>NC_139465.1:427500-5227500 GCF_057233095.1 Heloderma suspectum | reverse complement strand
CAGCTCACAAAAACTTCTAAAAATTGTGCAACTAAAACAAAACAAACGTACATTTAAACAAAAGCAGCAGAATGAATGAAAAATCAGTGCAAGCAGCAGAAGCAGGTGATAAAACAAAGCAGTAAGACAGCAACTGGTAAAATTAACAAAACAGCAGGGCAAAATTCCATTAAAATCCTTGTAGTGTAAATAGATCTGAACCTAGAGGCGGAAAGATAATCGTGTGGGAACCTCCTCATTCTGTCTGGTGAGGATGTTTCCAAGCTGGGGTGCCAACACTAAAAAGGAACCTTCCTGAGTCTCTTGAAAGTGGGGGCACCCAGAGAAGGCCCCTCAAAGTAGATCTTTAGGACCAGGCAGGTTCATGTGGGAGAAGGCAGTCCTTTAGGTATGCTGGTCCCAATATGCACAGGAAATAATGTTAATATTGTTAAAATAATGTTAAGATGGTAATATTAAAGCTAATACATACAGAGGTAATCAGGGGGGAAATCCTCACAGCAAACCCAAATTCCAGTTTAGTTTTGTTCCAGATGACATTGTCAGTACTGTCCAATTTGAATATGGGTTCAAATCCCAGGCAAACCAGAAACTCACCAGATAGCCTTGGGCAGGTGACCCTCTCTCAGCCTCAGCTTCCCCATGTAGAAAATGAGTTTAGTGCTGTTGCAAGAATGAATGAGGTGCGAATAAGGAAGTGCGCAGCAGATTACAGGAGCCAATAAAATGGGTGCTGTGATGATTAACTTCAGAAGAACTTCTAATAGGTCTTAAAACCAAACACTGTTACATTTAGGAAGTGAATGTAAGGAAACTAACATTAAAAGCAAGGATGTGATGGCTACTCAGATCTTTTGCTTTGAGCTGGAGTGAAGTTGCACAAAGTTCTCCCTTGGAAGACACTTGTGAAAACAAGCCTTTTCTCTCAGGAGGCTATAGAGCCCAAGTGTTCAACAAACAAACAAAAAATGCTGAAAGGATATTGGGAGCGGCGGGGTGGGGGGGAGTGTATTGCACATGACATTAGCTGGTTACTGCATCAAATGACAGCTCCTACTAGGCTTGTCTCTGATTGCATATTAAATATTGTAACAAGGAGATAGTCCGTTTTTTTAGAATTCAGGTAGCAAAAATTGTTGCTGGGAAAATGCTGTTACCCTTCCCCCCTTCTTGCATCATTCCCTCTATTTGCGACGTTCAGGAATGAGTGCCAATCCTTATGTTGCCAAAAAGGCAACACCTACCCACATGTGTGCGTGTTCACACACACAAGGGAGGCATCAGCGGACTCAGGTGAACAGCAAGGTTTGCAGAACTATGTAAAATCATTAGAAAAAAAATTAAGGGGCAAAAACATCCCACACAGCTGAACAAAGAGGCACAGAATGCTCACTGTCTGCTGGAGAGAAGAACAGGAAGGGGACAGGGAACAGAATGGCGTATTCTGGAGGACAGTGTGCCTGGCTTGCTGGGACCCTGATCAGGAGGAATCCATCCTGCAATATTTTGTTGCAGGTCCCTCTTGGGTCCATTGTAATAGTGGTGATGGAATGTGGTTCAGGAAATCCTATTGCATGATGCCTGTGACATCAGTGATAAGTGACTCAACACCTCCTTGAACCTGTGCCATTTTTGTGAATGTTTGAAACTTGCACTTTTTTTTATTCTTAGAGGCTAAGCACTCCCACACCCATCCACGAATATTAAAATACATGCATCCTTGATTGCAGTGTGTGTGTTGGGGGGGGGGGGGAGAGGTAATAGTTTTGCCTGGAAAAGGTGCACTTTCTGGGGACCAACTACTTCCAAGTCAAATTACACCCTGCTGGGCCTTTAAGGGCTCCTTCTGTTTTAATTTTTGTATTTTACCATTGATGCTTTTACGCAACTATCTGGCTCCCTGCAGGATACCATTTTTAAAAAGCCTATATGTTTGAGATTGTTCTAAACCACCACTTTGCATGGAAATGGAATCCTGCATTTCAGATCCACTGTTCTCGGCCAATGCAGCATATTCCCAGCCTTGCTATTCAAAAATCGAAATCCAGGTCGGAGCTCTGGTGCAGTGCGCGCTTTCCTTTCCCTGCTCAGTAAAGATTCCAGCCAAAGCACCGCCCATTTTCTTCATAGCACTCCCCCCCCACCATATGCCCCAGTATCCTTGCTTTCCCATGTTCCGAGTGAGTCAGTTTCCTCTTTTGCACTCCATCTTCTGCAAAAGCATCTAAAGATTTTTTTGCTACTGTCTGTAGGAACATTCTCCACAATCCCTCTGCTTTGTTAAAGCAGTTTCTTCCTGCTCCTCTTCTAATTATCTTTTTAACTCTCCCCTACTCCTTTGCAGCTGTCTTCTGCCTGATGCTTGGTATTTTTCTAAAGCAGCCTGTTGCTTAATCACACAGGCACCAACGAGCAGAGCAACGATTACTCAGCCGCTGGAGGGAAGGAACTCAGGATGATGGGCCTATTTAAAAGGAGGAACAAACGGAATAAGCCATCCCATTCTTGTATATTACAACCAAGGTGATCGTCACCTGGAGCTGGATCTAGGGAGCTAAGATGAAGTGAAGGGTGGCAGTGGGGTGGGGTTGGGGAAGAGAAGCAAATACTCCCGAATGTGCTTGCAAATATTAAAATGTATATTCTCCCTATCTGTAAAAACATAGGAAGGGAATACAGCAGGGGTGATGGACCCCAGGGCCAGGGTCTCAATCTAGTCTTTGCAGTTCCCCAGATGGTCTCACCCCTGTCCCCGACCACTGATTGTTTGGTGGTTTCCCGGCTTTTCCGCAGTCCCCCCGCCCCTGCATTCTAACAGGTTGAAATGTGTCTCCCAAGGCTTAGTTAGTGGCGGGAAGAGCTTGAAGCTAAAATAGGCTCCGCCCTTTTGCTTTCAGCCCCACCCACCACTGGAATGTGGCCCCCGAGACCTTCTCCAAAATGGAATGTGGACCTCAGGATGGATGAGGTTCTGCACCTCTGGAATACAGGAAGCTCAGGCTATTGTTCACCTGGGCCAGTATTGTCTGCTCTGACTGGTGGCGTCTCTAGAGATCCTTTTCCCAGCAGCTGCTGCTACCTGATCCTTTTAACTGAAGATGCCAGGGCCTGAATGGGGGGGGGACTTCTGCATGCATAGGATGTGTTTTAATGCTGGACTGCAGCCCCTTCCCAAATTTAACAACCAGTTCATACTCTCAATTAGGGGTACTACTAGGTTTTAGGGGTTTTCGATAAACAGAGTATTGAACTCCACCTCCTTCTTACTACATAGTAAGCTGCTTTATATCAAGTTGGACGATCAGTTCATTCTAACTCAGCATTTGCTACACACTGACTGACAGCAGCTCCCTGGGGTTATAGACAGGGGAGCGGCCCCAGCCCTTCCTGAGATGCCAGGGATTGAAGCTGGGACTTTCTGAATGCAAAGCGGGGGCTCCACCTCTGAGCTACTACCCTTCCACACAGGCGTGCTGCACATCTTTTTAAAGGGTGAGTGAACAGCAGCAAGGCTGTCCCCCCCCCCTGCATGCCTTGTATGTAGTTGGGTTATCATAGAATTGCCATGTGACTGGGGTAGAATCATCCCAATTATGCAAGTTGATGGTGGAGATGTAATGCTTTGCCAGCTCCAGGTTTTGGAGGGCTCTTGGGTAAGACGTCCTCAATAGGTCCCCTCCCTCCATGAGTCTCCCTTCTCACCACCTCCTGCTCCTCCTCTTCCTCATCATTGCTACCACTTGCTTGCATGATAGGCAGAGAGACAGGGAGCAAGAAGACAGGGGCACCTACAGCACCTCCACACCATCGCCTGGGCCAGAGCAGGAGACAGGTGAAGAAGCAGGTTGCAGTGGTGAAGGGGAGGAGCAACTCCAGAGGGATCTTGCCAGTGGGCTCCTGCTGGAACGTGGGCCCTCAGCAGTTGCCTGACCATGCCGACCCTTTGTATGATCACGCAGAAAGGCCCAACATCCTGGAAAAGCTCCAAAAGCTGGTTTGAACCCCTGGAGACATGCTGGACATTAAACCATTCAGAAGAGCACACCTTCGATCTCATTGCTTCTTCAATCAGAGATCTGGTATCACTTCAAGTTGATAATTTCATATTTTGTGGCTGGGTTATTTCAGATTGGTTGTTGTCATTGCGCAGTGAACGTGACACAACTTTGTACGCTTCTAATGAATACATTCCCAGTAGCAACGTATGGCTGTGAGAGCTGGACTATAAGGAAGGCTGAGCGCCGAAGAATTGATGCTTTCGAACTGTGGTGCTGGAGAAGACCCTTACGAGTCCCCTGGACCGCAAGGAGGTCAAATCAGTCCATCCTAAAGGAGATCAACCCTGAGTGCTCTTTGGAAGGACAGATACTGAAGCTGAAGCTGAAATATTTTGGCCACCTAATGCGAAGAGAAAACTCTCTGGAAAAGACCCTGATGCTGGGAAAGACTGAAGGCAAAAGGAGAAGGGGACGGCAGAGGATGAGATGGCTAGATAGCATCACCGATGCAATGAATATGGACTTGAGCACGCTCCGGGAGAGAGCGAAGGACAGGAAGGCCTGGCGTGGTATGGTCCATGGGGTCACGAAGAGTCGGACACGACTGAATGACTGAACAACAACAACAACAAAGCAACTAGTGGCCCTCCAGATGTTTTGGATTAAGCCCCAGCCAGCATGCCCAATGGCTAGCAATTGTGGGATTTCTCGTGCTAAACATCTGGAGGGCATCAAGTTGCCTACTCCAGCATTAATATGCATTTTATTTGGGTGTTTTTGTTTTGTTGCTTTTATTATTTCTGTGTAAATTGCTTAGGGACTGTCTTGGTTATATGTAGTGATACATATATGTAATAAACTAACTAACTAACTAACATTACTGGGTTCGTGAATTTGAATTACCAACTGAATTCAAATACTGAATATGAAGTGAAATTTGAATTTCAGATTAACATCAAACATTTTTATTAAGGATATAAGCAGATAAGCTTAAATTTCAGTTCATGCTAACCAATGAGAAGATAGTTAATGCATTAATCATGTACATTTCAACTTCATTACCTTCAGTTAACTGCATTCCTAACCCAAGTGTAAGTTTGACATGCACTGATTAATTTTATTAATTCAAAACCAGGCAGGAGTGATCCTTTAATTTGGATTGCACTCAGAGAAGTTTAAATTCATCCGGCTGTGTCTGGGGAAATAAGCAGACAGGTGTCATCCTGTTTGCAATTGACCTTTTCATGCATCCATGAGGATGCTACCCAAAACAAACATGTTGAGATGCTGGCTTTGAAAGAAGAAGATAAGATGCAGCCCTGGGGAAAGGAGATGTCGGGGTGGGAAGCAACTGTGTTAATTTCTGCTGGAGCTATATCCCGTGAAGCCTCCCTGTTTTCCATGTTACCTTTTTCAAGTAGCTAAGAAGCAATAAGTATGTTCTCAGCGCCTATATTTTCCCGAAGCAGAGGCCACAAGCAGTAATTTGCTTCATTCCTTTATGGTTTGCACAGCCATAACACTGGGAATGGAAGCAGAGCCATCCGCCTTTGCTCTGCCTTCTTCCTGAGCAAGCACGCAAGAAGCCACTCTCCCATGTTTTTTTGAATTTGAGTAAGCTGCTCATGTGATTGCATCCTAGTAACATATAAGTCTACTGATTTTTTTCATGTGTGCTTTGTCAGATAAAGAAGGCACAGGGGGCTCACCCATAATTGCGTTCCCCAGAGGGTTTTCCAGAATGCTCTGTTCCAATTTGGAATGGGAGTAAAACCTAGTTGGGCGCAGAATTTCGTTAGGTGGGCCAATTTTGATCCTCCAGATGTTTTGGCCTGCAACTCCTATCATCCCTCACCATCAGCTATACTGGCTAGGGCTGATGGGAGTTGTAGGCCAAAACATCTGGAAGGCCACAAGTCGCCCACTCCTGGTCTACAAACTACTGGTGTGTATGAAGGGAGAAAAGGGGATGAAAGGAATGGAGAGAAAGGAACTTGGGGTGGGTCTCTCAGTTTCCTCCTGAAGGTAGGAGCTGCCTGTAATTCTTATTATGGATCTTCATTCCCCCCCCCCCGGGGCATTAGCTTCATTTGGGCCTTTCCTCTAGGTTCTTGTGTCCACAGCGTCTTGCAAGGCTGCCGCTGACCACATAATGGATGTTGCATTCTCCTAAAATGTAGCCACTCCATTCCACTCATGTAGTTAAATGCTGTGGGGAACACTCTTGCAAGGGTCAGTTGTGGGCAGTGAGATGGCTGGCTGCGGCGATGAGCCGAGCTGAAAGTCACAAACAATGATCCAACTTTGGTGAAAATGCAGCACAAAAAGACAGTGGAGGCTGGTGGCTCCAATGTCAGTGGGACGGTGAATGCGCTCTGGGTTTCAGTCAGAACGGTAAAGGAGCTAGCCAGCATGTTTCACCTTGGAGAGCTCCTTCAGAGTTCTGACTGGCTCTGACTGAAGCCTGGACCGCATTCACCGCCCCACTGACATTGGAGCCACCAGCCTCCGCTGCAAAAAGACAAGTTGTGATTTTGCTCATGGTGGCTCCCACCGCAGTGGGGATGGGTTTGCTGCAGGCTACAAGAGAATCATATTCCAGATACCAATTCCCCCTGGAAGAAGAAAACTTTTATGACATCCACTTGGTGATACTTCCTGAGCCCACACTAGAGCTCTTTGATACTGCTGACAGATTGCTTTTCTGCAAATAGTTAGAAGTGGAATTCAAACAGAGGTTCCACAGAGCACTTGATATAGTGCTATATTGCATAGCCAAGATCCTTCTATAGTGTCTCCTCAGAGTTAATTTCCATTCAGCAAAGATCCTTTCTAATGCTTATTGAAAGCTTTAGTGTTTGCAGGCTCATCCCATTTTTATTGTTTCCCTGGTCAGCTTCTTGGTGGGGGGGGGGGGATAAGCAATGATTGCCCCTTAATCGCCCCTTACTAATCAGCTTTTGTGGTGGGAAGGGGGGAGGAAATATTAAATTATTCATTCTTTTGTGTTGTGTGTGTGTATATAGAATCATAGAATAGTAGGGTTGGAAGGGGCCTATAAGACCATTGAGTCCAACCCCCTGCTCAATGCAGGAATCCAAGGCAAAGCATCCCTGACACATACATGGACACACATTCTTTCCATTACAGTGAAGTAGAGCTATTCACTATAATGGAAAGAAAAGACACACACACACACACCCTTGAAACAAAATAGGTTGAACCTGCAAAGAGGAAACATTCAGTGGAAAGGAATGGTTAAAGCTTTCATAGTGGTTTGCTTGCCCAGACTTCACCACCAGGCGGTTCTTGCACGAAAGCACAATTGCAGCAACAAAATAATTGTATATCAGATCTGAAAAAACAAGGGAGTGCTGGAATGCAACCATTCAGCAGTGATACCTGGATCCCCTGTAATAAGTGACTGAATACAGTGCAATCAATGTATGAGTCACCCTGCTGCCGAAGGGTATGGGCAATATACATAATAAAAATGAACATAAAGCCAATGATGAAACACATTAAAATAATTTAAAAGCAGCAACAACAATTTAAAATCATTTTTAAAAGAGAGATAAATATCAAAGCAGGGAAAGGATAGTTTTAAAACATAGTTTTAAACATATCATTAAAAATAAAACAAGCAGCAGTCAAAACATTTTTGTTGTTGTTAAGGCCTGTGGGAATAAAAAGGGTTTTGCCTGTTGCTCAAAATCAACAAAGTAGGTGTCAGGTGGACCTTTCTAGAAAGCATTCCACAATTCAGGGGCCACCACAGAAAAGGTCTGTTCATCAGTAGCCATCCACTGAATCACACTGTGTAGGGGCAGTATGTACGTGTCGTGTAACAACAACCCAGAGTACAGGTTGAATATGGCTTGTTGAATTGTGGGTTGTTGGAGCAGGGCCTCAGATGCTGATCTCAGGGCATAGGCAAGAATATATGGGAATAGATGCTCCTTCAGATACTGGGACCCCAGGCTATGAAGAGCTATATAGGTTAACCAGCATCTTGAACTGGATCTGGAAATGAACTGCAAGCCATTCGAGATGGTACAATACTGCTGTAATATGATCATTCATGTCCAGTTCCATTCAGTAGTGTAGCTGCCATATTTTATACTAACTGTAGTTTGCAGGTGGGCCTTGGTGTAGCCTGTCCTACTATTTGAAGAGCTGTCTGTGGGCAGTCCTCTATTTGAAGGTGTCCTCTATTTGTTCAGTCCAAGTCTGGTTGAAAGATAAAGAACCATAAGCAGGGAGAGCAGCAGAGGCCTTGAAATCGCCCATCCACTGAGCGCCTGGCAGAAGTCTGAGCAGCAGGCACACGGGTCCATACTATGGCGAGTTGTGCTGCATTTCTATTTAAGCTATAACTTCTAAATTTGCATCTACATGCATGCAGTAGCGCAGGCGTGCCCAGCCTTGCACTTTCCAGATATTTTGGGATTGCAACTCCTATCATTCCCAGTTAGTATGATTATGGGGCTGCAGTCCCAAGGGGGCCAGGTTGGGGAAGGCTGATTTTGGCCTCTTTTTTGGCAATATGTAAGTGGCCACCCTAGGAACCTCTCTGGAGATGCCAGTGGGGGTTGGGGCTAGCACTGGAGTCAAGGGGCCCCATAGGACCTTTGGACTTTGTGACATCAGGGTCTTCATGTGAGGATGAGTCATCAACCTGGTTCGCACGTAATGACAACCCAGAGTACAGACTGAGTGTGTGTTGTTGTTGAATCATGGGTTGTCGTTATGTGAGAACTCTTCATTATGGTTTAACTATGGGTTGTTAACCACAAACAACCCAAGAAGAAAACCTATGGTTTGTTTTTGCGAACTGGTCCCAGGGCGTATTCTGAAAGCACATGAGGCAGCCACCTTGCTGAAGCTAAGCAGCTGGTCTGGGTCTAGTCAGTGCTTGGAGGGGAGACCACCTGGGAACGACGTGTAGCCACCATGAGTTCCATGATGGAAGAAAGGTGGAATATAAATGTAATCAATCAATCAGTCTCTGGGTTGTTCGTGGTTAACAACCCATCGTTAAACTATAGTGCAGGATTTGTACGTAATGACAACCCATATACTCCACCTGTACTCTGGATTGCCAGTACGTGCGAAACAGGGCCATTCTGGCTCAGGTTGGGTCACGCATGACAGCAAGCTGCCATGGACAGTAATACGAAAGCCGTCACTACGTGCAAGGAGGGAGAATGGCCATATTTTGTCTCTGATCCGCACAGTTTGATACTTCAGTGCCATAGCTAGATGGCTGCTCCCTGGTTCCCTTTTCCATCTGGCAAAGTGACCCATCACTTCTTAAAGCAGTCTGACTTGGTATGTGCTTAGGTTGTTCCCACTGCTCCTAGCAAAACTGTTTTCTTTCTTTTCCTGACAAGGGCCATATGCTTTAAGCTGCTGCTTGACAGGCAGCAGCAATTCAACAGGTGCAGCTTCCCATTACATTGTCTTATCTGTACCTGTTGTATTTCTGCATGACTCATAGAGTTGCTGTCAGGGGGAAAAATGGTTGCGTGTTGGAAAATGCATCACATCAATGGAAACATTTGCAGCTTCCTCCCAGCGATGGGTCTCCTAAACTGTGACTCTCCTGGCCCAGCACTATTTTTCCTGCATGATGCCTCCAGCATGAGCCTCAACTCCAAGTTGGTGTCCCCTCCTCTTGGTCCTCATCCTAATCCCTAATCTTTCCCTATTTCCCTGCGCTAATCCTATAAATCCTCCATTAACCCTATCTGTCTAGTTCCATCTCCGTCACCCTTCTCTGTCTTTATGTGCATGGTGCGGCGGGGGGCAGGGCCAAATCAAAGGAGGCAACAGTTCCATATATTCTGTCTGTAGCATTTCATAGGCCCAATAGGCACTTCCCCCATCCCCTCTGTGTGTGCGGTTGTGTTCATACTGCCCTTACCTATTTGGCTAGAAAAATTCAGGCTGTCTTGCTGGGGAAAGGATCTGACGACTTTTGCAGGTATGCAGGGAACATAAAAGCTCTGCAATATCAGATCTAACGTGTATCTCAGGGGTATTTATTTATTTATTTATTTCATTTCTACACCGCCCAATAGCCGAAGCTCTCTGGGCGGTTCACAAAAATTAAATCCAAACAGCACACAATAAAACAATTTAAAATATACAGAACATTAAAACCACAATATAACAATACAACCACAATAAAACCTAGCAGCAGTGCAAGAGCTTAAAATACAGATTTAAAACAGCAAAGATAAAAATTTAGAAAGCTAAAATGCTAAAATGCCTTGGAAAATAAAAAGGTCTTCACCTGGCGCCAAAAGGAATACAATGTAGGCGCCAGGCGAACCTCACTAGGGAGCTCATTCCAGAGCCGGGGTGCCACAGCAGAAAAAGCCCTCCTCCTAGTAGCCACCCGCCTCACTTCCTTTGGCAGGGGCTCATGGAGAAGGGCCGCTGATGATGATCTTAAGGGGTAGGCAACACGCTGGGCTCATGACGGGCCCCTGGCTGTTTTTTTCTTGGAATACTAATGATATTGTATATTTGTGAAATTTAATAAAAATATAATTTTAAACATTCAGTGAATGAGGTAGTGTGATTACACAAAAAAAGCCTCGTCTGACTGGAAGCACCCTCTGTGATCATAACAAACCATGGTTTGTTGTTATGAGGATGAGCAGTGGTGAATTGTGGACTTCCTCCTCCCCTCTTTTTGCACACAAGAGGTTTGCCCTCAAACTAGGTACCTAAAACATAGTTTGATAATGGTTTGAAGGCCAACCTGTTTCCCACATTTGGGCAAACAATGGTTTGCTGCAAGTTTGAAAAAGGAGTTTCCAATCTCCTCTCCTCACATGCAAAGGAAGGGGAGGTGGAAAAATGTGAGCCTGAAGATTGCTGCTGCTGGTTCTCATAATGGCAAAACCATGGTTTGTTATTCCATTTGTCACTATGTCACTTGTTCAGGCTGCTCACTCTATATTCGGATACTCTTAACCTTGCTTATTTCCCTTCATTAAATATTGGACGGTGTGGCAATTCTATACCGAGGGGTAGGTGTACCAAGCCAACCAAGCTAGTTTTTCCTCCAAGAAGAAAAAGGCACTGCTTTCCAGTCCCACCATAAGCCAGTAGCAGGGCAGGTGCCAAAGAAGGGTCTTATCTTCACATCAAAGTCTCTTGAACATCCTGACCTCCTGCTTGTTCAGAAGTATGGGGTCTCCTCTGAACAGCAAACTCTCTTTGAAGATTTATTTAGTTGCTGCATCTTGTTGCCGCTGTTCATTATTCATGAGTTATATTGCACTCTCTCTATATATATGATTCTTTACAGAGGGACCCGAATAAACATTGGGTCCCTGCTCCATGATGCTTAATGACAACAGTTGTGGGGAGGGAAGCAAGGGCAACAAGAGAGGAATGTGAGCAAATGCTGTTGCATGTACTGAAAAGGACATCCTGGAAGAGGTAGGCTTCAGCTGGTGTTTGAGGGAAGAGAAAGGAGTGTCACCACAGGAGTCCCACAACTTTTCTGGGCTGGTGGGCACATTAGGAATTTAAAGAAAGTGCCACAGGCACTGTCACAAAATGGCTGCTGTAGTGGGCATAGTAGTTTGGCTTTCTTTATCACAGAAAGACAGAAAGCCTGGATGGAATGCTTTATCCCAGCAACTCAAAGTGGCGAGACTAAAAGATAAGTAAGTTGCTCCCAAACCTGAGTATAAAGGCAGAGGTTGGGAGTGAGCCCCAGAACTCAAAGCCATGCCACTGAAATCACAGTTTTCTGCTCCAGCATGTCATAGAAGGTCAAGTCCATTACTCTTCCCAAATCACCTCTAAAGTTAATTCGTTGCTCCAATTTCTGTCTCCAAATTAATAGGCAGATCATCCCCAAATCACATACAAGAACCACACACCCCACATTGCAAACATAGCTCAGTGGCAGAGCCCTTGCTTTGCATGCAGAAGGTCCCTGGTTCGATCCCCAGCATCTCCAGGTAGGGCTAGGAAAACCCCTGCCTCAAACCCTGAAGAGCGACTGCTGCCAGTCAGTGTTGACAATACTGGGCTAGATGGACCCAGGGTCTGACTCAGTATAAGGCAGGTTCCGATGTTCCTATGTTCTGAAGAACCACACACACACACACAGTTTCAGTATACCCCCTCCCCACTGCACATTCTCCCTTCCTCTAGATTACCCTAAAATCAGGAGCAGCTGGGGACCTTGGTGGTCACAAAGAGAGGTGTCCATGGGCACTGTGTTGGAGACCCCATACAGAGATGATTGGGACTTGTGTCCAGGTGGTGACATGAGAGCTCTGTAGTGCTGATCCTTTCCAGCAGAGTTTGGACCAATGATTTTGATAGGGTAGGCTTTTACATGGAACATCAGCAGGCAGAATAGAAAGGAAGCTTATACTGGACTGGACATGGTTTAGGGACCCCATATTCTGAAATCAGAGTAGATTAAATGCATCTTAACCTGTGTGTGCTTGTGTGTGTTTCCCTGTTTAGAGAGCCTGGATGGAAGACCACCTAAGAAACATATGTAAGCCAGTCTGCACTAGGAACATAGGGAGCTGCCTTCTACTGAGTCAGACACTTGGTCCATCCAGGCCAGTATTGTCAATGCTGACCGGCAGCGGCTCTCCAGGGTTTCAGGCAGGGGGTCTTTCCTAGCCCTACCTGGAGATGTTGGGGATTGCACCAGGACCTTCTGCATGCAAAGCTTGTGTTCACCATGGAGCTACAGGCCCTTTTTGGAGGAAGAGTGATCTATAAATGTAATAAATAACTTTTTTAAATGTTTGCTTTTAAGGTATATAATACCTGTATAATACTTACCACTGACCTCTTCTGGACCAATGTAGAACTGCTCTGCAGTGTTTCTGGCTTTCAGTGCTTCTGGCGTTCTTGTAGAACCCCCAGCAGACCCCATTGCTCCGGGAAAGGCCCTTGTGCAACATCACAACAACAAATCATTTTGTCTTTGCCTGTTGAAAACAACTCCCATACCCACCAGCGCCCCAAAAGAAAATTCAGTTGCAGCCCCCCCGTTCTTTTTAAAAATGCTGCAAAGTCAAGTATTAATAAAAATTTCCCAAAGTTTTGGGAGGACTCAGAATAATTTATTATTTAATTATTTATTTAAGGTATTTTTATCCCATCTCTTAGCCAAAAAGGCTACTGGGGTAGTTTTCATAGACCTAGTTAAGACAGTTCCTGCCCACAGGGTTGCAAAGTAAGAGGACACAACAATCAAGGAAAAAGGGGTGGGAAGGGGAGAGGAAAAAAATGTAGTAGTCTCTGAGCAGAGCTGGGGGACTGGCCCTGCTTCTGCTCTCCACTCCCTCCTTCTTCAAGGATGGGTGATAGTGGCATCCTGGGTGGCCGAGACCAGGGACAAGATGAGGAATGCCACCGCTCAGCTTTAGTGCTCAGCTAGCCCACGGCTTTTTGAAATGCTACAAATTCAGATGATAGTAAAATTTCCCCCCAAAATGAGAGGAAGGACTCAGGATGATTTATTATTTTATAATGGCTAAGGACTCTGTGCCTCAGAGTCCATTTGAGCTGCTATAGTCAATATAGCCAATATTGCTGGAAGGGGTGTGGTCACATTGTGTCGTGCGTTCATCTTTGGTGGGGCTGTTCTATAGTGCAGGAGTTTTGGAACATGGTTGCTGATTACTGTCACGAATTTCTTCATGTTAGGCCACTGGTAACTCCTAAAGCGATGCTGCTTCATCTTTTTGAACCTAATGATCCTGGATTCCTGCATAAAGATCTTCTTAAGCAATTGTATACAGCTGCAAAGTTATGGATAGCATGTAACTGGAATTCCCTAAAGCAACCAACTAAAGAGCAGTGGATTAATAAAATTTGGGAGGCTATCAGTATGTATAAATTAACACAGCAAGTGCATCGAGCAAGGAATCCTAACGTGAAGAATGATATTATGGCACCATGGTTTCCATTCATTTCCTACGCTGAGTCACTTCAAACTTTTGATAAGGTTCCAACAAAGTACAATTGCCTGTATTTTTTCTGATTAATACACACAAACATACAAAATGACATACACTTATGCATGCTCCTTTTATATGTTGCAGAACTTGTATTTTTTACTTTCATTGGATGTTGAGCTCCTACTTAGGAATGTTGGAGAAATCTGCAATGGAACCAAGTGAGCTCAGAGTTTCATGAATCCGACCCATGGATTCCACAGCAGACCAGCTTTTCCCCAGTCGGGTGGATTCTGTAGACTTGCAGACCAGTTTTCTAAGTTTCCTGAATTTTTCCCAAAATTCATCATAGAAAATTATGCAAAATTTAAAAAACAGCCAAAAATGCTCATTTCCCCCATAGGCTAAAATGTGAAAATGTGCATTTGGGGGGATTTGTGCATTTTTGCCTGTGCAGATTTGTGCAAATTCGGAAATAAAAAAAAATCTAATTCCATTGGTGGGCCGACGATGGAATGAAAGGCACCTGACAATCCACAAAACACAGACAGAATGGATTTCACACAATCCGTACATCCCTACTCCTACTTAGGTCATTTTGCTGGAGTTGTTCCATAAGCATATCTATTATCGACTATGATTTATAATTAGTGAATTCATTTGTTTCTTTAGCTATTTTGATTTATTAGTAGGTATGTTCTTTTTCTTTTTGTTGCCTTTATGTTGTTAACCTTATCTAGAAATAAAATAATATTTCATGGGAAAAAAAGAATTCACACCCCAAATAAATCTGCTAACCAGATTCCCTTTCCTTTTCTGCCTCTTTGCTTGCAGGGACATACCAGGGCCAGTGGGCTGGAGGGATGCGCCAGGGATATGGCGTCCGACAGAGCGTCCCATACGGCATGGCTGCAGTTATCCGGTCGCCGCTAAGGACATCGATCAACTCTCTGCGCAGTGAGCACACCAATGGCACAGCCCTTCACCCTGACTCTTCACCCGCTGTGGCAGGAAGCCCTGCTGTCTCTCGAGGGGGATTTGTCCTGATGGCGCACAGCGATGCGGAGATCCTTAAGAGCAAGAAAAAGGGCATCTTCCGACGGTCCTTGCTGAGTGGGCTCAAGTTGCGCAAATCTGAATCCAAGAGTTCATTGGCCAGCCAGCGGAGCAAACAGAGCTCTTTCCGCAGTGAGGCGGGCATGAGTACTGTCAGCTCTACGGCCAGTGACATCAACTCCACCATCAGCCTTGGTGAAGGAGAAGCAGAGCTGTCTGTCATCGAAGATGACATCGATGCCACCACCACCGAGTTCTACGTGGGCGAGTGGAAGAATGACAAGCGGTCGGGGTTCGGGGTCAGCCAGCGCTCAGACGGGCTCAAGTACGAAGGGGAGTGGGCAAATAACAAACGCCACGGGTATGGCTGCATGACCTTCCCAGATGGCACGAAGGAAGAGGGGAAGTACAAACAGAACATTCTCGTGAGTGGCAAGAGGAAAAACCTTATCCCACTGAGGGCCAGCAAGATCCGCGAGAAGGTGGATCGTGCTATCGAGGCCGCGGAGCGTGCTGCCACCATTGCCAAGCAAAAAGCGGAGATCGCTGCTTCCAGGTAAGGCTGCACCCATTGCTTTGGCAGCGTGATGGACGCCTGGAAGGATGCTGTATATCGATGGTTCCAATTGCTGAAGGAGTGGGGTTACTGTTTGTGGAATTCCACCTCTGGACGATGATGAAAGCCAGTGTGGTGTAGTGGTTTCAGTGTTGGACTGGGATTTGGGATACCCGGGTTCTAATCCCCACTCACTTGGCCATGAAGCTCAATGGGTGACTTTGGGCCAGTCACAGACTCTCAGCCCAACCTACCTCATAGGGTTGTTGTGAGGATAAAATGGAGAGGAAGAGGATTGTTTATGTACACCACTTTGGATTTGTTGTTGTTGTTCAGTCTTTAAGTCGTGTCCAACTCTTCGTGACCCCATGGACCATAGCATGCCAGGCCTTCCTGTCCTCTGCTCTCTCCCGGAGTGTGCTCAAGTTCATCCACTTTGGATTACTTAGGGAAAAAAGGTGGGATATAAATGCAATCAATCAATCAATCAATCAGTCAATGAAATACACTCTGGTAGTATTTCTCTGTTATGGATGAGACCATGAGATGGAAACAAGGCCAGAATAATTAGCATGTTCTGTAAGACAGACAGCAGGACCACTGTTGGGTTGGCCCCCAGTGTGACAATTACTGGAGAGTTTTGCAGTGTAGAGGCCAGAACAATCCTTTCCTTTGCACCAGGCTCCTAATAAAAGCTTCAAGTGTTATTTTAATGTGGTTTTTTTCCAGCAATGTAACCTGAACTATGTGTCTAGGGTCAGGTCAGTTTTGCCATTCGATATCAGAGCATACAATGATCGTTTCTTTGTCATGAGTCAGAAGAGTAGCAATGAATAGCAACAATAGCTATGTGCTACCCCCAATACCAGAGACAGTGAGTCTATGTACCCCAGTTGCTGGGGAACATGGGTGGGAGGGTGCTGTTGCGCTCATGCCCTGCTTGTGGGTTCCTGGCCAACAGCTGGCTGGCCACTGTGTGAACAGAATGCTGGACTAGATGGACCCTGGGTCTGATCCAGCAGGGCTCTTCTTAGGTTCTTATGATTCCAGCTGGAAGTGGGGGTGCAGGAGGAAACACCCAGAAAATTGATAGCATGGCCAGCATGAGTTGGAGAAACATTCTCAATGGATCAAGATGAGGTAGACAGGAGTGAGGAAGATGGGACTGGGTCAGGGTGGAGAGTTCCGACTCAACTTAGGTAGATGCCTCTGTCTGAATACTCTTCAAGGCTAAAGTGTGCTTTAAGGATCAGTCACATTTGCGGTCCAAAATGTGTTTTAGTGTGTGGTTCCCATGTGCTTTAATCTGGCCCTCAGACAGGGGTGCTGAACCTCAGACCCTGGGGTCTCGATCCTGCCCCCCCCCCAGGATTCCCCAGATGGCCACATTCACTTCCATGGCCCTACCCACTTTCCCCCAGCCACTGATGGTTTGGTAGTTCCCCAGCTTTTGCACAGTTTCCCCCAACCCAGTCTAAAAGGTTGAAATGCTTCTCCTAAGGCTGCTGGCAATAAGAGCTTTAAACTACAGTATGCTGTTATTTTGACTACACACCCTTTGCCTGTGACTCCTCCCCTTTTGTGTTCAGCCCCACCCACTGCTGGAATGTGCCCCCTGTCAGCTGCTCTGAAATGGAGTCCAGCCTCTGGGCTGAAAAAGTTCTGCACCCCTGCCTTAGGGTCAGTAGATGCAAGTAATGTACACATTTTGGCTTTGGATGGGGTTGGAGGCAGAAGTTCGAATCCTCCCTTGGCCATGCAACTCCGTGGGAGGCTTTGATGATGGTGAGTCACCATCTCCCAACATGGTTTACCTCAGTATGGTCGTCGCGAAAATAAATGAGGTGGGTGTTATGTGTAAAGCATTTGGCATACGGTGCGGTGTTCTGAAAATGATAAATAACAATCAAAGATCATAGCTCGTAAAATCTGAACCAACTGCTAGTCCTTTTTTTTAAAGCCATATTTTGCACTGATATGAAACTTGGTTTCTAGAATTAAGAGGTTCTGTGGTTCAGGATGTCTGGAATTCATATTCCTGGAATACAAAGGTTTCCAGAAAACTGGAAAAAATCCCAGGTGCCTAGTTGTCCAGGTGCCTAGACTTAGACTCTTGTGCCAAAATACATTGCCTTTTTATTTCCCATCCCTTCCAAGGGATGTTATCTGTAAATGTGATCCTGGATCTGGGAATTTGAAATATTTTTCCAGTCCAGAGAGGAGACTAGTGCTTGTCTAGCATGGAGAACAACATCATGTATCTTGGCAGGAGCCTGTGAACATCCCCTTTATTTCATTCTGGAGGGAAATAACAACCAATCCTCTCCACCTCCATTTCAGACAGGCCTTTGATTACAATCCCAAATTTTGGCCTCTTTTCAAGCCACAGCTTATCACTGCTAGCGAGCAAGGACTTCTCGTACCCCCCAAAATTCCTGCACGCACAGACAGTTTCTGCCCAAACAGAGGAGCTTTTCTGATCATCAGCATCATCATAATTGCCCAGCAATACCCTTGGGACTGACCCAGTTTCACTCCCATCATATAATTACACAGATATTCGAGATTTAATTACATTTTTAACAAACAAACAAAAAAGAAGTCTCTCCTCTGGAACCTCATGATAATTCTTTTTCTCGGACAGGGTTTTGCACCTTGCTGCTACCCTTCAGTGTACACTGGGGCAGTAGTCTTCAACTTTTTCCAAAACTTGCACCCCCCTTTAAGCATAACCCACAACATTGGTTCCGCTTAAAAAATATGCTCCCTTCCTGCCTTTTTCCTGCTTCCTCTGTCATCCAGCCCATATCTCCCCTTCCACCCTGCTAGCTTAACAGTCATTCCTTCTCCCAAGTGGAAGCTGTTGTATGGGTGGGGGCAGAAAAAGATCTCTAATAAGGACTTCACAGCATCCTCAGCAAACCACGTTTTACCATTTTCCAGGATTTGAGTGGAACTCCTCTTGATGTCAGTCCTATTAGCCTCCTCCTTTATATTCTTAGCGGAAGGCCTCCTTAGATTCACCACTCTTCTACCTCTTGTAATACAGCCCAAGTCTATTCTTCTCATCCAACTGTCCCTCTCCCTTCCTTTCCTTCCATTCTTAAGAGAAACCCCTGAACTTGAGAGAGGAATGTCAGCACACAAGTGCATGGGGGAGACAACATGCTCATGATCTTTTCAGAACATTGTAACCCAAAAAGAAATCAAACAAATCAGTGGGAGATTGTGGTAACCCGGTAGGGTGGCCATATGCCTTATTTTACAGAGAGTGGTCCTCTATTTGAAAGGCTGTCAGAGGCAGTATGCCTATGTACACCAGTTGCTGGGGAACATGGGCAGGAGGGTGCTGTTGCACTCATGTCCTGCTTGTGGGTTTCCTGTGGGCAGCTGGTTGGCTGTTGTGTGAACAGAATGCTGGACTAGATGGATTGTGGTCAGATCCAGCATGGCTGTTCTTCTTATGTTGTTATGACAGTCCTCTATTTGAAGGGCTGTCCAGTCCCAGCCCAGGCCAAGAACTCTAAGAAGGAAGAGCAGAGCAGGGGTCTTGAAATTACCCATCAGCACCTGGCACCTGGACAGCAGACTGAGCAGGTACACAAGTCACCCGGTCACAGTTTAGCTCACTCCGTTGAGATGTACTGTATTTTGATATACATAATAGCAATTATTTCTAAAGATGCATCTGTACACAGAAATTATTGTCTATGCAAACCTTATTCATATCTCTATCCTCTTTTGTCTGTTATTTCATGATGCATTTCCTTTCCCTTTTTCTTCTGGAGATGCATAAGTGGCCAGCCTAGCTTGTATGGAAATCTAGTCTCTCTCTACCCTGTTGCCCAGAAGGAAGAAAAGGCCAAGACTGGGGAAGAGGCTCCTCCTCAGCTCCACAGATGTGCCCCTTTGCATCCTAGGGTGACTGCCCTGCAGGGAAGCTTGCTTATCATAGCAAAGCATTCTCCTCTGAATTTTTCTGAATAGGACTAAAAGAAAGGAAGAATGGGAACGAGGAGGGGTTAGGGGCCACCCCGGCCTAACTGGATTAGATTAATTGCATGTTTCAATCATGTAGAAGATTCAAAGTGACACTTAAATCCTTTATCTGAAAGGCTACAAGCACCCTTATCTGCAGATGTGAATGAACCCTGTGGGTATGTTATGCCAGCTTGTTTGATGGGGTTTGTAAGGATGTTTAAAAAATTATTGTCAGAGCTGGAGAGAAAACAGGCTGTGGAACATGGCTGAGGAGGGATCTTGCCTTGTGGGTTTGGAGCTCTAGAGGGGTCATGTACAGATGGATTTCCCATGGCGGCATTGCTGGGGCATATGCATTTGGTGGCAAAATTCAAATCCTGTCAAGAAAATGATGCCTTATATGACAGGGGTCCCCAAACTTTTTGGACCAGTGGGCACATTTAGGAATTTGAGAAACTGCTGTGGGCACCACCAAAAAATGCCTCATCGGATGTCTACCTGTCACATCTGTGGATCTTAGTCTCTGTCTTATTCAGCAGAACCCTTTCTTTCATGTCTTTGTTTCATGCTCATAAGGTCTCTTTAATAAGGGATTGGCTAATTTGGCTAACTGCTGGTAGTACAATACAGCTAATGCTTCTTTTAAACATATGTATTTTGGCAATGTCCAGTAGTTGCTTCATTTTGGAAGGAGGTTATCACACAGATAAATTTTGTACTGGAACAGTCTTTAATATTCACTGATGTACACAGTATTTTAAATTATGCAATCTAAAAGTATCATGGAAATAACAAATGGTCAGTGTAAATGGATTCTCCACACCCTTTTGACAGCTAAGGGCACAAATCCTATGCAAAGCTGGCTGGGGAATGCTGGAAGTTGTAGGCCTTTTCTCTGTCTAAACATGCATAGGATTGTGCCCTAAAAGACTGATATTACAACACTGGAAGGATAAACACTCACCTCTTTTAATGCCATGGATTGAGGACCTTATAACCCTTTCCATGATTGAACGGATGGCATATAGATGCCACCTTCAAACTGATACTTTGGATATTTGGTCTCCTTTTGTGGAAAGCTATGTATAATTGCTAGAAAGTTCTATGCATTTCATATGTATTCATTCCTATGGATATATACAAATCTATGTACATATATTAAAAAATTGGTGGAAAATAAAAAGAATCATAGAATCATAGAATAGTAGGGTTGGAAGGGGCCTATAAGACCATCAAGTCCAACCCATGAAAACAAATTTTAAACATTTTGCAGGTGCCTGTGGGTGCCATGTTGATGACCCCTTCATGGGTGCCATTGGAGGCACATGCAGGTGCCATGGTGCCCACGGGTGCTGCATTGGGAACCCCGCCTATATGACATCCTAGTTTCAATGGACTGCAAAGTGGGCAGATGGGGGCAGGAAGAGAGCATATGATGTGGGGAAAACTGAGTGAAGGGTGCAGTCTTGAAGAACAGTGTTTTCATTCAGGGGGAGGGAAGGCATTTCCACCTGCTGTGCAGAACTACACCCAAGGGCCCCCTGCTTTCCCACACCACCGTAGTATTAATAGTGAGGGCACACATTGCATTTTCCATTAAAGTGGCCACATCACCAGCTTGCTCACTCTGCTGCTGTCGGGACTGGCCCACACACTGGAGGGGGCCTTACTACCAGGCAGTCTGGGTCTGATTCTGAATCAGACCTGGGCAGTGGAGGCTGGTTGCTCTGATGTCAATGGGACAGTGAATCTGCTCCCGGTTTCAGTCAGAACCAGTCAGACCCTAAAGGAGCTCTCCAAGGTGACATCGGAGCCACCAGCCTCCAGTAGACCAGGATGATTCAGAATCTAGGACTGTAGTGGAAAGCCCAAAGCTTGTGAACATGGCACAGCCTGACTCTGCCACCGATTACATGCCAGTGCGAAGTTTAACTCCTGAACAGCTCCAGCTGCAAGATAAGACTTTATGTCAACCCCCCTGATTTATTGAGATGGGGGGAGCTGGACAGGGACAGGAGTCTGATGAGGAGGGGATTTCAGGGCTGTCACACTGGGTGAGACATCAAATGAAGAGGGAGGAATGGCGCTGTCCTCGTTGACGTTCTCTGCATTTATGGGATAAAGCTGCAGGCCGGGATCCATGGTCAGTAGAGGAGCGTTCCTGGGCCTTCCCTTGTGTTTGAAGTAAGGCACTAGCTGGAGAGACTTTGCTGAGGTCAACGTCAAGTACTTGGATATTTCCCAGGTCTGGACTTCCTTTGTAAGTCTATGAACTCTTGTATATGAAAATCTGGTGTCTAAGTTTATGTATGACAATCTACTGCTGGGAATTAGGTTGCTGACTGTCACTGAGTCTCCTTTAAGGTAGTTTCCTGAACCAAGTTGTGGGCGCTTAGTTGTGAGGGAGCGAATTGTGTATTGTGGGGAGTTTAAGTGCTACAGGCAATTCCAGGAGACTTTGGAGGGCATATCTGCTTAACCTGATTTACCACAATAAAGGGCTTTTAGCAACCAGAGTTTTTGAGTTTGCATTGCTAGGGGGCCCAAGACTGAGAGCTGTCCAGGTGCTACCTCTTGAGAGACAAGAGTTCTTATGGTTCTTTATTTTTAAACTGGAATTGGACAGGGCAATGCTTCAAATAGAGGGCGGACATAAGAGCCTAAGAAGAGTCCTGATGCTGGATCAGACCAAGGTCCACCTAGTCCAGCATTCTGTTCACACAGTGGCCAGCCAGCTGCCCATGGGAAACCCACAAGTAGGATATGGGTACAACAGCATCCTCCTGCCCGTGTTCCCCAGCAACTGGTACACATGCCTCATGGCATACTGCCTCTAATACTGGAGGTAGCATAGAGCCATCAGGACTAGTAGCCCCTGATAGTCTTTTCCTCCAGGACTGTGTCCTCTGGCAGCCCTTCAAACAGAGGACTCTCCTCTGTAAAAGAGGACACTTGGCCACCCTAGTTTGTGCTCTTGTGTTCCTGGAATTAAAAGCACACAGGAACCGGCCAAATGCATGACTAGGCCTGCAATTAAAATGCACCAGCCTCACCCTTCCGGAAGTGGGAGGGTCGAGTAAAGGTGACAGAGATGAGCCCAACAGGAAAAGACACTCCTGCCCCGCCATCAAAAGCCCTCTGGACCCCTGCGCTCTCTCTGTGCATTGCTACAGGCTGTTCCCACATGTCAGATCCCATAACACCAGCCTTTCCCAGGACTTGGCCCAGGAAGAAGAGGGTGCCCCCCAGAGCACCCTGCTGTCTGTGACTCAGCTGGTGGCGTTTCCCACTCCTGCGATAAGATGAACCCAAAGCCCGGTGTCACGGATTAGCGGGGGGCAAGATGTAGAGCCAGCTTCCTGAACGTGCTCTGGCTCTGGAACAGATGCCAGAGCCCCGTAATTACCCTTAAAAAAAAAAAAAGTAAAGGTGTCCCCAACCAGTCATGTTCGACTCTAGGGTGTGGTGCTCATCTCCATTTCTAAGCCGAAGAGCCAGTGCTGTCCGAAGACGCTTCCGTGGTCATGTGGCCAGCATGACTGAACACTGAGGTGCATGGAACGCTGTTACCTTTCCCGCCGAAGCAGTACCTATTTATCTACTTGCAATTTCTTGCTTTCGAACTGCTAGGTTGGCAGAAGCTGGGATTGAAGACAGGAGCTCACTCCATCATGCAGCACTCGGATCTCAAACTGCTGTCCTGCCGACCTTCCGGTCTGCAGTTCAGCATTTTAACCACTAAGCAAATTAGGTGGCGAGATAATGACCGATGCGCATATCACAGTCACCATGTGTGCGCTGCTTTAAATCCCTCCGTGTGGGAGCCGTTAATGCACAGCAAGCTAGTTGTGCACGGAGGTGTTCTGTGCGGTCTGGGCAGTTTTCTCCACATCCCTGAAAGCCTTGATAATAGCAGCTGAAAGATATGAGCTGAGGCCCAAAGATCAGATAGGCAGATTAGGGTGGGCAGGTGTCCTACTTTACAGAGGACAGTCCTCTATTTGAAGGGCTGGCCCATCCAAGTCTGGTTGGAAGATTAAGAACTATAAGAACGTCAATGTGGTGTAGTTGTTAGAGCAGCCTCCCACAACCTGGTGCCTTCCTGATGTGTTCAATTGGAGGATGCTGGGAGTTGTAGTCCAACACATCTGGAGGGCACCTCTTTGGGGAAGCTGGGTTAGAGTGTTGATCTAGGACTGGAGAGACCCAGGTTCTAGTCCCCACTCTGCCATGAAGCTCACTGAGTGACTTCGAGCCGATCACTGAGTGACTCTCAGCCTAACCTACCTCACAGGGCTGTTGTGAGGATAAAATGGAGAGGAGGAGGATCATGTATGCCACCTTTGAGGAAAGGTGGGATATAAATGTAACAAATAAATAAAACAAGAAGGGAGAGCGGGGGCCTTGAAGTTGCCCATCAAAAGCCCCCCCCCCCGAGATAGAAGACTGATCAGGTACACAGGTGACCTGGTTGATGAGATGTTTGTATTTCTTTTGAAATTATAGTTGTTATTTCTAAATTTGCATCTATATGTGTGAATTAATATATGCAAATCTTATGCAAATTCTTGTCATCTTTCACCCTTTTTTTGGTGATGCATTCCCTCTTTTTTGGCCGCAGAGCATGGGACCTCAACAGGGTTGTCCTTTTTCTTGCTAGGGCCCTGCAAAAAGGGCCAGGAAACATCAGTGGGCGTAAGCATAATAGGCAGGATTGCATTGTGTTGTTGAGGTGGAAATATAGGGCTTATCTCAAAAGCAGAGATGATCAAGATAGAAGCAGAGACCCGAGGGGTGCTGAACTGTACTGTACTGGCCTTCCACCATGTATTCCCAAGCCTTTTCTCCACTGTTCTCGAATGGATGTACTGAAGAAGAAAGAAAGAAAGAAAGAAAGAAAGAAAGAAAGAAAGAAAGAAAGAGAACAGTCACACTGAGAATGGATGCCTGTGTTCCTTTTATCTTGGGGGGGAGGGGGGGAACTGCCTCTGGTGTGGTGAAGCTGCTTCACTACTGTAATAGCTCCTTGCTGGTCCTTTATGTCTTTCTGTCATTGGAAAAGAAGAGAACGGGGGAGGAGGAGTGGAGAGACACTTAGACGTGAGCTGCGCATGAGCAACAAAAATGTAAATAACATGTTTTCCTAGGGTCTTTCCTCCTGATTGCTTAGAGCATGGCCCAATCGCCTTCTCACCAGCACTTTCCGCATCCACAGCAGGGTAGCCTCCCCCATCCCCCATCACTGGTGCAGGCCCAATGGCTGAGTTGTACCCTTTTGCAGATGGAGGATGAAGGAGGGGTCGGCGGCCACCCTGGCCTTGTGAACCAGCCTTCAGTTATTCACAGTTACAACTCAGGACCCCTCGTAGTCTGAGTCTAGGGACTGTTCCACAGTATCGGTTTTCAGTGCTTTTGTTTATGGCTGGATGTGGTGGTTAACGACTTTTAAAAATCCTGCTGGATGTGTGCTCCTGAACCAATCCCAGTGTGTTAAAAACTGGGGGTGGATTGTGTGTGTGTTTTTCATTTCTGCAACGAATGAATTCCTGCTGAGCAGGGAGTGTTAGGCAGCTTCCAGATGAGGCTTTTAGAGGGCCATCGCCCTGCCTCATTCACAGGATGTTACTGAGGGTCCAGACGTCCACATCTTCTGCACGACCTCCTCTGGTGCTTTCCCATTGCTGCTTCTGTCTTTTTCCTTCCTGAAGAACATCTGTTAAGGAAAAGAAAAGATGGAATTGCTGCACAATGCCTTCTGATTGGTAGTGCTAGGAGACCTCCAGAGCGCTGGAGGTACTGTGCAGTCCTATTCCACATCGTAAGTACATGGGAAGGAAGGTGTTACTTGGTGGAAGCACTGCATTTTCACAGGAACATTGGAAGCTGCCATATTCCAAGCCAGAGCTTTGGTCCATCTAGCGCAGTGTTTTCTACGCTGACTGGTAGCAGCTCCCCAGGGTTTCAGACAGGGGATGCTAGGGATCAGACCTGGACTTTGTGTATGCAAAGCAGGTGCTCTGCCACTGAGCTATGGCCCTCCCCCGCCAGGGATAAGACACAGTATTTTGACTGCCTGGGGAATGCAGAAGTGTCTGTGTTAACATTTAACACAGGGCTGGCAACCTGTGGTCCTCCAGGTGTGTTGGACTCCAACTCCCATGAGCCCCAGTCAACATAGCCAACGGTCAGGGGATGGTGAGAATTGTAGTTGAATGACATCTGGAAGGCCATGGGTTCCCCACACCTGACTCAGCAGATGGAGCTGACGATAATAATAATGACGCCACTCATTTCAGCCAGTTTTCATTGTCATGGCAAAGCCTTTGGACAGGTGGAGTAATAGTAAAGGAAACACATCCAGAGCATGTGCAAAATGCATTCCTCTCTCCAGTGTGCAATCACAGTCAGCTGCCGTGCCCTTGGGGTTAATGGGAAGGGCAGGCATCCAGGTAAATGTGAGGCTCAGCCCTTCTAATTTTAGAGATGTAAATGCGGAAGGAAAGGAAGAGAGAGGGAGGCTCCTGGCTAGTAGTGGTGGATAGGCGGGGGGAAGAGCTTGCTTTGTTTGGCCAGGATCCATTTGGGTCATGTGTGAGGAGGGTGCTTCAGACATCTTTAAGGTGAACTGGGTCAGGGCTAAACAGGATTCCAGAGCGTCCACCCAAGCATGGACTTTCATCTTTAAGGAAAAGCGGTGGCAGCAAGCCGCGTCCTGCCCTGACCTATTTTAAATAGCATAGTGAGAGCGCCTGTTAGTGCAGGCAGCGAAGTGGGGTGGATGCAGCTGGTGGCTGTGAGCTGGGAGGGTGTCCATTCATAATTCATGTGCCTCCTTGGTTTGTGAATGAGAAGAGGGAGGGGCGACGCGATGGGCTTAGCACCGCCACTGCCGCCTCTTGGGGGTATGACCTACATCCAGCATTAGCTGGCTGCCCTTCCGTGGGTGCAGCCGTGGCTTATTCTGAGTCAGAGCTCAGGCCAGGGTGATTGCATAGCAGTGACCAAAGTGTGCTTCTGAGCATGTGCAGAGTGCCTTTCATTGGCACCAAGGAACCATAACCAGCTTTCTGGGTCAGAAGGGGTGACGGCCAGGACCGTTGGAGCTCCAGCGGCCAGCAGCCGGTGGAGACATTTCCATGTTATAGTTTTATTTAGATTAGATTAAATAATCTAGAATTATTTCTAGGCCGGCTTTAAGAGTGGAACCCTCTCAAGGGACATACTAGGTAAAAACCAGGCAATATTGATACAGTACAAAATCCATACAAACATATTCAATAAAATCCATAAAAATAGAGAATATTAAAAATCCATAAAAATTGAAATTTCCAGTAATACCATGGGCACTATCTTGGGGACCAGGACCAGCATCAAGGGCAGGCATGGTTGGCCACCTACTGAGGGCCCACGTCCAAGCAGGGGGCCCCCTGGCAAGAGCCCCCTGGAGTTGCTCCTCCTCTTCCCTATTGTAACCCTGCCTCTTGCTCTGACCCAGACAGCGCCGGAGGTGAGGAGGAGGAGCAGGAGATGCCAAAGCCTCCTTGCTCACTGTCTCTCTGCCTGGCAAGCACATGTGGGGTACCAGTGATGAGAAAGCGGGTGAGGAGCAGTAGAAGCCGGTGACAATGGCGATAAGAAGGCAGATTCACTGAGGGAGGGGAAGGGACACCCCCACCCCTCTCAATCTGAAGGGAACGCAAAGGTCCTAAATTCGCCTCGTCTCCCTCCTAGAGCATTCCCCTTAGCTATAGATTACAGCTATAAAGATGCTACTTTTCACAGAGATATAGGATCATATTCTGAAGTAGCTTCTTTTGTATGTGCAGGTGATAGCGTAAGTATTAATACTTCTTCCCAGCTTCTCCCAAAGGTGCCCCAGGAGTGAGAGAATCAATTGTCATCATGTCTCGAGAAATGCAAAGAAAACAAATTGTACACACACACACACGCACACACACAGAGTCAATGTGGGATGCTCCTGTTCCCTCTGTTACAAATGCAGGAATTGTGTGTGTAGAGAGAGGAGGGCTTGTTTTCCTGCAGCTTCTCCTCCTTTACTTGCACATCCTCCTCCTCCTCCCTACAAGGGTCAGATGATAACCTCAGTCAGATGCGATTAGGATCAGCTGTTGTTCCTCCTGCATCTTCCCATCAAGCCATGTAGCCGGCAGGCTGGATAACACAGGCTTCTCCTCTCTGACTCATTTGTGGTGAAGGCCAGCTGTGTTTCAACCCCAGGGCTGCTGCAGGTTCTGTGAATGGCACAGAGCAAAACCAGCATCTGTAGCTGGACTCCTTCAGTGCTGGGAAGGCCCTGAGATGGAGGAGACAAGCGGACCGCTCCAACTGTACCTATCTATTGCAGTTACTTAGAATGATCTGTCAGGTATCTATTTAGCTGGTAGGATAAAGGTAAAAGGTAAAGGTGTCCCCAACCAGTTGTGTCCGACTCTAGGGTGTGATGCTCATCCCCGTTTCTAAGCCGAAGAGCCAGCGCTGTCTGAAGACGCTTCCGTGGTCATGTGGCCGGCATGACTGAACACCCAGGTGCACGGAACGCTGTTACCTTTCCCGCCAAGGCAGTACCTATTTATCTACTTGCAATTTCTTGCTTTCGAACTGCTAGGTTGGCAGAAGCTGGGACCGAAGACGGGAGCTCACTCCATCATGCAGCACTCGGGTCTCGAACTGCTGACCTGCCGACCTTCCAGTCTGCAGTTCAGCATCTTAACCACTAAGCCACCGCGGCCCCTAGCTGGTAGGATACCTGCTCTTTAAAATTATCATTCTTATGCCCACTTTAACAATTTTGCTGAATTCTGGAAAAAAGCTATTATATTTATTTGGGCCACACATTAGAAAGGCACACTGAAACATATGGACATGTGTTATGTCACAAAAAAAAAGGGGTCTGGTGGCACCTTAAAGACGAAGGGAATCCAATGCATGTTTAGACAGAAAAAGTCCTGCAACTCCCAGCATCCCGCAGCCAGCCATGTTAATAGACTGGCTCTGCCACCTGCTTTTGTGAGGAAGATTCCACCCCAGCAGATGCCCAAAATGGGCTCTGGGCTCTGGCCCATTAAAGCTGACTGCCCCCCCCCCCGTTAATCTTTAAGGGGCCAAAGGAAAACATGCTGGGGATTACTTCAATACATGTTAAAAGGCATCTTGCTTGCTTTCTCACTGCTGGGGGGCAGCCGCCCCCACCTCCCCACCCCATGGTGAGCTATTCTCTTAAGTGACAACAAACAGATAGAGTTTCATCTGACAGATGGTTGGAAGAATACCAACCTTTAGGCCTGTAGGCCCTTGGGTTGCCACGTACACATCTCCCCAAAAGGGGCGATGCATCTTCAAAAAGAGGGCAAAAGAGGACAGAGATTTCAATAACATTGGCATATGTGCTAAATTATGTGTACAAATGCACACAGAGAAATAATTACTATAATTGAGACAGAAATACAGGAGCTCTCAATGTAGTGGGCTAGTCTGTGAGCAGGTGACCTGTGTACCTGCTCAGTCTGCTGTCCAGGTGCCAGGTGTGGAAGGCCCCTGCTGCTCTCCTTTCTTCAGGTCCTTGATCTTTACGTTGGACTTGAATCCTTCAAAGAGAGGACCTTCAGAGAGAGGACTTTCCCCTGTAAATCAGGACACACGGCCACTGACCTTTCCCCTTCTCTCCTCCAGTGAAACATCAGGAGCGCACGAAAGACCTTATGTGCAGAGGCCACATAGGGCCATGTGGGCTCCCTCGCTTGTGGCTGCGGAAGGCCCTGCCTTAACGGGGGAACTATTAAGAGCAGCACTCCATCACTCCCATCCAGAGAGGGGTCCTTCTCCTCTTTGCCCATCCCAAGCTCCTGCCTCAACAAGCCATGGACACAGAATACAAAATTAGTGCTGTGGAGCTTGTCTGTCAACCACATGCACCAAGAGATGCTCCGTCTGGAATAAAAGTCTTGGCCAGCACCCCCCGCACACGCGCGCACACACACACACACACACACACACGCTCCAGACCTCTGTCGATTTGCTGCTCCATCACCTAGGGAGAAATAGCACGACCGCAGGATCCTCTTCACTTCTGCCTGTGCTCTCAGAAAGGAGCTAGGAAGTGGAAATCGACAGGCGCCATCCAATCAAAGCATTTAGAGAGCACGGGGCCTCCCCAAGGTGACATTTTTTTCTGGGGCGGTTGTGGCTTTTTTGCCACCATCCTTGAGATTCCAATGCTCAGAGCACCCTTCTCCAAAGGGGATGTTGGGAGGTGTAGTCCAAGATATCAGGGGGGCATCAGGTTGTGGAAAGCTGGTTCAGAGATGGTTTGATAGCAAAGAGAGAGAGACCAATGCGATGTCCAGTTGCACAGCTGAGGGCTGTGCCGGGGGCTGGGGTAGGGATATTGTTTATTCATCCACAATATTTATATACAAAGTTCACTTAGAAGATGTGGGCATTGACAACAGGGTGGATTTCCCTAGGATGCTCTGCTCGTAAATATCCTGTGGCATTTTCTGGCCTCCAGCAGGTCTCATGTATACAGCCACTTTTTTTGCAGCAGTTATAACACTGCTGGTATTCCACCAGAGTTGTTTTTAGACAATGGGAATATTTATCTGATGTTCTATTTAAAATGCGTTTACCCTGCTCCTCTGCCAAAAAGGCTCCTGGAACAGCTATGGGTGCTCAACAGGTGCCCAGCCATTCCAAACCTTGATGTTGGCCCTGCCCCAAATACACAACTAATTAACAGTTCACCATTATTAGTTGCATCTTGCAGTTCTGGCTCCAGGTCCGGAAGGCGGGCGGCGGTTCACCTGCCTCTTGCTCTGGCCCAGACAACACGGGTGGCGAGAAGGAGGAGCAGAGATGCCAGGGCCGACTGGCTCCCCGGCTCTCTGCTTGTCACGCAAGCGGGTGGCAGCAAGGATGAGAAAGAAAAGGAGGAGCAAGAGCGGCTGGTGACGATGGGGTTGGAGAAGGTGGACTCACAGAGGGAGGGGGCTTACTGAGGGTCTCTTGCCCAAAGGACTGCAAAAACCAGGAGCTGGCAATGATTGGGGGCCTCAGGAGAAAGAATACTGAGCTAGGCAGAGTATTGATTGGACCAGCATGGCAAATCATGTGCCCTTCGCTGTCCAGACAAGGCAGGCAAGCGGTTTCAGCCCTTTACTATAGGACTGGGAGGAGGGCGGAGGACAAAGCGGCCAGACCTTCTCCCAGACCCACACCGCTAGGGGGTCCCACAAAGCCGCACGGGGAGGGTGTGGCTGGAAAAGGAACCGTCTGGAGCAGAACAGTCTGTCCCTGCAGCCTCTGGGTGTTTTGAAACAACAGGGCCAGATGGAAGCAGGCAGAAATGGTGCAGCTGGGCAGTGAGACAGGAAGAAGGAGAGGGAGAAGTTGCCAGTGATTCAGCCTTGGCACTGGGCTACTTTTCAGAGAAGGAGGGCACGGTGAGGGAGAAAGGATGGGCAGAGTGCAAGAGAGGAATGTCAGCCCTGGATCCAGGCTAAGCCACTGGGTCCTGCTCTGCCTTCTGCTTCTGCAGCTGCTGTTCCTCCTCCGCCTCCTCTTCTCTGCCACTTGTGTGCTTGCTGCTGTTTCTCTCTCTCAGTCCCCCTCCACCCCCGCCAAAAACAATGCAGTTCAGGTGGTCTCTCCTCCTCCTCCTCCTCCTTCCTCATATTTCTTTACTGCCCCATAACTGAAGCTCTCTAGGTGGTTTACAAAGGTTAAAAATGTTAAAAATACAATATGAAAAATTTAAAAGCATAAAACACACACAGATGCCATATACACAGAGACAACATATACCTAAAAATAAATTTGAGCCATCACCCAAACTATAAAATAAATCCGGGATCAATTAAAATTCATCACATGCTGCCAAATGCCTGCGAAAAGAGAAAAGACTTGACCTGGCACTGAAAAGATAACAATGTTGGTGCCAGGCAGGCCTCATCAGGGAGATTGTTCCATAACTGAGGGACACTACTGAGAAGGCCCTCTCTCCCTGGTTGCTGTCTTCCAAACCTCCCTCAGAGTAGGCACCCGGAGGAGGATGCCACGTACTGAGCAAATAACGCTGCCATTATGGTCACAGTAGGATAGGACCAGAGAAGCATTTTAAGCCAGGAGAAAGAGATTCCGCCAGTTTGAAGGATCAGACTCAGATTTATTTATTTTATTTATTCATTTCATTTCTATACCACCCAATAGCCGAAGCTCTCTGGGCGGTTCACAAAAATTAAAACCAAACAACACACAATAAAACAATTTAAAATATACAGAACATTAAAACCACAATATAACAATACAACCACAATAAAACCTAGCAGCAGTGCAGGAGTTTAAAATACAGATTTAAAACAGCAAAGCTAAAAATTTAGAAAGCTAAAATGCTAAAATGGCTGGGAAAATAAAAAGGTCTTCACCTGGCGCCGAAAGGAATACAATGTAGGTGCCAGGCGAACCTCACTAGGGAGCTCATTCCAGAGCTGGGGTGCCACAGCAGAAAAAGTCCTCCTCCTAGTACATACAGATACATTCAAGGTTACCCTGCCAGAAAGGAGTGCACTTGAACAGTATCTGTTATAATTATTTCTGGGCTTTCTAAAACTTCCCAGTTACTATAGTGTTGTTGCCATCGACATAAGTCAGCCTGTGGTGCATCTAGGTGATTTTAGCACCTGAGCTTAATGGTCCTGGGGGGCGGGGGCAGGGAGAGGTTTAGGGGGCTCCCTAAAGGGCGGGATGTGTATTACTTCAGTTGTGAAGCATCCAACCAACATTTCTCATCCCGCCCCACCCCCCATGCTTTACAACTGCTTCTACATTTCTGAAAAGTTAGGAGAAAAACAACAAAAGTTCGCCATCCCTGGTTAAAAAATTGAATACTCTGAGCATGTGCCATTTCACACTTTTTAAACTTGCTTAAACCATAGCACCATCATGACTACAGGGGGTTTTGTTTGCTGCCCTCATCATAAACACATTTACTTGGGAATAACCACCATTTTGCTGTAGAAAAGGATACGGTGTTTTTAAACTTAAAATAATAAAATGAGCATCTTTAATCATGTACGTGGCCAGCAGTCAGTTGCCCCCTGACTATAAAATGCAACAACAACAAAAAGGCAGTGGGGAAGGAAGATTGCTGCAGTAACTAGCAACAGCCCTGTCCGGCCCCAGCCAACCCAGGTGCTGGCGCTGGACCTGTTTGCCACTGCCCCCATCACCTGATCCTGTCTGAGTGGTCATCCCCCTGCCCCAGGCTATGGGGCCCTGGAATTCAGCCCCAGAGTCCAGTCCTAGCTGCACCACCTAGGGCAGCCATTTCCCTTCAGAGTGAAGAGAAGGGATTTGTGCCTCTGACATGAACCCATTTAATGGTCTGTAGCCATCACTCATGGTGTAGAAAGAATGAGAAGATCAAAATGGTCCTCGGGAATCATCAAGAGTCCTTCCTTGTCCTACTTGGAGATGTTGCGGATCAAACCTGGGACTGTCTACATGCAAAACAGGTGCTCTGGCACTGAGCTATGGCCCCTCCCCTTCCATCCATTCTCCCTAGATGGCACATCTGGAATGGGAATCAAGTCATGAGAGAGCTTTCCTTCCTGGGTGACAGAGGGCTTGGGGGATATTGTGGGGGATGACCAAACGTCATCCCTCTCCACATATAAGCCACATGGCCTCTCTCTCATGGGCAGCCTTCCCCAGCCATGCTGACTGGGGATGATGGAAGCTGTAGTCCAACCCATCTGGGGGCTACCAGTTTGGGGAAAGCTGCCCTAGGTGGCCAGATGCAAAGATGACAGGGCATCCATACTGCTAATACGGAAGATGAAATGTGCTTGGCTATGAAGCTCCCTCCCCCCCCGATTGCACTGTGTCGCTCTTTGGGGTCAAGCATAGCAGTAGCTAGTTTGTGTCTACTTTAATTATGCCAGCTTTGCTTGGGACGTGCCAAATTTGGGAGGGGGGAAGGAGTGGGGAGAGCTTAAAATCACGTTTGTCTAACAGTGCAATCCTGTGCATGTTTAAGTCCTACCGAATCCAATGGGCTTACTCCTCAGTAAGTGTGCAAGCAGTTGTACCCTAAGGGACTGTAAAATAGAACAAATTGGAAAGAAAATGAAGAAATGTTGAAAAGGTCTCTATTACCTAAAGACTTGTGACAATTACATTTTTTTAAAGCAATGGCTGACATAAAATGAATGATAAAAGCCCTCTCATCCACATGACCATTACTATAATAAAGAGAGATCTTAATTAATTCATAGTGCTGATTTGAACCTTTGAAGGCCTAAAAGTCTTGGGGCCAGGTTTCCTGAGGGAGTGTCTTTTCCTATATTTACCTACCTGGTCATCATCTGAGAGCTAGTGCGTGTAGTGGTTAGAGTGTTGGACTGAGACTCAGGAGATCCAAGTTCTAGTCACCACTTGGCCATGAAGCTCACTGGGTGGTTTTGGGCCGGTCACTGACTCTCAGCCTAACCTACCTTACAGGGTTGTTGTGAGGATAAAATGGAGAGGAGGCGGATCATGTAAGCTGCCTTGGGTTCCTCACAAGAGGAAAATAGGTGGGATATAAATGAAGTAATAAATAGATCTGAGGATTTCCTCCAGGTGTCCCCACCAAATGAGGCAAGGCGGGAGGCTACAAGAGAGGAGGCCATTTCAGTGGTGGCATCCTGGCTGTGGAACACTCCCCCCCCCCCCCAAGGCTCAGCTGGCACCTACGTTATGGTCCTTTTGGTGCCAGACGAATACTTTTTTATTCTCCCAGGCATTTTAAGAACTGTTTTTAGTGCCTTTAGTACTCTATTCTGCTGCTGGTTTTAATTTGGTTTTATGATGTTGTAATGGTTTTATTCTTTGCTGCTGGTTTTATCTTGGTTTTATTATGTGTTCTTTTTACTCATTGTTTTATTGTCTGTGTTTTATGTTTTTAATGTTTTGTACACTGAGAACTTGGGTTATTGGGTGATTTAAAAGTATGATAAATAAATACATATTCTGAAATATGAGTGAAATATTCTGAAAGAGATGAATTTTAGCATTTGAAAAGCCCAAAGTGGAAATCTCCCAAAGTGGAGATCATGACTGAATTTAGCTTTTGGTGCAGAGGGTAAATCAGGTGAATATTGGCTGGTATGGATGTAGCCAGCTCTCGCTTTGATATGCATGCATCATTCCAGTGCAGGCTTTTACCAGAGCCTTTTTCTTTCTTTTTTCTTTGCATGATTACCTTCTTTCTCTCCTCTGCTGCTGCTTTTACTATGTAAAGAACAGGGGAAGGCCAGGCTGCAGTTTAGTGAAGAAAGACGAGCTCACCTCCTACTCCCAGCGCTACTTGTTTTCAGGCATCTTGGCAGCAGTGCATGTATTTCTGGGTTTCTCTACTCTCTCTCCCTTCCTTCCTTCCCTACGGGGGCTGGGGGTGGCTCAGTGACAAGTTAAATAGGAGTAGGTGGAACGCAAGGGCTGCGCTTGGGAAGAGGTAGCACTCGGAATGTTCCTTCTTACTCTTAGGCAATTGCATTGCAAAATGAGGGCAGATACCTACCTTCCGTAGCCAGCCCTGTCTCTCAATGGGCTGTGGCTATCAGGAGCTGCCCAATATGCTTATGCTGGGGTCTCTAACGCGATGCGCGCAGAGATGCCGCCCTTGCTGCCTGCCAGACTTCCGGGCCCCTCCTGATTTCAATTGTATTTCTTAAGATTTGTGTAATTAATATATTTTAACCTGGGAGGCTGGCATGTTGCAAAGCTAAGTGCTGCTACCCAGCACCACGTTTCTTTGGGTTCCAAATAGTGGTTTGGGGTTTTGAAGTTCAGGCCCCATCTCTGCCTTGTATTTAGGTACTTCCGCAAGGTACTTTTCTTTTGGTCTCACCAGTTTCCCTTCTGGGAAATGGGTGTTTTGTACCCACCCATGCCCACTATGGCTGCCGTTTTATGAATGGGCAAGTTGCCCCCATGGCAGTCATTTGGTGAGAGTGCCAAAAAAACCTCTATCAAAATTCCAAATGTGCCCACCGACCCAAAGAGTTTGGGGACCCCATGACCTCCAACTTTTGGTACTGGAAAATAGGCGCAGCATTTTATAACAGGAGAAAAGGGGGTTCCTAATGCGACAGTCAGCAAGCCAAATAAGCACAGGTTGCTTTCATGGGACTCTGCTGGAATGCTCTGCTAAGGAGCTTGTGGAATATTAGTTCAAGAAGATACATATGGGTATGACCCCAGAATGGATGCTGTTTTGTTTAGATGTCCTGCCCATTTTGATCATCGCAGCATCTCTCCTCCTCTCTGGGCAGTGGGCCCTAGGCAGAGTCACTAGGCTTGTTTGCTTCTTTGCTGACAAGGGTTCATGTGCCTTTAAGACAGGGGTGCACAACCTTGGAGCCAAAACTGGCCCTCCAGAAGGTCCAGTCTTCTCCAGGCTCCCTTTCCCCACCCCTTTTGATCATTCGGTGATGGTTTCCTGACTTGTGTAGTTTTTCCCCCATTCTAAAAAGTTGAAACCCCTCTCCTCAGGCTTTCTTACTAGCAGTAAGAGCTTTATGCTAGACTGTGTGGGAATTTTTTGCCTCACCCCTTTTGCCTTTGGCCCTTCCCACCACTGGAATGCAGCCCCCGAGAGTGTCTCTGAAACGGAATTCAGCCCTTGGGCCAAAAGAGGTTTTGCATCCCTGCTTTTAAGAGCTTTCTGATAGGCAGAAAAGAAGAAAAGAGAAATATTTCCTGGCATGGAGATAAAGGGATGGAAAAAACAGGTGAACCCTCTCCCATCACGTTATCCCTGTGCCAGGAAAAGCTTCTCCAGATGAAGCCCTGCACATCTGGCAGCTGTTAAAAGGAGTAGGAGCCCCTGCCAAAAATAATGTTGGCAAGTCTTTGTGCCTTGTCTTTGGTGTTTTGCCAATCACGGGAAGATTTCTGAAGCTATTCTGTGAATCTTGTGCATTGTGAAAGCATGCCAGATTCTCCAAAATATCCCAGAAAAAAGGTCTGGATCCCTGGGGTCAATGAAGCAGGATGACGTATGGCGGGTGCAGTTTTTCCTTTTGTGGGGGACAGACTGCACCTGAGAGATTTCTGCCTGCCGCATATCGCTTAGGCACATAGAAAGCTGCCTTATATACCAAGTCAGACTATTCTCAGTATTGCCCAATATCTTGTGTTGGCTTCTAGAGCAGCCTTCTTCAGCTCCAGATGTTTTGGACTTCAACTCCCATCAACGCCAGCCAGTACAACCCATGGTGAGGGAAGATGGAAGTAGTCGTCCTTCTGCTTGCCAAACAAGGGCTCTACCCCTGAGTCCCTCCACCTTAAAGGAACAGAAGCCCTGTGTCCTGCCACCAGCAAGAGCTTTGCATAGTTCTGCTTTAAACAGTTCCAGCCACCACGTTTTTTCAGAGGGGGCAAAAGAAACTATTCCAGGATTCTTTTGTAATCCAGGAAATTAAAGGCTTTGGCTTCAGACGCAGCTCAGCCAGCTTCAAATGGATTTAATGCACATGGATCCCAGAGATTATCCTTCCAATATAGTGACTAAACAAAGGACCAGCTCATAAAGATGGTGTGTCACTATGCTCAGCAGCCCTCTTAGGTCAACAAGGGGACACCCAGACTGCTGCAATCCAGTGCAGATAGGGGTGAGCTGCTGGGCCAGCGTCCAGGGCAGGCATGGTCAGGCACCTATCGAGGGTCCACACCCCAGCAGGGGCCCACTGCCAAGAGCTCATTGGAGCTGCTTCTCCTCTTTGCCACTGCAACCTCCTTGATCACCTGCCTCTTGCTCTCATGCAGGCAACGGCGGTGGTGAGAAGGAGGTGCAGCCACAGCCTTCTTGCTCACTGGCTCTCCACCTGTCAAGCAAGCTATAGCAATCATGAGAAGGAGGTTGGGGAGCAAGAGCAGCTGATGACAATGGTGGCGAGGAGACTCACTGAGGGAGGGGGCCCATGGAGGGTGTGTTGACCAAGGGCCCTGAGAAACAGGCTCCCAGACCTTGCAGTGCCAACACACCCGAAGGGATTTCGAACCCACTCAATCTCTGCTGTTCCAGTGAAGTGGTGAAGGCAACTGGTGAAGTGGATTTGCCTTGGCCAACCTTCGCCAACCTGGTCCCCTCCAGATGTGTTGGACTGCAACTCCCACAAGTCCTACTCAGCATGGCCAACACATCTGAAGGGCATCAGGATGAGGAAGGCTGTTGTACAGCTCATAGAGATAATATATGTGAATTCTAAAATTCTGTGTAAATGCCAGCTTTTATTAAATGAGAGAAGAACCATCTTGCACTTTGTACACTGAGAAGTCCTATAGAAACCCTTTGTTGTAATGCATCTTGGGGAAAGACAGACCTGATGGCAGGGGTGCAGAACCTCTTTCAGCCTGGGAGCCACATTCCATTTTTGGAGAAGCTCTTGAGGACCACTTTCCAGTGGTGGGTGGATCCAAAGACAAAAGAGGATGGAACCCAAGGCAAGATGGGCAGGGTCATAATACTAAAAAGACCAGCCTATTTTAGCTTCAAGCTCTTCCTGCCAGTATCTAAGCCTTAGGAGAGGCATTTCAACCTTTTGGAATGGGGAAAAAACTGCACAGAAGCCGGGAAACCACCAAACTCTTAGTGGTTAGAGGAAAGGGGGTGGGACCAGGGGAAAGGGGCGTGGCCTTCTGCATAACCTTGAAGGACTGGTTGTCCCCATGTGGGCTTCTGGATACATACTGGGGTGCTGGATAGATGATCTTGTGAGCTTGCCTTTCCCTTCCTGTCTTGTTCTCTGGGATGAGGCAGGAGAAATGCTTGAAGACCAAGGATGAAGTGGTGTATGTCTCTCTCTGTGTGTATAACATGCCCAAAGGAAAGCAAACCTGAACTGAGATGAGAAAATTGACTCTTTTGGTGATGGGGCCTGAAGTTCTTATCAGGAAAGAGCCTGCTGGTTGTCATGGCAATGACAATGGATTGTGGCCTGGCACTTCAGTTGAAGAGCGGGGCGGGGGGCTGGGGGCATGTTTGGGAAAGGGTCTGGGTTTGGGGACAGCCTGTGAACGGGAAGGCCAGTGGATGGATTCTGCTTTTTCCTGCTCCAAGACAGCAAATTGCTTTCCCCTTTGCTCCTGCAAAGTCCAGTTGAGGATCTCTAGAAATGGTACTGCAATTTTTCTTCCACCACACTGGCTGAGATGCCCCTGAACCAGTGGAGGCTGGTGGCTCCGATGTCAGTGGGAAGGTGAATCCACTGTGGTATCTTGGATAGCTCCTTTAGAGTTCTGACTAGTTCTGACTGAAACCCAGAGCAGATTCACTTCTGCACTGACATTGGCGCCACCAGCCTCCACTGCTCTGCATGTTGCCCCAAAGGCTGGTGAAACAGAGTATAATTTTGTCAGCTTCCCCTCTGTTGAACCAGGACCCCTCTGCCGTTGCGTTGGGCTTGCGTTCAAAGCAGAAGGAAGTTTAGCAATGGATACTGCTGGAAGTGGGAGTTGGTCACTCGTTCATTCTGTAGAAGATGCTCCTGTAAGCTTGTACTTGACCCTGAACATTTTGGGTTGCATCCAGGATCTGCCTTCTGCAAGAGGAAGGGATCTTCCTTGAGAGGAAGGGGTCCAATTGAGGAAGGTCCCTCCGCCTGATTTGGTTGATCCTCCCCCAGCTTACCCCATTCAGCAGGGTCTCAGGACTCTCTGTGTAGCATTTTCAGGGGGCTGGAGGGGCTGCTGTGGGGAGGAGGAGGAAATCCACTTCCGTTAGCACAGTTGATCCTGTGTAAATCTGGATCTAACCCTTTGAACGTTCCTCAGTTTCTCAAGCCAATCAATATTTCTGGAATAGCAATGCAAGAGCTTCAGTTTCTGCAGAATATGGTGGCCAAAGTTCTAATACTGAAACATCCAATGCAAAACAAACAAGTGAATACACAGAAGTATAGATATAGATTTGGTGAATTCTCCCCTCCCCATCTCCCCCAGTTAGCATCTGATATTTTGTGAAAAGAGTGTGTGGATTAAAAAGAAGGACCTTGGACTGCAGATGTAATCTCGGTGCCTTGGTTTCCTGCCCCCAAGACATTTCCTGCATATTATTTTCTCTGCCTGCCTTCTCTTAATCAGTCACTTGCCTGATGCCCTTGATAGCGTTCCATTAGAGGTGACAGATGGCGGGAGATGCAACTCCCTCTCCAGATGTTAATTAAGTTGCAATCTGTAAATAACATACATAGACATATTCAGTACACAGGCCTTGGCATGGAAGAGTTGCCGTCACTAGATAATCAGAAACTGTTGACTTCAGCTCCTAATACAGGAAGTTGCCTTATACTGAGTGAGACCCTTGGTCCATCTAGCCCAGTATTGTCAACACTGACTGGCAGCGGCTCTTGAGGGTTTCAGGCAGGATTCTTTCTTTGCCCTACCTGGAGAAGCCGGGGATCAAAGTTGGGACCTTCTGCATGCAAAGCATGTACTCTGTCACACTGAGCTATGGCCCCTCCCTGGAAGCAATTTCAAATCTCATGGTGAACATGTACTTAAGATGTGTGTCAATGTAATTGAAGAATGGGTTTGTGTTTATCTGCTTCACTGTCTTAGATCTGAGTGGGATCTACCAAAGATGTATCTAGGCAATTAACTAGACACTCTCAGTGATTCTTAAATCACACTGACATTCATCTTAAGGTGCACACATTGGACTTTAAAAAAACCACCATACACTTGTGCATATGTACACTCTTTTCAGACAGGCACTCCATTTCTGGGTTCATTGATGCGATGTCCAAACCTGGAACTCTGGGCTGTTGAGGGACAAACAATCTAGGGTTTTAACCCATGGATTGTAGTTGGGTTAAAATTCTGGGTTGTTTGCTCCAGAGTGCCTCCCACCAATTTATGGGTTAAACAACCCATGAATTGGTGTTATGTGTGAACCAGGGCCAGAGCTACATGTCATGTCATATCAATATGATCCCATCACAGTAACGCTATGTCCCTCTTGCACATTTATACCTCATAGCTAGGGATGTATGGATTGTGTAAAATCTGTTCCATCTGTGTTTCACAGGTTGTCAGGTGCCTTTTGTTCTGTTGTCTGCCTACTGACGGAATTGGATTTTTTGTTTCCGAATTTGTGCAAATCCGCCTTTGTGCAAATTCTCAGTTGTGCAAATTTGCACATGCAGAAATGCTCATTTTCATGCTTTAGCCTATGGGGAAATGTGCATTTTTGGCTGGGTTTTAAAACAATTGTTGCATATTTTTCAGTCGGGAAAGTTAGAAAAAATGTTCCGCAAGTCCCCAGAATCCCCCCGACAGGGGGAAAGCCCGTCCACTGCAGAATCCTCGGGTTGGATTCATGAAAATCCAAACTCATTTGGTTCCGTTGTGTATTTCTCTGACTTCTGTACTCATAGCACACATAATGACATCTGTTGTGGTATTTTGGATAACACGGAATAAAAAGCAGGCAATAACGCTAGAAAAGTGGTGTATGGGATGCTTAATGTGCCCCAAGAGTTATCAGTGCACTTCAATACTGATAAAAAGCACTAGTGTAGATCTAGCTCAGATCACTGAGTGGTGTTTCTAAACACTCAGTACCTCCAAAGATGTTGCATCATAGTGGTAACACTAAAAGCTGAATCCTGCACATAATGCTGGGTGCATCTACCTAGCTCACTGTGGGCCGGAAACCAAAAGTAGTCAGGCGTTTCCTGTCCCTGCAATCCAGCCCTGCCCAACAGTTTGACCCTAGTTTGAATCAACCAAAATGGTAGAAATCTTCTAATCTAAGCTAGTTACATCACCCTCGTTCATTCACATTCAGTTCCTTCCTCAGACATTTTAGAACCAACAAAACTAATAAAACAGACAGAACCTTATGATGTACCTCAAGACTTCAATATTTTTTTATCTTTTCCCTCCTCCCCACCCCCCACTCCATTGTGACTGAATCTACACATAGCAGTTATACCGTTATCATAACTATTGGTACACATGACACCAATGAGTACCAATAATTATGATAACGGTATGATAACGGTATAACTGTATGTGTAGATTCAGCCTGTGAGTCAAAAATGTAACTCTGATATTTTAAATTCAGAAATGGAGGATTAAATATTTATCTGACCTGATCTCATTTTGTGAATGAGAAGGGGATGAAAATAGGCTGCAGAGAAAAGAACAGCTGACATGATGATGAAGATCATCTGGATGGGAACTCAGCTGTATCCTAATTTAAATTATTCTATGAATGGCACCAATGTGCCTTCTAGGGCCAATAAGGGAGAGTGGCAAACTGTCACTGAGAACTCATCCCAGATTATAAATTCATAGAATGCCTTCACCACCACCACAGCTTAGACCAGCCTTCCCCAACCTGGTGCCCTCCAGATGTTTTGGACTATAACATTCCTGACCAATGGCCATGCTGGCTGGGACCAATGGGGATTGCAGTGCACAACATCTGGAGGGCACCAGGTTGGGGGATGTTGGTTTGGACCACAGCTTTAGTGAAAGCATCAGTCCCCCCCCCCATAATTAAAATATTTGTGGGATATTTATTTTATTTATGCATTTAAGGCATTTATACCCTGTCTTCTGATCAAGATGTTTTAAGATGGCTTACAAAAGTTAAAAACAATGAAATATTGCAAAACCAACAGTGATTAAAAGAAAAGAAAACAATAGCCAACAATTTCTATAATATTTGGTACCCATTTATAGATTACACCACCCAGAATCCAACAGACTCACGGCCTTCATCAACACATGGAGGACTCTGTCGAGAGTCATTGGGATCTGGGCTAGCATCAATGGTAGGCATGGTCGGGCACCTGCCGAGGACCCACACCCCAGCAGGGGCCCCCGGACGAGAGGCCCCTGGAGTTGCTCCTCCTCCTCAGCATTTCAACCTGCTTGTTCACCTGCCTCTTGCTCTGGCCCAGGCAAAAGTGGTGGTGAGAAGGAGGAGCAGGAGATGCCATGGCCGACTTGCTCACTGGCTCTCTGCCTGGCAAGCCAGCAAGGGGGAGCGATGATGAGGAAGAGGATGACGGGCAAGAGCAGCTGCTGACAATGACAGTGAGAAGGTGGACACTCTGAGGAAGGGGGCCCATTGAAGGTGTCTTGCAAAAGAACGTAAGAAGAGCCATGCTGGATCAGACCAAGGGTCCATCTAGTCCAGCATTCTGTTCACACAGTGGCCCACGGGAAACCCACAAGCAGGACACAAGTGCAACAGCACCCTCCCACCCATGTTCCCCAGCAACTGGTGTACATAGGCATCCTTCCTCTGATACGGGAAGTAGCATGTAGCCATCAGGACTAGTAGCCATCGATAGCCTTCTCCTGCATGAATTTGTCCAGTCTCCTTTTAAGGCCATCCAAATTGGTGATCATCACTACATCTTGTGGTAGCGAGTTCCATAGTTTAACTATGTGCAGTGTGGAGAAGAACTTCCTTTTATCTGTCCTCACTCTCCCACAAATCAGCTTCATGGGGTGAAGTATTACGAGTTCATGGGTTCTAGCATTATGAGGGAGGGAGAACAATGTCTCCCTATTCACTTTCTCCGCACAATGTGTAATTATACCAGTTGCTGTGAAACATGGGTAGGAAGGTGCTGTTGCGCTCATGTCCTGCTTGTGAGCTTCCCACAGGCATCTGGTTGGTCACTGTGAAACAGAATGCTGGGACCCTTGATCTGATCCAGCATCAGAACTCTCCTTATGTTCTTCTAATTTTGTACACCTCTATCATGTCTCCCCTTACACACCTTTTTTCTAAGCTAAGCAATCCCACATATTGTAACTTTTCCTCACAGGGAAGCTGCTTGAGCTTCTTGATCAATTTTGGGTGCAATCCTATCAAGATGGACATCAACACTGGAGGCTATCCAATGCAGAGTGGACGGAGCACAGAGGGGAACCTCTCCTCCGTGCTCCAGCTGCCCTGCATTTGTGGCTAGATGCACATTTTCAGGGAAGGAAGGGGCCCGGAGACCCAATAGGAAGCTGTGTACAGCAGCTTCCACAGTTTTCTCCACTCCCCACCTTGGGACTGGCCCCTTTTCACCCTATCTAGGATCCATTTATGAGCGTGGAGATGGCAGTGGTGAGGAAAGAACCGTGCCGGCTTTGAGGAAGTGGGGGCAGGGGCAGGGAGAGCAGTTTCTGGAAACTGAGGTCAGACCTTGGTTTCCAGAAACTGGAAAATCCTGTGGCTGGCTGGCTGGCTGGCTGGCTGTCTATCTACCTATCTATCTACAATATTTATATACCGCTCCTTATCTAGAATAGATTTCGGAGCGGTGAACACAAGAGATAAAACAGTAAAAGGATAAAAAGATTAAAACACCATATTAAAACTATGCTATTTTTAAAAACAGAATACCAATAAAAACTGTGACTGGTCAATTAAAGAATGCCTCCAGAACAGTGCTGTTTCCAGGAGGCGCTGGAAACAGCACAGTGTTGGTGCCTGCCTGATCTGCAGGGGCGGGGTGTTCCATAGGATGGGAGCCACCACACTGAAGGCTCTTCTCCTGGTGGACTCCAGTTGGGCCATAGGTCCAAGTGGAACCACCAGGAGCCAGCCCTCTGATGACCTCAGTGACCGGGCAGGTTGGTAAGGGAGAAGGCGCTCTCTCAGGTATCCTGGTCCCAAGTTGTTTAGGGCTTTGTACACTAGTACTGATACCTTAAACCTGGCCCAGTAGCAAATAGGCAGCCAGTGCAGTTCCGTCAGCAAAGGAGTTACATGCTGAAAAGCGGCAGCTCCCAGCAAGTCTAGACAGTGTCTAGTGGCCATAGGATTGCTCTCCCTGTTGCTCTTCTGAGGAAGAGGGTTGGAATCCTCTGAGGATGATGGTTTCGGGTGCTGTCCATGAGAACTGGTTCCTGGGGTGCATGTGTCACACTTCTCTCCATTTAATCTTGAACTTGCAATGGAGCGAACCTGCAATGGAGCTAGTCCATTTCAGCTCATCTGCAAGGGCCTTGGCAGGCTTAGTGCTGGTTCAGAACATGACATGGGTGGGTCTGTTAAGAACCTGAGTAGAGCCCTGCTGGATCAAGCCAAAGGCCTTTCTAGTCCAGCACACTGTTTTCCATAGTGGCCAATCCGCTGCGTCTTGGAAGCCCTCAGGGCATGCTGCCTCTGAACCTGAAGCTAGCATGTGCCCACCATGGCTAGCAGCCATTGTTAGCCTTATCCTCATTTATTGATTGATCTATCTATCTATCTATCTATCTATCATCTATCTATCTATCTATCTATCTATCTATCTATCTATTCTCCCTTTAAAGCTTCACCACATCTTGTAGCAGTAAATTCCAGAAGTTGATCATCATACAACAGGGGTCCCCAACCTTTCTGGGCTGGTGGGCACAGCTGGCATTTTCATAAAGTGTCCTGGGCACTGTCACAAAATGACTGCTGTAGTGGGTGTAGCAAGTCCCAAGACATCAATTTCATGGGAAGCTAAATTGGTGAGGCTAAAAGACAAGTAAGTTGCTGAGAATCTGAGTATAAGGCACAGGTTGGGTCTGATCCCCAGCATACAAAACCATACGAGCAAAGGGCTGGATGTGCCTGATCTTGTCTGATCTCGGAAGCTAAGCAGGGTCAGCCCTGGTTAGTACTCGGTTGGGAGACCGCCTGGGAATCAGGCTTCCTGCACTGAGCAGGGGGTTGGACTCGATGGTCTTGTAGGCCCCTTCCAACCCTATGATTCTATGTCGTTGAACTGCTCCAACATTTCACAAAAAGACAAGCCAGTTGTTTCTCCCAAATCACTTTTAATGTAAATTTATTGCAATAAATGTATTTCTCCAAATTAATAGGCAGATCACCCCCAAAGCACATACAAGAACCCCACACTGCAAACACACAAGAACCACATACACACAGGCACACACGTGCACACACACATACTTTTAGGATCATCCCCCGCTCCCCATGCAGAGTCTCCTTTCCTCTAGATTGCCCCTAAAATCAGGAGCAGCTGGAGACCTTGGTGGGCACTAGGTGTCTGTGGCCACCATAGCACCCATAGACACCACGTTGGGAACCCCACTCATACATGATGTCACAGGCACTGCCTAATAGGTGCCTGTGATGCTTACATCAAAAGATTCCATGGGGAATGTGATGATCTGGAATAAGGAACCATTCTTTTAAAAACAGAGGCATCTGGAAGCTGGGCTATTTGGCATGCAGCCTTGACACCCCTCCACACAACCTTCTGCAACAAGCATCAATTAAGACAGGACCTGCAGGTCAACTGGCACCCGAGAAACAAGGCTTTGCTGTTTGCTATTGTCACTTTCTACGTGGTTGCAAAGTGCTGGAGCAGGTGTTTTCCTCTTGAATTGCATCATGCCAGGGGTCGCATTAGCTGCTTTCCCTTTCTTAATTAGGGATCCAGCTAAAGTGCCTGTTCCAGGGGGTGGGCAGGGAATAGCACAGAGTTAACAGAGGAGTCAGACTTATCTGTGATGAGCAGGTAATTTGGGAAGCCTTCACAGAGAGTTAATTGCTGTGGCTAATAGTTCACTCCTGCGTTCTGACATTCCATTACTGCTTTCATAAATCACTGATTGTAAGTCTTCTGTGCAGAAATCAACCTGGTGAGGAGAATGGGGTGAAGTGCATAAATGTAGATAAGAATGGTCTTATTAGGGCTACAGGCACCTGATGGGCAAATAACTAAAAAGTGGCTAACTGCTGTGATGCCCAGATGATACAGACCTACCTTGCACATTTTCAGATCCAGGTCCCTGACCTGACATTTTGCACAGTCCCTCTTTGTATTATATAATTGTGATATTCTTGCATCAAGAAGGATCCCCCCCCCCACCCATGCCTTCTAGGCCTTTGAGGATTGTTCCTGTCCCTCTTTCTTCATTTCCATACTTGCATTCTGAGGTGGTACAGGCCCACGAGAGGACTGTACCAAGTGAATATTTGAATCATCTCTAATGATTCAGAGATTGAATCTGAATGTTTGGATCATGTCTTAATTCTCCGGTAGCTAAACAGCTTGTAAATGCCTTTTTCTGTCTACTCTATTATACCTACTATTCTTTCATGTACTACAGAACAACTATACTGATCTGACAAACATTGGGGTTTATGGGATAGGTATGTATAGAATGGGCAGGGCTATAGAATCAGAAATGGGCTAAGACTAGGTGACAAATAAAGCACTCACACTCACACACACATTCACACACACCGCAAAAAACCTATGAAGCTCAAGTTCACATCACTGGCAGCAAATCTTCCAGAATGAAACTTGCCAAGATAATACATTAAAGCTTATTATCCCTTCCTCCTCTTTGGTAAATTGACATGCCTGCAAGGTTGCCAGACCCTGGGAAAGAAAGCAGGGCGGGCAGCAGGGGGAGAGAGAGAGAGAGAGAGAGAGCGAGAGCACCTTTGGGAGTTGTTAGAGCTGTCTACAAACCCAGGATCAACTGAGGACTGAGAAATAAGATCAGGATGAGACGAGACAGTGGATAAAGGAGTGGCAGGGCAGGGCGAGTTACAGGTTTAATGAAACTTGGTGCAGATCTCACGTTTCTTACAGACTTGGAGGGGCTGTAGCTCAGTCGTAGAGCCCCCACTTTGCATGCAGAAGGTTCCTGGCATCTCCAGGAAGAGCTAGGAAGGAATCCTGTCTGAAACCCTGGAGTGTCGCTGCCAGTCAGTGTTGACACTTTTAGGCTCAATGGATGCATGGTCTGACTCAGTATAAGGCAGCTTCCTATATTCCTAGTCTGAACAGTTCTGGTTACTTCACATGAACAAACAGTTCGGAAAGAGCAGTACATGGTTGTTGTTTTTTCTTGTACTCCTGATCCCTTATAGTTTGAATCTCAGATCTCAGCGAGTGGAGGGGTAAAAGTACTTGTTAGGAGTAAAAGTACGTGTCTGTTAAAATGTTTATTCAGCCTTCCCCCAACTTGTGCCCTCCGGATGTTTTGGTTAACAGCTTTCAGGATTCCTGACGGTGGGCCATGCTGGCTGCAGCTGATGAGGGCTGAAGTCTACAAACGTACATAGGCTACTATGTACTTTTGGTGTCCTTGATCAGAGAGTGTAGCATGCAGTGGACTGTGTAGGGTGGCCAGCCACAAAGGAGAGCAAGATCCTCTGATAGTTGGCAAGTGTCTGAAAAACTTCGCCTGCCGGAATTAAAGTTCGCTTGCGTCATTGCCAGTGTGATCCTTCGCAGGCAGCGTGGAGATCCAGCATGTTCATTTTCTTCTTGCTTCCTCTCTCTTCCTGAATGGGCTCCTACTTAAAGCTGCACGGAGAAGCCAGGGCATCTGCAGTGGCAATTAATAATTCAGCCCCTGTTTGCATCCTCCAGCCAGAGCCTGGAGAAGATCAAGCTACCTTCCTAATCGATTGTTGCCAGACAGAACCTGAAGGGGGGGGGGGCTTGCCACGGAGCCAGGCCAGAGGCAGTAGCAAAGCTTTCCCTGCGTCTTCACAGAGATATTGATCCCAAGCCAGGTTATGACTGCACTCAGAAACACAGGGCCTTCTTTCCATTAGCAGGGCTTCTGCAGGCTATCCGATATTCTTCGGACAGCGTTACTTCATAAAGATGGCATCCCCTCCCTGCCTCTTGTCCTCTGCTCCCTTTGGCAGAGGGATTCATTTCATAGCCCTGATTAACCAAGAGGCTTCCTTTTCCTCCCTTCAACACATTCAGATGTCATGTATCTTACCATCTAAACAGCACAAGCCTAAATTTGGACAGATTCCCTTGATGCTGAGATTTCACCCCTTGTCGGTTTCTCCTCCTCTCTCTCCCCCACCCACCCCACCCCAATTCAATCCCACGTTTGCCTTTTGTTGCCTCATTTCCAAGCGAGCTGTCCAGGAAAACAGATGACTTTGTAGATTTGGCTCTTGAAAGCTCTCCTGCACCTGTTGCCTCTTCCATCCTTTAGGCAATGGGACCAGTCTCCATGGCAACTGCCTGACATCACAAAAAGATGCATCAAAAGGGAAGGTCTGTCAAGAGTGGTCCACTGAGGCTCAATGGCCCTTGCCTCTTAATAGTGGCATATAAACCAAAGCTGGACAACTGGACATCTCAGTTAGCTCTTGTATAGTCAGGCAGGTCAGGTTGGTCTCCTTTTTTTAAAACGCACATTGGTTTTGCATTGTTTGCTCCTTCTGATCCTGTATCTCAGGGGTGCTGAAGCTCTTTCAGTCCGAGGGCTGAATTCAGTTTTGGAGAAGCTCTTTGGGGAGGGGGGTGCATCCCAGTAGTAGTAAGAGCCCAAGACAAAAGGCTAAAATACCCCCAATACCAGCATATTTTAGCTTAAAGCACTTGCTGCTAGTAATTAAACCTTCAGAGAAGCATTTTGACCTTTTACAATTGGGGGGAAAACTGTGCAAAGCTGGAAAACCACCAAATGGTTGACGGTTAGGTGGAAAGGGGGTGGGGCCAAGAGAAGGAGGTGTGGCCATCTGGGGCATCCTGGAGGTCCAGATTGGGAGGCAAGGTGGGCCAGATTTGGCCCACGGGCCTGAGGTTCAGCAGCCCTGCTGTATCTTGAGCAGAGGTTCATTCAGTGGCCCATTTTGGATGTTATGCTAAACTGTAGTTTAACACTGTGCGAATTATCATAATTGAGCCTTGTGCTTGCATCCACACTCTCCCTCCTCTCTCTACCTCTGGCATGGCTGGGAGGAAGAAATCTGAAGCAACTGTTTCCTGTTTCAAAGTGATCAGCACGATGTCTGAACCTGGCGGCAGAGGAAAACTCTGGTTAGTTTAAACCAGCCTTCCTCAACCTGGTGCTCTCCAGATGTGTACATCCATTGTGTGTAGTTCACCTCATCTGGAGGGCATCAAGTTGGGTAAGTCTGGTTTAAATTATGGCTTACTTCAGCAAACCATAGTTTAAGGTTAACCAGAGTTCTCTCAGGTTCAGATGTAACAATAACCCTTGCGTACCAGTGCTGTAGTGGAGCAAGGGCTTGCAGGGACACAGCACCGGCACTTTTTGATTAGCAAGGTTGCTGACATTATCTGTCACCCCCCTCAGAATTCCCTGTTCTCTGAGATTAGCTGCAAATCCTCACAGTAGCTGGGGGGAAATGAGTTTCCAAGCAAGAGCATATAGTTCTGAGCTATCCCTGTTGTAATGCAAAGTCTTTTGGGGTGGCTTGGGCTTGAATGGGCAATTAAGACCCAATGGCTTTATAAAGACCTGCTCCTGATAGAGATGGACACCTCTAGAACTGGTTTGTTGATATGGATCGACCCAGCTGCCTGCATTTTTGGACTCTCTTTGCGGGGAGGGTGCAGGTATGGGGACTGTTGTGATGTATGCCTGCACTTCAAAATTTACCGCTATACCACTGCTGGGTACTCCAAAATAGAGAGTAAACCTTTGAACTCCTCTTTGTAGCTGTGCTAGAGAAGGAGAGGGGAGCAAGGTATGCCTCTACACACGCTTCAGTTCAGCTGTAAAAAAGAAAAGAAAGGAAAGGAAGATACTTTGGATTTTTCCTGCTCCAAAGCCCAGAAACACAGAACTTAACAACAACAACAACAACAACGTGTACAGACCTTGTGAAAGTCCTAGGAACACAAGTGGCAGCAACTGTGCAGTACTGTCTGTCAGGAAGGTTTTAGTGACAAATTCCCCATTAAAATAATACTGCCCTATATCTAGATATAGGAAGGAGTTTATCTGGGAAAGGGAGAGAACAGGAAGGGAAGGCAACAGGCACACACGGAGAATTCTAAATAAAATCAATAAAATCAGTCTAAATGAGTTAATTACATGCATCATACTTGAGTAGACTTAGGTTTCAGAGCATGTGCAGAGTTCCTTGTATGCAGAGAGACAGTAGCTTTGGATGGTCTGAGGGACAGTATCTTTGTCCTCCTGATTAGATGTTGCTAGGAAGACAGGAAGTGAGGAAATGAAGTCTCCTATGTGTGAGTGAGTGTGTTTCATTCATTTACAAATGATACATAAAAAAGGATCTTGCCTAAATATACAACCTGTTATTCTCATCATTGATTTTTTAAAAAGCGTATGGAATTATTCCATACGCTTAAACATCTTATGGTTTATGTAACATTCCTAATGAAGCAAATGATTGTGCCTTGTGTTCCCCCAATGTTGCTGCTACCTCCCTGTTGTGCATGGATGGTGGCATTTTGATTACAGAAAGACCTGCTTTTGGAGAATTGAATTCACCATTAGTATATATGATGAACAACAGTACACTTGAACTTGAAAGCTTGTTTCCTCATCCAGTGTGATTTGTCCCGAAAAGAATCACTGTGAACAATTTAGGATCTTATCAGAAAGTTCCATTGTGCATTTAAGGTGATGGTTGCCATCACAGGTGGAGACTTTTTGTTTACTTACCGATGCAGGAATGAGGGATGGGGGTGGGGGCAGGGGTGGTGTGGAACATACTGAAGGACTGAGCTTTTAAGATCACAAGAACTGCTTGTAGAGAGTAAGCCTATTTTATATGGCATTGTAATGTGGTTTATGTTTGCTTTGTGCCTTGCAATATAATGCTCACTTCTGAGTAGACATGTACTGTGCTGACCTGCAGCCACCTTTAACAGGAGGCAATGGATGTGTTGGATATGAACACATTTTAACAATGCTCTAGTTTGCTGACATTTTGCATTTCATGGTATGGCTCAGCTGTTTATTTGATTTACTTCTGTGTCGACAAGGAGAGCACTCAGCTAGGCTTGATGTGGCTCCCTTCAGAGTAGATCTGAGTATAGAGTATTGTACATTAATAACAATGGGGTTGTGTGTGTGTGTGTGAGGGAGTGCGTGGATTGTTAGCCCCACCCACCACTGGAATCTGCCCCCCCCCCCCCGTCACCTTCTTGGAAATAGAATTCAGCCCTTGTGGTGAAAAACGTCCAACACCACTGATATATGTGCACACCTATCGCCAAGTTCAGTAGGATCAAGATGTAAATCTAAGTCTGGTCTGTATGACTTCAAACTGTAGAGGCAGGAACATCAGAAGGTGGCTTATTCTAAGTCAGAACCTTGGTCCATCTAGCCCAATGTTGCCAACACTAACTGGTAGCAGCTCTCCAGGGTTTCCAGGAGGATTCTTTCCTAGCCCTACCTGGAGATGCTGGGGATCGAACCTGGGACCTTCCGCATTCAAAGCATGAGTCCCCTGCGCGCACGTGCATATACATGCGCACGCACACACATGCACACACATTCCCTGCTCATAGAAAACAACATATGAAGAGGGAAGGCTTCTAACTTAGTTTTTGGCTTAACATACTAGTTCTCCATGCGTAGGAAGGAATCTCCCCCCCCCCCGTCTCCCCACACACACTCCATGGAGAAGCAATTCATCATGTGAGCCTCCCTTTATGTCTGAAATGGTATATATTCAAGATGCTCTGTGAGAACTAAACTGCTTTAAAATTGCGCCACCAATGACTTTGCAGCAGGAAGAAACATTCCCTCTCCCTGCAACTGGAAGATTGAGATGCATGCCTTAAAAATGGCCTGACTGCATATTGACCTGAAAGACAAAGTGGTTTCCATGGAACCAGGAAAATATCCCTGAGGAGAACACTAGACGGTTGGTAATCTATGCAATGGAGTCACCCGGGTGTTAACTCCTTTACTGTTGGTATACTTTTGAAGGGATGAACCAGCAAAGCTGAAGGCTTGTTGGCATGACCACTGGGTGTGTGCCAGCCTTGTCGGCCCCCAGCCAACTGGAATCCACTCGTGTGCGTTTACTACTCTGCGCAGGCTGTGGTGTGAGTGTGCCTTGGCCAAGCTTCCTTCTCAAGCGTTTGCAGTGGGGTGCCAGGAGCTGACTCTTCTGCAGCAAGGGCAGGGGGGAGCCATGGCTCACTGGCAGAGCAGCAGCACATATTTCACACGCAGAAGGTCCCAGGTTCGAATCCTAGCTTAAGGAGTGTAAAGTGGCCTCGAGCTCAGACCTCAGGAAGCCACTGTCAAAGTAGATAGCAGCACTAACCTAGGTGGATCTGAGTCAGTAGAACAGCCTTCTCCTGACCTGGTCTCCTCCGGATGTTTTTGACAACAGCTCCCAGCATTCCTGTCCACTGGCCATGCTCACTGGGGCTGGTGGGAGTTGAAGCCCAAAACACCTGGAGGGCACCAAGCTGGGGAAGGCTGATGTAGAAGGTAGGTCATTGAATCCATCATCTTAAAAGGCTACCATCTGCCTTCCCATCACTAGGCTCTTGGTCTGCAAAGTCCTTCAGCTTCTTCATAAGTAAGTAACACTGGAAGTCATCCCATTTCTGTTGCATGGTATTTTAAAACAGGATTAAATGCTAGATTACTCTTGTCATCATGTTGCCTCAGGGCACGTCTACAATATGCATTTAAAACACCTTCTGAACTCTTCTAAACGAACCCAACCCAGAAATGCACAAATTTCCATTTCTGACAGTGGTCTAAGGCAACAGTAGGCAACCTTTTGGGGCCATGACACATTTGGCAGTTTGGTCATCCGTCCTGGGCACTACCACAAAATGGCTGCCATGGGAGGTGGGGCAAAGGACAAGTCACCTACCCAAAAGACTGAGTATAAGGCAGAAGTGGGGGCTGAGCCCCAACACACTAAAGAACTTCTTTGATCCCACAGTTTTCAGCGCCGACAGAAACGTATTTCACAGCAATCCCAAATGCTGGTAAGACAATGTGTTAATAAAAAATAATGGGAGGCACCAAGAAAGGTGTCCAGGGGCACACTGGTGCCCATGGGAACCATGTTGCCTATCTCTGGTCTGAGGCGAGGGTGGACAACTTGTGGCCCTCCAGAGTTGCTGGGCTGCAACCCTCATCAGTCTTAGCCAATATAGCCAATGGTGATGGATGATGGGAGCTGCAGTTCAACAGCACCCGGAGAGCTTAAAGTTGCCCACCGCTGCTCTAAGGTATCTGTAGGAAAGAATTATAAGCACCCCACATATACATATACATATGCATATGCATATACATATTCCCTACATTTCCAGAATGCCAAAGCCAGTTTAAACTGGTAGCATGTATGTGCCCTAAATGTAACATGAAGAAGCTGGTTGGCGGGAGATTCAGGAGGAATGGGGTATGGCGATATTCTGCTTTATTTACACTTGGTAAAGTAACTAAGGAATATGGCAATTGCCTCAGGGATGCTCAGAGACGCTTGGCTAGCATTACATTCCAGAACTCTGGAGCCAAGCGGGAGTGATCAAGCTGTGTGCGCTAGTACACCAGCTCGCTCACAGCAACCCAGGATTAAAAGAAACACACCTGGGTTCCTGTTGTGTGTGAACTGGGCCATTCCCTTTCAATAGTGATAACAGCCAAAGGGGCTGCCCTCCTTCACAACTGCAACCAAAGCTTCCATTAGCACCAGCAGTCAGGGCCCCGTGCCTAGGTTTGAGGCCTAATCAGATACAGTTTGACCTCACACTTCATTTCAAGCGCAGGTATTTAAACATAGTACAAAACCTATAACTGATCATAACTCTAAGCACCTGACCTATTTTATTTATTTATTGCATTTATATCTCACCTTTTTTCCTCCTGCAAGGAATCCAGGGTGGCTTATATGATTCTCCTCCTCTCCCTTTTATCCTCACAACAACCCTATGAGGTAGGTTAGGTGGAGAGTCAGTGGCTGGTCCAAAGTCACCCCGTGAGCTTCATGACTGAGTGGGGACTAGAACTCAGTTCTCCTGAGACTCAGTCCAACACTCTAACCACTACACCACATTGGCAGTGGCGGCAGCAGCAGCAGCAGCAGCAACAACAGGCTTTCCTCACAAGAGACATACCTACTACCTACTTACTGGAGCCAGTGCAGTGCAGTTTGTTCCTGTGAGCTCTGCCTCCTCTGTCCTACCTTTCCTCCTCTAAAGATTAGGGTGGCCACATATGAATCACTGAAATAGAGGACCGGAGGATAACAATTTACATAACCATTAGACAGTGTGGTGTAGTGGTTAGAGTGTTGGCCTGGGATCTGGGAGATTCAAGTTCCCACTCAGCCATGAAGCTCATGGGGTGACTCTGGGCCAGTCACTGTCTCAGCCTAACCTATGTCACGGGGTTGTTGTGAGGTTCAAAATGGAGAGGAGGAGGTCCAGGTAAGCTGCCTTGGGTTCCTTGCAAGAGGAAAAAAGGTGGGATATAATAACAACAGCAGCAACAGCAGCAGCATTTGCTAATTTATATGTATAGATGCAAATTTAGACACAATTATAAATAGAAATGTAGTACATCTCAGCATACTGTGAAAGACCAGGTGACCTGCGTGCCCTGCCCGTTCAGCCTCCTGCCCAGGTGCTAACTGTTGATAGGCAAGACTTCTTGTAGTACTTTGTCTTTAAACCAGAATTGGACAGGACAGCCTTCAAGTAGAAGATAGCTCTCTGTAAAAGAGGACACCTGTGGCCACTCTACCACATACCTGGCTCCAAATCCAGCACTGACTTTCACCCCCTCCCCTAGTTCCTCCAACAGAGGGAGACCCCACTCACCCACCTCCATCTCAACTTGAAACGCTGCTCTGGGAAGGGGAGTGCTTTGTGATGGTCTCACAGGCCTACCAAGCTGCACTCCGCATAGCCATTTTCTGCCGGGTACAGGAAGGATCCGTTGTCCCTGTGCTTGGTTTTCTGAGGGTGGCTGTGTGGATTCACAGTTGACTCCACACCCAAACTGCGTACTCCTGCATGTGGCCTTGCTTGCACGGGACAAGGGAGGGGGCCGCAATGCGCGATTAGGAAAACGGAGAGCAAGTTGGCTTTTATCCTCACGATGGGGATAGATAATGCTGGGCTCAGGCTTGTGCCTCCGTAGCAGTAAGGGGGCTGACGCTTCCGTGGCTCTACAGAAATAGTTGGCTGGCTAAGGCAGCCTTTGTTGTCAGTGTGGTGTTTTTATCATAGGAAGAGATTAACATCTTATTTCGATAGTTCTTCCTCGAAGGCTAGACGATGCTTATTTTGGCAGAGAGAGGCATATACATGCCTTTATCAAAAAGCTTATTGTCTAGATAACCATAGGGATACCGCCACCTGAGCCCCAGGTAATAAGCGCATACCTGCTTGCCACTAGCTTTGGCTTAGTCATGAAATCCAGCTAACACAATAGGTTACCTGCTTATGGTAAGGAGAGGATATCCTGTAGTTACACTTTCATAACCATCTAAAGGAATTAATATTACTCCTCAGGGAGATATTATAGGATCATCAGGGGATCATCAGGTCTAGTAAATGGAATGAACTGCCTCCCTTAACCCATGAGATGCTGCTCTGTCTTTCGAGTAGTCCCTCAGGAGGAGTTGCAGGAGCAAAGCATGTCATTAGATTCCTCACAAGCAGAGGGCTGAACTATGCATGCAGAAAAATCGCATGGTATAGGTTTCCTGGGACTGTAAACAAAACCTCTCTGCAGGCGCTTATTTATGCATATTTAGACAGAAAACAAGTCCTACAACTCCCAGCATGCCCCAGCCAACATGGAGTTGTAGGACGTTGTTCTGTCTAAACATGCATAGGATTGTGCTCTTCATATATAAAACTAGTGTGTCTGAGAGGCGGGTTCTAGCCTAGCCTTTTCCCTGACAGGCGAGTCTTCTATGGTTTGTGTCTAGACTTAGTCATGCTGAGCACAGACCCACTGAAATCAATGTGACAAGTTAGTCCTAGCTTAAGTCTCACTGATGTTCAGTGAATCTACTCCAGTCATCATTACATGTGGGACCAAACCAAAGGGTGGAAAGGTGTAGGTTGCTTTCTTGTGAGAGAATGTCCAAACACATCCCACAACCGCACTCTGCAATGGCACAGTGCCGTGAGCAACACATCATGTGATTTTGCTGACTGTGTAGCTTGGCAGACGCCGGATGCCTTTACGGAGGCTGTTTTGACATTTCTTCTGTGATGTGCTCAGTTGTGCATCTCTCACCACAGTTTATAATGTATTAGCCCTGTACACACATAAAGTGCACCCACAGGTTAAAATGTGGATTGGCCCTTAGTTGTGACTTCTTAAAGCTGGGGTGGGGAATGTGTGGCCCCAGTAGTGCATCAAGGCTCTCAGCCCCTCAGCCCACGGGCCCCCCAGATGACCACCCAGAAGGTGGCAGGTGATGAGGGCAGCAGAAGCAAACCCCATTTTATTCCTGTAGTCATGATGGTGATATGATGATAAATGCAAAGCTGCACATGCCCAGGGTATTATTATTATTATTTTTTAATGCGAGCTAACAAATGTTCTAACATATCAGAAATGTAGAGGCAGTTGTAAAGCATGGAACAGCTGTTTGGTGGGGAAAAGAAACATTAGTTGTGTGCTTCACAACTGAAGTAAGACACAAGGCCATCTAATCCACCCCCTCCACCCCTCACCCCCGCAAGAGCATTAAGTACAGGGTTTAAAATGACTTCGCTGGACCACTGCATGGTGCTTGGGATGTTGTTACATTGAAACTCCTTCCAGCCCCAGGTGCGGGATGATGGAAGTTGCAGTCTGACAACATCTGGATGTGTTAGGGTCAGTAAGGCTTCCCCAACCTGGTGCCTTCCCAATGTGTTGGACTACGAATCCTAGCATGCTGGGAGTTAGTCCAAGACATCCAGAGGACACCATGCTGGGAAAGGCTGCTCTGGGCCATTGATGGATGCCACAAGCTGACACCAGTTTTTGGAAGATGTGCAATTGTATCCAGTGAAATTTCCAGCAAGAAGTTCTCACAGTCCAGAGCTGCAGAGTTTAGTATCAGGCCAGCATTTCCCTCTATAACAAACTGCCCGTGGTCCCAAGACATTTGTGTTTCCCCCTGCTTTGCTGCAGCACGGCTCTCTCACAGGGGTGTAGCAGTAAATTTTGAAGTGCGGCTGCTCAGCATGACCATCCCCGTACTCACCCCCCCACCCCCACAGGGGTAGTCCAAAATGTCAAGCAGCTGTGTTGATCTATGTCAGCAAACTAGTTCTAGTAGTTTCCATCTCCACCAAGAGCAGGTCTTCATTGCCCATTCAAGATGGAACACCCCCCCCCCCATACTTGACATAACAACAGAGAACAATATCTTGTTGCTGGGACAATTCATTTCCTTCCAGCTACTGAGAGGATTGCAGCTAACCTCAGAGAGAACAGGGAATTCTGAGGTGGGGGTTGCAGGTGACATCAGTATCCCTGCTAATAAAAAAATTCCCGGGCTGCATTCCTGTGAGCCCTGCTTCTGTTACACCACTGCTCTCTCATGTGAGCCAGGAACCTTTCCATGACACACCTTCTCTCTTATTTGTGGCACGTTGTGGGAGAGCAATTTTATGGCAGTTTTGTTCCGCTACTCTAAGCTGAGGCAAGAATGAAGTCTTTTCCCTGATGCCTTGCAGGCACCTGCTTTATTTAAAGTTGGCTTCTGCCATGCAGATGTCAACAGCTTGGAGGGCACGTGGAAGCAGGTGAAATGTGATTAGACAGCATGTATGTGCCATGTCAGAGAACCTGCTTTACAAGGAAAATAAAATCAAGCAATTGACAGGGGAATTAAGAAGATGAGCTAATGTGCACTCTGTATGGAGCGCCTATACAAAAGCAGACGGCCATTAAGTGCTTTGTGGAGCAAGCACACTTCACAAGCGCTAAATGGATTACTTGCATTTATTTGTGGTGCTTATACTTATGATGATGCCCTGTCTATGGATCACTGTCTTAATTCTGCATTTCACTCCTTCTAACCCCAAGTGCCTTGCCCTCTGTTGCAGTCCCACTGACTTCCTTTAAGCCAGACAAAAAAACACAAGCTTTAAATACCGTCTTGAAAAGGAGGGTGGGTTCCAAGAAACAGCCCTCTCCTCCGTAGGCTTGGCACTGGTTTGATTGTGGGCCCTGGCTGAGGAACCTTTTCCCAGAGCAGCAAGAAGTTCAGGATATCCCTTCCCCGGAGAGGAGGCCTGCAGGAGCTCTGTCTGAAGCCAAGACAACCAGCCGGGAACAGCTGGGTTTGTAAAGGGATGCTAATTAGACTATTGTATTTCACATGAAAATGGTTCTGTCCCTCAGCTAGGAGGAGGTGGGAACCCTGGGTCTTCTGAGCTGGGTTTTCTGAGCCTCTCTTCTGGTGGCATTTTGCATGAAGAAATGTTGGACTCCGGGTGCTGCTCTTTCTGTAGGTGTCACCTTTGCTCAGCATTAGTCTTAATTAGTCACAGTAAGAGCTTTACACTAAAATATGCTGGTATTTTTGGCCCCACCCCTTTTGCCTTTGACCCCACCCACCACTGGAATGTGACCCCCGAGAGCTTCTCCAAAATCGAATTTGGCCCTCAGGCTGAAAGAGTTTTGACACCCCAGGCTGATATAATGCATTTCAAGTTTTCAAAGCATTTCACACACGTTATTGTGATGATCCTTATGACAGCCTTGAAAAGCAGACCAATACAAGTAGTTCCTTATTGCAGATGAACTGAGGCTGAAAGAATAGTGACTTGCCTGTGAGGCCTACGGATCTGAAATTATGAGAAATGGCAGAAAGCTGTGAAATGGTAGAACCGTTTAAAAACTGCTCACCCTTCGCTCTCTCCTCCCCAGATTATTGTTATTTCTTGATTGGAAGACTATGTGGAGGGGACTGTATATGCCCAGGGATTTATAAGAAAACCTGTGCTAGCCAGCAGTTATACCTACGCATCCCAAGCTATCCAACCTCCAATGGCAAGCATTTAAGGGTGGAGGAGGTAGGGAAGAGGAAACAACTTCCTGAAACATCTTGAGGAATTAATCCTCAAGAGTAGACAGAGGCGAAAGCAACTTGGTAAAGCTTATTTGCATCTCAGGAGAGAAGGGGCTGGGGGAAACTGACACACAGCTTGTCAATTTCAACAACGGCTGTCTCTGCCTATTCATTTGATTTGGAAGTGTGGAGGAAACAGAGAATTAAGTGAGCTCAAGGACATGTGCTACCCGCTGTTCTTTCATCCACAAACCAGTAGCATAGCGAGGGCTGAACCTCAGGGCCAAATTCCACACACCCTCTGACTGCCTAGAGAGTAGTAGGTGATGTGGGCAGCTGCAAACAGCCCTGGCTTCACACCTGGGCTGGCATGGCATTGCTGCAGCATCCTTCCTTCCTTCTTATTTTAAAAAGCATCTTTTTTCATCAAGGGAGGACAGATGGGTGTGTACATGGTTACAGATGCTCATTCTCTTATTTCTACTTTTAAAAATATTATCCTTGACTACAGCAAAATGGTGCTTATGCCCAAGCACATGGGTTAGCTTCAGGGCAGCACAAGCAAACTCCATTTCATTTCTGTAGTCATGATGGTTCATGATTTAAGTGGGTTTAGGGCACAATCCTATGCATGTTTAGACAGAAAAAAGTCCTACAACTGGCTGGGGAATGCAGGGAGCTTTAGGGCTTTTTTCTGTCCAAACATGCATAGGATTGTGCCCTTAAATTGTGAAATTGAGCATGTTCAGAGTATTTCTTTTCCTTTTTATCAGGTTTAGCAAACAGTTGGGGGGGGTTACTCTAACATCAGGAATGCAGAAGTAGTGCTAATGTAGAAGCAGTGGGGGAGAGGAGAAGAAAAATGTTAGTTGGGTGCTTCACAACTGGGGTCATAAGCATGGCCATCTAAAGAGGGGCCCCCATAAGATCATTAACAGTGCATTCCTATGCATGTTTACTCAGAAGTAAGTCCCATTGTGTTTAGTGGCACTTACACACAGGTAAGTGTGCATAACATTGCAGCCTGAGTCCAGGATCTGAAATGACCTAGCTGCATCACAGAAAAAGTGCAATACTCCCTGCAGTGTGGGAAGTCAAGTGCAATTCTGCTTATTGCTAGTAGTGGAGGAGCGGTGATTGGGTAGCACTTGGAACAGCCCATCTAGAAACACCCTGACCTGGTTCACACATAATGTCAGCAAATTGTGGATTAATTGATTAATCAACCCACAATTTGCTGGGGTGGTGTGTTGCCGCCATATTGAATATGCAATTTCTGATTGACCCAATTAGAGGATGTTCCTTGACATGCAAACCCGATTACTTATGGGTTGATCATGGGTTAAACAACCCACAGTTAACCTAGGATTAGTTCTTAGGTTAACCGTGGGTTGTTTAACCCACAGTTAACCCATAGTATCCAGGTTTGCATGTCACAAATAACCTCCAATTGGCCCCTTCAGAGGTTGCATTTCGTGACGTGCAGATACGCACCAGGCATGCATGCAAACGGACCCCCTCTTTCTTGTCCTTGAATGAAATAACCATCAAGATGGGGAAGATGTTCTCCTCTCCTCAGCTTTTAATGACAGTTCAGGCTGTTGTTTTTTTTAATTGTTTTTATTGTTTATTGTTGTTTTATATATTGTTAAGAAACAGTGTAGAAATCAGGAACAATATGATACTCATTTTACTGTTTGCTGTTACTTATACATAAAACTTTAAAAACAAAATTCAAATTTGAAATCCCCCCACCCCCCAAAAAAGAGTTCAACGTATTGTTAACAAATGAATATCCTTATTGCAAGGCAGAGAGAAATAAATCTAATTGCTAATGACCATGGTGAGTAACAATTCCAACGGTCAGACAGATTTCAGAACTTCTTCACACAGCAGATAGTTAAACTATGGAATTTGCTACCACAGGATGTAGTGATGGACACCAATTTGGATGGCTTTAAAAGGGGGTTAGACAAATTCCCAGAGGAGAAGGCTATCAATGGCTACTAGTCCTGATGGCTGTGTGCAACCTCCCGTATCAGAGGCAGTATAGCTATGTACACTAGTTGCTGGGGAACATGGGCGGGAGGGTGCTGTTGCGCTCATGCCCTGCTTGTGGGTTTCCTGTGGGCAGCTGGTTGGCCACTGTGTGAACAGAATGCAAGCCTAGATGGACCCTTGGTCTGATACAGCCTCAGGGCTCTTCTTATGTTCAATCTTGTAGCCTTCTTCAGCTGCATATAAAGGTCAGCAAGTTGATTAGCTGCTGCAGAGTAGAATCTAATTTAGGCTTGCCTCAGTCAGGAGTTAAGTTCATATATTTCTTAAATACATTTACAATGGAATATCCTCCATTCCTCAGACTCTCCAGATCTGGACTAAAAGTTGTTGGAATAACAGATCACAATATTTAGATGAAAGTCCCTGAAATTCTCCATCAGAATACAAAGAAGACAAAATGCACAGGCTGCTGGTTCTGTTTGGCACCATCTCATCAGGCCTTAATCATGACCTAGGATGGCTAAGTCAGAACAAACAGTAGTTCTCTCACAAGTAGTGTCAATGGGAATTGAGTGTGCGCCTGCTAGGGTCGTGTGTGCCTGGACCCATCCACTCCTAGGGACAGAACCTCATTTAACTCTGATTGGCCCTTTACAGTATCTCTGCTTTCAGAATAGCTTCATTTTTTTTGGTTTCACCTTGCAAAACAATATTTTTTCCAGCTGGCCCAGTGTGTATCTGCATATTCAGCTGTCCACTCTGTATGTCCGATGAAAACAGGTCATGCTGTGACAAATAAGTTAGTGTTTTAAGATGCCACACGATGCATTGTTGATCTTAAAATCAAAATAGCATCTATAATTCTGTTGGTGTTACTAACACCATGGTCTATCTGCACTCCAAATAAATATTGCTTTTGCATCCATTGTACTGTCAGGGGTTTCCCAAACAAGTGAGTGTGCTAGGAATCCCCGTTAGACATTCCTCGCTCCACGCAGGACTACATTTCCCAGGATTCTCCAAGAATGAGACCTGCTATTAAACCATTTAACGTCTCTGATGGCAGACTGCCTCGTTGCCACTTAAAGTCACAACAGCACTATTAGCCGCTACAGAGGAAAACTTTTGTTCTAAATGCTGCATCTATTGAGAAAATGGTGTCACCACTTGAGTGGAGGGCAGGGGAGGGGGATGCCTACTCTTCCTTCCTTTATGATTTGGCATTATAGCTGGTGCTTTCTTACCAGCGGTGTAGTGGTAAATTTTGAAGGGCAAGCGCTCATTATGACAGTTCCCTTACTACGCCCCCAAGGAAAGGCCAAATCTGCAACACACTGACCAGTGTTGCCTTCTGTCTCCCGATCTTTCGCAGGACATCCCATTCCCGGGCAAAGGCAGACGCAGCGAAGACGGCGGCACAGAAAGCACAGGAGGAAGCTCGCATTGCCAGGATCACTGCCAAAGAGTTTTCGCCTTCCTTCCAGCACAGGGAAAACGGTCAGTACGAGGCGCAGCGCCTGCCAGGCCCCGGCGATGGCTTCATCCTTCCCCTGAGTGCCTGTGCAGGTGTGAGCCTGCTGTGAAATGGAGCAAGCCGTTTTTGTGGGGATCCTCCTCGGTCTGTCTCCAGAGGATTGCAGCTAAGCTCAGATGGAACAGGGAATTCTGAGGCGGGAGGCGGGGGCAGATGGTGTCAGTATGCCTGCTAATTCAAAACTGCCAGTGCAGCACCCCTGCGAGCCCCAGCTCCACTATACCACTGTCTGGTGCAAAGATCAGTCTGTCCTTGGCACTTCTGCTCTGCTGCTCAACCAGGACCACTATTCCTCCTCTTTTTGAGTCCTTGATTTTCCTCCTGTAGGGCCACAATTCGCAACCATCTCGGTCCTATCTGACACCATCAAGATCCTGAGATGGCAAGAGGAACACTTATCTCGTCTATACCAGCGAGTTACCCATCCCAGCATGTTTCAGCCGCACACCCGTTGCATAATGTGCCTAATTTATTCATGGCACCAAATTAGGATTTCCTCGGCAGAGAACTCAAATGATCTTGTTACAGAATTTCGCTGTTTTTTAAGGGCACAGTATGCATTGAGCTCCTTGTGTGCGGCTTGCTCCCACACACCTGAGATTATGGTTCAGAGCTTCTAGGGCGGGGTGGGTGGGTGCCTCATTTCACACACACAAGAAAAGTTCACCATTTATTTATTTATTATTTAATTTATTATCCTCTTAAATCTCCCAATAACCCAAGTTCTCGGGCAGTGTACATTAAAAACAGAAAATATAAGCAAGAAAACAATGAATAAAAACAGGACGCTATAAAACCAAGCAAAGAGTAACAACACTACCACGTAAAACCAAAATAAAACCAGGAGCAATAAAAGTGTTGCGATGTAAAAGCACTGAAAACAGCGCTTAAAACTGCCAATGTGGGTTTGGTTTAGAAAATAGCACACTCCAAAACAGGTGGAGGGGTTATTTTCCAGTTAATAGGATCAGAATATTTTGGGTGAACACGGAATATGAGAGAGCCAGTGTGGTGCAGTGGTGAGAGTGTTGGACTGGGGGCTGGGAGATCTGGGTTCTAGTCCCCACTCGGCCATGGAAGCTCACTGGGTGACTTTGGGCCAGTCACAGACAGCCCAACCTACCTCACAGGGCTGTTGTGAGGATAAAATGGAGAGGAGGAGGATCATGTAAGCCACCTTAGGTTCCTTGCGAGAGGAGAAAAAGTGGGATATAAATGCAATAAACAACAACAAACAAACAATATGAAAACCATTCAAGGTGCTGCTTAGATGGACTCTCCTAGTGCTCAAAAAGCCTTGTGCTTCTATTTTGTCTTTTCTTCCTTGACAGGTTTTTTTCCTGGTAAGAAAAAAAAAGATGGGAAAACATGGGAAGGCTACAAATTGAAGATGATGTCTTCTGGACCCCCCGTAAAATTCTGTGAATGAGGCAGTGTGATTCCACAATAAAGGCCTTGTCTGGAAGCACCCTCAGGATAACAGCAACGGCATAAATCAACCCGTTGCTTCCAGACAAGTTTTTTTTTTTTTAATTGTGCCATTGCCCTGCCTCATTCACAGAATTTTATGGGGTACGTATGCATGTGTCCAAGCGATGATGTCTCCCTCTCGTAACCCACTCGTGTTTTCCCCGCGGCTTCTTCCATCTTTTTTTTTACTGCAGAATACCTATTAAGGGGGAAAAAAACCCAGAACAGCTGCACAAGACCTTCTGATTGGAAGCGCTAGGAGCCCTCTGTCTGGAAGCAACCTAAAGCAGGACTTGGGTTTATTTTCCAGTTGATAGGATCAGAATATTTTGGGTGAACAAGGAGTATGAAAACCACTCAGTATAACAATGGCGGCGTAAATAACTCCTATGCTCAAAGTAGAATTAACACCATAGCTCCCAGTTCCCCCAAACATCTCCCCTGATGGCCCACCCTAAGTGACATAACTCCCCCTCCCCTGCATTCTCTCCCTCTCCCTGGTAACCAGCCATGCTCCCTCCCTCCCATCCCCTCACACATAAAGTTCTCTATGCCAGTGTTGTAAACCTCCTGAGCCATGCTGAACTCTCAGCTCACTGCTTCCATTTCTTCAACTGGCGGAAAGACAGTTGGGGGGGGGCACTGAGGGTGTCTTGCCAAAGGCCCCCCCCCAAAAGATTTGTCTTCTGTGTGGTACAGACTCTTGATCAGCCTTCCGCAACTTGACACCCTCAAGACGTTTTAACTACAACTGCCATCACCCCTAACTATTGATAATGCTGGCTGGGATTGAAGGGAGTTGTAGTCCAAAACATCTGGAGTGTACTGGTTTGGGGAAGGCTGTTCTAGATCAATCTCCCATCCCCCATACCCCTCCCCACCCCCTGGGGGGCTCTCAACACTTCTTCTTTTCAAGCACCCAGTGTGCTTATCTGCTCAAACACTTGCTTGGTGTTTTATTCATTTTGTTTTTTAAATGAACACCTTTTTTGGTTTTGAAAAACTGTTCTAAGAAGGTGGGGCAGGTGATTTTGAAATCAATGCAAGGACTGCCCAGTTGGCACTGTACAAATCCAGGAGGGGTCAGGGTTTGCTGAAAACCAGGTGGACAGATTCCTCCTGACCTTGATCTGCAGCAGAAAGTTGTACATTGTTGTTATCACTGTGCTGGCTCTTTATGGAATAACAACACAGAGACAGGGTCCTGCCCTAAAGAGCTTTCAATCAAACATTTGACACAGAACAGGCAGGAGAGGGAGGGCGGGATAATGTCAGCAAGTGAAGAATATGTGTTCAGTTTACACAGGACTGGTTTGCACATAACACTAACCCATGGATTATTTAATCCATGGCTACTGTGGCAGATGATTAAACAAACCATGGGTTGTTTTCTCAGTCCCTGGATTGTTTCTTTCCTCCTTCGCCCACTCCTTCCCTGTACCCCAAATGCCTTTGTGGCGCTGAAGTACTGACATGTGGAGCAGCTGGTGTGTGTGTGTGTGTGTTTTTACTGCTCTTGCCTGCTGCCTCTCTAGCTTGGCGAAGCAACTCATGAACAATCCACAATTCTGGGTTCACACATAACAACAATCCATGGTTTAAACCATCCAGAGTTTATGACCCAACAACAAACTTGGGGTTTTCTTTCTGGGTTGTCTGTGGTTAACAAACCATGGTTTGTTAGCACAGCTGTGATCAGAAACCATGACAACTGAGAATTCAGTGACCCATGGGTGAAATGAACCGTGGTTTAGTGTTACGTGTGAAGCAGGCCGCATAGAAAGGCTTAGTTTTGGTAAGAGATGAGGACTTACCAAAAGGCTTCACAGAAAAGATGGGGCTTGATGTGTGCCCAACAAGCGTGCTTCTGTAGTGGGATCACCACATTATAAACATATAGGATCTAGAGACAATATACAGGGATGCAATGTGTGTGTTTTAAAAAATGTCTGAGTATGATAAAGGCAGACCACAAATATGATGTCAAGTAGCACAAGTTGTGGTCCTGGCTTTTTCACCAGTGGTGCTGGAGAGATGCTTATGTCATATACCTCCATTTGTACTGGAAGTCAGATAACAAATCCAGTGTGGGGAACAGGTCCTCAGAGAAGATGCCATCCCGACATCAACATCTCCCAGGGTTATCACTCCCTTACAGAACTGCGATCTGGATATCGGAGATCTGAACATTTTAGCAGGTCTTCTTGCGTCCCAGGGGCTCCTACAACCCTGAGCATGCTCACTATCTACATCTCCAATTGCCAAGGGGCTTCTTCTCTTTCAACATAATCTCTTGAAAAGACTTTTCATCCAGTACATCTTTTTTTTTTTTTATCAGCTTCTAGACTTTGGCTACAGAAATCTGTTTGCATTAGAGTTTGTTTCCAATGCTTTTGCATTTAGAAAGGATTTTAATACACATTCCAATTTTTTGGGTACTAAAAAAATCCTAATATGCCAAATGGAGATCTTGGTCAAGAAGAAACTAAGTAGATAAAAGCAGGATCCCATGTTTCATTAGTGGCCCCAAAGCTGAAGGTTTCAAATTTCAGTCAAACAATAACAAAATAGTACTCACAAGGTCAAAGAAGCTACATATGTATGCATAAAGTCATGTGACATTAGCAGGGTTTATCTATACACAACATTAGAGGCAATGAGAAGAAAATCAGGACTTAACTGGGAATATGAGTTTGGGTGTTAAACAGGCAAGGAGCTGATTGTTCCAAACTGTGTATATTGTATTGCAGTTGTAGAGCCTCTGATTCCCAGTTGGCCGAATTGGGGTGATGTCACAGAATCTTCACAAATATTTCAAGTGGTCAAGGAGCAAAGCTGTTGGAATGTTTACAATCAAGCTTCTGTGAGGAAAGGAAAAGCTGAGAACAGGGCTGAATTTCATATGTGGATTAGAGCTAACCAGCCAGCTATTTGGTAGCAGGATTCTAGTATTGTTTCCTATGGTAATTGTCTGCACAGCTTGCAGGCAAAGATAACAACAACTGTGACCATGTTCACACAGACAGTTACCTCCATTAAGGCTTGATTCACATGTGCAAGCAGTCATGTACATGGCCTATAGCAAGGCAACTGTGTAGGCATAACTTCCTTGTGGTTGGCTATTTGTGAGAATTGCATTGGTGTGGTTGACATCTGCCTAAACCATGTGGAGGTGTGTCCATGCGGTTGGACTGGAAGGGTCCAACCACAACCCAAGAGAAGCATTAAAGTGAGTGCAGAATGGAAGTGTAGACTCTTGTGTAGTCAGGGGTATTTATTGTATTTATTTACGGGAAGATTTCTATCCCACATTTCTATAAGGCGCCCTGGAGCAAATGTAAAAAATGCACACATTAAGATGATCGATAAATTCAATAATAATACATAATCAAAACAAGCCATTAAAAGAAGGCAGAGATAGCAGATAAACAACTTTTAAAAATGAATGCAACTGTCTAGCCAAGTTAAATGCCTGTCAAAATAAAAAGGTCGTAAGAAGGAGGTGAAAAGACTGCAGTGTGGATATGTCCTCTGCCAGGGCTGACACCAAGCTTAGGCATAATCAGGGACCTGCTGAGGACCCACCCCCCGGCAGGTGCCCACTGATAAGAGCGCCCTGGACGTGCTCCTCCTCTTCTGCACTGCGACCTGCGTGTTCACATGCCTCTCTCTCTGGTCCAGGCTACATTGGTGGTGAGCTGGAGGAGCAGTAAATGCTGTGGTCTTCTTACTCTCTCGTTCTCTGTCTGACAAGCAAGCAAGTGGTAGCAATCATGAGAAAAAGGATAAGGAGCAAGAGCAGCTGGTGACAATGGCAGTGAGAACATAGGCTCACTGAGGGAGGGGGCCCATAGAGGGTGCTTTACCCCAAGAGCCCTCAAAAACCTGGAACTGGCACTGTCCTCTGCCTCCTGTTGAATATGACCAGTGAACATGAAGAAGGGGCTATGGGGAGAACCACTGAGCTGAAATCACAGCTTTGGCTGTGGGTTGGGTAGGTATGCTTTTTTAAAAAATACAACAGTTTTTTTTTCTTGAGAGAGGTGCACTGTCCAAATGCACCTATTTAATAGGTGCAGTGCTCTCTCCCGACTCTCCATCTGCAGGTCTAGGTGTTTATTGAATTTGTACTCAACAACTAGAGCTTATCACCCACCTGTTCCAATTCTAGATGCCACAGAACTCTCTGACTGCCTGAGTTGGAAACTAAAACTGATGACTTTGCTGATGCATTCTGAAAAAGTGAGCATTCTGGAAGTGAGATGTTGGGTGATAATAACAATGCACCTGAAATGAATGGTTCAGTCCAGCCAGGTATGCCACGAGACGTCCTTCACCACCACCACCACCACACCATGAGTTTCTGGCCTGCTCCCCGCCACTTTATGAATAAGCATGGGACTACATCAAGCAGAGGCCACAATAAACCACAACATCTTTAAGGCAGCACAAGCTTCTTTGTTATTTTTGCTGCAACAGGCTAACATGACTATTATTATTATTATTATTATCATTATCATTATTATTATTATTTCAATGTATGAATTGCCCTACATGCAGAGCTGTCAGGGTGACATACACAATAAAAACAAATACAACAAAACCAGTGATAAAAAATACATCAACAGAATGTATTTTGAGTTCTAAAAACAACTATTTATTTGTTTGTTTCTTTCATTTCTCTACCGCCCAATAGCCGAAGCTACAGTTTAATGTAATTTTAAAACAAGAGATAAATCCAAGAAACTAAAATTAGGAAAAAGATTATTTCAGAACACAGCATTGAACCTATCATTCATACATCCCTCGGAGATTGATGAATAAGCGGTTCATTAGAAAAAGTCTACTGATTTCTCTGTCAAGGCACGCCCCAGGAACTGGCAGAATCTCAGGGCCAGCTCAAGACGCTTTGCTGCCTGACGCAAGGGACGAGGTGGTGTCCTCTCCCATTCCATGTGCAAAAAAGCCGGCCGGACCAGCCACTGACTCTTTCTTGAACACTGGCAATGGGACAGCACCGTCCCCCACAGCAGGGTAGCTTGGAGGGCACAGTGCAGGCTGCATGGCCCACAGCTCTCCCCTCCCACACCTTGCCGCCACCGCCCCACCTCCACCGCCCAAGGCAAGTGCCTTGACTCTGCCTCGTGGTAGGGCCGGCCCTGCAGGATCACTACCTCTTTTGCACATCTTGTGTTCCTTTCTTCCTCCCTCTTCCCTCCAGGGCTTGAGTGCCAGAGGCCAAAGCGCCAGAACACAAGCGGCGACATTGAGGTCCTTTCGACGGGGACTCCGCTCCAGCAAGAAAGCCCCGAGCTCTACAGGAAAGGAACGACCCCGTCAGACCTCACCCCCGACAACAGCCCTCTGCAAAGCTTTCCCGCCAGCCCCTCCTCCACCCCGCCTCTGGGGCCCTCCTGTAGAAACAAGAGCACTCACTTCTCCAGGCAGGTCTGCATGGACGAAGAAAGAGGAGGGGAGATCCAGATGTTGCTGGAAGGGCGAGGCAGGGACTATATGAGGCCCAACAGCTGGGGCGAAGACAAGGAGGGCGGGGCACATGGCGTGAGAGGCGGGGCCTTGCGCAGCGGCCAGCCCGGCTCCTCCGAAGACTACCGGGGCCGAAGCAGCGGGCACAAGCACACAGCCACCAACCACAAACCACGGGAGAGGTGGACGGGCCCACCGGCCATAGCTTCATGGACTCATCACCGGCCCCACCACCACGGCTCGGGGGGCAACAAGCTCCTAGAGCGGGACGAAGAGAAGTTGAGCAGCTACGAAATGGAGATGAAGCCTCTCGTGAAGATGGATTCTTATATGCAAGAGATACACTCCCAGAAAAGACTTTATAGTAAAATGGGGCCCAGCCGGAGCCTAGCGGAGGACCACCACGCGGAAGACCGGAGCTTTGGGGTTCAGAGACTGAGGTCTAAGTCCCAAAACAAGGAGAACTTCCGGCCCACATCTTCTGCCGAGCCCACAGTGCAGAAACTAGAAAGTCTGAGGTTTGGGGACAAAGGAGAACCCCGGCTATTGAGGTGGGACTTAACCTGCTCCCCACCACAGAAATCCTTACCTGTTGCACTAGAATCAGAGGAGGAAAACGGGGACGAGCTCAAATCCGGTGCGGTAAGTAGAGGATACTCTCTGTGTGTGTGTGTGTGTGTGTGTGTGTGTGTGTGAGAGAGAGAGAGAGAGAGAGAGAGAGAGAAAGAAAGCAAGCAAGCAAGCAAGCAAGCAAGCAAGCTAGCTCTTTAATGAGCTTCCGTCGTGCATTAAAAACGTGGTTGTTCAGGCAGGCATTTGGGGTAGGTTACAGTATTTTAGAAAACGTTTTTATTGTAGAATTTTATTGTTTTAAACTGTTTTATTATACGCTGTACATTGCCCAGAGTGGCTGGGTGACCAGCCAGATGGGCGATTAATAAATTTAATAATAAAAAAAATAAAATAAAAAGCAAGGAAGGAAGCAAGCAAGCAAGTGGGAGAGAGAGACCTCTTAAACCAGGGCTGCAGAATCACTTTCAACCCAAGGGTGGCAAGGCCTTCTGGGGCACTCTGGAAGGCCAGATACACCCCCCAGGCCTGAGGTTCTGCAGCCCTGTCTGAAACAGTGAGAAGAGGTGACATGATGCAGGGCTCTTGTCAAGGGTAGGCCTGGTCGGGCACTTGCTGGGGCCCCACACCCCAGCGGGGGCCCACTGACAAGAGCCCCCTGGACTTGCTCCTCCTCTTCACCATCGCAACCTGCTCGTTCACCTGCCTCTTGCTCTGGTCCAGATGAAGTCTGGTGGTGGTGGTGAGGGGGAGCAGGAGATGCCATGGCCTCCTTGCTCCCTGTCTTTCTGCCACTCAAGCAAGCAAGGGGTAGCAGTGATGAGAAGGATGAGAAGCACCAGCAGCTGGTGACAATGGTGGCGAGAAGGCGGACTCACTGAGGGAGGGGGCCCATGGAGGGGCTCTTGCCCGAGGGCTCTCCAAACTCTGGAGATGCACTGGCATGATGGATGATGTCGCTGGCGGTTAGGTGTAACAAGCAGCCCCCCCCCAATGAGGGAAGCCTTATTTCCTACACATGTACAGAGTGCTCAGCCACACACGCACACGCGCTTTTACACAGAAGACATCCCCCTTCCATTCTCTGCCTTTACAAATTCAAGAACTGCAGGACAGCAGGGCGTGTGGTGAACCCAGTACCACTGATGCACCCTCCTTCTGCCAGGGACGCTGTGACAAGCTGAACTGAGACCTCCCCATCCAGATTTCCACCCAGCCAGACACTTTATAGCAGGGACGTGCTGCTCTTCCGCATGGCCCGGCATTACTGCCAAGCATGTAGCTTCCAAAACAAATACAGCTCTTGATCAGAGGAATCTGTTCATTTAAAAGAAAAAAGGGAGAGAAATGTTTGCTGTTGCTACAAAGAAACATGGGCCTATTTTTGACCTGCCTTGGGTAGATCTGAGGTCAGGTATGTGAGGCAGCCTATCCTAAAAATAACCCCTTGCCAAGCAGCCCCATTATAAACCAAATTGTGTCCGGTCTGTCATCACGGTTTCCTTTCTGTGCTGGGTCATTCCTGACAATGCATCCTAGAAATTACCAAGTGGGCCAACAGGCCTGATCCATATTCTTATGTGCTCCCCAGTTCTGCATGCGGCAAGAGGTCCCAGGAGCAGCGCCACAGGGATTAGTTTCCTTGGGATGAGAGAGAGCACTGGGGACTTCAGGTATATCTGTCACGTTTGCTTCATTTGCAAATATATAAACAGGGAGTCCGTGGAGGCAAAAAGACAGATTCTCTTGAGAATCATTTGGGCAGCCTCCAAAGCTGCAACCCCAGTTTTATCTAACTCCAGCTGGAAACTTTGAGCTCCCTCTTTCTCTGTAAAACACACACCCCTTCCCTCACCTAAGCTAAAAGAATGTCAGTCACCTTCCCCAAGCCCTGATGAACATCTCATTCAAGAACACAGAGAAGGCCCCACAACTATCAGGAGACCATCTCCTAACCTTTTAGCTCCCATGGACGAAACAGGACCTGACCATCCTGGACTATTAACCAGTGATCCACCTAATACTGGAATGGCCAGCCAGCAACCCTAAGAGTGGCACAGTTTCTTCTGGCTACATCCCATCCCATCCCACGCTAAGGCATGAGATGAGGAAACCATGTGGGCCGTGGGGTGGAATGTGGGAAATTCCATGTCAGTTGTCACTAGTCCTGACTTTGACAGGCAGATCTGTCTGGTATGGGAAAGTTCCATGAGATCCACCTCAACCTTGTGATTTCATAGAATCATAGAAACATAGAATAGTAGGGTTGGAAGGGGCCTACAAGGCCATCGAGTCCAACCCCCTGCTCAAGGCAGGAATCCAAGTCAGAGCATCCCTGACAGATGGCTGTCCAGCCTCATCTTGAATGCCTCCAGTGTGGGAGAGCCCACCACCTCCCTAGGTCATTGGTTCCATTGTCGTATTGCTCTAACAGTCAGGAAGTTTCTCCTGATGTTCAGCCAGAATCTGGCTTCCTGTCACTTGAGCCCATTCTTCCGTGTCCTGCACTCTGGGATGATCAAGAAGAGATCCTGGCCTTCCTCTCTGTGACAACCTTTCAAGTACTTGAACAGCGCTATCATATCTCCCCTCAGTCTTCTCTTCTCAAGGTTAAACATGCCCAGTTCTTTCAGTCTCTCTTCATAGGGCTTTGTTTCCAGTCCCCTGATCATCTTCGTTGCCCTCCTCCGAACCCTCTCCAGTTTGTCTGCATCCCTCTTAAAATGTGGTGCCCAGAACTGGACACAGTACTCCAGATGCGGCCTAACCAGTGCTGAGTAGAGGGGAGCTAGTACTTCCCGGGATTTGGAAGCTATGCTTCTATTAATGCAGCCCAAAATGGCATTGGCCTTTTTTGCAGCCACATCACATGGTTGGCTTATATTCAGCTTGTGATCGACAACAATTCCAAGATCCTTCTCGCTTGTAGTGTTGTTGAGCCACGTATCCCCCATCTTGTAACTGTGCATTTGATTTCTTTTTCCTAGGTGCAGAACTTGGCATTTATCCCTATTAAATGTCATTCTGTTGTTTTCTGCCCAGCGCTCCAGTCTATCAAGATCACTTTGAATTTTGTTTCTGTCTTCCAAAGTATTAGCTATCCCGCCCAATTTTGTGTCATCTGCAAATCTGATCAGCAGTCCCTGCACCTCCTCCTCCAAGTCATTCATAAAAATGTTGAAGAGCACTGGGCCCAGGACTGAGCCCTGCGGTACCCCACTCATGACCTCTCCCCAGTTGGAGAAGGTCCCATTGATAAGCACTCTTTGAGTCCGATTCTGTAGCCAACTGTGGATCCACCAGATCGTTGTTTCATCTAGCCCACTTTGAGCTAGTTTGCTCATCAGGATATCATGGGGCACTTTGTTGAAAGCTTTGCTGAAGTCGAGGTATATGATGTCTACAGCATTCCCACAGTCCACAAGGGAGGTTACTTGATCCAAAAATGAGATCAGATTCGTCTGGTAGGATTTGTTCTTGACAAATCCATGTTGGCTTCGAGTAATCACTGCATTGTTTTCAAGGTGCTTACAGATGGATTGCTTTATCATCTGCTCCAGAATTTTCCCAGGGATTGATGTCAGACTGACTGGTCTGTAGTTCCCAGGTTCCTCCTTTTTACCCTTTTGAGGATAGGAACTACATTAGCCCTCCTTCAGTCATCTGGCACTTCCCCTGTCCTCCATGATTTCTCAAAGAGAATAGACAGCAATTCTGAGAGTTCTTCTGCCAGTTCCTTTATTACGCTAGGATGCAGTTCATCTGGCCCTGGAGATTTGAACTCATTCAAAGTAATGAGGTGCTCCTTGACCATATGCCTATCGATCTCAAGCTGCAATCCTGCCCCTTCAGCCTGTACTTCACCTTTGCCAGTGGGATCATAGACCCTCTTTTGGGAAAAGACTGAGCCAAAGTAGGAATGGAGCACCTCTGCCTTTCCTTTGTCATCTGTTATCGTTTTGCCATCCTTATTTAATAGCTGAACCACCATTTCTTTCCTCTGTCTTTTACTGTGCACGTAGCTCAAGAAAGCCTTTGTGTTGCTTTTAGCATCCCTCGCTAACCTCAGCTCGTTCTCAGCTTTAGCCTTCCTGACGCCATCCCTGCAATTCTGTGCTACCTGCCTGTACTCTTCCTTTGTTGCTTGGCCTTCTTTCCACTTCCTATAAGTGTCCTTTTTTGTTTTCAGGTCATCTCTAAGCTTTTTGTGAAGCCACATTGGCTTCTTCTGTTGTCTTCCACCTTTTCTTCGTGTTGGAATGGTTTGTAATTGCACCTTGAGAATTTCCTTTTTTAAAAGCTCCCACCCATCTTGGACTCCTTTTCTTGTTAGCGTCGCTTGCCATGGGACCTTACTGATCATTGTTCTGAGTTTATTAAAATCAGCTTTCCTAAAATCCAGGGTACGCGTTTGACTACACTCGGCTTTTGCTTCCCGTAGAACCAAGGGAAGCAAAACACACAAATTTCCTTAATTTGTGTGTCCCTAGAATAGCATGGGAGGCAACAGTTGGGATGCAGGTCCCACACCATTCAGGTACGCCCTTGTTCAGGACTATGATAAGAACATACGGACATAAGAGCAGCCCCGCTGGATCAGACCAAGGGTCCATCTAGTCCTGCATTCTGTTCTCACAGTGGCCAACTAGCGACCCACGGGAAGCCCACAAGCAGGAGACGAGCCCAACAGCACCCTCCCACCCATGTTCCCCAGCAACTGGTATGCCTCTGATACTGGAGGTAGAATATAGCCATCAGGACTAGTAGACCCTTGATAGCCTTCTCGTCCATGAATTTGTCCAATCCCCTTTTAAAGCCATCCAAATTAGTGGCCATCACTACCTCTTGTGGTAGCAAATTCCATAGTTTAATTATGCACTGTGTGAAGAAGTCCTTCCTTTTATTCGTCTTGAATCTCCCACCAATCAGCTTCATGGGATGACCCCGGGTTCTATTATTATGAGAGAAGGAGAAAATGATGAGGCCAGATCCTTTTTATTTGTTTTAAGTTCTTCTTATTGCTTATAATGGGCCAGCGAGGCTAATCTGATTTTGAAATGTGGTGGAGAGGGGGAATGATGTTACTAAACTCCTATCAGATGCGTGATGCGAACAAACTGGAAATCAGATTAAAAACAATGATTTCACTCTAATCGTTTTCAGCCACCTCCTCTTTTACAACACTAGATACAGAAATTGCTTTCCCTAGAACAGGTGATATGATGTTACTTCTTAGCACTGGCCTTGTAAAAACCCTTTTAATCAGAAGGCTTTTGATGTAGTTGAAGGGTTTGTCCTAATTTACATTGTGCCTCTCTCTGTCAACATTTAGCTTTACTTTTCCCTAAGTAAATTATTGAGAAACTCAAAACTCTGAGCAGCTCTGAAGGCTACTGAACAGGGGTATTTTGTGCAAATGAGTCTGGTCTTTCTGGCACCTCGGGAAAAAATATTTATTGTACGTGTGTGTGTGTCTGTATGTATATGTATATATATATATATGAAGGAATCTCAGCTAGGTACATCTGTAGTGTAAATACATCTAGAAAGGTGCTGCTGTGCCTACTCACTAGGTACTTTTCCAGAGTAGCAACACAGCTTTGGTGCTGGCACTGGCTGTATAAATTTATATGTAATAAGGGAGGCATTATGTTCTTGTTGACTATGACGTTTTGAGTGAAGGGACAGCCCTTTATCATAGAGCAGAGACAACAAGGGAGGAGACCTTGGAGGTCAAACTCCACCTCCTGAAGGAACTAAGGAGGGTCTGCAGGCAAAACGGGGTATCTCTGTGGGCTGGATTAGGCTCTCAAGCTGGAGTTTTCCCATCCCTGCTATAGACATTCCCTTTATACCAAGATACATCTATCTGTTCTTTACTATTGGTTTTCCAAACATCAGTCAGAATTGATCATGCAAATATTAGAAAGGGAGGGGGAAGGAGAGAAATTTTTAGCTAAACTTCTCCTGTTTGAGTATGCTTGTATGGTTTTTGATTGATTTGTTAAATTTATAACCTGTCTTTCCGCTGCAAATGGTGCTCAAGGCACCTACCAATAATAAGGTACAGATTAAAACAAAATATTGGTTAAAACATAACATAAAAACAAATGAATGAAAAACACAACAGCAAAATGCATTATTATAATTTAAAGAAATTTATCTTGTCCTGATTTGACTTTCTCCCCCACCCCAACGTTCTTAATTATGGATGGTGTTGTTTGGCGGGGTGGCGGGGTGCGGGGGGGAGAATTTTAGAAAAGCGAAGGTGTCAAAAGTATTGCATATGACAACTTGATATTTAACGCTGCACCCGCCTCACTATTCTGCTGACAAGTTGTAGGTTATTAAAAGTTGTCCTCAAAGTGGAATAGCAAAAGTGACATTTGAAAATGCTCAAAAGCCAAACAAGTCAAAATCAGATGTGGAACAGGTTTGCTGCATTTTGAATGTGTTTTGCAAAATGTCATCTGAGATCTCCTTGTCAGCTTGAGGGCAGGAATGGACTCTCCCTGGGATGGGGCGTTTCTTTTCCTTACGGCCCCACAGGACACCAGAAGGGCAGGCGTGGATGTGTGCTGGGGGTTAGCCTAGGGTGCAGAGAGTGTTCCAATCAGAAGCCCAGGCATAAGAAGCATTTAAAAGTTCAGCCGCAGGAGTTCAAGCAAAAGCCTTTGCTGGAGGAGGTGGGGGTGGGGTGCGGGGGAGGAAGCATAAAGCTGCTTATCAGATGAGTCATGAATATTAGCAGGACTCCTCCGGACCCCTGCCAAGGCCACTAGGTGCCTTTCCAAGGCCTGGCCGGTTGTGATTGGAGCAGCTGCTGTATTTCACCTGCAGAAGTCAGAAGGGGGTCAGAGGAGTGGCAGATAGCGGGGAAAGAGAAGCAGAAACTATCCGCCAAAATGGGGGCTGGCTGGTTTGCACCAATTCATTACTGAACACACTGCCAAAAAAGAGAAGTGCATCTTCAAAAAAGAGGGCAAAAGAGAACACCAGTTTGCATAACATTTGCGCAGGCATTTATATGCATAGGTACAAATTCAGAAAGGATTATACATTAAATTACTGCTGTGCCAAAAATTTCTCCCAATTTTTTTCTACCATTCTTATTCAATTTGATAGAAAAGAAATTCAAAGGAAGAGAAATTTTGGAGAAATCCTCATGGGTTGGGCATGGGCTTCTTGTGCGCACCTTACGTATGAGGTGGCTGAGGAGCGTGCGCGAGTGTCCCGTCTGTCATCATGCAATAACCTTTGTGGCAGCCTGTAGCCTCCTCGGCTTGCCGCACTTCGGTCAAAGCTGTCATGAGGAAGACACCATGGGGCAGTTCCTCCCATGCGGGGTTTCGGCTCAGGAAGTGCAGGTGGCTGGGGAGGCTGCAGAGGGGCGGGAAGGTGCGTAACAGAGAGAGGAAACACACGCGGCACCCTCGGCCACCTCGCATTGATTAGGTAAGCCCAGAGATGCCACCCAACGAAATTCAAAATCCTGCCTCCGAAAAGTGGGAGCCTCAGCACAGGTGACGCTGTTGCAAAAGCCCTCAGGAAAAAAGAAAGAAGCTGTGCTACAGCCCCTGCCAATGGTGAGTCCTACCTGTGAGAAACCGTTGAGGAATTTCTCCTTCCCCTGGAGAAATTCAGTGAAATTGTCCCCTCAATTTCTCTGCCCACAAATAGGCTGGGGAATTTTGACAGGCCATTTGTGCACAGCTCTGATTTAAATAGAAAGAAATACAATGGGCTTTGAATCCAGGATATTTCTTCCTCGAGAAGAGCTCTGCTCATGCTCCGCTCGATTCTTGGGATGCCTCCGTCAACACCCCAGCTCACCCTATTCAGCAGGGTTTCCTGACTCTCTGGGCAGCATTTTCAGGGGGCTGGAGGGGCTGCTGTGGGAAGAAGGGGGTGGGTAAGTCCACTTCTACCAATGCAGTTGCTCCAGTGTAAATCTCAATCCAACTCAATATATCTCACTGTAGTGGAGAAAACTGACCAGGTGACCTGTGTGACTTACTGCTTAGGCTGCAGTCCAGATGTAAAGTGCTGATAGGCACTTTTGAGATGTTCATTTCATTAATACATTATATTTCTATACTGCCTAATAGCCAAAGCTCTCTGAGCAGTTTAGAAAGATTAAAAACCTGAAAAATACAATATTGTACATAATATAAAAACCATTTACATACAAACATATAAACAGACAACATATACATACATATATATCTAAACTAAGGATGGACAAAAGTCCCTTACCTGGTCCCGCAGCTGTTTTTGGTGGGGGGGGAGGCGCTCCGTTTCTCCCCCCGAAATTCTTGGCGGGGGGGGAGGCGCCCTGCCCCTCCCGGCCGAAATTCAGGCTGGGGGGGAGGCGCCCCATCCCTCCCCGCTGAAATTCTGGCCGGGGGGAGTGCCCTGTCTCCCCGGCCGCGAAATAAAAAAGTAAATTGTTAATTGTTAAAAAAAAAAGAAAAAAAGTGATAGGCTACGTAACGATTTATGTAGCCTATCACGGCTAGATTTTCAAAGTCAGCCGTGATAGGCTACGTAAATCTTTACGTAGCCTATCACGGCTGACTTCGGGGGAAAAAAAAGCACGTACTCAAATGGCAGTGCCCATGGGCGCCGCCATTTGCGTTCCTTATGTGGGCACGGGTAGTCTACGTAAACATTTACGTAGACTACGGCGAAAATAAGGGCAACGCAAATAGCACCGCAGCTGTGGAATGAGCTCCCTAGAGAGGTTTGCCTGGCACCTACATTGTCCTCATTCCAGCGCCAGGTGAAGACCTTTTTATTTTTCCAGGATTTTAGTGTTCTAGTCTTTTAGCTTTGCTGTTTTAAATCTGTTATTTTACTTTACATCTCTGTATTGCTGCTAGGTTTTATTCTGGTTGTATTTTTATACTGTAGTTTTAAACTTTTATATTTTATTTGTGGTTTTAATTTTTGTGAACCGCCCAGAGAGCTTTGGCTATTGGGAGGTATAGAAATTTAATAAATAAACAAAGAAAGGATCAGCGATAAGAAATCCCAGGACCAGATTAAAAGCCTTATCATATGCTGCCAAATGCCTGAGAGCTAAGGAAAGTCTTAACTTCGCGCCAAAAAGATAACAATGTTGGCACCAGGTGGGCCTTCCTGGGGAAAGTAATCTATAATTGGGGGCCACCCCTGAGAAGTCCCTTTCCTTGTTGCCACCTTCTGAGCCTCCCTTGGAGGAAGCACCTGAAGGAGGGCCTTAGATGCAGAGCATAGTGTATGGGTCGGTTCATGCTGGGAGAGGCCCTCCGTCAGGTATTGCAGTCCTGAGCCATGTAAGACTTTATAGGTCAAATCGAGCACCTTGAATTGGGCTCAGAAACATACAGGCAGTGGTGCAAGTGAGCCAATATTGGTGCTATACGTTCAGACCTTCTGTTCCTTGTTATTATTCTGGCTGCCACATTTTGCACAAGCTGCAGTGTGTTTCCCCCCAAATGACCTAGGTTGCTAATCTATTGACAATCCAGCCAAAATGCACGCAGGAAATTAAAAGGATCTTAAACTTCCATTGTTGTTTTAATCTGTGTCCAAATCTTTCTCTAAATGCAGAGTTGTTTCCTATACATACATCTGAAAAGATATTCCCCCGAGAAAGGATTGCAGGGATCAGCTAATTCTCACTTGCATGTTTGAACATCTCTGCTCCTATAAAACTGGCGGCAGTGTGGTGGTGGGGAAACAAATTATGAACATCAGTCATATTTTGTTAGATGCACCTCTCAATCAAGGAAGCATATTTTGAATGCACCCACTTGAGTAAGTGCCCTGGATTTTAAGCCACAGAAATTAGATTACATTCAAGCAAGCTTGCTTAAATGTTTTGTAGATTGGCCTTGAAAGGGATCTGTATGAACCTGCCAAAAGCAACTACCTGGCTGCCATGTATTGCACGGTGTGTGTGTGGGGGGGGTCCTGTGAAGCCGCTCCATTTCTTTCTTTCACCTTGTTGCTATGCAACACCAAAGGCCTTTCCCATGTTTTGAAGATAAGAGTCCTCCTCCAAGACCTTTCCTTTCTTTGCAATGCAGGCATCGAATCTCTCTTTGGTATCCAGAGGAGAAGGATGTCAGCTCCCCCCCCCCCCGCCCCCCCAATACATTTCTTAAATACCTCTGCAGGACAAGGCAAGGATTTTTTGTAATGTGTTATGTACACACACACACACACACACCCTGTGTGATGGCACCTAGAAGAGGCAATAAGGATCTTCTTTTTGTTGATGAGACCAAGAGCCACTGGAACAATCCTGCCATTTTGAGAGCTAAAAGACTTGGCTCAGAATTTGGCCCACAGGCAGCTCCCAACTAGTTATTATTTCCTTCTTAACATTATATCCTGCCTTTCTGCCCCAAAACAACGCTTAAGGCGGCTAACAGTAATAATTCCAAAATTCATAGTAGCTTCATACCTTGATTAGGCCAAAGGAAACAGTCATAAAAATGTGCAAGATTACCAGATCTCGTCATCAGGAAAGATGTTACAGGTGCGGGGAGAGAATGGGGTGGCGGGGTCGGGGGAGGATTGCTTGATGTTGAAGTCATGATGTCTGCATGGCCCAATTATCAGTAATCCTGGAAGCTGTCATCCCAAACATCTGGATGGCTTGAAGTTGGGAAAGGGTGCTCTAGCAGGTCTCACCTGAAGCAAGAAAGGCAGAAAAGTCTGATCCCCATTTTTGAAAATATAAAACCCAGCTGTTTCTCAGAAATGTCTCCTTCTTGGGGAAAGCACACAAGCTCCTTTATCAGAGGAAAACAGAGAGAATCTAGTTAGTCTTCATATGAACAAAGGTGGAGATGATTTTAGATGCTGTACTAGGTAAAAGAAAAAGATGATAAAAGCCAAATAAGTTAGGTTTTCCTGGTAGTTGGAGGGGAGGAACCCTCAGAGAATAAAGTCCCAGCTTCTGGTGGTATAAAACCCTCTTCCTCCAGTGTAGGGCCCCTCTATTGAACAGCTGAATTCAGTATTCTCGAAGTCACACAAGAAGCAAAGGTAGCCATGTAGGCCATAAAAAATGCCAAAATCTGTATTAGTGTAATACGTTGATTAGGCCAGATCAAAAGGTCACCAAAAATATGCACACTTCTGAGATTTCCAGCTCTCTTCATCAGCCAAGATGTTACAAAAATCAGGTGGCTTGCGAGGAGGGGTGCGTGGGAGAAGCTAGGATATCAAAACAAAATGGGCTTACTTGATGGTGAAGACATAGTGTCTGCATGATCACAATGGTTGAGATACAGATAAGTAGAGAATGTTGATGAAAACATAGAAACAAATCAATTAAAAGCACAGCTAGCAATAAAAACACGAAATAAACAGCACCCAACCTGTAATAATCCCTTCAGCCACTAAGCCCCGTGAGATCAAGTGGGGCCAGGGGAAGGTGCGTGGCCACCTGGGGAACCCCAGAGGTCTGGATTGGGACCCCAGGTTGGCTGGATTTGGCTGAGATCCTGCATCCCGTGTCAAAGCTCTGGGCTTAGTTTGGCACTGTGAGATGTGTCTCTTGCCATTGCAAGAGACATTTGGGCATATTCTGGCTGCCCAAATGACCTTTACTCATGACAACGTTTCGTAGAGAAGTGGGAGCATTTAAATGGCCTGGATGTCACCCAGCCACATGCAGTTGGTGGGCTGACCTGTACCACAATTTGTGGCACGTGGGGAAATGAGCATTGAAAAACAACAGGCTTGGTGTGGGATTAAAGTGGCACTCTTGAGGACGGAGGGGATAAACACCACACAATCCTGGGACTTCCATCTGGCTAATAGGAGCCATTTACACCCCAGCATATATTTGTCTCCTTGGCTTTAAGCCGGCAGGGAGACTGTAGAATGAAGGTGTCAAACCTGTTTCAGCCTGAGGGCTGGATGCAATTTCAGACAAGCTCTCGGGGGCCGCATTCCAGTGGTGGGTGGAGCTGAAAGCAAAACAGGGCGGGGCCAAAAATACCAGCCTATTTTAGCTTCAAGCTCTTACTGCCAGGAACTAAGCCTCAGGAGAGGCATTTCAGTCTTTTAGAAGGGCGGGGGGAACTGCACAAAAGCTGGAAGACCACCAAATGATTGGTGGTCAGGAGAAATGGGGAGAGGCCAGGGGGAGGGTCTGTCTGGGGAACACCAGATGGTCAGATTGGGACCCCAGCCCTGAGTTTCTGCACCCCTGGTATGGATACAGACGGTGTGAAAGTCACAGGAAAGGCAGAAGCGTACGTTGAACTTGTCACACATTAGCTTGATTGCAACTGCTTGTAAAGTGGAGGTTTTGGTGGGACATTATGAGTGGGTCAGTGCCACTTTAGGTCTGTGTTGTTGGCAGTCGCATGACCAGCTCAGCCCCCAACGTTCAAACTGATGCTCAGCAGGGGCTGGCCAAAAAATAAGGGCTACCACAGCTTCAAAGGATCATGGGAACAGGCCCCGTCTGTAGGGCTTGGGAGCCATCCATTCCTGTGGAACTACATTGGCATCGCTAGATACTGGAACGCACCTGATAGGGCTCCTCCACCACCCCTTCCACCCCTCAACCGCTCAGGCCAACATGGCCTTTTGATGCCACTCGATAATCCCTTTCTTCTTTTTCTCCTGCAGGGTTCAGCTCCCATCTTGGTAGTTATGGTGATCTTGTTAAACATTGGAGTCGCCATTTTGTTTATTAACTTTTTCATCTAAGTCGAGACTGTCTTGTTTGCAAAAATTAACAGATTAATAATTGAAAAGGTGTACGGATGGGGGATAATGAAGCAAACGACAAACGACAAAAACAAAAAAGGGGAAAGATGCGGTCTCTTTGAACTGTCCTGTGACAACTTCCAAGTCTTTTCACAGAAGAACAACAAAAGATCGAGTATCACTCACAGTTTGCCTTTTTTTCCTGGGTAATGTTTTCGGATTTTAGCCAAAATTCTTTGCTTGTATAACACTTACGCTGAGTGGCATGGCAGAATGGTAACAGCACTCCCGTCCTCCCAGCACCAGTCAGGATGAGAAGGGCTCCTCCGAGTGATTAATCTTCATGCATGATGGGAAGTTGGTTCATGTGAACCATGTGATCCTGGGTGGGAAGGTCCTCTTTTGGCTGAATCATAGAGAAAATTCACATGTGTGGCTGCCTCAGGACAGCTCATTTGTGTAAAATGGCTGTCTCAGGTCAGTGAGGTTTTCAAGCAATGCGCTTATCACTTGATAAAGTCCTAACTCCGGTGTCAGCATGAACTGGGAAGTTGAGGGGAGACACCTAAATCGGTTTTGTTGTGAAGGTGATGTTAACCAGTCCCTTTTCCACCCCATCCAAAAAGAGAAAACCCAAATCAGTTAATACTGGTAAAGACATGTTACTTTTCCAGGAGCAAAATTCACCCTAAGAAAGTTTAGAAAGCAACCACTAGAAGAAAAGTCGTACGCGCCCGCGTGCCGGTCGTTCCCTCCAGGTTAGTGGCCTTGAATGCCAGATAGCTCCTTTGAGTGTCCCATCCGAAACAATGATTTAAAACTTAATTTTTCCAGATAACAATACAGCATTTACCAAAATTACATATATAAAGCCACAGAAACGAAAAGGTATGTCTTGGCTCAGGTAAAATCCTGTCTGTACGATTCCGGAAAGTTACAATTCTTGCCCACTGCTTACTAATGTTTTCACACCCAACATTTCTGGCATGTGTTAAAAAACTTGGTTCAATAAGAGTTTTGTAAAGATGACCAAAGTTCTCCTGGAAATTTATTTCATCAACCAGACTCCAAACTTCACTAGGGCCAACCTGTTACATTCTCCTACTTTGCCTGGAACAGGGTGATGTTAAAGGGGAAGCACTCTCGCTTGCCTTCTCCCATCATGAATCACAGCCACACCTGGCTGTTGGGCTCACTCTCCCCAGGATGTGTTGTTCGTTGGAAGGTTTGCTTGAGGACCATCCCTGAGAGGCATGGGGGAGGGCAGCTCCCCTCTCCCGCAGGTGAGGAATGGAGTGTGGCGGGGGTTCCTGTTCCATCTTGCCATGGGCCATTTCCAGATGTCATGCTTGGCCTCTGAGCATGTAATATTTTTGCACTTTGTCTGCAGGATGTATATTCCAGCTTCTGACATATCCCTGTACAAAACAAAAAACATCATCGACAACGGCAGCCTCCGAGTATGTAATGCTCTTTTTCTATTTTGTTTGTTTTTTCCCTCCTCTATGTATCACTTAATTTTGGTATGGTTCAAAACATCTTTGTAAGATGCCTGCCTTGTGCTTCTTTTGTTCTTTCCTCTGGGTTTCTCTGGGGGTGTCTTGCCCAGGGGTCCTCCAAAACCAGGAGCTGGCACTAACAGTACAGACAGAAGATAGGAGACCTGGGCCTAGTGCTCAGCAGCAGCAGCTGAGGTGGTCACCCTGTGCCTGGACTGTACCATTTCAGACAACAGGAGGGGGTCCACCTGATTGAATGCTCCTCCATACAATAAAATAAAAATCCTATCATCGAAATCTGGCATCCAAGGTTGGATTTTTGCCTCACCTTTTCCCTGACATGCTATTTTTGTATGTTCAGGACACTTTTTTTGTACAGGAAAATATGCTTTCTTGTAAGCCTTCACCTGCAGTCAAAAGTGGTATAGTTCAGCCATGGTCTGTGATATAGTCTAGCCGCTGTCTACCATCTCATCTTCTGTTTTGGAGAACGAGGCCATAGCTACATACAAAACAGGGGCCACTATTCAGATACACCTACGTACCTCCCCAAAATTTGGTTTCCGTTATCAAGTAGCAGTGGTTTCACAACTAGCTTCTTCACACTGGTGCATGACTAACAGTTAAAGTTTTTCTGTCACACCACCACCAGGACATCCGCAAAGCAACAACCCTCTTCTCTTTCAGGGTGCAATTGTGTTGGCAATTTGTATTTTGGGGTGTGTCGGTCTTGTCCTCCCTCACTTGGTTCAATGTTATGGCTCAGCCATGCAGAAACAGTAGGGACTGGATCAACATCCAGAGGAGTAGCTGTGTGGGTTGCTTTCTGCTAACACAGCCTAAGAGCCTTGTGGCACCTTAAAACGGGTGGGGAATTTCAGGACCAGGGGCCCACTTGGGCTCCCAGTCCAGCCCTTCAGGATTCCCCAGTTGGCCAAGCTTCCTTTTCCCCAGCCACCGACTGTTCGGTGTTTTCCCAGCTTTTGTGCAATTTCTACTCCATTCTAAAAGGTTGAAATGTCTCTCCTACAGCATAGTTGCTGGCAGTAACAGCTTGAAGCTAAGCATGCTGGTATTTTTGCCTTTGCCCCCATCCACCACTGGAATGTGTCGTCCCGTCCCCCCCCCCCCCCCGCCACGAGCTTCCCTAAAACTGAATTTGGCCTTCAGGCTGAAAGAGGTTCCCCACCCCTGTGAAGTTAGCTATCCTCAGCAGATTTAATTATATATACAAGTATGTTTATGTATACGCGCGCACACACAACTGTTTACATTTCCCCCCTCTATAATATACATGCACAACGTGCACACATTTTCTGCCAACTGAGGATGCGTCTGATGAATTACATCATGTAATTACATTAGATGCCTGAAGTGTAATTACATTCATGCATCACACTTCACAAATGGCGCTTAAGGCATCTGATGAACGTAGGAAGCTGCCTTATGCTGAGTCAGGTCATTGGGCCATCTAGCCCAGTATTGCTGACACTGACTGGCAGCCATGGCCCTCCAGTTTCAGTCAGGAGCTTTTCCAGCCTTACTTGGAGATGCCAGGGATTGAACCTGCGACTTTGTGCATGCAAAGCAGATGTTTTACCAGTGAGCGATGGTGCCTCCCCATAAGTCAACTCGAAAGCTTAGGCTATAATAAATCAGTCTTTAAGGTGCCACAAGACTCTTCGTTGTTCTAAGGCAGGAGGAGGCAATATGTAGCCCGCCCCCGTTCAGCAGCAGCTAATTTTGTTTTTACCAAAAAGGGTACTTTAGTGCTATGGAGCACTAAAAGGGTTAAAAGTAGCTTGTTTGCAAGCTAAATTTGACCATTTTAGCAGTCCCTAGCCATTACAGAGCACTAAAAGGATCAAATTTAGATTGCAAACAAGCTAAATGTAAGCCTTTTAGCACTACAGAGCAATAAGGAGTGGTTTGCTGACAAATTTTAGCCAAAACCAATTTTAAAAAAGGGCGGGGGGTGCCCTGCAGAATTGGGTACATGTGTCTGGGGCAAAAATGGCCCTTGCACCTCCCGCAGCTGCCCACCCTTTTTCTAGGGTTTGGATTGTGGATCAGCAGTGCATCATTCTTCAAATCCCTGCACTGGATGAACATGTGAACTGGGCACCTCTCCCATGACTTCCCCACCCCCCACCGGGTCAGTTACAGCATGAACAGAATGCATCATCATCTCGAGTGGTTAACTGAAGACAACAGAGGAGGCACTCACGGTGCAGTCTGCTAAGGAGCCTCATCCTGTGTCCCCAGAACCCTGTCCTGTAGGACTAGTTCACACATGCATAGTCAACAGCTGGTGATGGGATGTGAACGCATGACAGAACTTTCCCACTTCCTCCTGTTGCTTCCTATGCAAGGCTTGCCAAAAGAGCCTATTCACACATGCAGCTGTCAATCAGGTGATGTAGATGAAGGGACGAAGCAGTCCTAGTCTTGCAGTGAGGAAAGTGCATCCTGCATGTGCTCAGGAGCGGAGTGGATGATCCAGATATTGCTAGTTATGTGCAGATTCAGAGGACAAGCACATCTTGAGAGGCAGCAGGGACGGAAAGCTTTCCAAGGGCTCCCTTGAATGGGGTTCCAGAACAATGCGATAAAAACTACTGACTGTTTGATTCTTTGCTGCGGATTGAGCTATTTATCTCCGCCTCTGCCCTTCTCCGTCTCTCTTCAACGGCCAAAAATAGTCTTACAACATTCATCCGAAGATACAAGCAAGTCATTAGCCTCTCTTTCCCAAACAGTACAGTCTCTATTCTCCTGTCTTAACACCATTTCCCCCTACACAGGTGTGTGCTTTTTCAAATTTCAGACTCGTATGTAGACGTATGCGGGGAACAGCCAAAGTGTGTTTAAAAGACCATTGATCCATTTTCCTGGCCACATAGTTCATTTTGTTTCCCACAAGGCCAGTAAGGCAGCATTTGAGACCTGACCTCACAGCTGTGCCTGAATCTACTTCTGCTGGTGGGGCTAAATAACCATCCTAGCATTTATCTTGCATCCACTGAGTTGAGTAGCTCCACTTCTCCTCCTCCAAAGTCAGGTAAACATGGTAGCCAGTTTTTTCCTCTTGCTAATGCTGTCACTCTGGATTTGAAAGAGGCTGGGAAACACTGGGGAGACCGGGCAGAGGAAGCAGCGGGGCAGAAAGGCCCAGCCAGCCAGATGAGTGGACACATATACCCCCATTCTTATGCAAAGTTGCATGGACATAAGCCCTTCAATTTCAAAAATTCAAACCATAAGAGATTCCAACAGCAGGAGAGAACTTGTGCATTACTGAGGCAGTTTGAGGGTAAAAAAGAAAATTGGAGGGAGTGGAGGGAAGGGGTTGCTAAGCCACCAGGGATTCTGCCATAGACTTTAAAGCAGCAGCACCAAAAGATACTCAAAAGTGGGTAGAATGATGGAGTGGATTAGCGGCTGTCATTCTCCAGGCTGCATTGGGCACAGAGCCAGAGCCATGTACCTTTAAAGATGCTGTTGGACTACAATTCCCATCATCTCCGACTGCTGATGGGAGTTTGGAGTTCATTACCTAGAGGGTCACAGGTTCCCTATGCTTGCTTTAAAAGAAAACACAAACACGGAATGAAAACATCTGCTTTGTATGCAGAACATCCTAGGTTCAATGGCTTAAAGTGACCTCATGTACCAGGGATTTGGGGGCGGGCGTGGACAGGGGAGGGGCCATAGCTCAGTGGGGAGAGCACCTACTTTGCATGCCAAAGGTCCCAGGTTCGATCCCCAACATTTGCAGGTGGGGCTGGGAGGGCATCCTGCCGAAGCCCTGGGGAGCCATTGCCAGTCAGTGTCTGACAATGCTGGGCTAGATGGGCCAGTGGACTGATAAGGTAGCTTCCTATGTTCCCTTGGCGGCCTCATAGAGCATCAGCAATACCGAGAAGAACCATACTGTGCTAGATGGACCGGTTTTCTGACAGATGCTGTTTTGCATGTTCATGGGACCTTAACTAGAGTTCTTAACTGGGCAGTGGTGGTGGTCTGCCAAGTCTCTCTGCTGTTTTAAAACAGTGAAACCTCTCCCTTCCCCCTCTCCACTCACTGTTCTTTGAATGCTGGGTGCTTTCTTAAAATCTTGACCAAGAGAGTGTAGGTTCCCCACCCCTCTTCCGAAATCTCCCTTCTTCAGTTCTGCAGCCACAGTTGTTAAGCATTCATTTCTGCTCTTGGGAAACATTCAGTACACCATTTGGTACGTACAGCTAAAGTAGGGCTGTGCCAAGCATTTCGATTCTTCCATTTTCGGCCAGGGGAGGGGGGCAAAAACTCTGCCGAAGGGGGCCGAGGAGGTGAGAATTTCGAGTAACTTTCTCCTTGGGTTAAAGGACAGGATTTCCGCTTGCCTTTTTAAGTGTAGGTGGTGGCTAAGGATCTTCTCTCTTTTTTTTACTGCACTTGCAGCTGCTCAGGACTCTTTAGAGAGAAGCTTCTCCATTCCAGCAGGTCTTTCTGAACTCCCAGGAGACCACATGACCTTACCCTCTCCTATAGGCATTTGGGAAGGGCTCTGGGACTGCAGAAGCTCTGCAAAGCAAGAGCAAATGAGGCGTTTAGAGCTTTAGAAAAAAATATCTTCTTCCTTGCAGCCACACAGAGCAAACAAGATAAAAGTTTTTTTCTAAAGCTCCCCAAAACCCATTTCTTCTTGTTTGCAACATTCCGGGACTCTACAAAGCTTCTGCAGCCTGGGAGGTGTTCCTGAATGCCTGTAGGAGAAGGCGAGGTCACATGGCCTCATGGGAGTTCAAGATGTGCTGGTGGGCTGGAGAAGCCTTTCTGCAAAGAGTCTTGTGCTGGGGGTGTTGTTCAAGTTAAAAAGAAAAGAAAAGCAAGATCCTTCAGCCACCTCCCAAACTTAAAAAGGTATGTGGAAACCCTGTCCCGCTGCCCAAGGAGAAAATTCTTCAAAATTTTCCCCGTCCCTGCAAAAAGGGAGGAAAAACAATGCCTCTTTTGCAGGGAGAGAGAAATTCCCGAAGATAGGGGGCAGGATTCTGCACAGCACTAGGATAAAGCCAGCATGAAAAGGCTCTGTAAGCAGGGCAAATGGCTGCATGTTGGCCTCACAGATGCATAGCAAGATGCAACCTCACCACAACCGGGCTCCAAATTTCCCCATCAGTGAAACAGCTCATTAAAAACAGAAAGCCTCCTAACAAACAAAAGAACGTTTATTTATAAAATCATTTGAAATGGTGAGTCCTGGTTCCCGGTCTGATGACTGGAGTGGGAAAGCGAAGCAGCCTGATATTCTCATACAAACTCAAAACAGCTTCCAACAAGAATAACCAAGCCTTAAATCCATTTCCCCCCAAATCTACCAACTCTCTCGAAGTCCCCCCACTCCCGCAAAGCCCCTAACATTTTTCCTCCTCTTGGGTGGTTCCTAGCATCCCTGCACCTACAAGTGTACATTCATAACATCAACAGGAAATGTTTCTTCCACTCCTGAAGCACTGGTGACCGATCACAGTCAGCAAGAGAGGGAGGAAGCGGATCCAGGACAGTGGGACCAGAGGTCGCCTACTCTACGGCATAACCGTGTTCTTCTGCCCTCCAGCCAACTCTAAAACATGCAGAAAACCAGGTGCTACACCTTCTCCTGAACTGTACCATTCAGACTGAAGATGGGGAATTACATGTTTGAACACCCTCCCCCCAATCCCCCGCAGGACCGGCGGAGGGGTGGAGGGGAATCTCCCTGCACATAGAAGGCTAGCACACTGAGGAGCAAGTTAGCCTGCCATGGGGGAAGCATTCAAACATTGGATGCCCTGGCCTTGAGTCCAGAAAAACTGTATCATGAGATTTGATGTGTGTGTGTGTGTAGATTGGCTCTCTTGAATGGAGATAGACACAAATGAACCATTTGGTGAATCAGGCACCTAAAACCCACTGTGCAAAGCAGGAAAAGGAGTACTACATGGAGGTGTCCAGTTGGGTTTGGGGCGACACAGTGGCTCCAGCCCACGTCACTAAGTAAATCCATCACTCCAACTCTCATCCTTAGAGGCAGGAAAGATCTGTCTAGGCAGACCCTTCATAGAAGGCCTTTGCCATAGCGTGTCCCACTTTCAAGGTCTTCTTCTCTTTGGCACCAGGGCCCATGTTCTGGCAGGCCAATTTCACCCAGTACTGCTCTGTCCTGGAGAGGTAGTCTGTGTACTTCTCTTCGTGCTGTACGGCAGGATGTTCTTCCTCTTCTATGGTGTGACGAAGAGACAGAAAGGGAGAGGAAGCAAGATGTCAAGGAGCAGTCAAGCAAGGAGGGTCACTTCCCCTTCCAGGTGTAGTTCTCAAGACAGAAAAGATGCCACCCCACTGAAGGCATACTATGTTCTGCCTGGCACCTAGCACACGAATGGCAGCAGAAATATTTGTGCACGTTTTGCAAAATAATTCACCTTTTTTGCCAATATATACCTAAACACAAGTTTATTTAGTTATAGGGGCTAGGCAGGGAATGCAGCGTGAATTTGGTTAACTCCATACCCTGGAGAAAGGAGTTTCCTGCCTCTGAAGTTCTGAATCTGACATGGTACAGAGCCGACCTCCCCGTGAACCTCAGCCCTGATCCAAAAAACTTCCTTCTTGCTTTACTATTTGAGTGGCAAGGGGGCAGGAAAAACCTAACTCAAAGTATTGGGCTGTATCCAACTTTAGTCCTATTCATTCCAGTGGGTCTACTTTAAGTAGGACTAACAATGGACACAACCCATTGACCCCTACCTTTAGATTCCAGACACCTATACTGCAGCCACGGTGGAGTCATTTGCAGCCCAATCCTGTGAATGTCTACTCAGAAGGAAGCCCCACTGTGTTAAATGGGACTTACCTCTAGGTAACTGTATACAGGTTTACAGTCATGACCTCAGGCCCACGTTTTCTCAATGTCTAGCAATCTGCTTTGAATACAGCATTTGTAAAATGGGTTTGAAAGAGACAAACAACCCTTTCTTTAAGCAGCCTGCAACATCCTATGTGGTTTTTCTTTTTTTCCCAAATCACCAAAGAACCCTCACTTCCTCAATGCAGCCTTTTATGGACACAGTCTGAACTGTGCAATTCATTTCCAAAATCCACTTCACAAAACTCCAAGGTGGTTACCTCAGACCCAACATTAAGAGAGCAAAGCTGGACAGGCATGAAAGCTTCTCCTTTCCAGCACACCTGAAGATACAGGTGCTCTTGTCCAGTATTTTTTATTTGCACCTACCTTCATCTTCACTCTCAGCGTTGCCAGAGTCGTCGTCTTCATCTTCCTCCTCCTCCTCCTCTCCTCCCTCAGCACCTTCTACGTCCACATCTCCCTCTTCATCAGACTCAGATTCTTCAAGCCATTCCTGAGTTTCTGTCACAGCCATTAAAGAACACAGATATAAAAAGGAAATACAAAATTAACCGTTTCCATTTCAGCAGCAACAACAATTTTTTTTTTTTATGCCTGGGATTTCAGCGAAGGTGTTCTACCAGGGCTTGCACTCCATTCTCTTCCATTTTAGAAATTAAGCACTGACGCTCGGTGGCTCAGATTTTAGCCTTTGTAGTTTTGATCCCTGTCTGTTGTGTCCATCAAGGAAACAGGTCAAAGAAGTGTGTGTGTGTGTGTGTGTGTGTTTGTGGGGAGAATGGACAGATGGATGGTGCAATTCTGGCCTCAGCTATTCACAGAGGGAATCCAACGACATCTGGAAGAAAATTCCACGAGCCATTAATCAGGGCCACGTTTGCTCTGACCCCACACTTCACTAACCTTGCATGTACCAAAGTACGGTAAACAAAAGCAAGCAGACTAAGTGTCTGGGTGAAAGGAAGTGTTGGGGTAAAGGGGAAAAATTCCAAGCCCCAAGTTTCAATGCCACCTGAAAAGCTAGATAAAACCAGAACAGTAAGAACTGCTTATCGCACTGACAACTGAAGCGCATTGTTTTGCTATGTGGCAGTTATTAACCAATCAGAAGTATTATACAACTCATCCCGCCTCTGTAATGTTCTGTACCCAATCGGTGTCAGCCAAAGTTGTGCCTTGTCATACACTGTATAAAAGCTTCGTTTGAAATGTAAACAAAGAGAACCTCCTGACAAGAATTTTGTAGGAATCTCCGCATACCTACGCTTTCTTTTCTGTCTTTTGTTTTCTTTGAATAAAGATGTGAACTATCCAAAGGGTGGGGGGAATGGAAACAGAGCCAACTTCCAGACCTCCTGAGAACACCAACGAAGTCAGAAGCACCTGCTGTGGATCCAAGTAAGCTGAGGAGCTGGAGAGTTGAGGAGCAGGAAAGAATACAGGCTGGGCAACAACATATTGGCAGAAACACCAAGAAGATCTGGGCTTCTCAAACCCTTGTAAAAGTAGCCCGCAGCGCAATTCACCAGTGCAGCTGCTATACATGTAGATAGCAAGGAAGAAAGTAAACACCAGCCAGTAAATAACTTCAGTGGTGCAATGCAGCCAGGGCTCACAGGTTCAAAACAAGGGGACTTTTTTATTAGCAGGGTCTGTGATGACATTATCTACGACCTGCCCAGGCCTCCCTGTTCCCTCTGAATTTAGCTGCAATCCTCACAATAGCTGGGGGGAAACTCATTTCCCCGACAACCATATATTTTTGTAAGTTACCCCTGTTGTAATGCAAAGCATTTTGGGGTGGCTTGGTCTGGAATGGGCAGTTGAGACCTATTAGGTTTACAAAAGACCGGCTCCAGATAGAGAACTGGTTTGTTGACTTGGAGATAAATTGTTTCTCTGTCATGCTGGATAAGCAAACTCCTGAAAAATCTCAAACTTGTGCATATGTAGTGCACGCACACATGTGTGTATGCACACATATCACACATACACACACACAGATACGGAGCAATACAGCTGTTTGCATTTTTGGACTCTCCTTGGAGGCGTGGCTATGGGGGCTGTCGTGATGAGTTTCTGCACTTCAAATTTTACCACTACGCCACTGAATAACTTATATCTAGCCTTTCTATTAGCAGCTAACATTACCTTCCAAGGCAGCTAACATTACAAAAAGTACAGTAAGTGGAAAACCATAAGGGAAATGGATGAGAATAACACAGAGGGGGCCACGCTTCCTCTCCAGGGTGATAGGCAACTGTGGCTTGCCAAGGTTACCAGCCCTTCCAAAGTTTTTCATCACATGGTCAAGTGACATATTTATTTTATATAAACGAAATATATAATCATTTATAAAGGATATAAAAGGGTCACTGGGGCAGTTGAACAAGGCAGTGCAAGTGGGGGCATTGGCATCGGATGCAGCTTTAAGACTATGACCATTTACTTGAAAAAGAAAAGCAAGATGCTAGGCCTTAGGGCTCCAGAGACAGATCATCTTTTTCAAAGGTGTGGGCAACACGTCATAAAATCTTGGAAGCTAGAGGGGAAGGGCTTTGCCAGGTCAGGAGTTGGGCAGATGGCTGTTCAGCATCTGCTGCAATGCCTCCAAGCGAAGGACAGCCTGCCATGACCTGAGGCAGCCTCCCCCACTATTTTAAGAAAGGTACCAGGGGTGCAAATTATCTTTATTTCATTTCTATACTGCTCCATGCTTCCTGGGTGGTTTGCAAAACAAAACTTAAAACCATAAAATACAATAGCATAGCAAACCATAATATAAAAACATGGAAAGGTTTAAAGCAGGTTAAAACTAGAATAAAAGCCCAAGTAAATCCAGCAGTAGTGCAAGGACTTTAAAACACGCTAAATAATAATGATAATGGTAATAGCAGAAATAAAAAGCCTGGGAGAATAAAAATGTCATCACCTGGTGCCAAAAAGATCACAATGTAGGCACCAGGTGAGCCTCTCTGGGGAGGGGATCACACAACTGGGGTGCCACCATTTAAAATGCCCTCTCTTTAGCGGCCACCCACAGGCCTGTAGCCAGGGGTGGGCCAGGGATGTCCTGGCCCCCTTAAACCTCCCATTTATTTTTTACAAACAAATGATTAAAAACAGTTTACAATTTTGTCTTTAAAAGGCTTGCAAACCAAATGAACTCCCCCCCCCCCCTACTTTTTTGGTGCCACTCCCTGAACTTTTAGGCTGGCTATAGCCTGGGCAACTGTCTCACCTCATTTGGTAGCCAGAGAAAGGCCTCTGAGGATGTCCGCAAGGTCTAGGCAGGTATATACAGAAGGAGACAATCCTTCAGGTAACCTGGCCCAAACCATTTAGGGCTTTAAAAGTTAATACCAACACTTTGAACTGGACCCAGAAATGGCCCAAATTAGCTGTGATTTGGCGAACACTGGAGGGACTCAGGGTTCTGCTTGGGGAATTCATCAAGGGTCCCCATTCCCTCCTCCATCCCCTAATTCAAGTAATGCACAGGGGTTGGGTACAGAGTATTTTCAGCCCACGTTAAGGGAGCAAAAGGGGTTAAACACCCCCTTGATGACTTAGGTGGGTTTAAGGCTAAAGTTTCAAGATCCGGAAACACATGAGGCCAGCCACAGGGCATTGAGAGGGGGAGGTTTTCCTAGGGATTAATCCAAGCCAAAATTGGCTTGTGTCTACAATGCATTTGATGAGATCCAATGCTATTCACAACCCCAAGAATAAAAACGGCCCCAGCTGCAGTCTCCATCACCATCCCCCGTCTCCAAGTCATCCTAAATAGGCTTTTGTCCCCAGTTAGCATCCGTCATGGGATAAAATTAAACACGCCTGTCCTTAGAGCACAGTTTTCGAAGAATGTTTCTGACGCCCAGGAATATGTCAAGTTGCTGAACAAAAGGTTGTGAGCCACAGCTAAAGTCTCAACTCTACGCTGACAGCTGTGTGCGCGCTCCACACTCTCTCGATTGTTTTGTGTCAGCGCAGACTTCAGTGTCCAGCATAGGAGCTGGCATTTTAAGTATCTGGTGTTTGTTTGTTTTTTCTTTTTTTTAAGTTTCTAGCCTTATGACTGAGGAAACAGGCTCCTAAAAACAGAGGGGGAAGCGCTTGGTGAAATTTCAAGAGCCATATTTGAGTGGACAGTTACAATAACACTACAAGCTCATGGACATTTTGCGCAGAAAGAGGGTCGATCACTTGACAGCAACTGCAAAATCTAAGACCCACAATGGAAATATGAAAACTCATGCTTGCTTTTATGCCACCTTGATGGCCGCTAAATAAAAACCAAGCGTCGTAAGCAAGTTTGCATATTTTCTGTGCAAGGGATGACGACACATAAACTTGTCAATTCAAGGTGATTTACATGTTCAGAAAAGGCATGTGCTAGATAGGGATGAGCGAATCAGCAAAAATGTGAGTTTGCGGGCTTTTTTCTTCTCACATAGAAATGTGTATGTTGTTTTGAAAAATATTCATTTTCTCCCAGCAACTAAAGTGTGTTTGTGTGCATTTTTCAAGCACACACATTTTTTTCATGTACATTTTTCAGATGTACATTTCTTTTTAACACAGTTAAAAAGGGGTCTACGAACTGGATCAGAAGCTCATTAATGTGTGTATTTCGGCTTGCAATTCGCGTTCAGGTCCAGGAATTTGCAAATTGGGTAAAGCTGGTATAAACTTACAAGCCCAACACATTTCTTCCCCCTCCCTCTTGGTACAGTCCTCTTCAGAATGTAGTGTGACGTGCTTTCTGAAGAGGACAGCATGTTTGAATGCTCCCCTTGTCAAAACATGAAGAAATCTATCATGCCAAGGAAAGGGGTTCTAGTCTAAGCTTCTCCCCAGTGTGCTAGTTTTCCATGGCTGAGGAAAGAATCCCCAATTCTATGTGGCCAAGATAAACAGAGCATGACAGCTACACCCCCCCACAATTATGCAACTCAAGCCAGTTTGCACAGAGTTATGGATGTTATTTTCCATCTGCTACCCAGGGGGATGCGCAGGGAGCCATAGAAAATGTGCAAGGAGCCATGGATACTCTGCTGTCTGATAAGTGGAAATACTGTCCAGGCTCCAACAGCCTCTGGGATTTCATCAGGACTGGCCGTAGGCTTTTAAGCTTCTCTTCAGCCTTAAGGACTAGCAACTTGATTTATTTTTTACAAAAGGAAACACAAGGGATGTTGAATTCCACACTTATCAACAATCTTTGCAACTGCACGGTATAATGGCAGAAGTACAGAAGACACACAGCGCCAGTTACAAGAGCTGAAACCAAAACATGACAAGCAGTGTCAACTTACTTGGGTCCATCTCCACAAGGACTTTCCATTCTTCCATTTTGTGGAGGTCGATGGCATAGAGGTCATTGAGAGTGAACTGGCGGTCGCCCACCTCAAACATCCCCCCATAGACGTAGAGCTCCCCGTGCTTGGCCGCCAGCATGGCATTTGAGCGTGGGCAGGGCTCCACCTGCTGGCCGGAGGCCTCCTCTTCTCTCCCATCCTCTTCGTCCTCAGACTCCAGCCTCGCTGGTTCTGCCTCGGGAGCTGAGAACACCTGCTTGATGGTCATGACCGTCCCGTCCTCCGCCACCACCTCCTTGACAACCTCCATGGGGCCCGGAAGGGGCTGCCCTTCGGTCTCACCAGCTCCACAGCCAGCCACACCTTCCAACGCAGCACCTCGCCTTCGCTTCTTTTTCTCAGACTTTGGGCCCTGTTGATGGGAGGGAATGCTTTACTCGAAGTAGATCAAAGCCAGAGACCCAGATGTGAGCATCCCTGGAGCTCTGCACAACTTTTGAAAGGCAATGTGGGACAACTACCACCACCTTTCTGATGAAGAGGTTTATATTCTAATGGCATTTGGCCAGGAATCGTTTACCACAACATGCAGTTTCTGTACATCTAGGGATGGGGGAGAAATTCATTACTTTCCCAGTTTTGAACCAATAAGTGAGAACCAAAACTAAGTTATCCTTCAAAAATTGCACTTCTCCAAATGTTCTCCCATCAAAAAGTGCATACAGAAATGTGTGTATTAGAGAAAATAACGTTCAAAGATGCACTGTATTAGGAAAATTGCTTGCAAATATGCATTTATTAGGAGAAATGCACACAAAAATGCTTATGGATTTTTATGCAACCTTTTAAAGAAAACACTTGAAATCCAGAATGCACTGCACTTAAGACTGGAAAAACGAGAAACTGAAAGAAACCAAAATTGACAGATTCCATCCCTACTCACATCTCCAGCTCTGGTGATAGTGAGCCAACCTATGTGTTCAGAAATGGTACAGTCCTCCTTGCACTGTACCACTTTGAAATGCAGGTGGGGCTTGCACAATAGAAGGATCACGTATGTATGTATGTATGTATATCTGTCTCCCTGTATATATGGCACTTTACATGCCTATATATATATACTGTGCGTGTGTGTGTGTGTGTGTGTGCGCGTGTGTGTGTGTATACATGCGCCTCCCTTTGCATAGCACATTGGAAGAAAGAGCCTAGATCCCTTCTCCCCAACAAACAAAATTTCCTTGTGCTGGGGACTCTGTGATACAGGATGGAGTCAAACATGCAACCCCTACATACGCTTTGAAGTAGTACACTCCAAGTAGGGCTGTACCACATGCCTTTTCTGAGTGGGTAGATCAGTTCTTCACGATGCGCACATCCATCATCATCTATTTCCTACATTACTGGAGCCCTACATGCACTGAATCAAGCAGCAGATGAAAAGAGACCTTGCTACATAGTTTCTTTCTATTTCTGCAATGATTTTTTTTTTGATCTTCATAATCTTTAAAACAAAAAAATCAGCCTTGTCTATGTGAGGAATGTTATCCAAGACCAGCTGTTCTGTAAACCAGTAAACACTTATACAGCATTTTATGAGCACTTTCATCTGCATTGCCTGGTTGTAATCTTTACAACCACCCTTTAAGGTAGGTGAGTATTATTATACCCATTTTGCAGATGAAAGCCGGGGCTGACTTGGCCTAAGGCCACTGAACAGAAGTAGTGAAAGGAGGATCAACTTATGCATTTTTCCAGACCTTTAACAGCCCGGGAAACCACCGGTTCTTTGCCAGGTCATAGAAATAAATATCATTATAGAAGTCTCCTTCGAGGTGTTCCTCCTCTTCCTCGTCATGTACCCCGCCAAACAGAAGGGACCGGTTGCTGGGGGCCATCGCCACCGAGAAGCCAGACCTGGGTGTCGGTTTGATGCCAGAAGGGCTCATCCGGGCCCACGTCCATTTGTCTGGGAAACATAACAGAGAAATGCGAGTCGGTGGACAGAGGGGAAAGATGAGGAGCAGAGGTGAGCTGCTAGAACATGGAAACACCTTGAAGACTGAGCCCTGCTGAACTCGGGGAGGGCCGATGGCTGGTGGCAGAGCACCTGCTTTGCATGCAGAAAGTCCAAGATTCAATCCCTAAATTAAAGGGACCAAGTAGCAGGGAAAGTCCCTTCTCTGCCTGAGACCTTGGAGAGCCACTGCCAGTCAGAGGACACAATATTGGCTACATGGACCAATAGACTGACTCAATACGGTTGAGTCATACTATATTCCTCTTTTAACGCCATTGAGCCCCATTATTGACCTCAGCCAATTCTCATTTCAAGGCACACACTGGGACTTTCTCGCTCTACGCAATTAGTATAGCTTCCAAATCACGTGAAGTACTAGTTCCCCTCTACTCAGCACTGGTTAGGCCCCATCTGGAGTACTGTGTCCAGTTCTGGGCACCACATTTTAAGAAGGATGCAGACAAACTGGAGAGGGTTTGGAGGAGGGCAACGAAGGTGATCAGGGGACTGGAAACAAAGCCCTATGAAGAGAGGCTGAAAGAACTGGGCATGTTTAGTGTTGAGTAGGGATGTACGAAAGTCACTTATCTTTCGCGGATTATGTTGATGGGGGGGGGGGAGGCATTCCATCCCTCCCCCCAGAATCCTGGACGGCGGGGAGGCACTCTATGCCTCCCCCCCGGAATCCTCCGCGGCTGGCTGTGCTCCACGGCAGCTCCGCGGAGCAGCCAGCCAGCCCCAGCCAGCCCGGAGCCGTCCACAGCTGGATTTCCGGCCGCGGAGGGCTATGGGGAAAACCCCCCCACCGCATACGCAAATGGCGGCGGCTACAGCCGCTGCCATTTGCGTTCCTTATTTTGGGCCGTCTTAGTCTACGTAAATATTTACGTAGACTAAGACGGCGAAAATAAGGGGAACGCAAATAGCGTCCGCTTTTTTTTTTTTATCCAGACGTTTTAGGCTACGTAAAAACTTATGTAGCCTATCATGTCTCTGTAAAAAACAAAAAAACAAAACTGCAAATGGCGGTGGCAGCAACCGGTCAGAAGACCAGCCGCCACCGCCACCGCCGCCGCCCGGAAGATCCACCCCAGGTAAGTCTCATCCTGGGGGGGATCCGCGGGGGGGGGCAGGCCGTTCCGCCACAGATTTCGGGGAGCCAAATGTAGTGGCATTCAGCCTCATCGAGATCCGTGGCGGAATTCTCTGCTGTCCCTAGTCTTGAGAAGAGAAGACTGGGGGGAGATAGGATAGCGCTCTTCAAGTACTTGAAAGGTGGTCACAGAGAGGAAGGCCAGGATTGGGGGTTGGACTTGATGGCCTTGTAGACCCCTTCCAACCCTACTATTCTATGATTCTATGATCTTTTCTCGATCATCCCAGAGTGCAGGACACGGAACAATGGGCTCAAGTTACAGGAAGCCAGATTCCAGCTGAACATCAGGAAAAACTTCCTGCCTGTTAAGAGCAATACGACAATGGAACCGATTACTTAGGTGGGCTCTCCCACACTGGAGGCATGCAAGGCGAAGCTGGACAGCCACCTGTCAGGGATGCTCAGATGTGGATTCTTAAACTTAGCAGGGGGCTGGACTCGATGGTCTTATAGGCCCCTTCCAACCCTATGATTCTATGATCTATATTTCTGATTATTTTAAGGGAGAAAGAAGGGGCTCAATAAATTATCTTAAACACTATGACCTTGTTACTTTTAAAAAACATTAATATTGCCCAGGAGAATCCTTTGAACAGTGCTGGAGCCAAGGGTAGGCATGGTTGGGCACCTAACGAGGATCTGCACTCCACCAGGGGCCCATGGACAAGACCCCCTTGGAGTTGCTCCTCCTCCGTTTTAACCTGCTTGTTCCCCTGTCTCTCGCTCTGGTTCAGACAACAGTGGCTGTGAGAAGGAGGAACAAGAGATGCCACGGCTCCTTGCTCCCTGGTTCTTTGCCTGCCAAGCCAGCAAGTGGTAACAATGATGAGAAAGAGAACGGGGAACAAAAGGAGCTGGTGACAATGGTAGTGAGAAGGTAGACTCACTGAGAGAGGGGGCCCATGGAGGATGTCTTGCCCAGGGGCCCCCCAAAGCCTCCAAATTACAGCCTTTGCACCTTGCTGTAGAAATGGCCTCTGCCCCCACCCACCATGGAATGGCACCAGCTTCTCCCCATGCCTTTGCAACCTCCTCCCACCGAAGGACGCCTGAAGGGGAAAGAGCTCCGAATATCTCACGCCAGGGAGTCAAGCTGCTATAATCAGAATCGAATCGAGCTCAGGCCCAACTTCCTGCTTGTGGACAACAGGTGGCCCCGAGCCCTCTGCTCACCTGGGCTTTCAGCCTTCAATAGGAACATGTCCATGTGGAGAGTGCCTTTGTCAACGTCTTTCTTAATCCGCTACAAAACAAGAACAGTGAAATCACACAAGGTTTCTGCTCCCAAGCTTGGGACAGAGCTGACAGATGAGCAGGAAGGCTGAAATTCGTACAACTAAAGGCAGGTCCGAGCAAGCGATGCTACAGGCCAAATAAAAAATTTGGCATTTTTTATATAGTGCATATGGGCACCGGCTGGCTCCTATGTAGTGGTTCACACAACCACTGCTGCGCCACCTTCCCCCCGCTGCTGTTGCAAAGGTACGGGAGAGGGCAGGCGGGACTGTTGGACGGGCTGTCCTGCCTGGGTTTTAAGCAGGGATTTAAGCAGGGGGAGATCCAACTGTATGCACAGTGTTCTCCATTGAAATTGCATCTGCCCCGATTGATGAGGGTAAAGGCATAAAGCATACAGGGAGGGCAGGTTTAAATCTCATACATGAGTGTGAGCATGCATATGCAGGTGAAGCCCCCAACTAGGGGTGGGCAAACGAGCGATGTTCAAGACCTCCAACTCTCTCCATAAGAACATAAGAGCCCTGCTGGATCAGATCAAGGGTCCATCTAGTCCCGCATTCCGTTCACACAGTGGCCAACCAGCTGCCCACAGGAAACCCACAAGCAAGACCCGAGTGCAGCAGCACCCTCCCACCCATGCTCCCCAGCTTACTTCCTCTGATACTGGAGGTAGCACATAGCCATCAGGACAAGTAGCCATTGATAGCCTTCTACGAACATTGTCCCACTGCCTGTCTCGTGCCCAATTCCCGTTTGCAATCGCTGCTCGCTAGACGTGAATGGGAAACTTGCGCAAATCAAGCTACGGTCAAATGGGAGATTTGCGCAAATTTCCCCAACTTTCCTCCAGACTGAAGCAGGCTTGATTCAGTCTACAGAGGAAATTTGTGCAAATTGAAATGGGATTCAGGAACAGGACGAACGCGAGCACGTTTGATAATTTAAGAATATTTTCGGCAGACATGTGCTCGCAGACATGGGGCACGCTCACCTGTTTTGCAAGCAAAAATGAAATTCTCATACATCTCTACCCCAACCCACCGCCCATTGGCACCTGGGCTCTCAAGGGCAAACCGTTCACCCTCTCCTGACTTACATTATCTTGTAACCCTTACGATAACCCTTTAAGGTGGGTGAGCATTATTACGCTTGCATACTGCAGATGGAGAACCGAGGCTGGGAGATTATCTGAGGCTGCCCGGCGATTTTATGGCAGAACACATTTGAATTAGGGACTGATACGTTCATAGCTAAATTTTTTCTTAACCACATCTGGAGTTCTGCATCCAATTCTTGGTGCCACGTTTTAAGACAGGCATTGACAAACTGGAACAGGTCCAGAGAAGAGCAATCTGGATCATGAGGGGTCTGGAAACCAAGTCCTATGAGGAATGGTTAAAAGAGCTGGCCATGTTTAGCTTAGAGAAGAGAAGATTAAGGGGAGATATGAAAGCATTCTTCAAATATTTGAAAGAAGAGGAAGTAGGGTTGTTCCAGGACTAGAATCAATAGGTGGAAATTGCAGGGAAGCAGATTTCAGCCAAACGTTAGGAGAAACATTCTAATGGTACGAGCTGTTCAACAGTGGAACAGGCTGCCTCAGGAGGTGATGGGTGGGAAGCTTGGATGGCCATCTGTCAAGGATGATGGAGCTGCAGGTTTCCTGCATTAAGCATGGGGATGGACTAGATGACCTCCAAAATTCCTTTCAATTCTATCAATCTATTTGCTACATCAGCTCCCAAACAAGCAAAAACACACAACAGACTTGAAAGTCCCCCCCTCTCCATTGTCACCATGGAGATGCTTCTATTTATTTTTTTAAAAAAGATATTTCTACTCATAACCTATTCCTTCAACAATAAGGACTAGAAACTTGGTTGTGTGTTGTTGTTTTTAAATGGCACTCTTAAAAATGTGTCAGATTTTGCCATATTCCACACAAGTTTCCACGGTATGAAAGTATCCAGGAAAATTTCAGACCTTCTTAGGACCATCACCCAAATGTTCTTGGCTGGGGCCATATACTGCAAACGTGTGGGTGCATCTTTGACTGTAAAAGTAGCCAAAAGAGAAGCAGAGCTCTGCAAGCAGATGAACGGTAAGCCAATGAGCGAGCAAGTTCAAATTAGGCACTCCAAGTCCTTTCTTGCTCCACAGTCAGAAGAGCCGAGAGGGATAACTGTATTATTTTCCTCTCAAAGCCACGTGACCCTTGCAAGTACACTGAGTATAAAAAACACAAAACCCTACAGTGCTTTGTGGATTGTGGGCTGATGGAGGTGGTGCGGGGGGGGGGGTGGAGAGCAAGAGATGAGGCTAATAGTCAATGCCTTAGGGAAAGAGTTACAATTCTCTGTATTTGAGTACGTGAAGGCATGCACAATTTGAAATCCAAGCAGAAATTAATTGGATCCTGCACAATACACCAAAACAAAATAATGAGAAAAAAGGGTGGGAAAGGAAGAAAACAGTCCCCTAAAACCCAGAGAGCAGGACTCACTTTGCTAATTTGCATTCACACCAACAGCATCGAAGGAGGATCACTGAATTCTTGCTTTCCTCTTGTGCTGTTATGCAACACGCACTTTAATTCCCCCCCTCCAAGCCCAAGAAGTCAGCTTATAAAGAAATGATATTAATTTCTGACATAAGACATGACAGCCAGAAGAATAGAGCAGACAAATCACCAATTTTATTGGGGGAGAGACCCAGGCACCAGTCTGTGTACAGCTACAAAATTCACTGCATAGCCTCAAGCACGTCAGTCTTTCTCAGCCCAGCCTGTACCTCAGGGTTGTTGTGAGGCTAAGATTAAACGGTGCCCAGCCTGGTGTCCTTGGGACAGGAGAGGAAAAAACTCTAAGGGAGCAATCCTATGGCTGCTAGTCAGCGGCTAGACGGCCATAGGATATGTGGTTTTCCGGGAACCGACCTCAGAGCGCAGAATGGCCAAAACGGGGCGTTCTGGGGGGTGTTCCAGGGCGGGGAAGGCAGAAATGCCGGTACAACACATCCTGCGTGTCATCCAGCAACCTCCTCCCCTGCTCCGCCTTCCTGCGGCTAGACAGCTGAAATCGGCTGTCTAGCCGCAAAAGCGGGGCAGCAGAAGCGCGAGGGAATGATCCCCTCTGTGCGTCTCCTGCCCTGCATTGGGTAGGCGGTCTCCTCTGAGTTCGGAGGCGGCTGCCTATCCCCATAGGATTGTGCCCTAAGTATGTTTTATATCCACCATCTAGTTATCCATGAAGAAAGGTACTGTAGCACATTCATTTCCTAACCTTGACTAACAAAGCAAAAGGGAAGACATGGGGGATGCTCAGAAAATGTTCTCCCTTTGGCTGTTCAGAGGAATTAGCTGCTAATGAGATCTGTCTCCTGGCACTGCAAAAGGCGAGGGTGGGGAGGAGGGTCAACTCCTGGCTGGTGGTTCCTCTTTCTCTGTGCATGCTGGAACAGTGTCGTACTTAAGTCTGTGAAACTGAGCAGAATCCAAAAAATGGGCAAGCATTTGAGATCTCCAGTTCTCTTCAACAGGCAAGGTGTTACAAAAAGCAGGTTGCCCAGAGGGGGTAGGGTGTCGATCCCCCCTTTTTGAAAATATAAAACTGAACCATTAGCTCAAACCTGTCTCCACCCTGGGCAAACCAGGATGGTGGAAAACAGAAAGAGAGATCAGCTGGGTAGACTTTATATTAAGAAAGGTGGAGATAAATGTAGATGCTGTGCTAGGTAGAAACAGAAGAATTGGGTAGTTTTACCTTAACAGCTGGATTTTCTATTTTCAAAAAGGGAGGATAAACTATTGTCTGTGACTTCCTTGCGGTCTCAACGGCGCTGAAACCAGAAACCACGACGTCACCCGGCAGAACCCACCTTCCTCTTCCATATCATCTTACGACTCCGACTACACAGACATCCTGACTACAACATCCAGTCAGCCTGTACCCTTTCCTCTCCCCCCGCCACCTGCTTTTTGTAGCATCTTGCCTGATGAAGAGATCTGGAGGCCTCAAAAGCCTGCACATTTTTGGTGATCTCTGAACTGGTCACAATTAAAGGAATTACACTATATGGATTTTGGAATTTCATGTCATTGGTTTTTTTAACCACCCAGATGTTTGGTGTGGTTGGCAACGTATTGGATACTCAAGGCCCAATGTGCAAACTACTACAGATCAAGAAGCTTGCTGAGCGATTCTCAGCCACACAAAGGAGGGTTGTACCGAAAAGGGGTTATGTCTAAAGTGTGCTCCTTTGGTTATGTATTACTAAAAATGATCCAAGACCTAAATGGGATGCGGATAAGGGAAGCCCACCCATTCTGTGCCCACTCGCTCTTTCCCCACTCCAAAGAACATCCAGTCTCAGGGGATGGATAGCAAGTAGCAAAACATGCCATACAAGCAGCAGTGTAGCGGTGGCAGGTCTCACAGGATCAAAGTCCTGGGACTTTTTCATTAGCAGGGATGAAGTCATCATCTGCAACACTCCCACGCCCACGTCAGAATTCCCTGTTCCCTCTGAGCTTAACTGCGGGGAGAGGGGAAATGGGTTTCGATATATTGTTGTGAGCTATCCCTGTTGTAATGCAAAGTATGTTGGGGTGTCTTCATTTTGAATGGGTAATTAAGACCCTTGAGCTTTACAAAAGACCTGCAAAAGCCGTATATAATTCAGAGAGGGAGAGAGAGAGAGAGAGAGAGAGAGACAGAGAGAGAGAGAAGGAGGGAGGGAGGGAGGGAGGGAGGGAGGGAGGGAGAGGCTGGATTCACACAACATGCTAACAGACACTCAGTGGTTTTAGAGCACAATCCTATGCAGGTTTAGACAGAAAAAAGTCCTACAACTCCCAGGATTCCCCAGACAGCTGGGGAATGCTGGGAGTTGTAGGACTTTTTTCTCTCTAAACCTGCATAGGATTGTGCCCTAAGTGTGGTTTGTTTTTGAACAGTGGATTGTTGTTCAACTGTGGGTTATTGTGTTGTCTGAATGCAGCACGGTTTTCCTCAGGGTGGCTTGTTAACCATGCAGCATGGCTTGTTAACCACCCTGAATGACCCAACAACAAATCACGAGTTCTCGAGGTGGCTTGTTTGAGAAAAATAAGCCACACTGCATGGTTAATAAGCTGCCCTGCAGAAAACGCACTGCATTCAGACAACACGATAATCCATGGTTTAACAACAACTCATGGTTCCACAAGAACCTACATTCAACCACTGAATGTGGGTTAATGTGTTGTGTGAATTCAGCCCGAGAGATAGAGAGATGGATCAATCTAGCTGCCTGAATTGTTAAATTGTCCTTGGGGGCGTGGCTATAGGGACTGTCCTGCACTTCAACATTTACCACTACACCATGGCATACAAAAAAGATATAAAAGGCATCGCTCACCTGCTTAGAGTAGCCTCCGTAGACGAGGACGTTGCCGTCTGGAGTGGTGGCCAGATGGCAACCAGATCTTGGTGCTGGGGCGATCCCAGAGGGAGCCAGCTTGCTCCAAGCAAAGGTGTCCAGATTAAAGGCATGAACATCATTGTAGTAGATGTAATCTCTAGTTGGAACAAAAGCAGCAGGCAGAAACAATTCTAAGCAGGGGGACATGTGTTTGGCAGAGCCTTAAATATAATTCCCAGCAGAGTTGCGCTGAAGGAGAAGGCGTTGAGAATCGGAGGACAAGCTTCCGCGCCATTACAAGCCTCGGTGTTTCATGTTGTTACTCATTGTTGTCCCTGGACAGCCACGCTTTCCAGGAAAAGTGTGCTAACTGTAACTCATTCACAAGGCAGATGTGCCGTGTCCCGACCTTGCAACTTCTGCGACGGTCTCGGATCCCTCTTGTGATAAAATGGTGGAGATGTGAATGAGCACAGATTACCCCTCCCTCCCCACACACAAGTGTAAAAGAAAAAGGAAATTGGAAACGCAAGGAACTGAATTAGGAGATCCTTGCTGAAAGGATGGTTGTGCTTATCACATGACGATTTGTTGCAGAAAGGTTAATGGGGCACTAAAATTCTTTTGGGGGGGAAACCTGGAAGTGGTGCACAGTCAGATGGCTGAGGACGATGCAAGTAAGACACCAAACCGCCATCTGCAAAGTTACATGAGCCCTAATCTTCCTTTCCCCTGCTCCCAGTTTTTCATCCAAGTGAACATGTGTGAAGGTAAACAAATCTGCATTCTTTAATTCCAGCCTTCCCCAACCTGGTGCCCTCCAGACGGGTTGGACTACAACTCCCAGAATCCCCCAGCCAGCAGAGCACCAGGTTGGGGAAGGCTTTCTTCCAACTGCATCCATTTCTGGTTCTGTGGTTTATGGATTTAAAGATCTCTCTGCTGGATGAGACCACCTAGATCGCCATCCTGCTTTCCACAGGGGCTACCTAGTCACCCTTGGCAAATTCACAAGTTGAGAACAGAAATTCTCCTCTTCACGCCCAGCAGCTGGTAGAGTTACCTTCCTCTGAACCAGGAGCACTGGGTGATAAACTAATTTGTGGAAGGAAAGGCCATTTCTTTTTTTAAAAGCTACTCACGCTAGCGACGATCAAACATCCCACATCTTCCTTGGAGCACTAATCTGGGCATGTGCTCACATCATTGGCAGGCTCAAAGGTTTGTGATGTACGCATCACCATTTGGGACAAAAATGTATCTAGAGAAACATTACACCAAAACGGCCGCTTAGGGTACTGTTGCTGGCCTTGGTGCTGAATGTTCTAAAGCTCTTTCACCCTTTGGGTGATTAATCAGCCCCAAGGACAAGGTTTACCTCGAAGCAGCGTGGAAGTGTAATTTCTGGAAGTCGATTGCACAAGGGAGACGTTCTCAATTCCTGTTCATCACTTTGTTGTTTTGAAAGGAAGCTCCAATCCAACTACAGTACTTCCAGAATATACTTAAGCATGGATCTATTACAAATTTTCCCAGCCCCATTTTTGTGCAAAAAGAGAAAAAAAAATTTTTTTAAGGCTATCTGGCAGCAATCAGGATCGCAGACAGAGTGGGGACAGGGGGCTTGGCAGGAGCGGGGAGGCAGCGGCAGCCCCTCCAAAGTGCTGTTTGGCCACTTTGGGGGGCTACTGCTGGCAAGGGCGAAGGGGTGCAAAAAATGAAAAATAAAATAAAAAACAGGCTCCGACCGCACTCAGGATTGTGGTAAGAGCTGGGATGGGGGCCTGGTGGCAGACAAGATGGGTTCTGCAGCCAAGTCCCCTGGGATGCTGGGCGGAGCCAGCTGGAGGACTGAAGGGGAAGGTGGGGGGAGAGAAGCTACAAACAGTGGGTGGTGTGCCTGATCATCTGTAGGGTGCACCAATCACGCACTGTGGGGTGTTCGCGAAACAACCCACAGTGTGCAGCTGGTCACCCATCGTGGTTAAGTGTGTGATGCGAACACACCCAATATAATACATTCAGAATATATTCAAGCATAGATATATTTACTTCCAGAATATACCGAAGCATAGATTTAGATGTGCATCTCATCTGGAGGGCACCAGGATGGGCAAGGCTGTGATATATTGCATGGCAACGCTCCCGTGTGAAGGAGGCGCAAGCCAACACTTCCCAAACAAACAAAAGGCGTGACGGACCAACCTCGCACTTTCATGGAACCCCCCGAAGACAATCAGTTGCCTCTTGCACACCACCATCCGGTGCCCACTGCGACCTGAAGGACCCCCGGTGGCCCTGAAATAGACGCGAACAAACTGAGCAGCTGCTCACACATCCACCCCCCGCTTTCGCTCCCTTTCAGCGAATAGCTACATCCACGCTCAAACCCGGCCTGGTCTGTTCAGTGCCTCTTTTCCACAGGCGACTCATTTGCCCCTTCAGCTTCGCCCCCACGCCTCCCCCTCCCTCTCCCAACGACAGGCACGCACTCACACCGTCCTATTTTATTTATCAGAAACAGAACGCAGCCTCCGCCTCCTCCATGGGAAGAGCTCCAACATCTGTGCCGATGAGAAAGGCTACGGGGGAGGCAGTCTGCCTTTGTTTTAATGCTATCCTGACAGCGCGTGAAACAAAATCAACTTTCTGCTGCACCCTCCCTCTGGCATTTTGATTGCAGTTCTCAGAGGACCCCCCCCAAAAAAAAGGAAAGAAGAAGAAAAGAAGAACCAAGCAATGCAATAGCAGAGGAGGGAACAGAACGGGATAGATCAGGCTCACCCAACTGGGTGCCCCCCAGATGTGTTGCACTACAACTCCCATGGCTGGCTGGGGGATGCTGGGAGTTGTAGTGCAACACATCTGGAGGGTGCGAGGAAGGCTGGGCTAAATGGTCTGACTTGGTATAAGAGCAGCTTTGCATATTCTTGTAAAATACATGACGCTGCATAGAACAGGTTCCCATGTTCAATATCTCCTCCAAGTAGGAAAAGGCAGGTGTGTTTGTTATAAGTGCACGAGGGGGAGCATTGCGCATTTGCAAATCAGGCAGGTGATACATGAAATACCGACTCTCGGCTACACATTTTAGGCACCATGCAAATGGACAAAGCAGCCCTTCCTTTGCAACCTCATCGTATTATGAAGTTGGGATCAGAAAGTTAAGATTCACAGATTTTATTCATTTGTTTGTTTGACTGATTGATTTGTACCCTGCCTTTCTACCAAAAATGGCACCCAAGGCAGCTTACAGTCACTGAGTAAAACAACAATAAGCAAAAACATTAAAACACAATTAAAAACAAATGAAAAACACAACAACAGAGTAAAAACAGCATCCCGCTCAAAGGACCCACTTACAGAAGGTCTGCTTGAATAAACTCATCTTTGCCTGCTGGTGGAAGGACAGCAAAGAGGGAGCGATCCTAGCCTCCCTCGGCAGGGAGTTCCACAGCCAGGGAGCAGCCACTGAGAAGGCCCTCTCTCGCATCCCCACCAAAGGCGCCTCTGAAGGTGGCAGTCTTTTTCTCTCCCCCCTCCCCACCCATCTTCAGAATAAACTTTAGGGTGGGAAACCTTTTTTCCTGCAAAGTGCCATCAGCTCACAGGAAAAGTCAATTGGAGCCTGTAGCCAATGATGAGCAGACCCAGGGACATAAGGGAGTGGCATTTGCAGCAGTGCATCACTTTGCGCAACCCCATCCCTTCTCCACCCATCTCGCTCACTCACATGCATGCATGCAAGGTGGAAATGACTCTCAGAAGAGCAAGACCAGGCCCACAAAGTCCAGAGCGCTGGAGGAGGCTGTGGGCCGCATCTGGCGCTCACGCCTCAGGCGCCCCACCCCAGGACTAAAGCAATTGCAACCCCTGTGCTCAAGTACAGAGCCAACGTATGCATTACGCTTCACTTACTTGATTTGCTCCCAGGTCTTGCTAGCCAAATGCAAGACCCAGAGATCTTTGTAGTGGTAAAACTGCTCCCCATCTGGAGAAGCAAACTCCCCACCAAACACCCAGAGCTGCCCGCCGCCCTGGGCTACCACGACAGCCTGCCGGAAAGAGGGAGGGAGAGTTAGGGCAGCTTTTGTATCATTTTCAACATGCGGAGGACATTACGGTCGCACTCATTCAGCATGACCAATAACACGGGGTCATGTTTATCCCCATTTTACAGATGGGATGACTGAGGCCAAGAGATCATGCACAAGACTCTGTGTGCAAGCTGCCCCAAAAGTCAGTGATTTGAACCAGCTCTGAACATAGGAAGCACCATGCTGAAACAGACCAAAGGCCTCTCCAGTCCAGCAAACCTGTACCCACCATGGCCAACCAGATGCCCCACTGGGAAACTCACAAGCAGAACTGAGTGCAGCAGCATCCTGCTCATATTCCCCAGCAACAGGTATGAAAAAGCATACTGCCTCTGATCCTGGAGATAATATATAGCCATCATGACTAGTAGCCATCGATGGCCTTATCCGCTGGCCTGGTTGGCACCTAACAACAGGTTGATCATGGGTTGTTGTTGAATCGTGGGTTGCTGTTACGTGTGAACCTTGCACTATGGTTTAACTATGGGTTGTTAATCATGAACAATCCAGGAAGAGAATCCATGATTGTTACTGGCTTGTGAACTTTGGGTTGTTCAACATGAGCCCATACTCAATCTGTACTCTGGGTTGTTGCTATGTGTGGACCACTTTTATATCTTGGCAAGGGATGATGAGAGTTGTAGTCCAACACATCTGGAGGGCACCAGGTTGGGGAAGGCTGGATTAGAGACTACTGCTCAAGCTAGGGATGTTCATCGCCGGGAAATCTGGCCCATTTTGGGCTCGACGGATTTCTGTGGTGCCCCAACTCAGCTTCCATTTCTGAGCTGAGTTGTAGGTTTCTTTCCGAAGCCCAGGAACTTTTTCAGGTTTTTTATTTGCGTAAAAAGCAATTTGCACAAATTGTTTTTTACACACGGGCACACACAAAACAGAAATCCACGAACTGGCCCAACACGATGAGGGAAAGTGAGTCGAAGTCTGGGGGACCGAGCCGATTAAAGCTCAGCGAGCTTCACCCCCCTCCCTGCTACTAAAGACAATACAGCCTTTGGGGGGAAATTACAATTTGCTTAAGTGCCACCTGCTGGACACTGGCATTTACGACAGGAAGAATATTACAGGGCATTTATAGGCTTCCCCCTAGTTCCTAGACACAAGCCTCAAATTCCACAGATTTCTCTAGCACCATCCATGCAGACCTTATTTCTATATGCCCGGCAAAATAAATAAATAAATTCATATCAGTGCAATACCTTCTACTCTGAAGCAACACACTGCAACATGTTTGGGGGCTGGGACAGGAGCAGCATCTTGCTGCCAGCAGAATGACTGTGCACCCCCAGGTCTTCTCCAGCTGCTGCTAGAGAGGGCTTGAGCACATTACCTGGTGAGCACAGCGCCGGGGAGGAGGGTTCGGGATGTCGACCTTAGCCCAGCTGTTCTTCCGAATGCTGTAAACAAACAGCTCGTTGTACAGGAACGTCTGAAGGAGACATCAATTAAAGCAGGGGGCTTGAACCTCTTTTAGCCCAAGTGCCACATTCCAATTCAGAGAAGCTCTCGGGGACCGCGTTCCAGTGGCCATGGCCGAAAGCCAAAGGGGTGTGGCCAAAAAACCCAGCACGTTTTAGCTTCAAGCTCTCACTGCCGGTAACTCGGCCTTAGGAGAGGCATTTCAAAATTTTAGAATGAGGAAAACCTGCATAGAAGCTGGGAAACCACTAAATGATTGATGGTTGGAGAAAGGGAAAGAGGGCCAGATTAGCAGCCCAGGATGGTAGTTATGGGCCCCGGGCCTGGAAATCTGCACCCTGAGATTAAGAGAGAAAGGCCTCCCTGGAATATGTATCTACCCAAGAAGGGTGCATTTTATTTTTTCTCTTAGCTTACAGCCCGCTCCTTGGTCTGTAGATTTGGGACTAGGAATAACACTGAAGCATTGAAAACGACAACACCCATGACTATTTCCACATTTCCAGTCAGGTGAACCAGCCTCCCCCAAAGCTGGTGCCCTGCAGATATGTTGGACTGCAACTCCCATCATTGGCCATGCTCGCTGGGAATGATGGGAACTGCAGTCCAACATATCTGCAGGGTACCAGCTTTGGGAGAGATCACTCTAAGTTCACTAGGCTAGGATACATCTGCGACCTGAACAGTGCGTAGTTTACTACCAGTGCTAAAGAGAAGTACATTATAGTAATACGATTGCCAGCTCTGTCCTCCAGCGCTATCTTTATTTGTGTTCAAAAGCATGGTTTTGTATTTTGGAGCTCACCACCCACCTCTGCCTTGGGCGTGTTACTTTTCTTTTTGTCTCCCCAGTTTGGCTTCTGGGGAAGGAGTCTTTCGTGACCGGCCAAATGGGAGCCATGTTAGGAATGGGAGCTCTTGCCCACCATGGCAGCCATTTGCAAGACCATCCATGACACTCTCAAAATTCCAAGTGCGCCCACTGATCCAAAATGATTTGGGACCCCTGAAGTACAGAAAGAATAAAATAAAAAAGGGGGATTGACTCCATTTATACCCTACTAATTTGAGACCCTGGGAGAGAGTGGAGGATAGGAAGCCCTGGCATGCTATGGTCCATGGGGTCACGAAGAGTCGGATACGACTTAACGACTGAACAACAACAACAAATTTGAGACCATCCAATCAGTCTGTCCCAAATATTTTCCTCTCCCCTTGCAAGACTCATTGGTAGAATGTGCGCATTTTGAACAGAAGGGAGACAGGTTCCTTCTGAATGGCAGAACAAGGGCTTCGTGGGATGACCCTGGGTTCTAATGAGAACATAAGAAGAGCCCTGCTGGATCAGACCAAGGGTCCATCTAGTCCAGCATTCTGTTCACACAGGGGCCAACCAGCTGTCGACCGGGAACCCACAAGCAGGGCACGAGCCCAAAAGCACCCTCCCACCCATGCTCCCCAGCAACTGGTGTACATAGGCTCGCTCCCTCTGATACGGCAGGTAGCACATAGCCATCCTATGCATACCCACAGAGTCTGAAAAGCCAACGGCCTGAATCTGTCTCCAGAAGTTATGAACTCCTGAAACATTGATGATGCTCTTGACCCTGTTAATGGAATCCAGCATGCCTGCTAGAAGTGGGAACATTATTCTAGCAGGCAGCACAGACAGGATTTTCATTTTTTCCGGGAATAATGCATGCCCTTTATAGCTTCGGCTCTTCATTAAAAATATAATTATAATTCTATGTGAGTTCACTGGGAGACAGAAAGGGAAGGCACAGTTTATAAGTAGGGGAGAAAAGAGGTTAGGGGATGGGGAGGATAAGTCAAAAGAGTATACTTTACTTTTTGGCCATTGAAATATTCACCTCCAAACAGAATTAGTTCATCTTTCTCTGGATGCGCAGAGAGAGATGCGTTGAGCCTGGAGACAGAAAATGGGGACCAACATCAGAAGGGCCAGAGATCAGAAGTAACTGAGAAAATGTTTTGAGAGTGCCACTTTTCTTGCAATCAGGAAAGGGGTCCAAACGAGTAGGACCTTTCTTCATTTCTAGACTTGTGTGTTTGTTTGTTTGTTTTTATTTATGTCCCACCTTTCTGCCAAAGGTGACGTCTGTCTGGTTTTGTTTAGCGCAACGTTGCCTGTCTTGTGAAGCTGCTCCCACTGGCAGGACAACAATGGAGCGGCCTGCACCAGGAGGCTTGGTCATTTGTGTTGAGCCAGAATCTTAAAAAAAATCTGGCTGGCCATGAAGTCTGCATGTGGCCAATGTGTGCCCGGCAATGGAAGAAACTGGAAATTAGGACACAGTGAAGGATCCTGAAAAAAACCCGAACTTTCCCTTTAGTCTCCCAATTTACAAAAGGCATCTCGCTCTTAATGCTGCTATTCCATCCGTTGCCCTTTTCGCATGTAAAATGCCCTTTGGAGCCCCCCTCCATTCAGCCTGGAACACAGATGGCTCATGTTGCCATTTTGCAGATGGAGGTTCTGAGGCTGAAAGATGGCAAGACTGCCCCGTGAGGCTAGAGCTCGTAGACCTCGCTACAGATAACGGTCCAGGGCAAAGATCCTGGCAAACAGTGAATTCTGGAGAAAGGGCCTGCCTCACAGACACACAAAAGCAGTAGAAACATGTCCCTAACTGTCAGAAGCTGAGGGAAGACAGAAAGACAGACAGACAGACAGAAAACTACATTAAGTAAGATGTGCCAGAAATACACACACACATACACACACACAGTAAAAGCCTCTGGACAAAATAACTGCTTTTTAGTTATGTTCCTATGTAAATTTCCAAATCCACTGATGTCACTATATTAATATCTGCTTGCTTTTATCTGTGTTATCCACAATAACACAAACGGAAGGAAAATGTCACCCTTTCGATTCCAAAACCTGAATAGTAACACCAAAGCAATACAAACAGAATATCAAACGTGCAGATCAAAAAGGTTAGTGCAACATTGTTTAACACTAGGTAACAGTTTTTTTAATTAGCTTGTTTTTACTTAATGGTCTAACCACTAGACCAGGAACAGGCAACCTCCAGATTTGGACTACCCCCCCCCCCATAATCCCTAAGGACTGGCCATGCTGGCTAGGGCTAATGGAGGCTGTCGTTGAAAACATCTGGAGGGCGCCAGGTTTCCTACCCCTGCGCTACACCAGGGATGCACAATGTGCAGCCCTCCAGATGTTGTTGGACTGCAAATCCCATCAGCCCTAGCTAGGAATTATGAGGAATGATGGGGATTGCAGTCCAACAACAACTGGAGGGCCACATATCCCCCACCTCTGCGCTACACTATTAAGTGAAAACAAGCTATTTCTAAAAGTGTTACCTAAAAACCACTAGGTGATAACTAGACAACACAGCAGCAGGAGGAATAAATCCTGGTCTTTAACGGTCCGTCATTCAACAAATGCGATGACCATTCCCTCTGTGCTGGGCGAAGTATTTATTTATTACATTTCTAAACTGCCCAATAAATCAGCTGGGGTCGCTGTCCATGTTTCTGGGCGAATAAAATCTCCGTGCAGTTTCTTACCGTGGGGAGGGTGGTGGGCAGGCTGCCTCGACCACTTGAGTCTTTTTAGCATCCAGAGTCTGGAATTCAGCAATAAGAGCTTCGAGATCTTCCTGTGAATCAAGAGCCAGCTTGTTACAAAGTTTGAGGGCTGTGGTAGGAACAAGTGGATGCCACGTTACTAAGACAGAACACGGCGGCTCGCCTGATTAAAGGCAGCCACCGGCGAGATCACATCACTCCAGTGCTGAAGGAGTTGCACTGGTTACCAGTTGTTTTCCAGGCCAAATTCAAGGTGTTGGTTTTGACCTTTAAAACCCTATATGGTTCCGGCCCAGCCTATCTTAAGGAGCGCCTCCAGCAGCACCAGACAGGCCGCTTAACAAGGTCAGCCTCAGATGGCCTTCTCTCTGTCCCATCAGCTAGGAGAGCTAGACTGGTGGGGACGAGGGAGAGGGCCTTTTCTGTGGTGGCCCCCACTCTGTGGAATTCCCTCCCTAGGGAACTCCGTCACGCCCCCTCTTTAATGAGCTTCTGTCGTGCATTAAAAACGTGGTTGTTCAGGCAGGCATTTGGGGTGGGTTAGGGTATTTTAGAAAATGTTTTTATTGTAGAATTTTATTGTTTTAAACTGTTTTATTGTATGTTGTACATCGCCCAGAGTGGCTGGGTGACCAGCCAGATGGGCGATTAATAAATTTAATAATAATAATAATAATAATGACCATGACATCCGGAAGGACTTTCTCCTGCATATGATTTGGGGGCCTATTACATTCCCCGTCCCTCTCCTCTCTCTCACTACGACAGTTCCCAAGCCCTCCTAGCTAGCATTAAAAACAAAATAAAGGCAGCTGTGCTGACCATAAGAAAAGCTCCAAAATCTATGGGCTGGATGCAGGATCTGCCTTCCGCAAGAGGAACGGCTCCACTTATGGAACGTTCCCTCTCCCAATTTTGGGGGATCCCCCTCCCTCAGCTCACCCCATTCTGAAGGGTCTCCTAACTCTCTGTGTAGCATTTTCAGGAGCCTGGAAGGGCTGCCCTGGAAGAAGGGAACAGGGAAGCCCCCTTCTGTCAGGGCAGTCGATCCAGTGTAAAACTGGATCCAACCCCCTTATTAGTATAATCAGTGGTGGACCCAGCCCAGGGGGACCCCAACCGACTTTCCGGAGTGCGGCAGGTGATGGGGGCATCAGGCTGGCAGAAGCAAACTCCATTTTGTTCTTGTAGTCATGCTGGAACAGTAATTTCAGTCAGCTGTTCAAGGCACACTTGGAAGAAGCCGATTATCTAGATCCATTTCAACAGGGCTTCAGGCCCGGGCATGGGACAACGGCCTTGGTTGCCTTGGTGCATGATATGAGGAGGGCTTTGGATAGGGGCGAATGCTCCTTGCCAAAAAAAAGGTAGCCAACAATGTGCAAGCTTTTGCAATCTCCAGATCTCTTCATCAGGCAGGTGGGGGGGGGGCGGGGCGGGGAAATCAGGCTTGGTGGAGAAGTCACCGTGTTTGCACGTTCAGAGTCCCAAGGGGCCTGCAGACATTGCAATGAGGCTCTGCTGCAGGTCGTGCAACTGTCACAGGCTGGACCTGCAGCTGCCCCCAGGATTACTGGGAACCAGAAAGGAGAAAAATGTTGGATTCCCCCGTTTTTGGAACTATAAAATCCAGGTGTTACTCAGGTGCATTTCCCTTCTGGGCAAAGCACACTGGATCCTTTTACCTTTTACTGCCACTTTTTTTTTTTGGGGGGGGGCCTGAAGCAGGGCTCCTTCGCCTCTTCCCAGCTGAATAATGCACAGAAATAACGCCAGGGAGGCTCTCCTCCTTGCTGCCCCTCCAGGCCAGAAAAAGCACCACCAGCTGAATTGCTGCCTGCAACAGGGCTCTCCAAGGCGCAGGCGCCCTGCCAGGGGGCGACCCTGCTCCCTCCTCGCGCTCTTTACTCGCCTGCTCTTTCTTCGCCCGCTTGGAGACCTTCTTCCCCATCTTGGCGGCCGTCTTCTCAGCACCCTTCACCTTCTTCTCCTTCTTGCTTTTCTTGCCCATGTTTGCAGGCCCGGCTGCGAGGCGAGGGCGCCGCCGCCGCGCTCTGGCGAGGGCCCTCCTGCCGTGCCAAGCGCCGCGCGCAAAACTCGCTCGCCCAGCCTTTTCCTTCCTTTCCCGAGCAGAGGCCGCATCCTGCCAGGGAAAGGAGAAGGGAGGAAGGGCCGGAGCCCCCACCTGTCCCCTCCCAGGCCAAGATTACAGCCATCTGCTGGGGCGGAGGCCTCCTTACACTGCATCCAGATTTGTGCCGGGGGGGGGGGGGGGACAGTCTGTGCACTGCGGCGCAACACAGCAAAGAAGAGGCTGTTAGGACCAACACCAGATTCAGGGTGCAATCCTGCGCATGTTTAAGCAGAAAACAGGCGTAGAATTGCGCTGTATGGTGGCAGAAGCTTTTGTGGCCATGTGACCACAAAACGTCTAATAAAGCAGAATCTTGCCCACGAAAGGCTTTCCCCACAATGACAGCACAGTCGAATGCATGTTTACTCAGAAGTCCCACTGAGTTCAACAAGGCTGTTACTCCCAAGTAAAATGCGCACGCCGTTTTAAGCCTTCATCTGCTAGTGTTTACTGTATGTATATACTCGTTCGGCTGTTAGAAGACGATAACACTTCTTTTGCTGATAGGATTTAATTGTTGAACTAAGGCAGATTAGGAGCAGGCCTGTATGTAGCTCCCTTTCAAGATGGCTTTTGCTTTTTAGATCAGAGGTGGGCAACTTTGACCCTCCAAGTGTTTTGGGCTATAAATCCCATCATCCTCAGGACTGCGATACCTGATGGAGCCCTTCTGATATGAAACTACCCGTACACTGTGATCGCCATCTGAGGCTCTTCCCTAAGTTCCTCCTCTGAGGGTGGTATAGTGGGTGGCAGCAAGGTAGAGACCCTTCTCCGTGGTGGCCCCCTGATTGTGGAACACTCTCTCCATTGAGGTCTGCCAGGCGCCAATATTGTCATCCTTTTGGCACCAGGTTAAGACCATCCTCTACTAGGGATGCTGGGGAAATCTGCTGCAGACTCAAGTAAGGCCAGATTCCCAAGAAGCCGACCTGCAGGGTCCACAGCAGACTGGCTCCCCTTACCTCTGCGCCCACCAGATTCCGCACTGGACGTCTTCCAGCTTTTAAAAAGACAAGCTCCATGAATGACAGCTGCCGTTCCCAGACCTTGGGAAAATCACAGCTGTAAATTGCATGTTTTATACCAATTGTGACTGTGAAGCACTTACATCTACATACATTGCAGCCGTAAAAGTGCTTTTATGGCTACAATTTACGTAGATGCAAGTGCTTTACAGCCGCAAATGGCATAAAATCCACAATTTACGGCTGTGATATTCACATTTGCAGATCTTGCCTTTTTAAGACCGGAAAGGCACCCTGTGAAATCTGGCATGTGCGTGCAGGGCTCTGGGGAAATTCGGTAAGCCAAAACAGCCCGGATTTCCCTGCGGTGGACCCTCCCCGCCCTGGACCGGACTTCGGGGGATTCACCCATCCCTATTGTCTACTCCCAGACACTTGAGGGTATATGATGGGGCTTTTAATGTCAGTTGTTTTTTCGGGTCCAGGAATGTTATCGTTAACTGTTTTTAGCTGATTTGAATTTTTTTTTTATGTGTTAAAGATTTTACATAATGTTTTTATTAACAAAATTAAATTAAATTAAATTAAATGATCCTGCACCATTTCTTATGCTGGTTGCGGCTGATAGGAACTGTAGTCAAGAACATCTGGAGGACCACAAGTTGCTCAGCCCTGATGTACATTAATAGCATGGTATAACTGATTATAGAGAATCACAGAGCACAGACACCTCCTTTGTGAGGAGTCAAAGGGAAGGCACTTATTTTCTGTATGCAAGAGCGGGTGAATGGTACAGAAGCAAGGTATTTGCTCCTGAATAGCCTCTATACATGTGTATAACTAACCAAACGCCAGGGTGGTGTAGTGGTTAGAGTGTTGCACTGGGACTTGGGAAGTCCGGGTTCTAGCCCCCACTCGGCCATGAAGCTCACTGGGTGACCCTGGGCCAGTCACTGACTCTCAGCCTAACCCACCTCACAGGGTTGTTGTGAAGATAAAATAGAGAGGAAGAGGACCATGTAAGGTGCCCTGGGTTCCTCGCAAGAGGAAAAGGGGTGGGATATAAATCTAACAAGCAAATAATGCTAACCAAATGAGGCGAGCTGGTGGCTACTAAGGAGAGGGCCTTTTCCAGTTGTGGTATGACCTCTGAGAGAGATTTGCCTGGTGCTTATGTTGTGGTCTTTTTGGCGCCAGGAGAAGACCTTATTTTCCCAGCCATTTTAGTCTTTCTGTTCCTGCTGTTTTTAAATCTGTTATTGTCTTTTTAAAACTTTATATTGGTGCTGGTTTCTACTGCTCCTCCTTGTCACCACCACAGTTGTCCGGGCCAGAGTGAGAGGCAGGTGAACAAGCAGTCTGAATGGGGAAGAGGAGGAACGGGTCCAAGAGGCTCTTGTCAATGGGCCCCTGTTGGGGTGTGGACCCTTGGCAGATGCCCGACCAGGCCTATCTTTGATGCTGGCCTTGAACAGGGGTCACAAATAGGCCCAGATATGTGCGTTATGTTTTTCTTTGCTGGTGCTGCACAAATTTCCCAACCTGTTGAACGCAACCCATTCCAGACAGTAACCTGAAATAACAAACTAAATGCTCAGATCCTCCTCTGTAAATGGCCAGGGATGACAGCGTGGGGCCAATTCACAAAGCAGACATTGCCATCTGCACATTCTGGTGAAAAAGGGTGTCTGGGTTATCATTGCTGTCAGCAGATTCTCTGTTGAGCTACGCATTTGTGTCCATGAAAGCAAAGGAAATTTGATCTGCGTAGTGATGCATAGGAACATCTCCCTCCAAGCATGCATGCAAAGGCTGTGTGAGGCTGAGGAAGTCATCCTTTGGGGGGATCTCTAGGATATTTCAGGCATTCTCCATTCTGCCATCATTTTAGGTACGCATAATGGCAGGGCCAGCCTAAGACATCTTGCTGCCTAAGGTGAAGAACAAGACGGCACCCCCTCTCGTTCCCTGTACAAAAGCCCACTGGACTGGCATTGAAACTTTCTTCTACTCTGGCAATGGGACTGCATCTTCCACCATACCTGAAGGCAGCAGGTGAGCTTACAGGGCAGGCTAAGTGGCCCACAGTTGTCTCCTCCAACACTTTGCTGCCATCTCCCAGAAAATCGCCACCTGAGGTGACTGCCTCACTCTGCCTAGTGGTAGGGCTGGCCCTGCATAATGGACTTCTCACTGCATTTAAAGGATTCTTCCTTCTCTCCTGCTAAAGCAGGGATGGACAACACATGGCCCATGGGCCTCATGCCCCCCCGGCTGTTTTTGAGGGGGGACTCTACCGCCACCCACTCCCAAATGTGCTGCCAGTGTGGCGACACCCCCCCCCCCCGATTTTGGTTGAAAACAAGTGGTGTGGAGCAGAACTGCACTCCCTGTGTGCCTTGGTTTCAATGAAATGCACGATCTTTCCTGCTGCTGCTGCAGGCCACCCCACCCCCCGGAGTTTGTCCACTCTTGTGCTAAAGGGTGCATATGTGAGCAAAACCTGGCTGATCCCACAGCCTGAGAAAAAATGGGGGAACTTGAGTTCTCCCAGCCCAAGAATGCTGTCAAAATCATGATCACGGCAAGCTGTGTATCTCCAATTGACCCTTTGTGCTCTTTTGAGAACAAGGTCCTCTTTATCAGCAACCTGTTATTTGATGGAATCGTTGGGACTTCTAATCCCAAAGAAATCAAAATTCTGATGCCTGGAAAGCCAGAATCTGTGGTCCAGATGAAAGATATTCAACAAGAGAAATTTAATTTGGAGATCAACTTTGAAAAATAAATAAATGTCGAGGCAGGGTTGTGGTTTACTGAGATGCTTTGCGGGAAAAAGTAGAGAACTGACCAGGCTGAGATGAACACAGAATCGCAGGACAGGAAGAGGACTTGGAGATAATTCAGTTCAGTGTTCCTCCTGAAGTCAGATCTGGCCTTGGATGAAGTGGGAAGAGGTAGGAATGAAGTAGCAGATTCCTGAGGTGGTCGTACAAGCCGTGTCACTGCACAGTACAGGGAGAGCATACTGCCTTTCAGAAAGGGCTGGAAACATTTTGCTCCCTGAGGTGAAGGAAAACACAAGATGTCCCCACTCCAATTCCATATACAAAAGCCACCTAGACTGGAAGTTTGATCTTGCTTTAACACTGGCAGTGGGACAGCATCCCCCAGTGCACCTGAAGGTAGCTGGCTCGCTCATGTTCATGTATTTATTTTTACATTTATATCCCACCTTTCCTCCAAGGAGCCCAAGGTGGCATACATGACCCTCGTCCTCTCCGTGTTATCCTCACAACAACCCTGTGAGGTAGGTCAGGCTGACAGCCAAAGTCACCCAGTGAGCTTCACTGGGACTAGAACCCAGGTCTACCCTGTCCCAGTCCAACACTCTAACCACTACACCACACTGGCTCTCACCGTGGTGTAGTGTGCTTAGAGGAGTGCAGGGCAAGCTGTGTGGGATGCCTAGCTCCGTTCACTCCCCAGCCCTCAGCATTTGCTGTTTGAGGCAACTGCCTCACTCTGCTTAACGGTAGGGCTGGCCCTATTTTCAGTGTTCCACATGCTGAGCTAGTTTGCACGTCACAATACGCCACCTTGAAAATAACCTACAGTGGGTTGGTTGTTCGCTCACTAACCCACCTTACTCCTGACAGATGATCAGGCACTCTGTGGCTTGCCATGGCTTCCCCCTTAGTCCTTCTGCCTACACCTGGCACATATCCCATGGGCCTTTGCAGCACAACCTTAGCAGCCTATTCTGCTACTCCATTAATGAGTGCATTTGCATTTCCATTTGTGCTCATTAGCAGAGTGGAGGGTTTTTTGTAGATTTTTTTTTCACCTTAAACAACCCTATTACAAGACATGGGTTCTCCGGGTGGCTTGTTTGCGAAAAACAACCCGTGATGGAAAAGCCAGGTTCTGAGGTCATGCTAAGCTACCCTACAAGCGCCCGTGGTGACAACCCACTGTGGCTTAGCACAATGTGTGAACCAGGTCATTAAGAAAACAACCCTGTAGATAGAAAAGTAACAGGAGATTGTAAGCCAGGGAGCCTGCCTGCATTCATAATCAGTGGTGTCGTGGAGCCAGGCAGTGTGTGTGCCTGCGCGCGTGTATATGAACTTTGACCGTTTGCCCATATCTTACTTCAAGGGAAGGGGTGGCGGGGGGGGGGGGGAGTGCTCCTTCAGCAATTCCCAGGGGAAACCACCAGGAGCTCTTCACTAGAATCAGACCAGGGACCTGCCAATTAAGATGCCTAAAGCTTCTTAATAAGCGTTAAATCTCCACCATATCTTCAGCTGTCAGGGGTCAGAGAGGTAGCGGGGAGGCACACAGCAAAGTTGATCGAATTAGCCATTTTGCTGTATCGTTTAAGAATGTGAAGGCTTTGGCGGTTAGGGCCAGAACACATTTGATTAAGGGACGGGGTAGTGCGGTGATGGAACTCCTAATGAGTTTCTGAGACAGAGCTCTAAAATAGCCAGACACTGGACCAAAATAGATCAAACCAGGGACCGCCTGCCACCCACGACTGATGTAAGTACTTGCATTAAAAAATAATCGACCGTTATTATTTTTCACAGAATGTGCTCCTCCAGGATTCAAAGTCAGTGAATAAACCCAGTTCATCAATGAGACATTGCAATCCTAATTATAGCATTCTGTTACGGAAAACATTCAGCTCATCAGCCCTCTCCAACTTTGCGCTATCCTGATGTGTTGGACTACAACTTCCATCATCCCCCAGACAGCATGTGCTATTGTTGGCAGTTTGGCCTTCCCCTTTTGCCTTTGGCTGTGCCCACCATTGGAATGCGGCCAATTTCAGGCCGAGAGCTTCTCTGGAACTGAATTTGGACTTGGGCTGAAAGAGGTTCAATTCCTGTTTTAGGGAATTGGTGCAAACAGCATGCAAAAGGTGGAGGAGCACATGGGAGGGGCCTCGGGGCCTTGGTAGGAGAATCAGAGTGTTACAAGCAGGGTGTCAAGGGTAGGCCTGGTCGGGCACCTCCCGAGGGCCCACACCCCAGCAGGGGCCCCCTGACAAGAACCCCCTGGAGTTGCTGCTCCTCTTCCCCATTGCAACCTGCTGGTCACCTGCATCTGGCTTTGGCCCAGGCAATGATGGAGGTGAGAAGGAGGAGCTGTAGATGCCGCAGCCTGCTTGCTCACTGGCTCTCTGCTTGCCAAGCGAGTGGTAGCAATGGTGAGGAGGAGGAGGAGGGGAGCGAGAGCAGATGGTGACAACGGCAGCGGGAAGGCAGACTCCCTGAGGGAGAGGGCCCTCAAAAACCTCGAGCCAGCACTGGCTACAAGCATGTCCCTATTTTCACCGTTGGAGTGCTTTCTCCATTTAGCTTGCTATGAGAAACTAAATTATCCAAGGTAATACGATCCTTGCAATGTATCCTCACTGAAAAAGCATCGATACCTACCTTGTAAGACAGTTGCACTTGTGAATGTTGTTTTCAGTACCTTTGTGTGTACACATTCTCTTTAAGGCTTCCAAAGAAGAAAAACAGGATGATTTCCCCATGGGGAAAAGTGCAGTTGTCATTGTTCTTAAAGAAATTATTTTTGAAATGTCTGCATTGGCTCTCCAGTGACTTTTTACACAAAGTGAAATTGGAGCTCACGCACCACGTTAAGATTCTATAAATGTTGCTGCTGGTAGAAAAGAAAGGGGTGGGGCTGTTTTGCCCTAGCAATTATACCTCAATGGTGTATTGTCAGATTCTTGTATAGTTTCTGATAGGTAGCTAAATGGAGAAAAACATGGTGTATACTATGCTGATTAAAGTCTAGGTCTCGATGGATCTAGGAGCTTTTTTTCCTTGCACGAAATGTGAAAAATAAGATTTGTTTCACGCAAGTTGTATACATTTTGTTCTACATAAATTATGTCGATGCATTGTGTATCTCTTCCAGACATTTTGAACCCTCTGGGTCCCAAACTGGGCAAAAGTGTGAAGGTTATAGCCCCTAGCTCTTATGACGACCAGGTACAAAATTTAATGTTAGGGCTGTACATCGCCATGTGCCTTTCCCCAAAAGCAGGAAATTTTGTGGTGAACTTTTAACCCAAGGTCCGGGGGGTTATTGCCTACAAAGAAAATGAAGAATTTATGTAGTCCCCAGGGGGTTGCCACAAAAAGACACAATAATGGGCCTTGACTCATGGGTTCTGGGGTTCTGGCGTAAGCCAATCTTTGAGAACATAAGTAGGGCCGTACTGAATCAGACCGAATCAGACCAAAGGCCAGTGGAAGCTGGTGGGGCTGATTTCAGTGGGGTGGTGAATCTGCCCTGGGTTTCAGTCAGAATTCTAAAGGAGCTCCGCACCTTGGATAGCCCAACTGACATCAGACCCACCAGCCGCCACTGACCCAGGGTCATCCCATGAAGCTGATTGGTGGGAGATTCACCACAGATAAAAGGGACGGCTTCTGCACACATCATGTTGTTATCAGTGCTGCAATGACATCGGAGCCACCAGCCTCCGCTGCCAAAGGCCTAGCCCATTCCCAGGGTGGCCAAGCAGCCGCCAGTGGGAAACCCTCAAGCAGGATATGAGCGCAAAGGTACCATCCTGCTCGAGTTCCCTAGCCATTGGTGTCCATCAGCATACCGACACTGGAGGAAATATGGAGCCATCAGGACCAGTAGCCACTGCGGCTGTGTCTTCCATGAGTTTGTCTAATCCCCTTTTACAGCCATCCTAGTTGGTGGTACTGTGGCCAGATGTCCTGCTTTACAGAGGATAATCTTCCACGTGAAAGGCTTTCAGGGGACTGTCCTCTGTGTGAAGCTTTCCTCTATTTGAAAGACTGTTCAGTCCAAGTCTGCTTGAATAACAAAGAACCATAAAACTAGAGAGCAGCCTTGGAGTTGCCTGTCAACAGTTAGCAGCTGGGTAGCAGACTGAGAAGGCACACAGCTCACCCAGTCAGCCTTTCCCGTGATGGTGAGAGCTCCTGGATTTCTATTTACATTATAGTTATTATTTCTAAAAGGGCATCTATACATATTCGTTAGCATGTGCAAATGTGATGGAAATGTGTGTCCTCTTGTTGGGTGATGCATTTCCTCTTCTTCTTTTCTGCCGGTGCGTAAGTGGCCACCCTACTCCAGTCCCTCGATTGTTTATCACAGCCCCCTCATCTAGGGGTGGGGGCATGTCCCCACGTTGCACGGGATAGCAGGAGTGACAAGTCTTTTGCTACACCGCCGACGCAGCCTTGGCTTGGATGTGGCGAGATGCTCCTTCCTGCAGTGACGGTTGGGTCGCACCAGGTGTCAGCATTCTGCAGAGGAGCGGCTGCCATCGGCAAACCCCAGCCAAGCTCCCTCTGCCGCTCAGGTTCTGGCCTGCCGTTAGGATGATGGTGCAAGGACTGCTGGAGGGTTGCATCATACCCGCGTTGGCTGGTTTTGCTGCTGCCTCATTGTGTTCATGGTCAAACAAAAGGCCTTGTGTGAAAAGAGAGCATATTGCAGTCTCTGTGGAGTGGAGAAAGGAGTCTTCCCAGACTCCTTGTCGTCCCGTCCCCCCCCCCCCCCGATACAGCTGATCAGAGCGTCAGTGGCAAATACCACTCAGGCCGCTCATCCTACCAGGAGCTCACTTCTTCACCCTGTATTTTCTTTGCCGTTTCCAAATCCCTTTTATTATTAATGTGTTTATTTAATACTAGCAGTTCGAAAGCAAGAAATTGCAAGTAGATAAATAGGTACCGCCTTGGCGGGAAAGGTAACAGCGTTCTGTGCACCTCGGTGTTCAGTCATGCCGGCCACATGACCACGGAAGCGTCTTCGGACAGCGCTGGCTCTTCGGCTTAGAAACGGGGATGAGCACCGCACCCTAGAGTCGGACACGACTGGTTGGGGACACCTTTACCTTTTACCTTTATTTAATAAGGTTGTTGTTGTTCAGTCGTTCAGTCGTGTCCGACTCTTTGTGACCCCATGGACCATAGCACGCCAGGCCTTCCTGTCCTGCGCTCTCTCCCGGACATAGTGCCGGTTCCAGGTTTTGGGGGGTCCTTGGGCAAAGCACCCAGAATGGGGCCCGTTGCTTTGCAAGTCTATCTTCTCACTGCCATTGACTCCAGCTTCTATCGTTCCTTATCCTCTTTCGCATCTTTGCCACTGCTTGCTTGCTTAACAGGCAGAGAGCAAATAGGCCGTGGCATCTACTGCGCCTCCTTCTCACCACCAGTGTTGCCTGGGCCAGAGCGAGAGGCAGGGGAATAAGCAGGTTGCAATGGTAAAGAGGAGAAACAACTCCAGGAAGTTCTTGTCCGTGGGCCCCTGCTGGGGTGTGGGCCCTTGGCAAGTACCCAACTATGCCTACTGTTGATGCCGGCCCTGAACATAGACTTGGACCCTAGGTTGTTCCTCTCTTCATGTAGGCGGGCTGCAGAACCTCAGGCTTCCTTCACACGGAGCTTTTATCTTGCGACTGAGATTGCTCCTTCACGGAAGTTTGCGGGATCTTTACATGACGCCGTGTCCCTCCAGGGCGTCTCCTGCACTAGATGCCCTTTGTTCCATTTTTAAATAGATTGCAAATGAAGAGCTATCAAATTACCCCATTGTGTTCTGCTTCAGTTTCCTCTGGGAAAAGAGGAAAAGTGGCAAGAAGAGGAATGAGATCAATGAAAGATAATGGAAGACTCGGATACGGGGAGAAGGAGGGGGAAAGGAGAGCGGAGAAAGGAAGCTGGTGAAAGAAGGGAGTCATTGTGATCCTGCATTTAAAATGGAAGCAGAAAGCCCCGTTTTAAATGCAGGATTTTAGGCTGGTGTAGAGATGCCCTCAGCCTCATTCCAAATTCAGCCCACCTGGGATCATTTGATTTGGACGTGTTTTCACAAATCACTATCATTAGTGTGAAGGGACAATGGATGCAAGGTTAGCATTTATGTATAAGGACCTGATTTAGCAAGAAAATTCAAAGCAGTGGAGCAAAATTCAGGATAGGGCACAATTATTAACATAGGGACACTGTTCAGGAGGAAGAATGGGGGGGCAGTTCTTCCATGTTTCAACCCCTCTGTGTCCTCCAAGCTAGCCTGCTGCCCTCAGGGAGCTCACATCAGATGGCAACATCCCCCCACCCCTCCACCCACACACACCGGAAGAGATGGCTGGATCACACAGCACATTGGCTGATGGATATGGGACTGGGTGTTTCTCCAAGTACCTGGGCTTTGTAGAGCTTTGTGGGACAGCACCTGGCCTTTGAATCAGGGCTGGTGTCCAGGAGAGGCATGGCTGGACACCTGCTGCAGGCCACACCTCAGCAGGGGACCACTGCCCAGAGCCCCCAGTGCTGGCTCCTGTTTTTCACCATTCCAGCCGCTTACTCACTGGCCTCTGGCCCAGACAACAGTGGTGGTGAGAAGGGGGTGCAGGTGATGCCAGGCCAGCTTTCTCGCTGGCTCTCCGCCCATCAGGCAAACCAGTGGCAGCGATGAGGAAGAGCAAGAGCAGCTGATGGCAATGGCCGTGGGAAGGCGGAGCCACTAAGGGAGGAGGCCATTGCGGGTGCCTTGCTCAAGGGCCCGCAGAGACCTGGCGCTGGCCCTGCTTTGACGTGAGCTCAGACATGGTTTGGAGAGAGGCGAGTCCTTCCAGCACTGGCCAGGTGTGTTCCCGTTAAGGGGACCCAGTCAGGTGGTCGTCTCCGTGGCCCTTTATCCAGGCCATCATCCCCTCCATGCTTCCCCAGTGCCAGAGAGTGGCTGGAGACCCTTCACCGTCACAGCCCTTTGCTTGCCATCTGCTTTGGGGCTGACGGGAAGTGAACAGCATAACTGCAATACTGGCGAGGCCCTTTTAATCATTCTTCATCAAGCTAATTATAGACGTGTTCCAACAGAAAGAGAACAGATAGTGCTGCTGTGTGATCGGGGCAGCCACACAACAACGGCTGCGCAAGAACCGTCCGCTTTGCTATTGTTGAAGGAGAGGACAGTCGGAGTGCATTTAGGAGCAAATGTTTGCTCTGTTTATCTGCTGTTTACCCTGGGACAATGGGCCCAGGGTGTTGGAGTGAATCAGATTTCTGCGTTGGTAGCCATGTGTCTCCCACCCAGGTGGAAAACTGAGGCTGTTCCACAGTGGTGCAGCACTAAATTTTGAAGTGTGGGTGGTCATTATGACAGTAAGGAGCACCTGTACTCATAGCCACGCTCCCAAGGAGAGTCCAAAATTGCAGGCAGTTGTGTTGATTCATATCGACAAGAAGGTGAGAACATAAGAAGAGCTGTGCTGGATCTGCCCACGGGTCCATCTCATCCAGCATTCTGTTTGCACAGTGGCCAACTAGCTGACTGTGGGCAACCCACAAATAGGACATGAGTGCAATAGCGCCTGCCCACTCGTTTCCTCAGCAGACCAGTTACAGGAATCTTCATCTGTGAAGTGCAGTTTTTTTGTGAAGCTAATGGGTCTTAATTGCCCTTTCATGACCAAAGGCCGCCCCCCCATTATTTTACATGACAACAAGGAATGGTATATTTCCAAAAGAGAAAATGCTTGATCAAAAAAGAGGTCAAAACATAGAAAGCTGCTTTATACTAGCCCAGTATTGGTCCCTCTAGCCCAGTATTATTGACACTTTCCGGCAGCAATGGCTCTCCAGGGTTTCAGGCAGGTTTTTCCAGCCCTACCTGGAGATGCTGCCGGGGATTGAACCCGGGCCTTCGGCATGCCAAAGAGGGACTCTGCCACCCAGTTACAGCCCCTTTCAAAAGAAGACAGAGATCTAGATATCATGTGCACATACGCTGAGTTATGTGTATAGATGCACATTTAGACATAATCACTACAATTTAACTAGAAATACAGTCCATCTTGCCATAGTGTGAGAAGACGGTGACCAGGTGAGCTGTGTGCCTGCCTGCACAGTGTGCTGCCCAAATCCTAAATGTTGACGGACAACATTGAGGCCTGGCTCTCAGTTCTTAGGGTTCTTCATCTTTAAAGCAGACTTGGACAGCCCTTTCGATAGAGGATGCCCTCAAACAGAGGTCTGCCCCTCAAATAGAGGTCTGTCCTCTGCAATGTAGGACACATGGCCAGTCTATCTGAGGCAAGAGAGGTGCAGAGATTTGAAAACAAGCCCTGTAAAGTTTCTTTGGAAAGGGAGACGAGATGGGGCAAGACGGTTGCAGAAACATGCTGGGACAGTTCCCAAAGCATCTCTTTCCAACCCAGGCCTCAAATCATTCACTGCCAACTTGACCTCGGGAGGGGTACCCAGCTGTCACTCCAGTCTCCATGAGTTGTACTCCAGTGGCCCTGCCTTTCCCACCGAAGGCTGCCTGGGCCTGCTGAAGGCAGAACATCCTTTCGCTAGAGGCCTCTGCAACCTAGCCTTTGTGTTGGCTTGTCCTTTCCCAGGAAGCCCTCCCCAGCTCCCAGCTCTACTCCCTGCCTCCATCTCCCAGTCTTGTCACCACCTGTGCTGAAGCTGAATCACACTCCACTTTAAGGATAAAGGGCTTCTGCTCGTAAACCCAGCCTTCATCTGCAGGGGTGTGGTGTGAAGGAGTTTCCCCCCTTGTCTTGGTGGTTTTCCGTCTTGGCTCCTTCAGCTTCTTGGCATGCTCCCTCTTTGCATCACTATAATTACAAGGGTCATGGGCTGGCAGAGGTTTCTCATGCAATGCCCACGCCATGCCCAAGCGTCTCTCTCTCCCCCCCTCTGGCGATGGGGCACAGCAGCCATGAGAAACCTGGCGTCATTAACTCCTCGGCCTCAACTTGTGATGGAGCTGCTGCTAGGTTTGCAGCTGGATTCTGATGCCTGGGGAGACAATCTCATACAGTTCTGAGAAAAGCACTTCGAAGGTATTTCATTAGTGGCAACGCGAAACACGGTTGAACCAACCACTGCTCCTTATTGTAATGAAGATCCTGGAATAATAAGGCAGATCAGAAGATAAGAACATAAGAAGAGCCCTGATGCCGGATCAGACCAAGGGTCCATCTAGTCCAGCATTCTGTTCACACAGTGGCCAACCAGCTGCCCACGGGAAACCCACAAGCAGGACATGAGTGCAACAGCACCCTCCCACCCATGTTCTCCAGCAACTGGTGTACATATGCATACTGCCTCTGATACTGGAGGTAGCATAGAGCCATCAGGACTAGTAGCCATTGATAGCCTTCTCCTGCATGAATTTGTCTAACTCCCTTTTAAAGCCATCCAAAGTGGTGTCTATCACTATGTCTTGTGGTAGCGAATTCCACAGTGTAACTAAGTGTTGTGTGAAAAAGGAGTTCCTTTTCTCTGTCCTGAATCTCCCACCATCAGCTTCATGGGATGGCCCCATTGGGTTCTAGTATTATGAGAGAGGGAGAAAAATGTCTCCCTCTCCATGTTCTCCACACCATGCATAATTTTGTACACCTCCATCATGTCTCCCCTGACTCACCTTTTGTCCAAGCTAAACAATCCCAGATGTTGTAACTTTTCATCATAGGGAAGTTGCTCCAGCCCCTTGATCATTTTGGTTGCCCTTTTCCAACTCTACAATATCCTAATTGAAGTGTGGTGACCAGAACTGTACACAGTATTCCAAGTCTCACTGCACTTGGAGCAGTCCAGTGCAGAACGCTGACCCGAGATCAGGGAGACATGGGTGGTGTAATACCTACCAGACGACTGGGAATTGCAAACCAAAATGCAAACAACTTGGCACTCCTTCCATTTCCTGAGTGTCTCCCCCCACCCCCCATGAAAGAAGAAATATTATGTGATGGGGGTAGGAATTGTCCCATCTTGGTGGGAGCGTGACATCCTCCCCACAAGCTTGCTGTCTCCTTTTAGAAGAACACAGGAGCTTGAGTAATGGAGAGCTCCATCTTGCTAGATGCCCTCCAGAATTAGAACTCACACCCTGTCTTGCCACATGGGGCAGAAGGAAAGGAGGCTGGTGCATCATCTTACAATACCAAGAATTAACCGCAGATTATCGTATACTGAGTACTTCATTCTCCAGCAGTTGTTCATGTGCTCCCAAGTTCCATTCATACATATGTCCTTGTTCCCATATACGTTTATTTTGATGTATTTATTTAAGGATTTTTAGGCAGCCTTTCAGCCTTGGTTTCCAATAAACTGTTTAAATAAGCTTATTCTATGACCCTGCTCCCCAGCAACCTCTTCTCCCTCCCCTCCCCCGCTGCTCCTTCTCAGGTCAGTGGACCTCTTGCTGTTTTCTGTTTTTTTTTTTTTAAAGAAAATGAAATCCATATATATATATATATATATATATATATATATATATATATATATATGCAACCAGTTATTTGCAGCCAGGAGTTCCCTTACTGAAATTCTTGGCTCTGCCTCAGTTATCACAGAGACTTAAATTCTCCTTTTGCAATGAGGCTGTTTACTAGTTTCTTATTCTGGAAAGCCAAGACTCTCCTACATGTGGATGCATTTCCTGCCAGCATCAGCTGAAAAAACTGGCAGCACCCCTTCCACCACCTCTCTTGGTCTCCATCTCTGTCTCTCACACACACCTGACTGCTTGCTTGTGCACCTAATCCACCCTGTGATGCCATGTTTATCTGGCTGCTCTACCAAAGGTTTGATCAAGGTTGGTGAGGGTTATTGCCCACCACTTCATCAAATTAGGAAAAGTATGTTTTTTTTTCAAAAGTTGTGTATACAAGACAGATTCCACACTCAAATATTGCTTTTCTCTTCCCCCTGCAGCCATTCTTGGTTTGGCACACAATGCAAGGGTTGATAGCTACTTGGGGATGGATGGTCATAGCTCAGTGGTGGAGCCAGGGCTGGCGTCAAGGGTAGGCATGGTTGGGCATCTGCTGAGGCCCCACACCCCAGCAGGGGCCCGTGGACAAGAGCCCGCTGGAGTCGCTCCTCGTCTTGACTGCTGCAACCTGCTTGTTGGCCTGCCTCTTGCTCTCACCAAGACAACGGTGGTGGCGAGGGGGCGACGTAGCAGATGCCACTGCCGGTGTGCTCACTGGCTCTGCCTGTCAAGCCAGCCAGTGGGAGCCATGATGGGGAAGCGGAGGAGGAGCAAGAGCAGCTGCTGGCCGTGGCGGTGAGACGGGAGCCTTCCGGGGTGTGTGTGTGACTGAGGAGGTCTTACCCAGGGGCCGTCAAAACTCAGGACCCAGTACTGGATGGACCACAGATTTTTGGCATGCAGAAAGTCCCGGCTTCAACTGACAGTGACTGGGTTTCCACAACACAACAACCCATCATGGGTAACTAGCCATGGTAGGTTGTTGTGCTGTCTGAATCCAGACCGCTTTCTGCAGGGTGGATTAATTTTTGGCAACAAGCCGCCCTGACAACCCATGGCTTGTTGTAGGAGTTGTTCAACCCATGATGGGTTGGCATGTTGTCCAAACCCAGGACAGCCATTTAATTGTGGGCTGCAGCGAGCAGCTAGTGAGCCACTCAGCAAGAGTAGCAACTCCCCCCGCCACTCTTGGCGATGGCGCCCCCCTGTGCCACCTTGCCAGCAACTGCCCCTCCAACAATACCCAAATGGCACCTTGGAGGGGTTGTCACTCATTTGCCAACCCCCTTTTTTTGGCCCCAGAAATTTGTGCAAATGGGCTTATAATATATATTTTTATTTTTTTCAGCCCCAGAAATTTGCACAAACTTGTTCATAATTTTTTAATTATTATTATTTTTGCCAGGATTTAGCAAGTGCACAACTGCACACTTACAGTTGTCCAATATGTGTAGGCTTGCCTTGTCAGGAAGCAAGGAAAAATACAAAGAAATTGACAAGGCAAGACTGCACATAGGCTAATTTGCATACTGTTGACAGGGACTGCTGCTGTTACTGCAAAAGGGAGCCATGAAAAGGGTGGGGAGTGAAGATTTCCCCTTTCTGGACTTGCAAGATACTCGGGAGAGTGTTGAATGGAAGCAGGACACTGACAAGTGTCAGGTCAGTATTTAAAACCGAGAGGATAACCTTGCTAAGTGGGCAATACTGTCCTCCCCCTTTCTGGTGCACCTACTTCTCCCGATCTTTCCCCCTTATTTGGACCTCTAGGTGGCAAGTGTGAACAAATTAGCCCAAATGCAGTCTCACCTTGTCAATTTCCTTGTATGTTCCCTACTGCACTTCACTCTCTTTGACAGCTGAAACTTACAAGGGCATTGGCAAAGCAAGGCTTCACATATCAGACAGTAAGATCCAAAGTCGGGAGAAAACCCTCCTATACAACCCATGATAAATAGGGAGCAAATGTCTCCACCACTTATTATTTATAAAAAGGACCTAATACCTACTAGGCACTGTACAAAAATAGAAACAGACAGGCTCTGCTTGCTGGCTTACCATCTAAGGGCCAAAGCAGATGTGATGTTGGGATACGTGTCTTCGGCCAGGGGTGCAGAATCTCTTTCAGCTCGAGGCCCAAGTTCCATTTTGGAGACGCTCTTAGGCGCTGCATCCTAGAGGCATTTCAACCCTTCTAGAAGCAGGGAGGGACTGCACGAAAACAGGGAAAGCACCACTTGATCGTGGAGCCAGGGGAAGGGGGTGTGGTCATCTGGTGAACACACATGGCATCAGATGAGATTTATACATTTCTGACATCAGTCAAACTGCACATTCTGTACGATAAACACCCAAGAAAGCATGCTTAAGGCTGCCAGCCTATCCATACTTACCTGGGAGCAAGTCCCATTACACCCAATGGGACTGACTTCTGAGTAAACGTGGATAGGATTGCACTGTAAACTGGCCACATTTATTTTGAAGAAAAAAAAAACAGCTGCTGGGCCTGATCCAGATCTGCCTAATCTGGATGGGAGCCATTCCGCAGGTTTCCTGCTGCTGCTAAGTATCTCCCACCCCCTCCTGCTCCAAGGAAGGCACTGTTTTACTGCAGACCTGAAGTAAAAGGAGGTAAGATGGGGGGAAAGTTGTGGTAGCTGGGAAAGTAAAAGAAGGAAAAAGCATTACATAATACAATACTCAACTGAGGAGCAGGAAAGAGTTTGAACAAAATAAAAGAAAGCCTCAAGAGGGAAATGTGTATGTGTGTGTGTGTGTGTGAGAGAGAGAGAACATGAGTGTTTCACATAGAACATGAGAGAGAACATGAGCACTGAACATGAGCGTTCCTTAATGTGCTATGATGATGTTGAACTGAATGAATGAGTCAACTGGACTGGATATGAATTGAATGGTTACTGCAATCAAAGGCATTTTCCCTGGGAACAGGAACATTGGGCAGAAAAGCATGGGGGCGGAGGGGGGGCAGGAGGAAGCAGACAGGCCGGCAGCTCCACAGTGGTTGCAGAGTTATTTGGAGTCATAAGCCTCGAGAAAATAAAGGCTCCCTAAATATTTGTGATGCCTGTTGCGTAGAACAGCTGTGAGTGGCGGGTGTGGGTGGGAATGCAGTTTAAACAACAAACATTAATTGAGGAGGAGGAAATGTCTCTAGATCACAGTTCTGATTTGCCTGTTACCTTGAAGCATTTTTCCGTGGATGGGATTTCTACAATGTGCCCAATCTCTTTTATCCCTGACATGTGTATGTTTTCCTTGGCTTCTGGAGAAAGGGGCTGCTTGTGATGACAGGAGATGTAATTAGCTGGTCCTCAGGGGGCACAACAAGAAAATGGGCCAAAAGAAATATGCTCTTAGGACTGTGGTGACCTCTAGTCTTGCAAGCTCCCATGTCCAAAAACAGGTATTCTTAAAAGAACCATACATTTTGAACCATGCTCCCAACAGCCTGCTAAACTGCTGTTCCATAAAACAGGTGTGATTGTGGTGATGGAAGCTGTGTGTGTGTGTGTGTGTGTGAGAGAGAGAGAGAGAGAGTGTGTGTGTGTGTGTGTGTGTGAGAGAGAGAGAGAGAGAGAGAGAGAGAGAGAGAGACTTGGGATAGGGGCATCTGGCAGCTTGGGCATCCACAGTGGGCTGTATGGGACCCACAGGTTGTCCATAGAGGGCGCAGATCTCAGGTGCCTGAAAACCTTTTTTATTATGCCCAACATGTTTCAGAAAGGACTGTCCTTCCTCAGGGGCCAGTTATCTTTCTCCAAATACGTTGCAGAAAATCTTTCCAATGCTTCAAGCATTTTAAAACAGAGGAAGCATTGGAAAGATTTTCTGCAACATATGTGGAGAAAGATAAGTGGTCCCTGAGGAAGGAAAGAACTTTCCAAAACACATTAGGTACAATTAAAAAAAAACCCAGGCACCTGAGAATACCTTCTCTTCTGTTTTGGGACACAGAAGTGCCTTCCCTTCCTGCTGTTTCCTCTGTATGTGGTACAGACAATACTGAGTTAGATGGACTAAAGGTCTGACTTGGTATAAGGGATCTTTCTGTAAATGATCTGCTGCCTTACAGGGTGCCTCCTCTTATGCTGTTCTTGAGTATTTGTAAATAAACAAACAATCCAAATACACCAGGGAAACCACATGCAGTGTTGGCCACCTATGGAACATCTCTCACCACTTAGGGAAGAGGGGCATGTGGAACAATACTTTCTTGAGCACAATCTCGGTGCTTTTTCAGGCCACATAGGCAGGTGTGAGAATTGCTTCACCACCACAAAGAGTTCTTTGCAAAACCACCCTTTGTAAGGCATGGCTGAATCGATCCCAGAATGGAAGAGAAAGGTGATAATTTCTGAAGGCAAGTCTCCTGCCAGGTGAGAAATGTGACATTCAAGGTTTCTTTAAAGTCTATACTGGGGCTAGGTGTTCCAAGCACAGAACATCTCCCTTTTTGGTGACCTCTCTGGAAATAGCTGGCATTTGTTTTTAATGCTACCTGCCTTGTCCTGCCCTTGCCCCCCTCCGCCCAGGTGTTTCAATACTATACAAACTGGATTAAGGCTGGCAAGTTCCCTTGCCACAGTCAGCTACTCAAACACCACTTCCTTTTAGCATCTTGCCAGTGCCTGGGGCTCATAAGGCTGAGGTGACTGTATCTGTAAGCAAAACACAGGGCAGAAAGAAGATGTGTTCACACCTGCAACCATTTTTTTTTTTTTTACAGCATTCACCTCTCTCTTGGTAACACAGGTCCACTTTGACATTCTTATACTGAAACGTTGTTGGGTTTAAAGTTGGGGCACTCAGCTTGTGGCCTGCCAGATGTTTCAGCCTACAAGCATCTCTATTTGAAGCTAAAATCCCTCAACTTTACCAGGGCATCTCCTTCTGGATTCCTTGCGGGATTACAATCAGTGCCTTTTCACATGGATCTCTCTTTTTTCTTCTTCTTTCTAGGCAACTTCTATATGCTTCATTATAAAGCCACTAGAGTGCACTGTGTCATTGCTGCGATAAAGCGCCATTTCATCAATGTGCCATAGATTTACTGTGGTTCATAGCAGGAGGAGGGAAAATGCCAGACTTTTGCTGCCATGAAAAAACCTATAAAGGTTGCAAAGAGTGGGACGTGCCTTGGAGGATGACGACGTTGTGTATAGGACCCACAAATTTCTGAGAGTGAGCAATAATGAGAACATAAGAAATGCCTCATGTAGAAATGGCCTACAACTCCTATCATTCCTCACCACTGAGCATCAGTAAATATGTACATGCCCATACGCCTGCTGCCTGAGTATAACACATTTTTTAAAAAATAAGTTAGAAAGGATTCTGCAGTGAGCAGTGTTGGCTGTGGTGGGCCCAGGCATGCCTACGCCACCCAGAAGCTGTTCCAGGCCTGTTTGTCACTGCATCATCACATGCCACTCCCCAGGCTATCATTTGGGGCCCACCTGGGTGTGGGGACCTTGACTTAGGTCCCCAGCTGTACCAGTGGGGCCCCCTCTATTGATGGCCAGTTTTATAAACAAAAAAAAAAAAAAAAGGAAAGAAAAGAAAAGAAAGAAAACTACACACAGTGAGTGAGTGAGTGTGTGTGTGTGTGTGGGAGGGAGGGAGGGAGATCTTATTTACAAATGTGATTTGTATGGAGCAATGTCTCCTGAAGATATTATTTCGAGAGCCCTTAAGTGACCAGCTGTGATTTATTAAGTTCAGAATCTGTTTCTTTTAAAATGTTTTGGGGCGCAATCCTATGGAGACAGATGACCACCTATCCAATGCAGGGCAGGAGAAGCGTGGAGGGGATAGTTCTCGCCACGCTTCTCCTGCCCTGCATTTGCGGCTAGACAGCGATTTCGCCCCGGCATGCTCCATTTCAGCTGCTCTGTGCTCCTCTTGAGAGTGTGGAGCATGGGGCCGTGCAAGGCAGCGCAGGAGGAGGTGGGGAGGTCGTTTCTCCGGGAACCAACCTCGGAGCACAGGCTCTGAGGTCGGTTCCTGGAAAACCACATATCGTATGGCTGTCTAGCCACTGACTAGAAGCCATAGGATTGCTCCCTTAATTGTTTTAATATGTTTTTTTTTTTTTTATCTTGTTGTTCACCACTCTGGAAACTTTGATGTGGAGAGGTATATAAATATTGTAAGTAAATAAATTCATTATGCAAGCTCCCACTTTCAGTGCAAAGTGGTACAGCCCCATACAAAGGCAGGCCAGCTTCAGGAATATCAACAGCAAAGAAGATTTCAGGAGCTGCAGGGCCAGAGAAATGCTCCTTTTGGGTCAGCCAATGACGTTTGTACCAGCGACCCAGTCGATCTCAGCCGGCAAAGCCACTGGGCAATCAGATTTGAGCATGTTGCTTCCCTTCATAGCCCAAATTGCTTCCATAGCTGGACTTCTGCCTTGTATAAGTCTGCCTCCCTTGGCAATGTGCAAGTGTGCGATGCCTACAAGCTGTTCCTTGTAAAGAGAGGCTGCAGAGTGATGGACAAGGCGCTACTTGATCCAACATACAATTAACCTGTTTGGATTGTACCAGCAGCATTTTTATTAGCTTTGCTAAGACACGCCAGCTATGTTGAGGCAAACACTTTATTATGAATAATAATAATAGCTGTTGTTAGTTTTTCCAGTCAAAAATACATTGCCCGAAAACATTCTTATTTTGCTAAAACAAATACATTTAGGGCTAACATTTCCCCATAAACAGCGCCCCTTTAAGCACCATGAAACAAAATAGGGCAATGATATTATGCACACCCCTTTTCTTGCCTTGTAAACATGCACTCCAAAGACCCCACTCTCCTGATTAAGTCATAGCTGCGGTTCTCCTAACACCCGTCCAGCAGTGGTTTGCAATCTTTGGATAGCTAGTGCAGCCTTCCACAATTTGGTGCCCTCCATACGTGTTGGACTTCAGTTCCCATCAGCCCCAGTCCACATGGCTAATGGTCATGCAGTTAACAGTTCAACACATCTGGAGGGCATCAGGCTGCAGAAGGCTGAGCTAGTGGAATGTAAGGGCTAAGCTTGCAAGGCAGGAAGCTGCTAGTTCAAATCTCAGCTCCACCACAAATTAATTAGCCATCGGGAACATCTTCAACCTCAGCCCCTGCTTACTGATCTTCCTTAAAGGATGTTGTATAGCAGGGACTGGGAATCTCAGGCGCATGGGGGCGCCAAACCCGGCCCCTCCCCTTTTGCTCCACCCACCACTGGAATGCAGCCCCTAAAGTAGAATGCAGCCCGCTAAAGTAGACTTTGGTCCTCCTGCTGAAAGAGGTTCAACATCCCTGGCACAGAAAGAATCTCTCCCCTTGCCTTCCCAACTCACTGACCTGGCGGGTGCTTTACCTTTGTTTTCAGCACTGCCCATCTCTTCAGTGCACACATCTAAGAGCACTCTGAAATAACAACCTGGGGCACAGTGCCCTGTCGGTTGAAACTTGACAGTTGCGTGCTGGCTCTCTGTAGGTGTTAGTAATGAAGCAGGGCTCTATAAAGCTCCCTTGCAAGGCTCCCAGTGAAGGCCTGCAGCAGAATTTCTCCTAGGCCAAGGCAAGAGAGGAGAGGGGGGAGCAGCCCAACGTGGGAGGCAAGCGGCAGCGTACAGAGACTTAATCATGCCTGATTACAACACCACTTTACCAGCCTACCCGGTCATTCAGGTCATTGGATGACGCATTCCTGCTGTCCATTTGGATTCCACCTGGAGCAGAGACTTTCATGTGTTGGCTCCCTGCCTGTTGATGTTAAGCAGGCACCGACATTGGTTTGTTTTCAGTGCCTGCTGAAGACATTTTATTTAAACAAGCCTTCCCTATTCAACCAGTTATGATTTTATGGTGTTATTGTTTTAATCGATTTTAAATCTTTAATTATGTATTTTGGTTATGTTCTCTTTCTTTTAATGTTCACTGCAGAGTGGTATATAAATCTTTTAAATAATAAAATAAACAGGTTTGAATTAATATACACTAACCATGCACATGTAGGGTCAGGCATGTCAGTAGCACACATACACCTCAGCCATTGATTACTGGTATACCAACTAGGGGTGGGAGAGAAATCAGTTTCAGTTTATTTTTGACAAACGTTTATCTGATTTGTATCTCATAGACCTGAACTCAATCTGTGGTCTGAAGCCCGTACAATTCTGAGCTTGCACTGCAATACGCACAACAAAAATGTGTTTGAAAAATGCCCATTAAAAATGCATATATTGAAACATGTGACCCAACACACTTTAGTCAGTGGGAGAAAAATGCATACTTTTTTAAAAGGTGTAAAATTGATGCCTGCATTTGGGGAAATGCACATGAAAATACACACGGATTTTCATGCCGAAAAGATCCCCCGCCCCCCAAATATGGACACAAGAGGGAATGCGCTTCAAGGTGGAATTCAGAGAACCTTGAGTTTTGCTGAGCCATGCACATCTCTAGTACCAACACTTAGGACCATCAGAAGCTGCCTTATCCTGAGTCAGACCATGGCTCCAGCTAGCCCAGTACTGTTGACACTGACTGGCAGCAGCTCTCCAGGGTTTCAGGCAGGAATGTTTCCAGACCTACCTGGAAATGTTGGGGATTGAAGGTGGGACCTTCTGCATGGAAAGCAGGGGCTCTCCCACTGAGCTGTGGCCTCTCCCACTTCAAACAAATGGACCTGCATAAGTAGGGAGGACATTTAAACATGCCAGGGGTGCACATGGAATGCTTTCATATGCGAAAGGTGTTGTGTGGGGGACATCTCATGTGTGCTTTGGCCTTCACTGTCCATTCCCTCCCCCCCCCACACACATGTGCATATATGGAAACAAACATACCTGGCTGGCAGGCAGGGAAGGTAAGAACAGCAAGGGCCAGATTGCCACCCCAGAGGATCTAAACTGGTCTTGAAGAGTAGGTCAGGGATCTCTGAACAGGTTTGGACTGGAGCGTTGGATCCAAGAGGCAGAGCAGCTCAGTTCAGGTACAAACTCAAAAGCCCCGTTTTGCCATTGTAACTATAAAAAGGTGCATATCCAATATCCATTGTGGAGAAATATTCAGGAATGGGGAAAAGCAGGGTGGACAGAAGATTCCCGATCAGATGTTTCAACCTAGCCACAAGGTCCTGCTAACCACAGAGAGCCTTTAATATTCCTCCAACATTCTCCCTTTTAGTACCTATTAGGCAAGGAATTAGAGAAAATCAAGGGGTCTCTTATGGCATCAGCTGCTTGCTCATTACAAATACCCAGGGATATATGAAGACTTGAACAAGACTCTCATTTGTCATAGACAGGTGGAGTCTAAGAAAAGTGATTAAAGAGTAAATCCAGGATTCAAGTAAATTGCTAGGTAAGCACAAGGCAGACTTAACCATGTGCCAGAAGACACAGGCTCGCCTGGAAATGCCCAATCTCCACCCACACCCTGCCCACCATGGTGCGATGTGAGAATAGCTACTTTAGCTTAAACGAACGGTGTGTAGCCACTGTCTAGGGCTGCTGACACTGCAGTTAGAATGGGACCAGGGCTGAAAAATAAGCTGGCAACAAGCAGCTCACCTCACCCAAAGAGGAAAGGCCACGACGTTTATTCCGGGTTGCTTATCTTGCAATTGCAACAACCTGGGGACCCACAGTGTGTGTGTGTGTGTGTGTGTGTGTGTAAAGCAGCCTTCCTCAACTGGACTCCAGCTTCCATCAGCCCCAGCTAGCACGAGCAATGGCTGAAGATGGGAGCTGTGATCAAAAAGCATCTGGAGGGTGCAGGGTTGGGGAACACTGGTGTAAAGATTTGTCTATTCTCTCATGCAACTGAAAAGCGGAATACTGAATCTTTGCCCAAGAACATGCTGTGATTGGTGAAAATACACAATGACACTGTATCTTCGCAGGTGAAAGAATTTTTGCAGCTGGGCTTGGTTTTTCACACGCTCTGGCAAACACGTTTCCTAGCAACTGCGTAAGAATCGTAGCATCTCAGCAAACTCACCTACAGGAGAAGTGGCAGGAGGCAATCGCTCTCTGCGATCAAGATGGGAAAGCGACCCATGGGTCCTCACCGCTTTCCATCTAGGACAGGGGTAGGTAACATGGTGCCCATGGGCACCAATGCGCCTACAGACGTCTTTTTTGGCACCCACCAAGGTGACCTACCCTTCCAGTTTAAAAAAAATAATGCATTTTCTTACCAGCAGCTAGGCTTGTTGTGAAAGAGGTTTCTCATGGTGCTGAAAACTGTGGGTCGAAAGGGCTCAGACTCCACCTCTGCCTTGTACTCAGGTCTTTTGGGCAGGTTACTTGTCCTCTGTCATGCCTCCCATGGCAGCTATTTCGTGACGGTGCCTAGGAGTTTCTCAAACTGCCACATGTGCCCACAACGCAAAAATATTGCCTATCCCTATCTAGGAAGTATGTAATATTTGAGGCAGCCCCCAGAACCTGGCTCCAAGGGCCGTTTCACACATTAAAAAGGTAAAGGTGTCCCCAACCAGTCGTGTCCGACTCTAGGGTGTGGTGCTCATCTCCATTTCTAAGCCCAATAGCCAGCGCTGTCCGAAGACGCTTCCGTGGTCATGTGGCCGGCATGACTGAACACCGAGGTGCACGGAACGCTGTTACCTTTCCCGCCGAGGCGGTACCTATTTATCTACTTGCAATTTCTTGCTTTCGAACTGCTAGGTTGGCAGGAGCTGGGACTGAAGACGGGAGCTCACTCCGTCACGCGGCACTCGGGTCTCGAACTGCTGTCCTGCCGACCTTCTGGTCTGCAGTTCAGCGTCTTAACCACTAAGCCACCGCGGCCCCTTACTAAGCCACCGCGGCCCCTTGTTTCACACATTACATGACAACAAACTGTACATTGCAAGGCCCAAGAAAATCCATACAAAAGCCCTCTAAAAACCCAGCCTTATACCAAATCTGATGTTTGGTCCAACTAGCTCAGTACTGTCTGCACTGACTGGCAGTGGCTCTCCATGTTTGAAGGCAGGATTCTTTCCCAGCCCTTCCTGGAGATGCCTGGATCAAACCTGGGACCTTCTGCATACAAGGCATGTGCTCTTCCACTGGGCTATAGCCCATAATTTCTCAACAGGGAGCTGTACCTACCTTGGCTCTTGGATAACTGTGCTTATGGGATGCATTTTTTTTTGAACCTGCCATATTTTTAGGCGAATAGTGGTGGTGGTGGGGAGGCAAAATGTGTGAAGCAGCCTGAAGTCATGGGATTTTGATTTGCAGTACCTCCGGGTGCTTCCAGAACAGGCTTTATTAAGCAGTCATACTGCCTTGTTCACAGAACGTGATGAGGGATCCGGACGTCAGCGTCTTCTGCTTGCAACCCTCCCGTGTTTCCCCACCACTTGTCAGTCTTTTTTCTTTCTTTCCACAAGAAAACCGATGAAGGAAGACGAAATAGTTGCCCAAGGCCTTTGGATTGAGAGCACTAGGAGGAGGCCTGCAGGTGGAATCCCTCCCATAAGAGCCCTGCTGGATCAGAACAAAGGCACATCTAGTCCAGTGTTGCCGTCACACAATGGCCAACCAGATGCCCCAATGGGAAACCCACAAACAGGACATGAATGTAACAGCACCCTCTCGGTCATGTTCCTCAGCAACTGACACACAGCCTTCGATCCTGGAGGCAGCAGACAGCCTTCAGGACTAGCAGTGATTGACAGCCTTCTCCTCCAGGAATTTGTCCAACCCCCTTTTAAAGCCATCCAAATTGGGGGCCAGGACTACATCCTGTGGTAGTGAATTCCATAGTTTCCATGCACTGTGTGAAGAAGCCCTTCCTTTTATCTGCCCTGAATCTCCCTGCATTATTTTATACACCTCTATTCCCCCCGCCCCGCCTCCAGTGTCCCCGTCTGAAAGCCAGAGAGATCCACTACATCAGTAGCCCACGAGGCAAGGAATGGCAGGTTTTGTAAGAGGGCCAGCAATTCGGCAGCTTGGGAGAGACCTCTGCCCATCAACCTGCATAGTCCAGCTGGTCACTTTGCATGGGGTGAGGGGGAGACACCTTCCTCTGACTTAGCTTTCCCCAACCGAGCACCCTCCAGATGTCTTGGATTACAATTCCCATCACCCCAGGTTGGAGATGATGGGAGTTGTAGTCCAACACATCTGCAGGGTGCCCAGTTGGGAAATGCTGCCCTGACATTTTTCTGGTAGAAAAGGCAGGCAGGATATTGAAAGAGTGAACAACCAATTTTAATAGGAACCGGAAGATTTGCTTTGTGAAGACACCAAATCAGCATGTCTTTAAATAAATAAATAAAAGTCTTCAAGCCAAAAGATGAGGGTTGTAATTCAAAATACTTTGTTCAAATAGAAAACAGAACATTCAAAACGTAACAGCAATGGTTAGTCATGAACAATGAAGAGTCCCAAGGAAAACAAAACAATAGACAACATTGCATTACACATCTTTTTACAAGGCAGAATTGAGGTGAATTTACTGGAGGACTGATAAAAACCAAAAGCAGCACGAATCTCAGAACAAAGCGATATGGACAAATGCAAACGCCATAAGCATAAAAACCTTCAGGACCAAGACACTTAAAGATATTTATCCATTTGAACTCTAGCATAATCATTAAATTAGTAAAAATATTTTCTTCAAGTGTAACAAAAAAACCCTTCCTAAATTAGGTTTACTTTTTTCTTATATTAAAAACTCTTTTTTTTAAAAAAGAAAAACTACGTTAAAAGAAAATATAGATTTGTAAAGAGTCCGATTATGTTCAGTAGGTATCAGGGTCACGCTCTTGATTGTGTCCCGTGCAAGGATCGGGAGCAATGGATTTGCTTCTCCCATTTTACGGGATGAAAAAGAATAATTGCCTTCCAGTGCTGACCTTAAAAGGCAGAGAATGAAAGGCTTCCTCTCCTACTCTGAGGGAAGCCTGTGCAAAATAACGACTCCATTAAGATGCTTTGGAGCAAACTACCGAGGGTAGCATGCTCACTGAGCTCCATACATACGGGAGCGCCATGCTCCTTCAACAGTACAGAGATTCCCAAACCTGGACCCACAGCAAGGGGCAGTCGCTATACGCTTTGATTCTACCCCTGGGAAGCTGGGTCATAGTAGACTCCAAGGGAGCTATATCGGCCTAAAGCAGCCTTCCCCAAACTGCTGCTCTCCAGATGTGCTAGACTACAACTCCTGGCATTCCTGACCACTGGCTACGCTGGCTGGCCATGATGGGTGCTGCAGTCCAACACATCTGGAGGGTGCCAGGTTGGGGAAGGCAAGAATAAAGAGACATTCAGCTGTCCCTAAGCATACCTTAAATGAAACCCTTTGGGGGCATTTTAAATTTCAAGACCCCGACAGTATCCCCCACCCCTTCCATAATGGCAAACATCTTTACTTGGGGTGGGTGGGGGGACATTTATTAAGAGCCATTTCCTGAGACTTGCAGAAAATGACAAGCCTTCTTAAATATATTAAGCATTCCAAAAAAGATTCATACATTCATTTTCTCCAAGACAGCGGAGTGATTTGATGGGAGCCACCCCGCCACTTATAACTGAAAGCACCCCTCAACCTAGGGGCAAAGCCACAGAACGGTGATCTTCACCTACAGAGAATAAATGAATATCGATTAAAGTTGCCAGACTTTAATCTTTCAATTCTTTCCTTTTAGAAGTGCTTAAAAAGTGACATTTATTTATTTATTTATTTATTAAATTTATTAATCGCCCATCTGACTGGTCACCCAGCCACTCTAGGCGATGTACAACCCACCATAAAACAATTTAAAACAATAAAATTTTACCATTTTTTTTTTTAAACACCCTAACCCACCCCAAATGCCTGCCTGAACAACCACGTTTTTAATGCACGACGGAAGCTCATTAAAGAGGGGGCATGACGGAGTTCCCTAGGGAGGGAGTTCCACAGAGTGGGGGCCACCACAGAGAAGGCCCTCTCCCTCGTCCCCACCAGTCTAGCTGTCCTGGCTGATGGGACAGAGAGAAGGCCATCCGAGGCTGATCTTGTTAAGCGGCCTGTCTGGTGTTGCTGGAGGCGCTCCTTAAGATAGGCTGGGCCGGAACCATATAGGGTTTTAAAAAGTGACATCATTACAGCGGAGAATGGCGTCTGTACCAGAAACATGAAAGGTACAGAGGAGCAGGGAAATTAAACACACACACACACGGAAGAGAGGTTTTGCAAAGGATGCTTGGCTGACGTAAAACAAATCAGGGTCTTTCGCAAACTTTTTTCCACAAGTCGGCCACCTCCAAGTTTTTGCATTGCTCCTACCAGGAAGCTCAACTGATGAGTGCTGACAGGACTGCAGCCAAAATGGGGCAATTGAGAAACAAGAGGGGAGGCATCTGCTTGCTCAGGGGGGTCCAAAGGTTCGCAAAAGTATTGGAGAGGGACATCCAAGGGGGCAAAAAAGAAACCCCACCCAGTGAAGACCCCACCCAAGTAACGCCACCCAACGAGGGCTGAGAGCTCCATGGCCACAGAATACATGCTGAGATTCTGTGGATGGGGGAGATAATGAAATGGAGTAGAGGAAGAGGGCTTGGCTGGCTGGTACAATGCGTGGTGGAGCGTGGCTCGTATGCCAAGACAGTTTGTTTGCCAAAGCAGGCCACAATACCATGGGGAAATTCAGGGAATTAAAATACCTCTAATCGTGTTTGGAAGCACGGTAGTATTCTGGAACAACAACAAAAAAGTCAGAGGGAGAGTTTGACAGACTGAACGGAGAAAGTATTCTCGTGTCCTTCATTGCTGCTAAGACAAATCTTGATACTTTGCCTTTCTTCTACGCAAATGTTTTCAAAAAACGTATGTTGCCTGTGAGAGGAACTGGAGCATTTTGCATTCTGCTTGCGTGAGTGTGTGAGAGGTAAACACAAAGGGGTCCAAGACTGCCTTTGAGGAGGTGGGGAAGTCCACTTCTGTCAGTGCAGTGGATGCAGCGCCAATCTGGATCCCACCCAAACAGTGAACTGAGCCAAGGTTAGCAAATTCTCTCAAACCTAGGATTGGGTCCAGACTTAGTCATACCGAGTAGACCCATTGAAATCGATGCAACTTCAGTTAGTCATGGCTAACAGACATTAATTCATTCAAAACATTTGTATCCCACCCTATATCATTAAGATGTCAGGGTGGTGAACAGATAAAATCAATTTCAACAGTATGAAACAACGAGTAACTTAAACAGCTAAAAGCATATAGAACCATTAAGCAAGCTAATACCAATTAAAAATCTAAAACAATAAAACAGTTAAAACAGTGTGCAACTTTAGGGGATTCAATTAGCCCTCAAAGGCTTTGGTGAAAAGCCATGTTTTAACTTGGCGCCAAAATGAAACCAATGTCTGCGCCAATCGCACCTCCAAGGGGAGGGCACAGCCGGGGTGCCACAGCAGAACAGGCCCTCGCCCATGTCTCACCACAGTGTAACATAAGTCCCACTGATTAGAATGGGTCTACTCTTAAGCATGACCAAGTCCAGATTGAACCCTGAATTTTCAGTGAAGGACGGAAGGGGGTGTAAAACACAAAAGCATGCTAGTCAGAAATATTTTCTTTAAGAACTTGATTTTATGCTATGCTTTGTTCTCAAAATCAGTTTTTCAATGGAGTGCTTGCACTGGGCATGTACTGCAGTAGCAAGTCGTTTTTATCCAATATATAATCAGAATAAACATGCCACAGGTCACAAGGGACGCTGTAAAAATGCAAATTGTCCCCCCAAAAAGGCAATCTTCCACAGGCATTAACATTTCCAACTATCATGCCATTCAGAAATTGTAAATATACCGGCCACTGGTTTTCTTGAAGTTAATACTTTGAGAACAAAACAAAGACAGAAGCAGTTTTGCAACACTGAAAATGGACAGAATATTTGGTACGCAGCCACCCACAGAGCTCTATAAACAATTCACGGCACTCACAAAGAATTAGAAATACATCCCATGATGATGCTCGACATCTGTGGCGCCCCAGTTATTAGAACCCGCCATTGTTGGCACTACAACAGACAAAAAGTCAGTCCACAATTGTCCGCCTGTTCTGCTTTAACAAAATTACTTCACCAATTTGGAAAGAACAGTTACCATATTTCAATATCTCTATGTACAAAGCTCAGTAAAAAACAAAAACAACCCTGCCAAACACCATAAAAATGCATACAAGTATACTGCAAGCGGCTAGGGAAGTGACTAGATTGCTCTTGATAGGTGCAGAGGGCACCTATCCAGACCATGGAACTTGGGCTCCACCACGGGTCTCCTTCCCTTCCCCAAGCCCTGTCCCCTGCCCTGGAGGCTGCTGGGGATGGAGCTTAAGGAGGGGGAGGGGAATCCGTTTGTTATCTCCAAACTATGATTGGCGATAACAAGGGAATTCTCCCGTGCTCTGCTCCCCCACAGAATGGAAGGTGAGTAGCATACAAGGGAATCAGATTGGGGCGGTGGCTTCGCCTGCCCCATGTCCTTTCCCCACATGGAGAAGCTGTAGGGGAGGGGGAAACATAAGAGCGTAAGAAGAGCCCTGCTGGATCAGACCAAGGGTCCATCTAGTCCAGCACTCTGTTCACACAGTGGCCAACTAGCCGTCGACCAGGAACCCACAAGCAGGACGCAAGTGCACCAGCACCCTCCCGCCCATGTTCCCCAGCAACTGGTGTAAGGCATACCATCACAGGTTCTGGAGATAGCACATAGCCTTCAAGCCCAGCAACCATGGATAGCCTTCTCCTCTAGGAATGTGTCTAACCCCCTTTTAAAGCCATCCAAGTTGGTGGCCATCACTACATCTTGTGGAAGCGAATTCCATAGTTTAACTCTGCGCTGTGTGAAGAAGGGAAACAGATTCCCAGTGGCTGCATCAGGAGGATGATCCTCTCGATGTGGCAACCAGGAACCAAATTCCATCAGGGGGCATGGCCATGCTGCTTTGATGTCAGGGGGCATGGCCACGCCCCTGACATCGTATGGTTCATGGAGATCATCTGGCATTGAGCAGGGGGTTGGACTCAATGGTCTTATAGGCCCCTTCCAAACCTACTGTTCTATGATTCTACCCCCGCTGGATTATGGTTCCCCACCCCTGGTTTGACATTACCCTAGGATATGTAAATGGCACATTCCTCAGTGCTAACATGGGATCTGTTGGGTATATCCTACCTTTCATAGAACCTAAATCACAGAAGAAAGGTTTAGAGGCACCAAGTTACCCATTCTTCTGGCATCCACCTGTCTTGGCCATGGCTCCTATCAGAAGAAGTAGCTTCTTTCCCTCCCATGGAACACTGGATGGCCATTGCAAACAGCAAAACCACGGCATAAGCAACACATTGATGTGTGTTTGCGGTATCTTGGTTATTTAAAAACGCCATTATAAAAAGGCAGGTGTATTACTCCTCTTTTGTAATGGAGTGGTAAAAACCAACAAAATGGGACTCCTCTAAGATAGTTAGTACATTCTTCCTTTCAAATTAAATCAGGATTTCCCAGGTAAGAACTGAATTGTTGGAGTCTCCTTGTTGGCTCTTTAGCTAAGAAAATGATATGGATTCTCAACAAAATGTTTCCATGGGTCAACTTGTTGGTTTCTATGGTCTTTATGAGTGTGTGAAAATTATAATCAACTCAAAGCAGGTCTGCACTCTAAATTTAAATCAGTGTCAACTCCCATGGTCACCCCACCCCACCTTGCTGCCGACCGTAGGCTCGTACAGAGGCTAAGATCTCTATCAAGACACTCTCAGCACTTTCTCCAAACGGCAGCTTCCCAGAATTCTTTGGGGGATGGGGAAGCCATGACACTTATCCTGGTTCCAAATCAGGATAAAAGTGTATGGTGTAAGGACCAATTTATGTGTGATACTACATGTGTCAATGGAAGTTGTGCGTCTTTTTTTTTTTTAAACCCTAAATATCTGGTAAGGGGGCTATCAGGATCATGGTGCACTGGGAGGATGGGTTGACTCTTTCCTTCTGTGATTCAGTGTCAATGAAAACCTCTTTCCCAAAGCTGGTCTTGACGCCAATCACTGACTGAAGCCAACTAAAATATGGGTAAACAGAAGGCGAACATATCTGTTTCCGAGATGGAAGGTTTACTCTCCACTGGCTTTCCCCCTCAATATCCATGTGGTCAAACGGCCTAAAAAAGCCCCCCCCCCGCCCCAAATGTGGTGACATCACAACTTATATCCTGTAAAACATTCCCCACATGGATATTGAGGTAAGAAAATCATGGCCGCCCCTACATCTCAAAAACAGCCCCTCAGTTGGGACTGTAAACAATCCTAGTGAGACAGAACTACTTCCTGGGTTGATGAACCCAGGAAGTTCTATGGCCTGGAAGGTGGGACTTCCAGGGATGAAGTTTTAGTGGCCGCCAATTGGCACATGGAGAGAGAGCCTTTCAACAAAATCAGATGCTGACGTTCCAGACATTCTGTTCCCATGAGAACCAGGGAGGAAAAACACAAAACGCTGAAATGGGTACGAACGGATACGTAGAGACTACACATGCCTCACAACTCCAAGCAACTTGGTCCCATGCTTTGTGGCAATGAGCACTAAAAGCAGTCTTCCCTAGCGTGGCGTCCTCCAGATGTGCTGGACTGCAACTCCCATAATGCCCAGCCAGACTGTACAGTCCCAACACATTTGGAAGGTGCCAGGTAGAGCTGGACTAAAGCTACAAGAAGACTGGAGCATGCCTTCCAGGCCTCCGAACTGAAGCTCACGAGAACCTACTGTTGCCTGCTGGGCCAGCCTCAAAGTCTGCTCTGGACTCTACACGTGCTCAGCTCGAGCCAAGGATCACAAAAGGGCCACAAGCGATGCTCCCAAGACCCACTTTCTGCTAATGTTCATCTTCCAAGTTCACCATCACATGGAACCATCCCTCCCCATCCCCCAAGAGCACATTGATGGACCTGGAACATAGGATCCCATTCTGTGTAGTAAGGAAAGTGGTAGGGGCCAGCATAACCGTCAGGCGCAGCCAGGAAATGCCAGGTGGTCTTCTGGGAGGTAGAAAGCTGAAGCCAGGCAACCGAGCGCAAGCAGAGCCTCTTTTCCCAGCACCAAAGCTGGACAGAGAATGTAGCAGCGTCTGCCACTGGGTGAATTTTGGTTCGGCTGCACAGGTCCTTGGGCTGTGTTGTGGTGGATTTGGAGCAAGTCTGGCGGAGGAGGCTTTTGCCCGGGCACCAACAGCATCGGAGAGAGTTGCTCAGGAGAATCATGACGTCGCAAGTGGGACAACATACAAAACGTTTATTCTAAGTCAATACAACGCAGAACTACATGGGAATCTGAAAGGGGGAGAGAGTTTAAAAACACAACCCTAAAAAAAAAAAGAAGATTAACAACAACAACAGTTTTAAAAAAAAGAGTTCAGGTTGGGGCAGCCATATCTGTCAGGGTTGGAACTAGCCGATATCTGTGCTGGTCCACAATGAAGAACCAGCATCTGTTTTTGTTTGCTTGTGTGTTTTTTGCGGGGCCCCTATCTGTTTGTGCTAAGGAGTGTTACGCTCACAAATACTTTTTCCCAAGAAAACCTTGCACTGCCGGATGAACAAGCTGCCCTGCATGTTGTCGATTCTGCAAATGCGGAGGCAGCTATGGGATGCCGGCAGCTCTTGGCAACTTGGATTTCTGTTCGTAACGCAGCCCAGGGTGAAGAAACTAAGTTGCTAACTAAAGAAAGAGGACCGTTCAAGACCAGGACTAGGAGTCCGGCCCGCAGTTGCGCATGGAAATGTAATGTCCCATTGGTTCCCTGGCTGCAGATCTGTTGAGGCCTCCTGAAGTTCCCAGAAGAAGCTTCTCTTCTGAATTCGCACCTGGACCTTGTCTCCTCCTGCATCTTGTCAGCTGCCTGGCTTGAGCGAGAAAAGGAAGCGAGGACTGGGAGGGGCAGGCCGTGCGGTCGGCCGGGTTCCAGGGAATGCTGTCTGCTAAATCCCCAGCTTCAATGTCTTCTTTTTTTTAAACGAGGAATCAGACGTACTCGCATTTCTAAAATAATATTGTGTGTTGGCTTGAACCGAATGTCGACGCTTTTGCTGTCTTTAAGACTCCTGTGGGACAACCTCCATCAGCTTCTGACAAAGGACTGTCGTGGAGTCTGTTTGAGAAGAGGGGGAAAACAGAGAAGAAAATGAAACTAGCAAGTTGCAAAGCACCTCGGAGAGCTCCTTCAGAGTTCTGACGGAAACCTGGAGCGGACTCCCTGCCCCACTGACATTGGCGCCACCAGCCCCCACTGCCTCTGAAATGTCTCGAGCATCACAAAATGGGAAAACTTCGTTAGGGACGTGCATTCGTCTGCCTCAAACAGATGTTCATCGCTGGCCTGACGTCATGCAAGGAAGTTAGATCCCCAAGTTAGGTGCCCTCCAGATGTTTTGGACAATGACTCTCAACACTCCTGTTCACTGACCATGCTAGCTGGGGCTGATGGGAGCTGAAGTCTTAAACTTTTGGAGGACACCAGCTTGGGGAAGGCCGAGTTAAATTGTAGCACACTTCTTTTCAAGTGTGGAAAAGGTATTTTGAATGAAGAAATTGCTGCTCGTGCAGCTTGCTGCCTGTGGGTCAACAGAGTTTGCAGGTTCTTGTATTTCAAAAACCTATCAAACCTGTTTGCCCAGGTAACAGTGGGACTAAAGAAACACGGGTGTACGCTGAGAGATGTAAGGCCTCTCTCGACCCCTTTCCACTTGCTGTTGTCTGCCTCTGGCCCACTTGGCTTAAAAACTGACACTTTCTGGCTACAGCAATATGCTTCTTCAGCTGCTGATGGGAGGCAGACAAAGACCAGGATGGTAAATCACAAGGCACCAGGACCGTAAGTTTCTAATGAAGGTGCTTGCAAATATTCTGTCTGTCCTGCAATATCTCCCTCATCGCCCCTTCCACAATCCATTCTCTGTGTAAAAGAGGCCCAAAGAACAGGACACAATTAATATGCTAATTTGTCACCCAGCGGCTGTAAAAATGGCTTTAATAAGAACAGAGACAATTACTAAGAATAAGAAGAAAGGGGGGAAATTGGGGAGGTGGAGAGAGTGCTCCGCAGTCAGAAAGACTACTGAAAAGCTCTTTTGCTCTCTGCCCCAAATCTGGCACGTCTTTCTCCTTGTCTGAGTTTATAGGTCAGGCTGTTGCCCTTTTTGTTGTTGTCGTCTTGAACACTGGAGAGAACAGATGGTGGTGTTGAGTTACGTGGATGCCATCCAGCGAGACGTTTCATGACTCAGCTGCTTCAGAAGCTTTGCTTCGGAGGCTCAAGAGATGGAACACAGGCCAGGAGCGTCAAACACTCCCGGCGCTTGCTCTGGGGTAGTCGCAGATGAACGACAGTTAAAACTGCTTGCATCATTCCAGTTTTATATTCCCCTTGGGGAGAAGACAGAGAACCAATACCGGGAGCTAATGAAAATCTACGTTTTAACTGGGGTTTATGTAAAATCCAGATGTCCTGTCTCCTGCTTAGGAGCAAAAAACCCCTTAGGCCTTCTCAGGGAGATCCGCCTGGCAACTTCACTGTATACATGCAGACACCAAACTATGACTGTTCTCTTTAAGCAGGCATTTAAAATTTAATCTGTTGTTTTATTAGTTTTACTGCTGGCTCCTCAAAGTTATATTTTTTTTTAAGTTTCTAATGTTTAATATTGTATTATTCTGATTCTTGTCTTGTTGTATTATTATATTTATTTTTTATTATATTATTGTTTGGTTTTATGGTTATTATTATCATTATCATTATTATATTTATTCAATTTATAACCCGCCTATATACAAAATACTCTAGGCGGTGTACAAAGTTAAAAACAGTTTAACAAGAAACCCAACAGCATAAAAACAGTATGTAACCATCAACAAAGAGGAGTGAGAGTTCTAAAAAGGGAAGGCCTGCTGGAATAACAGAGTCTTTAATTATTATTGTAAACTGGTTGTAAACTGCCCCGCGGGCATTTGCCATTTGGTTGGTATACAGATAATAATAATATGTTGCAAACAACAGGTAATAATAACAGGCTAGGCTAGCCAGATAATAATAACAGGCTAGCCTGATAATAATAAATAAATATTATTTTATAATAATAACTAATATTTTATAATAATAAATAAATATTATTATTTTATAATAAAAGGCTTCCCTGATAATAATAAAAGGCTACCCTGTTAAGTTCTATCTTTTTGGCACGGGACATCTTAATTAAATCATGTTGGCACGGGACATCTTAAATTCAGCCACCACTCTGGCCTCTGCGATTTTCAGCAGGCATGACCCAGACATTTTCAAGCATACCTCTAGAACCACAATGTCTAGGAGCTTTATATATACATACATGCAAAATATACAAGGGTCTCCAAACGTTTTGAGTCAGTGGGCACATTTGGAGTTTTAAAAGTGTTGTGGGCGCTCTCACAAAATGGCCACAGGGAAGCCTTGCCCATTCATAAAATAGCTGCCAACACCCATTTCCCCAAAGGCATACCGGTGAAAAGTAATGCAGCATGCCAGCTTCTCAATTTAAAAAGAAATTGTTTTTTTAATTTAAATAAATCAGGAGGAACAGGGAGCCTGGCAGGCAGCAAGAGAGAGGTCTGTGGGCGCACTGGTGTCCCCAGGCACCACACTGGATACCCCGGGTTCAAATGAAAGCTGGGAGCAGGGCCAGCCCAAGACATTTTGCTGCCTGAGGCAGACTAGGAAGTAGCACCCCTCTCGCCAAGTCAAGGTGTTTAGTATCCAGGCATGGCCAAGTTATTTTGGTGCGTGAGGCAGAAAACCCCACCAGTGCTTCTCCCTGGGAGTAAAAATGCAATAATAATAAATTAAATCATTATCAATTTGCTGCCTTTCATCTCACTCAAAATCTGCTGCCTGAGGCAGCTGCCTAACGGTAGGGCCGGCCCTGGCTGGGAGGGAGTGTAGTTCAGGGGTAGAGCATATGCTGTGCATGCAGGAAGTCCCAGGTGCAATCCCTGGTGCCTCCAATTAAAAAGGCAGCACGCAGCTGGTAATGGGAGAGATCCCAGGGAGCAACTGCTCATTGGAGAAGACAATACTGGCTTAGACAAGACAGTCAGACCTGGTACAAGACAGCTTTCCAGGACACCCTCAGGAACCTGCATCCAGTACCACTTTCTGAGGGATCACAACATATCCACCAGCCCTGGCAACAGCAGCTCTTCTCACACAGCTCAGAGTGCTACTGAACTAGATGGAAGTATAGCAATCCCCAACCTGGTGCCCTCCAGATGTTGGACTGCATGCAAGTCCCACTGTTGAAGGGTGTTGCAGGTCAACCCATCTGGAGGGCACCAGGTTGGGAAGGCTGCGGTAGTGGAACGAGGGCTGACTTCAAGTTACAGGAATCTTAGTTGATATACAGTGCAATCCCATACATGTCTATTATTCATTCGTTCGTTCGTTCGTTCATTCCATTCCATTCCTATACTGCCCAATAGCCGAAGCTCTCTTGGACATAGCCTCCGCTGAGTTCATTGGGACTTACTCCCAGGTAAGTGTGTTTCATCAACACAATCTGCATGGATTTTGCTGATCACCTCCAGGCATTCTTGGATGAACTCGATTTTCTAGATCCATTTCAATCCGGCCTTAGACCCAGATTTGGAATAGAAATTGCCCTGGTCATCCCGTGGGATGACGTTTGCTGAGAGGGGGACAGCAGGAGTGCAACCCTGTTGGTGGTCTTGGACCTCTTGGCAGCTTTCGATACCATCTACTATGGCTTCCGTCTGGATCGGTTCTCTGGGCTGGGAGTTGGCAGTCCTGTGCTGCAGTGGTTCCGCTCCCACTTGGATGGCAGATTCCAGAAGGTGGTGCTGGGGGATTATTGCTCTGTCCCTGGCTATTACGCCATGAGGTGCCACTGCGCTCTATTTAATCCCCCATGCGGTTCAACACTTACATGAAACTGCTGAGGGAGGTTATTCTGAGATACAGACTGAGGTGTCGCCAATATGCAGATGACACACAGCTCTATCTCTCCTTTTTTTCAAATCCGGGTTAGTGGGCTCGGTCGTGCCCATGGATAGGACGAGGGCCAATAAACTAAGACTCAATCTACACAAGATGGAGGTAGTGTTAGGAGGTGGTTTTTCTGCCCAGATGAGTGATTCTTGAGGGGGATACACCGTTCTTGAGGGGGTTACACTACCCCTAAAGGATAAGGTTTGTCATTTGGGGGTTCTCTTGGATCCAGCACTATCACTGGACACCCAGGAGGCCTAGGTTACCATGAGCACCTTTTATCAGCTTAGGTTGATATACCAGCTGAAACCGTATCTGGACAGAGATAGTCTGGCGACAGTTATCCACCCTCTGGTAACCTCATGGGTGGATTACTGCAATGTGTTGTATGTGGGCCTACCTCTGAATATGGTTCAGAAACGTCAGTTAGTTCAAAACAGAGCTGCTAGGCTACTAACTGGGACTGGCTGATACGATCATGCGATGGCATGCTTCGACACATGCACTGGCTTCTAGTCTGTCTCCGAGCGAAATTGAAGTGTTGGTGTTGACCTTTAGAAGCCCTAAACAGCTTGGGACCGGAGTATCTAAAGGAACGTCTCCTCCTGTATGTACCTGCTCAGACCCTTAGGTCATCTTCAGACGCAAGCTAACAGGTTGTAGCTCTAAGTTAAAAGCACAAACACCATTCAGCAGCGGTTCAAGAATGCAGGTTCCTCTCCTGGCACCCCCACAGTGCCCTGTAAGTTGGCGAATTGTACTCACATATGCCCTGAAGAAGCCACTTGGGTTTGTTTTGCCACCAGACGCCGATGTAGTAAACCGGGACCCCACTGAAAATAATAGCAAAGCCGATCCCACACTCCTTCGGAGTCATCCAGAAGGAGACAACGATGAGAAAGATGCAGGCAAGGATGAAGAAGACGGGCAAAATGAGGTTGACCTGTGAACGAGGAAACAAGAAGGGGACGAAATGTTAAAGTCAGGGAAGTATGAAAGGCGTTCAGCCCATTTCTACGCTAAAAATACCCCTATCTGATTGGACTGACACTCACGGCTTCATCTGAACAGGCGCTTAGGAATGGTTGCTTTCGGGAACTAGTTTTTCAGACGGTGCCGAGAACCATCTCTTAGCTCCCTAGTCATGTTACAGAGCTGTGATTCCCAGAGTTCCTTGTGGGGGCAGCCCAGGATAATGGAATTTGGCCCCCGGGCTGAAAAAGTCCGACACCCCCGGGGTAGACAAAGTGATGCCCCTCCAGATATCTCTGACTACAACTCCCATAATCCCTGGCCATGCTGGCTGGGCCGATGGGGGTTGCAGCCCAAAACATTCGAAGGGTGCCAAGCTTCCCGCCCACGGTTTAAGTTTATACACCGCAAAATGAATCCCAGAACGGCCCATCCCGGTCTGGCGCGCGCAGGACCCGGGCGCTTCTGACACTACGTTGCCCTCACCCGGATGGGTCTCTCCAGCTCCGGGTGCTTATAGCGCAGCCACAGCATGCCGATGATGGCCAGGGCCACGCAGAGCCAGTTGAAGAAGCTGAAGAAGTTGATCACTGAGAAGATGTCGTTGGAGAAGGCATAGAGCAAAGTCATGATGCACTGGAGATTGGGGCGGGGGTGAGAGGAGGAAAGAGGAAACAGACCGCTGAAATTAAGGAGCAAAGGAATCTACTGGTCCACAGAACCATTATTTCTGGGGTTTGCAAGGTGGTGGTCCCCATGGACATCTCTCTAGGCACCCATCAGGCTCCCAGCCTTTCCTGGTTTTACTTTCATTTTTTAACATTTTGAAAATGCTTTTTAAACTGGGACACTGCCATGCTGCAAAGCAAAGAGCTGCCCTCCAGTACCATCTTCGTTTAGGTTCCAAAGGGTGGTTTTGTGTTTGGAGCTCAGCCCCCACCTCTGCCTTGGCCGTAAGATTCTGGGGCAAGTCACCTTTCACCAGTTTTCCTTCTCGGAGACGAGTGCTTTGTGACCAGCCATCCCCCCCCCCCCCCCGCAGCCATTTTGTAAGAGCACCCACAACACTCCCTCAAAATTCCACATGTGCCCACTGACCCAGAAAGGTTGGAGACCCCTTATTTCCTCTTTACACCCTCCCCTGTCCCCCACCCCCAGAGCAAACTGCGCATTCTTTTGCACACCCTTACCGTGAAGATGAGGGAAGGCACCGGTGTGAGGAGCCTGGGGTGAATCATGGACAGAACCGAGGGCAGGTGACCCTCACGGGAACCAACAAAGAAAAGCCTGAGAGGAAGAGAGTGAAAATCCTGCAGTTAATTTAAGTTGCTTTCACTCCGGCGTGTTGAACTGTGGAGTTTGCTACTGCAAGGTGTAGTAATGGCCACAAATTTGGATGGCTTTAAAGGGGATTGGACAAATTCCTGGAGGAGGCGGCTGTCCATAGCTCATAGTCCTGATGGCTATGTGCTCCCCTCCAGTACCAGAAGCAGTGAGCCTATGTGCACCAGTCGCTGGGGAACATGGGCGGGAGGGTGCTGTTGCACTCGTCCTGCCTGTGGGTTTCCCGTGGGCAGCTGGCTGGCCACTGTGCGAACAGAATGCTGAACTAGATGGACCCTTGGTCTGATCCAGCAGGGCTCTTCTTATGTTCTTAAAAGAAAGATGCATTTCTGCACCAAGAATGTGCTGTTGTCTTCATAACAGAATTGTTGTGGATTGTGGACTGCTTTCTTCTGGTGATCTCTGTTCTAATTTGGAGTTACTAAAAGCAAGTTTCCTGCATCTGCTGCCCTTTTGCTCGTACAAAACCTGTACACACTGATCACAGAGTAAGTCCCATGAAGCTCGATGGGGCTTACTCCTGAGTAGCCATGTATAGGGTTGCACTGTAAGGCATTTATACTTTTGAGGCTGCAATCTTATGCATGCTTACCTGGGAGTAGATTAGAGTGGCCCTTACTTCAGAGTAAACATGTATAGGACTGTAGTCTATAAACTTTGTAAACATGCCAGATTGTTAGCAGATAAGTTAGAAACCATGCATTTTATGTTGTTAAAGCAGTTAAATGAGTGTAGCTTTGATAAGAATGTTAGTATTGTATGTATCTCATTTCCTTCCAGAATTGCTCTTTTTTTTTCCTGGCAGGAAGAATTGGGGCGAAAACCCAGTTTTCCCCATGACTTCAAAATTTCTGGACATTTTACATCTCTAGGTATATTCCAGGACAAAAAGCCACGTATGAACAGACAGACGGCAGGAACGCATTCCTTAATGATCCTGGAGAAATATTTTTGATTGTCTGGAGAAGCACAGCCTGCCCTGGGCTCCTATTTCCACCTTTCAATCGCCCCAGGAGATTGTCCTGTTGCAGCAGCTGTACTGCAGCGTGGCGCAAGAAACGTACCTAGAAGAAGTGAAGAGCGACCCATTGACAGAGCCGAAGCACGACAGGCCGACAAAGACGGGAATGATCCAAGACATGACACCCAGGTGATAGTTCCCAAAGTCCTGTGAGCAGACCAGGAGGAAAGAGATGGTCAACAATTCACCTAGAAAGGCACCACAACCTTAGCATCTGAAGAAACCGAAACCTGGTGGTACACGCAGGGGAGACAGCGGGGCATGGTGTGAATCGTATTTGCAAGCCAATGTGGTTAAACAGGCAGAGAATGAGACTTAACCCAGGAGAAAAAAGGTGTCCCCAACCAGTCGTGTCCGACTCTAGGGTGCGGCGCTCATCCCCGTTTCTAAGCCGAAGAGCCAGCGCTGTCCGAAGACGCTTCCGTGGTCATGTGGCCGGCATGACTGAACACCGAGGTGCACGGAGCGCTGTTACCTTTCCCGCCGAGGCGGTACCTATTTATCTACTTGCAATTTCTTGCTTTCGAACTGCTAGGTTGGCAGGAGCTGGGACTGAAGACGGCAGCTCACTCCGTCACGCGGCACTCGGGTCTCGAACTGCTGACCTGCCGACCTTCCGGTCTGCAGTTCAGCGTCTTAACCACTAAGCCACCGCGGCCCCTTAGACACGAGGGCCCCAGGAGACACGAGTTCAAATCCCACCCTCAGCGACATGAGGAATAGTGACTTGCCCAATCAGGCTCGGTTTCCCCCACCTGCAAATTATGAATTGCAGTGATCTACCTTGCAGGGTCATTGTGAAGGTTAGCGTTAATGCTGCGAAGCGTTTTGCAAAGGATAGAAAGGCATCTCGTCACATTTTTATCCACTCTTCCTGGTACACAATCCCCCCTGCCCCCGCCTTGCATTTTAGTTTCAATAACCAACCTGTGAGGCACATAAGGCTGAGAAAAGGTAACTGTCGTGCAGCCACCCAACCAGCTTTATGGCTGAGTAGACATGCTTATGTAATCTGAAGCAGCTGTGTGCTCTTAACAGTTTAAAATTACAAGCAACCCACAAGCCAGTAAAGGTTTCAACAGCTGGCCTTATCCAAAACAGAAAAAAAAGGGGAAAAGAGAGAAGCCATCTAAGGTCAATACAGGAAGATGTCACTTTGGTAACTGATCATGAGATTGCACAGCCAGCGGTGCGTCTTCATATTTCTAACCAGCGCTGGTGTCTCAGAGACGCATTTCCTGGCTACCTCACTCACTTATCCCAGCTCATCATCACATGAGCCAGGGCCTCATTCTCTGACTCCGGGGGAGGGACTGGCACCCTGAGATAGCACGACCCGCTTAGCCAGCGCACGGGGAAACGCTGAAAATCCGGGGGAGCCATCTAGATAGCAAGCCGCCGTCCCCGAGTGACTCATTTTTTCATTTTACCACGGCAACAGCTTCGGAGGACAGCATCTCATCCACCGTCAGGGTCGTGAAGTAAGCCAGGTTGGTCAACACGTAAACCAGGGTCACGATGGGCAGAGAAATGATGATGGCCAGAGGCAAGTTTCTGAGGGGAGACAGGATGTGTGTTAACACCACGGAGGGGCCGGGTAAAGAGATTTCGCAAGCAATTCCTAAGATCACCTTTCAGCCTCTCCTGGTATTATAGCTTCCACACGCCCTTCGAAGCCCAGGCCATAGGACACAAGTCAGCGTCACATCTGCATAACTAATGTCTATATATGCATACTGAGAAAGAATTACTAGGGTTTCTTTAGAATTTCACAGGAGGCAAAGCCAGCCAATTCATTTCTCATCCAAACTGTCTCAAATAAATACATTCTAAAATTAATTTGCACCTGACCCAGATCATCCCAAACCAATGGAGAAAGTTACTTTCTAAGCTGAATTACCACGCAGGGGAAGATTTTGGGGGGTGCGGATGGGAGGTTGCAACCTGGGGGAAAGGGGAGAATTAACCCTTCTCTCTCCAGCCACAATCCCCCTTGAAAATTGCCCCTTGCACAGCAACTAAGCTGAGAGGAAAAACTTCCCACTGGCACCGACGGACGCTCAGGGCTCTGGGAAAGAGACTGGGGCAATAGGAAACAGATTCAGGGCTGGGACCCGCAACACCTCTGCTTGGCGCTATACATCTTGAAAAGCCACATCCTCTCTCCTTAAGTGCAAGGCATTCCTCTTGAATGTTTGCAATTGTTTGAAGGTTGATTGCTTAAAATTGTTTCAGATATATATTGTGTCTGTGTGCGCTGTCTGTTTATAGGTTCTTATGTAAATGGTTTTACACTTTGTGTAATGTATTTTTAATGGTTTTTAATCTTTGTAAACCTCCCAGAGAGCTTTGGATATGGGGCAATACAGAAATGTGAATCATCATCATCCCAACGCAGCGGCAGGAACACATTTAAGCGAACAGCAGTATTTGATAACCAGGGAGGATATTGCACCGGCAGATGCAGCGCAGAGAAGCGTAAAGATGCTGTCCTACAAGCGTTGTGCACAAATGTCATCCTGAGCCTTTCTGAACAAGGCAACGTCCCCTCCTCACCCCCACTCTTTTTATTGTCCTTTTCTCAAGATAGCCAATAGGGCAGTTTGCTGCACAAGAGTGGCTGGAAATGCGGCATGAAACAGACAGGGATTCCCTTTAAAGAGCACCAATTTGGCAAATTCTCTTCCCCCTCCATCATCAACAGGCCACTCTCAGTTAAAAAACTCACCCAAACACTTACCTGTAAGGATTAATCATCTCTTCTGTGACAAAATTCAAGTAATTCCTGCATTTAAAAAAAAAGGAGGGAAAGGGACACAAAAAAAGAAAGGGTCATTTAGGTTACAATGCAGAGTTGTTCAGCAGAAGAGACAGCTTGCCCCTAAGCAGAACTGGAGTGTGGGTGGAATAGGAAAAGAAGACAACATCGGAGCTTACAGGCGTTGCCCCTGGAAAAGGGAGACAGGTGGCAACTGGTGGCAGGGCCTTCTCAACTGTGGCACCCCAGTTGTAGAATGCTCTCCTTTGCAGGATCTTTTCAAGATCTGGAGGCTGAACTGTCACCTCACACCAAGTCAGACAATCGGCCCACTTAGCTCAATACTGCTTACTGGCAGCGGCTTTCCAGGATTTTAGGTAGGAGTCTTTTTCCTGCCCTACCTGGAGATGCCGGGGATTGAACCTGGGACCTTCTGCATGCAAAGCAGGGGCTCTACCACTGAGCTACGGTCCTTCCCCAAGGGTACTGTTTGTCAGCCTTGAGGTGGCCAGCTCCAGATGTGAGGCTCTGAGGAAATTGGTCCTACTGCCTCACCTGCTATTGACCTGTATATTTGCATATTTAGGTAAAGATTTTTATTTTGCTGGGCTTTTGATTTTGCTCCTTGGATCTACTGCTGATTTTTCCCCTGTTGTTGAAATGCCGTTTATTGCTTTTTTGTGCTATTTCAGGCATGGCATTCCAGAGAACCCTGGAGGGCTGGATTTGGCCACACGCACATTCTGAAACTGAGGAAGAACTGAAGCAGGACATGTGGGCCAGGCCGGGCCGTCCCTTTGATAAGCTCTGCACACCCACTAAATTCACCAGCAGAACAGGGAAGGAGGAAGGACTGCGAGCTAAGAACATCAGAAGAGCCCTGAGGCTGGATCAGACCAAGGGTCCATCTAGGCCAGCATTCTCTTCACACAGCGGCCAACCAGCTGTCAACCAGGACACGAGCCCGACAGCACCCTCCCACCCATGTTCCCCAGCAACTGGTGTACAGAGGCTCACTGCCTCTGGTTCTGGAAGTAGCACATAGCCATTAGGGCTAGTACCCACTGATAGCCTTTTCCTCCACTAATTTGTCTAACCCTCTTTTAAAGCCATCCAAATTGGCGGCCATCACTACATCCTGTGGTAGTGAGTTCCATAGTTTAACTCTGTGCTGGGTGAAGAAGTGCTTCCTCTTATCTGTCCTGAATCTCCCACCAATCAGCTTCATGGGGTGAGCCCAGGTTCTAGTATTATGAGGGAGGGAGAAAAATTTCTCCCTCTCCACATTCTCCACACCATGCATAATTTTGTACACCTCTATTATCTCTCCCCTTACCCTCCCTTTTCCAAGCGAAACAATCCCAGCTGTTGTAACCTTCCCTCACTGGGGAGATGCTCCAGCCCCTTGATCATTTTGGTTGCCTTTTTCTGCACTTTTTCCAGCTCTACAATATCCTTTTTTAGGGGTGGTGACCAGAACTGCACACAGAATTCCAAGTGTGCTTGCACCATAGATTTGTATAAGGGCAGCATGATACTGGCAGTTTTATTCTTAATTCCTTTTCTAATTATGCCTATCATAGATTTTGCCTTTTTATAGCGGCTGCATACTGGGTCGACATCTTCATTGAGCTGTCCACCACCACCCCAAGATCTCTTTCCTGGTTGGTCACCGCTATGGGTTTGTTTCTCTCTCTCTCACAGAACTTACCAGCCTCCATAAGCAAAGAGACCGCTATACAAGGCCAGGACAATGTTCCCAACCTCTGTGTTTGTGCCGTCAAAGGAGTGTTCTAGACTCAGATTTGGCACATCACCTGCAGGAGATAAAACGCAGAAAGGCAAGGGATTAAAATACAGCGTGCCCAAATGGGTGGGTCCTTTCCAGAGCTGAAAAGGGTGAGCATGTCTGTATAGTGTACTACATGACACATCCATCGCTGCAGTTGCCCTCACCACAAGAAAACCGTGGATTGCCTAATGGGGAAAAAATATTCCCACCCTCCAAAAGCTCTCACCAATCAGCTTCATTGGGCGAACTCACTGGGTTCTAGTATGACGCAAGACGGAGAAAAATGTGTCCTCTCCACTTTCTCCATGACATCCATAATTTTGTGCACCTCTATCATGCTTCCCTTTACTTGACTCTTTTCTAAGTGAAACAATCCCAGGTGTTGTAAACCTTTAATTGCTTGCCCTACCCTGTAAACAGCAATTGCTACTGAAAAGGTCTGCTTCCTTTAGTACAATGGAGGATGAAATTCAGTCACAAATTATAAACCCTACAATACTCAAACAAAGGACATTAGGAACAAGGAAAGCACATTTATTGTCAAAAGATTTTGACTAAGAAAGAAAAGAAAGGAGGACAAGTATTGTTCTCACTTGGTCAGGACGTAAAGATCCCTCCAGTCCCTGTGCTGTCCAGAGAAACCCTCGAGTCTTTACCCCGTGAATTGTGGTAAGGGCCCCTAAGAATCCAAATGAATAACAGGAACTCCATTCTTGTATGGAAACAGTGCAGGATATATATATGGGGAGGGGGTCTCTGCAATTGTATGTTTCTTGAAGGAACTTCCAGCACATTTGCAGCGTTTATTTTAGTTACAGTGATGTCTCGGTAGAAATGTCGTTTCGTGCCTTTTGATCTGATGGCCAGAGAGCCTGGGATAGGAAGAGAGAGGGTGGTGAAAGGCCGGCTCTCAGTTCCTGGCTCTCTTCTGAAGATGGAGCCCCCAGGTGCGCCTGGAAGGGAGGCACGAGGATCTGGGAAGGGTGCAGCAGGCTGTCTGACCTCACTGCTGCCTCCCGTGTGATCCGTCTTAGGGTGCTAAGAGCTTGGAGAGGCCCATCACATGGGCACTTCTGCCACGGCGAGGTTAAACTCTTCGCACTTCCCCAGACTCGACATTCCAGTGATTCACCGGGGGAGGGGGCATTCGTAACAGAAGAGTCTTTCTTCCGTGAACGACAAACCAGACATTTCCCTGACCAAGCAAGCCCCTGCCAGCATCACGTTAAAACAGGAACGCGAGACGGCGCGGGGCACAATGGAACCCCACGGAAGGGATACGCAAACGTATTTCCAAAGTGGGTTTTGCTGAAACCTCCGAGATTCTGCTTCTGGAGACCTTCCATTAATCCCAATACTTTGCAGTTCTCAAGACACTTTTATCCTCGTGTACCATTATGGCTCTGCAAGGGGAGGGAGAAGGGAGGAGACACGGCATGGATGTCTCAACTGTATATCACTGGCTGCATCCGGATCAGTGTAGTCCTCATTGACATCAATTCTGCATTAAGTGCCTCTTAGTCTAGATCCAACCCCATAAAGTTTGCATTTAGGAGCTCCCAGGGGCTCAGTCCCCAATCTCTCCAGGAAACTGGGCTGGGGGAAAGAAACATATCCCTGAAGACCCTGGAGCAGGGGTCCTGACCCTCCCGCTGGAGGTCCTACTGCCAAATTCTACACACTTGGAGACCCACTGTCATTTAGAGAAGCCAGAGTCGGGGTGTGTGTGTTTGTGTATGTGTGTATTCCATGCAAACGAGGTGAGGAGCTGCGAAGAAGGAAGGCAGTGATTCTACGCCTTGTAGAAATTTAATGAAATTCCAACTTTGGTATAACTCTGAGATATGGGATCGCTGTTCTCATTTGCACCCCATCACCTTAAGGTAACGACTTACACAACATCTACATCTTATAATAAGCTACCTGGAGCTTACGCAGTAAACAGAGAATGCACCTGACAAAACCAGTGTGCCCACTCCGCCACTCTAAGACAACTTGATGGAACGTTTTTGCAGCCGTATTTTCAATCGGATCTTGTGGCTTAGCTGTCTTGAACATTTAGGAAAGGCAGGTTATACAGGTTTTTAAACAAACTCTCTAGGATACTGCTGCAAAATCTGGAATCCCCCTCAAAAGCCTGACACTTGACTTCCATTTCTCCCTTACTCGATGCTTTGATCACTTTGCTCGCTTTGTTACATCGCTGACGGAGGAGAAGCTGCTGACATCCGGAAACCGTAACTGCGGTGAAGCCAAAACACTTCAGATGGCTTCCAGCTACAGATCAGTAAGCACTGAATGCAATTTGAGCCATAGACACTACACAAGGCTCCCAATCATAGGTATTATGAAATAATTACAAGGAGGGCCTGAAAGAGAAAGGTGCTCTTTAATTTGCCATAGAATGCAATGCCACCAGGTGGGTGTAACTGTCCCACCCCCACGCCAGGCACCTGCTGCAGTCCAAAAGGGCCTTCTCTGTTTACACGCCCCGGCTCATTGCCTCTGCCCCTCCTTGATTCAACCGATTAACAGTAAACGCCCTCGGAACACAGCAGCAGCTGCTGGAATGAGCCAGCGTTTCCCCCGCCATGGCGCCCGGCTCAAATGCCTCTTCGACCACACTCCGCTCTAAAATTAACCAAATCAAAAGCAACGCGCTCCAACACAACCCCTTGCCCGCAAGCCCTGAAGCGGCCAAATTGCTGGTAATGGCGACTTGCCATTTCTATCACCGCCTGAGGGTTTCTTGGGGAGGGGGGGAGAAATAGAGGAATCGTGCGGCTTCAGAACGCTTAATTTTTGGATCGTGTTGGCACCGGTCCTAACCACGCCACAGAGTCAGCACAAAGGGGTTATTCACTGAGATGATTGAAGTAAGCAGAGGTAGGGCTGGGTGGAAACATGCAAGGGCTGAAGCCGTCAATAAAATTTGAAAGATAAAAAGAAAAACCAGGGGAGGGCTCCAAGGGGGATCAGTGAAGCCTGAAGTCCTCCGATGCTCAGCAGGCTTGGTCTTGACCAGTTCTCATCCCAGTTGTTCAGGGGGTGTTGGTCTTGGGTCCTCAGGAAAATGGGCGGAACATAAATGTAACAAGTGGCTCTAGGTCAGCTGCCCCCAAGCTGGCGCCTTCCAGATGTACTGGACTACAGCTCCTAACATCCTGGCTTGGGATGATGAGCGCTGTAGTCCAAACACATCTGGAAGGTGCCAGCTTGGGAAGCCTGATCCAGAGAAATGCCGAAATGTATCTCAACTTAAGAAATCTCTAGTAGGAACTCAAATATGGCGGCCAAGGGGTATTACAACAAGATGATCCCAGGCGTAACTGTTTTTAGCCAAAAAATAGCTCTTGAATGGTTGGCATAAGAGCAGCCCTGCTGGACTGGACCAAAGGATCCAGCTTCCAGATCCTTGAAGTGGGTAACCAAAGGCCTTCAGGAAGCTCACAAGCAGCACATGATGGCAAGAACCCTCTCTAATTCTTGCTCTTCAGCAACTGGCATTCACTGGCATATTGCAGGGGTGTCAAACTTCAGACCTAGAGGCCAAATCCAGCTTGCCTAGGGGCCAAACTTTCCACCCAGGGTTCCCCAGACATCTCTACCCCCTTCTCCTGGCCACTGTTGCTGGGGATTGAACCCGGGGCCTTCTGCATGCCTCTAGCACATGAGCTAGAGCCCCGCCTTCTTCTAGGGTACCCAAATCTATCGCACCCAGGGCCATCCAGCCCAGAAAGTGGAGCGAGTTTCAGGATCCACACCCATGGCTCCCAGCCAGGACCACTAATATCACCGCAGGGGGGAAACAAGAGGGGACTTTCCCCCAGCCTTCCCCTTGGAGAAAAGGCAACTCACTGGCTTGCCCTTCCCTTCCTTGCAGAACAGGCACAGCTAGCAAAGTTTGTCAATAAACACTCATAAAGTGCTATTATTCAATTTACTGAGACGAGAGCCACAAAAAAAGGAGCCTCGGCCGCCAGATTTCCTCCCTCCCTGCTGGGCTAAAAATGCATCTTTAACTCAAGTTGACGGGCCTGTGCTGTTCGCACAAGGCTGGCGCCTGGGAAAGAACACCAGGCGCCTTGCGCCACCCTCTCCGAGAAACTTGACCTGAAAGGGTTCTCACAGTCAAGGCAAAGCAAGTCCCACCTCAGGCCAGCGTTCTACACCACCACATCAAATGCTCCCAAAAGAGGTCCGTCCTTGTCCGATAGCCTTTCCCGCTCTCAGCCTCAAAAGGTAGTACCAAATTGCGGCACCGCCATCTTCTCTGGCCCCTACCACATCTTTTGCCTACTTGATGCTTCTTCTGTGTCATCTGTACCCTGTTAAAATGATTCAGGCTGCTTTCCAGCTTCACCAGTTCTTTCATGGCTAGAGATGTGAAGGCCTGGGAAAACCCCAGAAAAAATGGGGGGGAAGGAGAGAGAGAGACTGGAAAAAATTGGAGGGAAAGACATTTGGATTTTTGGAAAATTTGGAAACAAAACACATTCCCCCCCCCCCCGCCTCATTTTTTCCGCCAAACCTTCACATCTCTATTCACGGCATATATGCTTCTGACCTGGCATTAAAAACAGAGCGCCCCACGGCGGTCTGACTTGCTTCCCCATAATAAGTTTATTCCCTCCAGCTTTTGAGCCGCTCAGAAGATTTAAAACGAGAGGCTGATGAAGGGACAAGAAGCCAATGAAGGCGGCTCTTAGACGGACCCAAGACAAGCTAATTAGTATGGTTTCCCCCCCTCCCCCTATTGGATCAGAACACAGCTACATGCAAAAGCAAAACACCTTGTCTACCAGATGGACTTGCCAAATCGGGGCTTGCTCTTGCTTTCGGCAGGACACCACAAGAGACGGAACAAAACGGATTTCAAAGATCAGCAACTTGCTGCGTTCAGAGGCAGGCAGTGCCAGTTTGAAGGGGGGAAGGAGAGGGAGTGCATATTAAATATATATCAATACAAAGATGTGAAGGGGTGGAAAATCCAATACCTCTCGCTCCCTCCACCTCCCCACTCAAGGCTTCATCAAGCATCCTGAGCTGCAGGGTCAGACCAAAATTACACAGGGTTGCGAGTTCCAGAACCTGCCTGCTCTTTAATCAGGCTTAAATTGTCCTCTCCGAGGCACAAGAGGATGCCGCCGGGCCAGGCGTGCCTGGCTAGTGAAGGCGGGTGCCTGAAGCCAAGTTGGGCATGGCAGAGAACGGGATGCAACAGGTTGGCAGCTCACGTCTGCAAACCAGACATGATTTAGGGTTTGGCATCGCCAGCTTCCCTTGCCTGTTTCTCTGGGGCATTTCATGACAACTCTTCACTACAGAAGCCAGAATTTCAACCATCACCTAAGGACAAACTTTTAGGCCCATGACCTGCGCGAACACACGTTAAAACAGGAATCTTCATGCACACTCTGTATTCTAGACTCGATGCTGCATTGAACTGTGCTGAATTCAGACAAGTCAGTTGACTGGTGTACATGCAACAAAGAGGGGGGTTTGTGCACTCAAGGGGTAAATCTAGCCTAAGTGTACTCTAAAATCCAACTTAGAGTAGACTCACTGAAATGAATGGGAGTTGGTAATCATGACTAACTTAAGTCACATTCATTTTAATGGGTCTACTCTAAGTAGGATTTATGTTGGATTTTACCTATAGTGCCAACTGCCCACTATGCAAACTCCTTAGAAACCTTCCCCCGATGTTTAGCTCTCCTTTTGTTAAAGACCACAGCTCAGTGGTAGAATACCTGCTTTGAATGCAGACACTCCCAGCTTCAACCTCAACATCTCCAGACAGGGCTAGGAAAGTTTCCCACCCCCACTCAGTGTAGACCAGGGGTAGGCAACCTTGGACTACAACTCCCATTATCGCTGACCATTGGTCATGCTGGCTGGAGCTCATGGGAACTGTAGTCCAAAACATCTGGAGGGTACCAGATTGCCTGGTGTAGACCAGGGGTGGGCAGAAAGCAGGTCTCCAGATATTTTGGACTTCAACGGCCGGCATTCCTAATCTTTGACTATGCTGGCAGGGGATGATGGGAGTTGAGGTCCAAAACATCTAGAGATCTTACCTTCTTCCCACTCCAGTGCAGACAACACTGTGCTAGATGGACGGGCGGTCTGATTTGGTAAAAGTCTGTGTCCCATTTTTTATGAGATTGAAAACCAAATCCTTGCAAGCGGAAAATGCTTCCCAAATAAATCACAAGTAATGCAGCCGGCCCAGGCTGGTGCTCGTCAGATGTTTTGGACTACAACCAGTGGAGGCTGGTGGCTCCGATGTCAGTGGGGCAGTGGATTCGCTCCAGGTTTCAGTCAGAACCACTCAGAACTCTAAAGCAGCTATCCAAGGTCCTTGGTACAGACTGCCAAGCCCACAAGTGTCATACCATTTCTGAATGGGACACTTTTAAACTCAACTGCTTTTTCTGGGGAGATACACAGAAGCAGGGCTGGTGCTTTCTAGGCTGCCCTTTCTAGGTATTTCACCATGACAAGTAGAGACACAGACGTCCAGGAGCCATTTGGGACAGACGCAAATGGTTTAGACTTCGCTACTTGCACTCCAGTGCAATCCCATCAAGTGAAAGGACAAGAACTGAGAGCACAATGAGACGCCTTGCTCTTCCATGTTCACCCTCCTGCACCGTTCTAATCAGAAAATCTGTAACAAGGACTTTCAAGCACTCCGCCCCGGTTCCGTGCCCGTTGAGGAATTAGCAGGATAAGCCTCACTGTAAGAGGTACCCAGGTCGGGCAGAAATGGGTCTATTAGAAAAATAGAAGGAATTTGAGTGCAATAAAAATGTAGGCTTGTCATGCCAAAAGCACGGCTTGCCAACCAAATTAGACACGGCAGTCCTTCTACTCAGGATAACTATTTATTTCGCAAGAGCGAACAAGGTAATAGGGTTCCTCGGCCAGCCAGATGGCCCAACTGCACAAGCCATATCTTTGGCTGGCATACACACACACACAGGATGCTAAAATTGATTAGTGTCGATGGTTTTCAGTCTCTTAGATTTCCCCCCTTAAATTTAAACAGTGTAAAAGAAATACATGCTATTGTCTTTACATTTTTACAAGTATTCCAGTAAAAATGTCTACATCATATAACATTTAAATCATGTTGCATGTGCTTCAATTTCCCCCCTCAAATATTTCAGGCCAAATACTTTTGTTGTACCGGGACAACAAATTAACATGGGATACTTTTTAAAGCTTTGTTGTTTATTAAAACACAAGCGTAAAATGAACATGCTAAATTAGATCATTCTCTAGGACCTCAGAACATTTCCCTACGCAAATTAACTTAATTTGTGCAGGAAAATTTCCCAATTCCAAATCTTCCTGGAAAACCCACATCGCTACTTAACAAGCCCAGCTAAGTAGCAGATGCACAAAAACACAAAAGTGATGTTGATCGAGTCACACACCTAAACTTTCCCCGAGAAAGGACTAAAGTTAACCCTTCTCTTGCAGCATCCTTAAGTGACCCTGTTCAGCAAAACAGACCCGGCAAATGGGAGGAAAAGCCAGTTTTAAACAGTGTTCGTGCTATAAGGCGGGCCTGACAGCAGACATGAACAACTATTTAGAGAAACAGTTCAAAAGACGTTCACAGAAGCAGCCACAACCCAGAGGAAGGGGAGAATTTTCTTTTGTGCCTTTGCCAAGACAAACTGTAACGCAAATGTTTCCTTCAGAAGTTTCTTACTTAGGCACCAAAAACATGAAAGGTGCCGATTTTATTGGACTGCTCTCTGTTCCCGGAGGGCACCCTGCTTGGTCTAAAAAAAGAGCATGTATTTTATTTTACAATTCTCTCCCTCGCACCACCATTATAGAGATCTGCAAGAAGTAGGGTATCCTACTTTCAGTCCTCTATTTGATAAAGTCCTCTATTTTGATAAAGAACCATAAGACCCCAGAGCAGAGCAAGGGCCTTGAAGTTGCCCATCAACAGTTAGCAACTAGAAAGCAGACAGAACAGGGACACAGGTCACCTGGCCAATCATCCCTACTATGGTGAGATATATTGTATTCCTATTTAAATTATAGTCGGTATTTCTAAACGTGCATCTATAAGGATGAATCAGTACATGCATATGTTATGCAAACTGGTGCCCTCTTTTTTGGTGATACATTTCCTCTTTTTTAACAATGCATACATGGCTGCCCTATTCAGAACTGAGGCAGGTAGTGACTGGGGGGAAAGAAGGCCTTCTCGGGGGCGATGCGCTGTTTATGCAATGTATTTTACTTATACAGATGTTTTTGTGCCACCTTTCGGAAGTAAAAATGCCCCCCAAGGCCATTTAACAAAATCAAATATTACCACAAAATGCACACAATTGAAAACAAAAAATTAACCTGAGCAGAATTTTGATTAAAAAATATTAAAAGCCAGGCAGAAGAAAAATGTTTTCACTGCCTGCCTAAAAGTAATTTAATCTCCCTTGGGATGGGATTCCATATCTGGGTGCTGCCACAGACAAGGCCCCACTTCACGTCCCCACCAAGGAAGTGGGACAAATGAGGGAGGCACCTATTCTAGGATCATTTTGATACCAGCTTAAAACTATTCCAGACACTTTCTACTGCTATTTTGCATATGCAACCTTTGATCAGATGTTGCTAGATGATGTCTGAACCTGGACATTATATGTTAATTGTGGGTTAAACAACCCACAGTTAACCCACAATTAGATGTTAGGTTAACTGTGGGGTGTTTAACGCATGATTAACCTATAGTGCCCGGGTTTGGATTTCATATAGCAACCTCCAGTCGGAAGGTGCATTTGCAAAATGGTGATGGAACATGGGCAGCATGCATTACAACGAATTGTGGGTTAACTATATCATTATTTTCCGCTGTTACGTGCAAAGGGGCCCTCTGGGTTGTCTGGGAGGGTGTTAAATGCATTTTATTAACACACTGCGAGCCTCTGTGAAATTACAAAGCAGCATATAAATATTTAAATAAATTAATTGTAAAAACCAAGTGCAATCCTGGATATGTCTACTCAGAAGTATGCCCCACAGAGTTCAGTCAGGCTTAGTCCCAGGTAAATGGGCAGGATTTCAGCACTCCCCAGGGAACACGGGAAAGCCAAAACCTGCATCATTTTCTCATTGCCTTCCTCATCATTCTCCATGTGCAACATGCAAGCCACGTTTATGGCACTAAATATATCAAGAATTTTGTGACTGCACAGCACAGGAACACCACACTTGTTATCAGGTGCAGGATGCAAAAGCTGAGCTGTTCAGCATGTTGATGTGTGTGTGTGTTTTTTAAAGACAATGACCACATGCCTAGTCCTTATGGCAGTCCAGACAGGCCTGGAAATGTACAGGCAAGGCTTGGAGAAGTCTTGGAAGAGACTGCTCACATCCATCACTTTCAACCCTACACTCAGTTTACATCTGTCAACCTCCAGACTTCTTGCTTGCATAACCATGACCTGAAATGTAGAAAAGACCTTCGAGACAAATTCCTGCCAGGTAAAAAGGGCTCTCTGAAGATATTAAAAGGAAAACTATTATTAGCACAGAGATTCAAAGATTTTGTAGCCCAAAATGTATGGCATGCACAGCATTTCACAGCCATTAACGGCCGAGCCCTCAAGTCCAGCTGCTTGCCATAAAGGGGGAAGCTGTGGAGTAAAACACTCTGGGCAGTCAGGAAGTGGAGAGAAGATAAGAGGTGCATTTTGCAAGAACCGGTGTCTCAGGGAATGAGCTGTGGGTGGAAGATCACCTCAGAAAACCTGTTAGAGGGTTCTCGCAAAGGTCAAGCAAGAATTTCATGTGGGGCGTGGATGAGGAAGAGGAGGGAAGGAAAAATAATATCTTACAAGATCGAAAAAGCGGAAAGGGAAGGAAAAGAATGTCTTTTTATTCATTTGTTGCTAAACAAGGGCTGCTTATTTTGCCCCGGAGGGATTTCCCCCCCCTCCTTCTCTGCTTTGTTCCACAGAAGGCGGCATTCTTCCCTTAAAAGTTCCCATCCGCTTATCTGTTCATCGAAAAATAAAAAAATGCAGAGCACAGCTCATGCTGACACCGCCAGGTTGCCCTTGGCAAACCCACCCAGCAGTTTTGTGTCACGAGGGCTCTGTCATTAGGAAGAAACAAACACAATTGACAAAAGTTAGCTTTATTCCTTAAAATGCTGAAGCTTTAAAAAGAGGGAGACCTTTAAACTTGGAGGAGTTGCCAAGGGGGCTGAAGGATGTGTATCCATCCATGCTCTTTTGCTCACGCCTCTCATCACAGCCCTTCCCCATTTATTTATTTATGTTTCTGGGCCACTTTGAAGCCCCAAAAGTTCCTGAAGCAGTTTAGAAGTTAAACAAATGCGGCATCAAACAAACAAACAAAAACAGATCAAGCTCAGCCGAGCAGCAGCACCACCTCTACCCCCCCCCCCCCAACGAGACCAAAGCAAATGCCAGGGCAGAAGGGAGCAGACACGTGAACAAACCCAGTCCAGACCACAGCCCGCCGACAAAACAGAAGCGTTCTGGCAGCACTTGCAGAGCAGAGCTGGGCAGCTTGTGGCGCTCTGGGGGCCAGTTCCCCCAACTGGAGCCCAGATTTGGCCCCTGGACAGACAGGACTAGGCCCGCAGGCCCGAGGTTCGACAGCCCTGACTCAGTGGAGGCTGGTGGCGCCGATGCTGGTGGGGCGGTGCATCCACCTAAACTGCACCCCTGCCCATCACTGCTGCTGAATAGGCCACCATGCCAAAAAAGGGCAGATTTTTCTCTAAAAAAGAGAAGAGGGTCAAACTAGCCCGTTTTTGCTGCTGCGCCACCGAATCTGGGCAGCAAACGGTGCCTCGCTTTCTTAAACGGAAGGGAAAATAGGCCTTTGTTGTTGTTGCGTGCTGTATTTCAGCGGCAAATTCGGCCGAGGGTGGCAAAACGGGTCAAGGCAGTGGAGGCTGGTGGCACCGATGCCGGTGGGGTGGTGAATCCACTCCGGAATCCAGTCAGAACTGGTCAGAACTCTGAAGGAGCTATCCAAGGTGTTAAGCACCTCGGATAGCTCCGTTAGAGTACCGGCTGACACCTGGAGCAGATCCACCACCCCACTGACATTGGAGCCACCAGCCTCCACTGGTCAGGAGGGATGAAGGCGGGCTGCGTGTTGCCCACACCAACTGGACACAGAGAGAGAAACGGGGGTGGGAGATCCGTGTGGAAGAGGGAGTTGCACAACCGAGCACCTCCTCCTGCAACTGTCACCCGCAGCAGCCATTCCAGCCAGCTGTGCTGGGGGAGATGAGAGGGAGAGCAGGGCCACTGCACCAGCCCTGCTGAGATAATTCCCCGGTCCGGTGCCTGCCAGATGTGTTGGGACCACAGGTCCCCTCATCTCCTAGCCACCATGGCCAACGGCTCTGCATGGTTCTGGGCAGGGGTCTCTCTCTCAGCCCGCCCTGGGAGATGCCAAGGAAGGAACCCCGGGCCCTCAGCACGCAAGGAGGGCGCTCTGCCACATCAGCCGTGACGCTCTTGCCCTGGGCCGGGGTCTCCCTTCCCTTTTTAGAAAACATGCACGTTTGCCGTGTTCTTCTGCCACTCTCAGTCCTCCGCATGCACTGCATTGCGCGGGAAAACAACAACCGCTCTGCTCGCTTCTCAGATTACAGGAAGGACAGGAGAGGGCGCAGTCTCATCACGAACAGCGTATTCACAGCCCATAGCTGTCACTCATCTGTCGGCACATCCGCCCCCATCCATGTCCCCTTTCTGGGAAGCAAAACACCCAGCGGGTGGGAGTGGAAGGGGCGTGCATGTTATCTCACACCAAGCAAGCCAGCCCCGCCGGCAGGCGAAAACACATGGAGGCCGCAGCCAAGTGGAAACACCACACCGGCACTCACTGCGCTCCTGGACAAGCGGGTGGAACAGAAGCGCCCGGTCAGAAACCACGCGACCAGCCTCAATCCCTGCTGAAGGAGTGGCACGATCAGGTGCCTGCAGCCCATCGCCGAAAAGCAGAACAGGAAGGGCAGAGGGCGCGAACGGCAGGGAGGCGACCCTTGACAAGATTGGAGCTGGGGAAGATGGCCACGTTTCAAGGCAAACTCGGCTCCTTGCAAGCGGCTTCAGTCATCAATTCGAGGTTCACAAAAGGTGGACACCTGGGAGGGAGTACAGACCATTGCTCGAGCACATGCTTTGCATGCAACGGCCCATTCTAAGCCTCTCTACTTGTGGCAGGCGCCTCGGACCTCTTTCAGCCCCGGGTTGAATTCCATTTTGGAAAAGCTCCTGGGGGCTGTGGGAGGAGCTGAAGGCAAAAGCGGTGCGGCCCAAAATAGCGGAAATGCCTGCCTCTGGTAGCTTGCAGCTCCCACTGCCAGGAACACAGCCTTAGGAGAGGCATCTCAACATTTCTGTTCCTGTGCAAAAGCCAGGAAGCCACCCAATGCTCAGTGGTTGGGGGGAAGAGGGTGGACACCGGGGAAAGGAACGTGGCTGTCTGGTCAACTGCAGAGGGCCAGATTCGACCCCCAGGCAGACGGGATTTGGCCTGCAGGCCTGAGGTTTGACAGCCCTGCTTCAGTGGAGGCTGGTGGCTCCGATGTCAGCGGGGCATGCACTCCGGGTTTTAGTCAGAACCAGCCAGAGCCCTAAAGGAGCTATCCAAGGTGCTTCATGGTGCTTTGTACTGCATCCACTGCCCTGCTGACACCAGGACCACCAGCCTCCACTGCCCTGACTGATGAGAAGGGAACATCCCCAGGTGATGGCGCACCTGGCTGTCCCAGTTCACCCCCGCCATCTCCAGCTAAAAGCCTCTCAATGAGGCTGGTGATGTGATGAGAGACTCTGCCTGTGGCCGCTCAGAGAGCTACTGCTGGTCAGAGGAGACCACAGTGCCCTGGGTGGACCACTACTCTGACCTGGAATAAAGCTGCTTCCTGGTGTGTGGAAATATAGGATCCTAAGACGGCACACCGAAACGCACATCTCAAAGAGGAATGTGTACAACTGATTCCGCAGTGTGCAAGCCAATGTACACTGCTCAAGTCTGCAACTGGTTAAAAAAAAAGTGTGGCTCCTTAATTTCTAGAAGACACATCCCATCCTTTCTTCTGGCCACACCGCTGTCTGGGATAACAGAAAAAACTTGGGCAGAACAAAGATAAGGCCCATGTTCCCATGGAATGCTGAACCACAGTTTAATTCAGGGGTGGGCAACCTGTTGCCCTCCAGATGTTTTGGACTGCAATTCCCATCATCCGTAATCATTGGCTATGCTAACTGGGGGTGATGGGTCTCTCTCTCAGAAAAAATCTGAGAGGATACCAGGATTCCTATGCTTGGTTTAGCGCTACATGCACAAACAGAAAGGAGCCCATATGTAGGCCTCGAGTTGGGGTTTTAGTTCCTGGTTGTTACACATGAACCAGGAATCATGGCTTAAAATAAATTCTAATTTGTTAAACAAGCCAGCCAAGCAAACCAGGGTTTGTAGTTAGCTTGTTTAGCAATTGACTGGACTTTGTTTTATACCACGATGCTTGGTTCATCTGTAACAAGTCAGAAAACAGGCAAAACTGAATCCTGGTTTATTCCCCCTCCCAAGAGCGGGTGCACAACCCTGAGGCTTTACTCGGACTCAATTCCACTCATGCACACAGTTGAGTGCCGTGGTTTAGCACTATGTGCAAACTCTGCAATGTTATTTACCCAGAAACCATATATTCTCAGCATTACCAATCTCCTGGGGAAGAAATATGCTTGCTATTTTTGGTCCTGCACTTCTTACTGATGTGGGGATAGGCAGAAGATCTACAGGTGAAACTTTTTACCAGCACTGTTATCTCCAGTTGGGGGTGGGGGATATCTAGATCTGTTGAATTTCTGTTTTCTGCAAGCTTGTCTCGAACATCAGCGCTGATTCCAGAACTACACCCATTGTTCAAGTCATGGATGAGACATTACAACACGGTTTCTGGAATTTCTCTGCTGCTGCAGACAGAGCAGGGGTAGCAACACACGGGACACATGGCCCCCACCCCAGCCTGTTTTGTGAGTCTGGCCACCACTATTGAATTTGCTGCGTTGGCAAAAACAGGGGCAATTTTTCTTTAAAACAAGCACACTGAGAGCATACACCTTGTTTTAGAGCAAAATCATGCTCCTGGAACCCTCCCAGGAGCACAACATTTCCTTAAAACAAGGTGCTTGTTTCCCACCTGGGTTTTTTGCTGCTACTGCAAAACTCTGGCTGTGATTTTGGCAGCAGTGGGGCTGGGGGTGACCCCCCAGTGGATTCCGTGTGTGTGTGTACTGCTCACCCCTGAGATGGAGGATCAGTTGCTGTGGCTTTCCCTAGATCAGCCTTCCCCAACCTGCTGCCCTCCAGATGTGTTGGGATTACAACTCCCACAATCCCCAGCCAGTATGGCCATTGTGGGAGTTGCAACAGTTGCATCTGGAGGGCAACAGGTTGAGGGAATGCAGCCCTAGATCATTAGGAGGTCAAACAAGTCCAGCAGAAAACATTTTGGCATGGAAAGGAGAACTCGGGTTGCACTGAGATCGAAGGGGGGTGGGGGATGGAACGTGCAGAAAAGCAGGATTAAGTAAAGATGCTGCTACTGCAAATGTTAGGCCAGAATGGAACCATGGCTGCCCCATGTAATGCATCTGCAATGAAAAGGAGCGCTGGAGAAGCTGGCTGGGACTGGGAAGAATCCCCAGCTTAGGTCCGAAGTTCCCTGGATAACCTTGGGATGCTCATTGCTCAGCCCCACTGACCTCACAGGGCTTGACGCCAGGTCAAAAACGGGATAACCCCCATGGATGCTGCCCTTCTGGAGTGGGGAGATAAAGTACAAATTGTAAAACAGCATTGCATCTAGTTGCTGGGGCCAGAATTCGTACTCACTCCCAACCCTGTAACAGCCTCCCACCCACCTGCATCCCGTTCTAAAAAGCTGGAGAAGAAACACTCACGTTTCCCAAGCTGCACAAAGCCCAGGGTGATGATCAAGGCGAGCGCCAGTAGCTTTGCGGCCGCAAAGGCATCCTGCACGCGGGTGGCAGCTTTCACGCTGTAGCAGTTCACCGCTGTGAGCACCACTGAAAAGAAACGTGGAGAAAAGTTAGATTTGCTCTCGGTGGGAAACTTGGTAGACACAGGGGTAAAGACCGGAGGGCGGGGAAGCAGTTGTCACATGGAGGTTGGCCCCTAAGGGATGCCACGTGAGACGCAAGCTCCCAGGACTGGCCCCCAGAGGTGTACCTGCAAAATCAGGGGTGTAGAACTTCAGGCCCAGGGACCACACACAGCCAGCCTACCTGCCTGGGGTTCACACACAGCCAACTGGCCAGCCTGCCCAGCGACGACAGCCAATACACAGATGTATTTCAGCAGCCTAACGTTTTGGAAGTTCAAAGCTGCAGGGACTCCATTTGGAAGGATGTGTCTTCTTAACCCAGCCTTCCCCAACCTGGCAGCCTCCAGATATGTGGGACTACAATTCCCATCATCCTCAGCCAGCATCTGGAGGTGATGGGAGTTGTCGTCCAATGCATCGAGACTGCTGGGTTAACCTCTCTCTCTTCCACTTCCCCTCCTCCTCTGTGCAGCCAGATGGAAGAGGGCAAATTCTGCCACCTGCAGGACTGTGACCCGGGGTTACCCTTTCCCTTACTAAACTAAGGGGGGGGACAGTCACGGCATTCCACCCAGAAACCTCTTTTTCTTCTCCAGCTGGGGAACCCTGGTGCAGGATGCTGGGCAGGCAGCAGGGGTGGCCTTTATTTAGTTCTTTTTCAGGTCCCTAGTAGTTTGCATTGATGCTGTGATTGAAACTGTACTTTCCGCCCCTCACGACATACAACTTGGAGAGTGCCCGGCACTCATTGCCCAGCATGTGAGTTTTTAGAAATGAAGATGGGGAGTGGGGGAAGCAGCTTATTTCCAAAGCGTACCTGCACCTTCGATGTCCCACACCCCTCTCCTTGCCCATTTCCCCCTCAATCTCTCTTCCTCCGCCCTTGTCTCACTTCTCTATAACACAGAGGCTTAAGCCCTCTGCACAAGGGTCAAGCCATGCTGGTATTCCACCTGTGGTGCCAGCACGCCTTTAGTGCCAGCACTCACTCGCCTACTGGACGGCTTGATACACCCCTAGACTGGCATCAGAGGGAAGGTGTTGCAATGTAATAAACGTAAGTGTTGCATCATCCCTAGGCGGGGCTTTTTTCTTGCAGGACGAAAGCAGCACCTTTCTGATGCAATTAAGACAGGCATGGGTGTGGAGGAGGAGGAGGAAGGGAAGTCACCCTGCGACTCCCAATCACCCTTGAAGCATGTGAAATCTAAGAACCCGAGGCCCTCCTCCTCTGCCGTTTTTCAAACGAAATGAATGAATAAGTTATTCAACTTCCTCCTTGGGCTCCGGGATGACTCAAAACCTCTGGGGCCATGCAAGACAGAAAGGCAGTTGCATCATTCACACCCACTTGTGCTGAGAAGGCTCTGCAGCTGTCCTCTCCAGGATTACTCTTTGAGACTGGAGCAAAAGGGCAGCAGGCAGGGCCCCGGAGAAGGCTCCCCAGCGGCGGAAAGCAGAAGTGTTGCCAAACAAGCCAGTGTGTGGCCGCGTGCATCTGCTAGGACCCCCTTCCCCAACCTGGAGCCCTCCAGATGTTTCAGACTACAACTCCCATCATTTCAGGCTGGCCAGGGATGATGGGAGTGGCAGTCCAAACATCTGGGGAGCACCATGTTAAGGAAGGCTGTGTGAGGATGTTAAATTCACATGCAGGGTTGCTCCTGCCTCTCTTCAGGGGGGTGAGGAGCCCGGCGTTAATTTGTGTAGATTGTCACTCTCTTGTCAGGAAGATGCTTGCTGTATTTCTATCAGGCTTTTATTAAAATGTTTGCACGCATCCAAACTCAAATGCATAGAAGGAAAAAGCAGCAAAGAACAGCACAGGGTGTAAACTTGCAGCACAACCCCATCTGCATCTACTCAGAAAATTTCAGTGGGGCTTAAAGAGCACCAAGGATCAGCCCCAACCCTTTTCCAGCAACGTAAGCCACTCTCTTACCCTCAGCCCTCTTCTCTGCAAACATGGGGATAATAGGGTTGTTGCCAGGATTGCAACAAGGTAACATCTATAACTTTGGACCCCTGAAAACACTACAAAGCTATTACTGTAAGAGACATTGACCAAGCATGTGCAGAGTGCATCGTTCCCCGAGTAACCAGAGCCTCCCCTCACACATTTGAGGGATGTGCTTCCACATCACTGAAACCAGCTGCCTTTGGCTCTCCCTCAACTGTCACCTAGCAGCAGCAGCCATTCTATCAGACTGCAGCAGCAGGAGGGAAGGGAAGCCAAGCCAGGCAATCAGGTCTGCTGAGACACCAGCTCACTTTGGCTCTCCTCTTGCAACTGTCATCTAGCAGTAGCCATTCCACTGGACTACCTGAACCGCTTCCATTGCAGTTCAGTGGAAGAGCACATGCTTTGCATACAGAAGGTCCCAGATTTAATCCCCAGCTTCTCCAGGTAGGGCTAGGAAAGAATCTTGCCTGAAACCCTGGAGAGCCGCTGCCAGCCACTGTTGACAACACTGGGCTAGATGGACCCAGGGTCTGACTCAATATCAAGCAAGTTCCTATTATGAGAACTATAACTTTAAGAACTGGTGCCCTGGATAGTGCATCATCCTGGGGCATTGTGGGAGGGGGGAAATTGGCATAATTCCCCCCACCCCACACAATGCCTTGGTACAGTGTCCAGTGCATTGCTGGTAAATAAAATGGCGCCCACTGCAGAAGGCGAACCTCTGAAAAAGTGAAGCACGGTAGGAACCGTGTAAAAACAACAAAACAGCCCCATTTCTTTCTCCGGGCCAGAGATCCCTCCAAATGTTTGGGACTACAACTCCCAGCATTCCTGCCCATTTGCCATGCTGGCTGGGGCTGATGGGAATTGAAGTCCAAAACATCTGGAGGAAGCTGCATTGGGGAAGGCTGATATGGGCACTTTTGATTCGGAAAATAAGGAAAATCAAGTGAACATGGCTGCCACAGGGTTCAATTTTTCCATCCCTTGTGAAGCAGATGTTTACACCGCGCCTTGCCTACGTCACTTTTGCCTTGGGGGAAGCCCTTGCATTAGCACTAGGCAAAACACGGCTGTCTCAGTGGGGTTCATCCAGAGGGGGCACAGCCGATGAGGAAAAGAGCTGCAACCTCTTTTTCAGCCATCCAGGAGACAAGATGGAAAAGATTCCTCAGAACACAGAAATGCCACAAGACGCCCCGGTTGTCTCTGACGTGAAAGCCTGCTAAGCCCTTTCAGACTGCCGCGAAAAAGTCTCAGCGTAAAAGTCTGGCTGGCAAAGAGTGGCCTGTGCTGTGCACGAGGTTTAAACGTTGGCAATATGAACAGAGGAAAATGAGACTAAAGCACTGCTGCACATAGAGCAGAGGTGGGCGACATGCAGCCCCGCCACCCACCCCCAGGAAGCAATTAAAAACAAAAACAAATCAAAAAAAGTGTTTGCGGCCACTACGGAGCACCCAGAGGGCCAAATGTAGCCCGCTTGCAAGCTAAAGATGCCTCTACTGTTGCTCCGTAGCACGGAAAGGATTCCATTTAGCTTGCAAACAAACTAAATTTAAACACTGAGGCACTCTGTACCCAGAATTTCAGTGGCAAACCAGCGATTACTGCTCGGGGGGAGGGGGCACGCTCCGCAGACAGCGCCCCATGGCAGTGGGTGAAGAGGTCCACCCATGATGCAGACCATTTAGAGGAGATACTTCTTTGATCTCTAAATTCTCTCTCTCTCGCACACAAACACACACACTCACAGGTTTGCCTGCAAAGAACCTGTTTGTCATCTTCAAGACAAGAATTAAAATTTTCCATCAGAGGGCAAACTAGGAAGACATTTAATGTGCAGGCTTTCTCCAAGGCAACGGTCCTGAGGAAAATATTCTGAAGCCATTATTTGCTTTGTGGCAAATTAACACCCCCACAGGGATTTTCCTCGGGACTCAGCAGGGGAGGGAAGAGCTGAATCCCTGCTTCCTGCCAGAAGATGGTATATATCACTTTGGAAGATGAACAAGTGAAGGAGCCCCTAATGATGGGGGTGAGATTATTAGGTCCTGTAATTGTGTTTCCAGAGCACATACGGGGACGGAACTGGCTGGCATCCGGCTTTGTTGCAGGGTCTGGTCCCCGTGTTTGTATCCTTGGCCACTGGGGAGCAAAGGAACCTCAAAGGTGGTTAGGGCGAGAGACCACATAGTTAGAATTGAACCTGATGATGAATTCGATCACCAGAGGCTTGAATCAAGATAAAGGATTTTTTTTATCACACTACATGTGTTAATTGGCTCACCTCATGCCAGGATGTTCGTGGTATTAGCAACAACTGCACTGTTCATGACCACTATTAATAATGCGATTGCCACTGTCAATTACTTTCTGCTTTTCATTTCTTTCTGACCTCACTTTGCTATGCTTGTTTTCTCTCCCCACCCACCGTTTGTACTATATACAAACCTGAAACTTTCCACAATACTCCACGCATCTGATAAAGCAGGCTGTCGACCACAAAAGCTCCTGCCAGAGTAAATGTGTTTGTCTTCAAAGTGCTACGGGCTCTTTGCTGGTTTCGCTACTGACTTGGCTGCCTGGCTGAAAACGGCTCTGCTCTCTCAGCTGCCACCCCCCCTTCCCCCGCAGCTGATGGGATTTGTGGTTTGCCTCATGTCTAGTTTGGCCCCGGACTGTTCAGGAACATGAGAAGCCTATGAAGGCCCACGAGAAGGATGCTGGGTGGGAGATCGTGACTATCGGCACAGAACAAACCACTGCCACAGCATGCATCAAGGGAGGAGGTGGGCATGCAGAAATGCCTCAACTTGGGCTCCCTCCCCCAGATGGTAATAACAATAACAATCCTCTGCCATCTTTCTCAAAAGGGACTCAAGGTGTCTTAGTACAAAATCAAAATATACACAATTGAAACAGATAAAACAATTATCCACTAAAATACAAACACCCCATAAAACAACTAAGGGAGCAATCACATGGCCACTAGTCGCCGTGTAGAAGGCCATAGCATTTTTCTATTTCTTGGAACCAAGGCCAGAGCCAGGGCTCCGACTTCAGTTCCCAGAAACTGCGCTCCCCTCCCCCTTGTAGCCAGCGCGGTTCTCTCTGCACCGGCTACGTTTCTGTGCTTGGAAACGCAGCGTGGAGACGGGGAAAAGGGGGTGATCCAGGGGGGTGGGGAGGAGATGGTGGGAGCCAAAATATGCAGCTTCCTATGTGCAGTGCAACCTCCTTCCCTCCCCCTCCCCAAAGCCACAGCAGACAGCCAAAATTGGCCATCTAGCCCAAAATGCAAACACTTCGGAGACTGCCAACTATCTCAATAGGATTGCACCCTAAAACATTAGTGACAACTGTAAGCAATTCAGCTGAAGCATTAAACAGCCCATCGTATACCATCAAATGCCTGGGAATAGAAGTCATAACCTGCCACCAAAAAGATGACTTGTTGGCACCAGGTGGGCCTCGATAGGGAGATAATTCCATAATCGGGGGGCCACCACTGAAAAGGTCATTCACTGAACCTCCCTTGTAGGACGTGCCTGAAGAAGGGCCTTAGATATTGATGGTAACAAGCAAAACTGCTCCAGGCGCTCCGGGCTCCTCTTGCATGCAGAAGCCCTCTCGCTAAGAGTCTTCTTCCTTCCAAATGCAAGTGAACAGTTCTCCAAAAAAAAGAGTATTCCTGCCCCACACCTTTTAATTTGGAGATGCTGGTGACAGAATAACTAGACTTCCCATTCTGATGTAATAATATGAAGGCTTGTGGACTCACTTCTGGAGAAACTGATCAAATAAGCTAGTTAGCAAATATTTTTTTTTAACACATCTGTAGCTCTTTCCAGGACTCTCTTGTTTTGCTGAGACTCACATGCTTCAGAAGGAAGAATCCAAAATGAAGAATCCAAAAAAGAATGGAAACGGTGATACAAGAAGAGGTGAGACAATGGGATTCTGAAACCAGCAGGCAAAGCAAGAGAAAAATTCCTTCAGTCAGGAAATGAGCATTGCAAAGTGAACATAGAGCAGGCTAAAGAAACAGAGGACCCTTCATACCAGCAAGGTGTTTAAAAAGAGTTTAAGTGGAGGAATGTAAAAGCTGCAATGACAGCACGCGGACCCCAGTGCGGACCCCAAATGAAGGTAGACCCTCCATCAAGGCCACAGATGGGCTTAGCAAAAGGCCTCACACCAAGAGGAGGATGCAGAAAGGGATATGAAACTGCCACGATTGCACACAAGAGGAAAACCACACAACTGGCACAGGATACAGGTGCCATTTCTTGACAATCTTGACTGTCTCTGTTTTAAAAAAAAATGACAATTTGTTTAGCCTTCATGAATGTAGAGAGAGACTTTGCAGGCTGTGGGTTTTGGAAGCCCAAGAGGTGAGAGGTGCTCCGTGTTTTATCCGTTTTAGTGGTGGTTTTATTCTGTCTGCAAATTTAGAGTTATACTTCTAATGGTGCTTATATGTTGTACTGTTTTATATGGGTTGTTATCCGCCCTGGGCTCCTTGTGAAGAAAAGAGGGCCATAAATGACAGCCAGTGTAGTGTAGTGGTTAGAGCATTGGACCCAGGTTTAAATCCCCAATTGGCCATGAAGATCATTGGGTGACTCTGGGCCAGGCTAACCTACCTCTCACGGTTGTTGTGAGGATAAAATGGAGAGGAGGAGGACCAGGTAAGCTGCCTTGGGTTCCTTGCAAGAGGAAAAAAGGCAGAATATAAATGCAGTAATAAAATAAATAAATAAATAAATAACATCTAATAGTAATATATAAATAATAACCTAGAGCCATCACCTGCTCAAATAAACCTTAGTCAACTGTATGAGTTTGTCAACCAATACATCTGCAAAGATTAGCATATGAGGGGAAAAAAGTTCTAAAGGAGTAGCGTGCATGCTTTGTTTTTTAAAGGAAGATGCACGTGTTACAGGGATCATCTTAGAAGAGGTAACCCACACCTCTTTCACCCACCTGTGAGGGAATGGGTGTCCAATCGAGCAGGTACAAGTTCCAAGCAGGCGTGAGCCCTGGCACCTCTCCAATTCACTCTGCAACTCTCAACACACCTGCTTTGTTTTCATCCCCGAGAGTCTCAAGGCGCTTGAGACTCGAGGCACCTCCTGGCCTAGTTTCTAAATCACTGTAATCCCCCAGGAAGCAGGTTGCCTCACACCATCAAGGAGTTTAGGGGGCGGGGGGAGGAGAGAGCGAGATTCTAAGCTTGAATCCCTTTAGCCAGCCTGTTCTGCAAAGAATTGGGGATCCACTGAGCCACCTGGCTGGCAAGAAAAGGCTGTGTTTTCGGCGGGGCTCTCGGCTCCACCAGCCTCACTCTGGTAACATGAGTCGTGTCGGCCTTGCCGAGAAAAGGGCCGCTCTACCATTACTCGATACTTCTTATTCTGAATGGATAGAAGGAAACGCTCCATGGGCTGTAAACACGTGCAAGAAACAACTGGACCCAAAGCCTGAGAGGCCGCCGTTTGCATCAGGTGCTTTTGGACATGGTAAATAGCCACACGCTGAACACAGATGTGAAATTCCTGCAGCAGCTGCCCAGCGCACCCATTTTCAGGGCTTCCTTCAGACATGGAAAAACTCTTATGTGGAAATCGCTTCTATGTGGGAACTGGGACACAACTTGAACATGGAAAACTGCACTGCACACTCAGACCGCTGGTCTACCTAGCACAGTATTGTCTACACCAGACTCCTGCAAGTAGCAGCCTCCGGGTGTGTCAGACTACAACTCCCATCATCTTCACCTTGGCTGGGGGTGATGGGATTCATAGTTCAACACACTGGGAAGGCGCTAAATTGGGGAAGGCGCTAAATTGGCTTGCACTAAGCGGCAGGGGCTCTCGGGGATTCAGTAAGGGTTCTTCCCCAGCCCTGCCGGGAGATGCTGGAAGTCAAAACTGGGACCTTCGGCATGCAAAGCATTTGCTAGAACCAGGAGTGGGCTACCTGGTGCCCTCCAGATGTTCTGCACGATAATTCCCATAATCACTATTAGCCATGCTGGCCAAGGCTGAAGGGAGATGCCTTCCAGATGTTTTGCGCTACACCTGGTTGTCTTTTCTGTGCTTGACCACTGACCCGTCCCCTAACCTGTCTGCCGATCCAATGTCGTTCCAATTCCTGTGCGCATGTTTGCTTCCCATCCTATGGGGTTCACCTGGCTGCTGACTCCGTTATCTTTTAAGCAACAGGAGAAGACCTTGTTCTTCAACTGGGCCTTTTAAACCTCTGGTTATTAAAACAAAAGGGGATACATGGCTGGAAAGTGTGCTTTTATACTTCTTTAAAATAAAAATATTCTGTTAATTCAATTGTGTGCACACATCCTCAGGAAGCTGCAGCCAGCCACATTGGAAGCAGCCTTGAATAAGTCGGGGAGGAAGGTAGGCCAGAACATGTCGCACGAACCCTGGGGCATCAGCACCCTCCCGTGCTTTCCAAAGGCAGATCCATAGGACAAGCTTTTGGAGATCTGCTCACAGCATGCCGAATACATTTCCTTTCCTTAAAAAGCAGGTCGTGCTAGAGGGGTGTGTGTGTCTGTGCGTGGGGGGGGACGGGGACGACTCCACGTTGGATCAGGTCAATGGTCCTGGGCAAGGGGGGGGGATTGTTACCTTTTCTCTTCCGCACCATTTCCTCCAATTTAAACCCCACCAACCCAAACCGGACAGGCCCCAAACCAAGTCTGTTCCTATACCTTGGGGCACTTAGTGCCCCCAGGTACGCACACCTTTTTTGGCTTACTTTGCATGTGTCTCATACCTGCCATACTTTAAAGTCATCCACAGAAGCCCTCCTTCAAGTGCTCCCTCATTCTGAAGCTCAAAGGGTGGCAACAAGAGAGAGGGCTTTTTTGGTGGTGGCTCCCCAACTCTGGAATTCTCTCCCAAGGGAAGCTTGCCTGGTGCCCACGTTGCTAACATTTCGGTGCCAGGCTACATCTTTCCTGTCCTTTCAGACTTTTAAAATCTTTTAGGGCGTAATACTCTGCATGTTTGGGGCTGGCACATGGGACGCTTTTCTGTCTAAACATGCATAGGATTACGCCCTTAACGTCTTTTAAAACATTTTAATATTTTTGCATTTGATTATTTTAATCCCTGCAATCTGGTTTTACCTCATACCTGACATTGTATTCTATGCTGTGTTGGCACTTTTATGAGGCATTTAGTAAATGCAATCACTAGAATACACAAATAAATTCTTGAAAGGATTGGAGAGACCCTCTTCTCATACATTCCTCTCTTCCTCCCCAGCTGTTTCAGGGAGCAAAAGGTTGGGTGGGAGGAGTTATGGTGGGCTTCCTGGCAGGTCACAAAGGCACCAAAACAGCCTGCAAGTAAATCTAGTTGCCAGCCACTGCTCTGGGAGGTTACTGGTTTGCAGTGTGAAATCTCACACTGCCTATGGACAGAAGCTCACGGACGCTGCAGCGGACAGGTATGTTGATGTAAATCTTTGGGGCTCTGGGGAGCCTCATGCCATCAGAGGACGAATGACATAGGGAGCTAAGCCGCAGAAGGATCACCGCTCAAAAGTCGATCAAGCCCCTAATATGGTCAAAGCAGAATCACCGCCCCCTGGAAACGCACAAATATTTATGGACCTCGGGATATTGATTTAAGTCCTGAGCTGCAAGACTCGTGAATTTTGAAAAGAGGGGAGATTACGGGTGCAATTCAGGTCTTGCCTTGGCAGAGCCATAAAAAGCACATTAACGGGGCCTGTTAAAAGGAATAAACAAAGGGAATTGTTTGAGAAACTGCTACAAGCCTGCATAAGGGAGGCAGCGACAGACTCCCTTGAAAAGCCTTTCGTGCCTGGGAAGGGCTGAAGGGGATGATGAGCCTATTTGCGGGGTGGGGTACACTACAGAACAGCATGGGGGATAAGACACAGGACACAATGTGAGAGAGGTAGTGTGGTATAGTGGTTAGAGTGTTCAACTGAGACTTGGGAGATCGGGGTTTTAGTCCCCACTCAGCCATGAAGCTCACTGGGTGACTTTGGGCCAGTCACCGACTCTCAGCCTAACCTATCTCATAGGGCTGCTGTGAGGATAAAAATGGAGAGGGCACCATGTAAGCCGTCTTGGGTTCCTTGCAAGAGGAAAAAAGATGGGAAAGAAATGTAATAAATGTAAGAGTAATAATAATATCAGTGCAAACATTGCACAGCATTTCCTGGAGTCTTGCCCAGGGATTTCAAAGAACCGATGGATGCACACTCAGAAAAACACAAGGAAATCCCCAAAGCTCACAGCAGCCCAAGGCAGATTTCCTTACACTTTTATTATTATTTGTGTGTCACTTTTCCTCCAAGGCATTCAGGGTTATCCTGCTTTATCCTCACAGCAACCCTGCGAAGTAGGTGGGTTAGGGTATTTTAGAAAATGTTTTTATTGTAGAATTTTATTGTTTTAAACTGTTTTTATTGTATGTTGTACATCGCCCAGAGTGGCTGGGTGACCAGCCAGATGGGCGATTAATAAATTTAATAATAAATAATAAATAAAATATGGCTGGGAGTGACATTACCCAAGCCACCATGAAACAGAGTTTCATGACTGAAAGGAGATTTGAGTCCTGGCCCCCCACCCCCCGCCCCAATCAAATCCAAACCACATCCACTACATCGTACTAGATCTTCATGAGATGTACTCTAGTGCCAAGATGATCAAGAGGTATTCCAGAAGTAGTTATGGCATGGAGCTACGTTTCCACAGATGGCCAATGCATCTGCCTTCTTGGACAAAAGCCATCAGATAGAATCCTTTACAGCAGCCCCAGCCAGAATGTGCAATGGTCAGCAGTGCTGAGAGTTGTAGTCCAAAACATGTGGAGGGCCCCAGGTTGCCTTCTCCTCCCATAAGGGATTCTGCCAGATGGCTTCCATCCAAGAAGGCAGATGTAGTTCTAATCTCTAATCTCACAGAAAGATCTCCGCAACTTTTCCTTTCTTGCATCCTTTGTAACAGCTTCTGGGTCAGGGCACGTGGCCTGTTGGTCCAAACAACTGAAGTGTTTCACTTGTGGTGGTCCCCTTTCGCCACCTTGTGACATGAGCAAGGTTGGTGGAGTTCTCACAGCCCAGATGGGCAAGGATGCAGGAAGCTACTCCAACCTGCCATTTTGCTGAGCTGCTGCTCTCAGCAGAACGAAAAAGGCAGAGGAAAAATTCTTGGAGGCAACGTAGCTCAGTGGCAGAGCACACGCTGGGCTGGAGCGACTCCCCTATGTGGGAAGTTTACAACAGCAGGGATTGTTTAGCTCAGAAAAAGGACGGCAAGGGGAGACATGACAGAGGTGTACAAAATTATGCACAGTGTGGAGAATGTGGATAGGGAGACATTTTCTCCCTCCCTCATAATACTAGAACCCAATGGGGCCATCCCATGAAGCTGATTGGTGGGAGATTCGGGACAGATAAAAAGGACTTCTTCACACAGCACATAGTTGAACTATGGAATTCGCTACAACAGGATGTGGTGATGGCCAGCAAGTTGGATGGCTTTAAAAGGGTTAGACAAATTTCTGGAGAAGGCATCAATGGCTACTAGCCTTGATGGCTACATGCTACCTCCAGTACCAAAGGCAATGTGACTATGTACACCGGTTGCTGGGGAAAATGGGCAAGAAGGCACTTTTGCACTCGTGTCCTGCTTGTGGGTTTCCAGTTGACAGCTGGTTGGCCGCTGTGTGAACAGAATGCTGGACTAGATGGACCCTTGGTCTGATCCAGCACGCCTTTCTTATGTTCTTATGCCTGGCATGCAGAAGGTGCCAGACTCAGGTACAAATGATGGAGGAAGGCTGTGCCTGAACCCCTGGAGAGCCACTGCCAGCCAGAGACAATGCCATGCTAGAAGGAGAATCAATCTGGCCTGGCTTAAGGCAGTTTCCCAACTCCAATGTAATTTCTGTTTTGTTCCTAGCAAGATGGACATACAAGCCGACCCATCACCAATGTATTTACTTCCCCTCCTGGGAGCTCTGGAAAAATTACTCCATTTCCTAAGTATAAGCAGTGCAATCTCTTCGGTCTATGCATCATCTTCTGCTCACCCAATCAGAGCTCGGGGAAGAAAAGACATGGTGCAATTTAAGGAGCCAGTTCTATGTGGCTGAAGTAAACATTTCTCAAGCAAGGCAGCCCCTCCGGAGATAAATCATTTCTCTCAACTGTTTGGAGAGGCTCTGAGCAGCAGGTCAGCCTGATCAAGAGAGCCATTTTCCTGGGGAAGTGTTAGCTACAGGGGCAGTCTATCTGGAGGAAAGCAACCTAGGTGGCTTCACTTCGACGACACGGCAACCGGCAAGCAGAGAAGGCCGAGGTGCTCCTGCTGCTGAGCTGACTTGGTACCACCTGGGAAGGTAATGTGGGCTGGAACCATTTGCTCTGTACACAGTCTGGCCCTGGACACCAGCCAATTCCACTATTAAGCAACGGCATGAGACGAAGCTGGTGCTGACAAGTAAGGCAAGAGCAGCCCAAGTACTGGAACGAAGATCGAAACGCTTCTGAAGCTCCAGTTCAAAAGCTATTTTGCTGATTCTCCTCTCCCTCCCATACCCCGGCGATGGGACATTAGTGCTGGGTCAGCCACTACTGGCCCGCAGGCAGAATCTGGCCCAAGGAAAGCCATTGGCTGGCCCTAAAAACACTGGTAAACATCCCACCTCTATGCCGGCCCAAGATCAGGCCATTTTCCCAGTCAGCCGCCATTATAATTAGCCAGCCAAACCACAGGGAGGGGGGGGGAATCTATGCGAGCCCCGGACTGGAAAGAGGGTAAAATTGTGCGGAAGTCACATGTGGAGTTGCTGAGCAACCATACAATGGTCTCCTATTGATTGCTGCGATAATCCAGCAGCAATATGGGACCACGTGGGGCTGCCCGGCAACACAACTCCCCGCCCCCCCCCTCCACGCACAGGCCTCTCCTCTCCCTTTCGTGTCACATCTTGCCAGTCCAGCTGGCCTGAAGTCCGTGCCTGCTCTGCAGCAGCGCTGGGAGTTAAAATGGTTGCGGTCATGAGAAAGCAGCATCCCCAGCCCCACACCGCTCGAGCAGCAGCACAACCTGGTCATGTTAGACCGGTGGAGGCTAGTGGCTCCGGGGTCAGAAGGGCAATGAACCTGCTCCGGGTTTCAGTCCGAATGGGTCAGAACTCGAAAGGAGCTATCCAACATCCTTGGTGCAGACCGCCAAGCCCACAAGTGTCATACCATTTCTGAATGGCACACTTTTAATCACGACTGCTTTTCCTGGGGAGATACGGAGAAGCAGGGCTGGTGCTCTCTAGGTCGCCCTTTCTAGGTATTTTACTGTGACCAGTAGGGACACAGACGTCCAGGCACCATTTGGGACAGACGCAAATGGGTCAGCGCCCCACTGACATCGGAGCCTCCAGCCTCCACTGGTTTAGACTCTGGAGTTAATGACTTTACAGGAACCCCCTTCAGATGGCCATGTGTAACGCACATTTCTCTCCCCACCACTCCCAACCGCCACGGCACGCTTTACACCTGCTTCGGCATGCCTGACCTGTGAGAACCATGACAAAGGTGCTGGCCATTTCCCCTTTCAATCCTTCAGTTGTTAAAAATATCACGGTAGCTTGTTTTTAGATCTTCGCACTGCTGCTGGCATTTACCCTGCTTTTTTTAAAAAAAAACCACACACGTCAGTTTCATTCTGTTTTAACTTAGGCATTTGCTATTACGTTTGACTAGGTTTGCATTTTATGATTTAAAGTTTTGTTCTGTGAACCGCCCAGAGAGCTTTGTCTATTGGCCAGTATACAAATGTAATAAATAAAATAAAATGGGATCTGATCCACAGACACAATCCACCAGTTTTCCTGAGCAAGCCCTGCTGAAACTGACAGGGCTTCAATTTCAAAACAGTGTTTTCTTCGTAAACCCATGTTGAGACGAAGGATGATTTCCCAAGTGGATCATGGCCCGTGTTCATTAGCAGTCCAGGGGCTGGTGATAGTGGCAAAAAAGAGTTGTTTTTTGGGGGGGCCCATACATAAAGAACAGGTAACCGTTATTCCTGCAGCCAGGAGGAGTATTTTGTTTGCCTTTATATGCATGCTTTTGGTATGAGGTGGTGATCCTAAGCATGCTTATGTGGAAGAAAGCCACCCTTAACATAATCGGGATTTATTTCCAAGTTTCGGTTCCAGGCATTAATGTCCTGGTTCAGCACCTCTTCTTCTAAAGTGCTTGAAGGTAAGAAAGAGCCTTGGATCGCTAACCTCAAAACTGTGAAGTCTAGGAACAGGTAATGGGAGGTCGAAATAATCCCTTTGAGCCACATAAGAAGTTTCCCGGTTCACTTGAGTAGGTATGTCAACGGGAAAGGGAGAATGAAGAAATGCATCAAAAGCACCAATTAGCTAAGGGAAAAATGTTGATCCACAGTTGTTGTTGTTGTTCAGTCGTGTCCGACTCTTCGTGACCCCATGGACCATAGCATGCCAGGCCTTCCTGTCCTCCGCTCTCTCCCAGAGTGTGCTCAAGTTCATATTCATTGCGTCGGTGATGCTATCTCGCCATCTTGTCCTCTGTCGTCCCCTTCTCCTTTTGCCTTCCGTTTTTCCCAGCGTCTGGGTCTTTTCCAGTGATGTCGATGTTCAATCTTGCCATCTCATATTTGACCACCTCCAGTTTACCTTGATTCATTGATCTTACATTCCAGGTTCCTAAACAATATTGTTCTTTACAGCATCGGACTTTCTTTTCACCACCAGACACATCCACAGCTGAGTGTCCTTTCGGCTTTGGCCCAGCCGCTTCACTCTTTCTGGCGCTACTTGGAAATTGCTCTTCCCCAGTAGTATTTTGGACACCTTCCGACCTGAGGGGCTCATCTTCCGGCATCATCTCTTTTAGCCTTGTGATATGTTCCATGGGGTTTTCTTGGCAGGAATACTGGAGTGGGTTGCCATTTCCTTCTCCAGTGGACCACATTTTGTCAGAACTCTCTGCCATGACCTGTCCGTCTTGGGTGGCCCTGCACGGCATAGCTTATGGCTTCGCTGAGTTACGCAAGCCCCTTCGCCACAACAAGGCAGTGATCCATGAAGGGGTGATCCACAGTAGGGTACAATAATCTTCCCAAACAAAAGTGCAACTTATAGAAAGATTTAATTCAAAAGCCCCGAAAGGGGAAAAAAAACCCTGTAAACAGCAGTCTTGGGGGAATAAACTTAAAAGCAGCAATAGCAGCACCACTCTGAAATGATCCATGTTCTTCACGCTCCCCAAAAACTGGCCTTCAGCAAAGAAATTATAACTCAAACTGTTCCCCTAAAACTATTGCTAGCTCCTAGTGTGGGACAGGAGTACACACTCTGCCTGACCCATCAGCAAGAGAGCAGAGGCTGGAAGACAGCAGAATCAGCATCCTGTTCCTGTTCCGTCACTATAAAAAGAGGGGGTGCATCAGCCTCCAGCACTTACTCCAATGCACCCCAAATCATGAGAAAAATGATACTTAATGTTGGCAAAGCACTTTCAAGCATTCAAAACACTTCCTATGGGCAAGGGTAGCGGTGAACGCCTCTTTACAGCAAAGCGTGATTCTGTTTTGCTTAGAGATGGCGGTGGTAAGACCTTTGCTCAAAAAACCCTCCCTGAACCCCATCACATCGGGTAATTTCCAGCTGATCTCCACCATACAATTCTTAGGCAAGGCGCTGGAGCACGTGATGGCTTCTCAGCTCCAGGGGTTTCTGGATGAAGCAGATTACCTAGATACATTTCAGTCTGGCTTCAGACTTGTTTCGTTGCCTTGGTGGATGGTCTACGCCCCAAGAACTGGACAGGGGAACTGTGGCCCTTTAGGTCCTGCTCTCAGCGGCTTCTGATACCACTGACTGTGGTATCCTTCTGAGGCGTCTCTCTGGGGTGGGGCTAGGAAGCACTGTTCTACAGTGGCTCTATCCTTCTTGGGGAAGCGATGTCAGAACATGGTGCTGAGGACCGCCTGGTCAACGCTGTGGCCGCTGGCCCATGGCATCCCTCAGGGTTCCATCTTGTCCCACATGCTGTTTAACATATACATGAAACCAGCAGGAGAGGTTTCTCCAGAGCTTTGGGTTTTGATGCCACCAGCACACTGATAACATCAACTCGATTTCCATCAAGCCTGAAGGAAGCTCTTCTAGTTCTAAATCAGTGTCCGATGTCAGTAATGGAGTGGATGAGGGCAAACAAACTGAAGCTTAATCTAGACAAGATAGAAGTGCTCCTGGTTAGTCGAAAGGAAGATCAGGGAACAGGGCTTTAACCTGTACTGGATGGGGTTACACTCCCCCGGAAGACTCAGGCTTGCAGTCTGGGTATAGTCTTGGACTCAGCCCTGAATCTGGATGCATTTGCACAGCTGAGGCTGGTGTGCCAACTGCGCCCGTTCCTAGAGACATCTGATCTGGCCACAGTCACACATGCCTTAGTTGCATCCCATTTGGACTATTGTAACATGCTCTACATGGGGCTGCCTTTGAAAACTGTTCAGAAACTTCAGCTGGTCCGGAATGCTGCGGCCAGACGGTTGACTGGGCCAGTTACAGGGAGCACATGACTCCCCTGTTGCAGCAGCTTAACTGGCTACCAGTTAAGTCTCAGCAGAATTCAAAGTGCTGGTTATGACCTATAATGCCCTATGCGGCCTGGGACCAGGCTCCCTGAAAGGCCACCTTCTCCCATATGAGCCTGCCCAGGTTTTACAATATTCGGGTGAGGCCCTTCTCTCGGTCTCAACTGCCACTGGGGGTTTGTTTGGTGGGGACATGAGAAGGCCTTCTTGGTGGTTGCTCCCAGGCTCTGGAACTCACTGCTGAGGGAGGCTAGGTTGGCCCCCTCTCTGTTGTCCTTCCCCCAGCAGGCAAAGATGTTTTATTCAGGCAGGGTTTTGGCATGTTGGGGGGGGGGGGTTAATTGTTTGGGTGCTGTTTATTTTACTGTTACATTTTTAATTTGTTTGTTACATTTTAATTACAATTTTGTTTTTAATCTACATATTATGGCTAGCTGCCTTAAGCACCAGTTTTGGCAGAAAGGTTGAATATAACTTAAATCAATGGTTGTTGCAATCCTTACACCATTGTTATAGATGACAACTGTCCAAGTTTCAAAACTGAGTTCCAGGGTTCAGAGCAGATTTCTGAGAGTGAACTATTAGATACCACGGAAGCCATGACTTCTAATGCAGCTGTAAATCTTTTGGGTGAGAGATCTGAAAGTGAAGTGAGCGATATTACTCTGATTACTAATGATCCTGAGCCCTTCTCCTGAACCAGTGCCAGAAAAAAATATTAGAGTTATCAGAACTATTAAACCCGTGCAACATCTAACATATAACAAGTGACCTATCCAGACAGTACCTTGATTCATTACAGCAACTGATACAGTGGAGTCTCCACTCCTCTTGCAAGGAGCCCAAAGCATCTTACAAGGTTCTCCTCCTCTCCATTTTATCCTCACAACAACCCTGTGAGGGAGGTTAGGCTGAGAGTCCATGACTGGCCCAAAGTCACCCAGTAAGCTTCACGGCAGAGTGGGGACTTTAACTCGGGTCTCCCAAGTTCCAGTCCAACACTCTTAACCACTGCACCACACTGGCCCTCCAATAATGCATTGCTCCCTCTTGTAATGCAAATTATTTTGGGGTGGCTTGGTCTGGAATGGGCAATTCAGACCCATTAGCTTTACAAGACACCTGCTCCGGGTGGAGATGAAAATTCCTAGAACTGGGTTGCTCAAACGGATCGGCAACACAGCAGCCTGCAGTGCTGGACTTGGGGTCGGGGCTACGGAGCCTGTCATGAGGAGCCCTTGCACTTCAAAATTTACTACACCTCTACTGCCTACACCACTCATTCGCAGATTCAGGCAACAGAAACCAGTGGAAAGAGCCACTGAAACTGTAGAGTTGCGCAAGTTGAATAAATATGTAATGTTTGTTCCAATTTACAGGTTTGCAAGAACTGCAAATTCTAATCTGGGGGAAGCATGCATGCAAGGCTTGTCTGCAAACATTCTATCTGAGTGGGGTGAGGAATGTAAACATGAAATCTTGGTGTCAGATGGTGAAACTGACTGAGCTGAAAGTTTTGGAGGAGAAAACCAGCTGGTTACAATAACTTGTGAATTACAGTATTACCATAACCTTGTGGAATCCTTCATTTGTGGATTTATCATTTATGGTTTTGTCCCCTTCGGGGAAAAGGAAAGGAGTACGACAAGGCTGTATATTGTCGCCCTGCTTATTTAACTTATATGCAGAGTACATCATGAGAAACGCCGGGCTGGATGAATCACAGGTTGGAATTAAGATTGCCGGGAGAAATATCAACAACCTCAGATACACAGACGATACCACCCTAATGGCAGAAAGCGAAGAGGATCTAAAGAGCCTCTTGTTGAGGGTGAAAGAGGAGAGTGCAAAAGCTGGCTTGAAACTCAACATTAAAAAAACGAAGATCATGGCATCTGGCCCCATCACTTCCTGGCATATAGAAGGGGAAGAAATGGAAGCAGTGATAGATTTTACTTTCTTGGGCTCCAAGATCACCGCAGATGGTGGCTGTAGCCATGAAATTAAAAGACGCTTGCTCCTTGGGAGGAAAGCTATGGCAAACCTCAACAGCATAGTCAGAAGCAGAGACATCACCTTGCCGACAAAGGTCCATCTAATCAAAGCTATGGTTTTCCCAGTAGTAATGTATGGCTGTGAGAGCTGGACTATAAGGAAGGCTGAGCGCCGAAGAATTGATGCTTTCGAACTGTGATGCTGGAGAAGACTCTTACGATTCCCCTGGACTGCAAGGAGGTCAAATCAGTCAATCCTAAAGGAAATCAACCCTGAGTGCTCATTGGAAGGGCAGATACTGAAGCTGAAGCTCAAATATTTTGGCCACCTAATGCGAAGAGAAAACTCCCTGGAAAAGACCCCGATGCTGGGAAAGATTGAAGGCAAAAGGAGAAGGGGACGGCAGAGGATGAGATGGCTAGATAGCATCACCGATGCAATGAATATGAACTTGAGCACACTGCGGGAGAGAGCGGAGGACAGGAAGGCACGACGTGCTATAGTCCATGGGGTCACAAAGAGTCAGACACGACTGAACAACAACCCTCTCGGGAGGTACTTTAAACTTCATTCCTATATTTTGCACATTTCTATATGTTAAACTATGTGTATGAGTTATTTGTTTGCCTTCCATTTGTAAATATTTAACTCTGTTCATTTATATTGCTAATTATAAATTTATTCCGAAGTTCATGTTGCATTTACTTCTTGTCTTAAGTGGGAGAACTGAATCCGGCCCAATCATGATGTGAAACTTAAAAGCATCGTAACAACTGAGGTCACAGTACCACATCACATCAATTGGGGTTACAGCTCCTCCCTCAATGGTCAGCACCAGCTGCCACTCCAGCCTCTTCCCTCCCCATCCCTTTTTCCTTGTGTGTCGTTCTTTTTAGACTGCAAGCCTGCAGGCAGGGAATGTCTGGTTTTATGGATAATACATAATCCGTATATGTAATCTGTATAATCCCTATGGCTATACGTAAGCCACTCTTGGAGTCTTTTTGGCTGAGGAGCGGGATAAAAATGCTTTAAATAATTAAATAGCCTCATCCTATTGCAGGTGCTATGTTGGTCCACTAAACTGCCCCCCCGCCCCGAAGCCACAGTGGGCAATCACTTTGGTGACATTTCAGTTGGCCCTAAGAACAGCACTAACCTACCGTGACTCTTGGGTTTTGCTCCACTTCCCAGGATTGTTGGGATGATAAAACTGAAGGGGGGAGAGGACCATATATGCTTCCCTTTCAGCTTTTTGGAGGACAGATGGGATAAAAATAAATTCTGAAAAGAAAAACTAGCTATTTTTCAAGCAGTGATCCTCCACCTCACACCAACCCATGAAACTGAACTGCTCTTATTCCCTCAGCCCCACCCCACACTGCTTCAGAACAAAATGTTAATACAGCCCCATCCAGGCCCAGCTGTTTTTCCCTCCCCACGTTCTTTTCTTTGACATGGCTCATTCTGACAACCCCAGACGTATGGCCCAGGAAAGCTAGGAAAAACACATTTTCATTTGACAAGTACTAAGTATCTGAGAGGAGAAGGAGGTTAAGACATAACTGCAGCTAGAGTCTACATTGTGAACCTGTTTACTGCTGCTACATGAGATAATCCAGGCAGATGCCGAGAGTCCGCAGCCCAAACGTTGCACAATACGAAGCCGGGTATGCCATTTCCAGACAAGCTGGTTTGGTGACAGTGCTCTCATTTCCCAGCCTGGTCCTCTCCAGATGTGCTGGACTATGCCCATGCTGGCCACAGACACAGCTGACCCACTGCAAAAGGCCCCCAGATTACAATTTCAGTCCCCTGTATGGCACTTGATGGGGGGAGCCGGTAATATTTACTGGGGCAGGACCAAGCTAACAGGAGAGCCCCTGCTTTGCATGCAGAAGGTCCTGGGTTCAATCATGGCATCCCTAGTTGAAAGGATCAGGTTAGCAGGTGACAGAAAGCCAGTCAATACTGGGCTAGATGAACAAATAACCTGGTTTAAGACAGCTTCCCCTCCCTGTTCTGAAAATTCTTGCTGTAAAACAATATTCAATAAGCATTAAGAAAATCTGAAAAGCTGATGCGTGCGCTCACGCAAAAGAAATCCAAAATATCCCTGTAAACTTTACAGGGAAGGAAAAGAGATCAACTTGTGATCACAAGGTAAGGTAGGTGGAAACTGCCCCGATTTAGGATGAAAAGGGGACCCCATAGACTCTAGAGTTTTGGCTAGACTACACTGAGTGAGCCCCGGCCGCCCTAGACATCAGTGTGAGCATCAAGAGCATCTGACGACGAGTGCTCAAATGCTCCTGATGGTGCCGCATTTGCCCGGAGTTCAATACGCGCCAACCCGAGGGTGCTCTCGATACGGGCACCATGACCGCGGAACTCCCTCCCCTCTCATACATGGTCTTCTGAGGTTTGAGCATCAACGAAAGACCTATCGGTTCACCCAGATTCGATCTGTTCTGTTCGAATTTGTTTTGCTGCATCATGTAAACTGTCATTTATTTGCGTTACTTTTCTCCATTTAATTGGGCTCTTTGTTTTTTGTTTGGTCAACGCTGTATGATTTTATTGTGTTTTATTGGTTGCTTTGGGATTATTTTTGAATGATAAGCGGATAATACATTTCATATAGAAGTAATAAATAAATGCTTGTCTAGTGCCAACAGCAGAGCGCAAGTGTGGTACAGAGCGCAAAAGTAACAGGCACAGGCCCTCTATGCACAGGCACTAGGTCTATGTTAGGCAAAACGAACCGGGGAAGGAGGTTACTGCAGGTATACGAGAGAGTTAAGCATCACTGGTGGTGCGGGCAAGGAGATGATGAAGCATTACCAACAGCCATCACAGATGCCCACGCGGAACACCATTTGTCCTGGGCTATCTATGCGTGGAATTAAGCTGGAAGAATAGTCAATGGGGCGGCCTGCATCTGTTGGGTCACTGCTGAAAAGCCCTTCATGAGCTGAAATGAAAACAGGAACGTAAGCCAGCAACATCTCATTCACTAAAGACAAGGGGGTGGGGGGAAGACAGGTACTGAGAAATACAACTCGATCCACAAACGTGGTTAAGTCATAGTACTTAAATTCAAAGCAGACACAACCCCACTGAAACATTCGTTTCAGCTCTTTAGGTCAACACCCTCATTTGCCTATCACAACCACACACTTGCTGCGCTGGAAGGCGGTGGGGAAGACAGCAGAAATAGAAAAACTGAGCAAATTGCTTGAAGACTGATAAAAGACAAGGGTAGAGTTGCTGGATTAGAAGTAAACGCACGCATACACACGCAAACTCGCATATCAGCCTTCCTCACCTGATTCCCCCCCAGGTGTCATAGACTACAATATCCATCAGCCTCAGCCAGCATGGCCAACGGTCAGGAATGCTGGAAGATGCAGTCCAAAACATTGTGCGGCAGCAGGCTGGGAAAGGATGCTGTACGTTACAGCAAGGAAACCTGTTCTTCAGGGTTGTACGGAACTGGGAATGTATTCACACAAGATGGAGGAAAACTGCATTTGTGGATGGCGAAAACTGCATTTGTGGATGGCCCTTCCAGAGCACTTTATCCCTATCCTGACTAGCGAAAAGGTACATCTTTTCCATTTACCATGTGGGACAGAAACAAGATATTCCGGCTCCCTAGAGTGGGAAACATTCCCTTTAACTTGAGACATAATTTACCTTCTTCCTCCAGTTGCTCTAGGATAAATACCTGTAATACACTCGACTGATGCTCCCGGCCCCAGTGAACCCCGTCATTCCAGCTCTCCAGGGGTCAGACCACTGGAGCAACAGAGCTTCCCTCATGGCAGGACCTGTGACTGACACCAGGGACTGCTGCAGCAGGAGCCGGGCTCTATGCAGGCCGCTGCACTGCTGACAGCCTCGCTGCTACAGTTCTCCCTTCTGCGATCTACCTACCGCTCCCTCGTTTCTTGTTGTATCATTTTCTTTTTGTCACAAGCCGCTTCGGTTCTTATTTCAACAGAAAGGCAGGATATAAACAGCAAACAAACTAAACCAGTCGTTCCCAACCTGTCAGCCTCCGGGTGTGTTGGACTACAACCCCCATCACCCCTAGCCAGGGGATGGGAGTTGTAGTCCAACACACCTGAAGGCTGACAGGTTGGGGAAGGCCCAACTAAGCCAATAAACCAGAAGCTATCACCACCTCTCACCACCACTATGGCGCCCAACAGGCCCTCTTCTCTGGCCTCCTTCAGCCCAGGTCGCTTCTACTTGGCCTCTTCCCCAAAGACCCCCCCCTTCCAGAAGACCCGCCCCCGCCCCGCCCCGCCCCGCCCGCAACATCCCGGCCGGGAGAGGTGCGGAGAAGCGCGGGCTGGCTTCCCCCATAACACCCTCTCTTCTCCACTGCGGCTTTTTTCGCGGGGGACGGGGCGGAACGGCACTCTGCACATGCTCAGGGCGGACGCTTGCGGACGACAACAGGCTGCGGAGCTGAGCGCCACAACGCAGAGAAGGCCCCCTCCCCGCGCCCCCGGAGAGGGCGCTCGGCCACCAGCCGCACGGAGAAGAGACCCTCTCGACTGGGGTGCCTCTGAGCGTGCGCAGAGCGCCTTCGGCTCTCCACGGCCCCCGCGACCGGGGAGGCGACTTTCGGGGCCGCGGGCGCCCCGGCACGGCTCTCACTCTCCTCTCCGGGCGGAGCACAGCCCCGGCCGCGTGCGCCGCGGCTCCTCCACGCGCCGGGCGAGTCCAGCGGCCCGGCGGGGCCCCCCGGGGGCGGGCGGGCGCAGCCCCCTCCCCGCTCGCCCCGCGGGCTACTCACGGACGCAGAGGCAGGCGACGAGCTTGGCGGCGTCGAGCGGCACCGGGCAGGCGGGGAAGAGCGGCTTGAGCAGGTAGGTGGCGAAGACGAAGGCCACGATGTACTGCGACGAGGGCCGGATGATGAGCAGCTCGACCCAGAGCTTGAGGAAGGCGGGCAGCGCGCCGTACACCTCCAGCACGTAGGCGTAGTCGCCGCCCGACTTGGAGATGGTGGTGCCCAGCTCGGCGTAGCACAGCGCGCCCACGATGGAGAAGACGCCGCAGGCCGCCCACACCACCAGCGCCAGCCCCGGCGAGCCGGCCTCCTTCAGCACGCCCGTCGGCGTCACGAAGATGCCCGAGCCGATGATGGTGCCCACGATGATGGCCACGCCGTTCAGCAGCGTGATGCTGCGCTTCAGCGCCACGCCGCCCTCGCGCGCCGCCGCCGGCCCGTCGCCCGCCGCGCCGCCCAGCATCCTCTTCCCCTCCTCCGGCCCCGGCGAGGCGGCCGAGCCGCGCTTCTTCACGCCGCCGCCCGACATGGCCACGCCGCCCGCGGAGCGGCGAGATGGCGCCCGGCGCGAGGGGAGGCGGCGCGCGAGCCCCCCCGCCCGCCGCTCGCTCGCTCGCTCGCTCGCGCCCGCCGCACGAGCAGGACGCGCGGCGCCCGCCGGCCTCGGCTGTCGCTCGCGGGCTGCCCGGCGCGCGCGCGCGCTCGCTCGCTGGCTCGCTGGCAGCCGGCGCCCTCCTCGCCGCCGCCTTTTATGCGCCGGCCCTGCTGCGCGCGGGGGGACACCGGGGCAGAGGCGCGCCCCGGCCCCGCCCCGGCACGTGCTCGCCCGGCGAGGGGCGCGGGGGGGCCTCCGTCCGCCGCGGGAGCCGCCGGGCGCGGCGCGCTCCGTGCGCCTCGGCCGCCCGCGCGCGGATGGGCGCCGCAGGGCCAGGCCGAGAGCGGAGGCGGCCGCCGCGTGCTTTGGAGACGCTGCGCCCGAGCTGCGGGGGCCGCAGCCCGCGCTGGCCCGGGCGAGGAGGGGGCTCCGTGGGCTGCCTGGGCACCTCCGGCGCGAGGGCGGCTGGCCACCGGCGCCCGGCCGCCGCGCTGAGGCCCGCGCGCTGCTCCCGTTGGCGAAGGTGCCCCCGCGCGCCGAGCGCGAGGCCCGCGGGGCGCGCTTGCCGCACGTGGCGCGGCGGGAGCCCCCGGCCCCCCGCCAGCCCTTCCTCCCGGCGACGCGGCGTGCGCCGGGGCGTTCCGCGGGGACCCGGGGCGCGGTGTCCGGAGGGGGCTGTGGCGGCCTGTGGTCGCAGAAGGCTCCGAGGGTCTTGCAGCCCTTAAGGGTAATCCACAAAGCGCACGCCGGAATGAACTGGTTTGCTTTCTGGTCTCACGCGGCCCTTTGTTGTCTTGGCACATTTGCCATGCGAGTCTTGCAGGGGGTGAGGTGGGAAGGAAACTAGAAACAGAAAAATTACGGGTGCGGTGTGCCGAACATGTGTGCAAAGCCCTTCTCGGCCGAATCGAAAGGCAGAGAGAGCACGGTGGAATAATACACTTTGTGAAACGGATGCTTGAATCACACAACCACTGTCTTTGGGCGGTGAAGTCCCTGCCGGTGCAGCTTTTCAGGGGTTGTGGGCATGGCCAGGAGATTTGGGGCGGCGGCATCTTCCCCCCTGAGGCAGGCCTGACTCATCTTTTAATAACTGTCCAGCGCCCAATGCGCGAAGAAGAAAAGCTTCCCAGACTGCCGCTGGCAACATCCTGACTGTATTCAGTGTATGGCTCCAACCGAGTTGCAACCTTGATTTTAAGCCCAGGTCTTCGCAAGGCCAGTGTTAGTGTGCCCAGCCCATTCTATATAAAATGTCAACTTGCAGGGATGTGTGAAGAACAGCTCCCATTTTCTAAAATAATTTCTACAGTAGAAGGCAACCTTAGATCACCACCAATATAAGTGGCCTGGTGAACAGTTGATGTTATATTGTTTATTGATTATTATTTATTCAGAAGACTTTCTCCCGGTCTTTCAGTGCGTGCTGCCCTCCTAAGGTGGCTTACAATATTACAAAAACATTAACATACAGCTTTCCAACCAAGCACACGCACACAGACGCACACAGCAGCAGCAGCTAATGGCTTTTAAGCACCAAATGTAGACTGGAATAAATGTGTCTTCAGATGTGTGGGGGTTTTAGAGCCAGCAGTGACGAGGCATGCACATCTCCTTGGAGAGGGAGTTCCAAAGGTGTGGGGCCACCACTGAGAAAGAATCATAGAATAGTAGGGTTGGAAGGGGCCTACAAGGCCATTGAGTCCAAACCCCCTGCTCAATGCAGGAATCCAAGTCAGCCCTGTCTCCAGTACCTGGCAGTCCAATGGCTCTTGCTGGTGGGTCAGAGAGTAGCTCCTCTAATGCTTCTCTAAATGCATGGGCAGGCACATACAGGTAACAGGCAGCCAATGTAAATGATACAGAATATACATGCTAAGCAGTAAAAGGGCAACAAAAATGTATAAGGAGGCACCATTGCCTCCCTATCTAGGCTAGAAGAGAGGTTGCTATTGCAATACTTGTGAAATACACAGGCTAGTCTGCAGTTCTTAAATTCAGGCTAATCCTAGGATCATGGGGCAGGAGAAATGAAAAACACTTCATTTCTGGCAACCAATAATCTCTTTTATTTTCAGATACTGTGACAGGCATAGAGTCCAAAAAGCCCAGGACACCAATTTTCTCATACTCCCCCATCCTCCTTGGGCCAGCAGAGGCCATGCTAAATCTATACAAGTAAAATGATGTGGTTGTATGTTTTTGTACACTTATAAGTCAGGATTGGTTATTCTGATCCTAACTTAAGTTTCAGTGTATGTTCAGCTTACACCAAGGAAGGCCCTTGTCTAACATTCTGTGCTGAAATGTGGGGTCCTAAATCTACATGCACAGAATTACACATATTCTTGTACATGTACACACAGTACATACAAAAGGAAATACTTATTGCATAGTTAAACCTGATAATCAGTAACAATAACAGCAATGATAACAAAAAAAAGAATTATTAGCATTGTTATAATAAGAAATAAAATAGATCACAGTTAGTGTACTGTCACAGGTAAACTTTACTCCATTTGCACACATATGTACTATTGGTGTAATTACGTGCATGTAGAAGGTATTTGCATAAATTTTGCACCCTGAAATACACTTTCATTAATAAAAATGGCTGAAGTGCTTAAATTATGCTCTTGGGTGGAAATGACCAAATTTACATATTCTACTTGCCAAGATTAATTTATGATTTAATAGCTGTGATTTCATGGCCTAAACACACACACACACACACACACACACACTTTCTGCCACAGTGCAGGAATTTCGGCCACAAATCATTCTTGTTGTAAGCTGAATGTACCCTGAAAGTTAGGTTAGGATTAGATTAACCCATTTGGATTTTTAAAATGTACAAACATACAAACTCATAATTTTAATGATACTGATTTGACATTGCCTATATTGGCCCAGGTTCAGTGGAGAAAGGGGAAAAAAACATTTGTATCCCAGTCTTTTTGGACTTTATAGTACTGAAAGGTGCATGCTGATTGCCAGAAGTGAATGGTTCTGAGGGGGGGCGGGGGGGTTGTTGCTGCTCTCCTGACTATTTTGTACAAGGGTGGCCATGTCAGTCTGTTGCAGCAAAAACAACAAATAGTCTTGCAGCACTGTAAAGATGACTGCATTTATTCTGGCATAAGCTTTCATGGTCAGTATAATAAATGTGTCCCTGAGCCCACGATTTTCTGTTTTTCTGTGATCAGGTTCTGCCCTCTAGTGGCCCTTGGTCAGCTCAGACTCCGGTGTTTTGAGAACTCGCATAAAGTTGAACATACCTATTTACAGCAAGCTCAGGATCTTTAAGGCCAAGACGATGTGCTCCGACACACACAGGTTGTCCTGACCGCCTCTTGGCATGTGCTCATGCTGATCCAGCCAGCAACAATAATCGCAGTGGCACATTTCTGAGCTGCTGCTGTCAGGGGCATTGCTGAATACTGCGTAACTTATTCAGACCTTCTGTGTTTTCCATGTGCATGCGTAACTATGGAATGCTCATGTGCAGAAGAAAAAATATTGAGTGAGCCAATCCTTTGTCAAAAGCTTCCTTAACATTTTTTTTTGCGCTATAGACACAATAGATTGAGGGTGGCAATGTTGTGCCCACAGGTGCCAACGTGCCCCTGGAAACCTTTCTTTGCACCCACCCCTTCCTGATTTTTATACATTTTCCTAGCAGCTGGCATCACTTCAAGGTGAAGCAAGGGCCTCCAGCTGCTGCCATCTTTGTTTCCCATAATGCCTCTGGGCCACACATGGGGCTCAGCGACATGCTTAGGAAATCATGATGGCCAGCGACTGCAAGTGGACACTTTCCTCTGCCGTGCATCCAGCCACCAAGAAAAAGGAGAGAAAAGACTCCTCCTGCTGCTGTCTGATATTTATTTATAAGTTGGGGGGGGGAGGTAGGAAGGGCAGTGGTAAACTATTGTGGGGGGGGAGGTCAGGGAAGACAACACGAGGGCAGCAGGAAGCCAACGTAAGGGACCCAGCTGGGAACAACCTTGGGAGTTGGGAAAGGGTGCATGCTTGTATGTCTGAACGGATGGGGAGTCTGTGTATGTGAGAAAGGGAGACAGAAAGGGTTTGGGCGGCGGGATTTTGGAGGGACCCTGGAAGAGAGTGGGTATGTTTTTTCATGTACTTCCAGTAAGGGGAAGAAGGAAGGGATGTGTGTGTGTGCATGTGTATGCATGTTGGGTACATGAGTTGCTTGTTTTTGTGTGAGTGGGTGGTGATCGAAGTTGAGAGAGAAAAAGAGATGGGTGGTGGTGGAATGAACTGGCTGGGAGATGGGGTAGGGAGGGAGAAAAAGAGTTTGCCTTCTGTGAAATATTTGATTTGCACCCAGCCTTTCTACCAAGAAAAATGGTACTCAAGGCAGCTTACAAATACAAACATAAATAAAACTTGAATAAAAGAATAATAAAGAAATAGGTTTCTGATGGTGCAGAAAACTGGGTTAAAAGGAGTGGCTTTGAGTGTTGGGGCTCAGATCCCTCCTCTACCTTGCACTCAGTCTTTTGGACAGGTTACTTGAACTTTGTGACTAGCCATGCCTCCCATGGCAGCCATTTTGTGGTGGCACCTAGGACAGCTTCCCAACTTCCAAATGTGCCCATGGGCCCAAGAATGTTGTGGACCCTTGACTGTGGGCACAAGAGTGGTTGGTTAAAAAGTCACTACTCTGTGATAAGGCATTTATGTGGGAAGTTGTTTTATACCAGGCCAGACTTGGCCAATATTGCTTTATACCAGGTCCAGATTGACCAATATTGTCTCCTTGGATGAGCAGCAGTAATGCTCCATGGTCTTAGGCAAGAGGGAGGACTGTGTCATCGCTTGTTACCTGATCTTTTTAACTGAAGAAATTGGGGGTGGAACCTAACACTATTTTCTGCTGAAGCCCTGCTCTGCTCTGCCACTGAGCTACGGTCCCTCCCCAGTGTTCAATAATGTGGCTTTTGCACCTTTACTCAATGCTTCTAGTGGTGGAGAAATTACAAGAGCTATTCGCTATGCAAGTTGTTGGGTGTTCCAGTGACCTGACATCCCCAGGATAGGGAACAAAAATTTTCATGATTGTCTCTGTGTGCTGCCCTATTATAGAGGGGTGTGTGTGTGTGAGAGAGAGGGGGGGGGGAATGTGAGAGTGTGCATGCATCTGTCTTGTCCCCACTTATCCATTTATGCAGCCCCCAAAGGGTCGCATAGAGGCCAATGCAGCCCCCTGCCTCAAAAAGGTTGCTCACCTCTGACATACGTTAACATCTAAAATTAGATTCCATGTTGCAGGTTAGGTTAAAGGTGGTTCCCTGGGCCTGAACTATGGCTGTGCACAACCTAAGAAATTGAGAAGGCAGGCAGTAGTTTAACGGCTGACTGCCAGAACACTGGACCAACAGGAGCAGCAGATGTCACAATAGGAGGGACCTCTTGGGCTTTGGCAATGTGGGTGACTTGAGCTCCCGAGAGACAGCTGCCAAAGTCTAGGCCTCCGTTCACCCATGCCAGACCTCTCAAGCATCTTCCGTTTTGCCTGCCGCATCCGCCTAGCCATAAAGTGTCCTTTTGGGTTGAGTGTGAGGCTGCACAGCGGAGAACTGTCTCAAGGGTACCAGGTGCCAGCCAGCTGCTTAGCCGCTCCTAAGGGGTAGAGCCAACAACTCCTTCCAGAGACTCCCAACACTTCGTGTACCTACTGGCTTTTTTTCACATGTTGACTGTACTTCTACACCACTGAGAGAACCTCTTTGGGGTAGTCAGCAGGGTGTTACATGTTAGAAATGAACCCATTGAATGTATTTACAATGCTTTGCAAAGGCCAGTACAGCTGCTTCTGTTGAAAGGGGCAGGATGGCTTGAGGGGCTAATGTCCCATCAGATTTAGGTAGAACCAGTAACTTTGTTTGGCTTTCTCCAGTTCCAGCCTGGGGTTTTTTACTCAAGGCTTGCAAACAGTAATTCAGGCACTGTTTGAGTTTACGATCACGTGTTTTGGACTTTTTAAACTCAGGGTTTAGGGCTTAGCTCGGTTCAAGTCGCTGCTTTTCAGTTTTCAGATATGTCTCAAAAACAGATTTGTTTTTAATCATCTTTATATGCATGTAAGCTGCATTTGTTTATGTTAATAACCTACCATATCCCCGAGGCTCAGGAAAAGCACAAATCCTTTCCTAGTCTGTGAAGATGACTGCGATTCCCAAGCCCAAGAGAGGGGAAATTTGCCCAGTGCCATTTGGTGGCTCCACAGCTGGTGGGGATTTGAACTAAGGTCCACCAGTTCACACTGTAAAATTACACCCCTTCCCAACCCACCTTTTTAATGTCTGCCTTTCAGATTCAGAATGTCTCAATTTCTACTTTGCAAAGACAGGGGGTTAGGGGATTATTTTGCACACAGAGCTTTGAAGTGATCATGCAAAAGGTAGGAAGATCGACTCGGACTGCTTGCCCTATTACCACTGCTCAGGCCTCTGGGTTCAGCATGGAACCTTTGAAGAAAATTTGATTATAAAATCAGTACTCCCATGTGCTAATGCTCAGACAAGTGGAGTTTGTCACATCAAAGGCAGCCTTCCCCCCAGCCGCTGAAGGCATAATTGGACCCCTAGCAAAAGTAAAGCGGCCCCAAGGAGAGATAATGCAGAGGCTGCTTCTAACACAATAATTGGGATGATTGTCTTGTTCCAAAATGTAAGTTATTTGCTACACACACAAGGTCTCATTTTCCAGTCAGCATCTGAAGCAGACTAGATCAGTGGCTAATCAAGTTAGGTATTCCCTTTGTGACACACTCCGGCAGCAGGCAATTTGCATGGAGCAGAAGAAAAATTTCACCTGTTCCAGAACTTGCTTCAGTTTAGGCATATTCTGTTCTTCACAAGGCAGCAGTTTTGTGGGTGAGGAGGGGTGTGGATAAGGTTCTCACACAGCCAGAGGCTCAGCACTTTCCCATTAGATCCTTCAGTGAATTACAGGCATTATGATATTGGATGGTAGACTTTTTTAAACCAAGCCTTTATTCATAGCAGCCATGCAAGTGATAGGTGGAAGACTGGAAGTTCAATAGGGCTGGGTCCACTACTGAAGACTGGAAAATGTGCCAGCCAGCTGCTTAGCCGCTCCTAAGGGGTAGAGCCAACAACTCCTTCCAGAGACTCCCATTATTTTATTGGGCAAATAATGTTTTCACAGCTTTAATGGGAGCATCGGCAGCAAGGACGGGGAGCCTCCACCCCAAAGGCCAGATACAGCCTTCAGGGGTTCTGCATTTGGCCCTGAATCTGGTGGGAGATTCAAGACAGACGCTTCTTCACACAGCACATAAACGATGGAGTTCACTTCCACAAGATGTAGTGGTGGCCAACAATTTGGATGACTTTAAAAGGGGATCGGACAAATTCTTGGAGAAGGCTATCAATGGCTACTTGTCGTGATGGCTGAATGCAGCCTCCAGTATCAGAGGCAGGATGCCTATGTACACAAGTTGCTGGGGAACATGGGTGGGAGAATGCTTTTGCACTTGTATCCTGCTTGTAGTTTCCCTGTGGGCAGCTGGTTGGCCACTGTGTGAAACAAATGCTAGACTAGAAGTCCCTGGGTCTGTTCCAGCATGGCTCTTCTTATGTTCTGATATAATCTTCTTTCCCAGACTCCACCCCCTATCCCAGCAGGGAAAAGGCACTTACTTCCAATCAATAGCTGATCAGAGATGAACTTTTCCCTGCTAGGAGAGGGGGGCAGAGACTGGGGAAGAAGCTTCTAAGTGATTTAAGGTAAAATCCTGTGCATATTTAGACAGAAAAAAAGTCCTACAACCCTGCAGCATGCTGGCTGGGGGATGCTGGAAGATGCAGGACTTTTTTCTGTCTAAACGTGCATAGAATTGTGTCCTTATTCCTGCTTGCTTCTAAATAGACATTCTGTCTGGCCCTGCTTTCTTCTGAGTAGACACTTGGTTGATGCTATTTGAAGCCTGCTTGCTTCTGAACAGACATGCAGAAGTCTTGTCCTGCTTACTTCCAAGTAGTCTTAAAATTAGCAATAATCAGATTTGGGCCTAAGAGCTTTCCTAGATTGGAATTCGGGGCTCAGACTGAAAAAGGTTCCCCAACCATGATCTACAGAATGTTCTGAGGGTGGGAAATGGCTTGGGGATAATGAGTTTATGTCTCTTCAGTAGGAACAAGAGGGAGATAAAAAGATTTTTACCATGTTTCAAACTTGCCCCAAATGATTAGTGTGGCTAAATAAATGCATGACAGAAGTTGATGCCTCTGGGTAAAAATGTGGCCCATATGCTATGGATTGTATCCAGTGGTCGCATTGCACTAATGGAAAGTGCTTCTGCTCAAGCAAGGCACCTGGTTTCTGGCAATCCCTCCTACCTACTGTAGCCATTCCTGCTATATCTCACACTGTTCCAGTGGTTCCCGCAATACACAGGAGCATCTTTTGTGTGCGTGTGTGTGTGGGGGATAGCAGGGGGGTCTGAAATGGGTAGCAGAGATCAGTGAAAATTGGGTGCTCCATTTTGCACATGCAGAAGGACTTTTTGCTAGTGCAAAGCTGCCATTGGATACAACTCAATGTTCATGACTAACTTAAGTCCCACTGAGTTAAATGAATCTATTCTAAGTGTGATTAAAACAGGATCCAAACCAGGATGCATAAAGTGGTTACCTGATTTATCAAATGGGATAGCCATTTGTCAAGTTCAAAAAAATCTTTCTACTCATGACATCTTTCATAACTAGTATGTATGCAACCGGTTCTTCTGTTTTGAAAGGTCAACCCCTATTTTTGCAGACATGTCTATTTTATCACTATTTATTATATCCTTTATATTGGTATTTATACGCTGCTTTCAGACCACCAGAAAGAGCTTACAAGTAAGTGCTATACCTCGCTCATCTCTCAGTAGGTTTGAATCCTGCTGGGACATTTTGGAACTCTTTGGCTACTGAAGAATTGGGCAAACAAAACATTTCTTGGCTCACAGATCCCACGAGACTGTATTGCGCCAGGATATCAGCGTGCTGCCTCCTGGCTCAAGTGAGACATTCCGCTGGAAAGGCGGAGGAAGAAGGCCAACCTAGCCACCAGCCACAACTCCCTGAGAAGGCCCCTCACGCTTCTGAAGGCCAGCAATTTACCGAATTAAAGACGCTCAGTAGACGGTTTGCTTGGTGCTCTTTATAGTTATTGCTCGAGTGAAGGGGCAAATACAATGGTATTCAAAACACAGCTTGCTTTTGGAGTGCATGTTTCATGCACTCCAAGAGCATAATGAGCCGTTACATTATTCTTCAGCAAGTACTGGCCTCTCAATACAGTGGGCTACTGTTCTTCCTTTCCAATGCAATTCAGCAGGATTTTTATCTAGTCACGGGCTCTCTCCATACAATGAAACATTTCTTCTTCTTCAAAAGAAGGATAAAAACTGAAATAACTTCTGGCAATAGAAGAAGTTCGTAAATCTGTGTTGTGTTTAACTGATTCATCAACCTAATGTGTTTTTTAAAGCAAAACAGCTTATAAATTCATTTTGCCTGGTATCTTAAGCCCCGGGGAGACGCATTAATCCAACCAGAATCACCACTGTTCATTTAGTACACTGAAAGTAGAAACACAGATATCTGAAGGTAGGTATTACAAATATACAGGCAGAAGAACTGTCAGGGAAATAAACCTAACATAAAGATGAGTCAGACATACAATCCTAAGCCTAGAAGCTGATCCCGTTTCCTAAAAGCAGTGTAAATGCTACCTGGGTGCACCTCTCATCAACACCACAGATGAAAATAAAAGTTTAGTCCCTTCTGCAAGGCACTAAACGATTGCGCATGTCAAACAGCTCCTATCCCTATACAGTCCCTTAAAATAATTAGTCCGAAGATATCTATGATGACATCTGCCATATTGAAATTGTAGTCAAGCTGAAGTTATATTTGGCATGAAATATCATCGGCCCATATCGAAAAAGAGAAAAGACACCCTTACAGAAGACAAGCTGTGTGTTTTTTACAATGATGAGTCAATCCCCGTGGGTGGGGCAAAGAGTAAAATTAATCATATTGGGTAGAATGCAAAACCAATATAATTACACACATGTAAACAATTCCTGTGATAGCAAGTGATGCTGGCAAAAAATGGTTTCCAGTTTACCCTGTCATTCAAACAACATGGTTTACTAGACTTACCACCCTTCCACCCCCCGGTTATGCTTAGTTTCTGCTTTGATGCTTAAATGCTAAAACTGTAACATGGAACTCTCCAATACTATTATTTGATATTTGGAGAAACCTAAACACGACCTCACAGCTGAACACTGTTGATTAAATCAGGCACATACTAGATCTGAAGATAGCCTTAGTGGAAGACACACCTAAGCTGCAGTTTCTTATCTATATTCCATTAGAGATCAATCTACAGACTGAAAAAACAAATATGTTTTTAAGGTCTCCTCATGATAGAATGCATGTATGAGTCCCACCATGTCAGTAAATATATAGTGTACGCACACAGAAAGAGCCCAACCCTATGCACATTTCTTGAGTCAGTCCCATCAATTTTAACTGAACTTGTTTCCAATTAAGCATGCTCCGGATCACAGCCTGAAATCTGCTAAAACCCACTGGTTTACAGAGAAGACTTTTAAACCCTCATTCTCTGGATCCAAAACAACAACAGAACATTTCCGGTATGCACAAAAGATACAGTGAAAAATAAGATAACTTCTATACAGTTAGAGCTGACACATTTCAGAGGTAGATAGGATCGGACTATCTGGACCAAGATAAACACTAGACTGTTGAGAAAAAGACATCTCCCCCCACAAACCACACATTTCCTTTCTCAAAAGACAGTTGTGCTTTGCTAATCTCCTTTCCTCAGTTGTGTCCTCCTGGGGGCACCTTTTATCACTATTCATCTTGCAGAACAGAGGATCTGCCAAAAAAAATATGCAGAGAAGTCTTGGTAGTAGGACAAGGTTTGGAATTCTAATTGATGCATGCTTTAAATTGCTACTGCCAGGAGGGGCTTAATCAAAGCAGGTTCTTGGGCTACAGAAAAGACAGCCCAGACAACCCCCAGTCCCTTTGAAGCAACTGACCTTGAACCTCTAAGTATGCATCCAGATATACGCGAAAAATTACATACAATGTGCAAACAACACTTGGGCTTTTTTCTTCTTAAAGATACACAGACTTCTTAAGGGGCACTCGCTCCCGGGTATGGAAAATTGGTTCCTTTGATGTTGTTTCTATGTTCAGCCTGTGTTCGTTTGGAAAAGATGAGCGGACAGTACGATCCATTATTGGCTGAAGAGGACGGAAATTGTCCACCATCCTCTTCTCTTCCTCTCCATCAGGGGTAAAGAGCAGCATCCGAAACACCTCGAGCTGGGAATGAGAAATGGCAAAGTCAGGAGTGGGGCAGGGAGGAAACAAGACTATACTCTCTCTCTGAAACTCTTTGAGGACTTTAATGATGATCAACAGCTGCTGATAATGGTTCGGTTCTCATCCAGAGCTGAGAAAAATGAGACTTGGCTGTTCTTTGCAATCTGGAGACAAGCCTCCATCTATATCATTTGCAGTGTGTCATCCCTGAGAATGTGATGAGTCCAAGACATTCAAAGGACGGTGGCGTGCGATCTCGAAACCAATCCTTCTGCATTCTTAACCTGCCTTGAATTTCAGTTTCAAGCATTCAGGTGAGAACGCTTATGGTTTTGGTTGGTCCCAATGATGATATTGTTTTGCTGCCCCTGTTAGGATCAGGAAGCATTTCGCTTTACTTTCCATTGACCTTGAATCTCTCTATCGGGCAGTCTTTAAAATCCTCATACTTGGGACCAAAAAAGATGTATAGGATTGCACCCTCCGTGTTACATGTTTAGATAGCATGCTGGGAGTAGGATTTTTTTCTGTCTAAACATGCACAGGATTGCACCCTAAGTGTGTCACTTGCAACTGCAATCACTTTAACCTTTTTCACCCTTCTGTGGACCTGAAGAAAACTGGCCCGGCCTTCAAAAACTACTATCAGCACCAGGAGGGAAAGGCTGAGGTCGCAATGAAAAGTAGCCGCCCCTCATGCCTGCTTTGTTCATTTATTTACGTGACTGCAAGTGATGGGCTTTAGCATCATGTCTAGTTTATTTTTTACATTTATATCCCACCTTTCTCCAAGGAGCCCAAGGTGGTGTACACAATCCTCCTCCTTTCCTTTTTATCCCCACAACAACCCTGTGAGGTAGGTTAAGCTGAGAGTCAGCGACTGGCCCAAAGTATAGAAATCGGGTCTCCCGAGGCCTAGTCCAACACTCTAACCATTGCACCACACTGGCTCTGAAACATAAAAGCCCCACAATTTGAAAAAGTAAAGCTTTGCCTTCCTACATGCATCCTTACAGTGTTAAATATTTCTGCAGGGATTATTCAGAAGGAGGTGCCTTCTGTACTGCTCACACAGGTAAAAATAAATTAACATTGAACTCATAAATATTTTTGCTGTAACAAGGGCAACATTTTAGAAGACAACGAGTTACTGGTAAGCAACAACTAAGTCCATATTCTTCCATCTGCTTTCCCACATCCAAACCCAGTAATACAACAGACACAGACGATGTGTTTCCATTTCATGTACCTGATCTTCATCAACCTCTATTGCCCTCTTCTTGATGATCCAGGTGACAGACTCTGAAAGCGGTGGGGTGGTCAAAGATCCTGCATACGTCCAATAATCTGGGCATGATGGCAACAAGCAGGACGGGTCAAATTCATCAAATTCAACCAGAGCATCCTAGCAAATTCAAGCATCAGGATCATTATTAGTTTGGGTTGTTTGTAAAGAAATCCCTGCTTGCACTTTCCTGGGTTCCATCCACCAAGCATGGAGAGAACATCCCCAATGCAAGGATGTCTGTGCTATCACCCAACAACGTTTTGTGAATGGCAACTGTTAACAGTAATTATCACTGTCTGTACTTTCTGCATTTTTGTTCCTTCTGAAAACACAGTTTACATCACCACCACCACCACCCTCACCACCCTGATACACAAGTGTATATAAATCTGTCAGTTTGAAGTTAACACTTCATGCATCTGATGAAGTGGACAGCTTCCAGAAAAGCTTGTTGCAGAATACATGTTTGACTCTTTAAGGTGCCATAAGATGCTTGGTTGTTTTTACTGCAACAGACTAACATGGGAAAATGCAACATTCCGGTACACTTGTCAATGATCGTGATTGGCCGCGATTTTCTGTGGAGTGCACGCTCCATGGCAAACCCATGACTGCCCCTGCATAATGTGTGGAATGGATACTGAACAGCAATTCATGTTAAAACTCGTATTACCTTGTGCTTAATTGAAGGTAAAGCATCCACTAAGTTCTGCAGCCCACTGTGACTGGCTCCAAGCTGTTAAGGCAGAGATAGAAACACGGTGTTTTTTCTTACCGTATCCAGAGATGAAAGATTTTGCTCAAACTCCTATGACTCTATGCCATTTCTCTTTGATGTACATAGGTGAAATGTTTTCTGGTACCCCATATTTGTTTGTTCCCACCCATTCTCCCCACCAATTGTATCCCTCTCTGAATCTGGACAAGAAAACAAGAAAAACAAGAAGACAAGAAAAATATAAATAAAATAACTGACTTGCCACCGAGAGGTTACTTATAACTGCTCAGGTAATGAACTGTGCCAGAAGTTCGTCACCCCCTTTCCCTTTCTTCCTATGTTTCCTTTGTAACTCCATTTATTCCTCCTTCCTCCTGCCCCATGTGCCTGATGTATATAATTGGTCTAGTTAATCAACAGGATGTATCCTTACTTATTATTGAAATATAAACACACACACCATTCAACAAACAAAAACTCAAAAACGTTACTTCAAAGGTGCTTACCATGTAAAGAAATGTCTCTACACTTTTAAAAATAATGGTTCAGAACAAATCATTGGGAGCTTAGTTCTACTACCCTCATACCTTCAAAAAGACTCCAATCACAGCCAGACCATTATCCTCCATAATAGCTTCTTCAAAACTCTCATATTTACAAGAATTCCAGTGTACTAAATGCAGCTGGAAAAAACAAAGAAAACCATTGACTCTTTTTCTTCCCAAAGTGTAATGAATTGGGTATTGGCCTCAAAGGCCTTGGAATGGAGTCCTGAGCCTGCTTTCTCGGCTGCCCAAGTATGGCCCCCCAGAGGACACATAGCCACACGGCTACTGGCCAGATTTGCCCCTCAGCTGTCACCATCAGCAGCCATTCCGTCAGGCCGCACAGAGGGAGATGAGAGTGGGAAGCATGGCCGTTCTGATTTCCCCCTCCTCCCGCCTTTTTTCCTTGTGTGCCATATCTTTTTAGATTGTAAGCCTTGCAGGCAGGGGCTCTCTTGTTTTTCTGGTTATATGTAAGCCACTCCAAGAGCTATTTTGGCCAAGGAGCGGGATACAAATTCTTTAAATAAACCAATATGTTGACAGAACACAAACAGAGGAGTTATAGCAGACATACAGGTCCTGGGAACAGCATTAGATACTGGCCCAGTTCACGTGTAACAGCGCTACCATTTTGCATCCGGTTTAGCAATCCCAGGAACATCCCTCCCTCAACAACTTGCTGGATTATTGAGGGAGAAACAACCCAGAGTTTTACCCCAACAACAAACCATAGGTTAAAACTCTGTGGATGGTTTCTCCCTCAACAATCCAGAGAGCCAGGTTTGGCCATCACAGCAAACAACCTGGGTCAAAGCAGAAGTGGCAAGAGGGAGGGAGGCAGCGTGCTCGCTTGCGCACTGCCTCAGCCACCCATGAATTGTCATTACGTGCGAACTGGGTGATTTTACTTCCTGGGGAAACAAATGCTTTTGTGAACAGTCCCTGGCAAGGCTCATGGGCATATTATATCCTAGGAACTAACTTGAAGCAAGTCTCCCATACACACAGCAAACCGCTTCCCTCCTCTTACCTCTGCTGGGAAGACCTTGCAGTCAATCGTGTGTTCAGAGCCCCACTCGCTGATGGCTCCCCAGTGAAAGTGGAACTGCTTCAGCCTGTAGTTGTTTTCCAAGGGGCCTCCTGTAATAACTTACATACAAAAGAAATGTCTCAGGTGTAGGCTGCAATGCCATACGCACATACCTGAGACTAAGACCCACTGAACGCAGTGGGATTTACTTCTGAGCAGAGATAAGTATAGGATTGTACTGTTCAAGTGCATCACATACATACACTCCTCACCTTGAAAGTAACAAGACAGCTTTTAGCATATGCCACGTTTAGCAAGCTGACATCGACCCAGTTTGCAAGTAACAGCTGCAAATCATGGATTAATTAACCACTATTTGCTGGGGTTGTGTGCCGCTCCCATTTTGAATATGAAACCTCTGATCGGAGATTATTTTGCGATGTGTGAACTCCAACATTATGACCCGGTTCACACGTAACAACTCAGGGTACAGTTTAAGTATGGGTTGCTGTTGAATTGTGGGTTGTTACATGCAAACCCTGCACTATGGTTTAATGATGGGTTATTAACCATTAACAATTCAGAATTCACATTCCAACAACAATCCATGGGTTCTCTTCCAGGGTTGTTCGTGGTTAACAACCCATAGTGCAGGGTTTGCATGTAATGATGACCCACAATTCAATGCCTGTAGGCTAATGATTCTTAGATTAACTGTGGGTTATTTAACCCATGATTAATCCATACTGTCCGCGTTCACAGGTCATGAAATAACCTCCAATCAGGCTGATCAGAGGTTGCGTATTCAAAATGATGACAGCATGCAGTGGGCACGCGACACAGCAAATCACGGGTTAATTAACCCACAATTTACTGATGTTATGTGCAAACAGGCTCACCTTAGATCAGAGACACCTGACAGGTGGGGAACAAATGTAGAGGCAGAATCTCCCTGACTCTCCTGAAACAGTACACTTTTGGCTGCAGTGTATGGATGGTGCAAAAAACAACAGCACAGAGATGCAGGGGTCTGAAGCAGATCTTGGCTTTGTGCATAAAGCACGTCATGCTGGTGGTAGTGATGGTGAGAAGGGCTGTTGTGACACTGGCAAGAATTTTGCAAGCACATCCTTCTAACTGGAACAAACATTTCCGCTTTAGGACAGGGACATTAAACCTTTTAGCCCAAGAACCAAATTCCATGTTGGAAAAGCTCATGGGGGCTGCATTCCAGAGGCAGGTGGGGCTGAAGGCAAAAAAGGCAGGGCCAAAATACCAAAAATATCAGCATATTTGAGCATAAAGCTATTACTGCCAGTCACTAAGCCTTAGGAGAGGCATTTTGATCTTTTAGAAAGGGGGAGAATCCATGCAGAAGCCGGGAAAACACCAAACAATTGGTGGTTGGGGGAAAGGGGTGTGGGGTGTGGGGCCAGGACCATCTGGGGAATCCCAGAGGGCCATACTGGGACCCCAGGTGAGCCAGATTGGGATCCTAGGCCTGAGGTTAGAAGAAAAGCCACAGCAAGGCTTGCAAAAACATGGTGAAGATGCACCGTATGTCTCCTTTGCATGTGTAAACAAGTTCCTCCTGGTTGGCTCACTGCGATATTATAGGATGCCTACACCCACAGTATCCAAACATAGTCCGTGCATTGATGCTGTGATCTGCCAGCGATGCTTCTGGAATCCTGGCAAATATCGGTGACCACAAAAGTCACAGCTATTCTTGGACTTCTTGTTGCACCACACAAACTAACATCTTGTATGCTTACATAGATGTGAAGCTCACTGCAGTGGAGACTGGTGGCTCTGAGGTTAGTGGAGTGGGGAATCCACTTCGGGTTTCAGTCAGAACTCTAAAGGAGCTACCCAACCTTTGATAACTCCTTGAGAGTTCTGGCTAGTTCTGACTGAGACCTGGAGCAGATTCACCACCCCACTGACCTCAGAGCCACCAGCCCCTACTGGCCCACTGATTGGGGCAGCACCTATGTTCAATTAAATTCATTCCGGATCATAGCTTATATTTTAAATCCACAATGCCAAGAAATTGCTGTTAAAGTAACACAAGCATTCTTGTGACATGTTTGCTTAGAAAAAGTCTAAATCCATATATGAGGTTTTCAACAGGAATTATTGAGTAATTTATTTATTTATTTTTATTTTATTTATTCCATTTCTATACCTCCCAATAGCCGAAGCTCATTTACCACTGATTGCAACTGTCCTCTGCTACATTCCTTCTCTGCAGGGAGGCCGGAAGCAGATTAAGCCTAAAATGTCAAGCGCATCTGCTGGATACCTTTAAGTGATGATGCAGAATCTAGGCAGAAAGAACTGTCCTAAAGCTTTTTGAATGTGGGATAATTCCTTCTGGAAACATAATCCTACCTCCACATATAGATTTTCTTTGCTAGGATGGCAGCTGCATCTCTTTTTTCGGCCCACGTATGAACAACCAAATAAAAATTCTCCGTTACCTAATGAAGCCACAACAGAGTCCCTTGTAAGAGATTAAAAATGGGACATTAATGCCTTCTGGTGCTGCTTAGTCTGTTACTTTCTAGCGGTAAATCATGTGGCAATCTATGCCAGCCCAAACCCACCTACACAAAACAGCTTTGCTTCTTCCTCACCACTTCCTCCAAATCATTTCCTTCCAGGGAATGGACAGAAAAGGGTCAGAATGTTTGCAGGAAATTTTGAGAGAACATAGCAGAGAAAGAAGCTGAAATTGACTGCCCCCTTGTGGTGCAAAAGTACTTCTGCACCTAAGTAATGTGCATACAACACAAAACACAGTTAATTTCCTTCTAAATTGCTCAACACTGTTTTCATTCACATGTGACCACAGAACAAGTTCATCCTTTGAACAAACCTGCACACACAAAGCAGAATTCCAGGGACGCTTGGTATCTGCCACCTGCTGTATGCCAGTAAATAAGTAGTTCCTAAACTTTAACGGGGGAGCAGGAAGAGCAAGCGAGCGTGCTGCAATAGAATTTAGCCTCTCTTGGGACACAACCTTCCAGTTTTTGCAAAAAGGTAGCAGCTCCAAGTCCACATTAGGGCAATACCTTTATTAGGCCAACAGAATGTCGCAAGGTGTGCAAGCTTTCAGATTCTTCAGAACTCTTCATCAGGTTAGACAGTAAGAAATTGGGAAGAAATAAAGTTGGCTGATATTGACGCCATGGAGTCTGCTACCTCCTACCACATTCTATCTTAAGACTGTGACTAAATGCAAACTCCATGGTTTCACCATCAGCCAACACCCCCGCCCTGCTTTGTTTACCACCAAGCTTGATGAAGAGTTCTGGAGAACGTGAAAACTTGTACACTGTTTTGTTACCTTTTGGTTGGCCAAATAACAGTATTGCCCTAAGATGGATTTTGGAAAGCTCCTTGAACCAAGATGTTAAAGCCCTTGCAGAGTCTTAACAGCTGGCAATCCACAACATTTCTGTGATTCACTGGGCAGTCCTTCTAGCTGCATTTTGGAATTGCTGCCACCTACAACAGATGATGAAAACATTGCATGTCCATTATTGACCAGCGGATGGCAACAGTGTAGGCACAACCACCATTACATACCTGTCCAACACCTTGATTTCTCATGGTCTCTTCTGCTTGGCTTTCATTCTATGCCCAGCAGCAAAACTAGCCTCATCTTTGGCATGGATGTCTATGTGGCTGTTGTCTATGTCCTTCTAAACTCATGCTGCTCTATTCAGCTTCCTACATTGTTCTTCCTTCTTCCTTTTATTTTTATTCCATTCTTTTTTCTTCTTCGCTATCTGGATCTTTCTTTTTTTTTGAATGGCAGAAACAAGCAGAGAGAAAACAAAGGAAGAAAAGAGCACCACAGGTAAATGAGAAAGAAGCGAAAATTAGGCATTTAGGATTCAGAAAACAAAGAAAAAAGGAGTTATAGTAAAGCAAGGCTGTCTTTTTAGTGCCATCCCAGTCCAACTCTCATCGAAATGAACGGGGTTTGCATCAGTGGGAAAAGATGGAGAAGGTGCATTTGTTAATTTTTGGCTTGAACTTCACATTCTAAATAATGCAATTACATTGGGCTGGGTGTTTATCTAGCACATGAATCTATTTATATATTGAGAAGAGAAGGTAGTTATAGGCACCAAAACATTCAATTCAAAATAATGATATGAATCTGAATGACTTCAAAGCAAATCTAGAGAGTAACAGCAGTTAAAAGAAGAAACCCGCAAAGAACCTGCACATGTAAGCAACTGAAATGTATACAGCAAAGTTACCCCCGTATTAGGCTGAGAAACTTGAGCAAGAGTCCCTGGATAGAGAATGCAGAGGAACCAGAGGGAGCATTTGATGAATGCTCCTGAAGTCATTCATCAAATGAGACTGTGTAATAGTCCATTGTGCAATGTTTCTTAGCAGAAGGTGAAGAATGAAGAACAAAGGTATAGGGCAACAGAAAAATTGAACATCAGGACACGAAAGAATTAAGCTCAGAGAGACCACAGGTGTGAAGCAATGCCATTTCTTTCTGCTGGCAGTTCTGTCAACTTTTCCCAATATTTCTTCTCTATTTTTAATATATGAGAAGCTTTCTTGAGCAGCCTACACAGATGAGCAAGAAGCTGCCTTGTACCACTTGGATAACTGGACTTCATCAAAATGCTTTGCAACATCGGACTTACTTAAGGAGCACTAGTAGATGTTCTTCTAACCATACAGAAACCGTGTGCAACAAAAAATCACATTTGTATTCTAAGCCAGACAGCTTATTTTGGAGCCGATATCTTACCTGTTTAAACAGAAACACCCATTACAACTTTAAGTATAGAACACTTTGTTGCAGTGAACTAATAAAGCCTGCCGTTTATTTGAAAGGGAAAAAAGAGCACTTACAGTGCTAGGGAAGACAGCTATATTGAGTTCAAGTTTAAATAATTCCAAGGACAAGAAGAGCAGAACATGCTTTGCTAAAAGGCCGGCACCTATCTTGCCTTCTAGATATTTTCAAGTACATTGTTCAAAAGCTTATCTGTTAAACACAGCCAAAGTGATAAGCAGCCTTTTATTTCATTAATGTTTAATGCTGCAGTTATACCTTCCACTGGGGAATACGCAAGCACAAAACCTGCTCATGGACGACATCACAGCTTTTCTCCCAAAAATGGACAGGTAACAGCTGAGGTTTGAAAGGGTGTCACAGGGTTTGAAACCTCACCCTATATACAGGATGTCAGCTGCTTCCTAGGTCTTATATAGATTGCATTTGACAGTGAATTGTAACACGGAGCAGACATTTTAGCAAGTCATACTGAAAAAAGGGAGGGGATAGAGTGCTTGACTAAGAATGGGGAGACCCTGGTTGAAACCCCTCCTCAGGCACAAAGCTCTCACCAAGACTTTGTGTTTCAGCCTAACCTACCTCGCAGGACTGTTGTGAACACAAAAATGAGGAAGGCCCATTTACACTGCCCCCACCTCTGCGGAGGAAAGATGGGATGAAAATGTAATTAATAAATAAGAAAAACCTTGAAGGTCAACTCTTGTGTTACATTTAAATATGCAGGGGCATTCTGTTACATCATTCCTGTGTCTCCGACGATAGTGATTATGAGAGTCTGAAAGTAAATGCAAAGTATTAATTTGCTCAGAGAGAAGAAGATTTATTAGCAGCTGCAGAGTTCCACCATTTACAAATACTTTTCATGAGCACCCTTTTCAGGTATAAAATGTTTTACTATTCTTGTCTGAAGTTATCACAACAACTTTATGCAGCAGTGCAGCTTTCCACAATGTGGTGCCTTCCAGATGTGCTGGGAGTTACAAACATAGGAAGCTGCCTTATACTGAGTCAGCCTTAGTCCATCTAGCCCAGTATTGCATTCACTGAGTGGCAGCAGCTCTCCAGGGTTTCAGGCAGGACAAATTCCCAGCCCCACCTGGAGATGTTGGGGAATTAACCAGGTACCTTCTACATGCAAAGCATGTGCTCCACCACTGAACCATGGTCCCTCCCCAAAGCTGATGATGGGAGTCAAACACATCTAGAGGGAACCAGGTTGGGAAGGCCGCAGTAGGGTTTGGGTATGAGATAACTGTCTCTCTTATTTCTTTATTGAAAAGATATTAACCCACTTTTCAGGGTGTGCTACCCTCACAAGACGCCTTACAATATTACAAAAACATGAACATACAAATTACAATTAAACACACAAAAACAGCTGCAGCAGCTAATTATTTTCAGGTACCAAATGCAGACTGGAATAAATGGGTCTTCAGGATTTGTTTTTAAGCCAGCAGTGATGAGGCCATACATATCTCCTGGGGGAGGGAGTTCCAGAGGTGTGGAACCACCACTGAGAAAGCTGCATCCCAAGTAACCCTAGCCTAATGGCTCCTGCTGGTGGACTAAAGAGTAAGACCTCTGACGCTGCCCTTAATGCATGGGCAGGTGCATACAGGTGTATGCAGCCCTTCAGATAAGGTGGTCCCAACCCATTTAGGGCTTTAAAGCCCAAAACCAGCATCTTGAATTGGGCCCAGAAACTAACAAGCAATTTAAAAGATACAGAATACACTCTTACATTTTAAATGTGTGTAGCAACTCTCACAAGTGTACACATACAAGCCTAATGCAAGAACGACCATTCACACTATGCATAGTTGCCTAGATTTTTTTAGATATAGGAAACCATTCTCCGGGATTCCTTTCGAGGCCCTTGTTTCTAAGCTCAATGTTTGCAACCGTACAGGCGACAAGCGGAATCCACTGTGCGAGAACTCACAGTACAGCTTACTTTTTAGCTGGTCTTACTTGATTTATCTGTGGAATCCTCAAACTCAACCAGGAACGAGTAGCCATTGTTCCACATATGGAGGCAAGTGGCTGGATCATAGCGTATTTCAAGGGGTTTAAGATGAGGGTCATAAACGCTGTCTCTCCACTGGATATTGATTGGAGACTGCCGTCTGCCCCCTGGAATTGTAATTGGGCTCTGCCATAAGGGATGCACTAGAAGAAGAACACACGGACAGGTTTCAACAATTTCTATGTATCTTGAATAATGTTTTTAGGCTGCTTGACCAGCAGAAGATGCTTGCAAATGCAGGCCATGATGCAAAGAATGGTGCAAATGGTTCCGAGAGCCCAAAGGGTTTTTTGTTGCAAAACAACAGTTCTGTAGTTTAGAAACAAAAGGGAATTTTAGAATCAGTTTGCAAAATGCCACGAGGGTCTGATATTAAAGACGTGCTAAAGTCAAATATCCCAGCAAGTGTGGTGAGCCTCCTTGGCTCGCCTAAAGTAGTTCTTTGGATCCTGGCCATAGCCTTCTGAGTAACAGTCACATTCAAATAAGCCAGTTTACAAAACTTATCAGTGAAAGAAATACACAGTTGCAATTCAGAGAGATGCTGCAATTAAATTTGCACCTTTGTCTCCTGCATTTGCCTGTAATTAACATGCTGCATTCTCCAAGAACGTATTAGGTTTCTGGACTGATATTATTGTATATTATTTCAATAAATTGATATGCTGCCTTGTCAACATCCATGATCTGTGCTCAGTTCCACCATTTAAATATATATACACCCCTCCTCCTCTCTCTTTACCTCAGTGCAACCTCAGAGATAGCCGGGATGCCAGTGTAAAGGAAAGCAAAACTACTTTTACAAGAAAGTCTGAAAAGAGTTTTACTCTTTTGCTGTAAAACAAAAGGATTATATGCCACACAAAGTATGCCTGTCTGTGTGTGGCATACAACCAAGAGCAGGTACCTGCTCAGCAAGGCAAAGAGGAAGGTGGCTTGAGAAAGAGTGCCAAAACCAGAGGTACTGTCAAACAAGGGCCACTCTTCCCACTGGGACATTTCCATGCTGGTAAGGGTTGTACCTGTTGGGTTTCTGCCTGTTGTGCAGTGTTTGCTACAGTAACATGTACTCCCAAGTAAAAGTATATCTTGTGCTATGGCTTGTTATAATCTATTAGCAAAGGAAACACTGATTGGAGGGGTGTGTAGAAACTGGATGACGTGAAGGGTTTTTTTATTTGTTCAAAGCATTCATATCCCACCCTTCAATGACCAAGGCAGCTTCTGTAAAATCATAAAACATCCACTATGATTTTTTTAAAAAAATCAAAAGCAGATGGGAGTTACAGAACTGGAAGAGGATTATTGGAGAGCAGGATGCTGCCTGAAAGGAATATGCCAGATTGGGAGGGGAATGTTGGTGAAAAAGCTATGAAAAAGCTCCAGCACGGTAGTGTGTTAAAGCAAAACCAATGAAGAAACCTCAAGACATCTGATCCCTTAAAGACAACATATTTATCTATTTGTTATTTAAAATATGTATATACTGCCCTTCATGTACTGGGCAGTGTACAGAATTCATTAAAGCAACAATTAAAACAAGCCACAATAAAAACAGAAAATCTACCAAGCGCAGGATTAAACACTAGAAAATGCCTGGTTAAACAGGTAGGTTTTTTTAACCTGCGCTGGTCGCACTGCCAGGCGCATAAGCATTCATAATCTAGAGCCCACTGGGTAAAATGCAAGAAGTCCACTCCTCAGTCGGTAGATGCAGAGAAAAATAATAGTTTTAGGCAGCAGTGGGACCAAAACCTACAAAGAAATAATGCTTGGGGTAGCCACGGATCTGTGACATTTCTATGCAGAAGCCACATGGGGGCAAGCAAAGACCAGAATGGGCCATTCTAGTGCAAAGGGTTCTCTTGTTAAGAAATGAGGGTGTAATATGGGTGGGGTGCGGGTTAGGAATCACGTTGTGTGTGTGTGAGTGAGATAATACATTCAGATTGCTGTAGATACCCCCATTTTAGGGGAACTGGGGGGGGGATAGCTGTGAGTCCTTTGGGTACAAAAAAAAGAGAGAGGAAGAAAATTTAAGGTGGGGGCAGACGTGTGGGGAATGAACTGAGAACCAAGGGGTGAAGAGAGTGTGTGTGTGTATGACTGCACAGGAAGGTAAAACATTAGGTTTGTAGATAACCCAATAAGGGACTCCATTGTTGGGGAAACTGGAGAAGATCCCACTGTGTGTGTGTGTGGGTGTGTGTGGAAAAGGAGGTGCAAAAGAGAGGGGAGGATACAGAGAGGTGGAAAATTTGAGGGGGCAGTGCATGAGGGGTAGATGGGGTGAAATGAATGGGGGGGGGGTTGATGCATCATTTATTTATTTATTTGAAAGATCTATAAACCGTGTTTCATCCCCAAAAGGATTTCAGGGCAGTGTTTATAAAACATAAAATACAAAATGGTAAAAAACAAACAATCTAAACTTCAAAAAAATCAGGAGACATAACATTCTTTCTACCAGCTAAAAAAGATGCAAACTTAAAAATATGTTTTAAAAATCGGACAGTTTGCTTTGAAATGCCTGTGCCAATTAAAAAAAACAAAAGTTTTCCACCTTTCACACCGGGGCGGCGGCGGCGGGGGGGGGGGGGGTGGCCTTATGGGGCTTCGGTGCAGGCCAGAATTTTTTCGGGGGGGGGGATTCTATTTTATTCTTTTACCTGTTTGCGATCTGCCCGAAGAACGCAAGTCATTAACCGGATTAAGAAAACGGAACCCCACACGCACTGGCCCGGGGGCAAGCCCCATGGCACCCGGGGGGCTGACCTCTCGGCAGTGACACAGCCCGCGAGAACAATACACGGAAGTAATGCACGGTAGCGTCAGCATGCGGTACATCAGCGGTATTTCGTAAGGCACCGAGCAGCAGCATAACGCAGCAACGGCGCAGGGCGGCGCCGCTCGGCGCCTCGCGCGGGCCCACCCTCGCAGGGGGCGAAACACGCTTCTCGACACATGGATGCCCCCGTCTGCTGGGGGCCCCCTCGGGGCGCGGGGCGCGGCGGCTGCCCTTCTCCGGGCGCCGCCGCAGGGGGCGCCGGGGAGAGCGGGGGGCGCCCGGGGGGGCCCGCGGCCGGGGCCTTCCCTGGGGCGGGCGACCAGCCAGTCACTCACCGCCGTCCCGGAGGCGGTAGGAGGCGCAGGCGCCGAGGCTGCAGCGCCGGGCGCGGGCGGCGGCGGCGGCCCCGCTGAGGCGAAGGAGCGGCCGCAGGAGCCGGGCCATGGCGGAGGCGGCGCGCAGGAGGCGGCGCGGGCGGCGGCGCTCCTCGGGCCCGGCCGCGACCGAGCGGCGCTCTCCTCAGCCGGCCCGGCTCGACTGGCCCGGCCCGGCCCGGCCCGGCCCAGGCGAGGCCGGACGGCCCCGCCCGCGCCTCTCCCCGGGAGGGAGGCTCTCCAGCCCCGCCAGCGCGCGCGCGGCCCGTAAAGCACGCGAGCGCGATGAAGCCGCGGAGCGGCACGAAGCGCGCGGGGAAAGGGCCCCGACGGGGCAGCTGGGCCCGGCCGTCGGGCGGCACAGAAACGGCGCTAGTAAGGAAAGAAACGAATGTGGGGGAAGAAAGCGCCCGACAGAAAGAGCCCGACAACTGGGGTCCAGCTGTTGGGTGGCACAGAAACGTAGCTAATAAGGAAAGAAACAAATGTGTAGAAAGAAAGAGCCCAACAGCCCAATACCCTAAGGTATAAAATGCTACAAAAACCCTGCTGCTTGTTCTGAAGCCTCCCTAAATTCCATGGGGCTGTGCGTGCCCTGAGGCTGCTCCAGGAAGGGAACACCCAGGCAGAGCCCATCACGCCTTTATTTATTTATTTATTTATTTATTCATTCATTTCATTTCTATACCGCCCAATAGCCGAAGCTCTCTGGGCGGTTCACAAAAACTAAAACCAAACAACACACAATAAAACAATTTAAAATATATGGAACATTAAAACCACAATATAACAATACAACCACAATAAAACCTAGCGGCAGTGCAGGAGTTTAAAATACAGATTTAAAACAGCAAAGACAAAAATTTAGAAAGCTAAAATGCCTGGGAAAATAAAAAGGTCTTCACCGGGCGCCGAAAGGAGTACAATGTAGGGCTGGGCAAAAGGTAGGCTGGGATCTACTCGTGGGTCTCCAGATGATTTGCGGTGAATCAGCAAAGGTCTCCATTTCCTAGTGGTTTAACAACAGCGACAACCACACCCTCCCTCCCAAACTGGGCTGCTGGGATCAGGAAAGGTGGGGGGTGGGATGGGAGCAGGCTTGTGTGTGAGCTCCGGTTCTCGCACTGAAAACAAATTCCTGGGCCCAGCCTGTGCTCAAAGGCGCCTTGTTCCACAATTCTGCGCCGGGCTTCCGGAGCCACTATGCTTCGCTCCCTCGACAGACTTCACGGTTTTAGTGAAAAACAAAGTAGATCCTGCAAGCTTAAAGCCTGCACGCCCCTGCCTTACCCTCTGTTTGGAATCCCTGAAAGGGATTGCCATGGGATCCTCTAGGCCCCTGTCCATTTTTAGGAAATGGTTAATTTTGCTTTATTGGACTTGCTGGGATGACTGTTGAGAAAATGCTAACCCACCTCTCTTAAAAACAATATAAGATTTGTTAGTGATGAATGATTAAGAATGTAAAAATATAAATAATGAAGGGAGCAACCCTACCAGGATAAGCGGCCATCTCCGAACTCAGAGGCAACTGCCTATCCAATGCGGGGCAGGAGAAGCGCAGAGGGGATCGTCCCCTCCATGCTTCAGCCGCACTGCATTTGCAGCTTGATAGCTGATTTTGGCTGTCTAGCCATGAGAAGGCAGAGGGGGGGAAGCGGCTGCTGGACAAGTTGGATGTGTCGTACCGGCATTTCTGCCTTTCCTGCCCCGGAACGCCCCCAGGAATGCCCCGTTTTCACTGCCCTGTGCTCCTCTTCTGAATGTGGAGCACGGAGCCGTTCCGAGCTGCCTGCAAGTGCGGGGTGTGTGTGTGTGTGTGTTTCTCAGGGAACTGACCTTGACGCGTGGGCTCAGAGGTCGGTTCCCGGAAACCGACGTATCCTGTGGCCATCTAGCTGCTGACTAGCAGCCATAGGATTGCTCCCTAACAGTAGTAATTTTAATAAAGGGAAGATCGCATGATACGACAATCTACCCTGGCAAACAAGCTATGCAGTGTGGGTTGTTTGTAGAACAACCGGGGGTGAGCCTGAAAAACGATTGGGCTTACCACGAGTTATTCTCCCCCTCCTTCCCCCTCAGTCCTTCAGCCAGCTCCGGTACATATCCCAGGGGACTTTGCCACAGAACCCATTTTGTTTCCCCGTCCTGTCCCCCTCCCCATTCCGATCATGAACCTGTTTTCATTCCCCAGCTTTTTTTCAGGCCCCAACATTTATGCAAATAGGGCCGGAATATACACACGCGCACACACACACTTTTTCAGCTCCTGGAATTTACGCAAATGTCTTCGTTGTTGTAGTTGTTGGCTTTTCGTAGTTGCGTGAGTGAGCACTTGTGTCTGTCAAAAACATAGGTAGCCCTGCCCTGCCTTGCCTTGCATATTCCCTTGTATGTTTCAGCTGTCAAAGGGAAGGAACTGCAGTATGAAACATACAAGGTAACTGACAAGGTACCTACATATAGGCGAATTTGACAGCAGTTGATAGGATGGGAAAAGGGGACCAGATCGCCTCCTTAGCAAGGTGATCCCCAGGATATTAAGTGTTGAACTGAGATTTGGGGGTACCCTGCTTCCATTTCATACTTCCCTCAGTCTCAGGCAAGTCCTTTTAAGGGAGATCTATGCTTCCACCCTTTTCGTGGCTCTGGTTACTGCTTCAACCCTTTTGTTTACAGCCTTGGATGGCTGTTGAGGCTACCTGGCCCCTTTGTGTCATTTTGTCTTGTTGGACCTGACCTTTTGTCCCTTTGAAGCCTTTGTGAAAATGGTATAAAAACCCAGGGCTCCAAGCCATCCAGAGGCAAGGTTCCATGATACTGAAATCACTAAGGTTCTTTGCCATCCCATCCCAAAATCAAGGTCCCACTTAGCTGTTTAACATATTGTTTCAGTAATCCAAACTGGTCCAATCCCATGGAAATCGCTTCATTTCTTGGCCACCTCACAGAGGTAGGTTACCATACTATCTTGTTACCCAGCTCCCCCCCCTCCCAGTCTGGCCACCTAGGACCCTTCTTGACCAAAGCACAGACCCAGCACAATCACTTTTTAAAAGGACCTATTCTTCTTCACTGAAGGAGTTTCAATGCGCCCCAGCACCATTCTTCAGGTAAGGAAGGATCTGTTGAGATGCAAAGAAATGTATCTTTCGAGCCCTGTCCTGTCTTCTGGAGGCCCATCCTCTACAAATTGTAGCCTGCACCCACTTTTCTATTGTGTGCTTATGTGTTCAGTAATTTGGTCTATCTTTGAACCAGCTTTTGGTTGGGAAGAGAGCAGATAAGTGTGTATAAAGATATGGCAGTTTGAATAAGCTGAGGAAGAGATGATAGAGTTAGCTGAAGACACTGTGGGTTCAGTATCTTCCTCTGGGGATCTGGGGTAGCAGATGTTTTGGACTCCAAGCCAAGGTGGCCAATGGACAGAAATTCTAGGAGCTGTAGTCCAAAATAACTAGAGGGCACCAGGTTGGAGAAGACTGATATATAATAATAAAAGAGGATGTGTGTCTGTCTGTCCATCCATCTGTCAGTGTCATACCACCAAGACCATGAACCCTAGGCCCCTGAAAGTTGGTATACATACTGTCAGGAGCGCCCTAGCAGCCTCTTTCAGTACACTCCAATAGTCAACTCAAGACACAGACGAAAGGATTCTTTTCAAGGCTTTAATCCTTTTACAACTTAATGACTCTTTCAGATGCTAATCACCAGCGACTAAGCAATGAACAGCAGAGTAGCCTATGCTCAGGGTTAGGCAGTTGGTCCCCGTTTGAAGGAGAATCACTTGCAGACCCTGAACTTATGGGCTAGGGAGAGATCCTCCCTCTTTCCCTTGGGTCCACGGGACGCGTCTGTTGCTTGTGCGCCAAGCAGTACGCCTCCTTTCTGCACCCTCCATCGCTCGTTGCTCCCTGCGTCTGCGTCGAGCGTCTAGCAAGCCCCCCTCCCGCACTTTCCCACTGCTAGGGTCACTATCTCAGGAATGCTGGCAGGAGGAATCTCTGCCAGCTGCTGTGCCTGTGAGGGATGAGCTGGCTCCTCTTCCATGGATTGCTGATCCTCCTCAGAATCAGAACTGCTCTGGGGTTCTATCGGCTCAGTTTCCACCCTGACACGTACTAATGGGATCCTAGGGGTGTACACCTCAAGGTTGTTTTGTTTTTTAAAACTCATTACTTAATCTTAATTAATTGAAATGTGTCCTTGTGGTTGAAACCTGAAATAACATTTTCAGTCACTAGGAGCAGACTTCCCTAACCAGTGCATAGCTTTGCAATCAATACAGTTTGAAGCCAGGGGAGATTAGTAGGTTGCAGGACAGAGTTTTACACCTGCCCCTCCCTGCGGCTGTGGAGTAGCACTTCCTCAGGGGAATGGGCTAGATAGATCCTTCCTTTGGGGGCTATAGGGGTGCACCACGGCAGGGGCTTTGCCTGTGGGTGTCTCCAGGCATGTCTAGGCTCAGACAGGGATGACACAATGGGTAAAATCCAATGTAAGTCATACTTAGACTAGACCCATTAAAATGAATGAGACGTGAGTTAGTCATGACCAGGTTAGGGAAGGCTGCTCTAATGAGCAAGGAACTGTTAGTGTTTCTACACTACTAATTGCTTACAGCTGTTCTGGTGTCAGGAGCAATAGGCTATAACAGCCAGTTGGGCAGTTTCTCTATCTTGCATTTACCATGTCTTGTTTTGTTTAGCTGTGTAAGTACTATACAAGTCTAAGTCTATGTAATTATTCATATTGATCAAGTTTATTATGAGATTGAGTTGTAGTTCTTAAACTATGGGGCAGATCCTCAGGGTGGGTGTACAAGGCATTTGTTATACTGTGATCTTTGATGTGTTTACTCAGAAGTAAGTTCTAATGAGTTCAGTAGGGCTTACTGTCAGGCAAATATGTATAGGATTGCACCTATGGTGTGTTTTGTTTTTGACTCTCTGTAGCTGCGGAGACAATGTTTTTTGCTCTCTGTGCATACTGTCTACTACAGTAAGGTTATGTGCATGATTCTGTGCACATTTACTTATGAGTAAATTGTAGGAGTTCTGAGTAAACACATATAGGATAGGGTTGCTGCTGTATGTTTGGCTAATTTCCTGTTTAAAAGGATAATATAAAACACTGTTTATTTTCAATTTGGCTTGTTAGCATTCTGACCTGGTTCACATGTAATGGCTAATTATGGGTTGTTGCTTCCTCTTTCGGTCAAAATCCCAGGAATATTATGTTCCTGGGTTTTTATTGCGATGTCCAAACCTGGAACTCTGGGTTGTTAAGGGGTTAAACAACCTAGTGTTAATCCAACAATTGCCCATAGTTTGTTGTTGGGTTAACTTTGGATTGTTGAACCCCTAAACAACCCAGAGTTCGGAGTTAAGATAATAACAACACAGGAATTGAGTGTTCCTGGCTTTGTTCCTGCTGCTCAGCCCCGACAATTCCTGGGTCAAACAACCCAGGAATTGTTATGTGTGAACTAGGTCTATAGGTTTAAAGTACTTAACTTTCACCTGTAAACTGAAATATGTGCTACCTATTATGTACCTTGCAGTGCCCCATTCAAGAGGGTTGTCCTTTGAAATGTGTTGGGTATTGATAGGGTTTATCCAATACTAGGCCTACTTAAAGTAGATCCATTGAAATGAATGAGCCTTAAGTTAGACTAATGTTGAATATAGCCCATAGTTTTTAAGGAGCTTGTTTTCTGTATAATGATAGTGGGGTAGATTTGGACTGTATAATAGGTTATTATCTGCTTTCATATGCATTTCCTGTGCAGCTATTGGCTTCGTCTCCCATCTGCTCCTCCTTCTGAAAAGTTTGAAATTGGAAGTGGAACCAAAGCTTCTGTCATTACCCTTCAAGGAGAGGCCCTGATGGCAGCTGAGGGCCTCTCTCTCAAGGAGCTCTTGGATGCAATGACTTGTCCCATATGCCTGGTATACTTCACAGATCCTGTGATGTTAGATTGTGGGCACAACTTCTGCAAAGCCTGTATTGACCAGTACTGGGCAGGGTCTGATGGCATCTCTGCTTGTCCTGAGTGTCGGAAGCTCTTTCAGCAAAGGGATGGCAGACCCAACTGGCAGCTGGCAGGAGTGGTACGTCTTGTCAAGAAACTCCAGGGGGAAACCAGAACAGAAGTGAAGCGGGACATATGCAAGAGGCATCGGATCCCCCTGAAACTCTTCTGTAAGGATGATCAAGCCCCCCTCTGTGTGGTGTGCAAACGAACCAAGGTGCACAAGGGTCACAGCATAGCTCTGGTGGAAGAGGTTGCCCAAGAGCTCAAGGTAGGAAGTCATCATGAATTGGTGGAACTCACTGCTGCAAGATGTTTTGATGGCTGCTGACTTGGATTGGCTTTACAGGGGGACTGGACAAACTAATGGAGAAGGAAGAGAGGTCTTCCTGCTAGAGCAAAATCTCTTTCCATTTGTGTAGGAAAAAACCAAGGCCCAGCTGAAGGCTATGGAGGAAGGGAGGAAGGACCTTGTGGGCTGGAAAATGACTAAGGAGTTGGGAATGGCTGGTAAGTGTTCACTCTTATAGCTTACAAAACGTTCTTCCCTGACCACCCCCAGGGCTGGCATCAAGGGTAGGCATGGTTGGGCACCTGCCAAGGGGCCCACACCCCAGCAGGGGCCCACTGACAGGAGCCTCCTGGAATTGCTCCTCCTCTTCACCATTGCAACCTGCTTGTTCCCCTGCCTCTCGCTCTGGCCCAGACAACAGTGGTGGGGGTGGTGAGCAGGAGATGCCACTGCCTGCATGTTCCCTGGCTGTTAAGTAAGCAAGTGCTAGCAAGGAGGAGCAAGAGCAGGTGGTGACAATGGTGGTGAGAAGGTAGGCTCATTGAAGGAGGGGGCCTTCTGAGAGTATCTTGCCCAAGGGCCTGCCAAAACCTGGAGCTGGCACTGACCCCTTCCCACCACTGCCTGATCTCCGATTTGCCCTAGGTAGCAATGAACAGCACCACATCAGTCCACTCGGAAGGAGGCTTCTCTTTCTGCCCCCCAGTCTTCCTTCCGCTTGGTTTCCCTATCATCTTGTTCCCCTCTACTCCTAAAGCCGATTGAAACAAATATGGAAATCTTTCTACATGGTCTTAACTCTTAAATGTTGGCCTTGAATGAGGAACTTCATGGAAGAGAGTGGGCGGCTTTTCGGGTGGCCATGGTGTCCTACTTTACAGAGGACAGACAGCCCACTCTTTGAGGGGCTCTCAGAGGACCGTGGTGTATTTGAAGAAGGGCAATTTAAAGACAAAGATCCGTAAGAAGGGAGAGCAGCAGGGACCTTGAAGTTGCCCATCGGCAGTTAGATAGCAGACTGAGAAGGCACACAGCTTACCTGGTCACAGTCTCCCTGCTATAGTGAGATGTATTTTATTTCTCTTTAAACTATAGTAATTCTTGAATCTGCACTGATGCCTCTCAAATGGCTCATGTAAATCTATGTCTTTTATCCTTTTCTTTGGTGATGTGATGTGGAACTGGCCACCCTAGTTCTTTCTCCCTCCCCTATGGCATATGGTGGTCTGAGTTAACTGTTGTCTTTTTCCTCTGCATAAGAGTCTCTGGAAGAAAGCAATGAATGAAAGTAATTTTCTGGCACTGAATGAGAAGGGAAATTTTGATGGAATATGGTACTGAGTCCAGGAAGATTCCTCTCTGCTACCTCTCACCTGACCCCTCCCCCGCCCACAATCCATTCCATCACTCCCTCTAATAGGGAACACAAGTGATGAATCTGAAATGAAGCCAATGTAAGACCACTGAGAAACAAAAGGGAGATATTGATCACTATGCTCAGCAGGGGTGGGCGCGTCCCCAACATATGCCAAAATACAAAACAGTATCTTTAAATTAGTGGGGCAAACCCAAACAGTCCAGTGAGCATACTCAGTAGCCAGGGAATGTTGGATGGCAGTTGAAATAGAAAAAACAAAAAACTAGATATTGGGTTGGACAGGAAGAGTAGAATGTCCTTGGCAGGGGAGTTGGGGAAGCTGGGTTTTTGTCCTGTCTAATTCTTCTATTAAGTCTGCTTTATTGGAGCACTGGGCGTTAAACAATAACTGACCAATGTTTTGCCTCTGTCCTTGACCTGCCTTTACTGGAGGAAGTGGCTTCTGCTCCCTGCTAGGTCTTCTGACTAAATCCAGATCAAACCTGGAGAGAGGAAGTTTTTATAAATCAGCTTCTGCAGTGGCTGATGCTGCCCCTTCCGCTGTTCCCATCCAGACTCCTTTTTCTTTCTGTCCTGTAGGAAATATGACTCTGGATCCAGGCACAGGATTTAACAGCCTTCTTTCTGTCCGAGGCTCCCAAGAGCATGAGATGTAAAAGGCGAGGAATCAGTCTTAGCCCGCCGAGACCCTTGAGGATGTGCTGGGCACAAGAGGGTTTTACTTCAGAAGACCACTAATGGGAGGAAGAAAGGGCATATTGGGTCCTGGAAGACTTTCTAGCCTAGAGGCAGGCAATCTGGTGCCCTCCAGATGTTTAGGACTACAACTCCTATCATCCCCAACCAGTATGGCCAATGATTGGGAATTCTGGGAGTTGTCGTGAAGAACATCTGGAGAGCATGCCTATCTCTGCATTGCTCAATATGAATTTTCAATTAATGTGCGTAGGTGAGGGGGTGGCAGGCTCCACCCTCTGACCTATATATGTTCATTTTAACCCCTGAGTAGAGACCTCCTTCCTCTTTGGAGAGGGGTCTGCTCATGTATTTAAATTTGCTAAACACTACTTCTGTTGAGAGGAATGCGTTCTCCTTTTGAGAGATCTGAGCCATGGAGAAACTATTCTATTATTCATCCTTGCCTAATGGGCTCTGGGTTTTTACTCCCCCCCACCAAGTTATCCCCTTTGCCCAGGAAGATCTGTCTGTCACTGGGCTGAGAATGATCCTGTGGAATTTTTGCTGTTGATCTGACATGCTGTCTTTTCTGAGGATAGAGTCCATCCCTAAAATGAACCGCTGGGAATAACGCTTACTGAACACCTTATGGGGAGAAGGCAATATACTCCGAATCACCAGAGAGGCATGGTCTATTGTATTCCTTCGAATACAATAAGGGCTATAATGACACTCTTGTTCATGTTCTGGTTTGATTTGCTCATATTTTCTATTCAAGTGGCATCTTGTAACTTGTTTATTCTTATATATTTGTTTAGTTGGGTTTGGTTGCATAATGAGGCTTTAAGGCCTTCATAAACATGTTCAACCACATTTGCTTTTATTGAAATAAACTAAAAATCAACAACCTCAGACTGTTGCTGGGAAGTTTTCCTTGTTTCTGGAAGCCATCTCTGTTCTGATCAAAGTGGAAGACCCAGTGAGAGTGGAAAGGAGCACTTGGCCAAAACTCTTGTGTGGATTCCCAAGCAAGGGAGCTGGGGGCTTATTCTTGGGGGAAACTGTCAAAGAGGGCCATTTCCTTCATGCCCAGCTCAAAGGTGTCCAGGGACAGGGCACCTGGTTTGCTTGCAGAAGGTCCTGGGCTCAATCCCCAGCAGCATCTCCAGGTAGAGCCGGGAATGTCTCCTGCCTGAGACCCTGGAGAGCCACCGCCAGCCAGCGTTGACAGTACTGAACTAGATGGAACAAGTGTCTGACTTCCTATCATTTGGCCAATGAGAAATTGAAAGCTGGACTAAATGGACTTTTGGTCTAACTCCAGTAGGAATTTCTCCCATTCCCTATGAAATTTCTATCCCTATCTATGAAATCTTTTTTTTAACTGATGACATTATCTTTAACAGCAATTTAAGAGAACAAACTGACATATTTGGGGAAGACCTGCTCTGCTTATTTCCTGCTGTCATGTTCTTCATTGGAATATAGTATCTGTACAATCTCTCTCTCCCCCCCCTTCTGTGTGTGTGTGTATGTGTATGTGTGGTTCAGTCTGTTTTGAGGACTGAGCATTGCTAGCCAGGATCTTTTAAATACAAAAGTCTCCTCCTGGCAACTCAACAGCCTGTTAGGGGAACACTGTGTCTGTTTGTTGAATGATGATTAGTCAGTAGCAGCATTCCAAAATCTGGTGTCCTCCAGATGTGTTGGACTACAACTCCCATCTTCCCCATGGGTTCATGCTCAACATGGTGGGAGTTGTAGTCCAACGCATCTTTAGGGGACCAGGCTGGGGAAGGGGCTGCCTTAGGATCTTGCTGGAAATCCATGTAATCTTACAAAGGACAAACCTGCCTGGTCGCTGAAAAAGGATTGTGTGCCATAAAGATCGACTGAAGGTAAAAGTAGGGGAGAGGGCAGGATTGTGCCATTAGCTGATAAGTGATTTGTGCTGTTCTCTGCCTATGTAAATAGCTGAGGACACAGGTTTCCTCCCTACCAAAGTGAGGGTTATGGATTCGCTCACAACCACTGAAATTAACAAGTGCAGGTAATAGATGTATACTTCTGACCTGAAGTATTTCTGGTCAATTTCAGATTTAATATGTGTAATATTATTATTATGAATGGCCCAGTAAAGACACTTGCATCTTTAACAACTTTTGATTTCTCGGTAACGAGGAACTCTATAGCTACTTCTCCAGGCTGTCTACAATCTTGCAAAACTGTCTGTATAGTCTCATAGGTCGCTCACTAGTAGAAGCTGGTCTAAAGAGAGAAAATAACCTCCACTTATTATTTCCTAAAAGCAGTAGCAGTTTTTTCAAGTTACAGGAGCCAATATGTGGTATGAATGCGCATATATCTATCTATATCTATATATCTAGCAAATACAAATAATGGACACATAGGAATATTTGTATCATCAGACACTCCATGAAACGTGAGATGTTATCATACTAAAGAAATGGTCCCTTCCCTTAAAAATACGAAAAGAATGTTGCACATAACAGACAACCAGCAGAGTGACATTCTAACAGCTGAGGCGCAGGTTATATTTTTTGCACAACTCAGGAATGGATATGGTGCCAGGTACATGTGATTAGAGAAAGACATGGTATATAGAGGGTTGGAACAATTGTTCTGGGCTCTCTTCCTGCAAAGGGCTCCATGCAGTCCTGGGCTGGGCGCCTTTTTGAATTCTGACACTCTAGGGCAGGGATAGGCAGAAGGTAGGTCTCCAGATGTTTGGGACTTCAACTCCCAGAAGATCCCTGCCAGCATGTCTAGTGGTCAGGAATACTGGGAAATGAAGTCCCAAACATCTGGGGATCTATCTTCTGCCCATCCCTGCTCTGGGGAACTTTGATTTTCATGGCATAAAATGAAGCAGTATAAAGCTGACCCTAGTGACAGTTTCCTGTAGTCTCCTTCATATTCCTAATTCACTTTCCCGCCCAAATATGCACATTTTCATGTTGTCATGTGATTTGCCTTATCATAAAGCAAACGTAGCCATGTTTGGCCATAAGAAAAATCCAAAATCCATATTGAGGCAATATCTCTATCAGGCCAACTCAAATGTCACAAAAGATGTGCAAGCTTTTGAGATCGCCAGATCTCTTCATCAGTCAAGATGTTGCAAACAGCAGGTTGGAGGTGGGGAAGGAGGAGAAAAGAAAGGATGACCTGCCATTGGTCATGAGACTATGCAGACTTATTGACTTCAACATAAAGTTAGCCCTTTTAAAAAACTCCTCACTGCTCCCTGCTCTTTGAAACTTCTTGCCTGCTGAAGAGATCTGGAGATATTAAAAGCTTACAGTTTTTTGGTGACCTTTTGAGTTGGCTTAATAAAAGTATTGGTCTAATGGATTTTGGAGTTTTCCTTATCTTGTACATTTTTCCTTACTGTGCATAATTGAGCTATGGAACATACTGCGTCAGGAAAGAAAGATGGAATCCTTGAATTCAAGAAAGAACTAGACAAATCTGTGAGAGGCCAGAGCACTGATTGCTATGTAAAAAGATGATCAGGATAATGCATCCCCTTTTAAAAGGATTTTCTATATCATAAACTGCTGTTAACAAGGAGCATCCTTGAGGAACAGAGCTTTCTATAATTTGTGTTCTTATAAGATTTCTTAAACAGCAGCATTCTGTCAGTGACTAAATACAAACATACAAATAGCTTGGCTCAGTGAAGATGGCTTTTTTTTTTTAAAGTTCTCTGTGCTTGTTCCTTTCAGCGTCTATGCATGTATTTTGTCCTGATGCTGTGGCGAGGAAAATAAGGGCATACCATTTCCTCTCAAGTATTTTCTACTGGAAAGAAAAAGTAATCTGATCCAAATGCTAAGGTTTGTTGGAGGTGAAGGCAGAAAGAGAACTGGGGGCAAGATTTTTCAAAAGAAACTTTGGATCTATTTCTATGGGAAGTCCCTAGAACACTCTGTACCAAAACAAACTGAGAATAGGATGTGGGCAGGGCAAATCTTATTGAAACCACTCCCAGCTGACAAAAAGGCTTTTGTCAGAGAGGCTAAACTGGTAAAATTGCCATGGCAATGCATTCCAAGTAGAAAACAAATATTGTTGCTGTCTTTTTTTCTTCATCTGAATGTCCAAATTAAAATGTGTTCTTTGTATTTACACACACATGCTCTCAGTCTCTCCCCCCTTCCCCCCCCTCTCTCACACATGTGCACACACATACACTAATCACCCAGTATCATCAAATCTTCCTGTTCTATAAAGATAGATTCTCAGTTAGGCTGCTACCCAGTTAAATTTTTTTTAGCTGATTGTTAATCAAGACTGCAATCCTAAACACACTTTACTAGGGTGTAAGCACCACTGAAGACAGTGGGACGTATTTTAAAGTAAACACGCATAGGAGTATTCTGCAAATCAGTATATCAACCTGGTATCCTCCAGATATGCTACACTACAACTCCCATCATCCTCAGCCAGCATAGCTATTGAGTCATGCCAGCAGAGACCGCCTCCTCCCATGTGAGCCTGCCCATAATTTTCAGATCTTCATCAGAAGCCCTGTTGCATGTCCCACCACCAAGAGAAGTTAGATTGATGGGTATGCGAGACAGGGCCTTTTCTTTAGCAGCACCTCAATTGTGGAATTCTTTCCCAAGAGAGGTCTGGCTGTCTCCGTTCCTGTTGAGTTTTAGGTAGGCAGTAAGAACGGTATTGTTTTACCAGGTCTTTGGCTTTTAAAATTGTGTTCAGTCTGTTTCTTAAAGAATGTTTCAGGTTTTTGGTTTTTCTTTGGTTTTGCTTTTATGTTGTGATTTTATTGTATGTAGCTTTGAGGGCCCTGGTGGGGAGAAAAGTGATATAGAAATACTTTTAATAAATTATTTAATATTTTCCAGTGCATAACACAGATTTTTCATTATGCTGCTCCCTGCCCATGAATCTCCATCCCTCAACTTTGTCCTGGTGCCTCCTCACTCTCTTTCTTCAAATCCCTCATAAATGCCAACCTTTGGGGTGTGGGGCAGGGGAGGGCTAGTGGTGGTGAGGCCTTTAGATTAACCCTTTAATCCTCATTCTCCACAGTAATCAAATTTCAAGTGCTGCACCTGAAAGACTGGAAGGCTCTATGTACACTGATGGCATTGTATAAATAAATAATACATTTTTTCCCCCAGATACACATCTTGCTCTAATCAACATTATCTATTTGCTTCACAGAGTTCTGTTTGGGAGGATGTTGCTCTTTTGAACCAGGAAATTGCCAGCTTCAGTTAGCTAAAACTTTAATCCCTTTTGTGCCTCACAGTGAATAAATATACAACATGCTGTCAATATCAGCCTCCGCTCAAATGATCCTATGTGAATGGAGCATTGGGCTGTGTCTGAAACGACTTACGTTGCAGGAGGGAGAAGTGTACAGTGCCTCTGAAATCAGAAGCGGGGTACTGTAGGATGATTCTTGACCCACGCGGAAGCCAGCATAGGGATTATTTTAAGAAAAAGTGCAGATTTTACAGAGCGCCTACACAGCCATGCACAGTTGATGCACCAGGGGCGCATGCTGTGATGTCCATTAAGGAGCAAATGCTTCTGCATTTTCTTAGTGCCAGGGTTATTTTCTGTTTTGTTTCCTCCAGTGCTTGCCCTTGGCATTGCTTACCTTTTCGTTTCTGGTATGGAACATGGGTTCTGAACAACATGGTAGAATTGTTATCTGTAGCCACTTTTCTCTGCACAAGATCTCAGGCCCTAATTTCTGTGTTGCAGAACCCAAATGGAAGCCAGACTGTTGTCTGGGCATGCTCCTGAAGAGATGGCAGTGGGGTGTTTGTGTGCGTGTGTGCATGCGCTGTTTGCTTTTGTGTCTGGCAGGTTAGGAAGAGGGGCTAATAATCTATGACATCTGTGTCCTTGGTTTCCATAATGCATTTGCCTGAAGGATGGCTCCGGTAATATTTGTATTAGTATTGGGTGTCCTCCAGACAGTAAAGCGGAGGACTGAGACAGATGTATAGGAATTATGACAGCATCTGGCACATCTATGTGTTTTGTGGGGTTTGTGTTCTCAAAAGGTTAGGGCCTCTTTCGTTACAAACAACAGACCCATACATGACTTAGGGCACAATCCTATGCATGTTTAGACAGAAAAAAGCCCTATAACTCCCAGCATGCTCCAGCTAGCCATGGTGGCTGAAGCATGCTGGGAGCTCTAGGATGTTTTTTTTGGTCTAAACATGCATAGGATTGTGCCGTTAAGGAAATAACCACCAGCGGTGCAGCTAGGTAATTTTAGACCCTCAATTTAATGGTCTTAATGGGGATGGGGGCAGATTCAAATGGCCATGCGTATTACTTTAGTGATGAAGCACACCTCACATTTCTCTTTCCTCCTCTCACTGCCGTTCCATGCTTTTTAAAAACTGTTCTAATCAAGTTTTTTTTTTTTTTAAATGTTTTGGTTCCTATGATTGTTAACTGCCTTGAGTGCGATTTGCTTGGTGGGAAGGCTGGACAAAAAAAATTAATTAATTGGTTGATTAATTTTTGCCCTGCCTTTCCACCAAGCAAATGGCACTGAAGGTGGGCAACAATTATAGGAACTAAAACCATTTTTAAACCAATAAAAACTAATACATAAAACTGCTTCTACATTCCTGATATATTAGAACAACAAAACTGTTTGCCAACTCTGCTTTAAAAAACATTCTGAGCATGTGCAGTTTTGCAATTTAAACTCACTCAAATAATGTATTACATTTATATCTCACCTTTCCTCCAAGGAGTTCAAGACAGCTTATGTGAGCCTCCTCCTCTCCATTTTATCCTCACAACAACCCAGTGAGACAGGTTAGGCTAGGAGTCCGTGACTGGCCCAAAGTCGCACAGTGAGCTTTGTGTCTGAATAGGGAATAAAATTGAGTTTTCCTCTGTGCCTACTGCTTTCTGGGGAGTCATTTGGGTTGCCCCTGGGGCTGGGCTCTGGGGCCCTGGAGTTTGGTGCCAAGCTCCAGGTCTACCCACACCACTGACAACAACAGAGAAGGGTGTGATTATAAAATCAGATCCCATGCTTGTAATCACTTGGGTGCCTGAAGATTGGGAGGATTTCATGTCTCAGCATAAAATGCATTTAAAACAAAAGTAAGTGCAGCATGGAGAGAATGCAAGAATGGCGAAAATTTATCACGTTTTCAGGATGTTATCTTGGGCTGGCATTTTCCCCAGAAACTGAAATTAGGAGAGAGGGCTTGAATTTTCAGGTAGGGGAGGGCTGAGGGGTGAAAACCTTCACCCTTGATGAATGGACGCTCAGGCACCATAGCAATTTTTTTTTCACAGTCATGAGTATTTCATCAGCTCTAACTTAGGTTTTAATGAATCATTAGGAATATTTACATCTTCCTCATTTTTGTGTTGTGTGATTTTGCACAAGTCTCAATGAATTTCTCAAATGCAGTGTGTTCATTTTAAGGGGCTTCTTGGGCACCCCCGTAGTTCATTCACGTGATCAGGCAGAAGGTGACTTCTTTCAGAACATACAAGTCTATTCAGTGATGAAAAAGAACACAGAAGGGTAGTTATTGTGTTTGGAAGTAGTCAGAGCCAAATGCCTACTTTGGGTTATTTTTTTTTTTCCAACTAGAAAATGATAACATTGCATCTGATGAGTTGATCTTTAGGGGCATGTTCAGATCATTCTCTGTGTGTGTGTGTGCGCGCGCGCGCGCGTGCGCGCAGGGAATTCTCTGTCTTAGACACAGTGGTGTAGTTAGATAATTCTAACTGGATTTGATGATGTTATAGCAGGGGTACAGAACCTCTTTCAGCCTGAGAGCTGAATTCCATTTTGGAGAAGCTCTCAGAGGCCACATTCCAGTGGTGGGTGGGGCCAAAGGCAAAAGGGCAAGGTCCAACATTCCAAAAATATAAACCTATTTTAGCTTAAAGCTGTTACTGTCAGTAACGAAGGGCATTTCTACATGAGGCTTTTATCCTGTACCTTTACCGAGGCTTCTGCTTCTGGATTCTTTGCAGGATTAAGATCGGCTCCTTTGTTGTTGTTGTTGTTCAGTCGTGTCCGACTCTTCGTGGCCCCATGGACCATAGCACGCCAGGCCTTCCTGTCCTGCGCTCTCTCCCGGAGCGTGCTCAAGTTCATATTCATTGCATCCGTGATGCTATCTAGCCATCTCATCCTCTGCCGTCCCCTTCTCCTTTTGCCTTCAGTCTTTCCCAGCATCAGGGTCTTTTCCAGGGAGTTTTCTCTTCGCATTAGGTGGCCAAAATATTGGAGCTTCAGCTTCATTATCTGTTCTTCCAATGAGCACTCAGGGTTGATTTCCTTTAGGATGGACTGATCTGACCTCCTTGCAGTCCAGGGGACTCGTAAGAGTCTTCTCCAGCACCACAGTTCGAAAGCATCAATTCTTCGGCGCTCAGCCTTCCTTACAGTCCAGCTCTCACAGCCATACATTACTACTGGGAAAACCATAGCTTTGATTAGACGGACCTTTGTCGGCAAGGTGATGTCTCTGCTTCTTACTATGCTGTCTAGGTTGGCCATAGCTTTCCTCCCAAGGAGCAAGCGTCTTTTAATTTCATGGCTACAGTCACCGTCTGCGGTGATCTTGGAGCCCAAGAAAGTAAAATCTGTCACTGCTTCCATTTCTTCCCCTTCTATATGCCAGGAAGTACCTTTACCGAGGCTTCTGCTTCTGGATTCTTTGCAGGATTAAGATCGGCTCCTTTATATGTGCTTTTTTCCGGGCGTTTTCTTTCTCTGCCTTTCTATATGTTTCATTATACAACCATGAGATGGTGCTGCAGTATAGCAGAATTGCGCTTTTGAAATAATACCAGACTTCCCTTGTTGGCAAAAAACCCGCAATAATGGTTGCAAAGCATGGGAGAGGCCCTGGAGGATGACGGCATCATGTAAACGACCAGCAAACTACCGTGAGTGTGCAGTCACAAGCGCACAGTAAAAGCCTTGGGTAGAAAGTCTCTAAGCCTTAGAAAAGGCATTAGAATGGTGGTGTGGGTGTTGGGGGAACTGCACAAAAACTGGGAGCCCACCCAACAATCAGAGGTCAGGGGAAAGGGGACAAGGCCTTCTGGGGAATCCTGGAAGGCTGGATTGGGACCCCAGGAGGGCCAAATTTGGTCCCTGGTTCTGAGATTCTGCAGCTCTGTCTTGCAGGGAACCCCACTCTTTAGGCAGTGATGAGTATTACTTTGCTGACTTTAAAAGCTGGTAAGCCAGCCCTCTGTCTGAGAGCTCCCTTGCTCATTCTGCCGCGTGGAGCCCTGGGCTCCTGCCCTAAAGTCTGGCCTTGACGGCACCACTGCTTGGACACTTGCTTGGACACCATAGGAAATGAACAACTGGACTGGATCAGTGGAGGCTGGTGGCTCTGATGACAGTGGGGGTGGTGAATCTGCTCTGAGTTTCAGTCAGCACTCTAAAGGAGCTATCCAAGGTGCTTCGCTCCTTTAGAGTTCTGACTGGTTCTGACAGAAGCCCGGAGCGGATTCACTGCCCTGCTGACATCAGAGCCACCAGCCTCCACTGACTGGATGGACCAAGAGCTCAACTTGTCGAACCCATGAAGTGTTGCAACCCTAAGTGCACACGCCAAGAAAGCAAATCTTCTTGAACTCAGTAGGACTTCTTAAATGTAAACAAGCTTAGGATCCTGTTTTGATTCTTTCTCATCCCCAGTTTCTCATCAATAAAATGGCAACAGAATAGTGACCTATAGGAGTTTGTGAAGGCGAACAAGATAAAACGATGGTGATGTGTCTGGCTAACTGAGGTTGCCATTCCAGCAGGCTGTACTGGTGAGTGGGGGCCATTCCACCAGCCCTGCTGAAAGACCTATTTTTTCCTCTTCCCTCCCCATTCCTTTTTCCTTGTGTGTTGTGTCTTTTTTTATTGTAAGCCTGCAATGGCAGGGACTGCCTTGTTTTCTTGATTATATGTAAGCCACTTGGGGAACTTTTTTGGCTGAGGAGTGGGATGAAAATACTTTAAATAAAATAAATACTAAAATACAATCCTAGGCATATGTATTTTGGAGTAAGCCCGACTGAATTCAGTGGATATGGTTCTGAGTAAAGATGCATAGGATCAGACTGCTAAAATGATGAATGCATTGTAATTAATTGTTATTAGCAGCATAATCTAATAGTTTTAAAAACATTGCATAATAACTGAAGTTACTGGAATAACACCCTAGCTGAAATATCAGTAGGGCATGGAAGTTTTTTTTTTTAAGTTGTTGGCATCTGTTTCAGAAAACATTTGAAAAGGCCAGGATGGGAATATTTCCTGTGGATTTGCTTTAACGTTAAAAAGATCTGAAGATAATTTTGGTGGTGGTGGTGGGGAGGGAGCTGAGAAAGAATAAAGAAGATGGAGAATGATCAAGAAATTATAAAATGTTATACCTTCCATTATAGTTATGAACTTCTGATCTGTATATTATACTTTTAATGTGTGGAAGGGAGGGAGCACTTTATAAACCTTGATCTTGTTTTTCTCTTCAAAAGCAGCCTTCAACAGATTAATCTTTTCCAAGAAGTATCCCAAAATCCACAGTCAGGCAATACCAGTAATTAGGACCAACCAAAATGTCACAAAATCATGAGCAAGCTTTCGAGTTCTTCAGAACTCTTAATCAGCCTGGATGTTAAGTGGTGATGGTGGGGAGTTGGCTTGATTTTGAAGCCACAGATTCCACATTTAGTTATAGCCTTAAAATGGAGTGTAGGAAAAAATAGCAGAGTTAATTGATTATGCTCTAACTATGTAGTATTCAGGTTTCAGATTGCACCTAGGATTATTAGCTGTTCAAGAGTGGGATCCAAAAATCTGGAGAAAGAGGTTTTTCTAGTACTGCTGCCTGAAGATATGGCTTTGCTTTTTGAGGGTTACACTTCCTCCAACCACTAGATAATGCTATCTAATTTAGCTTCTATGGACTTTTTTTTTAACATAGCATACCACTTAAATGTCATCCCAATCTTTGCTAATATGGAAACTGTCATGTTTCTCTTTACTTCTGCTCTCTACCTAACAAAGGAACTGGCGTGTTTCACTTAAGGCTGGAAACAGCTGTATATTTTCAAAAATCAGCCTGTCTCAATAGGGACCCTAACATAAGTGAAGTTGCCCGCTTAGCTTACTCAGTATAGATTTTAATTAGACCAAGATTTCTGGTGTAGGATTTGTTTTCCTGTTTTATTGTGCAGCCTCACTGGTTTCTTTCCTTTACTCTATTTTTTCTCTTTATTTTAATAATCTTGCTTAATTGGATTATTGGGCTGGATTACTTTCCTTATTTGCACCTTCAGGGGTTCGTTGTTTCCCCCATGTGCCAAGATTGTTTGGGGTACACTTACTGAGTACTAAGTGAGGCATTGAGGAAGGGAAGGAAGGAAGGGTTATGGACTGGCCAGTGGAGGCCAGGACTTAGCTGCCTGTCCTCCTCCCAAGTAAACACTATTATTGATTGACTTGACTAATTTGATTTGTACCCTGCTTTTCTATCAAAAGGTGGCACGCAAATCAACTTACAGGCACAATTAAAACTGATTAAAACAATACACTGAAATACAATAAAAGCATAATAATTACAGAATAAAACATTAAAACAGCACCCAACCCAACAGACCCTTCACAGGCCAAAGGGCTTCTTGAATAAAGTGGTTTTATTTATTCATTCATTCATTCATTTCATTTCTATACCGCCCAATAGCCGAAGCTCTCTGGGCGCTTCACAAAAATTAAAACCAAACAGCACACAGTAAAACAATAAAAAATATACAGAACATTAAAACCACAATATAACAATACAACCACAATAAAACCTAGCAGCAGTGCAGGAGTTTAAAATACAAATTTAAAACAGCAAAGCTAAAAGTTTAGAAAGCTAAAATGCTAAAATGCCTGGGAAAATAAAAAGGTCTTCACCTGGTGCCAAAAGGAATACAATGTAGGTGCCAGGCGAACCTCACCAGGGAGCTCATTCCAGAGCCGGGGTGCCACAGCAGAAAAAGCCCTCCTCCTAGTAGCCAGCCGCCTCACTTCCTTTGGCAGGGGCTCACGGAGAAGGGCCGCTGACGATGATCTTAAGGCCCGGGCAGGCACATATGGGAGGAGGCGATCCTTCAGGTAACCTGGCCCCAAGCCATTAAGGGCTTTAAATGTTAATACCAGCACTTTGAATCGGGCCCGGAAATGGACTGGCAGCCAGTGCAGCTGGAAAAGTACTGGTGTAATATGAGCTTGCTGGCCAGTCCCTCTTAACAATCTTGCTGCCCTATTTTGGACCAGCTGAAGTTTCCGGACCGTTTTCAAAGGCAGCCCCACGTATAACGCATTGCAGTAATCCAGACGAGAAGTTATCAGAGCATGGATAACTGTAGCTAGGCTATCTCTGTCCAGATAAGGGCGTAGTTGGTATACCAGCCTAAGCTGATAAAAAGTGCTCCGTGCCACTGAGTTCACCTGTGCCTCAAGTGACAGTTCTGGTCTTTGCTTGCTTGTGGATGGACAGCAGAGAGGGAGTGAACCGAACCTCCCTTGGGAGGGAGTTCCACAGCCTGGGAGTGGCCACCAAGAAGGCCCTCTCTCAGGTACGGAGGTCAGAGAATTTCGCCACGAATCTCAGGGAGGCTGAATGCCAGCGCATTCGGCCCCCCGAAATCGGTGGCGGAACGGTCTGCCCCCCTGCCCCCCCGGGACGGGACTTACCTTGGGCGGATCTTCCTGGCGGCGGCGGCTGCGGCGGCAGTTCGGCGGCTGCGGCGGCCGGTCTTCCGACTGGCTGCTGCCGCCGCCATGTCCAGTTTAAAAAAAAACAAAAAACAAAAAAAGTGATAGGCTACGTAAAGATTTACGTAGCCTATCACGGCTAGATTTTTAAAAAACACCATGATAGGCTATGTAAATGTTTACGTAGCCTATCACGGCTGATTTAAAAGAAAAAAAAACACGCGCATACGCAAATGGCGGCGCCCATGGGCGCCGCCATTTGCGTACGCGCATTTTTTTTTTTAAGCCAGCCGTGATAGGCTACGTAAACATTTACATAGCCTATCACAGCTGACTGCAGGGACGCAAACGGCGGCAGCTACGGCTGCCGCCATTTGCGTCCCTGCTAGCCAGCAGCCAGATGTCTGGCCGCTGGCAGAGCCGGCCGGCGGCTCCGCAGAATCCCTGCGGAGCGGAGCTGGCCGGCCAGAATTTCGGGGAGGAGGGACGGAGCGCCTCCCCCCCCGGCCAGAATTTCAGGGGGAGGGACGGAGTGCCTCCCCCCCCACAAATGTCACCCTTCGAAAAGGTGACTTTCGTACATCCCTACTCTCAGGTTGCCGCTAAACATGTCTCTGAAGGCAGCGGTATCGAAAGAAGGGCCTCTCCAGAAGATCTGAAGAACCAAGAAGGCTTGTATGAGAGAAGGCAGTCGCTGGAGTGCAGAAAGCACCTGCCCACTCACCGTGTGACCTACCTAATTCAGGGCAGGCAGTGGCAAAAGCAGAGGAAGCACCAGGGGCGCAGGGTGTGGTGAACTACCCTGGAGGGCTGGTGCTGGCTATGGCCATTGTGACACATTCTGTTGTGTGTAGGTTTGTCTTGTCCCAACAATAGGTGTGATCTGAAAAACTGCATAGCACCTAGGAGGACCTAATCCATTTTAAGTCTGTTACATCCTCCTATGCTTCATCTTAAGACTGACTAAATGCTGACTTTGTGCCCTCAACATCAAGCCAGTTTCCTCCCTACCGGTCCCCCGTCACCACACTTTGCTTAACATCCAGTCCGATTAAGAGTTCTAGAGAACCTGAAAGCTTGCTCACTACGTTGGACAGTCAGGAAATAAAGGTATTGCCCAACTGTGTGGTTTGGGATTTTTCTTATGCACACTTTAAAGGTGAACAACTTTATTTTGTTATAAGCTTTCGTGGACAATAATACACTTCCATTGCAATTTGTTTCACTTGATCGATCGACTTTGTTCTAAGAGGGATTTAGTGCAGCTTTATTCTGTTTCTGAAACATAAACTGGCCAATTTGAGCTTTTTATCTTTCATGGCAGGGCCTTGACACACTCAAAAAGTATGTTGGGCTGGCTGCAAATGCCGTTTCCTTAAGTGAACAATGAATTTTCAAATATTAAAGAAACGTAGATGAATCATTCTTAATATGCCAAGAGAGAAGCAAGAGGTTTTGTTTGTTATTTGGTGGAAAGGTTTTCCATCTTGGAGAAAAGCCTACAATAATGTCTCTGAATCTGGAGCATCACTGACGTCACTGGCTTGTTGAAATGCCAGACAGGAGGTGGCAAAGAATTTATTTTGAGACACTGCCCTCGCTAGATTTTTAAAATGGATGCAGAACCATTAAGCTGTTTGGTTTCAGCTCTTTTTCCTGATACTTCTGTTAAATAACACAGGCTGCTCATGAATTTTAGAGTACAAGGAGGCTGAAGTCTTCTCCCATAGGTTTTTGAATACTGCAATTTTACAAGGTAAAGAGTACAAGGATGAACATTTGAACAAGGCATAGCATTGCTCAAGTACCAATAGAGCATAACCACTCATAGAGAAACCCCAAGTAAAGCACTCCATTTGCAGAAATGAGTCGACATTGCCTAGAGTGTGGACTGGGGGTGGGCAGAAGGTAGATCTGGATCTATCAATAGATCTCTGGTTGATTTGCAGTAGATTATATTATTATAAACCACCCTGAGGACATTTGTCAGTTGAGCAGTATATAAACTGGATAGATAGGCAAGGATTTCTGTCTCCTAATTGTTTAACAGCAGCAACAAAATGACTCCCCCAACCCTAAATTATACTTCTGAAATGAAGAAAGCTTGGGGAAACCAGGAGTGGCTTTTCTGTGGAAGGACTGTAAGCTCCAATTTTAAGTGTATGGCCTGGTTGGGTTGTCATTACATGCAAGAGTATGGCCGAGTATAGGTTGTTGTTGAATTGTGGGTTGTTGTTGAATTGTGGGTTGTTGTTATGTGCGAACCCTGCATTATGGTATAACTATGGGTTGTTAATCACAAACAACCCAGGAAGAGAACCCATGGTTGGGTGTTGGGTTGTGAATTCTGGGTTGTTCATGATTAACAATCCACAGTTAAACTATAGTGCAGGGTTCATGCATAATGACAACCCATGATTCAACAACAACCCATACTCGGCCCATACTCTGGGTTGCTGTTACGTACGAACCAGGTCTTTTGCACCAGGCGCCTGTTGGTGGATCTTGGGATTCTAGTAAAAACAAAACAGAGTATATCCTGCAATAGAATTAAACCTGTTGATGAATTCTAACTTGGCAGTCTCTCGCTCTACTCTCCCCCAGTCTAAAACAGCTGCTTGCTAGCAACATGAGGCCATATAACAAGGATCCTAATCCAGGGACCAGACCCTGCAACAAATGCAGAAGCCAGCTCTGTCTTCATATCTACTCTGGAAACCCTATTACAGGATCTAATAAAGTCACCCATAACATTAGGACCTCATTCCCTGGCTCATCTTCCAGTGTGATCTTCTGTCAGCAATGTCCTTCTGCATTCTAATGGGGCAAATGGACCAGACTCTGTGGAAAAGAATAAATGAACACAAACCTGACATCAAAAATTGCAGTATTCAAAAACCTATGGGAGAAGACTTCAGCCTCCCAGGACACTTTTACTGACCTCATGGCAAAGGCAATTCAAAGGGAGATAAGAATGTGAGACTGCTGAGTTAGACTTCATCAACAGGTTTAATGCTATCACTAGAGGCTTGAATTGGAACAGAAGATTTTTTAAAACCGCACTACATGTGTTGATTGGCTCACCTAGGACCAGGATGTTTGTGTTATCAGCAGCAACTGTTTTCTGAATGGCCACTGTTAATAATATGACTGTCGCTGTCAGTACTTTTTGCATTTAATTTCCTTCTGACATCACTGTTTACAATTCGTCCCCCCTCTCCCTACCATATGTAGTGTATATAAACCTAGAAATTTCTATAACACTTCATGCTTCTGATGAAGTGGACTATAGTCCATAAAAACTTATGCCAAAATAAATGCATTAGTATTTAAGGTGGCACAGGACTCTTTGTTGTTTTTGCTGCAGTAGACTAATATAGCTACCACTGGCGAATGCTGGCAGAGAATCTTCCTTTTCCACCTCTGTTTTCCTTCCTTCTATCGTCTCCTGAAATTCTCTCCTTTTGCTTTTTTTAAAATTTCAATCACAGTATTAAAACCCTGTTGGTTCTTGCTGATGTGAAAGAAAAACAGAACTGTTGTCTTTGCTAAAATGTTCATAAATATCATTTACTTTAAAAATGTCTAATGATGCTTCATTCACATAGATGCTCATGATGCTGTTTTTAATCATAAGAGATATAGATACTTACATGAAGCATACCTGTTTTTATGAGTACAGGTGACCAAGCTACATGGTCTTGCTAGTATCATATTCTGCCCCCAGGCAGTTTTCAGCTGCTTGCTCAAATGTCCCAGGTTCATTATCTTTATGTTGCTCAGAAGTAACATTTTGGATCCACACCAGGGTCTTGTTGGTGGGTCTGTGGCCAAAGGAACAAGCGCTCTCGCAACTCAGTGCTCCAATAATATGCCACAGACAATCGTACTCAAAATAACCTAGGGATCTCCAGTCTGGGTTACGAACTATTCTGAACACATAGGGGCATACCCTTTCCAAAAGAAAAAAATAAAAAAGGCTGAACTCTTAGTTAAATTTCAACTCCTCACTCGGCAGGATTCTTCTTTGGGTCTCAGTTTTGGTGGAGGAGCGGATTAGCTGGCTTGTGCCCACAGCTGGTTTTTCATGCACATTCCTCTGGTTTTTATGCCCAGATGGCCTGGAGAAATCATCTGCCTCACAGAGGTTGGTCTTCACCCTTAGCATCACCATGGTTTTGGAGTTCTACATGATGTTTTGCTCAGCACACTTTTCTTCTGCATCAAAAATAAATAAATACTTATGTTTGTTTGGTGTCCTTGCTAAGCAGTTTATTGATGGCAAACAGGCAGATGAAGGACAATATGGCTGTAAAGAGAGTTGATGGTATGTGGAAGCGAGAGCTGTTGCAGTGGGGCAGTGGCTGTGTTGCTTTGTGTTGCTGGGATCGCTTTTCTGCCATTAGCTGGAAGCAGAGCTAAAACAGAATCTGTGCAACTCCGCCAGTGGGCAGCGGCTCCGCTGGTCGGGTGGGGGGCACATCCATCCTGGAATGCTTCATGAGTGCAACCATACTGCTGGTGGTGTCCCTGCCAGTGGCAGGCCCTGAAAAGGTGGGTCCCAGGGGCGGAGCAGGGGCAAAACAGAGGTGGCCTCGGATCTGTTGAATCCAAAGGGCCATCATTCATTGGACAGGCCCTGGGGCTGGCCCCCTTTCTATGCTAGTCTCAAATTGGAGTGACTAATTCCCCATCGTCTAACTAACTGGGGGAAATAAAAAGGAAATAAAGAACCACATGGGACAAAAAAGAGAGAGATAATTTTGCCCATCCACCCCTCCTCCTCTGGCTGACGTGAGCCAGCAGGGCTTTGGAAGTGGCTGGTGACACCCCCATCCCCCATTTAGGATTGCTGTGGGGATGGTGCAAACACGGCTATTGTGAGCATCTATAGTTTCTATAACTCTTCATGTGGAGCAACCTTTGTTCTGTTGCTGGAAGCTTTGCAAAACTGTGTGCATAGAGAGTTAATTTTTTACTTTAAATTATACACTAGGTTTCTAGAATTTGCCTCAGACAAACAAATCAAGAGCAACCCTAAATTGATAAACGGGTTTCTGGACTGTGTGTGTCAAACAAAACATTGATTCGCCCATTAACAATGAAGAATCCCATGGTCCTGTTATGGTAAAGAGCCCTTTAAAGTTCAAGAGACTTATTATGGCATAAGCCAGCCTTCCCAATGGCCATGTTGGTTGGTGATGATTCATTCATTCATTTTTTTACATTTCTATAATACCCAGTAGCCAAAGCGCTCTGGGAGGTTTACAGAGATTAAAACCCTAAAAATATAACATAATATAAAACCATTTACATAAAAAAACAATTTACACAATGAAAAATAAAAATCCCAAGATCCATTAAAAACCTTATTATATGCTGTTAAATGCCTGGGAGTAGAAGAAAGTCTTAACTGGGTGCTGAAAAGTGGACAATGTTGGCACCATGCTGACCTCACTGGGCAGTGTTCCAGAATCGGGGGCCACAACTGAGAAAGCTCTTGGAGGAGGGCCTGGGTCATACAATCATAGAATAGTATCACAGAATAGTAGGGTTGGAAGGGGGCAACAATGCCATCGAGTCCAACTCCCTGCTCAAGGCAGGAATCCAAGTCAGAGCATCCCTGACAGATGGCTGTCCAGCCTTGTCTTGAATGCCTCCAGTGTGGGACGGCCCACCACCTCCCTAGGTCATTGGTTCCATTGTCGTACTATTCTAACAGTCAGGAAGTTTCTCCTGATGTTCAGCCGGAATCTGGCTTCCTGTCACTTGAGCCCATTATTCCGTATCCTGCACTCCGGGATGATCGAGAAGAGATCCTGGCCTTCTTCTCTGTGATAACCTCTCAAGTACTTGAAGAGCGCTATCATATCTCCCCTCAGTCTTCTCTTCTCAAGGCTAAACATGCCTGGTTCTTTCAGTCTCTCTTCATAGGGCTTTGTTTCCAGTCCCCTGATCGTCTTTGTTGCCCTCCTCTGAACCCTCTGCAGTTTGTCTGCATCCTTCTTAAAGTGCGGTGCCCAGAACTGGACACAGTACTCCAGATAAGGCCTAACCAGTGCTGAGTAGAGGGGAACTAGTACTTCCCGGGATTTGGAAGCTATGCTTGTATGAATGCAGCCCAAAAGAGCATTGGCCTTTTTTGCAGCCACATCACATTGTTGGCTCATATTCAGCCTGTGATCGACAACAATTCCAAGATCCTGCTCGCTTGTAGTGTTGTTGAGCCACTTATCCCCCATCTTGTAAGTGTGCATTTGGTTTCTTTTTCCTAGGTGCAGAACTTGGCATTTATCCCTATTAAATGTCATTCTGTTGTTTTCTGCCCAGCGCTACAGTCTATCAACATCACTTTGAATTCTGTTTCTGTCTTCCAGGGTATTAGCTATCCCACCCAATTTTGTGTCACCTGCAGATTTGATCAGCATTCCCTGCACCTCCTCCTCCAGGCCATTAATAAAAATGTTGAAGAGCACTGGGCCCAGGACTGAGCCCTGCGGTACCCCGCTCGTTACCTCTCCCCAGTTGGAGAAGGTCCCATTGATAAGCACTCTTTGAGTCCGATTCTGTAGCCAACTGTGGATCCACCAGATCGTTGTTTCATCTAGCCCACTTTGAGCTAGTTTGCTCATCAGGATATCATGGGGGCACTTGGTCGAAAGCTTTGCTGAAGTCGAGGTATGTTATGTCCGCAGCATTCCCACGGTCTACAAGGGAGGTGACTTGATCAAGAAATGAGATCAGATTTGTCTGGCAGGATTTGTTCTTGACAAACCCATGTTGGCTTCGAGTAATCACGGCATTGTCTTCAAGGTGCTTCCAGATGGAGTGTAGTATAGGGGTAGCTTTAGACCAGGAGAGGCACTCCATCAGGCATTGCATCCCAACCTCTGTAAAATAACAACATTAAAGAAAAATAAGATGCTTGAAGAACATGCTGCCCAAGGCTCTGAGCAACGCTGGGAAGCGGGGTGAAATCCGTTGAAACTTCCCGCAGCCCCCGCGCGCCTTCCCTCGCCGCTTTCCGCCAGCGGTCTCTCGGCGCTCAAACGCCTGCAAAAGTTTCCAAGCTCAGCAAACAGCCTTAAGCCGCAGAACTTCACCTCCCAGTGCGCTCCGCGGCCCGGCCGCTCCGCCGCCCCCACCCGCGCACTACAACTCCCAGCATGCCAAAGGAGGGGCGGGCGCGCGGCCCTCTGGGGCGCGTAGTCCGCCCGCTCGCCGCCTGCCGCGCGGCCCTTGGGTCGGCGGCTTGCGGAGCCGAGCGGTTTGGCCGCCCCCCCCCCGCGCTCCCGGCGCAGCGCGCCTGCGCGGCGTCTCGGGGCCGGCGAAGCGGGCTCTCGGCGGCGCGCCTGCGCACTGGCGACTCCGGAGGATCTCTCGCGAGGAAGGACGCCATTATCGCAGCCGCCCGACCAAACACCACGAGAATTCGGCAAGGGAAACGGTAACCTCGCTCGACTTGCGGCGGCCGGCTCAGGCTGGAGCTCGTCGGCCGGGGCTGCGGGCGGGCCTCGGCGCGGCTCCCTCACGGCGCCGGAAGGCCCGCGCGGCCCCCTCAGCGCGCCTCGGCCGCCGGCCGCGAGGGGCGGGGCGGGGCGCTCCGGCCCCGCCCGCCCGCCCGCCCGCCCGCCCGCCCGCCTGCCTGCCTGCCTGCCTGCCTGCCTCGCGGGGCCGATGGCGCCCCGGCGCCCCGCTCGGCGGGCGGGCGCGCGCGCGCGTCCCCGGCCCGGCCTCCGCGCCCGCGCCCTCCCCCTGCGCGGGTGCAGCCCGTCCGCCGCGGCCAGCGAGGGCGCCGGGCGCGAGCGCCAGGCTGGAGGAGGGCGCGCGCCCGCCCGGGCCGCGACGGGCAGGAGCGCGTGGAGGGCGCAGGCCGCGGACGGCCCTGGCGTCGCCGGGATGGGCGCGCGAGAGCCGCCGCGGCCGGCGGCCGAGACAGCTGGACCTCGGCGCGCGCGGGGGCTTCAGGGCGTGCAGCCGGCTGCGTCGCCTGCGAGACGCGTCGCGTCGAGGTCTCGCCCGGCCGGGGCCCCGCGGCCGGAGCGCGCCGGCCCCCCCGCCCTGCGCTCCCCCCCGGAGCGCGCTCACGTCCGTATCCGTTGCATCCGTGATGCTGTCCAGCCGCCTCGTCCTCTGCCGGCCCCTTCCGCGTTTGCCTCCCATCCTGCCCAGCATCAGGGTCTTGTCCAGTGACTTTTCTCTCCGCGTCAGGTGGCCAAAATATCTGAGCTTCAGCTCCAGTCTCTGTCCTTCCAATGAGCACTCAGGGTTGATTTCCTTTAGGATGGACTGATCTGACCTCCTTGCGGTCCAGGGGACTCGTAAGAGTCTTCTCCAGCACCACAGTTCGAAAGCATCGATTCTTCGGCGCTCAGCCTTCCTTATAGTCCAGCTGTCACAGCCATACGTTGCTACTGGGAAAACCATAGCGTTGATACATGTGGCTAAAGGCCGTAGTAACGTCAAGCACTAGGAGCAGGCTTCCCTGGCCATAACACAGCTTTGCAGTCCACACAGTTTGAAGCCAAGGGAGATGAGTAACCCGGGTGCGTGATGCATGGTGGGAGGAGACAGGCCGATAACTGTTCCTAACCGGCTTTGGACATCATGCTCAGCAACCTGTGAAGGAGCCAACTGTAGGCTGTTGAAGTGGCAGGCACATGGGACATACCACACTTGCTGTCTCTGACTCGCACATGACAACCTATCAGTTTAAACCATGGGTGGTGGTTACATGTGCCCCTGGTCTTCGTCACCCTCTTAACTTCCAGTTTCATCCTTTACTGCAAATGCTCGCCTTGAGGATTGTCGGGCCACAGTGAATAAAAAGGTGTACATCTTATGATTTGATGAGAGTCAAACCCTTCTATGAGTGTCATCAGAAGACTGGTTGAATATTTAAAACCATTTTCCCCAGCCTGGTGCGGTGCCCTCCAGATGTGTTGGAATATAACTCCTATCATCTCCAGCCAGCAATGGCAATGCTGGCTGGGAATAATGGGATTTGTAGTCCAGTGCATCTGGAGGGCATCAGGTTGGGGAACACTGATTCTGAACTTCAGTCATGCACACATGTTGGAATTACCGGTACATGAAACTGGCCTTTTATTTTGATTGTCACATGATGCAGAGAAAAATCTCGTATGTAAACTGTAATACATCATAGTCATTTTCATTTGTGGCCAAACCAAAAGCAATTGCATAAATGTACGCTTCTTTTTGTATTAGACTTGGCCTTCTGAATAAAATACGTAATTTTAGGATGAGCAATGAGAGAGTACCTGTTCTATTTATTTATTTAATTTAATTTCTGTACTGCCCAATAGCTGAAGCACTCTGGTTATTGCTTACTGTTGGTGTAAGTTAAGTGAAATTTGTGTTCTCCAGGACATTTTCCATAATTCTCTTGCAAAGAGATGCCAGGCGCTGTTGATAGGTGCATTGCACCTCTCTATTCTTATGGCTGTATGATAAAAATTTGTTTATAGTATACAGGACTCTCAATGTATGATGTTGTATAGAGTTACATTAGCAAAAAGGAGCTTACAGTTTAGGCAGCCAGGGCAAGGGAAGCAAAGGAAGAGTGGAGATGGGCAGCAGCTGTTGCAGTCATAAGGAGACGTAGCCCTCAAGGCACTTTTAGCAATTACAATATGGATTAAGAAATGAATTGTTCATGGGATGCTTTGGAGAGTACCAGATTCCTGAGTGCTCTGTCTCCATTTCTAAAGGCCCAGCAATAAGAATAAGAATTTCCCCCACAAATTACATTAAATTACATGTTTTCCCACAAATTAAAAGCTTCCACAGAGAGAAGTCATTTGCATGTCAAAGTTAAAATGCTAAGCCCCAAACACAGACTCATCAGCTGGTTTCTCTAGATAGGGAGAATAGAAGGTGAGTGAATGGCTCCAGTTTAGCTGGCAATAAATGCTCTCAGAACCAAGGCTTACGGATACAATCATGGCCAGCAGATAAATGTGTATGTACAAGGTGGGGGGCAAATTTCCTTGTAGTAGAGTGGATATAGCTAAGTGGTGGGGCACGTGCTTTGCAAATAAAAGGTCCCCGGCTCAATCCTTGGCAGCTAGGAACACAGGAAGCCGCCTTGTACTGAGTCAGACCCTGGGTCCATCTAGCCCAGTGCTGTCGACACTGCCTGGCAGCGGCTCTCCAGGGTTTCAGGGAGGAGTTTTTCCAGGCCTATGTGGAGATGCCAGGGATTGAACCTGGGATCTTCTGCTTGTAAAGCAGGGGCTCTACCACTGAGCTACGGCCAGTTAAAAGGATCAGGTAATTGGCAGAGACCTCTGCCTGAAGCCTCAAAGAGCTGATGCCAGTCAGAAGAGACAACAGTGGGCTAGATTAACAAACAGTTTGGTCTGGTATAAGGCAGTTTGCTATGTTCCTCTGGCAGCCTGTCTGTGTATACCTCACCTTGAAAGATGACTGAGCCTGTTCTTCCTCTTTTTGCTAGAATCCATTGCTCCTTTTTCCTGTTGTGGGTCAAGATAGCTCCTTCAGATTCTTACCAATATCCTTTAATCTTTAGTGCCTTAAGCAGAAAAAGTAAAATGAAGGAGTTTGCTGTTTGGAATAGCAGCAACATAGCTCACCTGGTTTCTTCATTTTGAAACACATCGCATTTTGTGAGGAGATGTTGGTTCTTCACCGGGTGGCGCTCTTCCCTTGGAAATTCCAACTGGCTCATATGTTATCCTGATAATGCAATACAAATTTTGATGTTCCAGCTATTCAGTGACTGTAGTGATTACTTACAAATAGCTTTTGGGGTTTGTTTGTTTTTTGGGAAGTTGTGGGAAATCTGAAGGATATTTAAAGTACAACATTCGTTAAAATAAATATTTAAACTCAGAACTGTTCTGCTGTGTAATTTGTTTTGATGATGTCAATCAAACTAGTTTGGCAAAGTTACGCTATAATCTACGTTCGGATTCCCAGAAGCGGATTACAGGCAATCCAGGGCAATTCAAGTACAAGCAATCTCTGCCCCCTCCTCTTGCTGTTTGACCAGGATTGTTAAAATAACCATGAGAAGTCCAGGCATGACTTTTGCAATCTGAGCATGGATATGCTTATTCATACGCAAGTCTTGCTGAGTGAAATAAGCCCTATTCTCCACATGTGTGTCGAGGACTGGAGCCTTATTTTCTCTTCTTAGTTTCTTCTCATTGTCCTATTAACTTTGGATGAAAAAACGTTTAGACATATGGTTTAAAATGTTGAAACAGTATGTTGGAAATGTATGAGAGTGCACCCTTGGCAGTAACCGTATCTAGTATTAGATTTATTTTAGATGACCGAAGAACTACATTTCCATCCCCTTCTGCCTCTTTTTCTTCCTCTTCCTTTCTCTCCCTGTAGGGCTGACTTCCAGTCCCACAAGGTTCCTTGCAGGATAGCATCTTAGTTGCCCTGCCCTCCCTGCTGAAGGAGAAAAGCCATCTGTATTGCTGGCTCCTCCTCTCTGGCTAGATGCTATGAGCCCCCAGCCCCATCTGTATATGTGGGACAGGGCTTGGAGCATGCAAATACCATTGGGGAAAAGATTAAGCAAGGCTCATAGCAGGGCTTTTCCCAGTCCATTGGTTTCGGCTTCATGCCACGGATAGGCATGAAGTCGATCTGGGTTCTAGTCCCCACTTGGCCATGGAAGCTCACTGGGTGACTTTGGGCCAGTCACAGACTCTCAGCCCAACCTACCTCACAGGGTTGTTGTTGTGAGGATACAGTGGAGAGGAGGAGGATAATGTAAGCCACCTTGGGTTCCTTGCAAGAGGAAAAAAGGCGGGATATAAATGCAATAATAAAAAATAGGCAGTGATACTCTAGTACAGCCTTCTGCAACTGGGCACCTTTCAGACATGTTGGCCTACAGCTCCCATTACCCTCAGCCAGCATGGCTATGCTGGCTAGAGACTTTGGGAGTTGCAGTCCAACACATCTGGACGGCACCTGGTTGGCTAAGTCTACTTTAGTATCACCTATTTTGTATCTGAGTGCAGCAAACAACATAGCAGCTGTGTTCACACAACCCAACAACTTACACACAAGGTTTAGTGTGGGTTGTCATTGAACTGTGGGTTGTTGTTGAAACATGGGTTGCTGTGGTGTGTAAACCCAGCCGAGATAAACCATGGTTTGTTAACCATGAACAACCCACAGTTCACAACTCAACAACAAACCATGGGTTCTCTTCATGGGTTGTTTGTAGTTAACAAACCATGGTTTGTTAGCATGGCTGGGTTCACACAACACAACAACCCATGGTTCAGCAGCAACCTATGGTTTAATGACAACCCACACTCAACCTATATTGGAGTGTGGGTTGTTGTGTGTGAACCCAGCCAGCATATTTTTCTTATCATTTATGTCAATTGACAAAATTATGTCAGTATACAAATTATTTTCACTAAATTTTATGAAAGTAAATAACTTAATAGTTACCCTGCCCCCCAGTAGTGTCGCATCTTTAATTGGCAATCTTCCTACATTAGTTTAAGGCTTCTACAGTTTTCTTTTAACTAACTACACACACACACACACACAGACACACACACAGGTCATGGAGGGTAAATGACAAATTCTGTTATTCTCCACTATCACTTTTCTGAAGTATCACTTTTCTGTGGTATTCTAAAAATACCTTCATTTGAAGAGTTAGTCTAAATAGTTCATGTAATTTGAAGTAAGATCTGCCCTGTTGGTTCTTGGATCAGTAGGCACAAACACATTTTGACTTGCAGACAAGTTAACTACTGTGGAATGTTTCTTTCCACTTTGCTGTGAACATCTAAATACTTGGTCAAGAACTTTGGATAAACATGAATAATTTTGTCTGCCACAAGCCTTCCCATTTCAATGCTAGTCATACCTCTTTACCCCAATAAGGGTAATGCCAAATAAGCATCTTACTTGCTGCTAATATTTTTGCAGATGATTATAGCTGGAAGCTTAGAAGTTAATGCTTCAGCCTTCATAAATAAGTGACATGGAACAGGTTTTGTCTGGCCTCTCTCCATGCAGCTATGGTCAAGTGTCCTTAATTATTCTACTTGCTCTTGCCTTATGTCCAGGGACCAGTATGCAGGGAGGAGAGACAAAACTATTGATGCCATGTAGATTCCATGGGATACTATAACATGGTGGTGGTGGGGGGATCATAAGGAAATTAAAACCTTGGCTGCCCTGTTAGGAAGGACAAGTGATGACCGGGTATGTAGAAGGGTGAACAGAGCCAGTTGCCAAGCTTATTATCTGTAGCATCTGTCCAAGTAGCGAAGAGAACTTTACCTTGTATCTGCACCTGACCAGGAAGCTGGGGAGGGTGAAATTCTCACCGGGTGGGCAAATGCTACAGATGACTGCTCTTGTGTCTGTAACATCCCCCATGGTAAGCTGCTATTTTGTAATGGTCTTCTGTATTTATTTTCAGTTGAGGATTCGGAGGTTTTTGTTTTGAGGTTGTTTCAAAAGAACAGTCCCCATCTGTTTGGGTAAAGAATTCCGGAGTACTACAGCCAAAACCCTTTCCTCGTTATTCTAGATCATCTATAGCAGTGTTTTTCAATCTGTGGTATTCATACCATCTGACATAGTATGAACTACCATCAGTTGAAAAGTACTGATCTATAGGTCAGTGTGTGTTGCTGGAGACCACAAAAACTATATAATTTACACATGTGCTTATCCTGGAATGAAAGATTTTTGAGTCTGTAGTTTTCTCCATCTCTCCAAATCTTGCCAGGGGCTGTTGAGACTCTTCCAATTGGACTTAATGTCCATTTCATCCTTTGACCAAATAAACCAATCAGGTTGAAGTCAGTCTAGGATTTGATATCCCTGTCCTCCTCTTCCTAAGTGTTTATTTAGCGCTGTGCCAAGCATGGTGCGGAATACGGAAAAGGCATGGTCCTTGCCCAGGGTGTTTCTAGAATGAAAATAGACCAATAAACATGGCATGCATACCCAGACTGATTTGGAATGGGCTTGGGATTCTCCCTAGCTACTATCTATGCCCCTTTAGGCTGTCCACTTAATAATTTGATTATCTGAAAGATAGTCTCCCCCAATCTAATCCCGTTAGAGAACTCTGATCTTCAGGAGAAGCCTGCTGGCCATGCCACATCCTGCAGAGTCCCGTTGAGCAGCAACACGGCAAGGGGCTTTCTCTCGCCCTCCCTCTGGAATGACCTCCCCTCTGCGATATCAGGCACCAATGATTATGTGCTTCCTATGATTATTAAAAACTTACTTGTTTACCCTGGCTTTTCCCAAGCATTTTCTAAATGTTGTGCTTTTATAATGTATTGTTTTATAATTTGTTTTAAACCACGATTTTTAAAATGGCAAGCAATATATAAATATTCTAAGATAAAATCAGTAAACTACAGACCTAATGAAAACCATTGTTTTTCACTAACGTCCATTTTCAAGCACAATTATAAGTGCACCGTGCCCTTGATATTTTTTCTTTTTGTGAAACTATAATTTCTACCTCCTGTTTTTCCAGAATTACAGGATTTCTGTTGAGGGCTCTCATCACCCAATATGGTCTGTGCTTTGGCTACTGAGCCTGTGTCTTTGGCCATTAGTGTATATTACTTGGAGGCCTAATCGGTATGCTTTGTGTAGAGTGTGATCCAGTTGCTTCTTGCATTTCTAAGCAGCATTGAAACGAGAGCCTGAGGGCACAATCCTATGCATGTTTAGACAGAAAAAAAGTCTTGCAACTCCCAGCATGCCTCAGCTAGTACTGGCTGGGGCATGCTGGGAGTTGTAAGACTTTTTTTCTGCCTAAACATGCATAGGATTGCACTCTCAGGCTGCAGTCTTATATAAACTTTCCTGGTAAAAAGTCACATTGAACTCAAGGGGGCTTCTGAGTAGACACGTATAGGATTGCACTGTTAAGGCTGGAATATCAGCTTGTAGGAAAAAATATGCACATTTAGATTTCTGTGTAGGACTGAAATAATGTTGACCTTTGCACAATGAAATATACAAGGCAAACATATTTTGCCCTAAAGGCCACGAGACAGAGGGCTGTTGTTAACGATTAATTGTTTATTTTAATCTATATTTATCAAGTTGGAGGGGATGCTGATCTGATGGTCTACCCAGCAGATGAAATTGGAATCTAAATCCCAAACACTGTCCATTGTGCCACTCTCCCCCTAGTCCCATGCAATGAGATTGCTGGATACATCACTTTATATTCCAGGGACTTTACACAAGATAGACAAATAAGAGGGGCAAGGGGAGGATAAACACAGAAGTACAAAAAACATTTATTTTTGAATGTTACCATACCATAGACATTTTCATTTGGAATCTTCTGTTTTAGAGAAGACATCGTACAGCTGGGAAATGTACAGAAAAGAGCAACAAAAATTGTTTAAGGAGTTCACCTTTCCTGCAAGGAAAAGCTGTAGAAGTTGAGGTGTGTTTCAAAAGAAAGGAAATGTCAACTGAAGGGGATATGTTAAGAGCGTGGAACAGTATTGGAACTTCGTGTCACTAAATGAAATTGATTGGTCAAGAGGAAGTACTGGGCAAAATAATTGATGGAATTCATTGTAATGGGATGTGATAATGGCCACTAGCTTAGATGGCTTGGGAAAATTCATGGTGAAATCAGTTGAGATAGCAAAATGGAGCCTCCCATGTTTGGAAGCAGGACAGCTCCAAATGCGAGGCGCCAAAGAATAGTAGAATGCCATCATTGTTGTGTGTGCTTGTGAGCTTCCAGAGGCATCTGCCTGGCTGCAGTTCAAACAATGCTGGATTTAGATGGGTTTGGTCTAATCCTGCAAGGCAATTCTTGCATACTTACTGTATTTTGCTGAATGCTCAGTTGCTGCATCTGTTAATAAACGCATAGATCTCATAGAATCATAGGGTTGGAAGGGGCCTACAAGACCATCTGTTTGTACCATAGTAACACTTGGCTATTTTTCTAAAAATTAGTCATAGATCTAAGTCTTGGCTTATTCTGGTCAAGAGACCCTAATAGGTTCGCTATAGAAATACTTGGCTGTTGTGAGACTTGGGCTGCAATCCTATGCATACTTCCTTGGGAGTAGGGTCAGTTGAACTCTCTGGGACTTAGTTTCATGTGGGCTGCATATCCAAAAGAGGGCATTGGTTGCCTCTCTTGGTATCTTTTTTCCTTATGAAGGCTTTTGTGCTGCCTAGAAATAGAGAAGTTTGAAAGAACTTAGAACTGAATGCTGATTCATGCTCTGTACTGTGTGGTATTTTAAATTATTTATCATGTTCTTGTTTTCAGAGGATAACCCTGTGAGTTAACTGTAACAAAGAGTCTTGTGGCAACTGAAGGCTAGAAAATGTATTCTGGCACAAACTTTTGTGGACTGTAGCATGTGGTGAAGTGGGCTATAGTCCACAAAAGTTTATGCCAGAATAAATGTGTTCGTCTTTAAGGTGCCACAAGACTATGTCATATTTTGATGATTAGTAAGAATGTAAAGTATGCAAACCAGGGTTGGAAAAACATTTCAATTTCCTAGGAGCCAGCATCCAGTATTTAGGAACAACTTCCATAAGGGACTGAGAAAATATCACCATGGCCCACGGCCAATACAGAAACAGAACTGAGCAGAAGATACTAACATTTCTTGGATGCCAATTCAGTGATTTAAGCTCTTGGTTGACTACTTGCCTACTTGCCTGGGATTTTCCCAGCCTAGGTGCAAGCAGTTTTGAAATACCTCTGTATGGGAGCAAGAAGGAAATAAAAAACCTACAAGAGCAGCAGCCTTGAACATGCCTGGGCTTCCTTTGTAGTTTTCTGTGCTGCGTGAAATCTCTCTTTCCAATTAGAATCCTTTTGAGGTTTTGCATTTTGGTTAATTCTAGCCTTAAAAGTGGCGCACAAAAGGCCCTCAGAGAGTTGGCAGGGCTCCAACTTACAACGCGGTTAACCTTTTTTACTAAAGGGCTGCTTTTTATTATGTTATTCTTATTAATCAGTGTTACAATATGTTGACATATGATGTAATTGGTTAGGGAGCAATGGGCTAGCATAAGATGACTTAAGATCTAGCTGCCAACGGGTCTGGAGATGCACGCCAAGTTTAGGGTTTATAAAGTTAGAACAAATCACAGAGGTGAGGGTTTGTAAAAGAGCGTTGTTAGCCACTCACGTCAGAATTGGATGTGGGGCCAGTAGGCTACTAAAGGATGGAAGGCTTGGCTGCTCTTTGGTGCCTGAGGAAGGAAAAATGATGTATGAAATAACCATGACAACTGTGTATGAGAATGTTCATAACTTTTCACTGGATTTATTTTACTCTCATTTGGAATGGGCTTGTTTTGGTCCAAAGCTTTTCTTTTTTAATACCAGGAAAGCATTTGTGCTTGTGCAGTAAATTACTACAATATCACAAACATGCGTGATAGAAGAAAATTAGATTAGAAAGCTCTTTGGCACTAGAACAGCCAAGAATTACACTTCAAGTAAATACGCTTTAAGTACAGGAAAAATCTTCTTTGTATCTTGACAGGTGCCTCCATTTAATTAGTTTTCTTTTATTTTATATGGGTTCGAACAACTGTGACAGGTTTCACACGCTGAGTACAGATTTTTGGATCAAGATGTTGAGATTCTTGGATGTTGAGATTCTAGGATGGAATGTTAAGATAGTTCAAATTTATCTATTAGAACTAGTTCTAGCCCTTGACAAAACTAATTCTACATAGAATTGGAAAACAGTGTCCAATTCCTAGATGGCATCATCACATACTAAGGAGCCCACCCCATGAAGGAATGGAAGAAATGTTTGCATTCTTACATACCTAAGCAACCTGGTGCCTGGGATTTTTCTCTAATTGTGGTTTTACTCTTACTGGCAAAAAACAGCAGCTGTGAAGGATGTACGTGGTTTTTACACTTCCCTGTATTTGCTACAAAAACAGCAGAATAATAATAGAATCATAGAGTTGGAAGGGGCCATCGAGTCCAACCCCCTGCTCAGTGCAGGAATCCAGCTTAACACATCTCTGACAGATGGCTGTCCAGTCTTTGCTTGGATACCTCCAGCAACAGAGAACTAACTGCTCCCTAGGCAGTTGGTTCCATTGTCTGACTGCTTAACATTAGGAAGTTTTTCCTGATTTTCAACCGAAATCTGTCTTCCTGTAATGGAAGCCCATTATTTCATTTCTGACAGTCTTGGATGATAGAGATCAAGTTGCGGCCCTCTTCTGTATGACAACCATTTAGGTACTTGAAAAGTGCTATTTCTACCCCCCCCCCCCCGGTCTTCTCAAGGCTAAACATACTCAGTTCCTTCAATATTTCCTTGTGGGACTTTGTTTCTAGTCCAATCTCTTTTTAGAAGAAGAGATTGAGGCCTGGTTCTCATAATGACAAGCCTGAGTATGGGTTGTTGTTGAATTGTGGGTTGATGTTATGTGCGAACCCTACACTATGGTTTAAGTATAGCTTGTTAACAATGAACAACCCAGGAAGGGAACCCATGGTTTGTTGTTGGGTTGTAGTTAACAATCCATAGTTCAACTATAGTGTAGGGTTTGCACATAATGAGAACCCACATTTCAACAAGAACCCATGATTCAACTACAACATACTCAACCCTTACTCAGCCTGTATTCTGGGGTGCCATTATATGCTAATCAGGTCTATTTGTGACATGAGCTTTCATGAACTTCTTTCCATTTTTGTCAGATGTTTTATGTTTCTTCAGAAGTAGTCCCATTGAATTGATACTCCGTACTAAGTGTGGTAAGAATTGCAGCCTACCTGTGTTAGACATGAAGGTGTCACAACATAGACTAACATGGTCCCCCCCTCCCCAGATTTGCTACAATTTCCCTCAACTTAATATGAAAGAAGCCATTTTGGTTTTGCAACATGCCCCAAGTGGAGATGTCTAGAGATATGTGACATGACATCCTGATGAAGTCAATTTCAGAATCACTGTTGATTTTCATGAATTTAGGTTGCTTCCTTAAACTGGGATCTGAACCATGCTTGCTTGGAAGCTGGTTCCATTTAAATCAATGGGGCTTATTTCCAAGCTACATGCATTTTTAGAATTGAGGTGCCAGTAAGGAATGGGTAATTGACAGCTTGCAAATCAACCCTGGCCCAATTTTTCTTGGCCTTTGGACAATTAATGAAATTGAAGAAAAAATCAGTTTTCATTAAACCGAACAGCAAACACCTTGTTAGTGTATTAAAGAATAATAAGCTATTTTTGTGGCTTTGGAGCAAAGTGTGGAAAAGACGTCTGTGTCAAAGCCCAAGGCAAGTTTTAAAGCATTCAGAAAAAGATCTAACAGTGCTATCCATATATGGTACCAAGTTGAACTTGAAATGGATAAACCAATCCAATGCATAAAAAATAAACTTGCCATGAAAAGGAGGGAAAATGCTTTCCCTACTATACAACAACAAAACCGTGCATGAGTAACAAAGTAAACTGGAAGTGTCCTCATGCATTGCTCCAAGCTGTCTCCATTTGCAGGACTGGGGCTGGCTAGCAGGAGCTTATTGTCCACATTGAACAGGTATTCGCAGTGAAGGCTATGTGGGGCATCCCACATATTTAGGGGCAGTCTCCCTCTGAATACCATTTGTAGTGGTGGGGTCAACAGTAGGAAAGGCTACTGTGGTTTTGTATTTACACACTCGCCTGGTAGCCACTGGTAACAAGAAATTCCATGCAGGTGAGTGAGCAGGTTGGCAACGTAGAAATGGAACACTACATCCCTCCTCTGCACTCATTAGGTTCCTGGTGGAGGGAGCACCCCTTCTCCGTGCCCAGTATAGAAATGCAACAGGCTGCTGGAGGATGGATGGTCTTCTCCGCCCCTCCTCTTCCAGCCCCAGACAGTAGTAACGTTTGTGGGCTTGTTTACAAGGCTTGACTATTGCCTTCTTGCCCTGCTTCTGAGCTTCCCAAGAGGGACCTGGTTGGCTACTTTGGTTGGCTACCTAAAAGATCTTTGATATGTCCCAGCAGGGCTATTCTTATTTCCTTAAGCTCTGTGGAAGCCCCATTGAAATAAGAGGAGCTGCACAAGAGCCCAGACATTCTCCAAAGAAAGATAAATTCTGGCAGCTGGTCCAGAATGTTGTGGCCAGACTGTTGACTGGGGCCAGTTACAAGGAGCACACGACTCCCTTGTTACAACAGCTTCACAGGCTACCTGTTTGTTTCTGGGCAGAATTCAAGTGCTGGTTATGACCTGTAAAGCCCGATACGGCTTGGGACCAGGCTACCTGGAAGATTGCCTTCTCCCATACAAGCCTGCCTGGGTTTTAAGGTCTTCAAGGGAGGCCCTTCTTTTGGTACCACTGCTGTCAGAGACACGTTTGATGGGGATGTGAGAGAGGGCCTTCTCAGTGGCTGTTCCCAGGCTCTGGAGCTTCCTGCCAAGGGAGGCTAAGCTGGCTCCCTCTCTGTTGTCCTTCTGCCCGCAGACAAATATTTTTTTTTTTATTCAAGTAGGCCTTTGGCATGTAAGCTGGTATGTTGGGTGGGTGCTTTTATTCTTTTATTGTTGTGTTTTTATTTTTTTATTTTTGGTTCTTATTACGTTTAGCAGCCTTAAGTACCATTTCCTTGGTAGAAAGGCAGGGTATATAACAAAGAAAGTAAGAAAGAAATTCCAAAGGTCCCACCTTCAGCTAAGAAACATTTGGAATACATCTATGACAAAAGGTGCAAAAGGTACCTGACATGATAAAAAAACACACCCTAAACTAAACGAAGGAGCTGGGCCAGCTGGCTTTACAGTGGAGTTCTATAATAAGCTTCATATGATTCAAGCTCCCCAAATGTTTTTTTTTTTTAAAGGAAATATAGGAGACTAGGTTAACCTCTTCTCCCTTGGCAAGATGCAATATGGATTCTTACATTCAATAAAGATCCAACATTACTTGAGACTGATCCGCCTATATTTCTTCTCAACACGGACGATAAAATTCTAACCTCTGCATTGGCGAGGAGATTAAATAAAACATTATTCAAACAGATCAAACTGGGGTTTTGTAGAGAAGGAACTTATTTAAAAATAGTCACAAAACGTTCAGTGGTGTTCATAGATGTAGAAAAGGCCTTTGATAGGCTGGAATGCAGTGTGGAGGGGGAGGACATGAATGCTCCAAAGCATTATCCTAACAATATTTTTCAACGTGATATATAATCACCCAGGATGGTCGAACATCCTGGTGAACAGTAAACATTTTAAGTGTGGCTCAGACATCAAGCTAAAAGCCCAAGTTTATGAGGCATGATGAAAATTTATTGTAGCTGCATTGTGAACTGCTGGGGATTCTGGTGAGTCCAGAATTATGTAAGTGCTGCACAGTACAATGTTCACTGTGCAGCACTTACATAATTCTGGACTCACCAGAATACCCAGTGGTTGTAAAATACAGATGCCTAAACCAATGCTGTTTTGAAACAGAGGAATTGTATCGATTTAATCTGTGCATGATTTTGATTGCCTTATGAGTAAAGTAAGATGAAAAAGGAAGATTTTGATTTGGCTTTGTCCCTTTCATAAGGCATAGATTGAACAATTCATTCTCTTCAGCCTCTCTTCTCTTCAAGGGCAGGGCTTTCAATAGCATGTGCAGTTAGTGACATTATGAAACAGTAATCCTAGCACAGCTGTTTTATTATGTTAAGACTGGCCGGTTCCCAGGACTTCTGAGAAATGGCAAACTTAATCTGCCAAAATGATAGAAATGGCAACCACATGCCCTAAATCTCTTGCCAGATCGCTTGGGCATGTTGCCACAGTGAATGCAATCATAATAGTTTTCACGGTGATCCGAATTTCAAATGAATCTCTCTTGGCAGCAGAAGTGTTTTGAGTAAACAGCTTCGATACCGTGTGGTGTCCTCATTTGGAGGAATTTAGAATGCATTTCTTTTCTTTTTTTTGTAACGAGCAGCTGCTGCCTTGGCTAGTCCGGAGGCCTCAGCAATGCTGTGGTGTGTGTCTGTCAGTTGTGCTCCACCTGCCTGTGTTAATTGCATTCCTGTGTTTGGGCAGAAGAAGGGAAAAGGGGGAAAATCGTGCATAGTTGGCGTCGATTCAGTGCCAGTGGTTAATGATGAATTGCCATTTCCACTGGCAAACCAGGTTTATCTGGCCAATATTCTTTTCTTCAGGTATTAAAAAAAGACCAATCTGCAAGTCCTAATGTGTGTCATCCCCCGCCCCCCCCCAAATCTCTAACTGTGGGAAATGCAGATGTGAATTGCTCCAGTGATTTTAATTCAGCTTTTGGATGCTGGAGATTTCCCTTAATAAGACCTCTAACAATCCCTGACAGGGAACTCCAGAGGGACAGTGTTGAAAAATATTTGGCTCTCTAACTGGAGCCGAGGGCTGGGATTGGAATCGAATATTGCAGGAGCTGAATTGTGGAAACTCTGGAGACAGAAGAGAGAAAACTGATTTAGCTCGAACCAAAGGAGCTTCCAAATCTCATTTTGCACTGACAAAGAGGTCCTATAAGAATGCATTGCTCTTGGGCACAATTTCTCATATGTATGCATATAGATTATTTATTTATTTATTTATTTATTTATTTATTTAATAAAAGCTCTGGGTGAGCTACAGCATATGTAAAAGTCAAGCTTGAATTAAGATGCTAGCAACAGGGAACACAGTCCAGCCCAATTTAATCACCGCTAAGTCCTGTTGATTTGAATGTGCTTAACTCTTTCATTGAAATCAGTAGGAGTTCAAGACCCTCAGTGTTGGCTGGGTTGTGTCCACATGTAAGTGAACAATAAGAGGGTCGGGGAAAGTCCCATTAATGCCCCAACCTCTCTACCAGTGTTAACCATAGCCCCAAAAGAAATGATTGCAGCACTCCTGGAAGTGTCTTGGCCCATGATGCATCTCTGAGAGGGAAGGAGTCCTGCAGTTTTGCAAATGCCACCATCTCCTCTGTGTCCTGGTCCATACCTGGAAAAGACAAGGAGACTCCCTGGAGGAGGTGGCAGAGCCCGAGTCACTCTGTCAGTTGACTGTAATAACTGCCATTTCCATAAATAATAGGACTGTAATATTTACAGAACAATCTTATGGTCCTTGGGAGAGTGTCCCAGGGACCATACAATATTTCTGACTCCCCCTCCTGAGACACTTTTATGACCTTGGGAGGGGGAATCCAACATCAGATCCTTCCCCCCTTTACTCCGCAGCCGCTGCGGAAACTACCACAGTGGCTACTTTCCAAGGTTGCAAGACCAATCTTGGATGACCTCATAGAGGTAAAAAAGGGGGCTTTCCAGTGGGTGGGGAAGGGAGGGAAGAGGCCAAGATCCACAGGATCCTATGGCCTCTCAGTTGCCATCTTCAACTACTGCTGGTAAGTGAGTTGTATGGGCTCAGAGGAGGAACGGGAGGTGAAATCGCCTTTGTCATTCTTCCTGCCCTACCTAGCTCTTGCCGTCAGGGCATAAGAGGGACGTACGGCGTAGGAGTGATGAAGAATTGATTGATCTGCTAGCTGAATTGATTAAAACACACCCTACTCAACTAGAAAGCTTTTCCAGTATATAATTTTTAATACAAATGCTCATAAAAACAGCAGATAGCAAGCACCATCTTAAGTGGCCCTCCCTCTTTTCTCTTGTTCAGAAGAGACTGCCACTCCTAACATTATGCTTTCTAAAACAGTTGATGTCCTTGTCTTGCTTCAAAAGTAATGCATACACCCATTTGCAAATTTAATTGATTAAGGCTTTACTCCTGTACCCACTTACCCGGCACTAAGACCCATTGGACTCAGTAAGACTTTACTCAGAAGTATAGAATTGCAAGGTTAAACTAACTGAAATTAATTGGCTGAGATGTCTTTAACTGGCTGACAACCCTAATAAATAGGCTTTGGATAAGTTGGTGAGGGGACATCCCTCTTTCAGCCACTGTTCCTGCACCTCTTATGGCCGTTTATAGTAGAAAGTGGTTGCAGCTGTGTAGTGGTACCTAATCTCAAGATGAAGTGCTTTTGCAACTTGCTTCCAGTTAGAGTGATAAAAGAGCACATTTTCCTTCTTTCATTGCATATGTATGAGTGGAATGGGGAATTCTAACCTTAGCATTTAGTGACTGTGAGTACTGAACCAGGGGGGTTGTTGCCTGTTGTTGCTGTCAGAGGAAATGCTGCGCTAAATAACTGGTTGAAACCTGTGCTACGAAGATCAAGTGGATATTTTCTGTAAAAATGAATGACAACTAATAATGCCTTTGAAAAACCTAATATAATTTTAACATAAATATGATTCTTACTTCCACTATGGCATGTGGTGAATGTTACAGCTGCTGAGTGACCACAGTTTTGCCTTATGATGTTTTACAGAATCAGATTTGCATGAACTGACAGATCTGTTCTGGTCCAACACTGCTGCCTGTTTCTGAATGATGACAGAACAGGATTTAGCTGATGTGGTTCAAATTGCTGTGGAGGACTTGAACCCAGATCATCCAGGTATGTTGAGGGAGGGACACACAGTGGGAGTTGTGATGCAAAGAAGAATAAATGGAATGGGACCCCATGCATTGTTGTTGGCGGTGTGAGTTTAGGGATGTATGATGCCGGGAATTCTGTTCTGTTTAAGCCTGACGGGATTTCACAGTGTTTCGATTCTGGTAAGCGATGGTTGACTGTAACAATTTCTTTTGTCTGTATTTTTTTGCACATTTTTTTCAGGTTTTACATTTGCACAAATGCGATGGTTCCCCCTTTTTTCTGGATCTTTAAATTTGCGCAGATAGGCTTATAAGTTTTTAAAAATACGTTTATTATTAGCGGTCTTTTGCAAGTCCTCCTATCCCTGCTGTAAAAATTCTTGTCAGTTTCATCCTCTCCACACACTACTTCTTGTCAATTTCATTCTTGACTTCAGGGTTTGCCTTACTAGGGAACACCTTTTTTATTTAAAGGAAGGCTGCTTTACTTTACAAGCACACCCACACTCAAAGCACCTCCTTGGAGCAGTAAGTGGGATCCCAAAACATACACAAATGTCGTGGCAAAGCAGTATCAGGGGAGGGGTATGCAGAGCAGTAACACAGAAGTGAAAAGGGTGGGGGCTCAATATCTTTCTCTTTGCAGTGTCATCCTCTGGCTATTAAGTCTTGAACTGACACTTGCATTAGAAATGTTTTACAAGGACATTGACATTTGTAATGCCAAGTGTCAGTTCAAAGCTTAATAGCCAGGGGATGGCACTGCCAAAGGGGAGATACTGAGCCCCCACTTTTGCCTCCGTGTTATTGCTCTGCTTGAAATTTGCGCAATCCCCACCCCCCCAGCCCCGTTACTGTTTTGTCATGGCATTTGTGTGTGTTTGCTCACTGCTTTTAGAACGTGGGTTGGGAGCGGATGTGCTTGTAACTTGAAGCAGCCTTCCTTTAAACAAAAAGGTGCTCGCTAGCAAGGCAAGCCGTGAAGTTGAGGGTGACATTGACATGTTATTTGACAAGTACAAATTATGGCTCTGCTGGGCTAAAGGAAGTAGTGTGTGGAGAGTTTGAAACTGACAGTGATTGTTACAATGGGAATACATAGCAGATAGGCAGATGTGAAAGACCACCAATAATAAAGATATTTTTAAAAATTACAACCCCATGTGTGCAAATTTAAAGACCCGAAACCCCCCCATCCCCGCGATCTCAATCATTTGGGCAAATTGCCACTACCATTTTAAAAAAGAACACCGAAATCTGCACATTGGATCGACGCGCTACAGATCGAGTCGATGTCAGCAAGGGGAAACGGAACAAAATCTGCCAGGGCTGAACCAGTAAAATCCATTGAGATTTCATCCTAAAAATGGAATTCTCATACAACTAGTCTAAAGAATGTCATTTTCCTTTGGAGCGGAATGAAATAGCGATGTGGTGGAAATTGGCCACCTCCCAACCTGAGCTTTCAGCCTTTTTCTCCTGGTGTCCACCTGCCTGATGTACCTCCTCCACCTGGTATTTTACTATGCCCCAAAAGTGTCCTTTGTGAATTTCTTATGATAATGAAACATGGCGGCCAAGACTGAGGTACTGGCAACCATCAGGAGGTTTCAGAAACATTCTAATGGAAGAACTGGGCCAAGTGAAGAGAATTGGCAGGCCTGATGTTGCCTGTGAGGAACATGAATCTAGAACTTTGTACTATGCTTGTTACCCTGAATCAACCATTTGAGACACCCTCATGTAGTAGGTAACTCTTGTTGTGAAAACAATTGTGGGGAAAGAAATTTCCCTGCATGCCCTCAAGCTAGAACCTGTCCTTGGAAGGTTTTTGGCTCCATTCATTGTGTGGCTTTCAAACTGGCCGTCATGATTTTATGCCTTTTGTAGAAATATTGAAAATGGTTTGCTTTGTTTTTATTCTGCAGTTGTGTTGGAAAACCATGAAGTGACAGACGAAGATGTAGAGCCGCCTTTAAAACGCCAACGGATAGAAATTAATTGCCAGGATCCCTCAATTAAGGTTGTGGCTGTGGTCGTTTTTGTTGTTGTTCAAAAAGCTCAGCGAGTACTGGATGGATAGGGTTATGTTTTATTAGGGCACAATCCTATGTATGTTTAGACAGAAAAAAGTGCTACAACCCCCAGCATGCCCCAGCCAGCATGGTTAGCTAGGGCATGCTGGGAATTGTAGGATTTTTTTCTGTCTAAACATGCATAGGATTGTGCCCTTATGGTCTAAAGTCCTTGGGGCGGCCCGACGCAACCACAGGTTTACCTTGTTATAACAGACAGGCATGGAGACAGAGACTTGAGATGATACGGATGCAGTTTGCTCTACTTTCTGCTCTCTAAATACAGACTTCATCCATTTATCACAGAGAAAGCTGTTTTTCTTGCACCAACTTCTGTACCTGTATGGAGTACACATGAGTTTTCGAGCTATGAACAGAAATCACGCATGTGAACTTACAAGAAACAATCAGCTCAGCAAACAATCATTAGCAAGTACTCTTGATTGGTTAGGATAGTCTTGAGCAAGAAAATACACATTTCAGCTTATAGTTTGCCATATACATGGCTGACTTTCAATCCTTAAAGGAAGTTATCATCATAATGCAGTGATGATATGTTATTGTTAAGTGTGTCCTTTTTACCTGATGTTCCAAGGTTATGATCAGGTAGAAAGAATCCATATATTTGACTTGCCTTTGTAGTCCTGGTGGTTATTCAGATGCTTATTACAGCAGCATGGAAGCCCATCCTAGCATATTGGCTCCCGTGCTCCTAGCACTAAGTGTTTGTTTATGGGCTAACAAACAGGTAGTAAATATGTTTGCATCATTAACCTTTCAGAGTCTAAATATCGTACTGTGCTTTAGCTCCTTCTGCAGGAAGTTTCTTAATGGTTTGTTAACTGGTTAATTTAAGCATTTATTTTTTTAAGTTGTTTTTTTTTCATCTTGAGCAGCTGCAGCTAACTTGGGCTCAGTTAGCTTCTTCTACGCTACTTTTAACCAAAGCCCACCAGGGGGCACACTAGAAATTTCTTAAAGAAAATTAAGTGTAAATCGAAGGGCAATATATTTTTTGTTATAAACAGGGAAGAGGGAGGAGATACTTTTTAATGTTGCTCTTTAGTTATTTCTTTAAGCTCACTGTTTTCAGTACAATAATTACAGAAAAGGGGTATATAAATAAACATGACTTGCTGCAGGACACAAACCATATTTATATCCTGCCTTCTTGATTTATTTGCAAAAACATTCAAGGTGCCCAAGATAGTTCAATTGAAAACACATCAAAACGTAGAAATAGCAAACTAGAAAAACAGATAAAATGTCAATTTGAAGTCAGACCCAGGATAACAAATAAAAAACATGCAGGCCATGAGTATACCAGAACAATACCGTTTTTACCTGATGTTGGATTGTCATTAAGGGGATTAGCTGGAGCTCCTGGAACAGGTAGTTCCACAGCCTGGTCCCTCCAGTGGAAAAGGACCTCTCCTGTGTCCCTGCTAGTTGTGTCTCTGAAGGTGGTGAGACATGGAAAAATTGGTCTCATGATGACCTTAATAATCTGCCAGGACTGAACGTTTCCTTTTAAAATGAAAATATTTAAATGGAACTTATTGAGTGGAACTATGTATTTTGCCCATTTTTTAGAAAAAGATGTTGGAACACCTGGGGTAGTATCCAATGTGACATGAGCGCTAATGTAAATGACTTTGCACTAGCGTAAGTGACTTCTAGTGCAATCCAAATAGCGTTAGCTGGCGTGGCAGGATTTCCCAGAAAGAGGTCACTTATGGTAGTGCAACGTAATTTATGTTAGTGTTCATGTTGCATTGGATACTGCACCTGGAATCCACTGCACCTGATCTGAGATGGATGAAGCAAAGGCACTCTGAATATCCTTATTATTTCTTTCTTTTGAATAAGGCTGAAGTGTGTTGGCATTCGGAACAAAGTCTTGGAGCTTAGCCTCAGATTTTAATCCTGTTTCTTTCCATTATTATTGTGCACATTTCTATGGTGATTTTTAAAAATCCAACTCCTCCTTTTTTATTAAGTATAGTACAGTTTTTATAAATGACTCCTCCTTTGCCCCACCCTCCCCAAAGGGGCAGCCTGACGTTTTAGCCCGGCTGTATCATACCTAGGAGGAAGAAAAAAGCTAAACTTTATTTGAATTTAGAGTCTTCTAAATTGAGACTGGCTTATAAGCTGCCATAATGCTGTGATATTCCATCAATTTTGTGGATGATTGCATTTAATGACTGAGCAGCCTGATAGTGCTCCTTGAGTACACGTAGTATTTAGATGAACCTTGATATATGTATGTTTTATGAAGATAAATTTGTAGGTTTAAAGAAATAATAATCACTAGCTTATTTGGCTGTTTCTTCTCCCCAGTCGTTCCTGTATTCCATTAATCAAACAATATGCCTGCGACTGGATAGCATTGAAGCAAAGCTGCTAGCCCTGGATGCCACCTGCAAATCGCTGGAAGAGAAACTGGACCTTGTCATGAACAAGCAGCATAGCCCCATCCAAGTCCCCATGGTGGCAGGTTCCCCACTTGGTGCTACCCAAACTTGCAACAAAGTGAGATGGTAAGACAAGAGTGTGTGAAGGCTGCACATGTTGTCTCCAGAACATCTGTCTGGTATGGCCGAGTTGGGCAGCTTTCTGAATAACTGTCAGGGGCTTGTTATGCAGTTTAGAATGAGAATGCATCTTGAAGGCAGTTTTGCTGCCAGCGTCATGATGTTCCTTCTAAAGAGACAGAGACTAAACGCATCACCTTGCTTTGTGGCTGGGTTGAAACTATTGCTGCATGTTGTCTTGGCTTTAGCTTATGTTTAAGGTACATTATAGATGGAATGTCCTAGCTCCTGTCTGAGCTTAGAGGCAGATTGTACCCTGTCCATCTTGGGAGCCTGGGTGGGATGTTATTTTGAATGAAGAATTCAGCATTCTGAGAATCTGAGCTTTTGTTTTTTAAAGCAAGCTTCTGGCCCTTATGGCTGAGAAGATAACCTTGAAAATTTGTAGGTTATGCTTAACAAACTCCTGGATGCCAGAGCAGGCCTGAATAGCACTTTCAGGGATTAGAAGGCAAGGTTTGGTGGTGGGGCAGGGGGTGGGGAAGGGCTCTGTGATAAATATAAATGAATCTGCATAATTAATTTTGTCACAGATTTAGGCTTTTTTTGAGGTTGGCTTTGGGTTACACTGGTACCAAATCTGAGATATATTTTAATGTGGTATGCAGCCCTGCATTTAATCATGCATATTATAGCACTGACGAGTCAGAGACATAGAGCCAATGTGCACCAGGCATATAAAATGAGGGCAAAATCTGGGGTAAAATGAATGTATCATGCTTGCATTCTCTGTCCATTCCCACACATAATCTGATGACAGGGGATGTGTTAAAGTAGCCAGTGAATCTCTTTGTTTGGAGGGTTGTCTTTAGTTTCATAGATGTGATGCCCAACGAGGTTGTGGCCCCTGCCCAGTTACTCGGGTTTTACTTTTTGTACTTTTCTGGTATGTGATGATAGAAAATGATCTCAGTATCGCAGGTGCCCTGGATACCGACAGAAATAAGCTGTTCTCTTCTGGCTTCATAATGACAGCTTTGCACATCAGCAGCACAGAACATCTTTTGTTGACATACAAATCCCCTCCTATCTGATCTGGCATCCCTGTTTAGCTCTAATCCTTTACTGAATGGCTTCTTCCTTGGTTTCTCTCCAGCTGGTGCTCCTCTCATGCCCAATTTTTAAAAACATTTTTCCTGACTTATATTAGCAATTATACTCAGTCAAGTCTGTTAATTTCATGAATGTACAGTTCATATCCATTTAGTTTTTTTTAATGAATATGTTAAAATGGTACCGGTCTTATTATAGATTTGGTATAGTAGTGGTCATCTCAGTTATTTCAGGCTATGATTCTGTGCACCAGCTATGATATGAATATGATATTAGTAATCCTGCATCCCTCCACTGGAGAGATTATTGGGAACAGGATCCTGATGAAAGAATTCTGCATTTGCAGCAAGACCAGCATGTGGCACAGTATGGCTGAGCTGCTGCAGCTGAGCCATAAACTTCAAAATATCTGCCCGCTTAACCTCTTACGAAGAATGATCTTTCAAGATGCCCCAGAGCAAAGGACTAGATATGCCTGATCTCGTCGGATCTCATAAGCTAAACAGAGTCAGCCCTGGTTAGTACTTGGATGGGAGACCACCTGGGAATCAGGCTTCCTACATTGAGAAGGAGGTTGGACTCAGTGGTCTTGTAGGCCCCTTCCAACCCTATGATTCTGTGTGATTCTATGTTTTGGACTTTTGAGGAGGATGGTCTCCCCAAAACCTTGGGAAATCTGTATACATTTATATTGGAGCTCTATCTGTGAATGTTGATGTGCCCCAGTTTGGGGGAAATCATCATTTTTTCTTTTCTTTCAGATTTGTATTTGTTGAGGTTGAAGCCATAACCAAATTTGGGTGTTTGCTTTCCTCAAGACCAAATATTCTAGAGTTTGGGTTTTCCCCATTACTATCTGTAGGCAAACTCTAATTCTACAAATTTCCTCCTTCCTACATTTTGTGGAAAGCAGGATTTAGGTTATATTGTCGTATCCATGACATACTAGTAAGGTACAGCTATTTATGTGTCATGCATTCCCTCACATAGTATAGTTTTCAGCCTTTTCTCCTTGTGTTGCTCTTTTTGCTGAAAATGCACTTTGAAGAAGATTTCATGAGGCAAATAACATGGTTAGGAACCCAATAATGCGTGTCCAGTGAGTGTGATCCTTCACCAGTTTTTACTAATTAGAATCTAATGCATGTTTGATGGATTTAGTGTGCGTCCCAAGGCTGTATTTTGCCTTGTGAAGACTTGTGGGCCCTTGATAGACATTCCAAGGCAGTTTAGCCATTTATCTCTCACCTGGGGAAGTACTTTTATTGAAAACGTTTTCCCCCAGGTGGATAGAATCCAGTTTTGTGAGATGAGATATATCTTATATAGCAGCAATATACAGTCTTGCTCTGCTTTCCATTGTCCTTAAATGCCCACAAAATGAGCCTTGCTGTTTTATGGGTTCATCATAAATATCGGCTTCTATAAGAGAAAGTAGAAAATTTACTCTCTTCAAGACAGAGGCAGGCCTGTAGGTAGGGAAAAGAGCAGAATGTGGTTGTTATCGCTTGATTTACATTTAAGAGCCTTCAGTTAGATTTGTATGCTTTGCTAAATTACTTTGCCCTTTGGCTTTAAAGCGAAACTGTTTGGGATTTCCCCTGCTGAAATGCATTTCTGTTCCCAGGTAGCAGCTATATTGCTTTTGTTATCTATATTAATTAATGATATATGAATGATAGCATGTCACCCCACCCCTCATCCCAAACAAACCTGGTGAGTTTGACAGCAGGTAAAAAAAATAGTTGAGCTGTCTTCATTGCTTTGTTAGCCCAGGACCATTGACTTCCTCTGGAGTTGAGTTCACGGTGGAGTTGCTGGAAAAACTCTGCTGTTCCCATGAAAATAATAAATGCAGTCTAATGACCTCGTGTGCGTGTGGAAGAAGAAATTAGAAGAAATTAGTTTAGGAAAGGCTTTGCTATAAAAACAAAACAACATACCTTGGTGGAGGAGGGTCCATGCATGCTTTTATAGAAAGGTTCCGATTTGTCTGGAAGACACTTTCTGCCTTAATATGCTTCTGAGCAGAGAGTTGTTGGACAAATTCTGAAAGTGTCTATGTTTGGTGTGGAGCCAGTGCAGGGGAAAGGATATATCTCAGTGGTAGAGCACATGCTTTGCAAGCAGAAATTCCAAGGTTGAATCCCCCAACATCTGCAGATAGGGCTGGTAAAGACTCCTGTATGAAATCCTGGAGAACTACTTCCGGTCAGTGTAGACTAGCCTTCCCCAACCTGTTGTCCTCCCATCATCGCCTGCCAACAAACATGGCTACAACTTGCATTATACCCTGCCATTCTACATCCTCATTGATATGCGGGCGGATTGTTTCAAGGTTTTGTGTAGAATATGAATAGGGGAGGGGGCTGCATAGGACTCATGTGCAAGATTGCCCTGCTGGCCTGAACAGAAAGTGAGAGGTTGTGAAAAACACAGATGCGTGTGCACACACATCTAAGGAACTCCTTGACTCCCACTTTCATGGACTTTCTTTATAAACAGTGGCTTACTATTCCATAAGCAAGGAGAGTTGTAGTAGTGATTAAAAACACAGTTGGGAAATAAATATGTAGCTTTTAGTCTTATCTACCAAGCCAGTCCTGTGTCTCTAATATTGTGTGGAGGTTTATATGTGCTCTTATTTATTTTTGTTGCTAAATTAATATAATAGAAGGGGAGCCGTTTTCAGGTTTGTGTTTTACCCTGGAGCCTTAAATCAGCCAAGAACTGTATACTGTTTTCTTAGAGAGAGATTAGGGTATAAATGAGAAGAGTGGCCATGTTATTCTTCTGCAGCAAAAATAGGGAAGGATTTTGTGGCATCCTCAAGACTAACATGTTGGTTGTGGCCTGAGCTTTTGTAGGCACAAGCCTGCTCCCTTAGATGAAGTGTGTATTCCAAATATTTTTAGTATCTTTTGAGTCCTCAGCCTTACCTAGCTTTCTTCACCTCTTTTCATCTTTTGATCCTGGCTGTTCTCCCCATGAATTTTCTGGGCCTGGGATTCAGTTTCTTTAATTTCCTAACAGTCTGGCTCCAAAATTATCTTACCCTTCAAGGAAATACGCTGATCACAGCTTCCAACATGAAAATTGGCAACAGCGCTGTCATCTTCAGTGCAGCATGACATCAGATGTCACTGTATTATAGCCACCATGATTGTGTTGATGTACTAGAAAATATGCAGTGGCATCCAGAATAAAGCTCCAGAGTTCAAAGTCCAGCACGTTGGCCACAGTCCAAAGAATTGCGCAATGGGTTCCATTTGCCCAGTGGGCTTGTATTTCTCAAACGGCAGTTTACCAAGCTGCATGGCAAATAGGCTTTGAGTCATTACACAGATGTCTTTTGTACTTGCATGCTTAATTAGTGTCCCCTGCCTTAACTTCTCACAATTTTCCTGCCCGTCATCATTTGTTGTTGTTAATCTGTACATGGATGAGAAACAAGGAAAGTTTATAACTTTGGTTAGAAAGGCGAGACTGTTGTGTCCACAACCTTTTAAGCCTTGCCAATTATTTCTCCTAGTTAGAACTTCTGCAATTAAACCCTTTAGCTCTTCTGTGCTGACAAAATGGATCACGGCTATTATTGGGGATCCTGTGCACAGCCATAATAAAGAGGGTGAGATTTATATGGAGAACTTGACATCCAGCTGAGTTGTGATATCTTCACTGTCCTTTACAAGCCAAGAGGCACCAAGTTCAGTAGGTGAAGGAGCAATGCAAGCTTTTGTATTTTTAGAGAACACTTAGCAAAATGAAAACCTATTACCAATTTAAGACAGTCCAGTAAAAGGTATTCTTTTTCTTTTACACTGTCAGCTCAATCCTGTACTTCCTTACCTGGAAGCACGACCTACCTTGTGCAATAGAGCTTACTCCCTAGTAAGTATGTTTAGGACTTCAGCCTATATCGCCTGTATTTTGAGACCAACATAGCAACCACTGAGTTTCTTGGGTTTCATTAGCAAATGCCCAAGAGCATTTAAGCCTGGCAAAATGTGGGCTAAGATTGTTCTGTGTGTAACTGCAACTTCCTGTGTAGTTAGTGCATTCTCCTACAAACCCACTTTTACGCTGCACTAGGTTCACTTGTTATACAGACGGTGCTTTCTCTATTTTAAAATTGGGTGTAAAATACAAAACAGTTTGAAAATTAGGCTTGGCTGTTCTAGTAGTAGTAAACTACCATCATTATTAGGAAGCAAAGGAATACTTGCCCTTTCAGTTGTGTGCAAAACAGTATCTTGTGTGTGTTAATCTCAGTGCCTCAGAAGCCACTTTAAGACTTTACACATCCATCTGAACAGTGTGCATTGGAGCTGGGGCTGGGAGACCTGTGTGGAGGAGTTCAAAATTGGCCATGGAGTTGGCAGGAGGCCTTGGACAGGGTGCCACCATTCCGCCTCATTTGCCTAGTTGCCAGCATGTGCGCAGTGTTAGCCTACCCTCAGTGTTATTTGGTAGAGGCAGCATTCCTAAGCGGAGCTACTCATGATAGAGTGACTTGGTGTTTTGTGCTGTGGTAGTTTTACTCAGCCGCCCACCCCCATTACTCTTTTGACCAGTGCTTATTTAAGATAGGTAGCGAAGTGGCACATCAGAGGGGCTGTAAAGGGAATCTGCTGCTTGCAACTATATGAAACCTTGCTGTGTGTGTGTTCTGTAGGTGTAGCTGAGTGATATGAGGTGTGATTTGTTCTTAAGATCCACCAGATTGGGTGTGTTAGGTTTTGATTAATGAGGGACGTCCTGCACTGTATCTCTGGCATGCCAGCTGGAATGCGTTTTGGCTTGGGATCCTGCAGCACACGCCTCCAGGCCCCAGTGGTAGAAGTTCAAGAACGGTGATTCCAGAAGAATATTAACCTTTTGTGATGTACATTGTAGTGGTGGAAGGTTTCCAAATGAGCTGTAGAAAATGGAATTATTGCAGAGGATGTAATTCAATAATGTGGGGGTACAGGAAGAAGACATAGTTGAGAAGCCATTGTGTCTATTGCCCTCAGCAAAGTAATGTGCAAATATGAACAAAAATATAGACTCAATAAATAAAGTAAATGAAAGCTTAGAATTCTAAGGGGAAAGTAATTAAGTTATACATATAGACATTTGCCATCAACACCAATACATTAGCCAGGCTATCTGCTGGCTGTCAGCAGCAAAGCTTGCTGCATGTCCCTTTTTTCTTTTCTTTATATTTGAATCGTAAAGATGTTCATTGATTGTAATAAACTATCCCACAGGCTTGGCCAAGTGCTTTAAAAAAGGAAAATGGTTTGTCAGTTTTAATCACAAAACTTTGATGGCTTAGTCTCTAGGGTATGCATTAATCCTCCTTTTCCTACACTTAGAGTAGCAGATGTGGTAATTCACTGGATAATGTACTCAGCGCTCAAAAGTTTGGTTTACGTCTGAATATCTTCCCGTAGGGTGCAGATGAGAGCTCTCTGTAACATTCAGAACAGGAGCCTGTTCCCATCCTTGCTAAACTGGAGTATTTATAAGATTCTTTGAGTGTCTGTTTTGTTGGCACGTATCCTGGTTGATACATAAGTGCACACCTTCAGATGTGCAACCTTGACATGTGTAGGGGATCTTTTAATGTTGAACGCTAAGTGCTACTGGAAAGACTGGCACCATAATGGTTAAGGGAGTCACAGACTATGGGCACAGACTTTGAAAACAATTGTTTGTTCATGATGATGAAGAAGAAATATCACTTCAAAGGTTAAATGATACAATCATATGACAAAAGGCACTTAAGGCATTAAAAATCAGTCATACAAACTAATAATTTAGTAGATAAAGCAAAAATACATAGAAAGTGAAAGTGTGTGTGTATGTGTGCAATTGACCTCTGTGTGTGTGTGTGTGTGTGTGTGTGTGTATGCAGTTGTCTGGAAAGAGGGAAGAGGGACAGAACCAGAGTGGGAGATAGACACAAGCAGGGTCTAAGAAGCAGGAAAGAGAGGAGGATTTCTGGCAAATGTGAGGAAAGAGGAGGCATCTGGATGGTGTTTCAGTGGGGTCTTTAAGGTGTTCCTTGAGCAAAGATTGGGGTGGAAAAGGGGAAGATTTAGAGATGGAGAAAGAAGTTCCCGAGGGTAGAAGGAAAGGATTGTTCATGATGAGGAGAGAGCAGACAGATCTGGTAGAGTTTTTGGATTGCAGGCTTCAAACTTTGGGAGGTTAAAATGTTCCTGCATTAATTCTTGATCACCAAGAAAATGGGAAGATTGTTGCCTGCGGCGAGGGTACTGCTTGGTCTCTCCTTTCTTGATATTCGAGAATGGAGGAACTTCCAGAAGGGGAGGGCAATCAGCTTGTCAACTGTCTCCCTGGTGCCGCTAAAACGTGGTGAAAAACAGAATGAAAACTCTGACCAAAGCTTTTGCAGAGGGACAGAGAAAAGAGTGCCAGCAAATTAATGAGGTTCGTGAGAAGAATGTAATCCTTTAAAATCTGAGAAGCAGGTGATGTGGAAGTTATGTGAAACCTCTTTGAGAATGAAAAGGGGGGTTGGTTCACAAGATTCCTCTTGTACAGAGAATGCGGGGGAAAGGGTCCTAATTTTCCAGGGCAACAAGCTACAGTTCATATGCCCAAATCTGAGCTTAATTAATAGAATATAGACAATGGTGAGAATCCTGTTTCCTGATAGTCCATCACAGCTGTGATTTGTGGGTGTGGGTGTTAAAAGATGTTGGCCTCAAAGTATCCTGATCAATAATAATTCTTCCTCCTGACATAAGCAAAGAGGGCAAAATTAACCTACTGCTGAATGTGTTACTTGGTGGCCTTTCTGGGGCAGGTGCCTGAGGTATGACTTACAGTTTTCCAAACAATAGTCAGGAAGAGAAACAGGCTGCCATTTCCCAAATATCAGAATTAGTGGGAGCTTTGTAACAGTTTGCAACAAAGTGGTTGTCATCACTAAGAGCTGATGAAAGACTTCAAAGGATGACTCTGAGTGAATAAGAGCTTAAGGGAGCAATCCTATGGCTGCTAGTCAGCGGCTAGACAGCCATAGGATATTTTGTTTTCTGGGAACTGACCTCGGAGCCCGCACTCAGAGGTCGGTTCCTGGACAACTGACCTTTCCCCCCTTCTGCGCTGCCTCACAGGCAGTGCAGAACGGTCCCATGCTCCGCGCTCGGAAGAGGAGCACAGAGCGGCCAAAATGGGGCATTCCGGGGTCGTTCTGGTGTGGGGAAGGTGGAAATGCTGGCACGACACATCCTATGTGTCGTCTGGCAGCCTCCTCCCCTGCTCTGCCTTCCCTTGGCTAGATACTCAAAATTGGCTGTCTAGCTGCAAATGCAGGGCCGGAGAAGCGTGGAGGGAACGATTCCCCTCTGTGCTTCTCCTGCTCTGCATTGGATAGGCGGTCGTCTCCGAGTTTGGAGGCGGCCGCCTGTCCCCATAGGATTGCACCCTAACTGAAGTAATGCATGCACATGGCAAAGTGCTTTACAGTTGTCATTCTTATGGGCTGTAGCTTAGTGGTAGAGCACATGCTTTGCATGCAAAAGGTCCCAAGTTGAATCTCTGGCACCTCCAGGTAGGTGTGGGAAAGACTCCTGCCTGAAACCCTGGAGAGCCACTGCCAGTCAGCGTAGACCATAGTGAGCTGGATGGACCATGGTTTGACTCCGTATACTTTCTGTGTTCCTATTGGTACCATGGGATGGGAAGTCACAATTGTCCCCATTTTACTTCTGGAGTTCTGAGTCTAAGACTGACTTGACCAAGGCTGGTCATTAAGGTCATGCGGGGATTTTGAGCTAATATTCTAAGCCTAGAACAGCAAAAGAGGAGAATTGCCCCTTTCAAGTACCAGAGTTTGTTCAGTGCTGGTTCTCTCTGAAATGACACATCCTGCCATTCTTACACTCAGAGGTGAAGGAGCCAAGCATTCCATAATTTGATGTCGACGTATTACAAGCCCTGGAAAAACATAGCCCCTTCCAATATGAGCATTTGGTTTTGAGTTTCACAAGGTCAGTTTATAGAATTAAGAATAGCCACTTAAAGCCAACACTGCTTATGGGACTGAGAACAGAGTATAATTATTCATACAAATATATTGCAGAATTGTATTTGTCAAACTTTCTTGAACTGACCAAGATCTGAACTACATTCACTTTATGTTTCCTAAGCCAGCTGCTATTAGCTAAATGGTTCTAATAAGCCATTTGTTTTTAATTGTTGAAGGCTTCATGTAGCAATTCGGCTGCATCAAGCTGTTGCTAAATAAATAATAAGATCAAATAGATCTTGCCAGTTTTTATGTGTGGCTTGCGGGGGGGCAAAAGTGAGTGTGCCTGAATTTTTAATCACTTCTCTTAAGACAAAGAACAGTAACGAGTTTCATGTTCTAGAAGGTTACCCGTAAAAAGATCTTGTAAAATCTTAAGATCTTGGCAAGCCCAAAACATTATAAAAGATTTCAAAGAATGAAAATTAACAAGGTGATAACCCTAACCAGAAAAGAAGACATATAAAACCATCAACACCAGAAAACAAGAAGAGGATATTTGAGTTTTGATGTTGTCTTAGGAAGGTTGTGTTCCATTCTAAACATTCAGAAATAAGAAATCGTAAGATGGGGCAAAAAAGGCCTAGGTTTCATAAAGCAGGAGGATTGGTCCTCAGGTTCTATGACTGCCACACTTTAATCCTAAATGCATTTCTTTGGAAGGAAGGGCTGATTTACATATTACGCTCCTAATGGGGGGATGTGCATGTGAGTTTGAGCACACATACCTATTTTGAGGTCCCAAAGAAGGGAGCAGACCCCTGCTTATTCCACTAGAGAGGAGAGAGGAGTCTCTACTTGCAGCTTATGCAGCATATTGCCACATGTTGTGTTTTGAACTGTGCATGCATGCATTTATAGCTGTTCATCTCTTTGCAGTACATTCAATCAATATTTGCTCAATTGTCTGTGTTTTAAAGAGATTGTTACTTTAGCTACTGGGACATTGCTGGCTTCCACTGTGGCTTACGTTCTGTGCCATTTAAATAAAATATATTGCTGTTACTTGTATTGTAAGATATTTAGCAGCCTCATATATGTCTCTGATTTGGGGCATGCTGTCCTTGAAATGTTATGTTAGTCCCATTGTTACTGAGGAATGTTTGCCCATTTCAGTGAGGTCTGTAACAGCAAAAGTTTCCAACGGATTGTACTCTGGGTTGATTGGCAAATTCTACCAAGTACAAGTGGAGACTTCAGAAATCATCATTTCTGGGACTGACGTCTCTGATAGTAGTTCTGGGGATGTTAGTAAAATGTTTAAAAGCATTGCTGTCTAATTCAAAGAACTGCATTATGTTTCCCTAGCTTTGGTTAATAGTAAACAGAAGGGGGCAGAAAAGCATTATATATAAAGCTGAACCTGTGGCATTGAGCACTCAAAATACTTGGCAAGTACCATTTTTGCACATGAGGATTTGGTTGAAAATCCAAGCTTTAAAAGCTACCTTCCCTGTAATGTGCCTGTAGATCAGGGTGTGTCACATTCAGGGTGTCCTTAAAACTGAGATGGAGGAGCGCCTGTAGGTATATTGTGACTGAAAATGATGGATGTGTAGAGTTGCAAGAGAGCTTCGGCTATTGGGCGGTATAGAAATGAAATAAATAAATAAGCAAACAAACAAATAAATGAAATACACATAACGTTCAAGTGCTAAATAAGTGTGATTGTTAATGAGGTACGCCAGATAACTCTGAATATGACGCTTAGTCCTCCATTCAGAATGTCTGGTGGAAAAAGAATGCCCCTGTCTATAGTATACCTGCTTGCATACTTAAAAAGTTAAATTTAGCATTAAAAAACTTGTAAGGGTGTCCTTCCTGGATTTCCCTTAGTTCATTTTGGAGAAATTAAAGAAATTAAGCAAAGCTCAAAGATGACAAGGGTGGGTTAGCCTCATTCCCAGCAAATAATAGTTTGGGATTGTGTTGTTCAGCCCATCTTCCATCTCTCTTGTTGTGGGTTCCTGATCTCTCCTCAAATCTTGGTCTCAAATTAATTGTAAGGTGGATTCATATTTGAAGAAGGCTTTGTTTTTGTTTTTTCTCCACGTACCCTCCTTCCCTACTCATTATGAATGTGTGTCATGGAAGATGGCTGGCCTGGTTGTAGAGTAGTAGGTGGAGATGTGGAGTTACTTGCATTTTTTGTGGGATAAGGGTGGGTCGTAGGGTGAGGTGGGTTGGAAGCATTTGGTTGAGGCAGTGGTTGTCAGAAGGACCCTTTCCACATCTGTCTGTATGCTGAGGAGCCCATATATCTCAGCCAGTGGACTCTCATTCTAGGATGTGCAGAGTTCATGTGTGGCACTGGTCAGGACATGTGGGCCTTCCAATCAGTCTGTGACCTGAGTGTAAGTTAGAAACCGCTCCTAAAATGATACATTGCAGAGAAACACTAGTAGTAGTGAACAATGGCAATTACTACTTGAACAATGACAACTCCTTTGAGGAAGCTGGTGTGCCATTATCTTAATGATCTTATCCCTGAGGAACCTCTGATAAGCTCCTGATGCAGTATGAAAGCCACTGGGCCGCAGAATGAAGCAGTGGAGGGAAATAAGGAATAGGGTTAAGGGTGACTGAATGGGGGAGGGGGTATAATATAAAATACATCTCATTGGTTACCCTGTAAATTAGTCTGTGACCCTTTGGGGAAAAGGAATTCCTCTAATTATATTTTAACAGCTCTTGGGAGAGGGCTGGCTTATAAATCTAAGTAAATAATGCCCTGTTTTGTGTACTACACTTGGCATAGTGATGCAGAATAAATGTTCAATTATAGCTAATATTTCCTTGTTTTGTGTAATTCTGCTCCTAAGAATTTCCACTATTTTACTGTGGAAATGGAAGTTTGTGTTGGGTGGCCAAGTGTCCTACTTTACAGAGGACAGTCCTCTATTTGAAGGGCTGCCCAGTTCAAGTCTGGCTGAAAGGTTGAGAACCGTAAGAGGAGAGAGCCGAGCAGGGGCTCTGAAGTTGCACATCAACACCTGGACAGCAGACTGAGCAGGCACACAGGTTACCTGGTCAGCCTCGCCCACTATGGTGAGATGGATTGTATTTCTCTTTACATTATAGTTTTGATTTCTAAAGTTGCAACTATATGTATGGATTAGCATATGCAAATGTTATGCAACTTGGTGTCCTCGTTTTCCCTCTTTTGGGGGGATGCGTAAGTGGCCACCCAAAGTGTGTGTGTGGATACAGGGTGGCAGGGGTGCTGGTATCCAGTATGGTTCTGGAGGACAGATGTGCATCCAGAGTAGAGACCAGGAGCAATGCAAGGTAATGAAGGCCCTGTTCTTTCCCACCCTGCCCCTCAGCTCCTGAGGCTTCTTTGCAGTCATAAAATACATCTCCTGATTGCTTTAGAAGAACCCAGTTGCCTCCAGATGCTGGCTCGCCTCCACAGTGATGCTGTCCAGGTTTCTTTTCTGTACCAGCTCCACAGCCTGAGTCAGGAGCCAAGGCCGAAAGGTTCTTTAGAGACCATGTAGGGCTGTAAATTTCATTATCACAGCCTTTTGGTCATGTTTAAAAATAACAAGCCCTAATAAAGGGAACGTATGAGCAAACCATTTTTTAAAAAACAACAACGCAGTGTCCAGGTATTGTAAAACCTGTGCTTCGCTTTGCTTTCCCAGTCTTGGGATCTGTGAGTCATCGAAGCGTTGGCCCGACAACTGCTCCATGAACGAACCTTTTGCAATTGAACATGTCCGTTTTTTATGAATGGTTACAGTGGGTAATGCCTCTGTGTTAAATGGCCTCCTCAGAGGAGAACAAACCATGACAGACTTTGTTTAAACAGGTTTTCCATATTGGTTGGTGAAACTGGACGAAGCCAGTAAATCATCCCTGTGTACTTGTCTGCCCATTCAAAGGGGCTCTTTGTAGAGCTAGAGCTGAGGGGATAAACCCCAGCATAAATGTCTTCTGTAGCTTAGAGAAAGCCACAGTTTTTGCTGCATAGCTGGGCTGAAAGTTTTTTTTAACATGCTTAGAATGTTTTTGCTGTTTTAATAAATGCTGCTTTTTTTGCCTGTTCATTTTGCAAATTGACCACAACTTCATAAATCTTTCAAGTCCATGAGTCACATTGAAAGGATGGCTGGTCTGTTTTGGCTTCTGACCATAAAGAGCTTAATAATCACAGAGGCCATCATTCTAAGGTCTGGCTTGTTGTCGTGATGCTCCAGATGCTAGGGACCTAAAGAGAATGTTTTAGGTGTAAAATTAAAGAGTTGCATTTGGATAGGTGGGAAAAAAAACTTGGTTGTGTGTGCCAGTCAGCAGCAACCATGGAGATGAGCCACACTAATGAAATCCAGCTCTGTGAAAGTTTTTCAAGTGCAGTGATTGTCTCCTGCCTTGCCCGCTCCCCACAGTATTGAACCTTGTTTTTTTCTCCCTTTGTTTTGGCTAATCACGTATTTTCATTTGTTTTACAATTTCCACCATTGGACTTCAGAGGATTGGGTAGAAAGTCTATTGTAGGTCAGAGTATGTGTTTGTACCTACAGGACTGTCCATTTGGGTACAGCCAGGACAGCAACTCATGGCCTACATGGAGCCCGCCCCCGCCACCACCATTTTTGTGGCTCCCGCTGCTCCCAGATAGCTGCTACATGGCTGAATTTGCCAGCAAACTTTGTCAGTGCGGCAGTGGCAAAAAAACTGATTTTCTTTTAAAACAGGTGCAGAGCCTCAGGCCTGAGGTCCTAATTTGGCCCTTCTCAGGACCCAATCTGGCCCCCCAGGCTTCCCTAGATGGCCACACCCTTTCCCCTGACCATGGATTGTTTGGTAGTTTCCTAGCTTTTGCAGTTTTTCCCCATTCTAAAAGGTTTAAATGCATCTCCTCGGGCTTAATTGGTGGCAATACGAGCTTTAAGCTCAACTATACTGGTATTTTTGGCCCCATGCACCACCGGAATGCAGCCTTCAAGAGCTTTGACAGCGGGGCGGTGACATGGGGTAGGGGGGAGCTCCCCTGAGGAGGACCCAGGGGTAAATGTTCCCCCAACTCCTGGACGTGCAGGTCTTGTATACTTGTCCCTTTTTTCTCCGGTTCTTGAAATCCATGCCCTGAGGATGTCTAAAGCATTGTAGCTTTTCTCTAGCCTATTACAGGGTCAGGGCGGTGATCTACATTAAAATATTTATGGCTATTCTAACACGGGAAGAACTTTTCTCTTAAGCCTGGTCTCCACATGCAGCAGAATGAGGTGATAGAAATCTGAGGTGGTGGAGTGGCTTGCGTCACTTCAGACTGCAGGTGAGAGGATACATTTTTGAATGCACCCCTGTGTCAAAGAGCTGCCTCTTAAGTAGAAGTAGAACCAGTTCTCAGCCCTGGTTGAAAGTTGGACTGGAACCTTGCTCCCTGATGTGGCTGATTTCCTACTTGCAGAGAGCTTCGTTTGTTTTGTTTTCATATTAACCAATTAATATGAATAATTAATTAATATGAACATTGAAAAATGGTGTCCATTCAAAAATGAACACTGAGGGCAGGGCCTGTGCCATAAGAACAGAAGAAGAAGCTTGCTGGATCAGGCCAAAGGCTATATGCTTCTGGGAAGCCCACAAGCACGACAGGAGGGCAAATATCCCTCTCCCACTGACAAACAGTGTAGTAAACCTATTAATTAGGCTCCCACGGTTGTTCCCAAGTGGCTGGTATTGAGGGGTATGTCTTTTCATTTATGTACGTTTATGTTTCATCTATGTCAGAAAAGTGGGATAAAAAGGTTTCCCCCACCTGCTGTCTGAAGTGATACACATTCCTCTCTTCCATCACATTCTGCTGCCTGTATAGGCCAGAGGGGCTTCTCTGTGAGCGATTTACTCCAAGCTGACTGTGTTTGGAAGTTGTTATGGATACATGATACATTTCATGGGGTTTTCTTGGCAAGAATACTGGAGTGGGTTGCCATTTCCTTCTCCAGTGGACCACACTTTGTCAGACCTCTCCGCCATGACCTGTCCATCTTGGGTGGCCCTGCATGGCATAGCTTATGGCTTCACTGAGTTACGCAAGCCTCTTCGCCACAACAAGGCAGTGATGCAATGAATATGGACTTGAGCATGCTCCGGGAGAGAGCGCAGGACAGGAAGGCCTGGTGTGCTATGGTCCATGGGGTCACAAAGAGTCGGACACGACTGAACGACTGAACAACAACGACAACAAGAACAATGGATACATGACGTTGTGGCCATCCAGCAGCCACCCCCAAGCTTATCACAGAAAAACCGGATTTTCTGAGACTCCTTAAAGTCCGATTCTTTTCCTCAAGTTGGGTTCTCAGTCACATAGTTTTTGTGTGACCCAACCCCCACATTTACCTCAGGTATGCTAGCCCTGCCCAGGGGTGTGCCTTTCACTGTGACCCTGGTCAAGGGGTGTTTCCTGTCCCTGTGTTTTCCAGCACAAACCAATTAGTATCTACTCAGAAGTAACTTCCATTGTGCTCAATGAGGCTTGTCCCCTGAATGCCCACATCAGAATTTACAGAGATCCCCCTCAGTTGAAATGGCATAGTTTAAAGCACAAATTCCCTAAATGCTGTAAAGCGTGATTTTGAGGTTCCAATTCTCCATTGCTTGGTTTATTGCCTTAAGAAGTAACTACTTCACACCTTCGTTATAGAGATCCTGCCCAGCATTGGGTTAGAAAGGGGGCTGGTTTCCCATCCCTGTGTTCCCCCTTCCTTTCCCAGCACAAGCATATGTGTGTCTACTCGGAAGTAACTCCCATTGTGCTTAATGAGGCTTGCTCCTGAAATGCAGGTGCATCTGGGGCTTCAGGAGAAAGGGGGGAGAGCAGGGGCGGGGAAGCCTCTCTTACTGGTTGAGCAGCCCCTGCTAGTCAGATGACATTCATTCCAACCCCCACCCCACCCCTGGAAGTATGTTCCGTGAAGTGATTTTTACTGGTGTGGAACACTCACTTGTGGAGCCCTGCATGGACCAAAGTGCAGCAAAGCTGATTCCTTTTAAAAAATCCGGTACTCCTCCATTCCTTTCTCCTTCCGTTGTCTTGGATCAAAATCAGTTCAGGTGAAGGCAGCATTCTACAAACCCAGTGGAAATACCTGAAATGAATGTCACTCTCCAGTATTGCATACAAATGTATGCATCAGCCACTGTACATGCACTGACAAACAAACCCATTAATTAGGTCTACTTACAGAACATTTTATTATTTATTTATTTAAAACATTTGTGTCCTGCCCTATATCATTAAGATCTCATGTGATGAAACAGTCTCACTGCTTAATCTTTAAAGTGTGCACATATAATCTGTCTTTTAGAGAATGCACAGTACTATCAACTGTATTTAAGAAAAGGCATCTATTCACAGTTCTGCGTATAGGATTTTGTATACAAACTAGGAACAAAGAGTCAGTTAAAAGCCAGGTACTGGAAATCTCTCTGCCCCTCCCTCGCCTCTTTCACCCTGCAGAGTATTTCTATAAATAGTCCATTACTCTGAGGTTGCGAGAAGAGTCGGCCCTTGCCCAAAATGTTCCCGGATGAGTTTTTCCATAACTTGTTTTTCCATAACATCCACCTGGCCCAGCTTCTTTGAACATTTACCTTAGGAAGGTGAAATGTCAGTTGATTCCTGATGGTTTTTCCTCTCCTCCTCCCTTCAACCTAGTAAAGCCATCTCAATGAAGAGGAGGAGAGTTATACAGTTTGAAGGATGCCAAAAGTCCTCTTCTTTTTATTGGCCACCTTCTGGATGAGTGACAGGTTACTGGCCAAGAAAAAGTAGAAGCTAATGGTGATGGATATGAGTCACACACATACACTTTCCATCTTAACAGTCACCTCTGGCAGGAACTTACTTGTGAAGTACAAACACTCTTTCCTCCCCTCAAAACAGAGGCCAGCATATGAGTGCTTGAAAAATCCAAAACCTGTAACTTTATTAATGGCTTAAATAACTGTTTGGATTTTACTTCTTAATAAACCTATGAATTTTGTATTTTCTCCATATTCAGTCATAGCTTATTCTAAAAGTGTGTGTGGCTAGCATCCACAGAATAAACAGAGGTCTCTATATTTTTAATGCATCAGAGGAGTAGAGTACTAAATGCTGTCTGAATAAGAACATAAGAAGAGCTGTGCAGAATCAGACCAAGGGTTCATGTAGTCCAGCATTCTGTTCAGACAAGTGGCTAATCAGCCTGTGGGAAGCTCACAAGTAGGGCATGAGTGCAATAGCACCCTCCTGCTCATGTTCCCCAGCAGCCAGAGGTAATGTATATTGTCATCAGGACTAGTAGCTATTGATAACCTTTTTGTCCATGAGTTTGTCTAATCCCCTTTTAAAGCCATCTAAGTTGGTGGCCATCATTACCTCTTGTGGTAGCAAAGATATAGTGATGGCCACTAACTGTGTCATGTCGTATTACTAGTTGATGCTGGTTAGTTCAGATAGCAAGTTTTCTGGCTGATTGGTGGAATGAATCTTTTTTTCATTGGCATATGCTTTAAAAAAGATCCAACCCTGTCTTGGAATGAACCTTCATTTCTTTTTCTTTGAAGTGGAAGAGAGATTATTTTTTGCTTGTTCAGGTATGTATTTATGGTTGGTTTATGGTCTGTTCAGATTTAAAAGAGAACATCACTCCTGCCAAATCCTGATCTATCTGATTAAGGTTGTTCTTTCTAAATATGCACTGCATGATATGTAGTAATTCTCTTTAACAACCTTAACTGTGTGCATGATTCTATTTAACAAATATATGTTTATTTTTCTGGTGACATGTGGAAAATAAGTTACTTTGTTGTTTGCACCTAAATGTGTTTGGGGCGTTTTCTTTGCAGTGTTTATGGCTTAGAAAGTTGCCTGCTGTGAACTTGAATTGCGTCCTTGGGTTGAATCCTCTGTATCCATCAAATATTGCAATGATATGTACAGGAAGGCAAATCTTGACAGGAGCCTGAGGCTTGTTTGACTAACAGAAGAAAATACTTATCTACCCTAATTGTGAGCCCAATCCAACTGGTACACAGATCAAGACTTCTCAAAGAAAAATATCAAGCCTTGTGCAATTAGACTACGGCCGCACTGAGACATAATGCTAACCCAAGGTTTAAGCATTATGAGTGAGTAGGCACAACCCTGAGACTCATAGAATAGAATCACAGAATAGTAGGGTTGGAAGGGGCCTATAAGGCCATCGATTCCAACCCTAACTCGTGTACTTCTTCCCCCTCATCTTCTCCCTCCTTCCTTCCTTGGCAAGCTGTGATTAGAAACTTCTGATTCTGGCTTGTAGCAAACCATAGTTTGTCTTGTCCAAATCTGGCAAACAATGGTTTACCACAAACTAGGATTGGAAAGTTCTAATTCTGGCACACAAGGAGGAGAGAGGGTGTGAGTCCAAAGTGCATGGCTACATGTGCTTGTCATATTAAAACATAGCATTATTTCTGAGCCAGCCCAATGATTCTCTTGCTTTCCCAAAGGTTTTATGCCCGGGCTTTATTCGGGTTATTCTATCTCTGAGCAGAAGGTGGAAGCATCCCATACTATGGTGTCCTCAAAATCTGCTCCTAAGAGACTGGTCTGATGGGTCAGGACCCTCCATTTGGGCATACGTCAAACAAGCGTCACCACATCTAGTGCTGGCTCCAGGCTTTTAAGGGCCCTTGGGCAGGACACCCTCGACGGTCCCCCTCCCTCAGCGAGCCTGCCTTCTCACGGCTGTTGTCACCAGGTACAAGTGCTCCTCACCTTTCTTCTCAACATGGCTCCCACTTGCTTGCTGGACAGGCAGAGAGCCAGTCGGCCCTGGCATCTGCTGCTGCTCCTTCTCACCACCGCCGTTGTCTGGGCAGGAGCGAGAGACGGGTGAGCAAGCAGGCTGTAGTGCTGAAGACGAGGAGCAGCTCCAAGGGTCTCTTATCAGTGGCCCTAGCTGGGGTGTGAGCCCTCAGCAGGTGCCTAGCCATGCCTGTATTTGACACCAGCCCTGACTGCGTCCCCTTATCAGAGAGCCCCGTAACTGAAAATCAGATGAAATAATTTTGATCTCCTGTGCTAATCTACTTCTCTTAGGATTACTTCTGCAGGTAGATTAGCTAATCTACCTGCAGAAGTACAGACTGGCACCTGTACATGCCAGTGGCCACACATACACGCTCCCTGCCCCCCACATCCCAATTGCTCTTCCGCAGCTTCCCCTTGAATAGTACATTCAAGCACTGTATGTGAAGAGCCATTTCAGCTGAAAGAATTTCCCCCAGCTTTGTTAATGGATCCAGCACATGCCGTATCAATGGCTACATTTAGAAGTTCATCCGTTCATGGAGCTTCCATACTGGCTTGAATCTTGGCACCTTGGTTTGTACAAATGAAGCTGTGCGTGAATGCATCCTGCACGTAGCTCCAGTCAGTTAGAAGTTCATTTTGCCAGAAATTTTACTGAGCTGAGGAAGGGAATGTGTGGCCTATTTCAGTGTCACTTTGGAAAAGGAACAGCTAAAAGTGGTGACGGGGAACAATTGATGCTGGGCAAAACCCAGTTCTCTGCAGCGCAGAGAGGATCCATAACCCTTTGCGCTCGTTAAATTAATTACTAATGGCTTATATCGGGGCATTTCTTCTCCTTTCATTTTTAAGTTGTTTTAAGTTAATTAAATGCCATCAGGCACACTTTAAAATGGTCTACAAAAATGAATTAGTTCTTTAAAAAAAGAGAGGACTTTCCCATTTTATATCCATTTTCCTTTTAAAGATTTTTCTATTCAAAGGAAACCACAGAATGAGAAAAAGCCTGAGGTCTCCATAAATGGAAGCTTAATTTTATTGCATTTATCTCTATAGCTGCAATTAATTATTCAGAGTGTTCATTAAAATTACAGTCTTGGTAAGTGACACTTTTTAAACAAGCATTCTGAGTTTATTGAAATTGAGGGATATGGGTGATAAAGAATTAGACATCCAAAGAAATGGCAATAAAGTGCCTCTCAGGAAGTTCAAAATGTCATTTAAAAGGCACGAGTGGAATTGTAGAGTATTTGAAAAGTTTTGGTGGGAACATGGAGCAGAGCAGATAAGCCTGGTTTCGTTTGAGGACCCTTTGGGCCCATTTAAATTGAGGGCCTTCTTCTGTGCCTGCAAAGGGATGCACGATAAGAGCCAACCCTTTGTTGACAGAAATGGAGAAGCCTATTATTGGGCCTGTTTGCACTATCACAGAGGGAGAAATAAACCACGGTAGGTTATTTCCCCCACCGCGCATGCCAGTTACATGCTGGGGGATTTGCATAATTACCCTCGCCAGTGCGGCTTGCATGGGTTCTGGGTGGCTTGTTAACTATGGCAACAAGCCACCCTCACCAGGTTTGCACGACATGGCAAGCTGTGCCAGCGAAGGTAATTATGGAAGTCCCCCTAGCACACGATTGGCACGCACAGTGCCATAATTGTGTGGACAGACCCAATGTGGGCAACAGAGCACATGTGGATCACTTGACTGAGCAGGTGGTGCACCCTTCATCTAGTATTAAAAGCTAAACATTACAAATGCTTTTCTCCATCATCTCTCTCTGTCTCTCTTCTTTCCCCCCTTTTCTACCCGTTAAATAGCCTCACAATTAGAGCTCCCTTGTCGAGTTGAAAGGACAACAACAATTACCCATGTAAGAACTTGAGCCATCCTTGCTTGGATTTCGGGGTTAGCAAACTCCTTTTATTTTTCCTGCGTGTACTTTGAGTTGATAAAAAAATATGAATAATTCTGCCAGAGGTCAGAGGACATTACATAATTCCACTGAAGCAGTCAGCTTCTTGAAAGAATTATGAGTTCTAGGAATGGTACACAGAGCAAAATATGATGGATTATGAGCTTTAGCATTTGATACATAGTAAACCGCCTTGAAAGCAAAGAGTGGCAGCCCCCCTCCCCGCACAACACATCTGTGTGGGTTAATGGATGACTGAAGAGCTTTTCATCCTCTTCATTCTGTTTATTTCTCTCTCTGTTTATTGTCTTTCCAGTGTTGTTCCTCAGACCACAGTAATACTCAACAATGATCGTCAGAACTCGATTGTAGCCAAGATGGTAGGACAGGACGAGCCATTGAGCAGAGCAGCGGATTCACTGGAAAATATCCTTAGCAAGTTAGTAAATGGCAACTGTGTAATCTCCTCCCTCCCTCCCCCCTCCCTCCCCCACTTTATGTCTGTGTTCATAGGAAACTGCCTTATGCTGAGTCAGACCTTTGGTCTATCTGGCTTAGTATTGTCTGCACTGATGGCAGCAGATTTCAAGCGGGGGTCTTTCCCAGCCCTATCTGGAAATGCTTAGGAATTGAACCTGGGACCTGTTACATGCCAAGCAGGCACTCTTCCAGGCGCTGATAATGGGGGGGATCATGAATGGTTTGTTGTTTCCAACAGGAAAGCAGTTCTTGACTCTGTACAAAAGGAGATAAAAGTTCAAGGCAACTGCACCGATCCCCCCACCTGGTCCTGTCATTAGTGGGAAAAACTGACAGGGCATGAAATCCTAGGTCAACAGAATACCTTGACCATATGGAAGAGGGAAAGGAACATTCGGAACTTGCATGTATTTCCCTCCCTCCCTCTCTCTCTCTCTCTCTCTCTCTCATATCTATCTGTCTATTTCAGGGTCAGGGTCTTATTGGAGCAGGAGAAAACTGGGGAATGGACTCTTGCCTGTGAAGGATTTGTGAACAGTATAGACAAACAGCACACCCTGTAGGTCAGCCTTCCCCAACCTGGTCCCCTCCAGATGTTGATTGTGAATAAGACACTATAGCAAACAGGAAATAGAGATCGAGCAGTTGTGAGGAAGATGAGGTAGAAGAGACTTGGGGCAACTCAGTGCCATAGAGTTATTCCAGCCTCCTTCTAGATATTCATTTACTTACCATTTGTCTGTGATGTTCAGGGCCATGAGCACAACACAGGTGGATTTAGGTTTGTAGTGTTACAGAGAAAATGCCGTCCTGGGCAAGCTGATGTATGCAAGTGATGTGCCATAGGTATATTACCCACATACACTGCTTTTCAGACTGTTCCTGAGACTCTGTCTATCCCCCAGAGGAAGGGAGGTAAGATGGTTATATGCTGCCTTCAGTATCAGAGGCAGTATGGCTATGTACACCAGTAGCTGGGGAACATGGGTGGGAGGGTGCTGTTGCACTCATGTCCTGCTTGGGGGTTTCCCATGGGCAGCTGGTTGGCCACTGTGTGAACAGAATGCTGGACTAGATGGAGCCTTGGTCTCATCCAGCATGGCTCTTATGTTCTTAAGTCAAAAGCCAGGCAACAGAGCAACCAGTTCCCCTGAGGTACAGCTACTTCACCTGGGTCCTCCCTTTCTGCCGTTGGACACCGAAAAGACCTGTAGCCCTCAGGGGAAGTAAGCCAGGTGCACCCAGCCAGGCAATGGGCCAGCAGCAGGGGAGTGTGATAGGATGAAAGCCTCTGGGAAGAGCCACAGCAACCTAATGAGAACTGGGCAGTTTCGGGGGAGGAGGATGATAGGCTATCCCTGCACAATGCTATGTGTTGGAGGGGGATAGAAGTAACCCCTAATGCAGAGGTGTTAAACCTCTTCCATCCTGAGAGCCCAATAGCATTTTGGAGACGCTCTCGAAGGCCATCTTCCAGTGGTGGGTGGGGCTGAAGGCAGAAAGGGAAGGGCCAAAAATATCAAACGTGCCATCGTGCTTTAGCTTTAAGCTCCTACTGCCACTAACTAAGCCTTAGGAGAGACATTTCAACCTTTTAGGATGGGAAAAAACTGCAGAAAAGCCAGGAAACCTTTGGTGGTTGGGGGAAAGGGGGTGGGGCAAGAGGAGAGGGGGCATGGCCACCTGGGGAACCCCAGAGGACTGGATCGGGACTCCAGGCAGGCCAGATTGGGCCTGCAGGCCTGAGGTTCAGCATGCCTGCCCTAATGCAAAGATATTTTATTGTTCTGTGTAAGCTGCCTTGGGGATCCTTCGGGATCAAAAGTTTATTTATTTATTTATTTCATTTCTATACTGCCCAATAGTCGAAGCTGGGATAGAAATCGAATAAATCAAATATATTCATAGTTTATATCGTTGCTGCATATACAAAAATCCAGGGCTGTACACAAACTCATCCAATCAGTTTAGTGTTGTGTAGAACCATGCTGAAATCAGTAAAATGGCATCCCAGTTGTATGAATTCCTTTTGTTCTTACCTCAGTGCCGTTCCTGGGCGGAGGCAGAACACCATTGTGGTGAAAGTCCCGGGACATGAAGACAGTCACAATGAAGATGGAGAGAGCGGCTCTGAAGCCAGTGACTCCGTTTCCAACAGCGGCCAGCTAGGAGGCCAGAATATCGGGAACAACGTTACGCTTATCACGCTGAATTCTGAGGGTAAGTTTAAGGCCTTGGGCCAAATTACGGCTGGTCTAAATTAGCGATGCAGAACCTCGTCCATCCTGAGGGCCAAATTCCATTTCAGAGAAGTTCTTGGAGGCCATATTTCAGTGCTGGGCAGGGCCAAAAGCAAAAAGGTCGGGGCCAAAAAACAAAAAATGCCAGCATATTTTAGTTTAAAGCTCTCACTGCCAGTAACTAAGCCTTGGGAGAGTTATTTCAACCTTTTTAGAGTGGGGGAAAACTGCACCAAAACCAAAAAACCCACCAAACAATGGGGGAAAGGGGGCGGGGCCAGGGGAAGATGCCATGGAGGGCTGGACCCCCAGAGGGCTGGATTGGGACTTCAGGCCTTAGGTTCCGCACCCCTGGTGTATAGGCTGGAGCCAAAATTGTCTTGGGACTCTTCCTGTAAGATGCCATAATCTATCTGTCTTAGCAGAGGTATGCATGAAGCAGCTTTTGTTCCTGTTAAAGAAACCGTATAGTCAGCTTTATTTGCTTCTGGTCTGTCGGTAATCCTATTTTTAAGGCACCTCTGATCCCCACTTGCAGCTTTTGAAATGCCATCAGCATCTAATGAATACTTTGCCAATAGATTCTTCATGGTTTTGTTCCAAGAGCATTGGAGTTAACTGAACAGTAATAAAGTACAATGAAGATTCATCTGGTTATGTCTTAAAGTATCAGCACTGTGTGTGTGTGTGTGTGTGTGTGATGTATTGTTTTGCTTTCTCCTAAGGAAGATAGAGTGACAGGGTGGCTCCCCAGATGCCAAGGAAATGCTCCCCCCACAACGGTTTAATATCACTCAGATGCTGTGTTCTGTAGTTTGTAAAGCAGCAGACAATATAAGGAATGCAGCATACTAAACTATATCAGCGTCCAGCTTTCTTTTATTACTTTTTCTTATTGGTTCAAACAGAACTTGTGTTCCTGGGGCATTTTTTTCTTCAACAGACCCTGGTAGTCGAACAGATCAAGAGCACTTGATTTCAATTTCGAAAAAATATATAAGGCTTTCAAAACTGTGACCTAATTCTGCGGTTGTGCCTTGGAGTTGAAATGTAGCCATATGAAAACAACTTCATTTCTCTAGGAAGTAGCATAATGTACCAGCATGCTGCCTCCTGTAACTCATTATGCCCTTCTGCTAATGTGGAACTCTTCTGAAAGTAAACAGTTACTTTGGCAACTCTAAACAATATTTTAAAAACAGGAAATTCCCATCAAAAATGTATTGTTTATAGGATAGCCTTGTCAGCGATTTCTTCGTTTCAAAAAACCTCTGTTCCACTCCTCAAATCTCTGAAAATCAACATTACTGGAATGTAACCATTTGGAATGTGTCTCTAATAATCCTCCTTTTTTGTGTTGTATATTGGGTCCACATATATTTCAAAGTAAAAAATAGGTGCAACAATTAATTCAGCGACAAATGTGGCAGAGTACACAGCGTGGCATGCAAGCGGGACAGAGGTATCTCTCCCTGGGCTATATCACATCAGACTACAGGTTGGGGAAGGGCTTACATCAGGGGTGCAGAACATCTTTCGGCCCGAGGGCCAAACTGCAATTCGGAGAAGCTCTTGGAGGCCGCGTTCCAGTGGTGGGCAGGGCCAAAATATCAAAAGTACCCGCATTTTTCAGCTTAAAAGCTCTCACTGCCAGTAACTAAGCTTTGGGAGAGGCAGTTCAACCTTTTAGAATGGGGGAAAACCTCAGAAAACCACCAAATTATTGGTGTTTGGGGAGAAAGGAGGTGGTACCAGGGAAATCCCAGAGGTCCAGATTGGGACCCCCAGAGGGCCAGATATAGCCCCTGGGCCTGAGGTTCTGCACTTCTCGCTTACATGATTACTTCTCGCTCCTCCATACAAAAACCATTCCCTTCACATAAAAGATTTGGATGAGTTTTCTGGATGGAGGGACTATTTTGTATGTAGGAGCACCCACTGCAGCTTGAAGTGGTACAGCCCGGGCACAATTTTATCACCCCATTGAAGATTAGGTCAGAGCTGCCTTTATGGCAGGGGATATGTCAGGGAACTGAAGAATCAACCAGTTATCGGGACTTAATGCAGCTGTCTACCTGACAACTACTTTGCTGATTTTTCGGCACCAGGCCTTTAAAAATATTTTAACTGCTACTTGCTTCATTTGTAATATGTGTAATGCTGCATTTTAAAATAATCTTCTCTGTTTTTAGCTCCTTGGTTATTTCTCTTTTTTAAATGCTGAAATGTTGTTGCCATGTTTAAAATAATACTTTTTAATGTGTTTTAGTATTGGTTTTATCATTGGTTTTATTGTTTTGCTTTTATTATGTACTTCCCTTCAAGAGCTTCAGCTATAGGGTGACTCTTAAATTGAACAAACAGGCAAACTGAATTAGTTATTCTTAGTAAGAGCTTTAAGCTATAATATGCTGATTTTTTTTTGTATTTTTGGCTCTATTCCTTTTACATCCAGCTCCACCCTTTTTGCCTTTGGCCTAGCACACCACTGGAATACAGCTGTGGAGACCTTCTCCAAAATTGTATTCTGCCATTGGGCTGAAAGAGGTTTCCAACCCCTGCAATAGGAGGTTACCAGGAACTAAGACATGGGCAATCATCTCAGTATTAGGACCAATATGTGTGTGCCTAAAGTTAAGAGACACAGTGATATATAACTTAAGCCAGAGAGAATGGGGATAATAGAGCGAGAAGGAGATGATTTAACTGGGGTGAAAGACGCATCCAAGTCATGGGTCAGATTCAGTTGTTGATTGGATATATTAATGGAAAGCAGGCAGCAAGATATTGGATGAGATCAGTGACACAGTAGACATATTGTTTAGACAACAAGGAGGCAGAAGATGGGAAAGCTGATTGCTGGTAACCTTTTCCTGATTTTGGCCTGTCCAATAAATGTGATGCCCCAGCTCTGAATGTGCACTGCTGTTACTTTGCATGGAATAGGAGATCCTATGCATACATTTGCATCCTGTGCTCTAAATTCTTGTCTTTCCATGAACTAGATAAGACTTCTGACCGTAGCACATGGTTTTAGCTTTTTCATCATGCAGCACGTTTTTGGATATAAATCCTGATTCAGATACACTTTTAATTATCGAAGCTGAAAATGGAACGGAATTTGGCAGCTTGGTTGCTAAGCTGGATTTATCCGTCAGAGGGTATTGGGACTTCCTTACAACATCATTTATCTGGCTTGCTACTTGGCTGAAGGTGGTATGTATGCACGTGTGTGTGTGTGTTGAAGGCTATGAAACTGGAGTACTTCCATCGAGGTCACTTCTCTTTCATTTCTCATCAAATATGTTTCTGAATTGTGGTCTCTCCCCCAACCTCCCTGTAAAGAAGGTGTAACTTTAGAAGCCAAATTCAAATTCTTCATTCCAGTTTATGGGAACATTTTTTAAAACTAAGAAATGAATCATACTTAATAGACTTGTGTGCATACTCCTTATCCTGAAAACATTCTTTGCAAAAGTTCAAATGTGAATGGGATTACCCATCTGCCCACCTAAGAGTACTAAGATATTTGTCATGTTTTAGTCAAATTTTCTAAACAGCAGACAACAGTTGCCCCCCCCCCCCTGCACAATATAATTTGGGAAAGGCAATAATATTGAGTAATTCTCTCAGCTGTTAATTTAAGGGAAGCGATTGCTAATGAAGTAAAAAGAGGTGGTCACATTCTGACCTTTTCAACGCAGTTCTTTGGCACAGATTTTCATGCAGACAGATTTTGGCCTTTTAGTAGGATTATTGTATATATAAACGCTGGTGAAACTGCCTTTGGGAGACCCATCCGGTAAATCTCTTGCTGAGATTTTTGGATGCTTTAGAATCATAGAATCATAGAATAGTAGGGTTGGAAGGGGCCTACAAGGCCATCGAGTCCAACCCCCTGCTCAATGCAGGAATCCAAGTCAGAGCATCCCTGACAAATGGCTGTCCAGCCTCGTCTTGAAGGCCTCCAGTGTGGGAGAGCCCACCACCTCCCCAGGTAATTGGTTCCATTGCCGTATTGCTCTGACACTCAGGAAGTTTTTCCTGATGTTCAGTCGGAATCTGGCTTCCTGTAACTTGAGCCCATTATTCCGTGTCCTGCACTCTGGGATGAGCAAGAAGAGATCCTGGCCTTCTTCTCTGTGACAACCTTTCAAGTACTTGAAGAGTGCTATCATATCTCCCCTCAGTCTTCTCTTCTCAAGGCTAAACATGCCCAGTTCTTTCAGTCTCTCTTCATAGGGCTTTGTTTCCAGTCCCCTGATCATCTTTGTTGCCCTCCTTTGAACCCTCTCCAGCTTGTCTGCATCCTTCTTAAAGTGTGGTGCCCAGAACTGGACACAGTACTCCAGATGAGGCCTAACCAGTGCTGAGTAGAGGGGAACTAGTACTTCCCGGGATTTGGAAGCGATGCTTCTATGAATGCAGCCCAAAATAGCATTTGCCTTTTTTGCAGCCTCATCACATTGTTGGCTCATATTCAGCTTGTGATCGACGACAATTCCAAGATCCTTCTCGCTCGTAGTGTGGTTGAGCCACGTATCCCCCATCTTGTAACTGTGCATTTGGTTTCTTTTTCCTAGGTGCAGAACTTGGCATTTGTCCCTATTAAATGCCATTCTGTTGTTTTCTGCCCAGCACTCCAGTCTATCCAGATCACTTTGAATTTTGTTTCTGTCTTCCAAAGTATTAGCTATCCCTCCCAATTTTGTGTCATCTGCAAATTTGATCAGCATTCCCTGCACCTCCTCCTCCAAGTCATTAATAAAAATGTTGAAGAGCACTGGGCCCAGGACTGAGCCCTGCGGTACCCCACTCGTTACCTCTCCCCAGCTTGAGAAGGTCCCATTGATAAGCACTCAATGGGTCCGATTCTGTAGCCAACTGTGGATCCACATGATCGTTGTTTCATCTAGCCCACTTCGAGCTAGTTTGCTCATCAGGATATCATGGGGCACTTTGTCGAAAGCTTTGCTGAAGTCGAGGTATATGATGTCTACAGCATTCCCACGGTCTACAAGGGAGGTGACTTGATCAAAAAATGAGATCAGATTTGTCTGGCAGGACTTGTTTTTGACAAATCCATGTTGGCTTCGAGTAATCACGGCATTGTTGTCAAGGTGCTTCCAGATGGATTGCTTTATGATCTGCTCCAGAATTTTCCCAGGGATTGATGTCAGACTGACTGGTCTGTAGTTCCCAGGTTCCTCCTTTTTACCCTTTTTGAAGATAGGGACAACGTTAGCCCTCCTCCAGTCATCTGGCACTTCCCCGGTCCTCCATGATTTCTCAAAGAGAATAGACAGCGGTTCTGAGAGTTCTTCTGCCAGTTCCTTTATGACTCTAGGATGCAGTTCATCTGGCCCTGGAGATTTGAACTCATTCAAAGTAATGAGGTGTTCCTTGACCATATGCCTGTCGATCTCAAGCTGCAATCCTGCCCCTTCAGCCTGTACTTCGCCTTTGCCAGGGGGGTCATAGACCCTCTTTTGGGAGAAGACTTTTTTGGGAGAAGACTGAAGAAAGCCTTTTTGTTGTTTTTAGCATCCCTCGCTAACCTCACCTCGTTCTCCGCTTTAGCCTTCCTGACGCCATCCCTGCAATTCTGTGCTACCTGCCTGTACTCTTCCTTTGTTACTTGGCCTTCTTTCCACTTCCTATATGTAAGTATATATGTATATACTTACATATTTACATATATTCTTATATGTATACATACATACATACATACATACTTACATATATTCCTATATGTAAGTATATCTTTGAGAATCAAGAGGACAGGAATTGCCCTCCAGCTACCACCCTGGCCCCACCCTTGCACTTCTTCCTTTAAAAGACTAGAGATGGCTTTTCTCAGCTGTGGAGAATGCACGGAAAATGAATCCACTCCATTTCAAATTACTGTGTACAATTTAATACTTTAATGCACACTGCGCTTTACTGTGTTTATCACAATGCATCTGTGAGCGAAGCACTGCTGGATCCATTATTCAGAAGGGAAACTGCGGGTGAAAGAGACTTGTTCAAAGCCACTTGGTGAGGACAAAGCTGAGACAGGAGTTTGAAGATATGGCTGTAGAGAAATATGCAACTAGTTGCATGTGCTTAGTGCGGTCTCTCAGGCTGTGTCACTAGATGCTTTTTTAAAATTTAGGGCAGGTGTAAAAAGCAGTTTGCAGTGTGCCCCTGGGTGTGTGGAAGAGTGATGTTACACTAAAATGTCTGCAGAAAGTTCTGAGTTAGTCATAAAATGTATGCAGGGGCAGTTACCACAAAGTGCACAATCTGTTGCTTCAAAGCACTCACGGGGCACTTCAGTTTTGTCTCTGAAACAGAGAATCCATTCCAGATTCAGATAGGTCGCCAGTGCGACGTTGAAGCAGATAATGTTTGCTCTCCTTGAAGTGTTCCTAATTATTTTTTGTTCTCAAAAGCCAGCAACAACTACTTAGAGAGCTTCTGCTATTGGGTGGTACAGAAATAAATAAATAAATAAATAAATAAATAAATAAATAAATAATATTAACTCAAGTGCTGGAATATATAAGAGACGAGAATATATAATTTTCTTATCAATCAATATGAAGCAGTGCTTTTTTTAAAAGTCCATTTTAATAGTGCAGTTTTGTACTGTAGGGGGAGCTGTGTGTCAAGTGAACTTGAAATTCTCATCATTTGTGTGTGTGTGTGTGTGTATATATACGCGCACGTGTACATGTGTGAGCATGGTATTTTACAGATAAGTATGTCATCTGCTTCACCTCTGTGAGAGCTGTAAAATGATGTCAGTTTATAAAAGTTTATAGTCCAGCCCAATCAACTTCTGGGCCGTACTACTTCACCACAGGATGTCTTTAGACATGGTATTGCTTACTTCCTTAAAATAACCTTAAAATAATTCATACGTTTCCATTTGTAATCTTCATTTTCTTAATTAACTCATTTACTTTTATTTTAATTTATTTTATTTCAATTATATTCTGCCTTATCAAGGAAACTTTTTGAGGTCTCAGGGTGAGCAATAAAGTGTCTAACAGTGCAGTCATTTTACTCAGAAGTAAATCCTGTTGAGTTCAATGGGGCTTATGTCCAGGTTAGTGGGTATAGGATTGCCACATAAGAAGGTAGAAATCATAATAAAAAACAAATTGTACCCCTCTTGGCAAAATATTTGGACAGCTAAAAATGCTGTGCATTGCTTCTGGAAACTGTGAAGGCTTGGCGAACCTTGCCAGGGAATCCCCAAATTTGGAAGCCTCTCATTCAATCTGTGCTTGTTACATAGAAGGGATCACTGAGAACATCAAATTTTTAATTGTAAGCTCCTTGTGACAGACCATTTCTCTGTAAACCACCATGCACACTGATGGTGATACATAAATAATTTAAGACGTCATGCTGAGCTTTAGGGGCGCAGGGAAGTAGGTTGCCTTGGAGGGATGGGCCTGCACAAAACAAACTATGCATAAGTGACTGTCCAGATGAGGACGTAACTTTAGTTGAAATATGCCTCTGAAAATTAAGATCATCCAGTATTTGGGAGTGATTCTGCCTATGACGCATGTGGACTTTCTTTAAAAACAATAATTTACAAAATCTACTATCTTGCCCTTCAGGTCACATTTGAGCAAACAGGGTGGCCCACAATAATAACAATTAAATAAACAAAGAACATCAAACTAGAATAAACAACTAAAACCAGCACAGACTAAAAGAACAAAAAGCATCAGTTTATCAGTAAAAGCAGATAAAAGACTAAGATTAACAAGCTTGGGTCTTTGCCTGGTGCCAAAAGGATAGAAGACTTGGCACCAGGTGTGTGTCTCACACAGTTGAGTTCCACAACTGGGGAGCCAATCTTGAAAAGGCCTTTCCTTGGTTGCCAATCACCTCACTCAGAAAGTGGGGGCACTTGGAGAAAGGCCTTGTCAGATGATCCCAGAATTCAGGCAGGTTGGTCCACTGAAAAGGATTCCTGCTTTTAATCTCTTTCTCTGGGGGTCAATATGTTGCTCAAACCATGTTTTATTTATTTAAATGTATAGGCTTCCCTCTCCTCTTCTGAAGATTTGAAATGGTTGACCCTCCATATAAAATAATCAAATTAAAATGGTAATTTTTTTAAAGGCTAAAATGCAGTAGTCCTGAAAAAATTACCACCCTCCTACCAGCTTAACCTCAATTCCTGATAGCCATAGGAATATCAAAAATTGTAAAGGCCTTACAGCATTTCTAGAAGCAATTTGGATTTTGGCAAGTCTTTGGAGGGCATTCTCTAGTTTTGGAGTAGCCACCAAGAATGCCTCTTTATATGTCTTAGCTCTCCTGACATGATGAAGAAAGGGCATTGTTGCTCTTAGTTGGCATTAGAATACAATGGGATAGAAGGATGAGATCATCTCTTGGGGTTGTTGGCGCCAAGTTGGAAGATCATAGGAAACCAGTACCTGTGGTAGTGTTTCCGTGGCAGAAAACCAACAACATAATATCCATGTCCTCTGAAGTGTTTTCAAGAAAGTGACAATATAATGGTTAGAATATTTTTTTCACATTAACCATTAAGTGTTCTTTCAAAGCCATCCTTTTTTCCGTGAAGAACAGTTTGTAGAAACTCGCCAAATTACTCAACTGTTTCCATGTGCGCGGGGCTCCCCTCTGCTTTGGCAGTCTTTTGGAAACTACTCATTCTTTGATTGTATAGGCATTCTTATTTTAGTGTAAATGTTTGCTTTAAAAAATAATTCTTACAAGTGATAGCATAACCTGTCAAATATTTAAACAAAGCATTTTGCCATGCCAACATTTATCAATGTGGATAGGGGCTGGTCTTCTCGGAGGTTTTGGTGGCTGAAAACAGAATAAACATTCAAACTAATCCACTTTTCTGCATATCTATATCTATCTAGATCTAGATATTGCAGCCAGATAACATTTTTCTTTAGAGGAATCAAAGTTCAAGATGGGGATATTTTTCTTCCCATTGGTCACAATTAATAATGTTTTTTAAAAATATATAAATGTCTTGTATATGCATGTGTTGCATACATTTGAAAAGAGAAGTGGTAGAGCTAAGGGAGAAAGATACATCCAATGCTGTTTTAAAGAACATTTTTGTCTGTGTGTCCTCAAAGTGCTGTATATATTCATAGGCTCACTGGCTAATAGTGTTCAGATAGGTTATTCAGCAAGGATTTCATGTAAACATACACATGAATTAAAAAAAATATTAATTAAACAATATTAATAAGCCATTTCAGACTTATTCATGATCATCAGACTACTGGAATTGGGAATTGTAAACTAATAATGCAAGAGGAAAAAAAGATAGGAGTTACAGATTAATACTTCATATGCTAGGTAGGGATTGGCACCTGGTCAGATCCATTCTCCTGAAGTACTATTTTGCATGGTGAGAGGGAGAGTGGCAGCTGTGGCCATGACACTTTCTAGCAATCCAGTTGGGGAACTGGAATGAGGACATGGCCTACCAGCCTTTACCCCCTCCCCAAAATATTTTTCCAGAAAAAGCTAGTTGCTGACCAGAGTCATATACCTTTGAGATGTAGGTATAGACTGCAATGGGCAGATGAATTCCAGTTAAACTGTTTCCAGAGATGTCAAAAGCCCAGTTGCCTACCACTGAAGGGTACAAAGCCCATACAGCCCCAGAGCAGTTCTGATTCTGAGGAAGAACAGCAATCCGTGGGAGAGGAGTTTGCTCATCTTTCACAAGCACAGCAGCTGGCAGAGATTCCTCCTGCCAGCATTCCTGGGATAGATAGTGACCCTGGCAGTGAGAGAGCGCTGGAGGGGGGCTTGCTGGACACTCGGCACAGACACAGGGAGCGACGACAGATGGAGGGCGTGGAAAGGAGGCGTTGTGCTCGTTTGGCGCACAGACAACGGTCGCATCCTGAGGACCCAAGGGAAAGAGGGAGGATCTCTCCATAGCCCATAAGTTCAGAGTCCTCCTGTGGTTCCCCTTCAAACGGGGACCAACTGCCTTACCTGGAGCTTAGGCTACTCTGCTATCTACCCCAGTGCAGTTCCTTGCTTAGTCGCTAGTGATTAGTATCTGAAAGGGTCATAAAGTAATAAAGGAATAAAGCCTTGGAAAGAATCCTCGTCGTCTGAGTCCTGAGTTGGCTATTGGAGGGGACTGCAAGAAGCAGCTACGGTGCTCCTGACACAATGGTGGGATTCTCAAACAGCTGGCACTCTATTCTTTCTGCTCTCATTTATTCTTAATAGCAGCCTTCAAAATATAGTTTGTGTGAGCGGCCGCAAATAGCTTGTTTCTGTACTTTAGGAAGCTTTTAGTTTTCTGCATGGTGTACAGATTGGTGCTGGAGAGATTGCTGTGGCTTCCATGGTTTTCATTTTGGTTATAACTGCATTTATAAAAATAAGTAAATGCTGATAGATCTAATATTTTTCAAAAGAAGCGATCAACCAAAATGTTAACAATATAGGGAAAGTTGTTAGTGTTTGCAGAGACAACCTTGGCCACCTCTATTCAGTTATTAAATACTGCAGTTGGACTTTCAGATTGATTCCAGACATATGGATGACAAACCTAACAATTATACAAGCATGTGTGCTTGAAAGCAGAGTTGCGCAATTTAACAACCCATCTGCAGAGAATTTTAAAATATTTTGAATATTTGCAGTGGGAGAAAATGCTCCTGTCTCAGTCATGGTGGTGTTCACATTTTGATGATAAAACAGCAAAGTGTGAGACCAAGCACGGTGTAAACATAGTGCAGAAAATACCCCCTCCTCAATAAGCTGAGCAGAAGTTCCTAACATTGTTCACGTGGATGATCTAAGGAAACAGACAGCTAGGAACTGGGGACTTTTGTGTGGTTTGTCTTCCTTTTACAGTGGCTGAGTGATCTGGAGCAGCAGTAAAGTGACTGGAGCACTTGTAGATCCCTGAATATCAGAAAGGATGGTTATCGGCTGCCCTTTTCTACGAACTTGTGCTGGTTTTCTACCACCCTTTTTTTAAACTGCCCCACTTCCCCTGTTACTTAATCGCTGACCATTGGTGCTCCTAGATTAATAGATAATGGAAAGGATAGGTAAGAACATCAGACCAAGGTCCATCTAGGCCAGCATTCTGTTCACACAGTGGCCAACCACCTGCCCATGGGAAACCCCCAAGCAGGATGTGAGTGCAAGCGCACCCTCCCACCCATATTCCCCAGCAACTGGTGTACATAGGCAAACTGCCTCTGATACTGGGGGCAGCATATAGCAAACAGGACTAGTAGCCATTTGATAACCTTCTTCTCCAGGAATTTGGCCAACCTCCTTTTAAAGTCATCCAAATTGGTGGCCATCACTCAGCTTCAGGGGATGACCCCTTTGGGTTTTAGTATTATGAGAGGGGGAGAAAAATATCTCCCTATCCACTTTCTCCACATCATGCATAATTTTGTAGACCTCTATCATGTCCCCCCCTTACTCGCCGCTTTTCTAAGATAAACAGTCCCAGATGTTGTAATCGTGGTGAAGCTGCCTGTGGAACTGGGAAAAAGTGTTCTTGAAGAGGGAGGTGGGAAGCTGGTCTCTGAACTTACATGCTGTTTGCATCCTGGGGTTGATGCTTTATGTTTGTTTTAGAGGAAGGACCCTCTCCTGCCACTCTTGGCGACTGCATTGGCATTTCTTCCTACTAACAGCTAATCTTGCTCGGAGCCTTTTCTCATACTTGGGAGCACCCGATAGAGAATGAATGGATACAAGATGATAGTTCCCCAAGTCTTTATTATCACCTGTCTTGTATAAATGAATAATAAGGCTGATGTTCCAGCCAGCAGGAAACTTCCTTGAGTTTCTGATAGAGGTAAATAGCTTTGCCAAACAGAAGCCTGCTGCAACTGAGCAACAATTGAGAACTTTGTTATCTGAGAATTCCTTACCTCACACTTCCATTTCCTTGGATGCAATTGTTGGCCACCTTGAAGGAATGAACGCAGCATTTATCTTTGGACAAATCTCCTTACAGATGGTGAGTTAGTAAAATGATATATTCGGGGAAAATATAACTGTTTTTTTAATTAGATTTATTTTACTAGCAGCATAACTTGTCGCATCCTTCTTTTGGCCTCCGTTTAACCCACCCACTACACTCTCTTCTGGTTCACTTTCTGTCATGTGAGATCTTTACAGGCATTGGGAGAATGTAGAAAGTGAATATTGCGCATAGATCCCTGGGCGCACTCATCGTTTTTCTGATTCTGTTATCCCCATGTGTCCTTAAGATGTTTACTGCAAAGAATTCCATCGTCCCAGAAGTGCCATGGTGCTCCTTCCAGTGGTCTTTTGGTGGTAACTTATTCCATATGTTTAGAACCCTTTGGGTGATTTTGTTTTGCCAAAATAATTTGCGTTCCCAGTTTCCGAAGGTTGAGATCATTTTCCTTGGATTTGTTTTCTTGATCATTTTTGAAGAGTTTGTCAGTTTAATAAATCTCCTCCATAATGTAAGGAAAAAAACAAGTCACCAGCAATCCATTTGTCTTGGCCAAAGATAATACATCGAACAGACAAGCAGCCAGTGTTACAGTAGAACTTGGAACCAGTGCCTGGGTGGAAATCATGGAAGGTCCTGTACATGCTGTATCTGGGATGAGCATTCGGGCAAGTTAACTGAAGAATGAGACTTAGAAGTGAATTCTTCCACAAGTAGTAGTTGTGCTTTTGCTAGGCCAGGAATTCAGAGATGAAAAATGGATTGTAATGGGGGACAGGTAGTCTTGTTCAGATTAGGAGCTTTTTCTTGTATTTGACACGATGTGTGTTAAATGAATCTAATAGTCACATATATGTTTAAAGCTAGGCACTAGAGAGCCAGTGCGGTGTAGCGGCTAGAGTGTTGGATTGGGAGCCGGGAGATCCGGGTTCTAGTCCCCACTCGGTCCATGGAAGCTCACTGGGTGACTTTGGGCCAGTCACAGACTCTCAACCCAACCCACCTCACAGGGTTGTTGTTGTGAGGATAAAATGGAGGAGGAGGAGGATTATCCACACTGCCTTCTGTTCCTTAAGGAGGAAAAAAGGCAGGATATAAATGTAATACATAAACAAATTAAAAAAATGGAATCTCTAGTTTCAGGGGCAGTATGCATCTGAATACCAGTTGTAAAACCAGTTGCCCCTGGTTTTGTAAAGCAGGGAAGGGCTCTTGCCTTCATGCCCTGCTTCCTCAAGGCATCTGGTTTGCCACTGGGAAGCAGAATGCTGGACTAGATGGTTCTTATGCATCTATACATTGTTAACAGTGCTAATCAAGATAATTATGCCTAAAAGGAGATTGTTACCTTGTCGTGGTGCTGGAGCTTGAGCACCTCAATGACGCCACGAGCTCAACCGTGAAGGGCCACCCAAGACGGGAAGGTCATGGCAGAGAGGTCAGATCCCTGGGGAAGGAAACAGCAACCCACCCCAGTATTCTTGCCATGAAAACTAAATGGATCAGTACAACCAGAGATATGTCGGTATACCATCGGAAGATGGGACTCCCAGGTCAGAAGATGGTCAACATGCTACTGGGGAGGAACAGAGGATAAGTTCAACTAGCCCCAGATGTGATGACGCAGCTAGCTCAAAGCCGAAAGGACGGCTAGCAGCCGATGGTGCTGGTGGTGAACGACGAATCCGATGTTCTAAAGATCAACACACCATAGGAACCTGGAATGTAAGATCTATGAGCCAGGGCAAATTGGATGTGGTTATTGGGGAGATGTCAAGATTAGATTTAGACATTTTGGGTGACAGTGAACTGAAATGGACTGGAATGGGCCACTTCACATCAAATGACCACCAGATCTACTACTGTGGACAAGAGGACCACAGAAGAAATGGAGTAGCCTTCATAATTAATAATAAAGTGGCTAAAGCAGTGCTTGGATACAATCCAAAAAATGACAGAATGATCTCAATTCAAATTCAGGGTAAGCCATTTAACATCACAGTGATCCAAATATACGCCCCAACCACAGATGCTGAAGAAGCAGAAGTAGATCAGTTCTAGGAGGATCTGCAGCACCTACTGGATAGTACGCCAAAAAAAGGTGTTATTTTCATTACAGGAGACTGGAATGTTAAGGTGGGTAGTCAAACGACACTTGGAATTACAGGCAAGCATGGTCTGGGAGAACAAAATGAAGCAGGACATAGGCTGATAGAATTTTGCCCAGACAACTCACTGTGCATAACAAACACTCTCTTCCAACAACCTAAGAGACGACTTTATACATGGACTTCACCAGACGGTCGACACCAAAATCAGATTGACTACATCCTTTGTAGCCAAAGGTGGCGGACATCTATGCAGTTGGTAAAAGCAAGACCTGGAGCTGACTGTAGTTCAGATCACGAACTTCTTATTGCACAATTTAGAATCAGACTAAAGAGAATAGGGAAGACCCACAGATCAGTTAGATATGAGCTCACTAATATTCCTAATGAATATGCAGTGGAGGTGAAGAATAGATTTAGAGGACTAGATTTAGTAGATAGGGTTCCAGAAGAACTATGGACAGAAGTTCGCAACATTGTTCAGGAGGCGGCAACAAAAAACGTCCCAAAGAAAAAGAAAACCAAGAAGGCAAGATGGCTGTCTGCTGAGACACTGGAAGCAGCCCAAGAAAGAAGGAAAGCAAAAGGCAACAGCGATAGGGGGAGATATGCCTAATTAAATGCAAAATTCCAGAGGTTAGCCAGAAAAGATAAGGAGTTATTTTTAAACAAGCAATGCGCAGAAGTGGAAGAAGATAATAGAATAGGAAGGACACGAGACCTCTTCCAGAAAATTAGAAACATCAGAGGTAAATTCCAGGCAAAAATGGGTATGATCAAAAACAAAGATGGCAAGGACCTAACAGAAGCAGAAGAGATCAAGAAAAGGTGGCAAGAATATACGGAAGATCTGTATAGGAAGGATAATAATATTGGGGATAGATTTGATGGTGTGGTCAGTGAGTTAGAGCCAGACATCCTGAAGAGTGAGGTTGAATGGGCCTTAAGAAGCATTGCTAATAACAAGGCAGCAGGAGACGATGGTATCCCAGCTGAACTGTTTAAAATCTTGCAAGATGATGCTGTCAAGGTGATGCATGCCATATGCTAGCAAATTTGGAAAACACAAGACTGGCCACCAGATTGGAAAAAATCAACTTATATCCCCATACCAAAAAAGGGAAGCACTAAAGAATATTCAAACTATTGAACAGTGGCACTTATTTCACATGCTAGTAAGGTCATGCTCAAGATCTTGCAAGGTAGACTCCAGCAATTCATGGAACGAGAATTGCCAGATGTACAAGTTGGGTTTAGAAAAGGCAGAGGAACTAGAGACCAAATTGCCAATATCCACTGGATAATGGAGAAAGCCAGGGAGTTTCAGAAAAACATCTATTTCTGTTTTATTGACTATTCTAAAGCCTTTGACTGTGTGGATCATAACAATTGTGGCAAGTTCTTGGTGGTATGGGGATACCAAGTCATCTTGTCAGCCTCCTGAGGAATTTGTATAATGACCAAGTAGCAACGGTAAGAACAGACCACGGAACAATGGACTGGTTTAAGATTGGGAAAGGAGTACAGCAGTATACTCTCACCCTACCTATTCAACCTGTACACAGAACACATCATGCAACGTGCTGGGCTTGATGAATCCAAGGCTGGAGTTAAAATTGCTGGAAGAAACATTAACAATCTCAGATATGCAGATGATATCACTTTGATGGCTGAAAGCGAGGAGGAGCTGAGGAACCTCATGACTAAGGTGAAAGAAGAAAGTGCAAAAGCTGGGTTGCAGTTAAACCTCCAAAAAACCAAGATTACGGCAACCAGCTTGATTGATAACTGGCAAATAGAGGGAGAAAACGTGGAGGCAGTGACAGACTTTGACTTTCTAGGTGCAAAAATTACTGCAGATGCTGACTACAGCCAGGAAATCAGAAGACGTTTACTTCTTGGGAGGAGAGCAATGACAAATCTTGATAAAATAGTGAAGAGCAGAGACATCACACTGACAACAAAGGTCCGCATAGTTAAAGCAATGGTATTCCCTGTAGTAAACTATGGCTGTGAGAGCTGGACCATAAGGAAAGCTGAGCGAAGGAAGATAGATGCTTTTGAACTGTGGTGTATCAGGGTGGAAACTGAGCCCATAGAACCCCAGAGCAGTTCTGATTTTGAGGAGGAACAGCAATCCGTGGGAGAGGAGCCTGCTCATCCCTCACAGGCACAGCAGCTGGCAGAGATTCCTCCTGCCAGCATTCCTGAGATAGATAGTGACCCTGGCAGTGAGAGAGTGCGGAAGGGGGGCTTGCTAGACGCTCGACGCAGATGCAGGGAGTGACGAGTGATGGAGGGCGCGGAAAGGAGGCGTAGCGCCCTTTTGGCGTGCAAGCAACGGTCGCGTCCCGTGGACCCAAGGGAAAGAGGGAGGATCTCTCCCTAGCCCATAAGTTCAGGGTCTGCAAGTGATTCTCCTTCAAACGGGGACCAACTGCCTAACCCGGAGCATAGGCTACTCTGCTGTTCATTGCTTAGTCGCTGGTGATTAGCATGTGAAAGAGTCATTAAGTTGTAAAAGGATTAAAGCCTTGGAAAGAATCCTTTTGTCTGTGTCTTGAGTTAGCTATTGGAGTAGACTGAAAGAGGCCACCAGGGCGCTCCTGACATCTTGGTCCCCGTTCCTCTTTTTTCTCTCTCTCTCTTCTCCTACTGCCAATGGAGGTTGCCATGGACCCGGCGGTGCAAGCTCTGGTGCAAGAGAACCAGGCTCTCCGTGATCAAGTGGCTCAACTGACGACTGCCATACAGAATCTGCAAGCTGCAGTTCAGCCCCCACCACCTCCGATTCCCCCCCCCCTCCACAATTGCCCGGTGGCCTTGCCAGAGATTTATTTATTTATTTATTTATTTATTTATTTAATTTATTAATCGCCCATCTGACTGGTCACCCAGCCACTCTGGGCGATGTACAACCCACCATAAACAATTTAAAACAATAAAATTTTACCATAATTTTTTTTTAAAAAAAATACCCTAACCTACCCTGGTTTTCTGGTGAGAAAGGACTTTTTCAGATTTTCTGGGCCCAATCGGAGCTGTACATGCGCCTACGACCTGAGGATTTCCTAACAGAACAGGTTCGTGTGGGCTTCATCATTAACCTACTTTCGGGCGTGGCAGCTAAATGGGCTTCGGGACTTCTTCTCGCTAATGACCCCCTGCTCGGGGACTATCAAGGTTTCATGACAGCGATAGCCCATTTTTTTGGTGACCCCCTGAGCACGCAGATGGCTTCTTGGGAGATTTGCCACCTCAGGCAGGGCAAGGACTCAGTTTCCAGCTACGCGACAACTTTTCACTTGCTGATGCAGGATTTACAGTGGAATGATGCCGCGCTGGTGGCTCAGTTTTTGGCTGGTTTGAACGACGAGATCTTGGATGAGTTGGCGTGCACTCCTAGCCCGCCTACTTTGGAGGACCTCATCCAGACCTGACTCCAGATAGATAGTCGGCTGGAGCGGCGCCGGCAGACCTGGTGGGGCGCCGGGGGCCGAGATTTCCCTCCTCCCATTCCCCCATGTTTCTTACCCCCCCACCCCCCGCCCCTGTGGTGGGGGCGGAGGAGACCCTGATGGAGCTGGGAGCTACCCGAGCCCCCAGCTCAGAACTAGAGCCCCCAGCTCGGAGGAACTAGAGCGGCGGCGCGTGGAGCGCCGATGCTTTTGGTGTGGAAAGCTGGGACATTTCACCAAAACCTGCCGTGCTAGATCTGCAGCCCCACTGCCTCCCCCTCCTCACCTTCCTCCTCCTCCTCCTCCTCCTCATCCCCAGGCCTGACTAGGCTGCCCCTCAAGCCTGTTGGGGGTCTCCAGTGTGGGGGTCGGTTCCACACCAAGTGGGTGCCTTCCGCAACCCCCCCACCCTCCATCTGCTATTGCATGTTCACCTGCGCTCCTCCCAGTGGGGTGGGGTGGGGTGGAGGCCCTAGCTTTAGTGGTCTCTGGGGCTACAACCAGTTTCATGGATGAAATGTTCGCTCTCTTCCACAAGATTCCTACCCTGCCCCTTTCTGCCCCCTTGGCAGTGGAGACCATCGATGGGCGTCCTCTTTCTTCGGGCGCGGTGACCCAGATTACAATTCCACTCACTCTGTGCGCCCAGTCCCACGTTGAGCAGATTCAGTTTCACTTGGCCAAGATTCCCCAATACCCAATCGTGCTGGGTGTTTCCTGGCTGTCTAAGCATAATCCTCAGATTTCTTGGGGGCTTCAGCAAGTGGAATTTGTGTCTCCCTACTGCCGGGAGCATTGCCTCCCGAACGAGGCGCCAGTCCCAGTCCAGGCCTTAACCCTTTCCTCCCCCCTCCTCGTTTTCTGCTTCTGGCAGTTCTTCAGCTACCGTGATCCTCCCAGAGATGTATGCGGCTTTTCGGGATGTTTTCGCCAAGAAGGAGGCCCACCAGCTTCCCCCCCACCGCCCTTTTGACTGTGCCATTAACCTCATTCCTGGGGCAACCATCCCCGCTGGCTGGCTGTATTCGATATCGGAGCCGGAACTTCGAGCTCTGCGGGAGTTTTTGGACACAAACCTCAGATGTAGCTTCATTCGCCCCTCCTCCTCCCCCACCTGCGCCCCTACCATCTTTGTGACCAAGAAATCGGGAGAACTCTGCCCGGTGCACGATTACAGAGCGTTGAATTCGGTCTCGATCCCCGACAAGTACCTCCTCCCCCTCATACCCGAGATGCTGGAGTGCCTGGGGCGAGCCAAGATTTTCACAAAGTTGGACCTGCGTGGCGCTTACAATCTGATTCGCATCCGGGAGGAGGATGAGTGGAAGACCTGTTTCGGCACCCGGTACGGAGCGTATGAATACCTAGTGATGCCGTTTGGGCTCGCCTGCGCCCCTCCCCCCACGTTTTCACGTTTTATGAATGCCATCTTCCGGGACTATTTGGACACTTTCCTCATTGTGTATCTCGATAATTTACTTATATTTTCTGAGGACCCCCACGCCCATCAGCACCATGTCTCTGCCATCCTGCAGCACCTCTGTGAGCACCATCTGTATGCCAAGCTGGAGAAATGTGCGTTTAACCTAGCCTTTTTGGACTATCTCGGCTACATTATCTCAGCTGACGGTATCAGGATGGATCCTGCAAAGGTCCAGGCTGTCCTCTCCTGGCAGGCTCCATCCACCAAGAAGGACTTGCAACGTTTTCTGGGGTTTGCTAATTTTTACAGAAAGTTCCTGCCCAGCTTTGCTCAGCTGATATCTCCTCTCACGGACCTCCTTAAGGGCAGGAAATCTCCTTTTCATTGGATGGCATCTGCCCAACAGGCTTTTGAGGAACTTAAGAAGCTTTTCAGTTCTGAGCCGATCCTGTTACATCCCGACCCGAGGAAGCCTTTTGTAGTGCAAACTGACGCCTCTGACTTTGCAGTGGGGGCGGTGCTTTTTCTGCCAGATCGGGTGGGCGGCGGGTTGCCTACCACTCCAGGAAGCTGAGAATGTCTGAGAGGAATTATACCATCTGGGAGAAGGAACTGTTGGCTATCAAGTCCGCTTTGGAGACCTGGCATCATCTGCTGGAGGGGGCACAGCACCCAGTCGAAGTTAGAACCGAGCATCGCAACCTGGAACATCTTCAGACAGCCCATGCCTTAAACCAGAGGCAGATTAGGTGGTCGCTTTTTTCCCCCCAGTTCCACCTTAAGATTTGCCATGTGAAGGCCTCTGACAACCTACAAGCAGATGCTCTTTCTTGTAAGCCGGACCTCCAGCCAGGGGGTGAGGGAAATTCCCCCCCCTCTGATTCTTCCCCCCCAGAGCCTGGCGGCAGCTGCGGTACCTCACTCTTGGGAGGAGCTCCTTCACTCGGCACAGGCTCAGGATGCTTTTGTCCACAAAACAGTGGAGGAATTGGGGCTAACCTCTGCCCTCCCACTCTACCCCCTTCTCTTTGTGAGGTGACCTACTTTACCATTCTGGCCGGGTCTATGTGCCTTCTAGACCCCCCCGCGAGAAGGTCCTCCATCAGTGCCACAACTCCCCCACCGCTGGGCATTTTGGTGTCGCCAAGACCCTGCACAGAGTGACGTGGGATTTTTGGTGGCCTCGTGTGTGTTGGGACATCAAGACCTATGTCACCTCCTGCCCCACCTGCCAGCGGGCGAAGGCCCCCTCAGGCGAGCCCACAGGCTTGCTTCACCCCCTGCCTACCCCCTCAGGACCTTGGAAACTGCTCTCCCTTCACTTCATCACTGACTTGTCTCCCTCACACGGTAAGATCACCATTCTGGTGGTGGTGGATTTGTTTTCTAAGATGGCCCATTTCATCCCCTGCTCTGGGTTGCCCACAGCCAGGGAGATGGCAGAGCTTTTTTTGGTGCATGTTTTCCGGCTCCACGGATGGCCCGAGGGTCTCATTTTGGATAGGGGGGCCCAATTCACTGCCCATTTCTGGAGGGAGCTACTTGGGCTTCTCCATGTGATGTTCCATCTTTCCTCCGCCCACCATCCACAGACGGACGGTCAGACTGAGCGCACCAATGTGACTCTGGAGCAATATTTGCACTGTTATGTCAATTACCCGCAAGATGAGTGGTTTTCCTTGCTACCTCTCGCAGAATTTGCTTAAAACAATACCTGCCATGCTTCCACCTGCCAAACTCCATTTTTTGCCAATTTTGGTTACCACCCCAAGGCTTTCCCATCCACCCTAGCTCCCTGTTCGGTGCCAGCGGCCCATGACTTTTTAGAGGACTTGCGAGTGGTACACCACCTCTTATGGGATTCCCTCGAGCAAGCCAAGACAGCCTACAAGGCCTCTGCGGACCAGCGTCACCAGCCGGGTCCTTCTCTGCAACTGGGGGACTGGGTTTGGTTGTCCACCCAATACCTCCCCTCTCACTCGCCCGCAAGGAAGCTCGCGCCTCACCGCACGGGGCCTTTCCAGATTACGGCCCAGATTAACCCTGTTGCTTTTTGCCTGGCTCTCCCCCTGTCCATGAAGATCCATCCTGTTTTTCATTGGTCCTTGCTGTCCCCCCTGGTTTCTGGCGACTCTCGTCACTCGGTCGGCTCCCCGCCGCTGCCAGTGCTGGTGGAGGGGGAGGAGGAGATTGAAGTCGCGGAGATTCTGGACTCCTGCCTTTCTCGTGGCTGCCTGCAATATCTAGTGGACTGGAAGGGGTACGGGCCAGATGATCGACTCTGGGAACCCACGGAAAATGTGCATGCTCCATTGCTGCTTGAGGCGCTTCCACCAGCTGTACCCCCCCAAACCCGGGGCCCCAGGGGAGGGGCACGAGGGGGGGCCTCATGGGAGCAGGGATGATGTCAGAGTGGAAGCTGAGCCCATAGAACCCCAGAGCAGTTCTGATCCTGAGGAGGATCAGCAATCCGTGGGAGAAGAGCCCGCTCATCCCTCACAGGCACAGCAGCTGGCAGAGATTCCTCCTGCCAGCATTCCTGAGATAGATAGTGACCCTGGCAGTGAGAGAATGTGGGAGGGGGGCTTGCTAGACGCTCGACGCAGATGCAAGGAGCGACGAGCGATGGAGGGCGCGGAAAGGAGGCGTAGCGCCCTTTTGGCGTGCAAGCAACGGTCGCGTCCCGTGGACCCAAGGGAAAGAGGGAGGAACTCTCCCTAGCCCATAAGTTCAGGGTCTGCAAGTGATTCTCCTTCAAACGGGGACCAACTGCCTACCCAGAGCATAGGCTACTCTGCTGTTCATTGCTTAGTCGCTGGTGATTAGCATGTGAGAGAGTCATTAAGATGTAAAAGGATTAAAGCCTTGAAAAGAATCCTTTTGTCTGTGTTTTGAGTTGGCTATTGGAGTAGACTGAAAGAGGCTACTAGGGTGCTCCTGACATGGTGTTGGAGGAAAATTCTGAGAGTGCCTTGGACTGCGAGAAGATCAAACCAGTCCATACTCCAGGAAATAAAGCCAGACGGCTCACTTGAGAGAATATGAAAGGCAAAACTGAAGTACTTTGGCCACAGGATACCCTGGAGACAGGATACCCTGGAGAAGATGCTGATGTGGAAGGCAAAAGGAAGAGGGGCCTACCAAGGGCAAGATGGATGGATGATATTCTGGCCATCAATGATGGTGACGGACTCGACCTTGGGGGAGCTGGGGGTGGCGACGGGTGACAGGAAGCACTGGCGTGGGCTGGTCCATGAAGTCACAAAGAGTCGGAAGCAACTGAACGAATAAACAACAAAAAGCACTTGAATTAGAGATGATCCAACAGGAGTATGTTCTCAAGGTGGCCCTTCTCAATGGCTTCCTGAGAGAGAGAGTGAATGAGTGTCACATGCTCTCAGTCACGGGTAGGCAACCAGGGCGCTCCAGATATTTTGGACTACAGCTCCCATAATTCCTGACCATTGGACATACTGGCTGGGCTGATGGGAGTTTTAATCCAGAACATATGGAGGGCACCAGGATGCCTTCCCCTGGTCTAAGCACTTGTCAACCACACCTAGAGTTAGAACTACTTCACATGTTTTTATGCTTTTGTGCTGTTAACTTTCCGACAAGCATTTCTGTTGCCTGATAGAGCAACTCTGAGAAGAGAGGCAGGATTTATTGCAGTGTAAAGAATTTTGATGATTGTGTCAGGGGAAAGCTTGGAAGCATATTTTGCTTGTTTTAATTTTGCATTGAGGGTTTTTTTTGGTCAGTATTGTCTGTCTGCACTTGTAGTATCCCCTATTACAGGTATTGTGGTGATTCTTCCCATCAGAAGAGGTCTAAGTTGCAATACTGATTTCATCCAAATTAGGCTCCTTGGATAGCATTTATATCTCCCTGTCTTCAAGTTACATGGATGACATCAGTGGAGAAAACTCTAGTGGAAAACATTCCTAGAGGGTGTTTAAAACTCCAACCCTTGGCTGACCCACACACCCATAATTAGCAGGCAGCACTTTCTGTTGACAAGATTCCGTAGTCTTAGGTTTGCTGGAATCTCACTTGCACAGGGTTTCTCTGCATCCAGCTACAGGTCTAACCTTTCTGTTCCATGCTGGCACTTTGGTTCATCTGCCATCCAAGAGTGCAGCGTCTCCTGCAGTATATCTCCAGTTAACTGTAACATACTGGAAGGAAAAGAGAGGACATGAACCCCATGGTTGTTATGGTGAGATTGTCTGCCTAGCACCTGATAAGTTTGTTGCGGCAGAGCCTTACAGGGACTAGAGATATGCTGTGGTGAGGATTTGGCAACCAGTATCAGTGGTGATCTGATTCTGAAGGTGCAGCTGAAAAATGGAGGTTGGTTAATGGTCAGTATAAGACTTTGGATATGAAATGTAGGAAAATAGACATTACTTGTGTGCTGCTAAGTTCCTTTCTGCAAGGTGATGGATTGTTTAGACTCCAAATCTTTTCATTAATTTAACAGCATTGTGTCGATTCTTTTCCACTCGCTCTTCAGTGCTGACTCTTAAAATGAGTTCTATTGACTTGTTTGCTAAAATTCTCAACCACACACATATCTTGGTGTCCATCCAAAGACACTTACTTTTTATTATTTGCTATTAACCCTTTTGTGAGCATTTACATCATTCCTGCCTTTTATTTGCAGTTCTTGGTTCAGTCAAATAATTTCAGACTTTAGAAAAGGCATTGCGTTGGCAAAGAGCAGAATCTGCAGACTGATGCACTGCACTGACACTAGCACAAGCAGCTGAGCCCTGGTAGAAACTGCGGGGGTTCCTGAGTTCTGGGACAAGGCAGAGCATGGTCCACCCACCTGTGCTGATGGGATCTGGTACACACTTTCTCCAATGCATCTACTAAGATAGGAAGATCTTTATGTTGTAAGATGCCTTGGGAAGACACTAAATAAATAAATACATGCATACCTACATAAAGAGAGGGGGCAGTGAGATTGCAGGAGCAATGGAGGATGGTTGCAGCTGGAGTCAAAGAGGGCAGGACACCATTGTGGGGTGTGCAAATCTGCCTCATACTCTGGATACTGGAGACTGGGCAAGTGTGGCTCCCACCCACTAGTTTCTGTGATTGCTGACACACCCCTGCCCCCCGCTGCATTATCCATGCAAGTCAATGGAAAAAATGATATTGTACCTTTTAAGTAGGTACAGTTTGAGGTTATACCCCAGTATTGCTTGCTAATTTCTGTGTTACAATATTTACTTGTTTCCATCTCTCTCTCTCTCTCTCCCTCTCTCTCTCTCTGTTCCCCTGCCCCAACTTCCCATAGGCTTAACTTGTTTTTCCATTCTCTTTGTTCCTAAATGAATGCATCTTTCCCTAATTACTTCTTTTGCATTGTCAGATGCTTAAATATTTTGCAATGAGTGTGCTTTTAACAGAACCCCCTTCCCCACGGTTCCTTGAGTGCTGTGTCCCAGAATTGTACTTGTGTTCAGCCTTTTCCAGTACTTGGTTTTAATGAACATTCTTCACTCTTTCACAATTTTCCTGAAATAGAATGGCCATACTTTAGCATTGTGTTTCACTTTTCGGAGTGTCATTTCAATTTGGTCTTAATGCATCACATCCCTTTCCTTTATATGTTTGTTAAAGTGTTTTCAGAAGGCCCTTGAAATGTCACTTTCCAGTATCTTCTTTCAGTAAAGTCTTCCTACAGGGATCCATCCAAACTATTAGCAGAAATGAAATGGTGGTGCATGCTACTCATTCTTTCAGGAGATGTAATTACTGTGTGACTAAACCTAGCCATCTCAGCAGTTCTCATGCTGTGAACTGTTATGGAAGCGCACCTCCTCTGTCCAGAAACAAATAGGAAATTCATTTCCTTTCATTTTGATGGGAAATATGGTAAACAGCCCAATCTTGTGCAGGATGAGGTGTGCTTAATCCCATTTAAGTCTTAGGCATGCTTAAGTCTGCATAGGATGGGGGTGAAATATGCTTATAGTGCTTCACAGATACAAAGGACTACTTAATTGTAAAGGGCTTTATGCTTTGCTTTTGTATTACATATGCATACATTTGGTTTCAGGATGGGCAGTAAATACATCGGTGCACCACTGACCAATTCCTGGTGCACCTTCTTGTGCTGGTTGCTGGGCATCTTGCATAGAATGTTGGGATTTGTTCCACCTTGGTCTGATCCAGCAAGGCACTCCTTATCTTCTTAAGGAAGAGTGTGTGTTCAGGATCTCCTCATACTGATTAGTCATGCCTTAATTCTGAATCGATCCTGAGTAGGCACTCTTGCTTTGTCAATTGAAACATATTAGTGGATGACTGGGGCTCTTCAGTTAAAAAAAAAAAGTAGAGCATGTAAGACTTAAATTAGCTCATAAGATCATCAGGATAGTCATGCTGGATCAGACCGAGGGTCCATCTAGTCCAGCATTCTGTTCTCACAGCAGTTAACCAATTGCTCATGGGAAGTCCACGAGTAGGACATGAGTGCAATAGCACCCTCCCACTCTCATGTCCCCAGCAACTGGTATACTTAGGCATACTGGCTCCGATATTGGAGGTAGCTGATAGCCATAATGACTAGTAGCCATTGATAGTGTTATTCTCCATAAGCTCACCTCTGTACTAAGTATACCTTCTATTAGAGAAGCATAGGTGTATTTCTGTCTTCTCCATGAAGTGGCTTCCCTAAATCTGGGGCCCGTTTGGAACTCACAGTCTAATATTCTATCCTATCTATGCAGCAGTGCTGGATGCTTCATATTAAGCAGACTTCATATCTCACATTTCAAGGGAGAGAGTCCCAAACATTCTGTTTTAAGGTTTTTCTAGCAATCTGGGTGTCTTGGAATATGCTTTCTTTGTCAGTGTCAGATTTCTTTATGTTGTGGAAATAATGTTGATACCCCCTCTTGTGAGTGACTGTATGACTCTATATATCTTTGTCATATTCACTAAAACATTTTGGCCTCAGTGTACAATTTCATGAAATAGTAATACTGAATTTGATGCTCTTAAAAAGGCTGGAGTCCATCATACTTTTTTCAGAATCTGTTTCACTAACAATAAATGGACTTCTTGTTCCCTTGCATATAAGAGATAAAAACCAGCATGACCTATCCTGTTTATACCACACAAGTATCCCAAAGGAAAACATCTTTCTGTTAGTTCTGTTATGCTTGATTAAAAGAGTTTTTGAAAAGACTAAGCAGATCTAAAAAAAGAAGAAACTGAAAGGACTTTCACATTTCAAAGAAACATGGTATTGAACTAAGTGTGTGTATGTTTCTATGTGTTTAAAGTGAAAGTGCTGTTAAATTTTTGAAAAATCAGCACAATTTGAGTAGCTAATGAATGAGGGAAAAAATGATAGGGCGTTTACCCATCAGTTCTATGGACTTTGAATGGTTTTCAGAATTAAATGTACTGGAAATGAAGATATACATTTAAAACAAGAAGTTGTTACTATTTTTGTAACACAGTGGTAGGTTCTTGGCATACATTTTATGGTCTGAGTGTCAACCCAGGATAGCCCGATGTGACAAAGGCACATACATGAAATCTTTTTGTGCAAATCTAAAATGATTTTGTGGAGTCTTTGTACTTCCATGGCATCGTATGTCTTGCGGCTTCACCTAAAAAAAGCATCCACCGCTGACATCTCTCCTGCTCCCCCACTCTCCATCCCACCCCAAACTCTTGTGTCTGAAAGTGAAGTTCAAGCGACAGCATAGCATGTGGAATGCAATAATAACATCGTTTATTTAACTCCTCAGTGACGTATGAAAGCCAAATAAAACCGAAGAAACTGAACTCTCCTGGCCAAATGGTTCTGCTAAAGTTCCCTTTTGTTTTGAAAAGGTTTCTGTTTATTTTCAGATCAAGAGGAACAGACAAATTAGCAATTGTTCTAAAGAAGTTTTCCTTTTTTTTTTAAGCAGTGCCAACACCTGGAACAACAGTATGAGCGAAGGATGGCTATCACAAAGCAGATTAAACTGGAATGAAGCGCTTTGTAGTGGCTGTTCTACACTTTGCTGTAGCAATAAGCATAATTTAAATTAAAGAAATAATTATATATACATTTATTTATTTATTTATTTATTTGACACATTTGTGTCCCATCCTGTAACATTAAGATCTCAGGGCAGCATAGAGATAAAATCAATGTAAAGAGTATAAAACAATAAATAATTTAAACAGCTAAAAACATATTAGAACATTAAGCACGCTAATACCAATTAAAATCTAAAACGTTAAAACAGTGTGCTATTTTAGAGAATGTATTTAACCCTCAAAGGCTTTGGTAAAAGGCCATGTTTTTACTTGGCGCTGAATTGAAACCAATGGTATGTGCCAATCGGGCCTCCAAGGGGAGAGCATTCCACAACTGGGGCGCCACAGCAGAGAAGACCCTCTCCCATGTCCCACCATAGTGTATGTCTTCACTTGTGAGATTCAGAGGAGGGCCTCTCCAACAGATATCAGTCCTCAGGCAGGCATATATAGGGGGAGGTACTCCCTCAAATATCGAGGTCCCAAACCGCTTTAAATATATATATTTAAAGGTAACCTGCCTGTCCTTTGCCTCACCCACCCCTTTTACCCATGTTCTCCCCACACCTACCTGCTTGCCTTCCTTCCAGCTTCCCAGGTCACAAAAGCATTCTGGACGTCTCCCCGGGCATGCAGTGCCTCAGCCAAAGATTATAGATTCTGGCAGCATTTGGCCACATCAACCGCAGAGCCAAGTTATAGACTTGGGAGTTCTACATTGATAACCAGTGCTAATAACACCCAATAACACTTGCAGCTCAACTACTTACTGCTCTGAGATTAGACGTTCTTAGCAATCTGTCCTCTCAATGAATTGTCAACATTTTCAGTGGCAAGAGCCAGGCTAATGGATGATGGTTTATTTTACCTTTTAGAAAGGATCTCCTGCAATTTTGCCAAGCTACTACTCATTCAGAGAGAGGGGGTTTATATTTTTAGTGATTTATTTATTTATGATTATTTCCATGTTCTGACTTTCTGGTGCAGCTACCAGGCCGGCTCCCCAACTTCAGAGCCAGCTTTAGTTCGTCAAAGAAATAAAAAAATGTTTTGATGAATGGCACTAGTTAATTTTCTAAATATTTACATGGGCAGGTGTTTTGTTGGCTTTCCCTTTGTTTTAAAGGGTTGATTGATGGCACCTAGTGAGAAAATGGTGCTGGAATTTTGCTTTGAGACTTCTTTCTAATGCTCATATGTCAAACAAGTTAAGGGAATGTTTCCCAGTGGAATAAAGTGAGTAGTGGCAAAGGGTCAGCCATTACCCTAGGAGGGGAGAAAACACACACACGTGCACATATAGGAAAAGCCTTCTGAAGAGACTGAAGTGGTGGCATGCTGATTTAACAGTGTGTGTTTTCTCATGTCACAAGATTTCTATACATCCAAAATTTAGATTCTTCCCTGTGCTTTGTTTCCACAGTAACAAATGTTTGTATAGCCACCCTGTTCCTCCCGCCTTTGCAGACACGCTCCACAAAGGCAGCCTCGTCTTTGGGTCGCAGCAGGTGGCTGCCTGACTTGCAAGTTGGAGAGTAATAAAGCTTATGCCTCTTGAAAGGATCGGCTCTGTGAAACAAATGATGTTTCTCTTTGTGCAAAGGAGCAGGGGTCAAAAGTAAAACGTCTGACCCAGACTTTAGCCTGAGCGGAACTCGTGTGCACCAGGGTTCTTGTATTTGGGGAATAGGCAAGGATTAAACCGATGCTTTATGGCTGCCTCCCTCCCTCTTTGGTAAAGATCGCAGAACTTGCTGGTGTGCTTCATCTCTTTTCATGCTTGCCTTGCGTCTTTTGTATGTTCTGGGAATCCATATGTCCCAAGCCAGAAGACCACAAAATGTATTAACGTTGCACAAGAGGAGTAGATATTTTTCCTTTCCTACGATTTGAGCAGCGAATTCCCATAGGAATGACTGACGGTTAAATAAAAGAGAATTGCTTTTCTGTCAGGCTGTATTTTTTAATGCAAGGCATTTTTCAGCCCTGAGGCCCTTTGGTATTCTTTCCAGATATCTGTCAGCTGTCAGGAAAAACTTCATTGGAAAGGCAGCACTCTTAACACGGAGAAATTAAATAGCATTACACGTTCAAGCCGATCTTGTTTTGATTGAGTCAAAGAGAGGCCGTTGAACGTTTTTGGATAAAGTAACAGAGAAGCAGTGGCAGTGGTAGTATATTATTGTGGTTACATCTACATTGTAAATATACACAGGCTTTAAACAGGTTTGAGTGCTGTGGCTTCTTCCAGGGAGTGTCAGGCAGAAGAAGCCCATGGAAGCCTCCTCTGTTATTAGTGGAGGTTTGGGAGCATCTTCCTTGGGCTTGCAGTAGTGGTTCTTCTCATTTTGGGGTGGTGGAGCAGGTAATAGGCTTAATTCTCTCTCACTGAAACCAGTGGTGCTTAAAATGTGCTTTACCTTTGGTTGGATGAATATTTTAAAAATATTTTTTATAACAGCCCAGCAAGATAAATTGTTAGCATTCCCATTTTCCAGGTGGGGTACTGACAGGAGGGGATTTTACCACTTAGTTTCTAGATGAGAAGGAATTTGAACCCAGTTCCCCATACAACATTCTCCCTGTGTTGGCTTCCAAAAGTTTATATGGAGCATGACACGTTTCTCCTTTACAAAAGCAATCCCTACAGGAATCTAGCAGATGGCTTCCAAAGCTGTTCCAGTTCAGTGTTTCATGTTATCAAGTTCACCTGCATTAAGCTGGATCCATTGATAGTTACGTCAGTGTGGCTTTGATGAGGTGTTCGACAAGTGATCCTGAGCATCGGGGCTGCCTCTAGGGCTCAATTTTTATTGCTTTCTTCTTGGCATGCTATCTAACGGAACACAGGCCATTTAACTCAAGCCAATGGCAGGAAATAAAAAGTGTGCTTTTCAGGGGTCACGCACATTAATCAAGCCTGGAAAAGGATCCTCCATCTGAGCTCTGCATGGCTTCTTAGAGCCTTCAAATGGAAGGACTGTGAAAAACAGGAGTTCGTGATTTGGGGTTTATCACAGTAGAGGAGTGGCTTGTCTATTTCCAGCCAGATGCCTTCTTGAAATCCATGAGCAGAGCACAAAGTCAGTAGCTATCCCCTCCTGTTTGCCTCCCACTGCCCCCCCCCCCAGCAACTGGTATTTAGAGGCAAACGACCTGTGAACCAAGATGCAGGTAGGTAATTTTAGACCCTGGATTTAATGGCCTAATGTGGCCCCCCTTTAGACAGCCATGTGTCTTACTTCTGTTGTGAAGTGCACAATAAACATTTCTCCTCTCTCTACACGCCCCCCAACACTGTTCTCTGTTTTACAGCTGTTTCTACATTCCTGATATGTTAAAACAAAAAAAAACATTTAACACCCCCTGTTTGCCAACCCTGATAAAAAAGGAATTCTCCGAGCATTTGCAGTTTCTCATTTTAAACTCACTTAGATTATGGCAACATCGTGACTACAAGAATAAAATGGAGGTTGCTTCTGCTGCCCTAATGCTAAACTCACCTGGGAAGAAGCACCATTTCCTTTTAGAAAAGGATAATATATTTTAAAAGTAGAAAGAATAAAATGAGCATCTCTAACCATGTGCATGCCCAGTTGGCTGCCCCCGACTATAAAATGTTTTTAAAAATAAGAAGAAAGGATGTTGTGCTGGGCCCTAGCATTCCCATGGTGGCCTTGCTGCTGACGTCATTGCTCTGGGTGATTATTTGGGGCCCACAGGGCTACGGGCCCAGGACTTTGGCCCTGAGGTCCAGCCTTGTCTGCACCACTGCCTGTGGCCCTAGAGGTTCTGTTTAGCTGTCATGACCATTCCGTCTTGATAGATCTCTCCTCCATGAATTCGTCAATACCTTTTAAAAGCCATCTAAGCCCGTGGCAACCACCCCATGCTGTGACAGTGAATCCCATAAGTTAATGCTGCTTGGCGTGAAGAGGGATTTTCCTTTGTCTGTCATGAACCTACTGCCAATCAGAGGGATTGATAAGTATTATGAGAGAGGAGAAAAAACTGCGATCTCCTTTCTCCACAGCATACGTAACTTTATGAACCATGATCATGTTTCCCCTCAGTTGTCTTTTTCTAAACTAAAGAACACCAAATGCCTTAGCTTTTCCTCATAAGGAACATCTTCCAATCCCTTGATCATTTTGGTTGCCCTTTTCTGCATATTTTCTGCTCTACATAATCATTTTTGAGATGGGGCAGCCAGAACTGTACACAGTGTTCCCAATGGGACCACACCATTGATGTATAACATCAGCATTATGGTACTGGCCCTTTTGGGTAGGGAGGTAGTAGAAGAGAGGGGGAAAGAAGGAGTAGCAGGAGCTGTAGGGCAGGGAATGGAGATGCAGGCCAAGGGATGCATGCCTTGTGGCGCTTGGTGTTTGTCTTTTGAAGACTCCGGTATGCGGCAGGTGTGCCTAGGAGCTCGGCTCTGCCATAGATATTCATTTCGTATGTGTACTGCTTTATTTTGCAAAATCATGGCAAGCAAAACAAACAAAAACTTTCTATGATAGGAAGTTGGCGTGTTTCTGCAGCGGTTCCAGAGTTGGGACAGTCTTTGGGAAGCTTCTCCTCCAGCTGTCTGATGGACAGAGCATCTAGCAAATAGGAAACAAAGGGGAGTGGTGAAAGGGAGCCTTTCCAAGCTCCAGGCCTGGTCTGGGAGCTGAGAGGAAGCCCCTCTGCACTGGTATTGCTCTTCCAGGGGGCCTTGTCTATTAACCAGGAGGAGGAGCTGTCCAAAAATAAAGACTGCCCCATTCCCCTGAAAATGGAAATTTACAGTAAGGTCAAATGTTCCTTTTTGTAGCTTAAGTTGAGTCGTTCCTCTTCTTCTGCTACTGCAAACTGTCTGACGTACTAAGAAGATTAGGTATCAAGGTAATAAAATGTGCATTCTGCTCCTTCTGCTGACCTCTGCCTTGATCAGCAAGAAGATGTACTTGGGAGATGCATTTTCAGTGATGGGGCTGCCGATTTGGTAAATGACATGTTTAGGAAATAACACAGACTACTGTTCAAGAGGTCTGAAAGAAAACGGAAATCTATTTCCATTTAGGAGCTTTGGTTCCAGTTGAGTGACTTCCCTTAATATACTCTGTTAGTAATTAATCAATTAAATTACCACTCACTGCCACTTATGTGCTGCACTTTCCAAGTTGTTCCCAGCTCTTGCTGAGTCAACAGTCCTGTTCCCACGACTGTTGTGATTCATCCCTCTGCGTTTGATGAGTAAGTAAGATGACATCCATTTCTTGCAGGCAGCTCTAAGCGCTGCCAATGTCTGCTTATCGCTACTGTGGTTTTCAGTATCCTTTAGCATGGATGTGAAGTTTACTCTGGATATGCTGCAGATCAACACATTGATTGAAGTTTAGTTTTAAAAGTTTAACACCACTCTGTGAAGACTTCCAATCCCTTCAATGTTCACAGACTTCAGAATTCATAGAGTTTAAAAGAAATGTACTTCAATTCCTACCTTGCTTGTTCTTACTAACAAACCACTGTTACCCAGGTTCAGATGTCACAGAGAACTGTGGTTTGTTTAAAAAGTAGAAGCGAAAGCTTCCAATCTCCTTGTGGCTGCAAAAAAGCGGGGAGGTATGTATATGTGTGTAGGTGTGTGAGTCTAAGGTTTGCTGTGGTTCATTCATGTAACAGGAAAATATGGTTTCCTGTTATGCCTGAATTTGGCCACAGTAGGGATAGAAGAACATTTACTTACAACTCTGTGTTGTTTGGTGCTTCATGTAGGCAATTAATATTTAACATTTATTTCCTTATGGGGGTATGTGTTAAATAGGTTCATATATGTGTATACATTTCTATGATTTAACTCTATTACTCTGGCTTTTTGTTGGGTATATAATTAAATACAGCCATAAGGAGCAGAGCCTTTTTAGTGGTGGCTCCCAACTTGTGGAATGCTCTCCTCCTTGAGACATGCACTGCTGGTTTCCTTCTGTTCTTTAGGAAGGAAATGAAAACGTTTTTGTTTCCCCAGGCTTTTGGGGATTGTGATTTTAGTTTCCACCATGTTTTGTGTATTTTAGACATTAAAGTGTTATTTTATTATTTTAATATGATTTTGTCTGGAGTTTTTATCGTTAGCACCTTGGGCACCCACAATTGTGTGGAAAGGTGGGATAGAAATGCATTAAGTAGAATAAAAAATGCCGATAAACTTGCAGGTTTCCATAACCTCAAAAAATAATAATTCTGGGGAATTAAAAGGGAATCTGAGAGTTGGGGTTTTTGAATTATTTAAATGCCACCCACATTAAAAAAATAAATAATCCCATATGATTTAAAATACCCTTTTTGTATGTTTTAGAGGATTATCCCAGTGGGACATGGCTTGGAGATGAAAACAACCCTGAGATGCGGGTGCGTTGCCCCATCACGCCGGCAGACATGCTCCACATCAGCACCAACTGCCGGACTGCAGAGAAGATGGCGCTGACGCTGCTTGATTACCTCTTTCATCGGGAAATCCAGGCCATCTCCAACCTTTCAGGGCAGGGGAAGCATGGAAAGAAACAGCTAGACCCTCTCATGATTTATGGCATCCGTTGTGAGTATATGTCCCCTTTGGGGTTTGGATCTCTTGCCATAAGCACGCATTTTAAACATTGTTCTTGGACACAAAAATATTAGTAAAAAAGACAAATTGTTCTTGGATGGTTGAGAGAGGCAGATGAAGATAAATATGTAGCAGATAATGATTTCCCATTTCCTACTTTGTGGGGAGGGTTATATGTATCACTCAGTGTGTTCTTGCCAAGTATCGTGCTAAGTGCAGAGATACAGAGGGGATTTGCCAGGAGCCCTATCACAATAGGGACATCATGGCTTTTGTCTCCCAGATGTGCTGTGACATTTTGGAATCTGCATCAGTCCCACAGAAATCATTTTGGAAGATGCATCGGACTTGACTAGGAAGAAGATTGCAGCCAGTTGTCTCTTGCAAGTGAAGGGTGCCGTGGGCTTACCATTTGCATGACTGCAGTCTGGATCAAAGACTAGGAAAACTTGACATACCAGTTTCCCATTTGCTGTAATGGGGAGGCATCAGAAATTGATGGCTGTTCAGTGGGTTTATTTTGTAAATCCTGAAATCGGTGAAAATTACACTTAGAAGGATGTTCAGCTGCCCCAGATGATCAAATTCCAGCTTTGCAGTTCTGCAGATATTGGAAACTGGTTTGTTTTCTCTTACCTCCAGGCAGATGTTTTGCTAGCTTCTGTTTAAGGCAAGTTCCTTGTGGGCCAGTTAGAGTTGTAATGTTCTCGATGGCTCCCCTGTAGAAGCATCCCAAGTTCTGGTTTTGTTTCAGGGTGTCACTCTGAATTCATGTTAGCTTGCTGCTAGAGAACAAAGCAGGTGTAGCATACATTCCTGATGGAGAAAGTGATTGAAATAATAAAACTGAGCAGTAATAATAGCTGCATCTCCAAACGCAGATGTTGTACAAGTATTCATGATAGCTGCAGATTGGTCCTCTGTTTCTGATCAGCTCAAAACGGGGGGTGTATCTGGTCTGGTTCTTTTGGCTGCTGCATCTAAGCAGGACAAGCTCATTTAATTCTTGTTTTCCACGTGCATCATTTCAAAGATTGAATCATGTTGATGTTGAAATGCACAGGACTAGAGCAAATTTTGCTGCTGCTCATAAAAGTATATATTCCTCCACTTAAGGAAAAACATAAACTGACATACAGCTTCAATAAAGCCCTCTTAAGAGCTAATGTGCGTGCTTTTTTGCCCTGCTAGGGATGGATACTTAGGAGGTGGTTAACTGCTGCGAATTAAGAACAATGCAAAATCTAGTTGGGTTTGGGTTTACTGGGGTTCTTGGAATACTTTCAAATAATCAAGGGAAGAGAAGGATCTTGGTCTACAAAGAAGCGGCTGTTTCCTGTTAAAGCAACAAAGCAGCAATAATACTAAGCATTGAGTTAGCACATTGCAAACACTCAAAGCCCTCCACCCTTCTGTCCAATGATAGTATGTGTCTCCCTTGCCCCTTATTTACTGTATTCTCTCATTCCATGCTCCTGCATGTTGAAAGGAGGTGTAAAAGTTGGGATGGCTCCTTTCATATCTAGGGAAAAAGGGAAGCTACTGACTCAATTTACACATTACTCAAACCATGGCTTAGGAAATTTAATCCTGGTTTGGTGTCTAGATTGTCTGTAGACTGGCAAAAGAACCCATGAACAACCTATGGTTCTGGGTTTGCGTGTAACGGCAACTCATGGTTTAAACAATCTGGAGTTCACAACCTAATAACAAACCTTGGGTTTTCTTTTGGGGTTGTTCGTGGCCAAAAGATCATTGTTTGTTAGTATGGCCACATTCACCCATCACGACAACCCAGAATGCAACAACCCATACCATGGGTTAGCATTATGTGTGAACCAGGCCTCCCGTCTGCCATTCCCACCTGTCTTGTGAACTTGTATGTGTGTTAGGTTTGGGAGTAACACAAGAGTGCCAGCTTCCAGAAAACCTGGCACCAGGGGCTGGAAGGCTTCCTAATAGAACGTTCAGTTGGCACACCATTATTGTCAATGGCTGTGGGACATGTCTTAGCAATGGATCAAGTGAAAATAACACTTGGATGTTGTAGAAGTAGAAGCGTCCTTAGCTTTGCTTGATTGCCAGGATCCCCTTCTGTAACTGGGTTCTCTATGGACACCCTGACACACAGGATCCTTCCCTACAGACAGTACGAGCGGTATGTAGGTCAGCATGGCACCTTTGCCTAGAATAGCATTTCTGTGGCACTATTTCTAGCTCGCATGCTGAGTGAACATCACCATATGCCAGCCACACACCATGATTGCCAAAGATGTCTTTGAGTCAAGTCTCTTCTTTCAGCTTGTCAGTGGAAAGATTTTTGTCCCTTCCCTCCTTCTGGGAAAAGAGCCCCCAACCAAATCTGTATTTAATAGAAAATATTTTGAAAAGTATATAGTATTCTGAAGCCACACATTCCAAATGAAGGCAAATATGCTTATTAAAAATTCTTGATATACTGCATAAGCTTTCCCACAAAGCATTTATCTTTTGAGGTATATATTTTCGTTCGGTTGCTTGCTGTAATGGCAGTGGAGGTCGTGGAGAAAACATTTGGGGCAATTAATCAGTGTACTATGATTCAGGCAAACAGTATGGTTTTAAGCAGTACATTACATCAAGGATACTAAAATAAGGGGATTTTGGTGTGTGTGCATGTGTGTGAAATCTGATAGGCAGCAGTTAGGAGTGTCTTTGTAATTGCAAATGTAGCTTTGGATATTGTGCTATTTTACAATAACAGCTGCAGATCTGTGCCTTTAAAATGTCTAACCCGGATGTTTTAACATGGAAAGCCAGAGTGCCAACGAAGTGTTACTTATAGGTCTTGAAACTGGGGTATGTGAAGGGCCATCTGCTCCTACAGGAATCTCATTGTGCTCTGAGATCTGCCCCAGTGCTCCTTCTCCTGCTGCCCCCTCTTTTGGAGAGGCTGGCAACTGGAGATGGGGCTTTCTTGGTGGTGGTACCCCCAGTTGTGGAATGCTCTACTTCCCTGGTGCCTACTTTGTTAGCTTTCTCCTAGCCTCTTAGTGGAAAGTATTTTAATGCTGCTCTTGCTGTTGTATTACTGTTTACTGCTTTTTTCTCTTTATTTGCTGCCTTTTGGGGGTTTCTTGCCTGGTTTAATTGGCAGTTTTAATTATTTTGTTAGCGGCTTTGAAAGTCTATATGTTTGTAATGAAAGGCGGGATAAATTTAAATAAAATAAAATAATGCTCAGATAAGTATTCTACATTACAGGCAGAAATGTGGAAGTTGACATTTATGAACAATGCTACTACTGTTTCAGGAAAAGTTATTTGATAAAAGACTCTGGCCATTCCAGGAAGCTCTTAAAAGAACTCCTTGGCAACATGGATGATTTGATTGAATGCTTTCATTCATAATGATGGGCTGTGATATCATACTAGAGTGAATGCTTCATTTCAAATGACACTGCCGTCATAAAATGTCACTTGATTTGCACATGGCATACATCATTTGGAGATATAAATATAAATATTTTCCTGCAGTGGAAGAGGATATCCTTGGATGGGTTGCTCCTCCCATTTACTCTTACTCAACTTTTGAGTGCCCACCTGGGTGGGGGAGAAATCCTATTTGGGTTTCATTCCTCCCAGATCCAAGGCAGGATATTGGTGGTATCCTGCTGAGCTGTCCGTCTGTCTTAACTTCCTCCTTTCTTTACAAAGAAAAATATCCCCTCAAAAGTCCTTCAGACCAACCTATTTTTTCTTTAAATGGAAGAGAAAAAGGTGTGTGTGTGTGGGGGGGGGGAGACCCCAGAATCAGCAGTTGTTTCCTTTGCCAACTTCTGAGAAGAGCTCATACTCCCCCATGCCTAATAATTTCTGATGCAGCAAACGCACTCTCTTCTTGATAAAATAGGGCAAAATTCAGTGTTATCTTGCAGATAAAAGCTACAGCCAAGAAGGTGGCAGCAGAATTTTTCCACCATGCCTGCATGGCAAGAACACCAACCAGGGGAATATGGAATTCTGGCATATCTTTCCCTTGAGGGTGCATTTTCCATATTGGGAACTTTATGATTTCATGCTGATTCTTTGCTGGGCAGTTTATTCAAATATCTTTCAGTGGCATGAACTGTTTTCAGAACCGATAGCCAGGTATTATTAAGTGGAGGCTAAATCCTCCTGTGCTATGATGTTAGCTACCCATTGTTTCATTACATGATTTTGCTGATATGTGGGTGGTTTGAATGGCTGGAGGCTGAAAAACGAGTTGTTTCTTAAACAAACAAAAATACACCCCCACAAAGATCCCCCTCCCCACAGAACCCCATATAGATGGTGTGTGTGCTTGCAACTCAAGGCAATATATTGAAACTTGTTTATATTTATTTATCCTGCTATTTATTCATTTATTCAAAGCATGTTTACCTCACTATTTATCCAAGAAGGCTTACAGAGTGGCTTACAAATGTTGGTAGTAAGACAGTCCCTGTCCATCTAAATGATATGACACACAAGGAAATGGGTATGGGAGGGAAGAAGAAAAAAGCAGGCTCAGAAACCAGTTCTTAAAGCTCTTATAATATTCTTATAATGACCAGTTGGGATGGAATGTGTTTTTTCTGCAAGAGAGGCAAATACTTGGCAAGTACTCATATGGGTATATCCTTCTTGATTGCTTGATATAGTATCCTTCTTGATTGCTTTCTTTTTGCTAGAATGTTCACTTCAGTGTTCTTTCCCAGGCTGTGAAAACAGCCCTCTATTTGCCCACTATCTAGGCTCCTTGTTTGGATTTTGTAATGTAAGAATTCAGTCAGGATGAGCTAAAATGGTGATTGGGTGGAATATTCCTTTGACCCTACAGATGGGCTGCTTGTCTATCAGAGTCCTGTACATTAGGGGTGGACAGAAGGTAGATCTGCAGATGTTTTGGACTTCAGCTCCCAGCATTCCTGAGCATTGGCCATATTAGCGAGGGCTTCTGGGAGTTGAAGTCCAAAACATCTGGACTTCTACCTTAATTATTTTATTGTTTAAAAATTATTTTTAGGCCATCTTTAAGGGTAGAACTCTCTCAAGGCAGCATATGGGATAACAAACATACAAAAGTATTGTTGTTGTTCATTCATTAAGTCGTGTCCGACTCTTCATGACCCTATGGACCATAGCATGCCAGGCCTTCCTGTCCTCTGCTCTCTCCCGGAGTGTGCTCAACAAAAGTATACAAATAAGCAATAAATAAACATACAATAAAATACTATAACACTATAAAAATAGATAACACCAATAAGACCTCCAGCTCACAGACTATGGGAAGGTCAGTGAAAACCTGCAAAGAAGGGGCTTGATGAAATCCTGATGGAAGCTGATTCCAGATCACCTTCTGCCCACCTTTGCTGTACGTGCATAAGAATTTCTGTGGGATTTATTTCCAAATAGCTGAGATTGGGCTTGAAGCCTTAATTTGCAAAAATGGCTGAGGTCTTGAAAAGATCTCTCTTAATCTGGCCACTTGGGTTCTGCAAAGCTTACTTTGGCCCTGAGAGCTGTGCTTGCTCGGTCAAAGGCAAGGGGCCAGAACTGTGTTGGGAAGCTATTTGATCAGATTTTGGCCAGCATAGTGACCAGTCAGCCATGTTTCTTGTCTGGGAGACTTCAGTGGGAAGAAGCGAGTTAGGCTGAAGGCAAAGCTGGGGGTGAATTCTCAAATCAGGGATGTAAATTCTACAAATATGACATCAGTCTTATTTTCTGCTTTGTCTGTATTTTTGATTTACATGTAATTCTTATTAAGTCCTAAACATTTGTTGCACATTCCCCTCCACCAGAGCACTACTAATAAAAAGCTATTGATGCACAGGCTGTAAATCTTCATGTCCGTATTGCTGCTATTAATGTGAGGAGTTCTGCCGACTCCCTCGCTTTCCATGAAGCATCCCTGGACCAGGTGTTAAATCTGGAAACTGATGTGGTTCCTCATTACAGCCTCTGCTTGATGAACTGTAATGAGAAGCTGAGCCAAGCCAGAGGAAACAGGCATGCTTGCCATTTCTGAGCCGTACCGCTCATACATTTGTGCATGGAGCACTTGGATTCTATCTGCAGAACCAAAAATGAAAGCTGTTCTGATGTTGAATTTGCTATCTTCTTTTAATCAAATGCTCATTAGCATCCTTGACCGACTTGTCAAGCAAATCTCTGTTTTGCTCACAGCAGATGATGAGCTGTTTAAGGTTACTTTCTCTTAGGCTGAATAATACAATAAAAAATATAATCCTGCTTCTGCTACTACTCCTACTGCGTATCACCACCACCATCAAAATATTTTTTTGAGAACAGGAGCACATGCGATTAAACCTGGTTGCCCAGATATATGGATGTTGAACACACTTCAAATAAATGTTGACCTTTAATTGGCATTACAGTTCTAGGAAAACAGGTCATTTCAAGGTTGTTTGGATCTGTGCAGAACCATTTCAGATATTAGAGACTTAGATATTAGAGACTTAATTTTTCAACTGTTTTCTCTCCAACTCCCTGTGACCTAGTTTCGAAGGACCACAATTTGGTCACCCCGGTGAGTGCTCCACTGTCCTTTGGCAAGTTTGACATGTCCCAGGCTTCTTTCCAATCTTGGAGGTAGAGAGGGGGGCGGGGTTTGCCTCCCAGTTGGACTTTGCTTCAGAGGCACTCCAGAGGTACTCCATTGCTTCGGAGGCACTCTGCGTTATTCTGTTTTAGATTTTATTTTTATCTACATTTTGTATTTTATGTTTTTAATTTTTTATTTGTAAACCTTCCAGAGAACGTTTGTTGTTGGGCGGTATATAAATATTGAAAATAAATTAAAATTCTTTCATTTGCTGTCTGATCCACTGAACTGGTGCTGCCAGAATTGCGTGAGCATCTCCTCCTGCATTACAATAGTTCAGAATTCCATCTTTTTGCACGGTTTGAACTGCCCCTTCTTTGGATTTGGTGTAGTTCCCACTTTCCCCCTGGAACTTGCCAGTGATATGTGCCGCACATGTTATTATGGTGTCGTCTGCCTAACAAGTAGTACAAATGCTATGCTTCTATAAAAGTTTGAAAACAGACTGTTATTTTTCAGTCAGTTTTGCCATATATGAAACTTTACCCACCCAGCCACTGACTGTGTCTGGTTTTTTATTTACAATGAAACACTTGTACAGCCAAGTGGTGAAATATCCTTGGCGGTGTAGGTATACGTGTATCTTGAAAGGCACGGATTGGGTGATAGCTGGTTTAGATGCTCTCTCTTCCCTTGAAAGAGCCCCTCAAGGTATGGGTTCTTCCCCAGACACCTTACCCCCCCCCAATATGGTCATTGTTGAATGCCTTGTACGGTGCACTTACAAGAGATGTAAGTGGCTCTATCATAGCTTCCACTTATTTTACTTTTTATTTATTATTGCATTTATATCCCATCTTTATACCTCTTGCAAGGAACCCAAGGTGGCTTGCATGGTCCTCCTCCGTTTTATCCTCACAACAACCCTGTGAGGTAGGTTAGGCTGAGAGTCAGTGACTGGCTCAAAGTCACCCAGTGAGCTCCATGGCCAAGTGGGGACTAGAACATGGATCTTCCAAGTCCCAGTCTCTAACACTCTAACCACTACACCACACTGGCTCTCACTTAAAATTGTCCAGCTGTTATTTCAGCTCATATATGAGCGGGGCTTGGAGCACACGAATAAGAGCGAGTAGCAGAAAATCCTGTATAGACTTTGGATCATCCCACTTGCCTCTTGCCTGTCCTATCTTCTCATGCAGCAGAAGGTGAGAGACTGAGCTACAATTCTTCCTGGAACTTGACAGGATGGGTCTTTTCGTATTTATTTATTACATTACTATACCGCCCATTAGCTGACGCTCTCTAGGTGGTTCACAGAACAAAACTTAAAACCATAAAATAGAATAACATACTAAACATAATACAAAAACTGTAAGTTTGAAACAGAATAAAAGCAAAGTAAAAACCAAGATAAAAGCCAGCAGCAGTGCAAAGATCTAAAAACATGTTTTTTTTCAAACTGAAAGGACTAACAAGCCTGGGAGAATCACAATGTAGGTGCCTGATGGACCTGTCTGGGGAGAGCGATCCACAGTGCCAACAGTGAAAAGGCCCTCTCAGTGGCCACCCGCCTTACCTCATTTGGTAGGGGCACCCAGAGGAGGATCATTTTATTTTATGTATGTATTTTATTACATTTATTATTATTTTATTACATTTTATTACTGTGTTCATAAAGCACTGTAATAATATAATCATAATGGCCAGTCGCTGCTAACAATTTCAGTGCCCTATTTTGGACCAGACCTTTCTTCTGCTTGCAGTTCCTTCCTTTCCCTGTGGGAGAGCAGGTGGGAAAGAAGTGGTGGCTGAGTTTGTTTGTAACCTGGTTTGCTCCAAATCTTAACGGCTGTTGCGGCTGTCTGGCACGTGATTTTTCTCTTACAGGGTTTAGAAGTCAGAAGGCATCCCTGGAATCACTTAATCCTTGTTGTCACTGAGAGAGGAAAAACAGTCTCACTGTTGAATGCAAGCTGCTGCCTCGCGTGAGAATTAATGTACAGCTCATCTGGAAAATGCATTGCATGATTCAAGGAAATTGATGAGTTCATGAACACTCATAAACTGAATTCCAGAATGCTGCATTGCCCATGCTTTTCAGACACACTTTCATTCTCATACACATACTCTCCCTCTTGTGTTCTGAAAGAGTTAAACCATCAAGAGCTGGATCTGATGCTGCCATTGTTGGCAAATTGTAAATAAATTCATGCAGCCATTGGGTTTCTGTCACGCCAGGGCTTTCCAAACCCACAAGCTCCTTTGGAAGGGGAGACATTTTCATTGTTGATTCCTAAGTTAGTTTTTCTTGGCGGCACATGGGATGGCATTTGCCATCCAGCTGGAATTCTGTGATGCTGTGGAAAAGAGCTTATGTAACAGGATGTCTCAGGAAGGCTTTTACATTTTTAAAATATATATTTATGGAGGGGGGGAGAGAGAGAGAGAGAGAGAGAGAGAGAGAATAAATGCACACACAAATTAGGGGTGTTGTATGTGGAAAGCTGTCTGTCAGTTCTTTCCATCTACAAATTCTGGTATGTTGAAAGTGAATCATACTTAAAAAGATAAACTTAAAAAGCAGGATAGTTTTTGTTTATTAATTTATTGCTCCAGGCTGGAAAGCCATAAATGCAAGAGTGTGTAAGTTGCAGACAGCATATTCTCATGATCAGAGAAAGAGTAACATTTGCTCACAGGTGATCCAGATGTCAGACTTCAGTTTCAAGCTTTAGTTTACCCTCTATAGAATAAACAGGTCAGTGGTTTGGGGTTTTTCTCATGAAGAATGAGGTGTGCAATAAATACCAGTGATAAGGTTGCCAGATGCATGTTTTGTTTTTGATTGAGAACATTGTAAGGTGCAACTAGATGAGAGAGTGGGAGATGCATAGTTGGATCTCCCACAATTAAAAAAAAAATGTTTCAGCAGGCAACTGGGATTGGGACTGATGTGCTATGGAAAGGAGAACTAACCCTTTTGTCCCAGATGGCTTTCCCAATTAAAATTGCTCTCAGCTGCTTTTTATCCCATGGGTATCTGTCTGTTATTTCGCTCAGGAGTAGGGTCCTGATCTGATTTGGAAGCCCTCGCTTGTTGACTATGCTAGGTATCCTGAAAACTTTCAGAACATTCTCTCATTGCTGCCAGGATAATATCTATTTATAGCGTTATGATAAAATAGTTTTATCTACACAATGGTTAAAACAAACTTCTGGATCATTTCCTGCTGGAAGAAAAAGTAAGTGGACTGGAGCGGCAACTGTCGACCCTCCGGGGAATAAGAGAACACGAAGAGTTCTTAGACAGAACGGGGGAACTACAGCAGCAAAGGGAAGACCAGAAGCTTGAAGAGCAACAGCAAGATGAGGCAGAAGTGGAAATGGTGAGGTAAAGAAAAATGGAGTAGAGGATAGTCCTTGGAAAAGGGTGACAGTTAGGAGAAGAAGAACTAGACGCCACTCTGCACCAGTGGAAGCAGTGGAGCTGTGGAACCGATTCCAGGTACTTGCGGATGAGACTGGAGGACAGCCAGCAGAGGAAGAATCACAGGGGAACCTACATGAGAGTGAGCAAGAGGCTGAAGGTCAGTCAAACAGGCGATGAAACCCAGGCCTACAACAACAGGAAGAGAAGAGTGGTAGTAGCGGGAGACTCCTTGCTGCGTGGGATCAAGACCCAAGTATGTCGCGAAGACCCGTGGACTCGCCAGGTATGTTGTCTCCTGGGAGGACGGATTAGAGACGTGACCGAAAGGTTGCCTGCACTCATAAAGCCCACTGACCGGTATCCCTTTTGTCTCATCCATGTGGGAACAAATGATACCGCCAAGCAGAGCTATGAAGAAATCACATCAGACTTTGAAGCTTTGGGAAGGAAAATCAAGAACTTTGGGGCCCAGATAGTTTTCTCATCCATCCTTCCAGTAGTTAGAAGAGGGATAGAAAGGGAACAAAAAATAGTCCGGGTGAGTGACTGGCTACGAAGGTGGTGCCGACAAGAGAGATTTGGATTCTGGGACCACGGGCTATACTTCCTGGAAGATGCGCTGTTGGCAAGGGACGGGTTGCACCTCACAAAGGATGGGAAGAATGTGTTTGGCCACAACATGAAGAACTTCATCAGGAGGGCTTTAAACTGAATCCTACGGGGAAGGGAGATGTAAAGTTGGGGATAACAATGGACGTAGGCTCATGCACTGCAACAGAGAGAACAGCTCTAATAGCGCCCAATAATAGTCTTCAGACACATGTAGGAAGAAAGCCAGACTATGAAGCACATGGTTTTCGATGTCTATATACTAATACCCAGAGTATGGGAAACAAACAGAACGAACTTGAACTCTTAATACAAGAGGGAAATTATGACTTGTTAGGTATAACTGAGACTTGGTGGGATGACTCTCATGACTGGAATACAGCAATTGAAGGATATAACTTGTTCAAAAAGAACAGGAGGAACAGAAAGGGAGGTGGGGTTGCACTGTATGTGAAAAATACCTATCTCTGCACAGAAATACAGGAGGATGAGCTTGGTAGCCCCATCGAGAACATCTGGATCAAAATAAATGGAGCAAAGAATAAAAGGAACCTGGTGGTCAGAGTCTACTACCGGTCACCCAACCAAGGAGAAGACAAGGATGAAACTTTTGAAAAGCAAATAGCCAATGTTTTAAGGAAGCATGATGTAGTAGTAATGGGGGACTTCAATTTCCCCGATATTTGTTGGGAGACAAATTCTGCAAAACATGGCCCCTCCAGGAAATTCCTGACTTGTGTGGCAGATAACTTCCTCCTACAGAAAGTAGAGGAGGGAACTGGAGGATTGGCTATCCTTGACTTGATCCTAACCAACAGAGATGACTTAGTGAATAAAGTAGCAGTTACAGGAACTCAGGGGGAAAGTGACTGTATTGTACTTGAGTTCTTGGTTCTAAAGGAAGCAAAAGCCGAGTGTAGTGAAACGCGTACCCTGGATTTTAGGAAAGCTGATTTTAATAAACTCAGAACAATGATCAGTAAGGTCCCATGGCAAGCGACGCTAATGAGAAAAGGAGTCCAAGATGGGTGGGAGCTTTAAAAAAGGAAATTCTCAAGGCACAATCACAAACAATTCCAACAAGAAGAAAAGGTGGAAGACAACAGAAGAAACCAATGTGGCTTCACAAAAAGCTGAGAGATGACCTGAAAACATAAAAGGACACTTAAAGGAGGTGGAAAGAAGGCCAAGCAACAAAGGAAGAGTACAGGCAGGTAGCACAGAATTGCAGGGATGGAGTCAGGAAGGCTAAAGCTGAGAACGAGGTGAGCTTAGCGAGGGATGCTAAAAACAGCAAAAAGGCTTTCTTCAGCTATGTGCATAGTAAAAGGCAGAGGAAAGAAATGGTGGTTCAGCTATTAAATAAGGATGGCAAAATGATAACAGATGACAAAGAAAAGGCAGAGGTGCTCAATTCCTACTTTGGCTCAGTCTTCTCCCAAAAGAGGGTCTAGGAGCCCCCTGGCAAAGGCGAAGTACAGGCTGAAGGGGCAGGATTGCAGCTTGAGATCGATAGGCATATGGTTAAGGAACACCTCATTACTTTGAAAGAGTTCAAATCTCCAGGGCCAGATTAACTGCATCCTAGAGTAATAAAGGAACTGGCAGAAGAACTCTCAGAACCGCTGTCTATTCTCTTTGAGAAATCATGGAGGATGGGGGAAGTGCCAGATGACTGGAGGAGGGCTCATGTTGTCCTTCTCTTCAAAAAGGGTAAAAAGGAAGAACCTGGGAACTACAGACCAGTCAGTCTGACATCAATCCCTGGGAAAATTCTGGAGCAGATGATAAAGCAATCGGTCTGTAAGCACCTTGAAAACAATGCCGTGATTACTCAAAGCCAACATGGATTTGTCAAGAACAAGTCCTGCCAGACAAATCTGATCTCATTTCTTGATCAAGTAACCTCCCTTGTAGACCGTGGGAATGCTGTAGACATCATATACCTTGACTTCAGCAAAGCTTTCGACCAAGTGCCCCATGATATCCTGATGAGCAAACTAGCTCAAAGTGGGCTAGATGAAACAACGATCCGATGGATCCACAGTTGGCTACAGAATCGGACTCAAAGAGTGCTTATCAATGGGACCTTCTCCAACTGGGGAGAGGTAACGAGTGGGGTACCGCAGGGCTCAGTCCTGAGCCCAGTGCTCTTCAATATTTTTATTAATGACTTGGAGGAGGAGGTGCAGGGAATGCTGATCCAATTTGCAGATGACACAAAATTGGGCAGGATAGCTAATACTTTGGAAGACAGAAACAGAGTTCAAAGTGATCTGGATAGACTGGAGCGCTGGGCAGAAAACAACAGAATGACATTTAATAGGGATACATGCCAAGTTCTGCACCTAGGAAAAAGAAACCAAATGCACAGTTACAAGATGGGGGATACGTGGCTCAACAACACTACAAGTGAGAAGGATCTTGGAATGGGTGTAGATCACAAGCTGAATATGAGCCAACAATGTGATGTTGCTGCAAAAAAGGCCAGTGCTCTTTTGGGCTGCATTAATAGAAGCATAGCTTCCAAATCCCGGGAAATACTAGTTCCCCTCTACTCAGCACTGGTTAGGCCTCATCTGGAGTACTGTGTCCAGTTCTGCACACTTTAAGAAGGATGCAGACAAACTGCAGAAGGTTCAGAGGAGGGCAACAAAGATGATCAGGGGACTGGAAACAAAGCCCTATGAAGAGAGATGGAAAGAACTGGGCATGTTTAGCCTTGAGAAGAGAAGACTGAGGGGAGATATGATAGCGCTCTTCAAGGACTTGAAAGGTTGTCACAGATAGGAAGGCCAGGATCTCTTCTCGATCATCCCAGAGTGCAGGACACAGAATAATGGGCTCAAGTGACAGGAAGCCAGATTCCAGCTGAACATCAGGAGAAACTTCCTGACTGTTAGAGCAATACGACAATGGAACCAATGACCTAGGGAGGCGGTGGGCTCTCCCACACTGGAGGCATTCAAGACGAGGCTGGACAGCCATCTGTCAGGGATGCTCTGATTCGGATTCCTGCATTGAGCAGGGGGTTGGACTCGATGGCCTTGTAGGCCCCTTCCAACCCTACTATTCTATGATTCGATGATTCGATGAGTCTGTGATTTGGTTTGCATTGTGTTGTATGTTCCTTAGCAGAATGCGCATTGAAAATCAGTTTTTACGGAAAGAAATCCCTTTGAAAAATAGCTAATGTTGGCTTGCTGTATTTATCTATAGGTTTTATTTTATTGGGACTTTTCACCATTTCATTAAAAGATCTGTTTTGAGTGCAATGCTTTCCAATTATGTTGCCCCCTAATTGATTGAAACATGCACTCTATTCACAGCTCAAAGATAAAACATAGCGCTCTTTTGCTTACATTAAAAAAGATTTTCACCAAATATTATCTAATGATGGTTCTGATCCCTTTTCCCTGATGCTGAATACTCTGTCAGATGATCACCATCTCTGTTGTTCTCCCCTACATAGCTTTACATTGTGAGAGTTGCAGGGAAATAATAAACCTGTCCCTTTTTTCCTGCAGAGTTTTCTATTTTGCTTCTCCATATTCTTGAAAATTCACAGGACGTCTCCAAAATAACTCCGATATCTTTGCTTCTCCAAACAATGTCTGTGTATGCAGGTTTCTTGACTTGGCCCCCATGCCACAGCAGCTTCTCAAACTGATGCACATTATAGGCCCTTGGCTGGCACATTCGTATCGACAGCTTCCATGCATAAAAACATGCACAGTATTGCCAGTTACAACATAACCTCCATTCCAGTTGGCTCTTTTTCCTTGAAGTGCAAGCTCATGTGCAGTTTGAGAAGGGGAGAAAAGCAAAGTTGGATCTGCAAGCCTGTGTACATAGACCATCCTGGGAAGTGCTGGCTACAAGCTCCAAAAATCATTGTTTTTCTAGTTTATATAGTGCATTTGGCTTTGCCCATATTCATCTAGCTTACTTATGGATGGGAATCCACAACGGTATGCGCATTCAACCAAGACAGCAGTGCTGACGGACATCCATGCTCAGCTGTGCGATAGGTTGCACAGTCAGCCTCTGTTTTTCTCCTTCCCTGTTTAGCTTGCACAACAATTTCCACACCCCGCTGCTGATTATCTCCCCTTCTCCTTGGAAAGTAAATTTGGGTAGAAGGCTTGGAATTATTGTCCACACTAGTAGAACCCCAGAATCCATGTCATGAATTGAAACGGATGGATTACTGCTGAGTTCCTTGTCAATGGAAAGGAGTGTAGTATTCGATAGGTTAGGTACATAATGACAGTTATATCATCTCTTTAGAACTCTTACTTCCTTGAGAGTGAGTGCTTGAAGTAGGATTGCTGAGGGGATTTATGAGTCTCCTCCACCCATCTCAATCTCAGTTTGAAACTGACAAGCCTTCTTGGACATCACATCTGGCGTCCTTGGTTCAATGCCTCTACATGCAGCAACATCTGGAATTTCTCTGTGGTTTCACTGAAACTTCTGGTTCCTCTTCTTTGCCCTGATCTTTGGACTGGCAGATATTTTTATCCTCCTAGCACTATGGTTAGTGGACTCCACAGTGCAGCCCTAATTTAGGAATGGTCAGGTTTGCTTTCCTTCAGCCCCTCACTCCTTCCTGGTGGTTTGGGTCAGCTAGTAAGTCATATAACATGCTTGGTTTATCATGGGCATTTTGTGCGCTCACTGCCACCCCTACATTTCCTCCTGCTCCTCGGAGCCCCGGTTCTAAAGTCATCCTGTGAACACCCATTTGTAGAAATGTTGGAGAAGAACAGGTTTTGCACATAGTTGGTCTAGGGATGTAACTGAGAGGAAGCTTAGATTTCTGTTGATTCCTCTCATGGCATTGCCGCTGAAGAGTGTTCCTTTTAAGTATAAAATATAATCAAACACAATGTACAAGGAGATCATAGAATCATAGAATAGTAGGGTTGGAAGGGGCCTACAAGGCCATCGAGTCCACCCCCCTGCTCAATGCAGGAATCCAAGTCAGAGCATCCCTGACAGATGGCTGTCCAGCCTCGTCTTGAATGCCTCCAGTGTGGGAGAGCCCACCACCTCCCTAGGTCATTGGTTCCATTGTCGTATTGCTCTAACAGTCAGGAAGTTTCTCCTGATGTTCAGCCAGAATCTGGCTTCCTGTCACTTGAGCCCATTAATCCATGTCCTGCACTCTGGGATGATCAAGAAGAGATCCTGGCCTTCTTCTCTGTGACAACTTTCAAGTACTTGAAGAGTGCTATCATATCTCCCCTCAGTCTCCTCTTCTCAAGGCTAAACAAGCCCAGTTCTTTCAGTCTCTCTTCATAGGGCTTTGTTTCCAGTCCCCTGATCATCTTCGTTGCCCTCCTCTGAACCCTCTGCAGTTTGTCTGCATCCTTCTTAAAGTGTGGTGCCCAGAACTGGACACAGTACTCCAGATGAGGTCTAACCAGTGCTGAGTAGAGGGGAACTAGTACTTCCTGGGATTTGGAAGCTATGCTTCTATTAATGCAGCCCAAAAGAGCACTGGCCTTTTTTGCAGCCACATCACATTGTTGGCTCATATTCAGCTTGTGATCTACAACCATTCCAAGATGCTTCTCGCTTGTAGTGTTGTTGAGCCACGTATCCCCCATCTTGTAACTGTGCATTTGGTTTCTTTTTCCTAGGTGCAGAACTTGGCATGTATCCCTATTAAATGTCATTCTGTTGTTTTCTGCCCAGCGCTCCAGTCTATCCAGATCACTTTGAATTCTGTTTCTGTCTTCCAAAGTATTAGCTATCCCACCCAATTTTGTGTCATCTGCAAATTGGATCAGCATTCCCTGCACCTCCTCCTCCAAGTCATTAATAAAAATACTGAAGAGCACTGGGCTCAGGACTGAGCCCTGCGGTACCCCACTCGTTACCTCTCCCCAGTTGGAGAAGGTCCCATTGATAAGCACTCTTTGAGTCCGATTCTGTAGCCAACTGTGGATCCATCGGATCGTTGTTTCATCTAGCCCACTTTGAGCTAGTTTGCTTATCAGGATATCATGGGGCACTTGGTCGAAAGCTTTGCTGAAGTCAAGGTATATGATGTCTACAGCATTCCCACGGTCTACAAGGGAGGTTACTTGATCAAGAAATGAGATCAGATTTGTCTGGCAGGACTTGTTCTTGACAAATCCATGTTGGCTTTGAGTAATCACGGCATTGTTTTCAAGGTGCTTACAGACCGATTGCTTTATCATCTGCTCCAGAATTTTCCCAGGGATAGATGTCAGACTGACTGGTCTGTAGTTCCCAGGTTCTTCCTTTTTACCCTTTTTGAAGAGAGGGACAACATGAGCCCTCCTCCAGTCATCTGGCACTTCCCCCATCCTCCATGATTTCTCAAAGAGAATAGACAGCGGTTCTGAGAGTTCTTCTGCCAGTTCCTTTATTACTCTAGGATGCAATTCATCTGGCCCTGGAGATTTGAACTCATTCAAAGTAATGAGGTGTTCCTTGACCATATGCCTATCGATCTCAAGCTGCAATCCTGCCCCTTCAGCCTGTACTTCGCCTTTGCCAGGGGGCTCCTAGACCCTCTTTTGGGAGAAGACTGAGCCAAAGTAGGAATTGAGCACCTCTGCCTTTTCTTTGTCATCTGTTATCATTTTGCCATCCTTATTTAATAGCTGAACCACCATTTCTGTCCTCTGCCTTTTACTATGCACGTAGCTGAAGAAAGCCTTTTTGCTGTTTTTAGCATCCCTCGCTAAGCTCAGCTCGTTCTCAGCTTTAGCCTTCCTGACGCCATCCCTGCAATTCTGTGCTACCTGCCTGTACTCTTCCTTTGTTGCTTGGCCTTCTTTCCACCTCCTTTAAGTGTCCTTTTATGTTTTCAGGTCATCTCTCAGCTTTTTGTGAAGCCACATTGGTTTCTTCTGTTGTCTTCCGCCTTTTCTTCTTGTTGGAATTGTTTGTAATTGTGCCTTGAGAATTTCCTTTTTAAAAGCTCCCACCCATCTTGGACTCCTTTTCTCGTTAGTGTCACTTGCCATGGGACCTTACTGATCATTGTTCTGAGTTTATTAAAATCAGCTTTCCTAAAATCCAGGGTACACGTTTGACTACATTCGGCTTTTGCTTCCCTTAGAACCAAAAACTCAAGTACAACATGGTCGCTTTCCCCCAGAGTTCCTGTAACTGCTAATTTATCCACTAAGTCATCTCTGTTGGTTAGGATGAAGTCAAGGATAGCCGATCCTCTAGTTCCTTCCTCTACTTTCTGTAGGAGGAAGTTATCTGCCACACAAGTCAGGAATTTCCTGGAGGGGCCATGTTTTGCAGAATTTGTTTGTCTCCCAACAAATATCGGGGAAATTGAAGTCCCCCATTACTACTACATCATGCTTCCTTAAAACATTGGCTATTTGCTTTTCAAAAGTTTCATCCTTGTCTTCTCCTTGGTTGGGTGGCCGGTAGTAGACTCTGACCGCCAGGTTCCTTTTATTCTTTGCTCCATTTATTTTGATCCAGATGTTCTTGATGGGGCTACCAAGCTCATCCTCCTGTATTTCTGTGCAGAGATAGGTATTTTTCACATACAGTGCAACCCCACCTCCCTTTCTGTTCCTCCTGTTCTTTTTGAACAAGTTATATCCTTCAATTGCTGTATTCCAGTCATGAGAGTCATCCCACCAAGTCTCAGTTATACCTATCAAGTCATAATTTCCCTCCTGTATTAAGAGTTCAAGTTCGTTCTGTTTGTTTCCCATACTCTGGGCATTAGTATATAGACATGGAAGACCATGTGCTTCATAGTCTGGCTTTCTTCCTACATGTGTCTGAAGACTATTATTGGGCGCTATTAGAGCTGTTCCCTCCGTTGCAGTGCATGAGCCTACGTCCATTGTTACCCCCAACTTTACATCTCCCTTCCCCGTAGGATTCAGTTTAAAGCCCTCCTGATGAAGTTCTTCATGTTGTGGCCAAACACATTCTTCCCATCCTTTGTGAGGTGCAACCCGTCCCTTGCCAACAGCCCATCTTCCAGGAAGTATAGCCCGTGGTCCCAGAATCCAAATCTCTCTCGTCGGCACCACCTTCGTAGCCAGTCATTCACCCGGACTATTTTTTGTTCCCTTTCTATCCCTCTTCTAACTACTGGAAGGATGGATGAGAAAACTATCTGGGCCCCAAAGTTCTTGATTTTCCTTCCCAAAGCTTCAAAGTCTGATGTGATTTCTTCATAGCTCCGCTTGGTGGTATCATTTGTTCCCACATGGATGAGAAGAAAGGGATACCGGTCAGTGGGCTTTATGAGTGCAGGCAACCTTTCGGTCACGTCTCTAATCCGTCCTCCCAGGAGACAACATACCTGGCGAGTCCACGGGTCTTCGCGACATACTTGGGTCTTGATCCCACGCAGCAAGGAGTCTCCCGCTACTACCACTCTTCTCTTCCTGTTGTTGTAGGCCTGGGTTTCATCGCCTCTGTTTGACTGACCTTCAGCCTCTTGCTCACTCTCATGTAGGTTCCCCTGTGATTCTTCCTCTGCAGGCTGTCCTCCAGTCTCATCCACAAGTACCTGGAATCGGTTCCACAGCTCCACTGCTTCCACTGGTGCAGAGTGGCGTCTAGTTCTTCTTCTCCTAACTGTCACCCTTTTCCAAGGACTATCCTCTACTCCATTTTTCTTCACCTCACCATTTCCACTTCTGCCTCATCTTGCTGTTGCTCTTCAAGCTTCTGGTCTTCCCTTTGCTGCTGTACTTCCCCCATTCTGTCTAAGAACTCTTCGTCTTCTCTTATATCCCGGAGGGTCGACAGTCGCCGCTCCAGTCCACTTACTTTTTCTTCGAGCAGCGTGGTCAACTTGCACTTGTTGCAGGTGTAGGCCATTTTGTTCTCAGGCAAGAAAACAAACACTGCACACACCTTGCAGGTCACCATCACTGGAGAGTCCTGTCCTTCCATTGCCTCTTTTCCCTGTTTGTGTCTAGCTTTGTGATTGTTCTAGACTAGCCTGTGCCTGCTCCTCTACTCAGTAGAGGTTAAAAGCAGAGTCCCACTGATGTGGAAGTGTGTGTTACAAGACAAATAAATGGAAAAAGTTAGTTAAAAAATAAAATAAAATAAAAAATGAAAAAACTGTTAGGGGCCTCCCCCTGACCTCCCCTGCCGAACTCCCCTGGCCAACTCCTGTTTGCTCCCCCTGTCCCCTCGCTCTGGTCGTTTTCTCTCTGGGACCTTGCTTGCTTCTGTAGTCCCTGGACCAGCTGGAGCAGCTTGCTCTGCTCTGCTCTGCTCTGCTCAGCTGGGAGGTGGGAAACAGACTGAAGCTTCCCGCCCACTCAGCTGCTGGGAGTACTCAGGCCACCCCCCCCCCAATTCAGTTGGAGCTCTCAGAAGCACCTGGTGAACTCACAGCCACTCAGAAGGATAAAGGGCAGCCCCCTGGCTTCCTGCAGCCCACTTACCTCTTAGCCTCTGTCTCCTTTGTCTCCTTTGTCTCTTCAACCATTGCAATTCCCCTGGCCAACTTTTGTTTGCTCCCCCTGTTCGCTTGCTCTGGTCGCTCGCTCTCTGGGAGCTTGCTTGCTTCTGTAGTCCCTGGACCAGCTGGAGCAGATATATTTTAAGCCTTGTATGCTTAAAATACTTTGCAAACATACCAAGAGATACATTAAGCCCTGAGTCATTACTCAGTCAACAATATTAGGTTCTGTTCTAGAAAGTGTTTGTCTCCATGCTACAGATTATTTGGTAAGTGATGGCTATTTTTAGTTTAGTTGTCAATAAATCTCAGGTCTTTATTTATTTATTTATTTATTTATTTCATTTCTATACCGCCCAATAGCCGAAGCTCTCTGGGCGGTTCACAAAAAAGGTCTTGTTGAGGTATTCTGTATTCTTAGGTTTTACTGCTGCTTTCCTGTGTTTTGTATATATTATTCTAACTTCTGCCAATATATATAACAGGATTATGAACTGTTTGGGATTCAGTATTTTAAATAAAATTCTTAAGGCAAAGCATTGGGTTAGGTGTCAACTGTATTTGGAAAATCTAAGGCTGAAATCCTATGTACACCTACCTGGGAGTAAGTCCCATTGAACTCAGTGGAACTTACTTCTGAGTACATATGTGTAGGACTGTACTGTAAGTCTGTTTGGTACCATATTCCAATATCGTCCCGGAAAAAAAATTACACAGATAACTACTTTTGATGCAATGCCTTATGAGATCATGTGAAAAAAGTGATCCTGTGAGTGCCAAATGATTGCACACACCTGCCTTTGGACAGCTGCTGAGAATTTAACTTTGAAAAAAGGCAAGTTATGGGGGTCATTCTAGAGGTGTATAAAATTATGGATAGTTTGGAGAAAGTGGATAGGGAGACATTTTTCTAGAACCTGGGGTCTTCCCATGAAGCGGAAGGGTGGGAGATTCAGGATGGATCAAAAGAAAGAACTTCTTCAGACAGCATGCAGTTAAATGATTGAATTTGCTACCACAAGGTGTAGCGATGGCTACCAATTTAGATGGCTTTAAAAGGAGATTAGATAAATTCATGGAGGAGGAGGCTATCAATGGCTACTAGACATGATGGGTATATATTCCCTCCAGTATCAGAGGCAGTATGCCTGTGTACACCAGTACACAGTGTACACAGTGCTGGGGAACACAACTGGAATGTGTAATTGCCATTGCATTCATGTCCTGTTGTGGGCTTCCCATAGGCATCTTTAATGAGCTTCCGCCACGCATTGAAAACTTGGTTGTTCAGGCAGGCATCTGGGGTGGGTTAGGGTATTTTTAGAAATATGATGTTTTAATGTTTAATTTTATTGTTTTAGACTGTTTGCACTGCTGTACATTGCCCAGAGTGGCTGGGTGATCAGCCAGATGGGTGATTAAGAAATTCACTCAATCAATCAATCAATCGGCCACTATCCAAACAGAATGCTAGTCTAGGTAGATATAGCATGGCTCTTCTTATGATTGTAATCCCCCCCCCCCCAGTCTTGATAAGGGAAGTAATGATAAGGGCTGATTATAGGACATAGGCTCATGGGATTTTAATAGCTTTGCCTGTAATTGGTCCAGATCATTACTAGAAAGTTTTGCATGTGGTCATTTCTAACAGAGGCTGGTAAATCAAAGGCACAACTCCTGGGACCCCTTGGGTTCCTTTCTAGCATTCTGTTGATTAAGACTTTTCAATAAAATGAGAGTACACACCTTAGAAATCTTCAGAAGATTTCTTAAAATTTCTAAGATACTTCTCAGTGTTGACACTTGAGTATGCTAGCTGAAAGGACAACAGATTGTTTTCCATGGCTGCACCTTCTTTTTGTCTGCTTCCTCTGTTTTGATCCTATGTTCAGCATAGAATGCTACTGGAATTCCTCCAGAGGGGACATGCACTCATGTGTGTGCACACACTGATTTTGGTTTGAAGTAGCTAATAAAGATTTGGAATGTGCTGACAAAGGTTCTCTCAAATTGTTTTCAACATGAGAATGATGCATGGCCACTGTTCATCTTTGAAGAACTGAACCCTAAAGGCAAAAACACAGCATCAGAGGTGTTTACTTTCCTCTTTCGTTTAGGTTATTAACTACTACTCTCTGAATTCTGTTGTCAAAAACTATTAGTTTTATGAAAAACGACAGGGTTTCTTGCTTTCTTTTTCTTTATGCCTTCTGTGTTTCTTCTTAATGCAAATTTCTGTATAACAGCAGCTGTTGGCCCTGGCCAGCTGCTTCTTCTGGGAAGACCCTGAACGTAAAAGGAGCAAAGTAGTATTGATAGGAAAGCTGCTGCTGGATTGTGTCAATGAGAATTTTGCATTTCACTTAGTATACTGAATATGGCCTGGAGGCATGGATCCTCCAGCCGTTTCCATCACTAGATAAGGTTAATAAAGTTCTATAAAGGAATATAGGAATCTCCCTTCTACCAGTTCAGACGGTTTGTGCGTCTAGCCCAATATTGTCTACTTTGACTGGCATCCAGGATCTCAGACAGAGAAAAATATTCCCCATCAGTTGCTGCCTGATTCTTCTAATTCAAGGTGCCAGGCATGGAATTGAGGGACTTCTGCATGCAAAACAGGTGCTTGAGCACTAAGATCTAGTCCCTCTCAGGAGGAAGGGAGCTCATGCCTGGCAAGTCCCATTGCAGCCTCTCCTGTTTTCTGCAGAAAACAGGGGCCACCTTCATCTGTTACTCTGACAGCAAGAAGAGCAGAAGTGTACTTTAAAAAGAACCTTTGATTTCCCTACAGATGACACAATAAACCCATTCCAGGCGTCTTAGTTCCTGGTGTGGTCCTCATAACTCTGATAAGTAGCTCTGCCGCCCTTAGTCTCTGACGCTTGAATCTGCTGATTCCTCCTAACTGAGATTAGTGCCCCACTGTAATTTCTAGCAAGAAATTGGCCCACTTGTTGTGGGCACTGTGACATGATTCTTCCATTAAAATAACAAGAGGGGTTTTAACTGGGAACTTCTGAAATGCCGACTATGTCTAATGCATTAGTTTTCTATTTTGTTGTTGTTCTTCTTCTCACCATACTCCACTGGGAGCTCAAACCACGAATTCTTACCACATTTGAAACAACTCATATATCTGCTGTGGTTGCTGCCCTTGTAAACCCAGCCATCATTTAAACCATTATCAGCTCTGATGGAGTTTGCAACAAAGCTCAGTTGAGGCAACTAGCTTTGCCAGTTTTCCTGTGGCATCCTCCTGTCTCTCAGTTCCCAAGGACATATGACCAGGAATCAGGATGGAATAGAGGGAGACCTGCTTCTGAAAAGTGCAGGAAACACTATCTTCTACTTGTGCTAACCAGCATGCTGGCAATGGTCACCTAGGGGAATATGATTCTGTTTGTAATGGGCTAGGATGGGGTGGGTGTCTAGTTTGCAGTAGCATGGAGAAAATCTTCCCCTGTGTGCTTCACACAAACAGCCGGCCATGTGGAGACAGCTGCCATGGGGAACAGTTTAATGCAGGGGTGAAGAACCTCTTTGAGCCTGAGGGCCAAATTTCATTTTGGAGATGCTCTTGGGGGCCGCATTCCAGTGGTGGGCGGGGCTGCAGGCAAAATGAGCGGGGCCAAAATATCAAAAATATCAGCGTATTTTCGCTTAAAGCTTTTACTATCAGTAACTAAGCCTTAGGAGAGGCATTTCAACTTTTTAAGATGGAGGAAAAACTTCACAAAAGCCAGAAAACAGCCAAATGATTGGTGTTTGGAGGAAAAGAGGGTGAGGCCAGATTGAGACCTCCAAAGGGCCAGATGTGGCCCCTGGATCTGAGGTTCTCCACCCTTGGTTTAATGTGTCCCGGATATAGCAGTTGCTTCATGTGCAACAGGCTATTCTGTGCCTTTAGGTTGGATTCTATGAGATGCTTTTAAACTGCGGGGGTTTGTGTGGGGCAGTATTTGGGCACAGGGCCCTAGGGGGCTGCCTCATATTCCGTTATTCCATCAGACCGTTGGCCTGTCCAGCCACTGCTCAGATTTGCATCTGCTCTCCAAGGTCTTCTGTAACTGGATTTGAGCTGGGGATGTTATATATGGAAAACAAATGTTCTGCCACTGAGCTATCAAATTTGCCCAGAAGAGTTGTGAAATACCCCTTTCCTGGAGATTTTAAAGAAGAGACTGTGTGTGCAATATGGACAGGCCTGGTACATGTCAAAGGCTTCCTGCTGTTGAAGGACATTGTGAAACTCTATGGAAAGCTTTCCCAAATGTGGATGTCCTGTACTGCAACTTGCTTCATTGTGGGAACTATAGGGGTCGCAGTCCAATATGTCCGAAGAGTGCCAGTTTGAGGAAGCCTGCCCTATAGGCATCAGTGTACTTAATTTGGTTTCATAGCCCTTCCTTCTCATCAGAGAAATGTAGTTTTGTGAGAGTTGCTGGGAATTTCTAACTGCATCAATCTGCAGCTCCTATAATTCTCTGGCGGCCGGCGGGGCAACCATGATAGTTGAATGACTGTATATGTTTGCTGTCATATCATCCCTTCCAGGTCAGTAACTCTAGTTATGGTGGTGTGCCTTGTATCTGTGTGGGAAGGAGGTGCTAGCAGTTGGACTAGATGACAGTCATATGTTTTTAGTTCTACGGTGTTGTTCTTTGAAGCTTTACATAGAATGTTGGTTTTACATCATGGATTTCCCTTGCTTTGCAGGTCACCTTTTCTATAAGTTTGGAATCACAGAGTCTGACTGGTACCGGATCAAGCAGAGCATAGACTCTAAATGCCGAACAGCATGGCGGCGAAAACAGCGAGGCCAGAGTCTTGCAGTGAAAAGCTTTTCAAGACGGACACCTTCCTCGTCCTCTTATAGCGGCTCAGGTAAACGCACCCTCCCTTGCTGGAGATAAGGAAGCTTCTAGTCCTAATTTGATTGTGTTAATGTTGTTGTTTAAACTATCTCGCTATGGCTAATTGCTATCGGTGCTGGGTCACTCCCTGGACTGCTTTCTAATCTAGGAATGTGGGTGGGAGGAAACTCTGTCAGCTGCGGGCCCTGGGAAAAAGGGGCGCGCTCCTCTCCCAGGAGCGACTGCTCTTCCTCCGAATCAGAACTACTCTGGGATTCTATGGGCTCAGTGTCCACCCTGACAAGTACTCTGTTCAGGTCCGTGGCTTTTATCCATGGCTACTCTTCTTTGGCACTCGCCTGTACAGGCTGATTTTCTCTTCTTGGAGAAAATAAAGATAAACATTCCTGGAAAACCTGGCTCTTGAAAGCAGCAAGATGCAAAATAAACAAGTACATTCAGACACGTTTCTTCATGCCAAATTTGTGAGCATTTTCTGGGTAAACAGTTGCTGCTAATATGCAAAAAATGAAATTATTATTACTAATATTTTACTAGCTGATCTACTAACATATTTAGTAACATCTATGAAAGCTTCTGAAGTGATAAATCTGTTAGCGTTTAAGGTACCACAAAGCTTTTTGTGTGTGTGCAATTGTTTAATGGGTTTATATCTATAAGTGGCTTCAGTTCATAGCAGGAACTGAGTTGAGCACATTTTCTTAAAGGCAAGTTGCCATACTGGTTATTGATTCCGTTTATTATGCTTAATTTCATTCAGAATAAAATACCCTTTTTTCCCACCCCAAAGAAATATACACATTCTCACAAATCTAGTGAGCAGCTCTGCTTTTCTACACAGGCTTAGACATGAATAATAAATGGCAAAATATTGACTTAAGGAATGTCCTCTCGGGAGCCTTCTGGCTCACGTGTATATTAAAAGCAGGGTTGTGGGAAGTTTGTATGTCATATATTAAAAGCAGGGGTTTGGAAGGGAGCTGAAAGGAGAGGAAGTAGGTTTATTTGCCCACATGAAAGTTTGGTTGCATGTTAACACTAACCACTCTATTGTAGGCAAGGAATGACAGAATCTACTTTCACTGGAAAATTTTATATGCTCAATCTGATAGCCCTTACCAGAATGGGAGCTAATTAGCACTGTATCTACACCAGCCATATCTATGGTTGAGATTTTTCTTTGGAACGTCCTTTAGTTCAGTTACTTCTGTTTTGGATCATTCAGGCCAGGGATGGGAAGAAGGTAGATCAGGACGTACTGGTAGATCTCTGGGTGATTTGCACTAGAACAGCAAAGGTTTCTGACTCTCAGTTGTTTAATGGTAGTAAAATCAAAAAGGGGTTCTTCTTTTTTCTAAGTTAGGCTGCTGAATGAAGGACATTTGGGAGAAAACCACAGTGGAACTGGGGAAGACAGGGCTGTGAGCACAGTTCTGCTATTGAAAACGTATTCCTGGGCTAAGCATGTGCTCAGAGGCACTGCATTCCCTAATTCTAAATATCTCCACACTATTTTGTACCTGGCTGGTGGACTCTGTCTGTCCACAGCAGAGGAGGAAAAGCAAGGCCAGTGGCGAGCACACATTTTGATTTTCTACTAAGGCCAGCCAAAAACCTGGACCCCGGATTTTACATGTGTATTCTAAGAATTGGTTGTTGCCTGTTGCTTGCAAACTTTCCTTCTCCCAGTCATTGGCTGAGGTGCTGTAATGCAATAGTTTGATCATTTAAATTTTCTTTATTTAGAAGATTGTTAGGCTACCCTTCAGGGTGGCATACAGAAGTAAAAGTCAATGTAAAATCACAATTCAAAAACAAAGAGCATAACCCAACAGCCTAAAGGGGAGAAGGCATCTGTCACAGAATGCTGATAGTCATTTTGAAGTGTAAGTGTAAGGTGCATTTGGACGAAGGAAAAACCTCTCACAGAACATAGGGCAGGCAAGGGAGCTTTCCTAGCAGTGAGATCCAGGAGCTAATGAAGCAGAGAGCCAAGTTGGTGTGTTTGGGAGAATGGAGATACTTATTGACATCCATTTAAATAAATGGCTACATGTTTGGCTACAGGTTTCTGTTAAGATGTGTTTGGTTATCCTAGTCAGTTTTTGACCTGCCCATTCAGTAGGAATATACCCAAATATATCCACGTATAGTGTGGAACTGGATTTGATTGACCCTCGTTGCCAGTTGAGTACCAGACAGAATGGAGTGGAAGGGAAAAGATTGTGATTCAAAGAGCCCCACACTTAGTTTTACATGGCCAAGGAGGTTTTGTTTTTCTTGTCCAGCAGCCACCCTTCTCTATGAGGAAAGAGTAAAAAACTTGGGATATGTGTAATTTAGAAAAAAAGGGGATTAAAGGAAGGACAAGATAAAACCTTATAAAATTATGCATGGTATGGAGAAAGATTTGTGTGAATTTGTAGTCTGATCTAGCAGGGACTCTTCTTACCTTGAACAGCAGCCATCCCATACTACATAGTAAACCACTTTTGAAACAAGGGGGCCTTCAAAAGCTGATGGTGTGTGTGTGTGTGTGTGTGTGTGTGTGTGTGTGGTGGTGGTATATGTGTGCTGCTTAAAGAGAAAAACTTAAAAGTCCCACTGGGCATTCCTAAACCCTTGAGTACTCCTAAAGTAGAATTGTGGATCCCAACAGCTATTTTTGAGGTATCACCATTTGCCAGACAAGCTTGCTCAGGGTCAGACATACCTGTTGGTTTCAGGTAAGGTCTGTGGAACAGACGCTTTCAGCAGTGAAATAGAATCTTTATAACTGAGAAACGATGAGAAGGGCATCCCCTGCTCTAAAGAATGCAGGTGGGGCAGTGGGGAGGATGGAAGGAAGAAAAGACACGTGCGAGTAGAGCGCACACTTTGCAGGCACAAAGTCCCAGGTTCCGTCCTTAGCATGTGCAGGTGGAAGATCTCAGGTTTGTATTAGAACTTGGAGAGCCACTGAACTCAGTGTAGATCAGCCTTCCCCAACCTGGTGCCTTCCAGATGTTTTGGACTCCAATTTCCATGACCTCCTGCTAGCATGACCAGTGGTCAGGAATGCTAGTCCAAAACATCTGGAAGACACCACGTTGGGGAAGGCTAGAGTAGATGATCCTGGATTAGACACACAGCAATGATCTGACTCAGTAGAAGGCTGCTCACTGTGGCAAAATGCTCTCTGTTATAGTCCACTTCAGATGGAAATTTGCCTCCCGTATGTAGCTGGTAATGTTGCTGCTGGCTTTTGTGTTTTAGGGCCTATGTTTTTATCTTCTGGCCAACAAACTTGTCCTTCTGATGCACAAACAAGATAAGGGGACGATGGATGAGTATGGTAGTAGTGTTCACTTTCTGGGACCAGTTTTGGTATGGAAAATAGTTGTTTAAACAAGAAATGTTTTGGAAATCTCACTCAGCCCCGAAAACGAGCCTGCAGGAGAACAAAAGAACTGGTAGCAATCCAGTCCAGAGAGCAATTTTAAATCAAATACATAAATACAAGCAATAAATGAACATAGTTATTCTGGCTCTGTTTTCTCTTGATCTGGAGGGATTGTTGGACTGGGCCCAGCCAAATGGGGCCCCTGCCAAGATTTTAATTGTCTGTTGCAGCCCTATTGTAAAAGTGGGGCCTAGTTTGCTCTCTCATAGGACTCTCTGTAGTTTGGAACAGTCCCATCTTATTGACTTGCAGAAAGGGTGGGGTAAGGATTTGCTTATTTATTTATTTGTTTATCATACTATAAAACCACCCAGTCACCATGTTCTCTGGCCAGTGTACAATATACTATAACATAAAATACAAACAAACAATGAATAAAAGCAGCACATAACCATACCAAGATAAAATCAGCTGCAAAGAATAAAAACACCCCAGCACATAAAACTAAAGTAAAAACAGCAGCAATAAAAGTGCAATGATCTAAAAACTGGGAGAATAAAAAGCTCTTCACCTCATGCCAAAATGACCATAACAACCATAAGTGCCAGGTGAGCCTCTCTGGGGAGAGCATTCCACAGCCTGGGCTGACTCCGCTGAAAAGTCCCTCTCTCTTGTGGCCACCTGTCTCGCCTCATTTGGCGGGGGCGCCTGGAGCAGCGCTTCAGATGATGACTTTAGTGTCCAGGCAGGTAAAAATAAGTATGAATAGATGCATGTGTCTGTACCTACATTTGTAGTGGGACAATGGCAAATCTGAGAGCACAGAGTCTTGAGTCCCAGATGCATAAAGTTTTTCATTTCAGGATCCTCATATCCTTTCATTCCAAAGGGATAGCCATATTAGTCTTTAAGGTGCCACAGGACTTCATTTTTTATACCCTTTCAGCAGGTCCTAGCCCAAGGGTATGCAACCTTTTTGGGCCTGTGGGCACATTTGGTGTGGGCACCGTCAGAAAATAGCTGGTGTAGGAGGTGTGGCTAGTCAGAAAGGGCAAGTAACCTGCCCAAACGACTGTGAACAAGGCAGAGGTGGGATCTGAGCCACAACACCCTTAATGACTCCTTTGAGCCCACAGTTTTCAGCACCTTCTCCTTATTTCCCTTCTTTTTCTTGGTGGCTGGACACACTGCAGACGTCAGTCTGAAGAAGCCCACAGTCTTCATTTCCTAAGAATTACTTTGAGCCCATCCAGTAGCCCAGAGGCATTTGAAGATGGCAGCAGCTGGAGCCCCTCACATTGCTTAGAGGTGATCCCAGCTGCCAGTAAGAACACGTGTTAATTTAAAAAAAAAAAAAAAAGTGGGAGAGGTAGGGCACCTTGGTGGGCACCAAGAAAGGTACCTGGGGGCACATTGGTGCCTGTGGGTACCATGTTGCCTACCCTTGCCCTAGTCGATGTACAGTTGAAGCTGCACTTTGGCTGATAGACCTGTGGCAGAGGTAATTCTTCTGTATAACTCTAAATCTTCCTTATGGCTATCCCAACCTCATTTGGGACCAGATTGCTCCCAATTGGCATCTAACGTCGACTGAACTGAGCAAAAGTGAATGTGAGAGTGACAGAGCGCCAGGCCAAAAAACAAACAAACTCACCCCCAATGAAAAGAAGAACATGACTTTCCTTGCCTACCCTACTGTTTCAACCTTCCCCCTCTCCCAGTCTCCCAAGACATTAATCAATGGTGCTCTGTGTTTAATTGACTGAGCAAGTTTACAACTGTCACAAGGTTTACTAGTTTCTTGCAGTAACAAGAGCAGAGTGCTGGGCTCAGGTCCCCCCGCCCCCAACACATCCATTTCTCTTGGCACACTTGCTCTAAAAATGGGGTTTTTGCGCTTGAGGTGTTGATTGCTATGGTCCGGGCTGTGCTTCCCAGAACCAGGCTTCAGACTTCAGTGTGTTTTGGTTTTGTGTTTTTCCTGACAAGGGTGGCAAGTGGAACTTTGCTAGATAGCCTTTCCAAGAGTTTTGCTAGATATGCTTTCGAAGAGCTTTAAAAAAAGCAAAGAAAAGCTGGAACAAGGCTCAAGTCTTGGGTGCTGTGTTCCTGTCCACCTTTTTAAAAAATTAACTTTGCTATTGCAGGCACCCCCAGGTTCCCAAAGAGCCATTACATTAGCCTCTGTGTAGCTCACTTCCCCCCAAACTCTGGGGTTCACTCCAACCCTAGTTAAATTTGGGAAGACTCTTATACCCCCAAAAGAAAGCATTCATGGCACAACAGCCTGTTTCTTGTTACTTCTGTATGAGAATCTGTCCTGGGAGTTCCTCTTCCAAAGACTGCCCCATTGGGAGTGATGGTATATTACATCAGACCCAGTGCAGAGGCATGGGAGAGTATCCAGCAGGGCTGCTCCACCTCTGCTGGTTCCTTTGTGCTTGTACGACCCACTGCTTGTGCAGCCGGGCTTTTGCACTTCTAAAAATAACCCTGGAAATGAGCAGAAACCTGCCCTGTTCCAGAAACGAGTGTTTCCACCTGGGCAGAATAGGATATTCCCCACCGCAGGGAAACCCACCCCTCAGTGGAGGCTGATTGGAAGGAGACAAGGCCAGAGGAGGAAATGGTGCAGAGTCACTGCAAGCAGCTTCCCCATGGGCCGGTAGTTGATGTCTTGGAGCCTCTGCCTCTGTAGAAAGTGTGGAGGCTACTGCTCTTGCTAAAGCAGCTTTCCCAACCTGGTGCCCTCCATATGTTTTGGACTTCAGCTCCCATCAGCCCCGGCCAGCCTGGCCAATGGCTATTTATTTATTTCATTTCTATACCACCCAATAGCTGAAGCTCTCTGGGCAGTTCCCAAAAATTAGTCTTTAGGAATGGGTTAGGTTAGGAATGGTGGGAGCTGTAGTCCAAAACATCTGGAGGAAACTAGGTTGGGGAAGGCCGAGCTAAAAGAAGATGGGAAGTGCTGCAGCACCTTAGAGGAAGCATGCAATTGAGCTGTCATCTGGCTGCCGTTGGCGAGCCATTGGGACATAGCAGCAGTTGATGCTGCTGCAGTCCTCTTGTTTAGCTGAAAGACGAATTCCAAAGGGGAGGAGGAAGTGACATCACAGAGTGGAGCTGTATGGGGTGGTGGGTAGAGGAGGGTGGGCTAAGGGCACTTGGCAGTAGTTCTTCTTTTAAATTCTTCTTATGAAACATCCATGTGAATGCAGCCAAATTGTCAGCTAACATGCCTATTTGCAGCCAAACACCAATAAGTAAGCTAGGCATGAATCAGCAATTGGTCCAGGAAGTCAGCTTCACACCTTGACTAAAAGGAGGTAACTTTGAACAGACATGAAGTTTGCCATAGTTTTAAGGGGCTGATTAATATCAGATGGCCCTGGGAAGGCAACTTCTGACCTTTAGATTTTATGGGGTTCTTACAGCCCCTACATAAACCTTAGAAGGATTAGGCCTAGATTATTTTAAGAGGCAATGAAGAAATGTAATAATGGAAAAAGTGATGTGTTAACAGCCAGAGGTTTTGTCTGTGGAGTGAAAAATGCTCATATTTTCACAGTTTGAAAGTTAAAAATACTCACTTTTAAAACAGTTTTGAACTGCTTTTGTCTGATGAATCTTTTTGTACCATTTTTTTCAAGGAGGCCTTCTGGAGATGGTCCACAGAAGTGTGCCTGTGTCTGTACTGGGCATTTTTGCCAAGTGTTTAAACTTGCTTGACAAGTATCATTAAAAAAAGAAGAAACTAAATCTCTTTAACCTGGCTTACTTACATTGGGGCCCTTGATTTGAAATGAGAATATTTTAAAAGACATCTGTCTGTTGCAGTTTTCTCTCTCCAGTTTGTTATCCTCTAACTGTACAAATTCAGAGCACCAATTCATTGAACAGTTGTTTGATTTTTGGCTGTCTGACACCTACCCAGACAGACGGAGGCTACAGATATAAATGTAACAGCAGCATGCAGACTGGGGATTTCTTTGGACACTGGACTGATGAAGCCCCTCTCTTCTACACAATACACTGGAACGTGTTGAACTCAGCACCTAAGCTGCAGCTTCTCCTTCCAGATTGTAGGTGTCTAGCTTTTGAAGTTGTAAAAAGAAAAAAAACAGAAAAAGAGCCCAGATCGTTCTCATTTTGACAATCCATACCTATGGATGTATCCCCCATTCAGGCTAAGTAAATGTAGCTCGATGGTAGCATCTACTTTGCATGCAGAATGCTCCAGATTCAGTCCCTGCAATCTCCAAGTAGGGCTGGGATCTTCAGTGGGGAGGGAATTCCACAACCAAGGTGCCATTATCAAAGAGGCCCCCTATTCCATGACACTATCAATGGCCCTCCTGACAGGGGTGGGACACACAGTCAGGCCTCCATTGATGATCTACTGATGATCTCAGTGGATGGGAAAGTTCATGTGACAGGAGGCGGTCCTTAATGTATTCTGGCCCAAACCAAGTGGAGCTTGAGGGATAAAGGGAGGGGCCATGGCTCAGTGGTAGAGCCCCTGTTTTGCATGCAGAAGGTCCCTGGTTCAATTTTTAGCGTCTCCCAGGTGGGTCGGGAAAGACCCCTGCCTGAAACCCTGGAGAGCCATTGCTGCTGGTCAGTATTGACAATACTGGGCTAGATGGATGAATAGACTGACTCAGTATAAGGAAACTTTCTGTGTTCCAGGCAGCATGCAATATCCATCTTCTGTTCTCCCTTATGTTTAAAAAATGATAAATATTACTTCTGCCTAGTCCCAGAGTTTCTTTTCTTTTTTTTAGGTGGTGGTACATCCAGTGATTATGTATGAATGATGATTTTGGGTTTAGATAGTGCTAAATCCTTTCTTTCCCCTTCCTATCTGGGGCTATGACATTGCGTCCAGATGCTGAGATTTTGTTTGTAAGCAAACTGGCTTCTCAAGAGATGTAGCTGTGAATGCATGACTTTTATTTGAGTGTTGTGTTTGCAGCATTCACCAGTCCCCCGCTTTAACCCGGGGGATGTAAAAATAGCTTTTTAACATCTGTAGAGAAGCAGCTGGCCAGCGACAAATATTAGGTCTCTTTGTGTTGTTCCATTACAAACAACTTTCAATGCTGCTGTAATGTGCTGTAGGTCTTGTTACTCAAGAGCATCCATTGATTAACAGGACATTTTGTGGTCAGTAAATAAACCTGTCTGGAGTGCTTCCTCTCAGGAGCATAGCACCACCAGGAAATGCAGTTGGAACATGGAAAGGAGCTTCCTCAGTGCTCTTTTGTCTTGGTTTATATATGTTGGACTGGGAGCTGGGAGATCCGGGTTCTAGTCCCCACTCAGCCATGGAAGCGCACTGGGTGACTTTGGGCCAGTCACACACTCTCAGCCCAACCTACCTCACAGGGTTGTTGTGAGGATAAAATGGAGAGGAGGAGGATAATGTAAGCCGCCTTGGGTTCCTTGCAAGAGGAAAAAAGGCAGGATATAAATGCAATAATAAATAAAAAATTAATTTATAGCCAACCTGTCTTGTCCACATGCAACAAAATAAGAATGATAGCATAAACATGGCATTATAAAACAGAAAATAGCCTGTGTTGACAAACGCCATTTTAAAAATATATTACTGACGCTTAGTCCCTTGCCCTGCCACCATCAAATGTTTACCCAGACGGGAAAACTTTGCATCACTTTCGCAAGATGCCTGCTAGAGTCCTGCATCTCCTTTATTTATTTTAATGGCCTCTGTTCAGCGCAAAAATATAATCTGTATAATTTAATCTAATCTCTGTGTTGTTTTCAGCACCATGACATATGGTAGGGTTCAAGAACTGGATGTGTACTAATTCTGTAACGTTCATGGGGATTCATATCCTTATGAAGAAGCATCTCCTATATATACCTGCCTGGACCGTAAGGTCATTTTCAGAGGTCCTTCTCTGGGTCCCCCTGCCAAATGAGTTGGGGTGGGTGGTCCCTAAGGAGAGGGCCTTTTCCATGGTGGCATCCTGGTTGTGGAATGCCCTTCCTAGAGAGGCTTGCCTAGCACCTATGTTGTCATCTTTTTTGGTGCCCAATGAAGAACATTTTATTTTCCCAGCCTTTTTAGTAACACAAAAAAATGTGTTACTGTATCTAGGGATGTACGAAAGTAACTTACCTTTCGCGGATTATGTTGATGGTGTGGGGGGGAGGCACTGGCCGGGGGGGGGAGGTGCTCCGTTCCTCCCCCCGGAATCCTCGAACGGCCGGCTCTGCTCCACGGCAGCTCCGCAGAGCAGCCGGCCAGGCCAGGCCAGAGCCGTCCGCAGCTGGATTTCCGGCCGTGGAGGGCTCTGGGTAAAAAAACAAACAAAAAAACACCGTGTACGCAAATGGCGGCGGCTACGGCTGCCGCCATTTGCGTTCCTTCTTTTTGGCCGTCTTAATCTACGTAAATATTTACGTAGACTATGACGGCGAAAATAAAGGGGAACGCAAATAGTGTAGCGGGCGCTATTTGCGTCCCTTTTTGATTCCCCGTTTTAGCCTACGTAACTCTTTACGTAGGCTAAAACGGTGAATCAAAAGGGGACGCAAATAGTGCCCGCTACGCTATTTGCGTTCCCCTTTATTTTCGCCGTCATAGTCTACGTAAATATTTACGTAGATTAAGACGGTAAAAATAAGGAACGCAAATGGCGGCGGCTGTAGCCGCCACCATTTGCGTACGCGTTTGTTTTTTTTGTTTAAACCCACCCAACCATGATAGGCTACGAAAAGATTTACGTAGCCTATCACGTCTTATTTTTTTTAAAACCTAGCCATGATAGGCTATGTAAATATTTACGTAGCCTATCACGTCTTTTTTTTTTTTACACAAGCCTGGAAATGGCGGCAGCGGCAGCTGGTCAAAAGACTGGCCGCCGCCGCTGCCGCCGGAGCCACCGCTGCCCGGAAGATCTGCCCCAGGTGAGCCTCGTCCCAGGGGGGATCTGTGTGGGGGGGGGGGTGGCAGGCCGTTCCACCACGGAGTTCGGGGGTCTGAATGCATTGGCATTCGGCCTCACCGAGATCCGTGGCAGAATTCTCTGACATCCCTAACTTTATCTTAAGATTCTTGCACTGCTGCTGGCTTTCACTTTGGTTTTATGCTCTAGTTTTATTTTGTTTTAAACTTTTTAATGTTTTTATATTGTGATTCATTATGCTATTGTGTTTTGTGGTTTTAAATCTTGTTTTGTGAACCGCTCAGAGAACTTTAGCTATTGGGTGCTATACGAATATAATAAAATAAAATAATCCTAGGTCCCCTTCACTCACTCATTCACTCACTCGCTCACGCGCTCACTCGCTCACACCTTTGTGGACATCAACACACACACACAGACATGCAGAGACAGTGTTATGTTAGCCACTTCCCTGCAGTGCCATTCCATGCTGCTGGAGGATGTGCTTTTGAGTTGGTAACAACCAAGATGAACAATCTGGATGAGCCCTCAAAATACATTCATAGAATAGTAGGGTTGGAAGGGGCCTATAAGACCATCCGTTCCATTCATACATGGACATAAAAACATGGGGGTCTGACCATGTTTCTCTCTCATTTCAGAAACTCTGGGATGGTTAGAAACCCATTTTAATGAAAATGAGTGTAATATGTCCCGGTTGGCCACTTTAAAGTATCTCATACTTTGCAAGTGGGCAATAGGTTATACTCTGCCTTTTATTACAAAGTTATAAGGTTACAATGTTTGGGACTGTTTAAGCTTATAAAAAGGGTGGGTAAGGGGAGACATGATAGAGTTGTTCAAAATTCCGTGTGGTATCATGAAAGTGGATAGGGAGACATTTTTCTCCCTCTCAAAATTCTAGAACCTGGGATCATTCAGTGAAGCTGAATGGTGGGAGATTCAGGACAGATAAAAGGAAGGATTTCTTCACACAGTGCGTAGCTAAACTGTGAAATTCACTACCACTAGATGTGCTGATCACCACCAACTTGGGTAGCTTTAGCAGGGGATTAGACAATTCTTAGAAGAGAAGGTTATCAATGGTTACTAGTCATGATGGCTATATATATATCACCTCACAGCCACCTGAGTTGAAAGTGGGTCTGGTTGAAGGAGGAGAGAAAGATTTCCTCCCCATGTCCTCTTTTTTTATGTACCAACAGGGATCTTGCTGTTAAGAGTGGCCTTTCTGAATCACATCAGTGACAAAAGCTGGGGTGGTGGTGGTGGTCCGTCTTTCAAACATATGCTTAAAACTTTTTATTTGTATTTCCAAGGCCCTATTTGTGTTTTATTTTCTTGTGTTTGTATCGTAATGGCCATTGGCTATAAACAATACCATTTGTAAAAAGAATTCATTCTCTCTCTCTCTCTCTCTCTCTCTCTCTCAACTCCAGTATTGGAGACGGTATGCCTCTGTATACCAGTGGGGAATATGAGTGGGAGAGTGCTGTTGTACTCATGACGTACTTGTGGGCTTCCCATAGGCAGCTGGTTGGCCACTGTGTGAACAGAATGCTGGACTAGCTAGGCCTTGGGTTTGATCCAGCATTGCTCTTTTTGTGTTCTTATGTCCTTATCCCCAGCTTTGTAGTGAAGTAATTAGATATTAGAATGATTGGGTACTTCCAAATGTCAATAAGTTAATGAGTGAGACTTTTTTTTATGCTGTCATTCAGTTCTGTTGCTGGTTTGGTGCCTGCGGGGATGGCTGGGGAGAGGGGGAAATTCAGGATTATAGATTTGGATACACAGACTGACCAGCTGTTAAGTTATATAGTGGGTTTGAACAGCATATTGGAAACATGAAGTCACAACTGGATGGACTCAAGGTAATCACTGAATTGAAAAGGTTTGGGATGGGTGTGTGTGTGTGTGTGTGTATATTGGGGTGGGGGTGGGGGTGAAACCTGCTTTCCAAATTGGAAATTACACTAATTAATCTGGAACTATTTATAGGTTAATAACAAAAGAACTGGTGGAAATGACTTATGTGAGCATATAGAAATTTTCAGTTCATGCATCTGGGTAAAAAGGTGCCTTATAATTTTTTTCTTCCCTGGAAGTGTTTTACAGTTTAGCTGATATAGTTATAGTCCATTAATAAACCAATGCCATTATGGAATCCACTCACATTCTCGGTAACAGACCAGGGATCAATTCCATTCTTAGGACACCATAAGAACCTCTGTTTTCCTGCAGTATCTAAGTGTTCTGCATGACCAGAAGCAGAGAGCTTCATAATGAATAATGTTAAGTTTTGTTTGTTTTCCAGAGAGTACTCAGAGTACGACATCAGCCCCAAACGAAATACAGGCAAACCAGCCACAAGCCCTTCACTATGCTCTGGCTAATGCCCAACAAGTCCAGATCCACCAGATAGGTGAAGATGGCCAAGTCCAAGTAGTATGTACTCATTCCTTATAATCTCTTCTATTCTCCAAAGCAGCTTTCAGTTTTATGTGCTTGTAGTTATATTCAGCCTTTTCTTTGTTCCAAAACTGTGATCCCTACGACTTCCCTAATTGGCTTTTTTTGGAGGGAGAGCTGGGGGGACGATTACTTTCTGGTGCTAAGTGCATGCATACATGCAAAATATGGATGCACCATTGCCATGAATAACTGTAGTAATTTTGTACGGATATATGAATGTGCATGCAAATGAACACTTAAGCTTTCTAGTTGTTCCATCCACATGCAGAGCACAATCATGGTGGATTATGCATTTGCACCCCACACCCATCGCTAGCAATCTGGAAATCCATTTGTGATTCATTTATCCTCATTTTTTCCAAAGTGCGTTCTGAAGTATTTTTCAACATCTGTTAGCTGAATTCCTTACATGTGTATCCATTTAAATTCATGTATATACGCAAAGCTTATAAACATTGACATTGAAATCTTTTCCCCAAAAAAAGTTTAAATAAAGTTAACACTTTGACCCCAAGACCCACAGAAGACAGGAAGTTTAAAAGTTAAGTGTGACACTTTTGCCATTACTCAAGCTCTTGTGTTTCTTTAAAAATTGCACTGGTGGGCCATGGAAATGCTTGCATTGGCTTCTGTAGCTTTGTTTCATATCACTAAATCAAGGGCAATGTTGCATGGAATTTAAATATGTTCCCCATGGTTAGGTGGAGGGAATGCATACTTCTACAGTTATTTTCAGAAGTGTCCAAGTACTTGCAGTCCTCTTCAGCACTGGTGATTTGAGTGAAATCCAGCCCTTCTTGGACAGTCAAGTTGTATATCATTGTCAGACAACTAAAATGCTGCGGTCGACCAAGTTCTGTCTACTTCCAGGTGCAGATGGGAGCCCACAGTTCTTACCACTGCTCCTTGTCTAAAACTACCAGCTGGATCCAGTGCCTCTGCCCAACTCCCAGATAATCTGTGGGCTGAGCGTGATTTATCCATTGGTGTGACTTAGGGACTCATTGTTGTCTGCTATGTAAGAACTGTGGATCATTAAAAAAAACCCCACTCCAACTATGTACATTACTCACCACTATATTGTAGCTTTCCTCTGTCTTGAAGTATGTTCATTCTCAGGCCTGTGGTAGTGGCAGGGGTAGTGACTCCACTTACAGCCAATAGGGCAACATCTTTTGTGGTGGCAGAGAGGAAGCATGTGGCAACATATGAACCAGGTGGGAAGGGCATTGGACTGCACATAAGTGGCCCCTGGTGTGGGGCACCGCCCCATAGGTGCACTGTTAGGTGGTCTCCATGTGGCAGCCATTTTGAATGAGGCTGGCTTTACATCTGTGACTGAGCTGCTTCACTGCTGCAAAGAGCTATTAGTGCAGCCAGGACTTATACAAGCCAACCCTATAGTTGCAATTGCTGGTACTCACAACACAAAGGGTTGGATTGGACTGTTTTTTCATCCATTTGATGCTTTCATTTGTATAGAATGTTTGAAGATGTCCAAGATAATGGCAAAATATATGCTGCACATAGAGGTGGATGAATCTATCTATTTCACTGTCTATGATGTTTGCATTTTTTCTAACACAAGTTCATTCCATCCCATTTCTGCATCAGTTCGCAAATGTGGGTGTTTTTTTTCAAGCCTGCACAAAAATTCATGTGCATTTTTGTATTTAATTTCCTCTAATATACACATTTTTGGCAAGTACTTTGGCCTAATGTGTGCATTTTTGAACACTATTTTTTCCTAATACATGCAGTTTTATATGCAATTTTCCCTAAGGTACACAGTTCTGTATGCATTTATTGGTCAGAGAACTGCATCACAACATTTGGAGAAGTGAAAAAAACCATGAAGGACAATTGCATTCTGGTGCATGTCTTAATTCAAGAAGTATGAATTATGTCCGTTCATATTAAAATGAATTTATCCTCTGATATCTAGTTGCACATATGAGTCAACGATTTGTACACCCCCCTTTCCTACATAACTTAGAGCAGTGTTCTCCAACCTGGTGTCCCCCAGGTGGTATGGACTACAACTCCCAGGATTCCTGACCATTGTCTATGCTAGCTGGGGCTGATGGAAGCTAAAGTCCAAAATGACTGTTGCCTCCCTTCACATCCCATCATAATCTGCTGAGAATGTCCTCTTGATTATTCCAATTCTGTGTCATGTTCATATAGAGGTGCATTCTTGGATTCAGACTAGTAGCCAGGGCCATTCTCAGATGGAAAGGTGATGTGTAAATTTACTAACATAAAAAAATGAAGCAGAACTATGAATAGAAGCTCCCATTTAATGTTTTTAATAGCAGCCAATTCAGCTGAAGTCTATGGTACTGGTGGAGAATTATTTTTTTAAAAAAATATTTCCCACCCATAATGATTTCCCAATAAAAATCACCCCTTAAAGCTGTTATTTGCTTTGGGCAGAGGGGCGTACAGGGAGGGGAACCTTTCTTTTCCCACCGCCTCTGAAAGACTTAGGGTGCAATCCTTTGCACGTTTAGACGCAAAAAAGTCCTACAACTCCCAGCATTCCCCAGCCTTACTTGACTAGCAAACAGCCTAATCAGGTTTTAAAAAGAAAAAGAAAAAAAGAACAAAAACCATTTTGAACACTTTCCCCTGGAAGCCATTGAGAGTTTAACATTGCAAAGGGAAGCTGATTCTAATCGCAACATGGATTGGACCTGTGGTCTAATTTTATATACAGTTTCTATTGTCGTTTTGATACCTTCGGCATGCCGCTTTCCCCTATAAATAGACAGTTTCCTTCCAAAGGAAATGAAACTGTTTGAAATAGAAGGATCTGTGTTTCTTTGAAATTCATGTGCAATTGATGGTGCGTTATAATATAAGGAAGGCCTTTGACAGAATTCCACATGGATATCTTTAATCTTGGTTTCATACACAGGCGTATGAAAATGAACACAAAAGACTTCTTAAAACCGAAGTAGCAGCCAGTTTGCCAGCAGGTAAATCTCTCTAGCAAAGGGCCTGTCAGGATTCATGAGCACTTTTTTTCCCCTGCTTTCCTTGATTACTTTTTCTTTTTTTAATCAAGCACTGTGCTTGATTTTCTTTCTGAGGTAGTTGTACAGGTCAGTGATGTATGGTAGGGATTTTTTATTAAAACTCTTCAAGCTAGATTCTCTGCTATTGTTGACTGGCACAACTTCAGTAGAGAGTGGTTGGAAGGCTGCCATTCCATACCAGTGGAAAGTTTGTCCTTTAGTTGGGGGACAGTGTTCCTCTCCACCAGAATTGAAATATAGAGCAAAGGGCATAGACAATTCATTGCACAGGTATAGTAGCTGCAGTTATTCAGGGGTGGTGCAAGTGATCTTAAAGGAAGCTTTCAGGCGAGACTTTCACCCTGTAACAAAGCCATGGTGTTACCAATATTCTTCCATTCCTTCGTGATATTTTTCAAACAAATGCTGGGTGGGTAACCAGTGGCATTTGCAACATAGAGCTGAAAATACAAAACATGGTAAACATGTCGCTAAAATATGTATATACTAGACGCTTTCAGCCAAAGATTAGTCTGGGTAGTTCAAATCAACAGCATGCAGCCTCTCCTGTTCCCTGGACCTGTGCGAGCTTTTCCCTAGCTGAACTGTCTTGCCGTTCCTGCAAGACAGAATCTGCCCGATCTGTCAGCATCCCGTTACAGTTAGAATGTTCATGAACATTCTGTGATACCCTTGTAACTCGGCAAATGCCCAGTGGGTTTTAATTGCAACTAAATGTTTTAATTTTACTGCTGGTTGGAGGGAGTGCTGGGAAGGCAGCTTTATTGGAACAAGAACTTTGTGTGTGTGTTGGGGTGAGGGGGAGTTGTTCCAGTGTTGACTGAATGACTGGATGGCTCTTATTTTGATACAGAAGTTTATGTGGGATGGGTATATGTTAGAATGCATCCTGGGAAGGATCAGGATGGAGCTTATTTTCCCCATGGGGAGGATCAAGGTTTCCTAAAAGAACTTGACCCTGCACTTTCCAAATGAGCTATGCACCCCCCTCCCTCAGTGAATATTGTCTAGGCTGTGCACCAGGATGACAATTTCAACTCTTTACAAGCATCTTAATTATACTCTTCCTGTTACCAACCCTGGATACCAAGAATAGAAACAAATTTGGCTAAGTTAGTTACATACCTCCCAGGATTCAGCATTCCATCTGTACTTTCAAAATGAAATTATGTCAAAATATAGGTGCAGCAAGTATTCTGAAAGAAGAGCCTTTGACTTCTTAGGTGTCTGCTTTTCCCATTGCTAAATTGAACTGTTTTGAGCTGACTATATTCCTCTAGTTTTGACTGATGCTTCTTGTGTTTCTTTCCTTTTTTCCCCCCTCATGGATCCCACAGGGTCACCTCCACATAGCACAGGTGCCACAAGGAGAGCAGGTCCAGATCACACAAGACAGCGAGGTAAGGCACAAACAGACTGGCCAACTGGGCAGAACCTAACCTGTAGCTGTACTGCTAAGGCATGGCTGGCCTGTGCTATTGGAAGCAACAAGAGTGAGATTAAACACATGGTGCTGTAAGGAAGAGCAGCACACTCCAAACCTGTGTATGCGCCACTGGGGCAGCTGGGAGATGTGCAGGGCCTTGAGTGTGCCCTTAGTTCACTCTGTTTCCCTTGGTCCCCAGCCAATTTAAAAACACAGTAGGATAAACCAAAGGTCATCTCCCATATTGCACTTCTATACACACACAAGTCCACACGTGTTTCTGCAGGGGAGTGTATTTTGTAATGTCTGAGCAGCCATGCTCAGCGGGTTCCTTTTCAGCTCAGTATATGTGTCTGGAAGCTGATCTGAATGTCCTTGTTCAGCTATTTTTACTTGAAAGTGTGTGTGTGTGGGGGGGGAGTGTCAGAATGTGCCTTCAAACGATACAATTTAAAGCCCAGTCTGACATTGCGGAGAAGTGAATGATTGTTACTTTGGATCTTGTGTGGTGTCAAGGAAGCTCTAGAGAGATTTTGCCTCTTGAGACATTGACACATTACAGGAAGAGTCTGGTTGTTTTTGCACGCCCATATGACTTCAGAGGGAGTAACCTTGGATGTGAAGGAAAGCAGGATCAGGTCCGTCTTTCATCTGTGTGGATAGAAAACATCTGGATTGGGGTTTATTCCAGTTTATACTCCTTTGGATGGAAGTGGAATAACTGCTGACAGCATAAAGAGCATAGAAAGGATGAAAGCTGGTTCCCCCCGCCCCCCTTTACAGGAATATTCATTTTGCCCCTTGAGTGTGAAATATGTATGCGAAATTACCTCCCCACCCCCAGTTTCTAAGGCCTTTATTGCAAATTAGATAGAAATTCCTTCCTGTGCTTCCTTTCTTCCTTTATACTTTTAGACCTAGAGGCTTCTTCAAAATCGCCCATGGCATTCAGAATCTTTTGTAACTGATGTCTTTTGTGACTTCCATAATGGAGCTCTTGTTTTCCTGTGGGACTAAGTTTAAAACAAAATCAATGGCTACTAGCAGAAATGACAGCACCAGTATAGCAGATATTGTATCCATCAGGAAAGTTGCATTCTGTACCAGCCAAAGCTTTACCATGTTGCTCTGCTAATTTTAGGTTGACAGACACTTCAGTATGTCTGCACATTTGTAAAACAGAGCAAATAATTGAAGGAAACTCCTGTTTAAAAGCTGGGACACAAAAGAACTGATTTATTTTATTTTATAGCAAATTGTAAAACATTACTCCGAAGGGGAGAAATGTCAGCAGTAACCATAATTGCCACACTCTGGCCTGGTTTGCACGTAACACTAAGCCATAGTTTATTTAACCCATACTTTGTTGCCCTATGCAGGGTTTGTCTGGCAGATGATTGAGCCAACCATAGTTTGTTTTCTCAATTCATGGATTGTTTTTTCCCCCTCCTCCTTTGCCCACTCCCTCCCTGTATCCCAAATGCCTTTGCGGCACTGTAGTACTGGCATTTAGAACAGCTGGGGGTTTTTTGGCCGCTCTTGCTTGCTATAGCTTGTACAACAATGCACAAACAACCCATGATTCTGGATTTGCATGTAATGACAACCCATGGTTTAAACAACCCAGAGTTCACAATCCAGCAACAAACCATGCATTAATCTTTCTAGGTCTTTTGTGGTTAACATGTTAACTTTTTAACACAAAAGTTAACTTTTGTGGTTAACTATGGTTTGTTATGCAGCTATGTTCACACATGACGACAACCCAGAATTCAACAACCCATACCATGGGTTGTCATTATGTGCAGACCAGGCCAATGTATCACCAAGAGCCTGTACACAGGGAAACGGGAAATTGCCTCACAGTATGAGAGGAGGAGAGTTAAAGTGGTTTGCATATTGAATGCAAGACTTGCCACACAATACTATGCTGAATAGCCATGTCTTCTGGAGTATGCATAGCTATATGCATAGTAAGGCTATGTATATTTTGCACTGTATGAGCAGGCAATTTCCTATTCGGTAGAGAATTTAGTATCCTGAGAATCTCAACTTTTATTCGAAACCACCTCAAGGGTTCTAACCCTTATGGATGCAAAGATAAGTTTGAAACCCTATGAGCAATGACTGGTAAAATCTCAGAAAACAGAAGGAGACTGAATGGTTGTGGGGCGAGATTCCTCTTTGGGTAGTCTCCTCATAGCTAGCAAAAAGAGAACCCATTATGCTGAATTCAGTCAGTGGCTAAAGGCTGGTACCCAACTACACAACTGTGTCAGAAATAGTGATTTGGAGCTGTTACAAAATGGTGGGGAAGAATGAGCTACAGCAGAATCAAGACCCACACTGAGAATGAGGGAGAGGTAAGAAGCTAAAACTGAGTTTTAAAATGTTACATGCCACTTTGAGAACCTGTCAGTTGAAAAGAGGAAAACAAGTCCAATAAATACATACAAAGAAGCACATTTCCCTAATTCATTTAGATTGTATCATTCTTGATATAATATGGACACTTGTAGTATAAAATATGCTCAGCATTGCCATGGGAAAAATCATTTGGTGTAGATAAAACAAGAGCTTTATATGGGTGCTAGATGCTACAAACCACTTTAAAAATGAGTGGGTGAGGGATGCTGGGAGTTGTAGGACATATTTATGTCCAAACAGGCATAGGACTGCACCCTTAGTAAACTAAAGGAACCCGTGCTGAAGAACATGCATCCCTTTACAGAGTTCTCACTTGTTTACATTCGTTGTATACTTTTTAATTTTACAGGGTAACTTGCAGATACATCAGGTTCACGTTGGACAAGATGGGCAGGTAGGGTTTCACCTCTTGACTTAACTTTTATGTGGTATTACAGGTTGCTAGTGGGAAGCACACATTGCCTGCAAACTCTAAAGACTGGACCGAATGTTTTCTGCTTTAATCGTTTTCATGTAAGACAATTTGCAAGTTAAGCCAATATATAGCCAATGTGCCGATCTGACATCTTTGTGTGTGTTTATCTTAAACTTCCTTGAGTCTTGGCTTGTTTCGTCATTGTGCTAACTGAAAAGGATATTCCTCTTTTCTTATCATTGGTTGTCAGCATGGCCAGATGTGGTCAACAAACTCTGCAGACATGGGGATGTTCAATGCTAAGAGGATAACTGACACTTGATTTAATCATCATCTTGAGAAAGAGAGGTCTTCCACATCTGCTCTCATTTTTCTCAGCAACTGCAAACTGTTTATGCAATTCTCAGATACCTGGGGATTTGGTTAGGGTTACTGATCATGTGACACTCTGTACATGCTCCGACAGCTCTCTTGTTATCTCTTATATATTCCAGGGCAGGGCCTTGAGATTGTAAAATGGGTGCCAGGTCAATGCTCCAACCTTTTCCCTGTGAATTTTTACCAAGGGAAAGTCCACTCACTTGAGAAACAATAGTCTAAAGCAGCCTTCCCCAATCTGGCCCCTTCCAGATGTTTTGGACCTTGATTCCCATCAGCCCCAGCCAGGACGGCCAATGGTTGGGTATGCTGAGAGTTGTCCAAAACATCTGGAGAGTGGAAGGCAGGCCTAAAGTGTGAATGGGCTCCCATAATATTACAGGGGCCTTTGAATCCAGTCAATCAAATTACAATGTGGAGAATTGTCTTAAGATCTCACAAATGTGACAAAGTCCTTTCAGTGTATTAACAACTCTTACCCGTGAAATATTATTTATATGGGTTTCCCAAGCTTCTGCCTGCATGAGGGCCTTATAACATCAGAGTTTCTTGGGGTATGTTGCCAGTTATGTGTCTTCCTCCCCCCTGTTCCACCCCACCCTTTTGCATTTTTTGTCCTGGTAGTTGCACTGGATTTAGGTCTTGTTTTTCTGGCATGATAATCCATGGAACCAACAAAATCCTGCCAAGAAGAACTCTCTCTACCTCCACATGTGTTCTATTAGTTCAGCGTTTCGTATTTCAGTGCACGTTTAATAGAAATACCAAACTGAAGAAATAATTAAACGTTCTGTTTTAACTAATGGAGTATATATGAGTCCTCAGAACAATGGGAGGGTTTTGTTCTTGGCAATATTTGTAGATTCCCAGAGGTTTCCTCATTGTCTTTGCTCTCATCTGATCTCCAGCTACTCTCCCCCTCCTGACCAAGCCTCCCACCCAACCAGCTCCTCCTCCTAATGCTGAACTTCAGGGAGTGCCCGGTCCCCATAGATGCTGGATGTGTTCACAAAGCATGCAGAGATAAGGCCCCAATGTTCTGTGTGAGGAAGGGAGTACAGCATGGTTAATTAATGCTTTTCTCTTATTTTCTCTGCCTTTTACTCTGTGCCCACCTCTTCTAATATAAAAGTATTTAACGCAACACTAGAAAAATAGCACCTGGCTAAAGATTTTGGATTTTCCGGGCCACTCAGATGTTGTGTTCAAATTCTGACTTTCTAGAAGCTGTAAATGGCAAGCTGTTATAGAGAAAACAGAAGCTGGTTGCAGGATCTCAGTGTTCCGCTCTCAGAATTTGGACTCCTTGTTTCAGAATTGGGAAATTTTGGCACACGTTTCACAGGGCTTTGTCACCCTTGAAAGAAGGGTAAGGTCTAAGTGTGTCCACCTGTCCAGAAGCAAAATCTGTTGGGAACATCCCCTATTGCTAGAACAGGTGCAGTTATGCCAAACACAACAGCTGTGCACCCTTCTGCATCCTCTGTCCATTTTAATAGGGCTTCCACAGGAGAATCACCCAGCTGATCTAGCCCCCGATATGTTGCTATGGGATCTGTGACATTTGGATTCCCCTGCCCCATGACAGAGCTGGATTTACTGCATCTGTTCCCAGCATGAGCTGCCCATAGATTGCTGGCTCTTGCTTTGTGAGTGAAGTGCAATGCAGATGAGTTCGTGTGTTCCAGTGATCTCACAGTCCTATCTGGAACACTCCAGCACTATCTGCTGGAGGACAATCTGTACATCTTGGGGAAGACTGAAGGAAAAAACAAGGGGCCCCAAAGGATGTCTAACATCTTTGCCAGTCACTGCACAATGCATTCTAAAGGCTATTTAATTACCTTATGCCAAGAGGCAAATGTGCTTGTTTACAGAGAGATCCAGCTTTTCATGGGAAAGTCTCAGAGCAGCCCTATTTTAATATTAGTTTTTCATGATATGTGTACCCTTTCTCCCCTCCAAATTATTCTGTTCACATATCACCTTTTATTAGCATTGTCAGGACCATCCAATTTATTGGAGCCCAGTTGAGATCCAGTATGACCCATAGCAACAATCTAATTGCAACTGGTGTAAACACAGAATGCTTCAGCCCCTCACTGTTAATTTTTTAAATGCTGTTTTGGCTGAACTGTAAAACTGACAGAGCTTAATATGAGTAATTAATAGGCTAGGAATATTATCCCTGGTTCAAGAAGAAAGAAAAAGCAAACAGACTTCATTTTTCTCATCTAAATGGCTTCCCACATCAAAAATGTTTTATTCTTCAGTTTAGGTATTAGTATACAGCTTCCAGGATTAATATATTGTCCTACAAGAATGAAAAAAAGCCCCTTTTGATTTATGCGTGTAGGAGCCTCATTGTAGAGGTAATCAGCATTTTTACTGCTTTCATGCTTGCATATTCTGTTTACACTATCCCTATTTAATTCAGAGATCACCAGTCTCCACCCCACATTTCTCCAACTACAGATTCTCTGATTAAAATTGCCTGTCAAGTTGCAAAGTTGTGCTCCTTTCCAGCCCAATGAAGTAATCGTGACCTCTTCTGATGTGGTCCTGTGGGACATTAAAAAACATACATGGTGTTTCAGAAAGGTGTTAAGTTACATTTCTAAAAACAGTCAGCAGTTTGCAGTTTTTTACACTTTATAAATAAGTAAAAGGGGAATGTTGACATGGAAGATTCTTTCAGTGAGTGTTCAGAATGAAGCTGCCTAAAACACCTGACAGGGTTGGTTCTCATGGGCAAGAATTAAAATATAAAAGGCTTTGTCTCCCCCTTTCCCTGCACCCCAAGAACAAATGTCCCATAACTAGGTTTGAATAGAGCATAGAAATGAATTTTTCTCAGAACTGGAAAAAGATCTCAGATCCCTGGGAGCCAGCATCACATTTTTAGGTGCCAGCTCTGCAGAGGACTGAACAAATGTTTTTAATTCCTATGTGCGAGCCCTAAATCTCCAGGCCCTTGAGTGATTTTTTTCAGCCGTGTTCTCATGGGTTGTTCTGAAACTGGGATATTTCCAGACTATTGCTGTCCCTCCTTCAGGTTTGCCAGAGCCTGAATAACCTCCAGATGTGATGGAGAACCTTTTTATTTGGGCAAGTATATATTTCAGTTAATTTGTTGTTTATTTGGTCAGTTGCTTCTGACTCTTCGTGACTTCATGGACCAGCCCATGCCATTTATTTGTATTTATTAGCATTTTAGACAAAGACCTTCAAAGTGGCTTACAGGATAAAAACAAATAAAAATCAGTATCTAAACCAGCCTTCCCAAACCCATGTCTTGCTAGATGTTTTGGACTGCAATTTGCATCAACCCCAGCCGGAATGGCCAAAGGTCAGGGCCGATGGGAGTTGTAGGACCAAACATCTGGAGGGATCTAGGTCTCCCCATACACAGACAGACACACATGCATGCACACACGCACACACATTTATATATAAGCAAAGAACAGCATCTTAACCACTAAGCCGCGGTGGCTTAGTGGTTAAGATGCTGAACTGCAGACCGGAAGGTCGGCAAGACAGCAGTTCGAGACCTGAGTGCCGCATGACGGAGTGAGCTCCTGTCTTCAGTCCCAGCTCCTGCCAACCTAGCAGTTCGAAAGCAAGAAATTGCAAGTAGATAAATAGGTACTGCTTTGGCGGGAAAGGTAACAGCATTCCGTGCACCTTGGTGTTCAGTCATGCCGGCCACATGACCACGGAAGCTTCTTCGGACAGCGCTGGCTCTTCGGCTTAGAAATTGAGATGAGCACCACACCCTAGAGTCGGACACGACTGGTTGGGGACACCTTTACCTTTACCTTTAAAGAACAGTAGAAAAATAATCTCAAATAACAAAATACAAGAATAAAACAGGGAACAAAAAAATCATTCAAAGCTAAAGACCTAACTGAATTAAATGGTCTTTCCAGAGCATCAGAATGCTTGTAGCAAGGATTTTTGCAGATCTTCAGTGGGGAAGGAGTCCCACGACCAAGGCACCATTACCAAAGAGGCCTTGTTCCATGACACTATCAGTGCCCCTTCTGACAGTGGTGGGACACACAGTCAGGCCTCCATTGATGATCTACTGATGAGCTCAATGGATGGGGAGGTTCATGTGACAGGAGGCGGTCCTTAATGTATTCTGGCCCAAACCAAATGGAGCTTGAGGGATAAAGGGAGGGGCCATGGCTCAGTGGTAGAGCCCCTGTTTTGCTTGCAGAAATCCCTGATTCAATCCTTAGCATCTCCCAGGTGGGTCGGGAAAGACCCCTGCCTGAAACCCTGGAGAGCCATTGCTGCTGGTCAGTATTGACAATACTGGGCTAGATGGATGAATAGACTGACTCAGTATAAGGAAACTTTCTGTGTTCCAGGCAGCATGCAATATCCATCTTCTGTTCTCCCTTATGTTTAAAAAATGATAAATATTACTTCTGCCTAGTCCCAGAGTTTCTTTTCTTTTTTTTAGGTGGTGGTACATCCAGTGATTATGTATGAATGATGATTTTGGGTTTAGATAGTGCTAAATCCTTTCTTTCCCCTTCCTATCTGGGGCTATGACATTGCGTCCAGATGCTGAGATTCTGTTTGTAAGCAAACTGGCTTCTCAAGAGATGTAGCTGTGAATGCATGACTTTTATTTCAGAGAGCAGCTGCCAGTCAGTGTTGGAAATACTGGGCTAAATGGACCAAGGGTCTGACTCAGTATAAGACGACTCCCTATGTTTCTGTGACCAGTACTTTAAATTGTGCTGAGAAACGGCACACATTGTAGGATGGTTCTGAAGCTATTTATCTCTGGTGAGATCCAGGAATTGAATGAAAAACAGAGAAACACTTTCTGTTTTCATGAAATTTTCTTATCTGTTTGATAAAAGATTCTTCCTTGTCAAATGTGCAAATTTCAATACAAGAAACATGGAAATTCAGCTCAGCCTTGATATTGTACAGTTTCAACTTTAAAAGTTGTTACCTTCCCTGATACGTTCTTGATGGGGGAGTTTAGAAAGAAAAAAAGCGTGTGCTGCTTGCAGCGTTTTTTTTGTTTTTTTAAAATAATGTTACTAAACACCCAAATGTAATGGTTTAACTATCTTTTCTAACTGCACAAGTTTGGTTTCTTGTCAGGATACAATTAGGTGTGTACTTTAAATATAGTCCAATTCAGCAATATTTGTTTTGTAAATAATATCTTGACACTCACTCCGGGGGATAATGTTTTATTGCGGTGTAGGAATGTTATAATGTTTCTTACATGTTGGGCTGTTGCAGCATCCATGCCAAAGCTCTTTGGTGTTATAAGAACCCATACCTCTGGAATCTTTTCTGGGCCTGTCTCTTCCTTGAATGAGACCAACAGAGGGCAGTGGTGGTAAAATCTTTGTTGGATACTTTCCTAAAGCTTTGAAGAAAGGCAGAAGAAATTTGAATTGCAGATACTGGACATCTTTGTAAGCGAAGTCATATTATGAGGACAGAGGCATTCAGAAGGTGGTTGTTCCAGCTACACCGCTGACAGAGGCTCTTTCTTTCTTTTGTGTATACGAAATCCTTAACTTCTGTGGCAGCTGTGTAGTGGACTGGAAAAAGCTGTTTTCCTATTTCAGCACATCTGCTTTGAATAATCAATGCAGAGAAACAAACAAGATTGTTAGAAGAAAAACAACAAAATGAGAAACTAAACTCTGTGCAGCTGGAAATCAGAAACTGTTAGGCTTTTTTTTTAAGAATTAAAAAAGGAGATAAATTAGCATTGTAACTGGCAATTGGTTGATAAATTATTGCAAACAGATCTTGTTGGATTTGTCCTTGTTTTCAGAAATATTAATTTGAATTGAAGAGCATTAAAATAGATTTTGTGGGGGTTAGCAGACAGAATCATTTTCATATGAAATGCTTTGGAGGCTTTTTCCTTGAAAACAATTTACCCATAAACAAACTTCATTGGCTTTAGTCTTCCCCAAATAGGGAGCTCTCTTATTCTTCCAATCTTGAGACAAAACAAAGTACTCTAAACAGGCATCTCCTTGGCCTTTGCTCGTTGCAGTCAACATTCTGCATGGTTAAATTGGACAGTTGGAACAATATGTATGGAGTGACATCTCCAGTCAGTTCAGGGTCAGAGAATGTGTAAAGTTTACATAAACATTTGCACATGAGCATTTAAGTGAATGGGGAAAATATTGCTTATGCAAAGCTTTGTGTGCACCCATGTTCTTCCATCTGCCGCTGAACTGGAACAGCTACATTTTTCTTATTGAAAACCTTAGGCTGCCGTCCTCAATAGGCTGTCCCACTGAACACAGTGAGACACACTTCTGAGTAAATATACATAAGATTTCACTGCATATCTCAGAAGTTACAGCTCCCATCCAGTTCAATGTATTAAGCTGATTATTAATCTTGCATTTTAACCAATTAATCAATTAAATGTAAATAAATGCATGTCACCAAAATCTCAGTATAAATGCCTTGCTGACATACTAAAGGAAGTATAGGATAGCTTAATAAACAAAAGACTATTTCTCCTTGTTAGAAGAAAAGTGTGTCTAGGCTTTTTTCCATTCCCTATTATACTATATCAGAATCATAATAGCATCAAAAACCAAAATGCCCTTATTCTACAGTAATTCAAATGTGTCCTCTGGTTAATCAGCTGAAGCTTTAGTTGATTCATCTGGACTGCCATTTTCTTGGTAGAAAGGTGGAGTTCAAATCGAATCCATCCATCCATCCATCCATCCATCCAATAATCTGATGCTCTTGGGGGATATACATCACAATATTTATTTTGTAACCTTCAGGTTCTAGTAAGCTGGGTATAGCATGGTAACACTGAAATGGGTGTTGGTAGTCAACTTATGGTTTAAAATACATAGATTTAAATAAGGCTCTTAGAATGGCGGTGCAAGGCAACAAACTGTACTGCTAACTTTAATTTCAGTGGATCTTGTTGGAGGAGGTGGGACGACCGCATAGTGTCTCAGCTAAGTAAATGGGGTTTGCACAATAGCATTAGTAAGAGTGGATTGTTCCCTTGTCTTCCCAGTGTACTAGAAACTAAAGTTAATTATAATGTATATGACGAAAATAAGCATTAATACCTGTGCAATTCTTTTTCATCCTTGAAAAAGCTGCTGGCACCCATTGCAGCAAAAGTAACCAACATTTAGCACCAGCATTTTACAAATTGTTGAAGCCGTGAACAGTTCATGTTTCTAAGACTCTCCCCAGCCATTTCTACTTGAACATCAAAAAAGAACTGTAGCTGTGTTTCAACAACACAAAGTTAATTTGTTTTTTGATTTTTTTTTTAAAGTAGAATGGAAAAACATTGCAAATGTACACATTTCTGTCCAGCAAGGGATTTTTTTTGCCCTTTTACACACTATTTGTCATGGCAGACAAAGCCACAAAAAGCATAATCTTTCAGTTAAGTTACTGCTTTGGAATAACAGCTCTGGGTGCTGTATAATGGCTTGTGATATTAAGTTGAATGTAAAATGTCTACTACAGGTTATTAAATTTGATGGCCATGCTGCAAAATTCTTCATGCTTTAATGAGGAGGGTAAATGTGTAATACTGTGATTGTTGTAGGTTCCAACAGTGGAGAGTGACTCAGCAGATTTGGGCAGGTCCTGATGTTCAAGAGAATGCAAGCAGCCAGGCATACCATAAACACTCAGAATGTCAGGAGTGTTTCTGAGCGCAGGGAATTGGTTAGCAGTTCAGATTCTGAAGGAGAACTGTCAGGCATGAGAAGTGTTTTCCTAGGCTAGTCCAGATATGAGTAAGCGTGCTTCTCAGGTTACAAACGTCCAGATGGCTAAGCATGAGGGTCTCTCTTTACCTCCTCCTGTGAGAAGCAGTGAACAGGAGGAGGTGGGGTTTGGGGAAGATGACCTAATAGATGCTAGACGCAGAGCAAGGAGAGAGAAGGCAGGGGTGAAACTTAGATGGTCTACCCAATTGGACTTGCATGAAAAGCTGCGCTTAGAAGCCTCACGAGAAGAGAGGGACCTCCCCCCCTTAAGTTAGGCTAGCCAGACCGCCACCCTCTTCAAATGGCGGGCAACTCTCATAAATCCCATTTAAATCCCCTGAAGGCATTCCTTTGTAGACGGAGAGGCTCTGAAAATTTGCATCTGTATAACCCTGTGAAGTAATAGATTAAAAGCTATAGACTTAAGCCTCTCATTTGTGTGTGTATGTTTGGGCGCTGAAGTAAAGTGGGGGCTAAGAAAACCTTGACACAGAAGTATGCAACAGGAATGGAGGTACTCTTCAGTTGGAGTGCAGGTTGCTAAATGCGTTTAATATGGAGTTCACCAGACACAATCCAGAGCATGTTAAGCAGATTGAAGTCCCTTGGAAATTAAGTGTGCTTAATATTTTATTAAGCACACTTAATTAATTAATATTAATTAATATTTTAATATTTAATATTTATTAATATTAAGTGTGCTTAATATTTTATTTTTTTGTAGGCCTGTCACCTGATTAAAGAAATATTAGTCAACCATATGAGGTTTAGTCAACCAATTAATAAATCAAATAAATATGCATAAATTAACATATGTGAAAAAAATTGCGCTGAAGAAAAAAGCAAATCAAGGGTGGTATCCAGTGCTGCCATAGTGCTCATGCTAAGGATGTTGTGCTAGTGTAAACCAATGCTAGAGCAATGTCATTAGCGCTTGCTAGCAAAGGGAAAATGTGATTTGCCACAGAGCTTCGGCTGTGTGGTTTGCCATCGAATTTGGCAGCAAATCGCCGTTTTTTTCCCATTGTTTCTCAAGTACTGATGACGTTGTGCTAGTGTTGGTTTGCGCTAGCAATGTGACAGTATTGGATACTGCCCCAAGTTTGTTTTAGATGATGCATACGTGTGTTATAACAGGCACCGCTTCTCTGTCACACAGGGGGAATGCTTGTTTTAAGATGGCACTTGTCATCTGCTGTATTTATCAGTATTTCTATTAAAAATATTAAAAACAATGTTAAAATCTGAAGGCTGATTAATTGGGGAGCCTTTTTGGTCTAACAAAATGGGTTTTAATTAGTTAATCTAACCAGTTCGTTGACAAAATATTGCCGCCATATTTATTTCTATATATAACCAGTCCCATCTTGAAAGTGAAGGGTGGGTTACAAATTTTTAAGCATTAACATTGTATTTTACAAACTGTCACTCATTTGAGCCCCATTCTCCCCCTGCCCGCCAAATCTACCATCTGAACCCACATTTAAGTTACAGTAATGAAAAGATAAGCAGGTTCACTTATATTGAAGAGAGGACTGTATTGCTAAGGCCACCGGTGATATTTCCAAACTCTGACATATTTATTTTGTATTTCAACCCATGCTCCTCGCTCTATGTGCTGCTCAGTGCATTCCGTACTCCAGCAGTAAGTATGAAAATGTCCCAGGAAGAAAGGTGTCCACCTTTTCCCTTGAGACTCTGTCTCACATTCCGAGTTGTTCAGTATGGCAGTCTGCCAGCACCTACTTGGAAAATGCCTGCCCAGACATCCCCAGGGTAAGTTGCTGCTTCTACCTTTGTGGCAGCCAGTCAGAATAGATCTGATTGGTGCCCCCAGACGTTTTGAACTTCCAACTCCCATCAGCCCCAGATAGCATGGCCAGTTATCCGAAATGCTGGGAGTTGTCCAAAACATCTGGAAAGATGAAAGTTGGGGAAGGTTGGAGTAGACCATTGCCCTATCCCTAAGAATATCAGCTCCATGTTTATCTGTCTTTTTAGGTCTTGGGTGGCAGCATTCTTAGATTAGGATTTCTCATTTTAATTTCTGCAGTTTTCATACAAATTTATACAATATTTTCCTTGATTTTCATTCCTTTGAATTCTCTTAAATTAATACTTCTGCCATTCCTATGGGGCCAATTCTTTATAATGCTTTTTATCACTGGAATGGTGGTGTAATCTCTTTACCTCCCTTTCTTGAATTTAAAAAGACCAAACATTCTACGTTAAATGTTTGTTGTTGATTGTTCTACACCATTAATTTAACTGCACTCAGCAATCTCAGTTGCTATTTTAATCCCTTATTAATCTTTAAAAATATTTTGGATCTTAATGCTGACACCATCCTGTGGTGTGTGTTTTTTTGTAAATCAACTTTACAGAGAGTAAGAACCTTGTTAAGAAGAAAGACATTGAGAAAGTATTTGTCATTTTTTAAAATGTGGAAATAATCTTTAACTCTCACCGCTTATTCAAAGCATCTCACCTGTATTCCTGCTATTGGTATAGTAGTGCTGCTATAATGCATCATCTAAGACGGGGTAAGCAACTTGGTGTCCTCCAGATGTTTTGAACTACGGCTCCCATCCGCCTCAGCCAGCAAGGCCAGTGGTCCAGAATTATGAGAGTTGTAGTCCAGAACATCTGGAGGGTACAAGGTTGCCAACCGCCAAGCTAAGATTTCTAAGTGAGGAAGTCTCCAGTTTAAATCTCACCCCGCCTACAACCCTTCTAGGGGGACAGAGACGAGCCACCACTGTTCACTGTGATCACCTGAAATATCCAAAATATCATTGTCCTGATCCAAAGGCCTACAAGTCTGCCATACGTCCTTTGGTTTCAGATGTGCATGCGCAAAAGAAATGCATGAGAAATCTTTTGGGCTCTGCCATCTGCATTGGAGTACCTATACTGCTCAGGGCACACGTGGATCATCTCATGGAAATGTACAGCTCATATCCTGCAGGTGGCTTGTTGGGTGGAATTTCACAGGGACAAAGTCCATGGACTAGTCTCTGGTGGCTGTATAATGAACTTTCTGGAAACGGATAAGTCCTTTGTCATCGTTTTGGTGATCTCCGAAGAGGATGGGTTGCTCCATTAAAATTCCATTCACACAGCTGAGGGTATTTACAGTGCTTTAAAGGATCTGTTCTTTACATGGAGTATATTATGTTCTTTATTCACCCAAATCTTGTTTTAATATTGCTGTAAACTTAATAAGGAGAGATATGATAAGACAGGGTAATCTTTTAAAATGAAGGGAAAATAATTTTCTTTGCCATCAATGGTGGTGTCTGTGCCTTGACTTCATCTCATTAAATTTTTTTTTGGTAATAACCCCCCTCCCTTTCCTCTGTGTGGAACTGCAAGGATTACAAAGCTATCTTTCTAGGAAAATCTGTCCCTAATCTATGGAAATAATTCTCTCTCTCTCTCAATCTCTCTCTCTCTCTCTTTCTCTCTCTCCCCCCCCCTTTTTAAAAAGCTCTTCATTTGTGATTCTCTGATTATCTGATGAGAACTCTGCCTTAACACTTTTAAACACTTGGCCAATTGTTACCCCATTTTGCCCATTCAGAAATCCAAATCCCTGAACCTCTGCCTCTGCTCTCGTTTCCAGGTGCCTTTGCTGTTGCCCCTATGCCAGGGGTGGGCAACATGCGACCAATGGGCCACATGTGACCAATGGGCCACATGTGACCCCCACCACCTTGCTGAATTTGGGGTCCCCTGAAAAAAAAATTTTTTAAAGGAAAAAGAATGGTGTCCGTTGCTGCTACAGAGCTCCCAAAGGGGCAAACTTCGCTTGCAAGGAAACCAAATGTGATCCTTTGGGCACTCTATAGCAGCTATGGGCACCATTTCCCCCCTCTATTGGAAAAAAAAAAAAGGTCACCCATGTGGGCGGAGGGGATCTAGGGGCAAAAATGGGCCATGGACCTCCCTGCCCTATACGTTCCCATGCTGCTAGAGGCCCTGTCCTTGTAAATCATGCTTCCTTATATCCTGCACGTATGCACACTTGTGTGCACATTGTATTATGAGGACCCATTTTGGCTGGTACTGGGTTTGTGGTAGCCTCTTCAAGAAGCAGAACCACAGGGCAGGTTTTGGCCCTCCCCACCCACACCCTCAAGGTGGCAGCATCGGGATTGACTGCTCCATCGCACCATTAATTAACACTGCCCTAAAGAACCTGAGGCACTGGCTTTCTAAACCCTGGTCTGTGGGACTGGTCCATAGACTGTTTCTTGCCCACCACCAATTGCTGAGTAGTTCTCTCAGTTCCCTCCTTCCTGCAGCAACAAGCAGAACTCTCAGTCAGTGAAAGGCAAGTCTAGCCCTTCACTGCTGCCTGTGAGTGGGGCTCTCTGAGCAAGAAAGCTACACCTACAATGTAAGAGGAGGATGGGATGAGCAGCAGTCTGTCGCATAGTCAGCTCAGTGGCAGAGGGCCTGTTTGCTCGCAGAAGGTTGCCAGTTCAATCTTGGGCACTTCCAGGCAGGGTTGAAAAAATCTCCTGCTTGAAACCCTGGAGAGCCCTTGCTGCCAGTCAGTGTTGACAGTACTGGGCTAGATGGACCAATGGTCTGATTGGGTATAAGGCAGCTTTCTATGTTCTTGTAGTCATACTTGGTTGATTTACAAGTTAGGTTCTAGAACTCTGATAATCAGACAGCCAGTGGGCAAGAGCTGGCTTGGCCGAGCCCTTGCAATTCTCCATTTACATCGACGGCCGCACCATCTCCATTGTCGTTCGCCCATAATGGTTGTGGTGGGCTGCTGGTGCCTGAGTCCCAGCCACCATGTCCTTATTCTTACCAATGTCTGGATGTTTGCTGCTTTGTGAATGGTCCCTGTAATTATTTTACACACATTTCAGTTTTAATATAGTAGCCATAGTCTGTACTTTTTGCTTTTCATTTCCCTCTAATTTCACTGCTTTACAATCCCATTTCCCATTTACAATTCCACTCTCAATCATGTATCTAATATACCTGCTAACTTAGGGTAACATTTCATGCATGTACACTTATGCTATAATAAATTGGCTCATCTTTAAGGAAGGTGCCATAAGAAGTTCTTATTTTATGTTTTCTGTACACGTGTGAAGTATTGTAAGGAAACCTGGGGAAGAATGATGACATCAGTTGCACAGGACAGGCAGTTGATCACCAAGGGACCTTGAAGACCTGAAGGGCATGCCAGTCACCATTATGCATATGCAACCATCGACCACGGATTGTTGGGGGTTGTCATGGCATGTGAACCCGGCCAGGGGGGGTTATTTGAGGGCTAAACAACCCTTGCATAACCCATGGTCTTGTAGGGTTATGCAAGGGTTGTTTAGCCACCAAGTAACCCCTGCCAGCTGGGTTCATGTGACATGACAGCCCCCTACAATCCCCGGTTGGGAGTTGTATATTCATAATGGTGGCTGTCAGATGCCGCATCTCCTCAAGAGTAAATTAACCCATGATGGGCTGTTGAGTTGTCCAAACCAGGGCAATATGAGGCATGCTGCCCCAGAAGAAGGGGACAACATGTTTTCTCTTTAGCCAGGCTCATTCTCTGACTTGAGGGCGGGAAGGGATTGCCCATGGGTGTTCAGCGTTCACCAAATGAATCTATTCAATAATATGAGTGTGTGCTACTGTGTGCACAAATGCTTGCAAACATACACATGTCTTGTGCTTGTGCACTTTTGTGCATGTTCTGATACATCTACGTGCATGGAAATAAAGTTTTGTGGGATTAAGCACCAACAATGTCCCTAAATGATCATTGGTTGGAGGAATTTGGGGTGCTGGTGGGAACCCATCGAATGCAACTGTTAGGAAGGATATTGAATTGTACTCTAATTAATTTAGATTAGCTGATTTAATTGTTGAACGAGAAGACGCAAGTTCTGAAGCTTATTTAAATAGATGAGAAACTCAAGTGGTAACCTTGTATCTTCATTTCTCATGAAATAGTTGGGTGTTTTTGTGTGTGGATGCGGGGGAGGTTACATGAGATGCAGGAAACATTTTCTTGTTAATTAAAATATAATAGAACATTCTGCAAATGAAGAACACACTTGTCTTGAGAGGAAAGATGGGCACCAACTTTTCAGCTCTTTGCCAAGGCAGACATGCTGAGAGCAATTAATTGACCTTCTGTTATTCATTTGCTTAATTCTTTCTATTACTGCAGTGTTTTTTTTTTTTAATTCGGTCAAAAGAGGGCAAAGTGACATTATTTTCCTTGTAGGGTAGTGGTATTGCCTTTCTGCTAATTTCAACACCACATTGTGTATTCAATAACTACAGTTTTACAAATCACTACGGTATTTTTCTGTCCTCCCCCCTCCCCCAGTGCTTTTGGAACATGTCAAAGTATTTGTGATTTAAAGAAAACCTGCTGTGTTCTTTAAATCTATCCACCCCCATTTTATTTTTCAATTTGGTGTGATGTTTTAGTTGAGTGTTTTTGACAAAACTGTGGTTAGAGTTGGATGGAGATGATACCACAGTTTTGATGATCCCAACAAAAGCCAATCTATTTTGCAGTCCAGTTCATCTCTCTTGTCCTGTCTGAAAAGACTTCCAAAAGTTAATGGGCTTTATTTAGCTCTTTGTCCAAGTCGATACAGCCACATGATTTGCCAAAAATAGTTTGTTCATTGAATTCCTTAGTGAAAATGTTCAATTCCTTTGGTCTAAAAAGTTTTTTCTAAGCAATGGGCCATTGCTGCCTGGATATAAGTGACATTTTTGCTGCAGCATGAAAATAGTGCCAGTAGCTCTTTTATTTTAAATTTGCAAAATGTCCTTCACCATGACGGATGTAGGGTGTGTGTGTGTGTGTGTGTGTGTGTGTAAGGGCTTGTAGACAGCAATCCCTGGGGAGATCAGTACATCACGGAGCACCTAGACTTGTATCCAACATCATGTAAGTGGAAGGCTGCTGGCGGAATAGGGCTTTCCTAATCCTCCTCCCCTCTGCAACCTGCTGAGACCCCACCCCCATGCCTCTCCTGGGTGCTGGGGTGGCTGGCTCAGAAAAGGCCTGGAATGTCGCATGGGAGCTGAAGAGGGAGGGGGAATGGATGAAAATTGGACAGAGACAGCTTGCACTAATGGAAGCTTTATAGTTACTTCATATGAGCAGGACTCAGCAGTGCAAACGCAATAGTGTCCATGTCACTCATTGAGCTGCTATGTTCTTTCATTTAAGCTCTTCCCTGCTCTTTGTAGCTATAATTAAGCTGTGTGTAGTGGTATCTGGCTTCCATCATGGAATCTAATAGGTCTGTTGGATTCCTGAAAAAACGCAGACTTCTTAATTCAAAGGGCTTTACATAGTGTGGATCATAGAACTTAGTTCAAGGGAAGAAGTATTGAAGATTGATGGTTTAATGTTATGGGCAGGCTAACTATTGGTGGCAAAATTTAATTAAGCCTCAACGTTCTCTTGGGCCAAATTGCTCCCATCACTCTCAGCAACATTTTGTATTTGTATTAGTCCTGTCCAGCGCAGGGTATCATGCAGATAACTCAGAATAAAATTACAGTTCTGTGTGACATAGGCCAAGGACAGATGCAATCAAAGCACAATTTGTAACCATGGTTAGCATGGTCGGTGGTGCAGATATAACACTGTAACATAGTTAGTTCCAGCCATGAAACACAGGCAGGATTTTACACACAAGAAGAAGGGGCAAGAGGAAATGAATATTGCGAGCCTGTCCTTGGCATGATGCCTTGAAGAGCACAGACTGTGTTCAAGTTGGTAGCATGAAATCTGTGTCACTCACACACTCCTGTTTCCAAGTATGAAGTTATGTAGATAAGGGAAGTCTTCTGTTAAATGAAAATATTTGGTTTCAATGAACATAGGACTTTTACAGCCTAATTAAAAGAGAGCTGGGTGGAGAGTCAGTTTGTGGCGCTTCACAAAGTTTGCATTCCTCCATCCCTCTTTGAAATGGTTCTAGCTGTGAAATTACTTTTGCTAGCCATGAGCCATTGTTTCTGTGGGTTGTGATAGAGCCACTTCAATGAAGGCTAAACCTCCATTCTGAAATTTAATATAACTTATTAAACTTTAGGAGCAGCTTAAAAGTCTAGGCAGTATGGGCATGTCACTTTGGAGAAAGCCAAATGAAGGACTGATTTCATTAGCCTTCCCAGCTGTTTGCGCAGGTGGCCTGAGGCTTAAAGAATATCAGGATATGCTTAAAAACACTACCTTCCCCCCTTTATTGCACTGAGCTTTTGTTTGTTGATTGCAGGCTATTCTGGGGCTGGAGTCCTTCTAGGAAGGTAGGAAACTGCCATATATTGAGTCAGATCCTTGGTTCATCTAGACCAGTATTGTTGACTCTGACTGGAAGCAGAGGCTCTCCAGAGTTTCAGCCAAGGGACTTTCTGCATGCAGAGTATGTGCTCTACCACTGAGCTATGGCCCCTTTTCTTTATTTCCCCTTATAAAGCTGCTGATGCCTGCCCCAAACTTTTCATATAAAGCTAGCTATTCAATAGGCTTTGGCAAAACTGTGGCTCAGGAACTCCATATGGTTCTGAGCAACTTAGTCACAGCTCCCAAAACTGTTCATGACGGGAACAGAAGTTAATGTAAAAGCCCCAATTGCAAAGGTGTGCTTGGAGCACCAGCGACCTCCTTTCCTTTCTATCACATGAGGGAAAAGCAAGACCTTGCAGCGGTTCACGCGTCGCAATAAACCACCATGTGTTAATTAACGTGGGAAGCTCCGAGATGTGTGCTGGCCACCATTTTGAATATGTAAGCCTCAGTGGGGGCACACTGTGGTTTGTCATGTTGTGTGTACCTGGGTGTCATGGGTTTGTTCGTTGTTGTTCAGTCGTTCAGTCATGTCCGACTCTTCGTGACCCCATGGACCATAGCACGCCAGGCCTTCCTGTCCTGCGCTCTCTCCCGGAGCGTGCTCAAGTTCATATTCATTGCATCCGTGATGCTATCTAGCCATCTCATCCTCTGCCGTCCCCTTCTCCTTTTGCCTTCAGTCTTTCCCAGCATCAGGGTCTTTTCCAGAGAGTTTTCTCTTCGCATTAGGTAGCCAAAATATTGGAGCTTCAGCTTCAGGATCTGTCCTTCCAATGAGCACTCCGGGTTGATTTCCTTTAGGATGGACTGATTTGACCTCCTTGCAGTCCAGGGGACTTGTAAGAGTCTTCTCCAGCACCACAGTTCAAAAGCATCAATTCTTCGGCGCTCAGCCTTCCTTATAGTCCAGCTCTCACAGCCATACATTACTACTGCGAAAACCATAGCTTTGATTAGACGCACCTTTGTCGGCAAGGTGATGTCTCTACTTCTTACTATGCTGTCTAGGTTTACCATAGCTTTCCTCCCAAGGAGCAAGCGTCTTTTAATTTCATGGCTACAGTCACCGTCTGCGGTGATCTTGGAGCCCAAGAAAGTAAAATCTGTCACTGCTTCCATTTCTTCCCCTTCTATATGCCAGGAAGTGATAGGGCCAGATGCCATGATCTTCGTTTTTTTAATGTTGAGTTTCAAATCAGCTTTTGCACTCTCCTCTTTCACCCTCAACAAGAGGCTCTTGAGATCCTCTTCGCTTTCTGCCATTAGGGTGGTATCGTCTGCATATCTGAGGTTGTTGATAATTCTTCCAGCAATCTTAATTCCGACCTGTGATTCATCCAACCTGGTGTTTCTCATGATGTACTCTGCATATAAGTTAAATAAGCAGGGTGACAATACGCAGCCTTGTCGTACTCCTTTCCCAATTTGGAACCACTCGGTTGTTCCATGTCTGGTTCTTACTGTTGCTTCTTGACCCTCGTACAGGTTTCTGAGGAGACAGGTAAGGTGGTCTGGTACTCCCATCACTTTTAGAATTTGCCACAGTTTGTTGTAATCCACACAATCAAAGGCTTTAGCGTAGTCAATGAAGCAGAAATAGACGTTTTTCTGGAATTCTCTTGCTTTCTCCATGATGCAGCGAATGTTGGCGATTTGATCTCTAGTTCCTCTGCCTCTTCGAAACCCAGCTTGTACTTCTGGTAGTTCTCGGTTCGCATACTGCTGAAGCCTAGCTTGTAGGATTTTGAGCATCACCTTGCTGGCATGTGAAATGAGCGCAATTGTGCGGTAGTTTGAACACTCTTTGGTGTTGCCCTTCTTTGGAATTGGAATGTAAACTGACCTTTTCCAGTCTTGCGGCCACTGTTGAGTGTTCCAAATTTGTTGGCATATTGAATGCAGCACTTTTAACAGCATCATCTTTTAGGATTTTAAATAGCTCAGATGGAATACTGTCATCTCTGCTAGCTTTGTTGTTAGTAATGCTTCCTAAGGCCCACTTGACTTCACTCTCTAGGATGTCCGGCTCAAGTTCAGTGACCGCACTATCATGGCTATCAGGGACATTCAGATCTTTCCTGTATAGTTCTTCTGTGTATTCTTGCCACCTCTTCTTAATCTCATCTGCTTCTGTTAGGTCCCTGCCTTCTTTGTCCTTTATCATGCCCGTCTTTGCACAAAACGTTCCCTTGAGATCTCCAATTTTCTTGAAGAGATCTCTAGTCTTTCCCATTCTGTTGTTTTCCTCGATTTCTTTGCATTGTTCATTTAAGAAGGCCTTCTTGTCTCTCCTTGCTGTTCTCTGGAACTCTGCATTCAGTTGGATATATCTTCCCCTTTCTCCTTTGCTTTTCGCTTCTCTTCTTTCCTCAGCTACTTGTAAAGCCTCATCAGACAGCCACTTGGCTTTCTTGCATTTCTTTTTCTTTGGGATGGATTTAGTTGCTGCCTCCTAAACAGTGTTACAGACCTCTGTCCATAGTTCCTCAGACACTCTGTCTATCAGGTCTAATCCCTGAAATCTATTCCTCACCTCCACTGTATATTCATCAGGGATATGATTTAGGTCATACCTAAATGGTTTAGTGGTTTTCCCTACGTTCTTCAATTTAAGCCAAAATTTTGCAACAAGAAGCTCATGATCTGAGCCACAGTCAGCTCCAGGTCTTGTTTTTACTGCCTGTATAGAGCTTCTCCATCTTTGGCTGCAAAGGACATAATCCATCTGATTTCGATATTGACCATCTGGTGATGTCCATGTGTAGTGTCGTCTCTTGTGCTGTTGGAAAAGAGTGTTTGCTATGATCAGCGTGTTCTCTTGGCAAAACTCTATTAGCTTTTGTCCTGCTTCATTTTGTGCACCAAGGCCATGTCTGCCTGTTATCCCGGTGATTTCTTGACTTTCTGCTTTAGCATTCCAATCCCCTATGATGAAGAGGACATCTTTTTTTGGTGTTAGTTCTAGAAGGTGTTGTAGGTCTTCACAGAACCGATCAACCTCAGCTTCTTCGGCCTCAGTGGTTGGGGCATAGATTTGAATTACTGTGATGTTGAATGGTTTGCCTTGGATTCGTACTGAGATCATTCTATCGTTTTTAAGATTGTACCCCAGTACTGCTTTTCCCACCCTTTTGTTGACTATGAGTGCTACTCCATTTCTTCTAAGGGATTCTTGCCCACAGTAGTATTTGAGGGTTAAAAAAAACCTTAGATAATCTGGGAACAACCCTACTTGCTTAGATAAAATTGATGATAGTTGACGGGCCTGGGAGCAGCATTTTGGGATGGAGAAGCTGATGGAGCATCAGATTTTTCTAATTTCCCGTCTGGTCTGTGTGAAACGTAATCTGGGTTTGATTGCAGTAATTTTGTCCTTTTCCATCATTGACTTACTCCGTGGGTGTTCTTATAAAGTGCGGGTTAGTCTTGTGCCATATGTTCATGCTTGACATTTGCCTGGAGATGGGGAGCTCCGAGTTGTTGCACTTTATGAGAGAATGAATGTAAGATGGCACCGTGTTTCCAACATAATCGCTTACCAGTTTGCAAAGGAACTCACTGTCTTATGGTTTTCTGCCACGAGCAAAGGTCATTTCAGTAAAATAAGTCTGAATACCCTGGGGGTGTGTGGCTAATTAATTTTCAGGCCCCACCACACAGGCGTGCTTTAAGCACTCCTATTTCTGTGGCTACATTACACAAAACAACAACACAGCTTACCATGTCGGTGAGTCTGGTCCAGATACGTTGGCTCCTGCACATTCATATTACATAGTTTTCTATTAAAAAAAAAAAAAATCCACTCTCCTACTAGCATAGAGAGATAGAGACAGAGAGACCATCTAAAGCATTTTATCACTTTTACTTTGGAGTAAGTGTTCTCATTGCTTTTGCCCGGAAGAAGTTGTTTGAGATGCCCTTTTTAGTGCATGGTATGTATTATGTATTTATTGCATTCATATCTTAACCATCTCAAAGAACTTGGGGTGATTACCACTGAGGTGATTACCCCATATATATGAATATGGCTCCCATTGTTTCATAACTGCATTTTAAAGTTACTGGCTTTGGTTCTAAATCAGACTTCCCCAGCATGGCTGGCTGGGGGATTTTGGAATCTGTACTCCAACACATGTGGAGGGCGCCAGGTTGGGGAAGTTCGATTTAGAGCCATAGCCAGTAACTTTAAAATGCAGTTATGCAACAATGGGACCCATACTCACATATATTGTATGAAGCTAACAAAAACCTAAAAGCCCTAATACTGCATAGGGTAGAAGGAGTGCAAACCAGTTTTAAACTGTTTTACTTAATCACTTTCCTAAATAGGCTATGAAAAATCTGTAGTGTTGACCTCTGGTGGATCTGTCTCAGCAGTGAATTTAATAAACGTGGCGAGTGGCAAGAGCACCTCTCTGAGCAGTCTTCCCCTGTTTGCTTCTTCGGATGTTAACCTCTTATACATTTCAGAGATTCCTAGAGTTGGCAGGGGATCCAATTGATTGCACGAGGATAACTATACCTCCATCAGTCCTTTTCCATCCATGTACAGCTGCCTGTCCAATACAGATCTTTAAGACCACACCTATTCACAGGAACAGGAATCTGTACTCATCAGATGATGTCCATGATACAAATCCATTTCTACCAAGTATCATTTAAATTAAAAGTGACTGTGTTCAGAATTCAGTGCTGTGTCAACCACAATTACATGTTTGTTTGTTTTAAAGGAGATGTCATGTTACTAGTGAAAATTCCCAGACTGGGGGTGGTGGGGTGGTGATTCAGCCGCCACAGCAGCAAGAGTATCTCCAGACAGGCTTTAGCTAGTACCTCTTGATCGTGTCAGTGAAATATATTTACTGAGAGTTGTCCTCCACAAACCATAATGCTCCAGCCAGTCTTCAATAGTCCTATCTCTTCAGCAGGTTTTATTCATTAAGCCGCTTTAAGCTGTTGGGCTGATAGAAGCATGTGAGGGATTGCACAAGACTATAAACAAAGACAACTCTGTGGCTGCAAGTATCTTGCATGTTCTCTCAGCCAAGCTGGGAGTTATTGGATTCACGTTCTCATCATTACTGTGGCTTTCAATTTCCACTGCTTGCAGGCGTTGGAGCAGTCAACCTTCATATGGAAGACACCATAAATGTCTCAGAATTTAACGCTGGGGGGTGGGAATGTGTGTGAATCATTTCTTTCTTTCTTTTTCTTTTATTTGGGACTACTTAAAGAAAAACAGGACCCAAACCTGATGTGAAAAATATGCAAGTGCTTTCCTTCTTCTCCTCCCTCATCCTGTTGCCATTGTTTGAATGTGTTCTCTAATGTGGTGCTTTTTGTCATGTTGACCAAGCTAGAATGTTTAGATTTCTATTTAACAACTGTGGAACTATAGAATGAATTCTAACTTCTTTTTTTAAATGGAGCTACAAAGAAATATTTCACCAGGCGTGCTTCAGAGACAGAATTGAAAGTTCATCCAAGATACAGTCAAAATGATTAGTTTCTAGGATGTATATTTTGCGCAGGCAAACTGGGAAATGGTTATTGGCCCAGTTTTGAGCTCTAATGGTTGGGAAATCGTAGGACTGTGTTTTGATGCTATATTGGGAGTCTTCCCCATATCTGCAATTCCTGAGGGCAATGCAGCATGTCAGCCATACATCGAAGACCACAGAGCTTACTGAGATGGGACGTGCTTCCAGCCTACATATTATTCCTGTATTAAACTGTGGGACAGGAAAGCCCAACCTCTGGCTTTCTTCCCCAGAAATGCAGCATTGGGAATGGCTAACTGGAGTGGTTTTCCCTGTGTTCGTGGAATTCTCATTCTCTTGTGTCTCTCAGAGGGCATTTCAGCACCTTCAGGATAGCACCTTCCACTGGAGCAGCAGGCATGGGCCAACCATGTGGATCTTCCCCGGGGGGAGGCCTATCTCCCGTCCAAGATGGGCCTGCCTGGTAGCAGTGAAGCTCTTGGTGAGCTCTCCAAAAATCCGTCTTTCTCATTCAAAAAAAAGGGATTCCCTCACCCCCACCCCGATCTTCTCCTGCAACATGATACACTGCTGACTGCTTCGAGCACTGTCTTGCTTTCACCTACTCTTCCCAGGTCAGGTCAGGTTGCCTGCCACCAAATGCTGCAATGTGGTCAAAAACGGGTCCTCACTTGCAGGCCCTGAACTTATGGGCTAGGGAGAGATTCTCCCTCTTTCCCTTGGGTCCTCGGGACGCGACCATTGCTTGCATGCCAGACAAGCGCTACGCCTCCTTTCCATGCCCTCCAGCTGTCATTGCTCCCGGCATCGGCGTCGAGCGTCCAGCAAGCTCCCCTCCCACACTCTCTCACTGCCAGGGTCACTATCTATCAGGAATGCTGGCAGGAGGAATCTCTGCCAGCTGCTGTGCTCGTGAGAGATGAGCGAGCTTCTCTCACGGATTGCTGTTCCTCCTCAGAATCAGAACTGCTCTGGGGTTCTATTGGCTCAGTTTCCACCCTGACACGTAGTGCCTCTGAACAGCAGTGTTTTTTGCAACTTCAGGTTAACCTGATGGGATCTGAGCTAGCGGTGACCAACCAAGAAAGAGATCTTGGGGTTGTGGTGGACAGCTCAATGAACATGTCAACCCTGTATGTGACCACCATAAGAAAGGCCAACTCCATGTAAGGCATAATTAGAAAAGGAACTGAGAATAAAACTGCCAATATCATACTGCCCTTATACAAATCTGTGGTGCAACCACACTTGGAATACTGTGTACAATTCTGGTCACCACACCTAAAAAAAGATATTGTAGAGTTGGAAAAAGTGCGGAAAAGGGCAGCTAAAATGATCAGGGGGCTGGAGCATCTCCACTATGAGATAATGTTACAACAGCTGGGCTTGTTTAGCTTGGGAAAAAAGGAGGGTAAGGGGAGACGTGATAGAGGTCTGCAAAATTATGCATGGTGTGGAGAAAGTGGAAAAGGAGACATTTTTCTCTCTCAAAATACGAGAACCCAGGGTCATCCCATGAAACTGACTGGTAGATTCAGGACAGATAAAAGGAAGTACTTCATGCAGTGCATCGATAAACTATGGAATTCGCTACAGGATGTAGTGACGGCCACCAATTTGGTTGGCTTTAAAAGAGGGTTAGACAAATTAGTGGAGGAAAAGGCTATCAGTGGGTACTAGTCCTGATGGCTATGTGCTACCTCCAGAACCAGAGGCATTGAGCCTCTGTACACCAGTTTCTGGGGAACATGGGTGGGAGGGTGCTGTTGCGCTCATGTCCTGCCTGTGGGTTCCTGGTCGACAGCTGGTTGGCCACTGTGTGAACAGAATGCTGGACTACCCTTGGCCTGATCCAGCATGGCTCTTCTTATGTTCTTATGTAACTCTACCAGCAGTCTGATTAATAAATGGTGTACCACAGCTGCTTACAATTTCCTTCCCTTGTGGAGGTCAGGGAATGAGGAAGAACAGCAAAGATGCAAGTCAGACCAGCAGCTCCAACTATGGAGCAAGCAGTAGAAAGGGCAGAAGCAGCAGCCATTGAGAAGAACCCTCTGGATGCCTTTTGGGCACCAAGAAGAAGTGTAGCAGCAGTGATGGATAGGGTGAGCGATACTGGATCCCCAATACATCACCCTCCTTTATTCCTGGAGATTTAATAAGGGCCCTGATATCACAAGAAGTAAAAAGGGACTATCTACCAAATTTCAGAGGATAGGCATCAGAGCTGCTTCTTCTCTAGATCCCAAGGTAAGCCATCCCACAAGCGGAGAGGTTTTAGCATTTCCTGGTGCCAAGCTTGGGCACACCCCCGAGAGGACATCCAGGTGTTCTTGGACTTCTTACAGACAGACCTTGTCGAGGGTGTGAGCACAGCACATTCAAAGGCCAAGTGGCAGCTCTTAACAGTGTTCTGGGCCAAAGGGATTGATCACTAGCCACCCCACCCATGGACATAGGTTCCTCAAGTGTGGGTAGGGGTGGGTGGGCTCCCTAGCCTACCAGTGGTTCACAGGTTTCTTGTGGTGCTTGTTATTGTTGTTCAGTCGTTAAGTCATGTCTGACTCTTCATGACCCCATGGACCATAACATGCCAGGCCTTTCTGTCACTCCATTTCTTCTAAGGGATTCTTGCCCACAGTAATAGATATAATGGTCACCTGAATTAAATTCGCCCATGCTTGTCCATTTTAGTTCGCTGATTCCCAAGATGTCGATGTTCAATCATGCCATCTCATGTTTGACCACCTCCAGCTTACCTTGATTCATTGATCTGACATTCCAGGTTCCTAAACAATATTGTTCTTTACAGCATCGGATTTTCTTTTCACCACCAGACACATCCACAGCTGAGTGTCCTTTCGGCTTTGGCTTCGGCCCAGCCGCTTCACTCTTTCTGGCGCTACTTGGAAATTCCCTCTGCTCTTCCCCAGTAGTATATTGGACACCTTCCGACCTGAGGGGCTCATCTTCTGGCATCATATCTTTTAGCCTTGTGATACGTTCCATGGGGTTTTCTTGGCAAGAATCCTGGAGTGGGTTGCCATTTCCTCCTCCAGTGGACCACATTTTGTCAGAACTCTCCGCCATGACCTGTCTGTTTTGGGTGGCCCTGCGCGGCGTAGCTTATGGCTTCACTGAGTTACACAAGCCCCTTTGCCACAACAAGGCAGTGATCCATGAAGGAGTAAAGGAAAGGTTTCCTCCTGTGCAAGCACCAAGTCATTGCTGACTCCTAGAGGGACGCTGCTTTCGCTGGTGTTTTCATGGCAGACTATAGCGGGGTGGTTTGCCATTGCCTTCCCAGTTGTTACTACCTTTCCCCGAGCAAGCTGGGTACTGATTTTACCAACCTCGGAAGGATGGAGGGCTGAGTCGACCTGAGCCAGCTCCCTGGGACCCAGCTTCTGCTGGGATTGAACTCAGGTCGTGGGGAGAGTTTTGGTTGCAATACTGCCACCTACCACTCTGTGCCACACGAGGCTGGTGGTGCTTGGGGGCCCCTTTTGAACCAACGGCCAGCCTTCAACAAACCCACTTACTGACAGGCCAGTGTCAGAATCTCTTTGATCCTGGTCAGCAAGAATGCCCAGGGAGGAAGATGGCATTGCAGCAGATAAGTTAGTCTGCTAGGAAAACCTGGGTTGATTTGGGGGGATGGGGGAGTCTGTTCTCTAGTTCTAAACAGCACTGGCAAAGGTTTCTTCCCTTCCTCCACCCTCTCCTTTCTGGAAATACTGCATATCTGATTGATGGGCTGGGTGCACCATTTTCAACCTCTCTCTGGTGCTGCTCAACATTGTGTCTTAGTTTCTCTCCCTCTCCACAGACAAAGTTGCTTTCCCATGAAGTCTCTTTTGCTTCCCTCCCACAGCATTTTACTACTCCTGGAACTCAGCAGCAGCTGCTAAACAACCTTTGCAGCCCCAGCCTCTTCCCTTCACCCCGAGAAAATATTCCTTCCAAATACCTCCTCACCAACAAGCTCCTGCCACTTCATTCCATCTGCAGATAGATCTTTTAAGAATAGCTTGACTGACTGGTGGGACAAGGCTATTTCCAATCTCCTTTTTACTTCCTTCAGTTTAGTGCCTCCTAAATTCCCTCCAAGGATTAATTTCAGGAAGGTCCTGGTAAGCCAAACCTACCCACCACTTTTCCAGGCCTACCCATCACCTTGGTCAGCACTCTTCTCCCTGCCACTCAAAACTGGAAAATGGAATGATATAACTAGTATCAATATTTTGCCCACCTGTGCTGTCTATTTTTTTTCTTGAGCTGTGCTCTCTCACTGCATCAGGCAGCTTCAGTCTCCACCCCACCACCATGCAGCAGCACTCCGTCTCTCTCTCTCTCTCTCTCTCTCTCTCATTCATTTCTGTGCTCTCACGCTAATCCCCCACACACACACGTCTAATGAAGTTTGTTTTTTGCCTTGGGCTATTTGCATTTTGCTAGGCTCTAGCAAGTTGGAGCATAAAACAATCTTCCTGGAGAGGGGATTAAGTTGCAGAACCCAAAGAGGGAAAGGCAGAGTAGGGAGAGCCCAGAACTGGTGGTGGAAGTAGCTTCACCATGTTTTGGCACTCATGTGCTTATGACTGCATAACCTTCTTCATCAGCTCCAGGCTGACCAGGCAGTTGCAGTTAGGGCAGCTGGCTCTTAGTCTGTGTGGGTCAGGCCATGGCTCTTTCCCCCCCAGACTTCTGTAAACTAGTGCTCTTCCTATGCTGTGAGCTACAAAATTGGATCCAACTATACCCGGTTTCCCACAGCCAGGAGCCTGTGAGCCCCTATCCCCCACTCCAAGAAACCTACCACTGTTACGCTCCATTCAAGGTCTATTTATTTATTTATTTATTTATTTTATTAAATTTATTAATCGCCCATCTGGCTGGTCACCCAGCCAGTCTGGGCGATGTACTACATATAATAAAACAGTTTAAAACAATAAAGGTCAAGTGCCTACCAAATAAATCAAAGCATAATTGAACCCTGCTTCCCTCTACATCTCTACCTCTCCAGCCTTTTATCATTCCCCAGCCCCATTTGCAACTGGCCTTTCTCTTCCCCTAGAAAATAAAAGAAAAAAATGGAGACCAAGTCCCTTTATTTTGTTTTCTGGAGACTGAATAAAAAACAAGCAGCGGCCGCAGCAGACTAGGTTGCAAAGGAGACCTGCAGCAGGGAAGGTGGTAAAATCGGGAGTGGATTTCTTTGGGAGAGAGGGAAAGACTGTGTCTCCTACCCTTTTTAACCTAGGTTTTGGAAACAGATGCTTGCTATGCTGTGCTCAGGCTTGCTAGGGAGCTGAGAGCAATAGTATATTTTCAGAAAAGAGATGTGTAGGGGACTTGGGCTTATGAACAATGTCATTTGCACTATTAGCCCTTTTCATTTCTATTGGAGGGGCTGACTGCCACTTGCTAGGTGGAAAGAGAAAGGCACTCTTCATGAGTTCAGCAGCAGTTTTACTATATTCTTGCTGATTAATAGAATTAATTTTGGGCTACTAAGTCTGGACATAATTTGTGGACTCCTGCCAATGGCAACATCTTCCTTCCAAAACCTTACAATTAAGACTATAGTTTTGGTTGCGTTTATCTCGCCTTGATGGGCCTCTGGGTGGGGTCTTTGTCCTCCAATCCACAGCTATGTGTTTCAACAGAGATAAGGTTGATCCCAGAGCTGATCTGACCTTTATCCCCAAAATCAACTTTGGTTTTTCACAGATTACTGGAACCTGCCTTAGCTTCCTTCTGTCATAACACTGTGCATCCTCAGCACAGAGCTGGAAAAGGTTCTTTGTGTGTAAGGTGCTTCTTCTTTTATTCAGCTGTATGGCCTCTTATAGGAAGACAGAGAAGTCCCTTCATGACATATCCTTAGAAAAAGAGATTTCAGCATCCATGATCTCATGCTAACCTTGAGATAGTGGTAGTATACCAATGATTGGGAATACAGCTACCTTCTAGCATCATGGCTTATTCTCTTAGAGATGCCTCAGCAGCCCTATGAGATAGTGCTTCCAATGGAGAAATCTGTAGGGTTGCCACATGGACTTCCTTCCATTCCTTTGTTAGGCATTTTAAGATCGATGTGTTCTCATTTCTGGGCTCTGCATGTGGTGGAAAGGTCCTGCAAGCACGTTCAGATCCAGTGTTCCTAGTCTGCTCAGAGGCCCACCCTGGGATGTTGCTGCTCTTCAACATCCTGAAGGTTCTGGAATGCCCTTTGGGAGAAAGGGAAGTTTCCTACTGTGAATAGTATTTTTACTTATTTATTACATTTCTATAGCTGGAGCTCTTTGGGTGGTTCACAATTAAAACCATAAAATACAACATGATAAAACACAACATAAAAGTTTAAAATTACAGTCTAAAACCAAAAATAAAAATGAAAATAAAAATAAAACCTAGCTTCAGTGCAAAGATTTCAAATATGGTACTGCATTAAAAAAAACAACAGAAACTGAGACTAAAATGCCTGGGAAAATAAGGTCTTCGCTTGGCACTGAAAAGACCACAGTGTAGGTGCCTGGTGAGCCTCTGTGGGGAGCTCATTCCACAGCTGGGGTGCCACAACAGAAAAGGCCCTCTTCTTAGTAGCCACCCACTTCACTTCCTTTGGTGGGGGCTCCCAGAGAAGAACCTCTGAAGATGATCTTAGGGTGTAAGGTGGTATATATGGGAGGAAATTATCCTTCAGGTAACCTGGCCCCAAGCTGTTTGGGGCTTTGAATGTTAACACCAGCACCTTGAATTGATCCCAGAAATGGACTGGCAGCCAGTATATTTGCATAATATGACCACGTTGACCAGCCCTTGTTAACAATATCATTGCCCTATTTGGGGCCAGTTGAAGTTTCCAGACTGTTTTCAAAGGCAGCCACACGTATAATGCAGTGCAGTAATCCAGGCAAGAGGTTACCAGAGCATGGATAACAGTAGCTAGGATATCTCTGTCCAAATAGGGTCATAGCTAATATATCAGCCTAACCTGATAAAAGGTGCTCTGCACCACCGAGGCTGCCTGTGCCTCCAATGACAGTTCTGGATCTAAGAGTACCCCAAACTACGAGGGCATCTCCCTCAGGAACAGGTTGAGTACCACTCATCCGGGCAGATGAACCACTCACTAACAGCACCTCTGTCTTGTCTGGATTTAATCTCAGTTTATTGGCCCTCATCCAGTCCATTATCACACCCAGGCACTGGTTCAGAACACCCACTGCCTCACCTGGATTTGATGAAAAGGAGAGAAAGAGCTGAGTGTCATCCACGTATTGGTGACACCCGAGTCCCTATCTCCAGATAGCCTCTCCCAGCAGATTCATGTAGATGTTGAACAGCATGGGGGATAAAATAGAGCCCAGTGGCACCCCATAGCATAACTGCCAGGGACAGAGCAATAATCCCCCAGCACCACCTTTTAGAATTGGCCATCCAAGTAGGAGCAGACTGACTGCAGCACAGTGCCTCCAACTCCCAGCCCAGATAGCCTATTCAGAAAGATACCATTGTTGATGGTATCAGAAGCCACTGAAAAGTCTAAGAGAACCAACAGGGTCTCACTCCCCCTGTCCCTCTCTCTTACAAAGAATTCCTGTTCTTTGTGTCTCCCAGAGCATTCTCCCTTGCCCCCCCTCCCCAACCAAGGCACCCTTAACAGGTGGTGGTGGGGAGGCAGGCAGGGCTACTCTGGAACTACTCTGTTCCAAGGAGTTGAACAGCAAGGTAAAATGGAGCTGAGCTGAGAAGTGCCATTGTTGCAGCAAAGTAGAAAGGCAGTGAAAGCCAGGAGCAAGAAAAAGCAGAGGAACACCAGGAGTGAAGGAATTCTTGCGGGCAGAATCTGAAGGCAAAGTCCAGCTGGAAAGATGTGGATCTGATCTGGGAGCTTTGGAGGTGTTATCAGTATCCAACCAGGTATATGTGAGCAGAACTGAATAGCCAGTCCGACCTCTCTGATAGACAAGCAACACAAGATGGCAGAGGCAAAGCCAATTCCATCACATTCAAATGGTTCAATATTTTTAGCATGCCTGGAAGGAAAATGCATTTTCAGTTATCCACTCAGAATATTCCTGAAGCTCCTACATATTTCTGAATGTGACAGCCTTCCTCTTTCCAATAAATATGTGCATATTTATAATGCACCCTTCATCATAAAGGATCCCAGAGTGCTGTGCAAAGGCCTAAAGACAGGCACACCCAGCTGTAAGAGATCTGTATCGCATCCTTGAAATGAATGAAAGTCTCTGTCTGGCCTCCCAAGACCAGTTCCAAGTGCTGTAAGAGGCTTGTGGAGTACACACTTACATAGTGTAATGCAACCTTCCCCAACCTGGTGCCCTCCAGATGTGTATTTAGGGCAGGATTTGATAAGGCTTGGGGAGCAAGTTGGACTGCATGACCCATTGAATCTCTTCTAGTTTTGCAGTTCCATAGGAACCTAGGAAGCTGCTTTCTACCAGGCCAGAGTACTTATCCAACTAGCTCATCTTGTCTACTCTGACTGGCAGTGGTTCTTCAGGTCCTCATGCAGAGTTCCCACTGCCCCCCCCACCTGTTGCCTGATCCTTTTAAATACATATGCCAGTGACTGAGCTTGGGAATTTCTGCAAGCAAAGGAGGTGCTCAGCCACTGAGACATGGTCCTTTCCCCCATTCCACCAGATTTTGCATGACTTTACCAGTGAGAAGATGTGTATGAAATTATGTACAATGGAAAAATGTATATACAATTATTTATTTAGCACATAGCATGCTCCTCTTGCACTGTCTAGATGTCTGCCTTGAAAGAAAATGGTTTTGACTTGCCCATTGCTTCTGAAACTTGGATGGGTTTCAGTGAGGGATACTTTTGGCAAACTTTGGAGGGAAGTGTGGGTCTTTTCTTGAGCTTATCTGTCATAATGTGTAAAAGGTTAAAAAAAGAGACTGTAAATAGAATGTCTGCACGGCCAAAATTATTTCGGAGACTACACAGTTGGCTTCAGTAAGGCATGAAAGGAATAAACTTCAGGCCTCTGATTGCAAACGTTTGAATGGAAATGTTGTAATTTGTACAGTTGTGCTCTTCATAGCTGACATTATATGTCTGTGTCTTGTACTTGAATAACTGGACCTGAGTTCCAAAAATTGAGTTCCTCAATTTTTTAAAAATTTATTTATTTATTTATTTATTTATTTATTAAATTTCTTAATCGCCCATCTGGTTGGTCACCCAGCCACTCTGGGCGATGCACAATGGTACAATTTAAAACAGTAAAATTATACATTAAAACATTATTTAAAAATACCCTAACCCACCCCAAATGCCTGCCTGAATAACCAAGTTTTCAGTGCGTGGCAGAAGCTCATTAAAGAGGGGGCATGGCAGAGTTCCCTAGGGAGGGAGTTCCACAGAGGGGGGGCCACCTCAGAGAAGGCCCTCTCCCTCATCCTCACCAGCCTAGCTGTCCTGGCTGATGGGACAGAGAGAAGGCCATCTGAGGCTGATCTTGTAAAGCGGCCTGTCTGGTGTTGCTGGAGGCGCTCCTTGAGATAGGCTGGGCCAGAACTGCATAGGATTTTAAAGGTCAAAACCAACACCTTGAATTTGGCCCGGAAAACAACTGGTAACCAGTGCAACTCCTTCAGCATCGAAGTGATGTGATCATGCCGGCGGTTGCCTTTAATCAGGCAAGCTGCCGCGTTCTGCACCAGCTGCAGCTTCCAAACCATCTTCAAGGGTAACCCCACGTAGAGCGCATTACAGTAGTCTAGACGAGAGGAGACCAGTACCACCGATGGGAGCAGATGGTCGGGAAGGTAGGGGTGCAGCCGCCGTATCAGATGAAGTTGGTACAACGCTGTCCAGCTTACGGCTGATACCTGAGCCTCCATGGACATCTGGGAGTCTAAATTGACCCCCAAGCTGCGGACCTGGTCTTTCAAGGGTAGCCATACCCCATTCAATACCAGGTCAACATCCCCCAACCTCCTCTTGTCTCCCACCAGAAGTACCTCGGTCTTGTCAGGGTTCAGCTTCAGCTTATTCCTCCGCATCCAGCCAGTCACCATCCATGGCCAACCCTGGTGAAGATTTGAACAAGAGGGAGAGCTGCGTGTGATCTGCATATTGATGACACTGCACCCCAAACCTCCTGATGATAGCCCCCAGTGGCTTCACATAGATGTTAAATAGCATCGGAGAGAGGATAGAACCCTGTGGCACCCCACATGTGAACGGCCACGGGTCTGACACCTCCTCTCCCAGTGCTACCCTCTGGTACCTGCCGGAGATGAAGGACCGGAACCACCGTAATATGATGTCTCCAGTGTCCATCCTCTTCAGGCGGTCCAAGAGGATGCCGTGGTCAATGGTATCAAAAGCCGCTGAGAGGTCGAGGAGAACAAGGAAGGAGCATTCGCCCCTATCCAAAGCAATATCATCCACCAAAGCAAGCAAGGCCGTTTCTGTCCCATGCCCAGGCCTGAAGCCCGACTGAAATGGATCTAGATAATCGGCTTCTTCCAGTTGATAAGCTGAATGTGTGAAACAGTTACAAACTTTCTGGATCAGCCATCAAAGACTGTCCCCATCACATCAGGCAGTTTCCTAACAGTAGGACATTTCATTTTTTGTTAGTTTATCATTTCAATGATTGCTCTAGCAATTTGATGTGGGACCTCCACCCCGGTTCACGTGTGTTTCACCCATCGTTTTGGTAGAGGGTACAACCCGGCATGTGTGGAACTGCTCTTCCATTATGTTTGTTTATTTAGTTTAATGTGTTTGCCCCACCCATAAAGGCTCCCATGGCCCAATGAAGAATCTGCTGAAGGAGGGTTTCGCCCTTAAAGGTGGCCTACCAATAAGTTCAAATAAATAAATACATTGGCACCTGATCAGTGCATGGGTGGGTGGCCACTGGGATAAAAGTTTAATAACTAACAATAAATTAATCAGAATATAAAATATAATTAAAACACACCATTAAAATCACAATATCTGAAACTGCAACATCCAAAGCCACAAGTCAGCCCAGCAACATGATAGCAGCAACATCCCAATCAACAACCACCACCTTAAATGGAAACATTTTTTGGTCGGAGTTCCCCATGTATGCATGAGTTCCACATGTGCATCAGGTTTATGCAGGAGATTCTGGATAATGAAACTGTTTGAACGTTTACAGTATTTTTTGCTGTTGATTTCCATTAGCTGACCTGTGACAGCAACAAAAAGTCCCATTTTCTGTTGGGGTTTTCCTTCCCCTGAATACCACAGTACGATGATCCTTCCTTGATATTAGTGGTTGCCTTTATTTATTTATTTATTGCATTTATATCCTGCCTTTTTTTCCTCTTGCAAGGAACCTAAGGCAGCTTACATTATCCTCCTCCTCCTCCTCTCCATTTTATCCTCACAACAACAACCCTGCGAGGCAGGTTGGGCTGAGAGTCTGTGACTGGCCCAAAGTCACCCACTGAGCTTCCATGGATGAGTGGGGACTAGAACCCGGATCTCCCGGCTCCCAGTCCAGCAGGAAATGGGAACTGGGACTTTCTGTTAGCACTAGTTGGCTTTGATGTATTTTCATATCTGACTTATATCTTTAACCTGACTAACTGAAACTATGACAGTTAAACTATGTTCATATATTATACGATTGCTAGCATTATTATGTTCAGGGAAAATTAACTGTTGCTTTAAAACAAATGTGTGGTCTTTAATCAGACCATCCCATTTCTCCGTAGATTTTTTTAAAGCTACTACCCATTGCGAGGTCCTAAAAATTATCCTCCAGCGGCAATGTCTTCATTTATTTTTAGACAGTTGGCATCAACTGCTGTTTGGCCTTAGAATGCTTCTTTGAGGACAGTCTGTGTGATCCTGCTGAACTCCTGAATAAGCAAAGGTGGTGGTGGGGGGGGAGAGAAACAGTTTAATACATTGTTTTAATGTATTCCAAAAGCTGACTTTTAGCAAGCTGCAGGTTTGATTTTTAAATGCCCAGCTTTAAGAGTCTTATGGCTGTCAAGTTGCCTTTGATTTATCACCATGGAATGCCAAAGGTTAAAGCAAAGTTGGTCCCAAAGACTGGAGTCAAGCAGAGTCACAGGAGTGGCACACAGCCACAAATTCTGTCACTCACAGACCACCTAAACCCTTGTGCTTGTACTTAAGCAGGCTTAGCCACGACAATTTAATTGCACAGAGGTGGCTTAAGTGGTTTGTAGCCCACAAGAAAGAACTCTCTAGCTTGGGGGTTTCCCATCAGCAGCTGGTTGGCCACCGCATGAACAGAATGCTGGATTAGATGGACCATTGGTCTGATCCAGCAGGGCTCTTCTGATGTTCTTAAGAAGTGGGGAACCTCTTACCATCAAAGGTTGCATCCCCAAGATACTCTGTTGGGAGCCACATGTCAGTGGTGAGGAGCCAGAGCCAGTAGTAGGCTGGGCCACCCCTTCTCTCTCTCTCTCTCTCTCCCTCCCCCCCTCCCTCCTTCCCTCCATCTTTCTGACACCCAAAAGACACTGGTGGTTGGTCCCAGAACCAGAACCAAAAGTAGGCAGGGCCAACCCTTTCTCTCTTGCTGCCACTTGCTTTTCTCTCTCTTTCTTTCTGACTCCCCCTTCTCTCTCTCCCACTTCCTCCCCACCCAGTGGGCTGCTGATGGAGGGACAGAGCATTCCTGACAAAGGTGTGAACTGACTGCTTGCAGAGAGCTTTTGAAATTAGGCCATGGGGCTGCATAAAATTAAGCAGAGGGCCACTTGTCCCTACGCCCGCAAGTTGCCCATCCCCGGTAGATGAACACTGGACTTTATAGCCACAGCCAGTCAATATATTATAAAAAATGTGGGGTGCTCAACAATAAAGAAAACCAAAATCGACTGTTTTAAATCCAGAAAATGGGCTTTATTTCTTCCTGCAGTATAGTTTCAATGGTCTTCCACAGATTTCTGATGAATTTATTATATTCCCACTTTAGAACTACCAAGAAATCTTCTCTTTCTCCAGTGAACTTCTTTCTGTCTTCTGTGTACCCTTAGTTTTAACAGAATAGCACTGTGTGTGTGTGCGTGCGTGTGTGTGTGCGCACACCCAGATGATTGTAGTCTTTATTACTGTTGAAAACCTCTTCCATACCAATGCAAAAAAGCTGTGAATTGAGTCTTAAGCCTGATTTTCTTGGGCAAGGATGATAACACAGGTTCACATTGTGATTTAATATAAGATTGCTGAATGCAGACCATTTTCAAGGTATGGGGAGGAAAGAAAGGTTCCGTCAAACAGAGTTGCTGGCTTAGTCAAAGGTTATAAAATGGAGTAGTAAATCGATTTCCCTCCTTGTTTCCATGTCATGAGCATCTTTGTACATGGAGTAGTTACTCTTAACACACCTGGCTGCGTTGGGAGCTCTTATATGGCATTTCCACTTATAATTTGTAGCCACGTTTGTTATTTAGAAACTTAAATACAAAGAAAACAGGAGAGAACTGCCTTCTGCACTGTAGTCCCTTCCTTTCTCTGTCGTACTTGCTGTCTACCCAGCCGCGGTATTTATTTATTTATTTATTTCATTTCTGCAAAGGCTATTTCTGCAGCTATGCATGTGCAATATAGTGTGCCAAATAATGGCAGCGGCGGCACATGGCACAGCAGGAAAAACTGCAGAAAAGGGACAGAGCCAGTGATGAAAAGGGAACTCTATTTTACGTAGCAGTTCTCAAGGTTGCCAGCGGTTCCCCAGAGTTGCTCTTTTTCACTTGATCTCGAGCCTCATGTTCATCTGTTTGAATGCTGAGTTCCTCATTTTATGTCAGTGAAGGGAGAAGCTCTGTGCACAGAAAATAACACATATGGAGCAAAACGGGAAAAGTCTTGAGGGCAGCAGAAGCTCCGAATGGGTACTGGAACCTCTTCACCAGGTTGAGGGTGTTGAAAGCCTGGTCAACGGGGATTTTTTCACCTTTCCCTATGTGGTGTTTATAGGTGTGGTGTAGATTCTTTGGGATTTCATTTTTACTTTATTTTTGACGTTTCTGTGCCACCACTTTTCTCAGTGGTGATAAGAGAATCACAGAATGGAGATGATGATAACGGAATCACAGCAGACTTGCAAATAAGTCCACAAAGTAGCCCACATAGCTTTTTTTACTAACCATCTTCCCCACAGTATTCTGATGTAAGTAATTTGTGGCACATCTGCAGCCTGCAAAAAAATACTCTCTTGTAAAAACATCTGTGCCTACTTTCCTGGTGGCAATTTTTACTGGTCATAGACAAATCAATAATGATAATGATGATGATTTGATGATGATGAAACAATAACATTTAGCATTTGTGTGAGATTGTAAACCTTCAGATCCATTATCTTGATGTAATTCTCACAACACTCTTGTAAGTTAGGCCAGTATTACTATCTCCATGTTACAGATGGGGAGGCTGAGAGAATGAAGCTTGCCGAAGGCCACCTAGTTATGGCACAGGTGAGATTCAAGCCACAGACTTCCTGATTCAGAGTTCATTTTCTTAGTGACACCACCTGCATCAGCTCTTTTTCAGGCCTAGAATCTCCCCTGCCCCCCACCCATGAACCTTGATTAAAAAGGTACAAATCTGTCTCTCTCTGATTTCACGCACTGTGCTTTAAACAGAAGAGAAGATTAAGAGAGAAAATGCATACAGATCTTTTAAAAACGTATCAAAATTGTTGTCCCCATGGCCAGCCCTGCAAAAAGAAGAGGTGCCTGGAACTTGGGAACTCCCCCCAGGACCTGGTAGCTTGTTTGCAATGGAAGCCTGCAATAACCCCTGCTTTGCAGGGTGTTGTAGCAGCTAGGCCCATGGAAATTCAAACATTTTCCCTATAAAAATACTTCTTCAGGTCAGAGTTGCAGCACAAAGTTGTGCAAATATTTTTACTTTGCAAATAAGCTGGTCTCTGCAATGTGTTTTATTAGCAATTGCTGGGTGATCACATGAGAAGCCATTTTTAAGTGTACCTAAAGTAGATGGCCTGCTGGGTTTCAGGGTAGACATCCAGCTGCCGTGTCAACATGAGAGGTTGTTTCTACCACATGGAACAATTAAGGTGGCTGAAGAAAGCTCTGCAGGAACCTCCTTCTAATAATCGTATTTGTCTTGGATTAGTGGATTTCATTCAGTTTATTTTGAATCTTTTCTGTTTCGCTCTTGTTTAAATGCTGAGAATGGCCTTTTGCAAGTCGAATTCTGAGGGCTGCCTCAAAAGTTACAGAAATACTGAATGTTTTTGTTCCATAAAACCTGATATGGATAGATGTGGTTACTTCACTGCCTTGTCAGAACCAGCTTTTACTACGTTGGGTGGAGATGGTGGGTTCGAGGAAACAGTAGCAGGAGAGTCCGCTTGAGACCAGTAACCGTGGGAGCTTCGATACAGGGGTCAGGTACATGATATTTTCTGGTCTATTGTCATTGGGGCTTCATTGCTGGTCTGGCTAATTTACCCTGTAGTTCCCTTCTTGGGCCAGAGCCTAGGGGTGGTGCACGGGCAGGCTTCCTACCTCATATCCCTCAAGTCCCATTGTTCTGGTCCACTGCAGGCTGGAGTTGTGACAAGCACATTTTTCATGAAGACATACTCCAGAGGGTTGCAGTTGGCTCCGACAACCTTCAGTGAATTTGTGGTGAAGTGGATGAGATCTTGCTGTTTACATGAACATGTGAAGCGACCCTTGGGATTCTTCCCACTGGAAGTGCTGCAGATCAAGCTCTGCTGTAATGGAGTCGCACAATGTAAAAATGCTTTTGTGTGACTGCTGTTCATTCCAGTGGGGCTTGAGAAGAGGATAGCTTTCCAAGGACAGTTCCCTTCTTAGCATAGAGTTTTGTTGGCTTCTCATCTTTGTAACAATAAATTACACTCAGTAAGAATAAGTAATAAATATTTTAAGAATGCTGTTGACTCTGATTAAGTTTCTATGATGGTAATAAGCTGGCCAGAGGAATAATAGCTTGGGTTGGAGCTCTCCAACTTTGTGCCAAAATGATTGCTCAGAATATTGTGCTCTCAAATTAATCTTGTTGAGTCCAAAATCCCCACCTGTCCCGGTTCCAAGGAAAGCATCCGGTAATGTAGACCAAACAGAGTCAGCAAAGTGCCTATCCCTGAGTTGCAAGGGCGCAGTTGACCAGTGCAGTCTAATATGCAGCCCTACATTTTGAATTCAAAGCCAGATATGAATGTCATACCCATCTTTGTGGAATGCCCCAAATTTGCTTAAAATAGACACTGCTTTAAAAATGCTTATTGGGCTACAAAACATTTCTCTAGTTGAAAAGACTGGGTGTTCAAAAAACAAAATAAAAATTAAGTCTCCCTAGAAGGAAAAATTAGTTTGCCTCACATAATACTTCTAATTTTCCTTCTGTATTTTGTTCACCATAGTAAAAAGTTTAACTTTCTGGACTAAAGGAATTGAGTGACCACTGCAGCAGTAAATGGAGCATAATTTGTTTTTACTAGTTTGCTTTCAGAAAGAAAAATCCCAAATCTCTCTTAATCTTTGCCCAGAAATAAAATCTGAAATGTCACCATAAATTGGATTACCTTGAGTTAAAGTAAATTATGTTTATAAAGTTCCTGCTGTGGCTCTGGAATATATGATTCGTTCTTAGTTACGCTAAGGAAGTAAACCACTGAAGACTGAAGCATTTTGTATTAATTAAGGCTTCAGTTCAAAGCTGTTGTGTTCAAGATCAGAGTGTCATGGTCCAAAAGCCTCCAAACTCAACTCAGTGGTTATGTTTTCTGCTGGTTGGTTCACAGAGCTTTTTGAAGAGCTGTGGGGAAGGAAATTCATAGTGTTTCTGCCATTCAAAAAGAAGTTTTGCTAGTGATCCATGAATGTCTAGAAATATTTGTTTCTGGGGATTGGCACACACATGTTATTTTACACTTGATGACTGGCTCTTGTGCTTAAGGTGATATGAAACTTTTCTCTGTGTTGTTGTTAGCATTTAATATTTATTTCATTTCTATACTGCCCAATAGCTGAAGATGTCTGGGCAGTTCACAGTGTGTGCAAGCTTAGATGTGTGCAAGATGAATGTGGGAGCCACCAAGTGGTGAACACATACATGTGAGCTAACCCTTGCATATTGACTTTTCTTATGTTGCAGAAGTGGATACTTAACTCTAGTACAGAAATGTCACAGGCAGTAGTTTGTGGTACTCCTAAACAGGAGCAGGATAGCTCATGGGTCTAGTTATGATATATTTGGGACTCCACTCCTGCCTGCCTCGTCTATTCCACATTGCTGACCTCCCGAGCTCAGGCGATATGAGGCAGTACCACATCAAGGCACTTGAGACTGCATCTGTACAGCAGTGTACTCTAGAATAGGCAGTGTCTCATGCTTTGGAGCTGATTTGGGGCAGGTTTACCAAAAAGGTTGACTGCTACTGGTGTAGAAGATGAAAAGTGGATTGTGTAACTTGCCTGCTCCCCACAAGTATTAATGGTCAAAGTCCACCTTTTCAACTTGAAAGAACAAAATGGCTGCATTCAGATGATCAAAATCACGGCTTAATACACAGAGATATATCCACAAGCGTTCTGCACCTGCACACACCCGCTTCACTACTGTTTTTGCATGAGTGAGAAACAAGCCAGGAAGCCTCAGTTAACCATAATTAACTATTATGTCTGAACTGGAAACCATGGTTAATGGTTTACAAACAAGCTAGAATATGAAGCCATTGTTTAAAGTTGGCTCCTATATCCTGGTTTGCTTGGACGCCATTAGGCATAGTTCCTGGTTCAGATGTAATGGGAAGCTATGGTTAACTGCAGCTTCCTGGCTTGTTTGCATGTGCAACAGGAGAAACAAAGCAGCTTGGTTACTGAAGCTAGGCTTATTAAACTGAGATTTGATCATCCAAACACAGCTGGACAGTTGTCGTCCTTTGACGAAGGAAAACTACAAACTAAATAGCTCTTGCTTGAAAGTAGCATAATTTGCTGAAATGTGGGCCTTTCTTCCAAGACAGACTTTTCATTCTGTGTGTTCAGATCATTTTGAGCAGCCTGCCAATAATAGCACTGGCATCCTTAACCTTGTGTCCTTGCACTATTTAAAACACGCACGCACGCACGCGCACACACACACACACACACACAAATATTTTTCATAACTCTTTTAAAACAATCTTTCCCATTAAATCTTTGGAAGCACAGAGGGGGAAATATTAGGACAAGTGGGAATGGTCAGTGCTTTTTACATTTTGCATAGTCAAAAGATTCCATTTTTGTCTGCAGTGTGTGGCCTCCCCCCCACCCCCATTTTTGACTTTCAGTAGATTGTCACAACAGGGAAAATATGCTTAATTTTACAGACAGCACACTGGGTCACTTTTCTCCTAATAAAAGTGTTCCTTTGTTGGATGCCAGAACAAAAACAGGAAACTCGGGGTGCCTAGGTAGCACAGGGAATCAATCTTGTATGAGAAGCCCTTTCCCTACTCAGACAAGTGGAAGATATCACTGAAGCTATAAAAGGGTGTAAGGGAGCGGGCTATGGGGTTGACTGGTTCCAAGAAGCATCCCAGAGAAGTTACAAAAATTTCAGCAGTTGCACATCAAATGTAGGTTAGCCAAAAAAGGAAGCCCAGCCAAAAGAGGCCCCGGATAGAATGAGTTTAATAAATAGACAAGTATCACTGCTGCTTATTGTGCATTGTGTGGGTGCTCTCTCTCCTCAGAATGGGGAATGGAGAAAATCTGCTTGCTCTTGTCTATGAAATCCTGTGGCCAATACAGTGCTGAGCATTTTAAAATATCAACATTTTCTTACAACCCTTACTTTTATTTTTTATTTTTGTAAAGAAAAACAAAAGTCAACAACAACAGAAACACAACAATACACATACACTAAAATATATCTTAAAATTGTAAGATATCTACCTTTGGCTCCCCTTACACAACAAATGATTATTATTATTCTGTAGTTCTTGTCTTAGTTGTATATCATAAATTGAGTTCACAGACATTATCTCCTTTCTCCTAATTTCAACAACAACAGAAAAAAGAGAATCAACCATCTCAAAGTTCAAAATCCACATACATAATAATTTTTTCTCTGTTTTACAACCCTTACTTGAGACACAAACTGCCTCTGATTTGAATGTCAGAGGGAAGATATTTATTTATGTATTTTTGTATTTATTTTATTTAAAACATTTGTATCCTGCCCTATATCGTTGAGATCTCAGGGCAGCATACAGTTAAAATCAATTTAAGCGCTATAAAACAATAAATAATTTAAAAACCTAAAAACATATTAAACCATTAAACAAGCTAATACCAATTAACATCTAAAACAATAAAACAGTTCAAACAGTGTGCTACTTTAGGGAATGCATTTAGCCCTCAAAGGCTTTGGTAAAAAGCCATGTTTTTACTTGGCGCCAAACTGAGACCAATGTCTATGCCAATCAGGCCTCCAAGGGGAGGGCATTCCACAGCTGGGATGCCACAGCAGAGAAGGCCCTCTTCCACATTCCACCATGGTGTATGTCTTGCACTGGTGGGATGCAGAGGAGGGCCCCTCCAACAGATCTCATTCCTTGGGCAGGCATATATAAGGAGAGGCATTCCCTCAAATATCGTGGTCCCAAGCCACTTAGGGCTTTAAACGTCATCACCAAAACCTTGAATTTTGACCGGAAGCGTATTGGCAGCCAGTGTAATTCCTTTATAACTGGTGTTATATGATTTTTATAAGGTGTTCCAGTCAGCAGTCTAGCTGCTGCATTTGCACTAGCTGCAACTTCCAAGTCGTCTTCAAGGGCAGCCCCACATAAAGTGCATTGCAGTAGTCTAATCGGAAAGTTACCAGCACATGTACTTCTGTGGGTAGGTTATCCGTGTCCAGGAAAGGCCATAGCTGGCAGATCAGACAAAGCTGGACCCAAATACTCCGGGGCACAGAGTCCAACTGAGGCTTCAGTGACAGGGATAGACCTAGGAGTACTCCCAATCTACGCACCTACTCCTTCAGGGGGAGTGCAACCCCGTCCAGGACAGGTCGCTTACCCAATTCTCGGACTCCAGAACCACCAATCCATAGAGCTTGTGTCTTGTCAGGATTTAGCTTCAGTTTATTGGCCCTCATCCAGCCCTTATAGCCTCCAGGCACTGGTCCAGCACCTTCACCGCCTCAGCCGACTCTGACGACAAGGAGAAATATGGCTGAGTATCATCAGCGTACTGGTGACAGCATACTGGTTACACCCCAAAATCAGAGATGAAGCAGCCAAGCAATATCAATGAATGAATCAATCAGTCATTTTATTTGTATACCATTTCCCCATACAAATACACTCAAAGTAATTAATAACAAAGCAGCATGAAGAAATAATACATATACATATTAAAGAAAAGTCAAAACAAGTACTTAATAAAACATCAATATCAAAAAAATAATTCATCATAAAAAACAAAAACAAAATGAAACACCCTGTGACCTTGCTAGTTAGATTAACAGTAGATTAACAGTAAAGGACTCTGTAGATTAACAGTAGATTAACAGTAAAGGACTCTGAAGTCCTTTAAAGAGCTTCAGAGGAAAGCAGAGTCAGTTGCCAATCGCAAGTGTGGTAGCAGGAACAGGATAAAACACCCTCTGGCCTATATGACAAACAGTAGGTAGCAGAGCTCTCTGTTATGGTGATGGTGGGAAAAGCCACAACCAAAGGAGCCTTTTTGAAGCACTCCAAAGGGAGGTGGGACCACTCCTAGGTGTTAGTAGGAGCAGGATGAAACACTCTGTGGCCTTGGTTCCATCCACACTGATTACTTGATAGCATTCCTTATCCTGTAGTAGAAGTAGAAAACAGTTGCAGCCTTCTTGCTTACAGGGACCCAGTTCTTCTTGGTGGTTAGGTCATTTTGGAAGACATGTGCTCTGGTCATAAGATGGGCTGCTCTCCCATCTCTTGATACTTCTTGCTGGCTGTGCAACCCAGCAGCACATCATCGTCTTTATCTGAGCTCCTGGGTGTTTTAAGTTTTCCCATCTCTTCTTCTTAAGAAGAGCTGTGCTGGACCAGACCAAGAGTCCATCTAGTCCAGCATTCTGTTCACACAGTGGCCAACCAGATGTCTATGGGAAGTCCATAAGCAGGACATGAGCACAATAGCACCCTCCTGCTCATGTACTAGCAACTGGCATATGGAGGCATACTGCCTCTGGTACTGGGGGTAGCATATAGCCATCATTATTAGTAGCCATCAACATCTGTGAAGGCAGTTTGTACAACCCCCCTTCAGCTCTGTTTTGGATTCTAGCCCCCTGCCCCACAGTATCCCCACTTGTCCAGTCACACATGGAAGCTTGTGTTGAGGGCTGACTTTCAGTAGATTGGAGCGAGGGAGCTTCTCGTACGAAACCCTGACCCAGAATCAGGTCTCTACGAATGCTTTAACACCAGGTTCCCCACAAACATGCAGTGCGCTATGGGCGAAAGGTGGTCCCCTTCTGGCCACGCTGTGCTCCTGAGATGGATGGCTGTCCACAGTGGGCTCACCCATGAAAAGCATCTGGTCCTTTTCCAAAGGCAAATGTTTTGAACCCCTGGTTAAACTGGTTCGACCTGATTTGAAATATGATTTGTTTTGCAGATTACACAATGGGAATTTTTAAAATTGTGAATGATACAGAATTTTCAGTGCATATCGTGCTGGGCCATGTCTTTCTGTAAGCACGAAGAAACTCTGTAATGGAGAAATGCCGCATCATAGGAGGGTGGAGAAGATGTTAAGACTGTAATATGGTACTTTAGAAAAATAAATTGAGTGGAAGTATTTTCTGTAGGATCGTACATTGAAATAACATGACTCTATTCTTTATATTTTGTGCCCTGGCTTCTGTCCTTAGCTGTATCATTGAGGATTAACCTCTGCCTAAAGCAGTTTCTACTGTTCGTTTGGCAAAAGCAAACAACCTGTCACCCCTACATATTTCTGGACATTTCGAAGGGCATTAATTTGCTCAAAGAGAAGGAAATACATATTTATTTATGTTATATATTACATTTCAGTACTGCCCTTCAGGACAAGGATTACCAGGATGGTTTACAGTGCTTTTTTATTAAATGAACGCAAGTATTTAATGCCCATCTTTATCAATGGTGTGTGTACGTGTGTACGCACATCCACTCCCCTTCCTCCTCCACATTCCTGAGACTGTTGAAAATGTGTGGACATGCCTTGTCAGCTATGTTAAAGTATTCACTGCATGTGGTTGTTTAGGTAGCATGAGAGATCTTTAGGTTTGCTTTGGCAGCTTTCCAAGTGTTTTCAGTTTGATAAATGGTGAACGTGAGCAGGATTTGTAGCATGCTTTCATCTGTTATATGGGTGTGTGTGGCTTAAGTGCCTTTGACATTCTCCTCCCAACTCTTGAAAAGATGTATTATCCTTTAGATTATGATACAATCATGGAACAGTTGAGAGCATTGTGCTTAACACTGTGTTATGAAATATTTGTATGTGTGTATCTATTGCTTTGTGGAATTGTAGAGTCTGTATTCTTGATACCCAAGCTTAGCACTTATTATGTTATGCAATTAATTTGACCTCGTGGGTTTTGTTTGAATACGGGCCGGGGGCGGGTTGGCCCTGTTTGGATAGTTGCAGTAAAAACCCAGTGACATGAAACTGCACATTAATGGAAACACATTATTAAGAATTTTTGGAGAGTTTGATGGCTTCTTCCTTGCTGAGGGCTTCTTTGTCTGATGTTGCTCTGTAGCTAAAGCATCCCTTAAATTAACCGTTAATGACTCTTAGTTTCATACTGTCAAATACCAGTGTGGGATCACTGTATATTGATACATTTCATGATATGTCTGTTGTTGTTGTTGTTGTTGTTGTTGTTGTTGTTATAGTTGTGTTGCAAATGAAAATATTTTTTAAACAATCAATGTGGAATAGGCCTGGCTCCTGTGTTCCTCTCTTTGATAGTTGTCATTGCTGTGAGATTAGAATTCCATTGCTACAGCAATAATTGCAGGATTTGGAGATCATTTATTTAAAAGGTTTATAAGCCACCTTTTAGGGTAAACCCTCCCAAGGCAGTGACCATGTCGCCAAGTGGGTGGTGTGGCTAGTTTTCACATCAGTGCTGCAAATCTCCAGTGAAAGAGCCCTATCATCCACCATATCTACACAGCTCCAGTTTCAAACGTTATCATTTTGAGATGGAATCCCAACCATACAAATGCAGCAATCGTACCATAGATGTATGTATGAATCAGACCATTGAATTCCTGGCTCATCCTTACTAATGCAATGTAAAGGTGCTTTCCACTCCTGGTTGAGAGTATAGCTGTATGGTTATTGTATCTAGCCTCAATATTTCATTTCATTTTATTTATTATATTTCATAGCCAAAGCTCTCTGAGCAGTTCACAAAAAGTAAAAACCATTAAAATACAAAAGTATTTTTACTTTTGTACAAAGGTACAAAAAAAAAAAACATTTATGCAAAAACATATAAACATATAGCACGCACACAGACAACATATATCTAAAAACAATTTTTAAACTATCAGCCAAGGACAATCCAGGGCCTAATTAAAAACTCATTATATGCTAACATTCTTATGTTTCTAATACAATATTCTCTTTAATGGAATATTGCTTCCTGTGATCTTCCAAAAAACCCTGACCTGGTTTGCATGACATGGCAACCCACCATGGGTTAATTTACGTGTGAGGCTGTTGTGTTGTACCGGCTGCCCATGGGTGCCACTTTTGCATGATTGCCCAGCTTGTTGTGTTTTGCAAACCCAGGTGGCCGGGGTTGTTTGAGGGTTAGATAACCCTCAAGTAACCCATAGCTTGTTTTAGGATAATTTGAGGGTTGTCTAACCCATGGTCAGCTTTTGTGCAAACCAGGCCAGTGAGTTAGAGGCAGAGAAGTTGAGCAAGCAGGAGAGCAAAGCATACTATTCCAAACATGCTTGGCAAAAAAAAGGGTGGAAGCATTCCTTTGAGGCACAAAGAGTGAAGAAGAAAAATCTCCAGCCAGAAGCCATGTTTTCAGAGATTCCCAGGATGCACCATTAGGTTCACTGCATCTTATGCGGAGAGGAAAATACCCATCAGAACCTGCAGTCAACACAGTTATCACAGTAGTGAGATTGTTCTTTTCAACATGTTGCCAAGAATTTGTCCAGTCCATTTTTTAACTCATGGTGGTGGCTTCATTTCATCCATAATGTATTCATATCTGGCTGCTGCTAAGTGTGTACAGTGTGGGAAGAATGCAGAGGAACTTACTTGGCGGGAGATAGCATAGAATGCAAATAGGGTGATTGGCCAGCGTGATGCCAAATTGTAGAAGTGTATAATGGATAGTTGGGCTATTACTAATGTCATATCTGAAGAGATGTAGGGTTGGAGGGGCAGAGAAGAAGAGTGTGATGTAGAAGCCACATAGAGAAGCAAGGAAGCTGTTCCAGCTGGTCTAGGGGCTATACAAGCAAGCAAGCTCCCAGAGAGCGAGTGATCAGAGCGAATGAACAGACAGAGCAAACAGGAGTTTGCCAGGGGAGGTCCAGGGGAGGCCCTTAACATTTTTTTAAAATTCTTTTTCTTGTAACACACACTTCCATACCAGGGGACTCTGTTGTTAACCTTCAGTGAATAGATTACAAAGCACAAGCTATTCCAGTACAATCAGAAAGCTAGAAACATAAAGGAAATCGAGACTATGGAAGGAAAAGACTCTCCAGGTGGATCCACAGTTGGCTACAGAACCGGACTCAAAGAGTGCTTATCAATGGGATCTTCTCAAACTGGGGAGAAGTAACTAGCGGGGTACCGCAGGGCTCAGTCCTGGGCCCAGTGCTCTTCAACATTTTTATTAATGACTTGGAGGAGGAGATGCAGGGAATGCTGATCAAGTCGGCAGATGACACAAAATTGGGTGGGATAGCTAATACCCTGGAAGACAGAAACAAATAGTGTTTGTGATCTTGATAGGCTGAAGCACTGGGCAGAAAACAACAGAATGACATTTAATAAGGATCAATGCCAAGTTCTGCACCTAGGAAAAAGAAACCAAAAGCACAGTTATAAGATGGGGGATACTTGGGGCAGCAATACTACAAGCAAGAAGGATTTTGGGAATCATTGTAGATCACAAGCAGAATATGAACCAACAATGTGATGTGGCTGCAAAAAAGGCAAATGCTGTTTTGGGCTGCATTAATAGAAGCATAGCTTCCAAATCCCGGGAAGTACTAGTTCCCCTCTACTCAGCACTGGTTAGGCCTCATCTTGAGTACTGTGTCCAGTTTTGGACGCCATGCTTTAAGAAGGATGCAGACAAACTGGAGAGGGTTCGGAGGAGGGCAACAAAGATGATCAGGGGTCTGAAAACAAAGCCCTATGAAGAGAGACTGAAAGAACTGGGCATGTTTAGCCTTGAGAAGAGAAGACTGAGAGGAGATAGGATAGCGCTCTTCAAGTACTTGAAAGGTTGCCACAGAGAGGAAGGCCAATATCTCTTCTCTATCATCCCAGAGTGCAGGACATGGAATAATGGGCTCAACTTACAGGAAGCCAGAGTCTGGCTGAACATCAGGAGAAACGTCCTGACTGTTAGAGCAATACGACAATTGAACAAATTACCTAGGGAAGTAGTGGGCTCTCCCACACTGGAGGCATTCAAGATGAAGCTGGACAGCCACTTGTCAGGGATGCTTTGACTTGGATTCCTGCATTGAGCAGGGGGTTGGATTCAGTGGTCTTGTAGGCCCCTTCCAACCCTACTATTCTATGATTGTGTGATTCTAGAGCCCATAAAACTCTCTCACTCTATTAAACATGATGGGACAACTCATCGGGAACTTCTCCGTTAAAGCCCTATGGAAATGAATGTACTTTGCAGAGGAGAAGAGTGATTATGCATAATTCTCACCCATTCCAATGGGGCCTGGGTGGTGTGTGTGTGTGTCTGTGTGTCTGTGTGTTCCACTGGATTGGCTTAGATGAATATATGGGGGACATACTTCTTATCGGCTGCCAGCCAGGCTGGACAAAGCACACCTTACTGATGTTACTGGGTACTGGGTGTTAATAGCAGAGAGTGGCGCTGTGATTGTCTGTCTGTCTGGCCGATATTGCTAGACAGAAGGCCTGAGCTACAGAGGACTCAGTCTGACCCCACATGACATTTCATGCATTCATATTTGCTTAATATTATAAAAACTTGTCTATATGTGTTTGAATTCTAAATTTGTTAATCAATATAAAAATTACCCATTCTTACCTTTGATCATTGTTTTTGTTTTTGTTCTTTAATTATTATTGTTCACGCTTGATAAATCTCCCTTCCCACCTTAAAAACGCGACAGACTGTAACCTCACCCACATTAAGTAGACATTTAACTGGAGACTTTTGCATTTCCTCCCAGAAAGAAGATATGCATGAAAGGTCCCCTGGATTTTGTGGAGGAGGTAGAAAGTGGTTCTGATTGGCAGACTATGAGCGCCCGGGAACATGATTTATACAAACAGCTAGTAACTAAAAGTCCTTTAAGGCATCTTGAAAATTGCCCAAGCTAATACAAATCTTGAAAATATCTTTATTATAGAACAAATGCAGCTGTTTGTTACTGATTTTTCATACTTTGATGCTAGATTTAAGAAATACATCTGAGGACTTGAAAAGATTGTGTACATGTTCAGGTAGTAGTGTGTGGACTCCCCCAGTCAAGCCATTCATATGCAATTGGCACACTCCATAGAAAATTAGGAGCATTTACCCAATTTAAACGGGCGAAGGTGTAAGGCAGTCAAAAGGCACTGAAGACTGCAAAATATAAACATAATTAACTGGAAAGTAAGAGCTATCATTTCCCTCTGACCTCACTGTTTATAATTCCACAACCACCATATGTATACATATAGCTGTAACTCAGGATAAGATTTTATTCATCTGATGAAGTAGTTCAGGAAAGCTTATGCCATAATAGACTTGTTAGTGTTCAAGATACCACAAATATCTTTTGTTATTTTTGCTGCAATATAGAAATCAGAATTGATGAGATTTACCACCAAGTAAACATTTACCGACTAGGGGTATAAAGTTACACTGATTTCAGTGGCACTTAAGACCTTTCTCTGAACTGCTCCCAAAGGACAAAATTGACTGCCCATTGGAAGGACATATACTGAAGCTGAAGCTCAAATATTTTGGCCACCTAATGCGAAGAGAAAACTCCCTGGAAAAGACCCTAATGCTGGGAAAGATTGAAGGCAAAAGGAGAAGGGGACGGCAGAGGATGAGATGGCTAGATAGCATTACCGATGCAATGGATATGAACTTGAGCACACTCCGGGAGAGAGCGGAGGACAGGAAGGCCTGGCGTGCTATGGTCCATGGGGTCACGAAGAGTCGGACATGACTTAACGACTGAATAACAACAACAACTCATTGTGTTTAAACATAGAACTACCCCAATCGTGTCGCAAAAGGGTGGAAGGATCCAGATTTAAAAGCAAAAGGGTTGAACTTGCAGGGAGTACAGCACCTCCCTATTGATTGCAACCCCCGTCCCGAAGCACTTTTCTGTTAGCTAGGTCTCTGACCCTGGAAGTGACTTCGGCTGCGAGAAAAGCTCTTGGGGAGAGAAACTATTGAGAAGTAAGCCACAGGAGAGGGGAAGGTTCAGCCTCCATCACCCCATAGTCCAACTGGTTGCCAACATTGCAACTGTTTTGACTCCAGCTCAAAACCTTTTTGTTTACCCAGGCATTTTAATTGATTGATTTTGTCTGTTCTTTTGTATTTGCTGTCTTCTCAGTTTTATCATGATGATGTGGTTTTAGTGGTTTTATTGTATTTTGTTTTAATTTAATCATATTTGTACACCACCTTGGTATCTCCAAGGATGAAGGGTGGGTTTAAAATGTTTTAATTTTAAACAAAGAAATAAATAATAAAAATATGCTCCTTTTCTTTATAAAATCAGACTTACCTCCCCTCCTTTTCCTACATGGTTAGGACAGTTCTGTGGTTAAAAACATGGAGCTGCCTCTGTTGATCTAGCTGAGCCTAATATATTGGACTCCTGTGCAGAGAGTGGGAATTAGACAGAAGTCTCCATTAAAAACAGATTCAAAAGGTATCAGAGAGAAATGGTGTATAAAAATGGAGCAGAGTCTGAGAAATGGGATTTACAATCCATGAAGATGTGGGAAAGTACTTTTACAGGCTAGCAAGAATGAGGGAACCATAAGAAGGAAATGAAGGATGAATTGGATTTGGAGTTGGTCATATGCTAAAATGAGCAAGGCATTACATGCAAGAGTCATTTGTTTTATGAACAAAGACTTGTTAGGTGTAGCTGCTCTCCCTTCCCTGGAGAACCATGTAGGACTTTTCTTTAAAAAAAAAAACAAAGTCCTACATCCCAAACTCTTTGTAAAGAACTAACAAACCCAACAACAACAACAAAACCCCACTGCTTTGCAGATGCTGTTGACCGCAGGCTTTTAATGTACAGCAGTCTATCTGGCATATGCAGTCAGTAAGCATCATCCATGTGGGTGAGGACCATCTTTTCTCTAGCCAGCCTTCTGTGGGGTTTATGAGTATGTTTTGATTTACACAGCATTTGTTTTACAGCCGCAGTTCTAGCCAGCACAACAGTGCTGCCAGCATTTCACCAAAGGCATTGGGTCAGTATAACTCATCTTGCAACAGTCAAGTAGTTTTGCAAAATGTCCTGTGCCTGTTTTAACAGAATAATGAATAATTCTTGAGATCTAGGGAAAGCAAGATCATATCAGTGGTTTTAATGCTCAGCTTCTCCTCTGAGTTTAATTTTCCTTTAGTTAAAAGCCACTGACAAGTCTGCTATAATTCTGCCAGCACTGGCATCCACTTTTTTTTTTTTTAGCAACTGCCTAATAATGTGAGATGTTGCCATCTAATTGGCTCAACAAAGCAAACAGGCTGTAGATGTAAGTGGTTGAAGTGTCATCTACTCTTACAGTGCTTGAATGAACAGGGCAGCTGACCTTACATTTAAAGATAAGTAGGAATTTATAGGATGGCCACTTAGATGTTGACAAAAAAGAGGACAAAATGACACCAATTTGCATAATAAAGGCAGATGAAAAATTTTATGTATAGGTGCAAATTTAGAAAGAATAACTGTTACGGAAAGAAAAATACAGTACGTCTCAGCATAGTAGAGAAGACTGATCAGGTGACTTGTGTGCCCACTCAGTCTGCTGTCTGGGTGCTAACTGTGGATGGGCAAATTCAAGGCCTCTGCTTCTCTCCCTTCTTATGATTCTTTGACTTTAAACTAGACTTGGTCTGGACAGTCCTTCAAACAGAGGACTGTCCTCTGTCAGCTCTCCAACACAGAGGGCTGTCCTCCATAAGGTTGGACACTTGGTCACTCTAAATTTAGTATAGCTGTTCTGACTTTAGGTCTGTGTTTTGTGGGATTGCTTCCAAACACTGAGTCTGTTTGAAGTGTCTTTTGCAGATAGGAAATGGCAACATACAGGAGATATTTGAGATTGGAGTAAGGAGGCTGGTTTTCCTAGGCTGAGCTGGCATTTTCCAGTGTTACAGCTTTGCACAGAAAATATATGCCTTTCTGGAGGACATGTCCCAGCAGCAGCTGTCTTTTCCCATGCCTTGTAGCTCAGGAAGCATCCTTGGAAAAAGGAGTGCCTTTCTTTGAGATACCCCTTATCTCTGTCCAAACATATAGCTGATCCTATCTGCAGGGTGGAGTTAGACATATACCAGGGGTATGCAACCTTTATAGCCTCAGGGGCTGCATTGGGCTGCGCCAGGGGCCACACATGTGCACACATGCATACATACAAGCACGCACACAAGCTGGGAAATGTCTGTACACTGGATTGTGTTTGAACTGCCAAACCACAAATGCTCCTCATCGTATATGCCAGGGGTGCAAAACATGCAGTGCGTGTGGCTCGCCAAGCCATTTATAGTGCTAGCAAGGGAATCTCTGGCTTATCTCTGATCTCTCATCAGAGATCGGAGAGAAGGGATAGACAGTGCCACTGCCATGGCAGATGCGGGGAGAGGTGGTGGGCCTCTGGCAGGCTCTCAGAAACTGCTTGGTGAGATGCATGCAGCACACAGGCTGCACAGTTTGCACCCCTGATGTATACTGTAAGGGTTATATGTGCTTTTGTACTTCAGACACATCCCAGTGCACAAACATTGCCTCCGTTCCTCTAATGGTTGCCCTTAACTTGTTAGCAATATGTGTTGGATTATTTTTGTTTTTAAAAGTACTTTTTAAAAGCAGGCGGTTTTAAAAACATGCACATTTTCACACAGCTTATCCCTTTTATCTCTGTCTCCTTTTTAAGATTAAATTGAACCATCAAGTAGCCATTTTGCCCTTTCACACTGGCGTTTAATCGTAACTGCTCTAGAAATATATCTGTTTTCTTGCACTGGCTGCAGGAAGAGCAACTGTATTTGAACTGCTGTTGGTTTTCAATCTAATACTATCGAAATATTTTACTTCATAAGAATGGTGTAGTAGCTTTGAAATCTCTCATCTTTTCTACTACATCACCCATCCCTGTTCACATAATTAATTTACCATTTAGTGAAAAAAGTTAGGGACACCATAAAGCAATGTGCTGTGAGCAATGAAAGACTGCAATCCTATGTATGTCTACTCAGAAATAAGTCCCATTAAATTCAGTGGGATTTACTCCCAGGCAAGTGCGTACAGGACTGCAGCCTAAATCCATAAATGTGCTTGTAAGCATTTCAGTACAGGTTGGGTGAGAGAGGATTTTGTTTTCTCCTGCCCTGCTTCAGTGTGTGGGCTGTGCAGAGTTTCTAGCGCATGGATTCGTTAAGTGCTTGCCAAGCAGAACTTGGGAGAGTGGCAGTATGTGGAGAAGCATCGACAGGGGAAAGTGAAATCACAGTGTTACCTTGTGGGGCAGCATGGGAAGACACATCCATTGTACACATGTGTAGAAAATGGAGGTGGCCTGTTCTGGAACAGTGGAAGTTGTTAGCTAATTTCACTTAGGTAGCAGTGATTCTTTTGCCTTCTGTTTTGTACAAATACTAAGTCTTACTAGAAATATATTCAGTCTAATCTAGTCAGCCTGTGCCATAAACGCTTTGCACATGCGACTATCTGTTCTGTACTGACTGTCATGCAGGGGTTTTTTGTAGATCAGTACTGGATGTTTCTGGGTGCGGTTTTGCCAACTGAGGCACGTGTGGGTGACCATGCACAGCCAACCAGGGCAGTGTAGGGTGGATGAAGAAAATTTTTCCAACTATCTTTCACTGCAAGCTGCTTTATGGCACACGTATGTACTAGGGTCATCATAATATATTTATATGTAAATTCTAAGTATTACCAATCGCTTGAATGAAAGTCATTCGTGTCTCTTTTGAATTGTAGCCCATCCTACACTAAATGGTTGAGAATAGCAATACCACATTGGTCCCAGAAACAGATGGGCAGCCAGTACAGACGGCACAGTACTGGCATAATGTGATCACTTCGGCCATAAAACCTTCACATTCTTTCCTCCTCTTTCTCTTCCATCAGGAACTGTCATAACTAAAGACAGATAATGTAAAATTTCAGCTGTGCTCTAGGTATGTCTAAACCAGGGGTGGGCAACTTGTGGCCCTCCAGATCTTTTGGCCTATAACTCCCATGATTCCTTACCATTGGCTATGCTGGCTAGGGTTGGTGGGAACTGTGAGACAAAGCAGCAGGGACGGGTGACAGAAGTGGCCCATCCCTGGTCTAAACCTTGTTGCCTAAAAAAAAATTCCCCCTCAGGTCTGATTGGCAGTGATCTGGTGCGAGTGGGGCCACCTTTTCCTTCAAGGTATGGCTTTGGTCCACCTGGGGTAATTTGTACTTTGTTTTCACTGCTCCTGCTCTGGCACTGGGGTTTAGATAGAGTGGGTTGATTTAGGGATGGGTGGGTTGTTGGGTTGCCATGCCTTGGCAAGGGTTGGGACTAGATGGCCTCTTTCCACATCTCCTCTTGAGTTTTCTTTTTAAGACCTCGAGTTTTGTGGGCTGTCTCTATTATTTAGCTGTGGCAGCTAAGAATTATAAACCAGCCTTGAAGCATTTCCCAGGCATTCCATTTTGTTCTTGCGGAATGAATAAATGTGGAGAAATGTGCAGGAGATCAGCGGCTTCATTTCTTTGCTTTGGCATTCAGTGGTCCATTCTGTGTGTTATCTAATAGAATTCAAAACAAAACCAACTTTTAAAAAATGCACCTCCCATTCCATAGCAAACTTGTTTTGGTTACTCCTAATGTCATGTGCTCTTTTGGAGAAGTAGAGACTGGTAGATATAATCAGGTGAAAAAACATAATTTATATAAAAGTTTTTGAAAAGTTAACACTCCAAATATTTCCCCTCTTCTTTCCCCAGTGGCTCTTTCACCCTGATCCTTTATATCTCAGCTATGCCTAATTCATAGTTTCTGAGAAAGTTTAAGACTGTCACACCCATTGCACGTCTGTTTAATAGCACATAATTTAGCACGAGTTCCATCCTTAACAACCTAGACTGGAACCCTCTCGCTTGGTTTAATGGGTCAGTTTCATCGCCCTGTTTCCCTTGGCTGGAACCCTCATATTGCAATCAAATTAGTGAATAAACAAAGCTTCATCTTTTAAGATGAGCCTCAAAAGGCTTTTCTTCCCTCTTGGGCAATAAATTCCCCCCCCCCCCTTATAATCATATAGAAATAGAAGGCACAAAAGAACACTTGCCTATCATAGGTGGAACTATTCATCCTCCCACCTCAGTTCCTATATTAACTTCCCACAGACCAAAAGGTGCTGCAGTTAAAGTACAGGTGAAAAGCAAATAACTACCAATGACTACAAGATGCTGTTTCAATTTTTTTATGTATTTTTATGTATTTTTTTTGTATTATGTACATGATCTATTATGGTTTTAGCCTATTTATTCAAAATATTCCCCAACGAGCAAAAGCACAGTTTTTGCATACAGGCAAAATTGTCATCCAAATAATTTGTATAGAGATGCTAGCATTGATCTGTAGCTAGTACATCAAGTTAGGGTGTAAAATGTACTAGTTCAAACCTTGGTTCAGCCATGGACTTTTGGAATGGTCATTAGCAAATCTGTTTTCTAGATTTATTTTTTAAAGTATAGTGGATCTGTCCCATAAGAAGGTTGCAGAGATGGAAGAGTGAGGATCATAGCACATTCTGCTATATCAGTAAATGATTTTTTAAAATCCACATTAGAATGAAGAAATACTTTGTTAAATTGTTTAAGCTAGTCCAAGACAGTGATCTGGTTCTCATGCAACAAAAAACCCACAGTTTACAAACAGTGCATCGTTTGGGAGAGCATGGGAGCATGCTGGCTCCTGACCACTCGCATACTTCCAGTGCGCTAAACAATCCAGGTTGTTCTCTGTTATGTCTGAACCCAGAACTCTGGGTTGTTGAGGGAGAAACAACCCAGAGATTTAACCAAAGAACAAACCATGGGTTACATCATTGAGTTGTTTCTCCCTCAACAACCCAGAGTTCCAGGTTTGGACGGTTAGGATCCAGCACGCTCGCCCCCACGTATTCCCAAACACCCCATGGTTAGCAAACCATAGGTTGTTTAATCTTGTGCACTGGGTTGTGTGTGTGGGGTCAGAGTTTGACCCATACTCACTGGGTAGTTTTGAGCAAATCCTTGTTTCTCAATTTGTCTTCTCTTCTGTAAAATGAGAATAGTTTTACTTTCCATGCCAGAAGTGTTGAAGATGACTTGAGGTGCTGGGTTTTTTTTAGAATTTTTTAATGAAATAAATGGATGTCAGTACCAAGGAAGAAAACAACTTATAACTTATCAAAACAACATTTCAAGTTAACTTTAAAAATAATATAATATCTCTCATGTACATTGTCCAATCTGGTAAAATTCTTTGTTCACAAAAGATATTAATCATTTCCGATTGACCTATTAATGTAGTAATGTAATAGTAATTGCCTTGGAAAATGAAGAAAAAAAAAGTTTTTACAAAAATGCATTGCTCATGCCCAGATGTTTCCTATTGCACTTCCAGTGTGTAGAGAACAGGGAATCCTGCATGCACTTGAGGCTAACTGCCCTTTTCTTTTAGAATGCACTGTTTAAGCAGATCCTGCCAAACAAATCCACGATGCTGTTTGAGCTTCTCTTTTTTAAGTCTGAATGTCTCTTTTTAAAATGCACAACATAATATCACATCAGCATCAGGGCTTCGGTTTTTCACCAGTCTATAAATCTAACAAACCGTATATCAGGCCTATATTTACACACTATGACGAAATAGGTTGCGACGTGCATTGCTCAACAATAACATTGACCCTGCTTGATGGGAAGGAACAACCTTTGTCTGGATTTTCATCTCCCCTTCTGTGGATCATTCATCACAGTTCTGCTTTTTAGGCTTTAGTAGCCTCTGAAGAATTGATTAATTTTCTTCCATCTACATTGGTACCTAGATACTGGCATTTTTTATTGGATACTAATCCCTAGGTTATGTTCATAAATGTGAATATATCTTACAAATATTCTAATGGGAAAGACAGGAAGATAAACTCAAGGGATCATGTCTAAAACTTTTTAGAGGTTTCATCTTCCAGACACAAGATGGACATCACTTAGCTGAGCTCTTAAACCTTTTGCAGACACTAGCTGTACTCTCTCAAATGGTTTCATGCTGTGCATAATGGCTGTTGGTTACATGAGAGTCGTACCACTCATTGGACCCTGCCTGTCTTTTCAGCATATTTGGCTGCTACAATACCACTGAAATCACTGAAATATCAGCATATATCACTGGAAGGAGGATTGTTCTGTAGAATTAGGGTACCTACCAAAAGCTAGAGAATGTTTGAAATGCATTGTAGAACATTCAAGCTGCAGGGATTATATTTCTCTTACATGTATTATATTTCTCTCTGACCTAAAAGGAGCACATAAAATCCCTGTGGTGATATGTCATAGAATGAGGTAGTTCCACTTTGGGGAAAATTCCATAGGTGGAGTTTTATCTTTGTCTGTAAGATGCACCTTGTGATCCTCCTTCCAGACCTGGAAGTGAAACCATCTTAAACCTGTATGCTCACCAGCCACTGTTTCCTCATTCCTGGTGACCAACCTTATATGTTCCTGTAACCCTCTGTTACCCCCACACCATATGGGCCTTCCATAACTTTTTCTGCATGTCTTGATAGACTAGCAATTAATCCTTGAATGTCAAAGGCAAGGGCCCTACTCTTCCATTGTGAAACCCCACCGATCTCTAATCATTTCAAGAAGGGCATCAACCTCTGTGGAACTTGGCACTGCAATCAAAGGAATTCTTTGTAAATAAAGCATGTAATGAGTGTAGTGAAAGCCTGTGTGGGCCCCTGAAAAGAACACAGTAAATGTCATTAGAAGCAAAGCACAATTATCTCCACAGAATGACAATACGTTTGTACATCAGTGGGAATTAACACTGTGGCAAACTTTGAACTCGGTACAGAAATACCAAGGGTCGTCAAAGGTTCATTACATAGTGTGTGCCTTGTAAACATTACTTACAGCTAGTTTTTTCCACACAAAGGCGTGCATTTCTTAGCAAAAGTGATGACACATTCTCTAGCTTTCAACAGAATAGGTACCCTTATTCTACATTAAGGCTGCAATCATGCATCCAGTGATGTGTGCTGAAGTTCCCGTGACTTCAGTAGTATTCTGCTGGCCAAATAAGCCCAAAAGGCAGATTGGCTCCATGGTGCATTGTACATATTCCATGTAACTGGCAGCCATAATGCACAGTGAGGACACATTTGAAAGAGCACAGTCAGTGTTTGAGAAAAGGTTTAAGTGCTCAGCTAGAGAAGTTCTTCTTGTGTCCTTGCCTCATGGCCTCTGGCTGTATTCCCCTGCTCAAAGCCCTACTCATTTACCCCAGATGTGTGGCCTCTGTCTGTCACAATATTGGTCCTTGCCAAAACCAAAGTTCTATATTTGATAAGCTAATATTTGGTTTATTTTATTACATGCAAATTATGTCAATTCATGTGAAAAATGCACATAGGGATACATTTCTTTAGCTTGTTGAATTGATTCAAGCAATGGTTTTTCTTTCTTTTAAAAACATATTTATTGAGTTTTATTAAGGATACATGTCAAGAAGTTTTTGTGCAGAATTTGGTGGAGGGAGTGACAGAGAGCATGAACACAAATGAGAAAGAAGCCACAGGGCAGCTATCACTCTATGTAGAGAATGGAAGGCAGAAGCCAAAACTGAAGCAGATGAACTGTATTATAAAAATATCAAAATCTCATAGAAAGTCCCATATGTCAAATACTCATAAAAATATGAGCGGCCTTAGTAATGACAGAGTTGACTGGAAAGGGGATTTTCATAAACTGAGAATTTCCTAGAGAGTTGTAGACTTGATTACTGCCATCTATAATTCCTATAGCCTTTTACTATGTCTTGTATTTGCCCTCACAGCCCTGTGAGGTGGGTCGCTATTATTCCTTACCAGTTGTCAGCTAAGAATTTTAGTTAATTAATCATGTGCCCATGGACTTACTAATAAATTAAATGTGCAAAATACCAAAACCTTAATATAGGCACCTTTCTGAGATGTCGAAGGAAATATGAAGTAATTTACAACTGAATGAACTTTTTTTTTTTTAGGAAATCACTTTGGGAATATTGTCCTTTTCAATCTCTGTTACATAATTAAGAGAACTATCTTTGTGTAAAAAAATAAGGAAGTGGGTTATTAAATCTTAGACCCACCAATTAATATCAGTTATAAATTAAAGCTTTAGTTGATTGGTCTATACATTCAACCAGGGGGAGGCAACCCTTTTGGGCTGGGGGTACATTTGGCAATTTGAGAAACTGTCGTGGGCACACCACAAAATGGCTGCCATGGGAAGCATGGCAAAGGACAAGTAACCTGCTCAGAAGACTGAGTACAAGACAGAGGTGGAGTCTGAGCCACAACACACCAAACAACTCATTTGAACCCACAGTATTATTTTCCTACATAAATGTGGAGCTCAGGCTGGGAGATGGTGACTTATCTGTGGTTTTAGGCCTGCCAGTTCCAAATCCAGCTCTCCTTCCACTGAATCTTTCTGGCTCCCATTTTTCATTCCCTCAAGTTGATGGCTAATGCAATGTCAGATTTAAGAGATGCTTCATATAAAGCCAATTTGGAGCACAATCCAAAGGGGAAGTTTTTGGGTGCTTATTCCACTACATTTAAAATATCTTTTAAAAATAAAATTTCCATACCAATTCCTAGCAAAGCTTTCTGAGCAGTTTACAATACAAAAACTGAACAATAAAAGCACACTTTAAAAAAAATCCTAACACCCAATAAAACATCACCCAAGAAAAGTATTAAAGCAACAGATTCTCTGGATTAAAAAGTTCCATCAGCTCTTTTGCAACTCCCAATCGTTTCAGTCAGGTTTGCGCTAAAGAATTTCCAGGTGGATTGTTTCCATTTTGGCTTCTTTTAGAAAACTTGGGAAATGGCTATACTGTAATAATTTGTCAACAAAAGGTTGTTTTCCCTCTTCCCTGGGATAGGCTCGGACTTGGGATGTCCTTGCTGATTGTGACAACAGTTACTCTGCGTACAAGTTCTGCAAACAATAACTGGATTTAGAACAGGTCATATTGTGTAAAGTACATGAAATCTGGAGATCTCTTTTCATGGCTGTCATAATTTACAGCAAGACATAACTGGACAAAGTATTTCTCCCCAGGAAGGCTTTGGGACACTGGGATCAGATTTTTTTCTGGGAATTCTGTCTTATTTGGAAGGAAAGGAAAACACAACTGGGATTATACCCAAATGTCTATTCTGTGCCTTAACTGCAAACGTATGTCTAGATTCTTCTTGCTTTATTCACCCATACAGTATTCTTTTCCCTTTCTTGTTTCAGTGGTTCCACTTGAGCCGGGCAAATTCTCAGTTTCAGTGCAAATGGGAGCGTGAGGTCCTTAATCATTTCTTAGTTTGGAAACTGAAATGGTTTTGTGGTTTTTCCATACAGATGTAACATGTTCTCCGCAGCATATGGAGGAGAAAAATGCTTTTTATTACCACATGCGATATATTGAATCTTTATATTAGTAGCGTCTTGGCATTTTTCATTCCCAAGGCAGTTGCAGAAACCATATGATAGCTGCAAATCTAATTGTGCTGTAATTTGTACGAAGGCCAGATTTTATCCACTCCAAATGGGTTCCTCCCCACCCCCCAAATACTTAATCTATTTTGAGTTCAGAATCACTAGCTGTGTTCGGTTATACGTAGGGGATTGCTTGAAATTGCTCTGTCAGTTTACAAATTTAAATTGGAGTAAATTTAAACTAGAGCTGGAAAACAGAGTGTAAAGTATACCATTCCTGAAGCATTCCTGGATTTAGATGCTTTAGTGTTTTTCTTAAGGATGGCCCTCAGTCCAACTCTTCTGTCCAACTTAAAATTAGTTTTCTTTCTAATTTTGAAGCTTATGGTTTGTAAGAGGAGAACGGGGGAGGACCGTGTAGTGCAGAGGGCATCTGAGTTGTGCATGCACAAAGAGAAGGCAACTTCTGCTGCATTGTTTCTCAGTAGACTTCCTTAGCATGCTCAAGTTGCGAACTTGAGCATGTCAAGGATGTCATTGCTGGTCATTTGTTCATTGCTGGCCATTTGTTTGCCCCATAAATAGAGTAAACCTTTCTGGCTGACAAACGGAAGATTTTTTTCCATCAAGCAGGGGAAAGTTGATACCACATGCTAGCATTTAATCCATTGATAATATGAGGATTGTTGTTTTTCTAATTGTGAAAAACTAGTATTCTCAGGTCTGGGCTTTTGATTGTAAAAGAACAAATAACTTCTATGTTTTCAAAATGTTTTTTCTTAGAAGTTTCATTTCTGTTTATGCAAAAGGTGTCACATTTTTATTTTAAAACATTTTTTGATTAAAAATTGTCTATTTTGTTTAAAATGTCTTGTTTGTATTTAAAAACAACAAATTTGAGCTTAACACTTCATGCATCTGATGAAGTAGACTATAGTCCATGAAAGCTTATGCCAGAATAAATTTATTAGTCTTTAAGGTGCCACATGATTCTTTTTTGTTTTTGCTGGAACAGACTAACATGGCACTTGGAACATTTTTATTTTTCGTCTTTGGTACAGCCTTCCTGAATATGGATAAAGAGAAACCTAGTTAGTTCAGCTAAATTCTTACAAGCAATACTTGAACCCCAAGAAGCATTTCTTGCCTTTATTTTTCATTATACACAAGTTTTATATTCTCCCAGTTGGGTATTCAACTTAGTTACAGAACTGGCAGTATACTGGGGAAAGCCAGATGTGTACTCTAAAAAAACAATAGTTTTAGGTCTAGAACTTTCATAGAAGTCTGCTTCAAATTCACACCCTGTATTGCTCTCTGCTTCTCTTACAGAAACTGGGTAGCATTAAAAAAAACCCCTTTCTTAAAGAATAGTTCATTCGCTGATTGGAAAACTTAACATACATGCAAGACACTGTTAGGATAAGACATCAGAGAGAGGAGGACTTTGGCTGGCGCAATCAGTCAGCTGGTAGCAAAATATATTGGCGAATAGGGGAGACTGTCTCAAGGTCAGCCACAGGCCAGGAATAGCTGGCTAGGACAGTCATTTAGGTCAATGCAGAGCCCTACAGCAAAGCAAGGTGGAGTTGTACACTCATGATGGGCCACAAAGGAACAATCAATGTTGGTGGATCCATTGCAGCTGCAGACAAAGACTAATGAGTTGCCTTCAACAAAGTTAGACCTGGTCCATCCAACTAAATTATTTTCTTATTACTGGCAGGGGGTCTTGGGCACTTCTTCAGTCTCTCTGGGAGAGACTTTTTTTTTTTACACTTTGACAACTAAAGACCCTTAAATTGAATTTATACCAGCAGGCATACAAAAGCAATTGTTCCTCTTGTCTCGTCCAGCTTAGCTCAAAGTTCCCAGGGAGGCAGTCTAAAACTGTTGTACTTATTAGAAGTGTGAGGCAGAGTCAAGTCCAATGAAGCAGAGTCAAGTCCAGCTAAGCAGGATGGCAAGGCAAGGCCTGACAAGGCAGGGTCTGTCAGGACCCTGGACAGATCACTGTGACAGGTATGGATTGGAGCTCACTCAAGAAGAGCTATTGTCTCAGCAACATGCAGAGGCTTTCTGAAGCCTTAACTTCACCCCCTCTGAGGAGCTGTCTACCTCTTAAACGGCCACTGTTCGATTCTGTAGCCGCTGGTTCCTATGTTGTGGAGGTGGTGAGGACTCCATGGGAAGGGTTCCCTCTGAGTCCAAGGAGTCTGGTAAGGCCATGTCCTTTGGCTCGCAAGGTCCCAGAGTAGCACATGATGGGTTATTGGAAGAAACTTCTTCCCCGTCTGAGTCCTACTGTGAGCAGGAGGGGGGATCATGGCTGGAGAACATGACATCTCCACAGGGAAATGCTTCACTCATAAGATAGGAGTTTAGGATGAGACTTTTGAGGGGGTGTGTGTGTGTCTTTTTATGGACAAGCTTATTTATTAATGTACGAACATGCTACCTTTGTACAGCCCTACCCGAGATTCTGATCTAATAAGATGTATATTCACTTGAGCTCAGTTGAAGATGTCCTGTCCCTGCTTTCATGTTAAAGCATCATGCATAAAAACAATTTTGCAATGAACACCACACAGTGGCCATTCTTTAGTAACAAATAATAACTAGGAATAATGTTTTAGAGAGAAAACACATGGCTCTGAGATTACAGATGTTTCCATAGCCAAAATGATCTTGATTTTCATGAGATGGCTGCTAGTGTTAGTCCACACTCTGTGACAGCAGAATGAAAAATGTTATGTAAACCATATCTCATGTTTCAAGAGTAGTTGCCATGTGGGTCTTTTAAAAAGGCAGAGTCTAGAATAACTTGAATAATAGGGTAGGTCGCAAGCTTTTGGGTTGTCCATGAATCCAATATATGACCAACACATTTAGCCAAATACAAGGCCTCCTCCTGAACCATTTTGGATCCTATCTGCCTAATGCAATCAGCCTATTGAACTTTAACATTCCTAGCAGTATCAGTTATCCAGAAGGCTTCTATAATAGGCAGTATAGAAATGTAATAAATAAATAATATAATAAATTAGTTTCCATTTGATTCTCCCTGTGTGAAGTTTAACTGAATCCCAACTCACATTTTTAAGGAATTATATAATGCTAACATATCAAGTTATTGGCACTAAGTTGAACAAACTTGATTTTGGGGAAAGGAAAGAATATGTCTTCAACTACCAAGGTTTTCACAAATGGGAAACCATCGTCTGCGTAACCTTAACATTTAAAACACAACATAGCCAAAGATTCTGACAGCCTTCTAAGTTCATTCTGTCCTTAAGGCTTAAAATAAGAAATAGCATGTTTGGATCATTAGAAAGTCTGTTATGGAAGAAGCATCCATTCATCCTTCACAAGGTGAAAATAAACTTTTGTCTAGTCTTTGCTGCAGTTAAAGAGAAAGCAGATGTGTGATGAATTTATACCAAGCTTTTCCCCACCATGTGCCATGAAAGTGATGAGGTTTGCTTATTTAGAGGACTTAAACACCAGTGTTAATGAGCCTCAAGCTGGCACTTGGAGAGAAAGCATTACTCTTGCAGAGCTGATAGTATCAACAGTTTCGATAAAGACTTTGCTCAGGGCAAAAATTCATGCTGCTCTTTTTTCAACTAAACATAGGGCTGCAACCTTTAATGATTTAATTGGTTAGATTCATCAATTAAAAGCCTTTTCAGCTGAATAGAAAGATATCCCCATTTAATCAGGCAAAACCAGCCCATGGCAAGAACCACCTTAGAAAATGAATTTCTGCTTCACTTTTACACAGGAGGGAATGCCTCTTCTAAGATGGTGCCTCCTATAACATATGCATGCATCATCTAAAAAAGTACACAGTTTTGTCTGTCACATGTCACTTTATGCAGATTTAATCAATGGATCAATGAATAAATTAACATTAATTTGAGTAATTGAGAATGTTTATTTAATTGAGGATCAGCCCTAACTAGAACACTTTGTTGAGGCTTATTTAGAAGTTTATATTAGTGGTCTTTATAAGGTCCATAGAAATGAATGCATACCTTCCATCATCACCTTCTATGCTTTTATTAAGTGGAATAGTTCTCCATCTTAAGAGATATTACTATACAGATCTTAGAAAGTAGAGAGAGACAGTCAGAAACATCTGAGAGGGAAACTCTAAATCCAATTCAGGGTCCAGATACCAAATGAGAATGCCTTTTTATCTCCTCAATTGAGCAAAAGCACCCAACTTTTTAGGCATAGTGGAATAATCCCATTTCACTTCCTTCATCATTGCAAAGGGGAATATGATTGGCAGGGAGCTGTGAAGCATCTGTTAATTAAACACGCTGACTTAATTAAGGCAACATAGTACTTTCAGCTCTCTTTGTGACCAATCCAACAAGACACGTTTGTTTCCGATTAAGATCCAAGTTGGGCTGATGACATAGCACAAGCAGTTAAGTTCAGGAGACAGACTATTTATTTTTATTCTGTCTTGAATGTACAAGGGAAACATGATTGCAGCTGTCCCTATGCTTCTGTTCACATGAAATTTGTACCACTCTCAACTCTTCCTCCACATTTCTACTGGCTTTGTACGGCTCTGCAATATGCTGTTGCAACACTGTTTTGTTACCTTGGCAACAAAAGCCATATTTTATATGCTGTTTTGCATGTAGTTCTCTTGTTTTGAAAACTGCTGCTGCCAGTTATGATAGAAATTAAAACATTTGTAAAATTTACTTACTTTTACTACTTGTTTCTCCTTTCCCCCTCTGGTGGAATTTGGCAGAGACCTGATGTTTTTATTGTAAACTGAATAACAACAAAGTATTATATTATGCCCAAGTGGTAGTAGTGCACATTTGAAGATCAACACAAATGTCGGACTGTAAAATTATTAGTGACTTCTAAGTATATTCAACAAACCACCGTTCCCATCATTCCTTTGCAGACGCCATTATAGTTACCTCGTTCAAAAACCAGTTTAGTTGCAATGTGGTCTAAGGCAGAAGATGAGAAATATGGACAGAATGCAAACATGTTCTTCTTTGTGGTCTGTATGCATCACACATATGGGTTGTGCACCTGTGTGGAGCCCATATGTGTGAATGCACAGATGACCATTTAAAGAACTACAGTTACAGGTAACCAACCTGTCTTTCTCCCTTGACCACGGAGGACTTCCAGAATCTTTGGGAGTAGGCATCTCCCCTTGTCCAGGAGGCAGGATCCAACCATTTTTGTTGCTCTTCCAACAAGGCTGTCCTCCCTCCTTCCCTCCCTCCCAGACCAGCCCTGTCAAGTGGCAGCAATGCAGGGTTTTCACAGCTCCAGAGAACTTAGCACATGCGTGCACACACAGTTTTCTTCTTCCCCTCCCAACAGTGCTTAACTTATGAACAGGACATTGCACAACACAGCCAAGAGGAAGATTTCTGCAGAGTTTCCCCCCACCCCACCTCCTAGATGGTTACCTTCAGACCAGGTCTCCAGCATCTTGGCCATTGGCACCACATATCACCTGTGACTGCCATCGCTGGGTAGCCAGGAAGCAAGGAGGCAGTGATATCCAGGGTATCCGAGATTTTCTTCAGGCAGGCCCTGCCAAAGGGATAAGCAGTAGCATCCTTAAAAGGCAGGTAACAGCACCCAAGAGTGTGTTGGATTGTCGGGAGTAGGTGGGGAGCTATTCCAGACCATCCCCTTGTCTGCGGGTTCCTGAAAGGGGCAACCGTATTGAACCACCAGTGGTTCACAAGTTCCGGACCTGGAATCTAAACTGGGTTATTATGGCTTCTATGGGAGTACCATTCGAAGCCCTGGTTATGTGTTCAGTCAGAAATCTAACAAGGATGGTTTTCTTAGTGGCGGTAACCTGAGCCAGGAGGGTCTCAGAGTTGGGCATCCAGCCCTCAGCTTTGCATTTTTCGTTATGATGAATAGTTTCTTTACGCTGACCCTTTGTTCATTTCCAAGGTGAACTCTGTATTTCACAAGGATCTAAAGGTTTATCTTCCAATCTTCTGCCCCAAACCTGCACACCACCGCAAGAGAATGTGACTCAAGCAAGACATCCTGTAGGGCATTGTGCTTCTACTTAGGACCAAACCCTCACATGTCTTGAATCCCTTTTTATCTCATTCCAGTTGTCCTCAGAAGGCAGGATGGTGTCCAAGTCAACCATTTCCAGATAGCTGATGGATTGTATCATTTTGCCCTACAAGATACTGGGTAACATCCTCCTGTAGGTGACACAGTTCATTCCATTAGGGTAGCAGCAACATCAGCGGTGTTTTGGAGCTGTTCCCTGCTGGAGGAGATCACTGAGGCTGCTCCCTGGTCTTCAGGCCATAATTTTTCAAGCCGTTACAAAATCAACACCCTCTCCATGACGGATGCAGCCTTTGGAAGACAGGTTCTGCAAAAAGTAGCTGCTCTGTAGGCTCAGGTCCCTTGATTCAGCCTGGGATGGTACCGCTCTTATGTGTCCTGAAGGTTCTGGAATGTCCTCTGTGGTCAGAGGCGATACGGCAATTACCTACTGTGTTTTCTTGCCCTCCTTGACTCAGGGAGGGTATTCCATCACCCGCTGGTTCTGGGATCTGGGCATTCACAGACAAAAGGCCTCTGCCTTCACCATACATGTGGGTAACAGTAGGGAGGGGATCCCTTCCTATTGTCCTATTTTCTTACAGTTTTTCTCTTTATAGTTTGCTATTTGGCAGTGGTCAGAGACTTGATGTTCAGTTTTAGGGCTGAGGTATTCTTCTGCTCTACTAGTTAGGTCTGGGAGGGCAGACTCTACCCTTGGAGCAACAATGAAAGTTGTTGGACCCTGACTCCTCCCAAAGGTTCTGGAGTGTGGTCCATGCATCAAGGAGAATAGGAATACATGGAGAATAGGAATACAGGAGAATAGGAATACGTTTGCAATTTTTGGGTTTGATTTGGCCACCTATGGAGGTCTACAAAATGTGGCATTGAACCAGATTCACATAACTTTATGAATAATGACATTCATTCTGTGAAATCCCCCAAAGGGTTACTGCCTTGTCATTGTCATCTTGCCGCTTGGTTACTTGAATACACAGGACGCTGTTCCTGCCTACTTTCTTCTCCTAGGCTCCCTCAGTTCCAGCTTGTTACTGCAAAAAAGTTGGGGGGCATTCTTTTTCTTGACCAAACCTGGAGCCTCTCCTAAAGGATGTTGGAGTTGTATGTGGGTTCCCAAGCTTTGCTATAACTTCCTAGAGAACTCAACTTGTGAGAGGTCACCCAGTGACTTTAGTAGGCTGGCAACGAATAGAACCCAGATCTCCCACATCCCAACTTAGGATTCTTGTCTGCTGCCCTAAGCTGGTCCATAACTGAGCTCTTAGGCTTTATGTTGTAACTGTAACTTGTATTTTACTGTTAGTTCTCTGGACAGTACTTACTCATGTCTTCTAGGGGCCGGCAGTTCCTGGTTAAGAGCCAAGGAGCCTGGCTGTGAGTGTTTTCCCTTGTCCATCCTCTCATCAGGATGTGTAATCGATTTCTGCTGATAAGATGCTGCACAGACATTGTTTAGGATGTTATTTCCTCTTGAACTTTGTGCAGACTTTGGCAGACATCCACATTTCTTGCCTTTAAGCCCCTCAACGGAGGCTCTTGTACACTGATGAAACTAATTCTATAAGGAATTTCTCTAGGGGCAAATTAGACAGACAATATGACTGATCACCCCCTTGTTTGCATTTATTGGTCTAGAAGGCGCTCGTGTGTAAACATGTACAAAGGGAATCAATTCCCCTTGACCTTGGCGTATTTGGCAATCATCTCCCACTTTGGCTACATCATGTCACAACCGGATGTTTCCAGCCAGCCAGTTTGACGAATCACTACCTATTATTCAGTGCAAAGCCTTTTATCAGATTTGTGGGGTGGGCGGGTGGGGAGAGACTGGAGCATTGCCATTAAGCCTGGTCCTGGGTGTTCTTTTTTATTTCCTGTAGCCGAATCCTGGTTAGACTTTTCTGAAATTGGAATATCTAGTTTGCAGAATTACCTATCCTTTTACCAAGTCTCGGTTGTAGGTTTGAACAAAACCCAAAACCAACATTTTGTAGACAAACATTTAAGCTATAGCTTTCATGTATGTTCCCCAAAATAGATAATAATTATAGAATCTGGCTCATGTAAAGCAGAGGGGTTTTTTTTTAGGACTTCGGGTTTTTGGCTGCTGTTGTTTGAAGCTGTTGGCCAGTAAACGTATAAGCTCTGTTTCAAGCACTGTTGTTTGGCTCCTCTTTGGTAATGGTCTGAGAGCTCAGTGAAAGAGCCTCCTGGGGTAAGAAGTGGTCCATTAAACATCTGTTACTGTTGGTGTATGAGAAGTCTGCCAGTCTCCTGAAGCCAGAGTATGCAAAGTCTCCTTAACTGCTTAAGCCAGCTTGAGCCTGAACTATGACCGGCAAATTAGCTTTTGGCCGGGGCTCCAAACAAAACAACTTTACAAACAGAAGAAGTAAAGGCTTTGGAACACACGTTCTGCAGTATCCGCAGTGGCTTGTAGCTGTGTGTATTGATGTATAGTTTGCCTTCAACTGACCAGGAAAGCCTCTGTCATATTGGTCTCATTCTCCGCTCCCACTCCATGTGGGATGCTTGCTAGAATAAAGGATTAACATCATTGATTTCTGTTAAAGGGCACTTGTGGGCACTAGTAGGAAGGGTCCTGATCTCCACCAGCAAAGTTAATCATTAAGTGTTGACTTCAGTGGGGCACGTACAACAGTAGCTCCCAACGGGAAAGTGGACATGAGTGTTAGTGCGCCAAATTGCCTGGTAGAGGTACTGACATTCAAACTCAAATAACCTTAGTATAAGTATAAATAAAAACATTTTTGGAACATTGTTTGCATTCACTAGAGAACAGTAGACTTACCAACGTTTTTCCAAAGGCATAATTGGAACTGGAACAAAATTTCTAATTTTTAGGAGGTTGTACAAAATTTTGGAATAGGGACTCTTACTTTACAAAACAGCAGGCAGACTCAGAATTTTTCTTCTGGGATATTTCACATGCTAGAAGTCAGTATCAATTTTTTTATGTGCCCAAACCAACAAGCACCCAGGATTTTCCCATTCTCAAATGTAGGCAGGGCGGTAACTTGCTACAAAGAAAGAAAGAATCAGATCTGAGACACAATAATTCATTCTCAAAATGAAAAACCTTTAAGGTCACCTTCCCCAACCCAGTGCTGTCAAGACACGTTGGATTGCAACTTCTATCATCCCCAGCCAGCATTGGCCATGATGAGAGCCAGTGTAGTGTAGTGGCTAGAGTGTTGGACTGGGAGCCGGGAGATCTGGGTTCTAGTCCCCACTCGGCCATAGAAGCTCACTGGGTGACTTTGGGCCAGTCACAGACTCTCAGCCCAACCTACCTCACAGGGTTGTTGTTGTGAGGATAAAACAGAGAGGAGGAGGATCATGTAAGCCACCTTGGGTTTCTTGCAAGAGGAAAAAAGGTGGACTATAAATGCAATGAATGAATGAATGAATGAATGAATGCTGGCTGGGAATGATGGGACTGGAAATCCAGCATGTCTTATGGGTGCCTGGCTGGGGAAGGTTGCTTTAAGGTAATCCAAGAAAATCTCTTTGCTACAGGATGGCAGTCTAAACCCTTACCAAAACCAGCCATATGTAGTAATAACTTCTGAACAAATTATCCAATTGCACAACTGAAGAAAATAAAACTTGTTTGAAATGCCCAATAAGTGTTAAGGGGAAACCAAGACACATTATGAACTGCAAAATGTATCTTCCCCAACTTTTACAGTGATGAATCGGATGTTGCTAACATAACTTGGATGCAAAACTCTTCCCCCAGAATAGCCTCTGTAATGGTTTACAGACAAGGGACCTAGATGAGGTAACTCTTCCTCCAGCAAGAAGATAATATCCTAAATTGCATTTCTACTTTAATCAATGATTCATTAGAAAGTAAGCCTTTGTATCAGTGCCAGTTTTCCAATCTGATTTCCGCCATGGTGTTTGCTTTGTCTTATTGTTCAATGCATCCTATTTGTTTGCAGTCTTTTTTCTTTTCTTTTCTTTTTTTTAAAGTTGTGGGGCCCTGATGATTCCTCATTAAACAGGAATAATCCTGTTTTGATTTCACCAAGAATTGGATGCAGCCCTAAACTGCCTGGGGTGAGGTGGGAAATGCCTTTTTAGAAAGTGTTACTCATTTTTTTGGCAAGCTCACCGGCTTAGACTTCCCAGAACCCAATCCAGTTCATGTTTACTTGGAAGTATGTCCCATTACATTGAATTCAAAGTGAGGCTTACTCACAAGTAAATGTGCAGAAGATTCCTTCCGTAGTGCATTGTGTCTCCATTTTTTCACTTCTGGGGACAATGCAATATTTCTCACGTTTTGAGTTTTGAGTTTGATTCTGCAGTCTTGCAAAATTTGCAAGAGGGTGCAAAACCAGGCATGTCTTCTCCTGAGCAAGCCTCATATCAGGGTTTTGTAACTGCTGAAAAGGAAGGATCCTATGTAGGTTCACATTAAAAAGGTAAAGGTAAAGGTGTCCCCAACCAGTCGTGTCCGACTCTAGGGTGCGGTGCTCATCCCCGTTTCTAAGCCGAAGAGCCAGCGCTGCCCGAAGACGCTTCTGTGGTCATGTGGCCAGCATGACTGAACACCGAGGTGCACGGAACGCTGTTACCTTTCCCGCCGAGGCAGTACCTATTTATCTACTTGCAATTTCTTGCTTTCGAACTGCTAGGTTGGCAGAAGCTGGGACTGAAGACGGGAGCTCACTCCGTCACGCAGCACTCGGGTCTCGAACTGCTGATCTGCCGACCTTCCAGTCTGCAGTTCAGCGTCTTAACCACTAAGCCACATTGCTTAATGCTAACTCTTCAGTGGGTTGGCAAGGAAACAACAGCCCTGAATAATCCTGCAGGCAAGAACAGCACACTTTTCCCCTTTGATTAGCAGGAAGGGAAGGGAAATGAAATTACTCCTGCCCTACTCAGACATACATAACCTTCTTCCTGAGAGGGGAATATGCAGATTACAGTAGTAGCCGTTGTTTTTGACTACTGAGAAGGGAAGGGAAGAGAAATTACTCCTGCCCTAGGGCCTACTCAGATGTACTTAACCTTCTTCCTGAGAAAGGGGATATGCAGATTACAGTAGTAGTAAACTATTGTTGTTGTTGTTGCTGTTCAGTCGTTCAGTCGTGTCCGACTCTTCGTGACCCCATGGACCATAGCACGCCAGGCCTTCCTGTCCTGCGCTCTCTCCCGGAGCGTGCTCAAGTTCATATTCGTTGCATCGGTGATGCTATCTAGCCATCTCATCCTCTGCCGTCCCCTTCTCCTTTTGCCTTCAGTCTTTCCCAGCATCAGGGTCTTTTCCAGAGAGTTTTCTCTTCGCATTAGGTGGCCAAAATATTGGAGCCTCAGCTTCAGGATCTGTCCTTCCAATGAGCACTCCGGGTTGATTTCCTTTAGGATGGACTGATTTGACCTCCTTGCAGTCCAGGGGACTTGTAAGAGTCTTCTCCAGCACCACAGTTCGAAAGCATCAATTCTTCGGCGCTCAGCCTTCCTTATAGTCCAGCTCTCACAGCCATACATTACTACTGGGAAAACCATAGCTTTGATTAGACGGACCTTTGTCGGCAAGGTGATGTCTCTGCTTCTTACTATGCTGTCTAGGTTTGCCATAGCTTTCCTCCCAAGGAGCAAGCATCTTTTAATTTCATGGCTACAGTCACCGTCTGTGGTGATCTTGGAGCCCGAGAAAGTAAAATCTGTCACTGCTTCCATTTCTTCCCCTTCTATATGCCAGGAAGTGATAGGGCCAGATGCCATGATCTTAGTTTTTTTAATGTTGAGTTTCAAACCAGCTTTTGCACTCTCCTCTTTCACCCTCAACAAGAGGCTCTTGAGATCCTCTTTGCTTTCTGCCATTAGGGTAGTGTCGTCTGCATATCGGAGGTTGTTGATAATTCTCCCAGCAATCTTAATTCCGACCTCTGATTCATTCAGCCCGGCATTTCTCATGATGTACTGTGCATATAAGTTAAATAAGCAGGGTGACAATATGCAGCCTTGTCGTACTCCTTTCCCAATTTTGAACCCATAGGTTGTTCCATGTCTGGTTCTTACTGTTGCTTCTTGACCCTCGTACAGGTTTCTGAGGAGACAGGTAAGGTGGTCTGGTGCTCCCATCACTTTAAGAATTTGCCACAGTTTGTTGTGATCCACACAATCAAAGGCTTTAGCGTAGTCAATGAAGCAGAAATAGACGTTTTTCTGGAATTCTCTTGCTTTCTCCATGATGCAGCGAATGTTGGCGATTTGATCTCTAGTTCCTCTGCCTCTTCGAAACCCAGCTTGTACTTCCGGTAGTTCTCGGTTCGCATACTGCTGAAGCCTAGCTTGTAGGATTTTGAGCATCACCTTGCTGGCATGTGAAATGAGTGCAATTGTGCGGTAGTTTGAACACTCTTTGGCGTTGTTACTGTAATGTAATGAAGACCACTTGTTGTTCTTCAATAAATGCTGAGAGACATGCACAGCCCATTTTACCTTTCAGCCCCAGATTTGCAGGTCATAAAGAAAAACAGTCCCATTATTACTTATCCTTTTTAATTTCCTTCCTTTTTTATTATTATTACTATCATTATTATGAGACTTTGATTAGAAATATATTTTTAGCTGGTTAAATTGCTAAGATTTACTATTATATGTTAACTGAAGGGCAATTTATGGTTATGGAAATGAATTGTAGGCTTGCTCCCTTGCTATAAGACTGAAGATATGATATTGTAATGTAAGGTTGATTATCTATGCTGTACTGAATTGTAATATTGGCAATGTTATAGGTATAACTTTTAAGTAGAATGATACTTGAAGTTTGTGTGTAATGCAGTTTAAATTTAATCCGTTTAAGTAACTTTTTTTTTTTTTCTTTTTCGTTATTGCTGTGTCCTCCTAAGAATACTGTATTGTTGGAAACTGTAGATAATGACTAGGTTGTTGGTTCTGTTTATTTCATTTATAAAGATAAAAAATAGAATAAAAAGTATTTAAAAAAAGAAAAGAAAAACAGTCCCCAGCTATAAATGAATATAGATGGTCTCTAGCGAAATGCTCAGTCATAATGCCATTAAAAAGTCCCCACTACATTATTATGTACTAGCAAAATACACATCGTTATGATGGGTGGTTTGTGTGTGGGAGGAGGGCATGCATACAGGCAGATTGCCTCCCTCTGTGGGATACCTGTCAAAGAGCTCTAGGCAAACCTGTGCCAGGGATGGAGGGTTGGTTTTGGCCCTCACTGCAGCAAGATCTCCCAGTGCAGCAACCCCACCCCCACAAGGCATTGTGTGTTGGAAGCTGCCTTGAGAGGGTTTGACCTGGATGGGTGAACTATAAATATTTTAAATAGATAAATAATATGGGTGAAAGTGTGAATTTATTTATTAAATTTATACAGCTGCCCATCAATAGATATTCCCTGGGCAGCTTATATAGTAGAAAGTAAAACAAACACAATATTAAAAATAAATACACAATAATTAAAAAGAGAAAACATTAAAATAGAACATAAATGTTCCTTTGAACAGAGACAGAACATTTAGTTGCTCAGATTAAAAACATTAAAACGGTGAGAGCCAAAGATTTATTTAAAGTTTGTTCAAAAGGCCTGAGTTATAAATACGTCTTCACCATGGGCTGAAAAGGCCATAAAGACAGGACTGGCTGAGTCTCTCTGGGGAGGCTATGTCTCCGATCCAAGTCCAAGACTACCTCCATCAGCTCAGACAGGGAGACTGCTGGCCAATGAGGTGAGCGGTACACATGGGGCAGCAGGCCTTAATAATGTAATTATTTGTTTGCTTAAAAGTGTTTGTCTATCACCCATTTTAAATGTCATGTTTGAAATGTTAGGATGCATCTGTCTGTCCAGCTAAACTGAGCTCATGGGCCACTTTCAAGAAACATTGAGCCGAAAATATATTTGAGGAGCCACTCCTTGACCCCTAGCACAGGCCCTTGCTGGCCCTGCATATTAGCAGTCCTGGGGGAGAAAGCAGCCTCAGACTAGCTAGGGATCTTGTATCTTTTCTCTGTGCCATAGATAAAGATGTGAAGGCCCGGAAAAAAAACCACCAGAAAAATTTAGGGGGAAAAATGGATTTTTCCCATGTTTTCAGAGGACCGTTTTGTGGGTTTTTCCCTGAAAAACTGAACAGCTTCGGATGATGAAATAATTTAAGACAAAGTATTTATATGTTGTTACCCAGCCTTTACTCCCCCCAAAATGATTTCTAAAAACTATGTAATAAGAACACTTTTATAGAAAGACTAGAGATGTAAAACTTCTGGAAATAATGAAGACATGGGGAAAAATATTTTTTAATCCTCTCTGTAAGATTACCAGCATAGTTAGTTCTTTCATTCCTTATCAAAAATTATTGATCTAAAGTATATTTTATTGATAGACCTTTATGCTCAGTTGCCCAACATGTGAGTAGAGCTACCACTGTGCATTCTTGATAGTAAATGTGCATTCTTGACAGCTTGGGTTTTATTCTATAGAGTCCAGTCTTTCTGATGCTGTACCAGTCATTTAACGTATTTATTTATTTATTTATTCATTTATTTATTTATTTATTTATTATATTTATTTATATCCAGCCTTTTACCCAATACTGGGACTCAAGGCGGCAGTTCTAGTTCTTATCTATTCAGACAATAATTACAAATTGACTGAGTTTACTTTTAGAAGTTTTAAAGTAGTTTGCTGATAAAATTATCATTCTAAGTCATACATAAAATAACATTAGGAACAGAAAGGCTGCTTTATGCTCTTAAAGGAGCCCTCCCCAACCTGGTGCCCTCTGGATGTTTTGGACCACAGTGCCCAGCATTCCTGACCATTGGCCATGTCGCCTGAGGCTGATGGGAGCTGAAATGCAAAGTATCTGAAGGGCACCAGTTGGGGAAGGCTATCTTAAAGCAACAAAGTAACTTTAGATCGGTAAAGGGCACTAAAAGAAATAAGTATTGCTTATTTTTCAATTTTTCCAAAATTTCCATTTTTTCTGAAACCCCTCAGAAAAAAACAAGTTTTTTTCCATGGCCTCAACATTTCTGGAAATGTTACATCTCTAGCCATGGATCATGAGTAGGAGAGCCATTATCTATGGTGGTATGTTATTGTCCATATAGTGGCTAGTCTAAAAAGATTCAGGCTGTTTGCCCCACAGTGTAGCATGAAGACAGACCCTTGGCTCGTTGGTGGCACCAACTCCTGCCTCTGAAATGGCTTCTGTTCGTTTTCAGTACCTAGGCTCCTGGCTAGGAAAAGCTCAGCAAGCCCAGTGTTGCAACATCTTCGCTCAGGGGTACATTTGGAACATGTAATTCCTAATGTTCATGGACACAAGAAAGCGTTGATGCTGGGTGACAGTTGAAGAAAAACTGTTGATGGAAAGCTGCATATGGTTTAAATACAGTAAGTCACAGCATGCCAGATGTTGTCTATCTCAGGCTGGTCATGGTTGCCCCAAATAGGCATTTCCCATTAGGTTTGTATCATTAACCATAACTTGATGGGCTTCCTGTTTCTTTTGATGCTTAGGCATATTGAGAGCAATGCAGAGTAAGACATTACCAAATCAGTCTCTACTGATGATACACGTGAAAACTAAAAGCGGACTTGGGGGGTCATGGTGGTAATGATTCATGCCAGGAAACAGTCAAGATAATGAAACTTCTCTACAAAATTATTGGTTTCCCTTTTTACCTCCTGGTAGAATTTAAATTGGTTTCAGTTTTCATAGCTTTTTGGCTAAGAAATCCAGGAAAGAAAACCTAAACTAGATTAGCCCATGTGGAGGTTAAGCAAATGGCATTTTGACAGATTTAAGGCCTATGCTGAACTGGGCTGATGATAGCACATTTGAAAATACTTAGCTATTACTTTGGTGGCATGCCTTCTCTTTTAAATATTGGTTAAAGTTAAATATATTTTATCCATGCTTAAGGGTGACATCCTACGTTGTTTAGACAGAAAAAAGTCCTAAAATTTCCAGCATGTCCCAGTCAGTATGGCTGGCTGGAAGGATGCTGGGAGTTGTAGGACATTTTTCTGTCTAAACATGCATAGGATTGTAATCTAGATGTATTTGTGAGCTGCTTCCCACGTGTATTTCTTCTGGAAACGTTATTTTATTTATTTATTTAAAATATTTGTATCCCTCCTTTCGATGCAAAGCGGTTTGCAAAGTAAAAATTTTAAACAATAGAAAATCAAATATAATTAATTAAAACAACAATATAAAATGTTTAAAATAGCCACAACAATTAATAATTGAATTATTAAAATGGGCTACATTAAATACAACCAGGTCTTTCAGGCCCATTAAAAAAACATTCAGAGAGAGCGCGAGAGCGAGAGTGAGCCACATGCACATCCTATGGCAGTGCATACCATAAGGATGGGGCCACCACATAAAAGGCCCTATCTTGTGCCTGCCAACCTAAACAGACCTTACAGGTGGGCACGTGAGCTGGGCCTCCATAGGTGATTGGCCCAGGCATATTTGTATAGGTGCAGGCGATCCTGCAGATAACTTGGTTGAGGATGGAAAGGCATAGAAAGTCCTCAAATATTATTTGGAAAGAATGGATCAATTCTAGAGTATAACAAGGACATATAACCCCTATATGTATATTTTCCCCCCAGTTCTGCTCAGCTTCTTCAACTCTATTGTGTGTTTCTGCAACCAACACCACAGCCAAACTGTCTATGAAGGCTAAACTGATGTGGAATGGCTGTTTGGCCCATTGGGTGACCATGATGAAGGTCTATCAGAGCAGGCTTCATGGGATCCAAAAACCTGTTACCAACCCTGAATTTCTTCAGTCATGAAGGATAAAAGCCTTTGCTCCCAGACTCGAAAGGGTTGCTTTGTAGTCTACAGACATAAGTTCTCGACAACGTGTTGCTTCCTCCTCCCCGCCTTTATTATTTAATGTTCATGCAGAAGTTCTTAACACTATTAATTGTGGTGTAGAATATTTTGGTTGTGAATGGTATATAAATAGCCATATTCTAAATAATCAGGGCCTCGTGTGTGAAAGGAACCATTTCTGTTATTGCATCCCAAGCTAGGAGACAGAAAAGCATAATGAGAAAAAGGGGGGAAATCAGTGCTGTCTTGTTACTAAATTCCTCAATAAAAATAGTGGCAAATTTAGGATTTGCCCAAACTAATAAAAAGCAACATCCCACCCAAAATAGCAGTAGCAAAAATCTTCTCCACAGGATCATTTTGGCAGCAAAGAGGTTGAAGGTCTTGCCCGTTTTGAGGAAACAGGTTTTTGCTTTTTAACAACATCTTCCTGTGTGGAAATATTTAATGTCAAGAGTGACTGTGTAGAGTGACTCCCTGAAGAATAGTTTTGAGCAATAAATGTTAATGAACCAAGTATGTGATCTGAGCAGTTACTGGGGTTTGGAAGCTGCGCCTTCAGAGAAAAATTGGGGTGGGGGTGGGGAAGGAAAATTTATTACCTTTTAAACTGTTTCTGCTGATAGGATAGTCAAATGCTAATTGGGAGCTATTGGGAGCAGATATTAACTATTTTGAACAATGGAATGGAAGGGGTAAAGAAAGAGATGCACAGTGTGGCTTGGACCGTTATCCCTAAAATTACTATTTCTAGAATTGGCAGTGTAGCTACCATCTTAATGTGCTGTCATTGTAGTGTTAGAGGGGGGAAAGCCAGATGTCAGGGGCATTTCTGTGCATGCTGCAAGACATGACCTTTGTGGTTCATATTGTATATGTACCATCAAGCTGTGGAATATGCAGAGGTGCATGCACAGCAGTATAGAGAACCTTCACACCTGTGCAGAACGCTGGATATGTTTGCACATGCACAGCGTGGTATACAAGGATGCCAGGAAAGGGCCATTGTTGAGTAGTGGGGAATATGCTTTGCATGAAAAAAGGCCTGGTTCAGTCCCTGGCGCCGGCAGTGAAGGGAAAGACCCCTGCTTGAAATCCTCAAGAGCCTCTGCCGGTCAAAGTAGACCAGGGCTGGGCAACTTATGCCCCTCCAAGTGATTGATCAATTAATTAATTAATTAATTGAATTTATTAATCGCCCATCTGGCCGGTCACCCAGCCACTCTGGGCAATGTACAACAATAAAAACAGTTTACACAATAAAATTCCACATTAAAAACATCGCATTTCTAAAATTACCCTAGCCCACCCCAAATGCCTACCTGAACAACCATGTTTTTAAATGCACGGCAGAAGCTCATTAAAGAGGGGGCATGGCGGAGTTCCCTAGGGAGGGAGTTCCACAGAGGGCGGGCCACCACAGAGAAGGCCCTCTCCCTCATCCTCACCAGCCTAGCTGTCCTGGCTGATGGGACAGAGAGACTGAGGCTGATCTTGTTGAGTGGCCTATCTGGTGTTGCTGGAGGCGCTCCTTGAGATAGGCTGGGCCGGAGCCATATAGGGTTTTAAAGGTCAAAACCAACACCTTGAATTTGGCCCGGAAAACAACTGGTAGCCAGTGCAGCTCCTTCAGCACTGGAGTGATGTGATCTCACCGGCGGCTGCCTTTAATCAGGCGAGCCGCCGCGTTCTGTACCAGCTGCAGCTTCCGAACCGTCTTCAAGGGTAACCCCACGTAGAGCACATTACAGTAGTCTAAACGAGAGGAGACCAGGGCATATACTACCGATGGGAGCAGATGGTGGGGAAGGTAGGGGCACAGCCGCCGTATCAGATGGAGTTGGTACAGTGCTGTTCGGCTCACAGCTGACACCTGAGCCTCCATGGACAGCTGGGAGTCTAAGATGACCCGCAAGCTGTGGACCTGGTCTTTCAAGGGTAACCGTACCCCATTCAACACCAGGTCAACATCCCCCAACCTCCTCTTGTCTCCCACCAAAAGTACCTCGGTTCAGCTTCAGCTTATTCCTCCCCATCCAGCCACTCACCGTCTCCAGACATTTGGACAGGGATTCTACGGCCAACCTTGGTGAAGATTTGAACGAGAGGTAGAGCTGCATGTCATCCGCGTACTGATGACACCGCACCCCAAACCTCCTGATGATAGCCCCCAGCGGCTTCACATAGATGTTAAATAGCATCGGGGAGAGGATGGAACCCTGTGGCACCCCACAAGTGAGCGGCCACGGGTCCGAAACCTCCTCTCCCAGTGCTACCCTCTGGTACCTGCCGGAGAGGAAGGACCGGAACCACCGTAATATGGTGTCTCCAACGCCCAACCCCTCCAGGCGGTCCAGGAGGATACCGTGGTCAATGGTATCAAAAGCCGCCGAGAGGTCGAGGAGAACAAGGAAGGAGCATTCCCCCTATCCAGAGCCCTCCTCATATCATCCACCAAGGTGACCAAGGCCGTTTTTGTCCCATGCCCAGGCCTGAAGCCCGACTGAAGGCACACTCTTCCAAGTGTGCCTTCAACTGCATTGCCACCACCCGCTCAACCACCTTATCCAAAAAAGGCAAATTCGAGACTGGGCGAAAGTTGTTCAGAACTTGGGGATCCAAGGAGGGCTTTTCTAAAAGCGGTCTTATCACTGCCTCCTTGAGGGCTGATGGCATCACTCCCTCCTCAAGGGAGGCGTTCTCCACTGCCTTGATCCCCTCACCCAGCCTCTCTCTGCAGCTCATCATGAGCCAAGATGGGCAAGGATCAAGTAAGCAGGTCGTCAGCCTTACAGATGAAAGTACCTTGTCCACTTCATCAGAAGGAAGAAGCTGGAACCGATCCCACAAAACCTGTGTGCCACAGACCGCCTCCTGCTCACTAACTGTATCCACAGTGCATGGAATAACACTCCTAATCCAATCAATTTTATCTGCAAAGTGCCTTGCCAAGGCCTCACAGGAGGACTTAGAATGCTCCAGTGGTTCCGGAGCCACAGGACTGACCAGGCTCCGGACCACTTGGAACAGCCTCCTAGGACAGCACTCTGCAGATGCGATAGAGGCAGCATAATATTCCTGTTTTGCTGCCTTCACTGCAAAAGGCTACAGCTCCCACCAGCCCTATTCTGCACAGCCAGTGAGAGATCATGGGAGTTGTAAGCCAAACGATCTAGAGGCCCACAAGTTGCCCGTGCTTAGTGTAGACCAATTATTCTTAATGAGGGCCATAGCCCCCCCCCCCAAAAGGTCACCTACAAATCTTGGGGGGCATTCAGAATGTTTGGGGGCAAATGGGGAACATTGGGGATTCTAGGATGTTAGGCAGCTTCTTCTGCAATCACATCTTGACAGAAGAACCTATTTTTATGGCTGTTGGCATCTCCACTATTGAAAGGTGTGCTTGGGTCAGTTTCAAATATAATATTCTGAGATTGCCAATAATAGTTTTGGGCAGAGGGATTACTAGGATAGATCTCTAATTTTTACTTCTAAGCCTTTTAATTAGTCTTCATATTTAGGGCACAATCATATGCATGTTTAGACAGAAAAAAAGTCCTGAAACTCCCAGCATTCCCCAGCCAGCATTTTTCTAAACATGCACCGTTTAGTGTATTTCTGTACTCCTATTTTGCCGGGGGTTTCCTACAAGATGAATTGTTGCTGTGCCTTCTTGTTGCTGTGCTATCAGAACTCAGTACTACCACTGTGACAAACAAAATGTTCCAGTGTGGAGTGCTCCTTATCTTCTAACTTTGGAGCAAAACCAAGCCTGCAGATACCTTCCTCTTGTGTGTGGATGGTACCGTTTTGGCTACATGGGGACTGGCACTCAGCGAATTGAAATCTTTATTAATGTACACAAGTGAGACCTGCAACAAAACCATCTTCCATGATACCCCATTTTGTTATACCTGCCCAGTGTTCTTCTGTTCCACCCCACCCCACCCCACCCAACAGTCATTCAATAGTCCATGTCCACTGAACATGCTCAGTCCTCACTAGGCTGTTTTTGGGGGGCTCCTTCCCCCTCTTAGGGTTTTTGCCCCCCTTTTTCTACTACTGCAGAGCAGCATCCCTACATAGGGTTGGGAAAGACCCCCTTCCAGAATCCCTGGAGAGCTACTGCTGCCAGTCAATATCGACAATACTGGGCCAGATGAACTAAGGGTACAACTCTGTATAAGGTAGCTTCCTGTGGTCCTAAAAAGAAGCATCTTCATGGGTCTCTCTCTCTCTCTCTCTCTCTCTCTCTGTGTGTGTGTGTGTGTGTGTGTGTGTTTGATGTGTACATGTTGCCTAAAACCATCTGTTCAACTGGAAGGGCATTTGTGTCTTCTTTCATTTATTGACCATCTATTACCTGTTTTGCTTCAGCATGAAAGGATGTCTGAGAAGCCCTCTGGAATTGCAAAAGAAGGTTCATCCATGGGGCAAGCTGTTTGTTTAGGGTTTTTCATAGAAGGGTTCCTTTTATTTTCTCAAGGTCAGCGGCAGATAAGGAATACAGAACTGAACTGGTGGTCTAGAGATCCTATGAAAGGCCAAACAAAGGCAGTATTCTTGCTCCAGAACCACTTGCCAAATTTCTCACATAGATCTCCTGGCTTTTTGCTGCATGAGAACAAAGACTTCCTTGCATTTGTAGCCTCAGTAGAACTGTGCTCTGATTATTAGCATTTATCTGTTACCTTTTCCTGTGTACTTTAAATGTTTTTGGAAACATCTGACAAGGAATGTTTTTTGTTTTAATATACAAAGCTCCTACACTTCCATCGGCAAGCGCAGTGGGCACACCCTCCTCAGCTTCCAGTCACATGCTGTGCCCCTCATCCAGGTTTAGAGCCCTACAGATGAGAGCTGGATCATTCTTTTCCACAGAGGGAGAAAATCTGAGGGCACAAAGGGAGGGTCCAGGTCCAGGCATGGTTGGGCATCTGCCAAGGGCCTACTCCGCAGCAGGGGCCAACTGACAAGAGCCCCTTGGAGTTGCTCCTCTTCTTCGCCATTGCAACCTGCTTGTTCATCCACCTCTCACTCTGGCTCAGACAGTGGTGGTGGTGGTGAGAACGAGGAGCAATGATGAGAAAGAGGATGAGGAGTGACAGCAGCTAGTGACCGTGGAGCAAAGGTAGACCCACTGAGGAAGGGGGCCTATTGAGGGTCTCTTGGCCAAGGGCCCTCAAAAGCCCAGAGCTGGCTCTGGAAGGCATACAGGAATCTGCTTTCTCCACTGAAATTGTACCGGGGAAGGCTTTGCAGGCAAGCTGGACTGTGTACTTGTTGGAGCGTCTACACTCAGGGCCCCTTTGATTGCAAAGCTATCCAAGTAGTTGCTTGAGCCACCAATGCGGATGGGCACCATTGAGGCAAGATCTTATCTCTCAGGATCACTTGCAGTGTCCCAGATACACAGTACTTGGATAGTGAATAGTGCCCAGGCTGAAATAAGCCTCAATATTGTGGGAAGCATCAGAAAGGATCCTGGGGCACACCTCTCAGACTGGGCAGTGTAGTTGCTTGAATGGGCACTGCTTCTTGCACTTGTAAGAAATGGCGGCATCAGGGCACCTGCACAGAGATGCTCTTGCTACAGCCTGGCCTGCATCAATTTCAGGAAGGATGGGATGAAGGCTTTGAATTGCCCTTTGCATTCTGTACACGCCAACAAATGTGTGAAGGTGATACAACAGACCCCCTGTGCATTTGAGTTGTTTGTTTTCATCAGAACTCTTTTTCCTTATCATGCAAAAGGGCAGGAACAGTAATCATCACTGTTAACTTCATGGCAGTTTTAGCTACCAGTTCTCTTTAGTTCTGATCCAAAAAATCACTGGAAAGTTTTGTAGCAACTTCACTCAGTAATTCCCCACATTTGCAAAAATACAGCTCTCACATTATCTGCCTTGCGAGGCAACAGTTGTTCCCTGCCAGCATCCAATACCCGTTAAAAGAAGTATTTAAAAGATTTAGGGATTCAACACAGCTGTGGCAATATTGTATTGGTTGTAAAAGCACATCTCTAAATACTCTCTGCAGTGTTGATGAGAAATGAAATGGAGGGGTGTTTGAATTTGTTCCTTTGTGGAATACAGTGGTCATTTGCGTTGTCTGCTGAAGATAGTGTGGCTGGTTGGTTAGTGATGCTTTTGGATTGTACGGTAGGTCCTCTGTCATTTGATAACAAAAAGAAGATGCTAAGCCAACTGGAGAGGAATAAAATGTACTGAGCTGTGACCAAGTCTGGATTGGCCCACGCTTTGGCTCAGCCAATTTAAAAATAATACACTGCAGTTATGTTGGCTTCCTTTCCAAATTCTTCTAAAATAAAATGATGAGTTGGGGGAAAAGGAAGTATATTTTCTACTAGCGTTCTTATCTGGTTCAGTAATAATTCCACGGGCAGGACAATGGTTTTGCATAGTAGTTGTAAAACAAGTTAGTTTATAATCTGTACACTCTGAACTCACTCTATATTCCTCTAGCTTCATCACAGATAGTTTATTTAAGAGGGACCCCCTTTCCCTGCCATCTCCAGTTGTCCAATGGCTGTTTGCTTGCATGCTCTCTTAATCGCTTAAGCCACAAGGAGCTATTTAAAAAAAACATCCAAGCCAATACATAATACATTTTATGCAGGTGGCATCCATAAATCAGTTCAGTATTCCATTTGTTATGTCTTCAGTTTACTTACAAACAAGTCTGGTATTTGTAGTGTAAGCAAAATACTTAACTAGTTTGGTAGGACGGTTCATACAAATTTCCAAAGAGGGCATACTACATTGTGGGAGACTCTGGAACAACCTATGTTCTTAAGACACACAAAAATGATCCATGATGAATACCACGGCCTGGTTTTAGAATAATACAAAGGCCACAGGATTAAGTAACATACTGATACTACAGTTTGTTCTGCCAGTTATGACCACAAATGCTGCCATCTGTGTTCCTTCTGTGGATTAGTTAGAAAATACAAATTTTAGTTTAATACTTAAACTAACAAGGGCCAACAAGGTGGTTTACAAAATAATTAAAACAACAATTTGATCCTTTTCTCCAAAGATCAACCTAGGAATGGAGGTTCTGGGTGTTCAGTGTCACAGCTGGGGATCACACACACCCCTGAATTTAGTACATTCGTGTTATTTTTGTGTTTAAAAAAATCACAAAAGGAAATCGAATCTCTCTTTTCTTGTTTAATAATCGGCCAAGGCGTTTGGAACTTAAATAAAAGTTGAACTGATAAAATCAGCATCTACCCGCAGAGATGTAGTCAATGGAAAAATTGTGAAGCTGAGTTATTTTCTGAAAACATTAGTAGTTAGCTGTAAAGCCTGTTTATCCAGATGTCTTCAAACGTTCACTTATTTCAGAGTTTGGACCAGGATTTTAGACATTGGAAACAAAAGGTTTTATGGGAGAGGTTTTCTTTTTCCGAAATTCATTGAGACGCTGTGATAGAAGAGAGGAGAAAGGAAGTTCTATTTTAGAATCATTTTATCCTGACTTACATAAAATGGTGCTCCAAATTCTATAACTTTATGAATTGTTATAGGTTGTGATTCTGGCTTTTTAAAAAAATGTAAGAAAGGAAAGAATTGGAACATTTCAGCAAATGGGTGGCTTATTTTTCCTGTAACTAACCATGTTTTCAGCACAAAACTGTCTTCAAACTAGAGGAGTTATTAAAGAGGAGGATGCACTCCTCCACCTCACTTTTTTGTCAGGTCCAGTTCACACGATACTGCTTTTGTCCACATGAGCAGTCCCGATGTTCCTAGGGCATGCATTGAGGTGGGCAGAGGGGGCCACTGACAATTCCGTGGAAGTGTTTACAGAAAGTGCTGCAGAGATCATGAGGATAATGATAAAATGCAGTTTGCATGTTATGTTTGGCCATGAAAATAAGAGGTTGGTTTGGAATGCTTGCATGCCTGGAAAAGTATTGCATGAATGATCTCTTAATGAGAATAGGGGTTCATTTAAACCAGCTATAAATGGTCTAATCCTTATGAGAAGCCAGTGGAATTCTTCCCGTGGTGATGGGAAACATGGTGTGCTTATTACAAAGACTTGGAGTTCACTAGCTGTTTGAGGAAAATTGGTTCCAGATTGCCACTAAATATTGCCACTTCACTGGTTGTGACGAAAGCTTATGCCATAATAAATGTGTTAGTCTCTAAGGTGCCAAAAGACTCTGCTGTTTTTGCTGCAAGAGACTAACACAGCTACCCTCTGGAATTTGCTAGGTTTGTACGAATAAAAGATACAGCTTTAAGTCCATTGTGTTAAGGATTCCCATGTGGGGCAGATAACAATAAAAATGAAGATGTTAACATAAAACAACAAACGTTAATGGGTTTGGGACCATTAGAGAACCAAGCAACTGGAAAGAGCTTATTTTTCATCCAGAGTTAATAGTCTACCAATCAAGGACACTGTGTTTTCCCCTCTTCTAGAAACTCTTATGACCAATAGTTACATTGGCTAGCAGGTTAGTTGACCTCCTGGGGGTTTGCATCTGTTTGTGGTGTTGCAGATGTTCTTTGATGCCTCAGCAATGATGTCTGCTTACAGGATGTTCTCTATTGGTTTGCCTGCAGGTGCTACAAGGTGCTCAGTTGATTGCTGTTGCCTCTTCTGATCCTGCAGCTGGTGGTGTTGACGGATCGCCTCTCCAAGGGAGCGATATTCAAGTCCAGTATGTCCAGCTGGCGCCTGTGACAGACCACTCAGCTGCTAATCAAGTGTGTAGATATTTCCTATGTTCAAAAGGGGGAATGATGCTAGGGAACTGACAGAACAACTACGATGCCATCAGCATTCAGCTCCTGCTGGACGTATAATTCTCAGTTGTTCTCCTAAAAGTGTCTGCTGTAGATGAGTTCAGTCGTTTTTATTTAATGCCATAAGCATCTCTCCCCGCAGCCCCAAATCCCAACATGGTGGTCTTGTCCTATGATATAATGTAGAATGATTTTATCAGGGGCTAAACAAAAACTGGAATCTGGAATCCACACCCCAAATACCATTTGCATACATGTACTTATTTTGCACATTTTATCCTATTTTTTCTGGCCACAGGGAGCTCCCCTTAGCTTGCCTCTGCTTTCTAAGATTTCATCAGACTCTCTCATTAACACTTTCAAGCTTCTTGCAATCATAAGGGCGAGATACTTGTGTTTTGCATTTTAAATGAAAGCTGATAATCTCAGGAAACTGCGTTTTGTGCTCAGTATGATTACACTGAGCGTAGTATAAGTATTGTGCTCAGTATGATTACACTTTAGTGTAGTCGACTGGCACTGACTACGCTAAAGCCTTTGATTGTGTGGATTACAACAAACTGTGGCAAATTCTTAAAGAGATGGGAGTACCAGACCACCTTACCTGTCTCCTGAGAAACCTGTACGAGGGCCAAGAAGCAACAGTAAGAACCAGACATGGAACAACCGAGTGGTTCAAAATTGGGAAAGGAGTACAACAAGGCTGCATATTGTCGCCCTGCTTATTTAACTTATATGCAGAGTACATCATGAGAAACGCCGGGTTGGATGAATCACAGGTCGGAATTAAGATTGCCGGGAGAATTATCAACAACCTCAGATACGCAGACGATACCACCCTAATGGCAGAAAGTGAAGAGGATCTCAAGAGCCTCTTGTTGAGGGTGAAAGTGGAGAGTGCAAAAGCTGGTTTGAAACTCAACATTAAAAAAACGAAGATCATGGCATCTGGCCCCATCACTTCCTGGCATATAGAAGGGGACGAAATGGAAGCAGTGATAGATTTTACTTTCTTGGGCTCCAAGATCACTACAGATGGTGACTGTAGCCATGAAATTAAAAGACGCTTGCTCCTTGGGAGGAAAGCTATGGCAAACCTAGACAGCATAGTAAGAAGCAGAGACATCACCTTGCCGACAAAGGTCCATATAATCAACGCTATGGTTTTCCCAGTAGCAATGTATGGCTGTGAGAGCTGGACTATAAGGAAGGCTGAGCGCCGAAGAATTGATGCTTTCGAACTGTGGTGCTGGAGAAGACTCTTACGAGTCCGATCCTAAGCCAATCCTAAAGGAAATCAACCCTGAGTGCTCATTGGAAGGACAGATACTGAAGCTGAAGCTGAAATATTTTGGCCACCTAATGTGAAGAGAAAACTCTCTGGAAAAGACCCTGATGCTGGGAAAGACTGAAGGCAAAAGGAGAAGGGGACGGCAGAGGATGAGATGGCTAGATAGCATCACTGATGCAATGAATATGGACTTGAGCACACTCCGGGAGGGAGCGCAGGACAGGAAGGCCTGGCGTGCTCTGGTCCCCGGGGTCACAAAGAGTCGGGCACGACTGAACAACAGTGATTACACTGAAGCTTCTTGTGGTGTAGTGGTTAGAGTGTTGGACTAGGACTGGGAAGACCTGGGTTCTAGTATTCACTCAGCCATGAGGTTCACTGGGTGACTTTGGGCCAGTCACTGATGAGGATAAAATGGAGAGGAGGAGGATCGTGTAAGCTGCCTTGGGCTACTTGGAGAAAAGGAGGCATATAAATGTGACAAAATAAATACATAATTACCCCCCCCCCCCCCGCGCACGCATCACCAATTCCTGGAAGTGGAAGAAGCAGACCTACCTAAAAATGTACCCCAGCCATGGCTGAAGTGGGTCATGGGTTCTGGTCAGAATCTGAGGCTCCTGTTTTTTTTATTTTTAAGAATGTAAGAAGAGCCCTAATGCTGGATCAGACCAAGGGTCCATCTAGTGCAGAATTCTGTTCACACAGTGGCCAACAGCTGCCCACAGGAAACCCACAAGCAGGACACGGGTGCAACAGCTGTTTTGTACTGTTGGTTGTTCTTCTAGTACATTGATGGCCTAGGGCAGCCTTTCCCCAACCTGGTGCCCTCCTGATTTTTTTGGACTGAGCTCCCAGAATTCCTGACCATTAGCCATGCTGGCTGGGGCTGATGGGAGTTGAAGTCTAAAACATCTGGAGGGCCCCAGGTTGGGGAAGGCAGATCTAGAGTCTGACTCCGAGTGTTGTATGTTTGTGCTTTACAGTTCTAGAACACAAAAGGCTGAGTAGGTAGCGCAGGAGGGACCATCCTGCTGCACAGGTGGCAGGGCAGTGGGGCACTCCAGGGAGACCTGGTTAAAACACAGAGCAAAGGCTGAACTTCTGCTTGGTTGATCCTTGCTGCCAGCTCGCCAGCAGATGTGGGTTGGGAGGAGCTCCCCAGGTCCAAGAGAGTGGCACCGACACCTTATGTTAGTTTGTGGTGCACACACCAAGGGCAGCTAACACCGATCCAGAAGAACGTGCCCCAGCAGCTTTGGCTCTGCGTCCAAGTTGTGTTCTTGGAAGCGGTATGCAAGCCAGGCTGGAGAAGGCCTTTGGTTGCAGACTCAGTCCCCCAAAGCAAGAGGCGAGTCCAAGCAGGCTCATGAGCTACTTGTTACCCAAGGGTGAGCCAGAGGCAGGGACAGGAGTGCCAGGGGTCAGAGCCAGGAAACCAAGTCAGCCCAAGGTGAGTCACTCCCAGGCTTGGCTGTTCTCAGGCCCAAGAACTTTCTGTACTATTTCTTTGGCCAAGGCAATGGGGAGGGGTGGGGGAGGGGGAGCTTTGGCCCCAGAACCGAAAGGATATGGCCCTGGTATCCAAATTAGCTGTGGCCCTATAGGGTCGTGATGTGGCCCGAATTAAGCTCTCCAGTCATGGTGCAGATGCAGTGGCTGGGGGAAGGACTGACAACTTGTTATGGATGCTCTATACGCATTTCTTTTACACCCTGTCGAGCAGTAATGCTGCTGGTACGGTATTGCTGCTTACGGTGCTTCCATTCCTAGAGTTCAGTCTGTCAGCTTTTCCATCCACAGCCCCTGTTTTGTAGCTATTTCTAACCTGGCTGCAACCACTGGCTCAGAACAGTGTGTTCCATTATTTAAGTTAAAATGGTACTTCTTTGCTTGACAGGCATCTTAGTTGTTGTTTTTTGCCAGCTTGAGGTGTCTCTCTGTGTAAAATATAACTCTGCAATGGGGCAGCGGGATTCTGCAAGCCAAATGAGTGTCGCTTCAGGGGCCTCCTTTTTGGAACTTAGCAACTCCATGCAGAAGCTTCCAGTAAGGGGCAGTAAAGGAGTTTGGATTGACCAAAACACACAGTTTATCTTGTGGTGCCTCTTTGTTTTTCCCGCAGCCTTTGATGTAGATACCCCCTCAAGGCAGGGCAGGTATCTCATGCAATAAGAGGGAAGGCAGCAGGACCTCGGAATGCCTGCAGGTCACCCGTTGAGCAACAAGGCCCTGTGGTATACATTTCCAGGTACACAGTGGCCTGGTTCAGATGACATGCCAGCCCACCGTACCTTAATTAATCCTCAGGGTACCCCAGCATGTGCTGTGGGAATATTCCATTGGGAATATGCAAGCCCCGACTAGGAGTTGCCGTGGCTTGTCATGTCATCCAAACCCAGCCAGCGGGGGTTATTTGAGGGTTAGACAACCCTTGCAGAACCTGTGGTCTATTTTAGGGTTATGTGGGCATTGTTTAACCCTCAAATAACTCCCAGGGGGTGGGTTCGCATAACCCGTCAGGCCTTGGCAACCCCCAACTGGGGCCTGCACATAATGGCGGATGGCGTGCACTGCAGCCCTTCACGGGTAAATTAACCCACAGTGGGTTGTTGTGTCGTGCGAAGTGGCCCATTTTCAAGTTCTGCCAGTGCTTCTCCTTTAGAAAACCCTTTTCCACGTCCATTTGTGTGCAGAGAAGCCCCTGCTCATTGCAGAGAACCCTGAGGCACATTTCTTGAGCACATGGGCAGATCCACACAGCACACAGATCAGGCCTATTGTGCCTCCCTTCAGAGACCAGGGGCCGCTGGGCCAGACTGTCCTGCTGTGGCTGGTTCGGCCATGGTCCTGAGGCAGTCTCTGGGGCAAATGCATCTCCAGGTCAAAAGGCAGGCAGAAGTAAAAAACGCAGGCAAATAGTCCAATACGAGCACAACCCAAGAAACAGCTTATCAGGGGCCAGCAGCATGAGAGATCAGTCCAAGGAAAAACACAGTTTCAAGGCACTGAGAACTGACACCAGGATGGAGGTTTTTAAGCTGGAGCTTCTGGAGCCTCACCTAGGACTCAGCTGCAGTATATCAGAGGCATCTGGAAGAAGACTTCCTCAGGAGGAGTCCTTTATGCATAAGGAGCCTTCCTTTGTGAACAAGCACTCCTTCTCGCAAGGGTTGTTCTGGACTGCCTCTTGGAGCGAGCCAACACTCAATGGGCTAGGTGATCACTCACCCTCTCTCTGGAGTTCCCCATCTCTTCCAGGGATGGATCCATGCCCATCTGCCCACCAGGGTCTGGGCTTCCCCTGGGCTTCTGGCATGCTGCTCTTTGTCTCTGGGAGCTCTAGCTCCTCCTCTGAAGAGGATTCCTCCAGCAGGGGCAGGACATGCATGAACTGAGACCATAACCCCAAACAGACCTAACACTTGTTGCGGGTGCACTTTGCAGGGGAAGATAGGGAGCGGGCAGGCTGTCAGGCAGGGGACCTAGTGCCCATGGGGGAATCCCAGGCTTCCCTGGATCAAAGTGTGAACATCCACCTATAGGTAGGGGTAGAGGGGAAGCTCTGGAGTTCCCTCCCAAGGGCGGTTAGATTGGACTCTTCTTTGTTATCATTTAGGCAGCGGGTGATAGCGGTTTTGTCCCTTCAGGCTTTTAACACCTTTTAGTTGGCAGTGATTGTGTTCTAAGGCTGCTGTCCTCAAGAATTGCTCTCATTTAGCTATGTAGTAAATGCTGGCATATTTTATTCATTGCAAGCTGCTTTGGGAGCTCTTTTTTGGAGCAGAAAGGATCTGGGGTGGGGGGAGGTAAGTGTTAAGCCTCCCCTCTCTCCACAACTCCCCTCCCCTGGACAGGGAAGGCTTTCCTCTCCCTCCTCAGGGAGGGAGAAGGGGGGGGGGGCACTGGAGCCCACCTTACTCAGTGGCTTCTGTCTCAGCAGTAAGAGTTTTGAGAGAGAACCACAGAGCACTGAGGGCTAGAGCGTCTTGCTCCACTCTAGCCTCCTGTATTGCGTGGTTTCTGATTTAGCAATCTGCAGGCGAGACCCCTGAGAGCTGCATGCAACCCATGGGCTGCAGGTTGCCCACATCTGCCCTAGATAATATAGGAACAGACACCCTGCCTGTTAGAGGCATTGCAATGGGTGGGTCTGAGAGAGAAGAAAGTGAGAACAGCCTCATGAATCTTACCTGTCTGGGCAATTCCGAGTGGACCCCACTTTCTGCTCTTCCACATTTGTATTAATGACTTGGAGGAGGAGGTGCAGGGGATGCTGATCAAATTTGTATATGACACAAAATTGGGAGGGATGGCTAATACCTTGGGAGACAGAAACAAAATTCAAAGTGATCTTGATAGACTGGAGCGCTGGGCAGAAAACAACAGAATGACATTTAATAGGGATAAATGCCAAGTTCTGCACCTCGGAAAAAGAAACCAAATGCGCAGTTACAAGAGGGGGGATATGTGGCTCAACAACACTACAAGCGAGAAGGATCTTGGAATTGTTGTCGATCACAAGCTGAATATGAGCCAACCATGTGATGTGGCTGCAAAAAAGGCCAATGCTCTTTTGGGCTGCATTAATAGAAGCATAGCTTCCAAATCCCGGGAAGTACTAGATCCCCTCTACTCAGCACTGGTTAGGCCTCATCTGGAGTACTGTGTCCAGTTCTGGGCACCACACTTTAAGAAGGATGCAGACAAACTGGAGAGTGTTCAGAGGAGGGCAACAAAGATGATCAGGGGACTGGAAACAAAGCCCTATGAAGAGAGACTGAAAGAACTGGGCATGTTTAGCCTTAAGAAGATAAGACTGAGGGGAGATAGGATAGCGCTCTTCAAGTACTTAAAAGTTTGTCCCAGAGAAGAAGGCCAGGATCTCTTCTCCATCATCCCAGAGTGCAGGACACAGAATCATGGGCTCAAGTGACAGGAAGCCAGATTCCGGCTGAACATCAGGAAAAACGTCCTGACTGTTGGAGCAATACGACAATGGAACCAATGACCTAGGGAGGTGGTGCGCTCTCCCAGACTGGAGGCATTCAAGACGAGGCTGGACAGCCATCTGTCAGGGATGCTCTGACTTAGACTCCTGCATTGACCAGGTGGTTGGACTTGATGGCCTTGTAGGCCCCTTCCATCCTTACTATTCTATGATTCTGTGATTCTATGATTCTCTGTGACCGCCAGACTTCTGCTATGACAGTAGCCTTTCCCCCTTCCTCTAAGGCACTAGGAATCCTTCTAAGCATCCCTCAGACATATTGAGGGCAAAGACACCGTCTTGCCATCCACAGCGATTCCCTCAACTACTGTCTCCATAGCAGGATGGTCCTGACTTCTCATGTTTGCTTCTTGGCCTAGAAAGAGTTCTGTAGACATCTGACCCTGCCAGAGTGATGGAAATGTTCATGCCTCATATAATCAGGACTGTTCCTTTTTAGCAAACTGCTCTCCTGGTTATAGGACTCCAAAAATCCCCTGTCACTTACGTGTCATTGAAGCCAACGGGGTCAGGGTGGTGGTGCCTGTGACTTCATCCATCCCCCTCTTGCTGCTGAGATTTGAGATGAGTTGGCCGTTTTGAATCTAGCGATCAATCTTTACATCTGTCTCCCACACCGCTGGCATCAAGAGCGGAATTGCTCTCTTTCAGACACTTTGCACTGTGTTAGTTTTTAATATTGTGGTTAACCACAGAGATTTATACCATGCTGCAGATAAACTGAAAGGAATGTTGAGACTTAAAAGAAGGAGGGGGTATGTAAAAAGGTAGGCGAGGCTAGAAATAGGCTTGCTGAAGTTAGCTGGGCTGTCTGCAGAGTCCACTGGGGGAGGCAAGATAAATATGGTATGTGACAAGGAAAGCGGGCAGGAAAAAGGGAGCATGTTGAGGGGGTGGTGCAGCAGTGAAGTTGATGTGGGAAACGTGCTGTATACCTTCCCTTTCTAAAGTCGTTTTTCCTGCTTAGCACTTCAGCCACAACCTGGAAGCACAGAACGGTCCCATCACATGCACCTTTATTGGAGCCACTTCAGTCGTTGTGAGAATATGCATGCTTCTGAGTTACACAGAACTCTTTGCCAGTCAGAGCCTCTTGTATAACGTAAAGGCTTGTGTGCTTTCACCTTGACGGAGGCTTGCCGGCCTGCATCTTGTCTCTTACACTCTGATGCCAGTTACATGACAGCTGGCTCTGTCCCAACATGTTCCGTGGCAGTTTGGGCTGCTGCAGGTCCCGTTTAGTGCACTCTGGATCCTGTGCAAAGCACAGTTCTTAATAGCCACCCACCTGAGGACTAGTTGGTGCCTGCAAATTTGGTACTTCGGCTGCTAACGGGTAACGTGCTTGTGGTGTGGTGCGGAACGAGGCTGCTTCAGGCATGAACAGATGCCAGCTCGCAACCCAGCTCAGATGCAGCGCTCTTGTTTATTTTCGTGTGCTGATTGCATTCTTTCCTTACAGAAGTTCTAATGGTTCCTGACATGTTAAATTACAGTAACAACATTGGAATACCACACAGGATTTGTTTTTCCTTCCCTCCGCTGAAATCGGTGCAAAGGGAAATGGCTTCCGCTTAAAAGCCAGCCTTCCGAAAGCCTTCCACATCTGGCTGAACGCTGGATAATTAACCCAGGGCTTGCGACATAGCTATTAGTTTTAGCAAGTTCTTTCTTCCAGGTGTTGGGGTAGTCACTTCAGCTGCAGACAAACTGCTGTTGTGAATGTCCTTATTGGTAGCTCATGTATTGAGGGTGGGGAACGCGCAGCCAAAATGACCTGTACAATTGAAGGGGGGGGTAGAGGAGGGGGGGGTAGAATCTGTAGCAACATGTTATTACTGGCAGGAGAACAAATGGAAATAGGCAGTGATTCATTTCAAAGTGTCTGACCTTAATTTGAGAACAAAGTGTTGCCATTTTGAACTTCACAGCCTCTCCTTATAACTAAGCAATCGCTCACCGCACTAGAAAACGTTACAGAGGAAAACCATTAGTTAGTTGGGCTTCCATTCTTTATTCACTGCAGCCACTTCCTTTGGTGCTAGGATTTTTCTTTTTCTTTCCAGAGACTGAAAGGAGGCAGTGGAGGAGTCAGGCTGAGCAGGACTTTTTTTAAAAAAGGGATAGCCATTGTCAACCAGCTAGAACTGGCTTAACCCTTGGCAGCAAATGGTCTGCCCCAAACCTAAACTGCTGAAAATGTTGAGGCTTAGGTGTGGGCTTCATGGGAGAAAGAGCTCCATTGGGAGGTGATGAAGACCGATCTCTTTATGCCCTTGCCAGTCAACTACAGGGAGCAAGTGATCCAGTTAAGAGCATCTCCTTGGCCGGTCCTTATGGAACACAGCAAAGCAGTTGTTGTTCAGTCGTTCAGTCGTGTCCGACTCTTCGTGACCCCATGGACCATAGCACGCCAGGCCTTCCTGTCCTGCGCTCTCTCCCGGAGCATGCTCAAGTTCATATTCATTGCATCCGTGATGCTATCTAGCCATCTCATCCTCTGCCGTCCCCTTCTCCTTTTGCCTTCAGTCTTTCCCAGCATCAGGGTCTTTTCCAGGGAGTTTTCTCTTCGCATTAGGTGGCCAAAATATTGGAGCTTCAGCTTCATTATCTGTCCTTCCAATGAGCACTCAGGGTTGATTTCCTTTAGGATGGACTGATTTGACCTCCTTGCAGTCCAGGGGACTCGTAAGAGTCTTCTCCAGCACCACAGTTCGAAAGCATCAATTCTTCGGCGCTCAGCCTTCCTTACAGTCCAGCCCTCACAGCCATACATTACTACTGGGAAAACCATAGCTTTGATTAGACGGACCTTTGTCGGCAAGGTGATGTCTCTGCTTCTTACTATGCTGTCTAGGTTGGCCATAGCTTTCCTCCCAAGGAGCAAGCGTCTTTTAATTTCATGGCTACAGTCACCGTCTGCGGTGATCTTGGAGCCCAAGAAAGTAAAATCTGTCACTGCTTCCATTTCTTCCCCTTCTATATGCCAGGAAGTGATAGGGCCAGATGACATGATCTTAGTTTTTTTAATGTTGAGTTTCAAACCAGCTTTTGCACTCTCCTCTTTCACCCTCAACAAGAGGCTCTTGAGATCCTCTTCGCTTTCTGCCATTAGGGTGGTATCGTCTGCATATCGGAGGTTGTTGATAATTCTCCCGGCAATCTTAATTCCGACCTCTGATTCATCCAACCCGGCGTTTCTCATGATGTACTCTGCATATAAGTTAAATAAGCAGGGTGACAATATGCAGCCTTGTCGTATTCCTTTCCCAATTTTGAACCACTCGGTTGTTCCATGTCTGGTTCTTACTGTTGCTTCTTGACCCTCGTACAGGTTTCTCAGGAGACAGGTAAGGTGGTCTGGTACTCCCATCACTTTAAGAATTTGCCACAGTTTGTTGTGATCCACACAATCAAAGGCTTTAGCGTAGTCAATGAAGCAGAAATAGAGGTTTTTCTGGAATTCTCTTGCTTTCTCCATGATGCAGCGAATGTTGGCAATTTGATCTCTAGTTCCTCTGCCTCTTCGAAACCCAGCTTGTACTTCCGGTAGTTCTCGATTCGCATACTGCTGAAGCCTAGCTTGTAGGATTTTGAGCATCACCTTGCTGGCATGTGAAATGAGCGCAATTGTGCGGTAGTTTGAACACTCTTTGGCGTTGCCCTTCTTTGGAACTGGAATGTAAACTGACCTTTTCCAGTCTTGTGGCCACTGTTGAGTGTTCCAGATTTGTTGGCATATTGAATGCAGCACTTTAACAGCATCATCTTTTAGGATTTTAAATAGCTCGGCTGGAATACTGTCATCTCCGCTAGCTTTGTTGTTACTAATGCTTCCTAAGGCCCACTTGACTTCACTCTCTAGGATGTCTGGCTCAAGTTCAGTGACCGCACTATCATGGCTATCAGGGACATTCAGATCTTTCCTGTATAGTTCTTCTGTGTATTCTTGCCACCTCTTCTTAATCTCATCTGCTTCTGTGAGGTCCCTGCCTTCTTTGTCCTTTATCATGCCCGTCTTTGCACAAAACGTTCCCTTGAGATCTCCAATTTTCTTGAAGAGATCTCTAGTCTTTCCCATTCTGTTGTTTTCCTCGATTTCTTTGCATTGTTCATTTAAGAAGGCCTTCTTGTCTCTCCTTGCTATTCTCTGAAACTCTGCATTCAGTTGGATATATCTTCCCCTTTCTCCTTTGCTTTTCGCTTCCCTTCTTTCCTCAGCTACTTGTAAAGCCTCATCAGACAGCCACTTGGCTTTCTTGCATTTCTTTTTCTTTGGGACGGATTTCGTTGCTGCCTCCTGAAGAATGTTACGGACCTCCGTCCATAGTTCCTCAGGCACTCTGTCTATCAGGTCTAATCCCTGAAATCTATTCCTCACCTCCACTGTATATTCATCAGGGATATGATTTAGGTCATACCTGAAAGGTTTAGTGGTTTTCCCGACGTTCTTCAATTTAAGCCGAAATTTTGCAAGAAGCAGCTCATGATCTGAGCCACAGTCAGCTCCAGGTCTTGTTTTTACTGACTGTATGGAGCTTCTCCATCTTTGGCTGCAAAGGACATAATCAATCTGATTTCGATATTGACCATCTGGTGACGTCCATGTGTAGAGTCGCCTCTTGTGCTGTTGGAAAAGAGTGTTTGCTATGATCAGCCTGTTCTCTTGGCAAAACTCTATTAGCTTTTGTCCTGCTTCATTTTGTACACCAAGGCCATGCCTGCCTGTTATCCCGGTGATTTCTTGAGTTCCTACTTTAGCATTCCAATCCCCTATGATGAAGAGGACATCTTTTTTTGGTGTTAGTTCTAGAAGGTGTTGTAGGTCTTCATAGAACCGATCAACCTCAGCTTCTTCGGCCTCAGTGGTTGGGGCATAGACTTGAATTACTGTGATGTTGAATGGTTTGCCTTGGATTCGTACTGAGATCATTCTATCATTTTTAGGATTGTACCCCAGTACTGCTTTTCCCACCCTTTTGTTGACTATGAGTGCTACTCCATTTCTTCTAAGGGATTCTTGCCCACAATAGTAGATATGATGGTCACCTGAATTACATTCGCCCTCGCTGATTCCCAAAATGTCAATGTTCAATCTTGCCATCTCATGTTTGACCACCTCCAGCTTACCTTGATTCATTGATCTGACATTCCAGGTTCCTAAACAATATTGTTCTTTACAGCATCGGATTTTCTTTTCACCGCCAGACACATCCACAGCTGAGTGTCCTTTCGGGTTTGGCCCAGCCGCTTCACTCTTTCTGGCGCTACTTGGAAATACCCTCTGCTCTTCCCCAGTAGCATATTGGACACCTTCCGACCTGAGGGGCTCATCTTCCGGCGTCATATCTTTTAGCCTTGTGATACGTTCCATGGGGTTTTCTTGGCAAGAATACTGGAGTGGGTTGCCATTTCCTTCTCCAGTGGACCACATTTTGTCAGAACTCTCTGCCATGACCTGTCCGTCTTGGGTGGCCCTGCACGGCATAGCTTATGGCTTCACTGAGTTACGCAAAGCAAAGCAGGCATCATCTCAAACTACATCAAATTAAGGGGCTGGTATCAGCTTCACAGTAGTTTAGTCCCAGATTAAAGTTCCAGGAGTGCTACAGTATGAGCCATCCATGCACATTCATGCTGGTGCTTTACTGCTGGAAAAAATGCTGGATGCACTTTCAGCGCTGTTTGGATCAAACCCAACCACAGCCACTCACAGGAAAATCTAGTAGTTGTTTATTGCTATTAGCCCAAGGCTGCCTGAAAAGGGTGATGCAAATGGTTTAGGAGTGCATGCAACAATTATTCCTGTCCTCCTGGTCAGAGTGTCCTTTTGCAAAGGAGCAGCATCTTTATTCCCTAACGGAAGTGAACATATCACCACGGGCCTTGCTCTCAGCCAGGGTGACAAAGCAGAGAGAGGAGCAGCAGCAGTCTATCTCCCCTCGGACACCAGAGGACCTTTCTTTCTCCAACCTGGTGCCCTCCAGATGTTTTGGAGTACAACTCCCAGCATTCCTGACTGTTTGCCATGCTGGCTAGGGCTGATGGGAGTTGAAGTCCAAAACATCTGGAGGGCACCAGGTTGGGGAAGGCAGTTTGGAGAGTTCGCATTAGTGACCACGAGATGCTGAGGGCAAGCAATAGAGGATGAGCTCCCTGGGGGCATTGGACTGTCCACTGCTGGGGATGGGACACTGGGTTACGTGGACCTTGGGTTTTTTGACACTACATGGACATTGTTGTCTTAAACTTCGGTTCAAATGTGGCTCAGTGTAAGTAAGCATAAAGTGATGCACACTGAGGCAAAAAATCCCAACTTCAAGTATAACCTGATGGGATCAGAGCTAGCAGTGACCGACCAAGAGAGAGATCTTGGGGTTGTGGTGGACAGCTCAATTAAAATATCAACCCAGTGTGCGGCCACTGTAAGAAAGGCCAACTCCATGTTAGGCATAATTAGAAAAGGAATTGAGAATAAAACTGCCAATATCATACTGCCCCTATACAAATCTTGGAGTACTGTGTACAGTTCTGGTCACTACATCTAAAAAAAGATATTGTATTGTTGGAAAAAGTGCAGAAAAGGGCAACTAAAATGATCAAGGGGCTGAAGCATCTCCCCTATGAGGGAAGGTTACAGCAGCTGGGATTGCTTAGCTTGGAAAAAAGGCAAGGAAGGGGGAACATGATAGAGGTGCACAAAACTATGCCTGGTGTGGAGCATGTGTATAGCAGAGAAAGCTCCCTCTCCCATAATACTAGGACCTAATGGGGTCCTCCCATGGAGTTGATTGGTGGGAGATTCAGGATGGATCCAAGGAAGGACCTCTTCACACAATGCATAGTCAAACTATGGAATTCTCTACTACAAGACGTGGCGATGGCCACCCCTTTGGATGGCTGCACAAGGGGGTTGGACAAATTCCTGGAGGAGAAGGCTATCCATGGCTACTAATCCTGATGGCTCTATGCCACCACCAGTATCAGAGGCAGTATGCTGGGGAACATGAGTGGGAGGGTGCTCTCGCACTCATGTCCTGCTTGTGGGTTTCCTGTTGATAGCTGGTCGGCGGCCACTGTGCGAAGAGAATGCTGGACTAGATGGACCCTTGGTCTGATCCAGCAGGGCTCTTCTGATGTCCTTAAGTGGCAAGTGGTTCTAGAATTCCTTTGTGGGTGAAGGCAGCAGCTGCTTGTTCAGGGTGGCAGTCCCAAGCCAGCTGCCTCTGGACGGGGGAAGCCAAGTCCTGCTGGTGGTAAACTGTGGTCTGTTTGTCTCTCTCTCGTGCAGAACACAGATTCTCTTCAGTCCGCCATCCAGCCGGAAATGCAGATAGACCACGGAGCCATTCAGATCCAGTGAAACCGAGTTGGCGCAGGAGCGGTGCCACAGCTTCAGCGGCAGCTGTAGAATCCGGCCGAAGAGCAAAGCATCTGGCTTCTCAGCCTGGGGGGTGTTCTGCCTGACACCCCCCGTACACACGAGTGCGACCCAGCTCCATCGATCTGGCTGTTTGCACCCACACCCAGACCTTCACGTCGAGACACTCCTCACAATTCCCACGGCTGTGAGAGCTACCGTGCTTTTCACTCCAGTGCAAAAGACTCCCAATAGGCGTGGCTTAGCCCTCCTGGGGGAAAACAAACAAACAAACAAACCACCACACCCAACTATACCTAACCTTGCAGGAGGCAAAACCAAGCTAACCTAAATTAATCAAAAGATTCCAACTGAATCAATGTACCATCATTTCATCTCTTCCGTGACTCATTCTTGTAAATGTATGTAGATACTTTATCAGACTCATGGCTGTCTTGCAGTACATACATACCTTACTACACATAAGGAATCAAGAGCGCAAATATATTTTGCTTCTGGAAGGAGAATTTTTTTAATTTGCTATGTTTATAACGAAAAGGTGAAATATGTATTTAAGAAAGAAAATGGGGGTGGGGGGAAAGTGCCCATTATCATAAACATTAGCTTTTTTTGCTGCTGGTTTTTCTGTTTTCAGTGTAATCATAAAGTATTTTCAAAAAAGGGGGAAAAAACCAATAAAGAAAAAGGAGAAAAACACACCCATGCACACAGAACCCTTGCCTTTTTTTGTTGCTATTGTTGCTTAACTACTTTTCTAAAGGGGGAAAAACTACTATCCAACGCTGTAATTATGCATTTCTAAAGAAATAAATGTGTATTTATGAGGAGCGTCTGTCCCTTGCCTGTTCTTAGAGCAGCCTTCTCCAGTGTGGCACACTTGAGATGTGCTGGTCTGCAACTCCCATAATTCATAGCCATTATGATGGGATGGTGGGAGGTGTAGTTCAACACATCTGGGGGGGTGTCAGGTTGAGGAAGGCTGCCTTGGAATATAACTCTTCTTTTTTTAAAAAAATTATACAACATATTATAAACTCATCACATAAAAATATAAATGCAATGCACACTCAGCATAATCAAATTTCAGCTTTGGAACGTAAAGATATTCTATTGTAGCAACAAATACAATAAACTTAATCCCTCCAAAAGGGCTTTTGGGTCTCTGGCGGCATGTATTCAGGAACACCTCTATTCACAAATGCAAAGAAGGGAGACCACATTTCAATAAAACAGTCCCTTTTTCTAAGTCTTCGAAGAAGTTTGTTGTGATGCATCAGACGCTCTGCCAGAGCTATTTGCCAAACCTAACACTTCTGAGGGTGCATCCCTATGCATGGTTAGACAGCAAAATGTCCTACAACTCCCAGCGTGCTCCAGCGATTTTTCTGTTTAAGCATGCATTGGATTGCTCCCTTATAGATTTCCCTTTTCAAGTAGTAGTGCTTCACGCCCACATGTATGCCCATACTGTACACTTAACCCCCTCTTCAATGGGGATGAAACCTATCGCTGTTGCTCTTTGCTTTGCCCACTCTCACCTCCCAATGTAGTGTGGCATACTTGCAGGATATACGTATATATGGGTATTTTAGGGATTTTTATCCCTCCCTTAACCCCCTCCGCCCCCAGCAGCTTTACAGACTCATGCAAACAAAATACGTTCAATAGAAAAGATCAGCAAAAACACTATAAAACAAATTCCATTGAGGATTACAAATAAATTCAAATACCTGGGAGACTAAAAAGGATTTCACCTGGCGCCGAAATGATAACAAGGTGGAGATGCCTGGCAAACTTCTATCATCCTGGGGAGAGTCTTCCTCAGCTAGGGGGTCACCACTAAGAAAGTATTCTTTCTCTCATTGCCACCTGCCTCACCTCAGAAGGCAGGGACACCTACGGTTGAGCCTCCGAAGATGATCCCTTCATTTGGGCAAGCGATCTTTCAGGTATCCTGGCCCTAAACTGTACTGGTGTTTTGTGCCTGGAAATGGACTGGGAGCAAGTGCAACTGCTTAAGCACAGGTGAGATATGATCCCCATTCCTGGACCCAATCAGCCTAGCAGATCTATTTAGGATTAACGGCTGTTTCCAGACAATCAGCCCCACATACAACACATTAAAGTAATCTGTAAGGACCAGTCTGCACATTTCTCTTACAAATAAACATAAAATAATATGAGGGCTTTGAGCTTGGGTGCTGCGATGGGTCACTAACAAGGGGGCACCTGGGCATTTCAGGCTGCACGCATTATGGCCAGCTCCCTGACTTACGCTCAGATGGCCAAAAACATCCTGTGTCGTTCGGCATCCCGGCTCAACACACACCTGGTGGTGGCCCACCTCCTTCAGGAGATGACTAATGAAGAAATGCAGTGTGGGAAATCCCCCTTTGAAAACAATAGCAAACTCTGCCTTTACATAAATACTTCTTGGCAATCAATCAAATCTTGCATGGCGAGGGGGCTGTTACACAAATACTGAAAACCTGCAGCCCTGGCTTTGTCTGCAAACTGTTCTTTCACAATGTGAGAAATAATAACTATTGCACATGTGCGGAGCGTCTTCCTTCCAAATGGATCCCAAAGCAGTCAGTTAAATGAGACCTATTTTGTTTGAACGCAAGGGTGTGTATGTGTCTGAGTTGTCTGTGTGTACAAAGATTATTCCTGGAAAGAGTTGCTTTGAGCTCATGGGGGCATTTGTACTGTGCTGAAATGAGCAAGGACGATTCGATTGCTCTAATCCAACCACATCCTGCAGCAAGACTGTTTGGTAGCACAATCAATTCGTGGCACTCCGTGCGCTTGAAGGGCAACAGTAGAGACCCTGCAGGGGAAATTTTGCAAGATAGAATGCAATTAGCCATTTACAAAGTGGCAAGAAGTCCAGGGTTAACACCCTTATTCTTGTAAAATAGCATCTAGGGAATTTTCAGTAATGTTGTCTTCCTCAGTATGATAAATTTGTCCGGAAGATAATTTTTAAAAAGAACACTTTGCTCTCAGCTGCAGATATGCATGGGAAATTGCAATCAAGGGGGGGAATTTATTTGACTGAGGCAAAAATGTGTTCTGCGGCTTGACAGTTCTGTTGTGGTGTATTTTCCCCCCAACCATTCTTAATAATAAATTAAAGACTGGTTAAATAGAAGCCAGCCAGGCTGAGCAAACTTGACAGATTGAGAGAAGCCCTAATTTAGGAGAAGGAAGATTAAGAGGTTTGGCTTGCCAATTTTTTGGAGTTCCTCCCTGACCTTGGACTTCATCACTTACCTCTGGGACTCAGAATCCTCCTCTGTAAAATGGACGTAAGAAGAGCTTTAGAAATTCCATATCCCATGCCAAGAAAAGCCAAATCTTGCAACCAGAGTCAATTATGTAAATTAAAACTTTGCATATATTTGCTGATGTGGAGAAATTGTAGTTAGAAGGAAAAAAAATTCATTTCAAGGCAGGCAAGCAAAATAATTCTTTGCATGCCAAACGAGGTTACAAGGCTTTGGGTCAAGATAGAGCAGATCTCCCCCAGAACATCATCCAACAACTACAGCTTTTAACAGTGCAATGCTTTGCATGCCTACTTGGAAGTAAGTCCTATTGAGACCTTGGGGCTGTGGTGGACAACTTGACGGAAATGTCAACCTGGTGTGTGGCTGCTGTGAAAAACACAAATTCCATGTGAGGCATAATTAGTACAGGAATAAAAAAACTGCCATGATCATACCGCCCTTATAGAAATCTATGATGCGACCACACTTGTACAGTTCTGGTCAGCACCAGGTTGACAGTCCCCCTGGGACCGTAGCTCAGTGGTAGAGCTCCTGCTCTGCATCCCAAATTCAATCCCCAGCAGGATACCTGAGAGAGCGCCTCCTTCCCTAGCAACCTGCCCGGTCACTGAGGTCATCAGAGGGCATGTTCCTGGTGGTTCCACATGGACCCATGGCCCGGTTGGAGTCCACCAGGAGAACAGCCTTCAGTGTGGTGGCCCCCTTCCTATGGAATTCCCTGCCTTTAGAGGTCAGGCAGGCGCCAACATTGTGTTCTTTCTGGTGCCTCCTGAAGACGTTGTTCTTTCAAGAGGCCTTCCTTGCATGACCAGCCATGGGTTGTTGAATTCCACTTCGTTGGGATTTGCCTTTTTAAAAATGTTTTAACTTTTTAAACTCTTTTAACCATTGTTTTATTCTTATGTTGGTCACCGCTCTGAAATCTTCTGATGAGAAGTGGTGTGTGTGTGTGTGTGTGTGTCTATCTATCTCCAGGTAGGGCGAGAAAAAACGCCTGGAAAGCTGTTGTCAGTCAGTGTTGACAATACTGGGCTAGATGGACCTATGGTCTGACTCAGTATAAGACAGCTTCCTATGTTTCCCACAGTTCTTCAGTTGTGTAGTGGTAAATTTTGAACTGCAGGCGCTCATCATGACATTTCCCATAGCTATACCCCCCAAGGACAGTCCAAAAATTCAGGCAGCTGTGTTGATCTATATCAGGGGTGTTCACCCCTGATCTGTATGAACAAACCAGTCTAGCAGTCTTCATCTCCATCTGGAGCAGGCCTTTTGTAAAGCAAATGGCTCTTAACTGCCCATGCAAGACCAAGCCACCCCATTACAACAAGGAAAAACGTATTGTTGCAGGGAAACTTCCATTTCCCTCCAACTTCTTCAGAGACTCCAGCTACATTCAGAGGGAGCAGCGGAGTCTGAGGGGGTGGCAGATGGCATCAGCACCCCTGCTAATAAAATGGTGCCAGGGCTGCGTTCCTGTGAGCCCTGGTTCCGCTACACCACTGCTGTTCAATTCTACCTCCTAGCACATTATCCATGACCTCTTTTTAACTCTAAATAACAATACCTGCTGCATGTATTCCTTTGGACAACACAGGATGGCTACTTCAAATGAAAGGAAAAGATATTGAAAGCCTGCCAGGGTCAAACATAGAATCATAGAATAGTAGGGTTGGAAGGGGCCTACAAGGCCATCGAGTCCAACCCCCTGCTCACTGCAGGAATCCGAGTCAGAGCATCCCTGACAGATGGCTGTCCAGCCTCGTCCTGAATGCCTGCTTGTCTTGAATGTCTCCCTTGAATGGAGACAGCAGCTGGAGAAGAACCTAAGATGAGCACTTCCTCTGCCAGGATAAAAGCCACACAGAGAAAACTGTATTATTTCACTTTATTTTTTTGTGCTTAAATGCCTCCTTTCCTGCAAGGAGCTGAAGGTGGAAAACCTGGCTGTCCGCCCGCCTTCATATTCTCACAACAACCCTGTGAGGTAGATTAGGTTGCGAGTGTGTGTGTGACTGGCCAAAGTCACATAGTGAACTTCATACTTGATTGTAGATTTGAACCTGGGTCTCCCTAACCCTAACCCTATTCTCTAGCTCAGGGATGGACAACTTTGGGCAGCCAGGGGCTGAGTATTTTGTCCACCCTGGACCTGCTGTGGACTGCAGTCCCCCCCTGCCCCCCATGGCAAGAAAAAAAAGTAAAACGGAAAGCAAGCTACATTTGTCAATTTCAAGCCTCTAGCATTTTGCTGCCATATTTTAGTGCCATACCATGACTTTTTCTTTCCCATTTTAAAAAAGAAAAAAAATGGGGTGACAGGAGGCCATGGGTGCTGCATTGGGGGCTGTGGTAATGGCATGCAGGCCATAGGCCATGTGTTGCCACCCCTTCCCCAACCTGGTGCCCTCCAGAGGTATTGGACTACAAGTCCCAGGACTGTTGGCCATGCTGGCTGGGGTGATAGGAGTTGTAGTTCAATGCATATGGAGGGTTCCAGGTTGGGGAAGGCCACTCTAACTGCTACACCACACTGTCTCCCAGTTCAGCAAAACCTCTAGCAAAGTTGCTGCAGAAATACATTTGCACTGTCAGGATTCCCTTTTGCCCCTGCTGTAAACTTCAGAACCCAAATCAAAACACAGACAAGAGGCATCAATTCTTGGCTTTTACTCCACTACTTCAATGGGTCATACAGATGCAAATGGTCAGTGACTCACAGTCTACAAAAGAAATGCCTTCAGGGAGTTCAAAGGAAAGCTACGGGCTGCTGTCCTAACTTAAGGGGTCGGGGGGGGGGGGAATCTCCCTCTCCCTCGTGATGCCTCTAAGCACCACTGTTTCCGCCGGGCCAATCAGGCAGACCGTCTAAGCTCTGCCCCTGCCGTCTCTCTCTCGGCTCTGCATCTGCGCCTGGTGTCTAAGAATTCAGGCTCTCCAAGCCCCACCTCTCCCTGTTCGCTATCTCTCACAGGGGTGTGTGAAGAGAGGCCCTCTCTGTCTAGCTGGGCCGTTGAAGCCTGAGGAGTCTGTCTCTATCTCTGGACAAGCCTGGGAAATTTCCTCCTCCACTTCCTGCAAGTCCTCCTCAGAAGCTGAGCCACTGAGCCACTCCCTGTGCTCAGAAGCAACCCTGACACGCACTGACACCAAATTAAAAAAAATGGAGGTTTTGCCGAACTGTGACAGTCGCTGTGACTGTCGCTAGGAGTCAATGTGGCCCAAAGGCAGTTTTTGAAATGGAGACAAACTTTCATTTGTATGTTTGTGTGTACAGAGCTTATTTCATAAAAAGAAATGTCTTCACCCCCAAAGTTGTACCTTCCTCCTCCTTTTGGTCTTTGGGAATATACAGAGGATGTTTCCTGGTTGCTTCCAGCAGGAAAAGGGTTAAAGTGTGCGCCAGGCGGGTGGGAAGGGAATCCCTAGCTTGGAACTTGAGACTTTCCAGCTGAGAGGGGATGCAGACGTCACCACTCTCATTGCTGCACTCAGCTCCCATGTCAAAGGAAGTCCAGGGAAAGAGCATCAAGGACTCCAGCGCCAGTGAGGATAGAGATATGTAATGCCATCACTTCCGACTTCGGTGAGTAGAGAGAAGTGTCAGTCTCTGAAATAGCGTTGCAAAGATTTGGAAACTCTTTTTTCGGAGCCAGCCTCGGAAACGGAGGGGAATCTTTCAAACGGAAGGCTGCTTTGGTACCAGTAGCTCAAGAAACGTCTAATGTAACTAATGCAAATGGTGTTAGGATCTGGTAAATTCCAGTCAAAGAAATGTCCCGGGACTCTAATCTGTGATACATGTACACCTGCCAAGAATTCAGGAAGGGAGAGAAAGACAGGAATGCAATGCCCTTAATCTGTGAATCTTCAGGCAGCTTCTGGAAAAAGGGTGTTTTTGTATTTGGTTTGGGTAGCTGCCTGCTGTGATGAAATGCAGTGAGACTTTCTGACGTTCTGATGTTATGCTTACACATGTGATATTTAAACATCTGATGTCTCCTCAGAAGGTGGGGTAATGGCACCCATTTCAACCCCTTCTGAGGACATGGGAGAGGGAATGGCTTTTGCATTGCAAGGAAGTAGCAGAGAAGAGGGCAGTGCCCACCTGTAAATCCCTTTGCCCTAAACAACGAAAGTGTGATCAAGAATCTTCTAGCACACACACACACACGTTTAGTATAAATGTATCATCAATGAATTAATACTTAAATGTTTAACATTTACACTTGTACCGTTTTGTTAATGAACAAAGTTTTATAGATCAAAGTTTTTGCATCTGTCCCTGTCCCAGGGAATGAGCCAGTACCTTTCCTTTGGACCAAGTAAGCACTGCCAGCTTTGATACTGTAGAGGCGTCTTCTTCAGACTGCATATTCAGTGTGTGTGTGTGTGTGAGGTCATGGTGTTTACTCACATTACGACTAACTTTTTTCAAACGGACTGTGTGGATTCTGCTATTGCACTGCACAGCAAATTGGTTTGGGGCAAACAAAAGAGCATTCTAGAAATATCAGTCCTCTTCTATTTTTTTGAAAGTAAGTTTCTAGACCTTAAGATTGCAAGGATAGACTAGAAACAGGGGGCATTATCTGGTGAAATTTCAGAAACTAGACATGGGGAGCTGAACAGTGACAGCATGTACCATTTTAAGCTCCTCCTTGTGATTAGAGGAAGCAAAATAAATCATGGGAAATGAATTGTTGTTGTTCAGTCGTTCAGTCATGTCCGACTCTTCGTGACCCCATGGACCATAGCACGCCAGGCCTTCCTGCCCTGTGCTCTCTCCCAGAGTGTGCTCAAGTCCATGTTCGTTGCATCGGTGATGCTATCTAGCCATCTCATCCTCTGCCGTCCCCTTCTCCTTTTGCCTTCCATCTTTCCCAGCATCAGGGTCTTTTCCAGGGAGTTTTCTCTTTGCATTAGGTGGCCAAAATATTTGAGCTTCCGCTTCAGTATCTGTCCTTCCAATGAGCACTCAGGGTTGATTTCCTTTAGGATGGACTGAGGGAAATGAATAAGCTCATGCAAATTTGTAAAAGTTATTTAGGTGCTTGATACAGACTTCTTTTTTTAAAGAACTGTAAATATGGCTTTGCTTTTCTGCCCCAGTGGCAGGGAGTTAACTGGATCACAGATAGGCTTTTACACCCTCTTACTTAAATCTGTTAGGTGAGGATTCTCAACTGACAGTACAAATGTCCAAAGAGAGGTAGAATCGCCTTGCTCCATCTCCTCTCACACCATTTTTCTTTCCCCTTCTTGTTTCTTCTCTTGATGATTTAGCTGAAGGCCTGTGGGAGGCTTGGCTCCAGTTATATCCCCTAGGTTTATTTTATACCTTATAGCACCTGGACAGATGTGTGTGGCAACAGAAAAAGAAGAAGGGCCTTCTAGCCCAGCGTTGCTACTTTAATTCCTGAGCAGAGAAATGCCAGGCCCCGAAATGATCTGGAAGCTGCATTTTACAGTTTGGAAGTCCTGCCCTCTGTATTCTTGATGGTTTGAGGCTCTTGGCTGTGGTTACAATTAGAAAGAAAAACACACACTCTGTACATACCCAGAGTACATTATTACCTCACATGTCGCTAAAGCAGACATGAACTTTGACTTTGACTCTAATCCCAGTTCAGAATCCTGAAAGCCTGGTGGCTTTTTTTCTCATGTGCAAGCTGTATGCAGAAAATGGGTTACTTGCATTGTTGTTCACAGCCCTTTCTGTGATGTGGAGAGGTGGCGTGTCTTACGCTTTTTAGGGGAACGCTTTTGTCCATCATCCATTTCGTATCGGTTTGCTTACCTTGTATCGGTTTGCTTACCTTTGGTGCGTGTAGAATATATTTGTTTGCTTATTTACATGATCCGTGCCCCACTTCTCGATGTGAAAGCGCTCAAGGACAAGCAGTTACAAAAAATGCAGTCAAATACAATCTAAAAGATGAGCATCAATAAAACTTCAAAGATAAAAGCAGGACATTAAAGCAGCAGCTAAAAAACTAACACAAGGAACTTACATACTGCTACAAACTGGTAAAAATACAGTGAACCTAATTTGGTACATAGTACATACTGTCAACACTCCAAAAAGATGGGAATGGTGGTGCCAGGTGAAGTGAGTGTCCATAGTTTGGGTGCCACACTAGAAAAGTCTCTGTCTCCCCAGTCATCAACTGCCTGATCCCAAAAGTTGGGAGGAGAATGAAGAATAGGTTGGCCATGTGCAGTACTTGACAGAGGACACTCCTCTGTTTGAAGGCATCCTCTATTGGAAGGGCTGTCAGGGTCAAGTCCAGTGTAAACATCAACAGTTAGCACCTGGACAGAAAACTGAAAAGACACGCAGCTCACCTAGTCACATTCTTTCCCGCTATGGTGAAATGTACTTCAATTTAAATAACAGCAATTATTTCTAAATCTGCACTCATGCATATGAATTAGCATATGCAAATCTTATGCAAACAGGAATTTTGCAATGGAATTCTCCAATTTAATTCTATTAGAAAAATGGCTTGCAAAAATGTGTATAATAGGCAATAGCGTGTACAAAAATGTGCATAAAAATGCTTGTGACTTTCAATGCAAACTTTAAAAAAGTCTCAGAGTTTCGGATGAACTCGGATTGGAAAAATTAGAAACTGAGAGAGACTGAAATTGATAGGTTTGTCCATCCCTGATGAAGACGAGCTTCTCTGAAAATTGCAGGAAGGGAGTCCTTTAGTGGCTGTGGCTCAGTGGTAGAGCCCCTGCTTTGCAAGCAGAAGGTCCCAGGTTCGATCCCTGGCACCTCCAGGTAGGGCTGCAAAAACTCCTGCCTGAAACCCTGGGGAGCTGCTGCCAGTCAGTGCCGACAACACTGGGCTAGATGGACCCAGGGTCTGACTCAATATGAGGCAGCTTCCAACGTTCCTAGATACCTGGGTCCCAGGCTGCATAGAGCCTGAAATGTCAAAACCTTAATGGCTCCCAGCTAACTAACTGGAGGGAAAAAACGATCTTGCCTGGAGGTTTTGCTTTTTGGCTCATTTGCCAGAAAAACAAACTGACCAGAGGACTGAAACACCTTCTTTACATGGAAAGCCTCGAGAACTTGGCGCTTTTTAGTTTAGGGCAACAGTGGACCAGGGATGGGAATAGAGATGGACACATGATAGTTTTTTATAAAATTACCATGGTGTGGCCAAGGTGGAAAGAGAGATGTTGCTGTGTCCCCCCTGCCCCCCAGCGCTAATACCAGAACACTCCAGGGTCACCGACTGAACCAGACAAAAGGGCGGACTTCTTCACTCAACGTTTAGCTCATTTTTGGAATTCGCTGCCAACTTGCTCAGATGGTTTTAAAAGGGGGCTAGATAAATTCATGGAGATTAAGGCTAACAATAGCTATTTGTCATGATGGCTAAATGCTACGTCCTGCATCAGAGGCAGTATGCTGGGGAACAGCCATGGGAAAGGGCTCGTGGGAAAGGGTTCTTGCTCTCACATCCTGCTTGTGGGCTTCTCATGGGCATCTTGTTGGCCAGTGTGAGAACCACGATGACGGCGTAGATAGACCTTTGGCCTGATTCAGTAAGGTTCCTCTTATGGGAAAGGGCAGTTTCCCCCCTCTCACCTATTTTTCCCCAGCTACACACCAAAGAAGAATACACAGGGGGTTTTGGTTAGGCACTTTCCTCAGTTGTAGCAAACCCCCTCTAGACTCCACCCTGGCCAAAAACCTGCCAGATGTCACCAGCTTGGGGCTCCACCCTCAGACCTGCTCTTGTTATTATTTATTATATTTATTATAGTTCTATACTGCCCCATAGCTGAACTCTCTGGGCGGTTTACAAAAGCTCTTGTCCCTGATCCAATGGGCTCTGCCATTAGCCCTGCCCAGATACTACAATTTTTCTATTTCAAGATTTGGCATCCCCCTCTGTGTGGTATATGATTTTGATTTCCCTTTTCCTTTTCTTTTGTGTGTGTCCCCCCCCCCCATGCTGCTTTTATTAGGTGCCTGTTTTCCATTACAAAACTTCAAGACAGACTAATGGGACAGTCACATTTTCCTAGCAGATATATCTCCTCCCCACCCCATCTTGCAAGCTGTATGAAAAACATAAATCCCAGTGGTGTGTATCAGGAAAAAAAAGTTGCATCGAGGCAGGTAGATTTATGGATGCGTGGCTTCTCCCAGTGAGGTCCTCCTTCCCGGGGGCAGGTGAGTCCTCCAAGAGAAGTGGATGAAGCATTTGTAGTGTGTCCACATATTTATTTTATTTATTTGATTAGTACTCTGCCTTTCTACCCAAAATGGCACTCATGGTGGGGACAGTCCTTTCTTTGAAGGTGCCCTCTGCTTGAAGGGCTGTCTGCCCTAAAGCCTCCTTAAAGATATAGAGCCATAGAAAGGGAGAGAACAGCAGGTGCTCCTGAATAGTGAACACCTGGACAGCAGACTGGGTAGGCAGGTACACAGGTCATGTTGTCTCCATTGTGGTCAGATATATTGCATTCCTGTTTAAATTATAGTAAGTATTTCTAAATTTTCAAGCCAAATTTCCACTCCAGTCCTTTATTTGTAAGCCAAAAGCCATTAATAAAACCTGTACAACATTGCAAAATCTATAACAGAAATGAAATGATGGAGCAATTCAACAATGAAAAACAGATATAAATTAGAATTTGCAAATGTTATGCAAATCTGTGGCCCCTTTTGTCCCCTTTTTGGCAAAGGCAATGCACCCACCTTAGGCATCCGTTGTGGCTATGATGATGCAAGAGACAGCAGGTCTTTCCAGAGGAATTGAAAGGCCCTTAATTCTATTAGCAATGCTACCTTTGCATTAGACTCAGTCCAATGGGGAATCTCAGGGAGGGAGCTTAGCAGTAAAGCCAGTGGAGGCTGGTGGCTCTGATGTCAATGGGGTGGTGAATCTGCTCTGGGTCTCAGGCAGAATAAGCTGGAACTCTAAAGGAGCTATCCAAGGTCCTTCCACTTCCACACCTTGGATGTGGGACTGGGTAAAGCACATGCTTTGCCTACAAGAAGGCCCAGGTTCCATCCCTACCAACTCTAGCTAAAAGGATCTCAGGAAGCAGATCAAGTGAAGGCCCTTCCCTGAGACCCCGCAGAGCTGCTGCCAAACAGAGTACAGCAGCCTTCCCCAATCTGGTGCCCTTTGGACTGCATATGAACTTGGGCAGTGTGCGAATCTGTGAATTCTGGTTGCATTTGGATGCTAGATTCACCATGAACATGTTTTCTATTTATCCATTCGTTGGTCATTGAAGATTTGGTATGGCATGGGACTGGTTGACTCGTCATTTTGATATATGTATATATTCCATCTCTCTATATCAGGGCTGCTGAACCTCAGGCCTGGGAGCCAAATCTGGCCCGCGGGCATTCCCCGGATGGTCATTCCCCCTTTGCTACATTACTCGATGGTTCCCACTCTCCCCACCCCAGTCATTGGGTGGTTTCCCAGCTTCTGTGTTGCCTTCCCCCCATTCTCCAAGGTTGAAATGCCTCTCCAAGCCATGTTTTAGTTGCTGGTAGTGAGTTCTGGAAGCTACAAGATGCTGGGATGATTGGTATATTTGGCCTCACCCCTTTCACCTTTCATCTTCGGTCCTGGCTTCTGTTGGAACATGGCTCCCGGAAGCTTCTCCAAAAGGGAATTCTGCCCTTGGGCTGAAAGAGGTTCAGAACTCCTGATCTATACGGATTGTAATATTGATATTTTTGTGTTGATCATTTCAGGCTTATCGTCAGCTTCTTCAGGCTTCTTTTCTGGAGGGAAAAGTAGAGTAAAAAAAATGAAATGTAGTGAAGTGGTTGCTGGAGGGGTTGTGTGCATTCTCTCCAAGGGCCTGTTGGAAAGCAAATTTTGGTCGGCCACAGGAAAAGTCTGCAGGGGGTGGCCTCCAGACCATGGCGACCTGGTGATGTCCATCTCCTGTTTCACATGGGATTTGACACTCAGTATGTATTAGAAGCATTATTTTTCTGGTGCTTCCCTGTGTGTGTGCTGGTTCCTATGCCATGGTGGTGGGGGATGCATAACTGGCTTACAGTGGGCTAGGGAGAGTTAGCACATGGGTTTTCTTTCCTCAGCCAGCTCATGTGGAGAGGTTGAACCCTTCACTCCTGGGTTCTGCACTCCCAGTACACAACACAGCCCAGAAATTGGTAGGGTTATGCCAATTGTAGGGTGGCCAGGTGTGTGTGGGGGTCCTCCTTTTCAAGAGCTATCACGTAAGAGTCCTGTAATGAAGTCATCCCCTATTTGAAGGGCTGTCCAGTCCAAGTCAAGTGGAAAGATAAAGACCCTTACGAAGGGAGAGCAGGAGGGGCCTTGAAGCTGCCCATCCACAGCACCTGGCAGGCCCACCGGTTGCCTGGTCAGCATTCCCCACTATCGCGAGATGTACTGTATTTCTATTTACATCAGACTTAGATTTTCTAAAGTTGAATCTATACATATGGATTAGCATATGCAAATATTATGCAAACTGGTGCCCGCTTTTCTCCTCTTCTTTTGATGATGCGTTTGACAATGTGTCACCCTAAGTCAATAGAGCTCAGTACATTTCAGCATGCTTAACTCTTATTCAAGTATTGCCCTAAAGTGCAACAGAGAAGCCCAAAGTTGAATTCTTTGACCCACGGTTCTACTCCATTTTCCCATCCTCATTCGGCAAATTCTATCTATCTATCTATCTATCTATCTATCTATCTATCTATCTATCTATCTAATCTTTGCACTTTAAAGAAACAGGGCTGAGGAACACCAGCATATATTTAGGGAGGTCTTGCGTGCTATGCTAGACAATCAGTGGCGTTTGATCTGAAGGGTGGTCAAATCTCTGCAGAGGGCTGTGTCAAGAACGGGGCTTTTCCAGTTATTCTTCTTCTAAACCTTCAGAAAGTTTGTTTAGGTTTCTGCCTGGGTTTTTTTCCCTTTTCTTTTGTGTAGTGCCTGAGGCTTGTGTACAAGTGGAGAGGGCAAAATTAATCCATTTCATGGGTTAGTCATGGTGGAAATTTAATCCAATTTTATGGTTTCTCATGAATGGGGGTAGGGGGGAATCGCATTGCAGAGCATGCCTAATGATTGTGCAGCATGCAAACAATTATCAGTGGTTATGTATTAGAAGCTGATACAACTGTGGTCACACTGTGATGTTCATTTGGGGGAAATAATGAAATGAAGGACATAGTAAGCAGTCCTATCTGTAAACGCATCACTGCTGGTTGCTGCAGGCCTGTGCCTGCCCAGAACCACCAACTGATTTTTTAAATGACCTTTCTGTCTCTAATTATGATGGCCTCTCTCTAAGCTAGGAACCTTTGCTTTAACAAAAAAGACCCCCCAATTAATTGGGGGACACAGTTACAAAGATTGCTGCTGACTAAATCTATAGTAATGAAAAAGGATGTCTGTCAATCAGCAAGATAGCACCAAGACCATGAAACCTAGACACCCGAAACTTGGCATGCATACTACTGCTCATTGGAAGGACAGATACTGAAACTGAAGCTCAAATATTTTGGCCACCTAATGAGCAGAGAAAACTCCCTGGAAAAGACCCTAATGCTGGGAAGACTGAAGGCAAAAGGAGAAGGGGACGGCAGAGGATGAGATGGCTAGGTAGCATCACCGATGCAATGAATATGAACTTGAGCATGCTCCGGGAGAGAGCGGAGGACAGGAAGACCTGGCGTGCTATGGTCCATGGGGTCATGAAGAGTCGGACATGACTTAATGACTGAACAACAGCAAGGGATGTGCACCTCAAAGTTATTTTGTTTTTAAAACACATTCATTAATTCAAATGTGTCCATGTGGTTGAAGCCTGCAGTAACATCCTCCTTAGCCAGCAGAGGTCGACTTCCTTAACCAGCACATAGCTGTGCAATCTAAAGGGCTTGAAGCCATGCCTAGGGGTGGCTTCACTTGGACGGCATGGGCACAAAGTATCCAACTCTCTGACAAATGCATAGGTTTGCCTGGAAACTTCGCTGTCTTAGACTAGGGTCTATTCCAACCTGTGCGAAGCCAGGTCCTTCTGCTGGTCCCCAATAAAGGTAGCATCAAAAGTGGCTCACATCACTATGATGATGAATAGTAATTTTATTTATTAGCAGACCAGCTATGTTGGCAGAATAGGTCATTGCATACAACAAAGGAAATCAAGATTTGCACACCTTGAAAGACAGGGTTGGCAGCCTTTGTTTGGGAAAACCCTGGTTCCTGGCAGGGCCAGAGGGGAGGAACTGGAACCAGGCTGGGGGTGGGGGGGGGACATGAGGAAGTACACATAACAGCAAGCCCCACACGCCTGCCATGGCCACATTGCTCCGGCAACATCAACGGAGCTTTTGGAGGCAACAGCAATGAAAGAACTGTAGGCCTGCACCCAGCAGTCTGAAATGCTGCGCTGCGTGGATGGTGCACTGGGGCGCTCACCACAATAGTTTGGTGTCCTGAGCGTGCATGCGGTGGAGGATAATGTAAACTAAGCATGCCCACTAAGTGAAAATGATGCTCCCGACTTTTACTCAGACAGATTCCGGCCACTTCCATAGATGCAGAACAGTTTCTGGCTTTTTAACTGGTCCAGAGATGGGGGCGCCTTTTCACATGGTAAACTGGTAACTCTAGGAGTGGTGCTGCGATAGTCTATGGTGTGGGGCCGGCCCTACCATTAAGCAGGGTGAGGCGGTCATCTTAGACGGCAGATGCTGGGAGGCAGCAGCAAGGTGTCCAAGGACAGAACTATGAGACTTGCAGCTTACTCTGCGCCCCCTACATTGGCCTGCTGCCTTCATGTTCAGTGGAGAACGTTGTTCCATCAGTAGTGGTGAAGACAGATTCATCCGCCAGCCCAGTCAGCTTTTGTACAGGGAATGGGAAGGGGCACCATCTTGTCCTTTGCGTCAGGCAGCAAAGTGTCTTAGGCCGGCCCTGCCATGGTGTGTGTGTGTGTGTGTGTCTGCCCAGATCAACTGCTCAGAAGCCTCTAAGGCGCCGGGGGGGGGGGGGGCTTGGATCCAGGCTGCCAGCTCGCCTCAGCATTCCCTCAGCTGACACTCCCTGCCCCCCAAATCAGCCAATCCTTGTGCATCAGGACCTATAAAGTCCTAGCCCCAAGCTTGTTTCTCAGTCTAGGCAGTTTGTCTATGGTGAGAAGACTCTACCTAAGCTTCTGCTCCATTTCCTCCGATTGCTGTCATGGATGTTGACTCTTGCCTGGCTTTGACTCTACACCTGTGCCTGGCCCTGTGAACCTCGGTTGCTCTTCTGGACGCCACCGTTGTTTGTTTTGGACCGCACCCCTGCTTCTGGCCCACTTGGCCTAACAACCTCCTTCCCCAGATTTTGGAATCCGAGAGACATAAAACGATGGTTATTCTTAGCAGCCACTATCCATCACAGTGCCTACGGGGTTAGCCCTCTCCAATCAGTTTCGGGATGTTTTTGACTAGAGATAATTTTTATTTAGACCTGCCAGCCATGTTGGAACGGCGCCGGTTCTTGTTTTCCTATCCACGTGGGTTGGCTCCGTTCTCTGGCTCACTGCTAAGGACTTACAAAAAGGTCACTGTAAACGGAGCCTAGAAGGGCTTAATTATGTGGGCTTGTCAGGATATTTACTTTCTCACTCTCTTTAAAATGCCAAACACTTGATCGGCTTGGACACAAAAACGCAGCAGAGAGCAAAGGAAGCAAAACATGCAAGTCCTTCTTTGGTTGGTTCTGAGCAATTTGGCTGTTTTGGGCCTGGTGCCCCATGGCGGGTGGTTCTGACTAGCTTCCTGTTTCCTGCGAAAGACATTGACATGCTTGGATGGCCCTGTCTCAAAATTGCATCCTTCTCCCCACCTTCCCTCTCGCTTAAATGCTGACCCAAGATTTGCAGGGAGGAAGAACTGTTTTCTGCCTAGCCATGCCTACTCTTTAGAAGGCCTCTTCTTACAGGAACTAACACTTAAATTGTGCTCCAGAACACAATTATGATAAGCAGCACTAAAGAAGGAAGTGTATTGGGGCATGCGCAAAGTGAGGGTTTGGGGAGCATTCACAGACTGGAACTTCTAGAGTGGGTGTGCGCAGACTTTAGGCTTTTGTTTAGGCTTTTGAGTTTGTTTTTTGTTTTTTTTACTAGAGCCACCACTAACTAAAGTCAGGTGCAAAAGAATGTCTCTGGGAGTGAACATGCACTTAAGATAAAGGAGCAGGGCATCTCCGGCCACATGCTTAGTCCTAGAATTTGCTTTCAGTACCAGGACTGAGTTTACAGTCCTTCCCCACATACACACGACTCTTTGACCTCCCCTCCACACACAAATACACCAGTTATATTCATTCCAGCAGCCTAATTTTGTGGGGAGGGCTTGTGTTTTTTTGTTATAGCTGCCGTTAAACAATTTGGAGTCAGAAACTTTTGCTGACCTACTGCAAATCACCCAGAGATCTATCAGTCAATCCTAATGAACCTTCTGACTAGCAGATCTTTCTGTGAACTTTTCCTTCCCAGCTTTGTGTATTATTAGAAGTAACAACAACCCACCTCCAGTTCATTGAAGCCAAGGGTGGACAGATGTTTTGGACTTTGAGGCCCAGCATTCCTGACTATTGGCCATGTTGGCGAGGCCTTATAGGAGCTGAAGTCTATAACATCAGGAGATCTACCTTCTGCCCACTCCTGGTTTAAGCACTCACGTGTCCTGGCTGAAAGAGGGTTGAACTGAAAAATACTGATCTCATAGGGTAGGGACATCCCGTGGAGACCATATTACACTGGTTTTAAAATCTTTACACTGGCTGCCAATTTGTTTCTGAGAAAAATATGAAGTTGCTGGTTCTTACCTTTAAAGCCTTACATGGTCTAGGTCCAAGGTACCTTAGGGAGCGCCTCCTCCTCTGTGTCCCAGTCCGCCACCTACGGTCCTCGGAGGGCTCTCTGCTGCGGCTGCCTAACGTGAGACTGGCAGCCACACACAAGAGGACCCTTTCCTTCGCCGCCCCTCAGTTGTGGAAGGACCTGCCGGTTGGAACGCGCCTGCTGACCTCGTTGAAGGTCTTTAAGCGGGCATTAAAGACTCTGCTTTTCCCGCAGGCCTTCCCTTTTTAGGTCTCTTGTTCCTTTTGCTGACTCTTGTATACCGTTTTTAAGCTGTGCTGTTTTATTGTTGGATTTTTAAAAAATTGTTTTAGTTGTTTTTAGTTATATGTTGTTTGTATATATTGTCCGTATGCTTTTATGTAAATGGCTTTTCAACTTTGTATATTGTATTTTAATGTTTTAACTTTTGTGAGCTGCCCAGAGAGCTTCGACTATGGGGCAGTATGGAAATGTAATAAATAAAGAAATAAATAGGGGTACAGAAGCATTCTGGTCCTGCAGAAGTCCCCGGTGGCCACGCCCCCTTCCCCAACAAGCAACCCTTTGGTGGCCTGCCAGCCTTTGTGCAGTTCCCCCCTCCCCATTCCAAAAGATTGAAATCCCCCTCCTAAGGCTTAGTGACTGGCAGTTTGAAGCTAAAAGAGGCTGGCATGGCTGGTGTTGTTGGCCTCACCCCCTTTGCCTTTCATCTTCAGTCCCGGCTGCTATTGGAATATGGCTCCCGGAACCTTCTCTGAAATGGAATTCTGCCCTTGGGCTGAACAAGGTTCTGCACCTTTGTTGTAGGGGTTTCTCTGTTTCTTTCAAGCCTGACAAACCTTTGAATATCTAACCATCTTGAAGAGAGATGTGAGTTTAAGGGTTGTTATCCCACAACAATGTACGTTTGGCAGGCAAGAAGCTAAAACTGCATAAAAGGAAAAAAACTAAATAACGTAGTCTTAATTCCCAATAAATGTCTCCTGCTCAAGTCCCATTGAGTGGGAACTTTGCAGGAGCCCCTCTGTCACGTTTTCCACATTTAAAGAGCATGCGAAATTCCTTTGTCCCATGATTGGTGTGTTGCAATTGCAATTCTGGTTAGGTAACTGAAGTGAGACATAAATCTGAAGTTGTTTAAGCATGATGCTGGCTATCTTGAAGCAGGTTCTTTGCAAAGATGGGCTTGTTCCCTTAGCTGACAGGTTGATTTTTTTTTTTTTTTATGTTGGACACCCATCAAGCATGAAGCAAATGATGAATGAGTTTGCTCATGGGGTCTGGGGTTTTCACACAATTGCGTCAGCGCCTTCTGTAGGGACATATGAGATGGCTGTGGGGTTTTAAAGGAAAACTACTTCTAAATGCACTGTTAATCAGAGACAGCTGTGAGCAATCACAAGGCAGTCTCACCTCTCCATCCTCGGAGTAGAAAGCATTAATAACCATCAGTGAGGTGGCACGTTCATGGGCGGCCATGTATTGGCGCCTCCGCAAACATTTCTTCCACCTGACCCAATCTGTGGAGCTTGGAGGTGGGGGAAAGCTTTGAACAAATGGCATGTCCCTCAGTGACCTCCTGGCTCAGGGGCCGCACCCAGAAGTGACTCAGAATCAGTCCTGAGGGTGGGTTTTGATCAGGCATACGAGATTCTCCCCTTCTTGTCAAGGAAAGTGCTGTAACCCCAATGCAACGAGAAACAACATCTTGGCGCCTGGGTGTGTTTGCTTGCAAAGCAATCTGGGTTTTGACAACATGTCTGGCAACAAGCAAACATGAGTCCGTCCCCCCCCCCCCCGGCCTGCTTTTGACATCAGCCTCCCACCACTCATCCAAACCTGAGAGCAGAAAGAAGGTTTTATTTGCTCTCCTCTCTGAGTGTTCCCCAGGGCCCTTTGTGACTGTCCGTGCTCTGCATACAAGTTCCCCACCTGCTGCCAAAAATAGAGCAGCCTGCATCTCTGGAAGAAGCCAGATGGCTGTCAAAACATCTCTCCGCTGTTTTTCCTCCTCTCAATGGGTCCCCAAGGGGGAGGCTTCAGCTCAGAATGAATGAACCAAATGTGTCAGGAAGACAGGATGAGGGAAAGCCACCTGTGCGATGGGTCCCATTTGCAAAACAGAGCCTCCTTTCCCATAGCAAGAAGATGCTTTGGCATCCAGAAGGAAAGGAAGTTCATGCTTAAGTCTTCGATGCAGGAGCAAGAAGGCTTGATTGCACATTATACGTTTTTTTATGTGTTTTCAAAGAGGATTCGGTGGACTTGGGAGATTCATGTTAGGCTTCCCGTGAGTCTTTCTCCAGGATTCTTCGAACTGCAGAAGAGGGTGGTGGTGGGTGGGTGGGCAGGAGGAATGCTGGAGGTTTGCACTGTGGGATTACTCTGCACTCCCCCCCCCACCACCACTGCATGGAAATTGCAACCCCCAGCCTAAACCTTAAAGGCTGGAGCATCTGCAGAAGGAACAGGGGGGAGGACCGTAGCTGAGTGGTAGAGCCCCAGCTTTGCATACACAAGGTCCCAGGTTCAATTCCCAGCACCTCCAGGTAGGGATGGGAAACAGCTCCTGTCTGAAAAACTGGAGAGCCTCAGCCCAGATGTGTTGGATGGCAACTCTTGTCCTTCTTAGCCAGGATGGCCAATGGCAATGAGAGTTGCCATCCAACACATCCGCAAGGCACAAGGTTGGGGTCAGGCTGCTGGAGACATTACTGAGCTAGGTTGTCTAGAGGTCTGACTCACTGTAAGGGAACTTCCTAGGACTTCTCTTCCACCCAGGCAACTTCCTCCTGGAATGGGCAGCTTCAAGAAATAATGGTGTTTCAGTGGAAGTGCAATTCAGAAAACTTGTCCTCCTGGCTGGTGGAAACAAGACACATCACACCCCAAAAGAGCAAATATATTGAATGCTCATAATTTATTCAGAAAGCCAGGTCTCGGGTTCTCGATGCCACATCAGTCCTGCTTAGCACAGATGTGGCATTACTCTGACCTCTGCTGAGCATGGCAAGCAGCTTTGAAGGCTCTGCCCTGCCTTCCATTAATGCCTCCATTTCCACAATACCCTTGGCTTGCCCCCTGCCACCCTGCTCGTTCTAACAGCAGGTGACCATGTGTTTGGCACAAGTCGGCCACCCAGCCCTCACGAGCTTGCCTCTTGGCTGCGCCACCTGATCGTTGTTTCATCTAGCCCCCTTTGAGCTAGTTTGCTCATTAGGATATCATGGGGCACTTTGTCAAAAGCTTTGCTGAAGTCAAGGTATATTATGTCCACAGCATTCCCACAGTCCACAAGGGAGGTTAGCTGATCAAAGAATGAGATCAGATTAGTCTAGCACAATTTGTTCTTGACAAATCCATCTTGGCTTGGAGTAATCACTGCATTGTTTTCAAGGTGCTTACAGACCGATTGCTTTATAATCTGCTCCAGAATCTTCCCAGGGATTGTTGTCAGACTGACTAGTCTATAGTTCCCAGATGCCTCCTTTTTACCCCTTTTGAAGACAGGGACAACATTAGCCCTCCTCCAGTCATCTGGCACTTCACTCATCCTCCATGATTTCTCAAAGATATTGGACTGTGGTTCTGAGAGATCTTCTGCCAGTTCCTTTATTACTCTAGGATGCAGTTCATCCGGCCCTGGAGATTGGAACTCATTTTAAGTAATTAGGTATTCCTTGACCATATGCATATCGATCTCAAGCTGCAATCCTGCCCCTTCAGCCTGTACTTTGCCTTTGCCATAGACCCTCTTTCGGGAGAAGACTGAGCCAAAGTAGGAATTGAGCACCTCTGCCTTTTCTTTGTCATCTGTTATCATTTTGCCATCCTTATTTAGTAGCTGAACCACCATTTCTTTCCTCTGTCTTTTACTATGCACGTAGCTGAAGAAAGCCTTTTTGTTGCTTTTAGCATCCCTCGCTAACCTCAGCTCGTTCTCAGCTTTAGCCTTCCTGATGCCATCCCTGCAATTCTGTGCTACCTGCCTGTACTCTTCCCTTGTAGCTTGGCCTTCCTTCCTTATTTGTTTTCAGGTCATCTCTAAGCTTCTTGTGAAGCCACACTAGCTTCTTCTGTTGTCTTCCAACTTTTTTTCTTGTTGAAATTGTTTGTAATGGTGCCTTTAGAATTTCCTTTTTTAAAAACTCGCATCCATCTTGGACTCCTTTTCTCTTTAGAGTCGCTTGCCATGCGACCTTACTTATCATTGTTCTGAGTTTATTATACTTGGCTTTCCTAAAATCCAGGGTACGCATTTCGCTACACTCGGCTTTTGCTTCCTTTAGAACCAAGAACTCAAGTATAACATGGTCACTTTCCCCCAGAGTTCCCGTAACTGCTACTTTATCCACTGATAAAGTGGATATCTCTGTTGGTTAGAATCAAGTCAAGGATAGCTGATCCTCTGGTTCTTTCCTCTACTTTCTGTAGGAGGAAGTTATCAGCAACACAAGTCAGGAATCTCTTGGAGGGGCCATGTTTTGCAGAATTTGTCTCCCAACAAATATGGGGAAAATTGTCTGTTCTTTCTGAATAAGTTATATCCTTCAATTGCTGTATTCTAGTCATGGGAGTCATCCCACGAAGTCCCAGTTACACCTATCAAGTCCTAATTTCCCTCCTGTATTAAGAGTTCAAGTTTGTTCTGTTTGTTTCCCATACTCTGGGCATTAGTGTATAGACATCGAAGACCATGTGCTTCATAGTCTGGCTTTCTTCCTACATGTTTCTGAAGACTATTATTGGGCGCTATTAGAGCTGTTCTCTCTGTTGCGGTGCATGAGCCTTCGTCCATGGTTGCCTCCAACTTTACATCTCCCTTCCCCGTAGGATTCAGTTTAAAGCCCTCCTGATGAAGTTCTTCATGCTGTGGCCAAACACATTCTTCCCAGCCCTTGTGAGGTGCAACCCATCCCTTGCCAACAGCCCACCTTCCAGGAAGTATAACCCGTGGTCCCAGAATCGAAATCTCTTGCATTGGCACCACCTTCATAGCCAGACATTCACTCGGAGTTTTTTTTCTTTCCTTTTCTACCCAACTTCTAACTACTGGAAGGATGGATGAGAAAACTATCTGGGCCCCAAAGTTCTTGAGTTTCCTTCCCAAAGTATAAAGCCTTATGTGATTTCTTCATAGCTCTGCTTGGCGGTATCATTTGTTCCCACATGGATGAGAAGAAAGGGATACCTGTCAGTGGGCTGTATGAGTGGAGGCAACCCTTCAGTCACGTCTCTAATCCATCCTCCTGGGAGACAGTATACCTGGTGAGTCCATGGGTCTTCACGACATACTCGGGTATCGATCCCACACAGCAAGGAGTCTACTACTACTACTACTCTTCTCTTCTTGTTGTAGGCCTTGGTTTCTTTGCCTCTGCTTGACTGACCTTCAGCCTCTTGCTCGCTCTCATGCAGGTTCCCCTGTAGTTCTTCTTCTGCAGGCTGTCCTCCAGTCTCATCCTCAAGTACCTGGAAAGGGTTCCATAGCTCCACTGCTCCCACTGGTGTAGAGTGGCTTCTAGTTCTTCTGCTCCTAACTGTCACCCTTTTCCAAGGAGTATCCTCTACTTTATTTTTCCCAGCTTCAGCATTTTCCTGTTCTGCCTCAGCTTGCTGTTGCTCTTCTAGCTTCTGTACTTCGCTTTGCTGCTGTAGTTCCACCGTTCTGTCCAAGAACTCTTCATCTTCTGTTATTCCCTGGAGGGTTGACACTCGCCGCTCCAGTCCTCTTACTTTTTCTTCCAGCAGCATGATCAACTTGCACTTGTTGCACATGTAGGCCATGTTGATCTCAGGCAAGAAAACAAACATTGCACAGACCTTGCAGGTCACCACCACTGGAGAGTCTTTTCCTTCCATAGTCTCTATTCCCTTTATGTTTCTAGCTTCCTGATTGGAATGGGATAGTCTGTGCTTTGTCCTCTTATTCACAGGAGGTTAACAACAGAGTCCCACTGGTATGGAAGTGTGTGCTACAAGAAAAAGAAATTTTAAAAAATGCCAAAAAAATTGTTAGGGGCCTCTCCCTTGATCTCCCCTGCCACATTCCTGTTTGCTCTCCCTGTTTGCTCGCTCTGATCGCTTGCTCTCTGGGAGCTTGTTTGCTCGTATAGCCCCTAGACCAGCTGGAGCAGCTTCCTCTGCTCTGCTCTGCTCTGCTCAGCTAGGAGGTGGGAAGCAGACTGAAACTCCCTGCCCACACATCTGCTGAGAGTACTCAGGTGGCCTTCAATTCAATTGGAGCTCTCAGGAGCACATAGCGAGCACATGTGACTCAGAATGGAAAGTCCCCTGGGCTTACTCCAGCCCACTCACCACTTTGCCTTTGTCTCCATCTCTGCTCAAATCTCAGTCGAAGACATGCCTTCTTTGCCTGAAACGCCTAATGTGTGTCTCCTCCCACTACTGTGTATGACTTTGCTCCATCCCTCTTTGTATACACTCACTCTCACTCACTTTCTCTGCAGAGCAGGGTTCTGGACAGCCACATTTCTGTGAGCAACAGTGGCTGTAATATACCTCCTAACTCTGTGCCTGATCAGCTTGCAAAAGAGCTGATCAGGGATGCAAGGTTTTTGGCTCAGATATGGAGCTGTTAGGTCCGACATGCATATAACGGGTAAAATCCAACAGAACTTAGAGTAGGCCCACTGAAATAAATGGGATTTAAGTTAGTCATAAGTTCCATCATTTCAGTGGGTCTTCGCTAAGTAAGACTTCTGTTGGATTTTAGCCTTTCAAATTACATTTCCCCCAGATTTTGGATCTTGTGGGGGGGTTTTTTGCAAGCGGTCTTGTTTAGTTCAGAATGTGCGAACAGAGCAGGACTTTGCTCAACGTTCAGGCACTGCAAGGTGAAGTGTCTTAAATGTGGTAGCACATGTTGAGGAATTGGGTCTGAATGAACCCAAATGTGAGAACGTCTCCCCTTTTCTTTGAGTCTGCTTTTGTATTTGGGCTCAAGTAGTGGGGACAGGGGGTGGAGTCTTCAAAGTCAGAGGGAGGAGTTTAAACCTTTTTGAGGTTTTGTGGGGGGGAAACTGATATCTGTACATGCAAACATTGCTTTCTCTTTTTTCCAGGCTTCTCATTCACTTGTTTTAGTGGCATGCTGGGATTTGCTGGTTTCGCTTTCTCCATATGCTGCCACTGCCGCTACTAAGGCAGAGGCCAAATATTCTCTCACACAACCAAACCATACCTTCTCCTGCTGCTTTCAAATCTCCATTTGATGGAATCCAGAACAAAGGATCTGGACGCCTTTGTTCTCTAGAGGCCTTGGCTATTAATCCCACTGCTATTGGCACGATGTTATTTGCACATTAGCGAAGCTCACTCATACAAGTGCAATGAGCCATTTAACTACATCGGGGAGTGGTGGGGGGCCATGAGCTGGAGGTAGTGGGAGGGACTATTCTAAATGCTAAAAAAAAGTGGACGGACAAGTGTGTTTAGGCTCTTGCTTTCCGTACTGCATGAAGCTACTCAGAAAAGGGTCTTTGCAGTCTTGGAGAAAGGGTCAAGTAGTAGTGAGTTATTCTCCTTCTTTCTGAGCCCCAAACCCGAGTTCAGCTGTTTAGTTTTAAGCATGAAGGATGCCTCACCTGCCACCATTGTTGGCTAATAGTCTGAAAAAATATACCTTCCCATTTCTGCAAATCTAAATGAGGGAGATAACAGCTCATTCGCTGACCTCAAAGTGCCCACCTGTGTGACAAAAAGAAGAGGATTTTCAGGTTGTAGAAGAGATTAGCAGCCAGTCTTGTAGTTGAACCCTTCAAGCATTAAAGTTGAATGCCAGGAAATCGACTTAATGCTCAGTACAGCCTCCTCCCCCCCATGACAACAAACACATGGCAAATAGTACACAGGGTGTCGTTCATATATGCAAGCATGCATGTCTAACATAACAGAAACATAGAATCATAGAATAATAGAATCATAGAATAGTAGAGTTGGAAGGGGCCTACAAGGCCATCGAGTCCACCCCCCTGCTCAATGCAGGAATCCAAGTCAGAGCATCCCTGACAGATGGCTGTCCAGCCTCGTCTTGAATGCCTCCAGTCTGGGAGAGCCCACTACCTCCCTGGGCAATAGGTTCCATTGTCGTACTGCTCTAACAGGAAGTTTTTCCTGATGTTCAGTCGGAATCTGGCTTCCTGTCACTTGAGCCCATTATTCCGTGTCCTGCACTCTGGGATGATGGAGAAGAGATCCTGGCCTTCCTCTCTGTGACAACCTTTCAAGTTCTTGAAGAGTGCTCTCCTATCTCCCCTCAGTCTTCTCTTCTCAAGGCTAAACATGCCCAGTTCTTTCAGTCTGTCTTCATAGGGCTTTGTTTCCAGTCCTCTGATCATCTTTGTTGCCCTCCTCTGAACACTCTCCAGTTTGTCTGCATCCTTCTTAAAGTGTGGTGCCCAGAACTGGACACAGTACTCCAGATGAGGCCTAACCAGTGCTGAGTAGAGGGGAACTAGTACTTCCCGGGATTTGGAAGCTATGCTTCTATTAATGCAGCCCAAAAGAGCATTGGCCTTTTTTGCAGCCACATCACATGGTTGGCTCATATTCAGCCTGTGATCGACAACAATTCCAAGATCCTTCTCGCTTGTAGTGTTGTTGAGCCACGTATCCCCCATCTTGTAACTGTGCATTTGGTTTCTTTTTCCGAGGTGCAGAACTTGGCATTGATCCCTTTTAAATGTCATTCTGTTGTTTTCTGCCCAGCGCTCCAGTCTATCAAGATCACTTTGAATTTTGTTTCTGTCTTCCAAAGTATTAGCTATCCCACCCAATTTTGTGTCATCTGCAAATTTGATCAGCATTCCCTGCACCTCCTCATGACTAACATCATGACTAACATAACATAACGCTAACATGACATATTATGTGCATGTCTAACATAACAGAAATATTAAATATTAAAGTCTTAAAACAAAATGTATGTGTGATATACACAGATATAAGATTATCAGTTTATTTCCAGTCCACATGACTTCCCATGTGTTTCCTCATACACACAATTATCCTCATCTATTGATCTGTACCAATACATGAGAATAATTGAATATAGTCACTGCCTTGTTGTGGCGAAGGGGCTTGCGTAACTCAGTGAAGCCATAAGCTATGCTGTGCAGGGCCACCCAAGACGGACAGGTCATGGCGGAGAGTTCTGACAAAATGTGGTCCACTGGAGAAGGAAATGGCAACCCACTCCAGTATTCTTGCCAAGAAAACCCCATAGAACGTTCCCCCATGGAAGGTATGATATGTTCCCCATGGAACGTATGATACATTCCCCCATGGAACGTATCACAAGGCTAAAAGATATGACGCTGGAAGATGAGCCCCTCAGTTCGGAAGGTGTCCAATATACTACTGGGGAAGAGCAGAGGGAATTTCCCAGTAGCGCCAGAAAGAGTGAAGCGGCTGGGCCAAAGCCGAAAGGACACTCAGCTGTGCATGTGTCTGGTGGTGAAAAGAAAGTCCGATGCTGTAAAGAACAATATTGTTTAGGAACCTGGAATGTCAGATCAATGAATCAAGGTAAGCTGGAGGTGGTCAAACATGAGATGGCAAGATTGAACATCGACATCTTGGGAATCAGCGAACTAAAATGGACAGGCATGGGCGAATTTAATTCAGGTGACCATCATATCTACTACTGTGGGCAAGAATCCCTTAGAAGAAATGGAGTAGCACTCATAGTCAACAAAAGGGTGGGAAAAGCAGTACTGGGGTACAATCTTAAAAATGATAGAATGATCTCAGTACGAATCCAAGGCAAACCATTCAGCATCACAGTAATTCAAGTCTGTGCCCCAACCACTGATGCCGAAGAAGCTGAGGTTGATCAGTTCTATGAAGACCCACAACACCTTCCAGAACTAACACCAAAAAAAGATAATGGCTCTGCCATTATTGTTCCTATATTCAAGAAGGGAAAGAGAGATGACCTGGCAAATTACAGACCCATCAGTTTATTAAGTACTATCGGTAAATTATACGCCAGGCACTTATATAGGAAGCTTCAAGACTGGCTGGAACAGGATATGATATTGGCGGAGGAGCAGGCAGGCTTCAGGGAGGGTCGCTCTACCATAGATCAATGCTTGGTACTACAGCATCTCATCGAGAAATGCATCTCAAACAAGGTCACCTCGCTCTATGTAGCCTTTATAGACCTTAAGGCAGCTTTTGACTCTATCTCGAGGGTCAAACTATGGAAGAAATTAGGGGCCTCCAACATTGATAGGTGCCTGCTCCTATTCATTCAGACCCTATATAGGGACACCTCCCCTAAGGTCAGATGTAGTGCTCACGGCCACCTTACAAAGGCTGTTCCAACAAAAAAAGGGTCATAGAATCATAGAATAGTAGGGTTGGAAGGGGCCTACAAGGCCATCGAGTCCAACCCCCTGCTCAATGCAGGAATCCAAGTCAGAGCATCCCTGACAAATGGCTGTCCAGCCTCGTCTTAAAGGCCTCCAGTGTGGGAGAGCCCACCACCTCCCCAGGTAATTGGTTCCATTGCCGTATTGCTCTGACACTCAGGAAGTTTTTCCTGATGTTCAGCCGGAATCTGGCTTCCTGTAACTTGAGCCCATTATTCCGTGTCCTGCACTCTGGGATGATCAAGAAGAGATCCTGGCCTTCTTCTCTGTGACAACCTTTGAAGTACTTGAAGAGTGCTATCATATCTCCCCTCAGTCTTCTCTTCTCAAGGCTAAACATGCCCAGTTCTTTCAGTCTCTCTTCATAGGGCTTTGTTTCCAGTCCCCTGATCATCTTTGTTGCCCTCCTTTGAACCCTCTCCAGCTTGTCTGCATCCTTCTTAAAGTGTGGTGCCCAGAACTGGACACAGTACTCCAGATGAGGCCTAACCAGTGCTGAGTAGAGGGGAACTAGTACTTCCCGGGATTTGGAAGCGATGCTTCTATTAATGGGTCAAGCAAGGCTGCATTCTCGCCCCACTTTTGTTCAATTTCTACATCAATTCAATGGTAGACCAGCTAAACCATACCGATTTTCATCCCCCCAAAATTGCGGGGAGGCATATAACCACTTTACTATATGCAGATGCTGCTGCTATTATCTCAAGGACTCCAATTGGGCTTACAAGAGCATTGAGGAAGTTGACTGAATACTGTGAGGAAGAAGATCTGATGATCAATTATCAAAAAACAAAAATCATGACTTTTGCAAAAAGACCAAAAATCAGATCATGGATGATAAACCAACATAAGATTGAGCAGGTTTCCCAATTCAAATATTTAGGGGTAGTCTTCCAAGCAATTGGTTCCAGGAAGGTTCACGGCAAATATGTGGCATTAAACGCACAGAGAAGCTCATCAGCAATAGCACAATTTATGAGAATGAAAGGCAACCACTATATCCCTTTAGCCCTCCAATTATACCAAGCAAAAGTACTAGCGCAATTATTGTACGGCTCTCAATTGGGGTCTTTCCCGAATATCCAGACATTAGAACGTGTACAATCAAAATTTTTGAGGGCAATATTGGGTGTTCCTAGGGATGTCTCCAATGCAAAGATAAGATTAGAGACTGGCCAGATCAAAATTGAAGCTAGCGTCTGGGTGGCTATTCTTGTGTACTGGCTTAGACTGTCATATTTTCCTACTGGCCTTGCCCCACAAATTTTGCAAGATGATTTTAAATCCAATTGGATTCAGTCAACTGAACAGAAAATAGCTTTCTTGGGGCTTCCCTTGCGGACTTTATTAAATATGGGTTTTGATCAGGCAATGGAGACTATCAAACAGCGCATTGCAGATATTGAGAGACAAAGTGACCTCAATAGTGCCCCAGAATTCTATCTCAGGGAGGACTATAGATACATTGTTACAGCTGCACCCTATCTTGAACAACTGGAACTGCATAAACATTGAAGGGCATTTACCTTGGCCTGTCTAAATGGACTCCCCTCGGCAGTTTTGGAGGGACGGTACAAAAAGATCCCCTGGTCAGACCGCCTCTGCCCCTGTGGCATGGAACAGATAGAAACTACAGAGCACGTTTTGCTGTGGTGTATATTTTATAGAGATATTCGTGCTGCACTCATCTCCCCACTGATAAATCGCTTTCCGGGACGTACAGGACAACAATATGTCTGCATATTGTTGTCTGACACTAATTCGACATTTACGTATAGTGTCGCCAAATTTTTTGCAGCCGCGATAGGTGTTCGAAGAAAGATGCTGAGGGAGCTTGGACTTACCTAGTTGGATGAAAGACAAAGTCTGGAGAGTAATGCCTTCACCCAATATGGCTGATATGCATTACATTAGTACTACACTGTGTTGAAGTGTCTATTAATTTGATTGGGGATATATGGCAGATAATTTTAATGTAGTTCCTTTTTTTTTTTTCCTTTTTTGAGCTGGTCTTTGACCGTAATAAAGTTTTATTTTATTCTATTCTATTCTATTCAAAAAAAGATGTCCTCTTCATCATAGGGGATTGGAATGCTAAAGTAGGAAGTCAAGAAATCACCGGGATAACAGGCAAGCATGGCCTTGGTGTACAAAATGAAGCAGGACAAAAGCTAATAGAGTTTTGCCAAGAGAACAGGCTGATCATAGCAAACACTCTTTTCCAACAGCACAAGAGGCGACTCTACACATGGACATCACCAGATGGTCAATATCGAAATCAGATTGATTATGTCCTTTGCAGCCAAAGATGGAGAAGCTCCATACAGTCAGTAAAAACAAGACCTGGAGCTGACTGTGGCTCAGATCATGAGCTGCTTCTTGCAAAATTTTGGCTGAAATGGAAGAACGTAGGGAAAACCACTAAACCATTCAGGTATGACCTCAATCATATCCCTGATGAATATACAGTGGAGGTGAGGAATAGATTTCAGGGATTAGACCTGATAGACAGAGTGCCTGAGGAACTATGGGCGGAGGTCCGTAACATTGTTCAGGAGGCAGCAACTCAAACCATCCCAAAGAAAAAGAAATGCAAGAAAGCCAAGTGGCTGTCTGATGAGGCTTTACAAGTAGCTGAGGAAAGAAGGGAAGCGAAAAGCAAGGGAGAAAGGGGAAGATATACCCAACTGAATGCAGATTTCCAGAGAATAGCAAGGAGAGACAAGAAGGCCTTCTTAAATGAACAATGCAAAGAAAACAAGAAAACAATAGAAGAAAACAATAGAATGGGAAAGACTAGAGATCTCTTCAAGAAAATCGGAGATCTCAAGGGAACGTTTTGTGCAAAGACGGGCATGATAAAGGACAAAGAAGGCAGGGACCTAACAGAAGCAGATGAGATTAAGAAGAGGTGGAAATAATACACAGAAGAACTATACAGGAAAGATCTGAATGTCCCTGATAGCCATGATAGTGTGGTCACTGAACTTGAGCCGGACATCCTAGAGAGTGAAGTCAAGTGGGCCTTAGGAAGCATTAGTAACAACAAAGCTAGCGGAGATGACAGTATTCCAGCTGAGCTATTTAAGATCCTAAAAGATGATGCTGTTAAATGCTGCACTCAATATGCCAACAAATTTGGAACACTCAACAATGGCCACAAGACTGGAAAAGGTCAGTTTACATTCCAATTCCAAAGAAGGGCAATGCCAAAGAGTATTCAGACTACCGTACAATTGCGCTCATTTCACATGCCAGCAAGGTGATGCTCAAAATCCTACAAGCTAGGCTTCAGCAGTATGTGAACCGAGAACTACCAGAAGTACAAGCTGGGTTTCAAAGAGGCAGAGGAACTAGAGATCAAATTGCCAACATTTGCTGGATCATGGAGAAAGCAAGAGAATTCCAGAAAAACGTCTATTTCTGCTTCATTGACTATGCTAAAGCCTTTGATTGTGTGGATCACAACAAACTCTGGCAAATTCTGAAAGAGATGGGGGTACCAGACCACCTTACCTGTCTCCTGAGAAACCTGTATGAGGGTCAAGAAGCAACAGTAAGAACCAGACATGGAACAACTGATTGGTTCCAAACTGGGAAAGGAGTACGACAAGGCTGCATATTGTCGCCCTGCTTATTTAACTTATATGCATCATGAGAAATGCCAGGTTGGATGAATCACAGGTCGGAATTAAGATTGCCGGGAGTATTATCAACAACCTCAGATACGCAGACGATACCACCCTAATGGCAGAAAGCGAAGAGGATCTGAAGAGCCTCTTGTTGAGGGTGAAAGAGGAGAGTGCAAAAGCTGGTTTGAAACTCAACATTAAAAAAACTAAGATCATGGCATCTGGCCCCATCACTTCCTGGCATATAGAAAGGGGAGAAATGGAAGCAGTGACAGATTTTATTTTCTTGGGCTCCAAGATCACCGCAGATGGTAACTGTAGCCATGAAATGAAAAGACGCTTGCTCCTTGGGAGGAAAGCTATGGCAAACCTAGACAGCATAGTAAGAAGCAGAGACATCACCTTGCCGACAAAGGTCCGTCTAATCAAAGCTATGGTTTTCCCAGTAGTAATGTATGGCTGTGAGAGCTGGACTATAAGGAAGGCTGAACGCCGAAGAATTGGTGCTTTCGAACTGTGGTGCTGGAGAAGACTCTTACAAGTCCCCTGGACTGCAAGGAGTTCAAATCAGTCAATCTTAAAGGAAATCAACCTTGAGTGCTCATTGGAAGGACAGATCCTGAAGCTGAATCTCAAATATTTTGGCCACCTGATGCGAAGAGAAAACTCCCTGGAAAAGACCCTGATGCTGGGAAAGATTGAAGGCAAAAGGAGAAGGGGACGGCAGAGGATGAGATGACTGGATAGCATCACCGATGCAATGAATATGAACTTGAGCACGCTCCGGGAGAGAGCGGAGGACAGGAAGGCCTGGCGTGCTATGGTCCATGGGGTCACGAAGAGTCGGACATGTCTGAACAACTGAACAACAAAAAACTGATAGCTTAGGTCTCCAGCAAGGATCTGCACTTTTCAGGAACTTCCCCAAGGCAGAATGACAATGAGATATAGATACAGTGCTTAACTACAAACTTTAGCTAAGAACGGAGGAGGCGTTGCTTACATAATTATGACAACTTTCTCCCTCTACATTAAATGTTTAGCCGTGTAAGATGTGCTGTTATCATTGGCTGGGGAAAGACAGAATTTCTGTATGATTGGAAGCCTCTGTTCTTGTTTGGGGATTGGTTCCCTTGGCAGGTTAAAAGCCTGGTTCAAATGGGTTCGGTTGTGTTGGCAGAAAGGCATCACCTGGAAAAGGGACAGAGAGAAAGGAGAGCTCTGGGAAAGCAAGAAGACAAGAAGCAGCCAGAACAGTATCTTGATGAGGCAGAACAGCCGGTTCTGAATAGAATAAAGTAAAACTGGAATTCCAGATCAAATGGCATTCCAGAGTAAATATAAAAAGCCTGAGTAAAGTTCAGTTACAGTAAGGCAAGAAGAGTATTTTTTTAAAAAAATAATTAAAATTATTTTGTTATCCTACTTCGTTGGGCTGATATGTGTTGAAAGATTTCTTTTGAATTTGAGATTGTTACTAATGAACCTTTATACTTTTGATTCCATTCCCAGTATGGTTCAAAAGTTGAATCCCTGTGTTTCAGTTCTGCATCTATCTGATTTCACAGGAAATAGCCAGTGAACAGGCTATAAACCCTTGGAGTCTAGACAGGCGTCTATTTTTGAAAAACAAATTAGCCATGTGTACTTGAGATGAGGACCTCAAGTGGTGAAGGACCTCAAGTGGTGGCAGTCTGTCATTAGGTTCAGGAATAGATATCTCTCCCTCTAGGGGCATCACAAACTGCTATTTGAATCACAATAAAATTAAGGACCTGAATACCTAGTTCAGCCTTCTCTGCCCCATTCTGTGGTCTCTTGAAGCTTGTAGGGAGAGCTGGCAGCATCCGATGGCAGTCAGATCAAAGCTGGAAGATAATAGGACCTTGGACAGCTCCAGGCAGCTCCTGCTGGCTGGAACTCTCTCTGACTAGGGCGATAGGAGGATGTTGTCTCAGCAGGGAGCTAAAGCCAACTGAAGACTTATGTAGTAGGGTGACAAGACCTGTCATGTGGTCAGCTCTGCCCCTCTTGGAGGAACTGACTGGATTGTTAAAGGGTCCTCACCTGATTTTGTAGCCTGAGATATCTGCGAGGCTGGGGAGATGGAGGTTCTGCCAGCCACTTATCCTCTGAGCCAGAGGATGAAGGCAGGGCTGTGTCCACTGGCTGGGAGGGCCTGAAGAAGACCCTGACTGTCCTGCCCCTGAGAAAGTAGCCTCTGCCTTGTCCTCCAAGTCCTCTCCGGCACACTGGAAAGTCTGATGTCTCGGGGTCAAAACATTACCCAACCTGGTTCCCTCCAGATGTGTTGGACGACAACTCTCAACATTCTAGTCCCATTCCATAATGGGAGTTGTAGTCTAACACATCTGGAAGGCACCAGGTGGGCAAAGGCTGACCCAGGTTATGTGTGTTTAAAATGCACACTCATTTTTAATCATGGCCAGCCTGCCAGCACAAGCAACATTGGCTTTGGTGGCAATATTTGTAGAGCTGGTGATGAAAGTAGCTTACAGTTAGAGGTGTATCTTCAGATCTCTTGCACAAAGAATACAGAGGAGAACTGGTGATGAAAGTAGCTTACAGTTAGAGGTGTATCTTCAGATCTCTTGCACAAAGAATACAGAGGAGAATCTGTCAAATTATGCACACCTGCACACGATACCAGAGAGAGGCCCCAGCAACCTATCTGCTGTGATATTGAAAGTTTCTGGGTTTACCTCTCAGTGCAGGGTATCTCCATTGGGCAGCAAAATGTTCTGGCCCAGCCCTGATTCAAATCTTATTCCCAGTTGCATAACAAAAGCATAACAATGAATAAAATAAAAATGAAGATGCTGCACACTGGCATCCCTCTAAATCAGGTGTGCCAAACCTCTTTCAGCTTGGAGTCGAATTCCATTTCGCCTGCAGGCTGCATTCTAGTGGTGGATGGGGCTGAAGGCAAAAAGGAATGGGGCAAAAGTACCACCATGTTTTGGCTTAAAGCTCTTGCCACCAGGCATGCAGGAGAGGTATTTCAACCCTTTAGTATGGGGAAAAACCTGTGCAAAAGCAGTTGACAGAAAGGGTGTGTGGCCAAGGAAAGGGCGTGGCCACCTGAAGAACCCCAGGTGGGCCACGTTTTGTCTGTAGGCCTGACCTTTGACACCCCTGTTTTAAAGCACATTAGTAGATTTAGATTCTTGCAGTTATTGTTACTCTGACTGTAAATGCTAATCTGATAGCTTCTGCCACTTAGCTTGCTGGCAAAGGAGCTGAGGATCTTACAAAGCATCAAAGACCTTTGGAGTTTCTGTATCCCCTCCCCGTTTCTCTCCCTTTACCCATCACCACTGGAGGGTTGCACTTCCCCCTGTTCCCAGCACTGCAGGTAATAAAGGAGACCGGATGCAGCTTTAAAACGAAGTTGAGATGCACCTTCCCATCTTAGTAAGCCATTCCATCATTTATAGATGTTTGACCTCTGGGTGGCACATAGCCCTTCAGAATAGCCATCAAACCTGAAGCTGCGTGGGGAGAATTCAGCTTACCATTCAACCTCCCACATCTTTGGGCCCCAAAGCACCCCACACACCTTGCCAAGACAAAGATAAACATTGTTTGCTAGTTACAATATTTTCTGGCTGGTGCAGGTTGAAAGGTGAGTACCCGTGACCTTTGCCATCAGATGCCTGTGCAGGGACAACTGGGTTTCTGAAAAGTTTGTAGACTCTCTCCCTCTCTCTAGGGGTGTGTGAGAGAGAGAGAGACGGGTGAAGACTACTGCCCTTTGATCTAATTGGCAGTGTTATTTTCTCTTCTCTCCCCATCATTGTAAGCCAGGGAGCCTCTAAACTGTTTGCACTGTGAATGGAAATGAATCCATTTGTTCCTCTTGATGGACTACTGAAATTTGAATGCATGCCCTCTGAGGCTGAACTCCAATTGACAATGAATGATCAGCTTAATTTGTTGTGTATTTCATTTCCAGCCTGTTAAGTGGCTAGCAGACCATTAACACTTGAGAAATGTTAAGCAGCAGGCAGAGAGATAGTGCAACCAGGGTTGCCAGCCACCCTGAGATACGAAGTTCTGAATGCAGGAATGGTTTGGAATAAGTAGCCAGCCTATGTTGGTTGGAACTAGGGATGTATGGATCGTGTAAAATCCATTCTGCCTGTATTTCATGGATTGTCAGGTGCCTTTCATTCCTTTTCCACTCATCCAATGGATCGGATTTTTTTTTGTTTCCGAATTTCTACAAATGCGCATTTGTGCAAATTTGCACATGCAAAAATGTGCAATCCCACAATGCACATTTTCATGCTTTAGCCTATGGGGGAAATGCACATTTTTGGCCATTTAAAAATTTGTGTGTGTGTTTTCCTATGACAACGTTTGTGCAAAATTCAGGAAAGTTAGAAAACCAGTCTGCAAGTCCATGGAATGTGCCCAACAGGCTGCTCCACTGTGGAAAACAAGGGCTGGATTCATGAAAATCTGAACTCATTTGGTTCCGTTGCGGATTTCTCTGACATCCCTAGTTGAAACCTGGGTAGCCAACCTGTGGTCCAGGTACTGCAGGTGGCTCAGGCAGTGGGAGTTTACTGCACATCTGGATAGCAGCCAGTATCCCACAGGGCTATCCCGCTTCAGGAAAAGCCAAGGCTGTGGACGTTCCAGGAGCAGGGCTGCAAGGCATTCCAGGGCCTCACCTGGCAAGGCTAAAAGAGAGAGCTAGTATCCAGGCAAGGGCGAGCCCAAATGCAGAGTCACAATGCAGTCCGAGATCTAATGCAGGGGTGGGGAACCTTGTTCAGACCAAGGGTCAAATTCCATTCTGGAGGAGCTCTTGGGGACCACATTCCAGTGGTGGGTGGGGCTGAAGGCAAAGGGGCAGGACCAAAGGGAAAAAGGGCAGGAGCATTTTATTTTTAAATGCCAGCCTATTTTAGCTTAACACTCTTCCTGCCAGTAACTGCACCTTAGGAGAAGCATTTTGACCTTTTAGAATGGGGAAAAAGCAGCACAAAAGCCAGGAAGCCACCCAAAAATCAGTGGCTGGGGGAAAGGGATGGGGCCAGGGGGAGGGGTACGGGGAAGGGGGTATGGCTTTCTGAGCAAACCCAGAGGGCCAGATTGGGATCCCAAGTGGGCTGGATTTGGGTGTCGGTTCCTCATTCCTGGTCTAACACAAAGTTTCCCCCTGCCCCCAGCAGAATAAGTACTAGACTGTCAGAGAGAAGATGAACTAGTACACAGATGTTGTTCCAGCAACTCTCCTTACCTAAGAGCTTATACGCTTAAACTCCCAGAGCCCCACTAAAAGCTCATCTACAAATCATTATTGGGCTTCTGGCAGAAGTCTTACTCATAAGGAGGGTCTTGCTCATGAGGAAGCTTTTACTCCTGAGGAGCCTGCCTCGGCAAGCAGACACTGTATATTTAGGCACCTGCATTCTTGGTGGCTAGGTGGTAGCTCAGCATCCCCCTCTGTATCTCTGCCATGGGCCCAAGACCTCCGTGCATGTCCTGGGGTCTTCTGAAGCAGCCTCTTTGTTGGGGACATCTGGCTCCAAGCGTTCTAGGACTTCCTCTGATGAGGAATCCCCCAGGGGAGTCATGACAGGGGCTCACTATGGCACATTCAGGACCATGCCCCTTCCTGGTTGTTCTGCACTGTGCTGCTCCCTGTCTTGGGAGATTAGAGGAAAAGCCACACCAAAGCGCTGAGTATGGCAATGTATTGCACATTTAACCTATGCTACTATATTGTGCATAACCTGGCTTGTATTAATAAGTTTGGCCACTGACAGCCTTCTCCTCCCTGAATTTGTCTAACTCCCTTTTAAAGCCATGCAGTACATCTTGTGGTAGCAAATTCCATAGTTTAGCTATTATTCTATGAACTTCCTTTTATCAGTCCTGAATCTCCCTCCAATCAGCTTCATGGGGTGACCCTATTGGGGTCTAGTATTATGAGACAGGGAGGAAAAGGTCTCGCCATCCACTTTCTCCACACCAGGCATAATTTTGTATTGGGCTCCAGGCTTTTTAACTTGTTCATTATTGATCTGGAGGGAGCTCTGCCTTTGGTGCTCCATCAGTGATGGTGGCTTTGGCACCCAGACTGCCATGTGATGTTGCGATCTTTCATCATCTGCGTGAACTTGCTCTCATTTTGTAGGAGCAGGGAGACGACATGCATCGAAGCTCTGGTGATACCAACTGAGACACAGGCATTCCAGATTATCCATAAGGTATTACCTTGGGCATTAGCCTCAAAAAGTTGAATGGCCAACTGAGAAGCAACATGGTTGCCAATGGAATATGGGAAGCACCTGATGCTGAGCCAGACTCTTGGTCCATCTAGCCGAGCATTGCCTACATCATGCTCAGTTCTGGCTTCAGGTCTCAAGGTACCCTTGGGCAGATGCCCTCAATGGAGCTCCTACTCAAGTAGGTCCACCTCTTTCTCACTTCCATCTCCACTGCCCATTCACTTGCCTGGACCCAACTTGTACAACTGCCCAGAGGGAATGCACAGGGCAAATGAAAGATGTTGCTCTATCTTCTCATTATGGCTATGGCTTGATTACTTGGAGAGGGCAGCTGAACCACAGTGACAGCAAGGAGGAGCAGAGCTAGGGGGCTGAGAGGGTTGCCTGAAGGCTCTCTGTAGGGATCTGGGCTTTGACAGGTGCTTGACAATGCCTACTTCTGATGCCAGCCCTGCCTATGCTGACTTGCAGTGGCTCCCCAGGGAGTGTCTCCCAGCCCGACCTGAGGAGATGGGAGTGTCTCCCAGCCCGACCTGAGGATACTAGGGACTGAAGCTGGGGCCTGCTGTATGCTGGTCAGTGTAGACAACCTCATATTTTGAACTACAAGTTCCATAAACCTCAGCCAGCCTGGTCCATTGGCTAGAGATTATGGAAGTTCCAGTCCAAAATAAATATGGGGGAGAAATTCATTCAGTTCACATTTTAATGCAAATATAGCTAATTCTGTTTATAATCCACCCAGAGAACAATGGCTATTGGGTGGAATAAAAATATAGTAAACAAATAAATAAATATTGTGCTTTTGAACAATTATGTGAAAGGCAACTCAGTTATCCTTTGAAATCTGCACTGTTTGGAATTTTGAAATGGAGTTCTCCAATCCAAAAATGTACACATTAGCGAATATAATGTCAAGATGCATTATAGTAGGAAAATTGCTTTCAAAAATGTGTATATTATGCAAAAATGCATACAAAAATTCATGTTTTCTGAGAAATGTGCACAAAAATGCTTATGGGTCTTTATGGACACTCAAAAAAAAATTCTCAACATTTGTGATGAATCGAACTTAAGACTGGAAAAACTCTCAAAGTTAGACACGAAACAAATGTACGACTGGAAAAATGAGAAATTGAGAGAAAGCAAAATTGATAGTTCTGTCCATCCCTAGTCCAAAACATCTGGAGGGCCCCAGGTTTCCTGCCCCTGGTGTAGACAGTACTCCCGTAGATGGACCAGTGTTCTGACTTGGGATAAGGCAGCTTCCTGTGTTCCAGCGAGTGCATGTGGGGCTTGAGATCTGGGTGCTAGTTTCAGGAGTCAGATGCTTTCACGCTGTACCCATGCAGAGATTGCAGATGTTTGCAGCTGGATCTGAAGTCTCCTTTGCTAGGACCTCACCCAACAATTGTGGCTCCTGTTTTATGGTTTAAACAGAGGCTTCGTCCTTGATCATGAATCTGTCACCCGTTCCATAAGCTTTTGCTTCATATATGGGGAAAATAAATGCTTAGAAACCGTAGCGGGAATAATTTTGGGCAGCCCATGTTCCCACTTCAGCTCTTCCTAAAGGGAGGAGTTCCATCCCGGCAAGGCTCGCATCTCTTCGAGCAAAGGGTCGGCTTTGCCAGTTGGCCTTCTTTGTCTAGATATATGATCTTTGTGCAACTGGTTGCTGCAGGTGTGAAACCTTTTTGCAGAAGAATTGTAGTCCATTCATGTTGCTTAACAGCTTCAAAGAAAAACCCAATGGAACCTGGAATGTGATCTGACAGATGCAGCTCAGAGGACCCACCCTTCAGCAGTAAGGCACTGTGTACTCTGTGACCAGGGTTGTTTACCTGGCTCTGGGTTGACCACCAGCCTTCAGAGATTGCTTGGCCACGTAGAGGCAACCCTCCCTTGGCACTGTTTGCATCCATTCATCTGAAGGGGTGTCCCCCTCATGCTGATCTGTTGGCTGTGTGACTTTGACCTGGGTCATTATAGTTGGAGTCCAGAATGGACCTATTAAAGCAAGGGTGTCGAATCTCTTTAAGCCAGAGGGCCAAATTCCATTTCAGAGAAGCTCTCAGGGGCCGTGCTGCAGTGGTAAGTGGAGCAAAAGTGAAGGGGGCAGGGCCCAGATTGCAAAATACCAGCATATGCTAGCTTAAAGCTCTTATTACGAGTAAGTGAGCCCTAGGAGAGGCATTTGTACCTATTGGGATGGGAGAAAGCTGCACAAAAGCTGGGAAATCGCCAAATGACGGGTGGCCAAGGGAAGGGGGGGTGGCCTTATGGGAGGCCCTAAAGGGTTTGGTTGGGACCCCAGGAGGCCTGGATTTGGCCCCCAAGCCTGCACCACTGCTGTAAGTGCATGAACACTAAGGCACCATGATTTGCCTGCAGAATCTGGATGTTTCAGTTCCCAGCATCTCCAATCGCAGAATCTCAGATCGCCATGAGTGCACAACACAGGGTGAGAGCAGGGGTGGGAAACCGGTGGCTCTTCAGGTTTTTGTGGCCTACAGCTCTCACCTCCCCCCCCCCCTTGACAGTGCTAGTTAGGACTGATGGGAGTTGCAAGCCAAAGCACCGGGAGGGCCTCAAGAGGCTCGCCCCTGGGCTAGTGGGGCAAATAGGACCTGGGATAGCGAAGCTTCCCATGTTCCTTTGCACAAGAACTTTGCCTCTGTTGAAGCCCTGAGGCTCTTAAACAGCGAAATCTTGGCTCTAGCTATCCCCCTCGCTCCGATTTTGAATGTGGCCTTTGCCGTCTCCCCGTCCTTCTACCAGACTGCTGAACACATGCTCTGCGGACCTGCCGGCTTGTCCGCTCCATGTGCAGTGCAACCTCTGTTAAGCAAATAGCCGTTTAATCGCCTCCAGATCTTCCACTCACTTTGATCAGCTTAAGCATCAGTTTATCTTACGATATAAATATGTAAAGCATCCCATTTGTTTTCCCTTGCTGGATGCAAATAAATCATTGCCTAAGTTTATGCACCAGCAAAGAAGCACAGAAGGGGGGGCGGCGTGGTCAGAGACAGCCATAACTCATGTGCTGTGGAGAATTGAAGGTCAATACTTCATGAATGTTGATGGTGTGTTGATGGTCCCTTACCAGGGCACCCCTGTCCAGCATTATACAAACACGCTGCTCTCCATCATCTGCGCTGACTGCAGCAAGTGAATGCACTGTCCCCGACTGGCATTCACAGAGTTCGATTTGTCTTTTGGCATCGAGCTTGCTTGCGACGTTGCCCTGATGGATTGCACCGGCTTGGCGAGTCCTCTGTATGGCCAGCTGGTTCACAGACTTGGCCACCGCCACAGTGTAGTGCATCCTGAATCAGTTCAGCCTTTTACCTCCAAGTAGAAGCCTGTGTGCTGTTGGAATAGAATGTTCCCCACCCTCTTTCTTATTATAAATGGCTTATGAAACAAGCTGATGCTGTTTTCCTTCAGGAGGCATGTGTCCTGGTCAGTTTTAGCCTCATTTCCACCAGAAATGATGGTGCTTTGAGGACTATGTAATGGAAATCCCAGGAGTGTGTGTGTGTTTTTATTGGTAGCACTTTGCACATGCTCAGATGCATCCTCTTCTTTAGGATTGCTTCTCCTGCTCCAGAACAAAGCCCTGGTGCTGATAGCATATTCTAAGACTCAGTTCAGGCTCAAGGTAAGGCTTGACCAGATTCTGCTGGATCTGTGAGTAGCAATATTGTTATGTCAGCTGCAAAAGAGGACATCCGAGTGCCTGTATCCTTAACAATGGTGTAGAAGAAGGAATTTTGAGCACATTCGCTTTTTCTCACTTCTGCATCATGAGAAACTTATCCACTCCAATTCCCTTTTTGATGCCACTCTTAGTCATACAGGACTCCTGAAGTCCTTCTTTGAGTCTGTGCAGCAGAGGTTCATATGAATGATCTTTTTACATTGGGGGCAGCCCAGAAATGTGAGCATCACTTAGTATTTATACAGTAGTTTCAAGTATTCCTGATGCGTTGTATCCAATGTCATTCCTACTTAGAGTAGACCCACTGAAATGAATGGCACTTGGGTTAGTCATGACTAACTTGTCCCATTCATTTCAACACATCTACTCTAAGTAGGAGTAACACTGGAGACAGCCCAATGTTTCACAAAAATTATCTTGTTGTCAACACCTGTAAGGCAGCCTTCTTCAACCTGGTGACTTCCAGATGTTTTGGACTACTATTCCTACCATTCATCACCATTGACCATGCGGGCTGGAGGGTACCAGGTTGGGAGTGGCTGCTGTAAGGTGTGATTGACAGATTTCAGCTCAACCTCTTACCCTTGAGGCTACACCAATGTCAGGAATGAATCTTGAGCTTGTGGAGATGTCTGGCAGCTGAGATTCAGAATTTGAATGGGAACAGCCAGAACAGAGGGAGGCACCCTCCCTAGTGAGCCCAGATATGGTGAGACTTTCTTCCCAAGACCTTGACACACAGATGGCCCAGCCTGGATGGCTCCCTGATTCCTCCACCCTGAGAACTCAAGTTTCAAGGAGGGTGAGGGGTGTGACTTGAGGGATGCTAGTGTCCGTTGCAGAGCGAAGCGGGAAAAGTTGGGGGCAGGGCTCAGACGCTCCACCAGGTTGGCCACTCGTGGAAGCCAACGTAGGAGGGGGCCACCCTAAGGGAGGGGCATCCCTGCGAAGCAAGTCTGGCTGAGAAGTTCTTGTCCAGACTTCTGACAACTTCCTAACTTCCACAATCTCCTTTATTGATATTATGTGTGGATAGGGATGTCAGAGAATTCTGCCACGGATCTCGGTTAGGCCGAATGCCAGTGCATTCGGCCTCCCGAACTCTGTGGCAGAACGGCCTGCCACCCCCCCGCGGATCCCCCCTGGGATGAGACTTACCTGGGGCGGATGTTCTGGATGGCACCGGCTCCGACGGCAGCTCCGGTGGTGGCGGCTGGTCTTCCAACCGGCTGCCACCGCCATTTGCAGTCTGTTCCCCCCCCCCCCATTCGTGATAGGCTACGTAAAGACTTACGTAGCCTATCACGTCTGGGTTAAAAAAAAAAAACGCGTATGCAAATGGCGGCGGCTACGGCCGCCGCCATTTGCGTTCCTTATTTTTGGCTGTCTTACTCTAAGTAATTATTTATGTAGACTAAGATGGCGAAAATAAGGGGGAACACAAATAGCGTAGCGGACGCTATTTGCGTTCCCCCTTATTTTTGCCGTCTTAGTCTACATAAATATTTACATAGAGTAAGATGGTGAAAATAAAGGGGAACGCAAATAGCATCCGCTACGCTATTTGTGTTCCCCTTTCTTGTCTTCGCCTTAGTCTACGTAAATATTTACATAGACTAAGATGGCCAAAAATAAGGAATGCACATGGCGGCGGCTGTAGCCGCTGTCATTTGCGTACACTTTTTGTTTTGTTTTTTTAACCCAGACGTGATAGGCTATGTAAGTCTTTACGTAGCCCATCATGGCTGAATTGAGGGAGGCAAACGGTGGCGGCTATGGCCGCCGCCATTTGCGTCCCTGCTAGCCAGCGGCCGGATGTCCGGCTGCTGGCGGAGCCGGCCGGCGGCTCCGCGGAATCCCTGTGGAGCGGAGCCGGCCGGCCAGGATTCCGAGGGGAGGGATGGAGCACCTCCCCCCCCCAGTGGAACCCGGCGGAGCCAGGTAAGCGGGGTTTTGTACACCCCTATGTGTGGATTAGCTGGTTCTATGCAGTCTGAGTGTTTCCTAGAATCTGCATTTATAAAGAAGCTAGTCCTTAACTAATGAAGTAGAGTTAGCCTGAAGCCTATTTTCCTGGAGTGTGTTGATTGCAAAGGGAGAGGACTGTGACAACAAGCTCAAGTTGTGGGCTACCAACCTTTGGTATCAACTGAGAAATTTGACCCATGTTGGGTTTGGGTGTAGATAGGCTTGGCAGGTTTTGATTTTCATTGGTCAATGTGAGCATCATTCAAAGGGTCTCCCCTCCACCCCACATTTCTATTAAGGAATGGGCTGAAGGCTAAAGGGCACAGACCAAATTAGCCAAAAAATCCATCACAGTTTAGCTTGAAGCTTTTTCCTGTCAATAAGGAAAGCCTTCGAAGAGGACTTGCCACCTTATAGAATGCAGGAGGGGGAACTGCATAAAAAGGGGCTGGATTGGGGACACTGCATTAAGGAAAACCAAAAGATTTGGGCAGCATCTAATTGCCCATGGGGCGGGGGGCCCATGGAGAAAGTCACGGTGAGTCAGTGCCTTAACTGTCTTTCTTCCCCTACTGACCAGTCAGTACAGAGCCCGCTTGCAAAGTTCCCAGTTCCTCCATATCTCTTTCGCCTCTAAACCAGGCAGTACCTCTCAGGCGCCCAAGCCTGGCCCACAAAACTCCCGTTGCTGACAGAGTTAGTATAGGTAGACCGGTGATTATTGTACTTTTAAAAGCCAAACAAGACGAAACGGCAGCTCCCCTGAAATGAGGGGAATGTTTAAAACAGGTGGGGAGCTTGACAATGCGCTCGTTTCCCATGTTTACTTTAAAAGTATTTTGCTGGTGATTTGTAGCCTAACAGTTTATAATAATTATCGCACTGTTTTGACAGTATGAATTGCACACTCTCCTCTCAGTACAATGAAATAATTTAAATGCAGGCAATAGGGCTTAGCAAAAGGAGAAGGCTTCAGCTTTTGTGAGTGTTGCTGCAAATGCACCTAAGTGCAACTCAGATCTGAGGGAGATCGAAAAGTGGTGGAAATCCACACATGTTGTCTTCCAGTTGCAAAGCAGGAAAGTTCAGAACATTTAGAGTTTCTGTCAGAACACTGGAGTGATTTTCTTGTTTTATTCCTTCCCTTGGTGGCTTCATTTTCTTGCTTCAGTTTGCTAATTTCGAAGGAAAACTCGGTGTGGTTACTGCATCTCTTGGTAATGGCCATTCTGACATGACCTTTTGGCAGGTCTGCTTGTTTCACTGACCACTTGCACTGGACAAACTCATGCAAAATTTTGTTGTTGAAAAATCAGATTTTGCACCTCTGTTTTAAGTTACCTGCGTTTATTTATCAATTGTCTTTGTTGCAGGGCAGGAAATTTGCATGTAACATATTCCAGATGCAAAATCTTTGGATACTTTCTGGGGATGGTTGGGTTTGTTTGTTTTTTTCCATCATGAGGCATAACTTTCCCACAATTTCTGGTTCTCTTTGATACTTAATCAGACTTTTACGGCACAATCCTATGTGTGTTTGGAAAGAAAAAAGGCCGACAACTCCCAGCATTCCCCAGCCAGCACTGTTGGCTGGGGAATGCTGGGGGTTGTAGGACTTTTTTCTATTGAAACATGCATGGGATTACACCTTTAAGGAAGTGTTCCTGGAAAAGTCTAGTAGCTCCCCCCTCCCCAGTAGTCCAGTATTCTCAACTCTGACTAGCAGTGATTGGCAGGGACCATGATGTCATCTGCAACCACCACCCTGGCTTCCCTGGCTGTAGCCTCTGAGCTTAGCTGGAATCCTCACAGTAGCTTGGGGTGACATGGATTTCCCAGCAACGATATGTGAGACCTATCTCTGTGCAAAATATGCAGAATATTTTGGGGTGGCTTGCTCTTGAATTTCATTTCATTTCATATCATATATTACATTTCTATACTGCCCAATAGTTGAAGCCCCTGGGCTGTTTACAAAGATCAAAACCTTAAAATACATTATAAAAACCATTTACATACAAACATATAACAGCAGCAGACACAGAGACACACATGTATCTATATAATTTTTAACTATCAACAGTAAGAAAAAATCCAGGACCTGATTTAAACCTCATTGTATGCTGCCAAATGCCTGTGAGAAGTGGAAGGTCTTAACCTGGCACTGTAAAGATAACAATGTTGGTGGCAGGTGGGGCTTGTTGGGGAGATCATTCCATAACTGGGGAGCCACCAACGAGAAGGCCCTCTCCCTTATTGCTACCTTTCGAGCCTCCTTTGGAGGAGGCCCTTAGGTGCTGAATGTAGTGTGTGGCTGGGTTCATGCCGGGAGAGGTGCTCCGTCAGGTATTACGGACCCAAGCCACATAAGGCTTTATAGGTTAAAATCAGCATCTTGAGTCAGGCTTGGAAACTTTCAGGCAGCCAGTGCACCTGGGCCAGAATCGGTGTTATATGTTCGGACCGTCCTGTCTCTGTTATCAATTTGGCTACTGCTTATTGCATGAGCTGCAGCTTCTGAACCATCTTCAAAGGCAGCCCCAAGTGGAGTGCATTGCAGTAATCTATCTTGGAGGTTACCAGAGCATAGACGACTGAAGCCAGGTTACCCCTGTCCAGATAGGGGCATCGTTGGGCCACCGACTGAAGCTGGTAGAAGGCACTCCATGCCACTGAGGCCAGCTGTGCTCAAGTGAAAAAGATGGCTCCAGGAAAACCTCCAAGCTACAAACCTGCTCCTTCATGGGGCATGGGTAATAACACACACACACACTCACACACTGAGATGGATCAACACAGCTGCCTGCATTTTTCAACTCCTTGGGGGCTTGGCTATGGAGATTGTCAAGATGAGCGCCTGCACTTCTGAATTCACCACCACACCACTGCTTACAGGTGGGACTGTGAAGTGAGTTCTGACCAAGGCCTGCATGTTGAACAGAGCAAATTGCAGCTGGAGGGGAACATGCACGGTGTCCATCAGTTACATATTAATCATGCTTAATTTGTATTTTATTGGTGTAACTGTAGCTTTGAGATGTCCTGTGGGGTGAGTTTGTGGAGCGATTCTGAGATAAGATATGGTGTGTAAGATGATTAATGAAACACATTTGCCCTGGTGAGTGAGATATCGCGGGCAGTGTCAACAATATTTATACTGTCTTTTAAATATTGTTCTTATTCCAAGTAGTATTTTGCTATCTCTCAGTGCTCAAGGACAGATGGAAAAGGCGATGAGAGCAATGCCAACATTTGAAATCGTTCCTGACTTAATTTTATTCTTTGATCACAATGGTTTATTTCCCCATTGTGTGGTTTTGTGTCTCCATCTTTGCCCCCTTGCAAATTCCAAAGCACCGTCAGTTTCCACAAGTGATGCTTTTGCTCACCCCACTCAGATTAAGATTTTGGAATGGAGAAACTCTGGAAGAACCATGAGTTGTCACAGCTCATTGCAAAGTTATTGGCTTCACTGTGTCTGTCAGAGGCCAACCCCATTCCATGGCTTGCGTAGGTCTTCCTCTTCACACTGCTATGAATTGCACAGGACAGGGGGGGGGGGGACTTAGCATCCAAAGGTGCAGCCCCAGTGCAGCGCTGTGATATGCAGCTGATAAGCCTGAACCCACCTTACAGGGCTGTTGTAAGGGGTACTGGCTGAGAGAACATTTGGGAACTGAAATGGTCTGAGTGCTGCTACCATTTTGCAAGCATTTTAAAAAGGGGCTTGTGTCTGCAGGAAGCAGGGGAGGATTCCTGTTCCAGCACGAAGAGGATTTTTGCTCACCTGCTCTTGCCTTGCAGGGACAGGACCCTACCAGAGCAGTGTCCTTCATTTACTGGCCACACAAGTCCCTTCTCTCTTGGGACAGTTGCCCACCGATAAGAACCCAGTGGCAAAGAGAGGAGTTAAAGAGGGCTGGGCCTGGAGACCTTGCAGTTTGCAGTGCGGTTGTATGAGAAATGGAAGGCGGAAGGTGATGGGATTGTAGTTTGCAGAGAGCTCTGGAAAAAATGGCACCAAGCAAGCATTTTCCTACAAAACCTCACAACTCCATAGCAAATCCAAGACTGGTGAAGTTGTGGGTCAACAACATTAGCCCAAACTATCTCCAAAATAGCCTTGGAGATAGTTTTAAAGCAGTTGCCTTAAAAACAAAATAAAATAGAAAATGAACCAAGAACTTTGTGGACGAACTTGTTCCATGGACATTAAAAACTTTGAGCTAGGTCAGGAAGAGTTTTTTTTTTAAGTAATCAGTTACCATTTAATTAATTGCAGTTTGGTTAAGTTGCATTTAATGATGCTCTGATGTAATTACCCTAAAATACACATAGCTACGTTGTGCTCCCAGAAAGATGCCTCTTAATGGTATAGTCCTCTGCAGGATAAAGCTTGGATCATCACTAGTAATTAAAAACTGTGTTAATCATCTACAGTTTGTAACTTGAAGAAAGCTGGCAGGGGGCCTTTTATTTTGCTCCCAGTTATGAAAATAGTGGCAGGAAACTTCTTAGAGGACACTGCGATGCTCTTGCTCCTTTCCAAAATATTGGCTCCTGCGGCCTCTGAGCTAAAATGAAAGAAATTCAGTATGACGGCGCCGTCTGACCTTATCCTGCTTCTCCGGAGATTGAGTTTTATACCCCTGTAACCCCCACCTTCTCCCTGGCTCCTTAGCAGTGGCTCAACAGATCCTTCCCTTTGGTACAAATCCAGCCAGGCAGCCCCAAGAGTGTTGATTTTTGAGCAGTGCCTTCCCTCTCCACCACATCTGCTCTCCACAGCGCTCTCGATGGTCAGCCTCGCAGAGGCTGGGTGTCCCTCCACATGTGTCGGGAAGCGTGACGCAGGGAGTGCGCGCAGGGAGCAGGTTTTAGGGGACTCCCTCCTCCCTGCAGGGAGGTGCTCCCGCATCCCTGCTCTCAGAGCCAGCTGTTCACTGATGCTCCTTAATGCATTCACCAGCGAGCCTTCCTGGGGAGGGGTCCTGCCTGGTGTTTAGGCTGTAGACGTGGCGCTCAGCCAGTGACCGCCTCAGCAAAGCAGGGGCGCCTATTTTCTGAAGCCAGTAAAGTGAGGCTGGTAGGTCACTTGCAAGGTTCAGCAGGTGCACATTTACACACACAGAGACACACTCACACTCACGCACACGCACAGACACACACACACAGTCACACACACATACAGTCACACACACATAGGCACACACTCACAGTCACACAGACGCACACACAGAGACACACACAAACACACACAGACACATTCAGACACACACACACTCACACAGACACACTCACACATGTACAGGCACACACACATAGACACACACACACACAGGCACATTATATATACGGTGAAATGGATGGAGGGATCCCCCCCCAACCCCAGCTTTGGGATGGGCTGCCATGTGCGGGTGCCTCCACAGATGCCTCCAGCTGTATTGCTGCCTGACACGTAAAAGGTTCTTTCTTTTGCAAGAACATCTTACTCTGTGTGTGTGTGTGTGTGTGTGTGTGTTTGTGCATGATCTCTGGTGGCGGCGGCAGTTGTGTTCCCTCCCCATAGCTTATTCTGACTGCAAACCCTCTCCCTTGCTCCATAAGTCAACGGTCAGAAAGAGCTGTGGTTGAGGAACATACGGGGAGTAGGAAGACACACTTGCTGTGTGCCATGGAAGCCACTGTCGTAAGGTTCTGGGATGGGCCAGGGCAAACCTTGTGAGGATTTATTTGTGTGCTTCATTGTTATGGCACCCTTTCTTCAAGGAGCTCAAAACCAGAACATGGCTCTCCCCTACCCAGCCCATTTTATCCTCCCAGGAACCCTGTAAGGTAGGTTAGGCTTAGAGACGGTGACTGGTCTGAGGTCACCCAGTGAGCTGTGTGGCTGAGTGAGGATTTGAACCCGGGTCTCTTTAGTCCTAGTCGAACACTCTAAACACCACACCATGTTGGCTGTAGGTCTAGAGGTAGCCCAAAGTCCTCAATTCTGATGCCCAGATCACACTTGTATAATCGAGTTGGTATGGGTAGGCTTTTGTTACAGAGGGAAGTGTTCTAGGACAAATCCTGCCAGACGAATCTGATCTTATTTTTGGATCAGGTCACCTCCCTTGTGGACTGTGGGAATGCTGTGGACATCATATATCTCGACTTCAGCAAAGCTTTCGACAAAGTGCCCCATGATATCCTGATGAGCAAACTAGCTCAAAGTGGGGTAGATGAAACAACGATCTGGTGGATCCACAGTTGGCTACAGAATTGGACTCAAAGAGTGCTTATCAATGGGACCTTCTCAAACTGGGGAGAGGTAATGAGTGGGGTACCGCAGGGCTCAGTCCTGGGCCCAGTGCTCTTCGACATTTTTATGAATGACTTGGAGGAGGAGGTGCAGGGACTGCTGATCCAATCTGCAGATGACACAAAATTAGGCGGGAAAGCTAATACTTTGGAAGACAGAAACAAAATTCAAAGTGATCTTGATAGACTGGAGCGCTGGGCAGAAAACAACAGAATGACATTTAATAGCGATAAATGCCAAGTTCTGCACCTAAAAAAGAAACCAAATGCACAATTACCAGATGGGGGCTATGTGGCTCAACCACACTACAAGCGAGAAGGATCTTGGAATTGTTGTCGATCACAGGCTGAATATGAGCCAACCATGTGATGTGGCTGCAAAAAAGGCCAATGCTCTTTTGGGCTGCATTAATAGAAGCATAGCTTCCAAATCCCGGGAAGTACTAGTCCCCCTCTACTCAGCACTGGTTAGGCCTCATCTGGAGTACTGTGTCCAGTTCTGGGCACCGTACTTTAAGAAGGATGCAGACAAACCGGAGAGGGTTCGGAGGAGGGCAACAAAGATGATCAGGGGACTGGAAACAAAGCCCTATGAGGAGAGACTGAAGGAACTGGGCATGTTTAGCCTTGAGAAGAGAAGACTGAGGGGAGATAGGATAGGGCTCTTCAAGTACTTGAAAGGTTGTCACAGAGAAGAAGGCCAGGATCTCTTCTCCATCATCCCAGAGTGCAGGACATGGATTAATGGGCTCAAGTGACAGGAAGCCAGATTCCGGCTGAACATCAGGAGAAACGTCCTGACTGTTGGAGCAATACGACAATGGAATCAATGACCTAGGGAGGGGGTGGGCTCTCCCACACTGTCGGTGCTCAAGACGAGGCTGGACAGCCATCTGTCAGGGATGCTCTGACTTGGATTCCTGCACTGAGCAGGGGGTTGTACTCAATGGCCTTGTAGGCCCCTTCCAACCCTACTATTCTATGATTCTATGGATATTTACTCTTAATTCTTTGGCCCCTGCAGGTTTGAATGAAAAGACTGATTTGGTAGCATATTTGTAAACACCGTGTTTGATATGTGCTGTGCTTTTAAAGTGTGAACTGCGTTTGTGCGTATATACAGCTGACTCCACTCCCCGATTTATGGCTGCTTTGGGGGCGTTATCTCTTTTGTTGGTGACTGGCCTGCGGAGCACAAATGTGTTCTGGGGAAAGAGGGAGCTGGAGAAAATCAGGTGAAAATGATATTTAACTTATGGCAATTTTGTGCTAGTAAAGTTTTGGGGAACACGTAATACTCAGAGCATATTTGTTTTTCATTCAGATTTCTCAGGTTTAAAACAATATTGGAGTTTTCTCCAGATGAATATCAGCCTATAATCTACAATATATTCGGCAGTTTGGCCTCATTTAATTGACCAGTACACCAATTTGTAGGAAGTGGATTTTTTTCTTGTGATAATATATTTTATATTATGTGAGCTCTCTCTCTCTCTCTCATTCTCTCTCTCTCTGTGCATATATATATGATTGGTCTAGTTTGGTCTATATATTGATCTATAAAGATTGCTGTCTTTGTGTATACTGTCTGTGTTTTTTTAATATTTTAAAATTTTGTATATTGTATTTTTAATATTTTAACGTTTGTAAACTGCCCAGAGGGTTTTGGCTATGGGGCAGTATAGAAATGTAATAAATAATAATAATTAAAAAAATAGTTTCTGAGGAAGGCTATCCTTAATCCAAATGGCAATTCATGGCAAATTCCATTGACTTATATGATGAATATGTTATATGACTGTTGATATGATATATATGTACTGGTGTCATTGACTTCTGTAATTTGGTGCATACAGTTGATTGTGCCTTATTGGTGTGTGTGTGTGTGCGTGTGTGTCCTAAATTTATTATAAAATTCCTTCTTTGATACACCATATATATCAGTATTTTGCAGTTCTCTAAGGTTCCTTGCACCTTGTGTGTTTTTGTTGATTTCTTCTTGGGGATCCTGTCTTGTTATTTTTTCCAAAATAGAACTAGAACACCTGTGTAAGCTAAGAGCATCCCACAAGGGTGATGTTCACACAACCACCATGTGTGCGGTTGACATGGCGCATAGGGAGAATTCTGCTTCTGGCAAACAATGGTTGTGAGCACAGATGACAATATAGCATATCACTCCCCCAAGCTACTCTAGAAAAGATTAAGAATGTAAGAAAAGCCCTGCTGGATCAGACCAAGGGTCTATCTAGTCCAGGATTTTGTTCACGCAGTGGCCAACCAGCTGTTGACCAGGAACCACAAGCAGCGCTTCAGCGCAACAGCACCCTCCCACCCATGTTCCCAAGCAACTGGTGTACATTGGGTCACTGCCTCTGGTACTGGAGGTAGCACATAGTCATCAGGACTAGGGGACCATTGATAGCCTTTTCCTCCATGAATTTGTCCGGTCCCCTTTTAAGGGACTAAACTGGTGGCCATTGCCTCGTCTTGCAGTAGCGTATTCCATAGTGTAACTCTGCGCTGTGTGAAAAAGTCCTTCCTTTTCTCTGTCCTGAATCTCCCACCAATCAGCTTCATGGGATGACCCCTTTGGGTTCTAGTACTTTGAGAGAGGGAGAAAAATGTCTCCCTATCCACGTTCTCCACACCATGCATAATGTTGTAGACCTCTCTCATGCCTCCCCTTACCCTCCTTTTTTCCATGCTGAACACTCCCCACTGTTGTAACCTTCTCTCACAGGGCAGATGCTCCAGCCCCCTGATCATTTTAGTTGCCCTTTTTTGCCCTTTTTCCAGCTCCACAATATGTGTTTTTTTGCTGCAGTGTATTATTTATTTATGCAGTGGCATTACTTATTGTATTTATTTATTTACAGTATTTGTATACTGCTCCACATCCATTTATCCACAGAAAGGATAAAGAATAAAACACACACACACACACACACACACACACCTCTCTCTCTCTCTCTCTCTCTCTGATAAAATCAAGTTTGATAAACTGTGGCTGGTCACTTGAGGAAGGCTTCCTGAAATGACAGTGTCTTCAGGAGGTGCCAAAAACAACACAATGTTGGCGCCTGCCTGACCTCCAAAGGCAGGAAATTCCACAGGAAGGGGGCCACCACACTGAAGGCTCTTCTCCTGGTGGACTGCAGTTGGGCCATGGGTCCATGTGGAACAACTAGAAGCATGCCCTCTGATGACCTCAGTGACTGGGCAGGTTGGTAAGGAAGAAGGCACTTTCTGGCCCAGTAGTGAACAGGCAGCCAGTAGTTAGTGTTTAAAAAGTGCATTTCTGCATGATAAAGGATTCTGGGTTGCACAGTTTGGATAATGCCCTACTTCTCCAATGCTTCTACAACTATCTTGGAACATAGGAAGTGGTCATATACTGAGTCAGATAATTGGTTCAGGTAGCTCAGCATTGACTACACCAGCCTCACCCAACCTCCTGATGTGTTGGAATGTAACTCCCATGCTGGCAGATAATGATGGGAGCTGTAGTCCAACACACTGGGAGGCCACCAGGTTGGGGAAGCCTGGCCTACCCTGGCAACAGCTCTTTGGGATCTCGGACAGGGGTCTTTCTCAGCCCAACCTGGAGATGCCAGTGATTGAACCTGGGACATTCTGCAGATGCTCCGCCATTGAGCTATGGCCCTTCCCCTGTTGTTGGTGGTGCTGTTCCAAGCGACTGCTCGGTTTGCTTGGGCTGGGCTGGCCCTGGCAGGCTATGCATCGTCCATCCCCTCTGTAAACTTCCATAACTTTTTGCTCCAAAATGGTGGTTTAGGATGGGAAACCACAGTATGTTCAGTTTACTGGTTTTTCACATGGAAAATGTACATTTCTTCCAACTTTCTTCTTATCTGTTAGGCAACGGAAGCCAATCTATTGTTGTTACCAGCTTGCCAACCCATGCTTCCTTTCTCACAAGAGTGAGCTTAGTCCTGGGCCAAGAAACAGAACAGCATTCCTTGACATTTCCTCTGTCTAAGCTTTATCTCCCATCTTCATGCTGGGCGTGTTTGTTTCACAGAAGAATGTCCATTGATTTCCCAATGGACAAATTGGCTGGGCTGCCTTGGCTGTGAATGTTGTTTGGATTTGCCAAAGGTTTGGCTTGGAATCCACATCATGGCTGGGATGTGCCATGTAACTCTCAGCTGCCATGTAAAACAGTATAAGGCACAACAATGGGAGCCATTGCTCAGGAACTGCAATCCGACACACGGAGCTAGAATGGGAAGCGGCCGTTCTCTATTATATGCATGTGTGTGTGTGTTTGAGTGGAGGGTGGGAAAAAATTATTGCATCTAAACAAAAACCGACAATTGGTGTTGATAAATAATATTTTTAAAGTTATTACATAATCAGTCATGTGTCCGGTTGGTGTGATAAACAGAGGGTTGTAAATGACACGCACATATGTAAATATTCTGCTTTCCAAAGTGAAATTAAACACAAAGAGTGCAACTAATCTCCCTGCTCAAAATCTTGCCTTTTGAGATAGGTTCCTTCCCAAATGCTCCAGATGTTGTTTTTCATGGATTACTTTGCTGATCTTTTGTATTCTCTTTTTATTATTTGGGTTGGATCCAGGATCTGCCTTCCACAAAAGGAAGGGTCCTTTCGAGGAAGCTCCTTCTACCCAGTTTTGGGGATACCCCCCCCACAGCTCTTTCCATTCAGCATTTTCTTGGGGCTGGAGGGGCTGCCATGGGAAGGAAATCCATTTCTGCTAGCGCACTTGACCCAGCGTGAATCTGGGTCCAACCCATTACATAGATCCAGTTCCTATACTCATAAAATCACTTGGATTCATGCTGACTTGGATGCCATTGTTTTGACAGAGTCTGATATTGACAGGGCTGGTGCACCATCTAGTCATGTTATGGATACTTTTCAGCTTGTGCAACCTAAGGGTGTGGACAAACTGCTTGGAGGACTGAGGCCTACTACTTGCCCTTTAGACCCTTGTCTATCCTGGCTTGTGAAATCTGCCAGAGCTGGGCTGGATGTCTGGACCTCCGAGGTGGTAAATGCCTCCTTGAGGGACAGTGAGGGACAGTGACAGTGACTCTGCAACTTTGAAAGAAGCTGTGGTGAGGCCCTTGCTCAAGAAACCAAATTTAGATCCTATGGTTTCAGATAACCACTGCCCTGTGTCAAATTTGCCATTCTTGGGCAAGGTGCTGGAGTGTGTGGTGGCCTCACAACTCCAAGTCCTTTTGGATGAAACCAATCACCTAGATCCATTCCAATCAGGTTTCAGGCCTGGTTATGGGACGGAAACAGCCTTGGTCACCCTGGTTGATGACTTACACCAGAGAATGGATAGGGGGAGTGCAAACCTGTTGGTTCTTGTTGACCTTTCAGAGTCTTTCAATACCACCAACCATGGTATCCTTCTGGATTATTTATCTGGATTGGGCTTGGAATGCACAGTTTAAAAGTGGTTCTGGTCCTTTCTGGAGGAGCGGTCTCAGAAGGTGGTGCTGTGGGACTTCTGTTCCACCCATGGCCATTAGCCTGTGGGGTGCTGCAAGGTTCTATCTTGCCCCCCATGCTATTTAACATCTACATGAAACGCTGGGTGAAGTCATCAGGAGGTTTGTCATTAGTATGCGGATGATACTCAGCTCTACCACTCGTTACCATCTGCATATCCCAGGGAGTCTGTGGAACTCTTGAACCAGGGTCTGGAAGCTGTTTTGGGATGGATGAGGGTGAATAAGCTGAAACTTAATCCAGACAAGATGGAGGTACTGTGGGTTGGGAAACCAACTACTTCGGATGGAGGTTTACAACTGGTCTTAGATGGGGTTGCACTCCCCCTGGAAGACCAAATGCACAGTCTGGGAGTCCTCCTGGACTCTGAACTAACTGGGGAAGCCCAGGTGGCTGTGTTGTCCAGGAGTGCTTTTTACCAGCTTAGGCTGGTACGTCCACTGCGGCACTATCTGGAGAGGATGGACCTTGCCTCAGTTACCCATGCACTAGTCATGTCCAGGCTGGACTACTGTACTGCACTGTACATGGGGCTGCTTTTGAAGATGGTTCAGAAACTTCAGCTGGTGCAGATTGCGGCCGCCCGAGTATTGGTGGGGGCGAGGAGATTTGATCACATAATGCCTACACTTCACCAGCTGCACTGGTTACCAGTGTGTTTCCGAGCCCAATTTAAAGCATTGGGTTTGACCATCAAAGCCTTAAATGGTTTGGGATCAAGGTTTTTTCCCCCAATTTTTTTATTGTGAATTTCAACAAACAAACAAAGAAAAAGAAACATAACAAAACCAAAAAGAAAAAAAAATAACAACATTCTAAAACCCTCGTTTTCGAATTATTACAATATTCTAAAGAGAGTAAGAAAAGGAGGGGGAATATAGATTACACATAAACTTCAAATAAAAGCAGACCAAATATCCATATATAAGTCCATCTGCAAGTTACGCCTATATATATACCACTCTTTCAAATGTTGCTAGCCTTGTAAAATCTTAAGTCCATTGCGTTATAGGTGGTGAACTTTTATCCTTCCAGTATCATAGTATCAGTCTTTTAGCAACCAAAAGGGTGCGAAAAATCCATTTACGCTGACCATGTGTTACATTCCAAGAAGCAGGTAAGTAATTTAAAAGAACATTTACATCAGTAAATATTAAAGAGCTTTCCAATACAAAATTTATCCGTGTAATAACTTCCTGCCAAAAGAAGGCAACCATTGGGCATTTCAAAAACATGAATAAGAGAAGCATTGACTGCATTACACCTCCAACAATTAGACGAATTTGACAAGCCTTTATTAAAAAGACGTTGTGGTGTCCAATAGACTCGGAACAAAAGTTTTTGCTGAATAAGGCTTAACTGAAGATCTGTTGAGATAGCCGATACAGATGCCAACATGGCAGTCCATTGATTAAACAAAATAGGATGCTCCAATTCCGTGTTCCATTCCTGCTGTAAACCCCTTGTATCAGATTTATTCATTGATAATAAATAGTTATAAACATGAATCGTACGTTGATATAGCTCATGAGCTTCAGTGAGTATTTCCAGTAGTGAAGGAGACTCTGAAGCAGTCAAAGCAGCAGGACCGAATCTAGATATCAACAAATGTTTCAATTGCAAGTACTGCCATTCTGCTGTAGCAGGCAAATCAAACTGATCTTGTGAAGTTGAGAATAACAAGAACTCATCATCAACCCCCACTAATTGATCCAAGGTAAAGATCATTTTATCTGTCCAAGTCTGCCATAAAACATTTTTTTTCCAATTCTTAAATCTGGATTTCCCCACAAAGTCAATTTGGCATGGGAAAATGGGTCAAATTGTAACTGACGTGACATTATATGACACACTTCTCTAACTGCCCAAATGGTGGGAGCACCTCTGTCTGCCTTAATATGCCGAGAACCTAATGCCATCCATTTAAAGAGTGGCTCCAGACAAGAAGATTCCAACACCCTGACCAAGTGGAAAATCTAAGTGGAAAAGACCAAAATGTAGTACAAGTCAGCAAATAAGCCCGATGGTACATAGCTAGATCCGGAAAAACGAACCAGCCTTCATTAATTGGAAGTTGCATTATTTTCAAAGATATTCTTGGTGGAAAGGGACCCCACCAAATTTATGAAACAAAGCATTACGTTTTGGGAAATATTTACTGGGTATAAGAATAGGGATCCCATGTATAACATAAATAATTCAAGGTATGGTATTAATCTTAAGTGTATTCACCCTACCCCATAAACTCAACTTTAAAGATGCTCGTCTGTCTACATCTTGTGAAATATCATTGATCAACTTGTTTAAATTTAACCTCATCATTTGAGATATATTTCAAGGGATAATTATTTCCAAATAAGTAATACACTCTGGGCACTGTCGAAATTGCCAGTTGGCTAACATACTACAGTATACCCTATCTCCAATCAGCATTATTTCCAACTTTGACCAATTAACTGATTAGCCAGACAATTCACCAAAGGTATTAATCAATTTTATCAAAGCTGGAACTGACGACTGGAGTCTCAAGGTAAACAACAAAAGATCATCAGCAAAAAAGCTAATTTTAAATTCTAAACCAAAATGGACAAATCCATGAATACTATTTTGTCTAATAGCACATACCAGGAGTTCCAAGCATAAGTTGAATATCAATGGAAGAGTGGACAACCTTGCCTAGTGCCCTGCCCAAGTAAAAAAAAAAAAAAAAGCTGAAAATAAACTGTTAGTCACTACTCTTGCTCTTGGAGCTGAATATAAGATTTTAACCCATTTCAAAAATTCTGTAGGAAAACCAAAATTGATCAATATAATAATGACAATAAATTTCCAATGAATTTTCTCAAAGGCCTTTTCTGCATCCAAGGAAATGATGGCCGCCTGGTCAGTTCTTTCAGAGTTTAAAGCAACCAGATCAACAACTAATCTGAGATTATCAGCCCCCTGTCTATTTTTAATAAATCCCACCTGATCTGGTCTAACTAATGCGGCCGTGACTTGTTGCAATCTATTGGCCAAAATTGCTGTTAATATTTCGATGTCTACATTAATTAATGATATAGGTCAATAGTTAGCACAGTGGGTATGATCTTTGCCTGGCTTAGGAATCACAGTAATATAAATGTCATTTAATGATGAAGAAAGGGAGCCTTCCTCAAAAATATGGTTATAGAGCCTTTGGGGCTAAAAAAACTAGAAAATGTTTTATACCATTCAATTGGGAATCCACCTGGTCCAGCTGCTGTCCCACTGTTCATTTTCATTATTGCATTCATAATTTCCTCTAAACGCAGAGGAGCTAAAAGGAGCTCTTTCTTGTTGTGAAGAATCTAAACATGGAAGATTAATCTGAGGGGGGGGGGGGAAGCGTCCATATCTTGCTCTGGTATCTTATTACCAGAACTATACAGATCAGAATAAAACTTTAAAAATTGTGAATTTATGTCTGTGGGAGAAGTATATACTTTGCCATTCTTGTCTTTAATGGCTGAAATAACATTTTGATGTTGGTGCTGTTTAAGATGATGTGCAAGAATCTTACTGGGATGTTCACCATTTTCCCAATATTTCTGTCGCAGACAGGTCAGAGCAAATTCCGCCTGTTTTGAAACAACATTATTGAGCTCATGCTTAGTATTCTGTAGCTCTTGATAAAGTTGTGCTTTAGGGGAAGTGGCAAACTGAGTTATAAGGGATTTCAGCTTCTTGTGTAAAAGTGTCTGTTGAGGTTTTTTTAAAGCTTCTGAAGGCAAAAGGAGAAGGGGACGGCAGAGGATGAGATGGCTAGATAGCATCACGGATGCAATGAATATGAACTTGAGCACGCTCCGGGAGAGAGCGCAGGACAGGAAGGCCTGGCGTGCTATGGTCCATGGGGTCACGAAGAGTCGGACACGACTGAACGACTGAACAAAATAAGAGATAATTCAGCCCCTTATAAAAGCTTTACTAGCCTCCCATTCAATGGCACATGAACCTGCTGTACCCTCGTTAATATTAAAATACTCTCTTAATTTGGCTAACATCTGAGTTTTAAACTTCTCATCATTAAAAAGAGAAACGTTAAAACGCCAAAGACCAGGAGCCCTAGGAGTATCAGAAAAATGCAGTTCCAAACATACTGGGGCATGACCTGACGCTACCAATGTGTCAATCTTACAGTCTTTGATTTGACATACTAAAGATGTAGAAATCAAAAAAATAGTTTAATCTAAAACAATTATGGTGAACAAAAGTATACTATCAACAGGATGTAAAATTTAGGGATGTGCGAACTCACCCCCATCCGGGTTCTCTGGACTCCTGCCCAGCCCCTGGCCCCACTCGCCATTCCTCGAACTGCGCTCGAGCCCCTCCCACTCTTGGCAAGCAGCCTGCACTCACCACAGTGGCCTCATTGAGCTCTGCGGTCATCATTTCTAAAAAAAATTAAATGGCTATTGCAAAATTGCGCATGTTTTTGTATGTGCGAAAATGCACATTTTTGCAAACGTGCATATTCTCACATGTGAAATGCAAATTTCTGCAAAGGCACACATTACCGTGTGTACAAAATGTGCATTTCTCATAAAATGCGCATTGTCATTTGTGCGCAAATTTGTGCGTTTTTGCGATCGCCATTTTATTTCTCGGAAAATGGCGACTGCGAAGCTTGACAAGGCTGCCGGGGTGAGTGCAGGCCATTCGCCGAACATGGGCAGGGGTCGAGCAGGAGCAGGGGCTCAGCAAGCAGGGCTCAGGGGTGCGGGCAGGAGCAGGTCCGCTGGATTCCCAGACTGAATCGGGCATCCATGCCATCCCTAGTAAATTCTCTGAACATCAATTAAACCATATTCTATCATATAAGCCTGGAGTGCAAGCCTCACAGCAGATTGGCTCTTAGGAGAAGATGTACTCCGATCTAACAAAGGATCTAAAACCTTAAAATCCCCACCCACAATCAAATAATCATAAGTGATATCTACCAGTTTAGCAAAACAATCATGAAACATAGCTGGAGAATCAATATTGGGCCCATATACATTAATCGTAGCAATTAATTTGCCCACATACTTTCCTACCAGAATCAAAAAACGCCCCTCAGTATCAAAAATCACCTGTTGAACTGAAATAGAAAATTGCTTATGAATTGAAATTGCAATCCCTTTACACTGTGTTGAGGTATCTGTAATATAACCCTCACCAACCCAGTCTTTTCGCAACATCTGTCGATCTGCATTCTGCAGCCATCAAGTGGGTTTCTTGTAAAAAAGCCATGTCAACATTAAGCTCTTTTAACTTGGTAAAAACTCTTTTCTGCTTGTTTACATTTTGCATTCCCTTGACATTCCATGAAATCACGGTAAACATTGAAAAAATAAAAGGAAATTATTTGCCCATCCACCCAAACATTTCTTTCTAAATTTACAAACAATAACTAAATTTACATACCATAAGCGATATAACAAATACATCCTTAGTTTACATTTAGGACTAACCACTTCAAACATCACCAAAATAGTTCTTATTACATAGAAACTGAGAGAAATTTTAATATTATTCAAAAATGTGAACAATAATTGAAAATAAAAAAGTGATAACAAAGTGAATCAGCATCATTTAAAATAATAAATTTCATACCTTGCAGTAGTTTTTGTTTGTTTGTTTGTTTGTTTGCTAAAAGCTCATTTTTATGGCCATTGATTTATGGCCCTATGAATTTGGGCTTTTGTCTTGGAAAATAAAAGGTATACTGTGTGGATCCTGGAATTAGCCCCATTTAGTTTCCGCCACACTCTCCAGCATTCCTACAGACCAGTTCTGAAGGGGTGTCACAGCTGCTTTCTTCGCAACCATTAAAAGAAACGTAACCCCCCCCCCCCAAACCTGTGCTGGGGAAGAAGCAAGAATGTTGGCCGCTCTCGTCTCTTTTGTCTCTTCTCCGAAGACAGAGCTGACACTGTTCATATATAGCGAATGGCTTTGTGGCAGGAGCCGGGTGGTGCAAGTCGAAGCGGCACATGGCGTCCAAGAAGGTGCTGCACTTTCAGGCCATAACTTAGCCGTACAATTCCACACTTCTGAACTGTCACTGTTCTGTCATTATGTAGAGCCCTGTCCCCTGGAGGGATGCAAGGAGGCTCTGAAGGGCTGAGTGGGGGAGCCTGGCAGGCTGGCTTAGACCCATGGGCTGGGAGCTCTGCACCCCTGGTGTGGGCCACCTGAGCTTTGGCCTGGGAAGGTCATTCAAGGGGGGACAGAATGAAGGGGGAGAGAATGAAGAAGCTGCAGGCTTGTGCTCAGAGTAGTGAAGGAGACTCTGAAGCAGTAAAAGCGAGGCAAATGTGTTCAGTTGCCATATACTTTTCCAAACCTGAATTTTTGTTTTTGTTGTGTGTGGGGGGCTGTGTGGGGGTGGTAGAAGAGGGGCAGAAGGAGACAGTATGGATGAAGGAAGGAAGCTAATGGATAAGTAACGGGCAGTTACAGCTTCTTGGAGAAAAGAGCATGCACAGGCAGGGTAGTGAGATTAGCAGCTAGCAACAATAGCCATCAAGCCATGTGTAGTACTTTTCAGGGGACAGTGCTTTATTGGAAGGCATCCTCTATTTGATGGGCTGTTCGGTCCAAGTCCAGTTTAAAGATAAAACACCTTTGTAAAAAATGTCCCTCTTTTGGCTCAGCCATTTTATTTTATTTATTTTACTGTATTTTATTTTATTTTATTTTATTTGAGAAACAAGGTTGAGGGAAGGCCTAGATAAAACATTATCGTTGTTTGTTTTATGTGGCTCTTCTGTTCTCGGAAAGTGAAAAGCATCCCAGCAAAGAGCCTTTTTTGCCAGGGGGTATTTTGGCAGGAAGGCATTGATCTGCAGTTGGAAGAACAGCTTATTGCAAGGGGAACAGGGAACACCTAAATGCAAACTGATGGGCAGGAAGGAACGCAACGTGCCCAAGGATTGTAGAGGTGTCCAAAGTTGCCCCTCACCGGAACGCTGTTTAATTGCATATGTTTCTACAGATGAAATGGATCCAAACGTCATAAGCATTTTTTGGCAAAGCCTGGAGCACCATTTTTGGGGTGGGGAGGTGGGATATACATTTAATAAATAATAAATAAATTTTTAAAAAGCTAAATGGCCTTTGAATAAGTGAGCAGAGGCTGACTGCAGACCTCATCCAGCCAGGTTTACCGGTGTCTGGATCTAAGTCCTTCTCTGGTCTTACATCTTAACTTTTCACTGTTGACTCACCTGTTATCTACAGTTCCTTTCAAAAAAGTGTGAGAGCCAGTGTGGTGTGGTGGTCGGAGCCCTGGACTGGGACCTGGGAGACGCACATTCTAGTCCCCACTCAGGCATGAAGCTCAGTGGGTGACTCTGGGCCAGTCGCTGACTCTTAACCTATCCTACTTCACAGGTAGGTTGTGAAGATAAAATGGAGAAGAGGAGGATCATGTAAGTCACCTTGGGCTCTTTGGAAGAAAAGGCGAGATATAAGTGTAACAAATAAATACATTTCTGCAGATTGCTCCACTAGCTTGCTTCCCCTGGAAACTCACTGGTGTGTGCGTGTGTGTGTGCATGCGTGCGCGTGCTGCTGTTTAGTGAAATCGCTCTCAGACAGGCTGCCATTTAAATTTGAGCAGCCACATCTGGGTGTTTTAATCTCAAGGTTTTGCTTATTCTCTGCTCTTGCTGTTCAACCTTGCAGCTATGAAGTCTCAGTGCACACGAGACTTCCTCTGTTCCTCATCTGTTGCAGCGGGGGGATATTCCCTAGTTTGTTTGCTTTTTCTGAGCAAAAGGTCTATTGTTTTCCCACCATCCTCCTCCAAGACTCCTCTTCATCTCCAGTGATATTAAATGCGTATTGTGACTATTTTCGCTCTTCTCCAAAATGTCTGTTCTGGCTTTCAGATATCGGCAAGTAGGTTTGGTAAAGCATTTAGCACTTATTGCTGCCACATATTGATGATCACACTCAGAATATTGTGTGCTGTGCTGGTTGCTGCACTGCAAAAGGATATTGTAGAGCTGGAAGAGGTGCAGAAAGGGGCAACTAAAATGATGAAAGGGCTGGAACAACTCCCAAAGATTGCAACCTTTGTGGCCTTTTAGTTTAGAAAAAAAGGCGAAGAAGGGGAGACACGGTAGAGCACCAAACATTTTGGGTTGGTGGGCATATTTGGAATTTTGAGAGAGTGTTGCAGGTGCTTTCACAAAATGACTGCTATGGGGGGTGATGTCCATTCATAAAATGGCTGCCATGGTAGGCATGGCCGGTCATAAAACAAAACCCATTTCTGAGAAGGCAAACTGGTGAGACTAAAAGAAACGTAACTTGCCCAAGAACCTAAGTCCAAGGCAGAGGTGGGCTGAACTCCAAAACACAAAACCACTCTTTGGGACCTAAATAAAGATGGCAATGGAGAATCATGGAATCATAGAATAGTAGGGTTGGAAGGGGCCTATAAGACCATCGAGTCCAACCCCCTGCTCAGTGCAGGAATCCAAGTAGCACTTCACTTTGCAGCATGGCAACCCCCCATAAATATATTTTTAAAAATCTTAAGAAATAAAATAAAAATCAGGAAGGGGCAGGGAGCCTGTCGGGCACCAAGACAGGTATCTGTGGGCATGCTGGTGAAGACCCCAGTGATAGAGGTATATAGAATTGTGCAGTGTGTGCATTATCACTCCTAATACTAGAACCTGGGATCATCCACAGAAGTTTGAAAGTTTCAGCTGGTGCAGAACGTGGTTTCCAGGATGGTAACTGGAGCTGGAAGATCATAGAAAGCTGTCTTATATGTCTGCAAACAAATTATTCTGTGACTTTTAGGGTGGTATTCTCTGACTGAAAAGGTGCTGAAGGATGGCATAATTCCTGGAGGAAGCAGGGTCAAATGATTAGATTGTGGTGCTAGTGCTCATCATGCTTAATGTCCCATCCTCAGTGATGAGATGGCCACTGAGTTGATTAGCCAAATAATCACTCTAATGGAGTCTGTGGAATAAGAGGTATAATAAGATGAAAACCAGATGACCTGTGATCTAATACAATTGCCTGCCAATGATCCTAGTTCTTTTGCTGATGGTGAAACAGTATCGGTGAATGGCCAACCTTGATGCGGGAACCAGCAAAAGTGTAATTAGGCTGTTCTTCTGTAAGTCCGAGCAATGGCTCCCCTCCTCTCAGGAACCCTTTTAGGGAGGGAATGTCACTTTTGATGATTACAAAAGATTTTGGACATCTGATACTTTAAATTCCCCTCTCTGCTAATGAGCAACATTGACTGTTGAAGCACAATCAAGAAAAAGGGAGAGTCCATGTCTTATACAATGCCAAGATTTGGGGAGTGGGGGGACTTCCAGTTAAGTTTCACGGGCTTGTTAATTTCAAACTCTTGGTATTCTAGTGCTGTTTCTTTGTCCATCACTCTTCCACCCCCAGAATTGCTCGTTATTTGGCTTTGGAAATAACTAGCTAATAACGGCATGATCGCAATCTCTGCGGAAAAGATACTTGGGAAAAGAAAGAAGAGTGATTGCTGTGTCGCATCATTGTTCAGTAATAGCCCTTTTGATCCATAGTGAGTGATAGCTGCCAATTCTTATGTGTTTTATTTATTACAATATTAATCCTCTGGTTTCTAATTCCAAAACATTTCAAGGTAGCTTTTAATAATTATATTAAATATAGTATTTTTTTTTCAATAAAAAAATCTCTACACTCCTCCTTAAAACAATAAAAGCAGCAGCTAGACGGTGGGAACTTTGGAAGCTGCCTTATGCAGAGTCAGACCGTTGGTTCATCCAGCCCAGTATTGTCGACACTTGAGTGGCAACGGCTCTCCCTCCAGAGTCTCAGGCAGGAAATTTTCCAGCCTTACCTGGAGATGCTGAGGACTGAGCATGGGACCTTCCACGCTCAAAGCTGGTGCTGTACCACTGAGCTATGGCCCCGGGTAAGCGTGTAAGTAAGAAGATCATCACTAAAACTCATAGATACAACATAAAACTCAATCTCAGCCGCATCAGATAACACGCTAAAAGACGCGGCAAAATTATTTTGTTACATTTATACCTTATCCTTCCTCCAGGGTGGTGTACGTAGTTATCTCCCCCACCTCCATTTGTATTGTCACAACACCCCTGTGAGGTAGGTTAGGTTGGGTGAGCTTCATGACTGAGTGGGCATTTGAACGCAGCATTCAGGACTCTCCAGTCGTAGTGTGGCACCCTCGAACTGCAATGCTATGCTGGGCAGGAAACTACTAGCTGAGGTATCTCAGGAAGAGCAGGATAGCAGTGGAATGAACAATAACGTTCTTTCAAAGCGCCCCCCCAAGTGGTGAAGCGGGGAGAAGCCGCCTTTGCCGGCCTCCCATCATTCACTACTAGCCCGTGACGCTTCCTGGCTTTCCCCTTGAGGGTGGACTCATGACCTCTTGGAGTTCCATTCATTTCCCAGCTGCTCCTTCTCCTCACACGCTGAACATGTGTAAGAGGGAAAAGCTGCTCTTTCATGTGCTGTGAGGCATCCTGAATTTCTGACATGCTTGCGATGCTTTCTCAGCCTGTGGCATCCCAACCCCCGGTCCCTCTCCGATCACATTAAGGACCCAGCTGTATTGCGTTCGCAAGTGACCGCAACGCCCCTGGGGTGGAGGAGAGGTTTTGGCTGTTCTGTCAATGACGGCTTGTGTTTTCGTCCCCAGTGCATGTGAGATGCTGCATGTCCCTAGGTGTCTGTCTGTACGTTTACAGCTCCCGCTGCTTCGAAAGGCACAGCTCTTCTTTGGGAAGAGAGCCAGTGCTCAAAAATGTCTTGGGTGAAGCCGGCTCTCTGGGCAGAGCTGGCCTAGGACATGTTTGTCACAGATGTATATTCTTGCTGGAGTCGAAAGCCATGCAAGAGGCCCCATTTTGGCACAGTGGAAGTGGCCGATCCGTTTCCAAAGAACACTCAATGTCTGTTTTGTCGCTCGTTGTGTTTATTCTTCAGCCTACTCCAGAAGACACCGGTGGCAGAAATATCTGTGGAAAGCAGAATTAACACATGTTGCAAGGCGAAGCACTTGGACTGGTATTCAAGCCCAAAGCATGTAGGGTCATAGTTCAGGCTGCAGCATTTCATCAATGAAATCAGTCAGATCAATTGATTAAAGAGCATTGAGCTAACGTGATAGAAACCTCTGCAATCTGTTGATTTCCTACTTTCCTTGCCCTTTGGGAGACTGATGGGCAAAATCCTTCCTATGAAATAGATGTGCAAAGGGCCTTTCACTATTAATATTGCTTTTTCTCAGCTTGCCACATCTTGGGGTCTGTGTGCTGTAGCTAAGAAGGAAGGAAGGAGAGATCTTGGCAATATTGTTCTTAACATGACCCAACTCAGAGAGAGAGAGAGAGAGAGAGAGTAAAATTATTGAATAATGAAGAGGGCAGCAGAATTTTACATTCCCATGGCTGGCTGGGGGATGCTGGGAGGTGTAGTCCAGCACATCTGGATGGCAGCAGGCTGGGGAAGGTGGATCTAGAAACAAAGTATGCTTCTTGCTTCAGAACTGTTGTCTTTACCCATATGCAAATTTAGGCAAATAATGGTTTTGACCTTGCATGGAAAGCAGTGAGTGAGGTGGGCCTCCCTAGACAGGGAGTTTCAGAGCCGAGGTGTGACCAGTTACTCCCATTTTATAGATGGATGGGCTAAGGGCAAACCTGTGATGTCTGAGCTGGGACACAGATTTTCCCTTGTTTCAAGCTAACTCTTCCTTCATCATATCACACTGAATAAAATACGTGAAAAGGGGCCTGTACCCAGTGCATTCTCACCTCTCTTACAGCTTGTTTGTGGATCACATTTCAGTTTGTGGGTAGCTACCACAAAGCCCAATCTGGGGTTGAATTTGGCCATGCAAAAGTGTCCCGGGCGCTCAGCCACGTGCGGTGTAGAAATGGCATCTCAGCAGCCGATTAATATTGTCCCGTGACTTCCGTCATCAGCTGGAAATCACCGATATCCATCTGTTCTTGAGTTTGGTCTTGGAAGAAAGGGGAGAATATGAAATATATAATTCTGTGGGCCTCCCCCTTTTTCCTCTCCCCTCCTGCCTCCACTGTTAAATGTAAACAGATGTTTGAGACATCCTTATGATATATACACAGGGTGGAATAACAACTCTGTGGTAATTGCTTTCAAGCCGTGGCCAGGGAGATATGAATCTTCCAGTGAAGGCGGAATGCAACACTGAACTCCCTCTTGGAAGCCAACCTGACATTCATGGGCCACTTAAGGACAGCAGACTTTCATGGCATGTCCTCCTCGACATGCAACGTTTTATGGAGCTGAAAATGGGTTCAGGCTCATTATCCTGTGGTAACGACACAGCCCCACATGTGCGTTGGGCATTTAACCCACACTTCTGCATAGACGCTTTGGCTGGGGTGGGGTGAGGGGAAACAAATGCAAGCTGAACAGATGGTGGGAGGGATGTGGAGCAAAAGCTAGCTGGTAGGGTTAGGTGTGGAGTGCCAGCGTAAGGCTTAGCTCAGGGGTGCGGAACCTCTTTCAGCATGAGGGCCAAATTCCATTTCGGGGGAGCTCTCGGGGGCCACATTCCAGTGGTGGGTGGTGCTGAAAGCAAAGGGGGTGGGGGCTAAAAATACGAGAAATACCATTTCAGCCTTTTAGAATGGAAAAAAACCTGCACAAAATCCAGGAAACCCCTAAATGATTGACAGTTGGGGAAAAGGGGAGGGAGCCTGGCTATCTCAAGAACCCTGGAGGGCTGTATCGGGGCCTGAGGTTCTGCTTCCCCTCGTTTAACAGTAGTACAGGCTGTTAAAGAGCCCAGTGAGCTCTAACGGTTTCCCGAAAGGTCGTGTGTCCAAAGGAAGGGTGATCAGGGTAGTGAGGGGTCTGGAAACCAATTTTCTGAGCATGAAGTTAGATGACCTGCTAGGTCCCTTCCAACTCCATGATTTTTTGCTTTTAGGCTGGGTTAACACAGTGCTGCCAAGACAGGTCTGGGCAGTACTTAATTTATAAAAGAGAAATCAGCGTTGAGGCCCAGCCTCACCACACACCTTCCAAGGAAGACCTCCTTTTGAATTCCAAGTGTGTGGGAAACTTCAGGAAACAGAACTTCTATGCTGTCTCCTGTTCCTCTCACTGTATATCCCATATGCACCAAAATGTATGTATGTATTTAAAACATTTGTAACCCACCTTATATCATTAAGATTCAGAGCGGCATACAGATAAAATAAATTTAAGCAGCATAAAACAATAAATAATTTAAACATATTAAACCATTAAGCAAGCTAATACCAATTAAAATCTAAAACAATAAAACAGTTAAAACAGTGTGCTACTTTAGGGAATGCATTTAGCCCTCAAAGGCTTTGGTAAAAGGCCAAATGAGACTAATGTCTGCGCCGGTCAAGCCTCCAAGGGGAGGGCATTCCACAACCGGGGTGCCACAGCAGAGAAGGCCCTCTCCCACGGCCCACCATAATGTATGTCTCACACTGGTGGGATGCAGAGGAGGGCCCCTCCAACAGATCTCAGTCCTCGAGCAGGCATATCTAGATCCCTGCTGACTGGTCCCAGTGCCTGGAAAATCACCATCTCTGACTTTGCCTTCGGGACACGGATGGGCAACCTGGGCAGGGATGATAGGAGTTGAAGTAAAGCAACTGAGCCCATAGAACCCCAGAGCAGTTCTGATTCTGAGGAGGAACAGCAATCCGTGGGAGAGGAGCTCGCTCATCCCTCACAGGCACAGAAGCTGGCAGACTTGACGCAGACTCAGGGAGCGATGAGCAATGGAGGGCGCGGAAAGGAGGCATAGCACCTGTTTGGCGCGCAAGCAACGGTCGCATCCCATGGACCCAAGGGAAAGAGGGAGGAACTCTCCCTAGCCCATTAGTTCAGGGTCTGCAAGTAATTTTCCTTCAAATGGGGATCAACTGCCTACCCAGACCATAGGCCACTCTGCTGTTCATTGCTTAGTCGCTGGTGATTAGCATCTGAAAGAGTCATTAAGTTGTAAAAGGATTAAAGCCTTGAAAAGAATCCTTTTGTCTGTGTCTTGAGTTGGCTATTGGAGTAGACTGAAAGAGGCCGCCAGGGCGCTTCTGACAGCTTGGTCCCCGTTCCTCTTTTTTCTCTCTCTCTTCTCCTACTGCCGATGGAGGTTGCCAGGGACTCGGCGGTGCAAGCTCTGGTGCAAGAGAACCAGGCTCTCCGTGATCAAGTGGCTCAACTGACGACTGCCGTATGGAATCTGCAAGCTGCGGTTCAACCCCCACCACCTCCAATTCCCCCCCCCGCCGCAATTGCCCGGTGGCCTTGCCAGAGACGTTTTCTGGTGAGAAAGGACTTTTTCAGATTTTCTGGGCCCAATCGGAGCTGTACATGCGCCTACGACCTGAGGATTTCCTAACAGAACAGGTTCGTGTGGGCTTCATCATTAACCTACTTTCAGGCGTGGCAGCTAAATGGGCTTCGGGACTTCTTCTCGCTAATGACCCCCTGCTCGGGGACTATCAAGGTTTCATGACAGCGATAGCCCGTTTTTTTGGTGACCCCCTGTGCACGCAGATGCCTTCTTGGGAGATTTGCCACCTCAGGCAGGGCAAGGACTCAGTTTCCAGCTACGCGACAACTTTTCACTTGCTGATGCAGGATTTACAGTGGAATGATGCTGCGCTGGTGGCTCAGTTTTTGGACGGTTTGAACGACGAGATCTTGGATGAGTTGGCGCGCACGCCTAGCCCACCTACTTCGGAGGACCTCATCCAGACCTGCCTCCAGATAGATAGTCAGCTGGAGGAGCGCTGGCAGACATGGCAGGGTGCAGGGGGCCGAGATTTCCCTCCTCCCATTCCCCCATGTTTCTTGCCCTCTCCCCCACCCCCCGCCCCTGTGGTAGGGGCAGAGGAGACCCCGATGCAGCTGGGAGCTACCTGAGCCCCACTGCCACCGGAGGAACTAGAGCGGCGGCGCGCGGAGCGCCAATGCTTTTGGTGTGGAAAGCTGGGACATTTCGCCAAAACCTGCTGCGCTAGATCTGCAGCCCCACTGCCTCCCCTCCTCTCCTTCCTCCTCCTCCTCCTCCTCCTCCTCCTCCTCCTCCTCATCCCCAGGCCTGACTAGGCTGCCCCCCAAGCCTGTTGGGGGTCTCCAGTGTGGGGGTTGGTTCCACACCAAGTGGGTGCCTTCTGCAACCCCCCCCACCCTCCCATCTGCTATTGCATGTTCACCTGAGCTTCTCCCAGTGGGGTGGGGTGGAGGCCCTAGCTTTAGTGGACTCTGGGGCTACGACTAGTTTCATGGATGAAACGTTCGCTCTCTTCCACAAGATTCCTACCCTGCCCCTTCATGCCCCCTTGGCAGTGGAGACCATCGATGGGCGTCCTCTTTCTTCGGGCGCGGTGACCCAGGTTACAGCTCTGCTCACTCTGCGCGCCCAGTCCCACATTGAGCAGATTCAGTTTCCCTTGGCCAAGGTTCCCCAATGCCCTATCGTGCTGGGTGTTTCCTGGCTCTCTAAGCATAATCCTCAGATTTCTTGGGGGCTTCAGCAAGTGGAATTTGTGTCTCCCTACTGCCGGGAGCATTGCCTCCCGAACGAGGCGCCAGTCCCAGTCCAGGCCTTAACCCTTTCCTCCCCCCTCCTCATCTTCTGCTTCTGGCAGTTCTTCAGCTACCGTGATCCTCCCAGAGACGTATGCGGCTTTTCGGGATGTTTTCGACAAGAATGAGGCCCACCAGCTTCCCCCCCACCGCCCTTTTGACTGTGCCATTAATCTCATTCCTGGGGCGACCATCCCCGGTGGCCGGCTGTATTCGATATCGGAGCCGGAACTTCGAGCCCTGCGGGAGTTTTTGGACACAAACCTCAGGCGTGGCTTCATTCGCCCCTCCTCCTCCCCCACCTGTGCCCCTACCATCTTTGTGACCAAGAAATCGGGAGAACTCCGCCCGGTGCACAATTACAGAGCATTAAATTTGGTCTCGATCCCCAACAAGTACCCCCTCCCCCTCATACCCGAGATGCTGGAGTGCCTGGAGCGAGCCAAGATTTTCACAAAGTTGGACCTGCATGGTGCTTACAATCTGATTTGCATCCGGGAGGGGGATGAGTGGAAGGCCTGTTTCGGCACCCAGTACGGAGTGTATGAATACATAGTGATGCCGTTTGGGCTCGCCTGCGGGGGGCCCCCCCCCATTTTCGCGTTTTATGAATGCCATCTTCCGGGACTATTTGGACACTTTCCTCATTGTGTATCTCGATGATTTACTTATATTTTCTGAGGACCCCCACGCCAATCAGCACCATGTCTCCGCCGTCCTCCAGCGCCTCCACGAGCACCATCTGTATGCCAAGCTGGAGAAATGTGTGTTTGACCTAACCTCTTTGGACTATCTCGGCTACATTATCTCAGCTGACAGTATCAAGATGGATCCTGCAAAGGTCCAGGCTGTCCTCTCCTGGCAGGCTCCATCCACCAAGAAGGACTTGCAACATTTTCTGGGGTTTGCTAATTTTTACAGAAAATTCCTGCCCAGCTTTGCTCAGCTGACATCTCCTCTCACAGGCCTCCTTAAGGGCAGGAAATCTCCTTTTCATTGGATGGCATCTGCCCAACAGGCTTTTGAGGAACTTAAGAAGCTTTTCAGTTCTGAGCCGATCCTGTTACATCCCGACCCGAGGAAGCCTTTTGTAGTGCAAACTGATGCCTCTGACTTTGCAGTGGGGGTGGTGCTTTTTCAGCCAGATCGGGTGGGCGGCGGGTTGCAACCCTGCGCCTACTACTCCAGGAAGCTGAACATGTCGGAGAAGAATTATACCATCTGGGAGATGGAAATCTTGGACATCAAGTACGCTTTGGAGACCTGGCATCATCTGCTGGAGGGGGCACAGCATCCAGTCAAAGTTAGAACTGACCATCGCAACCTGGAAGATCTTCAGACAGTCCGTGCCTTAAACCAGCGGCAGATTAGGTGGTCGCTTTTTTCGCCCCTGTTCCACCTTAAGATTTACCATGTGAAGGCCTCCGACAACCTACAAGCAGATGCTCTTTCTCGTAACCCAGACCTCCAGCCAGGGGGTGAGGAAAATCTTCACTCGGCACAGGCTCAGGATGCTTTTGTCCGCACAACAGTGGAGGAATTGGGGCTAACCTCTGCCCTCCCACTCTACCCCCTTCTCTTTGCGAGGTGGCCTGCTTTACCATTCTGGCCGGGTCTATGTGCCTTCTAGACCCCCCCGTGAGAAGGTCCTCCATCAGTGCCACGACTCCCCCACCGCTGGGCATTTTGGCATCGCCAAGACCCTGCACAGAGTGACGTGGGATTTTTGGTGGCCTTGTGTGTGTCGGGACGTCAAGTCCTATGTCGCCTCCTGCCCCACCTGCCAGCGGGCAAAGGCCCCCTCAGGCAAGCCCACAGGCTTGCTTCACCCCCTGCCTACCCCCTCAGGACCTTGGAAACTGCTGTCCCTTGACTTCATCACTGACTTGTCTCCCTCACACGGTAAGACCATAATTCTGGTGGTGGTGGATTTGTTTTCTAAGATGGCCCATTTCATCCCCTGCTCTGGGTTGCCCACAGCCAGGGAGATGGCAGAGCTTTTTTTGGTGCATGTTTTCCGGCTCCACGGATGGCCCGAGGGTCTCATTTCAGATAGAGGGGCCCAATTCACTGCCCATTTCTGGAGGGAGCTACTTGGGCTTCTCCATGTGATGCTCCGTCTTTCCTCCGCCCACCATCCACAGATGGACGGTCAGACCGAGCGCACCAATGCAACTCTGGAGCAATATTTGCGCTGTTATGTTAATTACCAGCAAGATGACTGGTTTTCCTTGCTGCCTCTCGCAGAATTTGCTTATAACAATGCCTGCCCTGCTTCCACCCACCAAACTCCATTTTTTGCCAATTTTGGTTACCACCCCAAGGCTTTCCCGTCCACCCTAGCTCCCTCTTCGGTGCCGGCGGCCCATGACTTTTTAGAGGAGTTGCGAGTGGTACACCACCTCTTATGGGACTCCCTCGAGCAAGCCAAGACAGCCTACAAGGCCTCTGCAGACCGGCGGCGCCAGCTGGGTCCGTTTCTGCAACCGGGGGACTGGGTTTGGCTGTCCACCCAATACCTCCCCTCTCACTCACCTGCAAGGAAGCTTGCGCCTCGCCACATGGGGCCTTTCCAGATTACGGCCCAGATTAACCCTGTTGCTTTTCTCCTGGCTCTCCCCCCCTGAAGATCCATCCTGTTTTTCATCAGTCCTTGCTGTCCCTGGTGACCCTCATCGCTTGGTCAGCTCCTCCCCGCCACCAGTGCTGGTGGAGGGGGAGGATGAGTTTGAAGTCGTGGAGATTCTGGACTCACGCCTTTCTCATGGCCGCCTGCAATATCTAGTGGACTGGAAGGGGTACGGGCCACATGAGCGATCCTGGGAACCCACAGAAAATGTGCATGCTCCGTTGCTGCTGAGGCGCTTCCACCAGCTGTACCCCCATAAACCCGGGGCCCCAGGGGAGGGGCACGAGGGGGGCCCTCATGGGAGCAGGGATGATGTCAGGGTGGAAACTGAGCCCATAGAACCCCAGAGCAGTTCTGATTCTGAGGAGGATCAGCAATCCGTGGGAGAGGAGCCCGCTCATCCCTCACAGGCACAGCAGCTGGCAGGGATTCCTCCTGCCAGCATTCCTGAGATAGATAGTGACCCGGGCAGTGAGAGAGCGCGGGAGGGGGGCTTGCTAGATGCTCGACGCAGGCTCAGGGAGCGACGAGTGATGGAGGGCGCGGAAAGGAGGCGTAGCTCCCGTTTGGCACGCAAGCAATGGTCACGTCCCGTGGACCCAAGGGAAAGAGGGAGGAACTCTCCCTAGCCCATAAGTTCAGGATCTGCAAGTGATTCTCCTTCAAATGGGGACCAACTGCCTACCCGGACCATAGGCTACTCTGCTAAGGTGTTCATTGCTTAGTTGCTGGTGATTAGCATCTGAAAGAGTCATTAAGTTGTAAAAGGATTAAAGCCTTGAAAAGAATCCTTTCATCTGTGTCTTGAGTTGGCTATTGGAGTAGACTGAAAGAGGCCGCTAGGGTGCTCCTGACATGGTTCTCCCATTTTAAAAGGTTGAGATGCCTCTCAAAAGGCTGAGTCACAGGCAGGAGGAGCTTTAAACTACTGGCATTTTTGGAGTTTGGGCCCTGCCCTTTTTGACTTCAGCCCCACCCACCACTGGAATGCCCCCCCCCCAGCTTCTCCTAAATGGAGTTTTGCCTTTAGGCTGAAATAGGTTCTGCACCCCTGGTCTAGGAACTGGGGTGTTTCAAGTGTGCCCCTGTTTGTACATGTGACATGTCGGTAGAGATGATATACTCTTGCAGGCTGTCTTTCCCCTTTGCCTGGCCCCCTGTATCATGTTGCTTCTTGTAAGAAGTCAAAAGAAATGAATCCAAACCCACGCAATATCAAATAATGTAAGCAATTTTAATCTAATTAAGGAGTATCTTTGCAGAATGCCAGTGCAGAATATGAGGTCCCTTGGTCCAGAGAGAGAGAGAGAGCGAGAGAGAGAGAGAGAGAGAGAGAGCAAGGTTTCACATTCTTATTTATTTATTTATTTATTTATATAATTTAAATTTAATGTGATGTGCTTTTAATTTTTGCACACAATATGTCAGCTGAGGACAAATCTAATGCAGCTCAGAGGAGACACCTGTTTTTCTCAGTATTTCCCTCCCTCTTGCCATTCTGTTGCCTCCGGCATGTAGCTGTCTGTGTCATGCTTGAATCCGGCCCAAGACTGTTTGGTTAAGGTTCAAATAAGCATCGAAGCTTTTGGCTGCTTTTCCAAAGTGCACTGAAATCCTGGAACATAAAAAAAAAAAAGGAAGTTCCTGAGGTCCCACGCGGATCCTTTCACTGCTGAATTCTGGGTTGCTAGTGTCCTCTAGCAAAAAAGCAGTGGTGCTGGGTTATAATCATTTTGCGTCGAGTCTGTTACACCAGCACTAATGATTAAATAATGATAATAGCTGATAAAAGTAGTCAGATAACGTGATTTGGCTTTACAGAGGGAAATGCCTTTGGGAAGGCCGGTTAGTTGAAGTGGAAGATAATCATCGAAGACACAAGGATACAAGATCCCTTGGCTGCTTTGCTCAGGAGTGCATCTGATGACTTGGGGCTAGCCTTAGATATGTTGGAGTGTGGGTAACTGATGTGCACCCTCTCTCTCCCACTGAGCAAAAACGATGAAGAGTCTTGTGGCACCTGAAGACTAACATGTTTAGGGCACAATGCTATGCATGTTTAGACAGAAAGAAGTCCTACAACGCCCAGCATTCCCCAGCATGGTTGTCTGGGAAATGCTGGGAGTTGTAGGACTTCTCTCTGTCTAAACATGCACAGGAGCTGCCCTTATTCTGGCATGTACTATAGCACACTGCCCTCTGGTGTGTGTATCAGGAGGCGGTGCTAGGCACTTAAAAGTTTTCAGACCCAGGCCCACAGGACACAAACCTGCATAAAATTTGCATACATTGATTTATGTCTATCTATGCAAATGTAGAGCTAATTATGAGAATTGATTTAAATTTCACAGGCGGCACAGCCAGCTAAATAATCTCTCATGCAAATCATCTCAAATAAAATGAATTCTTCAATGAATTTGCCCCTGCCTCATATCATTTCAAACCAATGGAAGAAAGGTTTTTTCCCCTAAGCTTAATGGCCATGCAGGGAGATTTGGGGGTTGGGGGTGTAAACTCTTCCACCCTCAGCTGTAATCCTCCTTGTCTTGTAGGGCAATTAAGCTGAGAAAAAAAAAACTTTTATCAACACCAATGGACATACAGGACTTTGTGTAATAGATCCAGGGACACACATTCTGGGCAGAGTTGCCATAAGTGCAGACATAGCCACACCCTTGGTATGTATGAATGGTGAGGTTTTGTATGATCATAGAATTCCTCCTTGGCCTCACTGTTTAGAGTGACTAAATGGAATGGAAAATGGGGCTCCTTTGCCTTTAATAGTTGCACAGAACAGGGGACCTGATTTTTCTGTATCCTCTCAGGGCCAGTTTCTTCTGCACCCCCATTAAAAGCACCGTAGTCACCCAGCTGTCCGTCATTCCCTACAGTCAAAGAGCATCTTTGTGAACAGAGGAATCTCACGATCACAGTTCATTATATAGGACAGGGATGGGCAACTTGTTGCAATCCAACAACATCTGGAGGTCAACAAGTTGGCCACCTCTGATGTCGAAGGTACCTAAAATGTGGCAGGTGCTGTGAATTAATTGTACCAGTTGGTTTTGAGAAGAATCGTAGCTGAGTGGCTGGGCACATGCGTTGCAATCCCCAGCAACATCTGTTGAACAAAGGTCAGGTTGCAAAGGATGGGAAAAGACCCTTCTCTGCCTGAGATTCTGGAGAAATGCTGCCAGTCAAAGTCAGCAGCACAGGGCTAGATAGACAGGCAGTCTGACTCAAGGTATAAAAGCTTCCATGTTTCAGCCATGTTCTTCTCACACATGCATGGCCAGGTCAGCTTGCATGAGCAAGGGGGTGTGAGTGAGTGAAGCCTTCAGAGATATGAGCCACAGAAAATTCCTCAGTCTCCAAAGCAACAAAATGGACCTTTCATGTCATAAATATTTCACTCATGAATATATCTATGACCTCTAGGTAGGGGTGGATGAAAATTCCACTTATTTCATTTGTTTTGATACGTACTTATCAAAATGTGCAAAGTTATTCATCTACGGATGGATAGAACTTGAGATTTTTTTAAAAATTGAAGGTGGGAGAAAGTAAAACTGACAGATTCATGCATCGCTACCTCTTGGGGTCATACTAAACTGCTCCACTTGAGTATTTCAGAGCCAAAACATCTGGATGTCACCAGGTTGAGGAAGGCTGGGACACACCATGGGCAGGACCACTGTCAAGCCGTATGGAGAGAGAGACACACCTAGGCGAAGGGGCCATACTTCAGTGGTAGAGCACCTGCTTTAGATGCAGCAAGTCCCAGATTCACTCCCCGGCACCTCCAGGTAGGGCTGGAAAAACACTTGTCTGAAAACCTGGGTGGTTGCTGCCAGATTTTTTTTTTAATTGGCAATATCAGGTTAGATGGACTTAGGGTCTGACTCAGTATAAGGCAGCTTCCTATGTTCCTATGAGGTAATGTTCTCCAAGATTTGGGGGCAAACACAAAAATAAACTCTGCCTGATATTATTTTATTATTTATTTATTATTATTGCAAGGACTTGCCCAGCTGGGACGTGAAGTTGGGTCTGTGTCAGGATGCAAGCCCTCCCATCCTGTAGTCACCAAACAAGGGCTCGATCTCCAAGTCAATAGGCTTTATTATGCTGAAACAGTTCAGTCTTTCAGCAGTTCAGGTCCCAAGTTCTTTGGCTAAGCTTCCCGGACTCTAATTAGCTTACTTGAAGATCTCCTTGAGAGATGCACTGCGGTAGGAAAGAAAGTTGTTGCAAATCTAACATTACACATTCAGCACAGAATTTGAAAGGCTTTCTCAGTCCCGTCCTCAGGGAGGATCTTCACCTAAGGATCTCCAGTGATGGGCTAACCTGGTAGACCACCTTAATTCCTTCATTTGCTCTGCTCGCTTAGATCGATGTCTGGCCCGTGCATCTGCCACACTGTCTCCCTCCCCTTCTGCAAGTTGCTGAGTTCCCACAGAAGGAGAAGTGATATCTATGCCTGGCTCTAACTGATTAGCATGCCCTTGAGAAGATTCTCTGTCTCCTGGAGCCCATTGAGGACTTTCCTCCCCTGTCCCCTGGCCCATCTCATCTTCTGACTCTGATTCCATGGCCTCTGCAGGGAGTCTGGACCCAATCCTGACAGTCTGGTGCCCAGTCATCTACACCAAGGATGGTAAACATATGGCCCTCTAGATGTTTTGGCCTATAACTCCCATCAGCCCTAGCCAGCACAGCCAATGATGAAGGATCCTGGGAGTTGTAGGCCAAGATATCTGGAGGGCCACAGGTTGCTCACACCTGATTGACATTGCAAATGTATAGCCCCATCTACCCAAATGTTCCCAATGGTGGGTGAGCATCTTACTCATGTGTATAATGCTTTCACACACTCCCATCCCAGCATGGAGGCACAAGCAGGTCTCTGAGAATGCTACTCATGCAAGACACATCCTGCTGTTTCTATCAGGATAGGCCATAAACTGTTCCAAAAGCCTTACAGAGGTTGGCTATACCGCACTGATTTATGACTAGTGGCAAATAAACGTACAGAATAGTTGAACTTCTCAGGATCCTTTGAAATGTAGACTCTGTATTTTTTCATTCTTTACGGAATGCTGATGTGTGCATAGACTAGTAATATCATAGTGGACTTTGGCTAGTTCTGATAGGAACCTTCTCATAGTTCTATGTGTTTTGGGCCAGAAGAGCCAAGGGACCACCATGCCTTGGCTATACTCTTGGTTACACCTCGGTGAAATGTACAGATAGTTGTGAAGTCTGTTACACAACCACCCGAGTGGGCCCCCCTTTTGCAGTTAGAATGGAAAAATAATAATCCGAGGAAGAAGAATTGGAAGAGTTTCATGAGAATATCTTTGTTTGGACAAAATGAGGCTGCTCGAAAGGAAAGACGGACCAGCCCTTGAACTTTTGGAACAGGGTTGAGATGGTTACATATTGGGCAGGCTAGACTGACTGCAACATGTCTGAATGATGGTTGGATATGAATGTTAAGTAAACATGCAGCCAGCTAGGTGCTGTTTCTCTGGAAAGATAACAGAAAAGACACAGAAGAGGGATTTATCATAATCAGTGCGATGCAATTTGAGAGGACTGCAGCTCAAGATAGATTGAACTCTACAGAGTCTGTGTCCTGGATTCGAAGTGAGGCTGCTGTTGTATGGGAAGACTTGGTGTGAGGGTTCCACAAGGTCAACATCCTGAAGAATGCTCTATGTATTGAAATACTGAGATTTCCCTCTACATCAGACTTGAGTTTTCTTTTCTTTTGTTCCTGTCCTCCCTTTTCTGTTCTATAATCTCATAGTTTCTTCTTGGGCAAGATATTTCTAACACATATACAGTTGAATCCAGCCATAGACCTACTTAGAATAGCCCAGGGTCAAGCGATGTGCACCTGGACACCTTTCATGGCACCAAGGTGCTGTACCCTTCCCACTCTTTAAAAAAAGAAACATATTTCTTTGTGTTCACAGCTGGGATTGCTGTGAAATAGGTTCCTGTTAGTGATGCAAACTGGATTCAAAGGCATTGTTTAGTGTGTTGGGGCTCAGACTCCACCTTGTACTCAGTCTTTTGGGCAGGTTACTTGTCCTTTGCTGTCACCTCCCATGGAAGCCATTTTGTGGTGGTGCCCTGGACAGTTTCTCAAATTGCCAAATGTGCCCACAGCCCAAAGATTTTGCTTACCCCTGGCGTATACCTATTGAAATGTATTGGGTTTAAATTAGACTAACATTGGATACAACTCATAATGCTGGTTTAATTTCCATCATTCCCACAGCTGTGCTTTCTGTTGGGTGCTCTTATATTTTGTATGCCACCCTGGAGTGCAATGGATATTTTGACTGTTCCTTTATGGATTTTATTTGCATGCTTTCATTAATATAAAATAATTCATGAATTGCAACAGCCACATTATTTGTCTTAGTAGTTGTATCAAAGATGAACATCACTTTGTTGAAATATGCATATCACTTAATAAAAGACTGTTTCAGAAACAATGGAAAGACAGGCTTTGATTTGTGGAATTCCTGGCTCTGTTGGGCCAAAACTGAGTAACGTAGGGTTTGGACTTATTTATCCTTCAGCTCAGATAAAAATCACTTTAACAAATGAGCCCATGCTGGATATTTGGGTTTGGGAGGGCTGTTTGTTCCTAAAACTTTTTAACTGGGGTACAACCTCCCCCCACACCCTCAACAATCTGCTTTTTTGCAAATTAGACTAAATTGAATTTTGTTTCAGTTCATGCGAGGACTTATTTAATAGTAAATTGTACTAGACACGAACCAAACCTCCTTTTCCCTCGCTCGAATGCTTGTTTGGGGCCCATTGGATAACAGCTCGGAAAATGAGCTGCAAATTGAATACAGGGACCAGGGACTCAGGATGAGAAACTGAATGCATCCAAACAGTGGTTTGTAAACACGGTTTAGATTTAGTAGAGTTTAATGCCAGACTGTATACATTTCTAACATCTGTGCAATTGGAACCAGACATTGGGTCTTTATTAACAGATATCTATATGGGGAGTTTCTAACCTCCCCCTGCACTAATTTCCTTGCTTTCAAATGTAAGGTTGGGGCCTCTTTGTTTTGAAATATTTTTCCCCTTCTTGCTGAAGGACTCCACCCTTTCTTTAATAACCCAAGGAAGGACCTGATCCTGAAAATATGATATACTGAAGACACCAACTGAATCCAGTGAATTCAGTATATTTACTTATTAACATATTTATGAATCGCTTACATTAATATAAATTTTCTAAGCTATCTACAAAAACAATACGGTGTAAGATCGTAATTAAATACTGTATAATATTACTACATACAGAAGACAAGGTGGGCCTCCTGGGAATGATTGTTTGGAAAACCATGTTTTCAGTAGGCACTGAAAACCCAGAAGGGCTGGTGCCTGCATAATTTGTAGCGGCCAGGACTTCCAGTGGGTGGGCCCCATGACACTAAAGGTCTTATTCTGAGTCACCATGGACTGGACCTCTGAAATCTTGGGCACCACCAGGAGGATATCTCCTGATGAGGACTGGGGCTGGCCCAAGCCAGCTTAAGGGGCACAGGGCAGGCTGCGTGGCAAACAGCTCTCCAACACCGTGTTGCCACCCCCCAAAGACCAGCTGGAAGGGTCCCCAAAGACCAGCTAGTCTAGCCTTTCTGAGACCATGGTGCGCCACAACGTGGAGGCAGTTGCATTTGTAAGAGGTGCTTTGAGAGCAATTGCTCCAGATGACTCCTAAAGCAAGACACCGCCAGATAAGAAAGCTTGTGGTGCTCCTGGAAGGCGCTCAAGATTTTGGCAAGTCTCCTATAAGAGGGAGATCTATAACCATGGGGCAGCACCCAAGAGCTCCAAGGATGGCCAAACTGGGCATCTGATCGGACAAGAGATGGGTCAGAAATTCACTCAATGGGTTTTTTTTTCAATGGATTTACCCAATTTGCACATCCCGAGTCTTTCAGTGAACAGAGAGAGAAGAGCGTGCGCAATAGAATATATGCATGCATTATGAAAAATGCTCACTAAAAAGAATGAATTTCCATTCAGATTTTAAAAAGAAAAGATTGCAAGTGCATTCAGGAGGAGGATGGAATGGGTTTAAGTTCCAATGGCTGACGATCTCAGCAAGACGAAGATTTGGAGCATGAAAGGCCTGATGACAGCCCTCATCAACAGTAAGAAGTTTCCATCAAAGCTAGAGACACGGACAATAAATGCTATTTACGGAGACAAAACTAGGGGTGAACGAATTTGTCAATTTGGGTTTCTCTCAGTTTCTCATTTTTTTCCAGTCTTAAGTTCAGTTCATCCCGAACTTTGAGGATTTTTTTAAAGTTCTCATGAAAATTCATATGCATTTTTGTGTGCATTTCTCCTGATACATGCATTTCTGTACACAATTCTGCCTCATATATACATTTTTGCAGGCAGTTTTTCTAATATAATGCACTTCTAATGTTTCTTCCACTAATATCTCTGTGTTTGTGTGCACTTCCTCCTAATACACACATTTTTGTATGCATTTTTTGATGGGAGAACTCCATTGTAAAATTTGGAGAAGTGCACATTTCGAAGGATTAATGGGGTTTCGGTTCGCGTATTAGTTTGAAAAAGCAAAATCGGGTAAATTAGCATTAAAAAGTGAACTGAATGAATTTCTCCCCCATTTGCAGACAAAGAAGTGTACCTTCTTTGACCCAAAAAAATAACAGGTGACATTTTAGATGTTCAGATGCAGGAAATTTAGGCTAACCCAGGTGTACACACTCATGGAAACAGCACTGTAAGGAAAAATGTACCAGAGGTATATTTATTTTTAATTTAAAATATTTCTTGTCTGCCTTTCAGCCCTCCCAAGGCAGCTTACAACAATAAAATACATAAAAACAATTAAAATATTAAAAGTGATAAAAAATATAAAAACAATAATAACAGCAATAAAAGTCAACAGTAAAACCAACAATGATGTCAACAGCAGCAACAGCAACAATAGCAGTCATATCAATAGAAGGCCAAGGTAGAATAATATGTTTTCATCAAGGCCTTCTTAAAAGTCTGCAATGATGGAGCATGGCAGACCTCCGATGGCAGCTTGTTCCAAAGGTGTGAGGCCACTGCAGAGAAGGCCCTCTCACATGTGTTCACTCACCTGACTGCTCTCACAGAGATGAGAGAGATGGGCCTCTCTTTCTGATGAAGGGCCTCTCTTAAAAAGCTATGGTCCCTTTTTAACTGTACATCAGTCCCTTCCAAGAAAATGGGGGACCGGGTGTGGGGAAGGGTTTGGAGTGAGCACGTGTGGCAACTTCAAATAAAATTACAACAGTTTACAAACATTCTCTGGGAGACTGATGCTCTCTCGCAGTAAGAGCATGCAGGGATGGCTGATTCTTTCCTTTCCCATCTCCAAGAGCCAAGAGGTTACTCAGTGTTGTTATTAACTTGTGCATCTTCCTTATTAGCAGCACAATCACTGCTTTGCACTTATGTCCAGTGAAAGTCCAGAAAATCTACTGGTACCTTTCCAGGCTTCTGTTTAATTGGCAGTACAGGACTTCAAGCAGGACACCCGTACAGGGTCTGGCAAAATTAGGGTGGTTCCAGAGGAGAGAAGGATGAATCAAGATGAATCCAGTCCATGTCAGTTTTGCATGTATTCTATTGTAAGTCAGCTCTATCCAATTTCTGCATGCAGAATATCCCAGGTTCAACCTCTGGCATCTCCAGTTAAAAGGCAGGAGGGGATGAGAAAGACCCCCTCCCTCCCTGAGACCCCAGAGAGCTGCTGCCAGCCAGCATACGCAGTGCTGGGCTGGATGGGCAAAGGCATGTCCCCGTGGTCCCTTTCTTTCCACTTGCTTTGCATGCAGGAGGTCCCAGGTTCAGCCAGCAGCGTCACTAGTTAAACAGGGCAAGGAAATGCTTTAGCCTGAGTTGGAAAAGTGGAGACAAAGGAGCTAAAAGGGAAGGCCAGGTAGAAATAACATGCAAGCGAGCACTGCTGGGTCACTTTCCCATTAAACAGACCTTGTTTTGAACTGTGAAGCTGCTTTTTTAGACTTTGAGAAGGTTCAGCAGTGGGTGAGGCTTAAAGGCAATTCCTCCAAATAACTCTATAAGAACTTGAAACTTGACTCAGTAAAAATGAAGTGGCGATTCTCATAAACCCACACCACATAGTAAGTGCTGTGCCAAACTCCACTGGATGCTTTCCTGAGCACTGATGGATCTCAGAAAGCCAGTGGCTGCTTGGTCTGATCCAGCAGGTCCCTTCTTACATTCTTGCAACCCAAGAATGAGGTGGTACATCTTTGCTTGGACTATACCACTTCAGGCTGCTGCTGGGAGTGTGCATCGTTGAAATCCTCTTCCATCTGGCACAAATTCCCTATGCATGGAAAACTGGCACGGTATGAGTAAGGGTTCTAGCATAGTCTTGTCCCTGGCATCTAATTTTCGATATGCAGGGAATTACAGTTAAATGGAGGAGTGTTCACTTGTGAGTCCCCACCTGCAGTGTGAAGGTGGTACAGTCCAGACACAGGTATATCCCCATCACCTTCTGCCTCAGCGGTCTTCAATATGTCCATGCATGCTTGCATTCTGTGCAGCCTCCAGACTTGTTTCTTCCCTCCTTGTTAGGACTGGCCCCTTCCCTTCCCTTTCTCCTGTTCTTTTTTATTATTATTATTTAAGAAATCCAACCATTTGTCAGTATGAAAATTAGTTTTAAATGCAGCTGACACAGGACTGGGACAATGTTGGCAGATGTGAGCCTGCTGGAAATTGGGCACCTTTAAACTTTATTATATACAACGGGAAGCCATGCGCAGAGCGTGAAATGAAATGCTCTGAACCAGTAACTAGGAATTACGATTTATGTGACAGGGTGCTAAATTAGGGGATTGCTCCTTTCGGCAATGTGAGCCAGTGTTGTTTCTGATTTCAGCTTGCTTGGAACAAATGATGCCTTGGAAATTTGGTCTCTTTCGATTCTTTGAATTGCCTCCCATGGAAAGAGCTGAGACTCTTCGAATCATAGAATCATCCAAATCATAGGATCACAGAGTTGGAAGGGGGCATTTAGGCCACCAAGTGCAACCCCTGCACAGGAATCCAGGACAGCCGTCTTCAACTGCATGCCTGACTTAGTATTCTGTCTCCAGTAGTGGACGATATCAGATGCTAGAGATGATTCTGTGGTGTGAGGGGAGGAACCATAGCTAGTCAATCAGTAGATGGACAAATAATCTCACCCGGTGTCAGGATTGATTCTGAGTGCAGGGAGATAGTTAGCAGCTCGGATTCAGAAGAGGAGCAGCCAGAACTGGGGGAGGTTTTTTCACAGGCCAGTTCAGAGATGGGCAGGTGTGCTTCTCAAGTTACCAGCTCCCAGATGGCCGGGCACCAAACCGCATCCTCACCATGCTCTGTGAGACACAGTGAGCAGGAGGAGGAGGGGCTGGAGGTCTGTGACCTACGGGACGCCAGGCGGAGATGCAGAGCTAAGAGGGAAACGTCGGGGCAGGGCTTAGACTTCGAACCAGTTAGCGATGCGTGAGAGGCTGTGCAGCGGAGCAGCAGGCGAGGGGCGGGACCTCCCTCTCTGAGGGAGCCTAGGCAGACAGCCACCCTTTGAAACTGCGGGCAACTTTCGTTTATTCCATTTGAATCCCCTGGAGGCATTCCTTTCTAGGCAGAGAGTCTTCGAGGATTCGCATCTGTAATGAACCTGAGAATAATGAATTAAAGGCATGAGAATGAAGCCTCTCCTTTAGTGTGTTTGTGCGTGCTTGAGGAAGGGGGGGGGGCAAGGGATTTGTGACACCTGGTATAAAGCAGCTTCCTGTTAATTTCATTTCATTTCATTTTATTACATTTCTGTAGTGCCCAATAACCAAAGCTCTCTGGGTGGTTCACAAACATTATGCTCCTGAAGTGACTAACACGAAATGAATAGTCTCCAATATTTGCTTCCAATAAAGCGCTGCTGAAGTCTTCTCTCTCTGTCTCTTTCATTAGCATTCTCAAATTCCAATGGTGAAATCCTCACCTGGGTCTGTCAGCTTTGAATTTACATGTCGATCCGACAACGCAGAAAATCCCCAAAGCCTGTCTTTCAAATCTGATCTTTTACATTATGAGTCAGTTGCCCATGTGGGGTTTGATTCTGGTTCTTGATAAACATGGCTGATTGTGCTCCAGTCTTGGGATAAGATATGTCATACAATATGGGCCGTGGAACTCAAAAGTAAATCTCTCTCTTCTAAAAACACTGTGTAATTCCAGTAAGTACACCTACAATGGTAATATAACCCATCTTGCTAATGAAGAAGAGAGAGAGAGAGAGAGAGAGAGAGAGAGAGATCAACAATTGTCACATCCCAGGGAACTGTGATCTTTCCATTGTTTTAGTCTTTGCACTGGCTCTCTGATGCTTTCCTCAAGTTTCAAGATCCTAGTCCTCAATGAAGGCTGCCCCTGTCTCCACACAGACAATCTCCCTCCCTGCACTCTTCCTGTCTCTAGGTGGGTTATCCATTTCCATCCTTTCCCAGTTAACGTAAATAAAAATCATAACTCTGTGTTTGCAGGATTCATTAGAATCCTGGAGCTCAACACATTTCCATGAAGCTGTTTTTTTGCTGAGTGAAATCCCTTTGCACCAAACAGCCTCCATTACTTTCTGGTGGCAGGTGACCCCAGACTAAGGTATGTGTGTGTGAATTTTGAGTGTGTATGTGTATTGTGAGAGGGGAAGAATCAAAGTACACATGGATGCGGCTAGCCGACTGTTTTGGCCTCTTGTCTTCTGTCACTTATTCTCACCCTGTCTAAATAACCACTAACAGCCACAGTCGCAGTCTACACAAACGCTGCCTCAGAGCAGCCCACCAAGAAAACATCTGGAAGGGTCGGGGAACAAATCACATGCTTTCCACTACCAAGGTTTGAAACTTAGACCCACAAGCCACGTGAGTGGACAGCCAGCCAAGGACTGGGTTTCTTTGTTTTCCAAAGACAGACTGGAGGTGGCGATGGGGGTGACGGGGTTGGGGGGTTGGGGTTGGATTTGCCATCTCTCTGCAGCCAGTGAGAAGGGGATGTTGCTCAGGTTTCCCAGATGGTGAGAAACATGACATGAAGCTCGGAAGGCCCTTGGCGGAGTATGAATTTACATGGTAGCGAATCTGCACTGTAAAGGGACAGTGTGTATTCGCATGGAAGCAGCATGCAGGGTGGGGTGAAGGTTCCTTACTTGGCTCCATGAACAGGGAATTGCATGCATTAACCAGTCAATATTGCAAAACCTCTGGCTCTGGTAGATGTTAGGAAATGTCAGGTCAGGTGAGGGATGGATGCTATACTTTGGCTTCTTCCAAATGAGGCTTTTATTGTGCAATCGCCCTGCCTCATTCATGGAATTTTAGGGGGGCGGGTTGGTTGGTTGGACATTGTTGTCTTCTACTTGTCACCCTCCTGTGTTTCCCCACTGCACCTTCAATTTTTTATCCGTCCACAAAAAAATCCATTAAGGATGGGAAGATGGAATAGCTACGGAATGCCTTTTGACTGGTAGTGCTCCAGAGCCCTCCGCCTGGAGGCACCCTCTGGCTGCCGTCCATGCATAGTCTTCAAGTGGAGACAATATGTGGTGAAGCTGCTGAATCTTTTCCAGGTCTTTCAGTTCTGCAGAAGCGGTTAGGGCCACATTCCAGTGGTGGGTGGGTCCAAAAGCAAAAGGGGAAGAGTCAAATACCCATAATACCAGCCTATTGTAGCTTAAGGGTTACTTCCAGTAACTAAGCCTTGAGAGAGGCAGAGAGGCATTCCAACCTTTTAGAATGGGAAAAATCCTTGCGAAAGCTGGAAAGCCACCAAATTACCAGCAGCTTGGGGGAGGAGGGAGGGGCCAGGGGAGTGGTGTGGCCAAGTGGAGAATCCCAGGTGGGCCAGGTTTGGGCGATAGCTCTGAGGTGCAACACCCCTTATTTATGAATTTCCTCATTTGCACTGTCAGTTTGGGTACGTCCTGCATAGGGTGGCCATGTGTCCTATTTTATGTAGGGCAGCCTTCTCTTTGAAGGGCTGTCAGAAGACAGTCCTCTATTGGAAGGACTTCTCAGTCCAAGTCTGGTTGAAGGGGAGAAAGGAGAGCAGAACAAGGCCTTGATGTTGCCCATCAACAGCTGGCATCAGGACAGCAGACTGGGCAGCTACACAGGTCACTTGCTCAGCCTTCTCCACTATGCTGAGATGTATTGTATTTTTCTTTACATTATTGTTATTCTTCCTAAAATTGCACCTCTCTCTTTCCCTATAAATTGTCACATGCAAATGTTTCTCAAATATGTGTCCTCTTTTGCCCTCTTTTTTGGGGGTACTACATACGTGGCCACCATATTGGGAAGTTGCCATTTTGAGGTTCCCACAATGACCCCTGGAGACATTACATTGAGGCATTGTGGGAGCATCAGAATGGTGGACAGCTCAAAGGCCCTGGTGCCCGAGGGGTTCACCAGGAGGCACTTTGCCTTGTCTAGAGTAACATTTGATGGTGTGCTACATTTTGCTCCAGTTCTGGGATTGTGGAAACCATTCTGTTAGGGCTATGTGTAGAAATATACAGCCCTGCCAATAAGGAAGCCAGAAGAAAGAGGATGGTGAAGAAGGAGCGGTGACTTATTCCCTGAAGCCAGCAAGACAATGCAAAGAAAGTGAACCATGGTAAAAGTTGCCCAAATAACTTTGTTCTTCTTCCAAAGAAAAACACCACCACCACACACACCTGTGAGGCTTGTAGCCAGAACCAGATGGGGGTACAGAACCAATTCTGAACAGATTATGAGCTAGTCATTTACTGGGTCTCAGCCACAGCAAAATCTACAATCTTGTATATGTATTCTAGAATACTGGGGGTTGTGGAAATCATCCATGAACCTCTGGCACATGCAGCATGTTGTACATGAGACTGGATGCCTACCAACATAAGGTGTGAATAGGGATCTATGAGAAATTAGTTTCAATTCGTTTTATGACCAGAATGTACCCAGTCTGCACCTCCCAGAACTGAATGCAGACCTGAACAAAATCTCTGTTCAAAATCCTCATATTTGTGAACTTGCAATGTAATTCATGGATTCCCCCAAAAAAATATGTTCCAAAAATGTGTACATTTGAAAAATGCACATGAAACAATGTGTGCATTTGAAAAATGCTTTAAGCAATGGGAGAATGGGTCATATCTTTCAAAAATGCACACAACTTACACGGGCATTTGGAAAAATGCACACAAATGGTCTCTGATGTGGACACAAGTCGGAATGAGCTTTGTGGTGGAATTTGGAGAACCTCAGCAAGCTCAGGTTTTGCTGATTCACAGATCCCTCTGGGTGAATCAGCTCTTCAGTTGGAGTCCATATGTTTCCAAGTGGAGCTGATCACATGAATTGTTTCCTTGTCAAGGCAGAAGCAGAGAGTCATGAGGTTTGTGTGTCAGCAGCCTTGAAAAGTGGGATGAAGTTAAAGTGTTTTGATTTTCCTGGTTGGCCTTCACCCATTGCTGCTGTGCCCCATGTAACAGTCTATGCTGTAGATCTGATGTTTCCATTTTGCTCCAAATAGAGCGGTTTCTGCAGCTTCTCACTGTCACTCCAGAAAACGAGACCCCTGCTTCAGTGGAACAGTATAAGGTGTGGGGGAGCAATGGACTGTAATATTTTGGCTTATTACAGTAATGGAGTTTCCACTTTCAGGGCTGGCAGGCAAAACTCTGAGAACCTCAGAATCTGGAGTGTGCGACACTGACCCTTTCCAAAAGAAACCTCAGAGTATGCCAGTTCTTATTATTTATTCTGTTCAAAGGGTCCGAGCCTTTTAGAAGGTATTATTGAGAGAGCTGGGCTTAACAAATAGACTGTTTTCATGGGATTAGGCTGTTCGCAGAGAAGTGGTCCCTTTGCCCGGATTACATGCTGAAGTTTACTGGAAACTTCCTGGCTTAAAGAGAAAAAAATTCAAAGGAGCTTATAATTTTCAAGAAAATAATATCCAGATATATAACCTCAAACCACAATGGAGAAAAATTCTGACTCAACTCTTTGATTCACCACCTGATTATATTTGGTTCTCGGGTTGTTTGTTTTTAATGAGAGGGTTTTCTTGTAGATCACGAAGAGTTTGGGGATGGACTGCACCTAAGAGGTGATTGGCACTTGGAGAATATATCTATATGTCTGTGTGTGTGTGTGAGAGAGAGAGAGAGAGAGAGAGGGAGACAGACAGAAAGAGAGAGAGAGGGAGAGAGAGAGAGGGAAAGAGAGAGAGAGAGACAGACAGACAGAAAGAGAGAGAGAGAGAGAGAGTGGGAGAGAGAGAGAGAGTTCTCTCTGTTCTTCCTGTAGGGTGTAGGGGAATGCCTGGTGTTTTCAGGAATTTGGAAGGTGGTTTAGGGTCCCAGCCACAACATGATCACTTGCAAAATCTGGGAAATAACTGGGAAGGAACAGAGAGGATTCCTGCTCAGCCATGTGCACAAGGTAAGTCACTGATGTGATAAGAGACTGACAAACAGGATCTGCAGTCTCCCCCTCAGTGCCCTGTTTGGGCAGACCCTTTAAGGTCGGTGGGTGTGGCTGACCTCGTAGCGCCGCACAGCAGCAGGCTTTTTTCTTTCTGAGCTATGAGGAGCAGCACTTCTTCCGAGAGGCACCATCCCAGCAGCTTTGGTCCTCCCCCCACAAGACCCACAACACACAGGACTGACACAACTGGTGCATTGTGGGAAAAACAACATGGTGGTAGGGTGGCCACCTACACTTTGCCCACAAAGAGGAAATACCTCACAAAAAAAGAAGACAAAAGAGGATATACCAATTTGCATACCATTTACATATGCTAATTCATACACATAGATGCAGGTTTAGAAATAAGAACTCTAATTTGAGTCGAAATGCAATATGCCTCACCAGAGGGGGGAAGACTGATCTGATGACCTGCGTGCCTGCTCAGGTGGTAACTGTGGATGGACGACTTCAAGGCCCTCCTCTCCCTTTTTATGGTTATTTACTTTCAGCCGGACTTGATCTGGACAGCGCTTTGAATAGCAGATGCCTTCAAAGTGAGGACTGCCCTCTGTAAACTAGGACACCAGGCCACCCTACGTGTATGATCCTTGAGATGTGTAGCCAGTGTTGGTGCATTGTGGTCCCATCAAAAACAACAAAACTCTGATCATTTGAATCTTCCTAATTTACTGTTCATCTGACAGTCCTATCTGGAAGTCATTTGGAAATCCTCCCCTCCCGCAGTCTTCTGAATGTGAAAAAGAAAGGCTCTCTGCTACGCGGTATTAAGACGAGATGGTCTTGAGTAGAGATGTACGGATTTGGTAAAGTCCCTTCCACCTGTGTTTCATGAATTGTCAGGTGCCTTTTGTTCCATAGCCTGTTCACTGACAGAATCGGATTCTTTCCAATTCCCCATATTTGCACAAATTCGCACTTGCAAAACTGTGCAGATCCTCCCCCAAAGGCCCATTTTCATGCTTTAGCCTATGGGGGAAATGCACATTTTTGGCTGGTGTTTTTTATTTCATGTATTTTTCTATGACTAAATTTGCATAAAATTCCAGAAAGTAAAAAACAAAAACAAAACCTGGTCTTCAAGTCCATGGAATCCATGTGACTCAGGAAAAGCTGGCTGCTGCTGAATCTGAACTCATGTGATTCCGTTGCGGATTTCTCCAACATCCCTGGTCTCAAGGAGATCTGCATTCTGTCTGCAGCTTAACGTGTCCTTGTTGTTTGCAGTAGTGGAGGAATCGGAGAGAGAGGGGCAGCGTGAGAAGCTGGGAAAACATCCCTTGGATGGCTTCTTGGATGATATAAAATGCAGATAAGACGGATAAGCCTATAACTTGCATATAGAGGACAGGGCGGCTTTCTTTCAGTTTCCACATATGTGAATTCTCCTACAAGCTGGGGATAAATAAGCAGGATTGCAGCCAAAGGGACTTGGAGTGTGTGGGACCACTCAGAGCCTGTGAAGGAAAACCTAATGGAGTCACAGGCAGGGCCTCCTATGATGTAACGGGGGTTGGTTCCAGCAGCTGACAGATTGTGTATTGCTATCATGTATTCTGTTATTCACACATGATCTCTAATTTCTTCTTTGGGATAAGCCATCTCAGTTCTTTCATTTCTTCTTCGCTTCCTTTCCCATTGTGGCCATTTCAGGGCAGTTTACACATGCTGTTATCTTGGGATAATATCTCATGAACTAACATCAACAACGTCTGCTTCATTTATCCACATTCAAGATGGGAATCAAATTTTGACATGAGTTCTAAAGAGAAGAAAATGTCAGCCCCTGCCAAAATCAGGGGATCTTTTCTTATATCCCCATCATCCTTGAGAGGAGTGGTCTGTAGATATATTTGGGGTTGTTAGGTTTTTGGTGGGATTAGTGGGGTAAAGGAAACATTGAATCATGTGAATATCTGAAGCTGCGTTATATCGAATCAAACCCTTGGTCCATCTAGCCCAGTGTTTTCAACACTGACTGGCAGCAATGGCTCACCAGGGTTTCAGGCAGGATTCTTCCCTAGCCCTACCTGGAGATGCTGGGGATTGAACCTGAGACCTTTCGCATGCTAAGCAGATGATCATCCGCTGAGCTATTATTACCAGCTCTTGATGCTGTACAAAAAAGAGATCAAAGTTCTAGGGCAAGGCTGGGCAACTTGTGGCCCTCCAGATGTTTTGTCCTACAACTCCCATCATCCCTCACTGTTGGCTATGCTGACTAAGGCTGATGGAAGTTGTAGGCCAAAACATCTGGAGGGGCACAATCCTGTTCTAGGCAATCACTGAGCAATAGCCTCATCTCCTAAAATAGGGGTGGGCAACTGGTGGCCTTCCAGATCATCCCTCAGCGTTGGCTATGCTGGATAGGCTGATGGGAGTTGCTGTCTAATGATGTCCGGAAGGATGCAAGTGGCCCACCCATGCCTTAAAATATCCTGTTCCTCTGCTTCTGTGTGTCACCCTACTGAGGAGTATTCCTCCTTCCTCTGGGGGCCCATGAACCCCTCTCATCTCTCATCCCTCATCACAACTCCTTGTAAAAATCCAAACCCAGGAACATATATTGAGTCAGATCACTGGTGCAAGTAGCTCAGCTTTCTCCAACCTGGTGCCTTCCATATGCGTTGGACTACTCCTTTGAAGGGCACCATGTAGAGGAAGGTGATGTAGCTCAATATTATCGGCTGTGACTGGTGGCAGCTTCCCAAAGTCTCCGGTGCAGGTCCTTGTCCTGTCACCCAAGAGCCTTTATGACTACACAGGCCAGGATCTGAACCTGGACCTCTGCACTGAAAGCATGCATTCTACCACTAAGTGATGGTCCCTGCCTGCCCACTTGAACATTCAGGAGACAGATGAAGCAAAACTCGTCCACCAAAGTGCGAGCGAAAGAATTATTTGTGCCCTCGATCTGCAAGCACTGTCCACCCAACAATCCAACTCCATTTGTGTGTTTCTCTCTCTCTCTCTCTCTCTCTCTCTCTGTCCCTATTTTAATTCCTTAACACCAAACAAAATCTTAATTTGTGAGCCCCTATACAAAGAAAATGCACATTTTATTGGTGGGACTCAGATGTTTTATCTGAAAGAAATTGCAAATTAAGTAACCACAGCAGAGAAACATCTGCAGCCCTGATTGGCTGCAAAGTAGGAAGCCTGGAGTACAAATTGAAGGAAGCCTGGATTATAAATTGAAAAGCAACAGGTAGTAGGTGTGCATTAATATCTCTCCTTGTCCGTATTCCAGAGAAAGCATTCAATGAAGTTCTCTGCCTGACCACATCAGTCCCAACTTTGGCTGTTTTTTGTTCCGACTTGCCCTCTGAGCACAGCAGTCGAGCAGCTTTCAAAATCATGGCCAACAAACCAGGGCAGTATCATCAATGGTAGACATTTCTCAGGCTTGGCCACAAATCAGCCAGACACTTGACTACATGTGACTCTTGCCAACAGCAAGGTGGGCCAGATGAATTTCCCATAAGTTGCTTTCTTGCAGAGAAACTTTTGTGGCCTCCTCAGTGGATGTTTTTCACTCAGGTGAACTAGCGGGAAGAGACCGGTCTGCCAGGCAGTGTGGAGTGTTTGTGTTTCGTTGGGCCTTACAAAGCAGACCCCCTTAGGGAGGAGGCTCATCGCATCCATGTGTTCTGCTTTACGGAGGACCATCTTCTCTTTGGAGGCGTCGTCTATTTGAAGGGTCCGGTTTAAAGATAAAGCTCCATAAGAAGGGAGAGCAGCAGGGGCTTTGAAGTTGCCCCTTAACAGTGAGGCACCTGGATAGGAGACTGAGCAGGCACATGGGTCACCTGGTCCCAGTCTAGCCCACGATGGCAAGATGTATTTCTATTTGAATTACAACTATTTATATGTTTGCACCTATGCATATTATTTATTTATGTTATTGTTATACCCTGTTTCTGCAGCCAACCAAGGTGGTTTAAAAAAAGGAGCATATGCAATTTTTATGCAAATCCGCATTCCTCTTTTGACCTCTGCTTGGTGAAGGATGGGTGGCTGCCTTAGGAGGGACCGGAGCTCGGTGGTGGAGCACCTGCTTTGCATGCTGAAGATTCTAGGTTCACTCCCTGGTGTCTCTGCTTAAAATTATCTTGTTCGCCAGGGCTGGGGAAGGCCCCTGCCGCCCTGAGCCCCATGACAGCCACTGCCAGTTAGGGTAGACAAGACTGTGCTTTCATATAAGACAACTTCAGACATTGGGAGGTTTCACAGCCAAATTACAAAGAAAAGAACAATAGGTCAGAAAGGTCTTTTTGTCAACATTGCAACAGCAAGAGACTCAGTGGTCTTTACCTGGTGATTCATCCTTCTAAGGCAGTCTTCCCCAACCGGGTGCCCTCCAGATGTGTTGGAATACAACCTCCATCATCCCCACCCAGGCAGGGGATGATGGTTGCAGTAGTCCAACACATATCGGGGCCTGGGGAAGATTGTTCTGAGCACTAAGAAGTTGCACCTCAAACCCTGTATTTTAAAACAATGGCGAAGAAGTCCAATAGCCATACTGGCTGAGGATGATGGGAGTTGTAGTCTGTCTGGAGGTGTCTGGTTGGGGGAAGGCTCACCAAAGCACTAAAGGGATCCACCTCATACCTTCTTTTATTTTTAAGCAATGGCGGAGGAGTCAAAATTAAAAAAAAACCCCACTACTATATTTTTCCTTGACTTTGTGGTCTTAAAAAAAGCTAAACAAAAAAACACCCTGCTTCATCTTTCTAATTACCAGTTTATTTTGCAGTGCTTTTTACTCTTCTTTGGTGGGAAAACAAAATCCTCTCTCCTTTATACCAGATTATCAATGGAGAAAGCCAAAGAGGCTTCCAGAGCGGTTCTAGGTTACCCGCTCATCTGTTGCCAGTTGGCGCCTGAGCAGGGCTGCCATGGCTACTGGTGCTGCCGCATAATTTGGGGTGGATGCTCTGTGGCTTCTCCTGTTCCCTGAGCTTTGTTGCTCTTTGGTTGAATTTCAATGTGCTCCTCAGCACAAACACACACACGCATCCACAGCCATACTTAATTGGGCCAGCAGCGGAGAAAAAGAGAAGAAGATCTGACGTGCCACTGAGACTACCTCTGGTCCTCTTTTCCTGTTCTCCTCCATCGTTGCTGAGATTCGCATCCTTTCCCCATTGGGTTTGTTTACAACTGTCCTCCTTTGATAAGCCAAGCAATGTTTTGTCTCTGCGCTGCAACAAACAATGCTGTTTTGTTTAGATTCTGGGCTTTATCTGTGTTCCGAAGACTGTTTGCAAAAAGCACAAAGGGACCCCACCACAGTATTAATATTCTTCATATTCTTATTCCCCCCACCTCCTCCCTTCATTTCCTGGCCCAGCTGTGGTTTTGTTCCTGAATGTTGGGAGTCCAGATGTGCTCGGAAGTGAAGCGTCAGCTGAATTAAGATGAAAATGCGGGTACTTTTATGTTGCTGCTCTTTGTAGCAATGATGGAAATGCTTGTTGCCTCAATGAATGAAGGATCCTTTGTTTGTCTCCAGGATTGGGACCATCAGGGCATCTCACCGTGCATTTCTTTCTCTTGCCAGAATGCTCTAGCCTTGGTCTTTCTTGCTGGCCTGTGAATCAGTACCTTTGCTATTCGCCATGATGGATATGCGGAACCTCCAGTTTCAGGGGCAGTGTAGCTAATAAACAGCAGGGGAATGCTTTGTCTGTGGGCTCTGGTCCTGGGCTTCCTGGAGGCATCTGGTTGGCCACTATGGGAAGCAGCATGCTGGCTGAGATGGACCTTTGCTCTGATCCAGCAGACTTTGGCTCTTATGCCACTCCAGGTTTGCCAAAAATATTCCACGTTCCCAATTCAGGGAAGCAGGGTAGATTATGCAGATTTGTGCAAATGTACTTACAGAACTGGGCCAATACATTTTGCAAAGGACAAAATGGCACCCTTTGCATTCCACATGTAGAAGCTGACTGGACTGGCAGTTGACGCTTACCAGAATAGTAGCGACCGGACAGCCTCTGCCATCACACCTAGAGGTAGCAGGCTAATGTAGTTATTTTATAATTACATCTATTATTACATTTCTGTCCCAGCTTTTTTCCTCTTGCGAGGAACCTAAGGCAGCTTACATAGTCCTCTTCCTCTCCATTTAATCCTCACAACAACCCTGTGAGGTAGGTTAGGCTGAGAGATAGTGACTGGCCCAAAGTCATCCAGTGAGCTTCATGGCTGAGTGGGGGCTAGAACCCAGATCTCCTGAGCCCCGGTCCAACACTCTAATCATTGTACCACATTGGCTTCCAATTGAGGGGAATGGCTGGTGGTGTGGGTCAGGTGGAATGCCTGGGGGGCTGCCACTGCTTCTGTCTCCCCACCACCCCAGTACCTGCCACCTGAGGCCTTCACCTCACTCTGCTAAATGGTAGGGCCGGTCCTCTGTACTTAATTTGCCCAACCGGGATTTCCAGATGACACTCTGTTGCCTTCTATATGATGCAAAAGACACTCAGGGCTTGGGAGCGATTTGTCTGAGAAGGTGGCCTTTACAGCATGAGGACAAGGCAGAAATAAAGTGGGTAATATGTAAGCATGCTTCCCAAGGAATCAAGTCGCATGGAATTAGTCTGGTGGGATGGGTGGTGGTGGGGAGGTAAGGGAACTCAACCAGCATATTATACTCTTCAGAGCTGAGATGAATAACTGGAACGCATCACATGGGTTTTGGACAAGCAGTTGATGACTGTCTGACCCCCTATTACATTACTTTCCACAGATCAAGAACAGATTCACTTAACACACATGCACACACACACACACCACTGGATATCACTTTTCGTGTAAGGTGCCTGAATTAATAACATATTTATTCGTAACATACTGATCACATGAAGATAATTACATTTGGTGTAAGTGAGAAACTGAGAACCTCTGAGAGTGCTGCCAAGCACTGTGTGGCTTTTTATTTGTGTGCACACCCCGATGCATGCGTCCGTTAAGAACGCTCTGGAGGGTTTGCAGTGTTCGGCTTGTGCTTCTCCACTTGTCAAGGAACCCCCAAGTAGGGAGAGGGTGTGGAAGGACCTCGAGCCCTCAAACCTCTAACTGCATAACTCCTTCCAAGAGCTACATCTCAGCATCTCAAAGTCCAAGCATCCTACATTATATAAAAGAAAGATGGAATTTGAGAAGGAAAAAGCCCACTAATCCCAATGTGGACATCTTTTTTGGCCACATTCAGAAAGACATTGTGAGTAGAAAACACCATGGATAAACTGAGCATAATTCAATTACTTGTGACTGTGACAATGGTTGGCCTATGAATTTGTCAAGGGAGGCAGTGAGGCTAGAGGTGCCTCACCTTTTCCCTCCAGCCAGATTGCAGGATTTAGGATATCCTGTATCATTGGGAGGCAGGGGTGCTATCCCAGACCCATAAGCTGTGATTTCTAGACTTTTTGCTGAAATTTGGGGGTGGGTGGGGGGAATCCTGCCAAAATAAAAGAATTTGGATCAAATATTGTGTTCCATTGCTTCCAAACCCTGATCAAGTCATTCAAGTGGCTGTCACAAATTCTGCCTTACTTTAGAAGAATCCACTTACATGAATTCATGTGACATGCTGCATTCTCAGTGTGTTTTCTTTAAAAACCTTTGAAATTAAACTATCTTTATTCTTGTAAAATAATTTCAACCCTTCTGAGCCAAGGCGAAATCGTCCTCATGAGCAAAATGTGGGCACGTTTATGCAGCCTTATAATAACAACAAAGGTGCAGTACAACTGCGAGTGTGGTGGTGTGAAATGCAGTGTGACTGCGAATAAAACATGCACATGTAAAAACTAGGGCTGTGCACGGATCCCACGCTTCACTTCGGACCTATTTGGACCCCATCTGCTTTGATTCAGATCTGAATCCGAAGCAAGATTTGGATATCCGAAACACTCGTTTTTGATGTTTTCCCATTGACTTGCATTGGAAACCCCAAACAGCCATAACTTTTTCAGTTTTTATGGTAAATACATGAACTTTGGATAACCTGCAGGTGGGCAAGTGGGATCCTGTCCCTATGGAGGGGATCCCACCTGCCAGGTTTCAGACAGTTTGGCCCAGTAGTTTTTGTGCTGGATGGAGTTAAAATGTGATTTTTTCAACAAAAACTCCAAAGCAAAGAGCTATAACTTTTCACTGTTTCTGTAGAAGTGCTTGAAATCTAGGCACCTAGCAGCCCCCATGGAGGGGATTCCACCTGCCACATTTCAGACAGTTTGGCCCAGTAGTTTTTGTGCTAGGCACAGGTGAAATGTGCTATTCTTGGAAACTCAAACCAAACTGCATTGAGCAGGGGGTTGGACTCGATGGTCTTGTAGGCCCCTTCCAACCCTACCATTCTATGATTCTATGAAACTCAGAAGGGAAGGGATAATATAATCAGAGTAGTTAGGTGTTGAAGCAGACGAGGTCATGATCTCTGCTGTAGGTTTCTTCGAAGTGCAAATAACCTCTCTCCCCTAGTACTACTTTCCTATTCAGCTTCACAGTGGATGACCTCATGCTCTGTTTGGCTGAATACACATCGCCTGGGATAGGGATGTCAGAGAATTCTGCCACGGATCTCAGTGAGGCCTAATGCCAGTGCATTCGGCCCCCCAAAATCTGTGGCGGAACAAAGCCCCTTGCCCCACACCCCCGCAAAAGGCATGCTAAATGGAGCACTCACCTGGTGCCATTCGCGCTGCTTTGCGAATGGCGGCCACATCTGTGGCCGCCATTCACTTCCCCATTTTTGCCATGATAGGCTACGTAAATACTTATGTAGCCTATCACTAGGGATGTCAGAGAATTCCGCCACGGATCTTGGTGAGGCCAAATGCCAGTGCATTTGGCGCCCCGAAATCTGTGGCGGAATGGCCTGCCACCCCCCCACCACCCCGTGGATCCCCCCCAGGACGAGACTTACCTGGGGCAGATATTCCGGGCGGCGGCGGCTCCGGCGGCGGCTCCGGCAGTGGCTCTGGCGGCGGCGGCAGCAGCGGGTGGTCTTCCGACTGGCTGCCACCGCCGCCATTTCCAGGCTTGTGGGGGGAAAAAAAAACAAGATGTGATAGGCTACATAAATCTTTACGTAGCCTATCATGGTTGGGGGTGGGTTTAAAAAAAAAAAAACGCGTACGCAAATGGTGGTGGCTATGGCCACCGCCATTTGCATTCCTTCTTTTTACCGTCTTAATCTATGTAAATATTTATGTAGATTATGATGGTGAAAATCAAGGGGAACGCAAATAGCGTAGCGGGCACTATTTGCGTCCCCTTTTGATTCGCCGTTTTAGCCCATGTAAAGATTTACGTAGGCTAAAACGGTGAATGAAAAAGGGACGCAAATAGCGCCCGCTACGCTATTTGCGTTCTCCTTGATTTTCGCCGTCATAGTCTACGTAAATATTTATGTAGATTAAGACGGCCAAAAAGAACGAATGCGAATGGCGGCGGCCGTAGCCGCCACCATTTGCGTACACGGTTGTTTTTGTTTTTTGTTTTTTTACCGGCTGTGGATGGCTCTGGCCTGGCCGGGGCGGGCCTGGCTGGCTGCTCCGCGGAGCTGCTGCGGAGCACAGCCGGCCATTCGAGGATTCCAGGGGGAGGAACGGAGCGCCTCCCCCCCGGCCAGGATTCTGGGGGGAGGGACGGAACGCCTCCCCCCCCATCAACATAATTTGCGAAACGTAAGTCACTTTTGTACATCCCTACCTATCACGGCTAATGCAGGGATGCCATTTGCGTCCCTGAGGAGGCCGTGATAGGCTACGTAAATATTTATGTAGCCCCTGTTTTTTTTGCCGTGATAGGCTACATAAATATTTGCAGGGACGCAAATGGTGGCCGCTACGCCATTTGTGCCCCTGTTTTTTTGCCATGATAGGCTACATAAATATTTACGTAGCCTATCATGGCAAAAAAAGAGGAACGCAAATGGCGGCCACCGTAGCCGCCGCTATTTGCGTCCGCATGCTCGCACGCCTGCGAATGCACCCAGCTGGCAGATCCGCAGAGCTTCCGCGGAGTGGAGCCAGCCGGGTTAGGATTTCAGTGGGAGGTGCAGAGCGCCTCCCCCCGACCTTGAATCACCCCCTTCAAAAAGGTAAGTGACTTTCGCACATCCCTAGCCTGGGAACACTGGTAGGGTAGTTTTTGTAGTAATGTGCTGCTTTTTTTTTAGCACACACAAAATGAATATTATATATATAATATAATACACACCTGCCAAATTTCAGACAGTTTTTAATTTAAAAAATGATGCAAGTGAAATGAAAGAACTGTGAGTGTAGCAAAGTGCACATCATTATCCAGTTTATATTTATATATGCAGTTCATGATCTGGTCGGGTGCTGGAAACCTCCACCTTGTGGACCCATACCTCTCCCACCCCATCTCCTCCATGGTGGCCTGCCGTTTCATGGGGGTGAGAAATGGAGAGCTTGCAGGAGTTCTGGCACCACCAGCCTTCCGCTTGCCCCTGCTGCCGGCCTGCCGGGACGCGGGGGCCTCTTCCCTGAGCAAGGCCGATTGGTGCTGCCTCCTCAAGCGCAGGAGCAGGCTGCTGGTGCTGTAGCGCCCGGGCTGTTTCCTCTGCTCAGAGGCGCCTTGCAGCAGCGGCACACAGCAGTGCTGGGATCCACTCCCACCTCAAAGCACACAATGCTGCCCTGCCATTTCTACGGAGACAGAGACTGCCTGACTTGAGTCTCAAGGGGCACCATAGGAGCGGGGGGAACAATGGGAGAGGGGTCGGTGCTGGAGACTGAGCCTCTGCCTCTGCTTGTCCTCCCCCACACCTCTCCTCCTCTTGACCCTCCACTGTGCCAACGCCTCTGATGTAACTTCCCCCAGCGGGCTCCCCTCTACTCTACAGAAGGAGATGCTGCTCCTTTGGCAAGAGGGCTACTGCCTGGACCAGCCTCCTCAAACAGTGACCTCTGGGCACTGCGGCTGGCCTCTGCGCTCTGCTGCCCCACAGCAGGGCACACTATCCGGACCGGGGGAGGGCCAGCTTGGCTACCGGTGCTGCTAGTCCCAGCAGCACCTCGCCAGCCTCTGCCCCTGTCAAGACCCAAAAGATGCCTCATATTTGGGCTTCCTTTGCCACACAGTGTAGTATGAAATTTAAATAATATATATGACTGTGTGTAGTGCTTTGCACACTGTATTTTGAAATGTGGACTTGTGTGTAGTGCTTTGCCACACACTGTTTGCTTGACCACAACACACACACACAAGAGAAAAAGAAAAGCAAACACTGAACTACCTACAAGCAAAGGGGAGGGGGGACTAACTGTGATCCCGACAGAAGAGAAAAAGGTTTGTTTGTTTGTTTTTAACGGAAAAGAGATCAGTGAGAAGGGAAGGAATACAGGGATTGAGAAGGGGTGGTGGTGGAGGGGAGCCAAGAACAAGGACAAGTTCTCATTCTCTCTCTCTCTCTCTCTCTCTCTCTCTCTCTCTCTCTATATATATATATATATATATATATATATATACACACACACACACACACACACACACACGTAGACAGAATGAAAGTAAGGGGAAACTAATGGCTGAGAAAGAATTGAGAAGTGTGTGTGTGTGGGGGGGAGCTAAAGAATGAGGCATAGCAAAGAAAGTGAAATGTTTTGGTTTTCTAAATGAACAAACAAGAAGAATGAAAGGTAAAACCTATTACAGAAGGGTGGGGTTGGGGGAGAGACTAAAAACCAGGGAGGAAACTCAAGCTAAGTACTAAATCCTTGGTTTTTAAAATGAAGAATCTACAAAAGAAAGAAAGAGAATAGTTGAATTAATAAAGAAGACATAGAAAGCTGAACACACACACACACACACACACACACCAGACCTCTCTCTAACAATAAACAAAACCAAGCACCACCTAACCAGTACGCGCGCGCTTTCTCCAATGAACAAACCCACTGATCTCCTCACTCCAGTATTCCCCACCCCTCCTCCACTTCTGAAACTGATTGGAGACTGCTGGGTTCCATTCATCCCTAATTTGGCAACTAAAGTTGCCATTTGCCAAAGCTTGCTCCCTCCACCTCCTCCTCCTCCTCCTCCTCTCCCCTTCTCCCCACCCCGGATCTCTGCATTTGGATTGATGCATTTGGAGCCAGCCTGTTTGGGCTGCTCAGAAGAGCTACAAATCTCCGAGGCAGACGAAGGTCCCTCATCAATGAGGTGCTTCACTTTGGGGAGCCTCAGTGCTGTTCTGATTTGCCTCGTATCATGCCGAGTCACCTCCAAATCAGCCCACTTCTTCTCATTATTCGGGCTTCGGACAGAAGCGGTGCACAGCTCTAGTGAACACATCCAGGGCCCTCATTTACAAATTGGTAAATGAAAATGTTGCCTGTGTGCATGTCCAGCTGGAGGCCATAGTGTTAGAACTAGCAGCCAGCTTTTCCATGGAAACCTGAGGCTCATAGTGGGGAAAAAAGTAGTGCAAAACTGATTTTTTTCTGGCAGGTTCTGCACCTGCCTTATAGTCTGAAATGAGTTGCCTTCATTCATAAGCAAACATGTGCAAAGAATGAGAAATGTATTGCAAGTGCAAGCTCCATCCATGAAGTTGGCTAAAACCACCTGGAAAATTCTGTCCTTCACACTTGTCTTGATGACAGTTTTGTCTAGGTTTTCTGCTGCTGGATATTTTGGAGCTGCCTTACTCTCTTGTAACAAGGAAATAGGCGTCATGATCTGAAGATGGGGTCTCCAAAGTGTCGCCTGTGGACAGCAATGTGCCCATGGACACCTCTCTTGGTGGCTGCCAGGCCCCCTGCCCCTCCTAGTTTTTATTTTATTTCATAATATCTTTGCACTTTTTAAACACTGGGATGCTGGCATGCTTCAAAGCAAAGTGCTTCCCTCCAGTCCATCTTTACTTGGCTTCATAAGAGTGGTTTTGTGTTTTGGAGCTCAGATCCCACTTCTGCCTTGTTTTTTGGGGGGGTATTCTTTTAGTCTCATCAGTTTGTCTTCAGGGAAATGAGTGTTTCGTGATTGGCCATGCCCACCATGGCAACTATTTTGCAAATGGGTACTCTCCCCTCATGGCAGCCATTTTGTGAGAATGGCCTCAAAATTCAAAATGTGCCCACCATCTCAAAATATTTGGGGACCCCTGATCTGAAGTATGGGCAATGTTCAGTGAAAGAAGAAAGTTGGGTGTGGTGTTTTGTTTTTATCATATTGGGGAGTTCCAAACAATTAGGGGCAACTCTACCATTACCACTATTGCAGTCATCCTACATTTGATTGGGGCCTTTCCCTCCAGAGTGATAATAGTCAATCCAGCCCTGCTTTTCTTTTTCTTTGCTTGAGAGATCCTTATGATTGATCTAATCCATGAATGAGTCTATGCTGCCTCACACTGTGTATCCATTAAGCTCTTCCCTTGGTTTTCTGGTGGAGGAAGAGTGGGTAAAAGTTCACAAGACCTCCAGAGTCAATTCACACCCTTGAAATTTTCAAGCTTCGCAATCCTCCATCCCTGTGAAAATGTAAGTGGTAATGTTTTTAAAGTGTGGGGGCGATTTTCACTCAACTTTACAGTCAATTTATCTCAAGGAGCAGCTTTCACATAAAATTCTAATTCCCAGCAATAAAAAGAGATGGATCTCGGAAAACACAAACAAATTAAGATTACGTGCCGTTGACTTCTTCCAAATAGTCTGCTTGTGAAATGAATTCCCAAGTATTGCTGAAGAACTAACATCCTTGCAGATGTTATGAATAATTTACATTTTGAACAAATGAACCTTTGATCTACATTGTTGCTCATTGTTGACCTACCTTTATGGAATGCCCAAGACAGGCTTGACTGAAGACGCTGACCGAGACTCAGGGTTAGTAATGATCGCTAAAAATGCAACTCCTATGCCATGTTAAAAATGAATCCTGACCTTTTAGTTTAATTTCTGCCCTGGCATAGAATCATGGAATCATAGAATACTAGGGTTGCAAGGGGTCTATAAGACCATCGAGTCCAACCCCCTGCTCAATGCTGGGGGTTGGACTTGGTCAACATCTATATTAGAGCTGTACTGCATATGTTCCATTTCAGTTGTACTTTCTGAGCAGAAATTAGCATTTACAGTGGTGTAGGCATTGGGGAGGGAGAACTATGCATCTCCAGATTTACACCGGATCAACTGCACTGACACAAGTGGTTTCGTCACCCCTCCTTCCCATGGCCCGCTGAAAATGCTACACAGAGAGTTGGGAAATCCAGCTGAATGGAGTGAGCTGTGGTGTGGGTGGGGGAGGGGGGAATACAAAAAAAAATCAGGTGGAGGGACCTTCGGTGAGTGGAGCCCTTACTCTTGTGGAAGGCAGATCCTGGATCCAATGCAATGTAAACATTCACATTTTCTATCTGGCTCAACCCCGCACCTCCACCCCCAGCTGCTGCTACTTCCTGGGTTTTTTCACCTTCATCATCCCAACCAATCAGGGATTATGCAGTGAACAGGATGACATCCCATGGCTACATAGCCAGTCTGATTTACCTATGTCACTGACTGGGGACAAATAAAGGCAATATACACTGGTAAGTGAACATTTTCACAAGGAGTGCCAAATAATGGCCAAGATGGGAGCTTTTTCCTCTTCTTTTTAGCACTGCCAAAGTGTTTCCTGAAACTGTGTGCAGATTTGGTTCAGCTCTAATCTGACACAGGAGCCATTACAAAAAATAATCATAATCCCTGTGACTAATATCAGAGAGCAGCCACAGGATTTTTTGACCTTTAATGTAACCATCATCATCTGGCACTGCTTATCATGTTAGTGAGGTCTTTTATTGGGTAAGATACATTGGGGGTGAAAAACAATTTTTCACTTCTTTTGAGCTGAATCCTCAACAAGGCTGTTCAGAAAAAGATCTGGATTTAGGCAGTTTAGTCCCTTGAAAGTCTATGGCTTATGAGTGTGTGTGTGTGTAAGGAGCTACTCGCATTCACCAACTCTACCTCAGCTGTGGATCTGCTGGTAAAATTACTTTCTCTTTATAGCATTGTCCTAGGATATACTGTTATCAGACGGTTGCTAATAGATTAAGGGCGCAATCCTATACATGTTTATACAGACAAAAGTCCTACAACTCCCAGCATTCCCCAGCCAGCATTGTGCTTTCAGGCTGCAATCCTATACACACCTACATGGGTGTAAACCTCCTTAAAAACCATGGGCCGTACTTCTGAGTAGACATATATAAGATTGCCCTGTAAGGCTGCAATCCCATATTCACTTACCTGGCAATAAATCCCATTAAACTCAATAGGTAGACATGTCTAGGACAGAGTAGACATGCCTAGGACTGCACTCCAAGGGCTCTTGTCCTGGCACTAGGAACTCTGATACTATGTGGCCCTGGGGCACAAGAGCCATTTTGCCACGCTGGCATAGGACTGAGGTGAGAATGTGGGCACCATTTCCACCAGCGCCCTTGCATCCCTCTTTCACCCTGTAGTAAGGAAACAGGCACCACATTCTGAAAGAAGAAAGTGGGGTGCCAGGTTCTTTTTCATGTAGGGAAGCTCTAAATAATATGGGGCAGCCACCACTTGCTTGGCCTCTTCTCTCCAGTGCACTTAGCATTGTAGACCAGCCTGGCCTTCCTTTTTATCTGTTTGAGAGACCCCTTCCTCCTATCAGCGGATGAGGTGTTGTGCCTTGTCCTGACTGAGCATTTCTCTGGTTTTCCAGCAGAGGAAGCACAAGCCCTCAATGGTCAATGCACAGCTGTGAACTACTTGACCACAGCAAACGTTCTCTCGCCTCCACGGAAACATTGATGGTAAAGGGCTAAAGCGGGGTGGTTGTTCTGATTTCCCAAACAGTCTGCTTATCTGAAGGAGCTTGGGGCAATGGCAGCGCTGTGGAAGCTGGGACCAAGATGTACCTTTGTCATGGGATACCATCGCTCTTAGAAGTCATAGGAATGTAGGGCGCTGCCTTGTACCAGGAGAGCAAAGTCTTTCTCATCACCTGCGGCCTCAGCCTTTCCCAACCTGATGCCCTGCAGAGCTTGTGGCTGACAGCTCCCAGTATCCGTGACCATTCGCCAAGTTGGTGGGGGATGATGCAAGCTGATGTTGAAATGTCTGGAGGGCACCAGGTTGTAGGAGGCTGTGCTACTGATTCTTTTAATGCAGTGATGTTCCATGGACCAAATCCAGCCCAACTGGGGTCCCAATCCAGCCCCACACCCTTTTGCTGAATACTGATTATTTGGTGGTTTTCCTGCTTCTGTGTTGTAGTTTTTCCAATTCTAAAAGGCTGAAGTGCCTCTCCTGATCTGGATTGGGCCCCTAGCATAGTGGTGGTAGTAGTGGTTTTAAAATCTGGGTCAGGGCCACTGTGCCTACTCTAGAGTAAAAATGCAAAGCAGACATAGCTGCTAGATACACATTTAAAGTAATATCCGTTTTGGCCTTTAGTTGCAAGCAGTAAGCACTTTAAGCTAAAATATGCTGGTATTTTGGCCCTGATCCTTTAAGTGGCCCTGCCCACCGGGATACAGCCCCCGAGAGCTTCTCTGAAATGAAATCTGACCCTCAGGCTGAAAGAGATTCAACACGCCTGTTTGAATGGTAGATGCTGAGGACAACCCTGGACCCTTATTGCAAAGTATGTGTGTTATTACTGAACTGCAGCCCATCCTGAAGTCAATGTGCTCTTGAGGGGTGGGGTGTATATATGTGTGTGGCAGGTGGAGTGGGATGCAATATGGACACAAATGGAAAAGTATTTTGTCATGGAGCAGAGCATTTGCACACTTCTTCTGACAAATTTGGCATAACTCTTGGAGCCATCCAATATTTTTTAGCAGTGAAATGTTGGCTTTGAAAGTCAACCTCATGGTCTTCTGATACCTTGTAGATTCTAGCCCTCTGGTAAATTCATTTACATTAATGTCAACTTTGCTTTGAGATTGGTTGGGGCATCTTTTGTGGAGAAAGGTGTCACACAGCCAACTACTGGCAGCTGATTATCAGGGATCGTACCTATCTTTTCTAAGATGGCCAGCAACACCCACACCCAGCCATGTGTCTGGTTGTTCATAGATTCTGAGAAATCTGTGGATGGCCTTAGAGACCAGCTACCTACCTCAGCATTGCTGGAATGTTTTATGCACAAAGATTGCTAATGATGTGGTATGTTGCAATCTGCTAGCCTTCCAGATGTGTTGGACTGCAAGTCCCATCATTCCCAGCCAGCATATTGCAGTCCAACACAGGTTGGGGAAGGCTGTAATGTGGTACACTCTAGCCACAGATTATCTTCTGTGCTAGTTCTCTGCAAGTGACACTTAGGCTGTGCTTCATTTTGACACATTTCGGGGGCTGTTTTAACTGGAGCTGCTCAGAGAATTTTGAAGAAAAATAGTAGAGAGCTTCCTGGAAAAAACATTTGAGTTTTTCCAGCAATGCCTGCACTTTCCAATGAGCTGTAATTTTAACTGCTTTTTCCAGCGGGCATACCGTTGATCCTCCATCTCACCTATTCCATATTCTGTCTGGGGTGAGGACATGAGGCGGTGAAGAGCCCTGAAGTCAGATCAGACCAAAGGCCTGGCTGGTCCAGCATCCTGATCAGGACTGGCATCAAGGGATGGCCTGGTCAGGCACCTGCCAAGGGCCCAGACTGTAGCAGGGGCCCACTGACAAGAGCCCCCTGGAGTCGCTCCTCTTCAATATTGCAACCTGCTTGTTCAGCGGCCTCTAGGGCTAGATCTACACTACTACTACACTATAGCAGTATTGAAGTGCACTGAGAACTGTTGGGCCACATCACATATTCCAATATACCGCTTTTGTAGTGTTGTTTCCATTTTTTATTCCACATTATCCAATATACCACAATAAATGTCATTGTGTGTCCTATGAGGTATAAATGTGCAAGAAGAATATAGCATTACTGTGATGGGATCATAATGATATGACGCAAGGTGTAGATCTGGCCTCACTCTGGCCCAGACAATGGCGGTAGTAGCCAGGAGGAGCAGTAGATGCCATGGCCTGCTTGCCCGCTGGCTCTCTGCTTGTTGGGCAAGCAAGTGGTAACGAGGAGGAGGAGGAGGAGGAGGAGGAGGAGAAGCTGGTGACAATGGCCACGAAAAGGTAGCCTCACTGACCACGGAGGGGGCCCATGGAGGGTGCTCAAAATCCTGGAGCTGGCACTGCAACAGTGGCCAAGCAGATGCCCATGGGAAGCCCACAAGCAAAACATGAGTATAATCACACCCTCCCTCTCACGTTCCCCAGCAGACTGCCTCTGATACTGGAGATCATATATAGCCATCATGACTAGGAGTCATTGGTAGCCTTCTCCTCCATGAAACGATGGATGGATGTAAGATTTTCTGCAGATGGCAGCTGTGTGCATGTGTGTGGTTTTATTTTGTGGTTACTGGCCTTTGAAGAAATGTTTGTTTTATGTATAAGAAAAGCGTCCTTTCCTTTTTAAGGTTTTGTAGCAGTCAGCAGCCCAGGTTGCTTACATTCAGCATCCAGAGATGAAGCTGTCGCAAGCTATCTGTGGCTGTAATTAAATCTGTTTTCCAATCAGATAAGAGCAGAGATGATTGGGCCTTTCATTTGCCATGACTATTGGGGGCGTTTACAAGGAATAAACAAAGGGATCTGTGCTGGAAATCTATTAGTACATTTCCCTCTTCTTCAAAAGATGCAAGCGATAAAGATGCAGAGCCAGATGTACAAACCATTTGGCAATTAGCATTGCTGTGTAAGGGAGTTACATTGGCCGCGGTGACAGACCCTGTCTTTTCTCCCGCTCCCTGCTTGAACCTGTCTCTGAATAAAAGATGGGCCTAAACATCTGTAGGTACCAAAACTTTGCATCACTCCACATCATGGGTGTCTTCTGAAGAGGCACTCCTGGTGGTCCCGCACGGGTCAGAGATCTGCTTGGAAACCATCAGGAGTAGGGCCTTTAGTATTGCATCTCCCATCCCATGGAATGTACTTCCAGCTGAGACCAGGCATTAAATGCCATTACTTTGTTTTCAGAGTTTGCTGAAGACTTTTCTTTTCAGGCAAGCATTTCCTGACTGACAAGTAAATCCCAGCTGCCGCTTCATTGATCTATTTGCTTTTGCTGTAACTTTTGGTAGTTTGTCTTTTGTACACCGCTCCGATATCTCTAGATGTGAAGCGGTTTGTAAATTCCATTTATAATCATAAAAGAGGATGTCTGTCATCGCCATAGTACCAAGACCATGAAACCAAGACACCTGAAACTTGGCATGCATACTAAGAGGCCCTAGGGGTGTGCGCCTTGGGGATATTTTGTTTTTAAAATGCATTAATTAATTTTAACTAATATAAATGTGTCCATGTGGTTGCAGCCTGCAGTAACATGCTCAGGCACCAGGGGCAGAATTTCCTAGCCAGCACATAGCTTTGCAGTCCATACGCGAGGGGAAATTAGTAGGATGACTAGTTATCCCCCTGCCCCCTGCTGTGGGGCAGCCCCTTCTCAGGAGAATAGAGTGGACAGACCCCTTCCTCAGAGGGTGATCAGGGTGCATCATGGCAGTGCCTGTGCTGAGGGATGCCAGTGGGCATGGGCAGGCACAATATGTCCAACTCTGTTAGCTGCGTGAGTTTGCTCAAAGGGTTTGCTGCATCAAACAAAGGACTATTCAAATCCATGCAAAGCAGGGTCCATTCGCTAGTAAAGAAATGAGATAAATCTATGGCTTGTGTCCCACCAGCACCCACCATGTGGATGGCCAGATAAGAAAATAAAAAGAGCCCTGGTGGATCAGGAAAAACCCCCATCTAACCCAGCCTCCAGCTTTGAACAACGGCAAACCAGATACCTTTGGGAAGCCCACAGCCAGGACACAAAGACTACAGTCCTCTTCCCGTTTTCGTCCCCACAATGTGATATTAAGAATGTCCACTGCCTTTGATCATGGAGGTTCCATTGAGCCATCATGGTTAAGAGCTGTTGATAGACCCTCCCTATTCAGGCTTAAGTCTGTGCTAGACTAATTCTGGAAGTGGAGGCCAGTGTTACTTTTGAAGAGGGCCTGAAATATTGTGCCAGGAATCCCAGGATTGAGGCCAAAGTGGACCTTGCAGCATGTTTGGGAAGGGGCTTGAGTTGGTCTGTGTGCCACAAGGTGTGGGCCAAAAGGGCAAACTGCAGGATAACCTGCCCCTGTTTCTACTGATGGGACCAGGATTGGTTTCAGGACAGCACTTGTCTGAGCTGCCTTCGCCAAGGCCGCCTCTCTCTGCCCCAACCTGAATCGTCCAAGGTCTTCCACGATCACAGGGTAGTGGCACCATCTGGGTTCTTGCACAAGTACAACATCCAACTGCCCATGGTGCAAGAGGCCAGGACTGGCCCAAGACATTTTGCTGCCTGAGGTGAAGGACAAGATGTGCCCCTCCCCCATGTACTGAAGCTGACAGGATGGGTAGTTGAATCTTACTTCAGCATTGGTGACGGGACTGCGTCCTCCACCACAGCTAAGGGCAGCAGGCTAGCTTATAGGGACAAGGCAATCCAGGTGGCACACACAGCTCTGTTCTCCAGCACTTCACTGCCCCTGCCTGCCCCCCCAGCATCTGCTGCCCGAGTCAGCCACTGCACCCTGTCTTGTGGTATTGCTGGCCCTGTAAGTAGGGATGCTGGAGAAATCTGCAACAGAACCAAATGAGTTTGGATTTTCATTAATCCTGCAGCAGACCAGCTTTTCCTCTGTCGGGTGGATTCCATGGACTTATGGACCGGTTCCCCAACTTTCCTGAATTTTGTGCAAATTTCATCGTGGGGAAATGTGCAAAACAAGAAAAACCAGCCCAAAATGCACATTTCTCCAATGGGCTAAAGCATGAAAATGTGCATTTGGGGGGAATTTCTGCATTTTCACATGTGCACATTTGCATAAATGCAAATTTGCGCAAATATGGGGAAAAATCCAATTCCATCCATCGATGGGCAGATAATGAAATGAAAGGTGCCCGACAATCCACAAAACACAGACAGAATGGGTTTTACACAATCCATGCATCCCTACCGGCAAGTGACGCCTGTACCTGATCTTGCCTGCTTTTGGTCTTTGCCCACCAGTGCCTCATAGAATCAGGCTGATAGAATGGAAGTTCTCTGCACACGGGCATGGCACAGCCTCCTGCCATCAACACTTAAGCAGCACCACTGAGTGCTGGTAGCAGCAGCAGCCACCGCTGCCGCTCATGGGTCGGCTGAATTCTACGCATCACCAGTGGGACAGGAGAGAGCCTGCCGGAGGACTCAGGTGCTGGCTGGCTTGCAGCCACCAAGGCATGCGAAAGGGCTATGAAACCTGCACCCTCCTCCCTTCCTCCCTGCTTCCTCTCCATCCAACATCCCATCCTGTCCTCTGAAGCCATGGGAGCAGGACTCCCAGCCAAGGGTCAGTGCTCTTGCTGGGTCAGCCAGCATAATCTACAGGCTTTGTCTGGAGGGAGACCAACATGAGTGGGAGACAGGAGAAATGTTGGCAGTTTGCTGGGATTGTTCCCCACCCCTTTTCTCTTAATTATTTTTCACTTGTTTCGTAAGCTGGGATTTTGTCTATGAAGTTTTGGTGGTCTGTCCTTTCTTTCTTTCTTTCTTTCTTTCTTTCTTTCTTTCTTTCTTTCTTTCTTTCTTCCTTCCTTCCTTCCTTCCTTCCTTCCTTCCTTCCTTCCTTCCTTTCTTTCTGGAGGATCAAAAAGCATCTGTTTTTTCACAGTGTACTGCAAAAATGAAAATGAGCTTATGGTTAGAGGTTTGCAAATGCCACACCAAAACAAGCTTTTGAATTCTCCTTTAGCAGTTAACTTGTGAAGGCAACTTTTTATTTTAGAATAATCAATGAATAGAATTAGTTCAAAGGGAAAGACCTAGTTCTGTTCTTAAATCTTTTCCCCACACCCACCTCCCTGTTAACAGCTTTCCTACCCTAACTGGGATTTTATGTGTGTGCATCAAACACTGTTAAATAAAGCGGAAAATCTTTTCTAATTCCTATACATTCTGATCATGCATGCTATATGGAAGCAGGTTTCACTGACACAGAAAGGGTTTAGAGCCACTTGCAGGGAACATAGGAGCTGCTCTAGTGGACCAGACCAAAGGTCCATTTAGAACAGCATCCCATTTCCAACCACAGCCAACCAGTTGCTTTTCAGTAGCTCTTCAGCAGAGTATCAAGGCAACATTGCTGTCATGGTTTTTTGTCTCCAGCATCTGGTATACTGCCACTATCCATGGAAGTTCCACTTAGCTGTTATGTCTAACAGCCATTGATAAACCTATCCCCCATGAAATTGTCCAATCTTATTTAAAAAACAAACAAACATCCAAGCTATCAGCCATCACAACACAGGGCTGGCTCTGCCATGCAGCAGGGAAAAATGAAGATAGGGAGAGAAAAAATGAAGACAGAAATTGATATCTGAATGGTGCAGCAAGACCTTTTTTTTAAAGGGAGAAGCAGGCAACTTGTGGCTGTCCAGATGTTTTAACCTACAACTCCTATCTCCCCTTCATTGGCTTTGCTGGTTGGAGCTGATGGGAGCTGTAGACCTAAACATCTGGAGGGCCACAAGTTGCTCATCCCTGATTTAAAATCTTGGCCCTAGCAGGGGTGGGGGTACTCTTTGGGCTCTGCTTCAGGTAGGCATGGACAAATCTATGCATTTTGGTTTCTCTCAGGTTCTCGTTTCTCCAGTCTTAAATTCAGTTCATCCCAAACTTTTGATTTTTTAAAAAAGTATGCATGAAAATTCATAGACATGTTTGCATATATTTCTTTGTTAATATGTGCATTTTTGCACACAATTTTGCCTAATATACATATTTTTGCATGCCATTTCCAAATGTAATGCATTTTTAACATTCTTTTCACTAACATACAGATTGCTTTGATTGGAAAACTCCATTGCCAAGTTTAGCAAAGTTCAAATTTTGAAGGATACGTCAGTTTTGACTTGCATACTGGTCTGAAACTGAGAAATTAGGTCAGTTCGCATTAAAATGTAAACTGAACAAATTTCTCCCCCAGTTCTAGCTTCAGGCAGCAAAATGTCCTGTGCTGGCACCTTCACCACATTACATGGCAGTGAATTTCCGAAGTTATTTAAGTGTTGTGTTGTGTTGTGTTGTGTGCAGAAGCCATTCCCTTTATCCGTTCTGAATGGACTGCCAATCAGTTTACCCGGTGTAAAAATCCTGCACATATGTAGTTTAGATGATTACATGTCTTTAGAAGCTGCTGAATGCATTTCTTCCTTCTCCTACAAGAAGATTGTCTTGTTGCAATTTTCAGCGTTGCTCATGGACATCAATTTTCTTGCTTGTACATTGTCTGCAGGATCAAAGGCTCAGTTCTGGGTTTTGCTTGAAAGAGCAACAGGTGAGAATGATTTCTGAGAGCAATTCAATGGAGTTCTGTTTTAGCTTACAGTGAAAATAGGTCTTTTGGGGTGGGGGAGAGAAGATACATTTTCGTATTGTCTGGGCCATGCTGTACTTTACTGAAGAACACAATGCAGTTGAAGTGAGGTTCAAGCACTAGGCATTTCTCGCTCTGCCCACTGATTAATACAATGCGAATCAAGACTTTTGAAAGACACACATAGCCCCAAATCCACCCTTGGGACTTTCTGACAAATCCAACCCTCAGGAATGACTAAAACCCAGATCTTGAGTGAGTTGAGCAAGATGGACTTTTGATTCTGGTGCGGCAGATTCTGTTCTCATCTCGTATGAGTCATCCAAGCCTTAGTTAGTTGGTTCATTGTCTCATTCTCTCATTACATGGTGGAGACCTGCTGAGATTTCATGCGGTGGTGGTCAAGACGGAACAGTGCAAGCCCCCAAGGAATGCGACCACAGGCTGACTAAACACAGCTGGAGTGCATGTGGATGAAGAAGCACAGGCAAACCACTCCCAACCGGGTGCCCTCCAGATATGTTGGACTACAGCTTCCATCAGCCCAGCAAGAATGGCCAGTTCTGACTGGGGTTTGAGGGAGTTGTAGTCCAAGATATCTCGAGGACTCCAGGTTGATGCAGGCTGGTCCATGGCATCACCATTTTTGGTGACAGTTAATTTTGGGAGTTAATTATGCGTGGTCTGTGCTAGCAGCAGTGGAGGCGGGTGGCTCTGATTTCATTGGGGCTGTGAGTCCATTCTGGGTTTTACTCAGAACCAGCCAGAATGTGAAAGGAGCTATCCAAGGTGCTGATGCCATTTGGGGATAGAGTTCAGCACACTCCTTTATCACAGCCCTACCGAAATTGGATCCACCACCCTCCACTGGCTAGCTGAAAAATCCATCGGTGCCATTCATAGCGGTATGGGAGAGGGGATTCCGCCCCAGTTCCATTCCAATCAAGGCTTCAGCATGGAGAAGTCTCTCTCTCTCTCTCTCATCATCATCATCATCATCATCATCATGAGATAACACACCTCTCCTAATGGAGAGATGTTAAGAGCATTTGCATGCATTTCTATATTATATGCTAATTTATGTATATAGATGCATGTTTAGAAATAATTACTATAATTTATATAGGAATGCAGTGCCTCCGACCATAGTGGAGAAGAACAGGACCAGGAGATGGGTGTTCTTCTGGCTCAGTCTTCTGTCCAGGAGCTGCAAACTGTTTATGGGCCACTTTGCTCCCTCGGCTCTTCCTTCTTATGGATATTTATATTTAAACCCAGCCTTCAAAAAGAGGATGTTCCTCTGTAAAATGGCTACCCTATGTGACGGCCAAAGGTTCCCCTGCCTCACTGCAGCTTCCACAGATAGCACAGCAGCTTAGGTGGTTGCAAGCGCCAAATGTTTGCCATGTGGAACAGGGGTGGGCAACTTGCGGCCCTCCAGATCATGTGGGACTGCAATTCCTATCAGCCCTGGGCAAGAAAACCAATGGGTTGAAGTCCAACAACATCTGGAGGGCCACAGGTTATAAGAATGTAAGAACACCAAAAGAGTCCTGCTGGATCAGACCAAGGGTCCATCCCGTTCAGCATTCTGTTCATACAGTGGCCAACCAGCTGCCTGTGGGAAACCCTCAGGTAGGACATGAGTACAACAGCACCCTCCTGCCCATGTTCCCCAGCAACTGGTGTACATAGGCATACAGCCTCTGGTACTGGAGGTATCACATAGCCATCAGGACTAGTAGCCATTGATAGCCTTCTCCTCCAGGATTATCTTGCGAAAGTGCATTCCATAGTTTATGCACCGTGTGAAGAAGAAGGACTGCCGTTTATCTGTCCCGAATCTCCCCTGGTCCGGAAGAAACTGCCTCTGAGTCTGCTGCATGGACTTTTCCCTCTCTAGAATTTCACAGCCCAGGTCCAGGTGCCTTTTACCTCACCCCCTGAATGGGGGCTACCTCCTAGATCGAGAACCGTCATGCTAAGAATTTAGCAAGAGGTCATGAGAGGGGTGGGGGGAGTGGTTGTTAGTTGTATTGCTCCACAAAAACCTCCTGCACATCGATTCAAAACAAGACAAAACTCCATGGTGTTCCTTAACCAACCACCACTTTGTTGCATGATTTCTTCTTAAACGCCTGAGATTAAGAAGGACCTCTTGTATACTGCTTGGATATACTTATTGAGAAATAGGTTCCCAGCTATGATTGTTACCATGTACTCAATTTTCTTGGACACCACAAGATTTTTTCTTTCGGAGAAAAAAACCACCCCTGTTTTGGCCATCTTGGTGAGAAGTGATGTCATTTTTGCAAAACTGGCAGGTCACAAGCCCCCCCCCCCCCCCGCTGTGAGTTCATAAAAGGATTTCCATCTGGCTCCATCTTTTAAAGGAGGACAAGATATTAAGCCCCCATATGCACACACATCTTTTTTTATGGTGGTGGTGGTGAGTGAGGTGAGGTAAAAGGCTGAATTGAACAATTTAGTTCTTTATTCCCTGGTCAAGGCTCAGCCACACAAATTGCTGGAGGCAAAGTTTGCTTCCTGCTTTGGTACTGGAAAACATTGTGGAAAGGGTTTGTGTGTGTATTTACACTACTTTGTAGCATCACAATGATTTGGACCAGAATGGTTGATGCCCGACAATTTCTGAAACAATGAAGCAAAAAGGAAATGCTTTTTCCTTCTCTATCTGGTTTAATATAAGACATGGAAAGTAAGTTCCTTTCTATAACATGGAATTAAAATATGCGTTTCCCACAACTGAGCACATCAGGAACAAATGCAACTGCTGCTCTAGGTCACATTTTGTTAAGGGTTGGTGGCATGGTGGCCGTCTGTCCTGTTTGACAGAAGGCGATCCTTTATTTGGAGGGCTGACAGTGAACAGTCCTGCATTTGAAGGGCTGTCCAGTCCGAGTCTGACTGAAAGATAAAAACCCATAAGAATGGAGAGCGGGGTGCTGAAGTTGCCCATTATGGTGAGATGTATATTTGCATTTAAATTATAGCAACTATTTCTAAATCTATAAATGACCATATTCAAAAATTATGCAAATGTGCATCCTCTCTTGTTGTTATTTTGGTGATGCATTTCCTCTTTTTTGGTGATAAGTAAGTGGCCACCATAGTTGAGGATGTTTGCACCTGATCTCTGTGAGAGGATGAGAGACAGCCAACATGGTTTAGGAAGCCTGCCAAGCTGGTGCTCTGCACATGTGCTTCCATCCAGGATCATCCCTCTGGCTGCTTTGGAAACTGGAGCAGGTTGGAATAATTGATATGGACCTTGATGCCACCCAGCCAGGCAATTTGTATGTTCTTCATTGATGGAGAATCAGACATGGATGTCAGAGATCCGTGTTCAAGTCTCATCTTGGCTTGGTGACTTATTGGGTGGCTTTAGGGTTTAGGTAAAGTGCTGTAGCTCAGATGCCTCAGCTCCTGCTCTGTAAATGGGAACACAGCAGTCTACCTCACAAGGCTGCTGTGAGCACTGTGCACATGCAAGCATTTTGCGCATCAGAAACTACTCTATTAATTATTCTCAGGAGACGTGTGTCTTCCAGGCTGACACTGGGGAGTACTTAGCCCAGTCTTCCTCAACCTGGTGCCTCCAAATGTTTTGGACTTTGACTCCCATCAGCCCCAGCCAGCTTGGCCAATGGTTAGGAATTCTGGGAGCTGTAGTCCAAAACATCTGGATGGCACCAGATTGGGGAAAGCTCACTTGGGCCAACAATGGAGATAGAACTAGTTCATCCCAACCTTCAATGTGTCAATGTTTTGTGAAATCTGATGTAAAAGAGCATTGAAATGCTAGCGAAATGCCTTCTCCTTTATCTATGGCTGGAGCACAATGATTTGATTTGGTAGTTCATGTTGAAATATTGGGCTCACAGAACAAAAAGCATTTAGGTTGAAATACTTGCACCTTTCTTCCTGCCCTCCACCCCAGATGGGGTTATATCATCCTTCCCCAACCTGGTGTCCTCCAGATGTTTTGGATGGCAACTCCCAATGGCCATGCTGGCTGGGAATGATGGGAGCTGCAGTCCAACACATCTGGAGGGCACCAGGTTGGTGAAAGCTGGGTTAGATGACACTGATTTTCCCCCTTGTCAGAATGTCTTGCAAGGAACGATAGACAGAGAGGCCCTCAGCACTGTGGCTAAATGCTTCCTTCAGGATAAGAAGCAATCTGTCTGTGAATCCCAGTTGCTGGTGAGCATGAGCAGAAGGGCACCATTGCCTTCATGTCCTGCTTGTGAGCTTCTGGGAGGCATCTGGTTGACCACTGTGGGAAAGCAGAATGCTGGACTAGATAGGCCTTTGCTCTGATCTGGCAGGGCTGTACTTAGGTTCTTCTCAGAGAGGAATTATGGTGAGAGGAATCTTCTTGGGTTCATGCACCATGTTGGGAGAGGAGCAGTAACCTCATCCTGTGCATAGACCATGGAAGGGAGCATTCAACCCTGACTTTATCTTGGAGATGTCAATGTAATATGGAAGAGCGATGGAACTAGGCGTGAGCAGTCTGTGCCAGATATTTTGACATCTGCTTCTGACAGAGAGGAATCTCCCCATGGTGTCTTGTGGGTTGCTAATCAGTGAGTCAGTGCATAGGGAACAGACAGTTCCACATTCATTGAGCACCAAGCATTAGCTGGCATTGCTGAGTGTATGTCTGGAGAAGTGACCCTGGGTTAGTGCTAGGATTGTTTATCAGCACTAATGGTTCAAAAGGCAGCTGACAATAAAGACACATGAATACAATTCACAACGGAAAGGATTAAGGTTGCAATCCTATGCATAGCTAGACAAAAAAAAAAAAAAGTCCTACACTCCCAGCATTCCCCAGCCAACAATCCTATACCCAGTTGCCTGGGAGTCATTCCCATTGAAAGCAATGGGACTAACTCCTGTCTGAGTAGATAGGTATGGGGTTGCACTGTAAGATGATTAAATGAATGAGTTGTGGCTGCACGGGGAAGTGTGTGGACTGTTCAGCCCTTTCCACCATCCCTCTAGATGTTCCCACCGCTGCTGTTCTCTCGCTGCACAGGTCCGCTTCAGGGGTCTCCTCCACTGGGGCTATTGGTGATAGCGCCACTTCTTTTGCCAGCTGGGAACCTTGGGTTGCACGAGGAGCTTAAGTATTTTCTGAGGTGCTTTCTGTGCACTGTGTAAAACATGCTGGAAGCCCATTTAAAACATCAACAGACAGCCAGCAGAACAGCAGATCTTGCATCAGTGTCGGCGCCTTGATGCACAGTTCAGATCTCCTGTGCATGGAAGCAGTCAGGTGCAGGCTGAAATTGGGGCCCAGGTTAAGCAGCCACCCAGCTCCCTCCTGGGAAATTGGCCTTCTCCAGTCTAAAAGATGAGATGGAGGGGTTGGAGGTGGTTAGAAGTGGGGTGGGCTTGATGGGAATCCCATCATGTGGGTGCTTGTGTGACCTCAGCACAGAGAAAGTCACAATTTGTATTTGTAAAAATACCAGTTGTATTCTTATATTATGGTTTTAATTCTTTTATATGTTATATAGACCTGGTGTGGTGTAGTGGCGAGAGTGCTGCACTGGGAGCTGGGAGATCCGGGTTCTAGTCCCCACTCGGCCATGGAAGCTCACTGGGTGACTTTGGGCCAGTCACAGACTCTCAGCCCAGCCTACCTCACAGGGTTGTTGTTGTGAGGATAAAATCAAGAGGAGGAGGATAATGTAAGCTGTTTGGGTTCCTTGCAAGAAGAAAAAAGGCAGGATATAAATGCAATATATATATATATATATATATATATATATATATATATATATATTGTTTTATCCTGAGCTTTTTGGTTTTAATTTTTGTGAACCATCCAGAGAGCTTTGGCAATTGGGTGGTATATAAATAAATAAATAAAAATTTAAGCAACAAATTGTGCACCAGCTGTGAACCATCTTCACTAAGTCCATCTGTCCTTCCTTCCTTCCTTCCTTCCTTCCTTCCTTCCTTCCTTCCTGTCTTCCTTTCTCCCTTTCTCCCTTCCATACCCCACATTAGAGGAGTGTGCCTGAGCTGGTTGAACGCTTTATTATGACAAATCATCTGGATGGTTCAAGCACATCCCACGCTACGGGAACAGAACCATGTCTATTTCTAGTTGCACTTGCCAATCCGACCTGATGGTGATTGCTTCCCATGTTCACATCCAAACATTTGAGCAGATTGACTTGACTCCACTCCAAAACTTTGGCTGTAGAGCTAGACGCCGGTCAATGACACTTGGGGCAGAACTCCCTAGGTCTCCCATCATGTCTCTCCACGTGACCCTGTTCTCCTCTGTTTGCTTGGATTTAGTTCCCAGTCTCTGCTGTTACTGTAAATCACACTGGTCTTTCTCTTAAACAATCACTTCCACAAAAGGAAAAGACCAGTCAAGTCACCACAAGCCTATCTGTTTTATGCTTAAATGAGTTTAGTTGGGTATCTTGTTTGCATGCGGCATTTTTACCAACTATGTTTTAATTCCCTCATCAAAAGCCCCCCCCCCAAGTACAGAGTTGGAAGATTGCTTGTACAAAGCAGTTATGAGTATTCTGCGAATGCTCCAGAGACAGCAAAAAGCTGGAAGACATGCAAGCAAAGCAGGAACGTGCAGGCCTTAAAATAGGCTAATAATAATATCAACAACAATAACAACAATAATAGTAATACTACTAATAATAGGGAAACTCCAAAATGAAACATGTGGCTGCTCTTTTGCCTCTTATTCTCTTGTCAGGTGATGATTTATACAGGATCAGATTCATTCCAGAACTTGAGTGCAGATTTGCATGCCTTTTGGAACCAACTGGAGACGCATGAAACTCTAATGTGTTTTCCTAAAGGAGTAGCATGCCTGCGGTGTGCTGATTGACAGGTTTCCACAAAAAACACATTCCTACCTTGATTCTGTTTTTTATGGCAACCTAAATGTGCATCCCTATATCTACTGTGAGATAACCTCTCATGTCAAATGGGTGCTTTTTCACAGCTGACGGAACCTTTAGTGTATTCCTGTAGCTTTCCCATCCAGGCAGTGCCCCTGGAATGTCCCAGTCACCTCTCAAAAGCTCGGGGTATGTAACAATATTAAGAAAACAGAGGCATTCCCTCCCTTGGAGCTGCATAATGCTGGTCCAAAATAACCTGAGAAATTGCAGTAGGTTCAAGACAAACAAATGGTAAATATTTCTTCCTGCAGCACCTAATTTGCATAAGGTAGCCTTCTCCAAACGAGTGCCTTCCAGAGTTGTTGGACTACAACTCCCATCATCCCCTGGCTAGTTGGCTGGGGGTGCTAGAAGTTGTAGTCAAACACATCTGGAAGACACCAGGTTGGGGAAGGCTGCCGTATGGCCATTAACTTCCCCAAACTGGCGCCCTCCAGATGTCTTGGACTACAATACCCATAATCCCTGACCACTGAATGTGCTAGCTGGGACTGATGGGAGTTGGAAGTTGGCAAAGGTTGACTTATGGAATTCCTGTGATGATGATCTGTGGCTTAGGTTGTGAAGCAAGAATGAGACACCTTCATGAAGCTAAGGTCACCAAGAAGGTGGAGTCTTGTCAACTATTGTGATCAATGCTATTAGTAATGTTTACCACTTCTACAAATTTCTAAGTGCTGTACAAAAGATAAGACAGTCCCTACCTTCAGGCTTATAGTCTATTGGACATGATACAAAAGGAAAAAGGAAAGGTGGGGAAGAGGAAAGCGAGGATTAGAACAGATGCACTTTCATTAGCTGATGCATGAGGCCAGGTTGGTCTTCTCCTTGCCCTGATGTCCTTCAGAATGGAACCTCTTTATTCAGAGGCAGTACACCTGTGATCTCTATGATACAGATGGCACAGGAAGAGAAGGGAGAGGAACAGCAAGGGAAGCGAAGGCTGACAGTGGGGAAGCGTTGCCTATTTATTCATTCTTATTTATTTAAAACGTTTCTACCCTGTTCTTCCTCCAAAAAGGCTCCCAAAGGCTACACACGCATAAGCTTTGTTTCAGTTGGGGATTAGGCTTCCAAGATTAATGGATTTAGATGCTTGGAGGATTTCAATGCAGCACTTGACTAATATGACATCGCTGGAGGGGTGATGTTTTTGAAGCCAAGTGCACCCCTCCTCCCCTCCAAAAGCAGCTTCCTCCCAAAACAATAGTTTGGAGAGCTGCATGTGGATGAGTCATCAGACCCCCACGAGCCAGTCCCCTCAACGACTCTGTGAGAATGACTTCATCGCTTCAGATCCAGTCATATTGATAGTTTCATCTATCTCATAAAGACAAGAATCATGATCACGCGGAAGCTGAACGGGTGGAGCCTGCACATTTCTCACGACTGGAATTGAGTCTTGGCTTGGCATGTACCCTTGTTTTATTTCTGTCTTCTAAAAGGGTGCAATCTCACTGAGAAATTCTCATGCACAAGCCCCATTGAAATGAAATGGCTGCTGAACAAGAGGTGATGTTCATAGAGGCATGTGTATGTGTGTGCGCCTGCAGTCCAGGGGAGAAAGACGACAGCCCTGTTGTACATGAGAAAGTAGCCACACATGTCTTTGGGCTCCTTCACACGGAGCTTTTATCCTGCGACTGAGATTGGTCCTTCATGGAAGTTTGCGGGCTCGTTACATGATGTCATGACCCCTCCAGGGCATCTCCTGCACTAAATGCCCTTTGTTCCATTTTTAAATAGATCCCAGATAATGAGCTATCAAATTACCCTGTTGTGTTCCGCTTCAGTTTCCTCCGTCAAAAGAGTTAAAGCAGGAAGAAGAGGAGCGAGGTGATCAATGAAAGATAATGGAAGACTCAGACACCGGGAGAAGGGCGGGGGAAAGGGGAGCGGAGAAAGGAAGTGGGTGAAAAAGGGAGTCGTTGTGATCCTGCATTTAAAATGGAAGTGGAAAGCCCCATTTTAAATGCAGGATTTTAGGCTGGTGTAGAGATGCCCTCTGAATCATGGCCAGCACATGGCTCAGCAACACATGGCTCAATTTAGTGAAGCAGTTGTTGTTGTTGTTGTTGTTCAGTCGTTAAACTGTTCATCTGTGGTGGCCATGGAAAAGACGTGAGACTGAGAAGATACTAGGTGGTGGATCTAGCTGGTGGAGGGGTTGTGTGTGATTTGAGTGTGATGATGGCCATCTCACACCTATGGGCTGATGTTGCAGTCATTGATGTTTATTTATTATTTCAATGATGTTTATTTATTATAAATAAACATCATTGATGTTTATTTATTATTTAAACTATTTCTTTACTGCTTGATATCCTGAGATCTGTAAGTTGTTTACCTAAGATACATATAATACAATATAAAACACAATATAAAACAATATAAAATAGCAAATACATTGAAAACATGGATGTTGCATTCACTGTGGTCACTGAGCAGCAACAGTGCATGTCTGAACAAGTCTTAATCTTTTCACAGTGGTGACTTCTAGTCCAGGATTCTAAGCAATGTTATCACTGGGGCTGTGTTGAGTTCCCCCCTTCCCACAAACACTGCTGATTTGTTTTGAGGTTATTTCCAATCTTCACCCCAAAGTTCTGGGAGCCTTTAAAGAAATGAGAGCTTTGGCTATTGGGCGGTATAGAAATGAAATACATACATACATACATACATAAAGAGCTGCAAAAATAAATTCAAAAGCATTTGTGTAAAAGGCACATTGGTGTAAAAGAATCGATAGGGCTGCAGCAAAGAATCTGGTAGCTGGTTTAAGAGTTGTAAGTTTGTTCTTGCCAAGGTGCTAGGATTGAGAGTAAAAGATACCCATAAATCTGTTTTCAGGGCTAGCCTCAGCCAGGAGTAGGGTACAGCATTTGCTGGGCCCTTAGAAACTGTTAAGTAGCCCACTCTGAACTCGTGCTGCCTTATTCCCTGCTGGAGCACAGCCATTTCTGGCGGTTTTCTATCCATGCTAATTCTTCTCTCCCTTTCCACAAGGAACCGGCACATGACACAGCAACTCAACTGAAGCTAAGCAGGTCTGGGCCCTGTTAGGCAGTTAAAAGATCCCACGGGACACACATCTACATAATAATCTGCATATGCTAATTTATATTGGGGGTTGGACTCGATGGCCTTGTAGGCCCCTTCCAACCCTACCATTCTATGATTCTATGATTCTATATCTATATATGCAAATTGAGAAAGAATTACTAGGATTTCTTTACAGTGCATGGGAGGCAAAGCCAGCCAATTAACATCTCAAATAATTTCAAATAAAATATTTTTTCCAATTGATTTCCAAGGCCCAGATCATCCCAAACCAATGGAAAACCTCACACTTAATTACCTTGCAGGGGAAGATTTGGTGGTGGTGTGGTTGCAGTAGGTGTGAAGGGGAGAGTTAACCCTTTCCTCTCCAGCTGCAATGCCCCTTGAAAATTGCCCCCTGCCAATGCAGCTGAGGAAAACACTTTCCATGGGCACCAAGGGGTGTTCAGGGCTCTGTGGAATAGATGTGGGGGCCCTGGGGAAATAGATTCAGGGCCAGAGACCCACAGGCACAGGCCTAGCAGTGCCCTGGGTCTGGGTTAGGTTACTGCCTGGATGGAAAACTGCTTGGGAAGCCCACATGTGCTTTTTTATGGAATAATGGTGTGGTATGAATGTAATAAATAAAATATACAAGTACAAATCTATGGGTGCATCAAGATGAGGCTTGATCATTTATGAAGTTTTATGTGGGGCCCAGACTATGACATTGTCCACTTATTGTAATGCTCCTGTGTTTTCCCACAGCTTCTTCTATCCCTTTGCTTCCCCCATCCCCAAAAGGAAGAAATGGCGGAATAGCTGCACAATGCCTTTTGATTGGTGGTGCTAGGAGCAATTTGTCTGTCTGAATTACTCTAGATCAAGGATTATAACAGCCTCCTTTGGGTTGCAGTTATGCTGTTGCCATTGTTAAACAATTCAGAGTCAGAACCCTTTGCTGATCCACTGCGAATCATCCAGCAATCTGTCAGTACATCCAGTGCTGGCTCCAGGTTTTGGAGGACCCTTAAGGAAGACACCCTCGATGGGCCCCTTCCCTCCTTCTCACCACCAGCATCACTGGCTCCCATTGCTCCTCATCCTCTTTCCCATCACTGCTACCACTCGCTTGCTTGACAGATAGAGAACCAGCGAGCAAATAGGCCGCGGCATCTCCTGCTTCTCCTTCTCACCACAACCCTTCTCTGGGCCAGAGCGAGAGGCAGGTGAACAAGCAGGTTGCCATGGGGAAGAGGAACGACTCCAGGGGGCCCTTCCCAGTGGGCCCCTGGCAGGTGCCCGACTATGCCTCCTCTTGATGTCAGCCCTGAGTACATCCTTCTCTGCCCTCTGCCCACCCCTGCCCAAGTGCGCAGTCATCCCTTTTCACATATATGGGTCAGCATAAGGGCCTAAAGATCCCACAGCCAGTTCTATATGCACTACGCCAATTGTTATATAGGTCAGTCATGTCAAACCTCTTTCAACCCAAGGGCCAAATTCCATTACAGAGAGCGCTCGGGGGCTGCATTCCAGTGGTGGGTGGGATGGAAGGCAAAAGGGGCAGGGCCAAGAGTAGCAGCATATTTTGTCTTGAAGCTCTCGCTGCCATTAACTAAGCCTTAGGGTCTCAAGCTTTTAGAATGGAGCAAAACCTGCGCAAAAGCCAGGAAACCCTCCAACGATTGGGGGTTGGGGGAAAGGGGTTGGGGGAAGGGGGTGCTGAAGGGCTGGACTGGGATCTTGGGGAGGCAGGATTTGGCCCCCAGGCCCGAGGTTTTGCACCCCTGATATATGTGGTTGAATGCCATCCATTATTCTGTTTGCATTTTAAAAATTCCCGAAACCCTCTGCAAAAATATCCCTGATATATGTGGTTGAATGCCATCCATTATTTTGTTTGCATTAAAAAATTCCCCAAACCTTATATATATATATATATATATATATATATATATATATATATATATACACACACACACACACACACACACACACACCTGAAAATGTTGGTTAAACTTATAAAGAGCTACAAATCAGAAGCAGCCAATGCACAGCAGGTTACCTGGCTGAATGCTGCCAGTTTCCAGCTATAAAAATACACCACTTGTTAAGTTCATGCAAAATGCACAGATGCACAGCAAGTCAGTGGGGCAGGAAAAAGTGCCATTTGGATACAAAAAGAGAGGAATTGTGCATCTCATCCCAAAAGGGAAAAATAGTACTTTGCAATGCAGTCAAACAATGCTGCTGGCAACAACAAGCGAAGGATGGGAAGCACATTAAGATATTTTCCTGGCTTGGCCCACGTCGATGTACTGTGTCCACAGGTCTTGGCATCCATCAGTTGCCATAACTCACCGTGACTTTTCACGGAGCCCCACTCTGGATTGAGCATAAAATTGTGTTTCATTGATTTCAGTTTCAGCAGACAGGACCAAGGATGAGACTGGACACATCCACCTAATCCCAGGAGTCAAATTTTGATCCTGAGTCTATATAACATTCTGGACATGGAATTGAACCAACATTCCAGCTCTTTAATTCAGTGGAGGCTCAGAAGCAGATGGGAGCTAGCTCTCAGCTGCTTGCACCCTCTCCAAGCCCAATAAATTGCTCCATCTGAGCCACCCGCAAATGTAGAATCATAGAATCATAGAATAGTAGTAGGGTTGGAAGGGGCCTACAAGGCCATCGAGTCCAACCCCCTGGTCAATGCAGGAATCCAGGTCAGAGCATCCCTGACAGATGGCTGTCCAGCCTCGTCTTGAAGGCCTCCAGTGTGGGAGAGCCCACCACCTCCCCAGGTCATTGGTTCCATTGTCATATTGCTCAGGAAATATTCCTCTCCAAATCAGCTTCAAGCTCTGAGATGCACACAGTGCATCATGGTTCCCCTTTCCCTGGTGTGGACTGGGAAGAATGTGAGTCAAATCAGCAGTTATTCTGATGAGAGAAGGGCACTGCTGAATTCCAAATTTGCATCTTGAATACTGGAAAGCAGATGAACAGGTTTTGCCAACATCCGTGCCAGCGTCACGGGTAGGCCTGGTCAGGCACCTGCTAAGAGCCCACACCCCAGCAGGAACCCAGTGACAAGAACCCCCTGGAATTTCTCCTCCTCTTTGCCATTGCAACCTACTTGTTCCCCTGCCTCTTGCTCTGGCCAGGAAGGAAGCAAGTGCTAGCCATGATGAGAAAGAGGCCGAGAAAGAGCAACTGGTGGCAATGGCTGTGGAAAGGCAGACTCACTGAGGGAAGGCGCCTGTTGAGGGCGCCTTGCCCAAGGGCCCTCAGAAACCTGGAGCTGGCACTGGCCAACACAATAACCTGCATGCATGCATGCTTGCATGAATACATGAATGGACATATGGATGGGCAGATAGATGGTTCTGACTTGATCTGTGGCGGCATCACACAGCTGCTTGGTAAGGTCACCTCTGTTGTGCTGCCCCTCAAGTGGTGAGGTCTTGCCACACTTCCACACTTGAGTGGAGACCCAGAAAAGCAGCAGGGGAGTGAAAGCAGGTTTTCTTCCCCACTTGGCAAGACAACTGCAGTCAGACAGTTTACCACATGGCCACAAACCCATTGTCGGTAGGGATGTACGAAAGTCACTTACCTTTCCACAGATTATATTCATGGTGTGGGGGGGAGGCATTCTGTCCCTCCCCCCGGAATCCTCGACGGCTGGCTGTGCTCCGCGGCGGCTCCGTGGAGCAGCCGGCCAGACCCAGGCCAGAGCTGTCTGCAGAGGGCTCTGGGTAAAAAACAACACCCCCCCCCGTGTACGCAAATGGCGGCGGCGGTAGCTGCTGCCATTTGCGTACGCGTTTTTTTAACCCAGCTGTGATAGGCTACGTAAATCTTTACGTAGCCTATCATGTCTCTGTAAAAAACAAAAAACAAAAAGCTCCAGACTGCAAATGGTGGCGGTGGCAGCCGGTTGGAAGACCAGCCGCTGCCGCCGCTGCCGCCCGGAACATCCGCCCCAGGTAAGTCTCGTCCTGGGGCGGGGGGTGGCAGGCCATTCCACCACAGATTTCGGGGGGCCACCAAGATCCGTGGCGGAATTCTCTGACATCCCTAATTGTCGGCAGACTTTATGGGCACCATCTGGGGCTGCCTTTGAAAACCACTTGGAGACTCCAACTAGTGTGGAACGCTGCTGCTCAATTTTGACTGGGCCAAAGTGCTGGGATCATATGATCCCTTTATTGTATTGGTTGCACTGGCTGCTAGTTTGTTTCAAAATGCAATTTGAGGTGCTGGTTATTGTCTTTAAAGCCCTACGTGGTGTGGGGCCTGGCTTCTTGAAAGTCTGTCTCCTCCTGTGGCAATGTGCCCATCCTTTAAGATAGGAGGGCCAAGCCTTGTTCAGCCCAAGGGGCAAATCCAGTTTTGGAGCAGCTTTCAAGGGCTGCATTCCAGTGGTGGGTGGGGGGCAAAGGCAAAAGCGGCAGGGGGAAAAATACCAAAAACAACAGCATATTTTAGCTCAAAGTTCTTTGTAGGGCTGTAGCTACAGGAAGGGCCATAGCTCAGTGGCAGAGCCCCTGCTTTGCATGCAGGAGGTCCCAGATTCAATCCTCAGCATCTCCAGCTGGGCTGGAAAAACTCCTGCCTGAAACGAAACCTGCAGTGCCGCTGCCAGTCGGTGCTGACAACACTGGGCTAGATGGGCCAATGGTCTGACTCAGTATGAGGCGGCTTCCTGTGTTAGTGAGTAAGCCTTAGGAGAGGCATTTCAACCTTTCAGACTGGAGGAAAAAACTGCACCAAAGCTGGCAGACCACCAAATGATCAGCAGTCAGAGGAAGTGGATGGGGAAGCACATTAAGACATTTCCCTCATTTGGCCCACGTCAAACGGGGCATGACCACATAGGGAACCCCAGAGGGCCAGATTTGGAACCCAGGTGAGCTGGATTTGGCCCCTGGGCTGGAGGTCCTGCACCCCTGCTTTGAGATCAGCACTTGCTCCCCTCTTGCAAGTCCCATTGTCATGAGAGGAGCAGTTGGTGGTAACACGTGAGAGGGCTGACTCAGTGGTAGTGGCCCATATGTGGTACACCCTCATCTTCCTCTTGATCTCTGTTCCTCTAGCCACTGAGGACTTTTCTTTGTAAACAAGTATTTGACTCTGACGTTGCTTAGCTTTCTTTACTGACTAAGTTTGGGCTTTATGTGTTTTTGTCTTTGCTGCTGCATTTGGCTTGTAATAAGAGCTGGGCCAGAACCATACCTCGTGTCATATCAACACGATCCCATCATGGAGATGCTATGTCCCTCTTGTGCACGTACACCTTGAAACACACACAATGACATTTGTTGCGGTATTTTGGATAATATGGGATAAAAGGTGGGAAATAACACTAGAAAAGTGGTATGCAGAATGTGTGATGTGCCCCAACAGTTATCCGTGCACTTCAGTACCAATAAAAATCTAGCTTTGGTCATTGTTTTTATGTATTTATTTATTTACAACATTTGCATACTGGTCCACATTTAAACAGATTCTGGAGCGGTGAACAAGAAGAGATAAAATGAACAAAAGATAAAAAGCATGACACATGATATTAAAATTATTCTTTAAAAAACAGAGTGCCACTAAGACCGAGGCTGGTTAACCAAGGAAAGCTTCCTGGGAAAGAGCTGTTTCCAGGAGGCGCTGGAAACAGCACAGTGTTGGTGCCTGCCTGATCTGCAGGGGCGGGGTGTTCCATAGGATGGGAGCCACCACACTGAAGGCTCTTCTCCTGGTGGACTCCAGTTGGGCCATAGGTCCAAGTGGAACCACCAGGAGCCAGCCCTCTGATGACCTCAGTGACCGGGCAGGTTGGTAAGGGAGAAGGCGCTCTCTCAGGTATCCTGGTCCCAAGTTGTTTAGGGCTTTGTACACCAGTACCAAAACCTTAAACCTGGCCTGGTAGTAAATAGGCAGCCAGTGCAGTTCCCTCAGCAAAGGATTTGTATGCTGAAAAAGGGCAGCTCCCAATATATTTTGAAAGCTGCTTTGGGTGACTCCTTTTTTGAGGAGGGGAAAAGTGGAGTATAAATACCTTCAATAAAAATAGAAGAAACAATACCGCTTGGAAAATGGCTGCCTGTATTCCCCCACAGCAAATGTACAGAGCAAAATACCTCGAGACCAGGTTCCTAGTAGGCTGTGATAGGGTTGATTGATGCTCTTGTCCCAACACTTTGCAAAACAGTGGAAAACAGATGAGCCAAGTCTGTGACCCGGTAACAGCGCGGCATCCAAGTTACATTGCATTAAAACGCCATCTGTCATGCGAGGTCATGTGGCGTACCATCCCAAAAAACCTTCAAGTCCAGACACAACATGTTATTCCACCTGCCCCCAGTTACAGGGCTGAGAGCATCCAGCTTGGCGCTTCGATTGAAAGTCCCTGAGAACTATCAGAGGACCCTCCGTGGGATATCGCGCTGTGTTTGTCTTGGATTTTGCACCCGCACAGCAGCCTGTCCCAGTTCCTGGTAGATCCTACTGTGAAATGCCTGGAGCCACGGTGGGGGGTGGTGGTGGGGGGGGCTGGGTTGTTTGGAATCAACTTGCAGTGAAAGGGAAACAGTTGTGTGAATCTACCGAAAAGTTGAAGTCTATAAATCCACTGTGCAGTTCTTTGGTTTCTCCCTTCCCCCCTCTCACAGGTCCCGATTAATCTTGGGAGATTTGGGGGGGGGGGGAGAGAGAGAGAGATGCTAAAAGAGATGTGTTTCTTTCTCAGTAAGAAAGAACTGGGTTAATATGGCAGAAGTAATGAGTCATCTATATTAATTTTATGTTTTCCCCACTATCACCATATACGAGTGCTTTGTGGAGTGACATCAACACAGGACAGCTCCCTACCCCAGGGAGCTTACAATTAGGGCTGTAATGTTTCATCAGTTAATCAGATTAATTTGTTAAAGAAAACTTTTGATTTACTAAAAGGTGCTACCAATTAATCAAGATCTACCTCTCACCTGGGCCAGGTCTCGCCAAGGATAGAGGAAGAAATCCTATGAAGGCATGAGCTCTGGAGAGATTGCTGCTGGAGACAGTGGGAATTTGCTTTTGGCTTTACTCAAAGTCAGGATAATTGTTGAGTAGTGGGGCAACATATACATTTATTCCCATAAAAGACTGAAAGCTAAGCATGGGTTAGAAATAACAACAACCCCCTCCCTTGCACTTTGACCCTTTGCTTGATGTGTTTCCAAAGCAAACCGTCTCAGTGTCAGCTCAGTTGTTCTTTGCCATGACTGGAGGCCATGCAGCCTCACACAAAATGTGTGGGAAATTTCTGGTGATAGGACTGGCTTGCTTTGTGAAACTGAAAGGTTTCAGGTCTTGAGCTGGTTTGGTCATGTGTATAGCCTTAGATGTGGGCAGTGTTATTTATTGACCCTGCTTCCAAGAAAAGAAAAGAAAAGAAAAGAAAAGAAAAGAAAAGAAAAGAAAAGGAAGGGAAGGGAAGATCCATATTTTCAGCTCTGAAATAAATCTATGCAGTGGGAGTAATTTTTTGTTATTATTATTATTATTAAATTTATTAATCGCCCATCTGGCTGGTCACCCAGCCACTCTGGGCGATGTACAACATACAATAAAAACAGTTTAAAACAATAAAATTCTACAATAAAAACATTTTCTAAAATACCCTAACCCACCCCAAATGCCTGCCTGAACAACCACATTTTTAATGCACGACGGAAGCTCATTAAAGAGGGGGCATGATGGAGTTCCCTAGGGAGGGAGTTCCACAGAGTGGGGGCTACCACAGAAAAGGCCCTCTCCCTCGTCCCCACCAGCCTAGCTGTCCTGGCTGATGGGACAGAGAGAAGGCCATCCGAGGCTGATCTTGTTAAGCAGCCTGTCTGGTGCTGCTGGAGGCGCTCCTTAAGATAGGCTGGGCCGGAACCATATAGGGTTTTAAAGGTCAAAACCAACACCTTGAATTTGGCCCGGAAAACAACTGGTAACCAGTGCAACTCCTTCAGCACTGGAGTGATGTGATCTCGCCGGCGGCTGCCTTTAATCAGGCGAGCCGCCGCGTTCTGTACCAGCTGCAGCTTCCGAACCACGCAAGCTGCTCCAGCTGGTCCAGGGACTACAGAAGCAGGCAAGCTCCCAGAGAGCGAGCGAACAGAGCGAGCGAACAGGGGGAGCAAACAGGAGTTGGCCAGGGGAGTTGCAGTGGCTGAAGAGACAAAGGAGACAAAGGAGACAGAGGCTAAGAGGTAAGTGGGCTGCAGGAAGCCCAGGGCGCTGCCCTTTATCCTTCTGACTGGCTGTGAGCTCACCAGGAGCTTCTGAGAGCTCCAACTGAATTGGAGGGGTGTGGCCTGAGTACTCCCAGCAGCTGACTGGGCGGGAAGCTTCAGTCTGTTTCCCGCCTCCCAGCTGAGCAGAGCAGAGCAGAGCAAGCTGCTCCAGCTGGTCCAGGGACTACAGAAGCAGGCAAGCTCCCAGAGAGCGAGCGAACAGAGCGAGCGAACAGGGGGAGCAAACAGGAGTTGGCCAGGGGAGTTCGGCAGGGGAGGTCAGGGGGAGGCCCCTAACATTTTTTTTTAAATAACTTTTTCCCATTTATTTGTCTTGTAACACACACTTCCACACCAGTGGGACTCTGCTTTTAACCTCTACTGAGTAGAGGAGCAGGCACAGGCTAGTCTAGAACAATCACAAAGCTAGACACAAAAAGGGAAAAGGGGCTATGGAAGGACAGGACTCTCCAGTGGTGGTGACCTGCAAGGTGTGTGCCATGTTTGTTTTCTTGCCTGAGAACAACATGGCCTACACCTGCAACAAGTGCAAGTTGATCACGCTGCTGGAGGAAAAAGTAAGTGGACTGGAGCGGCGACTGTCAACCCTCCGGGGAATAAGAGAACACGAAGAGTTCTTGGACAGAATGGGGGAACTACAGCAGCAAAGGGCAGACCAGAGGCTTGAAGAGCAACGGCAAGATGAGGCAGAAGTGGGAAATGCTGAGGAGAAGAAAAATGGAGTAGAGGATACTCCTTGGAAAACGGTGACAGTTAGGAGAAGAAGAACTAGACGCCACTCTGCACCAGTGGAAGCAGTGGAGCTGTGGAACCGATTCCAGGTACTTGCAGATGAGACTGGAGGACAGCCTGCAGAGGACGAATCACAGGGGAACCTGCATGAGAGTGAGCAAGAGGCTAAAGGTCAGTCAAACAGAGGCGATGAAACCCAGGCCTACAAGAAGAAGAAGAGAAGAGTGGTAGTAGTGGGAGACTCCTTGCTGCGTGGGATCGAGACCCAAGTATGTCGCGAAGACCCGTGGACTCGCCAGGTATGTTGTCTCCCGGGAGGACAGATTAGAGACGTGACTGAAAGGTTGCCTGCACTCATAAAGCCCACTGACCGGTATCCTTTTCTTCTCATCCATGTGGGAACAAATGATACCGCCAAGCGGAGCTACGAAGAGATCACGTCAGACTTTGAAGCTTTGGGAAGGAAACTCAAGAACTTTGGGGCCCAGATAGTTTTCTCATCCATCCTTCCAGTAGTTAGAAGAGGGATAGAAAGGGAACGAAAAATACTCCGGGTGAATGACTGGCTACGAAGGTGGTGCCGACGAGAGAGATTTGGATTCTGGGACCACGGGCTATACTTCCTGGAAGATGGGCTGTTGGCTAGGGATGGGTTGCACCTCACAAAGGCTGGGAAGAATGTGTTTGGCCACAGCATGAAGAACTTCATCAGGAGGGCTTTAAACTGAATCCTACGGGGAAGGGAGATGTAATGTTGGGGGTAACAATGGACGTAGGCGCATGCACTCCAATGGAGAGAACAGCGCTGATAGCGCCCAATAATAGTCTTCAGACACATGTAGGAAGAAAGCCAGACTATGAAGCACATGGTCTTCGATGTCTATATACTAATGCCCAGAGTATGGGAAACAAACAGAACGAACTTGAACTCTTAATACAGGAGGGAAATTATGACTTGATAGGTATAACTGAGACTTGGTGGGATGACTCTCATGACTGGAATACAGCAGTTGAAGGATATAACTTGTTCAAAAAGAACAGGAGGAACAGAAAGGGAGGCGGGGTTGCACTGTATGTGAAAAATACATATCTCTGCACAGAAATACAGGAGGAGGAGCTTGGTAGCCCCATCGAGAGCATCTGGGTTGAAATAAATGGAGCAAAGAATAAAAGGAACCTGGTGGTCGGAGTCTACTACCAGCCACCCAATCAAGGAGAAGCCAAGGATGAAACTTTTGAAAAGCAAATAGCCAATGTTTTAAGGAAGCATGATGTAGTAGTAATGGGGGACTTCAATTTCCCCGATATTTGTTGGGAGACAAATTCTGCAAAACATGGCCCCTCCAGGAAATTCCTGACTTGTGTGGCGGATAACTTCCTCCTACAGAAAGTAGAGGAAGGAACTAGAGGATCGGCTATCCTTGACTTGATCCTAACCAACAGAGATGACTTAGTGGATAAAGTAGCAGTTACAGGAACTCTGGGGGAAAGCGACCATGTTGTACTTGAGTTCTTGGTTCTAAGGGAAGCAAAAGCCAAGCGTAGTCAAACGCGTACCCTGGATTTTAGGAAAGCTGATTTTAATAAACTCAGAACAATGATCAGTAAGGTCCCATGGCAAACAATGCTAGCGAGAAAAGGAGTCCAAGATGGGTGGGAACTTTTAAAAAAGGAAATTCTCAAGGCACAATCACAAACAATTCCAACAAGAAGAAAAGGTGGAAGACAACAGAAGAAGCCAATGTGGCTTCACAAAAAGCTTAGGGATGACCTGAAAACAAAAAAGGACACATATAGGAAGTGGAAAGAAGGCCAAGTAACAAAGGAAGAGTACAGGCAGGTAGCACAGAATTGCAGGGATGGCGTCAGGAAGGCTAAAGCGGAGAACGAGGTGAGGTTAGCGAGGGATGCTAAAAACAACAAAAAGGCTTTCTTCAGCTACGTGCATAGTAAAAGGCAGAGGAAAGAAATGGTTGTTCAGCTATTAAATAAGGATGGCAAAATGATAACAGATGACAAAGAAAAGGCAGAGGTGCTCAATTCCTACTTTGGCTCAGTCTTCTCCCAAAAGAGGGTCTATGACCCCGCTGGCAAAGGCGAAGTACAGGCTGAAGGGGCAGGATTGCAGCTTGAGATCGACAGGCATATGGTCAAGGAACACCTCATTACTTTGAATGAGTTCAAATCTCCAGGGCCAGATGAACTGCATCCTAGAGTAATAAAGGAACTGGCAGAATTACTCTCAGAACCGCTGTCTATTCTCTTTGAGAAATCATGGAGGACGGGGGAAGTGCCAGATGACTGGAGGAGGGCTAACGTTGTCCCTATCTTCAAAAAGGGTAAAAAGGAGGAACCTGGGAACTACAGACCAGTCAGTCTGACATCAATCCCTGGGAAAATTCTGGAGCAGATCATAAAGCAATCCATCTGGAAGCACCTTGACAACAATGCCGTGATTACTCGAAGCCAACATGGATTTGTCAAAAACAAGTCCTGCCAGACAAATCTGATCTCATTTTTTGATCAAGTCACCTCCCTTGTAGACCGTGGGAATGCTGTAGACATCATATACCTCGACTTCAGCAAAGCTTTCGACAAAGTGCCCCATGATATCCTGATGAGCAAACTAGCTCGAAGTGGGCTAGATGAAACAACGATCATGTGGATCCACAGTTGGCTACAGAATCGGACTCAAAGAGTGCTTATCAATGGGACCTTCTCAAGCTGGGGAGAGGTAACGAGTGGGGTACCGCAGGGCTCAGTCCTGGGCCCAGTGCTCTTCAACATTTTTATTAATGACTTGGAGGAGGAGGTGCAGGGAATGCTGATCAAATTTGCAGATGACACAAAATTGGGAGGGATAGCTAATACTTTGGAAGACAGAAACAAAATTCAAAGTGATCTGGATAGACTGGAGTGCTGGGCAGAAAACAACAGAATGGCATTTAATAGGGACAAATGCCAAGTTCTGCACCTAGGAAAAAGAAACCAAATGCACAGTTACAAGATGGGGGATACGTGGCTCAACCACACTACGAGCGAGAAGGATCTTGGAATTGTCGTCGATCACAAGCTGAATATGAGCCAACAATGTGATGTGGCTGCAAAAAAGGCAAATGCTATTTTGGGCTGCATTCATAGAAGCATCGCTTCCAAATCCCGGGAAGTACTAGTTCCCCTCTACTCAGCACTGGTTAGGCCTCATCTGGAGTACTGTGTCCAGTTCTGGGCACCACACTTTAAGAAGGATGCAGACAAGCTGGAGAGGGTTCAAAGGAGGGCAACAAAGATGATCAGGGGACTGGAAACAAAGCCCTATGAAGAGAGACTGAAAGAACTGGGCATGTTTAGCCTTGAGAAGAGAAGACTGAGGGGAGATATGATAGCACTCTTCAAGTACTTGAAAGGTTGTCACAGAGAGGAAGGCCAGGATCTCTTCTTGATCATCCCAGAGTGCAGGACACGGAATAATGGGCTCAAGTTACAGGAAGCCAGATTCCGGCTGAACATCAGGAAAAACTTCCTGAGTGTCAGAGCAATACGGCAATGGAACCAATTACCTGGGGAGGTGGTGGGCTCTCCCACACTGGAGGCCTTTAAGACGAGGCTGGACAGCCATTTGTCAGGGATGCTCTGACTTGGATTCCTGCATTGAGCAGGGGGTTGGACTCGATGGCCTTGTAGGCCCCTTCCAACCCTACTATTCTATGATTCTATGATTCTATAACCGTCTTCAAGGGTAACCCCACGTAGAGCGCATTACAGTAGTCTAAACGAGAGGAGACCAGGGCATGTACTACCGATGGGAGCAGATGGTCGGGAAGGAAGGGGCGCAGCCGCCGTATCAGATGGAGTTGATACAGCGCTGTCCGGCTCACAGCTGACACCTGAGCCTCCATGGACAGCTGGGAGTCCAAAATGACCCCCAGGCTGCGGACCTGGTCTTTCAAGGGTAGCCGTACCCCATTCAACACCAGGTCAACATCCCCCAGCCTCCTCTTCTCTCCCACCAAAAGTACCTCGGTCTTGTCAGGGTTCAGCTTCAGCCTATTCCTCCCCATCCAGCCACTCACTGTCTCCAGACATTTGGACAGGGATTCTACAGCCAACCTTGGTCAAGATTTAAACGAGAGGTAGAGCTGCATGTCATCCACATATTGATGACACTGCACCCCAAACCTCCTGATGATAGCCCCCAGTGGCTTCACATAGATGTTAAATAGCATCGGGAAGAGGATGGAACCCTGTGGCACCCCACAAGTAAGTGGCCACGGGTCCGAAACCTCCTCTCCCAGTGCTACCCTCTGGTACCTGCCAGAGAGGAAGGACCGGAACCACCGCAATACGGTGTCCCCAATGCCCAACCCCTCCAGGCGGTCCAGGAGGATACCGTGTTCAACGGTATCGAAAGCCGCTGAGAGGTCGAGGAGAACAAGGAAGGAGCATTCACCCCTATCCAGAGCCCAAGGCGACCAAGGCCATTTCTGTCCCATGCCCAGGCCTGAAGCCCGACTGAAATGGGTCTAGATAATCAGTTTCTTCCAAGTGTGCCTTCAACGGCATCGCCACCACCCGCTCAATCACCTTGCCCAAAAATGGCAGATTTGAGACTGGGCGAAAGTTGTTCAAAACTTGAGGATCCAAGGAGGGCTTCTTTAAGAGCGGTCTTATCACTGCCTCCTTGAGGGCTGATGGCATCACTCCCTCCTCAAGGGAGGCGTTCACCACCGCCTTGATCCCCTCACCTAGTCTCTCTCTGCAGCTCATAATGAGCCAAGATGGGCAAGGATCAAGTAAGCAGGTGGTTGGCCGTACCGATGAAAGCACCTTGTCCACTTCATCAGGAGGAAGAAGCTGGAACCGATCCCACAAAACCGGTTTGCCACAGGCCGCCTCTTGCTCACTAACTGTATCCACAGCGTGCAGAGTAACACACCTAATCTGATCAATTTTATCTGCAAAGTGCCTTGCCAAGGCCTCACAGGAGGCCTTAGAATGCTCCAGTGGTTCCGGAGCCACAGGACCGACCAGGCTCCGGACCACTTGGAACAGCCTCCTGGGACAGCACTCTGCAGACGCAATGGAGGCAGCATAATATTCCTTTTTTGCTGCCTTCACCGCCACGTGATAGGCTGAAGATACAGCTCTAGCCTGTGTCTGATCGTCTTTGGAGCGAAACTTCCGCCACCGGCGCTCTAGCCATCTCACCTCCTGCTTCAGAGCTCGTAACCGCGGATTGAACCATGGTGCAGTCCGAGCCCTGTTCAGGGGGAGAGGGCGTTTCGGAGCCACCTGATCTAATGCCCCAGTGATTGCGGCATTCCAGCCACCCACCAGGGTCTCGACCGAGTGGCCGTTGGCATGCCCCAGAGAATCCCCAAGCGCATTCAGGAATCCATTTGGATCCATAAGACGCTTGGGGCGGACCATTTTAATGGGTCCTCCACCCCTGCAGAGGGGTTGTGGAACCGAGAAGTCCAACGTCACCAGGTAGTGATCTGACCATGACAAGGGGGTGGTGGATATACCCCCGACTTCCAGATCAGTCCCCACTTCTCCAGAAACAAACACAAGGTCTAGTGCACGACCGGCTACATGGGTGGGCCCAGTTGGAATATGGTGCAGCTCCCAGGAGGCCATGGTCTCCATGAAGTCCCGAGGTGCTCCTATGAGGATGGCCTCCGAATGTACGTTGAAGTCCCCCAACACCAGTAAGTTAGGGGACTGTACACGCACATCAGAGACCACCTCAAGCACCTCGGCCAGGGAGTCAGTCGTGCAGCGGGGTGGACGGTACACGAGCAGAATCCCCAGACTGCCCTTCGGGCCCAACCTCCAGTACATGCACTCAGCAACCTTGGTCTCCCGGAGAGGGGGTCTGGTGAAGACCAAGGACTCTCGGTAGATAACAGCCACTCCCCCTCCCCGATCCCCAGCCCTCGGCTGCTGTGCATACGAAAATCCAGCTGGACATATGGCTGCAAGGGTTGGAGCAGCAGCCTCAGCCAGCCAGGTCTCCGTAATACATGCCAGGTCTGCACCCTCATCCAGGATCATGTCATGGATGAGGGAGGTTTTGTGGGTAACAGACCTGGCATTGCAGAGCAGCAAACGAAGGCCAGAAGATGGGGTCACGCCTCCCCCAGCCATCCTTTGGCTCTGGACAGGCCCGGAGCGGGGGACAGATACTACACATCTCTCCCTTGTTCCCCTTACTTGGCATGGCCTGCCCCTAGCGCTCCGCCAGCGCCTGCCGCCCAGCCTCGGTATCTTCTGGCCCCCAACACTCCCCCCACTGCCTCCATCAGGTGGACACATGCCCCCTCGCTCCCGCCTATCAGGCAGGCTACCCACCCCTAAAAACACAACAAAATCCCCCAGAAATTAAAACAAAACAAAACAAAAATTAAAAATCCCCTTAAAAATAATAATGCCAGGCAGGAGTCCACAGGGAAGGCCAGGTGGTGGTGGTGGTGGTGGTGGTGGTGGTGGCGGTGGCAGCGGCAGCAGCAGCAGCAGGCCCGCCTCTTCCCCGGTGGTGGTGGTGGTGGTGGTGGCCTCTCCTGCAGGCCCTGGCTCTCCCAGGCCACCTCAGCCAGCCAGCTTATGTAGCCCCTCCAGGGAGGGCAGGTGGAGCAGCACAGCTGGCTCGGTACCTGGGGGCCTGGTCCTTCAGGGACTGGCGGTCTGCCAGGCAGAAGTCCACAGGGAAGGCCTGGTGGTGGTGGCAGTGGCAGTGGCGGCGGCAGCAGCAGGCCCAGCAACAGCAGGCCCAGCAGCAGCAGGCCCACCTCTTCCCCAGTGGTGGTAGTGGCCTCTCCTGCAGGCCCTGGCTCTCCAGGGAAATCAGCTCTCCAGTAAATCAGCATCAATCTGCATTTCTTGTATGATTCACTTGGTTTCCCAAACAGACTTCCTGCAAATCTATGGTGTGGCCACACTTGGAATACTGTGCACAGTTCTGGCCATCACACCTAAAAAAGGAAATTGTAGAGTTGGATCAAGTGCAGAAAAGGACAATTAAAATGGTCAAAGGGCTGAAGCAATTTCTCTATGAGGAAATGTCTGGGACTGTTTAGCTTAGGGAAAAGAAAGGTGAGTAAGGAGAGACATGATAGAGGTGCACAAAATTATGTGCAGTGTGAACAAAATGGATAGGGAGAGGGTCCCCCCCCCCAATACTAGGACCCAGGGTAGTCCCATCAGGCTAAATGGTAGGAGATTCAAGATACATAAAAGGAAAGACTTCTTCACACAGTGCACAGCTAAACTATGGAATTCACTTCCACAAGACATAGGGATGGCCACCCATTTGGATGGCTTTAAAAGGTGGTTTGACAAATTCCTGGAGGAGAAGGCTATCAATAGCTACTAGCCCTGATGGCTGTATGCTCCCTTCAGTAACAGAGGCACTATGACTATGTACACCAGTGGCTGGGGAACATGGGTGGGAAGGTGCTGTTGCACTCGTGTCCTGCTTGTGGGTTTTCCGTGGGCAGCTGGTTGGCCGCTGTGGGAACAGAATGCAGGACTAGATGGACCCTTGGTCTGATCCAGTGTGGCTCTTCTGATTTTTCTAAGAATTTCATTTGTTGTTGTTTTTAAGGAAGGACAGGAATAGGAAGGCATGAGGATCAACTTACAGAATTCATTTGCCCATGATGTTGCTGTGATGGCCGCTGATATAGATAGATGTTAGAACGATTTGCCATGCTTACAGATGAAAGGTTTGTCAGTTGCCATTTTGCATGACAGCTAAAGAATTGAACCTCCATATTTGGGGCAGTAAACCTTGGGTTATCAGATGCTGGGAACTTTCTCCACGCTCTCTCGACTCTGTCCTACTTGTGTAATGTTCAGTAGTATCTAGGTGACCATGGTTGGAGACAGATGGTTGGACCTTAGATATGATCTCACAAAGCAATTCCTACTTTATTACCCTGGGGTAAAAAAAGACTGCACTGTGAGTGGCCCCTTGTAAATGGCAAAGTGTCTGTCTGTCTGTCTGTCTGTCTTTCAACAACTTTAAAATACCAAGATGGAGCAACATCTTGTTTTGGCATGCTGAACCATTTTGCTTTGGTCTGAGGTTTTGACATTTGTCTTCTTCCACAAGATCTTTCAGCACATCCAGCTCAGGGGAGAAATGAATTTTTAAAAAATGTCGTCATGTTTTGCACTGTAAATGTGAAAACATTTGGATGACCCATACTTAAAGCGCAAATTCAAGTTTGATGACATTTTTGGGCGGCAAGGGCAGCATTTGGCTCCATAGCCTAAATGCTTGTGGAGAAGACTTTGGCTTTTCTGTCTAGGGGCACCCCTGAGCAGATTTGCATCTTCCCTCTTGGTGTCGTTCTGTCTGCGCTTTTGGTTTTTAAACCAGCCTTTGCTCTATGTTCGTTTCTTGCAGCCTGCTGCAACAGGAAATTTTTGCAAAAAGTGCTTGAAGGAGAGCACACAGTCGAACCATGGAAAAGCCTCAGATGACAATCCGGTTTCTAGATCACAGCTTCGGTAGTTTTTGATGTACCAAAGCTCTGCATCCCCAGCACTCATCTCAGCTTTTAAATCCCTGTGATCCAAACACTTAGCTTCAAAATCTTTGTTCCAATTATCATGTTAGCATGATAAATCATATCAGTGAAGTTGAGAGAATGATTAAAGCTGAAAATTCCATACTCCCACCCACATCTGTCTCCCTTTAAGCAAATCTTAGATAGATACCAAACTATATTAAGAAGGTTTGGATACCAAACTATATTAGAAATCAATCATCCAACCATCATGTTTCCCCCCCAAAAGCAAACAAAGGCTGGGCTTTCCAGCTTGACTATCTAATGAAATCATAGTAATATTTATTACATTTTCTAGTTCACTTTGAGAAAGCAAGGCTCAACTTGTTTGGGTGGGTTTCATTCTTTTTTTAATCTGGAGGGAATTGATTAATTTCCTCCTCCCCTTCTTGATGACATGAAACATTTATGCAGATACTAAACTCGTTACATTTGACAGAGGAGGCATGCTCATCCTGTATGGTAATTAATTTGCAACTTCAGCAACTTATTCTTGGATTGAAGGGATTTTCCTAGATGGAAATCCCACTATCACCCCCCACCATGGTCAGTCTTTGGTGAGCACAAATGCACCTCTACTTTCATGTTTCTTGGTACATATATACGTACATCAGAAAAGATAATGTAGAGCTGGAAATGGAAATGACCCAAATGATGAAGGGGCTGGAGCAACTCCCCTGTGAGGAAAAGTTACAACATTCTGGGCTATTTAGCTGAGAAAAAGGTGAGGTCCATGATAGAGGTGTATAACAATGGAGAACTCTCTCTCTCTCTCTCTCTCTCTCTCTCTCTCATAATACTAGAACCCGGGGTCATCCAATGAAGCTGAGTGGTGGGAGATTCAGGACAGATAAAAGGCAGGACCTGTTCACACAGCACAGAGTTAAAATATGGAATTCACTTCCAGGAGATATAGTGATGGCCACCAATTCGGATACCTTCAAAAGGGGATTGGACAAATTCATGAAGGAGAAGGCCATCGATGGCCACTAGTCATGATGGCTATATATGACCTCCGGTACTGCAGGCAGCATGCCTATGTACACCAGTGCTGTGGGACACAAGCAGGAAAGGTGCTATTGTGCTCATGTCCTGCTTCAGGGCATCTGGCTGGCCACTGTGCAAACAGAATGCTGGACTAGATAGGACTTCAGTCTGATCCTGCAGGGCTGTTCTGATGTTCTTAATTTATTACTGTTAATATGATACCTTATTAAGAAAATAAGATTTCTGCCATCGACCCAGCCCTGAGTAATTCCTTGGACACTGACCCTAAGGAGGCAGGGTCAGAATTTTTGCCTAGGCTCAAAGGACATGTAAGCTCTCTCCAAAACAAAGCAGATAATGGACCCCAGTCAAGATGTTGCCATGCTATCAGACCCAGGAATTCAGACAACCAGAGTAAGCATCCCAAATCCTCCACAGACATGACATACTCACTGCCCAAAGCTTCATAGTCTCCTGGAAATCTTGGCCTGAGACACCAAGGTCCACCAAGGAGTCCCTGTCCCACAACCAGGCCTGAAGCCAAATTGAAATGGTACTAGATAATCCACCTCATCCAGAAATCCCTGGAGTTGGGAAGCCATCACACACACAGAATTTATGCAGACCTTCCTGCCCCCTCCTTCCCTCAGCAGCCCCTCCACCCCCCTGAAAATGCTACACAGAGAGTCAGGAAACCCTGGTGAACAAGGGTGAGTTGTAGTATCTGTGTGGAAGAGGAGACCCCCCAAAATTGGGTGGAAGTATCTTCCTCAAGAGGAGTCATGTGAAGAAGGTCCCTTTCTCTTGAGGAAGGCAGATCTTGGACCCAACCCATTATATGGGATATCATATCCATGACTGATCTCTCAGTCTAATAATAATAATAATAATAATAACAACAACAACAACAATAATATCCACAATGCAGCTGGGGTTAACAATTTGTTCAGAGCAATAACAGGCAGGATGGGGTGGGGGAGAGGGAGGAGAGTTTAGCCTTCCACTCCCTGTTTCACCATTTCCCTGATCAAAATGGCTTTTTGTCCTAGGCAGGCTATTTTGATCAGGAAAACGGTGGGATAGCTACATTCCCCTTCCTCCACCACTCTGCTCCAAATTGGCAGCAGTCCCCACCCCCCCTCCCCGTGGTGGCATTTCGGTAAAAGCAGACAACAGCAACCCCGACCCATCAACCCCACACATATTGGGAAATGCGTAGCATGCCGCTTTGGCCCTTGTTGGAGCAGGTTGTTGTCTGCCCCTTGGAGCTGTCCAGGTCCTGACCAGAGCCTTAGTCTGACCAGAGCCTCCGTTTCACTTTGTTGCCGTCCACGATTTGTCCCTGCTGCCAAATGCCCATTGCCTTCTGCTGCATGTTGTATGCTGCCTGCATGGTGAACCAATCCTCCATCCCCTGTGCCCGGTCTCCACGGGGCAGCGTCACTTCCTTGGTCTCAATCCTGGAAGCTCAGAGCAGACTGCAAACAGGGTTGCCGGCAAACCCACCTGCTGGGCAGGTTCGAGAGTGACTCAGGCTTCACAGCCAACAGATGAGGCATTCAACATGTGTCTGGGTTTACCACTTCATGGAGTAGAGCACCTGTGTTGCAGACAGAAGGTCCCAGGGGCACTCCAGTGAAAGGATCTTAGGTGATGGGATATTTGCCTGAGCCCCTGGAGAGCCGTTTCTAGTTGGGGTGAACCAACTTAGATGGACAATTAATCTTTCCTAGCACAAGGCAGTGTCCTATATACCCTAGTTTGCCAATGGGGCTCACATCGCTGAAAATTCCCCTGTACAGCTCCCCTTCACACAGTAAACTAGCATGTCAGGGAGAAGCGGCTAGAACCCAGCTTGTTCCCTGTCACCCTATCTTTCTATATGAGAAGTTTGGGGGGGGAAGGAGTTGTGGAGGAACACTAAGTCAGAGCCCCTGTGTGCATTCTAAAGTGGAACAGCCCCGATTGGGGATGCCTGAATCTGTCAGTTTCAGTTTCTCTCTGTTTCTCATTTTTCCAGCCTTAAGTTTGGTTCATCTAGAATTTTGGGAATTTCTCCAGTCTTAAATTTGGTTCATCTAGAACTTTGAGAATTTCTCCAGCTTTAAGTTTGGTTCATCCCAAAGTTTGGATTTTTTTTTTTTTAAATTTGCATGAAAACCCATAAATGCTTTTGTGCACTTTTCTCCTACTACATGCATTTTTGCATGCAGTTTTGCCTAATATACACATTTTCGCAAGCATGTTGTCCCAGTGTAATGCATTTTTGACTGTAATCTCCCCTAATGGACACAGTTTATATGCATATTTTTGATTGGAGAACTCCTTTGCAAAAAATGAGAAGTGGGAATTTGGAAGGATAACTAAGTTTTGGTTCGTATGGTGGCTTGAAAGTATGAAATTAGATAAGTTCGCATTAAAATGTACACTGAATGAATTTCACCCCCCATCCCTAATCCAGACACATATTGCTGCCACATCTGAATGTGAGGCCCAAGAGACACTGAGCTTCACAAGGCAACTCAGGGAACCTCACAGCTGAGCATGGAGCTGTAGCTATTTATGTATTTACTTGTGGTATTTATATATGGCTGACTATAATAAAATCTCTCAGAAGTTCACAGTATTAAAATGCAATATTAAAATCACAACATGAAAACACAGCATGAAAACTACCAACTACAGTAAAAAAAAAAATCAAGGACCAGTAAAATGGACTGGTATTATTAATTTACAGCCCAGGGAAAGCCAGGGTGAACAAGTGTGTTTTCAGGAGGCGTTTAAAAGATGTCACATTTTCTGCCTCCTGAACTACACAGGGGAGGGTTTTCCAGAGCATGGCTACAGAGAAGGCCCGCCATCAGGGTTCTTTATGGTGACATTCCATTCAGTGAGGCCTCCTCTGATGATCTTAAAGGTCACCTGGGTATGTATAAGGGAGGGCGGTCTGCTAGGTATCCTGGTCCCAGGTTATTTAGGTCTTTATATGACAATAACAGAACTTTGTACGTGGCTAGGAGAGTCTCCACCCCTGATATCTCTCTGTGCCCTACAAACTTGAGCAGAATACGGTTGGGGTACAACTTGGCACATCTGTTTTTCTTGGCTAAGGGAAGCACTACAGTTCATGAGCCTAGAGGGAGGCCAGTTTTGTCCAGCCTGGGAAAAGGCAGTGCTGCGCATACCAAAGAACTGCAGGTTTTTGGCAAGCGTGAAGATACGCTAAGGCTTTCTCTGCTCGTTTCTTCCCAGGCAAGATCTGCAAACTCCATGTGCAGCTGTCTATTGGCTGCATCGTGGCAGATTGACATGAAGTCTCAATGCTCCACAGCTCTGAGGTGGCCTGTGATTAAGGGATGATGACAGGATGACGCCAACTCTTGGCAGTAAAGTGGTTGAGCTTGCAGAGTTTTGGTATGTGTGCTTTTGAAGGGATCTTACATGAACTTTTCTGAAAGAGCATCTTGGAGACAAGGGGAAAAAACCCTCTTCCTTCTGGTCCTATTCAAACTCTTTCTGATTTGCATTCCAAAGTGCATAACTTAAATGCAAGAGGCAGGCAAGTGAGGGCAGGTCCTGGGGTTTTTTTGATTGAGGGAATAAGGCATGAAGCCCAGTTTCAGATAAATCCCCCATTTTTGCATGGCTTTGATTGTCAGAGTAGACTAGATAGGGAACCAAGCAAATGAAGTTCATGGAGCCAAGAGCCAGGTCAATGGATGGATATTTTCCCAGCCAGGATGTGGGCTTGACTCTGTGGTGCCTGGAGTGGGATCCATGACTAAGCCAGACTAGGGCCTACATGTGTTACAAAGGCCTGATTTTGAAATCCAAGGTGTCAGCTTGCAGGAAGTCAAGAACCAGGCAAGAGAGGCTGAAAGCTGGAGGGAAGAGGCTCATAGGGGCCTCTGCAAGCCAGATAACAATACATTTTGTTTCACCTGCATAGGCCATGATGGGCCTTTCTATAAGGAGGTCTTCCCTAACTTGGTACCTTTTAGATGTTTTGGACTACAGCTCCCAGCATTCCTGACTATTGTCCATGATTGCTGGGACTGATGGGAGTTGAAGACCAAAGCATCTCACGGGCACCAGTTGGGGAAGGCTGTTTTAGGGCTAGTGTGGCCCTTGTGGTACACTTCTGACACCACTGTGATCTGTGCATTGTTGGCATCCTTAATCCTCTGCTAGTCATGGATGTGACTTGACCTCATTTCCCAACACACCAGTGAAAAGTCCACACATTTTCCCCACACCCTTGCACTGGTAAATGTGCTTAATATGAAGGGGAAGAAGAAGAAAAACTCCAACAATATTGCTCCCAGCAAGCCAAGCAATGCCTTTCCCCTGTGTAGTATCAGGGCTGTGTGATATCCCTTTAGTTTGAGGGACTTTCTGGCATCTTGCAATCTAGCATCCCATGCTCAGGACACATCACTGCAAAGGAATACATGCAGTTTTCACCATGCAAGTCATTGTTGTCTTTTCCATGTATATTGTTGCCTGCAGTCAGCTTAAATGGGCATTGCATTCCCCATTCCCAAGCACAGAAGTAGAATCAACGAGCCTCGCTGAATCCTCTCTGGTTTAATGACATACTGGCTTGTGCCTCCATTTGCTGACCTTATTTTTTGCAAATGTTAGGACCACATTCTCAGGTTGTTTGGAAAACATATATACACAAGAGCGAATAGGCAGTTTCCCCATCAGAAACGAGAAATCGCCCACGTGGCATCCCTCGGTGGCAATGTCCAAGGATCTGTCTGGTTGGGGATTTTATCTGGTGATGCTGAGGTCACCCAGCTCGGGAATGTGACGTCAACTCAAAGCCAAGCCTCAAAAGCTTCTCAGGTTGCTTCTGTGTAGGTTTTCCATCTTATTTGGCAGTCACTTGAAAGCTTTAGGGCGAAGTGAGAAAGACAAAGCTACCTTACTCTCGAGCTTAATTGCTGGCTTCTGTTTTACTCAGCCGGAAGGTTAGACAGGGGAGGAGTGAAGACATCAGGGGCTGCAGGGCAAGGAATGTCTAATAGTAAGTGGCGTTCATTTCTTTTGGCATCCTCCTACTCTTATGCCGCCTGCTCTTCTCTTCTAGACCTCTCATCCATTTTTGATTAAATGTTCCCCCCACCCATCCATCATGCAGATCAGTGGACATTGGACCATGAGTCCAGTTGGTGGGTTAAGCGGTTTCCTTTCCTTTCCTTTTTTTACTGCTAGCCTTCCTTCCTTGTGCCTTCACCCTTGACTCTTGGAGGGCTTTTATTTTGAGAGGGAGTCTATAAAAGCTACACCCTGAATAACTCAAAAAGAATTTGAAGCTCATTATTGTTTTTGTCACGTTGCTAATGAAAATGGAGGGGAGCAGCCAGGAGGAAAATGTGGGGGGGAGGGAAGACAAAGAAAAAAGGCAGCCCCTCAGAGGTCTGTGAAAGGGAGGGCAGCGGATGAGCTTTTGACGGCATCCACAGGGCCACAGCTGGACTTATGCTGGGGCAGGGAAGGGGTTTTCCCCCTGCTCCAAAGGGGTTTCCATTATAATATTGTGTGCTTCTGGAAGGTTTTAATCAAAGAATTGCCCTGCCTTACACTCAGAATTTCACAGAGGGCCCAGTCCTCCTCCTCCTCCATTTGTAACCAGAGGTGTCCCCCGGGGGTCCCCTGAGAGAGAGAGCAAAAGAAAAGGCAAACATGGTAGACTAGTCTTTACAATAGCAAAGCTGGGATTTAATTTTAGGTGATGCAATAAGTAAAGAATCAATAGAAGCCAAATTGGATAGTATTACCTAATGGTTGGAGGGTGTCAAGAGCTCCTTGGTGGCCTCTTTCAGTCTAATCCAGTAGCCAAGTCCAGACACAGACAAAGGGATTCTTTTCAAAGCTTTATTCCTTTTTTACAACTTAACAACTCTACTCTTAGCAACTAGCTATGAGCAGCAGAGTACCTATGCCCTAAGTTGGAACAGTTGGTCCCCGTTTGAAGGAGAATCACTGGCAGACCCTGAACTTAAGGGCTAGGGAGAGTCCCTCCCCTTTTCCCTTGGATCCTCTGGGCGCAGCTGTTGCTTGCGCGCCAACCAGGCACTACGCCTCCTTTCCGCGCCCTCCATTTGGTGCTGCTCCCTGCGTCGGCGTCGCGCGTCCAGCAAACCCTCTTCCCATGCTCTCTCACTCCCGGGACCGCTATCTATGTCAGGAATGCCGGCGGGAGGAATCTCTGCCAGCTGTTGGCCCTGGGAGGGATGAGCGCGCTCCTCTCCCACAAGTGGCTGCTCCACCTCAGAATCAGAACTACTCTGGGATTCTATGGGCTCAGTGTCCACCCTGACAGAGGGCATGTGGCACCTCACCCCAATTAAGTCCCATTTTCAGGAAGTAGATAATCTCCCTCCAGTTTTAAGATCCTTTTGGGTGGTGGAATGACCCAGAGGCAGAGAGTTATGGGGAGTAGCCGCAATCATGTTGACTTTACTGATTCAGATTTATATTTTTGAAACTGGCTCGTGTGTGTGTGTGTGTGTATGCACCTGCAAAATTCTCCATTATGGATGCCATTAGTTAGTTCTTTTGGTGGTTTTAGAATAAGCAAAGCATAAAGATACAGAATTTGGCCAATTAAATGGATCGGTAGCATAATGAATAAGGCCTGGGAGAATTAAAGTGCTTCGCTTGGTGCCAGAAAGGTTTCAGACTCAGCACTAAGCGACCCTCTCTGAGGTGGAGAGCGGGGAGAGAATGCCTTTTGGAAGACCGGGCCTAGGATGCGTTGCCTCCTGCCTTGCCTCAGATGGCGGTGGTCCCAGCCTCTTAGTACCTGTCATAGGGATGGTGTGGACACCTGATTCTGTCTGGGAATCCAGTGGAACCCCCCTGCCTGCACCCCGTTTGTCCCGCTCACTGAGCCCCTGCCCCCGCTCGCCCCCTGCCTGCACTCAACGAGCAGCCCGCACTCACCCTGGCAGCCTAGGTGAGCTCTGCGGTTGTCATTTTTTTAAAATATAAAATGGCAATAGCAAAAATGCACATCTTTGCGTATGTGTGAAAATGTGCATTTTTGCAAATGCATATATTCGCGGATGCGAAAATGCACATTTTTGCAAATGTGCATATTTGCACATATGCAAAAATGTGCATCTTTGAAAAATGAGCATTTTGCGCACACGCAACTATGCACATACACAAAATGTGCATTTTTGCTCACACACAATGATGAGGATGAGTACAGTGCTGTCCGAGCATGGGAGGGGTTTGAGTGCTGCCTGGGGACCAGAAAGCAGGGCCTGGGCAGACACCCAGAGAACCTGGACAGGGATAGGTTCGCACATCCCTATAACTGTGCAGGTTCATGTGGAAGGAGAGGGTCTTGAAGGTATCCTGATCCCAAGATGTTTTGGGATCTAAACGTTATCACTAGCACCTCAAATTGGGCCTGGACATGGACTGGGAACAAAAAGCAAAAATTACTTCATCTGCCTGATCCCAGTTAGTAATCTGCCTAAGCTGCTGTGTTTTCCCATCTCTGAACCAACAGAAAAGGCAGACCCATGGGCAGGGCCTTGCAGCAAACCCTTGTTGGCAGGTCAACTGAGTTGGGGCAAATGCCAGATCCTGGCAGTGGCTGGTCCAGCTCTGTTTTCTCCAGGCTTGGAGGATGGTATGTTTCACTCAGGGCCAGAATCAAGGAAATGGGTGGCTGGGACCTAGCCAAGGGCCCACATCCTGGCAGGGGTGCCCTGGAGTCGCTCCTCCTCCTTTTCACCATTGCCAGCCTGCTTGCCGACCCACCTCTCGCTCTGGCCCAGACGACAGCAGTGGGGATAAGGAGCAGCAGCAGACGCCCCGCTGCCGTGCCCGCAGGCTGTCTGCGCATCAGGTGAGCCAGTGGTGGCAACGGTCAGCCACCTGGAGCCGGCACCAGCTTTCCTGGCTAGCATCTCTCAGGAGCGTGTCCAGCGCTGTGCTGAGGACAGGCGGTCACATGGCCTGCCATATCTTTGGAGTGGCATTGTGATGTTTTGCTTGCTCAAGTCTCTAGGGAGCATATTTAGAGGTGTGTGTGTGTGCGCGCGTGTGTACACAACACAATCCCATGGCCTGCTGTGTTTGAGGAGCAGACCTTTCTGTAACATCGGTGACTAATGGAATTAGGAATTTTTGGCCTCCCTTCTTGTAACGCCAGACCCCTTTTGGAGTTCTTTTTTTCACTAATCCATCTAGCAAGACAGCCAGGAAAAGAGGAAAGTGAAAAACTAAACAGAACGTTAGAAACCTGGGCTGTTTCCCAAGCTGTTGTAAAGTTCCTGCTGCTTGGGCGATGTGGTGGTGTCTGTGCAAGAAAAAAAATGGTGCACTTTGCCCAGGGCGCAGGCAGAGCAAGAAGATTGTCTCATGTTCTCAGGAGTCTCTATTACCATGCTCAGAGGCTCACCCGGATTTTCACAGAGCTCGCCAGATCCAACTTTCCTGTGGTTATGGAGTTGGATCCAGGGATGAAGCAGAAGCTTGGCTTACCTAAGCCATGGCTGTAGGACCTCTGTCAGCCCAAGATCTGAATTCCAGTTCACAGAAGCTTTTGGGGGCTGCGCTCCTGTGCTGGGTGGGACAAAGGAAAAAGGGGCAGGGCCAAAAATACCAGCATATTGTTGTTTAAAGCTCTTGTACAGTTTTTCCCCATTGTGAAACTTTGAAATTAATGCTGTGCACAAATGGCCTCTTGAAATTCTCCACCTTACTTGTGGGCAGAGAAATTTGGAAGACAATTTCACCAAATTTCTCCAGGGGTAGAGAGAAATTCTCAACTGTTTCTCCCAGATAGGACTCCCCATTGGCAGGGCTTGTAGCTAGGGATGGTGGAGAAATCCACCATGGACTCCAATGTGGCCGGATTCTAAAGTCCGTGGCGGAATGGACTACTCCCACTGGCCACCCCACGAAGTTCTGTCGGGATGGACCCTACCTGCCGCCAGCTGGGTCCGGGTCCATCCTTTTCAGTCTGCAGCCATCCGCTGCTGGTCTGCAGATGCAAATGGTGTTCGGCGTAGCGGACGCCATTTGTGTCCCTGCTTTTGCCGTGATAGGCTACGTAAATATTTACATAGCCTATCACGAAAAGAGCAGGGACACAAATGTAGGGATGGTGGAAAATTCCGCCACGGATTTCAGTGAGGCCGAATGCACTGGCATTCGGCCCCCCGAAACCCATGGCGGAATGGCCTCCCCCCCCGCAGAATCCCCCCAGAACGAAACTTACCTGGGGTGGCGGCGGCTGGTCTTTTGGCCAGCTGCTGTGGCTGCAAACGGTGGCCGCCATAGCGGCCGCCATTTGCATCTTGCCAGGCTGCCGTGATAGGCTACATAAGTATTTACGTAGCCTATCATGGCAAAGAGCAGCGGCGCAAACGGCGTTCCGCTACGGGTTTCGGGGGTCCGAATGCCAGTGCATTCGGCCTCACTGAAATCCGTGGCAGAATTCTCCGCCATCCCTAAGATAACCTGGACCGGAGCCGTATAGGGCTCTATAGGTCATAGCCAGCACTTTGAATTGTGCCCGGAAACAGACTGGAAGCCAGTGACGCTGTTTTAACAACGGAGTTGTATGATCCTTGTAACCAGCCCCAGTCAACAGTCTGCAAGCAGCTCTTTGAACCAACTGCAGTTTCCAAACACTATTCATAGGCAGCCCCATGCAGAGCGTGTTGCAGTAATCCAAACAGGATGTAACTCAGGCATGTGTCACCGTGGCCAGATCAGTCATCTCCAGGAACGGGCGCAGCTGGTGCACTAGTTTTAACTGTGCAAAAGCACTCCTGGCCACCACTTTGCCGTGATAGGCTACGTAAATACTTACGTAGCCTATCACGGCAAAGAGCAGTGGCCAGGAGCAAAGTGGTAAGTATTACGTAGCCCATCACGGCAAAGTGGTAAGTATTTACAAAGTGGTAAGGATGGACCTGGACTTACGTAGCCTATCACGGCAGCCTGGCAGGACGCAAATGGCCACTATTTGCATCCGCAGCAGCCCGACCGCGGCTGGAACTCCGGCTGTGGACAGCCCTGGCCAGCAGCTCTGTGGAGCCGCCACGGAGCAGAGCTGGCCAGGGAGGATTCCGAGGGGAGGGATAGAGCACCCCCCCACACCGTGAATCACACCTGTGAAAAGGTAAGTGACTTTCGTACAGTCACTTACTGTATGAAAGTCACTGCCATTTGTGTCCGCAGACCGGCAGCGGGCAGAAGTCCGGCTGCAGACGGGCCCACCTGGTGGCTCCGTGGACTCGCCATGGAGCAGAGCCAGCCAGAGAGGATTCTGGGGGGAGGGACGGATAACTTCCCTCCCCCCCCGCGGATGCCCCAAACCGGACCGGTGAGTGGGGTTTGTACACCCCTACTTGTAGCACAGCTTCTTTCTTTTTTCCTAAGGGTTTGGGGGGTCTTCGTGCTGCAACATCATCAACTGTCTTGGCAGGCCTGCCCCCAGTTTGCATCCACTGCAGTGCAGATGAGGGCAGTGCAGTGTCCAGCTCCAGGGATGAGGTGGAGCTACTGCTCTGCCAAAATCTGTCCTCCAATTTCCTGAATGTTTTCTCTCCCCCGCCCCCCTTCCATGAAAGAGGCTTTCATTGTTCTGCCTCATTCAGGGTGTTTTATAATGTATTTTTGTGATGTTTTTGAGCTTACCTAATTACAGCCAGCCTCCCAGGCTGCCTGCACATCCTGATCTGAAAAAGCCCCATGAGAGGAATTACCTCATGGTGCCTTAACTGGGCTTTAATTGAAGTGTAGGAAGCTGAGGAGGCCACAGGCTGCCAGAGAGAGGATTGTACAATGAAAAACAGGACACTTGTGCTCACTCCTTGGCCACCTCCTAAGCAAGGTTTAGCCCAAGAAACCCAAACCCGGCCCATGAGAATTTCTCAGAAATTTCTTCACCATTGAATTTCTTTTTGAAAGCAGTTTCTCTTCTATCAAATTGAATGAGGATGGTCGAAAAAAATGTGGAGAAACGTTTGGCACAGCACTATTTGAAATGGTCCTTCTAAGGTCTAGCGGCTGGCAACAAAAGCTTTGCACTAAAATATACTGGCCATTTTGGAATTGTGCCCCTGCCCGCCAGTGGAATGTGGCCCCTGAAAGTTTCTCTGAAATTGAATTTGGCCTTGGGGTGGTAGAGGCTCAACACCTCTGCCCGGGATGATCTGAGAAAAGTGTTTTTTTTAAAAAAAAATCAGCCCAAATTTGGCAATGAAATCTGACCGAGCCTGTAGTTTTTTGAAGTTGTGTGCTACTGGATACTGTATAATCATGTTGCTCTAGCTAGAGCTTTGGAAAGGACCTCATCTGGAAGTGGAGAACTTGCACACATGACTTGGAATGGCATTCTTTCAGCTCAGCCTTGTTACTGCCAGCCCCGATAGGGCTTTCTATGCTTTTTGATACGTCCGCTTTGGTTTCTCCAGACTTGTTCCTGATGCTGGGAAGGTTCCTGACTCTTCTTTCCTTTTCTGGCCCTCCTCTGGCTGCATGTTTCAGACACATAAACATGATGGATGGATGGTCTCAGCTGGCTGCTGAATTATTTATGACTCTGCTGGGCCAACAAACAGGCGTGCTTGGCTAGTGGAGGCAGAGGCCAAGGGTTGAGAGGAAAGCCTCGGCACATCCTGGAACCAGCTTGGAGCAAGAGGGGATGAAATGCCAGTGACCTCCCAAAGAGCTTATCTCTTGCACTCATCCGAAAGAGGTGCTTTGCTCAGAAACCTTGGAAGAGCGTGGAGTTGGAGGCCTAAACACTTGTATTGTGGAGAGTTTTGAATGGAGGGGATTCTTTGTGTTGTGCAAATTCACCCCAGGCAGAGAAATGGGAATAGAGGACAAGAACGGAGGGGGCAGTGCTACCTTGATCATCCCCACAATCCTCCTACATCTTATTCCATAGGGGATTAGAACACTGGGAACTTCCTCATAAATCCACTTCCATACATCCAATGCACTGGTACGTTCCCATGCATTCATTTCCATAGGGGAAAATGACTCATAAGAACATAAGAGCCATGCTGGATCAGACCAAAGGCCTACCTAGTCCAGCATTCTGTTCATACAGTGGTCAACCAGCTGACCCTGGAAAACCCACAACAAGGTCTATCTAGTCCAGTATTCAACTACTGGTTGTTTCAACTAGGCTTTAACTAGGCCTTTTGTTGTTGTTGTTCAGTCGCGTCCGACTCTTCGTGACCCCATGGACCATAGCACGCCAGGCCTTCCTGTCCCCCGCTCTCTCCTGCAGTGTGCTCAAATCCATATTCATTGGATTGGTGATGCTATCTAGCCATCTCACCCTCTGCCGTCCCCTTCTCCTTTTGCCTCAATCCTTCCCAGCATCAGGGTCTTTTCCAGGGAGTTTTCTCTTCACATTAGGTGGCCAAAATATTTGAGCTTCAGCTCCAGTATCTGTCCTTCCAATGAGCACTCAGGGTTGATTTCCTTTAGGATGGACTGATTTGACCTCCTTGCAGTCCAGGGGACTTGTAAGAGTCTTCTCCAGCACCACAGTTCAAAAGCATCGATTCTTCGGCACTCAGCCTTCCTTATAGTCCAGCTCTCACAGCCATACGTTGCTACTGGGAAAACCATAGCTTTGATTATACGAACCTTTGTCGGCAAAGTGATGCCTCTGCTTCTTACTATGCTGTCTAGGTTCGCCATAGCTTTCCTCCCAAGGAGCAAGCGTCTTTTAATTTCATGGCTACAGTCACCGTCTGTGGTGATCTTGGAACCCAAGAAAATAAAATCTGTCACTGCTTCCATTTCTTCCTCTTCTATATGCCAGGAAGTGATGGGGCCAGATGCCATGATCTTCATTTTTTTATGTTGAGTTTCAAACCAGCTTTTGCACTCTCCACTTTCACCCTCAACCAGAGGCTCTTGAGATCCTCTTCGCTTTCTGCCATTAGGGTGGTATCATCTGCATATCGGAGGTTGTGGATAATTCTCCCAGCAATCTTAATTCCGACCCGTGATTCATCCAACCCGGCGTTTCTCATGATGTACTCTGCATATAAGTTAAATAAGCAGGGCGACAATATGCAGCCTTGTCGTACTCCTTTCCCAATTTTGAACCAATCGGTTGTTCTATGTCCGGTTCTTACTGTTGCTTCTTGACCCTCGTACAGGTTTCTCAGGAGACAGGTAAGGTGGTCTGGTACTCCCATCACTTTCAGAATTTGCCACAGTTTGTTGTGATCCACACAATCAAAGGCTTTAGCGTAGTCAATGAAGCAGAAATAGACGTTTTTCTGGAATTCTCTTGCTTTCTCCATGATCCAGCGAATGTTGGCAATTTGATCTCTAGTTCCTCTGCCTCATTGAAACCCCGCTTGTACTTCTGGTAGTTCTCGGTTCACATACTGCTGAAGCCTAGCTTGTAGGATTTTGAGCATAACCTTGCTGGCATGTGAAATGAGCGCAGTTGTGCAGTAGTTTGAACACTCTTTGGCATTGCCCTTCTTTGGAATTGGAATGTAAGCTGACCTTTTCCAGTCTTCTGGCCATTGTTGAGTGTTCCAAAGTTGTTGGCATATTGAGTGCAGCACTTTAACAGCATCATCTTTTAGGATCTTAAATAGCTCAGATGGAATACTGTCATCTCTGCCAGCTTTGTTGTTAGTAATGCTTCCTAAGGCCCACTTGACTTCACTCTCTAGGATGTCCGGCTCAAGTTCAGTGACCGCACTATCATGGCTATCAGGGACATTCAGATCTTTCCTGTATAGTTCTTCTGTGTATTCTTTCCACCTCTTCTTAATCTCATCTGCTTCTGTTAGGTCCCTGCCTTCTTCGTCCTTTATCATGCCCGTCTTTGCACAAAACGTTCCCTTGCGATCTCCGATTTTCTTGAAGAGATCTCTAGTCTTTCCCATTCTATTGTTTTCCTCGATTTCTTTGCATTGTTCATTTAAGAAGGCCTTCTTGTTTCTCCTTGCTATTCTCTGGAAATCTGCATTCAGTTGGATATATCTTCCCCTTTCTCCCTTGCTTTTTGCTTCCCTTCTTTCCTCAGCTACTTGTAAAGCCTCATCAGACAGCCACTTGGCTTTCTTGCATTTCTTTTTCTTTGGGATGGATTGAGTTGCTGCCTCCTGAACAATGTTACGGACCTCCGTCCATAGTTCCTCAGGCACTCTGTCTATCAGGTCTAATCCCTTAAATCTATTCCTCACTTCCACTGTATATTCATAAGGGATATGATTGAGGTCATACCTGAATGGTTTAGTGGTCTTCCCTTCGTTCTTCAATTTAAGCCGAAATTATGCAATAAGAAGCTCATGATCTGAGCCACAGTCAGCTCCAGGTCTTGTTTTTACTGCCTGTATAGAGCTTCTCCATCTTTGGCTGCAAAGTACATAAAAGTACAACTAGGCCTATGTAGTTTCAACTAAACATATCCATCCAGCATTCAACTGCTGGTTGTTTATCAACCAACTGCCTATGGGAAGCCCAGAACAGCCAATGAGAAGCACACAACTAGGCCTATCTAGTCCAGCATTCTGTTCATGCAGTGGTCAACCAGCTGCCTATGGGAAGCCCACAGCAGGACATAAGAGCAATAGCCCCCGCCCACACGTGTTCCCAGCAATTGGCATACAGAGGCATGCTGCCCCTGATACTGGGGGCAATAAATAGCCATCATGATGACGAGCCATTGATAGCCTTCTTCTCTATGGCTCCAGTTTTAGCAGTCTCAGAATAAAACTCCAAAAGGTTGAACCCCTTTCCCACCTGGTTGTGAAACAAACCTAGACATCCCCTGGCTGGGGGATACTGGGAATTGCAGTCCAACATATCTGGAGGTTGGAGAAAGTTGGCTTACAGTTTCATCATGTGCAATTGGGCCTGCCTGTTTTCATGCCATTGTCTTTGCCCTTTTAAGTACACTGAATTTTCAGGCAATTAAATCAGGAGCAGGGAAAAGGGGATTTGTTACGAAAAAGCTGTGAACAATTAACATCATTGGTGGGCAGGCTTCCACCAAGCTGTTAAAACGTATTGAGCTAATTGCTGCTTTCCTGCAAGATCAGTTCCTTCCAGGCAGCAATGAAAGTTGGCTGTCTTTCTAGCAACGATGGTAGGCCTATGAGCTACCAGTAGCTGAGAAGTGCGTGTCTCTGGAACAGTGGCGTAGTGGTCGATTTGGAAATGCAGGCGCTCATCATGACAGTCCCCCTAGCCATGCGCCCAGGGTCCAGAACGCAGGCAGCAGCACTGATCCATATCAACAAACCGATTCTAGGAGTTTTCATCTCTACCAGGAGCACGTCTTTTCTAAAACTTAGGGTTCTTAATTGGATTACAAGAGGGGGCAATGTATAATTCCTGGGAAAATTAGTCCCCCCGCCCCCAGCTACTGTGAAACTTGCAGCTCAGCTCAGAGGGAACAGGGAATTCTGAGGACTGGTAGATAACTCCATGGCAGAACTGCTCTGGAGCCAAATGGCAGGGAGAAAGCTGGAGGCTGAGGAGAGGTGGATGAAGAGGAACCTGGGACACTGGTTTTCCCTTACACCTTGTTTCCTCAGAGAGCAGTGCATGGTTACCACAGCTATCTACCCTACCAACTCAAAACAGTTCAACAACACTTCCTTCTCCCCAAGGGACCCTGGGAATGGCAAAGTGGGCAGCTACCAATGGATCTTTGGCATAGAATCCTTCCCATCCTCACCGAACTGCCATTCCTACCATTCTTTGGGCGAAGCCATGGGAGTTACTAGGGATGTATGAAAGTCACTTACATTTTTGCAGGGGTGATTCGCGGTGGGGGGGAGGCGCTCCGCACCTCCCCCCGAAATCCTAACCTGGCCGGCTCCGCTCCACGGCAACTCTGCAGAGCCGCCAGCCGGGTGCATTCGCAGGTGTCTGGAGCCTGCGGACGCAAATGGCGGCGGCTACATTGGCCGCCATTTGCATTCATGTTTTTGGCCGTGATAGGCTACATAAATATTTACGTAGCCTATCACGGCAAAAAGAGGGAACGCAAATGGCAGCTATGGCAGCCGCCATTTGCGTTCCCTTTTTTTTTGCCAGGATAGGCTACATATCATGGCCTCTGCAGGGACGCAAATGGTGGCCCTGTGTTAGCCGTGATAGGCTATGTAAGTATTTACGTAGCCTATCATGGCCTAAATAGGAAAGCAAATGGCAGCTGCAGATATGGCTGCCATTCGCAAAGCAGCGCAAATGGCACCAGGTAAGTGCTCCGTTTCGCGCGCCTTTCGTGGGGTGGGGGGGGGGATTCGTTCCGCCACGGATTTCAGGGGGGCGAAATGCACTGGCATTCAACTTCACTGAGACCTGTGGCGGAATTCTTTGACATCCCTAAGTTAAACTGGTACAAAACCGATTTGCTTTCTAGCAGATCTGTAAGCCCGGCGTCTGCAGGAGCCTCTGGTCTGAGTTGCAGCTGCAGTTCCGGACACCTTCCTAGGGGAGGAAAGACACTGCAAGTGTTTGGAAGTGCCTGGAGCTCTGGGTGCTGTAGCTGAAGATTTACGGGGGGCAATTTTGCAAGGCAGACTTGGGCTACTTTTAGCAAGGAGGCTGATGTGTGTGTGTGTGCGCGTGCATGCATGTGTGTAACGCTGTGTTTGCTTCAAAAATGAGTTTTGTTTTCAGGGTGGGTTTTTGGAGTGGGGCATCCATGTTTTTAAAAGGATCTCACCACTGGAATGCATCTTGTTCTTTTCTTGTTGGGCTGTCACACAGAAGAGGGGAAACCTTATTTGCTGCTGTCCCAGAAGGCAGGACAAGTTCTAGTGGGATTAACCTACAGGAGGGTAGGCTTCAGTTGGGAGGACGTTCCCTGCTGTAAGAGCAGTTTGATGATGGAACCAATTACCTAGAGGGCTAGTGGGCTCTCTGTCACTGAGGGTCTGCAAGCAGTTGCTGGAATGCCACCTATATGGCTTGGGACCAGCCTATCTAAAAGACCGCCTTATCCTATACTAGCCTGCCCAGTTCTTAAGATCTTTGGGGGAGGCCCTTCTTCCGAGACTGCCACCTTCAGAGGCACGTTTGGTGGCTCTATGAAAGAGGGCCTTCCTGGTAGCCGCTCTCAGGCTGTGGAACTCCCTGCCAGGGGAGGTTAGGTTCACTCCTTCTCTGCTGTCCTTCCGCTGACAGGCAAAGACCACTTTATTCAAGGTCTGTTGGGTTGGATGCCCTTTTCGTTCTGTTATTGTTGTATTTTTAATTGTGTTTTAATGCATTTGTTTTATTATTGTTGTTTTAATCAAATTTTATTTATGCTTACAAGCTGCCTTGAGTGCCATTTTTCTTGGTAGAAAAGCAGGGTACAAGTCAAATCAGCCAATCAGTCAATATTGGCGATATTCTAGTTCTGGATTTCCAGCTTCGAGGAGGGGGCTTGGACTCAATGGCTTGCAAGATCCTCTCTAACTCTATGGTTTGCAGATTCATTCCTGTTGTCTGGGTGGGTGGGAAGCAGTGCACTTTTGAAAAATGCACACAGGTATGCTTTAATCAATGGGAGAAGAATGCATACATTTCAAAGACGCACACATTTGAGGCATATATTTGGAAAAATGTGCACAAAAAGATGTTCAGATTTTCATGTGAAAAGTAGGGATGGCAGAGAAATCTGCCACGGACTCCAATGAGGCCAGATTCTAAAGAATCTGGCCCCCTGGAGTCCATAGCGGAATGGACTACCCCCCCTCCACCCCGCAGAATCCCCCCGGGATGGACCCTGCCTAGTCGTCAGCAGGTCCAGTCTGTCCAGCTGCCCTCCGCCGTCCACCGCAGCTTCTCTTCAGATGCAAATGGCGTCCACTACGCCATTTGCGTCCCTGCTCTTTGCTGTAATAGGCTACGTAAATCTTTACGTAGCCTAACATGGCAAAAGGCAGGGGATGCAAATGGTGTCCACTATGCCGGACGCCATTTGTGTCTGAAGACCAGCTGCGGCCAGAAGTCAGGTAGTGGCCGGCCCTGGCTGGCAGCTCTGTGGACTCGCCATGGAGCGGAGCCAGCCAAGGAGGATTCCGGGGGGGAGGGACGGATCATCTCCCCGCCACCGCAGACGCCCCCACCCGGAACAAGGTAAGGGATTCATACATCCCTAGTGAAAAGAAATCACAAAGCTTGCAATCTGATGTGGGCTCCAGTTGGGATGCGCGTCAAGATGAAATTATGAGAACTTTGGTGAACACAAGTTTTGCAGATTCGCAGATCCCTATTCTATGGCATCTTTTTCTGGAATTGCTAACTTCAAATATTAAAAAAAACCACCTTCAGTCTGATGCAGTTTTTGAAATGTGCCCTGAAATGCTGCAATCACAAGATTTGTAAAACATGCCCAAATTCCTGGAAGGGCTGAACAGCTGCAGTGATGCTTTAGATGCAAACTAGCTGGTGTATAATTGCAGGCGTTTTCCAATGCATTGAATGGTTTAAATAATGGTTGAATAACAAATTTATTGTGGCATAAGCTTTCGTGGACTACTGCTGCTTCATGGCCACCCCTCTAGAAATTTTGAAATTGTTACTCATTCATACAAATTTATGTAATATTTCATTTATATCCCACCGTTTTTCCTCTTGCATGGAACCCAAGGTGATTCATATGTCCTCCTCCTCTCCATTTTATCCTTACAACAACCTTATGAGGTAGGTTAGGCTGAGAGTTAGTAACTGACTCAGAGTCACCCGGTGAGCTTCCTGGCAGAGTGGGGGCTTGAACCCAGATCTCTGAAGTCCCAGTCCAACACTCTAACCACTATACTACACTGCCTCTCAAATTACACTTAGATCAACCATTGGGGAAGGGGTGTGGGTAATGACACCACACTGGAACATGTCTGTACAAAGGTTTGCAAGGAGGGTCCTGGGCCCAGTGTTTTTCAACATTTTTATTAATGACTTGGATGAGGTGGTTCAGGGAATGCTGATCAAATCTGCAGATGACACAAAATTGGGCAGGATAGCTAATACCTTGGAAGACGGAAACAAAATTCAAAGTGATCTTGATAGACTGGAGCATTGGGCAGAAAACAACAGAATGAAATTTAATAGTGATAAATGCCAAATTCTGCACCTAGCAAAAAGAAACCAAATGCACAGTTACAAGATGGGGGATACGTGGCTCAACCACACTACAAACGAGAAGGATCTTGGAATTGTTGTAGATCACAAGCTGAATATGAGCCAACAATGTGATGTGGCTGCAAAAAAAGCAAATGCTCTTTTGGGCTGCATTCATAGAAGCATCGCTTCCAAATCCCGGGAAGTACTAGTTCCCCTCTACTCAGCACTGGTTAGGCCTCATCTGGAGTCCTGTGTCCAGTTCTGGGCACTGCACTTTAAGAAGGATGCAGAGAAGCTGGAGAGGGTTCAGAGGAGGGCAACGAAGATGATCGGGACTGGAAACAAAGCCCTGTGAGGAAAGACTGAAAGAACTGGGCATGTTTAGCCTTGAGAAGAGAAGACTGAGGGGAGATATGATAGCGCTCTTCAAGGACTTGAAAGGTTGTCACAGAGAGGAAGGCCAGGATCTCTTCTCCATCATCCCAGAGTGCAGGACATGGAAGAATGGGCTCAAGTGACAGGAAGCCAGATTCCGGCTGAACATCAGGAGAAACTTCCTGACTGTTAGAGCAATACCACAATGGAACCAATTCCCTAGGGAGGTGGTGGGCTCTCCCACACTGGAGGCATTCAAGACGAGGTTGGACAGCCATCTGTCAGGGATACTCTGACTTGGATTCCTGCATTGAGCAGGGGGTTGGACTCGATGGCCTTGTAGCTTGTAGGCCCCTTCCAACCCTACTATTCTATGATTCTATGAGGGGGTTTCTGTGGATGTCTCACAAGTGTGGAACTCCTTTCCACTGGAGACTCACAAAAGGCTGCATCATCATTGGTTACACCTGCCTACATTAAAAGGGTTTAAGCCAAGACGGGGTGCGTTTAAACTTGCTATTTTAAACGCATGGCACTTTATTTGTTAACTGTGGTAGGGTTTTGCTGTTTGTTTTGCCTTGTTGGCTACCATGAGTGTTTATCCATGTGTTGCTATCCACACTGAGCTGAAGGGAAGGGTGAAGAGTCAGGCAGAGAAATGCAGATACAACAGACACACGTTGGTGCCAAACATCATGTTATACGGCATTCTTGTAACTTTCCCTACCCCCCCTTTTAACAAAAAGCAGCCTCTCAAAGCTGCAATCAGATATAGAGGAAGGGCAGTTGGGGAGCTTTTGGGGTTTTAAAATCCCTGTTATCCTTAGTCTGTTTTCCCTCTTTATAATGAACCTCAACTGCTTTTTTGGATATGCAACTTTCTCCAGTGCTTGAACTACAAGAGTAGCCAGAGGTGTCCTGACCTTCTTAACTTTTCTCGTGTTACCCTTAGCTGCTGTATTAAAAAAAACCCCAAAAACCATTTTTTAAACCTTTGCAATTATAACAGAAATAAAAAGGAGAAAGGCTAAAACAAAACAAAAACAGCAACGGGAAAGAGACAGAGAAAAAAGAAAGAAAATGACAAAAAAGCATATCCTTTCCCAATAACCATCACAACACTCTTAATAAAAAGCAAAGACAAGATTCAACACTCCTGTTTCAGATATATACATTAATATAAGCAGTCCATATATCTAAATAAGCATCCAGACGAAACTGATGACTGTAGGCTATATGTTCAAATGCAGCAAGAGCAGCAAGACCGTCTGAACACTGAATGGCTGGGGGTGGGTGTTTATCCTTCCAAGCTTGAAGTACGAGTCTCTGTGCAACTCTTAGGGCTTTCAGAATCCACTTTTGCTGTCCATCTGTTCAACCCCACACCACAGGAATATTATTTAAAAGTGCACGAACATTTGCTGCTGTTTTTTAAAAATTCATTTATTTATTTGAAGTATTTTTATCTCACTCTTCAGCTTACATGCAATCAATAAAAATAAGACAGTCCGTGCCCTGCATGCATATCATCTAAAAAGACATGACACAAAAGGAAAAAGGAATGGGGAGAGGAGAAAAGCAAGTGGTCTTTCAGGAGGGGTGGTGGAATGCGTGGCGGCTCCAAGACTGTTTGCTGTCTGGAGCAAAGAACAAGATGGTGCCCGTTCCCATTCCACCTACAGAACCAGCTGGACTGGCAGATTAATCTGTCTTCAGCACTGAGGTTGGGACAGCATTCTCCGCTGCACCCGAAGGCAGCAATCTAGCCCAGGAGGAACAGAACAGGTTGCATGGCACATGGGACTCTCCTCCAACACCTTGCTGTCACCTCCCAGCATCCGTTGCCTGAGGCAACTGCTTCACTCTGCCTAATGGTAGGGCCAGCCCTGGTGTAATAGCCCTGCTTTTCATCTAGGGATGTGGGAGAAATTCATTCAGTTTGCATTTTAATGCAAACTTCTCTGATTTCAGATTTCAAATCTGATGCAAATTTCTCTGATTTCTGATTTGATTAGTGCTTCACTTTTGAACCACTATGCAAACTGAAACTCAGTTATCCTTTGAAATTCGCACTTCTACGAATTTTACAGTGAAGTTCTCCAATTTTTAAAAAATGTACAGAAATTGGTACTTTAGGGAAAACATCATTCAAACATGCATTATGCTAGGAAAATAGCCTGTGAAAATGTGTATATTAGACAAAAATGCATACAAAAATGCACATATTGGGAGAAATGTACTGAAAAATGTTCATGAATTTTCAAGCAACTTTTGAAAAACATTCTCAAAGTTTGGAATAAAGTGAATTTAAGACTGGAGAAATTCTCAAAGTTTGAGATAAACAAACTTGCAATGGGAAAAATGAGAAACCGAGAAACCAAAATGTATCAATTTGTCCATTCTTATTTCCATCTCATCTTCCTCTACTGCAGCCTGCTGGAATGACTATTCATGGTGACAGCTGAGGGAGGAGGTGTTAGAAGCTACAGCAGGGAAACACAAATGGACCCCCCCCCCATGATTTGGCTAAAATCAAATGGAGTCAGGGTGTGGGGATTGTGGATTTCATTGAGGGTTCATCTACCTTTTCTCCCATGAGATGACCAACTGACCTTTTTCCCTGCAGGGAGAAAGGTGACTTAAAGAAGTGAGGGTGAGGGTGGGGTTTTGAGAGGAAAACTACCCAGCAGGGAAGGGTTAAAAACACCACCCCTGTACCTGTTCTTCCTCCACCCTTGTTTTCAGGCTCCAATGGCTGCTTTTTATTAAAAAGAAATAAAAGGTTTAGGGACAGTTATGGAGACCTCTGCAGCATGCTGTTTGGCACTCAAGCTGTGAGCACACATAGGTCTCCTATGTGCAGTGGTGTAGTAGTAAATTTGGAAGTGCAAGTGCATGACGTTCCCATAACCCCAAAGAGGGTCCAAATATGCAGGCAGATCTGTTGATATCAAGGGCTCCTTGGAGGCCTCCCTCAGTCTAATCCAGTAGCCAAGTCCAGACACAGACAAAGGGATTCTTTTCAAAGCTTTATTCCTCTTTTACAAATTAACAACTCTACTGTTAGCAACTAGATGTGAGCAGCAGAGTACTTATGCCCTACGTTGGAACAGTTGGTCCCCGTTTGAAAGGGAATCACTGGCAGACCCTGAACTTAAGGGCTAGGGAGAGTCCCTCCCCTTTTCCCTTGGATCCTCTGGGCGCAACCGTTGTTTGCGCGCCAACCGGGCACTACGCCTCCTTTCCGCGCCCTCCATTTGGTGCCGCTCTCTGCGTCAGCGACGCACGTCCAGCAAGTCTGCTTCCCGCGCTCTGTCACTCCCAGGACTGCTATCTAAGCTAGGAATGCCGGTGGGAGGAATCTCCGTCAGCTGTTGGCCCTGGGAAAGAGGAGCGACTCCTCTTCCTCAGAATCAGAACTACTCTGGGATTCTATGGGCTCAGTGTCCACCCTGACAGTTGACCCAGATCAATTCTAGCAGCTGTCAACTCCACCAGGAGCAGGTCTTTTGTAAAGCTAGTTGCACATTCAAGAGCAGGCCACCCAAATACATTTTGAATTACAACAGGGATAGCTCATGGCAATATATTGTCACTGGCAAAGTGCAGTTTCCCACCAGCCACTGTGAGGATTGCAGCAAAGCTCAGAGGGAACGGGGAAGTCTGGAGGGGTTGGTGGTGGCAGATGATGTCATCATCCCTGCTAAAGAAACCATCATAAGAACAGAAGAAGAGCCCTGAGGCTGGATCAGACCAAGGGTTCCCACAGTGGCCAACCAGCTGTTGACCAAGAAACCAGAAGCAGGACACGAGTGCAACAGCACTCTTCCCCAGCAGGCTCATGTAGGCTCACTGCCTGTGATACTGGAGGTAGCACATAGCCATCAGGACTAGTAGCCACAGATAGCCTTCTCCTCCCAGAATTTTCCCAACCCCCTTTTAAAGCCACCCAAATTGATGGCCATCACTACTTCTTGTGGTAGCGAGTTCCATAGTTTAACTGTGCACTGTGTGAAGAAGTGCTTCCTTTTATCTGTCCTGAATCTCCCACCAATCAGCTTCATGGGATGACCCCTTTGGGGTTCTAGTACTTTGAGAGAGGACGAAAAATGTCTCCTATCCACATTCTCCACACCATGCATAATGTTGTAGACCTCTATCATGTTCCCCCTCTATCATGTTCCAAGCTAAACAATCCCAGCTGCTGTAACCTTCTCTCATAGGGGAGATGCTCCACCCCCTTGATCATTTTAGTTGCCTTTTTCTGCACCCTTTCCAGCTCTACAATATCTTTTTTTAGATGTGGTGACCAGAACTGTACACAGTATTCCAAGTGTGGTCACACCATACATTTGAATAGGGGCAGGATGATGTTGGCAGTTTTATTCTCAATTCCTTATTTTCAGTTCTGTCCCGGCACTTCAACCCTGCAGGCCCTGACTTCACTACACCACTGCCCACATGACATTGCAAGTAAGAAAAGAGAAAGGAAAGCTTGCAAACCATGTATTTTACTCATGATAGCTTTCCTTGTTTCCCTGCCCCTCCTCTTCAAAAGCATGGGGCTGCTGAGATGGTATGGCTGTGTTCCTGCTAGGTTATAGGTGGGATAAAATAAATGCTCCTCTTCCCACTTCTCTTGCTGGATGTAGAGGTTGCCAGCTGATCCCAGGCCAGTCCCCAATGGTTGCCATTAACCTTAAAACAGTCTCATATTGTTGGCTTAATGAGTCACCCTTGTATCAACAGAGGGGCCAGCCAAAGATATCATTTCTTCAAGGGGAAATTACTGGAAAAGACAATCCCTTCTTACAACCCTGCTTCACCTCCAGCGTTGGCATCCGGTAGCCAGGCTCGGTTCTGGCTTCTCCAACTTGGCAGCCCACGCCACGAGGAGGTTGAGCCGGTGTTGTATGAGGGGAAAGGAATGGAGCTGCACTGAGGTGGGGGGAGATGGAAATATATTAGGAGGACCATATTTTTTCTTAAAATATACTGTGATGTCATCACTGCTTGGGTGAGGAGCAGGATTAGTTTCTCCAAAGGGCAGAGGAAAAGGAACAAAAATGTGTGGCTTACCGCTGATCTGGAACTTTGCAAGGGAGAAACTTCTGCTGCACATATTTCTCTTCTTCTCTCCATTTCAAGCTTGAGTTAGCAACCAAAAATCTTCTCCTCAGTTAATAAAAAACACCCCAGAAGGCCAGATGTAGGTCACCTTGTTGTAGACTGAGTGTACTGGTTGTGCATTGAGGAAAGCTATGTTTAGGAACCCAGGAAGCTGCCTCCTACTGACTCAGACCCCTGGTCCATCTAGGCCAGTATTGTCAGCAAGGGCTCTCCAGGGTTTCAGGCAGGATTTTTTTTCAGCCTTACCTGGAGATGCTGCTGGGGATTGAACCTGCAACCTTCTGCATGCCAAGCAGGGGCTCTACCACTAAGCCCCTCCCACTTTGGGGAAAGTGATGTCAGAAAGAACCAATGGTCATGAGGTATTGCAAAAGCTCTAATGGTTCTTAATGACCAGGGAGATAAGGTGGCCATGTCCCCCTGCTTTTTTTCAAACAGAGGACAGTCCTCTATGTGAATTGACAGTCCTCTGAAGGCATCCTCTGCTTCAGCCTTCCCAAACCTGGTGCCTTCCAGATGTTTCAGACTACAACTCCCAGCATTCCTGACCATTAGCCATATTGGCTGGGGCTGATAAGAGTTGAAGTCCCAAACATCTGGAAGGCATCAGGTTGGGGAAGATTGTTCTATTTGATGGGCTGCCCAGACAAGGTCTGCTTTAAAAGTAAAGTGCCTTAAGAAGGGAGAGCAGAGCAGAGCAGGGCTGGAAACCTACCTGTCTACAGTTAGCAGCACCTGGACAAAAGACTGAACAGAAAGGAACACAGATTACCTGGTCACAGTTTTCCCCAGAATGGTGAGATGTATTCTATTTCTAGTAATTATTTCTACATTTGCATCTATCCATATCTATTAGCACATGCAAAATTAATGCAAATCTGTATCCTCTTTTGTCCACTTTTTTCTTCTTCTCCTCTTTTTGTCCCTGACCTACAAACCAGCTGGTTTACCAAGATCAGTAATAAGACAATCGGTACCTTCAGGCTTACAATCTAGAAAGGCATGACACAACAGGAAAACAGGATGGGGAGGAAGGAGAAAGCAAACTCAGGCAGTAGATTCTTAGTTACATATTTTGTGACCTCCCAATGACTGCAACAGCTCCTCCAAAGTGGCTGCAGTGCTGGATTTTGGCTGCATGGGGTGGGGCCTTGGCCTTCTTCTTGGGCCTAGCAGAAATCTGCCAGCATCTAAAAATGATGCTTAGTTAGTGTGAGTTGGCAATGTTGTGTTTCCTTGGTTTCACTGGGTTTCTAGAGTGGGGAATGGATGCATCATACCTCTAGCAGACAGGTGCAAAACCTCTTTCAAATTGAGGGCCGCTTCCACTTCAGAGAAGCTCTTGGGGGCCGCATTCCAGTGGTGGGTCGGGACAAAGGCCAAAGGGGCAGGGCCAAAGATGCTGGTGTCTTTCAGCTTAGAGCTCTTCCTGCCAGGAACTAAATCATAGGAGTGGCATTTCAATCTTTTAGAAGGGGGGGGGGACATGGCACAAAAGCTGGGAAACTATCAAAGAATTGGGGGATGTTGGGAGGGGGGGCAATGGAAGGGGGTGTAGCTCTCTGTGGAACCCTGGAGGGTTGGATTGGGACCACAGGTGAGCTGGATTTGGCCCCTTGGGTTGAGGTTCTGCACCTGTGCTCTCTTTGGTATACATGCACATGTAAATCAATACAGTGTCTAGCCAGGGAGTGAAAGAGTGCAGTGGGTGCGAATTGTGAAAATCTCTTGGTGTAAAAATAGGGGTATTACAAGGAGCTCAGGAGCAGCTGCTTTATCTGCTTTCCCAGCTAATAAAGATGTGGCCTGGATGCTCGTAGTGCAGAGTAGGGATGGGGGAGAAATTAGTTTGGTTCACATTAGAACCAAATACCTAATTCATACCAATACATGAACTGAAACTCTGTTATCTGAATTTTTCAACGGACTTTTCCAACCCCCCTGCCCCAATGTGTACAAAATATGTATATTGTGGGAAATGCACACAAAAATGCATATATCAATTGAAAATAATGGTATAAAATGCATTCTGTTAGTAAAAATACTGGCCAAAATGTGCCTATCCATTAGGAAAATTGTGAACCAAAATGGATGTATTAAGAGAGGAACATTAAACTCTCCATGAATTTTCATGCCAACTTTAAAAAAAATCTTGAGGTTTGGAATGAACAGAACTTAAGCCTGATGAGGAACTGAGAGAACCCAAAATGGACAGATACATCTCTTTGTAGTGTAGAGGAACATAAGAAGCCGCCTCATCCTGAGTCAGACCCTGGGTCCGTCTAGCCCAGTATTGCTGACACTGACTGGCAGCAGAGGTTCTCCAGGGTTTCAGGCAGGGTCTTTTCCAGCCCTGCTTGGAGATGCCAGGGGTCAAACCAGGGACATTCTGTATGCAAAGCAGGGCTCTACCACTGAGCTATGGTCCCCCATTAAAAAACAACAACAACACTCCTTCCCAAATGCTGTGTTTACTGTACTCCTGGAATGTGAGAAGCATATTAGGAACATAGGAAGTGCCTTATCTGAGTCAGACCGTTGGTTCATCTAGCCCAGTATTGTCAACACTGGGCATGTTCATGCTCACCCAGTTCCTCCGAACTTCAGCTCACTGCTTTATCTCATGCTTGATTTATGTTCGCGTTTGCTGCTCGCTTTGTGCGAATGGGGAAATTCCACAAGAATGAACAGCTTTCAAACTTGAAAGTTGTGCAATCCCCCCCCCCAAAAAAAAATTGTGCAAGTTTGGAAGTTGCACAAATATTCCCCCTAAACTTAAGCAGGGCTGATTTTAAAAGAAATGGAGAAAGTTACGCAAATCAAACACGAGCACAAGTCCAGTAATTTGTGAATATTTTCAGTGGACACGTTCTCATGCTCACATTCAGGATTGCAAACGGGGCATGCTCGAATGTTTTGTGAGCAGAAATGATATTCTTGTATATTCCTAGCAATGGCTCTCCATGGGTTTGGTCAGGAGTTTTCCCGCCCACCTGGAGATGGTGGGGATCAAAGCTGGAACCTTCTGCATGCAAAGCAGGGGCTCTACCACTAAGCTATGATCAAAATCTTTTTTTAATGTACACTTACGTTAGCAACATAGGAAGTTGCCTTATACTTAGGCGAGGGGCCATATCAGTGTGATAGAGCTTTGCATGCAGAAAGTCCCAGGTTTAATCTCCGGTTCTCCAGGTAGGGTGAGGAAAGAATCCTGCCTGAACCCTGGAAAGCTGCTGCTAGTCAGTGTTGGCAGCACTGGGCTAGATGGTCAACAATCTGACTCAGTGTAAGGTGGCTTCCTATGTTCCTATACTGAGTCAGATCCTTGGTCCATCTAGCCCACTATTGTGGACAATAACTGCCAGTGGCTCTCCAGGGTTTCAAGCAGGGGACCAACTAAAGATGTCAGGGAAGGGAAGTTGCCTATGAAGGGGCAGTGTGGAGGAAGGATCCCTCCAAGAAACTCTCAAGAAGATGTTTCCAGTGCCACTTCCTTCTGGCTTATGGTTGGTTTTAAAAACAGAGCATTGCTGGGTTAGGATATCAGCAATGCTTCAAGGGGACATACTGGAGGTCCCTCTAATCTAGCACACTTCCTCTGACATCAGCAATGTTGTGTGTTTAAGAAGGACATGTAAACCCTCCATAATGCCCCTAATTGTGCAATGCTCCCCTATGGGGAAGGCTTGCTTCCTGGACCCAGCTGGCCCATCTGTGTTCTGAGCCTGAGCCTCATCTTGATCTAATATCCGTTCCTCAGCTCTTCCAATGATGAACTCAGACCAATTTCCCTCATGCATTCACCTTTGAAATATGCTCTCGTGACTTGAGTGCACTTTCCGTCCGTATGTCTCCAGAAGCTTTGAGTTGTCCAAGAAGTAAATGCTTTCCTGAGAGGACCCAGGGCTTTCTAGCAAAAGGGGAGGAAAAGGGAACGGGGGGGGGGGAGAAAAAAGAAGAAGAAATGAAGATTTTGAATGTTGAGATATGGGCTTCCTACACATGGAAAGATTCTTTTCTCTTCCTCCGGGCAGTCTTGGCATTCCAAATGAAGTCAATAACTCTGCTAGAGGGGCTGCTGCAAGATGTTGCTGTAATTGGGGTGGGGGGAACAGGCTGGGTAACTCAGAGCATTTCTAGCAAGATCCAAGGTCAGAATGAGGCCACATTCAAGGCCTGATTTGTGTCATGGAGGCATTTTCTGTTCCTTCATGGCTACGGTTAAAAAAACAGCTAAATGGAGTGTCACCCAAATATTTTGGCATGTCTGCAGTGGTCTCATTGGATGCCCTTGGAGGAGAAGTTTGTCATTTCTGGCTCAATCTTGGGAGTACTAAGGCCTGACCAATTTCTCCTCCTGCTGTCTCTGGCTAGATTTATTAGTCCAAGAGACATGTCAATTCTTTAGATGCCCGCCAACATGTTGTTCTTGCATTGGCTTCTGGGCAGGATATCAGGAGCATCGTGGGAGACAGGAAGTGGCTTCCCTCCAGTTATTCAAGATTGTCCAGCCTGCTTTGAACTGTGGCCTTAAACATCTCTTTGTCTGTATTTTACGTATTTCATTAAGCTAATTCCATCACCATATAGTCACACAGTTTGTTCTATCAGCCTGTGAACTGTAGGCAAAATGTGTACCCCGAATGTCTGTGTGTTAATATTAGGAAGTTCTGGAGTTAATTTTGACCTTTCAGTTTGGAAAAGTATAGGCAAAACAATAATTGAACTTCGATTTGAAGTGTGAGTAAGGGAGCAGACAACACGACAACAATTAGATGTACACAGAAGGATATCATATCATATGCAAGTCATTTCATCATTATTTATATTCAGTGGCAAAATGAATATTTAACACAGGACTTCATCCACACAGGAAAATGTTTTGTAGAAACATAAAGGAAGATGAAGAAAACATATTTTGGAGCTAGCTAATCCAATAATAAATTAAGATCTCTTTCCTACTTTGCATTTTCTAGGTGTTTTGTCTGATTTGTATTGATAGTATCATTGATCAAGTCCCCCCCTTCCTTTTTCATGGAGATTAAAACAGGCAATGTAATTTAAACATCTTAAAACTTCCCCTGCCCACGATCCATCATTTTCTAAATTGTCAAGATATTTAATCTTTGCTCAGTTCAGACATTCATAATTAAAAAGGGATTTCCTGGAATTTTATATTTTGAATAACTTTAAATTTTTGACTAAGGAGAAAGGATGTTTGAAAAGAACACAGAGAGTTTAAAGCCCTAATCCAGCGATGCTTATGTGCAACAAGGCATAGTGTGCAGTTGTGTGACCTTCTGTATATAAAAGTCTGTGCTCTGCCATGGATCACATATGAGAATAGTAACATGTTTGCATACATGGCCCAGTGAATCTACTGGTTTGTCATGTTTCCCTGCGCGTGGTGACATCCAGAAACAACCTGCTTTTCATCTTATTATTGCTGTTCCACACAAGCAAGGCATGCATACATAGGGGGAGAATTCTGGATTGGAGTTGCCATTAGGGAACTCCAACTCCAATGTTGTAGTGGATCCAGCATTCACAGGGTCAACATGCCAGGACTTTTTGATTAGCAGGGATGATGACATATCTGCCGCCCCACCCAGAGGGAACAGACTTCCCTGTTCTCTCTGAGCTTAGTTGCAATCCTCACAGTAGCTGTGGGGGGAATTTTCCCAACAGCTATATATTGCCATGAGCTATCCCTGTTGTAATGCAAAGTATTTGGGGGTGGCTTGGTCTTGAATGGGCAATTAAGACCCATTTGCTTGACAAAAGATCTATTCCTGCTGGAGAGTAAAAATGCTAGAACTGGTTTGTTGATATGGATCAACACAACTGCCTGAATTTTTGGACTATCCTTGGGGCCGTGGCTATGGAGACTGTCATGATGAGTGCCTGCACCACTATGCTACTGGCCTTTTTGCTGCCATTTTGTCCAGTACACCATCCTTTGGGACTGCAAACTTGATGGAGGTGGTACCAATTCAATGGAGCTTTCCCGTGCTGAATTGGAAAATAACAGACCCAGTTGATGAGGTCACTTCAAATGGCATTGGGTTCCTGCGTGCAACAGACCTTCTGCACGTCTTCTCTGGGTGACTCACAGTTTTTAGCTAGCTGTTTGGAAGATAGTAAAGGATGGCAGCATCCCCCTCTTGCAGTCTGGTCTGTTATTATCCCACCAAATGTGGGGGCAGGGGAAGGTGAATTGCAGTCCCTAATCTTGATTTATTTATGGAGCTGGTTTTAGCTGCTTAACCCCCCACCCCCTTTCATACATGACTATGGTTTTTCAGGAGAAGAGCTTTGGCACCGTCTTGCTTCCTTTCTGGATAGTGCAATCCTGGCCGTTTTGATCTCTTTGACTGCAACCTCATCTTAAGCAATGGACACTGTCATCAGTTCTGTCTGGGCATTCAGAGAGACCTGCTAATACCCCAAATGATTTGCAATTGTTCTCCTTGCATGTTTGCCTTGACCTATGCATACGCTGAGGGAAAGCATTTCATGCTAGCTGCTTCTTCTTCTCCTTCTCCTTCTCCTTCTCCTTCTCCTTCTCCTTCTCCTTCTTCTTCTTTTAAAGCTTCCTAAAGGAGGGGACATATTTCGGATGTAGAGACCATGCTTTGCATGCAGAAGGTTCCAGGTTCAGTCCTTGCAACTCCAGTGGAAAAAAGGGATGATGGGAAAGACCCTGAGGCCCCAGAGAGCTGCTGCCAATCAAAGTAGACAATAATGGACTAGACAGACCAAAGCCTGACTTGATTTAAGGTTCATCACAAGCACCCACGGTTCTGTGGCAGAGCATCTAGTTTGCATGGAGAAGGTCCCAGGTCCAGTTCTTGGAAGGGTCGGCATGGCTGGGCAGCTGCCAAGGGCCCACACCCCAGCAGGGGCCTACTGACGAAAAAACCCCTGGAGTTACTTCTGCTTGGTCACCTTCCTCTTGCTCCTGCCCAGACAACTGTGGTGGTAAGGAGCAGCAGCAGTGAGCCTCCTTGCTCTCTGGCTGTCAAGCAGGCAAGTAGTACCAATGATAAGAAAGAGGATGAGGAGCAGCATCTAACAGTGGAGGTGAGAAGGTAGAATTACCTCCGCCCATTCAGGGTGTCTTGCCCAAGGGCCCTCAAAAGCCTGGAGCCAGCACTGATTCCTGGCATCTTTAATTAAAAGGACACCAGGTTGAGAGAGATGGTGGAGAGCTGCTGGCAGTCCCAGAGAGAGAGAAAGAGAGTGGACGGTCCTGGGCTAGCTAGACCATTGACTCTATGGTAGACTTTATGATTGCTCATATAGATGTGTTGCTCATATAGATGTATATGATGTATATGGTTGCTCATATAGATGTATATGAGCTGTGTGGTCGATTGATGGGAAGGTGGGCAATCTGTGGTCTATGCCAAAGCTTATTTGTCTTTCTAGCCCACCAAAGTTTATTATGTTTGTTCATAGATCTGAAGACAGGAACATAGGAGGTGGCCTTCTACTAGGTCAGACTTATTGTCCATCTAGCCCAGTAAAGTCTGCTGTGATTTGCAGCACCTCTTCAGGGTCTCAGGCAGAGAAGGGACTTTCTTGTTAGCTGCTACCTGACCCTTTTCACTGGATGTGCCTGGGATTGAGCTGGGACCTTGTATAGACAAAGCATTTTCATGGCCACCAAGGTCTGGTCACTCCTAATGGACAGGGTGGCATCTCCCCCTTGGAAGATCAGGTTGCCACTTAAGGGTGCTTTCAAATCCAGTTTATGGAGACAGAAGTGGTGTCTGTTCATTTTGTTACTGTTGTACTGATTTTAAATTGGTGTGTGTGTGTGTGTATGTATGTATATGTGTGTGTATGTGTGTGTGTATGTGTGTGTGTGTGTGTGTATGTATATATATATATATATATATATATATATATATATAGCGTTTTAATTTGGAGTTTGTGCAACACCTTGAAGACTTTTGTAGTGGAAAGGCAAGATCAGTATTTTGAATTAATGAATAAGCTTCTAGTATGTGAAATTAGAGACAGATGCAAAATACTTTCCAACTGGAACCATAGATTGGTATGTATAGCAGGGACTGAGTGTGTGTGTGTGTGTGTGTGTGTGTGCGTGCGCGTGTGCATGGATATGTAATTAACTTTGTTAATTTTTAGAGTTAACTTTTGAAGGATTGATTTATGTTGGTACAAACTCAGCTGCTGTATATGTTGGGGTTTAGGGGCAGGCAAAAGCTACTGAGCTCTAATTCTGTATGTTCTCCAAAGGCATGCTTATAATGCAGTGGTGTTCCTTTCAGTCTGGGGTCTCCAACATGGTGCCCAATGTGCTCACAAACACCTTGGTTCCCACCAGACTCCCTGCCCCTCCTGATCTTTATTTTATTTTAAAATATATTTTTAATTAAACAAATAACTGGGAGGCCAGCATGCTGCTCAGCGAAGGGCTGCCCCCCCGCCCTATGTTTATTTGGGTTCAAAGAGTGGTTTTAGGTTTTGGAGCTCAGCCCCCACCTCTGCCTCATGCTTAGGTTCTCGGACAAGCTGCTTTTCTTTTCTTCTCACCAGTTTGCCTTCTTGGAAATGTGTGTTTTATGACTGGCCATGTCCACCATGGCAGCCATTTATAAATGGTCAAGGTGCCCCCATGGCAGCCATTTTATAAGAGCACCCATGACACGCTCTCGAAATTCTAAATGTGCCCACTGTCCCAAAATGTGTGGGGACCCCTGCTGTAAGTGAAGCATGTTGCATGAGTGTTCCTTCAAACAAAGTGTGTGGTTCAGCCCCTCAAGTTCAAACCGCTGACACAGTGCCTCTTTTGTTTAGTTCTTATTTTTGGTTTTAATTCAAAGCAGGAACCTTAAGCATACTTTCATTATAATGTGCGGGTATGCAAAATAAACACATTATCATTCATGTTAGTTTTGTGACAATTACAATATGATCATTTTTCAATATCAATTTGTTGATAGTTTATTTTGGACACGTTCTTGGCTGCAGCAGCCTGCATCTGCCCTTGTTGAAGATTTATGCCAAACACAATCTTTTTGATGTCGAATATTACTTAGCAACTGGAACTCCAGATGGGCATGGATAGGAGTAAGTGACTTTGATTATATTGTTATTGTGCTCGCTAAATTAATAAGAGTGGCATGTTAAACACACACACACACACACTCATGTTGTAATTCAGTTTGAATCACAGAAAAATGACTAGAATCAAGTTCAGTTCAAATACCTCTCAATTTCCTTTTCCTTTTTCCTGCCTGAAATAAAGTTCATTGAAAAGATCAGGAAACAAAAGACTGGACCATTGGGGCTTGGTGGGAGAGGACATGCTTTGCATGCAGGAGGTCCCAGGTTTGATCCCTGGCAGGTAGGGCTAGGAAAGACTCCTGCCTGAAACCCTGGAGAGCCGCTGCTGCCAGTCAATGTTGACAGTACTGGGCTAGATGGAGCAAGGGTTTGACTCAGTATAAAGCAGCTTCCAATGCTCCAGATAGTCAATGAATCTAGAGTCCCAGTTTTATCTTTTTATGGTTTTATTGTAAGAGCATCAGAAGAGCCATGGTGAATCAGACCAAAGGCCTACTGACTCCAGAATTCTGTTCACACAGTTGCCAACTCGATGCCCCAATGGGAAGCCCACAAGCAGGGCATGAGCACAACAGCACCCTCTTGCAGGGATAGCACAAGAGTCTGAGAAGGGGGTAGAGTCTGGGGGACTCCGCCCTGCCCAACCACCTGGACCCCGCTCACCGGGCTGTGGGGGGCTTGTCTACTTGGTGACTGGTGGGAAGCACTGCAAGCCTGTCCATCTCCTTAATGAGCTCCCATTGTGTGCAGAAATCACAGCTCAGTTACTCCTGCATATCTAATGTTGCGTCTATAGCTACCTTAAAGGAGCAATGACTCAACATCACAGGGGTAAAGATCCCTTTAAGCCTGTAATGTTGAGCCATCACCCCTATAAGGCAGCTGTTGACACAACTTTAGATATATGGAAGTAACCGAGCCATGATTTCTGTGCACAATGGGAGCTCATTAAGACAACGGACCACCTTGAAGTGCTTCTTGGGCGGTCGCCGAACCATCCTGTGGTTTCTGTGACAATGGCTCATCGATCACCCGAATGGGCCAGGTGGGGATGAGACTGTCCATCCATACCCTCCTGATCACGTTCCCCAGCATCTGGGATACAGAGGCATTCTGCCACTGATAGCCTTATCCTGAATGAATCTGTCTAATGCCCTTCTAAAACCATCCGAGCTGGTGGCCATCACTACGACATCTGATGGCAAATTCCATAATTGAACTCTGGGCTAGTTGAAGAAGTATTTCATTTTCTCTGCCCTGAATCTCCCACCATTCAGCTTCATGGGATGACCCCAGGTCCTAGTATTACTTGAGCACTCGTGAGTGGAAGAGAATTTTTAAAAAACACATTAAATAAATACATCTTTTTCAAAATGTTTACTTTTTTGTACTAATTTTAGTTATACCTCCATTCACTCCTATTATGGTTGTTGTATGTCATGTTGTTGTTGTCATGACTGACCAATGGGTCGGGGAACCACTTACTGCCATCTATTTCATTCTAGTTCTAGGTAGGGGCAAAATGCCTCTGTCCAGCAATCATTGCTGATCCTTTGAACTGGGCAGCCATCCTGGCATGCTGGGTGTGAGACATGATTTGGAAATAAAAATGACAGAACTTAGCTGGATGGGCCACTGGAGTGACTCAGATTTTAGGTAGCTGCTCCTACCTTCTAGGTCAGGTGCTCCACTTTGGGACAGACCTGGGCTTCTGCTCAGGAGGAGAACTCAACAGAGAGCGATAGATGAGCGTCTCCATCTTTCACTCAGGCTTGCCTGGTTAAACACATTGTTAGAGAAACACAATGGAAGAAGTAACACATGTTGCATTCTTTGGACACCATCCAAATGAGATGTATGAATGTTTAGAAAGAAGGTAGCTATTTAAGGCCTCGCCAATGGTGTTGGGAAGATGCCGGTTGTTGTCTTGAGAAGGGAAAATCATGACTCTGGGCAAATTCCTCAGCAAGTGATGGTCTTGGTTTCTGTCAGCCCTTTGGTGAGCACTCTGTGTTTCCAGATGTGAGATGGTGAGTGACTTATCAGCCTTTGTGGTCCCGCCCTCTCTAAGCCCTTCTGAATCATTGCTTCTGCTGTCTGGTCTGCCCTCCAGAGTCTGTTTAACACCTTGTTGCAGATGTGGCTATGGTAGGGGTGAAGGATGAGGCAAGTGGGGGCAATTTAGGTCCCTGGCTTGTTCACTTTCGAAGCAAAAGCAGCTGGCTTGAAGAGAAAACACCACCATAACAATGATGAAAATGTGAAATAAGGAGGAATGAGTTTTCTCAACTTTTTTATTGCTTCTTTGAGCCAGCTATAGGATACTTGCAGATGGAGTTGCTTTTGTGAATCAGGCACACTAACTTGGCCACCTTGCCCAACAAGTCCTCTGTGTAGAGATCCTGTTGTTGCATGTTTACTGCACTGATTGGGATCCCCTACCTGGGATGTTTGGCAGTGTTGTCTGGCCAATACATGGTTCCCCTCATTGGATGCTGCCAAGTGGTGGACTCGAGATATTGTAGCATGCACCACTGCTCTGCAGTGTCTATCTTAAGAAGAAGAAACTTGGAAGACAATGTTGAAGAACACATGAGATAGAACAATCTCCAACCAGGGCTTTCTCATCTGGGGATTGGGAAGGCCTGGGAAATTCATGCAGCTTATAAAAGATCCTGAAAAGGACATTTAGAAGACTTAACTGATTGGTATTCAGCAACCCTCAGAAGAAACTGGAGATGCACATCTCGGATATGGATCTGATCTTTCATGGCATCTGGAAGTTTGGGTTCTTCCCACCCACCCTTGGCTTTTCATCCACAATGTGCCCCAGCTGCAAAGCCTGGACTAGAACCCAGAGTGCACAGGATATTTAGAACTATGATTTTGGCTTTGCAAAACCTCACAGCCTTTGTCAATAATTTCCATCATCTACAATTACAAGGCAGCAGGAGATATTTCTGCCTCTGCCAGTTGGGCCTGGCAGCCCCCAGCTGCTCACACTGCTGCTTATCACTTCTAGACTTCATCCAACGCTGGCAGAAGGGCTTCCATCTGGACTCTAGATCTGGCCAGGACACTTTGTGGATGATGCATGAGGCAGAACAGAGAATGAAGGGTCCTCCCAGCTACCTCCTGTTCCAGCTTTGTTGGCTTCTGACAAGAGTAAAATCTGTAAAGTGTTAGCAGATAGTATAGAGACCCAAGGGGTACATGTAAGGACAGCAGCTGGGACACCAGTTGAAAGTTGTGGCCAACCACATCTTTGGAAGAATCCCAAGGAACAACAAAAATCCCACTTTCACGTTGGAATGTGGAAGCAAAGTGGATTCTGCATCCTTATGCAGTCTCTCCCCCGCCCCCGCTTCATGCTGATTCTCCTCAAGAGGGACAATGCTTTGAGCCCATGAAGATCTCAGAATCATCACTGCAGAGAATGGAGATGGATGGTTTTTAAGAGAGTTGGAATTGGTGCAACTCTGCGGCATGGGAAGGCTTCAGTTCCCAAGGTGTAGCTCAAGAGTGAGCAACTTGAGTAGGTCTGGGGGCCATTTCCCACCACCTCTTCTCTCCTTGTACTCCTGCTGCTGCTGCCATCTTATCACTGAAATTATTAATGCCAGCAAAAAGGAAAGAAAAAAAGGCTGGCTGGCTGCCAGATTGGTGGCAAACTGTGACGGAGGCTGAAATGGGGCAAATTTAGCTTGTTTTCAAGCTAAAGTTGGCTACTTTCAGCCTCCGTCATGGTTTGCCATCGAAATACAGATGCAAACTAGTGATTTTTTTTGCTGGGGGGCTGCACTAGAGGCTGGGGTGTGTGTGTGCATATGGCTCCTAGGCCACATGTTGCCCATCCCTGGCGAGATGCATGTTCATTTTGTCCCATTTTCACTGCTGTTTAAGCAGGCCTTGTATGCATTGGAAGCAATGCAAACCCCTGCAAGACCTGTTTACTAGAGCTGAAAGTGGGAAGGTTGTCCATACCAGAAGCAAGGATTCCTCTCTCAGACCCTTTAACACTCTTAACCGCCCCCCCCCCAGTATTGACTGACAAAGCATCTTTTTTTTTTTACATCTGGTTCATTATATATTTCATATCTTTATTATCATTATCATTATTTTATAGATATTCCAGCATACATGTGGATTGAGAAGCTTAAACCTTTCTTGCTAATGACTGACTCCTTTTAAGGTAAGCACAAAACGTCACTGAATGAAGTGTTTCTATTTCAAACTATGCTAGCACAACTAGTTATATCGTGTATTTAAGAGAATGAGGAGGAAATACCAAAGGGTAACTCCCTCCTATGAAAGCAAGAAAAAACCCAGTTATTTAACTAAGTCCATTAGATAAAATTTTATGATTACAGGAATAAATAATATATTTGGAGCCAAAAATAACATGAAAGCTGTGCTGGTGGAGAATGCTGTGGTGTTGATAGAGCTGGGAGCAAATGACATTCAAATGTATTCATAATTGCCTGGAGATGTGAGACTCAATTTTGGGGATTCAGTATGTCTCATGGCTTCCAATGCTTTTTGCAACTTGTGCTTCTGCCCAGTGAAAAGAGCTGTTGGCCTGGTTCTCATCAGGGTTGCCCATCAAGTTGCACTGTTGTCCACCAGGTTGTCCATCAAGTTGCACTGTTGTCCATCAGGTTGTCCATCAGGTTGCACTGTTAAGAAGGCCTCAGGATGATGTGTCACTATGGTATGTGATGGAGGATGGATCTCCAATGGTCAGAAGAAAGTGTTGTTATAAAGGCACCTGACAGCATTGAGTGATGGTGTTAAACAACCCCCAAGGTACCTCATGAAAGATGTGGCAGGTGGCAAACATATGGTGATTGCTTCCCTGTAATGCTGGCATTGAGTTTCAAAGGCCAGTTGGGACTCTGCATTTGGGATCGCCTTGTGTTGTTGCTGTTGTTGCTGCTGCTGCTGCTCCTCCTCCCGCTATTTAAATTTCTTAGATTCCTTTCTCAAAACAAAGTCTCAAGACAACTTCTATTAGAATTGAAATGTACAAAAGCTAAAACAGCTACAACAGTTATCCATTACAATACAGCCACCCCCTAAAACAGGAGTGTTGAACCGCTTTCAACTTGGGGGCTGAGTTCCATTCCGGAGAAACTCTCAGAGGCTACATTCCAGCGGTGGACCAAAGACAAAAGGGGGAAGGGCCAAAGGCAAAAAGGGTGGGGCACCCCCCAACACCCCAACTTATTTTAGCTTAAAGCTCTGACTGCCAGTAACTGAGCCCTGGGAGAAGCATTTCAGCCTTTTAGAATGGGGGAAAAAATCTGCACAAAAGCCAGGAAACCACCAAATGCTTAGTGGTCAGGGGAAGGGGCATGGCTTTCTGGGGAACTTTGGAGGGCCGGACTGGGAATCCCAGAGGGCTGGATTTGGCCCCCGGACCTGATGTTATGCACACCCTGCTCCAGGGTCTGGATTGGGCAGGACTCTGATAGGATGCCTGCATATTAACCATCGCTTATACTTGGAAATGCCTCCTTGGGAATGAGCACGTATGGCATCCAGACCTGTGCCCAAAAGGAGCTGAGCTCTTTTAGCCTCTCTGCAAACATCCATCACTTCCCAAGTGCTGCAGTAGCTGTCTGTGGGGACCATGCTTGCTTTCTGGTTTAAATTCCCTCCAGTGTCCTCACTCAGGTAAGAACAAGAAAGCAACGGCTGCCATTGACAGCAAGGCCTGCAGACAGTTTGCAAAGTGGAGAGCGGGTGAGCAGAGTCTCTCTGTGGCAGGCTGCTTGGATCCTGTGCTTTCAGGAGGTTGAACCACTTGTGCATCCACACAAAGGGATATGCTGGGGTGTGCCTATGTCTTTGTGTGCAGGGGAGGGCTGTTCTGTGCCCTAGCAGAGAGGTACAAAAATGCAGCCAGAATGGACAAAGATGGGGGATCCCACACACTATTGGGTCATGGCTGAATGGATGTTAGGCTTTTATCTTGCAAGACACTGGTGAGTGCAACATGTCAGCATGTCACCTTAACTTCTCGATGGGATGTGCCTGATCTCGGAAGCTAAGCAGGGTCAGCCCTGGTGAGTACTTGGGTGGGAGACCGCCTGGGAATCAGGCTTCCTGCACTGAGCCATGGGTTGGACTCAATGGTCTTGTAGGCCCCTCCCAACCCTACGATTCTATTATCTTGTCTGCCCCCAGAAGAGGGCTTTGTGGTTTTTGCAAAAATGCAGTTATTGCATGCATGACGATAGATGGAGATGAGGAACGTCAGAGTGAGGGCATTGACACCTGCTACTTCTCCAGTGGCTGCTCCTTCAAACACATAAACAAAATCACAGATATAATTTCCTCCCTTCCCCCAAGAACCTAAATCCTAGCTCTGTCCTCCCATGGAACATAGGAACAAGGACAACGTCAAGGCCAGGAATAGCCAGGTACCTGCCAAGGGCCCACACCCTAGCAGGAGTGCACTGACAAAAGCTCCCTTTCCCCTTGGCCACCTGCTTGTTCCCCTGCCTCTTGCTCTGGCCCAGAGATAATGGTGGTGGTGAGGAGGAGGAGCAGGAGATGCCGCGGCCTCCTGGCTCCCTGGTCTGTCAAGCAAGCAAGTGGGAGCAATGATGAGAAAGAGGATGAGAAAAGCAATAGTACCTGGTGACAATGGCAGTGAGTAGGTAGACTCACTGAGGGAAGGGGTCCACTGGGGGTGTCTTGCCAAGGGCCCTCCAAAATTGAGAGGGAGCACCACGTTGGAAGCTGCTTTGCACTGAGTCAGGCCCTTGACCCATCTAACCTAGTGTTGCCTGCTTTGGCTGGCTGGGCTATCCAGGGTCTCAGGCAGATAAAAGCTAGAAAAGGTGCAGAAAGGAGCAACCAGAATGTTCAGGGGCTGGAGCAACTCCCCAATGAGGAAAGGTGACAATATCTGGGACTTAGGAAAAAGGCAAGTAAGGGGAGACATGACAGAGGTCTACAGAAATATGCCTGGTGTTGAGAAAATGGATAGGGAGACATATTTCTCCCTCTCTCATAATACTAGGACCCAGTGGGGTCATCCCATGAAGCAGACTGGTGGGATATTCCAGACAGATAAATGCAAGGACTTCATGACACAGCACATTGTTAAACCATGGAATTTGCTGCCATGACAAGATGTAGTGATGATCACCAACATGGATGGCTTTAAAAGGGGATTAGACAACTTTGTGGAGGAGAAGACTATCAATGGCTGCTAGTCCTGATGCCTGTATATGACCTCCATTATCAGGAGCAGGATGCCTATGTATGCCAGTTGCTGGGGAACGCAAGTGTGTGCGCAAGTACTGTGTGTGTGCTGTTGCACTCATGTTCTCCTTGTGGGCTTCTCATAGGGACATGGCCGGCCACTGTGGAAACAGAATGCTGGACTAGATGGGCCCTTGGTCTGATCCAACATGACTCCTCTTCTGTGGGCATGTGGTGCTGTCATTAGCTAAAATGAGCTATGATCTCTTTATTTAATTATTCCGGGGCAGTATGAATTGCTGCTCGGTTGGTGCTGCTTCTTCAAAGCCCTCGAAGGATGGCGTGCTGGCCAGGCTGGGTGCCAACCAGGAAATTCCATGAAACTGAGGATGGACCCTATACAAACAGCCTAACCATCCTCAGATGTCTCTTTAATATCGGAAAATGGAGGGTAATAAAGAGCATATGGGCCCTGTAAATAATGCGATTATTAACAAATATACCAAAATGAAGGCATTTGGCTGCACTATTTAAAAAAACAGCAACAACCACAACACCCTACAAAGCCCTCGGTTTCATATGGAGTTACTTGCCCTTCCTCTCTGCTCAGCTCTTTAATGGGGATTATCACAGTTTATAGTTCCATATTTGCTTGTAGAAATTCACTGCATCTACATATATGTTACCAGTTAGATCTTCCCTCCCTCACAGACTGAAGAGGCTTGGGATGAAGGAGAGAATAAAATAAAGGCTCAATTGTTTGATGATGCTCTAGTAAAATACTCGGGGGTGGGGCAGGAGTTCTGGGTCTGAAATGCAGAATAGGGTCTTTTGGAAGGCAAGTACCTACCCAAGAAAAGGAGACTCTTCAAAGAGGAAGAAGCAGGCACAGCAGGGCCTAGTGCCCAGCAATTAGGCTAATCTTCTGAGGCCATTCTCTGGATTCACCCTCCCTCAGGAAGGAGATCTCCTGTCTAGCTCAGCTCAAGCTTCCGGGGGAGCTGGTCTGAAGCAGTTGCACTTACTAGGAGGGTGAGGCAGAGTCAAGTCCAATGAATCAGTGTCACGTCCAGTGAAGCAGGATGGCAAGGCAAGTTCAAACCAGGCAGGGTTCTGTCAGAACCCTGGACAGAGCACTGCAGCAGGTATGGTCTGGAACTTGCTCAGGAAGAGCTGTTGTCTCAGCAACATGCAGGGGGCTTCTGAAGGCTGGCAGGTCTGAACCTGCTGTTAACTCTGCTCCCTCTGAGGAGCTGTCTGGTTCTTAAAAGTCCATCATCTGATGCTGCAGCTGCTGGCTCCCATGGTGAGAGGTGGTGAGGACTGCATTGAAGCAGTGCCCTCTGAGTCTGAGGAATCTGGTACAGCCAAATCCTCTGATCTGGAAGGTCCCGAAGTAGCAGATGATGGATTACTGGATGAAGCCTTCTCCCCTGAGCCAGAGGTGGGGGGATCAAGGTCAGAGAACAAGACAAGGATGCAGGTGACCATAGCCAGCTCCAGGCAACTCTTGATAAAGTGCCTTAGATACCAATGGAATCACCATTTTGATTTTCCACAGTGTCCTGGAGTGACACAACACTGGGGACAGACTGGAAATTAGAATGGCACCTCCCAGACCTAGCTACTTGGTACAGTGCGGGCCAGGAAGACATCAGTGCAACAATGAGTCTTATTGAGGCACTGGGGCCCTGGCAGCTAGATGACCAAGGATGCTGATGCTGGTTGAATGGAGCCTTCTCTGTGGGTGACATCCTCTTTTTGTAATTCTCTCCCCAGGGGGCATCACCTGGTACCTTATTATTAACACTGAAGTGTCATGCCAAGTTCATCCTATTCCCCTGATTATTTATTTATTTATCCATTATAAGTATTTTAATGCTGCCCTATAATAATATCCCTAGGGTGGATTGTAAAGAGAATAAATAATTAAAATGTAAATAACAAAAAAGTGCAATAAGCCTGAAACAGCAAAATAATAAACACAGCATAAACCAGACAGCAGGATTAATATTACATCTAAAAAGCTTGGGAAAATAACCAAAAAAGGTGTCCAGTGCCAAAAGGACAGTTATAGAGCTTTGACTATTGGGTGGTATAGAAAAGACAGACAGACAGACAGACAGACAGACAGAAAGGTGTGCCAGGCAAAACTGTCTGGGAAGTGCATTCCTCAGCTTGACAAGGGCACTGCTGAGAAAGCCTTCTCTCCGGTAGATCTTATTCTATCGGTAAATACACATGGAGACATGTGGTCCTTTCAGTCCTCAGGTCCTATGCCATGGAGAGCTTTAAAAGACAATACGAGCACTTTGAATTAGGCCCAGAAAAGGGTGCTGAGCCAGTGGCATTGGCGTAGCTCACAGGAATAAAATTTCATAAGCTCTCTGTTGTCTAATATTGGGGGCAATTAAGACATCTCAAGACTGAGAACTTCCAAAACTAAACATTTGACAGAGGCAAATCTGACATCACACACACACACACACACACACACACACACACACACTGGGACTTCATTCAGTCAAAAGAGTAACCCCCTTCTCACCAAGGGAGGATAAAGATATTCCAGTCAACACCTCTCTGGCCATTGAAACAGCCCTACACGGCCCATGTATATTGTTGTTTAAAACTGGTTCCATACTGCTGCTTTTATCCCATATGGCTAGTTTCAAACAATGGCACTGGTGGGTTTTTTTTTAACGTTTGTGTTATGATTTTATTTTTTTGTTGAAAGCATCCTTGAGGACTTCGACAGCGGAGAGGTGAATTTTTTTTTACATTTTAAAAAATAATGAAGAGACAAGTACTACCTCCAAATTGTCCATCTGTTACCCTCCTCCAGCCAGTGTAGCATTTCCCTTAACAGGGATAGTGCTTCCATTAGCCAGTAAAGCCATCCTATGGTTCATAAAACAAGAGAGACTAGCCCTTGTTGTTGTTTGTTCCGTCGTTAAGTTGTGTCTGACTCTTCGTGACCCCATGGACCATAGCACGCCAGGCATTCCCGTCCTCCGCTCTCTCCCGGAGCGTGCTCAAGTTCATATTCATTGCATCGGTGATGCTATCTAGCCATCTCATCCTCTGCCGTCCCCTTCCCCTTTTGCCTTCAATCTTTCCCAGCATCAGGGTCTTTTCCAGGGAGTTTTCTCTTTGCATTAGGTGGCCAAAATATTTGAGCTTCAGCTTCAGGATCTGTCCTTCCAATGAGCACTCGGCGTTGATTTCCTTTAGGATGGACTGATTTGACCTCCTTGCGGTCCAGGGGACTCATAAGAGTCTTCTCCAGCACCACAGTTTGAAAGCATTGATTCTTCGGCGCTCAGCCTTCCTTACAGTCCAACTCTCACAGCCATACATTACTACTGGGAAAACCATAGCTTTGATTAGACGGACCTTTGTCGGCAAGGTGATGTCTCTGCTTCTTACTATGCTGTCTAGGTTTGCCATAGTTTTCCTCCCAAGGAGCAAGCGTCTTTTAATTTCATGGCTACAGTCACTGTCTGCGGTGATCTTGGAGCCCAAGAAAGTAAAATCTGTCACTGCTTCCATTTCTTCCCCTTCTATATGCCAGGAAGTGATGGGGCCAGATGCCATGATCTTCATTTTTTTAATGTTGAGTTTCAAACCAGCTTTTGCACTCTCCACTTTCACCCTCAACAAGAGGCTCTTGAGATCCTCTTCGCTTTCTGCCATTAGGGTGGTATCGTCTGCATATCTGAGGCTATTGATAATACTCCTGGCAATCTTAATTCTGACCAGTGATTCATCCAACCTGGCGTTTCTCATGATGTACTCTGCATATAAATTAAATAAGCAGGGTGACAATATACAGCCTTGTCATACTCCTTTCCCAATTTTGAACCAGTCGGTTGTTCCATGTCCGGTTCTTACTGTTGCTTCTTGACCCTCATACAGGTTTCTCAGGAGACAGGTAAGGTGGTCTGGTAATCCCATCTCTTTCAGAATTTGCCACAGTTTGTTGTGATCCACACAATCAAAGGCTTTAGTGTAGTCAATAAAGCAGAAATAGACGTGTTTCTGGAATTCTCTTGCTTTCTCCATGAGCCAGCGAATGTTGGCGATTTGATTTCTAGTTCCTCTGCCTCTTCGAAACCCCGCTTGTACTTCTGGTAGTTCTCGGTTCACACACTGCTGAAGCCTAGCTTGTAGGATTTGGAGCATAACCTTTCTGGCATGTGAAATGAGCGGAATTGTGCGGTAGTTTGAACACTCTTTGGCATTGCCCTTCTTTGGAATTGGAATGTAAGCTGACCTTTTCCAGTCTTCTGGCCATTGTTGAGTGTTCCAAAGTTGTTGGCATATTGAATGCAGCACTTTAACAGCATAATCTTTTAGGATTTTAAATAGCTCAGCTGGAATACTGTCATCTCCGCTAGCTTTGTTGTTACTAATGCTTCCTAAGGCCCACTTGACTTCATTCTCGAGGATGTCTGGCTCAAGTTCAGTGACCACACTATCATGGCTATCAGGGACATTAAGATATTTCCTGTATAGTTCTTCTGTGTATTCTTTCCACCTCTTCTTAATCTCATCTGCTTCTGTTAGGTCCCTGCCTTCTTTGTCCTTTATTATGCCCATCTTTGCACAAAACGTTCCCTTGAGATCTCCGATTTTCTTGAAGAGATCTCTAGTCTTTCCCATTCTATTGTTTTCCTCGATTTCTTTGCATTGTTCATTGAAGAAGGCCTTCTTGTTTCTCCTTGCTATTCTCTGGAAACCTGCATTCAGTTGGATATATCTTCCCCTTTCTCCCTTGCTTTTTGCTTCCCTTCTTTCCTCAGCTACTTGTAAAGCCTCATCAGACAGCCACTTGGCTTTCTTGCGTTTCTTTTTCTTTGGGATGGATTGAGTTGCTGCCTCCTGAACAATGTTACGGACCTCCGTCCATAGTTCCTCAGGCACTCTGTCTATCAGGTCTAATCCCTTAAATCTATTCCTCACTTCCACTGTATATTCATAAGGGATATGATTGAGGTCATACCTGAATGGTTTAGTGGTTTTCCCTACGTTCTTCAATTTAAGCCGAAAGTTTGCAACAAGAAGCTCATGATCTGAGCCACAGTCAGCTCCAGGTCTTGTTTTGACTGACTGTATAGAGCTTCTCCATCTTTGGCTGCAAAGGACATAATCAATCTGATTTCGATATTGACCATCTGGCAATGCCCATGTGTAGAGTCGCCTCTTGTGCTGTTGGAAAAGAGTTTTTGCTGTGATCAGCATGATCTCTGGGCAAGAATCTATTAGCCTTTGTCCTGCTTCATTTTGTACACCAAGGCCATCCTTGCCTGTTATCCCAGTGATTTCTTGACTTCCGACTTTAGCATTCCAATCCCCTATGATGAAGAGGACATCTTTTTTTGGTGTTAGTTCTAGAAGGTGTTGTAGGTCTTCATAGAACCAATCAACCTCAGCTTCTTCGGCCTCAGTGGTTGGGGCATATACTTGAATTACTGTGATGTTGAATGGTTTGCCTTGGATTCGTACTGAGATCATTCTATCATTTTTGAGATTGTACCCCAGTACTGCTTTTCCCACCCTTTTGTTGACTATGAGTGCTACTCCATTTCTTCTAAGGGATTCTTGCCCACAGTAGTAGATATAATGGTCACCTGAATTAAATTCGCCCATGCCTGTCCATTTTAGTTCGCTGATTCCCAAGATGTCGATGTTCAATCTTGCCATCTCATGTTTGACCACCTCCAGCTTACCTTGATTCATTGATCTTACATTCCAGGTTCCTAAACAATATTGTTCTTTACAGCATCGGTCTTTCTTTTCACCACCAGACACATCCACAGCTGAGTGTCCTTTCGGCTTTGGCCCAGCCGCTTCACTCTTTCTGGCACTACTTGGAAATACCCTCTGCTCTTCCCCAGTAGTACATTGGACACCTTTGACCTGAGTAGCTCAACTTCCAGAGTCATCTCTTTTAGCCTTGTGATATGTTCCATGGGGTTTTCTTGGCAAGAATATTGGAGTGGGTTGCCATTTCCTTCTCCAGTGGACCACATTTTGTCAGAACTCTCCGCCATGACCTGTCCGTCTTGGGTGGCCCTGCACGGCATAGCTTATGGCTTCACTGAGTTACACAAGCCCCTTCTCCACAACAAGGCAGTGATCCATGAAGGGGGAGACTAGCCCTAAGGTGCCATAAAATCCTCTGCAAGCCACCTCATCAAGCCTGTGTGGTCCAGTGTGTCAAGATCAAGGAACTTGTGTGTGGTGTGTGTGAGTGTATCTATCTATCTATCTATCTATCTATCTATCTATCTATCTATCTATCTATCATCTATCTGCACGCACGCATGCACATATGTATGTATGTATGTATGTATGTATGTATATATTCTATGAATTCTACCACAAAATGTCAAATGGAATCTTGGGGAAAGTTCCACAAATTACTTTGTTGTTGTTGTTGTTTCTAGGGAATTGGGAAGGCTGCGTCTGACAGGCACCTTGTCACCAAGTTTTCAAACTCTATCTGTGCTTGGAATCATGGGAATGAAGTGGGAATTGGAGAGGAGAAGAAACATGACTTTAGCGTTACGGCGCTGGCCTGGAATAAGCTTTTTATGTAGCAATTTTCCTTTGGACTACAAACTTGTAAGGATCGTTGTTACATTGGCTTGCTCTAGATTGTCCTGGAGAATTTAGCTCTTCATTTTGATAGGCTAATTGTTTTCACATTGCATTAGCACTGGAGTTTTGGAAAAGGGTGCAGAGACTGCAGATTATGCACGCCCCAAATTATAAAAAAATGAAAGGAGTGTGTTTTTGTTTGTTGTTGGAAAGAGTGCTGTTTTGTTTCATAGAGAAACCTACAGAAAGAGAGGTGTCATTACATGATTTTGGCTGTCCAGGACCTATTTCCATCAGGGATAGGAATGTAGGAAGCTGCCTTATACAGAGTCAGAACGTTGGTCCATCAAGCCCAGTATTGTCTGCTCCAGACTTCCCCGACCTATCACCCTCTAGATGAGTTGAATTACAATACCCATCATCAGCCACATCTGGAGGAGTCCAGATTGGGGAAGGCAGGTTGACACTGAGTGGCAGCGGTGGCTCTCCAGGGTTTCAGGCAGGACTTTTACCAGCCCTACCTAGGACTGACCCTGGGACCTTCTGCATGCAGAGCAGGGGCTCCACCACTGAGCCGCAGCCCCTGCAAAGATCTGCAGCTTTGCCAGAGTGGCGATGTTGTCCTGCTTCCCTGTGTCCTACTTTGTTTTGATGCAACATCTCTAGGGGCACAACCTTTAACTGATTGATGCATTCAGTTATTCTGTTAAGAACACTTTGAATTGATTAAAAAGCATACCTGATTAATCAGGGTGGACACAAATCTGACATCAGAAATGGCAATATTAAAAAACCAGTGGAGAGACATTTCATCCTCCCAGGACACTGTCAATGATCGTAAGGTGGCCATTCTTAAACACAGAAACTTCAGCCAAAACATATTTCAACATGAAATGGCTGAACAGCGGTCATCAAGAGATTCAAGTCTATCTCCTGTGGTTTGAATAAGGACAAAAGCCGCCCCACCCCCCGCTACAAGTGTTAGGTCACCAGCGCAAGGATGTCTGTGTTATCACCCAACAGCCTTTTGTGAATGGCCACTGTTAAGGTAAAGATCACAGTCTGCACTTTCTGCATTTCATTTTTCTTGGACTTCACTGTTCAAAGTTCCTTCCCACCCTTCAAGCATGTGTATATAAATCTGCTGACTTGAAGTTAACACTTGATGCATGAAAGCTTATGGCATAATAGTATTTAAGGCGCCACAAGACTCTCAATTTTTTTTCTGGCAGCAACAAACTAAAACAGCTTTCCCTTTGGAAACTGATTAATCAGGCAGCATATCTTTAAAAAGAAAAGAAAGCAAGATCATTTAAAAAAATAAGCATTTATAACAACTGCAGCTGTCAGACATGGGATACTTCTTCTAAGATGGTGCTTGCCGCAACATATACATACACAATCTAAAAAGAAATACATACGAGCCATTGTTTTGGACACGTGCAAATCTGTGTTTTGATTAATCAATTAATCAATTAAGGGCACAATCATATGCAATACTGGCTGGGGGGAATACTGGGAGTTGTAGGACTTTTTGCTGTCTAAACAGGCATAGGTTTGTGCCCTAAAAGCATAATCCTACTGGGCTGATGTTTGATAGACAGAGGGCTCCAATCTTAGAGCCCTCCGTCTATTCTAAGTCCTGCCAGTAACAGCCAGGCAGGACGGGAGGAGGGGTAAGAGAGGCATTTTCAACTCCCATTCCTCTTTTGTGCTGTGTTGAGCTAGATGGGCTTCTGAGCTGAAATGGAGAGTCTTGTGGTTCTGAAAGATTCACATCATCTCCTTTCCACCTCTCTGAAGTTGTAGCTCTATTCCTGGCTGGCAGAGTGCAGGGCAGGGGCACGGGGGTGGGGCGCGGGGTGGACAATGACACCACCGTATCCTATGGCCCCTGGGACACCCTCCCAGGGACCAAAGGATTGCTCTCTAGTCAACTCACTTTTCTTTCATTGTCTGGGGCCCTAAACATTTCTCAGATTTTGACGAGAATTCCAGTGTCTTGCAGGATTTATTTCTGGTATATGCTGACTGTTTAAATTACTTGCTGAATTTAGTCCTATATTTATATCTTGATGCTGACACTGAAATTCTCTCTCTGTCTGTGTGTGTCATACACACACACACAGTTAAAAAGTCAAGGGAGGGAATACAAATTGTATGCTTGTATGTCTGATACTTACAATGATTTTGATCTCTGGTAACTCTGAAAAGAGAATATGTAAGCGAAAATAGGTGGTTATGTTTGCAATGAGCAGGGAATGTTGGTCAATGTATTCCATTTTGTAATAGAAAAATCTTCAAATAAAGTAGGCTGAAATATCAGCCAGCCACCACAAACAAAATCACAGACACCTGTCCACACACACACATTAAAACCTGCTTCATCTTAAGAACATAAGAACAGCCATGCTGGGTCAGACCCAGGGTCCATCTAGTCCAGCATGCTGTTGACACAGTGGCCAACCAGCTGTCGAACGGGAACGCACAAGCAGGGCATGAGGGCAACAGCACCCTCCCACCCATGTTCCCCAGCAACTGGTGTACATAGGCTCACTGCCTCTAGTACTGGAGGTAGCACATCGCCATCAGGACTAGTAGCCATTGATCTTCAAGGCTCTTTGTCCTTCTCTGGAAGGCATAGAAGGCAGAGGGTGGCCATGTGTCCTACTTTACAGTGGACAGTCCTCTGCATGGAAGCGTCCTCTATCTGAATGGCTGTCCAGTCCAAGTCTGGTTTAAAGACAAAGAACCATAAGATGGGAGAGCTGCAGGGGCCTTGAAGTTGCCCATCAACTGTTATCACCTGGATGGCAGACTGAGGTCACCTGGTCCCAGTATTCTCCACAGTGATGATATATACTGCATTTCCATTTAAGTTCTAGTAATTGTTTCTAAATACACATAAATTAGTGGATGCAAATGTTATTCAAATCTCTGTCATTTGTTGTCTTCCTGTTTGATGATGCATTTCTGCTTCTTTTGGAGATGCGTAAGTAGCCACCCTAGAAAGGCGAAAGATACAATCCTGGATGAGAGATCCCATTACATGTCTGTCACCTCCCTGTGGCTATAAGAAAAGGCAAGGGAGTCTCCTCCCTTAAAGCTTCTTCCTGCTGGGGAAATGACTTCTGAATAGGGTTTGACAAAAGCTGGTTCATCTGAGGTGCAAGGGGGAACAATGTGTCATCCTCTGTTTCTGGGGGGAGACTGTTCACCATTCCTTTCCGTGGCAGGCATCATGATGTAAGGAAAAACTACCACCAAGAGAGAAGAAACTGTGCTTCCGAGGGAAATATTCATTAATGGTGCTAGGTTTGTTTCTTTTTTAAAAGAAAGGAAGAAAGAAAGCCACGCTTCAATACTTCTGCAGCATCAGCAAGATTAGGAATGAATCAGTCAGGAAAAGAAAGCAGCTGTTTGGAATCCCAAAGGGACAGGAAATGAAGTTTTGCTTCCGGGGAAAGTGTCACAGGGATTCATGCTCCCAGTTTTGCAGCTCCGTCAGCCCTCTCTGCATCTATATCCTTGTTGCACACTCAGTTTGACATATGAGGCCCTGCCCCTGATCCATGTGTTACCACTGGCTTAAGCCTGGTGGGCAGCTATTAGGAGCAGGGCCTTTTCCGGGGTGGTGACACTTTGATAGAATGCATCCTCCTTGGAAGCCCAGCTTTGGGCCTTCAAACTCTGGGTTAAAACCAAGCTATTTACAAAGGCTTTGGGGAACAATTGGTTTGGTGTTCCTCCTTCCTTGCATGGTTTATTTTTGTTCGGCTGTTCTGTTTTGTGAGTTCCTGATGTGAGCTGATGATACAGTTTCTATTTGGAAGTGTATGAAGCTTTTGGATTATGATTTGAATGGAGCTTTTGACAGTGGTTTTAAGTTGTTTTATAGTCTTATGTCAATCTGTATGTACCCCACCTTGGAACTGTAAGGTGAAGTGCAGGCTATACATGTAAATAATAAATACATTTCATAATAATGTATGCTGCTTTGGGTTAATTTTTTAAAAAGACAAATAGAATATACATGATAAAATACAATAAACAAATACATAAACAATTCCATAAATAATTTCTGAATAAATAATTCCATAGGAAGATAAGAAACTGCCTTCTACCAGGTAAGACTATTTCTTCACTGAGGCCAGCACTGTACTCTGACTTGCAGTGGTTGTAGGGCAGAGACAGCTCTTTTCCATTATCTGCTCCTTGATCCTTTTTAAATGGGAGATGCAAGGGGGTGAACTTACAATCTCCTACATTCATAGCACGCACTCTACCACGGACTTGCAGTCCCTTCCCATCCTGCACAGCACCAAAACTCTTGGCCTTGCATAATCTCTCTCTGTTGCCCCCAAACTATAGAATCACTCAGTGGATCAGCATTACTTATAGGGTTTTACATCAGAGTTTCAGGTGGCGCAGAGTGGTAGGCGGCAGTATTGTTTTGCAACCGAAACTCTCCCCACGACCTGAGTTCGATCCCAGCGGAAGCTGGGTCCCAGGTAGCCGGCTCAGGTCGACTCAGCCTTCCATCCTTCCGAGGTCGGTAAAATGAGCACCCAGCTCGCTGGGGGAAAGGTAGTCACGACTGGGGAAGGCAATGGCAAACCACCCCGCTACAGTCTGCCATGAAAACGCCAGTGCAAGCGGCGTCCCTCTAGGGGTCAGCAATGACTCCATGCTTGCACATGAGGCACCTTTCCTTTCCTTTACATCAGAGTCAGATGAAGCCCAAAGCCCAAGCAGAAGTGGGCCACTTTGTTCTGGCTCTGTTGGTTCCTGAGATGAAGCGGCTCCCCTCTGAAGCCAACAGAACTGAAACTGCCCCAGTATGAAGCTTCATTGCCACCTCATGGTTTGGAGACACGCTTGTCTTTCTTTCTTCAAATTGCGACTTTCACTTTCGTTTCTCTAAACACTTCACCAGATACAGCCCCCATATATATATTTCTTTTTAGTCACAAGAGCTTAAAACTTGAGTTTCTCACCATACAGACTCCAGGCTCCTGTGGATGCGCAGAATAAATTCAGCCCTGGCTTAAGGTTCTGGTCCTCACTATGCTTTCTGGGAATAAGTTCCACTGATGCAAACACCAAAGCTCTGAACTACAGAGAGTGTGGGGAAGCATCACTTGCGATTATCCATTGCCACTTCCTACATTTCTGTCTCCACTGGGCAATGTCCTTTTGTCTGGTCTGCTGGTGCCTGTGTCATTAAGGCCAGCCAATGAAAATATCTCCAGGCAGCTGGGAGGATGCTGTTGCTAGCACAGGTAACCAGATCCACCCATCCTTGGCTCTGTCTCCTGAAAGAAAATGATTTCTGGGAAGGAGAAGGAGTGGGAGCCTGTTCAGAGTTGATTTATAGAGCCCAATATTGCCTTGATGAATAGGTTTTAAATGGAACCTTATTTGAACTGTCAATTTGCCTTTCATGGGGAGTTTCCGAAGCTAAGGTGAAGGCCTCCATGCCAACACCTGTACCTGGAAGAGCCTGAATGGGACACTTAGTGCTCCTTGGAAGGCATATTATATTTGCAGTGGTGAAAATGCACTGGCTGGTTGGATATTGGCTTTGCTGTGATGTGCAATAGACCCATGAGCTTTGTGCTGTGCTGTGGGTGGATGGTTGGCTCCCTGTGGTTGAGCAGTGTGCTGCTAAAGCATCTTCTCAGTTCATGGGGAATTGTGCAGGAGATGTTCCCAGTGGGTTGCACCCTCTGCCACATACTTTATTACCCTCTGCTGTCACTTCTGAGACATATAAGAAGAGCCCTGCTGGATCAGACCAAGGTCCATCTAATCCAACATCCTGTTCCCATAGTGGCCAACCAGCTGCCTGCGGGAAACCCACAAGCAGGACATGAGTGCAACAGCACCCTCCCGCCCATGTTCCTCAGCAACTGGTGTACAGAGGCACAGTGCCTCTGCTACTGGAGGTATCATGTAGCCATCATTGTGATCCCCTGCTCAGTGCAGGATCTGCACTGGGGTTGTGCCTAAATGCAGGACATCACCTTTTCTGTGTTAGATTTTGGCCTGGTGTTCCAGCCTACCGAGAGCAAGTGCCTGCCTCTTCATCTGAGCCAGTGATAAAAATGTTGGAACAGCCCAGGGCCCAGGACCAAGCCCTCTTCTACTGTGTGCAGTATCAGCTCCAGGCTTTTGAGAGCCCTTGGGCAAGACACCCTCCATGGGCCCCCTCCCTCCGTGTGTTGACCTTCTCACCACCATTGCCACCAGATGCTCTTGCTCCTTCTCCTCTTTCTCATCACTTCTACCATTTGCTTGCTTGCCAGGCAGACAGCCAGGGAGCAAGGAGGTCGCGGCATCTGCTCTTCCTCCTGCTCGCTACCACGGTTGTCTGGGCCTGAGGAAGAGGCAGGTGAACAAGCCAGTTGACATGGTGAAGAGGAGGAGCAATTCCCGGGGGCTCTCAGTGGGCCCCTGCCAGGGTGTTGGCCCTGCCTGCCTTTGACTCCAGCCCTGACTCCATTTTTCTCCTTGGCCTTCATTGACTCTCGTCCTGGTTGCATGCAATTCCTGCCATGCATATGATGGCACTTATGTGCACCACTACCACAACTCCATAAATGGAGAGAATGGTAACATGCAAAACCGCAGTCCTGTGCATGGTGGCAGCTGCACCTGATTGGCTCTCTGCAGACAGGGAGCCAATTGCACACTTGATTTTAAACAGCAACCTCATGCCTCGCTAGTTGTGCAAGTGGCCTCCACATTGAATAACATTGTGCCGTTAGTGTTATATTTATGGTATCCTTGGTGAACTGGAATAATAAGTCTGCATTCTGAACTCTAAATGTCTGTCTTTGGCTTCCATTAAACTTGTCCTCCTATGTTTATTCCCAGAGACTGGAGCTGCGGGGATGCAGGGAACACTGTTCTATAAAGTGTAGGCTCCAATATCTGAACTCCCTGTCATCGCTGATAGGGAGTAATTCTAGGAAACAAACACAGAGTCAACCCGTTACATTGTCAAGCGTTACCTTTCCCAAAGGGCTTTATCTTATACAGACCATTGCCCTGCTATTTTTCTTTTGTGTCGTAAGAGCTACTTTGCTATTCCCTTTAAGCAAGAATGAGATTATAGAGGTTTCCTTTTTGAGTGGGGCAGATGGCTTTGTTTACGGACGGCGACTCTCTGATCAGTTTGTGTGTGAGAAAGGGCCAGCTGTCCTTCAGTCTATGTCTCGTTGCCTGCAGTCAATAAAGCCATTGAGAGCCTCCTCAATAGATAAACAAACACAATTTTTTTTTTAAGGGGACAGACAGGAAGGATGGAAAATGACTCATCGGAAAACTGAGTCTGAAATGTACGCTAACATTAGGTATGAGAAGCGCAGAGTTTTTGTTGGCAGTCCAAGAATGCTGTGGCTTCTCTGAGAGCCGTATGCCACGCCGGAACAATGTCACTGTGGAGAGTATGGTCAAGATGAGACGATCAAGTCTGGGCATTGCTCGCCAGTGGAGGTCTGTGTATTATTGGGCATTTGGAAACTCTTCAGCAAGCAGATTTCTGGAGTGGGTACTCATCAACCCCGCTGCGGTGTTTTGCAGACAGCTACGGTGGCCTCAAAGGCATCACCAAAAAGGAGGAAAAAAGAGGACACAGATTTGCATAACATTTGCACATGCTAATGCAGGGGTAGGCGCCCCTCCCACTTAAAAAATATGACACATTTTCTTACTGGTAGGTGGGATTGCCATGAAAGGCTTCTGCTGGTGATGAAGACTGCGGGTTCAGTTTAGTGTGTTGGGGCTCAGACCCCACCTCTGCCTTGCATTCAGGCTTTTGGGCAGGTTATTTATTTATTTATTTATTTCATTTCTATACCATCCAATAGCCAAAGCTCTCCTGTCACTTGTCCTTTGCCATGCCTCCCAGGGCAGGCATTTTGTGGTTGTGGCCAGCACAGTTTCTCAAAATGCCAAATATGCCCACAGCCCAAAAAGGTTGCCTACCCCTGTGTTAACGTATACGTACAGATGCAAATTCAGAAATAATTACTAACATTTAAATAGGCATACAATACATCTGATGGTAGTGGGGAAGACTGTGACCAGGTGACCTGTGTACCTATTAATTCAGCTGTTGTCCAGGTGTTAAGTGGTGATGGGCAACGTCAAGGCCCTTGCGTTCTGTTCTTATGGTTCTTTATCATCAGTGGAATGGACAGCCCTTCAAACAGAAGACAGTCCTCTGACCTTCAAATAGAGGAATGTCCTCTGTGAAGTAGGACACATGGCCACCCTACAGACAGCAAAGCAGTCTATCAAGAATGTCCTGTCGCCACCACCGTGTCCTGGCTTGTTTTCTCCCCTCCTCTCCACAGCAGCCATTGAAACAGGCCCTGCACCACCAGATAGCATCCTTGTTCTTGGGTAAAGCCAGAAGCTCTCTGGCCACTTCTTCAGTAGCCTGAGCCTCCGCTCCAGAACCATCTCCCCATGGTGACGCTAAGGAGGTGGTGTCCTGCATCCTGGCGACTGCACCCATTATTTGCACAGGGTTTCAAACCCATGAGCCACTGCCACAAATCAGAAGTGGGGCCCATTGTTGAGTTCACTTAGGGCATGAACATGTCCCATCTGTTTAACGTTCCATACTCCTGTGGTTGTGATCCCCTGTAAATCACCATTCCCGTCCTTGTCAAATGCTTCACAAATCATTGGACATGTGCACCTTGGCTCTCCTCTCTCACTGTCTCCCAGAAAGTTAATTCATGCTATTTGGGGGCCTACCTTTCCTTAGCACGATTCGTTCCCATTTAAGTCAAGTGGAAGGCATGTTGTTAGCTGCGCATCTGGCCTTTGGCAATGCAGGTGATTCAACTCACATCCAGGCCAAGGGGAACCGGGTGACGTCACTGGCAGTTCTCTCGGAGAAGGGGCTTCCATTTGTTAGTTTTGGCGAGGTGAGCACCTGTCAGAACTGAGCAGAGTACAGAAGAGCGACATTAATTGTTTTATTTTTAGAAAGTCAGGCCAAGCCTTTGGCAGAGGCCTAAGAGCCTTAACCAATCTCCTTTGTATTCTGACTGACATGCACTGAAATGGTTCTGGAAAATTCTGATGCATCCCGTAGTAGCGATTCAAAGGGGAGAAGGCAGGAGCGACAGATGAGGTGGAGAGGGAATCAGGATGGAGGGGGGAGAAGTTCCTGGAATTTCCTACCTCCTAATCCCCCTCAAAACCCTTCTTCGGGTTGTTGTTGTTTTTCTTGTTAATCATTTTACACTTATTAAGTGTCTAACATTTCCCAAGTGCTGTACATATCTTGAAAAATAAGACAGTCACTGTCCACAGGACCACCGTCTAATGGAAAGAGGAAAAAGGGATGGGGACAAAGCAGGCATCAGAGTAGCTGTTCCTTCTCTGGCAGACACTGGTGCCACTAGGACAAGCCAGTGGGGTGTGGGCCTGGGCCCCCCAAATGGCAGTGCTGGCCATCACAACTGTGCGTGTGTGTGTTTCTACTTTAAACAGAGGCCAGGGGTGCTGCAGAGTGAAACGCCAGGTGTCTCTGCTGTCTGGATTCCCCAGAGGCCCTCTGAGGAATGAAGATGGAAGGTGTGTCTGGACCATTGCTTGGCAGTGTGCCTGGCCTCTCTTTAAATACACAACACACGTGCGCGCACACACAGCACACACAAGGCATTACATGGTGACTGCAGCAACTGGTGCTGGCGTTTGCCCCTCCCTGGTTACGGAGACCATCCCCTGCTCCTGCCACTGCTGCCTGCTAAGGACAGAAAGGGGAAGAGATATGGGGGGGGGGAGGATGGGGGGCAATGACAAAACAAAGCGCCCCAGCCAGCATGGTCTGTGGTCAGGGATGATGGGAGTTATAGTCCAGCAACATCTGGGGGGTTTCCCTACCCCTGCTTTAGAGGCCAAGGTCCCTAAGAATGACCCCTCCTGTCTCCAGGAATGGGAGTGATGCGGAAAGACCCTCTGCCTAAGAGCTTGGGAAGGTGCCGCCAGACACAGCAGGCAATATTAGGCTAGATGGTGCGTGAGAAGCTGCCGTTGACAGCGAGGCACCTGGGTAGCAGACTGAGCAGGCACACAGGTCACCTGGGCTGGCCAGTCTTCCCCACTGTAGTGACATGTATTGTATTTCTGTTTAGATTATAATTATTCTTTCTAAAGTTGCAACTATACCTATGAATTAGCATATGCTAATGTTACGCAGATCGGTGTCCTCTTCTTTGGTGACGCATTTCCACTTTGGGGGCAATGTATAAGTGGCCATCCTAGAGGCAGGTGCACAGGCAGAGACATCAAAACAGGGCTGGTGTCAGGTCTGAGGGGGTCCCGGGTAGAATTGGTCTCCAACGTGGACACCTCTCCTGGCACTTGTCAGGCTACTTGCCCCTCCTGAATTTCATTCTTGGGCAAGTGACTTTTCTTTTAGTCTCACCAGTTTGCCTTCTGGGGACTGAGTGTGTGTGTGTGTGTTTATTACCCATGGCCACAACGGCGAAATGAGCAAGCCCTTTTATGGCAGCCATTTTGTGAGAGTGCCCATGACACTCCAAATGTGCCCACTGACCCAAAGGGTTCGGGGGCCCTGGAGTAGAGGGTTGGGCAGCCCAGCACTTTGAAAAGAAGCTCCAGGTGGAGTGGCTGCAGCAGCCCTGGCCATCTGAATTTCCTCACAATTCCTCTGGGTCTCACACTGGGGCAACAGTACCAATAGGGATTGGAAAAAACAGCTGTAAAGCTAGAATCCAAAATCAAAAAAGGAACAGCTGCACCAACTGAATTCCTAATGCGTTTCAATGCTGGTCTTTATCAAGGGAAAAACCCTTAAGAGACTTTTCTGGAGGATTCCCTTTCCCTTACGGCTTCCAAAGACCTTTGGTCTCCTTTGGAAGAAGGAAGGCTGAAGGAATCCTCCAGAGAAGTCTCTTAAGAGTTTTTCCCTTGACAAAGACCTGTGTCAAAACGCTTTGGGAATTCAACTGGTGCAGCTGTTCCTTTTTGGATTTTGGTCTCACATTGGGGCCTCGATGCATTCTGGGCACATTAAGATGGCAGTGGAATGCAGCTGCCTTACCTGGTGCCTCTCTTTAGAGTGCCAGCCAGACCTTAAGGGGAAAAAACCCTAAATTGTCGTTGTTGTTTGTTATGTCAAAGTAAGAAATTAAAATAAGAAAGGGGAGGAAAAAACAAAGACAGGTTGGTTTTAGCTGCTGTGGGCTAGAGCATTTGTCCCACCATGATGGGTGTAGATGTCAGGCCTGAGCAAAGGTTTGATTCAGTATGAAATTGCATTATATTATTAATGCTCAGAAGACAGAGGAATGAATGAATGAATGAATAAATAAATAAATAAATGACAGCCAGTAAACTGTAAGTGGGACCAACTGTAGATTTCATTGATACTTTCCCATTGATACTTTCATTGATACTTTCCCATTAGGGATGGGTGAAAAAAATTGTTTCAGTTTGGTTTTGGTAAGAGTTTACCAAAATCCTCAAAGTTCTCCATATTCGGGGCGAAAAGAACATGAGATTTTTAAAAAATGGAATATGGGAGAAAACATATTTATTTATTTATTTACAATATTTATATACTGCTCAGTATCTAGAACAGATTTTGGAGCGGAGAACACAAAAGATAAAACTATAAGAGCATAAAATGATTAAAACACCATATTAAAATTACACTTGTTTAAAACACAATGCCAGTAAAAACTGCGACTGGTCGATTAAGGAATGCCTCCTGGAAGAGTGCCGTTTTCACGAGGCGCTGGAAACAATGCAGTGTTGGTGCCTGCCTGACCTCCAGGGGCAGTGAGTTCCACAGGAAGGGGGCCACCACGCTGAAGGCTCTTCTCCTGGTCTCCTGACTCCAGTCAGGCCATAGGTCCATGTGGAACCACATCTCTCTCTCTCTCTCTCTCTGGTTTCACGTGAGCAGCACAGAAATATATATTATTTTTATGCTGCTCAATAGAAGGTGCTCTCTGGGACGTTCACCACAGTCAAAATCATCTACATGGCAGGCAGGCGCATCATGCTCCTCTCCATACTGGGAGTAGTGGCACCTATTGAATTTGGCTGGTGCAGATGGATGAGAATTTCATTTCAGTTCATTGCTGATAAGAATTTACCAAAACTTACAGAGTTCTTCATATGCAGGAGAGAAATCACTTGAGATTTAAAAAATTCTAATGTGGGGAAAAGCGCAACTGACATCCCTAACCCATACACCCAATCTATTTAACTTCATGGAGGTTTCCATTAACATATTTGGAAATTAATGCCAGATACATAAGCACACACCACGTGCCCCACAAGGAATGTGGCTCATCATACATACACACTGGATCCACGACAATGCTTGTTTTCCTGGCTGTTTGTGTTAACACATGCCTCAAATTTCCCTTAAAAAGAGAAGAAGGAAAACAAGCATTGTGTGGAAAATCTCTTTTGTGGTTAAGGCCTCAAAAATTGCCTGTCAAATACGTAATTTAAGGATTTGACCAAATCTATTAGTGGGATCCCTGGAACATATCCAGGGCTCATTTTCACACACCAGACCTTCATTCCAAAATTTGTGGCTGCCTGAGCCAAGAGATTGGTTTTCACTGAACAGGCTCAGCTGCAGATTAAGGGCACAATCCTATGCATGTTTAGACATTAAAAAAGTCCTAGAATTCCCAGCATGCCCCAGCCAGCCATGCTGGCTGGTGCATGCTGGGAGTTGTAGGATGTTTTTCTGTCTCAACATGCATAGGATTGTGCCTTAAATAAAATAATAATAAAGAATACAGAGGGAGTCTCCAGATATGTTCAGAATACTTTTTTCTAACAAATGTATGAATTCCTACAGCAGGGGTGCAGAACCTCAGGCCTGTGGGCCAAATATAGGCCTCCTGGCGTCCCAATCCAGCCCTCCAGGGTTTCCCAGACAGCTATGCCCCTTTTCCTGGCCCCACACCCTTACCCACAACCACTGATCATGGTTTTTGTAGAGCCCCCCCCCCCCCGATCTAAAAGGTCAAAATGCCTCTGCAAGGCACAGTGACTGGAAGTAAGAATTTTAAGCTAAAGTATGCTGGTATTTCTGCTCCCACCCCTTTTGCCTTTGGCTCCACCCACTACTGCAATGTGGTCCACCATCCCCGATCTACCTACCGCCTACCTTCAGATGAATTAGAAGTACAATCCTGGGGCTTCCAAGAAAATTTGAATATAGTATCATCATGTAGAAACAACCGTGCTCACCTGTACCTGTTTTTTCAGGAATGTGAAAAATAAAGAACAACATATAAGGGAATTAGGCAAACTCATGTAGGATGGAAAGTGGTGGTGTAGTGGACAGTGGGTTGGACTAGGACTCAGGAGACCTAGGTTCAAATCCCCACTCAGCCATGAAGCTAGGGTGTTCACTGACATATTGTTAAAGAAGAGGAAAGGCATAACCAAAATATATGGATTTGCCTATGCTAATTTATGCCAGGAGCGCCCTAGCGGCCTCTTTCAGTCTACTCCAATAGCCAACTCAAGACTAGGGATGTCGGAGAATTTCTCCACGAATCTCCAGGAGGCTGAATGCCAATGCATTCGGCCCCCCGAAATTGGTGGAGAAACGGTCCGCCACCCCCCGCCACCCCCCCCGGGATGGGACTTACCGTTGTTGAATGTCCCTGGCGCTGGCGGTTCCCGGTGGCGGTTCGGCGGCGGCGGTGGCTGGTCTTCCGACCGGCTGCCGCCGCTGCCACCATTTCCCAGTAAAACAACAACAACAACAACAAACGTGATAGGCTACATAAAGATTTACATAGCCTATCACGGCTAGATTTTCAAAAAACACCGTGGTAGGCTACGTAAATCCTTATTTAGCCTATCACAGCTGACTTTGGGGGGAAAAAAAAGCCCATGGGCGCTGCCATTTGCGTTCCTTTTGGACACGTGTAGTCTACGTAAACATTTACGTAGACTACGGCGAAAATAAGGGCAACACTCGTACCCCTTCCAGTCCACTAGATATTGCAGGCAGCAGCGAGAAAGGCGGGAGTCCAGAATCTCCACAACCTCAAACTCCTCCTCCCCCTCCACCAGCACTGGCGGCGGGGAGGAGCCGACCGAGCGATGAGGGTCGCCAGAAACCAGGGGGGACAGCAAGGACCGATGAAAAACAGGATGGATCTTCATGGAGCGGGGGAGAGCCAGGCGAAAAGCAAGAGGGTTAATCTGGGCTGTAATCTGGAAAGGCCCTGTTCAGCGAGGCGCGAGCTTCCTTGTGGGTGAGTGAGAGGGGAGGTATTGGGTGGACAACCAAACCCAGTCCCCCAGTTGCATTGAAGGACCCTGCTGGCGACACCGGTCTGCAGAGGCCTTGTAGGCTGTCTTGGCTTGCTCGAGGGAGTCCCGTAAGAGGTGGTGTACCACTCGCAACTCCTCTAAAAAGTCATGGGCTGCCAGCACCGAAGAGGGAGCTAGGGTGGACGAGAAAGCCTTGGGGTGGTAACCAAAATTGGCAAAAAATGGAGTTTGGCGGGTGGAAGCATGGCAGGCATTGTTATAACAAATTCTGTGAGAGGCAGCAAGGAAAACCAGTCATCTTGCTGGTAATTGACATAATATTGCTCCAGAGTCACATTGGTGCGCTTGGTCTGACCGTCCATCTGTGGATGGTGGGTGGAGGAAAGACGTAGTGTCATATGGAGAAGCCCAAGTAGCTCCCTCCAGAAATGGGCAGTGAATTGGGCCGCCCTATCCGAAATGATACCCTTGGGCCATCCGTGGAGCCGGAAATCATGCACCAAAAGCAGCTCCGCTGTCTCCCTGGCTGTGGGCAACCCAGAGCAGGGGATGAAATGGGCCATCTTAGAAAACAAATCCACCACCACCAGAATGGTGATCTTACTGTGTGAGTGAGGCAAGTCAGTGATGAAGTCAAGGGAGAGCAGTTTCCAAGGTCCTGAGGGGGTAGGCAGGGGGTGAAGCAAGCCTGTGGGCTTGCCTGAGGGGGCCTTTGCCCGCTGGCAGGTTGGGCAGGAGGCGACATAGGTCTTGATGTCCCCCACATAGGTCTTGACTCCCCCACCGCTGGGCATTTTGGTGTCGCCAAGACCCTGCACAGAGTGATGCGGGATTTTTGGTGGCCTCAAAAATCCTGCGTCACTCTGTGCAGGGTCTTTGTGACACCAAAATGCCCAGCGGTGGGGGAGTCGTGGCACTGATGGAGGACCTTCTCGCAGAGGGGTCTAGAAGGCACATAAACCCGGCTGGAACGGTAAAGCAGGCCACCTCGCAAAGAGAAGGGGGTAGAGTGGGGGCTGGAGGACAGTGGAGACATGGTGCTGATTGACATGGGGGTCCTTAGAAAATATAAGTAAATTATCGAGATACACAATGAGGAAAGTGTCCAAATAGTCCCGGAAGATGGCATTCATAAAATGCGAAAACGTGTGTGGGGGGGGTGCAGGCGAACCCAAACGGCATCACTAGGTATTCATATGCTCTATACCAGGTGCCGAAACAGGTCTTCCACTCATCCCCCTCCTGGATGCGAATCAGACTGTAAGCGCCACACAGGTCCAACTTTGTGAAAATCTTGGCTCGTCCCAGGCGCTCCAGCATCTCAGGTATGAGGGGGAGGGGACACTTGTCGGGGATCGAGACCAAATCAATGCTCTGTAATTGTGCACCGGGCGGAGTTCTCCCGATTTCTTGGTCACAAAGATGGTAGGGGCACAGGTGGGGGAGGAGGAGGGGCGAATGAAGCCACGTCTGAGGTTTGTGTCCAAAAACTCCCGCAGAGCTCGAAGTTCCGGCTCCAATATCGAATAGAACTGGCCAGCAGGGATGGTTGCCCCAGGAATGAGGTTAATGGCACAGTCAAAAGGGTGGTGGTGGGGGAGGTAGTCGGCCTCCTTCTTGTCGAAAACATCCTGAAAAGCTGCACACTTCTCTGGGAGGATCACGGTAGCTGAAAAACTGCAAGAAGTAGGGATGGCGGAGAATTTCTCCACGAATCTTCGGGAGGCCAAGTGCTGACGCATTCGGTCCCCCGAAAGTGTTGGGGAAATTCTCCGCCGGCCCCCCGCCCCCCCCCCAGGATGGGACATACCTTTGGCGAATGTCCCTCTCGGCAGTGGGTCCCGGCGGCGTTTCGGCGGGGGCGGGGGCGGCGGCTGGTTTCCCGACCGGCTGCCGTCTCCACCATTACAAAATAAAAAAGTAAACAAAAAACAAAAAACACACACCCGTGATAGGCTACGTGACGATTTACGTAGCCTATCACGGCTAGATTTCCAAACTCAGCCGTGATAGGCTATGTAAATCGTCACGTAGCCTATCACGGGTGACTTTGGGGGAAAAAAAAAAAAGCGCGTAGGGAACGCTATTTTCCGGGCCCAGTCGGAGCTGTACATGTGCCTACAACCTGAGGATTTCCTAACAGAACAGGTTCGTGTGGGCTTCATCATTAACCTACTTTCAGGCGTGGCAGCTAAATGGGCTTCGGGACTTCTTGTCACTAATGACCCCCTGCTCGGGGACTATCAAGGTTTCATGACAGCAATGGCCAGATTTTTTGGTGACCCCCTGCGCACGCAGATGGCTTCTCGGGAGATTCGCCGCCTCAGGCAGGGAAGGAATCAATTTCCAGCTATGCGACAACTTTTCACTGGCTGATGCAGGATTTACAGTGGAATGATGCCGCGCTGGTGGCTCAGTTTTTGGACGGTTTGAACGATGAGATCATAGATGATTTGGCGCGCACGCCTAGCCCACCTGCTTTGGAGGACCTCATCCAGACCTGCCTCCAGATAGATAGTTGGCTGGAGGGGCGCTGGCAGACCGAGATTTCCCTCCTCCCATTCCCCCACATTTCCTGCCCCCTCCCCCACCCCCCACCCCTGTGGTGGGGGCGAGACCCTGATGCAGCTGGGAGCTACCCGAGCCCCGCTGCCACTGGAGGAACTAGAGCGGCGGCGCGCGGAGCGCTGATGCTTTCGGTGTGGAAAGCTGGGACATTTTGTCAAAACCTGCTGCGCTACATCCGCAGCCCCACTGCCTCCCCCTCCTCTCCTTCCTCCTTCTCCTCGTCCCCAGGACTGACTAGGCTGCCCCCCAAGCCTGTTGGGGGTCTCCAGTGTGGGGGTCAGTTCCACACCAAGTGGGTGCCTTCTGCAACCCCTCCACCCTCCTATCTGCTATTGCATGTTCACCTGTGCTCCTCCCAGTGGGGTGGGGTGGAGGCCCTAGCTTTAGTGGACTCTGGGGCTACGACCAGTTTCATGGATGAAACATTCGCTCTCTTCTAGAGATGGGGGAGAATTTCTCCCCAAAACTTCGGGGGGCCGAATATGTTGGCACTCAGCCCCCCGAAGTTTCGGTGAGAAATTCTCCGCCCCCCCAGCCCCCGTCCCCCCGGGATGGGATTTACCTTTCCCGAATGTCCCTCCCGGCGGTGGGTCCCGGCGGCGGTTCGGCAGGTCTTCGACAGGGGCAGAGGCGGCAGCCGGTCTTTCGACCGGCTGCCGCCGCCGCCATTCCAATAAAAGTAAAAAAAAAAAAACGCCCCGTGATAGGCTACGTGACGATTAACGTAGCCTATCACAGCTAGATTTGCAAAGTCAGCCGTGATAGGCTACGTAAATCGTCACGTAGCCTATCACGGGGGCGTTTTTTTTTTTTAACTTTTTATTTCGTGGCCGGGCGAGGCGAGGCGCCTTCTCCCCGGCCTGAATTTCGGCTGGGCGAGGCGGGAAGCCTCCCCCCTGGCCTGAATTTTGGCCGGGCGAGGAGGGAAGCCTCCCCCCCGGCCTGAACTTTGGGGGGAGCAGCGAAGCGCCTCCCCCCCACCGCGAAGCAAGCTGCGAGACCAGGTAGTGGCTTTCGTGCACCCCTACTCTCTTCCACAAGATTCCTACCCTGCCCCTTCATGCCCCCTTGGCAGTGGAGACCATCGATGGGCGTCCTCTTTCTTTGGGCGCAGTGACCCGGATTACAGTTCCACTCATTCTGCGCGCCCAGTCCCACGTTGAGCAGATTCAGTTGGCCAAGGTTCCCCAATACCCAATCGTGCTGGGTGGTTCCTGGCTCTCTAAGCATAATCCTCCGATTTCTTGGGGGCTTCAGCAAGTGGAATTTGTGTCTCCCTACTGCTGGGAGCATTGCCTCCCGAACGAGGCGCTAGTCCCAATCCAGGCCTTAACCCTTTCCTCCCCCTCCTCATCTGCTTCTGGCTAGGGATGGACGAAAGGGACTTACCTTGTCCCGCAGCTTGCTTCGTGGTGGGGGGGAGGCGCTTCGGTTCTCCCCCCGAAGTTCAGGCGAGGGAGGGAGGCGCCCCGCCTCGCCCGGCCGAAATTCAGGCCGGGGGGGGGCCCCATCCCTCGCCGGCGAAATTCAGGCCAGGGAGGAGCGCCCCGTCTCCCCGGCCGCGAAAAAAAAGTAAAAACACACACACACACACCCGTGATAGGCTACGTAATGATTTGCGTAGCCTATCACGGCTAGATTTCCAAAGTCAGCCATGATAGGCTACGTAAATCGTCACGTAGCCTATCACGGGTGACTTTGGGGGGGAAAAAAGCGCGTACGCAAATGGCGGCGCCCCATGGGCGCCACCATTTGTGTTCCTTATTTTGGCACATCTAGTCTACGTAAAGATTTACGTAGACTACGGCGAAAATAAGGGCAACGCAAATAGCGTTCCCTTATTTTCGCCGTAGTCTACGTAAATCTTTACGTAGACTAGACATGCCAAAATAAGGAACGCAAATGGCGGCGCCCATGGGGTGCCGCCATTTGCGTACGTGCTTTTTTTTTTCTTCCCCAAAGTCACCCGTGATAGGCTACGTGACGATTTACGTTGCCTATCACGGCTGACTTTGGAAATCTAGCCATGATAGGCTACGTAAATCGTCACGTAGCCTCTCACGGGTGTGTGTTTTTTGTTTTTTGTTTACTTTTTTATTTTGTAATGGCAGCGGCGCCAGCCGGTCGGGAGACCGGCCGCCGCCCCCGCCCCCGCCGAAACGCCGCCGGGACCCGCCGCCGAGAGGGACATTCGCCGAAGGTAAGTCCCATCCCGGGGGGGGCGGGGGGCTGGTGGAGAATTTCCCCAACACTTTTGGGGGGCCGAATGCGTCGGCACTCGGCCTCCTGAAGATTCGTGAAGAAATTCTCTGTCATCCCTACCTAGTGCAGAGAGCTGAAATTGCATTTTCTGATGAGCAGCCCAGGTGAGTTGTTGTTGTAGTTATCAACATTGGTATACCGCTTTATATCCAGATAGATTCCGGAGCGGTGAACAATACAAACAGGATAAAAGAATAAAAACACCATGTTAAAATGTTACTATTTTAAAAAAGAATCAGAGTTCTGATAAAACCATGGCTGGTCAGTCAAGGAAGTCTTCTTGAAATAGCGGTGTTTGCAGGTGGTGCTGGAAGCAACAAATGTTGGTGCCTGCCTGCCTTTCAAAGGCAGGGAATTCCATAGGAAGGGGACCACCACACTGAAGGCTCTTCTCCTGGTGGACTCCTGTCAGGCCATATGTCCATGCGGAACCACCAGGAGCAAATGGAGCGATTTACAAGATCGTCTCTCTCTGAGGCCAACTTTGGTTGATCCACATCTGGGCAAGTACAGAGAGCGACATGAACTGGCCTCCAATGTATTTGGATATATTGATTAATAGAACATTTTGCATTCTCTGATTTTTAAAAAAGCAAAATAATAAATACAGTGATCAGAAGATGAAAAAGAGAACATTGGAAGAAAATTGGGGTTCAGTTAATTAAGCTTGCCACGATTCAAAATTCCTTTGTGACTTAATCGTCTGTTTGTCATGACGGATCCTTGCATGCTTTGCCAATAAAATCCACAGTCTTCTGAACTGCTTGACAGCTCCGGCCATGTTTGAGGCAGATTTATGGTTGTAAGGCATTAATGTATGTGAAAGATCTTTCAGAGAGCAAAGAATTAGCTTGCGGTTTGTGTGTGCTTTATGAGTCATACCTACACACATGCTTGTGTGGCTGTTTACATGATTACGGATTAACTTTAATGATACTGGAATCAAGTCATGCTCATTCGAGACAAACATGATTATAGAAGCCTTAATTCTCTCTTTCATGCACACACACACACACACACACGCGCGCGCGCATGCATTTTGAGACAGCAGGCCCAAAGTTAACAATTACACACTCTTTAGACTCAGATGTGTCCGCAAATGTTTTCGTCTAGCAAAAGGAATCACTTTACTTCTTCCTTGGAACTCGTGTGCCAGTCAGTGTGCACAGAGTGCCCCATGTCTTGAAGAATAAGATCATCAGAGGAGGCCTGCTAGATCAAACCAAGAAGTCCAGGATAGGCTTGGGGAAAATTTCAAAATTAATTCCATCCAAATGTATAAGTGAATTTACCAAATTTGCACCTCCTGAACTAATGAATGAAGCAGAGCACAGATGCACCCCAGAATTTGCATGTTTCCCAATCTTGGGACACAGTTCCCCACTTTAAAAAGGACACCAAACATGCACATCTTAGGGGGAAGTGCACACAAAAATCCATATGTTAGGAGGATTCGTGCACCAAAATGCACACAGTGGTGAAAACAACGCACAGAAATGCATCGTAAGTCATAACCGGGAAAATAACTTGCAAAAATTATGTACATCAGCAAAAGAACAACAGTAACAACTGCACACAAAATGCATATAATAGGATTACTGCATGCAAACATGCATACAAATTTTCATGAGGATGTTTAAACGAAATTTGCACACCAATGCACAACTGTGTTGAAACAAACATAAGTTTGGAATAATGAGAAATGGAGTGGGACTGAAATGGACAGATTTGGCCACCCTAGTATTCTGTTTCTCATACAGGTCAAACAGTTGAATCTGGCAAGCTTACACACATGGCATGTTGGAAAAAAACCTGCCCTTGGCCTAGCCTTATGATAACTGGCACTCAGAGGTGGACTACTTCTGAACCTTGAGGTTCCACCTAGTCATCATGGCCAATAACCATGGATAGACCTCTTCCATGAATTTCCCTAATTTGTTTTTAAGCTGTCCATCCCAGATTCCAGTATTACAAAATACTCTCTATCCACTTCACTCAAACAATCAGCTTCCCCCTTGACCCTTCATTTGTGTGTGTGTGTGTGTGTGTGTGTGTGTGTAAACTAAAAATGTGTAACCTTTCCTCTTAGGATAGTTGCTCTAGCCTCCATTTCTAACTTATCAGAAGGCCATTAAGGATATACACTGTATGTAGCAAAATTAGCTCTTCAATTTATCATATTTATATTTACTTTTTAAAGTTGTGTCTTGCTTCACTTTATCAAAATAAACCCAAAGAGGCTCACAATAACAAAAAACTAAGAAAATACACAGAAAATAAACACAGAATACATGACTACAGATAGCAAAATCACAACAGTTATGAAACCCTTGACTTGAAATTTGAACTTGCTGCAGTCCATAGCATTGATGGAATCCTAAATCTCCACTTGCTGTGTATAAGACTGGAAGATGCAATCCATCTCTCATCCAAATGGATGCTTGGGATGGAATGTGTAACACTTTTTCTTCAGGGTCTCTAAAGGGACTCATCTCCCCCACTCCCCACCCTGCTCTGGTCGCCCACAGTCTCTGCCTTGTGGGGCTTTTCTTAATGGAAAAGTCTCCCCGAATCACTTATAAGCTCTATTGAGGAGACCATTTTTGGTTGACTGGAGATGCCATCCTATTAGCCATGACAGAACATGTGTCCAGTGGTCTGGAAATGAACTCTCAGCTGTCAAAAGAATTGAGGCTTGTCTTCTTCACCTTGAGCCTAACATTCACCCCTGTCTGAGTAGCGCCATAACCAGAGGGAAAATTAGATCTTCCATTTCTCCACCATAGCTTCATCTTCCTTCTTGGCTTCTGACTGGGAATGCTGTAGGATGTATCTGGGAGGGAGAAATCCTGCCAAATTTTGATGAAGCGGGATACTTCTTCATGTGTATTCTCAGAGGGACAAAGTGAAGAAATTGTAAGTGCTTATTTGTGTTCAGTTATCCTTGGATTACACCTGTGAACTGAATGTGACCTGTGATTTAATTTACTACATTCGCAGGGTGAAGTGGAGATGGAAGGGGCAGGATCAGAACTGTTGATTCACGCTTGTTCTTCCTGGGATAAGCAATCGTGTCAACAGGCTGTACAGTGGCATGACACATACATTGTATGCAGAAAGTCAGGTATCCCTGACCCCTGATGACCTCTGGCATCTCCAGACAGCAGGGCCAAGAAAGACCTTTCTGAGCCTGCACCCCTGAAAGGCCAGCGCCAGTCTGTCAACAATACTAGGCTCGATGGACCAATGGTTAGACTCAGTATATGGCAGCTTCCTATGCTCAAACTGCTTGCTGTGTCTTGGGGTTACTGGTGGGAGGTTGTTTGTGGCCTCTGATGGCCTCAGTTCACACACGTCTTTGGCTCGTGGTAGTCACTTGAATACGACTGGCCCAAAACATTTGGGGAGAGATCATAGGTTATAGGCTTGGCATGCAAGAAGTCCCTGGTTCAGTTGCTGATGTCTCAGGTTGCAGTTCTGGGGAAGATCCTAGAAAGGCAGCCATTGGCAACAATAGGAGACCAGTGGTGTTGAAACTCTTTCAGCCTGAGGGCCAAATTCCATTTCAGAGAAGCTCTCGGGGGCTGCATTCCAGGGGCGGGCAAGGCCAAAGGCATTTTTCTGAATTTTGCAATGCAGTTCTCCGCTCCCCCCCCAAAAAAGCAGCACCAAAAATGTGTATTTTGTGGGGAAATTTAAATGCACATTTTCATGTAGTTAAAAAAAAATATCAAGAAAAAACAGGGCAGGGTGGGCTTATGATCAGATGCATACAAAACTGACACGGATTGGAAATAGATGGAGCCATCCCAAATCTACTGTGGATAAATGGGCCGTGCTCCTTTTCTGTTACTTTCTCCACTGTGTTGATTAAATGGTGTAAGAGTAAAAGAGGTTAAAAATCCATTTCTGCTCCGACGTTTCTGAATCATGGATGTGAAATATAGGAGCTAGGATCAAACCTGGCACCTTCAGGTTTCAGTCTCTCTCTCTCTCTCTCTCTCTCTCTCTCAGTCTCAGTCTCAGTCTCCATCTCAATCTCTCACCAATTTTACATGCAATTTAGCGTAACAGTCTTACAGTTTGTACCCTCACTACTTGGTCTGTCACAAAACACTTCTCTTAACATTTCCAAGTGGCAAAGGGTGGTGATGTTGTACACACGGTTAAAGATATGCAGCTTTAAAATTCCTTGTTCCGCAGTGAATAACTGCAGAGGCATAACAGAAGAAATCTGAGAGAAGCCGTACCTGAAAAGTAATCTCCTAACCCCTCCCTGCCATCTGCAGGTTTTTCCTACAGAAAGCAGGTTCATAACCCCTCGTAAAATCCTGCCAAAGATGGTCATTAGGAAGCAGTGAAACTGCAGACTTCCTGCCCATATGTTTCTCTCATACTTTCGGAAAACTTTTTATGGCTTGCTACTATTTCCAAAACATAAAATAAATATTCCCAGTGACCTTGTTGATATATTTATCAAGAGTGGCAAGGTATCATTTCATTTTAGGCAGGAAAGTCAACAGTGTTATTGCAGTTACTGCTGGTCTTCAGTGTAAATCAAGCATCACGGGTGGCCTTGCTGCAACTTCTTGCAAGTAGCCGCTCTTCCACAGAGTATCAGGGCTTATATGATGATACATTCCACTCCGGCTAGAGGCCTAAAAGCCGAGGCTTCTGAGAATAGTGCACATTATTGGAGGGGGGAGGGGAGATACACATGACCCCTTCCACACATCGAATAAACTCACAAAGAGAGTCTGTTTAATGTTAATCAGAAGGGTGTTCTGTGCACATACAGATATACATGTGAAGTCCTACACACAAGGAGGGACCCTGAAGAACCAGGGATCCTGCTGGCCCTTCACGTTCTCAGTGCATACAGATGTACGCATGGAGAACCCTTTCCAATGGACACCAAATGGACATGCATCAGCGGAGACTGCTGCAGATGGCAGGGCACAGGACTAGCACCTGAGGCTCTGTTCCACATGTTCATTGGACGCATAGAGGGGGTGGTGTGTACTCTCCTCCTTTAACCTCTTGAAATTAATTACAACTATGGTGACTAGTCCTTAGGACGCAATGTAGAGATGGATGCTGGAGGTGTGGACAACCAAGTGCAGATTATTTACACATCTTTTGGCATTTTGAAAAAAAGCAAGACATACTGGCATAGTATTTCATTGAGCAAATCACAGGGTACAGAATACCGGCTGTTCTATTGAGAGTTTTGTTAAATTATCTCAAAGATTGCATAGAGGACTGGGATATAGAAATGGTTAATAATTTATTTATGGCTACCGATATCTCAGTAGTTGCCTGGTGGAAGAAATGCAATGCTCCTGCTATCAGTTTTTTGTTCTTTTTTTAAGAATTTGGGATATTGCCAAGATGAGGAAAGTGGCTCATTATATTAGTGTGAGGGAAAAGCAGTTATTGGAAAATAAGTTTGTTGAAAAATGGGTAACATTTGTTGCATTCTGGAATGATGAATTCCAAGATAGTGCTTGCTTGTTCTCGCTTTTTTCATTTATATGAAGAGATATATTTGGGTTATTTCTGAAGGAATTTATTTCTAATTTTAATGTTGTATTTTTGCAGTGTTATAATAAATTTCTGTTTAAGAAAAACACGTAGAGAATATCATCTGAAAGAACAAAGAGCTGGTGTAATACTATGCAACGTCTAGTTGCTGATACTCCAGAGAAATGCAACTGGGAATGAAGGAACAGCCTCTGGGGGATGTCTGAAGAGAAGCTACGATAGCTCTTTTCCAGATTTGTCCAACTCTCTCTAGAACTACGTGGGGTTCTTTGCCCCATGGCAGTCAAGCAGCTTGTTGAAGAATTTTACATCCCTGACAGTTTAACATCTTCCCCAGTCTTTCCCCTAAATGTATTAATGCCTAGTCCATAAATTTCAGAAGCACTGTCTGCCCACAGTCTCCTGTAGCCTAAATAGCTCCCCTCACCATAAACAATGAAATACTGTCACTCAATTGGAAATGCAGGTTGGTTGCTGTGGCATGTTGCCTTTGCCTAGGCTACTCCGGCCCTAAGATCAGCTTCTGCAGTTCTTGTCTAGGAGCCCCTGCCAAAAGAAGTGAGGTGAATGGCTGTTGGCTACTAAGACGAGGGCCTTTTCTGCAGTGGCACCCAGTTGTGGAATGAGCTTCTCAGAGAGGTTTGCCTGGCGCCTACGTTGTGCTTGTTTCGGCACCAGGTGAAGACCTTTTTATTCTCCCAGGCATTTTTGTTTTTCAGTTTGTTTTTATCTGGTATTGAATTTTAAAATTTTTGCACTGCTGCTAGCTTCTGTTTGGTTATTTTTATTTTTATATTGTTGTTTTAATATTTAAAACTTTTTATTGTATTTTATCATTGGTATTTTAGTATTTTAGGGTTTTCATTGTTGTGAACTGCCTAGAGAGCTTCAGCTACTGGGCGGTATAAAAATGTAGTAAGTAAGTAAGTAAATAAATAAATAAATAAATAGGCTCCAGTGCGACATTTCTACTTGCATCCTTAGCTGTGTTTTCACCCTCTTATTTGCTCTTTCCATTATTTTATGGCCTGTTCTTATCTGATTGCCTTTGTCTGGGCTCTTGTTTGTTTTGGTAGCAAAACCTTCATTTAAATTTGGGGAAGTTCATTTCCGCCTCAAGACATTCTCACAGTTTGTTCCTGTAAGTGAGAACAACAGTGTTGGTTCCAAGAGTATTTTTTTTGTCTTAGTTTAAAAATTCTTGGCTCAACAGAACTCAGCTTTCTGTGTCTGTTCTTTAAAATCTACCTTCAAACACTTCTATGCATTTATGGTTGTTTTGGGGGGGAGAAGTCCCATTTTAATGGAGCAGAGGAAAAAATAATCAGCCAAACCAATTTCAGCAAGATCAAATGATGGGACTAGGGATGTTGTGGATGCCTGACTGGTTCCGGGAGTCCATTGGGCCCCCCTTGCCTACAACCTCCAGACTGCGCCCACCGAGCCCCTGCCCTCGTTCATGCCTGCTGACGCCCTCCTGGACTCACGGTGACCTGACCAGATGTCCATTCCAGATGAAATGGCTAGTTAGGAAGCAACCACGGTTAGAGACTTCCAAGGCAGAATGGAGAATAAGGTATATCCTACAGGCCAAAATTCCTTCCAGTCTGGCTGGGCATTCTATGTGGCCTCTCATTCCTTTAGGTGGCCCAGCCTCATTGGCCTTCTGTTTCTTCTGTCTCCAGAGAGACAGGAAGAAAAAGGGAGCAAGGAAGGCCTCTAAAATCAGGTGTGAATTGGATTCCTCAACACTGTTCCTATGTTATTGTAGCAACCAAGCTGCTTCCATTGAGTTCCAGACAGGCCGGCCCAAAATAGAAGACTCAGAGTACCCAAATGCAGGTAGTTGTCATGGCAACTGGACTGTTTTGGCCATGAAGTTTAAGATATTTTGGAAATGGGCAGATTAATAAGAGAAGTTGGCAAAATGTCCTGGCTGGGATTTGCCTGGGTGTGGCCCATCTGCCGATAGACAATGAAACTGTCGGTGTTAATGGCAATGCAACTTGATGCTTTCTGGTCCCTGCTAACTGTTGAGAAGATAACTGGAATTCATTTGCCCCTCGACCCTACAGTCTTTCTGTGAATGCATACTAAAAATATCTTACTTGGTTACTGTTAATTAATATATTATATGGTAATGGCTGCATGACTTTGTGATGTCAGGTATCGGAGAATGTCAAAAGTAATGTTGATGACTGAATGGGAGGAAAAATTAGATGGTCTAGAAATAACGTCTAAGCTTACAAGTTATAGTCAGATAAATGTATTAGCTACTAAAGCAGCAGTAGGGAACTATCCTGAGCACACAGCTGGAGCAAGGTGGCTGAGATACTCAGCACCTAGGACATGTGCTATTCCAGCAGTGGCTAGATTGGAACTAGAAGCTGATGTAGCCTTTGCATCCAGAGCCCGCTAGGGCTCAACTGCAGATCATCACAGGCCCACTAGCAGAAGTCTGGCTCATGAGGACAGCCTGGCTCATGAGGAGGACTTTACTCTTGAGGAGTTCTTTTTCTGTAAATGGGCACTCCTTTGTTCTTGGAGGCTGGGTGGTGGCTCAGCATCCTCCTCTGATGCAGAAACAGCACTTTCCACCCCTCTTGAGGGTCCAGGACCTTCTAGATCAGCCCCAGCCCCTTATATTTGTAAGTAAAACTGTTTTATTTCCTACACTGAAATAAGCTGCCGTCTCCTTTTATTATTCTAAGATAGCCTTTGTGTGTGTGTGTGTGTGGAGACTAGTAAACACTCACTCTGTTTTGCCTTTTGTTTTTCTCTGCTAATTGCCTTTCTCACAGGAGGCATCATTACTAAATAATCCCAACATGAAGCGACTTATTCCCAGGGACATACAGAAGGAGGCTACGGATTATCCTCCAAAGAGGATTCTTTGGGCTGGGGGGCATAACAAGAATGCTTTTAGCCCCAGGGGCTGCATTGACACCCAGATAGCATGTCAGTGGCCACATGCCGTCAGTGGGTCAGGCCAGAGCCTAGAGTGGGCAGAGCCACCCCCCATCCTCTCTCACACCATTCATAAGCACACACACACATATCCCAAGTGCTCTCTCTTTCTCTCTCTCTCTCTCTCTCTCTCTCTCTCTCTCTCACACACACACACACACATTTCATATACACACCACATCCATACACACTCCCATTTTGCCAGTGCCTATCTGTCTTTTTCTGCCTGTCTCTGTCTCTGTCTCTGTCTCTGTCTGTCTGTCTGTCTGTCTCTCACACACACGCACACACACACACACACTTCATATACACACCACATTCATACATACACACAACCAGAGCAGCTCCCCTTTGGCTGCTGCTGTAGTGGAGAGCTGCTCCTTCAGGAAGCGCCCCCTTCAAGACACTCCAGGGGCAATTTGGCAGCAGCTTCTAATGATGAGGAGAAGGTGAGGGGCAAGTGGAGCCTTCAGGAGCCGCTGCTTCAAGGCACAGAACCTTGAGGTGGCTTGGCCCCCCCTGGGCTGGCTTGACTCTCCTTGTCACCCTTCTCTGAGGGGAAAGGCTTTGGGGAGGGGACAGGGCTCCACGGGGGCTGCAGCAGGCTCAATCTGGCTGGTGGATCAGAGGTCCCCCATGCCTGCGCTACAGGAAGGATGAGAGCAACAAACTCACTTCATTCATGGATCATTGCTGGAATACATCGCAGACTTTGAATGATGTTGTATAGGCTTTGAATTTCTTGTATGTGTTCCTAATGAGGGATATGTGCATTCTGTCCTGTTTTCTGCATTAAGCACACACGCACGCACGCACGCACACGCATATGCACACACACTGTGTGCAATTCCCCCTAAAATATGCATTTCTTGAGCTAAGAACTGCCGTGCAAAATTTGAACAAGTGCTCAGTCCAGAGGATAACTGCATTTCAATCTGTGCATTGGTCTGTAAGCGCAAATTAGGTCGGTTTTGTTAAAAATGTGGGCTTAATGGAATTCTCTGCTGACCCCACTCATAGCTATGATTGCTTCATGATTATTTTTGAGTGGTGGGTGACTGATGTGCCCCTGCGCATGGATAAAACTTTGTAAAAAGAGCCTTGATGCAACTACATGTATGATCACATCCATATACTGCTTTGTGTTGTTGCTGCAGTAGTATTTCAGCAATGCAGACAGGCATATGCTGGCAGTGGGGAAGAAGGGGGAAGACACACATAAACTGAAGGGTCAGAAAGTGACAGCGAACTCTGCTCTGTACAAGATTTGGAAATTAGACCCGTGGTGGGCTCCTAATGCACCTGTCCCACTTAGGAAAGTGGATGAGGTAATCCTAAACTCCAAAATCTGGGGTGAAATTTGGATAATGATGATGAGGATTTCAGGAGCATCCACGGTATAAATCTGTCTTGCCTTTGAAGTGTGAAATAAAGGGCTGGATCCAGGATTTGCCTTCTGTGAGAGGCAGGGACCCTCTGCAAGAGGATGGAAGGCCCGTTGAAGGCCCCTCGGCCTGATTTCTGGGGATCCCCCTCTCTCCTATACCCCAGCTCCCTCCCTTCAGCGGGAGGGGCTGCCATGGGAAGGTGGGGATGGGGAAGTCCACTACTGTCAGCACAGTTGATCCAACATAATTCTGGATCCATCCTGAAGTGATCCAGCTCTGTCTGTTTTCTGGATTGCTCTATTATACCCCAAAATAAAAAAGCTGCTTGCTGAAAATAAAAAGATTTAGAAAACTGACAGTTCCAGAAAGCAGTCAGGTGAAATCCGTCAGCCACGCCTTGTGTCTTGCTGTTTACAGTGATGACAGGCTAGATAGCAGCTATTCTGAACTGAAGAGGTTTTCTCGCCCTCCCCCGTTCCCTTTAAACAGTTCGCCAAGAGGTCAATGCACGTAAGACTGAATTCTTCTTCTGTTTTGCACTGCATTTTTAACCGAGTAAAGGTTCTGCAATGTACTCCATCATGGAATCCAACTGGGCAATTGACTTCGCCCATTGAGCTTCCCTCTGCCGCAAGCGAAGCCCCATCCATACATCTCAAGGTGTGACAGCTGTGGTTAATGGACGTCAGACATGACAACTTGGGTCTTCATGCATCACTGAGGCTGTCACCTGGGGGTGCGTTCCTTCAGCAAAGGAATTAAGGCATCTCAAGGAGAATTTTGCACAAAGTGAAACAAGGTGCCTTGACTGGAAGCCAGCACCTTTGGCTTCCTAGAAATGTAGAGTTTTTGTTTCTGCATCTAATGTGGCCTGGAAAACACAAACAATCGGTTTCTGCAGCCAAAAGGCAAAGCCAGGGACTGGATGAATAATTGTTGGAGTCGTCATGGGGCCAAAGCTAGGGATATGTGTACAAGCAGAACTTGAGTTTGTTCTCCAAATTCCACCTCAAAGCTCATTCCGTCTCGTGACCATATCAGATTGCAATCTTTTTTTTTTCTTTTCACATGAAAATTTGTGTGTCTTTTCCTATGTATTTTTCCAAATGTACTCATCCATTGTGCACATCTTTGAACTGTGCACATTCTTCTTCCATTGATTAAACCAGGTTTGCATGCATTTTTCTAAAGTATGCATTTTTCATGCACTATTTTCAAATGTGCACATGCTGTTGAACACATTTTTGGGGTCTGTGAATCACACTGAAAGCTTGAAAATGTACAGACTGCAACCACAGATGGAGTCTGTGTTTGGACCAGAAGGTGCAAACTGGGTAAATTCTGATCCAAAATGAACTAAAATGAGCAGGCTGCCAATGTAGTTCCTTCAGCCCAGTTGTAACACACTGCTGATTGGTCACCCCATGTTTGTGAGTAATGTGTAGTTTGGTCGTGCCTGCAGAACTCTCCTCTAAAGGGGAAAGAACATTTGAAGTGCTCATCAGACCAGCAGCCTCCCAGAACCCAGGTGCTGGTGTCAATTTATGGAAGCTCCAAGACATTCTGGCATTCACTAGGTTCCTCAATCACTCTTCATCAGCTGCAGAAGACGAGGGAAAGGTTTAATGTTATCAACGCAATCAGGAAGATGATTGACGGCTCTCCAGTTCAATGTTGCATAACATCTGCAAGAAGCAGATGTTTGCGGAACACCAAGACATTTGGAGGGATGAGTCCAGAACCCAGGGAGGGGCAGCAGATTCCATTGGCTGTTTGTTTCCCACTTTTGCAGCCATGGTTTCTGATTAGAGATGCTGGAGAAATCCGCAATGGACTCAAATGAATCCGGATTTCTTGCAGTCCAGTTTGCAAATTCCACGCCGGATTGGCATCTGTAGGTCAAGTGGATTCTGCAGACATGTGACTTCCCCCCCATTTTCCCATTTCTGAAATTTAGTGGGAGGGGGACAGTATTGTGCTTACCAGCAGCAACATAGTGGGAGGTGTGTGTGTGTGTGTGTGTTTAGAAGGGAGTCTCCTGTGTTGGTGCACTTCCTATATCCATAAAAGGACTTGGGGCCCTTTGATGGGCATTCACCTAAGTGTGCTGACTTGGAGACTGCCTGCATCTGACAAGGAAAGAGCCCTTTCTCTCCATCTTTGAAAGACGTTCAGGCAATCTCCCAGCCAGCACACTCAGGGGAATGCCCATGAAAGGACCTAAAATCCTTTTATGGATTTTGGAACTGCACCAACATGGAGACTTTATTCTAAAACACACACACACACACACACACACACCTCGCTGTGTTACTGCCGGCAAGCACAGTACTGCCCCCCAACACAACTAAATTTATACAAAAAGTCATTTCTTCTGTAACTCACTTCAAATTTATTTCTGTATTTTTGGCTGGGGAAAAAATAATCCGCAGATTTGCGAATGGTGGACCGGAAAATTTTACCCAATCTGCGGACCTCACGTGGACCAGATTTAATACAATCCTAATATCCCTACTTCTGATGAACCCCAAGAAAGCAAATACCCCAGAGAAGCCTATCACACTCCTCAGCTGACTGTTTGCTGAACTGGGATCTAACATGTAACCTAACAAAACACTTCTGTAATTAACAAAAGTGACGGTGCTCCCTTTTATACCCTCAGGGAATTTTCATTAAAGTGGCATCAAGCCCGCCTTACTGCGGTGTGCTTTTTAACTTGATTTTCATCTTCCAATTTACGCTGTCTCTCCCTCTCTCTCCCCCCACCCCCGTCTCTCTGCATTTTAATGTGGCTGCTATGTTTAAAATTGTTTGCTTTTCTGGCTGTTTTATTAATGTGTTGCATTGTGTGTTTGCTTATTGCTTATTTTAAAACTTTTTGTAAGCTGTGTTGTATATTTTGAAATATGTAAGTGAGAATACAAATAGCAGTAATCATCATGATCAGTGCTATTATTATTAATTAAATTAACAATAATAATAATTAATGATTGTATAGTAATTATTATTACCATAATATTGATTAGGGCTGCGCGCCGCCTCCTTATGAAGCCTGAATAATGAGGTGAAGCGGGCTGTTTCAGAGCAAAATCCTCATGATACGAGGCGGGTCAGAGCAGTTCTGAGGTGCCCCGGGGCAAAGCACCCCCCTCCCCCACGAAGCGCCTCCTCCTCCTCATATATTCGGAGCTCTGCTGAATGCCTGGGCAGGCCAGACAGGCTGTCTCCAAAATGTATCAACTTCTCAACGCTCATGCAGAGAAGCGCGAGGAGGAGGAGGACGAGGGTGGGAGGGAAGTCGAGCGGATGTGGGAAGGCGGGGGGAGGCGAGCACAGGAGGAGGAGGGAGGGGGCTTTGGCGAATAGGAACTCTCAGCCAGAACTGATGCCAGCAGTCTCCAGTCAGAGAGAGCTGTGGAAGAAGGGGGTGTATATATTTCAGTGAAAGGCTGCGTTCAGTTATTGCGCTAGCTGTGTCTTTGGGAGAGAGGGCTGGTGTGGGTAGACGATCATGTGTGTGCACGTGTGCGTGCGTTCCTAGGAGTTGTTCCTTCAGCTTATTCAGTTTTGATCACCATTAGGCGTTCCTCAAAATTTAAATTAAAAGGAAACCGCTTGGTTGTACTGGGAGCGTTCCCTTCTCTCGCTCCTTGATTGTCCGTCCCCATTGGGACGGTGTCTTCTGCAGCACCTCTTCCAGCCACCTTCTCCTATTTCTTTCTGCCTCTCACTCGTTTGTTATTTGTATCTGATTAGATTCAAATCTAATCAATCTCCTTTCCATTCCCCCCCAAAACTAACATAGCTTTTCCTCGCAAGTTGCTGCTACGCTCCCCCCTCCCCCACCATTCCTGTGTTGTTTAACTTGATTTTGGACTCCAGAAAAGGCTGCGTTTGTGGTGTAACGTCGACCTTCACTTCTGCTTTCTTTCTCTGTTCTATTTCCTTGTTGTTTTTGTCAGTCAACTCTGTCTCTTTTAGATTTTTACAAACCCAGGCTTATTTTGATTTTTAAAGACAAACATTGACTTCTGGGCATGCTCCTCGCCCACCGCTTTTAAGTCATATTCAAGCATTTAGTTCTTTCTTTCTTTCTTTCTTTCTTTCTTTCTAAATTCTTAAAGAAAGGCATATTATAGCAGCCTATGTGTGTAGTGTTTCTGTCCCCCCGCCCCCTCATGCTGAAGTGAACTGTCTGTGTCTTCTCTGTGTTGATCCTCCCAAAACAGAAATTAAAAAAGGTTGTTTTTTTTTTAATTATCGTTCGCTTTCTCTTGGCTCTTATCACCTGTGCTATTGTATTTCTTGAAGTTATCCTGCCTTCCATAAAAGTACATGAAATACAAAACAATAAATTAAAGACACCCATCATTTGCTTAGATAGTTCTGCTTTTCTTTGTCTCTTGTGTGTCTGTGTCCATGTGTGTGAGCGTGCTAGGTTGTTGTTCCACCAACACTATACGTTCCAATTTCAAGGCAGTGTTGAAAAAGCACGAGACACACAGTATTTATATGAATTGCCTTCTTATTCCAATAACACTCTGTTGTTGTTGTTCAGTCGTTCAGTCGTGCCCGACTCTTCGTGACCCCATGGACCATAGCACGCCAGGCCTTCCTGTCCTCCGCTCTCTCCAGGAGTGTGCTCAAGTCCATATTCGTTGCATCGGTGATGCTATCTAGCCATCTCATCCTCTGCCGTCCCCTTCTCCTTTTGCCTCAGTCTTTCCCAGCATCAGGGTCTTTTCCAGTTACTTTTCTCTTCACATTAGGTGGCCAAAATATTTGAGCTTCAGCTTCAGTATCTGTCCTTCCAATGAGCACTCAGGGTTGATTTCCTTTAGGATGGACTGATTGGACCTCCTTGCGGTCCAGGGGACTCGTAAGAGTCTTCTCCAGCACCACAGTTCGAAAGCATCGATTCTTCGGCACTCAGCCTTCCTTATAGTCCAGCTCTCACAGCCATACGTTGCTACTGGGAAAACCATAGCGTCTTTTAATTTCATGGCTACAGTCACCGTCTGCGGTGATCTTGGAGCCCAAGAAAATAAAATCTGTCACTGCTTCCATTTTTTCCCCTTCTATATACCAAGAAGTGATGGGGCCAGATGCCATGATCTTAGTTTTTTTTTAATGTTGAGTTTCAAACCAGCTTTTGCACTCTCAACCTCAACAAGAGGCTCTTTAGATCCTCTTTGCTTTCTGCCATTAGGGTGGTATCGTCTGCATATCGGAGGTTGTTGATAATTCTCCCGGCAATCTTAATTCCAACCTGTGATTCATCCAACCCGGCGTTTCTCATGATGTACTCTGCATATAAATTAAATAAGCAGGGCGACAATATGCAGCCTTGTCGTACTCCTTTCCCAATTTTGAACCAATTGGTTGTTCCATGTCCGGTTCTTACTGTTGCTTCTTGGCCCTCGTACAGGTTTCTCAGGAGACAGGTCAGGTGGTCTGGTACTCCCATCACTTTCAGAATTTGCCAGTTTGTTGTGATCCACACAATCAAAGGCTTTAGTGTAGTCAATGAAGCAGAAATAGACGTTTTTCTGGAATTCTCTTGCTTTCTCCATGATGCAGCGAATGTTGGCAATTTGATCTCTAGTTCCTCTGCCTCTTCGAAACCCAGCTTGTACTTGCGGTAGTTCTCGGTTCGCATGCTGCTGAAGCCTAGCTTGTAGGAGTTTGAGCGTAGCCTTGCTGGCATGTGAAATGAGCGCAATTGTGCGGTAGTTTGAGCACTCTTTGGCGTTGCCCTTCTTTGGAACTGGAATGTAAACTGACCTTTCCCAGTCTTGTGGCCAAGAACACTCTACTGTGCAACAAAGCCATCCAGCGCACTATGAGGCATTGCGGGGTGTTAGCAGGAGCAGAGGTGAGCGAGGTGCTGCTGTCAGCAGCAGCACCGTTAGGCCAGCTGCCCGTCCCCTAGTCCAGATAGTGCGTCCCGGTGGAGTAGGGCAGCAGAGCGCGGAGGCCAGCTGCAGTGCCCGGAGGTCCCTGTTGGAGGAGGCTGGCGTGGGCAGGTGCAGCAGTCGCACTCTTGCGCCAGGCGGAGCGGCATCTCCTGCCGTGGGAGAGGGGAGCCCGCTGATGGACGTTGGGTCAGAGGGGTTCGATGTCCTCCGGGGTGTGTTGGAGGAGGAGCAGCAGGCAGAGGCTCCAGCACCCGACTCCTCTCCCATTGTTCCCCCTGCTCGTGTGGTGGCCCCCCAGACTCAAGGCAGGCAGCCTGTGTCTCCTCCTCCCCCGAAACATCAGGGCAGCATTTGAGTTGGGAGCTGATCCCAGCACTGCTGTGTGCCGCCACTGCAAGGCGCCTCTGAGCAGGGGAAACAGCCCGGGCGCTACAGCGCCAGCAGCCTGCCCCTGCGCTTGAGGAGGCGGCACCAATCGGCCTTGCTCGGGGAAGAGGCCCCCGCGTCCCGGCAGGCCGGCAACAGGGGCAAGCGGAAGGCTGGTGGTGCCTCCGGAACTCCTGCAAGCTCTCCGTCTCTCACCCCCAAGAGGCTTAGGCAGGCCGCCATGGAGGAGATGGGGTGGGGAAAGCACGGGTCCACCAGGCGGAGGTTTCCAGTGTTCAAAACTCAGTGGCCCTTCTGGGCTGGGCACTGACCGTGTTCATTCCAGATGCATTCAAAATACTCATTTAGTGTGTGCTAGAAATAAACAAAAACAAATAAAAAAATAACCTCTTCCAGCCTGCCTGCCAGGTCCTGGGTGTACTCAGCCATAGAGAGGCCAAGCAGGTGATTCTTCTGAGTAAGGGTTGTTTTGCACTTCAAAGAAACCTGCAGCAGAGATTAGGGACAGTGACCTCTGCTTCAACACACTGTCCCTTCTGAGTTTGGTCTGAGTTTCTGGGAATATCAAATTCAGCCTGCGCCTAGCACGCAAGCCAGTGGGCCAAACTGCCTGGACTTTGGCGGGTGGGACACCCTCGAGGGAGGCTGGGAGGGGTCCAGGTTTCACACACGTCTGTGGAAACAGGGAGAAGTTACGGCTCTTTTCTTTGGGAGTTTTGGTGGAAAACAACAAATTCCACCAGCGTCTTGCACACATTGAGCCTCGTGTGGCGCAGAGCAGTAGGCAGCAGTATTGCAACTGAGACTCTCCCCACGACCTGAGTTCGATCCCAGCGGAAGCTGGGTCTCGGGTAGCCAGCTCAGGTCGACTCAGCCCTCCATCCTTTCAAGGTTGGTAAAATGAGCACCCAGCTTGCTGGTGGAAAGGTAGTCACGACTGGGGAAGGCAATGGCAAACCACCCCACTGCAGTCTGCCATGAAAACGCCAGCATAAGCGGCGTCCCTCTAGGGGTCAGTAATGACCCAGTGCTTGCACAGGAGGAACCTTCCTTTCCTTGCACACAAGCCAGTGGGCCAAACTGCCTGAAATTTGGCAAGTGGGATGCTCTCGAGGGGGGCTGGGAGGGGCTAGGTTTCACATGTGTGCCGCGTGACGGAGTGAGCTCCCGTCTTCTGTCCCAGCTCCTGCCAACCTAGCAGTTCGAAAGCAAGAAACTGCAAGTAGATAAATAGGTACTGCTTTGGCGGGAAAGGTAACAGCGTTCCGTGCACCTCGGTGTTCAGTCATGCCGGCCACATGACCACGGAAGCGTCTTCGGACAGCGCTGGCTCTTCGGCTTAGAAACGGGGATGAGCACCGCACCCTGGAGTCGGACACGACTGGTTGGGGACACTTTTACCTTTAGCACAAAAACCACTGGACCAAACTGTCCGAAATTTTGCAGATGGCCTCCTCTTCAGGGTGGGTGGAGAGGTCCCCAAATTTCATGCCTATATCATAAAAACTGAAAATGTTATGACCATTTGTGTTTTTCCATGCAAGTCAATGGGAAAATGCCAAGAACGGGCGATCTGGATATCCGAATCTCGCTTCGGATTTGGATCCGAGTCAAAATGGAGGGGGTCCAAATCAATCCGAGGCAGATAAGGGTCACTTCAGAGGATCCGAAGCAGCATCTGAAGTGGATTGGAGGGTCCATGCACAGCCATCATCATCATCATCATCATCATCATTATTAATAATTACTACTACAACTACTGATGATGATGATAATAATAATAATACTTCTGCTAAATCTATGGGCTCTTTCATACCCCAAACTTAAAGACCTATGGCGTACGCCAACCGAGCCCCGCCCTACTCCCAGTTTCTATGCCTCCTCCCTTCCTGCTCCTTCTCATTTCCAGCCTGAGCGAACTGTGCCAAAGCATCAGGAGCCCTGTTGTCCGGCTGTGCCGGCACGATGACTCCAGTGTAGAGAGACTTTCTGAGGCCCCGCCTCCCTCAGATTGAAAAATGCTGCCCTTGAAACAGCTGCTCTTTATACCAAGCTAGTCTGCTCTTCCTTTTTCCTCCTGTCCTCTTCCCCTGCTGAAAACTCCTCCTTTTAGGCCTCCCTCTGGAACTGGGGATGGCGGCTGTGTGGCCCTGGTCCCAACTCAGGGTCTCTGCCAGCTGGGCCTCAGCACCATACTCGCTCTGCACCACGCTCACTCTGGCTTGCCACCAGAGGGAGCTGCAGGCTTGCTCGTGGCTGCACTTGGGCACCGCCAAGGGAGCTGGCCAAAGGGTGGTACTGCCTAGTTTAGTGGTTGTCAGGTGACTCAAGGGGGCCAATAGGATTCCCCTAGGCCCTATAAAGCCCTTGGCTTTAACTAGAATACTCAGCCTGAGCAAGTTGTTGCTTGAATGAAGACTACGATGTTCCCAGCTCTGCATTCATCTCTAGTATTTGCCTCCGCTCTGATGGTGCCCAAATAAGGACATGCCTCGTTTCTTTCCTCCTACGGATTTCTTTCCTGCATGCAGCCATGAGAACACATATGTATTGCTTGCCCTGTTCATGCAACATATGCATAGATATGTGTGGAGGGGGAGCAGGATCATGCCAATTGCCCCTCCCCTTCCCACATTTTTGGGATGCTCTGAATGGCACCTTCATGAAAACATCACATAGAGGTAGGTGGCGATGGGCGAACCCACCCCCGTCTGGGTTCTCCGGGCACCTGTCTAGCCCTTGCCCCTGCTCTCTGGTCCCTGGACTGTGCTCTAGCCCCTCCTGTGCTTGGCGAGCAGCCTGCACTCACCCCGACGGCCTCACTGAGCTCCACGGTTGCCATTTTTTGAAAAATAAGATGGTGACCGCAAAAATGTGCATATTTGTGTATGTGCAAAAATGCTCATTTTGTGACTGCACATATTTGCATACGTGCGAAATGCACATTTTGCAGATGTGCATATTCATGCATATATACGTAAATACGTGCATTCGCAAAATGCGTGCATGCAAATATGCCCATTTTTGCAATCTCCATTTTATCTTTCAAAAAATGGTGACCATGGACAGAGCTCGATGAGGCCGCTGGGGTGAGTGCAGGCCACTTGCTAAGTGCAGGCAGGGGGCAAGCGGGGGCAGGGGCTTGGCAAGCGGGGCTCGGGGGTGTGGGCAGGGGCAGTTCCACTGGATTCCCGGATGAAATCAGGTGCCTGCACCATCCATAGGGATAGGTGAAGAAGCATTTTTCTCAGTCACCGAGATTCACTAAACAGCACCTTGAAATTTAGCTTGCCTCGTTTCCCATGCTCGGCTGCACTCTGATTTCATTTGGTTTGAATGGGGAAAGTATGCATTTCGAATGGTAAAAATGCATATTTTAAAAAAGAGTGCACCCAAATGCACATTTTCCCCATAGAGTAAAAAGTGAAAATGTGTATTTTGGGGAAAATGTGCATTTTAAAAATGTGCATTTTTCAAACGCAGATGCAAATTTGGGAAATGGTAAAAAAGATGCTCTTGCTTTTATTCACATTCAGGATTGCGATCAGGACATGTTCACATGATTTTCAAACATAAAGCAAATTCTTATCCATCCCTAGCATCATATGTGAACGCAGCCCATGCATGTTTGCAAATGTGTATCACGCAGGCACAGAGTTGGCTGCAGCGCCTTGTCAAGGATGCACATGGAACGAAGCATTGTAATGTGTGGAACAGCTCGCCACAGCCTGCCAAACCTTAATGTTTGTACTAGACTCTGCTGGTTGACAGCTTTAGACAATTAGCAACCTTCAAATATTTTGCTTGTTCCTAAATCACCCAAATGAAGCTTTCAAAATCCTCATTGATAAGATCTCAACTTCCCTCGGTGGAGTCATTAATTCAATCTACTTGGAATGCCATTCTAATTAGCTCGCAGAATGGTCCCAAGAGCCGTAGGATCACTGTATGTTTTGATGACGTAACATGCATCGCACATCATTCTGTCCTCTATCGCTGTGCACAGTTTTGTATCACTGGCAAAGGCAAAGCTGCCCTCTGTTGCTCCCTCCTTTAGGGATTGAGCCAATTGTCTTAAGTTCAATACATTAAAACAACACTGTCACTATTACTTAACAGTCCCTCAAAAGCCAGGAAAAACCAGACTACGGCTGACTTTAATTGCTTGCGCTTCTTGCCAGTTATTACAACAGCCTCAAGGAGAAGCGCATAATATCGCCTGTCATTATGTCATGCGGAACCTGCGCCTTGCAGCTTGAGCTGAGAATAGAGTGTTTTCTCCATGCGGCCCTCTGAACCTCTGGATAGCATGCGCTGGCGAAGATCTGCTTTGTATGCTCTCACATGTCCAAGACTTGTCTTGAGCCCAGGCTGAGCCCTGGAGCCATTTTGCACTGCCAAACTCTGGAACACGTGAAGAGGACGCTCTGGAGCAGTGTCCCTGAACTCCTTGAGCATTTACAACTGGCTTGTTATGAGGGTAGAAGGCTACCAGGAACTCTGGCATGTCGTCCTGCCACGATTGCACTTCTTTTCATTGGATGTACTTACGTGTAGTCTAACCCACATCAGTGAAGCATGTGTCTCTGAGTTTTCTGATTAATTAATACAGCAGGGATGGAGAACCTCCAGCCTGTGGGTCTGATGTGCCCCAGGCACTGGACGTTTCTGGGGCAGGAAAGCTCTGGCACTGGAAGTTTCTTTTGGTGTTATCTCCATTTGGAGATACAAGGGCATTTAAAGGCAATTTAAATACCCTGCAAAGAATCGGGCTGTTACAAAGATGTTGAGCTGTGCATTCTGCAGGCACAGAACTGCTGCAAAGGACTGAGGTGTGCATTGTACAGGTAGGAGGCCTGCTTACTTGTGAGGAGACATGCAGAGGCTTGATACCTGAGATGCTATTGAAAGTCCGGATGAGTGATTCAGTCCTGTCTACCTCTGAGTAGACATGCAGAAGCCTTGTCCTGCTTACCTCTGACTAGGCTTAAAATGGTAATTATCACACTTGGCTGAAAAAAGTGCGATAAAAAGGTCCCCCACGCCAGTAATACAGATTACAAAAGGTTGGTCTTGTATGTGTGGCACTGATGAGAACACTGATCAGTGGCAGAGCAAAGGTGCTGCATATTCTCCAGCACGGTGCCCTGCTATCTGGGGATGAAGGGGGTTGTAGTGTAACAGCTCTGGAGGGGACCAGGTTAGGGGAAGCGCATGTGGAATGGCCCAGGATCGATCCCTGGTGTCTCCACTTTAAAAAGGGTCAGGCAGCAGGTGACGTGAAAGACCTTGCCTTTCCTGAGACCCCAGAGAGATGCTGCCAGTCAGAATTGGCAACACCGGGTGGACAAATAGGTGGACAAACAGTCTGAGTGGGTATAAGGCAGCTTCTTATGTACCTACCCCTTCCTTTTGCACCCCTCTTCTTCTAATGCAAGTTGAGTGTAAAAAGTGATGCACATTGGGGCAAAAAATCCCAACTTCAAGTATAACCTGATGGGATCTGAGCTAGCAGTGACTGACCTAGAAAGAGATCTTGGGGTTGTGGTGGACAGGTCAATGAAAACGTTGACCCAGTGTGCAGTGGCTGTGAAAATGGCAAACTCTATGTTACGTATAACTAGAAAAGGAATGGAAAAGAAAGCTGCCGAGATCATACTCCCCTTAGACAAATCTATGGTGCAACCACAGTTAGAATACTGTGTACAGTTCTGGTCACTGCACCTCAGAAAGGATATTGTAGAGCTGGAAAAGTGCAGAAAAGGGCAACTAAAATGATCAAGGAGCTGGAGCATCTCCCCTGTGAGGGAAGGTTACAACAGCTGGGAGTGTTCAGCTTGGAAAAAAGGAGGGTAGTAGATGTATAGGATAGAGATGGATACATGGTCAAATTTGGTTTCTTGCATTTTCTCATTTTTCCATCTTAAGTTTCTTTTATCTTGAACTTTGATAATTTCTCCTGTCTTAACTTTCCTTTGTCTTGAACTTGGAGAATTTCATTTTTTAAAGTTTGCATGAAAATTCCTCAGCATTGTTGTGCAGATTTTTCCAAACGTATACATTTTTGAATGCATTTTTGCCTAATATACACATTTTTGCAAGTAAGCTTCCTAATATAATGGATTTTGAATGTTATTTTCCCTAATATATGAATTTGTGTATGCATGTTTTGATAGGAGAACTCATCTGAAAAATTTGGAGAAGTGCAAATTTTGAAAGATAACTGAATTTTGGTTTGCATGCTGGTTCAAAAGTGCCAAATTGGGTATGTTCGCATTAAAATGTGAACTGAACAGATTTCTCCCCCCATCCCTAATATAGGATTGCTCTATAACAGCACAATCCTATACATGTCTACTCAGTCTCATTGAGTTCCACAGGCCTTACTCCTAGGTAAGTGTGTATAGAATTGCAGCCTAAATCTCGCATTGCCCAAAACAAGAGAGCCATAGAGTCTTTGACTCTATGAGGAAGGGCTGTGGCTCAATGGTCAAGCACATGCTTTGCATGCAGAAGTTCCCAGGTTCGACCCCCAGCACCTCCATATAGGGCTAGGAAAGAATCCTGTCCAAAACCCTGGAGAGCCGCTGCCAGTCAGTGTCGACAATACTGGGCTAGATGGACCCAGGGTCTGACTCTAGGGATGTACGAATCACTTACCTGTTCCGGTCGGGGCATCCGCTGGTGGGGGGAGGCACTCTGTCCCTCCCCCCGGAATCCTCGACAGGGGGGAGGCTATCCGGTCCTCCCCCCGGGAATCCTTGACAGCCGGCTCCGCTCCACGGCCAGGCCGCGGAGCAGCCGGCCAGGGCCATCCGCAGCCGGATTTCCAGCCGCGGATGGGCTGGTGTGGACGCAAATGGCGGCCGCCGTAGCCGCCGCCATTTGCGTATGCTGCGCCTGGCCGCGGCTGGCCAAGAGACCAGCCGCTGCTGCCGCACCTGCAGCTCCATCCGCTGCTGCACCCGCCACATCCGCCGCCGCCACACCTGCCGCCGCTGCTGGAATTGCCGCACCCACTGCCGCTGCCGCCGCACCCGCCGCCACACCCGCCGCCGCACCTGCCGCCGCCACACCCGCCACTGCCACACCCGCCGCCGCACCCACCGCCGCCGCATCCACCGCCTCCAGAACTGCCGCCGAATCCGCTGCATCCGCCCCAGGTAAGTGCTGTCCCAGGGGATTCCGCGGGGGGGGGGGGCAGAAGGCCATTTTGCCACGGATTCCGTGGACTCACTGGAATCTGTGGCGGAATTCTCCGCCATCCCTATCTGACTCAGAATAAAGCAGCTTACTGCGTTCATATGACCTTGAACTGTGCTGAGAGAATCAGGCAGAGTCCTCTAAAGTAGTCTACTTTCTGTCTCTCTTTCTCTCTTTCTCCCTCTGTCCTGGAGCAAATGCTTTGGAATGTCAGGCAACCTTTATGACCAGCTGCACAAGCCAACTGCTTCCTTCATCATAGAATATAATTTGCAAACCACAAAGAGGCTGTTCTTGACTCAGTGGATATGGTAAGTCAGATCATGTACCATAGGATTAGACAAGGGAGCTCCCAAACCCCTCTAAACCATCACGCCAAGCAAATTATAGGATGAGACAGACGGCGTAACCAGAGAAGGGTTGACATAAGATCGTGTGTTTACCAAAGTGTGACTGGAGCATGTCAGAAAGGATGTGATTTACAAGGCATTTTCCTACTTTAGCCATCAAAACAAGATGTCGTAAAGGATTACCCGGCGTGTCGGTGGAAGGCTGTGTATGGAATGCCTTAAACGACACATGAATGAACATAGTGGATGTTCTCTTATCCCTTTCAGCCTGTTGAAGTGGCAGGAGCAGAACAAAGCCATGATTGTGAAGTTTCCCTGTTGAGTCATCTGATGTGTGTAAACCCTTGATTGTTTATGGTTTCCCAAAGAGATCTATTTCAGTTCCTTTTTTAATTTCAGGATTTCTTTTTTAGTCAGAATGGTGGAAGATGTGAAAACATGTTCTTGTTTACGGGACAATTTTGCTTTCTTAAATCACAAATGGCTAGCAAAGGAAAGTGTGGGCAGGTGGGCTTCATGCACTGAAAGCCCAGTCCAGCCCTATATGTGAAAGCTGGATGTGGGTTCTTCTCAGAATTGCACTCTGCATAGGTTCAGGGGCACCCTCTTCCTTATTGTTTACACATGCCACATATGCTGGCCTGATGGCATTGAGACCAGGGCTCCTCTATCTTTAATAGTTGTACAGAGGAAGGAAATTCAATACATTTGGCTTTTCTCAGACAGGTGATGCTCTCAGAAGATGCCAGGGGCAGCTATGGCTAGAACTGGGAGCTGCACATAGCTTTGTGCATAGCTGTCTCATGTGGCAAACCTCCAGGACTGCAGGATGGCACATCTCCCAAGTCACCGAAGGGATGACTCTGCCCGCCCCAGCAGACTATTTGTTCTCTTCAACAGAAAGGGATATGAAACCTTCCTGTTCATGCTGGAACAATGATGATTGTCATTCCTGGGCAAGGATAGTTTTTCCTGGCTCTGGCACTTGAGTTAAGAACCTAAGAAGAGCCCTGCTGGATCAGACCAAGGGTCCATCTAGAACAGCATTCTGTTCACACAGTGGCTGACCAGCTGTCCACAGGAAACCCACAAGCAGGACATGAGTGCAACAGCACCCTCCCACCCACGTTCCCCATACAACTTCTGGTGCTGGAGGTAGCATAGAGCCGTCAGGACTAGTAGCTAGGGATGTTAGAGAAATCCGCTGTGGATTCAAATGAGGCCGGATTCTTTGGAATCCGGCCTTCGGAATCCACGGCGGAACAGCCCCACTTACCTCTGCTCCAGGAGGATTCTGCGTGGAATGGCTCTCAGCTGCTTGCTTAACCGGACCTGTTCCCCTCCGCACCGATCACCATTTTTTTTTAAAATGGCGATCGGCAGGATGTGCCCATAGACGTATACACAAGATTCACGGCTTTATTTTGCATATAAGTGTCCATAGCCTTATACGCAAGATTCATGGCTCTATTTTGCATAGTAGTCTATGGGCACATCTTGCTGATCGCCATTTTTTTAAGCAACATGGCGATCGGCACGGAGGGAAACGGGTCCAGGTAAGCGGCCCTCAAGCCGGGTGGCTTTGCAGAATCTTTGTGGAGTGGAGCTGCTCTGGAGGATTCCGGGGGGGGGGGGGAATGGATCGCCCCCCCCCAGGCGGATTCCCCACCAGAACGGATGGTGGTACATCCCTACTAGAAGCCACTGAAAGCATTCTCCTCCATGAATTTGACTAATTCCCCTTTAAAGCCACCCAAGTTGGTGGCTGTCACTACATCATGCAAATGCCATAGTTTAACTGTGCGCTGTGTGAAGAAGGACTTGTTCTCTGATTGCAATCTCCTGGCTCCATCCCCCAGCTCAGACTCTTCAGCTCTGAGCTGGCTTGGCTCCTGGCTCCTGGCTCCTGCATGATGGTTGATTATGGCTCCGTGCTGGCCCTGGCCACGGTGCCCTGCTGAAACTGCCTCTTCTGGGCAGCTCTTCGAATAACAGAACCCTCAAGCTGGAGGCACCTTGTAGGCCCTCTTCTCTAACCCCCACTGGATTAAGGAGATCTAGAGGCAGAGCACACTGAACAGATGGCTGCCCAGACTGTGTGTGAAGAGCTCCAGTGAGGGAGAACCTGGCCTCCCGCTGCCTCCGCCCCTAGGTAAATGGTAAGGCTGTGCACTGCTTTGGCCCGAGGCCCGAACCCTGAGTTGAAGTGGGCCGCTTCGGGATGTTTGGGGCCCCTACTGGGGCGAAGCAGAGGGGGCATGGAGCAACCCGAAGTGGTCAGTGTGCTGTTGCCACTTGCAGGAGCAGTGCAATAAACCAAGAACCCTTAGGAAAAAAGAAAGAACGAAAGAAGCTGTGCTACGACCCCTGCTAATCGTAAGCCCTATCTGTGAGAAAGTGCTGGAGAATTTCTCCTCCTCTAAGAGAAACATGGTGAAATTGTCCCTGCAAGTTCTCTGCCTACAAATAGGCTGGAGAATGTTGAGAGGCCCTTTGCGCACAGCTCTACATCCCTTTAGGTATTTGAAGAGCACTATCGTGCTCTCCCCCAGTCTTCTCTTCTTTCAACCTCTCCTTCATTGCCTTCCTCAGAACCCATTCCAGTTTGTCTACATCCTATTTAAAGTGCGGTGCCCAGAACAGACCAAAGTACTCCAGGTGAGGTCCAGTGTGACCAGAATAAAGTGGAACTCTTAATTCTCATGACCTGGCACCCATGCTTTGATTAATGCAGCCTCCCAAATGGCATTCGCCTTTTCTTGCAGCCACATCACGCTGCTGGCTCACGTTCAGCTTGCAATTGACTACGATCCCAAGATCATGCAAAGTACAGGAGCCCTGTTCTTGACTGCACCTGTTCAGGGCCGGCCCTATCATTTGGCAGAGTGAGGCTGTTGCCTCAGTTGTCAGATACTGGGAGGCAGCAGCAGGGGGTTGGAGGAGAGTGCTGTGTGTTACACAGCCTGCCCTGTGCCGCCTAAGCTGGCCTATTGCCTCCAGGGGCAGTGGAGGATGCTGTCCAAGTGCCAGAGTTGAAGAACGATTCAGCTGCCAGTCCAGTCGGCTTTCGTACATGGAATGGGAGGGGCGCCATCTTGTTCTTTGTCTCAAGCAGCAAAATGTCTCAGGCCAGCTCGGCACCTGTGTGCCCTGATTTCAGGACTCATTCAAAATCAGTTGGGGGCTGTGCCTTAGAGACCCCTGGCTGAAGTTAAGCCAGAACACTCTGGGCAAAACAGTGCACATTCCGGACAAAGTCGCTTAGATGTGTTTCATCACTGATGCAGTTCAGTTCACCCTGGTCTTCTGCTGGTGCTTCTGTGCATACATTATAAAGTGCATTTGTAAAACAACTGAGGTTATTAGCCTTTTAAAGTGTACAATGGAATTCATCCTAATTTGCTAATGTGACAGTTTGCAAGGATTTGGTTACAAAACTCAGCCTCTTTCCAATGAGGGATGGACGAACTCACCTCCATCCAAAGCTGTTGGCCACTCGCTGAGCTGCCCCCACCCCCGCGCCTCCTTGCTGCACTGCATGAACTCCTCCATGGCTTGGCGAGTGAGTGGCAAGCACTGCAGACCCGCCCACTCCTTCTGCAAGCTGCCATTTTGCACAAAATAGCAGCTCAGGGAAGGAGTGGGTGGGCTGGTGGACACTCGTGGACCATGCAGTGCTCGCAGGTGAGTCTGGTGAGTGCTGCGCCAGCTACGAATGGGGGTCCAGGGATCCATGCGGGGGGGGGGTCCATTGGACTCCACCCCCATATTGGCACCCACAACATCCCTGTTTCCAACCAGAGAGCAAAACGGAGCTTCTCTGAGGCATTGTCTTCCTCACCTCCTTCCACCAAATGGGCCAGTGGCTATCTCTCTAATTATATATCTTCTTAAGCAGGGGCAGAGTGGCAGAGAGAGAAGAGGAAATGCCATTGGGTAGTTGTGAATTGAGATTAGTTAGAAAGAATTGTGCACAAGGCAAAATAATTCCTCATCACCAGAGCTGAAGAGATGATATCTCCCCGAAGCCTATCTGTTCCAATGCTGTTCTGTCAGCTCACGTTCTTGGCTCCAGCCTTCAAAGCATATTTGCATTAATGGCTGCTGAGCTCTGCCCGCCAAATGAGAAGCCACGGCAAGGTCTCTTCTTGTTTTCAACTGCGAAGTTATTAGGAATTTAGCCCAGCACATGCTCAGTTGTTACGGGGGCATTATCCCTCACAAATCTCCCCTCTTAAGTTCTTTGCTGCTTGAAGAAAGCTGTCCATCTTCCCTTTAATCCTGCAACAATATCTGTTTAATCTCAATAACGCTGCTTCAACCCACTTCCTTCTTTCTGTTAATGGCTCCCCTTGACAGCTTCTCAGGATGTGTCGAGATTGTAGGCAGGCAATTTGGTGTCCCCCAGATGTTTGGGACTACAACTCCCATCAACTCAAGCCAGCCTGGACAATGGGTAGGGGTTATGGGTGTTTATTTATTTATTATTTTTATTACATTTATATCCCACCTTTTTCTCTTCTTGCAAAGAACCCAAGGTGGCTCACCTGGTCCCCCTCCTCTCCATTTTATCCTCACAACGACCCTATGAGGTAGGTTAGGCTGTGAGTTACCCAATGAGTTTCATGGCCGAGTGGGAACTAGAACCTGGTTCTCCTGAGTCCCAGTCCAACAGTCTAACCACTACACCACACTAGCATCTCTCATCCAAAATACTGTCATCCAAAACATCTGGAGGGCGCCAGCTCACCTATCTCTGGATGAGGTGTTAGTCCAGGTTAGTGCAAATCCTAAGTCCCTTGTTCAGTTTAAGTGGCTTTGAGAGACCATCAGTCCCGCATGACCCCTGATGAGCCGTATGGAAAGCAAAGCAGGCATCTTGAAGACACTGTTGAATTCTCAGTGGCTGCTCCACAGGCGAGAAACATGGGTATGTGCTGGATTATGCTGGGAAGGAACAGGGATGTTGGAGAAACCTGCAACAGATTCAAATAAGTTTGGATTTCTATGAATCCAACCTGTGGATTCCACAGCCAGCTTTTTCCAAGTCACAGACACAGATTCTGTGAACCTGTGGACCATTTTTTTAACAAACTGTTGGGGGGCGGGGGATTCACACAAACTTGCACTTGTGTTATTGCACATTAGCACAAGTGGAATGAAATTCTTGTACATCCCTAAAAAAATCTGATTCCATCAATGAATGGATGATGGAACAAAAGGCACCTGTCGATCCACAACACACGGATGGAGTGAAGTTAATACAATCTGTACATCCCTGGGAGGGAGCGCATTGGTCCATTGAGCTCAGTGTTGTCTATGGTGACACTGTACACGACACGGACCAGCAGCAGCTCTCCAGGATTTCAGACATGAGTCTTTCCCAGCCCTACCTGGAGAGGTAAGGACTGAACCCATGGCCTTTTTGCATGCAGAATATGGGCTGTGCCATGGAACTATAGCCCTTCCCCAAAAGCTACCTCTGCCCTGCTCCCCTTGGCAGGACTTGTCTGGGATTTGAACATGGGACTTCTTGTATCCAAAGCAAGAATCCTACCCCTAGCCCAGGGGTGGAGTACCTCAGGCTCAGGGGCCAAATCCAGCCATCCTGGAGTTCCAATTTGCTCCTCTGGGGATCCCGAGATGATGATATCCCCTTTCTCTGACCCCATCCCCTTCCCTCCAACAACTGATTGTTTGGTGGTTTCCTGCCTTTTGTGCAGGTGTTCCCCCCATTCTGAAAAGTTGAAATGCCTCTCCTATGGCTTAGCGACTGGCAGTAAGAGCTTCAAACCACAACACATTGGTAGTTTTGGTAGCTGGTCTTGCCCCCTTTCGCCTTTGGCTTCATGTACCATCGGAATTTGGCCCCGAAAATCTAACTGCAAAACCAGCCAAAGACCTGAATTAGAGCAAACAACTGTGAGATCTGCAAGGAGTAGAATGCAATGTGGAATTGTCAGGAGTGTATTCGTGGATTGAATTTGAATTCCAACCAAGAAAAATGTATTTTAGGAGTGACCAGACACCTACGCTAGGGATGGAATCTGACCGTTTTGGTTTTTCTCACTTTCTCATTTTTCTAACATTAAGTTTGGTTTGTCCTGAATTTTGAGAATTTTTCCAGTCTTAAGCTCAGTTCATCTTGAGCTCTGAGAATTTTTTTAAATGTTTCTGTGAAAATTTATATGCATTTTTGTTTGCATTTCTCGTAATACATGCATTTTTGTATGTGGTTTTGCTTAATATACCCATTTGCAAGCAATTTTCCTAATATAAGCCATGTTTAGCATTATTGTCACTAACGTACTCATTTTTTTGTGGTATTGGAGAACTTCACTGCAAAATTTGGAGAAGTGCAGATTTTGAAGGATAACTGAATTTCAGCTTGCATATTGGTTTGAAAGTGCGAAATCTGGCAAGTTCCCATTAAAATGTGAACTAAAATGCAAACTAAATGAATTTCTCCTCCGTCCCTTACACCCACTGTCACTGAGCCGAGATTAATGACAATCCCATTTCTCATAGCAGAGTTAATATTGTTATGGGAGACTGGTTGGTTACCCAGTGACCCATTCTTTAAAAAACATTTTCCCCTGGCCTGCACTTGGAAGGCAGTATTTCATACAGTGAGCTGTATGCCTGCTTTTTTGTTTCTTTTGGTGTGGAAAACGCAATAGAGAAGAGAGCTGTTTTCCGACAACTAGCTGCGACTGTGGAGTGCGCAAGAAGCAGATTTTAATTTCATCTGTGGTTAAAGAGACAGGCAGCAAATTCCATGGCAGGGGCATGCCTCCACCTTGACCGCAGTCATGACTAACACCGACAAGGTGTTTGGAAACAAAGAGGTGTTCCACCCTTCCCTTCCACCTCTCCCTCCTCTGCAACCAGAAGTTAACTTTAGAACATAGTTGTGGGCCTCCATTCATGAATCAGTGTTTCCTTTAAGTGCTGCCTCAAATAGCGAAGGAATGCTTCCTGAAACATCAGAAGCAGCATGCTAGAGCCACCCACCTCTGCGGAAAAGAGGGCAGAGGGAGGTTAGGGTGTGTGCAGAATTCCCTTATGTGCCAAAAGGTAAATTCTATAATACTGATGATACTATTTCACCAAGCAGAATCTTGTTGTCGCTCGCCGGTTGCTTTGCAAATGTTTAACTGTTGTAAAAGGGAGACTTATATATTTAAGAGGAGAACTGCAGCTACCTTTCGTGCATGTGTGTCTTTTTCTCTCCTTTGTCCATCCCACCAGGATCTGCATCCAAGCCTTTCTTCTTGCACCTCCAGTGTCAGCTGGTGCTATTCCTTTGTCCAGCCACATGGCAAATGGCAGTTGTGAAACTATCATGCCTTACAACATCTGTGCTGCCAAACAGCTAGATACTGCTGCCAACATAGGAATATAGGACACTGCCATATATGAAGTCATTCTATCGGTCCATCTAGGATTGTATTGTCTGCACTGATCATGTAGCAGGGTACAGTTTGGGAATTACTGTCTTGCTTCATGAACTAACTAGCAACATGCAGAACAACCTTTGAGCCTTCCATGTTCCAGGGGCACCACAACGGGGAAAATGATTGAAAACTGCCCTACCTAACTTCAAGCAGCGAAGGGACCTGCCGAAGGGACCTGCAACTTCACTGGTGATGGCGTGGCGGGGGGGCGGGGGAGTGTTCAATTTTCATTTTCATGCAAACTTACTAAATTTACATTTCCCAAACCAAGATGTATCCCAAAAGGTGGTTATTCTTTGATATACACATATTTATTTATTTATTTATTTATTTATTCATTCATTCATTCATTCATTCATTTCATTTCTATACTGCCCAATAGCCAAAGCTCTCTGGATGGTTCACAAAAATTAAACCACAAGTTCAGCATAAAAACAAGATAAAATATGAAAGCTTAAAACCACAATATAACAGTACACCCAGAATAAAACCTAGCAGCAATGCAGAGATGTAAAATTCAGATTTAAAACACCAAAGTGACTAGGAAGCTAAAATGCTAAAATACTGGGAGAATAAAAAGGTCTTCACCTTGCGCTGGAAGGAGTACTTTTCTCAATTTTGCGATGCAGTTCTCCAATTAAACACACACACACACACACACAATACAAATATTAGAGAACCACGTGCACAAAAATGTGTATATTATTAGAGAAACTAACATACAAAAATGCATCGTATTAGGGAAAATAGCTTGCACAATATTCACATATTATGAAAAAAGTGCATACAAAATGCATATATTTGGAGAAATGTGCATGACAATGTGTCTGACTTTTTGTGTGGACTTTAAAGAATAACAGAAAGAGGCATGGAAACAGGATGAAACCACCCATGTGGATGTGGAATGTAGATGTGGAAAGTGAAATGGAAACAGGGTGAAACAAACTAAAGGCTGGAAAAAATGAGAAATGAAATGAAAATGAACTTGATTGGTTCATGCACCCCTATCTTCATAAGAAAATTAAGTAACAGCCAGGTTTTTAAAGGCCCCCATTTCTTTGCTTTTGTGCAATGAAATATATGCAAATTGCTGTGATGGAACCAAATGCAATTTCCCCTGTCAGGCCGAAGCAGGAACACAGGGTTTCCTTCTAGAGAAGAATACAAAAAATCTGGACTTGTGCTGAAGCAGGCATACGGATACTTGGATCTGAAGCCCAGCATCTGCCTCGCTAGGGTTGCTTTTGAGTCGCAGTCCTCCCTAGATCTGCAGCTCACGAGGTCAGAAACTGGCATATCCGGAGCTGGCTTGGCTGCCCACCTGCCATAAGCGTTACTGAATGTAAATCACAATTGCAAAACTAAACATTTCATAGGATCCTAGAGTTGGAAGGGACCTTGGAGGTCATCTAGTCCCCCCGCCCAATGCAGGCTCTGCACTGCAGGGTGCAGCCACAGCATCCCTGACAAATTGCCATCCAGTTTCTGCTTCAATACCTCCAGTGAAGGAGAAGCTGCCACCTCCTGAGGCAGCTCTTTCCATTGCTGAACAGCTCTCGGTGTTAGGAAATTTCTCCTAATGTTTATCCAAAATCCGCTTCCTTGCAATGTCCACCCATTGGTTCTAGTTCTGCCTTTGGGAGCAACACAGAACAAGTCTGCTCCATCCACTGCATGACAGGCAATTGCATTGAATAAAAGCAATGTTGTTCATCTGCATCACTGGATGCTTGTCATCCTCAGCCTCCTGTCCATCTAGCAGTCCTTTCAGGCTATCTGTGATCTTCCAGGAACACATGGAAGCTCTCCTAAGTTTTTACATTATCCTAAGTTCTCCATGGAGGCTGCCCTTGAGAGCTCGCTCTTCCGCTTCATCCCATAATTGGTTAGTAACGAGTGTTGTGGTTTATACATAGGAAATGGGTGATCCTTTACAAGTGACATCCCTTCCTCCCCCCACTCCGGCACGTAATAAATCTGTTGTCTGCCTGTAAAAACCAAATTACAAGAGCATTAAAGCTGTTGAATGCCAACAGTCCTAGTGGCATGTTGAGGCTTGGTTAACTTCCCCCACTATTATTATTTTTTTGCATTGTGAAGGAAATCTTTAAAAGATCGCATATAGGTTTCACATGTGTCAGGGTGCGATTTTCCCCCTTGACAGTGAGTTTATGAAACAGTCTAATGCACTCACAACTTTGAGAGCCAGAACTGCTCTTAGTGACATGAGAGGGGCTAGGATCAGACCGTACGTGGATATTATGAGCTGCGATATTAATGGAGAACCTTTTATGCTAGACTCAGAGGTGGTGGGCTTGAGCCTGACAGCGTTATTACAAAAATAAAGTTCAAGGTTACAGATATTTGTAACCCACCCTAATTCTTTAGGAATAATGGTAATAAGGCCCCAGTTAGGGGCAAGGGAGAAATTAGTTCAATTCTCATTTTAGGATGAACTTAACCTAATTTTACACTTTTGAACCACTATGCAAACTGAAATTCAGTTATCCTCCAAATTTTGCACTTCTCTGAATTTTGCAGTGAAGTTGTCCAATCAAAAAATGTGTACAAAAATGCATAAAAAGGTGTCCCCAACCAGTCGTGTCCGACTCTAGGGTGCGGTGCTCATCCCCGTTTCTAAGCTGAAGAGCCAGCGCTGTCCGAAGACGCTTCCGTGGTCATGTGGCCGGCATGACTGAACACCGAGGTGCACGGAGCGTTGTTACCTTTCCCACCAAGGCGGTACCTATTTATCTACTTGCAATTTCTTGCTTTCGAACTGCTAGGTTGGCAGAAGCCGGGACTGAAGACAGGAGCTCACTCTGTCACGCAGCACTCGGGTCTCGAACTGCTGACCTTCCGACCTTCCAGTCTGCAGTTCAGCATCTTAACCACTAAGCCACCGCGGCAAAAATGCATATATTATGGGAAATCATGTTAAATGCATTCTGTTAGGAAGGTTGCTTGCAAAAAAAGAGTATGTCAGGCAAAGCACATGCAAAAATGCATGCATTAGGTGAAATGTGCACATAAATGCTTATGAACTATTATGCAAATTTTTAAAATCTCAAAGTTTCTAATGAACCCAACTTAAAAAGTTCTCAAAGTTTGAGATGAACTGAATGTAAGGTTGGTAAAATGAGAAACTGAAATTGACAGATCTATCCATCCCTAGCCCAAGTCAGTGATTAAATGTTAACAAGAGGAGTCATCTCAACTGAGCTGAGGCTCAGAAGGCAGCTAAATTAGTTCTGCAAGAAAGCTGTGGGCAAGAGCCTTTCTTTTCAGCATCTCAGTGGCTCAGTCCCCTTTCCTTGCATCTTGGCTTGTTGGGCATGGGGAAGAGCAGCTGTGGTCCATGATTAGGACAAAAGACTCTGCTAATGCCTCTCTAGCTGTTCAGAATGAAAGAGAGAAGGGGTTAAAGAGCCCTTTGCTTGTGTCCCAGCTTGGGATAAAGTGTCCAGGTTCATAACTGCGTGTATGTATGTGTGGGGTGGGATGGGAGCAGGAGCTACGTTGATGGTTAGATGGAAATCCTTTGAGAGGTGGGTTTGGGTCATTCACTTTCATTTCCCCATCCTAATCCTAACAACTTTGAGTGTGGGTGCAAAAGGACATCTATATGGTTCCGGCCCAGCCTATCTCAAGGAGCACCTCCAGGAACACCACAGATGCTGCTCAATGAAATCAGCCTCAGACGGTCTTCTCTCTGTCCCATCAGCCAGGACAGCTAGGCTGGTGAGGACGAGGGAGAGGGCCTTTTCTGTAGTAGTCTCCACTCTATGGAACTCCCTATTTATCTATCTATCTATCTATCTATCTATCTATCTATCCCCTCCCTAGTGACCTCCGCCATGCCCCCTCTTGGATAATCTTCCGCCGGGCTTTGAGAGCCTGGCTGTTCAGGCAGGCATTTGGGGTGGGTCAGGGTTTTTTTTAGAGCAATGTTGTTTTGTTCAGTTGATTATGTTGAATTTTGTGTTGTTAGTCATATTGTACACTGCCTAGAGTGGACGGGTAGCCGGCCAGATGGGCAGCTAATAAATCTAATAAATAAATAAATAAATAAAGTGTGCCAGAGTGGACCAAACCTAACTTTTCTCATATGGCTTGGTGGAAGCTATTCTCCGAGCCATTGAGGCCCATCTGTAATGGTGAGTAGAACCCAGGAAGCTACTTTATCCTGAGTCAGACCATTGTTGACAGCGACTGGCTGCAGCTCTCCAGGTTTTTCCGGCCGAATGTGACATGTGAGACCTTCTGCATGCCGCGCAAGTGCTCTCCCACCGAGCCATGGCTCCTCCCAGCGGTTTGCAAGTCATTGGTAGTACTGCTCAGCCTGCAGTTCTCCATGGAGAACGCTCACCTTGTATTTCAGGGAACAAGGAGCTGGGAGAAAGGTGATCCAATTGCAGGAGATGACATTTGGGGATGAGGGGATGGGGACGTCGGTTGGTTGATTTCCCTTGTTTATTCCAGTTCTACTTCAGAACCATCAAAATACGGTTCAGAGAGGGGCGTCCTAGGCTTTAAAGTCTGGCCCCTCTGCATTGCACTTCAAGGCACTTGGAAGTGGCTTACAGGAAGTGGGATGAGAAGAGGAGATGATGTAGATGTTCAGCGCCAGCCAGGGCTATATCCCGGCAAAGCGTGTGTAGGAGGAAAAGAAGAACCAGAGTAGGGAGATCTTCCCTCATCTCAGCATAAACTCCTTTGGATGCAGCTGGTGCGCCATTTATACAAGTGCCTTTTAAGTTCCCCCACCCCTCCCCATCAAACATTTAAGTGTCACTCAAGTGTGCTTTAAAGCCCTGGAAAAGCAATGTGTTTTGTGTGTATGTTTTTCAAGCAGAACAGTTGTGAGTGGTGGCTGCTTTCCCAGTTCACCGCTAATTTTAATGTCACGTCGTGTCGCCCCATCCTATTTATAGGCCTGCCTTAGGACGCCGCAGCACAGAGAGTGTTTGCACTGCTTTGTGCTTTTGTCGTCGGGACTTTCTGTTATTGCATTTATGCCAAAGGTTACAGGCAAACAATTCTTGGCAGGACATTTAAGAAGAAAAAGCAGCAGCTTGAAGGAGGGACACAACATAATCAAGAAGTGGGGATGAGAGAGACAGAGAGATTGCCACTTGGAGAGGCACGCAGGATCTGTCCACTCACTGGAAAAGTGAGAGAGCATCTGGGCAGCATTTGGACACATGTCCAAAGCTGGATGGGGGGTTCTGCTCCCCTTAAGACTCAGGCTTGCAGTCTGGGTGTCCTTATAGAATCGTAGAATAGTATAGAATCATAGAATAGTAGGGTTGGAAGGGGCCTACAAGGCCATCAAGTCCAACCCCCTGTTCAATGCAGGAATCCAAGTCAGAGCATCCCTGACCGATGGCTGTCCAGCCTTGTCTTGAATGCCTCCAGTGTGAGAGAGCCCACCACCTCCCTAGGTAATTGGTTCCATTGTCATATTGCTCTAACAGTCAGGACATTTTTCCTGATGTTCAGCCGGAATCTGGCTTCCTGTTGCTTGAGCCCATTGTTCCATGTCCTGCACCCTGGGATGATCGAGAAGAGATCCTGGCCTTCTTCTCTATGACAACCTTTCAAGTACTTGAAGAGTGCTATCATATCTCCCCTCAGTCTTCTCTTCTCAAGGCTAAACATGCCCAGTTCTTTCAGTCTCTCTTCATAGGGCTTTGTTTCCAGTCCTCTGATAATCTTTGCTGCCCTCCTCTGAACCCTCTCCAGTTTGTCTGCATCCTTCTTAAAGTGTGGTGCCCAGAACTGGACACAGTACTCCAGATGAGGCCTAACCAGTGCTGAGTAGAGGGGAACTAGCACTTCCCGGGATTTGGAAGCTATGCTTCTATTAATGCAGCCCAAAAGAGCATTTGCCTTTTTTGCAGCCACATCACATTGTTGGCTCATATTCAGCTTGTGATCGACAACAATTCCAAGATCTTTCTCGCTTGTAGTGTTGTTGAGCCACGTATCCCCCATCTTGTAACTGTGCATTTGGTTTCTTTTTCCTAGGTGCAGAACTTGGCATTGATCCCTATTAAAGGTCATTCTGTTGTTTTCTGCCCAGCGCTCCAGTCTATCCAGATCACTTTGAATTTTGTTTCTGTCTTCCAGGGTATTAGCTATCCCACCCAATTTGGTGTCATCTGCAGATTTGATCAGCATTCCCTGCACCTCCTCCTCCAAGTCATTAATTAAAATGTTGAAGAGCACTGGGCCCAGGACTGAGCCCTGCGGTACCCCGCTCGTTACCTCTCCCCAGCTTGAGAAGGTCCCATTGATAAGCACTCTTTGAGTCCGATTCTGTAGCCAACTGTGGATCCACCGGAGCATTGTTTCATCTAGCCCACTTTGAGCCAGTTTGCTCATCAGGATATCATGGGGCACTTTGTCGAAAGCTTTGCTGACATCGAGGTATGTTATGTCTACAGCATTCCCATGGTCTACAAGGGAGGTTACTTGATCAAAAAATGAGATCAGATTTGTCTGGCAGGACTTGTTTTTGACAAATCCATGTTCGCTTTGAGTAATCACGGCATTGTTTTCAAGGTGCTTACAGATGGATTGCTTGATATCTGCTCCAGAATTTTCCCAGGGATTGATGTCAGACTGACTGGTCCGTAGTTCCCAGGTTCCTCCTTCTTACCCTTTTTGAAGATAGGGACAACATTAGCCCTCCTCCAGTCATCTGGCACTTCCCCCGTCCTCCATGATTTCTCAAAGAGAATAGACAGCGGTTCTGAGAGTTCTTCTGCCAGTTCCTTTATTACTGTAGGATGCAGTTCATCTGGCCCTGGAGATTTGAACTCATTCAAATAATGAGGTGTTCCTTGACCATATGCCTATTGATCTCAAGCTGCAATCCTGCCCCTTCAGCCTGTACTTCGCCTTTGCCAGGGGGGTCATAGACCCTCTTTTTGGAGTAGACTGAGCCAAAGTAGGAATTGAGCACCTCTGCCTTTTCTTAGTCATCTGTTATAGTTTCGCCATCCTTATTTAGCAGCTGAACAACCATCTCTTTCCTCTGCCTTTTACTATGCACGTAGCTGAAGAAAGCCTTTTTGTTGTTTTTAGCATCCCTCGCTAACCTCAGCTCGTTCTCAGCTTTAGCCTTCCTGATGCCATCCCTGCAATTTTGTGCTACCTGCCTGTACTCCTCCTTTGTTACTTGGCCTTCTTTCCACTTCCTATGTGTCCTTTTTTGTTTTCAGGTCATCCCTAAGCTTTTTGTGAAGCGACATTGGCTTCTTCTGTTGTCTTCCACCTTTTCTTCTTGTTGGAATTGTTTGTGATTGTGCCTTGAGAATTTCCTTTTTTAAAATCTCCCACCCATCTTGGACTCCTTTTCTCATTAGCGTCACTTGCCATGGGACCTTACTGATCATTGTTCTGAGTTTATGAAAATCAGCTTTCCTAAAATCCAGGGTACGCGTTTGACTACCCTCAGCTTTTGCTTCCTTTAGAACCAAGAACTCAAGTGCAACATGGTCGCTTTCCCCCAGAGTTCCTGTAACTGCTACTTTATCCACTAAGTCATCTCTGTTGGTTAGGATCAAGCCAAGGATAGCCGATCCTCTAGTTCCTTCCTCTACTTTCTGTAGGAGGAAGTTATCCACCACACAAGTCAGGAATTTCCTGGAGGGGCCATGTATTGCAGAATTTGTCTCCCAACAAATATCGGGGAAATTGAAGTCCCCCATTACTACTACATCATGCTTCCTTAAAACATTGGCTATTTGCTTTTCAAAAGTTTCATCCTCGTCTTCTCCTTGGTTGGGTGGCTGGTAGTAGACTCCGACCACCAGGTTCCTTTTATTCTTTGCTCCATTTATTTTGATCCAGATGCTCTCGATAGGGCTACCAAGCTCATCCTCCTGTATTTCTGTGCAGATATATGTATTTTTCACATACAGTGCAACCCCACCTCCCTTTCTGTTCCTCCTGTTCTTTTTGAACAAGTTATATCCTTAATTGCTGTATTCCAGTCATGAGAGTCGTCCCACCAAGTCTCAGTTATACCTATCAAGTCATAATTTCCCTCCTGTATTAAGAGTTCAAGTTCGTTCTGTTTGTTTCCCATACTCTGGGCATTAGTATATAGACGTCAAAGACCATGTGCTTCATAGTCTGGCTTTCTTCCTACATGTGTCTGAAGACTATTATTGGGCGTTGTCAGAGCTGTTCTTTCCATTGCAGTGCATGCGCCTACGTCCATTGTTACCCCCAACATTACATCTCCCTTCCCAGTAGGATTCAGTTTAAAGCCCTCCTGATGAAGTTCTTCATGCTGTGGCCAAACACATTCTTCCCATCCTTCGTGAGGTGCAACCCGTCCCTTGCCAACAGCCCATCTTCCAGGAAGTATAGCCCGTGGTCCCAGAATCCAAATCTCTCTCGTCGGCACCACCTTCGTAGCCAGTCATTCACCCGGAGTATTTTTCGTTCCCTTTCTATCCCTCTTCTAACTACTGGAAGGATGGATGAGAAAACTATCTGGGCCCCAAAGTTCTTGAGTTTCCTTCCCAGAGCTTCAAAGTCTGACGTGATTTCTTCGTAGCTCCGCTTGGCGGTATCATTTGTTCCCACATGGATGAGAAGAAAAGGATACCGGTCAGTGGGCTTTATGAGTGCAGGCAACCTTTCAGTCACGTCTCTAATTCGTCCTCCCGGGAGACACCATACCTAGCGAGTCCACGGGTCTTTGCGACATACTTGGGTCTCAATCCCATGCAGCAAGGAGTCTCCCACTACTACCACTCTTCTCTTTCTGTTGTTGTAGGCCTGGGTTTCATCGCCTTTGTTTGACTGACCTTCAGCCTCTTGTTCATTCTCATGCTGGTTCCCCTGTGATTCTTCCTCTGCAGGCTGTCCTCCAGTCTCATCCGCAAGTACCTGGAATCAGTTCCACAGCTCCACTGCTTCCACTGGTGCAGAGTGGCATCTAGCTCTTCTTCTCCTAACTGTCACCCTTGTCCAAGGAGCATCCTCTACTCCATTTTTCTTCACCTCAGCATTTCCCACTGCCTCATCTTGCTGTTGCTCTTCAAGCTTCTGGTCTGCCCTTTGCTGCTGTAGTTCCACCATTCTGTCCAAGAACTCTTCATGTTCTCTTATACCCCGGAGGGTCGACAGTCGCCGCTCCAGTCTTCTTACTTTTTCTTCCAGCAGCGTGATCAACTTGCACTTGTTGCAGGTGTAGGCCATGTTGTTCTCAGGCAAGAAAACAAACATTGCACACACCTTGCAGGTCACCATCACTGGAGAGTCCTGTCCTTCCACTGCCTCTTTTCCCTGTTTGTGTCTAGCTTTGTGATTGTTCTAGACTAGCCTGTGCCTGTTCCTCTACTCAGTAGAGGTTAAAAGCAGAGTCCCACTGGTGTGAAAGTGTGTGTTACAAGACAAATAAATGGAAAAAAAGTTAGTTAAAAAATATAATAAAATAAAAAATGGAAAAAAAACTGTTAGGGGCCTCCCCCTGACCTCCCCTGCCGAACTCCCCTGGCCAATTCTTTTTTGCTCCCCCTGTCCACTCGCTCTGGTCGCTTGCTCTCTGGGAGCTTGCTTGCTTCTGTAGTCCCTGGACCAGCTGGAGCAGCTTGCTCTTCTCTGCTCTGCTCAGCTGGGAGGCGGGAAACAGACTGAAGCTTCCCGCCCACTCAGCTGCTGGGAGTACTCAGGCCACCCCCCCAATTCAGCTGGAGCTCTCAGAAGCACCTGGTGAGCTTACAGCCACTCTGAAGGATAAAGGGCAGCCCCCTGGGCTTCCTGCAGCCCACGTACCTCTTAGCCTCTGTCTCCTTTGTCTCCTTGTCTCTTCAATCACTGCAACTCCCCTGGCCAACTCCTGTTTGCTCCCCCTGTTCTGGTCTGGTCGCTTGCTCTCTGGGAGCTTGCTTGCTTCTGTAGTCCACCTTCTGGACTCGGCTCTGAACCTGGAGGCCCAGGTCTCAGCATTGGCCAGGAGTGCATTTGCACAGCTCAGGCTAATGCACAAACTGCACCTGTTCCTAGAGACGTCTGATCTGGCCAGCATAATCCATGACGTAGTTACATAACAGAGGTGTATAAAATTATGCAGGCTGTGTAGGAAGTGGATAGGGAGACGTTATTCTCCCTCTCTCATAATGCTAGAACCCAGGGTCATCCCATAAAATCCATAAGGGAAGGAAAGGGGCTAAAATGTCCCTGGTGAAGGACTTCATCACAGAGCGCATAGTTAAACTATGGAACTCGCTACCACAAGATGTAGTGATGGCCACCAATTTGGATGGCTTTATAAGGGGGTTAGACAAATTCCTGGAGGAGAAGGCTATCAATGGTTACCAGTCCTGATGGCTATATGCTCCCTCTATGTCAGGGTGGAAACTGAGCCCAGAGAGCCTCAGAGAAGTTTGGATTCTGAGGAGGAACAGCAATCCATGGGAGAGGGGCCAGCTCATCCCTCACAGGCTCAGCACCTGGCAGATTCCTCCTGCCAGCATTCCTAAGATAGATAGTGACCCTGGCAGTGAGGGAGTGTGGGGGGCTTCTTAGATGCTCCATGCAGATGCAAAGAGCGACGAGCAATGGAGGGCGCGGAAAGGAGGCGTAGCGCCTGTTTGGCATGCAAGCAACAGCCGCCTCCCATGGACCCAAGGGAAAGAGGGAGGATCTCTCCCTAGCCCATAAGTTCTGGGTCTTCAAGTGACTCTCTTTCAAATGGGGATCAACTGCCTACTTGAAGCTTAGGCCACTCTGCTGTTCCTTGCTTTAGTCGCTGGAGATTAGCATCTGAAAGAGTCATTAAGTTGTAAAAGGATTAAAGCTTTGAAAAGAAATCCTTTCATCCATGTCTTGAGTTGGCTATTGGCATCTACTGAGAGAAGCCGCCAAGGCGCTCCTGACACTCTGGTAGGGATGGTGCAGATGCCCAACTGGGTCCAGGAGTCCATCAGGCTCCCCCCCCTGCCCGCACCCGCTAAGCCCCTGACCTCACTCACTCCTGCCCTCCCGGATGCTCCCCTCAGTCACCTGGACCTGTCCACGAGCACCCACCATTTTGCTGAGTTTTTTTCTTTTTTAATGAAAAAAGCAACTAATTAAAAATGTGCAAAATTAAAATGCACCGATTTGGGCTGGGAAAGCCTGATCTATGCAATATTAGAGGCACTATGCCTCTGATATTGCATAGATCAAGCTTTCCCAGCCTGAATGTGCACATATTTAAATATGAACATTTTTAATTAGATCCTTTTTTCATCCAAAAAATCCTTGGCTGAAAGGCGGGTGCTTGCAGACGTGGCCCAGGGTGAGTGTGGGTGGCTCACTGAGCTCGTGGGAGCTTCAGCTCAGGTCTGGGGGGGCTCAAGCAGGGGTGGCGGTTCAGCAGGTGCCCGCCAGTACTGAGCAGGTGTGAGTTCGCACATCCCTAACCTCCAGTATCAGAAACAGTATGGTGGGGAGTATGGGCGGGAGGGTGCTGTTGCGCTTGTGTCCTGCTTGTGGGTTCCCTGTGGGCAGCTGGTCGGCCACTGTGTGAACAGAATGCTGGACTAGATGGACTCTGGGTCTGATCCAGCGTGACTCTTCTTATGTTCTTATCTCCTTTGGACTATTGTATTGTGCTCTACGTAGGGCTGCCTTCAAAAAGTAGTCAGAAACTTCAGCTGGTCCAGGATGCTGCAGCCAGACCGTTGACTGGTATAGAGGGAGCACATGACTCCCTTGTTATAGAAGCTTCACCGGCTACTGGTCTGTTTGTGGGCACAATTCAGAGCGCTGGTTATGATGTATAAAGCCCAATACGTTTTGGGACCAGGCTATTTGAAAGACCACCTTCTCCCATTTGAGCCTGCCCTGTTCCTAAGATCTTGTGGAGCGGCCCTTCTTTCAAGAGCACTGCCTTCAGAAGTGCGTTTGGTGGTGACCCGAGAGAGGGCCTTCTCGGTGGCCACTCCCAGGCTGTGGAACTCCCTCCTGAGGGAGGGTCAGTTCATTCCCTCTCTGGTATCCTTCTGACAGCAGGCAAAGACCGTTTTATTCACAAAAGCCTTTGGCCTGTAAGTGGGCCTGTTGTGTTGGGGGCTGTTTTTTTTAATTATATTTTATCATTGCTTTGTTTTTACTGTATTTTAATTAGAGCTGTGCACAAATGGGCTCTTGAAATTCTCTACCTTACTTATGGGCAGAGAAATTTGAGAGACAATTCCACCGAATTCCTCCAGGGGGAGGAGAAATCCTCAGCGGTTTCTCCCAGGTAGCCTAGGGCTCCCCGTTGGCAGGGCTTGTAGCACAGCTTCTTTCTTTTTGGGTAAGGTGCAGCAGAATCAATTCTCTTGGCAGGCCGGCCCCCAGTTTGCATCCACTGCAATGCAGATGGGGGCAGTGTGGTGTCCAGCCCCAGGCATAGGGTGGAGGTAGTGCTCTGCCAAAATCTGTCCTCCAGTTTCCTGAAAGTTTTCTCCCCCCTTGGAAGAGGCTTCCATTATGCTGCCTCATTCAGGATGTTTTATAATTCATTTCTGTGGTGTTTTTGAGCTTACCTGATCACAGCCAGCCTCCCAGGCTGCCTGCATGTCCTGATCTGAAAAAGCCCATGGGAGGAATTACTTCATAATGCCTTAAACTGGGCTTTCATTGAAGTGCAGGGCGCTGAGGAGGCCACAGGCTGCCAGAGAGAGGATTGTACAATGAAAAACAGGACACTTGTGCTCAGTCCTCGGTCACCTCCTAAGTAAGATCAGCCCAAGAAACCCAAACCCATGAGAATTTCTCCAAAATTTCTTCACCATTGAATTGCTTTTTGAAAGCAATTGAATGAGAATGGTCGGGAAAAAACATGGGAGAAATTTTTAGCACAGCACTAATTTTAATGTATTTTATCATTTTAATCAGTTTTAATTATCCCTGTAAGCCACCTTGAGTGCTGTATTTGGGTAGAGAGGTGGAGCACAAATGAAATAAGTCCAGGGCAGCCACTTTGAAATTCAAAAAGAGGGGGGGGGAGTTAGGCTCTTCTCCACCATTCCCACCACAACGCCAGACCCCATGTCCGCAAGTGGCACCCTCGGGCTGGTTCCAGGGCGCTCCCTTGACGCTCATCTTGGGCCCTCTCTAGGACATCCCCCCCCCGCCCCCAGGCAACTAGGTCTGGCGATGCCATTTTAATTTCCCTACAAAGCCCCTGGTGTAGCATCACTCGTTATTGGGAAGTAACATGGCAGCCCCCAGCATGGGACAGGCACCATTTTAATTCCCCACAATGCCCCAGAACACTGCTATAGCAAGGGTATTGTGGGAAATTAAAATAAATGGCAACTCTGGAGCTATTCAGAGCACAGCTGCTACTGTCACTGCCGCTAGGGATGGGAGAACCAGGGAGGCTCAAGCTCATGGAAATTATCCAAACTTCACTTCCAAGCTCAGTGCTGCTCACTTCTGTTCCGATTCATGGCCTGTTTTTTTGGTTTGTTTGAATGGGGAAAGTGCATTTTTCAAAAGTTGTGCATTTAAAGTATTTACTTATTTGTTTGTTTGTTTGTTTATTTATTTGACTTGTACCCACCCACCTTTCTACCAAAAATGGCATTCAAGGCAGCTTACAATCACAAATAAAACTTAACAATAATAAAAAATACATTAAATGCAATTAAAATGTTTAAGAAGTTTAAGTTTTGCATTTTTTTAATTGTGCATTTTAAAGTTGTGCATTTTTCAAAACTTGTAGATGTTTAAGTTGTGCATTTTTAAAAAGTTGCTCATTTTTAGAAGTGCACAATTTTCAGAGTGCACATTTTGCAAATGTAAACCCACGCTAAGGAAATTGCAAACATTTTGGGAGAAATTGCAGGTTCTGCAATTTGTGCAAATTCCTGAGCAATTTGTGCAAATATTTAAGCAATTTGCACAAATTATGGCCAGAGTTGTGCAAATTTGGCTCTAATTTGTACAAATTGCTTAGAGATGTGCACAAATTGCTCAGAAATTTGTGCAAATTGCAGAACCTGTGGGGAAAATGCACAAAAAGTTTCCCCGAGTTCAGGGAAAACCTCACAGCTTGGCTCATAAACACAAATCAAGTTGTAAACGCCACGGAACTCCATCAACTTAAAAAGGAACTGGATTTCCCAGCGATGGACATCCCTACTCTCAAACAATTAGGGGCGCGATCCTATTCAGATAGGCATCCACCTCTGAACTCGGAGGCAATCGCCTATCCAATGCAGGGCAGGAGAAGCACGAAGGGCATCGTTCCTTCCGCGCTTCTCCTGCCCTGCATTTTCAGCTAGACAGCCGATTGCAGCTGTCTAGCTGTGGGAAGGCTGAGTGGGGGGGGGAGAGGAGGCTGCTGTATGACACACTGGATGTGTTTTACAGGCATTTCATTGACTACGCTAAAGCCTTTGATTGTGTGGATCACAACAAACTGTGGCAAATTCTTAAAGTGATGGGAGTACCAGACCACCTTACCTGTCTCCTGAGAAACCTGTACGAGGGTCAAGAAGCAACAGTAAGAACCAGACATGGAACAACCGATTGGTTCAAAATTGGGAAAGGAGTACGACAAGGCTGCATATTGTCACCCTGCTTATTTAACTTATATGCAGAGTACGTCATGAGAAATGCCGGGTTGGATGAATCAAAGGTTGGAATTAAGATTGCTGGGAGAATTATCAACAACCTCCGATATGCAGACGATACCACCCTAATGGCAGAAAGCGAAGAGGATCTCAAGAGCCTCTTGTTGAGGGTGAAAGAGGAGAGTGCAAAAGCTGGTTTGAAACTCAACATTAAAAAAACTAAGATCATGGCATCTGGCCCCATCACTTCCTGGCATATAGAAGGGGAAGAAATGGAAGCAGTGACAGATTTTACTTTCTTGGGCTCCAAGATCACCGCAGACGGTGACTGTAGCCATGAAATTAAAAGACGCTTGCTCCTTGGGAGGAAAGCTATGGCCAACCTAGACAGCATAGTAAGAAGCAGAGACATCACCTTGCCGCAAAGGTCCGCATAATCAAAGCTATGGTTTTCCCAGTAGTAATGTATGGCTGTGAGAGCTGGACTATAAGGAAGGCTGAGTGCCGAAGAATTGATGCTTTCGAACTGTGGTGCTGGAGAAGACTCTTACGAGTCCCCTGGACTGCAAGGAGGTCAAATCAGTCCATCCTAAAGGAAATCAACCCTGAGTGCTCATTGGAAGGACAGATAATGAAGCTGAAGCTCCAATATTTTGGCCACCTAATGCGAAGAGAAAACTCCCTGGAAAAGACCCTGATGCTGGGAAAGACTGAAGGCAAAAGGAGAAGGGGACGGCAGAGGATGAGATGGCTAGATAGCATCACGGATGCAATGAATATGAACTTGAGCACGCTCCGGGAGAGAGCGCAGGACAGGAAGGCCTGGCGTGCTATGGTCCATGGGGTCACGAAGAGTCGGACATGACTGAACGACTGAACAACAACAACCTCCCTCCTCGCCCTGGAACACCCTCCGGAACGCCCCTTTTTGGTGCTCCATGCTCCTCTTGTGAGTGTAATTGGGGCAGTGTGTAACTGGGGGGAGATCAGTTCTCCAGGAACTGACCTCGGAGCATGGTCTCTTGAGGTCAGTTCCCGGAAAAGCAGATATCCTATGGCTGTCTAGCCGCTGTCTAGCGGCCACAGGATTGCTCCCTCCATTGTGTTTACTCTGCTTACATTTTAAAGACATGCCACAGGCAAACCCGTAAAGCGATTCCTTTTGCCATCTTTTAAGATGGAACCATTGCTTTTAATATTCAGCTTTGTTTGTCCATTCTGATCTCCCTGTCTTCTCCTGTTTAGCTTGGTGCCGAAGGCACTAAGGTCTTGGCACGTCTGCCTACCACACCTTAGGTCAGCCTTCCCCAGATGTGTGCCCTCCAGGCGTTTTGGACCACAACTCCCATCATTCCTGACCATTGGCCATACTGCTGTTAGAGCAATACGACAATGGAACCAATGACTTAGGGAGATGGTGGGCTCTCCCACACTGGAGGCATTCAAGACGAGGCTTTAAGGAGCGCCTCCAGCAACACCAGACAGGCCGCTTAACAAGATCAGCCTGGGATGGCCTTCTCTCTGTCCCATCTGCCAGGACAGCTAGACTGGTGGGGACGAGGGAGAGGGCCTTTCCTGTGGTGGCCCCCACTCTGTGGAACTCCCTCCCTAGGGAACTCTGCCATGCCCCTCTTTAATGAGCTTCCGCCGTGCATTAAAAACGTGGTTGTTCAGGGAGGCATTTGGGGTGGGTTAGGGTATTTTAGAAAAGGGTTTTATTGTAGAATTTTATTGTTTTAAACTGTTTTATTATATGCTTTGTACATCGCCCAGAGTGGCTGGGTGACCAGCCAGCTGGGTGATTAATAAATTTAATAAATAAAAATAAATATATAAGGCTGGACAGCCACCGGTCAGGGATGCTCTGTCTTGGATTCTTGCATTGAGCAGGGGGTTGGACTCGATGGCCTTGTAGTCCCCTTCCAACCCTGTTCTTCTATGATTCTATGCCTGAGGCTGATGGTAGTTGAAATCCAAAACATCTGGAAGGTATCAGGAAGACTGCTTTAGATCTTTCTATCTAGCACCTCAGGACCATTTAGCAATGTTTGTCTTCATCAATTTCCAGGATTGGCAAGGTCTTAGAATGCTTTGATCCAGAATCTGGTTTGTTTAGCTAATCTGGTTTGCGTAACTGCAATAAAGTGTGCAAAGCGATAACCTCATTTAGAGACAGATTCGCAAATGGCTGTGCTTGTAATCGTGCTGAAGCCTGAGGCACAGGCAGCGGGTGAACATGAGGGGAGCTGCTGACTACGGGGGCCAGGGGAGCTCCCGTAGCGCAGGGGCGTGGGACCTCTTTCAGGCCAATGGCCAAATTCCATTTTGGGGAAGCTCTCCGGGCTGCACCAGTGGGTGCAGCCAAAAGCAAAAGGGGCAGGTCCCCAAACACCCCACATAACAGCATGTTCAAACTGCATGAAACCTTGGAAGGCAGCAAATGACTGGTGGCTGGGGGGAGGGGTGGGGCCCTCTGGGGAGCCCTAAGGGGCCTGTTTGTGGCCCACGGCAGGCTGGATTTGGCACTCCAGACTGAGGTTCTGCACCCCTGCTGTAGCGTCACCTTCCATCTCTTTCCCGTCATTCCTGTTCTGCATATTAATGAGTCTCCATGCCAGGGAGTGATCTGAAGGTTCCGTTATTTCTGCTTTCCACTATTTGTTATTTTCTTTTTCTTTCTCTCTCTTTTTTTTAAATGAACACTCTTGACTTGCACATTAATATTGTATTGTATAGCCTGGCAAAAGGGAGGTCCTGGATGTAAGTCAGGAAAGTTCCTTTTTCATCTGTTTCCATTATTTTTGGAAAGGACAGTAGTGAAGAAGGCAAGGACTCGGGGGGTGATGGAACCTGCCTTGCAGACTCTTGGCTTGGTTCGGCTTGGCTCGGGTACCGAGGCCAGCAGCTGGGAGCACGAGGAGAGGCTTATTCTTTACAGATTCTTTTTGGCATGGACTTTAGTGCTCATGAGGGGCTCAGCTGGCAGCTCCAGAGGCAGAATCTTTGTGGCTGTTAAAAAAGGAAAAGCAGAGCATAGGCAGCTGTGGCCGGGACTGGTGTTAGGGACAGGTGAGAAATTAGTTCGCTTCGCCTGTCAGTGTGGATGGACTGAATTTGTACCTCCCAACCTGGAAAGCAGGTAAATGCCAGAATCCACACTTTTCCTGAAGTTTGTGGTGAAGTTCAGGATGAAAATGTATACAGTTGAAGAAAAAGTATGTTTGGGAAAATGTGCACAAAGACATTTTTTTCTGTGAAAACATTGCTTCCAAACAGAAAAGTGTACATCTGGGAAAAAACACATACAAAAATGCATACACTTTGAGCAATGCGCACGGATTTTCATGGGGATTTAAATTTAATATCACAATCTGATGTGGAGACAGGATGGAATGAACCTATCAGTACGAAAAGGAGAATCTGAGCGAAACTGACCTTGAGAGTTTTGCTCATATGTCCCCGTTGTGTAGGTATTGCATGACTTTCTTTATATATTCCAGAATGGGTGATGCTTCCAATGTGTCCCTTTAAGGGCTCAGAGGAAGTCAGCACGTCCGTCGACATTTGCAGTTAGGTGAGTGGCAGAGCCCCTGCTTTTCATGCAGAAGGTCCCAGGTTCGATCCCCAGAATCCGCAGTTTAAAGAACCAGGTAGCAGGGGTGGGAAAAGACCCTTCTCTCTGCCTGAGACCCTAGAAATCCACTGCCAGTCAGATGATACAATATCGGAGTAGGTGGGCAAATAGTCTACTTCCTAGTCTACTTCCATAATCGTTCCGAGTCTGTGGGATCTGGAATTTGGTCTTTCATGAGACCAATACAAAACCAAAAAAATTGGACTTTGTTTTTGCAGAGCAGGTCTTGATCTTCTTGTTGTTACTGGGTTGGTGCAGGGAGGCTTTGGGGAAAATCAATGGGAAAACAGCACTCTAATTCTCAAAGGTGATGGATGGGTAACAGACAGAATGTGTCAGATTGCTCAGACCATGATTGCTATATTATTTTGAAATATATACCATGGGTGCTTCCAGATGGAGGGTTCCTTGTGTTACTGATCAAAAGACAACTGTGCAACTATTCCACCTTTTTCCCTGTAATTTTTTTTTCCTGGTAAGTTTTTTTCACACAAAAAACAAAAAAAAATGTTTTTTCCACATGGTGGGGAAGGTTACAAGTGGAAGACAATGTCTTCTGGATCTCCCATAAAATTCTTTGAATGGGGCAGGGCATTTGCACAATGAAAGCCTCATCTGGAAGCACCCCACGTATGTTCCTGTAGTTCTTAAGCTCCTTCCTAGGACTTCTGAGGTGACCTGTTTAAATGGTCTGATTTTCTTCATCTTTTCATTCAGGATTCCCCAACCTGGTGCCTTCCAGATGTTTTGGACACATGTTGTAGCTGCAGCCACAAGGGCCAAAAGTGAGGAATGTTGTAGTCCAATATACAGGGCAGCAGGTTGACTAAGTCTGCTCTAATTCCTAGCTGTCCATCTTTAATGGGTGCTTTCTGTCTTTGTGCGTGGAACTCTCTGCTTGATAGATATCCAAGTGGCTTTTCTAGCAACAATTCCTGATTTGGGGGGGGGGGGGAACCTTTTGCGACCCTGAATTTCTTCCGTTTCTTGGGCTTTAAAGTGATTTTTAAAAAATTATTATCTTTTCTTGGGCTTGGCATGCGTCTAGCTGATGAAATATTTGCAGGCCCCAACCTGTCTGGTGAGCCTTGCAGGCAGGAGGAACTTGGAGCAGGTGTGATTGGAAACAATGGCCCCTGCTGGAGAGGTTCAAATGCAAATCTGTAGCCACGGGCCATTTGAAAGTTCACTGCTCCGCACAGACAAGAAAGGGAGGGTTTGGCAGTGAGCCATCAGTGACAGCAGCTCACACACTTGTGGGAATCACCTGGCCTTTCAGAGCTGAGGCTTTCTAGCAGATCCGGCTGCCTGCGTGCTAAAATTCACCCCTCCTTTCCTGCCCCCGCTGCAACTGCTCTCAAGGAAGAGCCTGCTCCTAGCCTGCCTTTGAGGAACTGATGGGAGAATCCCCACTGGGAGGACAGGGTGCAAATGCAATCTCGAACTAACTAGATGAGGAATTAGTCCTGATCCCTACAGAAACAGCTGCTGCTGAGAGAAAATGGCCCCCCACTTTCACCAACCCAATCATGGAGGGTGGGGGGAGCCATTTGGCTGATTATGGTGGAGCTATGTTTTCAGGGAAAAGTGCCATTTTCCCCAGACACCCCTACAAGATCAATGCTACTGCTACATCATTCCAAAACATTGATCCCAGGGTCTTTTGGGAAAGAAAAATGGCAGCTGGCAGTGGCAGCTGCAGAACGGAAGCCCAGGTGGCAGTGGTGAATTTTTCCACAGATTTATGGTGGATCAGTTGTGCCGATGGAAGTAGACTTCCCCACCCCCTCCTTCCCACAGCAGCCTCTCCAGCCTCCAGAAAATGCTACACAGAGAGTCAGGAACCCCCACTGACAGGGGGGAGCTGTGGTGTGCTTGGGAGGGGGATCCACAAAAATCAGGTAGAGGGACCTTCTGGGGGTGGAACCCTTTCTCTTGCAGAAGTCCCCTTCCGCTTGTGGAACACAGATACTGGACGCAACCTCCTGACTTTACTCTGCCCCTAGAAATTGACGATTCGGTTCACCCCCATTTCTCCTAGGAGAGGTTCTTTTCTTGACAGTCTTTAATCAAATTGTCCTTATTCATATCTAGATACTTGTAAAATTTCTCTAAAGTGAGCTTAGCCATTTTCCCACCTCTAACCTTGTGATGTTAACTCCATACAAACGTATTTACTACATTCTCAATATTTAAATAAACCTCTGTCTGTTGATAAAATCTGTATCTCACCAATACTGCCACCAAATGTAGCAGAAATAGCCTAGGTGGGACCCTTTACTCTAGGGCAATCTCACCTCTATCACCAAATGTGGAGAAATGCCTATTTTCACTGGGGCAGCCCGACTGCTATAGCCACTACTTGTGAACGATCAGCCCTGAGGACAAGGCACCCCCTCCCTCACTTCCACTGCCACCATATGGCTGCAGCCTCTTATTTAATATACCCCTTTTCTCTAAGGCTGCTGGTCATTAGGCATGAGCCAAGAAGATCAGAGGTACAGGTATAACCAAAGACGAAGAAGGACAGAGGTGTACGAAATGATGCCTGGGGTGGAGAAAGTGGATAGGGAGATATTTCCCTCCCTCTCTCATAATACTAGAGCCCAGGGTCATCCCATGAAGCTGATTGGTGGGAGATTCAGGACAGATAAGAGGAAAGACTTCTTCACACAGCCCATAGTTAAACTATGGAACTCGCTACCACGGGATGTAGTGATGGCCACTAGGGATGGCAGAGAATTCCGCCACGGATCACGGTGAGGCAGAATGCCAGTGCATTCGGCCCCCCGAACTCCATGGCGGAATGGCCTGCCCCCCCGCCCCCCCGAGGATCCCCCCTGGGACCAGACTCACCTGGGGCGGATCTTCCGGGCGGCAGCAGTGGCGGTCTTCTGACCGGCTGCCGCCGCCGCCGCCATTTCCACTCTTGTAAAAGAAAAAAAAGAAAAAGAAAGAAAGAAAGAAAAAGAAAGACATGATAGGCTACGTAAAGATTTACGTAGCCTATCATGACTAGGTTTAAAAACAAAACAAAAAACACAATGTGATAGGCTACGTAAATCTTTACATAGCCTATCATGGCTGGGTGGGCTTAAAAAACAAACAAACCGCGTACGCAAATGGCAGCGGCTACGGCCGCCACCATTTGCGTTCCTTATTTTTGCCCTCTTAATCTACGTAAATATTTACGTAGACTATGACGGCGAAAATCAAGGGGAATGCAAATAGCGTAGCGGGCACTATTTGCATCCCTTTTTGATTCCCCATTTTAGCCTACTTACGTAGATTACTATTTACGTAGATTAAATATTTATTTAAATATTTATTTATTTAATATTTATCTACGTAAATATTTATGTAGATTAAGAGGGCAAAAATAAGGAACGCAAATGGCGGCGGCTGTTTTTGTTTGTTTTTTTTACCCAGAGCCCTCCGCGGCCGGAAATCCGGCTGTGGACAGCTCTGGCCTGGCTGGGCCTGGCCGGCTGCTCCACGGAGCTGCTGCGGAGCACAGCCGGCCTCGGAGAATTCCGGGGGGGAGGAACGGAGCGCCTCCCCCCCCAGCGAGGATTCCAGGGGGAGGGACGGAACGCCCCCCCATCAACATAATCCGCGAACAGGTAAGTGACTTTCGTACATCCCTAATTGGCCACCAATTTGGATGGCTTTAAAAGGGGATTGGACAAATTCCCGGAGAAGGCGGCTATAAATGGCTGTTAGTCCTGGTGGCTATGTGCTACGTCCAGTCTCAGAGGCTGTATGACTATGTACAGCAGTTGCTGGGGAAAATGGGTGGGAGGGTGCTGTTGCACTCATGTCTCACTTGTGGGTTTCCCATAGGCAACTGGTTGGGCACTTTGGGAACTGAATGCTGATCTAGATGGACTCTTGGTCTGATCCAACAGGGTTCTTCTTAATACTTTATTGAAAAGGAATAAAACAAGAAAGCTTATTATTTATGATTGCTGTTACTTTGAGAACAGGGTTTCTATGTTATTAGAGCCCACACTTTAAGATCAGAAAGACAGGCCCTTCTCATTTTCCCACCCATGACAGTAGTTAAGTGGGTGTCCACACATGAGAGGGCCTTCTCTGCAGTGGCCCCACACCTTTGGAACAAGTTGCCATCGGAGGTCCCCATGCTCCGTCATTGCAGGCTTTTAAGAAGGCCTTGAAAACATATTATTTTGCCATGGCCTTCTCTTAATGTGACTGCTGTTGTTGCTGTTATTGTTGTTGTTTCTGCTGGTTTTATTGTCGGCTTTTATTGTTGCTTTTATTGCTATTTTATTGTGTATATGTTTTATTGCTTTTAATATTTTAACCGTTTTTATGTATTTTATTGCTGTGAGCCACCTTGGGAGGGCTTCCGCCCTGAAAGGCAGCCAAGAATCTTTAAAAATAATTTTAAAAAAATATTATTTAAAATCAGGGTTTCTACTTTGTTACTGTTACCATCACACATGTGTTAGAAGCCCAGGTGTGGTGTAGTGGCTAGAGTGCTGGACAGGGAGTTGGGAGATCCAGGTTCTAGTCCCCACTCGGCCATGGAAGCTCACTGGGTGACTTTGGACCTGTCACAGACTCTCAGCCTAACCATCGTCACAGGGTTGTTGTTGTGAGGATAAAATGGAGAGGAGGATGATAATGTTAGCTGCCTTGGGTTCCTCACAAGAGGGGAAAAGGCGGGATAGAAATGCAATAAATACATAACCTATAAAATGTAAGCCAATTCCCCTATCAAGCTCCACCCCAGTTATCCACTGCGGAGTGACACCCCTCAGGCCGCACAGAATCTGTGGATTATCAGATTTTTGTTTTACTTTCCTGAAATTTACACATATTTATCCGTAGGAAGTTGAATGGAATGGGGGACAATACATTAAATGTTAACGTGCAAAGGTAAATTATGTTAAACCATATAAATTGTTACAAAACCTCTTACATAAATATTTGTGTATTTTTCTGCATGACAAAAAAATATTCACATTCGTCTGTGAGTGGATGATGGAACAAAAGGCTCCTGACCATCCATGAAACACAAATGGAGCGGATTTTATGCAGTCCAGACATCCCTACTTTCAGCTCAGCACTAGAAACTTCATTGCTCGCTGTCATCTCTTACTGCCCAAAGTAACGCTTGCCCCTCTCTGTTGTTTGCTGTTCTTACCTTGACTTTCCCTTCATTGTTTATCTTCCTGACTACTTCAATCAGCCCTCTGCAACCTGGTGCCCTCCAGATGTTTTGGATGTTTCAGTGAGAATCTACCAAATTGGCACTTCCTGAACCTAAACAGGAACCAGAATGCAGCTTGCCACTGGAACATGTACATTTGTGAACCTCGCAATGCAGTTTGTATTGCAGTGTGTGTGAGAGAGAGAGAGAGAGAGAGACAGAGAGTGTCAGAGAGTGCGTGCACGTGCGCGTGAGAGAGAGCGAGCAGAAATACATATATTACCAAAATGTGATAATTACAAAAGTGCATGCAAAAATGCATTTTTGGTAATACGTATATTCCCAAAATGTGCGTAACTGCAAAAATGCTTTATCCGATTGGGGGAAAATGCACACATTTGCAAAAGTGTGCATGATGAGCAGAATCTCTCTTCTCTGTTGCAAAAAGGGGGGAAAGGTGCATCCTGTCTGCCTGTTGGTGGGTACAGTGTTCTCCATCACCCCCCTGGGGTCTGTAGTGTCTTGCACTCCATTCTCCAGACTGCAGGCTGAGATTCTGCACACATGTGGGGCCACTGCGCATCTTCTCCATGTGGTTTGGACAGTGTGTGGCTTGGGATCCTGCCAAGGCTGGCAGTGCCAGTAGCGGCTACACCACAGATGGTGTGGCACCCTGGAAGTTGTCTGTCGTTTTGATGGCCCAGCCAGTGATGTTTTTTCTTGTGTTGTGTTTAATTCTGGACACTGAACAGGAGGAATAAAAAGGCAGTTACACCCTGCAACCGGGCACTCATTCACCAAAGAATTTGGGAGTCCCCACGGGATCCTTGGCTCTTTGGACCCAGCTGGCTCATTTGAGACTTCGGGGTTGCATGGTTTTTCCCTGCTGCAAGGAGGAATGGCGAAGTCAATTAGGAATATAACAACCAGACAGCAAAGAGCATGAGAGCTGGCCCTGGCTGCAAGCAAAAGCCTTGAGCCAAATTGAGTTTGACTGTTTGTAAAGAGCTTTTTTGGAGATGTTTGGCCTTGTTTACATCAAATAGACGTTATCATGGGACAACAGTCTCTTTTCCAAGAGACTTTGTGTGTTTTGCATATCCAGGATCACACCACGCAAGTGCAAGATTTGGCAAGGAGTGCTCAGCTCAGCATCCCAGAGAAGCTCAGTGCAAGATTCTAGCCCTTAACAGCCACAGAGATAAGGCTGGAGTGGAAATGTTAGGTCAATGCCTGATGAAGTTTCTGAAGCCAGAGCGAGATTGGCAACGGCCAGGATTCCCCAGCAGCTCTTTTTCCTTCCCTGTCACCTGCAGGAGCAGAACAAGCCATCGGAAAGGAGCAAATAGGCAAATCAGGTTGACGTCTCCAGGGTAGAGAATTGAACTTTCTTTGGTGCAGAATCTTGGTGTTTTTTTAAAAAAAAAATGCAGTTGTCCACAGAGGCGTTATTCAAGTGTGAGAGAGAGAGAGAGATTGATTCTGTGGAAATCAAGGATGGTTGGCCCATTTCCCTTTTATTACTCCAGGAGCAGAATTTTTCTCTCTGCTCAATGTTTCTATCACAGAAACATCTTCTCACTTCAGGATTGTGCCAAACATTTATTGCATATTTTGATTTATCTCTCCACCTGCTCCATTTATCTATCTATTGTGGGTCCCAAATTTGGGGCTCATCAAATTTGTTTGCCTCTCTCTGTTTGTGATTAATAAGTTAATGTATGAAGCTCCCCATTTAAATAAAGATGGATAGCTTTTGCTGAAAATGCACTAGCTTATTCCCAGAGTATCCTGCCCTGGGGCGGCCGTGTGCCCTATTTTACAGAGGACGCTTCTCTATTAGAAGAGCTGTCAGGGGACTGTCCTCTATCTGAAAGTGTCCTCTGTTCGAAGGGCTGTCCAGTCCAAGTCAGGTTGAAAGATAAAGAACCATAAAACCAGAGGGCAGCAGGGGCCTTGAAGTTGCCCATCTACAGTTGGGAACGGGATAGCAGATTGCTCAACTGCCTGTTCAATCTTGTATTTTAATTTGAATTATAATTATCCTTTCTAAATTTGCATCTATAGGTATGAATTAGCATAAGCAAATGTTATGCAAATCAGTGTCCTCTTTTGGGGTGATGGATTTCCTCTTTTTGGCAAACCGTAAGTGCCTGCTCTATCCTGTTGCCCGCCCCATCACCTTCTCACCCCAGCCATACAAAATGGCTTTTATTCTTCCATTCCTTGAGAGAGCTACAATTTTGGAAAGGCTTTCCAAAATCAGAATTATAGGCACATGGGGCAAAGTGGCCAACCAAGTGTCTTCCTCTACAAAAGGAACGGCTGACGGAGGACTCCAATGTCCTGCTGAAGAATTGAAAGGCCCCACGTTGGCTGATAAAGCTGTGGGTGATTCACAGGTTGGCAACAAATATGTTATGGGTATAGATGTCAGTTTGTCAGAGCCTTGAAAGCTATTTTAACATTTGAGTGAAGGGTTTGTAAATATATATAAATACTCACTCCTCTGTTTTTAACAGTAGTATGCTTGAAAAAAAGAGAAGTGCCAAGGGAGATTGAAACTCTGCCCAGTTTCAAAGGAAGATGTGGCAGCTCTCCAAATAGGATTCCAAGTGATTCAGATAGAAGCCTGAAATGTGTTGGTGAGAGAAAGACAACTCTCTCAGAAGGAAGCCTTCAGTCATTAGGAATGCTTGGCTTTCTGCTGCCAGAAGGGCGAGCTTTGCCCATGAGGCCCCAGGGAGTTGCGGGGCCTCAATGGCCAGGTTCACACAGCCAAGGCATGTCATGATACTTCTCTAGTAAGTCTGGGATCCTTTACCAGCCCTGCAAGCCCTGAGGGACTCCCTCTTTGCCAAAGTGACTCCCCATCTGCAAAGGAGGCAGAATGTTCCAACAGCAGAATGAGGACTTGGATCAAGCAACCTCATTTGCAGGGAGGATCCTTCTGCATGGAAACTCTCCATGAGGTAGTTTTCATGCCAAGCATGGCTTGCCACATGGATCCTCCAAACCTAGAGGAAATTCCCCATGGTTATGGTGATGAATCCCACCAGGAACATCCAGTCGTGGCCAGGAGGATCCACATGGTATCATAAAGTGTTTGGTGTGGCCCAGTATTGTTAAGTATTCAGACACCCCCTTAGTGGGATCAGTTTCCCCTCCACAGTGACAAGAAGTCACCACAGAATGATGAGGAAGCAGGAAAGAACAGCCTTGTTGAACCAGTTTTAAAGTAACCTCTTGAAAAAGACTTGGATTCAAAGTAGTGCCTGTCTGAACTTTAGACAAGTCAAACATTTGGCGTGAATTTATGAGGGGGACAGTGGCAAAAGGGAGGGGCCAACCTATGTATTCTTTATTTCGGGAGGTAGGGGTGAATTTCAAGGGCAGGTTACCAAAATCATGACTGTCTCCTCCGTCTCCTCACTGGCCACCATTTTTGATTCCTCAGAATGCCCCGGAATGACACTACGTCATAAAAACCATCAGAATGGCCTCTCCACTTTTGCAGTCTGTGAATGCAGCCATGAAATGGGGGAGGGGTGGGGCAGCATTTGTGCTCAGCCTTAATTCAAATTGGCTTCTATTGAAAAAGATTCTGACCTGGGTGCTGAGGCTTTTTGAATGATGATATGTTCTCCCACAACAACATGACACCCACTGTCCTCTACACCCTTATCTGGAAGTAAGCCCCATTGAACTTATTGGGCCTTACTTCTGAGTAGACACACATAGGGTTGCACTCTGAAGGCACAATCCTATGCATGTTCAGACAGAAAAAGTCCTACAATTCCCAGCATCCCTTCAGCCAGCCATGCTGCTTGGGGCACGGTAGGAACCATAGGACATTTTTCTGTCTAAACATGCATAGGATTGCACCCTAAGTTCTTAAGGATGGCATGAATGGGAAAGAAAGGGACTGGAAACAAAACCCTATGAGGAGAGACTGAAAGAACTGGGCATGTTTAGCCTTGAGAAGAGAAGACTGAGGGGAGATAGGATAGTGCTCTTCAAGTACTTGAAAGGTTGTCACAGAGAAGAAGGCCAGGATCTCTTCTCGATCATCCCAGAGTGCAGGACACGGAATAATGGGCTCAAGTGACAGGAAGCCAGATTCCGGCTGAACACTGGGAAAATCTCCTGACTGTTAGAGCAATATGACAATGGAACCAATTACCCAGGGAGGCGGGGGGCTCTCCCACACTGGAGGCATTCAAGACAAGGCTGGACAGCCATCTGTCAGGGATGCTTTGACTTGGATCCCTGCATTGACAAGGGGGTTGGACTCGAGGGTCTTATAGGCCCCTTCCAATCCTACTATTCTATGATTCTATGATTCTTATAGGTAGAGATGGGTGAGTATTTTGTTTGGTTTTGGTTTTGTTATAATGACTTACCAAATTTGCACAATCATTCATAAATGGAATGAAAAGAACTTGAGATTTAAAAAAATGAATGTGGGAGGAAGTGAAACCGATATTCATCCATCCAGGCAGAGTAGCCTGGTGTCAGGGTGGACACTGAGCCCATAGAATCCCAGAGTAGTTCTGATTCTGAGGTGGAGCAGCCGCTCCTGGGAGAGGAGCACGCTCATCCTTCCCAGGGCCAACAGCTGGCAGAGATTCCTCCCACTGGCATTCCTGACATAGATAGTGGTCCCAGGAGTGAGAGAACATGGGTAGAGGGCTTGCTGGACGTGTGACGCCGACTCAGAGAGCGGCACCAAATGGAGGGCGTGGAAAGGAGGCGTAGTGCCTGGTTGGCACGCAAGCAACAGCTGCGCCCAGAGGATCCAAGGGAAAAGGGGAGGGACTCTCCCTAGCCCATAAGTTCAGGGTCTGCCAGTGATTCTCCTTCAAACGGGGACCAACTGTTCCAACTCAGGGCATAGGTACTCTGCTGCTCATAGCTAGTTGCTAACAGTAGAGTTGTTAAGTTGTAAAAAAGGAATAAAGCTTTGAAAAGAATCCCTTTGTCTGTGTCTGGACTTGGCTACTGGATTAGACTGAAAGAGGCCACCAAGGAGCCCTTGACACCTGGAGTGCTTAGCTCTTAAAATTCTGGGTTTGAATCCCTATGTATTCAACCATGTTTGTAGTGTAGGGCAGCCACTTCTTTTTTCTGACAGGATCATCATCTTCAAGAGCTACATGGCTGGCCAACATGCTCCTCTCCATGCTTGGAGGAGCTGTGCCTACAGAATTTGGCTGGTGCAGATGGGCAAGAATTTTGTTTTGGTTCGTTTTTGGTAAAAATTTACAAAAATTCACAATTTTCTTCACATTTGACATGGAAATAATTTGAGATTAAAAAGATCCAGGGTAGCAGAAAGCAAAACTGAAAGATTCATCTAACCCTATCTATAAGTCGATGCCTTTTAAAGTGCTCCTGGTAAAAATACACCAGATTAACCAGGGGTGAGCAACTTGTGGCCCTCCAGATGTTTTTGCCTACAACTTCCATGATCCCTCCCCATTGGCTATGTTGGCTAGGACTGATGGGAGTTGTAGGCCAAACATCTGGAGGGCCTACAATGCATCAGTCCAAAACATCTGGAGAGCCATAAGTTGCTCACCCCTGACATAATGGACACAGGAAGGGGGCAAGCATCAGATAATAATGCAAGATTGAACTTTAAAAAAATTCTGCCCGTACATGGAGAATTATAAGTTCCTCTGGATCCAGGGCTAGAGCAGAATGGGTGGATCCCAGCTTATCCAGAAGTGAGCGTGTAGGGGGTACCTTTGCTTGCCCCCTTTTCCTCTTGCAGAAAACAGTGTTAGCTGAACTGAAATAACAATGGCGATGATGATGATGATGGGGCAGCCACAACAACCGGCTTTCCGTATATCACAGTATATTGCACCAATGCAGCCATTTATATGGCACCATTGGTGCAAGTAGCACTTTAGAATGGAGCTGGAGGGATGCATGACAGGGAGCGAAAGCGATGTCCCCCTCTATCCGATAGAGCTGAGGGGGCAGGAGAGATTGCAGTAAAGACAGGTGTATGTTCCATGAGCTGAAGGATCCAGATTCTGGTCTCGTGAGTGATGCTACCTGCTGGATTTCATGTCTGAAGCTTCTGAGTTCCTTTGTTATGTTCCTCCGTTCTCTCTCCAGATCTCTTCTCCAACCCCATTCATTGTGACCTCTTAGTCCTCCTCCCTCAGTGAGTCGACTTTCTCACTGCCGTTGTCACCAGCTGCTCTTAGAATCATATAATCATAGAATAGTAGGGTTGGAAGGGGCCTATAAGACTCTTCTCAAGGCTAAACATGCCCAGTTCTTCAGTCTCTCTTCAGAGGGCTTTGTTTCCAGTCCTCTGATCATCTTTGTTGCCCTCCTCTGAACCCTCTCCAGCTTGTCTGCATCCTTCTTAAAATGTGGTACCCGGAACTGGACACAGCACTCCAGATGAGGCCTAACCAGTGCAGAGTAGAGGGGAACTAGTACTTTACAGGATTTGGAAGCTATACTTCTACTAATGCAGCCCCAGATAGCATTTGCCTTTTTTGCAGCCACATTGTTGGCTGCAAATATTGTTGGCTCATATTCAACGTGTGATCTACAACAATTCCAAGATCCTTCTCGCTTGTAGTATTTTTGAGCCAAGTATTCCCCATCTTGTAACTGTGCATTTGGTTTCTTTTTCCTAGGTGCAGAACTTGGCATTTAACCCTATTAAATTTCATTCTGTTGTTTTCTGCCCAGCGCTCCAGCCTATCAAGATCACTTTGAATTTTGTTTCTGTCTTCCGAGGTATTAGCTATCCCGCCCAATTTTGTGTCATCTGCAAATGTGATCAGCAGTCTCTGCACCTCCTCCTCCAATTCATTCATAAAAATGTTGAAGAGCACTGGGCCCAGGACTGAGCCCTGCGGTACCCCACTCGTTACCTCTCCCCAGTTTGAGAAGGTCCCATTGATAAGCACTCTTTGAGTCCGATCCTGTAGCCAACTGTGGATCCACCGGAGCATTGTTTCATCTAGCCCACTTTGAGCTAGTTTGCTCATCAGGATATCTTGGGGCTCTTTGTCGAAAGCTTTGCTGAAGTCGAGGTATATTATATCCACAGCATTCCCACAGTCCACAAGGGAGGTTACTTGATCAGAAAATAAGATCAGATTTGTCTGGCAGGATTTGTTCTTGACAAATCCATGTTATCTTGGAGTAATCACTGCATTGTTGTCAAGGTGCTTACAGATGGATTGCTTTATCATCTGCTCCAGAATTTTCCCAGGGATTGATGTCAGACTGACTGGTCCGTAGTTCCCAGGTTCCTCCTTTTTATCCTTTTTGAAGATAGGGACAACATTAGCCCTCCTCCAGTCATCTGGCACTTCCCCCGTCCTCCATGATTGCTCAAAGATAATAGTGGCTCTGAGAGCTCTTCTGCCAGTTCCTTTATGACTCTAGGATGCAGTTCATCTGGCCCTGGAGATTTGAACTCATTTAAAGTCATTAGGTGTTGCTTGACCATATGCCTATTGATCTCAAGCTGCAATCCTGCCCCTTCAGCCTGTACTTCGCCTTTGCCAGGGGGGTCATAGACCCTCTTATGGGAGAAGGCTGACTGAGCCAAAGTAGGAATTGAGCACTTCTGCCTTTTCCTTTTCATCTGTTATCATTTTGCCATCCTTATTTAATAGCTGAACCACCATTCTATCCTCTGTCTTTTACTATGCACGTAGCTGAAGAAAGCCTTTTCGTTGCTTTTAGCATCCCTCGCTAACCTCAGCTCATTTTCAGCCTGAGCTTTCCTGATGCCATCCCTGCAATTCTGTGCTACCTGCCTGTACTCTTCCTTTGTTGCTTGGCTTTCCTTCCACTTCCTGTATGTATCCTTTTTTGTTTTCAGGTTATCCTTAAGCTTTTTGTGAAGCCACATTGGCTTCTTCTGTTGTCTTCTGCCTTTTTTCTTGCTGGAATTGTTTGTAATTGTGTCTTTAGAATTTCCTTTTTTAAAAGCTCCCACCCATCTTGGACTCCTTTTCTCATTAGAGTCGCTCGCCATGGGACCTTACTGATCATTGTTCTGCGTTTATTAAAATTGGTTTTCCTAAAATCCAGGGTACGCATTTGGCTACCCTCGGCTTTTGCTTCTTGCTCCTCATCCTTTTTCTTATCTTTGCTAAGAGTCGCTTGCTTTGCAGTCAAAGAGCTAATGATCAAGCAGGCGGTGGCGTCCACCGCTCTGCTATCACACCACCGCTATTGTCTGGGCCAGGGAGAGAGGTGGGTGAACATGCAGTGGTGAAGAGGAGGATCAAGTTCAGGGGGCTCTTTTCAGGGGGGCCCTGCTGGGCTGTGGGCCCTTGGCAGGTGCCCATCCATGCCGACCTGTAGCACCAATCCTGAGTAGCAGTAGATGGGGAGCCGCAGTGGGGGAGGGCTGCTGCCTCCGTGCCCAATTTGTGGGTTTCCGCTGTGGGTGGAACGCAGGATGCTGAACTACATGGGTGTGATCCAGCCTCAGCACTCTCCTTACGTCCTTAAGGACGGGAGACAAGAAGTAGGGAAGACTATCCAGGCAAACTGAAACAGAAGAGTCATGGCTTGCTGACCATGGGTTGTCAGCCAAATGCCTAGGCTTGAGGCCAGCAAGGGTAGTTAGAGGACTCCCAGTCAAGGCTGGGCTGGGAGTCAACCAGGGCCTTGGAGAACCAGTAGACAACAGAGAAAGCCCCATCCTTGCTAGGCCTTTTGGGCTGGCCAGTTCATTGAGATGGCACGCAGGCCAGCATCTGTCAGTCGACTTTATGCATCCTCTGCTTTTATCATCCCCATCTCTCACTCAATCCCACCTTTTCAGCTCATCCCGCTTCTTTGTCAAAGAGGTATAAAACGTTCCACTTGTTCAGTTGGGCTTTTGTGGGTTGATTGCTTTCTGGCAGGTTTTTAATTTCATTTGCTGTTTCTTCCCCCCACCGCCCCACCACCACTTTTTCTTTTAATATACATCCCTAATTCCCTCTCCCCGTCCCTGTTCCATTACTCCTCCAAAGCCAAAAGCATGTTCCTTGCAGTTTGGCCCGGCCTGGCTCCAGAGTCATGCTTCATTGCGTGCATACAATTCCATGACAGCATCTTGCTTGGCTCTCTCTTGAGCACCAGCCCTCATGTGACCTGCATGTGCAAGCAGCAGCACTGGCGTGGAAGGATCCCAACTCCGGAGATGCTCGTAACCATCCCTTTGCCATTGACAACGCTGAAATGGAGGGGACAGACAGTCTCACGCACTGCCTCTTGCAGCAGGTCTCTTCTTGGACAGGAATTTAGAAGCAAACAAGCCCAGGGTGGAATCTTGCTGTCTGTTGTGCATTTTTCAAATAACACTTGGTAAACAACAGGGAAAGCTTTCAGAGCAGACTGGGAAATCAGTACAATATGTCAGTGAAACTGGGCCTGGGAACTTCTCCCACTCTACACGCAACAGACATGCCATCTCCCATTAAGTGCACCCATTCATGATTCTCAGAGTGAGTTTTTAATCCATGGTCACCTCCCCTTCCCTGCAGCTAAACACCATGAAAAGCCTCCAGCCCATCTCCATCCATGCTTGCCAGTTGCCAATGAAGAACCTCCACCTTGCAACCAAATGAATCAGCCTTCCACTGGGCCAGAGACTCTGTATGGGCAACTGCACATGATTACTAGCACCACAGGTCCTCCTAAGCATTCCAGCTCCTTTCAAGCTGAGAAGGAACAAAACTAGCAGGGAGGAAGCGCTGTGCTGGATCTAGGGATAGAAGAACCAGCAATGGTTGAGATCGCTGTGATTCTCCAGACTCCACCTTGAAGCTCAGGTTGACGCACTGCCTTGTTGATTTCTGATCTGTTTTTATTTTTGTTCGAATGGGGAAAGTGTACATTTTTTGAAAGTCCATGCCCAAAGGTGCACTCCCCACCCCCAGACTAAAGTGTGACAATTTGTATTTTTGGTAAAATGCACATTTTTAAAAGTGTGCCTTTTTTTAAGTGCACATTTTTCTAATGTGAATGCAAGTTGAAGAACATGCAAGCTTTTCCTGAAAAAAATGTGCAGGCATTTGTGTTTGTATCCATGGGTGCAAACAGGATAAATCTGAGTCAAAAATGAAACAAAACAAAATTCTTGTACATTCCCAGCTTCATCCTCCTCCTCCTCCTCCTCCTCCTTTAAGGCTGCCCAGATCAGAGGGCAATGAGCACTTCTGAAATTGTAGGTTTGATCTGGACCCCATCATGCAGCATGCATGGAAGAGCAACTAACCTAGCTGGGACCAGTAGCCCCCTAGCCAGAAAAGCATAAGAACTACCCCGCTTAATCAGATCAAAAGTCCATCTGGTCCAGCTCCCTGCTTCCCATACTGGCCAACGAGATGCCTCTAGAAAGCTCACAAACAGGACATGAATGCAACATCCATTGCTGTTTGTCCCAAGTATCCTGTCCCTGACAACAGTCAAATTCTCAACGCCCCCTCTCCTGTTCTTGCTCTCCATCACGAATGACCAGGGAGAAGAAGGGGAGCCCTTTTGTCAATGGCTGCTTGGGTGGGATGGCTTGTGCTGGGATGGCTTACCCTGTCCCCTTCTTTTGCCTCTTCTGAATCTATTGCACTTCAGCCCAGATCACAGTGGGAAAATCCACTGGGCCATCTGGTCCCCACTCCAATCTCCATGGCAGGCCAGAGACGGAGAGTGGATGGGTGCACTGCAGAAAGCTGCTCCAGCAGACTCGAGGTCGAGGAAGGGAGCGAAGCTGGGTGCTTCGTCTGGGTCGCACTTTCACTCGGCCTGCTGCCTTCAGTCACAGAGCAGCAAACATGCAATTCAGTTTGGACAGCCTATGAGTCTGGCAGCATGCCTTTGCCACTTGATAAGCTCCTGCCTGATGTGGAAGGTTTTATTCCTAAATCTTGGATAGCATGATTTAATTAACATTCTCTACCCCCACCCCACCCCTTGCTGGCCTTCTGTAGTTTAAAGAACATGTGTCGTCTCTCTCTCACTTATTTATCCCAAGTTTGTTTGTCATGAAGGTTTGAATTCTGAAAAGGCAGCCAGGGGAGCAGATGTAGCCACACACTAGCAGTGAAGAAAAGAATGGAAGATCTGTTCTGCTGGGTTCTGCAAGGACAAAGAAGTGTGTGCGTGAGTGCGTGCGTGTGTGTGTGTGCGCGCGCACGTGTGTGTCCACGGTTCTTCCTATGCCTGTGTTTTCCTAGAAAGATGGGAGTGGGGAGGACTTTGCAGTTCACAGGGGAAGCTGTAACACTCCCCTGTTGATTCATGTCGGGGCTTTCACAAGTGATGCAAGAGCAAAAGGCTGATAGTTTGCGAGGAGAAGGCACAAGGAAGGAAAGAGAAATGTTGGCTCCAGCGCCACACACCCCCACTCCCAAAGGTGCAGGATTCCCTGAAAAGAGGAGCTGTATAGAAGACAGTTATGGGATCCCCCCCCCCGCACCCTCCAAATCCATTTGCCACATTTCCACAGGGGCAGATGGAAGTTGTTTTAATCCAGTTTGTATTTGTCTATGATGATCAGCTGCCTTGAAAGGGGCATTTTCTTGGTCGAAAGGCAGGGCACAAATAAGATAAATAAATACCGTATAGAAGCTTCTGCTTTTCTTGAAAGTATCCAACCCCCTTTCTCAATGTTTATTGTTGATTGCACTTTATATGCCTCTCATCCCCCAAACAACAGTTTTCAGTTAGGGATGAACAAATCTGTCAGTTTTGCTTTCTCCCCCTTTTTTGTAAATTTCAAGTTCTTCCCATTGCATGTATGAAGAAATGTGCTAACATTGGTAAATTCATATCAAACCCAAACTGAAACAAAAACTTCACCCATCTGCACAGGCCAAATTCAAAAGGTACAGCTATTCTCAACATGGAAAAGACCAGGCTGTACCTTTCTGCCATACAGCTTTTAAAGATGAGGAGCCTAAAAGACAGAGAGAGAGAGAGAGAGAGACAGAGACAGAGACAGAGAGAGAGAGGTGGCAACCTAATTTAGCACCAAAAACATGTCTAAATACACAGGGATTCAAATCCAAACTGAATCTGTCCATTTTGCTTTCTCTCATATTCATTAAAAAATCTCAAGTTCTTTCCTTTCCATTTATGAAGAGATTTGCAAATTTTGGTAAGATCCTATAAAAAAGCCCTGGACCAAATAAAATCCACACCTATCTTTAGTTTTCTTCTAGTTCCCAAGGAGTTTCATCTAGTTCTCTAGTTTCATCTAGGCAGTTGTCTGATGACACCCAGTCATGTTTCACTAGGGCAACTTGGTGGATGCATTGCCCTCATGCTGACCGAAAGCAATTTGGTGGGAGATTCTGTGGCTTTTATTTGCCTTCACTATATATTTATCATTGGCTTGTCCTTTACAAAATAATAGCCCATGTTTTGATATGCCAATGGCATCCAGGACCTTCATAATTAGGGATGTATGAAAATTTCATTTCAGTTCGCAAATCACTTGAAAATGCCCCAGTTGCAAACATGAACATGAACAGGAGCATACATTCTCCGAAAACGTTTGCAAATTCCCAAAGTTGCATTTGCAAAATGTGCACTTTAAAATGTATACTTTTAAAAATGGACACATTAATGCACACACTTTTTTAAATGCATTTTTTTAAAAAAAAATACACACTTTAAAAAATGAACACTTCAAAAAATTCACATTTTCACATAGGAAGAAAGTGCACACTTTTGAAAAATATACCCTTCACATTCAAAATGTGCACTTTCCCCATTTGAATGTAATGGGTGGGGGGCAGGGGAACCTGATTGAAAAGGAGAATGGGAGTGATCCAGACTAGCTTTGAAATGAAGTTTGGACAATTTAGGTGAGTTTGAGCATCCCTGGTTCTCGCATTTCTACGCATCATTAATAAAGCAATAAAATGAAAATTCAGACTATTACTCAGCCACTATTAATAAAACACAAGTACCATCAAAAGCAATAGAATGTATTACTGCATTTGCCATAGTAAAAATCAGTTTTCAATCGCCTGCCTAAACCAAAGTGTTTCCACAGCCCTTCTGAAGCTATACAATCGGGGAGGAGGGTCAAGGGTGGGTCTCTCTAGGAAGGGAACTCCAGCATTGTGCAGCCACCACATGAGAGCTGAAATGTACAATTACGACTCCCATGCAGTGTCTCTCTTACTGGATGGTACCACTTTGGACAGTAATGAGGATTGAATGTTTGAAGGTCCCTCCATTTTATACACATACAGGGTGGGGCCAAAAATACTAAAACTACTAGCCTATTTTAGCTTAGTGCTCTGACGGCCAGTCACTGAGCCTTAGGGGAGGCATTTAGATCTTTGAGAAAGGGGAAAAAACTGCACAAAACTGGCAGACCACCAAATGTTGGGAGGGGTGGGGGGGCAGGGGCCATCTGGGGAACCCAGGAGGACCGGATTGAGTTCCCGGGCTGGCCAGATTTGGCCCATGGGCCTGAGGTTCCCCATCCCTAATATATATTATATATCTACAAGGTGGAGCTGCAACAAAATGTTGCAGTGTGGAGTGGTCCTGTTCAGGGTTCCTGCTGGCCGGCTAGCCATGCCCTCTTCCATAATAATGCTCCCTCTTTCCCCCTGGTTTTCTAATTGCTCCTCCCACAACAGACTGTCATGATTCCATGGCCATTGAGCATACTCAGTCTTCATTGGACTGGGGGGGGGGGTGCCTTCTTAGATTTTTCTTTTAAAGGGTTTTTTTTTTTTTTGTACTTCTGCAAACCTTGGGGTCCCCCTGAGCATGCTGGTACCTTCCTCATGCTTGTCACTGGCCCATTTTGGCTAGAGTCCTGTCAGCACTTATCTCCCAAGTACAGTATTAAAAGGAGGAATATCTATGTATCTATCTATCTATCTATCTATCTATCTATCTATCTATCTATCTATCTATCATCTATCTACCTACCTACCTATGGGCTAGATGCTAACATCAGTCATACCCCTGGCCAAAGCATGTTTGGTGTCAGTCTGAAGGAGGCTATGTGTATGCAGGTAGGTTTCCAGCCATACAGATCAGAATTCTGGTCCTACAGGGTGAGGAGAGCCCATATGTTCTTGCTACCGCCCCCCCCCCCCCATGAATGCCTGAATAGGGCTTATGTATATAAATACACACAGAAATAAATACACACAGAGCTATTTGCGATTAAATGGCATTGACAGAAACATGCTCTGTACATGCTCAGAGCACTCTCGCTTCCAGTTTATCACTCTAGCATAGATAACCAGTGAGGAGACAGGGACCCCGAATTGTGCTCCCACTGGCTGCCTGCAGTTGCCTGGAATTCTTTCTCTCTGCAGGAAGCATTCACTGTTCTTAAAAAAGCAAAACACACACGCCAGGCTCCCAGTCCGTGGCCAGCAATGCGTGCCGCTGCCACAGCCCAGGCCTGACCCCTAGTTCAAGGTGAGCCTGTCTTCGGCTAACCTGCCTGCTGGTCAGAGCACACGGGGCTCAAGAGCCTGACAGCTCCTGGTCTCTTTATACACCCCAGGATGCCAAATCATGCACCAGATACCAAACTCCACCCTTATGGGATAATCCTGCAGGCATGCAAAATACTCACGAGCTGGGCTACATGCTGAAGCGGTTCCACACCGCCCCCCTTACATACCAGGGCTGCTCTTACACCAGGTGTGAAGCTGACAGGGTCTTCAACTCCGATGGATTTCTTGGGAACTGAGGAAGCTCTGCACCCCAGGAGTTTTGGGCTTGCATCCATGAAATGCAGCTGGAAAACTCGCAAGTGTAACTCTTGTGGAAACCTGCTGAGAACCCGGGGTGTGGGGGGAGAGATGTCCTTGCTGACACACTCCATAAAATATGTGACCTGAGCAGGGAGGTGGCCGCTGCCACGGACAGCAGAGCCGGTCGCGGTTTTGTCTTCAAAGGAAAAGCAACATCTTTGATGATGCAATGAAGGTTGTGTCCTCAGCCCGGTCTGCCGGGCTGTGCGTTCTGCAAGTGTGGGATTTGATACTGGGCATAAAATTGAGCATCCTGAGAGTTTCAATTTTTAGATTCCCCCCCCCCCAAAGTTTCTAGTCCCTGGTAAAGAGTGAAAAGCTATCAATTTCCTAATGACAATCTCCATATGAGAGTAATACTGTGTTTACAATTGTTTTTGATTTTTGTATTAACGTTTTTATATTATGTTTTGTGATTTTTGTGAACCATCCAGAGAAGCTTGGCTGTTGGGTGGTATAGAAATAAAATTAATAATGATACAATTATTGTTATTATTAATAATAATAATAAATAACTGCTGTGTGTTGATGTTATTTCGTTGGTGTAATCTGTCAAAAAAGCATGAGAAACATAATGATATGTAAGATGTAAAGTTCCCTTTGTATTCTTAAACAAAATACAATAAAATATATATTTTTGTAAAGAAAAAGCTGGTCAGCAACAGGTTTTGCTCTAGGGTGATTTTGAGAAATTTAGTCCACACAACAGCCCTGGTTCCATATGTGTTGCTTCAGAATGTTTGTCCACACCCTTTTTATGTCTTGGTTGCAACCAGGAGGGAGGATAGATTTGACCTTCAGAGCTCCGTTTGCTGTTCCCTATTCTATTCTTTTTACGCCTCCAAATGTATACTCGAAAATGTGTGAGCAATTCCTGAGGACTCTCTGGGCCATACGAAAAGGATATGAATTTCCTGATAGCGTTTTCTTTGGCTAGAACCAGCTATAATATAATGCATATTTGAACATTATTTTCTCTAATATACACAACTGTAATAATGCATTTTCGGATTGAGGAACTCCATTGCAAAATTCAGAAAAGTGCAAATTTCGAAGGGCAGCTGAGCTTCACACTGTAGTTCACAAGTGCGAAATCAGGTAAGCTCGCACTAAAAATGTGAACTGAACACATTTCTCTGCCTTCCCCCATAATTCCCCAGCCTTGGCAATTGTGCACAAGTGTGTGCACAATTATCCAGGGTGGGGGGAGGGCCATGAAAATGAACTTGCCGCAAGGCGTGGTTGCTTAAAGTTGCCACATTCCCCCCATCAGTGCTCATGTATCTTTAACTCCTGCATGATGCACAGAAATTCAACAGGCAATGAGGCAAAGGTCTTACCAGCATGGGGTGGCAGGGACTGTGAATGCTTCGTCTCTTTTGTCATTTTTATGCAGCTGAAAAAAGGGCGGAATCCTGCAACTCTACTCAATAGTCATGTGATGCTCCCTACATGTTGTGTCTAAGGTTAGTTTTACCCAGGCTCTGTTTCTCTCAGGGTAGTCCTAGCAAGTCAGGGGAAAACACGGTCGATGCAGTAGGATTGAAACACTTTAGACTCTCCACGTTTCCGTTCCAGAGGGAGCCCCACGTCTCCCTAGCCTTGGATTCATCTCAGCCTCTCGAAGCATCTCAGCGCACAGCTGAGCTTGTGAATCAATAGTCAAGTATGTGGGTCATCTCCTGTGCAGTGAAATGGATGTCCAAGACAGCCTCGCTTCCCTGAGGTCATTCCTGTTCCGTTTGAGCGAGGCCTCAGTTTTCGCTGGGCCCCACAGCTGTTCTTGCCCTTGCGCCTCGATGTGCTCTCACCACACTTGCACATGAGGCCTGGGTTAGTTTTCAAGGCTTTGCAGGGCCAGTTTTGTTTGGTTGGGTTTTTTTTAACAGTTGTAACAAAGGGGTGCTAATTGAGTAGGAGTGTGTGGGGCAGGGTTGAGTTTTTGTTGTAATGTTAATCGGGTGTCTTTAATGCTTCCAGCGCAGGAGGCAGGCAGGGTTGATGGCATTGGCCAAAGTTGTGATAATTCTGGGCAAATAGCTCAGTGCGACATATGTGGAAGAGGGCACCCCCCCCACACACACACACACCAGTTGTGTAGTGCTTTTGAGTCATGCTGCCAATGCACGAAGGCTGTAACTTGATGTTTTAGAGCTGAAAGAACAAGGAATCTTGCGGCAGCTTAAAGACAGATTTATTATTAACCAAAATCCACTTTATAAGATGCATGAAGTGTTATCCTCAGTTGGCACATGCATATAAACACATATACACGCATGGGTATAAGACGGAGAAAAAATAAATAAACAGCAGGGCCCCAAAGCAATGAAATGCAAAGAGGGATAGCCTGAGAAATTCCTAAGGAAAGTTCGTGTATTCAAGATAAGCAGAGGGTTCATTCGCAACAGCACTAATTAGGAAGAGGGCAATCTTCCTAGCATTACTGTGTTAATTTGACACCTGTACTGGGAAAGCTGAGCTGATTCCCCTGAAAAAATGTTTGATTTTTTTTTTTAATTTCTTGGAGTCCTCCTGAACCGTTGGAGAACTTCATCACCATCCCCCGCCCCCCGTGGGCTGAAATATTTGACGAAATCCCCTCCCCTCCAAATTTCACATGGAGAATTTCAGGTGCAACTGTGGATGCAGTTTTAATATTTATTTGTTAATTAATCAGTGAATCAATTAATATCCTGCCTTTCCACCAAAAAATGGTACCGCAAGGAGACTAATGCTAAAATACAGATTAAAAATATAATCTTAATTAAAACATAAAATAAAAAGAAATCAATTTTAAAATATAACAATAAAAGAAATAAACAACCAATTAACCCTCGCTTACGTGCCCAAGGCCTGCCTGAATAAAAATGTCTTTGCCTGCTGGAGGAATGACAACAGAGAGGAGGTTAACCTAGCCTCCCTCATCAGATAGTTCCAGAGCCTGGGAGCAAACACCGAGAAGGCCCTCTCCTGCGTTGCCACCAAATGAGGATGCCACTGTTGTCCTCTAGCGATGGGTGAACAGGCAATGTTCAGTATTGCTAGGATTCTCTGAACATCGTCTTGCCTCTCATCTTGTGCCTGATTCCCATTCATGCTTGTGATTGCTGCTTGGTCAGCATGAAGGAAAAAACTGCGCAAATCGAGCAGCGACCTAGCAGGAGATTTGCACAGCTCTCGCCAAAGTTGTGCACATTTCCTCCATAGACTAAGGCAGAGCTGATTCAATCTACTGAGGAAATTTGCACAGCTCTAGCCAAAGTTGTGCACATTTCCTCCATAGACTAAGGCAGAGCTGATTCAATCTACTGAGGAAATTTGCACAAATTAGAAAATTTGCTCAAATGGAATTGAGACTTGAGAATGAGACCAACGCAAGCATGTGTTCAACAATTGGCTAGTATTTCTGGCAGATGCAAGCTCATGCTTGTGCCTGTGTTTGGAGCTTCAAACAGGGTATGCTCGCACAAAAATGAAATTCTTATATATCCCTGGTGTCCTCCAATCCAGACTGGGAGACAATTTCATGTTAATGACTCATGCAATTGGTGATGCCTGAGAACCCAGGCTGTTGGGGTGGAGGCCAAAATTACGAAGAATGGCAGCATGTAGCTTAAATCTCTTCCTGCCAATACCTAAGGTTTAGGAGAAGCATTTCAACCTTTTAGAAAACTGCAGAAAAGCTGTGAAACCACCCAACAATTGTTGGATGAGGGCAAAGGGGTGGGTCAGGGGAAGGGGTGTGGCCATCTGGGGAATCAGACTGGGACCTCTGGAGGTCCAGATTTGGTCCCCAGGCCTAGGGATATGCAAGACCACCCCTGTTCGGGTTCTCTGGGCACCTGCCAATCCCCTGCCCCCGCTCACCAGTTCCTGGACTGCACTCAAGCCCCTCCCATGCTCAGTGAGCAGCCCATACTCATCCTGGTGGCCTCGTCGAGCTCTGCAGTCGCCATTTTTGAAAAATGAAATGGCAATTGCAAAATGCACATATTTGAATATGCGCAACAATAATTTTTTTTGCAAGTGCACATATTGTGTATGTGCAAAAATGCACATTTTTGCACATGTGCAAATATGTGTACTTTTGCAATCACCATTTTATTTTTCAAAAATGGTGACTGCGGAGCTCGATGAGGCTGCTGGTCAGGGGCTCAGCAGGGTCAGGGGCTCGGCGAGCAGGGCTCAGGGGTGAGGGCGGGGGGGGGGCTCTGCCAGATTCCTGGATGGACTCAAGGTACCTGCACCATCCCTACTCAGGTCTGAGGTCCCACACCCTGGGGTACATACACAATAGAATAGGACTCACGCCAAACTAGTGTCCCTGCTGGGATGTCATGACCTGTGACGCCAACATAGAGGAAAGAGCAGGCCTATCTTGCTCCTTCTCCTGGGCCCCTTTTAAGCCCCCCGCAGCTCAGAAAACGGTGGTTGAACCCTTGCCACATGACCATGGGTCAACAGTGACATTGCCAGCTGTGAAAATCCAAACATCCTGACTGCCCTGCAGAGGAAGGACTGTTTTCATGTCCCCATGGTGTGTAGGCAAAGGTGGGAGGGGGGTACAGCAACAGACTGCATGGGTTAGAAGAGCTGGGCTGGGCCCCAGAACTAGATCAGCAGGGGTCTCCCATCTCATTTCATGAATCTTAGGGTTCGGAATCTGCCTTCTGGCGCTGCACTGCGGACTTATTGCTGTTGGCCCATGTGCAGGATTTGGAGCTCTCACTTTGTTTTCCTCCTTTTTTGTTGTTCTTTTTGGTTACCTCTCTGGATGTTTGTCTCTCCCTCTCTCTCTCTCTCTCTCTCTCTGAGGGAGGAAATGGTTAAGCACTCCAGAATTTTGATTAGTAGAGAGCCTTAAAGTCCGTAAAAAAGGAATAAAAAAAAGACAGTCTGAGGGAACTATCAGAAGCATGCTAATGAGGTGAAGTCATCAGCAGACACCACAGCGGCTTTTTCATGCCTCTTCCACTGACGGCAACATTGCAAGACCTGTAGAAGGATGGGTGCAGGTGGGTTGCTGTTCAGAAGAGCCATGGCCAGGATTCCACCAGTCTCATGCCTAGAGGGGGAGGCTCACCTCCTTCTTGAAAATCCGGACTCCAGTGCTTTTTAACCCAGGGATACATATTTCTCTACAGAATCTGAGTGGTTTTCCCAGTTCTGAATTGGAAAGCAGAGCAAAGCAAAAAGGGGGAATTTGCATCTGCAAAGCAGAGCAAGGTAAGGACACTGTCTTGGAAGGAGTAGCCCCTCACCACAGTGGAATTGCTGGGGTGAGCGCTTGCAGCTTTGAATGATTTTCTATATTAAAAAAAAAAAATCTGGAAGAGCTGTCTTTGGAAACATCAGCAGTCCCAAAACTACACACCTGGGAAGTTTTCCCCTGTGAAGGTACCCTGTGGGTTCTGTAACACCACGTCGTTCAAAGTAGCATTCCTCCATGTTATCCACTAAGCGTGCACTGCTAAGGGAATTTATCGCCATGCAAAAAAGTCAGAGGGGAATTCCCTCTCCCCACTCCAGGAGGGAGCACATCAAGGGATTATTCCAGGAAGGTAATTAAAATGGTTTTTTCCCTCTTTTTTGTGCATGGTAAATTAGGAAATTAATTTGTTATGTATCCCTTGGGAATAAATACCAAGAATTTAACAGCTCCTCAGAAATAAACATCTGTATCCTGTCTGAGATTCTTTTTTTAAATACTTTACTGTTAATGTGTGCTGCATGTGTGAAATGGACAACTGTAAAATCACTTCTCTCTCCTCTCTTTTTCTTTTAAAATGTGCTGCAGGGTTAATAGCTGAAAAGCCAGACAGAATGTTTTCCTTCCAGCCAAAAGGCAACCCCCCCCCCCCCCGGAACATCTCCTGTGAAAGCTCCATTGAAATGAATGGGAAGTTGCGCTACAGCAGAGTAGTGGACTCATCCATCTGTTTCAAAGGGGCTTGGGCAGAATGAATTCATTTGCCGGATTGTGCTCACTCTTTTAATGCTAAAATCAGCAGTAGGAATGCTTTCAAAGAAAATCGAGTAACACTGCAGTTCCTAGATTACCATGCCTTGCTTAGACATTCCCGTTCCGCAGGCACATGTTTTCCTCTGTTTGCGTTTGTGAAATAGAAACGTACAAACAAGAACGTGCCATTCAACCCACGCCTATGTGTCAATTAAACAGATATGCTTAAGTTCACCAGCCATGTGTCATTGTGGGTTGGGCTGCGGCCAAAGATTCCGCTTTTAATAGGTTGCATTAACCCTTTGGGTAGTATAAACCCATTATTTGTTATTATCACTTCGTTACTTTGTTAATTGTTTCGTTTCCTATTGCTCTTCAGTGCTTAGGGTGGCCCTTCCCAACCTGCTGCCCTCCAGATATTTTTGAATTCAACTCCCATCAGCCCCAGAGAGCATGGCTGGGTGTTGTTGTCCAAAACATTTGGAGGACACCAGGATGGGAACGCTGGCTTGGGGGGAAAGAAACCCCCTTTAAATCAAGTGAGTGTGTCTAAAACATGTGAGACAGGAAACTATTCATAATATTAATGTTCAAAATACCAATACATTGTTAAACAGTAATGACAGCTCAGAACCATTTTGGTCTTTAAAATATTAATATTAAACAGGCATTTTCTTTTCATCTTACTGCAATAAAAACATTCAAATAATTCTATTTCAAAATCATTCGTGCTGATCTTTTGGACACAGTGAACATCTATGATTATTCTGTTACAATGCCCCATATGTGCATATTTGCTATTTGGAGTTGAAGATATTAACTTTTTTAATGTGTCTATAAGGGTCATGAGCCAACATCTGATTTCTTGTAGAGCTTCAAGACTGACAGATTTATTATGGTGTGAGCTTTTGTGAACTGACCCTACTTCATTTGAACAGAGACGTTACATATGTTAGTGTCTGATGAATCTCAATCCATCAGGAAATTACCTTTTGTGCAAGCCCTACTGAAATGTGCTCTTGGACAACTCCAAATCTTTACATTGCTGCTTACGCTGGAGATTTTCTACTTGTCTCCAAACTTTCTCTTAACTGGTGGAGGAATCTGTCAATTTTGCTTTCTCTCGGTTTCCCATTTTTTCCCATCTTAAATTCCATTCATCTTGAATCTGATAATTTCTCCAGTCTTAAGTTCCCTTCATATTGAACTTTAAGAAATTCTTTTTAAACATTCACAAATTCCTAAGCATTTTTGTGCACATGTCTCCTAATAAATGCATTTTTGCCTAACATTTTTTGCAGGCAGGTTTCCTAATATAATGAAATTTTAAACATTATTTCCCCTAATATATGCATTTTTGATTGGAGAGTGCCATTGCAAAATTTGTAGAATTGCAAATTTTGGAAGGATAACTGAGTTTTGGTTCACATAGTGGCTTGAAAGTGCAAGATCTGCTAAGTACCTACATTGTACTCCTTCCGGCACCAGACCTTTTAATTCTCCTGGTATTTTAGCATTTTAGCTTCCTTGTCTTTTAGCTTTGGAGTTTTAAATTTGTATTTTAAATCTGCATTGCTGCTAGGTTTTATTCTGGTTGTACTGTTATACTGTGGTTTTAAGCTTTCATATTTTATATTGTTTTACGCTGCGCTTTGCGGTTTTAATTTTTGTGAACCACCCAGAGAGCTTCAGCTATTGGGCGGTATAGAAGTTAAATAAATACATAAATAAATAAACTAAAATGTGAACTGAAGAAATTTCTCTGCCTTCCCTATAGCTAACTGACTTCATTACAATGTTATAAAAACTGCTATCTGAAACACCATTAATAGCCCACTGAACATCAGAAACCTAATCTAGCTAACTGCAAAAGGTGGCATTTGATGTTTTCCATCCTCACAGCAAAACAAATTCCCAAAAGTGAACTGTGTCGGGTGATTTTAATGGAGATTCAGTCTATGAGGCAGAAGGATGCGTGGAGGACCTCTGGTCATATGTTCAAGAGAGGCCATCATTGGAGATGGGGATATCACAGAGTTCTTTGACAAGGATAGCTTTGGTTATGATTTCCTGCTTATGTCAAGATTTGAACCCATGACATCTCTTCCAGTGGTGAGTTGCTAATATTCTCTGGGAGAAAAAAGCCACAGGCTTTGCTTAGTAACAACCATGGTTTATTCATTCACAAGGTCGGAATAGACTATTTCAGGGATACCTGGTCCTCTTTCAAATGTCATCTTAGAGCTATCAGATCCATGCCAGAGATGTGCCTCCATCCATGTGACTCAGGTGTGCATTGGATAGCTGCCTCCTACACTCACATGGAGCTACATGCATGCGTAGGTTAGCTACCATGTTGTCTTCTGTAACAGTGTCCAAAAGGGTAGCCATGTTAGTCTATGCCTGCAAACAAGAGAGTCTTGTGGCCCTAACAAATGTATTATGGCATTAGCATAATGGATCGAATGCATCTGATGAAGTGGATTATAGTCAACAAAAGCTTATGCCATGAGAAATGCATTAGTCTTTAAGGCGCCACAAGTCTCTTTATTATCTGCTGTGAATCAATCAGATGATAAACTCCACCATGTGCATCATGGTGATTTCCCCTCCTGGGTTGTATGTGGAACACTCCTTTGCATAGAAGAGAACCAGGCAACCCCTGCATACACACAGAGAGCTCTGTATGTGTATCACAGTCTCGTGAGAACATTATAAATCCTGTTGCAGTTTTAACGGCTGCTAAGTTGTTTTGTTCTCATACAATTGTGTTTTGAAGGCCATTTTTTAAGGCTTTTATGGACGTTTGCATGTGCTATATAACTTCGTAGCTCTGCTGAAGTGACAGGCAATATTGTGTGCAAGCAGAGACCCAGGACTGCCAGGTGGTCTTAGAGAAGACTGTTTGGTCCAAGACTGGTTTAAAGATAAAGGACCATCAGAATGGAGAGCTGGCCCTTGAAGTTGCCCATCCACAGCACCTGGGTAGCAGACTGAACAGGCAGGTACACAGGTCACCTGGTCACAGTCTTCCCCACTATGGTGAATATACTGTATTTCTGTTTCTAGTTAAACTATAGTAATGATGTCTAAATTTTAATTTGACTTGAGAATTGGCCCTGCAATTCAAGGAATCCTAGGGTTTGGGAGCTGTGATGCATGCACAGTTTATTTTTACAGGCAGAGTTGGTTTGGTGCATTGTTTGGTTAATGTTCATGACTCCACAAGTGAAAGGTGTTTTGTTTTTATTTGGTTTGGGTTTGGGGCCAATCTGAGGACTGGAAAGAAGCTGCATCTCACCTCTGTGATTTCTTTTCTCATTTTGTGTGCAAGTAACCAAACAACTAATCTTGCCTGGGGAGAGCCATGCCACTGTCATGGCCGCTTTCAGCACTGTGAACAAAAATTGTTCTGAGCTCCCTGCCATGCATTGGTTGCAAACTGCAGTATGATAAAACCAGTGGTTCCTTGTTGCTCTCCAGAGGAGACAAGGAGCACTTTTCAAAACTGGAATGCACCTTGCCTCTCTAAGGGATGGATTTTTGTAAGCCACCAGAGTATAATTTCAGACAGAGTCCAGTTGTAATTGACTGGCTGCATTATTCGCCTCCGGAATTAAATTTGCCAGGATTAAATTTGACATTTTATTCTGGTTGATGGTTGGTTCTCTCTCCCCCGCAAAAAGATTCGCATTGCTCTGAATGCAAGGTTGTATCATCCTGGCATCTTGCATGCCCTCTGGGTGGAATTGACCGCAGATTCCAAGCAACCCAAACGTTGGCGTCCCCTTGAGATGTGTGTCTGCCAATCTAGCTTGGCTTTTGGCTGGTAGAAGAGTGAGAGATCTGAGGTCTGGTGCCCATCCTCTAAGCAACAGTTACCAACAACCTTAAGCAAATAAAATGTGTGTGATTGTGAAAACAGAGGAACACATTCCCCCTTTCCAGCGTCTCTTGTCCGTGAGCCAGTGGTGTCTCTTTGTGCTTTGCTGTACAAAGCATCACAGAATCATGAATGCTACTAACAGATCAGGAACTTCTGGTGTCATGGAAGCTCCAGGAAAGTTGTTGTTGTTGTTGTTTGTGCTTCAAATGACATGAGTAAAAAGTTAGCCTTTCTCTCTTGCTCATAAAATTCTTGAGTCAGATGTTCTATTTCTCTTTTTCTTTTAAAAATGCCAGCTCTGATGATCCAACGGGGTCTTGAATGATCAGACAATTGCTGGGAGGGTTGACCAAATGCTATTGGGGAGACTCAGGCCACCGAAACTGAATGCAATTTAGGAATTTTTTTAAAGCAGGGTGTCGTGTGAATAATAAACAGGAGCAGTTTTGGTTAATTCCCCCTGGATAGATCAAAACATTATAAGGGACATGCCTGGAGGAAACATGGAATGTGTACAAAGCAGAGATTTGTAACAGCTGCTCTTGGAAAATCTTGATTCTAATGGCATTGTTCCAAGTGTAGTTTGCAAGGGACAAGTCTCGAAAAGTCACTTGTAAAAGTGAGAGTCCAGAAGTAGCGTTGTTAAAGCCAGCCATAGCTCAGTAGTAGAGCACATGCTTTGCCTGCAAAAGGTTCCAGGCATCTCCAGGATTTCAAGCCCCTGTCTGAAACCCTAGAGAACTGCTGCCAGTCCATGGAGACCACTCTGAGGTAGAGCCTGGTTCTCCAATGGTACCCATGCCAGACCCCTCTCTCGGGGGCCCTTGGCTCTCTGATTCTCCTGATTTTTTAAAGGGTTTTTAGATTTTTAAAATAACAAGAACAAGAACAAGAGCAACACCAACCATCATAAGCATCATCCTCTTGGGAGAATGCCATGCTGCAAAGTGGAGCACTAGCCTCCAGCGCCCTCTTTTCTTTCCAAGAAGGCTTCTGGTCCCCACATGTTCCCCAGAGGCATTCATGGTTAATAAAAATGGTGGGGGCTCCAGGCTAGCACTTCATTTGGACATGTGCCCAGCTGCCCAGAAGAAAGAAAAAGACAAGGAGGGAGGGTGGGGGAGCATCGTAGGAAGCTGCAGGGGGTGGAGCGCAAAGGGCATTCTGCTTGCGCTGTGCCGATTGCCTGTGTTGTGCTTGTTTTTTGCTATGATGTATCTTCACTGGTTTGTTGGGGTATGCTTTTGTTTTTGGTGTGCATTTTGCATGAGTGTCGTGTGTGTGTTTTGTGTATGGCAGGGGAGGGCGACCTCCAGCACTCTCTCAAAAAGCATTGGGGAATCCTGAGCTAGAGGGTCGAACAGTGGCTTGGTGAAAAAGCCTCTCATCACCATCCTTTTGTGCTGCTCCCGTTCAGTTAAGCTTGCATGGGAGAAACTCAGATCTGTCAGCATCCCATTCTGCCAAACCATTAATGGCACCCCAAACCCATCGGCCTCTTGTCTGGTGGTAAGGCTGACTCTGATGGTGTGTGTGGGGAGGGGGATCTGTGTACAGCTTGGCACTGGGGTCATTTTTCCTTTTAAAAGTCCTTCTTAAAAGAGTAGTACTTTCCCTACACCCATCTCTCTGTGTTCGACAGCTCTGAATCCCATCTTGGTGCCTGCCTCTCCTTCAAATCCACCTCAAAGACTGATTCCTCAAGCAAAGCTATTCCTTAATCATCCAAACCACAACCTGCTTGCTATGACAGGTTGGCCTTCTCAGTGCTGGCCCCACACCTCTGGAATCCACCTCTATTGAGGATTCATCAGCCCCCTTCTTTGCAGGTGTTCAAGAAAGCTCTGAAAACCCACCTGTTTTTGCTGGCCTTCCCTTAAGTTGGGGTCATTAGTTTGTATTGGTACGTTTAGTTTTTAATCATTTTAATTGGCGATCTGTTTTTGTGGATTTTATTGAAACATGTTTTATGGATTTCTTTAAAATTGTATCCACTTTGTGTGGTTTTTTAAATATTGTACACCACCTTAAAAGGTTTTCACCCTTAAAGGAGACCTGGAAGTAGTAGTAGTAGTAGTAGTAGTAGAAGTAGTAATAGCAATATATGGTCCATCTTCCCTATTGTCCATCTTCCTGGTGGGCTGCCCTGCACATTAATTAGTAAGATGTGTGGTGCTGATGATGGGGAGCCACATATCACTAATTAATAGAGGACACGATCCACTGGGAAAATTCTGGCACCAAAACATCCTTGGGCAGCCCTGGACTGTGCAGACTGTTCTGTAATATCTCATTGAGAGTATGTATAATCTGCAATTCCTACCAAAAAACCCCCCTGGAGCAAGACATTTCAACTCTCCTGCATATAGTATGTTGGATTTATAGCTGCTTCCAACAGAACAAACAAAAGGCCCTGATATGCTTGACAAAAGGGAAAATTTCTGGATGTATAGACTCAGAACTCCTAGTCCAAATGGCCTTAATCTGGAAGACAATTCATAGGCATTACACCACTCATACCTCTGTTTTTTCTCCAAAGGAACTGTCATCTCCAGGCATTCCAAACTGCCACTCCTGATACCCAGTTAACAACCCAGCTACTGATGAGGGTGGAAGCCAAAACATTTAGCTTCATTCGTTTGGGTTTCTGAATATATATATAATATATATAATTCTCAAATATAATATATATTACTCTCTTGTGAGTCTTTCTATCTTTCAAATCATATGTATGTATGTATGCATGTATATATATATATATATATTCCCAACATTGATGTATATGAGAATTTTGCTGTCAGGTCGTGCTGAGAGAACGATGCAGGCAATAAGTGCAAACAGAACTGGGGCATGTGGCTGGGGTGAGATCAAGCCGAGAGTAATTACATCAAACGTGGTGCCGGAAGAAGTTCTGAGATCCATTAAAGATGAAAGAAAGGCTGTTTGGGGGAGCAGAGTTAGTCCCGCAAGTGAGATGCAACGCAGCTTCTGTCTTCTATGTGGGCCGAAGGCATCCGTGAGATGGAAGCTCCCTGTGTTTTGGTCCCATTCCTTACCTGCAGTAATTGTGGGTGGTGGAAGGGTTCTACCTCTTGCTTCTAATCAGAATCCTGGGTGCTTCCAGATGAGGCTTTGAATGTGCAATTGCCCTGTCTCATTCACAGAATTTACAGGGGGTCCAGACATCATCCATTTCTAACCCTCACGTGTTTTCCTATCACTCCTTCCATCTTTTTTCTCACCAGGAAAAAAAAAAAATATTAAGGAGGGAAAGACACAATGCACAATGCCTTTTGGGTTGGTAGGACTCTGTCTGGAAGCACCCCTAATTAAGAAAGCACATGCAGTCTCTCCTTGACCCAAGAAAACCTTACACTGCATAAAGGAGAATCTTCAGTCCAAACTGCCCCTGAGCTTGGCCGCTCAGGCCAGGGGCCTGTTTTGGCCCTAGGGATGTATGAAAGTCACTTACCTGAACCCGAAAGTTGATTTGCGGTGGGGGGGAGGTGCTCCATCCCTCCCCCCGAAATTCTGGCCGGGGGGGAGGCGCCCTGTCCCTCCCCCCCCAAATTCTGGCCGGGGGGGAGGCGCCCCGTCCCTCCCCCCAAAAATTCTGGCCGGGGGGGGAGGCGCCCCGTCCCTCCAGCTGCAAATCCTGTCCTGCTGGGATGCAAATGGCGGCGGCCATAGCCACCGCCGTTTGCGTCCCTGCAGTCAGCCGTGATAGGCTACGTAAATGTTTACATAGCCTATCATGGCTGAGTGAAAACAAACAAACAAACCCTGCGCGTATGCAAATGGCGGCGCCCGTGGGCGCCGCCATTTGCGTTCCTTATTTTGGCACGTGTAGTCTACGTAAACATTTACATAGACTACGGTGAAAATAAGGGGAACACTATTTGCGTTCCCCTTATTTTCGCCGTAGTCTACGTAAATGTTTATGTAGACTACACGTGCCAAAATAAGGAACACAAATGGCGGCGCCTATGGGCGCCTCCATTTGCATACGCGCGGGTTTTTTTTTTCCCACTCAGCCGTGATAGGCTACGTAAAGATTTACGTAGATTTAGATAAAGATTTACGTAGCCTGTCACGGTGTTTTTTTAAAATCTAGCCGTGATAGGCTACATAAATCTTTACGTAGCCTATCACGTTGTTGTTGTTTTTTTAACTTGGAAATGGCGGTGATGGCAGCCGGTCAAAGACCGGCCGCCGCAGCCACTGCCGCTGAACCGCCACCGAACCGCCGCCAGAGCCGCTGCCGCCAGGGACATTCGCACAAGGTAAGTCCCGTCCCGGGGGGCAGACCGTTTCTCCACCAATTTCGGGGGGCCGAATGCGCTGGCATTCGGCCTCCCCGAGATTCGTGGAGAAATTCGCTGACATCCCTATTTGGCCCTAAAAGTTGGGACAGATGAAAAGAGTATAAGAACACAGGTGAGAATGCCTCTGTCCACATCCAGAGTGCATTCATCACTGAGTATCCCCAGCCAGCTTCCATGTGCCTGCAACGGGCTATCATGTTAGCAGCTGTGGTAGCTTGAACCTCAGCACTTCGCATTTTATAAACAAAGGGTGAAATCCAACGTAAGTCCTGCTTAGAGTAGACCCATTGAAATGAATGGCACTTCACATAGTCATGAGTAACTTCAATCCCATTCATTGCAATGGGTCTACTCTAAGTAGGACTTATATGTATTTCACCTAAAGCACTCCACGAACCCAGTGGGGAAAAAGCCCGGCCTTCTGCCAACCCGGAAATGCCTTCTGAGATATTAGAGATTAAAGTGTGATTGCAGTGGGGGAGGGGCAATATTTCAAGGGGGATCACAGTGCTGGGGAGGGGAGGATTAGCCCTTCCCACCCTAGCAACCACCCCCCTGAAAATGCCCCCTTGCCGCAATTAGGGTTTTGAAAACCCTTAATGCGCCATGGGTGGGGCAGCGGGGTCAACGTCTTATCTCCAGTCAGTGATCAGAGATACGAGAGGGAAGCTGGCATGGTAGATGGGGACCTCCCATGAGTCATGTTAGGCCCATGGACTGAAGGTTCCCCATCCCTGGATTAGACCAACATTGATTTGGCATGTGCCAATTAGACAGATGGGCAACACTGAAGAAAAGGGAAATGGGTAGGGCTTAGATGTCCAGCTTTCTCCATTTAATTTTAGAAGGATGGAGTGAAAATCTGCACACTTCCAAATGATTACCAAATGCACATAGAGAAGGATCATGTGTCACTGTGGACATAAATGCAAAACAAGAAGACTGGAATATTACAAATGCTACTATTTACACACAGTGGCAGTGGCTGCCCCTTGGGCCTGGTAGGGCAGAAGGCAGGGCAGATGCTCAATATTCCACTGAGATGCTGGAGGAGAACAGCACGGGTGGCACTTAGAGCTAATGCCACAAGTGGTTGGAGGACAGGCAGGGGGTCACAGCCCCATTTGCCCCCAATATAGAGCCCCCTCAGTTTACACATCAACATATTCTTATCCATGCATAAAAGTTCCCTTTAGGGATAATCATCACCAGGAAATCCAGCTCTTTGGGGGCTCGCTGGACATCCGCAGCGTGTCTGACTTGGCTTGCTTTTGTGAGCCAAGTCACGCTGTTTTCCCAAATTCCCGAACACATTTAGAGTTTTGCACAAATTATGGCTGCAAATTGTGCTCATTTGCTTAATTTGCACACATTTTGGCTCTAGATTGCGCAAATCTGCATAATTTGCATGAATTATGGCTGTCGTTGGCAGCTGTCATTTGCACAAATGTTTTTTTATCCCCCAAATAATAATTTACAGAAATTCCACCAGCTGGCCTGACTCATTGCGTACTGAGTTGGGCCAGCTGGCAGGAGTCCATGAGGCTGATCCTATGAAACCTTGTCGAACTCCACCCCACAGCCAGATTCCTACGACATCCCTACTCATCTTTATCTGAGGAATTTCTCCAGGTGCCCCCACCTTGTGACCTTAGAGCCTTCTTGGCTGTGGCACCCCACCTGTGGAACCATCTTTCCCTTGCATGACTCACCTGGGAGTATGAAAAGCCCTTTTGTTATTATTATTGTCCCAGGCCTCTTAAAATGTGAGCTCAGTTGGTTTTATTTTGCGGCAAGGGTTTTTATTTGTTTGTTTTACTTATCTTTGCTGCTGTTGGGTTTTGTTGGTTTTCTCTTTTGTTGTATCAACTGGAATTTGGCTGCCCTGAGGATCTTTTTTAGAAAAATTCTCATGTCTTTTAATCTGGTCATTCTGGCTGGGGCTGATGGGAGCTGTAGTCCAACACATCTGGAGGCACCAGGTTGGGGAAGGTTGTTGTACAAGCTGATCTTTCCCATGACAGAGCAAACTCTATTTTTTTTCAGTGGTTCACTCTGAATATTTTACCATTCAAAAATGGCTTCTTTTTTTAAACACGGTCCAAACACAATGTGTGAATCAGTTGTGGGTTTTTTCGTCAGTCCCTGGTTGAGGGTTACCTAGAGGTTCTTCAGTTTTGAGCCAGCAACCAAGAACATCACAAATGCTCAACAGTGGAGGCCAGCTTGACTCCTCTGAGTGTTCGCTACACTGGCCCCAGAACTCATTTGTCACAGCCATGACATTCACTCCTCCATCTTCATTGCTTTCTCACCCCCGCAGTAGACCCATACCCAGCACCCCCCCGCCAGCTTTTGTTGTTTCTTGGTGCCAATGAAACATGAAGAAACTTTGGATCCATTTCCCGTTCTGCCGTTCAACTTGGCCCAAGCGCTGCGCTTGGACCCTGCCAACCAAAAGCACGCTGGCAGGAATATTCTGAAAATTTTTGGCAGAGCTCAGCTTGTTAGACAAGGCCATTGCAGGAAGAGCTGTTGCAAGGTCCAGGAGCAAACTTGGTCCCTGGTTCAGGGCCCTGACTGGGGGAGGCGATGTGGGGGGGGGGCAAAGGGTATTTTACCAGGGCCCTGAAATCCTGGCTAAATTGTAGATCGAGCTTCCTGAACTTGGTGGCCTCCAGATGTTTTGGACTACAGCTCCCATGAGCCCCAGCCAATATGGCCAATGGTCAGGGATAATGGGAGTTGTAGTCCCAGTGGTGCAATGGTGAGGGAGACTTTCATGGAAATCATGGCTTAAGGACCACTCATGACCCTGCTTTCAGTTTTTGATATGCTTATCTTTGTTTTATTCAGAACTAAGGAAAGGAAATACTTCTTCTCACAGCATGTAATCCAAGGATTTACAGAACCTGCCCCCCACTGGGATGCAGAAATGGAATTTGGCCCTCAGGCTGAAAGAGGTTTCTCACCCCTGATGTAATCAGTGTAGAATTTACTGTCATAAGAGCTGATCTTTAATGATCTCTTTTTAAAAGGGTTAGACAAATTCATTGAAGGATAGGTCTATCATAAGAACATGAGAACATAAACAGAGCCCTGATGCTGGGTCAGACCAAGGGTCCATCTAGTCCAGCATTCGGTTCACACAGTGGCCAACCAGCTGTTGACCAGGAACCCACAAGCAGGGCATAAGCACAACAGCACCCTCCCACCCATGTTCCCCAGCATCAGGTGTACTGCCTCTGGTAGCTCATAGCCATCAGGACTAGTAGCCATTGATAGCCTTCATGAACTTGTCTAAGCCCCTTTTAAAGCCATCCAAATTGGTGGCCATCGCTACATCCTGTGGTAGCAAATTCCATAGTTTAACTATGTGCTGTGTGGAGAAGTCCTTCTTTTCCACAGCCATTAGCCCTGATGTTGAAATGGAACTTCCATGGGTAGGAAAAGTCTCTGAGTTCTGAGAACAGCAAAGAATATTATGGCACTTTAAAAAGAGAGATTTATTTTGGAAGAAGCTTTTGTGGACTAGGATCCACTTCATCAGATGCATGTTATCCTCCATTGGCAGATACACACACACACACACACACACACGTATAGAAAAAATGTAACTGGGGCCACATGGGCATGATTAAATGAAAAATGTAGGCTGTGACCACTCTGTCTAAAGCCTGAGATAAGTAAAGCGACTGTTCAGAACAGTACAGCAAAAAACATTTTTGTTTCTTAAAATTATATCCTGGCTTTCCACCAAATGGTGACAACAGCAACACAATCATGCCAGCACTGCTATGTTAATGACTACCTGCAGTGAGACAGGAAATCATTATCTTGATTCAAACCTAAACAAATCGAATCAAACTTCCTGATAAGTTCTAATTCAGTACTAGTCCTAAGATGCTGGGAACAAACAAAATGACTTGCTGTGAACTTCCCATCGTGACTGCAATCCTATACACCAGGTGTGTTAAACTACAACTCCCATCATCCCCAGACAGCAGGGCCAATGGACAGGAATGCTGGGAGTTTTAGTTCAACACATCTGGAGGGTACTAGGTTGAGGAAGACTGCTATACACACTCACCCAGGAGGTTACTTCTGAGTAGACACATAGGATTGCGCTGTCACTTGCTCTTCTGATGTCTTAGCAGATACAATTGTACACCTTTTGACTCCATCGAACTGCTGCAATTGTTTTAGCAGTTGCTTGTGCAGTTGTGTATTTTATTGCTTTTACTTAATTGTGATCTGGTCTGAGTGCACTTTAAATAGGCAGGGTGGAATTTTGCTTCTATAAACACAGAAGCAAAATGCATCCTGGCCGCTGCCATTTCTGCCCCATGATATCCCAGCCAAGACCACTTGGGAATTCCAGGTAATACTGTGTCTTGACCATTGCCTGCATCCTGACTATTCCTGCCTTAAACCAATCCCATGCTGGATCGATACCCCTGTGCTTGATTATTTGCCTGCTGAATTGACTTGCCATTGGGTTTGCCCCTCAGTTGCCTTAACACTGAGTCTGACCCAGACTAAGCGGGACACAGTTGTTCAGAAGCAATGCTAGAAAACCATATAGGCCAGAATGTGCCATGTTCTATGGCCGATGGCTGGTGTGGACCATTTGCCGTGAGTGCAAGCCACAACATTTTGCAGAGTGCTGCTCAGTCCACTTTGGCTTGCGGAACTGCAGCTCCTCCTTGTAGAAAATAGGAACAGCGGTTGGCGTCTGGTTGTCATGAGTGGGGTCCAAGATGAGCAAAGAGCAAGGAAGTGTGTGCGTGTGTGCGCATGCGCGTCTGTGCGTGTTCTGATCAGGTCTCCTCCTCAGAGCACCGCTGTGTCACTCTCCCACTCCCAAATACAGAAGTCTGAAACCATTTTAAGGGAAGGGCTTTTTCCCCCACTGCGCATTTGAGTCAGCCCAAGGGGGAGGACAAAGGAAAGAAGAGACTGCTTTTTAAAAAAGATTATTAAAAAAACTTTATTTTTCAAAAAGCTTTGTGGGCGTAGCACAAATCCAGGGAAGCTCCTGATGGCAGATAGCTGACAAAGGCCCATTTTTTCTGTGCTGAGCTGAGCTGCGATGCAATTCTGGAGAGCAACATCGCCACCTGTTAGGCACAGAGGAAGGTGCAGCTCCGAAGAGCAGGTCAGTCAAAGGGGCGCGGATCAGAGAGGCCAGATGTCTCCCAGAAACCTTTCCCTCACTACGTGAGAGTTATGGATTGTTGACCATTTAGCTTCAGTTCCGTTTTGACAAGAGTCTGCCAGAATTCACAAAGTTCTCCCCAAAAAGAGAACTCGCCTTTTTAAAAATTCAGATGTGGGAGAAACTGAAACTGACAAATTCATCCCTCTTGGCCCAGGGCTTCGAGTGCTTTGCTCTTAAACATCTGGGTTCGACTCCCTCTGTTTTCAACCATGTTTATTTTATTTATTATTCAAATTGATATGCCGCTTTCCACAAGATATCAAAGCAGTGAACATAAATACAAGGACAAAAACAACCATAAATACAACAATAAAACAATGCAATACAAATTATAAAACTGCACACTTGACTGTTAGTGCTTAAGTTGGGGCACCACTGCTTTTTTTCTGACAGGCTCCTTATCTTTAACAGCTCCATGGCAAGTAGGTGCTTCATGGTCCCTCCCATGCTGGGAATAGCTGAACCTATTAAATTTCGCTGGTGCAGATGGGCGGGAATTTTGTTTCATTTTTGAAAAGAATTTACCAACATTCGCACAGTTCATCATATTCAGGAGAGAAATAACCTGAAATTTTAAAAATCTGAGGAGAAAGCAAAACTTACAGGTTCACCCATCTCTGGCGAGAGTCACTGTAATCTGGTGGATGGCATTTTTCTCTTCATCCTGAGAGCTTTGGGTTCAGGTCATGCCACTCCACTTGGGTCAGCTGTGTGACCTCAGCTAAGTCACGCTCAGCCCCCCATCTGCAAATATTTCATAGGATCGCTAGAAATCACTCCAATTAGCAGCACTACACAAATGATATAAGCAGTTTGTTTCAATTAGAATGTCTATAAGTCTTTCGTCAATGTGGATCAGGGAGAGAAGCCTGCTAAGGCTTTCAAGAAAATAGATGTTAATCCTAAGAACCCCCTCCTGGAGCCACTGGAGTGAAATCGGTGCAAGAGACAGTTGTGCAGAGATCAAGAGAGAAGAGATCAGAGATGGGAGAAAAGAAATCTGGGCTGGATCTACACTTATCACCTTTTTTCGCTTCCAATGAGGTTTCACTGTCCGCCTTTCACACTACGCAGTACCCGCCTCGAATTGGAACCGGAATTTCTCACTTCCGTGCTCCCGTTTTCAATACCCTAATATCCCAGTATTTCCCCTTAATGTGCTCTGATTTTCCGCCTTCGCTACCGTATCCGGTCTTAATCCCCTCCCCCGCCTGTCCATATACGGCGGTGTTTGTATTTCCCTCCTGTCCAATCACAGCTCTCGACGGCCCCATGTCTTCTTCCAGCTACTGATCGCATAGCTTCCTCAGCAGCCCCCATTTCCTCAGCAACAAGCAAAGGGCTGGATCCAGGATATGCACGTGCTTGTCTGATCTCGGAAGCTAAGTGGGGTCAGCCCTGGTCAGTAGTTGGATGGGTGACCGCCTGGGAATCAGGTTTCCTGCAATGAGCAGGGGGTTGTTCTATCCCTTCAAATGAGACTAAGTTTTACCTCCTCCTATCCCCTGCTCCGGATGTTTTTTAAAAAAAATTAAGACGTTATCCTCGCAGAATCAGGGCTTTTCTGCGATGTCTTTTTTTCTAATTCAGGCATGATCTTCGAAGCTTCGAAGTTGTGAAGCTTCACAACTTCGAAGCTTCGAAGATCATGCCTGAATTAGGAAAAAAAAACATCGCGGAGAAGCCCCAATTCTGCGAGGATAACGCCTTAATTAAAAAACACACATCCGGAGCAGGGGATAGGAGGGGGTAAAACTTAGTCTCATTTGAAGGTATAGAACAACTCCCTGCTCAATGCACAAAGCCTGATTCCCAGGCGGTCACCCATCCAACTACTGACCAGGGCTGACCCTGCTTAGCATCCGAGATCAGACAAGCACACGCAGGAAAACAGCACAGCGCTCAAGTGTGAACTGAGCTCGCTAATTCGATGAAGCATTGCAACAGGGAATATGGGTGAGTGTGAATAATCATGTTTTAATGCGAGAGCGTTTAACTCGACAGGACACCAAATTCATTGCAATGGCAGGCGCAATGTAGATCGGCCCCTGGTCTCTCTTGAGCTGCGGGGGCCTCTAGTTGTTTGAAGAAGTGACATGTTTATGGGGCAAGTGTCGTGCTTCATAGAATCATACAATCACAGAATAGTACGGTTGGAAGGGGCCTATAAGACCATCAAGTCCTACCCCCTGCTCAATGCAGGAATCCAAGCCAGAGCATCCCTGACAAGTGGCTGTCAAGCCTCATCTTGAATGCCTCCAGTGTGGGAGAGCCCACCACCTCCCTGGGTAATTGGTTCCATTGTCGTATTGCTCTAACAGTCAGGAGGTTTTTCCTGATGTTCAGCCGGAATCTGGCTTCCTGGAACTTGAGCCCATGATTCCGTGTCCTCCACGCTGGGATGATGGAGAAGAGATCCCGGCCTTCCTCTCTGTGACAACCTTTCAAGTCCTTGAAGAGCGCTATCCTATCTCCCCTCAGTCTTCTCTTCTCAAGGCTAAACATGCCCAGTTCTTTCAGTCTCTCTTCAGAGGGCTTTGTTTCCAGTCCCCTGATCGTCTTTGTTGCCCTCCTCTGAACCCTCTCCAGCTTGTCTGCATCCTTCTTAAAGTGTGGTGCCCAGAACTGGACACAGTACTCCAGATGAGGACTAACTAGTCTTGAGCTTCCTCCCCTCCTCTTGTGGTGGTGTATTTCAGAAACTGCTATCACTTGCCTTTTCCCCCCTAATGGATCCCTCATCACTGGTTATGCTGGCTAGAGCTGATAGAAGTTGCAATCGTACAACATCTGGGGTGGGGGCACAAGTTGCTAGAGTAATGTGTGAATGGCCCGCATTGCCATATTCCATTTTTGATTATAGCAGAAAGAAAAAACACTTTCTTTTCCTTTTCATCCCATTAGTGGCATTGGTTTTTGGTTTTTGTTTTACTTATTTAACACATTTCTTAGCCACCTTTCAAAACTGTGCTCTTCCCAAGGCAACTTACAAAATAAAACAGTAAAATTCCATAGAAAGTGGTAAAAGCACCTTAAAATTTAAACAATTTAAAAATAAGCTAGTGTAAATGAAATACAATTTCAAACATTTAACAGCAGCAAATAATATAAAACCCCTTTCAATTAAAAGCCAGAGAGAACAGATCAAGAGGTTTCAACCTTTCCATTATAAAGCAACTTTTCCAATTTCATCACATATTTATGTTTCTCTTTGGCACCTTATTTAGCTACTCTTTGTTAATGATAGTGTTCTGTGTACTAAAGTGCTTTCCCAGGGTTCCCTAGATGGCCACACACCCCTTCCCATGGCCTCATCCACTTTCCCCTGACCACCAACCTGCTGCACAACTGTATAGTTGATTTTTTTTTAAAAGAAAGTGTATATGAACTGATTGGCTGGTAGCACCCTCAGCGATGCCATCCTGGCCACAGAAAAGGAAGGGGACCACCTCTTGGGTGGCTCAGAGAGAGGAGAATACAGAAAGTGGATAGGGGAACATTTTCCTCCCTCTCTCATAATACTGGGACCCAGTGGGGTCATCCCATGAAGGTGATTAGTGGGAGATTCAGAACAGATAAAAGGAAGGACTTCACACCGCACAGAGTTAAACTATAGAATTCACTGCCACAGGTTGTAGTGATGGCCGCCAATTTGGATGGCTTTAAAAGGGGATTGGACAAATTCCTGGAGGAGAAGGCTATCAATGGCTACTAGTCCTGATGGCTATAAACTTCCTCCAGTATCAGTATGCCTATGTAAATGAATTACTAGGGAACATGACCAGGAGGGTGCTGTTGCCCTCCTGTCCTGCTTGTGGATTTCCTATGGGCAGCTGGTTAGCCACTGTGTGGACAGAATGCTGGACTAGATGGATCTTGGTCTGATCCATCACGGCTCTTCTTATGATCATATATGGGCTTCAGCGAGATTGTTCCCCCAGGTGGCCCTCCCTGCAAGCCTTTCCCCATGCCTTTCTGAACAGGGGAATGATCCGCACATGTGCGGTGGGCAGGCATGCACAATCTGTCAAGTGAAGCCAGGCTGCTGGGAGAAAAAAATGAGAGAAAGATGGGAACGAGCATGGAGCCGGCACATTGGTGCCACAGTGCCATAAATGAAGAGTCACACAGTGTCCTTGAATAATGCAGGGGGGTGTGGGGTTCATGGGGTGTGCACACACACACATGCACAGGGAAATTCCCACTGTGTTTCTCTATTGTGTGCCAACGTGAATAGCAGGGAGTGGGTTCCAGTTCCTCTGAAGAACGGGCTTAGAAACAACAGAACTGCAAAAAAGGTAGCAGGGAAAATTACAAATGGTAGTAGCGAGAATTTTTACCATTGGTCCAGCTACTCTGCTAAGGACAAGGTATGCCCTGGAGATAAAGAACCTGTCTCCTAATAGGGTAACTGTGGCTAGACTTGCTTCTGGCAGGTACTAGGGACAAACAAGGCAAAGACGTGTCCATGCAGACCATTCATGACAGGGTTCACCGTCATGTGGCTCTTTCCAGCTGGGGCTCTCACTTCTGTGAGCATTGAGTCCCTAGTTTATTTATAATCCGTTCTGCTTTTTTATAGACTTGTGCTCTGGGCCCAAAGCTGCAATTTTTGGAGCAGCAAAAAAATTACAGGGTTCCATTTTGTTTGCTCGTTTGTTTTCAGACGGCTGTAACTTCAAAGCAAATGTTGGTTTAACTCTTAGATTCTAAAGAGCCTTGTCATTATAAAGCATACATTTGGGGTCAAGGTTGACCTTGGGGATATGACTTTATGGCATCGGTGCTACTTACTCAACTCTGAGGTTGCTATGAGGGACAGGAAAAACATTTCGGCTTCCTCTGGCTATTCTAGGTTTAGAGTCCTCCTTGACCCCATTCCCAACTCTGGCTTTGTACCCCAGAAGCCTGTAGCCCTTCTTATAGTAAACCATTTACACAGCACGTTACAGATGTTCACACACAATGCTAAGATGTTTGTGTTATATCACCCACACTGTCTTGTTAGTGGTCACTGTAACTATTTTGCTTTTACATCATTATCTCTGTTGGTTCTTTTTGCATTTTGTTTCCTTCTGACTCCTCTCCATTCTCTGCCTCCAACTATCTATCATCTATCTATCTATGCCTGCCAATTTAGGACTGCACTTCATGCCTCCACAAAAGCTTATGCCATGATGAATGCTTTAGCTTTTAAGGTGCCACAAAACTCTTTTGTTGGATTCTTGCTGTTGATCTCCTTTATTGCAGCTTTTACTGTTGGGTACTTTTGCTGTGATTTACGTACTTGATTGTTAATTGTTGGATTCTTAAAATTTGCATCAGTAGCTGGCCTTGGCAGCCCTTTCTCAAAGTCCGACTAGCAATCTTTCAAATCAATGAATAAATATTCCAGGCTTATGGCTTTGCCCAAATTCCACCGTTGTGCTACGCAACAGTGACTCTGCAATTGAATAACTCCATCTGCACCGTAAATGTCACTTGTGCATTTACAAACTCCCACCTTGTTTGAAACTGTAGGCCCATGTGTGTTCCAAAGACCCTTGGACATGATGGATTACAAATCATTCCTTCACTTGATCATTTTGGAAATGGGAAGCAGTGAATTAAGTTCTTTTCTTTGCAGGCCAATAATAAAAGACACACAGACACACCGGTAGTTCGAGTTGACTTCCTCCTCTCTTTTGGAGTCAGAGTGGTTCTCTTGCCTAAAATCAAAAAAGAGGGGGTGAGATGATACCGGGTGTTTGCTGTTCTCCCTCACAAGAAAATAGTCACAACAACGCTGAGACCAGACAGTGAAATTGTGGCTAAGCAAAGTAGCAGGGCGTAAACATGTCATTCTGACTCAATTGACTGTTCTCCGGGGTGGGGGCGGGGGGGGCGGGAGCTGAGCACAGATGTACTACAGGAGAGGGAATGCAAGGGGTTGGCAATTGCCAGCAAAAGAGATTGCAAAGACCAAGGGTAACATTATTTCCCCCACCCCTTTGTCGGCTCTCAGGATTTCCCATATAAGGAAATACAGCAGACATATCGAAGAAGTAGGAATTTTTTAGGGATGGTGTCGGTGCCCAAGTGGGTCTGGGAGTCTGTTGGGCTCCCTCCCTCCTGTGCCCCCAGATCACACCCACCGAGCCTCTGGTCTCGCTCGCCCCGGCTCACGCTGTCCTGGACGTTCCCTGCACTCACCCGGACCTGTCTGTCAGTGCCCAGCATGTTCCCAAGCTTGTTTTTACGGAAAAAGGGGGTCTTTAAGAATGCACATATTTAAATAGGCACAAATTTGGGCTGGGCTGGGGAAGGCTGATCTAAGCAATACTTGAGGCATAAATGACCCATTTATACCTCTAATATTGCATGGATCAACCTTTCCCAGCCCGAATTTTTGCCTATTTAAATATGCGCATTTTTAAAGACCTCCTTTTTCGTAAAAACGGCCTTGAGGAAATGGTGGGTGCTTGTGGGTGGGATCCAGAGTGAATGTGGGCAGCTCGGCGAGCTCATGGGGGCTCAAGCACAGGTCTGGGGGGGGCTTGAGCGGGGCAGTGCTTCAATGGCTGCCTGCCGAAACCAGACGGGGGTGAGTCCGTCCATCCCTAGCATTTTTATGCACAGTTGAACACTGCCATTATAGTTAAGATAGCCTGATGCAGCAGTGGCCAAGGAAGGCTCGATCTACACTACTGCTTTATAGTGGTATTGAAGTGCATTGATAACTGTTGGAGCACATCACACATTCGATATACCACTTCTGTAGTGTTGTGTCCTGCTTTTTATTCCACATTATCCAATATGCTGCAATAAATGCCATTGTGTGTCCTATGAGGTATAAATGCGCAAGAGGGATATAGCGTTACCATGGGATTGTAATGATATGACACAAGCAGTAGACCTGGCTGAAGTCCTCAACAAGAGTTGATTTTATTCTCTCACAAGAGTTCCTTTGGCCACCTCTGTCTGTTAAGGAGACAGTGACCCTGTCAATACTTGGCAGCTAGCGTTCACAACTTTTTAACTTCAGGACTAGGCTCTCACTGGGTTCTTAACAGCTTAGGCAAGACTGCCATTGAGCTGATACTCAGGTAGGGATGTACACAGATTGTGTTTCAGTATGCAAATCATCTGAACTTGCCCTGTTTGAAAGCCTGAATGCAAACAAGCATGCATTTCTTTGAGCACTGAGCAGGGGGTTGGACTCGATGGCCTTGTAGGCCCCTTCCAACCCTACTATTCTATGATTCGATGAAATATGTCCACACATTCTAGAAATTGCAATCATATTTGAAAAATGTGTCTGTTTTGAAAATGTGCACTATGAAATGTGCATTTATTTAAAATGCGCATTTTCACACTTCAGTCAATGGAGGGGGAGTGCATACTTTTGAAAAATGTACACTTTTGCCATTGGAATGAATCAAAACCACATGCTGCAAATGAAAACAGGAACGATCCAAACTGAGCTTCTTTCCTCTTGTTTTCAATGTGTCTTGCTTCATAGAATCATAGAATAGTAGGATTACAAGGGGCCTATAAGACCATCGACTCCAACCCCCTGCTCAGTGCAGGAATCCAAGTCAGAGCATCCCTGACAGATGGCTGTCCAGCTTTGTCTTGAATGCCTCCAGTGTGGGAGAGCCCACCACCGCCCTGGGCAATGGGTTCCATTGTCGTACTATTCTAACAGTCAGGAAGTTTTTCCTGATGTTCAGCTGGAATCTGGCTTCCTGGAACTTGAGCCCATTGTTCCGTGTCCTGCACTCTGGGATGATCGAGAAGAGATGCTGGCCTTCCTCTCTGTGGCAACCTTTCAAGTCCTTGAAGAGCGCTATCCTAACTCCCCCCAGTCTTCTCTTCTCAAGGCTAAACATGCCCAGTTCTTTCAGTCTCTCCTCATAGGACTTTGTTTCCAGTCCCCTGATCATCTTTGTTGCCCTCCTCTGAACACTCTCCAGCTTGTCTGCATCCTTCTTAAAGTGTGGTGCCCAGAACTGGACACAGTACTCCAGATGAGGCCTAACCAGTGCTGAGTAGAGGGGAACTAGTACTTCCTGGGATTTGGAAGCTATGCTTCTATTAATGCAGCCCAAAAGAGCATTGGCCTTTTTTTGCAGCCACATCACATTGTTGGCTCATATTCAGCTTGTGATCGACAACAATTCCAAGATCCTTCTCACCTGTAGTGTGGTTAAGCCATGTACCCCCCATCTTGTAACTGTGCATTTGGTTTCTTTTTCCTGGGTGCAGAACTTGGCATTTATCCCAATTAAATGTCATTCTGTTGTTTTCTGCCCAGAGCTCCAGTCTGTCCAGATCACTTTGAATTTTGTTTCTGTCTTCCAGGGTATTAGCTATCCCACCCAATTTTGTGTCATCTGCAAATCTGATCAGCATCCCCTGCACCTCCTCCTCCAAGTCGTTGGAGGGACCCTTCCTCCCTCTGGTTTTTTGCTCATCTTGCCGCTGGCTCATGCCAACTCTTAGCTAGGGATGAAGAAATTTGTCAGTTTCGCTTTCTTTCACACTGGATTTTTTAAAAGAGACCTCCAGTTCTTTCTGTGCTATGTATGAAGAAACGTGTGAATTTTGGTAAATTCTTGTCAAAAACAAACGAAAATTAAATCCTTGCCCATCTGCACCAACCAAATTCAAGAGGTTCAACTATTCCCTGCGTGGAGAGGACCATGCTGTGCCTGCCTGCCATGTAGCTGTTAAAAATGAGGAGCCTGCTGGAAAAAAAGAGGTGGTGACCCTAATTTATTTAAAGGATTTGAATCCCTTTGAATGCAAAGGGATTCAGAACCAGATTTTGCAGAGCTAAGCACTCAAAGCCCTCTACCTGGATGGACAAATCTGTAAGTTTTGCTTTCTCACACATCTGGTCTTTTGTTAAATCTAAAGTTCTTTGCATCCTGTTTGTGAAAAAATGTGTGATAAGTTCTTATAAAAAACATGCACAAACTCAGTGAAATTCTCATTCATCCCTGCTCCTAGCTGGGATTCCCCTTTATGGTGAAGGTAAGCTAAGCTGAAACCCCCAGTTCCCCTTGGCTTCACCACAGCTTTTTAATGTATGTCTTAGGATATCGTATCCAGTCCAGAGCCCCTGGAATTTCATACACACACACACACACAACCTCCCTAAATAAATGCGTGATTGTTTTGGCTGTTATCGAACCAAGCGTCATTCTCAAGAGGCTGTGATGGGCAACACTGATGCAACTCAACACCTAAAGCCATGTCGATAGTAATCCAAAATGCGTCCCCTCTGTGGCATCTGACTCGGCTGCATGAGATAGAACTGCAATGCCAAGGAGCGCCTTCTCCTATTGCAGTGGACAAAGTCTTGGCAAGAGACTGGATGTCGAACGTAACATTCCTGGCATAGCTGTGGGCAGTAAACATGTCCTTCTGGGCACACCAGCCGACAGCAAGCAGCAGGCCGGCCTGCTTATTATGTCATCCTTAAGGTTTCATCTGGGTTTGGGGCTTTGAGAATATCAAACACAAATCCTTCTGAGGACTGGAAGGCTCCATTACTTTTATTCGTGTATGTAAATAATCTGTAAATATGATTTGTGTCTCTGAAGAGTCCGTGGGGTGATTCATGAAATATAGACATATTGCCCAAAAAATGAAAGTTTTGCCAAATCAGGTTGCCTAAGAGAGCAATCTCATTCCTTCCCCCAGCTAAAGGGCTTTTCCCACTAATCTGGACTTTTTGGATGTCCCATAGGCACACACACACAGCCTGAGCTACCTCAGGACCCTCCTTTTCTCTAGTCCATCTTTTTGTTCATCAACACCCTTTGATGTGTGGCCAAACATATGTTCAGAATGTCTCCTTCTGTTGTCTGAGGTGTGATGCAAATGCTGGTTGGGATAGGTTTGCATCTAATGTGGATCCTAAATCTGCTTGCACTTTTTAATTATTCATTGGAAGCATTGTTATCTCTCTGCTTGGCCAAAATGGCTCCCAAAATGGTGCACGTGCTCTTCTACTTCTTCCTGTGCTTGGTCCTAATCAGAACGCAGACCATGTCATCCTAAATCAGCTGAAGCCACGGAGAGCCAGTCTTCTGCACACACGCCCCAGATTGGGGGCTTGTAGATTACTGGACCAAAAGCAGGAGGGACTATGGACTTCTCCCTGCCTTTCCAATGTGGTGCTGCTTCTGGACTCCATAGACTCACTGGAACAGGGCCATGGCCAAATCTGACTTGCCTGAGATCCCAATCTGGGGTTCCCATTTGACCCCTTCTCCTGTTCCACCTTCTTTCCCCTGACAGCCTATCATCTGGGGTTATCCCAGCTTTTGTGCACTTTTCCCCCCATTCTAAATGGTTGAAATTCCTCACCTAAGGCTGAGTTAGTGGCAGTCAGAGCTTTAAGCTAAAATATGCTGGCATTTTTGATAACTTTGTCTCTGCCCCTTTTACCCCCAGCTCCGTCCGCCACTGTGGTCCCTGGGAGCTTCTTCAAAATTGGATTTAACTCTTTGGTTCAATACCTCTGTACTAGAGGTCCTTAAAACACACCAAAAGGATAAAGAGAGAGATGTTTTCTTCTCAGTCTACTATGTAACATTAGAACTTGAGGTCTCAACCAATTAAACTGATGGACAGTAAATTCAGGACAGATAAGAAAGAAGTAATTCTTCATACAACATGTACTGGCTACCACAAAATGTGGTGATGGCTACTACCTTGGGTGGTATGAAAAGTGGATTAGATGAATGAATGAATGAAGATGAAGATTAATAGCTATGTTATAATGGACAAATAGAACTTCCAGGTTCAGAAGTAGCCTACCTCTAAATGTCAGATGCTGGGGAGCAACAGCAGGGGAATGCTACAGCCTTCGTGCCCTGATTACCAACTTCTTGGAAGCACCTGAGAAATAGGATGCTGTTCTAGATGGAGCTTTGGTCTGATCCAGCAGAGCTCTTCTTATGTAAGGCACAGGTAGCATATGTAATAGAGTGGCACTGTCTAATCTTTTGGGACATTATTGGAGCATGCTTGTCCCAAACTGAAGGCACCACCAGCTAAGCTAAAAGGCCCTCCATGGATCCTAGTGGCCAAGAAGAGTTATCAACAAGGCAGCCAGTTGTATGAAAACAAACATCCATTAAGCACAGCACAGTGGTTTGAAACCAGCTGCTGACCACTAAGGAAATCCTGGAACTGGTCTTTAAGTGCATCATTTGGAACTTCCTTGGATTGTCTTCTGCTGTGGTGGTGCCACCTTCAGAACCTGGTGACTCTGAGGCAGCTCCAGTTGTGCACGTCTACTTTTGTGCACAAAAGCAGAGTGGTATGTGGACTCCCAAGCTGTACTCAGACAGTCCAGTGGTATCTGGCTGATGTTCATCAAACCCAAATTATCTATCATCTATATCTTTGGATGGCGTTGTCTGTGTGCACACATGGCCTTTTGGCCCATCTCATCCAGTACTGTTTACTCCAGCATCCCCCAAGCTCCAGTTGTGTTGGGCCTCATCCCAACATTAGGTGTCTGGAGCAGCAACTCCCCTATGAGGAAAGGTTGCAGTGTCCAGGACTGTTAAGCTTAGAAAGAAGGCAAGTATGGGAAGACATAACAGAGGTGTACAAACATTCTGCATGGTGTGGAGAAAGTGGGCAGGGAGATGTTTTTCTCCATCTCCCATAATTCTAGAACCAGAGGTCATCCCATGAAGCTGAATGGTGGGAGATTCATGACAGATACAAAGGAACAGACTCCTTCACACAGTGTATTAACTATGGATTTCAGTAGCACAAGATGTAGTGATGGCCACCGGCCTGGATGGCTTTCGAAGAGGATTGGACAAATTAATGGAGGAGAAGGCTATCAATGGCTGTATATTATGTCCAGCATCAGAGGCAGTATGCCTTTGTATACCAGTGGCTGGGGAACGCAAACAGGGGGTGCTATTTCACACTCATGACCTACTTCTGGCCTTCACATGGGGGCATCTGGGTGGCCAGTGTGTTAACAGAATGCTGGACTAGACAGCATTCTGACCTGCTCTGATCCAGCAGGGCTCTTCTGATGTTCTTAACCTGATATGCTGGCTGGGGATGATGGGAGTTGTATTCCAATACATCTGGAGGGCACCAGATTGCGAAAGGCCAGGGTCTCTGCCAGAGAGAAGACTTTTGCAGCACTTGCTACTGCCTGAATTTTTTTTCAGCTGGAAATGCTAGGCATTGGATGTGGGGCCTTCTGCATGCAAAGCATGTGTTCCCCCAGTGAGCTATGGTTCCTCCCCTATGCATGAGTGCCTGTGAGGACCTACGCCTGTTTGTCACTGGCAGCTTGTGGACGAGAGGATTCTATGTTCCATTCCTTCAAGCTGGCACCTTTCTGTTTGTTTAGAATCTGGCCTGCTTCCTCTCAGTCAGAATGCGTCGGGCACATGCCACTGTTTCCATCCATTCCACAACTTGGCAGAATGTCATCTCCTTTGTCCCTATGATGCATTTTGTTATATAAAGTTAGCCTGAAAAACCTTTCTGCATTCCCACCCCTGCCCCCCTCATCTCCCTCGTTGACTTGAAAGTGCCAAAGTTTATCGTCTCAGAAGGGACGTGCTGCGTCAGGAGAAGAAAACGGACATTGTTCTGTCCCGAATGCCCAGCAGCGTCACTGCTGCTTCGATTCTGGAACTGCTTCAGTCATGCATGTTTGCATATGTTAAAAATATTTAGTCCAGTGCTAAAAAAAATATTATGCCCCAAATCTGGGGCCAGCTCAACATAATGCCATCTATGTGTGTCTAGTTGAACTGGAAATCTCACAGCACAAAGCAACCCTATCTTCCTGAAAGGCTTGAGATGGCTGGGTATTTAACTAGTGAGTGTGAACGAAAGATATTCCCCTTTAAGCTTTCTAGCGTGCTTACTCCACGAGGCTTCAAGAGCGACCTTTCTCCCCTCTGCCTTTTATTTAAACAAGCTATGCGCCTGTTGCCCTCTGAGAAAAAGGAGACGCACTTCTTGAGAGGTCAAAGATCACACAGAGTTTCTACCCTCTTGGCCTCTGTATGCTAAAATGGTGTTAAATTGGCACTCCGGGGCGATGCCGCGAGCGGTGAGTGACAGCAGCGATCACAGCACTCGTGTCCTGATAAGTTGCTAGTTCTGCCACACATCATTTTGTTAGTAATGACTTTTCCCTGTCCAGGCTGCTTAGGTTTTTGCGGTCCATTACATCCCCCTTTTCAACAATGTGTTATGAGATTCCAGCCAAGAAAGTGTTTCCTTTGTAGCTGACCATCCCTCTGCAGTGCAAGGCCAGGTTGCCTGGAGGATCATCTCCTCCCATACATACCTGCCTGCACCCTAAGATCGTCCTCAGAGGTCCTTCTCTCGGGGCCCCCACCAAATGAAGTGAGGTGGATGGCTGCTCTGGAGAGGGCCTTTTCAGTGGTGGCACCCCCATTCTGGAACACCCCCCCAGAGATGCTCACCTGACACCTAGTACGTTGTGGTCTTTTTGGCACCACATGGCGGCTTCCTCATCCTCCCTTTTTGGCCCTTCAGTTTTAAAAATTGTGTTAATGGTTTTTTAGCTCTTTGCACTACTGCTGGCTTGTACCTTGGTTCTTACTTTGGCTTTATTCTGTTTTTTAAATGTAATATTCTGTTTTTATATTATGTTTTACTATGTCATTGTATTTTATGGTTTTGGCTAATGGGCAGTATAGAAATGTAATAAATGAATAAAGAAAAAAGAAAAAACTGTGCAAACAGAACACGGTGTAAGGAAACTTGCACCAGTGTGGTGTTGCACATTGTGATTTTGCACCGATACAGTAAAACACCAACAGTATTTGCTACAGGGCAGTGGCCCAAAGACTATGTATAATCCCATCCAAGTCTTTACACAAGCTAGTCCAGCCCTACCATTAGGCAAAGTGAGGCAGTGGAGGATGTTGGTGGTGTTGGCGGTAGCCCACCCACCCCAGCCATTCCTTCACCCCCCCAGTGGATAGGATCAGGCTGCAGAAGTAACTCCTCATGGGTAAATACAGCAAGACAGGGGTGGCAAAGCATAGGATAGACTGCATCTCATAGCAAATACTTATCTCTGGCCTTGCCTCAATTCTTTGGGTTTGGGCAGTCCATATCTTCAGCCCTGAGGGATCAGGAGTCAGGCTGCATAGTAGCATGGATTATGTCTGCTGCTTTATCTACTGATACCAAATAAAATATTCATTGAAAGTCAGCTCTGTGCATGTTCAGGGGTAATATGCTCCTCGACTTGGGGAGGGAGGCTGCCATTTGCTGCTCTGCCTCAGGCAGCAAAATGTCTTTGGCTGGCCCCATAGCCAAGTCAGATGGGAGTGTGATGTGAAGAGCACTACTGAGCACCACTCTGTCCGGGCAGAACAGGACCAAGGCAGCGTCCATGCATTGGTACAATGTTGTGGCCCCAAACAGTAGGACGGTCTTAACGAAAACATGCGGATGCTGTCATGGAACGAGATGCTGTCCTAAGTTACCTGCATGAATGCTCCTGCTGAATAATTATTAATTCACTATGCTAAGCATACTTGATCAGGCCTCAAGCATTCTGCTGTGGGTCATGGGCCCACTCACATCCCACCATGCTGAAAACCTCCCCCTCCCCAATTCATGTGAACAGGCCTCCAGATCTTTATAGTTCAAAGCACATTTTGAATGGGTGAGGAATGAATGAGTTGCACCAATTAATCAGTTTATGGGTTAGATCCAGACTTACTCATACTTAAAATAGACCTATTGAAATCAGTAGGGCATAGGTTAGTCCTAACCTATGTCCCATTGACTTCAAGGAGCTCTCTCTTAAGTATAAGTCAGTATCCAACACAATTTTTTCAGCTGGAGCAGTAAGGATGCTGTTGATTTTCTAGGGATTGTTTTCCTCTGAAATGCAAAATTATTTATTTATTTACAATATTTATATACCACTCCGGATCAAAGATTTCCCCAAATGGGAAGAAGTTAATTTTGTCTGCGCTGCAATGACAACACTGAACCATTTGCCATTCACTTCTGTACACATTTATTAAGAAACGGTAACAATAATAATGATTAATTATTTGGGATGGTGTCTAAATCAGAGATGGGGGAGCAAAAGAGAAAGGCTAAAGGGATCTTTATTCCTTCCTTCACACACTCTTTTCCTGCAAACATTTTGAGAGCAACTGTAAAAACCTATCCGGCACACTGTAGCTATTCATGCCTCAGCTGGGGGTTGAAGTGTGTGTGAAGTATATATAGAAAGCAAAAGAGTGAGGGAAAAAATGTGTGTGTCTCTGTGTGAGTTGTTTATATTTTAAAAAGTGTACACAGGCATGCATGACTAAAAGAATGACTTGTTCACAATATGACCAAGAGGTGTATATATAATGAGTCCGTTGTTTTAATGGGTGCCTTAATACAATATATGCAGAGGCAAAGTATCCAGTCCACTGAGATGTTTGAGAAACAGGCCATTACATAAACTGCACAGTGCCGGCAGAAAGGCAACTGTTAGTTATCCCTTGGAGACAGAATTATGGGGGTGGGGAATAAAGACAGCAGTTTTCTTTTCTCCGTTGAGGGAATGAGGCATTTTCCTCTTCATATGAAGGCGTCTCCATCCACTGTACCTACTTAACCAGTAGAATGTCAGACTGGAAAAACATTGTAAGCATAGGCAGGTTATTGGAAGTCCTCGTTGGCATAGGCGGCTTGGCGACCCGTGTGTGCTCCGACTCCGAGAGATTAGCCCTGTAGTAGCTTCACATGCAGAAGCTCCTAATGCAGGGGCATTGAACTTCTTTCAGCCTGAGGGCTTAATTCCAGTTTGGAGAAGCGCTCAGGGGCCACATTCCAGTGGTGGGAGGGGCCAAAGGCAAAAGGGCCATAGGCAAAATTCCAAAACAAAACCCTACGATGACGATGATTTCGATACCGCCCGTTAGCCAAAGCCCTCTGGGTGGTTCACAACCATTCACAAAATCACAAACCACAAGATAGTAAAATACGGCATAACATTTCAATACACAAATGTAAAACAATGTAAACAGCTAAAAACCATTTTAGTAGAATACTAGTCCTGTTGAAGCTTAAAGCTGTTATCGCCAGCAGCTAAGCTTTAGGAGAGGTCCCAGGGCGTAGTCTGAAAGCACATGAGCCAGCCACCTTGCTGAAGCTAAGCAGGTCTGGGTCTGGTCAGTGCTTGGAGGGGAGACCACCTGGGAACCACATGTGGCCACCTTGAGTTCCATGAGGGAAGAAAGGTGGGGTACACATGTAATGAATAAATACATAAACAATGTTAATGTCCTAGAATGGAAAAGAAATCATGCCATAGCTGGGGAACCATGACATGATAGATGGCCAGGAGTGGGGAATGCAAGAACCACCTGGCGATGTGGAGAGGAGAGTGGCCTTTTGGGAAATCCCAGAGGGCCAGACTGGGACCCTAGACTGGCTGAATTTGGCCTCTAGGCCTGTGCTATGGCCACTCAGTCCCAGAAACTGCAGTGAAAAGGAACTCAACTAGCAAAGACACTGCCAGCCGGAGTAAAGAGCACTGATCTAACTGAACCAAAGGTCTGACTCCGTGTAACACAGCTTCAGTAATTCAGACACACACACAAATTTGTTGTGCAGATGGACTTCCCCACTCATTCCAGCAGAAGAAAGAGTGGGTCCACTTGAAACGGACAGGGAAGCATGCACAGGGCTGGAGTTCCATGCGTAGAGCTGGAATTCAAGGGTAGGCATGGTTGGGCACTTGCTGAGGGCTCACACCCCAACAGGGGCCCACTGGCAACAGCCCCCTGGACTTGCTCCTCCTCTTCACCACTGCGGCCTGCTCATTCACCTGATGCAGAAAGGGCAGACTTGCAGCAGTCACACAGGCACCTCTGTGTGCTGCCCTGTGGGTTGCTCTATAACAGGGAAATGGCGGAGGGGTGAAAGGTGAACCCCCTGCTTCCCTCCATCGCAGCCCCATTCTGAATTTGGGGAGGGGCAAGGGCTCCATTTTAGCCCTTTCAAAGTCCTGCAGGGGACCTGATCTGGTTGAGAACTGCCTTCCTCGCTTGAAGCCTCCTGAGCCAAGACTGCACACATTCTCTTTAGCGGTGCAGCAAGCGGGGGCAAGCAGAGGGGTTGCGTGTCGACAGTCCTCGGGCTCTGATCTCTTGCATCAACATTCAGATCAAGGCCGGCGTCAAGAGTTGGCCTGGCCAGGCACCTGCTGAGGGCCCGCACCTGAGAGGGGGGCCCACTGGCAAGAGCCCCCTGGACTTGCTTCCCCTCTTCACCACTGCAGCCTGCTTGTTCCCTGCCTCTCACTCTGGCCCAGATAATAGAGGTGGTGAGAAGGAGCAGCAGGAGATGCCACGGCCTCCTTGCTCCCTGGCTGTGTGCCTGTCAAGCAAGCAAGTGGTAGCATGAGCGTCTGGTGACACTTGTGGGAAGGGGCAGGAGGCCCGTTGAGGGTGTCGTGCCCAACCCCCCCCCCCCCCAATACCCTGGAGCTGGCACTGTTTCCACTGTAAATTTATATGATAAATATTCCTCTACTACTTTCTGGGCATTCCAATTTTTGCCAAATATATGCTGATAAACATCAGTATTTCCCATCTGAATGTATGTGATAATGGGTGATAATGGGTGGATGGGTGGCATGCAAGGTATGTAGTGAATAAATATTTGACAAAATGTGGTAGCTGGCGTGAACGGTGCATCGCATCAGACAATGTCAGCTGTTATTGGGACTCTTACAATGCAAACCTATACACGTCTTCTCACAAGTAAATCTCACTGAATTTTACAAGGCTTACTCCCAGTCCCAGGTAAGTGGGTATAGGCTAGTAGCTTTACAGGGCCCTTCTCCAGCCTGGTGCCCTCTGGAAGTGTTCTGCTACAACTCCCGTCATCTCCAGCGAGTGCAGCTGTTGGCCATGAATTTGAAATTTGCTGCAGAAATTTGATTTCTGGGTGGCGGGATGCAAGAACAGAACAATCAAAAGACCATCAGCACATCTATGCCACCTGGTTTTGGGACACTGTGATCAAATTTTGAATTCAAATTTTTAAATTTGGATTCAGCTCTCTGTTGCTGTTCAATGTTTTTGTTAAGTGTCCAAGGAAGGTGATTCCATACCTCCCCTTTTTTTCAAAGAGCTCAAGGCAACATACATGCCCCCATCATCACACTCACGCAGTAACACACACACACAGTATTTGTATCCTCACTACAACCTTGTGAAGTAGCTTAGACTGAGAGATAGTAACTGCCCCAGTGTCCTCCAGTGACCTTCACTGACTGAGCAGGAATTTGAACCTGGGCCTCCCCAGTCCTAGTCCTACACTGCAATCATAACACCACACTGGCTGGGTTCACACATGGCAACCCACACTCAAGTTTGAGTATGGGTTGAGTGTGGGTTGTCTTTGAACCATGGATTGTTGTTGAACCATGGGTTGTTGTGTTGTGTGAACCCAGTCATGCCAACTAATTATGGTGTGTTAACCACAGACAACCCATTAAGAGAACCCATGGTTGGTGGTTGGTTTGTGCACTGTGGGTTGTTCATGGTTAACAAAGTATGTTTTTTTATCATGGCTGGGTTCAGACAACACAACAACCCATGGTTCAACAGCAACCCATGGTTCAGTGAAAACCCACATTCAACCCATACTCAACCTTGAGTGTGGGTTGTCATGTTGTGTGAACCCAGTCACTGTCTCATAATTTGGAAGCTCCCCATTAAAAACTTTGTGCATTGTGGCTTAGAACAGCCTTCCCCAATTTGGTGCCCTCCAGGTGTGTGGGACTGCAACCCCCATCATTCCCAACCAGCATGGCCACTGGGAGTGATAAGAACTGCAGTCCCACACACCTGGAGGGCACCTGGCTAGAAAAGCCTGGTTTAAAGTATGCCTGTGGTCTGGCTGGAACCTCACCTTGGTCCAAACAGTCCAGGTGGTGTGGGGCATGGCACTATCTCTAAGTCTCGCATCTTCCTCTGCAATTGGAGTGTAATAGTGTTGGTCAACCACAGCTGGAAGGAGTGCAGTGAGAGATAGACCCAGAGCGAAGCACACTGAATGAGCTACATGAATGCTAATGGGCCAATCCAGTTGGTCCTCAGCAGTCTCACCTCTGTTGGTGCTCCCATGTGGAGCGCAGAGTGCATGGGAAGGGAACACTGGGGGAATGGATTAGCCCCTATGCATGATTCAAACAGAATCTTTCTGTAGTTTATTCCCAAAGCTCCTTGTCACATTTTTGGTGGAAGAGGTGGACAATTGCTCCGGCTTTTCTTTCTGGGCTCTTCTGAGGTATCCGAAAAATGCCCCTGAATCGTCTTCTGATGCAAAAATTTTACACGTTCCTTTAGCCCAGCTTTCCTCAATCTAGTAACCCCTGCCAGATGTGTTAGATTACAACTCCCAGCATCCCCCAGCCAGCTACTGTTGTCCAACACATCCATTCCAGAGGGCAGCAGAGTGGCCATTTGTCTTCTTTTACAAAGGACAGTCCTCAATTTGAAAGGCTGTCCTGCCCACGTCTAGTTGAAAGATAAAGAACCGTCCGAAAGAAGAGCTAAAGGGCCTTGAAGCTGCCCAGCCACCACAGCAGCTGGACAGCAGAGTGAGCAAGGGCCACACAGGTCACCTGTTCACAGTCTTCCACATTATGGTGAGATGTGCCATTTCTATTTAAATTGTCATAATGATTTCTAAATTTGCATCCACACATATAAATCAGCCCATGCAATTTTTAGGCAAATCGGGGTCCTCTTTTGTCTTCTTTTGGGGGTGATGCATTTCCTCTTTGTTGACAAGTCCTCAGTGGCTACCAGGTTGCACTGCTTTGGCCTTTTCCCCATGGAGGCTCAGCCTTCCCGAACCCTCTTTGTGGCTTTCACCCAACTCTTTTCCAGTTTGTCGACACCTTTGTCTATTTGTCAGCAGAGACCTGTGCTGTGCGCTCTCATCTCCAGTGGTGGCACCGTGAGCTGATGTGGCCCGGCTCTTCCACCGCAAGGAGCTAGGCCTGCTAATTAAAGGAAAGCTCTGTCTTCTTCTTCGCGGAGTGTTAAGGCCTTCTGCTCCCTGGATTTGGATGCCCAGCAGTCTTTGAATTCCACAGGTCTGTGTGCCACTGCCTGTCCCTGGACCACAGTGAAAGGCACCATTCATGCCGGCAGCCCAGCCTTCTTAAATTACCACACCCCAGGCCTCTGCTCTTCAGCCTTGCCCTGTTTTCCTTTCATTAACAGGATTCCCATATTGAATCTCCTCTGAGAAGCTGGAAAAGAGATGCCGCATCTATATTAGCTCCAGGAGTGTGCAAATGGCTCACCATCCCGGAGTTGGGACACTGCTTATCAGGTTGCGGAGAGGGTGGGGCGTGATTTTTAAAATCCAAAGCCAGGCTTTGTTTTTTATTTTTAAATTAAAACACACACACCAAGAAGTTGATTTCAAATGGAATGTATCTTTTTTTAGCACCATTGTGTTGCATGTGCAGAGGAGGAGAGAGAGAAGGACAAAGTCTTCTTGGTCTAAGGTTGGGTTTGCACATTCTCCTGGCGATATAATTCCACTTTTGTTATGGAGCACAGGAAGCCGGGATACATGGCGTTAGAACACAGCAAGCTGCCTCCTACTGAGACAGACCCTGGGTCCATGTAGCCCAGTACTGTTGGCTCCAACTGGCAGCTGCGGCTCTCCAGGGTTTCAGGCAGGCATTTTTCCAGCACTGCCTGGAGATGCTGGGATCGAACCCGGGCCCTTCTGCATGCAGAGCAGGTGCTGTGACCCTTCCCTTGACTTCCTGATCTAACACAGAGGCAGACGACCTTTGGGGGCCTGTGGGCACCTTTGGAATTGGAGGAGCTGTCCTGGGCACCTCCGCCACAAACAGGCACACAGCAGAGGAAGGCATCTGCCTGCAGCCCCTCCCACTGTCTTCATCTCCTAGGACTGGCTCTGAGCCCCGTGTGTGGCCCAGAGGCATTAGCAGGGAAAGAAGACAGGATGGAGCAGCCAGAGTTCCTTGCTTTGCTTTGAAGGGAGGCCAGCTGCCATTGCTTATTTGTTATTTCAATAGAAAATTGCGAAGGGAGGGGCACCTCAGCGGATGCCAAGAAAGTTGTCCGAGGTTCAATTTGTGCCCGCAGGTGCCATGTTGCTTACCCCTAATCTACCATGGTGGCTTCCTGACTCATCTGCCATGCACTTTCTCCCATGTAGAAATTAGGCTGTTGTTGTTCCGTCAAAAACGTCAGTGGAACAATTCAGAGTGTTCTATGCAGACAGCCTGATTCACTCTACCAACTTAGTTTTGGCTGTTGGGTGTGCTTGGAAAAGGAGGGGCCCTCCAGTCCCCTAATCCATCCCCTGGGCCACATGCTGGCTGGAGGAGGAAGCGGCAGGCCGTCCAAGAAACCTGAAAATTAGCACTCCAGGCTTCCTGGTCCTGGGAATCAGCTGGTGGCAGAGGGCCAACCCCATGCCACTTGCATACTATAAGGCTCCAAGAGATGCAGCAATCTGCAAGGCCAATTAACCACATTGGCTGGGGATGATGGGAGCTGTAGTTTACCGCATCTTGAGGGCTCCAGGTTGGGGAAGGCTGCTTTGTACTGTCTCCCTATGCCAGTTCTAAATTCTAGATCAATGCAAAGTGAAAATAGCTGGGGCGAGTAGCAGGGCCTTCGCAACAGTGGCACCAAGGCTGTGGAGTGAACTCCCCTCCCTGAGATTAGGATGGCTATGTGTCCTACTTTACAAGCAACAGTCCTCTGTTTGAAGGGCTGTCCAGTCCAAGTCCACTTGAAGGACCATAAGAAGGGAGAGCAGCAGGGGCCTTGAAGTTTCCCATCAGTGCTCAGCACCTGGACAGCAGACTGAGCCAGGCACACAGGCAACCTGGTTGCAGCCTTCCCTTCCCCACTACATGATGCATTGTATTTCTATTTAAATTGCAGTAAGTATTTCTAAATTTGCAGTTATGCATTTAAATGAACATACGCACATTTTATGTAAATCTGTATCTCCTTCTACCCTCCTTTCTAGAAAATTCCCTTATTATTATTATTATTATTATTATTATTATTATTATTATTATTATTCCACCTCTTTATTGGCCTACCAGAGGGGCTGCAAAAACGCATCTTGTCTGTTTGGCCTTTGGTTCATCTGGCAGGATTTGTTTGCGCTTATTGGTGCTTTTGTTTGTTTGTTGTTGAGTTTATTGCATTTTTTCTCGCAGTGCACCACCTTGAGCACTGGAAAGGCAGCTAAGTAAATACAGGATAAAGAGCTGTTGCTGAGGGATCCTCTTTGGCTCTTGGTTTGTGCTCCCTGCCTCCTTCTGCTTGAGGCACAAACTACGGGGGCCTGAACTTTGCCAGCACTTGGCCCTCAGTGCTTGATAGCTATTTCCCCGAGTGGAAATTCTTAAAATCTGAGCCAGCCCTTCTTAGGGAGGTGTGAACAGTTGCTGGGGGAGGCCTGATTGTTTCTCCCCAGTGCTTCCCAGGAAATGCCCTGCTTGGCCCAGGTGACAGACCATTAACATATGACCTGAGGACTGTCATTGATGCACTGGTGACTTCTAGATTAGACTACTGTAATTCACCAGTATGGGGCTGCCCTTGGTGAGGATTCAGAAGCTTCAACCGGTGCAGAATGCTGCTACCTCTCTGGGGATGGGGGTAAATTAGTACAGTCCCATTACGGCTGTATTGAAATGACAACACTGGTGACTGGTGTGCTTTTAAGCCAATTCAAAGCTGGCTGGGAATGATGGGAGTTGTAGTCCAACATGTCTGGAGAACACCAGGTTGGGGCAGGGTGCCCTAAAAATGGGTCAGTTTTCTTTCCTGCATATCTCAGGGAATGCCTCCTCCAATATGAATTTCCCCATAGTTTAAGATGAACCACTGCGGCCCTGCCTTTGGAAAGGGACCATAGCTCAGTGGTAGAGCCCCTGCTCTGCATGCAGAAGGCTGCCAGTTCAGTCCCCAGCAATTCCAGCTCGAAGGCCCTCATAGGAGGTGATGAGAAAGACCCTCCCTCCCAGAGATCCTGGTGACTCTGAAACACTGGAGAGCCGCAGTCAGTCAAAGTGGATAATACTTGCGGATATGCCTTCTCTCTCTTATCATCCCTGCCTGATCACTGAGGTCTTCTGAAGAGGTGCTTCTGGTAGTTCCACATGGGTTGGAGATCTGCTTGGACACCACCAGGAGTAGGGCCTTTAGTGTATCGGCTTGCACCCTATGGAAGGCCCTGCCCCTTCCACATGAGATCAGGCATGCGTCTACATTACTTTGCTGTTGGTGTCTGTCTGTTGAAGACTTTTCTTTCCAGACAAGCACTTCCTGACTGCTGATTAAAACCCAGCCACTGTTTTGTTGATGCATTTGTTTGTATTGTAATTTTTTGTATTTGGTGTTTTAACTTGTACACCACTCTGAAATATTTTGATGTGGAGCAATTTATAAATCCCATAAGTAAATAAATAAGGAAGGAAGGAAGGAAGGAAGGAAGGAAGGAAGGAAGGAAGGTATGGACAAATATTGTGACCTGGTGGAAGCCAGCTACCTGTTTCTCAAGTTCCAAATGATTTGGAAGCCAGATTGATGACCACACGAAGCAAGGCTTTTTTGGTTCCTGCCCCTGGAATTCTAAAATGCACTTCTGGAGTCTGCTTATTTGGCTCTCTCTCTCCTATCCTATGGCATTCTGGAGAGAGAAACGGCTTAAGCCAATGTGGTTTCCATGTATTTTTGGAATTTATTATTTGTATTCTTCTGCCATTTTGTTCTCTGGATTTCTTGGCAGATGTTTCAAACTATTGATTCTTGCTGTTTCAGTGTTTTATATCATCTGACCTTTGTGACTGTTTTCATCCAACTGGTTTTATGAAAGGATGTATAAGAAATTAGTCTCAGTTTGTTTTAGATCAGGATTTACCTAGTTCACACCTTCCAGACTGAACATAGACTCAGACACAACCTGCAGTCAAAGTCCATACATTTCTGAGCTACCAATGTGATTTGCAGACATCTCCCCAAAAAAACATGCTCAACAGCATGTGTACATTTGAAAAATGTGCATGAAAAAAATGCATACTTTTGAAAAATGTGCACAAATATGCTTTAATCAATGGGACAATGCATACATTTCAAAGATGCACACAACTGATGTGTACATTTGGGAAAATATGCATGAAAGTATGCACTAATTTTCATGTGAAAAGAAGAAAAAGAAAAACAAAGCTCGCAATCTGATATGGACTTGAGCCAGAACAAGCTTTGGGAAGGAATTTGGAGAACTTTGGTGAGCTCACGTTTGCCGATTTGCACATCCCAAGTGTTATGCACTGCATTGGGAGTGTCACCTGGGAAGTCATGCAGAATTCTAAAAGAAAGAAATAAAACTACTGCATTGCCACAGAGAGCAATGTGCTGTTCCATGCACTGGTCATCAGCAAAGGATTCCATGAGTAAAAAATCTACATGATGCAAGCTTTTTCATCTTCCCAAAAGGGGATGGTCTGATAGAGCCTTGCTCTGTCAGTTTCCTTATGATCTGCTCAGGCCTGGTTCCCAAAGGTGGGCATTTGCTGTGGTCCCTTGCTGTGATCCCAAGACCAGCCAGGCAGCTTTGCCCAAACAATGTCATAACCCTCACTCAAAAAGAACTGTGCCCATTCATGCATTGCCAAAAAAAGAGGAAATGCAGCAGAAAAAGGACAAAAGAAGACAGAGAGGTTCATAAAATGAGCATATAGTAATGTATATAGAGAGATAATTATGATATTTATTACATTTCTATACTGCCCCATGGCCAAAGCAGTTTGGGTAGTTTACAGATGCACATTTAGGCAGAATTGCTATAATTTAACTAGAAATACTGTACATCTCAGTGTATAGTGGGGGAAGAGTGTGTCCAGGTGAGCCATCCGCCTACTCCGTTTTCTGTCCAGGTGCTAAGCGCTGATGGGCAACTTCAAGGCCCCTGCCTGCTCTCCTTCTGAGGGTGCTTGATCTTTAAACCAGGCTTGGATTGGAGAGCCCTTCAAACAAAGGACTGTCCTCTGTAAAGTAGGACACCTGTCCACCCTACAAAGGCACAAGGCAGTAAGACAGAAGCCTCAGTTTGCTGGCAGATTAACCAGCCCCACTGAGTGTACTTTGTTTGAGGGCCAACCAAATCCTGCAGCTGGTGCTGGAACGGCTTGATTGTCTCCATGCTGAGGACCAGTGCATGAGCATTGCCAGGTGAATGGACTGCCTTATGTTTTGCCTGAGGTTAACACGTACATGGCCATCTAAGCATTTATTTATTTATTTATTTATTTATTAAATTTATTAATCGCCCATCTGGCTGGTCACCCAGCATGTGGTGGCTGTGGGAAAAAGCTGTGCACGGTAGCCTCCAGCCCACTGCAGGCTGATCATGCACACCGCCAGGAAGTCATTCAAGTCAGTGCAGTGTCATGATTAGAGTGCAATGTGTTGGTTAGAGTTTGTCACTAGAACTTGGTAGACCCAGGTTCAAATCCCCACCCAGCTGTGAAGCTTACTGGGTCACTGGGTGACTTGAGCCAGTCCCCCCCCCCAGCCTAACCTGCCTCACAGGGTTGTTGTGAAGATACAAATGGGGGGAGGGGGAACTACATCTGTCTGTATGTGCTGTTTCTAATTCTACTATTGTTGCATTTTTTAAATTGTGTTTTGAAAAATTTTTTAATGATTATTTTAATGAAATTTATTTTGGCCTTCGTTTTATTATTGTTAGCTGCCTTGAGGCAGCTAGGGGGTGGGGTGGGAAGGGGTGGAAAGGCAGGGTATAAATCAAATCCAATCAAGAAATAAATATCTCCCTTCTGGTTCAGGAAAGGCAAGATACAAATATCATAAAGACATAAAGGTAACAACGCACAAGATTTGCGCTCCAGTGTATGTTGGCAGCAGATGTCACAAATATGCATTAACAAAACAGGGAAAATGACTCATTTTCAAAATGCAACTCCTGTGTTGGTGAAATTTTCCCAAAGGGTTTAAGATCTGGACACCCTTCTTCTTCCTCCCCACCCCACCCCACCCCACCCCACCCCTTTTTTTGCGGTGTGCCTGTAAAATTTATATATGGGGGGCAGCGGGGACAATGGAAGTGTCCTACTGGTTGGACTTACAAAATGCAAGGTGTGTGAATACGCATGTGAGATGTTTATTATATATACAGGATTCTGCATATTAAGGAGAACTGTAAAGGCTTAGGAACAAGCTAGACAGAATGGCGGCAGATCTGTGCATTTAAACCTGGATATGCCCCAGTCATGGAGAAACTGAGTGGGTGGGAGTGTTGTATGTCTGATTTAAAGGACCAAAAGGGACACAGAAGTGTCGAGGGCTCCGCCCCCCCCCCACCTCTGGTTCACCTCCTGACACCTCCCCCTCAAATGATTTTCCTGATAAACAGCTGATGGGGAGGTAAACCCATGTCTGGATTGTACCACTTTAAGTCACAGATGTGGGCACCCTTTATTTATTTATGATTACACACATATCCTGCCTTTTTTCTTCCTCCAAGGAGGCCCAGGTGGCTTGCATGGTCCTCCTCTCTGTTTTATCCTCACAACAACCCTGTGAGGCAGGTTAGCCTGAGAGCCAGTGCCTGGCCCAAAGCCACCCAGTGAGGTTCATGGCTGAGTGGCGACTAGAATCTGGATCTCCCAAGTCCTAATCTAACAGTCTAACCACTATACCACAGCGGCTCTCCTTACTGAATGTTCTTCCATGCTCAAATAGATGCCTGCACAGAGAATAGGAGCATGTCAGGGAGAGAGTGGTTCTAGTCTGCCTTTCTTTCTTTCTTTCTTTCTTTCTTTCTTTCTTTCTTTCTTTCTTCTTTCTTTCTCTCTGACTTCTATATGTAGAGTTAATTTCCTTCCCTCCTGTATATAGGAGCATTCTGAAATGGTACAGTCTGAAACGGTACAGTCTTGACACCAATTCCCCCGCCCCCGCTCTGCTGGTTGTGTGAACTGAGCTTGAGCGAAGGCACACAGGGTTAGCTTCCAAAAGGCTTAGGAGGAGATTGTGAGTTGCCAGATGACAGGGGCTGCCCATACTATCAAGGACCATTTTGCACAGTGAGTGTTGGCTGCACAGCAGCTGAGTGTTGTTTGCCCTTCAGGATGACACCACAACTCAGCAATGCTCAGTTGCTTCGGAGGCTTGCAAAATGAGAGGTGAAATGTGAGCTATTAGAAACCACGTGCATTTTTATTACAAACAAAGCAAAAAGTCATCCTCGCCCTGCAATTACAAGCAGCAAAAGCCAGGCCCTCCTCTCTGAATCATATAGAGCAGACATCTCTGGAGACAAGCATATAGGCACAGAGGGAGCCTTCCTTTCCTAGGAACTGCTTGGCTGGGATCTTTATCCTAAGACTTTTATTGAAATTCCACTTGCTTTTCAAGATTAGACAGCAAATGACTGTCTACATTTATGGAGCTACATAAATAACCAGCACTTGAAAAGGAATTTGGTCACATCCTACAGAGATCCGCATTGCCCCGTATGGGGGTTTCAAATGTCCTGCATCTTTCCCTCCACCAGGAAAGGGGCACCTTCTACCTACTAATCTTCCTCTTCCTTTTCTCAGTGCAAAGCCCAAAGCAGGGTATTGTTTCAGCCAAACACACTGTGCAGTTTTGTGCAAAGAGGCCATATGGTTCCCACACACACATTTTATTTTGGTGTAAATTGAGAGGGGGATGTGGTTTGTTGTTAAAACATGAGCTGCTAGAATTGACACCCTGGATGTGCAGGAAGTCAGCTGTGCTTACTCATCAGTGATGAGAAATGCACTCTGAATATGCCCAGAGGCACATTTCTTTATCATTACATTTCATATTCCAGGTTCAGTCCTGGGTTAAAACAAATTCTAGGGCAATTCCACAGAGCCATGAAAAGAAACTCAGGGTGGGGTGGTGGTTGCGATCCTGATTAATCCTCCATGTTAGAATAGTTATAGAATAGGTGAAATCACATCCTTGATAGGCACAACTAAGCGCTTCAAAAACTTGAAAGCTTTCTAATGTCAAAGCTTCTTCATTAGCCACTGATGTTCACGGCCCACATAAATCTGATCTGGTTATGTTGTCTTCACACTGAAGACTAGCTGCTTGGATGTTTTGCTCTAACAACACACACAAATACTCATTCTGGGAAACTAATTGAAAGCTATGGCAGATAAACAACCCTGACATTTCCAGTGGAGACACCAGCTACTCTGTTGCAAGCCTGGAGTAACTGCACACATTTCATTTGCATTACTCTGGACTGATCTGCAGGATAGATCAGGGTGGAATACCTTCGTCATCTTGACACTGTAATCAGTCCACTGGCTACCTTTTCTCTGTCCTGCCAGGAATTTGGAAATGTTGCCAAGTGATGGAGATTATTCGGGGAGAAACAGGGATGTGATTTAAAATGCAGCTCATTATCTGATTGTTTGTAGCTGCAGGTTTTTTAATTAAAGCGGTGGCTGAGATTTGATAAGACGAGAGGGGCGGTGTTTGGGGCAGGGTTTTTTTTTAAGTGCCTTGGCATCTTACACCTGTCTATCTCTCATCTAAAGGTACAGAATCCATTCTTGGAGCTGACAGCCAGTCCCAGCAGATTTCAAATACTGTCAGATAAGTAATAAATACATTACAGATTAGAGAACCTCTTGGCAACCCGTTGCCAAATGGATATAGTTGGGCTGGGTGGGTTTGGGTAAGAAATGATTATACTGGGACTCGGTGAACAGGTAAATATGTGATAAGAGAAAAGGAGAATAAAGATAGAGGAAGATGCTATGAGGATGGCTCAGGTGAAGATAATTTCTACAAAAGAGACTTGCTGAGTCTCAACATGACTGAAAGTTCTGTCTGTCTTTATATTTATATCCTACCCTTTCTCACACTTGATCCCTAAAGCCTTCTTTTTAATCCCAGAAATCTGGTGGCCCAGTTGAGATGAAGACAGGGTCCTCTGCACATGGTCAAGAGACACTTTCCCATTATGCACATCTTCCACAAGCTGAGTCCTGAAAAGAGGTTCTGGGGCTTTCTCTTTATGGAGCCCCTTCCAATCTTAAGGAGGTTCCTTGAGGAAAAAAGGTGGGATAGAAATGTAATAAATAAATAAATAAATAAATAAATCTCTTATCCCCCTCAGCACCTGGATTTTTCTTTTTTTTAAGGGGTCTGGGGCTCAAACCCAGAGGGCCCTAACTCAACAAAACCCCTCCCTATCCCTACACTCCCTCCTCACTCCACCAGTGGCTATCCTGCAAAAATACTGGAAACAGGTTCCAGGGCCCATGGTGGAGGCAGTCGTTTAGACCCTGGACAATGATTTTACGGCCATGTGTATCGTTTCAGCACTGCAGCACATCACTAACATTTCCCTTCCGCCCCTCTCCTCCAACTGCCATTCCATGCTTGCCGCATGTGTGTGCGCGCGTGTGCATGCAGTTTTGCCTTTTAATTCCACTGAACTCATAGCATTGTCATCATGACCCATATGACATGGAGTTTGTTTCAGGCAGGCGTTTTTCCAGCCCTTTCTGGAGAGGCGGGGGACCAGGGGCCTTCTGCATGCAAAGCAGGGGCTCTGCCACAGCCCGTCCCCTCATCACCTGCTGCTCTCTAGATGGTACTTTGAGGCCCAAGGGCTGCAGAGGCCTGAGCTTTGCCCCCCAGGGCCAGCCCTAGCGGCACCGCAGTCCGGGGCTCAGCCAGCCCTGCGCTTCTTCTCCATCATTCCTTCTCGAGAAGGGAACGAGCTGTCTGCTCCGCTCTTGAAGTTGCCTCCTTCTTCTCCTTCTCCTGGAGCCTTGACTTCTGTTTGCTACTGGCGGGTGCAGCTGCGAAGGGGAGGCGTGTGCTGCCTGCGAAGAGAGGCTCCCTCCGTGCCTGTGGTCAGTCGTGAAACATTTTCTCTTTTTATCCGCAGATTACTAAGCAACTGCACCGCGCAAAGGCGCGTTGCCGGATTTGCCTGCCTGCTTTTGCCTTTACGCACCCCCCTTCCATTTAGCCTTCCAAAGGAGCAACCCCTGCAACATCCAGGAACTCTAGAATGAGGTAAGCCTGCTTCCTTTTGTCTCTGATGTAGTTGAAATAGTGTGTGTGTGTGTGTGTGAGAGAGAGAGAGAGAGAGAGAGACCGAGAGAGAGCAGTAGGAGATTAAAGTAGGACTCTTCCCTTCTCCCCTCAGTTTCATAGGAGGTTTGGGGTACTTCTGGCTCAGACCTTCCAGCTTTTTTTTGCTGTCTGTCGCTTTTCTCCAATCCTGGTGTGTTGATGATTATTACTCCCTTCCTTTCCCTTTTCTTTTTTTATGTTTTATTTTGGGGGACATTCTGCGAAAAGAGCACACACACAAAAAGTAAAATAAAGTTGCATCAGTATTTTGGCAGGCAGGGGGGAAAAAGAAGTGGCTCTGGGCAGTCCCTTGAACTTTTTCATTCAGTCTGGCAGCAAGAAGGGAGCAGAGAGAGAGAGAGAGAGAGAGAGAGACTTTGCAGGAGTTAAAAAAGCAGCAAGGGGATGTGTCTCGCCCCTGAAGTATTCTAGCTATTTGTGTCATCTCTCAGACCTCGGCAAAAAGGAGAATAACCCTTCCGTCTTTCCCTTTGAAATGTCAGCAGCATGTGTCCTAGAAGGGAGCTCAGGCTTCTAATGTTGGGTACCAGGAGGGGTTTCGCTTGTGTAGTCAAGCTGACCAGGAAGGAGGGTGCTCAGAGATGCTAAGAGCCCCTCTCCACTCTCTTCCCTGCAGTGACACTCAACATTTGAGGTCCCTGGGAGATAAGGAGTTAATGACTCATCCCCCCACCCCAGCTCCTGGATTCATCTGTAAAAAATAAAAAAGTGAAGAAAGGTCTGATCATCTGCTGAGCAGAGAAGCTGCCTTTGATCTGGGGATGTTCCTCCTCTCTCTTTCTGTGTGTGTCTCTCTCTTTTTATTTAACCCTTCTGCTCTTTCCTGCTAGCTCCTGGCTGAATTTTAAGGAACCACATGCTTTGCTTGGGAAGAGACATCAGGAACCCAGGCAGACACAGTGCAACATCTTAGCGACTGAATACACTTAATGTGCTTGAAGTTGTTTGGGCATGGTGGAAAGGAGACTTAATTGGAGCCAGGCTCAACCCCCACAGAAAGTTTTTGTTTTCTTTTGCAATGCTAAAGAAGAGAATCATACCTTTGAGCATGTACAGAGTGGACAACCACTGCCAGCCACCACAGACCAAATGTTGGGGGGTGGGGTGGGGTAGGTTTTGAGGAGCGAGCATGTAAATTGCAGGCGGGTTCACACACCCGCACCTGTTGTGGTTAGTGAGACCGTGATGATGTGAGCATCATCAGGTTTTTCATATTTCCAGAGGAATCTAAATCAAGTCCATGATAGTCACTAGACTAGTGTGAATTCAACTCCAATATGAACTGCAGAGTGAGTTCTTCAAATGGGTTGTAGCCAGCCAATGTTTTAACTGTGCAATCCTGTTTGCTCAGAAGTCAGTCCCACTATGTTCAATGGGTAAATATGCATCAGACTGCAGCCTGAATTACACTTTCATTCACACAATTGGGGCAGTGAGAATATGGATTGTTTCCCATGCTTCTGTAGGCAAGTGGTTTCCCACAACCCTTTTCAAAGCTGTGTTCTGCTGCATTCTGGGTGACATAATAGCACTGTCTTCCTGCAACCCTTAATAACAGGGGTCAGAATGGTCATATCAGTACCTTTGAAACTATTGTTGTTGTTGTTGTTGTTGTTGTTGTTATTATTATTACTATTATTGTTATTTTTGGACAAGCAGAGAAATCCTACTTTCTTAAGAGTCTTTCTGCACACGTACTGTTAACGTGTAAACAAAAGAGCAGTGATAGTAAGTGAAGCGGGTGGGCGGGTGTTTAACTTGATCTTGTGAATGGCCCTTTGGTTGTGTCCGTACCAGCCTCTGCTGCCAGGAAGTAGGGAAAAAGGGTTGCTTTGCATCTCAAGAAATGAAGATGATATGATGTAGAAGGACAGGATGCCAACCACACCACTCCAGAGGTTACACAGACAGCAGGACGGTGTTTCTAATGGCGATTATAGAAGGGTTCAGCATGGGCCTGAAGACTGGCAGAGTCTCATGGGCCACTTATGCCAGGGGTGAGGAACCTGCAGTCCTCCAGATGTTCCTGAACTACAACTCCCTTTTTTCCTGACCATTGGCTCTGCTGGCTGGGGCAGATGGGAGTTGGAATTTGGCAACATCTGGAGGACTACAGGACCCCCACCCCTGACTATGCTCTTAGTGGCTCATAAGCCTGCATAAAATCACCAGTGTGAGTACTACCAAAGAAACATCTCCCCTCTCCCTGATTTGTTCTGGCAGCACACACCTGACTTACATCTATACCATTCTTAATTTCCAAAAGGGAAGGTGCCAAGGCCATAAGCTGCCTTGAAGTAGCTTCTTCCATAAAAGTTGGAGCCTCTGACAGACCTACTATCTAATTCCAGATGTCTGTAGTTTGATTGCAGATATTTGGTGAGGGGGGCAGATATACTCTGTACATGCTCAAGGGTGCTGTATACATGATCTGGGGTCAAACCCTGGCATTGGTAAGATGATGCTGGCTTAAACCCTCTATTCTTGACGCCATGAAATTCTGTGGGTTGGAAAGCACCGTTCTGGGTTGGATCTGGGGATGTTAGGCAAACGTGTATGTTCTAATTTCAAGAAGACCGCTTCTTCCAGGCACAGTCACGGAGGCGTGTATTTGCAGGTGCGTGCGCAGTGCAAGTGCCACCTCCTTCTGGGTCCGTCTCTCTGGGCCTGGTAGCAATGGGGTGGCAAAAGTGGGCAGGTAGCTTGCTGGTGCTGCACTGCCTCTGACTACCTCACAGGATCATTGTGAGGACAGAAGGGGAAAGGAGCATGTACACTGCCCAGAGCATTCTGGAGGATGGGCCAGAGAAAAACGTTCATCATCCCGACCATGGGAACCAGTTCTGCCTTTGCTCGTGCCGCTGTGCAACAGAGAGCCTGCCCCCTCGTGCATTCTTGGCGTTGCGTACTTCCTCCTTCCCCCCATGACGAGGGAAATCGGCCCAGCAACCGTAAGGCGGGAGTCCCTTTAAGTGACTTTCCATTTGCTTCTTGTGGGCAGCGGAGAAGTGCGGTTTCACAGATTTCTTTCGCATTGTGTGCAACAGAGCAAGTTTTTCTTTTTTCAGAAAAGTAAGACGACGAAAGATGGAATGTCTTGCCCAGCTACTGTTGTAATAGCTGGGAAGCCTCTTTCCTGGCTTCCCCCTCAGTTGGAGGGGAAAGAGGGAGGCATTTAGGGGTACACGGGGGTCCTTATTAGCAACCTTGACCCCTGTGCTTTACGGAGGCATGTTGGTGAGCTAATGCTGTGATCCAAAGGCTCTGAAATCAGTTCATAGGCAGACAGTTTGGGTCTCAAATATATCAAGAAGCAAAGCCCTGGAGGAGGAAAAGGTGAGAGCAACAGGAGCGAAGGGTCTCCTTTTATTCTGCCTTGGTGTGTGTCCCGCACTCCAGCATGGCAGAATTCAGTTTTTAATAATAATAATAATAATAATAATAATAATAATAATAATAAACTTTGCGTTTACAATTCTCCCTCTGCTTTTAGTGCCCTGTTTGGCAGTGTGGTTTAGCGGTTAGAGTGTCTGGCTAGGAAAGGGGAGACTTGAGCTCAGATCCCTGCTTGGCCACAGAGCTCCCTGGATTACCTTGAGCTGGTTGTTATCTCTCAGCCTGACCTACCTCACAGGATTCTTGTGAGGATAAATGGGGAAAGGACCGTTGATGCTGCCTGGAGTGTTCTGAAGAATGGGCGGGATTAAAAAAATATTCACCCTCATCCAACACACACACGCTACCTGCCCAGAAGAAAAGTGGCAGAAAGCTGCTTAGAGCTGAAGGCGTGCCCTCTGGCCTCCCCCCTGCCCTCCGGAGAACTGCAGTGGCCTTGTGGTTTCTTTTTAAAAGACAGAGATGTGCTTTTGCCCCTGGTGTATCAGGCGCGCTTCTGCGGTGTTGTGTTTCACCAGTAGCGGCATGCAGCACCCAAGGTTTGGGACTTGCTGGCGAGAGAAAACTTCCCACCAGCTGGAATGTGTCATAAATTACTCGAGGGTGGACCAAAATTAATTTTCATTTTATTTTCATAATGTCTGCCGTTTGGAAAACTGAGCAAGCCGCTCGGCCGAGGCAGTGCGCGAGTCTGCGGGAAGGGTTCTGTTTCCTCAATTAACTTGGATTTGCCTTCCTCCCCCTGACAAACGGAAGGCGGCCTGTTGCAGCCTCTGGATTTGTGAAACTTTCTCCAAGTGCCAGCTCTGCTTAGATGGGGGGACGGGACTTTGGAGTGTTAGCTGAAGAAATCGGAGTCATTGGCTGTCTGCTTAACTCTTTAGAGGCTCAGCTGTTTCCAGGGCACTTCCAGGGCAGTTGGGCTACCTTAGAGGGTCAATTTTTAAAGGCGTTTGCAGAGGATACTTGGGACTTAATTTGGCCGGGGTCAGGCCTGATCGAGCAAAAGATTACTGTTGTTTTTATTAATTAAGTTATTTCAGAAGTTATATGCCACCTTTCAGGAAAAAGCCCTGTTGAGGCAGATTACATAAACACACACACACACACACACAACATAAAATAAGGCTTCAAATATACATAGAAACAATCCAAGAACAAAAATAAAAAAATCAATAACTACCAGAAGTTCAAACAATATATAACCCAGCTCACAGTTTTAGGACTTGTTTGAAAATGAATAAATCTGGGACCATACATACATCCCTGGGGAGTAGGTTTTGGAGGATGCTTGGGCATCCACCATCAACAGGCCCTTCCCCTCCATGAGGTCACCTTCTTACCGCTGTTGTCACCAGCCGCTACCGCTACACTTCCTCCTCTTTCTCATCCTTGCCACCAATTGCTTGCTCGACAGGCAGAGAGTTGGTGATCAAGTAGGGGGTGGCATCTGCTGCTCCTCCTACTCACATAAGAAGAGCCATGCTGGATCAGACCAAGGCCCAGCATTCTCCCCATCACCATTCTCTGGGCCAAAGCGAGAGGCAGGTGAACAAGCAGGTTGCAATAGTGAAGAGGAGTGACTCCACGCAGCTCCTCGCAATGGCCCTCTGCTGGGGAGTGGGCCTTCAGCAGATGCCCGACCATGCCTATGCTTTGATGCCAGCCCTGCTTTGGAGGGAGTTCCAGAAACATGGGGCCACCACCAAAAAGGCCTTACCACAGTCAGTCTAATAGATTTTATTTATTTATTTATTTACAATATTTATACACCGCACCACGTCTAGACAGATTCCACAGCAGTGAACAATAAAAGATATAAAAAACAATGAATCGCCACGTTAAAAGTATTACTATTTTTTTTAAAAAAAGAAACAGAATTCTGATAAAACTGTGGCCAGTCAGTCAAGGAAGGCTTCCTGAAATAAATATTTTTTTCAGGAGGTGCCAGAAATAGCACAACGTTGGCGCCTGCCTGACCTCCAAAGGCAGGGAGTTCCATAAGAAGGGGGCCACCACACTTAAGGCTTTTCTCCGGGTGGACTCCAATCAAGCCGTAGGTCCATTTGGAACCACCAGGAGCATGCCCTCTGAGGACCTAAGGGATTGTGTACCTGCAAACATGGCCTCTGAGTCTAATCTTAAGGCCCAGCCAGGTTTGAATGGATGCAAGCAGTACTTCAAACAACCTGATCCCAAATTGTTTGGGGTGTGAAAGGTCAGCATCAGCACTATAAATTGGACCCCATAATGCTAGTGTAACTGGTGCAGTGTAGGGGTCATATGCAAGGCTTGCCTTTTCTGGAAGTCTGCAGCTGGTAAAAGGTAAAACCAGACACTGCTGATGCCACTTGTGTCTCTGTGGATAGTATTCCGGCCAAGAAAACCCCCAAGTTGCAATTTGGTGGTTCACAGGCAGTGCAACCCCATCCAGAACTGGTTGCAAACCTCTATCCAGACCACATCCAAATCACAGTACCTCTATCTCATCTGGATTGAGCTTCAGCTTGCCCTCGTCTAGCCTACGCGTCCAGATACCAATGCAAGAGTGCCACAGCCTCACTGGCATAAACAGATGGAAATGAAAAGTACAGCGGAATCTCTTATTGATTGCACTTTCTCCCTTGCGTCCCCAACATGGTACCCGTGGGCCCAACTGTGGCCCCTGGTCACCTCCCTTGGCGCCCACCAGGCCTCCTGTACCTTCTGCTTTTCTTACTTTTTGTTTTAGGCTGTTTTTTATTTATGAGATTTTTTAGTTGGGGGGGGATCCCTAAACTGGTAGGCTGACTTGCTGCAAGCAAAGCACCACCCTCCAGTGCTGTCTTTTATTTCCAGGAATGCCCTGGGCCCCACATGTGTGGCTAACTCAAAACACTGGGTGGCTGCAGCCCAGGGCTTTGTTTTGAAGCATGCAAGAAAAAGATAATTTGGGGGATTGATAGGAAGGGTTCGGTGGTGGGAGTAGAGGGAGTGATGGGAAGGAAGGGGGCCGTGTGTGTTACATGCGTCTGAGAGTGTGCTTCTCTGAGCATCACCAGTTTGCCTTTTGTGAAACTGGTATTTGTTGTGTATTTGTGCAGGTCTGTGTGTGATCTAAGAGTTGGGGCTCAGATCCGCCTCTCCTTGTTCTCAGTTTCTTGGTCAAGCTCCTCCTCTCTGAGCCTCAGTGGTTTGCCTTCGGTAAAATGGGTATTAGAGCAGGAAATGGTTTCATGTTTTGGAACTCTGACCCAACTTCTGCCTTGTAGTTAGCTTCTTGGGCAAGTTACTTTTCTATTAGTCTCACTAGTTTGCTGTCTGGGAAATTGGCGATTTGTGACCGGCACGACAGTGGGAAGTTTGTGAATGGGAAAGCCCTCTGCCATGGCATTTTGAGAGAGTGCCCACAGCACTCTCTCAAAATTCCAAATGGGCCCAATGTCCCAAAAAGTTTGGGGACCCTGTTAGCCCAAACCTCTGGATGCCTCCTCCCGATTGTTTCACATAGATGTTAAACATAGGGGACAAGATGAATGGCCGTTCCCCAATGGCCATGAGGTGGAACAGAGGTCCTGCAACACTACCTGCTGGATTTGTCCCTCTAGAAAGGACTGGAGCCACCGTAATACCATACCTCCCATATCAGTCCCACCCCAACAAGTGTGTTCTTCCACATTTGGGGGCGGTGAGGAACCAGAGAGCTAACATAGTAGAAAAGATCTGGGCTGGAATATTTTTGCCTGATCTGCTAGTTTTCTTCTGGCAGGGATTTTTGTTTTTTGTTTTTTTAATCTGGAAAAGCATTCAAAAATGGGGTCCCACACTGATGGTCTGAAATGGTTCAGAATCCCCCCTTCAGGATTCATCTGCTTCATTGAGCTGCCTCTGGAATACAGATTAGTCCTGATTTCTGGAACCTACTCTCAGATTGATGGCTCAGCCCTAGAATATATAGGAAAGAATTAAAAGGAGTCCCTCTGAGCCTATGCAGAATGGTTTTTGCACAACAGTGAGTGCACAACAGCGTATCCAAGACTGGGATACAGGACTCCCAAATCTGAACCTCAGTACCTCTCATTTTCAAAATGAAGTGCTGAAGATGCTAGGTAGAGGCAGAGGAGTCCAGGAACACAAACGAAAGTCCCTCTTGACACAAGATGTAATTCATCTATGGAATTCACTGTCACCAGATGTGGAGGCAGCCAGTGGCTTTGATGGTTTTCAAAGGTGATTAGACCATTTAATGGAGGCAATTAGTCATGATACCTATAGAACAGTGGTGTAGTGGAACCAGGGCTCCCAGGGACGCAGCGCTGGCATCTTTTTATTAGCAGGGATGGTGATGTCATCTGCCACCCCCTCAGACTACCCTGTTCCCTCTGAGCTTAGCTGCAATCTTCACAGTAGCTGCGGGGGAGGGGGGAATGAATCTTCCCTGCAACAATAGTGTTCCCTGTTGTAAAGCAAAGTATTTTTGGTCAGCTTGGTCTGGAATGGGCAATTTGGACCCATTTGTTTTACAAAAGACCTGGTGCAGGTGAAGATGAGAAATGGTTGAAGTGGGTTGTTGGTATGGATCAACCCAGTTGCCTGAATGTTTGAACTCTGCTTGGGGGCGTGGCTGCGGGGATTATCATGAGGAGCACCTGCGCTTCCAAATTTACCACTTTGCCAGTGCTACAGAAGCATGATATCCCTGCATACTGGAAGAGTATGGGGGGAAGAGTTGCTGGTAGGGGGCAAGCAATAGTGTTAGAGGGCTCTTGACATGGTCCCAGGGGTATTGCTAGGCATTGTGCAATGGGGCCCTGGTCCCAGACCTCTTCCACAGTGTCCTAGAAAGTTTTTTCTCAGCTTAATTCCCACGCCGGGGACAATTTTCAAGGGGGACATGCTGTAACACCCATGGCAATTAAGTTTAGGAAAAGCTTTTTCCATTGGTTTGGGATGAACTAGGGTAAGGTGCAAACTAACTGAAGAATTTATTTTATTTGAGATAGTTTTACATGAGAAATTAATTGGCTGGCTTTGCCTCCAGTGAAATTTGAACCAATCCTCGCCATTGTTTCTCAGTTTGTCTGTATAGATTAGCAGATGCAGATGTGTGTCCCGCGGGCCTGGGGCCTGGACCTTTGCGGGCCTTGCAACACTCCTGCTTGGCAGCCGGCTTGTCAGCTTCTCAGAGGTATCTGATCAGCCACTTTTGGAAAGAGGATGCCTCTGGGCAAGATGATCCTTTGGTTTGATCCCACGGAGCTCGTCTTGTATCCTCTGGTATTTGAAGAAGAGTGATTTGCTGTTGCAAAGTTCTGTTCTCAAAAAGAGCAAAGGCACTGGTCTTGAATCCAGACCCATTCTAGCAAAGCCAATAATTAAAAGACTCCACCCCCACCCCTCCTGGCTTGTGCAGAAAGGAAAACATATGAAACCAAGCCTGATGTTAGAGAGTTTTGCTAGACAAAGCTGTTGAACCCGCTGTTTCTACTTTGGAATTCGTTGCAGAATTAAGACCGGAGCTCTACATGTAGTTATTTTCCTTTCCTGCCTTTTCATACTTTCTGCAACATAACCTCTAGGTGGCACTGTGGTATAGCAGACTAATGCAATTACACTGGTGGGGACTAGCACTTTGTTTCGCTTTGGGAAAAATACTGGATTTTTCCTGTGCCATCCCCCTACCAAAAGTGCTCTTAAAAAACAAGTGAAACTGGATGGTGACAACAATGTTTAAAGCACCTGTAAGCAACTGTGAGTGAGGAATGACAAGTGCAAAATAAAAGTCCCATCTAGAAACTCTCTAAAATTTGCATCTTCATTTGACTCTCTTTCTGTAATGCATCTTACAAGTGAAACTGTTAACCAGTCTTCTGTTAGTATGTTGGTCACAGTGCTGAATCAGAAACCAGTCATTTTTCTTTGTGACACTCTGTTGTTTCTCATCTTCATTGAAATTTTACAGCTCTCCTCTTGTAAAGCTCATCTTGCTCACCTTTGTTCATTTGTAGCGAAGCAAAGTTCTTGACAGGAGCTCTGGCTGGTTGGATCCACCTTCCCACCCAGTGCAAAGTATATCATGTACTGTGCTCATGCATGCCCAGCTCAGGGGCAAGATTCATCTGTTCCAGTTGATTGCTTCTGCCTACCAGCTGTGTAGGGTTAACTGCTGCTCCTATTTGTAAGAGTGATGGAATATTTACCTTGCAGTGTGGCTGGCTGAGGTATGTTTAAATTTCTATCAAGTGTCCCAAAAGAGCAGATAAAATATCTCTAGCATAGCAGAGAGGGCAGGGCTGGTTTCTAAGTTGCATGCAGGGTTGTGTGCCAAGTGAGAAGTTTGGCCACCTTCCAAAGGGTATGGTGCTAACTATGTGGGAATCAAGACCCCAAATTCGACTCTTTAATCCAGTTAACAGTTGGAAGTACACTCCTGGACCTGCTTTCCAAAAGAGCGCTGGTATGCTTGCAGTGATGAATTCTCCTTTGCACTCTGCAGAATGAGCATTTTGTTTTCAAACCTTCAGCATGATGGGAATCAAGTATATTATCAAGAGGCACAGAAGCCCTTCAACATTTCACAGATGTGAGGAGGGACATGCATGTAACGCCAAGCATCAATTTATGAGCCCCACGCCCTAGGACCCTATAGGGAGGGGCCATAGCTTAGTGTGGTAGAGCCCCTGCTTTGCATGCAGAAGGCCTCAGGTTCGATTCCTGGCTTCTCCAGGTAGGGCAAGGAAAGAATCCTGCCTGAAACCCTCAAGAGCCGCTGCCAGTCAGTGTCGACAGTACTGGGCTAGATGGACCAAGGGCCTCACTCGGTAAAAGGCGGCTTCCTGTGTTCCTATGTTCCTAACCTGGGAAGTGACCTTCTACTGACTCAGACTCTTGGTCCATCTAGCCCAGGCTTGTTGGAGCAGATTGGCAGCAAGGGCTCTCCAGGATTTTGGGCAGGATGTTTCCTGCCCTACCTGGAGATGCTGCCAGGGATCGAACCCGGGACCTTCTGCATGCAAAGCAGGGGCTCCACCACTGAGCTCATCCCTTCCCCCGATGACAGACCATTGTGCTTCAGTGCCAACTGTCTGCAGTGTAATTCCCCTATCCTGCAAGAGCCCTCTTCTCCACTGATTATTTATTTATTCATTCATTCATTTCTATACTGCCCAATAGCCGAAGCTCTCTGGGCAGTTCACAAAAATTAAAACCAAAAAGTGCACAGTAAAACAATATAAAATATAAAAACATTAAAATGTTTTTATAAAACATCATAGTATAACCATTGTTGTTGTTGTTGTTGTTCAGTCGTTCAGTCGTGTCCGAGTCTTCGTGACCCCATGGACCATAGCACGCCAGGCCTTCCTGTCCTGCGCTCTCTCCCGGAGCGTGCTCAAGTTGGTATAACCATACAACCAGAATAAAACCAAGATAAAACCTAGCAGCAATGCAGAGATTTAAAATACAGATTTAAAACAGCAGAGCTAAAAGTCTAGAAAGCTAAAATGCTAAAATGCCTGGGAGAATAAAAAGGTCTTCACTTGGTGCCAGAAGGAACACAATGTAGGTGCCAGTCAAACCTCACAAGGGAGCTCCTTCCACAGCTGGGGTGCCACAGCAGAAAAAGCCCTCCTCCTAGTAGCCACCCATCTCATTTCCTTTGGCAGGGGCTCATGGAGAAGGACTGCTGAGGATGATCTTAAGGTCCGGGCAGGCACATATGGGAGGAGGCAATCCTTTCAGATAACCTGGCCCCAAGCCGTTAAAGGCTTTGAATGTTAATACCAGCACTTTGAATCAGGACCGGAAAGGGACCAGCATCCAGTGCAGCTAGAAAAGTACTGGCATAATATGAGCTCGTTTGAAAGCATCCACTGTCTGAAGGGCTGCCTTCAGCGGTCCAAGCCCGCTTTAAAGATCAAGGACCCGAAGAAGGGAGAGCAGCAGGGGCCTTGAAGTGGGCCATCCACACCTGGCACCTGGACAGCAGACCAAGCGGATCAGGTCACCTGATCAGTGATGACTTGAGATGTGTGCGTTCCCCATCGGGTCCTTGTCTTCCCTGTTATGGTGAGATGTACTGTATTTCTATTTCAATGATAGTAATTATTTCTCAGCATGCATCTGTGCACATATAATATGCATAGGCAAATATTATTCAAGTCTCTGTCCTTTTTGCTCCTCTTATTTGATGATGCATTTCCTTTCTTTGGGGGGTGCATAAATGGGCACACTAACACTAACTAAAAGGAATTCACACAAAAGGCAAAAATAGGGGCAGAAACTGAGAAATGTAGAGTGTCCTTAGGACATAAGGACAGCTGGAGAATAAGAGTGAGGGCAGGGGTGTTGAACCTCAGGCCAAATTCGGCCTGCCTCAGGTCCCAATCCATCCCTCTCTGGTTTCCCAGATAGCCATGTACCCTTATTTGTTTGATTTGTAGCCAGCCTTTCTAGCAAAAAACACTCAAGGTGGTTTCCTGGGCTTTGCACAGTATTTTCCACATTTTAAAAGGCTGAAATGCTTCTCCTAAGGCTTCATTAGTGGCTGGCTGAGGCATGCTGAGAATTAAATGACTTTTTTCTAAACATGCATAGGATTGTAGGACTTTTTCTGTCCTAGCATGCATAGGATTTTAGCTTTAAGCTAAAATACGCTGGTAGTTTTGGTATTTCAGATAATTTTGACACTGTCCCCTTTTGCCTTTGGCCCCACCTGCCAGTGAAATGTGGCCCGAAGAGCTTCTCTGAAATTGAATTTGGCCCTAGGTTAGGGGCCCCCCACCAGTGCAGTGACCAGATTTGCTATCTCTGCTGGCTAACATAATTATCCAGCATTGACTGGGTCATATCTTCTTGCCCTTTGGTCTAGCACAGTGAGTGGAATGGCTGCTTCTTTGGCTGTGCCAATGGGGCAGCTGCCCCACTTTCGCTTCAAAAGGAAAAATTTGCAGAAAGGGTCCAGATGGAACACATCTTTCCAGGTCCTCTATCATTTTGGAGATGCAAGTTACATGAATGGGAAGTGAAAGCAAGAAGGGTGGGGGAAAGAAAGGTTCTTTGTGCTTTTCTCTCTCAAACAAGACCTAAGAGACACCCAATAAAAGTCTGCAGAGTGCAAAAAACAGGCCATGCACTCAAATAAACAACCGCCTCCTTCATCCTGTCATGAACTTAATATACAAGATTCTTTTGTTTGGGGCTGCTAAGCTGACTGCTGTGTGTTTTTAATTGTATGAAAATGGTTTTATGTAAATGGTCTTTATATTATGTTTTATTTTGTATTTTTAAGGTTTTAATCTTTTGAAAACCGTGCAGAGAGCTTTAGCTATTGGGCGGTATACAAAACAGATAAGGTAATGTCCCCAATAACAGCTCAAAACAAACACTCACGGTGCAAGAGACCTAAAAGAACTGCACTAGACCAATACCATACTTTTATACAGTGTTTATAAATCAAGCACTTGATGCTTTAGGGAGGGGCCATAGCTCAGTGTGACAGAGCACGTGCTTTGCAGGCAGAAGGTCCCAGGTTCGATCTCCGGCTTCTCCAGGTGGGGCCAGGAAAGACTCCTGCCTGAAACCCTGGAGGGCCGCTGCCAGTCAGTGTCGATAAGACCGGGCTAGATGGGCCAGTGGCCTGGCTCGGGATAAGGCAGGCTCCTTTGTTCCTGTGATGCTACACGAACAATCGTGCCAATTCATTTTATACAATGTTTATAAATAAAGCACTTGATGGTACATAAACAATCATACCAATGTCATAACAACCGTATCAGGGTAGGGAAGCCCGGTATATTCCCGTTGCATAGTTTTCATCAGGAACTGCTACACCCAATTCTAAAGGTACATAACACACACTAATAACAAACTCTAATAACTGATATTATTGCAAGTTTGTTTCACTTCCCGAATAGATACATTTTTCAGCGGTGTACTGGTCAATAAGGCAAAATAGCCAATTATGTTTATAGGTTGATGGTGAAATAGTTCTTCTAGAAAAAAACTCCAATGCTGCCTTGAAAGTAGAAATTCTGGTTTTCTCTTCCCAAAATGTGCTAGTAGGGGTGAGCGGATCACTTACCCGGTTCTGGTCCGGGGCATCCGCTGGGGGGGGGATGCAATCCATCCATCCCCCCCCCCCAGAATCCTCCCCGGCTGGCCGCAGCCAGACTTCCAGCCGCTGCTGCCACGCTGCGGACTCAAATGGCGGCCGCTACGCCAGCCGCCATTTGCATCCATGCCTTAGGCCGTGATAGGCTACGTAAGTATTTACATAGCCTATTACGGCAAAGAGCAGGGGCGCAAATGGCGCCCATTACTCCATTTGCGCCCCTGCTCTTTGCCATGATAGGCTACATAAATACTTACTTAGCCTATCACGGCCTAAGGCACGGATGCAAATGATGGCCGCTATGACGGCCGCCATTTGCGGCCCCAGCAGCCCGGCAGTGGCTGGAAGACAACCCAGAGCCGCCGTTGCCGCCAGGTCAGCGCCATTCCGGGGGGGATTTGGGGGGGCGGGGGGAGTCCATTCTGCCACGGACTCTGGGGGCCCGGGTTCTAAAGAATCCGGCCTCACTGGAGTCCGTGGCAGAATTCTCCAACATCCTATGTGTTATTACTCCAGAAGCAAGTCACCAAATAAAAGATAAAGGCCACCACGGCAGTCTACGACTGATATGGTTGTTACGACTTTGGTATGATTGTGTGCCATCAGGTGTTTTATTTATAAACAGTGTATAAAATTATCTCACAGGTCTGGTGCGGTTTTGGCCACCCGGCAGAGGGAGGGGTAGCTCCTACCTTATGTGATACCTCCCCTCCGCTACTCTTCCGAAGGCCCATGAGACACAGCCCTCCTTTCTGGATCTCTCCCCAGTTATGCCCCTCTTTGGCTCCAGGCCTGCTTGAGGAAGGCAGTCTGCTCTCCAGCTCTACCATGCTTTGTTTGACTTGGCCAGATCTACACCTTGTGTCATATCATTATGATCCCATCATGGTAACGCTATATAAGAACATCGGAAGCTGCCTTATCCTGAGTCAGGCCATTGGCCCATCTGGCCCAGTGTTATCGACACTGACTGGCAGCGGCTCTCCAGGGTTTCAGGCAGGGGTCTTTCCTAGCACCACCTGGAGAAGCCAGGGATCGAACCTGGGGACTTCTGCATGTGCATTTATACCTCGTAGGACTAGGGATGTACAAAACTCATTTACCTTTGCTCCGTCCCTCCCCGTGGAATCCTCGACAGGGGGGAGAGGCGATCCGGTCCTCCCCCCCCCGGAATCCTCGATGGCCAGCTCCGTTCCACAGCCAGGCCGCAGAGCAGCCAGCCAGGGCCATATGCGGCCGGATTTCCGGCCGCGGATGTCCCGGTGCGGACGCAAATGGCGGCTGCTGTAGCGGCCGCCATTTGCATCCAGCCAGACAACCGTGATAGGCTACGTAAGAATTTACGTAGCCTATCACAGCTAACCTCAAAACAACAACAACAATGCAGCGTACGCAAATGGCGGCGGCTACGGTGGCCGCCATTTGCGTTCCCGATTTTTTGTCGATTTATCTTACGTAAATATTTGCGTAAGATAAAACGGTGAAAAAAAGGGGAACGCAAATAGCGTAGTGGACACTATTTGGGTTCCTTTATTTTTCGCCATTCTAGCCTACGTAGATATTTACCAACAGAAACAGAAACCCAGGCCTGCAAGCCAGATCTGGCCTCAGCTCCAAATCAGCTCTCCAGGTTTCCTAAATGATCATGCCCCCTTCTCCTGGCCTCACCCCCTTTCCCGCAACCGCCAATCACTTGGTCGTTCCCCAGCTTTTGTGCATCCACCCTCCCCCGATTCTAAAAGGCTGGAATGCCTTTCCAAAGGCTGAGTTACTGGCAGGAAGAACTTGGAGCTACGGTGTCCTGGTATTTTTGGTGTCTTTGGCCCCAGCTCTTTTGCCTTTGGCCCCGCCCACCACTGGGATGCAGCCCCCAAGGGCTTCCCTGAAATGGAAGCTGGCCCTGGGGCTGACAGAGGCTCAACACACCTGGTCTAGCCAGATCCATCCATGTCCCATGCTTGCATTCCAGGGGAGGCCGAGAGGGCTTGGGCTCCCAGAACTTTTGTGATGGCCCTTCTTAGCTGCTGCTTTTAGAATGCCTGGGGGAGCTCAGTTCTCAAATGGGTGTTCTCAGATTTCCCCATCATTCCATCAGTGCTTTAGCCTTGCCCCACCCCCTGCAAGCTGGATGCTCCTCGGCGCACTGTGCTTTCATGGGCCTGTGCAAGATGCTCAGCGGAGATGGCTGTGTGGTCCCTTGGCCATAGCACAGATGGTCCAGCAGAAGCCTGAGTGGAAAACCTCTCCGATGAGCTGCATGCCGTACAATTCTTCATTATCTCTTTCCTCTTGCTAATCACTATAGTTTGAGTCAGTTGCTGATGAGTCACGTTGCAATCCGGGGGTTTGGCATTTTTAATGATGCTCCCTGGAGCTTTACGCCCACCTCCCTTAATAGTAACTTCCTGGGAAATCTGATACAGATTTTGCATCTTTGTTATCGTGAGCGAAACAAAGGGATCCTCTTGTGTGGAGTGAAAAAAAGAACACGCGCATGTCATGCACACCCTTCTTGCTCCAGTTTCCTCTTGGACTGAAGAACTGCTTCAGTGTTCATGAGCAGCTAGAATTTATTCTCACCTCCCCCACCACTCCACCTCCCCGCCGCCACTTTTGGCTCTGCAGCACGGGAGGCTTTCTGGAAACCTTTTGCAAGATATTCTGCTTAGCCTTCAAATTTCCCTTCTTGAACTCGACAGGTATTGGACGAATGAGACCATTACCATGCCATCTGGAATGTCACCCATGAAAATGGGCACGTGCCCATTTTCTGGACAAAGATGACTCAACCCTAATTCCACATTGCTGAAGGCAATACCTAGTGCCTGCCATATCATGTATTCTGTCCTCCAATTTTGAAGACCGGCATTTTAAATCCTGTTAAGGGCCTTTTCAGTGGCTGCTCCCAGGCTGTGGAACGCCTTCCCAAGGGACGCTAGGTTCACTCCTTCTCTCTTGTCCTTCCACTAGCAGGCAAAGACCACTTCATTCAAGAGGGCCTTTGAACCGTAAGTGGGTCTGTTGGGTTGGGTGCTGGTTTTTTTTTTAGTTCTGTAATTATTATGCTTTTATTATATTTTTATGTATTTTATTGTTTTAATCAATTTTAATTATGCCTGTAAGCTGCACTGATTGCCATTTTTTGGCTGAAAGGCAGGGTACATATCAAATCAATAAATATTAGTACAGTGTTTCGGAAGCAATCATGTTAGGTAAAAAGAGAGCTTCAGCTATTGGGCGGTATAGAAATGTAATAAATAAATAAATGACCCACATTTAGTACTTTACATTGAAATTAAAAGTCTGAAGAGTTAGGATGAGATTCTGACCCCCTGCCCGCACAAATATCCTAGCTGATATGATCTCTGTTTGTTTTCTCCAGTTTGATAGAATATTGTATCATTAAAGGATTTTAATTTTGTTTTTTAAAAAGTGGCTCAGAGCAACGATCAAATGTCCCTTTGAAATGAGCATTTTCTTCCAGCTGCTCTTTCGGAATGACAGATTTATGTCTTATTATCCACTCCCTCCATTGCAAATGGCGTCCTCCTTTCCCCTCTCCCTGAGTGTCAACAATCATTTAATTGCTGGCCTGTCAACCTGTCGTATTTAATGAGCAGCTTCTGACTCATGCGCAGGTTTAGAAGTGGGCTTCGGTGACATATTGCCATGTATTGCTCTGGGGCTCTTGGGAAAATTCCTCCAAGGATGATGGCGTGGGGGGGGGCACATTTACACATCTCCAGAAAAAGAGGAAATACATCATCAAGAAAGAGGACAGAGATTTGAATAACAGTTGCATCTGTTAATGTGCCTGTATAGATTCACATTTAGAAATAATTACTATAATTTTAAAAGAAATACTGTGCATCACAACATTGTGGGGAAGACTGGGACCAGGTGACCAGTGTACCTGCCTGGTCAGTCTGCTCTCCAAGTGCTGATCACTGTGGAAGGGCAACTTTAAGGGCCCCTGTTGCTCTCCTTCCTTTGGGCTCTTTGCCTTTAAACTGGGCTTGGGTGTTCAAACGGAAGACGGTCCTCTGACAGCTTTTCAAATGGAGGGCCGTCCTCTGCAAAGTAGGACACATGGCCACCCTAATGAGGGACTATAAGGGGTATCAAAGTACTTGACTCACCTGTGCAGTGGTGAAAGCGGGTGAAGGACCTTCTGTTATCAGGACAAGGACCACGCCCAGACCCATCCTTTCCCTTGACCCTGGTTTGGTTGGCTCAGTCCGGACCAATTCACATTTATGCTCAAATACTTCCTCCCCTCTCCTCGAAATCCTCCTTTTTTTGTTTTTTCTTTTTAAAAGCAAAAAAGCCTTGAACTGAACTTCAAAGTTGGGTTTTCAGAGAGAGACTTGCATACCTTTTTAAAAATAGCTTCCACGTATTGCCAAATGCTAAATGAATTGCAGGGGGATAAGGGTGGGGGACGGGGGGGAGAGGAAGATGAGTTTCTCCACATGGTGTTTTAATGCAACTGTTCTGGAACTGGGGGCGTGGCACAGCCTCTCTCTGAAATCCTGAAGGTTGGAGAAAGTTGATTTTTAACTCCCTCGTCCCACAGTTGAATCAAGTTCTCTAAGGGCGCACTCCTATGCGTGTGTATTCAGAAAAACAGCCTACAGCTCCCAGTGTTCCCCAGCCATCATGGCTAGTTGGGGAATGTTGGGATTTGTAGGACTTTTTTCCTGTCTAAAATGCATAGGATTACACCCTATATGCACTGACTTATCATGGAATGTTGTTGTTGTTAATAAGGTACATTGCAATTTACAAAGTGCAAGGGGGCAGGTCTCTGCCCCAAGGAGCTTAAAATCTATCCTTCAACATAGAGGAGACAACAAGGGAAGGAGAGGGAAATGGTGGCAAGGTAAACAGCGAAGGTAATGAGTTATTTCAGTTACACATACTTAAGCTTAGTTATAAAACAAAATGGAAACGATGGGGACATGCCAAAAGCTTCTCCAAAAGATGAGTTTGAGGATGAATTTGAAATGAGCAAGAGAGTTGGCATCACACAAATGCTTTGGGGAGGGGGTAGTCCCAAGCAGAAGGGGGCAAGAATGGAGAAGGGGTGGAATCATGTGATGGAGCAAAAGACCTTCACACAGCGCAGGATGGTGGAGCTCGAAGAGCAAGGGTTGGTGGGCAGAAGGGAACAAAACACCCATCCTCTTCACCAAGGCAAGATCCCTCAATACATAAACATCCTCCTATAGATTAAACCCAAGAGAAAGAGAGATGCCCAGATGCTTGGGACATCATGGCCCAAGCCCCACATTAATTCAAGGACACCACTGCTTGATTACAGATGCTGATTACTGATCCCCACATGATTATTCATTCATTCATTATATTTCTATACCGCCCCAAGACGAAGGTCTCTGGGTGGTTTAGAAAAATTAAAAACCATTAAAATTCATTATATAAAATATAAAGACTATTCACATAATGACATAAAACAAATAACACACGCAACAACAACATATATCCAGAACAATTTAAAACAATCAGCCAGAGACAATCAAGAGACTCATCATACGCTGCCAAATGCCTGAGAGAAGAGGGCAGTTTTAACCTGGTGCCAAAAAGATGACAATGTTGGCGCCAGGTGGGCCTTGCCAGGGAGATTATTCCATAAATGGGGAGCCACCACTGAAAAGGCCCTCTCCCTTGTTCACTGAATTCATTTGTTCAATGAATGAATGAATGAATGAATGAACGAACGTTGGGACGCCTCCACATGGACCCGGGCCCTCTGCAGCAATTAGAGTGGATGTGTGTCCTCTGTTACAGAGGACAGCCCTCTATTTGGAGGGCTGCCAGAAGACCATCCTGTCTTGAAGGGCTGCCCTGTCCAATTCTTGTTTAGAGATCTAGAACCACAAGAATGGTTGCCCATTAACAGCACCTGTGCAGCAGGCGGAATAGGCAGGTACACAGGTCACCTGGTCACGGTCTTTGCCACTACGTTGAGATGTAATGTATTTCTATTTTGATGAGAATAATAAATTCTACATTTGCATCTAGACATATAAATTAGCATATGCATAGTTTATGCAAATCAGCATCCTGTTTTTTTGGTGATATATATTTCCTCCTTTTGGATGATTCATAAGTTCCTCGCAGCAACTAGGTTTCGAGTGAGTACAGTGACTTTTAGACTGCCACTTTTCAATCCATCAGAAGTGCTTAATGCACAGGCCTTGCAGCTTCTGGGCATGGATCTTCTTCTGGATCAAGACAGAGACATACCAAAAGGCACTGCAAAAATCTCCACATCTAGCATAGTAGCACAGGGAGCTGCCTTATAACGTGTCAGACCATTGGTCCATCTAGAGCAGCATTCTTGACACTGACTGGCAGTGAGGCTCTCTCCAGGGTGTCAGGGAGGATTCTTTCCTTCCCGTACCTGGAGGGGCCGGGGATCGAACCTGGTACCTTCTCCATGCAAAGTAGGTGCTGTGCCACTGAGCTAGAGCCCTCCCCCATGGTTATGAACCATGCACACTGTGCCATTGCCCTCTTTGCATGTGTGGGTGTGGGGGGAATTAATCCCTCCAGCCAAGTGACCCACAGCATCACTGCTGACTAGGGATGACAAAGGAATCTGTTTGGGGGAGTAGAGCTCGATGAGCTTTTGTCAGCTCAGCCCCCCGAACTCCGTTCTGTTACTGTATTCCGCCAGCTGGCCCGACTTGGTGCACAAGTCAGGCCAGCTGGTGGATTTTTTGTATTTTATTTGTGCAAATAGCCATTTGCACAAAATGTGGCTGTAAATAGCGCAATTTGTGTGAAATTGCATTTGTCAGTGGTGTATTTTGCACAAATTGCAACTTTACTATCAATAGCCATATTTTTGTGCAAATGGCTATTTGCACAAATAAAAAACAAAAAATCCACCAGCTGGCCTGACTTGTGAGAAAAAAAAGGAAAAAAAAACAACCCCGAAAAGTTCCCAGATTTCGGGAACTAACCCACAGCTCAGCTCGCAAGTGCAAGCCAAGTCAGTAGTATTGCAGGGATCTGTTGGGCCCCAAAAGGGCCAGATTTCCCTGCGACAGACATCCCTACTGTTGATACCAGCAGTCCATTGTTTCGGTGTTTCACATGTGGAAATTCTGGCATGCAGGAATCCATGGCTTGGGCCCCTTGTAAAAAAGTCACAGGTGGATCTGGCCCCAATCATCTGCTTACTTTTGCTCTGCTGCTGGGTCCTCCCTGGCCTTTGGAGAAGGAACGTCCTTCACGTTCTAAAAGGAAGAACTGTTGTCAGCCCCTCCATGGTGTCCGGGGCGGGGCAGGTTACTAACCGAAGTGAATACTTCTGGCTTTGAATAAGGGCCCTTGAAACCAACCCTAGCAAATTGCTATCTGCCCTAGATGAAACTTGGCTCACAGAAAGAGGGAAGCTGCATTTAAGTCTGGGAACAGCTTCCCTAGCTTGCCGTCTGCTTTTCTTGGAAGGCTATGGTGTACTTATGTAGGCTAGTATGTCGGGTAGTAATTAGAATCTCATCCTGGGTTCTCAACGGATGGGTTTTCCATCTGAACTGTTGACAGGTTGGGTGAATGGGCCACCGCCCCTTGAGAGGCAGAAACATCCAAAACAGAAACAGGAGCTAGCAGAGCCTCGGGGATGCAGAGCGGCAGAGGGCCCTTAAGGCCTGGCCTGCGCACCCACGAGCATCAGCACTGGACCTGCAAGCAGGTGTGTGCCCTTCACAGGCATGGGGAGGGCCTGTAGCCGGCAGCACAGCAAATGCCCTGCATGCAGAAAGCCCCTGGTTCCATCCCTGGCATCTCCAGTTGAAAAGAGTAACGATCAGGAGATGGGGGAAAGCCTGCCCTTCCCGAGACCCTGGAGAAGCCCTGGCGTTCAGAGCAGACAGTGGGCATATGGATTGGTGGGCGTGGCAGCTTCATCTTATGTAGTTCAGGGATGAGGTGATTTGCCTTGCTCCATCCCTTTACTGTTTCTCTGGTTCCACACAAAGGGATGGCTGAATCTGTCAATTTCATTTTCTCTCCGTTTCTCATTTTTCTAATCTTAAATTCAGCTAATCCCAAATTTTGAGGGGGTTCTTTTTTTAGTGTGCGTGAATGTTTGTAGACATGTTTGGGGATGTTCTCCCAATATATGCATATGCATATGCATTTCTCCCAATATATGCATTTTTGATATGCAGTTTTACCTCATACACACATTTTTTGCAAGCAATTATCCAAATATAATGCATTTTGAAATGTTATTTTCACACATATACCAATTTTTGTGTGCACATTTCCCTGATGTGCACGTTTGCACGCATTTTTGGATGGGAGTACTCCATTACAAAATCTAGAGAAGTGCAAATTTTGAAGGATAACTGAGTTTCAGTTTGTGTCTTGGCTTGAAGGTGTGAATTTAGGTAAGTTCACATTAAAATGCAAGCCAAATGAATTCTCCCCCATCCCTTCTCGGTGGTGACACGTCAACTATGGAATGCTCCCCCCAGTGAGGTCCATCTGGTGCCAACATTGTCATCTTTTTGGCACCAGGCTAAAGCTTCCCTCTACTCCCAGGCATTTGACAGCATATGATGGGGCATATTAGTGACCTTTTTTTATATCAGGTCCTTGCAGTTTTATTGTTAATTGTTTGTAATTTGTTTTCAAACTGTTTTAAATTCTTGAATGTTAAAGGTTTTATATTATGTTTTATCAAGCTGTGAACCACACAGAGAGCTTTGGCTATCAGCTGATATAAAAATGTAATGAATGAATCCCTAGGTATTACTCCTTAATTCTAAGATATATATTTTTAAGCAGTTCTGGAATTAAAGAATGCACAGTTTTCGTTAGCTTTCCATTCATTCAGTTCCTTTTCATTTTTCACCCTCCCTGCAAATGTGCTTTGAAAAAAACACCACAAAAAAGAGAGGCAATTTTGATGTAGTTGTACATAGCTGTGTATCAAAGTTATTTTTGTGCAGTATTATAGTGGATCACAACAAACTGTGGCAAATTCTTAAAGAGATGGGAGTACCAGACCACCTTACCTGTCTTCTGAGAAACCTGTACGACGGTCAAGAAGCAACAGTAAGAACTGGACATGGAACAACCGATTGGTTCAAAATTGGGAAAGGAGTATGACAAGGCTGTATATTGTTGCCCTGCTTATTTAACTTCTATGCAGAGTACATCATGAGAAACGCCGGGGTTGGATGAATCAGAGGTCAGAATTAAGATTGCCGGGAGAATTATCAACAACCTCCGATATGCAGATGATACCACCCTAATGGCAGAAAGCGAAGAGGATCTAAAGAGCCTCTTGTTGAGGGTGAAAGAGGAGAGTGCAAAAGCTGGTTTGAAACTCAACATTAAAAAAACGAAGATCATGGCATCTGGCCCCATCACTTCCTGGCATATAGAAGGGGAAGAAATGGAAGCAGTGACAGATTTTACTTTCTTGGGCTCCAAGATCACCGCAGACGAAATGAAATGAAAAGACGCTTGCTCCTTGGGAGGAAAGCTATGGCAAACCTCGACAGCATAGTAAGAAGCAGAGACATCACCTTGCCAACAAAGGTCCATCTAATCAAAGCTATGGTTTTCCCAGTAGCAACATATGGTTGTGAGAGCTGGACTATAAGGAAGGCTGAGCGCCCAAGCATTGATGCTTTCGAACTGTGGTGCTGGAGAAGACTCTTACGAGTCCCCTGGACTGCAAAGAGGTCCAATCAGTCAATCCTAAAGGAAATCAAGCCTGAGTGTTCATTGGAAGGACAGATACTGAAGCTGAAGCTCCAATATTTTGGCCACCTAATGCAGAGAGAAAACTCCCTGGAAAAGACCCTGATGCTGGGAAAGACTGAAGGCAAAAGGAGAAGGGGACGGCAGAGGATGAGATGGCTAGATAGCATCACTGATGCAATGAATATGGACTTGAGCACACTCCAGGAGAGAGCGGAGGACAGGAAGGCCCGGCGTGCTCTGGTCCATGGGGTCACGAAGAGTCGGACACAACTTAGTGACTGAACAGCAACAAGCACCCTCTCTTCTGCACATTGGTAAAGCACCACTGAATCACTTCGGTTTTGCTTTTCTGTGGTGATTTATCTATGAATGCACACAAGTGAACATGTGCATCAGTAAGCACCACTTTTAAAAAAATGACTACATCAATTGCATGTTTTACCACTGAACATGCATGTAGAAGAGGAGAAACGACACAGCGGAACCAGAGAAAAAGCATACTGAGGCAAATGGCCCATGCGCAACACATTGTACAGAATCTGGAAATAAAGAAATGACACTGTGGAGGATTACAAATGCAGCAGTTCCTCTTTGGGAACAAAGCCAGGTAATTTGTAACCTAGGCTTAGATTTGGTTAAGTAGAAACAACCAGATCCACTGGAAAATGTTGCTGCTGATCTGAGGTGATACGAAGATTTTGTCCGTGGCATTACATCTCTGGAGACTCATTCATCCATGCAGTAATCACTTGATGCTCCAACCATCAAGTGACAAGTGTATATGTATGAACCAGCCTTGCTTAGTTCATTGCTCAAATGAGGGCTTTGTGATGTTGTGATGGGCTTTCTGTTAAACAAATCCTTAAGGTGCAAGGGTACCAGAGGCAGTGTGCCTATGTACACCAACGTCTGGGGAACATGGGCGGGAGGGTGCTGTTGCACTTGTGTTCTGCTTGTGGGTTCCTGGTCAACAGCTGGTTGGCCACTGTGTGAAGAGAATGCTGGACTGCATGGACCGATGGTCTCATCCAGCAGGGCCCTGCTCCTGTTCTTATGCAATCCTATGGATGTTTAGACAGAAAAAAGTCCTACAACTTCCAGCATCCCCCGGCACTGCACTCTTAATGTGCTTTAGCTCCTCTTCTCATGGGCAGAGGGCTAAAGTGAAGAGGGAGCCAAAGGAAAGCTGCCAGACATCCTGCATCATCTTCCCTAGACTGCTACTTTTCCAGAAAGCTTGACGAGAGAGAATGCTGAGATATATATCCTAGAATCATAGAATCATAGAATAGTAGGGTTGGAAGGGGCCTACAAGGCCATTGAGTCCAACCCCCTGCTCAATGCAGTAATCCAAGCAAGAGCATCCCTGACAGATGGCTGTCCAGCCTCGTCTTGAAGGCTTCCAGTGTGGGAGATCCCACCGCCTCCCTAGGGAATGGGTTCCACTGTCAAATTGCTCTAACAGTCAGGAAGTTTCTCCTGATGTTCAGCCGGAATCTGGCTTCCTGTCACTTGAGCCCATGATTCCGTGTCCTGCACTCTGGGATGATGGAGAAGAGATCCTGGCCTTCCTCTCTGTGACAAGCTTTCAAGTACTTGAAGAGCGCTATCCTATCTCCCCTCAGTCTTCTCTTCTCAAGGCTAAACATGCCCAGTTCCTTCAGTCTCTCCTCATAGGGCTTTGTTTCCAGTCTCCTGATCATCTTCGTTGCCCTCCTCCGAACCCTCTCCAGTTTGTCTGCATCCTTCTTAAAGTACGGTGCCCCGAACTGGACACAGTACTCCAGATGAGGCCTAACCAGTGCTGAGTAGAGGGGAACTAGGACTTCCCGGGATTTGGAAGCTATGCTTCTATTAATGCAGCCCAAAAGAGCACTGGCCTTTTTTGCAGCCACATCACATGTTTGGCTCATATTCCTCTTGTGATCGACAACCATTCCAAGATCCTTCTCGCTTGTAGTGTTGTTGAGCCACGTATCCCCCCTCTTGTAACTGTGCATTTGGTTTCTTTTTCCTAGGTGCAGAACTTGGCATTGATCCCTATTAAATGTCATTCTGTTGTTTTCTGCCCAGCGCTCCAGTCTATCCAGATCACTTTGAATTTTGTTTCTGTCTTCCAGGGTATTAGCTATCCCACCCAATTTTGTGTCATCTGCAAATGTGATCAGCATTCCTTGCACCTCCTCCTCCAAGTCATTAATAAAAATGTTGAGGAGCACTGGGCCCAGGACTGAGCCCTGCGGTACCCCACTCGTTACCTCTCCCCAGCTTGAGAAGGTCCCATTGATAAGCACTCTTTGAGTCCGATTCTGTAGCCAACTGTGGATCCACCAGATCGTTGTTTCATCTAGCCCACTTTGAGTCCTCTTGACTTGGCTGAATCCATTTCTCCATGTGGGAAGAAAATGGAGAATGTGCACCTTTCCATGACAAGCATGTGTCAGTGTGTGCCTCCGTATGTTTGTGAAGAGGGCAAAGGGAAAACGCACACTGCTGATGAGGCCCGACTGAAAGGCTTAATACTAACCCTGTTCATACAACACAAAAGGGTATGGTGAGAGTGTGGTGAAAGGAGGCTCCAGCCTCCAGCTGTTTCTCCCCATCTTGTTCTTTATTCCCTCTTCTGTCGCATGAACTGAGCATTTCTCTGTGTTCATTCATATCAGCCTTCCTCAACCTGGTGCCCTCTTGATCTTCTGGACCCCAACTCCCATCAGCCCCAGCCAGCAAGGTGAATGATCAGGAATGCTGGGAATTGGGAGTCCAAAACATCTGGACGGCACCAGGTTGGGGAAGGCCGATTTATATGAACGCAGCCAGATGCATCATAGGCAGGCAGGATAGCTGAAAGCAAGGAATTCTGGTAGCTGGCAACTTATCTGGCACCCAGACAACCGCATCTTTTAAAAAAGCAAGTTTCTAGCCCATATGGATGCATAGACACGCTTGAAAATGTGTGACCAGTATCTCAGCAAAGCCAGAGGGGGCAGGCGGGGTGTGTGTGTGTGAGAAATACATGCAGTGGTCAGGGAAATGGCTCAGCTCTGCCTCCCTTTCCCAGAGTTAATATTGTTCAAATCGTGCTTTGAGGAGATTGCATTCCAGATGGAGAGGCTGGTCTGTGCAGTTTCCATCTTCCCCTGCTTGCCCTGAGAAACCCCAGATGGTGCCCCAACTAGCAACCTCTGAAGTCAGAGCACCTTTCTGACCCATACCTTGTCAGCTCAGTTATCACACCAAACCAGCTTCATACTGTGGTTTCAGGTCTTGGTTTGGTGGCCCCTTACAAACCATGGTTAGTTGGATGGGGTTGGTTCAGGCACATCACCACAGACTCTGATTTGGCTTTGCAAACTGTGGCTGTGTGTTACATCTGAACCATGTCAACAAATGTGAAAAATGAAAACCCTCCAGATAGTTGTGCTTAGTATTCCTTGGAGCAGAACTCTGCCAGGTGCTCCTGGGAGCCCTGGTGTCATCAGATGGGCTCCCCACACTAGAGGCCTTCAAGACAAGGCTGGACAGCCATCTGTCAGGGATGCTCTGGCTTGGATTCCTGCGTTGAGCAGGGGGTTGGACTCGACGGTCTTGTAGGCCCCTTCCAGCCCTACAATTCTATGAGTCCATGAACCATCTGGAGTTTTGCCATGTCTTGTTCTTACCGTGGTATGTGAATGCCAACAGATGAGACTCTTCACACAACCCTCTGGGTCTTTAGCATCCAGCATTTTCCACCAGCCCATGGTAACTTACCACCAAGTTGCCACACACTGAGCCAGCCATGCATCCATTTACCGCTTGTGCTGAAAGTAGCACAGATGAGTGGAGAGCCTAGGAATGGTAATGATGTCAGAAGTCTCCTGTCATGGGTAGGGTGCCCATGTGTCCTACCTTATGGAGGACAGTCCTCTATTTGAAGGGTTGTCCAGTCCAAGTCTGCTTTAAAGATAAAGAACCAAGGAAGGGAGAGCAGGGACCTTGAAGGGTTCTATCCTATTTCATACTACTTAGAGTAGACCCATTTAAATAAATTGGTCATGGTAGACTAAGATTAGGGCCAACCTGAAGTTGCCCACCAACAGTGGATTGAGCAACCACACGTGTAACCTGGTCAGTCTTCCCCACTATGGTGAGAGATGTATTTCATTTTTATTTAAATTATAGCAATTATTTCTAAATTTACATTTATGTATATAAACCAGTGCATGCAAATTTTATGCACATTTGTAGCATATTTTCTCCTCATTTTGGTGATGCATAAGCGGCCACCATGGTCACGGGTGGCAGGTGCAGTGGGACTTGAGGACATTCCAGAGCGCACCATACCAGCATCAGTGTATTTCTAGAATACACTCAGAACCTGCCAGAAAGGAGCATGTTCTGGGCCAACTCTGGAAATGCTTCTACTCCAGCTCTGGCTCCAGCTGGATTCCGTTTGGGAAGAAATCAGATCCATCCCTAAGATGGATCCAACTCTTTCTATTTAGGAAGCGCCGTTGCTGCTTTCTGGATCATGTCCCTGATAAATGAGCATTGCTACTTTGCTTCTGCTTTTGCCATTTCAGGAGGTGCCTTTTGCTACTGTGAGTTGCTCCCATTGCTGTTATTCTTCAAGCTCTCGCTTCTGTATGAGTGGCCTCTGCTAGTCATTACATCTTTTCTCTCATTCACGTTGAGGTAAATGCTTGAGCACGAATGATAAGGCAACACAGTCTAACATTTCATGCACAGCCAGCTGCAGAGGCATATTTTCAACAGATGCTAAGATATTGTAGACAACCGAAATGTTATCCAAAAGAACAACGGCTATTTTGTGGATATTTGCTCCGCTTTTGTAGAAGCTTATGTACAATTCTTAGGAGCTGTGTTTTCCCATCTATATCTAGACATTCCATATCCATGCATTGAAATGGATATATTCAAATCTATGTAGCTACTTTTTTTTTCTCTTTCTCTGTTTTGTTTTGTTGAAATTTTACAAAACAACTATAAGAGCAATCGCCTTCTTGACTTCCTACATCGGTGGAGGATAGGGTTATTGCAGAGTAAAGGAAAACAGCATGCAGAAGTCAAAACCAAGCCTCTTGCAGTGTCTACTGCTGGGTTTCTGAGCCCTGGTATTGGAATTGGTGGGTGTTATAAGGGTGTCTCCATTTTTCTTCTGTGAAACATCATAGGGTCTTCATGCACCCAGACTCAACAGCAGCTTCTCGAATGGTTACAATTAAGGATGGGGGAAAAATTCATTCCAATTGCATTTTAATGTGAACTGATCTAATTTTGCACTTTTGAATCACTATGCAAACTGAAACTCCATCATTCTACAATATCCACACTTCTCCAAACCTTGCAATCGAGTTCTCTAATTTAAAAAATGCATGCAGAGATGTGTGTATTAGGGCAAACAACATTCAAAATCGCATTATATTATTAGGAACATTTGCTTGCAAAAAAGTGCATATATAGGAAAAAGTGCCTACAAAAATGCACCCATCTGGAGAAATGCACATAAAAATGCTTATGAATTTTCATGCAACTTTATTTAGAACTCCTCAAAGTTTGAGATGACCCAAACTTAAGATTGGAAAGATGAGAAGCGGAAAGAAACCAAACTTGACAGATTTGTCACAGACAGAGAGATGTGTGGACAGAGGAGACAGAGCTGTGCGCGGGGTGCTGGCAGCTTTTGTTGTTGTTCAGTCGTTCAGTCGTGTCCGACTCTTCGTGACCCCATGGACCATAGCACGCCAGGCCTTCCTGTCCTGCGTTCTCTCCCGGTGCGTGGTCAAGTCCATATTCATTGCATCAGTGATGCTATCTACTCTAGCCATCTCATCCTCTGCTGTCCCCCTCTCCTTTTGCCTTCAGTTTTTCCCAGCATCAGGGTCTTTTCCAGAGAGTTTTCTCTTCGCATTAGGTGGCCAAAATATTTGAGCTTCAGCTTCAGTATCTGTCCATCCAATGAGCAGTCAGGGTTGATTTCCTTTAGGATGGACTGATTGGACCTGCTTGCAGTCCAGGGGACTCGCAAGAGTCTTCTCCAGCACCACAGTTCGAAAGCATCAATTCTTCGGCGCTCAGCCTTCCTTATGGTCCAGCTCTCACAGCCATACATTGCTACTGGGAAAACCATAGCTTTGATTAGACGGACCTTTGTCGGCAAGGTGATGTCTCTGCTTCTTACTATGCTGTCTAGGTGTGCCATAGCTTTCCTCCCAAGGAGCAAGCGTCTTTTAATTTCATGGCTACAGTCACCGTCAGCAGTGATCTTGGAGCCCAAGAAAATAAAATCTGTCACTGCTTCCATTTCTTCTCCTTCTATATGACAGGAAGTGATGGGGCCAGATGCCATGATCTTCATTTTGTTAATGTTGAGTTTCAAACCAGCTTTTGCACTCTCCTCTTTCACCCTCAACAAGAGGCTCTTTAGATCCGCTTTCTGCCATTAGGGTGGTATCATCTGCATATCTGAGGTTGTTGATAATTCTCCCGGCAATCTTAATTCCGACCTCTGATTCATCCAACCCGGCGTTTCTCATGATGTACTCTGCATAGAAGTTAAATAAGCAGGGTGACAATATGCAGCCTTGTCGTACTCCTTTCCCAATTTTGAACCAATAGGTTGTTCCATGTCTGCTTCTTACTGTTGCTTCTTGACCCTCGTACAGATTTCTCAGGAGACAGGTAAGGTAGTCTGGTACTCCCATCTCTTTAAGAATTTGCCACAGTTTGTTGTGATGCACACAATCAAAGGCTTTAGCATAGTCAATGAAGCAGAAATAGACGTTTTTCTGGAATTCTCTGGCTTTCTCCATGATCCAGCAAAAGTTGGCGATTTGATCTCTAGTTCCTCTGCCTCTTCGAAACCCAGCGTGTACTTCCGGTAGTTCTCGGTTCGCATACTGCTGAAGCCTAGCTTGTAGGATTTTGAGCATAACCTTGCTGGCATGTGAAATGAGCGCAATTGTATGGTAGTTTGAACACTCTTTGGCGTTGCCCTTGGCACCTGCATACAGGCAAAACTGCTCCTCCTGGGAAAGTGCCTCCTTCTACCCCATTCACCGCACTGGTGGGATGCCTCTTTGCCTGTGCCTATCATAACCTTGCACTTTCTCGCACACTGTCCTGAAGTCCCTATTGCAAGTCCACAGGCAAAGGCAAGATGCCCAGATGGGATGGATCCACATCTGTTCTGCTGTAGCCTCTGATTAAGGCAATGTGTTGATGGGGGTGGGGTGGGGCTGCTGTGGAGAGGGAGAGAAAATGGTAGCTTGTTGATCAAAACAGCAAGGGAGGCACCTTCAGGAGTAGCCTGTCACACTGGCAGGGGGCGGCTGGGATGACCAGGGGTGCCAATGCTCAAAAAGCAAAACCCTGGCACAGAAAATGGGCAGAGCCCAAAGGAGGTCAGGGGAGCAAGGGCCAAGATTATGGACCAAGGTTACAGAGGGGAGAATCTGCCAAGACTGACTTTACTCAGTTTCTCGTTGTTCCAGTGGGGTTGTTCTGCCCTGATTGCACATTGGATTGCAATTTTTTTTCTTTTGTGTGCACAAACAATTGTACATATTTTCATGTGCACATCTACAAACATCCTCATTTCCTCAAACAATTTTCCAATTAATGAAGCGTTTGTGAGCATGTTTTCCCCCACAAATATATGCATTTTTGTGCACATTTTCATACAAGAAAACCAAGCATAGGATAAAACAGTGAGCCATTAAAAAACAACAACAAGGTGACGAAACTTCAACACACAATAAAATGGGTGAAGCGTCTATTGTGAAAAGGGGCTAAGAAGTGGGAAGCAGTTGCAAATTTATTGCTCAGAGGAGGAAGAGCTGAGCACTAGGGATGTGTGAGTCAGCAAAACTCGAGCCCGCCAAAGTTCTCCAAGTTCCATCTCGCCACTTGTTCTGACTCAGGTCCATATTAGATTGTGAGCTTTGTTTTTTTCTTTAAATACAAAAATCTGCATGTATTTTTACAAATGTATGCATCAATTGTGCACACCTTTGGAATGCATGCATTCTGCCACCATCTATTAAAGCATATTTGTGCACATTTTTCAAAAGTGTGCATTTTTTCATGCACATTTTTCAAATGTATGCATGTTGTTGAACGCATTTTTGTGGGGGACCACAACTGACACTGCAAGCTTGGAAATGTATGGACATGGACCACACATTGTGTCCATGTCTGTGTTTGATCTGGAAGAAGCAAACTGCGGTCAATCCTGATAAAAAATGAATTGAAACAAACTTCTCATACATTTCTGCTGAGCACATGGAGAAAGCTGGAAGGGAGTGTGAGGTCTTTGCATCAAGGGTTTATCTCAGTTTGTCAGAGGCAAGGAAGTACAGTGGATTCCACCTTGGCATTTCCAGTATTGCACTGAACTGGCTGTCCCTCTTACAGCCAATGCAAGACACGCAGGGTGTTCATTTTATACAAGCAGGAATGGAGTGATGCCCTATTTGCATCCACAGAGCATAATGGCCAATGGGAGTTTTCAGTTGAATCAATTCTGTGATTCTAGCTTTTTCTATCCCTAAAGTCAGGGGCTGGTGAGGTAGGAATGGACAAATGTGTCTGTTTCACTTTCTCCTGCTAATGAGTTTTTAAAAATCTCCAGATCTTTCCATCCCGTCTATAAAAAAAAATGCACGTTTGGGTATATTCTTATTGAAAGCAAACTGAAACAAAATCCTCATCTATCTACATCAGCCAGATTCAGCATGGCAGCCCCACACCTTCAGCGTGGCGGCCCCCTTCCTTTGGAATTCCCTGCCCCTAGAGGTCAGGCAGGCACCAACACTGCGTTGTTTCCAGCGCCTTCTGAAAACAGCACTGTTCCAGGAGGCATTCCTTAATTGACCAGTCACGGTTTTTATCACTGTGTTTTTAAACAAGTATAGTTTTAATGCGGTGTTTTAATCTTTTGATTCTTTTACTGCTTTATCTTTTGTGTTCACTGCTCTGAAATCTGTTCTAGATATGTAGCGGTATATAAATATTGTAAATAAATAAATAAATTCAATAGCTACAGCTATTCCCAGCATGGAGAGGGCTCCAAGGTGGGGGATTCTTATCAAAAATGAACTATCACGCATAGGAATTATCACCCATCCGTACTGGAAAGATGCCATCAGATTAGGGGTGTACGAAACCCCGCTTACCTGGCTCTGCCAGGTTCTGCAGGTGGGGGGAGGTGATCCGTTCCTCCCCCCGGAATCCTCGATGGGGGGGGGGAGGCGATCTGTTCCTCCTCCCCCAAAATCCTGCCTGGCCGGCTCCACTCCGCGGCCAGGCCGCAGAACTGCCAGCCAGGCCAACCTGCAGTGGGGCCTCCAGCCGCTGCTGGGCTGCTGCAGACACAAATGGCGTCCTGCATAGGGGATGCCATTTGCGTCCCTATACAAGCCCGTTATAGGCTATGTATATATTTACATAGCCTATCACGGCTAAAGCAGGAACACAAATGGCATAGGGGACGCCATTTGCATCCCTGCTTTAGCCGAGATAGGCTACGTAAATATATACATAGCCTATCACGGGCCGGCGTTCGGTCGCAAATGGCGGCCGCTACGACGGCTGCCATTTGCAGCTGCAGCAGCACTGCAGCGGCTGGAGCCGCCGCCGGAGCCTCAGCCAGGTAGGCTCCATTTCACAGGGCTTTCGCGGGGTGGTGGGGTGGGGGTAGGGATGTATGAAAGTCACTTACCTTTTTGCGGATTCTGTTCATGGGGGGGAGGCATTCCGTTCCTCCCGCTGGAATCCTCAACAGCCGGCTGTGCTCTGCGGCAGCTCCACGGAGCAGCCAGCCAGGCCCAGGCCAGGGCCGTCCGCAGCCGGATTTCCGGCCGCGGAAGGCTCTGCGTAAAACAAAAAACAAAAATGTGTACGTAAATGGCGGCGGCTATGGCCGCCGCCATTTGCATTCCTTATTTTTTGCCGTCTTAGTCTACGTAAATATTTACGTAGACTAAGACGAAGACAAGAAAGGGGAACGCAAATAGCGTACTGGGCGCTATTTGCGTTCCCCTTTCTTGTCTTCGTCTTAGTCTACGTAAATATTTACGTAGATTAAGACGGCGAAAAATAAGGAACACAAATGGCGGCGGCCATAGCTGCCGCCATTTGCTTATGCGTTTGTTTTTTTTTTACCCAGATGTGATAGGCTACGTAAGTCTTTACGTAGCTTATGACGTCTATGGGGAGAAAAAAAAAACACCGACTGCAAATGGCGGCGGCTGGTTGGAAGACCAGCCGCCGCCACCGTCAAAGCCGCTGCTGGAGCTGCCACCGTCCGAACCATCCGCCCCAGGTAAGTCTCATCCCGGGGGGGATCCGTGGGGGGCAGGGAGGGTGGCAGGCTGTTCCATGATGGATTTCGGGGGGCCGAATGCACTGGCATTCGGCCTCACCGAGATCCGTTGCGGAATTCTCTGACATCCCTAGGTGGGGGACTCCGTTCCGCTGGGATCCGTGGCAGAATCCTCTAGCATCCCTACATCAGAGCCTAGGCAGCGTGCAGTGCCTACACCTGTCCAGCAGGGGACAGCTGCAGAGGAGCAGCAATCCAAGATATTGCTATCTTACCCCAGTTATAAGCACAAGTTATACCAGCAACACTCACTAGGTTTTTTTAAAAAAAAAATTTAAAATCCTGTTATTTATCTGTGACACAAAGCTCAGACTTAGAATGACCCAGGCCTGTAACCCCCTGCTGGTCATGGTGTTTTGGGATTCAACGCTAAGAGTTTTGCAGCTGTGCTTTCCTTGTGCATTTTTGCAAGGAGTGAGTTAGATGCTGATTGTACATTAGTGCTTCTCCATCAATTGCTGGTCAGGCCTGGAATAATGAATGGAGGTCAAAGAAAGTTCAGAGATGGGTAGCAAATGCTATTCTTTTCTTGTTGTTCTGAAATGTACCTTCTTTTCTGTTCTACCTGATGAAGAGTGTTGTGGGACTAAGAAATTTGCCTATTCCTAATGCAATAGGGTAAGAAATGTGCTGATCTTGTATTTCTTAGTTTGGGCAACTAGCAAGTTTGTTTGAACAGGCCACTTTTTGAAGTGGAGCCCAGTATGTTTATATGCCTGAAATTTAGCCATCTTATTACTTGCCTGACTTCTGTGTGACTCTAAAGCTTGTATACACTAATCAGTCCAATGACAGAAATTGCTGTAGCTAATTTTCTTGTTCCTTCTCCTGGAGGGAAACACAGCCACTGCTCTCTCTGCTAGCTTAGTTAATGCAGGAAATTTAGAAGTAGATGATGCATTGGGCAGATCCTGAGTGGTTTTTGGAACACCACAGTATAATGATGAATTATTTGTTTTATTGTTCTCTCTAAAAGAGATTTGCCATTTTGTTTGAGGAATTTGTAAAAGGGTCTAGATCTGAGTGAGACCATTTATTTATGTATTGCATGTATCCTACCTTTCCTCCACAAGAACTTAGGATGGTCTACGTAGCTCCGCCACCTCCATTTTATCCACTCATTTTACACTCACAAGAACCCTGTGAGGTAGGTCAAGTGAGAGCCCAAGGTTTCCCAGTGAGTTTGCTGGTTGAGAAAGGATCCCCCATGCTAATTTTGCACTCTAACCTAGCCTTCCCCAACTGGGTTTCCTCTAGATGTGTTTGACTGCAACTCCCATCCTCCCAAGCCAGAATGGCCGTGCTTTGTGTGAATGATGGGCATTGTAGTCCAACACATCTAAAGGGTGCCAGGTTGGGGAAGGCTGCTCTAACCACTACATTATGCATCCAAGAGGTTTCTCTTTGAGTTCTGGGTTCTAATAGATTTTGTGGACCAAAAAACAGAGTATGAAAATGACCACAGTAAGCTGTGGCCTAGCAGCGTGCTTTCCAGATATCCTCTGTCTCCCTAGTCTATTTCACAATCCATATTTCAGTCAGCGGCTTGCTGGCACTTGCATCTTTTACCTTGATTCGGTAATTTCCTTGTGTTGACCTTCTGTCCCAAGCACAGCAGCAGAGATTTTAATAAGACCAAGCAAGTTATAGATGTCAAATGCAGGGAGCTGGTTAAAATATTAGCCTTTTGCTTTCATGCAACTGCTTTTAGGCTGTGAACAAGGTCCCGACGGAGCTATAATAGCCTGGTTCTCAGGACTTAGCCGCTCTCCAGATCCTGCTCTTTGCAATTCACTCTACTTGCCAATGGGCTCAGATGGGGAAAGTCAACATTCAGCTATTGGGGAAAACATCTGAATGCAAGACTGGCCAAAGCTGGTCAGACCTGCCAAAGGCAATCTCGCAGGTCTTCACCCCCAGTAGGGATGTCGGAGAATTCCACAACAGAACCAAATGAGTTCGGAATTTTATGAATCCAACCTGCAGATTCCACAGTGGACTGGCTTTTCCCCTGTCAGGCAGATTCCACAGACTTACCTAGAGAGGTGGCGGGCTCCCCCACACTGGAGGCCTTCAAGACGAGGCTGGACAGCCGTCTGTCAGGGATGCTCTGACCTGGATTCCTGCATTGAGCAGGGAGTTGGACTCGATGGCCTTGTAGGCCCCTTCCAACCCTACTGTTCTATGATTCAATGACTTCCAGGCCATTTTTCTAACATTTGGGAATTTTACGCAAATTTCGTTGTAGAAAAATACAGAAAATTGTTTAAAGCCCTGGCTGAAAATGCACATTTCCCCCATAGGCGCATTTGGTGGGGAATTTGCATGTTTTGTGGGAATTTGTACATTTTTCCATGTGCAAATTTGGAAATTTAAAAAATCCAATTCCATCGATGGGTGGATGATGGAAGGAAAGCAGGGATGTACAGATTCCCCACCATCCATTTCGGTGGGGAATCTGCCTGGGGGGGAGGCAATCCATTCCTCCCCTCCCCGGCATTCTCTGGAGCTGCTCCGCTCCACGAGGATTCCACAGAGCTGTTGAGGGCCACTTACCTTGACGGCCAGAGCCGTTCTCCTCTGCGCCAGATCGGCAGGATGTGTCCATAGAGTTATACGCAAAATAGAGCCGTGAATCTTTTACATAAGTCTATGTGCCCATAGTCTTATATGCAAGATTCACAGCTTTATTTTGCATATGGCCACTTTCAAGTTACACAGCACTCTTCACCAGGAAGAATGAAAAGGGAGCTGAGGGCCCGTCCATGCAGCCACTCTGTATGCAGCAGGCTGTCTCCCCAGCTTTCCTAGATCACCTTCTACCTGGCCATAGGGATGAACCATCAGAATTGTTTGCCAAAATGCAGTCACAGATGATTCAGGTAGCCATCCCTTCATTCATGTTTATATTGCTGAATTTTGTAATTTGGTAGTATATTTGTATAGTGCCGAATTTCATAATTAGATGCTTTGTTGGCCAAAACATGGGCATTCGTAATGCTCACCTTTGTAGCAATCCTGGATCCATGTACTATGAATTCACTATTAAGTTTGGAATTGATTGTAAGCTTCAGAGCATGTGCAGTCCGCATCTCTGCAACACCATTTCTGTGCATGTGCTGAACAGGTTGGTCAATCGCTTGAAGGATCTGGGGCGTCCACCACTACTTCCCTCGTTGTTGCTGCATATCTGGTTCCACAAGGAGGTGGACCGGACAGCACCGTTTGTCTTTCCGCCTCCTCCATGGTTGGTAACAATGAATAAAAACTATGCAGAAAAGACACACAAAAAGAACAAGTCCTTAAGGGGGTTCATGATTCAGTTCCAAACTACAGCTGCCAAGATGTTCCTTGATATTGCACAGGCACAAAAACTCGTATGTACAGAATGAGATCTCATATTAAAGGAGAATTTTTGTCCGAGCTCTCATGAGTGAATTCATTACTTTCCAAGGAAATAACAAATATTTTTGGAGTAAGTTTGGCCGCCCCTAGTTAATATATTTTGGACATTAGGGTATATTTTTATTACATCTTTTTGGTTGTATCCCCTTTACATTCATCTTTACAGATTGTGTGTTGGAGTATATCTGCTGTTTGAGAGTATATAGTCATTTTATTTAGGATTTGTGTGTTCAACTAATGGTTTGGCCCATTTGCTGTGAGATTGATGTAATTTGGACAGGAAAAGTGGTGTAATCTGGACAGGTCAATTGAACAGATATCTTGGGTAGGAGGGCTAGGAAATTTATAGAGATGTTTTTCTCCCTCTCTCATAACACTAGATGAACAAAAGCAAGAACAGCATATGCAGTGAACAATTCAAACACATGTTGGACAATCAAGTAGTGTAATTGAATAAAGCAAGGGAGTTAAATTAAGAACATAAGAAGAGCCCTGAGGCTGGATCAGACCAAGGGTCCATCTAGTCCGACATTCTGTTCACACAGTGGGCAACCAGCTGTTTACCAGGAACCCACAAGCAGGGCATGAGTGCAACAGCACCCTCCCACCCATGTTCCCCAGCAACTGGTGCACATAGGCTCACTGCCTCTGGTCCTGGAGGTAGCACATGGCCATCAAGAGTAGTAGCCATTGATAACCCTTTCCTCCATGAATTTGTCCAAATCCCTTTTAAAGCCATCCAAATTGATAACCATCTCTACATTTTGTGGTAGAGAGTTCCATAGTTTAACTATGAGCTGTGTAAATTGTGGAACTCACTGCCCCAAGATATAGTGCACCAAGTTGGGCAGCTTGAAAGGGGGATTAGACAGATTGGCCCTACATTCTGGAGGGGGGGCCAAAGGCAAAAGGGGTGGGCCCAAAACACCAACATATTTTGCTCAAGCTCTTATAGGTAGTAGCTGAGCCTTAGGGGAGGTATATCAACCTTTCAGAATGGGGAAAACTGAAGAAGAAGGGGGGGAAAGCCAGGAAATGACCAAACAATTGCTGGTTGGAAGAAAGGGGGTGAGCCCAAGGGAAGGGGGCATGGCCTTTGGGGGAACCCCAGAGGGCCAAGTTGAGACCCAAGTGGGCCATGTTTGGCCTTTGGCCTGAGCTTCTCCACCTCTGGAGTGATGTGACCAACCCTGTTCTCAGGCAGCAGCTTGAGGGTTGGAAGTTTTTAAATGCTGAACATTTCCAGGCATGGATTTCTTGTCCTCCCTCCCCTCCCTCCCAAGATGGGATCTTTTCTCCTCTGGTGTTGTGATTTCACACTTTTAACAGCACTCCTAGCACAGCCCTCTAACTTGCAACTCTCTGGGGAGTTCCACAGAAAAGTCAGATCGTTCTTTCCTGTGGTTGTTTCATTGCCACATGCCCCAGTTAGGATTCGGAGAGGGAAGCGTCCCTGGAGACCCAGGCGGCCCCTATCTATTTTTCTGATAGATTACCAATTTCCCATTGTCATTGAACATTAGAATATGCTTTTCCCTCCGTATTTCTTCAGCGAGCTGACAGCTTGTTAGGCCATTTTGGGCGTACGTGATCCTGCTGTTTATTTGCTGTCTGGAAGGGGCTGGGGAGGGGAGGGGAGGGGAGGGGAGAAGAGAAGAGAAGAGAAGCCACTTTTGCTCGGAAGGTAGAATGGTATGTCCAAAAAAACATTTCAGTAGCAGCTCTTTGCAATCAGAAACATCTGTTTCAAAGCCAGCTAGCGATTAGCTTTAAACAGAAAACGGAGGACTCCCCAGGTAACGGCGTCATATGCAGTTATCATTTCTGTAACGTCTCATGGAAAACATGAATTATGTGAGAGTGCGGATTATTGACATTTCTCATGGGCTCCTGTCAGGCAGCTCTTTTGCCTGGATATACAGAAGGCTTGTTCAATTACAGAGCTGTGTCCCACAGGGGATCTCAAGAGTAGCCCCGCTTGAAGGAATCCATGCCTTCCTTTAAGCTCCCAAATTAAACCTCTTGTCCCCCTTCCCCCCATTGTCAGCTTTGATTTGTAACAAGATTCCTGGCATCTGTTTTTCATATGAGCCCCTTAATGCTGAGATGCTGTCTGCTCTCACTGCTGCTGCTGCCGCCGCTGCCCAGAGCTAGTCAGCTGGGCGCTTGAAGAGCAGAGGAAGAGACGCTGCCTGGGTCACACGCCTGTGAACGGGACGTAGGTGGTGGTGCAGTGGAGGCAGGAATGCTGACGTCATCTGCCACCCCCCTCAGACTTCCCTCTTCCCTCTGGGCTTAGCTGACATCCTCACAGTAGCTGGGTGGGGTGGATGAATTTCCCCCAGCAACAATATATTGTTCCCTGTTGCAATGCAAAGCATTTTGCAGTGGCTTGCTCTTGAATGGGCAATTCAGACCCATTTGTGTTACAAAAGACCTGCTCCTGATGGAGTTGAAGCTGCTAGAACTGGTTTGTTGATATGGCCTGCCTGAATTTTGGGTCTCTCTCTGGATGTGCGGTTGTGGCAGGGGAAAGCAACATGCAATCCCTGTTGCCCCCACTTTCCTCCCCTCCCTCCACAGCTCCTGTAGAGCCGTAAAAGGGTCAAATGTAGCTTGCGAACAAGCTAGATTTGGCATTTTGGCTCTTCATACTGCACCGAATGCTGTGTTTTTTGTTTACATTTTTAAAAATTCATTTTTCAGGGGACTGCAACCCACCCGGGGGGGGGGGTGTTTCCAGGGCCATGATGAGCACCAGCACTTCAAAATCTACCACTACATGGGTCAGTTGACAAAGATGAAGCCAGTGGGGGAGAGAAAGAGAACAGCTCATCCTCGAAGGCATCTGCTCCAGCCATGTAGCGACTGGAGCATTTGGGCTCAGGCATGGACGGATCGATCTGTTTCCGGTCAGTGTCGGCTCTGCACATGTTAATTCATAAGTCCATCCCATCCCATCTCTGCATCACTCTGCAGTTTAAAACACTTGCGTGTGCATGCACTCAGTCACGTTATTTCTGAAGCCTTTTTTCATGAGATGCACATTTTTCTATGTATTTTACCCTAAAAACATACATTTTACGGTAATTCACAATATTTGGAGAAGAGTGAAAACCGGAGGATAGCTGCGTTCCAGTCTGCATATTAGCCCAGGAAGTACAAATGAAGTTGGCTTGCTTAAAAATGTGGGCCCAACAAAATCCCTGAGAGCCGCCTCCTCTCTCTCTCTCTCTCTCTCTCTCTCTCTTTCTCTCAGCCGATACTACCTCACAGGGTCATTGTGAGAATAAAATGAGTGGGGTGGGGAAAAAGAACCAGGCAGACAGCCACAAACTCTTCGGAGGAAAGATAAAAACTGCAAAGACTAGTGAAGTTATTATGGCATAGGTTTTCATGGATTAGAGTCCCACTTCGTTGGATGTAAAAGCATCTGATGGAGACTTTTCTGAAGGAAAGGTGGGCCATACAATCAAACAAACAAACAACCCACAGGGATTATCAGGTGTATGTAGTTCGGATGGCTGTCAACGGGAAATCCAGCCCTTTTCTGGCTTGCCAGATTTCCATGGCTTGCATTTGTGAGCCAAGACGCGGGTATCTTCCTGAAATTCGGAAACCTTTTCGGGTTTGTTTTATTTGTGTAAAAAGCCATTTGCATGAGCTGCAGCCACAATTTGCATAATTTACACAAATTACAGCCAAAATTTCTGTAATTTGTGCAAATTATGGCTGAAATTAGCACAATTTTTTTTTATGCAAAGAGAAAAACCAGAAATCTGCAAACTGGCCCAACTCGATGCAGATCGAGGCAGGCCAGCTTTCAGGAAAGTGAGCCAAAGTCTGTGGGCTGAACTGATTAAACCTCGGCGAGCTTCACCCCCTGGATGGATTTCTCCGACAAAGCTAGTCTGTAGACAGAATTGAGCTTTTAGTTGTCATCCTGACTTTGCTTGTGTATAGCGATTCAGTAGCCTTCCCCAACGTGGTGACCTCCAGATGTGCCTTCCAGGTACATATATCTGGTGCCCTCCTGGTGTCCCCCAAGTCTGCAACTCCAATCATCCCCAGCCAGCATGGCCTCCTGTTGCAGACCAACACACCTGGAGGGCACTAGGCTGGGAGAGGCTGTGATGTAGCATCTTGAGTTGGAGGCTGCTGTTGGGCTTAGTTCGATTTTGTTTGTTTTATCCTTTCCTCGTTTGCTGCTAGTTTAATGTGGCTGCACTATCTTATGGTGGGGTCTCTTAATATGAGCTGTGGGTGGCATGAAATGCTTCCTGTGGGCCTAATGTTGACATAATTGGTACCGGATATTGCTAAGTGACCTGCCGGTTCATGCTGGTTTAAACGTTTTGATACGTTTTAAATGAATTGCATTTGTTGAAATGTCAACCGTCTGTTGTACTTTCTTTTTATTTGGTATGGTTGCTGTGCTTAAATGGTCACTCCTGAGAACCACTTTCAGCATGATGTATTTGTGGGAAATGTGGTATACAAATCAACTGGGCTGGATCCGCATTCAGTCCTGTGCAGAGTAGACCCATCAAAATCAATGGGACATAAGTTAGACTATTCAATTAAAGTAGGGTTGGGGAACTTCAAGCCCAGGGCCAAGACCAGCCCTTGTGGGGTCCCAATCCAGCCCTCCAGGGTTCCCCAGATAGCCACACACCCTTCCTCTGGGCCTACCCCCTTTCCCCTCAACCCAGCTTTTATGCCGCCACCGTCCCCCCATTCTACTAGGTTGAAAAGCCTCTCCTAAGGCTTAGTTGTGATCAATCGTTGGGGATAATGGAAGTTTTAGTTCAAAACATCTGGAGGGCACCAGGTTGAGGATATATTTCTAGACTGAATCCATTGGCAGAAGGTTGTATCCACAGGCTTGTCTGAATGCACCCTGCATCTTCAGGGTTTCCCACTATTGGCAGTTATGCAATTCCTCTGCTATTGCAGCTGTTAGCAACTGGCGATGTCTGTGCAGACCATGAAGCTGGAGAGAAGTTGGAACAAGCCAGAGAGAAAGGATCTGTAAGTGCTCCAGCATAATAGCTTTTGGTTCTTGATCCTCAGCCCTTGTTCCGCTGGAAAGAAACATCCCTCCTTCTTGACCCCTTAATGAGCGATCCTGTCCACGTGGCTGCAGCACTGTGAGGTCGCCCTGTCGCGAGGCACCGCATGAGTAAGGCCGGCCCAGTCTCTGGAGCAAAGCCTCCAATTTGTCGTTCATCATTAAAGGTCAGATTTCTTGAGGAAAACCTCTTCTGAGCCGAAACGCTCTTGAATGAAATGGGAGTCTGCATTTTCCTGATGATAATTTGCAGTTGAGAGTAGATTTCCCTTGCGTGTGCAGAACCGACTTCTTGAGATCTTTTCCAAGTGGGGCAACTGAAGTACAGAAAGTACTTCTCTGATCTGGTCTCACAGCAAAGTCACTAACTAAATTACTTTATGAGAGCCAGCTAAATGGAGCAGTTACTGAGCATATATTAACCACCTTCCCTCCCTCCTTGTGTTGATCTGCTGTGAACCGAGGGTAGGGATGTACGAAAGTCACTTACCTTTCGCGGATTATGTTGATGGTGGCGGGGGGAGGTGTTCCGTCCCTCCCTCCGGAATCCTGGACGGGGGGGGAGGCGATCCATTCCTCCCCCCCAGAATCCTCCGTGGCCAGCTGTGGATTTCCAGCTGCGGAGGGTTCGGGGGGGGGGAAGCGGCATACGCAAATGGCAGCGGCTACGGCCGCCGCCATTTGCGTTTCTTATTTTTGCCGTCTTAATCTACGTAAATATTTACGTAGACTAAGACAGCGAAAATAAGGGGAACGCAAATAGTGTAGCGGACGCTATTTGCGTTCCCCTTATTTTCGCCGTCTTAGTCTACGTAATTATTTACATAGACTAAGACGGCCCAAAATAAGGAACGCAAATGGCGGCGGCCATAGCTGCCACCATTTGCGTATGCCTTTTTTTTTTTTACCCAGTCGTTTTAGGCTACGTAAAAACTTACATAGCCTACCATGTCTCTGTAAACAAACAAACAAACAAACTGTAAATGGTGGCAGTGGCAGCCGGTCGGAAGACCAGCCGCCGCCGCAGCCACCACAGCTGCCGCAGCCGCCGCCGCCTGGAAGATCTGCCCCAGGTAAGTCTCGTCCAGGGGGGATCCGCAGGGGGGCGGGGGTGGCAGGCCGTTCCGCCACAGATTTCGGGGGGCCGAATGCACTGGCATTCGGCCTCACCGTGATCCGTGGCGGAATTCTCTGTCATCCCTAACCGAGGGCCAGTTGGCCATGCAACGTGATCTGTTTTAGGGATGCACAACAATACTGTTTCTGCTTGCAAAACATGTGAGCATGCTCTGTTCGCAACCCCAAATGCAAGTGCAAGCAAGAGAACATGCCTGCCAAACATGTTTGCAAATTCTCGAACATGTGCTCCTAATTCAATTTGTGCAAATTTCCCCATTCAATTTTGCCCAAATTTCAAAAATGCAAAAAAAAAAAAAATAAAGTCACACACTTTCATTTATGGGGAAAATTCATGCAAATTTGGAGATTTTTGCACAACTTTCATGCCCGATACTGTTTGCTCTGCGCAGTTTCCCCCTTCACGCAAAATGAACAGCAATTGCAAATGTGAGCACAAATTGAGGAGAGACAAGCAGAAAGTGGATGCTCAGAGAATCTTGGTGCTCTTGCACATGGCTCATTGCCCTCCCACAAATTCTGTCTAAGTTTCTGCTTTGGTTTCCCCCTAGTGTGAGACATTTTTAAGAGCTGGAAAAAGTGCAGAAAAAGGGCAACTCAAATGATCAAGGGGCTGGAACATCTCCCCTATGAGAGAAGGTTACAACAGCTGGTATTGTTTATCTTTGGGAAAAGGCGAGTAAGGGGGGAGATGATAGAGGTGTACAAAATTATGCCTTGTGGAGAATGTGGATAGACAGACATTTTTCTCCCTCTCTCAAAATACTAGAACCCAAAGGGGTCATCCTATGAAGCTGATTGGTGGGAGACTCAAGACAGATAAAAGGAAGGACTTCTTCACACAGCACATAGTTGAACTATGGAATTCATTTCCACAGGATGTAGTGATGGCCGCCCATTTGGATGGCTTTAAAAGGGGGTTAGAGAAATTCCTGGAGGAAAAGGCTATGACTGGCTACTAGTCTTGATAGCTATGTGCTACCTCCAGGACCAGAGGCAGTGAGCCTATGTACACCAGTTGCTGGGGAACATGGGGAGGAAAGTGCTGTTGCACTCGTGTCCTGCTTGTGGGTTTCCCGTGGGCAGCTGGTTGGCCACTGTGTGAACAGAATGTTGGACTAGTTGACCCTTGGTCTGATCCAGCAGGGCTCTTCTGATGTTCTTGCGTTCTTTTGTTCTTATACCTAATCTTGGCTTTTGGAGCTATGGCTTTTAGAATTACAAGGTTCTTCCTGGATGGAGGAGCTGTAGCCAAGTGGTAGAGCATGTACTTTACATGCAGCAGGGTCTTGGGTTAACAGTCCACATCGTCTTCAATTAAAAGATCAGTTAGCAGGTGATTGGAAAAACCCTTCTCTCTTTGTGATCTTGGAGAACTGCTGCCAGTCACTGTTGACCAAGCCTCTGACACAGTATCTTGCAACCACTTTCTACCACTGTTTTTCCAACATTTTTTGAGGGGCCATGGCTCAGTGGCAGAGCCCCTGCTTTGCATACAGAAGGTCTTAGTTTCAATCCCAAACATCTGCAGGTTGGGCAGGAAAATCTCCTGCCTGAAAGCCTGGGGAGCTGCTGCCAGTCAATGCTGACAAGACTGGGCTGGGTGGACCAACGGTCTGACTCCGTAGAAGGCTTCTGATGTTCCTGTGAGATAACTTTCGTTCTGCTTATGATGGTGTTGAATTATTTTGTTGCCTTATCCAGTCACCTTTTCAGGCTGTTTTATTTCATGGTGAATTGAGTTGCTCAGAGTACAGATGTGAAAGCGATCCCAAGTAATTGACCCAGGATTTGAGGTGGAATGATTTCAATTTTGGATGATGGATCTCCAGAACTGGGCAAAAGGATGTGCTTCTTCATGCAATGCACAGTAATCTATGGAATTTGTGGCCACGAGTTGTGGTGATGGCCCCTGGCTTAGATGGCCACCAACTCTGGATGGCTTTAAAAGGGGATTAGACAAATTCATGAAGATTAAGGCTATCAGTTGCTACTAGTTATGGTTAGTGTTGGGTGAACTCACCCCGAGTGAATTCGTTATTTACCTGGAACATAATGAATCCATCCACATGAGCTCAGATGAGAGTTGTCCTTTAATACAAAATCTTGTTCCATGTATTGCGCATGGGCAATATCAAGGTGCACCTCAGGAGCTGTCATTTGGAACCGCATAGTGCCGTATGATGTCATGCATCACTATGTTACGTGGACCCTTTCTGATTGGTTGTTTTCATGTGGCCTGCCTCCGTGATGATATCATGTGATGTTTACTGGCCATTCCCAATCACTGTTATGAAGATGGAGCTGCAAAGCCCTCCTTCTTGGAGCCAGAGCTGCTTGGTGATCACAACAAGGGAAGGCGTTTATGAGGCTGCTTCAAGTAAGTTTGGGGTGGGGTCTAAGTGGTAGGACAACTGAAAATTGGGGGAGGAATCTGTGTACTGCTTGTCTCTCTTCAATTTGTGCTCACATTTGCAATTGCTGTTCATTTTGCATGAAGGGGAAAATTGCGCAAAGCAAACAGTATGTTGCATATTGTTACTGCACATGCTCTGAAGCCTGCAATCAGTTCTGAACTTAATAGTTAATTTGTAATATATTGATCCAGGCTCACTCCAGAGGTTAGTATTATGAACAGATGAGTTTTGACCAACTAGCTGACTAATTAAGAAATTCAGTGGCATCACTAGTTATGGTGGCTATATGCTACCTCCAGGTTGAAAGGCAACATGCTGCTGAATACTGGTGGCTGGGAGGTAACAGTGGAAGAGAAAGCTCTTGCCCTCATGTCCTGCTTGTGGGTTTCCCATAGGTATGTTGCTGACTACTATGGGAAAAGGTTGATGGATTGGAGAGGCCTTTGGTCTGATCCAGCCCTGAAGAATGCCATTGAGAGCTGGATTTTGTGCCAGAAATTGAGATTACATTCCACCATGTACCATTTTTTAAAAATGGTACATTTCCCTTGTATGTGCAGTGAGGGAATTTGTGAACTGAAATATTGAGCGATTTTGTGCACATTCCATTTCATCTCTGTATGGGGTAAGGCAGAGTCCGGCTTCAATTTCAGGTGAAAAGAGGGGAAAGAAGAAGTCAGGAAAACATCTGCCTGCCAGCCACATTCAGGGTGGCTTGGGATGCTGTGGCAAGAGTTGAATGTGGCACCTGGGTGGTGAGAGGTGGGCATGCAAAGGGATGTCGGAGAAATCTGCAACAGAATCAAATGAATTTGAATTTCTATGAATCTGACCTGTGGATTCAGCCATGGACCAGCTTCTCCCGAGTTGCACGGATCCTGTGGACTCGTGGGTTTTTTTTTACTTTCCAGAATTTTATGCAGATTTAGCTGTAGAAAAATACATAAAATAAAAAATTCCGGCTGAAAATGCGCATTTCTCCCATAGGGTAAAGCATGAAAATGCGCGCGGGGGGGGGGGGTTGCGCAGTTTCACATATGCGAATTTGTGCAAGTTTGAGAATTTGGAAAAAAATCTGATTCCATCAATGAGTGGACGATGGAACAAAAGGCACCTGACAATCTGCGAAATGCAGACAGAATGGATTGCACAAAATCCATACATGCCTGACTGGGAGATGAGACAGAGGGATTGGAAGCTGGCGTAGCCTAGTCTTTTCCTGTGGCTCACAATCCATGCTTCTTGGAGTGTGAGAATTGGCCACTAGTTGGTATCCTATGGAAAGCAATGGTGCAAAGCAAAGCAATTGTGTTGGATGTGGGAACACAATAATTACATCCCTTTTTCATGCTGCGGGCGCATAAAAGCCTGGCAATGTGCGCTTGTTTTAAAACCTGTTGAAAGTTTACAACACCCAGATTCATGTCTCAGTCTTACTGCTTAGCCTGTGTCTGGGCTATACTGCTTCATGCTCTGTGAGTGCGTGTGTGTGCGCACGCGCATTATATAAAAGCATGCTGCTTCTCTCTCTCTCTCTATCTGATAGATAGAATTTCCTACACATAAAAAATAGCGTGTCGTGCTAGCTAGGTAGTGGGAAACCTTTGCGTCACATGTTGTTGTTTTAATGTGCAAGGAATGCTTTTGTATGGAGGAGCATTCAATCATACAACTCCCATGCGGTAATCTGAAGTGGTGCAGTCCAGAAACAGCTTTGCCTGCTTCCTCTGCTGTCTGTGAGCGCTTAGGCCTCAGGTGAACAGCTTTTCCTGATGTATTTCGACCTGCTCTGCTGTCACTGTACTTTAAAAAGGGCTTGTCCGGTAGGCCTTGGAATTTGTGGGATGTATGGCATAATCTTGGATGCTGCAAATGATGTAGGGGGCAATCCTATGCATATTTAGACAGAAAAGAGTCCTGCAACTCCTAGCATGCCCAGCCAGCCAGCCAGCCAGGCTGGAGCATGCTGGGAGATGTAGGACGTTTTCCTTGTCCAAACATGCATAGGATTGCGCCCTTAAGGTGTGCACACTGGAGATCGCAGCATGAAGAAGGCAACTGTACTCCTAACTCACTGCAGCCCTTTACATGCCAGCTAATGGTGGCTGCTACCTGGGGCTGTTCCTCCTTCCTGGGAGTCCCTCAGCTCCTTCCCTCTCCGCAGCAACTAATTGCACACTTTGGTTCCCAGACTGTTAGAGCAAGCTTAAGCATGTTTACTCCCAGGTAAGCCCTTTGACTAAACAGAACCTCAGGCCCGGGGGCCAAATCCAGCCTGTCTGGGGCCCCAATCTGGCCCTCCAGGGTTCCCCCGATGGCCACACCCCTTTCCTTTGCTCCACCCCTTTCCCCTGGACCACCAACCATTTGGTGTTTTCCCAGCTTTTTGGCTGGTTTCCCCACATTCTAAAAGGTTTAAACGCCATCTCCTGAAGCTGGGTTACTGGCAGGAAGAGCTTGAAGCTAAAATAGGCTGGTATTTTAGGCCCACCCCTTTAGCCTACATCCCCACCTGCCATTACAATGCTCACACACACACACACACCCCCGAGAGCTTCTGTGAAACGGGATTTGGCCCTTGGGCTGACAAAGGTTCCAAACCCCTGCCCTGCTGCATCCAATGGGATTTCCTTTCCAGTAAGTGTATTTAGGGTCACAGCATGTGCCATGGTCACTATACGTTATTGTCCTGCTCTGGATCGAGTCTTGGCTCTTTGCAAGCAAGTACAGGGAGCGAGGCAATAGAGTAGTCAAGTTGGCAAGCAGATGGTCAAGCACACAGGTCTCGGTCCAAGGAGGTTTAAGCTAAGGCAGGAGTGGTCAAAATCCAGGCAGAGGTCAGAACACAGGCAGTCAGGCAGGCAACAGTGATCAGGCGGCAGCAGGAGTAGCCAAGATAACAAGCACAAGGTCAAACACAATAAAGCAGTCAGGTACATCACGCAGTCCCAAGGCAGGGTCGCTGAGCAGTCCAAAAGGGCAGGAAACAGAGCATCAGTCACAGGGCACAAACCAGGAGGAAAGGTACACGGAAGAGGCTGGACCGACCAAGTTGTTCCAACCCTGGCTGGGTTTCCATTGACGGCTTTTAAGCCCAAAGCCAGAGCTCAGCTGCAGCCTACAGAGTCCCTTTCTCCTGAGGAGACCTTTTCTGGAGGTGAGCACCCCTTTGCACAGGAGCTCTGCTAGCCTGTCGCTTGAGGCGATGACGCTCCGGGGATCAGGGGGTGGCTCAGCCTCTGCCTTTCTCCTGCCAGGGATGGCCCTGCAGCCACCTCCCACGAGGGTTCAGGCTCCTGTGGGTCTGGGGGCAGTCCCTGGTCTGGGCTACCCTGGGCTTCTGGGCCTCTAGCTCCTCCTCTGAGGAGGAGGACTCCAGCTGGGGCAGGACAGTTATGCAGATTTGTTCCCCTTGATTGCTGATATATGGTAACACATTTCAGGGGGGATGTTCACCCTCACTTGTGGGTGAGCAGTGATGACTCACTTGAGGCCACACCTGGGATTTGAACCCAGGTGTCCAGGCTTGGATCAATAGCACTATAACTTAAAATTTCAGTAGAAGTGAATGCTGGTTTCAAATACCCAATTCCTTTAAGGTACCATGATCTGGCCATGGTCATGCATGCCTTAGTTACATCCCATTTGGACTAATGTAACATGCTCTATGTGGGGCTGCCTTCAAAAACTGTTCAGAAACTTCAGCTGGTCCAGAATGCTGCAGCCAGACTGTTGACCAGGGCCAGTTACTGGGAGCACGCGCCTCCCTTGTTACACCAGCTTCACTGGCTACTGGTGTGTTTCTGGGCAGAAATTGAAAATGCTGGTTATGTAAAGCCCCATACAACTTGGGAGCAGGCTACCTGAAAGACTGCCTTCTCCCATATGAGCCTGCTGGGGTTTTAAGATCTATGGGAGAGGCCCGTTCTCAAGACTGCCATCTTTAGATGCGTGTTTGCTGGCAAGGCAAGAGAGGGTCTTCTTGGTGGCCGCTCCCAAGCTGTGGAACTCCCTGCAGAGGGAAGCTAGTCTTGCTTCCTCTCCGCTGTCCTGCCAGAGACAAAGATGTTTTTGTTCAAGCAGAGCTCTGGTGTGTAAGCAGGTCTGTTGGTTTGGATGCTGTTTTTATTCTGTGATTGTTGTGTTTTAATGCATCTGTGATATTATTGTTTTAATTGATTTTTATATGATGGTAATCTGCCTCGAGTGCCATTGGTCTTGGTAGAAAGGCAGGGTACAAATCAAACAAATAAATAAAAACCGTGAAAAGGACACATTGATGTAAGAACTGGCTATGTATCAGTATCTGTAGCAACTTTCCCCAACCTGGTGCTCTTAAGATGTTTCAGACTACAATTCTCATCATCCCCACACAGATGGCTGGTGGTGATGGGAGCTGTAGTCTAACCAATCTGGAGGGAGCCATGTTGGGGAAGGCTGGTCTATGGCAGATTGATTATTTTGTGATGAACAACAGAAACCTATTATGACACCCACAGTCTAATTTCTGTAGGGCTGCAATGTACTTTTTGTCCAACTGGAAAGCTTTAAAGGAAGCAATTTTTATTTTTGTCCTTTTCCTGCATTGGGGCCCCGGGAAAGAAGCCTTTGATTCTTCTGCCTCCTGATGTTATCGGGTAGGAAGCTGCAGCCCTTTGAAGTGATTCTATTTTTAAGAGATTCTTGTTATTATGCTTGAACTATCTGGGGCAACTGAGGCCTGGGTCACGGACATGCTCTTTCACACACATCCCTGCACCAGGTTCTGTTGGTGTAGACCCAAACCGGAATTCTGAGGGCAGCCCCGAGGGAGGGCCGGGAAGGGTTTGGGAATGTCAGCCTCTGCACATTTGCTGTTGTCCACTCTGATACAGCCACACACCTGAAGAACATAAGTGTTTACTCATAATAGTGATGCCATTGCTGGAGCAGCAAGGAGGGACCGTAGCTCACTGGTAGAGCCCCTGCTTTTCATGCAGAAAGTCCCAGGTTCAATCTCTGGCAGCATCTCCAGGCAGGACTAGGAGAAAACCTCTGCCTGAAATCCTAGAGAGCCTCTGATGCCAGTCAGTGTCTACAGTAGGGATGTGTGAATCAGCAAAACTTGAGCTCACAGAAGTTCTCCAAATTCCATCTTGGAGCTCATTCCAAATCAAGTCCATATCTGACTGAGCTTTTCTTCTCTTTTCATATTTTCACACATATTTTTCCAAATGCATGTGTCAATTGTGGACGTCTTTGAAATGTGCACATTCTTCTCCTATTGATTAAAGTGTATTTTGCTCATTTTACAAAAGTACGCATTTTCTTGCACATTTTACAAATGTAGGCATACTGCCATATGTATTTTTGGGGTCCATGAATCACATTGAAAGCTTGGAAATGTACAGACTTCGACAGCAGTTTGCATCTGACTCTGTGTTCAGTCCGGAAGGTGCAAACTGGGTAAATTCTGATAAAAAATGAACTAAACGAATTTCTCAAACATCCCAAGCCAAGATTGCCTAGTAACCAAAGCTGCATAATATTAGTTTGGTTTTACCAGATATATTGTTGCCTGAAACCAGAAGCCCTGTTCAAATATTCAGGGTCCAAAAACCTGAAGGTCCCATCCCTTCATCCCTGCATGCTCCATCCCCACCCCACCACCCAGTTCCTGCCCTCACTGCATAGAGGGGGAGGGTCTAAAGACGGTCTTGACTCATGTTCACTTGAACCCAAGTAGAACTCTCCATCCGATCTGGGATCCTGCTTTACGTGAGTAGAGACTCCCTTCACATTCTTCTACTATTGATTAGGTGTATTTGTGTGCATTTTTCAAAAGCACAAGTTTTTGTCATTCACAGAACAAAAAACAAAGCATCTGACATGTGCATACATTTGAAAAATGTGCATGAAAAAATGCGTACTTTTAAAAAATGCCCACAAATACATTCAATCAATGGGAGAAGAATGTGTACATTTCAAAGATGTGCACAACCAATGTGTACATGAAAATATGCATGGATTTTCGTGTGAAAAGAGAAAAACAAAACTTGCCATCTGATAAAGACCTGAGTTGGAGCAATCTTCGATTTGCACATGAATGCCTTTAAGGGGTTGGGTGAAGCAGCCCTGGAGCTCTGGCACTGAGGATGGTGTACTAACAACTGAAACATTTAGAAATGGTAAGCACAATAAGAACAGCTTTTAACGTATTGCAGATGTGTTGAAGGTTTGAGTTTAGTTTTCTACTGCGCATTTGAATGGTTGAAGAAAACTCCTTTTGTTTGGATTAATGAGCTACAAGGCTTTGTAGGAGAATGCACATATCTTTGCTGCGTTACTAATTTATGGTGTGTATATAAAAAACATTAATACCCCACCCTTACTCTGTGCTGGCCTGAGGCCACCCAGGGAGAGTATCACAGCTGAGATGTGATTTGAACTCGAGCCTTCCCCAGCCCTAGTCTGACTAACTACCCCAAGGGTGGGGGATGCATGGCCCTCCAGATGTTGGAATGCATGGCATCTCAACAACCTCCAAAGGCTGTTGGGATGCAACTCCCATCAACTCTAGCCAGCATAGCCAATGGTGCAAAATGATGGGAGTTATAGCCCAACAACTTTTGGAGTTGCGTGTTCCCCTTCCCTGCTCTAACCACTGTTCTAACCACTACACCGCAGTGCTCTCTGTGGAGGCATAAAATTTGCCCTTGATTCCCTAAGAACGTGCCAGCACCTCCCTGCTCAGCCTGCCCTGCAGCTTTCTTTGGTCTCTCCAAGAAGCAGAGCCTTTGGTGTCTATAGGGCTGATCATTGTTCAAGTGAGTCCTTCACTTCTGCCAGCATCCTGGGATTTCCATTGAGTTCTAAGTGGAAGCAAATGGTTTAAAAGGAAATTTAATTTACAGCTCTATTTCCCCCCCTTAAACACATACACACAGGTTTTATTGCTTTGCTTTTGTCATTCCATCAAGGCAAGGAGATAGAGGAATGTTCTGCATTTGTTCCTCATATAGAAGCCGGAGGCTACATTAAATAAATAAATAAATAAATAAATACCCACCCGCTCCCAATCACACAATGGTGGGGGCATTGCCAAGAAGCTGATTCTGAGAAGGAGGACAATGGCTACTCTCTTTGGACTAAATGCAGCAGTTTTCAAACTTGGCAGCTTTGGGGTACCCTTTTTGTGCTGATTTATCTGTCGACAAGCCTCTGTGGGTCGTGGAGGATTTTGGGAAGTGCTCCAGGGGGCAATCTCCATTCATGTGGGGCATTGGCCGGGCCCAGTCTGCCTCATCTCCCCCACTCTGAGAGTGCACCCAAAAACACATCCATCAATGTGGCAGCTTCACATGCTGGAGGAAGGTTGGTAAAGATGTGCCGGCTGCCCTTTGGGAAGCTCTTCCTCCAGGATTGCTGATCAGTCCATTGAAGAACCCCTGATGGTCTTCTGAGGCAACCCCCTGGCTGTAGGGATGGACGAACCTATCGATTTTGATTTCTCTCCATTTCTCATATTTACAGTCTTATGTTTGGTTCATTTTGGACCTTGAGAATTTATCCACTGTTCCATCAAGTTCATCCCATACTTTGTGTTTTTTTGTTAAAAGTTAAAAGTTTTGCATTAAAATTCAGAAGCATTTTTGGTGCACATTTCTCCCAATACATGTGTTTTTGTATGCATTTTTGCCTAATATACACACTCTTTGGAAAGCCGTTTTCCTAACTTAATACATATTTGAACAGTATGTTCTCTAATATACACTTCTTTGTCTGTGTTCGTTGTTTGGAGAATTCCATTGAAAAGTGTGAATTTTGAAGGATGACTGAGTTTTGGTTTGCATAATGGTTTGAAAGTGCAAAATTAAGTAAATTCACATTAAAATGTGAATTAATGTCTCCCCCATCCCTACCCTGGACTAACATGGTTTAGAAACCCCTCATTGAAGTTGGTGATGACCTCTAACATTCTGTAGGCAGGGAATTCTGTAGAGATGTGCGTATAAGCAAAACTTGAGTTCATCAGAGTTCTCCAAATTTCACCTCAAAGCTTGTTCCATGCCCATATCAGATTGCGATCTTTGTATTTTTCCTTTCACGTGAAAATCCATGCGTATTTTCGTTCGCATGAATTTTCAAGTGAAAAGAAGAAACAAAGATTGCAATTTGATATGGACACCATAAGAAAGCATCATGTAAACACAACTAAGGTAAGCATCAATTGTGTACATCTTTGAAATGTAAGCGTTCTTCTGCCATTGAGTACGTTTTTAAAGTGTATGCACATTTTTGTGCGTTTTTCAGAATTGCATATTTTTTCAAGCACATTTTTCAAATGTACGCATGCTGTCAGACACAGTCGTTATAGTCCACAAATCACATTGCAAGCTGAGAAATTTACAGACTTTGACTGCCATTTCCATTTGAGTCCAAGTTTGGTCCTGAAGGTGCGAACTGGGTAAATCCTGGTCAAAACCAAACGGAAATGAATTTCTCATACACCTTGTATAATTTTCTTCTGCTTTAAGCAATGCTAAATGGTGGTAGTGATGGAAATGGGGGATTTGCTCCACATAGAGCCCTTACCTTGCATACCTGTGTGGCTGAGGTGGTGAGGCAGGTGTTCCTTAGCAAGGCACTCACCACTGTTTCCGAAGAGGGTTCATCTTTCAGTGGAGTGTCTATAATAAAGCTCCTACTTCAAATTATGTTTGAGAAAAATGCATTGCAAGCTCAGGGTTTTTTTTTAAGGAATCCAGATGTCGTCAATTGAGAGGTCTCTTTTTAAATTGCATGTTATTTAAAAAAAAAAAGGATGAAGGAAGAAGGACGAAGGATGTGGTCAGAATGGGGGTGATGGCTGTAGTAGGTTGCCTTATTTCAATTGCTATGACGGAATGATTTTCTCCCCAAATTCTGTTGTTGTGGGGCACGATGCCAGAGACCACGGAAAGCGCTTGTTCACACTCTCTGAAGAGCTTGTCTCATTCCTGTAATGTGAAACAGGTGTGCTTGTTTTCATCTGGCCAGCAGTGGATGGTTATGCATGCAGGTTATGGTGCAGAGACAGAGCATGTGGCTACCCTCTGTCTCCCATAGACATCCTGCTGGCCCAGACTCGGATGAGCACGAGACTTATGAGCAAGGGCTAATTGGAGACAGGACTCACCAGGGCTTAGCCTCATGACTTTGTTTTCAAAGCCAGCCCTCGGTGTTGTCAAATAACCAGGAAGTCACAAGTGTGCCTTGATGGGATTATTAGTGATGATGCCCCCTGGCAATAAGCAGAGAAAAAGCAAAAAGGCAAAACAGAATGAGTGTTTACCAGTCCCACATGCACACAGGCTATCATAGCACAATGAAGGAAACCACACCCTTCTTGTGAAGGAAAGAAAACTGTTTTACTCACAAATCTTCTTGCGTGTAAAATGCAGGTACAGTGTAGAGTTTCAAAAGAGTCTGTTCAGTCTGTTTTGTGTTCCAGTACACTGGCAGGAGTGAGAGAGCAAACACACGTGCTCCCAGCAATGGTGGAAGTCGGGGTGGGTGGGTAGGGGAGGAGCAAAAGAAAGAAACCACAGGAAACCACACTGTAGGCTATAGAGATCCTGAGGCTCACTGTGGTCAAAATCCCCATGAATTAACTAACTGCAACACTGCCCCCTTCCAGTAACTTGCAGACGAGGCTGCAATATTCCCAACATGAATATGTGCGCTTTGGCGGCAGAGGGGAAACGCATTCTGACCCAAACCATGTCTTTGGCATCGGGTGGAAGGCAGGGGCGCTAAGTGGTAGAGCACAAGATTTATATGCAAGCAGGACCCTGCTTCAATCCTCAGCATTTACAGGTCTGACAGGAACAGACTCCTGCCTGTGACCCTGGAGAGCCACTGCTGGTCAGTGTCGCCAGTACAGAGCTATATGGACCAACGGCCTGATTCAGCATCAGGTGGCTTCTGATGTTCCTTCCTCTGGGTATCTGGCTTCTGAGCAGGCTGGAGGGGCCTCGTCCCCGCTCCTTTGGAAGAATTTAAGCACTGGCAGTTCAAAACAGGTCCCCGGTATCCTCAGGCATATCGAAATCAGATGGATTATGTCCTTTGCAGCCAAAGATGGAGAAGCTCCATACAGTCAGTCAAAACAAGACCTGGAGCTGACTGTGGCTCAGATCATGAGCTGCTTCTTGCAAAATTTCGGCTTAAATTGAAGAACGTCGGGAAAACCACTAAACCGTTCAGGTATGACCTAAATCATATCCCTGATGAATATACAGTGGAGGTGAGGAATAGATTTCAGGGATTAGACCTGATAGACAGAGCGCCTGAGGAACTATGGACGGAGGTCCGTAACATTGTTCAAGAGGCAGAAACGAAATCCGTCCCAAAGAAAAAGAAATGCAAGAAAGCCAAGTGGCTGTCTGATGAGGCTTTACAAGGAGCTGAGGAAAGAAGGGAAGCGAAAAGCAAGGGAGAAAGGGGAAGATATACCCAACTGAATGCAGAGTTCCAGAGAACAGCAAGGAGAGACAAGAAGGCCTTCTTAAATGAACAATGCAAAGAAATCGAGGAAAACAACAGAATGGGAAAGACTAGAGATCTCTTCAAGAAAATCGGAGATCTCAAGGGAACGTTTTGTGCAAAGATGGGCATGATAAAGGACAAAGAAGGCAGGGACCTAACAGAAGCAGATGAGATTAAGAAGAGGTGGAAAGAATACACAGAAGAACTATACAGGAAAGATCTTAATGTCCCTGATAGCCATGATAATGCGCTCACTGAACTTGAGCCGGACATCCTCGAGAGTGAAGTCAAGTGGGCCTTAGGAAGCATTAGTAACAACAAAGCTAGCAGAGATGACAGTATTCCAGCTGAGCTATTTAAGATCCTAAAAGATGATGCTGTTAAAGTGCTGCACTCAATATGCCAACAAATTTGGAACACTCAACAATGGCCGCAAGACTGGAAAAGGTCAGTTTACATTCCAATTCCAAAGAAGGGCAACGCCAAAGAGTGCTCAAACTACCGCACAATTGCGCTCATTTCACATGCCAGCAAGGTGATGCTCAAAATCCTACAAGCTAGGCTTCAGCAGTATGCAAACCGAGAACTACTGGAAGTACAAGCTGGGTTTCGAAGAGGCAGAGGAACTAGAGATCAAATCGCCAACATTCGCTGCATCATGGAGAAAGCAAGAGAATTCCAGAAAAACGTCTATTTCTGCTTCATTGACTACACTAAAGCCTTTGATTGTGTGCATCACAACAAACTGTGGCAAATTCTGAAAGTGATGGGAGTACCAGACCACCTTACCTGTCTCCTGAGAAACCTGTACGACGGTCAAGAAGCAACAGTAAGAACCAGACATGGAACAACCGATTGGTTCAAAATTGGGAAAGGTGTACGACAAGGCTGCATATTGTCACCCTGCTTATTTAACTTATATGCAGAGTACATCATGAGAAACGCCGGGCTGGATGAATCACAGGTTGGAATTAAGATTGCTGGGAGAATTATCAACAACCTCCAATATGCAGATGATACCACCCTAATGGCAGAAAGCGAAGAGGATCTAAAGAGCCTCTTGTTGAGGGTGAAAGAGGAGAGTGCAAAAGCTGGTTTGAAACTCAACATTAAAAAAACGAAGATCATGGCATCTGGCCCCGTCACTTCCTGGCATATAGAAGGGGAAGAAATGAAAGCAGTGACAGATTTTACTTTCTTGGGCTCCAAGATCACCGCAGACGGTGACTGTAGCCATGAAATTAAAAGACGCTTGCTCCTTGGGAGGAAAGCTATGGCAAACCTCGACAGCATAGTAAGAAGCAGAGACATCACCTTGCCGACAAAGGTCCGTCTAATCAAAGCTATGGTTTTCCCAATAGCAATGTATGGCTGTGAGAGCTGGACTATAAGGAAGGCTGAGCGCCGAAGAATTGATGCTTTCCAACTGTGGTGCTGGAGAAGACTCTTACGAGTCCCCTGGACTGCAAGGAGGTCAAATCAGTCCATCCTAAAGGAAATCAAGCCTGAGTGCTCATTGGAAGGACAGATACTGAAGCTGAAGCTCAAATATTTTGGCCACCTAATGCGAAGAGAAAACTCTCTGGAAAAGACCCTGATGCCGGGAAAGACTGAAGGCAAAAGGAGAAGGGGACGGCAGAGGATGAGATGGCTAGATAGCATCACCGATGCAACAAATATGAACTTAAGGACGCTCCGGGAGAGAGCGCAGGACAGGGGGGCCTGGCGTGCTGTGGTCCATGGGGTCACGGAGGGTCGGACACGACTGAATGACTGAACAACAACAAATCCTCAGGCATCGATGCTTGTTTTGAGCAGTGGACTACATGTGCTTTATTACAGGCAAGAAAATGGACTTGATGTGCAAAGAGTGACTGAATTAACCACAGAGTTGGCGCTGTGCTGTGGCTGATGGGGGGGGCTGTATTCAAATCTCACCTCAGCACAAACCCACTAGGCAGATTTAGGCACACCACTCTGCCTCTCCCTTTCCCATCCACACCCTAGAGTTGATAATATTGTCCTGTTTTGCAGGACTATAGTGCCAGTTACTTAGAGCAATGAGCCCTTGGACAGCTTTCTTAGTACCCGCCAAGGTGCCCTACTTCTCCCACTTTTGAGAGAGAGAGGGAGAGGGAGAAAGAGATATAAATTTAATTTTCTTACTGGCAGCTGGGATTGCTTCAGAGCAAAGTGAGGGCCTCCATTTGCTGCCATGTTCATTCCCATAAATGCCTCTGAGCTACATGGTGAGACATTCCTAGGAAATCTAGAGGGTGGGCAGCCACAGGCCAAGGCTTTTCTCTGCAGTGTACCCAGACACCAAGAAAACAAGGGGGGAAAGAAAAAGTGATTCCTGTCACTTCTCTCTGGTAAACTGTGGGGAGGGCCAAAGAGAGAAGTTTGTAGTGGGGGAGCAGCTGGGATGTGTGTGTGCGAGGGGGGAGAGAGAGGGAGGGAGAGAGAATGCGTGTGTGTGTGTGAGGGAGAGGGAGAAATAATGTATGTGTGAGTGTATCTGTGTGTGCACCTCTCATGGCAGCCATGTTTTAGTGGTGCCCAGGACAGTTTCTCTAGTGGCCAAAAGTGGCCAAAGGTCGACAAAGGTTGCCTGCCCTGTCTCAGAGAATGTGCACATGGAGCAGGGATGGGGGGAAATGTCTTCGGTTCACTTGCCTGATTTTGCACTTTTGAACCAATACACGAACCGAAACTCAGCTGTCATTCAAAATGTGCACTTCTCTGAATTTTGCAATTGAGTTGCAAACGAAAAAACAAAAGTGTACAAAAATATGAAGTTTAAGGGAAAGTACTTGCAAGCATCCACATATTAGTGGAACGGATGTTCCCAAATGCATTGCATTAAAAAAAGGGCTTGCACAAAATTGTATGTTTATTTTATTTATTTATTTATTTAATTTCTATACTGCCCAATAGCCGAAGCTCTCATTTTTGTTTGTCCAAAGTGCATGTATTAGGACGGAGGGCGGGGGGGCAGAACCACTTTTGACTTGAGGGCTGAATTCCATTTCAAAGAAGCACTTGGGTGCCACATTCTAGTGGTGGGTGGGGCCAAAGGGAAAACGAGTAGGACCGAGATAGAAAAAACGCCAAGACCGTTTAGCTGTAAGCTCTTCCTGCCCGTAATGAAGCCTTAGGAGAGACGTTTCAACCTTTTGGAATGGGAGAAAACTGCACAGAAGCCAGGAAACCACCAAACGATTCGTGGGCTGGAGAAAGGGGAAGGGTGTTTGGCCAATTGGGGAACCACGGAGGTCTGGATTGGGACCCTGGGAGGACTGGATTTGGCCCTCCGGCCTTTGGTGCTACCCCTCTTCATTAGGAGCACTGTGCACAAAAATGCATATGAATTTTCATGCGAACTGCGCTCAGGATGAATGAAACTTAAGGGTGAAAAAAAGACATGGGAGGGAAACTGAAATTGACAGATTTGTCCATCCCTCGTTTGAATTCCCAGTTGGCTGGGCAGGAGTGGCCCAGCAGCACTCTCCCCATGGATCTCCCTCCTGATGTGCAGATGACGCTCCCAGCATGAGATTCCTGCCCTGCGGCCCTGTGTTTCCCACCCTTGGTTGCCCATTGAGGAGAGACAGCTGAGACCCCTTCTTCATACAACATGAAATTCACTTACGGAACTCACTGCCACAAGATGTGGTGGTGGCTTAGACAACTTTAAAGGGGAATTTGGCATATTCATGGCAGGAAATACATCTGTCAATAACTGTCATGAGGGCTAAATGGAACTTCCCACTTCATAGGCAATATTTTTCTGAATGCCCCTTCCGATGGTGAAGGGTGGGGATGCAACAGTAGGGGGGTCTGTCACCTTCGCGTTAATTGTGTACTGAAATATTTGGCCAGGGTTTATCTCCAATTTTGGGAGGTGGGGCAAAACACCCACAGAAGATTGGATTATTAATTAATTAATAATTTCTATACTGCCCAGCAGCAGAAGCTCTCTTCCAGGAGGTGGAAGGCTAAGTGTACAAAACGTTTGGTCTAACCATTAAATAGAAGCTGGCTAAGGGGTTTTCCTCTCTTGCTTTTTCTTCCTTTCTTAAAAAGGGGGGGGGCTTCCAACCACTTTAAATGGGCCACATTGTGTTCCTAGGACAGAATGGCCCTAGAAACTATTCTGTGTCATGACATAGCATCATTCCCCAGGATATTCTGACCTAGAAATATGACATGGCCCACCTGAAGTGGTTAGAAGGCATGGGGTGGGGGGGTGGGGAAGGGAAAACAGAAACAAAAAGGGCGGGGAACACTCCACCACCACCACTGCTCTGGTCAGCTTGCATTTAAAGGTAAGACTGAAAGTTTTGTAAAATTCATCCATCTATCAAAGCTTGCTGAGTATCTCCCTGCCCAAATGGTTCTGCAAAGGGAGCGGGGGATGGAAGTAGCAGTTTGTCTCCAATGGCTGTGGCTGCAGGCACTTAGCATTGGCGGGGAAGGGCACCATCCCCGTGCAGGGCTGTCCACGTGGAGTTTGTAGCTCTCTCTTTTCCAGGGCACCCCCGCCCCCGTCTGTGGCACGGCGTCATCTGTCCTCCCTGCCCTCTTTCCTTTTGGGCCACCAGTGGCCTTTACACCTTGCTTGGAGGCTTCCCAGAGGCCTCTGGTTAGCCACTGTAAGAAGCCCAGTGCTGGACTGGATGGGCCCAACAAATTTGTTCATGTATTTATTTATTAGCTTTGTATATTGCCCAACTGGCAAGTGCCCTCGGGGTGGTTTACAATCACAAAACCAAACAACAACAAAATAATCATAAAAAATAATACAAAAATACAAGTATCAAAGTAATATAACAATAAACATTTTAAACATTTTAAAAAATGATTTAAAGCATTGAGGAGCCAGCAGTAAAATTAATAATGCAACAGATTAAGGGCTAATTGGCTGCTTAAAGTGGCAGGTCTTAACCTGGCCTCAGTAAAGACAAGTGGAGGCTGGTGGCTTTGATGTCAGTGGGGCAGTGAATCCATTCAGAGTGCATCCACTCCAGGTCAGAACCACTGAGAACTCTAAAGGAGCTATCCAAGGTGCTTGGACAGCTCCTTTAGAGTTCTGTCTGGTTTTGACTGAAACCTGGAGCAGATTCACCGCCCCACTGACATCGGAGTCACCAGCATTCACTGGTGAAGCCGCCAGGCAGATCTCCCTGGGAAAGATGTTCCACAGATGGGGGCCACTACAGAGAAGGCTCTTTCCCTGGAGCCACCTGTCGCACTATTGTAGGCAGCAGCAACCAGAGAAGATCCTCTGAAGGCAATCTTAGCAATTGGGGAGGGACGTATGGGAGGAGGCGCTTAGATTGGTCCCAAGCCATTTAGGGCTTTAAAGCTCAGCACCAGCACTTTGAATCGGGCCTGGAGCCAGTGCCATTGATGCAGCAGTGGAGTAATATGTTCAAGACAGTTCAGTCTAATCCAGTTTGGTGCTTCTCATATTTTAGGCAGCCTATGAAGCATTGCGCAAATCATGCTCTTCTTCTTGACCTCGATTGCTCCTGACACATTGGGAAGTTTGGATCAGCCCCCTCCCCAATCTTTGATGAAGGAATAGGGAATTCTTCTGGGGTCTCCCACAGGAGAGCCTATGTTGCAAAGCAGCCGGATGTGTACCGCCACCACAGCACACAGCTCTGAATGGAGGACAGACTCCTATGGACCAGCTCCCGTTCCTCTTCCCAGCTGTGTCAATAGGCCCCGAGGAAACAGAGCGCTCTGTCTTCTTTTGTTTGGATGGTGGGGCGGCTGTGTTGTGACACTCACTGGCTGGCTGAGCCATGTGCTGGAACTGGCTGGGACACCTGCGACCTTCGGGGAGCCGTTTCGCAATGGGAGCCATCCCTGCCGGAGAGCCTTCATAAAAAAGCCCCACATATGTTTGATATCTCTATTGCAAAGTGGGGCTGAAACATCAAAAGCAGTGGCAGAGTGCAAGAAAAGGGCACTCCACACCCCTCCCGAATCTTTCAAAGAAACCACAGGTCATAGCTTGGTGGGAGGACGTAGGCAAGGCAAGTGAAACGGCCTCCAGGCAGCTGCAACAGAGATCTTCACAGTCCCCCCTGCACGGGTTGCTGTTGTTGGTTCTGGCCTTGGATGACTCAGGATGGTTCTCAGCTCTGTCGACACCCCCACCTCCCCCTCCGAACCCATGTAGCCCAAGCAATTTTTATAATACTACCAGATTTGTGTATTTCTTTTTTGCGAATTGCCATCTTTTTGCCTCATTCAGAGAACTTTACAAGTGATCCAGACGATGTCATCTTCCACTTGTAGCTGGGGATGTAGGAGAAATTCATTCCATCCAAATTCTGGTATGAACTCCTCAGAGTTGGAGTTGCCAATCTATCTGATCAGCCAACTGTACTGTGCCTGCGTGCCCATGCCCACACTTTTTGGAATTTCGCTATCAGGTTCACAATTCAACAAATGCGCATGCACAGAAAAGCGTATATTAAGGAAAAGTGTGCACAAAATGCAAATTACATTCAAATACATGCAGACAGATTCAAATACATTAAGTACGCAATTCTTAAGCATGTTTAGACAGAAAATAGTAGGGATGGCTGAACCAGCGACGTTTGAGATCACCAGGATGCTCCAAACATTGTCTTGCCACTCTTCTTGTGCCCGACTCCCGTTCGTGTTGGCATTCGCTGCTTGCTTTGCGCAGATGGGGAACTTATGCAAATCAAGCAGCGATCAAATAGGAGATTTGCACAGGTTCCCCCAATTTTCCTAATTTGTACAACTTTCCTCCATAGACTAAAGTGGGACAGATTCAATCTACAGAGGAAATTTGCTCAAATTAGGAAATTTGCGCAAATTGAGATGGGAATTGGGAATGAGATGAACAGGAGCATGTGTCTGACGATTTGCAATTATTTTCAGTGGACATGTGCTTGCGCTCGCGTTTGGAGCTTTGAACGGGGTGTGCTAGCATGTTTTACACGCAAAACCGAAATTCTCCATCTCTAGAAAAAAGCCCTGCAGTCCTCAGCATTTCCCAGCCAGCATAGCTGCGTTGCGAGCCAGCAGTTCCCATGTAAACATGCACAGGATTGCTCACTAAAATACAATATGAGACAAGGTTTATAGAAACATTAAAACCAAATACTCCTGGTGCGATAATGAGCAAACTGGGCAGCACACTCAGGGAAGGGCTGGTTAAAGAGATGGGTCTTAAATTGGCACCTAAAGCAGGCCACAGTTGGAGGGGGATTCCATAAAGCGAGTGGCACCAGGGAGTAGGCCCACTTCTGGGTTGCCACCAGATGGCCATCTGCAGGTCGCAGTACAACCAGCAAGGCCTCCTCCAATTACCTTAATGATCACACCAGTCTATATTGTGCAGTCCACCAGGTGTTTTGTGGTTGCACCTGTGCAAGGCAGTGGGGGGTGCTTTGCCCTTTGGGGCAGAGATAGGGATGTGCTTAGGGTGACCCTTCCTCCTTCATCTTAGTTGTGCAAAGGTTTGCACTCATACACCAGCGGCACCTCTACAGTTGCATTGTCCGGAACGGCTGTCTTCGTACAATACCCAGAGTGCCTGTTCTAAAGGACAGCCTCCTCCTGTCCTTTAGGGAGGGGCCATAGCTCAGTTGGAGAGCCCCTGCTTGGCATGCAGAAGGTCTCAGGTCCGATCCCCAGCTTCTCCAGGTAGGGCTGGAAGATCTCCTGCCTGAACCCTGGAGAGCCGCTGCTGTCGGTCAGTGTCGACAATACTGAACTAGATGGACCCAGGGTCTGACTCAGTAGAAGGCAGCTTCCTAGGTTTCTGTGTTCCCATTTGAACCCACCTGGTGGTTCAGTTCCTGATGGTCGGCCATTGGCCAGGTGCCCCTGTCCTCTGAGGTGAGGTGGGTGGTGACCAGAGGGAGGCCCTTCTCTGTAATACCCACTCCTTCCCCAGAAATACTTATTTGATACCAACCTTATTAGGCTTTAGGCACCTGTTTAAAATTATTGCATTTCTCCATGCTTTTAATTGAACTGTGAGTTGATCTTTGCTTTTGCTTATTGTGGCATTTCTGTTTTGCCAGTTTAAGCTGCCCTTTTACTATTTACGCTAATGTGTGTGTTGGCATTTTGATGGTTTAATACTTTCATTTTGTGTGTTGTTGATGTTTCTTTAATTTCGAAGTCACCTTTTGGCACATTGAAACATGGGATGTGCGATTATATGATATATTTAAGCTAAATTAATGCTGTTTCAATTCATGAAGCTGTGCTGGTGATTTAATCAATCAATCAATTACTTAATTGTATTTCTATACTGCCTAGTAACTGAAGCTCTCTGGGCGGTTCACAGAACATGACTTACAATCATAAAGTACAATAACATAATGTTGTTGTTGTTCAGTTGTGTCCAACTCTTTGTAACCACATGGACCATAGCACGCCAGACCTTCCTGTCCCGCGCTCTCTCCCGGAGCGTGCTCAAGTCCATACACCTTCCGACCTGAGGGGCTCATCTTCCGGTGTCATATCTTTTAGCCTTGTGATACGTTCCATGGGGTTTTCTTGGCAAGAATACTGGAGTGGGTTGCCATTTCCTTCTCCAGTGGACCACATTTTGTCAGAACTCTCTGCTATGACCTGTCCATCTTGGGTGACCCTGCATGGCGTAGTTTATGGCTTCACTGAGTTACACAAGCCCCTTCACCACAACAAGGCAGTGATCCATGAAGGAGACAATAACATAATATAAGAACCATAAAAAATGGTGTTTACACTGACCTTTTCTGCTTTTTTGCCTTGTACAGCGGACCATATGATGGGGCTATAAAGCAGTGGGGGGTGGCAGGGGTTAGGGAGAGAATCAGGCTTTAGGGTTGATCCCCAGCCGGGCACCTTGCATTTGATGTGCCAGTGTGTTAGCCAAGGTATGTGTGATTGGTTTCACATGGTCCAATCAAGGACAAAAATTCAGATTTTAAACACAGGTTGTCCCAAACATGGGCACATGCTCAGCCATTCAGAAGAACCTCTCCATGGTTGCTTGAACTCTGGGCACCATCCCATTTGGGTTTAGCTTCAGTTCTTGAGTGAGCTAGCCAACCACCTGGGAGGTGGTGATGGAGCTGTGCAGGCAGTTCTGCCACAATCGTGAGCCCTCATCTGCCCCAAATATAGCACTGCGCTACGCGCCTCCTCTGCTTTCTGAGTTCAATGGCTGTAATTGCAGCAGATGGATTCAGAGCTCATCTGTTTAGTCACTGGCCTCTGGGGGATTTGAGGCTTGGCTGTCTACATCTCATTCTGAAACATGGCCCTTGGTACAACGAAGGGAGAACGGGGTGGGGAGCGAAAAAGAGAACTTGTGGGCAGGGGGCGGTCATAGGGTACAATCCAACATAAGTCCTAATTAGAGTAGACCCATTCAAATGAATGGGACTTAGGACTTACATTAGATTTTACCCATACTGTTCTGGTAGCTGAATCTTCCCTAGTGAGTCTCCTGCACACTGCTGAACTTGGTTGACCTGGCTTTGGTCTGATGCAGCATGGGCTCTCCTTATGTTCTGTTAAGGGTGAACTGAACAGTAGATTTTAAGCTTCAGTTCTGAGCATATCATTTCAGCAAAGGAGCAAAAGTTGTGCAAGGAACAGGGATGGACATATCTATCTGGCTTGCTGTCTGGAACATTCACATTTTTTTTCAAGCGCAGGTGCATTCTGTCCTGTTTCAGCATGTTTTCAAATGTGGGTTCTTACGTCCATGCAAAAATGTGTGTGCATGTATGCATTTCGTGCGCACAAAAACTTGTGCATATTTTTGTATGCCATTTCCCCTAACATATGCATTTTTGTGGACGTTTTTAATTCGAGAGCTGCACTGAAAAATTCAAAGAAGTGCAAAAACCAAAGGATTCAGTGTTTCAGTTTGCATATTAATTCAGGCTGTGCGAATTAGCTCGGTTCATATTAAAATGTGAACCAAATGAATTGCCGTCCTCCTCCTTAGCAAGGGATGCCTGTGAGGGATATGGAGCAGCTCAGATTTACATGTGAACATCTTACCTTGCAAAGTGCTTCCCACTGACTTAGTGAGCTCAGTTCATAATAACCATTCATATTATTTAGGAAACTTCAGCAAAGGTGAAACCAGTAGGAGGCAAACCTACCCAGCATTAAAAATGGTTTCCTTTCCTTTTCAAAGGGGCAGAGTTGGCAGGCTGGAGCACCAGTAGAAGTTTTAATGCAGGCTTCCCTAACCTGGCGCCCTTTAGATGTGTTGAACTAGGACTCCCATCATCCCCATCTAGTGTGTGCTGACTGGGGATTATGGGAGTTGTAAGCAACACATCTGGAGGGCACAAGGTGGGGAAGGCTGTGTTAAAAGGCATGATCATTTGTAATAGCGATGTTGCCTTCGACTATTTTGGCGGAGAAAGGCAGGGTATACGTATATCTTTCAAATGAATACATACAGAACTCTAGGCTGTCATTGGGAGGGTGTGGCTGTGTCATAATTAATTCGTTCGCCTACCAAACTTTTTTTTTCCCATTGGGATCTTCCTAACTGCAAGTGTGAAATAAACATTTGCTGCCTTCCCAAAAGAAAGAAAGATCAAGACAGAATATCTGTTTTTGAAAACATCCTCGCTTTGGTTGCTCTTTGTCCTTCTCAATTTAGCAACATGTGGAGAGGAAGATTAAAGGGTGCTGCATGTCGGGGTCGGAGTGAACGCCTGAGCAGCAGCAGGTCTCTCTGGGTCTGTTCTTGCTCCCGCAGCAGCCTGCAGCAGCTACTTCCCTTCCCCTGAAGTCGTTTTCTCTTGGAGCAAAAAAGGCCTCAATGAATCAGGGCCACGGAGTGCACGCGGTCCGCCATCCCAGAGGCTGCGCAGCCTTGCTTGCCATCGCAGAGCCGGGTGCGAGCGTTTCTTTAATGCACTGTTTAACTCTTCTTGCCTGCTTGACATCTCCCGCTTGCTTGGGGGCAGTTGGAAAGCCAGGAAAGGGAGAAGCTGTCCACACCACACCTTTCTGCAGAGCTGAATTTTTGGACACTCCCCGGACTGTTTTGTTGTTGCTGGACGTACGGGGGTAAAACATGGAGGTGCCTTGCTTACTTGTTTGACGGGTACAATGCTGTGTACAAACAGGTCTAAGGCAAAATGCAAGGCTGCTGTCAAGAGTAGGCCTGGTGGGGAACCTGCCAAGGGCCCACAGCCCCGCAGGGGCCCACTCTCAAGAGCCCGTTGGACCTCCTCCTCCTCTTCCCCTTGCAACCTGCTTGTTCACCTGCCTCTCGCTCTGGCCCTGACAGTGGTGGTGGTAGGAAGGAGGAGCAGCAGATGCCGCGGCCTGTTTGCTCCCTGGCCCTCTCCCTGTCAAGCAAGACGGTGGGAGCACTGAGGAGAAAGAGAAGGAGGCGCAAGAGCAGCTCCTGACAATGTGGCTTCGCTGAGGGAGGGGACCCATGGGGCGAGTCTTGGAACCTGGAGCCAGCACTGCAAAGCTGTATGCTGTAAAGCAGCAGGGGATGTTTGGCCTTCCCGTCGTTTCTGATTTGTGTGGTGAGCCCCATGGATCCAGGAGGCCCTCCTCTCCCGACAGATGCCCCCATGAGTACAGGGCGGCAAATGTGGCAAGGGAGAGGGGCCAGGCCAAAGCACCCCTTCTCCTCACGCACTGCTGGTAACCCTCCAGACGGATGGACTCACCTGAGCCTGGCTTCGTCAGGCACTCACTGAGCTACTGCCAACGCTCGCCCCCGCTCCCTGCGCAAGCTTCCTCGTGGCCCGGTGAGGGCCCAGTGACACTGCGGGGCTGCCCATCCTCCCTAGCAAGCTGCCGCTGTGTGCAACAATGGCAACTTAGGCGCTTCCAGGTAGGAGGTATTGTGTGATTGATGGCCATAAAGGGCCCGTTTTATGCAACGTTGCCAGAGTGAATGCTGCATTCATGTGTGAAATGTTGTGCAAATGGGCCTTTGACAAATGGGCCAATGGGCCAATTAGGCAACGTTACTCACCTGGAAGCACCTCGTGAGGAGGGCTGGGCAGCTGCAGAGCGCTCGCCAAGCGGGTCCACGAGTGCCCTGTGGTTCAGGAGGTGGGGTCCAGGAGGGCAGGCAAGGGGGAGTCTATCGGAGTCCACACCCACCCCCCACAGACTCTTGTGACATCCCTCGCTTACCCTTTCCGGAACGCCTGAGCATGGCAAGAGTCTGGGCTCCTTATAAGTATGGAGTTAGGAAAAGGCTGGATTTGTCTCACTGCCCAGCTGAGTTGCAGTTAGGGATGGTGCGGGCACCTGACTCAGTCTGGGAATCCTGCAAAACCACCCCTGCCCGCACCCCTGAGCCCCGCTCACCAAGCCCCTGCTCCTGCTCACCCCTTGCCCACGCTCAGTGAATGGCCTGCACTCACCTGGTGGCCTCGTCGAGCTTCGTGGTCTCCATTTTTTGAGAAATAAAATGGCATCACAAGAATGTGCACATTTGCACACATGCAAAAATTCATGTCTGTGCAAACACGCAAATTTTGCAAATGTTCATATTTGTGTATGCACGAAAATGTGCATTTTTTCAAATTGTACATTTTAGCACACACACAAATAAGCACCTTCACAAAAATGTGCATTTCACACATGAGACTATGCGCATTCGCAAAATGCACATTTTCATGCATACAAAGACGTGCACTTTTGCAATCGCCATTTTGTTTTTTTTAAAAAAATGGTGACCACAGAGCTCGACGAGGCCACTGGGGTGAGTGTGGGCTGCTCGCTGAGCATGGGAGGAGCTCAAGTGTGGTCCAGGGACCAGCGAGCAGGGTCAGGGTCTGGGCAAGTATCTGGAGAACCCGGGCAGGGGTCTAGTTCACAGACCCCTAGTTGTAGTGCCATTGCTACTAATTACAGGCTTCACAACTGAACACTTTCCTGTGCCTGCCCATTGCTGCAGCCTGCCGCGTGCTGCGTCCACAGACACACCAGGGCTGCAAAGCAGTGTGGCAGAAGCAGCCCAAACCTAAGGCAAAATGAGACAGCGTTAAACTCTGGGGGGCTCGGGAGGCACTAATGGTGGCAGAGACAGGCGGAAATGTCTCTGCCTCGTGGGGCAGGACCCACTGCAAAGGTTTCCTGTACAAGCTGAGATGAAGGACATGTGTTGAGGGTGAAGGTCTTGAACTGGTGACTTGAGTATTAGGTGAGAATGGGGTGTGTGCAACACGAGCAGGAGAAATGTGTTCTGTTCGCTAATTTTTTAAAAACCTACCAGATTTACACTACCCAAACCTGTACAAGACGGGTGGACAATACGCAGCCCCCAGGGTGCATGAGGCCCCTACTGCCCCTCGCCATGGCACATTCCACCCCCCACTTTCCCCCAAATTTGAATTTTTTTTAATGGTATCCACAGCTGCTAGGGTGCACCCAAACGGTCAAACCTAGCTTGCAATTTTGACCCTTTGGGCGCTCTGTAGCACTACAGATGCCATTTAATTTTTATTTATTTCATTATTAATTTTTGGGGGACCTGCTCGGGAGGGGTGTTTCTACGGACAAAAATGACCTGCAGAGTTCCTGCTGTTGCCCACCCGTGCTGTACATGAACTGGAACACAGTTGAATGTCTGTACTTTCCAGAAGTTTACGATCGAAGTTTGCACATTAAAAGAAAAATATGTAAAAAAACACGTGAATTACAGAGAGGTGTGCACAAGAAGTATATCTATGACAGGGAAGAGTGCACAAGAACACTTTATCTTAGGGGAAATCACCTGCAAAAAATGTTTTGCGTTTGAAAAATGTGTATAAATGCACGCAACCTGCGTACAAAACATTCTGAGAAATTCTCACAAAAATACTTGTGCTTCTTTATGCTGACTTTAAAAACAAATAAATCACAAACTGATGTGGAAATGGGATGGAACAAACTTAACTTTGGAAAGATGATAAAATGAGCGAAACCGACCTTGAGAGCTTCGTCCATCCCCCCTTGTCCAGCTCTGGCCAAAGGAGGGTACAAGTCTCATCAGCCTAGAAATGACCATCATCCAGGGGCAGAACACCCGCCCGGCATGCAGACGGACTCAGGTCCACTCCATGGAATCTCCAGCTGAAGGGATCGTGGATCAGGGAATGCAGAGAGATCCTTTCCTGAGCCCTCGAAGAGCCACTGTTTATTAAAACTGCAGTCCTGAATCTGGCTATAAAGCAGAGCTAACTTTTAACAGCAAAAGACGCCTCCATCCCCCAGCTGAATTCCCCGCCCTCTGCTGCATTACAGCCATTTTCCTCAGCCTGGCTCCAGCCCCTAGGAGCTTTGGACTGTGCTTCTGAAGGTGGCGCTGGACCTGGGGTCCAGAAAGTTTCCCTTCAGATGGGTCTGGTTTGTGTGTGGGCTCAACCAGGCAGGAAGTGCCAGGGATGGGGGGGAAGCAATACCCTCCCACATACAGACATACACAGCGTATGATGTAGTTCAGACATACACACACCCACCATGCCTGAAGCTGACCACTGGTGGGCATGAGCTAAGGGCAGAAACAGCCCCTTTGCAGCAGCCCCGGAGGCATGTGTGCAAGGGACCGGTTGCAAGGTTCCCATGGAGACCGGAGGAAGCACTGCCGGCTGGATTCATTCCACTCACAGCCTGCTCCTAGGATCGTTCCCAGGACAATCCATCCTGACTCTGGCAGCTTTGCGGATTCTCCTTTCAATCTCTATTAGAGCTCCACAGAAATTCAGCATCAGACCTTCCTCTCTTTTCTTGAACTTGTCTCTGGGGGACAGGAATGATGACCTGGTCATACAGGCAGCAGCGTAGCAGCGCCGGGGCTCGCAGGGTGGAAACCCCGGCCCAATACCATTCGCCTTCTCTCTGAGCGTAGCTGCACTCCTCAAAGTTGCTGGTGGGGAAACGGATTTTCCCAGCCATAGCATCTTGTTCCCTCTTGTAATGCAAAGTCTTTTGGAGCAGCTGGGTCTTGAGTGGGTAACTAAGAACTAAGGCCCATTAGCTTTACGCAAATGCTGTTCCTGGTGGAGATGAAAAGTGCTAGAAGTGGCTTGTTGATTTTGAGATAAATGGTTTCTCCCTGGTGCTAGGAAAAGAGACTACTGGAAAATCTTGAGCTGGTAGCATTATGCTGTTCGGGGACATGGTGTGTCCCTCTCCTCCTCACACCATTTTAGGTCTCCCCAGCCCAAGTCCAGCATGCTAAACATCACATTGCCTTTTGCCAGCGTGTTACTCTATGACTGTCAGCTGATCCTAATAAATTGGGTATTACGCGATATACAGCTGCTCTTTGGGCAGGGGAGGTGTGCATGTATACAAACACACCCATGCACACATAGAGGTGTGCACACAGAGATGCAGATCAGCCCAGCTGCCCGTGTTTGGGGGGATGTGTCTATAGCGATTGTCATGATGAGCGCTTGCACTTCCAAATGTACCACTGCGCCACTGCTTACAATCAACTGTAGTTGCAGCGGCACGAGCACAGGCAGGGGCCATGCTAATCTTAGCTGGAAGGGGGACGAGGAAGCTGGCTTGGACCCCCTTGTCAACACCCTGCTACAACTAGCATGGGTGGGTGGGCCTAGCAAGGCCAGCATTCTCAGGAGGTGGGGGGAATCCCCCACTTCAGGTGGCAGGGCAGGAGGAGTGGTGAATTCCTCCCCCCGCACAGCAGGAGGACCTGCCACCGCTGCCGCTGCCGTGTCTCCCCAGGGAGAAAGCCGAGGCTGGCTGGCGGGCAGAGGAGGGAGACAGATGCAGCGAGTGGGGAGGGGGGCAGTGCGTGTGCCTTGTCACCTCAGGCGGGGGGAAACTTTGCGCCAGTGCTGAGGCCTGGCCCGCTGCCACTTCTCAGCTCAGTTATGATTTTCCCTCTTCGTCATTACATATGTCGCACCAGCGATGGACGCAGAGGTTTAGTATACAAGCACAGGCCTCCGCCCCAAGGTGCTTACAGTCAGGGGAGAGAACAGACAACGTAACTGCTCATGTGTGGCATGGGCTCTGTGGTGTTTGTTTGTTTATTAAATTCATGTAGCACCCCATTAGCAGATACCCTCGGAGTGGTGTACAATTAAACAAACAAACAATAAAATAACCAACAAAACACTAAATACAACAATAAAAATATCAAAATATTAAAACATTAAAACATTAAAAATATTAAAGAGACAGCAGTAAAGTTAGTCATCAGGGTGACATATTAACGAGGAAATGCCTGCTTAAAGAGGGAGGTCTTAACGAGACTTCTAAACGTATATAGTGAATACACCAGGCGGATCTCCCTGGGGAGGGCACTCCATAGATGGGAGGGGCCAGTACAGAGAAGGCTCTTTCCCTGGTAGCCACCCGTCACACCATCGCGTGTGGCGGCATCCAGAGAAGAGCCTCCAAAGTAGACCTTGGCAATGGGGCAGGGCCGTACAGGTGAAGTCACTCCTTCAGGTGGGATAAAAGCAAGGGAGCAGCTGCTGGTGTCCACTGACATGCGTGTGGGGCTGGAGGAAGGATCACGTTCAGGGGGGCTGGATTTTTAAAATGAGGGGAGCTCTGGCTTCCGCCTTGAGAGCCTTCCCCCTGTGTGGAAGCTGGTTGGGGCTATTCAGTATCGAGGGAAAGTACTCTGCACATGCTCAAAGACATAGATCTTCATTCTTCATATTTTCTAGTAACTCAAAAAAGGACACCAGGACTGAAGCCCAGTTGATTAGCTTAGGCTCCTGCAGTCACCAGGGTCACCCGGGACTCCACCCCATTCACCCAGGGGTGCTTGGAGTAATCAACTGGAGGGTGTGTGTGGGGGGGGAAGTTGCATGCAAAATCCTTCATTGCTCAGAGCAAAGAAACTGTTCTGACCTGGAAGTCCTTAACAGAGGGTTGCACACACCCCTTCCCCCCAGAAATACATGGTCCAGCATCAGCAACTGTCCATAGTCCTGAGGACACCCTAATGTAGGGGAGTTGAAGCTCTCACCCCCTAAGGGCCAAATTTCGTTTTAGAGAGGCTCTTGGGGGCAGCATTCAAGTAGCAGGAGGGCCAAAAGGCAAAAGGGGTGTGGCCAAAAATACCCACATATTTTAGCTTAAAGCACTCCCTGCCAGCAACAGAGCCTTGGAGAGGCACGCCAGCCATTTTGGGGGGGGGGGAATCAAAATGGGTGGCCAAGGGAAAGGGTGTCTGGCTGCCTAGCAAACCCCCGAGGGCTGGATTGGGGCCCCAGGTCGGCGACATCTGGCCCATGGGCCTGAGGGTGGAGCGCCGATGTCACACGGATGGGAGCTGCCCCAGGCTGAGAGGGAGCACCCAGCCAACGAGCAGGCAGGCACTGCAGTCCTATTCACGTTTACTCAGAAGTAAATCCCGGTGTGGTGTGTCACTCTTTATTATTCATTTATTGCATGCATGTTTATCTGGTTTGTGCCCCACCTTCATACCAAAAATGGCACTCAAGGCAGCTTACAATCACTAATAAAACGTCATAAAAAATAATAATAAGCAAATACATTAAAACACAATTAAAAACATGACAACAGAGTAAAAACAGCACCCAGCACCACGGACCCACTTATAGACAAAAGGCTTGAATACACCCGTCTTTGCCTGCTGGTGGAAGAACAGCAGAGAGGGAGCGAACCTAGCCTCCATTGGCAGGGAGTTCCACAGCCAGGGAGCGTCCACTGAAAAGGCCCTCTCTTGTGTCCCCACCAAACGCACCTTTGAAGGCAGCAGTCTTGAAAGAAGAGCCTATCCCAGAGATCTTAAGGACCAGGCAGGCTCGTATGGGGGAAGTTGGCCTTTCAGGTAGCCTGCTCGCAAGCCATACAGGGCTTAATAGGTCATAACCAGCATGCTGAATCCTTCCTGGAAACAGGCTGGGAGCCAGTGAAGCTGCTGCAACAAGGGAGTTGCGTGCTCCCTGTAACCCGCCCCAGTCAACAGTCTGGCTGCAGCATTCTGGAGGAGCTTAGGTTGCTGAACAGTGTTTGAAGGCAGCCCCATGTAGAGTGTGTTACAGAAGTCCAAACAGGATGTAACTAAGGCAGGTGTGGCCATGGCCAGATCAGACATCTCCAGGAGACATTTAGTAAATATGTTTGGAGTTGCAACCTATGCACTCGCCCAAGGAAGGTATCTCCGCTGAATACAGTGGGACGTATTCTCAGTGGACTTGCACAGGGAGTTTTGAGGCATTGTATTGACAGCAAAGCAACTGTGGAGGGGGGGAGAAAACACCAGCCCTGCAGGGAAGTACCAGAAGAGTAACTTACCAGCAGTTGCACGTCCTCTTCTGTCCAGCTTTCAGGGCCCGAAGAGGAGCCAGTTGCAAATTTGGCAGTGTGGAACAGCTTTGAAAAAAAAAGAAGCCACCAGCCGTATCTCGGTGGGAGCCGATTCTGATGGGAAGATGTGGCAAAGAGGCCAGCGGCCACGGAAATGGTAGCATTGGCCTCTGCATGAAACATGGACCTATTTTCATGTGTTGGGGCCTGTTTTTCTTGCTGTCGTTTTAACTCTGCCTTCAGAATCATTCTAGATGGTCAGAGGAAACTCCCCTCCCCCTCCTCCTCCTTCCCCCTCCCCCCCGCAAGTTTCTTCTTTGGAAACGGCTGCACAGGCTGACCCGGGTCGCAACCTTGAGAACAGCGGTCCTTAAACAACGTCTCGCTTTTGCAAGCCCGCCGCTGCCCTTTATTATCTAACGTCAGGCTTGGCATGCCGGAACAGAGAGTCATCATTGTGCCGAAAATACTTCTTTGGCTTGCATGGTGGCAGCAAAAGGAAAATATTTTCACAGTCCCTTTTCTTCAGCCCCCTGAAATATTCCATTTTCTTTTTTTTTTCAACGGGTGGAAGAAAAATACACAGGGCTTGCATGGGAGGGGACTTGATTTGCCGGAGAAAGTAGCCGGCCGGCCAAACAGTGGCTCAGCTTGTCTGGCTGATGAATATCGGGCTTATTCGATTGCCCTCTCTTGTGGATGGTGCCTGTTTTGAAAAACCCCAGGCATCCACAGTATTTCCCTTCCCCGGGATCTTTGGGTCAGGCCAGTCTGTTAGTCTGCCATTGTTGGGAGATAGTGATTTCATGAAAGGCCGGTTCTGTGTTTGCCCTGGTTCGCAGCCTGGGCCGTTTATGAAGTGTGTGTTTACTCGCCCCGAGAAATGTTTTCCTAGACAGATCTACGATTCACACTTTCTTCTCATTGATGGACAAGGCGAGTGGCCGGGGGAGAAGGGGATGCTTTCCCTGGAAGCTGGGGAGGGAGGGAGGGATGGAGGAAGGAATGGCCGGTTGAGGGCTGTCACGTTTTTCTGTTTGAGAAACCATCTGCCTTTCCGCTTGGGTTTTCGTGGCCTGCAAACTGTCTGGAAGGTAGAGAGGGGGCTTGTGCCATGCACTGGTTTCCTTTCTTTTGATGCAGTGGCAGATCACAATCTGAGCTCATCCCTGCTGCACTACACACCTCACGGGCATTGGCCCGCATAGCTTGTCTGGGGCCTGATAATAATTCCTGAGACACAGACGGGGGGGCTAGCTGGCCTGCCTGTTGCCCCAACTTGCCCTTGGGCAAGACCCCCTCCACAGCCCCCCTCTCTTGGCGAGTCTCCCTCCCCACCGCCACGGCCGCCAGCTGCTCTGGCTCCTCCTCCTCTTCCCCGTCATGGCCGCCACTCGCTTGCTTGGCAGGCAGAGAGCCGGAGAGCCAGGAGGCCGCGGCGTCTCCTGCTCCTCCTTCCCACCGCCACCGTTGCCTGGGCCAGAGCGAGAGGCAGGGGAGCAAGCAGGTCGCAATGGGGAAGAGGAGGAGCAAGTCCAGGGGGCTCCCATCAGTGGGGCCCTGCTGGGGCATGGGCCCTCATCCTAGGCCCAACCAAGCCTACTCTTGACGCTGGCCCTGGGCCCAAGCTCCCTATGGGGCACTGGCAGGTGGAGGACATGTTAGAGGAAGGCATCTGTGCCATCTGAAGAAGCCCTCCCCTTCGCCCCTGGACATCGGCCTCCTCTGGTGCAGCTGCCACCTCACTGGCGAACAGCCGGTTGCTCTCCTAATTCCTGCCCTTCCCTTTCCACCTCGCTCCTGGAAGTCTCTCTGTCTTGGGATTTGTGGATCCACTTCGGTCCTAATTCTGTCCTGGCACATCTTCTAAAAATGGCACTCTTGATTGGATCTTGTAGACGCCATCCTGCTTTGCCATCAGTCTGGGTCAGCTTCTGCACAATATCTGATGCTGCCCCCTCTCTCCCCTTTGTCTTGGGCCTGGGAAAGCCCCACGCCCACAAAGCCTTCCTTTGTGCCAAGCCATCACCACACCTGAGCTGGTCCCACCTCTGGCATGTGCTCTGTATCTCACCACCACCACCTTGAAAGCATCCCTGGTCGACGTCAAGTGTCTGTTTCTGGGATGCTCTTGAAGGAATCGCTGCTGTGTCCCGGGAAAGTGCAAAGTCACCATTCAAAGGTGAGGGCTGGATTGGCACACAGCCAGACAGTAAATGCTTACTTTGGCCACTGAGTTGAGCTTGAGCCTTACGTGGCAGCGTTGGCAATTAGAGAGAACACGTAGGAATCGCTAAGCTCGCAGGACAGACTTGGTGGGGCTTCCCAGCTCAGGGCTAAGAAGGAGCTATTGCCCACCTGAATGGCTATGCAGTGTTAGTATTTATGTGTTTGTTCGTTTATTGCATTTCTATACCACCCAATAGCTGAAGCTCTCTGGGCAGTTTACAGAAGTTAAGGGAAGAGGGACAGAAAGAAATAGACAAGTTGCAGAGCTTGGAGTGTGTGTGTGTGTGTGTGTATGTGTGTGTGTGAGAGAGAGAGAGAGAGAGAGAGAGAGAGAGAGAGAGAGAGAAAGAAAGAAAGAAAGAAAGAAAGAAAGAAAGAAAGAAAGCATGCCCTTTTTCCATGCCAGTGCTGTACTTATAAGCAGGAACAGTAAATCATTTTTTCAAATGCCATGAAGCTCACCTAATGGAGCACCTCTTCCAGCATGAACCGACCCATACACTAGGTGTAGCATCTAAGCCCTTCCCTCAGGTGCCTCCTCCAAGGGAGGCTCAGAAGGCAGCAACAAGGGAGAGGGCCTTCTCGGTGGTGGCCCCCCAATTATGGACTGATCTCCCTGATGAGGCCTGCCTGGCACCAACATTGTTATCGTTTTGTCACCAGGTTAAAACTGCCTTCTTCTCTCAGGCATTTGGTAGCATATGATGAGTTTTTACTCTGGTCCTGGATTGTCTTTGGCTGATTGTTTAAACATTGTTTTTAGATATATGCTGTCTGTGTGTGGGCTACCTGGTTATATGTTTTCATGTAAATAGTTGTTGTACTTTGTATAATGTATTTTAATGGTTTTTACTTTTTATGAACTGCTCAGAGAGTTTCAGCTATGGGGCAGTATAGAAATATAATAAATGAAATGAAAGGGGGGAAGGAAAAATACTCTAAAAGAAAATCAGGAATGCTTTTATTATGCCATTGCCCTGACTCATTCACAGCATTTTATTTGGGGGTGGGGGCGGGGGGAGTACAGACATCATTGTCATCTTCCATTCATATCCCTCCTGCATTTTCCTGCTGCTGCTTCCACCTTTTTTTTCTTACCATTAAGGAGTAAAGATGGAAGAGTGCTATGCCTTCTAACTGATCGTGCTAAGAGCCCTGTGTCTGGAAGTGCCCCAACAGTGGGTAGCATCAAAGCACTTGAGAAAAGAAATGGTTAGGGGGTAGAGATCAAGATCTGGGGGAATGCTTTCCACAAGCAGGTGTCCATCATAACCAAGAGCTGAATCCCCACTGACTGAATGTACAAAGCAGAGTCCCCAGAGCCTGGGCTTTCTAAGAGCAGGGCAAGATGGCTAGGGATGTGTGAGAAGTTTGGTTTTGCTTGCAAAACATACGAGCATGCCCAGTTCAAAGCTCCAAATGCAAGCATGGCTGTGAGCATGTATCCGCCGAAAATATTTGTCAGTCGTCAAGTATGTGCTCGCGTTTGTCTCATACCTGAGTCCCAGTTCGATTTGCACAAGTTTCCTAATCTGCACACATTTCCTGTGTAGACTGAATCAGCCCCACTTCAGCCTATGGAGGAAAATTGCACAAATTAGGAAAGTTTGGGGAATTTGGGGAAACCTGCACAAATCTCCTGTTCAGTCGCTCCTCAATTTGCACAAGTTTCCTGTTTGTGCAAAGCAAGCAGCAATCACAAAAGTGTATGGGAATCAGGCACTAGACGATGAGCAAGATGTTGTTTGGAGAGTCCTGGCTATCTCAAATATTGCTCATTCGCACGTCCCTAAAGATGGCAGAAACAGGCCTTGGATATGGCCATATATACGGTACGAAGTCATGAATGCAGGTGGAAAGGTGCCATTCAGTAATATAGCCAGTTCTTGGTCTCAGCAATCCCCAAATGGTTCCTGGGCCCTGAATTACTTCTTTCATAAGAACTATGCTGGATCATAGTTATCATAGCTGGATCATAGTTATCATAGCTGGATCATAGCTAAGTAATTCTCCTCCTCCATGAATTGTTCTCATCCCCTTTTAAAGCCATCTAAGCCTGTGGTCATCATCATGTCATGGGGTAGGGAACTCCATAAGTTAATTATGTTTTTAAGAATATAAAAAAGGTTCTGCTAGATAATTAGAAAAGGAATTGAGAATAAAACTGCCAACATCATACTTCCCTTATACAAATCTATGGTGTGACCACACTTGGAATACTGTGTCCAGTTCTGGTCACTGCATCTAAAAAATGATATTGTAGAGCTGGAAAAAGTGCAGAAAAGGGCAACCAAAATTTATCAAGGGGCTGGAGCACATCCCCTGTGAGAGAAGGTTACAACAACTGGGATTGTCTGGTTGGAAAAAAGGTGGGTAAGGGGAGACATGATAGAGGTGTACAAAATTATGCATGGTGTGGAGAATGTGGTTAGGGAGACATTTTTCTCCCTCTCTCAAAATACTAGAACCCGGGGTCATCCCATGAAGCTGATTGATGGGAGGCTCAGGACAGATAAAAGGAGGTACTTCTTCACACAGCGCATAGTTAAACTGTGGAATTTGCTCCCACAGAAAGTAGTGATGGCCACCAATTTGGGTGGCTTTAAAAGGGGGATAGACAAATTCCTGGAGGAAAAGGCTATCAATGGCTACTAGTCCTGATGGCTATCAATGGCTACTAGTCCTGATGGCTACATGCTCCCTCCAGGACCAGAGGCAGTGAGCCTCTGTATACCAGTTGCGGTGGAACATGGGTGGGTGGGAGGGTGCTGTTGCACTCATGTCCTGCTTGTGGGATCCCAGTCAACAGCTGGTCGGCCACCATGTGAACAGAATGCTGGACTAGATGGACCCTGGGTCTGATCCAGCAGGGCTCTTCTGATGTCCTTAGATTTCAAGAAAAGGTCCATCTCAACTAGCAGCCTGCTTCCCACGGGGGCCAACAAGAGGAAGACTGTGATCAGGCCACAAAGGCAAACGTCTCCCCAACCTTTGCTCCCCAGCAACTGGCACACTCAGGGGCAGGCATCCTCTGAAGCTGAGGTTTCCATATAGCCTGGAGAAGAGAAGATTAAGGGGAGACATGAGAGCGGTCTTCAAATATCTCAGAAGCTGTCATGCAGAAGATGGAGCAGACTTGTTCCCTGTCACTCTAGAGCAAGGGTGGGCCACTTGAGGCAATCTGGGGGGCAATTTTCAGCCCTGGCCCCCTCCCCTGGGGGCCACAGTCCTGCTGCCACACCAGCCACAGTGGCAAAAAAAGGTGCGCCACCAAAATTCGGCACCAAACTACTATGGAGCCACATTTAGCTTGAAAACAAACAAAATCTGGGATGTTGGAGTCCCTCTAGCAGTCTGCTGCCAAATTTTGGTGGCCAACTGCCATTTGGGGAGGAGGGCTGGCAGAGGTGGCAGGGGCTGCACTCAAGGCCATGGGGGTCACATGCGATCCCTGGGCATGTGTTCTGCACCCCTGCTCTGGAGGGCAGGGCTGGAACCTAGGGTTGGAAGTTGCAGGAAAGTACCTTCTGGTTGGAGGTCTCCTCTGTCTAGAGTGAACAGAAAAAGTGAAAGGAGATGAGCAGGTGCAGGAAGAGGAAATTATTTCAGAGCATGACTTCACTGCCGGCTTTAATTTGCCTTGGCTGCCCTTCAAAGAGAGTAGTTCAGCTTTGCTGATCACTGTCGTTCCAAAAGAGACCCGGGGAGGCCCCACTCAAATGGTTAGTATCTTCGTGAAACATCCCACCCAGTTTGTTACACATCCCATCCTGCCTCCACCCTGGTGCCCTCCAAATGTGATGGAGTACAACTACCTTCCCCACCCCCCGCCAGCCAGCGGAGCTGTTTGGTGCCCTGCAGGTGTGTTGGGCTACAAGTGCCATCAGGGGATAATGGGAGTTGCAGTATGATACATCTGGAGGACACCAGCTTATGAGAAGTCTGGTTTTCTGGCCTCAGTATGGCTTGTAGCAGCCTTCTTCAACTGGGGGCCCTCTGGGCCGAAAGAGGTTCAACACCCCTGCAATATGTGAACTTCAACTCCTTAGATTCACAGTTCTCCAAATTTTGCAATGAAGTTCTCCAATCAAAGTATGTGTACACAATGTCTATATCCAGGGAAAGTGCACATGAAAGTCCACATAGTCATGAAAGTAACGTTAAAAATGCATGGTCTTAGGAAAATGACTTGTGAATGAAGGGCAAATTCTATACAAAAAATGCATTTTATTAGGAGAAATGCCTACAAATTTTCATGCAAACTTAAAAAAAATCTTAGAGCTTGCAGCTTGGGGTGAACCCAATTTAAGACTGGAAAAATGAGAAATGGAGAGAGACCAAAACTGACACATCTGTCCAGCCCTAGTGCAAAGCAATGAATGTCTGAAGTGCACCATATCAATGTAAATTTCTATTCTGTAAAAATGTGTTAAAATATTGCTTAATGTAAATCCCAGCAGCCCCAGGCTTCATGGCCGGGTGTCTTAGTGTACAGTTGGAATAAGGCTGGTTTACTCTGTTCTAGCACCCCAAAAGGAGACCATTTTCATAGCTCTTTTCAGACCTTGCATATGATGGTCCCAGAATAAAGTCTTGGGTCCCCCCAAATTGTGACTTTCTACAGGTGTGCAACTGAAAAACTCCAGTTTTGTATCTGCCCAGATGAATTCTGGAAAACTGCTAGAGTTCATATTTTGGAACAGATTCAGTCCAGCTCTGTTGACAGGCAGCCCAAGGGTCATCACTCAGGTGTGGAGCTGGAGTTTATAAGCACGGTCCATGCCTCTCCCTTTCCCTTCCCCTAAAGCTCAAATTCCTTTAAGCACACGCTGCTCTTTCACGGAGAGGGTGACAGGGGGGCAGGCGAGCCATAAATCCACAAGCACCACTCTGAAACAGTTGCCTTCAGGTGATTAAAAGCTTTCCCTCCAGTGCGCCACGCGCACCTGCCTCATGCAGAGGTGCGCTCACCTTCCTGGCAGAGTTTTGCCACGCTCGTTCAGAGCTTGTCTGAATGCAGAAGAAATTAGAATAAGTAGGAGGATGCTAACTGTAGACGTGGTTAGAAATGGGAAGGCGTTTGTGATTACGGAGTTCTTCTTATGGCTTCCGTCTGGGCCTGGCTTCTCACTGTGTGCTAAGTTTATTTTATTATTTTTGAATCTGTACCGATTTTGTTCCTTCAGTGGGAGCATCATTCTCTGTGGTGCCCCTGTGCATATGTATCTAACATACCTTTTTTGTTACCTGTTAGCATTGCTGGGGGAAAGGTGGTCACAACCGGGGAAGGCAACGGCAAACCACCCCGCTACAGTCTGCCATGAAAACGCCAGTGAAAGCAGCGTCCCTCTAGGAGTCAGCAATGACTCGGTGCTTGCACACGAGGAACCTTTCCTATCCTAGCAGAATGCAGGGATTTGTTTGTTTGTTTGAAAAGTTTTCTCATTCCAAACTCTGTACAAAAGACTAATTAACAGCAGCACTTTCATCCATGGAAGGCCAGATTCCTCGCTTTGTTGCTACATTTAAGAACTTTGTTCAAAGATGGAGATACACTGATGTGGAGTGCAGAGGATCCATTTCCCTCACCACACAACTCATATGCAGGGAGTTGATATGCAGCCTCTTTCAGTGGCTGGCTGGCATGGAATGCAGAGGATAAACCACGTTAACGCCTGGGGGATATAGAGCTGGGGGGATACATTAGCACAGAGTAGAAGTGTGTGAGGATCTCATCTACGTGGTGCCATTGTAATGACAGTGCGTGTGAACATCTTGCAGTCCATGTTCTTGGGACTGCCTTCTTAGAGTGGCTAGCCATGTGCATCACGGCGTTTGCACAGAGAGCTTCCACACCTCCTCCAGCAGCTGCAGGAAATGGCCTGGGATGAGCATGAGACGGCCAAGAATGGTTGGCATCTGCCAGCCATCTGCTCCCTAGGCAAAATGCAGCACATTCCAGATGCATGGATTTCTAAGCAGCATTTGCAAAACACATTTCAGACAACTGAGGCAAGTCAACAGGGGAGTGAGAACATCTCCCCCCGACCCCTGTTCACTAGATGCCTCCTCCTCCTGTGTGCATTGGGGACTAAATCTTGGTCATTTTCTTTGGACCACTGAGATTATTGTAACCAGTGGGGACAGGGGCAGGTGAGGGGCAGGGGTGAAAATGCAAGAAGATGTCTGTCTGTCTGTCTATCTTCCACTATTTATCAAAGCCTAATTCTGGGGTTCTGAAACCTTTCACATGCGCAGAGTTCCTTGCTCTCTCTACAGCCTTTCTGAAGCAACCCCCACCCATGCTGGGAATTAGGGGCAAGGGGTTCCTTTTTTATCAAACTCTGTGTCTGATATTGACCCTGAGCAGGGATGGCTGAATCAGACAGTTTTGGCTTCTTTCTGTTTCTCATTTGCCAATCTTTGCTTCATCTCAAATTTTGAGATTTAAAAACCACACACACGCACACACACACATTTGCATGAAAATTCATAAGCATTTTTGTGCACTTTTCTCCTTATGCATGCATTTTTGTCTACAATACACATTTTGTATGCATTTTTGCCTAAAATACATATTTTTGCAATCACATTTCCTAATATAATGCATCTTTGATTGCTATTTTCCCTAATATACCCATTTTGAGATGCTTTTTTGGATTGGAGAACTGCATTGCAAAATGTGGAGAAGTGCAAATGTCGAAGAATAACTGAGTTTCGGTTTGCATCATGGTTCAAAAGTGCAAAACCAGTGAACAAATGTCTCCCCCATAGGATTCCCCCTGAGTACTTTATCCAGACATTAGGCAGCGGGAGACATTGTGCCATATCCAACGGTGTCATTCTGCCAGCGCAAATGACATTGAGCCGACCGAAACTCAGCCCTGAACTTCATGCAAGAGGGGAATCCAACTGGGGTTTTCTTTGTGCGAGCAGTTGTGCATTACACAACCAGTTGCGCATAACTGTTGTGCAACCTGTTGTGCGACCGGTTGCGCATTCCGCTTATGCAGTCTGTTGTGCGGTGGGTTACGCAACTGCTTGCACAACCAGTTGCACAAGTGTAATGGGCAACTGCTTGTGCGACGGAAAGGTTTGGCAGAGCTCCACTAGCGCTAATTGAGTTTGTGGAATGGCACCCTTGGATACGGCCCATTGACACCTCTCTGCTGCATTCTCACATTACTTGCTTGGCAATGTTGTGGTCAAATTCCCTCACAGGCCTGCATTGTCCAGTCACCAGAGGCACTATGCCATTAAATACGTTACACTCTCCCACTTTTCCTCAGATAGGGCCTTGGTTGTTACCCTCCCAGAGGTATCTTACTGCGAAGCAGGACCTCCCCATTGATCTGTGATTAGATGACTAATCCAAAAGGCCTCTTCTTGGGTTCTTATGATGTAGTTATAATCATTCAATTTGAGGAAATCTTGTCTTATGTACAATAGGCAATATCATGGCTAAGTGGTTTGACACCACGGAGTGTTCAAGAAGCAAGTGGTATCTAACCACAAGGTGGAATGTAACTCTTTGGGTTGCAAGCTTTGAGCAGTTTATTTGTTAGATTAATCAACTGAAGCTTTAGTTTAAAATGGTGGGGACAACATTGTGCTACACATTTTGTGAAATCCGTGTGTGTTTCGTGGATTGTGTAGTGTCATTTGTTCTGGTGTCCGTTCACAGATAGACTTGAATTTTTGTTTTTCTCTTATGTGGAAAAACATGCAAATAATTCTGTAAGAGGGCTCTCAACAATTTACGTAAGTTATGTTAGCACGTAACATTTAGCATATTGTCCCCCATTCCATTTAACTCTTTGCTGCCTATCTTTTCCAGGATGGTGTGTGTCTCAGCAGAAAATTGTGTATTTTCCTCCAAATAAATGTGCGTAAATTTCAGGAAAGTTAAAAAAAAAAATCCAAAACTCCATGGACACCGTGCGGACTGAGCGGGGTCGCTCCACAGTGGATTCTGCAGGTCGGATTCTTAGAAATCTGAACTCATTTTAGTCTGCCTCAAATTTCTCCAGCATCTCTAGCTACACATTGTAGGGGTGTACGAAACCCCCTTACCTTGCATCTGCGGGGGTCCATGGGGGGGCAATCTGTCCCTCCCCCCCAGAATCCTCGCTGGCCAGCTCCACTTCACGGTGAGTCTGTGCAGCCACTGGCCGGCTCCAAAGTGCCAGCGATACGGCAGCCATTGCCGTATCGCTGGTGGGCCAGAGTAACTGCGGCCGCAAATGGCGTCCGGGATGCCATTTGCGGCCGCAGTCAATCTGCTCCAGAGCTGACCGGCGGGGAGGATCCAGCCAGCGAGGATTCCTCTTGCAGGTAAGAGATACAATCCTCCATGGACGTCAGGGGGCCAGATTCAATAGAATCCAGCCTCATTGGGGTCCGTGGAGGTTTTCTCCAACATCCCTAACACATAGAGGCATCAGTGATATGTCTAGTCAATTAACTGATGGATTAAAAGGCAGGTCAATCCACTTAAAATTCACTATCAATAAACAGCTCCAAAAATGAGTAAAGTTGACGGCGGCGTTGATACCTTGGGGCTGCCTTGCTCGTTCGAAGTCTGGACTAATGGCAGGAAATTCAATTCAGACAGCTTTGGCTCCATCTGCTGGAGATGTGAAGCAACTGCAGTGCTGCTGCTCTCCCCCCCCCCCCCCCCAATTTCTTGACAGAATTTTGCCTGTCAATGATGGGGACTTGAGACAAGTGACAAAACAGGTTGCTGAACCCAAGAATTATGAACGGGTATCAAAAAACGAAATGGTGTCAGTTCCACAGGGATTGCTATTGTCCTTAACAAGGAGAGCCTTTAAAGGAAACAAAAAGCCCAACTTTTCTTTTGTAAACTGAGTTACAATAGTTTTAAATTGATTTTTTAAAGTTGATAATGTTCTGAACACTGTAAAAGACCACAGTCATGGGAAGAGAGTCAAAGTAACATGTCTACTTACAGAACATCCATTTTATTTCCCTGGGGTTTGGGAGGCAGCAATAGAAATTCAGATGTTGAAGAGACCTGTGTCACTCAAAAGCTTGCCTCCTGCGTTTAAATTGTTCCCAACCAAGGAATCATGTCCCTTGCACTGTGCTTCGTGCATGATCCCATCACCCTCCCTCCAGGCAAAGGGTTGCTTTCAGAGATGGTGCAAGACATTTTGGTGCATGGTACAGACGACCCAAATGGCACTCCCAGTGGATATATCACACACACGCACACACACGCACACACACCAAGCTGCCACCCCTAAATCTGCCACTGCAGCAGAGACCCTCACCCTGGCTGCAGTTGCTCCAATCCCTGCAGCTGCTCACACACCTTTCGGCAGATTTCTCTGCAGGCACTGGCTCCTTCTCACCACACCCCCAGGCATTCAGCCCCGGGCTTTGTTGCTGTGGAAATGGATCGAAGGAGCATTAAGAGTCTACATGGTGTTAAGTAACAGGGTACAAACTGAGAAGGATGCAGCAAATGCTCTGTGTCAAGGCAGGCTTGGAAACAGCCAGCCTGAAAGAGGGAGGGATGGGCTCTGGTTGGAACAGGCTACCACTGTCAGATTTATTTACAGGATGGCCATTGTGTACCTGGTGGTACCAAAGAGCCATTGGATCTACACCTATGGTTGATGGGGGCAGGGGGAATGTTTCTTCTTCTGTTACATGAATAGGATTCAGGATCACTGCCAGAGATGCTCGCAGTCAATAGGTTCAGCTTTGACAGAAGGAAGAATTTCTGCGCAAGGCAAAATGAACTGACGGAACTCACCACAGCAAGATGTGATGGCCCCTTGTTGAGATATCTTTAAAGGGGGAGTAGACCAGTCCAGCTTTCCCCCAACCTGGAGCCTTCCAGATATGTTAGACTACGATTCCCAGCATGCTCCAGCACATCTGGAGGGCACTCGGTTGGGGAAGGCTAGTTCATGAAGGAGGACAAGGCTATCCATGGAAGGGAGGGGTCGTGGCTCAATGGCAGGGGCCCTGCTTTGCTTGCAGGTGGTCCCTGGTTCGATCTCCAGCTTCTCCAGGTAGCATTGGAAATGTTCCTGCCTGAAACCCCTGGAGAGCTGCTGCCAGCCAGTGTCGACAATAGTGGGCTGGATGGACCCAAGGTCTGTCTCAGGATAAGGAAGCTTCCGATGTCTATTAGTCATGAAATGTGGAATCCGCAACAAAACATTGCAGCATGGAGTGCTCCTGTCCATTATTCCACTCACTCAGTCGTGCCCTCCTCCATGATATTCCATTCCATTCTCCCTACCTACCACCCACCCACCCACCCCCGATGGACAGTCAGCATTCGCTAGCCCATTCAATCCCCATTGGACATTATGCAGGAGGGTGCCCCCCCCCCACTTGTTCTCCCCCTAAAGTTTTTTTGCACTTCTGCAAACTTGGAGGCTCTGCCAGGCCTGCTGAAACCTCCCTCTTTTCCATGGGTGGTTCCATTTTGGCTCCATAATGATCGGCACTCACCACTGAAAATAGGAAGCAGAGGGAACGATGGGACTTCCATGTACAGAGCCAGCATACCTCTGACTTCCGAGAGGCAGGGGACACAGAACAGGGCAAAGCCATCTTCTTAATACCCCTTCTTGTGGCAACCCAGCGGCATCTGGGCCCTGCTCTCCAAAGGGCGCAAAAGAAACTCACCCTAGTTAGGGAGTTCCAACGTCTGGGTGTGGCAACACAAATGCATCCATCCATCTGCCATATTTATGTTCTGCCTTCACCCAAAGGGCTCAAGGTAGCATGATAAGCATAAATGGCTATTGTTGTTCATTTATATCAATGTACACAATGTTAGAGAGTACCCTAAACACAAAAGATAGGTCCCAAAGAGCCGTTTTATCCTCGCAACAACCCTGTGAGGTAGGTTAGGCTGAGAGAGATGATGACTGGCCCCAAAGCCACCCCATCAGTTTCAGGACTGAGGGTTTTTTTTTAAAGTTTATTAAACATATAATTCATAACACCAAAACACACTTGATACTAAAGAAAAGAAGTGACTAGGGGGGGAAATAAGAATCTACTTATATAACTATTTCCAATAATAACAACTGAAGACAAATTTGCTATAAACTACATTAAGCAGAGTAACATAAGCTGAAGCGATACACCATATAAAGCAGACTTCCCCAACTTGGCCCCTTCCAGATGTGTTGGACTACAAGTTCCATAATCCAGAATACGGTGGTCCAACACATCTGGAGGGGGCCAGGTTGGGGAAGTCCGCCCTAAGGCCATTCTATCCTCACAGCAACCCTGTGATGTAGGTTAAGCTGAGAAGGGTGATGATCAGTCCAAAGTCACGCACTGAATGTCATGACGGAGTAGAGTTTTAAGGTGAATTCTGCCCTCCTTCCCCCATTGCCTCAGTCCTTTAAACTCCACCCAGAGGTCTGCCCAGCCACCCCCTTCCCAGTCCTAAGTCCTGTTCTGTTTATCTCTCTTAAATGATCTCAAATATGTGATATGATAAAGACAAACGCCCATTCAATTTAGCTCACCTTAATGCCAGATTCTACTTTTACCGAAGTAATTAAGATTAATGCAGCTGATAATTTAGGAAGCGTTCTTAAATGTACCTTTTCTGGCAGTATCTGAGATATACTTTTACCTTAGGAGATTTATCAGTGTACTTAGGTAACAGATAATTCCTTAGCGAATGGCAGCATTTAGAAGCAAAATGAGAGATAAATATTTCTTAAATAAATGTCAAAATAACTCACTCTTTATTACAATCCCTCAAAGGAGCGGCAGTCAGTTCTGCACCTCTAGACAATTTTTGCACGGCACTGAAACCCCAGCAGCTGGGCCGTTGCATTCATGTTGAATGTAATTGTTTGCACACTGTATTGTAGGGTTGCATGTGTGGGGGGAGGGGTGTGTTTAAATAATGACAATAATTAATAATTAATAATGAGATTTAACACAGACTTCAAGCTGAGAGCCTAAAGAATGACAGCTGCAGTTCAAACCTTTTACTAATTGTCCAGAACCAAATTAATAGATCTGGAGCTCAGTTCCAGGTTTTTGAGGGCTGTTAGCCAAGACCCCCCCAATGAGCCCCTGCCCTAGTGAGTCTACTTTCTCACCACCATTGTCACCAGCTGCTCTTGCCCCCCACCTCCTCCCCTCCATTGCTACCACTTGCTGCCAGAGTGAGAGGCAGGTGAACCAGCAGGCTGCAGTAGTGAAGAGGAGAAGAAACAACCCTCCGGGGCTGTTGCCAGTGCGCCCCGGCTGGGGTGGAGGCCCTCGACAGATGGCCAACCATACCAACCCTTGACATTGGCCCTGCTGTGGTTCAAAACATGCTTATCAACACAGATGCAAGTTTGTGATGAAAGAGCAGTTGACTGTATGGGGCGGCAGGGGGGGGCAACACGACTGTATCCAGGCCAGGGAAGGGTCTCCCCCCGCCCCACATTTCTCATGCAGCTGCTTGAAATGAAGTTTATGCTCATATAACTGCATTAGTTCACATGGGCCTCTCCCATTCCTCCCCATTCCCCATGGTCAAAAGTTAGATGGTAAGTTCTTTGGGGCTGGGACCTATCTTCTTCTGTTATGTTACTAGTCTCGATGGCGATGTGCTCCTTCCAGTACCAGAGGCTGTGAGCCTATGTGCACCAGTTGCTGGGGAACATGGACAGGAGGGTGCTGTTGCACTCATGCCCTGCTTGTAGGTTCCCGGTCGACAGCTGGTTCGCCACTGCGTGGACAGAATGCTGGACTAGATGGACCCTGGGTCTGATCCAGCATCAGGGCTCTTGTTAGGTTCTTATGTACTCTGTAAAACACCAAGGACCTTAATATAAAACAACAAGGACTGTTATTATCAACTTCCAGAAGGGTATCCATTGTTGTAGTAGAACCCGGACTCATGGGGACACAGCACCGGCACCTACGGGGATGCTGGAAGCATCTAGCACCCTCCTCAGAATCCTCTGTTCCCTCTGAGCTTAGTGGCGCTTCTCACAGTAGCTGGGGAGGGTCGGATGAATTTTAACAACAGTATATTGTTCCCTGTTGTAATGCAAAGTATTTTGGGTCAGCTTGGTCTGGAATGACCAATTAAGACCCATTCGCTTTATGGAAGGCCTGCTTCTGGTGGAGAGAAAAGTGCTAGAACTGATGTATTGGTCGGGATCAATACAGCTGCCTGCCAGCTTTGGGCTCTCCTTGGGGGCCGTGGCTACAGGGGCTGCCCTGATGAGCTCCCACACTTCAGAACTGGCCATGACACCACTGGAAGTAGCTGTATTAGTCCATTGCTGCAAACCAAGAAAGCTCTGTAGCACCTGTGAGACTCGCTTATTATGGCAGAAGCATTCATGGACTGGAATCCACTGCTTCAGACCAAGCCCTAGGAGGAAAGGTGGAAGGAGCTGAGTACGTTTAGCCTGAACAGATGATTCAGAGGTGTTATGAGAGCCATTCTGAGATATCTGAAGGACTGTCCCAAAGACGATGGAGCAAATTTGTCTTCTGTTGCTCCAGAGGGTAGAACCTGAACCAACAGGTTTAAATTGTGAACCGCCCAGAGAGTTTTGGCTATTGGGTGGTATAGAAATGTAATAAATAAATAAAATTTAAAGAAAGGGGATTTTGACTAAACATTAGGAAGAACTTCCTGATGGTCTGAGCTGTTCAACAGTGGAACAGACTGAAGGTGGTGGACTCTCCCTCGTCAGAGGTTTTTAAGCAGAGGCTTGTCAGCCACCTCTCAAGGATGCTGCTATAGCTGCAGGTTACCTGCAACAGCAGGGGTGTGTGGGTGGGGTGGACTAGATGATCTTTGAGGTCACTGCTAACTCTGTGATTCTGTGTTTCATCAGATGCGTGAAGGGTTATCCCCAGCTGGCAGGTTTATATTTACATGGGTGCAGGGGTGGGGAGAACGTAGACAGTTGGGTCATATAGATACAACACGCACAGCCTGAAACTATGCGGAATAAATACAGGGAACATTCACAGCAACAGTAATTAGCATGCCGTAGGTTGACTGCATTAACACCTGTAGGGGAATAGAAAACCATTGGCTTGGATGCTCATTTAGTTTTACTTAGAGTAGACCCATTGAAATCAATTAGACTTAAGTTAGTCATGGCTCAGTAAGTATGACTAAAGCCCTATTCAGGCATTTGCCTGGACATGTTAGAGCTTCAAGTGCGTAGACGGTCGGGGCCGTGGAGCTCTCTGCGCAGTCAGGAACCCTGATAAGGTAGCATCAGCCATTGCGCTGAGAGTTCTCCTTGGGTTCAAGCAAACATGAGTAAAGCTCGCTTTCAGATCTTCCTGATCCAAAAGCCCGAATTGAGGGGGGCTGGGCCAGCATGCCAGACCCTCTACTCACTGTAAGCCCTCACCTATTCAGTCAAATGCTTGAACTCGGCTTAAGTCCACCCCGCCTTAGGTCTGCATCCAAGAAATCTTGGTTGATGACTCATACCAGCTTTGGTCAATTAATCAATCAATTCAGTCTGAATACATTTGCATGTGAGTAAAATCACATGGAATAATATTTGTTCTGGATGTTGTGCAGACCACCCTGGATTCCTGTGGGTGAAGGGCAGTTTGTAGATTCTAATTAATTTAATTTAATTAATTAAATAAGTGGTCTCTTGCCACCATAAATAGCTAGGTCTTTAAGTTGCCACAGAATTCTTCGGCCTAAGAAGGGAGTCAGCTCTCTCTGGAGCTGAAATGGTAAACCTATTTTGCCCCAAAAGTCTTCGGAAGGGGGGTTGGAAAGGAATGTGCTTTTTAGGCAGCCTTTCCCAGTCCAAATGTGCTGGACTGCAGATCCCATGTTTCCCAGCCTATGGCCATGGTGGCTGGGCATGATGAGAATTGCACTCTAACACGTCTGGGGCACCAGGTTGATCAAGGCTGCCTCAAGATCCCTGTGCTGAGGCGAGATGTGTGCAACTGGTGGTAGACACAAGATGCACAGGAGAGCGGGTGCCAGTCCAGGAGAGGGCCGGGATTTCGGAGCTGCTGTGCGGAGAGCGCCTGAACAGCCAGCTCGTTGGCTCACTCGGAGCTGGCCGCCGAGGGCGTCTGCACATCAGTCCCCCAGGAGTCCCTGTTCCCTGCACGTCCAGCAGCGCAGCCAAGGGAGAGCGCGCTTTTCACGTCCAGTCCTGGCTCAGGCACTTGAATGGGCTTGTGATCTATGGCAGCGGCCAAGCCAAACAAAAATTCCTGACATATTTCTCACTTTCCTTGCAGCCAAGAAATTCATATTTCACGGGAAGTTAAGCTGAGACCCAGCAGTAGCTGAGTGACAGAAGTTTTCCAAGGTACAGCCAACTGAGGAGTGGGGTGTGTGCATCTTTTCACTGCAAAGGTTCTGCTTTTTCATTCCTCATCACGGCCCAAGCCTCCCCCTCCCGTGCCATCGCCTGGCCTTCTCTTCTCCTATGGACAGACCTTTGCTGCCGCTTTCATCCATGTACACAGCTGCTTTGGGGTATTTCCTCCACACACACCCCATCCAAAATAAATAAATAAAAATAACAACGACCCTCCATAGCCCATTACAGGAGCAACAGACTTTTTAAACATTCCAGGCTCGGGGGGGGGGGGCAGAGACTGTTCCTGAGAGGGAGTGATTTTTCACAACCTTAGCCAAATTGTTGGCTTTCAGAGGCTTCTGTTTAACCTGCCTGGATATAATTTAGATCTCTATGAGACAGTCAGATAGACTTCTGTATAGTCACAATGCACAGCGCACCTGAGGCAGCCTGCCTCAACCTGGCCATGGGGCAGCCAGGTGTCCTACTTTGCAGAGGGAGGTTCTCTATTTGAAGAGCTGTCAGCTATTAGAAGACAGTCGTATATTTGAAGGGCTTTCCAGTCCAGGTCCTGTTTTAAAATAAAGATACCTAAGATGGGAGAGCAGCAGGGGGTTTGAAGTTGTCCATCCACACTTCGCACCTGGTCCATTTTCTCACTATAGTGAGATTTATTGAATTCTGATTTAAATTATAATTGTGGTTTTTAAATGTGCATCTATATGGATTAGCATATGCCAGTGTTATGCAAACTGCTGCCCTCTTTTTTGGTGACACAGTTCTGCTTCTCTGATCAGCCTAACCAGGTGTACTCCAGATGTGTTAGACTACAACTCCCACCATCCCCAGCCAGCTCTGTCATTAAGCCCTCTCCTCTACCCACCTTTCAGGAAAAGTGCCTAAAATTAATATATTGGTAGAGAAAAGAGAGGCATTCACAGACTGCTTTTATTTCAGTGGTTATTTTTCTGCTAGCTGGGGGCGAGGTTTCCTGCTCCAAAAAGGCACTGAATCCACCCAGCAGAACGTCAGCAGCTTCTTCCCATCTCAGCCCAATATGCTGGCTGAGTGGCCGTCCTGGAATCTACAGGGGGTGCTTTGGAATAATTCTGATGGATGCGTCGCTGGTCAAATGTTTTGCTGGGATGTCTCCCGCACTCACTGGGTTTTTCAAAGTTCTAGAGGGCTAGCTGTGTTCGTCTGTTGCACAACCACGGAGACTGCAGGCTCATGAAACCTTGCGCCACAATCAATCTCTTCGTCTTCAAGGTGCCGCAGGACTTTTAAAAATGCCATGAAATTAACCTTCTCGGGATCCACTTCACAGAATTGGACACGTGGCATGTAAGGTTGATTTTTTTATATCAGCCCAAGAGGTGCCATGCCTGGAAGCCATGTGCCCTTCCTCAGAAATTGTTTGTGGTTTGAGCCACTTCCCACTTGGAAGGGGACGGACCGTACGTCAGTGGCAAAACACCTGCTTTCCACACAGAAGGGCTCAGGTTCAACACCTGGCATCTCCAGTTAAAAGGAGCAGGGGGCAGGTGATGGGGGGGGAAAGCCCTTCTCTCTGCCTGAGCCCCCTGGAGATTTGATACCAGTCAGAGGAGGCAATAATGAGATGGATGAAGAAGCTGTCTGACTTGGAAGAAGGCAGCTTCTGGGATCTAGGTTTGACAAAAGTGCTGCACCTCAGGGCTGTATTGCAACCGGGGACTTTCTCCCTGTTGCCATCTGTTCTCTGCATGCTGCCCCATTCCTGATGGACTTTAGAATCCTGCCCTGGAGTTAGAAGGCAAGCCATTATTTACTGTGGCTAATGCAATAGTCAAGCTGGGCCCCTGCAGTGCAAATGTTGCAAGTGTCCTGGATCCCCAAAAGAGAGGTTTGCATTTATTTGTTTTTAAAGCAACTTCAAAAATGCCTCCTTTATGTGGCTGAATGAGCCCAACTGTGGTAATGTAACTCGTTCTGGCCTCGGTTGTTTTATCTTGGCACAGTGCCTTGGCCAATTTAAACAGAAGTAAACAGGCTGGCCTGTTGTGGCTCCTGTCGGGGCATAAGTGGCGCATTGTTGTCAAAGCCGGTGCCGGCTGCATGGAATGGAGGGGCTGTGTGTCAAGTTTGGCTGGCTGGAAGGAGGAGGAGGAACAATAGCCCCCCTTTTCCTCCCCCTCTTCTGTCAGGCTGAAATTTATTTTGCCTGGCCAAGTGTGAAACCACAGAGGGATTTGAGACTGTCAAGGCTGCGTCAGCCGGGTCCCAGTTGATGGGCAGACCGATAAAATGGGCAGATCAAAGAGCCGGTGGCCGTTGACCTCAGTCAACCCATCTGCGGCATTTCAGTCCCCAAGGTGGGAGTGTAACAAGCAGGAACGAGTGTGGTGGGCAGCTGTCTGCTGGGTGAGGTCCCTTGGTGACATAATAGGGAATTTGACAACCCCAGACATGTCCCCTGGACTACAAAATGAGAGAAGGGGCAAAAATTCAGCTTCGCAGAGGACACACCTTGAAATAACAGATCAAGTGTGGGATATTAAACTGCTTTTGCATCTGCATTTTTTTAAAGTGCTGATTAATATACCCATGTTAACTCCAGCTGTGGAATTATTAGCACCAGGTAACCCTGTCCCAAGTGCTGAGCTTGTGGGAGCAGCACAGGTAGAGTAAGCTCCCAGTGCGAATGTACTGTAGGTCCACGTTGTCTGTATGCTACTATTCCATCAAAGGTTGGCTGCTTATATATCGGCAAAAAAGAGGAAATGCATCATCGAAAAAGTGGAGACCAATCGGCATAGAAGGTGCACGTGCTCATTTATATATGCAGATGCAAATTTAGAAGTAGTTATTATAATTTAAATAGAAATACAGTACACCTCACCATAGTGTGGGAAGACCAGGTGACTTGCTCAGTCTGCTGTCCAGGTGCCAGGTATTGACGGGCAACTTCAAGACCCTTTAGCTCTTCCTTGTGGCGGTCCTTTATGTTAAACCGGATTTGGACTGGACACCTTCAAAATAGAGGACTGTCCTTCAGCAGCCCTTCAAATAAAGGACTGTCCTTTGTAAAAGAGAACACATGGCCACCCAGTCATATGGTCCAAGCTCAAGTACAATTTTGGCCACAGCACTTAGCACCCAAGAATGTCAACATTTTTATTGTTTGTTTTTTAAAACAAGTTACTAGGCCTTAAGGCTGCAAAATGAAGCTTGAATGTGTGTGGGTGGATCTGACCCCCACTCCCCTGGAGATCTTAGATACTGAGCCATCTCTCTGGCTTCCAAGCATTGTTCACATACTTTTGAGGCTAGCTTTATATCTAAGAGGGCTAGAAACATGTTTCTTTTTCTAAATGGAAGCCAAGGTTCTCAGGAAGCTAAATTTTGCACGTAGCAACCATGTTCTGCAGGTTTTCTGTGCTTGCACAGAATTGCAGCATGCAAACAGCCTCAGAGGCATCCAAAAAAGACTCTCAGTCTATTAGAGAGAGAAGCAGGGTATGCTCTCAGAAGTTCATCCTGAATGCCTCTTCATGGGCCTATTTTGTACCATTTCTGGGCCAGAAGGACAAACCAGAGACACTCGCAGGATTGCTATAAGAAAGGCAAAGCAGGAGCCTGGGATAAAAGAGACTTTCAGAGGGGTTACTTCTTTTTAAAAAAATCTCCAAGGCAGCGCTTTAAATGCAGTGGCTGAGGCTCTCTATGGACAAGAGCCCTCATCTGGCTGTGCCATCTAAATGCATCGGTTTGTGTCCTATGAACATTGGAAGCTGCCTTCTGTTGAGTCGGACTGCCGGCCCATCTGCTTGCCTAGTCAGACTTGCAGTGGCTCTCTGCAGTGGAGGCCAAGCCCCACCCCTGGAGGAACCTCCAGGAGGCTCTGCAGGCCAACGTAGGAAGCCAGATTAGGCCTGCAGGCAGAGCTTCTGCACCCCTGCTCTCCAGGGTCTCAGCCAAGGAGAGCTCCTACCCATCACCTACTACCACTTCATCCTCTTTTAATTGGAGGTGCCAGAGATTGAACCCGTGACCTTCCACATGAAAAGCACCTGCACTGCTATGGAGCCAGGGGCCCTCCCCTGAGTATACCAAGTCCTCAGGCTGCTGGTTTCCCTTGCACACGTCAGTCGGCCTTCTCAGGCCCGGTTGGTCTACATGCACAAATGTGCACACCCATGAGTGTCTCTGAAGAAAAGAAGAGACCCCAAAGGTGCATGAGGATGGCTTGGGGGGAGTGTGATCCCCAAAATATGCCCCACACCGTAACAGAGACAATGGTGGCGCTTTGTATGAAAAAGCTGAATTTGTTTACCTTTGTTTCTACAACCTCAGGCCTGAGGGCCAAAACTGGCCTGACTGGTGTGCCGGTCTGGCCCCCTGGGCTTCCCCAGTTGACCACGCCCCCTTTCCTCCAACCGCCTCATATTGCATGGTTTCCTGGCTTTTGCATGGTTCCTTTCCCCGTTCTAAAAGGTTGGAATGCCTCTCCTTGGGTTTAATTACTGACAGTAACAGCTTTAAGCTACAAGATGCTGGGACGTTTGGTACTTTGCCCCCCCTTTATCCTTCCGCCTTGCCCACCACTGGAATGCAGCCCCCGAAAACATCTCCAAAACTGAATTTGGCCCTTGGGTAAAACAGATCCAACCCCCAAACTCTGGAGGAAGAGTATCAAATGCACCATCCTCTGTGTGCTTCTGAGGTTGCCTCTCCAGTCCACATTTGTGCACTTGGTGCCCTTTTATCTTTTCTTCCACAAGTGCTCCAGACACACAATTTCCACATGTCCTGGGGCCTCACGTCACAGACTGAACTTTCAGGTTCGCGTCACATCACCTCCGGCTCAAGGCCCTGCACCGATGGAGTCCATCCAGCTGTTCAGCTGTCAACAATCAAACACAGGGAAAGTGTAGGGCAGCAGTTTCCAGGAATAAAGCGATGATCCGTCCCAGCAGAGGACTGTAGTCAGGGGGATGGGGGAAATCCACAGAGCCGGGCTTCAGAAATCAAAGCCACAAAGCAGAGCTTTCTCCTGACAATAAGCCACGGGTGGGGCTCTCCTGTCACCTTCTGCTGCTAAAAGGAATATCTTCTAAGGCGCAAAAGATGCCTCCCCCAGCAGGTTTCGGCCAGAGGTACATTGCTTATAATAACCTTTGAAGTGCTGGAGAGAAGGACACATCTGTCGGGGGGGGGGGTTGTTCTTCTAGGCCCGCAGACTGCTTGGATTTCTCGTACACTCTTCTACATAAGGAAGCATGTCTTCCTGAAATGAAAAGAGAAAGAAAAACTCAGGAACAGGGCCAGCCTAATTCAGTCTAGACTAGGCAATGTACGCAGCTGCCTAGGGCAGCAAAATTCCAGGGGCTCTTGCTAACTGGGAAACGCCTCAAAGGAGAACACAACCCCACCCCACCCCAACCCAGACCCATGGGACAACGTGATCGGAGGTGGGGACGTACGGATTTTGTGAAATCTGTTCTGTCCCTGTGTTGCAGCTTCTTAAGTGCCTTTCATTCCATTGTCTGTTCATTGGCAGCATTGGATTTTTTCCACTTTCCAGAATTTGTGAAAAATCCCATTTGCACAAATGCGCATTTGTGCAAGTTCGCATTTGGGTGAATTCACACTTGCAAAAATTCGCAAACCCCCCCAAATGTGCAAATCCCCCCTGAATGCCATTTGTATTTCCTATGAGGGAAATGCACATTTTTAGCTGGTGTTGTGTGTTTTTTAATGGGAACTGCAGTCCAACATCTAGAGGCCCACACAGTTCCCATCCCTGTCTCAATCTCTGCAGGGTGGGTCTGTTTCCCCAAAAGTGATGGATCCGGGTGCTTGGGGTGAGGAATCATTTGCCTGACATGGCCAGGTGCTTTCTCAAAACCCTAGTTGATTCCTGGCATTGGATCATTACGATCTTGAGCAAAGGCTCATAGTCATACTGGGGAGAGGCCACAGCTGAGTGGCAGAGTCCCTACTTTGCATGCAGGAGGTCCCAGGTTCAATTCCCAGCATCTCCAAGTAGGGCTGGGAATTTGCCCTGCCTGAAACCCAGACCAAGGGTCTGACTTCACATAAGGCAGCTGTCTGTGTTCCAAAGGATTTGCTACGAAACAGAAAAGACAAGATCCCCATTTAGAACTCAGCAAAACACACAAGGTGCAAGGGACTGTACAGAACTGTACTTGATCAATATAGTATATAAAAGAAGTAAATGTACAGCAGTTCATAAACATACATATAAACAAATAAGGTACACCTGATTATGCACACCAATTTACAGAAGAAGTAAATAATTCCAGTGCATATACATCATATCAAACGTATCAGGATCATCAAACCTATCAGTGCAATGGAGCCCCGGTGTGTTACCATTTTGACTAGGAATAGTCTTCCTCAGGAGCTACAAAGACCACTCATTTGAATTATGTATATAATATACTGTGAAAAAAAATGGTATCATAAGAAAAGAATTCCACTTCCTAAATATGATAAATATATTATTATATTATAAAGGCTTTACATCTCATTAGACCAGAGGTCGGCAACTTGTGGCCCTCCAGATGTTCTTGGACTACAACTCCCATCAGCCCCAGCCAGCATAGCCAATGGTGAGCAATATGGGACTTCTGGAGGGCTACAAGTTGCCTGCCCCTGCAAAGGAGCCAAAATCAAGAAGAAAGTGCCCTAGTCCTTAGGTTTTGTCAATAATGCAGCAAATCTGGAAATATTGGAGCATAGTGAGCTGGATCATGCACAGACGTTTTGTGAATCTCACCAGGCCTTTCTCTTTTACAGGTCTCAATATTGAGATGAACCCTCAGCGCTCTTCATATGCAAGCCCTGTCTCCTAACAAGCATGGGATCGGGAGCTTTTCGAGAAGCTGAGGTCCCTCACGGCCACCAGCGGACGAAAGACAATGCTTGCCAAGGAAAGGTCTTGCATTGAGGTGCCAAGGAAACGGGTTCCTTTTAGGCTTGGCCCGTAGTAACATGATGGGAGAGACCCAGCATGCTTATGCCACCCATGAAACCGAGTCCGGTGCCCAAGACAAAGAGATCAGCTTTGAGCAGTTCAGCAAGAAAGATGTGGGTGTGTTTGACAGTCGGTTGCTGGGGGGCTCAGAGTCATGTCTACAGAATGGGACTGAGAACGGATCCAACTTTGCTGGCATCAAGGACAAGGAGACTCAGAATCAAAGGGAAGCTGTGATCCGGCCCCAGCAAGCAGGCAAAATAGACTTCAAGTCCCTCCACAATAGGCCCAAGTTTCCCAGTGACAGCCCTTGGGGGACTATCAAAGGGAGCCCCCAGTCTCCCACGGGGAAGAGCCGAGCGAGGGAGAAGAACAGGCGGTCAGGGAAAGGTGAGCGAGGCCAGCAGCAGCTCTATCGGCTCACAATCAGCAATGCCCGGCCCAACCCAACCATCGGAATCGCTTACCCACAGCAGAAGGTCACCCCCCCAAAGAAAGTCGACGTTGGCCGAGGACCTGTCTCGGGAAGCTATCGGTTCCATGTCCCCAGCATCCCTGAAAGAGAGGTGGAACTCCAACAAGAAGATCGCGGCTTTGCCCGGTGTTTCCCAGAGGCCACCTCAAGCCATCTCTCTAGCAACTATACCTCACCAGCAGCAGCCACACGCCCCAACCATGGGGCGAAGGTACAGCCACCCATGGGTGTCCCTCATGAAAATCCTGGCGCCTACGGGCAGCTGCATTATCTGGAGTTCCAGGGTAGTGAGAATAACTCGTGGCCTTCGCCAGACAGAAGTCTCCCAGGTGCTAACAGTGGGCTGCCTACCCCCAAGCCTTTCCCCTTTCCCGAGAGCAGCAAATCAAGTGCTCATGGTTTGGGGCCGCTGTCGTTTCAGTACCCCTTCCCGCCCCTGCACAGCGCGGCGACGGAACCTTTCCAAGGGGATGCGCATGCTCAAGAATACGCTGATGTGGGGTTGGCCCCCAGCCAGCCTCCTCACGGTGCTTTCACCTTCCATTCTTCCTCCAGGGACTGGAAAGAGGAAACTCTCGGCAGCAGCTCCTATGACAATGTGGCTGTGGAGAGCAGGACTTACGCGCTGCCTCCTCCTCAGCCAGCCCCGTTTCTCCCATCACAGGTGCAAGGGCATCTGCCTTGCTACAAAGGAAGGAATGAACATTCCACAGACCACAATGGTGCTATCTCCCCTTCTGGTGCTATCGACCCGAACCCAAGCACTTTCCAAGAAAACCCTGCCATTTTCCCACCCAGTTTACATCTCTCCAGCTTGCCAAAGCCGATGGGTAAGAGGCAACCCTCGCCAAAAGACAGCGTAGCTAGTCAAAGGATACTGGACCCAGGGAGCGCTCTGAGAAGGAACATGCCACAGATCTCTCTCCCCCAAGTGCACTTTCAGAACAGGGCTTACGGTGGCCCCCTAGCTAGTGGAGTCGGGCCTGGCTCTGTGCCTTTCGAGAAGAGCCTTCCCACTCCAGTTCAGGCCCATCCCCGTCTCCTGCCACCATGGGAGGGAGGCAAAAAGACTTACTCCCCCGTGGATCAAAGCTCTGTAGCGTATCCGAGCCCCGTCGGTGGCCAGCTCTCATTCAGGTGCCATTCCGGCCTGGAGCAGAGGCATCACGCCAAGAAGCCCTGGCAGCATCTCCACCTGACCTCCACAATGCCTGGCCAGAACAGAATTGAGCTGTCTCGGAAGCTGGCTTGCCAGAAGCTTCCTTTCCCCCTCGGGATGCCAGAGTGGGATGGAAGTGGAAAGGTGCCAAAAAGCCCTGGCGGCTATCCCAGTAAAGCACTGCTGACCGGTGAAGGCGCCACCCTGTCAAGGCATGAGGCAGACTGCAGCTCCCCAAGCACTTTCTGCTTCGAAGCAGTGAAGGACAGCGAGCCTCTTGCCACCTGTGGTCCTCGGAGCAAGGCCCTCTTTTTTGGTGTGAGCCAAGCAGTGCCACCGGCATCTTCTCGCCTCCCCTCCACCCCGGCTTTGGTGTTACCACCAGCAGCCTTGGCTGCATCCCCAAGCGATTCCCCGCTCCCATCCCCTGCCCCCAACCCCACCGGCAGCAGCACCTGCTCCTCACTCTCATCCACGTCGAGCAGCCCGACCAGCCACGGCTGTGACGACGGCGTGGCGCTGGCTGCCTCCCCTTTCTCTCGCCATCAGTGCCACCCAAAGGACAGCAATAAAGCCTTCCACACCTCGGAGGCCCTGAGCTCCGCCGCTGGCCACTATCAGACAGCAGGCCCCATCAAGGCCTTTCACCTCTCCCAAGACACTGCCAAAGAAGACCTCCTTTACAAGGGCATCCCTGTGGACAGCCACTTCCCCAAGCTCAGCACGGAGACCTCCAAAGGGCGCCTGAGGGGCTTTGAGGTGGACCTGCCTCCGCCACCATATGCCTCCCATCACCTCTTGGCTGGCTCACTGAGCAGCGCAAGCCTTGACCAGCTGGATGTGTTCCTGACCTGCAAGCAATGTGACCAGAACTTCAGCAATCTCTCCTCATTCTTGGAGCACCGTCAGTTCTGTGGTGCTCACACACTGCTCCAGGGTCAAGCAAAAGACACTTCCCGGGGGGCAGGAAGCAGGAAGCAGCATATCACACCTCCCGAGTCCCTCAAGCACGCGCAAGCTAATCCGGGGCTGCTGCCTTCTCCCGAGCCTCAGTTGCAACTGCTTGCTTTGAACAAGGCGGCTGATTTCCTGGCAGAGGGAGAGGGCAAAGGGGAACCCAAGGATGACTCTCTAAAAGGGAACCAGCTAGGCAGCCTAGCTGCAACCCCCCTGCCGCTCAGCACTTCTGACTTGGAGATAGATGATGCCAAGCTTGACAGTTTGATCACAGAAGCTCTGAATGGGCTGGGGTACCAGTCGGATAACCCAGAGATTGACAGCAGCTTCATCGACGTGTTTGCTGATGAAGAACTGGCATCTGTGAAGGTCACCAATGGTGGGCTACCTTACAAACCAAAAGAGAGCTTGACTTCAGGGAAGAAAACGAAGCACACAGGGATGGATGAGAATGTGAAGATGTTAAGCGGCTATGGCAATCATCCCAGTGGAGACCCAGCAAAAAGTAGAACAGCAGGGAAGCAGCATGGGCATAAAGAGAGTGGGGCGAGCTGGTTTCCAGACCATGGAGAGGAAAGGCTCGAAATGCAGAAGAGCACAGCTCAAAATAAGGTAATGGATCCAGCAACGTACAACGGGGCACAAGTCAGTGCAAGCGCCCAACTCAAGGTACGAAGGAAGAACGGCAGTCGTTCCTTCCTGCCCATGAAACAGGTGGCCAAAGTGATGTCGGTTGTGAAGCAGCCCAAGAATGTCAGCCACGCTTCTTCTCTGAGCAGCCAACTCCGGGCTGCTGGCCCCCCTGTGGCAACCAGGGACTCTGCAAAAGATGTGAAGAGGCGGAAGCTGCGGAGCGGTACGTGGAGCAAGGAGCTCATTCACAAAATCGTCCAGCAAAAAAACAAGCTCCACAAACTGCGCCCGAAGAGCAGCAAAGCCACGCCAGCCCTCTCCTCCCTGCTCGCCGACCGCCTGCTTCCAGAAGCAAAGGACCACAGGTTTGGCGAGTACGAATACATCTCAGAGTCAGACGATGAGAGGGTGGAATACGCCAAACGGCACTGCCGGAGGAAGCTGGGGTCGAGATTCAGTGGGCGGCTGAGAAGCAGCTTCGGTCGGAGGTGCCAAGGGAGAGGGGGGAGGGAGAAGGAGCCGGCGTGGAGATATGGTCCAAGGAGAGACTGGGAGGAGCCCGCGAGGGCCACGCGCGAGGACCCAGGCAGGAAGGATGACTGCGTGGCCAGAGTGCGCAGGAGAAGCAGCCGGTCATCAACCAGCAGCTGCCAGAGCACAAGCGTATCCAGCGAAGCCAGCAACAGCCCCCAAAGCACTGAGAGGGCTGATTCAGACACTGAGAAGGAAAACCAGCAGAGGAAGAGACTCCTGCAGAGTTCCAGGTGTGCCGGACCTCTTCTGAGAGAACCACCCAATGTTCCCAAAAAAGAAACTGTAGGAAGAAGCCATAAAATGTCTTCTGACTTGTCCAGAGAGCCAAGCGGTGTTGACTCACACAAAACCAAGCCAGCAGCTTTCAAGGCATATGAGAGGGACAGTGCAGACATCTCCCCGGTCATTTACACACCAGAAGATGAAGGTTTGCTACAGACCCAAGGGAAGCCACATCACAGCAAAGGGATTCTTGGCAAGAACCCATCCATGCTTTTTTGTACCGAAGATTCAGAACAGTACAACAGGAGCTCTGGCCATGACCATGATAATTCAAGGACTTCGCTGAAAGTCCCAGAAGAGCCTTTCAGCATAGGAGTGAATCAACACTGCCACCACTTTGCTGCCTATAAAGGAGAGACTTTGAAATACCAGGCAGAAGAATTCATCACCCCAGTCTCCATTGATAACCAGAGCATTGTCAATGATGAGTGTGCCAGCTATGAACGAGTTGACATTAAGTGTCTGAAGAAGCAAAAGGAATTCATTGCTCCAATCCCTTGTTTCAGTGATAATCCCGTTGGCATAGGGACAACTGGGAGAGGACCTCACACGCTTGTGGATACTGCTGAAACATTTTATGGCTGCAAAGAATTGTCCAATGGCTATGACTCATCAGGCCTCTTCTCTGGGCCTCCAATCACTGAAGCAGCCTGTGGTGACAACATCTACTTGTGCCAGGGAGACATTGGCATCAGCTCCTTCAAGCAGAAGCACCATGAGACCATGCCCTATGAAGCCGATAATGAGCACAGCCAGGTATCTTCTCCTCTTAGCTTTGATTCTTCCTCAGTATTTGGGGAGCTCCCTGTCGCCGACTTCGATGCCACCTTATACGACAGCATGGCTTCAAGCAAGGACAGCTATGTTCCTTTTGAGTGTGCTGGTCATCAGCTTGGCAAAATGATCCCCTTTGACCAGCAGTATTCATCATTCCTGCAAGAAAAGGACTGGAACCTGATGGAGGAAGTCTCCCCTGTGTTGCCGGAAGACCTTGCCCAGTTTCACAGTCTCTCTGTTGAAAAACCAGTAGCAAAGAGGTACCCTGGTGATATCGACCAAATGTCTTTGCCCGAGAGGATTGCTGATTACAATGTGCCTTTCATGAGCAGTATATCGGATGATGAGCTGGAGATCAAAAGGTTGGTCACTGAGCTTGAAAGTCAGCTGCAAACGAGCAAACTTAACATGGAGGAGGCACCTGTCCAGCACCAAACGCCCAAACACCCCACCACCACAGAAAGGAAGGAAGCCATTCACCCATTTTTGCCCTTAACTCTGGACCAGGAGGAGGATGAAAAAGGATTATTCCTAATGGAGGCTGAGTTTGAGGATGCAACCCTCCTTTCTGCAAAAGCCTGTGGCTGTGAAAACATGGGGAATGAGAAAACACCACTTCCAACTTTAGATGGCAAGTATGGAAGCCACAGGGACCCTTGGCCATGTTCAGTGTCGTTTAGCTCATTTCAGCCCACCATTGATGTACCATCTGCTGCTGACCTGATACTGGCAGGTCCCTTTAGCTGCAAAGGAGACCAAGACAAGCTCCATGAAAACCTGAGGGATGTCAACATCTCTGGGGAAGATGACTTTAGGGAGATCAGGGATGAATCTACCTCAGTCATGCAAGATTCACACTTTTCAGACATACCTGACAACCTTGGGGCTCCCAACTATAGGGATCATTTAATGCCAAGCCCCAACCCATTGTTCCCTAAAACTCTGGAGGCCACTGAGCTAAACTTGCATGAGGCTTTGCCACCAAGAGCAGATGCATTCCCAGAGTTGCCACCAAAGGAGAAAACATTTGATAGCACTGCAGAGCTGGAATCATATGACCGCCAGGTTCCATGTTCACAATCGGAATTTGGGCTACCAGATGTTGGCATTCAAGAGTCCAATGGCAACTTGCCTTCTAATGCACAAAGTCTCAAGGACCCAGAAGAAAGGCCCTTTCACAAGACCAAGTCCCCCGAAACACTGGAAGGCACAGCACCCTTCCAAAGGGGTCAGGATGGTTCCATGCTTCCAGAAAAGGCCAAGGAGATTGAAAGCCAGACTGTTTGCCAAAGCCCAGCCCTCCATGACAAGGCTGGTGATGGGAAACATTTGCATTTTGATGTGTTGACCTTTTCTAAAGAGTTGGATGAAGAGGCAGAACATGAGTCCACACCCCAAACGAAGGCAGCAAACCCACTGCAGCAGCTGCAGTTGTTTGTGGCCAGGACAGTCAAAAACAATGAGGAGGACTTGCTGATGCCCTGTTTCCCAGTTCTGCATCCTACAACCCACCTGCCCGCAACTGCCAGTATCCATCCTGAACAGAACAAGGAATCTACGGGCAGCATGCAGAGAGAAGAGGTGGAAGAGAGCCCCACGTTGGAGAAAAGGAAGGGGTCCCTGCTTGAAGAATCTGAGAACATGACCAAAGCATCTGATCCAATTCAATTGTTTTTGGAACCAGGCAGGAAGGATCTTGATGAAAGGCTCTCCTGCGTTACAGAGCAAGCAGCAGGAGAGAGTCCTGAATTGTATAATAACGTTACAGAGGAGGAACAGCACCACTTAGAAGATGAATGTTCAGGGATGGGTGACATTAATATGTGTGCAGATGGCATCTCCCTGGAGCACAGTAACCTCTCGCCACTCAGCAACTCAATGGTAGCCTCAATGATAAGGGAGGAGGGAATGCAAGGCGGTCAAGTTACAGGAGAGGTGGAGGAAGACCGGGACAAGACAACCTTGGCATTTAGGGACCACAGAAAATCCCCCTTAAGCTCTGGATCGCTTAAGAAGGAAGTGCCCGGCTGTGCTTTGTCAGCCATGCTTAAAGGGCATGCTGCATGCTGCACTGCTTGGGGCAAGAGCTGCCATGAGGGCCAAACATTGGGGACTGCAAAAGCCCACCAGAGAAAAGGCAGTCGGGATCAGGTGGGACAGATGCAGCATCACCTGTCTTTGGCTCCCACCAGCCCTCCTGAAAATCAGTTTGAGGATGACTATCTCCTGCCTGGAACAGACTTCAGTTCAGGAACTGGCCCAGTTTCAGAAGAAGACTGTGTCTTGGGGAAGCAAAGCAGTCACCTTGTAGAAGATTCTCTGGATGGTTTCTCTCTGGACGTCAGCTTTGTTGATGAGAAAGACATGCTGAAAAAGGACACAGGCAATGTGACATGCTCTGACTTTGGAGTGCCACCGTCAGAAGAGGTTCATGCTGCAGAGGATGAGCACATTCCACTCCTTGCATGCAGTTTCTCCTCTAGTGCCGAGAAGACTGCTGTTGGCAACCACCTGCAGAGTCCTTCCGAGCACAGGGAATGGAATGGAGCAGTACCGTTCTCTCCCCTCATGCAGCGCTGCAGTGATGCTTCTCCCCTGCCCTTGGATATAACAGGCAGCATGCAGCACCATCTTGCCAAAGATGTGGCCCATGACTTGGCAGAACCCCCAAAGAATGTCCCTATGTACTCCACCTCTTCTCTGCACTCTGGTGACCTGGCACCTCCTCTTGTCGAAACAGAAAAATCCATGGATTTACAAACAAATGACTGCAAATCCCCTGGCAAGCTGCCGTTTAAAAAGAAGGGTCTTTCTGAAGAGCTCCCCAAGCATCAAGATCACGAAGACAGTTACATATGTTCAGCGAGGGACGTGATTGCCAGTTTGCAGCCACCATCCCTCCAAGACACCTTGCTTGGGCAGCCTCCCACAGAGACTGATTCTGCTCTGCTTACAGATGCAAGGACTAATAGACATGCAGAGTTAATACCAAGGCCTCAGGAGGCACAAGAAGTTGAAAGCTGCCCCCCAAAAGGGAGTAAAGTTCAACCCCAGCCAGGGATCTTAAGCGCAGATGTTGATGCTCAAGAGATACCAGTTGTCAATCCCACAGAAACAGCTAATGGTAGTGAGGTTGGCCTCAGGGCTGATCAATATCCAGAGACTGGATCCCAGAATGCTTCACAGGACATAGACAGTAAAGGCAACAGTTTGGAGAGTGAAGACTCTGAAGGGAAAGAGACAATGGAAAGGACTTCTAGCTGCATGGAGCAAGAAGAGAGCGAGGGTGGAAGCCTAAGAGACAATTCCGAGACAGGGCAACCGAAAGCAAAGAAGAGGACAAAACTGCCAGTCACCTGTGAGATTTGCTCAGCTTCTTTTAGATCCAAAACTGGGCTGATGAGACACAAAGCTGTGAAACATCAAAAGAAAAAGGACAGTGCTTCATTGCTGGAGTCGGATTTTGCTCCACTGGAAAAAGCATTAAAGACAAGCAAGCAACTCTCTAGGAAAAGCAGAAAGGCATCCACCAAAGAGAAAACATGCAGCTCACAAGTTTCAAGAGCAGCCAAGGGCCAGCCCTTCCCCAAATTCTACAGAAGCCAAAGAAAAGAACCCAGTAGAGAAATCCAAGAAGTTGTTAGCAAAGTGCTCAGTGACCTTAATGTTATTTCATTGGACATAACCCATGAGCTCGAAAGCACACATGGGCCAAGTAAAGAAATTAAAACCAAGTCCATGAGCTCACAGGCAGAGAGATCAGATGAGTTGGCCCTCAGATCTAGAAAAGAACCAAAGACAAGAAAAAAAGAGAGAGAGGTCAGTGCTGATGGATCAGAGAGTTTTGCTGGGAAGAAATTAAAGGGAAAGGCAAGGAAAGCCAGAGTGATTTCAGATCAAAATGAGATCATCAGACCTCATCTGCAGACTGAGACCCTTAAGGTATGCGCTAACGTAACTCCCTGCACTGTTGATCTCATTCTGACCACTGTCACTGAAGAACTGGAGAGCAGCTCCACCTCAAAAGAAGAGCAGGCCAGCGTGCAGTCACCTTTGCCTTCTCGCCCTTTGACAGTCACAGAAATGGAAGATGTTGGTGAAAGAATATCCTCAGCCAAAGAGAAAGCTGGACAAAAGCCTCTTCAGGATGTGGAGAGCTGCCAGGAGCGGGCAAAAGATCCAGAGCCAGAAGCCAAACAGTGCGCACAAGAGAGCTGGCCAAGTGGCTCCACAAAAGAAGCTAAGGAAATGTTGAGCAATGCCTGTGAAGAACAGGACAATGACAGAAGCAGAAAAGACCCTGAGTCAAAGGAGAATCCTTCCAAAGAGATGGACTGTAGAAATCAAAATAACCTAGTGGTATATATACCAAGCCCCAATAGACTAGAACAGTCCTGTCATGCTGGAGCTGCTGAAAAGAATTTCCCTGAAGTCATAGCTGAGAAAGCATCTGATGCTGGTGGCCTTCACTCTGTGGATTCCAAGTCCTGGAGAATGGAAGAGCTTCAGCCAAGGAGTGAGTCCCATGGTGATGGTACAGCAGAGCCAGACCTGCAGAGTTTGTTTGATGATGACTCTACATTTTCACAGCTTTTCCCCAGAAATGACCACTTTGCCCGTAGGAAGTGCACACGCGTGTATGGAAAGCGGACCAAGAAACCCAAACCCATTGCAGAAGTGAACACCAGGACAGAAGGCATGACAGACCTCTTTACGATCCGGATGGCTTCAGATCTTGGTGAAACCAGCTCTTTCTGTGTCACCAGGGAGGATCCTTGCGAGTACGACACCATCTCCATTGATGACGCTTTGATGCTCGACATGTGTCACGGCAGCAAAGCAATGGCAAGTGACGTCAGTTCCGGATCCGCCAAAAACACGGCTCTGCAGCCAGATACCGGACGAAGGGAAGAAGTTACTGATGTGAAGAATGGTGGTGCATTAAGCTTCCTGTGCCAAAGGAGTCCAACAGGGGCTCTTCTGAGCTTGAGTAGCTGGGGTAGTCTTGAGAAGAAAGAAGAAAACATTTCTGCTGATGGAGCACTGCTCAGCCCACCCATGGAGCTCACTAATGGATACTCAGTGATGGAAGCCAGTCCAGAACCTCCTAACCTGGAAGAAGAGTCCTACGACACTAGAACGAATGAAAGCCCATGCTCGCCTGTGTTTCATACAATCGATCTGGAGATGTTGAATGCAAAGTTTGAGATGACAGATGTGTGCTTCTACAGTGTTGGGGAAGATCATCTCAGTCGCACAGATGATGAATGCACCGTAGGTTTCAAGTCAACATCGGTCCTGCAAGGCAGACCCATGAAAAATAAGCTAGAAGAAGGAAAGCAGGGGAAAACCCGTAGTGATTTGAACCTCAAGGTGAAAGACAAACAATACAAATGCAAAGTATGCTTCCAATGGTTCCTTACTTTAGGAGAACTGGACTTTCACAAGCTCACCCACAACCCTTCCCCTCCTCCGACATGTTACATGTGTGTCCAGAGGAAATTCAGCTCAAGGGAACAGCTGAGGGACCACTTAAAGGAGAAGCATGCCAGAAACAAAGCTGGCCTCTGGGCCTGTGGGATGTGCCTGAAGGAGATCTCAGATGTCTGGATGTACAACGAGCATTTGCGAGAGCACGCCACTCAGTTTGCCCGGAAAGGCCAGGCTCAGAAAACGGTCCTGGGGTTGCCTGGCTGTTTCGGTGAAGATGATGCAGCTGTCACCCGCTTCCTGAACTCCATTATGTGTCGGAAACCCAGCCAGCCCTCCAAGCATGCCGACGCCAGAAGCAGAGCATCTGCTTGCAAAGAGCGCAGAGCCCCCAAAGAGCCCCCTGGGGAAGAAGCAGTGGTCAGCAAGGACTCCTTGGAGGCCCCCTTCAGAACGAAGCCACCGCCGGCCTCCCCCAAGGCACCAGCAGCCCCGTCTCCAGACCCTGCACCCAAGGTGGATGGGGCTCCGAAGCCCGTGCCCATGCACCCCGAATGCAAAGATCCCTCTCGCGATTGCCACCACTGTGGGAAGCAGTTCCCCAAGCCCTTCAAGCTCCAGCGCCATCTGGTGGTGCACAGCTTGCAGAAGATCTACCTGTGCCACAAGTGTCCGATGTTCTACCAGGAGACCAAAGAGCTCCGGAGCCACCTCAGCCAAGAGCACGGGACGGCCGAGGAGATGGACATCAAGCACACCACACTCTACGCCTGCGAGCTGTGTGCCGACGTCATGCATGTCATCAAGAAGTCCTTCATCTGCAGCACCTGCAACTACACCTTCTCCAAAAAGGAGCAGTATGACCGGCACATGGAGAAGCATCTGGTGGGAAGCAGCAAGACCTTCAGGTTCCGAGGGGTCATGCGGCCCGGAGCCTCTGCTAAGGATGGGGATAAGAAAATCAAAGAGGAGGCACGCCCAAGGGAAGATGTGCCAATGGCCAAAAAGAAGAAGGGTGCCCACCACAGCAGCTCACTTGCACCAGGGTCACCTCGGCACTTGGATCGTACCCACACAACCCAACTAGCCAATGAATCCCTGGTGCCTCCTTGTGGGCCTTTGTCCATGGCAGCCAATGGGATCACAACACAGCCTGCCCAGACCACTGTGAAAACTGAAGATCCAGTGGGTGGCTTCCTCAGTCCCTTGGCTGAAGTAGAGAAATCCCCTTTTGATAGCCTGCCCCCACCCCCTCCTCTTGCACCTAAGGATGAATCAAAGGACCCAGAACCCAAGCACAACACTGCACTTTCCACAGGACTGCAGATGAAAGGAGACTCCCCCGGTGAGAATCTGTCTTCTTTCTTAGACTCTTCTGATGCTGTTAGCATTGATCTTGCCAGCTTAGCCCACAACAAGCTGGTGGCAGCCTCAACAAAGCTGCCCCTAGCTCATCTCTCTGGAAAGCACAACAAGGAACCCGATGTTCCAGAAAACGTCACCTTGAGCAGTAAAGCAGGACATGCCATGGGGACGTGGGACGGTCCACATTTAGAGGAAAACCCTGTGAGCAAGAAGCCAGAGCTCTGTGCTGCAAGTCCTGAGGCTACGGAGTGCAAGGAGTCTCCTAAAACATGGTGGGATGGCAACCCTAACCCAAATGAAACAGCTCCTCAGGGAATGCCTACCAAGGTGCTGTTGCCTGAAGCTGCCTTCCATGTGTTGCCTCTGAAGGACAAGACATCGTCGCCTGCCCTAAACCGGCCCTCCAAAGAGACTCCTTCAAAGAAGGTCTCGGTTGGCCAGGCCCATGCTGAGAATGCTGCTAGCATCCACTGCTCCCTCGGCAGTGCAGAGGAGGCTCAGAAGCCCCCCTCCTTAAAAGACAAGGCACTTCCAGACACGGATGCTGCTTTCCCCAAAGACAACGGCACCCCCGTTGGCACGAAAGAGACAGGAAGCAACCCGACCAAGCCTGGGAGTGGCTATCTCCGAAGCGAGGCGGCAGGCACTCTGGCGAAACACAACCATTCAGATCCCAGCAAAGGCCAGGAAAGGCTGATGGTGAATGGGCTGGCCAAGTTTCACCCCAAAAAGCGGAAAGAGCACAAGTCCTCCCACAAAGGGAGCTCGGCCTCCCGGGAGAACATTGAGGGGGACGGAGGTAAGAAGAAGAAAGCCCGGATGCAGGATGCAGCCAGGGGTGACAGCATTGGAGGCTTCAAAAGGGCGGACTGGCCAAACAGTGAGGCTTTGGCACTCTCCCCTCGAAAGAGGGACACTCACTGCAACAAACTGACCCCCAAGTTGAAGGTGTCCATGGCTGGCGGCCAGCTCAAAAAAATGGTGCTGGACCAGTGCTTTCAGAAGAAGGCGGAGATCCGCCATGCCAACGGAGACGCGAGACGCAAGAAGGACATCTTGGGCAGCAAGGCCTTCCACCACCTCTTAGCCAAAGACCCCTCCACCTCCTTGCCCAGTTCTTTAAACAGGCACAGAGCTGTCCAAGGTGCTAAGCTGCCGGACTCTCACAATTACAGGACAGCAGAATCCCAGAACAATCTCTTAAGCCAACTGTTTGGGCAGAAATTAACTAGCTTTAAAATTCCTTTAAGGAGAGATACTTCTGAGTAATTTATGAAAGTGACTTATGGTGATCCTTCGCTGCTTTCATGGGGTTTGCAAGGGGGGGGGAATTATCAAAGCATTAAATTCGTTTGTGTAGCATGATTTCTCTGTCTAGCTTAAATGAACTTGCACTGCAGCCTCTGAAATAGTTTTGCTTTGTGACTTACTAATCTACTTTAATTCACCTGATTTATCATGCAAATGCTAGAACTTTGATGTTGCTGATGATTTTCACGAACTAAAACTGTAATCGCTTTGGGCAGAGCAAAGCGTCAAGAGGAAATGCTTTATTGGAGAAGTGCTGAGGTTATAAGGGATACTTGCAAATCCCAGCCCCCTTTTTAGACTGTGTCTCTGTTATCATTGTACAAAGTACTTGAAAAGATGAACTTCATTTCAGAGACGTCTTATTCATAAGGTGCAGTACACTGTAGAAAGCTTTTTCCCCCCCGTCCTGGAGATTTTGCACAAATAATCCCAAACGATTTCATTCAATTGGGAACCAGCCTAAGACATGATACAATTTAAAAAAAATAATAAACTAAGAATGAAGCAGGCCACAGTTTTGAAAGACAACCATTTCCAAGAATGTGGCATTAAGAAAGAACTTGTATGGCCATGACAGGTGTTTTGAAAGTTACTGTCTTTATTAGACCACTGTAGATGTTGCCGAAAGGGATTTTTAAAAATGTTTATTTTTTAAAAGAGAAATGTATGTGCCCCCTCTAACCTAGCTAAACTGCACCTTGAAGATTTGTGACATAGTTTCTTATTAATTATTGTTTTAATTATTAATATTTTCTGGCGAGAAAACTGTGCCAACTTACCACCCCCATGCAGTACTGTGTCCTAATGACCTGTAACAAATCATTTTAAACAAACAAACTCTTACTGTATTGAGGTAGTTGCTAGACTTGGTATGGGCTTTATACTATGCAGTTAACTGGTGCTATTTTTATTTTTGTAATGTGAATACAGACAGGAACACACACACACACACACACACAAGCCAAGGAAAAAGGGGAAAACTTGTGAAAGATATTAACAGTTGCCTGTATAAACCTAACACAGAGAGTGCAGGATGGTGTTATCATGAATATTCTCCTGCAAATGCTAATACTCCGCAGTGTATTCAACAAAGGTTACTTCTTGAGGCTTGAATCTCAGGTGCAAAAGAAGACTTAGAAGATGATCAACTGTTATTAGGGGACCTCCAAGGTCAAGGCGGAGCAGGAGGGGCAATGCACTGAAGGGGTTGCGGGCACACTCTCAGAATACTTTGCGTGTGTCTCGCAAACTATATTTGTTTTGTTTTGAAGATTTTTTAAAGGAATTAAATGGCTTTATCCTGTTAATATGTACCTTTACCATTCTTTGTGTAAAAAAATATATAGTACGTTAATTATTATACGTCGGGTGCAATGCATTATGTTAAAAGTTTTTATTTTGATATTTGTCAGAAAGCAGAGAAAAGTGCAGAAGATGCCTTTTGGGGTTTTTTATAATGTTGTATGGGTGCTGTTTGAGCACCTCTTTTAATATTGTTGAATAAAGTATGAGATGAACCATACAAGGTGGTACTGTAAAATGGGGGCCCAGATTTATCCTCTCAAATATAGTCCAATATTTTCACAGAAGCTCGTCGGTCTGTGTGGCGTTTTTCAGGCAGTCTGCTTTTATTGCTTTCTTATCCTTTGGGGGTGCAATGAGAGGTTGGGCATGGTGGAGGGGATGGCTGTATGATGAATAGGCCAGTCTTCACTACCACATAGCGGTAACAAACTAGGCAAAGGCACAATTAATCTGTGGGACCCATTACCTTAGGATGTACTGATTGTGTAAAATCTATTCCATCAGTGTTTGTTGGATTATCAGGTGCCTTTTGTTCCATCATCCGTGCATTGCCGGAACCGGGGGGGTTTTTCTGTTCCCAAATGTGTGCAAATTCGCTTTTGCAGAAATCCGCATTTGCACAAATGCGGACATGCAAAAAATGTACAAATTCCACACTTTACCCTATGGGGGACATTAAGTGTTTTGGGCCAGGTTTTTATTATTTTGCATATTTTTCTATGAGAGGAAGTTAGAAAAACGGTCTACAAGTCCACAGAAACTGCCGAGTGGGGATGGGGGGGGAGGATCCTGCTGTGGAATCCATGGGTCGGGTTCATGAAAATTCTAACTCATTTGGTTCCATTGTGGATTTCTCTGATATCCCTGCCACTGATGTAGGATGTTGTGATGCTATTGCCAAATAATTTTAAAAGATTACTGATGAATCTGTATTAGTGGCTACTCAACTTCCATGTTCAGAGATGATGGAGACTTGTGATGCCACTCTGAGACCCCAGATTCAAGACAGATAGCAGGAAGGACTTCTTCACACAACACATAGTTAAACTGTGGAATTCGCTGCCACCATATGTACTGATGGCCACCAATTTGGATGGCTTTAAACGTGGATTAGACATATTCATGGAGGAGAAGGCTATCAGTGGCTACTTGTAATGATGGTTGTATGCTGTCTCCAGTATCAGAGGCGGTATATCTATTAACACCAGTTGTGGAGGAACACATGCAGGAGGGTGCTGTTGCAATCGTGTCCTACTTGTGGGTTTTCCACATGCAGCTGGTTGGCCACTGTGTGAACAGAATGCTGGACTAGATGGACCCTTGGTCTGATCCAGCACGGCTCTTCTTCAGTTGAATCCTACAGGCAGTGCTATGTTCTCCAGCATGCTTGGCCCACAATTTATTCATATTTATAACACATACCCTGCCCTTCTGTCAAAGGTCCCCCCTAGATGGGTCTCGGATGCTATTTGGTTGGGATTTGCTATATAAGTTCCAGCTTCTAGTCCTTTGCTACTTGGCTCCCTGATTGTCCCACCTTGTCTCCTGTTTCATGACTCCATTCTTACACTTTGGTACTATACATATCCCCAGTTCTTCTTACTCGCATCCCAAATCAAGCAAAAGGAGGAGGGGGAACTAGTTTTTGTGAATTAAGCAAATGTGGGCAGATAAATTATCTGTAAAGGGGGGGGGGCGTTAAAAATTAAATGATTGCCTTTCCATGACTCGTTCTGCTTTATTCTAGCCATAGGGGTAGCTTATGCTTCCCTTTGTGACTCTCCACTGTGCCTGCCTGTCTGAACTTTGGGAAGTCATTGGCAGATAGAGAGAAGCATTCCAACTGTGTGCCAAACAAAATCTGTGTCACAGGAGGCTCCATTGCATCACAGCTATCTTTTCTGCTGATGGGCACAAGAAAAGCCCACCAATTCTTTATGCAGCTTACCACAGATAGGAGCATTCTGCTACATTTCATAATGCATAAGGTTTTAAAAAAGAAGAAATGTGTGGAATTATACAAGGACTTGGTCGCAGAATAGAGGGAACATCTCCCAGGACAGTCCTGGTCAGTCTCCCTTTGTCCTCAGGATGACCTCTCTGTGTGCCTTCCTGAGATCCAGAGGCAGGGAGGCCACCACAAAGAAACGGGTATATTATATTCTTTAATTACTGCTCCAATCATAACATTTAAACACTGTCAATGAGAGATAGCTCATAACCACAGGCTAGAATCCTGCCACTTGGGGCTTGTAACTAAAACTGCAGGATTAATTTGATTAATTGATAGAATTATTTTCCAAACCACTCTTTTGTTTATGGCGGCTTAAAATGCTCACCGCCCGCGCCCTCACAGAGTGTTGCGAAGTAGAGATAAAGTCTGGCTGAAAATAATTAGTACGGCTTAATTTAGAGAGGGGAGAGAGAAAAAACCAACCTCCCCCCCAAGAAACTTGTCAGGAAATATACAGCAGCACATATTTTGCAAGCAGGCTTTGGCAGGAAATATTACAGGGTTGGAAATGGGACTTCGAGGCTCCGTCCCTGATATATGGCGCTGTGGATGCAAATACACCAGAGAGAAAAATAGTCCGTACCTGTTCCTTACAGATTTCTACCTCCTCCAGATTAATAGCATTAAGTGCTTTCAAAAGCAACAGGCCCCTTTGAAAGTCCTCGGGCGGGCTTAGAAATAGCCGCTTCTAGGTGGCAAGTGACACTCTAGGGCAGCAGGGAGCTCCACATCATATCTGATTTTTTAAAACACCAGAAGTAGGGGCTCAGGATGGCATTATCAGCCATGCCCAGCCAACCTATCTATCCTCTAGGCCAGGAATGGGGAACCTGTGGCCCTCTAGATTTCATTTGACTCCAGCTCCCATCAGCCCCAGCCTGCATGGCCAACAAGCAAGGATGATGGGGGTTGTAATCCATCCGGACATCAAGAGGGCCGCAGGGTCCTTAAACCTGCTGTAGTCCCAGGTGTGCAAGTGCCAACTAGGATTACAGGCCAATGAAGAAAGGGCACTCTGCACATGCTCAGGGGTTCACTGTTTCTATTCCTTCACATTTCCCAGGCTGAAATGGGTTCTGGACTTAAACCCTGGCCCACATTACCCCTGTGCTGATAGCAGTGGAATTTATTTTCATTGAAGCTACAACGTTTGAGGCTTTTTAATTTTGGTGAACAAGGGAGGACATGATGGTAGTTTATAAAATGATGCCTGGTATGGAGAAAGTGGATAGGGAGACATTTTTCTCCCTCTCTCATAATACAAGAGCTTCCCATGAAGCTGATTGGTGGGAGATTCAGGACAGATAAAAGAAAAGACTTCCTCACACATCGCATAGTTGAACTATGGAATTCACTACCACAAGACATAGTGATGGCTACCAAATTGGATGGCTTTAAAAGGGGGTTGGACAAATTCCCAGAGGAAAAGGCTATCAATGGCTACTAGTCCTGATGGCTATGTGCTACTTCCAGGATCAAATACTAGTCACTGGGGGGTGGGCGGGGACCGGGGAGGCAAAAGAAGGGGAGGGCAGCTCAGTACTCCATGGCTGCGCAGCTGAGTGATAAGCAAGCCATAAAGGCCTGGAAGAGTAATCTGGGAGTTCCTCATCAGATGGGGGGGAAGGGGGATCAGGGGGGGCATGAAACCTGGGAGATGGTGTAAATTGTGATCACCTTAGGAAGCTTTGCAAGTAGGGAACCACAGCGGAGAGACGAGTGATGGCAGACAGCCCTAGCCTGTTTCCTGTATGGGACACCCACATCTTTGGCCACTCCAAGGAAGATGAGCAACTCTACAGGTAGAAGCTTGCCTCGGAATGCCAGTTGCTGAGGGGAACAGAAGCCGGAGGGTGCTACTACATTTGCACTCGTGTCCTGAACATGGGTTGGCCACTGTGCCCACAGAACGCTGGTCTAGAGAATCCTTTGAGCTGATCCAGCAGGGCTCTACTTAAGAAGAGCGTTGTTGGATCAGACCAAGATCCATCCAGTGCAGCATTCTGTTTATGCAGTGGCCAACCAGCTGCCTGTGGGAAACCCCCGAGCAGGACATGAGTGCAGCAGCACCCTCCCACCCATGTTCCTCAGCATACTGCTTCTGATACTGGAGGCAGCACAGAGCCATCAGGACAAGTAGCTACGGATAGCCTTCTCCTCCAGGAATGTGTCCCATCCCCTTTTAAAGCCATCCAAATTGGTGGCCATCAGGACATCCTGTGGAATTGAATTCCATGGTTTAAGTATGCACTGTCCTTCTGTTCTGATGAACTGCCGGCTGTTGCCTTGGTCCCATGGGCCAGTCTCTCGTCATGAACCCAAGTCAGCACTGGAGCCCCCTGTCCTGATGCTCAAGGTCGACATCGAGTGATCATAGAAGGAGAGTGTTCAGGGCAGCGCCTTCAGCAGTGGAAGCCTATGGATACCCCCACCGTTTTAGAGAAAGGGAACGCAGCAGTGGGGGCTGGTGGCTCTGATTTCAGTGGGCATTTATTTATTTATTCATTCATTCATTCATTCATGTCATTTCTATGCCATCCAATAGCCGAAGCTCTCTGGGCAGTTCACAAAAATTTAAATCACAATGCACAACGTAAAACAATATTAAATATGAAAGCTTAAAACCACAATATAACAGTACAACCAGAACAAAACCTAGCAGCAATGCAGATATTTAAAATACAGATTTAAAACACCAAAGCTAAAAGACTAGGAAGCTAAAATGCTAAAATACTGGGAGAATAAAAAGGTCTTCACCTGGCACTGGAAGGAATACAGCATAGGCGCCAGGCGAACCTCTTTAGGGAGCTCATTCCACAGCTGGGGGCCACAACAGAAAAGGCCCTCCTGGTAGCCCCCCACCTCACTTCCTTTGGCAGGGGCTCGCGGAGAAGGACCGCTGAGGATGATCTTAGGGTCCAGGCAGGCACATATGGAAGGAGGCAATCCTTTAGATAACTGGCCCCAAACTGTTAAGGGCTTTGAATGTTAATACCAGCACTTTGAATTGGGCCCAGAAATGGACTGGCAGCCAGTGCAGCTGGAGAAATACAGAAAGATTCCATCCTGGATTTCAGTGCTGAACCTTATCCCCAAAATGTGTTCAGCACCTTGGATAGCTCCTTCAGAGTTCTGGCTGGTTCTGACTGAAACCCAGAATGGATTCACAGACCCACCAAAATTGGAGCCACTCGCCTCCACTGGAACCCAGGCCCTTGGACCAGGGCAGTATATGAAGAAAACACAAAGCCACTTTCTGCTGAGTCAGACGCTCATCCCAGCAATGTCTGCCCTGAATGGCAATGGCTCTGCACAGCAACGGGCAGAGAAATGCCTTTCTCTGCACTTGCCAAGACCATTTTGATTGGAGCTGCCGAGATTGAACCTGGTACCTTATGCATGCAAGGCAGGTGTGTTGCCCCTCAGCTATGGCCTCTTCCTAACAGACTGGCTATGGCAAACAGCTGAGTGGAACCTCAGTCTCCAGATCGGGATGGAAATGCGCAAAGCTCTAGGCCAGCCTCACCCAAGCCAGCCAGCACGGCCACACTGGCTGAGAACAATGGGAGTTGTGATCCAATATAGGTCTGGAGAGTACCAGGTTAGGGGCAGGCTGCTTCTAGGCCAGCGGTTTTCCAGTGGTGTTCTGGGGCACCCTGGGGCTCTTCGATGAGAAAGTCAGACAAGCTTCCCTGGACAATAGCTTACCCATCCTTACTGACTTTCCCCTGCAATGGGCATCACTGTTGGGCGGGGCCAGCCCTACCATTGGAAGCAGTCGTCTCAGGCAGCAGATGCTGGGAGGTGGCAGCAAAGTGTTGGAAGTGAGGCCTGTGTGCCATGGAGCCTCCCCTATGTTAGCCTACTTCAGGTGCAGGGAGGCTGCTGCCTCATTGTCAGTGTTGAAGATAGCCGGCCCAGTCGGCTTTTGTACCTGGAACAGGAGGGGGCACCATCTTGTCCTTCGCTTCAGGCAGTGAAATGTCTTGGGCCGGCCCTGCTGTTGGGTGTGTCCTGGTGACAATTTCCATTTGCAGGTCAGTGGTGAAGCCCAGCCAGCCTAGCTGGCCCTCGACATGAAGGCCCTACATACCTCGGAACACGTGGAAGCACATGGGGGTTTCTTTGCAGGTGATGTGGAAAGTATTCCCGTATTTAAAAACTAAGTCACTTGTCCCTGGCCATCTGCCCCACACATTTGGGAAGGTTGCCAGCCACTTCTACGGAAGCAGCATGCAAGTCCGCATGGAGGTTTCCATCCCTCTCTGCCTCGGCTGCTAATATAGTTTTTGGTTCCATTGACATGGCTTTGGCTCAGCCACCAAGAAGGTATTTCTAGACTGGGAGCTCCTTAGCCTCCTTATTTTCTCCCAGTGTAATTTCCTACGCACACACACATGGTACGTGTTGATGAGCCACGTCCCTTGCAGTTCAGCACTCTTGGCAGAAATCCGTGAGGGCATAATAAGGAGATTTGCAGGACCTCTGCCAGAGCAGGTGATCTGCCCAGTTCTGAGCTCTTGCCTGGGAAAAGAAAGAAAGAAAGAAAGAAAGAAAGAGCCCCTATCCATCAGTCAGACTCAGCTCCCTAAAGCTCTCAAGTTTGCTGAGCCCTGCTTTATCGCTGAGCGTTTCGGATGCATTTGACACCTGGAAGATTGCAGAATGCTGCTGTTGTAATTCCAATGAGGAAGGAGATGCAGAATGGCTTAGAGCAACTACAGATTAACTGGAGTTGCACCGTGGGTGTGCATTGGCTGGAGTGGGTGGGGAGAGGAGGCAAAGAAAAAATAGGGGCAGGAAGGGGAGGGGAGCAGAGGTGCAACTTGGCTAACAACCACTGCTACCCTTGTAATGAGAAAAGTGGCGGAGCTCCAACCTGCCTGGAGAAACTCTTCTCCCTAACTCAGGAGCACAGAACCTCAGGCCCAGCAGCCAAATGCAGCCCTCTGGGTCTACCCAGGTGGCCACACCCCCTTCCCAAGGCCCCACCCCTCTCCTGCAGCCACTGATTGTTTGCCGGTTTCCCGGCTTTCCTGCAGTTTTTCCCTCATTCTAAAAGATTTACGTGCCTCTCCTAAGGCTTAGTTATGGAAGTAAGAGCATAATGCTGGTATTTTTTTGTATTGGGGAGCTCACCCCCTTTTGCTTTTTGCCCCCTGCTAGTGTGCGACTCCAAGAGCTTCTCCAAAGCTGAATTCGGCCTCAGGCTGAAAGAGGTTCAACACCCCCTGCCCTAATTCTATGTGGTCACACACTTGCACTCTGGATTCATCTGGGGTCAATTATTTTGTTTGATTACAAAAATGTCAATAGCGTCTTTCATCGAGTGATTTCAGATTAGAACATAAATGCCATCTCCCGACCCTGTTCAAGCATCACACTAAAATAACAATAACACCAAGAATGTTCAAAGTGCTTCACGTGCATTACCTAGCAATGGCCTCTTCGCACCACCCCTCTAAGGCAAGTTAGCATTATTCCCTCCATACTGCAAATGGGGAGGCAGAGAAAGAGCAGCTTGCCAGGGGCCACCTCGTGCATCCATTGCAGAGGGGAGATTTGACCTGGGGAGCTGTGCAATTCACAGCCAGGGCGGTGCACCAGCTCTCCAGCACTAGCAATGTATGCATTTTCACCCCCAAAACCACCGGCATGGGCCAGAAGGTTGCATTTTCAGCAGGTGTGTCGAATTTCTGTCATCCCAAGGGCCAAATTCTGTTTTGGAGATGTTCTCAGGAGCTGCATTTCAGAGGTGGGCCAAAGGCAAAAGGGGCCGAGCCAAAAATGCCAGCATATTTTAGCTGAAAGCTCTTAGGGCACAATCCTATGCACACAAAGGCAGGAAAAAGGCCTACAACTCCAAAATTCCCCAGTCAGGCATGCTTTTTCTGTCTCAACGAGCACAGGATCGCACCCCGTACTGCCTTAGGAGAAGTATTTCAGCCTTTTAGAATGCGGGGAAAACATGCAAAAGCCTGAAAACCACTAAATTGGCAGTCGGAGGAAAGAGGGTAGAGCCAGGGGGAGGAGAGGCAGATTAGGACCGGGGGGGCATATTTGGCCCACAGGCCTGAGGTTCAACCCCCCTCATTACATTCCAGTTTGAATGTGGTGCTCAGAATGGTATAGCCATATAAAGAGGGCCTTGTGTGTCAAGTCAAAGCATTGACCAGCCTAGCCCAGTGTTGCCGACTTCGACGGGCAGTGGATCTCCATGATCTCCGGCAGACCGTTGGCTTTCCCGGTTCCACCACCTCCCTGCCAAGGAGGAGAAGGCAATCCCACATCAGTCCAAAACATGCACACGACTCGTTCACACCTGGCATTTTTAGGTGGATGCATAAAACCGGGTAGGTCTACACTTTTAAACAGTGATGTATAGGAAGAGGCCCAGGACTTGGAAATGGTGGTGGTGGTGATTAATGTTGTTGTTGTTGTTGTTATTATTATTATTTCATTTCTCTACCACTCAAAAGCTGAATCTGTCTGTGCACTTCACAAAAATTACCAAAAAAGCCCATAAAATACAAGACCATAAAACATAGTATAAAATGTTTAACATACAACTTTAAAACCATTTAAACAGCTGAAACAATGTTAAGATACTAGACCTGATGAAGACTTATGCCAGAAATGCCCCATCATATGCCATTAAATTACTCCTGTTATTCCTGTTCATCATCATCATCATCTAGAATTATTTATTATTTATTACTATGTTTATATCCCACCTTTTTTCCTCCTGCAAGGAACCCAAAGCAGCTTACATGTTCCCCCTCCACTCCATTTTATCCTCACAACAACCCAGTGAGGTAGGTTAGGCTGAGATGCAGTGACTGGCTCAAAGTCACCCAGTGAGCTCCATGGCTGAGTGGGGACTTGAACCCAGTTCTCCTGAGCTCCAATCCAGTACTCTAACCAATACACCACACTGCATCCTCCTCCACCTCATCATCACGTGCCTTCAATGTTCATAGAGGTGAGGGACGTATGGCCCTCTGAATGTTGTTGGATTGAAACTCCCAGCATCCCTCACCATTGGCTATGCTGGCTAGGGCTGATGGGAGTTGTAGTCCAACAGTGTCTGGAGCACCACCTGTCCCCTACCTCTGTCATAAGCAAACAAGACAGAGACTGTGCCCAATGAGCTCACAATCTAAATTATCCTGTGAGGGAACAACTGTAGGAATGGACAGAAGGGAGCGATCAGGCTAACCAAGGACAAATGAAGGCACTCCCTGTAGGCATTAAAACTGTGGCTAGTGATTGAGGGAAATGAAAACCACCCAACCCCAATGGCAGGTTCCTGAGAAATCTCACCTTGAGACCTAAACTCCTTCCCATCATCCCCTCCTTCCTTCCAGAAAGAGGAAGAGAATTTCCTGGGCGTATTTTGCAGATCCTAAACTATTTCCTTGGATATTTCTGCCATACTGCTTTAAAAAGGGCATTATCCAGAAAGAGACAGAACAGAAGGGATGCAATGACGTGCACCTTTTGTAACGTGAGCTTTGGAAAGCAGAGTGAAGTTCCAAGCACTTCCAACAGGGCATGGATTTGAGCCAAGAGTCTGCCCTCAGATATACAAAGAGTGTCTCTGATCATGAGAAGACTGCATTTCCTTCATCACAGTGCTACCACAACCCACACCACTACACACATCTAGGATTAGGGGAATGAGGCTTCCAAGATAAAGGGCCTCCCTTTGTAGAAATGAAGAACGGAGTTTGGACATCTCATGTGATCACATAGGGCAGGGTATACATTAATTAAATAATGGAAAACAATGGAAAACAAGTCCTATGAGGAAAAGGTGAAGGGACTGAGGGTGTTTAACCTGGAGAAGAAGAGGCTGAGGGGGGATGTGATACCTGAAGGGCTGTCATCTAGGACAGGGGTGGGCAGAAAGTAGATCTCCAGATGTTTTGGACTTCAAATCCCAGCATTCCTAACCATTGGCCATGCTGGCAGGGGCTACTGAGAGTTGAAGTCCAAAACATCTGGACATCTATTTTCTGCCCGATCCTGACCTAGAAGAGGGCAAAAACCTCTCCTCTGCTGCCTCAGAGGGCCGAGCAAGATCTAATGGGCTTAAACATTACAGGAGGGTAGATTTTGGTTGAACAGTAGGAGAAACATCTTGATGGCAGTTTGACGATGGAACCAGTTACCAAGAGTGGTACTTGCAGGCTTTTCCTCACTGGTGTCCTTCAGACAGAGGCTGGACAACCATCTGTTGGGGATGCTGTAGCTCTGGGTTCTGTGCATTGAGCAGGGGATGGACTAGGTGACCTCCAAGCCCACCTCCAATTCTAGGATTCTAATAATGATAAGAATAACCAGTAGTGGCTCTGATGTCAGTGGGGCAATGAACCCACTCTTGGTTTTAGTCAGAACCAGTCAGAACTCTAAAGTAGCTCTCCTAGGTGCTGAGTCCTGACTGAAACCCAGAGCAGATTCACAGCCCCACTAACATCGAAGCCACCAGCCTCCACCAATAACAATAATAATATATTTTAAGCTAACAATAATAATATATTTTAAGCTAATTTTTTGCATCTAATTAAGTGAATTCCTGCCTGATTTCCTACGTGTGTGCTTGTTTCTTAAAAACATAAGGCGCAAATCATCCTCTGAACATCAAGCAAAGCTCTATGACACATCTCTCATGGATCCAGGCATAGTGGGCAGTGCCAGGAATAAAACCTCAAGGTGGCCATGATTCTATGGCAAATGCGGCACTAGCTGGAGCCAACTCTGTTATGGCAGTCGCTGCTGAAGATGTCCAGCCAAATGAGGCAAGGGAGGGGGACCAGGAGGCGGCTGTGGCTGGGCATCCCAAAATAGCATCTCATACTTCCAGCTGGCCAATTCTCTCTGCTTCCCTTTCTCCTTAGCCTTGGGAACTGCACATTCCCCTGCGCAACTGTTCCGCCTCCCCGCTCCATACCCCAGTCTCTCCCACACACCCCCGACGCATCTCCTCTCTGCGGTGCTTCTAATATCGCCCCTGATTAATTGGCACTAATACAAATGTACACAGCGCCATAAAAGATGTCACTTCGCACACAATAGGAGTTGCATCTGCTTACATATTATCTCTCCACTGCAGGCATGTAATTCAGTCCACGGGAAAACATTCTATTTATTCTGGTGCGTTATGACAATCTCTCTGCAAACACAACTCAAGCGGGAACACACGTTTACACGCTCATGCACGCACGCACATGACTGAGCTGCGCGTAACCACTTACAAGCACTGTTGGGAGATACAGGGAACATTCAGCCCATCAGACTGCAGAATTGTGCCCCATCCCAGTGCATAAATGGGGGGAAAAAGAAATGAACTGGACTTCTGGTTGTGGTGGGCCTTAGATGCTCCCCAACAGGGCTGGTGTCAAAGGTAAGCATGGCCGGACACCTGCCAAAGACCCGCACCCCAGCCGGGGCCCAATGGCAAGATCCCCCTGGACTGGCGCCTCCTCTTCTCCATGGCAACCTTCTTGTCCACCTGCCTCTTGCTTTGGCCCAGACAACAGGGTGGTGAGAAGGAGGAGCAGCAGATGCCACAGCCTACTGGCTCAATGGCTCCTTGCCTGTCAAGCAGGCAAGTGGGAGCAATCACGAGAAAGAGGGTGAGGGGCAAGAGCAGTGAGTGACAATGGCGGTGCCAAGGCAGATTCAGTGAGGAAGGGGGCCCACCGATGGTGTCTTGCCCAAGGGCCCCCGGAAACCCAGAGTTGACACCACTTACTCAAGCAACTCTTCAAAAGAGGGAGTGTGATGCCCCAAAGCAGGGACCCTTTCTAGGCATCGCCTTGGAAGATGGACAGCCTGACATGTGCTCACTTAGTTAAAAGATGTATATGCCACCCTTCAGCCAAGCTTGCGAAGCAGCAGCATCCATGGCATCAACAGATGAAGTTTATAACCATGGGCCAGATCCCAGTGGGTTAGCACCTGCCCAGCGAGCAGAATGCCAATCCTTTGCATTTCCATTTAAAAAGGAGAAAGAAAAAAGGTGATCAGTTATTAGATCTTTCCCTATATTTGCCTGCCCGAGCTGAGATCTGTTGGAGGGGCCCTTCTCTGCGTCCCACCAGTGCGAGACATACACTATGGTGGGATGTGGGAGAGGGTCTTCTCTGCTGTGGAACCCTGGTTGTGGAATGCCCTCCCCCTGGAGGCCCAACTGGTGCAGACATTGGTTTCATTTTGGTGCCAAGTAAGAACATGACTTTTTGCCAAAGCCTTTGAGGGCTAAATGCATTCCCTAAAGTAGTACACTGTTTTATGTTTTATATTTTAATTGATATTAGCTTGTTTAATGGTTTAATATGTTTTAGCAGTTTATATTATGTATTGTTTTATACTGTCTAAATTGATTTTATCTGTATGCTGCCCTGAGATCTCAATGCTATAGGGCAGTATACAAATGTTATAAATGAATGAATGAATGAATAATGAGAACAATGCCTGCGTGAGACCCCAGAGAGCCGAGACCAGTCGGAGCAGATCAGGCTTCCCCAGCCTGGTGCCCTCCAGATTTTTGGACTTCAACTCCCATCAGCCCTAGCCAGCATGGCCAAGGAATGCTGGGAGTTGTGGTACAAAACATCTGGAATGCCCCTGGTTGGGGAAGGCTGGAATAGATTATCCTGAGCTAAATAGACCAAGGGTCTGAGAGTCAGTCTAAGCCTAAGGCAGCTTCATAGTTCCTCTGTGGTAGAGGAGATGTTTGCATGCAGAAAGCCCCTTGGATTCAATCTCTGGGCGAAAGGACTTTAAATTAGAGCTGTGCACAAACGGCCTCTTGAAATTCTCCACCTTACTTGTGTGGGCTGAGAAATGTGTGAGACAATTTCACCGAATTTCTCCAGGGGGAGGAGAAATTCTCCACCGTTTATCCCCGTTGGCAGGGCTTGTAGCACAGCTTCTTTCTTTTGGGGTAAGGGTTTTGGGGGCTTTCATGCTGCAGCAGTGTCTTGGCAGACTGGCCCCCAGTTTGCATCCACCGCAATGCAGGTGGGACACTGCCGTGTCCAGCTGCAGGGATGAGGTGGAGGTAGTGCTCCGCCAAAATCTGTCCTCCAGTTTCCTGAAAGTTTTCCTCCCCCGATAAAAGGAGCTTCCATTGTTCTGCCTCCTTCAGGATGTTTTATCATTTGTTTTCGTGGTGTTTTTGAGCTTACCTGATCACAGCCAGCCTCCCAGGCTGCCTCCACTGAAGAAGCTCCATGGGAGGAATTACATCATTGTGCCTTAAACTGGGCTTTCATTGAAGTGTAGGAAACTGAGGAGGCTACAGACTGCCAGAGAGATGATTGTACGATGGAAGACAGGACATTGGCACTCACTCCTCGGCCACCTCCTAAGTAAGGTGAGCCCAAGAAACCCAAGCCCAACCCATGAGAATTTCTCTGAAATTTCTTCACCACTGAATTTCTTTTCGAAAGCAATTTCTCTTCTATCAAATTGAATGAGGATGGTTGAAAAAAAATGTGGGAGAAATGTTTGGCACAGCACTACTTCAAATGGGAAGCTCCTTCTCTGCCCCACAATACTGGGTGAGGCAGGCCAAGGGTCTGTCACAGGAAAGGGCACCCTCTCACGTTCAGGACCGAGCCCACCACTGTAGCCATGAGAGTACGCCACTTCATGTCCCTGATACAGGGCCAGTCCTCTAAATTTGGGGATCTGGGTGCAAAGCGGAGAATGGTTTCCTTTCCCAAGGCGTTCGGCAAAACGCCCTTCGATCATGGCTGCCAAAATGAATATACGGTAATTTCAGTGCAACACTTTTCCAAAGTGCTTAAAGAACTTTGTGGGCATTAGCTCATGAATCCTTACAACCGGGTTGCTGAGCACCAGGATCAGGGTCCAAATCCAGCCCTCTGGGATCCCCCAGGCAGCCGCACCCCTTCCCTGGCCCCACCCCCTTTCCCCCAACTACTGATCATTTTGTGGTTTTTTGGTGGTTTTTTCCCCACATTGGAGAAGCTGAAATGCCTCTCCTAAGGTTGCATTTACTGGCAGGAAGAGCTTGAAGCCAAAATAGGCTGGGACTTCTTGTATGCTAGCTCCACCCCTTTTGCCTTTGGCCCCACTGGAATGTGGCCCCCGAGAGCTTCTCCTGAATTGAATTTGGCCCTCAGGCTGAAAGAGGCTCAATACCCCTGCCTTACAACAACCTTGCAAGGCAGCCCTAACCCCAAGTTGCGGAGGCAGGGGCTGGGGCTGACAGCACAGTGGTCTACCCAAGGCACGCAGCTGAAAAGGGATCTAATCTGAGGAAATTTCCAACTCATCACACCAGCTCTTGAAACATTATGCCGCATCAGCACTAACCACGTCCTCTTTTCCTGGCTATTCACCTTTCTAGCCAGGACGCAGGACTGAAACACTCCTTTTTAAGCTGGCCCAAAACTGTATGCCAGTTTGTTCTCTCCCTTCCTTCCAAAAGAGTGGCCATTCATTGGTCTGAGTTTCCTACGGCAAAAGTAGTTTCTTTTCAGATAACGACCAACCAGAAAAACCTTCACTGAAAAGACGCCCAGGCCTGCTCAGGGATATGAAATTAAGCGCGCACGCGTGTGTGTGTGTGTGTGTGTGTGCGCGCATGAGAGAGAGAGAGTGCTCTTAGGAATTGCTGATGTTAGAAACATCAGAGGTGGCTATGATGCCTTCTCATGAACTGGTTCCAAAACAGGACAGTGCAAGCACTTTCTAAAGGATGGATTTAGAGGGCCTTCCCACTGAAATCTTCTTGGTGCAGAAGCAGGGCCGGCCCTACTATGAGGCAGTGTAAGGGTTGCTTCAGGTGGCAGATACAGGGAGGTGGCAGCAAGGTGTTGGAGGAGAGTGTTGTGTGTCACACAGCCTGCCCGGAGCCTTCTGCCTTCATGGGCAGCGGAGGATGCTTCCAATGCCCAGTGTTGAAGAAAGGTTCATCTGGCAGTCCAGTTGGCCTTGCCCATGGACTGGGAGGGGCGCCATCTTGTTGTTCACCTCAGGCCGCAAAATGTCTCACTCTGGCCTTGTGAAGAAGAGACTCTGCAGCCGCCAGAGGACTGGATGAGCTTGTCTGCATCCAAGCAACTCCTCCATTCGCCAGTCAAGGAAGGCTCTTGCCTAGCCAAACAAATATGCAAGGTGTTCAAGCACATTACGCTCTCCTCATCTGCATTTATTTTTGATGATAAAATGATGGAAACTTATCTGCAAATAGGCTTTAGCCCTTGGGGTTCTGGTGCAGTGCCAAGGCAGACAGCCTCTCTCCCATTCTAGGGTTTTAAGCCTTCTCTGTATTGGCAAGATTGTGTCCTCATCCAAGGAAAAAAACAAAAAACAAAAGAGAGTCTGGATTTCCCTCACCCCCATGGAACTACCCCCGGTCCTCATAAAACTGGGGCAAGGGGGCAAATTAGGGGAAGGATCGTGGCTAAGTGGTAGAATTGCATACTTTGCATGCAGAAGGCCCAGGTTCAATCCCCCAGCATCTCCAGTTACAAGGATCGGGTAGCAGGGGACCAGAGAGATGCATCTCCCTGTCTGAGATGCTGGAGATTAGATGACCTAATAGACTGAACTGGTAGAAGGCAGCAGCCGCTGTTCCTAAGTCTTCCGAGCAGGGCAGTTACCCATTTTCAGAGGCGAGGACAGGGTGGGCTTTGGGGCCTGATACTTGCCACAGAATGGGCAAAGGGGCACCATTTTCCCCAACGAAATCTCTCTTCCATTTCACTGTGCCTCACCCATTTGAAACTTTTCCCCTGATTCCTAGCTTAATTTATTTCAGCATCCTCCCTGCACAGTTTGACCTCTTTACTGGAGTCATGTGGTGCATAAAACTCATTATTCTCCCCACTGAAACAAGAAGTTAATTAAAAAAAATATATATCTCTCTTTCTTTCTCTTTTTTTTCCAAAAAGAAAAAAAAAAGTTTTGATGAGTTGTCAGCAGACTTGCCTTGACAGCCTAGAGATAGCACAAACTACGGAGGTTTAGGGAAGGATTGCAAGAGGCCTCCGTTTCCTGTCCTTTTGCAAGATGAGCGTTTTTGTAGTCCCTGTGAAATAATTTGGGCTGCTGGCCATCCCTGCCTTTTGCCGGTCAACAGCAATGCAGGCATCCGAGTCCCACTTCCTAGTCTCTCCTTCCTCCTGCAGCAAACTGAGCCTTGCCTTTCTACCAGTGAGAGGTTATTATTATGCCAGCTTCTTTTAAGATTTTGGAAAAGCAAAGCGACAAAAACACTACCTTATGCAAAGCACACCGTCGGCAGCCAATGATTCCCCAACCACCATCTGGCCCTTCTCCCCTGAGTCTGAGCCACTGTTGTAGCAGCATGCTAAGTGAGGGAGTGCAGAAGCCCACCCACCATTAGCAGGGGCCCTCTCCCCCTCCCCCATGCCCAGCCTGTGAAAATGGAAGGTTTTTCACTTCTTCAAAATACTGGTGATCTAGCAATATTTTTCAAAATGTTTCCCTTGTTCAAGATATTGACAATCCAGAAGTACATTATGCTTCCTGCTTCATAAGATTCAAATGATGGGAAAGGGCTCAATGGAAGATTCTTAGCGGTGGGTGAACTGCCTATCAAAAGAGAAAAGTGTGGCTTATAGGGAAGGGTTGTTGCAAGGCTCAAAAAATATGGCCTGGTTCACACATGACACTAGAACATAGCGTGGTTTGATGAAATCTGGCTTGACGTTGTGCCCGAACCCATCCCAGCAAACAAGCCATAGTTTGTTAACCAGCTACAAACCACAAATAGAAGCCAAGATTTGTTGTTGACTTACAAAACCTGGCTTCTTTGTGCTGCTGTCCACCCTGAAACAGGGGTGCCCAACCTGAAAATGAAATGGCTCTGATGACTGGAAAAATGGGAGATAAACAAACCAGAAACAGAGGAAACAAGCTGTGCTTTGTTTGTTCATCTGCAAGATGATTCATGGTTAAAACAACAAACCATGGTTAACATAAACCATGGCTTAGTGTTGCATGCAAATGCAGCCAAGACTCAGTACATGTTTGTGTATATTTTTTTTTTTACTTTCCTCTTACAAGCAAAACCAATCACCAAGGTGAGCCGGCACAAAGCCCCCAGACCTGGAGGGTCCTGGTATACAGAACACCCAGTGTTGTGTTGGAGAAATTCACAAAGGAATCAAATGCGATCAGATTTCTATGAATCTGACCCATGGATTCCACAGTGGACCAGCTTTTCCTGAGTTGCACAGATTCCGCAGACTTGCAGACCTGAAACACGTGAAATTTTTAAAACACCAGCTGAAAATGCACCTTTTCCCCATAGGCTAAAGCATGAAAATGTGAATTTGGGGGTGATTTCTGCAAGCACAAATTTCTGCAAATACGGGAAACTGGAAAAAAATCTGCTTCCACCAATGAACAGCCCAGAGAATGAAAGACACCTGACAATCCACGAAATGCAAGCAGAACGGATTTTACAAAATCCATACACCCCTAGTTGGATTGCAAACTTTTAGGGTTCCCTAGATGGACCAAGAAGCCAGGCTCATGCTCTTAGCTGGGCTTAACTCCAATACGCCCCATGTTGCTGAAGGAAAGCGGGAGGCAAACTGATTTCATCTGCATGCCAGTTACCCAGAATCCACGCCAGTCCACAGCTGTGATTTCAGAGGAGTCTTGGCTTCTCAGCTCTGCAAGCAAGCTGTTTTCTTGGCTTTGGCCAGAGTTATCCTCCTGCTGGATTATCAGCTGCTATCCCTCTGCCTGCACTGCGTGGCAAGAGAAAGCTATAGAGACATAAAAATGGGCATCCTTTCTTTACTTTTTTAATATCCCACCATAACGGAGAATGCAATTGTTTGGTGAGTTGAGGTGGGTATTAAGTTTAATTCTTCCAATCTCATTTGCAATGGAAACAGCAAGAATAAATTGCTGAACATGGGATTAACCCCAAAGTTTTGGAAACACTGTAATTTTAAAACAGTTGACTTAAAAACATACGCTACTGTTTTAATTGCATGGTTCACATGGCAGGCGGCTCGGGGAAGTGTGTTAAATGAAGCTCAAGTTGATTACATTGAATTGATCCCACCTCAGCTCTTGTGATGCCCAAATGTACTCGGTTGCTAGGCAAAGGGTTTTTTCCCAACAGACTGGTGTTGTACACAGCGCCCCGTGGTAACACGTAGCATGTGATACCAGTGGGTTCTGGACACACAGCAAGCCACTGAGATGTTACTTCTTAGGAGCCTCTACTGAGGTGGGGGAGAAAATGAGACGCTGTTCCTCGAAGGGACTCATGTCAGTGGTGTTGATGCTCTGTGCTGTGATAGGAAGGGCCCTGGCTCGGTGGTAGAGCACGTGTTTCGCATGGAGAAGGTCCCAGTCAGTCCTCAACATCTCCAGGTTGGGATGGGAAGGGGTTGAAACCCTGGAGAGCCACTTTCAGTCATTGTAGAAACGTCTTACCTGGATGCTCCTATGAATGGGCCAGTTTTCTATTAGCCACGCTCGTACCCATTCATGGCTCACTTTTCTCTGGTGGCAGCAGCACAAGTGATTTTGCACATGGCACCATTTGTTTCCCTGGAATCCCACGGAACAACACAACATCTGGGGCATTCTGGGAAAATGAAATGGCAGCCAGTAGGAATGGCTGCTGAAATTAGTGCTGCTCCTGTAGGCAACTGACACACTGGAGAGTCAAATGCAAAGTCAATTAGACCAGCTGTCCCCAAACTGGTGCCCTCCAGATGGGTTGGGCTACAAATCCCACCATCCCCTGCTACCATGGCCACGTTGACCAGGAATGATGGGAGTTGTAGTCTGAAACATCTGGAGAGCACCCAAACATGGGAGGGTTACAAGCAGAAGGCATTTGTCTCCCCCGGGAAATTCCGTGAAGGAGGCAGGGCCATTGCACAATAAAACCTCCTGTGGCAGCGGCCTAGGACTGCGGGGCTGTCCTCAGCTGCAGGGAATTGCCACCCCCCTCTCCAGGGATATCCAACCCTCTTGCTCCCAGATGGGCTGAGAAAGGGACAGATATTTCCATATAACCCATCTGTCAGCAGGAGGGTTGGATGTCTCTGGAGAAGGGGGTGGCAATTCCTTGTCCTAGGCCCCTCATATATATATTCGATATATTTATTCTACCATGTTTTGAGGGTTTTATCCACTTTGTTCTGCTGTTGTTCTAATTTGTTGACATTGGACTGTCTTTTGTTTTAATGTGCAGGATATAAATTTAGGAAAGAAACATATAATAATAAAAGATGTGTGTCTGTCCATCCGTCAGCTCCATAGTGCCAAGACCATGAAAGCTAGACACCTGCAATTTGGCTTGCATACTAAGGGGACCTTAGGGGCATGTGCCTCAGGGTTTTTTTGTTTTTAAAACACATTAATTAATTTAAAGTAATTTAAATGTGTCTATGTGGTTGATACTTGCAGTAACACTGTCAGCCACAAGGGGCAGACATCCCTAAATAGCTTTGCACTCCATACAGCTTGAAGCCAGGGGAGATTAGCAGGCTGGGGGACAGAGGTGTTCACCTGCCTCCAGCTGTGGGGCAGCCCCTCTCCAGGAGAATGAAGTGGAAAGACCCCTTCCCTGGGCCAATAGGGCTGCATCATGGCAGTGCCCATTCCTAGGGGTGCCAGCAGGTGTGGCTTCACTCAGATAAGGTGGGCACAATGTGACCAGCTCTGACAACTGTGGAAGTTTGCTCAAAGGCTTCACTGCTTCAAAGGAAGGGTTATTCCAGCCCGTGTGAAGCTGGGTCCATTCGTTAGTAATAAATAATGAACAGGAGTGCTGTGGAGAAAACAGGATGAAATTTAATAGGGATAAATGCCAAGTTCTGCACCTAGGAAAAAGAAACAACCCTGTGAGGTAGGTTGGGATGAGAGTATGTGACTGGCCCAAAGTCACCCAGTGAGCTTCCATGGCCAAGTGGGGACTAGAAAGTGGATCTCTCAACTCCCCGTCCAGCACTCAAGCCACTACACCACACTGGCTTCTTTGTTCCACTTACTTCAGCAAGAACAGGAACAATCGGAGTTGCTAAAGGGATGCTTGTTCCACTCTCAAACTTGGAAACCCATAAAGTGGTTTCCAAGGTAAGACCCAGGGCAAACCCTCTTATACTTATTTCACAAGTATAGTTTTAGAAAGGACGTTTGGCTCTAGGACAGGGGTGTTGAGCCTCAGATCCCCAGCCCAAATCCAATTTACTTGGGATCCCAATCCACCCTCCAGTCTTTCCCAGATGGTCACCCCCTTTCCCCTGGGGGGTTCCTGGCTTTTGTGTAGTTTTTGCCCCCCTTCTAAAAGGTTGAAATGCTTCTCCTAAGGCATCGTTACTTTATTTGTTACATTGATTTATATACTGCTTTCCAGTGGGAGACCAAATGCTTTTCAGAAATGTAAAAAAACACACATAAAATATAACCAGGAGAACACACTGTATAATACTCACTGGTCAGCTACAATCATACCGGCTGGCTCACCCTTCAGGGCCAGCTGGCATGAAGGGTCTTGAGCAGATGTCTAGAGATCTAGAATGAAGACACCTGCCTAATGCCAACGGGGAGGACGCTCCAGAGGGCTGGTGCTGCGGAACTAAGCGCTCTGTTGCAGGCACTCCTGAGGCAAACTCAAGAGCATGTGGCACTGCCAGAAGTACTCCTCCCAGGACCGGGCAGGGACATAAGGGGTACGGTACCCTGTTCCCAAGTTGTTTACGGCTTTTTATGTTAACAACAGAACCTTAAATGTGGCCTGGTAGCTGACTGGCAGCCAGTGCAGTTCGTTTCATAAAGGCTGCCTTTACAGTAAAGAAAAAATCTGCAGTCCTCCTGCTCTGGAGCCTTTCCCCATATTCAGCGGGCTCCCAGACTGCAACCAGGTGACTGCTGAGAGGGGAAGTTTTTAATTTTCAAGATTCCATAGAACTCAGTGAAACATTGCCATCTAGTGGCTGTTTTAATGGCGCAGCAATCCGACGTATTGTAATACTTCATTATTTCCAGATCTATTTAACATGGAATAACCAGGAAGTACCTCTGGATGTGCTCTGGAGGTCGACGACGTCACGAAAAGGGCCTGCAAACTTCCATGAGCGAGCAGTCGCAACAGCAGGATAAAAGCTCCATGTGGAGAAGCCAAAAGGGATGACATGCTGCCAAAAAGAGGCTCCTGTTGGTAGCCTTGCAGCAACGTTCCACACCAGCTGCAGCTCCCAGACCAGGCCTACGGGCAGCCCCACACAGAGAGCCCCACAAGAATCCAGTCTCGAGGTTACCAATGGACAAGCCACCGTGGCCAAGCAGTAAGTACTTTAAGCAAAAATATCCTGGTATTTCTGGCCCCGCTCCTTTAGCCTTCTTAGCACAGGTTAAGAGAGTGGCAGAAAAAGAGGCAAGGGCGCATGCTACTCTAGCTCCAAATGGACAACCAGGGGTTATGGTGACCTCGCAGCTCAGCTGGAGGCACGCTCACACTTCCTCCGTGGGGCAGGGGGAGAGCATGCAGAAGAGTCTAAAGAATCTACCCCCACCCCCAAGTCTTTCATTCAGTATCTGAGGCTCAGGTCTAGATTTCCCCACCAGCTGAAGCACAGCAGACATCCACCAGGGGCAAGGCCTTTTTGGTTGTGGTGCCAATCTTGCAGAACGTCCCCACTCAGGAGGCCCGCTTAGCTCCAATGCTGAATGTATATCCATGCTGAGTAAAACTCCGTCTTTTTAAAGAACACTTCACCATGGGCTGATTGCTGTGGTAGTTATTATATCCCCCTGCTATAAGGCTGTCTCATTAAGCTGCTGTTTTATTTTTGCTTTGTTCATTTTGTTGTAGATATGATTTAACCGTGTAAGCTGCTCTGGTTTCTTTGGGAGCAGAGTATTACTTTTTTAAAAACTTTTTTTTTTTTTTTTACAAAGAATAAAATTGTGAACTTTATCATCCCTGTTGTGTGTAAATTGCAACCACTCAAGGTGAAGGGGAATATACTCTTCACGTATTCAGAAGCGCCTTTCCTTCAATTCTGTCTGTGCCAAGCTGCAATAGGATTGATATTTTTAAAGCGATAGTCTCTAATCTGATGCACACTTACTTGGGAGTAAGCCCAGTTGAACTTAGTAGAACTTACTTCTGAGCGGGCACACACAGGATTGCACTGTTAATCAATGGAAACACCTTAATTGGCTAAAAAGTCCCCCTCCACCCCGTTAATCAGGCAGATGTTTTTGTTTTCAAAAAATGCATTTTCATTGAAAGTGCTTTCAAAAACTGAAAATACTCTCCTAAAAGAAGCACATAAACACACACTCAGAATGTCTCCCCTCAGATGATGCCTGCTGTTACCTACACACAAACACACATCTTGTAAGAAAAAAGAAAACCTAATTTTCATTTTGCTTCAGAACTATATTTTTACATATTTGCAAATGCTTGCACAATGTAATCCATGGAATGCCTCCCCCCCCAAACCTGGCACTCTGGCCAGGTGTGTTGAACTACAATCCCCATCATGCTGACTGGGGATTATGGGAGTTGTAGTCCAGCACATCTGGAGAGCGCCAGATTGGGGAAAGGCTTCTGAGCCTGTGGCATTTTCGGTTAGAGAGCAAGCATGATGTAGCATCTAGAAAGTTGGGCCTATAACCAGGGAGAACGAGGTTCAAATACCCATCCAGCCAGAAGGCTCAGCAGGCCTGCTTCAGGCCAGTTCACCATCATCTCTCAGCCAAACCAACCTCACTGAAAAAACGAACAAGAGTCTTGTGACACGGTCAAGACTGACCAATTCATCCCGGCAAAGGCTTGCGCGGACTGTAGCCCACTTCCTCAAAATAAATGTATTTGTCCTTTAAGGTGCCAGAAGATTTTTGTTAACGCTGTCGTTTTTGTTAACGAGCCTTCGACAGCCAGTGTGGTGCAATGGTCACAGCGTTGGACTGAGACTCGGCACACCCGTGTTCCAGTTCCCATTCCGCCATGAAGGCCACTGGGTGACTTTGGGCCAGTCGCTGACCTTCTGCCTTAACCCACCTCACAGGGTTGTCGTGAGGACAAAACCTCAGGAGATTGAGAGGATCATGCACACCACCACAGAGGAGAAGGTGGGCTATAGACATAACAAACAAAGAGATGTTGGCTGCAAGCGACACACAGCGCTACCTACGGAAACGACTACCTCGCAGGGTTGTTGTGCAAGGCCGGCGGGGGGGGGGGGAGAAGAAGCCCGAGCAAGCCACCCAGGCCTTCTGGAAGGACGGACAAGATCTCGAAGCCAAGAGTCCAGTAGCCTCGGACGCCCTTCGCCGCGGAGGAGGCTACCGAGACGACCCCGCCACCGCCCGCGCCACGGCCGCGGCCCTCCCCGTTCCTCTGGCACCCACCTTATCCGGTGGGCGTGGCCCGAGCAGCCGCCCTATCAGCAGCCGCGGCCGGGCGCCGCTCGGCCCGAGGCCGCGCCCCTTTGGAACGTTCGGCCGCGGGCTCGATACATTTCCAGGTTCCATTGAGAAAAACGGGGGGAAGAGACGCGCGAGCGGCGCAGCCCCGCTCGACGGCGCCGGGGACGGCAAGCGGGGCCGGAGACGCGCGGAGGCAGCCGGAGCGCCCGCGGGGCGCCGCGGACGGGCGGGAGGCGGACGAGGAGCAGCCGCAGTGTCCCCTCTCCCGGCCGGCTCGGCTCGGCTCGGCTCGGCTCGCCTGTCGCCCAGCCCTGGGAGCGCCGGGCGGGCATGAGAGCCGCGTGCCGGCCGCCCCCCCCGCCGCCGCCCTGACTCTGCCGCCGCAGGAGGGAGACGAAGCCGCCGCCGCCGCCCGCCCGCGATGTCCAGGAGGAAGCAGAGCAACCCCCGGCAGATCAAACGTGAGTGGCCCCCACCACCGCGACAGCTTCGTTTGCCCCCCTCGCGTGAGACGGCGTGCCCCGGCTCCGACCAAGGGGTAACCCCCCCCCCCCCCGCCGCCGCCCAGACACACGCTCAGCCCTCCCGGGTCAAGTCTCTAGTCATTTGCCCTGGGTGTTTCCTCCCCTCCTGCGCAGAATGACACCCCCCCCATCATCCAAAGTTAGTGGTCCCGGTCCTTCCCTGCCCGCCCGCCCCCCTCCATAGGCACACGGAGTTGGTGGCTCTGGACTTCGTCTTTTCGCCGCCCCCCCCCCCCCCCCCGCTGCCGTCTGGTTGAATTAATAGCAAGAATAATCAAGTCGTTTCGCCGTCTGTGATTCTAGCCGTGGGCTCGCTTGGACATCCCCAACCCCGGCCAGGATTTAAAAGATCAGGAGGGTGACAAGAAAGAGGGAGGGGGGCTGTACCCCCCGACCCTTTGAGCTCGGGGCCAATTACCAGAGACACCGCCTACACCCACCCACCCACCCACCCACCCCCCGCCGCCGCCGCCGCCGCCGCCGCGCGCGCGCACACATACTTCGATCCTCTACTTTTCCGACGTGGGTTTCCTGCCTCTTCTGCAATGCAAGCCCTGGATCGTGGCCTTTCTGTTCACCCCCCTCCGCCCACAAAAGCTGGGCTAGGTTTCAGGGTATCCCTGCGATGTTGCCTCTGCCTTTTCAGTTGCGCCGGGGCGGTGGGGCTCATTTCAACACCACCACCCCGCGTAACCGGCCGGCTTCTCTTGAGCGGCTCTCATCTGACCCCCGTGGGAGGCCAACTCGTGCGTGTGCGTGTGTGAGGGGGTATTCTTCTGACAGCTCTCCTGGGAAGGGAGGCGGTGCGATCGCCGCTCCTGGCCTACTCCTCCCCCCCCCCCCCCATGACCGCTCCGGCAATCCAAAGCTGCAGCCCGCAGGCCAGACGACTCGGTGAGGGGCTCCGTTGGGATCAGCGGCGGCAGAAGTTTTTTCCTCTCCCCCCCCCCGCTTTAGTTATGGGGGGGGGGGAGAGGCGCCCTTTGCAACCAGATCTCCCTCTCCCCCCACCCCCGCGCCGCCTCCCCCCTCCTCGCCTCCTTCCCTGGTGAGATCGCCAGGCCGATAGAGCCACCCCTGATGAGAGCCGAGATAAGCGCTTTAAAATATTCCTTTCTGCAAGTCCCGTCCTGATAAGATCGCCCTGTCGGGACGGGCTGAAATTGCGATCTTATCTCGCGCTTGACTCACTCGCATCTCTTGCATTAAGAAGTTTCATGTAGAGGGACTTTTGCAAATGTAAGAAAGGAAGGAAGGAAGAAGAAAAAGTAGGGTAGGAGAGGTGGTCAGAGGAAATGTATGAGGAGAAAGTTGAGTGCTCAGGTCCTGATCAGGTTTTAAACATCAGGGCTACTGAATCCTAGGACATTTGGTGTTGTAATGATAGTGTTCCTGAGCATCTGCAGAATGCATTTCTGTACCCATTGCATAGTCTGGCAGTTGATGATGTCTCCAAAGGTGTAGCTACAGGAAAGGAAGTGAGATTATATCTTTTCTAATTGGGTGGATGTAGATCAAAAAGTTTCCCAGCACTCTTCATCGGGCAAAATGGACTCTTATGTAATCTGAAAGCACCTTCGCAAGGGGAACCTTTAATTTTAATGTGCTGGGATCTGTGACTATCTGTATGCGCAGCCTTTGTGTGCAGCTGCTCTGTCAAAGCACATGCTCCTGGAGAGATGGGCTGCTTGAACACCAGCCATTGAAGGAGGAGCCTTTGCGTTCAGTGGGGCGTTGCCAGCAGTTGTCCTGCCGGAAGCACGCTGCAGTGAAAACACATCCAACTGCAAGGCGCTGCATATATGGAAGCCCATGAGCTTTGGTGGGTCAAAAGTCCCTGCTGCTAATGGGTTATTTTGCCTCCCTTTCCATCCCACCAGGTAAAGAGTTCTGTGAAACTAGAAAGCTTGCCATATATTGCCATTGGACCAATCAAGGATATTTTTCCTGCTTTGTATCTCCCCCTGGGTAAATTCTCAGCAACCGCTCCTGTGTTTGAAATAAGGGAAATCATTCCAGGTTGCCTTGAGCCTAATTTTTAAAAATTGGAAGTGCATGTCTGTTGCAGAGTACATCTTGATCCTCTGCTAAGGTTGTTCATTTCAAGGTTGTGAGTTGTATTCCCTCCTCCTCCTCTTGCAAACGTTGCCCCCCAAGTTTTTATGGTGATTCCTTCTCTGCCTTGTCTGTATTTCTGCTGGTTATCTTGTCCTGCCTGTCTGTTCCACCCCACATCTTTTTCTAACCCAGATAAGTTTTGGGAAGCCTTGAGATAAAAATCTCCCAACACAGCAAGATTAGACCTCCCATCCCCCCCCCCCCCCCCCGGATTACTCTCCTTTTCCCTGTCTCTCCTCTGGCTGATAATAGCACCGCAGGATTAAATCATCCGTTCAAGGAGGGATCCCAAATTGATCAAGGAAAAAGGGACCTGGCTTCAGCTCTGGCAAACGTGAAAATGATTGTTGTTGTATTATGCGTGTGTGGAGGGGGAAGGACCATGGGCAATTTTTATATCAACTGCTGGAACTTTTCCACGGGCAGGTTTGGCTGCTTTTTGTGTGTGTTCCCTCCCTCTCTCCCTTCCTTCCTGAACAGATCTCAGCCATCGATAAGGCGAGCGAGATGTGAGGATAGCAAGGCCAGCCCCCATGTGATAATATTGCTTTATCTTTTCTTGGAAATAATTGCTATACTAGGCTGCATCTACCTGTTTGCCTGCCTGAGGTGATTTATTCTACCGATAAGGCAAAGGCAAACTTTTTTTTTTTTAAGAATTGGATGAAAGTTCCTTCTTTCCCCACTCATCCAGCCATTTGTATTTCTATTAACTTTTCTTGATATCCAACTTTTTCCTGAACTTCTTCTTCTGCTCTTGAAATTGGCTGCTCCCCTCGCTGGGGGGGGGGGCAGGGGGAGACACCTTCATGCCATCAGCTGATTTTCACAGTAATGCAGCTGTTCGCTTTGGTTCCAGATGTCTGCTGTTGAATAAATAAAATTGTAACATAACAGAACCTGCTGGATATAAACCCTGCAGTATACATTGACTTGTTTATTGTGTGGCATGTTGGGTCGATTGGACAGGCATCCAATAATGGTGGCAAGGGGAAAACATCCTGAGAGTAATTTCCCATGTTTAATTCAAGCCATGGCTTAGCCCCGAAATCTCTTTCAGTTCTCTAGGGTTCAGCCCCGGAACATGTGAAATAATAACAATGAGTGCCCTTAAGCATGTGCAGAAAGCACCTTTCCCTCACAATATCTGGAAGTTGGGGTAAAAGCATCCCAGGTGAGAAGGAATCACTTCCAGGAAGACTAGATCTAGCTCAGGGGTGAGCAGAAAGTAGATCTCCAGCTGTTTGGGAGTTCAACTCCCAGCATCCCTGACAATTGGCCATGCTGGCAGGGGCTTCTGGGAGTTGAAGTCCAAAATGTCTGGAGAACTACCTTCTGCCCCTTTTTAAAAAAAAGAGGGAGAGCAAGCACCAGGGATTCCCATGACAGCATTATACGCGTTCAGCAGGGTTGTGTGAATACCCATAATGATTCTTGCAGAGCATTTAGAGTGAAGCTCATGAGGTGGTTGAGCAGCCGGTCACATCCGTGTGGTGCTTTCCCTGCACAAGTGTCTGCATCTTGTATCTGGAAGTCTTGTGTGTGTGTGTGTGTGTGAGAGAGAGAGAGAGAGAGCATGTGAACTGGCCCACTGCTTACCTGGAGCAGGGTGTGTAATCCTTTCCGAAAAAGGGGTGCCTCTTAATGTGTACATCTGGGAGCTGTGAATCTGTAGAATCTCAGGTTTAGTAAAGGTGGAAGCGATACACGGGCTGCTTTCAGTGGCTGAGGAAATTGGCACCAGTTAGGCCCTCCGCTTGACAATGGCATGCACGGCTTCCATCTGTCATGAGCTGCAGTTTGTTTGGGGGGTGCATCTTCCTCTCTCTCCCCCCTCCCCTTTCAACTTTCCACCCTGTCTTGCGAGAGTTGTTAGGTCTCTGTGAGCTTCTGTTGTGCATTAATTTCTAGCTCCTTCCTTGTCATCCCTGTGCGGTGTTCTCTGCTTAATAAAGAGCCAAAGGTGATGCGAAGATGGATGGGGACGTTTGTAGGGCTGGGCAGCTCAGTGAATACATTAGCTGCCTTGCACTTGAAAGCGGCTGGCTCCCGGCTGCTTCCTCTTCTGCTTTCTGCCGAGATAGGAAGGGATGATAAAGCGAGGAAAGTTGATCCGGAGCCAGATAGCGATGGCCAAAACTGATGAAGGGGGGTTATGATGGAAGATCTGGAGCCTGTCTCTCTCTGTGTGTGTTGGCATGAAAATGGCAGTCAGAAAAGTACACAGGGCAGCAAAATATGTGGGTGTTCTTTCAAAATATGGTATTTTTGTTATTTTGCTTTCTCTGGAAGGGGAGAAAAGCATGCATGAGTTAAGATTCTTGTAACTGAGCGGCAGATCTGGGTTATTGTTTCTTTTAAAAAGTAGATGTCAGATCATGTCCGTCCTCCCGATTCATATCTGCTGACTTTTAGTTTGCTTCTTGGCTACGTTTCTGTTCTCCCCCAACCCCACACCCAATGTTTGATGTGAGATGCTGATAAGTTGAAAGAACAGGAGACATCTGAAGGGTGGGGGGAGAGAAGGTCTGCAATTGACAGAAACCGATAAGATGAAGATCAGATGCTGGAGTATATTTAACCAGCTAGTTGGTGTATTGTTTTTTTATGGACATGAATGCTCCTTAGGCCTTGTACGTGCCACCATTTGTTTGTTAGTTTAAGAAGGAATGCTAGCACCAGTGTTAACTCTGTTTAGCCCAGGATTGTCCTCAGCTGGCTTTCCAGGGTTTTTCCTGCCCTGCTATGCAAGATCCTGCACCTGAAGTTGGTGATGGTGTGGGGACACCTATATGTGCAAAACATGTACCCTGCTTCTGGCCTGTCTTGTTCAGGATGTACATACTAGTTCTCTGCCGAAAATTTCTCCCAATTTTTTTTGACCATTCTTATTCAATTTGATAGAAAAGAAATTCAAAGGAGGAGAAATTTTGGAGAAATCCTCATGGGTTGGGCATGGGGTTCTTGTGCGCACCTTACGTATGAGGTGGCTGAGGAGCGTGCGCAAGTGTCCCGTCTGTCATCATGCAATAACCTCTGTAGCAGCCTGTAGCCTCCTCGGCTTGCCGCACTTCGGTCAAAGCCGTCATGAGGAAGACACCATGGGGCAGTTCCTCCCATGCGGGGTTTCGGCTCAGGAAGTGCAGGTGGCCAGGGAGGCTACAGAGCCCCGGGAAGGTGCGTAACAGAGAGAGGAAACACACGCGGCACCCTCGGCCACCTCGCAGTGATTAGGTAAGCCCAGAGATGCCACCCAACAAAATTCAAAATCCTGCCTCAGAAAAGTGGGAGCCTCAGCACAGGTGACGCTGTTGCAAAAGCCCTCAGGAAAAAAGAAAGAAGCTGTGCTACAGCCCCTGCCAATGGTGAGTCCTACCTGTGTCAAACCATTGAGGAATTTCTCCTTCCTCTGGAGAAATTCAGTGAAATTGTCCCCCAGATTTCTCTGCCCACAAATCGGCCAGAGGATTTTGAGAGGCCCTTTGCACTCAGCTCTAGTGCATACTACCTGAACACTATGGAAGTTATTACTTGCAACTGCTGATCGACAGAGATGGCTAAATCAGAGATGGTGTCTATATCTAAAGGTACTGATGTGAGTTTGCTGGAACATTTACCCAATTTGCATAGGATAATTTGCATTTGAAGATTTTCAGTTTGTGCTGGAAAATTTTCTCATGCCCTAGGGCTGAGCAGCCTCTGGTCCTCCAGATGTTTTGGCCTACAACTCCTATCAGGCCTAGCCAGCATAGCCAGTGATGAGGGATGATAGGAGTTGTACCCCCCCAAAGGGATCTAGTTTAGCAGGCTTATTTTAATTATATTTAGTAAATAACAAAGAAAAGCATGCCCCATTATATTTTTTTCTAAATTTGTTGTTGTTGTTGTTGTTCAGTCGTTCAGTCGTGTCCGACTCTTCGTGACCCCATGGACCATAGCACGCCAGGCCTTCCTGTCCTGCGCTCTCTCCCGGAGCATGCTCAAGTTCATATTCATTGCATCCGTGATGCTATCTAGCCATCTCATCCTCTGCCGTCCCCTTCTCCTTTTGCCTTCAGTCTTTCCCAGCATCAGGGTCTTTTCCAGTGAGTTTTCTCTTCGCATTAGGTGGCCAAAATATTGGAGCTTCAGCTTCATTATCTGTCCTTCCAATGAGCACTCAGGGTTGATTTCCTTTAGGATGGACTGATTTGACCTCCTTGCAGTCCAGGGGACTCGTAAGAGTCTTCTCCAGCACCACAGTTCGAAAGCAACAATTCTTCGGCGCTCAGCCTTCCTTACGGTCCAGCTCTCACAGCCATACATTACTACTGGGAAAACCATAGCTTTGATTAGATGGACCTTTGTCAGCAAGGTGATGTCTCTGCTTCTGACTATGCTGTCTAGGTTGGCCATAGCTTTCCTCCCAAGGAGCAAGCGTCTTTTAATTTCATGGCTACAGTCACCGTCTGCGGTGATCTTGGAGCCCAAGAAAGTAAAATCTGTCACTGCTTCCATTTCTTCCCCTTCTATATGCCAGGAAGTGATGGGGCCAGATGCCATGATCTTAGTTTTTTTAATGTTGAGTTTCAAACCAGCTTTTGCACTCTCCTCTTTCACCCTCAACAAGAGGCTCTTTAGATCCTCTTCGCTTTCTGCCATTAGGGTGGTATCGTCTGCATATCGGAGGTTGTTGATAATTCTCCCAGCAATCTTAATTCCGACCTCTGATTCATCCAACCCGGCATTTCTCATGATGTACTCTGCATATAAGTTAAATAAGCAGGGTGACAATATGCAGCCTTGTCGTACTCCTTTCCCAATTTTGAACCAATCGGTTGTTCCATGTCTGGTTCTTACTGTTGCTTCTTGACCCTCGTACAGGTTTCTCAGGAGACAGGTAAGGTGGTCTGGTACTCCCATCACTTTAAGAATTTGCCACAGTTTGTTGTGATCCACACAATCAAAGGCTTTAGCGTAGTCAATGAAGCAGAAATAGAGGTTTTTCTGGAATTCTCTTGCTTTCTCCATGATGCAGCGAATGTTGGCGATTTGATCTCTATTTTTTTTTCTAAATATCCCATAAATATTTGATCTGAAACATTTGAGGAAAAATGTGAAATCACACTTAATGTGATTTCAGTGTTATATTATGTGCAGTACTTTTATTGGAATACTGAATCACCTGAAAATGTTAATTTCAACTTTGAAACTGTCAGACTTGCCTGACATTGCATTTGCAATTGCCATCCATTCATTGTTACTAATGACCTTAAGAAAAGGGAATTTTTCCATGGAAAAATGAAACACTAGAAATTTTTCCAGAAAAGTTTCAACTCCACATCACTCTTGGGGGTGATTGCTGCTTCTCCAGAAGGAGGAGTCGTTCTTCTTGCTACCCTTAAGGCTGGAAGGGCCTTTTAGGCTGGTATACGAGTTGTGACCCTACCTAGAGAAAGCAGATCTAGCCTTGGTCTTGCATGGACTAATTCCATCCAGACCAGACTACTGTAATTCTCTCTACATGGGGCTGCCTTTGAAGATGACCCAGAAACTTCTCCCTCCTTCATAATACCAAACCCAGTGGGGTCATCCCATGAAGGTTAATGGTGGGAGACTCAAGACAGATAAAAGGTAGTCTTTCTTCACACAGCACATAGTTAAACTATGAAATTTGCTACCACTAGATGTAGTGATGGCCACCCATTTGGATGGCCTTAAAGAGGGATTAGACAAATTCATGGAGGAGAAGGCTATCAATGACTACTAGTCCTGATGGTGATATATGACCTCCAGTATTGGCCGCGGTGGCTTAGTGGTTAAGACGCTGAACTGCAGACTGGAAGGTCGGCAGGTCAGCAGTTCAAGACCTGAGTGCTGCGTGATGGAGTGAGCTCCCGTCTTCAGTCCCAGCTTCTGCCAACCTAGCAGTTCGAAAGCAAGAAGTTGCAAGTAGATAAATAGGTACCACCTTGGCGGGAAAGGTAGCGGCGTTCCGTGCACCTCGGTGTTCAGTCATGCCGGCCACATCACCACGGAAGCGTCTTCGGACAGCGCTGGCTCTTCGGCTTAGAAACGGGGATGAGCACCGCACCCTGGAGTCGGACACGACTGGTTGGGGACACCTTTACCTTTTTATTGGAGGCAGTATGCCAATGTACACCAGTTACTGAGGAACATGGGCAGGAGGATATTGCTCTCATGTCCTACTTGTGGGTTTCCCACAGGCAGCTGATTGGCTGCTGTGCTCACAGAATGCTGGGCTAGATGGGCCCTTGTTCTGATCCAGCAGGATTGCTCTTATGTTCTTACTTCACCTGACAGTTGTATGTGGATGTTGAAAAGCAGGGGTGGCAAGGATGGAAATGATGCAAAATCCTGCAGGACAGTTCCCACTGGGAGCAACAGTTCTCCCCCAGAGTACCACCTTCTGGTATCTTCCCCAGAGGTAGGAGCAGAACTGCCACCAGGTAATGCTCCCATTCCCACCCCGTGCAAGCAGTCTAGAAGATACTATGGTTGGTGGTATTAAAAGCCATTGAAAGATCCAGGAGAATCAGCTGAGTCATCCTTCTTTTGTCTCTCTCTCTCTCTCTCTCTCTCTTTTTCCCCTGGTGTAGGGCATCTCCCAGAGCAACTGAGGCAACTTCTGCCTCGAAGCCGATTTGAAATAGATCAAGGCAATCCATTGCCTCCCAACGAGCTTGAAGCATTGCCCTTAGGCCACTTCGGCCCTGAATGACACAGTCTGTAATTCTGCAGAGGGCTTCTTCAACACGTGGCCGTGCAATGTCTTTTTGAGGGCGGATGGCACTAGTCCAGAGGTGGGCAACTTCTGACCCTCCAGGTGTTGTTGAGCTGCATCTCCCATCAGCCCTCCTCATTGGCTGTGCTGGCTGGGGCTGGGCAGTTGTAGTCCAACGACATCTGGAGGGCTGCAAGTTGCCTATCCTTGTGGTAGACCCCCATACAGTGACACACTAATAGTGAGCACAATGGAGTTGAGTTGCCCCTTTTGGCAGACTTTGCCTGGCTCAGATGGGCAGGGGACAAGCAGGCACGTAGCATGGGTGAACAGCTGCAACTCCTCACAGTGAATGTGATTCGGCTTACCTATAGACCAACCTTCCCCCGACTTGATGCCCTCCATGTGTTTTGGACTACAAGTCCCATCATCTGTGACCATTGGCCATGCTGGCTGGGGCTGAAGGAAGTTGTAGCCCAAAACATCTGGAGGGCAACAGGTTGGGGAAGGCTGCCATAGGGTGCAATGCTAAAATGGAGTCTCAGTTGGAACAGATCCGAGCAATTTTATCAGACGGCATCATGGCTGCCTTTTTGGCTAGAGGTGGATCTGAGGCAGAAGCTCTTTTATTTGGGGGGATGTCTCAAATGATTATAGAATAGTAGGGTTGGAAGGGGCCTACAAGGCCATCGAGTCCAACCAATAATCCAAGATTATTGATCTTGCATCTGGACGTAGAGCTGAAAGAGGATCCCTGGTCCAGAGTAGTCCCCGAAGAATTCAGCAAGAAGCAAAGCGAGCCTTGGGAACATGGAAATGAGGAGCAGAGGTGAAGATTGAGACAGACAGTGTGTGTGTTGGCCGGGGGAATCATTTATCCTTGCTGCCCCTGTTGTTTCAAAGTTGAATCATGAGCCCATCGAACCTTCCTCAAAACCCAAGGCGACCGTGGCCAAACAGTGGTTGATGCAAACATCTTCCTGTCCCCTCTTAGCACGCCAGCAGAAGTGGCAAGTGCCCTGTGGAGGTTTGGCTGGTAATTGCTTGCGCTATTAGGAGCTTTCCAAAGCCGGTCCTGAGCACCGTGTGTCTCGCTTTCATTCCTCTTCCTTTCTGGCTGAAACTTAGATGCTACGTGGAGTTAAGGCATTAAAAGCCTGATTGTAACTGGGAGCCGATGGTGACTCGGATAAGGGGATCAGCACATCCAGCTATGCAGCCATTCTGTGGTTTTAATTTTTTAAAATTTCTCTGTGTTCCCCTGGGCTTTTGCTTTGGCAGTTTGCTAGCTAGTTTTTCACGTAATTTTTTTAAGGTTGCTGCAAGTCAATGAGAGAATTGCAACCTTAAATATTAAGGCTCTTTTTTTATTGCTCTCATCCTCCGTTTATTCTCCCTCTCATCAAGTTTTTTTCCCCCTTTTCCTTTTTGTGACAAACATACATAGCAACATCAGGATGCATCTGGCAGTATTTGTTTTCTCTCTCTCTCTCTCTCTCTCTCTCTGTGTTGTGTCTCCTTCTCTTGTGTCTCTTTTGTTCTGCTGTTTGATAGATGTGGACAGCTGATAATAATAAAAAAAAGAAAGAGGCAGGGAGCTGATCCTTAGCCAAGATAGCTGGTTACATTTATTAACTTCAAACACAGGAGTGTGGGCACATGGAGAAAATGATCAAACCTTTTGGCAGCGGTGTGTGTGTCTTTCTGCATGCATCACCAGTCTCGGCCTCTTTAGATCGGGGGAGTCGATAAAGCCTACAGATTGATCTGGGTGCGATTGGGCCGTTGTGTGTTCTGTGCGCACGTGTGCATTTACTGTTAAAAACACACAAAAACAAAACTCGCATAAGAACACCAAGCAAAAAAAAATTCACTGAAGTTTTGTAGGAGTTTTCTTCCTTGCCCCCCCTTTTTCCGTTTTGCTTTCTGCTGAAGCAGATCTGAACTGCTGATAAGCAGAGGACTTGATCTCTTCTCTGATAAAGATTGCCAAGTCAGATAAAGGCTTCCTTATCTCTAGCAAACAGACTGCAGCAGGATTCGCCTGCTACAATAACAGACCCTGGAAAAGAGAGGCAAGAGGGCTCCAACGATTTGTTCCATTGCAAATGTGATTAATGCAGGCATTTTAATTATCTGATTGAGATGGGGGGAGAGGTTGGGCCCTTCCCCACACGCTTTCTGTAATATATGTAATTCTTTCTTTTCTTTCTTTTTTTTAAGCTCAATTTCTCTTCTGGGTCTGTTTATCAGCCCCAGATGTTGCTTCGTTCAAAGTAAGCTTTTAGATCCCTATCTGCCGTTCTGCTAAGTGTAGCAAATATGTCTTTTTAATAAACTCAAAAGGCAAGTCTTAAGTGCACGTGGATATTCCCTGAAGTGTGGTTCAGTGGTGTCGGTTAGCTAGCATGGTAGGTGGTTTGTAGCCTGGGCTTGACTTTCTGCTGCATTGGTTTGGGTCAGCTGTTGCTACAGGTTGAACATGATCTCGTGAATCCTTAGCTTGCCTGCAGGCTCAGTGTCGAGGGTAGACATGGCTGGGCACCTGCCGAGGGCCCACGTACATGAGCGCCCGGGAGTTGCTCCTCCTCTTCCCCATTGCAACCTGCTCGTTCACCTGCCTCTCGCTCTGGACCAGGCAACAGTGGTGGTGAGAAGGAGGAGCAGGAGATGCCGCAGCCTCCTTGCTCCCTGGCTATCTGCCTGCCAAGCAAACACGTGATACCAATGATGAGGAGGAGGAGGAGGAGCAAGAGCAGCTGGTGGCTGTGGTGGTGAGAAGGTAGATTTGTTGGGGGATGGGAGCCACCGAGGGGATCTTGCCCAAGGGGCCTCAAAAACCTGGAGCCGGCACTGCTTGGGTAAGTCATTACCTTCTGGCTTGGGAGTGCAGGACAATCAGCCAAGTAAACCTCAAGGAGCCTGGACCTTCGGTTTAGGAGATGAAGCACCCTGGATTCTCCCCAACACACACACACACACCATGGTGGCATGAGATACTGACTGAGGATGCTTGCAACAACTTTCTCTAACCTGGAGCCCTCTGGCTGCCACAGGTGGGAACTATAGACCAAAGGAGCAGGAGCAGCTTTCCCCAACCTGATGCCCTCCAGATGTTTTGGACTACAATTCCCAGCGCTCCTGACCCTTGGCCATGCGGACTATGGCTGATGGGAGATGGACACCCAAAACATTTGGAGGGCTTCAGCTGAGGAAGCTCTGTCTTGCAGCATAGAATATCCTGCGTTTGCACAGTCTCTTCAGGTTAACAAACCCTCTTGTTCTCCCCTCCCCCAATTTCTCTCCCCCCTCCATAATCCTGACATTTGTAGTGGGTACCTTACCCCCTCCTGGTCCTTCTCCTGGAGACAATTGGCTTGGCAGAGATCCCAAAATCTCATGCACGAGAACACTTCTCTGGGGTGGGCGGGAGGGACAGTGCATGTGCATTAATGCAGACAGCCAAACAAAGGGGTAGTAGATACCCGTGACACGTGGTGAGGCGGCCCTCCAGATTCATCCTCTGCCTGCCAAAGAGAGAAGCTGCTACTTTGCTCTTGGTTTCTTTCATACACTACTCTTCTACAAGGACCTTGTGTGCTTGTCTCATTTTATCTTCACCATCTCCCTGTGAGATAAGAAGAGCCCTGCTGGATCAGACCAAGGGTCCATCTGGTCCAACATTCTGTACACACAATGGCCAACCAACAGCCCATGGGAAGCCCACAAGTAGGACATGAGAACAACAGCTCCCTCCCGCCCATGTTCCCCAGCAGTTGGTGTACATAGGCTCACCGTGCTACCTCTGGTCCTGGAGGTAGCACACAGCCATCAGGGCTAGTAGCCATTGATAGCCTTCTCCTCCAGGAATTCATCCAACCCCCTTTTAAGGCCATCCAAGCTGGTGGCCATCACTACATCTTTTGGTAGCAAATTCCATAGTTTTAACTATGTGTTGTGTGAAGAAGTCCTCCCTTTTATCTGTCTTGAAATCTCTCACCATTCAGCTTCATGGGATGACCCCACAAAATGTCTCCCTCTTCACGTTCTCCACAACGTGCACAATTTTGTACACCTCTGTCAGGTAGGTCAGGCTGGGGCAAAGCAAACTGCTGAAGGCCATCCAACGCATTTTGAACGACTGAGCAGGGATTTGAATCTGGTTTCCTATATTTAATACCAGCACTGTAAGCTGGGGATGGGGGAATTTCTGGTCCGTCCTGTGGGGGTCCCCATCCGACTCATGAGCTCCCCCCCAGGCCCTGCCCCTTCTCCCAAACCCCAAACTTGGTCTAACCATTGTACTGCACAGCCTTTCACTGGCTGGCCAGAATAGCAGAAAACTCTCAAATATCTTTCTTTAACTCCTTCTTTGGGTCAGTGGGGAGGAAGCAGCGAAGACAGCTTTGTATATCGACCTCCGCTCTGTGCTACAGAGGGAAAGGCTGCCCTACGGAATAATCCCAAACCCATCATGATCTGTGAGAATGCAGCTGGGAGGGGGGAGAGCAGTTGGACCTCCAGGTGGGGCCTTCTTGGGAGTAGCACCCATCCTCTGGAACACTCCCATGTGTGGCTCAAGGGGCGGAAACTGGGGGGAGCTTTAAACGCCTCTTGGAGACGCATCCACTTTCTCAGGCTTTCCCTAAGTTCTAATCGACTTATGGGTCGTATCCAGGGTTAGTCTAACCTAAGCCCTGTTTATTTCAATGGGTCTACTCTAAGTAGGACTAACTTTGGCTACATCCCTGTGACACTGCTCTGTTCCACTGTTGTTCTTTTGTGACATTTTGATGTCTTTAATATTGTTTTGATGTTGGTTTTTGTTATATGTATTTTTGATATAAACCTCTTAGAGATTTTAGGATGTTAAGCAGTATAGAAGTATCTGTGTATAAATAACTAAATAAACAATGGAGCCCTTTTCTGCTTCAAGTGCCAAACTCACGAGATGCTGCACACATTGACTTGGGGGGTTGGTGGAGGGGCCGTTCACTGTTGCTCCTCAGGCAGCAAGATGTGTGGATCACTCCAGCTTCCTGCAGGGGGGGGGGGCTCCAAGTATGTTGCACCCGAATTCTTATGGTTCCTAGACCATCTGCCCTGCCGTGCCCCATCCTGAGGCCAGCTGGCTCACTTTTTAGCCATGATTTCTGGATGGGAATGCTGCAGAATCTTTGCCGTCCACTCCCCATCTCTAAACTGGATTCTAGTGGGTGTCAATGCCGATCCCACGTGGGGAGCGACAGGGCAAGACATACTTTTACTCGTGGTATGAAGTAGCGGAACCAAGGTGTGTCATTTTGCTGGCTCTTGCCACAAAAACGGAGCCTGCATTTCTGATCACGCAAAGGGAGCTGGGGGGTTTGGGAGTTCAGGAGACCCGAGGAGCCAAGAAGGGGCTGTTTGGAGCAGGCGTGAACAAAGCTGCGAAACCTGGCACCTTTTTCCGGGCAAGTCACCCTTCAAGGCCTGGCCCTTAATTCCCATAGTGTGGCAGTGTACTGTGCTAGCTTCATGATGAGGGAAGGCACTCTGCGCATGCTCAGGGCACCTTTTTTAAAATGCAGCTGCAAGGCCCAAGCTCTGCTTTTTATAATCTACAACATGTTCTGGAGCTCCGTGTAAGGTGTGCTTGTGGTCCACACGACTCTGAGTACCTCTGTCATAAATGGCTTTGCCTCTGATTTTATACAGGCAATGTTTCCAGCTTCCTTGGTCATGAATATGCTTGTGTTTTATGCAGTAACCAAAGAGCGTGTGGGCAGAGTGGCTTTGTTTTGTTTTTTTAGTGGCTGCAGTAGCCAGACTGGTGTCTATTTTTAGCTTCCTGAGTTTTACATTCTCCCTCCCCTCCTTACTTGCTGCCTATCACAGGCAGTTTCAGCATTCTCATATTGTAATTTCCATGTTCCCCAGTGGCCCTTGGCCCCTGGCATGGGACATGTTATAAGCTAAGATTAGTTACCCTTTATAACACTCTGAACTTTAGTCTTGCAAATAAGTCCATACAAGTTACTAGTCCTCAACAATTTCTGTTATAGTGAACCAGACCAGTAGGGGTCAGGAGAGAGGAAACAGGAAATGGGTCTCTCTCAGCTTCCTTTTGGCTAGGATAGTTTTGAATTGTTTGCTTTGGTTCAGACGTTTCTGGGATACGGGACTGTCAGAAAAAAAAGTCGTGGCCACCCTAATTCAGCCCTACCATGGGATTCAAACCCAGATGTTTAAGAGCAAAGTGCTCAAAGCCCTGGGCACGGATGGGTGAATCTGTCCATTTCGGTTTCTCCCACATTTAGATTTTCTTAAAATCCCAAGGTTTTTCCCCCTCCCGTTTATGAAGAAATTTGCAAATTTTGTTACATTCTTATCAAAGCTGAACTGAATAAAAATTCTCACCATCCCTGCTTCAAGCTATACTGCCTCTGACACTGGAGGTTTCACATGTGCTAACGTGATTAGTAGCCACTGATAGACCGTTCGACCTCCGTGACTTTGCCTGTACAGACTTAGCCTTTTTGGTGCCATTCTTCCCCTTGCCAACTGAAGAGGGCCTGTGTCGTTTCTCAGTTTGGAAGTCCAGGTCCCTTCAGCGTTGTGCCACGTGGTGCCAGCAGCAACACGGGGTCGTGTGCCGGCCTCAGCAAAGGCTTGTGTCTTGCTATCTCTTGCCTTGTGAGAATCTCACAGTGGGAGCTGTGAGCACAGTCTGTTGCTGCAGAGCCCAGCTGGTAGCAGAACCTGTTCTGCAGAATGCCAAACATATGCCCACTGGCAGCTTCTTGGCACAAAAGGAGCATTGCAAAGATGACTCCAGAGTTAACGTTGCCGGCTCCTGATTTGGCTAAAGCATTGCTGATAAGTGAGTCCTTCCAGGGCTCCTGTCCTTGGGAGAAAAATACTTGCCTGAGTGTTCTTTAAATGTGCATAAAGGTCTCTTAAATTATTGTAAGTATACACAATCGCCTGATTGTATACTGCAGGTGTCCCCAACCTGGTGCCCTCCAGCCATGTTAGACTACAAGTCGTATGTTGGTCTACAATTCCCAGCATGCCTCAGCCAGCCAGGTGTCCAACATCGATTTGCTCCTAATAAATCACTCACCGTCCAAGTTCTCATTCAGCAAGAGTCATTTCAGTGCCATGAAAAATTCACACCCTGCCTGCTAGGAAGCCTGCTCAAACCTTTTCTTGTCTCCCCTAAAATTTCACTAGGTATTCCCAATATGCTTTCAAGCTTACTTGTCCCGCCATAAGGGCTAGCAACTTACATTTAAATACAGAAGTGTAGGTTAAGCTCAAAAGCATTAGGGTGACTAATTCTGCACATGGTGTTGACTTCTATGCTCAGCTTGTCCATAGCCTTCAAGCCGTAACACAAGATCCAGTTGCCCCGGAAGCATGGCTCATTCCCGTCATTGGGTGAGAAATCTCCCCTCCCCTGTTCTTGAGTCACTGGCCACCTAGTGAGTAAAGGAATCCTCCAGGCTGTGTTGCAAACTGTCCAAGCAAGATGCAAGGACTTGAGAAAGAGAGATGATGGAGAAGTACTAATCATGCAGAGATGGTAATTTGATCATTATCTTGGCAATTTGATCATTATCTTGGCTTTTCTGGCGGGAAGGTTAGGGTGTTGATAGTTTGATCCTCCCTAGCACTCTGGTGAGAAAGAGAGCAGTTTTTGCATTCAAGGTACCCACCAGTATAAGGAGGGAAAACCAGCCTGGTTATCTGGAGGCGCTTGAAGCTGAACCACGCTGAATTTTTCTAATTGGTATAATAACCTGACAAGTTTCTAAGAGTTTGAACTAATGCGTCTGGGAGTTAGATTTTTGCAATGAGAGGTGGAGAATTTTGATCTTTACATTTTGCTTCCCCAAATTGGCTTTTAGGACTCAAAGTTGGTTTGGAAATGCCCCTTAAAAAAAAAAGGCTCTTTCACGTGCACGCGCTCTATATATACGCGTGTGTGTGTGTATTACACTCAATCACTGGCAACTTTGCACAAATGTACTGGAAACGTAATGTTCAGAAGTTTCCGATGAATCACGCTCATTCACAGTTTGTAACAGATGTTTTAAATCTATATGTTGTACCTTGTGACCTGTCCTTCTAAGCCACAGTATGAGTGCATGATAAGTAGTAGAAATGGAGGCTTCCCTCCCTCCCTCGCGCGTGCAAGTGTGTGTGTCATTTGAGCTGGTAAGCAATTCCAACTTTCAGAAGTGATATTCATGTGCATCAAAGGAGACCTGTTTCCAAGAGAATGCTGGCCAGGAAATTTGCATCGTAGATTAACCTGCAGATTTTGTAATGGTGATTGATCACAACTCTAATCTGTGGGAGTTAATTTTAGGATTACAGCTTCATGCTGCAAGCAAGGTGTTCCAGATAGTTCACACAGTGTGTTGGAAAGTTCAGGTCAGAACCAAATGTAACTGACTCTTAGACTGTTGCAATGTTGCCTGCCATTTTCTCAAAACCAGAGTCTGATCCCTCAGGCCCAAAACATGATATCAAGAAACATTATCAGGACAGGTGTTAGGGTTCATCTTAGCCACATCTGATCAGCCTACCTATACTATATCTGTGATTTCTGACATTAATTCTGTATAATCTTAAGTCCTGTCTTTAAGGATAATATTAACCATTTCCTTCCCGGGTGCTCCTTGAAGAATAAAATCAAGAAAATAGATGCAAAGTGTAGGGGAATAAATCCCAGAAGCAGAACTGAGAGGGGGGGGATCTTATGGAGGATGTTGAATGAAACTTGATATAAAACCCAAGCTTTGGTTGGGAGGAAGGGTAAGGGGCTTGTATTTCTGCTTTCCAAGCAAACGATCGCAGATTCAGTCCCCAGGTAGGATTGGGAAAGACCCCTGTTACTAACCTTGGAGAGCTGCTACCACTCGATGGGGCTTTTTCACACAGTATGCTAACCCACACTCAGTGGTTGAATGTGGGTTGTTGTTGAACCATGAGTTGTTTGTTGAACTATGGGTTACCATGTTGTCTGCACCCAAGACATTTTCCACAGGGTGGCTTGTTAACCATTCAGTGTGGCTTGTTAACCACTCTGAACAACCCAACAACAAACTATGGGTTCTTGAGGTGGCTTGTTCGAGAAAAATAACCCACATTGCTTGATTAACAAGCTGCCATGTGGAAAATGTCCTGGGTTCAGAGAACACGCTAACCCATGGTTCAAAGAACAACCCACGGTTCAACAACAACCCACACTCAACCACTGAGTGTGGTTTAGCGTGTTGTGTGAACCCAGTCCTAGTGTTGAACCTCAGGCCTGTGGGCCAAATTAGACCTGCCTGGTATCCTGTTCCGGCCCTCCAGGGTTCCCCAGGAAACTACAGCCCTTCCTGCTGACCACTGGTCACTTGATGGTTTCCCAGCTTTTGTGCAGTCTGCCCCCATCCTGAACAGTTGAAACGCGCCTCTGAAAGCAGTAAGAGCTTCCCGGGAGTAAGAGCTTCACGTTAAAATAGGCTGGCATTTGGGCCTGCCCAGCACTGGAACGCAGCCCCCAAGAGCTTCTCTGAAATGGAATTCAACCCTTGGGTGGAAAGAGGTTCAACACCCCTGATATAGACAATACTGAACTAGATAGATAAATGGTCTGACTCTGTGCAAGGCTATTTCCAATGTCATATCCCTATATAACTAGGAGGGGAGTGTGATCGGAATAGTGCCAACCCATCTCAGTTCCTCTCTGTGTGGATTGTCACAGCTGTCCCCCATTAGTCAACCTCTTATCATAGAATAGTCATAGAATCATAGAATAGTAGGGTTGGAAGGGACCTACAAGGCCATCGAGTCCAACCCCCAACCTCTTATTTTATGGTTGGTGTTTGCTTGAGGGTTTTTCTTTTTTCCCCCACCCCGCCCCCACCTCTCAAGTGCCTCTTGCAGGCACCTTTCCAAAATAGTATGTGTATCTATGTGGCCCTGTTCCCTTCTCTTTTCTTCGACATAAATAAGACTTGCCAAGATAAATAGTCTCCCTTTGTTATTTTGTATTTATTTAACGATATTTATGAATCACTTACACGAATAGAAATGTTCTAAGCAATGTACAAAAGCAATACAGTGTAAAATCATAATTAAATATTGCATATTATTACTGCATACAGACAACAAGATTACCTTGCTGGGAACGTTTCTTGGAAAAAGTATGTTTTCACTAGGCGCTGAAAACCCAGAAGGGTTGGCGCCTGTCTAATTTGTAGTGGTAGGGAGTTCCAGAAAGTGGGTGCTATGACACTAAAGGCCCTTTTCCGAGCCATGATGAACAAGACCTCCAAAATCTTGGGCACCACCAGGTGATGAACATAGCAGCAGAGCAGGCCAGTAGCGGATCAGGCAGTCTCTTAAGAATCCTGGTCCTGAGTTGTTTAGGGTTTTGTAAACAAGTACCAAAACATTCGACCTCCTCCTTCAGCATACTTTATTTCAGGGATTGGGGTACCTCATTTAGCCAGAGGACCAAATCCAATTTCAGAGAAGCTGTTGGGGGCTGGGCCACATTCCAGTGGTGGATGGGGCCAATGACAAATAGGGAGAAAGTGAAAGCGCCAAGGACAGATGACCAAAAATACCAGTATACTTTTGCGTAATGCTCGTACTGCCAGTAACTAAGCCTTAAGAGAAGCATTTCAACCTTTAAGAAAGGGCGGGGAGAGGGTATAAAAGCTAGACAACCATCAAATGATTGGTCAGAAAAGGAGTGTGGCCAGGAAAAGGGGGTGTGACTATCTGAAAAAACCTGGAGGGCCAAATTGGGACCCCCCAAGGGCTGGATTGGGACCTCCCAGAGGGCCAGACTTGGCCTGCAGGCCTGGTTCCTCACCCCTGGTTTGCTGTGTGTGTGTGTGTTGTTACATTGGAACACAGACTTTTGCCTTTGTCTTGGAACAGTTTTCCCTGGTAGGACGGAACGGTTTTGCCTGCACAGCACAGCTCCCTCGACTGGCCGTTCCACCTTGCCTGCTGTTTCTAAGGAAGAGGCTCTGCGTTCCCAGCCTCTTTAGACGAAGAAGACACTTCATTGTTCTGTAGCAACGTGTTTTTTTGGAAAGGGCGAAACACCGTCAGGAATGTAACTGTTGACCTTGGGCTGGAATAGGGTTAAGGAATGAGTACTGAGTCATTTCAGATAAGGGCCTTCCACTGCCTCTTCTCTCTCCCCCCACCCCGCCCCCCGCTCCAAAATATATGTTATCTCTTCTCTTCTCACATCAACATGCTTTGGTGACATCTCCCATTTGCCAGCAGAGAAAGAAAATGCTTTTTCTCTAATTCGTTAATCGCCTGTTATTATAATCTCTCCGAATATTGCCCTGCCTATCTCTTATTATGAAAGTTAGCACCTTTATTCCTCCCCCACCCTTAATCTGAAAATGAGCCCTAATTCAGACATGCATGTATGCCCCTTGATGTGTCAGCTATATGGTGACTGAATGGGGGAGCAGACTTCACAGAGAAGCATGGTGGGATACAGGATTTTTGTCAGTTTAGGAGGTGCCTGGAATGACAGTAGCCTTGTTGTAGTGTGGAAAGATAAGATGCTAACTGGGTGAATGATTCAGTGTTCTGTCTGTGGTATGACACAGTTGTCACTTGATGGTTGCAGTCAACAAGTGATCCACAATGCATGTAATATGCAGACTACTGGAATCAATCACATCACTCCAGTGCTGAAGGAGTTGCACTGGTTACCAGTTGTTTTCTGGGCCAAATTCAAGGTGTTGGTTTTGACCTTTAAAACCCTATATGGTTCCGGCCCAGCCTATCTTAAGGAGCGCCTCCAGCAGCACCAGACAGGCCACTTAACAAGATCAGCCTCGGATGGCCTTCTCTCTGTCCCATCAGCCAGGACAGCTAGACTGGTGGGGACGACGGAGAGGGCCTTTTCTGTGGTGGCCCCCACTCTGTGGAACTCCCTCCCTAGGGAACTCCGTCATGCCCCCTCTTTAATGAGCTTCCGTCGTGCATTAAAAACGTGGTTGTTCAGGCAGGAATTTGGGGTGGGTTAGGGTATTTTAGAAAATGTTTTTATTGTAGAATTTTATTGTTTTAAACTGTTTTATTGTATGTTGTACATTGCCCAGAGTGGCTGGGTGACCAGCCAGATGGGCAATTAATACATTTAATAATAATAATTTAATAATAATAATAATCATCGTTTTCATCCTTCCTGGGGGAGCCAGCATCAAATGTATTTAGGAACCGGCCCTTTACAGACCTGAGAGAAATATTTCAGCAGTAAAGATGCAGCTTTTGACTGACTGACTGACTGACTGATTGATTGATTGATTGGATCAGCTTTCCCCAGCCTCCAGATGTTTTGGATGTCAACTCCCATCAACTCCCATGCTGGGAGCTGTAGTCCAAAATATCTGGAGGGTGCCAGATTGTGGAAAGATGGGTTAGATTAATTATTTTAAAAATAAATAACAAAAACACGTTTTTAATTGACTAAAAAGGCATCTCCGATTAACTGGGCAACAAGTTATTTTTGGTATAAGAATTCAGTGCAGCCTTCCTCAACTTGATGCCCACCAGGTGTCTTGGATTGCAATTCCCATGCTGCCTGGGAATTTGGGAGTTGCAGTCCAATACATCTGGAGAACACCAGTCCGGGGAAGGCTGAACTGCTGGTTTTAGATATATAGAGATGAATGTCGATTTAGAGGATTGATTGGGTTAATTGATAAAAATGTCTTTAATTGGGTGACAGTCCTAAAAAAAAAGAGAGAGAGAGAGAGAGAGAGAGAGAGAATAAGAAGAAGATGGGAGTGGGGGAGAGTGTCTTGTGGTGCTTTAAAAGCTAACACATTTATTATAGTGTAAGCTGTTGTGAACTGGAGCCCCATTCTCCAGGGATGACCGCAGCAGCCCTTAAGCTAGTGTGGAAATGGAATGCATCAACTGGGCGAAAGCATCAGTTGTACCATGTAGCTTGTCATTCCAGCCAATTACGAGATATCCCAACAACAGTTGGAAGGATGAGAGATGCCCAGCCAGATATCATCCAGATGTGCACCCAGTTAACTTCCAGCTGCCCGCAGTCCACACGTACTTGCTGTTTCACCCTGCGCTCCAGGCTCCACCGGCCCCCTCTTCGTGTGGAAGTGATAGGGAGGTTATGCATTCCACTTCTCAGGTGTCGTGCAACAACCTGGAATGCCACGCTCCTGGGATGGTGTCATAGCTCAGTGGTAGACCACCTGCATTGCATGCAGAAGGTCCCAGTTTCAAAGGATCTTGGGTAGACAGCCTGGGAAAGAACTGAGGCCCAGAGCACTGATACCAGTTCAGAGCAGACTAGCCTTCCTGAGCTGGTGCCCTCCAGAAGTTTTGGACCCAGCTTACAGAATTCCTGACCATTGCCTATGCTGGTTGGGGCTGATGGGAGTTGCAGTCAGGCACCAGGTTGGGGAAGGCTGGAGTAGAAAATACTGAGCTAGATGGTCCAAGAGTCCAACTCAATATAAGGCAGCTTCCAATGCTCCTCCACGAAGAAGCAGGTGTTGTGGGCATGAAGCAACCAGGAGATCTGCTTAGTTGATCCAGGCAAGGATAAAAAAGCTGGTTCTTCCCCCACCCCTTCTGCTCCCCCAATATTTACCTGGCTTGGCCAATCCAGAGGCCTCTTATACCCTGCCTATTAAAGAGGCCAATGTTAGGAATCTTGGTTTGTCACTGGGGCTGAAGAAGGCTCTGAGTTGGTAAAGTCTCGGCACATGCTTCAAGCCCCACGTCTAGCAAAACGTGATGATGGTGTCTGACTCTTCCTCCCTTCCCTCCAAATTCTTCTGCTTCCCCCACACCCAGCATGGGTTCTTTGTTAGATTGGTGTCTTCCACCTCTCCCCTTGGTCCCAAATGGAACTCTTTCCCAGTAACCAAAGGGTGTGTGTGAGTGTTTTAAATCAGCATCAATATTCCTGACTGACAATCTTTGCAACAGGCAAGGTAAGCAAGTTCCTGCAAACGGATATGGCAGCCGTTATGCCACGTGTACCTCTAATATTAGCTTTCCTCATGGTTGTTAATTTCATCCATTGATTGACATTAGCTTGTTTGCCACCACCCTCCATGTATTGCCCATTATGGGCAAAGTAGCACTTTAACTTGGGCAGTACCATGTTTCCAAAGGCCTCTCTCGATGATGTTTGGCATCATCATCCCACCCTGCATCCCCTCGGTAGCACTGCTCCTTCCAAGCCCAATCCGGATAGACAGTCCAGAAGGATACTATGGTCAATGGTATGGAAAGAGCTGGGGGGGGGGCAGAAAAAGATCTTGGGTTGTGATGGACAGCTCAATAAAAATGTCAACCCAGTGTGCAGCTGCTGTGAGAAAGGCAAATTCCATGCTAGGCATAATTAGAAAAGGGATTGATACTAAAACTGCCAAATCATACTCCCCTTATAGAAATCTATGGTGCGACCACACTTGGAATACTGTGTACAGTTCTGGTCACTGCATCTAAAAAAGGATATTGTAGACCTGGAAAAAGTGCGGAAAAGGGCAGCTAAAATTATTAAGGGGCTGAAGCAACTCCCCTATGAGGGGCAATTACAGCAGTTGGGATTGTTTAGCTTAGAAAAAGGCAAGTAAGAGGAGATACGATAAAGGTGTACAGAATTATGCACAGTGTGGATAGGGAGCTATTTTTCTTCCTCTCTCATAATACTAGAACCTGGGGTCATCCTGCAAAACTGATTGCTGGGAGATTCAGGACAGATAAAAGGAGGTTCTTCTTCACATAGCGCATAGTTAAACTATGGAATTCGCTACCAGAAAATGTAGTGACAGCCACCAATTTGGATGGTTTTAAAAGAGGATTGGACAAAACGATAATTTGGTGTCATCGGCAAACTTGGCCACTTCACTGCTCACTCCTAATTCCACATCATTTATGAACAATTTAAAAAGCATTGGTCCCAATACAGATCCCTGTGGGACCCCATTGGGAGGGTTTACCATTTATTCCTTCTTTCTGTTCTTTAACCAGTTACTGATCCATAAGAGGACCTCTCCTCTTATTCCATGACTGCTAAGTTTGCTCAGTCATCTCTGGTCAGGGACTGTCAAAAGCCTTTTGGAAGTCCAAGTAAACAATGTCTACTGAATCGCCCCTGTCCACATGTTTATTGACACTGTCGGGGAACTCTAAAAGGTTAGTGAGATAGGACATACCTTTGCGGAAGCCGTGTTGATTCTTTTTCAGCAGGGCTTGTCCTTCTGTATGCATACTAATGTTATCTTTAATAATGCTTTAATAATAATATTGGGGGGAGGTGAATGGTTGAGAGCCGATAAGTTTCTGCAGTCCTGATCCCTTGGTGGGGCAACATCTTCCCCTTTTTCACTTGGACCCATATTTTAGCAAATCAGGAAAACCTGACAATATTGTGTACCTTGTCTCTGCTGTCGCACATGGTGTTTGACCAGAGGAGAGTGAGAGTGCCTTTATCTGCTGTTTTAGGGTCTTCAGCATCCAAGCAAGAAAGTGGAGGGAGTGACTGTCATTCCCCAAATGGCCTTCTGTTCCCACAGGAGTCAGCATGGGCTGCTTCGCTTCCTTCGGCGGATGGGTTCCTGTCGCAGTTCTGCTATGGGTGATGGCTCCTTTTGTTGTTGCCGTCAATGGAGGACAAAATGAGTGGGCCCCAGGGACAGTATATTCCCTTCACCCTCTGCTCTTATCCTGGAGTTTGCAAAGACTGAGATGTGTCATTTTGGCCCAAAGGAATGGGGCTGTGGGAGAGTGAGAAGGGGCGGTCTTTCATAGGGAGAAAAATTGTCCAAGTGCATCTGCATGCTTAAAGGCATTCTTAGGGTGCTGACATTTGTGTGTGTGTGTGTGTGTGCGTGTGTCACATCCTGCACCGTATTCTACTGGCTCACCCTCCTGTTCCTGGGGATAGTAGCAATGAAAAAGTGGGTTGTTTCTTTTAGGGTCATCAGGATGTATTTGGTCTCCTGTTTTCCACTCAGTAAACCTCTTTGATTTCTTTTCACCTTGTTATTGAATCTAACTTTTAAAAAATCCATAAGGGTTGGGTGCTGGCTCCATGCAAAGTGTGTGTGTGTGCACAAGAAGAACCATGCTGATTCAGTCTAGTCCAGCATTCTGTTCGCGCACTGACCAACCGGCTGCCTCTGGGAAGACAACAAGTAGGACATGAGCACAATAGCAGCCTCCTGCTTGTGTTCCCCAGCAATTGGCATTGACAAGCACACTGCCTCTGATCCTGGAGGTAATATACATCCATCAGGACCAGTAGCCGTCGATAGCCTTCTCCTCCACAAATTTGTCCAGTCCCCTTTTAAAACCATCTGAGTTAGTGGCCATCACTCCATCTTGTGGTAGCAAATTCCATAGTTTATCTATGTGCTGTGTGGAGAAGTATTTCCTTTTTATCCATCCCGAATCTCCCAGCATTCAGCTTCATGGACTGACCCTAGGTTCTAGTACTATTTATTTTCTCCACACCATGCAGAATTTTTTACATTTCTATCATGTCTCCCTGTGGTTACTTTTTTTTTTTTTTAAGCGAAATAGCCCCAAACATTGTAACGTTTCCTCATAAGGGAGTTGCTCCAGCCCCTTGATCATTTTAGTTGTCCTTTTCTGCAGCTTTTCCTGCTCCACAATATCCTTTATTAGGTGTGGTGATCAGAACTTGACACAGTATTCCAAGTGTGGTAACACCATAGATTTATATAAGGGCAATATGGTATTGGCAGTTTTATTTTCAATTCCTTTTCTAATGATCCCCAACGTGGAATTTGCCTTTTTCACAGCAACTGCTCACTGCATTGACATTTACATCAAGCTGCTCACCACAACCCCAAGATCTTTCTCTTGGTCAGTCACTACCAGCTCAAATCCCATCAGCATGTATGTGAAGTTGGGATCTTTTGCCCCAGAACATAACAGTTTACACTTGCTTACGCTGAACTGCCATTTTAATGACCATTTGCCCAGTTTGGAAGAATCCTTTGGGGGCTCTTTGTAATCCCTTTGTTGTTTTAACTACCCTAAATAATTTGGTTTCATCAACTCACTCAGCTACCTCACTGTTCACACCTAATTCAAGATCATTTATGAATAAGTTAAAAAGCACAGTTCCCAGTACAGATCCTTCTATAGATACATCTGCTTTATTTTGTTTGGGCATGAGTGAAAGCCTGTCCCTTCATTTTATTTTATTTTTTAAGTGAATGTGCTGCTACTTTGAAGCACCTTTGCTGCTGCTGAAGGTGGGAAAACTAGAATCCCTAGCTCAGATACCTCTCGCGGTACTAGGAAAAGTCTAGAAAATGTGCTACACTTTTGAAAATGGTGTGCATGGAGAGTGTGGATAAGCAGGATATTGGATCCGGAGAATTCTGTTTTTTCTGATAGGATATCTGTGTGTACTTACCCACAGCCTTTGCCTGTATGACACCCTGCTTTTCTCCAGAAATTAAAAAAGACCCTCTCATCACCTCTCCTCCCCCAGTGGAGGACCCCTTTCTTTTGGAAGACACCTTTGTGTCTCACAGGCAAGTGACATATGATATTGAATGCATGCAAGCATTCAATATGCTTGCATGCATATTGATGGATGTACACAGTTGGATGTACACTGATGGATGTACACAGTTGGATGTACACTGATGGATGTACACAGTTGGATGTACACTGATGGATGTACACAGTTTTTGTCATATGAACATAGGAAGCGGCCTTATGCTGAGTCAGACCCTTGTTCCATCTAGCCCAGTATGGTTGGCACAGCCTGGCAGTGCCTTTCCAGGGTTTCTTTCTGCCCTACCTGGAGTTACTTCCAGGGACTGACCTAGAGACCTTCTGCAATCAAAGCATGTGCTCTACCGCTGAGCTATGGCTCCTCCTTGCTGGATGGGGAATGCTGGGAGTCCTAATCCAGGACATCTGGAGGCCACCAGGTTGGGACAGGCTGGTCTGCATATTAGTGGCTTACGCCACTCAGTTACTGGCTTACACACTCAGGAAGGGGAGCAGGGTGGGGGGAGCAGCTCTTGTAAAGCTCTTACTTGCCACATGTGCACAACCGAGTGGTTATTTTTACAACCCAAACTTCACCTTCCTACAACTCTGCTGCAGGTCCTCATTGACTTAATGTGCTGGGGCGTCGGTTTCCGACTGGAGCGCTTGCTCTCCGGGGGGCGGGGGGCTATCCGCTGATTAATAGAGACGATCCAACTTAAGAGGAAGCTTTGCAACTGTTCTGTTCCCTTTTCTTGTTTTGCTTCACCACCTGGAATCCAGGTGGGGCTCCAGATCAAGAAAGGAGAACTGGGAGATGGTGTGGTGGCTGTGTGAAATGTTCCAAAGTGTGTCTGTGGGTGGTGGAGGAATACAAGTATGTGCTTTGGCGTTGTTTGCGTTTGGGCTCTTCTGTTCAGGGAACCCTCAGTGGGCCCCATGGCATTCCTTTGGCACCTCTGAATTTGCAAACCAGCCGATTTGGGGACCAACACCACAGCTCTCTGTCGCCCACTCTCCTCCAAAGACAGAACCTGCAGCAAAGACTTCCCACCAGTCAGGAAAGGGAAACAAAACAAATCCAAACAGCCGCCCACTCTTCATGCATAACCTGTTTCTTTGCTTTCAGGTCTGGATTGATTCATCTGGCATTTATTCTCCTACAACCTCCCCCAAATAGCCCCCATTCCCATCCTCTCCTCCTCCTCCTCCTTTCTTTCTTCTACCCGTTTTTTTTTTAAACATAGAGTTCAGCCGCTCGCTCACTCCTCGGTCTCTCAGCTGAGGCCTCTCATGCAGGTTTCAGCGGATATGATAATGCGGAAAGTTGAACTGGCCCCATTACTGCGCCACTGATGGTTGAATTGATAAGGGCTTGATAATGGTGGAGATAGCCGGAGCTCAGTAGCCAATCGCTCAGCCTCTTCTCCCATTAACATTCCCCACCACGGACCGGCTTGGAGCTGCCTATCTCCTCTCCATTTCCACTCCTCCACGAGATAAGAATGGAAATACTGACTTCATAGCTCACTGATTAAAGTGTCTGGATTTCTTGATAATACACAGATAAATTATGTTTTTCAAAAAGAAGGTAGGGACGGGAGTGCGAGGACAGGGGGGGGGGAATGAAAGAAGGGGGGAAGAGCCTTGAGTCCATTTTCCCCACCCCTCCCATTTCTTGTGCTCTGCCCCACATTTCAACTACATAAAAGGCCTGGTTCTTCCAAAGCTCTCTGGAACATAATGTAGCCAGGCAATTAAAAGATTTGCAAGTGTGTGTTGATTCTGATGCTGTTTAAGCAATGGCAGTTAGGTAATTTTAGACCCTGGGCTTAAAGGTCTTATGGGGGTCTCCATTAGATGGCTATGTGTATTACTTTTTAAATTATTATTATTATACTCATTACATGTATACCCCACCTTTCTTCCCTCATAGAACTCAAGGTGGCCACATGTGGTTCCCAGGTGGTCTCCCCTCCAAGCACTGACCAGGCCCAAACCTGCTGAGCTTCAGCAAGGTGGCTGCCTCATGTGCCTTCAGACTACGCCCTGGGACTGTATTACTTTGCCTGTGAAGAACACAGCTAACATTTCTCTTTAACCCCCTGCCTTTCCGTTACCACCATTTCATGCTTTACGACTGCTTCTACATGCCTTACATCTTAAGAGTGTTTGCCAACCCTGATTAAAAACCTATGCTCTGAGCATGTCCAGTTTTGCATTTTATGCTCATTTAAATCATAGCACCATTAAGACTACAGGAATAGAATGGAGTTCATTTCCGCTGCCCTTATCACCTACCACTCCCTGTGTGGACATTTGGGCTGCGGGGGGCAGGGGTGGACTTTGCCCCAAGGTCTAACCCTAACTGCACCATGATGTTCAAGCGATGGTGCTGGAAAGAGATGACCGAGCAGCCTTCTTGGGGTGATAGAGAATTGGTGGGGAGAGCCATAGCTCAGTTGTTGAGCCCCTGTTCTACGTGGGAAGCAGCTCAGATCATCTCCTGCAAGAGCCCCAACAAAATATGCACTCTTGCACAATTTTGGAGAAGGACCACAGCGGTATGGGAGAGCACACATGATGCACACAGAAGGCCTCAGGTTCAGTTCCTGGAGAGCGGCTGCCAGCCAGAGTAAACAATACTGTGCTAAATGCAAACAGTGCATTTAGGGGCTGCCAGACAGAGTAATGCATTTAGCGGCTAAAATAGTGCATTTAGTGGCTGCCAGCCAGAGCAGGCAATACTGAGCTAAATGCAGTCTTCATTCTGGAGAGGGACCACAGCTGTATGGGAGAACACATGCGATGCACACGGAAGGGCCCAGGTTCAGTCCCCAGTATGTCAAATTAACAGGATTAGGTAGCAGATGATGGTTCCCTTCTCTGCCTGAGCTGCTGGAGAGCAGCTGCCAGCCAGAGTAGACAATACTGGGCTAAATGCGTAAATAGTCTGGTATGGGAACTTCCTATGGCTTTTCTCAGGGGTGGGATAGAGTGAGCGTGAGACACTGATTCAGTCTGCGTGTTTTGTCTTGATATGGCATCCGGTGAGAGTTTATTATGGGTTTGGGCATATTCAGATGGCTCTTGTTGCCCCTTGGCACAGGAAGCAATTAAAACAACATGTGAGATGGAAAGGAAATAACTTCGTCTGGACTAACATCCTCAACTCTTCCAGCAGATGTCACACCAAGGAAAGAGGTCCATGTCTCCATCCTCTATAAAGGCACATCATGGGGCACCCTGTGGCCATTTTGTTTGTAGGAGAATACCTGGGTAGCATAGCGGCTAAGGGGCTGGGCTTCAGAGGAGGATGTTCCTGTTCCAAATCTGCCCATTTTATAAAAAAAAAACCCTAAGATTTCATTGCTGGTTTTAAAAAATGTTTTAGGCTGCAGTTTTAATTCATTGTGCATTATCCTTTATTGTTGGAAATGTCTTTACTTCGTAAACCACCTCGGGGAGCCTTTGCCTTGAAAGGCTTTTATTTTTAAATAAACTTTGGGCAGACTTGGTTTGCCCATCTTAGCCCCCCACCGGCGATATTGGGGGGCGGGGATAGGAGCATCGGAAGCTGCCTTATCCTGAGTCAGGCCATTGGTCCATCTAGCCCAGCGCGGTCGACTCCAGGGTTCCAGGCAGGAACTTCCTCCACCTCTCTGGAGAAGCCAGGGATCAAACCTGGGACCATCTGCATGCAAAGCAGGGGCTCTGTCACGCTGAGCTATGGCCCTCTCCCTAATGATGCAAGGCAGTCTTCTCCCAACCTGGCGCCCTCCAGATGTGCTGGCTGGGGATGATGGAAGTTCCAGTCCAACACATCTGGAGGGCGCCAGGTTGGGAGAAGGCTGTTCTGAGAATTTCAATAAGAAAATGTTAGGTCCTTTGGCCGCATGAAGGTATTATACGAACAATTGGTTATTATCACCCTGTTAGTGATCCAGAGCGCTTTGCGCATGCAGTATCTTGAGCCGGGGTTCTACAGTTCCGATTCCTGAGCCTGGTCCAGTAATAAGGCCCCTGAGGCCACTCCGTATTGCCTGTTGGGTGCCCTCTTTGACACGCCAGATGTAGGGGAGGCTGCAGTATGCATCCATTGGAAAGGCCTTCAGTAGGAGCCAAATTTCCTAAAGGAAATCAACCCTGAGTGCTCATTGGAAGGACAGATACTGAAGCTGAAGCTCAAATATTTTGGCCACCTAATGTGAAGAGAAAACTCACTGGAAAAGACCCCGATGCTGGGAAGGATTGAAGGCAAAAGGAGAAGGGGACGGCAGAGGATGAGATGGCTAGATAGCATCACCGATGCAATGAATATGAACTTGAGCACACTCCGGGAGAGAGCGGAGGACAGGAAGGCCTGGCATGCTATGGTCCATGGGGTCATGAAGACTCGGACACGACTTAACGACTGAACAACAACAAAGAGCCAAATTAGAGATTATGTTAATCACGTGTTCATGCGAGCGAATGCTGAAGGTCTTAATTCCTCAGGGTAAGCCTTCAGAGCCGAGTTGTGAATGTTCATGACAACCAAACTCCTCATAGAGGAGAGAGAACGTCTGAGCACATACAGAGAGACATTCAACGGTGAATAACCATAGCTGAGTCTGGGATTAGGGATAAGGCTTCATTACAATCCTGTGTTAATAGGTAATCTAAAACAACAACAACAAACACCCCAAACCACTGGATTTACCTCTCTGGAATTTTATCAGAAACCTTAACATGTTTTGTGGAATTGCACCTTTAACAGCTCTTTGGGAGGATGGGAGTAGTTTTGCCCTTTCCCCCACTCCTTAGAGGTCCTGATTTGTCTGATCAGAAGAGTGGCTTGAAAACAGCCTGGCATTTAGCCACTTGCCCATCTCACCAGAGCGAATAGCAGTACCTTCTGGAGAGAGAGCTTTCCAGTTCTCCTGGTGAACCCTGTCACATGGGGCACACTGATACATGGGGCTATTAAATATTCAGTTCTTACCTGCATGGCTAGATTAAAGATATAACTCCTCTTGATTCCTGGTTAGAAACCAAAATAAACTTGCCAACCAGAAGTGCCTCAGCTAGAAGCAGCCATCTTTGCAAAGTTCAACACTCCTTTGCAGGTGTTTCTTCACTTTGTGAAAAATGACCATTTAAGGAGTGGGTTATCTCCTAAATCCATAAGTAATCACCTTTGAGGGCTGGGGCAGGGGGGAGTTCGCCTGCAAAATAAACTTTAGTTCCTAAATATTCTCGATTTGCTGACCTTTAAAGTCATCTCTCTTTCACATCTCAAATTTTCTTCCCTCTAAATTTTCTAACTAAAGACCAAGCAGTATAAAGTTCATTTTCAGTGTGTTGCCCCATTCCAGTTGGGCTGTTCTCTCTCTCTCTCTCTCTCTCTCTTTTTTTAAAGGAACTGCGATAAAAAGCAGAGATAAGCCCAGGACTGTTTTGTGTAGGATTTGATATCTGCGTTATCTATCTCCCTTTTTCACTCTCTGAGCAGCTCTGTTGTTTTTTACTCTTATCTCACTCCACCAAAATGCCAAGAACAGAAAACACACAAACCCCAGTGCCTTGATAATTCATGGAACTGGTGATAAAATGTTACCATTAAATTAAAATTGCACGTTATTTTTTTTCTTTCTTTTTGCAAATGAAGTCAAAACAACCCCAGGAACGGAAAAAAGTGTGCATGCACACAGAACACACACACAGAGTGCACACAACACGCACGCGCGCACAACACACACGGAGGGGAAAAAAATCCCCTGCTCCTGAGAATAAAATAGCTGACCCCATATATTTTTGGGTAATAAGATTTGGAGTGGGACAATTTACTCATGTGTATGTGGGGAGGAGGGTGCTTCCATTCCATTCCCCCAACCATAAAAATAGCAAAAATGTATTATTTTGATCATTTTGCAGTAGTCCCTTAATAGACTGGTAAGAAAGAACTGATCAGCTGCAACTTTGTTCAGTGCAGGTCATTGTGAAATGAAAACTCGAAATGAATGGAACTTGAAAGGGAGGCAGAGAGGATATTTGTATAGATCATGGACAGTTGCCTTGTTTTTCTTTAGAGTGCATGAATATGTGATTTTTGAAAACTACCCCCCCCCTTTCTTCAGTTGTGCATTCTGTAGCTGCAGGAAACATACCTCGTGTGTAAGTGTCTGTCTACTACAGTAAATCATTGTCTCCGAAGATGTCAGGTTCCAGAATTTAGAAAGCAGAAAGACCTTCCTCTGTTTCACTCCCCCATTTCAAACAAGAAGAAAATGGCGAATGGTGTGATGCATACAAAAAGCTTCCCCATCCTCAAGAGCTTTTCCATTCACTTTGAATGGAAGACAAGGCTGGACAGCCATCTGTCAGGGATGCTCTCAGTTCGATTCCTGCATTGAGCAGGGGGTTGGACACGTTGGCCTTGTAGGCCCCTTCCAACCCTGCTATTCTATGATTCTATGAAGGCAGAGAGCAATCTGAGGGCCAGCGTCCAGGGTAGGCATGGCCGGGCGCCTGCCAAGGGCCCACACCCCAGCAGGGGTCACTGACAAGAGCCCCCTGGAGTTGCTCCTTCTATTCGCCATTGCAGCCTGCTTGTTCACCTGCCACTCATTCTGGCCTAGACAACAGTGGGGGCGAGGAGGCGGAGCAGCAGATACCATGGCCTCCTTGCTCGCTTACTCTCTGCCTGTAGAGCAAGTGCTAGCGATGGTGAGAAAGGGGATGAGGAGCGTGAGCAGCTGGTGATCATGGCGGTGAGAAGTTAGACTCACTGAGGGAGGGGGCCTGTTCCTGTGTCTTGCACAAGGGCCCCCTACAGCCTGGAGCCAGCACTGTGTGTGCGCGTGCGCATCATTCTGGGCATGGAGATGCCTTTTCCACTGATGCGAGTGGGGAAAGCAGGTATGCAGAGTTGCTGTCCTGCAGCCCAAAAAGGGGTCTGTATTGGAGATGATAGTTTACAAGCTGAGTGGCGACTGACATAGGTAAGTCTGCCTTCTGAGGTAAATGCTGAAGCTGTGAACGGCTTTAGTTTTGCTGGAATTTCCGTCTTTAGATAAAGCAGCAAACCTCAAACCTGGCAGCTTTGCACGTGTGTGTGCGCGCGCGCATACACGTGTGTGTGCACGAACACGTGCATGTGTGCGTATGCGTGCGTGCGTGCGTGCGTGTAGCCTCTTGGTAGCTTACTTAATGCATTAGTGTTGTCATCATGAATAGATCTTCCCAATGTCTCCCTCTGCCTGTTCCATGGGGTAGCACACTCTCCACTGCACACAGAATGATTTCTCTCATGGGGAAATTAGTGCAATTTAAATTTTAATCCTGATCATTCAACCTTGCCATAAAGTGCCGTAGTCTTGCCTTGATTCAACATTTTTATGTTATGTAAAATCTGATTGCTTTTGGGGTGTCTTTGTTGCTTGAATGGGTCTATGATGGTATAATACATTTTGATTGATTGATTATCTCAGCTACAGGGCTTGATCTGCTTTGTGGTGCTGGTTAATGTTTTGCTCCTTTCATAGACAGCATATGTTACCTGGAAAACATTATGTTTATAAATGTAAATGATATAGAAAACCAATCTGTTTGGTATCTTCTCTTAAAAAAAAAAAAAAACAGAGATAGAAAGTTTATATTCCCTTCCTTGCAAGGGATGTGAAAGATTTAGCACATTACAGTGCATGTGTACTTAGAAAAAAGCCCCATCAAATTCATTGGGACTTACTCCCATATAAGTGTGTATAGGATTTCATCATTGTTATGGTGTTTTAGGAGACAGCCCCTCTGTGCCTATCCTGATGCTGATGTCTGAGTTTGATTGGGTATAATCAATGCAGTTTGGTGCTGCTCAACAGACTGTAAAGCAGTGTTTCACAAACTTTTTTGAGAACTAGAGCTCAGTTCCCCCACTCAACCACTCTGAATTACACACTTCAATCCTACACCCCAAATGGCTTATTTTTTAGCATGTGAAGGGGTCAGAATGGCCTGCTGCCCTGTGAGGAGACTATGCCCTTTGTCTAAGTGAATCTCTCTTCTGACTGTGCCTCCAGGTTAGGAGGAGAAAATGTGAGAACAGCTAATTATACACAATTATACACAGGCACAGCAGGAAAACTCCTCCATGTGTGGGTGCTTTGGGATCACAAAAGCCTTGCATACATGAGGTTTGCTTTTTAGCTTTTTTCATGGCACCCTAGCAACGCTCAGGCTCCACATTAACTGTTTAGGAATTACTGTTTTAAAGGAAGGGGAGGAGGAGGAGAAAGCTCTGCTAGTTCAGCCCTTTTGGGGTGAGCGGGGAGTTTTCAGAGGCTTTACTTGAAGAGCAAGAGACGCCTTTGCAATCCCTCCCCAGCGTGGCTTATGTAACATGCTGGTTCTGTGGGCTGCATCTGATCTTTGCCACCACCACCTGAGGAAACCGCAAAGGAACAAAGCTGTTTCTTTTTTGTGTATCTCTCGGAGAACTCTTCCCCCTCCCTCTAAAACCACCTTTTCGAGAGAATTCCTCTCCCCTACATTAGAATCCTGTGTGGCTAGAGTGGTAAAGAGTAAATCTGAGGCTGTGTTTTAACGTTATATTTCTGGGATACCCACAGCAGGTTCTCAGCACTTATTAAATAGCCCATTTTAGGCCTACTCCTAAAATGTTTTAAGTGCATTTTATTTTTTTAATACTGGAGTTTCCAGGGTGTTGCATTCGGACATGTCTTTTGGTGCTTGCCAGGCTCTGTGCCCCCCCATTTTTATTTTATTGAGATACTTTTAATTTAAAATGATAATGGTGCCTTCCAGCACCATCTTTTATTTCGGTTTAAAAGGTTGGTTTTATGTTTTGGAGTTCAGACTCCACCTCTGCCTTGTACTTAGGTTCTTCTGCAAGTCATTTTTCCTGTAGTTTCACCAGTTCATTTTCTGGGAAATGAGTGTTTTGTGGCCAGCTGTGGCAGCCATTGTATGAATACCCCCCACCCCAAAAGCCCCATGGCAGCCATTTTGTGTGAGTGCCCACAACACACGCTCAAAATTCCAAATGTGCCCACAGACCCACAAATGGTTCAGGACCCCTAGATTTACTACCAACATTTGTATTCTGCCTTTCATGATACAAATCCTTTCCAAAACACACACATGATGTGATGGATTCCAGCTGGCATGTTCAGTGTATACATCTGCCTTCCCCAACCTGGTGCCCTCCAGATGTGTTGGACTGCAACTCCCATCATTCCCAGCCAGCATGGCCATGGTCCTTCTTTCTGTATCAGCAGGGAGTTGAGATTATGCAGAGTAGAGAGTGCGCGAGAGAGCCCTGTTCTCTGTCTGCTGGGACTGTTTGCAGAGCAGGTGCTGACGGGCGTGGCAAGAGGTCAGGAGGCTGACTGCCTCCAGATCCGAATCCTTCCCCTCCGTGGCTCTAGACCTCCTCCGCCTGTCCACAACTGAAGTCCTGGAGGTGTGGGCGAGGTCATGTTTTATCAGGAGTCCAAAGATCAAACCTTCTTTGTGCCGATGTTGATCCACACTCTGCTGTTCCGTCCTTCTTCTCATGCTGGTCTCATGCTGTCTCTCTGTTCCTTTCCCTTGCAAGCCACTCCAGCCATTTTAATGGACAATAGAAATGATATTACACCAAGATGGCTTCCAACAGCCTGCTGGTCGGATAGATACAATTTATAACATAATGGGGGGACTTAATGTTAATTTTGTACAGCTTTTAGGAACATAGAACATAGGGAGCTGCCTTAGATTGAATTGTAAGAACATAAGAAGATCCATACTGGATCAGACAAGGGTGCACCTAGTCCAACGTTCTGTTCACATAGTGGCCAACCAGCTGCCCTCGGAAAACCCACAAGCAGGACATGAGTGTGACAGCACCCTCCTGCCCATGTTCCCCAGCAACTGGTGTACATAGACACATTGCCTCTGGTACTGGAGGTAACATGTAGCCATTGATAGCCTACTCCTCCATGAATTTGTCCAATCCCCTTTTAAAGCCATACAAATGGGTGGCCATCATCTTTTGGTAGGAAATTCCAAAGTTTAACTAGTTTAACTAAGGGCTGTGTGAAGAAGTCCTTCCTTTTATCTGTTCTGAATCTCCCAGCAATCAGCTTCAGGGATGACCCTGAATTCTAATATTATGAGGGAGAAAACTGTCTCCCTATCCACATTCAAGTCCCCTGGACCGCAAGGAGGTCAAATCAGTCGATCCTAAAGGAAATCAACCCTGAGTGCTCATTGGAAGGACAGATACTGAAGCTGAAGCTCAAATATTTTATCCACCTAATGCAAAGAGAAAACTCCCTGGAAAAGACCCTGATGCTGGGAAAGACTGAAGGCAAAAGGAGAAGGGGACGGCAGAGGATGAGATGGCTAGATAGCATCACCGATGCAATGAATATGAACTTGAGCACACTCCAGGAGAGAGCGGAGGACAGGAAGGCCTGGCGTGCTATGGTCCATGGGGTCACGAAGAGTCGGACACGACTGAACGACTGAACAACAACAACAATCCACATTTTCTACACCAGGCATCTTTTTGTACACCTCCATGATGTCTTCCCTTACTGACCTTTTTTCCAAGCTAAACTATCCCAGCTGTTGGAAACTTCCCTCACAGGGGAGATGCTCCAGCCCTTTGATCATTTTAGTGGCCCTTTTCAGCACTTTTTCCAGCTCTACAATACCCTTGTTTATGTGCGGTACCTGAACTGTACTCAGTATTCCTGGCCCTTGGTCCATCTAGCCCAGTATTGCCAACACTGACTGGCAGCAAAGGCTCTCCAGGGTTTCAGGCAAGGTTTTTTCCACTCCTCCCTGGGGATGCTGGGGATCAAACCGGGGACCTCTTGCATGCCCAGCAGGGGCTCTGTGACCCTGAGTCACGGCCCTTCCATTCTGCTATTCTGAGGTGGGTAGGGGACACTTTTTTATCATACCCTTCCCTAAGCAATTTCAGTTCTGCATAGTATATAGAGCAAAGAGTTAAGAGAGAGTGCGGGCAATGATACAGAGCCTGATTACTAGCTTGCTTCCTTCGTCCTTATCCTTGACGCCTTGGCACCAGAGGACTGCTTCGCCCTCCCATCACACAGGGTTGATTGAGTGATTTGCAGTCAACAAGATGGGATCAGCATAGGGAACTGGGTTGTTTTGAAGAGGCCCATTTTGTGACAAAGGCATTGGGGCCGTACCGTGGCCCCGTTGTTGAGAGAATCCCTGTAGAGCACTTTGAATTGCCGTGCAAATGCTGAAATATTTGTGGTGGTGGTTAGTTTCTTGCACATACAGTCCTGTTGAAATGCAATCTTTCCCCATCAATCTTTTTAAATTTTAATTTCTTTTTTACAATATTGGGTAATAGAAAGAGAATAGGAGAGTGCATCTCTTTCTCTCTTCCCCCCTCCCCACTCTCTTTCTCCTTCCTTCCCCATTCCAGTCCTCCCTTTCTCCCACCCCTATCAGATGAAAGGCTCAGCATTGCATTAAAAGTCGCCTCCTCTTTTTGCTAAGCAATCTCGTTCTATCCATCTGATGTGTCTGAGGGCCGGGGATAGCTCTATTAGAATCTTTTCCTCTCTTAAAATCTATCAGTGCGTTATCGGCCCCCATCTGAAACGTAAAGTCACTTCATTGCTATTGCCCTCGTATTTTCTTTCTCATTATTTCTCTTCTTTCCTTCCCTCCTTTGCTTGATATGATGCAAGCTCCCTCTCCCTCTCTCTCTCTCACTCACTATTAGTATTAGTAATCGCGTCCCCTGAAGTGAAACAATCTTTTGTAATCTATCAGTGGTTTATCGGGCCTATCTGAGAGCCGAGAATGGCCGGCCCCTGAGATGGCGCCATACTCGAGAACTGATAAAGTTACAGAGTTCAGCCCGTGATGAATGTTAAGTAACTGCACCCGCCTCCGATAGGATATGGACTTGGCAGAGAGAAGAGCTCTGTCTGAAACCAATCTCCCTGATAGCGACAGTAGGGCTGTTTTTTCTCAGGCTAAGGCTCTCCTCCCCACTCCCCACCCCTTCTCTTTCCTTTCCCGAGAGATTTGGGGAACAGGGCAGGGAGGGAGGGATGCCGCAGCAAACCCAAAAGTTCAGAACCTCTGTTGACCTTTGGGCGGCCATCTTGTTGTCGAGGTTGTCCTCAGAATGCTTTTTTTTTTTTTTAATAAAAGCTCCGCTGGCTTTCTTGCTTTCTCCGTAGAGCCAAGAATAACGCTGGTAATTAGTATTGGCTTTTGGGAACTCAGTACCTTTCACCAGCACTGACTTAACAGGCACCGTATTGCAGATGTGACCACATGTGAGCTAGAAATATGATTCTTTTCCCCAGTGGTTACGTGTGCACCCAGGTACCTCCTGTTGGTTGTAAAGGGTATTTGAAAGTATGAATTGTGGCCTTTTTTTCTTTTTTCAAAAAATACAGGTGTCCTTTTCAAGTGTGGCTTAAAGGCAAAATCTCTTCCCTTTCATCATACACATCCAGAAGATCTGACTTAATTTCTTTTACCTCCCCACCCCCACTGCTGCTGTACCTCATCCCGTACTCCACAGCCCCTAAGGGCCATATGACATGTTACAGAAATAGCATGTAACCGTGGCGTGCCCTATAAAGTGTGGGAGGAAATGCTTTTGCACACAGGATGCAGCAGTTGCCCACAGGTCACAACCTGGAAGTGTATATTTTATTTATTTATTTATTTATTCATTCATTTCATTTCTATACCGCCCAATAGCCGAAGCTCTCTGGGCGGTTCACAAAAACTAAAACCAAACAACACACAATAAAACAATTTAAAATATATAGAACATTAAAACCACAATATAACAATACAACCACAATAAAACCTAGCAGCAGTACAGGAGTTTAAAATACAGATTTAAAACAGCAAAGATAAAAATTTAGAAAGCTAAAATGCCTGGGAAAATAAAAAGGTCTTCACCTGCAAACAATAAGTGATAGATTTGTTTAAAGGGTTATGTCCTTTTTACATGTTCCAGGGTATACCACATATAAAAGCTCATGTGGCATGCTCACTTATTTAATATGTGAGACAAATGTTGTACAGGTAAAAAAAAAAACCCCACTTCCCAAGCATGAATGTTCAAAATGAGCAGGATTCATCCTTTAAACCTCCTTGTTGGAGGGAAACACTGCACTGAAAGGTTAATTTGGGGTAACTCTTTTGCGGTAAATATTGATTGCATGTTGGACTGTCTTTGGCTCTTTCACATGCATCCCCGAGCAGAGTGCTGTTGCACCATGAGGAAGCATCTTTTGTGGCACATGGGTTTGTGCATGAAGTTTCATCTTAGTTCATGAGAAGAACCCTGCTGGATTGGACCGAAGGCCTTTCTAGTCCAGTATCCTGTTTCCCAACTACATGCTCCAATGGGAAGCCTACAAGCAGAACATAAGTGCAATAGCACCCTTCCACCCATGTTTCCCCAGGAACTGGTGTACATCGGCATGCTACCTCCAGGACTAGTAGCCATTGATAGCCTCATCCTCCATGAATTTGTCTAATCCCCCTTTAAGGCCATCCAAATGGGTGGCCATCACTACATCTTGTGGTAGCAAATTCCACAGTTTAACTGTGCGCTATATGAAGAAGAAGTAGCTCCTTGTATCTGTCCTGAATCTCTCACCATGCAGCATCATTTGTTCTGGTGTTATGAGAGAGGAAGAAAAAAGCTCACTTTGGATGATGATGGAACAGCTTTCCTGGCAGTCCCTTTCAAATGGTGCCTGTGCTTTGTTCAGACTGTAGGCCTATCTACTGTCGAAACTGTCATGGTTTCTCACCCAAAGAATCTTGGAATATAGTTTCATTGGAAATGGCTGCTAACCCAAGTCATGCATGCAGTGGAAACATTCCCTTTAGGGTAAGCATTGGGGAAAAGAAGTGTAGACAGTTAATCTAGTTTGGACTTCATATGTTTTGGGGAGGAGGAAAGATTAGGAGAGGCCTAACTTTGTGGTTGAATCCTTGTGTCATCCTTAAATTAGACAAAGTATTGAAGGGGTGGGGGAAGAAGAAGTGGAACTATTGTCTTTCCACACTGTCCCTTCTCTCTGTGATGTCTGTATTTGTGATGTCCTTCCCATATTATTCAGCATTTTTAATCATGGGGTGGGGGGTGTATGTGGGAAGGGATAATGTACAGGGGGCACCTATGTTGCCATGGAGACCCACATGGAAGGTCAGGCTGAGTTTATCATCTTGGAGCAATGAGAAGGACTCCTCATTAGAGGGAGAGAGGTTCTTCTTTGCTTCTGGGCTGGGCGTTACCCACTCATTATCAGCTGCTCGCACCAGACTAATATTAAAATTATCCTTGGACAAGTTTTAAAGAGTTTGGGGGTGGGATGGAGACAGAGCGAGAGCTAGAATCCAGCCCATGCCAAGGCTCGTCAGCCTGGTGCGAGCCTGATTATGATATAATATATGATCTCTCTCGCTTCCTTTCTCCTTCACCCTCCTCCTTGTTTTCCCCCAGGGAGGCACAGAATTTCCTCCTCGCTTCGATAATTTCTCCCTCGCAATTTGGCTCTTTTAAAATTCTGAGCAATCCAAAAGCCAGGAGGCGTTTGAACGAGTTGGGGAGACAAGGAGTGCTTCCAGATGAGTCTTTTGTTGTGCCGTTGTGCTGTCTCAGTCACGGAGTTTTACGGGGGGCCTCCAGGCATTGTTGCCTTCCATTTGTAACCCCTCGTGTTTTCCTAGCACTTCTTCAGTCTTTTTTTTTTCCTTGCCAGAAGAAATCCATTAACAAGGGGAAGATGGAATAGCTGCATGAAGCCTTTTGACGGGCAGTGCTAGGAGGCCTCTGTCCGGAAGCACCCCCAAATTGTCCTCCTTTTACCTATCAGGCTATCACAACACACACATAAGGAGGGGAAGCTGGAATTGCTGGAGGATAATGCGGAATTTCCAACCGTACCTGTAGTATGGCAACACAGCCATCTTTTTAAAAAATATCTTTCATCCTTCTCCCACCAGTTGTGCTTATGCAGGTGTTGGGTGTGTGTGTGTGTGTGTGTGTGTGTGTGTGTGTGTATATATATATATATTCTTTGTACTGAAACAGCGGCAGTCAGGGAATGCTAATTGGTTTGGATTGCTTCCTTGACTGATTCTTGGCTTTGGGCTACCAATTCATATGCCTTGAACAGTGTGGGAACATCATCATAGACATTTTGAGGTCTAGCACAGGGGAGGGGGGCCAAATCCAACCCTTCTGTAGGCTCAATCCAGCCCTTTGCAGTTTTCTAAATGGCCACGCCCCCTTCCTCTGGCTCCACCTTCTTTATCTCAACCACCAATCATTTGGTGGTTTCACAGTTTTTGTGTAGTTTCCCCCACTCTTAAAGGTTGAAATGCCTCTCCTAAGGCTTACAAACTTTAAGCTACAATACGCTAGTATTTTTTGTGGGGTTCTTTTGTATTTTTGGCCCTACCCCTTTTGCCTTCAGCTCCGCCCATGATTGAATCTGGCCCCCGAGAGCTTCTCCAAAATTTGGCCCTTGGGCTAAAAGAGGTTCCCCACCCCTGGTCTAGCAGAACAGTTTAGATTAGAAACTGGCTCATAGTTGCCCTGACAGATTAGCTTCTCATAGCCAAAATAGGGGCAGGAGTGAATGAGAGAAAGTGGCTTTAAGTTCTTCCTCGGTTTTTCAGACATGCAAAGGGGAGCCTGCACGACTTCCAAGAGATGCATTTGTATGTGTGCTGCCTGTTCAACTGTCCCCACACCCCTCTCAATTACCTAACTTAATCATAAGTACTCAGCATCTGTAGCACTTAAATAGTGTACTTGTTGAATTTTTCAAAACACTTCACAGACCTCATCCTGGTAATCCTTGCAATGACCTGGTAAGGTGGACTGGGTGTTTTAGAGATGGTATTAGGGACAGCCTGAATTTCATAAATTAATTATGTATGATGTGAAGAAGTTACTTTCTTTTGACTGTCCTGAATCTACTTCCAGCAAATTTCATTGAGTGGCCCCCAATTTCTAGTCATGTTAGGGTGAGGGGAACGTCTTGCTCTCCACACCCATATGCAACCGGTTCGTAGTCTCCAGGGGGAAGGGAAACCCACTGTGGGCAGTAGATTTCTGATCGCTAACTACGTCGGCATCCTTGTGGGCCTTCTATCTGTATCTTGCGTCTGGCTGAGGGCTCTTCTTTTGCTGCTATCTGCCCAACATCCTCTTTGGCGGTATCCCCCGCTATCTGCTCATTCACCCATCTTCCCCAGCACAGATAGGAGTTTGTCAGTGAACGTCGCTTGGTTTTATTGCCTGTTCCATGGCAAGAGGCCTTGTCCAGCAAATGGGCTGTGCTTGGGATAGCTTTGAGAGGAGCATGTTGCTCTTGTGTGGTCTGAATGGCTTTCAGCCCGAGAAGTGATTCATTTCTAACGAAAGCCCAGTGCTTTCTGTGAAATTGTAGCGTTTTCTGTCAAAACGTGGAGCAAGGCATCATGTTCATGGCAGTGCATTTTCCTAGTCAAGATGCTTTTTCCCAATATAGCTCTTTTTTTGCCACATTTGCACGTTAACAATAAGCCAGGATTTTGGAGAATCCTGGCTTTCCGTGCACAAGTTGTGTACTGATGCAAAAAAGAAGTCCATTTGCTCCTTGCGTGGCTCATCCTGTTAGCATGGCTGGCTAAGCAAACCAGGAATGGTTTGCTGAAGCTGTTGCCTCAGCCAGGGATCTCTGATTGTTGCTCCCTTTACAATCCAGGATCACAAACCAGGATTTGTTCTGGGTTTATGAATCCTGGTTTGTTTAGGAGCACTTTCTGATGACACTAAACCAGCCTTTCTCAACCTGGTGCTCTCCAGATGTGTTGGATTGCAACTCCCATCATTCCCAGCAGTCCAGTACATCTGGAGGGCACCAGGTTGGGGAAGGCAGCTCTAAAGAAACCATTCCTCATTTGTTTACCAAGTCATGCTAGCAGGAGGAGCTCAGTGGGAGCAAACGGGCTGTGCGCGCCTGTTCGCACTTCGTCCATGATAAGCCAGGATTCTCCAGAATCCTGGCTTATCGTTCTGTGTGAATGCAACATTTTTGTCTAGATGTTGCTGAGCTGGCTTGCAGGTTTATCAAAAAGTACACTGGTACCTACCTTTTGCAGACGACCCATAGCAAAGATCAGAGTTACCCATTCAAAAAAGATCCGCAGACTATTGAGTCTTTTTGGGACTGCACTACTTTGGGGGTGGGGAGAAGATTCCAAATGTGAATGCTCGCTTGTGTCTAAACCCCCCCACAACTATTTAACAGATAAGTGAGGAAAGTTGTACCTTATACCTCCCCCGATATTCTCATTTTCCGTGTTCTCCCTGATACTCTCATTTTCTATGTTTTTACATGGAGGGTCATTCAGTATAGAATCTGCCACCTATATTTGTTTGTTTGTTTGTTTGTTTGTTTACAACATTTATTTACCATTCCACATCTAAAACAGATACCGGAGCAGTGAACATAAAAGGTAAAATAATAATAAAAAGATTAAAAGAATTAAAACGCCATATTAAAATTGTTCTTTTCAAAACAGAATACCAATAAAAACCGTGGCTGGTCAGTTAAGGAATGCTTCCTCGAAAAGAGCTGTTTTCAGGAAGTGTTGGAAGCAGCCCAGTGTTGGTGCCTGTTTGGCCTTCAGAGGCAGGGAGTTCTGTAGGAAGGGAGCCACCACACTGAAGGCTGTTTTCCTGATGGACTCCAGTCGGGCCATAGGTCCATCTGGAACCACCAGGAGCATGCCCTCCGATGACCTCAGCAACTGGGCAGGTTGGTAAGGGACGAGGTGCTCTCTCAGGTTTCCTGGTCCCAAGTTGTTTAGGGCTTTGTACACTAGTACCAAAACCTTCAACCTGGCCCGGTAGTGAATAGGCAGCCAAGTAACCTATAGGTATAGTGAACCTATAAGCTGCCGTGGTATAGTCCAGGTAGGATTCCACAACATAATTTTGTTGATTTAGCTCTTCTTCCCACTGCACTGAAATGCTCCTCCTGTTCCTGTTGACATAGCCACACACTTTGGTAATGAGCCATCATGACAAGTTGAAAAGAAAAAGAAAAAAAAGAGAAGGCATGAAGAGAGCTTGTCCCCGTCTTCCGTGTTGCTTTGATTTCCCTTTGGGCAGTGCAAGATCCTGCCTGTCCATCTTAGGAGTTCTGCACGTGGTCGATGCAGCCCACAGAGCTGCCGCTGACCCTGGAGCCGAAGCAAGACCAGCAGGGCAGAAACAGAAGTGGCTGTGGGAGAGTTAGAAGGGGGTCTGACCCAAAAGTGGTGGAGACCCTGACCTTCCCGTATTCCACTGCCGTTCTGGTGGAAAGAGTTGTTTCTGAGAAGACACCAGGCTATACGTCTGGGGGCATTGAACCTCTTTCAGCCCAAGGGCCAAATTCAGTTTTGGAGAAGCTCTTGGCGGCTGTGTTTCAGTGGTGGGCGGGACCAAAGACAAAAGAGGGCAGGGCCAAAATGCTAAGAACCCACACATATTTTAGCTTACAGCGCTTCCTGCCAGCGACTCAGCCTCAGGAGAGGCCTCTCAACCAGGCAGACTGGATTCGGCCCATGAGCCTGGCTGTCTGCACCCCTGCTATGCCTCCTGTGTCTTTCATCTCTTTTCCTTTTTCTTACAAATCACTTCAAAGAACTTTGTGACTTGCACAGTTCTGTCATTTATCCTCACAGCAACCCTGGGAGGAGGAGCATTGAGATTTCCATTGTACACGTGAGGAACTGTGTGTGTGTGTGTGTGTGTGTGTGTGTGTGTTGATCACATTTTTAACCCACCCAGCACACAAGTCGCTCTTGCATTTTATCCTCACAACCACCCTGTGAGATGGGTTCAGCTGAGGCAGTGCCTTGACCAAGGCTGCCTAGAGAGCTCCAGGCCTGGGCATGGCTTTGAACCTGTTTTAATTTCTTCACTCCCAAGTCCCAGTACTCTTTATGTGCTAATCGGATTGAGAGTGGTTTGCCCAAGAAAGCCACCCATAGTTAAACCACATGTCTCAACAGAATTCGAACCCGGGCCTGGCTCTCTAGTGCTCTAGGTCACATAAAGACTCTGGCCTGCCTTGCACTCCTCTCGTGTGTTCCAAAGTGCCTCACCCCGTTCTCTGTCTCTCTTTTTCCCTCTGTGCAAAGCGTGCTTAAGCATCCTGTCTATTTTCAAAAAACCTTCTTATTGTCTGGTGGGAATGACCTCGGTTGACTGCAGGGAAGCCAGCCTTCTCTCGAGAGACATTGTTTTATCTCGTGGGGGTGGGTGCATCTGTCCTATCCCGCTATCTTTGCCGCACAGTACAGCCGTGTTTGTGTTCGTCATGTTCTCCTGCCAGAGAGCTGCAGGTTCCCTCGGAGGAAGACCTCCTCCAAAAAGCAGAACAGTTTCAGGAGCAAGTAGATTGTTCATCTAAGCATGTCCCACCAATGTACCTTGCGGGGGGGACTTTGCAAACAAGAAAATCCCCCACCCCTAACATACACACACTATGCTAGTCGTTCCAAAGAACCAGGTGTATTCTAGCTCCATATCAGTTTTTGTCCCTCCTCTCCTCCCCTCCCCTCTCTCTCTCTGTCCCTCTCTCCCCTGTCTCCCTCTGTGGCTTGATGGTTATGTAGAGGGAGGAAAGTGGGGCGGGGGGGGGGCAGAGGAGCTGTCATTTGTGCTGCTGAATTGCTGCCTCCCCTGATCTCCAGGCTGGTGGGAAAGTTTGAATCTGTTGCTATTTTCTAGCTGTTATCGCAACTTCTTATCACTGAGCTCTTGTCTACATGCCTGCTTTCAAAGAGTCCAGGGTCTCTGTCTTGGCAGCCTGGAAAAAAAAATCTTCTATATATATATAGATAGGATTTTTTAATTTACTGGATAAATGAGAAGGATCAAGAAAAGGTTTATTGTTGAGATGCTGAAAGAAGTTTAATTTGAGTGAAATGATCAAATAATTACACGGCGTACGGTGATTTGCGATGACCTGGGCCCCCTTCACTTCCTGAAGCAAATGTTTCATGTGCCTCTGTTGTCAGCATTTTATCCATTTGCTAGCATTGTTCATAGGAAGGCACTTTATTTTCTTGAATAAGTCAGGGACTTGGAGTCGAATAATATCTAGACGCTTAATTTGACACAGGGGAAGTACTCTGGCTTGGTGTGTTCACTGCCACAGCGTGTGTCTTTAACAAATCTACTGAGGATGTTTTCCAGATAATCAGGTTATATAGCAGGGTTGGGAAACATACAGTAGGGCTTTTGCCCTGAAAGCCGGCCAAGAAATATTTTAAATAGTTTGATGATGATGATGATGATGATGATGATGATGATGCCGCCTTCCAAATTTTGACAGGCTGCCCTCCCATCAGCCCCAGTCAGCCTGGCCAGTGGTGAAGAATTATGGGAGTTTCAGTTTGGCAACATCTGGAGGGACACATGTTTTTCCACCCCTGGTTTCATAGCATAATGGCAGGGGGCAATAAGGTTGTTGCTGACTTGTTGAGTGGGATCCAGATGTGTTTCTCCAGGAAGCACATCTGTTTCAGGAATATCACATTTGCCTAGCTTTTAGCCTTATCATATATTGGTCCTTGGGGAACATGCAGTTCTTTTCCTAGGAAGTGGGGCTGTCGTGATCTGGTAGTGCTTTTAGGTATATGGTCACACAAATGTGATGGACACCTATTGGGCAGCAGCTGTGATGTGGTGTCAAGAATGATGGGACACACAGCTCTCTTTCTTGTGCCTTCACTGTTCTGTCATCTCCCACTGCTCAGACTACAAAGCAGGCTCCAAGGGGTGCTGAAACTGACTAATCCCCCTTGTCTATTCACACTCTGTCTCAAGACTTCCAGCACTTTAGCTGAGCTCCTTGCCCATGTGAAACTGGCGAGGTGTGTCTCCGCACAGGAGCTCCAGAATAGTTAGTTTCAACTCCCATCTTTGCTGGCTGCTTCTTCCCCCACCCCAGCCACATCATCTTGGGGTGGGAGGTGGGTACATCATCCTGCCTTTTTTTAATTGGGGGGAGGATGCACCACAATATAGCTATGTTGAGGCTGACTTCTCCTTCACCTACCACATAGGCTTGTCTATGCAAAGTTGTTTTTGTTGGGAGCTGCAGGACAAATTAGATAGAAAATATACTTTTTATCCACTGGCAAGATAAGTATCTACTGCTCCTGGTTAATCAGACGGCAAACATACATACATACATACATACATTCATAGCTGCTTTTTAGGGCTATGCAGTCACAAAGCAACATGCAAACAAGAGCAAGGGAAGATTCAGAGAGATATAATAGCCAGACTAGCAAGCATGTAGACTACATTGAGAAGTTGTTCTGTAAAACACATATGCTAATTACAGCCTCGGTTAAAGGCAGCATCAGAGAGGAAGATCTTAAGAGTTTGCCTAAATGCCTGTACAGATGGGCAAGGTCTGAGTCCACGGGGAGTTCCACAGTTTCGATGCCATCACCGAAAAGGCGCTATTCTTGTGCACCCCAACCTAGCTGATCTTAATGGTGGGCATATATTAGGGATGGCCATCACAGGGAAATCCAGCTCTTTTTAGGATCGCCAGATTTCCCCAGAGTCCCCAGCTTGGCTTGCATTTGCATGCCAAGCTGCAGGCTTTCCCCCCAAATCTGGGAACTCTTCTCAGTATTTCCCCCCGTTAAATTGATATTTATGTGTAATTTGCACAAATTGCAGCCGTAATATGCACAAATTAAGCATATTAGGGCTGCAGTTTGTGCAATTTAAGCAAATTGCAGCCAAAATTGACACACATTACAGCTGCAATTTGCATAAATGTCAATTTGGTGGCGGGGGGCGGAAAATCCACGAACTGGCCAGACTTGATCTGCATCAAGTCTGGAGAACTTACAGGTAAGCAAGCCGAACACCAGAGGACCGAGCTGACAAAGGATTGGTGAACTTCACCCCCCAGACAGCTTCCTCCAACATCCCTAACTTACGTACACACACCATTATAAAAACTGTAGATGGCCCTTTACCCCTCCTTCACTCATGTGGAGGGGAATGCCTGTTTTAGGATTATGCCTATTTTTACACATGCCTCACCTAATAACAAAGAGCGTATGCTTCTCACTGTTTTTACCCATGTGCAAACGAAACAAATTAATGACCAAGGCTCAAGTGTTTATTCACCCAAGAATTATTTAGTTAAGTGGCACCCCTAAGGGCAATATTTGGCATTTAGGTAGTGTTTTTTTTTAATATTCAAAATGCTTCCCATCTGTTATCTCAGTGATCCTTACACTAAGGTAGGAAGGGTCATGATTGTTCTCCCCATACTGCAGATGGGCGTGGATTGATATTTATTCATTTCATGGATTTGCATACTGCCCTTCATCATAAGATTCCAGGGCAGTGTACAATATTAAGACAATATAAAATGATGCCATATTTTTAAAAAAGCAACATTAAGGTGACAGTTATTTTAAAAGCAGCAGAAAATTAGATCAAGCATCAGATTAAAATGTTTAGCACTTAAAGTCAGCTGTAGAAGGCCTGCATGAGAAGTTTAAAAAGCCCTCACTAAAAATGGTGCTGAAAAGACAAGCCTCATTGAGGAAGGGAACTCCACAACTTGAAATGCCCTCTCTCATCGCCACCTGCTCCCCAGCTCGCCTCCAATGGAGAAGACCTGCGTAGGAACATAGGAACGCCGGAAGCTGCCATACAGTGAGCAAGAACCTTTGTCCATCTAGCCCAGTATTGTCAACACTGGCCAGCAGCAGCGGCTTTCCAGGATTTTGGGCAGGATTTTTCCCAGCCCTACCTGGAGATGCCAGGGATTGAACCTGGGACCTTCTGCATGCAAAGCAGGGGTGCCACCACCTCAGCTACAGCCTGTCCTTTTGTCAGATGATCTCATTGTACAAGCAGGGCAAATGTAGGAGCAGGTGTTCTGCCAGACTGACAAGAGATTGGCTTGTCCACTGTCCCCTACTGAGTTCCTGGCACAAACCTGAGCTGGGGACTTCCTGGTTTACAGGTCACACTCTTAGCTGCCTAGGGGATGCTATGAACACAGTCTGGATAAAGTCAGGGAGACAGGCTGGAGCTCAGCCAGAAGTGAAGGAATTGATGGAGGAATAGCTGGAAGAGCTTAATCCCTATTAATTCTTTGCTTTGTTTGTTGCAATGACCTTGCAACATGACTGTGAGGGAGACGAACAGGAAAGCACACCATTGCAGCACGTTCCATTGCAGCACGTTCGTGGGGAGTTGAAGGGAAAGCCTCTCTAATCCAGCTCCTCTTATGCCTGGATGCATTGGCCTTCAAATCTCAGGCAATCCCGCCCCCGCCCCTTGTGGGACAGTGGGAGGCCTGTTCGCCCAAGCATCATTTTTGTCACACTGACTGCTGAGTTTGCCACCAGGTGACTTTCCTCCTATCAGCCTCCCAAAATGGCATCACAGAGGAGGAGATGGGTCTAGTAGTTTTTGGGATGGAGAGTTTCATTTCAGAGTCATAAGTCTATGAGAGGAGCTCTGCTGGAGCAGACCAAGGGCTGCTCCAGTCCAGCATCCTGGCTACCACTGGTTGGCTACCACAGTAGCCAAGTAGCCCAGAATGAGGGCCTGAGGGCAGCATCCTGATGTTGTTTACCAGCCCCATTGGCATAAGAACATGGAATCATCTGGATGTGCCTTATCTTGTCTGATCTTGGAAGCTAAGCGGGGTAAGCCCCGGTTAGTACTTGGTTGGGAGACTACCTGGGAATCAGGCTTCCTGCACTGAGCAGGGGGTTGGACTTGATGGTCTTGTAGGCCCCTTCCGACCCTATGATTCAATGATTCTTTATCAGGAGAGCCATGCTGGATCAGACAAGGGTCCATCTAGTCCAGCATTCTGTTCACACAGTGGCCAACCAGCTGTCAACTGGGAACCCACAAGCAGGGCATGAGCCCAACAGCATCCTCCCACCTGTCTTCCCCAGCAACTGGTGTACATAGGCACATTGCCTCTGGTACTGGAGGTAGCACATAGCCATCAGGACTAGTAGCCATGGATAGCCTTCTCCTCCAGGAATTTGTCCCACCCCCTTTTAAAGCCATCCAAATTGTTGGCCAGGACTACATCTTGTGGCAGTGAATTCCATAGTTTAACTTTGTGCTGTTGGAAGAAATCTTTCCTTTTATCTGACCTGAATCTCCCACCAATCAGCTTCACGGGATGACCCTACTGGGTTCTAGTATTTTGAGAGAGAGAGAGAGAGAGAGAGAGAGAGAGAGAAATGTCCCCCTCTTCACATTCCCCACACCAGGCATAATTTTGTAGACCTCTATCATGTCTCCCTTACCCTCCTCTTTTCCAAGCTAAACAATCCCATCTGTTGTAGCCTTCCCTCATAGGGGAGTTGCTCCGGCCCCTTGATCATTTTAGTTGCCCTTTTCTGCATTTTTTGCAGCTCTACAGTATCCTTTTTTAGGTGTGGTGACTGGAACCGTACACAGTATTCCAAGTGTGGTCGCGGCATAGATTTGTATAAGGGCAGTATCAGTCTATAACCAATATGCTTATGGAACATCTACAGTAAACAGCTTAGGTTGGAGCTCAAAACCTAATGAAAGAATAAAAATAGAATTTATACAGAGTATAAAAGGAGTGAGGGCAAGTGTACGTTATTTTTGTGTGCATGTGTGTATTAGTCAGAAAAAATATAGGCAACTGAATTGGAATTTGATCAAAAGTTTGAAGAGTTCCAACAAAGGAAAGAAATGGAAACCATGGTGCCGTAATATCTTTCTTGAAATGAGGATTCCTTGCTTGCTGCACTAGCTGATACTTCTTTAACACCTGCAAAAGCAGCAATGAGCAGTCTTACTAGAGGTGCAAGAAGAGAAAGGGACCTCATGCATGCAAAATCATGGCCTGATTAACTAATCCAGCTAACACCTCCTTTGTTCCATTTGCACAAGTGTGGTGAAGGATCTGTGCTTTGCCCATAACCATGCTTTAAAAGTGTGGGATGACTCTCCTGAGGAATGTCCCCCTCCAGAGGCCCACCCAGCATCCATTTTGGTTTCTTTTAGACACCAGGCAAAACCTGTTTTGTTCACCCAAGATTTGAACTTACTGAAGATATCTGCTGGCTTGTTTAAATATTTTATTACTAAGTATTTGTATTTTGTTTTTGAATGTAAACTGCCTTGGAATCCTTCTAGTTCAGCATTCCCTAACATGGTGCCTTCCAGATGTTTTGATCTACAATTCCCATCAGCCCCAACCAGCATGGCCAATAATCAGAGCTGATGGGAGTTGTCGGTCAAAACATCTGGAGAGCACCAGATCGGGGAAGGCTGCATAAAAAGGTTCTTTATAAAATAAAATGCTTGATCGTGAGGGTAGCTATTGGGCGTTTAGGGGTAATTAATCCATGTTAATTCATCTTGAAGATGCATTCTAGGTGTTGAGAGATTCCTCCCTCTGAGCACAGAGATGCCTTCAACATTTATGCAGCATTCGTAAGGCAACAGGTTCTTTGTTACAGTTATCCCCTGTGCCTGTCCTTCCCACCCCTCCTTTCTGTCCAGAGCCAGCTGTCTCTTAGAGGTGGTAAATTAGACGCATGGGGTAACTGATGAGTTAAATATGAACCTGCCATTCTGCTCAAAATGGCTATTTCAAGGATTTGTCAGGGAATTATCTCAGCTGTCTTGAGCCTGAACAAGTTGACTGACAGCCCACACATTTTAGTATGTCACACGCTCTGTTCATAGTGTGTTTTGGACAAAAAAAGAGAGTTGATGATCCAAACTTCCTTTGTGCGGGACTAAAAAGAGACGGTGGCAAAGCCAAAATCTAAGCTGACATGTAGCTTTTGCAAAGCTGGAGCCATCCTTTCCAGCCCTTGAGGGGTGCTGCGTGAAAGTATAGCCCTGATGCAAAATCTGGAGCTGTCGTGTGTTTCAGTTTTTAAAGAAAGTGTGCTTCTAGAACTCACAGGGTAAAAATGTATGTGTTTCAAAATCATGGATGAAAACACTGAGGCAATTTCTGCTCAGTGTTAGAATGAGAAAGCATTAGGGTAAGACTCCTGATCAGTGGGACATACTGTACTTCCTGATTTAGTACAGTTCCTTTCCTGTCTCTGTTATCCCTCAGCATTTTGTTCTTCTCCACCATTCCTTTATTCTATGAATTTCAGTTTTTTGTTTCCTGTTATATATTATTTCTTTGGCTATTTGAGGAAGAAAACAGGAAAACAAATCAGGCAGCAAAATATATGCAAGCTAAATGAGCCTATGCAAATTTGAGTAATTTGCATCACACACACCTGCCTCAGTTCTGATATCCTGCTTGCAGAGAAAACTTGGTTTTTTTCCTTTTTCATCCAACATTTCAGATCTCTTAAGAAGAGTCATTCTTAAGCTGATAGTGACATGAGGTCCGACACGAAAGGTCAAGGTGTACATGTTGAGCATGACGGGAGTAAGGATGCATCCGTACTAGGGATGTCACAGGCGTCCCGTTAGGACTCGAGGCTCGGCGATTTCTCACTGGCGTGGTCCCCCAGACGCCACTCCTCAGGTCGCAGCACATGCCCAACTCAGTGCACCCTGAGTTGGGCAAGCAGCCGCCTCCTTGCTCCCTTGCCAAGCTGCCATTTTGCGTAAACAAGGCGGCTCAGTCTTTTATGTAGAAGCCAATTTTGCACAAATGTCGGCCAAAAGAGGCCAATTTATGCAAAATTGCTGGTTTAAATTGTCTAAATATACCATCTGCACCTGTAATTTTGCATAAATGGGCCTCTTTACAGCCACCATTTGCACAAAAGCAGCCTTTCTATAAAAGGCTGAGCCACCATTTTTATGCAAAATGGCGGCTCAGTGAAGGAGCAGGAAGCCACGCTCCGCTCACCAGGTGCCCGTGGACCACCTGGTGAGTGGCAACTCACCGTACATGGCGAGCAGGGTCAGGCAGCCAACAGGGGTGAGTTTGCCAGAGGCAGGGGACAATAGTCCAAGACAGGTAGGCCAGGAGCTGGGTTTCCAAAGACAGCCATACAGGAGAAGGTTGCTCAGACTAAGCAGCAGGCTGTGAGGTTAGGACCTTATAGGATGGGCAGGGATTGGCCCTTCAGGTCAGGTGATGGAATACTGAGTCAGATGACTGTGCTGGTACTGTAGCCTAGCTGATGCCCTTCATGCTCAGAGTTCGGCCTGCAAGGCTTGCAGTGGACACAGTGCTGGTCGAGCAGGAGGCACAGCACTGGGGCCCCACTTCAAGATACCTCCTTTGCAGTGAGTCAGTGCCATATACACAAGGCTGATGAAGGGCCCACACTTTGAATTGGTTCACATTTAACATGTGCGTGTTTGCATGAGCGAGCCTCAGGTTTGTGCGCATGCACCTCCCTTCAGATGCTCAGATTAAATTAAGGGTTTAGTGTAGCACACAGATAGACTAACTGTTTTAGGGTGCAATCCTATGCATATTTAGACAGAAAAGAGTCCTGCAACACCGAGCATGCTGGCTGGGGAATGCTGGGAACTGTAGGACGTTTTTCTGTCTAAATATGCATAGGATTGCACCCTTAGTTGTTCAGATGTTTTAATACGTTACCATGAGCGTTCATGGGTTGCAGCCCACTTCATCAGATGCTATAAATGGAACACCGATTAAATTAGCTACTTTCTAATTAGCCCAATACATCCTTGGCTGTTACATTTGAACTGGCGAGCTGCGTTTTGCGTTTGCCCTTCAAATCTGCAAAACATGTTTTGATCCGAGTTTGGAGGGAAAGCGCAAAGCACAGCTAGCCAGTTAATAAGGGCTGAATATAGCTTGTGCTAAACATGGAATAACTACTTGAACTTGAGCATGCGAGAGGAGCGGGGCAGAGGAGGAGGAAGGAGCCCGTGAGCCTGCAGCAAGCTTCCAGTCCGTACTGTGATTTGGAGGCTTGGGAATGTTATGTCTGAATTGACACAAAATGTAGACCTTTCACATTTTTCTATTGGGATATCTTGATGATAACTATAATAATAATTTTTACTCCTGCTTTTCAGCAAAAAAGGCCTTTAGGGTGGCTTAAAAAGATTGATAATAAGACAGTCCCTGCCCGCAGCTTTACAATCTAAACTGCACCACACAAAAGGAAAAGGAATTGGGAGGGAAGAGGAGGAGGAAAAGGAGAAGGTAGTAGTTGTAGAAGTTACAACATTCCCACTAGGGATGTACGAAAGTGTCTTACCTTTCGTGGATTATGTTGATGGTGGGGAGGAGGCGTTCCGTCCCTCCCCCCGGAATCCTGGCCGGGGGGGAAGGCACTCCGTTCCTCCCCCCGGAATCCTCGAACGGCCGGCTGGGCTCCGCGGCTCCGCGGAGCAGCCGGCCAGGCCTGCCCTGGCCAGGCCAGAGCCATCTGTAGCCGGATTTCCGGCCGGGGAGGGCTCTGGTTAAAAAAAACAACAACCGCGTACGCAAATGGCGGCGGCTATGGCCGCCGCCATTTGCGTTCCTTCTTTTTGGCCGCCTTAATCTACGTAAATATTTACGTAGACTATGACGTAAATCGTTACGTAGGCTAAAATGGCGAATCAAAAGGGGACGCAAATAGCGCCCGCTACGATATTTGCATTCCCCTTGATTTTCGCCGTCATAGTCTACGTAAATATTTACGTAGACTAAGATGGTAAAAAGAAGGAATGCAAATGGCGGCGGCCGTAGCCACCGCCATTTGCGTACGCGGTTTGTTTGTTTTTAAACCCACCCCCAACCATGATAGGCTACGTAAAGATTTACGTAGCCTATCACGTCTTTTTTTTCTTTTTTTTTAAACCTAGCCATGATAGGCTACGTAAATCTTTACGTAGCCTATCACGTCTTCCCCCCCACACACAAGCCTGGAAAATGCGGCGGCGGTGGCGGCCGGTCAGAAGACCGCTCACTGCCACTGGAGCCGCCGCTGCCGCCGCCGCCCGGAAGATCCGCCCCAGGTAAGTCTCGTCCCGGGGGGGATCCGCAGGGGGGCGGGGGGGTGGCAGGCCGTTTCGCCACAGATTTCGGGGGGCCAAATGCACTGGCATTTGGCCTCACCAAGATCCGTGGTGGAATTCTCTGCCATCCCTAATTCCCACAGGTGTTTCTGGCAGGGAGAGGGGAAGCAAGCCCCCTGAAGCTGTTCTTTCTCTGGTCCATGTATTGGGCCAAGCTGGTCTCCCCGTTGCTGTGATGTTAATCCTGGGAGGAGGCAGGGGGCACAGCCTCCCGGCCGCTGGGGACCAAGTGAGCTAATCCTCAGCTCCCCTGTTCTCTTATTGAGCAACTGTCCGGGTCCAAGGAGAAGCAGCATGGCTAATTATCGAGCAATAATTGATTTCCTGTAGATACGATCAAGCCAAATAAGGCACACGTTGATCATGGGAAAAAGTGGCACTTGATTTTTTTCTGCAAAAAAGCATTTGATATTTTTTGGTGGACATAGGGGGTTGGTTGGTGCAGGTTTGAGGGGCAACTGAAATGAACTGATTTCTTCTTCTGACCTCCCCCCACCCCCCAATGTTTCACAGCCTGCCTGATGCACATTGTGGCAGGGAAAAAGATGTGAGCCTGGTACTTGGCAGGTTCCCCATCAGTGCAACAAGTTCAGATAGCAGGACTGTATAGAGAAGTGTCCTTAATGCTCTACAGTTGTGCAGTTCTCTTGTCTTGTTTTTTAGGGTGGAGCACAGCTATTTATGTCTGGTGACAAACTAGTCAGCTGTGCAGTTCTTCATATTTCTCGGGGGGGGGGGTTAATCTGTTGCCAATAAATGTTTTATTTATGTTTGGTAGCATTGTAGCCTGATGCAAGGCTCTGGAACGAAGCGGGCTAGAAATGTCAAAGCAATAGAAAAGGAAGTAACTCTTCTTTGGACTTCATTCCCACCAGGACAGCTAGTGCAGAAAGGTTTCGATCAGGTTTCAATGTGCCTGTTGGCTGGGACAGCCAGAATGGAAGCCTGCATTTTTGGTGGCAGTCTATGGTTGTGTTTGCCCGAAACAGTAAACCATAGGTTATGTTAATTATGGTTTGTTGCTTTAGCCGTGAAGCGTCTTTCCAACTACCAAACAAACTGTGTCTTGTTTTCCCTATTTCTAGTATGTTTCTTCCCTGCCCATTTGGCCAGCCTTCAGAGCAGTTTTTGAGGCTGCTTTTGCTGGGCACCTCTGTTTCAGGGCAGACAACAGTGCAAACCAGCCAGCGATAGGCCACAATTCTGGGTTCAGAGATCATGACAAGCTATGGTTTAAATAAGCCAGACTCCATAAGCCAACAACAAGCAATGGCTTCTATTTGTGGTTTGAAGCTAGTTAACAAACCATGGTTTGTTTGCAGGAATGGGTTCAGACACAACGACAAGCCAGATTTCAACAAACCAGACCGTGGTTTAGCATTATGTGAAAACCAGGCTAATGACAAGGTTCTGTGGATTAACAGCTGGGGAAGAACACAGATTTCATTCCCTGGTTGGGAATCCCACTGTAGATAGACGGGCTGTTGAGTAAGTGCCTTGTTGGTCTCTCAGCCCAAGATGGAAATTCTTAAAGAGAATGCTTTATTCCATCGCTGTGTTCCAGAAATCATTTCTGGAGAGGGATAAGTGGTAGTTAGCAATATAGGCCCCTCATATTGGGTCAAGGTATTTGTCCATATAGCCCAGTAATGCATCCTCTGTTTGGTAGCGAATGGCCAGGGTCTCCTATGGAGAGGGGACTTTTCTGTCACTTGATCTGTTTTAAACTGGAGAAGCAGTGAGTTGAACCTGGGACCTTCTGTCAGCATTGTATGTGATCTACAACAGGGCTGCGGTCTGTCTCTAAAATGCGCAAGTGTACATTTTCGGGGGGCTTTTGCAGGAGCTGCTTCTTACTTATGCAGACTAGCAGACTCTTTTCCCTTCCTCCACACATGCACACACATCTGCACCCTCCCTGGTCTTTTTTTTTTTCTGGGTTAATAGAGGGAGTGGGGAGCGAGTTCATATCTGTACGGTTAACTTTGTCACATCATCTCAGATTAGCGCAAATTCTTCCTTACAATCACTGCAATTTAAAAAAGAAATCCATCCTTGTTATCAAAAAATGGGGGGGGAGAGGGGCGGGGGGAGAGGAGGGAGCCCCAGTTAATCGTCTAAGCAGAGTATCTTGGAAGTGAGTGTGTTTCTGGGCTCATCCCTTCTCTGTAAAGCCAGCCTTCAGTAATTCAGTTTTAAAGCATGAAAAAAGGGAGTTGATGAAATTCCACTATCAGCACTGAACCAATATGCAAAATATCTCGCTGAAAATCAAATAGCTATTATGTTTTCATTTCCATTTCAGCGTATTTGCTTAATGAAGAATAGACAGATCAGGCCGACTGAGGGAGCCTGCGTGAGGTGATAACTCCTCTAGGCTTCCAGCAATCCCACAGAAATGACGCTGAAGTTGCTGCCTTAGCTCCTCTCTCTCTCCCCACTCCTCTCTCTCTCTCTCTCTCTCTCATCTCTTCCACCCCTCCATTTTCCTCCCCCCCCCCCCCGCCTCAGTATCTACCAGCACAGTTAACCCACACAGCTTGGCATGGGGAAACTGACAGCATCTTCCTAGGTATCAGTGCTCTGCAAGAGCAAGGGATGTGTTCTTTACAATAGCATCCTTTTTTTATGGGGGGGGGTGCAGTAGTAGGCATTTATTAAAGTAAAATGGGCTGGGGTTCGACCCTAACTTGGGCACCACCCAAGGCCCGGCCCTGCCATGAGGCAGAGTAAGGCAGCTGTGTTGGGTGGCAGATACTGGGAGGCAGCAACAAGGTCTCGGAGGTGAGAGCTGTGTGTGACACACTGCTTGCCTGATCCCATTGCAGCCTTCAGGTATAGTGGAGGATGCTGTCCAGATGCCGGTGTTGGAGAAAGAGATCCAATTGCCAGTCTAGCCAGCTTCTGAACAGGCAGTGAGAGAGGGCACCATCTCATTCTCTTCCTCAGGCAGCGAAATGTCTCAGGCTGGCACAGCACCCCATCTGACCTATCAAGTCCCGAAGGGGAGTCACTCAAATAGCACAGTATTTGACCACATTTCCCACATTGGCCAAGTGGATACCACCAGGAAGCCCAAAAGCTGGTATAGCCACTACTTTTGAAGCCAGAAGTTCCATCGACTCAGAGTAACTGGTAAGAGGCAATGTGGTATAGTGGTCAGAGTATCCGACCACATCGGGGGAGATCCACGTTCCAATCTCCACTCAGCCTCTCTGACCCTGAGCAAATCTTTCTCTCTCTCTTTCTCTCTCTCTCTCTCTCCCTCCATCTCCCTCTCTTTCTCTCTCTCTCTCTCTGCCTAGCTTTCCTCACAGCGTTGTAGTGAAGGTAAAATGTGGGGAGGGAAAACTTTGAGCACCTTGGAGGAAAGATGGAATGTTAATGTCAGAAATAAACAAACAATGAGTAAATAAAGCCCTCTGGGCTATTAGGCATTGATAGACTCCATGTACTTGTCTTGTCCCCCTGAGCCAATGGGAGGGAGGGGGCACTGCCCTTGCGGCAGTGAGTTCCATCAGTGTGCTTTGCGGAGAAGGACATCCTTTGTCTTAAATGTCCTGCCAGTCACTTGCCTTTGAATAACCCCGAGCCCTAATATTCTGAAAGAGGGAGAAAAAAATTTCCCCCTCTCTCATTCTCTCTCTCTCTCTCTCTCTCTCTCCACTTTCCCAAACCATGCATGATTTTATAAACTTCTTTTACGCTCCCCTGAGTTGTTATTTTCAAAAGCAAACCACCCCAGACCCCTCATAAGGTAAGCCCCTCTAAGCCCCTGATCATTTTGATTTTGCCCATTTCTTTACTTTTTTCAGCTCTGCAGCATCCTTTTTGAGATGGGGGAAATGTGGAATCAATAGGAAAGGGGAGAAGACCTTCATCGGGGCAATTTCAACCCCGGCTGCAGGACCTGGAAGCAAGGCTGAGCCATTGCTGCCTGACAGCATTAAGGCTCCACACAGTGATTTTGATTCCAGCAGTAAAGCTATAATACCAGTTCACATGCACCTGACCAAGCTGGGCGGATGAGATGATCTAAGTTTTTCCTATTTAGTATGGGTTACCCATTTGGCTTGCTTGACATACGTTGTTGTTTTTTAAGCACACCAGTGTTCCCCTGCCCACAACATCTGGAAGACCTGCTCAAGTCTTCTGGATCCCAAGATTTTAGCAAGTGTTTCCCATGTATTTTCAAGGTTGCTTGCTTAGCCATAGGGACTAGAAGCTTGCTTTAAAAAAATAAAAATGAAAGTGAAGTTTTGCAGTTTGTTTAATGTTGCGCTGTGTGGCAAAGGTCCCGGTATCACTGCAGGGGTCTCTCTCTCTCTCTCACACACACACACACACACACACACACACACGGCAGACGCACACACACACACACACACTCATCCTTCCAGGGAACAGGCACCCTGAACTTCATGGCACCCAGCGGCTGCTTTCACCTACAAACGGCATAAACCACGACCACAAAGGGCTGGGTGGGAGGAAGCGGGGCGGGGGAGTGGTGGCTTGCATACACTGCTTTTCCCCAGACCTCAGCCACTCTCTGTGACTCCAGGCATGTATATTTACCCTGGGAGAACAAAGGGCCCATAATCTATACAAAGCAGACAACAATGAGCGTGAATAAAGCGGCTGCCGGAGAAGGGAAAGCAATTTATTCTAATTCTACTAATTTCAGTTCCAGCACAATTAAAAAGGCTCTGATAATATTCAGAAACAATTGCCGGCTAACAAATCGTTTCTCTCGCTGTAAATGAAACATCGTTAGGCTAATTTTTTCTTTCACGCCTTCACAGCTCTCGGGTTCTGATAAAGTTAACCCGCTCCATCCTCTTCCGTCGCGTTTCCCCCTCCCTTCCCTGTTTCGCCTGGACAGAGAGGAGACCTGAGTGACGGAGGCTAGAATCCTGGACCCACACTGCACAAAACCACCAACCTCTCTTGCCCGTTGTGTTGCCATCACTCAAAGTAGAGCCCACACAGCGGCTGAGGCAGAGTAGGCATTTGCCTGGGGCAGCACAATTAAAAAGGTCCCTGACTAGGGATGTACGGATTTTGTTAAATCTGCTCTGTGTTTCGCTGATTGGCTTTCCTTCCGTCGTCTGCTCATTGATAGAATCTGTTTTTTTATGGATGTATGAGAGTTTAGTTCCACTTGTGCAAGTGTGCACAGGTGCAACTGTGAATTTGTGCAAATCCCCCCCCCCCCAGTAAAAAACAGGTCTGCGAGCCTGCATGACTCGGAAAAAGCTGATCTGACTCAGTATCTGGAGGTTGGAGTCATAGAAATCTGAACTCATTTGTGTCCATTGTGGATTTCTCTGTCATCCCTACTCCCAACACGAATGGAGAGCGCACCTCAAAATCTTCACTGGTGTCCTGGCGTACTCTCAGTTGGTGAGCAGGAGTAGCTTTCCCCATTCCACCTAAATCGGCAAAAACATTTAAGCCATCTCTGCCCATGAGACTCTACGGCAGTGTGACACAAATCTTGGGAAAGTCTCTGCCCCATTCATCTGATCAGCTGCCCCAGAAATATGGGGTTGCATGCGCTGCTTCCCCTGAGTACCCCTTGCTTGTGGTGTGCCCATCGCTGCAGCCCCTGCCCTTACTTATGAGGCTGGATAAGTCTGTCGATGGCTGTATGCTACTACCCCCAGGTTCAGAGGCAGTATGCTGGGGAACAGCTGTGGGAGAGGGGGTTCATGCCTCTCTGTTTTGCTTGTGGAGCTTCCTGGAAGCATCTGATCAGCCACTGTGGTGTGGGAAACAGGGATGCTGAATGAGATGGAGCCATCTTGGTCTGGTCAAGCAGGCCTGCTCTCCTGTTCTCATGCGCACACATACACACTGTCATCTTTTTGGAATCAGAATGAGGAATACTTATTTCCCAGGCATTTGGAGTCATTAGTTATGGCCCAATTCTTGTGGGCTTCTTTTGTGATGTTCATTCTAGAATGTGCGGGGAGGCGGGTGGGGGGAGATTTTGTGTCTTCTTTATGAATACTTTTTGCATTCCATTGTTTTTCAATTATGTTTTTACAGTGTTTATTTTTATTTGTATTATTCTGCTGATTATGGTTTAGATGAGGGTCATCTAGGACAGGGGTGGGCAGAAAGTAGATCTCCAGTTGTTTAGGACTTCAACTCGCAGCATTCCTGACCATTGGCCAGGCTGGCAGGGGCTTCTGGGAGCTGAAGGCCAAAACATCTGGACATCTACCTTCTCCCCAACCCTGGTTTATATTGATTATGGTTTTTCTCTTATAATAATGATAGATTTCTGTATCTGTGTGTGTTAGCTACTTCGAGACTGCTTTTTGCAGTGGGAAGCAAAACATAAATTTAATCATGACAATAAGGATAACAAAAAATACACATATGAGTGATAATCCAGGCCATTATATTGGTGGGTGGGAATGGCAGTACAAAAGTAAGCTGCTTAGATTGATTGATTATATTTTTATCTGCACAATAATAAAATTTTCTGCACAGATTATCAAGCTTAATTTTCACTGTTGCTTTCTGGAGATCCCAGGGATCAAACTTGGGACCTTCCGCATGCAATGCATGTGTTCTCCCTACTGAGCTACAGGGGCTGTACAGTGGTGGGTGAGGTACACAAGACCCCAGGCCCACCCCTAGCTGGGCCCATAATGGCCCATCTGCTCCTGCCTAGGAGTGCTGTGAACCCCTGTAAACCATGCCAGGGGTCGTCCACCTACATCTGGGCAACAACATCAGGCTGCTGTTTCTAATAGCCATGTAATATTACTGTTTATTTATTTCATTTCATTTCTATACCGCCTAATAGCTGAGACTCTCTGGGTAGTTCACAACAATTCACACAAAAAATACAAACTACAACATTATAAACATTATACCACATTACAAAATAAAAATAGTCTAAAAAATTTAATGTACAAAATTTAAAACAATTTAAATAGCTAAAAATAGTTCCAGTAAACAATTTCAGTAACAGACCTGTTTAAGAAAGCTGACATAAGCACCCCATCACATGCCATTAAATGCCTGGGAGTAGAGGGCAGTCTTAACCTGGCACTGAAAAGATGACAGTGTTGATGCCAGGCGGGCTCATAGTCGGGGGGACCACCACTCAGAAGGCCCTCTCCTTTCTTGCCACCTTCCAAGCCTCCCTCGGAGGAGGCACTCGGAGGAAGGCCTCAGATGTTGACCATAGTGTCTGCGTAGCTTCACATTATCTTTCTATTTCATGGCTTGGAAACAATTTTGGAATTATAGCTGTGTAATAAATAAACTGATTTATTCAGTTTATCAGTCAAACTGATCCTCTTTCCTCCATAAAATCTGAGCTTGATTTCTCACTATGAAATCTAGCAGTGTTGATGAGGGAAATGGTCTCTTGATTATTATTCTCTGAGAAAGGCTGCTGGTACATAACAAACCAGGGATGGGCAGACTTGAGGATCTATCTCATTTTTTAGTAGAACTCTTTGAGGACCAGTAACTGGCGTTAGATAAGGATGTATGAGAATTTCATTTTTGCTCTCAAAGAATGCAAGCACGCCCTGTTTGCAACTTCAAACATGAGCACATGTCCATCAAAAATGTTTGTAAATTGCCACACACGTTCTTGCGTTCAATTTCCGCAAATTTCCTAAATTGGCGCAAATTTTGCGATTTGCACCAATTTCCCACATAGACTGAATCAGCCCTGCTTTAGTCTATGAAGGAAATTTGGGTGAGTTTAGGAAATTTGTGCAAATCAAACAGGGGAAAGTTGCATAGATTCCACATTCGATCATTGCTTGATTTGGGCAACTTTCCCGTTCGCTCAGGACAAGCCATCATCACAAACGCGAACAGGAATCAGGCATGAGGTAAACGGCAAGCCAGTGTTTGGAGAGTCCTGCTGACCTTGAACACTGTCCATTCGCCTGTCCCTAGAGTCAGATGCAAGATAGTAGCTGGAGGGCAAATAGTTGTCTCGGGGGCACAAAGCCAATGGCCATATCCCAGCGGTGTCGAACTTCTTTCAGCCCAAGGGCCAAATTCCATTTCAGAGATGCTCACAGGGGCCGTATTCCAGTGGTGGGCAGGGCTGAAAGCAAAAGGGGTGTGGCCAAAAATAAAAGATGCCCACATATTGTAGCCAGTAGATGTAGCCAGTATTGTAGCCAGTGTATGCCAGATGACAGCATATTGTAGCCAGTAGCTAATCATTAAGAGAGGCATTTCAACCTCCCAGAATAAGGGAAAAAACTGTGCAAAAGCTGTGAAGCCACCAAAAGATCACAACCAGAGGACAGGAGGAAGGGCCAGAGGAAGGGCACGTGGCCATCTCGGGAACCCCAGGGGGCTGGATTGAGACCCCAGGTGGGCTGGATTTGGACCATGGTTCAGCACCTCTGCCATACAGTGAGATCACCTGCACATGTAAGTACAAGTCTATATCTGATCAGATCTTGGGCATTTTAACATAGAACTAGAACTGGCCAGCAGAGCTGCACAAAGGCCTGTTCTAACCAGTTAATGCTCCCATTTTACAGGTCAGGAACACCGAGGCTAAGCAGTTATCACAAGGGCAGCTATGTGGCAGGTAGTTTTGACTTGCTGTTGTTCGGCTGTTGTGTGTCGAAAGCCCCTGTTGTCCATCTACAGTAAATCAGCCAGATACCCACTGGTAGTTCCACATCTGGCTTCTGCTCACAATAATCTTAGACCATTTTCTGTTCCTGTTTCTCTAGACAGAACTTCCCCCCACCCCTTTTCCAAACAAAATTGATGCAAAAATCTCCCAACGATGACACATGGTGCAGAAGGTGCTACTGTTATTGTGGGTTCTCCTAAATTTGCCCCTGACGTGGCTTTCCAAGCAGGATCGACGTGCCAGCTAGTGCTGTGCCAAACATTTCTCCCACTTTTTTTCGGCCATCCTCATTCAATTTGATAGAAGAGAACTTGCTTTCGAAAAGAAATCCAAAGGATGAGAAATTTTGGAGAAATCCTCATGGGTTGGGCATGGGGTTCTTGTGCGCACCTTACGTATGAGGTGGCTGAGGAGCGTAAGCGAGTGTCCCGTCTGTCATCATGCAATAACCTTTGTGGCAGCCTGTAGCCTCTTCGGCTTCCCGCACTTCGGTCAAAGCCGTCATGAGGAAGACACCATGGGGCAGTTCCTTCCATGGGGGGTTTCGGCTCAGGATGTGCAGGTGGCCGGGGAGGCTGCAGAGCCCCAGGAAGGTGTTTAAGAGAGAGAGAGAAAACACACACGGCACCCTCGGCCACCTCGCAGTGATTAGGTAAGCCCAGAAATGCCACCCAACGAAATGCAAAATCCTGCCTCCGAAAAGTGGGAGCCTCAGCACAGGTGACGCTGTTGCCACTTGCAAGAGCAGCGCAATAAGCCAAAACCCCTCAGGAGAAAGGGAAGAAGCTGTGCCACAACCCCTGCCAGTGGTGAGCCCTGCCTGTGAGAAAGCGTTGGAGAATCTCTCCTTCCCCTGGAGAATCTCTCCTTCCCCTGGATAAATTTGTTGAAATTGTCCCCCCAGTTTCTCTGCCCGCAAATAGGCTGTAGCGTTTGAGAGGCCCTTTGTGCTCAGCTCTAGCGCTAGCACATCTCTCCCCTTTGCAGGTCCTTCAGGGCATGCTTCTGAAGGGGGGGGAGGCAGGGAGGCAGCAATCCCCACAACATTTCTGATCTTGTTTTTGCGCTTGCAGGCACCTTTGGGGAGATGGATGAAGGAGACGAGGCTCCTTTGGAGGAAAACAGCCAGCCGGAAAAGGAGGGAGTCGCTTCTGATCGCGAAGGCTCCGTGGAAGGCGATTCGTCCAGCTCACCTTGTAGCCAGAGTACGTTTCTGTGGCTCATCTCCCTAACCCTCTAATGCAGCAGGGGTGCAGGACCTCAAGCCCCAGGGCCAAGTGCAGCCCCCTGGGCTTCCGGAGATGGTAATCCCCCCTTCCCCCAATCGTTTGCTGATTTCCTGGCTTTCTCACGTCCCTGTTCCCACCACCACCGTTCTAAAAGGCGGAAATACCTCTCCCAAGGCTTAACTACTGGAAGGAAGAGCTTGAAGCTGAAACATGCTGGCATTTTTAGTATTTTGGCTCCACCCCCCATGCCTTTGGCCCCACCCACCACTGGAACGCCCTTCTCTGAAATGGCCCACAGGGATTTGTAAGGGATTTCTGTGGTTATTTTGTAGTGATGAGTAGCAGTCTGTACACACTCAGTGGTGCTTTTTGTTACTGCGTTGTTACTACACATGCGCCAGGCCTTCCTGGGACTAGAACGGTCGTAGGGCTGTGAACTTGAGCATGCTCCGGGAGAGAGCGGAGGACAGGAAGGCCTGGCGTGCTCTGGTCCATGGGGTCACGAAGAGTCGGACACAACTGAACGACTGAACAACAAAGTGCAGTAGTTGGGCTGTAACTCGGTGGCAGAGCACTGCTTTGCTTGCAGAAGGTGCCATCCAAGGCATCCACAGGGAGGCCTGGGAAAGTCTCCTGTCTGAAACCCTGGACAGTTACAACCAACAGCTTGACTCAGTATATATCCACTTCTGATGTCCCCCAACTGAACTCTTGTTATGATGGTAGTTACCACTCTCAAAGTGTGTCATGTTCATAATCTTGGAATCTTTACAACAGCCCTCTAAGGTAGATCAGTACTGTTCTTTCCATATTGGAAATGAGGGGCTGTGTGTGTGTGTGTGTGTGTGTGTGTGTATGAGAGAGAGGGACAGACAGACAGACGGACTGAGAGACAGAGAATGGCCTGTCTAAGGACCACCAGTGACTTTGTGGAAGAAACAAGATTTAAACTGGGACTTTGGGATTTATAACTCAGCCTCTTAGTCACTCTGCTGCAGCCAGCTCTCTGGTCTGGCTCAAATTTCAATCAATAAATTCTGCTCTCTCTCAACAGCAATTTATAATCTAATTAAGGGTCTGCATTTCTTGCTGCTGTGCCTTGAAAGACTGCAGAGATGGCTAGGTGAATGTTGACCTAGAAATGCAAAACACACACACGCTTCTGCTCCCCAGTTTGTTTTTTAAACCAATGGCTCGGTCCAAGCCAAAAAGGCCTCCTTCTTGGAATACTTGGGAGAAAATCCCATGAAATGAGTGGGGATTGACTTTTGAGTAAGAACAGGGACAGGATCCAGCTGCACAACTCTTACTTCCTCCTCTCTCTCGCTCTTTAGGTTCTTTTTCATCACCGGAATTTTATTATCATTGTCATTATCATTATTTTGCAAGAGGGAACGGAGTTATGTTCATAATTTTATTATCTTCCCAATAAATGTCAGGCTTTACCTGGTGACCCTAATCTCTCCATACACACACACACACACACACACACACACACTATTCTGCATGCAACATATATTATCCCAACTGTGTACGGATATTTAGAAGTTGGATGTCGCACAGAGTTCGGGCCAGGGGAGGCGGCTTCTGAAAGGCCCAAGTGCCTTGTTTGATGGTAGACTTTGATCCACCAAGTTGGTCTGCAGAAGGGAAGCCGGAGAGGTTCCTTTATCTGATTTTGAAGCTCTCTGCAAAAGCCTCAGGCTGATGGGGCGGTGAGCGGGAGGAGGGGAGTCAAGGAGAGCAGAGTGCTGTGAAAGCTTCCGTCTGAGCAGTGCACCTGGCACTAGCGTGCCATGATAAAAGAAGGCGATAGCGCGCGATAACGCACCGGCTGCAATAACTGCTGATCCTGTGGCGCATAGCAAAAAGCTTTCAGTGCGATGGATAACAATCAATATGCCAGGCACTTTGATTTATAGCCAAAAATAATGGGACTTTTATACCCGGCGATTGATTTATTTGATGTTAATCATCACCTCCCCCCTACACCCTTATCACCTGTATTAATAATCACCAATGGCCAGTGACGTCACACACACACCCATCCACCACCACCCCGGCGCCCTTTATGGTGCCCATCGACCAGGCTGTTTTTCTTTCCCCCCTCTTTTTTTTGCAACAGTTATCGGGGCCTGGACGCAAAGGCAAACATGCACTCTGTCCGCTAATCTTTCACGCTGTCTTATGCAGATAGGCTTATCTGCAGCATCTCGAACAGCAGTTAATGGGGAAAATAATTGTCATCAGGTTGCTATGAGTACACCACTGGGAGAGTTGTCCCAGCAAGAAGGTTCTCCTTTTTGTCAGCCAGCTGGAGGGGGGCCCTGAGAGACTGGGAAACAACCAGACCCCCGGAATCATCCAGGAACGGTTGGTCACTTTTGACATTTCCAGCTGTGTCTACTGTCTGTGCGGTGTTTACTCTGTACTCTCCTAAACACACCACACCAGCCTAGCACAGAGGATCCTGGGAGTGTTCTGGGATTGCCTACTCAGCAAGATCTTCTGCCGTGAGCTGTGTGTTTGGTTGGGGCAGGGAGAGAAGCTTCTCTGTGGCTGCACCTTGGCTCTGGGACTCCCTTTCTAGGGTGATCCACTTTGCATCCTCCGTCTGATGGCATTTTCTTTTTTTGGAAAAGTGTTTCTTTTATAAGGAGCTGTTTTTGTTTGTTTTTAATCTCTTTTTAGTAAGTTACAATTGATCCTCCTGGTATCTTAGTGTCGAAGCTGCTCTATAGGTAACTTTTCAAACTGTTGGATGACTTTTGTAACATCTTTAGTTTGCTCATTATTCATTTGATCTGCTTGCTATTCAGTATCTTTGTCTTATTCTTGCTGCTGTTGTTTTTAAACGCTAGATGCCTTCGATGTTTTATGGGAAGGCGGGGTATATATGTTGGCTGTGGCTGCTGCTCATTTGTTAAGGTTCTAGTCCTTATTGTCTGCAATACTAAGCTTGAAAATAGGCAGGTAATGCCTAGTGAAACCCAAGAAGCCAGAGGGAGGCTTAGCGAGAAATGTGGTGGCCAGTGCCTTGCGGAGTTCCTTACCCCTCCCACAAGCAGTTTTGGGATTGCATATTATCTTTTTATGCTGTGGGCCACCCAAAGAACCATATTTTTGGTTGGCTTAATATAAATACGGTTTTTAATCTGGGTAATTTCTTTGGGTCTTAGAACCCAGTTTTTGCCTGGTGCAGAACATGAACATCTTCATTGAGCTTTAAACAGAATAAAGCCAGTGCAGAGACCCTCTTTCAGCCTAAGAGCCGAATTCATTTTCGGAGAAGCTCTTGGGGGCCACAGTCCAGTGGCGGGCAGGCCAAAGGGGTGGGGGATATCAAAATATCAGCATCTTTCAGCTTAATGCTCTTCCTGACAGCAACTGGGCCTTAGGAGGGGCATGCCGACCTTTTAGAATGGGGGGAAAAAACTGCACAAAAGCCGGGGAACCAACAAATGTTGGGCAGTTGGGGGGGAGGGGGGCAGGGGAAAGGACCATCTGGGGAACCCGGGAGGGCCAGATTGAGACCGCAAGCTGCCCAGATTTGCCCCCAGGATGGAGGTTCTGCACCTTTGGAGGAGAGGGGGCGAGGAGGCAAGGACTGGACCAAGTCCATTTGTTATCTTTCAAGCCCTGGATGGCTTTAAAAGGGGGTTGGACAAATTCCTGAAGGAGAAGGCTATCAATGGCTACTAGTCTTGATGGCTGTGTGCTCCCTCCAGTACCAGAGGCAGTGAGCCTATGTGTACCAGTTGCTGGGGAACATGGGTGGGAGGGTGCTGTTGTGGTCATGCCCTGCTTGTGGGTTCCCGGTCGGCAGCTGGTTGGCCACTGTGGGAACAGAATGGTGGATGAGACAGACCTTAGTCTGATCCAGCAGGGCTCTTCTTATGTTCTAAGCCGCTCTATATGTTGGCGAACACGTCTTGGGACTTTTTGTCACAATCTGGAAAGTCTTTCTTTCCTGTGGAAGCTAGTTCAGCATATAGAAGGCCAATTTCCTACTGGGGGCTCTTAGATGTTGTATGAAAGCCAGATCCATTCATGGAAGCCTGATGCTCCCAAGCAGCAGACCAAGTGGTAAACCCGGGACTGAGCTGTACCATTGCAAACCGCAGGTGGAAGCTCGTGTGCTTGAATGCTCTTCTAGCAAATAAATAAATCCCTGCATTCATAAAACAACCGTGTCAAGGAGAAAGCCAGGCTAGAACCTGAAACTCTGACATGCCCCTTTTCTGTGTGCGGGGATTTAAAAAAAAATGGATAGAGGAGCATTCAGCCTTTCAGATCCCTACCTGCAGTCTGAAATGGTACATTCCCCCTACCCTCAGTGAAATGATACGGACTGAATACCTGATCTGCTGTTTGGCAGAACTAGGGGTGCTTCCAGACAGACAGCTCTTAGCACTACCAAACGAACGGTACTGGAGCTGGTGTCAAGGGTTGGCATGGCCGGGCGCCTGCCACGGTACCACACCTCATCAGGGGGCCTGCTGACAAGAGCCCCTTGGGCCTGCACCTCCTCCTCACATTGCAGTCTGCTTGCTCACACACCTCGTGCACTGGCTCAGCGGGAGTGAGCCGCCAAGTGAGGAAACGGTGGTGGTGGTGAGGAGGAGGAGGAGGGACTCTTCCCTCCTCGCTCACTGCCTCTCTGCTTGGCGAGCAAGGTGGTAGTGGAGATGATGGGGAAGAGGAGCAGCAGCAACGGGTGGAAGTGGCGATGCGGGAGTAGGCTTACTGAGTGAGCGGGGGGCACCGAGGGCTTCTTGGCCAAGCCCCCTCCCCCCACAAAAAAAGCAGGAGCCAGCACTGTGTGGTGCAGCTGTTCCGTCTTTCCCTCCTTCGTGGGTTTTCTGTGATAAGTACAAAGACAGAAGAAGCTGTGGGAAAATGTGGGAGAAGATGAGTCTTCCATCCCCTGCCCCTGTTAGCTTCCATGGATGAGGGAGGGTGACTGCTTGATAAAACCTAGAAGCACCCAAGGCCTTTTCATCTCCAAACAACCAACTTCTTAGCCATTGTTAGCACTCGGTGCACGTGGGGGTTAGACTCGATGGCCCCTTAGGTCCCTTCCAACCCCACTATTCTGTGATTCTATGACTAGCCCAGGGGATCAGTTCACCCATAAGAATCTGACACGACCCAGTTGCCAACTACATCTTCTTTACAGGTTTTAGTGCATCTGAGTGACGTTTTGCTCCTTCAACAGAAGCTGAACCCAAAGAGAACTTGGACAGTCCAAAGGAGCCAGACAAGCAAGAGATTCTGGAAAAAACACAGGAGCTCAAGTTATGGAATGGGCCAGGTAACGTCCCTCTTTACTTGCTTGCTTGCTTGCTTGCTTGCTTGCTTGCTTGCTTGCTTGCTTACAACATTTGTATAACACCCCACATCTAAACAGATTCTGGAGCAGTGAACAACAAGAGATAAAACAAACAAAAGATAAAAATAAGATAAAAAGAATGAAACATGATATTAAAATTATTCTTTAAAAAAAAGAGCGCCAATAAAACAGAGGCTGTTTAACCAAAGAAGGTGTCCTGGAAAAGAGCTGTTTTCAGGAGGTGCCAAAAACAACCCAGTGTTGGTGCCTGCCTGACCTCCACAGGCAGGGATTTCCACAGGATGGGAGCCACCACACTGAAGGCTCTTCAGTGGTCTCTTTTTTGGTCTCTCCTGCCCACTAGACTCATCCAAACTCTTCTGGGCCATGTCAAAATGCTATGATCAGAGTGGATCACAGCATGGATCTTTCCAGCCAGTGTTCCCAAAACAACAACCTTGGGCATGGAAATTGGCTCTCAAAAGTCAAAGGAAGGCTGGTAATCAGTTAGTAAAGACCAAAAGTGGGCACCAAACCAGAAGGAATGCAAAAAGAGAAACCGGTTCTCAAAAGTGCCAACTCATTCTTAAATCTTTCCCTGAGTGCAAGAGAGGCAGTCACTATTTCTGTAAGGTGGTATAACCCAGTATTCCCCTACCTGATGCCCTCCAGGTGTGTTGGATTACAACTCCCAGATGTGTTGGACTACAACCTGCTGGCTGGGGGAATTGTAGTCCAATGCATCTGGAGGGGGAAGGCTGGTTTAGCCTGTTGTCAGAATGTGGATGCATAAGATTTGCCCCTGGAGAAGGTTCCCACTGGCCCAACATGTGGGCTGCAATAAATTTTTGTTATTGGCACTTGGGAGAACATGTTTCTCTTTTTGCATTCTTTCTGTTAATCAATTAAACCTCCCTCTTTTTAAAATCGATTAAAACTGTCTTTTAAGAATGGAAGAATAGAAGACTTATCATTTAGTAATTTAAAACGAAAGTAGGGCTTTCTTCGGGAAGAAAGACCATCTCTAACATTTCCTTTCCATGTCAAATGTCAGAATATGGGCTATTTCCTGTTACAGTAACACAGCAGGGGCCCAAATGGTTTCCAAACACAAATAAGTTCAAGAGCCATGAATATTGTGGACAATCCTGATTTGAAGGTTTAGGCGAGCAGGATGGTGCTTGTGGGGGTTTTTTCGTTGGACTTTCCCCTGCACGCCTTATTGGCTTACAGATTAATAATTGGGTGTGCCGGTCTCCATCTGTTATTGGAAGAGTGACGGAGTGTGTGATGAGCTGGCAAACATCAGCTCAGTTGTATGTGATGTGGAGCAAGGGCAAGTGGGATGGAAATGCATCTTGAATGTGAGGGGAGGAACCGAAACTCAGTGGTAGAACTCAGCTTCACGGGCAGATGGTTCCTGGTTCAACCCCTGGCATCTCCAGGTAGTGCTGGGAAATATTCTTGTCTGAAACCCTGAAGAGAGCCGCTGTCAGTCAGAACAACACAGGCAACACATTAAGCTGGTCTGACTCGGTCTAAAGCCAGTTGAGCCTCTCTCAAGCCGAGCATCGCTTTTCAGAATGTTGGACTAGATGGACCCTTGGCCTGACCCAGCATCTGATGCTGGATCAGACCAAGGGTCCATCTACTCCAGCATTCTGTTCACACAGTGGCCGACCAGCTGTCGACCGGGAACCCACAAGCAGGGCATGAGCGCAACAGCACCCTCCCACCCATGTTCCCCAGCAACTGGTGTACACAGGCTCACTGCCTCTGGTCCTGGAGGTAGCACATCACCATCAAGACTAGTAGCCATCAGTAGTCTTCTCCAGGAATTTGTCTAACCCCCTTTTAAAGCCATCCAAATTGGTGGCCATCGCTACATCCTGCGGTAGCGAATTCCATAGTCCAACTATACTCCGTGTGAAGAAGTCCTCCCTTTTATCTGTCTTGAATCTCCCACCAATCAGCTTCATAGGATGACCCCTTTGGGTTCTAGTATTTTGAGAGAGGGAGAAAAACGTCTCCCTCTCCACATTCTCCAAACCCTGCATAATTTTGGAGACCTCTGTCGTCCCAGCTTTTGTACAAAAGCCCAGTTTTTGTAACCTTCTCTCAAAGGGGAGATGCTCCAGCCCCTTGATCATTTTAGTGGCCCTTTTCTGCATGTTTTCCAGCTCTACAATATCTTTTTTTAGGTGTGTTTATATACTCATTATATACTCACATTATATACTCATTATAAAATTCCTTGAGTGACCTTCCTTGAGTGACCAGCCACAGCTTATTAAGTTCAGAATTTGTTTCTTTTAAAATGTTTTAATGGTTTTAATATGGTGTTTTATTCTTTTATCCTAGTTGTTCACCTCTCTGAAATCTTTTGATGTGGAGCAGTATATAAATATTGTAAATAAATGAATAAATAAAAAATGTCTCAGCCACAAATTACCTCAACTAGCCAAGGGCTACTGCTAGTACTGGGTCAGGCCGTGAGCTTCTGTAATTGCAAAGAAACTGATAATATCACAGCAACCACAAGGCCATCTCCAGAGTAGCTGGTTAGTGATACTATCAAAAACAAAACAACAGCAAACCAAAACAACAAGAAGAAAAAGAAACGTCTATTCCTCCCGCCCCATCACCATCTTCCTGTTTCTGGCAGGAAGAGCCCCAATGGTATTTTGTCCTTGATTGCGTAATTAAACTCTTGGTTGGTCTGTTACATAAGATATGTAAGGGGAGGAATAGGAAAAGTACACATGCACCCATTTTTCTGTAATTTCCCCTCCATTATGTGACAGGAAGGTTTGAGCCTCTTTCCCAGTGGGATGTCAGCCATTTGAAATCTTTGGTCAAGTGAGAAGGATGTGTGTTCTCCCTGGCTGTGGGGAAGTGGGGCAAAGCAAAGAGGAACAGAAGATGGCGAGGTAGATTTATATGACCCGTGGCATAAAATGCAGGTCATATTCACTCTAGAGAGAGCGAAACTCAGTCAGTGGAAAGCTTTAGCTTGGGAGAGAAGTTAATGTGGCTGTCCATCTAGGTTAAGGGGGCATAGTTCCGTTATATGGCACATCCTTTGCATCTAGGAAGTCGGTCCCAAACTTCACCAGTTAAAAAGGACCTCTAGTAGCCATGGGCTAGGAAATTATCTCCCTGAAAACCTGGTGAGCTATTACCATGTCAGAGTAGAAAATATGGAACTAGATCACAGGTGTTGAATCTCAGGCCCAGGAGGGGTCAAATCTGGCCCACCTGGGATCCCGATCCGGCCCTCAGGGATTCTCCAGATGACCATGCTCCCATCCCCATGTCACCCCGCCCCAGCGCCTATCGTTTGGCAGCTTCCCAGCTTTTGCGCAATTTCTTCCCCATTCTGAAAGGTTGAAATGCCTCTCCTAAGGCTGAGCCACTGGCAGGAAGCGGCTTAAGCTGAAATAGGCTGGTATCTTTGGCTCCACCCCTTTTTCCTTTAGCCCTGCCCATCACTGGAATGCGGCCCCTGAGAAGTTCTCTGAAATTGAATTCAGCCCTCGGGCTGAAACAGGTTTGACACTCCTGAGTTAGATGGACAGCTGGGTTCACTCAATACACTGCAGCTTCCTCTGTCTGTCTGTCTGTCTGTCTGTCTGTCTGTCTGTCTGCAAACACCTCCGGGAAGCGTACGTGGGGTATAATTCCATTTTACCTTGTCAACAACCCTGTGAGGTAGGCGAAGCTGAGAGACAGTGACTTGTCCAAGGTCACCCAGTGACTTTCCTGCCTAAGTGGGGATTTGACCCCAGCTCTCTGTGGTCCAACGCTGGCACAAGAGCCACTGCTCCATACTGGCACATGGCCAACCATTCAGAAATGGCACCCAGATAATGCTGAAATGATGACAGGCTGGAACAGTGGGCAAAATGCAAGCATGTTCAGACTGACACGTATCTCTGCAATTGTGTTGTATTTGCATGTGCGCGCAGAGAGAGCTCCTGCCAGGCTGGTCCGCATGGTTCTCATTTCTAGGATTGCTCGGGGGGGCGGGGCTGGTGAGAGCCCAGTTCCAGGCCTCATATGCTGTGAGTTGGACTGCACAGGGTCTGTAAAAAATTCTTCATGATTTCCTACATAGGACCGGATTAGTAGCCAGGGTGCAGAGAACAGCTTGGAAAAAAGGAGGGTAAGGGGAGACATGATAGAGGTCTACGAAATTATGCCTGGTGTGGAGAATTTGGAGAGGGAGGCATTTTTCTCCCTCTCTCAAAATACTAGAACCCAGTGGGGCTGTCCCATGAAGCAGACTGGTGGGAGATTTAAGACAGATAAAGGGAAGGACTTCTTCACACAGCACATAGTGGAACTATGGAATTCGCTACCACCAGATGTAGTGATGGCCACCCATTTGGATGGCTCTAAAAGGGGGTTGGACAAATTCCTGGAGGAGAAGGTTATCTATAGCTACTAGTCCTGATGGCTATGTGCTACCTCCAGTACCAGAGGCAGTGAGTCCATGTACACCAGTTGCTAGGAGACATGGGTAGAAGGGTGCTGTTGGGCTCGTGCCCTGCTCGTGGGTTCCTGGCTGACAGCTGGTTGGCCACTGTGTGAACAGAATGCTGGACTAGATGGACCCTTGGTCTGATCCAGCATCAGGGCTCTTCTTATGTTCGTAACAAGCCTCCCTTGTTGTGTCATCTTTGCTCCCATTTCTCCTCTGGAGTCTGAATGCATCGTGCCTTTTGCTGTAGGTTTTTTGCGACTCAAGTCACGAGATGGCCCAATTCAGCCTTGCAGTTCACAAAGGCCACCGCTATCCCCCCCGCCCTGCCCCTTTTGCAAACCTATCTGGAATCCAGGCGGGGGGGGGGGGTCTTTTCCCATGGCCTGGATGTAGTTTTCTCCCCAATAGCAGCTGCTTCTGAGAAACTTCTAAAAAGTGTTTGCCTGCTGCTGTCACACACACACAACCCCCCCCACACACACACACACACGCACACACCCTGCCGCGCGCTCCCTGTCCAGGAAGGGAAATGTGTGTTCATTGCTAGCCTGATATCCCTGGCCTTTCCTGGATGCGTTGGCCGGAAATATATCTGCAGGACTTCCCCACCTCCTCTGTCTCCTCCGGGGTTATCTGTTCTCTCCCACCCCAGCCCTTTGCCCTTGATGGACGGATGTGAGGCTGATCTGCTCATCCTTGGCTTGGCCATGTGCCTCGGTACCCTCTCCCCGCCACACACACATCTGGCCTCCTCACCACCACCCTTCAACCATCCTGGGGCAGTGGGAGGAAGGCTGGAATGGCTAGACCCTTTGGCTGAAGAACCAGCAATAAAGTCAGTGTTTTAACGAAGGCGGCTTGCTGAACCGGGTACCTCTGAGGTTTCCACCGTGGAGCCAGGGACCCCAGTGTGCACGCGGACACCTCTCCTGGTGCCCGCCAGGCTCCCTGCCACTCCTGATTTTTATTTCCTTAAGATTTCAAAAAATAAAATGCCTCTTTTACAGGGAGGCTGGCATGATGTGAAGTGAAGGGCTGCTCTCCACGCCATCCTTATTTGGGTTCACAAGCGTGGTTTTGTGTTCTGCAACTCATAGCCCCACCTCTGCCTTAGTAAGAGCCATGGCTCCGCGGCAGAGCGCCTGCTTTGCATGCGGAAGATCCCAGGTTCATTTCGTGGCACCTCCAGGTAGGGCTGGAAAAACTCCTGCCTGAAACCCTGGGAAGCCCTTGCTGCCAGTCAGCACCAACAACGCTGGCCTAGATGGACGTAGGGTTTGACCCGATGTCAGGCAGCTCCCTATTTTCCTATGTACTTACGTTCTTGGGCTAGTTACTTTTCTTTGAGTCTCACCACTTTGCCTTCTGGGTCATCATTTTGTGAATGGGCAAGCCCCCGAGGCAGCCACTTTGTGAGAATGCTCACAAGACTCTCGCAAAATTCCAGGTAAGCCCAGCACCCCAGAAAGGCTGGGGACTCCTGCTCTACCTCAGTTGAATTCCTGCCTAAGGGCTCATCCACAGGAGCTTGGGTGGGGGTGGGGATGGGGGTCCCCAAGAGATCAGATGCTTCAAGGGACAGCACACCTGATAAATCCCCTGCCACCCCCATTGTACCTGCTTTCCAGTCTCCTCTGTCTGCAGGTGGTCAGTACTGCAGGTGGGACCAGCACAAGAAGCACCATGCTAACTCAGGATTCTCCCGTGTCGCACCTTTCAGGTGTATCCTGTGAGCACTGCTTTCTTGTGCTCCTTCTCCTTCTGAGCGAGAGGACAAGGGCACGTGGCAAATGGCCTGGGCCTGTCTTCCCCAACACGGTGCTCTCCAGAGGTTTGGGATTTCCTGCTCCCATCAGCCTCAGTCAGCATGGCCAATGGTCAGGCATGCTGGGAGTTGCAGTCCAAAAAATGGGGGGGGCAGGTTGGGGAAACCTAGCCGAGACCATTTTGCATATCTTGTGTGTCAATAGCTCGTGTGTTGTATGCAGACAGTCACAGGTGGGGCTCAGGCTGCTGGTGAAGCCCCCTTAGAGACCACCTCCCCCAGCCCCACCATTGCATCCCATTGCAGCCTTTAAGATTGGCAAGAGTGCCCGCTTCTGTTCCCTCTGCGCTCTCTGAAGACCAACCTGGTGCCTTCCACAGGTTTTTGACTTCCACTCCCATCAACCCCAGCTAGCATGCCCAGTGGTCAGGAATGCTGGGAGTTGTCCAAAATTTCTGGAGGGCACCAGCTTGGGGACGGCTGCTGGAGCGACATGTCCATGTTGGTGGTTGCCTGGCATCTGTGAACCCCATCTCCTGGAGGCGTAACCAAGTCTGGACCTGAGCAGTAAGATCTCACTTCCATCACCAGCTTGTGTGGGTGTTAATTTTCAGAGTGTTTGTGTATGTGGGGTGTTGGAGCTCGAAAAGGCCTGGCTTTTGAGCATGTGAGGGAACGTGCATTTTGAACATGCTCAGAAGCACTTTCCTGCAAGACAATTCCTGGGTACTGCAAAGAGTAATTTTGGTACCCAGATGCCTGAAAACAGGCCCTGAGGTTGAACCCTGGATCAAATTCTTGAGCCCCGAGAATGAAGGGGGGGACGCTGTTCCATCCTTCTCCCCCTTCTTGCTCCCCCCCCCCCCGCACTTCCTCACTGGCGTTGGTTATTTGCATCCTTTATGTAAAAGAGATTTTATTATCGCAGCTGTGCAGCCCATCTCCTCTCTGGTAATTGGAGTGATATTAATTTCTGTGTGGCTGGGAGTTGATGTGAGTCCGGCGATGCCGTGCCGATAGGCTTTTCCTTTCTGTGCTAACCGCCGCGATAGGCCTTCTATCAGTCTCCAAGCAGGCACTGCACTTATCAGGAATGGAATGGGCAAAAAAAAAAAAAAGGAAACTTTGTGCAAGCCCGAATTTCTTCATCTTTATCTGGCAGGATCCGCCATGTGTCAGCATTGGCAGGCTAGGAAGATGCTGTGTGGAGGCCAGACGGGGGGGCGGGTTGCTCCTTGGGGCTGTCAAGTTTGTGTCCCTCCCAAACTCTTCCCTCCCGTTAGCTTGGCGGTTCAGGGAGAATGTCACTGGCTTCTTCTTGGCTTGAGCAGGGTAAGCACTGCCTCCGCTGGGACCCCACTCAGGCACCTGCGCTGGGCATATCTCTGCACCTGGCATTTGGATGAACCCGTAGACCTGTCTGCAGGGCATGGGGGGTCAAAGCATGCAGATGAGGGACTGAGCCCCTTCCCTCCCTCGTGCAAAGCACTAAAATCTGAGCATGGCAACCTTCTCCAAATTCCACCTCAAAGCTCGTTCTGACTCAAGACCGTATCGGATCGCAAGCTTTGAGGGTTTTATGCACATTTTTCTAAATATATGCATCAGTTGTGCACATCTTGGAAATGTACGCATTCTTTTCCCATTGATTAAAGCATATCTGTGTGCATTTTTCAAAAGTACACCTTGTTTCATGCACATTTTTCAAATGCACGCATGCCGTCTGACACATTTTTTTGGTCCGTGAATCACATTGCAAGCTCAAAAATCTATGGACTTCGACTGCAGATCGTGTCCATGTCCATGTTCATTATGGAAGGTGTGCACTAGGAAAATCCTGACCAAAAAGGAACTGAGACAAATTTCTCATACATCCCTACCTCTTGCTCATGGGCTGCTAGCAAAGGCTGAAAAAGAGTGTCCGGAAGCTTTGGTTGGTGAAAAATGCAACAGCTTGGCTGCTAACCGATGCAAGGTATTAGGGACATAATGCACCCTCCTAAAAGACCTGCACTGTTGCCTATTGCTTTCCAGGCACAATTTAGGGTGTTGGTTTTGACCTTTAATGCCCTAAATGGCTTAGGGCCTGTCTATGTCCTTTTCATCCTCATGTCAGCTGTGGGCCTAAGAGGTTCCTTATGGATCTGGGCATACATTGCCCCTGTCCCAGGGGTGCCACCTAAGACTAGGAGTGGGGGAGAAATGTGTTGACATTTTAATGTGAACTTAACCTAATTTCATACATTTGAAACAAAAACACAAACCAAAACTTGCACTTTTCTGGATTTTGCAATGGAGTTATCCAATCAACAATGGTGTGTATTCGTGAAAATTACATTCAGGAATGCATTATTATATTGGGAAAATTGCTTGCAAAAAATGTGTACTTTAGGCAAAATTGCATATAGAGATCTGCATGTATTAGGAAAAAGGCATGGAAAAATGTGTATGAATTTTCATATAATCTTTCTTAAAAAAAATCTCAAAAAAACAAACTTAAGTTTGAAACAATGAAAAATGGAGAAACCAAAATTGACAGATTTGTTCATTCCTACATAAGACAAAAACCTCAGAGGGGCAGGCAAAATTTCTGAAAAAGGCGTCCAAGGGCAGTTCATCAATGGGATAAGCCCTTCTGGGAGGTTGTAAGACTCCTTCTTTAGATGTGTGCAAATTCTAGAAATTGGACTGGATGTCTGCCAGGGATGTCGTAGGTATCCAAGATCCTGCCTTGGAAGTAAGACATGGATGAGGGGATGTTTTAATCGGGCATCTAAGGAACTGAGTTCCTTTGTTACAGAAACCCATGCCCCAGTCAGCACAAACTCTGGGTTTTGGAGGGCCCTTGGGCAAGACTTGCTTAATGCGCCCCATCCCCCAGCGAGTCTGCCTTCTCACCGCCATTGTCACCAGCCGCTCTTACTCCTCCTCTTCCTCATCATTGCTCCCACTTCTTTCTCGACAGACCAGGGATCTCCTGCGCCTCCTCCTCACCACCACTGTTGTCTGAGCCAGAGCGAGAGGCGGGTTGCAGTGGTGAAGAGGAGAAGCAACTCCAGGGGGCTCTTGTCAGTGGGCCCCTGCTGGGGGGTGGGCCCTCAGGAGGTGCCCAACCATGCCTACCCTTGATGGCAGCTGTGGCCACAATACAGTTATTAGCCTGTAAGATGCCATAACTCATTGTTGTGTCATATTCTTCTATTGAGTGAGCCGCTCTAAGAACTTTTTGCTATAGGGTTGTTGTAGGTCTGATTCTGTGAAAGTACCTTAAGGTTGGGCAAACAGACCACCCAGGACTGACGCACTCGCCAGGCCCCAGTTCTTAAAATGCACTGGCTTGTTGGGAAGAGCCCTGGGGCATCAGACCACAGCCTGTCAGTCTCGTCCAGCATCCCCCGGTGGCTGGCCAGATGCCTCCAGGAATTCCTCAAATAGGGCAGGAGGACAAGAGCTCCAGAACTGTTCCCCAGCGTTGATACAGAGAAGTATGCTTTCTCTGAAGCTGGAGATTTCAAGCAGCTGTTGCAGCTTTCAGTAGATTACTGAAGGGGCACTCTGGAAAATATTGAATTCTCCACCTATGGTTGGAGCCAGATTTGGGGGCAGATGTAAGACCAGTGGAGGCTGGTGGCTCCGATGTCAGTGGGGCAGTGGATCCGCTCCGGGTTTCAGTCAGAACTCTAAAGGAGTTGCCCAAGGTGCAAAGTCACCAGCCTCCACTGTGTAAGGCCATGCAGAAACTGCAGCCTTGTGTCTCGTTCTCCTCACACACACACCCCAAGCATCTCTAGGTAGAGCTGGAAAAGACCCCCTACCTAGAGAGCCGCTGCCGGTCCATGTAGTAGCTAATATGGAGCTAGGTGGACACCGTGGCTTAACTCAGTATAAATAAGGCTGCTTCCTCTGCTCCACATGATGTCTAGAGTCTCTCATCATGGCTGCACTTCTCCCTACCTTTCAGGCAAGGGATGGAGCAAAGGTGCAGAAATGCACAGCATCTCATCAGTGTTGCCCTAAATCAGGGGTAGCCAACCCAATGCCTGAAAGAACAGGTGAGACTGAAAGAACTGGGCATGTTTGTTTGTTTGTTTGTTTGTTTGTTTATTTATTTTTAAAACATTTGTATCCCGTCCTATATCATTAAGATCTCAGGGCGGTGTACAAATAAAATCAGTTTAAGCAGTATAAACCAATAAATAATTTAAACATCTAAAAACATATTAAACCATTAAACAAGTTAATACCAATTAAAATCTAAAACAATAAAACAGTTAAAACAGTGTGCTACTTTAGGGAATGCATTTTAGCCCTCAAAGGCTTTGGTAAAAAGCCATGTTTTTACTTGGTGCTGAAACGAGACCGATGTCTGCACCAATCAGGCCTCCGAGGGGAGGGCATTCCACACCTGGGGTGCCACAGCAGAGTAGGCTCTCTCCCATGTCCCTCCATAGCGTATGTCTCGTACTGGTGGGACACAGAGGAGGGCCCCTCCAACAGATCTCAGTTCTCAGGCAGGCAAATATAGGGAGAGGCAGTCCCTCAAATATTGTGGTCCCAAGCTGCTTAGGGCTTTAAAGGTCATCACCAAAACCTTGAATTCCAACTGGAAGCATATTGGCAGCTAGTGCAATTCCTTTAAAACTGGTGTTTTGTGATTTTTATGATGTACCGGTCAGCAGTCTAGCTGCTGCATTTTGCACCAGCTGCAACTTCCAAGTCATCTTCAAGGGCAGCCCCACATAAAGTGCATTGCAGTAGTCTAATCGGGAAGTTACCAGCGCATGTACTTCTGTGGCTAGTTTATCTCTGTCCCGGAAAGGCCATAGCTGGCCCAAAGTACTCTGGGCCACAGAGTCCACCTGGGGCTCCAGTGACAGGGATGGATCTAGGAGTACTCCCAAACTACTCACCTGCTCCTTCAGAGGGAGTGCAACCCCATCCAGGACAGGTCACTTACCCAATTCCTGGACTCAGGAACCACCAATCCACAGAGCTTCTGTCTTGTCAGGATTTAGCTTTAGTTTATTGGCCCTCATCCAGCCCATTATAGCCTCCAGGCACTGGTCCAGCACCTTCACCGCCTCAGCCGACTCCAACGACAAGGAGAAATAGAGCTGAGTATCATCAGGGTACTGGTGACACCCCCCCCCCCACTCCTAATGACCTCTCCCAATGGCTTCATATAGATGGGGGATAGAACAGCCCTGTGGCACCACACAGCTTAATAGCCATGGGGTAGAAGAGGAATCCCCCAGTACCACTCTCTGGAATCGGTCCTGCAGGTAGGAGTGGAACCACTGTAGCACAGTGCCCCCAACTCCCATCCTGCAGAGCCGATCCAGCAATGGTGTCAAAAGCTGCTGAGAGATCCAGGAAGATCAACAGGGTAGCACTCCCCCATCTCTCACCTGGAGTAGGTCATCAGTCAGAGCAGGCAAGGCCGTTTCAGTGCCGTACCCTGGCCTGAAACCAGACTGAAATGGGTCCAGACAATCAGTTCCCTGCAAGAACGTCTGAAGCTGCTCAGCCACCACACGCTCAACCACCTTGCCCCAAAAGGGGATACTGGCAATGGGGCGATAGTTCTCACACACCTCTGGGTCCAGGGAGGGCCTCTTCAGGCGAGGGCGCACTGCAGCCTCTTTCAAGGCAGCAGGAACCACCCCCTGACAGAGCGAAGCGTTTACCACTCCCTGGACCCACCCAGCCAATCCACCCCGCTACATCGTATTAGCCAAGATGGACAAGGGTCAAGCTTACATGTGGTGGGATGGACTGATTCAAGCGTCTTGTCCACATCATCAGGCTGCAACAAATGAAACTAATCCCAGGAAACACAACCGGACGGAACACAGGACACCTCCCCAGACTCTGTGATAACTGTGGCGTCAGGTTCTGAGCGAATATGAACAACTTTCTCCTCGAAGTGCCTAGCAAATTTATCACAGCAGGTGACCGAGAGTTCCGATCCCAGTTTCTCTGTGCCTGAGCAAGACCCCAACAGGCCCTTCACCACTCAGAACAATTCTACTGGGCAACATTTTGAGGATGAAATGATAGATGTGAAGTAAGATATATTTTTTTGCATTTTTTGTGCCGCATAATAGGCACAACAAAGAGTCTTTGCTAATCTTCGATTGTACTCGCTCAGAGACCTGCGCCACCTGCACTCTAGCTGTCTGGCCTGTTTCATTGCCCATAGATCTTCTGTAAACCATGGTGAATTTCGGGCTCTACAGCACCAGAGCGGGTGCTTGGGAGCGATTGTATCAGTGGCCCTTCCCATCTCACCATTCCATAGTGAGACCAAAGCAGGGAATGCTGATCCAATTTGCAGATGACACAAAATTGGGCAGGATAGCTAATACCCTGGAAGACAGAAACAAAATTCAAAGTGATCTGGATAGACTGGAGCGCTGGGCAGAAAACAACAGAATGACATTTAATAGGGATAAATGCCAAGTTCTGCACCTAGGAAAAAGAAACCAAAGACACAGTTACAAGATGGGGGATACGTGGCTCAACCACACTACAAGCGAGCAGGATCTTGGAATCATTGTAGATCACAGGCTGAATATGCGCCAACAGTGTGATGTGGCTGCAAAAAAGGCAAATGCTTTTTTGGGCTGCATTAATAGAAGCATAGCTTCCAAATCCCGGGAAGTACTAGTTCCCCTCTACTCAGCACTGGTTAGGCCTCATCTGGAGTACTGTGTCCAGTTCTGGGCACCACATTTTAAGAAGGATGCAGACAAACTGGAGAGGGTTCGGAGGAGGGCAACAAAGATGATCAGGGGACTGGAAACAAAGCCCTATGAAGAGAGATGGAAAGAACTGGGCATGTTTAGCATTGAGAAGAGAAGACTGAGGGGAGATATGATAGCGCTCTTCAAGTACTTGAAAGGTTGCCACAAAGAGGAAGGCCAGCATCTCTTCTCGATCATCCCAGAGTGCAGGACACGGAATAATGGGCTCAAGTGACAGGAAGCCAGATTCTGGCTGAACATCAGGGGAAACTTCCTGACTGTTAGAGTAATATGACTATGGAACCAATTCCCTAGGGAGGTGGTGGGCTCTCCCACACTGGAGGCGTTCAAGACGAGGCTGGACAGCCATCTGTCAGGGATGCTCTGACTTGGATTCCTGGATTGAGCTAGGATGGCTATATAGAACCTCCATGTTCATTTGCAGTCTATCTCTGAATGCCAGGTGCTGCGGGGCAACCAGAGGAGAAGGCCCTGCTAGAAAGCTTCTTTTGGGGGCACCATAGAAAGCAGGTTGGCGGACTAGATGGACCTTTGGTCTCTTCCGGCAGGGCTTTTCTTAAGGGCCGTGTTATTAAGGACATCAGAAGAGCCCTGCTGAATCAGAGGAAGGGTCTGTCTAGTCCAGCATTCTGTTCCCACAGTAGCCAGCCAGATGCCCCAATGGGAAGCCCACAAGTAGGACATGAGTGCAACAGCATGCTCCTGTTTGTGTTCCCCATCATACTGCCTCTGATTCTGGAGGCAGCATATTGTCATCAAGAACAGTAGCCATTGATAGCCTTCTCCACCATGAATTTCTCTAATCCCCTTTTACAGCCATTCAATCTGGTGGCCATCACTACATCTTGTCGTAGCCAGTTCCATAGTTTAACAGTGCGCTGTATGAAGATGCCCTTCCTTTTGTCTGTGCAGAATCTCCCACAAATTAGCTTCATGGGATGACCCTGTTGGGCTTTAGTATTGTGAGACCAGGAGTATAATGTCTCCCTGTGCACTTCCTCCCCACTATGGATCAATTCATACAGCTCTCTCAAGTTGGTCCTGTTGGTGGGGTTTGCTGTGCCCCATTGTTCCTGTTGAAGTGATCTTTGTACCTGTTGTATAGGTAAAGGGAATGACTGGAAGACTCAGCTGGCCGTGAACCCAACTGCCCTTTATTTATCACACACACAAATGAAGAACTTAGCAGAAGCTCTGCCCACCGTTGCTCCTCCCAACTCTACAGGAGCTGACAAGGTTCAACACAATAACGAAGCCACAGTACCTATACACACACATACGCACACGTCATGTGGTGGCGCAGAGGAGGGATCGCTCGGTTTTGTGAAACCCGTTCGATCTATGTTTTGCAGGTTGCCAGGCGTCTTCCATTCCGTCATCCACTCATTGATGGAATCAGATTTTTTTTAACCAGAATTCCATTCAGCAGTTGCACAAATGTGCAAATTAACTAATGTGGATTAGCTCATGTGTATTAGCACACTTGCACTAATGCAAATTAGCACTAATACCACCCTCCAACAGTGAAAAAATGGTCCATGAGTCCACAGAATCCACTTGACTTGGAAAAAGCCGGTCCGCTGGGGAATCCTCAGGTCGGATTCATAGAAATCAGAACATCAGAATCTGTTGTGGATTTTTCCAGCCTCCCTAATGCAGAGACCTGGGTGTCGTTGGGCGGGAGGGAAGCGTGGCTCTCTCCACTGTGCGTCTGTCAGTGCTGTGCAATACGTCGACTGAAACGAGAAAGTCAAGGGAAGGAGAGGAAAAATGCGAGAGGATTTTTTCTCTCTCACTCGCTCTTTTTAATCTTTGCTATGACCTTGTTCGCTGGAGGGGTCTTGGCTGCTTTAAAATTCTGATATGCAAATAGCTGATAGCTATAATCTATAATCCTCAACTTGGGAGCCTTTGCAGATGTAGCTGCCCATTCCATTTGCTTCCCGTTCTCTCACGTAGGCAGAACGTGGCAGTTTCATCTGCTGGGAGTTTGGAATTGCTCCCCCCCCCAACGCCCAAGAGTTGTTCTCCATTTTTGCCCCATGAGTAAGAGTGAGGGGGCAGGATGGTTGTAGGATCTCCAGGCTGCTTCTTGGCCTCTTCATAGAAGGAGATCCCCCATGGTGTTGTGGTAAATTTGGAAGTGCAGACACTCATCATGATGGTTCCCATAGCCACACCTCCCCCCACCCCAGGAAGTCCAAACATGCAAGCAGCTGTGTGGATCCATATCAACAAACTAGTTCTGGGAGTTTTCATCTGGTAGGAGCAGGCCTTTTGTAAAGCGAATGGGTAGAAATTGCCCATTCAAGACTTCATTGGCTACTGTGCTAAAAGGGATACTCGAATAGATAGACCTTTGGTGTGATCCAGCCAGACCCTTCTTATGTGCCTACTGGACTGCACTGGTCTGTTAGCACCCAAAAGGAAAAATAATAAAGTAAATCAATAAACAAGCGGCACAGCCCAAAGACACATCTCCCAGATTCTGTGTGCTCAGAACAAAATTAATTCTCCATCAAGCTGAATAGGACAGCCTATATAACGGATGGAATTGATGCACATTGGCACCACCTGTTGGGATGTGCTGTGTAATTTATTCTGCAGCTGCTATTGAGAGGAGGGGCAAGGAGTCATGTAGCGTACTAACCCCCCCCCCCCTGGATGTCCAGCAAGCCTTTGGTTCCATTACGTATGGCCCGCATAGCTTTCAAGCAGATATTTGCATCCCTGAGGACTAGTATCTTGCATTTGAAAAGGCATGCAGTGGGGAAGCCGCCATTCTCAAGACTGACTGATTCTGCACCCCACACCAAATTCCAAGTTTGTGGGGTGCTTGTGTAGAACCATGCAATGCCTGCAGCCCCTGCAGGTACCTAGCTCACCTCTTAACACCACTTTTTCTCACTATTGTGATAATTTGCCATGGTAATAATTTGAGCTGCATTTGGAGCTGTTAAGGTGCCAAACTCCTGGCTCACATACTGAAGGCTGCTTCTACTTTGGTATTTAAAAGTAGTTAGGGAGTAGGGATGAGACCAGAAAGTCGCTGAATCTGCATATCTTTGTGAATATTGGAACTCGGTACAAGTCTAAGATGCATGGCAGACAAATCTCCCCAGACTATACTTGTGACCAGCTATACTCATGACTATACTTTCCTGGCTCTAAACCTGAACTCCTTTTTGGCTGCTTAATCCATCCCTCTCTCCTCTTTTTTATTTTACTTTGTATTTATTTTTGAAATAAAGTTTAAAAAATAAACGGAACTAAAGGAACAACAACACACACAACAATATAAGAAAATCACTAAAGAAACAACGAAAATAACTAACTATAATTCTTAGTCTATAAGCAATATGCTTATGGAACATCTACAGTAAAACAGCCTAAGTAGGAGCTCAGGATCTAATGACAGAATGAAAATGCAAGTTATACAGCATATATACAGTGTGTGTGTGCGTATGTGTGCGTGTGCGCACATTTGTGTACAAGTATGTGTGTATTAGTCAGAAAAAATATAGGCAGCTCCTGTACTTGATAGGAGTACTTGATACCACGGTGCCAGAATTGTTCTTCAAGGTAGGATTCCTTGCCCGCTGCACTTGCAGAGTTGTTGTTGTTGTTTATTCGGTCAGTCACTTCCGACTCTTCGTGTCTTCATGGACCAGCCCACGCCAGAGCTTCCTGTCGGCCGTCGCCACCCCCAGCTCCCGCAAGGTCGAGCCCGTCACCTCCAGAATATCCTCCATCTATCTTGCCCTTGGTCAGCCCCTCTTCCTTTTGCCTTCCACTTTCCCTAGCATCAGCATCTTCTCATGATGTGGCCAAAGTACTTCAGTTTTGCCTTTAATATCATTCCCTCAAGTGAGCAGTCTGGCTTTATTTCCTGGAGAATGGACTGGTTTGATCTTCTTGCAGTCCAAGGCACTCTCAGAATTTTCCTCCAGCACCACAGTTCAAAAGCATCTATCTTCCTTCGCTCAGCCTTCCTTAAGGTCCAGCTCTCGCAGCCATAGGTTACTATGGGGAATACCATTGCTTTAACTATGCGGACCTTTGTTGTCATTGTGATGTCTCTGCTCTTAACTATTTTATCAAGATTTGTCATTGCTCTCCTCCCAAGAAGTAAACATCTTCTGATTTCCTGGCTGCAGTCAGTGTCTGCAGTAATCTTTGCGCCTAGAAAGACAAAGTCTGTCACTGTCTCCACGTTTTCTCCCTCTATTTGCTGCTAGCCATCCTTTCGGCTTTGAGCTAGCTGCGTCATCACATCTGGGTTGTACTGATCCATTTAGTTTTCATGGCAAGAATACTGGGGTGGCTTGCCGTTTCCTTCCCCAGGGATCGTATTTAGTCTGACCTCTCTGCCATGACCTTCCCGTCTTGGGTGTCCCTTCACAGTTTAGCTCATGACGTCACTGAGGTGCTCAAGCTGCAGCACCACGACAAGGAAATGACCTCCTTTGCTGGAGCACTTGCAGAGTACATTTATACATAAAAGTAGTCTCCCCAGTTTTTTGAACCCACTGCTTATTTAGTCGGGATTTCCAATCCCCTTTTAAAAGTGCGAGCAGGGAACTGTAGCCTCAGAGGTACCCTTAAAACTAGCAACTTGGAGAGGATAGGCTGAATTATGAAGTTTGAAATATTCTGCTATTTGAATCTAGCTTTGTATGGCATGGAAAAGTGCAGAACTCTATGCTATCTAAATGTAAATAGGTTTCCTGGATGCTAGAGGAAATGTAGAAATGTGGGGGAGGGTGTTCAAACTAAGATATCCATACACACACACACACACACACACACACACACGCCAAACATTGGGGACAGCTTAGCTATAGCTTGCTTGGTTGCTCACAGCCCCACTCTGGTATGCTCAGGAGTGCTATTTCATGGAGGGAGGGTTATAGGCCCATACAAGATGAAATGTTATGGACCTTTGATCTAGGGTGGGTCTCTTCCCCCCCCCCTCCAATTTCTGAAAATTATCCACACTGATCAGTCATTTTTCATCCTTTAATTTAAGCCATGCTTCCCCAACCAGGCACTCTCTAGCTGGGACTACAACTCCCATCATTCCCAGCCAACCTGGCCCATGGACCTCAGGATGATAAGACTTGTAATCCAGCACATCTAGAGAGTGGCAATTCGAGAAGGGCAACAGGATTTGCGTCCCCTTCCAGATGTTTTGGCCTACAACTCTCAAGATTCCTCACCACTGCTGTGCTGACTAGGGCTGATGGAACTTGTAGGCCAAAACATCGGGAGGGCCACAAGTTGCCCACCCCTGCTGTAGCACTTGCCTGCCTGTGAGGGGGTAGAATTGTGCAGCCAAATATGGCGGCACGCACACAGACGCAGGGCTCCGTGTCTGGAGGATCGACTCTCCCCGCACACCCCTGGGCCGTGCCGCTGCATGCCGCAGGGAGCCATTCAGTGCTCCGCTGGGATGCAGAGCCTGTTCCAGGCCTGCATCCGAATTGATCCATCTGTCATCGTAAGGGGATTAGCAGAGAGGCCCCTCTTCCCCTGGCGGCCTTTCCCGCGCTGAGCAATGTTCTCTGCCTTGCAAATGGATCAAGCCGCGACCCCCAGCCACTTCATCAGAGCGGCCGATGGGACCTTCGGAATACCAAACGGCCCTTTAACAAGGGGAGAAATAATTGGAAAGTGTCGCGCCACCTTCCCAACCTGTAACTCCATGTTGTGTTTTATTGTCCCATTTCCTTTTTATGGGCTCCTTTATTTTCACACCCCATCAAATATTCAAATATATCGGTGACCCTCGGGCCTCTTTATGTGGGGCCATTTGTCACCTTTTATTTCCTTTTCTCTCCTAGTAAAGAGCTTTCACCATTAATTACAGGTGCTAAGGAGCTGCCTGCTGGCCTGCCTGCTTCCTTCAGTAAGCTGGAGGGAAGCGGCTACTTTTGAGATGGTCAGAGTGTTTCTCCCTCCATCCCCCCGTAAGGGGCTAATATATTCTTGTAAATGAGCCTATGGGCATTATTTTATTTTTATTTTTTGTATTAGATTTATTAGCTACCCATCTGGCTGGCTACCCAGCCACTCTAGGTGGCATACAATACAAATAACACAAAATATAACCAATTTACTTGCTCTAAAAAACCCTAAAACACCCTAAATGCCTGCCTGAACAGCCAAGTTTTCAAAGCCTGGCAGAACCTCATCAAAGAGGGGGCATGGCAGAGTCACTAGGCAGGGAATTCCACAAAGTGGGGGCCACCACAGAAAAGGCCCTCTCCCTATTCCTCACCAGCCTAGCTGTCCTGGCTGATGGGACAGACAGAAGGCCTTCCGAGGCTGATCTTGTTGAGCAGCACCCCTGGTATTGTTGGAGGCGCTCCTCAAGATAGACTGGACCGGAACCATATAGGGGTTTAAAGGTCAATATTGACACCTTGAATTGGGCCCGAAAAACAACTGGTAACCAGTGCAACTCCTTCAGCACTGGAGCGATGTGATCTCACCAACGGCTGCCTTTAATCAGGCAGGCTGCCACATTCTGCACCAGCTGCAACTTCTGAACCCTCTTCAAGGGTAACCCCCCACACAGCGCATTACAGTAGTCTAGATGAGAGGAGACCAGGGCATGAACTGATGGGAGCAGATGGTTAGGGAGGCAGGGGCACAGCCGCCGTATCAGATGGAGTTGGTACAGTGCCGGCTCACAGCCGACTCCTGAGCCTCCATGGACAGCTGGGACTCTAAACTGACCCCCAGGCTGTGGACCTGGCCCTTCAGGGGCAGCTGCACCCCATTCAACACCAGGTCAAGCTCCCCCAACCTCCCCTTGTCTCCCACCAAAAGTACTTCAGTTTTGTTGGGGTTCAGTTTCAGCTCATTCCTTCCCATCCAGCCACTCACCAACTCCAGACACTTGGACAGGGTTTCAATGGCCACCCTTGCGAGGATTTAAATGAGAGGTAGAGTCACCCTATCCCCTGTGCGTACTGCTATTTTTCTGTTTGTTCAGTAGCTTTATATCCCATCTTTATTCCATCATGGAGCTCAAAGTGTCATGCAAAGGGTTTCCAGAGTGGTCTCCCACCAGGCACTGACCTGACCCAGACATGCTTAGCTGCAGCAAGAATGTCTCATCACATGACACCATATCCCTGTGTTAGTCATTTGTGGCTTCCAAAAAAACAAAACCCACCAACCAACTTTTGTAAAGCTTCCCTGACTGATTGCTTGGAGGTGGTTCTTAGCTTGCCATAGCCGAGCAGGGAAATGGTGCCTTATAAGCTTGTGCTGCTAATGTATAGAGCACCCTTAATATACATGTTGGTTCAGTATTTTAGGGCACAATCCAGCCAGTGTTAAGCACTGTTGGGTAGGGCTACCACCTAAGTAATTGTATGACTTTGAGTTGATCGATTTAATTAATCAATTAAATCTTCACATGTTTGCAATTGAGAAAAAACATTTCTAAGGGGAAAAGCATGATTCCTTTCATTTTAAAGGTTGCTTGTATATACTCTCTCTCTCGCAGAGGGTATGCCGCTTTTAAGGTGGCGCTTGCCTTCTGCAGTTTTTTTTTAAATAGTTGTATTAAAATAATGTATTTTTTAATCTGATGGCCAATTTTAATAAATTGAAATATATTTTAATCAGTTAATCTAATAATCGATCAGTTGACTGAATGTTGAAACCCTCCTTTTGAATCCTGCTAATTTCAAGGGGCAAAAGATAAGCATCTGCTTAGAGATATGCATCGGCTTAGTTTTCCCGCTGAAATACTCAAGGGTTTAAAGTGCTTAGCCCTGCCTAGTTGATGCCCTCAAACTATGTTGACCCTTCCAGTGTACCTATGGGGAAGTCATTTTTCCCCATTTTAGAGATGGGAAACTGAGGCTGGGAGGTAGCAATTTTGCCAGACTGGACAATGAGAGTAGGGGGGATTTGAACTCGGATCTCCCAGACCAAAAGCAGTGATTTATTCAGCATGGTTAAACAACATCCTTGAATGAACTACATTTCCTAAGGGTCCAGTGGCCACTACAGGTGGGGGAGAAATTCATTTGGCTCACATTTTAATGTGAATTTACCTAATTTCACACATTTGCGCCAATACATGAGCTGAAGCTCATTTGTCCTTCAAAATTCGTGCTTTGCTGAATTTTGGAATGAAGTTCTCCAATCGAACCTGCATATTTTAGGGCAAAGTGCACACAAAAATGTACATATGTGTGAAAACAATGTTCAAAAATCATTATATTTGGAAAATTGAAAAAAAAATTCAATGTTAGTATGTTAGTCAGAATTGCACACAAAAGCATGCATTGCGAGAAATGTGTGCAAAACTGCAAGCAAATATACATGCAAACTTTTAAAAAAAATCTCAAGGTTTGGTACGAGCCAAGTTTAAGTCTGGAAAAATGAGGAACTGAGGGAATCTGAAATTGACAGATTAGTGGCCACACACATCTGGGGTTAGCCGGGTTGGGCAACTTGTGGTCCTTCAGACATTTTGGCTTTCAACTCCCATCATCACCATTGGCTATGCTGGCTGGGGCTGATAGGAGTTGTGGGCCTAAATGTCTAGAGGACCACAAGTTGCTCACGCCTGGGCTAGAGCAATATAAGAAGAACCCAGGTGTATGGGACCAATGTGGGCCCGTGTAGTCCATTATCCTGCTTCCCAGGGAGGCCAACTAGATCCTTCCAGGAAGCCCGTAATAGGGCATGGCATCAGTAGCCCTTCCCCACACTTGCCCCAGCCCCCCAGCATGTGTTATTCAGGGACAGACTACTTCTGAACATGGAGGTTCCATAAAGACATGATGAACAGCCATTGATAGACCTCCCCTCCAGGAAAAGCCTTCCAGGGAAGAAGACAGAGCTTCACGACTGGGTTCAGTCCTACTGTAAGTCTGTTAAGAAACGGGCTGGTGGGGCCTGAGCAACTGCCTTGATGGATCAGTCCACAGTTCTGTGGCCAACTCTGGTCACCCAGATACCCTTGGGAAGCTCGTAAACAGAAGCATGGGAGTGATGGCCATCTCCTGTGGCTTGAAGCCTTTCACTTACTTGGATCAGGATACACTGCCACTGGATGGGGAGTTCCATTTTGCTGCTATAGCTAATAATTGTTTATATTGTCTAAGCCTCTGCCTGCCCAAGAGGCAGCAGATGCTATCTAATTAAAACGGCGCATTCTCTTTTTCCTCGACCTCTATTTTTGTTCCTTTTTTTTTTCTTTTTCTCTCTTTCCTTTCTTTCTTTTTTATCTCTGCTGCGACTCCTGCCTGACTAATCTTTCCCCGCCTGAAGTTTTCTGTGCAAACCTCAAGGTTTTTTATCGGGCGGCGCAGGGCAGTGTGAGGCGGGACGGCCCGTTCTGATGGACAGGGCAGGGTTGGCCACGATCTTCCTGATTATCGTGTGTGTGTGTGTGTGTGTGTGTGTGTGTGTGTTTCTCTTCCCCCTTCACATTGGTATGTGTGGGTGGGAAAAATTATTCCAGCTATTTTTCTTTATCGCTCGTAGCAGAGTTTTACACTAGATAGTCCTATTTGTTTTAGATTACCGTGCTGAAGGGGAGGGCCGGGCCAGGCGGTGGGAGCCTGTTGCATGCTGGGATGGAGGTGGCCCCAATCCACAAAGCACATGACATTTGGCAAAACATCCAGACACAAATATATTCCAGCAGAGATCAGCTTGAGAGCTAGGATGGTGCAGTGGTTAGGCTGGTCTTCCCCAGCCTGGTGTCCTCCAGATGTATTGGACTGCAACTCCCATCATGCTGGCTGAGAATGATGGGGGTTGCAGTTCAACACATCCGGAGGACACCGGTTGGAGAAGGCTAGCTTAGGGGCGCCACCCTCAGGCCTTGCTTCAAATCCACACACAGCCATGGCACTCACAGGGTGATGCTGAGCCAGTCACTACCTGTCAGCCTAGCATACCTCATAGGGCTGTGATGAAAGCAGGCAAGGACCATGCGCCCTGCCCTAAACGGGGAGAGCAGGATAGAAAAAAGCAGTGAAGGAACACCAGTTCTCCTTTCCTCCATACAGGTTTGGAATCACCCTTTGATACTGCTCCAGATGTTCCAGGGTTAAAAGGTTCAGGGGAAGCCCTCCGTGGACAGCTGGACTGTTGAAACTGAGACACTTAGAGAGGGGATTTTGGTGGGGGGAGGAGGGAGGGAGACAAGGTGGGTCACGCCAGTGCTGATAAGCCACCGGCGTAAAACAGAAGAAAAGGCAGCGCAGAGTCCCGTCTTTTATTAGACACAATAACCCACACCCTGGCGGGGGAGATAGGATCACGGTTCATTCCAGGCCTGAATGCGCCACCCTTGCCGCCAGGATATGATCAGACCCTCCAGAGCCCATCTCCCTTTTGTCCCTTCTCCTTGGAGCCGATGATATCAGGGACCAGCCAGCCGGGGCTCCGGTTTATGAGAAAATCTCTTCAAAGGGTGTGTGGGGATGGGTGGAAGTGGGGCAGTAGGAGGGAGGGTTGAGAAATAAATAAATAACACCTGACTTGGAGAACAAGAAAAGCGGGGAGGAAAAGGGGTGTCTGGGAGGAAGTTTGGACTTCAGGGGCAGCTCAGGAATCAGGGGAGGCAAGCTAGAAGCATAAGGCAAATGCAGGTGATGGTTTGCCAAGTTTCTGCTGCATGCAGATAACCGCTTGGGCACCTGGTTGACTGACTGGCCTGGCCAACGCATGCAGCGACCCTGCCCTGGAGCTTCTGGCAGCTCGGGGAAGTGGGGCTTCCTAAGTGGCTACTTGCTGACGGTAGCAAGTTGGCCTTTGGAAATGGCCCTCTGCATTGCTTTGCCCAACAGGGAACAAACCCCTGTGGTCGCCTGCTCAAATCTCCTCCCCTCTCGCGTGGAAGGTAGGAAAGAGTGCGCGATCCAAAGGATCACTCCACTGACAATTCTGGTTGGTTGTTGGGTCTGAGTGCAGTTGTTCATGTAGCAACCACTTTGCCTGGGTTTCTGCATCCCAGCCAACTTTCTCCACTTCCTCTCCTGCCCGTCCGCTGTCAGATTTTCGACTGAAAGCTCATTGGGGCAGAGATCTAATCTGTTGAGCTGTAAAGTATCACGTTCATTGATGGTGCTATGTTTATTATTATTATTATTATGTTTTTTATTATTATATTATTATTATTTATTCAACTCATTTCATATTGGGGCAATATCTTTGTTAGGCCAGCCCAAAAGTCACAAAATAGTGTGCAAGCTTTCAAATTCTCCAGAACTCTTCATCAGGCTAGGTGGTAGACAAAGTAAAATTGCAGGGGGACATGGAGGGTAGCCTGAATGCTTGCACACTATTTTGTGACTTTTGGGTTGGGGTTGCCCCAATATGGATGTTGGATTTTTTTTATGACAAACATGGCTGCCTTTGTTTTGAAATAAACAACGAATATCCCAGGACTGGAAACAACATCTGCAGTGCAAAAGGAAGCCGCTTTTTAAATTGGCTTAACCTTTATGACTTCCTCCAAAGAATCCTGTGAATTTTATCTCAGGGCGGGGGCTGGCCGTTGTACGACAGATCCCCAGGATTCCTTGGCAGGATGCTGTGTGTGACAGGTTTGAGGCTGGTTTATATTCACAGTGTAGACATGCCCTTTCCAGTTGAATCGATTGATTTTTTGCCCCTGCACGGGGCTGCTGCTTAAAAAACTGCTGGCAGTTGCCAGAAAGTTGAATTCTTTTTCTCCCTTCAGTCTTACCCAGCCCTGCTATAATCCACATCTCATGGTGTTAAAATAGTTTCATGAATCACCGTTAGCTTGCAGAAAAGAGAACGTGGCAGGGGCTGTGCCGAAGCCAGGCATAAAACCGCCCTGTCGGTGCTCGTGTTCCTGCCACTGACCCTTGGCCGAAAGCTCTTGCTTTTGAGGTTGGTGGCTGATGGGGGGTGGGTAGACAGGCCTGCGTTGCAGTACAGGCTTGGTAAGAGGTCCTCCATTAATGGGGTCAGGGTTTGTGGCGATAAAGATTTGCTGTTGTTAACTGTGTCAAAAAATCAATAACTCCCCAGTGATGCCTGGCTGCGATAGGAGAGGAGAAATCCCCAATAGCCAGCTAAGCAGCGGGGGCTGGGCACAAGCTGGCGGTGAGGTGGGGAGCTTTGGAGAACCTGCGACCCTATAGAAGAGGGGAGAGGTGGGGGGGATTGGGGGTCTGCACATTGCCAGCCCAATGCCCCTAGCAAGGGAGCACACGGCTGCCAGGATGCCATTTTGAAACTTGAGAGGAACAACAGTGGCTGGATGCCCACGCAGGGCAGCCTGGCGAATCGTCTGTCGAGAGGCCACGGTGAGGGGCACAGGAGAGCTCCGAAGGCAGAGGGACCGTCGGGGGTGGGGGGTATCGTGTGGGCTGGACCTTGTCCCGCCCCACCTTGCTGGCAGTTCAGAACAACTGCGGCCCAAGCGTACCAAGGTGCAACAGGACTCTGTTCTGAGTCTGACATGGAACTGAGAGCGACCACAGGGCCATGTGGGCCACCCAGAGCAACTGCTCCTCTCCAGGGCGTTCATCTTCCTTGAGCCACTGCTGGGAGAAGCACGTGCACGGCGTTTTGGCCCTTTTTTAATAATACTAATTCTACTAATAATAACTTATCAAGTGCTTTGTTACAAAGTGCTGTACATAAAAGAATAACTCGACAATTTTAAATACATAATTACAATTATTCTAGTACAACTTAACTCAAAAATACAATATTATAACAATAGTCTTAATAACCCAAATACACATAAAAGCCGCTTTCTCCTTTGCAGTTAACAGCGATGCAGCTGGGCTCTGAAGAGAGTGGTTTGCCCAAGGCCTGAGGTTAGCACTTGGGATTGTGAAACTTCGACAAGGGAGGGGCAGCCTTGTTCGGGCAATTTGCCTGGAGTTTGAAAAACCCCAGTACGTTTGTCCATCTATGAATTTCTCATCATGTCCTCAGTGGGCCACAGTGGGTGTGGGGAAGGTAGGGGGCCAGCCTCTCCCAGTCCCCTCCTCCTCCTCTTCCTCTTCTCCACGTCTAATTTTAAGACCCAACGGCTCCTTTGTTATCCCCAGTGCTGCCCCCTGATTATTTGAGCACCCGAGCTGGCAAAGCCGGGATAATCCCCTTAGCCCCTTTGGAGAGATTTTCTTTTGTGCAGGAAGGTGAAGATTGAAGACGTTGCTTGTGCGCGGCTTTTAAAACTCTCCCCAATCAGCCCTCCATCTTATCAGACTGGTGCTATCGTGCATCATTTCGCTAGTTGAAACGTCAGGGTTTGTTTGGGTTTATTTTATTTATTTTTTTTAATCCTTCTGCTTCGTATTTGCAGCTTCTTGAAGGAAAACCAGCTTTTAACAAACAGCCTTAGAAATAGGGATGGGGACGAATGTTGTTTGGTTTTCATTGTAATGCAAATTTACCCAAGTTCGCACCAATACACAAACCGAAACTCGGCTGTTCTTCAAAATGGGTATGTCTCTGAATTTTGCCTGGAGTTCCCCAATTTTTTTAAAAAAAATCATGCAAAAATATACTTCTTTTATTTATTTACAATACTTCTATACCAGTTAATATATTAAAATCCCCAAGCGGTTACCATTAAAATAACAACATAACAAGATAAAAGCAAGATAAAATAATAAATCATTAAAAACAGAGACATTTAAAAACATAACAGCATCATAACGATAAAACAGCATGGTAACAGAGTCTCACTGGTCACTGTAAATAGATGGGTTTTCAAGAAGCGTTTAAGACTTGCCACCATTTCTGCCTCTCGGGTCACATTTGGGAGAGTATTCCAAAAGGTGGATGCCACCACTGAGAAGGCCCACTTACATACCGCTTCCAGATAACATTCCTTTGGCCACAGGACAATCAGTAAGGGCTCCTCAGGAGATCTCAGGGGTCGACTGGGTATATTCCGGAATAGAAAATTAGTGGAAATAACGTTCAGAAATGCATTATATTAGGAAAACGGCTTCCTGAAAATGTGTTTATTTGGCAAAATTACATACCGAAATGCATCCAAACATGTGTATGAATTTTCATGCGAACTTTTACCAAAAAAAGCCTTCAGTGTTTAGGAGGAACCAAACTTAAGATTGGAAAAATGAGAAACCGCCATTGACAGGTCCCTCTCTCCCTGTTCAGAATACTAGATTTGGTCTGTTTAGCTGTCATCCCCTTTCCCGTAGAGTCAGCCACAGATGCCTCTCGGAAGCCTGTGAGCTGGGTATGTTGCTAACAGCCAACCCTTCTTGCTTTTCCCCAGCACCTGGTTACTCAGAGGTGTGCAACTCCTGTTCATGGAAGCTCCACTTTGCTATCATGGCTTCATTATGGACAGAGAGATGTTTTCCTCCCTCTCTCATGATACTAGACCATGGGTGAAATTGCTGGGCAGTACATTCAGGACAGAAAAAGGAAAATCCATCTGCATGTGATGCAAAATGAATTGATGGGATCAGCGGCCACAAGGCGGCCTCTGCCTTACGTGGCTCTAAAAGAGGCCTGCACACTTTCACAGGGAGGAGGAGTGCGTGATCCTCCGCTATGAGGCATGATGGCAAATGGAACCTTTTATGTTCAGAGGCCGCGTGCTGCTGAGGACCCTGCTTTTCCGTGTATTGGCGGCACCTTGCTGGCCACTGTGGGGCACAGAGTGCTGGATGAGATCAGGGTGCAGAGCCTCAGCCCCGTGGGGCAAATCTGGCCCTCCGGGGGTTCCGATCCGGCCCTCCAGGCTTCCCCCAGTGGCCACACCCCCATCTCCTGGCTTCACCCCCTTTCTCTTGACCACTGGTCATTGGTAGTTTCCTGGCTTTTGCAGGGGGCAGGGGGGGTTCTCCTATTCTGCAAGGTTGTTTTTATTATTATTATTATTATTATTATTATTATTAAATTTATTAATCGCCCATCTGGCTGGTCACCCAGCCACTCTGGGCGATGTACAACATACAATAAAACAGTTTAAAACAATAAAATTCTACAATAAAAACATTTTCTAAAATACCCTAACCCACCCCAAATTCCTGCCTGAACAACCACGTTTTTAATGCACGACGGAAGCTCATTAAAGAGGGGGCATGACGGAGTTTCCTAGGGAGGGAGTTCCACAGAGTGGGGGCCACCACAGAAAAGGCCCTCTCCCTCGTCCCCACCAGTCTAGCTGTCCTGGCTGATGGGACAGAGAGAAGGCCATCCGAGGCTGATCTTGTTAAGCGGCCTGTCTGGTGCTGCTGGAGGCGCTCCTTAAGATAGGCTGGGCCGGAACCATATAGGGTTTTAAAGGTCAAAACCAACACCTTGAATTTGGCCCGGAAAACAACTGGTAACCAGTGCAACTCCTTCAGCACTGGAGTGATGTGATCTTGCCGGCGGCTGCCTTTAATCAGGCGAGCCGCCGCGTTCTGTACCAGCTGCAGTTTCCGAACCGTCTTCAATGGTAACCCCACGTAGAGCGCATTACAGTAGTCTAAACAAGAGGAGACCAGGGCATGTACTACCGATGGGAGCAGATGGTCGGGAAGGAAGGGGCGCAGCCGCCATATCAGGTGGAGTTGATACAGCGCTGTCTGGCTCACAGCTGACACCTGAGCCTCCATGGACAGCTGGGAGTCCAAAATGACCCCCAGGCTGCGGACCTGGTCTTTCAAGGGTAGCCGTACCCCATTCAACACCAGGTCAACATCCCCCAGCCTCCTCTTGTCTCCCACCAAAAGTACCTCGGTCTTGTCAGGGTTCAGCTTTAGCCTATTCCTCCCCATCCAGCCACTCACCGTCTCCAGACATTTGGACAGGGATTCTACGGCCAACCTTGGTGAAGATTTGAATGAGAGGCAGAGCTGCGTGTCATCCGCATATTGATGACACTGCACCCCAAACCTCCTGATGATAGCCCCCAGCGGCTTCACATAGATGTTAAATAGCATTGGGGAGAGGATGGAACCCTGTGGCACCCCACAAGTAAGTGCCAGATTGGCATGCTTCTCCTAAGGTTTACTGACTGTCAGCAAGACCTTTAAAGTAAAATACGCTGGTGTTTCTGGCCCTGGCCCATTTTGCCTTCAGCCCCGCCCACAACACCCCAGGAGCTTCTTCAAAATGGAATTTGCCCCTTGAGGGGGAAGAGGTTCCACAGCCCTGGGCAATACGGAATTTTGCTTTGATCCAGCAGGAGTGATCTGTTGTGTTTATGCAGCCTTTGGAAAACCTGCTCTCCACGGGTCTGTGAAGAACATAGGTCCTTCCAGTGGGTACAAAGCTGGAGTTGGAGCTGGTATGGATCCCTTCTGCCTTGGTGGCTGTTCAGAGAGGAGGCTTGTGGGGGAAGGACCACTCAGAATTGTGCCTGGAGTTGCAGATGTTACCAGGTTTCTTGATTTGGCTTCCTTCCCACTTTACCCCCAGTAGCAAATCTGTTCATCTTTTTGCACACAACGCTGTCGGTAACTGTGATCTGCCACAGCTGTTTCACATTCAGAGAGAGGGGGCAGGGGTGGGGGGATTGCGGCCTTCCTCACAGGGTTGTTTTGAAAGTGAAAACAGTGAAATTATAATGCACTAATCAATAACAAAAACTGGCTGGCAACAGATTGAAGACCAGCAAAGAGAAGGACTTCACATAAATATGCTCAATTGATCTGTGGAATTGCTGGCCACAGGATGTTGCAATGGGCTAGATTAGATGAAGGAGGTAGATACCCAGTGGATAGAGCTGTGTGTGACGATTGGCCATAGCAGCTGGAAAATCCAAAGTCCATAAGAAACAAGCAGAGGGGGATGAGATGGGAAGCAGGACCATTCCACCAGCCCTGCTGAAAGGCCATTTGTATTTTTCCTCTTCCCTCCCCATCCCTTTTTCCTTTTTGATCGTGTCTTCTTTGATTAAGCCTGTGTGAAAGAACTGTTCTTATTCATTCATTCATTCATTCATTCCTTTATTTTTATCCCAGTCCTCAGCCAAAACGGCTTCCATAGTGACATACATACAATGAGTAAAACAAGACAGTCCCTGCCCGCAGGCTCACAATAATAATAATTTTTAAAAAAACATGGCTGCAGAGGGTAGAGGAAAAAATGTGGTCTTTCAGCAGGGCTGATAGAATGGCCCCACTTCCCCCCTCATTTCCCTCTGTACAGCAGAGGTGGGGAACCTCATTCAGCCCAAGGGCCAAATTCCTTTTTGGAAAAGCTCTTGGGGGCTGCGTTCCAGTGGTGGCTGGGGCCCAAAACATCAACATTCAAGTATATTTTAGTTTAAAGCTTGTACTGCCAGTAGCTTTAGGGAAAACATTTCAACCTTTTAGAGAGGGCACGGGGAACTGTACAAAAGCCAGGAAACCACCAAATGATTGGTGATTGGGTAAAAGGTGTGAGGCCAGGGAAAGGGAGCTCAGCCGTCTGGGAAACCCAGGAGGGCCGGATTTCGGCTGTGGGCCTGCATCCCCCACCCCTGTTAAACAGCCTGCTAGAATGGTTGCCGGCAGTCTGTGTTTCCATTGCTTGTATGTATGCCGCTCCAGGAACCTTTTTGGTTTAGTTACCGGCTACAAATGCCATTCGTAAATAATTAATTAATTAATTAATAAGGGCAGTTTATATCTGACAATGAGATGCAGAGGATGCCATGCCATCCATGCTGCTCTTGGACTTCTGTTCAGCGTCCAGTGGATTGTTCTCAGAAGGCGGACCTGCTGAGCGACCTGGACGTGGGATGGCAAGGAGCATTGCTTGCTCCACGTCCCCAGCCTCACCACGATGGCGGAGATCCGTCTACAGTGCCTAAGAGGCACTCCAGGAAACGGAAGCCTTTTCAGACAGTGTCCCTTGTCTTATTTTCCTCTTTTCTCTCCCCCCCCCCCGCTTCCATTCCTTTTGTAACTTTATTATCGCAAGTGAACAGGCCGATACTGGCCCAATTTGGTTAATGATCCTGGAGATAAGAGTTATTCCGATAACTTCCAGGCCAGCTGGCTTGCGGGAGCCAATCGGATCCCGGCTTTGCCAGGAAACTGATGGGGAGATAAGATAACGGTAGAATTGTATTAACCTGCAGGGTGGTGAAACCGAGCGCTCACACCACCGATCCTGAGATTAGGGGCAGCGAGACGCGCGCGCCCACGGAGCGAGTGGGGGGGGAATGGACTTTGTTCCTCGTGATAATCTGTAAGATTGTTCAGGCCATTAGCTGGGCTGGGCTGGGCTCTTATTAATAGATGCGTCATTGTGGCTTCTCTTTCTTTCTGGCTGGGGGAGAGGCATGTGTATGGGAACCCGTGGGGTGCCGCATTAAGTGACCCTCAGAGAGTGTCACCTTTGGCCCTTCCTGACCCATTGTGGGGCTGCATGCGCACGCATGCCGTCTCTCTCCCCCTCTGGTGTGCATGAGGTTTTATGGCAGGGGTGCCCAACCTCAGGCTTGGGGGCAACTTCTGGCTTTCCTGGAGTCCCAACCCGGCCCTTGGGTTTTACCAGTTGGCCACACGCCCCTTTCCCCCAACGCCCAATCATTTAATGTGCAGTTTTGCACAGTTTTTCCCCCCATTCCAAAAGGCTGAAATGCCTCTCCTAAGGTTTAGTAAGTGGCAGGAAGAGGTTTAAGGTAATAGATGCTGGTATTGTTTGTACTCCCCCCCCCCGCGCGCCTTTGGCCCTGCCTCTTTTGCCTGCGGCCCCGCCCACCACTGGAGTGCAGCCCCCAAGAGCTTCTCTGAAATGTAATTTTGCCCTTGGGTAGGAAGGGGCTCAGCACCCCTGCCTTAGGGGCAGGGAGGGAGATTGCATGCAGACTGCTTAGGAGAGCAGAAATATGATGAATACGATCTGAGGATTCAAGACCATATTTCCATCGTACATAACTATAAAAAAATGGACCACACCAGAACTGTGCAGAGTGGTTTACTCAAGGAAAAGGAAAAGGCTGAGGTGGGCCAAGAAATATATTAGTTAAACCACTTTTAACCCAGGCATCCCCCCATAAAAATCCCTGATTATTGATTGATTTTTAGTACTTTTATGCCTCCATTCTGCCAGAGCCACCAAGGTGGTGTGCAACAATAAACCCCTCATAAGAACAGCAGCCTCCCTGGGGTCCCAATCCAGGCTTCCAGGGTTGCCTACATGGCCCCGCCCCTTTTCCCCAACCGCTGCTTGGTTGGTGGCTTCCCCGGTTTTGCATTATTATTTTTTTTCCATTTAGAAAGGTCGAAATGCCCCCTAAAGCTGAGTTACTGACAGTAAGAGCGTTCAGCAAAAGTAGCCTGGTACATTTTTGCGCGTGTATATTTTGGCCCCGAGAGCTTCTCCGCAACTGAGTTTGGACCCTCAGGGTGACAGAGGGCTGGCACTCCTGCTTCGGAAAAACAGGGGACAAGGTGGCGCCTGTTGGACGCACACGCAGACGCCTCGGGCACGTGCGGCCTGTTGTGCATGTACCACAAGGGTCCTTTCAGCCACGGCCCCAGAGGGGAACGGCTTCAAACTGTGGCTGCAGCTTTGAGCTGCCCTAGCCATGGCCTGTCATCTTTCGAAACAGACCGAGCCCTGTCTTGGCTCTGGGTGGGTCCTGCGTCGGCCCCCATCCCATGGGGCGAGATGGGCTTGGTTTGCCCAAGGATGTGGCTCTGTGCTTGTGGGCTTGATGGCCAGTTGGCAGGGAGGGGGCTCAGTGGTGGATTTCTGCTCTGCTGAGTTTCACCTTGCTTTCCTAGAGCTGCCCTCCATCATCTGCCTTGGTGTTTAACAGGGGGAGCATGTTCCTGTTTGGCCATTTTTTGCCAAATCCGGCCGGGCCGAAGGGAGGGAGGGAGGGAAGGAGCTCTGCTCAGCTTGGCCTATTTTTGTCCCCTTGTGTCTGGAACGGTTGCCTCCTTTTATCAGTGGCTGTGTGTTTTCTCTGGTGGGGATTGATACACAGAAGATGGAGTGTGCTGACATGGGAAGTGTCAGGCGAAGGCTCTTATCTTGGAGACATGGTCTCCTGACCCAAACGCAACTGATTAGCCAGCAAGAAGCTGGAGGAGGAGGAGGAAGAGGAGGAGGAAGGGGGGCAGTTGGGCACAAAAGGAGTTTGTTTGCCAAGCTGGCCAGAACTTGCAGTTGAATGCTAAGTTGCCAGCTTCCCTCAAGGTTCCTGAGAGGGAGGAAGATTTGTGTGGGGCTGAGCGACCAGAAATGGAGAATTACACAGCATCCCCTGTCCCTCCCAAACACACAGGAAGCAGCCTTATACTGAGTCAGACCATTTGCTCCTTCTAGTTCAGTACTGTTGTTTAGCTTAGAAAAAAGGTGAGTATGGGGAGAGGTGGTCGAGATGTGTGCAATTATGCATGGTGTGGAAAAGGTGGATCAGGAGAGGTCTTTCTCCCTCTCTCATAACACTTTTTTATTTAAAAAAAAAAATATTCATTGGACTCCTTTCAGGGCAGAAGCCCTCTCAAGGCGGCTTACAACAGTACAATACATAAAAGCAATTACAATATTAAAAGTGATAGAAACATAAAAACAATAAAAACAATAATAAAAGCCAACAATAAAAACAATAAAAGCCAACAATAAAACCAACAATGATCTTAGCAGCAGCAGCAACAGTAGCAGTCATCAATAGAAGGCCAAGGTAAAATAATATGTTTTCAAGGCCTCCTTAAGGAGGACCCAATGGGGTCATCCCATGAAGCTGAATGGTGGGAAATTGAGGATGGATAAAAGGAAGGACTTTTTCACACAGCACATAGGCAAACTATGGAATTCGCTACCACAGGATGTGGTGATGGCCACCAATTTGGATGGCTTTAAAAGGGCGCTGGACAAATTCCTGGGGGAGAAGGCTATTGATGGCTCCTACTGACTGTGTGCTACCCCCAGGATCAGAGGTGGTATACCTATGTGCACCAGTTTCTGGGGAACACGAATTGGAATGTTCCCTATTGCAGTATTGTGCTCATGCCCTGCTTGTGGGCTTCCTACAACCAGCTGGCCGCTGTGTGACCAGAGTGCTAGCCTACAGAGGCCTTTGGCCTGATACAGCATGGCTCTACTTATAAAAGGTGTGTGTGTGGGCGTGTGTGCAAACCATATCTCTCACACCACTTCCAACTCTTTTAAAGCTATCTTGGATCCACAAAGCCTTGGGCTGGACTTAGAGACTCAGATCTCAAGAGCTGCTTTGACAGTGGCTACAAACCATTGGAATTGTATTTTTCATCGTTAACGCTAAGGCTGCAATGCCATATACCAGGGCTGGGGAACCACTGGTCCTCCAGATGTTGAGCTCCCATCAGCCCTGGCCAGCATGGCTAGGTGAGGCATGATGGGAGTTGTAGTCGAGTGACACCAGGAGGGCCCAAGTGCCTCAGCCCTGCCATACACATTTAACTGGGAGTTTGTCTCATTGAATTCCTTGGGACTTATCTAGTACACATGCATAAGATTACACTGTAAGAGTCTGTTTTAACCCAGGATGGATCACTTGCAAATATTAACATGGGATAGAAAGTGAAGATGAGGCATTTATCAGTGATGAGGCATCTACGCTATTTGCGTTCCCCTTATTTTCGCCGTCTTAGTCTACGTAAATGTTTACGTAGACTAAGATGTGCCAAAATAAGGAATGCAAATGGCGGCGCCCATGGGCGCCGCCATTTGCATACGCGCGTTTTTTGTTTTTTGTTTTAAGTCAGCCGTGATAGGCTACGTAAAGATTTACGTAGCCTATCACGGTGTTTTTTAAAAATCTAGCCGTGATAGGCTACGTAAATCTTTACGTAGCCTATCACGTTTTTTTGTTTGTTTTTTACCTGGAAATGGCGGCAGCGGCAGCCAGTCGGAAGACCGGCCGCCGCCGGAGCCGCCGCCGCCACCACCAGGAAGATCCGCCCAAGATAAGTCCCATCCCGGGGGGGGCGGGGGGGCAGACCGTTCCGCCACCGATTTCAGGGGGCCGAATGCGCTGGCATTTGGCCTCCCTGAGATCCGTGGCAGAATTCTCTGACATCCCTAGTTCCTTGACCATATGGCTATCAATCTTCTCCATTGTTCTTATCTAGACAGTGAGTTTTGCAGGTGAATTGTAGATGCAGTGTGATTGGGTGACTTAAGTATAATTTGTGAAAAGTTCCCAAAGCCCCCTTTTCTGGGTGGATCTGCTAAGTGCTCAGAGCGCTCTTTGATGCTAGTCCCAAACTGAGTTAGGAAGCATATATTGCGGGGAGGGGGGAGAGATGTTAAGGCCCAGAAAAACAACCAAAAAATTCTGTGGGAAACTTTTTCCCCCTGTTTTTTTCCTAGGACCGTTTTTGTTTTTGTTTTTGTTTTCAAAAAACTGGAAAAATTGAATAGCTTTGGATTATGAATTTTTTTTTTAGCGTTTATGACAAAGTATTTATATATTGTTACATAGCCTTTACTCCCCCCAAAATGATTTCTAAAAACTATGTAATAAGAGCACTTTTAGAGAAAGACTAGAGTTGTAAAATGTCTGGAAATAATGAAGCCATGGGGAAAATGTTTTTTAATCCTATCTGTAAGATTCCCACCACAGTTATTTCTTTAATTCCTTATTAAAATTATTGATCTAAAGTATATTTTACTGATAGACATTCATGCTCAGTTTCCCAACATGTGAGTAGAGTCACCATTGTACATTCTCAACAGTTTGGGTTTTGTTCTGTAGAGTCCTATGTTTCTGATGCTGTAGACATTTAATGTAGTTCTAATATATTCAGACAATTACAAGTTTACTAACTGAGTTTACTTTTTTAAGTTTTAAAATATAATGATAATTTTATGAGCAAACTTATACATAAAATGGCTTTAGGAACAGAAAAGCTGCTTTATGTTCTTAAAGGCAGCCTTCCCAACCTGGTGCCCTCCAGATGTTTTGGACCACAGTGCCCAGCATTCCTGACCATTGGCCATCCTGCCTGAGCCTGATGGGAGATGAAGTCCAAAATATCTGGAGGGTACCAGGTTGGGGACCCCTTCATGGATCACTGCCTTGTTGTGGCGAAGGGGCTTGCGTAACTCAGTGAAGCCATAAGCTATGCCATGCAGGGCCACCCAAGACGGACAGGTCATGGCAGAGAGTTCTGACAAAATGTGGTCCACTGGAGAAGGAAATGGCAACCCACTCCAGTATTCTTGCCAAGAAAACCCCATGGAACGTATCACAAGGCCAAAAGGTATGACGCCGGAAGATGAGCCCCTCAGGTCGGAAGGTGTCCAATATGCTACTGGGGAAGAGCAGAGGGTATTTCCAAGTAGCGCCAGAAAGAGTGAAGCGGCTGGGCCAAACCCGAAAGGACACTCAGCTGTGGATGTGTCTGGTGGTGAAAAGAAAATCCGATGCTGTAAAGAACAATATTGTTTAGGAACCTGGAATGTCAGATCAATGAATCAAGGTAAGCTGGAGGTGGTCAAACATGAGATGGCAAGATTGAACATCGACATCTTGGGAATCAGCGAACTAAAATGGACAGGCATGGGCGAATTTAATTCAGGTGACTATCATATCTACTATTGTGGGCAAGAATCCCTTAGAAGAAATGGAGTAGCACTTATAGTCAACAAAAGGGTGGGAAAAGCAGTACTGGGGTACAATCTTAAAAATGATAGAATGATCTCAGTACGAATCCAAGGCAAACCATTCAACATCACAGTAATTCAAGTCTATGACCCAACCACTGAGGCCGAAGAAGCTGAGGTTGATCGGTTCTATGAAGACCTACAACACCTTCTAGAACTAACACCAAAAAAAGATGTCCTCTTCATCATAGGGGATTGGAATGCTAAAGTAGGAAGTCAAGAAATCACCGGGATAACAGGCAGGCATGGCCTTGGTGTACAAAATGAAGCAGGACAAAAGCTAATAGAGTTTTGCCAAGAGAACATGCTGATCATAGCAAACACTCTTTTCCAACAGCACAAGAGGCGACTCTACACATGGACATCACCAGATGGTCAATATCGAAATCAGATTGATTATGTCCTTTGCAGCCAAAGATGGAGAAGCTCCATACAGTCAGTAAAAACAAGACCTGGAGCTGACTCTGGCTCAGATCATGAGCTGCTTCTTGCAAAATTTCGGCTTAAATTGAAGAACGTCGCGAAAACCACTAAACCGTTCAGGTATGACCTAAATCATATCCCTGATGAATATACAGTGGAGGTGAGGAATAGATTTCAGGGATTAGACCTGATAGACAGAGTGCCTGAGGAACTATGGACGGAGGTCCGTAACATTGTTCAGGAGGCAGCAACGAAATCCATCCCAAAGAAAAAGAAATGCAAGAAAGCAAAGTGGCTGTCTGATGAGGCTTTACAAGTAGCTCACGAAAGAAGGGAAGCGAAAAGCAAGGGAGAAAGGGGAAGATATACCCAACTGAATGCAGAGTTCCAGAGAATAGCAAGGAGAGACAAGAAGGCCTTCTTAAATGAACAATGCAAAGAAATCGAGGAAAACAACAGAATGGGAAAGACTAGAGATCTCTTCAAGAAAATTGGAGATCTCAAGGGAACGTTTTGTGCAAAGACGGGCATGATAAAGGACAAAGAAGGCAGGGACCTAACAGAAGCAGATGAGATTAAGAAGAGGTGGCAAGAATACACAGAAGAACTATACAGGAAAGATCTGAATGTCCCTGATAGCCATGATAGTGCGGTCACTGAACTTGAGCCGGACATCCTAGAGAGTGAAGTCAAGTGGGCCTTAGGAAGCATTAGTAACAACAAAGCTAGCGGAGATGACAGTATTCCAGCCGAGCTATTTAAAATCCTAAAAGATGATGCTGTTAAAGTGCTGCATTCAATATGCCAACAAATCTGGAACACTCAACAGTGGCCACAAGACTGGAAAAGGTCAGTGTACATTCCAATTCCAAAGAAGGGCAACGCCAAAGAGTGTTCAAACTACCGCACAATTGCACTCATTTTACATGCCAGCAAGGTGATGCTCAAAATCCTACAAGCTAGGCTTCAGCAGTATGCGAACCGAGAACTATCGGAAGTACAAGCTGGGTTTCGAAGAGGCAGAGGAACTAGAGATCAAATCGCCAACATTCGCTGCATCATGGAGAAAGCAAGAGAATTCCAGAAAAAGTATATTTCTGCTTCATTGACTACGCTAAAGCCTTTGATTGTGTGGATCACAACAAACTGTGGCAAATTCTTAAAGTGATGGGAGTACCAGACCACCTTACCTGTCTCCTGAGAAACCTGTACGAGGGTCAAGAAGCAACAGTAAGAACCAGACATGGAACAACCGATTGGTTCAAAATTGGGAAAGGAGTACGACAAGGCTGCATATTGTCACCCTGCTTATTTAACTTATATGCAGAGTACATCATGAGAAATGTCGGGTTGGATGAATCAGAGGTCGGAATTAAGATTGCTGGGAGAATTATCAACAACCTCCGATATGCAGACGATACCACCCTAATGGCAGAAAGCGAAGAGGATCTAAAGAGCCTCTTGTTGAGGGTGAAAGAGGAGAGTGCAAAAGCTGGTTTGAAACTCAACATTAACATGATCTGGCCCCATCACTTCCTGGCATACGGAAGGGGAAGAAATGGAAGCAGTGACAGATTTTACTTTCTTGGGCTCCAAGATCACCGCAGACGGTGACTGTAGCCATGAAATTAAAAGACGCTTGCTCCTTGGGAGGAAAGCTATGGCCAACCTAGACAGCATAGTAAGAAGCAGAGACATCACCTTGCCGACAAAGGTCCGTCTAATCAAAGCTATGGTTTTCCCAGTAGTAATGTATGGCTGTGAGAGCTGGACTATAAAGAAGGCTGAGCGCCGAAGAATTGATGCTTTCGAACTGTGGTGCTGGAGAAGACTCTTACGAGTCCCCTGGACTGCAAGGAGGTCAAATCAGTCCATCCTAAAGGAAATCAACCCTGAGTGCTCATTGGAAGGACAGATCCTGAAGCTGAAGCTCCAATATTTTGGCCACCTAATGCGAAGAGAAAACTCCCTGGAAAAGACCCTGATGGTGGGAAAGACTGAAGGCAAAAGGAGAAGGGGATGGCAGAGGATGAGAACAACTGAACAACAACAACAACCAGGTTGGGGAAGGCTGTCTGTCGTAAAGCAACAACGTGACTTTAGATCTGTAAGGAGTGCTAAAAAAAATTAAAAGTATTGCTTATTTTCCAATTTTTCCCAAAATTCCCCTCCCCCCAAAAAAACAGAAAACACCGTTTTTTTTCCCCATGGCCTCAAATTTCCAGAAACTTTACATCTCAGGTGAGGGGCGGGGAGAGATTGTTCTGTTTCAATTGTGCATCTGGGCTGGAGGTCTGTTTCTATGTTCTGAGAATACTGGACAGGCCCTTGAATTGTTTCAGGGCTTTTAATATCCTAAGTGTAAAAAAAAGGAAATATAGATTTGCTAAGTGCTTAAGGTTCCCTCTCCAGTGGTATTTTATTTGATTGAATGGTTGGTTGATTGATTGATTGATAGATTGATTGATTGATATCCCACCCTTCTTCATAAAGTGCCCAGAATGGGTAACAACCTATACAAAACACAGAATACCCCATACACAACTTTAAAATCATGACTCTAAAATCACAAATATATAATAAAAATACAATAAATAATGTAGAGGTGACAATTAAATTGAGCGTGATCTGAATGCCTTGTTTCCATCCTTTGCAAAACCACAAGGGACCGTAACTTGGTCTGCTAGTCCTAAGTGCTCTGTTTGTTTGTTCTTCCTTTCTTTTCTAAGGAAGTATTCCCCCTTGGGAGTACCCTGTTTGCAGGTCTTAAGTCAAGACAGGGCTCACTGGGTCTTAAATCTTGGAATCTGTTTTAAATTCCAAAAATGTTACCCTAGAATGCACAGAACAACAGAGAGTGCCTTGAGCATATGCAGAGTGCCTCCCCCCACCCTCCATTGAGGTAGGCCCAAAGAGGCCTCACACATGGGGAATGAGACTTCTGGGTCCTTGGGCAAAAGGATCTGCTTCCAAACAGGCCTTGGAAGAATCAGCCACCCTCCATGAGACACCATGTGGGCGCTGTTGACATGCCTTCCTAGCTTGAAATGTGGCATTTCGCCCAGCCAGGGTTTCTTGACAGCTATTGCTTGAGCTCATCTTTTTGGCCTGCCTCTGTTCATCAAAAAGAATCCAAGGGATTTCCCTTCACTTTCTCTCTTTTTCCGCCCTGCTCCCCATTAGATTTTGCTGTGAATTGTTGAGGAAATGAGACATGGGGGGAAGAGATCAGCCTGGAAGCCAAGACGCACATGCTCAGGCTCTCGCTTTCTCTCTCTGTGCCTGCTCTGCCTGCCCTTCACGACAATCACTAGGAGAGGGATTAGAGATGCAGGGTACTGCTCTTTGCCGTCCACCCCTCCTCGCCCTCGAGAGTGGGCAGAGGAACAGCAGGCATCGATCAGCAGAGTGTGAGCTTGCCTAAGCTGGGAGCTCCGTGCTAGAAGCAACAGAGTTCCCCAAAGCAACAAGGAGTCTTGTGGAACCTTAAAAACTAAAGAGGTCAGAAATCCATGAAATGCAAAAAGAGGACCTGGCTTGACTGATGGGTGAAGTAGGAGAGGCTGATGGTCCTCTGCACCCCCGTCCCGTCCTCCCACTGCCCTCTCCCCACTACTGCCCCCTTCCCATTGTGCTTGGAATCAAAGGCAGATTTTAAATCGATAAATGCTGCAAAAGGTTCGCCTCCTTTAGGCTTAGCGTACTTGTGAGCAAGATGGGCCAGAACCAGACAGTGGTCTAAAGCAGAATGACCTGGTCGGAAACCTTTTTGTCCTTCCCCTAAGATAGCAGTATCATTAATCCACACTTTTAGCTTAAGGCCCCAAAAGCTAGCATACACCTTCCCAACTATAGGGAACAAACTCATTGGTCGGTAATTATTTGGATCACCTTGGGGGCCTTTTTTATAGATTGGAATAATGAAGGCTTTCAGCCATATTGCAGGGATGACACCAGATTTCATTCATTCATTCTGCTTGTTCCCTAAACCTCCTTATAGCTCTGCCTGTCCCACCTCCCAGCTGATTTCTGTTGTTGTAGCCATATTGGCAGAGCTTAGTTGGACCGGTGGGCATGCTTTAAAAAAAAAGAGAAAAGATTGTTCGCTTTGGAGTCATGCGAATGAAGGGTTCCTCTGATCATATACAGAGTGCCCTTGCTTCACCATCACCAGCCTATAAAAAAAACACATGAGCAGGGGCAGGGCTTCCTGCTGGCACACTGAAAGGTAAAAGAGGAGAACTCCCTGTAAGATACTGCCAAGCGCTAGAGGGGCAGCGGGGGTGGCGGCAGCTTCCCAGAGATCTGCATGTGGTTTTGGCTGTCCTTGCGCACACAGGTTTGTTAAGGCCAGCTGCAAAGTCCTCTGCTGTCGGGTATTTGCCTTCATGCCATTTGGCTGGCGGGCACTACGAATAGAGCTTCCTCAGTGGTGGCCCCACACCTTTGACCCTCCCTCCCCGAAAAGATATGTATGACTTCATCACTGCTGGCTTTTAAAAGCAAATAAACCTGAAGGCACATTTAAACCTGAAGACACATTTAAACCTGAAGACACAGGTTTATCGTAGTCTGCATTTGGTGCTTGAAAATCATTAGCTGGCGGGGGGGCGGGTAATTGTAATTTGTATGTTCGTATTTTTGTAACATTGTGAGGGCAGTGCACCCCGAAAGGCAGGTGAAAAATCTTATAAATGATCGTGAGTTTCGCAGAGGCATAAGTCTGGCCACTGTTGGACTTAACGGGCCCATCTTGGCCTGTTCCCACAAGGCTCTTTGTTACAGTCTTACCAGTTTAAAATAGAACCTCCATGTTCAGAGAGTGTATACCTCCAAGCTCCAGTTGCTGGGGGTTGACTGTGGGAGAGGGCAGTGGCCTTCAAGCCCTACTTGTGGGCTTCCAGATGGCAGCTGATTAGCTGTTGTAAGAAATGAGGTGCTGAAGAAGAGGGATCTTTGGATCTGATCCGCCAAGGGCCTTTTTTTGGAGAGCGAAATGCTCCTGCCGTTGTCATAAGTAAAGTTCATGTGTGCAAGGCCAGCTTGGGAACTGGAAACGTTGCTTGGGCAGCCTGGCATGTCAAACCTCTCGAGCGATGGTCTCCCCTCCTCTCTGATAAGCATTAGTGTGCCCTGGAACCTTTGCCTCCCTATCCATCCCGGTGCGTTTGATGTGTTTTGGTGAAACGAGCAATCTGATTTCAAGGCCTTGTTTCCCACGCAGGAAGTTGGACCTGGACTCCAGCCAGACAGCTCCCTCCTGTGCCTCCCTCCCTCTCTCCCCAGGAACACCTCGCTGGAGGGCCGGGGGTGGGGTATGCAGTGCCGACCTTTTTCTCCACTTTCAGAAGGACGAAGAAGGGTGCTGGGAGTCTCTATTTAGCATCCATCCAAGTATTGCTTAGCTGCCATCTTATCTGCACGCTGAAAGATGAAGGTGCAGCTAAAACATTTTAGGCCGGTCTTCGTAGCCGATTTACATGTTATCTAAGCCATTAAACCGAGAAGCTTATCAGACCATCAAGGCCATTACAGCTCAAAGCCGCCTCAGCCGAGGGTCCTAATGAAGCAAAATATAGACTCCCTTTCGGATGGAGGAATGCCAATAAACTTTGATCTCCCCCTCTTCTCCCCCTCCCGCCCCCCGGCATGGTAAGGCGACTCCATGCAGAGAAACTGGAGAAGGCCACAGTGGGATGAGGGGATGCCCACCCAGGGAAAAAAACACACCAGGGTTCATGGGGTGACTTTAGAAAGATGGCACAGAGACCACTGTTGCTGTCTGTAGGATGGGAAGGACTGTAGCTCAGTGGTAGAAGGTCCCAGGTTCGATCCCCAGCATCTCCAGGTACAGCTGGCAAAGCTCCCATCTTGTTGCATGGAGCTATAACAAAGACCCATGACAGGAAATTTGATGCATCCACTTAAATTAGCTCAAGGGAGAGTTAAAAAATCTGATTTTTATGCATGTTGGCATGAGTTTATTTCATATACAAATCAGGGGCATGTGCAGCAATATCTATCAGAGCTTTTCCTCCGATTATGGGATACAGACTAGGTATAATTTGCAGTTATGAAGGACCACAAAGAAAACCTGCATGCAGCCGATAGATCCTACCCATATCTTTGCATGGAAACTAAAAGCGAAAAGCAACATGTTAAATGGACTATCCATTGTCAATAACTAGACTTAAACTTGATGTATTTTGTTTGTATCTTTGTCTGTCCTGGTATTTGGAAAAGTAATTTATTTTTTTAAGTGTTAAATTCTGGACCCCTAATAATGTGGGAAGTTTTGTTCTCATCACAGCTACAGTCACAGGCAAAAGAATGTCCAAGGGCCAAATGAGCAGGTGGAGAAGCTCAGGGGTGTAGCAGGAGAGAGAGAGACCAGCCCCCCTGGTTTCTTCTTCAGAAGGAAGGAGGGCAAGAGGGTTGCTGCAATGCGTTATATGTGGGGCTGCCTTTGAAAACGGTCCAGCAGCTTCAGCTGGTCCCAAATAGGGCAGCGAGATTGCTAATGGGAACTGGCCAACATGGTCATATTATGTCAGCACTTTTCCATTTGCACTGACTGCCAGTCCATTTCCAGGCCCGATTCAAAGTACTGGTGTTAACATTCAAACCTCTAAACGGCTTGGGGCCAGGTTACCTGAAGGATTGTCTCCTCCCATATACACCTGCCCAGACCCTAAGATCATCTTCAGTGGTCCTTCTCTGGGAGCCCCTGCCAAAGAAAGCGATGTGGGTGGGCACTAAGAAGAGGGCCTTTTCTGTTGTGGCATCCCAGTTGTGGAATGAGCTTCCCAGAGAGGCACGCTTGGCGCCTATGTCATGCTCTTTTCGGCACCAGGTATTATGTCATGCTCTTTTTCGGCACCTTTGTATTTTTCCAGCCGTTTTAGTTTTTCAGTTCCTGTTGTAAATCTGCTATTGTATTTTAAATCTTTGCACTGCTGCTAGGCTCTGTTTGGTTATTATGTTTATTTTATACTGTAGATTTAAACTTTTATATTGTATTTTATCGTGCTGTATTTTATGGTTTTAATTTTTGTGAACCACACAGAAAGCTTTGGCTGATGGGTATTACAGAAATGTAATAAATAAATTAGCAGGAGAACTATCAATAGGCGATGTGGGACCATCCTAATCAGGCCATTTCAGTGTTTTTCATCAGTGGGAGGCAGAGCCATGGGAGGGCCTCCCCTTCTGACAAAGCAGGCTTGGGAAGCTTCTGCCTGTTCACAGCATGGTCTTTCTGCTTCCCCAACCTTTCCCTGTCTCTTTTTCAGATGAGCTGGAGCTGATGACTTCCGAGGGCGGGAGCAAGGTGCATGCCCGGCACAGCGTGCCTGAGGGATTATCCTGGGGTCCATACCAGGGGAATATCCACAGCGAGCCTGCTTCTCCGGTTCACAGCGAGCTGGTAAGGATCATAACCACTAAAGCAGTTGGTAAGCTGGCAGAAGTGAAACAGAACACCTTTCTCGGCAGAAACAGTTGCAGTTTCCACATGAAGAGCTCTGATGGATTGCAGTTTCATCCCCCCCCCCTCCTTCCAAGAAGCACAGGGTGGTGTCCATGGCATTTCCCTTCCCAATTTTATCCTTACAACAACAACAACAACAACCCTGTGAGGTAGGTTAGGTTAAATGGAGGAGAGAGAGGGAACTACTGGCCCAAAGTAATCCAGGGAGCTTTGTAACTGAATGGGGCTTTGAACCCAGGTCTTCCGACTCTTAAGTCTCACTCTCTGGACTGATACTGACCCATACTGATTCATGGGCTCAAAATACACCAGATGACGCTCCTAGCTTGACCATCAATGAAGACTGTCTTAAGGTGCAGTCCTGTGGCTGGCTGGGGCATGCTGGGAGTCGTAGGGCTTTTTTCTGTCTAAGCATATGTAGGATTGCACCTTTAGCACATTTTTGGGACAGTACTTCCTGCCACTTTTAAAAACCTCCATATATTGCCATGGGAATGACCCATCAGTCTATTTTCAGTCTTCATCAGTTTTGCATTGGCTCACTCAGAAGTCCATTCCATCCCATTTCCACATTAATCTGTGATGTTATTAAAAATCCACACAGAAATGCATATGCATTTTATGCATCTTTTTATCGTAAAACAGGCATTTTTAATACACATTTTGGTCTGCTGTTGCTGTTTCGTGCTGCAGCAAAAGCTGCAATGCGAAATTCGGAGAAGTGTGCAATGGGAAGGATAATCGTGTTCTAATCCACACATTCATTCAGATGGTGTGAATCAGACTGGGTCACTTCCCAATGTTGATGTCTTGCCTGGTCTATTTTAGGCATCTCTACAAATAATAGGTGGTGCCAATGACGTCTAAGGCACCGTCTGTGCTTTATCCCATTCTCCCTCTCACACGTGCTCACAAAGAGTAGGATTTTAGCACGAACCGGGCCACAGTGTGGTGGCTAACCCCACACAGAGTGGCCCATCAGCAGGAAGCAAGTTCTCCTGAGCAGCTAATCTCATTAGTACATCTCGTGGCAGGGTTATATCCCATCAGCATCAGGCTCTTAAAAGCTCGTTTCAGTACGGACCTGTGATACATTTTTCAAATCCCGACTGGAACATTTTACCTACTGGGCTTAATTTCTGGCCCCACAGTTGTCTGTCATTCTACACTGAGGCTGCCAACATTTAACTTATTCATCAGTGAACTGGAGTCTGGGGTGAGCAGAGAGGTAGCCAAGTTGCAGATGATACCAAATTATTCTGGCTGGCAAAACCTCCAGGCAGATCATGAAAAGGGATCTCTCTAAACCAGGGGTGTCGAACCTCTTTCACCCGAAGGGCTGAGTTCAGTTTTGGAGGAGTACACAAGGCCTGCATCCCAGTTGTAGGTGGGGCCAAAGTGAAAGGGGCAGGGCCAAAATGCACCATATTTGAGCTTCAAGTTCAAATGCTCACATGGGTGGCCACACGTGAGAGGGCCTTCTCTGCAGTGGTCCCACACCTTTGGAGCAAGTTGCCATTGGAGGTCTGCCATGCTCTGCCATTGCAGGCTTTTAAGAAGGCCTTGAAAACGAATATCTTACCACGGCCTTCCCTTGATATGACTGGTGTTGTTGCTGTTGTTGTTCCTGGTTTTATTGTCAGCTTTTATTGCCACTTTAATTGTTATTTTATTGTGTTTATGTTTTATCATTTTTAATATTTTAACTGTTTTTATGTATTTTATTGCTGTGAGCCACCTTGGGAGGGCTTCTGCCCTGAAAGGCAGCCAAGAACCAACCTTTCTTTCTTTCTTTCTTTCTTTCTTTCTTTCTTTCTTTCTTTCTTTCTAAATAAATCTCTTACTGCCAGTAACTCAGCCTTAGGAGAGGCATTTCAACCTTTTAGAATGGGGGGGAAACTGTGAGAAAGCTGGGAAACCACCAAATGATTAGCGGTGGGGGAAAGGGGTTGTGGTCCGGGGAAGACGGAGTGGCCATCTGGGGGTTGGGGCCCCAAGCAGGCCAGATTTGGCATGCCATGCTGAGGTTCAACACGCCTGCTGTAAACGGTGTAGCTAGGCGGCAAAATAGTAAATAACGTTCAGTGTCAGTAAGATCAAGTGATGCACACTGGGGCAAAATATTTCCCCTGATTTCATGTATACACTTAGGAGCCAAACTGCTAGTGCCTAACCAGGAGAAAGATCTTGGGGTCATGGTGGATAGCTCACTCAAAACTCAGCCATCAGCGCAGTGTATGGTGAAAGAAGCAAAATTGACCTTTATGATGGGTTAGGAAAGGAACTGAAAATAAAACTCCCACTATTCTAATCATGCCTTAATATTATCATAGAATCATAGAATAGTAGGGTTGGAAGGGGCCTACAAGGCCATCGAGTCCAACCCCCTGCTCAGTGCAGGAATCCAAGTCAGAGCATCCCTGACAAATGGCTGTCCAACCTCGTCTTGAAGGCCTCCAGTGTGGGAGAGCCCACCACCTCCCCAGGTAATTGGTTCCATTGTTGTATTTCTCTTACAGTCAGGAAGTTTTTCCTGATGTTCAGCCAGAATCTGGCTTCCTGTCACTTGAGCCCATGATTCCGTGTCCTGCACTCTGGGATGATCAAGAAGAGATCCTGGCCTTCCTCTCTGGGACAACCTTTCAAGTTCTTGAAGAGCGCTATCGTATCTCCCCTCAGTCTTCTCTTCTCAAGGCTAAACATGCCCAGTTCTTTCCGTCTCTCTTCATAGGGCTTTGTTTCCAGTCCCCTGATCATCTTTGTTGCCCTCCTCTGAACCCTCTCCAGCTTGCTGTGCTGGATCAGATCAAGGGTCCATCTAGACCAGCATTCTGTTCATACAGTGGCCAACCAAATGCCCCAGTGGGAAGCCCACAAACAGGACATGAGTGCAACAGCACCATCCTGATCATGTGCTCCAGGAACTGGCATACTGCCTCTGATACTGGAGGTAATATATAGCCATCATGGCGAGTAGCCATTGATAGTCTTATCCTCCAACTCTAAAGGATATTTTATAGCTGAAAAAACTGCAGAAAGGGGCAAGCAAAATATTTAAGGGGCTGGAACAAATCCCCTATGAGGAAAGATTACAGTGCTTGAGGGCTTTTTAGTTTATAAAACAGTAAGGGGGTACATGAGAAAGGGGTACTAAACTAGGCATGGTGTGGAGCAAGTGGATAAGGAAGACATTTTCTCCTTCCCCTAACAGTACGAATCGGTGGGGCTGGGGGAGAGGTCATCCCATCAAATTGATAGATGGTAGATTTGAGGCGGCCAAAATAAAGTGCTTCTCCAAAGAAGGCAGAACAAATTTATGGAGATTGTTGCCACAATGTATGACGATAGTCACTAATCTTTGGAAGCCATCTAAGTTAGCAGCACATTCATGGAGGATGCAGCTATCAGCGACTGCTTGCGACAATATCTAGATGGACTTTCCAGGTTCAGATACATTCTACCTTTTAGGAACCCAGGAAGCTGCCTTCTCTGGAGTCAGACCCTTGGTCCATCCAGCCCAGTATTGTTGACACTGATTAGCAGCAAAGGCTCTCCAGGGTTTCTCCAGCCCTACCTGGAGATGCTGCCGGGGATTGAAACAGGGAACTTCTGCATGCAAAGCAGGGGCCCTACCACTGGGCCAGGGCCCTTGTATCTTCCCAGAGGGCATCTGGCTGGTCCCTGTGGAAAGCTGGACTAAATGGACCTTAGGCCTGATCCAGTAGGGCTTTCTTCTCCTCTTCCTCCTCCTCCTCCTCCTCCTCCTCCTCCTCCTCCTTCTTTTTAAAGTTTAGTTGCAATGCGACTTACTGGTCCAGGGGGATAATTCTCACTCTACATGTAGAGTGCCCTGGTTTGAATCACAGGACAGGCCTGTGCAGAATGTCGGGCCTACGTGCCAAATCCACCGTGCCTGAGGCCCCAATCCAGCCATCTGGGGTTCCCCAGACGGCCATGCCCCCTTCTCTGGCCCCATCCCTGTCTCCTGACCACTGCTTATTTGGTGGTTTCTCAGCTATTGCGTGTTTTTCCCCCCTTCTAAAAGGTTGAAATGCCTCTCCTATGGCTTAGGGGCTTTAAGCTATAATATGCTGGTATTTTTGATACGTTGGTCCCACCCACCACTGGAATGTAGCCCCCGAGAGCTTCTCTGAAGCTGAATTTGGCCCTCAGGCTGAAAGCGGTTCAACACCCCTGAAGTAGGGGAAAGAGAGCTCAACCTTAGTGAAGGGATTTTGTTCAGTATGATTTGTATGCTGAAACACCACGTGAACCAATGGAAACACCATTGGTTCCTCCAACTCAGAATCCTAGGTAGCAGGCCTGGGAAAGAAACTTCTCTGTCTGAGGCTTTGGAGTACTACTGCTAGGGAGAGCAGACAGCACTACGTTTAGTTGGACCAATGCCTTCACACAGGATAAGGCAGCTTCTTATGTTCTCCTTAGATAAGTTCAGCTTCTCCCTGTCTCCTTTTTGTTCTTCTCATTCAGTTGTCTACTGCAGGGGTGTTGAACCTGCGGCCCGTGGGCCAAATTCGGCCCGCTTTGGGTTCCAGTCTGGCCCTCTGGAGTTCCTCCTTTCCCCGACTGCCAATCATGTTGTGGTTTCCTGCTTCTTGCAGTTTTTCCCCATTCCAAAAGGCTGAAATGCCTTTCCTAAGGCTTAGTTACAGGCATTAAGAGCTTGAAGCTAAAATATTTTTGCTATTTTGTCCCGCCCGGTTTGGTTTTGGCCCCACTCACCTTTGCAATGCAGTACCCCAAGAGCTTCTCCGAAATTGAATTCATCTTTGCTGTACTGCATCATCCTTGCAAAAGCAAGGAAGCAAGTGGGCCGTGTCCCCAAGTGTCATTTCTCATTCCCCAGGAGTCTCTCTCCCTCCAGGATTCTCCCAGGATTCTCAGCCATCTGTCCTTCCATCCTTCAGCCGGCCAGTTATTTCCATGAGAGCTGAAGGAAATCTAAATCAAGATATTATTGAATAGAAAGGAGATTTGGGGGTGAATCTCTCCTCCCCCCCCCTTTTGTACACCACGTTCTTGTCTGATTCCAATAAAAATATTGCAAAATCTCTTGAAACAAATGATAAGAATAATACAGCAATGTGTACGCCACTGAAAAGTGATTTATAACTAGGCGCAGAGAGTTCCGAAACGCCCTGGAATTCAGAAAAGGGGGGAAAACAACAACTCAGCCCTCCTCCCACAAGAGAACTCAGGCGCTGGAGAGGAGCATTCACACACCCCCCACCCCCAGTCTCCTCTCTTTGCACCCCACAGGAGAGGATGGGATGAGCAGAGGGGAGGCAGGATCATGTGCTTCGGCCCTGGGTCATTTGCTCCAAGCCATAAATGGGGCGGGGGGCTTTTAGCTCAGGTCCAGCTGTCTAGGTGGCTTACCTGCCCTTTGAATGTGATGCTTTTGCCTCTGGAGTAACCTCTGCCCCCACCCCTCCACATTCCCTCAAGTGCTATCCAAAGAAGCCTTGGCCTAGGCAGGATCCAGTCTCCTCCAGTGGGGAAAGAAAAGGAAAGGAGGAGTTGTGTGTTGGGGCGGGAGGGGGTCCGTTGGGAACTCTTCCAACTCTTTATAGTGCTTGCATGGAATATGGGGACAGAGACTCTTGGCCTCTGGTCTCCCTTTGCGCACGCTGTCTCTCTCTCTCTCTCTCTCTCTCTCTCTCTCTCTCTCTCGTCTCTCAGCACGAGCCTCCCCATTTATCTTTTTGCCGAATTAAATCCTTGATTAACCCTTATCTTGCCAGTTTGGCGGCTATCTCTCCTGTGGCGCCGTATGTCCAGACAACCGGTACAGGATGATTGATTTCTTAAAGATATGCCGCTGCTTTTTTCTGATACTTCTTTTATTGTCTAAATATTTTTGCTCCCATTTCAGCAGCTTCCCTTATCAAGCTGTGTTGATGATTCCCAGCCCTGCCTCTTCTCTCTCTCTCTCTCTCTCTCTCTCCCTCACCACTCTCCTCCCTTCTCTATCTCTTGCCCAGAGAACCGAGGGAAGGATTGCTGTGTTACAATGCCGAAAGTGACCGTTGGGTCTCCCTTGTTTGGAGGCGGGGGAGACAGAAGCGGTAGAGAGGAAAGGCTCAGGAGGGGGGCATGGCAAACTGTGTCTCCCGGCTCCATCTTTCCTTCAGTGCCTGGGCCACTAGAAGGCCCCAGCACATGATGCCCATGTGCAAGGCATGCTGGGAACACAGGAAGCTGCCTTCTGCCAGGTCAACTGATTTGTCCGACTAGCCTAGCATTGTTTGCTCTAACTGGCGGTGGCTCTCCAGGCACTACAGAGAGATCTTCCCCGTGACCTCCTTTTCGATCTTAGAGATGCCAGGGATTGGAACTGGGACCTTCTGTGTGCAAAGCAGGGGTTCTTCCATGGGGCTGTAAGCCCCTCCCTTGGGTGGCTGGCAGGTTCGGGACTTAAGCCTACAATGCATCTCAAATTGGGGACCAAGGTGGGAGGCTGTCTGGCCGGCCAGAATTCTGCCTGTGGTACACCTTCCCGCTCTAGTAAAAGGGAGCACAGCAGGGGATCCAGCAAACCAGTGAGGAAGCGTCTTAAGAGCAATAAGCTAACTTGTGACCCCCCAGATGCTTTGGACTACAGCTCCCATAATCCATGACCATTGGCCATGCTGGCTGGGGCTGATGGGGGCTATAGTCTGAAACATCTGGAGGGCCAGAGGTTGCACCCCCCTGGGCTACAGTAAGGCAGGCGATGCTCTGTGACTTCTAGAAAGGCTTTCAGATCAGTCTTGCTTCCTGGCCTGGACAATTCTGCTCCAGGCCTCTTGGAGAGGCCTCTTTTCCTTGGCTGTGCTGGGGGGCAGGGGGGCAACACTATGTCCTTGTGTTGGCCCTCCCCAAGGAGTCATGCTGGATGATCTACAAGGGGGCAGGGCTGAGCCTCTTTCAGCCTGACGGCCAAATTCCATTTCAGAGAAGCTCTCAGGGGCCACGTTCCAGTAGTGGGCGGGGCCAGAGGCAAAGGGGCGGGGCCAAAATGCCAGCCTATTTTAGCTGAAGCTCCTACTGCCAGTAACTCAGCCTCAGGAGAGACATTTCAACCTTTTAGAGTGCGGGGGGGACTCCATGAAAGCCAGGAAACCACCAAACAATCAGCGGTTGGAGGAAAGGGGTTGTGGCCGGGAGAAGGGGGCATGGCCCTCTGGGGAAACCCAGTTGGGCCCCCGGGGGGCTGGATTTGGCCCCCCGGGGGGCTGGATTTGGCCCCCCGGGGGGCTGGATTTGGCCCGCGGGCCTGAGGTTCTACACCTCTAATCTACTACGAGGGCATCACTGGGCTTCCTGTTGTGCCAGTTTTACCTCCTACTGTGGTCCTGTGGAATTCTCTGCCATTGGATATGATGATGGCTACTAGCTTAGAGGGCTTTTTTTTTTTAAGGGGAGATTAAACAAATTAACAGAGGAGGTGGAGAGTTCTGTCAGTGGCGATTGGCCAAGATGGACGTGTGGTACGTCCAGCCTCAGGGGCAGGATACCACTGCATTTCAGCTTCTGCAGGGCAATAGCAATGGATGGAGGTTGCCTTCGTGCCGTGCTTCTGGGGCTTCCGGGAGGCGTCTGGTTGGCCACCGTGGGAATTTGGGATGCTAGGTGGGCCTTTGGCCTAATCCAACACTTCTTATGTTCCGGTGGCAGCCAGCGGCCATGCTGGTGGGGATGTTGGGAGTTGTAGTCCAACACATCTGGAGGGCGCCAGGTTGAGGAAGGCTGTCCTGTGACATTGCTGGGCAGCACGCAGAGGCCAGATGGCCACGATCCACCACGCCAGTATCTGCCCATCCAAATGCACCTCCATGGGAGTGGGGAGGGGCAAGACCCACATTTTAACAGAGACATCTCATACTTCCGGCAAAGCCAAGAGACTCTGCACGTTGCCATTTGGGGTGCTCCATTGCACCCTCGCCTCTCTTTGCCACAATGGAGTCTCTTTCTCCGCACACACAGACACACACTCCTCGTTCCTTGAACCATCCCGAAGGTTAATGAGTAACCTGCGTGACAGCTCCCCCTTCCCTTCTTTGGTGAGGGGGCCCCGGCCTGCCCCAGATAAAGCGTCCCAAGCGGATGTTGCTCAGATACAGTTTCTGATGGTTATCAGGGCCGCTGTAGATTTGAGACACTGACCTCTTTGTTACAGGGAGAACAAGGAGGTTTCTCAGCATCGCCTTGCTGCCCGGGCCTGCTTACCCACAGAGGGGCTGGCATGGAAATGGCCCGGAAAGGAAGCCACACCTTGGTTGCCGGTGTGTTCACAGCCCCTTTTATGCTCCCAACAGGCATTGTGGGACAGACATAAACGGGGAGACTGCTTGGGAGCCTGGCAGGCAAGGATTTGGACCTGGGCAGGGGTTGCATGGAGATGTGTGTTAGGGGATGGCAGGGGAGAGAGTGTGGCTCTTTGACTCGGGTGCTTCAAAAGCCCGGTAGCGGTGGCTAAGGGACAGGGCTACAGAATGAGCTGCTTCCAACACGGTCCCCTTTAGTTATTTAGCACCATCCATGTGCTTTGCAGGCTACAAGAGGGCAGGCCCCTGCCCTGAGGGGGTTGCAATCTAAAATTTGAGAGAGGGGAGACGATACAGGAAGGGAGGCGGATGCAGGCGTGCACAAGGAAGCTGTATGCGGTAGTTTGGGTTGCATGTGCTTAGGTTGGTTGCACTGTGACTGCTTACAAGGCGTGGGAAGGGAGGGCTGTGTCAAAGGCTTCCCAGAGAGGATGGATTTGTGAGGAGGGAGTTGGTGAGAGGGAGCATTGCACAGGTGTTCCAGAAGGCCGTCCCAAGCCTGCAAGGGAGAAGGACCAGAGCCTTTGGAGGGAGCAAGAGGCATTTCTTGAAATCAAGATGCAGCTTTGAGGCCAAACACTCCTCCACCCAACCCCTCCAAAAAAACAGCTCATGGCAATAATAAACAAATACCCCAAACATTAAATTACGACAGCAGTAAATCAGATAATATGAGGAAGTAATTAAAAATAGAAACAAGAGGCATCCCTCATCAGCATAAAGCAATCTAATCAGCAGAACAGATCATCCATTGTCAGAAGCCCATCAAAACACTCTTCGGTATCTTTCTAAAGCCAATAGGGGATAGACAGGCCTCCTGGGGGAGGGAATTTCACAGACCAGGTGCCACAACGGGGAAGGCCTTGTCTTGTGCCCCGGCTCTCCTCGCCAGAGCAGAGCTTTCCCTGATGATCTCAGCAGCCCGACAGGATCACGTCGGAGCAAGTGGCCCTTCTGTTGCCCGTGGGCATGTGGTTTTTCCAAGGCGTGCGTGAAAGCCATGCTGCTCACACAGCCCTCCGTGTGAGTCGCTTTCAAGCAAACCACCTGTGGCAGGCAAGGTTTGAATGAGTTCAGCGCGTCCCAAATCAACAGCTTGAGGTGCGTCATCTGGACTCGGAAGTCATGTCATTCAATCCCAGGTGTCACTGAGTCACAAGCCAAACTACTGCAGCAACCACTGCTTTGATGCATATTTATTTTGCCCTGAAGGCACACCAGGGGTGCTTGTCCAGAACATAGGAGCAACATTCCCGCTGGCTAGAAGGCATACAGTCTGCTTCAAATGCACAAAGCAGAGAAAGGAGATGACGTCCGGGATTCATAGTGACTGAAGATGGGGGAGAAATTCTTTTGTTTCTCATTTCAACACCAACATACTTAATTTCATGCTTTTGAACCAGTATGCGAACCAAAGCTCCATTATTCTTTGGAATTCGCATTCTACAAATGTTGCAAGCAAGTTCTTCAATTTAAAAAAAAAAACATGTTAGTGAAAATATGTTTAAAAGCATGCATATGCTAGTGAAAATAACATTCAAATTGCATACTGGGGAAATTCCTTGCAAGAATGTGCAAAATTGCATATAAAAATGCATGTATTCAGAGAAATAAACGCAGAAATGCGTGGGAATTTTCACGCAACCTTTTTTTAAAGATGTCAGCAGTCAGGATGAACCAAACTTAAGACGGGAAGACTGAGAAAACTGAGAGAAACCAAAATCAACACAGTCATCCATCCCCAGTACTGATTTCTGCAGATGATGCCAGGCAGGGCTAGTGGAGTAAAGAGATGTAAACTGAGGTTTGGAATGAGTCAGTAGAAGCTTGGATAAAATATGTGGGTTTAGAGGAAGTGTGTGTGTGTGCTGTGATTTTGCAACCTCAGCACACAGATGTAGAAATCAATCCGGGATCTGAAGATTTCATTATTATTATTTTTGTATTTTAAAAATAAAATCAAGCTACTAGTCCCTAAGGCTGTGAACAAATGTGCAAGAGTACCTGGGCAGTACTTGACAAACACTTGACACCTTTGCAACTAAGATTTGCAGCTGGGATTGAACTACACAATTTCCTCTGCCTGTTGGTTTGATCTCGTTCAAGGACAGTCGACTCTGGGCGGTTTGCTCAAAAGTGACTCACAAGGAGCAGGGTGAGGTGGGGTGATAGCAGCGGGTCTTCTGTGCCTCCTGCATAGTTCCTTAACGTCTCTCTGCAGTAGAGAAGCAGAATAAATTAAGGCATCTTAAAAAGAAAAGGCCCATTTTTGTGTTCATGGGCTTCTTAGTTTCAGCTTTGGTGCTATGATTTATCTAAGAATGTGCAGTGCTTACATTCTGGAGCAGTCTTCCCCAACCAGGTGTGCTCCAGATGTGTTGGACTCCCAATGGCCAAGCTTCCTGGGAATGATGGGAGCTGTAATCCAGCACATTTAAAGGGCACCAGGTTGGAGAAGGCTGTTCTAGAGGGGTCTAACGGAGAAGGAGGGGGGAGGGCATTCTAACCGAGGGGAAACAGTGGAGGCTGGTGGCCCCGATGTCAGTGGGGCAGTGAATCCGCTCTGGGTGTCAGTCAGAACCAGCCAGAACTCCAAAGGAGCTAGCCAAGGTGCAAAGCACCTTAGGTAGCTCCTTTAGAGTTCTGACTGAGACCCGGAGCGGATTCACCGCCCCACTGACATCGGAGCCAGCAGCCTCCACTGGGTGGAAGGGTCCCAAACGGGACAGGGGGGGCAGGGGCAGGGAGATGTCCCAGAATGACTGAGATGCCTGTGTGCCTTTTGGCCATGCAAGCGCTGCTGCCCGCGGTGTCCCCATGCAGCCAAGCATGGCCCACGGTACAGATCGGCACAGAGCCCAGCTGGGTGCTGTGTGACTAGGCACACGCAGAAGTGCTGAATCAGCAGGTGAGAGAGACACCTCCCTCCTCCCTCCAAAAACCCACCCCTGCGGAGATGCCTTCGGTGACATCCTTCGGCGTGGATACGTCTCTCCACATGCATGTACGCCGAAATTAGGGATGCTGTGTTTCTTGCATCATCAGCAAAAGTGTGTGAGTGTGTAAGTGAGAGAGAGAGAGAGAGAGAGAGAGAGGAGTGTGTGTGCGTGTGTGTGTGTGTGCGCGTGTGCACGTACATGTGCCTGTGTGTTTTTATCAAGCCGTGAGCACTCTGCTCCTTGGAGTGATAAGCCCTAAACCGACCAAGACTGTCAGTCTGAGTTGGAGGGTTTAGAAATATTGGGACGAATAATTAGATTTCATATCGTTACTGCTGCAGCCATCGAAGGATCAGGCAGATTAATTTTTTTCCCCTCTCTCTCTCTCTCTCTCTCTCTCTCCCCCCTCCCCTCTGCTCATTAATATTCATTAGAGGCACATGAAGGCAGAGAGAAGCTGGGGCCGAGCACCAGCAAATTGGGGGGAGGGCAGAATAAGGGAAGCCGTTGCAGCCGCTCATCGGAGCCAAAGGTCCTGTGCCTAGCATCTCCTCCACCCACGCCTCTTTGTCTTTCACCTCCCCCACCCCACGCCCCAAAAAGGCGTTTGCATCTTCCTCCATGACTTTGCCTGGATGTCTGTGATGGGTGGGGGGCATCTCCTGTATCATGAAGTTGGCTGGACTGTTCCGTCTCCTTTTGCGTCCCAAGCGTGACTAGGCCAACTTGGAGATCCCCCAAAAGGTGCAAGCTTTCAAGACCTCCAGATCTCTTCATCTGGCAAGATGTTACAAAGAGCAGGCTGGGCAGGGGGAGGAATAGGGGCCAGGGGGAAAGGCTCACTGGATGTTGTAGCCAGGATGTCTGTGTAATCAGAGTCTTAAGATGATATGGATGAGGAGGGGTTGAAGAAGGCATTCAGCTTGGGCCCTGCCAGGTGATGTGATGATTCCATGTTTCAGTGCCCCGAGGACCACAAGAAAGTCGCAGACAATAGCTGTTCCTCCCTTTTTTGAAAGATAAAATCCATCTATTGACCTCAAACTGTCTCCAACCATTGCATCTCCTGGCAGAACCCAGTTTGAATGCCTGCAAACCCTCTTCCACCATAACTTCTTAAGACTCTGACCACACAGCCATCCTGGCTACAGCATCCAGTCAACCTCCCCCCCCCCCGACATCCTATTCCCTCCCCTGCTGCACCGCCAAGTACTTTTTGTAACATCTTGCCTGATGAAGAGATCTCGAAAGCTTCCACATTTTTGGTGATCTTTGAGCTCGCCTAAGGAAGTTATCACACTATAATATAGTGACTATATGCTGATAACATGTGGGGACTGGGACGAAAAGGGCCATGCGATTTTGTACACTGCTATCATGTCTCCCCATGCTCACCTTCTGAGAAATATGTCGCTTTTTTAGCTATAAGCAGCATGGGTACAGGATTGGCAGGGTGGAGTACTTTGCACAAAGCTATACCCCCTTTAAAGAGAGGTAGACGATCCCTTTGGGTCACTTGAAGAGCAGTCAGCCAGCTGTTTTGATTTCTGGCAAGCTGGGAAGCATCATTTTTCAACCTGACAACATGGTGGGGTCAGAGCATGTCTCTGCGCTGGCAGAGAAACAGACTTCTTCTGTAAAATCATAGAGCTATGCCCCATGGGCCCTCGAGTGCCTCGGTAGACAGCTAGTTTGACAGACGAGCCTCTTCTTTGAGGAGGGGGTGGACTAGGACCGCAAGGGGAAGGGCCATAGCTCAGTGATAGAGCACCAGCTTTGCATGCAGAAGGCTGGAAAAACTCCTGCTTGAATCCCTGGAGAGCCTTTGCTGCCGCTCAGTGTTGACAATACTGGGCCAGATGGACCCAGGGTCTGACTCAGGATAAGGCAGCTTCTGATGTTCCTATGTTCCCCCGCACATTCTGCTTCCACAGCTGCCACTTTTCATAGACACTCTTGATTTCTAGGTTGGGAGTGGTACTCGGGGAGGGAGGGGGACCAAATTTGATCCTGGCGGCCTCCACATTTCGTTCCTCAGCCTTGTGATTCTCACGAGCCTCTTTTGGCCTGGAACTACCAGCTCACGTGCCAGTTTCCTGCACAGAAAAATAAGCGCGCACCCACAGGCCTTTTCCCATCAATCTCTTGCTTGGCATGGGACCTCTCATCTTGGAAACTGGGGAGGGAGAGAGGTTTGGGGCTTGGCAGAAGGTTCGGCTGGGCGTCCAGTTTGAGGGGCACCCCTCGAACGGAGCCAATCCATCCACCGACTCACTCTCCTGTGTGCCAGCAAGTTCTCACCGCTTCTTCAGCAGGGTGGGCGAAAACCATGCATGGCAGGCAGCCCTCTCCTTGTGGCCTCAGGCATCGTGGCTGCTGGCCTGGCCCACTCTTCCCATCTCTGCTGAACATCTGTGGCTGCGTCAGCGACAGGAGGATTGTGTGCCCAGCCCAGGAACCGAGGCGCTTCCTATTGTCTCGCTCAAGCGGCGCACAGCTATGCCGGCCTCCCACCCCCTCCCCCAATCTCTTTTCCTCCCTGTGCACAGCTGAGGTTAGGGGTGAAGTGGCTGCTTCCTCCACAGCCGGCGATGGCCAGCCCCCAGGTTAAGAAGAAGAGGAAATAACAAGGTTGTTGTGCTCACAGTCACGCTCCGGTGGCCGGTGGCCGTGCCATGGGGCTGGCTGGGCGGCCAGTGGCGGGGTCGGGGTCTGCAAGGGAGGTGGGCTAGCCACGCCTGCGGAGCCCTCTCTCTGTGGGGCATGAGGCTCTCTGTGGGCCCCTCCATAGAGCCACCCTTGGGGGAATTGAGCTCTTGGCTTCCTTCTGTGCTGATGTGTGTGTTTAAGAGAGTGAGAGTGAGTGTGGGACAGGGAGGCCTCTACCGAAAAGCTGAGTGTGGCATTGCAGCAGCAGCGTGTCACAAGTCACTTTGGCTTTGTCAGGCCGCAGCGGCTATTCCCTTGCCCCTCCCCCAGTCACTATAGGGCCAAATGGATTTAGCTGCTAGGCCAGTCAAATGATGTATTGGCTTCTTGGAGGGCAGGTGTCTCTGGATAGAAGCCCCGCCTGCAGGAACCCGCAGGTATGTGTGTGTGCACCACCCATGGCTTGTGCTTCCTTCCCGCTCTCCCATGTTTGTCTGGGCCCGAGAGGACTTCTTTGGAGCAATGGTGCCTTCTACGTCTTGTCGAAGAGCCCCTTCAGATGCTCCCAGGCCTCATGTTGGGCTGGAGCAGGAAGATGGATATGCATCTGCAGGTGTCTGTTGTAACGGCATTCTGCTTTTGCGGATGCTCGCGGGCTTCCACGACGGGTGTCTCCATGGCAGGGGTGCCCCTGTTCTCAAGGCTCCTGCTCCTTTGAACTCTGACTGCTTCCGGGTGGAGGGCTCCTAGCACTATCCGTCAGATGGCCTTATGCAGCTACTCTGTCTTGTCCTCCTTAACAGATATTCTGAGGCAGGAAAAGAGGCGGAAGAAGCAGTGGGCACACATGGGAGGGTTAGAAATGGAAGACGACAACGTCTGGACCCCACCCCCAAATAAAATTCTCTGTGTGAAGCAGGGCAACTGCATGAAAAAAGTCTCATTTGAAGCACACTCTGTTGGCTTGTTCTACGTTCCTCAGGTGGAGGGCCGTGGTCTGCGTTGTGCCCACTGTACATTCCATGCTAGGGATGATCAAGACAGGGGTCACGTCTAGAACTTTGGCTGTTGGGTGGTATTTGTTGTTGTTATTGTTGTTGAGTCGTGTCCGACCCTTCATGACCCCATGGACCATAGCACGCCAGGCCTTCCTGTCCTGCGCTCTCTCTCGGAGCATGCTCAAGTCCATATTCGTTGCATCGGTGATGCTATCTAGCCATCTCATCTTCTGCCGTCCCCTTCTCCTTTTGCCTTCAGTCTTTCCCAGCATCAGGCTCTTTTCCAGTTACTTTTCTCTTCGCATTAGGTGGCCAAAATATTTGAGCCTCAGCTTCAGTATCTGTCCTTCCAATGAGCAGTCAGGGTTGATTTCCTTTAGGATGGACTGATTGGACCTCCTTGCAGTCTAGGGGACTCATAAGAGTCTTCTCCAGCACCGCAGTTCGAAAGCATCGATTCTTCGGCGCTCAGCCTTCCTTATAGGCCAGCTGTCACAGCCATACGTTGCTACTGGGAAAACCATAGCTTTGATTAGATGGAGCTTTGTCGGCAAGGTGATGTCTCTGCTTCTTACTATGCTGTCTAGGTTTGAAATGTATTAAATCCTAAACCGCCAGAATTGTAATGCTCTTAGACAGGTCTGCAATGCATCTGCGTTTGGAAAACTGCCCAGTCTCAGTCGCCCCAGCTCAGAAAGATCAACAGAGGGTCTTGTGACACCTGAAAGCAGAGTTAGGCAACCTGGTGCCCTCCAGATATTTTGGACTACAACTCTCATAAGCCCCGACTAGCATGGCCAATGGTCTGGGATTCTGGGAGTTACGGTCCAAAGCATCTGGATAGCATCAGGTTGCCTGCCCCTGCCTCAAACGCTAACGAATATATTGTGGTATAGGTTTTTATGGCCTACAGTCCGTTGATAAAGTGGACCATAGTCCACAGAAGCTCCTGCCGTAATAAATGAGTTAGTCTTTCAGCTGCCCCAAAACTCGTTGTTTTTGCTGCAACGGAGTAACACAGCGACCTGGCTGGAAATTGTTGCCATCTCAGAAAGGAGATCCTAGATGTGGAAAAGGTACTGAAGCGATGGGTGTTGGAGTCCAACACACCTCAAGGGCCCCAGGTTGGGGGAAGGCTGCTTGATGTGCCAGAGATACAGGCTGGGCTCACACTCCACCAGTTTGTCAGTGTTTTGGTGGGGAGCCAGAGACGTGGTTTGTGTTGCCTGTTTGTTTGCTGTGGTTCCCAGTCAAAACTACTTTCCAGGACACCGGTGCACATTCAGTGGGCTCGTCTTTCTGTTTCTGTCACTAGCCAAACCCGCCCGTGACCCTCATGCTGGAGGATGAGCACAGCTGGCTGTCAAAGCTGCCGTTGGTTTCTGGAGAAGGCGAAGCCAATTCGGTGATCTACAAGAAAGGTTGGAACCTCTCCCCTCGTTTGGGGGATCAGGGTGGTGGTGTGAAAAATGAAGGCATTTCCTCTGCATTATTGTCCAAGCAGGGACACAGATGCTATAAAGAGCCATATTTTTATTGGCAGTATTAGAGGTAGGATTCTTAGAGGCTTTCTTGGCCATGTTCATGTCCTGCCTTAATAATTCTTCAGCGGTTCATTAATAATGGTCCATTTTTCAGAAGGGGGAGCATCTCTTTCTGCCTTCCTTGGCAAAGTGCTGGCTGGAGATCATGAGAGTCATAGTTCCAACACATCTGTAAGGCCCAAGTTTGGAGGAGGCCGGGTTCAGCCATGTTCCATATTTTATCAGCAGGGGAATCTCTGAATTTGGTCATCCAGTCAGGCCCTCCCTTCGCCAGCAAGATGGGAATAATAAGACTGACTATGTTTGGAGCCTGTTACAAGATAATTCAGGTGAAGGACTATAAACACTTCAGAGCATCGTAGGCAGCCAATAGGTGTCTGCCCTCCAGAGAACTTTCAGGCTAAGATGGGGGAAATAACGGGGCGGGGCGGGGGAGAAGAGGTGAGAATGGCAAGGGATGGATGTGGGCCAATTACAGGTGCATGTACTAAAAAAAGTAGTTGCCTGATTTAAAAAAAAAAAGCTTGATTCCGGCTGGGTTTTGTGAATGCATGGGCTGATACTGCCACCTCTGGGCGGCCACATGAATTGCAAGCGCCAGCCATTGGAAAGTTTGCCCCAGGTGTGTCCCGTCATACCTCTGAGGAGCTCCGAGGAGCAGTTTCGGCCTCACTCCAACCCTGTGAGGTAGGCCAGGCTGAGAGACGGTGACTTGCCAACAGTCACGAAGAAAATTGCATAGCTGAGTAGAGACTGAACCTGGGTTTCTCTCTCTCTCGGGGTTTAGTGAATGAGGATGTGTTTCTCTAGCACTCTACATGGGCACAAACGTGGGCTGCAGACACACTATACATTATCTGTACATAGCTAATTAGCTGTCTGTCCATTCTGTTTGAATATTTCAATATTACAAGTCTCTGTGGTGAGGTTTTTTTCCTTTCATTTTCTGTACATAACAGAAGGCACCCTCCCCCAACCTGGTACCCTCCGGATGTCTAGGACTTCAACTCCCATCACCCCAGACAGCATGGCCAACAGCCTGGGTTGCTGGGAGTTGAAGTCCAAAACATCTGGAGTGCACTAGGTTGGGGGAGGCTAATTTAGGAAATCAAGCTGACAGCCCGTGAATAGTATTCTCTTTATATAAAGCTGTCTCTGATTAATCAATTTATGGCGCAATCTGTGCCTGTTTAGATGGGGGAAAAGCCCTTAAACTCCCAGAGTTTCCCAGCCAACCATGCTGGCTGGGGAATGCTAGAAGTTGTAGGACTTTTTTCTGTCTAACCTGGCTAATCACTCTATCAAACTCAGAAAAAAATGATAACTTAAAACTGCTCCTCCTCCTAACGTTTATCCCTGTTCTTTTTTTCTTTTTTGCACCACAAATTAATCCCCATTGCTTTTCGCTTCCCCATCAGCCCTCTGAGGCAGGGCGCTGTTGTTCCTTTTTGACGGAGAACTGAGGCTGAGGGAGTGTGGCTTTTTCAGGGCCGCTGATTATACGTTCTGGTCCGAGCTGGCTTTGGAAATGCAACTCACGGGTCTCAAGCAGCCCTCTTGCTCTTGGCTGGGGTTCTCCAGGGTTAGAGGCTCAGGGTGGGCAAGATTCCAGCTTCCCACAAATGACTCACCTCACCTTCTTCTCCTGGCACCACCCTGCCCCTAGATGATTCCATCTGGTGCAAAACCACCAAGGCCCTCTCGGAAGGAGACGCACTGAGCGCGTTCGTCATGGCTGAACCGATGGGGATCCCCAACCACACCGTGAAGACGGAAACCGGGGATTCTGCTTATCCAGCCACGCTCCCCCCCGAAATTCAGCTTCTGCCACAGCAAGCGGGCATGGCGGCCATCTTAGCCACGGCAGTTGTGAACAGTAAGTGCCCAGTGCATGGCCCGTGGCTCTTCCGTAACAGGGTCTCTGCTGGAGTAGAGCAGGACTGGGCAGATTTCAGGGTTGTGGGATCAATCAGTCAATCAACCAGTCATTTATTGTTACAGCCAATGACCCATGTGACAAGTAAAAAAATACACAAAACACACAAAATAAAATGCAGTCTGGAGAATGCCTGGTGTGGAGAATGTGGAGAGGGAGACATTTTTCTCCCACTCTCAAAATACTAGAACCCCAAAGGGGTCATCCCATGAAGCTGACTGGTGGGAGATTCAGGACAGATAAAGGGAAGGACTTCTTACACAGCACAGAGTTAAACCATGGAATTCGCTACCACAGGATATAGCGATGGCCACCCATTTGGATGGCTTTAAAAGGGAGTAGACAAATTCATGGAGGAGAAGGCTATCAATGGCTACTAGTCCTGATGGCTATATGCTACCTCCAATACCAGAGGCAGTGAGCCTCTGCACACCAGGTCCTGGGGAACATGGGCAGGAGGGTGCTGTTGCACTCATGTTCTGCTTGGGTTCCCCGTCGACAGCTGGTTGGCCCCTGTGTGAACAGAATGCTAGAGTAGATGGACCCTTGGTCTGATCCAGCATGGCTCTTCTTATGTTCTTATGTTCTTATGGATAGGATGCATGAAATAAGAGAAAACAGAATAAGAGAAAAAGCATAAAATGGGATGAAATGGAGAAAAATAAGGCAACAATATTATAAAGTTGTTGTTGTTGTTATAGTTGTTATTATTATTTACATTTCTATACCACCCCATAGCCGAAGCTCTCTGCGCAGTTGAAATACAATATACAAGGTTTAAAAGCCATTTACATAAAAGCACACAGACAATATAGACAAATGACAGATAACCAAAAACAACTTTGAACAGTCAGTCATAATTAAAGACATATCCAGGACCCATTAAAACTAATCATGTGCTGCCAAATGCCTGGGAAAAGAGAAGGGTCTTAACCTGGCGTCGAAAAGATAACAAAGTTGGCACCAAGTGGACCTCATCGGGGAGCTCGTTCCACAGATGGGAGGCCACCACTGAGAAGGCCCTCTCCCTCGTTGCTGCCTTCCAAGCTTCCCTTGGAGGAGGCACTCGGAGGAGGACCTTAGATGCTGAACATAGAGTAGAGGTAGGTTCATTTTGGGAGAGGTATGCCATCAGGTATTGCAGTCCCAAGTCATGTGTAGGGCTTTATAGGTTAAAACCAGCACCTTGAGTTGAGCTCGGAAGCATACAGGCATATTATGATCTCCCAAGGAGGATTACAGTGTCTCTGAGGTCAGTTCCTGGTGAATTTTACATGCTGCAGCCCAGGATTTGGCAACACTAGTAGTGGATGCATTTTGGTTGGAAAGCAATGAGAAAACATAAAAAGCATCTGATCATCCTGGCACGTTTACTAGAAGAGGTTCAAAAACTTTTGCGCAAGTTGCCATAGAAAGAGCAGTACAAAAGAGCATGAGTCAGCGCTTCAACCTCTCTAGAGTCACAGGGACCGTTGCATTCGTGGCAAAGGATTTTACCATATATTCCCTCCAGAACTGCTGAGGGAAGAACGTGCCAGTGCCAGTGTAAAACCGCCACGCTTGCAGGATCGACTTTGTTTGTTACTAGACCCTTGAGACCTGCTATGCAGAGCCTGGTGTAAAAGGCAAGAGTTACTGATTATGTTTTCAATTTTGGGAGTTCTAAGGTTGAAAATACGCATTACATTAATTGTGGGAAGGGAGTATTAAACCTTCCCCACCCGCACCATCTGCTCCCTGAATTCCTAGCAAGCCACAGTGCATGTGTGGGGGTTAAAAGAAAAAACTTTCCGTTGGCATTAATTGAGGCTTTTCTTCCCCTTTCTAACACCCGGGGGGGGGGGAGAGACTTTGGGGAGCAAATGGTGAGGGGAAGGTTGAATCCCCTCCTTCCTGTGCACAGTGTTCTTTATCCGAATCAGGGTCACGTGCAGTTATTCCAGATTCTTTTGAATAAAGATAAGCCTTAGCTACACACTACGCAATTACCGTAATGTGTAGTCTGACCCTGAGTACTACGTCACCTTGAATCCCCGCGTCACGAAGAACCATCTCCAGGAAGCCGTGTGGCTTTTACCGTTTCCTTCTGGCTGTTGCTCTTGGCTCGGATCACAACTAGGGATAAACCTGTGCTCCCTTCTCCCCACTCCGCTTTCCTTCCTTCCAGAGGACGTGTTCCCCTGCAAGGACTGTGGCATTTGGTACCGGAGCGAACGGAACCTGCAGGCTCACCTGATGTACTACTGCGCCAGCCGCCAGGACGCCGCTTCGCCCGCGCTGGACGAGAAGCCCAAAGAGGCCTGCCCCAATGAGCGTGTCTGCCCCTTCCCGCAGTGCAAGAAGAGCTGCCCCAGCGCCAGTTCCTTGGAGATCCACATGCGCAGCCACAGTGGTATGAGCGGCGCCTCCCCCGGCTGGGCTTCTTGGGCACGGGAGGAGGAGTGGAGGAAGGCCGAACAAACTGAGTTCCGGGAGAGGCTGCTGTATTTATTTATTTATTGCATTTCTATACCGCCCGATAGCTGAATCTGTCTGGGTGGTCCAGTTAGCGGCAAGGATACCCGTCCAGGGGTGCAGATGTGCGTGTGTGCATACATGCGCACACGCAAAAGCCACAGCACATGTTAGAGGCCTGCCCTGGCATACGTGCAGAATCGAACTGTGAAGATACAGCGACAGTGCAGCCCTGTGCACGTCTCCCCAGATGCAAGTCCTGTTAAGTTCAGCAGGTCTTACTTGCTGTTGAGTAACTGTGTGTCGGATTGTAGCCTGAGTAACAAATACTAAGACACATTGGCAGAGGAGGTGTAATTCCATCAGGAAATATCCACAGACAGATTGAAAGGGCCTAAAAAAATCATCCACGTTAGATTTTTGCCCCAGTTCCTCACAGGAGACTTGGAACAATTTCCGAGCCTTCGGGGAGCAAATAACACCGCCCTCCCCGTCCCCCAACAGCCAGGCACAACTGGGCGAGCATTCAGCCCATCGCCGCACAGGCACTCCCAGGAATGTTTCCAGCGGTAAACCTGTGTAAACACATTTGCCGTTTTTCCAGGGATACAAGCCAGTCCCAGCAGACAGCTACAGACGAACTAGATTTGGCTAGGCAAGCTGGGCTGGCCGCAGTGAGTGCCCCCAGAGGTCGCTTGGGGCTGCCCTGCCGTTAGAAGTGCAGTTCTGCAGCTGCGTCACAGCATTCTCCACAGTGCTGCAAAGGACCCTGGGTGCATCTCTGGGATAAGGCATTGCCTGCAATCAGGGCTACCCGGGATAACACCCACTTGGGAGGATTGGAATATCGTGGGCCGGCCCTGCTGTTTGGGCAATGGGATGAAGCCTTTGTTGTAGTTCCTTCCGCTCATGCTGTCATTGGCCTCTGGGCTTCTCTTTCAGGGGAGAGGCCATTCGTCTGCCTCATCTGCCTTTCCGCCTTCACCACAAAAGCCAACTGTGAGCGCCACCTGAAGGTCCACACAGACACACTCAGTGGTAAGTGAGTGATACCCAGGAGATGCATCTCAGAATTAATACTTTGCAGGGTACCACCAGCCATACTTCTTGACTGTGGGAGTATTAGTTTGGAGCAGCGACAGTTCACTGAGGGTTCCATGAACCTAGAAACAACAGAGTCCCAGCCCTGGAGGCCCTCACCGATTGTGTTAGACTCAAAGCTAGTGTCATTCCTAAGAGGAGGTGGAACTGCAAATTTTTCCTCTTCCCTCCCTATCCCTTTTTCCTTGTATCCCTTTTTTCCTCCCTATCCCTTTTTCCTTGTCTTTTTTAATTAATGTGTTTATATATTTTATTTGTACCCTGTCTGTCTACCAAAAAATGGCACTCAAGATGGCTTACAGGACCAGTTAAAATGGATTAAACCAATACATTGAAATGCAATAAAAACATAACAATTACAGAAAAAATATTATTAAAACAGTACCTAACCCGCCAGACCCACTTACAGGTTAAAAGCCTCCTTAAATAAGGCAGTCTTTGCCTGCCAGCAGAAGGACATCAAAGAGGGATCAAACATAGCCTCCCTTGAGAGGGCGTTCCACACTCTGGGACCAGCCACCGAAAAAGCCCCGTCTCGTGTCGCGACCAAAGACACCTCTGATGGTGGTGGTCTCAAAAGGGGCCTCTCCAGAAGATCTTAGGAACCGGGCAGGTTCATAGGGGAGAAGGCAGCCTTTCAGGTAGCCTGGTCCCAAGCTCTACAGGGCTCTATAAGTCATAACCAGCACTTTGAATTCTGCTCGGAAACAGACTGGGAGCCAGTGAAGCGGTTGTAATAAGGGAATTGCATGCTCACTCTAAACGGCCCTGGGCAACAGTCTGGCTGCAGCATTCTGGACGAGTTGAAGTTTCTGAACAGTTTTTGAAGGCAGCCCCATGTAGAACACATTACATAGAATCATAGAATAGTAGGGTTGGAGGAGGCCTACAAGTCCATCGAGTCCAACCCCCTGCTCAATGCAGGAATCCAGGTCAGAGCATCCCTGACAGATAGCTGTCCAGCCTCGTCTTGAATGCCTCCAATGTAGGAGAGCCCACCACCACCCTAGGTCATTGGTTCCATTGTCGTATTGCTCTAACAGTCAGGAAGTTTTTCCTGATGTTCAGCTGGAATCTGGCTTCCTGTCACTTGAGCCCATGATTCCGTGTCCTGCACTCTGGGATGATCGAGAAGAGATGCTGGGCTTCCTCTCTGTGGCAACCTTTCAAGTCCTTGAAGAGCGCTATCCTATCTCCCCTCAGTCTTCTCTTCTCAATGCTAAACATGTCCAGTTCTTTCAGTCTCTCTTCATAGGGCTTTGTTTCCAGTCCCCTGATCATCTTTGTTGCCCTCCTCCAAACCCTCTCCAGTTTGTCTGCATCCTTCTTAAAATGTGGTGCCCAGAACTGGACACAGTACTCCAGATGAGGCCTAACCAGTGCTGAGTAGAGGGAACTAGCACTTCCCAGGATTTGGAAGCTATGCTTCTATTAATGCAGCCCAAAAGAGCATTTGCCTTTTTTGCAGCCACATCACACTGTTGGCGCATATTCAGCCCGTGATCTAGAATGATTCCAAGATCCTGCTCGCTTGTAGTGTTGTTGAGCCACGTATCCCCCATCTTGTAACTGTGCATTTGGTTTCTTTTTCCTAGGTGCAGAACTTGGCATTGATCCCTATTAAATGTCATTCTGTTGTTTTCTGCCCAGCACTCCAGTCTATCCAGATCACTTTGAATTTTGTTTCTGTCTTCCAGGGTATTAGCTATCCTGCCCAATTTTGTGTCATCTGCAAATTGGATCAGCATTCCCTGCACCTTCTCCTCCAAGTCATTAATAAAAATGTTGAAGAGCACTGGGCCCAGGACTGAGCCCTGCAGTACCCCACTCATTACCTCTCCCCAGTTTGAGAAGGTCCCATTGATAAGCACTCTTTGAGTCCGATTCTATAGCCAACTGTGGATCCACCGGATCATTGTTTCATCTAGCCCACTTTGTGCTAGTTTGCTCATCAGGATATCATGGGGCACTTTGTCCAAAGCTTTGCTGAAGTCGAGGTATATGATGTCTACAGCATTCCCACGGTCCACAAGGGAGGTTACTTGATCAAAAAATGTGATCAGACCTGTCTGGCAAGACTTGTTTTTGACGAATCCATGTTGGCTTCGAGTAATCACTGCATTGTTTTCAAGGTGCTTCCAAATGGATTGCTTTATCATCTGCTCCAGAATTTTCCCAGGGATTGATGTCAGACTGACTGGTCTGTAGTTCCCAGGTTCCTCCTTTTTACCCTTTTTGAAGATAGGGACAACATTAGACCTCCTCCAGTCATCTGGCACTTCCCCTGTCCTCCATGATTGCTCAAAGAGAATAGACAGTGGTTCTGAGAGTTCTTCTGCCAGTTCCTTTCCTTTATTACTCTCGGGTGCAGTTCATCTGGCCCTGGATATTTGAACTCATTCAAGGTAATGAGGTGTTCCTTGACCATATGCCTATCAATCTCAAGCTGCAATGCTGCCCCTTCAGCCTGTACTTCGCCTTTGCCAGGGGGGTCATCGACCCTCTTTTGGGAGAAGACTGAGCCGAAGTAGGAATTGAGCACCTCTGCCTTTTCTTTGTCCTCTTTTATCATTTTGCCATCCTTATTTAATAGCTGATCCACCATTTCTTTCCTCTGTCTTTTACTATCCACGAAAGCCTTTTTGTTGCTTTTAGCATCCCTCACTAACCTCAGCTCATTCTCAGCTATAGCCTTCCTGACGCCATCCCTGCAATTCTGTGCTCCCTGCCTGTACTCTTCCCTTGTTGCTTGGCTTTCTTTCCACTTCCTATATGTGTCCTTTTTTGTTTTCAGGTCATCTTTAAACTTTTTGTGAAGCCACATTGGCTTCTTCTGTTGTCTTCCACATTTTTTCCTTGTTGGAATGGTTTGTAATTGTGCCTTGAGAATTTCCTTTTTTAAAAGCTCTCACCCATCTTGGACTCCTTTTCTCGTTAGTGTCACTTGCCATGGGACCTTACTGATCATTGTTCTGAGTTTATTAAAATCGGCTTTCCTAAAATCCAGGGTACGCGTCTGACTACACTCGGCTTTTGCTTCCCTTAGAACCAAGAACTCAAGTACAACATGGTCGCTTTCCCCCAGAGTTCCTGTAACTGCTACTTTATCCACTAAGTCATCTCTGTTGGTTAGGATCAAGTCAAGGATAGCCGATCCTCTAGTTCCTTCCTCTGCTTTCTGTAGGAGGAAGTTATCCACCTCACAAGTCAGGAATTTCCTGGAGGGGCCATGTTTTGCAGAATTTGTCTCCCAACAAATATCGGGGAAATTGAAGTCCCCCATTACTGCTACATCATGCTTCCTTGAAACATTAGCTATTTGCTTTTCAAGTTTCGTCCTCGTCTTCTCCTTGATTGGGTGGCCGGTAGTAGCCTCTGACCACAGTAGTCCAAATGGGAAGTAACTAAGGCATGTATGACCATGGCCAGATCAGACATCTGTAGAAACAGGCGCAGTTGGTGCACAGGCCTCAGCTGTGCAAACACACTCCTGGCCACCGCCGAGACCTGGGCCTCCAAGTTCAGGACTGAGTCCAGGAGGACGCCCAGACCATGATCCTGAGTCTTCACAGGGGGTGTAACCCCATCCAGCACAGGCTGAATCCCTATTCCCAGATCTTTTTAGATTACAAGTCCTTTACTGACTGCGTGTAAGCTGCTCTGAGACCCTTTTTGGAGGAGGAGCGAGATTAGAAGACGTCAAATAAATAAATGAACATGATTGTGAGGAAGCGCCATGCTGCAGCAGTGAAGCTGGAGGGCGAGGAAGCAGCCAGTGGCCGGAGGGTTGGGTCAGGAACAATGTGGCGCCTCCAGATGTTTTGAGCTACAGCAACCATAATCCCTTACCATTGGTCATCGTGGCTGGGGCTGATGGGAGCTGTAGTTCTAAACTTCAGGAGGGCACCATGTCGGGGGAGACAGCTGGGAGAGAGGCGTGTAGGAGACTGCTGGGAGAGAGGCGTGTCTCTCACTCTCGTTGTGAAGGTGGAGAGAGCTGGAGCGCTTTGGGATGGCATTCTTGCACAGTGAGTGTGGCAGAGTTCATGAGCACCATTTTCCTCTTTGTTGCAAAGCAGGGGTGCACAGCCTCAGGCCCGGGGGCTGAATTCAGCCCTCCAAGGCTCCACAGATGGCTCCGCCCCTTTCCCCTCAAATACAGAAGGTTTGGTGGATTCACAGCTTTTGTGCAGTTTTTCCCCCATTCTGAAAGGTTGAATTGCCTCTCCTAAGGCTTAGTGACTGGCAGGAAGAACCTTAAGCTAAAATAGGCTGGTGTTTTGGCCCTGCCCCCATTTCGCTTTGGCCCTGCCCACCCCTGGAATGGAATGGCCCCATGTGAAGGATTGCTGGAACCAGTTCCAACCTTCCTGCCGGGTAGGACCGCTCTGGAACTAATTCCAACTCTCCTGCAAAATAGGACTGGCCAAACCCAGTCTTCCAGTCCCCCAAAATACCCAGTAGCCACCCTGCTAGGCCGAGAGGCACTGAAATGAGCACCACGGTTATGCAGAGAAGTCACACCAACTAAAGGCTGGATAAAGGTTTAAAAAGGTAAAAATAAAGGGGTAGAGGGAGAGGGAAGAATGGAAGTAGCAAGTTGCACAAGAGGGTACAAAGCCAAATTACTCAAACGTACACAGAGAGCCTTACAAACGCACACCCACACAAAATAATAAAGCAGCCTCACCTATCGTTAACAAACCTAAGGATGGGTCTCCCAGGATAGCAACCAGTCGTCAGCAGATCCAAAATCACCAGGACGAAGGGAGACCCCGTGCCTCGACCTCAGCCCTCTTTCAAAGCCCAGCCCAGGGCAGAGCTTCCTTTAGCCGATCACCGGCTCAGACCCTGGGCAGACTGCCCTTGCCGACGAAGAGGCTGGAACTCCCCACCAGACCCAGCTGTTGTCACTCCCCAGGTAACAGGAACTGCGCCTGGCCTTGAGCGGCGGGCCGAGGAGCCTCTAGATAACACACCACCCCAGGTGATTACATCAGATGTGACAGCCCGGCCTCATCCCAGGCTGGAAAACAGGCCGTCCTGCTTGACACCCCACGATAGCATTTTAGCAATGGCATCCAGCCCTCAGGCGTTCTGCAAGAGGTTCTGAGCTCCGCACCATCAGCGGACCTTGTCCCTTGCACCATGTGTGCTGCTTGGAGGTACGGCCCCCTCGCACTCGCTTCCCCACCCCAACCTGATCCTGGGTTGTGACTCCGTGGCCAGGAGCAGCGTGGTGTGCAGAAAACACGGGCTTTCTTCCCCGGCATCTTCCACTAGAAAAGGTCTCCGGCAGCAGGGCTGGGAAAAGCCTTGGAGAGCCAGAGCCTGTCAAAGCAGCAGTGTACAAAATGATGCCTGGGGTGGAGAAAGTGGATGAGGAGACATTTTTCTCCCTCTCCCATAATGCTAGAACCCAGGGTCGCATAACATGTCATCCCTTGAAGCCGACTGGTGAGCAATTCAGGGCAGATCAAAGGCAGGACTTCTTCACACAGCGCAGCGTCAGACTATGGAATTCGCTACCACAAGACACAGTGATGGCCTCCCATTTGGATGGCTTTAGAAGGGGGTTGGACAGATTCATGGCTATGTGCTCCCTCCAGAACCAGAGGCAGTGAGCCTATGGAAACCAGTTGCTGGGGAACATGGGGGCGCTGCTGTTGCACTCTTGTGGGTTCCTGGTCGACAGCTGGTTGGCCACTGTGTGAACAGAATGCTGGACTAGATGGACCCTTGGTCTGACCCAGCAGGGCTCTTCTGATGTTCTTCAAGTGGACAATATTGGGCTAGGTGGACCAATGAAGGCAGTTTGATGCACCCCCATTTCTCAGGCTCTCCCCTGTGTCTGCAGGTGTCTGCCACAGCTGCGGCTTCATCTCCACCACCAGGGACATCCTCTACAGTCACCTGGTCACGAATCACATGATCTGCCAGCCAGGCTCCAAGGGGGAGGTCTATTCTCCAGGGGCCACAGTTCCCACTCCTGCCACCAAACCACTAACCCCAGGTAAGTCATGGTCTAGAGGGCCTCCAGAGCCTGGCGTGAAGTGGGGCCAGTGTGGCATAGCGGGTAGAATGTCAGTGTAGGACTGGGAAACCCGGGTTCAAATCCCCACTTGGCCATGACATTGGGCCTCTCTTCCTCTCTCAGCCTTGCCTACTTCAGAAGTTTGTTGTGAGAATGAAATGGGGGAAGGAACTATGAAAGGAAAGGCCGGATAGAAATGTTGTTGTTATTAACTGGGGAAGGGTCTATTCTAAGGTGTTGGAGAAGAGGGTAACGTGCAGAATTCCAGTAGGGATTCAGCTTAATTTGGGGGGTCGCGTCCACACAGAGACTTCAAAAGGGATTGGTTGTTTGGGGCATGTACATCTAAGACAGCCTTCCCCAACCTGCCCCCCCCCACCCGATGTTTTGGACCGTAAATCCTAACAGACCCAGCCAGCGAGGTCAGGAAGGGTGAGAATTCTACTTAGGAATGTCAGAGAAATCCACAGCAGAAGCAGATGAGTTCAGATTTCTATGAATCTGACCCACAAATTCCGCAGCAGACTGGCTTTTCCCGAGTTGCACAGATCCGGTGGACTTGCAGAGTGGTTATTTTATTTTCCCAAATTTTGTGCAAATTTAGTCGTAGAGAAATATGTAAAATAAAAAAAACACTGGCTGAAAATGCGTATTTCTCCCCATAGGCTAAAGCATGAAAATGCACATTTGGGGAAGGAGTTGAGCATTTGGGGGGATTTGTGCAGCAAGAACTTGCGCAACCGCAAATTTGCGCAACTGTGAATTTGCACAAATTTGGGAAATTGAAAAAAATGATTCCATCAGTGAGCGGACAACGGAATGAAAGGCACCTGAAAATTCACAAAATGCAGACTGAACAGATTTTATAAAAGCTGTACATCCCTAATTTTAGCCCAAAACATGTGGAAGGCACCAGGTTGGGGAAGGCTGATCTAAGCTCTTTGCCATGCACATACACTCAGATAACTAATGGCAGGGTGAACCCCCCCCCCCACCACCACCACAATCATACTTAGAATTGGGCTTCCCTCAGAACATGGAAAATAGCTCGGTCTATTCCAAGTCTAACTGGATCTCATGGTCGCCTGGTTGCTTCATTGCAAACGCAACAGAGTCTGAACCACAGAACGTCTACATTGCCCCCCCCCCCGCAACAGCTGCCCACCTGCCCGCCGAAACCCCATCCCTCCCATTCACCCAACTTGCTGCTCTGGAGGCAGGAGCGGTTCACGGGAGGAAGGGTCAGAATATTTCTTCCTCTCCCCACGTCGGTGCCTTGCACATTGCTATGGCTGTGAGCCGGGCACTGGGGAAAGTAGCTTTCCTAGTGCTACTGAGAGATGTCGATAGTGCTGGGGAAATTAAATTTCCCAATGCTCCCTCGGTTCCGCTACCACTCCAGAAGCAAGTTGGGAGGCGAATTGGACATGGGGGTAGGAAAATGAGGCAGGGCTTACTAGGTTGGATGTTAATCTGATCCAGAGAAGAATTTGGGGCGCCTTAACATTCACCCTGAATTTGAGGAAAGCAATACGGGCTGCCAGGTTTTGCCTTTCTGAGCCCAGAAATGCAAAACTTGGCAAGACAGCTACCAATGGCCAGCTCCGCGTTGGTCCCCCAGCCCCAAGCTGTGAGAACACGCCTGAGAAGCTGTCTGAAGACATCTCTGCATGGGACAGTGTGAGACCCTCACTTGTGGCCGCTCCTCTCCCCGCAGGCTTGAGTGCGCCCGGCCCAGCCCCAACACTGAAGTGCAGCTTCTGTGGCTATGCTGCCGACTGCTTGCCCAGCCTCCAGCAGCACGTGGTTCTGCACAGCACGGCAGCTGCCAATCTGCCAGGCGCAGAGCCCAAAGCTGCCCAGAGCCAGCCAGATGCCTCTGCTACACCAGCGGCACAGGGAGCCAAGGTGCCCCCTGCAGAGGAAGTGGCCAACGGCTCCCCTCCCCAAGAAGGACATTCCTCCGCCACTGTAGTGGATGGGGCGCCACCAGTGAGGATCAAGGAGGAGCCCGTCAGTGAGGGGGAAGCTCCCAAAGGAACTCCCCAGGCCGGTCCGGAGCTGGAGCCAGAGGCCTCTTCCAGGACGTCCTCTCCACACAGCCTGCATTCCGTGAAAGTGAAGTCTGAGATTGCCAGCCCCACTCCCGGGTCCAGCCCAGTGCCCAGTGAGCTGGGCTCCAGCACGCCGGGTGGCACGATCTTTCTGCCCCAGTACATGTTTGGCCACGAGGCGACCGTGGTGCCGCAAGCATCGGAGATCTTGGCCAAGATGTCGGAGCTGGTGCACAGCCGCCTGAAGCAGGGCCATGGAGGGGTGCCCCCGGCCCTCTTCCCAGGCACCCCCGTGCCCAAGGGCGCCACCTGCTTTGAGTGCGAGATCACGTTCAACAACATCAACAACTACTATGTCCACAAGCGGCTGTATTGCTCTAGCCGCCGCATGGCTGAGGAGAACCCCCCTGGCCCTCGCAAGCTAAAGGCAGCACCCTCAGCCATCCCCAAAGGCCCGGCTGCAGCCGGGGTGCTTCTGTCACCCCCACCGCTTGGAGATGGCAAGGCAGCGCAAGAGGGGGAGGTCGGGAGAGGCACCACCCCGCCTGTCCCAGAGATCAAGCAGGAGATCAAGGTGGAGGAGGGAGCAGCGAAAGCCAGCCCTTCCCCTGAGGCAGATGGCCCCGGGCGCGTCAGCGAGGACAGCCAAAGCCCCGGGGGCAGCTCCGTGGAGGAGCCGGACGACGACCCCAGCCGGACCGTGTGTGAAGCCTGCAACATCCGCTTCAGCCGCCACGAGACGTACATGGTGCACAAGCGCTATTACTGCGCCTCCCGCCACGACCCGCCGCTGCGCCGGAGTGGCAGCAGCACCGGCAAAGTGCCCTTCCTTCCTCAGCCTATCCGCACCCGCAAACGGCGCAAGCTCTACGAGATCCACAACGCCACCAGCCAGCTCAGTGGCACCCCAGACATCACGCGCCCCGAGGTGCCGCCTGTGGTCCCAGCTCTCATTCCGGTGGTCAAGGCCACCCCTTCCCCCAGCTCAAGCCCCGATGCCGAGGGGCCCATTGACCTGAGCAAGAAGCCCCGGCTCCACAGCGGGGGGGAGGTGCTTCCGGCCTCGCTCCTGCCCCTGGCGGACTACCATGAATGCACGGCGTGCCGCATCAGTTTCCACAGCCTGGACAGCTACCTGGCCCACAAGAAGTACTACTGCCCAGCCACACCGTTGCAAGCCAGCACCCTGGAGCAGCTGCAGAAGATCAAGGGGGCCATCCCGGTCCTCCTTAAACCTCGGGGCAGCCCCGAGGGGCCGGCTGAGGAGCACGACGGGGGGGCAGTCAAAGCAGAGAAGGCAGTGCCTCCTCTCAGCCCCGCCGCCCCCCCAGCCGCCTTCCCCAGTGTGGACCCACCTCAGCAGCGCTACCTGGATGCCAAAGCCCTGCACCTCCAAGGTGCTAAGGTGCCTCTGGCCGTCTGCCCCTACTGCCCGCTCAACGGGGCAATCAAGGGGGACTTGGTGGAGCACTTCCGCAGCAACCATGGCCTCTTTGTCGCCAAGACTGTGGCAGGCGCCGCTTTGATCGAGGCCACCCGGACGCTGGCTGAGGGCAACCTGCTGCCCCCGCTGCCTGCCACCTCCCCACCCCAGCCCCTCCCCAGATTGCGCAAGGACAGCTGCAGTGGCAAAGAGCTGCCTGCCCCACCAGTGTCGAACGGGAGCCCACACCCCACCGTTTCCCCGCAGCCCCTCCTCTCTGTCTCCCCGTCCATCCCCTTGCCTGTCTCCCCCCTGCCTGAGCCCCCCGCTAATGCTCCCTCTGGCTATACGGACAAAAGCGTGCAGACCCCGCCGGGCAAAGGGCCCCCCGCCCCTCTCGCCAACGGCAATCATCGGTACTGCCGCCTCTGCAACATCAAGTTCAGCAGCCTGTCGACCTTCATTGCCCATAAGAAATACTACTGCTCTTCCCACGCTGCCGAACACGTCAAGTGACGCCTCGCCCGTGCCCGAGTGTCGTTTGCCTGCTCACCAGTGCGGGCTCTGGCCAGTCGTGGCTGCAGGGGCCACGGGTGCGGGAGCGACCTGCCCAGATGAACTCTTCTGCCACCGAGAGCTCTCTGCCCCCTCAGCTCTGGAACTGGGGAAGGGTTGGTTTTGCACTGGGGATGTGCAAGGGGAGCTGGGTCTCCCTCAGGGGCTGGCCAAGCCCTAGAGAGGGACAACTGAGTTTGCACGGCAGGGATTGGGGATGCGTTGGCAGGCCTGGGGATCTCTAAGGCCCCTCACTTATAAGGAGGAGCCAATGCACCGGCACTGTGGCTAACCCCCTCCGCCCAGTCCAAGCCTGAATAAGAGTTCAGGGATCACCTCTTTTTCATCTGGGGCATGGGAGGGTGGTTTGGGGGAGATGCAGCCTTCCTATCAGTCTTGAGCCTAGGGTTAGCCTAGGGTTAGCAGACTTGGAACCCTAGCGGTGTGGATCATTTGAAAGTGGGCAGCAGCTGTTTAGGTGAAAATCTGGGCCATATGGCCACGTATGCCGCTGGTGAATGGGAGCCCCCCTCTGCTTTTCTACTGCCTCCCCCCCAAGTTTACACTGGCTCTTTTTTGAGAGGGTCAGAAGCCCCTGTTGCTTCTCTCCCCTTTTTTTTTCCTGTTTCCCTGATGCCTTTCTCTCAAGTTCTGGTGGCCATCAGCCAAATGTTACTGCTTTAAAGTGACAAGATCCCCCATTTCTGAGGAGAAACCTTAACGAATCACAAAAGACCTCTGAGTCCTGGAGTCCATTTTGAGGGCTTCATTTTAAGCCAGGGCTTGGGTCCTGCAGCTGTTTTTTTTTCTTTTGGGGGGCATAATAAAGTCATAATAAAGAAGCAGCGGCCTGAGCATGTACAGAGTGCCTATTCTTCACCTAAAAGAAGACCCAAACATCTCTAGATGCCACACACCCCTATTTTAGAATCCCTGCTCCCTAACCCTAGGTACACAGCTGGGTTTTGTGTTTTTTTGTGCGGTTTTTTTTTTTGTGAAGGTTTTTTTGTGAACCGCCCAGAGAACTTCGGCTATTGGGCGGTACAGAAATGAAATAAATAAATATAAATAAATAAATAAATAAAATAAAAATAAAAATAAACCCAGCTGTGTACCTGGGGTTAGGGAGCAAGGATTCTAAAATAGGGGGTGTGGCATCTAGAGATGTTTGGGTCCCAAGACTTTCTTCAAAATGAATCACTAAGGATGTGGGTCCATTCAGCAATTTAGGTGCTAAAGAGGAGACTGCAGTAAGCGTCGACACACAGAATCACTGTGTGGTGAGTTTTTCCTGTCATCCTCTTGTTGAACTTTTTTGACAAAGGCACTCCCTGTGGTCAGGTTTATATTTCACCATGCTTTAAATTACTTTCCATAAAAGGGGTGGAGAACCGTTTCCGTCCGGATTCCATTCTGGAGAGGCTCTCGGTGGCTGCATTCCAGTGGTGGGTGGAGCTGAAAAATCAGAAACAAAACACCATCCCCTTGTTACCAATTTATAGTAGGAAGTCTGTCTACTAAGAAGAAAGCATGAGCAGCATGTCTGCTCACAAGTAAGGCGGGCAAGCCTGTGCATGTGTACTCAGAAGTAAGAAGGAAAGAATCGCTTAGCAGCACTTTTCAGTAGCATCTCAAACAGCCAGCCTCTACCTTTGAGTAGACATGAACATCATGTCTACTCACAAGTAAGCAGGGCAAGCCTTAGAAGGCTTAGAGACTACATGATTACTCACAGTCCTTTACAGGACAAGGATTAGAAGGAAGCAGGACAGACTCAGCAGCGCTTTCAAATATCATTTCTACTCAGACATATGCACGACCATCATGCCTACCCACAAAGATGCAAGGCAAGCATCTGTGTGTCTACTCAGAAGTAAGCAGGGCACACCTCTACGGGATGAGGCTCAGAAGGAAGCAGGACAGTCACTCAGCAGCTTCTTCCCTCTGCCCCGCAGGGAAAGCCTCCTGTCTCTGATCAGCAGCTTGGAGGTAAGAGCTTTCCCTTGTGTGGCAGAGGAGCCAATGCCAGGGAACAAAGCTAGATGGGGAACCGCTGCATGCCTTACCAGGGCCAGTAAATTTCTCCCCTTTGGTCACCTGTTCCCATTGCCAGTTCTCCTCCCTTTTGCTCCTTTCTGACATCTGTACTTGGTCTTGCTTCCTCCACTCTCCCCCGCACCCGCTGGTGACCTCCCCTCTTTGCCCCCAAACCTCCAGCCCACAACAAGATTCAGCAAAGGCTGCCACAGCTAAATTGAGTCACCACTTACTTTGCCTAAAAAGCCTCCAAACCGATCCTTTTAGAAACCCATAATAAATCTGGGTACATCGGCTCACAGCAAATCACCTACTTTTTCTCCCACCACCACCACCACCACCACCTACAGCCTTTACACAGTGTATAGACATGTGCGTGAGAGAGAGGACACCTGTACTCACTCAGCAGTGAGGAAAATGTACTCTGTGTATGCTCAGAGATATCAGTGTTTCTTGGCATGCCTTGCCGTTTGAAAGCGAGGTCTGGGACTAAACAAAGCCACCACCATCTAGCTGTTGGGCATATTGTTTTTACACAGGACAGATCCCACATTTTTTGAGGCAGGGGAGAGATCACAAACCCCACCCCTGATGGAAGCAGCACTCCTCGAGTTTACAAGAGACTCCTCTGGATGCCTGTTGGTAGAAGCAACAGGGATGATATTCAGGCAACAGGTAGTGTCTCAAAAGCAGTAGATTATTCTTGGGTAGCTGTCCATAAACAGCAAGGTACAGGCCTGTTTGCTGTACTGAAAAGCTCAAGCCCCAAAAGATGCCATTTGGCCTGGCTTAATTCCACTGGTGTGGGCCCGTGGGATTTTGCAAGGTGTGGAGCTGGCTGCTGCAGGTCACAGACCAGGCCAAAAGCTCCTTGTGGTCCACTCACAAACACCCCAGAACCAAATCCCAGTCTGAATGGGGAGAGGGGTTTTCTGTTGGCACTTGTTCATTTCCATCTTAGGATGGTACCCTGAAGGCTCAAAGGCTTCCTGGGCATCCCTCGATCAGCTGGTGTGCAGACCCTTTGCCCAAGGAGGGGTGGGTGCCCATCCCCTTATAGGGGAGCAAGGAGGCTGTCTCGTCTTCCCTTTCTGCAGAGCTAGTGGGGTGGGTGGGAGGGAGGGTCTGCCTTTGGGTGTGCATTTCTCCCTTTCCCTTCCCCCAAATTGTTGTCCGGTGGGTTAACGTAGAATCTTTGTGGCCTGGAACTGAAATGCAAACAAGACAGCACTGAAGAGGGAGAGGGAAACTCCGCGTGGGAATTGTGTGCATAAGTGTGTACAGAAATAAATGTCTACTGAACCTTGGGCCTCAGAGTTGTCTTTGCATGGATGCATGGGGCAGGGCTGGCATCAAGTCAGCATGGTTGGGCACTAGGGATTTTCATGATTCTGACCCACAGATTCTGCAGCGGACCGGCTTTTCCTGTCATGCACATTCCACGGACTTCTGGGCCAGTTTTCTAACTTTCCTGAATTCTGCGCAAATTTCGTCATAGAAAAATACACACAATAAAAAACCCTGGCCAAAAATGTGCATTTCCCCCATAAACTAAAGCATGAAAATGTGCATTTGGGGGGACTTCGCACATTTTCATAAACACAAATTTGCACAACTGTGCATTTGCCCAAATGCAAACTTGCGTGAATTTGGAAACAAGAAAATCTGATTCCATCCATGGGTGGACAGTGGAATGGAAGGCGCCTGACAGTCGGTGAGACAAAGACGGAATGGATTTTACACCACTGTACATCCCTATTGGGCACCTGCCGAGGGCCCAGTGCCAAGAGCCCTCTGGAGCTGCTCCTCTTCTTCACCATTGCAGCCTGCTTGTTCCCCTGCCTCTCGCTCCAGCCCAGACAATGGCGGGGGGAGGAGCTGCGGATGCCGTGGCCTGCTTGCTCTCTGGCTTTCAGGCTTGTCAAACAAGCAAGTGGCAATGAGGAGAAGGAGCAAGAGGAATTAGTGGCCACGGTGGTGAGAAGGTCGACTCCTTGAGGGAGGGGGCCCATGGAGGCTCTCTTGCCCAAGGGCCCTCCGCAACCTGGAGCCGGCCCTGTGTGGCAGTATCAGGAGAAAGCTTAGGCGGCCTGTTGCCTGCGGATTTGAAGTTCTGGCTGCAGGTCAATGGATTCCACTGGGGAAGGGGGCGGATTCTGGCAATCCTGTGTGACTGTGATGCATAGGCATCTTACAAGGTGCAAAGCCTGTAAGATACATTCAGAGGTCTGGGAGAGAATGGGCCCCATTTTGATACATCTCCGATTAATGGGGCCTTTGCCCTGGGCAACCCACTGATGCGCACGGCATAGCTGGATGGGCCGATGCCTCAGTGCCATGCCTGTCAGGTTTGAAAAGCACAACAGGAAGTCTGTTGCTGACATCGCTGTGATGCTGTAGCAGCCATTGCTGCCATGCTCGGGGGGGGGGAGAGAGCGAGCCGTGATGTGTCCAGTTGTGGCGGGTGGACTGAAAGGGAAGAGTATGTGGGGAGGGACACAGTAAAGGGCCCCTCCATCAACAAGTGGTAGCAAGACAGGAAATGTCACACCAGCATTAAGAAACCTCCAGCCAAGATTCAGTCGCAAGGTTCCGGCATAGTTTGCAAGATGGGTGGGAGGCTGGCAAAATGACCATTTACTATCATGAACTGGAAGAATTCTAACACTTTAGATCAGCCTTCCCCAACCTGGTGCCCTCCAGATGTGTTGGACTGCAACTCCCATCATCCTCAGCCAGCTGGGAATGATGGGAGTTGCCATCCAACACATCTGGGGGGCACCAGATTGGGGAAGGCTGTTTTAGGTTCTATCTCCAGAGAGGGACATTTTTCATCAGAATTAGTGATGTTGCCATCTGCCCCTCGCTGGCACCTTTCCCCGCTGAGGAGAGAAAGCAACAGTCAAGTTTGCCTCTAACCAGCATCTCCTGCATTTTATGACTCTGGCCACACGATGTCACCAAAGCACTGCTCATAGCCACAAACGGGGTCGATTCTGGCGCCTGTACTTCACACAAGCATCAACACCGGAGCCCTTACAATACAGGGGCTCCTAAGGCCTCTTCGTTAATCCTTCATCTATTATAGAGCGGAGCCCCACCAAGGTTCATTTAAGCCAGAGATCAGTCTGTTTGGCATGCCAGGGCTCTGAAACGTAAGGTGTAAGAAGAAAAGTATAGAGAGTCCCTATTCATGTGCAGAATGCATTTCTCTCCCTGACCACTCGCACATCTAGGGTCAGAGTAATGGTTTTCCCCATTGGAGCACATAATTTACGTAGATCAGGGGTTGGGGAACGTGTGGTCCTCCAAATGTCACTGGAGTCCAACTACCATGATCCCCAGGCAAATGTTGGATGGTCAAGGATGGTGAGACTTGTCATTCAGCACTACCTGGAAGGTCATAGGTTCCCCACCCTGGGACTAGAGTTCAGCATCTTGCCTTAAGAATTGGTGCAGTGGGGGATCTGGTATTGGAAACAGGTTCTGGGACTAAACCCTTGACAAGCCCTGAATCAAACTCTCAAAGAGAAATCCCACTTGGGGCTGGCATGTGGCCAGGCCCACTGGGTTGTAATATTTCAAATTAAAAGGCCAACAGAAGAGAAAGCAGAAACCATGTTCTCCTTTGGCCACCGTTCCCCTAGAGCAGTCATCAACTTTTTTCATATCCAGGACCCCACTTTAGCTCCAACACCTTGCTGTTATGCCAGCCACATATCTGGCACTTTATCAAAAGAGAGCGAGATAGGGGGGACAGGCCCCTGCCCCAATGGGCATACGATCTTGAAACTGATACAAGAGAGACCAGAGGGAAGGGGGCCATTTTTAATGGGAGACATTTTTATTTTATGTTTTGCCATATGTGTGTCTCTCTTCTTCCACTTTCTCATCTATATCTCACAACACATACACACACACACACACACACACCCCTTTCGATTTTACTCTTTTTTACCCCTTTCTCCTTCAAAACAAGTTCTTAAAAAATAAAATAAAATGGTAAATGTGCCCCTGGCACAACCCAATTTGGAGTTCCGACTGTGTGGAAGACCTGTGCGCTATAGTAGCAGAGGGCGACTTGTGGCCCTCCAGATCTTTTGGCCCACAACTCCCATAATCCCTCACCATTGGCTATGCTGGCTGGAGCTGATGGGAGTTGTAGGCCAACAACATCTGGAGGGCCACAAGTGGTCCGCCCCCACACTGGAGAAAGATTGGCAGCTATGTTAGAGTCCAGAGCTCTTGAGTGCTGCAGAGAGAGCTGCAGGGCAGTTCTGGAGAAGCCGCGCGCTGGCTGTTGGGAGGTTCTCCACAGGCCAGGGGTGTCGAACCTCTTTCAGCCCGAGGGCTGGATTCTGTTTCAGAGAGGCTCTTGGTAGTTGCATTCCAGTGTTGGGCAGGGCTGAGAATATCAAACATGCCATCATAACTTAGCTCAAGGCTCTTACTGTCTGTAATTAAGCCTTCGGAGAGGCATTTCCACCTTTTTGGAATGGGGAGTGGGGGACTGCACAAAAGGGGAAATCACCAATGAGGAAAAAGCTGTGCAAGAGTGGGACATCCCTACATGGTTGGGAGAAAGGGGTGGCGTCAGGGGAAGAGGGTGTGGCCACCTGCAGAACCTGAGGAGGCCCAATTGGAACCCCAAGTGTGCCGGATTTGGCTTGTGGGAGTGAGCTGCAACACCCCTGCCAGAGGCCCCATCAAGCAACAGGCGCTTTCCAGTAGGGCTGTGCACTGATTCGGCATGAAGCCCAAGCTCCGAGTCGAGGCAGGGCACTTTGGGCCACCTCCAAGGTGAGGCATAGGGGGCATAAAGCAGCACAAAGCGGATCGGGTCACTCCGAAGTGCTTCGGTACACTTTGGCATGATCTGGAAGCTCAGCTGCCCTGCTGCCCAGCTCTGTGCACTGGCAGTCAACTTGTTGTCCCAGAGTGGGGGGGGGAGCCATTTTTAAAATGGTGACTCCCTGTATTTCTGGAAATATAAGGAGTCACCATTGAAAAAATGGCTCCCCCCACTCCCCCAGACAGCTGCTGGCATGTATCCAGAGGGCCTAGGAGCTGGTGGTGGCTCCCCCAGTGACAGCTCCCCTGGCAGCGATGGCAGCTCCCCCCCGCCCTTGGAACAAGATGGCTGGCAGCCTAAGAGCCAGGTAAGAAGCTGGGAGGTGGGGGTGTTGAGGGGGGCAGTATTCGAATGTCCGAATCCCACTTTGGCTTTGTAGGCCAAAGTGGGGGGGGGAATCATACCGAAGCAAATCAGGCCCACCTCGGAAGCTCTGAAGTGGCTTCTGAGTCAGATCAGGGAGCCCACACACAGCCCTACTTTCCAGGGTGATGCTAGTAGGCACATGAGTAAGGAGGAATCACCTACTAGGAAGAGCCCTTCTCCGCCCTAGTCAAGCAGCCAGCTCCAGCCCGTGGCACTTGGGACAAGAGGCATGCCGGTTGGATTCACTGCCAAATGGTTGCTGAGGAGATGGTGTGGTGGATTCCCCAGAGTCCCATCTCAAGGAGCTGAAACCTGAGTCAAGGCCTTTAGTTTGACCTAACTTTATATATTCTTGCATTCACCATTGTGAAGGTATTAATATTATTTTATGTATTCATGCCCCGTCTTTCTGCCTCCCCCAAAAACAATGGCTCTCAAAGCAGCTAATATTAAAATACAGACTAAAAACAAAGTCTTAACTAAAACAGGTAGACCTGTGAGAAATCTTGGAGCCTTGCTAAAGCTGACTGTAGACTGTTTCAGAGCATCAGACTGCGTGTGGCGCAAGGAGAGTGTGAATCAGTGACAGCCCAAGGTGAGGCTTAAGAGAAGTGCCACAGGGTAGAACCCAGCCTTCCCAACGTGACACCCTCCAGATGTTTTGGACTGCAGCTCCCAGCATTCCTGACCATCGGCCATGCTGCCGGGGACTGCTAGGAGTTGGGGAAGGCTGTTAGGACCAAAGAAGATTCCAGAAACCCTGAGGAAGGCTGCCATGGAGAATAGAGAGGCCTAGGCTGAGCGGAGGATACAGCTGGCTCCGGCCCACTCTGCAGGGTGCCATCCAATCCTTTGCCCAGCTGCCCATGGGCAAAACTGGCCACGGAGCAAGGACCTACGCCTAGGAGCATGTGTGGCTATCCTGAGGACAAACAGCACCTCAGAACGAAATGGCAGTAGAGTGGTGGTGGCTGGTTGACGTGACCCATCATTTGTAGAACTTGCTGCAACAAGGTCGCTTTAAAAGGGGGATGAGACAAATTCACAGAGGAGGAGGGGATGGGGTCTATTAATGGCTACTAGGCATCTTAATTTTAAAAAGAGGGACTGGGCTGCAAACTGTGTTCCCAGCGCTGCTCTGAAGGATCTATGAGTGGCCATATCACAGGGGTGCAGAACCTCAAGCCCAGGGCTAAATCCAGCCCTCTGAGGGCCCAATCTGGCCCTCCAGGTTTAACCAGAAGGCCATGCCCCTTCCCCTGGCCACTTCCCTTTTCCCTGACCCCACTCATTTCCCAGCTTTTGCATGTTTCTCCACCATTCTAAAAGGTTGACATGCCTCTCCTGAGGCTTCGTTACTGGCGGTAAGAACTTTAAGCTAAACTAAGGTGGTGTTTGGGGTATCCCCCCCCTTCAGCCTTCAGGCCCCACCCACCATTGAAACGTGGCCCCCGAGGGCTTCTCTGAAGTCGAATGTGGCCCTGAGGCTGAAAGGGATTCTGCATCCTGCCCTATCAGAGCCAGGCCCCTAGTCACCAAGGCAACCTTAGCACAATGTCGCTGGCCTTCACCAACCTGGGGCCTTCCAGCTGTGTTGCAAAAGCTGTTCTAAGGCTTAATAAGGACCAGCGGCCTGCCAATTGGCGGCCAGGTCTTGGCCTATCCATGCAGCAGAGAGCATGGTGGTCCAGGTGCTGACACCTCAGAAAGTCTTTCCAAAACAGGCAATGCCTGAAGAAGAGGAGAAACAGCCCTCAGGAGGCACTCAGGAGAGATGTCTGGCTTAGATGATAACTGCCCCCAGCAACCCCAGACTTCACACAGGGAGAGAGAAATTCAGAGATGTATTCATTTTTTACATTTGCATCCCACCTTTTTTCCTTCTGCAAGGAACCCAAGGCAGCTTACATGATCCTCCTCCTCTCCATTTTACCCTCACAACAACCCTGTGAGGTAGGTTAGGCTGAGAGCCAGTGACTGGCCCAAAACCTCCCAGTGAGCTTCATGGCCAAGTAGGGACTAGAACCCAAGTATCCCCAGTCCAACACCCCAACCGCTACACCACACTGGCTCTTGGTCAGATTCTGACCAGTTCTTCACTGCTCTGGCCTGGATATGTAAGCAGCACAAGAAGATTAAGAAAGCCCACTTGAAGACGTGGAGGCCAGGCTGGAGAGGGATAAGGACGGGGCTACAAGAAGCCACCTATGTCCCCGTGTACTGCACCATGCAAACGTTAATTACCTTTAGTACTCCGCCAACTTCCGGAAACTCTCCCTCCTCCTCCTCCGTCACACATCACCCACAGTAGCAGTAACGCCAAGGAAATCTTTTAATAGTCAATCTTTTAATAACAGAGTTTATTCTAATCCTATTCCTAAATATATGCCCCCCAAAGGGTGCGAGCTCTAAAACGCCAAATGCAGACAGCCATCCCTTTAAAGGGGAGGGGAGGGGAGTATATTCCTTATCTCTATGTTCTGCCAGTTGCCCAGTTCTAATCTTAGGGCGCAATCCTATGCATGTTTAGACAGAGAAAAGGCCTACGACTCCCAGCATGCCCCAGCCAGCAATGCTGGCTGGGGCATGCTGGGAGTCGTAGGCTTTTTCTCTGTCTAAACATGCATACGATTGTGCCCTTAATCGATATGCAAGGTGACTCTTGCACAACGTGTAGGCAAAAGAGCTGCCCGTGTGGCAAGGGGGAAGTCTGAACAAAGAACCCAAAGCACCAATCCAGTTTGACCTTCCTTCCCCCAGTTATAGCCATCCATCTGAACAAAAAGTGTGTGAGCTAAATCCACCCACTGGCAATCTCAAAAGGACATTGGAAGAAGGGCACAGGCTGTGATTCTGTGGCTTGTAATATTCAGTGGCGGCTGGTGGCTCCAATGTCAATGGGGCAGTGAATCCTCTCTGGGTTTATGCAGAACCAGCCAGAACTCTAAAGGAGCTCTCCAAGGTGTGAAGCAATGGTACAGTTAGGTAATTTGGGTAACAGACAATGTTCCTGGCCCTTGCTGTAACAGCAGCATCCAGACAGGGCTTTGGGGTGGAAGGCCAAGGCCCCACTCAGCAAAATGACACCCCCCCAATGAATAGGAGGAACCCACCCACCCCCAAATGCAGCAGGGCTAGCCTACTACATTTCAAAGGAAGGGAAGTCATACACGTTCCCATCGAAAGAGCTCCCTTCACCCACTCCTTAAGATTAAACCCATTACGTCCAGGAGTTTAAAATTATCTAACTGTACCACTGGTACCAGCTTCTGATGCCCCACAGGAAGGGGGAAAACATGGAAATGAGGACCTGGCCCATAATCATCTACCCTACTTCCCCTGCCCCATTACAAGTCTTCATCTGAGAACCCAAGACATTTCTCTGCCCAAGGTGGCTGCACTGGACAAAGGTGCACAGGGCGCTTCCCAGGGTCTCGGAGAATGCTCTTGTTGCCATCTGTCCTCACCCACATGTCCCTTGTATGTTCACACACAGACTGAATGCTAGGTTCTACTTGTAGGTTTCTCTTACAGGGTTGTTTACCTGTTGGAGGGGTTTTCCCCAGATCAAAGAAGAGAAGGGTACTCTTGACATGAGAGGGATCACCTTTTTCCCTTCCATGGGTAATAAGGGGAAGGCTCCGATAGTATGCAAAACTGGCTTCTAAGTTTAATGGGTGCTAATGTGGCTACTGATAATGGCAATTCTAGGCATGGAGTTTTCCCTCATCAGGGCTCTGGATTGGTCAGCTCAGGATGTGCCCTGGACGGCTTGATTACTAGGTGTGCATGGCTGGTCCTTGGCACCTCGAAAACGAGGTGCCATCCAAAGTGCCCACCAGTCCTGTCCAAGCAGGGGCCAGTGAGTGGCTAGGCTCAGCTCATAGCAGACATTTGGCCTAGATGGCCTTTCTTAGACCCTTCTCTGCTCTACATCTCCCTACTCAGTGAAAGCACCAGGTTTTTGAGGGACACCCTCAATGGGCCCTCTCCCTCACTGGGTGTACCTATTTGCTGCCATGGTCATGAGCTGCTCTTGCTTTGCTCTTCTTTCTCATCATTCCTCCTCCTTGCTGGCTTGACAGGCAGAGAGCCAGGGAGCAAGCGGGCCATGGCATCTACGGCTCCTCCTTTTCACCACCACCATTGTCTGGAGCAGAGGCAGGTGAACAAGCAGGTTGCAATGGTGAAGAGGAGGGACTCTTGTCACTGAGCTCCCTGCTGGTGGGTGGGCCCATGGCAAGCACCCGACCCTTGACACCAGCCCGGGCGCTTCGAACCCAGGCAGAAAAGAAGCTGGAGAATGCCGCTAGGTGGGCGGCACAGCTTTCTGGTGCTTGAGCCTCATTTGTGACCAGCAGCTTTAAAAATAGCTGCCACGCAAGCTGACGCTCCTGTTGCATATTTGTGCTAAGTCCATGTAGCTGGTGGAAAATCAAGAAGACGGAACTTTGGCAGGCTGGCCAAAACACACACACCAAGCCGACTCCAAGACTCCTGCGCTGCTTGTCTCCTGGGAGCCAACAGTTCATCTCATGATCATTGGGGAGGGGGGGGAATCTTCAGCATTTTGCACAGGCTGACTCAACAGACTGCTGAGATGTTAGAAACTTGTTTGTTGATGGGAAGCCTGGAGAAATATGCTGGGTCCTCTGAGCAGGCTGACTTGAGTCCAAAGCACATGATTCAGTTGCCCGTAAGAACCATGAAGCCTCTTTTCAGAATCTGCACCTAGTGGAGTAGCTGGTCTGGCACCTGTGGCCAGTGGCCAATGCTTCTCGTTGACAGGGGGTTGGACCAGATGGCCTTGCAGGCCCCTTCCAACCCTACTATGCTATGATTCTATGATCTCTTGCCCACCATAGTCACAAGGGACCTTTTTTTGGCCCTGTAATAGCAGTGAACTTTGGAGCTCAGGGTAATGTCATGCTGAGTGGCCCCAATTCCCTCTCTGGCTCAGAGAAAGACTCGGGGTGGGGGAGGCATCATCTTGTGATCCATTATTTGCTACTCCAGGACTGTCCTGGCCAGGGGATGTAGTTTTACCAGACTCTTCAGACTAGGAGGGTAACCCTCCTCCTCCCACTGCCGGAGATGAAGTCCTCTTGACCGCCATGTCATAGAAGCTGGCAGTTGCAGAATCAGGCAATGGCATTTTAAGAAACACAAACAGTTCCTCATGGGGAGCTGGGTTAACATCAGGTCCAGACCAGCCAGCCTTCAGAAAGCCTCTGCATGTTGCTGTGACAACTCTCCTTGGCCGAGTTCCAGCCAGCACCTACCTCAGTGATCTGTCCAAGGTGCTGACAGGCCTTGCCTATTGTGATCCCACATAGCCTGACATGACATGACCATGCCCTTCCAGTAAGTACCACTGCTTCAGATCAGTCTCCCATGGTAGCCTTGAACAGAGTTAGGATAGGCAACCGGCAAGAGACTGATGTACAAACCAGGAAAACACTAGTTCAGATCTCACATCTGCCACAAACTCACTAGGGTAGTCTTTTGGCAAGTCACCCTCTCTCTGCCTTAGCCCTCCCAGCTGCAATATTGAGATCAGGGAAAAAAAATAGTGTTAATTGCTTTACTTGCAAAAGGCTATATCAGAGCTAATTATTATTAATTAGCCATTCTGGAGAACTAAAGTGTGTTGACACGAGCAATACCCCTGGTGCTCTGTAATTTTACCACCAACAATTGGTTTCCCCTCTTCCTTTTCCAGCTGGCTGGCTGGCACAGTGACTCAGGGTGGGCAAACAGATGGCTGGCAGTGGTGAAACAGCCAGCTACAGTCAGCAGCAGAAAGGGGCAGTGGCAGCATCAGCCTGCTCTGAACTGGCTCAGCTGCATCCAGAATAATCAAGTTCTGTTCCGCTCTCTCTGCTCTGAAATATCATTGCTAGGGAGGAGCATTTCGCAGAATCATCCGTGTCAAAAAGGGTGTCCTTTGATTGCAATGGGACATGCTACTATCTCAGAGTACATACCCAAGGACACTAGTAATCCCGTATCACCCTTTGACTACCCTGTTACACTGACAATCTGAGTGGTTAAAATAGAGAAGGGTAGATTGTAGGCTTTCAGTTCCTGTTGTTTTTCCATCTGTTACTGTATTTTTAAATCTCTACAATGCTGCTGGGTTTACTTTGGTTTTATCCCATAGCTTTATGCTTTTAAAACTTTATATTGTGTTTTATTGTGCTGTATTTTATGGTTTTAACTCTTGTGAACCACCCAGACAGCATCAGCTATTGGGTGGGATTGTTGTTGTTCAGTCGTTCAGTCGTGCCCGACTCTTCGTGACCCCGTGGACCATAGCACGCCAGGCCTTCCTGTCCTGCGCTCTCTCCCGGAGTGTGCTCAAGTTCATATTCATTGCATCCGTGATGCTATCTAGCCATCTCATCCTCTGCCGTCCCCTTCTCCTTTTGCCTTCAGTCTTTCCCACCATCAGGGTCTTTTCCAGTGACTTTTCTCTTCGCATTAGGTGGCCAAAATATTTGAGCTTCAGCTTCAGTATCTGCCCTTCCAGTGAGCACTCAGGGTTGATTTCCTTTAGGATTGACTGATTTGACCTCCTTGCAGTCCAGGGGACTCGTAAGAGTCTTCTCCAGCACCACAGTTCGAAAGCATCGATTCTTCGGCGCTCAGCCTTCCTTATACTCCAGCTCTCACAGCCATACGTTGCTACTGAGAAAACCATAGCTTTGATTAGATGGACCTTTGTCGGCAAGGTGATGTCTCTGCTTCTTACTATGCTGTCTAGGTTTGCCATAGCTTTCCTCCCAAGGGGCAAGCATCTTTTAATTTCATGGCTACAGTCACCATCTGTGGTGATCTTGGAGCCCATGAAACTAAAATCTGTCACTGCTTCCATTTCTTCCCCTTCTATATGCCAGGAAGTGATGGGGCCAGATGCCATGATCTTCATTTTTTTAATGTTGAGTTTCAAACCAGCTTTTGCACTCTCCACTTTCACCCTCAACAAAAGGCTCGTTAGATCCTCTTCACTTTTTGCCATTAGGGTGGTATCATCTGCGTATCTGAGACTGTTGATAATTATCCCAGCAATCTTAATTCCGACCTGTGATTCATCCAACCTGGCATTTCTCATGATGTACTGTGCATATAAATTAAATAAGAGGGCGACAATATACAGCCTTGTCGTAATCCTTTCCCAATTTTGAACCCATCGGTTGTTCCATGTCCGGTTCTTACTGTTGCTTCTTGACCCTCGTACAGGTTTCTCAGGAGACAGGTAAGGTGGTCTGGTACTCCCATCTCTTTCAGAATTTGCCACAGTTTGTTGTGATACACACAACCAAAGGCTTTAGCATAGTCAATGAAGCAGAAATATACTTTTTCTGGAATTCTCTTGCTTTCTCCATGATCCAGCGAATGTTGGCGATTTGATCTCTAGTTCCTCTGCCTCTTCGAAACCCAGCTTGTACTTCCAGTAGTTCTCGGTTCACATACTGCTGAAGCCTAGCAGTAGGTAGGATTTGGAGCATAACCTTGGTGGTCTGTGAAATGAGCGCAATTGTACGGTAGTTTGAACACTCTTTGGCGTTGCCCTTCTTTGGAATTGGAATGTAAACTGACCTTTTCCAGTCTTGTGGCCACTGTTGAGCGTTCCAAATTTGTTGGCATATTGAGTGCAGCACTTTCACAGCATCATCTTTTAGGATTTTAAATAGCTCAGCTGGAATACTGTCATCTCCGCTAGCTTTGTTCTTAGTAATTCTTCCTAAGGCCCACTTGACTTCACTCTCTAAGATGTCCGGCTCATGTTCAGTGACTGCACTATCATGGCTATCAGGGACAATCAGATCTTTCCTGTATAGTTCTTCTGTGTATTCTTTCCACCTCTTCTTAATCTCATCTGCTTCTGTGAGGTCCCTGCCTTCTTTGTCCTTTATCATGCCCGTCTTTGCACAAAACGTTCCCTTGAGATCTCCGATTTTCTTGAAGAGATCTCTAGTCTTTCCCATTCTGTTGTTTTCCTCGATTTCTTTGCATTGTTCATTTAAGAAGGCCTTCTTGTCTCTCCTTGCTATTCTCTGGAACTCTGCATTCAGTTGGATATATCTTCCTCTTTCTCCCTTGCTTTTCGCTTCCCTTCTTCCCTCAGCTACTTGTAAAGCCTCATCAGACAGCCACTTTGCTTTCTTGCATTTCTTTTTCTTGGGGATGGATTGAGTTGCTGCCTCCTGAACAACGTTACGGACCTCCGTCCATAGTTCCTCAGGCACTCTGTCTATCAGGTCTAATCCCTGAAATCTATTCCTCACCTCCACTGTATAAGGGATATGAATTGGGTCATACCTGAATGGTTTAGTGGTTTTCCCTACGTTCTTCAATTTAAGCTGAAATTTTGCAATAAGAAGCTCATGATCTGAGCCACAGTCAGCTCCAGGTCTTGTTTTTACTGACTGTATAGAGCTTCTCCATCTTTGGCCGCAAAGTACATAATCTGATTTCGATATTGACCATCTGGTGATGTCCATGTGTAGAGTCGCCTCTACACATAGAGGCCTCTATCTGGTGATGTCCATGTGTAGAGTACGCCTCTAAAGAGTGTTGGCTATGATCAGCGTGTTCTCTTGGCAAAACTCTATTAGCCTTTGTCCTGCTTCATTTTGTACACCAAAGCCATGCTTGCCTGTTATCCCGGTGATTTCTTGACTTCCTACTTTAGCATTCCAATCCCCTATGATGAAGAGGACGTCTTTTTTTGGTGTTAGTTCTAGAAGGTCTTGTAGGTCTTCATAGAACCGATCAACCTCAGCTTGTTCGGCATCAGTGGTTGGGGCATAGACTTGAATTATTGTGATGTTGAATGGTTTGCCTTGGATTCGTACTGAGATCATTCTATTGTTTTTGAGATTGTACCCCATTACTGCTTTTCCCACCCTTTTGTTGACTATGAGTGCTACTCCATTTCTTCTACGGGATTCTTGCCCACAGTAATAGATATAATGGTCACCTGAATTAAATTCGCCCATGCTTGTCCATTTTAGTTCTCTGATTCCCAAGATGTCGATGTTCAATCTTGCCATCTCATGTTTGACTACCTCCAGCTTACTTTGATTCATTGATCTTACATTCCAGGCTTTGGCCCAGCCGCTTCACTCTTTCTGGCGCTACTTGGAAATTCCTTCTGCTCTTCCCCAGTAGTATATTGGACACCTTCTGACCTGAGGGGCTCATCTTCCGGCATCATACCTTTTGGCCTTGTGATACGTTCCATGGGGTTTTCTTGGCAAGAATACTGGAGTGGGTTGCCATTTCCTTCTCCAGTGGACCACATTTTGTCAGAACTCTCCGCCATGACCTGTCCGTCTTGGGTGGCCCTGCACGGCATAGCTTATGGCTTCACTGAGTTACGCAAGCCCCTTCGCCACAACAAGGCAGTGATCCATGAAGGGGATTGGGTGGTATAGAAACATAATAAATAAATACCCCCTACCCCACCCCAACCTGCTCAGTACAAGCTTACTGATGATGCAAGGGTAGGTAGGAACAGGCGAGCATTTTATTTCAGTTTGGTTTTGATAAGAATTTACCAAAATTTGCAAACTTCTCCATATTTGGGGTGAAAAGAACTTTAAAAAAAAAAACAAATGTGGTCTCTAGCCAAGTGTAAGCTTGGTTAGAAAAGTCTGAACACAGAAGGTCAGCTGAGGAAGCACTGGGGTAAAAATAAAAGGAGAGGGAAATGGCAGCGATGTCATCATGAGCATCTACTGTGAAAAAAGCCGCAAGAACCCACAGGGCACATGCACCACGTGCTGCTCTTCCCGTGAACCGGGCTGGGCTGTCTTAGGGTTTGTGGTGCATGTTGGGATACTGGGACTTCTGCTGCTGCTTCCTCTCTAGCAGCTCTGGGCTGAGGCTGCAGCTGCAGAGATGGATGTCTTTCTAATGATCCAATGTCCCAAGATGACCATCTTCACAGTCGCCAAGGAGTCCAGCATGGTGCATAAGCTGAAAAGAATTGTGGAGGGGATTCTTAAGAGACCCCCAGAGGAACAGAGGCTATACAAGGACCACCAGCTGCTGGATGACAGCAAAGCCCTCAGAGACTGTGGCTTCACCACAGGCCATGATCGGCCTTCAAAGCCAGTGAAGATGCCTTTGAGACCCTCTGCACTGATCCCTTCTCCAGCCCCCCAGAGCTCCCGGGTGTGACGAAGCCCCAGGACTCCAGCAGCAGCACTAGCGACCAAGCAGTGCCGTGAGCATCTACTACAGACCACCAAGCCAGGCAGGAGACTTGTATGATGCCTTCTTAGATCAAAGTACCAGATTTTCAAAGAGGAAAGACGTGGGAGATTTCAGTTAATCTGATCTCTGTGGGAAGTCAAACTCTGCCAAGAACAAAGGTGCACAGCAGCAGGGAACCTGGTGCGCTCCAGATGTTTTGAACTACTACACATATCACCCCCGCTAGCATGGCCAAGGGTCAGGGATTATGGGGGCTGTGGTCCAAAACATCTGGAGGGCACTGGGTTGCCTGCCCCTCCTGTAGTAAATTACTGACTTGCCTTGCTGAGAATTTTCAACTTCCAGAAGCGGAAGAACAGACAAGGGGATCAGCTGTTATCTGGACCTGATCTCCATCAGAGGAAAAACTGCTGCGGTTAAAATAGTGGGGACGATGGGGGAAGTGACCGTGGCATTTTGGGATTCTCAATACTGAGGAAAGGGAAAGCTGAGCGTACTCAGACTCGTTGCACCTTGCATTTTAGGAAAGTTAATTTCAACAATTTTGAAGAAATCCTGGGTGCAATCCCATGGGTCACATGTCTCCACACTTATATTTACACCCCAAAAGGACTAGAAATTTCTTTTGTTTTAACGTTTAAAAGGCTCATGTTCCCACAAAGCTGAGTTTTGTGTTAGTGCAGCATGCCTGCAAAAACACAAAATCCAAGGTTAGCTTTTCCACACTGAATAATTCACTCTGTTTGGATTAGCTGCTCTCTGTAGGGAGCCTGGCATGGGCATGCAGTGAATGACAACTAAAAAAACAAACAAAAGAATGTAGTGTTTTGGTCTGTGGCTCTTGGAAAATATTGAAGTGCCCCTTGGCCAAATGAAACAGCAGAGGCGCCCAGCGGAAAGCTGGCTGGCTGGCTGACTTAGGCCTTCAGGAGCATGTAAGAATTTTTTTTGTAAATGAGTTGCTTGAAAGGAACAGTCAACAAATTCAGATTAGACATTGGTGCTTAATTCTTTTTTTTAGTCCGGTTTACGGTGTCAGGGCTCACCCTTGGAAAACAACAACAACAACACTTCGAAAGTGATCAAACCTTTTCATAGATATTGTTACAATATAGTTCTTACAATGCTGCGTGAGGGAGGCCGGTATTGCTGTTCCCATATTAGGTGGCAACCCCACAGATCCTGAGAGGGTATCAACATGGACAAAGGGCATTTCCCTCACCACGTGACCTCAAGAGAGGGACTAGTCCTAGAGCACCAGCTTCGTGTGCAGAAGGTCCACGGGCCCATCTCCAGCATCTCCAGTTACAAGGATCAGATAGCTGGTGATGGGCAAAGACCCTTCTTGGCCTGGGATCCTAGAAAGCCACTGCTTTCTAAGACAATATTGGGCTAGACCTGGTGCCCTTCAGGTGTCAGAGTGGCAACTGAGCCCAGAGAGCCCCAGAGCAGTTCTGATTCTGAAGAGGAACAGCCATCCATGCGAGAGGGGCCAGCTCATCCCTCACAGGCTCAGCACCTGGCAGAGATTCCTCCTCCCGGCATTCCAGAGATAGATAGCGACCCGGGTAGTGAGGGAGTGTGGGAGGGGGGCTTCTTAGACGCTCAACGCAGACACAAAGAGTGACAAGCGATGGAGGGTGCGGAAAGGAGGCATAGCGCCCGTTTGGCGTGCAAGCAACAGCCACCTCCCATGGACCCAAGGGAAAGAGGGAGGATCTCTCCCTAGCCCATAAATTCTGGGTCTTCAAGTGACTCTCTTTCAAACGAAGATCAACTGCCTACTTGAAGCTTAGGCCACTCTGCTGTTCCTTGCTTTAGTTGCTGGTGATTAGCACCTGAAAGAGTCATTAAGTTGTAAAAGGATTAAAGCTTTGAAAAGAAATCCTTTCGTCTGTGTCTTGAGTTGGCTATTGGAATCTACTGAGAGAGGCCACCAAGGCATTCCTGACAGCAGGTGTGTTGGGTAACAACCTCCATCACCCCCAACTAGCGTGGCCATTGCCTGCACACACCTGAGCTAAAAGTTTCTATCGCACCAGGTGTAACATCCAGGGCAGGTTCATCCTTGGGCCCTCTTGCTTTAGCATCAGATCATTCCATGTGCAAATCCCCCCTCGCCTCGCCTCCTTCCCCCCCACACACACCACCACCATTCCCAAACAGTGTCGTAGTGGTCTCTCTCCATTTCCCAATGTGATCACCCCAGGCCTGGCACTTTAATTTCCCAGATCTCGCCTCTCCATGCTTGAGTCTGACTGCAGTGGCCAGCTTGCTTCCAACTGCAGGCCTCCTGCATTATTCTGCATTAGCAATTAATATTCATGCCTTCTTGCTGGAGGGGATGCGGCTGTGGGAGCCATCGTATCTCCCTCTGGAAAGAGTGATAGATAATGCATCTCCCAGCTGCCTCAAGCTCTCCTGTACCCCTCCACCACTGACTGTCCTGGTTTCTTGCTGTCTGTTGTGGGATTATTATGTGGTGATAATTTATCTTGTTTTGTTTTATGGTATAATAAACCAACTTATTATTATAATAATAATAATTATAAGGAGAGTCTATTATTGTTGTTATTGTTGTAAACCAACTTATTATGTGATTGTAATTTATCTCATTTTGTTTTATAGTATAGGAAGCCCACTTGGGTGGACATTTTGTCTAGAAAGGCAGAAGGAAAGGAAGGAAGGAAGGAAGGAAGGAAGGGTTAATTAGGGGGCAGAGGCATCTTTGAACTGGGGGCTTCCTGCAGTAGCTGACTTCCTCAGTCTTCAGAGCGCTTCACATACATCCCATCAATCCTTACAGCAACCCTGTAAGGTAGGCCAGTGTCCCCATATGGGAGGCTGAAGGAAGCGTGCTTTTCCTGAGGTCTCCAGAGGCAGGAACTGGGGCGGCCCTGGTTCATGCTGTCGGCCACTTCACTACACCAGAGCTCACCACTGCAGGGATTCTCGCTGCCCTAAACAAGACATGAGTGCTTCCTCCTCCAAAAAAAAGCTGACTGTCCATTGGCCACCTTGAATTTTCTGAGCACTCTGAGCGAAGGGAGTCTTGAGAGGGTTTTTGCCCTTAAAGCACCCTCAAAATAAATAAATAAATAAATTGATCTGAATGAACCTCTTGCCCTCTAATGCCTATGGCAGGACTGGGCAACATGTGACCCTCCAGATGTTTTGGCCTACAACTCCTGTCAGCCCTGGCCAACATAGCCAATAGTGTGGGATTGTGGGAGTTGTGGGCCAAAACATCCGAAGATCCACATGATGCCTCCTTGGCCCAGGGGGAAAGGTGGGAAGCAGCTTTCCCAAACTGATGCTGTTCCTGCTTTAGCTAGCATCTTTCTCCTGTTACGAATGTGGAGCCAGGGCAAGTCCTCAGGGCATCCAACGCTGCTACCAGGACTGGCCCTCCCATTATGCAGAGTGAGGCAGCAGCCTAAGGGATCTGCCTGTGGCTGTGACAAAAGGGCAGCAAACATTATTAGTGCCAGCTCCAGACCTTGGAGGCCCCAGGCAAGACACCTGGAATGGGCCCCCTCCCTCAGCGAGTCTGCTACTCGCCGCCATCCTCACCAGCTCCCCTTGCTCCTCTTTGTCCCCTTTCTCATCACTGCTTCCACCTGCTTGCTTGGCAGGCAGAGAGCCGGGAGGCCGCGGCATCTCCTGTGCTGCCTCCTCACCTCTGTTGCCTGGGCCAGAGCAAGAGGCAGGGGAGCCAGCAGGCTGCAGTGGTGAAGAGGAGGAGCAAGTCCAGAGGGCTCTTGGCAGTGGGCCCCTGCTGGGTGTGGGGCCTCGGCTGGTGCCCCACCATGCCCACACTTCATGCTGGCTCTATCATTGTATTTTGACTCCCGGAGAAAAGCGCTTGTGGGATTTTCTGCCTCTGATGCCAAAATAACTTGGTTAGCCTTAGATACGCTGCAGCGTGACCTGAGAAGGGCTGCCATTTGCTCTTCTGCCTCAGGTAGCAAAATGCTTTGAGTGGCCCTGGCAGCAACCTTGCTAAAGCAAAGCAGGTCCAGAACTGGCCAGTGCCTGAGAGGAGACCATCAGACAACCCCACGCCACCCCTGCCCACGTAGACGGCTTTGAGTTCCATGGTGGATGAAAGTGGAGAGAGATAAAGTGAATCTAGTAAATTAAATAAACCATCATGTCTTTGAGAAGGGCAGTGCTCAAACAGGATGTTTGGCAAGCCGTTGGCTATATTGCTAAACCATTTATTAACTCAATTAATTTCTGGACATCATTGCTTTCTACAAAGCAGTGCTGGCAAACATCGAAGGCATTCTCAACCAGCCAAACAAAATTAACTGAGTTAATTAACTTGTTTCCCCCAAGACTCCTCATGAATATTGTACAAGGGTTTAAAAACTTTTTTTTTAATGGGTGGATAGGTTTCTAGCCGTGTGTGTGTGTGTGTGTGTGTGTGAGAGAGAGAGAGAGAGAGATTGAAAAGTGTGTGAAGGAAAAGAAATAGTAATTATTGCAAATTACACATCCTCTTCCTTTCCCAAAAGAAGGTCACTCGGCTGGCCCTGAAAATCAACAAATGGGAACTTAAATATAGAGGAGTTTGAATTCCTAAGAGACAGAGATGGAGAGCAAAGGAGATGCATGTCTCTCCAACTGTGTCTCTACAATACATTTTGTACAGTAGGTGCAAAGCTGCCACCTGCCTGTCTTAGATCTCAGCAACCCTAATCTGTCCCTCCCCTCCCCCCCCACACACACTCATACAAAGAGCAAGCTGATAAAGATATTGTTGTGTGCTCCCCACTTTCATGAGCAGTGAGAAGTTCCAGGACAGCAGCTTCCTTTGGACAAAAGAGCACAAGAGATTCTAAATGTCTTTGTAAAGTTTGCTTTATATATAAATAGTGCTTTTTAAATTCTTTGCACTGTTGTTCTTTTCTGTTGCTGGTTTAACTGTTTAAGATTTTATATGTTTTCTTTTTATACTTCAGGGTTTTCACTTCTAATTGTGAACAGCTTGGAGAAGTTTTTGTTGTTGGGTAATATAGAAATGTTGTAAATACAATCAGATAAAGTAATAAATAATTAAAACATGGGTGGGGGACCTATTAAAATGGTCCACCCCCGGAGGCTAATCCGATGCATTCCAGAGGGCTCTGGGGGATTTTCCTGCTGGTATGGCTGGTGCACCTGTCAAAGCCCAGGTCGCTCTGTGGAATGCAGAGATGACTCGGGCGGTTGACACGATCGCGCCCAAGTGCCCTCTCCCTCTGAGCAGAGCCCGGCCAGCTCCTTGGTATACAGCCCTGAGCTGAAGGCAATGAAGCAAGTGGGGAGACGGCTAGAACGCAGGTGGAGGAAAACTGTGCCGAGTCTAACCAAACACAGGTTAGAGCTCATTATCGAGCCTGCTCTGTGGCAGTGAGGGAGGCAAAGAGACAGTTCTTTTCCACCAGCATTGCACCTTCTCAGTGTTGTCCAGTGGAGCGCTTCTGAGTAGTTTGTGGCCTGCTACAATCTGGGCCAGGGAGAGAAACAGTGGAAGCCTCAGTAGCACACTGTGACAAGTTTGCGCGGCACTTTGAAGATAAAGTTGCTCAAATTCATCACTAACTGAACACCGCAATTAATGCAGTTCCATTGGTAGAGGCGTTCAGAGCACCGTCTGGTCCAGTTTTATTAGATGAGTTTCGGTTGTTGAGGCCCAAGGATGCAGACAAGGTGCTCAGCTAAGTCTGGTCGACCAGCCATGTGCTTGACCCTTGCCCTTCATGGCTTATTATATCAACTACGGAGGGGATATCCAGCTGGGTCCAGGAGGTTGTAAACTCCTCCTTGAGAGAGGGCGTGGTGCTGGCCTCTCTCTGAAAAAGCCTCCCCTTGTCCCTCTCCCAACAAAGGTCATCCCAAAGGGCGACCAAGGCAGTTTCCATTTCAAAACCAGGCCTGAAGCCCAGTTGAAATGGGTCTAGATAATCCATTTCATTCAAGACTGCCTGGAGTTGTCTCATAACCACCCTTACCCAGCACCTTACCCAGGAATGGGGTATTGGCTACTGGACTATAGTTGTTAACATTACACCATGCACCTAATATCCACACCCTCCCTCAGTAAGAGAGGATGTCCCCTTCCCGCAAGATGTGATGGCCACCTCATTCAAAACCTTAGCTAACAGTAGACTGTCTCTCAACCATTAACTCCCATTCATGAAACATCAACCAACCATCCTGGACTATTATCCAACCATTTGCTGACCATGGAAGGGGCATCCAGCAGCTGCAGCAATATGAATCTGGAGTAACAGGCTTGTACTTGGAGGTCCAGATTCAAATCCCTGCGCAGGGGGCAGCCTCAGGCAAGTACAGCCTCGCAACTTAGCCTTCCTCAGAGGTGTGTTGTGAAGGTAAATAAACCCCTTCCAGCCCTACTATTCTATGATTCTATGATCCTGAATGCCACTATATTCTGAAAAACCTCACCGAAATATTTTCTCCCTAATGTCGAGTGAATGCAATGTGGCATCCACTTCAGCAACTCTGCCACAGTTGGACACATTTTTAAAAATGTCTTTCTTTTTGTAACAAACCTCTCTTTCTTCCTGCTCTCCCCTTCAGGGCTCAAGCAGAAGCATTGATTTCTGGCACAGCCCCACCCTCTTCTTTCTTTCCTCCACTTCAGACTTGTCTGTTCTTAGTCGAATCAGCAGGGATCCCACTGCACGGCATGTGAATGGCTCCACTTCCCCCCATTTATCAGCAGCCTCCGAACCCAGATTCCCGACACCCCCCGATGCTCTTTGCATGCAAACTCAGAGGAGGCCATTGTTACTAGATACAATTCCACCCATCTTTGTCAGATTTTGTTGTTATTCTGTTTGTCTCTTTTCTCTGCCTCTATGTTGCTGTGATGAGGAATAACTATTGTGCATTTGGGCTTTCTGCCATTCGAAGGTGAAGTTTCTAGAATCTTCTTGGTTGTTCCTACATTTTCCTTCTCGATTTTCCCAAAAGACTCTGGAACAAGTGTGTCAAACCTCTTTCAGCCTGAGGGTCAGATGCCATGTTGGAGAAGCTCTCGGGGGCCAGATTTGGCCCACAGACCTGAGGTTCAACACCCCTGCTCTAGAACAGGCTTCAAACATAATCATTAGAGAACGGTGGGTTCAAACTGGCTCACAAGTCATGCCCTCTGACTGGCGAGCCAGGCAATAATAGAGCAATTCACAGAGGAGAGATCTCTCAACAACTATTAACCATGACAATAAACAGAACCTCCATGTTCAGAGGCAGTGTATCTCTGGATGCCAGATGCTGGAGACACTAGTGTCATCTTACACTGCTGTTGAGTTTCCTGGAAGAGCTCAAGAGGCCTCATTCTCTGTTGTTCTAGAGGCCAAGATTAGAGCCGAGGGGTAAAGATGGCAAGGAAACAGATTTCAGCTCAACATTAGGAAAAACGTCCTTATGGTACAAGTTGTTTGACAGTGAAACAGACTGCCTTGTGAACGGCTGTGGCTTTCCTTTCCTGGAGTGTTCAAGCAGGCTGGACAGCCATATGTCAGGGATGCTGTCATTGCAAGATTTGTGCATTGAATAGGAGGTTGGACGAAATTACCTCCAAGGTCACTTCAGACCCTAACATTCTACAGATCTGTGATCTGGATGGAACCTGGATGCCAGACTATATGGAACGTCATCCTGATCCATCAGGGCTGCCCTTATATTTTTATGCCAGGCTGTGTAATGCCAGGCTGTGATTATTCTGCTACACTCTGCAAATGTTCAGAGAAACAACAACTCCCTTTCCCCCCAGCCGCCAAACTGTAGGGAAACTGTGATCTCCAGAAGTGCTTGTAGGCATTCCAACTGGTTGGACAGGGACAAACAATGACAGGCTCTATGGTGAGCCCTAGGGACGGAGGTTGTTCAGTGGTGGCACCTCATTTGTAGAAATGCCCTTGCCAGAGAGCCTCACTGGCACCTACTTTGTGATCTTTTTCATGCCAGCTGAGCTATTCTGACTGTTTTATCAGTTCTTGTGCTGTTTATTGGTTTGCATTATAGTGTATTTTATTCTTTGAAATATTTGTATTGTACTTTATATTTTTGTATTGTATTTTATATTTTTAAAATGTGTCTTAAAAAGGCATTTTAGTTTTTAACTGGTTGTAATCCATCCAGAGAATATTAGTAATAGGACGGATTAGAAATGTACTTACTTACTAAATAAATAAATAAAATATTCATTTTAGTCCTTTTTAAGTTATTTGCATTGTTGTTCTTTTCTGTTGCTGCTTTACCTGTTTAAGATTGTCTATGTTTTATTTTTATACTTCGTGGTTTTAACTTCTATCTGTGAACAGCCTGAAGAACTTTTTGTTGTTGGGTAATGTAGAAATGTTGTAAATAAAAGATAAAATAATAAAAAATGGACTGTCCACTTAATCAACTTCAATTGTTTCTCCTTCATCAAAGACTTCCACCATTTACTGCAGAGGTAGGCAACGTGCTACCCTCCAGATGTTTTGGACTTCAGCTCCTTTCAGCCCCAGACACCATGGCCAATGGTAACGGACCATGGGAGTTGTAGTCCTAAAATATTGAGGGCACCAGTTGCCTACCTCCCTGGTTAACGGCTACAGTTCTAGCAGGAAGGGGGCTGCTCCAATATTCCTTGCCTGTCCATATTGCTCATACTGTTTACATTTCACTTATTGGCAGGTCATGAAAACCTTGCTGATTGTTCATCGTTTTGCAGTGCAGATGGCTATGCGCATGTTGAATTTTGGTGTATATCCAGGAAAAAAAGCCGAATAATTCGATAACGCCTCTTTTGAACACTTGCTCTGCTTTGTTTCTTTACTGCATCCTGCTTAGAGAGTGTCAGAATGAGCTGAAGAAAATTTCCTACTCACGATAAAGGAAATGTGTGGTTCAAGCCTAGAAACCACCTCACCTTTCCTCACTTGCAAATGTCCCCCCAAAGCTGTCTACAAGCCCTTGCATCCTTCTTTTAGAATTCAGCGAAAACTGCTATGCCTGCGGCAGCAGCGGCAGCAGCAGCAAGATGGTCCTTGGGTATCTTTGACTGATCAGGCAACAGCTGAAACTTCCAGGGTTTGGGGAACCAAATTCTGACTCCAGCAGTTGGAGGGAGGTGGGAAAACTGGCTGGAGAAGGCACACTATAAACTCTCTAGGACTCGTTGACATGATCAGGGCTACTGTGGGCTCTCTTAGATGTTCTAATTCATAGCTGCACTCAATGATTTCCAAAAAGGGAAGGTCCAGCAGTTCTTGCCTGCCCAGAAGCTATATCACCTGGTCCAGATGCTTTGCCCCTACTCCCGGGGAGTGGGGGTGCCCTGTGTAAAGGGCACTCCTTCTACTTGGAAAGGGAAAACTCAGCCATAGAACAGATCAGAGAGGTCTTTAGAGAACAAGCCCTGTAGGCGTGGAATAGACATGAAAGTCTTGTGGAGGAAGTGGATAGAGAAGCATTTTTCTCTCTCCCTCTTAACCCTAGAACTCAGGCTCATGCTCCAGAGAAACTGAGGGGCAGTAGATTCAGGACAGACAAAATAAAGTCCATGCATTGCATAGTCGATTTATGGGATTCAGTGCCACCGGAGGCGATAGGGCTGTGTGAAAATTTCGTTCAATTCATTCTCTGATGAGAGCTTACCAAAACTTTGCAAAATTCCTTGCTCTCATCTTGCATTAGCTTCATGTGAGAATTTCAAAGGGCACATTTACACACACAGTTATCCTGGGGCAACAGCTCTTAAATTCAGTATCTGATGATGGTCAAAATTCAAAAGGGAGAGAAGCAGAGGCTGAAGTGTGTTGAAAGAGAGGTGGCCAGCCCAGGTAAGGTCAGGGGTTCTTGCCTTTCCTTTCTGATACCCCAGGATTAACGCAAATGTAAACGAGATAACAAGGGCTGTTACCTCTGGTGGATGGAGGCTGCAGATGCTCAGAGAGGTGGAGCTGTCACAGAATGACCCAAGGGAGTCAGCAAAATGGGTGTGCCTGAAACGACTACCTAGGGGCAGTGGTGTAACGGAGGTAGGGCTTGCAGGGACGCAGCCCGGCACTTCTTATTAGCGCAGATGCTGGCATCATCGGCCACCCACTCAGGATTTCCTGTTTCCTCTGAGCTGAGCTGCAAGCCTCACAGTAGTTTGCTGTCACATGTTGTATAGCAAAGTATTTTGTGGTGGCTTGGTCTGGAATGGGCAATTCAGTCCTGTTAGCTTTACAAAAGCCCTGCTCTGGGTGGAGATGAAAGCTGTTAGACCTGGTTTGTAGATCCGGATCGACACAGCTGCCTGCAATTCTGGGCTCTCCTTGGGGGCGTGGCTATGGGGAGTTGTCATGATGAGCACCTGCACTTCAGAATTGACCATGACACCACTGTCTAGGGGTTGTAATCTTGAGATAAACAACCACATTTGAATTTATGTTATATAAACTAGTGTCATGTCTGACGCTGGGATGACTCATCAGACAAAGAACCTGATCTGACAAAGCATATGCTCCTTAAGAACGCAAGAAGAGCCCTGCTGGATCAGACCCAGGGTCCATGTAGGCCAGCATTCTGTTCACACAGGGCCAACCCGCTGTCAACCAGGAACCCACAAGCAGGACATGAGCACAACTGCACCCTCCCACCCATGTTCCCCAGCAACTGGAGTACATAGGCTCACTGCCTCTTGTACTGGAACTAGCACATAGCCATCAGGACTTCTGTCTGTCCCATCAGTCAGGATAGCCAGGCTGGTGAGGACTAGGGAGAGGGCCTTTTCTGTGGTGGCCCCCATTCTGTGGAATTCCCTCCCTAGTGACCTCTGCCATGCCTTCTCTTTGATGAGCTTCCATCGGGCTTTGAAAACCTGGCTGTTCAGGTGGGCGTTTGGGATGGGTTAGGGTTTTTTTAGAGCAACGTTGTTTTGTTTAGTTGATTATGTAAATTTGTTGTATTTTGTGTTATTTGTATTGTATGCCACCTAGAGTGGCCGGGTAGCCAGCCAGATGGGCGGCTAATAAATTTAATATATAAATCAAACAAACAAATAAAATCAGGACTAGTACCATTGACGGCCTTCTCCTCCAGGAATTTATCCAACCCCCTTTTAAGCCATCCAAATTGGTGGCCATTGCTACATCCTGTGGTAGCAAGTTCCATAGATTAACTATGCGCTGTGTGAAGAAGTACCTCCTTTTATGTCTCCTGAATCTCCTACCCATCAGCTTCATGGGATGACCCCTTTGGGTTCTAGTATTTTGAGAGAGGGAGAAAAATGTCTCCCTATCCACAGTCTCCACACCAGGCATAATTTTGCAGACCTCTATCATGACCTCCTTATGAGCCCCCCGACTTTAGCTAGACTCCAGGCACCTCTGCAATCAGTGGAGAAGATGCACCAAGCCCTTTTGCACCAGTCGGCTCTGAGGAACCCCCAGATGGGAGTCCCTGAGGGCTGTTCCTTGCCTGTGGTAGCAGAGGAGGAAACGCAGTGCCCGCTCAGCCCTTGAGTGCGCCGGCTCCAGAAGGTGGAGGCATGAGGCTGCCATGCAGCACACACCTCAAGATGCATCATAACTGGACTCCTCATGAGTAAAGGTCAGCTCAGGAGTAAAGGTACGTCTTATGAGTAAGGCTTCTGCCAAAGTGCAGAAGACTTGCAGCTGAGCCTTGGGTGGGGCTCTGGAAGATTTCGCTATATCAGCTTTCAGTTGGAACTTGATTGCTGCTGAGACAATGTCTTGGTCCCAGCTTCAGGGGTGCGAGCCTGTGTGAATGAGCGTCTATGCTGATGACTTTTGGACTCCTGCTTGACCTGCTTCTTGGGCTGCATTTGATTGTGTCCCTGTGTTTGGACCTGGGCCATGCCTCAGACCTTTCTCTTGGAAATCTTCTGGCCTGGTCATACAGATTTTTTTGGCCACTGCCTGTTTACTGGCTACCCCTGCCTTGATCTGACCTCTTGCTGGAGTGGTACCACTGTGCCTGACCTTTTGCCTGCTTACTGATCTTGCCATTGAATTTGCCCCTGAATTTGCCTGAGTGCTGAGTTTGATTCAGCCAAAGCAGGACAAGTAGGGGTAATCAACTGGTGGTCTGTGATTCTGATCACATCTAAAAAGCCATTTACCCGCCCCCCTGTGCCCTTACCAGAGGGGCTAGTCCTCCAAGGATCTGTGGTCACCCCCAGTTTGAGATTTGGGAGCTGTTAGCTGCTCCAGCTGTGCCTCGGGAGGACCGCAGTGCTGTTTGCTCTGATGGGGACTGATGGCTTTGCTTTGGAAATGAAATTAGCCTTGTGGTTCAGCTGATTGATTAGGATTAATTAGCAGGTATTTGTGCAGAGCATTTGACAGCCATCAAGTGCGGCTCTCTGAAGAGGCTTTCTATGAGCGAGAGATTCTAGGAAACCTAGTCAATATGACCCTAGCCAACCTTAGCGGAACTGTGCCTTCAGGGCTGGTCTGAAACATTTTGCTGCCTGAGGCAAAGGAAAAGGTGGTGCTCTCTCCTGTCCTATGTTCAAAACCGACTGGACTGGCAGCTGAATCATTCTTCAGCATTGATGATGGGACAGCATCCTCCACTGTGCCTGAAGGCATCAGGCCAGCTCAAGACAGGCTGCATGGTCCACAGCTCTCCCTCGTAATGTATTGCTGCCACCTCCCAGTTTCTGCCCCCTGAGGCAACAGCCTCACTCTGCCTTATGGTGGGGCTGGCCCTTCTTGCCCAGGCTGCATTGTGGATGAAAAGAAGAGCAGTTGATACAGCCCATGCAAACTTTTGCTGCAGTCCTAGACATACTTAACAAAAAATGCTGTATTGCTTTTTGTGAGATGCCCAGAGAAGTTGTGTTATGTGGCGGCCATATAAATATACTTGTGTGTCATTTTTAAAAGAACTCAGTGAGACGGACTTCTGAGTACATACTCATAGGATTGGACTACATCCTGCTCCTCCAGTAGAAAAATCTAGAATTTCACTGGCCTCTCTGGCAGAGCCCATATTTTCATGTAGAAGATCCCAAGTTTGCTCTGCAACATTGGAAACTGCCTTATCCTGAGTTAGACCATTCATCTATCTGGCCCAATATTTTCCACTTGGACAGACGATGGCTCTCAGGCAGTGAGAGAAAGGCCTTGCCCAGGGATAGACAGCCTGGTACCCTCCAGTTGTTTGGACAACAGCTTCCATAATCCCTTGCCATTGACCATGCTGGCTGGGGCTGATGGGAATTGAAGTTCAAAACATCTGGAGAGCACAGGTTGCCTAGCACTGGTCTTGCCCATTACTTGCTACCGGATATCCTGTTTTACCTGGAGACACTGCTGAGGATTGAACCTGAGGCCTTCTGCATGAAAAGCAGGGGCTCTGCCACTGAGCTATTCTCTCCCCGTGGCTCTCCACCCATCTCCTGTCTAAAGGAACTTGGGCAGCAGAGCTTGGAAAGAAGAGCCCCGCCTGGAACTTCGGAGGGCCACTTCCAGCCACAGCCCATGATACTGTCCCAGACAAATGAGCAGCCTGATTTCAACATAAGGCATCTTCGCACATTCACAGGAACTGCGGGTTGCTCCTCCCAGGTGGAACAGGGCCAGCCTTACTCTTAGGTGGAGTGGGGTGGCGGCTGCCACAGGCAGCTGAGTGTGAGTGTCATGAACGGGCAGCAAACGGTGAGTTATTTGACTTGCATCTTCTGCGACTGCACCTTCTGTCCCATGCCAGCGGGACCGCGTAACGTGTGCAGCAGTCTTCCGTCCCCCCCGTGGGCGCAGATGGTCTTTCTGCCTGCAGTGCCTGAGTGGCTGCAGCCCTGATTACAGTGTCTGGGCGCTGTCACCGCCTGAGCGGGGCTGCAACCTCCCCAGGGAAAGAGAAGAACGCTTTCCTCCTGGAAGCTGCTCTCCTCTCCTCTCCGCGCAGCTTTGTTCCCAGCCACACGCTTTTTCTCGGTCTCCTCCCTCCCCCTGCAATTGACATTTTATTTCTATCATGAGCAAAGCCCTGGAGCTGCCGCTCCCACCGCACTCCCAGCAGGGCGCTGCCATCTCACTAATTTGGGCCTTGATTGGACCACTGAGGCTTTGCCATTTTATTCCTCTCGGCAGCTTTTGCTGCGCGGTGTTCAGCATTCCGCGGATGCCTGCAGAGCCAGCCGGCCTCACCAGGAGCAAATAAAAAGCAGATTAGCAGAAGTTCCCCTGACAAATCGATTACCCCCATCAGACCCTTGGCTAGGCGGGGGGCGGAGTTGAAGGCATGTCGCTCCCCTGCCCTCAAAAAGAAGATTGGACATGAGCTATAGCTGAGCCGTGGAGCACACATCATGCTTTCTGTACCAGGTTCTATCCCTGGCATCTCTAGTGGGGCAGGAAAGACCCCTGCCTGAAACCCCGGAGAGCCCTTGCTGCCAGTCAGTGTTGACAATCCTGGGCTAGATGGACCCAGGGTCTGACTCTGTATAAGGCAGCTTCCTAGGTTCCTATGTTTTGTGGAGGATGATGGCTCTGATTTCAGTGGGGCTATGAATCCATTCTGTATTTCAGTCAGAGCCACCCAGAACTCTAAAGGAGCTATCCAAAGTTCTGATCCTAATTTGGTGGATAGGGTTCAGCAGCTTTAGAGTTCTGGCTGGTTCTGCCTGAAATTCAGCATGGATTCACAGCGCCACGGAAATCGGAGCCACCAGCCTCCACTGTTCGTATGTCTGGAGCCGTTCAACAGGGGGTCTGGCCTTGGTGGGCCAGGGGTGCAGAATCTCAGGCCAGTGGTCCAAATCTGGCCCTCCAGACGGCCACGCCCTTCTTCCTTGACCACCAGTCGTTTGGTGTTTTCCCATCTCTCGTGCAGCTTTTCCTCCATTCTGAAAGGCTGAAATGCCTCTCCTAAGGCTTTGTTACGGGCAGGAAGAGCTTTAAGGCCAAATGTGCTGGTCTTTGGGGCCCTGCCCCTTTTGCTCCGCCCACCACTGGGATGCAGCCCCAGAGCCTCTCTGAAGTGGAATTTGGCCCTTGGGCTGAGAGAGGTTCGACACCCCTGGGATGGGCCTTTGGTCTGATCCAGCAGCGTTCTTCTGAAGTTCTTGCGCTCTAAACCACATGAGGCCTGCTGGAGCAGGCCGTGTGCTGCTGCTCTGCCATTCTCCCATGATGCGCTTACTCATGCGGCTTCCTGCTGCTGGTATGGCTCCAGATGGGCACAGGCTGCGTTCTGCCTCATGTGGGGGAGCCTCCGTTGCCAGCTCGGCTCGGCTCTGGGTCTAGATGCTCCAAAGCACCGGACAGCGTTGACTCAAGCCATATGATTCATGGCTGTGGGTGGAGCTCACAGATGACTTAGCAGCCAGATTTAGCAGCACAGAGAACAAATTTGTATCCGTGTAGGCAGGTTTGCTCTCATTTCATTGATCTGGAATGGATTCCATGAGTCCTCCGGTCCTCCTCTGGGGATGTCTGACAGGTCTTATTCTGAACTTCAGAGAGGTTGCAGGAATTCAACCCAGCTTGGGTGTCACAGCATCCGACCCAGGCGTGCCGTCCTGTAATTCCACTGGTACGGTGTAAAGTTGCAGCGCCACAGTGAGGATGAAGGCGCAACCTACAGATCCTCTAGACGCCCTTCCTCAGGATTCACCCGTGGTGCTCTAGGCTGGAGCGCCGCCATTCAAAGGCCCCAGGGCTGAAATAAGCCTCTTCTCATTCTGAAAGTACCCCTGCCAGGTACTCGCCTAAACTTCGCTTGAGAATTTCCATACATTGAAGGAGATCCTGAACCCACAAATGCGAACAGTAGATTCCAGGAGAAAGTGGCTCCCCGGAACCGGGGTGCAGAACTGCTTTCAGCCCAAGGCCCAAATTCCATTTTCGAGAAGATCCTGGGGGCTGCACTCCAGTAGTGGGTGGGGCGGAAAATTACCAAGAATAGTAGCCTGCTTTAGCTTCCAGCTCTTCCTGCCGGTAACTCAGCCTTAGGAGAGGCATTGCAACCTTTAGAATGGGGAAAAGCTGCACAAATAACTAGGAAATCACCAAACAGTCAGTGGCTGGGGGAAATGGGGTGGGGCCAGGAGAAGGGGGCATGGCCAGCTGGAGAACCCCGGAGGGCTAGATTGGGATCCCAGATGGGCCAGATGTGGCCCCACAATTCTGCACCCCTGCCATGGACTGTCCAACTTCATACGGCAGTCTTTTATGTTTGTTTTCTATGCTGGTTTGTTTTAATGTAGGACTGTAGAATCATGGACTTGGAGGGTACCTTGGAGGTCATCTAATTCATCCCCCTGCTTGATGTGCAATGCACCTACAGCAGCCTTCCCCAACCTGGTGCTCTCCAGATGTGTTGGACTGCAACTGGGTTGCCATTGGCCAACCCAGCCCCCTGGGGAATTTGCAAACAGGGCATGGAATCACCTCGCTGTTTGCACCCAACATCTGTCCCCAGCCTTCCTCTTTCCAAACAGCAGCCGCTGCCTCCTTGGTTAACATGCTTTAATGCTGTTTTTTCCTGCTGGGACTGCAGTGGGGGACGTGCCAGCAGAGCTCACAAATTCCTGTGGTCAGTAAGCTTTGTACTGGATGCGGTAACCAATAGGGGGAAATGTCTCATTTTCAGAAAATAAACACGGTGGAAGCCTGAACTCTGAGCAAACAAGTTTTTTTCCTGCTGTGCCCGTTCTTCTGTTGTATTCCCTACCCCCACCGCCCCCGCACACCCAGGAGCAAGAGCATATTATTTTTATCATCCACCAGAGAGGTGCTTGAGCAGTCAGCAGCGATGGAGGACAGCTGAGCTGGAGGTTAAAGCCACCCTGGGAAGAGAAGAACAGGGTGCATTCAGAATGGGCCGTTTTGTTTTCTAGTGCCTCGGGCAGTTGTCTGTTTAAAAGCCCAAAGGGCTGCTCCCGTGGGGAGCATGGGGAGATCTGTCCATTTCACTTCCTCCCACACTTGAATTTTTTAAAATCTCAGCCTTTTTTTCTCTCCTGAATATGAAGAACTTTCTGAATTTTGAGAAATTCTCATCCAACCTGAACTGAAATGAAATTCCCCCAATCTGTCCTGGAAGCAAGGCTTGTGTCAAGGGTGGGCCCCAGAACCTATTTTCAGTGCCAAGCCTCTGCTGCACCTGTGCACTTGAAGCTTTTTATAGCTTGCATTTAGGTGCCACGTTTCTTCCATGATGGGAGTTCTCAGGTGGTCTCCCATCCATGTACTGATCCACAGCCTGCCCTGCTTAGCTTCAGCAAAGTAGCTGCATCAGCTGCAGAACTGGTCAGTATGTTCCTATTACACCAGCGCTTTGTGATCTGCACCAGCTTCCAGTTTGTTTCTGGTATTGACCTACAAAGCCCTAAATGGCTTGCAGCCAGGTTGCCTCATTTCCTCCCATATATACCTGTGTGGATGCCAAGATCATCGCCAGAGACCCCCCTCCTTGGGTGCCCCCCCATGAGGTGAGGCAGGTGGCTACCAAGGCGTTTGCCCTTCCAGCGGTGGCACTGTGTGTGTGGAATGCCCTCCTAGAGAGGCTCGCCACGCACCACACTATGGTCTTTGGGGCACCAGGTGAAGACGTTTTTATTCTCCCGGCCCTTTGACTCCCTCGGTTGTTGCTGCCTTTAAAAAGGTGATATTGCATTTTTAGATCTTTACACTGCTGCTGGCATTTACTCTGTTGTTTTGTTTGTTTTTATTCTGTTTCAAACTTTCAAAAGTATTATATATTATCATGTTGTACTTTACGGTTTTAATTTTTGTGGCTATTGGGTGGTAATGAAATATGATTGACTGATTGACTGATTGATTAAATGTGCCCTCAGCCCATCACTCTGGGCACCTAGGGAGTGTTGTCTCCATGTCCTGCAGCACACAGTTTAGTTTGCTTGCTCATGTGAAGCTCTTTGGCCTGGAGGCTTTGTTGGTGGTGCAACAGCTTTCTCTGATAGGCTTGGATGGGGATTTCTTTCAAACGATGAGACAGTCCGCATTTGGGCTCATGATTTCAGCAGTCACGACGGCATGCGGTAGTGGAACTCACTGGTCACTGTGCCTTGGCGTTAGTTGTTCGCCTTGCTGTGTAAGTGGGATATGGAGCAAATGAGCTTTTCTGAATCATGCTCCCTGCAGCAAGGCATTTTCCCACCTGCAGGTATTTGGGGACACTGAATTTCAAGCTCTGCGCCTTTGCTGTGAGGACCCACAGGAGCCTGCTTTGGTTTTTGGGTGAGCAGATCTACCTCCCTTGCTTGCGCAGCTCACCCAAGGGCATCAGATGTGCATGCAGTTGCTTACCACGGTCCATACCTTGGTAATATAACAGAGGAAGCTGCCTTATGCCAAGTCAGATCACTGGTCCATCTAGCTCCGTACTGTCTACACTGGCTGGTAGCAAAGGTTTTCAGGCAGGAGATCTTTTCTCACCCTACCTGGAAATCCTGGGGAGTGACCCTTGCATGCAAAGCAGGGCTACATGAGCTACTGCTATGGCTGCTGTTCCATGTGGCAGGCAAAGAGACTTGTAGAATCAGCCTGAGTGGTGCAATCTTCTTAGAGGAGGGGGCATTAGCTCAGTAGTAGAGCACTTGCTTTGCATCTAGAAGGTCCCAGGTTCTGCTGGAAAGTGTGGTGTGACTCACAGCAGAGTTGCCTTATATAGAGAAAGCGTGGCAACACAGCATTTAGTATTGGAGTCAATAAATTAACAGGCTAGAGCCAGTTCAGAAGAAGTTTAAATCAACTTACTTTATTAGTGCTTGTATACACATCATCAGAGAAGGTGATCTAACACTGTTTAACTACAAGCACCCCCTAATGCTGGGTGTGTGAGTGTAAGTAAGTGAAGGCATGAGATGCGGTAATTTGCTTCCTTCAGGGAGAGGGCCACATGGCGCTTGTTGCAGAGGAAGAAGGAAGGGGAAGGAGCAGGGAAAAGGTTGATCAAGCTACGGGACATTCTCTATTGCCCCCTAGTGTCTGGAAGCTTGCGGAGTTGTTCCTGTTATCCAACAACTTGAACCCTTGGCATCTCCAGATGAATCATCTCTGGAAGCAGATCTGGAAAAGTCTTTGGCCAGAGAAACTGCAGACTCACTACCGGTCAAAGAGGACTGAGAGAAGCTAGACTCACCAAGGGTCTCGCTTGGTAAAAGGCAGCTTTGGGCACTGATATGGCCAGCTTTCCATGGTGACTGAAAGGCTGGCCCAGCAGGAAATGGTTTCTAACTTTTCTTTTCCTGGGAAACCACCAATGTTCCTGGTTGAGAGATACAGCACCATGCTGGGAGAGTGAATTTTCACATTCTTTTCCAAAGTAGATGAATTTTGCACCTCAATTTTGCATGCTGAATACATACATTATAAAAGCAACTTTCATACAAGTTCTTCTTTTGCATAACCAGCTTAGATGGTGGTCTTGGTGGCTGGTGCTCATTCACACCTGGGCTGGATCTCCATATCTGGGGCTCACCAAGTCGTTCCCTTTAGGCCGTCTTGCCTAGTTCAGCCTTTTCCAAACTGGTGCCCTCCGGATGCTGTGGATGACAACCAGGAATGCTGGAGAAATTTGAGACGGACTAGAATGAGCTTAGATTTTTAAGAATCCAACCTGCGGAATCTGCTGCGAAGCACCCTCCCCCCAGGCCACACAGAGCCCATGGACTTCCGGGTGTTTTTTTAAAAAAAAAACTTTCCCGAAATTTATGCATATTTCTTCATAGGAAAATACACATGTTTCTGCTGAGGAAAAGTTGGATGGAATGGGGGGGGGCAATACACTAAATGTTATGTACTGAGGTAAATTATGTAAATTCTTATGAAACCTCTTACGTAATTATTTACATATTTTTTCGCATGACAATCGCATCTGTTTGTGAGAGGACGATGGAACAAAAGGCACCTGACAATCCACAAAACACAGAGCAGATTTTACGCAGTCTGTACATCCCTAACTACAACTCCCATCATCTCTGACCATTGGGAGTTGACATCCAATGCATCCGGAGGGTGCCAGGTTGGGGAAGACTGGCCTCACTTTTTAAAGTTTTTTCCAAATACAGACAAACAAATAAATGGGGAAAAAGACTTCGAATTGGAGGGCGCAATCCTGTAGCCCCTAGACAGTATCTGGTGGGCCATAGTGTCAAGGGCTCCTTGGAGGCCTCTCTCAGTCTACTCCAGTAGCCAAGTCCAGACACAGACAAAGGGATTCCTTTCAAAGCTTTATTCCTCTTTTACAACTTAACAACTATACCATTTGCAACCAGATCTGAGCAGCATAGTTCCTATGCCCGAAGTTGGAACAGTTGGTCCCCGTTTGAAAGGGAATTACTGGCAGACCCCTGAACTTAAGGACTAGGGAGAGTCCCTCCCCTTTTCCCTTGGATCCTCTGGGCGCAGCCGTTGTTTGCACGCCAACTGGGCACTACGCCTCCTTTCTGCGCCCTCCCTTTGGCGCCGCTCTCTGCGTCAGCGTCACGCGTCCACCAAGTCTGCTATCCACACTCTGTCACTCCCAGGACTGCTATCTAAGCTAGGAATGCTGGTGGGAGGAATCTCCGTCAGCTGTTGGCCCTGGGAAAGAGGAGCGCGCTCCTCTCCCAGGAGCGACTCCTCTTCCTCAGAATCAGAACTACTCTGGGATTCTATGGGCTCAGTGTCCACCCTGACACATAGCATATTTCTGATCCCTGGATCTGAGGATGGAGACAGCACTCTGACCTTGGATCCAGGAATTCATGCTCCCTGCCCCTTCCCTGCTGCCGCCCCTGCAGCTGGCACAGAGAGAACCATGCTGGCTTCCTCTCTGATGTCACAAAGGCAACCTCGAAGAGGGGGTAAAGGGGGTGGGCCAGTGGGCAGGGAGGGGGGGACTAGGAAAGCCGGGATACAATGTATCCAGAGGCCTCCCCAGCCTTCTTCCTTCCCTCTCCAATGCACCCCAGCTAGATGCATGGGAAAAGCCCGTCTAGTCAAAATGCAGAGCGGGAGGAGCAGCGGAAGCGAAGAGCGCCTCTGCTGCTCCTCCCACTCTGCCTAGGGTGCCCATAAGCGTGCAGGTTCGGCGGTTTATGGGCATCTCCATAGGACTGCACCCTAATTCTGGCTATTGACAGAGGGCAATACATTTAACTTTCCCCCTTTCCTTTACAGACAAAAATGTAGATGGACGCCATTGGCTGCTTGGAGGTTCACTTTATGGTGCTTCATAATAACAAATTATATTTAGGCTCCTTTCCATAATGTGCGGAAAGGCTTTGACAAGTATTGCTACATGCGTCTCCAATTTGTATATGAAATAAAATCACGCCATATTCTATTTTTAAAAATCAGATGTTTTAACTTTGCCTTTAGCTAATTTCACTTGGTACATCAATTTTTCCGTCGTGGCTATTTGCCACAGCTCTGTGCACCAAGACTTCAGTGTCAGAGTTCTGCAGTTTTTCACCTTCTGGCTGAGACCCTGTGGGCTGCTATCAGCATGAGCACGATTAGCTCCTTCGATGTCACTTTTGCACTTTCTTCTCCCCATATTGTTAATTGTGTGAATGCTGATGTGACGTCTATAGTTTGATGTGTCATGTTTGCCATTGCTGGGAATATCATGTTCCAAAAGCTTAACCCAAAATTCCTGGGACAGCAAAAAAGGAGGAGAGCCTGGTCTAGTTGACCCTCCCTTCTTGCCCACCGTCCCAAGGAGGGTACTGCTTGGTAGCAAGTGATGTGAAAGACACACACACCCCGCCACCCCACCAACACCACCTAACACTGCAGAGAGGAGCTTCCAGCCAGTATAGACAATACTGGATGAGATGAGCAAGAGCTGCTAGACCAGAGGTCCCCAACCTTTTAGGACCCTTGGGCCCATTTGGGAATTTGAGAAACTTCTGTGGGCACCACCACAAAATGGTGGATGTGGATAGTCACATAATGGCTGCTGTGGGAGCCTGGCTAGTCAAGAGATGTGTGTGTGTGATGGGGAGAGAAATACCAAGTCTAGAGGCTGGAAGCAAGGGGGAAATGGAAAGAGTTGCTTTCCCCTGCACTCTCTCTGTCTCCCTCCACTTCCAGCTCCTAGCCTCACTATTTCTCTCCCTTCCTCGCCCCTAGCCTTGCTCTCTCTCTCCCACTGACCCCCTTTATCTTGCTGTTTCTCTCCACTCCCAGCCTCTAGCCTAGGTATTTTCCCTCTCCACCTCTTTACCTTGCTGTGTCTCCTTCCCCCTAGCCTCTAGCCTCACTCTTTCTCTCCCCTCTGCACCTTTGCCATGCTTTCTCATCCTGCCCACTTAACATCTGATCAGCAGCAAGTTATCATGGGGCACTTTGTCAAAAGCTTTGCTGAAATTGAGGTATATTATGTCCATAGCATTCTCACAGTCCACAAGGGAGGTGACCTGATCAAAACATGAGATCAGATTCGTCTGGCAGGATTTGTTCCTGACCAATCCATGTTGGCTTCGAGTAATCACTGCATTGTTTTCAAGGTGCTTACAAATTGACTTCTTTATCACCTGCTTCAGAATTTTCCCAGGGACTGATGTCAGCCGGGGGGGTCATAGACCCTCTTTTGGGAGAAGACTGAGCCAAAGTAGGAATTGAGCACTTCTGCCTTTTCTTTGTCATCTGTTATCATTTAGCCATCCTTATTTAGTGGCTGAACCATCATTTCTTTCCTCTGCCTTTTACTATGCACGTAGCTGAAGAAAGCCTTTTTGTTGCTTTTAGCATCCCTCGCTAAGCTCAGCTCATGCTCAGCTTTAGCCTTCCTGACACCATCCCTGCAATTCTGTGCTACCTGCCTGTACTCTTCCTTTGTAGCTTGGCCTTCCTTCCACTTCCTATATGTGTCCTTTTTTGTTCTCAGGTAATCTCTAAGCTTTTTGTGAAGCCACATTGGCTTCTTCTGTTGTCTTCCACCTTTTTTCTTGTTGGAATGCTTTGGAATTGTGCCTTTACGTCCAGGAACAGGAAGGAGAACCTGCTGCCCTAACGTTTTTCAGTTTTTTATTATTATTGTTTTCAGGCAGGTAGGGAGCGAAGAGCTGTGCAGGTGCCATTGGAGGTGCCATTGGAGGTGCCTTCAGGTGCTATGGCACCCATAGGTGCCACATTGGGAACCCCTGTGCTAGATAGCAGCTTCCTAAGTCAGTTAACTTCCTCTGAGTTGCCTGGAGCTGTTTGCTCTGTAAACCGCTTTCCACAGCTTTTCTACTCTCTGCTTGTGCCACAATGAGGTTTTGATTGCTTCAGCTGCTCCAGTTGATCAATCCATAGTCCTGCCTTTGGGGTGGCTTGACCAAATATCCACTGCTCCCGTCTGGCTCTGTGCTTTGAAGTACATAGCCTTATCTAAAGGAATTAATTCTTCCTGCTCCATGGTTGGTATTTAAGAACATAAGAGGAGCCCTGCTGGATCAGACCAAGTGTCCGTCTAGTCCAGCATTCTGTTCCCACAGTGGCCAACCAGCTGTTGACTAGGAACCCACAGGCAGGACACAAGTGCAACAGTACCCTCCCGCCCATGTTCCCCAGCAACTGGTGTACATAGGCATAAGAACTAAAAATGGCAGGTTTCTTTTTCTCCCTCTTTGTTCTCTCACTCTTTCCCCAACTCCCCTTTCTTGTGTATTCCTGGCTTCTTCATTCTGATTTTCACACACACACTTCTTGCAAACTGGTTCTAATCCAGGAGTGCCGAACCTCAGGCCTGGGGGCCAAATCTGGCCCTCTGGAGTTCCCCAGAAGGCCACACCCTCTTCTCCTGGCCCTACTCCCTTTCTCCTGACCACCTATCATTTGGTGTTTTCCCAATTTTTGTGCAGTTTTTTCCCATTCAAAATTTTTGAAATACCTCTCCTATGGCTTGGTTATGGATAGCAAGGGCTTCAAGCAAAAATATACTGGATTGTTTGCTATTTTGGCCCTGCCCCCTTTGCCTTCAGCTCTGCTCACCACTGGAATGTGGCTCCCAGGTGCTTCTCCAAAGTTGGATTCCAGGCTGAAAGGGTTTCAATACACCTGGTTTAATCTGTGGTTCATATTCATTAATGGAGTAGACCATCCTTCCCCTGTGCCCTCCAGATGTGTTGGACAGCAGCTCCCGGCATGATGCTAGTTGCAGTCCAACCCATCTGGAGGGCACCAGGCTGTGGGAGACTGCAGTCAAGACAGGAGTTGTGTACCTTACCAGAGCAGCTAAGCAAAAGGAAAACAGTCTCACTGGTTCAGATTTCAGGGTCAATCTTGTTCAAAGACTGAAGCATGCCTCCCTGCCACTGCATTGGTACACAATTCCATAGCTGAAAAACATGAGACCATTCAGCACATTTCACTGCACATTCTAAATAGGTGTCTCTCCAGAACATCAACTCTATTGACAAAGATGAGACAGGGTGATGAAATTTATTCTTGTTGCTCGAAAGGGCAAGAGCTGTTTTAGACTCTGATGTCCATTTTTCATGCTATAACTCCATTTCCATGCAAAACGCTGTAGGGTGTCCAAGATTCTGGGGGCAGGAGACAAAAGGTAGAGGAGAAGAAATATAGTCAGCTAGCTGCACTGAGTGCTTATTTGATTCAAACATCTATTCCAACCCAGCAGCCTCTCAATCCATGAGACGGAATGCATTATTTCCTTTTATAAGCTGAACTGAATCTTCTACCTTATTTATTTTTATGCACTCAAATGTGAGATAGTCTGTTACTGCTTTCCTTTATTGTGTCAAATGTTGCCTTAAGGAAAGGGATGGCTGTCTCACACCGTGGGGAAAGAGAGGCCAAAACATCATGAAGTAATCCTGAAGGAAATATATACAAAACGTATTGCATCCTAAATGTCTTTGTCCTTTTTGATGTAAGCTACAGCCTGTCTAATACAAAGCAAAGCTCTTTGTTGGTGGTATTAGCTCTTTCTATGTGTAAGGCACACACACCATGTAAACAAATGTCCATTTGATGCACCAGTTCCTAATAACCCTGTTAAACTCTGCAGGAATATCTTTTACTCACCCCAGCCCAAAAGACAATGACCCACCACCACCTCCAAAGAACTAGGACAAGGAAAGGTATTCTTTCAGGAAGATAGAATGTAGTCCAGTCCTCTAAGCAGGTAAGTGCTTCCCTGGGCTCTCTGCCACAACCCTGCTGGATCTTTGAAGGTCCCAAGCTACAGATGTTAAGGGGAAAGCCTGCCTTGAACTCAAGGCTCAGGACAAAGACAAAATTCAGTGTCCAGATGTAGGCATAGCCAAATACCAATGCTAAACAGTGCTCTTTTGCATTGCTGCTCTTCAACAGTATCAGAAGCAGAGATGAAATTCAAGTGGCAGGAAACGTTCATTTATTGAGGGTGCAAGGGAAAAATGCTTTTTCTTGCAATAGATTTGCCAGCTGAAAGAAGGGGAGAAGATATTTATACCCCTACTTTTAAAAATTGGGCATTTAATGTCTTTTAGTCGCTCCCTCCCAGCTGGTGCAAAAGTTCCCCCTTTCTCTCTAACTCCCATCTCTTTTTGTCTCGTCTTTTTTAAGGTTGTAAGCCTGCAGGCAGGGGGTATTTCTGTGCAGCACCTAACACATATTTTATAAATAACAAATGATGGTGATGATGAAGATTGATGATGCAATGGAACTGTGGTCTGGAAAGACCCTAATCCTGTTTTCCCATCCGTTGTGGTTCAGTGCCATGGATAGTAACCCACAAAGCTGCCCTTTGAAGCAGTATGTGGCAGAAACTCCCTGTGATCTTCCCTTAGCCAATGCTTTCATTTCCTGAAATGTTAGGGGGCACCTGATGTCTGTACTTCCATATGAATGTATGACCAGATGTAGACACTTGCCTTTTGCCCCTTTATTTTCTCCTCTCTTGTCTTGGAATGCTTCATTTGCTCCATTGTGTCTTGTGTGTTTTTACTGTTTGAGCTTATTTTAGTTGTGAGCTGCTTTGGGCATCCTTGTGTGAGCTGGAAAAGAAGAGTATCATAGTCTTAAATAAATCAGATATGTGTAGGGTGTTTGCACTGATCACCCCAGTATCCATCCATCAAAAACTTAGTACTTTGGCACTAATGTAGCATCTCAAATGATGAGCAGAAAATGACATTTGCTAACGGGGAGGTGTTATGTCTGTGTGCCCCACCGCTAACTCCTGCACACAGCGCTGTAGTCACTTTTTATTAGGCAGACGTGTTACCTGCTTGCTTTGTTCTGCACTGCTATGCACAGAGACAGCACAGAAGCCCTTTAGAGGCTTGACATGGAACCCACACAACAGGACGTTTTGCATAGTGGAGGCTGGTGGCTGCGATGCCAGTGGGGCGGTGAATCTGCTCCAGGTTTCAGTCAGAACCAGCCAGAAGTCTAAAGGAGCTCTCCAAGGTGCTGGGCCTATTTTGGGGGTGGTGTTCAGCACCTTGGAGAGCTCCTTTAGAGGTCAGAGTGTTGTGACTGAAACCCGGAGCAGATTCAACCCCCCACTGACATGGGAGCCACCAGCCTCCACTGGTTATGCAGACATGTTCAAGATACGATGGACTTTAGAGGACCATGGAATCTACACACACACCCTTCCTCCCCTATTTTGAAGAAGGAAGCTTGGAAGTCAGGACTGGAGGGCAAGTTGTAACTGAAGGACACAGCAGGAGGCAGGGTCGAGGAGCAAGTTGGACATCAGGACTGAAAGGCAGCCAAAGGACACAGAAACACACCAATGCTCAGGTAGAACTTGTTGCTTGAGCAAGACTGAACTGGAACAGGGAACCCCTCCTGTAGTCCTTCCTGTCCAGGAGGGTCCAAGGTCCAGCCAGCACAGAAGGAGTCAGCCCAAGGCTCGAGGGTACTTCCCTGCCTAGGTCAGGGAAGGGCTGGATTCCATTTCAGAGAAGCTCTCGGGAGCCACATTGCAGGGGTGGGTGGGGCCAAAGGCAAAGAGGGGCAGGGCTAAAATACCAAGAAAATCAACATTTTGTAGCTTCAAGCTCTTACTTCCAGGAATGAAGCCTTGGGAGAGGGATTTCAACCTTTTAGGAAGAAGGGAAAGCCAAACAAAAACCACCAAATTATTGGTGGTTGGGGAAAAGGGGGAGTGGCCCTGTGGGGCCCCCAGGTGGGCCCGATTTGGCCAGCAGGCCTGAGGTTCAACACCCCTGGTCTAGAGAGATGCTGCAACCTGCCATTCAGTGACTTGCCACACACATGTGGGGAAGCTGCAGAGAGATCCAATGACTATCAGTTGGACTCCTGGCAGCTCCTGACACATTGGAAGCTTCCTCCAGCCTTTGCAAAGAGACACATTGCAATTGGCAACTGTCTGAACCATGGGGCCTCAAAAGCAGTTCCTGTACAAGGTCAGCGTCATCTCCCCATGGCTGTTGCAGGCCCGCTTTATGCCCCAGGGCTTGGTAGGCAGTTGCTTTGCTCCTGATGAAACACAACCTGTCAGCAGACTGTATGTGCCCAGGGACCAACAGTCACTGCTTCCCCCACACTTGTCTTTCAGCTGGCCAGCCAGCCATGGCTCTCAGCCAGGCTGGGTTGGAGGAGCATCTTCCAAGGTTGGCTTTGTTGTTGTTGTTGTTCAGTCGTGCCCGACTCTTCGTGACCCCATGGACCACAGCATGCCAGGCCTTCCTGTCCTGCGCTCTCTCCCGGAGCATGCTCAAATTCATATTCATTGCATCGGTGATGCTATCTAGCCATCTCATCCTCTGCCGTCCCCTTCTCCTTTTGCCTTCAATCTTTCCCAGCATCAAGGTCTTTCCCAGGGAGTTTTCTCTTCGCATTAGGTGGCCAAAATATTTGAGCTTCAGCTTCAGTATCTGTCCTTCCAATGAGCACTCAGGGTTGATTTCCTTTAGGATGGACTGATTTGACCTCCTTGCAGTCCAGGGGACTCGTAAGAGTCTTCTCCAGCACCACAGTTCAAAAGCATCAATTCTTCGGCGCTCAGCCTTCCTTATAGTCCAGCTCTCACAGCCATACGTTGTTACTGGGAAAACCATAGCTTTGATTAGACGGACCTTTGTCGGCAAGGTGATGTCTCTGCTTCTTACTATGCTGTCTAGGTTTGCCATAGCTTTCCTCCCAAGGAGCAAGCGTCTTTTAATTTCATGGCTACAGTCACCGTCTGCGGTGATCTTGGAGCCCAAGAAAGTAAAATCTGTCACTGCTTCCATTTCTTCCCCTTCTTTTTGCCAGGAAGTGATGGGGCCAGATGCCATGATCTTCGTTTTTTTAATGTTGAGTTTCAAACCAGCTTTTGCACTCTCCTCTTTCACCCTCATCAAGAGGCTCTTTAGATCCTCTTTGCTTTCTGCCATTAGGGTGGTATCGTCTGCGTATTGGAGGTTGTTGATAATTCTCCCAGCAATCTTAATTCCGACCTGTGATTCATCCAACCCGGCGTTTCTCATGATGTACTCTGCATATAAGTTAAATAAGCAGGGCGACAATACGCAGCCTTGTTGTACTCCTTTCCCAATTTTGAACCAATCGGTTGTTCCATGTCCGGTTCTTACTGTTGCTTTTTGACCCTCGTACAGGTTTCTCAGGAGACAGGTCAGGTGGTCTGGTACTCCCATCACTTTCAGAATTTGCCACAGTTTGTTGTGATCCACACAATCAAAGGCTTTAGTGTAGTCAATGAAGCAGAAATAGACGTTTTTCTGGAATTCTCTTGCTTTCTCCATGAACCAGCGAATGTTGGCGAATTGATCTCTAGTTCCTCTGCCTCTTCGAAACCCAGCTTGCACTTCCAGTAGTTCTCGGTTCACATACTGCTGAAGCCTAGCAGTAGGTAGGATTTGAAGCATAACCTTGCTGGCATGTGAAATGAGCGCAATTGTGCGGTAGTTTGAGCACTCTTTGGCGTTGCCCTTCTTTGGAATTGGAATGTAAACTGACCTTTTCCAGTCTTGCGGCCATTGTTGAGTGTTCCAAATTTGTTGGCATATTGAATGCAGCACTTTAACAGCATCATCTTTTAGGATTTTAAATAGCTCAGCTGGAATACTGTCATCTCCGCTAGCTTTGTTGTTACTAATGCTTCCTAAGGCCCACTTGACTTCACTCTCAAGGATGTCCGGCTCAAGTTCAGTGACCGCACTATCATGGCTATCAAGGACATTAAGATCTTTCCTGTATAGTTCTTCTGTGTATTCTTTCCACCTCTTCTTAATCTCATCTGCTTCTGTGAGGTCCCTGCCTTCTTTGTCCTTTATCATGCCCGTCTTTGCACAAAACGTTCCCTTGAGATCTCCGATTTTCTTGAAGAGATCTCTAGTCTTTCCCATTCTGTTGTTTTCCTCGATTTCCTTGCATTGTTCATTTAAGAAGGCCTTCTTGTCTCTCCTTGCTATTCTCTGGAACTCTGCATTCAGTTGGATATATCTTCCCCTTTCTCCCTTGCTTTTCGCTTCCTTTCTTTCCTCAGCTACTTGTAAAGCCTCATCAGACAGCCACTTTGCTTTCTTGTATTTCTTTTTCTTGGGGATGGATTTCGTTGCTGCCTCCTGAACAATGTTACGGACCTCTGTCCATAGTTCTTCAGGCACTCTGTCTATCAGGTCTAATCCCTGAAATCTATTCCTCACCTCCACTATATATTCATAAGGGATATGATTTAGGTCATACCTGAATGGTTTAGTGGTTTTCCCGATGTTCTTCAATTTCAGCCGAAATTTTGAAGAAGCAGCTCATGATCTGAGCCACAGTCAGCTCCAGGTCTTGTTTTTACTGCCTGTATGGAGCTTCTCCATCTTTGGCTGCAAAGGACATAATCAATCTGATTTTGATATTGACCATCTGGTGATGTCTATGTGTAGAGTCTTCTCTTGTGCTTTTGGAAAAGAGTGTTTGCTATGATCAGCGTGTTCTCTTGGCAAAATTCTATTAGCCTTTGTCCTGCTTCATTTTGTACACCAAGGCCATGCCTGCCTGTTATCCCAGTGATTTCTTGACTTCCTACTTTAGCATTCCAATCCCCTATGATGAAGAGGACATCTTTGTTTGGTGTTAGTTCTAGAAGGTTTTGTAGGTCTTCATAGAACCGATCAACCTCAGCTTCTTCGGCGTCAGTGGTTGGGGCATAGACTTGAATTACTGTGATGTTGAATGGTTTGCCTTGGATTCGTACTGAGATCATTCTATCGTTTTTGAGATTGTACCCGAGTACTGCTTTTCCCACCCTTTTGTTGACTATGAGTGCTACTCCATTTCTTCTAAGGGATTCTTGCCCACAATAGTAGATATGATGGTCACCTGAATTAAATTTGCCCATGCCTGTCCATTTTAGTTCGCTGATTCCCAAGATGCCGATGTTCAGTCTTGCCATCTCATGTTTGACCACCTCCAGCTTACCTTGATTCATTGATCTGACATTCCAGGTTCCTAAACAATATTGTTCTTTACAGCATCGGATTTTCTTTTCACCAACAGACACATCCACAGCTGAGTGTCCTTTCAGCTTTGGCCCAGCCGCTTCACTCTTTCTGGCACTACTTGGAAATACCCTCTGCTCTTCCCCAGTAGTATATTGGACACCTTCCGACCTGAGGGGCTCATCTTCCGGTGTCGTATCTTTTAGCCTTGTGATACGTTCCATGGGGTTTTCTTGGCAAGAATACTGGAGTGGGTTGCCATTTCCTTCTCCAGTGGACCACATTTTGTCAGAACTCTCCGCCATGACCTGTCCATCTTGGGTGGCCCTGCACGGCATAGCTTATGGCTTCACTGAGTTACGCAAGCTCCTTCGCCACAACAAGGCAGTGATCCATGAAGGGGAAGGTTGGCTTTAAAATGCCCTTTTTTATGCTTTCCTTTTGAAAGCTCCCAAAACAAAACTTTTCATCTTTTTCCTGTAATAAAAAAGTTCTGTTTTGCATTTCTCTGTCTCTCATAAATATAAACAAATGGGGGTCTATCATGTTCTTTGTCCTTGATTCCACCTTTGTTTCAGAGGAGGACTCAGATGGGGATGAGGTTTCATCTAGTAATCCATCATCTGCTACTCCGGAACCTTCCAGGCCAGACTCCTCAGACTCAGAGGACACCCCCCCCCGATGCAATCCTCACCGCCTTCATGCCATAGAAGCCAGTGGCTCCAGAATCGAACAGTAGCCCTTTAAGAAGTAGACAGTTCCTCAGAGAAGGCAGAGATAACAGCAGGTCCAAACCTGCTAGCCTTCAGAAGGCCTCTACATGTTGCTGAGTCAACAGCTCTCCATGAGTGAGTCTCAGTTAGTGTAGATCTGCCCAGGGTCCTGAAAGGCCTGCCCATCCTGCATAGCCAGACTTGTCTCTGCCTTGAGTGCTTCAGATTGGCTTCTCTGGGAACCTTGAGCTAAGCTAGACAAGTCCTGAAACAAAATGTTGTAGTACTACTGTTCAGGTTTTCAGTCACTCCATTATTTTCCTGAACTGCCCCATGTTTTCTGTGTGTGTCCCCCACCACTTCCCAACAGTTATTCAGCACTCTTTACACACTGAACATGCTTACTTCTCCTTGGGCTGCTTGGGGGGGGGGGTATCTCCATTTGGAGAGTTTTCTCCATTGGAGTGGGGTGGACACACTAGTGCCCAGTCTCAGCTACACTGAAATCTTTGATTTCTTCATTGATGTGTTTAGGTAACTCTCACTTCCATCCTGGGGGACATTCAAAAACAGTTTTTCAGGTGAACTGGGGGATGATGGGAGTTGCAGTCCAATACATCTGGAGGGCACCAGGTTGGGGAAGGCTGCTTTACAGGTTGGGTAAGGAAGCTCTTTCCCCATTTCAGTTGCAGGTTGTTCCAGCTCAAGGAAACCCAGATAGCCAGATCCCCCTCCTACCATCATGGAAACCTTAAAGAACTCACCAATCAAGTTGGGTATCTAAATGTCCTCTTTATCTCACAAGAAACATCCATCCTTTCAAACTGGAGGCTCTGCCCCAAGTGCTGTCACTGTCAAAGCCAGGTAGGGTAAACTAGAGGTACAGCCTTCTCAGTGATGGCCCCCTGACTTTGGATGTCTCTCTCTCTCTCTCTCTCTCTCTCTCACACACACACACACACACACACACAGAGCAACCTTAATTGCTAAACACTATCTCCATTTCTCCGTTCTCTCCTGCTGTCAGCTCTGGAAATGTGATTACAGCATTGCCACAGTGTCTGGGGAGGGTTCCTCGATTGCCCTGCAAAGAAGAATGCTTTGCAAAGAAATGGTGAAGCAGATGTGTAGGAGGGAATCGGTGCATTGCCGAACTGGATTACTAAGGTTAAATCTGCTGAAAGGATAGGACTGGTAAATCCCATCTCCTTTCTTTGGACATGGAGATTGCAAAGGATCCACAGTCTTCCTTTCCGTAGTCCCAGAAAACAGATAGAAGAGTGTTTTCTAGATTTAGATTTGGTTCCAACTGACCTGGCTTGAAGCCTTAGGTCTTTCAGGGACCCTTTGGAGTGGCCTTGGGTGAATCACTCTGTCACAACCTCACTTCGCCCTCTGTAAGGTAAGAATGGTAGTGATCTCTTTCACAGGGTCATTTGTGAAGGAAACCGCAACCAAGATGGTAAGCACGAAATTAGATTAAGTAAAGACCTGGGTTAAAAATTCAGGAGCAAGTCACCCTGCCTCAGCCTCCCTCCCCTCTAAAATAGAACCAAAGGGGGCCTGCTTCACAGGTTTGTTGTGAAGGAAAGCACATCAAAGCCCATGAAGTCTTTAATCATGTTTTTAAGCTAGTTGTTTCTATATTCTGTTTTAATTAAGATTCTGTTTTTTATCTGGATGTTATTGTTAGCTGCCTTGAGTTTTGTTTTTTGCTTGCTTGCTTGGGCAGATAGGTGGGACATTACTTCATTAAATATATAAGCAAACAAGATTTTGCAAATATGAATAAATCTTACATGTGTGATGCCAGTGTCAGATTTAAGCTGGATATTATTTCATGTGTTTTGTGGGGGAAGAGCACAAAATACTTGGTCCTTCTTTTTATTCTGCCATTGGAAGGCTTTGGGGAACTGGGCTTTCCAGCTGTTATTGGGTTGATTTCATTCTCCAATTCATCTCTAAATGCTCCCAGGAATAAAAGATGAGCCTGTTGGGAAGGCAGCAGTCACAGCTGGCACCAGGGTCCCCGAAGACATTCTCTCCTTCCCCGTGCAAAGTGTGATCGAGCTTATTCTAAATTCAATTAGAAAAGTCTAATAAGCAGTGCTGAACGGCAAGCCACTGCTCTCTCCAGGTCACACACCGGTGCTTAACACAACCCTGGAGTGCTCTTTAAAGCCAATGCATATGCCCCCTTTTGTAAATGCAAATAGAGCATGCATCCCACCCCTTCAACCTGTTTATTGTATGGCTTGCATTGCAGACATGGAAGTGAATAAAAAGATGGCTTGAGGAATGCAATCTTTGGGAATTCTGATGCAAATGGAAAAATGTGTGGATCAAAACATTGTTATCCAATTGGCTTGCATGTTTCCCAACTGCTCTAAGGCAGTTCTTCACTCAAGAAAACATATAAGCATATGTTTAAATAAAGTGTATGTTTTGGTACAAGATACATTTTAAAAATACATATTTAAATGTGAATGTTTACATGTGCAGATTTTTTTTAAAGATTACAGATTAATGTAGATGTAGTATGGAATGGATTTGTGGGTGAACACATTCAAAAGTGACATGGACTGGAAATAGATTGATTTGTCCATCCTTGTCCTGTCATGACCCCAGATCTGGAGAATTAGTGTCACCCCAAAGATGACTCTGAGCCAACCAAGGTACCAGTCCAGGGGGGACCCTCAGGAACCTCCAGACCCAAGGACTCATCACTCCCATCAACCTCAGCCTCCAAGAAAGATTCTTGCAAAGCCACTCAGGTACATCAACCATGTAAGGGCTCAAGGCCATGTAAATGAGTGTGGTTCTTTAAGGCTGCAGTCAGTAGCCCATGGGAGGCGGAGCTTCTGAGAAACCTGAGCTGACCAGCCTACTTAAGCCCTCAGTTGCTGTTAACTCCTTGCTGGAACAACAACTTTCACGAGGAACTAGACCAGCCTAGCAGCTCCTGCTGTCCAAGGTGCTATTTCTCTCTGCCCTGCTGTGCTCCTGTTTACCTGGCATAACTGCTGACCAAACAAGATCCTTGCCTTGCCAGTCATAGCTTCCTGCTGCCAGAGCTTCCTCAAGTGCCTGGTTGACCAGCCACTTTCCCCAGGGTCCAATCCAAGCCAGGACATGTCCATCCCTAGACAAGACACGAGCTTTGGGATGACAATGGCCAACAACTCTATTAACTCTTTCAGCTGGATCTCCAAATGGCAGAGGAAGGCACTCGGTCCTCCCGCTGCCTCCTAGCTTGCATTTGCCGCTGGCCAGGCTGAAAGATGACCCTGCTGAGTCCCCGATCAGGATCTGAAAGTGAGCACTGAGTGAGTTCAGAAGTGTGGGTTCTCTGGAAACTTGGGACTGAAGATGCACTCTCAACCAACTTTTCCTCCCAATCATCCTTGACCCTGGGTGACGCCTACCCTTTGCACTCCATCTCCACCCCTTCTGCTTCAGTCCCTGAGTGCCTTCCATGGCTGGCCAGCCCAGGAAACTATTCTCTGAGTCTGCTTAACTTCAGGTCAACATCAGAGCACAGGCAGTGACAATAAGCAAATAACTGCACTCGTGACATGGTGCCCTCCCTAAAGCATGTGCGTACAATGTCAGGCAGAGCTGCCTAATTCTCTCTGGGCAATGAGGGTCCTCTTTCAGCTGAACACAACACCCCTTCTCTATGGAAATGAGTTTTGCCTACAAGCCACCCACTCAGCCACCCATCCACCTGCTCCCTCTCTCCACTGGATGCATTATAATGCAACTGGGCTTGCCTCTCTTCCCCATTACCAGCGACTGCTAATTACAGCTTTCATTGGTGTGAGCCAGCCAGCCACTCTGCTTAATTGCGGTTGTGAGCCAGTTATGACAACTCGCTCTCCTTTGCATGTTTCCGGCTGTAAATGGCGTTGTAATTCAGAGCTTTGCACCAGCACCACCACTCTACAATGTGTGATCGTGGGCCAGTTCAGCAGGTCCAGTTTAACCATTTTGCTAAGTAAGGTACAGAGCAGAGACCCAGAGAAAGTGAGATACTTTTCAATTGCCATTCTCTAATAATAAGACAATGATGGGATGGTTAACTCAAATCAGCAAATGGAACAGAGCTTTCCTCCCAAGGTTGTGCATTATTTTTGTTACACACATTCTTAATTGATTTAATTAAATTAAAAACATTAAAACCAACAACAACAAACTAAGCAGCCAACTTACACCAACATTTCCTCTTCCTTATGTCAACAAAAAAAGGGCTACCAATAATTATAATTTGTTGACTGTTTAAACCGCTTCCATTGTTGCTCAAACCTAGCATCAGACCTCTCTCCCTGACTAACTCTAATCATCCAAGTTAATTTATTTAGAACTGCAAAATCCCATAACTTAAAGTACCACTCTCTAATTCTTAGGATTTGATCAGATTTCCAAAGTTTGGCATATGCTGCTTTAATGGTGACAATGTAATAAAGAAGTGTCTCCTAATTCTTACTTATCAAGCCTTTATATTTTGTTAATAAAACAATCATAGGGTGTGCATTATTTTTGGAATGAACAGGAAATTGGACTGAATAAGGCCCATTCAATTCAATTTTCATTTGTTAAACAAAGTACAGAGTAATAGAAGTTATGGATGGGCACATTTTTTATCAGTCACACTCATTCACTTCTCATTCGTATCATTAAGAGATGAGGAAACTTTCTCTTTTTCCATTGACAGCAACAACAGAGGTGACTTTAGTGGTCTATGCTAGCAGGCAGCATTTTTTCCATCACAAACATATTCTGTGCAGCTGCCTGTAATAAGAAAGCTCTTCTTTAAATCCTTCCAAATTGTTATATACCTTTACTAGCATTTTTCCAGGAGAAACATTAGCAGAGAGTTTTAACCCACCTGGTAGGCGTGATTCTTTTCAAGGTCATCCAGTGCTTCTAATGGCAGACGTTGCAACGTCAGTCTGACTATGAAAAGATGGTGCTATTTGGAAACTTCCCCTCTCAGATGGGAAGCGGTGCTCCACGATAATTGCAGAAGAAGGTGTGTGCGTCATGCTGATTATCTTTCGCTTTCAGCAAATGGTAATCCTGGCTCAACAATATCTCAGAGTCAATGGCTTGTTCTGAAATTCCCATAACAGCTATTCTTAGCAAAGGTTCTTTTTCTTTTCTGTCAACATCTTGGCACTAGCTAGCATTTCTCAGAAGCATACCTTTGACCATTTGAAATGCCAAAAGAGCATAAACTCTTTGGCCTTCAAATCGCTGTGCCCTTTTCCTACTCTCTTGGACTTAAGATATTTTTTCTGCATTAACACCAATATTATAGATCTCTCTGTCTCTCCCCCATTTAAAACCCTTCCATTTTAGAAAGGCCTTTAAATAACATGATGTAATTACAAGTGTAGCAGATTTCATAAGTGGTATCATCTGTGTGAGCATCATGTATCTGGAGTTCTATATTTTTATTGATGACTGTTATTAGGAACATAGGAAGCTGCTTTATACTGGGTCTGACCATGGGTCCATCTAGCCCAATATTGCTGACACTGACTGGCAGCAGCGGCTCTCCAGGGTTTCAGGCAGGATTCTTTCCTAGCCCTACCCGGAGATGCTAGAGATTGAAACTGGACCTTCTGCATGCAAAGCAAATGAACTACCACTGAGCTATGGTCCCTTGTAGCTATTTTTTTGTAAGATGATGTTAGGCACTGGGTTGTCTTGGAGAAAGAAAGGACATACCTTTTTCTGTCAACCAGCAAAGCCAAGAATCCAAGTTGATCAAGCACCTATTTCACAAACATTTATTTACAATATATGTATTCCTTGAGGAAGGAAGGGGCCTATGAACCCTTTCTGGCTAGCTAACCACAAGGAATGCATGCGGGGGGATCCTTCAAACAATATGCGCACTTATATATGCAGGCTGAAGGTGTGGGGTACATGGAAAAATAGGCATATGAATTAACTATGGTGAATGCTGGAAACAGAAGCTCTGCAGGAACAGCCTGATTTACTCCGATCTTGCCAAACTCCAGGGACAGAGCTAGTTCTGACATGGGGCTTGTGCTGGTCCCAGCATCCTCCTGCAAAATGATGAAGAAATAAATGTTCCCAAAGGTACCATAGATTTACATGGTCTTCTTGCCAAGACCTTGAAAAGTGCCTTCCCCGTATTAATGCTCCTTCTCCTGAGATCTAGGCCTGAGGCTCCATTCTGCATAGCTTCTAGCCATGTGATAAAAGCTATATTTTTATTTTTATTTACAGTTAGAACCCATCTTTTCCCCCTCTTGCAAGGAACCCAAGGCAGCTTACACACTCCTCTTCCTCTCCATTTTATCCTCACAACAGCCCTGTGAGGTGGGTTAGGCTGAGAGTCAGTGACTGGCCCAAAGTCACCCAGTGAGCTCCCATGGCCGAGTGGGGACTAGAACCCGGCTCTCCCTAGTCCCAGTCCAACCACTACACCACACTGGCTCTCCTATGCCACCTCGAAAATCAGTTAGCTTCCTGGTGTTTTGTCCCATGCTTCCAAGGTCCAGCATCACCCTGACGGGGACTTGGAGCCGGTTGGGTCACAGGCTGCCCCACTTCATTGGAACCCTCAGCAGTCCTTCTATACCTTCTCGACCTGAGGACATAGACCACCCATCAACCTCTGACTTTGAGGATGATCCCCCTGCCCAGCCCCCAGCAGCTTCTCCTCAGTCATGCAGGAGTATGGGACTGCAGAAAGAAACACCAGCCCTTTAAGAATTACAGTCAGCATCCAGCAGGGCTGAAGCTGCTGGAAGGCCAAGTTCTGCCAGCCATTTTAAAGCCTTACTTGACTGCAGTTCTTTGCTGAGGCAACATCGTTTTCCGGCTCAGCTGACTAAGCACACTGGGAGCTGCCCATGGGCCTGATTGCTGCTTGCCTGAACCTGCCTGCCAAAATGAGGCCAGCAGTGAAGTGGCTTCCCTTGACCAGCCCCGACTTACTGTGATCTGACTCACTTTACCCTGACTTACTGTCTGTCACCTGTTGTACTTGACCGGACGTACAGTGAACTGACCTCCTTGACTAGAATCTGATCTCCTCAACCCAGATCTGCCCAAGGTAGATTGCCTCTTCTCTCATGGACTCCAAGCCTTGGCAATCAGGACATCTTGAAGACCGACTGGTGGAAAGACAGGGTAGAAATATTTTAAAACACAATAAAATAAATACCAGTGAGTCAGGCAGGGCCTCTTCTGTTGTGGCCCCTCTCCTATGGAATAGCCTGCCTCAAGATGTCCAGGCACCCTCTGCATAGTTCATATACACAGGGAACTGCCTTATTCCAGGCCTGACTATTGGTCTTGGCTGGGAATTATGGGAGCTCAGTCCAACACACCAGCTGCGGGGAGACTGACATATTCCCACAAGGCAAGTCTGGCAGCGGGCTCCAGCAGGCACAGGGCAGGGCTTCTGCGGGACATGTCTCCCCGGGAGGCGGATTCAAAGGCATCACGCCTGAGGGTCCCGGACGGTCCTGGCCAGCACCAGGGTCTCCAGGGGCCAGCTGGCTCTGACGGTTCTGCCTCCTCTGTGCCTGCATTTGGCTGTTCAGTACCGGCCATCCTTGGCTCCTGTCCTCCTGATGGGCTTCATGGCCAGTTGCACCATGTGTTCAGGGACATCCTCTTCCCGCACACACGCTGCTTGGACAGGTGGCTGGTCCTCCACAGTGCGCTTCAGGAAACAGGCCACAGTCCTCTAGATAAGAGCTTTGGCAGCCTCCTCTGTGAGCATCCTTCTGTCATGGTGCTGCCTGTGCTCCTCTCTTGCTTTTCCGCCAGCCAAGACTTCCTGCTTGTTTCTCCTTCTCTGCTGTTCTGTCCTCTCTGTGCCCACAAGCGCAGCACCTCTCTCTTGGCCTCCTCTCTCCCTCCCAACTGACCTCCAGCTTCTTACGTCCTCCTTTTCCAGCTCCTCACCCCTTCCAGCAACTCCATCACTTGACCGCCGATTTGCCTCCTTCCTGCCTGACTTCTTTCCTTCCTGCTTGCTGTCTTTCTCCTCTTTACTCCATCCTGCCTTGCCCTTCCTCATCTCCAACCCCTCCACCTATCTTTGGTCTCCCTCCACCCTTTTCTTGCTGTCTTGGCTAGATTTTAAAGCAGGGGCGTTGAACCTCTTTCAGCCCCAGGGCCACATTCCCTTTCAAAGAAGGTGGGGTGGGGTGGGGTGGGGTGGGGTGCATTCCAGTGGTGGGCGGAGCTGGAAGGCAAAAGGGGCCAAAAGGCCAACTGCACCAGCCTAGGGTCGCTTCAAGCTCTTCCTGCCAGTAACTCAGCCTGAGGGGAGGCATTTTTCAGCCTTTTAGAATGGGGGGGAAACTGCACAAAAGCCAGGAAACCACCCAAGAAGTGGTGGCTGGGGGTAGGGGGGCAGGGGAGGGCTGGCTTTGTGTCATGGTCCCAGGTGTCCTGCTGCCACCAGACTCGTCCTCAGAGGAGGAGGCAGAACGGTCAGAGCCATCTGGCCCCTCAGGAGGCTCTGGCCAGGACAGTCCAGGACCCTCAGGCGTGATGCCTTTGAATCTGCCTCCCAGAGCGGTGGAGCGTTCGGCTTCTGAGGCAGCGGACGATGCTGAGCCACCCCCGGGCCCCGAGAAGGCCAGCGCCTTAAGGTCCATGACAGGATGGTGGCCAGGCAAAGGAGCGCTCGCTCCCTAAAGAGGACTACTCATGAGTCAGGCCCTCCTCATGAGGAGGACATCTGACAAGCCTCTAGCAGAAGCAGCTGAGAGCTGGGTGGGGTCCTAGGAGCTTTGGCTAGGTCAGCTCCCTGGTAACTTGAGAGCTGCCGGAAACAAGGCCCCGCCAGTTCCGGCGTCTGCCGCTGTGTCTCCTGTGCCTGGCCTGGCCCTGGGTGCTCTGTGCTACTGACCCTGGACTGCTTCTGGACCCCGCTTCTGGGCTCAGCAACGTACCGGACTGATTTCCTGTGCTTGACCTCTCGCCTGTTACCTTCACCACTCCTGCTGTCGCCGGATCCTTGCTGCCTGCCTGCCTGTGTTCTGACTTCTGCCTGGATTTTGACCACCCTTGCCTTGGCCTAAACCTCCTTGGACTGAAATCTGTGTGCTTGACCACTTGCTTGCCAAATTGACTATTCTATTGCATCCCTCCCTGAATTTGCTTGCAAACAGTCTAGAGCAGAACAATTTGGCACCAGAGGCATGCTGGATTGGGGTCTTGGGCTTGAGGTCCTGCATGCGTGGTTTTACAGGTTTCCAGCTTGGCTGGCCCTGCCTCCCTTCTCTTTCCAAGCTGCACCTCTGGCTGATGTCACAGGGGCTTGCAGCATTTGATTCTGGAGATGATCATGGCTTCAGCAACCCACTGCTAGCCTGAGCTCAGTGATCCTTCAAATGCGGAAGACAGGGTGAGCCGTGTCAACCCTGCAGGAGGGGGACAAGGTGGAAAAGATCTGGGTCGATCTTTGCTTTCAGGGCTGAACTAGATGTAATGATATCAGGCCTCGGGACATCTGAGTGGGGAAGGAGGACTTTCAACTCTTTCTTTCCCTACTATTATCCCTGATAAAAAATAGCCTCTCTGAAGCTGCTATTTGCATTTCAAGAAAGCAGGGCCAGCCCTACTATTAGGCAGAGGGAGGCAGTTGCCTCAGGTGGCAGATGCTGGGAGGTGGCAGCAGCAAAGAGACCTGTGTGCCATGCGGCCTGGCCTGTGTCCCCTAAGCTAGCCTGCTGCCTTCAGGTGTGGCTGAAGATGACTGGAGTCCCCAAAGCTGCCCCACTGCCATCACCGAAGGAAGATTCAAGCGCCAGCCCAGTCACCTTTTGTACATGCAGTGGGAGGGTGCAGCATCTTGTCTTTCACCCCAGGCAGCAAAATGTCTTAAGCCAGCCCTGCAAGGAAGCCTCCACTGGTGCCCATAGGTGCTTCCTTTGAAATGAGAATATGAGCTCCGGAGAGGTGATTTTTGTCTGGACCATGGCAGGGAAAGAAAGGGTTAAACTCTCCCTCCCTGCCCCCATGTTCCCAAAGTTGCTCAAGCTCCCCCACAGCACACAGCACGAGCACACCGCACACTGACTGCTTTCACCCAGCTAACATCGCATCTGACTGCTTTCACCCAGCTAACATCGCATCCGTTGGACCTCAGCTGCAACTATGGCCCAGACTTTGCTGACAGCCTCTTGAATCCGAAGGAGAGTCCTGCCACTGGTGGAATGAGACGTCCTACCCCGCCCATTCACCTTCAGCTGCAGCAACAGAAAGATGATCGAATTAGCCTTTTGTGGGAGGCAGTCATCATTTCTGCAATAAAACAGGGCTAACTTTGCATGTTTAGTGTGCATTAATCATTCTGATTGCAATAAGCAAGATGGAAGAGCGTTATAAATTTTCAGTTAAAAGCACATTTTTATGAGTGCAGGATGGAAAGCAAAGGTAAATTGGAGAAGCCATCTCTCTCTCTCCCCCGCCCCCCCCCCCGCCCACTCTTGTGGAAGCAAAGTGTAAATAAGTGATTTTTCTTTGAACTTTCATGCTGAATTATGCCGGGGAGAAATAAATTTCTCATCAGCAGTAGCTTCAGATGGAATATAAGGTTTGAGCCAGCATGATTAATGTTCTTTTGATTTGGGTATTAACATTTTAGAAATCTGGGGAAATATCATAGATCAAGGGTGCACAACCTGCAACCGGGGGGGGGGGGCACATCCAGCCCTTCAAGGATGTCCTGACCCTTCCAGTGCTGCCAACGTCCCCACCACCTGTACTCTCTGCCTCATCCCCCAGAGATCCTCATACAGATTGCTGGTCTGTGTGGTGCACACACATGTACGCATATATGTGTGTGTGCGCGCACACATGTCAGGGGGTATATGCGTGTGCAGGCATGCAGCCCCCGGCCCCTGAGCCTGGTGGAGCCCAAAACATTGTGGGCTGTTGGAGCCAAAAACGTTGTGAAACCCTGTTCGGTTTTCTATCTTTTCTGCTGTGGCCCCACATCTCTGGAATGGATTGTCCTTGAGGGTCCTTCAGGCCCCAACATTGCAGGCTTTTAGAAAAGTTCTGAAAACCTGCTTCCTTACTCTGGCCTTTCCCTGACTGTGTGTGTGTTGTTGTATTTTAGATGGTTGTTTGTATGGAATTCTATCAGTCTATTTTGTTGTTGTAAGCCGCCCTGGGAGGGCTCCTGTCCTGAAAGAAGGCCTAGGAATATTTTAAATAAACAAATAATAGATCTTTCTTGGGGGAAGGTGTTAATGTCGCAAACCACCTTAAGCCCTCAAGATGGAGTAGAATTTTAATTTTTTTAAGGAAATGTATGCAGCTATATTCTGCGCTCAGTGTTCCTTCTGGCATAATCTGCTGATTCCAGTGTAACGTTTTGTGCTCACAGGTTGTCTTTTCAAATGACATGGATGATGGAACCTCCTATATATTCAGAATAGCCCCCATATATCAAGCTCAGCTCCTTTGAAGAAGGGGTGCAAAGAAATTTAAGGCACAATCTTATGCCTGTTTAGACAGAAACAAGTCCTACAATTCTCAGCATTCCCCAGCCTGCCATGCTGGCTGAGAAATGTTGGAAGCTGTAGGACTTTTTTCTGTCTAAACAGGCATAGGATTGCGCCCTTAATCAATCAGTAACAGTGGAAGTATTATCTGGGGACTGTAACATTTCCCTAAGAGCTCTGAAAAGATCATCCTCCATTCCTATCTGGGCTTCTTGGACCTGGTCTTATCTTTCCTGATCTATATACATTCTGCTATATACATTCTAGCTGAGCTTCTATTATTGTGGTTTTGTGACATTCTAGGGAGAATTCACTCTCCCGTCAACTTCCTTTTCACCAGTCCCCTCATTTTTGAGAAGTTTCCTCTTTTGAAATGTGTCTCCCTTAAGCATTGTCCACTTACATATAAATGGAATATCACAAATATCATTCTGGTCACTGTTGACAATCCGTTCAACACTTAGGACTCACACCAGGTCCTGAGCATCACTTAGGATTAAGTCCAGCATCTGGTTAGTTCCATGTATAGCAGATGATTTCTGTTTCATTTTTGCTGGCCTGAAGTCAGACGTATCTTAGCGCTGCTGTGTTGGTTAAGTTTAGGGCACAACCCTATGCATATGTAGACAGAAAAAGTCCTACAACTCCCAGCATTTCCCATACAGCCATGCTGGCTGGGAAATGCTGGGACTTGTAGGTCATTTTTCTGTCTAAATAAGGATAGGATTGCACTCTTAATGTATTTCATAGGTGTCTTTGCATTTTAAATTGTATAATATTGCTGAAAATGTATTCATATTAGTTGCAAGGTGCTTTGTAGAGGCTACTTGCCTAGAGAAGTGGAAGATAAATACTTGTAAAAATGCAAATAATTAAAGGAGAGAGGGGAGCATGGATAGCACCAGGCAACAGTTGCCACAGTAACTGGAATGTTGAGGAAAGTGGTACTTAAGCAGTAGGAGACTGGGCAGTTGGACAGGGGAGAGAGAGGGGTGCAGTGCATGAAGCTGATGTGGAAAAAGGTGAAAGTGTGGCTGGGATCTTCTAGAGTGAATCTAATGAGGTGGGATTTGTGATCAGACATTGGAAGGAACAGCAGAGTTTGGAGGTACAACGGTGCAGCCTAGGAGATGAAGGACCAGTCAGCTATGAGGAGCAAGGGATCCATCAGTCTGCCATGGAAAGGACCCATGTGGGATCATCACCTATTCATAGCACCCAGGCCACACCATAATCCCAAACAGGACTTAGTCAATGAAGGGGATGGGTTGGATCCACATCTATGCTGGGTCAACTGATGGAAGTGGACTTCCTCACCCCTCCATGGCAGCCACCTGAAAATGTTACACAGACAGTCAGGAGACCCTGCCAAATGAGTTGAGCTGTTGTGGAGGGGGATCCCCAAAAATCAGGCAGAGGGACCTTCTGTGAGTGGAAGAACATCATGGCAAGGGAGAGACCAACCTGGCCCCATATATCAGCAGGAGAAGGAACAGATGCAGGGAGCTTGGTTTGCCCTTCCCTGCCAGAAAGAATGCCTATAAGATCTTTGAAACTATGAACTAGTGCTTGCATTTTGCTTTCTTCCTCTTCCCCCCCAATCCATTTTCCTTTTGTGTCAACTCATTTAGAACTGACTTATTATAAATCTTTTTAGGCACCCTGGGAGCCTTTTTTGGCTGCCAGGCAAGGTAAAAATGCTGTAAATAAATAAATAAATAAAGTCTTTTCCTCTCCTGGAAGGTAGATCCTGGATCCAGCCCAATGTCAGCTCACAGCATAGGAATCGCTTCAGCATTGTGAAAGCATCACATATTGGAGGGAAGCTATTTCTTTATTACAGGAACTTGCGTAAACCAGACATCAGGGGTGTTGAACCTCTTTCAGCCCAAGGGCTGAATTCGATTCTGGAGAAGTTCTCTGGTTTTCTCTGTCCCCTGGGTCTCTTATCCCATCGAAGGACTGTTAGAGTAAAAAGAAGCCAAGGTATTGATGTCTCTTGTATCTGCCACTGTCAGAGATGGGCAATGGTGAGAAAGTGATTATCAAGTCCCTCCCTCCCCCACAATGAGAAAGAACTTCCCCAGTATGGAGCATCTTTTTCCTGCTGTCAAGACCACCCCAGATCACAAAGAAGAGAAACAGGCTCTCAGGATACAAGACAGAATTTATTATAAAGAGCCCAATGCAAACTACTTGACACAAGCCCAATCTACTTGACACAGGAGACAACCTTTTGCTGAAGAAATTCTGCAGACTTTTTTCTCTACCCCCTGAAGAAGGCCTAAAACAAGGGGGGAAAGGCCAAAATGCATTGGGCTCCTTATAATAAACTCTATCTTGCATCCTGAGAACCCATTTCTCTTCTCTGTGATCTACTTTAGATGCTCACCTCCAATTTTCTTGGGTTTTCTTTAGGACCATCCCAGGCCTGGACCCAGAACTAGATGGGACCTTTTCATTGGAGGAGGACCCTACAGTCATTCCCAACACATACTGGAGCCAGGGGGGATTATACCCTGATGGACACCCTGGAAGACACCCCACCTGAACAGCCTACATAATCAGAGGGTCTCATGCCTTCCAACTGGCCATTCATCTCTTCTCCAGACCCTCCACCATCAACCCCATGGCTCCAGGAGCAGAGACAGTGATGAGCTTGAGCTGAAGCGCAGACAACACAGCAAGCATGTCATAGCATGGGACCTCCCATCTCTGAGCCTTACCCAAGAGGAAGGAAGCAAGAACAGACAACTATTCTGGATCCAGCCCATGCCGATGCTCCAGGAAGGAGTGAGATGGCAGGACGAGCTGCAAAACTACTCAGTTGCTTCCTGGCTGTTGCTAGTGCAACATCTCCTTCAACCCAGCAACTTGTGCTCTATCTGACACCTTGGCTGGATGGCTTCTCTGATGTTTCTGCAGCCCTTGCCTTCATCAGCCTGTCCTTGCTACCTTTGCCTTGCTGGACAGTTCCCCATTCTGCCTACTGTGATGGGAATCTAGCCACATACCACCCAGAGCCAGCAGGAATGGGACACCTAACAATTTGCCCATGCAAGATGGTCTTAGCCTTTCAGTGCCTCCTTTGCCAACCCCAAATGTGCATCTTCCCTTTAGTAATGCTATTTATTTTATTTAAAACATTTCTTGGCCACCTTTCAGGGCAGAAGCTACTGCCCACCACCTGAGTATCGAAGACTTGTAACATTTTTCTGTGTGCTGTTATCCCTTGCAATGCAACAACTTGTCTGACAATTACCAAATTCAAGCCACTGAAATATCCCAAAGAGAAAACAACATTAAACAAATTGTCTCCAGAACTCATTCAGAGAGTGGGGGGAGAGGCACACATTAGTACAAAGTCTGGGTTGCAGGGTCATCCCCCACCTCCCAGGAATCCTCTTCAGACAATGATCTGGAGCCTCCTGAACCAGATATCCCCAGAGAACGTGATGCTTCAGAGGATCCTGGGGCTGGCCAAGAAGTTCCTGGGCCCTCAGAGAGGACTTCAGATCTTCCTCCTCAAATGGTGGAGTGCTCTGCTTCCAAGTCAGAGGGGGATGCTGAGCCACCACCCAGCACTCAAGAATGCCAGTACCTGAAGGTACAAGCTGAGACTGTGGCCAGGCAAAGGAGTGCCTGCTTGCAGAGAAAACCTCTTCAGGAGCAAGGCCCTCCTCATGATTTTGCCAGCGGACCTGTAAAGAACTGCAGCTGAGCCCTGGGTGGGGCTCAGGAAGCTCTGGTAATATAAGCTTGCAGTATCAGTCTAGCCATTGCTGGAAATAACATCTTCTACCAGCTCCAGTCCCTTGTACCTCTGATCTTGCTCCATGATTGAACCTTCATCTTACTGACCTTGGACTCCTGCTTGACTCTGCTTCTTGGACTCCGTATTGTATCTGACTGCTTATCTATGTTTGGACCTCGGCTGCTCTTCAGACCTCTCTTTTGGAACTCTCCCTCTTGCCTAGCAAAACTGTGCCTTTGACCATTGCCTGTTTATTGACTTGCTTTTGGATTGCCCTTTAGTTGATCCTTACACCGCGCCTGATCCAGCCATGGCAGGACATGCAGGGGCAGAGATGCAGCTATTTCAGAAAGTTGGTTCCTTCTGCCTTCTTTCCCTATCTGAAATCCTATCAGACCTAGGTTGGTTGTTGGTGTTTTAATAGTTGATGTGGAATGACAGAAAGAGGGAGCAATGGAAAAGATGGCGTCTCTAGTTCAGGGATGGGGAAAGTGTGGCTCTCCAGATGTTGATGGGCTGTAACTCCCATCAGCCCTAGCCCAATGGTGAGCGATGATGGGATCTGCAGTCCAACAACATCTGGAAGACCACACATTCCCCTCCCATGCTCTAATTACTTAATCAGACAGCCACCTAATTGTTCAACTTGTACCAAAGAGCAGGCTTGGCCTGGAAGCCTTCCAGAGGGTTCCGCGAGCATCACCTGACCCACCCTAGCCTATCAGTGTGAAGGGGCTTCCCTCATGGGTGTAGCCGGCCTCCCTGCAGTTTCCTTCTTCGGCCAGAGCCACACAGTAGTGCACAGCTCCAATTCTCATCCAGCATCCCTCAGGTCACCAGTTCAAGGCTTGCAGCGGGGGCTCAAATCCTAACAAATTCCTTTTCATAGTCAAAAAATGTAATTCCAGTTCAAGGGGATGATGACGAGATCCGCCGAAGCTCCAGAAATGTGTCTACATTTGCTAGCAGAGGTGAAACAAGTACCTGATGTGGTGGAGGGCAGGGGGCAGGGGGCAGGGCTGGTGTCAAGGGCAAGCATGGTGGGGCACTTGCCGAGGGCCCACACCCCAGCAGGGGCCCATGGACAAGATCCCCCCAGAGTTGCTCCTCCTCTTCCCCATTGTGATCTGCTTGTTCCCCTGCCTCCCGCTCTGGCCCAGCCAAGGGTGGTGGTGAGAAGGAGGAGCAGGAGATGGCGCGGCCTGCTTGCTCCCCAGCTCCCTGCCCATCAAGCAAGCCAGTGGTGGCAACAACGAGGATGAAGGGTAGCAGCAGCTGGCGATGATGGCGGTGAAAGGCTCACTAGTGGAAGATAGGCTCACTGAGGGTGTCTTGGGCAAGGGCCCCCAGCACAAGCTGGGGGCATTCAGAGCACGCTAAAGTACAGCTCCTTCTCTTTCTCACTCTTGCTGGCTGCTGACGCCTGCTCCACAACATCCAAGTCCTTCCCTTCCGCTCCTGCAGGAGGTTGTTGTTCCGTAGCCACGTTGTTGCCCTGGTGGTGGGCGCCGGGCTCCTTCCTCGCGCTGCAACTGCCTGAGGAACCATAAAAGCTCCTGCGTCGCTCCTCCTCCTCCTCCCCCCAGCATTTGCAAAGCTTCTTGAAGGCGAGGCGGAACTTCTGGGACATGAGGTTGTAGATGACAGGGTTGATGGCGCTGTTGGCATAGATGCAGGCCCGGCAGAAGAAGATGAACCAGCGGTCCAGGTAGGGGTGCTCCATGAAGGAGTTCACCAACACCAGAGTCCGGTAGGGCATCCAGAGCAGGGCAAACAGGACCACAACCACTGCCAGCATCTTGGTGACCTGCGGAGAAGAAAGAGAGGACTTGGATGGCTTGAAACGGGTTGGGATTCTGGCCTAGAACAGGGGTGCAGAACCTCAGGCCCAGAATTAATTGACGGGATTAGCAACCCTAGGTGTGGTGATGCTGTCTGGGTTAGATGGCTTTCAAAAGGGGTTGGACAAATTCATGGAGCGGAAGGGGGAGCAGTCTATTAACAGGTATTACCCACGATGGCTAAATGGAACCTCCAGTTCAGAAGCAGTGTGCCAGTTGCTGGGAAGCAGCAGTGGGAGAAGGCAGCTGTTAGAACCGAAGAACATAAGAAGAGCCGTGCTGGATCAGGCCAAGGGTCCTTCCAGTCCAGCATTCTTTCACACAGTGGCCAACCAGCTGCCACAGGAAACCCACACACAGGACACGAGTGCAACAGCGCCCTCCCACCCATGTTCCCCAGCAACTGCTGTACAGAGGCTCACTGCCTCTGATACTGGAGGTAGTACAACACAATTGTACAGTACAGTACAATTTTATATATAAAAAAATTATATCCTGCTTTCCCCTTCCAACAAGGACCTGGTCAAAGCAGCTAACAAAGTATAAAAACAGCCACAGAAATTTTAAAAAATGGCAGTAAACCATCATTTCAAACAAAATGATGAGACTGGAGGCAGTGTCAAGAGAAAACAGAGAATGAGAGAGAGAGATGCAAAAGTTAAATTAAGAAGCTGCGATACATAAGTTAAATTAAGCACCACAGAATCAAAAACTCGCGCACTGGCAGTTAAGCCTTAGGAGAGGCACTTCAACCTTTTAGAATGGGGAAAACTGCACAAAAGCTGGGAAACTGCCAAATGTTCAGCAGTTGGGGGGAAAGGGAGCATCGTCTTCTGGGGCTCTGCAGAAGGCCAGATGTGGACCCCAGGTGGGCCAGAATTGGTGAGGGGCTGCACCCCTGCCTTAGAAGCATCTGGCTGAGCCCTGTGAGAAGGAGGTCTTTGGACTAATGCGTCAGGACTTTTCTTCTGTTCTTACAGCCCAGAGGCTGTGCACCATGCACCAACTGTGGGCCACTGCTGCCTTAGACCACCTCCTCCTGTGTAAACAGGAAGAAGCTTGGATTTGGATTCTGGGACCATGGGCTGTACTTCCTGGAAGACAGACTGTTGGCAAGGGATGGGTTGCACCTCACAAGGGCTGGGAAGAATGTGTTTGGCCACAGCATGAAGAACTTAATCAGGAGGGCTTTAAACTGAAACCTACGGGGAAGGGAGATGTAAAGTTGGGGGTAACAATGGACGTAGGCTCATGCACTGCAACGGAGAGAACAGCTCTGATGGCGCCCAATAATAGTCTTCAGACACATGTAGGAAGGAAGCCAGACTATGAAGCACATGGTCTTCGATGTCTATGTACTAATGCCCAGAGTATGGGAAACAAACAGAATGAACTTGAACTCTTAATACAGGAGGGAAATTAGGGCTTGATAGGTGTAACTGAGACTTGGTGGGATGACTTTCATGACTGGAATACAGCAATGGAAGGATATAATTTGTTCAAAAAGAACAGGAGGAACAGAAAGGGAGGTGGGGTTGCACTGTATGTGAAAAATACATATCGCTGCACAGAAATACAGGAGGATGAGCTTGGTAGCCCCATCGAGAGCATCTGGATCAAAATAAATGGAGCAAAGAATAAAAGGAACCTGGTGGTCGGAGTCTACTACTGGCCACCCAATCAAGGAGAAGACGAGGATGAAACTTTTGAAAAGCAAATAGCCGGTGTTTCAAGGAAGCATGATGTAGTAGTAGTGGGGGACTTCAATTTCCCCAATATTTGTTGGGAGACAAATTCTGCAAAACATGGCCCCTCCAAGAAATTCCTGACTTGTGTTGCTGATAACTTCCTCCTACAGAAAGTAGAGGAAGGAACTAGAGGATCGGCTATCCTTGACTTGATCCTAACTAACAGAGATGACTTAGTGGATAAAGTAGCAGTTACAGGAACTCTGGGGGAAAGTGACCATGTTATACTTGAGTTCTTGGTTCTAAAGGAACCAAAAGCCAAGTGTAGCCAAACGCGTACCCTGGATTTTAGGAAAGCCAATTTTAATAAACTCAGAACAATAATAAGTAAGGTCCCATGGCAAGTGACTCTAATGAGAACTTAGCAGTCCAAGATGGGTGGGAGCTTTTAAAAAGGAAATTCTCAAGGCACACTTACAAACAATTCCAACAAGGAAAAAAATGTGGAAGACAACAGAAGAAGCCAATGTGGCTTCACAAAAAGCTTAAGAGATTACCTGAAAACAAAAAAGGACACATATAGGAAGTGGAAAGAAGGCCAAGCAACAAAGTAAGAGTACAGGCAGGTAGCACAGAATTGCAGGGATGGCGTCAGGAAGGCTAAAGCTGAGAACAAGCGGAGGTTAGCGAGGGAGGCTAAAAGCAACACAAAGGCTTTCTTCAGCTACATGCATAGTAAAAGGCAGAGGAAAGAAATGGTGGTTCAGCTATTAAATAAGGATGGCAAAATGATAACAGATGACAAAGAGAAGGCAAAAGTGCTCAGTTCCTACTTTGGCTCAGTCTTCTTCCAAAAGAGGGTCTATGACCCCCCTGGCAAAGGCAAAGTACAGGCTGAAGGGGCAGCATTGCAGCTTGAGATCGATAGGCATATGGTCAAGGAACACCTAATGACTTTAAATGAGTTCAAATCTCCAGGGCCAGATGAACTGCATCCTAAAGTAATAAAGGAACTGGCAGAAGAACTCTCAGAACTGCTGACTATTCTCTTTGAGCCATCATGGAGGACGGGGGAAGTGCCAGATGACTGGAGGAGGGCTAATGTTGTCCCTATCATCAAAAAGGGTAAAAAGGAGGAACCTGGGAACTACAGACCAGTCAGTCTGACATCAATCCCTGCGAAAATTCTGGAGCAAATGAGAAAGCAATCAGTCTGTAAGCACCTTGAAAACAATGCAGTGATTACTCGAAGACAACATGGATTTGTCAAGAACTAATCCTGCCAGACTAATCTGATCTCATGTTTTGAACAGGTCACCTCCCTTGTGGACTGTGGGAATGCTGTGGACGTAATATACCTCGACTTCAGCAAAGCTTTCGACAAAGTGCCCCATGATGTCCTGATGAGCAAACTAGCTCAAAGTGGACTAGATGAAACAATGATCCGGTGGATCCACAGCTGGCTACAGAATCGGACTCCAAAAGTGCTTATCAATGGGATCTTCTCAAACTGGGGAGAGATAATGAGCGGGGTACTGCAGGACACAGTCCTGGGCCCAGTGCTCTTCAACACTTTTATTAATGACTGGGAGGAGAAGGTGCAGGGAACGTTTATCAGATTTGCAGATTACACAAAATTGGGCAGGATAGCTAATACTTTGGAAGACAGAAACAAAATTCAAAGTGATCCTGATAGGCTGGAGTGCTGGGCAGAAAAAAACAGAAAGACATTTAATAGGGATAAATGCCAAGTTCTGTACCTAGGAAAAGGAAACCAGATGCACAGGTACAAGATGGGGGATATGTGGCTCAACAACACGACAAGCGAGAAGGATCTTGGAATTGTTGTCGATCACAAGCTGAATATGAGCCAACAGTGTGATGTGGCTGCAAAAAAGGCAGATGCTCTTTTGGGCTGCATTAATAGAAGCATAGCTTCCAAATCCCCGGAAGTACTAGTTCCCCTCTACTCAGCACTGGTTAGGCCTCATCTGGAGTACTGTGTCCAGTTCTGGGCACCACATTTTAAGAAGGATGCAGACAAGTGGGAGAGGGTTCAGAGGAGGGCAACAAAGATGATCAGGGGACTGGAAATAAAGCCCTATGAGGAGAGACTGAAAGAACTGGGCATGTTTAGTCTTGAGAAGAGAAGACTGAGGGGAGATAGGATAGCGCTCTTCAAGTATTTGAATGGTTGTCACAGAGAGGAAGGCCAGGATCTCTTCTCCATCATCCCAGAGTACATGGAATAATGGGCTCAAGTTACAGGAAGCCAGATTCTGGCTGAACATCAGGAAAAACTTCCTGACTGTAAGAGCAATACTACAATGGAACCAGTGACCTGGGGAGGTGGTGGGCTCTCCCACACTGGAGGCATTCAAGATGATGCTGGACAGCCATCTGTCAGGGATGCTCTGACTTGGATTCCTGCATTGAGCAGGGGGTTGGACTCGATGATCTTGTAGGCCCCTTCCAACCCTACCATTCTATGATTCTAAGCAAGACTGGGCAGCTTCTCTTTGGGATTCTGCTTTTAGTTCTGCTTTTTGCTCCAGGAATCTTTCCAAAGAATTATAGCCCCCTCCCCCCATTACTAAAGCAGCCACCGTGTGATGCTAATGAAGGCTGCAGGGACCCTCCTGGCTTCTCACTCGGCAGTCAGCCGTGGTGGTAATTCAATTCAGTGCACAGCCACGTTATTGGCATGCTGAATGAGACGAACGCTGGCAAAAGGAAAGAGCGGCTGACACAGTATAATACAGGTAATTCTTCCAACTGGACTCAGCTTTGTTTAGAAACCACACATGACTGTTTAGAAACCCTCCAACCCTCCAGTCCCAGCTTAGAGAGGGGAAGTCAGCTGGTGGTTTTTCAGTGGGGAAATAAATGCATTCTGTACATGCCCAGGAGCATGTTTGTATTTACCATTTATTGTATTTTAAAGTATTTCCATCCTGAATTTTAGGATAAACTAGCTCAAAGTGGGCTAGATGAAACAACCATCAGGTGGATCCACAGCTGGCTACAGAATCGGACTCAAAGAGAGCTTATCAATGGGATCTTCTCAAACTGGGGAGAGGTAACGAGCGGGGTACCGCAGGGCTCAGTCTTGGGCCCAGTGCTCTTCAACATCTTTATTAATGACTTGGAGAGGAGGTGCAGAGAATGCTGATCCAATTTGCAGATGACACAACATTGGGTGGGATAGCTAATATCCTGGAAGACAGAAACAAAATTCAAAGTGATCTTGATAGACTGGAGTGCTGGGCAGAAAACAACAGAATGACATTTAATAGGGATAAATGCCAAGTTCTGCACCTAGGAAAAAGAAACCAAATGCACAGTTACAAGATGGGGGATACATGGCTCAACAACACTACAAGCGAGAAGGATCTTGGAATTGTTGTCGATCACAAGCTGAATATGAGCCAACCATGTGATGTGGCTGCAAAAAAGGCAGATGCTCTTTTGGGCTGCATTAATAGAAGCATAGCTTCCAAATCCCAGGAAGTACTAGTTCCCCTCTACTCAGCACTATTTAGGCCTCATCTGGAGTACCGTGTCCAGTTCTGGGCACCACATTTTAAGAAGGATGCAGACAAGCTGGAGAGGGTTCAGAGGAGGGCAATGAAGATGATCAGAGGGCTGGAAACAAAGCCTTACAAAGAGAGACTGAAAGACAAGGGCATGTTTAGCCTTGAGAAGAGAAGACTGAGGGGAGATAGGATAGTGCTCTTCAAGTACTTGAAAGGTTGTCCCAGAGAGGAAGGCCAGGGTCTCTTCTCAATCATCCCAGAGTGCAGGTCACGGAATCATGGGCTCAAGTTACAGGAAGCCAGATTCCGGCTGAACATCAGGAAAAACTTCCTGACTGTTAGAGTAATATGACAATGGAACCAATTGCCTAAGGAGGTGGTGGGCTCTCCCACACTGGAGGCTTTCAAGACAAAGCTGGACAGCCATCTGTCAGGGACGCTCTGACCTGGATTCCTGCATTGAGCAGGGGGTTGGACTCGACGGTCTTGTAGGCCCCTTCCAACCCTACTGTTCTATGATTCCCTCACAAGGCAGGTTTCTTTGATGATGATTGAATGAACCTGACTTTGCACAGGTTGGAATAGCCCTTTGTTTGATAAAGCAAATCCTTCAAGCAAATATACACAGCTGTCAGAGTTGCATGCATTGTGCCCACCCCATCTGAGTGGAGCCATGCTCACTGGCATCCCTAGGCATGAACTCTGCCATGGTCCACCCCTAAAGCCTCCTGTAGGAGGGGCCTCCCCACTCCATTCCTCCAAGGGGGGCCTGCCCCACAGCAGAGAGGAGGGGGCAGCTATATAAGTCTGTCCCTCAACCTACGAAACTCCTCTGGCTTCAGACTGTAATGACTGCAAAGCTATGTGCTGGTTAGTGAAGCCAGATCCTAGTGGCTGAAGATGTTACTACAGGCTTCAACTGCACACATGGAAAGTAATTGAAATTAATTAATGCATTTTTAAAAACAAAAACAAAATAACCCTGAGGTGCACACCTGTAGGCTCCCCTTATTATGCATGCCAAGTTTCAGGTGCCTAGGTTTCATGGTCATGGTGCTATGGTGATGATGGATGGACAGACAGACATCTTCTTTTGTTATTATACATCATCATGGGAATCCAACTCCTAGCATCCCTGACCAATGGGAGTTGAAGTTCAAAATGTCTGAAAAGCACCAAGTTGGGGAAGGTGGATTTCTATTTGACATCTAAACAATACGTGAAAATAGCCTAGGACTCCTGCTCAGAGGGTGATGCCCTCCATTGCTGAGTTTTGCTGTGAGTTGCAGGGCCATGCCACAAAGGCATTCCTGCATTGCTGTCATTTTGGATCTCTTACCAACTGGTGATGGTTCTCTCCTGTGCCCCAAGGTTGATCCTGGGAAGGCTGATCCATGGAAGGGCCATGGCTCAATGGTAGAGCACATGCTTTTACATGCAGAAGATCCAAGGTTCAGTTCCCAACATCTCCAGGTAGGGGTGGGGATTTGCCTTGCCTGAAACCCTGGAGATCCATTGCTGCCAGTCAGTGTTGACAAAACTGGGCTAGATGGGCCAAGGGTCTGACTTAGGATGAGGCAGCTTCCGATGTTGCCATGAGAGGGAAAGCTCCAGAAGTCTCCCATCCTACCTGCTTCCTGGAGGAGACGGGCACTCTGGTTCTTGAGCTGCCAACCCTTTTCCGGTCAGCCTCTGTGCCATTCCTCTCCTTGCCGCTTCGGTCTCGCCAACGTTCAGCCAGGGTGGTGGGCTGGTGCAGGGCAGGACTTTGGAAGAGGACCCTCCCAATGAGGCTGTAGAGCACAGTGGAAAGGAACAAAGGGGTGACGAAGAAGAGGGCAAAGTCGAGCAGGTAAATGGGCAGGTAAAGGTTGCGGGAGACCTTGTAGCCACACTCCAGTTGCTGGCTTTTGTTGACGGCAATGTCCACCAGGAAGAACCAGAGCATGCAGTACACCGAGGTGAGGATCCAGAAGAATGCAATGATGCGCTTGGCTCGCGACACGGTGCACATCATCTGGGCTTTCATGGGGTGACAGATTGCAATGTACCTTGGGGAGAGGAAGGGGAAAGAGGGGAGGAGAAGAGGAAAGACAATAAAGTCCATCTGGAAGGAAGAAGGGGACCGAAGAGAGCTTCCCTGGATTAACAAGGACAACCTGCATGGGCAAGCAGGCTTTGGGGCCTGGCTCCCTGCTCCAGATCAGGTCCTGCATATGCAAAAGGGGGCATAAAACATCTCAGAGTGGCAGGGGTTACGATTCCTACTACAGCAGTTCCTTAGGCACATCCCTCACAAAAAGACAATGCTCACTACATCAGTCAACTGTTTGGGGGCAGGGGACTAAATCTAGTTCAGGGTGGGCAACTCTGGGGGCCCCAGGGCCACTTTCAGCCCCCTGCACTCCTGCTGCCACCCAGGTGAACGCAGTGGCAGCCGCAAAAAAAAAAAAGAGGCGCTTTACACCAAATTTGGGCAGCAAACCACTAGGGAGGGGTAAAAAGGACACATTTAGCTTGTTTTCAAGCTAAGCTCACCCTGTTTATGCCTCTGCAGTGGTTTGCCACTGAAATCTGGTGGCAAACCACGGGGGTTTTTTCCCCTGTTGCCACAGGTTTCAGTGAAGAAGAGATGGGGGGACCCACATGTGGCCCAGCCCTAATATAGCTCCTCCCCTTTCTCCTCTAAGAGGATATCAGTATCATCAAAGGTGAGTGCACCAAGCATCCCATCATCACCAAAGATCACGTCAGTGTGCTATTAATTTATAGAACTTTCTCCCACAAGATGCAGTGATGGTGACTAGCTTGAAAAGAGGATTAGGCATATTTTTGAAGGGGGAGGAGAGTCTATCAACAGCAATTAGTTGTGATTACTATATAGAACCTGTCCCATGCCGCTATTATGTGTCTATATAGAACCTGTCCCATGCCGCTATTATGTGTCTATATAGAACCTGTCCCATGCTGCTATTATGTGGCTTAGGTGGCTATATAGATCCTGTCCCATGCCACTATTGTGTGTCTATATAGAACCTGTCCCATGCCGCTATTATGTGTCTATATAGAACCTGTCCCATGCCGCTATTATGTGGCTTAAGTGGCTATATAGATCCTGTCCCATGCCGCTATTATGCGGCTTAGGTGGCTATATAGATCCTGTCCCATGCCACCATTATGTGGTTTACGTGGCTATATAGAACCCGACCCATGCCACCATTATGTGGTTTACGTGGCTATATAGAACCCGAGCCATGCCACTATTATGTGGCTTATGTGGCTATATAGATATGCCTTTTTACCATCAAGGCTGTCAAGCTGTCTAGCAGTACAGGTCAGGGAGCCCAGTTTTCCCCAGAGCAAGGGGGCTGTCCAACAGGATACCTGGAGCTGAGCTGGATAAGGGGCTGGAGCCGCAGTGGCTAAGGCATCAGCAGAGGTACTTCACACACAGATGCGCCTTCAAGCATCAGCAGGTTCCTGACCCAGAGCACATACTGGCTTTGGCTTCCTCCTCCTGAGTAGGGATGTGTGGACTGCACACATCAGAAGCTGCCTTATACTGAGCCAGACCCTGGGTCCATCTAGCTCACTATTGTCAATGCTGACTGGCAGCAGCAGCACTCCAGGGTTTCAGATGAATGTTTTTTCTAGCCCTACATACAGATGCCAAGGATATATGCCCTTGTGGTTTAGTTGCAGATGGCCCCTAGTTTGATCCCCAGTGCCTCCAGCTAAACACGGATCAAGTAGCTGGTGATGGGACAAACCTCCCTCTTCCTGAGATGTTGGAGAGCTGCTGCCAGTCAGTGTAGACAATACTGGGCTAGATGGACCAATGGTCTGTGTCAGAGCCTGGCATTTTCAAATGTTCACATTGTCCTGGAGCTAACTTAGCATGTGTGGAGGTCTCCAGTGGGTCTCCAGCCTCCATACTTGCCTGCAAGATCTAGTACAGGGGAGGGCTACCTCTGGATTGCAGGCCTAATCTGGCTTTCAGAGGGCTGGGCACCCTCTGTGGGGGGCACCCCCTCCCCAAGCCCCACCCCCTGACCTGGAGGCTTGGGGAGGAGGCAAGGGAGAGAAACCCCCCTGTTATCTCTGATCTCTGATTGGAGATAACAAAGGGATGCCCCTTTGCGCTGCTCACCTACGATTGGGAGAGAGCTTGGAGAGATCAGAGATAACATGAGGATTCCCCATGCAATTCATCCAGCGCTTGCAGGGCCCAGTCCTGTCCAACCTTGACTGAGTCCCTTTGTTCATACAGAGGGACAGTGGAAGCTGGTGGCTCCGATGTCAGTGGGGCTATGAATCTGCTCTGGGTTTCAGTCAAAACCAGTCAGAACTCTAAAGGAGCTGAACCCTCTCCTCAAAATGGGTTCAACACCTTGGATAGTTTCTTTAGAGTTCTGACTGGAGCCCAGAGCAGATCCACAGCCCCACTGGCCTCAAAACCACCAGCCTCCACTGGCCACCAAGCTCCATGTCTCCCTGCACAGAGAGGGGGAAAGTGGGTGGGGTGGGTGGGGTCATGGGCGGGGCTTCAGGGCAAGGCCCCACCCCCTTAGCATCATCCATCCTGCTGGTTTGGTCGCCGCGCCCACCCCTGGTCGAGTAGGATGGAGTCCTTGAAGCCACTTTCCTTACCTTTCCACAGTGAAGGCAGTGATGGAGCAGGATGATGCATTGATGCCCAGGTACTGGAAGTAGGTGATCCCAAGGCAGCCAGCAAACCCATAGATCCACATCCCTGCCAGGCTATCAGAGATGTTGGGCAGACCAGCAGCCACGAGAACCATCAGATCAGCTACAGCCAAGCTCACCAAGTAGCAGTTGGTGGGGGTCCTCATGTCACGGGTGGTAAGGACCACCAGAACTACCATGACATTGCCAATGATGCCAACCCCACAAATGCTGAGCACCAGGAAGATGGAGATGGTCTTGTATTCAAGCAAACCAAGCAGGACTTCACTGCTTGCCAGGGATATGTTGGTGGGGCTGTCAAATTTTGTGCTGCTGTTCTCCATGGCCAGATGTGGAGCAGCTTATCTGGACTGAGGGAGGTGAGGAACCCGTTTTCACAGGGCTAGGCTTCTTCTCTCCCATGTGAGCCCATCAGCGGTTTCCATCAGCCCAACAAGGAAGTCCTGAATAGACACAGATTGGTTGCTTCAAAAAATGGAAACATGCCCAAACCATTTCACTCTCCCTGGGCACTCCTACGCCTGGCCATCTCTTGGGACAATTGGAGCAAGTGGCTGCAGCAATGATTACTCTTAAACACTTCTGCCCCACTTTTCCTTTAAAAAAAGCTCTAGCCTCAAACAACAAGTTACGACAGATGTGATAAGACCCAAATTGCTTAAAACTAGTGGAAACACACACAAAATGTGGAAAGTGGCTGCTAAAACATCTTCCGGCAGTAAAATCCGTTCAATACGGCAAGTGAACATCCCTAGCGCACCACAATCAAAGGCCACAAGAAAGCGGCATTCCTGGCTGGGAGCTCTTCAGGGACATGACTGGGGATCCTTGAGGGCCAGATTAAGCCCACAGGCTGGAAGTTCATCATGGAGACTGTAGAGCATCAAGATTTAGGCTGTAATCCTATGTACCATTAGACTTAACTCCAACTAAACACGGGCAGGATTGCACTGTTAATCAACTGGTATGATACATCAGAGGGGATGGGCCTCCAGTGACAACCCTGCAATGTGGGCCCCTTAAAGGACCTGTTGCCATTCCCACCACATGATCAGCTTATAAGAAAAGTAGAAGAGCCCTGCTAGATCAGACCAAGGGTCCATCTAGTCCAGCATTCTGTTCACATAGTGGCCAACCACCTGCCCATGGGAAACCCACAAGCAGGACACGAGTGTGACAGCACCCTCCTGCCCATGGAGGAGTTACACCAGCAACTGGTGTACATAGGCATCGTGTCTCTGATAGTGGAGGAAGCATAGAGCCATCAGGACTAGTAGCCATGGACAGCCTTCTCCTCCAGGCTTCCTCCTTCTTGCACCAGATTGAATGGAAAGGAAACATGATGATTACCCCATCCATCTTGCATACCCAACATAAGCCAGCATTTCTCTTTCAGGGGAAAATGACTATTCTTTCCTTCTCACAAAGGAAGAATCACAGGCAACAAAAGCAGACAGGGCTTCACTAATAACAGCCAGTCATCCTGATTTCAGCCAGGACCATCTGCCCGTGGGAGCAGGTTTCTGTGCACGAGCCGCCCTTCTGGAGATGCACCAAGGAACTCCAAGAGTTTCTGCAGGGAAGGACACCCTTGTGACTGAGGGGCCTGTATCTGGCACTCCTGAACTCAAATTTGGCAGTGCATTCATGCATTTGAATTTAACGGAATAACAATCGGATTAACCGGTTAAAAACCAGATAATTGACCCGTCTGGAAACCTTGAATCAGTCGACAGCCCTGCTTATTAGATCTTGATGCCATCTTTCATTCTTTCCTTATTGCTTCTCTTTCCCCACTAGGCTGCCTTATCTGGAAGGAAGCTAATCTGTTTGTGTGCGTGCATGTGTGTCTGTGTGTGTGTGTGTACCTTGAGAAGGGATTTGCATGGAGAAGCTACTTCCTCCTGATCTTAACAATCACCATTATGCTGCCTGGCAGGTCTCTGTTCACCATGGGTGGGGAAAACACAACGGTTGCAGGCAGCTCTTTGGATAAAGCAGGACCAAGTGCTCCTCTGGCTACCTACAAGCCCATCAAGGTAGCCAGCTGTGTCTCCTTTAAAGAGGTACAATCATCTGCTGATTCCAGAGATGCTGGCCTTCCTTTCAACAAGCACCTGGCCCTCCTGTTTTCACACCTGAACATTCTGTCACCTTTGTCCTCTGGTATGCAGACAGTGTAGTCTGGTGGCTCCAATGTCAGTGGGGCGGTGAATCCGCTCCGGGATTCAGGCACAACCAGTCAGAACTCTAAAGGAGCTATCCAAGGAGCTGTGTTTGGCAGCATCACAGATTCCTGAAGAAACTGGGATTATTTTCCCCATATCCCCACAATGCACATCTTGGAGAGACATACACTATTGCCAAGAAAAGAGAGACACACACACTTTCCCCCTGAAGGTGAAACCTCTGACTGTCTTCCAGCAATAAGAACAGTAGGTGAGTGGTGGAAAAAAGAGATGGATATGTGCCCCCCCCCCGCCGCCGCAAAATGCTAAATGTTTGAGCCTCATTCCCCCTACCTTGGCCTCACTTGCCCAAATGACATCTTTCCTCCTGATGATAAATTTCTCTTTTCCCTTTTTCTTATTTCGGGGAGGAGGGGTAAAGGCAGGTTGGCACAGCCAGAAAGTCACCAATTAAAAACAAGCAAACTTTAAGCAACATGCCTGGATTAAGCTGCAGAGTTCCAGAGATCTGCGTTGGAAGTGTGCCTTCAACATGACCCTTGCAGGCAAAGTATCAAAAGGGAGACTTATAACAGATTAACCCAACGGAGAGCCAAGGTAGCTCAAAGCAATGAAACATTACAGGCTACCCTGTTCGCTGCGCTTTATCCAAGCCCCACTGCAAAGAGACTGAGAGAGAGAAAAATCATTGGTTCTCTGCCCTGTCCCACTCATCAGATCGTAAAGATGCACTGAACCCTGCTTAGCTCTCCTCCTCCACATTTGTCAGGAAGAACCGACACATCTGTGTTTTTTTCCTTAGGACAGGTAAACCACATCCATGACTGTTCCAGCCCCCTCTGGAGCTGGAACAATCACACACTGAACTCGAAATCCACTGGATCTCAAGATGGTCTAACAGACTTCGTTATACTCAGAAGCATACAAATAAATGCACCATCAAGAGGCTGTCATCTGCCCTCCCTCCCTCTGTTCCACTTTCCAAAATCCATCACCACCTAGTTTACTTATTTTTTAAAAGCAGCCAACTAACTTTTCCTGCAGAACTTACCTTGTTTTGCATCATCCTCAGATCCAGCAGACGAAAGGCAATACCCACAGACCAACAACGGTGAGGATGCAGCATGCCCCATCTTCCCCCGTGCCTCTTCTCAGTCCTGCTCTGATGGAGTGGTTGTGTTGCCTCCTGCCTCTTCCAGCATCTGTCTCTCGCCCTTTTGTGTGCCTGGTGCCTGGTTTGTGCTCGCAGATATAAAGGGGACTTCCTCCTCAGCTGATGAAGCTCCAATCTGGCAGGCGAACCTATGAGAGGAGAGACCATGCTCACTCACTCCCAGCAAATAAATAAATAAATGTATAAAATCAGGGTTGTTTATTGTGTAGGGAAACACAATCAGCAAGAGGGGGAAGTGAATCACAGGAATGCCATTGCTCTGCCTCTAGCTTTTCATGGCTGCATTGTTGGTTAAACTGGGGATATTTTGACAGCTGTAACCAAGTGCTGGTACCAGGAAGAATGGTCACTTCCAAGATATCTGATGCATTCTCAAGGGCAAAGTTTTGTACCTTCTCTAGAGAACACCAAGGGGCATCAGTCCCCTCCTTTGTGGATAATATTGGGATTCAGGATTTGACCTGTCCACAGTGCCAGATGATGGCTGGCAATAACTTAGGAACAGACTTGTTGTCAGCCAAAAGGACTGGACTCTGTTCTCTTCAGTCTGCCACAGACTCTCCAAGTCAGCCTTTCCACAACCCAGTGGCCTCCTGATGTGTTGGGGTACAGATCCCATTATCCCCAGCCAGTGTGGCCCATAGCCATGAGGCAAGTTGTAGTCCAGCACATCTGGAGGGTGTCAGGTTGGGGGAAAGGTGCTCTAAGTGACCTTGAGCACGTTAGCTAGAGGCAGTGTGGTGTAGTGGTTAGAGTGTTGGACTGGGACTTGGAAGTTCTGGGTTCTAGTCCCCACTCAGCCATGGGTGGGTGGCTCTGGGCTAGTCATTGACTCTCAGCCTGATCTACCTCATAGGGTTGTTGTGAGGATAAAATGGGGTGGGGGGAGGATCGTGTAAGCCACCTTGGGTTCTTTGCAAGAGGAAAAAAGGCAGGCTATAAATGTAATAATAAATATAATTAAATAAATAAATAAATAAATAAATAAGCAAGCAAGCAAGCAAGCAAAATCTAGATAAATCTCCACCTCTGGATTCTTATAGATTGGATGGATGGATGGATGGATGGATGGATGGATGGATGGATGGACAGACTCAATTTCTGATCATGTTTCTGTCTGTGGTGTGACATTTTTCTAGTTTTGCAAATCCCCCTGCTTAGTGTCTGAAAGCAAATAATAAACATCCCCATGCTTCTCACACTTTCCACTTCTTACTATCAGCTTCTGGTTTCTTTGTGGGGTTTCAGACCTGGAACCCCAAATCTGAAAGAGAGAGGAAGAACCTCATGAGACCCCTCATCTTTCATTTTGAGCCAAAGACTCATGTAAACAAAAGCACCACCAGAAGCTCTGGGAGGCAAAGGCAAGCCACATTCAAAGGCAATCAGTGATCTGTTTCCATTGAAGTATTTTATTTTATTTTTAAATGAGACCAGCAACAAAATGTCCCACTATGTAGTGCTCCTGTTCAGGGTTCCAGCCAGCCATGCCGTCTTCCAAAATGTTCCATTCCATTGTCCCTCCCCACTAATTTTATGCTTCCTCGCCCCCAACAACCAGTCAAAATTCCTTGGCCAATGAGTGTGCTCAGTCCTCATCCAGCTATTTTTGAAGTTTTGCCCACCCTTAGGGTTGCTCCTAAAGTTATTTTCTATTTGACTTTTGGGCTTCCCCCCAGCCAGCTGATACCTCCCTGTTGTGCACAGATGGCGATGTCTGGCTACAGAAGGATTGGCACTTGAAGAATTGAATTGGCTACTAGTATATTCAAGAGGGGGCTGCAGCAAACTGTTGCAGTGTGAGTGTTCCTGTTCAGGGTTCCAGCCAGCCATGCCCTCTTCACAAAGCTCCATTCCATTGCCCCTCCCCCCCACCCCACTTTTCCATTTTCCTCACCACTCACTCAGCAACTTCAGTCCTCATCAGGGGAAGGGCATCCCACTTACAGTTTTTCTCCCTAAAGATTGTTTGTATCTTCTGCAAATCTTGGGGTTCTTCCAAGCCTGCTGATGCCTCCCTCTTGTGCGTGGATGGTGCTGTTTTGGCTACATAGGAGTCCACAGATGGGGAATGAGTTATCTTGTTCATATATAGGGTGGTGATCGAGGGGAGCCTCCAACACAGTTTGTTCTATTCACACACAGTGAATTATGGTGCACTCTTCTCTTAAGGGCAGCCTGGCCTCCAGACTTCCCTCTCCCTCTCTTCCTGTAGACTAGAAGCCCTCCTGCAGGCCTGTGCTGGGATCCCTGCCAGGGAACTGAATATAACCTTTGAAATCAATCACTTCTGTTATCAGTACCAGTGTGGAGTGTTAATTCAGTAGGCAAAGTTCTACAGACAACACAAGATCTGCAGGCTGCAAAGATTCCCCACATTTCTTTTCTTCTTCTTTTTTGCAAGAATAAACATTTAAATTGCATTAAGCATAAATATGCAAGTAAGAGACAGGCCCATATTTATTCCTGGATTCTAAATTTTGTTCCTGACAGTGTGCAGGGAACTGTGGAATTCCTTATCCATGTAGATCAGAGATATTGATTTGGGACAATATTCCAGAATCGACAGGACTGGGAATTGCTGTTCTCCCTCTCCCACCTTCCTCCAGTTGTTTAGGTGCTATTGTAAGGCGGGGGGGGGGGGGGGAGATCTGCATATCCCCAGCACTGACAGGAAAAGCTTGCAGTGCTGCTGTCCACAGTTTTGGTGCTGAAACCAAGCGCATGCACCAGCCATGTCCTTAAATGTTGCCCAGCTTGTTAACTTGGACCACCAGACGCTGTTTTGGATGGCCCAGTTTCAAAGTGACTTTGCACAAGTAGCTCACATTCTTCGGTTCTCCTCACGTACAGAGAACATGTACTTGCACATGTCTTTGAGACCTTAGAACTCTACCGTAGGGCACATGCTCATACTCACACCCAATGCAACAGTTTCCAAGCAAGCAGCCCAATCCTTGGCTAGCTCCATTAGAGTTCTGACAGGTTCTGACTGAAAGCCAGAGTGGATTCACCACCCCAGTGACATCGGAGCCACCGCCCTCCACTGCCAATGACTGCTATTCAGAGGCATGCTACCTCTGATCCTGGAAGTAATACATAGCCATCAGGAATAGTAGCTTTCTCCTCCATTAATTTGTCTAGTCCCCCTTTAAAGCATCCAACTTGGCAGCTACCACTACATCTTGGGTAGCCTATTCCACTTTAACCAACTGCATGCATAGTGATATTTTTAAATAGGGTAAGCAGCAACTATGCACTGTGTGAAAAAGTCCTTCCTTTTATCTGTCCTGAATCTCCCACCATTCAGCTTTATTGGATGTCCCCATGTTCTAGTATTATAAGAGAGGGAGAAAAACCACTCTCTACCCACTTTCTTCACACCACACAGGATTTTATACACCTCTATCATGTCATGTCCCCCTCCCCCCGAGTTGGCTTTTTATTTAAACCAGCTTTCTCCAACTTGGCACCCTCCAGATGTGTTGGGCTGGCATTCCATCATCTCCCATCAATGCCCATGCTGGCTGGGGGTGATGGGAGTTTTAGTCCAGCACATCTGGAAGGTGCCAAGTTGGGCAAGGCTGATCTAAACCATTTATCTGAGAATAAATGTATTTGCTGAAAACTAGTCGCTGGATTGTCTATAGACAGGTTAATGAGCAAATAAAATGATGTATTCTTCACTACTGCCTCCGATGTTGTAATTGTTATAAGCAGGAAGACCCAGGAGCTTAAGGAAAAGTAAGCATTCAAGTATCCCTTGTTGAACCTCGGGGTAGCGCTCAAGACTTGTCTGCATCCAAATGGGTGTAAAATCAGCATTAATTTCACATGTTTTTAAAGAAACACCTCAATGTACTTCAATGAAGGATCTGGCTCTGTTTGTATATATTTCACTAACGAATGCATAATCTTGTCTTGCAGCTCTTCTGGCTCATTTCATGCTAATCAAGCGGTCAAAATGGGAGCACTGGCAAACTCAGCAAGTATATTTGCCTTTTCCTTGTAATGTATAATGGAAGGTTTATTAAAATGTTCTGTTTGGCTGCTCCTGATGAGTTGAGAAGAGGGGGCCCATAAATAATTCTCAACAGGTCATCTTTGATTTGTGGTGAGTTGATCATTCAGTATGAAAATTCTGCCTCCCTGAAGTTGTGCTATGTATTCCATTCACGTGGGGAAAGCCTGGATCCAAGGCAGGCCTCAAAAGAGCACACTTTCTTCTGGACTAGCCAATAGACCCAGCTTGGTCTGGACTGGAATAGCTCTTCATTTGATATAGCAAAGCCTTCAAGCAAACTTAAGCAGCTGGCAGAGTCGGACACATTGTATATTTAATCATAATAATAATTTTAAAAAATCTGCCCCATATGAGTGAAGCCATGCCCACTGGGACCCCTAGGCATGGTTCCTGACATGGTGCAGCCCTATAGCCAGTGTGTAATAAAACTGTTCAACTTTGCATCGTTGCTGGATTTGAGCTCCCCCTTGTGTTGGATTTGACAAGAGTTAAAACTAAGTAATTCCGTGGTTACAAATTTTGAATAGCTTCTTTTCTTTCCTTTTCTTTCTTTCCCCCCTCTCTTTCCCTCTCTCTGTTTCCCTCTTTGTTTCTTTCTCTTTTTCTTTCTTTCTTCCATTTCCACCCTGCCTTTTTACCAATTGGCTTTAGAGAGAGAGATAAATGAATATTAAAACTATTGCAATAATATTATTTCTAATTTTTGTTACATTTTATTTATTTGTTTGTTTGTTTATTTATTTATTTTCTATACCACCCAACAGCTAAAGCTCTCTGGGCAGTTCACAAAAATTAAAACCAAAAAGTTCACAGTAAAATAATACAAAAATATAAAAGCATTAAAACCACAATATAACAATGCAACCAGAATGAAGCCCAGCAGCAATGCAGAATGTAAAATACAGATTTAAAACAGCAAAGCTAAAAGACTAGAAAGCTAAAAGACTAAAATGCCTGGGAGAATAAAAAGGTCTTCACCTGGTGCCAGAAGGACTACAACGTAGGTGCCAAGTGAACCTCACTTGGGAGGTCCTTCCACAGGTGGGGTGCCACAGCAGAAAAGGCCCTCCTCCTAGTAGCCACCGCCTCACTTCCTTTGGCAGGGGCTCACGGAGAAGGACTGCTGAGGATGATCTTAAGGTCCAGCCAGCACATATGGGAGGAGGTGATCTTTCAGGTAACCTGGTCCCAAGCCATTAAGGGCTTTGAATATTAATAACAGCACTTTGAATCAGGCCTGGAAATGGACTGGCAGCCAGTGCCACTGGAAAAGTACTGGTGTAATATGAGCTTGCTGGCCAGTAACAATCTTGCTGCCCTATTTTGGACTAGCAGATGTTTTCGGACCATTTTCAGAGGCTGCTGCACATATAACACATTGCAGTAATCCAGACAAGAAGTTATCAGAGCATGGATAACTGTAGCTAGGCTATCTCTGTCCAGATAAGGGCGTAGTTGGTATACCAGCCTAAGCTGATAAAAAGTGCTCCGTGCCACTGAGTTCACCTGTGCCTCAAGTGACAGTTCTGGATCCAAGAGCACCCTCAAACTATGAACGTAATCCTTTAGGGGGAGTGCAACCCCCTCCAGAACAGGTTGAATATCACCTAGCTGGGCAGACGAACCACCCACTAACAGTACCTCCATCTTGACTGGATTGAGTTTCAATTTATTGGCCCTCATCCAGTCCATTACCATGCCCAGGCACTGATTCAGAACAGCCACTGCCTCACCTGGGTTTGATGAGAAAGCGAGGTAGAGCTGGGTGTCATCCGCATATTGATGGCATCTCAGCCCACACCTCCAGATAATCTCCCCCAGCGGTTTCATGTAGATGTCAAACAGCATGGGGGATAAAATAGAGCCCTGTGGAACCCCATGGCATAATTGGCATGGCACAGAGCAATAACCCCCCAGCGCCACCTTCTGGAATCGGCCATCCAAGTAGGAGTGGAACCACTGCAGTGTAGTGCCTCCAACTCCCAACCCAGACAACCTATCCAGAAGGATACCATGATCGATCCCCTTCATGGATCACTGCCTTGTTGTGGCGAAGGAGCTTGCGTAACTCAGTGAAGCCATAAGCTATGCCGTGCAGGGCCACCCAAGATGGACAGGTCATGGCGGAGAGTTCTGACAAAATGTGGTCCACTGGAGAAGGAAATGGCAACCCACTCCAGTATTCTTGCCAAGAAAACCCCATGGAACATATCACAAGGCTAAAAGAGATGACGCCGGAAGATGAGCACCTCAGGTCGGAAGGTGTCCAGTATACTATTGGGGAAGAGCAGAGGGAATTTCCAAGTAGCGCCAGAAAGAGTGAAGCAGCTGGGCCAAAGCTGATAGGACACTCAGCTGTGGATGTGTCTGGTGGTGAAAAGAAAGTCCAATGCTGTAAAGAACAATATTGTTTAGGAACGTGGAATGTCAGATCAATGAATCAAGGTAAGCTGGAGGTGGTCAAACATGAGATGGCAAGACTGAACATCGGCATCTTGGGAATCAGCGAACTAAAATGGACAGGCATGGGCAAATTTAATTCAGGTGACCATCATATCTACTACTGTGGGCAAGAATACCTTAGAAGAAATGGAGTAGCACTCATAGTCAACAAAAGGGTGGGAAAAGCAGTACTCGGGTACAATCTCAAAAACCATAGAATGTAATTCAAATCTATGCCCCAACCACTGAGGCTGAAGAAGCTGAGGTCGATCAGTTCTGTGAAGACCTACAACACCTTCTATAACTTACACCAAAAAAAGATGTCCTCTTCATCATAGGGGACTGGAATGCTAAAGTGGAAGTCAAGAAATCACTGGGATAACAGGCAGGCATGGCCTTGGTGTACAAAATGAAGCAGGACAAAGGCTAATAGAGTTTTGCCAAGAGAACACGCTGATCATAGCAAACACTCTTTTCCAACAGCACAAGAGGCGACTCTACACATGGACATCACCAGATGGTCAATATCGAAATCAGATTGATTATGTCCTTTGCAGCCAAAGATGGAGAAGCTCTATACAGTCAGTAAAAACAAGACCTGGAGCGGACTGTGGCTCAGATCATGAGCTTCTCGTTGCAACATTTCAGCTTAAATTGAAGAATGTAGGGAAAACCACTAATCCATTCAGGTATGATCTAAATCATATCACTTACGAATATACAGTGGAGGTGAGGAATAGATTTCAGGGATTAGACCTGATAGACAGAGTGCCTGAAGAACTATGGACGGAAGTCCGTAACATTGTTCAGGAGGCAGCAACGAAATCCATCCCAAAGAAAAAGAAATGAAAGAAAGCAAAGTGGCTGTCTGATGAGGCTTTACAAGGAGCTGAGGAAAGAAGGGAAGCGAAAAGCAAGGGAGAAAGGGGAAGATATATGCAACTGAATGCAGAGTTCCAGAGAATAGCAAGGAGAGACAAGAAGGCCTTCTTAAAGGAACAATGCAAAGAAATCGAGGAAAACAACAGAATGGGAAAGACTAGAGATCTCTGCAAGAAAATCAGAGATATCAAGGGAACGTTTAGTGCAAAGACAGGCATGATGAAGGACAAAGAAGGCAGGGACCTAACAGAAGCAGATGAGATTAAGTAGAGGTGGAAAGAATACACAGAAGAACTATACAGGAAAGATCTGAATGTCCTTGATAGCCATGATAGTGCAGTCACTGAACTTGAGCCGGACATCCTCGAGAGTAAAGTCAAGTGGGCCTTAGGAAGCATTAGTAACAACAAAGCTAGCAAAGATGACAGTCTTCCAGCTGAGCTATTTAAAATCCTAGAAGATGATGCTGTTAAAGTGCTGCACTCAATATGCCAACAAATTTGGAACACTCAACAGTGGCCACAAGACTGGGAAAGGTCAGTTTACATTCCAATTCCAAAGAAGGGCAATGCCAAAGAGTGTTCAAACTACCGCACAATTGCGCTCATTTCACATGCCAGCAAGGTGATGCTCAAAATCCTACAAGCTAGGCTTCAGCAGTATGCAAACCGAGAACTACAGGAAGTACAAGCTGGGTTTTGAAGAGGCAGAGGAACTAGAGATCAAATCGCCAACATTCACTAGATCATGGAGAAAGCCAGAGAATTCCAGAAAAATGTCTATTTCTGCTACATTGACTATGCTAAAGCCTTTGATTGTGTGGATCACAACAAACTGTGGCAAATTCTGAAAGTGATGGGAGTACCAGACCACCTTACCTGTCTCCTGAGAAACCTGTACGAGGGTCAAGAAGTAACAGTAAGAACCAGACATGGAACAACTGATTGGTTCAAAATTGGGAAAGGGGTACAACAAGGCTGCATATCGTCGCCCTGCTTATTTAACTTATATGCAGAGTACATCATGAGAAACGCCAGGTTGGATGAATCACAGGTCAGAATTAAGATTGCCGGGAGAATTATCAACAACCTCAGATACGCAGATGATACCACCCTAATGGCAGAAAGTGAAGAGGATCTAAAAAGCCTCTTGTTGAGGGTGAAAGTGGAGAGTGCAAAAGCTGGTTTGAAACTCAACATTAACAAAACAAAGATCATGGCATCTGGCCCCATCACTTCCTGGCATATGGAAGGGGAAGAAATGGAAGCAATGACAGATTTTATTTCCTTGGGCTCCAAGATCACTGCAGACGGTGACTGTAGCCATGAAATTAAAAGACGCTTGCTCCTTGGGAGGAAAGCTATGACAAACCTAGACAGCATAGTAAGAAGCAGAGGCATCACCTTGCTGACAAAGGTCCGTCTAATCAAAGCTATGGTTTTCCCAGTAGTAATGTATGTCTGTGAGAGCTGGACTATAAGGAAGGCTGAGCGCCAAAGAATTGATGATTTCGAACTGTGGTGCTGGAGAAGACGCTTACGAGTCCCCTGGACTGCAAGGAGGTCAAATCAGTCACTCCTAAAGGAAATCAACCCTGAGTGCTCATTGGAAGGACAGATACTGAAGCTGAAGCTCAAATATTTTGGCCACCTAATGCGAAGAGAAAACTCTCTGGAAAAGACCCTGATGCTGGGAAAGATTGAAGGCAAAAGGAGAAGGGGACGGCAGAGGATGAGATGGCTAGATAGCATCACCGATGCAATGAATATGGACTTGAGCATGCTCCGGGAGAGAGCGCAGGACAGGAAGGCCTGGCATGCTATGGTCCATGGGGTCACGAACAGTCAGACACGACTGAACGACTCAACAACAACAACAACAACAACCATGGTCGATGGTATCAAAAGCCGCTGAGAGATCCAGGAGAATCAACAGGGTTGCACTCCCCCATCCCTTTCCTGGCAGAGGTCATCCCACAGGGCAACCAAGGCAGTTTCCGTTCCAAAACCAGGTCTGATGCCCGACTGAAATGGATCTAGATAATCCGTTTCATTCAAGAGTGCCTAGAGCTGTCCTGCAACCACCCACTCAAGCACCTTGCCCAGGAAGGGGATGTTGGCCACTGGCCTATAACTGTTAACATCCTCCAGGTCCAGGTTAGGCTTTTTCAGGAGTGGTCTGATTACCACCTCTTTTAAAGAGGCCAGCACCACTCCCTCTCTCAAGGAGGAATTTACAACCTCCTGGACCTCTCCTTGTTTGATGTAATAAGCCATGAAGGGCAAGGGTCAAGCACACAGGTAGTCAATCGGACTTGGCCAAGCACCTTGTCCGCATCCTCAGGTCTCAATAACTGAAAGTCATCCAATAAAACTGGACCAGACGGTGCTCTGAACACCTTTACCAATGGAACTGCATTAATCATACAACCAATTCATGACAAATCTGAGCAACTTTATCTTCAAAGTGCTATGCAAAGTTGTCACAGTGTGCTACTAAGGATTCCAAAGTCTCTCTCCCTGGTCCAGAATGTAACAGGCCATGAACCACTTGGAAAAGCTCTGCTGGACGACACTGAGAAGATGCAATGCTGGTGGAAAAGAACTGTCTCTTTGCCACCCTCACCGTCGCAGAGTAGGCTCGATAATGAGCTCTAACCTGTGTTTGGTCAGACTCAGCATGAGTTTTCCTCCACCTGCGTTCTACCCGTCTCCCCTCTTGCTTCATTGCCCTCAGCTTGGGTGTATACCAAGGAGCTGGCCGGGCTCTGATAAGAGGGAGAGGGCACTTGGGCACAATCGTGTCAGCTCCCCAAGTCATCTCTGCATTCCACAGAGCAACCTGGGCTTTGACAGGAGCACCAGCCATACCAGAAGGAAAATCCCCCAGAGCCCTCTGGAATCCATCGGAATCCATTAGCCTCCAGGGGTGGACCATTTTAATAGGTCCCCCAACCTTGCAGAAGGGAAAGTCTGCCAAGAGTCTAAACTTCAGCAGGAAGTGATCTGACCATGACAAAGGGATAGATGTTAATTCCTCCACTTTCAGACCACCATCCCCCTGCCCAGTCGAGATAACCGGATCAAGCTTGTGTCCTTTTACATGTGTTGGGCCGATGACATGTTGGGACAGCCCCATGGTTGTCATGGAGACCATGAAGTCCTTCCATGCAGCCTCGGCATGGAAGTTGAGATCCCCCAGGACCATCGTCCTAGGGGTCCTCAACACCAAGTCTGAGACCACCTCCATCAGCTCAGGCAGGGAGTCTGATGGGCAGCGGGGTGGGCAGTACACCAGCAGAATCCCTAATCTGTCTCAGGTACCCAACACAAGTACAAACACTCAAGATCTGCCCTCGAATGAGCAGGAAGCCTAGAGAGAGGAATTGAATTCCTATAGACTACAGCAATACCCCCCTCCCCGACCCTCGAGTCAGTGTTGGTGCTGCACTGAGTACCCAGGAGGGCACAGCTGGGAGAGAGTAACCCCTCCTAGTTCCCCCACCCAGGTCTCAGTAATACATATATACATATATAAGCACTCTACTCATGCATTTGCCCCTCATGCAATTCCAGCTGAGCCTACCTTGAGCCTGCCCTATACAGTTGTCTCTAGAACCAAACTATTGGATGTAGGCAAAATGCTTTTGCAGAAATACTGTTATATTTTGCTGGTACATTATTATTTTTTTTTCATTTCTGCCACATTCATTTTTGAAAATGAGAATTCCTTCCTTCCCAGCATGGGCTAGTTGGAGAACCCCCTGTGAGGTCCCACAGAGATCTGTATTGGGACCAATGCTTTTCAACTTGTTCATAAATGTTCTGGAATTAGGAGGGAGCAGTGTAGTGGCCAAGTTTGCTGATGACACCAAATTATTTAGCGTGGTTAAAACACAAAGGGATTGTGAGGCGCTCCCAAAGGATCTCTCTGAACTGGGAGAAAGGGCATCAAAATGGCAAATGTGGTTCAATGTAAGCAAGTGTAAAGTGATGCACATTCAGGCAAAAAATCCCAACTTCAGGTATAAGCTGATGAGAGCTGAGCTAGCAGTGAACGACCAAGAAAGACAGCTTGGGGTTGTGGTGGACAGCTCGATGAAAATGTCAACCTACTGTGCGGCTGCTGTGAAAAAGGCAAATTCCATGTTAGGCATAATTAGGAAAGGGACTGAAAATAAAACTGCCATGATCATACTCCCCGTATACAAATCCGTGATGTGACCACACTTAGAATACTATGTACAGTTCTGATCACCATACCTTAAAAAAGGATAGTGTAGACTTGGGGAAAAGTGCAGAAAGGGGCAGTTAAAATGATCAAGGGACTGGAGCAACTGTCTTATGAGGAAAGGTTACAAGGTGTGGGGCTGTTTCCTTTGGGGTGGGGAGGTGAATATGGGGAGACATGACAGAGGTTTACAGAATTATGCATGGTGTGGATAAAGTGGAGAGGGAGAAGTTTTTAGAACCCAATAGGGTCATCCCATAAAGCTGAATGGTGGGGAAAGCAAGACAGATAAAAGGAAGAACTTCTTCACATATAGCTAAACTACGGAAATGGCTACAAGATGCAGTAATGGCCACCATTTGGGATGGCTTTATAGGGGGATGAGAAAAATTCATGGAAGAGAAGGCTGCCAGTGGCTACTAGTCCTGATGGTTTTATGGTGCCTCCAGTATCAGAGGCAGTGAGCCTATGTACACCAGTTGCTGGGGAACATGGGTGGGAGTGTGCTCTTGCATCCATGTCTTGCTTGTGAGTTTCCCATGGGCAGCTGGTTGGCCACTGTGGGAACAGAATTCTGGACTCGATGGAGGCTGGACAGCCACCTGTCAGGGATGCTCTGACTCAGATTCCTGCATTGAGCAGGGGGCTGGACTCAATGGCCTTGTAGGCCCCTTCCAACCCTACTATTCTATGATTCTATGTTGTTGTTGTTCAGTCGTTCAGTCATGTCCGACTCTTCGTGACCCCATGGACCATAGCACGCCAGGCCTTCCTCTCCTGCGCACTCTCCCGGAGTGTGCTCAAGTTCATATTCACTGCATCGGTGATGCTATCTAGCCATCTCATCCTCTGCCGTCCCCTTCTCCTTTTGCCTTCAGTCTTTCCCAGCATCAGGGTCTTTTCCAGAGAGTTTTCTCTTTGCATTAGGTGGCCAAAATATTGGAGCTTCAGCTTCAGGATCTGTCCTTCCAATGAGCACTCAGGCTTGATTTCCTTTAGGATGGACTGATTTGACCTCCTTGCAGTCCAGGGGACTCGTAAGAGTCTTCTCCAGCACCACAGTTCGAAAGCATCAATTCTTCGGCGCTCAGCCTTCCTTATAGTCCAGCTCTCACAGACATACATTACTACTGGGAAAACCATAGCTTTGATTAGACAGACCTTTGTTGGCAAGGTGATGTCTCTGCTTCTTACTATGCTGTCTAGGTTTGCCATAGCTTACCTCCCAAGGAGCAAGCGTCTTTTAATTTCATGGCTACAGTCACCGTCTGCAGTGATCTTGGAGCCCAAGAAAGTAAAATCTGTCACTGCTTCCAATTCTTCCCCTTCTATATGCCAGGAAGTCATAGGGCCAGATGCCATGATCTTAGTTTTTTTAATGTTGAGTTTCAAACCAGCTTTTGCACTCTCCTCTTTCACCCTCAACAAGAGGCTTTTTAGATCCTCTTCACTTTCTGCCATTAGGGTGGTATCGTCTGCATATCGGAGGTTGTTGATAATTCTCCCAGCAATCTTAATTCCGACCTCTGATTCATCCAACCCGGCATTTCTCATGATGTACTCTGCATATAAGTTAAATAAGCAGGGTGACAATATGCAGCCTTGTCGTACTCCTTTCCCAATTTTGAACCCATCGGTTGTTCCATGTCTGGTTCTTACTGTTGCTTCTTGACCCTCGTACAGGTTTCTCAGGAGACAGGTCAGGTGGTCTGGTACTCCCATCACTTTCAGAATTTGCCACAGTTTGTTGTGATCCACACAATCAAAGGCTTTAGCGTATTCAATGAAGCAGAAATAGACGTTTTTCTGGAATTCTCTTGCTTTCTCCATGATGCAGCGAATGTTGGCGATTTGATCTCTAGTTCCTCTGTCTCTTCGAAACCCAGCTTGTACTTCCGGTAGTTCTCGGTTCACATGCTGCTGAAGCCTAGCTTGTAGGATTTTGAGCATCACCTTGCTGGCATGTGAAATGAGCGCAATTGTGCGGTAGTTTGAGCACTCTTTGGCGTTGCCCTTCTTTGGAATTGGAATGTAAACTGACCTTTTCCAGTCTTGCGGCCATTGCTGAGTGTTCCAAATTTGTTGGCATATTGAATGAATGCAGCACTTTAACAGCATCATCTTTTAGGATTTTAAATAGCTCAGCTGGAATACTGTCATCTCCGCTAGCTTTGTTGTTACTAATGCTTCCTAAGGCCCACTTGACTTCACTCTCTAGGATGTCCGGCTCAAGTTCAGTGACCGCACTATCATGGCTATCAGGGACATTACTATCATGGCTATCAAGGACATTAAGATCTTTCCTGTATAGTTCTTCTGTGTATTCTTTCCACCTCTTCTTAATCTCATCTGCTTCTGTGAGGTCCCTGCCTTCTTTGTCCTTTATCATGCCCGTCTTTGCACAAAACGTTCCCTTGAGATCTCCGATTTTCTTGAAGAGATCTCTAGTCTTTCCCATTCTGTTGTTTTCCTCGATTTCCTTGCATTGTTCATTTAAGAAGGCCTTCTTGTCTCTCCTTGCTATTCTCTGGAACTCTGCATTCAGTTGGATATATCTTCCCCTTTCTCCCTTGCTTTTTGCTTCCCGTCTTTCCTCAGCTACTTGTAAAGCCTCATCAGACAGCCACTTGGCTTTCTTGCATTTCTTTTTCTTTGGGATGGATTTCGTTGCTGCCTCCTGAACAATGTTACGGACCTCCGTCCATAGTTCTTCAGGCACTCTGTCTATCATGTCTAATCCCTGAAATCTATTCCTCACCTCCACTGTATATTCATAAGGGATATGATTTAGGTCATACCTGAATGGTTTAGTGGTTTTCCCTACGTTCTTCAATTTCAGCCGAAATTTTGCAAGAAGCAGCTCATGATCTGAGCCACAGTCCGCTCCAGGTCTTGTTTTTACTGACTGTATAGAGCTTCTCCATCTTTGGCTGCAAAGGACATAATCAATCTGATTTCGATATTGACTATCTGGTGATGTCCATGTGTAGAGTCATCTCTTGTGCTGTTGGAAAAGAGTGTTTGCTATGATCAGCGTGTTCTCTTGGCAAAACTCTATTAGTTTTTGTCCTGCTTCATTTTGTACACCAAGGCCATGCCTGCCTGTTATCCCAGTGATTTCTTGACTTCCACTTTAGCATTCCAGTCCCCTATGATGAAGAGGACATCTTTTTTTGGTGTAAGTTGTAGAAGGTGTTGTAGGTCTTCACAGAACCGATCAACCTCAGCTTCTTCGGCATCAGTGGTTGGGGCATAGACTTGAATTACTGTGATGTTGAATGGTTTGCCTTGGATTCGTACTGAGATCATTCTATCATTTTTAAGATTGTACCCCAGTACTGCTTTTCCCACCCTTTTGTTGACTATGAGTGCTACTCCATTTCTTCTAAGGGATTCTTGATTCTATGATTCTATGACCCTTGGTCTAATCCAGCAGGGCTCTATTGATGTTCTGAATTTACAAACCAGGTTTTTGTCTTGTTTTTTCTTTGCTTTGTCATTTTATCATTTCTTGGGGCGGGGGGAGAAGTCTTTCCCGCTCACCCACCAGTACCATTATCTTTCCCGGTAGATACATTCCCCACCCCCACCCCAGGTTTAACGTTTAAAGTTTTTGAAAGGAAAATTTTTATTTTTGCATTGATACCTTTTGTTCATAGAATCATAGAATAGTAGGGTTGGAAGGGGTCTACAAGGCCATCGAGTCCAACCCCCTGCTCAATGCAGGAATCCGAATCAGAGCATCCCTGACAGATGGCTGTCCAGCCTCATCTTGAACGCCTCCAGTGTGGGAGAGCCCACCGCCTCCCTAGGTCATTGGTTCCATTGTCGTATTGCTCTTACAGTCAGGAAGTTTTTCCTGATGTTCAGCTGGAATCTGGCTTCTTGTAACTTGAGCCCATTATTCCGTGTCCTGCGCTCTAGGATGATCAAGAAGAGATCCTGGCTTTCCTCTCTGTGACAACCTTTCAAGTACTTGAAGAGCGCTATCCTATCTCCCCTCAGTCTTCTCTTCTCAAGGCTAAACATGCCCAGTTCTTTCAGTCTCTCTTCAGAGGGCTTTGTTTCCAGTCTCTGATCATCTTTGTTGCCCTCCTCTGAACCCTCTCCAGTTTGTCTGCATCCTTCTTAAAGTGTGGTGCCCAGAACTGGACACAGTACTCTAGATGAGGCCTAACCAGTGCTGAGTAGAGGGGAATTAGTACTTCCTGGGATTTGGAAGCTATGCTTCTACTAATGCAGCCCAAAATAGCATTTGCCTTTTTTGCAGCCACATCACATTGTTGCTCATATTCAGTTTGTGATCGACAACAATTCCAAGGTCCTTCTCGCTTGTAGTGTTGTTGAGCCACCTATCCCCCATCTTGGAACTGTGCATTTGGTTTCTTTTTCCTAGGTGCAGAACTTGGCATTTATCTCTATTAAATGTCATTCTGTTGTTTTCTGCCCAGCGCTCCAGTCTATCCAGATCACTTTGAATTTTGTTTCTGTCTTCCAAAGTATTAGCTATCCCGCCCATTTTTGTGTCATCTGCAAATTTGATCAGCATTCCCTGCACCTCCTCCTCCAAGTCATTAATAACAATGTTGAAGAGCACTGGGCCCAGGACTGAGCCCTGCGGTACCCCACTCGTTACCTCTCCCCAGTTTGAGAAGGTACCATTGATAAGCACTCTTTGAGTCCGATTCTGTAGCCAACTGTGGATCCACTGGATCGTTGTTTCATCTAGCCCACTTTGAGCTAGTTTGCTCATCAGGATATCATGGGGCACTTTGTCAAAAGCTTTGCTGAAGTCGAGGTATATGATGCCTACAGCATTCCCACGGTCCACAGGGGAGGTTATTTGATCAAATAATGACATCAGATTCGTCTGGCAGGACTTGTTTTTGACAAATCCATGTTGGCTTGGAGTAATCACTGCATTGTTTTCAAGGTGCTTCCAGATGGATTGCTTTATCATCTGTTCCAGAATTTTCCCAGGGATTGATGTCAGACTGACTGGTGTGTAGTTCCCAGGTTCCTCCTTTTTACCCTTTTTGAAGATAGGGACAACATTAGCCCTCCTCCAGTCATCTGGCACTTCCCCCATCCTCCATGATTTCTCAAAGATAAATCTTTGCGGTTCTGAGAGTTCTTCTGCCAGTTCCTTTATTACTCTCGGGTGCAGTTCATCTGGCCTGGGAGATTTGAACTCATTAATTAGGTGTTCCTTGACCATATGCCTGTCGATCTCAAGCTGCAATCCTGCCCCTTCAGCCTGTACTTCGCCTTTGCCAGGGGGGTCATAGACCCTCTTTTCGGAGAAGACTGATCACCAAGGCCACTGTGCCTTATTTAATCCTCAGTGTGTGCAGGGCGTGTTTAATCCTCAGTTTGTGCTGGGCGTGATTTGCCTAATTACCTGCCCAGGCAGACTTGTTGTGCCGTCCGAACCCGGGCAGCATGGCTTCTTGGAGGGGAAATAACCCTCAAATAACCCAACAACAGGCCATGGGTTGGGGGTTGTTTCCCCCTCCAAGAAGCCATGCTGCCCCGGTTTGATGACATGGTAGGGGTAATTAGGCAGATTGTTTCACCCCCAGTGATCATGTGAACCAGGTCAGTGTCTACTTGAACTCATACATTTTAAAAACTACCTTCCAGAATATTGATTAACCTTAAACTTGTGTATTTTGGGAGCCATTTTGGTATGTTAAAACAGAAAGTCCCTAATCCAAATATAATGAAGAGGAAACAATTCATGGCTCCTTTTCTTTCTAGCAGCATGTTAGCTTTCTTTATATAATGTAAGCTGCCTTGTGTGAGGGCTTAGCCCTAAAGGTTAGCCTAAAAATACCTTTAGTTTTAATCAAAATTAACTTTCCTTCTGGTTCCTTCCCAAAGGACCTTCATTTGGGGTTTTGCAGAGGGTAGTCTTATATAGATGTAATAAACTCAATGACTGATTGTTGAAAAGGCAGACGATTCACTGTCTAAAAACAAAATCTTGAATCAAATTACAGCACCGTTTTTTGGTTCAATTACAGAAAAAGCTGTCTTGCTTGCTCCAGGCCTTGAAGGATTTGTTAACACACAATGCTTTCTGCCATTTGGTGCTTGCTCAAGAAATATGGAAAATGCAGGTAAGATGGTGGGTGGGGCTCCTAGAGAGAGAGAAGCGCGGTGGTGGTGGGACTATATGCATACGTTAGAGAACCATTAATCACATTGCTACATGTTTGTAGTGTCACTCCTCTTGAAGCATGAATGCTGAAAAGCACCTTTAAAGTTGCAGAGAAGTGCTGGATTCTTCCTCTGATGTCTGAAAATGATTTTATTTAAGTGTAAGTCAGTAGCAAACTCCTGAGTTCAGGCCTGTGAAACCTTCCGAATTGTGCTAAATCTGAGGGACCTCCTATATGGTATGAACCTGCTCTGTTACTAAGATCAGCAGGAGAGGCCCTTTCGAAGCCACCCTCACTTACCGAGGCTGCTTGTCAGGCATGTGGGAAAGGGCCTTTCTCTTGTGTTGCCTCCAAACCCTCTACATCCAGGAAGCCAGTCAAGACACTTCTTTTTGACTTGGGTTTTTAAGGTTTTAATCTTTTGTGATCTTTTTGTTTTCTGAACCTTTTGTAAACTGCCTTGGTTGGCTTCAGAAAGGCAGCACAGAAAGACAGTCAGTCGATCAATCCCACTTGGCTTTTGATACACGTCCTAATACTTCTGAAGAATGTTCTGATGATCTAAGGCAGTGGTCTGCGTTACTATGCTGTTGATTGCCTCATAGTATTACGACCTTATCTCATTCGCTCAGAGCAGTCTTCATGCTGGCTGAGCATGAGGGAGCAGGTGAGTTGTAGCATGATGCGGGGCCCCCAGGCCTAGTCAGCCCCTGCGTCTCTGGCAGGGACTGAGTTGCTTGGCTGTTGGTGCTGGCCACGCATCTTTGCTTGTCCTGTGGTCTTACTGTAGCCTTCCTTCCCTCAGCACCCAATTGTCCTGGAGGTTGCATGGCACCTGCACAGAGAGAACATTGTTAGCTTGGAAGAACTGCTGGAGAAGTAAGTAGAGGCTTGACAAGATGCACTTGACAAGGGTGTGTGTGCTGTGCATAGCGTGCTAAGCAAGATTTGCAGTGACCTTCGGCAGAGAGCTGCTCTAAGAGCCAAGAACCTGCAGTGCATTATAGAGGACAATGAAATATAGCCAGGATGCTTTGGCAGCATGGCCAAAGGGCACTGGAGTCTTTGGCCAAATGGTCTGTGGGAGCCTTCCCCAACCTGATGCCATCCAGATCCATGTTGGCCAGGAATGGTAGGAGTTGCAGTCTAACACGCCTGGAGTGCACCAGGTTGGGGAGGCCTGGTCTGTGGTACAGGAGGCACCCTAGTCTCTGTGGAGGCACGGGTTTGGATGTCAACACTGCCTGCTCTCCCTGAGTGCTGTGCGCTTGGAGCATGTGCTTTGCTTGCGCAAGGCCCTAGTGTCAGGATCTCTGCCTAGAGGGCTGACAAAGAGCCTTTGTCTGAGATCTTGGAGAACTGTTGTGTCAGGATTGAGCCCGGACTCCCTGCAGAGACCATGGAATCAGAGTCAGAAGATGAGGTGGGCTGGGGGTGCGGGGAGAGGAAATGTCTCAAAGGGCTTCAGGAGACAGAGGAGAACCTTCTCAAGGGCACGCTAATCAGTTAGAACCAGGCATAGATAGCACTTCTCCTTCGGAAGGAATTCAGCAACTTGCAGAAGGGGAGGGGGAGAGCGTGGCAGATGCACAGGCCAGATGTTGATCTAAGAGCAGATGAAGGAATTAAGGCAGCTACCCGGTCAGCCCATCACTGATAGTCTTTAGGGGAAGATCTTCTCTGAGGGAGGGACTGAGAAAGCCTTTCAAGTTCTGTGCTGATTGTGTAAAGTTAGATTTGCAAGAACTTTCTATCCTATGGTAGAGATCTTGAAGTAAGATTCCGGGCAGCTTAGTCAAAGAACTTAGGATCTGAATTGCTGAAAGACTGACAGCTTCTGCATAATAAAGCCTACTGACTTGGAGATCGAGTCTTTGTTTGGTGACTACAGGGTGGGAGGGCTCGCATCCTGATATGCTGCCAGCCAGGGGCTGACTCGGTATAAAGCAGCAACTCCCTATGTTCAGATAATAAACAAGGGCTGAAGTCATTAGCATTGCTCCCTCCTTTAAAATAACTGGGCAGCCTTTAAATGAAGATCCAAAAGTGGCTTGATCTCCCCCAAGAAAGAGGACTTTGTCTGGGGGCATTCTCATTGGACAGGATTCCGAAATGAGCAAGTAGAGTGCCTGAGTGGTTAAGGCAGGGGTGGAGATCCAGTGAGTCTCAGATGCTGTTGGACTATAACTCCCATCTTCCCTGGCCATTGGCCATGCTTGCTGAGGCTGATAGGAGTTGGGAGTCCAACCACATCTAGAGGGCCAATACCTGGGTTAAAGTATCGGACCTAAAATCCAAGCCACATCACACTGTTGACTCATATTCAGCTTGTGATCGACAACAATTCCAAGATCCTTCTCACTTGTAGTGTTGTTGAGCCACGTATCCCCCATCTTGTAACTGTGCTTTTGGTTTCTTTTTCCTAGGTGCAGAACTTATTCCTATTAAATGTCATTTTGTTGTTTTCTGCCCAGCACTCCAGTCTATCCAGATCACTTTGAATTTTGTTTCTGTCTTCCAAAGTATTAGCTATCCCGCCCAATTTGGTGTCATCTGCAAATTTTATCAGCAGTCCCTGCTCCTCCTCCTCCAAGTCATTAATAAAAGTGTTGAAGAGCACTGGGCCCAGGACTGAGCCCTGCGGTACCCCGCTCGTTACCTCTCCCCAGTTGGAGAAGGTACCATTGATAAGCACTCTTTTGAATCCGATTCTGTAGCCAACTGTGGATCCACCAGACCGTTGTTTCATCTAGCCCACTTTGAGCTAGTTTGCTCATCAGGATATCATGAGGCACTTTGTCGAAAGCTTTGCTGAAGTCGAGGTATATGATGTCTACAGCATTCCCACAGTCCACAAGGGAGATTACTTGATCAAAAAATGAGATCAGATTCGTCTGGCAGGACTTGTTTTTGACAAATCCATGTTGGCTTTGAGTAATCACGGCATTGTTTTCAAGGTGCTTACAGATGGATTGCTTTATCATCTGCTCCAGAATTTTCCCAGGGATTGATGTCGGACTGGCTGGTCTGTAGTTCCCAGGTTCCTCCTTTTTGCCCCTTTTTAAGATAGGGACAACATTAGCCCTCCTCCAGTCATCTGGCACTTCCCCCGTCCTCCATGATTTCTCAAAGAGAATAGACAGCGGTTCTGAGAGTTCTTCTGCCAGTTCCTTTATTACTCTAGGATGCAGTTCATCTGGCCCTGGAGATTTGAACTCATTCAAAGGAATTAGGTGTTCCTTGACCATATGCCTATCGATCTCAAGCTGCAATCCTGCCCCTTCAGTCTGTACTTCGCCTTTGCCAGGGGGGTCATAGACCCTCTTTTGGGAGAAGACTGAGCCAAAGTAGGAATTGAGCACCTCTGCCTTTTCTTTGTCATTTGTTACCTTTTTGCCATCCTTATTTAGTAGCTGAACCACCATTTCTTTCCTCTGCCTTTTACTATGCACATAGCTCAAGAAAGCCTTTTTGTTGCTTTTAGCATCCCTTGCTAACCTCAGCTCATTCTCAGCTTTACCCTTCCTGACGCCATCCCTGCAATTCTGTGCTACCTGCCTGTACTCTTCCTTTGTTGCTTGGCCTTCTTTCCACTTCCTATGTATCCTTTCTTGTTTTCAGGTCATCCCTCAGCTTTTTGTGAAGCCACATTGGCTTCTTCTGTTGTCTTCCACCTTTTCCTCTAAATGGATATAAATGTTTTTCATGAGAAAAAAAAAATGTTTGTTTTGTGATGGTCTAACGACGGTATACAAATCAAACAAATCTAAATAGAACAGCTGGATTTTATAAATATGGAGAACAGCAGAGGCAATGCACAGGTGGGCGGAGATAGGGACTACGAAGTGGCAGACGGGGCGAGCCAAGCATTCTGCACACGCTCAGAGTCACTGTGCCTTCCCCTGCACTCGGCGTCCTCCAGCCTGTTGGACCACAAATCCCATCATCCGCCGCCAGCGTGGTCAAGAACGCTGGTTTACTTTAACACTAGATGTGCCTGCAGCGCTAGTTCCGCATGATAGGAGTTGCAGCCCAACAGCTCTGAGGGACGCTGGACGTCCCGGAAAGAGCGGGGGCACGCAGTGCGCAGGCGCGGCGCGGCGCGGCGCGGCGCGACGCGACCTCCCCTCCCCTCCCCTCCCCTCCCCTCATCTCTCTGTGGCCCACCGCTGGGGCCTCTCATTGGCTACTCGGCCGCCCAAGGGGGCGTTCCCCGCTCTCCTCTCAGGTTCTCCGAAGCGGAGCGCCGCCACGCCTCCTCTTTTTTTTCCTTTCATAGTCTCGCGTTGCCGGGCCGCGGCTGCGCAGGCGCCCCAGCCCGTCTCCCTCTCTCGCTCTCTCTCAGCAGCCGTCCCGCCGACGACGTCGCGCCCGGATGACGTCACGCCATGGCCGCCGTGCTTCGCCGCCGCCAGTAGAGGCCTGTCTCGCGCCCCGCCGCTTCCCGGAGCCGCTTGTTCCCCCCGCTCCCTTCCCCGACCCCCTTCCCGTCCGGCCAGGTGAGGAGCGACGGGCCCCGAGGTGGGCTGAGGGGAGCGGGGGCGCGGCCGAGGCCTGCTTCGAACGGTGAGGGGGCGCCGCCGGCCGCGCGTTGAACCTCGGGAGGGCGGCGGCGGGCAGGCCTCTCCCTCTGCCCTGGGGGAGGCTGGCGGCATCGGGGAAGGGGAGGCCGTGGCCCTCCCCAGGCAGAGGCTGCTGCTCGCTCGAAGCGGGGTGTGGAGATGGGGTGACCTCGAGGGGCTCCCACGGGGTGGGGGGGTCAGCTTTGCGTGGAGCAGCCTTTCCCAACCTGACCCTCCAGATGCGTTGGGCTTCAGCCCCCAGTATCCCCCAGCCAGGCGCTCTCTGGTGGACTACAACGCCCAGCATCCCCCAGACAGGTGCCCTCCAGGTGTGTTGGGCTGCAACTCCACCACCTCCTCCAGCTACCATGGAAGTTGTACTACAATACCTGTGTAGTACACACCTCTGGAGAGACCCACATTGAGGGGAGGCTGGTAGAAAGGCTTGGTGCTGCTCTGACAATGATAAGCCTTCAGTGGGGGCGGGGGAGCTGCCCAAGTACCACCTTATCGAGAAATGAAGCGGTCTCAGACACATAGCACTTTGGTCTATGTAGCCTAGGATTGTCCATTCTGACTGGAAGCATCTCTCCAAGTTCTGAGGCAGACATCCTGCTACTAAAGATCCTCTATCCTGGAAATCAAATCTTTCTTCATATGCCAGCCTTCCCCAACCTGGTGCCCTCTGGATGTGTTGGACTACAATTCCCATCATCTCCAACCAGTGGGCATTTTGGTGGAGGGGGGGGCTGTAGACCAACAAGGCTGGCACGTGCTCATCCACTGAGAGCTGGTAAGCTGCTTTCCACTTGGCCCACCCAGCCAAATCTTGCCTTCTCTGGCAGTGGCTCCCCAAGGCCTGAGGTAGATGTCCTGCCACCCAAGATCTTTTCTGGCTGGACATGCTGGGGATTAAATCTGGGGTTTTCTGCACATGTACTATTACTGAGTGGTGGCTGCTCCTTAATAACCCTTCCACCGAGTCAAGAGCCAGGCCATTGGTTCATCCGGTCCAGTATTGTCTTCTCTCTCTGGCAGCAGCTCTGTAAAGGCAGAGGGAAGCCTTTCTTAACTCTGCTTCCTTTGATCTTTTAAGTGGAGGTGCTGGGGATGGAACCTGGCCCCTTCGGCAAGCTAAGTAGGTGCTGTGCCCCTGAGTAATGAATCCTCCTGATAAACCTATGAAGCTGGCTTTATACTGAGTCAGACTCTTGGTCTGTCTAGCTCGGTATTTTCTTCTCTGGCAAAATTAGAAGTATTGTCTTCTCCAAGATATTTCCTAACTAGAAATTAATTTGGGCACTTTAACATGTACCGTACCACTGAGTGATAGCCAACCCCCTATAAAAAAGCTGTCTTATGCTGATTTAGAATATTACTATATCTAGTCCAGCATGGACTCCTGGTGAGGGTGGGTTGCTGATGTAGTTAACAAACCACCCACAACCCATGGGATGTTTTAGGATTGTGGGTGGTTTATTAACCATGCCAACAACCCACCCTCACCAGCTTCAGACGACACAACAAGCTGTGGTCAGGGCTTGAATATGTAAAAGTTGCCTGGCATGCAGCACAACCCACTGTGGCTTAAATAAGCCACAGGGGGCTGCATTGATTGTGCAAAGTGGGTCACTGAGTCAGATTTTTGGTCTGTTTAGCCTTTGTTGTCTACTGTAACTGGCAGTAGCTTTCCATGGTTGGGGCAGATAATTTTCTGCTACCCCAGACCATTTTAACAGGCAACACTGGGGATTGAGCCTCCTGCCTTCTGCATGCAAGGCGTTGAGCTACGGTCTTTCTCTGCCATTGGGCTGGAAGCTGGGGAAGGGTCTAGGAGATGACTGAAAGTCACTCTTGATTACTGAAAGAGTTGAAGAAACAGTGGAAGGAGAAAGTGTGAGCACGAAGACTTTTGCATCTATGCAAAAGATGGAGGAGCCGAGGCCTTTTTTTTAGACCATGCTTAGCTGCTGGAGATTCTGTATGTGCACGTAAACAGGGCGTGGTAGCTTCTGGGGAACTTGAAGAGAAGGAGCTCTGGGGCGGCTAGCAGTTACAGGGATTCCCTCTGGTTATTTGGGGAGCAGGATTAGGTCAAGCTGTCCCATTATTAATACTTAAATACCCAGTACTTTCACTGTTCAAAGTGGCTTGCATAATTGATCGTTATCCTTACAACAGCCCTGTAAGGTAGGTCAGTATGGTCTCCATGTTGCAGATGGAGTGAGCACCTGAGGGAGGGGCTTGCTTATGGCCACCAGGTGAGTTTGCAGCAGAGGCAAGAGTCAAACTGGCTCTTCCTTGCTATGTCTCTCTTTTAAGGTAAAAGCCTCACAAAGCAGTTTACATAAAAGCAATTAAGGGCATAATCCTCTGGGGATAGGCGGACGCTTCCGAACTCGGAGGTGACCGCCTATCCAATGCAGGGCAGGAGAAGCACGGAGGGGATCATCCTCTCCACACTTCAGCTGCCCTGCATTTGCAGCTAGACTACTGATTTCAGCTGTCTAGCCACGGGAAGGCAGAGCAGGGGATGCAGCTGCCGGACGACACATAGGATGTGTTGTGCCAGCATTTCCACCTTCCCCACCCCGTAACGCCCCATTTTTGCTGCTCCACACTCCTCTTCCAAGCATGGAGCGTGGGGCCCTTCTGAGCTGCCTGCAAGGCAGCGCAGGATGGAGGGAAGGTCAGTTCTCCAGGAAACAACATTCCGAGGTCAGTTCCCGGAAAACCAAATCTCCTATGACCGTCTAGCTGCTGACTAGCAGCCATAGGATTGCTCCCTAAAGCAATCATCTATAAAAATAATCAAATGCAGTAGCAGGAAAAAACAAAGCCAAAATAAAACAATCACCCTAGTAACATAATCCTCTACATGTCTTCTCAAAAGTACCTCTCATTGAATTTGGCATGGCTTCTTAGACACCAGCCTCCAGTTGGTTTCCTAGATGGTTTCCTAGATGCCAGCATCCAATTTCTTGGTGCCTGGAATTTTTCCCCAGCAATGGCAAGGAATAAAGAAGCAGGAAGGCCTCATTATATGATTGATCATATGATCTGTAATATTAAAGATCTTTTGGAGGAGGTTCATTCATGATCTGTTACTTCTGCAAGGAATCCTAGGAGGATTTAGCTGCATCTGTTTCTAGCATGGTGTAGTGGTTAAAATGATGGACTAAAGACATCCAGGTTCAATTCCCTGTTCGGACATGAAGCTCACTGGGTGACCTTGGGCCAATTGCTATCTCCAAGCCTAAGCTACCCTACAGCGTGACTGTGTCAATGAGGGTGGGGAGAATCATGTACACTCCCTTGAGCTCCTGAAGAGGGAAGGCAGGATAAAAATTGGAGTAAGTTAATGAATCAAGATTTGGCCACTGTTAAAAACATTATGCTCTCTGTGAAGTCTATCCAACGCTACATGCCCAGCAAACGGTTTATGAAATGGTAGAGCAGCTTTCCTCAACCTGGCACTTTCCAGATGTTTTGGACTACAACTCCCATCATCGCTTACCTTTGGCTATGCTTTCTGGGGCTGATATGGGTAGTAGTCCAAACATCTGCAGGGCACCAGGTTGGAGAAGGGTGAGCAACATGTTCTCATGCCAGCTGGAGCTTTGGTGATTTAGGACCATCTTTAGACCACGTTTGTAGTTGGCAGAGTGCTTTGCTTGGCAGATGTCATGCCCAATATATTGTTGCCCAGTTCTGGTGACAAAAAGCAAATTATATCTATAGCTCTGGGGCAAAAATCCTTTGGGATTGAATAGCATCGAGGCAAAAGCCAAATCTTGTTCTCTTTACAATCTGGCATGGTTATTCACATGAGATAATTTTCTTCCCTTGTCATAACTTATTACTTGTGTCATAAGCACAAGTTTCAATGTTCTGGTTTTTAATCTTGCAATTTATTAAGTTAGTTTACTGACTTCTCTTGTGCTAGGCATTCATTCGTTGTCCTCAGCCTTTCTCCAGGCTTGTTAATACTTAGATACCTTGTAACCTGGGGTGGGTGAGGATTGGCTGCAGGTGGGGAAGGAGAGATTCTTCTAAATGGGAAGATATAGAAGTGAGCCAAGCTCCAGTACATAGGAGGACAATCTTCCCACCCCCATTTCGTAGCAATTTGACCGAGAGAAAAACTTCTTCCTGGCCCCAGATATGTTCAGTGACATCCTATGACCCAGTTCACATGATCAAACAACCCATGGTTTGTTAATCATGGGTTGTTTTGAGTGCGTGGGAGGAAGCAAACATGCTGGGTTCTGCCTATTTCTTCTTTCAAGTAACAACCCAGGAACATTGCATTGTTATCTAGAGGTTAAAAGACCAGAGTTAACCCATGGTTTTTTTGTTAGGTTAACTCTGAGTTGTTTAACCCCTAAACAATGCAGAGTTTCTAAGTTCAGTCATCGCCAAACAACGCAGAAATAGGGCATTCCTAGGTTGTTAACTGAAAGCAGAAGTGGCGAGCGGGCAGGAGGCAGCATGCTCACTCACTCCTGCACGCCCTGCCAGTTCCTGGGTTTAAACAACCCAGGAATTGCCTGTGACATGCAAATTCAGTCTATGTATAAACCATTTGGGGAGATTTTCAGCCAGGCTGTGATTCTTTTATGTTCCTGAGAAGTCATCGGCTAATATTGGATCCTGGGAGTCAGAACAATTAGCAAGCGAAACACTTTCATCCTTTAGTTTATCAGTAAAGCTATATTTAGGTATTACCTTCCATGCCAAAGAATGTGTCCTGGGAAGGTATCTCAATCACATCTTCCCAAATTGTGTTTGCTTTTAAGCCATCTGTTTGAGCCAGCCTAAGAAACAATCTGAGCTCATCTTCCTCTGACGCTTTGTATATTGCCGTAAGCCTGTTAATGCCAAACTTTAGATGTTTAAGATTGTAAGCAAACTGCCACGTCTATGCTCAGAAGAGGATAATCTGATTCAAATTATTTTAAAATTGTAATCAGAAAACAGTGGGTATGGTCATGAAAATTTCTTATCTCTAGATTGGCCTTTAAGTACATAAAAATGGCTAATTTGTGGGAAGCTCATCCAAGCTACGCTTTACTGCCCTAAGCCATAATTTAACAGGAGGCAATTAGCGGCATGCTTTGAGCTCCTAACAACATTACCTTAGTTAGCATTTGAAGTAATTGTGCAAACCTAGATATGCTAGAAATTTAAAACTGGCCTCAGATTTTATTCTCCATCTTGATATTGGTTGGTAGGCAGGTGGATGGACATGCATGCACACACACACACAAATGATGCTGTTGCAGTGTGCTAAAGGCAAGGGCTATTAAAGCTGAAGTTCATTCCTTACCCAAACATTCCATGTAGTAGTAGTTATCACTGTCACTTTTTCTCTCCTGCAAAGCCTCCTTTGTGGGCTTATTGCCAAAATAAAATTATGGAAGCCATGACATTAGCTGGCATTTTAAAGCTCGCTCTCTCCAGAGCTTGCTACTCTCTGTTCTGCTTCCCCAGCCAGCTGTTTGGGGCCTGTCAATGGGTGCAGTGGCACACCTGCCTCCAGCCCACATCCCAAGCCTGGGAACACACTCACACACACATTTACCCATCCCCCAACTAATGCTGCTCTTGTTTTTGAGTACATGCCTATCCCCCAAAGATGTGCAGGTGTTCCTCCTATCCACGTATCTGGAGTTGTGGTTGCTGCCTCATATGTCTTTAAAGTTTCTTTCCTTGGATTTCTCTAGTTTGGCTGAAGTGTTCGGGACACAAGAACCATCACGTTATACCCAGAGGAGAGTTTCTGATGAAGCGGACTCAAGTCCACAAAAACTTCTGCCAGAATAAACCTGCTAGTCCCTTAGGTGCCGCAAAATCCTCTGTCGATCTTGCTGCAACAGGCTAACACCGCTCCCCCTCTGGAATATTTCTGTCTAGATGTTGTCTTCCTCCCCAAACCCTGGGAATAGAAATCCATATTAGGACTATATGTATGTCATGATTTCATGTGCTCTGCACTCTGTACCCCAGTTGCTGGGGAACATGGGCAGGAAGGTGCTGTTGTGCTCATGTCCTGCTTGTGGATTTCCCATGGGCAGCTGGTTGCCCACTGTGCAAACAGAATGCTGGACTGGATGGACCCTTGGTCTGATTCAGCATAGCTCTTCTTATGACTAAATTAGTGAATTAAATAAATGTCCATATATTGACTTTGTATAAATTTACCTTTTACACTTTGGATTTCTAAAAAAAACATGGATTTTGTTGGTTTGTTTTTTGTTGCTGTGGTATTTAGATTTGACAGCGCTGGGGAAGAGAAGCGAGGGAAAAGAGGAAGACAGAAAGGGTTTATCTGCCTGTAGCGGTGGGGCAATAGTTGGAGGAACAGGCTGCTCTGCCAAGACATGTAACTTGACAATGTGTTCATGATGCCTGGTGCTGCATGTCTCTCCGGCAAGCTACATTTATCACCAGGTTTTCCTCCATAAGGGTCAGGTGCTTGTATTTCAGGGGTATTCAACCTCTTTCAGCCTGAGGGCCAAATTCAATTTCAGAGAAGCTCTTGGGGCCAAACTGCAGTGGTGGGTGGGGCCGAGGAAAATTGAGTTGGGGGGCAAAGGGGGCAGGGGCAAAATGTCAAAAAAAACCCAGCATGTTCTAATTTAAAGGTCTTACTGCCAGTAACTTAGCTTTAGGAGAGGCATCTCAACCTTTTAGAATGGGAAGAAAAAGAAAAGCCAGGAAACCATGAAATTACTGGTGATCAGGGGAAAGGGTGTGGGTTCAGGGGAAGGGGCATGGCCTGATTGAAACCCCAGCCATGAGTTTCTGCACCCCTGTTGTACTTGGTGCATTGCCAGGGGTTGCATCTTTCATGTGCAATTGCAGCAGATACTAGATTCATTGCTTACAAGGGGAACCTGGATGCTGTCTTATGCAGTCTGCCCTCTGTAGCTGAGAGCAGAGGAAAATCGGATTTGAAGGCTGCAGTTGTAATTGGCATTGTTAGGTAGTTATGCCCAGTCTCTCCTTTAAGAGTGTACACTTGGATTTTACCCTTAAAGAGTATTTCCACCAGACAGCTAAGAAATATAGGAATGATTGAGGCTTAAAGCTGCACCCTTAAGCAGCAGTCCTGAAACCACTCTTGTCCCAGCCAGTTATTTATTTATTTTCTTTGTTACAGACTAGCAGGCCCTGATGGATGTTTCCAAAAGCCCTGAGCAAAACCCCCGCTCTCCCGACGAGAACGAGGAGGAAGACGGCCAGCAGCTCTCCGAGGACGAAATCCTGAAAGAGAGTGGTTCGGAACAAGATGGAGAGGAAGGGCAGGGCACCAATTTGGGGGAAGACGAAGAAGACACGGCCAGAGTTTTGAGCCATGAGGAGGAGGAGAACCACTCAGATGAAGAGGACCACTTAAGTGAAACCAAGTCTCAGGACTCTGACAATAACGAGCAAAGCAGGGAGCTGAAATGCTCGCTGGGTGTCAAGGAGGATGAGGAAGACCAGGCTAACGACCTTGGTGATGAAGCATCCTCAGTCACTCGGGAACTGGACGAGCATGAATTGGACTACGATGAGGAGGTTCCTGAGGAGCCGGGCGCCAGTGCTGCTGACGACGAGGCTGACAAGGCCGGGGGAGAGGAGGAGGAGGAGGAGGAGAAGGGATATGACCCCCCCGAGGATGACAAAAAATCTTGCACAAAGAGTGATGACGAAAAGGATGGGCAGGAGCCTCTCAAGGAGAAGAAGAAAGAGGAAGATGGAGAAATTGATGATGGCGAGATTGACGTAAGTTCAGCTCCTTCCTGCAATCTCACCTTCTCCCCACTAACCGATTTACCTGGAAATCAGGGCCTGCAAAGCATTTTGGTGCCCCCTTCTGTTTTCTAAACCTGCATGCACTGGTAATTTTTCATCAAGGAGGCTAAATACGCATGCTGAGATCTCATGGCTATGTCATTTTTGAAATGGCTGGATACATGTGAATTTCATGGAAGGATCACTGTAGGCCTTATTGAGAAAAACATAGAAGCAAAGGAATGGTGAAATGGAGCTGCAACCAACCAGTTGAGTCCAGAGCTTATGTGCTGTGTTTCAGTGTCTGTGTTGCAGTAGAGAAAGCTTTTCCCAGCATGTTGTTTCAGTTCTTCCCTGCCCCACATTGCCAGAATTTAGCAGCAGGAGAATAGACCCCTGTGAGGTGGGCTTCTCTGTAGTTCCCTTTTTCTCAGTTATTTTAAGCATTTGTGTAGCACTTTCAGACGTTCACAGTGCTTCTCACACATCATCTTGCTATTCTTATACCAACTCTAGTACAGTAAGTCAGTATTACTGTCCCATATTACAGATGGGATAGCTGAGGCTGAGCGGGAGTGGCTTGCCTAAGGCTATGTTGGGAGTTCATAGTAGGTGAGAAACAAAACCAAGGGCTTCCCGATTTGTAGCTTAATCTCTTAGCCACTACTCTTTCTCACTCTCTCTGTTCTTCGTCAGCAGCCCTTCTCTGTTTCTTCCATTTGTCATGCAATATCCTGCATTCTCTCCTCACCTTCTCCCTGAAGTTACTACCTTGGATGCCTCAGCCAAGCCGTTCGATATATCAGTCAATTCATGTAGGGTACCTGAAGCACTACCATAAATATGACTAGGAAATGTTAAGGCCACAACTCAGAGGTAGAGCACCTGCATGTATGTAAGTGGTCCTTTGTTAAGCCCCTGGGATCTCGAGTTAAAAGGCAGTAGGGCCTCTGTCTGCCTGAGATCTTAGAGAATGGCTGTCAGTTGAAGTGGATGCTCCTTAGCTAGATCAGGGGTGTTGAACCTCAGGCCCATGGACCAAACCTGACCCTCTGGTGTTCCTCAGAGGGCCACGTCCCTTTCGCCCATCCTCTTTCTCCCAACCACCAATTCTTTGGTGGTTTCCTGGCTTTTGTGTGTCTTTTCCCCCAGTCTAAAAGATTGAGCTGCCTCTCCTAAGTCTTAGTTATTGACAGTAGAAGCTTTCAGCTACAATATGCTGACATTTGGGGTAATTTTCCCCTGCCCCTTTTGCCATTGGCCCCATCCGCCACTGAAACGCAGCCCTAGAAATTGAATTCAGCCCTTGGGCTGAAAGAGATTCAACACCCCTAGGCCAAGAATAAGACAGCTTCAGATGTTTACACTCAAATGATTAAGTTTTTAGGGTACCTGGCTTTGCATCTCCATGGAGTCTAGTGGGGCTTGTCAATTTCCAGCGATTGTCATTTGACAATTCCCTTTTATCAGCTTATGGTGGCAGGAAGCTTGACTGTGCATGCATCAGAAGGTTTGCCCGGCCCATGTATGTTCATGTAAGCTCCCTGTTTCTGCATTATGGATTGCCTTAAATCCTACCTGCTTCTGGAGAGGGATGCCAGTCAGTCTATTAAGGAGAGCATCCTAGAGGCATAACTCATCCTCGGAGAGTTTCTTAATCCGATACTTAAGCTTTCCAATTCTATGAGGCTTGCTCTGATAAATACAATATGAGGCTGCCCTCTAGGCAGCTTTCAGACATAAGCTTATGACGGGCGTCTCTGCTGTCTCGTCATGAATTTTCCTCCCGATGTTTTTCCTTCCCTCCTGCTTAAAGGTTTACAGAGAGCTGGCACACTTCTCCAGAAAGTGTTTGCTTGTGTTGCTCTGCTTGCATTTAGGCACTGTACCCAGGCACAACTGTTTCCAGACAAAGGCAGTGGGATAACTTTTCCCCCCTTGCTATTTGAATTAGTGTTGTAAGGCATTACTGCTTATGCAGGGTAAATAAATAGATTTATATTTATTAGAATTGCTTGTCAGCTGATCTGCCCAAGCCATTTACAGGCCTTCTGTGAAGGCATGGAATGTTCATGAACATTCTAACTGCTCAGAGGGAAACTGTCAGCAGTGTAATGTTGACGAGCCCATGCAGCTTCTGTGAAGAAGGTGAAAGATCAGTTTGCATTAGAGAAAACCCATGCAAAGGACAGAACCCATGCAAAACCCATGCAAAGGATTACTATTTGTAATCTGCCCAGAGAACATTAGTTATTGGGTGGGTATGTGCTAAATAAATAAATATGCTGTTGTTGGGGAAGGTGCTTTGCGAGCTATGAACCACAGTAAGGCCCGAGTGAGGAGGCAAGGGGAGTCCTCATGCATTGAACTGAGCTAACAAACCAAATCTTTAGATGTGGGTCTCTAGCAAAGTTTGACTGGGAAGTCTCTAGAATTCTCTGGGAATTGATCACTGAAGATCCTGACAGTGGTATCTTGTATCTCAGCCTTCCCCAACTTGCTGCCTTCCTGATGTGTTGGATTGCAACTCCCAACACCCACACGCAGTTGTGCTGGTTGGGGGTGCTGGGAGTTGTAGTCCAGCACATCTGGAGGGCAGCAAGTTGGGGAAAGCTGTTTTATCTGGCCTCAGAAAGCATGGCCTGCATGCACTAAAGAGAGCGGGTGGCCTTCTGGTTTGGCTGCCTCAGCTTGGTGGAACTGGTATCTCATTTGTCTTGTATCGAGCCACTTGAAAGACAGCTCTAGTTTGGCGCTTAAGGCAGCCAGTGGTCGTAAAAGCCCTGTAGACAACAGGTAACATCTGAGCCTGTGAGACAGCAATTGTGCTCCTCCCGGGAGAGGGGAGTGCAGCTGTTATGATAAATACTCAAGGCAGCAAAGTGGCAAGAAAGCAGACCACAGTTGAGAGCAAAACTGAAAGAAATGAGAAGCCTGGTATGCTTCAGCCCTAGATTTTTGTGCCTGCTTGTATTGAATAGCCTGATTGAGAAGGCGCTCAAAGGGCACTGCTGGGCTTGATCAAAGGTGTCCTTGGGAGTCCCAGCCCCACAGCTACCTGTCGAACAGTCACATAGCATCTTCCAAAGAGCTTCCTGGTGGCATGGGGTCCACCAGGAATGTTGCTGAAGGGAAGCGGCCTTCACCCAGTCCTTGTTGTCAGACCTCTTTGAAGAAACTTGAAGGAACAGACATTAAGGCCTGCTCTCTAACACAGTCCATAGAAACATACCGAGCTGTCTTAAGCCAGGTCAAACTATTCCTGCACCTGTCCTGACTTCTCCAGGGCCTCAAGCAGAGGCCTTTCCCAGTCCTCTTGCCCAAAATATTTCTTAGGTGGAGATGGCAGGGAGTGGGATTGGCATCTTCCACAGGCAAAGCATATATTCTTCCACATGCTTGTTGTAACCATCGGTTGAAACAATAAAAGCTTTATTATCATATTCTACCACTGAGCTATCCCCGCCACCCCTCTCTGCACAAAGAAAAAGTTGCCAGGGGTGGAACTTCTGCCCTTCTGCATGTAAAGCACTGGCCCATTGTTTGATTTCAGAACGATATCGCTTTTACTGTCTGATCTTTCCAGCTTAGTAATTTTGAAGGCCATCATAAAGAATGCCCAGCTTTTTTTCCCAGTCTGTTCTGCTCGAGGGTGGTTTCCCATTTTTAGGAAGAGAGTAAGAGCGCCAGGCCACATTGTGGTTCTCTCCTGTGCTTCCCAAAAGAGGGATAAAAAAGGGAGAGGGGGATGCTGCAGCAGTGAACAGTAAAACCGGTTTAACATCTTCTCTTAAAAGCTGCTTGTAACTCTGATTGCCTCTAAATTTAATAGGGTGGAACCTTATCTGCATGCCTGGCATCCTACAGATCTATGAATAGGAGAAACCCAGAAATAAAGCACTTCTGGTGTTCTGTACTAAAGTGGGAGGCAGCAGCGGGGGTCGGGAAGAAATCAGTGTTCTGTTCAAAGTGAACTTACCCATGCCAAAGTTATCTGGTGCAAATCAAGCAGTGTCTGCAGGGCTTCCTTAAAGCTTTTCGTTTTTGAAGCTTTCCTTCAGCTGTGCAGAACCTCAGACCTAGGGCTAAATGCAGGCTACCTGGGCTCCCAATCTGGCCCTTTGGGTTCCCTAGGTGACCATGCCCCTTTTCCCCAACCACCGATCATTTTGCGGTTTCTTGGCTTTTGTGCAGTTTTTCCCCATTCTCAAAGCTTGAAATCCTTAACTTCGGTGACTGGCAATAAGAGCTTTAAGCTTAAATAGGCTGTTACGTTTGGAATTTTTGGCCTCACCCGCCACTGTAGCTTTTGCCCCACCCACCACTGTAATGCGGCCCCTGAGAGTCCTCCAAAATGGAATTCAACCTCGGTCTGAAAGAGGTTCAGCACCCCTGCTTTACTTGGAATCCAGCTCATGAGTTGTTGGAGAATCTATTAAGATTTTGGCAGTGTTGCACATGTGGAGGAAAAGGAAAGGTAGCTGAGGTGAGATGGGGTACTCTGGGGGGGGCAGGGGAGATGACTAGCAAGTGAGCGAAATCGGTAGCTCTGTTAAAGCAGTGAGGCCTTCCACCTACTTTCCTACTGCCTGAACAACATCAAATGCATCTCCTGAACCTTGAGGGCTAGTAGTCCTCACAGACAGCAGAGAAAGGCAGGGGCAGGGAGAGGAAGCAGTGACAGAGACTTGGTAAGGCCTGTTGTGGCTGGCCTAAGATGGTCCACAGTTCACCTGTTGAGGAGCAGGTGGACTGAAAGTTCCAGATGGCTCTGAAAACACAACATCTTGGCCTCTTCAGTCATCTTGCTTGAAGGGTTGCCGCGAAATCGGTAGCTTTGCTGCCATAGCATCTTCTGCACTGTTAAGTACCTGCCCCTCTGTGCCTTTCAGGATGACGATCTGGAGGAGGGAGAGGTCAAAGACCCCAGCGACAGGAAAGTGAGGCCACGTCTCACCTGCCGGTTTTTTGTGAAAGGTAGGAGCTAAGGCCAAGCCATCCCTTTCCTCTTGAGCCTTCACAGAGGCAGCTGTGAGGACTTAAGTTTCTGATGCCTGGCTTCCTGAGTCCTCCCAGCTTCTGTACAGATGAACTTATCCCGGGTTGTTTCTGTCCGTTATCAAGCTGCATCAGTTCAGAGGTTCTCAAGTGTTGTCACAGTGAGTATCGTCAAAGACCGTTCACCTTTAGGGGGAGCCCTGTTGGATCAGGCCAAGGTGGGCCCATCTAGTTATTATCCTGTCTCCATTTTAGGGAAGCCCACAAGCAGGGTGTGGAAGGAGCAGTCCCCATCTAATGTTTGTCCCCGGCATCTCTGATATTCACAGCCTGCCTCTGGATGAGGAGGTTCCATTTATCTATCATGGCTAGCACCTATTTTTCTCTACATCAGAGGTATTGAACCTCAGGCCCAGGAGCCAAATCTGGCCCACCTGTGCTCCCAGTCCTGCCCCCTGGGGTTCCCCAGAGAGCCCCTTCCCCAATCCCTCTCTCTCCAGACCACCAGTCGTTTGGTGGTTTCCTGGCTTTTGTGCATTCCTTCACCCCATTCTAAAAGACTGAAATGATGCTCCTAAAATTTAGTCACTGGATACGCCCACAAAGCTCTTCAAGTAAGAGCTTTAAGCACAGTGGTGGGCAAGAGGTAGATCTCCAGATATTTTGGAGTCAACTCCCATAGGCCCCTCCCAGCATGGCCAGTAATGCTGGGAGTTGAAGTCTAAACACCTCGAGATCTACCTTCTGCCCACCCTGAGCTAAATCATGTGGGGGGGTGTTAGCCCGCTCCCCTTTTCCCCTAATCCCATCCTTTTTCGTTCCGCCCTGCCCCCATTGAAATGCAGCCCCTAAGAGCATCTCCAAAATGGACCCTGGCCCTCAAGCTGAGAGAGGCTTAACACCCCTGATCTATGTGGATCTCAACCCCCCAGCCATCACCAAGGCAGTGGGTGGAAACCAGATAGTCCCGGGCTTTTTAAGTCTGACTCTTACCTCCAGCGTTGACTTTCATACTCTTGCATTGCAGCTTGGATTTTTGAAAGTTTTTTTTTAATGTCTGTGTTTTGTTGTTATGCTGCTGTTTTGTTTATTACATAGTGTAAGGTTCCCTGGGAAAGTTTTTGAAGAGTAGGATATATTTTCTTAAAGTAAATAAACCAACTGCCAAGTCTTGAGAGGACAGTTTTGACATTGCTTTGGAAGGATCTGTTGCATATATGTAGTAGGGACTGGGAGGAGGTAGACCGGGGCAGAAGAAACTCATTTTATGACTAGGTGAACTCTGTGAATTCATAAAATCTATTTTTGAATTGGCAGCTGTAGCAAGTAATCCAAAATGTAAGAAAAACAAGAACTGTTTTTAAAAAACACACACTTCATTTCCAGTTCTGAATTGTGCTGTCACCCAATTAAAGAAATCATATGAGTTATACATGGTTGATTAAATGTCCTCCTGAGTAAAAATAATATTTCTCACTTTTTCCCTGTTTTCTGCATGAAGCCATTAAAAATTTCTGGACATTTCTTTCTGCAGGGCACTGTACTTGGGGAATGAACTGCCGGTTTATTCATCCTGGTGTGAATGACAAAGGAAACTACTCTCTAATCTCCAAGCCAGATCCTTTCTCTCCTAATGGTGCACCTCCTATTGGCCCTGGCCCTCACCCTCTGATGCCAGCCAATCCTTGGGTATAGTAGAATTACTTTCTTTTCCAGTCTTCTCATCATGGTTTAATTTTGAACGCTGAGAGGCTGACCAGGCCGCATGGCATGAAAGGCTCTACAAATACTGGGGCAGACAAGGAGCATCAAGTTGGTGTTTATAGGTCCCACACAGCTGCCTTGTGTTGATCTCCTAATGGTTGCCTGACCTGGGCAACGCAGCACCTTTTGAGTCATGTGTAGGCTGTAGCACGGTTTTGTGTGGCCTGAGGATCCTTGTTTTAGAAAATCTTGTCTCTGATGTTAGAAGAGCAGGGGTACACATAGCCCTGTACTCCTGGCCCTGACTGGAGCCACCCAAAATTCAGCCTCTGAGGGCAAGGGCATCGTTCTTGGGCCCATTATTTGAGATAACTCAGTTGTGTGTGCATACCATGACTCAGTGCAGCATCCTCATATGTTGAGGGCATGCACAGTATCACAGAACCACTGCCTGAAACTGTCATGCCACTTACTTTTATAAGCAACTCTGGGAGCCCATTCAGCTAAAGGGTTGGGTATAAATGTGATAAATCAATAATCAATAAATTAGAACTATATTAAGGCGTTTGTAGTTGCTTTCTAGAGCCATGCTGCTCTCACAAAGCAACACACAACCAAGGAGAAAGGCAAGACACAAAGATGAAAAAAGGGCCCATTAGCAAACATAAAGGATATGTTGAGAAGCTGCTCCTGGATATATAAGCTAATCACAATCTCAGGTTAAATGCAGTGTTAAAGAGGGAGATTTTCAAGCCACACCCGAACACCTATAACTCGATGCTTATGAGCCCAATCCTTGAACCACATGCTGGGAAGTATGGTGGCATATTTCCTAAAGACTTCCAAACCAGACAGTAAGGGGGAAAAGAAACCCAATTTTACTTTTCCAAGTCTCTCTTGGTTCATGTATCTAATTTTTTTTATATTCTGGGGCAGCAAGCAGGCTGCAAGACTTCACTGAGTGAGGGATGCAACCCTTCCTTGTATCCCCAGAATTGTTTCCTAGAAAGAAACTTCATAAAAGGCCTCTTAGGTCCAGTTCCATTCTCAGAATGCAACCAGCAGATTACATGGAATACACACAGAACAACATTTTGTGCCCAGAGAGCTTCAGCTATTGGTTAGTATAGAAATGTAGTTAATAAATAAAACAAGCCCTGCTTGTTTGGAGAGAGTGCAGTTGCCCATGTAAAGGAACTTTCTCAAATACTGCAGAAATGCCAAGCAGCCGGGGTAGGCTATAAACATGCAAATTTGATGCAATAAGCCTTTCTGAGTTACTTATAAAAGGTGTGTGTCTTTCAGATCAGTACTTTATGAAGGTTTTTCATTATCTATTACAGCAGCAATAGATACTAAAAGGCAAAGAAGTATAAAATTAGAACAAAAACATTTTACATTTAAAAAAAAATAACTCTCATCTCTCCTTTGGCTGGCTTGGAACTTATTGGGAAGGGTGTGGGAGAAGGCTTCTAATACGTCAACTATATCCCTGTTGCAGCCTTGGGACCCTGCAGAAAAACTGAAAATTGCTGGAAAGGGGGCATGTGTATTGATTGCTGGGGATTGCGCATACATTGAAATTTTGGCTAATGCCAAGCAGAAAAGGAACCTGAATTTGCTGCTTTTAGTCTGTTACCAAAAGCTTTAGGAAACTTATCAGAAAAGCAACCCAGCATGTCTGCCAGCTGGGACTGAGTATCTACCAAATCCATGCATGTTTTATGCCAGTTGCTTCAGTGGTCCACATATTTTTGGTCGGTCTGCCCTTCTCCTGGTCCCCAAGGTTCTACAGAAGCTTACAGGGGGGATCTTTATCTGACACTGAACTCCAGAACAGTTCTCACACAAAACTCAATGTGCAGAAGTAGCCGTTGGACCACTGTGTGTAGAGGCCACCTGATTCGGCCTCCCAGAGCCGTGGCCCAGTTGTCAGTGCAGTGGGAGGACATCTGCTCGTGAGCATGGGGCTAGGTGAAGTGGCAAAATTGGTAATCGGAGGCTCCAGCCCTCCAGTGTCCTGGAAGAGGCATCTCTGTTGTCTTCTCTGTCTCTTACCATGAAACTTTGTGAGAGGGTAGATGGAAGGAGGAACCATTGGCAAGGTAGGGAGCCACTAATAAAGATTTTGAAAGTGGCAGGCCAAGGGGAGAGTCCCCAAAACTGAAGCTGTTCAACCATGGAGGTGGAGAAGACAGCTGGGTAATTGCTAACCCCCTTCCTCCTAGCGAAGGCTTCTGTTGGAGCAGACTTTGGGGCGTGGGCCACATCCCTCCTCCCACCCTGTGCCTGACGCTGGTCCTGCCGGACATGCTCCCTTGCTAGCAGCACTTGGTGCTGTCAAGTGGATTTGGTGTAGCCTGATTGGGAGGAAAATAAAAGCGTGCATGAGATTGTTTTCTGTCAGCCTGGCTCCTGAGAGAGTGCTAAGGCAGTTTTCAATATTGAATAAATCAGTGGTGCAAACATTTGTACATCCTATCCTGAGCCCCTTGGAGAACGCAGGCTACACATTGATATGTGTACCAAACAGGTTTTCCACCCTTGACCATAAAAGACTTTAAGATAAAAGCAGTCTTTACAGTAAGAAAGTCAAATTCCTGATGGTTGTATACAGTCAGGGCCAGAAATATTGGAACAAATATAACTGTTTTGGCAGTTGGCCTCTATACCACCACATTGAAGTTGAAAGGAAACACACCCAGATGGGAGCAAAGTCAGGACTTTCAACTGTAAGTCAAGGGGTTTGACAAAAGTGGGGCACTAACCATTCAGGAAGTACAGCCAGTGGCATACACACACACCCGTCGTTGGTGGCTCATAAGTAATGGAACGAATGGCTGACAAGCGGCTGCATGGCCAGCTGTGGCCTGTTTCCTGGGCACCCCATGACCAATCAAGCAGAGAAAAGGCCTGGAGGTGGTTCTGAGTGTTACATTTGCATTTGGTAGCTGTTCACTGGAACTCCCAACATGAGGTCCAAAGAGGTCCATGCGAGTGAAGGAGGCCGAGGAAACAAAATAAACCCATCAGAGAGATAACAAAAACAGCGGGAGTGGCCAATACAACAGTTTGGAATATCCTGAAAAAGAAGGAAAACTGGCAAGCTCAGCAACAGCAAAAGGCCTGGAAGACCACGGAAGACAACTAAAGTGGATGACCACAGAATTCTGCTCATGGTGAAGAGGAACCCTTTCACAACATCTAGCCAGGTCAAAAACGCTCTTGCGGACATAGGCATGTCATTGTCAACATCTACAGTCAAGAGACGGCTTTATGAATGTAAATACAGAGGCTTCACAACAAGGTGCAAACTACTGGTAACGCTCAAGAACAGACAGGCCAGATTAGCCTTTGCCAGCAAACACCTCAAAAAGCCTGCCCAGTTCTGGAATAAGATTCTTTGGATTGATGAGACCAAGATTAACTTGTACCAGAATGATGGGAAGAGAAAAGTATGGAGAAGGAAAGGAACAGCTCATGATCCAAAGCATACCACATCATCTGTCAAACATGGAGGCAGGGTTATGGCATGGGCATGTATGGCTGCCAATGGAACCGGGTCACTGGTGTTTATTGATGACCTGACTGCTGATAAAAGCAGCAGGATGAATTCTGAAGTGTATAGGGCTATACTTTTCTGCTCAGATTCAGCTGAGTGCTGCCAAACTGATAGGACGCCGCTTCATATTGCAGATGGGTAATGACCCAAAACATACAGCAAAAGCTACCCAAGAGTTTCTCCAGGCAAAGAAGTGGGATGTTCTTCAATGGCCAAGTCAGTCACCTGAGCTCAACCCAATAGGCCATGCTTTTCCCTTACTGAAGACAAGACTGAAGGCAGAAAGACCCACAAACAAGCAGCAGCTGAAGGCAGCTGCAGGAAAGGCCTGGCAAAGCATCTTGAGGGAGGAAACTCAGCATTTGGTCATGTCCATGGGTTCCAGACTTCAGGCAGTCATTGACTGCAAAGGATTTTCATCCAGGTATTAAAGGCGACCCTTAAGTTTGAAATGATGTTGGTTTGTTCCATTACTTATGAGCCACCAATGATTGGGGGGGGGGGGTATGCCACTGGCTGTACTTCCTGAATGGTTAGTGCCCCACTTTTGTCAACCCCTTTGAATTACAGCTGAAAGTCCTGACTTCGCTCCCATCTGGGAGTGTTTCCTTTCAACTTCAGTGTGGTGGTGTACAGAGGCCAATTGCCAAAACAGTTATCCTTGTTCCAATATTTCTGGCCCTGACTGTATTAATATAATTTTTACCATTGGCAAATTCAATTAACTTCCCAAGTGCCACCAAAATGGAGGTGATGGGCAGAAAGAGTCATACTTTGTTAGAAAGGGACAGTGGACATAATGAAAATGCATGTCACCTCATTCTGGGATCATCATCCTTTTCTCCTTTCTGACAGGGAGGGCCTGTAGTTGATGAAATCTTGCCACCGCCGCCACCAGACCCTCCAGCAGAAAGTGCTTGGGAACGAGGACTCCGTCATGCTAAAGAGGTAAATACAGCTTGGGCACAAACACAGCAGGGAAAATGCTATGAAGCTGCTTTACAAAGGCATTCAGACTGTTCTCCAGACCAGCACTTGGAGGATTAGGAATGAGCAGGCATAAACCTCAGGCTTGCATGCTCTTTCCTCCCTCTTCTGGGCATGATGGAATGCAACAAGAAGCTTCCAATCATGGATTGCAGCAAATAATTATTTCCCCCATCCAGACAGGATGGGTAACAGTGGTTTCTGGCAACTTGCAGTTGAAAGACCTTTCCTCGCACCCTGGAGTTAGGGAAAGACTGTTGGCGTACATTGCCAAGTAGTGTCTGCTCTGGACTGGCAGTCACTCTCCATGTTTACCACACGTGATCCTTCCCAGCCTTGCTACTTGACATGCTTTAGATGGAGGTCCGGGGGCCATTTTTGTCCCCCTGTGACACACACCCAATGGATGCTGCACAGGCTACGGGGCACCCTAGAAAAAATATTAAATGGCAACGTCCGTAGTGCTACAGAGTGTGGAAAGAGTCAAATTTAGCTTGTTTGCAAGCTAAATGTGACACTTTTGGTGGCTACCTATGGCTAACTTTTTTTTTTCTGCCGGCAGCAGGGGCTGCACTGGGGGGGCAGCAGGATCTACATGTTGCCCAACCCTGTGCGAAGGACTGGACTTGGCACCTTTGTGCGTCAAGCACATGCTCTGCCATTAAGCTATAGCCCTTTACTGTAGTAAGCAAGTTTCCCCAGTGACATGCAAGCATGTCACATTCAGCACAACCTCTTTTTTTCAGTTTTTGAGCAAGTTCCCTAGGAAACCCTGTTTAAATATTTACTTGACCAAAAAACATTACATTTCTCAAAAAGCCAAGGTAGCTACGCAGGCCACTCTTCGAAACAGAAAGCCACGAAAACGTCAGCTAATGTCACTTGTGTCCTAGTCATCATGAGGTCACTGGCTGATGCAGTCACTGGCCTGCGAGCCTGCATGGTCAGGTCAACAGATGCCATACCCAGTCCTGTGATTGTGCAGAGGCTGATGGACTGATTTTTGTACAGCCTGATGAAATTGACTAGAGCGCAATCTCAAGCTTTCAAGAAGCAGTTAGTAGTGCAGTTGCAGAGTGAAAAAACAAGCACTCTAATATTTTTTTTAAAAACAACACCAGCAGAAGGATAGGAAGCATTTTGGTGTATCAGTTTATATTTTAATTACTTAATTTGCATCTTTGGTGACATTTATTGGAGGCCACTTGGTTAACGGTGCAGTCCTGTATTGATAAGTCGCAGCCTCCGAACTCAGAGGTTGCCGAGCATCAAATGCAGGGAAGCCAGAGCACAGAGGCAGTCTTTGCCTCCACACTCCAGCTGCCCTGTATGTCTGCTCGATGGGTGGTTTCGCCTGTCTAGCAGCAGTGCTTCAGAGCCAGAGGGAAGGTGGCTGAGGCAGCCATAGGATTCAGTGTAAGGCAGCTGCCCCAGGCCGCACCCCGCCCCTGGGAATGCCCCCTTTCTCTGGTCTCAGTGCTCTGTTTACCGAGCGTGAAGAGGTAGCCAGTGTGGTTCTCTGTGCTGGCTACAAGGAGGAGGAGGTGGGGAGTGTGTCTTCCTGGCTATGAGGTCAGAATCAGAAAAACAAACAATTCTTTGTTCCCCCAGATGCTGTCTAGGGCCATAGGATTGCTCTCTAAAACTATATAAGTCATACATCCAGGGCCAAACTACAAGCTTTGATAAATACGGTTGTTTAAAGCATGGCTGCTTTAATTTGAAGAAAAAGCAGCCCTGGGCCCTGATCCAGAATTGGGAGCCCATGCTGGTTTCCTGCTGAAAATGCCCTTCCCCAGCTGCTTTTTGCCTGTTTGCAGTAAACACTACCTTTATGGATGAAGCACCCTGGCTTGTGTTCAGCAGGAAACCTGTCTGTGGCCCCAATCCAGCCAATCTGTGGCTGCTTTTCTTCAGAATAAAACTGCATGGTTTAAGCATGCTTTTTTAAAAGTGTGTTTATCGCAAGGTGTAGCTTAGCCCTAACCAATGAGATGAGATTCTGTTGCGCTGGTTCTAAAAAAGGAATTCTTGTCCCTGATCAGCCTTCTCCAACCTGGTGCTCCAAGTACATTGGATTCCAACTCCCGTCATTCCCAGCCAGCATGGTCATTGACCATGCTAGCTAGGGGACGTTGGGAATTGCAGTCCAACACATCTGAAGGGCACCAGGTTGGGGAAGACTGTTCTAGCTGCTTAAAAGCTAGAGGTGTTAACATTTCTTCAGTGATTCAGATCCAAGGGGGCCCCTTAAGGGCTTTTCGGCCTCTTTTCTAGACTGACTGCTCTTGCACTCTTAGGTGTTGAAAAAGGCCACCATGAGGAAGGAGCAAGAGCCTGACTTTGAGGAGAAACGGTTTACAGTGACCATCGGAGAAGACGAGCGCGAATTTGACAAAGAGAATGAATTTTTCCGGGACTGGAACTATCGCATCACTCGAGAAGTCCGGGACTCAACGTAAGCGCTGCTCAGATCATGTCACTCTGTGCTGTGGAGCAAGGGCTCAGCTCCAGCAGGGAGGGATTCCTGTTAATGCTCACCACTTCCCTTAGCTTTCTTCTGCGAGCCATGGTGCCGTCCAGCAGAGGGCAGTGTTGGCCTACTGACCGATTGGTCAGAGCGCTCAAATTCCCGTTCACACCTCCGAACACAAACACGGGCACTTTCTTTTCCCTGGGAAAAGCTCACATTTCCCAAACATGCATTCAGAAAATGCACATGCACCCTTTTCTAAATGTACCCTTTTAAAATATCTGCATTTTCATGCATTAGTCTATGGGGAGAAGCGCACATTTAGGTGCGTGCGTTTAAAAAATGTGCCCTTCTCCCATTCGAACGGAAAGATCAAGGCCACCATGAGGAAGGATCAAGCTTGGAGGTGGAACTGAGAATCTGGACGAGCTCCAGCCTCGCTGATTCCCCCTTCTCTGATAGTGACTGGATGGCAGCGCACGTTCCCTAGTCGCTTCAGCAAGTGCCTTCAAGAGCCTGCCTGCCTGCACTGTGGGGCTCCTTTCCTCACCACTCAGAGGTACACATGTGAAGTGGGAAGACCGTGTGTTTTTCAGCACCTGTCTTGTGTTTACAGCCCCACTGCAAACAGCCACGACCTTTTGTTGGTCTGTCATGTGAAAACGTGTTGCTAAAGCAGGTGCGCACTCCTGCTCCCCACATGCAATTCCCCGTGTCATCTCTGCTTCTTGGAGGGGTGTTTTTTGTGGGGGTTTTGCATGGCTATGTTCCAAGGTGGGCCCAACCACTCACAAATTAGGTCAGGCAAACATCTCCAGAGATCAACAGCTGTGAGTGGGCTGGTGTGTACAGATCACAGTTGTGGTTGGCATGACCGCCGATCCCCAGCCATCATGAGTCACCCCAATAGATCAATAGCTCCTAGGCTTTAACCTACTTAGTGTGGGCAATGCATTGAGCGAGGGGCCCCTAAGTTGGTAAAGCAAGGAGAGTTCTTGTAAAACTCTGCATGATGGAATGATGACCTGTAGACAAGGGCTGTGTCTCTTCCTTGCTTGCTCAGTTGCACCAAACAAAAGTGCAGAACTTGGCATCATGATAATCTCGGGAGTGCTTGTATATATCTAAATCAAGATTCTGGTCCCTATGGCTATGCAAATAATATTGATTTTCAGTTGCTGAATCATTGAAAACCTGCGGGAGGAGGGCTTGACCAGGGCTGCAATAGTCAAGGTGGTTGTTGGGAAAGCTTTGGAGTTCAGTGTTCCCCCTGCTCCTTCTTGTGGCCATGAAAAGCAAAATGAATTCTGCAAAGATGCACCTTTTTCTTGTTTTGCATCATTTCTTTTGGATGCACAATTCAGCTTTTCTTTGCCTATAGGTAGAACTTTTTTAAAGGTAAGGTTGGCATGCAGTAGAGATGGGGCCTTCTCCGTGGTGGCCCTAAATCTTTGGAACTCCCTGTTAGTCAGCCTACGTCTTGCCCCTTCAACTCTGGCATTTAGACAGCTCTTGAAGAGCTTCCTCTTTAAGGCTGCCTTTGATTCCATAAGTGGGCAGAATGACTTCAGAATTAATTTCTCGTCATCCGTTCTGATGTGATCACCTTGTTGTTCGCTATTTCTGTATGCCACTTTGGGAGGGCATAACCACAAAAAGCAGATTAAAAGTATTTAAAATAAATAAATATATTCAAAATTGTATTAAACCCCTCCCCCAGTGTGACGTAGTGCAAAATTTTCTGTAGTGGAAAATGTTCCACTACTCACAATATATATACAGCACACAAAATTAACATGGTGGACTTCTTTTTCCAGTTTTGTTTATTAACAGCGGAATCCTCTTCCCACTTACCTTGGAATAAGCCTCATTGAATTCTGTGGGACTTACTTTTGAGTAGACATGCATAGAATGCACTGTAAATATGTCAGATGTGCTAAATCCAATCTCGGTTATTTTAGGGCATTGGGGATCACATTACTGCCCTTCAAAGAGTTGATTTTTTAAATGATTTTATCTTGCATTGAGATTAACTTGTGATGTGTGAAGATGGCTTACTTCATTCATCGTCTTTTTTTCTCCCCCCTCCCCTTCCTTGAAAAACTCCAGTGAGGTGGACATCAAAGAGAACATTAATTATGGGTAAGCATCCCTAATCTCCCTTGTGCTCACAGCTGGGCAATGTTGCTTTCATTTTGATCCCTTGCAGTTTTTAGGAATTCTTAGGTCAATACCAGCCGTTGCATAAGGCTTGGCTTCCAGTTGACCAGTTCTTATTAGTGCACATTCTTGTTTGGAGGCTGTCAGGTGTTGGCAAAGTCGTGTAAAAGTTTACAGTAACCGCAGTGCTCCTAAGTGGTTAAATGCATAGAACCATAGAGTTGGAAGGGGCCATTTAGGCCATCATATCCAACCCCCTGCTCAGTTCAGGAATGTAGGTGTACAGTTTTTGGTGATATCTCCTCAAGGAAGGGCGTGGTGGCCGTGGCAGTGCTTCAGTCTTCTCTCTTACCAAATACTTTAATTCATCAAACTCCCTCTGTTTTTATTATCACTCAGTCCAATGACTGGGGATACCGTTTCACAGTCTGCATCTTTTGTGGAAAGCCTCATGCTTTTAACTGTGCTATTTTGCAAAAGGAATACAGCAGTTTCGATATTTGGCCATGTCTTTTCTTTTAAGTCTTTCCTAGGGTTTCACCCACCTAATTTAAAGAGATCTCAAGTTGATACACTTACGAATCATATGGGTTTTAGTTGACTAATTTTATTTAATTTAAAATTATGTTTAAGCTGCCCTTTAAGGGTAGAATCCTCTGGATCAGTTGATTATACTTGCATATGGGTAAAAACAATAGCTCTGAAGCAAGAAGCATATTTTGTTTTTAGAGGATGCACTTGAGTATTGTAGCAAGCATTGTCGTAGAAGAGGAATCCCCCTGCTTTGTGGGAGACAAAGAAAAATGGTGCCCTGCCCTCTGCAGTTTTTATCAACACATGTACTAATTTAAAAAACATGATAAACCAAAGGAGAAGTTTCCCCCAAAAAACACAGTCCGTACAAAAGATAAAGAAAGGAACCAAATAGTTATAAAGTGGGCATAATTCTGGTACTAAAATATACATATAGTCCATTTGTTATAAGACAACAATTACAATTGTTGTCCTTGGTGGAACAGTTGTTATTTGTTTGCGAAAATTTCTAACCACAGAATTTGTTGGGGTTCTTTTGTTGTTCTTATTGCCCTGAGCAAAGCTTCAATGTGGGAGACAAAACAAATCTCTAACCACAGAGTTTATCGGTGTTCTACTGTTTTTTCCTTTGTTGTTGTTGTTGTTCAGTCGTTAAGTCGTGTCCGACTCTCCGTGACCCCATGGACCATAGCACGCCAGGCCTTCCTGTCCTCCACTCTCTCCCGGAGCGTGCTCAAGTTCATGTTTTTTTCTTACTGCCCCACAAAGAGCTTCAGTGAGGGAGACCAAACAGATGTTCACAGACAAGTGGTGGATATGGCCAGCTGCTCCACTCTGGCCATATCCACCCACTCATCTGTGAACCCTCAGTAAACCTCGAAGCCTTCCCCTCTGGCCTGTTGAGATTCTGCCTCAGAGGTGCAGGCCCTCAAGCCTGGGGATCAAATATGAGTTCCAGGAGTTCCAGTCCGTCCTTCCAAGGTTCCCCAGAAGGCCCCACCTCCTTTTTTCCAATTGTTTGGTAGTTTCCCAGCATTTGTGCAAATCTTGAAATGCCTCTGCTAAGTTGCACAGTTACTGGCAGTGAGAGCTTTAAGCTAAAATAGGCTGGTGTTTGGGGCCTATTTGCCTTTGGCCCCGCCCACCACTGGTATGCGGACCCTGAGAGCTTCTCTGAAATGGAATGTGGCCCTCGGGCTGAAAAAGATCCTCCACCCCCTCTGTCTCTTTCCCTCCCTTAACCAGTCCCTTGCACCTTTCTGAGATTCTTCCAATAGCTGAGGCAAACCCAGTTCTAGCCACCATATTTCCTAAGGATAACGTGCACATATGCCCATTTGGCAGTTGCTGGCATATTTGATGTGAAGTCACCATTTTTTTTAACACTGTGCATGAGTACCCATGCACGTTATCTTTAGGAAACATGGCAGCTGGGCCTGGGGCTCTGGGCAAGAGCAGAGGATACATGGGAAAAGCGATGCCTCCCTTAACATGGGTAGTGAATATGGTTTTTTCCCAGGGTGATCCCGTGAGCAGGAGCCTGTTAGATCATCCCTGAAAAGTCAACATGGCTAACCTTTTCCCTGAGCCTCTTGTGCTCACACAATCATGTCAAACAGTAATCATGTGCTAAGCATGACCCTGGATTCAGTTCTTGCTTTTAACCAGTGATTTGCTGAATAGGGTGGTTCTGGTAGTAATTAATTGGAACAGCATGCAATGGTATTTAATATAAACCCCTTCTTTTGATTCCTCTGCAGGCTTGATCCATATACGGATCCTTATTATGATTATGAAATAGAACGCTTCTGGCGAGGTGGGCAGTATGAGAACTTCAGGGTACAGTACACAGACCCCGACCCATACCGGAACTACAGACTGAGTAAGGTAAGTATATGCGCCTTCATAGACTTCCTCTTCTGATGGACTGATGTGCCTGTTCTGCAGTGAGTTGATTCAGATAACTAATTTGGCCCCAGTGTAGATGCTGTCTGCAAGTCTCTGCCCCAGCTTCTTGTTACCTGAGTGCCATGTTCGCCACATGTCTGCATCCCATTCAGCTCCAATTACCTTTGAAATGCAGAATCGGCCCATGGTGCTGGCCTCAGGAGTCACCATATGCACCCCTCTTGCGTGGTTTCTACATCTCTTGCATTACTGGAGCAGGCTGAGGAGGGGTGCCGCCATGCTGCTCAGGTGATTAAGGACCAGTGATGCGGAGTGGAAAATTTTCCAAACTGGAAATTATTTATTTTTCCATGGAGATGTTCTCCGTTTCATAAGTTCATTGGCAAGAATGAATGGATGTCAATTGCAATTGCAACATTAGGCAAGCTTGACAGTTTCAAAGTTGTAATTAATGTTTCCAGTGATTATCCCTGGCAAGTATGTGAGAGAATATGTATGTGTCATTGAAATGCATGAATGTCTCAGTATAAAATGGAACTAATAAGTAGCAGCAGCAAACTGAAGGTGCCCCCGCAGCCTTAGTGGAAGAGAACTGAACTCTGTTGAAATAGAAGAGTTGTCATCAACATATGCACAGTTCTTTGGATTGCTAAAAAAATAATAATGTGTCAACAGTTTTCAGTACCTTACTTTTTTCTTAAATTTGAACAATGTAAGGGACGAGTACATGTTATTGTCTTTAAATTTTGGCAAGTATTCCAATAAAAAAATCTACATCATATAACATTTAAATCACGTTAAATATGCTTTAATTTTTCCCCTCAAATATTTCAGGTCAAATATGTGTGGTATATTAGGACAAAACATTAACATGGGCTCCTTTTTTTAGCTTTGTTGTTTATTAAATGCAAGTAAAATAAACATGCTAAATTAGATCTCTCTAGGGCAGGGGTGGGCAACTTGTGGCCCTCTGGAAGTTTTTATTTTATTTTATTTGCAATTATAACAGAACAAAAGGGGGAAAGCTGCAAGTAACACCAATAGCAAAAACATAAGAAAAACCAGAATAAAAAGCATATCCAATTACAACTGTTCACAACACCATTGATTTTTTTAAAAAAGTTTTGACACTTCTGTTTCAAATATACATGTTAATATAAGCAGACTTACTGCGCTTGCTGCATTTGAACACTTATCTTACAGTCGTCAATTTCATCTGGATGCTTATTTAAGCATGTGGTCTGCCCTCCATAAGTTGTTGTAGAACAACTCCCATAATCCCTCACCATTGGCCATGCTGACTGGAGATGATGGGAGTTGGAGTCCAGCAACATCTGGACAGCCAGAGGTTCCCCACCCTTGCTCTAGGGCAGGGGTACAGAACTGTTTCAGGGTGAGAGGCAGAATTGCTCTTGACCCTGCACCCCACAGACTGGATGATGTCAGGGGGCATGGCCTCTCCCCTGATGTCACCCCCTTTTTTCTTTGTTGGCAGGAAGAATGAGACCCAGCCCTCACCACCTCTCATCCCCATTGCTACCTCCCATCTCAGGGGAAGTAGCAGTGGTCCAGATTGGGGTGCCCTACAGGTTGGAGATTCCGCACTCCTGCTTTAGGGCGTCAGAAAATGTTCTGATGGAAATTACCATCAGGAAATCTGAAATTTTTCAGAAAAACCCATATCGCTATTACAGACTGGCCCTCTCTGTGCTGAGAATCCAGTGGAATGAGATTGTCTGGAGGGCTCCAGTGTATAAAGTGTGGCTAGTTGAAGTGTTTAAAATGTCTTGTTACGTTACTGAAGACATGTAAAATATGAATATGTGGGCAAAGCTCTTAACATGGTTTAACTTTTATTTCACAAGGAAAGGGAAAGAGAGCGGGAGAGGGAGAACCGACAGCGTGAACGGGAGCGTGAGCGGGAGAGGGAGCGCGAGCGGGAGAGGCGGCAGAGAGAGAGGGAGCGCGAGAGGGAACGAGAACGTGACAAGGAGCGCCAGAGAAGGAAAGAAGAATGGGAGAGAGAGAGGGAGCGTATCAAAAGGGATGAGAAGGACCGGCAGCACAGAGACCGCGATCGGGACCGGGACAGAGAGAAAGAGCGGGAGAAGGAGAAAGAGAAGCCGAAACCTCGATCACCGCAACCTCCAAGGTACAGGCTGCGCTTTGTTTCATGCTGATGATGATCTGGCAGGGAGGATGTGAGGCTTGGTAGCCTGTTGGCTGGACTCTCAGAGATGCTGCTGTTACATGAAGCAGAACATGTCAGTTCAAGGAACAGCTTTGGTAGCCCATTAAAGGGCAGGGCAAGGAAGTCTGATTTGCAGTCTTGCTTGCTCCTGCTAAACAAAAACGAAGAAATAGAAGTGTGCTGTGTTTGATTCAGGCCTCTTCTTTGAGAACTTTGCATTGCAAACGGCTCTGAAATTGTGTTTTTGAGTACTTTTAGGTGGCATGGGCTGTGAAATCTGGTCAAAATGGAGTCTCTCGAGACTCCCTGCCTGAATTGTTGTTAAAAGCAAGGTGTTCAGCTCACTTGACTTCTGTTTCCTTCCACAGTAGTTTTGCTGTGTGTCATATTGACAGACTCATCCTTCCCTCACAGTTAGAACATTCAGCAGCAAGATTCTGCGATCACAGACATTCAGCCAATAGGTGGTGGGGTTTGGGTTCACAAGCGACATGCAACAGTACCAGTAGGGATCAGAAAAAACAGCTGTAAGGCTGGAAACCAAAATCAAAAAAGGAGCAGCTGCCCCAGTTGAATTCCCAACATGTTTCAACACAGGCCTTTATCGAGGGAATTGCAAACTCTTAGAGACTTTTCTGGAGGATTCCCTCTCCCTTACTTCTCCCTCTCCCTCGCTTCTTCCAAAGAAGTGTCTTCTTTGGAAGAAGTAGGGGAGAGGGAATCCTCCAGAAATTCCCCAGTTGGGAATTCAACTGGGGCAGCTGTTCCTTTTTTGATTTTGGTTCACAAGCGACATCCAGTTTCGAGGATAAATCGAGGATTTATTTGCAGTTTAGCTACATGCATGAATTGGCACTTCTGTTGCTTCGGTTTTTATATCTTGTTTTGTTAAACTGGAAAGGTTGTCTGGTGCTGCGGTAAAGAACACAAATGAATTTGTCCCATCCGTTCCCCCCGTCCACCTTCCAAGGTTACCAGTCCTCCCTTCTTTCCAGGCTCTAGTAGCCACTTAATCTCTTCCTGCCCTTCCCCCATTCTTCTTCCACTCCCGTTCCTGCCATGAAACTCCACATAGACAGGATTTGGCATTGTAAGTAACTTGGATGAACCCGCATTCAGAACTGGGCATATTTTGGGAAGCTAGGGCTTCTGTTGGTTTTATTGCCACGTGCACACAGACTTCGGCAGATTAAGAGGCAACGGGAAAGAAGGATCAGACTTCTCCAAAAGGCACACCGCCTCATGTTCGCCCAGAGCATTCGTCATGTAGTCACATCTGGCCATAGACTTTATTTCTTAAACTTGGACAGCATTTCTCTTAACCTATGCAGCTCACTGCACATGAGTGGACATGTGACGTGGGGGTCTGGACCACAAGAATTGCACCCAACATCCCTACTTTTATGGTCCCTCTCTGCAGTTCTTGCCCTCGAGTTTCACTACTGGCCTGATTGGCTTCAAGAGTTGATGTAAGTTGTCAGGAAAGCCTCATGTGTCCCAACTACCTCTTCACTGTCATTATATAACTCACCCAGGTGATGAATAAGTAGGTGAAGTAAGGTTGATGTAAGACTGAAATGTACACAGATTGCTAAAAGCTGAGTTTCCCCAGCTTCCCAATTGCTATTTTGAAGAAGCAGGCCCCGTTCCCTGTTGCAAGGAAATACATTCTTCTCTCCCTGAAGCATCCGGATGCCAGTTTCCCACACTTGCCACTAGCAGCCTAGCATCAGTTCACCTTTATTTCCTCGTTATGGTTCAGCTGCTTTTTGTATAGAATTCAAAATGAAGGATGTGAGATCCGTTTTGTGGATAACCAGGGGTATATCCATGGTGTTGCTTGGGATATAAAGGGGCATGTTGCCAGTGGAGGTGACCATTCAACCACACAACCATTGCTGTTGGCTGAAATTACTGTTTGTGGATGAAGGATCAAGGATATATTTGTAAGAAGGCTACTAGTTATGATGGCTATATATTCCCTACTATTGGAGGCAGTATGCTGGGGAACATTAGACAGCAGGTGTAGTTGCATTTATGTCCTTCTTGAGGGCTTCCCATTGGGGCATCTGGTGACCACTGTGCAAATAGAATGCCTGACTAGATGATCCTTTGGTCTGATCCAGCAGGGTTCTTAAGAAATACCTTTGGGCTCTTCAGTTAGAGCAGTGGAATTCCAGTAAAACGTATGGTTTTTGGCTGGGTGGCTTCACCCAACAATTTCTCTACTAGCTCTGCGGTGACTGCTGCTAAATTGAAATACTGGAATAAATTGGGAGATGTGTTTATCTGACTTTGTTGGGCTAATTGTAAAATGAGCTCTTTGGTTTCCAAATGATAAAAATTGAAACATGAATATGAGAAGTATCTGTTGGAACGTTTAGAAGCCCTATAAGAACCTTTGCCTTTGTAAAATTGGATTGAATGAGGCATGCAGTTCTGGAGGATATGTTATAGGGATGGTTATAACACTCTGACGCACTGCATTCCTGGGGCTGAAGTGGTTCCTCTTGCTGCACAGTCCTCTGCGTGTTGACTTGGACATTAAGCCACTGTGTATTCAAGGGAGCTTACTCCCAAGTAGGTTTGTATACAGTTGCAGCCTCAGACTGCAATCCTATACAAGCCTACTTGGAAGTAAGCTCCCTTGAATTACAGTGTGGCTTAATGTCCAAGTAAATGCGCTCAGGATTGCACTGTTAAGTGTGTGTTTATTGTACCATTTGTAATCAACCTGTCTCAGATTTTAGATCATTCAACAAAAAACGCCCCAGGCTTTTATTTGCCAAAAGCAAGAGGAGAGAATAACAAGGAAAGTAGCTCTCTTCGCTTTTGCGGCATCAACAGCAGAACTACGTCAATCTTCTCTGCAAACCTATGTAGAAGATTGCCATATCTGAGGATTTTATTATGTTCTCTCTGTTCATGAAAGTTTGTTTTTACTGATGCTATATGGTCCATGTTTAATTTGTTGTTATAGCCTCTTCAACAGTGTTATGACGCTCTTAGTTCTGACCCATGATCAAGACAATCTTTTCCGCTCCTTGACTTCTAATTATAGATGTTAGATCTTAATTTAGCCTTCAAAGAAGAGCCTAATCTGGAGGTTTGTTTAATGTGTAGCACCTTTAGAAATTCTTCATGTTTAACTAGCCGGCTTCTTCCTTCCAGTGGGAGTGACTTCACATTAATTGAGTGTATTTATAGACTCCTGTGCTTTCCCTCATCGTTAAATCCTGGCTCAGCTCTTGGCAACTCCAGCCTCTTGCGTAGTTTTGGGCTGATGCTGTCCAAATGTTCACATGACTTGGTGAGAGGCTTCCAGGTCTGAAATACCTCCTCCAGGTGGCTGCCTCCAGTCCTTCTGTGCAACAGATTTGCCTTGCACTACTATCCTGGCAGAAGGTCTAAAATTCCAGTCTTTGGCCCAAACGAAAGGAAGCAGCACATGCCTAGTGTTAAATATGGGCTTCCCAAAAAGCTTTTTTTTTAAACAAAATGAAACAAACAAAACATGTATTTGAAGTCTTTATTAACTGGAAAGAAGAAAATCAAAGGAGGAGATATTTGGGGTGGGGGCAACCACTTTGCCAGGTGTAGCCAGCTGATGCAAGAGAGCTGGGTGATTTGTGCAGCTGCCAGTTCAAGCCCACCCCCCATCCCCCTGGAGGCTCTTCCTGCCAGTGGGCAAAGGGAAGGGTGTAACCAGTGGGAGGGACCATAATAGTTCAATATGTCAGGTTTCCCGATCCCCCCAGCACACACGTTCAGGCAATCTGGCACCAGACACCCAAATCAGTGAGATTTCTTTTTTGCAGGAAATCCCACAGCAAAAGCTTAACGGTTACTCTTCAGAAATCATATAGCTGATGGTCAATAGCTATAGGCTCTATGTAATTCCAGAACAGTCCAAAGCTAAACACTACTACCATGACGGAGATCCTCATCAACATGGTTTCCCTGTTGCCATCTTCATGGTTCTGAACACAAGGGAAGGGACTCGGGATTCCTGACGTACCTAACCCAGGCAATCCATACACGGGGTTCCAACCCCGGACAAGGAATGGGAATGGTTCCTTGAATGACCCCATCAGGAAATCAAGGAGTAAATTCTTGAAAGGCCTAAACAAAACCACACCCATAGAGAGTCCAACTTTGAATCTTCTGTTGATAACTCCAGGCTACATGGTCGAGGTCTGTCAAGATCAAGGGAAGGGTAAACCCAGACATGCAAGGAGTTCCGTGCCACCGCTTTTGTATTGGTAAGTTTACACTGCATGCGTCGAGGCAGAGGAAAGTCCAGAAGTCGTAGATCAAACCCAGCCTGCCAGTACACTGAGCTGACGACAAACAAAGACATAAACTCTCGTTTGCTGTGGATTGTAAGTCTATGAAAAGCCTCACTGTACTTTTCATGGCTAGTCTTTAGCAATCCAAAATTCCAATTAAGGGAGAGTCCATGTGCAGAGTGCCTCCAAAGGCCCAGATGATGATGGATCCAAACAGAGAAGGCTTCGGGCAATGAAGAAGTGATGTTCTTAACAAAGGCTCTACGCCTTTGCATCTGCTTAAAAGGGAGGGTGTGACTGTAAGACACCCCCTCTGGATCCCTTGAGAGACAAGGGCCTTTAGCCTTCCAGCAAGGCCCCCTGTCTAAACAGGGCATCACTGCTCAACCCTCCAGCAGTGACGCTTCAACTTGGGCAACCCTTCTGCAAACCCCACCCCACCTCTGTCAGGTTCTCATGGACAGCGGACAGCCTCCTTGCCTGCCAAGGCCAAACCAGCAGGTGGACAAGGAGTTGGGTGACTCCCCCTGGCTCCGCCCTGGGAACACTGGCAGAGAGAAGCTCACACAGGTTCTGACATTCCAGAGGCTGAATAGGCCCCAGCCCTTCCAGGCTACCTCTACTCAAATCCTGGCTATAACCTTCAAGGCCCACTGCAGTGGTGAAGCTGGGCCCTGACACAGTAATTGAGTCCCTGTGCTGCATGCAGGAGATCCCAGTTTCCACCTCCCCTGCGAAGGACCTCGGTTAGCAGGTCTGGAAGAAGTCTTTATACAGCTGCTTCTGCCTGTCCGAGTACACAGTTCTGGGCCAGATAGGCTGGTGGTCTGATTCATTGCAAGGCAGCTTCACACAGCTGGACTGACTTGCCAAACGCAGCCCAAGGCAACCCTGTTATGTACAGAGCTCCTCGCTCCTGCTGGCAGGACACCTTATGTTCTAATGTGCATGCGCTATACTGCAGATCAGCCTTCCCCAGCCTGGTGCCCTCCAGATGTGTTGTGCAACTCACAGTTGTACAACTGTGAAAGGTTGTCCCAGAGAGGAAGGCCAGGATCTCTTCTCGGTCATCCCAGAGTGCAGGACACGGAAGAATGGGCTCAAGTTGCAGGAAGCCAGATTCCGGCTGGACGTCAGGAAAAACTTCCTGACTGTTAGAGCAATACGACAATGGAACCAATTCCCTAGGGAGGTGGTGGGCTCTCCCACACTGGAGGCCTTCAAGATGAGGCTGGACGGCCATCTGTCAGGGATGCTCTGACCTGGATTCCTGCATTGATCAGGGGGTTGGACTCGATGGCCTTGTAGGCCCCTTCCAACCCTACTATTCTATGATTCTGTGATAACTCCCAGCATCCTCCAGCAAGCTGTCATGGTTGGGAGATGTTGGGAGTTGTAATCCAAACACCTCTGGAGGGCACCAGGTTAGGAAAAGCTTCTGCATATACTGATTACTTATATTTGACTCCTCCTCTGAATCCATTGGCAAAGGGGTCTGCTAGCTTTCTTTTCTCCCTTGCACTCATTCTGCTAGGGCAGCCTTCCCTAACCTGGTGTGCCTTCCAGATGTGTTGGACAACAACTCCCAGCACTCCTGACCTTTGGCTGGGGCTGATGGGAGTTGGAGTTGAAAACGTCTAGAAGCCACAAGGGTGGGAAAGGCTGCGCTTGGGAGACCTTGTTTCAGATCTCCTCACGGTGTTGCCGTGGATGTCTGAACCTAATCCACCTCACAGGGCTGTTGTAAGGTAATGCCTGATGACCACCACTGCGTATACCATCTGGAGCTCCTTGGAGGAAAGGTAGGGTACGGATGTGTTAAGTAACAGGGTTTTTCTGTTACTTTGTCATTTGGATCCGGTTCTGTAAACAGAGAATCCGTGCCAGGAAGTACCATGATGCAATGTGGCTGTCTCACCATGTGAAGGATACCTCCTGTAGGTATGCTTGGTGCCAGTAGTGACTTCATCCAAATGGACTTCAGCTCGATCCTTGAGGGAGTTCTCCGCTCTCTCCCCAGCCACCAAATGGGAAACGGTGAAATGAAGCTGGGAGGAGCAAAAAGACTTAGGAGCACAAATGAGCCTCTTAGAGTATATGTTAGAGCTTTGTGGGAAAGCTGCCAGTTTATTAAGGTAACTCAAAGCCAAAGAAGGAGTTGAAAAACACACACATACACACTAGCGATGTCAGAGAAATCCACGATGGAATCAAACCCATAGATTCCTCAGCAGACTGGCTTTTCCTGAGTCGGCTGGATTCCACAGACTTGCAGACCGTTTTTTTTACTTTTCAGAATTTTACACAGATTTAGTTGTAGAAAAATATGTAAAATAAAAAAACAGCCGAAACTGTGCATTTCCCCTGTAGGCTAACACAGAGAAATGCATATTTGGGGGCAGGATTTGTGCATTTTGGGGATTTGCACATTTTCGCAAGTGTGAATTTGCACAAATTCGGGAAATTGTGGGGGGAAATCCCATTTCGCCAATGAGTTGAGAATGGAATGAAAGGCATCTGATAGTCCATGAATCACAGAACAGATTTTACAAAATTCATACATCCCTAATACACGCACACACACACACACACACACACCCCTTGGCTATTCATATTGAATCCAGTAGTGGTGGCATAAAACTCTGTTCTCATCTTGTGAAATTATGGTTTATTTGAAGATAATCTCTGCTAATCTAAGGATATTGCCTGGAGGGGTTGGGCATTGGAGACACCGTATTGCGGTGGTTCCAGTCCTTCCTCTCCAGCAGGTACCAGAGGGTAGCACTGGGAGAGGATGTTTCGGACTGTGGCCACTCACTTGTGGGGTGCCACAGGGTTCCATCCTCTCCCTGTTGTTGTTTAACATCTATGTGACGCCGCTGGGGGCTATCATCAGAAGGTTTGGGGTTCGGTGTCATCAATATGCGGATGACACGCAGCTCTACCTCTCGTTTAAATCTTCACCAAGGTTGGCCGTAGAATCCCTGTCCAAATGTCTGGAGACGGTGAGTGGCTGGATGGGGAGGAATAAGCTGAAGCTGAACCCTGACAAGACCGAGGTACTTTTGGTGGGAGACAAGAGGAGGCTGGGGGATGTTGACCTGGTGTTGAATGGGGTACGGCTACCCTTGAAAGACCAGGTCTGCAGCCTGGGGGTCATTTTGGACTCCCAGCTGTCCATGGAGGCGCAGGGGTCAGCTGTGAGCCGGACAGCGCTGTACCAATTCCATCTGATATGGCGGCTGCGCCCCTACCTTCCCAACCATCTGCTCCCATTGGTAGTACATGCCCTGGTCTCCTCTTGTCTAGACTACTGTAATGTGCTCTATCTGGGGTTACCCTTGAAGACAGTTCGGAAGCTGCAGCTGGTACAGAATGCAGCAGCTCGCCTAATTAAAGGCAGCCGCCAGTGAGATCACATCACTCCAGTGCTGAAGGAGTTGCACTGGTTACCAGTTGTTTTCCAGGCCAAATTCAAGGTGTTGGTTTTGACCTTTAAAACCCTATATGGTTCTGGCCCATCCTACCTCAAGGAGCGCCTCCAGCAACACCAGATAGGCCGCTCAACAAGATCAGCCTGGTATGGCCTTCTCTTTGTTCCATCAGCCAGGACAGCTAGGCTGGTGAGGATGAGGGAGAGGGCCTTCTCTGTGGTGGCACCCACTCTGTGGAACTCCCTCCCCAGGAAACTCCGCCATGCCCCCTATTTAATGAGCTTCCGCCACGGATCTCGGGGAGGCCGAATGCCAGCGCATTCGACCCCCTGAAATCGGTGGCGGAATGCCCCCCACCCCCTGGGACGGGACTTACCTTGGGCGGATCTTCCTGGCGGCGGCTCCAGCAGCGGCCAGTCTTCCGACCGGCTGCCGCCACCGCCATTTCCAGGTAAAAAACAAACAAACAAAAAAACGTGATAGGCTACGTAAAGATTTTTAGATAGGCTAGATTTTTAAAAAACACCGTGATAGGCTACGTAAATGTTTACGTAGCCTATCACGGCTGACTTAAACAAAAAACGCACTTATGCAAATAGCGGCGCTCATGGGCGGCGCCATTTGCGTTCCCTATTTTGGCACGTCTTAGTCTACGTAAACATTTACGTAGACTAAGACGGCGAAAATAAGGGGGACGCAAATAGCGTAGACGCTACGCTATTTGCATTCCCCTTATTTTCGCTGTCTTAGTCTACGTAAATGTTTACGTAGACTAAGACGTGCCAAAATAAGGAACGCAAATGGCGGCGCCCATGGGCGCCGCCATTTGCGTACACGCATTTTTTTGTTTTTTGTTTTAATCAGCCGTGATAGGCTACGTAAACATTTACGTAGCCTATCATGGCTGACTGCAGGGACGCAAACGGCAGCGGCTATGGCTGCCGCCATTTGCGTTCCTGCTAGCCAGCGGCCGGATGTCCGGCTGCTGGCAGAGCAGGCCGGTGGCTCCGCAGAATCCCTGAGGAGCGGAGCCGGCCAGCCAGGATTCCGGGGGGGGGGGGGGACAGAGCGCCTCCCCCGCCGGCTAGGATTCCTGGGGAAGGGACGGAACGCCTCCCCCCCCCAGCATCAGCATAATCCACAGAAAGGGATGTACCTTTCGTACATCCCTGCACGCACAGAAAACATGGTTGTTCAGGCAGGCATTTGGGGTGGGTTAGGGTATTTTTTGAAATGTGATGTTTTTAATGTAGTATTTTATTGTTTTAAATTGTTCTTGTTGTACATCGCCCAGAATGGCTGGGTGACCAGCCAGATGGGCGATTAATAAATTTAATAAATAAATACACTGGATGTGAGCCCAGTAAAAAACACACTGTTTTCCATTATCTGCCTCCACCCCACCCATCCCTTTAAAAATGAAATGTGCATTCAGAAATGCACGGATGTCTCTTGGTTTTATTTTTGTATAAGTGCCCTGATCAAGGATTCTTGGTGTATATCATATAGGAACAGAGGAAGCTCCCTCACACCAGATCAGACTTCTGTCCATTCTGCCCAGTATTGGGTAGCTCTTCAGGGGCTCCAGCAGAGGTCTTCTACAGCACCTGCTCTCCATCCTCTTTGAGAGGCCAGGAATTCAACCTCAGGCCTTCTGCACACATCACATGTGCTCTTCCACAGACTTCTCTGTTACCGTCTTTGCTTGGCATAGGATTTGGGATTAGCTTGGCACACATTTTAATTTTGGGGTGGGGGGAATGGCAGGATTTACAAGACCCATTTTATATCAGACTGATTTCCTAGTGTTGTGTTTTATTTTTAGATGAGCAGTGGGACAGACTAGAAATTGAGCCAAGTAATAAATTGCCTCCCAAGCGCACATATTCCAGAGGATTGCATCCTATTTGGACTACTGAAACATCCTCTACATGGCGCTGCCTTTGGAAACTTGGTCCAGAGTGCTGCAGCCAGACTGTTGACCAGGGCTGATTACTGGGAGCATGTGACTCCCTTGTTACAGGGCTGGATGTGCCTGATCTCGGAAGCTAAGCAGGGTCAGCCCTGGTTAGTACTCGTTTGGGAGACCGCCTGGGAATCAGGCTTCCTGCACTGAGCAGGGAGTTGGACTTGATAGTCTTGTAGGCCCCTTACAACTCTATGATTCTATGAGACAGCTTCACTGGCTTCTGCTGTTTCAAGGCTCAATTCAGAGTGCTGGTTGCGACCTATAAACCCGTATACAATTTGGAATCAGATTACCTGAAGGACTGCCTTCTCCCATACATGCCTACCCAAGTTTTAAGATCTTTGGAAGAGGCCCTTCTTCCGATACCACCGCCATCAGAGGTGTGTTTGGGGAGCGCATGAGGAAGGGCCTTCTCCGTGGCCATTGCTAGGCTCCGGAACCGTCTGCCAAGGTTGGCTTCCTCTTCATTGTCCTTTCACCGGAAGGCAAAGACGTTTTTATTCAAGCAGCCTTTGAAGTATAAGCTGGTCTGTTGCTGGAGGTGTTTTTTTTATTGGCTGGTACTCCTTATTTATTTAATTCTGCTTTTATTTGTTTTTATGCTGTGTTTTAGTTAAGGTTTTGTTAATCTGGATTTTACTGTTAGCCGCCTTGAGCACCATTTTTTGGGCAGGAATGCGGGTTAGAAATAAATGAATGAATGGTAGCCTTGGTAGCTGTTGCTACAAAAACAATGAAGAAACCCTTAAAAGACTAATACACTTATTGTAGCGTAAGTTTTTGTTGTCAAATACAAAAAGTGGCCATCTAAATGGGTAAGTATATTAGCATGAATACAGAGAGAAGCAGAGAGTGGGGGAGATAATGTTTTTACCGAGAACCGGTTGAAAGAGTAAAAGATCCAGAGTAGGTGTGACCTGCTCCCAATTGGTGATGAATTGGCCAAGCAAGATGAATAAACACTTAACGAGGGACAATTACTTTCTGCAGTGAGGAAGCCACTCCCAATCTCTGTTGAACCTGAGTGTGGTAGTGTCACATTTGCAAGCGAGTACCAGCTCAGCCACTTGATGCTGGAACCTCCCTTCGGAAACTTTTAAGTATTGCGGCTTTCAAGCTGGTTACAAAATGTTTGGGCAGATCAGAATGATCCCCCTACTGGTTTCTGAGCATTACGATTGTTAATGTCTGGTTGGAATGCATGGTGCTTAGCACAAGCTTGTCAACAACCTCACCTGTGGTGAATAGTACTTGTCTCCAGGTGACAAGATGGGGGAACTTTGCAACCCCCATCTTGTTCAATAAATGAACCATCAAAATTTGGTGGTTCATTTATTATAGGAATGTATGGCTAGTTAACATGTTCATTGGCTAGTAACTTTTGTGGACTTATTTGCAAGGTTGACATAGTGCCCCTTCAATACGTTTCTTCCCACCGCCTTGATTTTTCATAAAGTATCGCGTTAGGCTATAAATTGAGCCTTGGGGGCTGCCAGGCGGGGTTTTAGCCAAAGAGCTCTTTGGGCATCAGTTTGTGATAAATTAGAATATTGTTTGTCTGCAAGAAACTCCATGCAGCAGTAAACCTATTAGAGACCGAGCAATACCGCTCTTCTTTCCCTAGCCCACCCTCAAGCCCCAGTCTTTAATAAAAAGTGCAAGTGTCTTGGCCATGTGGGCTTTTTACTCCATCCGGTAAAATTATTCCCCCAGGGAAAGAAGGCTATTTCTTGATTTTGCTTCTGCCTTTACCTAGCTTGCCTAGTTATAAGTCAGAGGTCACTTAAGACACCATGCATGGTAAATGGGAAAGTGTTAGAATACGCTCTGCTGCCGGAAGGGAGTGGCAGCAATCGGGTCGTGCAACTGTAATTTCATGACTGTTCCTCACATACGTGCAGAGTCATGGCCTTGCAAGGCCAGTGTTTAGCAAGAGTGGATACATGTATTCTTTGATTCCTCAGTCCGTGTTAGTCCCTGCTTGATTAGTCATATGGTGGCATTTGCTGGTCCAGTTTTCTTCCTTGGATGATGCTAAGAAATATCCCTAACTACAGGAAATACTAAGCCATAGTGAGTAACAGTCTTTTCTTCACATATTGCACAAGGGACTGGGTTTGTGCCTGTCTCACTCTCAACTGCTTTGAAATCTAATGTGACCTGTTCAGGTTCTGATCAAAGTGATCCACATTTTGCAAAGCATATGCAAACACATCTACTTGCGTTAAAGATGCATGATTTGCATGCTTTGTTTCTCCCTCTGTTTTGGCATCCTGCTCCTCCTGCACCCTGAGACAGATTGCAGGACAAGAGCACAAACCAGCTTAAAATCACAATAAATGAAATGTATGCTAAAATGTCATCCTCAGTTAAAAGCAGCCAGCAGAAACATGAAATCAAACCTTGGTGTCTTGGATATGATACATCCAAAGAAGTCTCTGGAAAGTGGGGGAGTCTGTTGAGGTTGACTTAAAAAGGTGGGGGGAGAACTTTTAGAGAATGAAGACACAACATTCACATAATACCTTGTACATGGGGGGGGGGGGAGTTTAGTCCTTTCTCCCCATCCCATACCAAGTTTTTGTTCACTCCCATAAACATCATGAGGCAAGAGTTCAGTATCCCTTTTGGTTTGTTTATAAAGCTTTCAGTCCTCCTATGCCTCTACCCTAAACCCATAATAATTCCCAAGTGGGCTCCAGTGCATGCACAGAGTTCTGTTATTTACAAGAGTTTCCCCATTCATTTCACAGGAAGGGGGCAGTGCTTCTTCCACCACCACCTGCACATTGTAGCTTTCACCAAACTCTAGATTAGCCGCCTCCTCCTTCTTTTACAGTTGCTTAACATGGGACACTTGGCTGTGATTCCAAGAACCAGGCAACTAGTTTGCTTTGAACTTGTGTTTTCGGATGGGAGCCCACTATGCTGGGCCCGTGGGCAAATTGCTTTTGAAACCGAGGAGCTTTCAAAAGCACTTTGTAAAGTATTGGGAAAGAAATAATAAAAGTGTAACCTTTAAATGGATAGCTCTGATGCTGCATGAGTCAATGTGAAGAGTAAGCAGGAGCTATGACGATAATGGTATTATACATACTGTGGCTGAATTAAATAGACTTTACAAGCCAGTCAAAGGACAGGTCAAATATTGTCAATTGACTGATGAGAGATATTATCAAATATTCATTGAGCCATGATATGGTTGATGAACTGGAGAATTGGCCTGCCAGCTGCTTAGCACAGCTGTCTTTAGCAACTGACTGGTTTCGTGATGGTTTCTGTTACTTTGCTTTATTTCTTCTTTGTTATCTTCGGGGGGGTTTCCTTACTGTTGTAACTGTAGGCTGAGCCTGATGGTCCAGAATAAATGCCAAAGAGACGAAATGTTCAATGAATCGTCCATGTTGTTAGAAACCTTGCCTAGCACTATTAGAATCTATAAAAATAAAAGAGGATGTGTGTGTCTCAGTGCCATAGCTCCAAGTCCGTGAAACCTAGAGATACCTCAAACTTGGCATGCATACTTAGGGAACCCTAGAGATGTACATCTCAGGGTCCTTTGGTTGTTAAAATGAATTTATTAATGTTAATGTGTCATAGTGTTTGAAGCCCACAGTGCCAACTTCAGTTACTAGGTGGCAGACTTCCCTAATCAGCACATAGTTTTGCAGTTGATACAGTTTGAAGCCAGTGGGGAGTGGTTTAGGGACAATTATATCGCGGGTTCTTCCCCTTCTGTGAGGCAGACTGCCCTCAAGTGAATGGAGTGATCAGATCCCTCCTTCAGGGGGCTATAGGGGTGCACCGTGGCAGGGGCCATGCCTAGGGGTGCAAGCAGCTGTGGCAGGCACAATGTGTCCATGTCTGCCAGCTGTTTAGCTTTGCTTGAGGGCTATTGAGGGCCCTCAAAGTAAGGGTTATCCCAACCTGTGCAAAGCCTGATCCATTCGCTAGTTTATAATAATTCAGTGCAGTTCTTCAAAAAGTTAATTTTGCTGTTTCACAGTTTATTTATACAAATATTTTTAAGCTGTCTCTTAGGCCATAGCCCTCATAAGGTGGAGTAAATAGATAATTAAAAAAATTAAATTAAAATCAAACTTTTTTAAAAGCATGATAAAAAAAGTAGTTTAAAAATGGTATTATAAGTCTATGTCATTTCATAAAACAGAGGTGGGAAACCTGTGGCTGTGCAGATTTTGGATTCCAATCCCATCATCCCTGCCGATTAGCCGTGCTGCCTGGGGCTCTTGGGAGTTCGGGTCCAACAAATTCTGGAGGGCCACAATTTAAGACCCCTGCCATAAAAGTATCTTAAAACACGCACTGTCAGACAATTGAGCATTAAATTTTAGGAAAAGGTAACCCGAAGCATATGTACTTTTAATCCTAACTCCAACCTTTTGCTTCTGTAGCGAGGCCACCCAAACTTTGTGGACTCCGCACAATAATAGTTAATGAATCTGCTTTTGTATTTAGCACATGTACCAGACTTGTTGCTGATTACAGCTGCAGTCCTATGCATACTTACTTGGGAGTGAGTCATATTGAACCGAGTAGCTGTGCCTAGGATTGTGCTCTGAGGCACCCTTCCCCAACCTGGTGCCCTCCACATGTGTTTGACTACAACTCCCATCAGAGCTGGCTGGGGAATTGTGGGAGTTGTTCTCCAAAATATGTGGAGGGCACCAGGTCAGGGAAGGGTGCCATACATTGTTAATACTTTAAAAATACTTGAACATTATTTGACCAGTCAGTCAGCTGACCAGATTTCTCTTGACTGGTCAGATACCTCATCCTAAAATCTATAAGACTGAGTATTTAAGTGGGTTTTTTAACCTTTAGCATACACCATTAAAATGTATAACTAGTTTGTTATAATGGCATGGGAGTCTGCAATTTTAATTTAAAATGATTGTTTGTTTTAAAGGTTTTTGGCACACCCCTGAAGTAGCTCTTTGGATCCCCAGCTTTTATTAACGATGATTATTTTTTCTGCTAATACTGATTAGGCTTCGTAACAGGCCCGGCTAAAAGCTGCTAAGGGCACAATCCTATGGGGATAGGTGGCCGCCTCTGAACTCAGAGGCGACCACCTGTCCAATGCAGGACAGGAGAAGCATGGAGGGGATCGTTCCCTCCATGCTTCTCCTGCCCTGCATTCGGCTAGACAACCGATTGCAGCTGTCTAGCCGTGGGAGGGCAGAGCAGGGGAGGAGGCTGCTGTACGACACATTGGATGTGTCATACAGGCATTTCCACCCGCCCCGCCCCAGAAAGCCCTCTGGGAACACCCCTTTTTGGCCACTCTGCACTCCTCTTGCAAGCACAGAGCATGAGGCTATTCCGCGCTGCCTCGGAAGACAGTGCAGAAGAGCAGGGAGGTTGGTTCTCTGGGAACTGACCTCGGAGTGCAGGCTCCGAGGTTGGTTCCCAGAAAACCAGATATCCTGTGGCTGTCTAGCTGCTGTCTAGCAGCCATAGGATTGCTCCCTCCATTATGGGCTAGTTTTCCAGCATCATAGAACCAGTGTGGTGTAGTGGTTAGAGGGTTGAACTGGGACTAAGGAGCCACAAAGCTCACTGGGTGCTTCATCAGTCACTGACTCTCAGCCTAGCCTACCTCACAGGGTTGCTGTGAGAATAAAATGGGGAGGAGGAGGATCATGTGAGCCGCCGTGGGCTCCTTGGAGGAAAAATGGTGGGATTTAAATCTACCAAATAAATAAATAAACTGTTCCTTGGGCAAAATGTGACATAAACTGACAAACAAAAATGGGTAGATGGGTAGAAAGAGAGAGAGAGAGATGTTGCTGCTAAAGAGCCGTGTTAGAAGCCCCATCTGCAATATGTGACAGTCATCTGCAGATGGTAATTCAGGAATCTCATTGCAGATGAATCAAGCTCATTTGTGCCAGGCGCAAAAGATCTCGGGTTGCATCAACATGTGCTGGGACAAAGAATCACCAGCGAAGCTCCCTTTTGAGAATCCAAAACCCAGCAGTCAATTCAGATCTGTCTCTGGCATCCAGTCTCAGGAAGAATACCGTGAAACTGAAAAGCTAGCTCATGACATTGTAATTTTTAAGTTTATTTATTAAAATTTATATACTGCCTTATTTGTTAAAAAGCCTTCATGTCAGTGGTTCTAATAAAGGTATTAAGTTGCTGCTGCTGCTTGGATGTTTTCTCCCTATGGATTTTTCCCCTAATAGACCAACATGGCTACCTGCATTCTTTTATCTAATTTGAAGGCTACTTCTGACATTTTTAAAGGGCACTTTTTATCATTCAAAGGTGTGTTTCAAGTTTAGTTTAAACATCTAACTCAGGTGTCATTTGTTGAGCAACCACTTCCCTACCTTTTCATTTCCTGTTGTCGATTCTGGGAAATTTACGGTGATGTCACTGTGTCACCTTTCTTAATTTTATTTTTTAAACTTCCTTTCTAGATTTACTTTCTGCCTTCAAAAGCTGGAGCGTTGATTTTAATGCTCCTCAACATCCATGCCGTCACTGGGTCTTCCTGTCTGATAAGATTAGGCCATCACCTTGCTTATGTCATGCATAGAGGAAGAGGAAGGAAGGGGGAAAAGTAACTTTCTCTGAGCATAAGATTATTTTCCAGGCTGCATAATAGTGTTGCGTGATCATTTGCATTAGAACATTCCAAGGGATTTTCTTTTTCTTTATATCCATGCCCTGGCACAGGTCCAGACTTCTCTTTTTCGTTTCCTCCTGAAACGAAGCAACCTGTCAGGACAACCCAATAAAAGCATGATTTGCTCACAGCTGATTGCCAAAGCAACGAAGTGTTGAACTGTGTTACAGTTATCCTTCCAGCAGGAACTCCCTTGCCCAAGTGACTTCCCTGGGAATTGGCGTTTGAGCCCCAAAATTCTGTTCCCAGTCCTACCGCGAAGAACCAGATATTTGAGACGTTATGTTTACAGGTGACGTACACACTGACAAGCACTCAGCCCCAGGGCAGGCATGCACTGCCTTTTAGCTTCAGTTAGAATCTTAAGAATCTTTGCAGTTTGGTTAGAATCTTAAGAATCCCTGCAGGTGAATGTCCATCCACAAAGTAAATACAGAGATTCCCAGGTTTCTTCACAATAAGAGAGAGTAAAGGCAGAGCAAGGACATAGGTAGAAGAGGAGAGTAAGGGCAGGAAAAGATGGGGCCAAGAAGTTTAGGGCGTAGACACTGGTAAAGAATAAATGTCCCTAAAAGACAGTAAAGTCCCACTCCAAACCCATCTGCTTCCCAAGTCTATAGCAGGGATGGGCAACTTGTGGCCCTCCAAATGTTTTGGCCTCCCAACTCCCATCATGCCTCACCATTGGCTTTGCTAGCTAGGGCTGATGGGAGTTGTAGGCCAACAACCTTTGGAGGGCCACAAGTTGCCCAGCCCTGCTTTATTGGATACTGCCCACGTGCTGCTTTCACGCTTTCTGTAGCTTCAATGAGGATTAGGGTCTTCATATTTTTAACTAGAACTTTTGAGACCACATCCTGGAATACAGACTTGGAGGTGTCATGGATTTGTGGAAATACCTAGGGTTGTAAAGATGTTAGTACAGGGGTGCAGAACCACAGGCCTGGGGTCCCAATCGAGTGGTCTGGGATTCCCCTGGTGGCCATGCCCTCTTTCCCCCAACCACAAATCGTTTTGTGATTTCCCGGTTTTTGTGCAGTTTTTCCCCATTCTAAAAGGTTGAAATGTCTCTCCTAAAGTTTAGTGACTGGCAGTAAGAGCTTTAAGCTAAAATATACTGGTATGTTTGATATTTTGACACTACCCCCTTTGGCCTTTGGAATGCAGCCCCCAAAATCTTCTCCAAAATAGAATTTGGCCCTCAGGCTGAAACTAGTTCTGCACCCCCGTGTTACTGGCTAGGGCAGAAAATCCAGGCATCTGAGCTTGCAATCAAATAACTATGGAAGCTGTAGGCATGCATTATGTAGTATGGTATTGTTAGCTGTCCTCCCCCCCGCCCCCCCGTGCTTATAATTTAGTTAATGGCAAGTACTTGGGGGCAGCAAGAAATAAGCAGAGGCTTGGATTGAGGGAAAGTACACAAGCAGGAAGGAATCATAGGATTTGGAGTCGGTATGCCATTCATATGCACTTCCCCCGTCCCCACACCCTGGCCCATGTCCTAGTCTTTCTGTCTTCAGCAGGCAAAGCTAAAGAGTACCCCAGCCAGTGGCAAAAAGCTTTTGCGTTTCTCATCTGTGAAAATCGTAGCATTGGGCTGATTCCCACCAGCAGCAGTAGCACCAAGCCCTTTTCCTTTTAGATCTGGTCTTCTTGATAATGCAGCCACAAGGGGATTTTTGTTGCTGTAGTAAATCAAAAGAGTAAAAGAGGTTTTGCAGTGTTAATTAAACAAGAAAGCATTCTTATCTGTAAAATTCCCTCAATTAGCTTGAGTCATAAAAAGCATCTGCGGAAATAGAATGTGTTTTTCTGCTTCATTCTCTGCAGTGCTCTGGTGTCGTCCCCTTCACCCCCAGAGTGCTTTGCAGGGAAGTTTTAAGTATTCCAGAGGAACAGGCTCTGCATGCTGTGTATCCAATCATCTCTTTTTTCACCATGTGCATGGGGTCCAAATTGGGACCACCTTGTGCAGGTGGGGGGAGGGGATTAAACCTTCCCACACAGCCATTTCCCCCCACTAAATTCACCCTCCCCACACACATGGGCTAAAGAAAGGAGGGAAACTCCATTGGCCCTAGTGGAGGGTTTTTTTTCTTTCTGTAGTCAAATTGGGAGGAGGTAAAAGCAGCTGGGTGGGAAGGTTTAACATACCCTACCCACAGGCAGTAGTCCCGATCCAGATCAGGGGCCCATGCAATTACACTAAAGTTTTTTTTTTTAAAGTACAGGATCAGCTACACACTATCCATTTAACATAGCATGTGGTTTAGCCCTCTTTGCCTGCCACCACTGGAGTGGAATAAAACAGGGCTTTGCAAAGCAGTGCAGTGCAATGACCAAAAGTAAAAAGCTCTCTTCAGACCATGGTGCCAAGTGATATGAAGGAGCCAGGATTCGGGAAGAGGGAAAAGCTAGAGTGCCGTTCCTATAGCCATGAAAAATAGTGGAATGGGCTGCCCATTTCCCTGATTTTTTGCTGCCCTGAATCTCCCACCACAGAACGGCAGATCGTGCCCCTGTGCTGTCAGCAGTGGGATCATGTCTAGAACCGACATCAGTCATTCATACTCTAGTAACCTCCAGGCTGAACTGTTGCAATGCTCTTTACTTGGGGCTGCCTCTAAAAATGGTTTGGAAATGACAGTCAAATTTATTTATTTGTTAAATTTATTAATCGCCCATCTGGCTGGTCACCCAGCCACTCTGGGCGCTGTACAAAGCATATAATAAAACAGTTTAAAACAATAAAATTATACAATAAACACATTTTCTAAAATACCCTAACCCACTCCAAATGCCTGTCAAAACTGCAGCCATCTCCTAAGGCCCAGCCATGACAGCCTGTCACTTTGATTTTATACCATCTACATTGCCTACAAATTTGTTTCTCAGCTTGGTTTAAATTTCTAATGGTAACCTGCGCCTGTCCTCTTTAGGGCAGCCTGCCAGCTAGGGCTGATAAGAATTGTAGTCCAAGACATCTGGCGGGCCCCCAGTTGCAGAAGCTTTAAAGCCTTTGTCTTGAAAGGGCTATCTTAGGGACTGGCTCTGTCCATATGAAATGGGCCAACCTTTAAGATAAAAGTCATAGGTTCTGCCTCTCTATCCCACCTGAGATCAGACGGACAGGTGGAAGACAAAAAGCCTTCTTGGTGATGGCACCCAAACTGTGGGATGTCCTCCTAACAGAGATCATAGAATCATAGAATAGTAGGGTTGGAAGGAGCCTACAAGGCCATTGAGTCCAACCCCCTGCTCAATGCAGGAATCTAAGTCAAAGCATCCCTGACAGATGGCTGTACAGCCTCGTCTTGAATGCCTCCAGTGTGGGAGAGCCCACCACCTCCCCAGGTAATTGGTTCCATTGTCATATTGCTCTAACAGTCAGGACGTTTTTCCTGAAGTTTATTTATTATTTAATTTATTAATCGCCCATCTGGCTGGTCACCCAGCCACTCTGGGCGATGTACAACATACAATAAAACAATAAAATTCTACAATAAAAACATTTTCTAAAATACCCTAACCCATCCCAAATGCCTGCCTGAACAACCACGTTTTTAATGCACGACGGAAGCTCATTAAAGAGGGGGCATGACGGAGTTCCCTGGGGAGGGAGTTCCACAGAGTGGGGGCCACTACAGAAAAGGCCCTCTCCCTCGTCCCCACCAGTCTAGCTGTCCTGGCTGATGGGACAGAGAGAAGGCCATCTGAGGCTGAACTTGTTAAGCGGCCTGTCTGGTGCTGCTGGAGGCGCTCCTTAAGATAGGCTGGGCCGGAACCATATAGGGTTTTAAAGGTCAAAACCAACAACTTGAATTTGGCCCAGAAAACAGCTGGTAACCAGTGCAACTCCTTCAGCACTGGAGTGATGTGATCTCGCCAGCGGCTGCCTTTAATCAGGCGAGCCGCCGCGTTCTGTACCAGCTGCAGCTTCCGAACCGTCTTCAAGGGTAACCCCACGTAGAGCGCATTACAGTAGTCTAAACGAGAGGAGACCAGGGCATGTACTACCGATGGGAGCAGATGGTCGGGAAGGAAGGGGCGCAGCCGCCGTATCAGATGGAGTTGATACAGCGCTGTCCGGCTCACAGCTGACACCTGAGCCTCCATGGACAGCTGGGAGTCCAAAATGACCCCCAGGCTGCGGACCTGGTCTTTCAAGGGTAGCCGTACCCCATTCAACACCAGGTCAACATCCCCCAGCCTCCTCTTGTCTCCCACCAAAAGTACCTCGGTCTTGTCAGGGTTCAGCTTTAGCCTATTCCTCCCCATCCAGCCACTCACCGTCTCCAGACATTTGGACAGGGATTCTACGGCGAACCTTGGTGAAGATTTGAATGAGAGGTAGAGCTGCGTGTCATCTGCATATTGATGACACTGCACCCCAAACCTCCTGATGATAGCCCCCAGCGGCTTCACATAGATGTTAAATAGCATCGGAGAGAGGATGGAACCCTGTGGCACCCCACAAGTGAGTGGCCACGGGTCCGAAACCTCCTCTCCCAGTGCTACCCTCTGGTACCTGCCGGACAGGAAGTTCAGCCGGAATCTGGCTTCCTGTCACTTGAGCCCATTGTTCCCTGTCCTGCACTCTGGGATGATCAAGAAGAGATCCTGGCCTTCCTCTCTGTGACAACCTTTCAAGGACTTGAAGAGTGCTATCATATCTCCCCTCAGTCTTCTCTTCTCAAGGCTAAACATTGTCTAGTTCTTTCAGTCTCTCTTCATAGGGCTTTATTTCCAGTCCTCTGATCGTCTTTGTTGCCCTGCTCTGAACCTTCTCCAGTTTGTCTGCATCCTTCTTAAAATGTGGTGCCCAGAACTGGACACAGTACTCCAGATGAGGCCTAAGCAGTGCTGAGTAGAGGGGGACTAGTACTTCCCAGGATTTGGAAGCTATGCTTCTATTAATGCAGCCCAAAATAGCATTTGCCTTTTTTGCAGCCACATCACATTGTTGGCTCATATACAGTCTGTGATCTACAACAATTCCAAGATCCTTCTCGCTTGTAGTGTTGTTGAGCCATATATCCCCCATCTTGTAACTGTGCATTTGATTTGTCATGAGCTGTCTGTTCTTCCATGTCAATTGAAGATGTTTCTATCCCAACAGGCTGTTAAGGCTTAATTGTGTTTCTAAAGAACTGTTGCTGTTCAGTTCTTTTTATGACAGCTGTGTTTAAGTTTTCTTGCTGTTTTTACTCATTATTTGTACTGCTTTCGTATTAGATTATACCTTTTTTTTGTTTCTGTTTTTGAAAGCCACTCGGAATGATTTTAAGAAAAGCAGGATATAAAATAATAATCATCTGGACATTATTAGCTACTTCCCCAGTATTAAGCTCACCTTTTGCATTTGGCTGCATCTCAAAGAGCAGGACAAGAGTGGGAGCCCTGAGCCACTGGGTGGCCCACAGCCAGCCTTCTCCCCAGCTAATCTTTTCTCTCTGTCTTCCAGCCGTCAGCCTGAGCCACCAAAGAAGGAGAAGGAGGCAACCACAACCACCCCTTCTCAGTCCAAGAGAGCAGATGAGTGGAAGGACCCTTGGCGCCGATCAAAATCTCCAAAAAAGAAGCATGGAATGTCCGCCTCACCCAGCCGTGCTCGCAGGCGCCGGAAAACCTCAGCCTCATCTGCTTCTGGCTCGGGTTCTTCAAGGTACAAGCCCAAGAGGGCTACCATAGGAACCTAGGAAGCTGCCTTCTATTGAGTCAGACCCTTGGTCCATCTAGCCAAGTACTGTTGACAGTGACTGGCAACTTCTCTCCAGGGGTTCAAGCAGGAGTTTTCCCTGCCCTACCTGGAGATGCCAGGGATCGAACCTGGGACCTTCCACATGCAAAGCAGGGGCTCTGCTACCAAGCTATGGCCCTTCCCTCTTTCACCACTTCACCATGGGATGGCATCCTTCCAGGATGGCTACCAGAACTCACTCCCAGTAGGAGAAGTGTTTCTGGTAGAGGAGCAAGTTTAGCTAGAGATGAGGGAAATAGAGTACATGGTTTGGGAATGCAGCAGTGGGAAGGGGGTGGGTTGTGAACAACCCAGTGTCTGACCCAGTGAGAGGGTCAGGGCAGATCGCTCTAATTTTCTGCTAAGGAAGGGCAGTTAAGCTATTAGTGTGGCATGTTGGGACTGAGTGGCAAGGTGAAGCAGCCCAGGCCTTTGGGAAGGTAGTCTCTAAGGATGGGGTACAGCAGAGCTTGGACCTGGTGTTGAGACTAGAACAGGGGTAGACAACTCAGTGTCATCCATATGTTTTGGACGGCCATAATCCCTGACCATTGACCATGCTGGTTGAGGCTGATGGGAGTTGTAGTCCAAAACATCTGGAGGGCACCAGGTTGTCTACCTCTGATCTAGAAGATTCTCAAGGGGGTGAGAGGAGCTTTTGAACGGATGGAGCTTGCAAGTTCTTAAGTTGTCCCCTGCCCTCTCTTTTCCTTTCAGGTCATCATCTCGCTCCTCCTCCTATTCCGGATCTGGTTCTTCACGATCGCGTTCCAGATCTTCCTCGTACAGCTCCTACTCTAGTCGCTCTTCCAGGCACAGCTCTTTCTCAGGCAGTCGATCCAGGTACTGTTTCTCCCAGCCTCTCAGCTGGGAGGTTCTGCACCATATTAACATTCCCTTCCATAATATTCATCGATTGCTGGTTTCTTAATCACTCTTTCTGATGCTCCTGCTAATAAATTGCTCACCACTATTTTCTGTTTTATTCTGTTCTTCACACGGTTTCTGAGTTCATTTAATAGCATGACCTGTAGTGTATATTCTAATACGTTGTCTATACTTCCTTTAATGTCTTCTAAAATCTCTTCCCAATATTCTTGCATTATATCACTTCTACCACATGTGCAGAAATCCAGCATTATAATCTTGACATCTCCAACATTTACCAAAGCTAGATAAAAATGTCTAGTTCTAAGATTTTCTAATGTGTATTACATTTCAGTTTAATGTGTTAAAATGTGTTGACAATGTTGATATTACCCATTCTCTCTCCCAGTCAGATACATTGGACTACAGCTCTCATCATTATCCCCGGGGCATGATGAGACTTGTAATCCAACACATTTAGAGAGCACCAAGCGGGGGTAAGCTGTCATAGCAATTCTCCGGGACTTTGGAACCCATTTCCAAACCCATTAACTCATGGGTGTGCCCCACTGTGACTCGCACCATATTTAGGCACAAGTTAGTATGTTTATGATTGTGACCCTCAGTTGGCATCTCAAATAGATGTCATCACCGCAACTGCATGTGACAGCAGTAGAGGCAATTTCCTAGGTGGGCACAGCGCCAGACTCTACTGGTCAGCCTTGCACATTCGGATTGGCTTCTGCTACCGGAGGTGATAAAAAGTGATGAAATATCCTGATAGAACATAACAATCCGCTCTTATTGGAGGAAAAGCAAGAGTTGTGTAAATCAGTTGTGTTATCCTGTGACCCATGGACAGGGTTTCCTCTTTCAAGCAACAGAGGCAGCTGTGACATGAACTGCTGAAGTACAGCAATGTATGTTTATAGCATCCCGTGACTACCTAAGCATCCCGTGGTACCTGGAGCATTCAGCCCCCAGCCAGGCAGCAGCTACTTGCTGCTGCTCCTCCTTTCAGTTGAACATTTCTCTTAGCATCTCCAAAAGATGAACTCTGTGGGAGTCCCTGTTCTGTCTTTCCCCTCTGCCAGGAGAAGTGGCTGGCGGTATAGAACAGGCCTCCCTGGTTCTCAGATGGCCATGCCCCCTTCCCCTGACTCCTTTCACCTGACTGCCTGGTGTTTCTCATGCTTTTGCACAGGTATTTTCCCCATTCTGAAAGGTTGAAATGCCTCTCCCAAGGCTGAGTTACTGGCAGAAAGAGCTTGAAGCCACAATACGCTGGGTATTTTTGGCCCTGCCCATTTGCCTTTGGCCCCACCCTTTTTGTTCCACTTACCACTAGAATGCAGCCCCTGAGAGCTTCTCCAAAATTGAATTTGGCCCTTGATTTAAAATGAGGGGGCAAAGAGCTGTGTCTGAGTGTTAAGCCAGAAGCAGCACATTTTGAAGCAAACCAGGAGTAGAAAGCTAAACACACACACACCTGCTTCTTGGGCCCTGGAGAGTAGAGAGCCTCATATCTGTTTTATTGTTTTATTGTTTTAACTGTTTTATTGTTTTAGATTTTAACTGGTTTTAGCTTGTTTAATAGTTTAATATGTTTTTAGGTGTTTAAATTATTTATTGTCTTGTACTGTTCAAACTCCCCTTCATGGATCACTGCCTTGTTGTGGCGAAGGGGCTTGCGTAACTCAGTGAAGCCATAAGCTATGCCGTGCAGGGCCACCCAAGACGGACTGGTCATGGCGGAGAGTTCTGACAAAATGTGGTCCGCTGGAGAAGGAAATGGCAACCCACTCCAGGATTCTTGCCAAGAAAACCCCATGGAACGTATCACAAGGCTAAAAGAGATGACGCCAGAAGATGACCCCCTCAGGTCGGAAGGTGTCCAATATATTACTGGGGAAGAGCAGAGGGAATTTCCAAGTAGCGCCAGAAAGAGTGAAGCGGCTGGGCCAACGCCAAAAGGACACTCAGCTGTGGATGTGTCTGGTGGTGAAAAGAAAGTCCGGTGCTGTAAAGAACAATATTGTTTAGGAACCTGGAATGTAAGATCAATGAATCGAGGTAAGCTGGAGGTGGTCAAACATGAGATGCCAAGATGGAACATCGACATCTTGGGAATCAGCAAACTAAAATGGACAAGCATGGGCGAATTTAATTCAGGTGACCATTATATCTACTACTGTGGGCAAGAATCCCTTAGAAGAAATGGAGTAGCACTCATAGTCAATAAAAGGGAGGGGAAAGCAGTACTGGGGTACAATCTCAAAAACAATAGAACGATCTCAGTACGAATCCAAGGCAAACCATTCAACATCACAGTAATTCAAGTCTATGCCCCAACCACTGAGGCCGAAGAAGTTGAGGTTGATCAGTTCTATGAAGACCTACAACACCTTCTAGAACTAACACCAAAAAAAGATGTCCTCTTCATCATAGTAGATTGGAATGCTAAAGTAGGAAGTCAAGAAATCACCAGGATAACAGGCAAGCATGGCCTTGGTGTACAAAATGAAGCAGGACAAAGGCTAATAAGAGTTTTGCCAAGAGAACACGCTGATCATAGCAAACACTCTTTTCCAACAGCACAAGAGGCGACTGTACACATGGACATCACCAGATGGTCAATATCGAAATCAGATGGATTATGTCCTTTGCAGCCAAAGATGGAGAAGCTCTATACAGTCAGTAAAAACAAGACCTGGAGCGGACTGTGGCTCAGATCATGAGCTTCTTGTTGCAACATTTCAGCTTAAATTGAAGAACGTCGGGAAAACCACTAAACCATTCAGGTATGACCTAAATCATATCCCTGATGAATATACAGTGGAGGTGAGGAATAGATTTCAGGGATTAGACATGATAGACAGAGTGCCTGAGGAACTATGGACGGAGGTCCGTAACATTGTTCAGGAGGCAGCAACTCAATCCATCCCAAAGAAAAAGAAATGCAAGAAAGCAAAGTGGCTGCCTGATGAAGCTTTACAAGTAGCTGAGGAAAGAAGGGAAACAAAAAGCAAGGGAGAAAGGGGAAGAGTTCCAGAGAATAGGAAGGAGAGACAAGAAGGCCTTCTTAAAGGAACAATGCAAAGAAATCGAGGAAAACAACAGAATGCGAAAGACTAGAGATCTTTTCAAGAAAATCGGAGATCTCAAGGGAACGTTTTGTGCAAAGACGGGCATGATAAAGGACAAAGAAGGCAGGGACCTAACAGAAGCAGATGAGATTAAGAAGAGGCGGAAAGAATACACAGAAGAACTATACAGGAAAGATCTGAATGTCCCTGATAGCCATGATAGTGCGCTCACTGAACTTGAGCCGGACATCCTAGAGAGTGACGTCAAATAGGCTTTAGAAAGCATTACTAACAACAAAGCTAGCGGAGATGACAGTATTCCAGCTGAGCTATTTAAAATCCTAAAAGATGATGCTGTGAAAGTGCTGCACTCAATATGCCAACAAATTTGGAACGCTCAACAGTGGCCACAAGACTGGAAAAGGTCAGTTTACATTCCAATTCCAAAGAAGGGCAATGCCAAAGAGTGTTCAAACTACCGTACAGTTGCACTCATTTCATATGCCAGCAAGGTTATGCTCCAAATCCTACAAGCTAGGCTTCAGCAGTATGTGAACCGAGAACTACCGGAAGTACAAGCTGGGTTTTGAAGAGGCAGAGGAACTAGAGATCAAATCGCCAACATTCGCTGGATCATGGAGAAAGCAAGAGAATTCCAGAAAAATGTCTATTTCTGCTTCATTGACTATGCTAAAGCCTTTGATTGTGTGGATCACAACAAACTTTGGCAAATTCTGAAAGAGATGGGAGTACCAGACCACCTTACCTGTCTCCTGAGAAACCTGTACGAGGGTCAAGAAGCAACAGTAAGAGCTGGACATGAAACAACCGATGGGTTCAAAATTGGGAAAGGAGTACAACAAGGCTGCATATTGTCACCCTGCTTATTTAACTTATAGGCAGAGTACGTCATGAGAAATGCCGGGTTGGATGAATCACAGGTCGCAATTAAGATTGCCGGGAGAATGATCAACACCCTCAGATACGCAGACGATACCACCCTAATGGCAGAAAGCAAAGAGGATCTCAAGAGCCTCTTGTTGAGGGTGAAAGTGGAGAGTGCAAAAGCTGGTTTGAAACTCACCATTAAAAAAACTAAGATCATGGCATCTGGCCCCATCACTCCCTGGCATATAGAAGGGGAAGAAATGGAAGCAGTGACAGATTTTACTTTCTTGGGCTCCAAGATCACTGCAGACAGTGACTGTAGCCATGAAATTAAAAGACGCTTGCTCCTTGGGAGGAAAGCTATGGCCAACCTAGACAGCATAGTAAGAAGCAGAGACATCACCTTGCTGACAAAGGTCCGTATAATCAAAGGTATGGTTTTCCCAGTAGTAACGTATGTCTGTGAGAGCTGGACTATAAGGAAGGCTGAGCGCCGAAGAATCGATGCTTTCGAACTGTGGTGCTGGAGAAGACTCTTACGAGTCCCCTGGACCTCAAGGAGGTCAAATCAGTCCATCCTAAAGGAAATCAAGCCTGAGTGCTCATTGGAAGGACAGATCCTGAAGCTGAAGCTCAAATATTTTGGCCACCTAATGCGAAGAGAAGACTCTCTGGAAAAGACCCTGATGCTGGGAAAGATTGAAGGCAAAAGGAGAAGGGGACGGCAGAGGATGAGATGGCTAGATAGCATAACCGAGGCAATGAATATGAACTTGAGCACCCTCCGGGAGGGAGCGGAGGAGAGGAAGGCCTGGCATGCTATGGTCCATGGGGTCACGAAGAGTCGGACACGACTGAACAACAACAATAACTGTTCAAACTGATTTTATCTGTATGCCGCCCTGAGATCTTATCACTGGGGCCTGATGGGGCAGAGCTCAGCCCTTCTCTGCCCCTTCCCTAGACCAAGACATGGATGGACAAAGACCCATCCTAGGAAAGAGCTCAGCCTCCTTTCCTTCCCTGCCCCAAATTCTGCAATGTAGAAATTAGCAACTTAAGTTCTGATCTTTGCTTAATTCTGTTTCCAGAATTCTGGGTTTCTTCCTAATTAATATGCCAATTACTGGCAAGGAGTGGAGGGAAGGGAATACATGACATTTGTGGCAATTGTGGCATAGGAGGGCTTATGGGGCAGGGAGCCAACCTGGATGCTGAGGCACCACCCCTGATTACTGGAAACTCGGGCAGGTGTGTTCATTGGCGTCGCATTTTATGAGCCATGTCCCCACCCACACGTTTTGGCACTTTCTTCCTGCCCTTCAGGAGCTAATCACACGCACAGCCCCCACCAAAAAAATGGGTTGGGTGCTCATTTTTCTCCCAGTAACCCTGATTGTGTGTCTTGTGAGAATCCCGTTGATCCAGGACATAGACAGCCATGAGCATGACATGGGAACTGCTTAGCACACCAGATAGTTAAAAACAATTGTCTTTCCAGCGGGGGCTTCCAAACTATTTGGATCATCAAGAATTTTGTAAGAGGAAAACCTAGTGTTCTCTCTAAGCTGTTTGAAATTCTCTGTCAGCCTGCTTATACTTGGACAGATAACTTTGTGATGGTGATGGTGGGGGCTTGTGGGAGAATTCAGCCCCTCTTCCACGGTGGGGAAAAAATGTGTTGTGGCTCACAGATCCTCTGAAATGGTTTTCAGTGTGGGGCTCTACCAGGGATGCATCTAGTCTTGGCACGCCAGCCCCTTGACCGCCTCTTGTTTGACCAGTACTGTGTACTGTGTCCAGTTCCGGGTACCAGACTTTAAGAAGGATGCAGACAAGCTGGAGAGGGTTCAGAGGAGAGCAGCGAAGATGATCAGAAGACTGGAAACAAAGCCCTATGAGGAGAGACAGAAAGAACTGGGCATGTTTAGCCTTGAGAAGAAAAGACTGAGGGGAGATAGGATAGCGCTCTTCAAGTACTTGAAAGGTTGTCACAGAGGGGAAGGCCAGGATCTCTTCTCCATCATCCCAGAATGCAGGACACGGAATAATGGGCTCAAGTTCCAGGAAGCCATATTCCGGCTGAACTTCAGGAAAAACTTCCTGACTGTTAGAGCAATACGACAATGGAACCAATGACCTAGGGAGGTGGTGGGCTCTCCCACACTGGAGGCATTCACAATGAAGCTGGACAGCCATCTGTCAGGGATGCTTTGACTTATAAGGTCCTATAAGATAATTGAGTCCAACTCCCTGCTCATTGCAGGAATCTTTCCAACCCTACTATTCTATGATTCTGTGACCTTGGTCAAATGTTGCCAAATAGTCCATGAAGCCGTGATGATGATGCTTGAAGAACAGGCCTGTCACCTACTTAACACATTTACTGTTAAAAACAGATGTTTGCTTTTTAAGAGCTGCTTTTACTTTGCTTTATTTCTGCTTTAATAAAACAAAATGAAATACCCATAGAATGGCCCTGATATTCCACCACAATAACTGCCAAATAATGTTCAGCGAATCGCCCACATTTTATAGAAACCTTGCCTAACATGGTTAAGTTATAATCATGCCAATTTTTAAATGTTATTTTCGTTGTTTCACAATGAGTATTAACTAATTTGAAATTCTGATTCACATAAGTATCAAGCCTATTGCTGATCATTTCTTTTCTTTTTTTGCAATTGTTCTAATAATGGTAATGCTTTAAATGTTTGACTCAGCAGTTAACTGAATCTTTTTGGACCTGTTAGATGCCCAATCCTAGATTCACTCCAAATTCAAGCAGACTTCTGCTGAAGCAAAGGCTGTATCTAACCTTTCACCCCAGGCTCTCTCTTGTCTGATTTTGCAGGTCGCGGTCCTTCTCATCTTCTCCATCTCCTTCCCCCACGCCTTCTCCACACAAACCTCCTCCCAAAGCTAAAGGGGAGCCCGCAGTACCTGCTGGAAAGGGGTAAGATTCTACGTCTGCTCTGGGCAAGGCATTCTGCAATGAAGCTCTAGACCTTGTCGTTTAAGGCTTGCACTGCTTTGTCTTATCCACTGGCCAAGAGGTAAGTGCAGTGTATATCTCTCATTTATCTGCAAGCCAAACTCTGACCAGTAATGGAGGTAGGAGGAAAACCTTCTGAGGGGGTAACTGTATCTTTCCCTCGACGCACAAACAGCTGTTAAAAGTTAAGGAGTTGCAGGGGAGGCGGTGTTTGGTTCGTTTGTGCAAGGTGTATGGTGGACTCTCACAACTAGAAGCAGAACAGTTGGTGGAATGAGTTTCTACTCCGGCTAAAACTTCCCCAGGGGAGCCTGAATGGGATGGCCTCATGCTCTTAGGCTCCTGGGCTGAATGAGGACACCATTTGAAGCCACAGAAACCCCAAAAGAGGAGATCCCAAAGATGCTGGGGAATGTGTTTAATGTACAGTATTGTCACATGTCCTCCTTTAATATTCAGTGCCTTTGGGCTCCGCAGACATTCATCATTCAGAAGACTGCATTACATTATTATGACATTGTATATCTTGCCCATTTCCAAGGGGTTCAGGGTCTTCTCCCTGCTTTTTTTTATCCTGACAACAACCCTGGGAGGTAGGGAGGCTGACATGAGTGACTGGCCCATGGTGAGTTTCATGGCTGAGCAGAGTTTTGAACCTGGATCTCCCTGTTCCGAGTCCACCACTCTAACCACTGCAGCCCACTGACTCACCTGTAATGGAGAGAAAATCTTTTTGCCTTCCTTGTAACTTTCTGAATGCCTTTGGGGCCTGAGACCCATTTGAGGATATTATGCATTAAAGATGCTTTGTAGCGCCATTGGGACATTTCCTTTGGGGTTCTGCAGTATAAAAGGACAGGGCTCCCTGTCTTTGTCACAGTCAGAGCATAAGGCCAGGAAGGTACTTTCCACCAGATCAGGTTTGTGAAGTGTGGTCCTGTGTTATTGTGGCACCCAGGCGTGAAATAAAGCAAACACCAGCAGTCGTATATACATAAATATTGACTTTAAAATGGACGTCATTTCCCTTCCCCACAAATGCACACTCTGTATCAGCATGACACATGCTTGGCACAATTAAAGAGGTCACACACAGAAGGATGCCTTCCTACCTGCAGCAATATTGGTTGTTTTTTAAGAGACCTGCAGCAAATCTCTGGATAAGCGGTCATAACACTGACTGAATGCAGGATAAAGCCATAGGATGTGCATTTATGTCTGTTACAGGCAATTAGACTTAGGGTGCAATCCTATGCAGGTTTAGACAGAATAATGTCCTACAGCTCCCAGCTGGGAGTTGTAGGACTTTTTTCTGTCTATACATGCATAGGAATGCACCTTTAGTTTACAGTAGGGCAGCGCTGGCTGGGGCATGCTGGGACTTGTAGTCCAACACATCTGGAGGGCTCCAGGTTGTGGAAGGCTGCAGTAAGGTATGAGAATTAGAGGGCATGGGAAAGGTGGGTTTTGAAGGAAAAGTGAGTGGCATCTTGTAGGCCTTCTAGGAGGCAGCTCCAGGCGTCAGGGGCAGGAAGGGAGAAAGGAAAAGACATGGAGCTGGCTGAGGGTGGCGGAACTGAAGGAGCAAAGGTCACCCCATTTGTCTCTGGAGACAAGCTTGAAAACAAATGAGCAGCATTTGTGGAAACTCAAAAAAAGGCCCAGTGTGGGCTGAGCAGGTCTCCCAGTACTCAGTGGACCTGAACTTCAAAGCTCTGCATAGTGCCTCCATCTTCCTCCAAAGCAGAGTGAGCAGTGGAAAATAAATATGTGCAGTCACCTGAATGTCTCAGAAAACCCATCCCCTTTGTTTTTCTATCCTTATCCCAGTGAGTCAAAAAACCATCCTTCTCGCCAGCATTATCCCTGTGAGGGAGGTTAATCGGGGGGGGGGGGTGACTTCCCAAAACCACCCAGGAAGTTTCATGGCTGAGGTATCATCCCCACCATATCCCAGTTAGAGCCATCTCAAGGTAAGAAAACTGGGTAAGGCTGCCCCCAATGCACCCCCCATGCCTGAGATCCTGGAAGCCGCTGCCAGTCAGAGTAGTCGGTGCTGGACTACAAGGACCAGACGTCTGGCTCCATGAATGACAGCTTTGCACGTTCAACACAGGCTTCCTCCACCCAATCCCAGCGCTCTGTTACACCACGCAGGCTCACTGGGAGGGTGATGCCAGAACTGCTCGCTGGCTTGTGTCTCCCCAGCGAGCCCAACAGCCACGTGTTGAGGCCAGGATTTCCTGGGCCCAAATCCCTTTAAATTCTGGCACTGTCTTACCCACCCTCCCCACTGGCTAAATCTGCCCCATTTTACTTCGACAGCGATAAGACTGTGAAGAAGCCGCCTGCCCCGCCGGCACCACCGCCAGCTGCCAAAGCCCCGCTGGCTGCACCGGAGCCACCCAAGCCGGGCGACAGCAGAGAGGCCAGACGGAAGGAGCGCCAGACGAGAGCGCCGCCCCGGAGGTGGGTGCACAGGGGAGCTTCCTGGAGCAGGCCCCCAGCAGGCGAGTCGCAGGTCTCTTTGGAGGCCCGCAGCGATTTGCTGGGCGCTGCTGGAGGTGCGATGGCCTGAGGGGCAGCTTCGCACCAAGGGGAATTCTGCCACGGAGGCACCCTCAGGCTTGGAGTTCAAAGGCTCCTTAAGTCTGCTTTGAAACAGATCCCTGCCCATAATCAGTAGGCGTCCATGTCGGTTTTCATAGGAGACCCCAGTTCTAACAATACTGGGGAATTGTTGTGCTAAAATTAGGCTTTCTGAAGTGAACAGGACAGAACACTCACATGCAAAAAAATCACTGAAACTGGCACAACAGATTAAAAGAAACGGGCGACAATTCAAAGGATTTATTTCCATGCAACCAAGAGGAGACCCCTAGTATGACCCCATGGCATTATCTTATCGCTGTTGTCATGGCTGCTCTTCCCACACCAGAGGAGGCAGCCTGCTCCTCAGGCTGCAAAGCTGCTTGCCTCGTTGGCTGTAGGAGCTGCAGCATGAAGACCGAAGGGAGAACTCTCTCACCTCGCTTGTGGTTTCCTTTACTGACATATGCATTGCTCTTTTCTGGTACACGCATGGGTCTTAATGTCTAAATTGGCACCTGTGACAAGTAGGAGTCCTTGGATGTTCTGTATTCCTGGGGCAGCAAGTCTTCCCAATATCCACGTCTGGAGAGCATTAATGTTTCCCTGAAACAACGCGAGAAGCAGCTTCCGAAAGGGGGTCTGAACTCGGCTTTTCGTTGCAGGAGGACCATCAGTTGCAGTGCGAGCGGCAGCGGCAGCAGCTACAGCGGGTCCAGCTCTCGTTCAAGATCCTTGTCTCGATCCCTCTCCCGGTCCACCTCGGCCTCCATTTCCCCCTCGCCATCAGGGTCCAGAAAATCCAGGTGCGAGGTTCCCTTCTGCCGCTTTGGGTGTGGAAGGCTAAAAAGCAAGCTGCTTCTCCTGTCCAGGGCTGTTCTCTTCAACACAAGATTTGCTTGCTGGAAGCATTCTGCAGAACATAGCAATCCTTTGAGTAAGCAGGGAAACGTTTAAAGACCAGGCTTTACTTTAAAGACCTAAGGATTGACACACAGGGTCAGAGCAGTGGTCCATCTAGGTTGGAATCCTGACCTTTGACAAGCTCCAGCCAGACTCTTCAGGACACTTCACGATCTGGAGGGTACCACGTTGGGGGAAGGCTGATTTAAGGAAAAGGATAACTGGCATCCACTGAGGTTTTGTCTCGACCAGTCCTCTTGGACTGAATGCTCTCTGTACTCCTCTCTTTCTTCCCCCCACCCCCACCCCCATCAGGTCCCTGAGTGTAAGTAGCGTCTCGTCTGTCTCTAGTGCCTCCTCCAGTAGTAGCTCTGTGCGCAGTGCTGACTCGGAAGATATGTATGCTGACCTGGCCAGTCCAGTTTCTTCAGCCAGTTCCCGATCACCGACTCCAGCGCAGCAGAAGAAGGAGAGAGGTAGGCCGCACTGCCCTTGCCTCCCGACGGTCACCTGCTTGGCCTTCTTCAAATGTCTTCACGTGGTTCTGCGACTCACACCCAGTCTCCGTTGCCTTTGCTGCGCGCGCGCTCTCCTCTTCTCCCCCCCACCCGCTTTGGTTTTCTGCAATCTGTGATGATGATGGTAGTGACAATGATGGGGTTTTTTTAAAAGAATCTTGTTACATATCAGGAAAATAAAAAAATCCAGAACAACATCCAGAAATGAAATTAAATGAAATGAAATGAATAAACAAACAAACAAACAAATAAACATAACAGTCCCCTAACAACTGGGTCACAATGAGCTATTACAATAGACTGAATTAATACAATAAAAAAGAAAAAAAATAATAAGTGTGCTGTAAAACCTTCATCCAGTTGTTATAATGTCCAAATGCTCAGAGCAGAAGCAGGCATATATTGCTGTAAATCTGGTTGTGATGTATGTTGAATAAAACTCCACCATATAGCTTAAAATGCAAGCAGTTCTGTCTTTCCTTGAATCAAAAGTAAGTCAAAATGTTATTTTTTCTGATATCGCCACCAACCCTGTATTTCAATACCATGCAGGTAAATTCAAGTTACCCGGTTTTTCCCACAGCTGTGTGATTGTCTGGCAAGCAGCAGTTAACAAGAATGATAGTACATCTTTACATTTAATACTTCCATTCGATCCTTTATACAATGATAATTTTAAAAAGTCCCGGTTCGTATATGATCATTTCTCTGGTAACAGTCATTATTTCTCTATGTACCAGCATCCAGAATCTCTGTATCTGTGGGCATTCCCACCATAAAGGAAAGTATATGCTTTTTGCACATGGTGCTGATGATGATGATTTAGGAATCGCCCTATAGCGGAAGCCCTCAGGGCGACACATATAATAAAAGCAAAAACAATTAAACTAATGATACAACCAAGAATAAGGTACATTAAAAAGTATAGTTTTAAAAGCAGCAATGAAGATACAGCATTTAAAAGCGATAAACTGAGCAACTAGAAACAGATGATTTTAAAATGCAGCATTACACATACTAAAAGTAAAGCAAGCAGCAGTTAAAAATACTTTTAAAAGGCCTAGGAGAATAAAAATGTCTTTTTGCCAGGTGCAAAAAAGTCAACAAAGTAGGCAACAGGTAGATCTCTCTGGCAAGGGCATTCTGTGATTTGGGGCCACTGCAGAAAAGTCCCAGCTAGTTTGGAACATTCTTTGGAAACAGAGGAGAAGTTTGCAAAACGTTTTGCAAACATCGTTAATTAGCTCCCTTTAGGCTGGACACAGACTGTAAAACATTTTGGAGAAGGGTTTTAGAGCCCTTCTCTTTCATCCCATTCATGATCATGCAGCATGAGTAACAGAAGCTTGAACCATTACAGAGTCCAACAACTTTAAGTGAGTGGTAGCTGGTGGCTCGGATGTCAGCGGGGTGGTGAATCCACTCCGGGTTTCAGTCAGAACCTGTCAGAACTCTAAAGGTGCTATCCAAGGTGTGGAGCACCCTGGATAGATCCTTTAGAGTTCTGACTGAAACCCGGAGCAGATTCACCGCCCCGCTGACATCGGAGCCACCAGCCTCCACTGCTTTAAGTGTTTTGAAAGGCAAATGTCTGCCCCTTTTGGCTGGGGAAATACACTACAAATACACATTGGCAAGGCTCAATGAAACTGAAGGAACCAAAGTGGTTGAGCCTTGTGTGAGCAGCATAGTACTCCCTGCCACTCCTGCTTGCAATAAACCGGCTTTATATTCATATTTATTTATTTGTACTTAATGTTTTATGCAATAGACATGCATCCCGCCCCTGTCTGAGGCAACTAAAAATGAGAAAAACCTTAAAGCAAGCATAAGAATAACAGCCACACCAAAAATGCAGGTTAAGTCCAAAACGAAACACTACACTGAATTTTAAAAGCCTGGGTGAATTTTTTAAAAAGCAAAGGAAGCTGTGTTAGTCCATCAGAAAAAATCCAGTCTCCACAGTCAGGCAATACCTTTAGTATGGCCAAACAAAAATGTCACAAAATGGTAAGCAAGATTTTGAGTTCTCCAGAAACTTTCATCATGCTAGATATTAAGCAAAGCACGGGGGGTGGGGGACCTGACTTGGTGTTGAAGCCATAAAGCAGTGGTGGGAGACATGGCATTCTCCAGATGTTGGACTGCAACTCCCATCAGCCCTGGTCAGCATAGCCAGTGGGGAGTGATGATGGGAGTTGCAGTCCAACAACATCTGGAGGACCACTCATTCTCCCTCCATGCCATAACGTCTGCCTTGATCCCAGCGTCAAAATGGAATGTAGGAGGACCTGGCAGCCGTTGTTGGATTTGGCTCTCCTAGGTGCAATGCACAGGATTCAGGTTACCCCAAGGGGTGATGGGAACTGGTTGACAGCCCCCAAATGGGTCCATTTGAGTTCTTTGCTCATGGTGGCATGTTCTTCTTTTTAGCAGGAAAGCCCAAAAAAGAAGGCGCCAGCATCAAGGAGGAGAAACGGAAACGGGAAGCGGCAGCACAGCCCGCCAAGCCCGCTAAGCCGGTGCAAGGGAGCAAATCTCAGCAGCCCCCCCCACCTCAGCAGCCCCCCCAGCCACAGCCAGCTGGCTTCAGTGCCCATAAAGAAATCAAACTAACGCTGTTAAACAAGGTGAGTTTTCGGAGGAGATGCCGAGGAAGCCCTTCTCTAAATTTTTTATTTCTCCCTCCTCCTCGCGTATGATCAGAGTGGGGGCCTTCCCACTTTCCTCTGAGGCATCAGGAATTGTCACAACCAAGGAGTGGATGTTGAGTGATGGGTCCGTGTGCCCAATAAGATCCCTCTTGGGATGTTTTGGTGGGTGAGATGTTCTCTGACTCGGAGTCTGCCCAGTAGCCTTCTGGAGGCTTGAAAAGGGAGGGTCCCCCTGCAAGGGCAAGGTGAGTGGGCTGCCTTTGGTGGGAGATGGATGGATCTGACCCACCATGGGCACCATCTACATATGGTGTAGAGCAGGGGTGCAGAACCTCAGGCCTGGGGGCCCTTGCCCTGAACCCACCCCAACCACCAGTCCTTGGGTGGTTTCCCAGCTTTTACTGGGTGTTCCCCCCCATTCTCAAAGCTTGGCCTGCCTCTCCTAAGGCTTTGTTACCGGAAGGAAGAGCTTTGCGCTAAAATAGACTGGTATTTTTAGCCCCAGCCCCTTTTGCATTTAGCCCCGCCCACTGCTGGAATGCGGTCCCATAGCTCAGTGGCAGAAGGCGTGCCTTCCATTCCACATTCAACCCACAGCATCTCCAGACAAAAGGGTTTAAGGTAGCAGGATTGAGAGAGACCCTAGAGAGCTGCTGCCGGCCAGAGTAGGTAATACTGGGCGCAATGGACTGATGCTGGAAGCCAGCCTCAGAGGGAGGTGATCTTTCTTTATCCATAGGGATGGCTGTGTGTTGAGAAATAGCAACAGATGATACCCTCCCACACACACAGTCCTGCCTGTTACCTTGTTAGGCGCAAAATACCTGTTATAACCAGGGCGGCAGGGGGGACACATGAGATGGGAAGGTTGGTGAGTTGCTCTAATGCTGGCTGGGGCAGGCTGGGAGTTGCAGCCCAATACATCTGGAGGGTGCCAGGTTGGAGAACACTGTCCTAGAGGGCATTTCTGTGCATAAAGCATGAACGGCACCTTCCCCAGAGGGTGCCTGCAGTCACAGTTTCATCTCGGTGCATCAGCCTACCCCAGTTCACAGCCCTGCTCAGGCTTCTCTCTCTCTCAGTCACGCTGGACCTGGATAGGAAGCAGCATTCATGTTTATATAGGAGAGCAAAGCACTGGGGATAGATCACTGAGTAGCACTCAGAACCGGAACGTGGCAAATGAGAAGGAAGGGTGAGAATTGGGGCAAAGGCATCTTTGTCTGTCTGCCCTCTTGAGTGTTGAGCATCTTGTCAGCTTTAAGAGAGAAGTCAGACTTCCTCCCAGTCTGTGTGCACTTTCTCTGGGGGAAAGGAGAGTTTAAAACAGAAGAGATTCCGCAAATGTAACCTGGGACTTTAGCTCAACCGAATAATTGCCCAGGGCAGGCACTCGTCTGACCTGTCGCGTGCTAGGGAGGCCTTCCTTCTCAGCACCTTTTTGGGCCTGCCTGCAGCCCTGGTCTCTGACCTTCTCCTTAAAGTATGACAGAGCCTGTGACTGGAAGTAGCGGCCGGGTAAAAAAAACACACCACACACGCGCTCACAGGCGGGCTGTGCAAATGGCCTGTTGCAAGGCAGCGTTTCCGTGCAGCACCATGCAGCAAGCCCTCCTTGCATGCTTCCCTTGTGCGCAAGCCTGGCGTTGCGTTGATTGCCTCCATTCTGTTTTTAGGCAGCCGACAAAGGAGGCAGCAGGAAGAGGTTCGAGCCCTCCGACAAAGACAGGCAGGCTTCTCCTCCAGCAAAGCGGATCAACCTGTCTCCAGACAGAGGTGAGGAAGCGGGGTTCTGCCAGGTTCTCTGGTGCAATATGCTTTTGCAATTGCACACATTTAAACTGCCCTCCCTCTGTGCCCCCCCCCCAGTGCCGCGCAGCTGGGCCCATGCTCTTGTCTGTGTCAGAGGCCTGCACATTTGCCTTGTTGTTAAGAGCTGCTCACCTGGAGAGCAAACAGCTGCTCCTCCATGCGTGTGCATGTACTCAACTCACTGCTGTGGAATTTGCATCCTTAGAGCCGCTTTACAATAAAAAATAAAAAGCTGCTAGTCCATGTGACTTCGAGACAAACTTGGAATTGTGTGGGCAGCCCTGAGTGAAGAGAGGCTGAATGGGGTATGGCTGCACCATGCCCTGTTTAGTGTGGCTAGCACTGTGGCGGTGTTTATGCACAATTTTCTTTAGGGCTCAGAATTCTTCCTTTTTAGTGTATGCATGTATTTATTTACTGTATTTCTAGGCCGTCCTTCTAACACCCATCAAGGCCGTTTAGAAAAGGTCCAAAACATAAAGACTATAATCAGATAAAAACATAATAAAACAGTAAAATCAGATCAATCGGTAGGTAGGTGTCCCCCTACCATGTCAGTTGCTGCATCCTATCCTTGTGCCGGCTTTTATTACACGATCAGTTGTTCAGCCCTGACTCTTGCATGGCGAAAGCCCAATGCTGGCATCCCAGGCTTTCCCTTGGCTCTGTCGCAAGCCCATTTGGACTGACACGCCGGAGCTCAGTGCCCGCTGGCTGGTACAGTCACCAAAGCTGACTAGACTGTTCCTGGATGGCCAGCCTGTAACCTGGGTTATTTCGGCGTTTGCTGTTGCTCTTGCAGCCAAAGGCACCCTCTGCAGTGCCTGGCCCTGAGACATGCTTGGGTGTTGCTTAACCGTCGCTGACTTTCCTGAGAGCATCGATAACTGTGCCACATTCCTCATGCTGATCTCGCCACCTGAAAAATGCATTATGTAAATTGGAGTTGGTGTCATGAAGAGAGCGGCAGCTTGGAAAATCCCCATTGCAAGTCTCGCCCCTGCTTTGAACTCATGTGATGGTTGTAGGCGAGCCACTGTTCTTTCTCTCTCGGTTCTGGCCTTCCACGTGCAGCATGGAGATAATAACACTGACCTTCCTTACAGGGTTGTTGTAACAGTTACTACAAATATACATGACGTGTTTCAAGCATTTAAAGTGCTCTGTTAATAATAGTTGTTGTTCTAATCATAGCATCAGTACTACATTGGTCCTTTTCCTCTATTGGTGCTGTATGTCTTTAGAGATCAGAATGTCCCTTGACCCTCCAGTGGAATACCCTCTGCCCGATTGAATACTTAAAATGCCAGGCAACAATCTGTGCGAGGCACACCTTATTATTCAATCTATTCCAGGCTTCCCCAACCTGGCGTCTTCCAGAAGTGTTGGACTACAAGCCAGCTGGGGTATGCCGAGAGTTGTAGTCCAATACATATGGAGGGCACCAGGTTGGGGAAGGCTGGTCTGATCATTCCACAGTTTCTACCCATCTGCTCCACCAGTTACTCCCAAGGCAGCTCAGACTAAAACAAACAAATAACCATAATAAAACCAACTGACTTTTTCTTTTGCTTTCTTTTTCCTTCCCACTCTGTCCCAGGTCCTCGTGATAGGAAGCCTGCAGCGAGGCTGTCCTCGCCCAAACAGGAACGTCAGCGGGGCACCAACCCGAAGTCCTCCCCGGCTCAGGCAGACAAGTGAGTTCTGCTGCGCAGTCTTGGCTGGCTGCTTGGCTTGGCTCTGTTCCTCCCTGTGTTTGCTGCCAGCTCTTTGAAGGCTGCTTTGCTTGCTCTCGTTCAGCGAGAGGCAAGGAGCCACGTGCCCAGGCGAGATCTGGCTTGGCACGGGCGCCTCCTGACACTGAGCCCAGTGGGCTTCCCTTGTTCTGGGGAGGGCTGAGTCCCTTCACCCTTCCTTGCCAATTGTGCCCAGAGGCCACGTGGCAAAAGAGTGGGGCTTCCTACCCTTCCAGTGCCTGCTTGGGGGCAAAAATGGGGATTCTAGTCTGATTCGTTAGCATCAAAACTCTAGCCTGCCTGTAGAGCAGGGGTGCAGAACCTCTTTCAGCCCGAGGGCTGAATTGGGTGGGGCCAAAGGCAAAAGGGGCAGGGCCAAAAAATACCATCCTATTTTAGCTTAACACTCTCACTAAGTGCCAAAGCCTTACAAGATGCACTTTGGCTTTTTAGAATGGGGGGAAAAACTGCACTAAAGCTGGGAAACCACTCAACCATCAGTGGCTGGGGGAAACGGGCAGAGCCATCTGGGAAACCCAAGCAGGCCAGATCAGGCCCCCGAGCCAGAGTTGCTGCACCCATGCTGTAAAAGTTTCCCAAATGGGACTCTGTGCAGGCGCAGAACCCATAAGTGTGACTGCGCAGAAAGCTGCTTGAAGGACTGTAGTCACAGATCAGCAACCGGTCATCCTGGGGCTCCAGGCAAAGCGGTTTCTGGCTGCTCTGTGTATGTCTGTTATTGCAGATCCTCTTTCCCTCTCAGCTCTCCGGTCCTGCTGCTGCAGAACAGGCTCCGTGTCTTGGCTGAAGAGCTCCAGCTGGCACCCACGCGTTGTCCCCATCCCCTGTGAGTCACACAGCAAGAGATTAGGCCAGTTGCCTGGCATTTGGCCCTGATCCCTCGCCATGTGACTCACAAAGCCCGGGGATCGCCCGGGGATGCCCGTTGTGCCATGCCAGGGCTAGTTGGAAGGCCTGGAGCAATCTCGGGGCTTATGGGGCAGGCGAGAGAGCCGCTTCATCCTTAATGGGTGTGGCTTTACGAGGCATCACCCACAGGGGCAAGATGGGTAGCATAGAGGTCATTCTTTGGGGTGGGGAGGCAAGTGATGGTTCCGGGGCCTGAACAGGGCACAGTCAGAGCGCAATCCACCTGTCCCAGATACACCTGAAACGTTGCTCATTCCTCCCTGATGGGTGATTCCTATGATGCCAGAGAGCTTGCATGCGCCCAAACCAACTGAAATTGGTTGAGATACAAGAGATCCTTTCCCCTGCTTTGTCAGCTGGGGCTCCGGGGAGCCAGCAGTATGGATTGCCCCTTCTTACTCTCCCCTCCATTGCCATGGCTGTCCTGCAAAACAGTGACATTCCAGTGGAGCCTGGTGGCTGAGGTGGAGGGTGGAGGCCTTGCTCAGCAACAATATGACTCTTCCAGCAGTGATCCTACCCCAGTCCACTGGCTGCTCTTTGTGGCAGTGGTTCATTAGCAACCCCCAGCAAAAAGATTCTGTTGGACTGTGTCATACGGAAGGACAGCTGGGTGTATGACATCCCCTTGCATTATCACCTGTAGCACCCTCCCTGTCAGCTGGCTGAAATACTATGATTCGTTTGCAACAATTAATCTCAAATCCAAGCTTAATACAGCCACAGAGTTGGATGTGACCTCAGAGATCATCTAGTCCAACCTCCTGCTCAGTGCAGGCTCTGCACAGCAGGGTGCAGCTGCAGCACCCCTGACCGATGACCATCCAGCCTCTGCTTCAGTACCTCCAGGGAAGGAGAACCCACCACCTCCTGAGGCAGATTCTGCTGAACACCAGGCTTGGGGGACAACTTGTCTGAACCAGTGTTAGGCAGCTTGCTATGTTTGGGGGGAGTTCTTTAAGGATATTTCATCAGGATCCTACTCCACAGACCTCCATCTGGCCACTTCAGAACAACCATGAATAGTTCAGCAAAGTACTGTTTCTAAAGCCAGTGCTGTAATGCCCAGGTTTTTTAAAAGCTAGCAGAGTTCAGACTTGCTGCTATGGGTGCTTTCTTTTGCTTCTTAGAACCAGAATGTGTGCTTTTTATTAGCAGACTGAGGAGGAGTTTGTCAGATTAATTGGAAAGTTTTCACTCCCTCTCAAAATGGAGAGGGAGGAGATTTGTGCTGGTATGCCAGGCTCCTGAGGCTGAAAGTGCTGCTTTAAAAGTTTGATTCCTGCCTTTACCATGAGGCCAAGATCTCCCTTCTCCTGGGCCAAAATAACAAACAACTCAAGATGTCTGCGTGTGTGTCTGAATCAATGTGTGGCTTTAGAAATATTCTAGGCTTGACAGAGTCCTTTTCCAGGTCTGTGGTCTGGTTCACACATAACACCAAGCCATGGTGTGGTTTGTTGAAATCTGGCTTGTCATTGGGCCATTTTGCACGACATTCCAGGCTCACCATTGGTTATTTAATCTACGATGAGCCATGGCTCATGCAGCCGCCATTATGAATATCCAACCCCCCCGCATGGGGGTTGGATAATGAGGGTTGTAGCTTGTCATCTGAACCCAGCCACCATGGGTTATTCAAGGGTTAAACAATGCTCACATAACCCTACTACAAAGCGGTGTGTCATATGAAACAGGTCACTGTGTCTGAACCCATCCCCACAAACAAACCATGGTTTGTTAGCTAGCTATAAATCACAAATACAAACTGTGGCTTGCTGTTGGCTTACAAAGCCTGGCTTCTTTTAACTATGGCTTGTTGTGATGCTTGAACCCAGGACTGTGGCTTATCCCTGGCTTGTTTGCACTGCTGTTTGCCCTGAAACAGAGGCACCCAGCAAGAGCAGCCTGAAAATGAATTTACTCTGAAGGTTGGTAAAATAGACAAACAAGAAATAAGGAAAACAAATCAGAAATAAGGAAAACAAGCCACAGTTTGGTTGTCTGCAAGACAATTTGTGTCTAAAGCAATAAACAGTGGCCTAGCATTATGTGTGAATGCAGCCAATATAATGCTGGATCCCCTAGCCTCCCCTCCCAGTCATTTTTCACCTGGATGTGCTTTTTTCTGCTGCAGGAAGCGTCCTTTATCACCCCAGTCCAAGAGTTCCAGTAAAGTTACAAGCATCCCAGGCAAAGTGGCTGAACCGGCCCCGTCAGCCACTACCACAAAATCGGGCAAGTCCAGCACGTTGTCACGGCGGGAGGAGTTGCTGAAGCAGCTGAAGGCCGTCGAAGATGCCATCGCTCGCAAACGGGCCAAGATCCCGGGCAAAGTATAGTCTGCCTTGGTCCAGCCTGGATTAGAGACTGCGCCTGTGTTTTTATAAATAGTCTTCAAGCAGCCACTTGGGATTTTGCAGTTCTGTTTCATTTTGGCTGTGATCCTTTTTAAATAAAAATTGAAAAGACAAGAGAAATTCTGTCAGCTGAAAACCCACCTGCCCGGGTGTGGGACGGCTCCCTCTGGTTTCCTCTCCACCCCACGTGTTGCCGGCACCGTGGCGGAGGCAGTCGCCTTGATGTTTCTCCATGTCCATCGCACACAGCGGACTCGTAAACTGCAGCCCTGTCAGATGCCTTCTCCTCTGCTCTGCCCACCTCTCTGCTAGCTACAAGTTGTACTTCCCTAGTTAGCCCTGCTGTGTGTTGAGTGTCTTCAGCAGTGCAGTTCTACATACTGTGTACGGAGAGAGCCAAAAACCGCTGTCACTTGCCGGAAATGTTCCCCTCTGTCGTCTTTCTTCTGCCCACCTCGTCCCTGCCAAGAACTAAACCAGTCGCGTAGATATCCTTGATGGAAGTCTGATCAAAAGATCCCATATGTCTTTTTATTTTAAGCAAAAGATTGTTTTAGTTGACTTAACAGAGAAAAGGCAAAGGTTTCGTCAGGATGTGTGTCTAATAAGGAGGGTCATTTTTTTTTTTTGAGGGGTTATGCTGAAAATAAAGTATTTTGATAAACAGCTCCTCCTCTTTGACCTCTTCTGTTCCCGTCCCAAAACCTGTCTCGGAATGTTTGGCTGGGGGTGCCAGGAGTTGTTGTCCAACACAGCCACCCTGAGATCTTAATGATACAGGGTGGGATACATATGTTTCAAATAAGTAAAACCTAGATGGCACAAAGTTTGGGAAGGCTGGTCTAGAAATATGTGTATTTCTACTTCCTCTCCCTCAAAATGAAGTCTAACTCTTCAATGATATAGTTCCACGCCAGATAGAAAACTCAAAACCTATTGTTCTCTACCTGAAAGGTGAGCCTTGCAAGATTCTCTGCAGGCTACCAGATTTTGCATTGAAGACTAATTCAGGTATTGATCACTAGGGGATTCTAGCTGGTCTCTCTTCTGCCTCAATCAGCAAGAAAGAATGTACGCACACTCCAAAGTGTGTGCTTAAAAGGCCTATTGCAAATCAAACGCATCATTTTTCTAAACTGGATCTTAGTTCATCTGAAACTTCTTCGTTTCCCCTGCTCTGCCTCCCCAGCCCCTGCCCAGTACCACCACCACCCCGACTGATGAAGCTGATTCTGGAACCAAAAAAAGATGGGGAAAGAGTACTGGGGAATAAGAGTGGCAACCACTCACCCCACTGACTTTACTGTTTAAAAAGTAAATATCCTAATGAAGTCTACTTGTGCTTACTATGCAAGAAACATCTGTTTCACTGCTCAGATAATGTGATAGTTTATATGAATGAAAACTGTCAGTGAAACTGATGAGCAGACTTGGAATTGGCAAAAGAAAGTACATGGCACAGTGCAGAATTAATGTATGGAATTCACTGCCGCAGGTCGTAGTGACAACTGCAGGCTTGGATGGCTTTAAAAGGGGATAAGACAAATTCAAGGAGGAGAGGTCTATCGGCAACTGTTAGTCATGGCACCTCTGCGGAACCCTCAGTTTCAAAGGCAATATGCCAATGAATAAATACCAGTTGTGGGGCAGCAAACATCAGGAGAGGCCCTCGTGCCCCGCTTGTGGGCTTCCCTGAGGCATATATTCAGTCGCTAGGAAATGACATACTGACCTAGATGGACACGGACACTCACACTCTGATCCAGTAGTGCTGCTCTCACGTTCGATGGATGACATTTCCCTTGTTGAGGGGTGGAGCATTTATTCAAGCAGGCATGGCCTTTCATTTTAATGGAAGTGAGACAAACCTAACTCCTTTTCACCAAAAATGCATGGTCAGAAGATGCATGATCTGGTCAGAATCCCAGGATGTAAAAAAAATACATTCCCTCAGAATAGCCCAACGCATTTGCCCCTTGTACCATATATTTGTGGGCTTTCCTCAGGTGTTAAATATTTTATTGTAGCCTGCAGAGATCTCTGGGGTACAATGTCTCCAAGAATAAACCCTGCAACTTTTGAAGACAAAAAAAATTCAGAGATCTCCGCAGGCTACATTAAACATTTTAACCCCTGAAGAAGGCCCATCAATATGTGGTACAGGCCAAAATCTGTTGAGCTCCTCCAAGGAATAAAACAATATTCATTACAACCTGGGACTTGGTCTCTCCTTCTCACCGTGCTTTCATTTTAATAGGCAGGAGTGTTTATGGGCCATGGGGCTGGGCAGGTGAGTAGTCTTAAAAAACCAAGAAGCAACTCTTGGCCCAAGTGAGGTCAGCAGTTTTCTGGTGCAAAGAGCTGTGAACAACCAACTGTTTCCTCTGAAACAAATGGCCCCGCTGTCTTTGTGTGTCATTTCTTCCAACCTGACTTGAGCACTGGTGAGGCAATCTTGCCCATCTCTTGCAGCAAGAAGCCGTCTTGCTTCAGGCACCACTGACCAGTCCAGTGACTGAAAGGTGCACAAGGCAGGCACGCAATCTGCCGGCCTGATCAAGCGGGAGAGCTATTGAGTGACTGATTCTTATCCAGCACAACACGTTTGCTGCTGCTCTCTGAAAGCCGAACTAAGTTGGTGGTTCTTCTGAGGCACAATATACATGCTAAAGTGACATTCAAAGACTTTCTTTGTGCATTCTCACACACGCACGTTTTACCTGAAAAACAGCAATGCGGCTGACACTCAAAATAACGACAAGCAATGTAAAACCATGTGCTTAAACACCAAAAGATCATACAGGCAGCAGATTTTAAAAAGCATAATACTTAGGGATATATGTATGATTTGTTGGTTTGATTGATTGATGTACAGTATATCCCATCTTTCCACCAAAAAATGGTGCTCAAGGCAGTTAACAGTAATAAAACGAAGATTAAATTAAACTTACTCAAAGCAATCATAAAAACAGATTAAAAACAATTATGAAACTTGGTCCAGAATGCTGCAGCCAGACTGTTGACCAGGGCTGGTTACTGGGAGCATGTGACTCCCTTGTTACAGGGCTGGATGTGCCTGATCTCGTCTGATCTCAGAAGCTGAGCAGGGTCAGCCTTGGTTAGTACTTGGATGGCAGACCGCCTGGGAATCAGGCTTCCTGCATTGAGCAGGGGGTTGGACTTGATGGTCTTGTAGGCTCCTTCCAACCCTATGATTCTATGAAATAAACACAATTATATAAGACAACAATAAAATTTAAAAAACAGCAACACAACAGAACCTGCTTCAGCAACAGACCAGCTTATATGCCAACGGCCTGCTATAAAACATCATCTTTGCCTTCTGGCAAGGGAGCAAGCCAACCTAGCTTCCCTCGGCAGGGAGTTCTAGAGCCTGGGAGTGGCCACCAAGAAGGCCCTCTCTTGTGCCCTCACCAAACGTGCCTCCCATGGCAGTGGGATCAAGAGGAAGCCCCCCCCCCCCCGAATTTCTTCAAAACTGGGAAACCTCATATGGGAGAATGCAGTTTTTCAGGTACCCTGCTCCCAAGTTGTAAAAGGGCTTTAAGAACTACCCTGCTGGATTGGACCAAAGTTCAAGCTCTCCTAGCATCCTGCTTCCCACAGTGAGGGCTAGGAAATTGCACTCTGCCAAAAAATTATAAGAGCGCGAGTGTTCTATTGTTTATTTAAGGAGGGTTGATAGTCCGCAAACGGGCACAAAGAGCCAACAGCTATTAGTCACGGGGGCTATAGAGCGGCCTTTTTGCTCAAAAGCACAAAATGCCAATGAGTGCCAGTTGTGAGGAGTCAGTTTGGAGGCAGAGATGATTGCCTGCAAGCAAGCCGTGTGTGTCGGTTTCTGGTGGCATCTGGTTGGACGCTGTAGAAAGTAGAGCTGAGCACAAATGTTCTCTCAAAATGCTCCAACCTATTTGCGGGCAGAGAAACGCAAATTTCAACGAATTTCTCCAGGGGAAGGAGAAATTCTCCAACGGTTTCTCACAGACAGGGCTCACCACTGGCAGGGGTTGTGGCACAGCTTCTTCCCTTTCTCCTGAGGGGTTTTGGCTTATTGCACTGCTCCTGCAAGTGGCAACAGCGTCACCTGTGCTGAGGCTCCCACTTTTCAGAGGCAGGATTTTGCATTTCGTTGGGTGGCATTTCTGGGCTTACCTAATCACTGCGAGGTGGCCGAGGGTGCCGTGTGTGTTTTCTCTCTCTCTCTTAAACACCTTCCTGGGGCTCTGCAGCCTCCCCGGCCACCTGCACTTCCTGAGCCAAAACCCCCCATGGGAGGAACTGCCCCATGGTGTCTTCCTCATGACAGCTTTGACCGAAGTGCGGCAAGCCGAGGAGGCTACAGGCTGCCACAAAGGTTATTGCATGATGACAGACGGGACACTCGCGCACGCTCCTCAGCCACCTCATACGTAAGGTGCGCACAAGAACCCCATGCCCAACCCATGAGGATTTCTCCAAATTTTCTCCTCCTCTGAATTTCTTTTCGAAAGCAAGTTCTTTTCTATCAAATTGAATGAGGATGGTTGAAAAAAATATGGGAGAAATTTTCGGCACAGCAGTAATTTCATGTATAATTATTTCTGAATTTTTGCCTATGTATATAAATGCCTGCGCAAATGTTATGCAAACTGGTGTTCTCATTTGCCCTCTTTTTTGAAGATGCACTCTTTTGGCAGTGTGTTCAGTAATGAATTGGTGCAAACCAGCCAGCCCCCATTTTGGCGGATAGTTTCCGTTTCTCTTTGCATGATGACAGACGGGACACTTGCGCACACTCCTCAGCCATCTCATAAGTAAGGTGCGCACAAGAACCCCATGCCCAACCCATGAGAATTTCTCCGGAATTTCTGCTCCTCTGAATTTCTTTTTGAAAGCAATTTCTCTTCTATCAAATTGAATGAGGATGGTCGAAAAAATGTGGGAGAAATTGTTGGCACAACACTAGTAGAGAGCATGATGCTGGATGAAGTAGACCTAAAGGTCTGATCCAGCAGGGCTCTTTTTATGCACAGTTGGGCTCATAAGGACATTACCTATATTCTCCTAAAGCAGAACATTTTGGTCTTTAAACACACAGCAAATGTTTGGAGGAAATGAAATGCTTCTCAGGTAGCCAGGGATCCCCAGCCTTGTAGAACCAGTGTTGCATAGTGGTTAGAGCAGAGTCCCCAACCTTCTTGGACCTGCGGAAACATTTGGGAATTTGAGAAACTGCTGTGGGCACCACCACAAAATGGCTCTCACAGAGGATGTGGCTAGTCACATCATGGCTGCTATGGGGGCCTAGCTAGTCAAAAGTGAGCTAAAGAGGTTGGAGGGATGGGAGAGAAATTTCCAAGACATTTGGAGAAATTTGCTAACATTTTCATATATATATATATATATATATATATATATATATATATATTTAAGGCAGCATGGTGTGGAGAGCTTTGTGGGCGCTGTTAGAGGTCCTCAGAGGCACCAAGGCACCCATGGGCACCTTATTGGGGGGCCCTGCCCTACACACACAGAGCTTGCTTTTTTCTGTCTTTGAGGGTGGCTAGGCACACTTCAGAACAAATTGCCAGGCTGCAGCCACTCACCATTTTTACTTTCTGAGGACACCTCTGGGGCCCTCTTAGAAATAAAGATGATGCTGGAGCCAGCACTCCACTTCGCAGCATACCTGCCTCTCAGCTAAACATATTCTCTGAATTTACAAAAAATATAAAAGTATATATTCAAAAATCAGGAGGGGCAGGGAGCCTAGCAGGCCCCAAGGGTGGTATCCCCGGGCACCACATTGGAACCCCAGGGCTACACAGAGATGCTGCCTACTTTTTAAGGACTGCCACTGTCTCATAGATCCAAGGCAGAATAATGGCTAATAAATAGAAACTCAACAGGGGGTGGCTTCCTTCCTCTCCCTCACAAAGAGGGGAGCAATGATCAAAGCTGCACCTGTTGGATGCCTGCCTGTTATGTCCCTGTTAATGGTATAGGAGTACAAGTGGGGTGGAGAGGCATTCCCTTTCCTTTAAGCCCCATGTCATGTTTCAAAACAGAGAGAGAGAAGAAGAGAGGGCAGCCAGCCAGAGGAAGGCTGTGATTTCTTTAAAATAAAAAATAAAAAACGGTGGCAAAAGGTGTCACCTAGGACCTTTCCATTCTTGCTTAACTTGGGAGTTCTGGCCCCGGCCTCAGGTGTCAAGGGAGCAGCCTAGAAGGCAAGGCTCTGCCCCTGCTGCAGAAGAGGGAACTGGTGATGTCACCGGCTGCCTGTTTATGTAAGAGGTGTGTAGCCTCCGCCAGGCCCCGATTGGCTCGTTGCCCCCGTGACAGCAGCAAGGGATGGAACGTGCTCCTTCCCAGCTCGCTTGAAGGTGCCTCTTAGCTGCAGGGACCAGCAAGCCCGCGTGACTCACACAGCACCTCCCCTGCGGATGTGCCCAGAGCCCGACCCTGCAATTTTGCTAGCCCTGCACGGCTCTCCTTCCAAAGAGGAAGTCCACTTATCAGGTCATCCACTTTGGTCATTGCTCAGTCCCTGAAGCAGCCGTTTTTTAAGAAGTGCCTTCCCTCCCCACCCCCTACCCCTGTGCTTGAAGTGGACTTCAACTGCCAAAGTCTGGTCTGTAGGCTGACTAACTAGGTCAGGGGTGAAGGAGGACAGGGTTGCACTGCAGGTGGGGGCATTTTGACCAGGCATGTTTGCCATGCACAGGTGAGAAAAGTTAAACCAACTGAAATTCCTTCTCATATGCCCACATGGACCTATGGCCCAATTGGAGTCCACCTGGAGCAGAGCCTTCTATGTGGTGGCTCCCTTCCTGTGGAACTCCCTTCCTCTGGAGGTCAGGCAGGCTCCAACATGGTGTCCTTTTCGGCACCCGCTGAAGACATCTTCATTTCAAAAAGCTTCCTTTGACCGACTAGCCATGGTTTTTATTGGTGCTCTGTTTTTAAAAACTTTTAACATGTTGCTTTATTCTTTTTATCATTTATTGTTCACCACTCCCGAATCTCTTTAGATGAAGAGCGGTATATAAATGTTGTAAATAAATAAATAAATAAATAAAGGCGGCCAGAATTCGCCGCCTCCTTGGCATCTGGTCACCCTCCTGTTCAACGGGTAAAAAGAAAGAACTCTTAAATAGATTGAACACCATTATTAAGGACTTAAAGTCTGGAACAGGTGGTAGAGTGATTGGCCTCCACGTTTTTGAGGACCCTTGGGCAGGACACCCTCAGTGGGCCATGGCATCTCCTGCTCCTCCTCCTCACCTCCAGCGTTGCCTGGGCCAGAGCGGGAGGCAGGTGAACAAGCAGGCTGCAAAGGTGAAGAGGAGGAGCAGGTCCAGGGGGCTCTTGCCAGCGGGCCCCTGCTGGGGTGCGTGCCCTTGGCAGGTGCCTGACCATGCCAACCCTTGACGCTGGCCCTGATTGGGCTCCTTCCTGCCACTTCCCGTATCCACACAGACACAAAACGGCAAATCTGGTTAACATCTTTTTCTTTTCTACCTGTCTTTTATAGATGCCTGACAAGTATGGGCGTTCTCATTCACATAGTGGCACATATGTACATAACAGTGCTTTCCAAAGTACAAGAGGCCCTTCTCATTTGCCCACCCCTGAGAGCAGTCAGGTGGGTGATCACACAGGAGAGGGCCTTCTCTGCCGTCGCCCCACACCTTAGGAACAAGCTGCCGTCGGAGGTCCACCATGCTCCGTCACTGCAGGCTTTTAAAAGGCATTGAAAACATTATTTTACCATGGCCTTTTCTTGATGTGACTGCTATTGTTGCAGTTACAGCTGTTAACTTTGTTGCTGGTTTTATTGTTGGCTTTTATTGTTTTTATTGTCTTTATGTTTGTATCACTTTTAATATTTTAACTGTTTTTATGTATTTTATTGCTATAAGCCGCCTTGGGAGGGCTTCTGCCCTGAAAGGCAGCCAAGAAATATTGTTTAAAAAAATTAAAAAATAAAGAGGACAGGTCCCTGCCCCTGAGGGACTTACAGTTTCAAACTCAATATGTGCCAGGCAGCAGAGGATGGGAGAGGGATGCTGGGTAAATGAGAAGAACAGGCATTTGCACAGACAGAAGATGCCTCTATTTTGGCTACATGTCATTTCAGTATGACAGCCTTTCCCAACCAGGGGCGGGGGCAGGTTCCAGATGTGTGGGAGTTGCAACTCCCACCATTCCCAGTCAGCATGGAGGATGATGGGAGTTGCACTCCAACTCATCTGGAGGGCACCAGTTTGGAGAAGGCCACGACAGGAGGATGGGAGCAGAGGGTCTTGGTGATTGTGCCAAAGATAGGAATGGAAAAGCTGCCCCTTTTCCCAGCACACAGTTGCAGTGATGGAGAGAGATTCGCTTTTGAGTTTCCACTTGTGATTAAGACACAGAGGATTGGGTCTGGGTTTCATCATACTTTGAGTAGACCTACTGAAAACAACGGGACTAGAGTTAGTCATGACTAGCTTAGGTCCCATGGTTTTCAATGGGTCTGCTTGAAGTGTGACTAAACCTGGATCGAACCTAGGGGATGCATTGCTTTAGACATCGGAAGCTGCCAAGCCAGGCCAGTGCTGTGGACTCAGGCAGTGGCTCTCCTGAGTCTGCCCAGCGACTCTCCCTGCGCTGCGAGGCCTTTTGCGTGGAGAGGGCAGGGATGGACCCTGGGCCATCTTCGGCACGAGGCAGGTGCTGCTTTGCTGCGCCGTAGCCCTCCCCCCTCCTGCTCCCTCTCCCAGGCCGTGGAATGGAAGGTTTTGAGAAACACCCTGGACTTTTCAGAAGTCGCTGGCTGGCCACTTTCTCGCCTTTCCACTTGACCTGGTTGACCTGCCTCCTGGCAAAATGCTCTGCAGAAGTCAAGGCCTTTGTGGCTGTAAGCACCTGGAAGTGGGTTTTCAGAGGACAGCACAGCATGTGGAGAAGCCAACCCGAGGACCCGATGCAAAGGCCTGGAAGGGTCAAGAGGACAAGCAGCATCCGTGGGCGGGTAGGCGCAGAGAGGACCCTCACGCTCAGAAGAGCAATTGTGTCATCAGTAAATACTGCAAGCAATGGACCCTGTTCACAAATGCTCTAAGGGCCAAATTCCATTTCCGAGACGCTCTCCGGAGCCACATTCCACCGGCGGGCTGAGACATCACGAACCCCAGCCTGTCTTAGCTTGGAGCTCTTACTGCCAGCCACAAAGCCTTCCGAGAGGCATTTCAGCCTTTCAGAAGCGGGGGGGGGGGGGTTGCACAGAAGCCAGGAAGCCACCCAACAGCCATGGTTGGCAGAAAGGGGGTGGAGCCATCTGGGGAGCCCTGTGGGGCAGGGGTGGGGCTATGACCGCAGGAGGGCCAGATGTTGCGCTCTGCACTCAGTTTTTGAAATAAATCAAGCCCCCGTGTTTGGCAATCGTGATAGAGCCAGTTTTATTTGCTGGTCTAAACTGGCGTGCAGCCACCGAAGGGGTGCTTCTGGGAAAATGCTGTTATTTCCCCAGTGACCACCCTTGCTTGCAAAAATGGTTTTAATACCCTCCTCTCCTTGGTGGTGCATGCAGATTTGCCTAGCCGCTTTCACAGTGTGCTGGACCCTGAGATGTGTTCAACACGAACATTTTCTCTTTGCACCAATGTGTTCTTTTTCATGCGCTTGACTGTTTATTTTGAGCTGGGGTGGGCAAGGATCAGGCGTCACAGTACCTTAGGGAGGGAGTAACGTCTCTTGGAGGGTGTTATGCAGCAAGTTCTAAATTTAAGAGAAAGGAACTGGAGCAGTTTTATCCCACAGAACGATCCTGACCAGTCTCTTGCTCTCAGCCTAACCTACCTCACAGGATTGTTGTGAAGATTAAAACAGGGGGCTGGGGAATTCAATATTCCAAACTCCTCGGAAGAAGACTAGGATGAAAATGTAACCTATCTGGCTGGAAGCCTGGTGCTGGATCAAATCGATGGGGGAGCCAGACCTCTTTTCCACCCAAGGGCAAAATTCAGTTTCAGAGAAGCCCCCAAGGGGCTGCAGTTCAGCGGTGAGCGGGGCCAAAAACAAAAGGGGTGGAACCAAAACTACCAGGATATTTTAGCGTAACGCTCTGACGGCCAGTAACTCAGCCTTAGGCGAGGCATTTTGACCTTTTAGAATGGGGAAAAACTGCACAAAGCCAGGAAACCACCAAATGATAGGTGGTTGGTTGAAAGTGTGTGTTGCTCTCTGGGGAACCCTGGAGGACTGGATTGGGACCCCAGATGGGCCAGTGGGTTTGCCCCCCTGCTTTAAATTGTCTGACTTCTGTCAATATCCCCCCCCATTGCTTTAATAACCTTTCTCAAAGCGTGGGAGTCAAATTATGCCACTCAGATGAGGCACGGAATGTGCTGTTTCAGACAAGCCAGCTGCCAGTAGGCAGAAATCACAGGAGAGCAGAGCGTATGTGATTTCCAAGGGAGCTCCCTTTTCCTCGTATCCTCCCTAGGATAATCAAAAATCACTTACCTGCTCGCGGATTATGTTTATGGGGGGGGCATTCCGTCCCGCCCCCCGGAATCCTGGACGGCGGGGAGGCGCTCCGTTCCTCCCCCCCGGAATCCTCCGCGGCCGGCTGTGCTCCGCGGCAGCTCCACGGAGCAGCTGGCCAGGCCTGGCCATGTCAGAGACGTCCGCAGCCGGATTTCCGGCCGCGGAGGGCTCGGGGGGGGGGGAAGTGTACACAAATGGCGGCGGCTACGGCCGCCACCATTTGCGTTCCTTATTTTTGCTGTATTAATCTACGTAAATATTTACGTAGACTAAGATGGCGAAAATAAGGGGAACGCAAATAGTGTAGCGGACGCTATTTGTGTTCCCCTTATTTTCGCCATCTTAGTCTACATAATTATTTACGTAGACTAAGACAGCCCAAAATAAGGAACGCAAATGGCGGTGGCCGTAGCCGCCGCCATTTGCGTACGCCTTTTTTTTTTTTTTTTTTTTACCCAATCGTTTTAGGCTACAAAAAAACTTACGTAGCCTATCACATGTGTGTAAAAAAAAAAAAAAAAAAAAAACTGCAAATGGCGGCGGTGGCAGCCGGTCGGAAGACCAGCCACCGCAGCTGCCGCCGCAGCCGCCACTGCCTGGAAGATCCACCCCAGGTAAGTCTCGTCCCTGGGGGATCCGCGGGGGGGCGGGCCGTTCAGCCACAGATTTCGGGGGGCCGAATGCACTGGCATTCGGCCTCCCCGAGATCCGTGGCGGAATTCTCTGCCATCCCTAATCCTCTCTTGGTTTCCCCACAGCTGCCTCTGTCCGCTCACTCGCTTTGCCTGTAACCAAAGGTGGCCACATACCAAGGGAGCTTTTTCTTGCATGTGGCTTGCCAACAAGAGGCATGGCTGCTTCCTCACAGCACCCTCCAACCCTCACGCAAACCCACAGCATGCAATGGACTGAAGCAGTCCAGTTCAGGATGTTGGGAAATCTCACTGAGATTTCCACACCTCTTTCAAGACTTCTTTGAAAGAGACGTATGAAGGGGGCAGTCAGGCAGACTTCCTGGCACTGGGGTGCAAAGAAAAAAGAAAGAAACCCACCCTGGCACCATCTAGGGAATCCTTGCTTGCATCATGCATCCAAAATCCTTCACCAGCGGAAAGCCAGCCTGGAGTGTAAAAGAGAGAGAGAGAGACATATCTCACATAAACAGCCCAAATTATTTAGGCTGGTTAAAACTAAAACTGACTGCGAGGCGCTCCGAAAGGCTCTCTCCAGACTGGGAGAATGGGCATCAAAATGGCAAATGCAGTTCAATAGAAGCAAGGGTAACGGGATGCTCGTTGGGGCAAAACATCCCAACTTCAAGCATAAGATGTTGGGGTTGGAGCTAGTGGTGAAGGAGAGCTTGGGGCTGTGGTGGACAGCTCGATGAAAATGTCAACCCACTGTGCGGCTGCTGTGAAAAGGGCCAATTCTGTGTCAGAGATCAGTACAAAAGGAATTGAAAATAAAACTGCCAACGTCATACTGCCCTCGTACAAATTTATGGTGCAACCACCCTTGAAATACTGTGTATAGTTCTGGTCACTGCACTTAAAAAGGGCTACTGTAGAGCTAGAGAAGGTGCAGAAAAGGGTAACCAAAATTATCAAGGGGCTGGAACAACTCCTCTATGGGGAAAGGTTACAACGCTTGGAGCTTCTTCCTCCTCCTCCTCAACTTCTTCTCCTTCTCCTTCTTCTTTTGGGAAAAAACAGTGAATGAAGAGCGACATGATAGGGGCATATGCATGGTGTGCAGAATGTGGATGGGGAAATTGTTCTCCTTCTCTCATTATACTAGAACCCAGTGGGGTCACCCCATGAAGCTGATTGGTGGGAGATTCAGGACAGACAAAAGGAAGGACTTCTTCACACGGCACACAGTTAAACTATGGAACTCGCTACCAAAGGAAGTAGTGATGGCTACCAGTTTGGATGGCTTTAAAAGGGGACTGGACAAAGACATGGAGGAGAAGGCTATCAGTGGCTACTAGTCTTGATGGCAATGTGCTACCTCCAGTACCAGAGGCAGTGAGCCTATGTACAGCAGTTGCTGGGGAACATGGGCATGAGGGTGCTGTTGCTCTCCTGTCCTGCTTGTGGTCTTCCAGTTCAGGCAGCTATGGGAACAGAACGTTGGACTAGAGAGACCTTTGGCCTGTTCCAGCACAACGCTTCTTATGTTCTTAGCTTTTTATATGCAGGGAGTTTTTGACAGGGGGGGAAGCAGGCAAGCACAGTGACACCCACTCATACCTGTGTTCTGAAGTAGTACAATCCCAGGAGGGCTGTCCCAGGGGGTTTTAATGAACACATCAATTAGAACCCAACAGTCAATTATACCTAGAACTACTGTTGCATGCGCCATATTGTGAAACTTGAGCCCTCCAGATATTTCTGTTCTTTCATTCTTTTCATGGCTGGTTCTTTATTCAGTGTACCATTATTTCGTTGTCCTTATAAAAAAAGAAAAAAAGATATGCTTTAATGCCTTTGTTTCATCCACTTTCCCCCTCTTTTTTATGTGAGCTCTGAGTGTGTTTGATGGGGTTCATTAAACACTCTTAAGTGCTATCTGGCTGGCAGGGTATGCTAACTCCAGTATGCATGCTGGGGCTTCAGAGCAGAACTCTGGAAATTAGGTGTGAAGAATGCATATCTTTCTTTTGATATTTGACTTACATATAAGACCAAATATACATACAGACCAAATATAGCATTATGGTCTGCAGGTACTATTTATTTGATGGATTGATTGATTCACTGATGTCCCACCCTTCCTCATTAAAGATCCCAGGGCAGCTCACAACCCAAATAAAAATGCAATACACCACATAGACAACATTAAAGTCATGACTCTAAAATCTCAAATCAAACCATCAATGCAATCAATAAAAACAAATAACAAATAGATTTCTTGCCTATACCAACAAAAGCCTGCACAAAGAAATGGGCCTTTAACTGGCACCTACATGAGAACAGACTGAGGGACAGCCAAATCTCTGAGCGGGGTGCTGCCACTAAGAAGGCCCTGCCACATGCGGTAGCCCCACAGGCCACATTCCTCAAGGATGCTGGTGCGACATTGTTAAAGCTAAGCAGGTCCCAGCCTGGTGAGGATTTGGGTAGGAGAATATTTGGGAGCCTCACGTAAGCTCCTTGTATGATGAGCAGGATGGTAGGCAGCACAATAAAACCAATAATATGTCAGATATGTTACAAAAGGCCAGTGTCATCTTGGGGTTCTTTCCCAATTGCAAACTTGCTTAAATGACTTTGCTGCCTTATTAATCAGCAATTAGTGCTCAGCGATCATTACATTCTCAACTAATGAATAAGCCACAGGATAGGGCCTAATTTATTCTCACATAGTTTAGAAGTCATCAAGAAATCCAAGCAGTTATGAAGTCATTTTTAAAATAAAAGTTTGATAGCTCGCCTTTATTCACAGGGGGTGTGAATAGAAAAAAACTGGACTATCAGTGTATTTAAAAAAAAAAAATCCTGGCCAACATGTACAGCTATAGATAATGAGGCTGCAATCCTATGCACACTTAGCCAAGAGTAAGTCCCATTGAACTCAATAGGCCTTACCTCTCAAAAGACATCCATAGGATTACAAGGTCCCATTTATTTTATTTTAATTTATTTATTATTAAATTTATTAATCGCCCATCTGGCTGGTCACCCAGCCACTCTGGGCGATGTACAACATACAATAAAAACAGTTTAAAACAATAAAATTCTACAATAAAAACATTTTCTAAAATACCCTAACCCACCCCAAATGCCTGCCTGAACAACAACATTTTTAATGCACCACGGAAGCTCATTAAAGAGGGGGCATGACGGAGTTCCCTAGGGAGGGAGTTCCACAGAGTGGGGGCCACCACAGAAAAGGCCCTCTCCCTCGTCCCCACCAGTCTAGCTGTCCTGGCTGATGGGACAGAGAGAAGGCCATCCGAGGCCGATCTTGTTAAGCGGCCTGTCTGGTGCTGCTGGAGGCGCGCCTTAAGATATTTATATATTTAAAACCAGTGGGACTTCAGCATGCAGAACAGTGCTGGATCATGGCCCCGGGTTTTAAAGCAACAGTCACTTTTAAAGGCACACAAACATATGGAGATGTATGGTTTTCTTAGTTGTAGGCAATGGTGCTGTAGCTCAGTGCTTAGAGCACCTGCTTTGCAATGCAGGAGCTCCCAGGTTTGTTTAAAACCTACTGACTCCACAGATAAGCAGATAAGAAACTGTATTGTCATGATTTTATTAGCAATAGTAATGGCAGTAGTATGACTTCGCATTCGTTCCCTGCTTTATGAGCATGCAAAGCACTTTGTGGGCCTTCTTTGGTTGTAACGTTTACACTGTACCCTTGTGATCCGCAGTGGTGCAGCTGCGACTGGTCTTTGGGGCCAAGGCTGAGGGACCCCGCAACACTGGGGACCCCCCAAAAGACAACCCAGAGAGCGGCAGGTGACGAGGGCATCACAGTTGCAGAAGCAAACATTTTATTCCAGTAGTCATGATTGTGCTATGATTTCAGTGCCCTTAAAATACAAAACCGCACATGCTCAGAGTACTGGTTTTTTTTACAGCAGGACTGGCAAACATTCTGGTATATCAGAAACGCAGAAGCAGTTGTGAGGAATGGAGCGGCAGCTGGGCAGGGAAGAGAAACGTTAGCCGTGTGCTTCACAACTGAAGTAACGCGCGAGGCTATACAGATATGGGCGAGGAGCCCATGAGGCCATTCAGGCCACGCCGCTGGTGTGAGACAAACATTTCGGCCACCGAACGCGAAGAGAAAACTCCCCGGCAAGACCCCGATGCTGCGAAAGGCTGACGGCAAACGGAGAAGGGGGCGGCAGGGGATGAGGCGGCGGGGTAGCATCACCGAGGCAACGGACACGGCCGTGAGCGCGCCCCGGGGCAGAGCGCAGGCCAGGGGGGCCCGGCGCGCTCTGGTCCACGGGGTCGCGAAGCGTCGGGCGCGGCTGAGCGGCAACAGCGACCTCGCGGGGCCGTTGTGGGGGCACGTCGGGGGCGCCTTACCCGCTCCCGGGGGGGAGCGAGGCCGACGGAACCGCCCTGGCCGCCTGGGGGGAGGGCCGCGCTGCTCCGGCTCCCCGCCTGCCGAGGCGCTGGGAGCGCAGCCGGCCCGGCGCTCGCCCCGCAGCGCCGCGCGGAGGGGTTTTCCCGGGCCGGGCAGGTGCGAGCACGTGGCGGCCTCCGCCCGGGGGTGGCGCGCGCGCGCGCACGGCAGCAGCGCCGGCGCGGGGGAGCCGCCTTGCGCGGCCGGCGCGTGACCCGGGACCGGGCGGCGCGCCGCGGACTTTTCGCCCAGTGGCAGCCCCGCCGCAGCGCCGCCGCCCCGAGGCCGCTGCTGCGCCCAGGCCGCCCCCCTCCCTCGGCCCCCCGCCCCGCGCCGGCCGGGCTGCAGGGTCCGGGGCCAGGCCTCCCTGCTCCCCGCCGCGCTGCCGGCTCCCTTCTTCGCGGGTTTGGAACGTTTGCATCCCGCCCTCTGTCATTCGGTCCCCAGGGCGGCGTGCAGAAAAAATCGATTTAAACGGTATAAAACAAATAATTTGAACACCTAAAAACCTATTAAGCCATTGAGCAAGCTAGTGCCAATTAAAAGCCAAAACAGCAGAACAGTTCGAACAGCGCGCTGCCTGCTTTAGGGAACGCTTTCAGCCCTCGAAGGCTTCTGCAAAAACCCGTGTTTTAACTTGGCCCCAAAAAGAAACCCAGCGCCTGTGCCAATCGGGCCTCCAAAGGGAGGGCATTCCACAACCGGGGTGCCACAGCAGAGAAGGCCCTCTTCCACGCCCCACCACAGTGTATGCCCTGCACTGGCGGGACTTAGAGGAGGGCGTTGTTAGGCCTGGGCTTATGGGGTCCTGGACCTGAACCTATTTTCCAGGACTCTAGATTTATTTCCAAGAGCACCGAGTGTTCATTTGTACCAATGGAAGAATTTAAGCTTAACTCCCAGGAGTCGAGAGGAGGGAGAATTTAGAGGGGGAAGAAAGGGTTATCCCTCCCCATTTGGGAAGAAAGGGCTAACCCTACCCTCTCTGTTCACTGTGACCCCCCCCACCACCACCCTCCTGTTGCAGTTAAGCTTAAGGGAGGGAAAACCATCCGTTGGTGCCAAAGGAAGCATTTGTTTCAGATGACTGGGATGGGAAAATAATTGGTTGGCTTTGCCTTCCGTGAAATGTAAATAAATCCTTGTTGTTGTTGTTGTTGTTCAGCCATTAAGTTGTGTCCGACTCTTCGTGACCCCATGGACCATAGCACGCCAGGCCTTCCTGTCCTGCGCTCTCTCCCGGAGCGTGCTCAAGTTCATATTCATTGCATCCGTGATGCTATCTAGCCATCTCATCCTCTGCTGTCCCCTTCTCCTTTTGCCTTCAGTCTTTCCCACCATCAGGGTCTTTTCCAGGGAGTTTTCTCTTCGCATTAGGTAGCCAAAATATTGGAGCTTCAGCTTCAGGATCTGTCCTTCCAATGAGCACTCAGGGTTGATTTCCTTTCGGATGGACTGATTTGACCTCCTTGCGGTCCAGGGGACTCGTAAGAGTCTTCTCCAGCACCACAGTTCGAAAGCATCGATTCTTCGGCACTCAGCCTTCCTTATAGTCCAGCTCTCACAGCCATACTTTACTACTGGGAAAACCATAGCTTTGATTAGACGGACCTTTGTCGGCAAGGTGATGTCTCTGCTTCTTACTATGCTGTCTAGGTTGGCCATAGCTTTCCTCCCAAGGAGCAAGCGTCTTTTCATTTCATGGCTACAGTCACCGTCTGCGGTGATCATGGAGCCCAAGAAAGTAAAACTGTCACTGCTTCCATTTCTTCCCCTTCTATATGCCAGGAAGTGATGGGGCCAGATGCCATGATCTTAGTTTTTTTAATGTTGAGTTTCAAACCAGCTTTTGCACTCTCCTCTTTCACCCTCAACAAGAGGCTCTTGAGATCCTCTTCGCTTTCTGCCATTAGGGTGGTATCGTCTGCATATCGGAGGTTGTTGATAATTCTCCCGGCAATCTTAATTGCGACCTGTGATTCATCCAACCCGGCATTTCTCATGATGTACTCTGCATATAAGTTAAATAAGCAGGGTGACAATATGCAGCCTTGTCGTACTCCTTTCCCAATTTTGAACCAATCAGTTGTTCCATCTCTGGTTCTTACTGTTGCTTCTTGACCCTCGTACAGGTTTCTCAGGAGACAGGTAAGGTGGTCTGGTACTCCCATCTCTTTCAGAATTTGCCACAGTTTGTTGTGATCCACACAATCAAAGGCTTTAGCGTAGTCAATGAAGCAGAAATAGAGGTTTTTCTGGAATTCTCTTGCTTTCTCCATGATCCAGCGAATGTTGGCGATTTGATCTCTAGTTCCTCTGCCTCTTCGAAACCCAGCTTGTACTTCCGGTAGTTCTCGGTTCGCATGCTGCTGAAGCCTAGCTTGTAGGATTTTGAGTATAACCTTGCTGGCATGTGAAATGAGCGCAATTGTGCAGTAGTTTGAACACTCTTTGGTGTTGCCCTTCTTTGGAACTGGAATGTAAACTGACCTTTTCCAGTCTTGTGGCCACTGTTGAGCGTTCCAAATTTGTTGGCATATTGAGTGCAGCACTTTAACAGCATCATCTTTTAGGATTTTAAATAGCTCAGCTGGAATACTGTCATCTCTGCCAGCTTTGTTGTTAGTAATTCTTCCTAAGGCCCACTTGACTTCACTCTCGAGGATGTCCGGCTCAAGTTCAGTGACCGCACTATCATGGCTATCAGGGACATTCAGATCTTTCCTGTATAGTTCTTCTGTGTATTCTTTCCGCCTCTTCTTAATCTCATCTGCTTCTGTTAGGTCCCTGCCTTCTTTGTCCTTTATCATGCCCGTCTTTGCACAAAATGTTCCCTTGAGATCTCCGATTTTCTTGAAAAGATCTCTAGTCTTTCCCTTTCTATTGCTTTCCTCGATTTCTTTGCATTGTTCATTTAAGAAGGCCTTCTTGTCTCTCCTTGCTATTCTCTGGAACTCTGCATTCAGTTGGATATATCTTCCCCTTTCTCCCTTGCTTTTCGCTTCCCTTCTTTCCTCAGCTACTTGTAAAGCCTCATCAGACAGCCACTTGGCTTTCTTGCATTTCTTTTTCTTTGGGATGGATTGAGTTGCTGCCTCCTGAACAATTTTACAGACCTCTGTCCATAGTTCCTCAGGCGCTCTGTCTATCAGGTCTAATCCCTGAAATCTATTCCTCACCTCCACTGTATATTCATAAGGGATATGATTTAGGTCATACCTGAATGGTTTAGTGGTTTTCCCTACGTTCTTCAATTTAAGCCGAAATGTTGCAACAAGAAGTTCATGATCTGAGCCACAGTTAGCTCCGGGTCTTGTTTTTACTGACTGTATAGAGCTTCTCCATCTTTGGCTGCAAAGGACATAATCCATCTGATTTCAATATTGACCATCTTGTGATGTCCATGTGTAGAGTCGCCTCTTGTGCTGTTGGAAAAGAGTGTTTGCTATGATCAGTGTGTTCTCTTGGCAAAACTCTATTAGCTTTGTCCTGCTTCACATTGTACACCAAGGCCATGCTTGCCTGTTATCCTGGTGATTTCTTGACTTCCTACTTTAGCATTCCAGTCCCCTATGATGAAAAGGACATTTTTTTTGGTGTTAGTTCTAGAAGGTGTTGTAGGTCTTCATAGAACCGATCAACCTCAGCTTCTTCAGCCTCAGTGGTTGGGGCATAGACTTGAATTACTGTGATGTTGAATGGTTTGCCTTGGATTCATACTGAGATCATTCTATCGTTTTTGAGATTGTACCCCAGTACTGCTTTTCCCACCCTTTTATTGACTATGAGTGCTACTCCGTTTCTTCTAAGGGATTCTTGCCCACAGTAGTAGATACGATGGTCACCTAAATTAAATTCACCCATGCTTGTCCATTTTAGTTCGCTGATTCCCAAGATGTCAATGTTCAATCTTGCCATTGCACTACTTGGAAATTCCCTCTGCTCTTCCCCAGTAGTATATTGGACACCTTCCGACCTGAGGGGGTCATCTTCTGGCGTCATCTCTTTTAGCCTTGTGATACGTTCCATGGGGTTTTCTTGGCAAGAATACTGGAGTCGGTTGCCATTTCCTTCTCCAGTGGACCACATTTTGTCAGAACTCTCTGCCATGACCTGTCCGTCTTGGGTGGCCCTGCACGGCATAGCTTATGGCTTCACTGAGTTAAGCAAGCCCCTTCGCCACAACAAGGGAGTGATCCATGAAATAAATCCTAGTAATTTCTAATTTGCACACATCAATTAGCACATGCAACTTTCATGCAGATTTTTGTCCTATGGGGTTGGGCCTCAAATCTTTTGAGTGTCCAGCAACACCCCTGCTGCCCACTGAACCATCTTTCTATAGGACTAATGGCTATTTGTATGGAAACAAGGGCAGCAACTGCAAAACACCCTCCCCCTCACCCAAATATATGGAGAGAACTAGACATGAGGGGAGACTGTGCCTGCTTTACCTTTAAAATTTAAAGTTTAAACCAGACTTCTCCAACTTGGCCCCCTCCAGATGTGTTGAACTACAACTCCAAGCAGCCCCCAGTCAGGGCCAGGAGTTGTAGCCCAACACATCTGGAGGGGGCCAGGTTGAGGAAGTTTAAATCATGCCTCAGAGCTTGTGCAGAGGGACACTTCAGACACTGCTGTTGCCAATGCAGGAGATTATTAATCAGCGATGCTATGCCGCAGAGACGCATGGCATCTAATTTAGAGCTGAGCGGTTTTCTCAATCCATCCCTCCGTGTCTCTTCTCCCCTGCTCCTCCCTGGCCTGTTAGCTTTTGAATCAAAAGAATGTTTACTTTGCAATATTAATTTCAATTCTTCCTGAGCCACCTCATCAGTTTGGGCTCAAACATATCACCAGCTCAAAGTAAAAGAATTCCCATTTGAAATGGGTTCCATTGGTGAAACACCAGCAGAATTTGAGCTTTTGAGCAGCAGAAGAAATTCTCGTTATGGTTCTTTGTCTACTGAACTTGTTTTTGGAGAGCAAAAGGAACCAGACTTGCATGAACAAGGCTGGATTGGTGGGGCAATCTGATGTTCCTTTGTAACCCTCCCTGCTTCCTTCTTTCCATCCTTCCTTCTTTCCATCCTTCCTTCCAGGCACATCTTACCAGGAAAGGGGAGTGGGAAAGCTAGGGCAGAATTTCTCATAAGCTCCATGCCTCAGTTTTCCCCATCTGTAACATGGAGCCAGTGACTTCCCATTTAAGAATCAACAACGCCAGGTGAATCAGAAAATATTGTCATGACAAACTTTACTGGTGGCATAGAACTCTGCCTATGAAGATGGGTGGAATGCTCAGTCCCTCATATGCACACCAGATTTACTTGCTACTGCCCTTTCCATTTCCTGAAAAACAGAGGAAAGAATTGCAGCTTAAAACATAGACAAGGGCTTTAGTGCCTGTAATAAAGATTGGCCACAGAGTATCAGTGTTGGTGGGGAAAACGGCACCTCCCAAAATTCTCTCCCTTCTTCACAGCTCTTAAAACGCAAAACAGTTTTCATTCCAGAAACCCCATTGCAGCAACCCCTATACCAAACATCCCGAATATGCTGGCAGCAGTGCCCGCCCTCCACTTTCACCTTTGCCCTGGAGATTGTCCAGATAATGTGACTTTCAAGGCATTTACTCCAGAGTAGACCCACCAGTTTCTATAGACAAGCTATGGAGTGGGTGCTGTAGTTCCACCTTTGCAGCAAACCCTATGCACGTTTACTCCAACATCGGTCCTATCATGTTCAATGGAGTTTAACTTCCTAGTAAGAATGTTTAGGGTTGCAGCCTGAAACCTCGATTATAAGCACATCCAACTGAAAATGAATTGCATTGATGAACTCTGTGAGAGTTACTTACACATACCTTGCGCGGATTCCTTCTGCTAGGTGATCAGCCTTTTCACTTGAGCGTTGTTGTTTCTTTGCACAGAAGCACCTTCCTGGCAAAAAGACAGCTGCTCTTAAGCAATAGCAGCAGCAGCACTGGATTTCCAAAAAAAGGGTTTCATGTGTTTTATGCATTTAATAAGACTCAGATGGTTTTAACGATATTGGGAATAAATTCCCTGCTTTTAAACATGGGTTTTGGGTGGAACCATGCACAGGCCCAGATACAAGTTTTATGGAGCCCGGAGCAAGCTGCCCTAAGTGGTTCCCCACCCTCCCCCCGGTGCCTGCCACCACTTGTATTTATGTATCATTTATTTATTTGTCATATTTATATCTCACTTCTTGTCCTCCAAGGAGTCCAAGGTACATGATCCTCCTCCGTTTTTATCCTCACAACAACCCTGTCAGGTAGGCTAGGCTGAGAGTCGGTGCCTGGCCCAAAGCCACCCAGTGGGATTCTGCACCAAGTGGGGGCTATAACCCAGATCTCCCAAGCCCCAGTCCAACACTCTAACCACTATACCACACTGGTTCTAGCCTCCAGCCTCCCTCTTGTTCCTCCCTCTCACACATGCACATGGGGTGGTAGGGTGGCCACTTATGCATCACCAAAAAAGGGGAGGATGGAGGGTGGCAATCTGCATTAAATTTGCATATGTTAATTCATATGTATAGATGCAAATTTAGAAATCATTACTGTAACTTAAATAGAAATACAGTCCATCACCCCATAGTGGGGAAGATGGTGTCCAGGAGAGCTGTGTGCCTGCCGGTTCAGTCCGCCGTCCAGGGGCTGCTGATGGGCATTGTCACGGCCCTTTAGCTCTCCATTCTGATGGCTCTTTCTACCAGAGCTGGACTGGACAGCCCTTCAAAGACGGGACGCCTTCCAAACAGAGGCTCATCCTCTGGCAGCCCTTCAGCGAGAGGAGTGTCCTCTGGGAAATACAACAAATGGCCACCCTAAGATCAGGCAAGAGTGACAGCTGCAGCAGCAAGCCATGTTGCTGCTGCAGGGCTGAACTGGTGGCAGCGAAAGGGAGCCAGGTGCCCGCCAGGGTGGTCCTCTGGCAAGTGCCCCCAGTAGGCCTGTGTGTTTCGATGGGATGGATCTCGGTTTTTTAAGCATTAGGCAAATGTATGGAGCGCAGGGTGTCAGCGGCTGTTGGTCCTGATGGCTAAATGAGCGCGCCATGATCAGAGGCAGCCGGTGACCATGGAGGCTGCGATCCTGTGCACACTTACCTGGGAGCAGGAAGCCCCATGGAAAAGAGTGGGACTTGCGTCTGAGCAGACAGGTGTAGGACTGCAGGGTGAAGCTCAGTTGCTGGGGACAAAGAGCAGAGGGCACTTGCCTGCCTTCCCACCCTGCTTGGGAATTTCCCAGAGGCACCTGGCCGCACACTGTTGGGAACAAGAGACTGGGCTAGACGGCCCCCTGCTGTGAATTGGCAAGCCCATTATTATGCTTGTCGATGTATTTGTTGCATTTATATCCTCCTCGAATTTGTTCCCACAACAACCCTGTGAGATGGGTTAACTAGGGCGAGAGACCAGTGACTGGCCTGTGTCCATGTGGCTGAGAGGGGTTTTGAACACAGGTCTTCTCCAGACCTAATCCAACTCTCTAAGCCAGCCTTCCCCAACATGGTGCCCTCCAAACGTGCTGGATCGCAACCCCCATGATTCCTAGCCGGCGAGGTGAATGGCTTTTCTAATCATTACGCCACACTGGCTCTCACATGTTCTTACGGTTGTGTTTGTGATCTCGCACCGCAAGTCAACAGATAAAAAGGTGAATGAATGAGCTCACTGAGCAAACACAGGCAAAACAAACAGCAACACATGAACAAGCCGGTTTCACAAAATAAATATATACATTAAATAAACTGAAATTATTATTATTATTATTATTATTATTACTATTATTACATTTATAGCCTGTTTTTTCCCCTTTGCAGGAAACCCGAGGTGTGTTACACACTCTTCCTCCTCTCCACTTCATCCTCACAACAACCCTGTGAGGTAGGTTAGGCTGCAAGTCAGTGACTGGCCCAAAGACACCCAGTGAGCTTCATAGCAGAGTGGGGACTAGAACCTGATTCTCCCAAGTCCCAATCCAACTTGGGGGTTTCCAATGCAGCGCCTGCAGGCACCATATCACCCACAGGCACCTCCGACAGTGTCCACACAGCCCTCCATGCCCTACCCCCTTGAAAAATTAAGTTAATAAAACATTGGAAAACGTTGGGGTGCCAGGTTCCCCTTCCTGTTCCTGAGCTGCCGCGGATCAGTTGCTCAGCAGGCAGGAAGAGAAAGCAAGGCCAAGGGGAGAGGGGAGCGAAGGAGCGAGGCTAGAGGCTGGGAGGGGGGAGGAAGAAGAAGGCTCGGGGTGGTGGGGGGAGAGAAATAGCAAGGAAGGGGGTTGGGGGAGCGAACAAGCGTGGCCAGGGGCTGGGAGAGCAGAGAGAGGGAGAGCGCAAAGGGGAAAGGTCTGTGTGGACGGAAGAAGACTCAGCTGGCCAGGAAGCAACTCTTCCATTTCCCCCTCCCTCCCAGCCTCTAGCCTCGCTATTTCTCTCTCCTCCGCACACCTCTTGACTAGCCAGGCCCCTCACGGCAGCCATTTTGTGACAGGCCACATCCTCTGTGGGAGCCATTTTGTGGTGGTGCCCACAGCAGTTTCTCAAATTCCCAAATGTTTCCACGGATCCAAGAAGGTTGGGGACTCTGCTCTAACCACTATGCAACACTGGTTCTACAAGTTGTTGGAGAACATAGATAGATTTTTCACATCTAGGATGGGAATTCTCATCCATTTCCCAGGTTTAAACAACCCCATTTTCCTAAGGAATATTCTCGTTTCATTTCATTCTGCATCCCAAATAAGCAAAGAGAACGGACCCTGAGGATAAGATGTGTGTGCCCAACTATCAGTGGTGCTAGTGATGGCTGGACTTTGGGGTCCAGGGACCCCACAAAGGACCACCCAGAGAGCGGCAGGTGATGCGGGGCAGCAGTAAACAGGCTTGCCGTCAGTGCCTGGGCAGACTGTGGCCCAGTGGTGCTGATCCTGGTTGGCTCCGCACTCTTCCTTCTTCCTTTAAAAGTCATCGGATAGCTGGGGCCGGCAGCCAGCCAAGCACACACACTGTCACTGATGCTCATTTTGTTATCTTTACTTTTAAACGACATCATGCCTTCCTGCAACAAATTGGTGCTTCTTCCCAGGTAAACGTGTTTAAGCATCAGGGCAGCAGAAGTGAATTCCATGTTATTCCTACGCAGTCATGATGGTGCTATGATTTCAGTGAGGTTGAAGTGCGAAACTGCACATGTTCCGAGTACGTTTGTTTGCTTGCTGCTCTAGCGTATCAGGAATATAGCAGCAGTTGTGAAGCACAGAATGGGGGTGGGAGGGGGGAGAAGAGAAATCGGAGTTGTGTGCTCCACAACTGAGGTAATACATATGGCTGTCTAAAGCCGCTGCCACCCTCCCCATAAGACCATTATGTCAAGGTTCTAAAATTTCCTAGCTGTATCACTGCCAACCATGATGGTATAGAGGGGGTATTTTTCTTGGATTATCTATAAGTGGGGGTATCCTTTTCCATGCAGATTCAGGACATTCAGTTCCTGATTCACACTTACAAGCATGAATCCCTTGATACCTCAATTATTTACTTATTAGCAATATTTATATACCACTTCTCATTGGAACAAATCCTGGACATGTGAACCAGCCCCCACTCTGAGAAAAGCTTGATTTGAGGTGCTGAAAAAGGTTTGGGGATCTACAATGATCATTTCACACATGCAGGCCATCAAGGGGGCCATGGGTAGGGATGTACAGACGTTGTGAAACCCATTCTGTCTGCATTTCGCAGTTTGTTAGGTGCCTTCTGTTGTCTGCTCATTGGTGGAATCAGATTTTCCCCAATTTCCCCAATTTGCACAAATTTGCACTTGCAAAAATGTGCAAATCCCCCTGAAATGCGCAAATCGCCCCCACAATGTACAAATCCCCTCCCCATGCACATTTTCATACATTAGGCAATGGGAAAATACGCATTTTTGGCTGGTGGTTTTTGAAAAAATGTATTTTCTACGACTAAATTTGCATAAAATTCTGGAAAGTAAAAAAAACAGTTCGCAAGTCCATGGAATCCATGCAACTCGGAAAAAGCTGGTATACTGCAGAATCGGAGAGTCAGATTCATAGAAATCTGAACTCATTTGATTCTGTTGCGGATTTCTCTGACATCCCATGAGCGAACTCCCCACGAACTTGGGTATCATCTGGAATGATGTAATGGGATTCAGTAATCCATACAATTCAGTAGGTATGGGATTTTTTTTTTATCTCAATGCTAAATATTGTTCCCACTAGCCTCAAGCCTCTGGGAGAATGCAGGCCCTAGATCAAAACAAAGGAAGGAATAAATGAATAAGTTAATGGATGGGAGGAAAGAAAAGAAGAGATAAGTGCTAACCCTCCTATATTCCGGTTGTTTAAAAGGGAAAGTTATGGGCCTTCTGCAATGATCAAAAGAATACCAGCATCAAGGGATATAAAATCTGAAGGCAATGCTTGTTAATAAAGATGCCAGCAAAGGATAGGAAATGAAAAGTATAAGTAAGAAAGAAAGAGAGAGAGAGAGGAAAGAAAGAAAGAAAAAGAAAGAAAGAAAGATAAATAAATCAGGCCAACTTATGTTGGTTGCAGAATATGCAAGCGTTCGAGTTTCATGGGACTATTTATCTGTGACTATTTCACAGAGATAGCCTAGCTACAGTTATCCATGCTCTGATAACCTCTTGTCTGGATTACTGCAATGCATTATACGTGGGGCTGCCTTTGAAAACGGTCCAGAAACTTCAGCTAGTCCAAAATAGGGTAGCAAGATTGTTAACATGGACTGGCCAACAAGATCACATTATGCCAGTACTTTCCCAGCTGCACTGGCTGCCAGTCCCGTTCCAGGCCCGATTCAAAGTGCTGGTGTACATTCAAAGCCCTTAACAGCTTGGAGCCAGGTTACCTGAAGGATCACCTCCTCCCATATGTGTCTGCCTGGACCCAAAGATCATCCTCAGTGGCCCTCCTCCGTGAGCCCCTGCCAAAGGAAGTGAGGTGTGTGGCTACCAGGAAGAGGGCCTTTTCTGCTGTGGCACCCCAGGTGAGAAATGAGCTCCTGAGGGAGGTTCACCTGGCACCAATGTTGTACTCCTTCTGGCACCAGTATTTTAGCATTTTAGCTTCCTAAGTCTTTTAGCTTTGGTGTTTAAAATTTGTATTTTAAATCTCTGGATTGCTGCTAGGTTTTATTCTGGTTGTGCTATTGTGGTTTTAAGCTTTCATATTTTATATTGTTTTATGCTGCACTTCGTGGTTTTAATTTTTGTGAACCGCCCAGAGAGCTTCAGCTATGAGGCAGTATAGAAACAAACAAACAAACAAACATACAAACAAATAAATCTGATGGATTGCAGCCAAAACCTACAGTCCCTATCTAACCCAGCTTGCATTCTATCTCCCTGAGTGTCATCTGTATTTCCATTCCATATGAGGAAGACTTCAGTGGAACTCAAGTCACTAGCATATCCCTAAATTAAGCTCAGGTGGCCCAATAAGCGAGATCACTTTACCTGCAGCATAACCCACAATAACATGGAAAATATGGGTTTTATTCTATTCAGATCTTTTTCATTATGGAACTAAACAAACCATTTTGATTTTGTGTTTGATTCATTGATTGACATGATCCATAATTTTTCCGTCCACCATGCAGCACTACAAGACCAGGAGGCTAACCCGTAGAGCTAACACAATATTGGTGTATCCAGCATAATTGTATACTTTCAGTACCTCACTTGGGTCAAATGCCCCCCATAGCCCCCTCCCTGCAAATCCTATCAAATATTATCACAAGTGGGAAACTTGTGACCATCTGGATGTTGTTAGACTAAACTCCCATCATCCCTATGCCATGCTGGCTGGGGCTGATAGGCATTGGAGTCCCACAACATCTGGAGGACTACAGAGTCTCCCCCCACCTCCACCTCACCCTCCAAATTGATCTTTGGCCATTAAAGTCCAGTTAGTAGGGGATATATACAAAGGTTACAGTAGATCCTTAGTACTCAAACAGCCACCCACTATGCGCTCGTAGTAGCAGGTGTTAGTAATGATTGTAACAACTATGTCGTGAATGCAAGAGGATTGCAGAATAAAGAACGGGTTATTAAAATCAGCTGCCCCTGGTAGGTATTGGAGGAGGAAGTGAGTAGACGCAAGTATTTCCTTAAAGGGGAGGAGGGAACAGAAGCTGGAGTTTCCAGGTGTGTAACATCCCTCTCCCCAGAGGACTATATAAATGGAGACAGGTGTAAAACTAGCTTCAGAGCACCTGTCCTTGCAACGGACTATAACCCCCCACCCTCAAGGCAGCTGCAGCAACAGCAGCCACCACAACCAGCCCAAGACCAGAGGGCCAAAGGCTGGGACTCTGGGGGATCCAGCCAACATCATCACCTGTTTGCTGCCTTCGTCCATCGCCAGTTCAGCCAAGATGGTAAGGATGCTGCCTCTGCCACCTCCAGGTGCCCGAGGGAAATGCTCTGAAGCCGGTCTGGGGAGGGTTCCAATCTCCCAGCAAGGGAATATCAGCCCGGCAGAAAAAAAGTAGGACAGGTTTAGCAGGGTTGACATGCCTCTGGGTGTACTTCTACAGCAACACCACATTGGGTGTTCACACTGAGATACAGGATGTAGTCCAGCTGGTGCAGCTGCTGCCAGTGCAAACTAGGATTTAGGCTCAAAAGGAGATGTGTGCATGCATGCATGCCTGTGTATGTCTATTATTCTATTGCTCTTACACTTGGCATATGAAGATTGTGTCAAATTGATTGATGTAGAGTGTTTGCTTGTCTAGATGCATTAATAGGAGCTTCATCTGTTTTAAATCTGAGATCTTCAGCATGCTTACAGCACAATCCCATGCACGTGTACCCAGAAATTAGTCTTTATCAAGTTCTTGCTTAGGAATGCAGCTTTGTTGGAATATGTGTTCTGTTCAAATCAAGATGAGTTTGTTTGCAAGAGGTGCTTAGAATTGGGGGATTACAGCATTTTCAATCCTGTGACTGGTTTGTGATGTCTTTCCTGATAATAAAGATTAGTATCTGTAAAAAAAAAATAAAGTAAATTTAAAGTAAACAGGAACAAGTAAACTTACAGTAGGACACACTCTGCCCCTTTGTTATGGGCCTGCAGAGGAGAATAATGTCTGAAATGCAAATGTTGTTTTCTTTAAAATGAAGGATGGTGGCTTGGGGTTAAGGAAGAATGCTGTGCAAAGTGTTCTATTTGGTTTATCATTTTTTGCCTTTGAAATCACTTAAGCAAAACTTAAAGATGTGATATAGGGCATCTCTACACCAGCCTAAAATCCTGCATTTAAAACAAGGCATTCTGCTTCCATTTTAAAGGCAGGATCATGACTGACTCCCTTTACATCCATTTCCTCCCCCCCCCCTCCCTTCTCTCCATATCTGAGTCTTCCATTATCTTTCATTGATCTCGCTCCTCTTCTTGCTGCTTTAACTCTTTTGAGGGAGGAAACTGAAGCGGAACACAATGGGGTAATTTGATAGCTCATTATCTGTGATCTATTTAAAAATAAACCAAGGGCATTTAGTGCAGGAGACGCCCTGGAGGGTCACAGCGTCATGTAAAGAGCCCGCAAACGTCTGTAAAGGAGCCATCTCAATGGCAGGATAAAAGCTCCGCGTGATGAAGCCTATAGACAGACAGACAGCGCCATCTGTGTGCTTGGTGCTCTGCAAAGTATAAGATGATGTATCCCTGTTCCTATGAGCTTACAATCTAAAGTTACACATGTGTGGCAGGGGAGAGGATAGATAATCAGGGGAAGGATAAGTGTTAACTACAATTTCCAGAGGGGCAGCTGGGTTAGTCTATTGTTACAAGAACACCAAAGAATTGTGTCACCTTAAAAAGATTAACAAATTTCTTCTGGCATAAGCTTTTGTGGACTATAGCCCACTTCATCAGATGCACAGAATGAATAGAATAAGAAATAAGTCCTACAATTCCCAGCATTCCCCAGCCAGCAGTGCTGGCTGGGGAATGCTGGGTGTTGAAGGGCTTTTTTCTGTCTAAACAGGCATAGACTTGTGCCTCAAGCCTTCAAGTTTAAAGTGTTAATCTCAGTTATCCCTCTGGGCTGGGACCATTGTCCCTTCTGTTCTCTGTAAACAGTAAGAAATGAAAGTTCAGGGTAGTTGTACTAGGTATGTATCCTTCTAGTAACAAAAAAAGAGCACTGATGTATGAAGTTTGTGTTCCCAGCTGCCTCGTTTGATCTCTGATGCATTCCTCTCTCCCGCTTTTCCCAAACCAGCAGTTCCTTCTGGTTGTCCTTGTTCTTCTTGCAAGGACAGATGCAAAGCAGGCAGGTCGGGACCACCACCACCACCACCACTGCTTCAGTTCAGAGGATATACACGATGGGGACGTGCCCATGCAGTTCCGGAGCAGGACCATGCGGTGGGACCGCCACAGCCCCTTGCAGCTGGTGCCTTACCTGGAGAATGAAGAGGCCACTCAGCGGAGGCAACGGAGACACCACCGACATAGCTGCTCCGATCTAAAGCTCCAAGACACTCTGAACAAAGACGTCAATGAACGCTCCATCTCGCCCTGGAGATATCGGTAAGGGCGCTTGCCATAAAGAACAGATAACAGGGCAGGCTGAATGTTTTAAGAATTGTAGCCAAAAGATAGTCCTGAATCTTGCCCCCCCCCCCGAATGACAACTCTCTGCATTAGCTGTCCCCAGCCTGGTGCCCTCCAGTAGCGTTGCACTGCAACTGCCATCACCATTAGCCATGTTGGCTGGGAATGATGGGAGTTGCAGTCCAGCACATCTGGAGGGCACCCGATTGGGGAAGGCTGTTCCAGATATTAAGGTCTGTTCCAAAGTCCCTAATTCCTCAAATGCACACCTGATGACTGCTCAGGATTCCTCCTGAAATGGGCCTTCTCTGATGTGTTCGGGCTCAAAATAAACCCACAATGTGTAACTATGAAATTAGCTGCCACAAGATATGGTAATGACCACTAGCCTAGATGTGTGGTTTTTTTTAATGATTGGGAAAATTCAGGGATCAAGGAGCTATCAAAACCTATTGGCCTAGATGGGCCTTTGGTCTAATCCAGCAGGGCACAAGTTCTTACAAAAGCCAGGTGCTCTTTTACAACTTGTGTTGAAGAGAAATCTGGGCAGATGTAGCGTATTATGCAAGGATGAGAACTCCCAACAAACAATTTCCCAGACTTCTTTTGGGAGAGAGAGAAGCCATGACAGTTAAACCTGATGCAAAACCAGTGGGTTGTTCCTTGAGTCGCACTAATCCCCTCTTCTCCCCTGCCTTTTTCAACAGCATTGATGAAAATGAGGACCGCTATCCACGCAAACTGGCCTTCGCGGAGTGTCTCTGCGAAGGATGCATTGACGTCAAGACAGGCCGAGAGACCACCTCGCTCAACTCCGTGCCTGTGGTCCAGAACATGATGGTGCTGCACCGCAAGCCATGCCAACACAATAGTGATACCCCCGGCTTTACCTTTGAGGTGAAGTACATTAATGTGCCTGTGGCCTGCACCTGTGTCCTCCCCCGATCCAGCAGCTGAGCAGACGATGGCCTGCACATCCAAAGCTCCTATGGAGCGGTTTTATCATGCAGTGTGTCAAAATCTAAATCTGTTTATGTGGCCAATTATGTATCATTGTGTTTGTTTTAAAGCACTTGCTCATTTCGGATTGTAGGCCTTTTACAGTCCTGCCCTGGGTCAGGCCTACACTTTCCCACTTTCTGCTAATGGGTGGGAGCAGGAGGAAAACTGCCATCCTAACATTAACTACAAATACAGCCAATGCAATAGTTTTGGTGATGTGTCTAAAATGAAAATAGGGAGCCCATTTCTCTCTGATAAAAGAGGCTTGTCTTGGGAGACCTGCTACCTTCCCCAAAGACACGTGTTTAGTCTGTATTTTACACCTCTGCACTTTTAATAGCTGCCCTCTGTAGCATGGGCATGCAGCAGGAGGCAATCTTTTACCTTGTTCACACAGCAGCTGGTTGGCTGCTGTGTGAACAGAATGAGGGACTTGAGGGAGCTTAGTCTGATCTAGCAGGGTTCTTCTGATGCCTATCAGACAAAGGAGAGCAAAAATCGCAAGTCTACATTGTGGAAAGGAGTATTCCTGCCGCAAGATGGCTGAGAACTTCATATTGATTTCCTCTTCTTTAATGACACTTTTTCTTCAGATGTTAAGGCTAGAATGTGATCAAGGATTATTTTAACACTACATCTTTGAACCAGTCAAGTCATCATGCCTTCTCTCTTAAGGGCTGTTATGCTGTGACTTCATAGACTTTGCTAAACTGCACTTCCTTGGAGGGAAGCTGCAACTGTAAAACAGGTTTAAGATGGGTTGATTTGTAGAAAAGGCATATAATCCAAAATGCAAGGGCCTTCCTCGATGACTGAGAGCCTAACTGTTCTTGCACATCTCCCACCACTCCTTTCAATGTGGCTCTGTGTGTAGGAAAACAGAATGCAATGCCTCCTTCTCCTTAACTCTGCTCTGTTGATCAGTAGCCTCTTCCAAGCCTGGCTTTTCCATATCTTGACTCCTCCTAAGGGCTTTCCAAACAAGGAGGGTGTCCCTGTCAATTTCCTAGCTTGTTGGGTGACCCCCATCTCGGTTCTCTGGGCGCTAAAGTAAGAACGAACATCGCCCTCTTGGGAACTCCAGTTCTACCAGGGTAGCTGTGGATTGACAAAAGGGACAGACCTTGGCTCTCATACACTTGTTTTCACCTTATTTATTTATTCTTATTTGTATTTATATTAATTTATATGTGAGATTTTCAAGGGCTTTAAATTATTATTTTTATTTTATATTATAATTATAATAATTATTGTTATAGAGGAGTAGTGTTGGTTCTTTGGGCTGCGCCTCTACCACAACTTCTTGGCCTGGCCTGGCCTGTCATCTCTGGTGCTGCATACTTAGCAGAAGGGACAGACTTGGCAAAGGTGTCCCCGGGGCAGCCAACCCGACACTCGGGCCCTGTGGCAAGGATTCCACAGCTTGGTTGTGCCTCAGTGTGCAGCCATCCTAACAGCCAACCCAGGGGAGCGGTGCCATTGCGCAAGTTGGTTGTGCACTGGTGCGCAGCCAATGGCAAACTGAGCTACCTGTGGCATCAGAATGGAAACTGACCGTGGCAGAAGTGGGCCAGATGAGCAGCAGGCCAGTCTTCCCCATCCAGATGCGTTGGGCCACAGCTCCCAGAATGCCCAGCCAGGGTAGCCATTGACCATACTGGCTGGGAATTATGGGTGTTGTCATCCAGCACACCTGGTGGGCACCAGCTTGGGGAGAGCCAGAGGGCCGAGTCTCCTTTTCATCATAGATGAGCGCTCTGTTTATTGGATGTTTCATGCCGTTTTAACTATGTATGTTTTGTCTGTCTGATGATGATGTCTGTCTAAATTATTAAGTTATTTATGTATTTATTATGCAACAAAAACTCTGTACGACAGGAGGGAACGTTGCCCAGATGGGGGCAGCGTACACTTCCTCCAGCGTGGAGTTCTTTCATAAATAAAGTTTGTATTTCTCTATGGAAAGTATCTGGAACTCTGACTGCTTTGTTCACAGTGCCTCAGAACTGTTGTGTCGGAGGGTCTGGGTTGGTACACAAGGGCCATCTAATCCTACAGCCTCTGGACAATTGCTGAGGGCACCTAGGATGCTGGGGGCACTGAGCCTCTTTCAGCCAAGGGCCAAAATACATTTCAGAGAAGCTCTTGGGGGCCACATTCAATTGGTGGGTGGAGCCAAAGGCAAAAGGGGCCTGGCCAAAAATGCCAGTGCATTTTAGCTTAACTCGTACTACCAGTAGCTAAGCTTTAGCAGAGGCATTTAAACCTTTTAGAATGCCAGGAAACCACCAAAAAATCAGAGGTGGGGGGGAAAGGGGGTATGGCCACCTGGGGAGCCCCAAAGTGCCAGATTGGAACCCCAGACAGGCTGGAGTTGGCCTGCAGGCCTGACGTCCAACACCCCCAGCTTAAACCAAGGTAGTGTAAATGTGCAAATTTCACCGACATACAAGTACGTGCTTGAAGAACGAATTGGAGATTGCAAGCAACTTGAAATATGTCACCCTTTGCACAACTGACCTTGCAGCAGAAGCTGCATCTCTTACCCGCTTCCACTTAAGAATATCGATGTGCATATTTTACCCAAATGCACGACTTGTCCCTGCTCTGGCACCATGGTTGGCAGAACCGTTTGCTGCTGCTCCCAAATGGTTGGGACAAAAGGAAAAGCTAGGCTACTTGGTTGCGAGTCAAGGGGGAGACGAATCAGGGCAAGCAACCTCTGGAAGGGGCAGAGGCCTGGCCGGTTAACACTGCGCAACAGCAGCAGGATCCAGCAAACTAACTGTGGTGGCACGCATGTCCGGGTTCTCCTCAGCCACCCCCAAGAGCCTTCACGAATCCCACAAACTCCCACTGTTCATAGTGGCCGCTAACATCATTCCAGTTGCCACGTGTCCTTATGTTGCTGCGCATGTCTGCACGTGCACTAGTGCTGGGTGAGCATCATTCCAGACAATGTGGCTGCCATCTCCTGTCGCAAGCAGCAAAGAAATGGTCGGGACAGGGGCAAGGCTGGTTGGCCAAGGGTAGAAGTGCCGTCTCCTGGTATTTATACTAAGCCTGGCCAATCCCAGGAGCGTGATGCACAGCGCCCGTTCCTCTGCGCCGGGGCGGGGGGAGCTCTGGGGCTTGGACGCGCATGGCACACAGCGCAGCAGCTCCCCCAGCTGGGCCGCCTCCACGCCGGGCCAAAGGCCGCCTCCCGGCTTGACGAGGGGGCCTGTGGGATGATGGAGTGATCTGGCTTGTGCGCTGCCCCCACCCAGCTCTGGCCAAAGGCGGGAACTGCAGGGAACAAGCCCCACCAGTGCAAGCAGTTTCTTAGGGCCAACGGGCCAGAGTAGCTCACGTGGTGCCCCCGGCCTCTCTAAGAGCACAGCAAGCCCAACAAGGGAGACATCTGTTCTGTCTTGCTCTGGCCTCCCGCCCTGTGCCTCGCTGCACCAGAGCTGGGCCTCAGCTGGCACTGCAGGCCCACAGTTCCAGCCGGTTTGGGCTTACCGAGAGGCTGCCTACCTCAGATCCTGGCACTGCAATAGGTGTGGCTCATCCTAATACGCCTGGCTCTCGGAGGTCTCCTCAGTGCTGGCTCCAGGTTTCTGAGGGCTCTGGGGCAAGACACTCTCCATGGGCCCCCTCCCTCAGTGAGTCTGCCTTCTCATTGCCATTGTCACCGGCTTCTATTGCTCCTCCTCCTCTTCCTCATCATTGCTGCCACTTGCTCGCTTGCCAGGCAGAGAGTTAATGAACTAGTAGTTGGCGGCATCTGCTGCTCCTCCTTCCCACTACCACCATTGTCTGGTCAAGAGAGGCAGGTGAACAAGCAGGTTGCAGTGGTGAAGAGGAGCAAGTCCAGGGGGGGTCTTGTTAGTGGGATTCTGCTGCGATGTGGGCCTTTGGCAGGTGCGCAATCATGCCTACCCCTGACACCAGCCATGGGCCTCCTCCAATGCCCTTGTGAAGGTTTGAGGCCTACAGAGGCAAGGGAAAGAAAAAGGTCAGGCCTAGAGGCCTGGGGTTTTTGTTGGCAAGGGGTATCCCTCAGAGTAGTACATTTCCTCAGTTAAGTTTCAGTTTCATTTCTCTGGTTAAGTTCAATTTCTTCAGATTTGAAGTAGTGCTTTCAGTTTTGGGGGAGTAGGGTATAAAAAGAAAGAGTCAGAAAGACCAGAGAGAGTAAGAGCAGAGTCAGGGAGACCAGAGCCTGAAGAGGGAGGAGGAAGAAGCAGCCTGGAAAAGTCTAAGTACAGCTGGTGTAAAGGAACTTAAGTTTTGCAACTTTTATTTTCTCTTAATGCCTTTTATATCACTCGGTTCTATTGTATAAATACCTTTAGCTGTGAATTGCTTGCTTTAATTGATCAGTAAACTACTGTGGTTAAACCCTGTGTCTAGAGTGTCAGTCACCCCATGCCCAGTTGTTTTGAGTCCCAGAACGGAATGAAGCTCGCAGTCCTTTCAAACAAAAATCCACTCCTGCTTATCCCAAACTTTCTTCATTTCAGCAATGGAGTTTAGGGTGATGGTGGGTCATTTTATTGCTGCTATTGTTCGACAACTGGGAGTCAGAAATCCTTGCCAATCTATGGTTCCATGGGTGAGGCCATAGTTCAGTGGCAGAACACATGCTTTGCATGTACAAGGTTCCAGGTTGAGTTCCTGGCATCTCCAGAATTTGCTTTGTTTTTGAATTTGTTCCTCCTCCCTCTCATTCCCTTTTCCTTTTGTGTTGTGTCTTTTAGATTGTAAGCCTGCAGATATTGCTTATCTTTGTAAACTGCTCTGGAAGTCCTTTTTGGATGAGGGGTGGGACTAAAATGCTTTCAGTAAAGAAATTAAATACATACAGCAAATCATCCAGCAATCTATCCACAGATCTTGATCTAACTTCTGCCCACTTCTTGCCCTGGAATACGTGGCATGAGAGCGGCTATGTCATCAAACATGAGCCCGCATATGTAAAAATGACTGTTTCCATCTCCTGATTTAGAAAACCTGGGAAAGAGAGGCAGATCAAGGCAACACAAGGGTGACAAAGAAGAATAAGATGCCCAGATGACATCATTTTATTACAATGTAAAAATGTGAGAAATCCTAAAGAGAACAGTTTCCATACAGAAAAGGGAGAGCCCAGAAAAAAGGAAACCGTCGCAGTTTGGATGGTACCAGCTGGAAGCAGCCACGCCCAGAGATTCGCGCCACCCTCCAAACAAAATGGCCACCACCAGGCCTTGTAGCTCAGCAAACATGGCGGCTGCTGGGCCTGGTGGTGAGTGTTCAGGAGCAAACTGGGAAAACAGCATGGCTGCAGACTGAAGGGAATGCGGCTTGTGGGAAAGCATCCATGAGGGCAGACTACAGGGCTGGCAGAGGAGGGCAATATCTGTAGAGCAGCCGAGGAGTGGCAACTCTTCCCCTCAGGCGCAGCAAAACAGCCCCCCTCAGGCCTTTCTGAGGGCACCAGCCTGGCCTGTCATTCAACCTCCGTGATGACCTGGGTGGGGTTGTCTTGGCCAACAGGTTCCTCGCCGCCTTGCTTCTTGCGAACCTCGGCTGGCGGCCGAGGTGGTGGGTTGGTGGGCGGGTGTTTAATGGTGGCTCCCATTTGCGGTGGTCGTTCCCGCGGCCTCGGCTCGATGGGATCCCAGTGTTCGCCGCGGGTGGCGGCCTGAAGAACAAAATCCAAGGGGAAGAGAGAGGGTCTGGTTACCTCAAAAGAAGGGCCATCGTTCAGTGGTCAAGCATGGGTTTCGCATGCAGGAGGTCCCCAGATCAGTCCCCGGCATCTCCAGGTAGGGCTGCATAAACTCCTACCTGAAACCCTGGAGAGTGGCTGCCAGCCAGTGTCGACACTACTGGGCTAGATGGACCGAGGGTCTGGCCCGGTATAAGGCCGCTTCTGATGCTCTTGTGTTGCTCCCTTTCGTTCTCTGTCTAGCACTAGTTTTCTGTCGTTTTATTTTTATCCACCCCCTTCTGTCGTTCCGGATTATTTACAACCAACACATGAGGTTGGCACCATCTGGTGGCCAAACCTAGATGTGTGCTAACAGCCCCCAAAGCCCAGGGGCAGAATTTAAAACCTGGCACAAATTTTGGCTCTGTCCAGAGCCCCATCTACACAGGGGAATTTACTCTGGTTCTACTGTGCCTCGCAGACGATGGTGGTGCATGACGTTCGCCTCCTCCCCACAGCAACTGCACACTTTCATGCTATAAAACACGCATTTTTGCAAAGTCCTTTTGTGGTGGAGTTTCCCATTGCACCGACTGCAGTGTGGTTTGGGAGTCTGTGCGACCTCCACTAGCGATGCTGCCTTCAGCATGGGCTGGAGGGGAGCAGCGCTGACAGGAGGAAGGGAAAGATGCGTCCTATCTGGAGGACCAGACCTGCGCCGGCTCGTGCTTTGTTTTCCCCAAAATGAGCCTTAAAATCAGCTCATTTCTGTGGGGTGACTTTTGTTCTCTTGAAATCTCCACTTCTGCCCTGAAAACAACCCACTAAACATGTCTACTGAGCAGTAATTCCCATTGACTTCTACTGTACGTACTCCGCCTGGAGCTGGGATGGGTGGGGAAGCCTACTGTTGTGAATCTGTGCTTCTACAGAGGACCGCAGCGCCTTCACGTAACGTTAATGACGTTACAATGAGCTTTGTTGCCCCACAAATGAGCCTGTGGTCCATGGTCCCAAACAAGTCGTGCACTCCAAGGGCCATCTCCTGCCTGTATAATGGCAATGGCAATAGCCCGGCCACATCACTGGGTGCATTATGAAGGTGGAACAAGAGCGAGGCCTAACTTACACAATGTACATTTTTCCAGCGTGAAGTTTTAGTTTTTATTGATGTCTTTTGTATAGTACAGACCTGTTTTTTATTAGTCTGTTGTTTTTATTGGTTTATAAAACAACAATAGAAGAGTCCTGTAGCATTTAAAGACTAACACGATGAGATGATGGTGATGATTTGTATACCACTTTCCACAAAGTTTCTAAGTGGTGAATGTGCCATATTATGGTATAACCTCTGGGAAAGCTTATGGTGTGATACATTTCTTAGCCTTTAAGGTGTTAAAGCAGAGATGGGTAACTTGTGACCCTCCAGATGTTTTGGATTAAAACTCGAGACCAGGATACCTAGCTGACCACCATCCCCTATGCACATATCCAGTCAACCCCTGAAATGTCCTGAGGAGACTTTACTGGTTGTTCCACAACCAGTGGAATGGCATGAGGTAATGGCACGAAAGCAGGCCTTCTCAGTGGTGGCACCCGCTCTCTGGAATACCTGGCCATATGTGGTTTGAGAGGCAGAAATGGTGGCAAGTTTTAAATGCCCCTTGAAAATTTGTTCACACAGGCTTTCTCTGATCTGTAATGGATTATGTTACTACCCTGTTTTATTGTTATTTTCGTTGTAATGTGTTTACTTATTATTTTATACTGTTTTTATATTGTATTTTTTGTGAACCACTTGGAGATATTATTATTTATTATTCGCTTCTATGCCGCACAATGGCCGAAGCTTTCTGGGCAGTTCACAAAAAATACACATCATAATACAAGATAATAAAAACATAATGTAAAATCTCTAATATAGAAAACGTAAAACAACTGAACCATCTCAAACATTTACAATAGGATACAGGACCTGAGAGAAACAATGGACATAAATGCCCCATCATATGCCATCAAACACCTGAGAACAGTCTTAACCTGGCGCTGAAAAGATGACAGTGTTGGCACCAAGTGGACCTCAGTGGGGAGTGTTCCATAATTGAGGGGGCTACCACTGAGAAGGCCCTCTCCCTTGTTGCCACCCCATAAGCCCCCCTTGGAGGAAGGCCTCTGATGTTGATTGTAATGTTCAGGTAGGTTCAGGGCAGGCAATACCGGGTAGGAAACCTGTACGAGGGTCAAGAAGCAACAGTAAGAACCAGACATGGAACAACCGATTGGTTCGAAATTGGGAAAGGAGTACGACAAGGCTGCATATTGTCACCCTGCTTATTTAACTTATATGCAGAGTACATCATGAGAAACGCCAGGTTGGATGAATCACAAGTCGCAATTAAGATTGCTGGGAGAATTATCAACAGCCTCAGATATGCAGACGATACCACCCTAATGGCAGAAAGTGAAGAGGATCTAAGGAGCCTCTTGTTGAGGGTGAAAGAGGAGAGTGCAAAAGCTGGTTTGAAACTCAACATTAAAAAAACTAAGATCATGGCATCTGGCCCCATCACTTCCTGGCATATAGAAGGGGAAGAAATGGAAGCAATGACAGATTTTATTTTCTTGGGCTCCAAGATCACCACAGACGGTGACTGTAGCCATGAAATTAAAAGACGCTTGCTCCTTGGGAGGAAAGCTATGGCCAACCTAGACAGCATAGTAAGAAGCAGAGACATCACCTTGCCGACAAAGGTCCGTCTAATCAAAGCTATGGTTTTCCCAGTAGCAACGTATGGCTGTGAGAGCTGGACTATAAGGAAGGCTGAGTGCCGAAGAATTGATGCTTTCGAACTGTGGTGCTGGAGAAGACTCTTGCGAGTCCCCTGGACTGCAAGGAGGTCAAATCAGTCCATCCTAAAGGAAATCAACCCTGAGTGCTCATTGGAAGGACAGATCCTGAAGCTGAAGCTCAAATATTTTGGCCACCTAATGCGAAGAGAAAACTCTCTGGAAAAGACCCTGATGCTGGGAAAGACTGAAGGCAAAAGGAGAAGGGGACAGCAGAGGATGAGATGGCTAGATAGCATCACTGATGCAATGAATATGGACTTGAGCACGCTCCAGGAGAGAGCGCAGGACAGGAAGGCCTGGCGTGCTATGGTCCATGGGGTCACGAAGAGTCGGACACGACTGAACAACTGAACAACAACAAATACTGCTTAATAATATATAATTAATAATATAATAGTATAGTAGATTTACGGTATTAAGGTATTATAAATAATCACAATCATCATCACTCACATCAGCCCTAGCTGGCAAGGCCAATGGTGAGGGATGATAAGAGTTGAAGGCCAAAACAACTGGACCACCACAAGTTGTCCTGCCCCCATGCTACAGGTATGGGGTCCGGCTGCAAAACAGGATGAGGCCCCTGCAGCTTTAATAGGTCTGTAGAACAGGGAATTTCAGCAGCTGTCATTCCTATGCAACTATTAAAGGTGCAGGAGCCTCCGTTCTCTTCTGCATCTGGCCACCCTAGCTAAAGAACACTTCCTCGTTTTTACTGCCACAGACCACGGTGGCAGTCCTCTAGAAGTCAACATTGTTTTTGTCATGCAAGTTTCGATGAGTGTCTCCATTTTTGAGATTGAAAGGTGGAGTACAAGTATCTGTTGATCAATCAATCAATCAATCAATCAATCAATCAATGTACAAAGTGGCTAAGGCTATAGTCCTGTACCCACTTCCCTGGGAGTACATCCCATTGATCTCAGTGGGACTTACTTCTGAGTAGACATGTATTGGATTGCACTGGAAGAGTGACACATCAATAAATCCCTGGTTCAAAACTCACCTCTGCCATGAACTCACTAGATTTACCTTAAGCAAGTCATTTTAAAAGAAACTACATTTTAAATGTTTGCATTCGTTTTTTTTTAATATGCCACATTTTTATTGTATGCGAACTTTCATTTCAGCTTCAAAAGTTATTGGTAATAATGACTGTTGGGGAATCTGTTATATACTTAATGTGGGGGGGGGGGAATATCAGAATATAATTCAGTAGCCTCTGGCCCCCCAGACAGATTCGTCTTTATTTAACGCCTTGCTAGACCCACCAAGGGAGGATACTGGGGAGATGTTGTTTATTTGAGGTTCAGTGTCCAGGGTAGATTAAACAGGACTAAATACAGTCGAAATGATATTAAATTCTAAAACATGAATGATGAAATAAAATAATAATCTGATGCAGCCTTACCCAGCCTGGGGCTCACCAGATGTTTTGGACCTATCTATCTATCTATCTATCTATCTATCTATCTATCTCCCACCTTTCTTCCATTGTGGAACTCAAGGTGGCTACATGTGGTTCCCAGGTGGTCTCCTCTCCAAACACTGACCAGACCCAGACCTGCTTAGCTGTAGCAAGGTGGCTGGCTCATGTGCCTTCAGACCATGTACTGGGGCTACAATTCCCAGGATTCTTGACCACTGGCCATGCTGGCTGGAGCTGATGGGAGTTGAAGTCCAAAATATCTGGATGGCACCAGAGGTTGGGGAAGGCCGCTATGATGCATCTGGCCATTTCTTGCTGCACGTGAAATGCTGGAATACATTCAATGGCTGCTTGTCTTTCGCAAACATCTTTTGATTTAAAGGCCGCATTCGCCCCGGCTGGCAGAGGGAACGAGGGGGCTGCTCTTCATCTCTGGGATCGGTAGCAAAGCACTTGCTCCCGAACAGGCTAGCAATGAAAGGTTTGCCTTCCAGAACCTCCCCCACGCTGTTGTGTCCTTTGGAGGAGGCCTCTTCGGTTTCCATCCATTGAACACTCTTTGGTATGTTTTCATCTTACTGCTGGCTAGATTGGCTGCATTTTCAGGGTTTTAATAGTATTATTTTATTATTGGTTGTTGTTTCGTATTGTCATTTTATTTGTAAATAGTTTTGTGATTTGTTATGAAGAGCAAAATATAAATGTAATAAATAAAATAATCAGCTGGCTGGATCCTGGGCTTTTTAAGCAGCAGTGGGTCTTTTTAAAAATGAAAGGGAGAAGCCCTGTTTGTTAATTAACTGAAGCTTTAAAGAACCAATTAATGAAGGCAGCATCATGGGGGATGAGAGAGGAATGGAAAGGGAGGCATGCAAGCTAATGGGAATGATAGGAATTGCAGTCCAACCCATCTGGAGGGCACCAGGTTGGAGAAAGTTGCCTTACTCCTAGGGCTGAAGACTTGCCTTAACAGGTAGATTAAACAGTGCAATCTAGACACGTCCACTCAGACGTAAGTCCCATTCAGGGCTTATTCCCAGGCAAGTGGGTATAGGACTGACCATTAATCAATTCAGCTTTAGCTGATAAATTGATGGGTGCCAATTTTAACCAGTGGAGCTGAAAACAAAGGACACACAACTACAACTATTGCTGTTGTTCTGATTATTAAGACTATATTATTTTAATTCTCATATTTTGATAGCAGAGAACAAAACACAAAATACTAAAGAGGGCTTCTATTTTTTACAACATAGTTGTTCTTTTTATCACATCATCTCCTTGACTTGACTTTAAAAGGCAACCGTAGTGATATTTTGCTAAATTGTACATTTATTTACATGTAATAGATTAATCCTTCAGTTTGCTAAAAGTGGATGATTGATCAACTACAAAATATTTAACTGGGTGACATCCCTGCTTCTTCTTCTTCTTCTTCTTATTATTATTATTATTATTATTATTATTATTAATGAAGAAGAAGAAGAAGAATTGTATTATCTATTTATTATTTTCAGGAGTCAAAGGTGTCTGTGGTGCAGCTGGCCACTTACCAATAAGTAGATGATACTTGCGATGGCAAGGCAAACTGTGCCAAGGACTGTGGCCAGCAGGAATCCTGTCGGAACGGCCAGGCTGCAAATGAAAGGAGAGTGAGAGGAGAAGAGTTGGGCGGAACAACTCTCTGCGGTTGTCCCTCGCATTTATCAAGTGGAAGCATGTCTGTATATTAACCATGGAAGAATCATACCAGGAAGAGGGCCTTTTCTGCTGTGGCACTCCAGCTGTGGAATGAGCTCCCTAGGGAGGTTCGCCTGGCACCTACACTGTATTCTTTCTGGCACCAGGTGAAGACCCGTTTATTCTCCCAGGCATTTTAGTATTTTAGCTTCCTAGTCTTTTGGTGTTTTTAAATCTGTATTTTAAATCTCTGCATTGCTGCTAGGTTTTATTCTGGTTGTATTGTTATATTGTGGTTTTAATGCTTTTATATTTTATATTGTTTTATCCTGTGCTTTTTGGTTTTAATTTTTGTGAGCCGCCCAGAGGGCTATTGGGTGGTATAGAAATGAAATGAAATAATTAAACAATAGGCTTCTAAACCCAAGAATGGTTGAATGCAGGATTGGCCTGAGAACGCAAGAAGAGCCGTGCTAGATCAGGCCAAAGGATCATCCAGTCCAGCATCCTGTTTGCTACAGCACCCCAGGCAGATGCCTGTGGGAAGCCCGCAAGCAGGAGAGGAACGCAATGGCGCCCTGCCACTTGCGTTCCCCAGGACCTGGTTTTGAGAGGCAGGCTGCCTCTGACCCTGAAGATTATGGGCTCCTTCACATGGGGCTTTTATTCTGCTATGGAGATTGCTTACTCACAGAAGTTTGCGGGTCCGGTACATGCCGCAGCCCTCCTCCAGGGAACCTCCTGCTCTTTGTGGGCTCTATTGCATTGTCTTCCATGATGACAAAAGTCCAACATTTTCCCTCCTCCCACCATGGAGTCGATACAAACGAGGGCATACTGTTTAAAGTCGCTTTTATTGCAAATAGAACAACCGCACCACCTAGTGGCTTTGTAATGAAACACATAGAAGTTTAGGGTGTTTTTAAAGCCACATGGAAAGGACCCGATCTAATCCCACAAAGATTCCAGAAGCAGAAGCCCCGGTAAATTGCAGGATTTTTAGCCTTATGTGATGAAGCCCTATATCTAGCCATTGTGACTAGTAGATGTTGGGTTGTCCTACACGCAACCAGAACTCTAAAGGAGCTATCCAAGGTGCGAAGAAAAGATGCCTGTGAAGCACCTTGGATAGCTCCTTTAGAGTTCTGGCTGGTTCTGACTGAAACCCGGAGCGGATTCCCACCCCACTGTCATCGGAGCCACCAGCCTCCACTGCCTACATGAATTTGATAAGAACATAGGGTTAGATCTAGACTTAGTCATACTTACGAGTAGCCCTGTTGAAATCAATGAGACTCAAGTTTGTCACGACTGACTTAGGTCCTGTTGCTTTCAACTGGTCTGCTCTAAGTATGACTAAGTCTGGATTCAGCCCCTAGTGTTGTGAGGCCTATGGAAAGGGAGAGCGTTTGCTCCCTCTCCCATAGTACTAGAACTCAGCAGCGTCCTCTCATGAAGCTGAATGTGGGGAGATTCAGGACAGGCAGAAGGAGGGCCTTCTTCATACAGTACAGATTTAAACTAGGGCTCTGGCTACCACAAGGTGTGGTGATAGCCACCAAACAGGGTCTACCTCTGGGATCTGCAACGTGGTGCCCCCCAAGGTCATTGCCCCTTTTTATTTTTATTTTATTTCTTAAGATTTAATTAATTTAAAAAAAAAATTAATGCGAAATTGTAAAGCAGAGTGCTGCCTTCCAGTGACATCTTTATTTGGGGTCAGAAGAGTAGTTTTGTGTTTTGGAGCTCAGCCCCCACCTCTGTCTTGTACTTAGGTTCTTGGTAAAGTAAGTTTTTCTTTTAGTCTCACCCATTTACCTTCTGAAAAATAAGTGTTTTGTGACTGGCCATGCCCACCCATGGCAACCATTTTATAAATGGGCAAGGCCTGCCATGGTAGCCATTTTGTGAGAGCACCCATGACACGCTCTCAAAATTCCAAATGTGCCAACCAACCCAAAAATGTTGGCTCACTGCCCACTCCTGGTTTAAAGTGAGTTAGAAGTTAAAAACATACATCTCTTGGTCTGAGATAAACACATAATTTGGGTGGGCAAGTAAAGAGACTCTCCCACCCTGAGAACCAAGGCTCCAAGGGCAACGGAGCTCAACAAGGAAAATGTCCTCACGAAATGGCTTCTCTGAGCATCCACAGCTAACTAGTCCAGATCTGAACAGGCACTCACACACTCACTCACTCACTCACTCACTCACACAGAGTTGTGGCCCTTCATGTCCAGTTAGGAAGGGGACGGCAGAGGATGAGATGGCTAGATAGCATCACCGATGCAATGAATATGAACCTGAGCACACTCCGGGAGAGTGCGCAGGACAGGAAGGCCTGGCGTGCTATGGTCCATGGGGTCACGAAGAGTCGGACATGACTGAACAACAACATGAGGCTTTTATTGTGCACTCGAGATTGCTCACTCACAGTAGTTTGCACAATGCTGTCATCCTCCAGGGCCTCTCCCATGCTTTGTAACCTTTATCCTCCCCCCCTTTTGTTAAGATCAGGAAAAGTCTGGCATTTTCTGAACACCACTGTAAGAGGAGCCTGTATTTCTGCAAGTCCACTATACCACAGCACCATCTAGTGGCCGTATATTAAAACATACAGAACAGCAGAGAAAGAAAATCCCCTGAAAAAAGTATGTGTAAAGGAGCTGCCCTTAATCCTGCAAAGAATTAGGAAGCAGAAACCTCAGTAAAGGTGCAGGATAAAGGCATCATGTAGAAATGCTCTTAGACTCCCATGTGAGTTTCACGCATGCCAACAACACACCGGCGCACATGAGCCGCCATGAGATGTAAGCATCAAGCAGGAGTGCTAAAGCAAAGAATTCTGTCTTTCTTGTAAACACTGAAAATGCATTCAAGCAATTACCATGCATGTAGGATGGCTCGAACATAGTAATTCCTAGTGAGGGGTCCAAACACCTTCACGACCGGCGTGAAAAACTTTTGGCCACTGTTGGGAACAGGAGTAAAAAGACAGACAGAGAGAGAAATGATGCACAGATTCCACTTGTTGAAGCATTCTGTAATACTCAAAAGCTTGCATCCTCCTACTAATTAATGACACAATTTTTGCTAAATAACTACTAGGAAGAATGGTCATCTATCAAAGAATAACACAAACAGATATGCACTTTTCCGGCATCTAGTTAATGTTTATACTGCCCGCATGCGCACCCCCCCCCCATGCCCGGCACTTTGGAATGAAAATGCAGGTACACCAGAACAGGATAACCTACTGCAAGTACATGGGGCAAGGTCAACACCTGTGCACTTGTCAGCCATGGCAACAATCCCAATGCAAGCTCCACGTGGTATTGAAAAAACGTAACCTGGCATAAGATGATCCCACAAAGCTGCCTGAGTCCTGTTGCTTCTGCAACCTTTAATAGAAGTTTTATAGTATTTGTTATCTTTGCTATTTTAACATGTGAGCCTCCCTTGGACCTTTGTACTGAAGGGTGGCTTATAAATATATTAAATGTACACACATTCTAGATTGGGGGTGCAGAACCTCTGGCCTGTGGGCCAAATCCAGGCCACCTGGGGTCCCAACCTGCCCTCTGGGGCTCCCCGAATGGCCACACCAGTTGCCACAGGGCCCCACTCCTTTTTTTCCCAATCGCCAACTGTTTGGTGGTTTCCTGGCTTCTGTGTGGCCCCCCTCCCCATTCTGAAAGGTTGAAGTGCCTCTCTGAAGTCTCAGTTCCTGGCAGTAAGAGTTTTAAGCTAAAATATGCTGGTATTTTTGGCCCCACCCCTTTTGCCTTTGGCCCTGCGCACCACTGGAATGCAGCCCCCAAGAGCTTCTCTGAAATGTAATGTGGCCCTCAAGCTGATAAAGGTTCAGCACCCCTGTTCTAGATGCTGTACAAATCCAACATCTGTATATGTACACATAAATACATCTCTCTCTCTCTCTCTCTCTCTCTCATTTTATAAAATTGTGCAAATTTGCTGTGTGTGTGTGTTTTTCATTTGCATAATGGATCTCCTTATGCTAAGCACAGGGAGGAGCAACGAGCTATGGAGGGCACTGAGCCCTGGCTCCTTCTCTTCTGAGCTATCACCAAGCATAAAGGACTGTTATCACAGCCATATGGGCTAGAAACTTAACGTTTTGTTTTTAATGAAAGCTGAGATTCCCCTTCTCCACCTTGTACCACATTCTGGAGCTTTTCTACACTTGCACAGAATTGAAGAATGCCAATACCCCAATGCTGCCACTCTCCGTCAAAAAGGAGCTTTGCACTTACCACCGCTCTATAGTGGACCCCTTTTTCCGCTTCCCTCGGGGGTACTCCAGCAGGCAAATAAACACTCCAGCTGCTCTTTGGAGAAAACAGTTAAGGAGGAAGACACTCTCTTTCATACCCCATTACTCTGAGATACCCTAGGAAGACTTTCTCCGTGGTGACCCACTAATATCCTGGGCACTCCATAACCCTTTCTCCTGTTTGCCCTGAGAGGTAGAAGATTTATAATTGATTCTTTTTTTTTTTCAACAAGGGAAAACTTATTTTCAGACTCCTGCCAACTGCATATTAAGCCACCATGCAACCCTGCCCGTGTGTGCAAGAAGTAAAGGAAGTTGAATGTTGATACACCACCAGAGCCCCAAGGCAGTTGAGGCTTCAGAACCCCTCTCCCTGGTTTGAGAGGAACATTTTCATGGAAGGATACATTGCATATGCTGCAAACTGCCAATTCTTGAACTGGCCAGAAACCGCCACAATACCACCGGTCACTAGAACTAAATTTGACAGAGACAGAGAGAAAAGTCATGTCCTTCGCACTCAAGACATCATTAGCCTTTCTATCTATGGCTCACCACAAAATAATGATTTTTAAATTCCAACATGCAACAAACCAACCAGTTGCAAGTACTGGGAACACGGGCTTTTCTGTGGTGGCTCCACATCTTTGGAATGCCCTCCCCTGGGAAGCGCATATGGTTCTCTCTTTGCTGGCCTTTAGGGGTATTGTAAATACTTATTTATTCCAGTCTGTGATCACTTAATTTATTAGCATACTTTGGTTTTAATTAAGGTTTTGTTTGCTGCTGCTATTTTATTTGTTACATCTTATCTGTTATTTTAATTATTTATGTTGTTTTTTTAAGGATTTGATTATGTATTTTGCATTTTTGATTAAGTTGTGATCTGCAAAATGCTGGACAAGATGGACTTATGGACTGATCTAGCAGGGTTCTTATCCCAGTAGGCTGTGCAGAGGCAGATAAGAGTGGGAAGCAGGGCCATTTCACCAGCCCTGCTGACTTAATTTTTTTCCCTCTTCCCTCCTCATTCCTATTTCCTTGTGTGTCGTGTCCTTTTAGATTGTAAGCAGGGACTGTCTTGTTTTACTGATTGCACATAAGCCACTCTGGGAGCCTTTCTGACAGAGGAGCTGGGGAAAAACACTTTCAATAAATAAATAAATAATACTATTAGCCCTGCTAACTAAATGGTGCCCCCCACATGTAGAGGGAATGCTTCTCTGCGTGCCAGATGCTGGGATCACACAAGGGTGGCAGTCTCCTGCCCTTCAAGTCTTGCTTGTCATCTGGCTAACTGCTGTGGGAAGCAGGGTGCTGGATTAAAGAGACTTTTCATCTGATCCAGCTGGGCTCTTCTTACGTTCTTTTGCCGGAGGTTGCCCAGAGTGTTTGTGGCCAAGCCAAAAAAGAAATGGGGGACTTTTCATTTTGCATCACACTCCCTTCTCTTATGTCTTTATAAGGGCAAACTCATGCACAACAGGCTATCAATGGCTACTAGTCATGATGGCTCTACACTCTCTCCAGCGTCAGAGGAGCAATGTCATTCCCTCTATTTCTGATGTTTAGGCTGTGCGTGACGTTGCTTGTAGCCAAAATGCACCATCCACGAAGAAGAGGGAGGTATCAGCAGGCTTAGGAAATCCCCAAGATTTGCAGAAGTAGAAAAAAAATAAACACTTTAGGAGAAGAAAAAGAAAACACCCAAAGTGTGGGTGGGGGGATTTAAAAATAGCCCCATGAAGACTAAGGATGTTTAGTGCTCATGTAATGCTGAATGAGTGTTGGGGGTGTGGAGATGAAAAACTGGAATGAAGTACTCTGGAGGAGGGCATGGCTGGCTGGAACACAAAACAAAAGCACTCCTTCCTGCGACACGATGTTGCAGGCTCACTTGTGCCGCTTGAATACCAGTTTCTGGCTTGTCTTACGTCCTTGCCTTTAGGCACTATAGTTCACCAGTGTTTTAAGCTTGCTTCCTCCTAGGTCACCAGACCACGGGGTGGCTGAATGGCAACAACCACACCAATTTGCCACCTTCACAAAAAGGAGGAACCAGAAACTGGGAAATGAAAGCCAACCCCTCTCAGCCTCTGCCTCACCATCTGCCTCCTCTCGCAGAGATTAAATTGGGGTGGAGGAGAGAAAGAGAACAGTGCTGATTTTTCTCATGAAACAGTTTCTGCACAGTGCTCAGTTGTACACCCTCCTTTCCTCCTCTGTTTGTGTGAATGCACTAACCCAGGTTAAAGGAGATTTGTTGCCTATGCTGACAAAACAACAACACACAAACAAACACCAGAGCAAAGGGTCTGATGATGGATGTGGTCAGCCTGGGGTGCTTGTGTTTCTGGTCGGGAGGGATTATGCAAAGCTTCCCTCTGCAAGGTCATTGTGAGAAAGCAGCCAGAGGGTTCCTGCTGCTTTCTCTGCAGTTTGGTTCAGAGGGTAACCGAAGCTTTCAAGAGAAAGACCTGGAAGGATCATGACATCTGGGATGCATCAGATGGAACACCACATGGGTGCTTTACAGCACAGGCTCTTGGAAGCAAACGGGATGTACTGTACCGTCGGCTAAACAATGCAGGAATTAAAAGGGGCTGGCAGAAATGTGTCATCTTAAGACTCAGACTTGGAGGGATCCGAATAAACTCATTAGAAGAGGAACAACCATGTTAGTCTGTTGCAGGCAGCGAAACCAAGAAAGAGTCTTGTGGGACCTTAAAGACTAAACAATTTCTTGTAAAATTCCAAAATCCATATTAGTGTCATACATTTATTCAGCCAACCAAAGGATCACAAAAAAATGTGCAAGCTTTTGATGTCTCAAGATCGCTTCATCAGGCAAGATGAAAAGATATAAAGCATGTTGGAAGGTGGAGCGAAAGAGAGCTGACTTTATTGCTGCGTACCATACAATAAGTAGGCCACCAAAGCTTATGCTACAATAAGTCTGTTCATCTTTAAGATGCTACAAGACTCATTATTATTCACAAAATAAAAGCAGCTGCATTTCTGGATGCCACATAGGTTTTTAGGGGCTTAATGCTCCACTATCTGATTCCATAAGGACATTTTTTAGAATATTGGCATTTGCTTTAAATTTTAAAAACCGTACGTTTCTAGCTGTCAAGGTTGTGGGAAGACAATCACTGCCAATGGGGTAGGCATATGTGTGCACAAGCACACACACCCCTCCTGTTTTCACACTTGTTGTTGTTCAGTCGTTCAGTCATGTCCGACTCTTCGTGACCCCATGGACCAGAGCACGCCAGGCCTTCCTGCCCTGTGCTCTCTCCCCGAGCGTGCTCAAGTCCATATTCATTGCATCGGTGATGCTATCTAGCCATCTCATCCTCTGCCGTCCCCTTCTCCTTTTGCCTTCAGTCTTTCCCACCATCAGGGTCTTTTCCAGTGAGTTTTCTCTTTGCATTAGGTGGCCAAAATATTTGAGCTTCAGCTTCAGTATCTGTCCTTCCAATGAGCACTCAGGGTTGATTTCCTTTCGGATGGACTGATTTGACCTCCTTGCAGTCCAGGGGACTCGTAAGAGTCTTCTCCAGCACCACAGCTCGAAAGCATTGATTCTTCGGCGCTCAGCCTTCCTTATAGTCCAGCTCTCACAGCCATACGTTGCTACTGGGAAAACCATAACTTTGATTAGACGGACCTTTGTCGGCAAGGTGATGTCTCTGCTTCTTACTATGCTGTCTAGGTTGGCCATAGCTTTCCTCCCAAGGAGCAAGCGTCTTTTAATTTCATGGCTACAGTCACCGTCTGCGGTGATCTTGGAACCCAAGAAAGTAAAATCTGTCACTGCTTCCATTTCTTCCCCTTCTATATGCCAGGAAATGATGGGGCCAGATGCCATGATTTTAGTTTTGTTAATGGTGAGTTTCAAACCAGCTTTTGCACTCTCCACTTTCACCCTCAAAAAGAGGCTCCTTAGATCCTCTTCGCTTTCTGCCATTAGGGTGGTATCGTCTGCGTATCTGAGGTTGTTGATCATTCTCCCAGCAATCTTAATTGCGACCTGTGATTCATCCAACCCGGCATTTCTCATGATGTACTCCACATATAAATTAAATAAGCAGGGTGACAATATGCAGCCTTGTCATACTCCTTTCCCAATTTGGAACCAATCGGTTGTTCCATGTCCGGTTCTTACTGTTGCTTCTTGACCCTCGTACAGGTTTCTCAGGAGACAGGTCAGGTGGTCTGGTACTCCCATCTCTTTAAGAATTTGCCACAGTTTGTTGTGATCCACACAATCAAAGGCTTTAGTGTAGTCAATGAAGCAGAAATAGACGTTTTTCTGGAATTCTCTGGCTTTCTCCATGATCCAGCGAAAGTTGGCGATTTGATCTCTAGTTCCTCTGCCTCTTCGAAACCCAGCTTGTACTTCCGGTAGTTCTTGGTTCACACACTGCTGAAGCCTAGCTTGTAGGATTTTGAGTATAACCTTGCTGGCATGTGAAATGAGCGCAATTGTACAGTAGTTTGAACACACTTTGGCATTGCCCGTCTTTGGAATTGGAATGTAAACTGACCTTTTCCAGTCTTGTGGCCACTGTTGAGTGTTCCAAATTTGTTGGCATATTGAGTGCAGCACTTTACAGGTCCAGTTTATGGTTTGAATGCATGCTTAAGTAATGAAAGGCCAGGCTATGAATGGATACAAATTGAATACAAAAACATTTTGCCTGGGTACCTGAAGTTTTTCAACTATCAGAGGTATAACATTCTAGAATAATTTCATTGGAACAATATAATGGGAACAAAATACGAATCTCTGCAATTTGAGAGGTGCCGGCTGTAACCCCCTTAGGGAACAATACTTGCCTTCGCTTCTATGGATTCAGGAGCTGTCCCAGGGACAGGATGCTACGTGGCTCGAGGTTGTGCCTCAATATTAAATCTCCTTTGGGATACTCAATGGATGTCCGTAAACTGGTTTTAAAATTTTTACACTGGCTGCCAATTTGTTTCCAGGCAAAATATAAAGTGCTGGTTCTGACCTTTAAAGTCTTACATGATCTAGGTCCAAGGTACCTTAGGGAGAGCCTCCTCCCCTGCATCCCAGTCCGCCACCTACGGTCCTCGGAGGGCTCTCTGCTGTGGCTGCCTAACGTGAGACAGGCAGCCACACGCAAGAGGACCCTTTCCTTCGCCACCCCTCAGTTGTGGAAGGACCTGCCGGGTGAAACGCGCCTGCTGACCTCGTTGAAGGTCTTTAAGTGGGAATTAAAGATGCTATTATTCCAGCAGGCTTCCCTTTTTAGCATTCTCCTCCCTTTTTGTTGACCGTTATATAGTGTTTTTATGCTGTATTGGTTTTATCATTGGTGGGTTTTTTTTTTACTACGTTTAACTTTGTACGCCACCTAGACTATTTGTATATAGGCGGGTTATAAATTGAATGAATGAATGAATGAATAAATAAATAAAAATGTACAGCGTTTAACTGGCAGTCAGTCTGGCTTATTCCCAGGAGCACGTGGCTTGGCTTGCTTGCACGAGTTATCCTCCTCCATTTACTCTGCCAGTGGCTTGCTGCTGTTCACTTCTCCAGCTGCTCCATTTTGGGAGGGGGGGGGGCTTTTGGACAGAAGGCCCTCCCTTCCAGGAAAAAACCCTTTGGCTCCTTTCCCACTTTTGGATGGTCTGTTTAGACTGCGATGTTGACAAACGTGGCAAGCCTAACCAGGGCTAATGATTGTGAGGACAGAAGCAGGTTACTCCATGTTAACTAACTGGTGTTTGGAAACAGAAGAGTTCTTGTAAACCACCCAGCTCCTGTATAAAAGTTGGTTCACTGCCCGAAGACTTTGGATGCTGAGGGGGAGGGGGAGAAGTAAGCACTTTCTACAAAGTTTCCTTCCTCTATTTTCAGCTGTTCTACTTCCTCAATCCTGCTTAAAGACACTTTCCAGTTCTAAGCACATCCACCCAAGTTTAGATAAGTCACAACCGGGCTAAAAGTTTGCATGTGTGCGTGTTTGTTTTTTTAAAAATCTGAACATCTCATCACCCCCACTAGGTTTAAAAGTGAATCCCAAGGGGGGGGGGCGAGAAAAAGGGGTGCTTGCGTGTTTTAAGCCTGTGAGCACACCAGCACCAAAGGGGCAGGTGCCCACCCACCCACATCCCTCAGAAGGGTCACCTTGGCAACCAGTGCAAGCGCGCACCTGTTACTCAAAGGAAACGTTATGCTTATTTTGCTAATTCAATGCCTGAGAATTTGTTTCAGCCGGAAATCAAGACTCAGGGAACTGGACAGGTAATTCCCAGTCATCACCACTGCTCTACCAGGAAAAGGGCAAAAACATATTCCATTTACTTGCACTTCTCATTTGTTTTTATGATTGTTTTAATTGCTTTGTTTCTGTCTTGGCCTTATCATCGTTAGCTGCCTTGAGCGCCATTTTTGGGCTGTAAATCAAATCAATCAATCAGTATTTCCTGAGGATGTTTGGCGTTTTAGGAGCAAAGAAATGTGACACCCCCCCCCGGCCGCCCCCCCTGTAAATAAACTGGGGAGGGGCATCGAGAATTACACCCTTGTCGCGACAAACGTGTCTACGCTCAGGCACACACCCTTCCATCTCCTTGCCCCCCGAACTTTTATCCCCAGGCTCGCGGCCAGAAAAAAAATCACACACACCCCCCTCCAACAATTAAAGCCCGGGGCGCGGGAAGCCCTTCTTCGTATGTTCTATTGCAGAGCGCTTCCTCCACCGATCCCTTTTTGCATTCTTGTTTTAAAACAACGCCCGATCAGGGGAAACGGTCACAGGATGCGAACGGGCGGAGAGAAGGCTTCGCGGGCCGCGCACCTGCCGGGGCTCGATTTCGGGGGGGGCTCAGGCCCGTTTCTGGTCCGGCAGCCCCGGCCTCCCGCTGGCCGGGGCCTCTCGCAGCTGCGCGGGTCTCTGCCTGCTGCGCCCCGAGGCGCGGCACCCGCCACCCCCGCCCGGGGAGACTCACTCAGGCCGGACGCCAGCGCCTGCTCGTTCGCCCACATGGCCCACTCGATGCGCCCCATCGCCGCTGCCGCCGCCCCGACGGGTCGATCGCTGGATGGAGGGACGGCGGCGGGGCGGGCGCCGGCTGGGCAGCCCCGCGACGTCCCTTCCTGCTCCTCCTCTGCGAGCCGCGCCAGGGCGACGCCCCGCGGCAGCGCGGGGGGCGCGCCGGCCGCTCCCGTCGCCCCAGCCCGGCCGCGGTTCGCTCCGCCGGGGGCCCTTCTGCCGAGGCGGCCGCCGCAGAGCGGGCCCCCCGGACTGGCCCCGCGCCCGTTGGCCCCGCGGCCGGCGCCAGCTTTCGAGGCGCGCACAGCTCTTGGTCACGCCGGGGAGGACAGCTGCCCCCGAAGCTCGCAGAAGGCGGGGGAACCGCGGATTTCAAAGGCCAGCTCCGCCTTCCCCGACCCAGCGCCCTCCAGATGCGTTGGGCTGCAAACCCCGTCATCCCCGCGGCCCGTGCAGCCCATCAGATCTGGAAGGTGCCAGGTTGGGGAAGGCTGAGCCAGAAGTTTGCGGCCGAGGTGGGAGAAGGCGGCCTGCAGCCCTGCACCTCTTTACAGGGCAACTGGTGCCCTCCAGGTATGTTGGAGCGCAGCCCCCTGGCCGTGCTGTCTGGCGAGGACGGGCTTGTAGTCCAGCCCATTCGGAAAGCGCCAGGTTGGGGAAGGCTGTAGGGCCCTGCACTCTCCGCAGTCTGCTGCAGCAAAGCAAGCGGCCCTCTGGCACTTTCAGGACGGCCGGTTGCCCCCCCTCCCTCCCCTCCCCTCCCCTCCCCGTGCCATTTTCTCTCCCAACCAGTCATTAGGTTTGGGGTTCCCCCCATTAGTTAACCCCCCCCCCCGCGTCTTTCTTTTCTCCATCCTGCTGCCCGCCAATGTTTTGGACTACAAACCCCATTATCCCTGGCCTTTGGCCACGGTGGTTGGGGCTGATGGGAATTGGGATCCAAAACCTCTGGAGGACACCAGGATGGGTGAAGGCCGCTCTAAACTGTGGGGTTCCTCCAAGTCTGGCCATACCGCCGCCTTATGCATGGGAGGATGGCCTTTTGGCTACGCTGATCAGAAACAGAGGGGCTACTTGTCCAATTAAACAAGGGTACCTGTTTCGTCCATTCAGAAAAGCTTTTTAAAAAGGCATTAAGGCTGCAGTCCTTTGCACACTTCACCAGAGATGAAGCTCCACTGAACTCAACAGGGCTTTTGAGTGGATGCATATAGGATTGCATATCAGATTGCAAAGTACATAGGATTGCAGTGTAAATGTTTTCCAACGGGATAGCTGTATTAGGGCACAATCCTATGCATGTGTAGACAGAAAAAAGTCCTACAACTCCTAGCATATCCCAGCCAGCCATGCTGGCTGGGGAATGCTGGGAGCTGTAGGGCTTTTTTCTGTCTACATATGCATAGGATCGCGCCCTTAGTCTGCTGCAGTGAAAACAACAAAGCATCTTGTGTAATTGTTGCAGCCCTGCTTCCAAGTAAAAATGCACAGGAGTTGGTTGCACAAACCTACAACACAATCCTATGCATATTTATTCATAAGCAAGTCCCACTACATTAATAGGACCGACTCCCAGAAAAGTGGGCACAGAATTGCAGCCTGAAAGAATAAATAAAGCCCCGAAGTGGAGGAGAAACAAGACACTAGCTTGTCCAAACACAGAAAAGATCCTAGCAGTTCCTCCTTAAACAGGCATTGCCAGACTTCGCACCAGGAACCTCAGAAATAGAACATCAGTTGGGATGAGAGGTATGACGACATGTGGAGGGTACAAGTCATGCTCCATCATTTGAAAGGATAAAACATGCCATTTACTCACAAAGACACACCCATCAAGGGTCAGAAACACTGGCCGGGGGGGGGGGTGGGGAGAAGAGGAGGAGGGGACCCCTCTCCATCGGGAAGCACCCAAGGACTGGATTTTATGCAATGAGTCTTAAGAAAAAGTGGCGCTAATTGTCAGCAGCAAGCGTATGAGAAGGAGAGAGAGACTTCCTCTTAACTGCCAGGAACTGGATTGACCAAGACTGGCATTCATTTCAAAGAGCAACGGCCTGAAAAAAGAGCTAATTGTAGGAGACAGCAGAGCAGCCCCACATAGTGCATGAACACACAGCTAGAGAAGATGTGAAGCTCAAAACGTGGCCAGTGCGTTCAAATCGGCACTGGAAACTCCATTCCTCCTACCCAGGCAAGGCTGCTGCTTTGCTCTTCTCCAGGTGTGTGAAAGTGGTCCCCAGTCCCCTTTCTTCTCCAAAATCCCACTTACCCTCTTCCACTCGTTCCAAGCACATCATCTGCTGTCACACACACTCTGCCCCTTTAAATTCTGCCACCACAGGGCACATCCCTTCACTGCCCATCCCCTGCCCTAACAATGCTACAGCCTTTCTAGTCTCTTATCCCTACCCTGGATTTCTCCTAGCACAAAAGAATCTTTAATTTCCCTTGGTGAATCTGCGCAGCTGGGCCCATGTTCTATAGGCCATGGAGGCTGAACCTCTTTCCGCCCAAGGGCCGTATTCAATTTCAGAGGCGTTCTGGAGGGGGCCCCCCACGGGGGCGCATTCCAATGGTAGGTGGGGCTTAAGGCCAAAGGGGTGCAGCCAAAAATACCAGCATGCTTTAGCTTAAGGGCACAGTCCTATGGGTTGCGACCTCAATGATCAAAAAGCCCCAAATGCAGAGGCTTACGATCATCCAATGCAGGGCGGAGGAACGGTGGAAGCTATGATCACCTCCCCATCCTGCTGCCTTGCATTTTTTGCTAGATGGGCTTTTTTGCCCATCTAGCAAAGGGGTTTCGAAGGGGGAGGAAGGAGCCTAGCAAAGGCTCAGGATAGCTTGTCTCCTGCCCTCTCTAGTCTCCTCCCCTCCCCGCCCATTGAAGTGCCCCCCTTTCTGACACTGAGTTCTTGACCTGATTCTTTCCGTGCCAGCTGCAAGGGAGCACGGGAGGGGGTCAGATCTCCAATTCCCACCTCCAAGGTCAGAGCGCTGTCTCTGACCTTGGAGTGTGGAATCCGAGCTATCCTATAGCCCCTCAGGCGCTGTCTAGGGACAACAGGATTGCTTCCTCCAGCTCTGACTGCCAGGAGAGGCATTTCAACTTTTCAGAAGGTGGAGAAAAGGCAGAAAATAACTATATAAAAGAGATGAGCAATGAAGATGGAAGAATTTTATTCATTTAATTTCTATACTGCCCAATAGCTGAAGCTATAATCAGAACATTATGTTCATTTCCTTTGAAACCATCCATTAAAAATGAAACAAGAGCAATGGCACTGAAACCTTAAGAGAAAAACCCCACAGGGAAACCCGCGCAGAAGACAGTGACATGAAACTGGGCAACAGGGTAAGAAAGAGAACTTAGAGAGGTGTTAAAGATACTGGGGTGCAGGGAGTGGAAACGTAATTTAGGTTTCTGCCTTGCTGAATACCAGATAACCTTAAAATGTCACCTTCAACTGCATTTTTTTTTTAGAAGTCCCAAACGTTTCCAAGCAAGTTAGCAGGGGCAGCCTAAAACAACATTAGCTAAGGGAGAATGAATGAACACAGGGAGGGCTAAATTTTGCCACAGTGCCCCACAGCTGTGCACTACATTTCCAAAAGAAGAGCACACCCTTGAGATCTCTTAAGGCAGGACTAGTCTCTGTTGAGTGACCTTGTGGATGCGCTCCCAAGATCATCAAGATTGCCTTGCTGGCCGAGACCAACGTCTGCAGCTGGGGTGCAGAACCACTGGCCTACAGACCTACTCCAGCCTGCTGGCCTCCCCATTCAAGCCCGTGGAGCCTCCTCGGGTATCTGATGATCTCAGGCCAGATGTGGCATTGGAGATGGGCGTGGCGGTGGAATTGGCTAGCCCCAGCAAAAGCAGCCCCTCTTCCCCCACTCGCTGAGTCTTCCTTTGTGTGCCTCTGACCACCCCTGATGGGGACAGCGAATGAAGTGAACACAGGAGGGGGTGGCAATGACATCAGTAGGCCACGCCCACTGATGTCATCTGACCGGCAGAGGGCCTAGTGGGTGGCAATTTGGTCGCCCACCCAGGACTGGTTCTGCAGCCCTGGTCTAGAGAATCGGCAATCCCTGAAGCTAGCAACCACTAGGCAGTCCGACAAAAATTGGCTAGTGGTTCACCACTGGTAGACCCAGGACTAAGGGGAGGAAATTCTAGCCCCCAGTAAGTCAGACAAAAGGGAACAGTGGGAGAGGACGCTTACACTGGCTTCCTGTGACATTTTTGTCCCCACAGGAGTCCCTGATAATCAGACATACACCCTACCACCCAATAAAAGGCAAAAACACCCTTTGCAAATAACTCTCAGGTATTTGTCATTTCCATAATTCCCATGTAGGCCCAACCGCTCCCCGTTCTATTCACAAATGACACCCATTTGGGGGCACTGCTCCAAGCTGCCCCTGGACACAGCTGCAGGACTTCGGGGCAGCCCCAGAGATGGGATGCTCTCGGCTCAGCTGCTACTTCCGGGTAACCCATCCGCTCCCAGGAGATGACAGTTCGCATCTTCCACTACCGCTGGTCCCGGGCCTGGCTGGAAAGAAAACCCGAAAACAAAGTTAGAGCAAGGTCTGAAAAGGAGGCTGGAGCTGCTACGAGGCCAGGCAGGCAAAGGAAGTATTAATGATTAACTGGGATGGTGGCAATACTGAGATTTCCAAGGCTTCCCCACCCTATTTTTAATTGGCAAAATGTGCACTAAATAGCCCCTGTCCCTATAGGACATGGCAGGAGGGAACTGCAGACCAGGGGAGATGCAATGACAAGGAATACTTTGAGTAGAGGATATGTGTACAGTGCCGGCTCCCAGATTTTGCGAGCCCTTGGGCAAGGCACCCTCAGGGGACTCGTGCCAGTGAGCCCCTGCTGGGGTGGGGGCCCTCAACAAGTGCCCAACCTCGATGCCAGCATGACGCTGCATACTTTGTTTTGGATAGAAAAGCTGTGGTGGGTCAATCACTATGGCAGAGACACAAGAGAATCCACAACATGCCAGGGTGGGTGAGCATAGGGGCAACAGCAGAGGAACTGGGGGCCAGGAAGAGAAGGATGCAGCCAAATGCCAACCCACCCCCAATCCAGGTCATTTCTAGCCCTTTAGAACACATTAGGCTGGTTCTAGCAAGCCTCTATCAAGGACACCCTAGCTCAGTGGTAGAGTGCCTGCTTTGTGTGTAGAAGGTCCCAGGTTCAAGCCTGGTATCTCCAGTTAGGAAACAAAAACCAGGTTGCAAATGGTAAGGGAGACCTCTTCATGCCCAACACCGTAGAGAACGACAGTTCTGGGCTAAATGGACAGTCTGAAACTGGTATAAGGTAGGTTCCTATGTGTGTTCCTACAGGTTAGCCTTTCCCAATCTGGTGCCCCCCAGATGGGTTGGACTACAAATCCCATCACCCCAACCAGCAAGGCCACTGGCCTGCTTTACAGGAATGTTGTACAGATTACTGCGATAACATGGGTGAAATGATGGGAGCTGCAGTCCAACACGTCTGGATGGCCCCAGGTTGCGAAAGGCCTCTATAGATACAGTTTTCTACTTGTCTGTATTTATTTTAGAATATTTATATACCTCTTCCCATTTGAAAAATCACAAAACGGTTCACAACAAATTATAAAACAATGTGTCACTCTAAAAGCACAGCAATATTTAGAAAAGTTAAAGGTTGGGAAAAGCCAGGGTAAACAAGTAAGAGAGCAAACCCCTACCCCTCACAGCCAGTGCGGAGAGAACCGTGCTGGCTGCCTCTCCGAGGTAGGAAAATTGACCGGGGAAGAGTGGGAAAGGGGGTGTTCTGGTGCGCAGGGAGGAGACCAGGGAGGCCAGGATAAGCGTTATCCCGAGCCTCCACCATCCCCCTTCCCTTCCACTCTGAAGCATCCTCGCTAGATGGGTTGAAAAGCCCATCTAGTGAAAAAAATCAAAGATTGGGGGACAGGGAGACAAAGATCACCTCCACTGCTCCTCTCGCCCTACTGGCTTCAGCCCAGCAGTGCACAGGGATCTCAGAAGCCTCCAAGCAGCGAGGATGCAGTCCACAGGACTGCGCCCTAAATTTTTAATAGTTGAAAGCTGACAGTTGACCGTGCCTGACGTGGCACAGAGGGGAGGTCATTCTAGAGGGAGGGCGCCACCACAGAGAAGGCCCCTTGCTGTGTTGCTGCCTGATGGGACTCTGCAGGATGTGGCACAGACAGCAAGACCTCCCCTGAAGATCATAGTGGTCTAATGGGACTAGATAGGGGGAGATGATCTTTCGGGTAACCTGGTATGTAGCTATGCATGTTCAGTGCCCAAGTACAAGAAGGGAGACTGAGTACAGAATTCAGCACCATCAGGACTTTTTGTTAAATAATGATTTTTTTTAGAAGGCTACAGAGAGATGCTTAAAATAAACAAACATCCCAAGAGCCAAGGTCGGAGGGCTTCACAGAATTACCCCTCGGCAAGGCTTCAATGCCTTGTACAGTTCCCTGCCCCTTCCGATCTTTAGTAATATGATACACCATGTTTGCAAATCCACCTAGAGCATCCAGTTTTTCTTCACATCTAAAATGGAGGTGATTTGTTGCCACTGTTATTTTCAAGTGCAGGGAATACGCAGCCTTGGTTGTAGCAGGAAATTTTGCACCAAGGCCTCAATAACCCGCTGGGCTCCTCCTAGCTCTACAATTCTAGGAAAGGCTAGGAAGATATGGGCCCTTAGTCATCTCCACCCATGCATGGGCTGCGATGAGCGCACGTTCTGCATTATTAGCTATTTCTCTTCTCCTGGGAAGGAGCAAGGCAGCAGAGATGTAGTAGGGGAGAAGGAGCAGAAATGAAACGGACACAGACACATGACAAATGCACTATTAAACAGAGTGTATTGAGTAGTAAATTAAGCTGGAGAAATTTAAAAAAAAAACCTTCCAGGCCTTCTCATCTGAAATATGCTGACCAACAGGAGTCTTGGATGTGAAATGCATGACTTAAATCAGCCTTTTCACTCTTTACAAATTAAATCACGACTTTACAACCCCCTTGAATTCAATCCACCTTCTGTGGCCCAGCAAGCAAACCTGAAAACACCAGGCAACCCATGTCTCACATCTCCCAAGCCCCTTGGCAGAAACCCTCTTGAGACTTCCACAGAAAGAAGGGATGTACATCCTATAAATAAAGAGGGGGTGTTAAAACACGAGTTTTGACCTTAGCAGTGGGTGCAACCACACATCACTCAATGGACTGAAGTTCTTACTGCCGTTGCGAGGTTTGAGCACATCTCCTACAACCATCGAAGTTGTATGGATGTTTATTACATATATGGATCCCTTATATTAGCATATATATTTGAAATGGAAGTGTTAATCCCCCCCCCCCCCCGCTGTGTGTGTTTTTGTCTTCTTTCTTTCTTTTCCCTGTATCAAGGGAGATGTTAGTGATGACTGTATACTGATATGTTTTATTATATGAATCTCCCCTTTTTTTGCTTTCCTTTTTCTTTGCTGTTGTTACTGTTGTGTTGCAAATGAAAACATGTATGAATAAATAAAGATGTATAAATAAATAAATGTCTGCTGTTCACCGCTCCGAGGTCTTTGAATGTGGAACGGTATACAAATACTGTAAATAATGATAGTAATAAATAACTGGATAGTTGCTGGGAGAATCACAGTAATGGCTTCTGCTGAGACAGAGACATGTTCCACATAAAACAACCTTTGGCGACCTGACACCCCCCAGATGTCACATAGGAAGCTGCCTTGTACTGAGTCACTTGGTCCATGTAGCCCAGTATTATCAACACTGTTGGCCAGCAATGGCTCTCCAGGGTTTCAGGCAGGATTTTTTCCAGCCCTACCTCGAGATACTAGGAAGTGAACCCGGAGCTTTCTGCATGCCTGTAATTGAGCTATGGCCCTGGACTATAATTCCCACCATCCCCAGCCAAGCCTGTGCTGGCTGGGGATGATTGGCATTGTAGTGCAAGACCTCTGGAGAACACCAGAGAATGGAAGGCTGATCCAAGAAGGCAAAGAGGCAATGGCGTGATCCCACGCCATTTCAATACTATTGTTCAATAATGTGCAAGTGTGTGCAGATTTTAATCATCTGGCTTTTATAACAACTGGCGGTGATTTCCCCTCACACTCCAGGCCTGACAGAGTACAGCCTACAGTTTCTTCACAGGCTGAGGGAAGCATCTGCCTTTGAAGCATCTGGGAGAGAGAGGGGGAGAGAGGGAGAGAGAGGGGGAGAGAGGGAGAGAGAGGGAGAGGGAGAGGGAGAGACAGACAGACAGACAGACAGAAAGAAAAGAAAAGAAAAGGAGGAGAGGAAGACAGGCTTTGTTCTTAGTTCCACCCGTGGGAAAGGCCACTCCTCGAAAAGGGGTGCAATGCCGCCCCGCTTCTTTGCAAGTGGGCCTAGCACCATGCTGGGATGTGATGCAGGGCAGGGGAACACCAGGATTGCAAAAACACTCTCAGCCAGAGCCACCTGTGGAGCAGGGAGTGGAAAGAGCTTCCCGAGAAACAGCCTCCCCTCCCTCCAACAACTGAAGCTGGGCTTAGGCTGGGAGGTAGAGGAAGCCCACCTCGCCCTGTGCCGCCTGCTGGCCTCTCAGCTCCTGCATGGGCAAGGCTAGAAGATGGAAACTGGCCTATTCCAGGCATGTAGAACCTCAGGTTCGCGGGCCAAATTTCAAAGACGTGCCTGCAGCAGAGGCTGATGTCAGTGGGGTGGTGAATCTGCTCTGGGTTTGTATCAGAACGAGTCAGGCCTCCAAGGGAGCGATCCAAGGTGTGGAGCAAAGACGCCTGCAAAGCACCTTGGAGAGCTCCTTTGGAGGTCTGACTGGTTCTGACCGAAACCCGGAGCGGATTCACCGCCCCACTGAAACTGGGTGCCTGTGAGCCCAAAGCGGACAAAGAGGCGGCAGGTGTTAAGAGGGGCGGCAAAGACACAGAAGCACGGGGACAGCGTAGGAGCAACTTGGGCTGCTGCACTGTGAGCAAAGTCACGCCTGTTCCGCGAAGCAAGCCACAGCTTTGCCTAGCGCCCGGGACGCAGAACGGACGCTGCCAAATTCCATACCTTGGTGAGCAGCAAGTACTGGATCGCTCCTGGTGCGGGATCCCTCACCACCGCTGAGAGCAGTTCCTCCGATGGCGTGGCTGCCTCCACTGGCAAGCCTTTCAGGAATCTAAGCAGAGGGGTGAGATGGAGGCTCAGGGTCATTGGGCAGGTGGGTGTAAGAGCCGCTCAGTGGCAGCACCACCATCAAGGAACTCCCTCCCAGGGGGGATCCTCCGGGCTCCCTCTCTTTCCACCTTTCAGTAGATGGTGAAGGCTTCGCAACACTGCAAGCAGACGACACCAACTTTGTAGGCAGCAGGTTCCAGGTTTGTCCCCAATATCCCCCACCCAACAAACAAACAAACGGGGGAGTGGGACTGAGCTCCCCACTCCCCCATGGTGGGTTTCCCCTTAAGGCATCTTGGGGATGTGGCATCAAGACCAGGCCGGCACACTGGCTGTGAGCTTGCCACATCCAGGATGGAGGGAATGGGGGTTCCCATTAGTAGTCTGCACCATGGTGGGCCCTCACCCTACCATCCTCCACCAACACTCCTGGTGGGTGGGCCAGTGTGGCAAGCACTACAATAATGGGATGTTGGAAAGGAGGAGGATGGACAGGTGAGACAGTTAAGGGGTGGCTGGAAGGAGGGAGGAGAGTTAAGCTGGACCGGGTGAGGAGGGAGCTGAGTTGGCCAATAGGACTGGGAAGGAACTGGTTTTGGAGAGGACTGCGGACAGTGAAAAACTGGATGTGGAAAGAATGACGTGGGACAGAATGGCCATGAAGAGCAGGTGGATCAGGAGGCCTGCAGCTAAAGAATGAGACAGACAAAGACACAGGTCACCAGGTGTCTTAAAGAACAAAATCCAGATCTCCAATGGCAAGGAGAGCCAGAAAGTGAGCTATTACACTAGTTAAAGGGTTAAGAACAGAAGACGAGCCCTGCTGGATCAGGCCAATGGTCCATCTACTCCAGCATTCTGTTCCCACAGTGGCCAACCAGTTGTCAACCAGGAGCCCACAAGCAGGGCATGAATGCAACAACACCCTCCCAGCCAGGTTCCCCAGCAATTGGTGTACAGAGACTCACTGCCTCTGGTTCTGGAGGGAGCACATAGCCATCAGGACTAGTAGCCATCAATAGCCTTTTTCTCCAGGAATTTGTCCAACCCTCTTTTAAAGACATCCAAATTGGGGGCCATCACTACATCTTGTGGTAGCGAGTTCCACAGTTTAACTCTGCGCTGTGTGAAGAAGTCCTTCCTTTTAGCTGTCCTGAATCTCCCACCAATCAGCTTTACAGGATGACCCCTTTGCGTTCTAGTATTTTGAGAAATGTCTCCCTCTCCACATTCTCTCCACCATGCATAGTTTTGTAGACCTCTATCATGTCTCCCCTTACCCTCCTTTTTCCAAGCAAACAATCCCAGCTTTTGTAACCTTCTTTCATAGGGGAGATGCTCCAGCCCCTTGATAATTTTAGTTGCCCTTTTCTGCACCTTTTCCAGCTCTACAATATCTTTTTTTTTTTTAGTTACTAGAGGTTATTAAAGGTTACAGGGATATTAGTGTATTTTTAGCTTTGTGGTTAATGTTCATAAAAACTGAAAGTCTTTTAAGATTGATAAATATTGCTAACCATTACCAGTGTCTGCTGGAATTTGTCCAATACCTATCTCAGATTGTCTTATAAATAACCATCACACCAGAAAGGAGGATCAGACAGCAGTCAAGCAGTAGGAAATGATGCTGTCATTGACCTGCTGATCTAGGATGTCTCCGCTAAAGTTTTAGCATTGCTGTCTCTTATTGGTTTAACTATGAACAAATGTGTGGTTTTATTGGTTTTGGATTTGTTAAATTGCATTATTTTCAACTGCAAGCCACTTTGGTTACTGACAGTTTTAATGGAAAAGGAGAGTGTAAGTGATAAATGAACAAAAAAGGCACTCCCAATTTTTTACTAGTGCTACCATACTTAATGCAGCCTTTCCCAACCTGGTACCCTCCAGATGTTTTGCACTTCAACTTCCATCAGCCCAGCCAGCATGGCCCATAGTCCATCCAAAACACCTGCAGGGCACCAAGTTGGGGTAGGCTGCTAATGAGTTTGGAAGAAGACAGCTCTCCGTCATGGAGCCGTCACTTAAGTCTTAGTGGGTAAGACGTTTTAGCCTACAACTCCCATAATCTCTCACCACTGGCTATGCTGGCTACGGCTGATGGGCATTGTAGGCCAAAACAAATGGAGGGCCACAAATTGCCCACCCCTGCCCTAGAAACTCACTGCTTAATGCAAAATACATTAGGTGTAGTAATAATTTTAAGCATTGGACCGCGTTTGTAAATAAGCATCGTTTTCCTTCAGCAAGCATCTGAGATCTACCTCCTGGTTTTTTGGCCAGTGTGAGAGCCCCACCTCCTGGTACAATGATGACACGATAAGCAGAAGATAAATTACTGGGCTCACTTACTGGCCCCTGTTCTTCTCTGGAGGAAAGCTGCGTTTCACCACTTCCACAAACTCATCCACCGTGTCGTCCAGCATGAAGAGAACTGCGTTTGGGCCAGCGTCAAAAGTATAGGCCACCTGCAATCAAGCTCAGAGGTCAGAAAAGCACCCCATTTAATCAAAAGGGCAACTATCCCCCTTATGCCTGTTGCCGAGGGTGTCACAGGCAGGGGGGAAGGACTGGAGTGTCCTTGCAAAAACTATTCCTGACCCCAAAACAGGATACATAGCGGATTAATGGAGGGCTCCACTTTGTAGACCCTGACTTGAAGTTTAAATAAGAGCTGCAGGGTGAATGTACAGATCCAGTCATTTTTTTCAGAGAAATCTGATCAGAAGGTGTACAAACCTAGCGGATCTTCCATGGGCGAATAATAAATAAATAAGAAAATAATTAATGGTTAGAGTGTTGGACTGGGACTTGGGAGATCTGGGTTCTAGCCCCCACTTGGCCATGAAGCTCACTGGGTAACTTTGGGCCAGTCACTGACTCTTAGCCTAAATGACCTCACAGGGTTGTTGTGAGGATAAAAAAGGAGAGGCAGAATACCATGTAAGCCGCCCTGGGTTCCTTGCAAGAGGAAAAAAGGTGGTATATAAATGTAATAATAAATTAATAAATAAAATACATATTCATGATTAATAATAATTATTATAATAATTATATCAACGCTTCCCTTGCAAAGCAAGCATTCACATCCCTGTCCTGGGAGGCCACTGTCCACCCACACCCAGAGCACTGTGGCAGGGCCATCCAACCTTGGTTTTGCCATGGTGCGCATTGAAGCGGTGCACCAAGGCAATGACTTGCTTGGAGATGTCGCTGAGGTAGAAGATGGGCGGGAAAGTGTCCAGACAGGTGGCATGGAACTGGTTGCTCTCCTTCATGGTGAGCTCGCCAAAGGCCTCAAAGTCCCGCTGTTGGACATGCTGGATCATCTGGGCCATGCGTTCTGGAACCACGGCCTTGGCCCGGTGCTGGAAGAGGAAAGGGAGGCGGTTGACGCACGGTGGATCACACATCGTGAGGACATTGCTGTGAGAACACTGGATGCCTGTTTTAGGCTTGTATTGTTGCTTTTATTTGTTATCTTATTGTGTTTCTATTTTTATCACTTTTAATATTTTAACTGTTTTTATGTATTTTATTGCTGTGAGCCACCTTGGCAGGGCTTCTGCCCTGAAAGGTGGCCAAGAAAATTTTAAGATAAATAAATAAAATAAATCTGTATGGGTTATCAATACACTTCTGGACACAATTCAAAGTGCTGGTTATTAAAAGCCCTAAATGGCTTGGATTCCAAATAGCTAAGAGCAGCCTTCCCCAACTTGGTGCCCTCCAGATGTTTTAGACTACATCTCCCAGGATTCCTGGCCAGTGTGTAGACTGTGGTGGCATAGAGAAGAGGGTGGGATCAACAGGGGTTGAAGTCCAAAACATCTGGAGGACACCAGGTGGTGGTGGGAAATGACCTAGAGCATACAAAAGGAGTTGTTAGGCAGAACCTAACACCATCCTCCTTATGGGAACATCACCACAGGGGAGGCATTCACAGTCAGAGGGAAGGAGCAGTCTCAGAAGAGACGGTGCAAAGGAGCTGCCCACCAAAAGAGAATTACCTACCGGAGACGCGGAATTCCCCCAGTCCACCAGCCCTATGGCAAGGTGGCAGGAAATCCGCGTTGAGACGCTGCGTGGTGCTGCCAGAAGAGGGCAGCACTGCCCCTTACCTTCAGCAGGAGGCTGGTCCTCACGCTGGACTGCATGCCAGCCGTGCTGCCCACAGGCTTCTTCTCTGCGCTCACCTGCCGAGGAGGAGATCACATCAGGGTCCTGCAGGAAGGGTCTTGCAGAGCCTCTTCTTGCTAGCACAGTCCTCCGTAACCTGGGATGCTCCAGATGTGTTGGACTGCAACTCCCATAATCCCCCAGCCAGCTGGAGGACCCCAGGCTATGGAGGACTGCTCCAGGAGGCTCTCTTTCAGCACTGCCCAAATTCAAGAATCCTTTGCAACACTGCAAACCCTGTGTCCCTTCCACGGTGCCCACCTCCCCGCCCAGCCCCCTCACTCACCACCAGGATCAAGACCCTCAACTCGGGCCAGTGCGTCTCCGGCGCCACCTGCTGGGCAACACTGTCCTTGCCATCGGCGTTCTCCCCCATGATCCACTGCACGAAGCCCCCGAACATGCTCCGGCAAGCGCTGCCCGAGCCCTGGCGAGCCACTTCGGAGAGCTCCCCTTCCACGCCATACAGCCTGGCCAGTGTGTAGACTGTGGTGGCATAGAGAAGAGGGTGGGATCAGGCCTGGAGATCTGAGGGGCGGCTTCAGCACAGCCGGGCCTTCCCAAGACACAGAGATAAGGACGCGGAAGAGGCAGGAATGGAAGAAAAAAGATTTGCCAGGAAGTCCCCAGCGGAGCTCACTTTAGCCATGGGAGTCTGCAGTGTGGTGCAGAGGTCAGGGCCAAGGGTGGGCAACTTGAGGCCCTCCAGATGTTTTGGCCTCAGCTCCCAGCGGACATGGCCCGCGTAGCCCAGTGTGTTCAAACCCTGGCCCCCCAGCAGGCCAAATCCAGCCCTCCTGGGGTTCCACAAATGGCCACACCGCCTTTCCTCCAGCATGTTTTTCCCCCATTCTAAAAGGCTGAACGGCCTCTCCTAAAGCTTAGTTATTGGCAGCAAGAGCTTGAAGCTGAAATACGCCGGCATTTGCGTCATGTTGGGTCCACCCCTTTGCTTTCGGCTCCGCCCCTTTGACTTAGGCCCCACCCACCCCTGGCATGCAGCCCCCAAGAGCTCCTCTGAAAGGGAAGCCAGGCTTCAGGCTGTCAAGGTTCAACACCCCTGGCATAGCCAATGGTGAGGGCTGATGGGAGTTGCAGGCCAAAACATCTGATTGGCCACACATTGCCCATGCCTGGGTTAGGGTGCCAGGCTAGGACTGCAGGGAGACTTGAGTTCAAATCCCTGCACAGCCATGAAGCTCACTGGGGCTAGTCACTCCCTGTCCACCTGAGCTAACTCAAAGGGTTGTTGTGAGGATACGGTTGGGAGGAGGCTGTCTACGACCCCTCGGAGGAAGGGTGGATGAGGACCATCAGCGGCAATAAAAATAGCAAAAAGAAGTTAGAATACTAACCCACCTTACAGGGTTGTTTTAAGAACTGCTGAGACAATGTTCGCAGAGAGCTATGAATACTCAGGAAGCACTACAGAAAACGGCGACTGCTATTATTATTATTATCAACTTGCTTTATCCCTCTACTGCAGATCTTTTAGTCTTTTAATGTTCTAATATTTTTACAATTTTAATATTGATGATTTAATTACATTTTTAACTTTTGTACAGTTGTATTTCTATTCATCGGTTTTAATTGTAGAAGTTTTAACGTTGTAAGGCCGCTTTGAGTCCCAGTATTGGGGAAAAGGCGGGATATAAATAAATATAATAAAATAATAAATAATAAATATGTGAAAGCCTGGTAAAACAACAGAAAAATTAAGAAAAACTCAGAAAAAATGTGGGGGCGGGGGGAGGATTTTTTTTTAAGTCCCCCCCCCCCCCAGGGCTTTTTGGAAAAAAACAGGATGGGTGGGTTCAATATTTTCTGGGGTTTCCCCTCACTATTTCCCCACAAGCCTCCCACCTCTGCCTCTGCTGCTGCTGTTGTTTCGGCCACCCCAGGCTCGCTGCACATGCAGGAGCGCTTGCTTGGCCAGGTTCGCCTGCTTTAAGATGGCGGCTGAGCAGTGATGTCATCAAGCTGTGTGCTGCCACAGACGGCCATCCCAGCCTCCCTCAGCCTGGCGTGAGGCGCTGGATGCTGACAAGGCAGGGCAGCAGCCAAGCAAGTTCATGCTCCCAAACACAGAACGCTCCGAAAGAGCCCTTTGCAGGGGAGGTGGAGAGAAATGCTGCTTGGGCGTCCAGGGCAGGGCGTTTGGACAGCCAGAACTGAACGAGGGGGCATTCCTTTCCTTCCATCCTATTTATTTCATTAAATATTTGTATCTCCAGCCTTCCAAGAAGTTTGGCGCAGCACACACGTCTCTCCCACCACCCATTTCATCCTCACAACAACAACTCTGCAGGGTAGGTTATGCCGAGAAAGAGTGAGGGGATCTGCTTGGCCACCATGCAAACGGAAAACTGGACTAGAGAGGTCTGACCCAGCATGGCTCTCTTACGTCCTAATACAGCCTTCCTCAAGCTGGTGCCCTCCAGGTGTTTTGGACTTCAACTCCCATCAGCAACAGCCAACATGGCCAATGGACAAGTATGCTGGGAGTTGCAGTCCAAAACATCTGGCAGACACCAGGTTGGGGGAAAGCTGCAAATGTAATGGAGTAATCCTGGAAGAGGGCAACATTTTGTTGTAGATCCCACTCATCTATCCTCACATTTCAGTACACGTGATGCCTTTCTGGCTTCTGAACTTGTTATATTGTATTTAATGTTTTAACTTCTGTAAACCGCCCAGACAGCTTTGGCTATGGGGTGGTAGAGAAATGTAATAAATAATAACAATAACAATAATTCTGCAAAGTCCTCTGCCCATGATGGTCCTGATCAGAAGCCAGTGCTTCCTCCAGGGTTCCCCTGAACCTGCCCATTCCCGTCTCAACCTCTGCTCCTAGTCACAGGCGCCATTTTGAACAGGAAGATGGCGGAGTCAAGAAGCCACCGTTGGCGGGTCAGCCAGGAGCCAGCGCCTGCCCCCCCACTCACCCAGACAGGCGTAGCCGGCCGCGGAAGAGGCCAACCCAGCCGCGGTGGGGAAGTTGTTCTCCGAGGCGATGTGGACCTTGTAGGCCAGGCTGAGGGGAGTGGGGTTGCCACTGCTGTCGCCACCACTACAGTGCTTCCGAGCCAGACGGCGCACTGCGGGTGAGAGAGAAAGAGAGAGAGGACGTTAGCACAGGAAATGATGCAGCCCTGGAGACAGAGGAAAACACTGCACTGAAAGAAATGCAAGGCTAACTGCCTTTGAGGTGGCAGACTTGTGACTGGACTGGACCACTTGATGCAGCAGGTGGGGGCTCACATGATGGAAGATTCCACTGTGTGCCCAGTACCAGCATTTGCAGCCACGCTGTAGAATGTAGCGCAGCCCCCAAACATCCCTCTGGCGTTTGTCACACAGGGGGTGTCCCAAACTTGCCCGCCTTGAGATCAAACCCATGGCTTCTCACCCTACACCAGGGGCGCAGAGCCTCTTTCACCCTGAGGGCTGAATCTAATTTCAGAAAAGCACCCAGGGGCTGTGTTCCATGGTGGGTGGGGCCAAAAAATACCAGCATATTTTAGCTTAGACTCTTACTGTCAGTAACTAAGCTTTAGGAAAGACATTTCAACCTTTTAGAAGGGGGGGGGGGACAGGACTGCACAAAAGCCAGGAAACCATTAAGTGATTGGTAGATGGGGCCAAGGGAACAGAGGGTGGCCCTCTAGGGAACCCTTGAGAGCCAGATTTGGCCCCCAGGCGGGGGGCCAGAGATGCTGCAACCCTGCCTTACACTCAGCAGAAGGAGTGAAGAGCTGTTCTCCCATCTTCCATCAGAAAACAATCAACATAGGGTTTTTGGATGCCATGTTTCCTCTGCCCCTAACACCTTCCAAAAGTGGAGTACTAGAATCCAGGTGTATCCTTCCCAGCTTTGCTCCCCAGTGCTGCCTTCCACTCACTCTCCTGTAGGCACGACTGGAGACGTGGGTGTCCAACATCAGCTTCCTCCCCATTTAGCCAGAGGCGGTCCTCCGTGAAGTTCGGGCTGATGGCTGCTGTGGTGATGGTTTTGAGCTGTCACAGAACAACCGATCCCAAAGTCACAAACAGCCACCTGAGACCTTCTTTGCTGACCTCTAACTTGAGAGATGGGCAATGCAATCCTATACATGTTTAGTCAGAAGTAAGTCCCCTCTACGCTCCACGCGACTTACTCCCAGGTAAGTCTGGATAGGATCACAGTCTCAGACTGCAGCTTGGCGCACACTGGCATGGCAGTAAGCGCCACTTAGCATAGTGGGGTTTGCCTCTGAGTAAACATGCGTGGATGTGCCCTGTTAAGCAACTGAGTCTTTTCAGGCTACTTATTTATTACTGAGAGAATTTATAAGGTGCTTTTGAAACAGATAAAGCTCTTGAAGTGGCAAGATTTTCAGTCAACCCTATTTAAAATACAGCAATACAATAAATTAAACAGTACAACAGGCTTAAAAACTGCATAAAACAGAAATGTGAAGAGCCAAGCCACTAAATAAATATTTGCAATTTAAAAAGCAGGTAACAGAAATGGATAACACTGCATCTAACCCGAAATTCAAATAGGGTGCCCCAGCATCTAACTCTAAATTAAAATATTCACTCAAAAGCTCACTAAATTGCTTGGGTGGAGTAACATGGAGAATGGTCTCAGGACGATTTCAATACCTAGGCAGGTTATGGGATAACAACAACTATGAAGAGATCCATAGCTGTGATCTTAGTTGCAGATTCCAGAAAAACAAAAATCCCCCGCCATCACTGGGGCACGGGCAAGTGCTTGTTCCATGGTTCCTTAGGAATCTATGTGAAGGTAACCATGCCTCAGATCATGGAGACTGGCTCCAGCCCCCTGCTTTTTCAAAAAATGAAAAAAAGATTTTGCAGGTTTGGCTTCACCAGTCACCACATCCTTCCCAGAACTGTCAGTCGGTTCAGATTTCTAAAGAACATCTACATGGGTTTGGATTTCTCCTTGCAAAGCCTCCACCCTGTGACCCCTGGTCCCACAACCAACAACGCAACTTGTATAATCTCAAACAAAGCAAGACATTGTTGACAATCTGGTACTAACCTGATCTTGGTGCAATGTGACACTGAGGGAAGAATTTATAGGCAAGATCAGCTCTTCATCGCGTTTTCCCCCTGAGTGAAGAACGACATTGTTTGAACGCGGGGGGGGGGGGGGAGACCCAGAACGCTCCACTGTTAGGTCCCTTTTCTGCAACCCTCAGCAGGTCAGTGGCTCAATAGTCCACCCAGCTGTTGCCAACTGGTGGGACTAAATTATAACTGCGAGAGAAGCTACTGGAAGGGGCGGGGGGATGATGGGAAACTGATTAATTAACCCAGAAAGTGTTGAATTGTGGCATGCAGAGAAGGTAGGAAGGGCCACATGGTGTATTAATGGGCCAGGTTATGTCCATCTGAACCGGGCCACTGTCATTGTGTTTCCACATAATGCTAAGCCATGGTTTATGTTAGGAACATCAGAAGCAGACTTAGACTAAGTCATCTTGGACTAAGGTCCGTTTAGCCCAGTATTGTTGACACTGACTGGCAGCAAAGCCTCTCCCATGAGTTTTTCTTGCTCTCCCTTGAGATACTGCTGGGGATCGAACTTGGAACCTTCTGCACTCAACGCATATGTTCAACCACTGGGCTATGGTCCTGCACAAACTGTGGCTTATTTCTGGTTTGTTTCTCTCCTGCCCATTTTGGGGCAGTTTTGTTTTCAGGCTGTTCTTGCCAGGCATCTGTTTCAGGGGAGACAGCAGCACAAAAAAAGCCAGGGACAAGCCACAGGTCTGGATTCAGACACCACGACGAGCCATGGCTTAAGCAACCTAGACTCCGTAAGCCAACAATAAACTATAGCTTCTGTTTGTGCTTTGCAGCTGTTAACAAACTTTGGTTTGTTTGCAGAGATGGGTCTGAACACAACAACAAACCAGATTTTAATAAACCATGGCTTAGTATTATATGAGAACCAGGTTTGTGTGTTTAGGAGTTGGATGTAGGTTGTATCACACTAAACAAATTATTTGGAAGTAAATCCCAATGATTTACAATGATTTCAAACAATGTGCAAAACCAGCCAAAGGCACATGTTTAATTTTCCCACAGAAATCAAAGGGGAGTAAAATTGCCTGCTTTTGGCTGGATTGTGCTCTCTGCATTCAGGACTAGGGGGTCTGTGTGCTATGCTTGGTCCATTCTTCAGTTTCTACCAATCAGTCCTCCTGGGACAATGTAGGTGGATGTCCTGGAAATACACACACACCAAACAAAACTAGTATACAAAGACAACAAACGAGGAACACATTTATGCATCTTGCTCCTGTGTAAATATTTTGTTTGAAATGCAGAATTTGTTTGGCTTTTCCTTTACAAAAATAAAGGCATGAAATCATTCAGGATAAATAATCATTTATGTAAATACCATAATTATTTTAATTGATTGGCTTTTATGTTTTAATTATTAATTTTAAGTTAATTATAGGGTTTTAAAATCTGATGATATATTGTTGCTAGCCATGTTGAATGCTATCTGTCATGCACAGATAGGATACACATTTCATTAAAAATTATAAAACTCTCTGTTCCTCTAATGTCCTGATCCTACGCATATTGCCTCAGCAAACAAGTCCTACTATGCTCTATGCAGCTTGCTCCAAAATAAACATGTACAGAATTGCAGCCTTATTCCTTTAGAATGTGCAGCCCACAATCCTATATTATTATGATGATGATTAACAACAATAAAAGTAATAATAAATTATGCCACCCAATAGCCAAAGCTCTCTGGGCAGTTTACAGAAGATTAAAACCTTAAAAATACAATATAAAACGTAATATAAAACTATTACATACAAAACAATTAAAAACAATCAACACTAAGCATTCCAGAATGCATTAAAAAGCGTTATCATAAGCTGTTAAATGTAGAAGTCTTAACCTGGTGCCAAAAGGATGACAATGTTGGAGCTTGGTGGACTTCACTGGGGGGGGGGGGGGCTGCCACCGAAAAGGCCCTCTCTGTATATGTGTATTCAGAAGCAAGGTGTATTGAGTTCAATGGAACTTACTCCCAGGAAAGTGCATAGAATTGCAGCCTAATCATATTAATATTTTGTTCCTTGAATTTACAAAAGCAGGCTATATTATAAAAAAGTATTTCTAAAGCAATTCAATTTTTAAATATTATTTTGGAAATATACGTTTTTACATCTCTGAACCACTCCATCTTTGTTTTCCCCAGTATGAAATTTCACAACTGGAGAGTAACCGCTTGCCTCCAAATGTTTTTTCTTGAGGCCTGCAGAGGTCACTACAGGGATATTAACGTAAGAAGGGCCCTGCTAGCCCAAACCAAAGGCCTCTCTAGTCCAACTTTCTGTTTGCGCAATGGCCAACCAGCTCCCCAGAGGGAAGCCCACAGACAGGTCGTGAGTGCAACAGAAACTTCCCACTCGGGTTCCCCGGCGACTGGCAGGCAGAGGCATACTGTTCCTTCCACGATTACCATATTTTTAATTTAATGTTTAATTTAAAAGCTATGACACATCATGTAGAACATACAATTAGTTTTGATGGATGATCAGAACAGCCTTAGAGTTAGATTGCACAACTCAAGAGTTTGCATGCCTGCACCAAAACCTGCCCTTGAAAGAAGCCACACAGGGGAATACTGCTTTGTTTCAAGATGCTCTTGTGATTTTTTAGGGGCACCTGAGGAGGAAGGAAAAGGAGGGGATCTTTCTTTCCGGCTCCTTTTAATCTACACCTCTCGTACAAGGTGACTCATCTGCAAATAGAGTTTTAATTTCTGCCAAATTGTGTAGCCCTGAAGCCCAGCCCCACTCTCCCAATGACCACCTGGATTGTGGCAAGTGATGGGGCAGCTGCAGACAGGCCCAAACTCAGCACCAGGGCTGTTGTGGTCATGCTGGGCCCACCAGGACTGACACTGGCTATCACAGCATCCTTTTGTTATTCTTATTCTTAAAAGCATTTTATTTTGGGGGGCAGCTGAGCATGAAAATGATCAGAGATGCCAGATTCATTATTTTTATTTTTAAAATACTTTATAGCTTTCTAGTACGACACAGTGCTTATCCCCAAGTACATATAATGAGCAACAAGGCAGCAGAAGCAAATGCCATTTTATTCTTGCAGTCCTGATGTTGCCATGATCTAAGTGAGTTCAAAATAAGAAACTGCACATGCTCAGAGAAGTACTTAAAAAAAAAACACAGGATGGGCAAATTGTCTTTTCTTTTCACTCTAATATATCAGGAGCGTGGAAGCCGTTGCAAAGCACGGGGGGCAGAAGAGAAACTTTAACTGAATGCTTCACAACTGAAGTAACACACGTGGCCATCTAAAGAGGGACCCCATCAGACCATAAAGTCCAGGGTCTAAAACCTGGTGCCTATCTTTTTATTCTCCTGGGCATTTTAAGAACTTTTCTTTAGTGTTTTTAGTACTTTATTCTGCTCCTGGTTTTAATTTAGTTTTATATGCTGAAATGATTTTATTCTTTGCTGCTGGGTTTCTCTTGGTTTTATTCTGCACTCTTTTTATTCTTTGTTTTAAACTTCACATTTTCTGTTTTTAATGTATTGAATGCTGCCCAAGGATCTTAGATGAACAGGCGGTTTAAAAGTACAGTAAACAAATAATAAATAAACATTGTTCCCCAACTTGGTGCCCTCCAGATTTTGTGGATATCATCACGACCTCGTCTATGTAGTGATGGCCACCAAGGTGGATGGCTTTAAAAGGGGATTGGACACATTCGTGGAGAAGGCTATCAGTGGCTACTCGTCCCAATGGCTGTAATGCTACCTCCACTATCAGAGGCACTATGCCTATGTACACAAGTTGCTGGGGAACATAGGCAGAAGGGTGCTGTTGCACTCATGTCCTGCTTGTGGGTTTCCCATGGGCAGCTGGTTGTCCACTGTGTGAACAGAATGCTGGACTAGATGAACCCTTGGTCTGATCCAGCAGGGCTCTTCTTATGTTCTTGTTTATTTATATCCTGCTTTTCTCTCCAAAAGGAAGCCCAAAGCAGCTAACAACAACATAATATGGAATGCAGCAGCAACAAAGTATCAAACAACAACACTATGAAACATGCCCTAAGAATAAAAATACTGCAATCAATTTATAATCAAACTTTCAATTCAGGGCTTATTATTTATTTATTATTTATTTATGCAGCATTTGTATACCGCTCCTCACCCAAAGTCCTTGGAGCGGTGAACAGCAGCCACGACAAAGGATCTAAAAATGCCACGCTGAAATAATTTCAAAGTGTTTAAAAAGAGACAGACTTCTGACCCAAACACTGTGTCACTTAATAAATGCAGAATCCACCCATCTCTTGAACACAGGAGGGGATGCAAAGAACGAGGGAGCGTTTTTAAGTCAGCGTGATTTCAATCTGGCGTTTTCACCCTTCCGTCCTATCACTGTTTCATCTCCCGCGTTCCACCGCTCCGAAATCTGCTCTAGATATGGGGCGGCACACGAATATTATGTCCCTGTTTGCTTATATCCTGCTTTTCTCTCTAATGGTCAGTAATGACCCCGTGCTTGCACCGGAGGAACCTTTCGTTTTTTTCTCTCTCCAAAGGGAAGCCCGAAGCAGCTAACGACAAGACAAGACAAGACAAGACGGACTGCAGCAGCAGCAAAGTATCAAACAACCACACCATGAAACATGCCCTAACCCCAAAAATACTCCAGTCAACTGCCAGTGTAGTGTGGTGGCGAGAGTGCTGGACTGGGAGCCGGGAGATCCGGGTTCTAGCCCCCACTCGGCCATGGAAGCTCGCTGGGCGACTTTGGGCCAGTCACGGACTCTCAGCCCAACCTACCTCACAGGGTTGTTGTTGTGAGGATACAATGGAGAGGAGGAGGAGAACGTAAGCCGCCTGGGGTTCCTTGCAAGAGGAAAAAAGGCGGGGTATAAATGCAACAAACAAACAAATAAATAAATAAATAAGCCGAGAATCAAACTTTCAACCCATTTGTTCGCCAACGATTTAGGTACGCGGCGCTTGTACACGCGCAAGGGCCCTGCGGCGGCGGCGGCGGCGGCCACGAGCGCGGCCAACAACGCCGCGCTGAGGCGATTGCAACGCGTCTGCGAGGGGCCGCGGCGCGCCAGGGAGCAGGTGCGGAGCCCGCGCAGCTCCCGAGCGCGGGGGGGTGCGGCGCGCGAGGCGGCGGCGCGGCCTCCGCCCGGCGCCCCCGCGCCCCGCCGCCGCTTCGCCTCCCGCGCTCGCCGCCCCGGCATCGCGAGCGCGGCGCGGCGCACGGGGAAGCCGCCCCGGCCCGGAGCGCGGCGGGCACTCACAGTACTTGACGACGGCGATGTTGACGGGGGCCGCGCAGGTCACGGCAGCCGCGGGCTTCTCGCCTGCCGCCATGAGGGCGCGGGCGCCAGAGGGCAGCCGAGCGGGGCCCGAGCCTGGCCGGCGCCGCGGCCTCCCCAGCTGCGATCCCGCGGGAGCCGCCGCGCCGCGCCGCGCCGGGCAGGGCCGCGGCCCTCCCCGCAACGCCCCCGCGCGCGCAGCCCCCCCCGGGATTGGCCGGCCGCCGCAGCCCTGCCCAATCGGCGCCAGCCTCGCCTCGCTCTCAGCCAACCAGAGCGCGCCGGAAGATGGCGCTCCTCGCTCTCCTCATGCGGGGAGGCACCGCGGAGGCGCCTCTCGGAGGGGGGGAGGGGGAGGGGGAGGGGGAGGGGGAGGGGGAGGGGGAGGAGCCTTCCCAACCCGGACGCTTCCGGCCGCGGCGCGAGGCAGCCCAGGGCGCGCGTGCGCAGTGCCGTCATGCGGGCCGGAGGAGGGCGGAGTCCGGTGGCGGCCATGACACCATAGGCAGGACGGGCTTCCCGGGGCGCTTCCGTGCGGGGGCAAAGGGGCGCGTCTAAAAAGCGCGCGCGGGGCGCTCCCGGCCCGGGCTCCTCGGGCACAGAGCGAGAGGGCCAGCAGCGCTGATCGGGCCGAGCATCCATGTCAGCTCCGCCGTTGCTTCTCTTTCAGAACTCGAGCGCGCGAGGCAGCGCCCGTCGCCCCTCCCTGGAAACGCGCTTCGCCCCTGCGGGTGCAGGGGGGGTCATGCGAATCCGCCCATCGTGCACGCGTGTCAGCGGATTACAAGGCCAACCAGGCGCTGGGCACGAATATGTCCACCGGAGGGAGCTCGAACGCTGCAGACGCCACGGGAATCTTTTATGGGTGCCGCTTGCCTGGGGAAATGCACCGAGGAGGCTATGTACTTCAGTGGTTGCCTCTGGTCTTTATGTCCCGGGGCGGGGGGCGCAGGACAGCTAATGGCACTCAGACAAACAGTGATAAAACATGATACAAATAATGAAAAATAGGCACGCGAATACACAAAAGTGAAGGTAGCCATGCTGGCCAAAAGGAAAACTCCAAAATCCATATCACCATAATACTTGTATTAAAGGTAAAGGTGTCCCCAGCGCTGTCCGAAGACGCTTCCGTGGCCATGTGGCCGGCATGACTGAGCACCGAGGTGCACGGAACGCTGTTAACCTTTCCCGCCAAGGTGGTACCTATTTATCTACTTGCAATTTCTTGCTTTCGAACTGCTCGGTTGGCAGGAGCTGGGACTGAAGACGGGAGCTCACTCCGTCACGCGGCACTCGGGTCTCGAGCCGCTGACCTGCCGACCTTCAGTTCAGCGTCTTAACCACTAAGCCACCGCGGCCCCATAACCACGCTACATATGCCCATTCCCAAATTCACTCCTCCATTCTCCAGTTCTGTGTTGCGTGGCCAGGAGCAATATCACTTCAGTATTATGTGCAGGATGTCATACATTTGGGTTATTAAATAGAGCTGGGCCCATTTTGGGAGGCTGGGGGGATGGAATTCTCAAGCCACTTCTTGCATGAATTTGCCAGAAAAAGTCAAGGTATACCCTTCTAATTTGATTTTCTTTCAACACCCTTCACTTCCCTCACAGACATTACACTGTTTGACTGCATTCTATTGCTGAGTTTTCCCCCTCCACTGTTAGAACTTTTGTGAACATTTCACAAAACCTCAACTATTGGCTGGAGTTGCTTGTTTGTAGCCTACCAGGAAGACCTGCAGCAACATGTCTCAGTGTGGAGGCTCCAGTTCAGGATTCTAACCAGCCATGTCCTCCTCTGTGATACCCCATTGTACCACCACCCCATTCTGTTTTTTTTCCATGTTCACTGAGCATGCCCATTAGTGTCTTCCCCCCACCAAATAAGGTTTGTTGTGCTTCTGCAAACCTTGGAGTTCCCCCAAACCTGCTGATACCTCCCTCTTGTATGTGGATGGTACTGTTTGGGCTACGTAAGGATCACAACTTGGAGACTGAGTTTGATATTGGCATATATGCTGATATGCAAACATCACTGAACAAGGTCAACACAACACAATTTAAGAGCCGCAGAAAATAAATCCCCACTTAAAAAAAGAGGAAGATGTTACTGTGGCAAGATCTGAATATGTGTAATGCCAGTGCATTGTGTCTACAGCAGGCAGACTTGCTGTGAAATGCAAACACAGAAACCTCATTGACATGGCAAGAACTGAGATTGGGGAGAGGGCTGTATGATGTTCTGCCCTCCACCAACTCCCATTGGAAAGGACTCCACAGATCCCCTTGTTGAAGAGATGCCGTGTACCCAGCCCCCAAGATAAATATATCTGTTTTGATTCACTAGGCTTGGATGAAAAGCCCCCTCCCCACATTCCCTTATACTCATCCACATACCTACCTTTGGCGTCATTGGCTGGATCACTGACTCAGAAAAATCCTCAGCCTATGAACCTTCCTTAAACTGTCACCTAGCTGACAGCCTTTCCATCAGGCTGTGTGAACTGTTTCCATCCCAGCTGCTTGTGATAAGAACCGTCACTTGGTGCCTGAGCTTGCTTTTTTCCTTTGCCCGCCCTGTCGCTTCTTCCTTGTGTGTCGTATCTTTCAGACTCCAAGCCTGAGGGCAGGGACTCTCTTACTGCTGATATTTGTAAGCCACTCTGGGTGCCTTTTTGGCTAATGAGCAGGGTACAATTGCTTCTGATAGATCACACTGAGTCACACTACTGATCCAGTGGCTCACGCGGGCAGAGGCCCTTTCCCAGTCCTCCTCATGAGACCATTTGAAATGGAGACCCCGGGAAGGAACCCGGGAGCCTCTGCTTGCAAAGTGTGTGATCTATAGGAAGTGTTACTTGTTGGGGCAGGAAAGCAATGAAAGAGGAAGCCATGTTTTACAAGGGGCACGCTGGCACTTTCCAACCCTCTGTAATGATGGCACAGCAAACGCTCGCACTGCCTGCAAGCAGAACCACGAGAAGTCATCATTAGCTGAATTAGTTTCTTACCGGCCTTTCTCTAAAACAGCGTTCCCAACCTGGTGCCCTCCAGAAGAGTCGAACTGCAATTCCTAGCCCCACCATGCCTACCTTTGATGCCGGCCCTGTGTGCGAATCGCCACTCGATGCGGTGGCCCTCGTGGGGCGAGCGTGCATGTGTGAGCTGACCAGGAGCTTGAGTGTCCACTGAAACCCGGACTAACCCCACTGTGAAAAAGCTGAACGTGACTGGCCGTCTCTTTACCTGCATGTGGGGCAGAGCGACTGGAGCTGGTTACCAGCCGCTGGTTGCTTGCACGGAAGGTGCACACGTCAGCAGCCAGGGACTCCAAGCTGTTGTGCATATGTCAGTGAACAGGATCGCTCTGGTTGTGAAGCATGGATCGTCATTATTTCTTTTGTGTTTGTTTGTATTAACTTGTAAGGAGCCCAAGGCGGCTTACATGGTCCTCCTTCCCTCCGTTTTATCCTCACAGCAACCCTGTGAGGTAGGTAAGCTGAGGGTCGGTGACTAGCCCAAAGCCACCCAGTGAGCTTCATGGCTGAGTGGGGCCTAGAACCTGGATCTCCCGAGTTCCAGTCCAACACTCTAACCACTACACTGTACCGCTTGGCGCCCAGGGAAGCTAAGAAGTCAGATAAAAACACCACAACACATAGACACCATTAAAATCATAACTCTAACATTACAAATGCACAATCAAACCATCACTGCAAAACCAGGAAACAGGTAAAACACTCGTCCATGCCCCCAAACACTTGTGCAAATAACTACCCCTTGAACTGGTGCCTGAAAGGCAACCGTGTGGTAGACAGCCGAATGTCTACCGGAAGGGAGGTCCATAATCTGATCTGGCCCTGTGCATGAGAGGAACCGATGCTCAGAAACACCTGTCTCTCTCTCTGTGAAAGACATCGCTGGGATGGCAGTCTGCTAACTGCCATCTAGCTCAGACTTCCCCGTACCAGTTAGGGGGCTGTTTTGCCACCTGCCGAGCATCCAAGATGTGAACATTGCCCTGGCTGTGTCCGCCCTCGGTTCCACGAAGGTCTGCCAGCGGGTTATAGATAGAAAACCGAGGGCCAGCCAGCAGGGTATAGATAGAAACGCCGCCTCTATTTTTGCCCTTGTTGGTGTAGGTGCCAGAGAAAGAGGTAGCAGGACTATTTATAGGGTCTGGTATTTGGGAGCACAGTGCCACTTTTCCATGTGTCGTGGGAGAAAGGAAACTGAGCCAGGAGAGGCGTGGTGTCACGGCCCTGTAACCAATGCCTCCTTTCTCGTATTCCGAAGCAGATCATGCCAGGCCACTAAATGGCAGCTTGTAAAAGCATACAGTTGTAAAACTAGACAGAAAAACAAGGTCATCTTTTCCAGTCCTCGGTTGACTGGGGCATGATCTTCCATTCCTAAATTTAATGCCCGGGCTCACTGAGCTCTAGTGAAGTGGTATCAAAAAAGCAGGAACATCTGAGCATATGCAGAGTCCTTTTCCTGCACACAGCCCATTTGGGACTAGGGGAGGAGATCTGCGTGGGTCATGCCTCTCAGCTGGGACTTGGGAGATCTGGGTTCTAGTCTCCGTGCAGCCATGAGGCTCACTGGGTGACTTTGGGCCAGTCATTGACTCTCAACCTCACCTACCTCACAGGATAGTTATGAGAATAAAATGGAGGGGAGGAAGATGTACCACACCTAGGGTTTCTTGGAAGAAAAGGAGGATATGAATGCAACAACTAAACAAAATGGTCTTCACATTTCTTCTTTTACAAGTGGATCACACATTTGGTCAGGGGCTATCAGCGCTATGGAACACCTCAGAAATATCTGCAAAATTGTCAGCTTTCACACTGGGGGACAATTGGTTCCACCTCGTGGCCCACAGAAACCTACCCCTCTTCCGCAGAAGCCGCGCACCCTTTCGGCACAAGCTCCGCCCTTGGAAGATGAGCACGGCTTGGCCAAAGAGAGCGTTCTCACAAGCAACAAATCCATCTGAGCAGTGCAACAGACTACAGCGCAGGCGATGTTTATCCTGTAACCATGACTTAGGTCTCGGAGGTGTCATGGGCGGGGGAGAGACTGAAGGGCTGGTGGGTGGATGACTTCCACTGCTCTCACTATCCCATCCCCACCTTTTACCTGATTCTGTGGTGGCGATTGGCCTCAAAGTCATTTGCAGGGTGGCGTGGGAGATAAAAGTGTGTGCGTGTGCATGTGTGTGTGTGAATACCTTTAATTAGGAAAAATTAGGGCCTCTACCCAGGGCTGGCATCAAGGGTAGACACAGTCAGGCAGTTGCCAAGGGCCCACACGCCAGCAGGGGCCCGCTGCCAAGAGCCCTCTGGACTTGCTCCCCCGCTTTGCCACTGCGGCCTGCTTGCTCATCTGTCTCTCTCTCTCTGGCCCAGACAAGGGTGGCGGTGGGAAGGAGGAGCAGGAGATGCCTCAGCCGCCTGGCTCCCTGGCGCCCTGCCAAGCAAGCAAGTGGCAGATAAAAGTGATGAGGAAGAGGAGCAGGTGCAACAGCAGCCCGTGACAGTGGTGGTGAGCAGGGAGACTCATGGAGGGAGGGGGCTCACGGGGGGCGTCTTGTCCAAGGGCCCTCCAAAACCTGGCGTTGGCACCGACTCTCTCGTCCCACCGATCTCAGTCATGCAGTGTGTATGTGGAGGGGTGGGGAGCTTCACCCACTGAATGTCTGCCTTCCATACTAGAGTTGAAAGCAAAAGAGCTCTGAGTCGAAGCAGCAAACCCCTAGCTAAGAATTGTTCGGAGTTTGGGGCTGCAGCCCAGCCACTTACCTGGGAGCAGGGGAGGCTGGTGGCGCCGATGTCAGTGGGACGGTGAATCTGCTCCGGGTTTCAGTCAGAACTCTAAAGGAGCTCTCTAAGATGTGGAAGCAGAAGGACCCGGGATAGCTCCTTCAGAGTTCCAACTGGTTCTGACTGAAACCCAGAGCGGATTTACCGCCCCACTGACATTGGAGCCACCAGCCTCCACTGCCTGGGAGTGAGCTCCTTTGAACTCAGCAGGACTTCCTCTTGAGCAGATCTGTGCAGGCTGCACTGTGATTCTTCCGAAGAGTTCGAAAGGTTTCCTCTGGGCTGCAACAGGCTTGCCTTTGGGATCAATAGACAGGCAGTACAGGGAGTGGTTTGTCAAGGGATTGTGCAAGGGGGCAAACAGGCAGAGCACGTCAAACCCCGCTGGAAAAGGGACTGTAGACAGTCAGCTAGAACAGGGGTGTTGAGCCACAGGCCAGATCCGGCCCTCCACGATTCCCCTGGCCTCCTCCCCTTTCCCTTCCGGGCTTTGGTGCAGCTTTTCCCTATTCTAAAAAGTTGAAGTGCCCCTCCTAAGGCTGAGTGACTGGCAGGAAGAGTCTTAAGCTGAAGAGATGATGGAATTGTTGTGATTTTGGCCCAGCACCCTTTTGCCTTCAGCCCTGCCCACCACTGCAGTGCAGCCCCCAAGAGCTTCCCCAAAATAAAATTTGCCCTCGAGCTGAAAGAGGTTCAACATTTTGCAAGTAGAGGCTAATTCACAGACATGATAATTATAATCAGCAGAGTAGTGGTGAATGTGCAAGTGCAGGCGCTCGTCATGACAGTCCCCATAACCGCCCCCACCACCCCCAGGAGGTCCAGACATGCAGGCAGCTGTGCTGATCCATATCAACAAACCAGTTCTAGGAGATTTCAGCTCCATTAGGAGCAGGTTTGCCCTAAAACGAACAGGTCTGAATTGCCATTCAAGACCAGAACACAAAATGTTTTGCATCACAACAGGAAAGAATATAACGTTGGTGGAAAACCCATTTCCCCAAAGCTGGTGTGAGGATTCCAGTTAAGCTCAGAGGGAACAGGGAATTCTGAGCGGGGTGGCAGATGACATCAGCGTCGCTAATAAAAAGATGCCAGCACTAGGTCCCCATGAGCTCTTCTACACCACCGATATAATTAAAGAAAGTGCCCCTTTCTCAGAGAGCTTAAAGTTTGCTATCACTGTAGTTAGCATGTCAGGGGCGCTGCAGTATTCAAAGCCCATCACATTTCAGTACTTCAGAAATCCCCATGAACGACCCTGTAGGGTAGGGGAGTAGTATTATTCTTGTGCTACAATTGGGGTGGGTGGGGCAGGGGAACTCTGAACTTGAGAGAGGGTGGTTTGCCAAGGCCAGCTTGGCTGCGCGGAGATTTGAACCTGGGACTTTTGGGCTTACAGCTTCCCCTTTTAGACACTACTTCACTTTACCCAGATGGGGCAGGAAGAGGATTGCTACTTCTTTGTCTGGCCTTTATGGGGGGTGGGGCAGGGGGCTCAAACAGTGTTCCTCTTGACCTGGGGAGACCCCCTGTAAGAAAAGTGTGTAGGCAGAAAAGAGCAAGCAACAGTGTCACAGCGCCCATGGGTGCGTCATGCACTTTCCAGCTTAAGAAGGCTGGGAAAACTCATTCGTTCATTCCATCCCAACTCTTTCCCAACTCTTGGCCCCGCTGCAAGGATCAGCTGCTGACTGGCTGGACCACCCACCGCCCTCAGCGCCACATTTATAAGCACTTTCCATCTGCCATGAGGTGAAGAGAGAAAACATTCGGGCTTATTTTAGACCCGGCAACATTCTTTCCTGCTCTGGTCCTCGGGCTGACAGGTGCAAGGGCCATATTTAGACACTCGGGGGCTCAAAATAGAACACCGTTTACAATGCTGCTTCCTTTTAGGTAGCTCCGGGCCCTGTTTATGCGCTCTGGCTAGGGCTACTTCTTCTCCACTGCCCAAATTATAAATATTAACGTTGTTTGCCTGACTTTGCCATTCTGCTGGGCTGACATCGTTGCTTCTGCTGCCTGCTCGAAAGCTGCCCACTCAAGAGGAACATACTTTAATAGAAGCAGAAGGGCACTATGCACAGGGATGGTCTCTGGTACGACAGGTGGGGGGTGCCGGAGCATTAGTGCACATGTGGGAAAAATAAAGCCAGGCTAATGCAGGCCAGCATATGTGATGGTTATATATGCAGCTTTTCCACATGGTGCATCCTGTGCTGGGAACCCATGTCTGGACACAGCTTTCCAATGCAGGCATGTTGTATGTAAACACAGTGAAAGACATGCATGGCAGATGTGCCAGCCTTGTACATGAAAATGCACATGCGCTTCTCACATGCATTTTCCTGCACACAGAGAATCTTTAGAAGGAGCGTACAATTTGAAGCTGCTCGGAATGTGTTTTCAGAGCACATTAATTGCGCTCCTTGTGTTTTTTTGCTCCAGTCGCCGTGTGTGGGAGAAAGACTGCAGCTGCAGCCCAGGGAATTAGCCAAGAGCCAGTTTGGAGGTTCACATTGCGGCAATATTGCAGGCATAGTGGGGTACAAACAGAGGTCTCTAGTCAAGAGGCAAAAGGATGGCAAAAATCAGGCAAATAGCAAATACGTCTTGGCACGCAGCGTCCTCTGCACACCGTGGAAGGGATATGCATTACCAAATGTCTGCCTGCCTCTGAGATTATTACTGGGATCTTCAGTGGTAACGAGTCAACCTGAGACAGCCATGCACCTCCTCACTGTGTGGCTGCAGTGACAGAAACAGACTGCTGTAGTTCATCTACAGCAGGGCCTGTGAGCCAAAAACAGCCCACCAGCCTCTCCCCCCGGAAGGGAAAATCTCATATCTCTGATGCTTTCCCCTGCTTTCCAAAAGCCTAACTGCAGCACAGGGGGTATTTTCAAGGGGTGGGTTACAGCAGTGGGGAGGGGAGCCCATGGAGCTTTTTAAAAAAAAGAAATGGAGGCTTTCCAAAGCCTGATTGTGGGGGGAGGCATTTTCAGGAGGTGTCTGTGTGAGAGAGTTTGAGTCTTGCACAGAAAAAGATTTCTCCCCCCCTCCCCCAGATCTACAGTTTGGCAGCCCTTGGCCCAGTGCTGCTGAACCTCTTTCAGCTTGAGAGCCAAATTCCATTTCACAGAAGCGCTTGGAGGGAGGTGCATTCCAGTGGTGGGAGGGGCCAAAGGAAAAAAATACCAAAAACACCAGCATATTTTAGCTTAAAGCTCTTACTGTCAGGAAGTAAGTTTTAGGAGAAACATTCCAATGCTTCTCCCAATGGGGAGAACTCTGCAAAAGCCGGGAAACCACCCAACAATATAGTCATGGAAAAGGGGAAGGGGGCATAGCCATCTAGGTTACCAGAATGGACTGGATTTTGAATCCAGGTGGGCTGGATATGGCCCCTTGGCTTGAGGTTCTGTGTCTCTGTGTTAAAGGATGGGATGAATATGAAAATGGAGACCCTGAATCCGATAAACAAGTGCGTTTGCAGGTCCCCCTACCAGGTGTGCAAGAAAACAACTTGCAATTCAACAAAATGTTGCCCTTCAACTCTCATTTCACTCTAGAAGGCTCACTGGGCAGCTTGGAGACATTAATTTCTCTTTTTAAAAGGAGAGACCAGAAGACAAGGTCCCCCACGCACATGGCCACAAAGGAACAGTTGGGCAGAAGCACCAGAAGGCAGGAAAACCACCATAAACTCATAGCAGGACAGGAGATGCAAATCTTTTTTAATGCAAAGACTAAAAGGTGGAAGGAGACAGCTGACCTGCCTTCCTCCCGACACTGTTCCACCAGGGAAGGCAGAAAATGGAGAGAACTCCTTGGCCTCCTAGCAACCAAGCTGGCCATAATTGAAGGAGATGCACCAGTGTGCAAACGGCTCTGTGTGGATGGATCAACGAAGCCAGGGTGGGAGGAGATGCTTCTGCAGGGGAATTCGGTGCAAGGGGTTTAAACCAGCCTGGTACGCAGCTGCCCCTTGGGCTGTTTCATTGCACAAAGCGACCGGGCCATGCCCTCTCCCGCTCCCGAGGAGAGAGGCCCCGAGATCTTGCCGCAGCTAAGGAGTGAAGCCGCGCATTCTTTGGAAGAGGAAGTACCGCGCGGCCACAGAGTCCGGGCTTAGTACCCCGACCTCTGCTCCAGGATGCGGCTCCAGCTTCCACGGCGCGGATCTTCAGCGTGCCGGGCTCTCCCCCGCCGCCCTGAAACGGTTTCCGATTGCGACAAAAACATTCCAGCCAGCCCAGCGCCACGCCATGTGGCATCAGGTCGCCGGGCAGCAGGCTGCCTCCTCGTGCCTCAAGAGCAAGGACATCCGGGAGAAGGTCTTCAGGCAGGCGTGGCACTGGTACTTCTTGACCTCGGAATGTGTCTGCAGGTGAGCGCGGAGGTTGGAGCGGTCGGCAAACGCGCGGCTGCAGCGCGGGCAGGTGTAGGGCTTTTCACCTGGGAGGAAGGCAAGAGCGACATGTCAGGCGCAGGCCTCCCACCCCGGGGTGTGCCGGGCTCCCGGGGACGCCGCGCGGGCACCTGTTTGTTAGCGGGGCGCGGCCGTCATCCGCCACCCCGCTCACGCTTCCCTGCTCCCCCCGGGCTTCGCTGCAAACCTCGCACCAGCTGGGAGGAAACGGATTTTCCCAGGAACAATTTATGGTCCCCTGCTGCGATGCAAAGTTTTGGGGCGGCTTGCTCCCTCTCCACGGGGCGAACAAGACCCACCCGCTCTGTCAGAGAGCTGCTCCAGGGGGAGACGGAGGCGGCTCGGAGTGGTCTGTTGATGTGGACCAGCACCGCCGCCTGTATTTTTGGACTCTTCTGGGGGGCGAGGCTGCCAGGACTGTCGCGATGGGTGCCTGCACCTCCGAATTTACCACTGGTTCCAGCCTCCCTGGCCCAGTCTCCAGAGGGGTCGTCGCGTTAGTCTCTTGCCACAAAAGGCAACTAAGAATCTCATGGTACCGTAGAAAAACGCATTTATTTTGGCGGATGCATCTGATGAAGTGGACCATGTCCATGAAAGCTTCTACCAGAATAAATGTGTTCCTCTTTAAGGTGCCACATTGTATTTGCCCCATATAAAGCTGTTCTCGTTTTAATATGCATTAGTAGCTTTCTCCCACCATGGGCAATATTTTTGTTGTTTGTTGAGGGTTATATGAATTTAACAAACTTCATAAATAAATAAATAAATAAATAACTTTGGGTTGGGGTGGGCATTTTTTGTAATTTTGATTAGTTTTATTTAATAATGACATTACCTATATTGGGTAAAATCCAGTGTCATGCTACTGTAATGGGACTTTCTCCCTCTTTCTCCCCTGCAGCCCTCTGCACTGCCCAAAAATCTGCTCCGAAGGGTTTCCCAGCCCTCCGGAACAGACTTTGAGGGCAGGTGGGGGGACTGCCCTGCTCCCGTTTCCGCTGAGGGAAGTAGTTTGATCGCTGTATTGACACCACGGGATCCAACCCAATGTATGCTTTGTATTTTATCTTCTTTGGTAAATTGCTTTGGGATGCCTTTTCTTTACATGAAGCAATATATGCATGAAGCAATATGTTGAGAGCCAGCGTGGTGTAGTGGCAAGAGTGCTGGACTGGGAGCCGGGAGATCTGGGTTCTAGTCTCCACTCAGCCGTGGAAGCTCACTGGGTGACTTTGGGCCAGTCACAGACTCTCAGCTCAGCCTACCTCACAGGGTTGTTGTTGTTGTGAGGATGAAATGGAGAGGAGGAGGAGGATTATGTACACCGCCTCAGGCTCCTTAAGGAGGAAAAAAGGCAGGATAGAAATGTAATAAATAAAAGCTATTTTATACCAAGGCAGTTTCTTTTTCCATCTGTTCCCAGGGTAAAGAACCTCAGGCCTCAGGGACAATCCTGACCCACCTAAGGTCCCAAGCTGGCCCTCCTGGGGTCCCCAGGTGGCCACACCCTCTTCCCCCAGGCACCCCTCCTTTCCCCTAACCACTGATGGCTTGGTGGTCTCCCAGCTTTTGTGCAGTCTCCCCGCCCTTCTATAAGGCTGAAGTGCCTCCCTTAAGGCTTAGTGACGGCAGCAGGGGCTTTAAGCTAAAACATGCAGCTGTTTTTGATACTGTGGCCCTGCCCCCTTTTGCCCTTCGCTCTACCCCTTTTCTTCAGCTCCGCCCACCACTGTGATGCGGCCCCTGAAGAGCTTCTCCAAAATGTAATTCAGGTTCCGGGCACCTGATGTGTCCCTCCATCTTCTCAATCAAATTCCCAGGGCAGTGTGCACCAAAGGAAGGAACACAGTTAAAATCACACACACACACCCACACACCATGTCCTGCTCTAGCCTTGAGTCTTGGCTCTTTGCAAGCAAATTCAGGGAGCAATGCAATAGAAAAATAGTCAATTTGGCAACAAAGTGGTCAAGCACACAGATTTCAGTCCAAGGAGGTTTAGGCCAAGGCAAGGGTGGTCAAAAGCCAGGCAGAAGTCAGAACACAGGCAGGCAGGCAGCAAGGATCCGGCGACAGCAGGAGTGGTGAAGGTAACAGGCGAGAGGTCAAGCACAGGAAATCAGTCTGGTACATTGCTGAGCCCAGAAGCGGGGTCCAGAAGCAGTCCAGGGTCAGTAGCACGGAGCGGCCAGGCACAGGAGATGTGGCGGAAGATGCCGGAACTGGCGGGGCCTTGTTTCCGGCAGTGAGCCAAAGTTCCTAGGACCCCACCCAGCACTCAGCTGCTTCTGCTAGAGGCTTGTCAGATGTCCTCCTCATGAGGAGGGCCTGACTCATGAGCAGTCCTCTTTAGGGAGCGAGCGCTCCTTCGCCTGGCCACCATCCTGTCATGGACCTTAAGGCGCTGGCCTTCTCGGGGCCCGGGGGTGGCTCAGCATCGTCCGCTGCCTCAGAAGCCGAACGCTCCACCGCTCTGGGAGGCAGATTCAAAGGCATCACGCCTGAGGGTCCTGGACTGTCCTGGCCAGAGCCTCCTGAGGGGCCAGCTGGCTCTGACCGTTCTGCCTCCTCCTCTGAGGACGACTCTGGTGGCAGCAGGACACCTGGGACCATGACACACCAGAAGAATTGTGCTGGTCCACAAGGGGGAGAAAATCCAACATCCACAGTTGGGCCATACCTTTATGAGTACCAACCCAAATGCTACAAAAGTGTGCAAGCTTTCGAGCTCTCCACAACTCTTCATCGGGTAGGTGGTACAAAAAGCAGGGAAATGGGGGAAGAAATAGTAGTATGGTCGTAGCAGAAATACTATTTCTTCCCCCACCTCCTGCTTTTCGTACCATTTAGCGTGATGAAGTGTTCTGGAGAATTTGAAAGCTTGAACACTGTTGTGAAAATTTGGTTGGTCTTAAGAAAGGTAAACACCAGTAAAACACATGCACTAGGAAGGCATCAGATCCAGAAGCAGCATCTAGCCCATCATTACCTCCTCTGACCAGCAGTGGCTCTCCAGGGTGTCAGCGAGAGAGAATTCCCTTTCCCATCACCTGCTGTCTGGTCAGAGGTTTCCCTGGAAGCCATCTTGTCATGTTTAACTGGGAACGGTTTTCCTTCACAGCCCTGGGGCAAGGGCAGGGTGAATGCCCTGCAGCGGGGATATTCACGCAAGTCAGAAGCGGCAGTTGCATTAAACCCACCAGAGGGCCGCTGGATCAGACCAAGGATCCATCCAGCACAACAGCAGTCAGCTGATGTTCAATCCCTTTCCACCTTTAGATGATTCAATGGGCAGGCGCATAAGCAGCACCCTGGATGGATCAGACCAAAGGCAACAACGACAACAGGGATTTTTCAAAAAATTGTACGAGCCAAAACAAAGAAATGCCCCCGCCCCCGCTGCACCAAGTTTATGGTCCCCGACAATTAGAAGCCAGCAGTTCTAGGCACTGTTTAGAAGTTAATAAGGAGTGAGGTTTCAAGTTCTGAATTGTTTTATGGCATTTCAAACACTGGTGTCTTATATATTAGTCCGTAAGAGTAATACTTTGTCATTGTTGGTATGCTTTCAAGTTGTAGTATGAAACTCTTTGTTTTTAAGGATTCCTTTGTATTATATGTTTTCCAGTAGTCCTTGATAAAGAGATATCAGCCTGGTTTGCGCATAATGCTAACCCCTGGTATGGGTTATTGAATTCTGGGTTGTCATGATGGGCAAATGCAGCCATGCTAACAAACATGTTTGTTAACCACAGACAACCAGAAAGAGAACCCCTAGTTTGTTTGCTGGGTTGTGAACTCTGACCTGGTTCACATGTAATGACAACCCAGAGTATGGGTTGAGTATGGGTTGTCACTGAATTGTGGGTTGTTGTTGAATCATGGGTTGTCATTAAGTGCGAACCCTGCACTATGGTTTAACTATGGGTTGTTAACCATGAACAACTCAGAGTTCATAACCCAACAACGAAACATGGGTTCTCTACCCATGATTCAACAACAACCCACATTCTGGGTTGTTGTTATGTATGAACCAGGCCTCTGGGTTATTTAAGTCATGGGCTGTCATTACATGCAAATCCAGAACTGTGGGTTATTCGAGAGTTGTTTCGCCAGGCTACAGAGGTAGCGGGCAAGAGCGGCCAAAAACCCCAGCTGCTCCACATGCCAGTACTACAGTGCCACAAAGGCATTTGGGATACGGGGAGGGAGCAGGTGATGGAGGAGGGAAACAAACAACCCAGGGATTGAGAAAACAAGCCACAGTATATTCAATGGTCTGCCGACAAACCCTGGGTAGGGCAACAAACCATAGGTTAACCATGGGTTAAATAAACCACAAGTTAGTACTATGTGTGAACCAGGCCAATCTTGAAATGCACTGGGAACCATAAACATTCACGTAGCTGTCTTTGTTGTTGATCAGACCAAAGGCCCATCCAGTTGGATATTCTGTTCCCAACAGCAGCCAGCCAGATGGTGCATGGCCCCCCACAAGCAGGCCCTAAGGGCAAGAGATCCTAGCTGTCTGTCCCCCAGCTAGACTGCTTCTAAACATAGAGTTTTAGTTTAACTAACTCAGCTAATAAGTAGGTATTAATTTGAAATCATTAAGGGCAAAGCAAGGCCTCTTGTTAAGTCTGTCTTTGACAGGTGTGCACTAAAGTTCACGTGCGTGCTGGGGAAAAGAAAAACCACTCTAAGGAGCAACATCCTTATTTCTCCACCCCAATCAAATTAGCACTTAAATTTGAGGCTGAACGTATCACAAGGCTAAAAGAGATGACGCCGGAAGATGAGCCCCTCAGGTCGGAAGGTGTCCAATATACTACTGGGGAAGAGCAGAGGGTATTTCCAAGTAGCACCAGAAAGAGTGAAGCAGCTGGGCCAAAGCCGAAAGGACACTCAGCTGTGGATGTGTCTGGTGGTGAAAAGAAAGTCCGATGCTGTAAAGAACAATATTGTTTAGGAGCCTGGAATGTCAGATCAATGAATCAAGGTAAACTGGAGGTGGTCAAACATGAGATGGCAAGATTGAACATTGGCATCTTGGGAATCAGCGAACTAAAATGGACAAGCATGGGCGAATTTAATTCAGGTGACCATTATATCTACTACTGTGGGCAAGAATCCCTTAGAAGAAATGGAGTAGCACTCATAGTCAACAAAAGGGTGGGAAAAGCAGTACTGGGGTACAATCTCAAAAACGACAGAATGATCTCAGTATGAATCCAAGGCAAACCATTCAACATCACAGTAATTCAAGTCTGTGAATTGAACCACTAATGCCGAAGAAGCTGAGGTTGATCGGTTCTATGAAGACCTACAACACCTTCTAGAACTAACACCAAAAAAAGATGTCCTCTTCATCATAGGGGATTGGAATGCTAAAGTAGGAAGTCAGGAAATAACTGGGATAACAGGAAAGCATGGCCTTGGTGTACAAAATGAAGCAGGACAAAGGCTAATACAGTTTTGCCAAGAGAACACGCTGATCATAGCAAACACTCTTTTCCAACAGCACAAGAGGCGACTCTACACATGGACATCACCAGATGGTCAATATCAAAATCAGATTGATTATGTACTTTGCGGCCAAAGATGGAGAAGCTCTATACAGTCAGTCAAAACAAGACCTGGAGCTGACTGTGGCTCAGATCATGAGCTTCTTGTTGCAAAATTTCGGCTTAAATTGAAGAATGTAGGGAAAACCACTAAACCATTCAGGTATGACCTAAATCATATCCCTTATGAATATACAGTGGAGGTGACGAATAGATTTAAGGGATTAGACCTGATAGACAGAGTGCCTGAGGAACTATGGACGGAGGTCCGTAACATTGTTCAGGAGGCAGCAACGAAATCCATCCCAAAGAAAAAGAAATGCAAGAAAGCCAAGTGGCTGTCTGATGAGGCTTTACAAGTAGCTGAGGAAAGAAGGGAAGCGAAAAGCAAGGGAGAAAGGGGAAGAGATATCCAAGTGAATGCAGAGTTCCAGAGAATAGCAAGGAGAGACAAGAAGGCCTTCTTAAAGGAACAATGCAAGGAAATTGAGGAAAACAACAGAATGGGAAAGACTAGAGATCTCTTCAAGAAAATCGGAGATCTCAAGGGAACGTTTTGTGCAAAGACGGGCATGATAAAGGACAAAGAAGGCAGGGACCTAACAGAAGCAGATGAGATTAAGAAGAGGTGGAAACAATACACAGAAGAACTATACAGGAAAGATCTGAATGTCCCTGATAGCCATGATAGTGCGGTCACTGAACTTGAGCCGGACATCCTAGAGAGTGAAGTCAAGTGGGCCTTAGGAAGCATTACTAACAACAAAGCTAGCGAAGATGACAGTATTCCAGCTGAGCTATTTAAAATCCTAAAAGATGATGCTGTTAAAGTGCTGCACTCAATATGCCAGCAAATTTGGAACACTCAACAGTGGCCACAAGACTGGAAAAGGTCAGTTTACATTCCAATTCCAAAGAAGGGCAACGCCAAAGAGTGTTCAAACTACAATACAATTGTGCTCATTTCACATGCCACCAAGGTTATGCTCCACATCCTACAAGCTAGGCTTCAGCAGTATGAAACGCCATACTTCAAGAGAAACGCCAGGTTGGATGAATCACAGGTTGGAATTAAGATTGCCGGGAGAATTATCAACAACCTCAGATACGCAGATGATATCACCCTAATGGCAGAAAGTGAAGAGGATCTAAAGAGCCTCTTGTTGAGGGTGAAACAGGAGATTACAAAAGCTGGTTTGAAACTCAACATTAAAAAAATGAAGATCATGGCATCTGGCCCCATCACTTCCTGGCATTTAGAAGGGGAAGAAATGGAAGCAGTGACAGATTTTATTTTCTTGGGCTCCAAGATCACCACAGACGGTGACTGTAGCCATTAAATTAAAAGACGCTTGCTCCTTGGGAGGAAAGCTATGGCAAACCTAGACAGCATAGTAAGAAGCAGAGACATCACCTTGCTGACAAAGGTCCGTCTAATCAAAGCTATGGTTTTCCCAGTAGTAATGTATGGCTGTGAGAGCTGGACTATAAGGAAGGCTGAGCGCCGAAGAATCGATGCTTTCGAACTGTGGTGCTGGAGAAGACTCTTACGAGTCCCCTGGACCGCAAGGAGGTCAAATCAGTCCATCCGAAAGGAAATCAACCCTGAGTGCTCATTGGAAGGACAGATACTGAAGCTGAAGCTCAAATACTTTGGCCACCTAATGCAAAGAGAAAACTCTCTGGAAAAGACCCTGATGCTGGGAAAGACTGAAGGCAAAAGGAGAAGGGGACGGCAGAGGATGAGATGGCTAGATAGCATCACCGATGCAACGAATATGAACTTGAGCACACTCCGGGAGAGAGCGGAGGACAGGAAGGCCTGGCATGCTATGGTCCATGGGGTCACGAAGAGTCGGACATGACTGAACAACTGAGCAACAACAACAACAACCAGCTGCGTCCCAGACCCCATTTTCAAAGCCAGGGATGAGCTCTGGTTCATGCGACTCAACAAAACAGGAGCTTCTCTGAACATGTGTCAAGTGCATTTCAAGGCAGGACCGAGAACCAGTGTGGTGTAATGGTTAGAGTGCTGAACTAGGACAGAGGAGACCTCAGTTGGAATCTCCTCTCAGCCATGAAGCCCTAGGTAAATTTGTGCCAGTCACATGTACACACACACACACACACACACACACACCTCTACCTCACAGGGTTGTTGTGAGGGTAACATGTGGGAGGGGAAGAACACTGAACGCAACCCCGTGCTCCAAGGAGGAAGCCTAGGACACAAGTGTAATTGACAGACGAAAGAAATACATTGGCCCACACTACCGAGTAGCCACAGACACATTTTAATCTAGCAGATTGCGACCTGCCAGGCGGAAGGGCTCCACCGATGTGTATTTCCCCCTTGCCGCAGGGCGCCCCCTACCTGTGTGCGTCCGGATATGCCCCTGCAGCAGCCACGGCCGGGAAAAGGCTTTGCCACAGATCTTGCACACACAGGGCAGCGTGTGTGTGCGGATGTGCATCTTGAGGGCCCCCAGGCTGGCGTACTCCTTGTTGCAGTACTTGCAGCTGAAGCACTTCCTTGCCGTGGTGGCCTGCAGCTTGCAGTGCTGCTGCCGGTGGCGGGCCAGGCCCGAGCAGGTGCCATAGGGCTGGCGGCAGTCAGGGCACTTGAACCTCTCCAGCGAGGGGACAGCCAGGCCTCGCTCCCCCGGCAGTCTCTCGCCGCCTCCCTCCGCTGGGCTGCCTAGATGCAGAGTCCTCCTCTGGGGCATGCTGAACACCGAGGGGAGGTTGAGGTTGTTCTGGCTGTCTCGGAGAGGGGCGCCAGGCACCCGGATGCCTCCTGTGCCATCCCCGGCACCGGCTTGGGGGCTTGAGCTGGGGTCCGTTTTGGCCTCGCTGCTCTGCAGGAGAGAGGGGAAGAGGCAGGCAACAACGGAGCCGTGGTCCCAGAGGCTGCCAGCTTCACAGGGGGCTGCGTGGACATCCTGAACAAGGAGAGGGGGCACCACCCCCCTCCGGGAGGGGCACAACCCATTGGATTCTGGGGAAGAGACAAAAAAGGTAAATCAGTGCAACAGGAATGCTCCACGCCCGGCCATGCACACATCCCTCTTCTGGAAAAGCTTTGCAAACATTCCCCGAATCTCAGCTAACCCTGTGGCAGGGGGCGCCAGAGGTCATGCCCGACCAAGAGCTTTCCTTTTTTCATGATGATGAGAGGGCATCCCAGAGGACCTCCCCATCAAACATTTGAGGACACGGGAGACAGGAAGGGCAGAAAGATGGAAGCAAGGATGGGGAAGAAGACCAGCTAGATGTACGTAAGCTCAGTTACAGGAGGGCAGGGGGGAACTAAGGGGCTGGGCCAACGTCTTTCCAGAAAATGTGGGGCATGGGGAGAGTTCTTGAAGGGGGAGGGGGAGGGGGAGAGAAAGGAGGCATCTCACAGGTAACCTGGGAGGCTGTTCCAGGCCATGATTAAGTCACGGCAAAGACGTGTTTGGGGAACAATTTATAGGAACCTAGGAAGCTGCCTTATAGGGATTCAGACCCTTGGTCCATCTAGCCCGGTATTGCTGACACTGATTGGCAGCCATGGCTCTCTAGGATTTCAGGAAGGACTTTTTCCAGCCCTACCTGGGATTGAACCTGGGACTTTCTGCATGCAAAGCAGGGGCTCTGCCACTGAGCCATGGCACTGAGAATCTCTCTTGCACCAGCCCTGCTGAAATGAATCCATGCTGTTGAAGCCCGCCCTTCTGGTTATATGAGAACCACACACAATATTCTCCAATGCTTTGCACCCATCCTATACTTAAAGCGATGTTATCTCCAACAAGCCTAGATTTCCTTCATCCTCATCCACTTGTGCAATTCATTCCATTGTTCTGTATTCATTCTATTATTTATTCAAAGATACTTAATCTCATCTGATCAAGATGTTCAAGATGGCAAAATGATTGCCAAGCTTTCAGCCTTCAGTGATTCTCACATCCTCCCCCTTCCCCCCAGCAACATCTCTGCCAAGAAATCCCTTTCGGTTTACAGAAGAGATTCCAGGGCACGTTCTAAAAGGTACGCATTTGTTATTTGCTTAATCGGTGCATAACCCCGCTTTTCTGTAACGTTACTACCCAAAGCAGCATACAAATATAAAATGGGTACAATGTAGAAACCTTATTTTAAAGTAGCTGAAGCAAAAATACACAATACAGATTTTATCTTATATATAAAAGAAGAGAAAAGCGGAGCAGTAAAAAAAAAAAAGTCACACATTTCCAGAAACGGCAGCCTGCTAAGCGTTCAAAGCCTGCATAAATGGGTGGATGTTAAGTCCCATCTAAACATAGGAGAGTGGTCCCCTGCCCTCCCAGGATGTCCCGAGGTAGGATGTTCCACTGTTACGGCACCATCACCAGAGAGACCCTGTTGCAAAGCTGATTTCAAGGCACAGACAGGTTCACACTGAACATAAGCCTCACTCCCACCGCACATGAGCCACCAATGCACACACCAACACAACCTCATAATTGTGTTTTCCTAGGAGAGACTGATAATGGTAGGCAATCTGTCTTTTAGGGTGCAATCCTATGCATGTTTAGACAGAAAAAAGTCCTGCAACTCCCAGCATGGCTGGCTGGAGCATGCTGGGAGTTGTAAGACATTTTCTGTCTAAACACACATGGGATCATGCCCTGAAGGAAAATTGTCTGTCATTCCTTGAAAGCCACTGGACTAGCATAAATGTTTATGCTCCTTTCTTTTAAATGAACACTCGCCTTCCTAAGTTAACCTACCTCAGCCTTTATATGCACTTTGCTTTAAAAAGAAACATTGTGCTTCAAATAGCCATATCTGGATATTTGGTTTTAATTCAAGAGCTCTCTTCCGGTATTGTAAACTGTTGCAACAGAAGTATCTCCCTCAAGGCTACTTCACACCAAGGTTTTTCCAGATACATGCAAACATTGTGCATTATGTGCTCATAATGTTGCAACGTGCGCATGCAGCATACACACCCAGTTCCAGTGATGTGCCACACAATGGAACTGAAATTTGCCACAGTGTAATGTGTAAAGCACCGGAATGAGTACACCCAACATTAAAATCATCTTATGTCTGGAATTCGTTTGCTTTTAATTATAATGCATCTAGAGAAGGATGTTGCAAACATATTCCCAGAGTGGTTAACTCGTGTGTGTGTGTGGGGGGGAGCAGGTGTTATATTTTCCAAGGTAAGTTTCCAAAACGTGGATAGAGAACACACATATTTAAGAATTCCTTTGAAATGACACAATCCAATTCCTCGCTACAGAATTCTTGAGCTCACTCTGAGGAATATTGTAACTCAAATATTGTACTATACAAAAGAGGCAGCACTCAGCATTTTTGAAATAACTCCAGGCCACCCTCCTAATCTTTACATTCTTTATCAGTGTACGAAAAGGTTAAGTGCCCAAACCACCCTGCCAGCTTAACCTGGAAAAGTTGCCTTAACTTTCAGAGTTAACTTTCAGACCCCAAGCGCCTCGGTCATAGGAAGAGCCATGCTGGATTGTACCAAAGGCCTTTCTATTCCAGCTTTCTGTTATCACAGCAGCCAACCAGAAGTTCAAATGGGAAGCCCAACAGCAGGACGTAAGTGCAACAGCGTGCGCGCATATACACACACACAGCTCATACTCTCCAGCAACTGGCATTTCTGCCTCTGGTACTGGAGGTCGCATAGAGCCATCAGGACTAGTAGCCACTGATAGCCTTCTCCTTCATGAATTTGTCCAATCACCTTTTAAAGCCATCCAAATTGGTGGTCATCACTACGTCGATGCGATAGTGAATTCTACAGTTTAAAACCGTACTGTGTGAAGAAGTATTTCCTTTTATCTGTCCTAAATCTCTCATCAATCAGCTTAATGGGATGACTCTGGGCTTGATTGTTACAAGAGAGGGAGAAAAATGTCTTCCAATCCACTTTCTCCACACCATGAATAATTTCATACACCTCTGTAATGTCTCCCCACCATCACCTCCTGACCCGCCTTTTTTCTAACCCCTGCCCCCAGACATTTTAACCTTTCCTCATAGGAGTGGCTCCAGCCTGCTGATCATCTCAGTTGCCCTTTTCTGCACCTTTTCCAGTCCAGCAGTATTCTTTTTGAGATGCACTGACCAGAATTGCATTCCAAGCAGTGGAGGCTGGTGGCTCCAATTTCAGTGGGGCTGTGAATCCATTCTGGGTTTTAGTCAAATCAGCCAGAACTCTAAAGGAGCAATCCAAGGTACTGTTCCCCACTCCCAAATTAGTTTGAGAGATAGCTCCTTTAGAGGTCTGGCTGGTTCTGAATAAAATCCAGAATGGATTCACAGCCCCACAGAAATCGAAGCCATCCACCTTCACTGATTCTATGATGTGACCACACTTGAATTTGTATAAAGATGTTACAACATTGGAAGTGATTATTACTCTCTCACATGAAGGAAACTGGGAACAGCTTCACACACAACAGCTTTTTCACACCAACACCACATTGCCCCGGTCTGTTGCATGGTTGTTCCACATGGTGGAGAGAACATCCAGGCTCACTCTGTTCCTGAGAGCGACTGCCAGCAACATGGAAACATTCCCCACACACCACGGAATCAACCACATCACACACCTGGGGGAGCTGCAATTTTAGACCTTGGACGTAAAGGTCTTATGGGGACCCCCTTCAGATGGCCATCACTATTATTTCTGTTCTGAAGCACACAGATGAGATTTCCCTTCGCCCCTCACCACCATTCCACATTTTACAACTGCTTCAACATTGCCGATATGTCAGAACAATAGCCACAAAACTGTTTGCCAACCCTGGTTTAAAAAAAATACTCTGACCACATGTGGTTTTGCATTTTAAACGCACTGAAATCATAGCACCATCATGACCCCAGGAATACAATGACATTTGCTGCTGCTGCCCTCACCATCTGCCACTTTCTGGGTGGTCACTGGGGGTGGGGGTGCTTGGGGGTGGGGGTTCCAGGGCCCTGAACTTTGCCCCACTGTCCAGCTGTAGGTACACCACTGAGTCTAGACTAGAAGAGCCCTCAGTCTCATCAACTTGGATGAGTCTCTCCAGTTTGCTCATAAAGCATGCACTGAAGTGAGTGCGTATGTTATGGGTTAACTTTGAGCACTCTGTCTATACTTCAGTCTTTTGGGAACCTTTAGCTGCCTGTTTACTCCCTATAGCAGATAAAAACGCTTCTAAACAAAGTGTACACCTAAGATTGTTGGGTGGGTTGCAATCCAGGTTTAGTACTAACAGTAATTATAGTACAGGAATCTTTGAATCTATTTCCTTCTTTTCTTGATACAAATATAAGCACTCCTAAGCATTTCTTACTGTTACAAAAGAGAACATTCCTGAGTCCATTTTGCTTACCAAGACTTCTCTATAGGGTTGTCTGGCAGTATCACAGGCAAGGAGCTTTGATATCAAAGAACCTATCTGACCGCCCAAATCAGACCATATTCATACAGTTTCTAAAATACTACTTCACTGTTAATATGCCAATACCAATTGCTGTTTCATAAATCTAAGTTCATAATCTTGACTTCTAAATGAATCTTTCATGATCAAAACACACATACAAAAAATACACATACACTTTTCAAGTTAGATACAATTGATGTTGATATATATCTTTGGAAAAACGATTTCTTACTCAAAGTTCACTAATTAAACCTAAGTACACACATTTTTCTAGACATCTATACATCAAAGTTAACGTTTATACCTTACAAAATACTTTTTGCTCATTAATTGATAAGTGAAAACTTTAAGTTCACTCTGACACTGAGTAATACAATTTGGTTTCTCTCCATTTTTCACATAATCCTTTTCATCTCTGGGGACGAGTTATAATTCAGCATACTCTCTTTGGATGTTATCCGAACTGCTTTGCCAATTACATTTTGATAGCGATCCCCTGAAATTCATTGTGAACTCAATTCGTATCGGTACCACTTACGGTCTTAGTTATTTGATTCCCTGGGTCCCTAATTACCTTCTACGCTACATGCTTAAGTCCCTGGGGCTGGCAGCGTTTGCCTTTTTGTGGGGTGGGAAGAGCCACTTGGGCCACCAACCTTTGGTGGCAGATCCATGACAGCAGGGAAAGGGGGATCTACGTAAAAGGTGCTTCGAAAGCCGAGTTCCTCGCCCAGTCCTGCTGTCGCCCGACTGAGAGCAGTTTCCTCGCCTCGCTCGCCGGCCTGAGCACGCGCAGGGCCGCGTCCTCAGAGGCTCACGCGCAGAACCAAGCGCCGGGAGAGAGTTCGGGAAGGAGCGGCAGGCTGCGCGCGAGCGCGAGCGGAGGGGGCGCCCGCCGCAGCCCTCGAAGCCCGAGGCGGGCGCGGGCTGCGCGAAGGGAGCTCCCGGCGGCGCCGGAACCTGCCCCGGGCAGCGCCGCGGCGCAGGCAAGCCGGGCTCGGCACCGGGCGGCGGCCCCTGCGAGGCGCGCCCTGGGCGCAGGAGCGCGGCGCTGGTGACTGTACCTTGGCGGCGCGTCTCCAGCTGGCCGTAGTTGGGGACGCGGGTGCTGGAGGGCTGCTTGACCAGGAAGGAGCGCGGCATGGCGAGCGGCGCGGCGCGGCGCGGCGCCCCGGCCGGGCCGGCGGGATAAAGCCGCGGGCTCATTAGCATGGGCCGCCCGCCGAGCCAACCGCCGGCCGAGGGGCCGTCCTTGGCGGGCGCGAAGCGGGGGCCCGCAGGGGCGCCCGGGGGCCCTGGCCCGCGGGAGGGGCGACCGCCTGGGGTCCTCCTCCGCGCCGACCCCGGGGGCAAGGTCGCCCAGGCCTCCGCTAGGCCAGGCGCGCCTCGTCGCTCGGCTTTTGGAGCCGTCCAGGGGGAGGCGGTGGCTTCAGCGTCAGCCCTGCTTGGAGTAGCCCGCTGCAGCGAACGCGGCTTCGGTTGGACTGCAGTCGGCTCCGTCCAAGCCCTCTCCGGCAGCGCGGGGCCCGGCTTGGGGCGCCGAGCCGAAACAGCGGAGGACCTCGGAGGGCGAGCAGGTTTGGAGCCCCGGGAAAGCACTTACTGGGGGCCCCAGAGGTGTCTCCGCGCCAGGCCGCCGCTGCCGCCGCCAAACCCACAAAGAGCCTTGGGACACCCGAAAGACTAACACATGGAATGCGGGCTTCTGGGGCGAGCAAGAGGCCAGGGATAATACTCTCACTACCAGTAGTATTCCTAGTACTAGTATTACTACTACGAGTATTCCTAGTACTACTAGCCGTCAATACTAGGGCTACTAGAGACACCACGGAGGAAGCCCACCTGGCACAGCAGGGCTTGCTTTTGAGTAAACATGCCTAGGAAAGCGCCACTGCTGCTGCGGCAGGAACTTTCTTTGCCTAAGAGAGCTCTTTTGGTGTTCTGAGAGAAATTGCATAAGAACTTTGGAAGAGCCCTGCTGGTTCAGGCCAAGGGCCCATCTAGTCCAGCATTCTGTTCCCACAGAGGCCGAGGCAGCAGTCAACAGGAACCCCACAAGCAGGACAGGAGCGCAACAGCACCCTCCCGCCATGTTCCCCAGCAACTAGTATACATCGGCATACTGTTACTGGAGGTAGCACAGAGCCATCAGGACTAGGAGCCATGGATAGCCTTCTCCAGGCATTTGTCCAACCCCCTTTCAAGGCCATCCAAAGTGGTGGCCATCACTACATCTTGTGGAAGTGAATTCCATAGTTTAACTCTGCGCTGTGTGAAGAGGTCCTCCTGCCTTTCATCTGTCCTGAATCTCCCACCAATCAGCTTCATGGGGTTCTAATATTGTGAGAGAGGGATATTTATTCATGCACCTAAGGAGAGAGGGGGAGAAATTGTAAATGGGGACCCCATTACTGCTGTTGCCAACACAACAGAATTAACTTATGGAACTCTCTGCTGCAAGATGTGTGGGATGCCCCTTAGCTTAGATGGCTTTCCAAGGGTTAGCCAAATTCATGGAAGAAGAGGGGGGTGCCTATCAATGGATGATGGTTACATAGAACCTCTTCCATGTACAGGAACACTCTACCTCCGGGTACAACAACTGAGGGGCTGTTTTCATACCCTGCTTGTTGGCTTCTGGGGAAACTTGGTTAGTCATGGTGGGAAACAGGGTATTGGATGAGATGGACACATCCGAGGTCTCCTCCCACAAGGCTCCTCCTTGCTTCGTCTTATAACAGTCACTATGATTACCCCAGCAGCCTTCCCCAACCTGGTGCCCTCCGGATGTGGCAGACAGCAACTCCTGCCATTCCCAAGCAGCATAGCCAAAGGCCTCCCTTGCTTTTCCTGCACCTCCTCCTCCAAGTCATTAATACAAATGTGGAAGAGCCCTGGGCCCAGGACTTGCTTATTGTTGCATTTATATCCCACCATTTTTTCCTCTTGCAAGGAGCCCAAGGCAGCTTACATGATCCTTCTCTTCTCCATTTTATCCTCACAACAGTCCTGTGAGGTAGGTTAAGCTGAGGGTAAGTGACTAGCCCAAAGTCACCTAGTGCGCTTCGTGGATGAGTGGGGACTAGAACCCGGATCTCCAGAGCTCCAGTCCAACACTCTCACCACTACAGCACCCTGGCTGTCAGAGTTGATTGAACAGGGGCTCAGCAGAAGCCCAGTCATAAGTTTCTGGGGTTACCATAGGCAACACCCATAATATTGCTCTTGAAACCCATTCCCCCACCCCCCTGGCCCCACCCCACCCCCATTGGCTTTTAGTTTGCAAACTGCAGCACTAATCTCAGCTATGTCAGATCAAGGTCTTTAGCTCGGCTCTCAACACACCGTCACCTCCCAGGGTTGCTTCACTGGGAGATCTGAGGCACAGGGGGTTGGGGGCGGCTGCGGTGAGATAAGCGTGGTTGGGAAGAGCCCAGCCCAAGAAACTTACTCACCTGGCCACTGTGTCTCAACATTCCTCCTGCTGCAGTTCCCTTGCTGGAGGATCAAGCATTGTGCGCTTGCCCCTCCTTGACTTGCCTTCTGCTGCCTGTTACCCAGGTGTGCTCAATTTGTGGGGAAGAGCTTAATTTTCAGTTCCAAAGAGATGCTGAAGGCCAGCAGAAGCAGCCTTATGAATCAGGCCGTGGGGTCCATCAACCGTATTGTCTACTTTGTACCAACTGGCAACGGCTCTCCAGGGTTACATGCAGAGGTGTTTCCAGTCACCTGCTACTTGGCCCTTTCAACTGGAGACACAAGGGATCAAACCTGAGACCTTCTGCATGCAAAGCAGGGGCTCTACCACTGAGCCACAGCCCCTCCAAATGATTTTTTTAAAGGTGCATGGTCTTAAGCCTGGAAGCAATGTCCTCTGACCCAGGAGCAGCACACAAGCTGTGTGTGTATGTGTGTGGGGGGGCAGTTTAAACACTAGAAGGGACTTTTCTTCACTCCCTTTTGTGATGTCTTCATTGGTGACTGCTTTTAGAAGGTTACCAGAGACGTGATTTGGCTAAAATTGGAGGGAGTGGAGCTTGGAGATTTCATTAAAGGACCCCTCCCCCCTGCAATTAATAATTGCCCAGACATCTGCCCCCCATGATCCAGCTATGTAGAGGCTGGCCCTGGTGGGGGAAGTGGGAGGGAAAAGAAACGTTGTTTGAGGTCCACCTGGCACCAACCTTGTCAGCTTTCCAGCACCAGGTGAAGACTTTCCCCTACTCCCAGGTATTTGACAGTATATGATAAGATATTGAACAGGTCCTGGGATTTTTATTGTTGATTGAGCAAAACTGGGGGGGGGGGTTGTATGCAGATAGGTTTATATTATTTGTATTTTATTATATATTTGTATTTTTTTTTAGGGTTTTAATCTTTGTAAACCCCCCAGAGAGCTTTGGCTATTGGGCAGTGTAGCAATGGAATTAATAGATGAGTTGGTTTGGAGTCAAGGAAAACTCGAAGTAGGATTCCTGCTTCTTCATGTGCAGCCCCGTGACCTCAATGTGCCATTTCAAGTATTTGAAGCAGCAGCATCAGTATTGCTTCTAGAAAAAAAATATTCAGGTGATGGAACCAGCAGTTCTGCCATCAAGTCTGTAGTCAGGAATTTCCATTGAAAGGCTCCAATACCACTCCAGCTATTTGGACCAACAAGGTGCAATTTGAAAGCCCACGGCTTGTAGGCCCTAGTTAAATATGCTTTCGCTTAACAGAGGCTGCTTACTGGCTTCAAGATGGCAATTCTAAAGGTCTCCCCAGTTCCTCTTAGCACTCCAAGACTGCCTGCCCAGCCCGGCCCCCCCACCTGCCAACATAAGAGCAACCGAAGGAAGGCAGCTGGAGGAAGTGGGACACTTCTGCTTGGCCAGACCCACCCCCACGTCAGGAGCAATGATCAGCTGCACCCCTTCCTGCACCCTGTGACCTGTGGACACACCAGTGCCACATGAAACTGCTTCAATTTTTAAGGGTGTCATCGCATTCTCTCATTTCAGCCACATAGGCTACCATAGTTGGTCTTCCAGGATTTGACTCTGTGAAGGGGAGGTAAAGACAAAAGAACAGCATGTACAGGCTCATGCCAGAGGGTCTGCCTAGGTCAGAGTGAGATTATGAAACTAGAATTGAATCAGCCAATTCAGTTCTAATCAATTCAGAGCAGGACATTGGGGTGATATTTTGCCTTTCCAGGCAGTAATGTCCTCTCTTTATGTATTTATACTATCTTTCCTGCTCTACTAATTTATCTCCAATGCCTGCTGTTGGAAGAGATCTCCCTGTTCTTGTCTTGCATACATTTGGGTTCTGTAGAGAAATGCGACAGACGCATTCCTACCTTTGGCATTTTTTCATGACCTTTTGCTCCCATCGTTTACAGCTCCTTCTCTGTGTCTGTACACAACACTTCATGTATCTTACTAAGTAGGTTCTGGTCCACTTGGTGCCCTCTGGATGTGCTGGATTACAACTCCCATCATTCTCAGCCAACATGACCAATGGTCACTGCGTTTGGGAAGGGTGGTCCATGAAAGTGTAAGCCACAATAAAACTGTTAGCCTTTAAGAGGCTCGAAGATTCTCCTTCATTTGGCTTTTTTTCCTATTATCCAGTAGCCAGTCCTGAATGAACTGAACAGCAAGCCCCACCTGTCCCACAGACCCAGTGACTGGCAGGAGTTTGCACCAAAGACACCTAGAACAAATATTGGCTCAGATGCAAGGGATGGGAAAAAGCTCTTTTCTCAGAAGGCCCATCTCCTAAATGTGGGAAGTAAGAGCTGTGATGCAGGACGGAAGGAGAAACAAAGACACAGAAGAGAGGAGCAAAGGCCACCCCTAAGGTTATCTGGAAAGGATAAGGCCTGCCTGGGGGGGCCCCCCCACCCCATTCAAGGTGGTGGCTAAGATTTGACGGTAGGAAGGAGAGTGCTCTGTATGAGCTCAGAAGTAGTGAAGCTATTTGCACTCCTAGCCCAGTACGATCTCTGCTGGCTGGCAGGAGTTTTCCAGGGTCTCAGGCAGTGCTGGCACCAGGTTTCTGGGGGCCCTTAGAGGCACCTCCCTCAGCGAGTCCACCTTCTCACTGCCATTGTCGCCAGCTGCTCTGCTGTGCAGCCTCTTCCCCCTCATGGCTCCCACTTGCTTGCTTGGCAGGTAAAGAGCCAGGGAGCAAGGAGGCCGCAAGCGCCGCCCCTCCTCCTCGCCATGACCGTGGCCAGGGCGAGAGGCAGGTGAGCAAGCAGGTTGCAGTGGTCAGAGGAGGAGCAACTCCAGGGGGCTCTTGTCAGTGGGCCCCTGTCAGGATGTGGGTCCTTGGCAGGTGCCCGACCAGGCCAACTCTTGATGCCAGCTCTAGTCTCAGGCAGAGAGCCTCTCCCATGGCCAACTCCCTGATCTTTTTAGCTGGAGATGCCGGGTACTGAACCCAGGACCTTCTGTATGCAAAGCAGGTGGAGCTCTGCTGCTGAGCCATGAGCTCTCCCCAAATGGACATCTTCCGGAGCTGAGATCTAGCACTGAAAACGGCCTGCCTCAGATTAAGCCCTTGCAGAAACACAAGGATAACGGCTGTGCGTTCAGATCTTTTGCCTTCCGTTCCAAAACCCCAGCAGTCACACCAACGTACCAAACTCTTCCCCAGAGCAGCCATGGCGTTTGGGGACCAACTGCACTGTACACGTGGGGTGGGGGATGTGCAGAAAGATGGGAAGCTTGTTTCCTGCAAAGTTGCGTGTAGGCGGAGCGTGGCTTTCATGCACCTGAACTCACAATAGTACAAAGTGCAACTTTTCAAGCAGCTCTTCAGCACATAAACTGGTCTGTTGTTGAGGGGCTTTTTTTCGTTGGTTGGGTGCCATTTATTTCTTTAATTGTTGTGTTTTTAATTTGTTTTTATGTCATGGTTTCATTAAGATTTTTTTTTTAATGGTATTGTTAGCATCTTAACATGTTAACATGTTAATGTTAACATGTTAACATGCTTAGCATCTTTTTTTTTTGGTGGAAAGCTGGGATATAAATAAAAGAAATAAAATAACTTACAGCTGCTACTCAACAGCCTATTAAACCCTTTTCACTATGTTTCAGTACTGTTATGGAGCTACCTCCTCGGTACATACAGGTGCATACCAGCAGCACTGCGTGCTACGGACTCGAGGCAAAATACACCCGTCTACTTATTTAGTGCTAATGGCACACCAGCCGTCGTACAGCACACAAGAATCGGGCCGAGTGGGGGCACTTTGACCCTGCAGGCCTCACAAGGTCATAATTTGACCCTGCAGCCAAAGCTATGCAATGAAAGACTGAAAATGCAAGTTAGAGAAGGGTCTTTTCCATTCCCAGCCATGGCCACCCGATGGCTGTAGGGATGGAGTCTTCAGCGCAGTCATTGCCATTTCAAAAAGAAAAGGAAAAAAAGCATATTACTGGAGGTGACAGACTCAACCTTGGGGGAGCTGGGGGTGGCGACAGCCGACAGGAAGCTCTGGTGTGGGCTGGTCCATGAAGTCACGAAGAGTTGGAAGCGACTGAACGAATAAATGACAAGGCAGAGGAAACCCCCCTCTCCAAAGCACAGCCAGCCAGAGCCACTTGCAAGGCAAATTTCATCAGGACGAGTAAGCAAAGAATGCAGCCAACACCAATCTGACAGTGATTTCCTGGCTGGGGTGTTTGTTCCTTGGCTTGCATCAAGCAAGCGTCAGATGGCTTTGAGGCTATCGCTTGTTAAGTCAGAGCCTTTGCACACCCAGGGTGGCGGGCGGGGGGTGATTCTGGCCATGTGCTGCCATTGCCAAAGGGGATACAAGGCAGACTGCCTGGCTGGGGGCGGGGGCAGGAATAAGAGTCCCTCACACATAACGAGAAATTGATCCATGGCTTGATCTGTATCAGTAAGCTGCGTGGCAGAATCATGAATGCCGCCCTACTTCCCACTTGCTTCTATTTATCCATTTGTAGGGAACTTCTGCAATTTAACTTGCGATTCCCTTAAGCCTCTACCCTTTAAACGCAGCCAAATAGAATGTTTAATGGCACTTAGCATTTCTAGCAGGGGTGTTGAACCTCAGACCCATATGCCAAATCCGGCCCACCTGGGTTCCCCAGAGGGCCCTTCCCCCTTCCCCTACCCTCACCCCTGTTGTCCTGGCTGATCATTTGGTGCTTCCCAGATGTGCATGCCCCCCCTCTAAAAGGCTCAAATTCATTTATTTATTCATTTGCAATATTTATATACCGCTACACATCAAAGATTTTGGAGCAGTGAATAAGATAAAAGAATAAAACCCCATTAATTAAAACAAAGCATTTTAAAAGAAGATTCTGAACTAACTAAACTGCAGCTGGTCACTCAGGGAAGGCCTCTCAAAACAATGTCTTCAGGAGGCACCAAAAGCAACCCAACATTGGCGCCTGCCTGACCACCAAAGGCAGGGAGTTCCACAGGAAGGGGGCCACCATGCTGAAGGCTCTTTTCCTGGTGGACCTTCTATGGTGAACCTCTTCTAAGGCTTAGTTACTGACGGGAAGAGCTATAAGCTAAAGTTGGCTGGCATTTTTGGTATCGTGGCATCACCCCTTTCGTGCCACCCACCACAGGAATGCACCCCCGAGTTTCCCCGAATTTGGCCCTCAGGCTGAAAGTGGTTCAGCCTGAGGGCCTGGTTTACAGTGTGCTTTCAAACATCCAAAGGGTTTCATATATATTATGGGCCGCGGTGGCTTAGTGGTTAAGACGCTGAACTGCAGACTGGAAGGTCGGCAGGACAGCAGTATGAGACCCGAGTCTAGTTGTAATTCTAACCCCATTCGAGTCTAGTTGTAATTCTAACCCCATTCCTGCAAGGGAGGTCATTTTTATCATCCCCGTTTTACAGATGGGAGTGACCAAGACTGAGAGAGCAACTTCCCTGAGGCCGCCTGGCGTGTTAAAACGAACCCTAGCAACGTTTGAACAGAGGACTTTCCGATTTTTATTTATTATTAAATTTATTAATCGCCCATCTGGCTGGTCACCAGTTTAGGCTGCGATCCTGGGCATGCTTCCCTAGGATCATCCAAATGGGACTTGCTTCTGAGTAGGCATGCATAGGATTGCTCTGCCAGTCACCCAGACCTACACAAGTTCCAGAGCTGGCAGGATGGGTTTTTCTTGGGACATCCTGTGCTCTTACTGATCATCCCAGCGCATTGTAGAATAGCCTCAATCCCATGCAAATATTCAGCAGCAGCTTTTCTCAACTGAGACTGGAGTTTTCCACTGTCCCACTGACCTCTGTGCACATTGAGGAGACAGACAGGAAACTGCAAGGCAGCAGGGGCGGGGGGGGGGGCGGGCACGGAGGGAAAGAAAGATAACGCTCAAGAAAGCCACTAAGTACCCTGGCCTCATTAAAAGCACCTTGACGAAAGAGGCCTCTGAAGTTAAGACGGGCGTGATGATTACAGCTGCTTGACGAAGCCACAGGTGGGGGCTGCGCTGTTGACAGAGGTTCGGCCAGAGATAGGAATGCTCTCGAGTCCTGCGTCACCCCTGATAAAAGATGCAGCCGGCGCACTGATAGAGCAGCCGGCTGGCAGGGGAGACCGAAAACACCAGATTGAAGAGGAGCTGGGGTGACGAAACAGAGCTTGTTAGTGCCACCGGCAGGACTTACCGAGTCAGTCGGCAGGAGGGGTGTTTGGAAGAAGGGGAGACTCCTTGGGACCCTGCTCCGAGCCAGCCTTATCTCAGTTGGTGCCGCCTCGGGGAGTCAACCCATTTCTGCAATCCAGGATTCAGGGATGTGTGCAGTGGAGGCGAGCCAGAGCACCTGCTCACCATGCTGTGGGATCAGCAACCCCTGCAGGTCCCAGACTAGATGCTGGACTACAGCTCCCATCACCACCACCAGCTCCTGCCAACAAGGCCCTTGGGATGTCTCCAAATGGCACTCACAAGTTTTCAAGCTTTTCTTTGCAACAATGAGATCTAGAAGCTCAATTCCCCCCCACCCCCTTTGTTGAGATCCTCAGGGTGCTGAATTCAAAAACACTTTAAAATTCTAAGCCTGCGTAGAAGTCAAAGAGAGGAATGGAAATAAAACGCACAGGCCCAGCATGCTTTGCCTGAAGCTGTGTAATAATCACACACGTCCATGCTGGCATCAATTCAGGGAGGCCAATAAGCCACACTCAAGCTGATCTGCATTAAGTAGGCAGGAGCGACCACTACGCTTTCATTAAGAGCAAAGAGGCAGCAATGTACGCGCTGTTCGTACATCGCCAAGCCTTTGCTCTTAAGCATTTTAATACATACACAGATGCACTCAAGCACTAATACGCATTCCATACGCAGACCTTTTTCTTTTTCCAGGGGACTCAGGGCTTAGAGCTCAGCTCTGTAGTTCACGTTCAGTGCCAGAGCTCAGTTCTGGAATATATGGAGCAGCATAGAAGAGTACATTCCTGAGCATGTGCAAAGTTGCTTTGCCCTCAGTACTGTTATGTCTGCAGCTAGGTCTAACCCACAAGGGATAAGGCCTTCACAGCATTATGGTGAAGCATTCACAGCATTCACGAGGCCGTGAAAAGAGATTAGGCAAATTTAGGAAGGATGGATCAATCAATGGTTATGATTAGCCACACCAAGAGTTGACGAATTGTGCAGGGAGCCAATAGATCAATTTTTAACCTGAATGGTATTGGAGACAGATGATGCCTTACCCTTCGTTTGTGCATCTCTCAGGAGGTAAACTATGCCCCCCCTTTTACTATTGTGTTCCTGGGACAGGCAGGCTATTGGTAGCCTGAATCATCCCCAACCAGCTGCCCTAGGGTTTTGTGTGGGGTTACACTGAATTTTGTTGTTGTTGTTCAGTCACTTGCTCCAGTATAGCTCTCCTTCCTCTGTGACCAATGAGGCTCCTGAGACCCCAATGTACATCTTGCAGAACTACATTTCAATGTTTGCAATGCTTCTGCAGGATCTCATTCTCTTTCTTTCCCACAGACCCCTGGCTTGGCCATGTGTCAAACTTGAGGTTCTTGCGTGTTGTGTGTCTCGCTAGGCAAAGGCTCAGAAAGCTACATGGCCTGGCAGGGGTTAAGCCCCCTTGCATTCCAAGGCCGCTTTGAACAGGCTCCCAGAAGCATGCAAGACTTTGGCCTAAGTCGTGGCTCAAGTCGGATTTCAAAAGAGGACGAACTTCTGATAGGAAAGACCAGCTTTGAGGCTGCTGCTCCCCCTGCTGGAGGACCCCACCGGTTGCACCACAATATTTTGGCCTGAACTTCAAAATCAACAGTAGGAGTCACTTAGGCAGGGCTGGTGTGAAGGGCCCTGCCAGGGGCCCCACTGACAGGAGCCCCCTGGAGTTGCTCCTCTTCTTCACCATTGTGAAGGGTTTTTTTTAAACAGGTCTTTGACTTGTTTTATACTTTAGCAGTGGGGCACCAGAGATGGAGGCAAAACTGAAGGTGCAGATGAGAGAGAGAAAGCAACGTGGACACTTTACAGTACTGACTGGAGCAGCACACTCTCTCTGTGATGCGGAAAAGATCCATCCCAAGCCTGTCAGAAATTGCTGGCCGGATGACTTGGCAACTGACTGACTGCGGGCTTGCTTGAAGGGGGCGGGAGGCCCGAAAAGGCCTTCAGCCAAGTCTGGTGCACACCATCGCTGCTTGACTGACAGGAATGGGGAGAGGGGAAGCCCCTCACATTCTGGGAAAGGCCCCTGAGTGGTCTTAGCATTTGTGCCTAGAGTCATCTGGCTCCTGCTTGAAAAATACTGAGGACCACTGAACTATTGCCTTCTGCAGCTGCTGAACTGCAAACACCGTGACCTGCCCCTGGCTTTGTCAAGAGGACGTACCCCACTGCCTGCTAAGAGAATTCTTCATGCCAGAGACGTGCATGTGCACACAGATGTAGCTTACTCACAGCTTTTATTTCTTTTAAGTCTACTTTAGATCCACTGAGCGATTTGCATAATACCCGGATGGTAACACCTTGCCACACACCTCCTGGCAGTGGTAGCGAGTAACAGCGTATGACAGCTTGAAACGGCCACACCCATCTCTCTCTCTCTCTCTCTCTCTCTTCCTAAAAGATGAGAGAGAGAGAGAGAGAGAGAGAGAGAGAATACTACTTGAAGTAAAAGAAACCCAGGAAGGTAATTTCAAAGTTTTTTTTTCTTTACAGAGAAAAACAATCCTCAGACCACAAGGGGAAAAAAGACAATTGTTCCATTGCTCAGGTGCTGATGAAAGGAAGTCCCTTCTCCACTCCAGGCCCAGCATGCCACCCCCACCTGAAATTCTTGAATCCATGCCATTTTTTGTTTCTTTAAAAAATATACTTTAAAAAATAATGTTCCATAAAAATACTATTGTTCCTAATCAAACACAGATATTGCAATATCAAGAGTTAACTGCTTTGTTCTCTCTCTATAAAATGTGAAAAGAGCTTTGTCACATTGATAGATGTAGAAAAAAAACCCACGAAGAACCTCTAGACGGAGTATCACAAAAGCTGGTACAAAATGAGCACGGTCAATTTGGGGAGGGTGGGTGGGGGAAAGAGTTTGCTGAATGCTTGTGGTTAGGAATTGCTTCCTCTTCTTACTTAGGAATCCTCTATCCTTCTGAAACGCCAGTCGGCATTTCCACGTTTATTCCAATGTTCTTTGCCTCAGTGGCAATGGCTGAGAAGCAGGCACCTGGCACCCAAAGACGTAATAAATATTCCTACAAAGTTTAAACATCCCATGCCGTTTTTCTCCCCTTAAATTAAAAAAAACACCAAATGAGTTAACCAAAAAACACAGGTAATAAAAAAATGTAAACTACAGTTTCTCCACAAAATGCTTTGTTGCTATATAAACCGCAAACAGAACAAGGGAAGATGGTGCTAAAATCTTATTGAAAGCATCTTAATAAAATATACCCTCCGTACTTCAGTTATGTACGGAATGTCCAACCGAAAGTTTGAACCGGGCCAGGCAATGGGCCCCTTTGTGCTCTCCGGTCCAGGCGTCCATCCCCATCAAGTTCCTTCGGCTCTGAAAACAAGGGAAGATTCCACTTGACGGAACAAGGCAGGACAGAAGCCAAAGAGATGGGCTGCCTACTTGCTAGATAAGGCCCAGGGGAAGGCGGAGTGTCGTGCCTCCAGCAGTGGAGGAAAGGGCCTGAGCAAAAGGCCGGCAGGACCCCGCAACAGTTCCCATCTGCTGCTCAGCCATCGCCTTCAGTTCTCCGAGAGGGAGAGTGCCAGCGCAGCTTGTAATGCTGCCTCTTCATCGATGTTATAGTCCTGGAAACAAGGAGGACAAAACCATGGTGAGGAACCAAAGGCTGGCTTCACTCCCCCACTCGCATCTTGCTTTGCTGATGAAATAATCCATTTTCTCTAACCTTTCCTCCAAGGTGCTCTGGGGAGCGTACCTGATGCTTCCTTCTCCCCTTCCATCCTCCCAACAGCCCCGTAAGGTACCCTAGGCTGAAATATGACTGGACCAAGATCGCCCAGTGAGCTTCATGGAGACTGGGAATTTAAACCAGGTCCCTCTAGTCCGACCCTCTAATCACTACACTATAATTCCTAAAGATGCTTGTGTAGAATTAAAGCCTCAACCAAATTTGGAGCGTTTGGAAATTCAACATATAACCTGCAACTAAAAAGTGATGTACTGCTGCAAAATTTAGTGCAACTCAAGCAAGAAGGGAGGGGGTTCCAGATGTGCCACTCAAAGGCCTTGGCTGTTGGTTTTCATGCAGAGATGCAGACTTTGGCACCAAAATACAAGTTAACATTCCTCAGGTTGGCATCTGACCTCTTCTGCACCAGGAAAGCCAACCTCATCAACCTGAACTTGCAAAGTATTGTTTTTTTTAGTTAGTTAGTTTAGATCCTGCCTTTCCTCCGAGGAGTCCAACGCAGTAGTCACGTTCCTCCTCCTCTGCATTTTATTCTCACTACAGCCCTGTGAGGTAGGTTAAGTAAGAGTCAGTGACTGGCCCAAAGTTGCCCAGTGAGCTTCATGGCAGAGTGGAAACTTGAACACGTAGTCGTCTCAGCAAACCTCACCATGCAAACTCTGCTCAGCCCTCCTCTGATACTTCATAAGCAGGGATGGGGGATGTGTGGCTTGGCGGATGCTGCTGGATTCAACTCCCATCATCCCTCAGCACTGGCAAGCTGGCTGATGGGAGCTGCAATCCAAAAAACATCAGGAGGATCACATCTTCCCCATTCATGTCATAAGGCATTGCCCCATGTATTCCTACCTTCCAGCAATAAGGGCTCGACACTTGGTTTATTAAAAAATAAATAAATACAGAGAAGTCTCAGGATCCTGAATTCTGCACTTGCATAGGACAATTAGGGGAGTGCAGTGCCCACCCAACCCTGCATGAAACAGTGGTGCCCGTTTTCGGACTAGAGTAAGGGTGGGCAACTTATGGCCCTTCACAGGTTTTGGCCACAAGTTGCCCACGCCTGGACAAGAGGGTGTCTGAAACCAAGAGAATGAGACTCTTAAGAAGAACCCCTGCTTATAGCTGGGGGAATCACTGACTAGTCACATCCTGCTGATAGCCCCTCTGCACTACCTGTGACCTTTTCTTGAAGATGGGAGAACCATTTTCCACACGCTGAGCTGTGTGCATCGGTCCAAGGGAAACAGGTAAGCAAAAGCACTCATTCATGCACAAGCTTGCACCACTCTGTCTAAATGCATTATTCCAGGCTGCCTAAAGGGAAGTTGCCTTATAAGAGCTGGATAGAAAGAACGCTTACTTGACTTCCGAAGTGGAAGAAGATGGAAACCCCAGGACAATTCAGTCCATTATTATTTATTATTATTAAACTTTATTTTTACATTGCTTTTGGCCCAAGGGTCCCCAAGGCAGCACACAATGAATTAAAATATAACAAAACAAACAAGTCAAAACCAGCAATGATGGAGGCCTAACCACTACACCAAACTGCTCTTTAGCTTCACAACTGGGGCCTTTAACCACCAACTAATCCACCCCAGGGATTCAGTCTGGCAGCAGAACCCACCACAAATGTGTCATAGGAGAACTTGTGCCTGTGCAGGAGATGCTGTAGGAAGTTGGCGCTCTTGTAGCTGGGGTCACCCCAAGGCATGGCTGAGCACACTGGACATACCTGGAACACATGGGGAGGAAGGAAAACAAGGCATGGATTGTTGCCAAGAGGAAGGAAAACAGAATCCCAAGCATCAGGATGATGCACAAAAACAGCCATAATGTTTTGCAATTCCATACGCGCTCGTGTGCCGCTTGGGAAAGAATGGCACCATCATAGATTCCTGCTGTGCTGTGTGCCGATTCAGCTGAGATGCTCTCGCACTGCTATCCAGCAAGCACCCAAAGCACATATGGAAGAGACTTCCATGTTTTCATAGGAGAGGCATAAACCAACTCTCGGGTAAAGTCTCCAGTTTCTGCAGTGTACATTCGATTTTCCTTCCCAATTGACTCCTGCAGAGATCATGTTCATACATGACACAGAAGGTACCAAGAGAGCGCAAGTGCTTGTTTCCCTAAAACTAATTATATCCTGATTTCCTGTTCAAAATCAAACATTCAAAGCAAACAAAAACAATGCACATTATAGAACTGGAGGGGATCTTGAAGGTCACCAAGTCTAACCCCACTGCTGATGCACATAAGAACAGTCAAGTACTTGACAATCATAACCAGTTATTAAAGATCCCAACAGTGAAGAAAAGAGCTATCGTGCCCGTCTTCTGCGCCAGATCCCAAGTTACTCTGAAACACTCTTTGACACAAGGTTAACAGGCTGTGCAAGACAGAATTCCTAGCCTTCCCTTCCCTAGGATGGAGCTGTGATGGTTTTAGAAAGTGAATGTTTGGTCTATAGAAGATTTTCCCAACCCAGTGTCCTCCTGAGGTGTTGCGCTACAACCCCCATCATCCCCCAGCCACCATGACCATCATTAGTGGGAGTTGTAGTCCAACACATCTGGTGGGCTCCAGATTGGGGAAGGTTGAGTTGGCTTGACCATGGACTACAAAACAGGACTGCTCCCTTCTTTTAACATGACCTTCTCTGGGGCACTTATTTTCCTCTTTCCTTCTGCTTTAGAGAACAGCTGCCACTTTGCTTCTGCCCACTGGAGAGGCTGAACAGAGATTAAATGAGCCAGAAACAGGCAGAGCACCCTATGCCTAGAAACAGAGGTGAGTATGTGCGTGTGCTAGTTTGCTGCTAGTTTAGCTTTTCATTTGGTTCCGGCATCAGATTCACACACGTACCACTTTGTTGGGGTCATTGCGGTGGTTCTCCATGCAGTGTTTCACCAGCTCCTGCTGGTCGAGATTCCGCGCTCCACAATAGGGGCACACAAATGTGGACCGGTTTGGAATATTGCTGCAAGAGAACCCAAGAGATTGGACAGGGTCACCTCGGAGAATGGCACCTCCAGGCGGCTTGCAAAAGCCCCCTTTCCAAAGAAGAGCACAAAGCGCCCCCCCCCCCCCCCGCTTTGACAGAACAATCACTCCCACTGCTCAGAAACTGCCATGCTATCAGCTGCCCCAGTGGGTGAAGAAACAAGATACCTGGGAATGGGCTGGGAAGTTGGGACAACAGGAACAAACTTTGGACAGTTGGCCATCTGCTCCTGAACCTTTGCACAGGATGTGACATGGGACCTCATCTTTGCAAGGGTCACCTGGAAAACAAGAAAGGGAGATGAAAGGATTAGGCATACCACTTTTATCTTTGTTTAGTTTAGCTTACTGCAGTGCCCCCCCACCCCAAATGGGTCAACCCTGCTTAAAAGTGTCAGCCCAGCAAGATTCATTGCTCACTACAGCCATCTTCTTAATCCTCTCCTTTCTCTTTTCCTGTCCTCCCGCCCCTCTACCTGGCCTGCAAGGGAAACCTTGCCAGAACCCGGACAGCAGACAAGACATGCAGTCATTCACTGTTGTATTTTTATTGTTTGATAATTTTTCATATCACTGGCTTTTGATATTGTGTTTCTGGGGTCTCCAATATGGTGTCCATAGACCCCTCTCGGGGTGCCTGCCAGGCTCCCTGACCCTTCTGATTTTTATTTTATTTCTTAAAAAAGTATTTAGCTAGGAGGTTGACAAGCTCCAATGTGAAGTGCTGACCTCCAGTGCCATCTTTATCTGGGTTCAAGAGTGGGTTTTTTTTTCTGAACTTAGACTCCACCTCCCCATGTCCCAGGTTCAATCTTCGGCATCTCTGTGTAGGGCTAGGAAAGAATCCGGACTAAAACCTTGGAAAGCTGCTGCCAGTCAGTGTTGACAATAATGGGCTAGATGGACGAGGGGACTGACTTGGCATAAGGTAGCATCCTATGTTCTAATTTGCCAGGGAGGCAGAGATGCAGATCGACTGATTCACAAGTTACCCAACCACTTCCTGGTGGTTCTAAACTTAACACAGGAGGATGTGCATCTGTGCGTGGATCTACCCTGGTCCATTCACCAGTGGCTGTTGAGTTTACCTTTTTGCTACATCCCCGGCAGGGTGCTTTGAAGGAGGAGAGCTGCTTCTCGACACTGGAGGCCTTCTCCACCTTTTTGGGGTCAAAGGGCATGCGGCAAAGCGGGCAGAGAGGAGACGGGACTTGGAGGCATGGCTGCAGGCATTCCCCACAGAACCTGGAGAAGAAACAGACCCCTGTTTTCACTCAGCAGTCTTGAGAGCCCTGGGAGAGTCACATGTGCACGCTTGTATGGCCCATGAATTAAACAAGATGGTTGGCTATATCGCTCTCCCAGGGTAGGATACAGGCAGGCTTAGAGCCAAAGGAAGGTCCCAAAACAGGGAGAATCTACACAGAACAACTCTATATACCCTAGATTATGAAGTGTGCACAGGAAAAATTATTAACAAGGTGTTCTCAGACTAGTTTCAGCATGGTTGGGACATAAGAAGGTTGTCTGGTCTTAAAGCATGCAGGATTGATGCAGTTTGGAGCTTTCTTTATTTAAGCAACACATTTTGCATGTCCTGAGGACAGCAGAGCACCGGTTCGCACTCTCAAACACTACAGGTACCCACCACCTGCTCAGAGACAAGAACCCACTGGCACTGATTTATGTAACTAATTTTGGCGAGACGTCGATTGCCTCTTGTCCTTTATAACCATCGAGTGTCATGAGCAAACTAGTAATCCTGTGCATCCATCAGAAAATCCGCGTCTCTGAACCTGGGATGAGAGGCTACAGGAATTTGAGCTATAACCCAAAGAGCCTCGGGTCAAAGAACATCTTTCAGGAACTGAAGTGAAACAACGGGTTGGAGATCAGAATGTGTGGCATCTTAGATGTTATTATGCCTTTAACTTCAAGTTGGTGGAAGAAGTTCCACAAAATAAGCACTGGGCTGGAAATGTAGCTCAGGGCTATGTAAGGAAAGGAAGAGGAGGAGGAAAGGACGACCCACCATCCCACATGAGAACATACTGGCCTTTCAGAAGATCTAAACAACTAACTGGTCCACTTCTTCCTCTCTCCTGCTCCACTCTGTAGGCACTGACTATGTTCCCGCAAAGCAATTCCTTTCCAGGAGAATTCTTTGCTGCCTTACTTACTTTTCAGAGGAGAACCTCCCGGGCTGCTCTGTACTTATCCATCAGCATCTCTCTTCCAGAAGACTTCACAAGACGTAAAGCTAAAGGATAAGGTGGAGGTTGCGGGGAGGGCGTTCACACACTGCTACATGTAGGGGAAACCAGTGGTTAACCCTTATTGTTGTTGTTCAGTCGTTAAGTCGTGTCCGACTCTTCGTGACCCCATGGACCATAGCACGCCAGGCCTTCCTGTCCTCCGCTCTCTTCTAGGAAACATTCACTGATCTGGTTTGCATGGACAAACAATCCAGTTTGTTAACTGTGGGTTGTTTGGGAGCGAGCATGTTAGCTCCTGATTCCTCACCTGCTTCTAGTGTGCTAAACAACCCAGGGGTGCTGCAACAGCTTGGGACCTAGGTACCTAAAGGACCACCTGCCCAATCATTAAGGCTGCCCTTGGAGGTTCTGTTCCATCTCCCCTGCCATCTGAAGTACAGTGGGTGGTAACTGGAGACATTTTTTCTTCGTTATGGCATCTTGTCCCTGGAATGTTTCAACTGAAAAGCAGGTAACAAATAATTTAAATAGATAGATAGTGGTTATGGGGCACTAAATGCCAATGAAGAGACTCTTCTGTTTTGTGACATTTGGCTAGCAACCGACATAAGCTTAGGCCTTTCAACAACTGTGACACAGCACGTGGTCTGACCCAGTTTAACAACATACTACTCACACAGCAACAAAGGCAGTTCAGGCATATGGAAGACACGAACTGCCAGGGTTTGAGGCGCAAACTCGTTTTCAGAGCACAGCTGCAGGGAAAAGCGCCACTGTGCCCTGGCTCCTGTCCTGCTTACGGAAAATCCAGCTGCACTATGCACCAAGGTCAGGGAGATTCAGATGATTTTGTCAATGAGACATGTAACATCGTTCAGTCTGACATCAATGACAATTCTCCTGGCACTGCCAACACATCCACTGTTGCCCTATATTAAACTGCATATTAAGCTACTACCTTCAAACCACCAGCTGTGAGTGTATTTGACAAGAACAGAAAATATGATTGGCCATTGATTAGGTTCAAATGCATTGTATGAAGAGAAGGACAGTAAGCTAGACACGCCACAGGCACTTTTTGACTTCTTGCTACTACAGATTGATAGGCCTCTCTACTGAAATCCATTTCCACAACAGACCTCTCCTAGCAGGGTTCTTCAGCCTATAAAACATCTCACGAGATTAAGATGGCAAGCCTTAGACCTCAGAAAAAAAACAAATTCCAAGAACAGGTATTTTGGTTCCATTACGATTTTGCAACACAAGGTAAAGAGAAAAGTGTTTCCTATTTTGTCCATATATGTATGCTGAAAGTATCCAACAGTTAAGTGGATGCAGAAGTAAAGAATTACTGTATAATTACACAACCGTAACAGGGATTTGGTTTTGCAATGTTTCCAGTCCTTACTGTGTAAGCAGCCTCTGGTAAAGGCACCTTAAAGTCTACCATATTTATTACGGTAGAACAGGGGTGGGCAAGATCTGGCTCCCACCACCCACACTGCCCCCTGCACAATGAAAAAAGGGGATTTAAAAAGATTAGTGATGGCCATAGCTGCTACAGAGTCCTAGAAGGGTAAAATTTAGCTTCCAAACAAGTTAGACTTGACCTTTTCAGTGCTCCAGATGCCTTTCCCCCCCATAAAGAACAACAAAACTGTAAATAAAGTTTTCTTACGAGTTGCCACAGTAGGTGGGTGGGTGGGGGCAAAGAATTCCCTGGACCTCTCAAAGTGTCCCACTTCTGTGGTAGAGGATTGAAACTAAAGAGAATCCTGGGAGCTGTGTTTACATGAACAAAGTTGAAGATCACAACAGACTCCTGCATGGGTCATTCAGGAGACTTTCATATACTGTGTATGGGGTACGCCCCACTGCCACCAAATGTACAGTATATGAACCTGAAACTCTCCATAACTCCCCATGCATTTGGTAAAGTGGGCTATAGTCCATGGATGTTTTAGTCTTTAAGGTGCTGCAAGACTGTTCGTTGCTTCTGCAGCAATATACTAACAGGGCTAGCTAGCTCTCTGGATATTATCATAATGGGCAAAGGCACTGCAGAAAAGAGTGCAGTGGATCCTCTTCCACCAATATTCATATGAGCCCACAATTGAGGAACACAGCTCAAGCCTGTCTTTAGTGAGGAGGACTCAGTAGACAATTCTCTTTAGTTTCATAGAACAAAATGCATCCTGCTCAGAAAGGAGCTGCGGTAGCTCCCCGGAATGCACCACCTGCATAGCATGTGTTTGCAAACATGGCTTTCACGCATCATTGTCTTCCATGTACATATGAAACATTTCCTGAACGTCTCAACTGGCCTCTCTCCAGAAGACACCCCTCAACTGCTGCCCCACCAACCTTTCAAGTAACTCTCCTCCACCCACTCCCTCCACAATATTTTGTGCTGTTTCCCCTAACCAGGAATCTGAAATGGCCTCTTCTTAACCATCTATCGCCCCTCAAGGCAACCATTCCTTCAGCTTGACCCCTTCCTCATTACTCTCCATCCCAACTGTGTCTCTTTCCCCCTCAGGTACTGTGGGCCAACTCCTTGATGGACCCCTTTGCTGCCCCCCCCACAAGTACCTTAATGTTCCCTCTGTCATTGTCCCTTCTCCCTTCCTTCTGCCACCACCCCAACTGACTCAGTTTGCCTTTGCCTCATTCAGCCCTCCACTGCTCCCTGACAGCCTCACCACTTTCTCTCTTCCTTGTCGCATGGCGCTCACACCTCTTCATCACTGGCTTCCCCAATCAGGAGCCCTCCAGATGCTTTGGACGGCAACTCTATCATCCCTGACCACTGGACACACAGGCTGGGGCTGATGGGAGTTGTAGTTTAAAAGATCTGGAGGGCACTAGGTTGGGAAGGCTGCTTTACATCATTTTGTTTATTACATTTCTATGCCATGCAACAGCCAGAGCTCTGTGGGTGAGTTGCAAAGATTAAATAATAGAATCACAGGACAGTTGGGCTGGAAGGGGCCTACAAGACCATTGAGTCCAACCCCCTGCTCAGTGCAGGAATACGAGTCAAAGCATCCCTGACAGGAGGCTGTCCAGCCTCATCTTGAATGCCTCCAGTGTGGGAGAGCCCACCACCTCCCTGGGTCATTGGTTCCATTGCCGTATTGCTCTAACAGTCAGGAAGTTTTTCCTGATGTTCAGCCGGAATCTGGCTTCCTGTCACTTGAGCCCATTCTTCCGTGTCCTGCACTTTGGGATGATGGAGAAGAGATCCCGGCCTTCCTCTCTGTGACAACCTCTCAAGTCCTTGAAGAGCGCTATCCTATCTCCCCTCAGTCTTCTCTTCTCAAGGCTAAGCATGCCCGGTTCTTTCCATCTCTCCTCACAGGGCTTTGTTGCCAGGCCCCCGATCACCTTCGTTGTGGAGGACTCTTCAGCCAGGACTGTTTAAGATTTGTTCCACCTCTTTGAAGGGGGGGGCTGCCCAACTGTTCACCTGCTCCCACATTCCCATTCCCACTCCTGCCTCCCCCCCCGCACATGCACACATTCCTTCCCTCAGCCTGTGCCCCTGCCCCCCCAGCTTCCCTCCCTCACATGTCACCCCCCCGGAGCTGCCCCTCCCTCTCTGCCTCCCCCTCCTCAGCAGCCCCCCTGCCCCGCCAGAGCCCCCCCCGCCTGCCGCCCCCAGGGGCGGGGGCTGCGCCCCTCCCTGCCCGTCGCCCTCTCACGTGTGCCTGCAGGGGGCGATGCGGACGGGCTTCTGGTAGACCTCCAGGCAAATGGGGCAGCTGAACTGGGCCTCGAGCGCGGCGCCGGCCTCGGGGTGGTGCGGCGGTGGCGGCGCGGGGGCCGCGGCGGCCGGGGGCGCCTCGCGGGCCCCGCCCGCCGACACCAACAGGCTCCGGAACATCGCCGCCGCCATGGAGGAGGAGGAAGATGGAGGAGCGGCAGGCGCAGGGCGGCGCATCCCAACTACGTCATCGCCCCTGCGACGCGCCGCGACCCCTGCGGAGGAAGCCGAGCCGAGGCGGCGCTGCGCGGCAACTCTCGCGAGAGCGCCCCTCGGCGGTCCTCGGGGCTCGCCCGCCAGGGAGCGGGCCGCGTAGACCGTGTACAGGTAGACTCGTACGCAGAGCCGAACTTCCGGGTTGGCTCTGCCTATCTGCTTTTATTTCTAGAATCATAGAATAGTAGGGCTGGAGGGGGCTGGGAAGGGTGTGCGATTGTGTCACGTAGAAGCATGACACATCTGTGGACACATCATGTGCCTCCACGCTGGGCCTGTGTGGAATGGACTGCTGTGACAATACCGTGCATGGGTATCTTTCTTCACGTAAGTATTCGTTTCTTTAGGCTCACGTTTATTCATGCACATGCGTGCATAGGTAGATGAGACAGCCACGCCTGTGTGGGGATGTGAGCCCCTGGCGGTATCTCCCACCCTCACCCGGCCAATGTGCACCGAGCCCTTCATGGAGCCACTGGCTGCTGTGAGCACAGAGGTGCTTTCACTTGCGCGCACACACCACCACACTGGCAGAGTGCGAGGTGGCCTCATTCTGTCTGGACAGTGCGCACTGCAGGGTGTGGGAGTTGGGGGTACAGAAAGAACCCAGGAGTAGAGGAAAGAGGCCTGGAGCAGCTGGCCTGGGGATGAAGGAAGAGGAAGGGAAATGGGAGGGGGCTTCATAGAATCATGGACTGGTAGGGTTGGAAGGGGCCTACAAGGCCATCGAGTCCAACCCCCTGCGCAATGCAGGAATCCAGGTCAGAGCATCCCTGACAGATGGCTGTCCAGCCTCGTCTTGAATGCCTCCAGTCTGGGAGAGCCCACCGCCTCCCCAGGTAAGTGGTTCCATTGTCGTATTGCTCTTACAGTCAGGAAGTTTTTCCTGATGTTCAGCCGGAATCTGGCTTCCTGTAACTTGAGCCCATGATTCCGTGTCCTGCACTCTGGGATGATCAAGAAGAGATCCTGGCCTTCTTCTCTGTGACAACCTTTCAAGTACTTGAAGAGCGCTATCATATCTCCCCTCAGTCTTCTCTTCTCAAGGCTAAACATGCCCAGTTCTTTCAGTCTCTCTTCATAGGGCTTTGTTTCCAGTCCCCTGATCACCTTTGTGGTCCTCCTCTGAACCCTCTCCAGCTTGTCTGCATCCTTCTTAAAGTGTGGTGCCCAGAACTGGACACAGTACTCCAGATGAGGCCTATCCAGTGCTGAGTAGAGGGGAACTAGCACTTCCCGGATTCGGAAGCGATGCTTCTATTAATGCAGCCCCAAATAGCATTTGCCTTTTCTGGATGGCTGCCCAATGACAGCCGCGCCCCCATCCTGCACTGCTGCCTGCACTGCTTTCTATGGGCAGCTCGAGGGACCCACCGCCCCCCACCCCAAAGGCCCACAGGACCCACAATGTGGTGTCCTCCAGATGTCTTGTACTACAGCCCCCATGTAGGGACAAATGCCAAGTTCTGCACCTAGGAAAAAGAAACGAAATGCACAGTTACAAGATGGGGGATACGTGGCTCAACCACACTACGAGCGAGAAGGATCTTGGAATTGTTGTCGATCACAAGCTGAATATGAGCCAACAATGTGATGTGGCTGCAAAAAAGGCAAATGCTATTTTGGGCTGCATTCATAGAAGCATCGCTTCCAAATCCCGGGAAGTACTAGTTCCCCTCTACTCAGCACTGGTTAGGCCTCATCTGGAGTACTGTGTCCAGTTCGGGGCACCGTACTTTAAGAAGGCTGCAGACAAACTGGAGAGGGTTCAAAGGAGGGCAACAAAGATGATCAGGGGACTGGAAACAAAGCCCTATGAAGAGAGACTGAAAGAACTGGGCATGTTTAGCCTTGAGAAGAGAAGACTGAGGAGGGGAGATATGATAGTGCTTTTCAAGTACTTGAAAGGTTGTCCCAGAGAGGAAGGCCAGGATCTCTTCTTGATCATCCCAGAGTGCAGGACACGGAATAATGGGCTCAAGTGACAGGAAGCCAGATTCCGGCTGAACATCAGGAAAAACTTCCAGAGTGTCAGAGCAATACGACAATGGAACATATTACCTGGGGAGGTGGTGGGCTCTCCCTCACTGGAGGCCTTCAAGACGAGGCTGGACAGCCATCTGCCAGGGATGCTCTGACTTGGATTCCTGCATTGAGCAGGGGGTTGGACTCGATGGCCTTGTAGGCCCCTTCCAACCCTACTATTCTATGATTCTATGTCCCCGAGCCGCTGGCCGCGCCGGCTGGGGCTGATGGGAGCTGTAGTCCAAAACAGCTAGAGGGCTCCGCGTTGGGGGGGCTGGCCCCCGGTGCATTTGAGGAAGGGCCTCTAGTCCTGAGACCCGAAGGCGCCACCCAAAGACTCCTTCGTCGATTCCCCTCCCTCCGGCCCAAATGCAAACCTCGATGTCCAAACTCCACCCGGAAACGGGAAGCTGTGCATGCATCTATCACAAATCTATGAGCTATGAGCCGACGGGGATGGGAGGAAGGGCTGGTGACGTCATAGGAGTGCGCCGGAAAACGGGGCCGGCTCAGGTGCTGAGCCGGAGAATCCGCGGGCCAGGTCGGGATGTGCGAAGCCGAGGAGGGCGGCTGCGGAGGAGGGCAGCCCCGGAGGGCTCCCCGGGGCAGGTGAGGAAGGCGTGCGGCGCGGTGCTTGGGCTTGGAACAGCCTTACTCCACCTGGCGCCTTCCAGATGCGTTGGACTGCACGTTCCATCATCCCGAACCAGAGCCGCTAGGGACGATGGGGGTTGTAGTCCAAAACAGCTGGAGGGGCCCGGGTTGGAAGAAAGGCAGCATGAAATGAAATAATTAGATTTCTTTTTAAAAAATTATATTCCGCTTCTGAGTCACCCTATAGCCAAAGCTCTCAGGGCAGCGTTCATAAAACAATGGCTCAAACGTAAGTCTCCATAAAATACAATAACATACAGTGAAAAACAGCAGTAAAACACAACCTGTAATGCAGAGGAGAAGCATTAAAGGCAACAAATACCAGAAAAGATCTAAAATATCTAGCTGGGATAACAAAATCTATGTCATGCAAATTATCATTAGTAAAATGTTGACCCAACAGATTCTGTTATTGTTCATGTATCTAATGCTAGCATTATATGAAAAAAGGAAAAAAGCTGAGAGTCTGGTGGCAAGTTAAAAATTCACACATAGATGATGTCCTGAGAGGTAACTGTGATAGTCCGCTGCAAGAAAAACAAGAAAGAGTCCTGTGGTACCATGGACTGACCATCTGTAAGGTAGGTAACCTTTGAGATATTTTGGACTTCAACTCCCGTAATCCTTGACCATTGGCTTTGCTGGTTGGGGCTTATGGGAGACATACTGTTTTGCACGATCGCAGGGGGATAAGCCGCCATGGCTTATTAACCGCCCTGCATGTGCTGGTTGTGTGCTGGGGAGATTAGCATAATTACCCTCTGTGGCAAAGGTTTCCGTGTCATGCAAACATGGCCAGGGTGGTTTGTTGCTGTGGTTAACAAGCCACCCAGAACCCATGGGCTGTTGTAGGGTTATACTAATCCCTCTGGCACATGCAGCGGGGAAAATAAGACACCGTAGCTTATTTCCCTTGCTGTGATCGTGCAAACAGTGCAGTTACGTAAGCTTTCATGGGCTAGAGTTCACCATCAGATGCATGAAGTGTTACCTGAAGTTGGCAGGTTTATTGACCAAGCAATCCTGTGCAGATAGGCAGCCACCTCCGAACTCAGAGGTGACCACCTATCCAGTGCAGGTGGGCAGAGTGTGGAGGGGGAGGACAGACAGCATGTAGGAAGCCTCATGAAGAGGCTTCCACCATCCCAGCCTGTCCCTGCCCTCAGGAATGCCCCTTTTTGCCCCGCTCTGCACTGCTCTTATGAGCACGGAGCCTGGGGATGATCCACACCACCTATGAGGGAGTGAGGAGGTGGTTCTCTGGGAAATGACCTCAGAGCACAGCCACCAGGGTCGATTCCTGGAAACTGACCAGTCCTATGGCCGTCTAGCTGCTGTCCAGCAGCCATAGGATTGTGCCCTAAAGGTAACACTTAAGCCATAAGAAATGTGTGAGTTTTTAAGGTGCCACAAGACTCCTTCCTGTTTTGCTGGAGCAGACTAACCCGGCTACCCTTCTGGAAACCTACTTACAAGGAGTTTTACAGAGATGGAGAGGAAAGATCCCTGCCCTGAGGGGCTAATTCTAAGCCATTGTGCAGCACAAACTTATGAATATCTACTTAGAAGTAAGTCCCATTGTGTTCAATGGAGCTTGCTTCTAGGTCATGAGCATAGGATTGCAGTCTTAGTTTCTAAACTAATTCTCATTGACTGATGTTTTAACTTGTATTGCTTTTGCTTGATATTGTTTTATAATTTTGATTGCAGTAACGGTTGTATTTATTATTGATTTAACTACCTTGAGTGCCCTGTGGGCAAAACAGTGGGGGTTAACTATATCAATTAGATAAATAAACAGCGCAAAGGAAACAACTGAGGAAGAGGGAAGGGATGAATTGTAGAAGAATAGGTGTCTAGTGCAGTTACGTGGACTGGGCTTTGTTTCAGGGGGTAATGAGGATTCTGGATTTGTGCTGAATGCCCTATGGCAGCCTTTCCCCAACCTGGTGCCCTCTGGATGTGCTGGACTGAGACGCCCATAATTCTCATCCTGTGTGACCTATGCTGGCTGGGAATTATGGGAGTTGCAGTCTTACACATCTGGAGGGCTCCAGTTTGGGGAAGGCTGTATCATGGAAAAGGTGGGGTTGGGGAGGGATTTTAAAGAACTAAGAACACCTCACCTCTCGTACGCCGTGATAACAGTTTGCAAAATGTTGATCACAGGTTGCTCATCTAAATAATACTTTTTGACACATTTTGGCTACCAGGAAGTCATTTTTGGGGGGGAAGACTTGTGGTTTCCAGAGCAGCTGGTTAATGGGTGAAGCTAAAGGGGGAAGGTTTTGATAGGTCATGGGGCGCAGCCTGGGGCATTTTTGGCAAGTTGTGGAGGAACGTTATGGATGGGTCTGGTGGCTCAGGGTCAAGAACAAACAAAAATATAACTCCCCCATTCCCCTATATCTGGTTTGTTCAACAAGAAGACCCAATACTGAACCCAAGGCAAAAATACCAAATGTTTGAGAGCTTCTACCGTGGTTGGCTGAAGGATGCTGAGAGTTGTAATCCAACTGATTTGGAGAGTACCAGATCGAGGGAGGCTGATGCAGACACTCTTCCATCTTCTCAAAGCTGTTTGGAACCTGACCTTCTCTTTCTCTTTCCAAAGCCGCCCCCTGAAATGTATGAAGTGCAAAGAAGGCTCCCCGGTGTTAATCATCCGCGTCGGGGATGCTTTTTGCAAGTAAGTGTGATGGACAGTTTTGTCGCCTTAGCAGTGGGCACAGCTGCCTTGCTCTGAAAGCTTGCTGTGGTCTATTGCAGAGCTGCAAATGCCTTGGCTTCTGTTGAGGGAGCTGGTGGGTTTACACAGTTGCAGATACCATATAGAAGAAGAGCATGGACTCCCAAAAATCTTCCACACGTTTTTCTGGCAGCCTAATGTAGTTGCTGTAATACAGCCTCCCTTCTTGAGTGTTCTTGCTTGCTAAAATTAAAGGCATTCTGCCTGTGGCATCTTGGTGAGTGGTTAAGTTGATCTTATTGACATGCATCTGTTCTGGTTCGTAGGACCTGTTTCAAGGATTATTTTGTTCACAAGTTCCGTGCCATGCTTGGGAAGAATCGCTGCATTTACCCTGGAGAGAAGGTCCTGTCTGGTTATTTCTTGATTGAGGGGTGGGGTGGAGGGGAAAGGAAACTACAACTCTAAGCAACAGGCATGTTGTCTAACCATCTGTGGATGCACTCCTTCTTTACTGCAGGTTCTCCTTGCATATTCAGGTGGCCCTGCCTCCAGTGCAATGGTGCGGCAAGTGGAAGAGGTACATAGGAACATAGAAAGCTGCTTTCTACTGAGTCAGACCCTTGGTCTGTCTAGCCCAGTATTGCTGACACTGACTAGCAGCAGCTCTCCCTCCAGGGTTTCAGGCAGGAGTTTCTCCAGCCCTACCTGGAGGTACCAGGAATTGAAACTGGGACCTTCTGCATGCAAAGCAGGGCTCTGCCATTCAGCTATGGCCCCCTCCTCCATGATCTGCCTGTGACTGCCAAGAAGGCTAAACAGTCGGAGAGTGGAAAGAATTTATGTTTGGACTGGGGACTAGTGGCCTGGTTCTTAAATGGTGGGGTTAAGCCCCATTCAAGAATTCTAAGCCATCAAGGAGGGTGAGTTTCCTGCCTTTCCTCCCAGCTGCAAAGGTTTGCAACCTCTAAGAGCACTGCTCACAGCAGCTGCGGAGAGGCAGCTGGGGGCATTGAAGGGAGTTCTAGCTGCAGCAGCTTCTGCTTCTCTTGTTTCCTACTCTGGCTGGCTTTAAAAGGATATCTGAGATGCGCCACTGATGCCTCTTTAATAGCAAACTTAGATGGGACGTGCTGACAGAAATAATTGTTATTTATTACATCTCTTTACCATCTTATAGCCAGAACTCTCTAGGTGGTTCACAAAAAATAAAACCATAAAATACAACATAATAAACATAATATAAAAGCTTTAAAATTTTTTAAACAGAATAAAACCAGAGTAGAAACTAGAGTAAAAACCAGCAGCAGTGTCAAGACCTGAAAACACAGTAATACATTTAAAACACAATAATCCAGGGATTGGGAACCTTCTGCCTGCAGCAGATCCCCATCCAGTTTGCCAGGACGCCCGGTGATGCGACATACTTCAAGTTCTTTGTACCAAAGCTGTGCCTTGCTTTCTCCTCATAGGGCCTGAGCAGGGAAGCAGCCAAGAAACTCCGCTTCAAGCCGGGAATCATCTACGTCGATGGTGAGAAACGTTTGCTGTGTGTGTTCTCCTCTGTGTTTGGGAGACGGAAGGCTCGTGGTGGGATGAGTCAAAGCAGAGACAGGTTGTTCAGGCTGAAACACCATGGCATCAACATGTCTTTACTGTTCTCTCACATTAAAAAAACCCATACCTGTAGACCCAGGGTGGGAAACATTTTCATCCTGAGGGCCAAATGGCAAAATGGGAAAGGTCCCAGGGGCCATGTTCCATCTGTGGGCAGAGCCACAGGCAGAGTGTGAAGGGCCAGATGTGGTTGTTAGCATTTTAAGACTATTCAGGAGTAAGAAGGGAAAGGCTTCTTCTTGTCTACTCAGAAGTAAGCAAGACTGAATCATTCAGCAGCACTTTCAGATAGCATCTCAAATACGAAGCATGTATACTCCCAAGTAAGTAGGTCTCCTGCCTGCAAAAGGCACAGCTTAATTCTATGCAACAACTTGATTCTTCGCAGGCTATTTAAAGCTTTATTGCCTTTAAATACCCTCTTGTAGCCGATCAATGAGTGGAGATAACAGCAAAAGAAGCTTGTGGCCTGGATGGGGATGTCTCCAACCTGCGGGACAGAAGTGCCCCATCCCTCCGATAGACAAGAATGCCTTTATGCTTTTTTCTTGCCTTTATGGAAAATCTGGAGTCTTCTAGGGTGCCAAGGTGGTCACATCCTTGCTACATACAGCAGCTGGAGTGGAGTTAGAGAAGGCAATTTCTGTAGTCAGCCATTGACTGTTACCCAGGCACTATCCCTTTTTGCATCAAAACAAATTTGGGCAAACGTTTTGGATGAGGTGCCTATTTAATTGCAGGGACAGTCCCCATAGTGACTGTCCTGAGAGAGTGTGGAGGTGCTCCATCAAAGCCCTCTTCAGTTGGCTCACCTAATCTTCCTGACACTCTTTCTTGCCATGTAGAGGGAGCTGTATGTGGACAGAGCCTGGACAAGCGGAAGGCGGTCCGCGGTCAGGTGGAGATGATCCTGCAAGCCACAGGGATCCCCACTCACCTGGTGTGTTTGGAAGAGGTAAGGAAGGCGTAAACAAGGAGAGGCAAGGCTGGCTGGATAAGGTCCTTCTTTTGCTGCAGTTTCCCCATTTGGGCACATTAGGGTCTTTGCGGGGTGTTAGCAATGGCCTTATTTGGACAATGATGCTGCTGTTTACTCACTGACATACCAAACTGCTCTCAGTTGGGAATTGTAAGGTGCTGCTCTACACTGGTAATTTACTTCTTATCTCTCTAAGTAGGATAGCCTTAAAGCTATCGTTGGTGAGTTTTAGACTACTTTGCAGGGAAGAACAGCTGTCAAATAAAAGAGTCCAAAGTGATGGTCTGGGGGAATAAGTCCCAGAAGCACAAGTGAACACTTGATAAGCCCTCTGGAGAGTTAGTATGGGGTTCTCTAAATCCCTGGGTCTGATCTTTCATGGAAGACCTGCATGGAAATACCACATAGCCACCACCAAACTCCTGAGCATAACCAAACGGATTGACTCTCTAACTGATCCCGTAAGAGAGGCAGGTCCTCTCTTACAGAGCTACTTTAGGGCCTTTTGGAAGAGCCAAAGACAGACAGAATGTTCCTGTAGCTCATTGTTCTTGCAAGAATCGTGGTCAACAGAATATTTTGTGGTTTAGACACTGAATTAGGGGTGCAGAACTATATATGGTGGGGGGTGGATTGTCCCACACCAGGCTCTCCACAGGCTGGATGATGTCCGTGGGTGTGGCAACACTCACTGACATCAGCACACCACTCATTTCCATGCCTCAGCATGGAGAAAGGGACTTGGCGGAAAGCTGCCCATGACCCTGGCTTCATGTAGCGTCTGGTGTCTCTGCGAAGTGACATTTTCCTGCATCCCCTGCCAGCTGCATCCCCATGCACCTGTAATTTCCAATTTCAGGGGCCAAGCCTCTGACGCCTGGAGGAACCTGTGGTTCTATGGGCTGGATTGCAGAGCCCAGGAGGTTGGACTAGGCCCATGTGTCAGGGGTTCTGCGCCCTTGCAGTAAAGCAAGGAGACAAGGGGGGGGGGTGCCTACTTCTCTAGTGCAGCAGTAAAGCAGAACTTGAATCAGATGAAATGCATTCTGCATACTGAAACATAGAAACAAGGAATTCTGTGAGTTCTGTCAAGACCTTCAGTAGATCACTGTATGTAGAAAAAGAGAACCACCTCTTCCTTGTACTCTTGTATTCCAAGGCTGGGTAAGCCTTTTCTCATCACACCAATAGGGTACCGTAGATTCCAGTTGGATGGTTAGAAGCCTTTAGCCTTTTTCAGAACTGCGGCCTTCGAAGGCGGGCAGGAAGTGGTGACCCAGACAAAAGACGGCCACCAGCAGTAGCATTGACAGATTTCATCAAAAGCATGAAGGAAATAATAAAGTCTGACTCCTGAATTCCATTGGTCAGTGCTAAATGATAAATGGGACAGACTCTGATGTAAACAAAGCAGAGATGGAATAAATGTCAGTGAAACAGTAAATCTCTCTCTTAATAGTGGGTCAGGCAATAAGACAGAAGAGGCATTTGTCCTGTTAAGAGTAAGATCTAAGGAGAAGTTTCAAACTTCTTTTCTCACCAAAATCAGCCATTACTTGAAAATCTAAACCGGGGTATTAAACCTTGGGCCTGTGGGTCAAATTTGGCCCAACTGGGCTCTCAGTTGGGCCCTCCAGGGTTCCCCAATGGCCACGCCCCCTTCCCTAAACACCAATTGTTTGGTGGTTTCTTGGCTCTTGTGCACTTTTTTCCCCATTCTGAAATGCTGAAATGCTTCTCCTAAGGCTTGTGAACTGGCTAAAATATGCTGGTATTTGACCCCACCCCTTTTGTCTTCGGCTCCACCCATTGCAGGAAAGCAGCTCCCAAGCATTTCTCCAGTGTCCCTAGGGCTGCACGGAGTTTGACCTCTCCTGATCTAGACAATTGGTAAAATGTAATCGTCTGTATGGGTTTGGGGCAGGCCTAACTGCCTTTTGGTGTCTGCTTGGGCCAGCACTCTGCATTTGTCACAGCTGATGCCAAAGCCCCCTCTATGCACTTTCACAGGTGTTTGACCTTCCTGGTTCTGTCCTGCGCACACTTTCCCACAATGCCGCTCACCAGGGCCACAGCTACAAGGAAGCTGTGGACAGCTTCATAAGATGGCAGCGGCAGCAAAGAGAGGAGGTGGGGGACCCAGCAGGTGCCTTGAAGGACCAAGTGACAGAGCTTAGCATACAAGACTCTTCACAGAAGGAAGGGCTGGCAGTTCAAGGAGTTGGGTCTCCCCACATTTCCCATACTGAAGAATTGATCCGCCTCTTTGCGGCTGTGAAAACCCTGACTGCAAAAGAGGAGCTTCTTCAGACACTCCGGTGAGCATGTGGCCTGGATCCTTGTCTTGGATAGAGATGTCTTTCCATAGGTTAGAGTGCTGCTGGGTGAATTCCCAGCATGCATCGCTCTCTGGAATGGGCAGCCCATGGCCTGCATTCAGAGTTGGGCCCATCAAGTTCTTGCTATCTCTTTAACTTGCTTAATAGGGGGCCATTGAACCCCAGATCCTGGCTAATCCCATGAGCAAGAATCCTTGATCTTAGGGCATTTGCTGCAAGTGCTCCTTTACATTGGCAGAACGGCTGACAGAGAGGCTGCAGGTACAGGCACAGTCACTTATGAAGTAGGCACATCCTGATCAACCTCTCCTGAGCAGCACTCTCAGGTTCTTGTGGAGGCAAGACTTATAGTGGACCTCGTGGCCACAAAGCCTCTCTGTTCTGTCTACTCTGTGGCTGCTACTTTTTTAATTGCTTTTGCCATCCTTGGTGTAGCTGCACAGAGGAGTGAAGTCATTGCTGCTTGCTTTGCTGGTTCCTGTTGTGGTTCATGGCCCTGGGAATGGGGTGTACCGTTTCACGCTGTGGGTTCTGTTGAGATCCTGGGCAGTAGCCTGAGTTGCATTGTTCTGCCATGGATCAGAACTTGAGCACGGGTCGGGTTCCTCAGGGAAGCAGCATGGAAAGAGATCAGCACCATGGAAAGTTCCAAGTGGTGCCGGGGCTGGAAGCCAGCCAGGGTTGTTGGTGTATTGCTCCAACAATGAGAAGAGCAAGACTGAGGCTTAAATAAGAGTGTTGTTGCATTTAGGCTGGTTGGCCCCACCTCCATACTGACCGAGGCTTTGTCTCTTAAAGAGTCCTGGCCTGTTTTAGCAGCCTCAAACTGCAACATGGTGGGAGCGGCTGTGGCATGCTAGTGTCCTCATGGCCCAAGTCTCCAGAGTCTGAGGATGGGAATGAGAACATCTTTCGATGCAGGGGAGCTGACCCCTGGCTCCTTCTGGAGAACTGAGTCCTGGGAAGGTGGAAGCGTCATCATGCCTTTCTCCAGCTAAGTCTTCTGCCGGACCATTACCTCTGGAGGCTCGTCCTCTGAGGACAAGGGGTTGGAATCCTCCAAAGATGAAACTTCAGGGTCCTAGGCCATGACAACAGGCAGCCAGACCATGGTCCATTGCAAGAATTGACAGATGGCTCCCGCCTCCCCTGTTTTCAGGAACCACCTGATCCTGCATGTGGCCCGGATGAGTGGATACGTCAAGGTGATGATGGGGGACAGCTGTACCCGGGTGGCCGGCAAGCTACTGACCAACCTCTGCCTGGGCCGGGGGGCCTTCCTGGCCGTAGATACGGTGAGAGAGCCGGGCCGTGCTGCTGCTAAGAACTCTCCCCCTGGCTTGATCCACTTCTTTTCATCGTCCTGGCTGTGGCATGTGTTTTCTTGCCCTGTGCAAGAGCTGTGCCCTCTCTAGCTCAAAGAGGCAGCTGCTGTCCCCACAGATCGCCACAACAATGGGAAGGTCCCTGCTCCCCTCTCCAGAGAGCACGTTTGGGGCTGGCCCATTTTAGCCTGGGAAAGCAGAGGCACCTCCAACGCCCCAGCCGGCAAGCAAAGGAACAAGTCAGTTTTGGACTTGAGAGGGGAGCAGGGGGTGGTCTCTGACCTCTTCCAGGGGGGCAGCATAGGCACAGGGACTCAAGCGTTGCAAGCCTATGCAGACTTAACCTGGGAGTAAGCCCCATTGAACACAGAGGGGCTTGCTTCCAAATAAACATACATAGGATTGCGCTGAAGGGGAGGAGGAGCGGGGCCCTAGTGACCCCGGATTTTGGCTTGGCTTTCCAAGGCCAGCCAAATTCATTCCCCCCCCCCTTTCTGCTGTCACTGTCCTGGGGTTTCCACAGGTGGTCACTGTTCCACACAGCTGTCTCAGTCAGTCTCCCTCGATTTGTTTGATCTCCTCACATCCCCATATTTTATTTGTTTATTGACCACATATATACTGCTTCCCATTTGGAAAATCCTAAAACGGTTCAGAGCATACTACAAAGCAATGCATATTTAAAAACATAGCAGCATTTAGATAAGCAAAGGGCTGGGAAAAGCCAGGGGGCAACAGCCGACCTGGCCTTTTCTCCCTGGCTCACTCCCCATCTCTCTCTCCCCCCGAAAGGGCTTTGCCGACAGCCGCCACGGTGACGTGCTGTTCCTGCGCCCCATGCGGGAATATCCTGCCAAAGAGATTGCCTTCTACAATCACCTCTTCGGGGTGCCCACCATCTTCACACCAGCCCTGGACACCAAAGTAAGAGGGGTGCAGCTCGCAGGCTCCTTGACCGGAGTTGGAAGAGAAGCTGGCCCACCCTGTTGGGTGCCTTCCATGTGACAGCTCCAGGAGGGTGGGGCTGGGCCCCCTCCCCCTCCCCCTCCAGCAGGAGAGTGACAGCCTGGCACCCTGCTTTCTCCTTCTCCAGGCCTCTGGCAGAGCCAGCATCCACCACCTGATTGAGAGCTTCCTCTGCAAGCTGCAGTCCGAGTTCCCTTCCACGATCAGCACCGTCTACCGGCAAGTGTGCCTCCTGCTGGCCCATGTTGCTCCTGCTGGTGGCAGATGGCCCGCTGCTGCCTCTAGGCTGGGGTGGGCCATTTGCAGCCCTCCAGATAGTTTGACTTACAACTCCCATCAGCCCTCGCCAGAAGAGGGATGTCGGAGAAATCCACAATGGAACCAAATGGGTGCAGTTTTCTGTGAATCTGACGGGCGGTTTCTGTGGCGGGCCAGCTTCCCCCCCCTCAGGCGGATTCCGCAGACTTGTGGACCAATTTTGTAACTTTCCTGAATGTCGCACAAATTTTGTCTTAGAAAAATATGCAAAATAAAAAACACAGCCAAAAATGTGCATTTCCCCCATAGGCTAAAGCATGAAAACGCGCATTTCAGGGGCGATTTGTGCATTTTTGCACATGCAAAATTGTGCACCTGCACAACTGCGCATTTTTACAAATTCAGGACCCCCACCCCAAATTCTGTGGATGAGTGGACAATGGGATGAAAGGTGCCTAATCTGTGAAACGCAGACAGATTGGATTTTACACAATCCATACATCCCTAAGCCAGCATAGCCAGTGGTGAGCGAGGATGGGAGTTGTAGGCCAGAACATCTGGAGGGAGCACTCAGTACTGTCCACCATGCCAGTCTCCCTCCCGCCAAGCTGTAGCAACTTGTACTCATTGTGGCTGTTCACACAACATGCTAACCCACACTTAGTGGTTGAGTATGGCTTGTTGTTGAACTATGGGCTAGCGTGTTGTCTGAACCGAGGACATTTTCCACAGGGTGCCTTGTTAACCATCCTGAACAACCCAACAACAAGCCGTGCATTCTCAAGATGGCTTGTTTGAGAAAAATAAGCCACACTGCATGGTTAGCAAGCCACCCTGCAGAAAATGTCCTGGGTTCAAACAGCATGCTAACCCACCATTCAACAACCACCAACACTCAACCACTGAGTGTGTGTTAGTGTGTTGTGCGAACCCAGTCATTATCAGTAGGGCTTGGGGCAAGAATCCCCAGCTTTTGCAGGTGGAGTACATGGTGCAAATCAGGTAACTATGCATGTGTTGGTGGTGGTGTAGTTATAACTTGTTCCTCAAGGCAGGAAAGCCGCACATCCTGACCCTGCAAATCTAGCTCACCGCCCTTTTTGAATTCTTGAGATTATCGGATAATTCTTGCAGGGTTTAAAGTTTGCTTTGGCCACTATAAGGGCTAGAAACTATTTTTCATAAAAGACAGTTTGTAGAGATTCTTGGGGGGATGAATTCTGTGCTGGATGCCAAATGTGTGCACAACATGCACAAACCTGGTTATGTGACCTCCCCATGGCAAATGAGGTGGGGTCAAAGGTAGGCATGGTGAGGCAGCAGGGGCCCACTGGCAAGAGCTCCCCTGGACTTGCTCCTCCTCTGCACCACTGCAGCCTGCTTGCCACCTGCCTTTCACTTCTGCCCAGGCTGTGGTGGTGATGGTGAGGAGGAGGAGCCGTAGATGCTGCAGCCTCCTGGCTCCCTGGCTCTCTGCCTGTTCAGCAAGCGAGTGGGAGCAATGATGAGGAAGAGGCAGAGGGGCAAGGGCAGGCAGGGAGAAGGTAGACTGTGGCAGGGGGCCCCTTGAGGGGGCCTTGCCCAAGGGCCTTCAAACACCTGGACCCAGCGCCGGGCGAGTAGCTGGCAGTTCTATGTCAGGCCCGAGGGATATGAGCAAGGTGGATATTTGGGGAGGAACAGCGGGAGACTCGCCTTGCCTTGCTTCCCCCTTCCCTGATGTTTTCTCTGGTCTGCCTTGCAGGACTGGGGAGAAGCTCAGAGTGACCCCTCGAGATCCCAGCCCTGGTGGCTCCACAGGGTGGGCACGGTGCCTCCTCTGCCTCTGTGCCCTGGACACCAACGTTGGTAGGTGGGATGCGGAGCCCAGGTGGGAAGTGGAGCATCGGAAGGAACCAGGAGGCCAGCAGGCCCTGGCCTCCCACACACTGGGCCACATGTCTCCACTGCAGGACACCAGAATGGGAGAGTAGGTGCTGTGCAGATAGAGGTGCCCCCAGCCGGGGAATCCAGGGCAGGAGGGCCGCTGCTTCCCTCTTGGCTGCTCCAGCAGTCTAAGGCAGCCCCTGGGACACTGGCCAACCTGCCTCCTGCACAACGCCAGGACATTGTTCTCTAGAAGTGATGGGGAATCTGTCTGGGGTGATCCTGATTCTAGCCTGTGTAGAAGAACTGGTTAACTCCCTGGGGTGCAGAACTTAAGGCCCAGGGACCAAATCTGACCCTCCTGCTTTCCCTAGAAGGCCACACCCCTTCCCCAGCCACTGATCACTTAGATGTTTCCTGGCTTTTGTGCAGTTTCCCCCCATTCTAAAAGGCTGGGAGGCCTCTCCTGAGGCTTAGTTACTGGCAGGAAGGGCTTTACGCTAAAACAGGCTGGCGTTTTGGCCCTGCCCTGCCCTGCCCTGCCCACCACTGGAATGCGGCCCCCGAGAGCTTCTTTGAAATGGAATTCAGCCCATGGGCTGAAAGAGGTTCTGCACTGCTGCCGTGTGTCCAGGGCTCAGTAGTCTAGTTCCACCTGTTGGGCCATCCAGAAACACAGCTTCTTTGATGCACTAACTCTGCTCTCCTCGCAGTGGATGGATCCTCCTTGCAGTCGACGCTGCTGTCGGAGCAGCTCTGCCAGAAGCCGCCTCCACCATCTGCTGAGAACGGCTGCTGCGGAGGGGCCTGGGCCCAGACAGGGTGCTGCAAGGACCCTCCAGTGATAGGGTGAGGAGAAACAGACAGGGTGCCGGATCCAGGGTTAGCCCCACCAAGAGCCTAAGCCTTGTACAGGTGGGGCAGAGCCCCTGCTACTAGGCTCACCGCCATGCCCCTCCCTGTACCTTCTTCCCTGGAAAATGTGTTTCTGGGTGGCCACAACGTGGAAGCTTGATTCTCCGCCTTCCTGCTTCCCCCCCACAGAGATGCTTCTGGCCATGCCCAGCTTCTCCCGTTGCTCTGCTACAGCTGCCGTCTGACCGTCCGAGACATGGTAAGCATGCAGGAGGAGACAGAGTGTGGGGTCTTTCTGTTGCATTGGCTAATGAGACAGTCCAGGGGATCGCAGCATGCTCTTCTGCTCTGGGGCTTCAGGGCAGCAAGAAACCACCACCAAGTTGTTTCAGAATGGCCAACTTCCGCTTTCCCAGCTGAATTTGACTGTAGCACTGGTAGACAGTGTGGTGTCCATGGGCACCAGTGTGCCACCGAGACACCCTACTCCTCCCAATGTTTATTTAGAAAATATTTCTATATTTTCCTGCTGGGACTGCTTCCAAGCGAAGTGGGAGCCTCTAGCAGTTGCCACCTTCATTTCCCAGGAATGCCCGTGGGTGGGTTACTGGTCCTTTGTGACTAATCGTTCCCGCCCAGGACAGTTTCACAAATGTCCAAACGTGGCCACGGGCCCAAAAGCTTTGCCTAGCCCCTGACATAGCGAGAGAACCGGCTGCACTGCCTGTGCCTATGTGAGTGGGGGAGAGGAACTTTGCGAGGCCAAGCAGCATGCACAGATGATGAGCTCCCTGCCACCACCTGTGGACCAAGAGGCCTGCTCAGCAGAAATTCGACTTGGGAAGATGCTGCCATACCTTGGCGCTGGGTGGAAAAGGGGAAAGGCCTCCCGTCCTCCGTCTGCATTTTACCAGACTGAGAGGGGTGAGCTGCAAACTTTTATCTCAGCAGACTCCTGCTCTGCACTCGGGAGCTCTCGCTTTGATTCACCCAGGCTCTTTTCCTTTCCAGAGCACTTTGGAGCCCCTCCCACCATACATCCACTCGGAGGCTGAGCGACAGCGATGCAGGTATGCGCTGGGGCCTTTGCAGCGCAGGGACTCGTGCAGTGGGATAGAGCCATCTCCAGACACAGACGCTTAAGAGGAAAGGCAGATTGGGCGTGGGATCACTCCACGTGTCAAAGAGGACAGAGAGTAGAACTGTTGAACCTCTTTCAGCCCGAGGGCCAAATTCAGTTTGAGATGGAGAATGAAATCAGGGAGGCATCCCAAGGTGAAAACGTTGTAGTAATGGGTGACTTCAGTTTCCCTTACATAGACTCGATAGATGCATGTTCAGATTATGGCAAAGAGATCAAGTTTCTGGACACCCTAAAAAAACGGTGCCCTAGAAGAGCTGGTCATGGAATCAACCGGAGGGGAGGAGGCCAAGTATTTAATCCTACCTCATGCCCATGACTGGATGCAAGATGTGTTGTTGAACTGATTGTAAAACAGAGGGAGGCAACCTGGTGCCCTCCAGATGTTTCGGAGTACAATCCCCAGAATCCCTGACCACTGGCCCCACTGCTCGGGGCTGAAGGGAGTTGTAGCCCAAAAGCCCTGCCGGGCACCAAGTTATAAACAGTACTACAGTGTTATCAACATTACGTACGTGGACAATTGCTACGGGGTTCCACCTGTCTTTCTCGGGTACAGGGAGGATGCTGTTTTTGCTGACTGAGGCCTCTGCTCCTCCCACACAAAAGCAGCAATTGTCCACAAAGGTCCCCAAACTGCCTCGCTTAGGCACTTGCATGTACATTTTCTCTCCCTCCCTCCTTGTAGGGCTGCAATGAAGCAAGAAATCCAAGAGTTCTTACTTGAAGACGACCCTCAACTGATAGCGGAAGCTCCACCCTGACCGTTTGCTGCTCAGATGTTCTAAGCTTTTGCTGGGCTGTGGAGTAAACAAAATAGAGCACACAGTGCGAGAACAACGCCACCAGCAACTCTGCTAGCTGCTGAACGCTCCTTACTGTAGGACAGACTTTGCCACCCGGGTGCTCTCCAGCTTTGTTGGGACTGCAATACTTAGCCTTTCCTTGCCTGTGTTTTAATGAGTTTTTTAAATGCAAGTACATTATTTTGAATCCAGGAGTGGTTGGCTCACCCTGGCTTGAGGTGGTGGTGGGTGGGGGGGATGGGGACCTCCTACTAACAGGAACATCTTAAATCATTGCACATTCAAAAAGTGCTTGAGAATCCTTACTGGTTGTCCCCACAACCCCTTTGAGATTGAAGTCCCCAGTACTTCCATTTTTCTAGATAAGAACTGAATCTTGGTGGGGGAATAAAGACAGTGATTCCCGCCCTTGCTTGATAGAGAATATCTCTTGAGCAAAAAGAGTGCCAGCCTCCTCGAAGGCCCAGCATTAATGGATTAATTTATTAAGGCAGGAGTCCCCAGCCTCTGTGCGTGTGTTGTGGGCACTCTCACAAAAAGGTGGGCATGGCCAGCCACAAAAGACCCATTGTACTGCAGGCAAACGGGTGGGATTGAAAGAAAAGTAACTTGCTCAAGAACCTTAACCTCAAGGCAGAGGTGGGGTCTGAGCTGCAAAATGCAAAACCGCTCTTCGGACCCCAGATAAAGATGTCGGGGGAAGGCAGCCCTTTGCTTTGCTGCATGCCAGCCTCCGCATTCAAAAAAGAGGTGGAATTTGAAGAAAGAAAATAAAAGGGGGACAGGGAGCCTGGCGGTGCCAAGAGAGTTAGTTGCCAGCACATTGAGGAAGATGGCTATAGCCCACCACCACGATCTGAGCAGCTGCAGCTGAGAGGCCCTGTAGAGAGCAGGTGGGTTGAAAACATCTAAATTTTGCCTTTCCTTGCAAATTTGCTACAGGTACCCCCAAGAGAGTGGGGTAAGGATGAAGCTGCAAATCCCACTACGGGGAGTGGAGGGGAGAATGCATTCCCTCTCTTCCCCCCCACCTGCAATTCCCCCTTTCTCCCCATCCAGTATGACCCAGCATCATTCATAATCACAGTTTTTATTTTTGTTATATAGATCTGTATAAATAAAACCACCTCCTTTAGAAAAAAGTCTATAGATTCCATGCCCCCCCTCTTGTTCCCAGCAGCGGGGGGTGGCACTTAGTGATGTCTTGGCTGTGGTGAAGGGGGGGGCAGAGATGGGCAGGGAGTGTTTGTGGCAGCATGAGAACAAGAAGAGGGGGAGGAGCTCCACACCCCCACCCAGGGAGGTGCAAGCAGATTATTGCTCCGCATCAACGCTGGGCTTTTCGACTGCAAGAGACCCTCGCAAGTCAGTCTGCAAAAACTTCACGGTACGGGTGTCCCACACAACAGCCTCCATTAAGACAGGGAGGGTTTGGGGTGCAAGGGGTAGAGGTGGCTGCTTACATCCCAGCATTCTTAAAGCCCCCCCCTTTTTTTAATAAAAAAGGATAAATCTGTTTCAAAAAGTGACAGTGTTTCTCCTCTCCCCTAAGTCAGTGAGGCAGTAGGTTTGGCTCAGAGGTTAAGAGCTGCCCCACCCACGGAGCCTTAAGCAAGGTGGGGTGGTGGGAGAAAGATGGGCAGTTTCTGGATCCAGTGGAGCAGCTCAGCATCTCCTCCAGGTCCATATTTAGGCCCCCATCTGCCCTTTGGATGGAGAAGGCGGTTCCTTAACACCCTTCTCATGGGCTGCATGTGCTCAGATCTCTTCTGGCTCCTCCTCTGCTTCCTCATTCCTTCTCACGAGTCCACTTGATCATGGTCTCCGGCGAGCGGTACAGGAAGATGAGCTTGGCGTACAGCTCCTCCTCCAACTCCAGCTCGCCCGTTTCGCGCACCAGGAAAATGTCATGGCACAGCTTGAGGATGCGGTCAACGCAGGGCAGCTCCTCGAACATGATGGAGTGCGAGATCTCGCTGAAGAAGCCCCGTACAAACTTGCCAATCACCAGCACGATGGAGACGTAGAGTCCCATGATCCTGGGGGAGGCAGAGAAGATTTATGTATGTATGTATGTAAAACGTTTGTATCCTGCCCTATATCATCTCAGGGTGGCACACGGATAAAATCAGTTTAAACAGTATAAAACAATAAATAATGTAAACAGCTAAAAGCATATTAAACCATTAAACAAGCTAACACCAATTGAAAATCTAAAAACAATAAAACAGTTAAAACAGCGTGCAACTTTAGGGAATTCAAGATGGGATTATCCGAGCGACAGCCAGAGCTGCATGGAACCCGCAGAGCTTCGCACATGTGCAAGACTGCGCAATCATACTTCTTTGACAGTCACATGGTTGGCTCTCACTCTCATAATACTTAGACCCTGAAGGGGTCATCCCATGAAGCTGACTGGTGGGAGATTCGGGACAGATAAAAGGAAGGACTTCTTCACACAGTGCAGAGTTAAACTGGAATTCACTACCCCAAGATGTAGTGATGGCCCCCAATTTGGATGGCTTTAAGAGGGGGTTGGACAAATTCCTGGAGGAGGAGAAGGTGACCGATGGCTACCAGTCTTGATGGCTATGTGCTCCCTCCAGGATCAGAGGCACTCTGCCTATTTACATCAGTTGCTGGAGACATCTCATGTCCTACTTGTAGGTTTCCCACGGGCAGCTGGTTGACCACTGTGGGAATAGAATGCCAACTAGATGGATCCTTGGTCTGATCCAGCAGGGCTCTTATGAATTACCACTGTGACTGAGCAGAAGAAGGTGATGGTGGTAGACTGGTTGGGGTGTGGGATTTACCACACCTTTGAAAGCTCTTATGTATAAATATTGCTTTGTAGTTAGGAAACTAATATGCCTCTCTCCCTGCAAGGCTATGTGTGTGGTGGTGGGCGGGGTGGTGGTGTTTAACATGCAGGGAACTTGGTACATGGGGGAAAGGGCTGGCCCTGCCATAAGACAGAGTGAGGTGGCTGCCCCAGGCTACAGATGTGAGGGGTGGGCAGAAAATGGCTGTGAATTAATACGTGACAAGGCTGGGTGTGCCACGTGGACTCCCTGTGCCCCGTAAGCTAGCCTGCTGCCCTTAGGCAGCAGCAGAGGATGCTAGAAAGTCCCACGTTCAATCCCCGGCAGCATCGCCAGGTAAGAAAGTTCCTGCCTGAAACCCTGGAGAGCCATTTCTGCCTGTCAGTGTCGACAATACTGGGCTAGATGGACCCAGGGTCTGACTCAGGATGAGGCAGCTTCCGCTGTTCCTACCTTCCAGTCAGGTCAGCTTCTGTACATGGAATGGGGAGGGGGGCCCATATTGTCCTTTGCCTCAGGCAGCAAAATGTTTGGGCTGGCCCCGATGGAAGAGTGATCACAAACTGCACCCCAACAAACAACCTGAGGTGGTACAGTCCACCCTACCACAACATTCTGCTGCATGGATAGACCAGGCCCAAGGGCAAGGAGGGGGAGACTATTACAGCTTTTGAAGCAGGGGTGTTGAACCTCTATGAGCCCGAGGTCCCACTTAAATTCCAGAGAAGCTCTCGGGGGCCGCATTCCATGAAGAAAAGGCAAAAGGGACAGAGCCCCCGATGCACAAAATATCAGCCTATTATAAGCCTTAAAGTTCTTCCAGCCAGTAACTCAGCCTTAGGACAGGCATTTCAACCTTCCAGAATGGGGGGGAAACGGCACAAAAGGCAGGAAACCAGCCAACAATTGGTGGTTGCTGGGGGGAAGCGGTGAGCCACCTGGTGGTGCTGGGAAGAGGGCGTGGCCACCTGGGAACTCTCAGTGGGCAACATTTGCTCCCTGGCTGGGCCGCATTTGGTCCATGGGCCTGAGGTTCCACACCCCTGTTTTGAGGGCATCTTGTGCATATATCATGATGCTAAGCAAGCAGCCTGCTCAGTGCGATTTCCATCAACCAAAGGCGAGCCAACTTGTGGCCTTCTACTGACTCGAGTGTCGCTCAGCAGCTGGGCACCTGCTTTGCATGCAGAAGGCGCCTGGCCCCATCCCTGGCACCTCCAGGCTGGGCACGGAAAGACCTCCTGATCTGGATTACTCACCCATAACCTGCCAGGAAGCCCAGGCTTGGGGGGCTGACTTTGTCACTGAAGATGACCATGGGCAGGAAGTTGCAGTCTCGTTTGCAGTCGGCCAGCCGGATCACCCACCACTCGAGGAAGCTGGCGCTGCTGTTCCCAGGTCCTACCCGCTGCCGTTTCAGCTGCACCTCTACATCCAAGTAGCTGTCCTCATCATCTGACACCGCATACAGGGGCGTGGGGGAACAGAGATTGTGAATGAGGAAACAGCACTTTCTGAATCAGCCTTCCCCAACCTGGTGGCCTCCGTATGTGTTGGACTACAACTCCTATCATTCCCAGCCATGATGGCCACATTGGGGAAGGCTGTTTTAAATAAATTATATCATTACAGACTTGCTTTTCTCCTAAACTTAACCTGGTCAGGTGATGTGGGTTTATTAGAAGCCTTTGCATTGACCCCCCCAAAAAAAACTTCTCTGATACCTTATATCAGGGGTAGGCAACCTTTTGGGGCCTCTGGGCACAGTTGGCTATTTGAGAAAATGTCCTGGGCATCACTACAAAATGGCTGCTAGGGGAGGTGTGGCTAGTCACAAAGGACAAGTAAACCTGCCCAAAATACTGGGTTCAAGGCAGAGGTGAGAGAGTGGGCACGAAGGAAAGTGTCCAGGGCACCCTCATGCTGCTTACCGCTGCCTTAAATCAACTGGGGTCTTGTCTAGCACGTTGAGACTTGTATTTATAAAAAATAAATACACTGTGTTTTTAAAAAATACACTGTGTTAATTTTATATGCTGTATAAATACCTCAAAAATTTTCCAATAGCCAAAAGTATTTGAACTGAAATATTTGATTGCAGGGGGAAGAGAGAGAAATCAATAAAGTGTCTTTAATGTAGGTTAATATTCAAACAAATTCATAGGGACAGCCACATACTAAACGTTAATTTGCATCTTTGAAATTGTCCAGTTTGACTGGCGCTGAACCCCTTCATTATGTGACTAATATTTTAGGAAACAATGTGTTTCTAAAAATGGAAACTTTTCTACCCCACATCACTGACCCGAACAATCACTTCTATTCTGCACTGGTGAGTTAATGTTCTCTGTTCCCCTGATCAGGGCTGATCAGGGCTGCTTCTTTCTAGTCTGGACTTGCGGAAAGGCAAACGCCGGGCTACTGAGCTTTTAGGGCCAGCATCAGAGGCCCACAGCCGTTCTGTTGGTAGGAGAAAGCACAGGAACTGCTTGGAGTCCCCACCCACCCACCCACCCCCAAAGACTCACCAGGTAGCAATTGCTCTACAGGGTTAGCCTCAGGGCCATTAGGTGCACGGATGTAAGGAGGGAAGAGATGGGGAACTCTCCTGGAACAGAGCAGAATAAAAGACCAAGGATGAGAAGACATCTTGGTAGGGAGCACTCACACCCTGTAAAGCTCATACAGCCCGATGCATTTCCCCTTCTTTCTAATCACCTGAGCAAAATCCATTTGCCCCTCCACCCTTTATCCCACCCTAGCCTAGCACAGACTGCTGAGCCGCCCATGAGAGTGTCTCTGTGTGCGTTGGTCTCACTCTGTGCCTCTGTGAGTCTCCCTCTCTCTCCGTGTTGGTCTTTGTGTGTGTGTCTGCCTGTCTCTGTTGGGAAGATTCCGTGCCTAGAACTCACACAGGGGCATCATGGGTGCCTTGCAGCAGCCCTGCCAGATTTGTTCGCACGACGCTCTTCTGATCCAGATCCGTCGTGTGCTTCTCGGAGGTGTACTCCACTTTTCCCCCTTTGCCAAGGTCCCTGGGAAGGTGTGGTGTGGGTCAAGAAATAGAGAGACAGACAGACAGACAGACAGACAGACAGAGGAGTGACTGAAAGGCAAGCTGGAACAAGGTCTTAATAACTGTGTAGGTCCAACAGAACCAGGGGGCAGCAGGGTGAGAGAAAACCCAGAGAGCAAATGAAAAGCTGCGCCAGTTAGGTTAATGTATCAAATCCCTCTGTCACCTGTTACATCTGTGATCCTCTGCCTTGGCCATTTGTGGAACTGGGAAAGCTACAAAAATCTAGGAGTTAAATGCTGGAAGTCAGCTCCTGAGTTACACAAAGCCTGTTCACAGGCAGAACAAGGTGGAAACAGGGAACCCTTCAAAGGCGAGGCCAGAATGTCGGGGCTGATGCTAAGCAGGCAGCATCTGGCCTTGCAAACGATTAGTGATGGCTCTGCGCATCGCCCGAGCCGCGGGCCCTCTGCCCCGCAAGGCTCTGAGGCTCGTATCACAAGCCACAGTCCTAAACTGCCACCAAAAATACCTCTGGAAGTTCCACGTAAAGCGCAGGGTGATGTCGGAGGAGCCGTTACGGAGCTCCCAGCGCAGCTGCTCCCGGCTGGGCGGGCTGATGCTCCACAGCGAGCCGGAGCTGCCCTCAATGCGTGCCGTCACAATGTCCTCGTAGCCGTAAAGGGTGATGAACTGCATGGCCACCTGGGGGCAGCAGAGAGCACCGGGGGGCAGCGTCAGCATTCAGCTCAGGACGGCAGCCAGAGCTGCAGAGGGGGAAACGGGGCCAGCCCACCAGCCCTGCTGAAAGGCCTCCCCCATGAAGGCTCCCCCTCCCCTGACTGTCACTACCCCCAGCCACTCCAGCAGGCTGTGCTGAGGGAGAGGAGAGTGGAAGCAGGGCCGTTCCACCTGCCCTCATGAAAGACGGCTTCATTTTTTCCTCTTCCCTGCCCATTCCTTTTCCCTTGTGCATTTGTGTCTTTTTAGATTGTAAGCCTGCAGGCAGGGGCTGTCTTAAGCTGCTCTAGGAGCCTTTTTAGCTGAGGAAGGGGATAAAAATACTTTAAAACAAGCAAACAGTGTGGTGTAGCGGTTAGAGTGTTGGACTGGGACTCGGGAGACCTGGATTCTAGTCCCCACTCGGCCATGAGGTTCACTGGGTGACTTCGGGCCAGTCCCTCGCTCTCAGCCTAACCTACCTCACAGGGTTGTTGTGAAGATAAAATGGAGGGGAGGAGGACCAGGTAAGCTGCCTAGGTTTCCTTGCCAGAGGGGAAAAGATGGAATATAAATGTAATAATAAATAAATAGCCTCCCTCTCCTGCACAGCACCAGTGTGGAGCGGGAGGCCAGGGGGCGGGGGTCCGGGGGGTGGTCCGGGGGAGGAGAGCTGCTTCGGTTGCCCCCTGCAGGTACGAACGGCCACTACCCTCCCTGCCCTGTTTCCTTGAGGAACTCACTGGCTGCCGCTCAAACTTGTGCGTCAACACTTCATAATCCTGGGGGGTGAAGGCTTCGATTGACTGCTGTTGGGCACTCATGGTAAACAAAGGCTGAAAAAGAAAGGGAAGTGGAGAAAGGATCAAGGACCCCTCAAAGCCACCTATGCCACACCGATCCCATAAGAGGGGAGAAGGCTCATCGCACACATAGAATCCAGGTTTGGACACAAGACTCCCACACCTGCTAAGAGCACGATCAACAATGGGAGATGGGGAGGTGCGTGCATGCATGCGCGCACACAGCCTCACAATTCTAAGGTGTGCTATTGACATTTGGTGCCCCAGAGCATAACTGGGACAGCAATAACTCGGTTGGAGCCCAACCGAGCCCTAAACGGTTTGGGACCAAGTTACTTGAAGGACTGCCTTCACCCATATCAGCCTGCCCGTACTTTAAGATCAGAAAGAGAGGCCCGTCTCATTTGCCCACTCATGACATCAGTCAGGTGGGTGATCACACGGGAGAGGGCCTTCTCTGCAGTGGCCCCACACCTTTGGAACAAGCTGCCATCGGAGGTCCGCCATGCTCTGTCACTGCAGACTTTTAAGGAGGCCTTGAAAACATATTATTTTACCTTGGCCTTCTCTTGATATGACTGCTATTGTTGCTGCTATTAACATTGTTGCTGGTTTTATTGTTGGCGTTTATTGTTGTTTTTATCAATTTTAATATTTTAACTGTTTTTATGTATTTTATTGCTGTAAGCTTCCTTAGGAGGGCTTCTGCCCTGAAAGGCGGCCAAGAAACATTTTAAATAAATAAATAAAATAACCCTTCCCTAAAGATCAACTTAGGTCTCCCTAGGACAGGGCTGGGCAGAAAGTAGATCCCAAGATGCTTTAGAAATCAAGTTCCAGCATCAACTCCTGACCAGTGGCCATGCTAGCAGGACTTCTGGGAGCTGAAGTCCAAAACATCTGGAGATCTACCTCCTGCCTGCCCCTGCCTAGATGACGGATGTGTTTATGAGCAGAAAAGCAGGATATTGCTGTTACAACGCAGAGCAGAGCATGCTGACTGGGGCAGATGGGACTTGGAGTCCAGCAACATCTGGAGTATGCCAAGCTGGGGGAGACTGCTCTACAGGGTAAAGCAAAAGGCCATCAGGTTCTTTGACACTTTTTTGACCTGAGCGTCAAATATCCTTCTTGCGTATGGCAGGTGATTTCCTGGAGGCAGTCTGGCTTGTGTCAACAAGTGCTTTAGATAGACCTGGCCAGCACTTGCCTCCACTGAAGTGCATTATGTGGCTATTTCTTCAACTGACAGCAGGTGGCGCTATTGCTTTATTTGCTGGGAGGCAGAATATCGCCACCCGGTTGGAAGCCCCTAAAAATGGCAGGGAGACCAAAACCCCACGGGCCCAGCCCACTCGGTCACTTTTCCTACCTCATACCCTCCCAACTTGAGGGTGACGGTGACATCAATGGGGTGGTTGACCACGCCCACCACGGAGCGCACGAGCGACATGAAGAGCAATGGGAACCAGATGATGCAAATGAGGAAGAGGATGATGAGCCCCCCCATGCCGTACTTGACAATCTTCTTCTTCTTCTGCCCCTTGGGCTGTGGGTATTTCTGCAAGGAGAGGTCAGCCCAGGTAGGAGGGGCACGGGGCACGCGTGGGTGGCGAACTAACTGCACTCTGGGCAATGGCGGAAGTTACGTCTCCTCCACGATTCCACCTTCCTTATCATACAACCACCTTTGCTTTCACACTCTAGCCCAGAGGTGAGGAACCTGAGGCCTGGGAGCCAAATCAGGCCCCAGAGATCCAAATCCGACCCTCTGTGGTTTCCCAGAAGGCCACGCCCCTTTCCCCCAGACCACCAATCATTTGGTGGTCTCCCGGCTTCGGTGCAATTTTTCCCCATTCTAAAAGGTGGAAATGCCCCTCCTAGCATTGAGTCACTGGAAGGAAGCGCTTGTAGCTTAAAATATGCTGGTGGTATTTTGGCCCTGCCCTTTTTGCCTTTGGCCCCGCCCACCACTGGAATGTGGCCCCTGACAGCCTCCCCAAAATGGAATTCGGCCTGCAGGCTGAAAGAGGTTCAACACTCCAGCTTCAGCCTATGTACCTGTGCAGCCATGGATATCTGAGCCACACACAACAACCTGGCAAATGATCCTCTATCCGGTCGAGTCTACAGAGACCCGAACACCCCAATCACCGGTCCCAGTTCCACCTGCCCTCCCCTCCCCCCGCCACGCCAGCTCACCTTCTCTGTCTCGCGGCTGCACTTGATGATGAAGATGTTGGCATAGATGTCTTCCACGCACATCCAGTTGGAGAGAGACAGGGTAGTGTCGGTCCAGACCCAGTCCATGACGGCCCGCAGCTCTACCAGGAAAGGCACCAGGCGGAACCTGCCAGGGAGAGAGGAGCATGCTCGGGTCCTGCGCATCTCGATCCCTAAATATACATTGGAGCAGTAGCATAAGGAAAGACAGCAGTCCAGGCAGGGCTGCTTGCAGATGACACGAAGTCGTGCGTGGGACAGTGCTCTCTCTCTCGCTCGCTCTCGCTCCCTCACTCAAGCACACACATGGCAGGAACGGAGGACCCACCTCACAATTCAATTGAGAAAAACAGAGCAAGATTCCCCTTTAAGGGTTCATTTAGCCTGCGCCCCCAAGGGTGGTGGGAGTGCCCACAACGTGTCATTTAACAGGGACCAGTGAGAAAGGCTTGGTGTGACTTGGAACCTTTCCCCCAGCCATACTCTCAACAAAGGAAAAATGCGCCTGCTGCCCATTGATGCAAATTGTTTCAGTTGCAAATCCACTTTTTCTTTGTGCTGGATTTGGCTATAAAACACACACTCCTCAAACAGACCTTTTCACAAAGCTCCCGCACCCACATCCTGACCGGTCAAACTCCACTGTATTAAAAGAGAACCCCGATCAAGTGGAATGCTGCAGGGGAGAATCTTCTCCACACACACCCCCCTGCCCCTGTATCTCCCTCCCCCCAGTGTTGCTCCCAGCCTGGACTCCCCTCGTCCCACACTGGCCCTTTCTGAGGACTTGGCGTTACCCTTGGAATAGGAAGAGGTTGAGGTGGTTGTATTTCTTGGTGAGGAAGTTGCCCAAGATGCGGGTGGGGTAGCCGCAGCGGATCTGATACGCCGACAGAGCAAAATAGATGCATTTCACGAAGTACCACAGCTGGGCCACAGTGTTCAGGCTGAACATCCTGGGGAGGGAAGTCACGACAGGTGGGGAGAAGACATCAGGACTGGTACTTCGCTTGCCTACAGCACAGCGGCGGGGCCGCGACTCTGTGGTGGAGCTCTGCACGCAGAAGGTCCCTGGTTCGATCCCTGGCGTCTCTAGCTAGGGCTGGAAAAACTCTTAGCTGAAACCCCGGAGAGCCCTTGCTGCCAGTCAGTGTTGACAACACTGGGCTAGATGGACCCAGGGTCTGACTCAGGATGAGGCAGCTTCCCATGTTCCTAAGTGCCTTTTCCTGGGCCCCTGGTAACAGACTCAGCTGTCTTCAATATCCTGCAGGAACTTTTAATGTTTTGGGGGTTCAGAAATGCTTTGAAGGATCTCTTGCTGTTTGTATCCAGCACCACTACTAACTGCTGAAATGCAGTCGCTTGGTTTGAAATGCATAAGCCTCTAAATGACCATATTAACGCATCCCCAACTCCCTTGGGGAGGGGCTGTGGCTCAGTGACAGAGCCCCTGCCTTGTGCGCAGAAGTTCCCCAGTTCAATCCCCAGCAGCATCTTCCGGCGGGGCTAGGAAAAATCTCCTGCCTGGATCCCCGGAGAGCCACTGCTGCCAGTCAGTGTTGACAGTGCTGGGTGAGATGGACCAAGGGCCTGACTCTGTGTGGGGCAGCTTCCTAGGTTCCTATGATGGGGTGAGGAGCGGGGGCAGAGGCCAGGTACCTCTCGGTGACTGCAGGCAGGATAAAGAACATCCAGACGTGAATGCCGAAGACCAGGAAGACCTGGAAGGAGAGCTTGCCCAAGACGCTTTTGCGCAAGTAGAGCGCCCGGTCGATGACCATGGTGGAGAACTGGATGAGGAGCATCACCAGGAAGGCCTGCGGGACCTGGTCGTCCGAGAGCGACGACGTGATGTCGGCTGCAGCGGAGTGTTTCTGGGGAGGAAGAGCAATGCGTGCTGGGAGACGCTTGGCGGCCCATCAAGTAGAGGGTGCTTCTCCCGGGGGCAGTGGCCCAGAGGAGCTTCCCTGTGAGATGCATGCCAGCCCTTGCCCAGGGATCCGCGGGCTCCGGCTGGCCTCGGTCCAGAGCATCATGGCAGAGAGGCGGGACCTCCCTCCCATCAAGTTGGGGCCTCCAACACCGCGCTGAGCTTCAGAGGCACTCGTAGGTCCCCACTCCGTGCTCTTCACTCAAGCACCTCCAAAGCTCAGCAAGGCTGTGAGGAGAAGGCCAACATGCCCATCCTGTGCCACGTTCATCAGATCAGAAGATGCACTTGCCGCTGGGGACCGGGCAACCGCAGCTCTGGAGCCCTGCCGTAGCCTCTCCTTGCTGCCCTTTCATCTCTCCCCCGCAACTGTCAAAGTTTGGACTAGAAGTGCCTTGGGGCAGGGAAGTTACTCGATCAACCACCCTGTACATTGATGGCATCATACAAACCAGTTTTCCCCAACAATGGTGCCCTCCAGATGTTCTGGACTGCAATTCTCAGCATTCGTGGCTGCGCTGGCTGGAGCTGACATCCGAAACATCTGGAGGGTTCCAGGTTTGGGAAGGCTGGTATACATTAACTTGGCTAAAAACAACAACTGCCACCAGCCTACTTACCCCAAACGCCCAGAAACCAAAGATGATGATGATAAAGTCAACCACGTCGGCCAGGAACATAAGGGCGTAGACGTCAGTGGCCGCCCGGTGCTTGCTGTGCAGGATGTCCCGGAAGAACTGCCGCACAGGCTGGAACAGGCGCCCTGCTCTGGAGGAAGAGGGAGGGTGGGGAGGGTGAGATGGGCCGCTGCTCAGCAGCGGAGCAACCTGCTTTGCATGGAGAGCGGCCCCAGGGTCCACCTTCAGCTTCTCCAGTTAAAAAGTGATCAGGCAGCAGCACAGGGTAGGAAAGACCCTTCTTCTGCTGGGGACCACAGAGAGCTGTTGCCAGTCAAAACAGACAATACTGGGCCAGAAGGAACTCCCTTCCAGTAGAGATTTGGCTGCCACCCATGCTGTTGTCATTCAGGCCCCAGTTAAAGACAAAGTTTATTTGTACGATTTCAGGGGGTGGGCAAGTGTTTTATCTGTTTTCCGGAGTGGCAGTGATGGTTTTATTGTGTAATTGTAATTACAGAGTTGTGATATTAACAGTGTTCATGCGTTGCATTGTTTTTATACAGGTTGTTTGTAGGGGTGTCTGTCGCTGGGAAATCCGGTTCTTTTTTGGCTCTATGGAGTTCCCCAGTGTGCACAACTCAATTTGTGTTTGCGAGCTGCGGGATTTCTCCCAGAACGCCAGGAACTTCTTTTGCGCATTTGTGTGTGTGTGTGTGTTGAGCCATAATTTGCACACATTTCTGAGCAATTTGTGCAAATCGCTCAAAAATTTGCAAAAATGGCAGAACCGGAAGAGAAAACAAATATGCAAAATGCCTGGAAAATCTCACTGCAGACCGAGTCAGGTGCCACAGCGGGAACTGGAACAAATTCCAAGGGACTGAACCTATGGAAACCTGTTGAACTCCACCCCCCAAAGGGATTTCTCTGACACCCCTGGTTCTTAGCCATCTTGAGGTCCCTGCGAGGGCGGGATGTAAATAAACAAACAAGATGGGCCAAGGCAGCTCCCCAGGCCCCCCTTCGCTACATGAGTTCGGCAGTGGCTCGAAGATGGCAACCTGCCCCCTGGTGATGGCACAAAGCCTGCCACCCCAACCCTTGATGTCCGCGTCCTTGCTCACACAGAGACAAAGACGCGCTTCGCTCGGCGTCCTGCAGCCTTCAGCTTTTCCTGGGCGGGACTTGACGTCTTCTCCTCTCCCTCCTGTTCCCCCTCCTCCGCTGCGGCTGGAAAACAGAGAGAGAGGCGCGTGCATCAGCTTCAGGGCCAGACAAAATGGGTGCAGCAGGACGCATTTCCCTGGCGACCCCCCCCACCCCTGGCATAGATTCCCACCAACTCACTCCAACTGGGGGCTGGTCGGTGCCGGCTCAGGCTGCCCCCTCCCCTGATCTCATCACAGCCTTGCAAAACTCTCTTTGTTTGGTCTGGGGTTAGCAGAGCAGCATCAAATTGTGGGTGGGGAGTAGATTTACAAGGCTCTATAAGCTGTTTTAGATATATATTTTGATGCCTTGATTCCAATCCAGGGCCTGTAGAACTGCAGAGACTGAAAACAGACATGACTAGAGGAGGAAATAAGAACATTCTCTAGGGCACAGCTCAGGAACCTCAGGACCAGGGGCCAAATCCAGCCCACCAGGGTCCCTCAGAAGGATCCACCCCTTCTCCTGGCCACATCCCCTTTCCCCTAATCATTGGCTGGTTTCCCAGCTTTTGTGCAGCTTTTTCTCCATTCTAGAAAGCTGACACGCCTCCTGAAAGGCTGAGTTGCCACCGGCAGCAAGGGCTTTAAGATATAATCAACTGGTACTTTTTGCCCCACCCCTTTTGCCCCGCCCACCACTAGAATGCCCCCCACACACACACAGAGCTTCTCTGAAATGGAATTTGACCCTTGGGCTGAACAGAGCTTCCGCACCCCTGCTCTCGGGAGCGCCAGTCCTCCATGTGGCGGGGTATGCGGTAGGCGCCGTGGACCACCTCCCCGTGTTCCTCAGCCTCCTGCCTCCCAGTTTCCACCACGTACCTTCTTCCACCTGCTCCTTTGGAGCCTTGCTCCGCTTCTTCTTCTTCTCCTTTCTCCTCCTGAAGCGGGCACGGATCCCCTTGGGCACCTCCTGCACAGGCTCTGGCTCCAGCTCCACTTCTGCCTCCGCCTCCTGCACCACCACGGTTTCCGCTTTGGCATCAGGTGGCACCTCAACGCTCTCTTTTGGCACCAGTGGTTCTACCTCAGGCTGTTTGGCCAGGACATCTTCCTCGTGATCCCATAGCCCATAGCTCTGGTGAGAACAGACAGGCAGACCTTTTGGGACGGGCGCAGGGCTAATGCAGCACTCTGTTCGTTACCAAACTTGGGAGAAGCCAGCCGCCTGAGCCATGCTGCCAGAACCTGCATCTGTTGCCATAGCTGCCAGAGGCCTCCCAAGTACCACTCTCGGCCCCAGGCTGCTCCAAGTCCACCCAACTCTGCTTTTCCCAGGCCAGGGAGAGGGCGTCAGGCTTCTACCTCGCATCCATGGTCCCAGATGCTCTCTTACCAGGAGAAGAGAGCGGTGGAAGAAGAGTGCCAACAGCTGGATCAGGTCGTATTTGATGTAGTTGTCTGTTTTCTCCAGGCCCAGGATGCGCGGGGGGAAGAAGGGGCGGGCTTCGTAGCGCACCAGGGTGGTGTAGCTGTTCCAGGGGAAGAAGCCAAACTGGAAGAGGTACTTCACCACCACCATCACCTGTCCCAGGAGAGAGATGGGAGGAGATCTTTTGGGTGCTTCAAGAACCACCGGGCGGCAAAACAGTGGCAAGGCGGAAGAATGTAAATCACATTCACACACACCACCACCCTGCCAACAGACGTATATGTGCAAAGAAAGGAATTTAGCAGTAAGGATATATGGAAAGTGGACCATCGTTTCAGCCACCTGCCCCCTCCACCATTTCCTCACTCACTGCTGCTGGGTCAGGGGAGAAGCCAGAATAACCCTGTATTGCTCCTTCCACCCAGCATGCCCAACCTCCGCTGCCCACGCTCTTTTCTCCTGCCTGCGGCATCTGGATCATTCTAACCAGCCAAACAGAGACAAAATGACCAACCAAGAAAGATTTTTCCATGAGACTTGGACCTGCCGCCTATTTTCTACGTACAAAGCCCCAGACAAGCTGGTTCTGCTCATCGTTCATGCTGAAGGTGGCTGTTGGGCTGTTTCTACACATCAAGTGAGATCGCAAAGACCGTGGGCCCTCGCCCGGAGAAAGGCCCCCACCTCTGTGTACACGATGGCCGTCATCCAGAAGCGCTTGCTGGGCCGCGGGATGGACAGCATGGCCCACAAGAAGATGAGGATGGGAAGGACCACCGAGATGACCGAGGCCGTCACCATGTTGTTGAGGATGATGACGAAGTAGCACAGCAGGTCCGAATGCGCCGCCACAAAATGGTAGCAGGCCACCAGCAGCTTCGCAAAGCGGTTCTGCGAGCAGTAGAAGCGCTCCGACTCCTCCAGCTCCTCAAAGGAGACGTGTCTGGAGGGGGAGGGGGAGGGAGAGGGAGATCAAGGCCAGGGCGAAACAAATCCATGCAGTTATCGGGACGGCAAAAGTCCATGCATGCCGCGGCAGTGTTCCCTAACCCGGCGCATTGCAGATGTGCTGGACTACAAGTCCCATCATCACCAGCCATCATGGCCATTTGAGGGCGATGGGGGGTGTAGTCCAACAAATCTGGGGGGCACCATCTTGGGGAAGGTTTGCTATTGTTGGCAGCTTCTGCCACCCTTGCTTAAATAAATACGTTCTGCTATCTGCAAAATGTACCCCAGTTACCAAATTTGCATTTATTTACTTCACTGGCAATTAGACCATCTGCTCCATAATTTCATTTTAGGAACACAGGAAGCTGCCGCATGCGGAGTCTCACGTTGGCTCATCTAGCTCAGTACTGTCGACGCAGACTGGCAGCAGCTTCCCAGGGGCTCAAGCCGGTGTTTTCCCAGCCCTCCCTGGGGATGCCGGGATTGAACCTGGGAGCTTCTGCATGCAAAGCAGAGGCACAGCCACGGAGCGACAAGCCGTCCTTTGAAAACTGATTGGGACAATCAGTTCTGCATCGATTGCCTTGTATTCCTCAGTTACTGTTTGGGATGACCTGCGTATTTTAGGCTGCTGTTCTTTTAAATATCTTTTCACTGTAAGCCCCCTCGGGCATTTCTTGAAAATGGAAATAAAGGATATGAGATACCAGCAAAGCAGGATTGTAAGCAGGGCTACCAGAGAACTGAACATGTTCCCTTAACCAAGGCAACATCTGAAGCCCCACCCAGGAACGGGAAGGAGCATCTCATTTTCGGCAACACGCCGGGAGATACCCCAAGAACGGGAAGCAACTGGCAAGCTGCCCTTTAGTAACGGGACATATTGCTACAGGCGCTGCCTGAAATGGCTCTTACTCTCAGACGCATACAGCAGAGGACAGCCCAGCTGTGGAAGAACACAGACCCTGGCTCGGTGAGGAAGTGGGCAAAACCCGCCTGGTAAGCCAAATCCTAATGCTCTGCTCAGCCCCCAGCAAACTGAAAACATTACTCTGAGCCAGTCTTCCTCAAGCTGGCACCGCCCAGGTGTGTTGGACTGCAACTTGGCTGGCTGAGGGATGCTGGAAGTTGTAGTCCAACACATTTGGAGGGTACCAGGTTGGGCAAGCCTCATCTAAACCACTCTTGACTGCAGAAAAGAGGTCTTTTCACAGGCAAAATAAATATTCCACATCTTTACTTGGGTGGAGCCTGCCAGTCAGTAGGCAGAGGGCTTCATTCATTCATTCATTTTGTATCTATACTGCCCAATAGCCGAAGCTCTCTGGGCAGTCCACAAAAATTAAAACCACAGAGCGCAGCATAATACAAAATATGAAAGCTTAAAACTGCAATATAACAGCACAACCAGAATAAAACCTAGCAGCCATGCAGAGATTTAAAATACAGTTTTAAAACCCCAGAGCTAAAAGACTAGGAAGCTAAAATGCTGAAATACTGGGAGAATAAAAAGGTCTCCACCTGGCGCTGGAAAGCTTCATTGTTGACATGCCTTACCCACAAGGCTTTGAGCCAAAACAGCCACCAAACCTTTTCCCCTCCAGCCCCGGTACCTGTTCAGCAGCAACTCGCTGGCTGTGCGGGGCCGGGCCTTGGTGTCGGCCAGCAGCTCTTGGGAGCCGCTGGGAAGGAGCCCCACGTTGTCCTGAGAGCCCAGGGCAGGGATCTGCTCCTCGCTGGCGCTGGTGTGGTAGCCGATGTCAATGCTGAGCACCTCTCCCCCTTCGCACCCACTGGAGAGGGCAAAAAAGGAGGTCACACACCTACAACCAACTCGAGGGGGGCTGCCCCCTTGTGGTGGGTGTGGACAAGGGAAAACAGAATCATAAGGTTTTGGAGTTGGAAGGGACCTCAAGAGGTCATCCAGTCCAATACCTGCTCAGCACAGGAATCTTGCAGCTATAGCATCCCTGACAGGTGGCCATCCAAGGATAATGCAGACCAGCCTTCCCCAACATGGCACCCTCCAGCTGTGTGGACTACAACTCCCATCATCCTCCAGCCAGCATGTCAGGAGTTGCAGTCCAACATAACTGGACGTCTCCAGATTGGGGAAGGCTGAGCTCTACGATCTTGTAGACGAGGGATGCAAAACCTCAGGCCCAGGATCCCAATCCAGCCCTGTGGGGGTCCCAATCCAGCCCTTCAGGTTACCCCAGCCCCAGCCCCCTTTCCCCCGACCACCAATCATTGGGTGGTTTCCCAGCTTTTGTGCAGTTTTTCACCCATTCTAAAAGGTTGGAATGCCTCTCCTGCAGCATTTCAGCCCTATACATTATTTGGATAAATAGGATATTTTCCCTTTTGCTTTCAGTAATACTAATTAAGGATTAGTCAGAACTTTAAGCTAAAACATGCTGGTATTTTTGGTCCTGCCCCTTTTACCTTTGGCTCCACCCACCACTGGAATGCGGCTCCCAAGAGTTTCTCTGAAATGGAATTTGGCCCTCAGGCTGAAAGAAGTTCTGCACCCTTGATGTAGACTAATGAACAGAAACCTGGGAGAACCAGGTTCAAGAGCCACGTCCTGAAAGGACTCCTTGTCCAGATGCCTTTCTAGATACCACTGATCCCAGATGCTTGCCTGTGGTTACCAGTGAAAGAATGGCACTCTGCATTTGCTTAGAGGCACTCTTGTCTCAATTGTTCACTGAAGTCATCAGAGGGCATGTCCCTGGTGGTTCCACATGGACCCATGGCCCAGCTGGAGTCCACCAGGAAAAAAGCCTTCACTGTGATGGCCCCCTTCCTGTGGAACTCCCTGCCTTTGGAAGTCAGGGAAGTGCCAATGTTGTGTTGTTTCCGGTGCCTCCTGAAGACATTGTTGTTTCGAGAGGCCTTCCTTGAGTGACCAGCCATGGTTTATTAAATTCATAATTTGTTTCTTTTAAAATGTTTTAGGGCGCAATCCTATGGCTGCTAGACAGTGGCTAGATGGCCATAGGATTTGCTGGTTCCCAGAGAACCCCCTCCCCACCCCTACCCCGCTGCCTTGTAGGAGGTGTGGTTTGTCCCTGGCTCCGTGCTCAAAAGAGCAGCACGGAGCAGGGGAAAGAGGACGTTCCCAGGGGTGGGGAGGATGGAAGCGCCGTTATGACGCTTCCTATGCACCGTCCAGCTTCCACACCCTCGCTCCAAGCCACTCCAGCTGGACAGCTGAAATCGGCCATCTAGCCACAAATGCGGGGTGGCCAGAGCACAGAAGAGAAAGACCCCTCCATGCTCCGCCCACCCTGCATTGGATGGTCGGTCACCTCTGAGTTTGGAGGATAGGATCCATTCTATCCATTCCCATAGGATTGCGCCCGTAATTGTTTTAGCATCAGGTTTTATTCCTTTATCTTTGTTGTTCACTGCTCCGAAATCTTTTGATGTGGACTGGTAGATAAATATTGTAAATAAATAAATAAATAAATAAATAAAGTGCTGCTCAACTGAGATCCCAGTGGCTGAACCCCAGCTCCAGAAGGAGATTTTGGAGATGCTCCCTTGCTCAGCTAAGGCCGTGGTCCCCACGGACCCCACTGGCCACAGAGCAAGGAGGCCCTGCAGATCCACCAGGCCTGGGCTCCCCCTCCCCCGCAGCCCCTCAGGGTCTATGCACCTGCCTGGAAGCTGCGCTGTCTGGAGACCCTACCGCCGTACCCGGCAAGGCGGTATCTTCCGAGGTATGGTCTGCCGCTACGGGTTGGTAAAGCCTGTCCAAGACGCCCCTCTGGACTTCCTCGGCCTACGGGGGAATTAAAGTGCCATCACCAGATGAACCTCCCCTTCCCTAATCGTCCAACAGAAAACCCCCCCTGCTGATTAATTTATTAACTGGAGCATGTTAAGCAAAAAGTGTGTCTGGGGGGTAGGGGATTAAGCTTCCCATCAACTGATGGGTGGTCTCTGAAATTTCGGGGAATTGCCTGCATGGTTAAGCTCACTCATTTAGTGAGGGCAGGCAAGAAATGGAGGGGTTCATTGAAAGGTGGAGTATAATGTACTGAAATGCTAAGGTTCAAGATGCAATTCAGCCCTATATATTGATTGGATTAATAGGATTTCCCCCTGCCCTTTGCCTTTGGTAAAACTAGTTAAGGATCAATGTCATGAAATGCTGCCATTCTTTATTTTGTAATTTGTCTAAAGTAAAATCAAACCACAAATAAGGCTAAAAATCAAACAAAAGCTAAAACAACAGATAAAAGAAAACGGAGCCCCCGCTCCTCCACATGTGGCGTACCTGATCGAGCTGCTGTGTCAGGACAAACCTCTCCAGCCCCAAGACAGTGGACATCTGCTGGTGCTCCTTGGTAAAGGCCCGCAGCCACTGGGTCAGCCCATCCACCGTGGCCTGGCACAGCACCCACAGGAAACGCAGCATGCTCAGTACCCGCTGCACCACGTTGCTCTTCCCTGAAGGCAAGGAGTGTCGCACGGGATCAGACCAAGGGCCCATCTAGGCTAGCCACAGGCTTCCCACAGCAGCCAGCCAGAGGCCTCCAAGATGCCCAGAAGGCAGGCATAAGGGCACTGCTCCCATCCCACCGCTGGCATGGCCCCCCGCACCCCCGGCCATTGAGACATAGTGGCCCGCTGCTTCTGAACATGGGCCTTCAATGTAGCCATCCTGGCCAGCAGAGATCAGCAGACCTCTCCTCGAGGAATCTCACCCCCCACCCTTTGAAAGCCATCTAAGTCAGCGGCCATCACCCACATCCTGCGACAGTGAGTTCCACAAGTTGATTATGTGCTGTGTGAACCAGGACTCTCTTGCGCCCATCCTGAATCTCTCACCAACCAATTTCATTTTTGGTGGGAGAGGAGGACTCTGAAGAAGAAGCCCAACTCTGTCTAAATATAACACAAGAGGAGACTGGCTGGATGAGACCACCGTGGATCCACCTCGTCCAGCATTCTTTTCCCAATGCAGGCCAACCAGATGGCTCTGGGAAGCCCATGGGCAGGGCACTCTGAGCCCAGCGGTGGCTTCCTCTGTCATTTGTCCCCAGCATATGATATCTCGAGGTATACTGCAACTGAACATGGAGGTTCTATTTAGCTATTACAGCTAACATCCATCAATAGACATAGGGATTTTTTAAAAACATCCATAAGCAGTCTAGAAATATAATAAACAAATAAACACACATTTTCCATGAATTTATAATCCTCTTAAAAGCCATTTGAACTAGTCGCCACCTCCCTCATAGAATTACAGAGCTGGAAGGGGTCCTGGAGGCCATCTGGTCCACCCCCTGCTCGATGCGCGAAATCCAGAGCTCAGCATCCCCAAAAGATGCTGTCCAGCCTCCGCTTGAAGACCTCCAGTGAGGAAGAGCATCCCCGCCACACACCCGTAAGTGACTGTTTCCATGGTCAAACTGCTCTTGCCCAAGACCTCCTCCTAATGTTCAACCAAAATCTACCTTCCCGTAAGTTAAGCCCATTCTATCTAGTTCTGTCCCCTGGGGCAGTATAGGACATATTTGTTTGCCCTCTTCTGTGTGATGGACTTTCAGGCATTTGACAGTTCCTCTTGTAATAAAGTATTGCTGATTGATTCTGCATTGTGCTAAGAAGTACTTCCTTTTGCCAGTCAAGTTGGCGACCCCAGGTTCTAGCATACGAGAGAGAGAGAGAGAGAGAAAGAAAAGTGCTCCTCTTTCCACCCCCTACCACCATTTCACAATTTTATACTGCATTCTCTCTTGCCATTTTATTTTCAGTGAGTTTTCTGCTATGACTCTGTGAAATAAGAAAATGCACCAGCCTTCTCCCCACCAAGTGTCTTGTGCCTGAAAGTGGGTCAAAGGCAGCCCAGCACACAGCCCCCTGCTTCCAGAGAACGTCGCCCACCTGGAACGGTCTCTTCTTCCTCTTCCCCATCCTCCTCCCCTTCTTCCTCTTGGCTGCTGGTCCTGTCCTTCAGTTCACCTTGCTGGGTTTCCCCTTTGGCCGCATCACCTGCAAGACAGACACAGCGGCTCATACACTCCCGCCCACACCGCTGACTGAGCGTGGCCTAGGCCAGGCGCCCTTCAATGTTGTGGACTACAATTCCCCTAAGCCCCAACCGGCATGGCCAATGGTTCGGGGATTCTGGGAGTTCAGGGATTCTCGCCTGGGAAGGGGAAAGGAAGACCTGCCTTCGGCCTGCTCCATCCTCCGCTGCTCTTCTTCCTGCTGCCGCCGCTCGCGCAGAGCGGATTTGGTGTTGGTCACCCACGCCTGATAGGCCAGCTGGAACAGAGGACCAAAAAATAGAAACATTAGAGAATGGGGGAAAGAGAAAAGGGGTGATGCTCAGTGCCTGGAAGCAGATCAAGACCTCACGTTGATGCAGCCTCAGTCGAAAAGCATCTAAGAGGTGAAGATGCAGCTGGAAGACAAATCAAGACATGCGTGTCAGATGGCAGACCCCCCTCCTCCCGAGAAATCCCTTTCTAGGGTGTCCCTTGAGCTACAGCACAGGTGTTGAGGGCTGAATTCCATTCTGGAGAAGCTCTTGGAGGCCACATTCTGGTTGTGGATGGGGGAAAAGGGGTGGGACTAAAAATACCCCAGACCCCAGCATATGTTAGCTTCAAGCTCTTACTGCCAGTCACGAAGGCTCAGGAAGGGCATTTCAACCTTTTGAAAAGAAAGAAACTGCACAAAAGCTGGGAAACCACCAATCAGTGGTAAGGGGGTGGGATCAGGGGATGGGGGCCTAATTTGGCCCCTGGCCCTGAAGTTCTGCACCCTGGATCTAAAGCTCACTACAGCTTCATCCTGGAACACATTTTCAGTGCTAAGGAACAATCCTGGAATGTGTGAAGGTAAGGAGCCAAAACAAGAGTGCCATTGCACAAGTGCAGAGAGCTTCCCCCTCGTGAGTGAGTAACCACAGAGGGAGTGACCCCATCAAGGATTTGGCAGGTGGGTGGGTGGGTGGGTGGGGTTGATTGTATCCAAAACAGAAGAATGTGGATGTGTGTGTGTATAAATACAGATGGTTTTGAGACCTCATGTTGCAAAATAATGGAAATGCATCCTAGTCACTCTGTGCCCTCCACCCACCCCCAGGTGTCTGTCCTACTGTTGGGTCACCTTTCCACCCTCCTCTTCCCCCAAGCAGCTCTTTTTGGGGGAGCCACCTCTAACCTGAAAGGCACTTTGCTTCGGCGGCTTCTGATCCTCCAGGACTGATTCCTCATCCTCCTCGCTGTCCGTCTCGAACAAGAAATAATCCCCGGAGTGCAGCACTGAAACCCCACCAAAAACACCAGAATCAGGCAGCGCCTTTCTTTCCTCTTCCCCACCAGCCACAGCTCCGTTTGGAACAGAGGCATGCAAGAAAAGGGTGAAGTGTGAAGTAAAGACAGCTAAGAGTGCCCTTGAGCATGTACAGAGAAACACCACTCCGTTGATACTCCAGAAATCAAGGCAAGGGGAAAGGCACATGTGAAAACCATGAGAGTTCCAATCTGACTTCAGATTGGAGAATGGGAGCCCTGGTTATGATCCTGTTTTGCTGGGGACTGAGTGCTGAGTCCTCAGATCCAAAATCTGGTATTCCCTTCCTGCAAACCAAACAGGCACCATAACAGACTCTTCCACGGATGCTGGCAGGCTCGCCCAGTGACACAAGCCTGGTTTGTCTCCGTGGTGATGGGAAGCTTGCTAGAGCATCTTTCGGAAGCAGCGGTCAGGCAAAATTCAGTGGTGGGACACCCTATGGAGGATTATGGGGGAAAGGGGCCTCAACGTGCATTGAGATAATTTGGAGAGGCCCTTTTTCAGTTGCCCCAGTCTACCAAGGTTAGGGGGCCTTCTGCTTAGCGGCAACTTGACCCTTGGCTTCCCTCCCCACCACCCCAGCACCATCATCAGCCTGGTGCGTAGCCTTGTCAGCTCTGCCTGCATTATTTGCCCAGGTGTTTTAATTCGGGTCTGTGGTGCTTCATGCTGCTTTTAGGATAACATGTCTTATGCTGTCTGATGCTGTTAATATTTTTTAGCATTATGCTTTGTGTCACTTGTCTAGTTTTAGTGTTTGGATTGATGGTTGTTAATGCCTTTGTATTAGCTGTGAAACAATTCTGTGATAAGGTGGGATTCAAAATGTATTAAATGCACACTTGCGCACGTGCACGCGCGCGCACGCGCACACACACGCACACAGAGGCCTTGCTCCCTCCTCTTCACTTTCTCCTTTCCCTTCCTTCCTTCCTTTCTTTCCTCCCTCCTTCCTTCCTTTCTTTCCTCCCTTCCCTCCCTCCTTCCTTTCTTTCCTCCCTTCCCTTCCCTCCCTCCTTCCTTTCTTTCCTCCCTCCTTCCTTTCTTTCACTGCATGCTGCTCCGCCCGAGTCGAGATATGACCCAATGAAAAAGTCGAGATATGACCCAATGAAAATACTCGTGCTTACAGCTGTATGCGCCCACACAGTGGGGATTTTTTTTCTTAATCCAGCGTAAGTGACCGGAAGAGAATAAAGGAGAGGGTCTTCATTCTGTGGTGGATACTGATCATACCATTTCACTTTGGAAAGGACTTAAACATGAGGAGGGAGCAGGAATTTGGATGCTAAAGAAAAGGAGCGTGCTCAACTATTTCTGAACTGTTTGGTTCATGCGGACATTACCGCTGTAGTGCCCTCTCCTCCCCACAGTGCCTCGGTCCACCCTAGTAGGAGCGTCTACTTCCTTTCTGGAAAGCAAAGCAGGTAACTGTGGGCTGCCCTCAGCTGAACGCCGTCCTCCTTGTGGCATGAGGAAAGAAAAGCAGAGAAGGTAATCCTGTACAAGCTTGCACATTAGCAGAGAAGGCACAGCCTGCCAACACTCGTCACACAAGCATCCAACGCTCATGCCTTCGCTCGTGCAAACGCAGCCTCTGATATGTTCTGTTTGGCCCAGCCTCCCAAGTGTCAACGGAGAAAGGTGCCAAGCCATTTGGTCCATCTAGCCCAGTACTGGCAGCACTGGCTGGCAGCAGCAGCTCTCCAGGGTTTCAGGCAGCTTATGGCCCTTCCCCTAAACATAAAGATTCTAGTCCTCATGGTTCTGAATAAAGGAACGATGTAAGGAATGAGTCAGACTGTTGGTCCATCTGTCTCAGGATTGTCTACACCAGGGTTAGACAACCTGGCACCCTCCAGATGTTTTGGACTATGGTTCCCAATCAAATAAATCAACCAGCCCCAGCCTGGTTTGCCAATGGCCAGGGATTCTAGGAGTTGTAGTCCAACACACCTGGAGGGCACCACGTTGCTTAATCCTGGTACACTGACTGGCAGCGGCTGTCCAGGTTTTTCAGGTGGGGTCTTTCCCATCCCTACATGGAGGCGCCGGGGGATCAAACCTGGGACCAACCTGCACGCAGAGTGCTTGCTCTGTCCCTGAGCTATGGAGCCTCCCACTCCTCAGCTGCCAAAACCTCCAGTTTTGCAGGCATGTGAAAGCCATGGCTGCAATGCCTGACCACCAGCAAGCCCTAAAAACAAGATTCCAGCTGCACATCCCTGAGCTATGGAGCCTCCCACTCCTCAGCTGCCAAAACCTCCAGTTTTGCAGGCATGTGAAAGCCATGGCTACAATGCCTGACCACCAGCAAGCCCTAAAAACAAGATTCCAGCTGCACATCCGGAGAAACTTCCTGACTGTTAGAGCAAGACGACAACGGAACCGATGACCTAGGGAGGCGGTGGGCTCTCCCACACTGGAGGCGTTCAAGACGAGGCTGGACAGCCATCAGTCAGGGATGCTCTGACTTGGATTCCTGCACTGAGCAGGGGGTTGGTCTTGTAGGCCCCTTCCAACCCTACTATTCTATGATTCTATGCCAAATATAAGGTACCCCAATGCTCAGAAGAGCTCAAGGATCTCACGGTTTTTTAAAGCACAGTCTTAGGACAGGTGATGTTCTCTGAGATGTTTCTTAGGCATTACTAAGAGAAACAGGCAGAGAAAGAGCCCAGACAGCACTTTTGGGGGCAGGGGTGTCAGATGGGTGCATGCAAGGTTGGGTTGGACAGAGACCCCTCGTCTCCCAAGGATAGAGTGATGAAAGAAAGGCCGACCAGTAATAAATCAGAACAGATGCAAGGCATGCAGAACGGAAGAGCTGGATTCAACCCCCTAGATGATTTGTGTCAGCGTTGTCCCCACCAGCGGCAGAGTTAGGTGGTTGCCCTACAGCAAGATGAGTCAGGGTTAGTGTGCCCGCTCGCCCTCCAAGCCAGGGCCGGGCAGTACCTGTGGCATGATCCAGCCAGGGGTGCCACCAGTGCTTCCTCTGGTGGGAAGGGTCCTTCTTGGCACCTGTCTCTGCAGAACGGGGCACAAGGAAGTATGAGGGAGGTGCCATGGGCAGGCAGCATCTCAACTTTGCATGGCTGCCAACGGAGACTGTGGCAGCTGCCAACTGAGCCCCCCCCCCACCTCCGAATGCATACAAATGCCTTCCATAAACCCACAAGGGCTAAGCAGGGGCAGGAACGGATCAGATGGACAATTTCTGCCCATGGATCCACTCTGTAGGCAACCGGCAATGACAGAGAGAATGGGGGTGGCCCTGCCTCGCAAGGCTGACTTGAGGGGGTAAAAGCAATCAAGATTCTAGAACCCGTCACACAGCCAAAGTGATCCATACAATGCTTTGCTGTAGTTGCAGGTTGAAAGACGCATCCTCCTGGAAGGCTAGTAAGAATGCAGGAACTACCGAACGTATAGCACCCCCTCCCCTGTTTTTAAACCCCAGGGTCTGGGCATCCTAACTCCAGCTGCATCTGAAATCCAGAAGCTACCCTACTGAGGATGAGAAGCTATTTGTATTAGAGCAGGGGTGGGGAACCTTTTTTCAGTCTGAGGGCTGAACTATCTGGGAAAGATCTCGGGGGCCACACTCCATCTGTAGGCAGGGCCAGAGGCAAAGTGGGCAGGGCCAAAAGCAGAGTGAGTGGGGCCAAAATGTGATCATTACTGATTTTAAGCCTACTCAGAAGCAAGCAGGACAAGGGTTCTGCCTGTCTACTCAGAAGTAAACAGCACTGTCAAATAGCATCCCAAATACCAAGCCTCTGCATGACTACTCAGATGAAAGCATGAGCAGCATGTCTGCTCAGAAGTAAGCAGGACAAGCCTCAGTAGTAAGCAAGTCTGAATCACTCAGCAGCTTCCTCAACAGTAGAGAATAGCTGCTGATCAGAAACAAGAGCTTTTCCCTGCTGGGAGAAGGGAAGAAGCTGGTGGACTGTATGGGAAACACCCGTGGGACGTATCTGGCTCATGGGCTGGATGTTCACCATCCTTGTATTAGAGGGCAACTTGCAGCATCACAGGTTAGTGATGCATCTGTGGGTAGCTGCATGCTCCCTGGTCCACAGAAACATGGAAGAACAGGGGGCCACTGGAATCTCCTCAAACCGGGTGTCTAACACAGGGCATGGCAGGTCAGAGCGGGCCCTTTTCGACTGCAGCTGCTTTTCTATGTGGACCGATGGAAGCGATGATGGGCTGGACGGCAAAAGCATGGATGTCCTACAGGGGCTTCCATCACTTGGAAAGTTGGCCGCCGTTCCCCATCCCGGCCCTGAAAGCCACTTCGCACCTGGCTGGTCTGTCTCCGGGGTCTCTTCATCATCTGCTGCGAGCTTGCCCTGGTGGTACTTCTCCTGCTTGGCCCGGATCCGCTCCATCCTGTGGGCACATGGCAATATTGGGGGCAGAGGAACTGGCTCCAGCCACCCTGGGTTCCGTTTTCCTGCCCGGAAGACCAGAAAGTAGCCCCCTCCCCAGGCAGTTTTTCCAGGTGCTCTGAGAACAAAAGTGAGCATCCCGTGATGCTGACCGTCTCCATCTTATACGACGGCCTCTAGTGCCAACATCCTCATACTTAAACACCCCAGCACTGATTTACACCTGCAGGTATTTCTGGGAAAGGGGATGGATGACTCGGGCGCCAGCAACTCCCTGTCAATGAGAGCCCTGGGGCTTGGCTACACCTCAGCTGCACGGGACAGGCTGACAATGCTTGGAGAGGGCTCAGAGCCTTAAATAAGCAGCCCCTGGCAGGCAGGGGGTGCTGCGCCCCATCAGGAGCATTTTCGCCTTGAGATAAAGCTCTCCCTGCAGGCACAGCCTGTGGTCACATGATCCGGGCACCTTGCTGAAGCTAAGCAGGCCGGGATTTGGTCAGTGCCTGGATGGGCGACAGCTTGGGAACCCCCTCATGCGCCCCACCTTGAGCTCCATGATGGAAGAAGAGTGGGAGAGTATGTCTTGTCTGGTGGAGGCTGATGGGAGCAGTGAATCTGCTGCTGCTTTCAGATCTCCAAGGTGTTTCCACTTTGCGCACCTTGGAGAGCTCCTTCAGAGTTCTGACTGGTTCGGACTGAAAACCTGGAGCGGATTCCCCGCCCCACTGACATCGGAGCCACCAGCCTCCCCTGTGGCTGTCTTTCTATCTGTCCTGTCTCTTAAAACTAACTAAAATACATTTTCCCCTGGATGGCTAATTGCTGCGGGTGAGGGTGTCTCAGGGCTCCAGGCTGAGCAAGGAGGGAACTGGCTTCCTGCCCCAGTCAGGGTAGGACTCTGGGACAGGAGTGCAGAGCCCACCCTCAGCAAAATGAGCAGGAGAGTCCCAAGTGTAGCAGGGCAGGCTTACCACATTTTGAACACACACTTATCATCTAAAGAGCCCCCTCCCCACAGGACCACTACCTCCAGAGGCTAAAAGGACCTAACGGCACCACTGGAAGGTAGATAACATTCCTCCTCCCCTCCCTAGTCCTACCTGCAAGGGGTTAATGCAAGAAGGTGCTTCTCCCCTCCCTCTAGCCACAGCCCTCCCCCTCCCCAGCCCCCAAACTCACTGCCGCTTGAGTTGCACCAAGGACTTCTTTTCCGCCTGGTGGTGGGAGCTCATTCGCTTGATCATCCTGGCCTTGTAAAGAGCGAAGCCCCTGCACAGCGACAAAAGGAAGTCAGCAAAAACTGGGTTGGGATGCAGACCACTCTCAGAAGAATGGATCGAACCAAAGGACCATCTAAGACCGGCATCCGGTGTTATGGCTTCAGCGTCTGGTACCCAGTCCGAGGCGGACCTGCTTCTGAGCATGGAGCCGCTGCTTCTAACAACCCAAGCAGGACAAGAACTCTGCTGGATCAGACCGAAGGTCCCTTTCGGACAGCGTCTGACAGCTCCACACAGTGGCCCAACCAGATGCTTCTCCGGAAGCCCAAAGGCAGGGAAGAAAGGCAGCAGCCTGCCTGCCCCGCACAGTTGTTCCGCAGCAACTGACATGCAATGGCACCCTGCAGGGGCGCTGGACCTCCTTCAGCTCGAGAGCCAAATTCAATTTTGGAGAAGCTCTCCGGGCACATTCTGGGGGTGGGGGAATGAAGGCAAAGGGCGGCGGGGCCAGAAACATCAACCTACTATAGCTTGAAGCTCTTCCTGCCAGTAAATCAGCCTCAGAGAGGCATTTCAACCTTTCAGAATGGGGAAAAGCTGCACCGAAGCTGGGAAACCACAGAAGTACTGGTAGTTGGGTGAACGGGTTATGCTGGGGGAAGGGGGTGTGGCCCTCTGGGGAACCCCAGAGGGCTGGATTGGCTCACAGGCGTGAGGTTCTGCACCCGTAGCACACTACCTCTAAACCCAGAAGTTGCAGATAATCATCACAGCTATCTATCCATCCAGAACCTGACTTCGTTTCTCTCTTGTAAGGAACCCAAGGCGGCATACATGGTCCTCCTCCTCCTCCCCCTCCCCCTCCCCCTCCCCATTTTATTGTCACAACAAACTTGTGAGGTAGGTCAGGCTGAGTGTCAGTGACACAGTCAACCAGCTTCAGGGCTGAGTGGGGACTAGAACCTGGATCCCCGAGCCCCAGTCCAACACTCTAGCCACCACACTGGCTCCCTGGCTACTAGCCATTGATACACGTCTCCTCCACACTGTGCCATGATCCTGCAATTCCCCTCCTCCCAGCCTTGTTCACACTCTGCAGCCTGGATTGCAGGACCGGCCCAAGGAGTTTGCTGTGCTCCATGCCGAGCCCCTGGATTATTCTCGCAACGCTGCAGAGGATGCAGGGCGCAGCTCTCGGATCATGCCCACAGCTTTGCCGGTCACCCCTCCGCACACTGCTCCTCAAGCCCGGTCCTTCTGCGCCCACCTGGAAGCCTGCAGGGCCGAGGCCTGGAGATCCGCCACGACATGCAGGAAGTAGTAGCTGAGGAAGACCCTGCGCTGGAGGAGCAGGAAGAAGAAGCAGATGCTGTCCCAGATGATGCCAGCCTCCTCTACGGGCAGCGCGCAGTCCTGGTTCTTGTCTGCAGCCTTGGCTGGCAAAGAAGAGGAGTGGGGGTACTCGGGATGCAGGAGTAACAGGCATGGAGCACGGCCCTTGGTCTCCTCTCTCCCTGCTTTAAGAGTGCCAACTGGACTGTCCCCGCCACCCCCCACCCCCGAGGGGTCCGTGAAGACCGTCACTCTATCCTGGCTCTTCCAAATAAGGTCCTGGCGCAGCCAAGCTTCCAAAGCCCAGATGGGCCTCTGATTAGGGGTATCGGAGAAATCCACAACGGATTGAAATGAGTGCAGATCTGTATGCATCTGACTTGTGGATTCTGCCCAGGACCAGCTTTTCCTGAGGCCTAAAACTGGGCAGACGTCGTGACACAGAAAACCCAGAAGAGCCAGGATCGGACCTCGCCCTCTCCACCAACCACTTGGGAGCCACCAACTGCAGATACTCACGGTCGTAGTAGCCCTTGACAGTGCAGGCCAGGCTGAAGAGCTGGATCACCCAGCAGAAATTGTTCTGCATTTGCTGGACAAAGACGCAGGACAGGAGCTGGAAGGAAAGAATTGGGAAAAGGGAGCCATGGCATAAAGAGGGAGGAAGACAGGAAAAGCTGTGCGCCTCCTCACCTGAGGTCTATGCTGGATCAGACCAAAGCCTCTCTAGCGGTGGAGGCGGGTGGCTCCAATTTCAGTGGGGCTATGGATCCATTCTGGTTTTCAGTCAGAACCAGCCAGAACTCTAAAGGAGCTATCCAAGGTGTTGAATCTATTTGGGGGATATGGTTCAGCACCTCAAGTAGCTCCTTTAGAATTCTGGTTGGTTCTGACTAAAACCCAGAACAGATTCACAGCCCCACCGAAATCAGAGCCACCCGCCTCCACTGCTCTCTAGTCCAGCATTTCGAGGGCACGGCGGCTGCAGCCTTTTGGTTGCAACCCCTCTGCAACCAGTCCAGATTATGTGCAAAGAAAACCTGGATAAACCACACAACTTGCTCGCCGCCACCGCCCCCCCCCCCATTTGACATGCATTTTGCAAAATTTCGCCTACTTCTGCAGACTGTGACAAAGGGCGAGGAGCTAGTCTGAGAGCTGAAGAGCCCCTCTGCACCTCTCCCCCCCGAGCAATGGGCGTCCGCCCCACAACACCTACAGCGAGCATGTTCTTGGCAATGATGACGGTAACATTGTAGAGGATCAGGCAGTCCCACAGCACCAGGCGGGCACGAAGCGGCCGGCGCAACAGGGCAGTGCCGACGAGCAGCAGGTAGAAGCAGGCCGTGAGGTAGGCCAGGCCGAAGATGCTGATGCGGTTGGCGCCAGCCACGAAGACAACGACCAACACGAACCAGAAGAGGTAGCGGAACACGCACACCTTCAGCATGTCCAGGTAAGACCTGGAGAGAGGGAGAGGGAGAGACAGGTTACGAGCACAAGAAGAGCTCATGCTGGATTGGGCCAAGAATCCAGCGACGGCTATCCGTCTCTCCCGCTGCTGCTCCCCAGAGCTGGATTCTCTCTGAAACTGGAGGTTCCATAGTCATTCCTTCTCCATGCATCTGTCTAACCCCCTTCTAGGAACATAGGAAGCTGCCTTATACTGAGTCAAACCACTGGTCCGTCTAGCCCAGTATTGTCAACACTGACTGGCAGCTGTGGCTCTCCAGGGTTTCAGGCAGGATTCTTTCCTCACCCTACCCGGAGAAGCCAGAGATCAAATCAGGGACCTTCTGCACGCGAAGCGTGTGCTCTGTCACACTGAGCTATGGCCCCTCCCTTCTAAAGCCATCTACGTCCGTGAGTAATATGTCCTTTCATTTGCTTATAAACAGCAAAGTCTCTTGATTGATTGATTGATTGATTGATTGCATTTATATCCCGCCTTTTTCCTCTTGCAAGGAACCCAAGGCGGCTTAGATTATCCTCCTCCTCTCCATTTTATCCATATAATAACAACCCTGTGAGGTAGGCCGGGCTGAGAGTCTCTGACTGGCCCAGAGTCACCCAGTGAGCTTCCATGGCCAAGTGGGGACTAGAACCCGGATCTCCCAGCTCCCAGTCCGTCACTCTCACCACTACACCACACTGGCATTCATAAAGAACTATTTCCATAAAACCCTGTAAGTGAGCTTCGGCTATTGGATGGTACAGAAATGTAAACAATAACATAATAAAGAAAATAATAATTCTGGAAAGTGCTATGGTTCATAGACTAACCTTCCCCAACCTGATGCTCTCCAAACATTTTGGACTCCAGTGCCCATCAACCCCAGCTAACAGGGCCAATAGTCAGGAATGCTGAGAGTTGTTGTCCCAAACACCTGGAAGGCACCAGCCTGGGGAGGACTGGTTTAGACTCAGGTGAATCTCTAGGGCGGAAAATTCCACAGCTCCCAACTTTTGCTGTGGGACAACTTCGTGATGTGGTATTTTGCAGAATTTGCATGTGCTGAAGTCGTGGCTGCCCTCCGTTGCTGCGCCCCCGAGGCTGAGCTTAAAATGCGAACACACGAAAGCCAGGAAAACAATCCAATGGCCAGGTCAGTTTAAAAACAGACCAGCTGGCAACATTTTGCACCCACCTGCAATTGACAAAGTTGGGCACGGGGTTTGGCTGCCCCTGCAGTGGTTCAAGCTGCTCCCTGTTGTCCCCAGCCAATCGCACCCATTCCTCAGTCTGCTCGTTGACAAAAACCTTCCACTGCTGCGAGGCACACAGCAGCAGGAGGAAGTCGCCTGCAAGAAGCATGAGGGAATCTTAAAAAGCATCACACAAGGAGGCTGCCTTAGCGTGAGCCAGAACATCAGTGCATCTAGCCCAGGATGGTCAACGCAGACTGGCACCAGTGGCTCTCCAGGGTTTCAAGCAGGACTTTTTCCATCCCTACCTGGAGATGCTGCTGGGGATTGAACCTGGGACCTTCTGCATGCAAAGTAGGGGTTCCACCACTGAGCTACAGCCCTTCTACATATCCCACCAGAAGTGACAGAAAACAAAGAAGGGTCCTGCTGGGAAGGGCACCTCCCCTTTCTGAAAGAAGGCAGGGTCAAGGGATGAATCCCCGCACTTCCCAAGGATGTGTGGTCTACACTAGCATCACCCTCTAAATCGGGGGTGTAGAACCTCAGGCCCGTGGGCCAAATCTGCCCTGCCTAGCATCCCAGTCCAGCCCTCCAGGGTTCTCCAGATGGCCACGCCCCTTCCACTGGGCCCACCTTCTTTCCCCGACCACCCATTGTTTGGAGGTTTCCCTGGCTTTTTCCTGTATTTTTCCCTATTCTCAAAGGTTGAAATGCCTCTTCTAAGGCTTAATTATTGGCAGCGAGAGCTTTAAGCTAAAATATGCTGGGTTTGGGGGTATTTTTGCCCCCCTTTCCCCTTCAGCCCCACCCACCGCTGGAATGTCCCGCCCCCCGTGCTTGAAAATCGAATTCGCCTCTTGGGCTGAACAAGGTTCAACACTGCTGTGCTAAGTGGTGCGGCTTTGCATGGCCTAGGAGCTGTCCCTGGGGCTGAATTACAGACTCTCCAGAATCAAGGTTCAATTGGCCATGTAGAGTTGAGGGCAGAACCTAACTGCGTCCCGAGGGAACCCCAAATGCTACGTCCTATATGCATTCAGCAAAACTTATGTGTGCTTGTTGCGCATGTTCTATTCTGCCCGTGCCTGCTACGTGGGAGGGACAAGAAACTCCGCAGAAAACTCCGAAGCCCTGAAAAATAGCACAAGGGCCTATTCAAAGTACTCACTCATGAGATTGATGGAGTTGGGTTTCACAAAGAAGTCAGGGAAGAACATCCACTTGATTAGAACGGAGTTAATGGGGATGGCGTGACTCCACCTCCAGGGGTAGTCTAGAGGAGGCAAGAGAGAAGAAATCACCATTGTGTAGCGGCCACCAGACAACTGCCTCCAGTGGAAGGGGGTCACCTAACAAAGAGCTCCTTTTCTCTCCCCCCTCCCTGCAGCTCTTGCCTGCAGAGGGAACAGTATGCAGATGGTCCCTCTGCAAGTTTCGCCGAAACTACAGGGCTGTGCGCAACACATTTTTCTTCCCTTCATACACAGACATCCTGACAGGTCTGCTGTATTTCTTGTTGCCTGCCCAGGCCAGTTACAACATCCCCTTTCCCTAAATAAGGATAGGAAATGGAAAGGAAGAATCCAAGGAGATCTTCTTTGCAATGTTTGAGCTGTCAGAAGAGAGTCCAACACTGTATGCAGCCGGATCTCCTCAAAACTAGGCCACTGGTTTCATGTGCTGGAGTTGCACCCAAAAGTATGGGGATCACAAAGGCTTTCTCCTTGATGCGTTAGCTTGCTGCATGTGGCCAGGGATGGCTTGGAGGGAGACTGATGTGGGTTCACTTTCAAGCAAGGACCAGGAGAGGGGAGACTGCAACATTTTCAGAGTTAGATAGCACAGAAGACTGCTACAGTCATCCTTGGCATGGATTAAACCAGTGGCCCATGAAAAAAAGAGTGTCACAAGCCCTGAAATGTGTTTATTATTTATTATTACATTTATATCTTGCCTTTTTTTCCTCTTGCAAGGGACCCAAGGCAGCTTACATGGCCCTCCTCCTCTCCATTTTGTCCTCACAACAACCCCAAGAGGTAGGTTAAACTGAGGGTCAGTGACTGGCCCAAAGTCACCAGTGAGCTTCATGGCCAAGTGAGGACTAGAGCCTGGATCTCCAGTGTCCCAGTCCAGTACTCTCACTACTACACCACAGGGGCTCTCTTGAGGCAAACCAATCATTCTCTCTTTGCTTTGTGCTGATGCCTTGCTCTGTTTCTGCAGCTGCTCCTTCACAGAGATGTGCCCATGCAGGGTTCTGCGAAGTAAAAGTTACAGCAGGGGCTGAGGGGGACCTGTGGTCCTCCAGATGTTGTTAAACTCCAACTACCATCAGACCCAGCCCACCTGGTCAGGGATGATGGACACAAGTTCTCCACTCCTGATTTACAGGGATGCAACCACTGGGGAAGTATTTTGCTTTGAAGGAACTCTCATGCTGTGCTTGCGAGTGATCACATGCGTGGGGGAGATGCTTTTAAGCTGGCAAGCGGATACTAAAAAATTGCATCAATTTCTTGCTTTGGGGTAAAACCACCCAACTGTGTTACCATTTTTAAAGGACTGACTCTAAGGAGTGAGGGGGATGAGGCAGAGAAATCCACGTCCTCTTCAAAATTAACAAGAAAGAAGGCGCAGGACTCTCTCTCCCAGATTTCCACGGTGCCTGCAGCCTCACAGAGACTTACCGATGCACAGTGCCGGAGGGATGCCAACACACAGGAGGTACTGGAAAAGTAGGAAGAGTGCCAAGAAAAGACAGTATTTGGGCCAGAGCCGGGCAATGGCATGCCGCCGCCGCCGCGTCAGGATGACAACCAACCAGCAGCCGTGGAAAATCACCATGAAGTTCATCCGCTGGCCAATCACGTTCACGGTCATCAGGAAGCAGATCTGGGCAAGGAGGGAAGGAAGGGAGAAAGGAGGGAAGTGAGATGGCAGCTCTGATAATGGCACGGAGCCCCTGGGAGAGAAGTGTGGAAACAGGGACTCTTGAAATAAAGATCTTGTCCCAAGATGCGAGAGGGTTTTTTTCCTCCTCTCTAGTAGAGGCTCTAGTAGATGAGTGGATTAGGGCAGAACCATGGACGAACAAGGGGGAGGAATAAAATGTAATAAAGCAGGGGTCTCCAACATTTTGGGGTTGGTGGGCATGTTTGGAATGCTGAAAGAGTATCATAGGCACTCTCACAAAATGGCTGCCACAGTGGGCACAGACAATTGCAAAACATCCATTTCTCAGAAGGCAAACTGGAGAAGCTAAAAGAAAACTCACTTGCCCAAGAGCCTAAGTGCAAGGCAGAGGTGGGGGCTGAGTGCCAAACACAAAACCACTTTTCCGAGCCCAAGGAAAGATGGCGCTGGATGGCAGCACTTCACTTTGCAGCATGGCAGTGTCCCAAGTTAAAAAATAATTCAAAAATCTTAAGAAATAAAATAATCAGGAGGCGAAGGGAGCCTAGTGGGTGCCAAGAAATGTGTGTGGTCACCATGCTGGAGATCGCAGTAATAAAGAGTTGAAAACACGCTCATGTGCTTGTGGTTCCTTTTTGGATGAACTCCCTGCAGCCCCCATTTGGCCACTGAATGGAGGGTGATGTTACCATATTGGCCAACCAATGGTGTTTCCAAACTCAGCAACCTGGGCAGATGCCAAAGCTGGTTGGCCCCAGCTCACCTCCAGGCCAAACTTGTAGAAGAAGTAGTTGATGAAGTACTTGACACAGTTCATCAAGCCCTTGTCCAGGTTCTGGCGAGTCGCATCTTCGAAGATGGTCTGGGTGAGTGGGGGAACCAGCTGGTGTTGCTTCCGGTAATACTCCTGGCACCGGTACACAACAGCCTCGAAAACCAGCAGTACGAGCACTTGCAGGTGGTTCTGGAGGAGGCAAAGAGAGATGGGTAATGGGTGCGGAGAGAAGACTGATTTATTGATTGGTTGCATTTCTATATCGCCCGCTAGCCGACAAGTAAAATGATAAAAGACCCTCTGAAAACCAGCTGCAAAGAATCAAACCCCATAGATCTGAATTCTAATTCAGTGGGTCAGACAGCTCCAAAGGGCAATAAAAACATGGGTAGTTTATCTTACAGAAGTGTTCAGTTCAAATCTCTTCCATCCTTCTTTCCTTGAAGAAGACTGGTCTATGTGATTATCACCACTTTTTCTTTTTGTTTTACATGGCAATTGAAAAAGTTGAAAGCTGCAATGTTGACGCCTACTGGGTATACACAGCGGTGGCCATCGAGCTCCCCTCCCCACAAAAATGGGATTGCATGATGTCTAAGTGATTACATGAATCAGCCTTCCATTTGGGACCATGCCAGATGCAACAGCTCCTTCCCAAATAACTCAGAAGATGACAGAAGTGAAAGAAGGAGAGAGAAGGGTACCAAGATGGAGAAAACACTCACCTGGATGTAACCCAGGTTGGGGAAGCCCTTCCGGATGCCAAACCAGTTGGCTGGGTCAACAGGACCCCGGTAGAGCGTAGAGTTACCAATCTCCTCCGGCTCGAGATTGGTGCTGTTGAGCTGGGGCTATGGAGTAAACAAAGATTATGCCATATTTCTTATTATACTACAGTACTGGGAAAGACTGAAGGCAAAAGGAGAAGGGGACGGCAGAGGATGAGATGGCTAGATAGCATCACGGATGCAATGAATATGAACTTGAGCACACTCCGGGAGAGAGCGCAGGACAGGAAGGCCTGGCGTGCTATGGTCCATGGGGTCACGAAGAGTCGGACACGACTGAACGACTGAACAACAACAACAACAACAATAGTATACCTTATGTTATAATTAGGATTTATCTAGTGTTTTAGAGAGCATTCAAATCACCGCTCCATTCAAGATCTTTTTTACGCCACCCTTCCGCTAAACACTCCTAGCGTAGCTTACAATGTAAAACATCAGAATAAAATATACAATACAAACCACAATCCCTGACAATTAGCTGGGTGAAACTGATGGAAGATGTAGTCCAGAATACCTGGAAAGCATCATGTGGGGCTCTGGTGTTCCAGAGAAGGGAAAATGCCTCAAGATGGTGAGGGAAGGTAAATAAGAAAAGAAGAGCCCTGCTGGATCAGACCAAGGTCTATCTAGTCCAGCATTCTGTTCGCACAGAGGCAGCCAACCAGCTGTCGACAGGAAACCCAGAACCAGGACATGAGTGCAACAGCACCCTCCCACCATGATCCCCAGCAATATACAGCCATCAGGACTAGCAGCCATTGAAAGCCTTCTCCTCCTCCATGAATTTGTGCAACCCACTTTTACAGCCATCCAAAGTGGTGGCCTTTGTTACATCTTGTGGTAGCGAGTTCCACAGTTTAACTCTGTGCCGTGTGAAGAAGCCCTTCCTTTTATCTGTCCTGAATCTCCCACCAATCTGCTTCATGGGATGACTCCCAGTTCTAGCATTATGAGGGAGGGAGAAAAATGTCTCCCTCTCCACTTTCTCCACACCATGCATAATTTTGCACATCTCTGTCATTTCTCCCCACACTCACCTTTTCTCTAAGCTAAATCACAGATGTTGTAACCTTCCCTCATAGGGGAATTGCTCCAGCCCCTTGATATTTTTAATTGCCTTTTTCTGCGCTTTTTCCAGCTCTACAATATCCTTTTTTAAGGTGCGGTGACCAGAACCGTACACAGTATTCCAAGTGTGGTCGCACCATAGATCTATATAAGGGGAGTATGATCTTGGCAGTTTTATTTTAAATTCCTTTCCTAATTAGGCCTAACATGGAAGGAGAACACCTGGTCCTAACCTCGCTGTCCACAACATAACAAAAATCATAAAGCATCCTTTTATGAGGTTATAAGAAGTTATCTAAATCTGTTTTGAAAGCCAGTAAGATTCATTACCTGACAGCTCTTATAGGGAGGCTGATCCAGAATTTAGCATTATGATATAGCCAGTGGTTTGTTTCCCTGGTTAACTGCTGTTTTTTCTCACTTATTTATCTCTGGAGCTCAAACTCCCAGACATACCTTGCTATGGCTAAAAGCACCATCCACACAAACACAGAGACATGCAAACACATGCGCACAGTGATTTTGGCCCATCTCCCATACCTCAGTGCAGTTACTGGAGTACTCTTGGGGGTTGACGATCTTTAACTGGTAGAGCATCTTGCAAACGATGATGATGCAGACCCAGACAGTGGAGAGGCAGGAAGCCATGTGGCAGAAGCGGCTGTAGGGAAGGGCAAAAGCCCACAGTGCTACCAGCAGTAAATTCATCACCGACACCTAGGTGGTGGGAGAGAAAGGGAGGATGGAGAGTTGTGGCTGGGGCTGGGTGGCTCCCCATCAGAGCCACACCAGAAAAACATAGGGCAGTAGCGTCCAGCGCATAGTCCAGCATTCTGGGAATATTCACTGTGTCTGTTCATTCTTGTGGGTAAAAGCTCGAAAACATCTCACCAGTGCCTAGGATGAAGGGCTAGGAAAGTATCTCAGCAGCCCGAAGGTAGAGTTTTAGGAACATAAGTGCATCAGAAGAGCCCTGCTGGATCAGACCAAGGGTCCATCTAGTCCAGCGTTCTGTTCTCACAGTGGCCAAGCAGTGGCCAACGACCTGCCCACGGGAAGCCCACAAGCAGGACATGAGTGCAACAGTGCCCTCCCGCCCATGTTCCCCAGCAACTGGTATACACAGGCAGACTGCTTCTGATAGTGGTGGCAGCATATAGCCATCAGGACTAGTAGCCACTGAAAGCCTTCTTCTCCGGGAATTTGTCTCATCCCCCTTTAAGGCCATCCATGTTGGTGGCCATCACTACGTCTTGTGGTAGAGTTTTAGGACTCCGCATCCTCATCCTCCTCCATAACCAATTACAACCTTTTTTGGCAACAATAGACCTTGTCTTGCTGTGGTTACTTCCAGGTTAAACTACTGCAATGTGCTCCAGATGGGGCTGCCTTTGAAAAGCACGTCCAGCGACTTCAGTGAGTACAAAATGCAGGAGCCAGGCTGCAGAAAAGAGCCCATTTTGGTGATGCAGGACACCGTTATTGGAAGGAGCCTGGGGGAAGGAGGACCAGCCAGCAGCTGCACCAGGTGGATCCTGAGCCTGCTTCTGCCCCCGCCAAACAGGTGCTTAAGGCGGGGCTGCCAGAGGCAGCGCCTCGGCATCGCACTTGGAATCGCGTAGAACAGGACCTGAAGACCCACCCACCTGCCTCTCCAGAGACACCGGCAGCCACAGATACCAGCAGCAAATAGCAGCAGCAGAGGGCAGCAGCTCTAAAGACGAGGGAGAAAGGGGCAAAAGTGGACTTTATCTGCTCCTTCTTAGCTGCTGTTCTCTTTTATCTCTTTTATCTTTTATATTCTTTTATACTGTTGAACATTTTATACCTTAACATTTTAATATGTGCCTGGGAGGACTATTGGGCAACTCAGGGGGTCGGGGAGGTGCCACCATAACTATGGTCATGGGCAGGGGGAGGTATGGCGTTGGGGGATTAACAGGCCAGCTGAGGAGAAAAGGGGCTAGACACCTCACAGCTGTCCCCTCTTCTGGTTCTTCCCCAACCTGATGGTTCCTGGCAGCCTTACCAGTCTGCCCTGGGGTCTGGTGGTGCTGCTGCTGAATGCCAGGTCGGCCCAAAATAAGACCTCCCTCATCCATGATTTGATTGTGGATGAGGGGGCTGACCTGGTATGTATTACTGAGACCTGGGTGGGGGAACTGGGAGGGGTCACTCTCTCCCAGCTGTGCCCTCCTGGGTACTCGGTGCAGCACCAACACCGACTTGAGGGTCGAGGAGGGGGGGTTGCCGTGGTCTATAGGAATTCAATCTCCCTCTCCAGGCTTCCTGCTCATTCAAGTGCAGATCTTGAGTGTTTATACCTTGTGTTGGGTACCCGGGACAGATTGGGGATTCTGTTGGTGTACCACCCACCCTGCTACCCATCAGACTCCCTGCCTGAGCTGACAGAGGTGGTCTCGGACTTGGTGTTGAGGACCCCTAGGACGATGGTCCTGGGGGATCTCAACTTCCATGCCGAGGCCGCTGTATCCGGGGCGGCTCAGGACTTCACGGCCGCCATGACAACCATGGGGCTGTCCCAACATGTCATCGGCCCAACGCATATAAAAGGACACACGCTTGATCTGGTTTTCTTGACTGGGCAGGAGGATGGTGATCTGAAAATGGAGGAATTAACATCTGTCCCTTTGTCATGGACAGATCACTTCCTGCTGAGGTTTAGACTCTTGGCAGCCTTCCCCCTCTGCAAGGGTGGGGGACCTATTAAAATGGTCCGCCCCCGGAGATTAATGGATTCCGATGGATTCCAGAGGGCTCTGGGGGATTTTCCTGCTGGTATGGCTGGTGCTCCTGTCGAAGCCCAGGTCGCTCTGTGGAATGCAGAGATGACTCAGGCGGTTGACACGATTGCGCCCAAGCGCCCTCTCCCTCTGAGCAGAGCCCGGCCAGCTCCTTGGTATACACCTGAGCTGAGGGCAATGAAGCAAGAAGGGAGACGGGTAGAACGCAGGTGGAGGAAAACTCGTGCTGAGTCTGACCAAACACAGGTCAGAGCCCACTATCGAGCCTACTCTGTGGCGGTGAGGGTAGAAAAGAGATAGTTTTGCATTGCATTGCAGTTTTTTTGCATTGCATTGATAGTTTTTGCACCAGCATTGCATCTTCTCAGTGTCGTCCAGCGGAGATTTTCCGAGTGGTTCACGGCCTGTTACATTCTGGGCCAGGGAGAGAGACGGTGTAACCCTGGGTAGCACACTGTGATGAGTTTGCACAGCACTTTGAAGATAAAGTTGCTCAGATTTGTCATGAATTGGTTGTATGATTAATGCAGTTCCATTGGTAAAGGTGTTCAGAGCACCGTCTGGTCCAGTTTTATTGGATGACTTTCAGTTATTGAGACCTGAGGATGCAGACAAGGTGCTTGGTCAAGTCCGATTGACCACTTGCGTGCTTGACCCTTGCCCTTCATGGCTTATTAAATCAAACAAGGAGGGGATGTCTGGCTGGGTCCAGGAGGTTTTAAATTCCTCCTTGAGAGAGGGAGTGGTGCCTGCCGCTTTAAAAGAGGCAGTAATTAGACCACTCCTGAAAAAGCCTAACCTGGACCCAGAGGATGTTAACAACTATAGGCCAGTGGCCAACATCCCCTTCCTGGGCAAGGTGCTTGAGCGGGTGGTTGTAGGACAGCTCCAGGCACTCTTGAATGAAACGGATTATCTAGATCCATTTCAATCGGGCTTCAGGTCTGGTTTTGGAATGGTAACTGCCTTGGTTGCCCTGTGGGATGACCTCTGCCGGGAGAGGGACAGGGGGAGTGCGACCCTGTTGATTTTCCTGGACCTCTCAGCGGCTTTTGATACCATCGACCATGGTATCCTTCTGGATAGGTTGTCTGGGTTGGGAGTTGGAGGCACTGCACTACAGTGGTTCCGCTCCTACTTGGATGGCCGATTCCAGAAGGTGGTGCTGGGGGATTATTGCTCTGTGCCATGGCAATTGTGCCATGGGGTTCCACAGGGCTCTATTTTATTCCCCATGCTGTTTAACATCTACATGAAACCGCTGGGGGAGGTTATCCGGAGGTGTGGGCTGAGGTGCCATCAATATGCGGATGACACCCAGCTCTACCTCTCTTTCTCGTCGAAACCAGGTGAGGCAGTGACTGGATGAGGGCCAATAAACTGAAAATCCAGACAAGATGGAGGTACTGTTAGTGGGTGGTTCGTCTGCCCGGCTAGGTGATATTCAACCTGTTCTGGAGGGGGTTGCACTCCCCCTAAAGGATCACGTTCGTAGTTTGGGGGTGCTCTTGGATCCAGAACTGTCACTTGAGGCACAGGTGAACTCAGTGGCGCGGAGCACTTTTTATCAGCTTAGGCTTGTATACCAACTATGCCCTTATCTGGACAGAGATAGCCTAGCTACAGTTATCCATGCTCTGATAACTTCTCGTCTGGATTACTGCAATGCGTTATACGTGGGGCTGCCTTTGAAAATGGTCCGGAAACTTCAGCTGGTCCAAAATAGGGCAGCAAGATTGTTAACAGGGACTGGCCTGCGAGCTCATATTACGCCAGTACTTTTCCAGCTGCACTGGCTGCCAGTCCATTTCCGGGCCCGATTCAAAATGCTGGTGTTAACAGTCAAAGCCCTTAACGGCTTGGGGCCAGGTTACCTGAAGGATCGCCGCCTCCCATATGTGCCTGCCCGGGCCTTAAGATCATCGTCAGCGGCCCTTCTCTGTGAGCCCCTGCCAAAGGAAGTGAGGTGGGTGGCTACTAGGAGGAGGGCTTTTTCTGCTGTGGCACCCCGGCTCTGGAATGAGCTCCCTAGTGAGGTTCGCCTGGCACCTACATTGTATTCCTTTCGGCGCCAGGTGAAGACCTTTTTATTTTCCCAGGCATTTTAGCATTTTAGCTTTCTAAATTTTTAGCTTTGCTGTTTTAAATCTGTATTTTAAACTCCTGCACTGCTGCTAGGTTTTATTGTGGTTGTATTGTTATATTGTGGTTTTAATGTTCTATATATTTTAAATTGTTTTATTGTGTGTTATTTGGTTTTAATTTTTGTTAACCGCCCAGAGAGCTTCGGCTATTGGGCTGTATAGAAATGAAATGAATAAATAAATAAACAAATTTATTTTACCAACTTCATTGGCTCCCAATTTGTTTCCAGGTCCGAACCAAACTGCTGGGGTTCAGCATTTTTAAAGCCTTAAATGGCTTGGCAGCCAGACCCTGCATCTGCCCATACAGAATCTAGCCACATGCTTGGATTTTTAGCAGAGACCCTGCTCCACACCCTCCCAATGTCTGAGGGGAAGCTGGCGGACAGGGCCTTTTTTCAGCAGAGGCACCACAGTTATGGAACACCTTGTCAGGATTGATTCTGAGCGTATGGAGATAGTTAGCAGTTCAGATTCAGAAGGGGAACAGCCAGAACTAGGGGAGGCATCTTCCCCAGCCAGTTCAGATATGGAGAGGTGTGCTTCTCAGGAGGCTAGCACCCAGATGGCTGGGCCTGAAGTGCCCCCCCCCCGAGAATCCAGGAGGAGAAGGAGGAGGAGGAGGAGGAGAGCACAGGGCATGACCTGAGGGATACTAGACTGCGGCGCAGAGCGAAGCGGGAGTCAGAGGTGGAGCTCAGACGGTCGACCCGGTTGGTGATGCGTGAGGGTCGACATAGGGGAGCATCATTGGATGGGAAGGGTTTCCCTCCCTAAGTTATTCTAGCCAGCAAGTCCCTGTTCAAACTGCTGGCAACTGTAGCTCCCACTTGGACCCCCTGCTGTTATTCCTTTGTAGCCTGAGAGCTTTCAGGGATTTGCATCTGTAATGAGCTGAAGCCTCCCTTCTTGTGTGTGTGTGCATGAGGGGGCAGGCAAGGGAACGTGACACACCTCACTCCAAGAAATCTGGCTCAACCCCTCTTGACAGACTTCCAGGCACCCACGGAAAACCCTCTTTTCATAAAGTGCCTCTGATTTCATGTCTGTCACTACAAGGGTGATCTCCTGCTCCTTTGTTGCTTTGCGCTTATTGCACTGTTGTTTGTTCTTAATTGTCATCACGATCTGGCGCGGAGGCTCGGTTATGGAGCAAGAAGGCTGGATTTTAAGAAATAAATAAAGCAGCATGAAAATGACCAGCAGTTCCATCCATCCCAGGAAGGCTCTGGGCAGGGGGAGACTGAGGCAGCCCCACACGTCACAGCAAGACATCCCTACAGGGAGAGGATCAAGCAAGCCAACAGCACCAAGGACTAGAAGACAAGGCCCTTTGCTTGCAGGTGCAAAGAGCAAGAAATCTGGCCATTTCCCTTTTTCCTTGCCTTCCTTCAACAGAGCCCTTCCCTCCGTCACTTTCCTCCGCCTCTTCCTTGCATCCTCACCTCCTGCAAAGCCACCCAGATGATGTAGAGCGCCACCAGCTTCAGGATGTGCAGTTCGAGCAGCCGCAGCACGAAGAAGCGGATGTGGCCGAGAATGTCTGAGAACTTCCCGCCCAGCACCATCAGGCGTTCCAGCACCAGGCCCCACTTGCTGGGCACACCCTCTGCAGTGGGAGAAACAGGGAGCAGGGAGCGCAGTGAGAAGCGGCTGAAAGCATCTAAAATCGCTGGATTGGGGTCTTTTTAAAACAGGGTGGGCAAATGTCAACCTTGTGGGATCTACTCTGCATGTTTTTTAAAAACTAGATCCCAGAGATCTCCTAACTGGAGCCTGGTGCAAAAGATATGCACTTAGAACTGAAGGATTCTGAGTCCAGGGATTTGTTTGTGTTTGCAGGTTCCTGAAAGGGAAGCCTCTTGAGGGATTCCATTAGCCTTTAGGTTAACCTTTGGATATTTGTGAGACTACTGCAGTTCCTTGCTTTTTCCATAACTAGATATTCATAGTGGAGCTTAGGTGCCCTTTTCAGTTTTTTACTGTTCAGATATACATGTGCTCTGGCATGTGTACACATTATTTTTGGTTTGGCAAGGTCCACAAATTTGTGCCTGAATTGGTGGCAACACTGCAATGTCCTATATGGTCTATAGATGTGAGAAACCAGGGTTGAAACATGTCTCTGTGTATATAAGCCTTTTTATATATTTTTTCATATACCTTTTTACATACTAGACCATTTTTATATACTAGACCACTGAAGAAGACCATAGGTCAAAGTGCTTTTGGTCATTTCTGGAACGGTTATTTGTGGTACTGCAAGATATTATTGCACAACAAAACTGCATTCTCCTCTACTATCTTTGAATGATGTTCTTGGTCTGCACAGATAAAATAATATTACCAGATTTTCTTTTGGGTATTATTTATCTTCACCAGTGTGCTTATTTCAATGGGTTCAACGCTTCCTTTTGTGTGCCTGAACAGAATGGAGCTCCCAGTCCTTCCACCCTGTACCTCCTGATTACCCCAAGATTTCTTCATTTCAGCAACATAATTTGGGGAGAGGGAGAAGTCATTTTGTTGCTGCTGCTGTTAAACCACTGGGAGTCAGAACCCCTTACTGGTTTACTGCAAATCACCCAGTAGATCCCAATCCATCTTTTGCCCAGGACTTTTAAAATGCCATCACCCTCCTCAAACTTTTGAGATTGCATGGGACACATTAGAAGGGAAGACAGGCCAAGCTGTGCACCCTTGAAATACAAAGGACTAAAGAAAACCAAAGTTGTTAGTTGCAATCCTTAAGGAGCATGTGGGTCTCAACCCTGTGGGCACATGACGGCCATCACGGAGCATTATACACAAGGAGCATTCAAAATGCCGGCTGTGGAGAGAGAGAGAGAGAGAGAGAGAGAGAGAGAAAGCCCCCCTTCCTACAAGCTGGGCAAGAGCATAACCCTTCTTTGCATCTTGCAACAAGAGAAAACAGAAACAGAGCATGGCCTTGGGGGCAAGGCACATTCCTAATTCTCCTCTTAGAGGCAGCAAGTTCTAGACAGACAAACCCCTTGGCTGCTTCTTCTTGCTGACCTGAAGAGGAACTCCACTTACCTTCAGACGCAGCATCAACTGCCTCTCCCGGTTCGTGGTCTTCAAACTCTCTATCCTTTACCTGCAGCAGCAACCGGCTACTGCTAACCTCTTCACCCCTAAAAATCAAGAGGAATGATGGCAAACAGGGCTTAGGGCAGAGAGACTCAGCTCACCTGGGGGAATTCCTGGAGTAGACACATTTTCTGAGTATTGGACAGGCAGCCAGGGGTTTAAAACCCTGTTTCCCTAGAATAGCTTGTAGCGGGTTGGTTGGTGAGCAAAAAATGTGGACTCCACAGCGTTCCCAAAATGTATAGAGACGTGTGTAGTTTAATTTAACCAGCAGTTTATGGTTAAGAAAGCAGACCTTTAAAACAGGCTGGTGATTCACAGCCTGCCTTGAAGCTGTTAATACCAGCTAAGTTATGTCATCCTGAAGGAAGAGGTAAGGGTGAATTGCCTTGAGTCTTACAGAAGTTCAGAGACTCCCCCACCCAAAAGGCAATTAGATTCTTGAAATGTTTCAAGAACCTTTGGGGTAACAGAGAAGCCCCCTTCTCTTGTGTGTGTGTGGGTGAGCCTGTTGGTGTGAGAGGGGAGGGGGAGAGGTGTTGCTCATGGGCTAGAAGGAAGCATCCAGCAGAGAAACTTCTAAGACCCAGCTTGCTGGCCCGCCCCTCGGTCTCACTCTAAGGAGGAACATGCATTCTACTGGCCTAGAGAAATGTGTGGCCCTAAGGAGCAGCCTTTCGTCCATTGTGGGGACCCCGACAGACACCCAGCTATGAGAGCTTGATCAGCTTGAAAGAGTTGTGAACTTTCTTTGCATGTATATGTTCTGCATCCATTTTCTATCAATAAACAGTCATCTTTTTGAACAAGTGGCTTGTTTCTTCTTGGCAATTAAAAGAATCTGTTCGATGGCTAGGACCTGACAGAATCAGAACCCAGATCCAACACATGGTGTTCCCTAACCAGGTGCCCTCCATATGCATTGGTCTACAGCTTCCATCATCCATTGCCACCATGGCCAATGGCATGCTTAACTGGAGGGGCTGGGAAGCCTTTTCTGAACCACTTCCTCCAAAGCCCACCTTCAAAACCCCAACTTTCCCCTGTCTGAACTGCTTCCATACTCATTCCCAGCTGTAACTGAGCTTCCAAGGGTGTAAGTGCATTTGTTCCTGGTCAGCCCCAGCCCTTCCCTCCCGTGCCCATTGGCCATGCAGGCTGGGGAATGATAGGAGTTATAGTCCAGCACATTTGGAGGGAAACTGGGTTGGGGAAAAGGCTGCCTAAAGGGGGCACGCCACTTACCCCGGGGGCTGAGGGCCACGCAGCCCCGGTGCAAGAACATGCTCCAGATCAGTGATGCGCATGAAGGGGCAGTGGAAGTAATGCAGCTGCAGGATGCAGGCCAGCAGAAAGAAGCCTGGGATGAAGATGCTGGAGAAGAGCTCGGAGACGCTGAACTGCTCCAGACCCAGGTCGCTCAGTCTAGTGAGGGGGGAGGCAAAGAGGATGTGAGAAAGCTCGACCAGGGCTGTTAAGGGCTGGATTCTGGCAAGTTCTCGGGGGCTGCATTCCAGGGAGGAGCTGAAGGTGAGAGGGGGTGGGGCCAAAGGTGACAGGGTAGAGCACTGAACACCAAAAATACCAGCTTATTGTAGCTGAAAGCTCTGATGGCCAGCCACTGAGCCTTCAGAGAGGCATTTCAAGCTTTTAGAACGGGGGGACCCTACACAAATGCTGGGAAGCCCCAAATGACCAGCAGTTGGGGGAAAAGGGGTGGGGCCAGGGGAATGGGGCATGACTATCTGGGGAAACCAGGAGAGCCGGATTTGGACCCCGATGGGCTGGGTTTGAACTCTATGCCTGAGGTTCTGTACTCCTGTGCTAGAGAGACCTGGAAAAAGGTGCCCCAAACCAACCAAACAAAAAGCAGCCACAATGATCAGGGAGCTGGAGCAACTCCCCCATGTGGAAAGGCTGCAGCACTGGGGCATTTTTAGTTTAGGGGGGAAAACTAACTGGGGAGGGGAGGGAGAGCACAGAGCCTGAGAAGGAGAAGCATGGTGTGGGAAAAGTGGAGAGAGAGCGGAAGAGAACATCTTTCTCCTTCTCTTCTAATACTAGGTCCTCGAATGAAGCTGTCTGGCAGGAGATTCAGGACAGACCTGAGGAAGCCCTTCCTCACTACGAGGGATTCAGGGGGATCACCATGAGCTCAGATGCCTCTAAAAGGGACACGTTCGAGGAGGAGGAGGAGGAGGAGGAGGAGAGCTCTAGTGTGGGCTAGTGGTCAAGATGGCTCTGTGTATCTCCCACGTTCAGAGGCAGTGTCCCTCAGCAGACCAGTTGCTGGGGAACACAGGCGGAAGGGTGCTACAGGTGCACTTGGGTCCTGCTTGGGGTCTTCCCACTGGGGCAGCTGGTTGGCCACTGTGGGAACAGGCTGCTGGACTGGATTGGTCTTTGCCCTGATCCAGCCAGGCTCTTCCGAGTCTTGAGGAGACCTAGTGAGATCCCAGCGCTGGTGGTGGGGGGACTCAGCGGGCCTTTTTGCCCACACACTTACACCACCAAGGGTGCCAGGGATGTGACGCCACTCACTGCTCATCTGTTAATCCCGTGAAGTTCCGCCAGTACATGGGGAAGTCCTCAAACTGGAAGGTGTAAACAGCAATGAGCACCAGCATGGTGTAGGCCACCACAAGCCACCAGAAGGCCTTCAAGAGTGTCCGCCAGAGACTGTAATACACCTGCAGAGGAAGTGCATGAGGCATTGGAGTGGGCTGGGAAAAAGAGGCATGGGGCAGGCCCACAAGGCAGGGTCCCCCACATACACCCACCCACCCACCCACCGACTCACCTGTTCCTCCAGCCCAAACTCCAGGGGAGCCGACAAGCCCCCAGGAAAGAGACATTGAGAGATGGTTGCTCTGAGTCAGTCTTCCCCAACCTGGTGCCCTCCAGATGTGTTGGACTGCAACTCCCACAATCCCAGCCAACTTAGCCAACGTTGGCCATCGGGCAACTGACGCAAACCGTGTGTTGCCGTCCCCTCTGCCACCCAGGCTGTGGGCTATCCCAGCAGCACTGAAATAAGTTCTCAAACGTCGCTAGCCTGTACACCAGCCTTCCCCAACCTGGTGCCCTCCAGATGTGTTGGACTACAATGCCCAGCATTCCTGACCACCAGAGGGACCAGAAGGCTGCTGTACGTCCACCACATGGTCGTAAAAGCAGTGGTCGAAATATCCTACAACAAAATTCCCTTCACACCTCCAGGCTGACAATTAAGTCACCAGAAACCCCCCTTACAGATTGCCACCAGCATCTGACAACTACATGGAGTAGATCTTGGACTGTTTGAGGAGCAAGGAGGAAGTGTCAAGGAACCCCGGGGTGAAAAAGAGAGTTGCAAGACATCTCTTCAGGGGCTTGCATGAGTTCTCAGGGCAGCCCTCTCCAACCGGGCACCCTCCAGATGTGTGGGACTTCAACTCCTATCAGCCACAGCCAGCATGGCCAATGGGCAAGAATCCTGGGAATGGCAGTCCAAAATATCTGGAGGGCACAAGGTTGGGGAAAGCTGGTCTTAGGGTTTCACGATGCAAAGTTTGGTATAGTGCCATTAGAACGATGTTCTTGGACGGAGGGGCCGTAGCCCAGCGGCAGAGCATGTGCTTTGCAGGCAGAACGGCCCCAGGTTAACAGTCTGAAGCAACTTCAATTAAAAAATCAGGTGGCAGGTAATCGGAAAGGCCCTTCTCTGCTTGTGACCTTGGAGAGCCGCTGCCAGTCAGTGTCGACAGTATTGGGTAGAGGGACCAATGCCCTGACTCAGTACCTTGCGACCACTTTCCGCCACTGCTTTGCCACCCCTTTGGGAGGGGCCATGGCTCAGTGGCAGAGCCCCTGCTTGGCATGCGGAAGGTCCCAGGTTGGATTTTCAGCATCTCCAGGTAGGGCTGGAAAGACTCCTGCCTGAACCCCTGGAGAGTCACTGCTGCCTGTCAGCGTTGACAATGCTGGGCTAGATGGACCAAGGGCCTGACGTTCCGATGTTCCTGTGCCAACACCTTAAACTTGTCACACCCTGCCAGTCACTCCGCTGGGTTGCCCACACCTCTCCCAGCCAGTCCCAGCTCTTACCTGGAAGAGGGTTAGGCAAAGAAGGAAGAGGAACATGTAGACAATCTTGTAGACAACCAGGCGTCCAGCAAAGCTGACGACAATGAACATGCCTGCGCACACCAAGATCCAGAACTTGGCGTAGAAGCCCATCACATACGCCCCCAGGATCTTCAGCACATCCCGCTTGCGGCCTGGCCCTGAAGGGGGTTGGGTGGAGAGAAATAGTAGCTCAAGATCCAGGGCGCCATCGCAGAACCCCAGTGCTTAGTCACATGGTGGCACCACGGGGCTTTCTTCTTTTTTAAAAGCAAATCCAGACCGACTGACCCACTGGTCTTGGGGGCCCAGTTCTCACCCAAGTCGGCAACCGTCACCTCCATCAAGGGTGTATGGGGGTGCTTCTTTTTCAGCAGCTTCTCTTTCACAAATTGCCGGACCAGGAGCCAGAAGGTCAGGGTGTACAGGAGCTGCAGGGAAAGACAGTGGGAGGTGGGAGGGAGTCAGTGCCAAGGACACGGGAAAACTAGAGCACGTGCAGAGGAGGTCAACCAGGATGCTGAGGGGTTTAGGAACCAAGTCTTACGAGGAGCAGCTGAAAGAGATGAGCGAGTTTAGCCTACAGAAGAGAAGATTAAGGGGAGACATGATGGTGGTCTCTACATATCTGGAGGACCATCACACAGAAGATGGACCAGGCTCGTTCCCTGTTGCTCCAGAGGGAGGACTAGAACCGATGGGTGGAAATTGCAGGGAACCAGATTTTGGCTAAACGTTAGGAGAAACTTCCTCATGGGAACAGCTGTACAACAATGGAGCTGACGGCCACAGGAGGTGATGGACTCTCCTTCACTGGAGGTATTTAAGCAGAGGCTGGAAGCTCATCTGTCAAGGATGCCGTAGTAGCATCCTAGATAGCAGGTCCTGCGCTGTGCAGGGGGTTGGATTACAGGACCTCCAAGGCACAAAGGGTACAGGTGCAGTAAGTCTCTCCACATCATTACGGTGGAATCCCCAAAGCTATAAGCTGAGGAATACATCTGGACAGACTTGCCCTTTGATGCTCATGGGTTTTGTTACAGATTAATACCAATTTCAGGCACTTGGTTGTGCTGGAACAGCTGGGCAGCCATGAGGATATAATGGAAAGCTGTGAAAAAAAATCACAGCAAACCGCTCTCCTCGTTCAGCTTGTCATGCCACAAAAGAAGTAGGATGAACCCCCCCACACACCTTTTAGCAAAACACCAGCCTCCACCACGCGGGTGTTGAACCTCAGGTCAAATCCAGCCTGCTGGTGTTCCCCAGATGGCCACACCCCCTCCCCTTGGCCACACCAGTTTCCCTGTCCACCAGTTGTTTGGTGGTTTCATGGCTTCGGTGCAGCTCTTTCCCCATTCTAAAGGGCTGAAATGCCTCTCCTAAGGCTGAGTTACTGGCAGGAAGAGCTGGAAGCCACAATAGGCTGGTAATTTTGGCCTCGCCCCTTTTGCTTTTGGCCCCGCCCACTGCTTCTCATGCCCCTGAGAACTTGTCCAAAGTTGAATGCAGCCTGCGGACTGAAAGAGGTTCACCACCCTGCTCTAGAGTAGAGGTAGGCAACATGGAGCCCTCCAGATGTTTTGGACTACCGTTCCCATAGTCCCTGCCCATCAGCCATGCTGGCTGGAATCTATGGGAGTTGTAGTTCAAAGCAACTGGGGGGCCCAACGTTGCCTACCCCTGCTCTCAAGAGAGACTGAAAGCAAAAGCAGCACGAAGAAAAGAAGAAAAGGTTGTAGGGGGAGAAAAAGGAAGGCCGGACAGATGCAGACATACATATAGGACAGAGACGTTACGTATCGTCTGTACCTTGGCTCCCAGGTACAGACAGGGGAACGGGGGTCGCACCAGCCCCAGCTGTTCCAGGGGCATGAAGCCAACCCTGGTGGGCAACTCCGGCTCCAGGTCCATGCCCCAAACGTACTGCAGGCTGCAGAGGGCGATGCCGTAGAGGAGGATGAAGGGCGAGCACAGCATGGCAAAATGGTGCCTGTTCCGCACGATCCAGATGAGGCAGGCCCAGAGCAGCAGCACGAAGGTCAGCCAGCTGTGGTAGGTGATGCTCCACACCTGGGAAGGGACAGCACAAGGAGTGAGTGGACTTGGCCGCCTTTCTCTTACAGTCTATGATCCCAGAGAGCACAGCCTCCCCCAAACCTGGAACTGTCCAGGTGCCTTGGACTACAACATCCACGGTGTAGACTAAGATGATGGGGGTGTAGACTAAGACATCTAGAGGCCGATACAGCACTATCCTATTTTTATACCTTTCATTCATTGCACACCACTTTGGAAAACTGGCCTAGCTGGGAAGCGAGGTACAAATTCTGGAAAAAAAAGGAATTCCTTGTACAACAGGGGTGAGCAACTTTTGGTCCTCCAGATGTTTTGACCTACAGCTCCCATCATGCTTCACCATTGGCTATACTGGCTCGGGCTGATGGGAATTGTAGGCCAACAATATCTGGAGGGCCACCAGTTGCCCACCCATGTTATACAAAGTGACCAGGGGGAAAACAAAACGGGATTTCCTTGGCCCTGCAAACTGGGATAATTTGTTTATTTATTTAAAATATTTCTTGGCTGTCTTTTGGGGCAGGAGCCCTGCCAAGGCCACCTACAACAATAAAACACACAGTAAAAACAGCAGCAGCAGCAAGCGTTCTAAAAAACAACAAACACTAGCATGAAATAAACCTTACAACAGACAACTGCAGCTACAGCCCAGTCCAACAGAAGCATAACCAGGGGAAGGTAGGAGTAAAATAATAAGTTTTCAGGGCCTTGCTTACAGCCTGTAACAAGATGCTGATGGGGTTGGGGAGAAACATACCCCCACCCACAGGATTTTAAACTATGGCCATCCAACACTCTAGTGAGTACTTTAACACTTGAAGGGGGGACTTAGCTTTTGAGGACAACGTGCCCTCTCCAACCACTAGGTAATTATACTCAATTTGGCTTCTCTTGACTCCTTGCCTAGCATACCACCCAAAATTAACCTCCACCTTTGCTGATATGAGGACTACCATATTTCTCTTTATTTCTGCTCTCTGCTTTTGCAGCCCTGTTTGCAGGCTACAAAACTGCGGCATGTTTGGCAATGTTCGGGGGGGGGGGGATTCTTTAAAAAAACGGTTCCACGTGTGAGTGTCCACGTGCATGAGGCTCGCTGTGCTAAGTGTTTGTGGCAGCTATGGCTCTGGAGTTTTGTTCTTTCTTTAAACCAGCAGCTCTCTGTTATCCTCCCTCTCTCCTCCCTGCCACCCCAATATCTCCCGGCACACGGCCCCAGCCCCTCCGCTTTGCTTACCATCATGGCAATGAGAGCACAGACGTAACTCTGGTTCATGATCACGTGGCCGAGCGAATGCAGCAGTACCAGCTTCTCTTTGTGATGCTCCTGCTTCCTGCCGGCTACAAGGAGGGGGGTCATAGGGCACAATCCAGCCACCCACGCAAAAAAGGGGGCTCGTGGGTAGGTAAAACGCAGTGCTCAATGACCTACAAAGCTACCTTACACCGAGTCAGACTAGGGGCATCTCTACACCAGCCTAAAATCCTGCATTTAAAATGGGGCTTTCTGCTTCCGCTTTAAATGCAGGCTCACAAGTCCCTTTTTCACCCGCTTCCTTTCCCTGCCTCCCTTTCCCCCTCCTTCTCCCCGTATCGGAGTCTTCCATTATCTTTCATTGATCTCGCTCCTCTTCTTGCCACTTTTCAGGGAGGGAACTCAAGCGGAAGACAAGCGGGGGGGGGTGTCATTTGATAGTTCATGATCTGCGATCTATTTAAAAATGGAACAAAGGGCACTTAGTGCAGGAGACACCTTGAATGATCACGGCGTCATGTAAAGAGCCCGCAAACATCCGTGAGGGAGCCATCTCAATGGCAGGAGAAAAGCTCCATGTGAAGAAAGCCCAGGAGACCATATGGCAATGTGCTGCGATTGGCAGCATCTCTTGGGGATCTCTGGCCTTTCCCAGTGTGAGGATGCAACAGATTTGATTCTGGGACCTTCTGCAAAGATTATGAACTGCCTTGTACTGTCCACCTGAGAGCCCTGTAGCTGGAGATGCCAGCGACTGAACCTCCTGCATTGGGCTGCCTCCATAACTCTCACCAGCAGCAGCCATTCCAGCAGGCCAAAGCAGCGGGAGATGAGATGAGAAGCAGAGCCATCTCATCAGCCCCACTGAAAGCCCACCTGCCTCCCCCCCCCTCCCCATCCTTTCTTCCTTTTGTGCTTTGTTTTGTTTTCACTTTTTAGACTGTAAGCCTGCAGGGGCAGGGACTGTCTCGCTCTCTTGTTTTTACTGATTGCTTGTAAGCCACTCCAGCAGCCCTTTTGGCTGAGAAATGGGATAGCAAGCCTTTCAATAAATCAATAAATAATGCCTGAGCTGTTTCACAAAGCTTTGCAAATGCAAGAGGCTGATTCTGGGATCTCCTGCGAGCCAAGCCAGTGCCTAGCCATCGAGCTATGAGGCCACCCCGGCATAACAAAACAGCTTTATGCTGAGTCGGGCTATTGGTCCATCTAAGCCCAGGAGTGATCCCTCTTCAAGGCCTTTTGCAGGTACCCAAGATCACTTTCACAGGAGATGCCAAGGACGGAAGCTGGGGCCTTCTGCATGCAAAGCCCTGTGGTTCCACCACTGAGCTATTTCCCCATCTTGGGGGCTGCAGCTGGTTTGCCAAGGCCTTCTCCCCTCCCCCCAGCTTGCAGAGGAAGCCATAAAGCCACCAAAAGGTCTACTGCCTCAGCATCCTGCTTCCAACAGGGAGCAGCCAGGAGCTTCCAGAAACTCATAAGCAGGGGAGGATAGGAATGGGCACCTGACCTGACCTGACCTGACCGGGCTACCAGCACCTGACCAAAGGCCTCTCTAGTCCAGCATTCTGTTCACTCAGTGGCCAACCAGCCACCTACGGGAAGCCCCCCAGCAGGGCAGGAGCGCCACAGCCCCTTCCACTCGCAGTCCCCAGCAACTGGTATACAAGGCATCCTGCCACTGAAAGCAAAAGGGGCACCAATACCCCTGTGGTGATGCCTTTCAACCACTAGGAAGCAGCATTGCCTCACACCAATCCAGTCCAGGACGCTTTCAGGAGAGCGAAATGCCAAGCGAGTGACCCACACAGCTAACTTCCACTCCTATGCTCAGCATGGACTTGGGGAAGCACATGGCCTCCTGTTTCCCCTCCCCATTGCTCTGGGACAGCATGAACTCTTGGGCAGAGGGGTTAGGGGGGCCACAGCTCAGCGTGACAGAGCCCCGGCTTTGCAAGCAGAAGGTCTCAGGTTTGATCCCCGGCTTCTCCAGGGAGGGCAAGGAAAGACTCCTGCCTGAAACCCTGGAGAGCCGCTGCCAGTCAGTGTCGACAGCACTGGGCTAGATGGACCAATGGCTTGACTTGGCATGAGGCAGCTTCCGACATTCCTATGCTAGCACTCCGCAGCATCAGCACCAAAGATTGGTTGGAGAGCTTGACTTTCATTCTGGACCTCACTGCCTGCCATATTTTACTGTGTACAATTCAATTTTGGAGAAGCTCTCAGGAGCCACGTTCCAGTGCTGGGCAGGGCCAAAGGGGTGGTGCCAAAATAAAAAAAGACCACCCTGTTTTCGCTTAAAGCTTGGATGGCCAGTAACTTAGGAGGGGCATTTCAAGCTTTGACAATGGGGAAATACCTACACAAAAGCTGAGAAACCCGCAAACAATTGGGGGAAAGAGGTGTGATCGCCTGGGAAACTGCAGAGGACTGCATTAGGACCCCAGGGAGGCTGGATTTGGCCCAGAAGCTGGAGGTTCAACATCCCTGGTTTGCACCTTGTCCTTCGTCCAAGGAGCTCAGAGTTGCTAGGACCTGAGCTCTGCTCCGGACAGAGCTGCTTGACTTCATATGCAAAACTATAAAGCGGGTGCTTCTGGATTACTTGGAGCCCAGGGCTGAGCGCTGGGGGAAAACCCTGGTTTTGTTTTTGTTTTTTTGCTGTCTGAACTAGCAGGAGGCTCCAGACGTTTTGGACTACAACTCCCAGCATCCCTGACCACTGGCTGTGCTGGCAGGGGCTGATGGCAGTCAAAGTCTGAAACAACTGGAGGGCACCATGTTGGGGTCAGCCGTTCTAGATTCTGCAGCCACAGTGGCTTGTAGCTGCCACGTGGCACCACAGGGGAGAGACTTTTGCAAGCTGGCCTGAATGAGGGACAGATAGAGGAATGAAGGTGGACAGTCCCTGGAGCCTCCGCAGTGGCCCTTACCTGGCTGGCCAGCCTCACCGATCACATGCACGGTGCAGTTCTCTGCATCAGCACTAGCACCTTCAGTCTCATTCAGGATCAGCTGTGGATGGAGCGGGCGGGTGGGCAGGAAGAGAGAAAAATGTCGAGGCAAAATGACACCCAACAGCAGCAGCAGCCAACATCTGGATATATTCAGTGGGCTGTTCAGCTACCCTGGAGGTACCAAGACCAGGGCGACGCCTTCCATAGGGGTAGCCGTGTTAATGCAATGCAGCAGAACCCACCGAGAGCCCCATGGCACCTTAAAACAGCTTTTCCCGACCTGGTGCCTGCCAGATGTTTGGGACCACAACTCCCCGCATGCCTGACCGCTGCTCATGCTGGTGCGAATTGATGTCCAAAACATCTGGAGGGCACCAGGTGAGGGAAGGCTGCCCGAAAGGCTAACAGATTTATTACGGCAGAAGCTTTCACGGGCTAGAGAGCACTTCTCCAAGCAGATGAAGCGTTATCCTCTACTGGCAGACAGACATGTGGGAACAGAAGGGGGAAATCTAAGCGTGGCCAGTGGCCACGAAACACGAGGAGTGCAGCCTGTGACATCTGCAAAGCTCAAGCAAGCGTACTGGAGCAGATGAGGGACACGTCCCTCTCTCTCCCGAAATGGGGTTAGAAGGGCCAATGGTGAAACTCCCATTCGGCCCAGACAAAAAATGGGTGGTGGTGGGGGGCATAACAGTGCTTTGAAGGAACAGAGAAATGAAACAAACAAACAAACAACAAACAGAGAGCACAGATGGTCTGCCTCAGGAAAGCATAGCAAACAAGGAGAGGGGAGAACTCCAGGAGAGTAAAGAACAGATGGACACACACTTCCTGAGTGATGCTCAAGTCCTGGCCTATAAGTGCAGGAGGAGAATGAGGAGGTTGCGTTCTGGACTGTACCACTGCACACTCTGAGGGTGGGGGAAAGGGATGCCACATCTGAATGCTCCACCATGGTTTTTTTTAAAAAACTCCCCACAAGTAGAAAACTAACACATCAGGGACAAAAATTCTAGACCATCTCTGCTTGCGAGTTTTCTGCTTGGAGAGAGGGCTCTCTCTAACTTGTAGAGGAGTATTCAAAAATGTGGTGCCCTACCTGCAGAGTGAGGTGGTACGGTCCTCTCTACCACCTCCTTCTGCCGCACATATAGACCAAGCCTGCTGTTCAGGCAAGTAGTGTTGAGCCTGACATCTCCCCACGGCGTTGCCCCTGAGGCCTCAGCCCCTTTCCCACCTCCTGGCTTGGAGGCCTTAGCAGTCAGAGCAAAACGAAAACCCACTGCCACCTCACACAGCCAGCATGGGGCTCTCTCCCCTCACCTTCGCATCTTCAGCCAGACCATCTCGGTCCGTGGACCAATTCTCCATCTCCACCGAGTCCAAGGTGGAGCCTGTAGCATCTCTCCGCTTAAAAACGAAAACAAAAAGCAGGGCAGGGAGAACTGAAGTCAGGATGGTGATCTTAAAAGAGCAGGGGGAAAGGGTTCCAGCAACCTCGCTAGGCTTCCCTGGTCCCTACCCAGAAACCAACCCGCCGCAATCCCACTGATATGTGGGTGGATCTGTAGTGATTGTGCAATGGGCAGGGAGGGACCTGAACCGCTTGTTCAAACCCCTCTCACAGGTACTACCGCCAGCATAATCAGAATAATGGAGTAGTCAAAGAACACTTTTTCTAAGGGCTCAAAGCCTCTCACTGACATTATTCTCAGGAATTGTTAAAACAACCCTGCAAGGTTATTGTCTTCATATTATAACTGGTGCGGGATGAGCTTAAAGCAGGGGTGTTGAACCTCAGGCCCACAGGCCAAATCCAGCCTACCTGGGGTCAAATCCAGCCTGCTGGGGTTCCTCTGATAGCCTCACCCCATTTCCCATGACCACCAGTGGTTTGGTGGTTTTCCGGCTTTTGCACAATTTCCCCCCCCCAAGGTTGCAACACCTCTCCTAAGGTTTAGGAACTGGCAGGAACAGCCCGACAGTAAAATATGCTGGCATTTGGGGTGTTTTGGTCCTGCCCCTTTGCCTTAAGCCCCGCCCACCACAGGAATGCAGCCCCCAAGACCTTTTCTGAAATGGAATTTGGCCATCGGCTGAAAGAGGTTTAGCACTTAGATTCCTGCATTGAGCAAGGGCCCCTGCCGACCCTACTATTCTATGATTCTATGACCCCTGCTGTAGAGACAGCAGCTTGTTTAAAGCTGCCTAGGTGGTTTGTGGCTAAAGTCTGAATGCGGAACGTGAAGCTCACAGCACGTAAGCTGTGCAGAACCCCCCTGCCTCCACCCCCCACCGCTCAGTTTCCATCTCTCCCTTTGTATGGTTAATGAAACCCTATCCGAGAGTTGTGCTGGGGACTTGCTCACTTCTTCCCAGGTGCTGTTCTCCTAGATCCGGCAGCCCTCTGTAAGATGCGCTGCTGGACCACAGCCCAAGGTGCATGTTTTTGAAACCGTCAAGGAATGAGGACATAAGAACATAAGAAGAGTCCTGATGCTGGATCAGACCAAGGGTCCGTCTAGTCCAGCATCCTGTTCACACAGTCACCAACCAGCTGTTGACCGGGAACCCACAAGCAGGGCATGAGTGCAACAGCACCCTCCCACCACGTTCCCCAGCAACTGGTGCACATAGGCTGACTGCCTCTGGTACTGGAGGTAGAACACAGCCATCAGGGCTAGTAGCCATTGATAGCCTTCTCCTCCAGGAATCTGTCCAACCCCCTTTTAAAGCCATCCAAACTGGTGGCCATCACTACATTGTGGTAGTGAATTCTATAGCATAACTGGACAGTTTAACTGAGTCAAGCAGGGAGAAGTTGAGCCATTCCACCAGCCCCGCTGAAAGACTTCATTCCCCCCCGCTTCCCTCCCCATTCCTCTTTCCTTGCATGCCGTGTCTGATTAGGTTGTAACCCTGCAGGCAGGGGCTCTGGGAGCCTTTTTGTCTGAGGAGCAGGATAAAAAGGCTTTAAATAAGTGAACGGGAGGGACTCTGGGCCAGCATAACTCACCTGTTCGTTGGGGTGCAATCTGCGGAGTTTTACCAGGGTGGCCAAGACATAATAAAGCAGCAGCAGGATTCCTGGGTTGGCATACACGGGCCAGGGGTGGCTGACATCCAGGAGCAGTGCGTTGGGCTTGTTGCAGTCCACGTGCAGGACAATGGCCTTCAAGCCAAACAACCTGCAGGGAGGGTGATAAATGCAGCAGTCAGGCTCAGTGACATGCTGAGGTTCTGTATTTACTGAATGTACGGAACACCTCGTAAAATAGATTTGTCTAGGTGTTCTACAAAAACACAGATTAGGAAGAAAATTGCAATGAAATCAATAGTATAAAACAGAAATGTGCCACAACGCAACACAGAATACAATATCCAGCGTAAGGAAAAACCCAGGTTGCGGGGACTAAAATAATGAAACACAGGAATGCTAAAAATGTATTAAAAATACTTTTAAAACTTTTGATCTTTAACATCTTAAGAGCCTTGTGGTCCTGCTCTTTGGACAAAAAGGATCCCAGAGGCCTTGCCTGCAGGCTTATAATCTAAAAGACATGAGCTTTGCAGGGCCACCGAAAAAGCCCTCACTCTTGTGGCTGCCCCCAGAGTGAGGGGGGACTTTAAGAAGGGCTTCTAAGTATGGGAAGGAACATAGGGGAAGAAGGGTTCCATCAGGATGGCGTAACACTTCTGGCTTCCCCCCAAAGAACTCTGGTGATGGCAGCATTCCTGAGAGCAGCTTCAGAGATTACCTGAAGCTGCCCAGCTCATCGCACTCAGAAGGGTCTGCGTCCGGCCAGCAGTGCTAGTTAGTGACGCCTGCAGGAGATTATTTGCACTTTGACCGGTAACTGCTTGCCAGAGATCCCAGCCTCAGCCACCCAGCTGCCAAGTGGAAGGCATCGCTGCCTTCTACCAAGCCAAGGCCAGTCGTCCATCTAGCCCAGCACCGTCTGCTCTGGCTAGCAGCAAGTCTCGGGGTCTTGGGCAGAGGAGGGTCTTTTCTCATCACCTGCTCCCACCTGACCCTTTTATCTTTGGAGTTGCCATAGATCGGTCTTCCCCAACCTGGTGCCCTCCAGGTGTTTTGGACAACAAGTCCTATCCTCCTTGGCCACCAGTCATGCTGGCTGGGGATGGTGGGGCATGTGGTCCCAAACATCTGGAGGGCACCAGTGTGGAAAGCTGCCCTGGATCGAACTCAGGACCTTCTGCATGCAAAGCAGAGGCTCTACCACGGAGCCTTGGTCCCTTGGAGGGCAGGCCATGCAGGGCCGTGGGCACTTCAATGCTGGGCCCGCGAAGCGCCCCAGTGTGACAGCCTGCAAGGTCAAAGGCGTTTATATCATTTAAAAAAAATCAGGGGGCCACGGCGCTCCCCCTGAACCCAGAGACATTCGTAGGAAGTATAGAAGGCAGGCAGCCAGAGGCCAACATGGTGCTTTGGCCACCTCTGGGGGGAAAAGGAGGGAGGAAGGAAGGAAGGAAGGAAGGAAGGAAGGAAGGGGGAGGAAGAAGGAAAATAAAAAGGAAAGAAGGAAAAAAGAAAGGAAGGAGGGAAGGAAGGAAGGAAAACAGAAGGAAAGAATGAAGGGAGGAAGGGAGGGAGAGACAGGCCCCTTGCCATGCCTGGTGGGGTGGGGGAAGCATGCAGATGGTGGCAGGGAAACCTTGGGAGGGCTGAGGGTGACCTGATGGAGTGGCTGGGGTGGGGAAGGGTGCAGAGAGCAATGGGAAAATGAGGGAGGTCTGTGGGGAACCCAATGGGGGTGGAGAAAGCAGGGAAAGGAGTGTGTGTGTGTGGGGGGGGTCTGCTCCCCACAGATGCTGGGCACCTTCAAAGCATGCTGGGAAAGGAGTGCTCACAAGCCATGCCCCCCGCCCCAGTTTCTGAAGTCTGATTCTGCAATACAGGGATTGCAAGCTTTTGGGGCTTCTGCAAGGCAATAAATGGCACGCAGTGCACATTTGTGCACTACGCTTTCACACGTGCTGCGTCCCCAAACTTTGAGTGTGTTGCTTACAATGAATCTCAAAAGCCACAGGTAAGGCTGCAAAAAAACGAGATGGGAAACCGCCCCACACCTGCCAGCCAACCGACTTTCCCACGGGAAACCCTGCACGCTAAGAGAAAGGGGCAGAGCACGCGGCCCCCATTCATCCTGCAGATGCCTGTCCGGAGAGCCAGGGAGGTTCAAGGTGGCTGGACCAGCAAAAGCGCCCTGCTTTGATCCTGAGCTGGCTTTCCACGAGGGAGGAGACCTCCTCCTGTTTGCAGAGCTGGCGCGTAGAGCCAGCGTCCCTCCGCTGGGCTGTGTGCAGTCAGGCTCCCAGGAGGTCAGGGAGGGGGAAGCTGATCCAAAGGAGGCTCAGGCTGCAAAAAGGCCTCCAGACCGCTCCACTTGCCCTTCAAGCCAGCTCCTCGAGTTTCAAAGGGTTTGGAGAGAGAAGAGAAACCGGACAGGCCAGATTCTCCTAGACAATCGCAGTTGCCCTCTTGCTGTCTTGGGGTGGGGGCGGGAGGAGTGTGAGCAGGGTGAAGGTGGGCGGAAGCGCTAAGCTGAAACTTGCATGCAAGACGTCTAGCGATGGGAGAGCTTCATGGCGCGAGGGGAAGGGCTGAGCCACACTGCACCCCTGTGCAGGGCCAGTTCAGATCTGCCCACTCAGTAAGGCCAGGGAATTGTGATCTGACATCCATAGCTGTCAGTCCAGACTGGAGGAAGTGTGGTCACCTTGGGGTGCAGAAGCCCCAGCATGTAGTAGGTTTTTTTTAAAAAAAAAGAAATACAGGGGCTGAGGAGTATTGCACATGCAAAGTAGGAAGCCCTGCCCATCTCTGCATTTGGGGCTAATGGGAGAAACACTTTGCACGATGGCTCCATCCTCCCCCAATGATCAAACTAGGCAATGGAGCTAAAGATCTGATCAAGAGCTAAAGGAGATGAGAGGGGAAGCAGGCTATTCTACCAGCCTGGCTGAAAGACCACTTGCTTTTTTCCTCTTCCCTCCCCCTCCCCTTTTCCTTTTGTGTCATGTCTTTTCAAATTGTAACCCCGCAGGCAGGGACTGTTCCCGTTTTTACTGATACTATGTAAGCTGGTCAAGGAGCGTTTTCGGCTGAGGATAGGGGGTCTTTTTTAGGTCGCTTCCTGAATTTCAAGGTCTGCTCTATGAAGTGCCAAGCTAGGCTTTATAGGAAGGCAGAAGAGCCCTCAGGCTATCCCTTCTCCTCCCGAACAAGACCCTTATCTCCCTTCCTTCTCACCATCGAAGGGGCACTGCGACCCCTTTCCTGGTCTGGCCTCTTGAGGTATCTTGGCCCTGCAGCTTCCCGTACCGTTTGGCCCTTGGCTGAATTGCCAGTAAAACGCCGGGTGCGCCACACAGCCTGGCCCGCGCAGTGGCCCATCGCCATGAAATGGGAAAGAGGACCAGGCCATCGTTCCACCCAGCCTCCAGCATGCGCAGTCTGTAGGGACCAGAGGGGCTAAGCCAAGCCCATCTGGTCTGCCCAGAAAGCATTAAGGCAGGGGAAACACACTCAAGGATCAAAATGCTGGGAGCGATGAGTTTGTCTGTTGATAAATAAGGGGGCCCGAAGAGAGAGATTCACAGCTAAATGCTCCAAGCCTGGCACTTGATGAATCAGATGCAAATATGACTAGCATGGTCTGTCCTGGGAAGCAGTCATGCCAGACCTCTGCGCATAGAATCACAGAACTGGGCAGCTAAAGGCCATCCAGTCCTGCCCCCTGTATCCCCTTAGACTAGCCTTCCCCAATACGGTGCCCTAGAGATTTTTTGGATTTCAACTCTCAAGAGCCCCAGTCAGCATGGCTAATGGTCAGGAACGCTGGGAGTTGTGATCCAAAACATCTGGAGAGCACCAGGGTGGGGCAGGCTGCTCCAAACAATCCAGGCTGTTGGTGTGACACGCCTGGCAGCTCCCCACTCTCAACATACCGCCCCCCCCCCCCGGGGGATGCCAGAGAAACCCGAGACGGACTAAAATGATCTGAGATTTCTAAGAATCTGACCTGCGGAATCCAGCACAGAGCGATCCCCTCAGGCCCCGCGGTCTGTGGACTTTTGGATGGTTTTTTTGCTTTCCCAAAATTTACACATATTTATTCGTAAGAAAATAAGTAAATTTTTGCTGAGGAAACACTGAATGGAATGGGGGACGATACGCTATATGTTATGTACTAAGGTAAATTATGTAAATTGTTATGAAACCTCTTATGCAATTATTTGTGTATTTTTCCACATGATGAAAGAAAAAAACTGTATCCATCTGTGAGCGGACAACAGAACAACAGGCACCAATCTGCAAAACACAGAGGGAACGCCTTTTCCGCCACCCATGCATCCCTACCCCCCCACACACACACACTTACCGTGCCCAGATGCTGGCAGGCGGGAGGACTGCCTGCATGAAGGGGGTCTGGTAGCCGTAGAGGCAAACGAGGTGGCCTCCGGCAAAGACATCCACCATGATGCACAAGGTGTTGAAGGCCAGGTGGCTGACACGGAAGTGGCAGGCCCACCAGGTGCATAGACCCACGAAGAGCAGGTAGTACACGCTGGAGAAGGCGGAGGGCAAGGCGATCCCTAGGATGGGAACAAGAAAGTAGCCGGGATTCCTGGGGCAGAGGCCACAGGGTGAGAGAAGAGCAACAGTTAAACACCTGCCAACTGAGTGATCATAAGGACCAGAATCCCTCTTTAGAGACAATGGAAAAGACTGGACATATGAAACTGCCTTTTAACAGGTCAGACCTCTGATCCACCTAGGCTAGCACAGTCTACTTCAGGGGTGCAGAACCTCAGGACCAGAGCCAAATCCAGCCCGCCTGGGTTCCTACACTGCTTCCCCTGGACTCGCTACCTTTCCCCCAAACACAGACTATTTCCTGGCTTCTGTGCCGTTTTTCCCCCATTCTAAAAGGTTGAAATGCCTCCTCCTAAGGCTGAGTTACTGTCAGGAAGAGCTTGAAGCTGAAATAGGCTGGGACTTCGGCCCCATCTCTTGCCTTTAGCCTGCCACCACTGGAATGCGGCCCCTGAGAGCTTCTCTGAAATGGAGTTCAGTCCTTGGGCTGAAAGAGGTTCAACACCCCTGAAGCCCACCAGGATCTTGGGGAGACAGAGGCCTTTACCAACCCTGCTACCTGCGATTCTTTTAATTTATCTATTTATTGGGAAGCTGGGACCTTCAGCCTGCAAGGGGTGAGGAGAGCAGAGCTCTTCCACTGCGCTCTTATCCCCTCCCATGCCGATTTGGGCACTGCATTAGCTGCAGGCATCTCTGTGGTTCGCCCCAGGGGTCACCTTACTCAAGGAAGACTTGGAAGGAGGCTGAGGAGCTTACAAGGAACGGCCTCAGAACAGCCCAAGCAACAGTTCGGACCTGTGTTCTGGATGTGCTGCTGGGCCAACTGCTTGTAGTGAAGGCTGTCCCCTGCTCCTGCAAACCTTCCTCAGCCCTTCTCATATCGTAGAATCATGCCGTTGGAAGGTGCCTTGGAGATCATCAAGTCCAACCCCCTGCTCAGTGCAGGCTCTGCACTGCGGGGCGCAGCTACAACGTCCCTGACCAGTGACCATCCAGCCTCTGCTGCAATACCTCCAGCAAAAGAGAGGTTTCTTTAACAAGAAACTTTTCATGAACCTTGCAAAGGACCTATGCTGAATGGGACTTGTTTGCAAGTAATATTCACCTGAGGATTTTGGCTATGGGGAAAGGCATTGCTGGGCAATATACCACCACTACATCAGCCTTCCTCAACCCCGTGCCTTCCAGATGTGTTGGACTGCAACTGCAACAGCCATGCAGGCTGGGGGTGATGGGAGTCGTAGTACCATACACCTAGAGGGCACCTGGTTGTGGAAGCCTACACGATAATAAGTGCTGTGTGAAACCTGTTCTAATGCCACTTCCAGCAATGCCCCAGCACCACTGATGTGGAAGCAACCAGAAGAGGAGGAGTCTTTTGAAATCACTGGCAGCTGCCAATCACGCTTCTGCTCCTCCCTTGGCACCGACCTGCTAGTGCAAGCAGCATGATGGCCAGGACTTTGCCAACAGCCATCAAGAGCCAGTGAGCAGTTTCCCGGAGCCGGGTTGCCAGCCGCGCACGCCGCCTTGGGGAGCCCTCAGCCAGCGCGTCGGCAGGAACTCGGGGACTTGACGGGGCCTCATCCACCACTGCTTCTTCCTGAAGGGGAAGGGAAGGGGAAGAAGGATCAGAGACATGACACACAGGCACCCAAAGCAAAGTTTCTTTAGAACAGCCTTGCCCAACCTGAGCCCCTGTAGCAAGGTGGACCACAGCTCCCATCATCCCCAGCCACTGGCTGGGAGTGATGGAAGTTGTAGTCCATCACGTCTCCGGGGTTGGGCAAGGCTGGTTTAGAGCGACACAGTCCTAAACATGGTACCCACAGGGGAGAAATGTATCACTCACTTACTTACTGGCAGCAGCTAAATGTAACAGTGGCTGCATTCTGGAAGAGGAAATGAACACCCACTGCAGAAAGCTGAAGCGTGGGAACCATTAATAATGGACAAGCTGATCACGTCCCTGAGAAATTAAAACCTTAATTTGGATGGAGTATGGCCAGAACTGCATCTAACTCAGTGTTTTTAAAAATAAAATCGGAACTGCAATAGACGCTGAATTCTGTAAACCTGAATATTACGCAAGTCATTAAAGTTGCATCCCCTTTGCTTATTTTGCATAATACCTTTCTTGGCTTCTGAAAGTTAGGAGAAAGGGTACAGGCCTTGCCCTGCTGCTGATGCTCTGACAACCACAAATGCTGTTCAAGCCCTTCGACATGCCCTTCTGAGATTTCACCAAGTACCAGCCTACACACTTCCATGCCTATCTTCCAAGCCTACACTTAAGGACTAGGAACTTGATGCTTTTTTTAAATTAAAAAAAAAAACTGAACGCTGATGCAGAAGTTTTTTGTTTTAACCTGATTTCTGTATACCAGTTTCTGTGTTTTCACACCGCAATTGTAAGAAGCCGAAATCCATGGAGTCATGATTTCATTCAACGAATATATGGGAGAACATCCTTTGAAATCCAACATGGGTATATAACATGACAATCTTCAATGCATTTTTTAAAGCAGCAATATATTAAGGAGAATATATGCCAAAATATTACACTGGTTGTGCAACATGCTTTTGCAGAGACACGGTTGTCTTTGAAAAGAAGACTTATTCCATGAAAGGTCACAAGGCCAGAGAGAGGTGGAAGAGGAGGAGGGAACAGGATCAGTCCTGGACGGAGTGAAAGTTTTGCAGGCAGCCGAAGAGTAGCAGCGGCCTGGGAATTAGATATGCCAGTTCATCTCTTCCCAGGGCAGCCGTGTCAAGGAAAATAAACCTGCGTATGGGGACCGCTTACACTCTCGGGAGAACAAGGTTAGGCCATAATGACACTCCATCTCCCACTGCACACCCCCGTGTTGCCATCAGGGGCTGGACAGAGAGGCTGTGGGACTGCGGAATGGCCCCGCCCCATGCGCCAAGCCTGCTGCTCATCTTTGGACGAGCAGCTAAAACTTGGCTTTGAGGAGGCTCTGCAGCCAGGTTTAACTGAGTTACAGCATATATCTACTCAGAAGTAACACCAGGCTGGGGAATGCTGCTATACACAACTTTATACACATTTACCTGGGAGCAAGCCCCACTGAACTCTATGGGGCTCACTTCAGGGTAGACATGTATGGGATCGCGCTGCTAGTCTTTTTGGACTGCTGAGATTCAGGGGGTGTTCTGGTTTTCTCCTTTGGCTGTTCTTCTACTGATTTTTAAACAGACCTTTCATTTTTAGATTTCACCAAAAGCTATTTCGAGAGTCATTGACGGAAAGGCAGGATTATAAATGACTTCATACAAACAAATAAATCCAACGGAGTCCATAACGGACGACCTCACACGGGGACTTCCTCAGTTTCACGAGTCTCAAGATCAGAGCATCCCGGCTGACGCAGTCCTTCTCGCGGTCCTGCTACAGGTGGCTTTGGCAACCCAGAACTCCCCAGAGGGAGAGAGAGATGCCCAGCCATCAGGGCTCGTGGCTGGAACAAGGGCCCTTCCCCAGCCACCAGGCCTCCTGCCTACCCCTTGACCCAGCACCTGGCCTTGTTTATTTCATTAGCTGGCTTTGCAAAGCGCATTCCGCCGGGGCCTGTTTTTCTTGGCTGCCAGGCTTGGGTTCCCAACGCCCGAGCGATTTTCCAGCCTGGCGCAGCTTTCAAGCAAAGGTATTTGGGCTCCTCCTCCTCCTCCGCGCTGGCCGGGCTCCATCCAGGGGCTTCAAGTCCAGCCCAGATCAATTGCGCCGAAATCGTGCAAAACAGAGAATCCATCCCCCCACCCCACCCCACTGGAGAATCCAGTGGAAAGGGCCCTGCAGAAGGGCTGCCTGACCTCAGAGTTTCCAGCTCTAGCTCAGTGTTTGCTCCATAAGCCGGGAGAAGAAGAGAAGAGAATGGGGGAGGGAACAGGAGGAATAGCCATCCCAGACTCGGAAGGCTGAGCCTTGGGGCAGAAGGGAGCCAGTGAGGGTTCCACCTTGGCACCCCCACCCTGTGGATACATACAGAGTGTTGGAGGCCAAGACGAGCTGTAATTTATTATCATCATCAGTATTTATATACAGCTGCTCATTGAACAAATCCTGTAGCGGTGTCCTCTCAAAACCCACATGCAAGCAAATTGGTGGTGAAAATGCACTCTCCACATGCTCAGAGGCAGACTCCTGTGTGTTAATGACCTTCACATACTCCTTGGCATGGAAAAACTGATCCTGCTTCCAAAATTTAGCCCTTTCTGCTCCCCTTTTCTCCCTCGCCCCACAACTTCCGCAGTTCACTCTCTGTTACTAGTTTTCATCTGAAGGCCATCCTGATGCTGCCGCAGGGGTGCCTCCCTGCAACCTTGAGAGCAAGGTCAGAATAAAGCACAAGGTGTCATAAGAAGTAATGGCATAACAATGCACGTGCTGTCTTCCTTGGCTGCGTAAACCATGTTACAGTAGCCAGCGGTAGTGACTACTCATTGCAGGTGTGTGTGTGTGTGTGTGTGTGTGTGTGACAGAGAGACAGAGAGGGTGGGAGAGGGAGAGAGAGAGAGAGAGAGAGAGAGAGAGAGTGTGAGTGTGCATGAGAGAGTAAGTGTGTGTGTGAGAGGGAGAGAGAGTGTAAGAGAGTGAGTGAGTGAGTGAGTGTGTGTGTGAGAGAGAGGGGGGAGAGAGAGGGGGGAGAGAGACTGTGAGTGTGTGTATGTGAGAGTGTGTGTGTGTGTGTGAGAGAGAGAGACAGTGTGAGAGTGAGAGTGTGAGTGTGAGTGTGTGTGTGTGTGAGAGAGAGAGAGAGAGAGAGAGGGCGGGCGGGCAGTCTCTTCTATTCAAGGTGTCCTTTTGGCCAACGTAAGGTGGCCTTTTGGCCATGTGGGTTTCCCACAGACAGCTGCTTGGCTGCTGTGTGAACAGAACGCTGGACTAGAGAGACCTGCGTGGCTCTTCTCATCTTCTTAATCTACCCCTGCAATCTTCTCCGGGAGTTGCGGTGCCGCTCTGTCCAGTTTCCGGCAGCTGTCAATCGCACGTGTAGCCCCTGCATTGCTCTTGAATCACCCACGCTAGACCTGCACCCCTGAGGCCGCTGACCCACCCACCGACCTGCCCACCTGAGCTGTGCCTCCTCTTCCACCTCCCCTCTCCATCCTCCCGCTGCAGCCAGACGAGAGAGATGCAGCACGTGGCTCTCCGTGGCCACTCACAGGACAGCCCAGCAACTGTGATGCTCCCACCCTGCTCCTTGTGGGAACAGAAGCCAAACCGTTGCAGGGGGGCGGTGAGGTGAGCGAGAGAAGCAGCCCGAGAGGGACACACGTGCAGCCTTGCCTTCTCTGCCCAAGGCAACTCTACAGCCCCGGAGCCAGGCCGGGGACTCTCAGTGGCTCGTGCAGCACCAAGCCATGGATGCCAGCCGGCGGGCCGCTCCTTGCTGGACCGGGCTGCTGAATGCATCCTCAGCCCCACCAGCCCTGCATAACGTGGCCTCTGTTGAAGTCGCGATGTTTGTTGGGGAGTCTCCGTGGCAACTCGGGAACGGCCAGAGCCACTCCTCCACTTGGGCAGACATGGGAAACCTGCCGTGGAGGCAGCTGGTGAGTCACCCTCTGAGGTGCCAGAAAAGTGTCTCCTCTCCCTCTCCCTCCCTCTCTCTCTCTCTCTCTCTCTCCCCCCCTGCCCCCTCTGGATCTCTTGGGTGGGGAGGAAGGAGGCAGAGGAGTGGAGATTGTTGGCAAAAAAGGGGATAATGCGAGTTGCGTCTTCAGCAAGGAGAATGCAAGAGGCGCCAAAGGGTCCAGATAAGTCACATAATGACTTGGAGGCCACTCAGTCCAAGCCGCGGCTCAATGAAGGAGTTCCATGGCTAGAACATCCCCAACGGGTGGCTCTCCAGCCTCTGCTTGAAGAGCTCCATTGAGGGAGAGCCCATAACACCCGGGGTCCCCAGCGTGGTGCCCATGGGTGCCTCCAACAGCACCCATGAAGCTTTCCACTCCCTGCCCCCTTCAAAAAACATTTAAAATAAACATCTTGGAAAAAGTTTGGGTAGTCTTCTTTCCTACCCTTTCTAGCCTCTAGCCTTGCTCTTTCTCTCCCCCACCACTTTAGCTCACTCTTTCTCCCCTTCAAGCTTCTTGCCTTGCTCTTTCCCTACCCCTTTGCCTTGCTATTTCCCCCTCCCTGCCTCTAGCCTTGCTCTTTCTCTCCCCCACCTCTTTAGCTCACTGTTTCTCCCCCTCCCAGCATCTAGCCTTGCTTCTAGCCTTGCGCTTTCTCTCTCCTCTCCCCTTTGCCTTGCTATCTTTCCCCTCCCTCCCTGCCTCTAGCCTCACTGTCTTTCTCCCTGCCACCACCTCTTTAGTTCACTTTTGACTAGCCAGGCCCGCATGGCAGCCATTATGTGACTAGCCACATCCTTCATGGGAGCCATTTTGTGGCAGTGCCCATAGCACTTTCTCAAATTCCCAAATGTGCCCACGGGTCCAAAAAGGTTGGGGACCCCTACATTACGCCCTTCAGTCATTGGTTACATTGTTGAACTGCTTTTACTGTTGAACTTTCCCCTAATGTTAAACCAAAATCTATAATCCTGCAACTTTTAAGACAATCAGATCTAGTCCTGCCCTTGGGGGCAGCAGAGAACAAGGATGTGACGGCCCTTCAGGTATCATTGCTTGTCTCCAACATTTGGTATTCAGACGCATACAGGAGATAGGGACAGGGGAGAAATTTGTTCAGTTCACACCTCATTTCGTACATTTGAACCCCTATGTGAACTGAATCATCCTTCAAGATTTGCACTTCTCAGAAGTTTGCAATGGCATTCTCCCATCAAAAAAGTGCATACAGAAATCCACATATTAAGGGAAAGAGCATTCAAAAATGCATTATAATAGGGAAATTCCTTGCAAAAAATGCATATCATAGGCAAAAAAGACATACAAAAATGCATTATGTTAGGAGCAGTATGTTTATCAGTTTTCACGCAAACATAAAAAAAAAAAGTTCTCAGAATTTGGGATGAACCAAACTTAAGACTGGAAAATGAGAAACAGAGACAAAAGGGAAATTACAGATTTGTCCGTCCCTACCTGTAAGCCCAATTTAGCTTCATTCTACCCAGCCCTGAATACATGAGATTCAAGTATGACAGCCATGGGCTTTGGTGGGGATGATGGGACCAGTTGGGAAGGATGGTATAGCAGATGAAGACCTTCCATTTCAACAATGGGCAGCTTCTCACCTGTTCTTGGAGCTGGCCAGATTCGGACCTTTGACTCTCAGCTGTCTGTTTACGTGTCGGCTGCAGGCGGCTGCAAACACCAAGGCAGATGGCGGAGACCAGCAGGATCCCAAGGTCGGGGGCCACCAAGCGCACTGAGTTGGGGATGTCGTTCAGGTCCAGCCTAGAGGTGGGAGGACGTCACAGTGTTGAGGCAGCCTCACACGAACCATCTGGGCCAGGCATCTGCCTCAGGCAGCCGCTGGCAGAGTATGGTGCAAAAGCAAACAGCACTTGCTTGACGCTGGGAGCAGGAGCTGCTTCCCACACTCCTAAGGCAGCTTTCTCCAACCTGGTGTCCTCCAGAGGCTTTGGATGACAGCTCCCAGCTTTCCTGATGGCCATTTGGGCTGGAGCAGATGGGAGTTGAAGTCCAATAGAACTGGAGGGCTCCAGGCTGGGGAAGGCTGCTCCAAGGGGAGATGTGCTAAAGGAAGGCGTGTTGGACCTCGTTCAACTAAAGGGTCAAATTCCATTTTGGAGAAGCTCTTGGGGGCTGCATTTCAGGGAGGGGACCAAAAAGACCGGCATATTTAGCTTAACGCCCTTACTCCCAGTAACTAAGCCTTAGGGGAGACATTTCAAGCTTTTAGAACGGGGAGGGGGGACACGGTTCAAAAGCCAGGAAACCACCAAGCGATCAGTGGTCAGGTGGAAAGGGGAGGGGCCAGGAAGGGGGCATGGCCAACTGGGGAACCACGGAGGACCAGACTGCAACCCCAGGTGGGCCAAATTTAGCCCATGGGCCTGAGGTTCAACATCCCTGTTTTAAGTGCTAAGAATGAGCTGTGACATTGAACCTCGACATCCCACTTCCCAGCTGCCTAAAACTGCAGGTTCAGTTCGGTATTGAGGCTTCCCCTCAATAGGCCATGCTACCAGTAGGATGGTGCTCTAAGGGGATTAGGTCCGACCCACCCCTCAGTCCCCCTACAGCCTTACCTTGTGACCCCAATGTGCTGGGCAAGGGTTTCCCATGTGCTGCCTGAAAGGGATAAAAACAAAATAAAGACACGATTAGCTATTGCCTTTAATGCAACTCCTAGCAAATAAAAGTGTTGCTTATAATGACATTGACCGAGGATTCTGCTTCCGCCAAAAGGGATGCTGAGATAACAACCCTTGAAATAGACACAACCTCTGCTCTGTTTCCACACTGAAGAGGTTGAACTGGAGGTTGAATGGAGTCGAATGGCCATCACTGGCTCCCTGGGCAAGATCAGAAACGATCACCCCCCTCTTTCTGAGGTCAGGACAAGCGATTATATCGGGAAGGTGTGGCCCTCCAGATGTTGTTGGGCTGCAACTGCAATCATCCCTAGCCATTGGCTATGTGGCTAGGGCTGATGGGAGTGGCCTTCCAGCAACATCTGGAGAGCCACACATCCCCCACCTCTGGATTATATGAACAAGAGCAGGGTGGTTACTACCCCGCCCCCCGGGGAATGAAGTTCCTAGAGGAGCTGCAAGCCAGATCAGATGTTGCTTTTCTCCCACAAAAAGAACATCTGAGACTTGATTGCATGACAAGGAGAATTAACACAAGTATTCCTCAAAATACCTCGATCAGGCCAACAAGATTACTTAGAGTCATAGAATAGTAGGGTTGGAAGGGGCCTGTAAGACCATCGAGTCCAATCCCCTGCTCAATGCAGGAATCCAAGTCAGGAATCCAAGTCAGTACTTGAATTAGGGCAGCTGATAAGGGGAAACCACCTGGGGAGAGACAACCTAACTGGTCAACAAACATTGGAAACTCAATAAAAATGATTAATTGAGATGGGGAAACAATGGATAGAGAGGTTGCTGGACATTAGAGGACTGCTCCCCAAGCCTTATTTAACAACAAAGGAAGAGCCACACCAGATCAGACCAAGGTCCATTTAGTCCAGCATTCTGTTCCCACAGTGGCCAACCAGTTGCCCACAGGAAACTTCCAAGTAGGACACGAGAGCAACAGCACCCTCCTGCTCATCTTCCCCAGCAACTGGTGTACACAGGCATACTGCCTCCGATACTGGAGGTAGCATAGAGCCATCAACACTAGTAGCTATTGATAGCCTTCTCTTCCATGAATGTGTCCAATTTCCCTTCAGTTATTTATTACAGAGCATGCATCTTAAGACCCACATCCTCAGATGCATGCACAAATCATTGCCTGAGAAGGGTCAGATGCTGTCTGTTTCACAGCACACTCACTTCTCTGGCCTATATTCCCACAAACACTTGTGCTGAGACTGAAATGGACACCTGTCAAATCATCCTGAACTAATATGTTCATCTATTTTAGGCTGCATATTTGCTTGCAACTAGGTATGTTGGAAAAATCCATTTCAGAGATGGGGTTTGATGGGTTTTCCTCAGCTCAGCCCCCTGGATTTCATTTTGGTTCCCACTGCAGAGCCCAACTTGATCTACACTGAGTTGGGCCAGTTTGCAGATTTTCTGGGAGTTTTGTGCATTTTTTTTGAAGGTTCTGCAATTGGTGCCAATTTCTGAGCAATTTGAGCCAATTGCTGAGAAATCTATGTAAATTATGGTCAAATTTGCACAAATTACAGCTAAATTCATGCAAATACAGCTGCATTTGCATAATTTGTGCAAATTACTCAGAAATTTATGCAAATTGCAGAACCTTCCCCACCCCACCCCAAAATGCACAAAAAGGTTCCAGGAATTTGGGGAACAGGCCTCAGCTTGGCTCACAGAAGCAAAGTGAGTCGTACACACCACGGAACTCCTTTGGGCCAGAAAAGAACCAGATTTCCCAATGACAGACATCCCTACTTGCAACCATGCTGCAGAAACACAGTTTGGTGTTGAAGCTCTTTTAGCCCGAGGGCCGAATTCCATTCTGGAGCAGCTCATGGGGGCTGCATTCCAGTGGTGGGCGGGGCTGAAGGCAAAAGGAGGCAGCAAAAAGGCAGCATATTTTAGCTTAATGCTCGTACTGCTAGCAAGTAAGCGTCAGGAGAGACATTTCAACCTTTCAGAATGGGGAAAAAACTGCAGAAAAACCACCAAATGACCAGTGGTCAGGGGAAAGGGATGGGACAAGGCCAGGGAAGAAGGTGTGGCCATCTGGGAAACCCCGGAGTGCCAGATTTGGCCCCCAGGTGGGCTGGATTTGGTCCTGGGTCTGAAGTTCTGCACCCCTGGTATACAGGAACAGAAACCAGATGCTTCCTTCAGGTTTGGTTTGGTTTGGTTTAAAGCAAGTTTGCTTTAGAGCTGCACAAAAGCACACAGCCACATGTGATGGGTGAAATCTAATAAAACAGAAATTACTGAAGATTCCTCACTGGTCAGGGCGGCTTCAGTCGCCTGAACAGCTTCATCTTTCTCGTCCCACAATTAACAAAGCAGGATCCATTGCAAAGCAAGCAATCAGAGACCACTTTCTTCGCATAATGTATGCAGGCTGAAGTGGGTAACCCACAAGAGGGAGAGACTCCAGCTTTTAATATGCTATTCTTGATGCAACAACCTCAGTAACGTTGCACCTTCCCCTTCCAAGATTTGGGGCACTAATTGTTCAAAGAACGTGAGGCTCTTCACAGCACTGCATGACGATGCCGGCGTTGTTCTTCCCAGCAGAGCAAGTAACACACACACATTTGGGAGAGCGCTCAAAAGGACACTTCGCAAGAATCTGACATTTTAACTTTGATCAGAAAATTAGATCCCCAAGTTTCCTCTAAAATTTTTATATGAAAAGATCTATTGGCTAAAATTGAAGGACAATAAAATATAAGTCTACCATATTATATATTTGATGATCTTTTTTGTTTTGTTTTGCTTTTTAAAAGGCCTTTCCACCTAACAACATGCACAACTGCTGGCATATTGTAAACAACTTAAATGGTTTGTCAGGATCGGTCAACTACTTACTCATCATGGACAGGTTCTCCTCACAAATTATTACCAACTACTGAGAACATCTAGTAATTTGAAGACTATTTTTCTGGAAAGGTGGTTCCTTGTCTTAATTATATAGATTCCACAAGTACATCACACACACGACCTGAGTGATATATATATTTAGTGAAATGCCCATGCATAATCACTGGGTGCAGAAAAGGCAAGCAAAATGCTCGAGGGGCTAGAGCAACTCCCCTATGAAGAAAGGTTCCAGCACCCGGGAATGCTGAGCTTAGAAAAAAGGCAAGTAATGGCAGAGGTATATAAAATCATGCACGGCATGGTGAAAGCGGATAGGGAGATGTTTGTCTCCCTCTCTCATAATACTAGAACACAAAGGGGTCATTCCAAGAAGCGGATTGGTGGGAGATTCAGGACAGATAAAAGGAAGGGCTTCTTCACACAGTGCAGAGTTAAACTGTGGAATTCACTTCCACAAGATATAGTGATGGACACCCATTTGGATGGCTTTAAAAGGGGGTTAGACAAATTCCTGGAGGAGAAGGCTATCAGTGGCTACTAGTCCTGATGGCTATGTGCTACCCCCAGTATCAGAGGCAGTGTGTCTATGCACACAAGTTGCTGGGGAACATGGGTAGGAGGGTGCTGTTGCACTCATGTCCTGCTTGTGGGTTTCCCACAGGCAACTGGTTGGCCACTGTGGGAACAGAATGCTGGACCAGATGGAACAGAATCCTGGACTAGACTAGTTTTCCTTTTCCTGTATCTGGTGCTAAATCTTCCTTTTGCGAGTACATATGTTCCATAATAGAACATGATCCAATGAGTCTTGGTTACATCTTTGGAAAGAAATGGTTTTGTCTGTCTTCTTACTGTATTTTCCCTTCTTTATCCAAGCCTGTTTTTTGTAAATATTTTAAAAATTAAACCAAAAAAGTTGTTGTTTTAAAAATGGGGTGGGGGGTGGGATGCCAGGATATCGCTTTGAAGCTAAGCATGTTTTTTATTATTCACAGGCAAGCCCCACCGATTTGGATGGGATTTCCTTCCCAGAACGCAAGCTTAAGATTGCAACATATGATGCCCCTGTCCACACACACACACACACACACACACACACGGTAGACCGAGAGGCAGAGTTCTCCCTTTTCTCCAAGCCCATGATCCAGAAGGCAGCAGACATAACACGGGCTCTCCCCTCGTTCTATTTGTGGGGGAAGCCAACTAAGCCCTTCTTCTTATCAGGTCTGGGGAATTCAGGCAGGAAGCATGCCCCGAAAAGGGGTCAGTACCAGCTGCATAAGCCCAGGCTGACGAAAGCTCAGAGGAGCTGTTCTGAAGGGGCCAGAAAGATCAAGCAGTGTTGATTTTCCTCAGAGCCAAGCCGTTCCCAAAGACATCATCCGCACCTGCCCCTAGTGCACTGGGGCACAAACAAAAAACTGGAATGCACCACCAGAGGACATTTAGTCTAACCACTAGCTGCTGCAAGGCAGAGTTAACGCTAGTCCTCCGACCAACCCATGCAATCAAACCAAACTACAGGTTTGCCCCAAACACAGAGCAGGAAAGCTGCAGAAATGTGACTATCTAAACAAGAGAGTTAGAGAGGACTCAAGGAAGCCAGCTGGGCAACGAAAAAATATTATGCTAATATGAATTTTAGCATTTTCCCCATTCTAAAAGGTTTAAGATGCCTCCCCTACGGCTTCGTTACTGGCAGGAAGAGCTTTACACTCAAATAGGCTGGTATTTTTGGCCCCGCCCACCACTGGAATGCGGCCCCCGAGAACTTTTCCGATAGGACATACGGCCCCTGGGCTGAAAGGCATTCAATGGCCGTGTTTTAAAGCCATCCCATTTCAGGAATATTTCATCTCCAATCAGAGCCATTAGAAAAGGAAGAAAAGCAGACACACAATTCATGTCAAAACTTTCAGCTGGGGCAAAAGAAGTTCCATTTCCTGAGCTGGACAAGTGACAAATGAGCTTCCGACAGGTGGAGATGCTCTATCCGGAGGAGATGGAGAGGAGAGTCCAGCTGCCAGGTTGGATTTTCAAGCAGGGAATGTTCTCCAATGCCTCCAGTCCTGTTGTGCAGTGAGAAAGGCAGCTGTTTGCCAGAGACACCCCCTCCCCAAACCCAGAAGATTCTGCACGTTGCTGGAAAAGAGAGAAGTCAAGAAAAACGAAGCACTGGGAGATGGCAGACTTCATGCTGCGCAGCTGCATTCAGGGTCTCTGCTTTACAACCACTTACCTTCCCAGGTCTCTGCTTTACAACCACTTGGAAATAGCTGCAGAAACCGACGTGTCACCACCACTTCAAAAGGATTGCAGCCAGGCAGAGGGGTGGCATGCTCCTTGAGAGGGGATCAAGCACAGGCCCGAGGGACAGGAACAATGGGACCATTCTAATGTCCTGCTGCGAAAATGGCACGTGGTTCTCGTTGCCCTGGTGAGAGCAGAATGCTTTGCTGCGTCTCGATCTTTTAAGGGCAAGTGTAGATGTCCCCACAGCAAACACCTGGCACCAATAAGAATGCCGGGGGGTGGGGTGGGTGGGCTGGTGGCACTTACAAGGGAGGAGTGGCCGATGGGCTGGGGCAGGGGTGAGAGATGTTCAACCCCGCTCAAGCCTGCTGGCTCTTCCTACAAATGCACTACGCAGGCTGTTTCCCCCGTAAGTGACTTCACAGGCCGTTTTGGAGCCCAGCTGGAGGAGAGGGGGATTTTGGGGGGGAAACAACTCATGGGGTGAGAGGCTTTGCAGAGGCGATTCAGAGGGTGGGGGATGGGTTGAGCACCCCACTCCCACCTGTCCATCCTCCCCTGGCAAATCCCTCTTCCAAGCCATTGCATTACCTTTACACTGTTCCCAGGCCCACCTTTCTCTCACGATATTTTGTTCCTCTGTCAGTTCTCGCTATGACAAGATTCGAGAGAAGCGACAGGCAAACATCTTGGCCACAGAAGTGCAGGCCTTGGTAACCTCAAGACTGGACTACTGCAATGCGCTCTGTGTGGGGCTGCCCTTGAAGGTGGTTTGGAAGCTACAACTAGTGCAGAATGGGACAGCTGCTCCATATTCTGCTCTGCAGAAGGCCCTGCACTGGCTGCCCATCTGCTACTGGGCCGGGTTTAAGGTTCTGGTATTAGCCTATAAAGCAACTGAACAACTTGGGACCACGATACTCGAGGACACATCTTCTCCCTTATCATCCTACCTGACCACTGGGATCTTCTGAAGAGACACTCCTGGTGGTCCCACATGGGTTGGAGATCCACTTGGAAACCACCAGGAGCAGGGCCCTTAGCATGGTGGCTCCCTCCTTGTGGAACACCCTTTCAGCTGAGACCAGGCATGTACCACTGTTACTTTGTTTTGCGGGTTTGCTGAAGGCTTTTCTTTTCAGGCAAGCATTTCCTGACTGATGAGTTCAGCCCAGCCGCTGTTGTATCAATCTGTTCACTTTTGCTGCAACTTCTTGTAGTTTTGTTTTAATCTATTGTAACCCATTCCGATCTCTCTCAACGTGGAGCAATGTATGTGTTTTATAATAAATACACTGCAAATAAAACACAGTACTCACAGTTGTATCCCAGAAGCTCGTCCAAGCTGGGTACCGTGTACAGGCATATTTGGAAGACCAAATGGGCCAAGAGGAAAAGGATGCTAGTCCCCAAGAGAGCTCGGAGGAGGCGTCCCGTGTGACCTGTGGGCCGAAGCAGAAATGCAATGTTTAGCACTTATGCAGTGCTGCTGAAATGTGCAAAGGTGCTTCACATGCAGATACCATGTTGTAATCCTTACAACAGCCTTGTAATATACGTATATATTTTTACATTATTATTTATTTGTTACATCTATATCCGCCAAGGAGCCCAAGGTGGCCTACATAATCCTCCTCTCAATTTATCCTCACAACAACCCTGAGAGGCAGGTCAGCGAGAGAGTCAGTGACTGGCCCAAAGTCAGCCACTGAGCTTCATGGTCAAGTGGGGACTAGACCCCAGAACTCCCAAGTCCCAGTCCAGCACCCTAGCCGCTACACCGCACTGGCTCTCTTGTAAGTCAGCATTACTGACTATTCTGCCCTTATTGCAGCTGAGCGGCTGAGGCAGAGAGGGAGACAGAGCAGCTCAGCGAAGGCCACCTATCGAGACAGTGATGAGATTTGAACCGGAGGCATCCTGGCACATAGCTACATTCCTTTGAACCAGCTCTGAGAGTTAAGATCACCAGCCTCTCTGTCCCTCTCCATCCAGTGACCCAAAGCTGCACGATCCCAGGCAGCAGCAGTGTAGTAAGTACCAAACTCCCTCCAAAGAACCTGCCCGCACCCTTCTCCTCCACCGCCCTACCCGAATCCCCACAGGAGCTGGGGTGGGTAGGGAGAAGGGTCTTCTTGTGTTTGCATTAAGATGCTTCCACACATCCATTTCTTCCTCCTTCTAGACCTCTCTTCCTCCCATGGGCTCAGAATCCATCTGGTTGCCAGGAGGTCTCCCACCAGGGCAGCTCACAGGCCAGCCCTGCCTAGCCTTAGCAGATGAACTGTCCTGTATGTGCGCCCCCATAGCTCAGGGGTACAGCACATTCTTTGCATGCAGCAGCTCCAAGGTTCAATCCCCCTGTGAAGGTTTGAGGCCTACAGAGGCAAGGAAGAGAAAAAGGTCAGCCGTAGAGGCCTGGAGTTCTCTGTTGGGAGGGGTAGTTTCATTTCCCTGGTTAAGTTTCAGTTTCATTTTCCCAATTAAGTTTAATTTCTTCTGATTTAAAGCAGTACTTTCAGTTTTGAGGGAGGAAGGTATATAAAGAGAGCAAGAGAGCCAGTAAGAGCAGAGTTGGGGAGACCAGAGCCTGAAGAGGTAGGAGGAGGAAGCAGCCTGGAGAAGTCTAAGTAGAGCTAGGGTAAAGGAACTTGCATTTTGCAACTTTTATTTTCTTTTAATGCCTTTTGTATCATTCAGCTCTGTTGTGTAAATACCTTTAGTTGTGATTTGTTTGCTTTAATTGACCAGTAAACTGCTGTGGTTAAGCCCTGTGTCTAGAGTGTCAATTATCCCATGCCTACAGCTTAAACCCATGTTACTGGGAAGGGGAAGGTAAACGAAGGAAGGTGGGACTCCTAAGGAGGCAAGAGATCCTTAAGGAGTTGCTCAGGGGGTTCAGGTCATAAGGGGAACTCTGACACCCCCACATCTCATTTTAAGGATCTTTGATCCACAGCTGGAAAATACCCCCCAACCGAGACCCCTGAGAGCTGCCCCTGGCAGAGACAGCACTGTGCTAGATATACTGACTCATTTATAAGCCAGAGCCAGGCATTCAGCCTGCCTTACGCCCACCCTCAGTACTAGGCCTAGAGATGTACGGATTTTGTAAAATCTGTTCCGTCTGCATTTCATGGATTGTCAGGTGCCTTTCGTTCCGTCATTTGCCCATTGACGGAATCATTTTTTTTCCAATTTCCCAAATTTGCACAACTTCGCACTTGCAAAAATGCACAAATCTCCACATTCCCATTTTCATGCTATAGTGAGTGTAAAATTAAATGTGTGTAAAATTCTGGAAAGTAAACAAAATGGTCCACAAGTCTACAAAATCCATGTGACTTGGGAAAAGCTGGTCTGCTGAGAAAAACCATGGGTTGGATTCATAGAAATCTGAATTCCTTAGATTCCGTTTCAGATTTCTCCAACTTCCCTAACTAAAACCATTCTCTAGTTTAGTTCAAAGTATTCTCAACCTGCTCCTTCCTTCATTCCTTCCTGGTACTTGCTTAGTGCTGTATATCCAGCTCAGTATTAGCAAACAAAGTTTGTGATGGAAAAAGTGTAAGGCACCATGACATCACACTAGCCACATGCCATGGATCCACGCGAATGCACCACCAAGTTGCTCCTTTGGATCACAGCATAGCACACCCTAGTAACTTAACAATTATTATTATTATTATTAATTAAACGTATGTGTTGCTTCCCATGTAAAAAGCAGTCTTGAAGCAACTTCCACACACAAATACAGAAAACGATAATTAACAGGAGGAACAAAACCCTAAATCAATATAAACCATAATCAGCACAATATATACAAATAAACTCCATAAAAACATGATCTAAAAACAATACAATATGAAAAGAGTCCAACCACAATACACAAAATCTTCTCTTCCCCGCCCTCAGCCTAGTATCAACATCACAAAAGCAGCCCATAACAAATGGGCTGAAACTAATGTCTAAATGCCTGGGAAAACAGAAATGTCTTCACCAGGCACCGAAAGACGACAGTGTCAGCACCAGAGAAAACTTTGTGCAAAATGACGGATGCAAAACCATGGGCCAGGGGAGGGGAACCTGTGGCCCCTCAGGATGCCATCGGACATCCCAGAATTCCTGACCATTGGCCATGCTGGCTGGGGATGATAGCTGTTGGAATCCAAGGTCTGGAGGGCCACAGGCTCCCCCAAACCAAGCCATAGCCTGATGCCAGCAAGAATGAAAGGCAGAACAGCAACCAGCCTCAAACAATAAGGAGCCAAAATGCCGCCAGCGCTCCGTGGTTTCTCGTGGCAGCGCTGTATATTAGCGACTCTGCAACAGGGAGCCATGCGGGAAGCCACAGCAACCCTGTGATGGGAAGAGCTGCATCTTTGGAACAACTTGGCTGCTAGGGATGGACCACTCAGTTGGGGTTTCTGTCACGTGACTCTGTCCTTGGCATTTAAGTTGTGAAGGGAAGCAGGTACAGACCACAGAAGGCTGAGCTCAGCAGCTTCCCCCTTCCGTTACCCTAGAAGGCAAATTATGCTAGGCTGCAACCCTATATTCCTTGGGTGGGGTTCTTCAGACCCAGGGGACAAATCTGCCCCAGTTTGGCCCCCCTAGGTTCCCCCATGGGCATGCCCCCTCCCCTGGCTCCACCCCCTTCCCCCAACAACTGATCATTTGGGTGTTTCCCGGCTTTTGTGCAGTTTTCTCCCCCATTCTCAAAGTTTGACATATCTGTCCTAGTTACTGGCAGTAAAATCTGAAGGCTACAATATGGTGGCATGTTTTGCATTCTTGGCCCTGCCCCTTTGCCTTAAGCCCCTCCCACCACTGGAATATGGCTGTGGAGAGCTTCTCTGAAACTGAATTTTGCCCTCCAGCTGAAAGGTGTAACACCCCGGTGTGCTCACTTACATGGGAGAAAGTCCTATTCAGTTCAACAGGACTTACTTCCAAGCAGACATCAATAGGACTGCACTCTTTGCCTGTTGCAGGAAAAATACAGTCTTGGGACACCTTAAAGACAAGCAGATTTATGGCATTATAAGCTTTCCTGGGCTGCAGCCTACTTTGCCAGATGCACAACGAGTTATCCTCAGTTGGCAGAGACCGTTGGGAGAACATTTAAGTCTCCAGGCCACTTTGCTGCTGACCTGAAAGTTTCCATTCTTCAAAGAAGGAACTTCAAAGGGATCCGCCAGCATGAAATCACTGAACTTAAATGTATCAGGAAGTTTGATTCTATTTGTTTAGGCATGGATGGGGACAATGGTTTCTTCTCCAACTACAGGAGTCAATTAAAACAGCAAAGCCGGGGTGACCTGAGTTACCACCAGTTACTGTTGCTGTGAATGGCAGTTGTGCTTATCTTGTATGCATTGAAGCTTTACATAGAATGCTTTTGCATTTCATGGCCAGTGGGACCCGCTGTGCACAGATACCTAAGTGTGTTTGCACATCTGAGTAAATGCGTGGTGCCAACACTGAGCAATGGGGCTTTGCTAACCACAAGTAGCCAATAGGAGCGAGAAAGCCTCCAACACCGCTTGGATGCAGGAGCAGCCTGCTGGTTCAGTTTTACGACACTTGTTCTGGGGACAAGCCATCGCTCGGGGGAAGAGCCCACGCTTTGCATGCAGAAGATCCCAGGTTCAGTCCCTGGCATCTCCTGTTGAGAAGGACCCAACAGCAGGTGATGGAAAAGACCCATTTCTGGCTGGGACTTTGGAGAGCTGCTACCAGTCACAGCAGACGATACTGGGCTAGATAGACAAATAGTCTAACCTAATATAAGGCAGCTTCCAACGTTCCAGTATGAACCTACCTGTACTCTATGATCAAGGGAGGGAGGCTCAGAGGATGGTGACAAGGGAGAGGGCCTTCTGGGTGGTGGCTCCCCATTGTGGAATGCTCTGCCCAGTGAGGTCAGCATGGCACCAATGCTGTCATCTTTTCAGCACCAGCTTAAGACTTTCCTCTACCCCCAGGCATTTGATGGGCTCTGATGCATGAATCAAATTGTGTACGGTTCTCACTGATGTTTCAGTTGTTTTATGGAGTGGTGGTATTTTGGTGGATAACTGTTTGTAGCTGTTTTAAACTTTGTATGCTTTAATTCTGTTGTAAGACACCTTGAGTCTTTTTTGAGAAAGGTGTCTAAGAAATCTAAACAACAACTACTATTGCTGCTATTGCTGCTGCTGCTACTACTACTATTGATAGCACTTGACTTTGCCATCTAATACAGTGTGCTCTACACCATAAAAGCTTATACCACAATAAATCTTCAGGGTGCCACAAGTCTCTTGGTTGGTCTTCCTACACAGCCCGACTCTCCTCCTTGAATTTCCCTGCAGGGTACATCTTGTGATCTAACGCAGCCCACCAGCCACGTATGGCCGTGCTCCAGCAGCTTAGCAAGCCTCTGCTCTTTGCTCTCTGCCTGGGAGTGCAGAAACAGGGCACTGTCGTGTAGCTTGCAGACCACTGTTCACAGCTTTGGGCTGCATCAGGGCTTTGTGGCTCCCGGACCAGGGAGACCTGGCCTATGCTAAGCCAGGAGCAAACCTTGCAGGATACCCCTGGCCATCCCAAGACACAAAACCTCACTTGACAAAGAGGCAGCCCAGAGCAGCCTTGGCCGGGACCCCTCTCGGTTCCTGGCAGCTCACCTTGCGGCCCACAACTGGAAAATTCCGACCAAATCTGTTTCAAGGAACGGCCCGAGTCAGATCTTCCACCAGATGCTGCTAAGCCCCCTGAGCTCCTTGCACACGCCTCGTAAATCTGAGGACACTGCCTGCAGGGGAGTGGGTGGGAAGGGGGGAGGAATGTGCGAGGGGGTGCGAGGGGGAGAGCTCACATTTTCCTCTCCAGACTGGAAAAAAAGGAAGAGCGCGCAAGAGAGGAAGAAGACTCTCCTTTAGCCATTGAGTGTCCCCAGAGGGGACACTGGCAGCTGCCAGAGAGGGGCGGGGGCAGCCCTTCCAAAAATTCTCACTTGGGCTTTTTACCGTAAGTTTGCTTTTTAGCTCTTTGGAGGGAGGCTCAGATGGCATGAATCCCCATGAAATATTTAAAAGGGTAGAGCCATTAGTGGTGGTTCCAGTTATGGATCTCTTCTTCGCTGGAGAGACAAGAGGCAAAATGTGGGACCATCTGGGGGGGGGGGGTGGCAGGGAGAAGGGGACCTTCTCATGCTATGCCAGGGGTGCAGAACCTCTTTCAGCTCTTGGGGGCCGCACTCCAGTGGTGGGCAGGGCTGCAGGTAAAGGGGGGAGAACCAAAATGCCAGCATATTTTCGCTTAAAGTTCTTACTGACAGTAACTAAGGCTTAGGAGAGGCATTTTAACCTTTTAGAATTGGGGCGGCAGGGGAAAGGGGGGGTCGTGTGGAGAACCCCAGAGAGCCAGACTGGGACTACAGGCAGGTGGATCTGGCCCTGCCTTCCTCTGCTATGAATTACAAATGTTTTTTTAGTATTCCACATTGGAAGCTGCCTTACACGGAGTTAAACCATTGGTCCATCTAGGCCAGTATTCTCCATTATTCTGGCTGGCCGCAGCTCTCCCCAGTCTCCTGCCCAGGTCTTCCACAGCTCCAACTAGGGGTGGGTGAGAAATTTGTTTGGTTCACATTTCAATGCAAACTTAGCAAATTTGCACTTCCTGAACCCAAAAAAGAACCAGAATGCAGTTAGATGTCAGAATTCGTACTGTTCCGAAGTTTGCAGTGAAGTTGTAAAAACAGTAACAACTGTGTACTAAAATGTGTACATTTGAAATTGTGTGTACAAAAATGCGCATACTTGGGGAAATGTGCAGAAAAATGCGTTATTCCATAGGGAAAAGGAATGCTTGCAAAAAATACATACATTTGAAAAATGCGTACAAAAAAGTGTGTATGTTCTGGAAAATGTGCACAACAATACAAATTTTTGTGAGGGCTAACAAAAGCCACAGTCAGATACAGAAACAGGACAGAATGAACTTATCAGCAGAGAAATGAGAATTTGAGTGAAATCAAGCCTGGCAGATTTGCCCATCCGAGGGCAGCTGGGCAAGATCCCCACACCTTTGACTAGAAATTCCATAGCCTGAACTGGTGACTTGCTCATGCAAGGTCGGTGGCTCTGTCGCTAAGCCCTTCCAGATGTCTCACCACCTCAACACAGAGGCAACCCGTAGATCAGCAGCAAAACCCACACACGAGTATAGCAGATTAAAAACTACATCACGTGCAGCTTAGTGCCAGCCACTGAAAGCCTGCCTGAACGAGAATTTCTTAAAGCACTTCTGAACAGCACTGCTGTTCTTTTCATCCTTCTTTGGTCAACAGCCCAGCAGCTTTCCAGAGCAGAGCGCATCGTGCCTTGTTAATGAACAGGTGAGATGCTCAGGATCCAGGCCACAGTACCTTCTGCCACCTTACTCCCCAGGGCAAGGCTCATAATGGTCTGCGGCAGCCTTCCCTAACCTGGTGCCCTCCAGACATGTTGGACATTGCCACGCTGACTGGGGATGATAGGAGTTGTGGCCCAACACATCAAGCAGGCCCCAGCCTGGGGAAAGTTGGTCTGTGGTCTCCCATCACCCACCTGTGGCTATCCCTTTGAGACCACTCCTACTCTTGTTTCTTCCATTTGAGCACAGCGGTTCTGGGGCAAGGGGTGAAAAGAAAGAGAAAAAGGGGGGTCTTAGGAGACTTCAATATCCTGGACTCCCCCCACTCCTGTGCGTGCACACACACGCACGCACACACCCTTCCTTTGCAGGTACATAGCCAGGCTCACTTTGAGGTCTCTTGGTTAATCATTCCCTTCTGGCTGGGACCTGCTATTTCACAGCAAGGCAACTATGAATGGGGCGGGGGGACAACAACAAACCTAGGTTATAATTTAAACCATCAACTTCACGCCAGGGAACTGCAGCAAGACAAGAGAAGCACCGACCTGCCGAGATGGGGACAGAAGAGACCACAAAAGGGAAGACGACGGGAAGATGCCCTCTTTAGCAGCATGTATGCCCCAGACTTATTCCTAAATATACCTGCCAGGGGTGAGCACATGCACACACATACACACAGAGTCACCGCCAAAAAACAGATGGATTTACTGAACTAGTTAGTGACTGAAAGAAGGCCTGATGCTGAAAAAGGTCATAGAAGAGGCAGTGACACTGCAGAATGCATGGAACATACTGCCAACTCTCAGCACAGCCACACCCAGTGGCTTTAGGCATGCCCCTATCTTAGCCTCAGCATGCCACACCTGTAATATGGGTAGGCTTGTAAACAGCCAACCACCCGGCCACCTTTGGCGAGTAAAACTGCCTCCAGGCAACCAGGCAAGGAAGCTTTTGAAAACTTATTTCTCCTCCAAGGCCTCATAACCTTTGTGAAGTTATTTACCTGAATTTAGAGGTGTGTTGTTTCAGGGTTCAAAGGTTTCAGGGAATTCCAACCCTTTAAAAAAGGCCAACTTTAACAGCCTGCCACCACCTACCAATGCCTAGGCGGCCAGGATGCCTCTTATAAAAGAACCCCAATAATTACAGGGCACCCAAAGCACTTAAAGTAAGAAGGTAGGAAGGAAGGAAGGAAGGAAGGAAGGAAGGAAGGAAGGAAGGAAGAGAGAGAGAGAGAGAAAGAAAGAAAGAAAGAAAGAGAGAGAGAGAGAAAGAGAGAAAACTGAAATCATAAAAATTAGGCTTTATGCTGGTTTTACTTTTATAATGTAGTTTTAATGCTTTTATATTTTATATTGTTTTCATGCTGTACTTGTGGTTTTAATTTTTGTGAACCACCCAAAGAGCTTCGGCTATTGGGTGGCATACAAATGAAATAAATGAATAATGAAATGTTTTGACTTTGGTGCAATCTTAAATCCTTGGTAACTGAGAACATCTTTTACTTTCAGCCCGTCTTAAAAGAGCCAAAACTGAAATGTGGGGGGAATTCTGTGTATCTCATTCACATGCTTGCTGCTTTGCCCCATTCACTTTTAAAGTGAGGTCTTTGGGAGGATCCATTTCTTACACAAAAAGGAGTGCACAGGGGAGGGGAGCAAAATCTAACCCCCTCCCTTGCCTTACCTTACTGCACACCGTTCCTTAAAGAATAACATGAGAAGACTTGTGCTGGATCAGACCAAGGGTCCATCTAGTCCAGCATTCTGTTCACACAGTGGCCAAGCAGCTGCCTCTGGGAAGCCCACAAGTAGGACATGAGCGAGACAGCGCCCTCCGACTGATGTTCCCTGGCGACTGGTATACAGAGACATACTTCCTCCAATACTGGAGGTGATGTACAGCCATCGCTATTAGTAGCCATTGATAGCCTTTCCCTCCATGAAATCCTCCAGGTCTTCCCATGCCTGTCTCTGCTAGCTGTCGCTCTCTTGAAATCATTGATAGAAATATGCAAGGTCTCTCCAACTATCTTTCTTACTAGAGGACTAGATGGGAGCCAGCGTAATACTTGGATAACCTCCTCCGCCTCCAGAAATTCCTCTATTCCCCCCCCCTTTAAGGTCATCCACGCCGGTGGCCATCTCTCCATCTTGTGGTACTGTATCCCACTCTTGTCACTTGACACTGTGTGAAGAAGTCCTTCCTTTGGCCTGTCCTGCATCTCCCACCACTCAGCTTGATGGGATGACCCCAGTGGGTTCTCCACAACATGCATCATGTTATAGACCTCTGTCATCCGCCCCCCCTCCTGGCCCTGCGCCTTACTCACCATTTTTCTAAGCTAAAAAGCCCCATATGCTATAGCCTTTCCTCTGCACCCATCTTAAAAGTTCCTGGAACTCCCGTGCCCTGCCTTGCCCATTTGCCTGCCCCGATGACCGTGGTCCTGATTTGGCCATCCTGCCCTAAATCCAGGCCTGCCAAGATACTTCTCCAGCTCTGGCTGTGTATATTTCACACTATGCATCTGCCCACCCCCAGCCTGCTTTTGCTGGCCTGGTTCCTGCCAGCCTGGGGTTTGATCAGGAACACCGCATTTCAGAACTCAGTGCTGAGAATCAGGAGACACAGCACAACTGAATTGCCATTCAGTATTCCCACACATGCTGCTGTGGCCAGGCCAAACAAGAGGCCTTCTCTGTTGTGGCCCAAATCTGCCCATTCCTTGGAAGGGGCCCGGCTGCAGGGTATAGCACCAGAAGGGACCCAGTGACTAGAGCTAGAGCGTGGGCTCTTTCTGGGGAAGAGATGTGTGGGCTGCATCTGATCCAAACCAGACTGACGGCATGCCGTGGCTTTTTTGTCCTCCTCTGCCTCAAAAGGTGCAGGAAAGCACAAACAGACAACAGAGCAGGGATTAGCCAGGCAGGATTTGCAGCAGTTCATCGGCACCTCTTTGTAGCTCTCAGGAAGGAGTGCAGCTTGCCAAGCGGAGATGCGAAGTGGGATGCATGTTGCAATTTCAGGGAAGCACAGGATACCCACACCACATGGACCTTGGCTCAGCGCATCCCAAGGAAATTCCGCTTTCATTTACAGACAACTTTCTATAGTTCCTTACATGACACCAGGAGTAGACTTGAAAGTGCAGGCAAAATGCCTGCTTCATATCTGAGGAGCCAGAGACAAGTGGCTGAATGCAATTTTCCAGGGATTGGGGGACAAGCTACAATGCTCATAAACCACCTTGCTCTCCTCCTTCTGAGGAGCCGAAACAGAACAAATGGTGTGAAATATGAGGGAAATAGGCAAGCACATGGAGTGTCACAGAACTCCGATCCTCTTGGCTAAATCCTGGTTGGAGAACATCAATTTTTTTTAGCGCAGGGCGTGACAGCACCCTGGGTGTATGACACGTTCTGCTAGAAAATGTTCTTTCTGTTACACTGGACTTGCTCTACATTTGGTGATCATCACAGACAGCTGCAGAGTTGATTAAACCAGCCGCTGACACACTCCAGAAAGTAGCAGGGAATCTGCGCTCACACAAATATTTTCCCCTGGGATGGATCTCGGGAACAGCTGGTGTCATTTGGACCAGATCCGGAGTGCAACCCCTCATCAGTGTTCCCCTGCCAGGTTGACTGTAGAGAAATAATACTTTTTGCTTGTGTTTTTAAAGAGGAATGTTTCTTCTTTTCACGTAATGTTTGGATAGACACATTTATTTACAAAATGCTCTAGATCTCTCAGGATTCCTGAACTGTGAACAGTAACAAGAGCAAAAGAATCAAAATACAGAATAAAAATATTTAAAATCAAGTTATGCCAATATAAACCAACAAAAACGTGGCTGGTCACTCAGGAAAAGTTTGCTTAAAATAAAAGGCGCCGAAAGGAAAACAGTGTTGGCATCTGCCTAATATCAGCTGGCAGAGAATGCCACAGAGGGGAAAGCAACACACTGAAGCTACAAGAAGTGGACTCCAAACAGTTTCTGCGGATCCATACAGAATGACCAGGAGCAGTTCATCTGACGACCTCAGTGACCGGGCAGGTTGGTGTGGGAGCAGGGTACTCTCCCAAATATCCTGGTCCCCAGGTTGTTCCACTTTGCTTGGAACATCTGATGTGCTGCTTAGGAGGGCTCTAGCTCCTCACACAAAATGAAGTCCTCCCAATGCGGCAGAACTGGCTGCAGCCATAGGAACCTCGGAAGCTGCCTTCTATGGAGCCAGACCCCCGTTGGTCCATCTAGCCCAGTACTGTCGACACTGACCGGCAGCAGCGGCTCTCCAGGGTTCCAGGCAGCAGTTTTCCCAGCCCTACCTGATTGAACTGGGGACGTTTGCATGCAAAGCAGGTGCTCTGCCCACTAAGCCATGGCTCCAGTGTGCGCGTCTGCATGTGCCACGCTCCCTTTTCTTGGATCTTGAAATGTGACACTTGAAACAACAGCTTTGTGAGGGGTGCAGCCAGATCTACCAGCTACAGAAGACACCCCTTCAAGCAACGTGACTGGAGCCCTCCCAGATATACTTATGAGTGAGTAGCCCAAGCCGGAAACACGTTCACTCACAAGTGCAGCCTCCACCCTCGCAAAGCACAGCAGCAGGACCTTCCAAGAGGGAAAGCGACGAGGAGGAGGGGTGGCTTTCACTTGCTCCTCCTGGAAAAGATGTGTGTGTGTGTGATGTGGATACAACCTACGTGGGTCCCAAGCTGTGTCTACATCAATTATAATTTTATTTGATGTCTTGGGCATTGTATGTGGATGTTGTGAACCGCATGAGCCCAGGTCCACTGTGTGGTGTAGAGAGCAGCCAGCCCTGGTAAAACAAGCTAGGGTGCAAAAAAAAAAAAAAATGCACCGAGACATTCACATTAATCCTGGTTTGGGGCCTAGGGTTGCCGTGTGCAAGTCACACTGGTTTGCCCTCATAGCCTCTCTCTGTGGCTACACCCATCTCACCGGCCATCTGGGTATCAAACAAGCCAGTTTTCCACTTGTTGGTTGTTTAATTTCTTAGGGGGGGTGGTTTTCCCCTTTCCTGTTCGAGGAGGAATACAAGATGGCAACCCTAGTCTGAAAGCAGAGACATAGAGAACAAGGAAGAAAGTCAATATTGGTAGTTTAAAAAAATAATAATGAAGGACCTGCCTTGGTGAAGGATCTCCTGCTTGTTTTTCTTCAGGTTGAAATGGGAGACCTGCCAGGCAGGCGCTGGGTGAACCAAATGCCCCGGCTCCTAGCAAAAGCAATCGCCGGGCAGGGCAGGGCAGGGCAAAATAGACCTGTCCTTCCAAACAGGAAGGGTTCATTACATCACCTATCACAAACCGGAGATGGCCGTGGCAGCTGGCCAGAAACAGGCGGCTGAACACACAGTGAAGGGTCTGTCACACGCAGACCCCTGGGATGGGCTGGTCAGGAAGGAAACCCTCCCCAAACTGTCTGAGGGGGGAGGGACCTATGGAAGAATGGAAAACGAGGGAGTTTATGCCACTGGGGCCCATCATTTTACTCTAGGAGCAGCAGCAAGCCAAGGAAGAGCAGGAAGTTGCAAGCAGAGGGCATTTTATAGCTCCCTCCACACTGCCGCCGCCACAACTGTCCCTGTGGTTCCGCCCACACTTTCCTCCGCGGCATCTGCCGCTGACTGCTGTTAGAAAGCGGGTGAGACAGACCAACCTGGGCCAAATGCCCTAGCTGCCTGGGCCCATATGCTTCTTAGGAAGAGATACCAGAACACGTAGCAATGCCCACTAGCTTATGGCACGTTCAGACAGGCTTTTGGCATGCCGTTGCATATCTCTCTCACAGAATCATACAGGGATCTAGACCAGGGGTCTTGAACCTCAGGCCAAATCTGGCCCACCTGGGGTCCAATGCGGCCTTCTGGGGTTCCCTAGAAGACCATGCCTCTTTCTCCTGGCCCCACCCCCTCTCCTCCAACCACCAATCGTTTCGTGGTTTCCCAGCTGTCCTGCATTTTTTCCCATTCTAAAAGGTTAAACGCCTCTGCGAAGGCTCAGTAAGAGCTTTGATCTAAAATATGCTGGTATTTTTTGCTGTTCCCCTTTGCCTCTAGCCCCACCCCCAAGAGCTTCTCTGAAATTGCATTTGGCCCTCGGGCTGAAAGAGGTTCAACACCCGGAGTCTAGATAATGCCGTCTTCCACTAGTAGCCCTCCCATGTTTTCCCACCACTCCTTTTGTCTTTTTCCTTACTACAGAAGATCGTGCAGGAGAAAAGGATGGAATAGCTGCACAGTGCCTTCTCCCTGGTAGTGCTAGGAGCCCTCCGTCTGGCAGCACCTTAAGATGGCTTTAAAGGGGATGAGATAAATTCATGCAGGAGGAAGAGATCTCACAACAAGTTTTAGCCAGGATGGCTAAAGAGAACTACCCTGTTCAGACGCAAACCTGGTTCATGCATAATGACAACCCCAAATATGGGCTGAGTATGGATTGTCGTTGAATTGTGGGGTGCCTTTGAATCATGGGTTGTTGTTACCTGTGAACCCTGCACTATGCTTTAACTATAGTTTGTTAACTACAAACAACCCAAAGTTCACAATCCAACAACAAACCATAGGTTATCTTCCTGACAGCCCATAGTTCAGCCATACTGCAAAGTTCACACGTAACGACAACCTACGATTCAACAACAACCCATACTCAAACCATACTCTGGGTTGTCATTACGTGCAAACCAGGCCACAGTATACCTCTGAATGCCAGTTCAATGGGGACAAACAATAGGGGATAGTTAATGCCCTCAGGCATTGCTTTTAGGCACCCCCGAGACACCTGGCTGGCCAGTTTGGGAAGCAGGATGGTGAGCCTTCAGAATGAACTAGGAGGTCACATGCTGTGATGTAAGTGCGCACCGATACTGTGCCCAACTGTGTAAATAAGGCAAGTCAAGTTCAGCCCTATTGCACAGTGTGAATGCTCTTGGGAAGTTTGAGAGTGGGGAGAGGGCCACTGTGTATATCTGATGTATTTGTGCATCAATTCACATCAATTTCTGCAGCAACCTGCAGAATCACATTACGTGCATGCATGTCCCAAGAACTTGCAAATCCAAGCTCTCGGTACCTCCCATGGAATGCGAGAAGCTTGGGGTTTTCTTTTCAAAGAGAGGTGAAGTTTCTAGCACACAGGAATTGGGGAGAAAACCTGGAAAGCCTACACCCAGCTTCTGCTGAAGGCTTCAAAACTAGAGGAGGGAGAGTGGTAGGTCTCCCAGGGGTCAGTGAACAGCGCGCACGGCTCCCATTCTGCTCCCTCTCTTATGTCTCCTCTCTGACCTTACGCAACTGCCACCCTCACTGCCTTCCTTCCGTAGTCCTTACTGCAAGTCTACCCACGCCCAAAGAGCTAACTACGAACTTAAAGTGGAGCATGCATTTGCAGCACAGCGGTGAACCTCTTTCAGCCTGAGGACCAAATTCTGTCTCAGAGAAGATCTCAAGGGGCGCATTCTGGTGGTGGTGGGGCCAAATGCAAAAGCTGGTGGAGCCAAAACACAAAAAATGCCAGCATATGGTAGCTTCAAGCTCTTACTTCAAGCCAGTAACTAAGCCTGAGGAGATGCATTCAATGGGGGAAAACTGCACAGAAGCCAGCAAACCAACAAACAATCAGTGATTGGGGCAAAAGGGGTCGGACATGAGGAAAGGGGCATGGCCTGCTGGGGAACCCCAGGGCTGGATCTGCCCCCAGGTGCTCCAGATTTGGCCCATGGGCCTGGGGTTCAACATCCCTGATTTGCAGCAAACAATTCTCTGAATTGTGAAGCCAGAATGAAAACATGCCAGTATGTGCGTAATTTGCAGAATGATTCAAATTACCCCCCAAGACCACATGTTCTTTCATTGCACGAAGTTGGGAATTGCAGATCCCCTATTCTTATACCAAGCTAGGAAAATGCAGACACCTTACCTTTAATGGTATATTCCGTAGGGCCCAGGAACCACGGCAAGAGCAGGAGGTAGAGAAGATACACTAGGGAGAGGCCGTTGAACCGGAACAGACAGGCTAGGGGGAGGAAAAGAGAGGCAGTGGAGTCAACACAGGTTGGGCTGAAACTGGGCAGAGCGGGTGACACCCTATGCTGCAGATTGTGCTGCCTACACGAAAGTCTTGGAAATACGGGAAGCAAAGATCTTACGAGAGAACCAGAGACACTGTTGGAAGCAATCACCACAGTCATGGCCACCTCTCTCACAGGGCGATTATGAGGCTAAACAAGGCGAACGCTGTATTAGTATTTTTTCCCACCTCTTCATACTGACCCATAGCCAGAACATTCGTGGTGAGGAAGTCTAAAGATGCACAGGATCGGGGGGGGGGGGGCAGGGGGAGGAAATCCAAGTAGAACAGCAAGCACCAAGATATAGGAAGTTCATATGTTTGCAAGTTGTTGTTTAATTGTATTACATATGAACAATAATGACTTCATTGGTGCTGGGAGTGCCCCGAGTGAGTTTATTTGAGTTATACTGCCTTTCTACCAAAAATGGGACTCAAGGCAGCTTATAAAAACAATTTGAAATAGATTAAAACAATAAAATACATTAAAATACAATAAACAATTACAGAATAAAAAGCATCCAAACCAACAGACCCACTTACAGGCCACATGCTTTCTTGAATAAAGCGGTCTGTACCTGCTGTTGGAAGGTGAGCAGAGAGGGAGTGAAACTGGCCTCCCTTGGGAGGGAGTTCTACAGCCTGGGTGCGGTCACTGAAAACGCCCTCTCTCACGTTGCCACCAAATGCGCATCTAATGGCTGTGTTCTCAAAAGAAGGGCCAGATGTGCTGTCATCCAACACATCTGGAGGGTACCAGGTTGGGGAAGGCTGAAATTAGCTCATTGGCGCTCAGTGGGCAGAACACTGGGAGCTTAGTTTCCTACTGAGCAATTGGGTAGTGTGTGGCCTGAAAACTCTGTTGCATTGCCCCAAATAAAAACAAATCCTACTCTCTTCCTCCCCCTCCCACTCACTATTAATGAGAGCTGACCATCCAGAAGGAGAAGCTAGAATCTTCCATGGGGGGAGTGGGCAGCCCCCCCCCCAGTGCTGCTTAACATGCACCAAAGGCACAGTCGTCTGGGCACCCAAAAGAGCATCCAGAGGTCTGTGCTTCTCAAAGGTTTGTGCTTTTTCTAAGCCTTCTCGTTAGCAGTGTTTAAGCTTCTAAAGGGCAGTTAGGCTGGTGAGTGCAAGGTCATGGGCCCTTTCAGTGGTTGCGCTGGTTCATCAGACCCCTTTCTTTGCAGATCTTTAGGAAAGCTCTGAAGACCTACCTTTTTTCGCTGACTTTCTTGTAGCACTAGTATTATTGGTAACATTTTTTTATTATTAAATATGTATTTATTTTTATCATATCCATTTTGTATGGTTTTTTATCTCGCATGCTGCCTTGAGAGGGTTCCCCCCTTAAAGGCAACCTAAAAATAATTGTAAATAGTAAGAAATAATTAAAAAGTGGGAAGATGCCAGGGCCCAAACAAACCACACTGCCAATGCAGATCTCAGAGTGCGGGTGTAATGGAGACACTCTACACATGCCTAAGAACTCTTCGTTACTGCACGTTCCCTGGCACATACAAAAATGACTGAGGGCTGAAGTGTGGGCCCCTGGGCTTAAGCCAGAACGAGCACAAGGAAGAAAAAATAAAGAGTAGTGAGAGATTGCTAAAGCAGAACAAGTTCTCACTTGGATTTTTCCAGGTTCCTTCCTTCCTATGCTTTCCATCCCTCTCTCTGCAGGAACACAGGAGGCAAGCTCACAGGGCAGGAGAGCAGCCTGCCAAATGGCCCAAACAAGCTGTCATTTTCCTGGGTCACACATCGATCAACCATCACTCAGCCACCAGCAGGTTGGCAGAGAACAGGGAAGCCACAGATGTTTCCCTCCAGATGGCTCCAAGCAAAGGAAAGATGGTTATGAAAATTGAGCAAAAGCCAAGCTCACAGAGACGCCGGGAACCATCTCAGGTCAAGGTGCTCTCTGAATCAGCCAGGATTGCCCAAGGTACACACAACAACACAGGTATGGTAGAAAAATGCACTCACAAGAACACGGATCCAGCCAAAATTCCCATTTGATCCAGGTACCAGCAGACAGCCAGATGCTTCTGGGATGCCCACAAGCAGGACATGAAAGCAATAGCCCTGTCCTGTTGTCAGCCCCCACTGACTGCTACTCAGAGATAGACTGCATCTGAACATGGAGGTCCCATTTAGCTATCATCATGGCTAAGAGCTGCTGACAAGTGTGATAAATGGGAGTTACAACAAAATGTTGCAGCGGAGTGTTTTCTTCCAAGTTCCTGCCTCTCCATTCTACTCCACCCATCCAGAGATGCCACCGCCTCCTCCCAGGAAGAACCTCATCATGGCAAGTGGAAGAGCAGCCTGGCCCCATCCATCGGCTAGAGAAGAAGCAGCTGCAGGGGGCTAGCTTTCACACTGCAGCCGGAAACGATGCTCGGCCCCAACTGCCAATTGCCTTCACTTCTGCAGTCCTGGGGCGATTATGCTCTGGCCCTCTGGGGCCTGCTGGGTGTTCTGTGTGCGCACATGCATGGGGTGCATCGGCATGTGATGGCAGGGCGGTTCACCCATCCAGATTAGATGATAGTGCTGATATTATGTAATGTCAAAAATTGGTCCTTGCATTTGCTTGCTCTCCTCTTCCCTCTTCATTCCTTTTTCCTTTTGTATTGTGCCCATTAGATTGTAAACCTGCAGGCAAAGAGAAGGATTTACTTGCTCTTTAATCCAGGGGTGGGCAGATGACAGACCTGGATCGAGTGGTAGATCTTTGGGTGAGTTGCAGTAGATCAGCAAGGACAATCGCAGCAAAAGATTGCCCCCCACCCCCCTCCTAAATTATACGGGTGAAATGAAGAGAGGTTGGGGGCATGAGGGGTGGATCTTCGTGTGGGAGGACCACGAGCTGCATTCAGTTCTGGTCCTCAAAACAAAATTCCTCAGCTCAGAAATTCTGTCATGGGGGGGGGGGGTTGCACCAGGCACTGGATGGTGGAACTTGGGTTTCTCGTAAAAAAAAAAAAAAAAACCCAAAGTAGGTCCCACAAGCCAAAGGTCTCCCCACTACTGCAATAATCTCTGTGTAGCAATTAGTACATTTTTAGTGCTTTGCAAATGTTAAAATAGTAGTAGTAGTAATAATGATGATGATAATTTTAAAAAAAACAACATCTAAGTTCTGAGCAATCTCACTGCTCAAGAGTAGAACAGACACTTCCCAACTTGTCTTGTTTTGCTTCCTCCTGACACTCGACATTAACATTGCTTTGGAAACCCACAGCGAAGGTGAAAGCAAAGCAAAGGCCAAGGCAGAGATATCACTTTTCAACACAGGGGAGAGGAAAATGAGCCTTTCAGTAAGACATCTCGCAGAAGGGAGAACAGGCATATCCAGCCATGTCCTTGCTGCCCCTTCCACAAGCTAAGTTGCCTGTGCTGGGCCACGTAATCACCCCCCCCCCATCAGAGCACCACCAGCATGACCAGGAGTCACATGATGTTCACCCCCACACACCTTCAAAAACACACACACACACACACACACACACACACACACACACGGATATGACCTAACAGAATATCCCCTCGCCCTCTTCCTCAGGGGCTCTAGCAACGGTCTTTGCTCCAGCTTTGCAAACTGTACACAGCCAGGCTTTCCCTCCCCTCAGCCCAATTTCCATTAGTGCAACCACTTAAAAAAAAAAAAAGGAGTCACTTGAAAGGAGAACACGTCAGATTTCCCCTTCCTCCTGTCCCATTCTCCCCACCCCACCCCACCCCCTCCACATACACCCGGGCCAGAAGATTGCACAATCTAAATGCACCGAAGATGCTAGCGTTTGGGTCCATCTCCTTTTCCAGCTGGCCAGCTGCCAGAAGCAACTCTTTTTACCAGGAAAAAAAGAAAACAAGAAGAATGGGTAAAATGCAGCACGTGTGTTTCTAAAAAAAATTAATCCAATGTCACACTAAAGGCAAAGGGGAGGGAGGCAGGAGGTTGGAGGCACTGATCAGAGTTTCAGATGGGCGGCGGGGGGGGGGAGATTTGCAAGTTTCCAGCGTGCTGTTCAGTTGCTGGCTTATGCAACAGTCTTCCGCCCACTGCCCGCCTTGCCTGCCCCTCAGCCTCGTTGCCTCCCTGGAATAATTCAACGCACACTCCAGAACTAAGCAGCTAATCAGGAAAAGGGAGGGAGGGAGGAAAGAGAAAGAGAAAAACTGGGAATGCCCGCATAATTTCCGACACGCGCACCCCTCCACAACCTTTCACCAAGCTCTCCCCAGCTGAATTGATCTGGCTGAATTGATCTGGCAAGGAACCAAAACTCCTTGGTTTTGGCATTGCCAGCACAAACCTTGCCAATGTTATCAGGCAAGAAAGCCCCCCACTGCTTTGGACCATAGTCCCGTAAGGCCCCATTCAAAGAGAGCACTATGTGTAGCAGATGGGGCCATCCTGACGGAGCTCGGTCTCACAGCCAGACATGAGCCTCGCCTCCGTCACAAAGGTGCCAGGTGGCCCTGGGTGAGCCACTGTTTCCCAGCCCATAGGCACATCAGAAGCTGCCCTAGACGGACCATCAGTCCATCCAGCCCAGGACTAGTGACACTGGCTGGCAGCAGCTCTCCGGGTTTCAGGCAGGGCACATTCCCAGGCCTACGCAGAGATGAACCAGAGACCGTCTGCATGCAAAGCAGGGGCTCCTCCACTGAGCTACGGCCCCTCCCCAAATCTGCAACATGCCCCCAGTCTGCAAGAGGTGGAGAAGAAACCATCAAGGATGAGCTGAACGTTCTCCATGGGGGAGCTACGAGCATGAATTGTGGGAGGCAGGGGGGTGACCACCCCGGTTCTCCTTATTTCACCGCTGCCTGTTGCATAGCAAAGAGGTAAGGCAGGTGGCTACCAGGAAAAGGGCATTTTCTGCTGTGGCACCCCGGTTGTGGAACGAACTCCCTAGAGCGGTTCGCCTGGCGCCTACATTGCACTCTTTCCAGCGCCAGGGGAAGAGAAGACCTTTTTATTTTCCCAGGCATTTTAGCATTCCAGTTTTTTTAGCTCTGCTGTCTTAAACCTGCTATTGCATTTTAAATATCTGCACTGCTGCTAGGTTTTGCTCTGGTTGCATTTTTATTCTGTAGTTTTGATCTATTATACTTTATATTGTATTTTCTGTTGTATTTTTGTGGTTTTCATTTTGTGAACCGCCCAGAGAGCTTCGGCTATTGGACAGTACAAAACTGACATAAATAAATAATTAACAGATAATAGCGACCCTCTTCTTGGTAGCTACAGGCCACCATGCACCCCCACCCACCCCCGTACAATGGTCCTTGGAATGACATTTTGCAAGGACGTCGTGTCATTCCAGATGGGACTGAACGTGCATGTCGACAGCAGCCCCCAGCTCCCAAGAGATGTAGCACCACCAGTGATGCCCTTCCAGGCCAGCGCCAGGGGTCAGCATGGGTGGGCACCTGCTGAGGGTCCATACCCCATCAGGGGCCCAGGGACAAGAACCTGCCTCTTGCTCTGGCCCAGGCAACAGTGGAGGTGAGAAGGAGGAACACCAGGCATGAGAGAAGACGCACCTCCCATCTGGCAGCGCGAGCGCAGCGTAAGCTAGGACAGCCCGCAGGCAGTGGAACGGTCCCAACTACTCGCTCCTTCCCCATGCTCCCTCTACGCCCAATCTCAGCTCAGCGCTGGAGCCCATCCAATAGCTCAGCCCTCCCCAACCTGGTGCCCTCCAGATGTGCTGAAGCACAATGCCCATCATCCCCTGGCCCACAGCCATGCTGGCAGGGGATAACAGGAGTTGCGGTCTGGCACATCTGGAAGGCACCAGGTTGCGGGAGCCTGCAGGGGCTCATTTGCAAAACGCCACTTTCAATGCAGGCAAATGTACAATGCAAGAAATATAACTGTATGCAAAACAGTCTTAAAGCGTGCAGCTGCTGAAGAAAACTAGAGAGAGAACAAGCAGGCTTAGAACTAGCTTGCTGTGGGAATAATTTGGTCCTGCTTGGTAGTCCAGGTCTGAGAGAGACCTCTCTTTTCGGCTTTAAACAGTGAAAGCTTTGAGAGAAGCAATTCCCCAGGATGCTACTGGAGAAACCTTAGAGCAGATATGGGGAATGGGTGGCTTTCCAAGATGCTGTTGAACTGCAGCTCCCATCGCCCCTTACCACTGGCTATGCTCACTAGGGTTGATGGGAATTGCAGTCCAACATCTGGAAAGCCACAAGTTATCCACCCCTGTCTTGGAGGTTGGAAGTGTTTGGGAGTCGAACATTCTTTCTAGCTTTTTGGGTATATCCCAGAAGGCTGCAGCAGGGGGAGGTGAGATGGGAAGCAGGGCCGTTCCACTAGCCCTGCTGAAAGACCCCTCGATTTTTTCTTCTTCCCTCCTCATCTCTTTTGTGTTGCATGTTTTAGACCATAAGCCTGTGTGGGCAAGGACTGTCTTGTTTTTAATAGATTGTAGGTAAGCCGCTCTGGGAGCCTTTTGGGATGAGGATTAGATAAAACGGCTTTAAATAAATAAATACATACATAAACATAAAAATATGACAGGCACATCCCCGAGCTTCTCTGCAATTATAATGGCAGAAAAGGTTCTTTAAAAAGCAAAGGAGGAAATTGGAGGTGTTTATGTTGAAGTACCGATGATGGTTTGCAATTTTGGACTTATCACAGTTTGCACGTTGGCCATACGTCAAGTTACAGATCTCAGCAACATCCCTTAGAACACAAAGGTGATGAGGGGATTGAAGCCAATACTACTGCTACTAATAAAAATGATAAACTAATAAAAATAGAAAGATATGCTGAGAATTAAGGATTTCCACAGTCTGACCTTCTTGCCTGCTTTTCCCGTCCACACAAGCTTCATTCATGCCTATGGACCAGGCTGGCACCTTGGGAACCCAAGTAAGTCCCAGGAGACCGCCAGGCCAGGCCAGGCCAGCCTCAGCAACAAGCAGCCAGCAAGAGACCCATCCTACTTTGCCAGTACCCAAGAGGGCAAGGAAGAGCTTGCTGTTTTCCAACCCTGGGTCGATGGCAAATGAAAAAGGCAACGGCAGCTGTCAATAGCCTGACCCAGAAAATTAATTGTGGCTGCAAACAGATTGGAACAGGGCAAGGCAGCCAATGGGCCCGACAGTGGCTGGGAAGGGCAGAAAAAATGGCACAATCTGAACACCTGCCTTTCCCCACCTCCCACTCCCATTTTTCTGTAACTATAAAATGACTTCTTTCTAGAATGTCACTGATATATATGGAGTTGCGCAGGGTTTCACAAGGTGTGAAGGCAGATAAGAACATAAGAAGAGCCCTGCTGGATCAGACTAGGGTCCATCTAGTCCAGCATTCTGTTCACACAGCGGCCAGCCAGCTGTTGACCAGGAACCCACAAGCAGGGCAGATCTCTGCCCCAGGGAGCTTACAATCCAACACAGGGAGGAAAGAGGAGTGGTGGTGACGGCAACGGTATCAATGGTAAGCAAATGCACTGACAGCCCCATCACTTTAGTTGAGGATAAGGATGACAAGGCTCGACAGGGAAGGCAAGTTTAAAGAAGGGCTTCGAAGCAGCTTTTCCTTTGCAGGTACCTTTTGGGGGCAGTTCCCTGCCTCTTTGATTAAGCATCTGTGTCCACCTAATAGACTGGTATCCATTTCTTCCTCCTCTAAAGACCACAGGGCAGCTTACATGGGGTCATCTCAGTTTATTCTCACAACAGCCCTGTGAGGTAGCCCATCCCAGAGATTAGCTCCAGGGCTTCCTGCAAGTCACCAAAACCTCAAGCCCAACACACTAATCCAGTATACCATGAAGGTTCTACTGTAGGCTCTGGGTGCCCTCCAGATGTTTTGGAGTACAACTCCAACCACCCCTAACCATTGGCCAGCTGGGGATGATGGGATATGTAGTTCAACACCCCTGGAGGGCGCCGGGTTGGGGAAAGGCCAATGTGCAGCTTGGCCCTCACATCGCGTTTGGCTCACTTGCACTAATAAGTCGAGCTACAGCTGCATATTGCTGAGCAGCCAGTAGTCAGCAAACAGAGCCGCAGCGAACTTTGTACCCTGTGAGCAAAAGCAGCTCTCTGCCGTTTGCCTCCTGCTATCCATCTTCGCGTTATTCTCCTTTCCAACTCATCCCCATCCCCAGGCCTCTGGGTGCGTAACAGAGCAATATCTGGGTTCTAGTCCCCACTCGGCCATAGGAGCTCACTGGGTGACTTTGGGCCAGTCACAGACTCTCAGTCCAACCCACCTCACAGGGTTGTTGTTGTGAGGCTAAAATGGAGAGGAGGAGGATTATGTACGCCACCTTGGGTTCCTCAAAGAGGAAAAAAGGTGGGATATAAATGTAATAAATAAATAAACAAACAAACAGACAGAAGAGGCTACATAAACACAGGCTAGCATGGCTATTATTTATACAGCTCCTAAAGCGGGGGGTGGGCGACTGGCAATCCCCACCCCTTCTGCCTGCTGAAACTTAGAACAAAAACATTAGAGAAACACATATGCCACCTGTAGGGTTATGGGGCACCAGAACAGCCGCATTTCGCGTGTTTAAATTTTAAGGGCAAACCGGCAATTTTGCTCTTTTGCGGGGGTGGAGCGCCCCGCAAACTGCGGCCCACGGGGGCAGTCTAGGGGGCAAGAATGGCCCCTGGACCTCCCAATGTTGCTCACCCCTGCCCTAAAGCCACCAGGTGCTAGACAACACGTGGTTATGAACTGGCCGGTAAAAGCCAGGCGAAGAAGGCTTCAGTGGGCGCATTAAAGGCCCCCGATTTCGGAGAGTGGGGCGAGGGAACGTGTGCAGAACTTCATTCGAAGCAAGAACTTCATGGGGGCTTCGACCGGGGCAGGGGTCAGCCACGGAAGAGGCTTGGCGTATAAACAAGCGAAGTGCTGGATCAGGCCACCGGGCCCCATCTTAGCCCAGTCCTGCCTGCTCAGCCTGGAAACAGCTCTTCAGGCTCTCGGGCTGAACTTCACTGTGGACAGGTCAGGGACTGAGCTGGCGGCTTTCTGCAGGTGCTCTGCCACCTCCCCCAAACCTACAAAGATTCAACCCACTGTCCCCAGGGAAGTCTGGAGTCTTTCTGTTGCTGGGCTCCTACCGTCTGTGCCACTGTGGCTGCCAGCACCAGGTCTCCACTCTGCAGCTCCGAGCATGTGCAAAGCACCTCAGTCCTGGGGGACAAAGATGCCGGGGTGCAAGTCTGGAATCGTCACGCTCTGAGCCCCTTCCCCTCATCAGGTGGGGATTCTCTGTAGCAACAGGTGGAATACACTCTGCACCTGGTCAGGAGCACTTCCTTCTATTTTTATTGCTTGTGTTTCCAGGCTTCTCGCGCTGAAAACAGATGAAAGGGCTAAGCCCTAGCAAAAAATTAAGTGGTACCTGTGCAAAGCACCTTTTTGCCTCACCAGTCAGTAACAGTGAAGACGGGGAAGGGCTGCCACATTTAGAAGAAATGATCATCCCAGCACCCATGTTTTAGAAATCAGCACCGCCACCAGGTACCCAGGGCATCTGACAGTACAGACCACTCACAAATTCGCTGCACAGGACTCAGAACGTGGATTAGCTTGTTGCCGGACTACAAATCCTCTGCTGCAATCACAACAGCAACTGTCCTACTTGTATTTATTTTAGGCAAAATAAATAAATTACAGTTTAATTTTGGAAGTAGGAACCATCTGTCCGGCCCTGAACTTGGTGGAGTAATTTGGAGCAAGGGTGCAATGCGGCACCCCAAGGCAGCCTCGTGTTTTATCCTCGGCCGCCCAACAGCACCGTTGGGGGAAACAGCTGCAGCCCTGCCTGTCTGCCGCCCTGCCTGTCTTTATCAGCCCAGGCAGCTCTCTGATTGGAGACGCCACAAAAACACAAGCGTGGCACAGCCACTCGCACAGAGTCTGGGCGAATGGAGACAGATGCCAGTCCTGGAGGTACGCAGGCAAACCTGCATCCCAGCTTTTTGCCAGGTTTATACTACTGATTTGGGAGGTTTCCATTAAGAGGATGTGTGTCCCCCCGTGTGTCCGTCCACACCATAGTGCCAAGACCATGAAACCTAGATACCTGAAACTTGGCGTGCATGCTAAAGGGACCCTAAGGGTGTACACCTCAGGATTCTTTGGTTTTTAAAACACATTCATTACGTTTAATTTAAATCAGTCCATGAAGGACCCCAGATGGGGCTATCTTACACTGCCCAGTGCTCATCCCTTAGACTGCTACAAGAGCTATGACACCCCATGCTTCTGTATGTAGGGGAAGGGGGTAAAGCCTTTCCTGTGTTTACCAGGCAAATGCAAGGGAGCTCCTCCAGGGAATTTCAAAACTAATTCAATGGAACTGCTCCTCCGGAAGTATGCATGAGCACACACAAAGCCAGCGGAATCACGCCTAGCAGGAAACATGCGGACTCAGAATGGCACTAGCCTTTTGTTGTGTGGTTCACAAGCTCTGCTCCAATGAAAATACCTTAATCAGACCATCCCAAAGGTCACCAAAAATGCAAACTTTCAAGATACGCAGATCTCTTCATCCGGCAAGACTTTACAAAAAGCAAGTTGGCAGCCGGGGGGGCGGGGATAGGAGGGGGAGAAAGACTTCCCCCTCATAGCTCCTCCCCCTCCATCCTACTTTTTGAAATATCTTGCCTGATGAAGAGATTTGCAGATCTCAAAAGCTTGCACATTTTTATGACCTTTGTGTTGGCCTAATAAAGGCATCACACTAATATGGATTTTGGATTTTTTTCTGTTATAGCCAGCATGGGTACCTTTGCTTTTTCAAGTAAAAATAAAACTTAAGGAACCATAGATCATCACCCCCATAATACTAATAGTCTTGACAATCCCCCACCCACCCACCGCGAATCCAAAGTCTCCCCCCATCTCAATACTAAGAGGAAAAGAGTTTGGGCATAGGAGACAGGGAAAGTGCTTTGCTGCCCCTGTATCTCTTGCCCACCACTGGCTCTGCCCCTTGTCCAGTTTAAAACTGCAGGATGTGTGCCCTTGGAGCTGAGCACCAGCCGGGGGTGGTGAAATCAGCGTCTGGACCCCAAGTACTGCTCTCGTTGGACTTGATCCTGCAATAACTTTTCCCCCATTGTCTGCGACACTCCCTTGGCTGCCTGCATCTCAACCCCTGAACGAAGGCCAGATCCTGCCTAGAAATGGGCCAGCTTGGCTCTGGGTGCTAAAAGACTGTACCATGCCATATCACCCACTGAGAGGCAACAAGAAAGACCAAAGAGTGGCCCGGGCCTGCAGGAAGTCACACGCCTGGCTGCAAAAGCCCACTGACTCCCTTCTGACGGTTGCCAAGAGCAAAGCCGTGCATGAGCTCATGGAACAAAAATGCCTCCTCCCATGCCAGCGAAGCAACGACAGACCTTTCCCGAGTGGAGCCTGGATTTGTGCAGCTTATCTGACCACGGGCTGCCGACTGCCTTGTGCGCCGGACCTCCTTCAGGGAAAAATAAGCCCGCTCGCTCGATTCTGAACACAGGAGGGCCTGCAAACCCCAGTTCACGGAGGGGAAGCGGGGGAGCAATGGCATGAATCTATCCACCGAGGAACTGGAGGGTTTATGTTGGGCAGCATTTCAGCCCCAGGAGTGTGTTTTGACAACATGCGTGCGAAATTGTTCTGGCAGCAATTGTTTGCTTCCCTGCTAGCTCATAAATCTTGCCTTAGTTCCCACTGCTTTATTTACTTATTTATTACCCCACCCTTCCTCCAAAGGCACATGGTCCTTCCCCTCTCCCATTTAATCCTTACAACAACCCTGTGAGGAAGAGCTTAGGCTGAGAGACGGTGGCTGCCCCAGGGTCCAGATCCCACCTCTCTCTCTCTCTCTCTCTCTCTCTCTCACACACACACACACACACACACACGCAGGCAAACACTCCACTGAGGAAGGTGAGGATCACCTTTGGGAACCAGTGCTTCAAGGTGCTCCAGGTGTTAACTCGCCTCTCCCCTCACCCTTCTCCAAGGGCAGGCCTCAGTAGGCCACAAGGGGAGGCCCTGTGGGCCAGAACCAGCCCACAGGCTACAGTTTCCCTGTCCCGGAGTCAGAATAAGTGGATATCCCATGACACCATCATAACTCAGTCAATTAAGGTGTCGGGGGGCAGGCACGCAACAGGCTTTAAAAAAGAAAAGGAAAGGAAAAAAGACTGCAGCGTCGAAAGCCTGGAGCACCGCTCGGAAGAAGTGGCTGGAAGAAGTCCGAGCCTCAAAGCCCAGGACACCGGGCACCTCCGCGGCACAGGGAGCACAGGCTCACGCTGCGAGGGCCGCGTTTACTTCGGAAGGAACAAAGAGGAGTAGCGGCTGATGGCAAGATCCTTCTCATCCATCTGGGGGCAAAATATGAGCAAAACGTCCTGCAGTGAAGGGCTGGCTGAGGGCCCCAATCCCTCTCCTGGCTCGGCACCAGCGCCCGTACTTCAACCATACTTGGAATGGAAGTTACAAGCAGCACCGGGAAGAAACATTGTTGAGACGCACCCAGCGCAGGAGGGGCTTCCACCGTCCCCTTTGGCGCCCTGCCCGGCTTCTCCCTCGCCAGCAGCCCAGCTGCAAATCTTCCACAAAAGGTCCTGGGCCTGGATGCTGCATGAAGGCCTGCCCAGCACAGCAGCTTCGACCAGCCCAAACTCACCACCTCTCAAGACGCTGCAGCCTCCCCATGCCCCTCGCATTTCCCTTTGGCCCCGCCCCCTTTGCCATCAGCCCGCCCACTGCTGGCATGCAGCCTCCAGAATGGAATTTGGCTCTCGAGCGGAAAGAGGCTCTGCACCCCACTTGTGGCAGCAGGGGCGGGTGGCTCCAATTTCAGTGGGCTGTGCATCCACTCTGGGTTTCAGTCAGGACCAGGTAGAACTCCAAAGGAGCTATCCAAAGTGCTGAACCCTAACCCCCAAATGGGTCCAGCACCTTGGATAGCTCATTCAGAGTTCTGGCTGGTTCTGAGTGAAACCCAGAGTGGATTCACAGCCTCACTGAAATCAGAGCCACCAGCCTCCCCTGGCCTTGGGTTAAAGACATGTTAGAAAAAAGTGTCCTAACTTCTAGAGGGATGGCCATGTTAGCCTCTTGCAGCAAAGTAACAGAGTCCTGTAGCAGCTTGAAGCAGCCTTCCCCTGCAGATGTTTTGGATCTCAACTCCCATCAGCCCCAGACAGCATGGCCAAGGGTCAGGAATTTATTTATTTATCATTTTATTTATGTATTTACAATATTTTTATACCACTCCACATCAGAAGATTTCAGAGCGGTGAACAACATGATAAAAGAATAAAACAACAGGTTAAAAGAGTTAAAACATTTTTTAAAAAGACAAACCCCAATGAAGTGGAATTTAACAAACCACGGTTGGTCATCCAAGGAAGGCCTCTTGGAATAACAACGTCTTCAGGAGGTGCTGGAAGAACACAATGTTGGCGCCTGCCTGACCTCTAAAGGCAGGGAATTCCACAGGCAGGGGGCCACCACACCAAAGGCTCTTTTCCTGGTGGACTCCAACCGGGCCATGGGTCCATGTGGAACCACCAGGAACATGCCCTCTGATGACCTCAGTGACCGGGCACGTTGGTAAGGGAGAAGGCGCTCTCTCAGGTATCCTGGTCCCAAGTTGTTTAGGGCTTTGTACACTAGTACTGATACCTTAAACCTGGCCTGGTAGCAAATAGGCAGCCAGTGCTGTTCCTTCAGCAGAGGAGTTACACGCTGAAAAGGGGCAGCTCCCGACAGCAGCCGAGCTGCTGCATTCTGCACTAGCTCCAGCTTCTGGACCAGCCTGAAGGGCAGCCCCACATAGAGCACATTGCAGTAATCCAGTCTTGAGGTTACTAATGCCTGTACCACCGTACAGGAATGCTAGGAGTTGAGGTTCAAAACACCTGCAAGGCACCAGGTTGGACTAGAGTCCATGCCTGAATTGTCCTACGATCTGTTATTTATTTATTTAAAACATTTCTTGGCTGTCTTTCAGGGCAGAAGCCCTCCCAAGGCAGCTTACCGCAATAAAATACACAAAAACAGTTAAAATATTAAAAGCGATAAAAACATAAAAACAATAAAAGTCAACAATAAAACCAGCAACAACGATAACAGCAGTAACAGCAACAACAGTAGTCATATCAAGGGAAGGTCACGGTAAAACAATATGTTTTCGAGGCCTTCTTAAAAGCCTGCAATTACTGTTATCAATAGTTGAACTATTATCAATAGTCCAACTGAGCCCCACTAGCATCTTGGTGTTCCTGCATGTGCGTTTACAGGCATGTGCATTACAGACGAGATGCATCCATTCCCCACCCCAGATTTACCCTCTAGAGACCATGGGGCAAGAGCACGAACCCTAAAGAATGACAACACTAATAAAATTTTAACAAGGCATCCACTAAGGGGGGAAAAGGGGGAGTGGGGGCAAGAGAAGGACACCAATTTACCATGAGCAGACATGGGGAAACTGGGACTGGCCCCGGTAAACACGGAGAGCTGGTGGGTAATTTGGTCTCAAGGGGAAACAATCCAGACAAGCCCGTTCGTCAGGACCTCGGTTCAAGGAAAAACAGGCAGGCAGATACTGAGTGGATGTGTAAATCAACTTATATTTAATGGAGGGGTATCAATTTGATTTGCCTACTAGAAATGCTCATTTGAATTGCAAGGCAATCAAATGGAGTCTTTTAATATTTTTAGAGATATTATTTGTTAAAATATATAGTAGCATCATTCATATTATGTTACTCATAGGAACATCGGAAGCCACTTCATGCAGGTTCAAACCCTTGGTCCATCTAGGCCAGTATTGTCAACACTGACTGGCAGCAGCGGCTCTCCAGGATTTCAGGTGGGAGTTTTTGGAGCCCTACCTGGAGGTGCCAGGGATTGAACCTGAGACTTTCTGCATGCAAAGTATGTCTCCTACCACTGAGACCTTCACCCTGAAGATACAATTTCTGCATATTCTGCATCAATACCCAAGATGCAATTTCCGCCCATAAGCAATGCACGGGCAGGACCCAAAGGACTGTTAATTATACCCTGGCTTGAATATTGCTTGAGGCTGCAGAGATAAACCAAGAGGAGAAACGAGGACCATACTGCTGTGCAGAAAGTGGTGACCATTTTCTGCTCTCCTCAATATGATCGGCAGGATGCCATCCTTGTGAGGAGAGTATTGAAGGAAAGGAACCTTGCACACATTTGAAAACTGTCTCTTCTTTATTGCTTCCCTTTTCCCCAGGTCAGGGCGAGTTCTGGCCCTGAAAACAGGTTCCAGGGCCAAGCTCAAATTAAGCCACCGTCTACCACGGGAGAAGAGATAGAAGCAACCAAAAGTGTCCACATGACTCCCGACACAGTGTGGCATGCACCTGGCAGTCCCACAAATCCAAGTGTTGGGTGACAAAGCGCATTAGTCAAAGTTGCTTGCGTACCGTGGCACTTGCTCTCCATCACTTTAATGTACCAATAATCACATTTAAGGTCTCGAAACTATTACATGCTTATACAGCGGAGCAGAAGAGCACAACACTGATGCACACTTAACTAAAAAAAAGAATACTAAAATAAAATATGTGTGCTCTTTAAATGATACCCAAAGTCTATCATTTTATTAAATTTTTATCCTTCCAAGGGTGGCATACATGGGTCCTCTCAACAACAACCCTGCGAGCAGGCCAGGCTGAGAGGTCACCCAGTGAGCTTTGATGCCTGAGTGGAAATTTGAATGCAAGTCTTCCTGGTTGACGTCTAACACCAACCAGTATTCCACACTGGGCACAGCAGTCACCCAAGGGTAGCTGTTTCATTCTACCTCTTGGCAGAGCCAGCCCTGCATGGCGGGAAAGTGAGGGGGCTCTTTGTAGGACCGGGGATGTAGGACCCCTGCATGGCGGGGGTGAAGGGGCCAAATTCAATTCTGGAGACGTTCTTGGGGGCCACATCCCAGTGGTGGGCGGGGCCAAAGGCAAAAAGGGTGGGGTCAAAAAAAGTACTAGCATATTGTAGCTTAAACTTCTTACCGTCTGTAACTAAGCCTTAGGAGGGGTATTTCAACCTATAAGAACACAGGGTGGGAGGGAAAGCTGCACAAAACCAGGGAAAAGCTGCACAAAACTGCCAAACAACTGGCTGTTGAAGAAAGGGGCGGGGCCAAGGGAAGGGAAGGGGCGTGGCCATCTGGCAAACTGAGGTCCAACGCCCCCATCTTAGGCGCACCAGAGTTCTTGGTAGCTGAAAACTGAGTGTTCAGTTTTGCTGGCCCAAAAACCTAGGTGGGTGAGGGAAGACTGCTTCCTCTGGCCACCCTCTCCAAGATGCTTTGCGCTGCTGCCGGCCACGACAGGGTGGCTTACGCAGCCCCTGGCAAAACCAGGAGCATGGAGACCTCTGACTGGAGTCAGCGATCCTGCTGCGAGGTAACGAGGTAACGAGGGCTTTGTCATGCGCCTAGTGCAAAAAGCAGGCAGCTTGCCAAGAGTCTTACACAGCAGAGGGGAAGCTGACAGCCTCTCAGATGGAAAGAACTCTGTCCAAACACACACACATGGCATGGATGGGGGCGCCAGTGCCTGGGCGGAATGTTTGCACAACTGGCCCTGGATGGGGAAAAACGGGGGGAGACCCCAAGCAGAGGTTAATTTAAAAGAGAAAAGAATCCCTCCAGTTCTGCAGCTCAAACGTCAGAGACAGACAGTGGGCAAATATGGAGCACCTTTGCACGGGGAGGCTGTGCGGCCAAGCAGAAACCCCGTACCGCCTAATTCCCTTTCCCAATTCCCATCGGATCTTTTTAAAATCTGTTTTCTGCTCCATTCAGGCTACAAGGGTTTAGTCCTGCATATGCTCAGGTTTCTTTCTGCAGCCCACAAAACACTTGGAAATTACTTTGGCCTACCTATAAACTCTGAGCTTAGCTTTTTAAAATGGGGAACTGAATACTTCTGACCACCAGTAAGTCAGAGAGTGAATAAGATGGGGTTAGATGAGAAATAGATGAGACTGAGAAGGTTCCACCCTTCATGGCAGCCTAAAAATAATTTTAAATAAAACGAATTCAAATGATCAAGCTAGTAAAATTAGTTAAAATAGCACAGTACCGTTGCTTGCCAAAAAGCAAAAAGACTTAGGTCATGGCTTACATCATTTGTTGTCTATACAAATGGAGGGGGGGAGCAGAATAGCTGTGCAACTTTACAGGCCAAGATATTAAAGTTGTGTCCTTTGGTTTAACTATCAATAGGAAAGAAAGCAAGAAGTTTCCTCAGGACTGAATGGATCATTCCCACAGCAAACCCAGGCCCTCGTTGTGCTCAAACACACTGCTCCTGACAATGACTGCGGTGAACCCAGATTCATTTCAAGCTGTACCGCATCCTATCACAAGTGCTCAAGGCAGGGCTATAATATTACAAAAGCACCAGCCGAACTCAAAAGTAACAAGCAAGCATCTCAGGGGTCTAGTTCCCCTCTGTTAACACAAAGCAGCCTTTCCCAACCTGGTGCCCTCCAGATCTGCTGGACTGCAACTCCCATCATTCCCAGCCAGCATGGCCATTCTTGAAGTCCCACACATCTGGAGAGCACCAAGGTTGGGAAAAGCTGCCAAGGGGTATCAGAAATGTCCCCCTGATGGGAAGGAAACTGCTGGTGCAAGCATTGGCTTTTCTGGAGAAGTAATGCATAGCCATAAGTAAAAAGCGCATCCAGGCCAGAGGGATCCCCCTCCCCCACACATACACTTCCTGGCCCCATGCAGCACTTTCCACAGAATGGAAGTCAAAGGACTTCAGAGCTCTGTCTCATTTCCTCACGTCATGTGCTAAGGGCTGGCATGCACAGAGCAAACAAACTTCCCCAGGCCTCCAGAAATGTCTGCCTTCCCAAAACAAACTCAGTTTTAAAAAGGGAGGTCCCTGTTTCACAGCCTCATAAAATAAATATACGCAGCACACACTTTACGAGGTGTTCTCATCTGGATGTAGTGATGGAAGGACAGAAGCTTGCTAAAATTGCTACAGCCTCCCATCTCCCACAGCCCAGCCACTGCAGAGGTCAACAGTAGGGCGGGAATCCACCTTTTCTTGAGTTGTGCAACCCGTGTTTTGCTATATATAAGACAAACAGTCTTGCTGGTATCACCTTATATATATATTTAGTGAAAAAAATAATGCCAGAATTACAGCTGCGCACATCTGCCCAAGGTAAGAACCATGTATTTCTGGATCCTTGCTACATACAAGTCACCTGGTAAATACTGATGCATGTATTATAACTCTCTTGCAAAACATCTGTGCTACTTACCTCTAGACATGAATGAGACTGGACAGGGTGGAGCTACGTCTTTAAAAAGTAATGTGAGTAGGTGCTAGAAATAAATGCTAACACAGTATTAGGGAGGCAAGATTTTTACCTAGGAATTGGCACACGCACGCACACAATTCTGACTCCAAAACGAATGGCCTCATGCAGGGGGTGAAGAGAGAGAGCGTGTAACACCATGGTAGATCCATATCTACCTTTCCTTTTTGCTTAGCACCCAAACATTTTTTAAAAGAGGCAATGCTTACCATTCCCTCTATTTCCAATGTTCAAGTGTGAGTCTCATTGCTTATGTAGCCAAAACTGTACTATCCGCACACCAGAAGGAAGTACCAACAGACTCTGGGGAGAACCCCAAGGTTTGCAGAAGTTCAATATACCTACAGAAAAATACTCCAGGAGACACCCCAAATAGGCCAATGAGGACCTACGGGGGTGTCGCTGACTGACAGAATACTGAATGGGAAGATTCCATACTGCAACATTTCATTGCAGGTCCTACTACCACCACCATTTAGGACCCAGGAACATAGCCGGAGTAGTTTTTTGCTCTACCTATCTTAAAGGGCAAGTCTGGATCTATAGGTAGTCCAGACAACAGGCTATGGGTAGATTATCTCACATAAGAGAGCTTCGGCTATTGGGCGGTATAGAAATGAAATAAATAAATAAATAAGAAAGAAAGAAAGATCCCCTTCAGGCTTTCCTCTGAAATTTAACTGCTTGATCCAAATTTGTGCCTATCCCCCCCCCCCCCGCCGCCGCCCGCCCCAATGAGACACACTGAAATTATGGGGTAAAAACATAAGAAGAGGCCTGCTGCATCAAACCGAAAATCCATCTATCTACTATAGCCTTCCCCAACCAGGCATCCTTCAGATGGGTTTGAACTACAACTCCTATCATCCCCAGCCAACAGACCATGAAGGCAATAGCCCTCCCCTGCTGTTGGCCCCCTGGCAAATCCCATTTTGAGGTCGACTGCCTCTGAAATGGGAGGTTCCAATTAGACATCATGGCTAACAGCTACTGGCAGACAGCTTCACTACCTCCTCCTCCTCCTCCATGCATTCACCTAATTCCCCTTCAAAGCCATCTGAACCAGTGGCCATCACCACATCTCATGAGGGAAAGGCCGTGGCTCAGTGGCAGAGCCCCTGCTTTGCATGCAGAAGGTCCCTGGTTCGATCCCTGGCATCTCTAGGTAGGGCTGGGAAAATTCCTGCCTGAACCCCTGGAGAGCCGCTGCCAGTCAGTGTCAACAATACTGGGCTAGCTGGACTGACCGTCTGGCTCAGTATAAGGCAGCCACGTTTTGCATACATTAATTTAGCATTCTGCGAAGAAGGATTTCCTTTTGCCCATCCCGAAATCTACTGCCAGTCAATTTCACTGGGTGACTACAAGTTCTACTGCCATGACATAGGGTCATTGTAATCCAAAAGTGCTAGAATACCTTTGGTGTTTTGCGGAACTGGGAGATCGTATACAAAGTCTGCATTAGTGTTTGCATCAGTGTTCAAAGGCAGGGTCTCCTCCGACGGTAGCTATCCTTCCCAACTAGAAACCTCTGGAACTTTTAAGCCCTCCAAACAGATTCTGTCATCACCCTGAAACATAGAGACTTTGACACCCTGTGTGCATCATTAAGCATTCCCTGCGCAAGCCGCAGCAGCACCCAACCCCCCCCTCTCCGCAATGCAGGACAATGGAAGGTCAAACATATTTGTCCTATAACTCAGCATCTCTGTTCAGTTGTGGCTGGTAGCAGACTCAGGCTGCCAGGAAGAGCCTTTTTTAAAATACACACACACAACCAGCCTCAGGGAAGCTGCTGTTGAAAGAAAGACCGCAGCTAACAGGAAAATGGCCTGGCCAAGCACAGCAAACGGTTGCAAGAGGACGGTGAGCTCTTGCACTCCCCAAGCGCTCCAGCTCCGTGGGGAATTCTGCAACATCTCTGTCATGTTTGGCCCACAGGGTGTTTGGCTGCAGAGCACATAGCTGGCAGCCAAACTTCGGCTGCCGCTCCACCAAAATGTTTAGCCATCACATCTTCCAGCAGCTTGGCAATCTGGCATGATTAATTCCACTTTTGATTTCATGCTCTCTGTCCCAAAAATAACCCTCCAGGGCAAATGGCGAGGATTTAGAAGTAGGAACCACAAACTGGTTAAACAGGAAGCAGCAGTTTTAGACCTATTTGGAGAAGGCGACAGAACAAGGAAAACAAGACTGTGGGTCCCCAGGTTCTTCAAGACTGACAACTGGCAAACTTACAGGGCCTGACTTGTTGACTCCTGAGCAGATCAGGACACGTTCTTGGAGGGAGAAGTGGGGGTGGGATTGAGCCTCCTGTGACAATGTTCTGCGACTTGCCATCATTTTTCTCAAACCTTTCAGCCAGGCTTTGCTTATAGGATGTCAGTAGCAAAAACTCTCCTCTTCCATGAGCTGCAGCACAGACCAGGTCGATCTCTGGCATATCGGGATGCCTCCGATGGGCACCCCATTTGCACCAGACACTGGAGGCTCCAGAATCTCCCCCCCACTCAAGCAATTCAAGTATTTGGATGCCAAGATAGTGTACAAAATAAAAGGCCCTGGTCCATCTAGGACTTTTGTGGTCAAAGATGCACAACCTGAGTGCAGTTCTACAGCACTGAGAAACTGGCCAGACTAGGAGTTCCGTGTGAGGCCATACTCTGCAAAGGCTCCAGCCCGACTCTTTGCCTTAGTGCCATTAGGCCTAAAGGTGAAGTAGGGAGCTCGCCCAGGGAATGGGACTGAGTTTTGGCACACTTGCAAGGGCATGGTGAGGCACAGGGACTGAAGGCATCACCTTACAGGAACACAGAACGTTCCCTTATACTGGCAGGGCAAACAGAACCCGACAACCTGCACTCAAGGTTGAGTGTGGGTTATCATTAAACAGCAGGTTGTTGTTGAACCATGGGTTGTACTGTGTGAACCCAGCCGTGTTAACAAACCAACCACAAACAACCCACAGTTCACAACCCAACAAAAAAACCCCATGGGTTCTCCTTGTGGGTTGTTTGTGGTTAGGAAACCATGGTTTGTTAGCATGGCTGGGTTCGCACAACACAACCACCCATGGTCCCATAACAACCCACACTCACTCTTTGAGTGTGGGTTGTCATGTTGTGTGAACCCAGTCACTGAGTCAGACCTTTGGTCCATCTAGCCCAGTATTGTCTACACTGACTGGCAGCAACGGCTCTCCAGGGTTTCAAGCAGGAGTTCTTCCAGCCCTACCTGGAGATGCCGGGGATTGAACTGGGGTCTTCTGCATGCACAGCAGGGGCTCTGCCACTGCCCTATGGCCACTGCCCTATCCAGGGGCAGTCTGGGCCTCACCAAAGCCACGACTCAGCTGCCACCTCTGGCACAAGAAGCAGGCACATCTGACAGTCGGACCTGGTGCCATCTCCACTACAGCCGCTGGACCACTGCCACTCACATCCCCTTATCGGCACCATCAGTAGACAGTCTGAACCTCATAATCCCCTTGGAGTGCAACTGCATCACACCGGCTGTCACATGCGCCATTCAAAGAATCATCAGCTCCATTCTGGATTGCACAATTTAGTAGAGTCAGGAAGATGTTGAAAACCCAGCCTGACTGAGCAAAAGATCAGCCCATGCAAATCTGGCACAGTTTGGGAGGGAAGGAGAAGCAGTATTGTAAATAGAGCAAAATGTCTCCCAGAATCCTGGGCAATAAAAACAACTGATACGTATTATGTCAGGTCCCCATGACACTGGCCACATCACAGTCACTTCAGTGAATGCTGGAGACCCTTCACCCATCCATGGGGGCGTGGGGCTGATAATTATCAGGATCCTTGCACTCATGCTGTTAATTATCAGCCCCACCCACAGGTGATGTTATCTGCATTTAAAAACAAAAACAAAAAACACTGCACTTTAAATGCAAAGTGTCGAGTTTGGCCCTAATTTTCCGCAAGGCTCTACATGGCACAGCAGCACCAGCATGTCTGTGTGGCTGGGGGAAACATTAATGCTAGCAATTGGGAGAGAATCCCCACTTTTCTCTCATGGCCGGAGGGCCTCTAGTACTGAGTTGTGATGTGGTGAATGTCTTGGGAGTGCACCGCCCTTAGATGTGGGTGAAATTGGGTGCACAAACAATCCTATTCAACCAACAAGTCAAAAAACCTCCATGGAACTTGTGCATGTTGCAATCCCAAACAATGAATACTCATTCAAGAACATGACCCAGCTCTGCTAATTGTAAAAGTCATAGTTGGAGAACTGAAAATGAGCCAAAGGCTCGTGTGCTCCCACTTCCCCTCTCTTGGTTTCCTGTTTAATGCCAGCCATAGTTTTCCACAGTATCCAAATGTGCAAAGTACGGTTAGCGCTTGCCCTCCAAACTGCCATCAGAAACAACAGTTTCAAGTGGACTCTAGTCCACAGCAGAAGATGCCACAATAGATCTCTTAGGGTGCAATCCTATGCATGTTTAGACAGAAGAAAGTCCTACAACTCCCAGCAGTCCCCAGATAGCGATAGGTTGCGCTCCCCCTCCTTCCCCCTCAGTCCTCGGACACCAGTGTCCTTTGCGGCAGAACCTGTCTTGTCTGCCTGTTCAGTCCCCCTCCCTGCTCCAACTGCAACCCCTTTTCGGGTCTAGGAATTTGCGCAAGTGCGTTAATAATTTTACATTTTTGTTTATTTTTGTCGGTCTTTCACAGGTGTGCAAGTGCGCACTTAGGACTGTCCGATATGTATAGCCTTGCCTTGTCAATATCCATGCATGTTTCACCTGTCAAAAGGAAAGATGTGCAGCAGGGAACTGCAAAAAGGCAGGAGGGATGCTAGATCTTCCCTTTCTGGATATGCTGGAGGCTCAGGGAAGCACTGAATGGAATCAGGACACTGACAAGTGTCATTTCAACACTTAAAACCCTGAGGGTCACCTTGCTAAGTGGGTAATCTTGTCCCCAGCCCCTTTTTGGTGAACGTACTTCTCCAATCTTTCCCCCTTTTCTGATCTGTCGCTATCAATGGTGCACAAATTAATGTCCTTTATTTATTTATTACATTTCTATACCACCAATTGCCAAAGGCAATTAGACTGCATGCAGTCTCGCCTTGTCAATTTCCTTGTATGTTTCCTACTGCACTTGGTACCCTTTGACAGCTGAAACATACAAGGACATTCACAAGGCAAGGCTATAAAGACCAAAAGAAAAAAATAAGAACACATTTGCACAAATTCCCAGACTAGAACAATAAAAAAAGCAGTTGGTGAATGAAAAACTTTGGTTTTAATCCCAAACAAGGGTGCTTTCAGATGGAGAGGTCTGAGTCACTGCCCCTCCAAAGTGCCATTTGGGGATTGTTGGAGGGGGTAGTCGCTGGTGAGGGAGGCTTCAGGTGGCGCTGGCGGGTGTGAGCAGGAAGAGCAGCAGGGGGGGTGCTGCTCTTGCTGAATGGCTCTGTACTCGATTGCCGCAACCCACGATGGGTTGGTTCTGCTGAGTTCAGATGACATGCCAACCCATCATGGTTGAATAACTCCTATAACAAGCCATGAGTTATCAGGATGCCTTATTGACCAAAAATAAGCCACCAGGCGGGAAGTGGTGTAGGTTTGGATGACATGACAATCCACCATGGCTTGTTACTCATGATGGGTTGCCATGTCGTGCAAATCCAGTCTTTGGTTTCTTAGGCCAAAACTCATGGAGGCTAATTCACTATTGACAAAGCAATTAGGTAATGTAGAACTAAGGATCTGGGTTTAGAACGCCATCTGCAGTAACAATGTTAATTTCTGCATCATAGATCAACCATGCTTTGTGCATAGATCACTGCCAACTCTACTTTTATTGTCTTCCTTTGTCGCAGAGCAGCTGGAGGAAATCTTGGGACAGGATTCCTCCCAAATGCCAACACACTGCTGCATTCACAAAGAACCCACATTAAACCCAGCCCATGCTGCACCCTTCTCCGCCCAGAGAGAAGACAGCCCTACAATTGCTGTCTTCTGGAACAATGTTAGCTATTGCCACACTATTCAGAAATTTGCATAGTTCAGAAATAGGGAGAGAACCATAAAAATACCTTGCCTGTGGACACAGGCATGGACTGAGAGAGCCAGGAAGAACTGGGGACAATCTCCCTTGTCAATCCTCCCTGCCCTCAATATGCACATACCTAAAAGCACTAAACGTAAGAGTAAATAATTTAGGAATGTAACAGCATTATTTCACAGCATCAGTTTAAAATATACAGTACAATCTGCAATGTTACATATAAAATAAGTACACTGTGCCCCCTAGCACAGTTTTTGCCAACAGAAGTTGGTTCAGCAAGATTTTGAGTTAATATAGACCTCTTTGTTCTTGGGCAGAAGGTGCATACAGTGAGTTAATTAGAGGAAGTGCAAGGTTATTTACTAATGCAAGAACTTACAGTTGCATCAGATAGCACCTGGGAGCGGGATGAGAAAGGAGAGCGCATTGCTGCTTGGGATAGTTTCAACCCTCCTTCAGCCCCCTTGCCCCCAGGCCCCCTTCCTACTCAGTTCCAGCAATAAATCCTTGTAAAATGTTCTATGACATCACAGCAGTTCAGCCAGTGAGCTAAGTCGAGTGGATCATTGCCAAATCTTACCCAACTATACACCTAAGGTTAGTTGATAAAGTGGCAGATTAGAGAGATAGAGGAGCCGTCATACTAGCTGTGGTAAGAGCTAGGGCAGAGCAGGAAGAAAGGAGAAGGCATTGTGCAGAGACAAGGACAAGGTTAAATGTTTATTAAGATAGTTTTTATCCACCCCAATCACAAGAATGGCACATGGCAGGCGTAAAGAGAGCTGAATTTTACTCTCTGGACTTTTGTGTTACTAGATCTGTAGATCAACAATCCAGAGAGACTTTTCCCTTTGAAGGGGTATTGAACCTCAGGCACTCGGGCAAAAACTGGCCCACCTGAGGTCCCAGTCCAGCCCTGCAGGGTTCCCCAAATGGCCACACCCGCTTCTCCTGGCCTGACTTCAGGGAGGAGGCCTCCACATTTCAGAGAGGAGATGCAAGGCAGTGGAACTAGCAGCAATCTGTGGACAAAGTCAGTCTCCCTAATTTCTGTCCTTTTGCATCTTCACGGGGTGATCAAGTGGGGCCCATCACCCTCAGGTACCGCTCAGCAGAGGTGGCCATGTACCACTTCCAGCCTCACTGGAAAAAGTGTGTGTCCAGATTGTCAATCTATCAGCCGTGTTTGACATTTCTGAGGAGCTGCTCTTTCCCACTTAACTTCCCTGCTGAGTCAAAATGCTGGCTTTATTTTAAAAATGGAACTTTCGCATGGAAGTGAATTAAGTGGCTATTTTTTGCAGTGGTGACACCAGAAAAAATGGGAGCTGGGGGGGGTGGGAAGCTCTGTCCTGCATGTTAGACTTTTGAAAGAGAAAGAGTGGTATATTTCACATTAAAAATCGCTCTGAAACCGCAGCTATGCAGTCTGGGGGTGCTCCTCAACCCAGATTTTGGCATGGGAAGCCCAGGTGGCCTCAGTGGCACCGAGTGCCTTTTACCAGCTTCGGATGGTTTGCCAGTTACAGCCATTCCTGGGCAAAAGATATTCTGGCCATAGAAATCCATACTCTGGTAAATACCTGTTTGGATTACTGCAGCCTTCCCCAACCTGGTGCTCTCCAGATGTGTTGGTCCCAGAATTCACAGCCAGCAGTCCAACACATCTGGAGGACACCAGGTTGGGGAAGGCTGGATTACTGCAATGCATAATATACACGGGGTTGCCTTTGAAGACGACTCGGAAGCCTCAATTAGTGCAGAACGTGGCTGCCAGACTTCTAACCGGTTCAACCAGGTGGGGTCACATTAATGCCACTTTTGAAATAACTACACCAGCTGCCAATTTGGTTCCAAGTTCAATTCAGGGTGTCAGTACTAAGCTTTAAAGCCCTCAATGGCTTGGGGACCCAAATACCAGAAGGAGTGCCTCCTCCTAAACCTGTCCGCCCTCACTTTAAGATCTTTGGCTGAGGCCCTCCTCCGAACACCCTCCTTAGCAGAGGCATGTGATGGATGCATTATAGAGATGATCTTCTGGAACCAGCCTTGCAGGCAGGAGCAAAGTCACTGTCATACTGTGCCCCCAATCCCCAGCCCGCAGAATTGATGCAGCAGGATACCATGGTTGACCATGGTATCAAAAGGTCCAAGCAAATCAACAGGGACGCAGTGCTCATGCTTCTTTCCCGGCAAAGGTCATCCATCAGGGCAGCCAAAGCCATTTCAGTACCAAACCTGGGCCTGAAGCCAGACTGAAATGGGCTGAAATAATATGCTTCTTCCAAGTGCTGCTGGAGCTGCCCAGCCACGACCTTCTCAAGAGCCTTGCCCCAAAAGGGAATATTTCCAACTCGGCAGTAGTTGCCACAGACCTCTAGGTCGAGAGCTTTTTTTAGGAGTGGGCACAACACAGCCTCTTTCGAGGCCTGGGCACCCCCTCTCCTTCACAGAGGCATTAGCCACTCTGCACGGCCACCCAGTCAATGGCCCCACCTGCCACAACAAGAGTCAACCATGTCCACACCATGACTGATGCCTCAATCTGCTTTTAGCTTTTATGTTTTTTTCTCATTCTGTAACTTTTATGAAGGATATTGTTTCATCATATTTTGCATTTTGTTTAAAGAATATTTGCGTCTATTGTTCACCGCCCTGGAATCCATTGGATCAGCTTCCCCCAACATGGTGTCCTCCAGATATCCTAGACTACAACTTCCATCATCCCCAGCTTGCCAACATGGCTCAAGGCTCTTGACCCATGTTATCTCAGTAATCTGTACAACAGCCCTGCAAAGCAAGCCAATGGCTATGTTGGTTGGGAGTCTAACACATCTGAAAGGCACCACGTTGGGAGGGGCTGTAGTGGATGAAGGGTACTTTAAACCAATAAAATATAAAGGTATTTTCTCTGCAGTAAGTCTTTTCCATTTAAACAGAGCTTGCTTTCAAGTGATGTTTCAGTTATAGTTTGTATGTGACCCCGGGGAGGTTGTGGGGGGGGCTACTTGTCAGGGGGTGCCCTTTTAGCCCCCCCCCTGGTGCCCCCTTTGGCTTTATACATCCCCTACTAACATCATTCCTCAGCCCTTAGGAAAACACAGTCTGCCAAGAATACCCCTTTAACTCCAGCAAAAGCACTCTCTGCTATTCAGCTGCCTCAGCCATCAGGCAAGACTTTTGCAAACTGTTGCCATTTTATAAACACCGTCCATGAGCAAGAAATGCCATGTCTCTGCCAACACACTGAGAACGCAGGGGGGCTCTGCTTTCTTGCACAAGGAGGTTTTGGGGGCACCCTGGGGCCAGCAACTCCGGATGCAGCACCCGCAGGCTCTGCTCTCAACCTGGAAACCGAAAAGGTGAGGTGGCCGCCATAGGAGCTTTGATGAACGAACCTCACTCTGGCCGTGGGCCTAGAATTGAAGAAGGGCAGGACTTAGCCTGGCTGCCTATCACTACTGGGCCAGGTTTAAGATTCTAGTACTAGTATACAAGGCCCTAAACAACTTGGGACCAGGATACCTGAGAGCGTGCCTTCTCCCTTACCAACCTGCTCGGTCACTGAGGTCATTGGAGACCATGCTCTTGGTGGTTCCACATGGACCTATGGCCCGACTGGAGTCCATCAGGAGAAAAGCCTCCAGTGTGGTGGCCCCCTTCCTGTGGAATTTCCTGCCTTTGGAGGTCAGGCAGGCGCCAACGTTGTGTTGCTTCCAGTGCCTCCTCAAAACATTGTTCTTTCGGGAAGCCTCCCTTGAGTGACCAGCCATGGTTTTATCAGAACTCTGTTTCTTTTTTAAAATGGTAATTATTTCAACATGGTTTTTATTCTTTTATCCTATCTATTGTTTGCCGCTCTGAAATCTTTGCATTGTGAGGGATTGTCCCAGCCTACTTTGGCTCATTAAACTGAGGTAGCCATGGCTATCTCAGCTGTGGCCCTGAGGGTCTGGGAATACTCGGTCAGCCTGTTGCATGCAACGCTGGGAATTGTTGTCCAAAAAAACTGGAGGGCACCAGGTTGGAGAAGGCTGCATCACACTATCTCAGGAAGAAACTCATCTTTTATGGGAGCAATTTTAGAAAAGTCAACAAAACCAATCACAATGGGGTGGTTTTCAGTGGCAGAGCCCCTGCTTTGCACGCACGACATCCCAGGTTCAATTGCCACCATCTCAAAGCAAAGGGCTGGATGCGCCTGATCTCATCTGATCTTGGCAGCTAAGCAGGGTCAGCCCTGGGTTAGTACTTGGATGGGAGACCGCCTGGGAATCAGGCTTCCTGCATAGAGCAGGGGGTTGGGCTCGATGGTCTTGTAGGCCCCTTCCAACCCTATGGTTCTATGTTCTGTGACTGGAAAAACTCCTGCCTGAAACCCCGGAGAGCCCTTGCTGCTAATCAGTGTTGACAACACTGGGCTAGATGGACCCAGGGTCTGACTCAGGATGAGGCAGCTCCCTATATTTGAGGTAAGGGCTGCAGCTCAGTGGTAGAGTCCCTGCTTTGCATGCAAAAGGTCCCAGGTTCAGCCCCCAGCGTCTCCAGGTAGGGTTGGGAAAACCTTGGAACTGGCCTGAAACCTTGGAACACTGCTGCCAGTCAGTGTCGACAGTATTGGGCTAGATGGACCAGCGGTCTGACTTGGCATGAGGCAGCTTCCTACATTCCTGTGTAAGCCTAGGAGGAAATGCCACAGGGAGCAATGCTGGAGTATCTGAAGTTAGCTGAAGAATGACTTGGAACTGGCAGCTTGAACTGAGCACTAGTTTCATTTTTCAAAACAGAAATAAAAAACACTAAACCCCAAATCCACACCCAGGCACAAGAATAGTTCTGCGCCGCTTTTCTTAGCTGACCTTAATTCTAACAGTTGGCCTGGTTTTTCTTTCACTGACCTTGATTCTACCCGTCGCCTTCTCACAGGCCTCGGTCACAAAAGTGCCTTCTCAGTATATGATTTCAGACAGATGTAGGCTTTTTCGTCTTCTTCCTTTTAAAGATGGGAGCGGGTGGAGAGAGAGAAAGCTACCCAGGGTTCTGGTCTGGCTGGGCTTGAAAAGAACACAAACCACACAACCCCTTTTGTGCAGCCGCTTAGGAAGAGCAGGCCAAACCCCTGAGTTGTACTCGTTGGGGATGCCTTCAGAAGGAAAAGTGATGACAGGAAAGCCACCACACAAGGATCTAATTTTCAAAAGCAAACTGGCAGAACTATTTCCATCAGTAAGCCCACACACTGGTCAATGCCGGTGCAAGACTGAATGCCTATTCAAAGGGAGACTAGAGCAAGAGACTGCTAAATCAGAATTCTTCAAGAGGTTTAATTCTATTGCCAGAGGCTTCAATCAGGATAAAGGATTTTTATCGCACTGTGTGTCAATTGGCTTACCTAATGCCAGGATAGCCAGGATGGCTTATGTAGTGCCAGGATGTTTGTGTTACCAACAACTGTATTGTGAATGACCAGTGTTAATAACGTGACTGTCGCTCTCCATTTGATTTCTTTCTGACCTCACTGTTTAAAATTCTTTTCCACCCACCACCACCACACGTACTATTTAGAAACATGAGACTCTCCACAGTACTCCATGCATCTAATGAACTGGGCTATAGTCCATGAACGCTTATGCCAGAATAAATTTGCTGGCCTTTAAGGTGCCACAAACCTCTTTGTTGTTTTTGCTGCAACAGACCAAGCATGTGGAACCCATGGCCCAACAGCCACTGTTGGACTGCAACTCCCAGCATCTCTAGACAGCACAGCCAATGGTCAGGGATGATGGATGTTGCAGTCCACATGTTCCCCATCCCTGCTACAGACTAATGAAGCTACCCGCTGGAAAGCATTACTATGGAAGAGCTGTAGAATTTAGAAGTATTAACTCAAAGAATCTTTATCTTCCACAGGCAGACCAGTTGATCTTTATCTTCCACAGGCTATCAGGAGCTCCAGACTGGTTCAAGGAATGCATTTTCTCCTGGCAAAGTATGCCAGGTGAAAGGGGGCCAGTTTTCCTAGTGCTGGATTTGCAACAAAGGAAAAAAATGTATTAAACTATCGTGACAGCTGACCAGAAGCCAATAAGCAAGGACACAACACAGAGTACAACAAAAAAAGGTTCAGGCACTACTATTTGCTGGCACAAACTCAGCACGACTCTCACAGTAGCTTTTGAGAGAGGTTTAGAAGGCAGCTTTCTAACACGTCAACTGACAATGTACTCCTTATTTCCAGGTGATTTTTCCTGCCAGAGGAAGGGCTTGCAGGCCACCTCACAGAGAAGATCAAGCAAAATGGAGCATCAGCAACACCTTTGGGATGCCCTCACTGCAGGTTCCCTTCCTGGGTGCTCTGTTCAGCCTTTCAAATTGTAACCTGGTTACCTATGGCGACTCAGAATTCCCCTCAGGTAACCAGGGAGCTTTTGTACACTGAAAGAACATTGAGGTTGTGTTCTTTTTTAATGTTCCTTTCAGGCCATTGATGTAGTAGAAAAAAGAGTAAGTATATTCTGCAGACTTATTTGCAAGGCTGTTTTCACACTGAGATGGGAAGTATGGAAAAAATTAAGGAAAAAAATTACAGGGGGGAAAGCAACAGGGGAAAAATCCCCCCCAAGAACTCAATGAGGACTGAGCAGCCACAGAACATTGAATTGGGGGGGGGGAAATCAGAAGGAGAGGGAATGGACAGAAGTATCATGAAAGAAGTCATGGCTAGCTGACTGGCTGGAACACTGAACAGAAGCACTCAACGCTGCAAAATTTTGTTGCAGGTCCCACTTTAAATAAATAAATCTCCCTGCTAGAAAACAATCACAAGTTTTTCACGTTTGCATCCAACTCTGCCATCATGCCTTCTTCCAAATAAATGTGTTTAACCATTCCATGTTTGTCCTCTTTCTTGGACAAGAGCAAAAGAGAAACTGAAAACAGCCCAACTTGGAGAGTCCTCTGATCTGGTTGTAGCTTCACAGAAGCCAGCACCTTGCAGGTTTTGGGAAGAGTGCAAACAGAGTCCGCATTTTCAGTGGTGTAATTTTTGGGCAGTTGGTTTCAAGGAAGCGTGGACCAGACACCAAGAGCATCCAAGAGCAAAGGGAGTACCTCCGGGAGTGGATGTCTCTCTAACAGTGATAGCACAGCGCTGTAAAAACAGCAGGGTTCTGCAGAAGCAAATTACACGACGTATTACCGAAGGGCTTATAAAATCTAGGGTTTGCTTAAGTGGACATTTCCTCTGATAGAAAAGCCACCAGCATCCCGGTCAAGGGGGCATGGGGTGGGTGGGAGAGATGTGCTGTAGTGATTTTTTTGGAAGCAAAAAGCAATAGCAAGACAGAACAAAAATGGCACTGTGCCATTTCCCAAAGCGATAGAGGCAACTGCATATGGCAGGCAAGCCTGAGACAAAATCCCAAATCTAGGTACTACTGGCCAACGAGTGGGCGAGAGGGCATTTCACAAGCAGAGAGAACAGAAGTTGGCCACAGCTCACACGAAAACAGCTGCTTTGCTTTTCCAGATGTCCAAACAGATGTCCACCAAGAAACAGACTCGGGCCCCATCCAGAGACATCACCAATTACAGCTGTTGTGAACGGTTGTCACATACTGGACCTCTTGCATTTTATGTCCACATTGTTTACCATTTCCCCATCTATGTCTATGTGCGTACATGAGCATACAATATATAATCTGCCAACTGAAGACAGACTTCATGCATCTGATCAAATCCACAGACTTATGCCACAATTACAAGATGATAATAATAAAGCAAACACAACAATAAATAACAAGGATCATACTAAGACTTTAAAAGGTGCCACAGGACTGCTCTTTTCCTTGCAACAGATTAACACAGCAAGCCTGTCCATTAGCCCTGCTGGATCAGACCAAGGGTCCATCTAGTCCAGCATTCTGTTCACACAGTGGCCAACCAGCTGCCCATGGGAAACCCACAGGCAGGACATGAGTGCAACAGCACCCTCCCACCCATGTTCCCCAGCAACATAGGCTCACTGCCTCTGGTACTGGATGATGGCACACAGCCATCAGGACTAGTAGCCATTGAAAGCCTTTTCCTCCAGGAATTTTTCCAACCCCCTTTTAGAGCCATCCAAATTGGGGGCCATCACTATGTCCTGTGGCTGCAAATTCCATGGTTTGACTCTGTGCTGTGTGAAGAAGTCCTTCCCTTTATCTGTCCTGAATCTCCCACCAGTCAGCTTCATGGAATGACCCCTTTGGGTTCTAGTATTTTGAGAGAGGGAGAAAAATCTCTCCCTCTCCACATTCCCCACAACAGGCATCATTTTGTACACCTCTGTCATGTCTCCCTTCACTTGCCTTTTTTCAAGCTAAACAATCCCAGTTGTTGTAAGCTTCCCTCAAAGGGGGAACACCACTAAATACCACAAACATGACATCCCAATCACCGGCAGATGCTACCTTTAGATAGCTTTTGTTGCAGAATTATGGGAGAGAAACATGAACCAGCAGATTTGAAACTAGTGTGAATGCACCGAAGTGGTGTTTTCCTGTATCCAAGTCACATTTATTTTGAGAACGTCCCACTTCCTGTTAGATTTTGCTGGAAACAGGATGATCTTTTCACTCTAAGGCCTATAGCACTTATCTGGGAGTAAATAAGTCCCACTGAACCTAAAAAGGACTTACTTCTGAGAATTCTTACTTCTGAGAATTTTGCTGTGGTTTGGAGGTAACGTTATGCATGCTCAATAAGACAAACATTGTGAAAGAACATTAACAGGGAAGAGTTTAAATCTGAGCCAGAAGTCACTTGGAATGAGAAGTCAGAAGTCAGAAGTCACTTGGACCTCAGAAATGTGTTCAATGTCAAGTATGGAAATATTAAACAGATAGATATGTGAATGCTTGTGCGGGGGGGGGGTGGAAAAATTAAAGGGGGAACATTTTCCCCCAAATTTTTAAAAAATCTCTGGAAATAAATGGGGAAAAAATATTTTTCCCAGGTCTTCACATCCTGTCTCTCTGTATAGATTTCTCTCACATACTCATTCTCTCTCTCTCTCTCTCTCTCTCTCTCACACACACACACACAGTGCCTCAGAGTAGGTGCAGAGTGCCTTTCCCACAAAGTGACCACAGCTCTCCAAGCATGCCCAGCATTAGGAAGCAAGGCTTCCAGATCAGAAGTCATGGCTCTGAAGCATCATTCTCCCTTCTTCTTCTTTTTGTTAATTCACCACCACTCCCTCCTACAGAATCTTCAGCTAGAAAGGGAAGGAGCTGCCCAAGTCTTTTCTTCAATTCCCATTTTAGGGCCCTGTCACAAACCAACTTTTTAAAACATCTGAAGAGCTGATAGGTGTCTTCTCAACCTCAGTTTTCCATCCTTTGTAGCCAAGAAAAGAAGCTGAAACCAGGGGGAAAGAAGCACCAACAGCACCCAGGTGAATTGGACCACCTTAGACCTTGTTCCCCTAAAGAGCAGATGAGGGGGTCAAGGTGTTTCTGGGCTGCAGGTGAGGGCTCACCCCACGAAATGCTCCTCCATGCAAGACAATCTTCCTTTACAGTGGATTCCCTATCAGGTTTCTGCCACAGGGGTTATCAGTGAGGATTGCCCCAAGGCAATACCTGGCAAGAACCTCAGACTTGACAAAAGAGTGTCAATAGCCCAGCAATGTGTTTCCATGCAAACAAATTATTTACACCAGGGTTGCAGAACCTCAGGCCTGGGGGCCAAATCGAGCCCTTCAGGGTTCCCCAAATGGCCACGTCCCCTTTGCCCAACTCCACCCTTTCTCTCCCAACCACGGATTGTTTGTTAGCTTCATGGCTTTTGTACAGTTGCCCCTCCCACCCACTCCGTTCCACCCAGAGAGCTTCGGCTACTGGGTGGTACAGAAATAAATAAATATATTCTAAAAGGTTGAAATGTCTCTCCTAAAGCTTAGTTACTGGCTATAAGTGCTTTAAGCTACAATATGCTGGTATTTCTGGCCTCACCCTCCTTTTCCCTTTGGTCCCACCCCTTTTTGACTTCAGCCCCACCTTCCACTGGAATGCACCTCCCCCAGAGAGCTTCTCCAAAAAGGAATTTGGCCCTCCAGCTGAAAGAGGCTCAACTCCATTTCCCTTGTGTTTTCTGAATGGCTAGAAAATACCTGAAAGGAGGCAAAAGACAGGCTTCCCCCTGCCCTCAGCTGTTGTAATCTAGGTGTCTGTGTGTGAGAAGAACAGCGTACAGCTTGCGTGAGCCTGAGAGAGACACAGGGCGCTGCGTTTGGGCTCTGAAGGCATCTCAGGTCACCCTGGAGATCTGATGTGGCAGCAGTGGGCTTCGGTGGTCTGGGAAGCCATGCCTCCCCACCTATGCGCAGTCTCCCCACCTATGCGCAGTCTCCATATTTGTAAGTAAACACATCATACTGCAAAATGACAATGAGCCCCCACGGACCTCCTTCCAAAGGGGACCAAACCCAGATAAGTGCTGCAGCCTGGGAAATTCTCACCGCTCAGTAAAAATACATAGCGTAATAAGACACAGAAGATTAACAGAAAGGTCCCAGCTCCCTGACATTCCCTACACATTTCAAAGCAGCATTCCAGGAGGATAAGGGGAGATATGATAAAGGTCTACAAAATGATGCTTGGTGTGGAGAATGTGGAGAGGGAGACATTTTTCTCCTTCCCTCAAAATACTAGAACCCAGGATCATCCTATGAAGCTGATTGGTAGGAGATTCAGGACAGATAAAAGGAAGGACTTCACACAGTGCACAGTTAAACTATGGAACTCGCTACCACAAGATGTAGTGATGGCCATCAATTTGGATGGCTTTAAAAGGGGGTTGGACAAATTCCTGGAGGAAAAGGCTGTCAATGGCTACTAGTCCTGATGGCTGTGTGCGACCTCCAGTACCAGAGGCAGTGAGCCTGTGTACACCAGTTGCTGGGGGCATGGGCGGGAGAGTGCTGTTGCGCTCATGCCCTGCTTGTGGGTTCCCAGGCAACAGCTGGTTAGCCACTGTGGGAACAGAATGCTGGACTAGATGGTGTGATCCAGCCTCAGGGCTCTTCTTATGTTCTTAAGTAGAGTCTAGCCCTCGTTTTCTTCCTCAAATGCTATTTTTCTGTAGGCAGGGAATACTGACTTGTATGGACAAGCATTCCCATCCTGTGAGTCAGTGGAGGCTGGTGGCTCCAATGCCACTGAGGCAGTGAATCCACTCCAGATTTCAGTCAGAACCAGTCAGAACTCTAAAGGAGCTCTCCAAGGTGCTTTTGCCCCACTGACATCAGAGACACCAGACCCCATGGCTGCAAGCCTCCCACCTGCAGGCTCACATGGCACTGCCCAGATACAGGCTGACCACCCCATCTGCTATTTTGCAAGACCCTTGGCCCAAGTCACCCATGCAGAACAAGACGGCATGAGAAAACACATTTGGAGGAGAGGACAACCCGCGGCAGCCATTCCAGCAGGCTGTACTGAGGGAGACGAACGGGGGAAGCAGGGACATCCCACCAGCCCTGCTGAAAGACTGTTTTGTTTTCTCTTTTTCCCTCCCCATTTGCTTTTCCTTGCATGCTGTCTCATGTTAGATGGTAAGGGACTGTCTCGTTTAACTGATTACATGTAAGCCACTACCAGGAGCCTTTTTTGGCTGAGGAACAGGATAAAAATGCTTTAAATAAACAAACGAATCAACTGTCTTTGGGATGTGGTGGAGGCAATGCATGCCTCAATCGTATGTTCAAAGGACCAGGAATGCTTTGGCGTCCCTCCCCTCTAGCAAGGAGCCTGCCCTGCCCAAACCCTGTTTGTTCTTTGAGGTGTGGGCAAGACGGTCTGCTGTGTGTGCGTGCGTGAGAGAGAGAGAGAGAGAGAGAGAGAGACTGACTTGAAGCGCTCCTACACCTCCTGGGCCAACAGAGTGCTCAGCTTGTGACAACTGAGCAAACGCACGGGACGCTGCCACTCTGCTCCTCTCCCAGCACACCTCGCTTGAGAAATCTATACAGAGGCTGCAATTCCCTTTTACTATCCAGATGAAAAACCAATTTGGCGCTAATTAAAAGAAGGACAGAGTGCTCTCTGCTCCCGCGGGATAACATTAAGAAAAAAAAATCTCCCCATGCCAAGCCAGCAATATCCCTAGAAGAGAAAAGAAGAAAGGCAAGGGCAGTGTCTAGATTACCGCTTACTGGAAAAAAAAAATAATCGCAGAGGCCATTTCACCCACTGCATCCTGTTTTTATGGAAAATTAATCCAATTTTGAGATGCAGGCATCCACTAATGGTCTCAGGGTGAAGTCGGGGAGAGGACAAAGAGACCCCAGAGTAACCAAGAGCGGAGGAGACCAGGGCCAGTGGACTTTGCAGAGGGCAGCTTGAAACTACTGAGGGAACTGTTACAGGAAAGCCATCAAGATCAATGCAAGGGGCAACGAACAGCCAAGCGTCTGTGGCAGCACCCGGGTGCTTGCAAACTAGGCCTTGCATTGATGTAATGGCTGTTTTTAATATAAGAACTTATAAACTGGCAGGTGCCATCTTTAAAAAGAGGTATTCTTTCTTCACCTGCACAAAGGAGGGAATGCATCTTCCTTTTGTATTAATATTTATCCTAACCTTTAAGGCCAGATAGATACACAGGTAAACACAAAATAAGCATAAGAATGTACATGAAAAAGAGAACATCAGCATTGCAATCCAATTCATATCTACTCAGAAGTAAAACCCATCGAGTTCAATGGAATTTACACACACACACACACACACACACACACACACCCTACCCGTTTGCCTTATTTCTTCAGTACTGTTGTTTTAATCATATGCAAATGTTTGCCGACTTAAGAGACAGATTAAAATGCATTCAACTAGTTCACCGAAACTTACTGAACGGAGTGACCGCCGCATCACAAGCCCATGTCATGCTTTCCCTGTGAAGCAGGGCCATTACTGCACCGGAAAGAATTAGTGCCAGCAGGGAAGGTGGGATGCAGGCTCCGATTAGATGGAGAACCTCAGTGGGGGCTGGTTCCGATGCCAGTGGGGCAGTGAATCCGCTGCAGGTTTCAGTCAGAACCAGTCATAACTCTGAAGGAGCTCTCCAAGGTATAGAGCAAAGAAGCCTGCAGAGCACCTTGGAGAGCTTCTTTAGAGTTCTGACTGAAACCTGGAGCAGATTCACTGCTCCACTGACTTCAGAGCCACCAGCCAGGACAGTGCTGGGACAAAGTCTTCCCCTCATGCAGGGATAGGCCATCTCTTGGGATGCCTGTGGGCACATCTGGCAATTTCAGAAACTGTCCTGGGCACTACCACAAAACGGCTGCCATGAGAGACGTGGCTAATCACAAAAGATAAGTAACATTCCCAAAACACTGAGTTGGGAGAGGGAGAAGGTGGGAGAGGTGGGAGAAGTTGGGCAGTTGGCTCAATGTCTTTTTTGTCAGTAGAGCAACACTTTTTTGCTGTTGTTTCAATATTGGATTTATTTATTTGTTACATTTATAGCCCGACTTTCCTCCAAGGAGCCCAAACGGTGTACATGATCCTCCTCCTCTCCATTTTATCCTCACAACAACCCTGCGAGGTAGGTTAGGCTGAGAGTCAGTGACTGACACAAAATCACCCAGTGAGCTTCATGGTTGAGTGCGGACTAGAACACAGATCTCCAGAGCCCCAGTCCAACACTCTAACCACTACACCACACTAACTTAGGAACTCTGGAAGCTGGCTTACATCAGGTCAGACTGTTTGTCCATTTAGCTATTGTCTCCGTGGACTGATTTGTAGATATCTGGGATGTTCCTGGAGTTTTAAAATTTGTGATATTTGGGGGCTGCCATGATTCTAATTGATTTTATCATCTAGTGCTAGTTTTACGCTGTAATTAGATTTCATGCCACAATTAAATTTCATGGTATTATAAAGTTTGTAGGTGTTTGTTTTAATGGTTATTGCAAGCCACCCAGAGAACCTGCAGCATACAAATGTCATGAAGAAATAAGGAAGACTGGCAGCAGTCCTCCAAGGTTTCAAGCAGAAAAAGGTCTTTCCTGTCAGGGCTGGTGTCAAGGGTGGGCATGGCCAGGCACCTGCCAAGGGCCCACAGCCCAGCAGGGGCCCACTGGCAAGAGCTCCCAAGCAAACGAGCGGTAGCAATAAGACGGAAGAGAATAAGGTGCAACAACCCCTAATGACAATGGTGGTGGCAAGGTAGATTCACTGAGGGAGGGGGCTCATGGAGGTGTCTTTCATTTCATTCATTACATTTCTATACCTTCCAATAGCCAAGGCTGTCTGGGCGGTTTACACAGAGTAAAAATCTTTAAAAATACAGTATTATGCATAATATACAAACAGTTTAGCTACACAGAGATAAACAGAGCAGACGCACACAGACATACATCCAAACAATATCCCAAGGGTCCTCGGAAGGCTGGAACTGGCACCGTTTCCCATCACCTGCAACCTGATCCTTTCTACCTGGAGATGCCAAAGCTTGAACCTGGGGCCTTCCGCACCGAAAGCATGATGTGCTCCACCAACAAACCATGTATAGCACCTCCGGCGACAGAGGTCCTTGATTGCTGCGTTAATGTTATTGTTCATATACGGAGGAATCATTGTCTCCATAAAAATAACAAGTTGTTGTTGTACGTGTACATTATGTCAGTAATCTTAACAGCATGCTTGTAGCATAGGTCATCTCCGTGTTGCAGTGGAGGTTGAGGCCATCTTGCCCAAGGCCACTGAGATTCGAATCAAGGACTTGCTGGTTCACAGCTCAGTGTCTTAGCTGCTGCACAGCTCTCTCTCTAGTTACACTAGTAAGAGGCGGCATCACTGCGGGCACAGGATGCCCAAGAACCGCCATCCAGGCAGAGAGAAAGGAAAGGGGCGATTCACATTTTCCTGACTACGGGTCCCTTCCTTTCACTGGGGAAATGACTCAGGAAACTCCCACTGCAGCTAATGCAGGGTTTTAGTGGTAGGGTGTGGCAGAGAAAATCCCTGCTGCTCATCAGAACTGACCAATCTTCCCAAAGCCAGCACCCTTCAGATGGGCTAGACTACAACTATCATCATCCCCAGCCAGCAGACTGGCATAGGCAGTACTAGTCTGGATGGAAAAACGATATAATGTGCTTCTTGCATTCCAGTGCCTAGCTCAGACCTCACTCCCGGCATCTGGAACTCCTGGCAGAACGGAACAGAAGGCGTCACTTCATTTGCGCTGCGTTTCTGGTTCCGTGAGGGCCATCTGTTACAACTTTATCCCGCTGTTCACCTAAGGAGTCGAGGGCAGCACACAGGGTTCCCTTCATTCCCCCATTCTGTCCTCACAACAGCCCTGTGAAGTAGGTTATTTACTACCACCTGATGAAGGCAGGATCCCTCTCACAGCATCATCCACCAGGGGTCACAATAATTTGCTCCCCCCCCCCCCGGCAGCATCCAGGATACCCGGCCGCTGCGTGACATGCACAGAGAACAGAAAGCAATGTAAAAGCTAAGATCTCTGAAAGATCCTGATGATTTTCTGCTTGCTTGCTTCTCCATCCATTCTTGCAACTGAAATTAAGACTTCAACGCAACAACAGAACAGCTCTAGAATCAAGACCAGCGGAAATCCTTATGCTGCCCCTATCACCGCCATCCTGCCACAAATCGTGCTGACGGAGCTGATCAAGGTTGGCTGTGCTAAATCGAACTGCAGCAAATTCATAGAAAGCGGCACACCGGATATCGAGAAAGCCAGCAGGCATCCTGTACCTGGGTGATGCAGACTGCTCTCACAGACAGGCTTAAGACAAGCAGGGACCTCATTGCTCTATATCGTTCTTTTATCTCAACCCAGCTGCAGAGATATGGCATCAGAGAAAACCACAGAAACGAAGTTAAAGGGCTGCTTTCAACACGTGGACCTAAAAGGGGTTCTAATGCTATAGGGAAGAGGCCACAGCTCAATGGCAGAACAGATGCTCTTTCTGCAGGAGGCCAAGGTTCCAGCCCGGCATCTCCAGGTAAAAAGGATCAAGCAGAAGGTGACGGTGAAGCCCCTTCTCTGCCTCAGCTCCTGCAGTGCTGTTGCCCATCAGAACAGACTAATCTTCCCCAAGCCAGTCTTCCCCTCCAGATGGGCTAGACTACAACTACCATCATCCCCAGCCAGCAGACTGGATCAGGCAGTACTGGTCTGGATGGACAAACGCTATAAGGCTGCTTCTTGCATTCTGGTGCCTAACTCAGACCTCACTCCTAGCATTTTGAACTCCTGGCAGAATGGAACAGAAGGCGTCACTTCATTTGCGCTGCATTTCTTGTACTGTGAGGGCCATCTCTTCTATCTTTATCCCACTGCTCATCCAAGGACTTGAGGGCAGCAAACCTGGTTCCCTTCATTTCCCCATTCTGCCCTCACAAGAGCCCTGTGAGGTAGGTTAGGAAGAGAACAACAAAGAAAGAGAGACAGACAGGCAGGCCCAGGGTCACCCAATGACTTTTATGGCTGACTGGGGGATTTAAACCCCAAACTCCCCAGTGGGAGTCCAACTCTCTAACTACTACACCACATTGCTAAAACCGACATGGCCGCTTAGACAGTCAAACGGGAGAGCAAATACAGGGCTTTCCTGGGGGAAAGTGGATTGGCAGGCACTGAGAACATAACCAAGTGTGTGTAGCTACAAATCCAGATTCTCCTGCCCAGAACTTTAATAGAACACAAAGTTGCAGATGCTAAACAAGGAACAAAGAGGCAGGTAAACGCTTTGATCAGGAAGTCCTGGGTCACAATGCCTATGCTGTGCTAGACTGTTTTGTCACTAGGCCAAAGCTTGGTTTGATCCGGTGGGGCTGAGCTTCAGTACTGATCTTGTCAGTTCTGGGGATCAGCCCTAGATTGTGTGAACACAGAGCTGCAAGCCTTAATCATAAATTGCCGCCTGAACCCCTGATTATTCAGTGGGACTGAGAGCAGCACACGCTGCAGCTTTCTTTTCAAGGGTCTGACATAAGCCATACAGACACCCCTCCTCTTAGCCCCAGGTTTGATAAAAAATGAAACTTCAAAGGATAATTGTTCCTTTTTGTTAGCATCTAAAGCACGTAGCAAGTTCGCCTTTCTAGGTAAAAAAAAGCTATGTCTCTCTCTCTCTCTCTCTCTCTCTCTCACACACACACACACACACACACACTAAGATCCAGGGCAACCAAAGCTGACAGTGCCCACAAAAAATCGATGTCAATGCAGCTTCTAAAGCATGATCTTCTACAATACTGATGGGCCTTGAATTTGTTTATATTCAGAGGCATTTTAGCTCTCTGCATTAAGGGTGCAATGCTATGCATGTTTAGACAGAAAAAAGTCCTACGACTCCCAGAACTCCCCAGCCAGCACGGCTGGCTTGGAATGCTGGGAGCTGTAGGGCTTTTTTCTGTCTAAACATGCATAGCATCATACCTTAAGTGTACCAGGGGAATATTTTGCCCAGATGTCATGAAAAAACTAATTGCATTTATTTGTCAAATTGCGTGTTTTCATGCTTAACAGCACAATCCTGTCTATATCTACACAGAAGTTCAATGGGACTTCTTTCCAGGTAAGCGTGTATAGGATTGCAGTCTAAGAGAATCTGTCTCTTTTCCTCTGGAACCCTAAAATAGGCACCATCTTAACATCTGAATAGGGTAAAACTGCTGCTGAATAAACTGTTAAAAGCCAAGCTAATTAATTCTTTAAAAAAAAATTATTTAAAAACCTGAAATGCCATTGTGCATGTACAGTGTGCATCTGTTTCTTCACTGAGTAACCCCAGCTTTGCCCAACACACACACACATACACACACATTTTGGTTCCTAGTTTGAGCATGTGTCTCTGAAATAGACTCCAGTTGTGGGACCTTTTAATTCAACCATTACAGCACCGCAACTGGCTAAAGGAGACCTTCGGACAATTCCAGCAGCTGATCAGGTGGCAGGAGGAGGGGCATGGAAAAAAAGAAGGAGGGAATCCAGCGAAGTGAAACCAAGAACACCAGCTCAGCAGGACAGACATGTTGCAAGGGAGAGACAGAGAGGCAGAGCTGAGGCCTAAAGAGATGAGTTATGTCGCCAGACATAGCAAGACACGTACACTCTTACTCTCCTTCGTGCGCACGCACCTTTCTGAATAGCTAGGAATGCAAGGTGCACAATCAGAGACTCGGCTTTATCAGAGCTCAGTCCCAGAACCTGATATGAATGCCACAGCACTGGAAGAGAAGGAGTAACAACAGCCCCTTTGAGCATACGTAGATTGCTTCTCTGTTTTTACAAATCATCACAGGTGAACAAGCAAGTAGCCACTGCTGAATCTTGTGCATGATCCATGTTCAACATTAGCATAGAAGCCTGCATGCTAAACAAGGCCTGAAGAATAACAGGACACTGCAGGATTGGAGGGCAAGGTTAGGCATTTTAATGCTCAGTGAACATGCATACATAATGGTATATATAGTAATAAAAGAGGATACATGTCTGTCTGTCAGTGCCATAGCACAAAGACCATGAAACTTAGACACCCGAAACATGGCATGCATACTGAAGGGACCCTGGGGGTGTGCACCTCGAAGTGATTTTGTTTTTAAAACACATTCACATGTGTCCATGTGACTGAAGCCTGTAGTAACGCCTTCAGCCTCTGGGCGCAGACTTCCCTAACCAGCACCTAGCTTTGCAGCTCACACAGTTCGAAGCCGGGGAGATTCGTAAGCCAAGGGGCAGAGCGATGGGCCTGGCCCTCCCCTCCGCTGTGGGGCAGAACACATTTAGGGGTATGTATGGCAAGGCCTCTGAGGGGGCTATAAAGCAGCACCACGGGAGTGCCCATGCCAAGGGGGGCCAGCAGGCGTGACTTCATTCAGACGAGGTCCAACCCTGATAGCTGTGTACATTTCTTTGAAAACTTCACCAGATCAAACTAAGGGCTATGCAAATCCATGCGAAGCCAGTGGCAAATAGGCATCTGTATCTCTTGAAACCCTAGCTTTAAATGGCATAAGTGACCCTTCTTTAAACCCCCATGGTGCTTTGAACAGGAGTTCAAGAATTGGTGGTACTGTAGTTTCCCTGCTCAGGAAATAGGATGTGTGGCATTTGAACCTAGATTGTAAGCCCCTTGGGGCAGGGACATGTCACCCTTGCTCTTTGTAAAGTGCCATGTCTATAGATAACACCATACAAATAAATGAATAAATGATCTTGTAGCTAGTGAATGACATCAATTCAGTCACTATTCCCCGTAGCAGTTTCCTTTTGAGAGCAGTGCCCAGAAAAGTAGGGCTTGTACCAGAAGAACTCACTGCAGCGTACGCAGGCAGTTATAATTAAACTTCTCACATCCTGCAGACTCCATGAGTCACCACTGGGAGGGGGAGAGAGAGACACACACAGACGTGCACGAGCGGGAACAAACAGAAACTCGGTACCTCTTTAAGAAAGAAAGGGAAAAAGGCATATTTTGTCAGTCAAGGAATTCATCTTTGGGAGGCTAATGCTAACCACACAGAAAGTCCCTCTGCTTCTCCTGTGGCTTGCAAATTCTCTTTCCCACCCGTGGCGGTCTGGCGTTACCACAAATGAAATGACAGTATGACTGCTCAGTCAGTTCCTGCAGCCACCTAGGGGGAAAAAAGGAGGTGCAGCAGCAGGGTGGCAGCAAAAGGGGCCAGAAATGAAATCGGTCAGAATTGCATTGTCAGTCAGTCATCCCCCCCTCTCAGCCAAGGAGCCTTGTCGCAGGGGATGCCACGCGCAGCCTGTTGGCCTGCAAGCATTGCTCTCTGTCCTCAGGGTGCCAGGCTGGTGGAGGAGCTGCACACACCCCTCTTGCTGCCAGCTGAAAAAGGAAACTGCTCACTGGCATCCCCAGTGAGCCCAAGAGAGCCTGGCTGCTAGGGGATTTCCACTACTACCACCACCAACACCCCCCCCACACACACACGTGGCCTGACAAGCCAGGGGTGTTAAACCTCAGGGCCACAGGCCAAATCCGGCCTGCCTGAGTTCACCAGATGCCCACGCCCCTTCCCCTGGCTCCACCCATTTTCTCCCAACCATCGATCTTTTGGTGATTTCCTGGATTTTGTGGGATTTCTTCCTCATTCTAAAAAACTGAAATGCTTTTCCTGAAGCTTAATGACTGTCACTACTAGCTTTACACTAAAACATGCTGGTATTTTTGGCTCCACCCTCCTTGCCTTTGGCCCTGTCCATCATTGGAATGCAGTCCCCCAAGCGCTTCTCTGAAATGGAATTCAGCCCTGGGCCGAGAGCAGTTCTGCACCCCTGCACTAGGTGATTCTGGTGTCCTTTTTTGCAAGCACAGGACAGGATTTTCATGACTCATCACCAGATGCAACGCAGCCAAGCAGCTGCCAAGGGACCAAGGTCTGCTGAGGTCAACAGTTTTGTGCTAGAGCTAACACAGAATATCTGGTCCTTGCCAGTGTCCTCCTTAAGCCATCATCAAAGATGCCTTCCCAGTCCCACACCATCCCTGCTGGTTCCAAGGCAGATGCTTTATTGATTTCACCTGGCTAAAACTCAAAGGCTGCACAGCGAGGTGGCTTTCCAGGACTGCAAGGTAACAAAAAGCTGGGGGTGGGGGGAGAGAGAGAGAAAAACCTATTTTATATCTTAGGCCTGGCCCACGAAGCCTGTTCCTCTGGCCTTACTGACCCAAGTTGTAAGAAATGGAGATTTGGCACATGAGTGTTGCATGTCCCCTTTGAATCCAGCCTGTCAAATGTTCAATACTGGCGCGTAATGCCCTTCCTCACCACATGTGTTCCATAGCTGTGAAACCCTGTCTGCCAGATTTTGTAAACTTCTATGATGAAGCAGAGAGGTCCCAGCCCACTGTCTGCAGAATAGAGTAACCTCTGAGAGAACAGAAGTTGGCCAGCTCTGTCCTACATATCTCCCTGCAGAGCTCAGACATTTCGTCCCGAAGCAAAGAGCAAGTGCATTCATCCTGTGTGCAGGCCCTTTAAGGCAGGGCTCAGTTACACACTTGCACATGCCAATACAGAATTAGCTTGCTTCGAACTGGGATGGAAATGCCACTCTTCTCAAAACTCAGCAGGCAGGCAAACACAACCCACCAGCAGCCAGGCCAGATTTAAGTGCAAAAGCGTGCGTGTGTGTGTGTGTGCGTTTTTAACAAAGTGCTGTTTTAAAATAAGCTGCTCAGCTAGTAGCAAAGCCCAGCCTATTAGCGATGTGCTTTGCAAGTGTGCGTAGCAGGGTGTGGGGAGAAGCTCAGGCCCTCTGTCTCCAGTATGCCCACATAACAAATTTCCAACTTAAAGAAGAATGCTTCCTGTAGCCAGAATGAATGAATTACCCCTCAAAAAATCCACAGCAAATTAGAATTGCACTCAGAGGGAGCACAGCAAGTCCACCATCAATCTAAGATATGACTCTCTAACAGCTGCCCGATTCTCTCCGTCCAAAACTTCATGGGCAGGACAATTCTGGAGGGACACAGACCCTCCCTTCATGTCTCTCCACAACACCAACCCTTCTCTTTCCTAGCTGCTGCTAGGCTTTTGCACCAAGAGTCATTCCAGAGTTTACCTTTGCAACAGCACAGGGATGAGGAGGGTGTTGCTTGTTCTTTAAATATTTGTGTATAACTGGCTGGCTAGATGTGTACATGGCTTTTCAAACACAGGCCCTTCTGGGGTGCGAAGGAACGAGGGGGAAGTCCTGGATCTCTTCACATCAACATTTTGACAGCCAGCTGATGCACCAGGAGGAGCCAAGAGAACTACAAGAGAGATCCATGGAACAGAGAAAAAGCCGAACGTTGCACATTCGGAACCACGACATGGAACAAGAAGCACCTAAGAACACTTGCAGTGTCTTGTTTCAACAACAGCTGTCACCTGAGGAAGGCTCTCCTTAGGTCCATGCAATGTACTTCTAAACAAACGGGCAGGTGGAGAGAAGAGATCATAACACACAAAACAGACCACCTTAAAAAAAATAAGTGACCTCTGCAGGACACCGCAAGGCCCCACTCCTGCAAGCGCCCATATACAAGGAGTCGCCCCATGTACTTCAGTGCAGTTACTCACACAATTCAGCTACTGTTCCACTGCCACCAAGATTGGAGCTTCCATTTGAAATAGCCTGGCAAAACACAGCTCCTTAACAGAGTTGTAAAGCGTTTTGTACACAGCAAAACAGTGATGTTATTTTATAAAAGGCAAGGATCCTCCCCTATTCCACCCAACCTGAAACTCTCCATAGTACTCCATGCATCTGGTGAAGTGAGCTCGAGTCTACGGAAGCTCCTGCCAGAATAAATCTGTTTGTCTTTAAGGTGTCACAAGACTCTTGGTTGTTTAAACTAGCAGAGAAAGGTGATGAATGGAAGATTGGGAGGGGTGGGGTTTGGGGATGATCTGTTGCACAGTGCCTTGCAGTTGTGATGATGGAAAACCTTCGTCAAAAAGGAAGGATTCATCATTTTGATTCAGCACCTTGTCATACTTTGGTAATTCACTTCTGGATGAGAAATGAGCCCCGCCCCTGAGACCATGCCCCATAAGTGAGGCTGGAAAAAATATTTCAAATTCCTAAGAGTCAGCCTTGGCATTTTTGTAGGTGCCAGATATGCAGAGAGCTGATTATTTCGACATTTCTGATGCTGGCCTCAGGTCTTTAGACTAGGGGGGGTTTGGTTTATCATCATCAAAACATCTCTGCTTGTTGCCACATTTCATTCACTCTCAATTTGCTCGAGGAAAGCAAAGTTATTTCACTCTTTAGAAATGGGTTTGCTTTAACTCTCCATAGTTGGAAAAGCAATGCTGAAACCCGCTCCATCAGCTTTGCTCCAGAACATTAAGAACATGAGAAGTAGCCAACCAGATGCCTGCGGGAAGCCCACAAGCGGGACATGATGGCAACAGCCTTCTCCTGGTGTTGTTCCCCAGCACCTGGTGTTCAGAGGCATAGCGCCTCTGATCCTAGAGGGGGAATACAGCCATCATGACTAGTAGCCATAGACAGCCTTATGGTCCATGCATATGCCTACTCTCCACTTAAAGCCACCCAAGCTGGTGACCATCACCACATCTCGCGATGGCAAAAGCCATAGCTTAACTCTGTGCTATGTGAAAAACTCCTTCCTTCTATCCACCCTGACCCTCCCACTATTTAGCTTCATTGGATGATCCTGTGTTCTAGTTTTATGAGAGAGGAAGAAAAACGTAAGAACATAAGAAGAGCTATGCTGGATCAGAACAAGGGTCCATCTAGACCAGCATTCTGTTCACAGTGGCCAACTAGCTATCGACCAGGAACCCACAGGCAGGGCACGAGCGCAACAGCACCCTCCCACCCGTGTTCCCCAGCAACTGGTGTACACAGGCTCACTGCCTCTGGTAGCCTTCAGGAATTTGTCTAAGCCCCTTTTAAAGCCATCCAAATTGGTGGCCATCACTACATCCTGTGGTAGAGAATTCCATGGTTTAACTCTGCACTGTGTGAAGAAGTCCTTCCTTTTATCTGTCCTGAATCTCCCACCAATTAGCTTCATAGGATGACCCCTTTGGGTTCTAGTATTTTGAGTGAGGGAGAAAAATGACACCCTCTCCACATTCTCCAAACTGTGCATAATTTTGTAGACCTCTATCCTGTCTCCCCTTACCCTCCTTTTTTCCAAGCTAAACAATCTCAGCTGTTGTAACCTTCCCTCATAGGGGAGTTGGTCCAGCCCCTTGATCATTTTGGTTGCCTTTTTCTGCACTTTTTCCAGCTCTACAATATTCTTTTTTAGGGGCGGTGACCAGAACTGTACACAGTATTCCAAGTGTGGTCGCACCACAGGTTTGTATAAGGGCAGTGTGATATTGGCAGTTTTATTCTCAATTCCTTTTTGAATTATGCCTAACATGGAATTTGCCTTCTTCACACACTGAGTTGACATTTTCATTGAGCTGTCCACCACATCCCCAAGATCTCTTTCCTGGTCGGTCACCACTAGCTCAGATCCCTTCAGGTTATACTTGAAGTTAGGATTTTTCTTCCCAAAATGCATCACTTTACACTTGCTTCCATTGAACCACATTTGCCATTTAGAGGCCCTTTCCCCCAGTTTGGAGCTCTTCACATGTCCACTTTCTCTGCACCAGCCTTCCCAACCTGGCACTCTCCAACTGTGTTGGACTACAGCTCCCATTGTTCCCAACCAGGAATGATGAGAGTTGTAGTCCAATGCCCCTGGAGGGTACCAGACTGGGGGAGGGTGGTGTACACCATGCATGATTTTATAAACTTCTGTCATCTTCACCATTACGGCCCTTTTTTTCTAAGTGAACCCCTAAACTTTGTAAAACGTCCCACATGGGAGAGTTGCTCCAGCCCCCTGATCCTTTCAAAGCTGCTGCTTTCTGCACCATTTTCAGCTCTATAATGCCCTTCTGGAGAAGCAGCAACCAGAACTGCACTCAGTATTCCAAGTGTGGTTGCACCATAAATGTGTATAAGGGCAGTTTTAGTTTCTATGCCTTTCCTAATTTTCTGTGCCAACCTAGAATTCGCCCTTTTCACAGCTGCCACATACCAGGCCTCCACCATGACCTCAAGCTCCCTTTCCTGGTCAGTCACTGCCAGCTCAGCCCTAATCAGTGTGTAGGTGCAAAGATGGGTGGGGGGCTGTCCGGGGAAAACCACCCCACTGTGCAAAACACAACGCTGATTGTGCTTCTAGCCATTTTCGCTCCACTGCATACATACACACGCAGTCTGTTAACACCACAATAATAAACTTTATCAGGGGACAAAAGAACCACTTCAAACACTCTTCCTGGAACATTCCTTCCTGCTTCACCCCAGGCGGGACTGGTCCAAAGGCAAAACAATACCTGGCCACTGAAAGAGCAGCGTGGCCAAAAAGGAAGCACAAACGGAAATTACACCGCTGCCTTCTCTCCCCGCCTGCTTGTCGGTACAAACGCCCCTCATTAGCGGGACAAGGTACACGCGCGCGCGCGCACACACACGTTTCGCAGGGTGGCGCTGGGAGCGGCGGGGCTACTTGCAAGCTAAAGAGCCGACGGCTTTCACGCCGCGCAAGGACCAAAGCAGGATTGCGGCCAGTGCACCAGTAGCTGCTTCTCCTCCCCAACCCACCCAAGGTGACTCACAGCCAAATCCCCTCGTGGGCCGCTCAGTCATGAGCAAGGAATTCTGCAACTCCACGAAGTGGCTCTCGGTTGCTTCCTCTTTCGTTAGGTATCTCAGGGCCCAGAAAGGGGAAGGGAAGCGGATAAAGCCCCCGGAGAGAATTCACATGAAACAATGCAAGGGTCCCTTAAAGGTCATGTAGCCAACCCCTCATTGCTATGCAGGCCATTGACCACATTTCCAAAGGCCGCTCCCGCAAGCTCGCTGGTTTGGGGCAGGGCATTCTGCTGAGAGAGGCGGGGGGGGGGGACTTGCCCAAAGCCAGGACTTGGGAGAGACCTGTGCACCTGACTCACTTCAGTCACGGACTCCCCCAGCAGGCTAAGCGGGAGGTGCCGCGATCTCCCCAGCTGGGATTCCCCAGTCTGCCAAAGAAAACCACACACAAAAAGGGCCTGGCTCCCGAGTAAGCAGGTCTGGGGACCGGGGCTTCTCAGGCGCCAGATGAATGACATGACGCCTGAAGATCCCAAGCGTTGAGTCAGCGAGAAGTTCCGCGGGAGGAGATCTCGAAATCTCCTTGCCCATTTTCTGCGCTCGTTCAGTTCGCCTAACAAAGGTATTGCCCAGCTTTCGCCAACCCGGGGCACTCCAGATGGGCTGAACTACAACCCCCGTAATCCCCAGGCTGCGGATCATGGGGGCTGCAGTCCGGCCTATCTGGCGGGCGCCCGGTCGGGGAAGGCTGCGTCCCACGACATGGGTTCTGGAAGAGAGCGCGCGCTCCCCTCCCCTCCCTCCCCTCCCGACGCGCCGCTCTGGAAGGGGCGCCTCTCTCGACACCGGGCACGCGCGGGCGGCGGCGGCGGCTCCCCCGTCCCACGCTTACCAGCCAGGAGGGAGAGCGGCAGAAGCAGCCAGTAGAGCCCTCCGCACAGGACGCGCAGCTCCATCCTCGTCTCCTCCCGGGCGCGGGCAGGACGAGGCGGCGGAGGAGCGCCCTTCCGCGCGCTCAGGCGCAAACTCCGCAGGCGGGCGGCGGGGCGCGCGCGGCTGGCGCCACCGCCGCCGCTTCCCGCGGGGGGCGGGGCGGGGCGGGGCGGGGCGCCCGAGCCTCCCCCGCCCTCGGGAGCGTCCCGCGGCCAGGGGCTCCTCCCGGCCGGGGCCCGCCGAGCTCCGCCAGGGGCCGCTCCCGCGGTCCGCAGGCTGGCCGGCGCCCGGCGGGCAGCGGCGGGACTTCCTTCCTCTCCCTCGCGGGAGCCGCCCGGCGCCTCCTCCTCCCGCTGGCCCGCGGGCTCTCCAGCCGGACTGCCCGGGAGGACCAGCGGGGCGGGGGCTACCTCGCCGGCTCTGCCCCGCAGCAGTCGCGGGGTAGCGCGGCGGGGCCACGTGCTCCGGGACGGGCGGATCTGGCCCGCGCCCCTCGCCGGCGAGCTCCGGGAGCGGCTGCCCGCGTCCTCCGCCTGCAGCGCGCGCCTGGCTCCGGCCGGGGCGGCGCTGCTTTGCGTCAAACTTGCGCTTTGCTGGAAGAAGCCGCCTCTGGCTTGGCGCGGCCTCCGCCTCGCCTCGCCTCGCCCGCCTCGCCTCGCCTGGCGCTCTGCGGTCCCGGCCGGCCCTCTCGGCGTCGGGAGGCCTCGCAGCACCATCTAGCGCCGCCTCGGTCCCAAAGCGGCCGCGGCCGTCCGGGCAAAGCCCCGCACGTGTGAGGACGCAGCAGCAACGAGGAAGGGCCCCTCTGGGCATGTGGAGAGTGCCTTTTCTGCCCCGGGGAGGAAGAACTTTGGTTATTCAATGGCAGCGCCTGATGAAGTTCAGCGAAACGGGATATATGGATGCCCGTACGTTTGCTACGCCCCCCCCCCCCACCACACACACACACTTTGGGCAATCCTATGCATGTTTAGACAGAAAAAAGTCCGACAATTCCCAGCTGGCTGGGGAACGCTAGAAATTGCAGGGCTTTCTCCTGTCTAAACGTGGATAGCATTGTGCCATTACCTATTCAGGAGTTTCAAACTTAGTGTCTTTCGTTCCAGCGTCACGGTGTGCGTTTGAGTTGTTGGATTTTTTGGTGAGGTTTATTGTTCATGAGCCTGTAGGCACTGTATATTTCATCCTGGCTCCTGGGATTCTGGGGGTTGTAGTCCAACACACGTGGAGAGTGACAGTTTTGGGGAAAGCTGTTATATTTGGACGGCCGCAGCCGCTTTGGGACCGAGGCAGCGCTAGATGGTGATTCTATGCATGATACATATGTATACACTTTGTAGTAAAATGTACATAGGACTTCTGTATGCATCTTAAGAGTTCAGCGGTCTGATTATAGCAGGTGTGTGCTCTTTAGCAAATGGATATCTAACATCCAAAGACCCTAATGTCTGCATTTAAATTTGTACATTGCAAACGTTCGTTTTGAGGGGCAGATTTCAGCTTCTAGCCATCCAAGATGGATTAATCCTCAAATTTTGTTGACAAGATCTGAGTTTCAATGCAACCCCAGAATAAGACTTTTTGGAAGCCAGATGTCAGACTTTTCACCTATTAAATTCAAAATTCCGAGGAGATACTATTTTATTTATTTGTTATATTCACATCCCGCCTTTTCTTCCAAGGAGCCCAAGGCAGCATACATGGCCCTCCTCTTCCATTTTTATCCTCGCAACAACCCTGCGAGGTAGGCTAGGCTCAGAGTCAGCGACTGGCCCAAAGTCACCCAGTGAGCTTCATGGCTGAGTGGGGACTAGAACTGGGAAATCCCAAGTCCCAGTCCAGTGCTCTAACCACTGCGCCACACTGGCTATTTTCAGCCATACTTCATCATTATGAAAAATGTGCCTTTGGTTTATGGCGGAAGGAGGGATAACATATGTTCCCATGTTACAGATGCCAGCCCAAAACAGAAATCTACTCCCACCATGTGGGTAGGTTTCTCACCACAGATTTTTAGTCACCTGTACTCCTGAAAGCACAGTGAGATTTTTGCACATTCTAATGTGCCCTAAAGACTGGGGGCCTTATCAAGTCATAAAAATTCCCCACATCAACCACGTGGTAAGCTGGCTGTCAGTATTCACTCACTGGAGCAGGATGTTTTTGACTTGGTGGACTTAGGCCTCCTTTTGAAACTTGACTTTTCCTTCCCCAAAGCAGTTGCCAATCACATGCTGTGCATGCACCATCTGCTGCTGAGTGAAAATATGTGAGTTGGGTCACTAATCCTGACACAGGCATGAAAAGAAGAATAGAATGGGACACATCCGACCCTCTCCTAAAACCATGCACAGGGGCATATAAGAAGAAAGCATGTGGTCTTTCTGAGCAATCTTATGCTCAGGTGTGAGGGGAGGATGGGGCAGTGAGGGAAGTCACCTCCACAAATCCATCACAGATCAGCAAGGGTCTTTGATGAAGGGAGCAGGCATATTGCTAGCCTTGGGCAATGGGCCCCCAGGCCCAAATCTACCTCCTTGGGCCCCAAACCTTTTCCCCAGAGCCCTGTGTGTCCATTGATACAAATGAAAGTTTTTTTCTTCACCTAATTGCCATACCGTGTCTGCAGGGGGGGGGGGGATTTCCAAAGGGGATTGCAGCGGGGAGGGAAGGGTTAACTCCCCTCCCCACCAAATATCTCCTCCTGCATGGCAATTCAGCTTAAAATACCCTTTGCCCTTTGGTTTGGGATGATCTGGGACAGGATGCAAATTAATTGAAGAATGTCTTTTGAGGTGATTTGGATGAGAAACTGATTGGCTGGCTCTGCCTCCTCTGAAAATTTAATAAATCCTAGTAATTATTTCTACATTTGCATATATAGGTATAAAGAGCTTTGTCTATTGAGCACTATAGAAATGTAACAAATAAAAATGCACATTTTATGCAGATTTGTGTCCTATAGGCCTGTAGCCCACATCTTTTAGGAACATAGCAACACACCTGAAGGGGGCAACTGTAATTCAACTCATGCATGTCTTTGTTCATGAAGGCTTCAGCTGGTTAGGGCTGTATCCCTCTCTAGAGCTTTGCATTCTCCTGTCAGGTGTTCCCTCCCCTCTCCCACACTGGCTACTGAGCCAGGGCTGTAACAGGAAATAACAGACATTCAGCATTCTTCAGAGTCCCTGGCACAACAGCTGAGTCTTGCATCCTGAACATGACCAATCCAAGCATAATAATTCCGCTGTCTGCCTGGGTTGCTTATTTCCCATTGTTTCATCTGAGTCAGCTCAGCTTTGTTCTTTGTTGCGATTCCTGCCTTGCTGCTCTTCTTTGTACCCAGATTCAGAACATCCTCTCAATCCGCTTATCCCATATTATGACATGTGCTCTCATTGCAAAAGTTCTGATTCTGCAGCCACTTCACATTTCCCCTGGTGGGAGGTTTGGCACATAGAACAAACCACCCATCCCTTGCAGCCACCTGAAAACATAAGAGCTGGCAGCATGTGCATATTACAGAGTGCTCATGTAAGAATTACTTGCCTGCGCATGAATTGCTTGCCTTGAATATACATTACATTTCATTTCTTGGGTGTCCATGGATCTTCTCTCAGGAGAGAGAGAAGAATGTGCTTCTGAATGTGCAGAAAAGAATGTGCTTCTGAAGACCTGCCTTGCATAAAGCTTGGACAACGTGTGCCCCTGTGAGTGGGCTGTCTGTGCCAAATCTTGGGGATGAATGCCAAAGAAGCCTGATGAATTTATGAAACTGCTTTAGATCAAGACCCCATCCGGCCCAGTATTCTGTCTGCTGACTGGCTGTGGTTCTTGCAAATCAATGGCAGAGAAAAGTTTTTAATGTCACCTCTGACCTGATCATCTTTGAACTGGAGATGTCATGGGCTGAACCTGAGACCTCTTGAATGTAAAGAAGGAGTGCAGAACTTGGCTGCTGGGCCCCACAATCAGGCCCACAGAGTCTTTGAGGTTCCTCCCGGCTGGATCTTGGATCGGAAACTACAGTGGGTGCCAGGACACCAGAAAGAGCAGCCATGTCCACCAGTCATCCACCCCACGGTGGGCTTGGTGGGGGCAATCTAGCCCCCTGTTACAATTCTGGGGGCCTGATCCACTCAGGCCCCAGCCAAACCAGATTCAAGGATTGCCAACATGAAACAAAGTCACAGATGCAACAAAATGACAGTGTAGTGACATACTTGGTTGATAAATGGATGCAGAAAGAAATGCAAAGATAGCGCACGTGTCTCTTCAGGGGATCAAAGCAGCCCCCCATCACAGCTGACCATGCGCTCCAGTCCTCACAGCACACAAGAAAGACGTTGCCCGGCAGACTGACACATTCCTCCAGGTTGGCAGTGCGCGTTTCCCCCCAGAGCAAGACCAAACCTGTCTGCTCTTAGTGCCAGCTTACATAGCCACCCCCCATGTTCTTGAAGGTGCCCAGAAAATTACAGGCTGGAGATAAGCCACGATTCCCTGTGAGAACAGGGCCCCAGCTAGCCAGTAAGGTAGGGGGAATTCCTTGGCTTTTCAGTGAGGCAGGACAAAACATCCTTATCTTGGAGGGCTGAGGCAACCCGGCAGAGGCCAGGCAGCTGCAAGGTTGTTTACATGTGAAGCTGCACTTGCTCGACACCAGTTATCTTGTGTGAGAGGTCTGCTTGGTGAACTCAAAATTGCCCATTATGCTAGGCTATACATGTCTCAGTGCACTCAGTGTGCTGTGTAGGACGTGGCTGTGGGCGCTCACTAGGCTCCTCGCCATCCTCCAGGCATCAAACCCCCTACACCCCCCAACAATAAAAGGTTCTGCACCCCGGTGTAAAACTTGTGCTCTACCACTGAGCTATGATCCCTCTAAAGTCACCCCTGGACAACCACCGCTTGATAGCCATGCACGCTAAGCAGACCACCGTCTATGAGTGGGGGCAGCCTGTTTACCCGCTCACAGTCTTTTCCTCACAGAGGTTCCTAGGCCTTTAACACCTACGCAACAAAGTGACGCTTGGCTGCATCTGCAGGGGAAAAGCGTAATTGACTGAATTTTGCCCAGTGATAAGAACTGTTGACGGTGCAGCAGCCCAGCCAGGAGAAAAAAGAAGCTGGCAACCTCAACCGCCTTGAATTCTTGGAATAACTTCCTGATCATTAACTATCTATTGAAGGTGCTCTTGTAGAAGGTCAATGGGAAATATATGAGGGTGATTTGAATGATACACATGACAGCAGAACCTAGCGGAAAGGGAACAATGTGTGTTTAGCAGTCCAGAATGCAGATGTAATCCTTGCACTCAGAAAGCTAGCATGTGAGGGAGAAGGGATCTAACCTAGCCTGACATGATAGTTTTCTATATGGAGGGGTTTTTTTTGGCTGTTTCGGGGGGGGGGAGAAATATTTGATCATCTGAGCCTCCACGTGTAGTGTGAAGTGGTACAGTCTAGACCAGCCTTGCCCAACCTGGTACCCCCAAGTATGTTGGACTACAAATTCCAGCACCCTCCAACCAGCCAAGGCTGGTCTAGACACAGGTTTGCCATCTCAGTGAGAACTGGGCCTTAGTGATGCCTGTTGCAACCTTGCATTTTGCAAAGTGTTACTGTATGGCAAGGGGTTGAGGGAGGGAAGAAACAACCCAGGAGATCTAGAAAATATTCTTGCAGTTTGTACTGGCTGAGGAGGAAGAGCATTGTCATGTGTTGTACCAAGAAGATAACTTTTGAAAACTCCCTACCCCCCACCTGTAGACAAGCAACTGATGCCCAGATGTGGATGCTTTTTTGACAACGCAACTCCTGTTTATTGGGACCCAGGGAAGGAACTGCTGTTTCAGCTCAGATGGGATATCCACACACACAGGACTCATTCTCTCCCCGCCCCCATGCTGCTTTTCAAGGAAACTCGCAAATGGCCTAGGCTGAATGAACTCACTCCCTATTTAAAACCAGCAACTGTTTTGCAAGCAGCCACTGGTGATATTCTAAACGTCACTGTCTGTACTTTCCGCATTACATTTCCCTTTGACCTCACAGTTTACAATTCCCCTGCCCAATCATTTGTACATATATCTGCAACTTACAGCAACCACACTTCTGATGGAGTGGACTCTAGTCCATGAAACCTTATGGCAGCCTTCACCAACCAGATGTGTTGGACTACAACTCCCATTGTTCCCAGCCAGCATGACCATGGAAGGTGCAGTATGACACATTTGGAGGGCACCAGGTTGGGGAAGGCTGGCTTATACCATAATACATTTGTTTGTCCTTAAGGTCAAACTTTGACCTTAAGTATTGAACCTGACTCTTGGCCAGAAGATACAAATGGCCAACATACACAAAGGCCACTTTTCCTGCTGTCAGAATTTAGATAGCTCTTTCTGCTTCGGCCTGAATTGGGAGTAAGGTTTTAAACCATTTCCAGAGGGGTAGCCGTTTTAGTCTGTTGCAGCAAAAACAACAAAGGACCTTAAAAACAAAGGACAAAGCAGGACTTTGTTGTTTTTGCTGCAACAGACTAAAATGGCTACCCCTCTGGAAATGGTTTAAAACCTTACTCCCAATTCAGGCCGAAGCAGAAAGAGCTAATCTAAATTCTGACAGCAGGAAAAGTGGCCTTTGTGTATGTTGGCCATTTGTATCTTCTGGCCAAGAGTCAGGTTCAATACTGCATCCTCCAAGATTTGGACAGGCATTGATCTTCTACGAAATAAATTCCAATGGATTAATTAATGTAAGACTGTCTTGATTCTTCCCTAGGCAATTCTGGCACAGCATGACCACTGGGAAGGTGCCAGATGTACAGTGGTCAGAGTGCTTCTAGCAGTTATTCCAGAAGTTAGTTCCAGCAGTATATCCAGACCAGTAAACCAGAGGTTAACAGCATGATCCTATCCATGTCTACTCGGAAGTAAGCTCCATGGTACTTAATCGGGTTTACTCCTAGGTGCATAGGCCTGATTGATTTAAGACATTTCTAGGATGCTTTCTGGGCAGGAGCCCTCCTAAGATAGATTAAAAAGGTAAAAGGTAAAGGTGTCCCCAACCAGTCGTGTCCGACTCTAGGGTGCGGTGCTCATCCCCGTTTCTAAGCCGAAGAGCCAGCGCTGTCCGAAGACGCTTCCGTGGTCATGTGGCCGGCATGACTGAACACCCAGGTGCACGGAACGCTGTTACCTTTCCCGCCGAGGCGGTACCTATTTATCTACTTGCAATTTCTTGCTTTCGAACTGCTAGGTTGGCAGGAGCTGGGACTGAAGACGGGAGCTCACTCCGTCACGCAGTACTTGGGTCTCGAACTGCTGACCTGCCGACCTTCCAGTCTGCAGTTCAGCGTCTTAACCACTAAGCCACCGCGGCCCCTAAAGATAGATTACAGCAATAAAATTCCATATAATAAAAACTGATACAGTAATAAAACAGCCCACATTCAGAAAAACAACAAACACTGGCAATAAAACATCTGGCCTAGATAGTATTAAAAACCTAGAACACAAGTCCATCTACAAACCAGAACAGTCCAGTAAAATGTAATCAGGAGAAGACCAGAGTAAACAAGTAAGCCTTCAGAGGCTCCCTAAAAGCCTGTTCTGCTCATGGAAGTGATGGTTTCAAATGTTTAATTTTTGAAATTTGGTGGAGAGATTTTGTTGTGGGTATTTTTCCTATTATATATTTAAAAAAAGTGTATAAATGGTGTCAGCAACTACGTTTCTTGACATTACTACATCATTAAATGCAGTAGAAACACCATATCAGTCTTACAGTGTGGTGCTGGAGAAGACTCTTACGAGTCCCCTGGACTGCAAGGAGGTCAAATCAGTCCATCCTAAAGGAAATCAACCCTGAGTGCTCATTAGAAGGACAGATACTGAAGCGGAAGCTCAAATATTTTGGCCACCTAATGCGAAGAGAAAACTCTCTGGAAAAGACCCTGATGCTGGGAAAGACTGAAGGCAAAAGGAGAAGGGGACGGCAGAGGATGAGATGGCTAGATAGCATCACCGATGCAATATGAGCACGCTCCGGGAGAGAGCGGAGGACAGGAAGGCCTGGCGTGCTACGGTCCATGGGGTCACGAAGAGTCGGACACGACTGAACGACTGAACAACAATTCCAAAGATACACTTTGGTTATAGTATCCTCTCCAAAATAATATAAAGATCCCAGCTCTCATAATTTCTCTTAATAATTATTAAGTGTTAATATGACTGAACTCCCTTTCCTAGTTCCTGTTCATTGCAAACAACCTTCTGTTTTTTGCATCTGTAAAATGAACAATGCAAAGATGGTCAGTGTAAAAAGCGGGAGAGGGAAAATATATTCCAGCCAGTGGAACAGCAGGGTCTACAGAAGTACCAATTCCCAAACTTTCATGTGAACCAGGACTCCCTAACACTTAGCCCCAGAGCCTGTTTTCAATGTCAGGGCTTAACTTGGAACATACTGAAGGCGAGAATATCTTTTAAGCATGTGCAGAGTGCCTTTCTTTGCTAGATAAGGCTGCAGTCCCAAGCATCCTTATTAGGGCAAAAGTCCCATTGAACTCAGCTAGTAAGTACGTTAACATGGTAATGGAAAGTACGTAAACCCAGTAAGCGTACAAACATAACCAGATCCTACGCATTTGGGATAAAGTCTCCCTAAGAGAACACATAATGTATGACTTCCAAAGTGCTTTACACTCAAGAATGTGATTAAAAAAGAATAAAATTGCTGGGGAACATGGGCGGGGGGGTGCTGCTGCACTTGTGCCCTGCTTGTGGGTTCCTGGTCAACAGCTGGTTGGCTACTGTGCAAACAGAATGCTGGACTAGATGGACCCTTGGTCTGATCCAGCAGGGCTCTTCTTACGTTCTTAAAATAACTGGAGTTCCAATGTTTAACTGATGAAGTGGTTAGATTAAAAAAGAAAAGATGGATTAAAATTGATTAATTTGGGGCAGCAGATTTTTTAAAAGAAGTATTTTTTTAATGGAAGTACTCCTAGAAATGACATCATCTTAAAAGAGGCACCTCCCCCTTTCTCTCAAGTAGGGAACACCTCTTATAACACTTTCCTGCATCATCTTAGAAACAAAATATGGGGGTTTTTTTTGCTTCAGAATGACTGTTCCTACTAATCTGCACACGTAACTGATGATTTATTAATTAGCTGAAACTCATACATGTAATTGACTAAGGTTTATATAATGGAGCATCATTCCCTAGAAATGATAACAGGTGGTGGAAGTCTGTTGAGGCTGCCAGCTCAAGATTTCCAAAATAAGGCAGGGACAACATTCATACAGGAGTTCCCAGCTTTGATTCCTGGCATCTCCAGTAGCAGGTGCTGGGTGAGGGGAAAGGCCCTTAGAATCATAGAATCATAGAACAGTAGGGTTGGAAGGGGCCTACAAGGCCATCGAGTCCAACCCCCTGCTCAATGCAGGAATCCAAGTCAGAGCATCCCTGACAGATGGCTGTCCAGCCTCGTCTTGAAGGCCTCCAGTGTGGGAGAGCCCACCACCTCCCTAGGTCATTGGTTCCATTGTCGTACTGCTTTAACAGTCAGGAAGTTTTTCCTGGCTTCCTGCAACTTGAGCCCATTATTCTGTGTCCTGTAGTCTGGGATGATGGAGAAGAGATCCTGGCCTTCCTCTCTGGGACAACCTTTCAAGGACTTGAAGAGTGCTATCCTATCTCCCCTCAGCCTTCTCTTCTCAAGGCTAAACATGCCCAGTTCTTTCAGTCTCTCTTCTTGGCTTTATTTCCAGTCCCCTGATCATCTTTGTTGCCCTCCTCTGAACCCTCTCCAGTTTGTCTGCATCCTTCTTAAAGTGAGGTGCCCAGAACTGGACATAGGACTCCAGATGAAGCCTAACCAGTGCTGAGTAGAGGGGAACTAGTACTTCCCGGGATTTGGAAGCTATGCTTCTATTAATGCAGCCCAAAATGGCATTGGCCTTTTTTGCAGCCACATCACATTGTTGGCTCATATTCAGCTTGTGACCGACAACAATTCCAAGATCCTTCTCGCTTTTATTTATTTATTATTAAATTTATTATTAAATTTATTAATCGCCCATCTGGCTGGTCACCCAGCCACTCTGGGCGATGTACAGCATACAATAAAACAGTTTAAAACAATAAAATTCTACAATAAAAACATTTTCTAAAATAACCTAACCCACCCCAAATGCCTGCCTGAACAACCACGTTTTTAATGCATGATGGAAGCTCATTAAAGAGGGGGCATGGCGGAGTTCCCTAGGGAGGGAGTTCCACAGAGTGGGGGCCACCACAGAAAAGGCCCTCTCCCTCGTCCCCACCAGTCTAGCTGTCCTGGCTGATGGGACAGAGAGAAGGCCATCTGAGGCTGATCTTGTTAAGCAGCCTGTCTGGTGCTGCTGGAGGCGCTCCTTAAGATAGGCTGGGCCAGAACCATATAGGGTTTTAAAGGTCAAAACCAACACCTTGAATTTGGCCCAGAAAACAACTGGTAACCAGTGCAACTCCTTCAGCACTGGAGTGATGTGATCTCGCCGGCGGCTATCTTTAATCAGGCGAGCCGCCGCGTTCTGTACCATCTGCAGCTTCCGAACCGTCTTCAAGGGTAACCCCACGTAGAGCGCATTACCGTAGTCTAAATGAGAGGAGACCAGGGCATGTACTACCAATGGGAGCAGATGGTCGGGAAGGAAGGGGCGCAGCCGCCGTATCACCGCTTGTAGTGTTGTTGAGCAACGTATCCCCCATCTTGTAACTGTGCATTTGGTTTCTTTTTCCTAGGTGCAGAACTTGACATTTATCCTATTGTTATTCTGTTGTTTTCTGCCCTGCGCTCCAGTCTGTCAAGATCACTTTGAATTTTGTTTCTGTCTTCCAAAGTATTAGCTATCCCGCCCAATTTTGTGTCATCTGCAGATTTGATCAGCATTCCTTGCACCTCCTCCTCCAAGTCATTAATAAAAATGTTGAAGAGCACTGGGCCCAGGACTGAGCCCTGCGGTACCCCACTCATTACCTCTCCCCAGTTTGAGAAGGTCCCATTGATAAGCACTCTTGGAGTTCGATTCTGTAGCCAACTGTGGATCCACCGGATCGTTGTTTCATCTAGCCCACTTTGAGCCAGTTTGCTCATCAGGATATCACGGGGCACTTTGTCAAAAGCTTTGCTGAAGTCGAGGTATATGATGTCTACAGCATTCCCACGGCCCACAAGGGAAGTTACTTGATCCAAAAATGAGATCAGATTCATCTGGCAGGACTTGTTCTTGACAAATCCTTCCCTGCCTGTAGACCTGAAAAGCCACCGCAAGTCAGAGCACTAGGCACTGTGGGGCTCAAGACCAGGGCTCAGGAACCTGTGGTCCTCCAGGTGTTGTTGAAAGATAACTCCCATCATCTCTGGGCACTGGCTGGGGCTGATGGGAGTTGGAGTCCACCAGCATCTGCAGGGCCATTTATTTATTTATTGCATTTATACCCTGCCTTTTTTCCTCTTGCAAGGAACCCAGGGCGGCTTACATTATCTTTCTCCTCTCCATTTTATCCTCACAACAACAACCCTGTGAGGTGGGTTGGGCTGAGAGTCTGTGACTGGCCATGGCTTCCCCAGCCCTGTTGCAAACTGACACCGCTTCCTGGGTTCAACAAAGTGTAACTTTCATATCTCACCTTCCTTCAAAGGAGCTCAAGGTGGAGGAGATGGTGCTCCCACCCCCGTTATCCTCACAACAACCCTGTCAGGCGGTTCAGGCAGAGAGAGAAAAGAGTCACTGGCCCAAACCCACCTAGTGAACTTCTTGGCTGCAGGGTGTGTGGGGGGGCTTAACCTGGGTCTCCCCAACATGTCCGTCACCACTACACCGCACTGGCTTTCTGTCTCGAACAGCGTTCCCCGACCGTAGCACCCTCCAGACGTGTTGGGCCACAGCTCCCAGCATCCTGGGAGCTGTAGTCCACCCCATGCGGGGGGCACCAGGTTGGGGAAGACCGAAATAGAGACACCCGCTGTAATTTATTATGATGTATCTATTTATTATAATCCATTTACATTTATTTATTATAATACATACATTTATAGAATCATAGAATAGTATGGTTGGAAAAGGCCATCGAGTCCAACCCCCTGCTCAATGCAGGAATCCAAGTCAGAGCATCCCTGACAGATGGCTGTCCAGCCTCGTCCTGAAGGCCTCCAGTGTGGGAGAGCCCCCCACCTCCCTAGGTCATTGGTTCCATTGTCGTATTGCTCTAGCAGTCAGGAAGGTTGTCCTGATGTTCAGCCGGAATCTGGCTTCCTGTAACTTGAGCCCATTATTCTGTGTCCTGCACTCTGGGATGATCGAGAAGAGATCCTGGCCTTCCTCTCTGGGACAACCTTTCAAGGACTTGAAGACTGCTATCATATCTCCCCTCAGTCTTCTCTTCTCAAGGCTAAACATGCCCAGTTCTTTCAGTCTCTCCTCATAGGGCTTTGTTTCCAGTCCCCTGATCATCCTTGTTGCCCTCCTCTGAACCCTCTCCAGCTTGTCTGCATCCTTCGTAAAGTGTGGTGCCCAGAACTGGACACAGTACTCCAGATGAGGCCTAACCAGTGCTGAGTAGAGGGGGACTAGTACTTCCCGGGATTTGGAAGCTATGCTTCTATTAATGCAGCCCAAAAGAGCATTGGCCTTTTTTGCCGCCACATCACATGGTTGGCTCATACTCAGCTTGTGTTCTACAACCATTCCGAGATCCTTCTCGCTTGTCGTGTGGTTGAGGCACGTATCCCCCATCTGGTAACTGTGCATTTGGTTTCTTTTTGCTAGGCGCAGAACATGTACACCCATTCATTACAACACATTCACACCGCTCAATAGCTTAGCATCCCTAAGAGGGTCATAACGACGCACGATGCCGCCCTTCAAAAGACGTAATGAAACGCTGCAGCGCAGCTGGGGGCCGCTGTCTCCGGGAGGAGCGGTTTCGCTCTGTCAAGCCCCCCCCCCGACCCCCCGGGACAGCCGCTGGGGCCTCCCCCGGCGCGCGAAGACGGGGCCCGGCGAACGGGAAGGCGGCGCGCGGCGCGGCGCGGCGCCTTTAAGAGCCCGCGCGGGAAAGGCGCGGGGCGGGGCGGCGCGCGCGGAAGGCGGATACATTGTCGCGCCGCGTGGAGCGCTGAGCGGCGCCGTGTTCCCGGGGCGCCGAGCGTTCCGCCGAGGAGCGCGAGCGTTCCGCCGGGGCTCGCCCGCCCGCCTGGCCCGGGATGGCTCAGCTGCGCCTGACCGACTTCTTCCCGCGGAGCAAGCAGGGCCCCGCCGGCCCGGGGGGCGCCGCGCGCCGGAAGGCGCCGGAGCCGAGCGGCGCCGACCCTGCCGAGCAGAAGCAGCGGCTGGCCCTGCTGGCCCCGCCTCGCACCCCGCGCGGCTCCGGCGGCCCGCGGGCTCCGCCCGGCAGCAGGAAGCGGCGCCGGGCCGACGCGGAGGCCGCGCGGGCGCCCGCCGTCGCAGGCCGCGGCCCGGCCCCGAGCGGGGCGAGGGGGACCCCGGCCCGGAAGAAGCTGGTGATGCCCGCCGCGGAGGCGGCGGCGGCGGCGGCGGCGGCGGTGAGCGAGCGCGAGCTTCCACTCCCCGCGTGCGCACGCGGCGTCGCGCGCCGAGTTCGGCTCGCTTGGCCCGGATCAGCGGCGCCCGGCGGGCTGTGCGCTGAGGAGCGGCGGCGCGGAGCCGGGCTGATCTCGGGGCCCCGAGCCGCGGAGCCGGGGGCGCGCAGCCTCGCCTGGAGAGGGGCCCTCCCGCTGGGCCGGCGCCCCTTCGGGGTCCGCATCCCTGCGGCGCCATCCGCCAGGGCGGCTCCGGCGAGGGGCCCGCCCCGCACGAGCGCCGGCGGGCGCGACCCTGCTCGCGGCGAGGCCGGGGAGCAAGCCGCGCAGCGCCCGGCGCTGCCGGCTGGGGGACGCTGGGAGCGCCAGGACCGCCCCCGCCGAAGCGCGCCTCGGATCGCCGGCGTAAGCCTCGGCGCCGCCCACCCCGATCTGATTCTCGCATCTGGCAATGAGCCCGTCTGCTTGTTTGTTGTTAAAAAGCCCAGCCTGTCTGCACGGCACCCTTCTCCGATCTGGCGCCCTCCAGATGTGTCGGACTTCAACTCCCAGAATCCCCCAGCCAGCAGCTGCAAAGCTGGAGACAGCTGCTGCCAGACCCGGGTGGGACTCGGAGGTCTTACAGGCCCCTCCAACCCTGCTCTTCTGTGTTCCTTGACCTCTAAACGGGAGCCCAGGGCACACGTGATGGCACTGCTGGATGGGGGGGTCACCTAATCCAAGCTCCTGCTCCCCATGGTTGCCCCTTGGATGCCCCCACGAAGCCCCAAGCCGCCTCCTGCTCTTGCCTTTCCTCTCCGCCCTCCTGCAACTCCGGTATTCAGCGGGGGCGGCTGCAGATTCTGAGGGAGCACTTCTGTTTTTCAGGCCTTCAGCCCCTCTTCCCCGACAGCCTTTGGGCCCTGCAGCCCCTCCAGTCTGGATAAGAAGGCGAAAGATTTGGTGAACGAGATCCTCTCGCCAGGCCCCGAGTCTGAGACAGCAACGCAGCCAGGCATGGCGGTGCCGGAGGAGAAGGTTCGCTTCGGAGGGTAGAGCGGGCGGCCCCTGGGTTGCATACACTGCTATCCCTGTGCATCCGCTGAAGTGTTCTGTTGTCTCTGCAAGCTCGCATCAGAGTCAGCCTGGCTGTCTCCGAGCTGCTTCAGCACTATGTCTTGAGCATACATCTTGCCAGGCTCTCTGATTTTTTCTGAAGAGCCAGCCCTCCTTCAAAGCTGAGAGAGCGCACACATCGCTGCAGCACTGTGTTAGACCTGCAGTGTGTTCTGATTAAAAATGGCAAGGATAGTGACTGAGCGCTGGAACAGCAGCAAGGGTGGTGGCCGTGGCAGTTTGGTGGGATCTTTAATGCTCTTTGCCCTTTGGTTGTTCGCCTGGGGGCGGTTGCTACTTGCCATAGGCGAGGGTAAAATTGCACAGAGGATAAATTGTCCTGCGTTTTGAAGAGGAACATTCCCTGTACATAAAATACTGCTTTAGACCAGGTCAGACTATGTGTTCATTTATTCCAGTAATTACTCTGACTGCCAGCAGGTTTCCAGGGTCTCAGGCTGAGAAGGGTCTTTCCCATCACCTCCTTACCTGACCTGTTTAAAACGGAGATATCAGGGACTGAATTTGGGACCTTTGGCATTAAATGTATGTGCTCAACCACAGACCTAAGGCCCATTCCCATAACAGATAAGGCTGTACACACTTCTTGTAAAGCCTGCCTAAGTGCCTCTGGGTGTGAGTAAAGAAGCAAAATAGCGTTCTTTAAGATGGCTTCGTTAACACTCCCTTGCTTTGATTCTGATTAAAGTGTTCAAGGCGGCTTCTGCAGAAAAGTAGGATATACATGTTGAAAGTAAGTAACTGCAGGAGATGATCAAACTCGAGTGACGAATTATCGTGACACTGCTGGAGTGCACTGCCTTAGTGAAGCTTTTATTTTATTTTACTTTTAAACTGCCCAATTACCCAAGTTCCCTGGGTGGTGTACAATACATTCAAAATTTAAAATACAAACAAATACAATGTAATGAGGCGGGAGGGTGCTTGGGGTTTTAAGGATAGTGACCCTAGAATTCTGGTAAGCATGAGGTGGGGTAATTTATTATTATTACATTTATATCCCATGTTTTATCCTCTTGCAAGGAACCCAAGCTGGCTTCCATGATCCTCCTCTCCATTTTACCCTCACAGCAACCCTGTGAGGTGGGTTAGGCTGAGTCAGTCGTCCAGTGGGCTTCATGGGCGAGTGGAGACTCAGTCATAGAATAGTAGGGCTGGAAGGGGCCTACAAGACCATCGAGACTTGAAGCCGAGTCCCAGTACACCACTCTAACCACTACACCACACTGGCTTTAATTGTGATTCTCCAGATGTTTCGAACTCCCAACTCCATCCCTGACTATCGGCCATGCTAGCTGAGGCTGACGGGAATTGGAGTCCATCATCCAGAGGGCCACAGGTTCCTTATCCCTGTTCTAGGCTGTTTAACTTGGCTTATCCATTAGAAGTGGACAGAACTGCAGCTTTCCCTAGTGGGGTAGAGTTGTCTCTTCTGCACTTTTCTGGGTTGTGAGAAACCTTATAACATGGCCAGTTGCTCCTGGTTGTCCAAAATAGCGCACAATGGTAAGGGATGCGAATAAGGCAGGCCGTTTCCTCGCTGAGACCTGTTGCCTTCCGAACAGGAGACCTCCAAAGAGAAGCTTGCGGAGCTGAGCAGTCGCCTGGGGAAGATGAACGCACCGGGGCAGAAAGTCGGGTTGCCGACTGGCTCCTTGGAGGCTGACGGTGACATACAGAGGAGGCTGAAACGGGCTCGACTGCTGGAATCCAAGTTCCGTGAGAGGAAAAAGTCAGAAGAGGTGGAGAAAGGGGGAAACGTGTCTCAACTCTGGCTGGCCACAAAGGATCCTGAGTCTGCAGCTGAGACCAGGTGGGAAAAAGAACTGTTCGGAGAATTGGCCTTGAATGAACAGCCCAACCCTAAGCAGAAGTCCACTGATCTGAGGCTGGGCGGGCTGGGCCTCCTGTGGAAAATTGTAAAATTACAATATAACAAAGATATTATTATTGCATTTCTGTAGTGCCCAATAGCCAAAGCTCTCTGGGCAGTCTACAAAAGATTGAAATATGAAAAATACAATATATTGCGGGGTGTCTGTCGCAGGGGTGGGCAACTTTGGGCATGGGGGGGTGCTTTCCACCTCCTGAACCTGCCCGAGGCAGCAAAAAAATGGCTGTTTGCCAGTATAGGTTCTTTGACAGGACAGGACAAATTTGTTCTGCAAATTTTCAAGCTAAATTTGACAGGACAAATTTAGCTTGAAAACAAATTTGTCCTTTCTGTGGATTTTGGCAACAAAAAGCCAATTTTATTCTTCCTTGGCATGGAGGGCGGGGGGCTGCATGCTGCCCACCCCTGGGCTGTCACAAAACAAGTCTCACGAAGAATGCGGAACTAGTTGCCTCCTCTTGCAGTCTCGCATTCAGGCTTCTTGCGCGCGTGGGTGCCCTGGCTAAGGAGCCGAGCTGTGACACGCCACCCACTCTTCTTCCTTCCCCATCGTCTATCAGTCAGAAGGCCCCAGCTTACCAGCGCTTCCATGCCCTCGCGCAGGATGTCCCCCCGGGGCTCGCGCTGCCTTACAAGTACAAGGTGCTGGCTGAGATGTTCCGTAGCCTGGACACCATCGTGGGGATGCTCTTCAACCGCTCGGAGACGGCGACCTTCAGCAAGGTCAAGCAAGGTGTCCAAGACATGATGCGCAAGTAAGCTTTCCTCTGCTGGGGTGGATGGAAGCTGGGACTGCGGGAGGATGCATCCGAGAGCGGTCAGGCCCGACGGGCAGAGAGAGCTACTGTTGGTCCATCCAGCAAATTAACGGCTCTTTCTAGTAGGCAGTCGGCTTCAGCTTGGTGATGGGGAACTTGGATGGTTTTAAAAATGGGCTAGACGGATTCGTTGCAAAAAATTATTTTTATTGAATTACGATCATATATTTTCAATGTAATCAGTGAGCACATAAAAATACTCTAACAAAACACAAACATAGGAAATTCAGTTGCAGTCAACTGGGATCACAGGAGTTTCAATGTATTAATAACCTTATATTATCCACAGAAATTTGTCAGGGGTTTAAGACTCAGTTGCAATTATTGAAATGTATCTCTCCATATCTGTCCATGACGTGATAGTGGTTTTCTCTGGGATCCTTGTTTGTTGATAAAGTCTATGAATTTATACCAGATTGTACAGAAGGTGTCAGATTCTTTTTGTTGTCTGTGTGCCCTTATCTGTTTAGTTAGTGTTTCATCCAAGACAGTATTCCAAAGGTAGTTATACCACACAATTATTGATCTGTAGACTCTTTCTAATTCTTTGCTATTAATTGACGAGATGCTGCCATCATAAAGGTCAGCAGTTCTTTGTCTGGTAAATACTGGTTAGACAAATTCTTGGAGGAGAAGGCTGTCAGTGGCTACTAGTCCTGATGGCTATGTGCTACCTCCAGGATCAGAGGCAGCACACCTCTCCGTACCGGCTCCTGGGGAACACGGCCGGGAGGGTGCTGTTGCACTCATGTCCTACTTGTGGGGTTTCCCAAAGGCAGCTGGTTGGCCACTGTGTGACCAGAATGCTGGACTAGATGGATCTTGGTCTGATCCAACAGGGCTCTTCCATTCTTCTGAGCTGTAATAACCAAGGGACGGTTACAGCAGTCTTATTACAAAGTGGTGAGGTACATTAGGATTCCAGTCCAGACTGGCTGGTCTTTTAAAAAAGAAGAAATAATAAGCTATGTAATTGACTACTTAGGATGAGCAAAAAATAATACTTCATGCAGCAACTCATTAAAAAGCATTCCTCAACCGGGTGCCCTCCAGATGTGTTGGACTGCAATGACCATCATTCCCAGTCAGCATGGCTAGAAATGGTGGGAGTTGGAGTGCAACACACCTAGAGGACAACAGGTTGTGGAAACCAGGATTAACCTGTAAAATCCATTGTACTTGACCAGCAGGTGGCTTTTAAAGAGGATTAGGTAAAGCCATGGAGGTTCGGTACATCAGAGCAGCTACTGGCAGTGATAATCGGCAGTGGAGCCTCCATGTTCGAGAGCAGGACACTTCCAACTTTCCCCCAGTATTGCGAGGTGGTTGTTGCCCTGCTCAAGGGCTTCCTGGGGTTTCTGCCTGGCTGGTGTTGGACCGGAGAGCGCTGGGCAGGAAGGACCTTGGGCCAAGCTCTTGCCTTCAGATTAATCTTTAAAAGGGGCACAAGTCTGTGCACTGAGGAGGTTTGCCTCTTTGTCTGCCAGACCTCAAAACCTCATGAACCCCCTGAGACTTGCTTGGGGTGCCATTTTCACTTTTTTATTTATGTATTATTTAATACATTTATTTGCCACTTTATTTTCAAAAAAATCTCTCTTAAGTGGTTGACAAAGAAAATACACTAAAATAAACATTTCTATAAATTAAAATCAAGCACGAACCATACCATAACTAATAGATGGGCGACGATCATTCCAGGTTCAGTTGTCTCCTTAGGGAAGGGTTGACCCTGGCCGTTAATATTTTCCCTGTCCTTCCGCAGGCAGTTCGAAGAGCGGAACGTGGGTCAGATCAAGACTGTGTACCCAGCCTCCTACACTCTGCGCCAGGAGAAGAACATACCTACCTTTGGCAGCAGCGGGCAGAAACGATGCACCTACCAACTTACCTTTGAACCTGTGCTGGGGGCAGGTACGTGTCTGGGCACCAGTGTGCTGTCTGCATCACAAGCGATGCGTCAATAAGCCAGGAGCGTGCCAGGTAATTCAGTTGTGAAGCACCAGCATGTGTTCCATGTTGAGCTCTGGACTAATCCATCCCGGACCCTCTTGCCCTGGGTGTGCCGTGGTAACCACTTCAGGTAATAAGTACATCCTGCAAGCTGCTAAAGACTGCACCACTACAAAACTGGAATGGAACATTTTGGTCGGATTGCAAAGAGACTACTCTGGCGTTTAGGTATATGGCCTCGCTGCTGCTTCACTAGATTTTATCCTGGGCACTTGATCTTGAGTTTAGTAGCCAGCCCGGAATGTAAAATGGGATGCGGTTGCTTCTTGCCAGTTGGATCTCATGGGGGTTCCTGAGCTGTCTTGTCTAGCTAAGAAGCTAATTATCATTCCCTCTATTTCCCAAGTTCAAGGGCTGAGTGCTGATCCTTATGTAGCCAAAACAGCACCACCTGTGTGCGAGAGGTAGGACCAGCAGGCTTGGGGGAATGCTGAGGTTTGCAGAAGTGTGTAATTTTTTTTTAAGGGGCTAGGACAAAGCAAGGTTGCACGCACAGAAAATGGCCAGGGAAAGAAGTGTAGACCAAAAGCCCAGCAAGCCCAGAGTGCAGGAGATGTCTGCGGCCTCTGCAGACAGCTGGCCCGGTCAGCACCTTCAAAGGCTCCCGGGTGTCCTGCCTTGGACTGGAAGGGTTTCCTGCTCTGGGCAGCCTTTTCACTTGAGAAAAGGCGATTTCAAAGGCAGGAATCAGGCTGGCTGACATCCAACGTGATCTGCAACTTCAGAGCCTCCCCCACAAGCAACATGATGTTTCAGGGCCTCCTTTGTTGTTTCTTGCACCCACGCTTCTTCTAAGGCAGGGGTGGGCAGCATCTGGTGCCTTCCAGATGTTTCAGATGGCAACCCCTATTAGCCCCAGCCAGTGGTTGGGAATTATGGGGGTTGTAGTCCAAGACATCTGGACAGCCCCAGGTTGCCTAGCCCTGCTTGAAGGCACTTGGGTCGGCATGCGCGGATGGGGAGATCCTGTTCTATCCTCAACACAATCTTGTAAAAGGCTGTGCTGGCTGGGGATGATGGGAGTCACAGTCCAGCACACCTGGGGGGCCCAGGGTAGGGCGTCTGGACTAGCCCAGATGGGGACTTGAACCTTCCACCTTCATCTCGGTTTCAGGAGAGAAGCTGTCAGCTGCACACCTCATGGAACGCCGGAAAATATTCGGCAGGAACCTGGTTAACATTGTCAAAGAGCATCACAAGGTGTGTGCGCGTGTCTCCCGTGTCCATGCGCCGACGCCTGGCCCCCTCTCCCTCCCGTTTCTTGTCTGTCCAGTATCAGTGGGGAAAGTCGCTCCTAGGCAGCGCTTGTCCCACAAGTTGTACAGCCTCAGCGCGGCCCGCGTGGGGTCCCAATCCAGCCCTCTGGGGGTCCCCAGATACCCTCGTTCCCGTTCCCCCAACCATCGAGCTTTTGGTGGTCGTGCAGTTTCCCCCTATTCTAAAAAGCTGAAATGCCTCTCCTCCTTGCTGGCGGGAAGAGCTTTAAGCTCAAATAGGCTGGTATTTCGGCCTCGCCCACCCACCACTGAACGCAGCCCCCACAAGCTTCTCCGAAATGGAGCGTGGCCCTCAGGGTGAAAGAGGTTTGACCCCCCCCATTGTATAGCATGAGCTGCTGCAGGGCGGCGTCCTCCACCTGGGCACAAGCAGAGACGCTTCTCCCTTGTGCTCCCTTCCTGCGTCTCCCCGCAGGCATTCCTGGCCTCCCTCCACCCTCCCATGGCGATCCCAGAGCACAAGCTGACCAGGTGGCACCCGCGGTTCGACGTGGACGGAGTGCCCGACATTGTCGCCACGGAGCTGCCCCAGCCCCCCCAGGCGGACAGGATCAGCACGGCTCAGGAGGTGCTGGCCAAGGCACGCAGCATGCTGACCCCAAAGGTAGGACTGGGCACGAGCGGGAGGCCCTCTGCCTGGGCGCGGAGAGCGGAGGCAGTGGCTTGGCCGTGCTTGGCAACGGGATGCTGTAGGAGATCCTGCAGGGCGGCTGATATGTTCTTACCCCATGCCAGCGGTGGCTGGGATAGCTCCTTTAGGGTTCTGACTGCAACCTGGAGCAGATTCGCCACCCCACTGACGTCAGAGTCACCAACCTCCACTGCTGCTTCCCTGTCCGTTTCCTTCGTGATGGTGAAGGGTCTCCACCCCATCCATAATGGGCCTTTCTATTGTTTTGGTCCCCAAACCCGGAGCTGTGTGACTTTTGGCTCCTCCTCTCTTGTCCTGCAGACACAAGCCAGCCAATTTCCTCTGTGGGGCCAATTCAGCGTGGGCCTAGCAGTGGTTTTCCTTTCTCTTTCTGACAGGTCAGACATTTAGGTTTCAGTATCGGACAGGGAAAGCTTGTTTCCTTAATCCTTTTCATTTTGTTGTTAATTACTCAGGTGCGGGAGAGAGGGGGAGGCTGACTGCTCCACTCGCCCAGTCCTCTGCCTACGGGAGAGTAGTCCCCGGAGTGCTGCACCATGCAAAGAGTGCAGCGCTACTGCAGCTGCTGTCAAGGCCCCTCCTTAAGCTTTTAGCCTTTTTTGATGCGCCATTCAAAGGAGAGAGAGAGAGAAAGAGGATGCGTGTGTTGGAGGGGGAATCGATAGAGTTTGGGATCATTTTTGCAGCTTGTGTGCTTTTCAAAGGCCTGCCCTGAAGGCCATTACAGATATTTTTCAGCAGTGTAATCTCTGCTTGCCACATGAGAAACCACTGGCCTGTGGTGGCTGTTCCACCCTCTCACTCTCCCCCCCCCCCCCCGGCTCTCTCTGCAATAGATGGAAAAAGCCTTGACCAACCTGGCCCTAAGGACAGCCGAAACCAGCCCCTCTGCACTGGAGTCTCCTCAGCCGGCCCGGCCTGCTCCAGCTGACACGCCTGGCAGCCTGAAAGGGGTGTCGCAGTCCTTGTTGGAGAGGGTGAGTGCTGTGCCTTCACTTTGCCTTCTCTTCTGTGGGCCCTGAGGAAGTGAAAAAAATGGGTCTACAGCAGACGTGGGCAGACTGCAGGCTGGCAGGATCCATGTTGGGCGTAGTTTTTTTACTAGAACCTGGAAAGATCCAGCAACCAGAGTCTACAGTGGTGACATGGGGGAGTAGCGGCAGGGGTGAAATGACCTCCTGCACCCCTCTGGTTGAATAAACTGTACAACCAGAGTACACTGAAGTAAGGAAGAAGCCCCCTTTTCCACCCTGTTTAAACTGTTGGGGGTCTGAAATGGTTCCTCGTGTGCTGCAGGTTGCCCAGTGATCCAGCGCTGGATCCTGCTCTGCCTCCTGCTGGCCCCTCCTCAGTAGCGGAAAGCCAGGACCCAGCAGTACCCTAGGTCCCATCTGGCTGATGGGGGCGGCCTCTCTCAAGGGACTGGCCTGCCTCGGCAGACGGGGGCCGTTGGGTGCCGGCAGCTTAAGCGACAGCCAAGAACTCCGAAGCTACTCACTCTCTACTTTTTGTTTTGCTGTTATTGACTTACTTACGGCATTTATAAACTGCTCTCTCTTAAAAATAAAAAAAAAGATTCCTGAGCGGTGCATAGTAAAGGAAAAGGGGACTCAAAACATTCAGAATCGAGTTGTGCCAATGAAACCATGGCTGGTCACTCAGGAAAGGCTCGTTTAAATAGAAATGTCTTTAGCAGACGCCAGAAACAAAGTGGCTGGCAGGGAACTCCAAGGAGAGGGAGCCAGGACACGGAAAGCACGACTCTGAGTGAACTACAGGCGGACCACAGGTCCACGTGGAGCCCCCAGGAGTGCCTCCTCCAACGAGCCCGGTGACAGGGCAGCCTGATGAAGGAGAAGTCGTGCTCTCCACCATTCGGATCCCAGCAAAGCCTCCAGCCTGGCCTGGCAGCAAATAGGCTGCCAAGGCTGTTCCTTCCGCCATGGTGCTGCGTGCTGAAAAGGGGTAGCCCCCAACAGCATCTGAGATCTGCGTCTTGCACTGGCTGCAGCTTCTGGGCTGACCCTAAGGGCAGCCCCACGTAGAGTGCAGTGCTGCAATCCAGCCCTGAGGTGGTCAGCCTCAGGCAGGGCTGGATTGCATTCTGAGATTCCTGTGTTGAGCAGGGGGTTGGACTAGAGGGTCTTATAGGCCCCTTCCCGCCCTACGATTCTTTGAGTCTAGCCCGTGTCTTGCTGTGGCCAAGCTACATTCTCCCTCTGCCTACCTGCCCATCTCTCTCCCCAGATCCGAGCCAAGGAAGCTCAGAAGCTGCAGGCGTTAATGACGCGAAACCCGCAACAGGAGCAACGGCTGGACATGCTGGGCCGCCTGCCGGAGATGGCGCGGGTCCTGCGCAACGTCTTCGTTGCGGAGAAGAAGCAGGCACTCTCCCTGGAGATGGCGTGCCAGCGGATGATGGCCAGCTACCGCTCGCTTATGACGCTCGGTAAGGGGAGTGGGGCTGGGTGACCTCTGTGGGAGAGAAGGTGGCATCTGATGGTCTGACACGTGCGCTTTTAGGAAAACATGGAGCTGGTCTGCCCTGGGGATGCTCGTATGCAGAGGCGGCCCGTTGGTCCACAGCTCTGGGTTGTCTACTCCAGGAGTGTTGAACCTGTTTTAGCCTGAGGGTTGCATTCCATTTCAGAGATGTACTCAGGGGCCATATTCCGGTGGTGGGCGGCACCAAAATTACCAGTATATTTGAGCTGTAAGTTCTTCCTGCCACTAACTCAGCCTTAGGAGAGGCATTTCAACCTTTTACAAGGGGGAGGGGAGAACTGCATAGAAGCTGGTAGTTGCAAGGAAGGAAGGGGTTGGTGCCATCTGGGTAACCCTGGACTGGGACCCCAGGTGGGCTCGATTTGGCCTGTGGCCTGAGGTTCTGCACCCCTGGTCTCCTGTAACTGGCCATGTCTCTCCAGCATCTCAGGCAGAGAAACTGTACTTCTCCCTTCTACCCAGAGATGTTGGGGATTGAACCTGGGACCTCCTGCATGCAAAGCAGGGCCCTACGTTTTAGATCCAGGTCTTGAGGGGAAAACTAGCAGGTTTGAACTGCAGAGAAAGAGACTTCCTGCTGGCTTCTTGGAATAGGGTAACCCTGTTGGCAGTGGCAGGTTTTGCTTTGTCGACTTCCAAAGTTCAAGCCGATGTCCTGCTTTCTCAGCAGTACGGCAAAAAAGTTAAGATCTCTTGTTGCTATAGTGAGTACGTCATTGGAATATTACTCTTTTATTTCTTTGTGACTTTGGTTGAAATCAAGATAAGAGTTGAGGTGTTCTACTGAGGAGCTCAAGAGCTGGTCTGTTTCGGGGCGGGGGGCTTAATTTGTTGGCTGCTGTTCTTCTGTTTTTAATTTGTTTTTCTGTTATGTTTTAGTGAAGGTTTTGTTTTTAATCTGCGTTTTATTGTTAGCACCTTGAGCACCAGGTTTTGGTGGAAAGGCAGGCTCCAAATTAAGCAAATCTGCAGCACGGGGGGCTACGTAACGTTCTCCAAACCCACCGTTTTCCTTGCTCTCTGGCAGTTTCCTCTGTATGGGAAGCCATTTGGCCACAGCAACTCCCTTTCCCAAACTTTGCCAACCTGGTGCCCTCCAGCTGTTTTGGGCTACAACTCTAAGCATGCTTGGCCATTGGCCTCTGCTTGCTGGGGATGATGGGACTTGCAGTGAGCACGGGTTTCCTGTTGTGGACATGGGCTGTGTGCTCTTGATGGAACCATTGTTTGGTTTGCTAAAAATGGGAACAAACTGGCCAGGTGGCCAGCAGATAGAGTTCTTGCTCTATAACATCATAAAGATCTTGAGAAGAGTTGCCGCTTTAATAATGGCGTTAGCTGTTAGTAAACAGACTTAATAAGAGCCGGTGTCGTGTAGTGGTGAGAGTGTTGAACTGGGGGCTAGGAGTTCTGAGTTTTAGTCCCCACTCGGCCATGGAAGCTCACTGGGTGACTCTGGGCTCATCACAGACTCTGGGCCCGTCACAGACTCTCAGCCCAACTTACCTCACAGGGTTGTTGTTGTGAGGATGAAATGGAGAGGAGGATAATGTAAGCCGCCTTGGGTTCCTTGCTAGAGGAAAAATGGTGGGATATAAATGCAATAAATAAATAATAAGGCGGGTGAAATAGGTTGTATTAGAGAAAATTGATTGTGTAATGCTCAATTTTAAAGCTTGTATGTTTTACGTTGATTTCCTCAACCAACACTTTTATAAAACTTGGAAATCAGTACCAGGGAACTTTTAACCTTAATTTTAGTTTGTTGGCCCTGAATTATCAGTCATTTTCTTTCATCTATGTCTAATTTGCTTGTTTTACCTCTATAATATTCTGGATATTTTCTTTTTTATGTTGTGATGACCTAGGCTTATAAACAATAAAACCAAACTTAATGGAAACTGTTGCACGGGAGGAATGAGTCAGGTGACACAGCAAGGAGTGGTGGTGGTTTTGTCGCTTATCTGTTGCTTATCTTTCCTTGTCCGTGCAGGAGAGATGGAGAAGCACCTTCGTCTCTTCTCAGAGCTGCTTCCGGACTGGGCGAGCATCCTTCCCATCCGGAAAGAGACGTACATCAAGCTGAACAAAAGTGTGGACCTCAATGTCGTCACAGAGAGGTTGGCTGCAAAGATGCGGGAAGAGGAGCAGCGTTGATCCTCCACACCCGGAGCAAGACCTCTGGCATAACAACTGTGCAGTTCTTGTTGAGATCTACTTTGGGCAAAGACTCTTCTGGACGAGCTTTAGCTGGAGACATTTGTGCATTTTTCTCTCCTTCCAGTTATTAGAGGCACCGGTAAAGCAAAATTGGGAAATACCCTGGCTGCTTTTTAAGAAATAGGTGGTTGTTCTCCTTTTCTCCCTTTTTGGTGAGGTGAAAATGCCAAGCCATGACCACTAGGGGGCAGCACTCTCAAAACTCCTGGAAATTCCCTCTGGTTGGCGTAACTTCAAAGTACCAAACTTTTGCCCTGTTTACATGTTAAATGATCTTCCTCAATGCAGCTTTTCCATGCTGGATTGGGTGAGGCATGGAGAATGACTATGCAGGACCACAAAAATTCTACCTTCCTTTTTCATGATGCAAGAGTTTCCATTTACTGAGCTGGGCCGGGCAGAGATGGGCTGCTCTTTTCCAGGAAAGGAGTTGGAATCTGTTTCCTCCAGGCTTTTAAAGGGATGCTAGTGCCGCGGGGATGAAAAGTACCTTTTTATTTTAAAAAAGGATCTGTGCTGTTTTGAAATGTGACTTGCATATGAACTTTGGCATTAAACTTTTTTCAAGAGAGTGCTAGGAGTAGTGCTTCTTACTACAAGTCTGTTACTTGCCTCCCAGCTTCAGTGAAAGGGCAGTGACCCACACAGCCTGCGTAGCCAAGGCGTTACTATGCACAGATGGTTGAGACGGGCTCTTTGTGCCCTCCAGCCATTATATTCCCCTACAGCAACACAATACGCGGCCTCATCAAGGGAGCTAGATCACCAGCTGCCACTGCAATGGAGGAAAGGAACAGGGGCAGCGGATAGAGGTGAATGGGGAAAGGAGCAGGGTCTTGGTACATCCAGTCTCTACCCTGAAAAGGCTTGGAGCTCTCGCCCGTTGCTCCTGCAGTCATGGGCTTGGCAAACAGTGGTGTTGAACCTCAGGCCCAGGGGCCAAATCTGGCCTGCCGAAGATCCCAACCTGGCCTTCCAAGCTTCCACGGCTGTCCCATTGCACTAGGCACGACTGCATCCCCTGCACGGGCAAAGTTGGTTTCCTGGCTTTTGCACAATTCTTCCCCCATCCTAAAAGGTTGACATGCCTCTCCTGAGGCATAGTCATTGGCAGGAAGAGCTTTATGCTCAGACCCCGGTTCTTTTGGACTTTTAGTCCTGACCCCTTTGCCTTCGGAATGCAGCCCCCGACAGTCTCCCCAAAATTGAATTCACCCATTGGGCTGAAAGAGGCTCTCCATCCCTGGTGTAAAATCTGTGTGCGTGTGGGGGAAGAGTAGACTTCCTTATGGATATATGCATATCGCATCTTGCCCTGGCATTGTGCTGTCTCACCTCTAGCTGCGGGGTTGTTCTTTCTTGCTCCTGCACAACCCCACATGGCCTCCTGTATGGGAGGCCTGTTGTGCATCCTGGCAGCAGCTGTCTCTGAGCAGCTGTGGGTGTTCTGAAGGAGGCAAGCGCCTGGCCTCAAGCTAATAATGACCGAAGTTCAGATGCTGCCCTCCTCAAGCTTCTGCCTATTTATTGCAAGGTGAGTGGAGGGGTGTTCGTGGTTGGCTAGCCATCTCAAATCAGTTGAGTTAGGAAGTAACCCAGTGTCCTCATCTGTGCTTGTATAGCCCTCGAATTTGATGGCTAAATAGGGGCTTGATCTCGGGTCGCAACCCAAGTCTTGTCTCTCGCCCTGCAGTCCCACATTGCTGAGCTTGTGCCGGTTCTGGATCGCACTATCCTATTTACAAAGCCACCAGCGGTGGAGCATGTTCTGCAGGCAGGAGTCTCTTCTGTGCCCAGAGTAAGTTGTTCAAGCGCCTCAGCTTGTAGAACGGAGGTTTCTTCAGTCTCCCCAGCACAACCTTCTCCTTAGGCTGTGGCTGCTACTTAAAAGGATTTTTAAGCTGCTCATCAGTAAACTCTGGGCAGCAAACGAGAAAGCAGAAACCAGCAGATGACAGACGAACTGGAACAGCAGCAGGCCTTGAACCTGCCTGCAATCGCCTATGAAAAACCAGGCAAGGAATGGGTGTGTAACAAGTCCGCATGGTGTATTCCGATGGCAAAAAAGAGCGGCAGAATACTTCTGTTCATCTAGGGAAAAGAAACTGGCCTTTTCTCTCAGAAAATGGGGAATCCAAACTGCTCTCTTGTTCCCAGCAACCCTAAGGGCAGCTGCAGGTCCAAACCATTGCATGACCTGCATACACCACCACCCTGCCCCCTAAAAGGTAAAGGTGTCCCCAACCAGTCGTGTCCGAATCTAGGGTGCGGTGCTCATCCCCGTTTCTAAGCCGAAGAGCCAGCGCTGTCCGAAGACGCTTCCGTGGTCATGTGGCCGGCATGACTGAACACCCAGGTGCACGGAACGCTGTTAACCTTTCCCGCCGAGGCAGTACCTATTTATCTACTTGCAATTTCTTGCTTTCGAACTGCTAGGTTGGCAGAAGCTGGGACCGAAGACGGGAGCTCACTCCGTCATGCAGCACTCGGGTCTCGAACTGCTGACCTGCCGACCTTCCAGTCTGCAGTTCAGCGTCTTAACCACTAAGCCACTGCAGCCACCCTGCCCCCTAGTAAGGGTTTTTTTCCCCTCCCCTATTCCTCTGCCTCCCCTAAACCTGTTTTTTGTAACAATTTGCCTGATGAAGAGCTCTGGAGATCTCAAAAGCTTGCACATTTTTTGGTGATCTTTTGGTTGGCCTACGTATGATGCCGATATAGATACTGGAATTTTTCTCTTGGAGCAGTTTCTAAGGTAGCAGAACAGGAAGCCCTCAATCTCACACGGCGCACAGAATGGGGCCACTCCTGCTCTAGAGTTGGGGGTTTCTCTGCCTGATAATTAGAACAAAACAATGTAAGCAAAGAAGTATAGGATCTATTGCAGCATGATTTTATTGTAACAGATTTACCAACCAGAATGATTCTGCAGATGGGACAAACTTTTGCTGCAAGGGATTAAGAGTGAATTCAGGTTTAAACCATTTCAGGTTTATTAATTTAATTTCTATACCACTCAAAAGCCAGGGCTTTCTCTGTTGCTGGGAGACTTGGCAACCAGGCACCTTTCAGATTGTTTGGACTACAACTCCCACAATCCCCAACTGGTGGGCCTGCTTACTAGGGATGATAGGGCTTATAGTTTAAAAACCCACCGTATGCAGGGTGCCAGACTTGGCAACCCCTGGACTCTAATCCTCTTATTCATTCATTATATTTCTATACCGCCCCATAGCTGAAACTCTCTGGGCAGTTAACAAAAAATATTGTAGATTCCAGCGAAGGAGAAGAAACGCTTCTTGCTGGCAGAGATGGTGCCTTTTCATTCGAGCCCTAAAATAAGACAACGATGTACTCTCACCATCACTTACTGCTGTGCCCACATGCTTCCACAGCGTTCTATGTAGTTGTAACAATAAGACGGGAGAGTGCTTTACCTGCAAAAGGCCTCTGGGTTGCTAATGATGTCAGAGCTGAGAATGCCATGTTCCATTAGCAAGAAAGAAGCGATTGCTCGCCTCCTAGCATGATTAAGCTAGTTGTATTTTGAGAAGGCACACTTGGTGAGTAAGAGCTTACTCAAGAGCATTTGAATAAGCTCTTACTCACCAAGATTATAGCAAGAATCGAGTCTTGAGTTCCGGTGAGGTTTTTCCCCGCCCCTTGTTAGGCTGAAGGCTGACCTTCCCCCTGCAGAGAGAGCCCAACAAACTTCTCCAGGACAAAGGACAGGCCCTTTTGCCCTTTTGGTCCTCTTTAGAAAACACACACACAGCTCACGTGAGATACCAAAATAATTCAGTCTTGTTAATTGCACGTCTACAGCAAAGCCCAAGGAACTCAAAAGACCACAACAACAGCTCCAACTCATTGAGAGCAAGGGTCAGGTGAGGGGAGTAGGGGGGAGAAAGCAATGCTTCTAGGGGGCAATCTCGCTGTGCTGATGCCACTGAAGCAAAGGTGGAGGACGTCTGGCTGGGTGCTGTTTCATCCCCATGAGTGGAAGGGGGGGGGAGGGGGAGGGAGAGAGAGAGGGGAAACTTGTGCGGTACTACAAGCTGCTGGTCTCCCGCGTGCTAGAAGCTGCTGGTCTCCGGGGTCAGTCGTAGTGCAGCAGAGAGTAGAGGGGGAACGGTTTGAGCGCTTCTGCTCCCTTGAGGAACTTTAACTCTATGAGCACCACACAGTCCAGGACGCTGGCCTGCAACTTGGACATCAGCTCACAGGCAGCTCGCATAGTCCCTGGTTGAGAGAGAGGGGCTGTCAATGCAGGTTGGCAAGACAGAGAAGACAAACTTCGCAGCTCAGTTGCTACTGCTGCTGCCTCCACTGTTACACCTGAAAAGCAGTCTACAAATGCTTAAAATAGGCATTAGTGGGGGCCGTGGCTGAACACACAGTACAGAAGTACACACACACACAAACAGGAACCAGGGTAGCTGGGGGAGCCCCTGAGAAAAATCCAGTCGGGCAATATTTTTTTTAAGACCAGCCCAAATGTCACAAAATTGTGCATGCTTTCGAGTTCTCCAGAACTTTTCATCGGGATGACAGAAGAAACAGTAAAGTCCAAAGCTTTGGCCAGGTGGTATGGCCAAAAGGCCTGCCGTTTTGACAGACCCGGTCTCAAAACGGAGATATGCAATCTGAACAGATTAGTCGGGTACGTGTTGCTGGTATCAGAGTACACCTAGCAGTTCTCTTTCTGCAAGTGCACTGAAGAGTTCTGGAGAATCCAAAAGCTTGCAGAGTTTTGTGGAATTCTGGTGGGTCCTAGTAAAGGCACTGCCCAACTATGGAGTACAGAAGTTGGTATTGTAAGAACACATATATAGTTCAAGGTAAAGAACAGCAACAGACAATTATTTTTTCCAGCTGCAGAGATGAGCTCAAAAAAGGCTGGCAAAGTCTGAGCAAATCCTCCCCCCGTTCTTTATTGTGTAATTTTCCCCATTTGCTGCTCGTTCCTTCCTTTTGGGGGTTTCCCAAATGTTACCAAGTACTGACCACAAGTTTGCGAACTTCCTCCACATCTGCAAACTTTCCTGGAACAAATTTTAAGTAGTAGAGATGCTCCCTTTGGGTGCAATCACAAAAGGCTGGGCCAAAGAATTGCAGTTCCTGCGGCAGTGCATTCAGTTTTACAAGAATGACTCCTCAGCTGAGACAAAAAGCCAAAGGGAGCCGTGTGGGCTCGTAAGAACAACACCAACATCCCTATGATCAGGACTATATCTTTATTAGGGCCACCCAAAATGTCACAAAATAACATGCAAGCTTTTGAGTTCGGCAGAACTCTTTATCAGGTTACATGGGAAACAGGGCAAAAGGTAGGGGGGGGGGTGCGCGCGCGGTGGGTGGGGGTGGACTGTGCATGTAGTCAGTCTTAAAATGGAACATGGAAGGAAATCGCCAACATTCAGATTAGGCTCTAGTGTAGCTTTCCCCAACCTGGTGCTGGCTGGGGGGTTGTGGGAGCTGTAGTCCAACACCTCTGGAGGTCACCAGTTGGGAAGGCTGCTCTTGTAGGTGCTGTGATGGTTTCAGCTGCACCCAGGACTGTCCCTAAGACTCCTGGGATGAAGAAATGATCAACTGCTGGTCCCCCATTTTGGAAAATGTAGGGTGCAGAAAGCCCTAGATTGGAAAAGAAGCTACTGCTGACCCTCTGCCCCAACACACAGGGTGACTCTCCCTTCCTCTCACCTCCTGTGGCGATCAAGTCGTCAACTAAGATCACTTTTTGACCTGGCTTCACCGCATCCTTCTGGACTTCGAGCTCAGCCTGCAGGATGTAAAAGAAAACTCAGGTTTACTCTTGCCCAAAGGGGCAACGCTGGCATGCGGTGGTTCTAATGCCACGGAGACCACATGCCACTGTATTCTCAAAAGGCACCCCCCGATGACTGAAGCATGAATCATCGCTATCCAAGCTGGATTTGGGATCCTTTGTTTTACTCAAGCATTCCCTGGCGCCCTCCACATGTGTTGGACTACAGCTCCCAGCATCCCCAGCCAGCTGGCTGGGGATGCTGGGAGTTGTAGTCCAACACATCTGGAGGGCGCCAGGTTGGGGAAAGCTGCCTTCTCTATCCCCCACCCTCGACCCAGCTCCTCAAAGAAATGATTACCTTGCCATATTCAAGGGTGTAGGAGGCAGATTCCGTGGGACCCGGGAGCTTTCCCCTTTTCCGAACCAGCAGAAATCCAACTCCCAGTCTCTGTGCCAAAACTGGCCCAAAAAGGAAGCCGCGGGAATCGAGACCTAGTGGAAGCAGAGTGAAGACAGGGTGCATGGCATGATCCCAGCTCTGCCATGTTAAACTGCAACTCCAGGATAGACTTTGGACTGTGAGTAGAGAGTTTGGCCTGGTACTTACAAATGGCAGATGAGGTTGTAAACCAGGCTTTCTGGCCTGTGCAAGGTCAGACTGCAGGTGGGGGTGAGAACGCTTCCCCGTATAGTATAAAAGAAGGCTCGCATGTAGAAAGCTAGCCTATCCAGGGGAAAGCCAGGCTAGAACTTTCCCTTGCACAGGCCCATTTTGTGTGCGTGCAGGAAATATTTCTGTACGAAGGAACATTCAGCCATGTCAGTCCCCTCCCTCCTGCAGTCTGTAGAAGTACATTCCAGAAACAAGAACTATCAATTTAAAGTATTTTCATCCCGCTTCTCAGCAGCTTACAATCTGTCAGTACATGAGAAAGTTTAATGATTGACTGTAAAGGTTGCAATCTAAAAATTATACAACACACAAGGAAAATGGGACAGGGAAGGAAGAGGGAAAAACTATTTGCACCTCCTCATCTGTATGTGAGGCTATTCAAGGCAGACCTAATCAAAGCAAACACAAGCACTTTTTGCTTTTAAAGCAGCATTGCATGTGGCAAAATCTAAATGCTAAAACATTATAACCCTTTGCAAACGGTCTGAAACTGCGGAAAGTCTTCCAATGACCTCCTGCAAGACACTCACCTCCTGCAATGCAGAGTAACCAAAACCAGCTCTCATTAGTCTGGTGGAAGTGGGGAGGGGTTTGTAGGCAGGATAGGGAGGGAGGGAAGGTTCACTGCACGCTTGCACTCCTGTCCCTTTCTCTTTGGAAATCCTGCCCTGTCCCCACAAGCTGGGTCCCTGGGTGGAAAGCCACATCCAGTTTTTGAAAGCAGGCCTGTCCCGACTCACCTGCAATGTAATCAACCTCTGGGTGCGAGGCTTTGACATGGGCTTCTAGCAGATCGATGGCGGCTCTGAACGCGAGAGGGTCCTTCAAGAGCTGGCTGATATCGCTAGCAGGACAGAGAAGCAAGGCATTTCACAAGCCTGGAAATATAAACCCCACCTGGAAGAGCAGCTGCAGTTCCCTCCAAGGATTCCTACAGCACCAGGGCCAATGTTTGGAGCTAGCATAATAAATCCCGCTCGCCCAGGATCATCCCAAGAAGAGTGACATGGCACCGACACGCCTGCCTTTATACATGTTCCTGTTCAATGTAATGGGGCCAAAATGGGAATGGAAGGCAATGGCCCTGTTTGCATGTCATGACTACCCAGGATTTTTTTAAAATCCTAGGTAATCCTGAACCATTAGAGTTCTGTGTATGGACATCTCATAAGAACAGAAGAAGAGTCCCGCTGGATCAGACCAAGGGTCTGCTTAGTCCAGCATTCTGTTCACACAGTGGCCAACCAGCTGTCGACCGGGAACCCACAAGCAGGGCATGACCACAACAGCACCCTCCCGCCCATGTCCCCCAGCAACTGGTGTACACAGGCATACTGCCTCTGGTACTGCAGGTAGCACGTAGCCATGAAGACTAGTAGCCACTGATAGCCTTCTCCTCCATGTGTTTGTCCAACCCCCTTTTAAAGCCACCCAAATTGGTGGCCATCACTACATCGTGTGGGAGCGAGTTCCATAGTTTAACTACATGCTGTGTGAAAAAGGAGTTCCTTATGGCAGGACTGGTTCTCCCACCAATCAGCTTAATGGGATGACCTGTTTGGGTGAGAGCGGGAGAAAAATGTCTCCCTATCCACATTCTCCACACCAGGTATAATTTTGTACACTTCTATCGTGCCTCCCCTGACCCTCCTTTTTTCCAGGCTAACCAATCCCGGCTGTTGTGACCTTCCTGCACAGGGAGTTGCTCCAGCCGTTTTAGTCGCCCTCCCCTGCACTTTTTTCAGTGCAGCACAATATCTTTTTTTTAGGTGTGGTGACCAGAACTGTACACAGTATTTTAAGTGGTCACACCATAGATTTATATAAATTGTTTATCTCGATAAACAGCCCAGAGATGACGCATCCCTGGGTTGTTTAGCTGAGCAGGAGTGACTGTTCCCACTTGTACACAACTACCTGGGGTTAAAAAACACCCCGGGTAGTTACGATATGCAAACCAGGTCCATCGGTTCCATAACCATAGATGCTTATGGAGAAGGCAGCCAAAACACCACGTTTCCAATTAAAGAAATCTTAGTGCATGATATGAGTTTAAGGATGCAATTCTATATATACTTGCTTGGGAGTAAGTCCTATAAACTCAGCGGGGCTTATTTCTGAGTGGACATTCAACGGATTGGTCAGTCAGTTCAGTAATTAAGTGGGCATGTATCTGCATGAATAAGAATGGAGCAAAATCCCCAGATACTTTTAATATTCTTAGGTGACACATACTGCGTGTTACAACAGGCCTCGTCTTTAAAAAGGCGTTCTCCTCCCCGCACCACACACACACGCGAGGGGAGACATCTGTTGAGATAGTTCCTTCTATCAGAAGTTTGTATAACTTTTTGTATTAAAATAGCTTTTAAAAATATGCTGCCCAAATTAATCACAGCACCTTGTTAGTGATCTAATCGATTCATCTAGCACAGCCTTCCTGAACCGGGGGCCCAGATGTTTTAGCCTACAACTCTCGGCATTCATGAGCGTTGGCCATGCTGGCTGAAGCTGACGGGACCAGGCTGGAGAAGGCTGATCTAATGGGTAGACGAGTCGATTAAACCAATAAAACGGTGCCCTGATGCCAGGAGAAGCACTGAAACCGCTGGATCAAATTCTAACCATTTCAGGGCTACTCCCCCACGGAAGCGGGCTCTGCCTTTCAGGCCCAGGCACCAGCCCTTCCCAGACGGAGGCAGATGATGAGCTAGAAAAGAAGCTGGGGGTGAGTCCGCCCAGGCATGGAAAGAAAGGGAGGGGAGAACAAGGTCACTCCACTTTGTGCTGTGGCCTGCTGGCTCCCCTGCCAGTCAGAAGGGTTTAAGGCAGCTTTCCCCAATCTGCTACCCTCCAGGTGTCTTGGACTACAACTCCCATCATTCCCAGCCAGGGGAAAGCGCCAGGTTGGGAAATGTCTGCTCCGCACCTCCCGTGCCAACTCTCACCCACCGCAGGCCAAGCGCAAGAATTGTGACATGCCTGCCCAGCCGCTGCCCTTCTCAGCCAGGCCTCCGTTTCCTTCCTCTGCTGCTTTCCCCACGTCCGTCCCTAGACTGCAACCCCCTCGGGGCGCGGGCACGTGCGTGCGGCTTTCGTTAAGTCTTCCCCCTCTTCATCCTCCTCACTCCTCACACCGAGCCCTGGCGCCTCTTCCATGCTGGGGGAGTCTACGCCACCAGAGCGGAGAGAGAGGAGCTCCCCCGAGCATGCGAAGAGTGCATTTTCCTGGGCAACCGGAGAAGCCTGGCCTTCTGCTCGCGGCAACGGACCGGGCCCCGCCTCTCCCTCCCTTTCCCCGGGGAGCAGCCGAGATCCTCGAGGCCCGGCCCCACGCGGACTGAGGAAGGGGGGGGGGCGCGCTGCCCTCTGCACAGGCTCAGGGGCCCTCTCGGGATTTTGTCACGAGGTCCAGGAGGGTTTACCGGAAAATGACCCCCGGCGAGGGGAAGTCTGGGAAATCCCGGATCTGCCCCCGGACCAAGCGCCGCTTCTGCTCCTGCTCCGCGTTCATGGCTCAAGCCTCGTTCCCCGGGCCAGCGCCACCGCGCATGCGCGGGAGAGCGTGGGGGCCCGGGAGGAACCACCGGGTGGAGACAAAGGGGGGGCTTAGGGAGGAACCACCGGGTGGAGACAAAGGGGGGGCTTAGGGGGGAACCACGCTCCCGGGCAGCGCAGGGGGAGCCGGGGCCAGCGGGCCCTCCGGGGCTCGCTCCGGCCCGTGGCTGTTTCGCTTCGCGCGTGGCGGCGGCGGGACTGAGTCGCTCCCAGGCGCCTTGCCCACCCGGACCGTTCTGGCCCCGTTAACGGGGCGCAAGCCCAGCCCCTGCTCCGGGGAGCGCGCCGGGCGCCCGCCTCGAGGCTCGGTGCCCGTCGGCAGGGCGCGCGGAAGCGCTCGCCTGGGCCGATGCCGCGTTCCGAAGGCGGCCGAGGAGAGGGCGCCGCGGGGGCCCTCCGCGCGAGGAAGCGAGCCCGCTCGCAGCGGGCAGCGGGCCCCCGCGCGCAGCAGGACGGGGCTGCGTCGTCGCTCGGGGCTGCGCAGGACGGGGGTTTCCGGAGCTAGCCGGGACCCGGGGGCGCCCCAGCCCCGCGCCTTGCTCCGCGCAGGCTGCGGCGGCAGCACCCTGGCGGGGGGCCGTCCAGCCCGCCGTTAGCGCGCGCGGCCCCTTGCAGAGGAGCCGTGCGGAGACGGAGCCTGCCCCGAGGAGCGCGCAATAACAATGAAAGCAACGATGCGGAGGAGGCGAGGACAGAGGCAGTGGTGAAGGGGGAGAATGCCTGGACGCGCGCGCTGAGCCGTGCCTTCAGCCGAGGACGGGGCTGGCAGGGTTATGCCGAGGACTTCACTGGAGAGGTGGGGTTTGAGGAGGGAATCGGCGGGGGCATCACACAGGTGTCCTGGGAGGCAGTTCCAGGCGTGCCCTTCGGAAGCTGCAGCTGGTGCAGAACGCGGCGGCTCGCCTGATTAAAGGCAGCCGCTGGCGAGATCACATCACTCCAGTGCTGAAGGAGTTGCACTGGTTACCAGTTGTTTTCCGGGCCAAATTCAAGGTGTTGGTTTTGACCTTTAAAACCCTATGTGGTTCCGGCCCAGCCTATCTTAAGGAGCGCCTCCAGCAGCACCAGACAGGCCGCTTAACAAGATCAGCCTCGGATGGCCTTCTCTCTGTCCCATCAGCCAGGACAGCTAGACTGGTGGGGACGAGGGAGAGGGCCTTCTCTGTGGTGGCCCCCACTCTGTGGAACTCCCTCCCTAGGGAACTCCGTCATGCCCCCTCTTTAATGAGCTTCCGTCGTGCATTAAAAACGTGGTTGTTCAGGCAGGAATTTGGGGTGGGTTAGGGTATTTTAGAAAATGTTTTTATTGTAGAATTTTATTGTTTTAAACTGTTTTATTGTATGTTGTACATCGCCCAGAGTGGCTGGGTGACCAGCCAGATGGGCGATTAATAAATTTAATAATAAAAAAATAAATAAGGGGCAGCGAAAGAGGAAGGGTGGGGTCATTTGAGGGAGCAGCAGACCTTTAGATAGCCAAGGATGGTGGAGCTGGAGAGAAAAGGCAAGAGTGTTGGGGCAGAGAGATAAGAGGGGGCTTATTGTATTGGGATATGACAGCAGAGAGATGGGAAGGGAGCTGTAATGCAGTTAATCCTAAGACTCTGGACTGAGTGCTGTCCCTGCCCCCTTCCTCTTTAGATGGTAAATATATACTACCTCACTTGCTTCAAAATAGGGTGGGCTGGACTTGCTGCATTTGGGGACCCTCCTGCTGCTCTGTGGGGGCCTGGACTTCTGCCTGCAGAGTCCTGCCCCAACAGCATCACTCAGGGCAGGAAGCCACAGAGGACTTTGATGGCTAGGACGGGTCTGTGCTAGATCCAGGGGCAAGCAGGAAGCCAATATAGGATCTGGAGGCAAGTGGCATGAGGAATGACAGAACAGAACTATTTTAGCGAGGAAGTTTCTGTTTAGGTGTGAGAAGGTCAAAGTGTGGCAATGGAAGGCCAGAGGGGAGAAATCTGAAATAGCCAAGGAAGGAGATGACCAAAGTGTGACCCAAGAGTTTTTGCCAAACAGGTGGAGAGGAAGGGCCAATTGTTCATTGCACTGTAGGGGAGAAGCACAGAATCCTAGCAATGGACTGACCTTGGGAAGCAAAGGAAGGGGAGAATCAAGATGAAGCCAACAGCTTCATGCCTGATCAACACGGCACATTTTGACATCATCAGTGATACAAAGACCCTCTGTATGAAAGGAGGGAGGGCTTGGGAGGAAAAGTGAATGCTTGGAGTTGGTCATCTTGAGTCCCAGTGAAAATACCAGACAGGCAGTTGGAGATGCAGGGCTGGGAGGAAGAACATTCTGGGGTAGGGTGTTAAGAGTGTTACCAGCATACAGGTAGCAATGGAAGATGGGGGTCTGATGAGGTCCTCAGGGGGCAGCAGAGAGACAGAGACAGAGAATGGTGGTGGGACAAGAGGGACCCAAGGAAGAGGGACCATAGCTCAGTGGTAGAGCCCCTGCTTTGCATGCAGAAGGGCCCTGATTCAATCCCCACAGTATCTCCAAATAATCCCCAAATAAAATAAATAAATGAAAATCTCCAGAAAAGACTAGGAAAACCTCCTGCTTGTAACCCTGGAGAGCCAGTGCTGCCAGTCAGTGTCAACAATACTGGGCTAGATGGACCCAGGGTCTGACTCAGGATAAGGCAGCTTCCGATGTTAACTATGAGAAAGGGAAAACAAAGGAAGAATATCCCCCCATGAAAATACTGTTATGAGCAATAAGGCAGGAAGAGGACTAGTTAAGGATAGAATCACAGAAGCCTGGCGCATGCAGAGACTCAAGCAGGAGAGGATGGGCAACTGTGTCGAAGGCAGCAGGGAGTTGGAGGAGGAGGACAGAATAAGAGACCTTTGAATTTGGCAGCAAGATTGTTGGTGATATTCATGGAGGCTGTTTCAGTGGAGTGCATAAGAGCACAAGATGAGCCCTGCTGGATCAGACCAAGGGTCCATCTAGTCCAGCATTCTGTTCACACAGTGTCCAACCAGCTGTCGACCAGGAACCCACAAGCAGGACACGAGCGCAACAGCACCCTCTCACCCATGTCCCCCAGCAACTGGTGTACATAGGCTCACTGCCTCTGGCACTGGAGGTAGCACATAGCCATGAAGACTAGTAGCCATAGATAGCCTTCTCCTCCATGAATTTCTCCAACCCCCTTTTAAAGCCACTCAAATTGGTGCCTATCACTACATCAGGTGGTAGCAAATTCCATCGTTTAACTACATGCTGTGTGAAAAAGGAGTTCCTTTTGTCTGGACTGGTTTTCCCACCAATCAGGTTAATGGGATGATCCCTTTGGGTTTTAGTATTATGAGGGAGAAAAATGTCTCCCTATCCATTTTCTCCACACCATGCATAATTTTGTAGACCTCTATCATGTCTCCCCTTCCCCTCCTTTTTTCGAAACTAACCAATCCCAGCTGTTGTAACCTACTTTCATAGGGGAGATGCTCCAGCCCCTTGATTATTTTAGTTGCCCTTTTCTGCACCTTTTCCAGCTACACAATGTCTTTTTTTAGGTGTGGTGACCAGAACTGGACACAGTATTCCAAGTGTGGCCACACCATAGATTTGTATTGGGGCAATATGATACTGGCGGTTTTATTCTCAATTCCTTTTCATAGAATCATAGGGTTGGAAGGGGCCTACAAGACCATCAAGTCCAACCCCCTGCTCAATGCAGGAAGCCTGATTCCCAGGTGGTCTCCCATCCAGGTACTAACCAGGGTTGACCCTGCTTAGCTTATGAGATCAGATGAGATCACACCCATCCAGCCCTTTTCTAATTATGCCTAACATTGAGTTTGCCTTTTTTACAGCGACCGCACATGGAGTTGACATCTCCATTGAAGTGTCCACCACAGCCCCAAGATTTCTTTCCTGGTTGGTCACTGCTTGCTCAGATCCCACCAGGCTATATTTGAAGTTCAGATGTTTTGCCCCAATGTGCATCACTTTACACTTGCTTACACTGAACCACATTTGCCATTTAGATGCCCATTCTCCCAATTTGGAGAGATCGTTCTGGAGCTCTTCACAATCCTTTTTTGTTTTAACCACCCTAAATAATTTGGTGTCATCTACAAACTTGGCCATTTCGCTACTCATTCCTAATTCCAGATAATCTATGAACAGGCTGAAAAGCATTGGTCCTAATACAGATCCTTGTGGAACCCCACTATTTACTTCCCTCCATTGGGAGAATTTACCATTTATTCCTACTCTCTGCTTTCTGTTCTTTAACCAGTTACTGATCCATAAGAGGGCCTCTCCTCTTATTCCATGACTGCTAAGTTTGATCAGGAGTCTTTGGTGAGGGCCTTTGTCAAAAGCCTTTTGGAAGTCCAAGTAAACAGTGTCTACCGGATCACACCGTCTACATGTTTATTGACACTCTCAAAGAACTCTAAAAGGTTAGTGAGACAGGACTTACCTTTGCAGAAGCTGTGTTGATTCTTTTTCAGCAGGGCTTGTCCTTCTATATGCTTACAAATTTTATCTTTAATAATTCCTTCAACCCAGAACAGACATTAAGCTAGCCGGCCTGTAATTTCCTGGATCCCCCTTGAATTTGTTTTTGAACATTGGTGTTACATTGGCCATTTTCCAGTTCTCTGGTATAGAGGCTGATCTTAGGGACATGTCACATATTTTGGTTAGAAGACCAGCAATTTCATATTTGAGTTCTTTGTGAACTCTAGGATAGATACCATCTGGGCCTGGTGATTTATTTGCTTTCAATTTATCAATAAGGTTGAGAACTTCATCTTCTGTCACCACTATTTGCCTCAGTTTTTCAGACTCCCTTCCTAAAAACATCAGTTCAGGCACAGGTATCTGTCCTATATCTTCTGCAATGAAGATGGATGAATTTATTCAGCTTCTCTGCAATCTTGGCCTCCTTCAGTACTCCTTTACCTCCATTGTCATCCAGTGGTCCAACTGCCTTCCTAGCTGGTTTTCTGCTTCTGATATATTTAAAGACTTCTTTATTGTTGGCCTTGATATCGTTAGCAATATGCTCTTCAAAATGCTTTTTTGCATCTCTTATTGTCTTCTTGCATCACCTTTGTGCAAGCTTGTGCTCCCTTTTGTTTTCCTCACTTGGGCAAGACTTCCATTTTCTGAAGGAAGCCCTTTTCTCTAATAGCTCCCTTAGCACTACTTGTTAACCAGCTGGTGACCTCATGGACTTGGTGCTACCTTTCCTAACCTGTGGTATACATTTTAGCTGGGCTTCTATTATTGTGGTTGCAGGGCACAGAAGCCAGATTGCAGGGGTTCAAAGGTGCAGATGGAGGAAAGCTGAGGCAGCAGGAGTAAGGAGCCTGCTCCAGGATCTGGGAGATAAAAAGTAAACAGGAAGTTGGGTAGTTCAAAGAAGCAGCATATGTCAAGGATTGTTGTTGGGCTGGGTTTTTTAAAAAAATCTGGATATATGGTGACATGTTTGAATGTTTAACAGGAGTTAGAGAGAGGCAGGGTGTGGCTCAATGGTAGAGCCCCTGCTTTGCATGCAGAACATCCCAGGTTCAATCCCCACCGTCTCCAGGCAGGGTTGGAAAAACTGCCTGAAACCCCAAAGAGCCACTGCCAGTCAGTGTCAACAAGTCTGACTTAGTATAAGGCAGTTTCCTACGTTCCTTGGTTGATTATGTGGTGAAGGGATAGATACAAATATTTCCTAGTTAATCCCCAATCATAATAGTTTTCTCCTCTTCCTATAAGAATTTGGCTGCAACTTGATTAATATGGTTAGAATAAAGCATTTTGAATCATCCTGCAACCAAGTTTTGTCCATTAGAATAAAATTCACAGGGTCAACTTTATTAGGACCAACATTCACAGAACAGTATGTAAGCTTTCAAATTATGCAGAACGCTTCCTCAGGCTGGATAGTAAAAAAAAGAAGAAAAGGGGGTGTTGGTGAGGGATTGCATGTGTGTGCTTGTTTTGGCACCAGGGCAGCATTGCTGTTTCTTTACTGGTATAATTCCAGGAGGTGTGTCCTCCATCCAGAAGGGTTTGCACTTCTTAGAAAGTTCTTTGTTGGGCAAAGCAGGCAGCAATGATGGAGCAGAAGGTCATTGTGTAGGCTGTTTCCACAGCTGTCCTCGTTCAGACTAGGATTTTCTCAAAGACAAATTATCTCCTCCACCACCACCACCAGTAAAATCCTTTCCCCAGCAGCTGCCCCTGGCTGGCCCATCCTTAGCAACCAAAGAAACAAACACTGACCAAGCACGTGGCTTTCCATTGGAACACATAGGTTTTTGTACCTCTGGGGATAGGAAGTGATTGTATTGTATAGGGGAGGTTATGCTCTGCAATTTCTCTGTCAACTCGAGTGTTGTCCCATCAGCTCTTCTGATAGCCCTTCCTTAGTCACAGGAGAAGGCAATGCTGATCATTTGTGAAGTGTCTGACCAACTTTACTAGACTGGTCTTCAAAACCACCCTGTGAGGTAGGGCGTTACTGCAGAGTTTGATGGAGAAGAAGACTTGCTCGAAGGCACACAAGGACTGCATGGCAGAGGCAGTCTTCAGTTGCTTGCCCTGGAGTCCGCTTAAATGAAACCATACAAGGCTTTGCTCACACAGGCACGCTGAGAAGTCCACCACAGCTGAAATCAAAAGTCTGGGCTGAACATCTGGCCACTGAACATGATTCAAGTGGCATGTAACCGAGAAGCAGCTCTGCTTCTGGCCTTTCCCAGCTTCTCAAATTTTTAAAATGCTGCACTCCAGGATGTAGGGTCTTCTTCCACTATCTCATTGAACAGAGAGGTGCAATAAAACAGCTTCATTTCTTACAATCGCACAAGACAGTTAAATTATACACTTAACAGAAGTATTTATTAAAAGATGATGTCTTAACAAAGGTATGATTAAACCATAATCATACTAACACATGCACAAGACAAAAAGCAGTAGCTCTTTCACATTAATCTTTGGCACTTCGTAAAAACATCCAGTTGAACCCGAGTCTTGAAAACACTGGACCTGTTGTTTGCATAGCACAGCCTTCCCCAACCTGGTGGACTCAAGAGGTGTTGGACTACAACTCTTATGGGACTTGTAGTCCAACACCTCTGGAGGGCACCAGGTTGGGGAAGGCTGTGCTATGCAAACAACAGGTCCATAGCACAGCCTTCCCCTTAACAACAGCTGGCATAGCATAAGATTGGCCCAGCATCCCGTTTCCAGCAGTGGGCCAGCCAAAAGTGGAAGCTGAAGGCAACATCATTTCCCCACTGCTTGTCCACAAGGAACTGGCAATCAGGAAAGAAGGAAGCTGAAAGTGGTGGCACAAAGCTGAAAGTGAGGCATGAAGGAAGTCAAAGTGGGGCACAAAGTCAACAGTGCTCCACCATGGCTTGTCCCAGAGGAACTGGGAAACAGAGCTATGCTGCCTCTGAACATGGAGTTCCATTTAGGTATCACCACTAGTAGTTATTGATGGACCTAACCCCCATAAAATAGCCAATAAACTCTTAATACTATTGGCACTACACTCAATGAGAGGGAGGCCTTGCCTCAAGCAGCCTAGAAATGTTCAGTTCAAGCAACACTGGACATCTGTCAGAGCTCCTTAATACTGATATTAACACTGAACGTTTCTAGATGGCACCAAGACGCTGTCTTGTTGGATCCAGAAGGGTTCCGAACTCCAGCATATGCTGCTCTTTCGATTCTCAGCACAACCAATTCAGAGCAGTTTCTCTGAGCAGCCTGTGTGGAAAGAGAGCAGGACAGCGCCAAAGCAGTGAAAGCCCATTTCCAAAGGAATTTGTGGCTAGTGGAAGACTCAGGAAGGCTCTTCAGCCCTAACATTTGAAATAGTCACAGATCATTGCATCTCGGCTTCATGCTTGCTGAGAGGCTGAGTTCGCAAAGATTATTGCTATAACCCTGAGAGAGAGAGAAAAACCCTGTAGACAAAAGCAGCCCTTCTGGGACTCATCCCACAATGCTCTTTTTCTGGACAGAAGAGTAGCCACTGCCAAGTCTCCAGCCGGTGGATGGTAGCAGCTTTACAGCAGCAGATCGGGTGTGTGCCGGAGAAGATGCTCAGTGAGGCCAAAAGCACTTCTTTGGGTCAGGGCTGGGAGGGACCAAACACTTCCCTATCTTCTCGCAGCCTGGAGGAGCCCAATTCTGTGATGAAAGAAAGGCAGAGTCTTAGTCATCCCTGAGGAGTTTCTAGTCCCTGGTGTGGAACAGAGAGCTGCCTTCTAGCGGGTCGGGCAGTTTGTCCCTTAGTGTCTACTCTGACTGGCCACAGCTCTCTGTGGTCTGAAGCAGAGGTCCTTGCCTATTACCTGCCACCCGATCCGTTCTCCTGGAGATGCTGGGATTGAACCTGGGACCGTCTGCATTTGAAGCAGGGGCAATGCCACTGAGCTACCGTCCTTCCTCTTGTGGGACACAGAAGAGAACTCTGGACTCCAATGCAGCAGGGTTCAGTGCTCTTGGGCCAAGCAGCCACTAAACTGAAGCATGTGTATGTGTTCACACATTTTTAAACACTGTGTGTGCCCATGTGGGCATATAGGGGGCCAGAGCAGGACAGCAGCAGCTAGTGGGAGTGGCTGAAAAGGTGCAGGGGCAACAATGACCGGGGGGGGGGGGAAGCACGGCTGTAGTCCAACACATCTGGAAGGTGCCCAGTTGGGACAGGGTGCCATAGTAAATAACGGTGCTGTTTAGCATTTATGTGGCGCTTCCCATCGTTCAGAGTGCTTCATGTGAATTCTTACAAGCCTGTAAGTGAACTATTATCACCCCCATATTGCATATGTGGCAACTGAGGCTGAGAGGGTGTGGCTTGCCTAAAGTCACCTGGACAGTTCATGGCAGAGCTGCAATTTGAACCAGGAACTTCCTCAGTTCATTGCTCTTTTTCTTAGCCACTAAGCTACCACAGTCCTCTGGGTCCAGTGTGGTTTGTGAGTTACCTGGCTGGCGGGGGGGGGGGGGAGAAGAACAGGGCTACAGAGGAGGGAGGATCTTTGTTTAAGGCCTCCCCCCTCTCACTTATTAGCAGATGGAATGGCCCACTCCATCAGCTCAGCTCAGCTGGATTTAGCTCCCAGGATTCGCTTCTGTTCAGCAGCCATTCCACCTGGCTGCACTGGAGAGGCAAAACAGCATGACCCACTCCTTCAGCTGCGACTAACTGCAATTTGGCTCCTCCTTCTCCAGAACTCTCAGTGCCATCCCACTTGGCCATTACATACAGTCAGGGCCAGAAATATTGGAACAAAGGTAACTGTTTTGGCAGTTGGCCTCTGTACACCACATTGAAGTTGAAAGGAAACACACCCAGATGGGAGCCAAGTCAGGACTTTCACCTGTAAGTCAAGGGGTTTGACAAAAGTGGGGCACTAACCATTCAGGAAGTACAGCCAGTGGCATACACACACACCCATTGTTGGTGACTCATAAGTAATGGAACAAATCAACATCATTTCAAACTTAAGGATCGCCTTTAATACCTGGATGAAAATCCTTTGCCGTCAATGACTGCCTGAAGCCTGGAACCCATGGACATGACCAAATGCGGAGTTTCCTCCCTCGAGATGCTTTGCCAGGCCTTTACCGCAGCTGCCTTCAGCTGCTGCTTGTTTGTGGGTCTTTCTGCCTTCAGTCTTGGCTTCAGTAAGTGAAAAGCATGTTCTATTGGGTTGAGATCAGGTGACTGACTTGGCCATTGAAGAACATCCCCCTTCTTTGCCTGGAGAAACTCTTGGGTAGCTTTTGCTGTATGTTTTGGGTCATTATCCATCTGCAATATGAAGCGGCGTCCTATCAGTTCGGCAGCATTCGGCTGAATCTGAGCAGAAAGTATAGCCCTATACACTTCACAATTCATCCTGCTGCTTTTATCAGCAGTCAGGTCATCAATAAACACCAGTGACCCGGTTCCATTGGCAGCCATACATGCCCATGCCATAACCCTGCCTCCACCATGTTTGACAGATGAGGTGGTATGCTTTGGATCATGAGCTGTTCCTTTCCTTCTCAATACTTTTCTCTTTCCATTATTCTGGTACAAGCTAATCTTGGTTTCATCAGTCCAAAGAATCTTATTCCAGAACTGGGCAGGCTTTTTTAGGTGTTTGCTGGCAAAGGCTAATCTGGCCTGTCTGTTCTTGAGCGTTACCAGTGGTTTGCACCTTGTTGTGAAGCCTCTGTGTTTACATTCATAAAGCCGTCTCTTGACTGTAGATGTTGACAATGACATGCCTAGCTCTGCAAGAGTGTTCTTGACCTGGCTAGATGTTGTGAAAGGGTTCCTCTTCACCATGAGCAGAATTCTGAGGTCATCTACTTTAGTTGTCTTCCGTGGTCTTCCAGGCCAGCTGAGCTTGCCAGTTAATTCCTTCTTTTTCAGGATGTTCCAAACTGTTGTATTGGCCACCCCCACTGTTTTTGCTATCTCTCTGATGGGTTTATTTTGTTCCCTCAGCCTAATGATGGCCTCCTTCACTCGCATGGACACCTCTTTGGAGCTCCTGTTGGGAGTTCCAGTGAACAGCTACCAAATGCAAATGTAACACTCAGAACCACCTCCAGGCCTTTTCTCTGCTTGACTGGTCATGGGGTGCCCAGGAAACAGGCCACACCTGGCCATGCAGCTGCTTGTCAGCCATTTGTTCCATTACTTATGAGCCCGCAACAATGGGGGGAGTGTGTGCATGCCACTGGCTGTTCTTCCTGAATGGTTAGTGCCCCACTTTTGTCAAACCCCTTGACTTACAGGTGAAAGTCCTGACTTGGCTCCCATCTGGGTGTGTTTCCTTTCAACTTCAATGTGGTGTACAGAGGCCAACTGCCAAAACAGTTATCCTTGTTTCAATATTTCTGGCCCTGACTGTATTTACATAGTTTTATGAAAAAATGGTGCCTGAATTTGCTAGTTTACCCATGCTCTCCCCATCTTATTTTCCTTTTGTAGCATGTCTATTGGATGGTCAGCCTGCAGGCAAGGACTGTGTTGGCTTTTTAATTTTTGTATACTGCCTGGAAAACTTTAGACACTTTATCAATAACAGCAACTTATTTCTGCTAGAAAAGGGGCATTCAAGAAGAGCTGCAGCCTGTGGTAAAACTGGCACAAAGATCCAAGCGTTAAGAGCCCATACCAACAGACTGGGAAGCCTTGTCTTCTTGGCAACACGGTCACGTATGAGCTGCTGCCCCACCTCCCCTGGAATTCTGCATAATTCTGGGCTGTCTCTATTCCCTCTTCTGGTATCATGATAAGTGAGCAAACCTTTGTATAGCTGACAGGAAGAAAGAAACAGCCCTAGACTTTGAATGGCTCTATAATTTTTTTGCACAGACATATTTGCGGAGATTACCCAAAGAGCTCAGGAGAAGACAGCAGTCTCGGAAGGCCAAGGGTGAGACAGATAAGAACATTTGTGTTTTAATGAGCAGTTTGATGGATTAGCCCCACCAAGTGATGGATTAGAAGGCATTTACATGGCGACACCGAACAGGGGAACCAAGCCTCTACGCCTCTGTGGTTCGCTGGAATTATCCTGCCCTTGCTCAAGTTTTGTAGAGGAGAGCCAATGTCAGGAAGAGAGAGGTGGGCGGGGGAAGAGAGGGACTCTGCTCTCCCGGCTCTGCAAGAGAAACTGCTTCCAGGGCCTAGAAGTGGCGATCAGTCAGACCCGGAGAATGAGTAAAACCACCCACCTGAGGAATCCCAATCCTAAAGGAGGCTTTGCCACCCAGCCTCCTGTCTAGCTGTGGCAGCCCCTGATGCCACACAGGAGAGGGAGGAGGAAAGAATCCCCCAAGCCTGCTCCTGATGCCTGGGGGGTCGTAACTGGGGTATAAGGAAACTGCAGAGGTGCCTTTCTTCCCCAACCTGGTGCCCACTAGATGTTATGGATATCAACTCCCATCAGCCCCCGACGGCATGGCCAATGGTCAGGAATCCTGGGCATTGTAGTCCAAGACATCTGCGGGGCACCTATTTGGAGAAGGTGGTTTGGCATATCCATCTCAGCCTTGGAGCCAGTGAGGTTCTTGGCTCCCCATTCTTTCTTTCAACTGGGCCCCAGCGCCGGAACAGCCTCCTCTTCCTTAAAAGCACATTCCTGCCTCAGCTCCGTTTGGAGAAGAGCAGGAAACATCTGTCCCTCATCAACTAATGTGGACAAGTCCCTGCACTGTGCTGGATGAGCCACATCAGTGTCCTGCAGATGTCCGAAGTCTCTCTCACACCACCCTCACCTCCTCTGACGTCCCCCCCCCATTAGTCAATCCATGTCATCTCCGTCCTTCGTCTTGTTAACCCAGTGAAAACTGCAAGCCCTCTGGACCAGGGACAGCTTCAGTCCAATATTCTGTACAGTAGGGCGGGGGTGGGTAGAAAGTAGATCTTCAGATGTTTTAAAGATCAACTTCCAGCATCAACTCCTCACCACTGGCCATGCTACCAGGGGCTTCTGGGAACTGAAGTCCAGAACATCTGGAGATCTACCTTCTGCCCACTCCTGCTGTACAGCACCTAGCACACTCTTGGCACAACATCCATCACCTCCTTCAGACAGCTGTCAAGCACATCACTCCCCTCCCTCGGCTTCTCTCTCCAAAGCCCACCCAGCCACGGGAGAATCCAGCTGTCAGTCATGAAAGGTCATTCCTGCCCGTGCCGTGCTGCTTGCGTTATTTTTATCTGCTTTGTTTAGCCTGGGAGCCCTGCAGGAGAAGAGGGGTTTTGAAACTGCAGAAGAGGCTGCTGGGGAGGCCTTGCATTCTGCCTCACTGACACCAGATGGCAATGACAGTCCAACGATGTCAGCAAAGAGGCATTTTGCAGGCATTCGCCCTCTGATCGGAGGGCTCCAGACAATTTAAAGAACAATTAACAGGGCTTTCAAAATCTATTTTTCACTTTCAAATGCAAAGAGAAGGACAGCGGAAGGGGCGCAGGGTATGCTGTTCTACTAAGCCCAAACCTTTCAAGGCAGACAGATGGAAGCCTCATTTGCCCGAGAAGTGAGAATCTCTCTGGATTTTACCACTGTAAGAGCCAAATGTCTCTCTCTTTAAATGTGCTTATGGTGCTGCAGGCTGAAGATTTGGTCTTACACCACTGCATGGGTGGTGTATGGGTTTGTATGTATTCTTCTGCTGTAAGCTGCCTTGGGAGGGCTTCTGCCCCGAAAAGCGGCCAAAAAATGTTTTAAACAAACAAACAAACAAACAGGGACACATTCTAGGGAGATGAAAGGGGAAGCAGGGCCATTCCACCAGCCCTGCTGAAAGACTACTCAGCTTTTTCCTCTTCTGCCCCCATCCCTTTTTCCTTGTCTTTGTTTTACCGACTGTACATAAGCCGCTCTGGGAGCCTGAGGATCGAGCTAAAAATAATTTAAATAAAAGAACAGGTCCTGCCCGCAGCAAGAGTATCTCCATGCAAGCTCCCAGTTGTAATACTGCCACTGCTAGTTTAATCATAGGAACATGGGAAGCTGCCTTCTACGGAGTCAGACCATGGGTCCATCTAGCCCAGTACTGTCAACACTGACTGGCAGCAAGGGCTCTCCAGGGTTTCAGGCAGGACTTTTTCCAGCCCTACCTGGAGGTGCTGGGGAGTGAACCTGGGAAGTTCTGCCTGCCAAGCATGTGCTCTACCATAGAGCTACAGCTCCTCCCCTATGACTGTTCCATGTGCAGGCCTCAGCTTGAAGCTAGCCCCATTCTCAGCTCAACACACTTGATGTGGCAGCAAGATCCACAGTCTCGTTGAGCTAATTGAATGTTGACGTGTCAGCTGCATGAACTGATCTGTCTCATTATGTGAACTGACGTTGGCCGGGTTCACTTTCAGTGTCTTTTGATTGTTCCCTTCCCTCATGTAGAAGGACTTGGCACTCTGCAAAACAGAACACTGCCAAGCTGCACTGAGAAAGGACAGTGAAGTTAAAGAAACTCACAGCCAATTTGTCAAAGCAACCAGAATTAACAGTAGAAATCTCCATCAGCAAAATTCAGCAGAAGGTCCTATAACTTACTGAACCAGGCCTTTTTCCCCTTTGCCCAAACTCCTAATTATCCTAACTTTAAGGGGTCTAAAAAAATGGTCACCACCATCAGTACAGCTATATTGTACTAAGCAACGACTTGAAGTAACCAGGGCTCAGGGATAATTCTGAGAAATAGGAAGTTAAGCCAGAGATGTATTACTGTTAGTCAATGACACTTCACAGGAACACTGGGAGCTGCTTTATACCGAGTCAGAACACTGGTTCGTCTAGCTCCGTGCTGTCTACGCTGCCTGGGTGCAGCTATGCATTGTGTAATTTATTTGACTTGTACGCTGCCTTTCCACCAAAAATGGCAGTCAAGGGGGTGGACTGTTTCATGCAGGGGACTTTCCCAGCCCTACCAGAAGATGCCAGGGATTGAACCTTCTGCATGCAAAGCACATACACTACCACTGAGCTACAACCCTTCCCGTAATGCAGACACTGCAGCCAGTGCTGGCTCCAAGTTCTTGAGGACTCTTGGGCAAGACACCCGCAATAGGCCCCCTCCCTCAATGAGTCCACCTTCTTCCTGCCATTGTCACCAGCTGCTTTTGCTCCTCATCCTCTTTCCCATCACTGCTGCCGCTTGTTTGCTTGACAGGCAGAGAGCCAGTGACCAAGGAGTCCATGGCATCTTACAGCTCCTCCTCTTACCACCACCACTGCCTGGGCCAGAGCGAGAGGCACATGAGCAAGCAGGTTACAATGGTGCAGAGGAGGAGCAAGTCCAGGGGGCACTTGGCATGGGCCCTAGCTGGGGTGTGGGCCCTTGGTAGGGGCCTGACCATGCCTACTCTTGGTGCCAGCCCTGATTGTGGTAACTGAAGTGAAGAAAGAAACCTCAGGATGGCAAGCAGAGGCTTTTCAGACACCTTTCCATGTGTTTGGAACCAGCCTTTCAGCGTCACTATACTCCTTGCCTCCATGAAAAAAGATGCCGCAACTCAATAGACGCGTAGACTCTGCTCTCCAAACTTCTATTGAGTCATAGCATCTCCCTTCCAAAAGGGAAGGACAATGGATGTCCTTCCCCGGTGTTTCCTAACATAAAGGGAGATGTTCAGGCTTCACAAAATGCATTAGAGGCCGAGGGCTTTAAGGTTTATTTACATGTTAATCCCTTACCATGACGGCCTTGTCACAGACATTTAGCTGAGGCTGCCCAGGTAGCAACGTCTCCTTGTGCTGCTGGACGAAGGGGGAGATTCTTTTTATAACAGCTTGGTATTCAGCACTTGAAAACCTGGAATGGCAGAAAAAGGGAAGCGCAGCCATCAGAGAGATGCAAAGGCAGAGAATGTTGATATACCTGGACATGGTGGATGGGAGGTCATAGGTGTCTTATTCCAGGTCACACTATTTGTCCATCTAGCCTAGTGTTCGGCGCTCTGTTGGCACCAGCTCCCCAAAGTCCCAGGCACAGAAGGAAGCATCTTGCCAATCACCTGCTAACCTCGTCCTTTTTAACTGGAGATGCCGGGGACTGAACTCTGGGACTTCTGCATGCAGAGCAGGTGCTCTGCCACTGAGCTATGACTTGAGCTGGGTCACTTGACTACCTTATGGAGCAGGAGCAGTGGAGGATGAGCAGTGACTTCCTTTCAGCCTGAAGGTGGCGGAGAGTGCCGTAGGTTGTATAAAGTTCATTACACCATGCAGCGCGCTGCCTTGGATTTTCATACATTCTGAAGATCAAATTAGTGCAGGGGTGGGGAGAAGACAGACTGGGTTCTTCTACGACATGCTGGTCATCCCAGCATATTGCTTATGGGGTGCAGCAGATAACTGGCTCCGCTTCCTGAGCTATCTTTTTGTAGTTAAAAGGCATCACAAGACTCTTTGTTGTTTTTGCTGTACCAGATTAACACAGCTACCCCTCTGGAACTGTTTGGACTTGGCTCTGCTTTGGTGGACCTCAGGGATCTAATAAAAAAAATTAAGTACATCTTGCAAGCCTGAAGTTTGCCCACAGCTGACTTAGAGCTTATTATAAGTGGACCAGGGATGGGCAGAAAGTAGATTTCCAGCAGTTTTGGACTTCAACTCCCAGCATTCCTGACCATTGGCTATGCTGGCAAAGGCTTCTGGGAGTTGAAGTCCAAAACATCTGGAGATCTACCATCTGCCCACCCTTGACCAGACTGGTTTAAGAACCTGAGAACAGTCTTTCTGGGACAACCACACCGACTACTCCACGCTCTGATGATGCTCAGATACGGATGCTTAAGGAAGTGTATGAACAGCACAGAATACCAAGACTAAGCTTCAGCAGGATCAAGTTTGCTTGGATATACAATGACTGAGAGCCATCACAGCATGCCCCACCCCAGCCAGCATCCTCCTGGTAGCATGCACGGGCTCCGTGCCATGGGACAGGATTTGTGGGCACAGGAGTGGGCTGACTCAGTTATGCTTTACACCAGGTCTCTCCCCACCATAGTGCCCTCCAAATGTTTTGGACTACAACTCCCATCAGCCCCAGCCAGCATGGCCAAGGGATGATGGGAGTTACCGCCCAAAACATCTGGAAGGCACCACGTTAGGAAAGGCTGCTTTATACCATTGTACCTATTTAAACTGCTGTGAATTTCACCTCTATCGACTGTACCAACCCAGAGGGAACAAAGTGCTGAAATGCTCAAGTGAAGACATTATCTCTAGGGTATATGTTGTTTACTTGTTACCATTTTAAAATAACACTCTATTCCCAACAGCTCAGGGCAGGAAGTAAATAGAAAGACACAGAATACGTCAATGACTTAGGGTCAAGTCACATGACTGGTTCTGTTTTCATTTTTTGGCGTACTGCAGTCGTCCAAAGCTGATGTTTTCGGCAGAATCTGTTGTACCAAACTGACCTTGCAAACATTCCAATTTGGATCTGGACAGCAATGTGCGTGACTGTTTTCCGATATGGGGGAAAGTCAACTCTGAGTGTGTGGTGACATGCGTTCCATGTACCAGAATACACTGAAGATAGTCACCTTGGTTGAGTTCAGTCTGTCCAAAAATCTCTGTGAATTCACCCTCATGAACACTGTGCACGGGGATGTGGGTGCTCTTGTTTTACGGACAAGAGGGCTTTTGTTGACCCTCTCCCATGTATGTTGAGGAGGAGCTGGGAACTGCCCCCCTTCCAATCAGCCCTCCTAACAACCCACCCCTCACTCTTATCAGGATTATGAACTCCAGCAGGTATTTGTTTAAGTGGCTTAACGCTCCCTTTCACTGTGGTATTACTTCAAGTACTTCTTAAATGGAGGATTAATACCCAGTGATCTCATTTTGTCCATCATATTAAGAGTCACTTAGGAAACAAAGAACACCAAATTGCTTTTGGAGATAAAATGGGAACAATGCTGCTCAGGCCTGACCCAGGACCCCTGTTCACTCGTGGCCAGAGCTGGCCACTGGCCCTGGGGCTCCAGCGCACTTCCTTCTCCAAAGTCAGTCACGTAGGAACGTGCCAACCGTTTCCAGTAAGTCCTATAAATACCGTATCTCCTTGGCAGCCTTCCAGGGACAGAAAAAACGTGTGTGTGCAGGCGAGCCCAATGGTGGAGCTGGACCCAAGCATGACTCACAGCGAAGTATAAGGAAAGCTTCACGGAGGAGCGGCTCAAGCTTGCTAAATGGTCTTGTTTTTCCCCCTAATGCGTGCATTCTGGAGAACAGCACAGAAATTGTCACCAAGGGTGACCAGACAATTGCAAGAAACTCCTGCTCAGAGAAGAGATAATTCATGACATACACACACTCCCACGTGCCTCAATAACAACATAAGAATGACCAGTTGGCTGAGATCAAAGGTTGACCTAGTCCAGCATTCCTGTTTCTTGCAGTGGCCAACCAGATGCTCCTGGAGAACCCAGGGGTAGGGCCGGAGAGCAGCAGCCTTCTCCCACCATGGCCCCCCAGCAACAGGCACTGAGAGGCATTCCGCCTCTGAACTTGGAGGTTCTATCTCGCTTTTGTGACAAAGGGCCATGGATAGAATGTAGATCAGTCTACTTCTCTTTTAAAGCCATCTGGGCCAATGGCCACCATCACATCTTGTGGAAGGGAATTCCATCAGTTGGCCATGCATTGTGCCTTCCCCAGCCTGGGCTCCAATATATCCAGAGGGCTCCAGGTTGGGGAAAGCTGCTGTAAAGAAGTAGACACGGCCTTACAGAGTGGTCAGAGAGACTCTCATACATCGTCTCAGTAATTCTTCAATCCCTTAAAGAAGGTGAGAATTACGATGGTGGACTTGCCATGAGAAACAGGTGCTTGCCTAAGGCCACCTAGTCAGTTCATGGCTGAGGGGAGATTTGAACTGGGGACCTCCCTGACCATGTTGTCAACCACTACATGGCTACACTGATTCTGGTATCAGGAAAGTACTTGAAATCCTAGGCACAAGCCTTACACCTTTTAAGAGTGGCAGCTGTGTTAGTCTGTTGCAGAAAAACAACAGTCTTGTGGCACCTTAAATACTCTTTCTCTCTCTCACAAACACACACACATGCGCAGAGTGAAAACAAATGTAAACAGTGAGGCATTGCAAGGGGTTAGTAATGGGCCTGCAAAATGTCTCTGCAACAGCTAATGTACACAGAGTAAGAGCGACCCATTCCCAACAGCAAGCAATAGTGTTAAATTTGAATAGCAAGAAAATAGTATTAATACCAAAAGAGAGACAACCCATTGCTGTACTTTCTGTAGCCTCAGTCTTGATTTGGTCTGTACTGCATCAATTCAAACTTGATGATCAACCAAACTTTAGCAATTTCAAACTGGAGACTCCCTTTAGATGTTTTTCAAAAATGTGATGATAGCATATGGTTCCACTGCAGGAATGAAAAGGGTGAACACTCCATACTGGATGAATTTTCAGAGTTCCTGGGGGCCAACATAAAAATTGTAGATATCCACACGACAAAATGGAACATAAGCATCTGCCTTACACCAGATCACACTTTGTCCATTTAAGCCAGTTCTGTCTACTGTGACCTGAAGCAGCTCCCAATAGTCCCAAGCAGAGAAGAGTCTTTCCTATCACCTGCTACATGACTTAAAAAAAAAAAAATCAGAGATCCTGGGTAGGAACCTGGGAACTTCTATATGCCAAGCATGAGCTCTGCCACTAAGTATGATCTCTCCCTGAGTTTCCAAGATATTTTCAGCCTGGCCCAGTTGAGATTTACTAGCAAAAGATTCTATAGCTAATATAGTCATTTATTAGTTATATAGCACTTAAAAACAACACTGTACAAAAATACATGAAAGAGGCATGTACATGAGAGAGGGCCTTTTCCACAGTAGCCCCACACCTCTGGAATGGGTGGCCATTGGGGGTTTGTCAGGCACCATCATTGCAGGCTTTCAGGAAGGCCCTGAAGACTGGCTTGTTTACTCTGGCCTTCCCCAACTGCGTTTTACTGGACTGTTCTGCTCTATAGCTGCAATTATGCTGTAGGCTTTTTTTTAGTAATGGTTATTATTACTGGTGCCTGTTTTATGAATGTTTGCTGCCTTATTATCGTGTCTCGTTTTTTAAAATTATATTTTATTATATAAATGTTAATAAGAATTTAAGAACGCCCATGCTGGATCAGACCAAGGGTCCATCTAGTCCAGCATTCTGTTCACTCAGTGGCCAACCAGGTGCCCACAGGAAACCCACAAGCAGGACATGAGTGCAACAGCACCCTCCTGCCCATGTTCTCCAGCAGCTGGTGTACATAGACACACTGCCTCTGGTACTGGAGGTAGCATATAGCCATCAAGACTAGTAGCCACTGATAGCCTTTTCCTCCAGGAATTTGTCCAGTCCCCTTTTAGAGCCATCCAAATTGGTGGCCATCACTACATCTTGTGGTAGTGTATGCCACAGTTTAACTATGAGCTGTGTGAAGTAGTACTTCCTCTTATCTGTCCTGAATCTCCCACCAATCAGCTTCATGGGATGACCCTGGGTTCTAGTATTATGAGAGAGGGAGAAAAATATCTCCCTATCCACTTTCTCCGCACCATGCATAATGTTGTAAGCTGCCATGGGAGAGCTTCTACCCTGAAAGGCAGCCTAGAAATATTTTAAATAAATAAAATATTACATCCACAATGTACATAAATGGTTGGTACTTTAATAACTGGTTAATCTCTTTGTTAGGAGCCTTCACAACCATATATAATAACTTTTAATTAGATGTTTATAACCATCCATAATCTACACCAACATCTACTAATCATTCATTAATATAGGCATGGCCCATTAGCTAATTAAGGGCCATTTCATCTTTGTAACATGCTGAAGAGCAAAGATAGGACTTGATATACCTGCCCAGACACCCCTAGAACCCAGCACTAAAAATGGAGCTTGTGGCTGTAGCAGGAAGCAGTCAAGAGAGCTCGGGAATTATTTACAATCCAGCCCAGGGGAGGATGGAGAAAGGTAATCTTGTCGTAAGTACAAAGCACAAACTTCACATGCACTGCCACCATGGCAGATGACAACACACATTTCCGAGCCACAACCACGGTAGCTGGATTTACCCACTGCTCGCTCTCTCTCTCTCTCTCATCTGAATAGCACTGCCATGCAGGGTCAGGCCAACAGTCTACCAGGCTCAGGATTCTGCCCACCCCTGGGGTCTCTAAAATGATGCCCATGGGCATTCATGTGCGCAATGACACTTCTCTTGGTAGCTGCAAAGCTCCTTGCTTCTCCTGAGTTTTATTTAATTTCTCAAGAGCTTTTTAATTATTATTTTTAAACTGGGAGGCTGGTATGCTGCAAAGTGAAGTGCTGCCCTCCAGCACCATCTTTACTCAGGTTCAAAAGAGTGGTTTTGTGTTTTGGAGCTCAGCCCTGACTCCTGCCTCGTACTTGGGGTCTTCAGCAAGTTACTTTTCTTTTAGTCTCGCCTTCTGGGAAATGAGTGCTTTGGGACCAGCCATGCCCACTGTGGCAGCTATTTTTTGAGAGCAGCCACAACACCCTCAAAATTCCACATGTGCTGACTGACCCAAAGAGATTGGGGACCCTTGGACTCCTAGCAGCAGCCTACCAGGCGTTGCAGGCAAGTCCACAAGTAGGGCATGTGGACAGCACCCGTTTCTGCATGCTAGTCCCTGATATCGTTGCTGAGACGTTTCTGGTGGCTGAAGCGGAAAATCCAAATGGCACCCTTCCTCCAAAAACCACACAGGCTAATTCACAAGGTCCACTCGGAAGCTCTCATACACACACTCCACTGAAATTAACAAGGGATGTGCGAGAGCATGGTGGTGGAGTTCTTATGCATCTCTGATGTGTGCAGCAGAACTTTTCTGGTGGACTGTGCTTCCTGGGTCAGATTCCTAAGGTATCCCAATCTGCTACCCGAGACTCCAGCTACAACTGCTGCACAGCAGTCCAACACTGGAATGCAGAGCAGCATCCAAGGCTGCGACTGATCCACGGAGAATGCTTAACCTTTCCTATTCCTGCTGTTCCTTGTCTCCGTAGAACAAGGGAGGGCAACCACTTTTGCGCCAGGGGCTGGATTACACCCTTGGATCAAGCTGGCAGGTCAGACGACGTCAGGGGGGGCTGGGCCTCCCATGACATCCTTCTCCTACCCTGGACACTCAAAAAAAATTCTGTGTGGACAGCAGGGCACATAGATCCATGCCTCTCTTTCTTCACAGAGAAAGGGACTCAGTGGGGGCTTATAGGAGGATGGAGGATGAGCAGCGTAAAGGGGAGCCTCTTTGTTGTCTCTGATCAGAGACAGCATGAGGATTCCTCTCCCTTCAGGGAGCAGAGGCTTGGGGAGAGCAGGGGGTGGGGCCCACGGAGGGCACACAACCTTCCACAGGCAGGACTGGGTCCTAGTGTGGGCCAGATTAGGCCTGTGGGCCAGAGGTTTGCCTCCCCTGCCTTAGAATTTCCCTCCCCAAGCTACTTTCTGATCCACAGGGGGAAAAGGTACAGGGTCCCCTGGAACACTATAGGGGGCAGCAACATGCTTTGCAAGGTTGCTGTGGGGGTGAGTGGGATGACATTCTGGAAGCATTTTCGTATTACAAGTGCTGATACACAGTATTGCAAGTAAACACAGTCCACTGCCAATACTGTCGTGCCAAACCGGCGGGACTCTAACAGATTGCTTGCAATCTGTTGATCACATGTGAAGCCACTCCTTGGGAGGTTAAGCAAGAACTCTTCCCCTAGGGCCACAACCAAGCAGCAACTTCCTGTGGTTCGGGTTTGATGCCACAGTCAACACCCAGAAAGAATCCCAGAACAAGCAAATTGGGGTTCCTCTGGGATTCCCAAACACCATATGAGCAGACATGTATATCCTAATTTGTCGGCTGGCTTCCCCCCAAGTGCCATACAACGAAGTAAAAGAAAACTTAAAAACATTAAAAATAATAAAAATAATAAAAAGCAAATGCAAAATACTATCAAACACAGAGCCAAGCAGCAACCTAGTTGGGGGGAGAAAATCCTCCAACACCGAGGGCCCACCATGAAGGTTATGAGGGAAGGGGCTTCTGAGGTCCATGGTCTGGGCACAACTGGGCAGGCCCTGTCCCGCATGCCTTGCACAAAGCCAGGCCACCGGCCCATCTAGCCCAGTGCCAGTGACTCTGACTGGCAGTACTTCTCAAGTCTCGGGCAGAGAAGGGGTCTTTCCTACCACCTGCTACTTGGTCTTTTTAACTGGAGGTGTTGGGGACTGAGCCCAGGGTCTCCTGCCTGCAAAGCAGGAGCTCTATGACAGAGCTGTGGACCCTCCCCAATAACATGGGAAACTGCCTTCCCTTGGGTTGGGCGATTGGTCACCCTGGCCTCGTATTGTCCACTCTTGAGTGGCAGTTGCCCTCCAGGGAGAGGTTTCTCTCAGCTCCATTACTCAAGACCTACTTTGGAGATGCCAGGGATTGACCTTTTGCATGCAGAGCTTGTACACTACCACTGAGCTACGGCCCTCCCAACCAAAAGCAGAGAGCCAGAAGCACGAAGCACAGAGCTCCTGACGGCTCTTGCAATCATCCCCATCCGCTGCTTCAACCAGTTAACAGGTTGGTGTGGGCCAAAGCTCCTGCTCTCATGAGTCACAGGGATTATACATGGCGCACGAGAGCACCTGCTCTGAAAAGCAAGCAGCTCAAGACCACAGGAGTCATGCCCACCTCTGTTTCATCCCAGGACAAAACCTAGCGAGGGAATGACCAGAATCCACAGCAATCTCCATACCAGCAACAGTGCTATGCCTGCACAGGTGTTTTGAGAGCCTATTGCCTAAGCAAACTGAGGAGCCGCCCTGCCCCCAGGCTGCCCTATATTTGTATTCTGTCTCTTCGAGCCTGCCGAAGGGAGGGTGGGAATTGCAGTGGAAGAATGAGAGGGAAGAGCACGCTGGGGTGAGCAGGTGGCACGGTAAAGGGTTTGCTCGGCGAGATTCCCCTTGTGTACGCAGAATTATTCCATGCTCAGGCTGAAGAAGCAGAGTGGACGGAGTCCAGGGTCATTACACTAATTGACACTTTACCTCCAGGAAGTCCCTGGAGAGCCAATCAGGAATGGATTGGAGGCGCAAGGTCCCAGGCACAGGTGTGGTGTGTGTTTAGTTCATTTAGTGTAATTGCGCTTCAGCAATCTGTTCTCATCGCCCTCCCACTTCAAGCAAACCCGGACGCAACTCACTCCATTGTTAACTCCACCGTGGCTTGCAGCGAAAACCCAGCTTGGGGCTGGAAGGAAGGAGCTGCCGTTAATACATTGCTTCCATCCCCGGGCTATTACGATCTTAATCTTCCAGTCCTTCACACTCTCTTTCCAGCTTCTGGAGCTCTCTGCAGTTACCGAATCCGAGTGATGATAACCCAAGCTGTAAAACAGCTTCTTTGTACTTCTCACAACACACACGCACATTCTGCATCCAAATGTCTGCAACATCGGGTGGTGCAGCTCTTCCCATCTGCAGTGGCTTGGCACCTGGTGTCTGCAATGTTCGGCCCCTGCTTTAAGAAGAAATAAAGCAGGCAAGGCAGGATCTGCTGGCAGAGGTGTCTTTGCTGGAGAAAGCATTCCGCCCCCCCCACAAAAAAAACTTTTAAGATGCACAGCAAAGCACCTCTTCTACTTGGCCTCCATTTTATCCAGTCCAGACTCTTGCTCAAAACAAAACAATGACAACACATTCCCTGTTGCTCACTTGACGTAAGACCGAGATATTGGGAAAACAGCTTGTAATTTTCAGACTACAAATCTATGAGGAAGGATGGCAAGACCACGGAGCACAACAGTAGCAGTCCAGGAGATGCTATTTTACCGCGACAGCTGAACACAGTTGGGGACCTGAAATATCACCTTCTTCAATATGAACCTACCTATGCGCTGATAACGTCTCTGGCGTGAGGCAGGTGGTGACTGGGGAAAGGGCTTTCTTGGTGGTGGCTCCCCGCTTGTGGAATGCTCTTCCCAGGAAGCTCCCTGCCTCCGCCCCCAGGTAGTCCCACAGGACATTCCCTACCACCCCCCAGCTTACTTTTCTTTTTTCAGGGTGGCTGGGCACACTTCAAAACAAAGCTCTGGGCAGCAGCCCCCGTACCATTTTTTATTTTCTAAAAATGCCTCTGGGGCCTAGAGGCATTCTTGGAAATAAAGATGGTGCCGGAGGGAAGAATTTTGCTTTGCAGCACACCAGCCTCCCAGTTAAAAAAACATAAATGGAAAAAAGTAATAAGAAATAAAAGAACCACGAGGAGGGGCAGGGAGGCTGGCAGGTGCCAAGAAAGGTGTTTGCAGGCACACTGGTACCCCCGGTTACCTCTTGGAGACCCCAGATTTTAGGGATTCCCACCTTTCAGAGGAGTTCACAAATTACACAGATCTCTTAGAGCAGGCTCCGATACCTTCGCCGACAGCCACAAACTCCTAAAGGCAGTTCCCAACCGATCCAGCTCTTCCCTGAACTTCAACAGGCTCAGGTCCCCGTGGTATGGGGACTGACAAATTAGCATTTGTTTGTCCCACCCAAACCACCTCCAACAGTGCCAAAAAGGTGGCTCCTGTTAGCTGCCACCATCCCACAGCAATCACAGGTGCCCGGGGAGCACTTGCTAGTGTTGTCAGCATACGGAAGGCGAGTCCACTCCAAATGTTACCAGCCAGGCTTCTTGCCCTCTCCATCCTGCAGAGCTGCTCCCTGAGTCTACGGCAGCCTTTGCCAACCTGGAGCCCTCCAGATGTGTTGGACTACAACTCCCAGAATCCCTCAGCCAGCTATGCCAGGAGTTGTAATCTAACACATCTGGAGGGCTCCAGCTTGGCAAAGGCCGGTCTATAGATAACAGAGAATGCCCAGCACTCAGCTAGACTGGAGTCAAATGATTTCTGGGCAAGAAAATGCTCCTTCTCCCTCTGAGAAGCACTAATGTGGGGACTCCCAACAGGCAGGCAGGCAGGCAGGCAGCCAGCCAGCCAAGGGGGATAATTAAGCCAAAGAAAAAAAGAAAAACACCAGCCACATGAGTAACATCCCCGCAAATGAGGATAATTTAATTACAATGAAGAAAGGGAGACCTGCTTTCCAGGAGGCTTCCAATGTGACTGGAGATGTGAGGGGATATAAACATTAGCAAGTTTCACAAATGAACGTTCATTTGGATTATTATTATTATTAAAAAAGAATCTTTCTATTAGCGTCTGCATATTAAAACATTGCTGTTCTCCATAATCGTGTTATAATCTTACCATAAAATTCAATCAAGGCAACAGCTTGTGTGCGATCGGCAAGCAAGCAAATCAGATGAGAAAAGGCTGCAGATGAGTCCTCTGAAATGCAGCTCAACCCACAATGTGTGGTTTTGGAAAGAGACAATTAAACAAGAAGGCAGGGGAAGCCCTGTGGAGGGAGAGCTCTAAAATAAGGATTCCAATAGCTTTAAAAAAAACCTCAAGTCAAAAAACCAGACGGTTTTGTGTAGTGAACTTCTATATTTGTGCTGTCGAGGCATGGAATTTGCTACCAGGTGCAGAATTCAACACGTAGACAGCCTTGGGTTTTTGGTTTGTTTGAAAGTAGGCTTCTAGCTCTCACAGTTGATAAGATAAGCTTAAAACCATTCAGCATTGCTTGGGGCCCAACAGGATTCCACAATGGCAGGTTTGGGCTTGAGTGCTCAGCATAGCAATTTTTTTATGCAAATCTGTTGATATATTCTATTTATTTATTATTTATTTATTTATTAAATTTATTAATTGCCCATCTGACTGGTCACCCAGCCACTCTGGGCGATGTACAACCCACCATAAACAATTTAAAACAATAAAATTTTACCATAATTTTTTTTTTTAAAAAAAATACCCTAACCCACCCCAAATGCCTGCCTGAACAACCACGTTTTTAATGCACGACGGAAGCTCATTAAAGAGGGGGCATGACGGAGTTCCCTAGGGAGGGAGTTCCACAGAGTGGGGGCCACCACAGAGAAGGCCCTCTCCCTCGTCCCCACCAGTCTAGCTGTCCTGGCTGATGGGACAGAGAGAAGGCCATCCGAGGCTGATCTTGTTAAGCGGCCTGTCTGGTGTTGCTGGAGGCGCTCCTTAAGATAGGCTGGGCCGGAACCATATAGGGCTTTAAAGGTCAAAACCAACACCTTGAATTTGGCCCGGAAAACAACTGGTAACCAGTGCAACTCCTTCAGCACTGGAGTGATGTGATCTCGCCGGCGGCTGCCTTTAATCAGGCGAGCCGCCGCGTTCTGTACCAGCTGCAGTTTCCGAACCGTCTTCAAGGGTAACCCCACGTAGAGCGCATTACAGTAGTCTAAACGAGAGGAGACCAGGGCATGTACTACCGATGGGAGCAGATGGTCGGGAAGGTAGGGGCGCAGCCGCCGTATCAGATGGAGTTGATACAGCGCTGTCCGGCTCACAGCTGACACCTGAGCCTCCATGGACAGCTGGGAGTCCAAAATGACCCCCAGGCTGCGGACCTGGTCTTTCAAGGGTAACTGTACCCCATTCAACACCAGGTCAACATCCCCCAGCCTCCTCTTATCTCCCACCAAAAGTACCTCGGTCTTGTCAGGGTTGAGCTTCAGCTTATTCCTCCCCATCCAGCCACTCACCGTCTCCAGACATTTGGACAGGGATTCTACGGCCAACCTTGGTGAAGATTTGAATGAGAGGTAGAGCTGAGTGTCATCCGCATATTGATGACACTGCACCCCAAACCTCCTGATGATAGCCCCCAGTGGCTTCACACAGATGTTAAATAGCATCGGGGAGAGGATGGAACCCTGTGGCACCCCACAAGTAAGTGGCCACGGGTCTGAAACCTCCTCTCCCAGTGCTACCCTCTGGTACCTGCCAAAGAGGAAGGACTGGAACCACCGCAATACAGTGTTTCCAATGCCCAACCCCTCCAGGCGGTCCAGGAGGATACCGTGGTCTATTCTAGACCATGAATATTCTAGAGTATTGGGCTAAGCCTGGGGAGTTCCAGGTTCAAATTCGCACTCATCCATGAAACTCTCTGGATGACCTTGGACCAGGCACTATCTCTCCACCCAACCTACTTCAAAAGTGTGTTGTGAAGACAGAAATGCGGGGGGACCACACACACTGCCTTGGGGTCCTGGGGAAAAGGTGGGATTATAAATGTAATTAATACATAAAATATCCAGCCCTCAGCTTAAGGCTTTTCCTGATGCAGAATTCATGCAGCAGGGTGACTGAGACTTGCTTCAGGAAGCACCATGGGGCAGGAATTGGTGTCTGAATTGGTGCAGCAAGACTTTTTAAAGTGTTGGCCCTGGCAAGGGCCCACACTTCAGGCAACTAAACATCTTGGGCCAGCACTGAATTCGGGCAACCGTAGCAGTGTAGTGTAGTGGTGAGAGTGACGGACTGGGAGCCGGGAGATCCGGGTTCTAGTCCCCACTTGGCCATGGAAGCTCACTGGGTGACTTTGGGCCAGTCACAGACTCTCAGCCCAACCTACCTCACAGGGTTGTTGTTGTGAGGATACAACGGTGAGGAGGAGGATAATGTAAGCCGCCTTGAGTTCCTTGCGAGAGGGAGAAAGGCGGGGTATAAATGCAATAAATAAATAAATAAATAGCAGTCAATTTCAGCTTTTGACCCCTCAAAAGGTTATCAATAATCTAATCACAAGATAAATTAATGCAGTATTTCACTAATTAAATAGGAAGATACTCTTCCCTGAAATTACACCTGTTCTGAATAAATATAAAAACCACAGCCATTAAATCAAGAAGAACCTATAAATGGAAGTTAGGCAACAGTCAACTCACTGGCAAAGGGGAAGGAAAGGAGGGGAAAGAAAAAGCCCCCAGGGCAAGAGAGGGAACGAACACTCTGAAGTATGATGCCAGCATGTCTGAAAGGCTCTGAAACCAGAAAAAAACAGAATATATAATTTTTCAAATCTCCAGGTTTTCAGACCCTGTTTGTGACTTCACGGGGAGGGCATAAAAACAGAATGAGCAAACTGGAGTATATACACACAAGACCTCCCCAACCCAGTGTCTTCCAGATATGCTGGACTACAACACCCATCATGGCTAGCCAGCATGGTCACTGGCCATGTTGGCTGGGGATAATGGGGGCTGGGGATAATGGGGGTCCAATACGTTTGGAGGGCAATGGGTTGGGGAAGGCTGACATACACCTTGGCCCCCTTCCCCTGCAGGGGAGGAAGCAAAGCCTCAGCCTGCAGGACATTCCCAGCAGGATGGGAGCTCAGCCTCCTTCCCCTCAATGGAGAAGAATGAACAGAGACAAAAGCAAGGTGGTGAAGAGTCACAGGCAGAGTGTTGTACTCTGGCTCTTCTTTGTTTGCAGGTCGCGGGGGGTGCCAGAACGATAGTTCAAAAACCACTCGTGGGGAAACGGTTACTAGAGTTTCTTGCATGCATCATTTTGCTTTTGTGCCACCAGCGAATCCAGCATGAACTGGGTTCTCAGTCACTGCAGCTGGCTCAAAGACTCTGCTAGCAAGACAGGACAGGTTCAGCCCCCTAATCACGGCCTTTACTTTATGTAGATTTTACGCAAATTGTGCTCACGTAGAAACCTACAGGTCAGCTGTAGCTCTCCAGCTCACAATTCATCCCCATGCTGCTTGCCCCTGCTGTTAACGCAGTGTGAATGACCAATGCTCCAGCTACTGAATCAACTGCAAGAAAACCCCGCATCAGTGCTGAAAAGCATACGTATGGAGTGCTCATCCGCTAGAAGGATTGAGACGGTGCCTTCTTTTGCTTCCATCCCTAGCCAAGAACACTAAGTGGGCAGCGGAGGCACACAATTCTGTGTTAACGGGGTGAGAGCAAGTGCTCCATTATTTAAAAGGGGACATGCAATTGCAACCCTGTCACTTCCAAAAGCACCTTGCTGTAAAAGCCACTATGGTGCAGGTGACACTGACAATGCTGGTTTCCTCTCTCCTGACCACTTCATTTTGTAAACAGGTTTTTTGGGGGACATAGCACATTGTCTTTGTTCGAAGGCTCACCGTAGCTTTCCAACTGATCCACCAAGCTTCTTCTGTTACGATGCCCATGCACATCCCTTGTACCGCTCTGCTGCTGTTCCTGGTGGCTGCTGGCATCACAGATTGCCTACTGATTCACACCCCTACACCACTGGGGTAGGGAGGAGGCCATGAAGGAGACGGATGAAGAACTGTGCTTACCAAACCATTGCCATGCAATCTCAGCTGATATCCATTACACTCCATTATACCATTCCTTCTCAGAAGAGGGCCACAGAGAGGCAGCATGACGTTTTGAGGAATGTGGATTTAATCTTAAATATAAGTCAGGGATGAGCAACACGTGGCCCATGGACTGCATGAAGCCTCTGCTGCCACCCACATTAAAAAAAAATAAATTAGCAAACAAAATGGTGACTGGAGCTGCTATGGAGCACCAAAATGATCTAAATTACCATGTAAACAAACTTAATTGTGACCCATTTGGGCGCTCTGTAGCAGTTCCTAAAACAATTTTGGGGTTTTTTTTTGCTTTTTAAAAAAAGATTCCTTCTTGTTTACAGCTCCTGTGGGGGAGGGGCAACCCGGGGAATGGTTCGGGGGGTGGGGGAATGGCCTCCCAATCTCCCAAGGTTTCCCACCCCTGGTATAAGTGAAAGGCCTACCTTTCACACCAGCTGCTTATGGAACATGCCAAGATCCTTTAGGAACATATCCCAGGATAGGCTATTTGTCCACCTATCATCTATTATGACTGGCAGCAGAGGGTCCAGGTAGAGAACTGTCTTTCCTGGCACGTACTGGGATTGAAGCTGGGACCTTCTGTCTGCAAAGCAGGTGCTCTACCCCCCCCCCCTTCACCACCAAGAGGGCTCCCCACTCCAATATTAAGATTATTGCTACCAAGAAGACAGCTCCTCGTGTTTAGACTCTTCAGTAAAAGCACCTTCAGGGGCTCAAAAAGGAGGGGACTGGGGAGAGTCTGGAGCACCACCAACAAAGCCCCAAGCAGACACTCGGCAACTGGGGGCTGGCTGACCAAGCAGGTTGCTCTCAGGTGCCTTCTCCCTGAAGAGCCTCCCTCTCCCACCACCTGCCCAAGACTGCTAAGAGTGCAGCCCCGAAACCGGCTTCCAGTCCTGCCCCCAGCCACAAGTGTGCCCTTGCCTAGCTTCTGTTCATTACAAGGGAGCTTGCACAGGAGAACTATCTCACACTCCACGGGTCAGCTATGCCCACGGGACAGTGCTGTTGCACTCACATCCTGCTTGTGAATTTCCCGCAGGCAGCTGGTTGGCCGCGGTGTGAACAGAATGCTGGACTAGATGGACCTTTGTGCTGATTCAGCAGAGCTCTTCTTATGTTCTTATTTCCACCTCCTGCTTTGCACTGTACGGCACCCCAAAATTCACCACTCAAGGCAGGCGCCTTGCTTTTGATCTCAGAGTAGAGCTGCCTCCCTCTGTGGCCACAAAAAGCAAGTTTGGTTGGTTTCAGTTCATGTTACCTGCTTGTCAGTGGGGTGTATGGCTGTCGCACTTTCACAATAATATACTTTGATCCAACTTGGCTCTTTCTCAGAACTTCAGGCCTGGGGGCCTAATCCAGCCCATTGGGTTTTCCAGATGGTCATGCCCTCTTCCCCTGGCCCCACCACCATTCCCTTAACCACCGATTGTTTGGTGGTTCCTGGTTTCTATGAAGTTTCGCCCCCATTCTAAAAGGTTGAAATGCTTCTCCTAAGGCTGAGTTACTGGCAGTAATCACTATAAGCTATAATAAGCTGGCATTTTTTGTATTTTTGGCCCCACCTCTTTTGCCTTTGCCCTCACCCCCTTTGCCTTCACCCCCACCCACCACTGGAATGAGGCCCCCGAGAGCGTCTCCAAAACGGAATTCTGCCCTCAGGCTGAAAGAGGTTTCCCACCCTGCCTTAGTTGTTAAACACATCTACAGTATTACTTTACTTTTCTCTGTGTGCTGCTAAAGAACAAATCTGTGATGCTCAGACGTTTGCATCACTTCACACAAGGAGAAGGCAAAACAGTGAAAAGGCATGCTTCATCGGCTCCTTCAGCTCACCCTCAAGCACCATTTATCATGTGCCTTCCTCACCTTATTGGATACTTTTCCCCAGGGTCCTTTCCCAAGTGGAAGAGCAGCGGAAGTTTGGAGTGCTCCTCTTGATCATGGGTAGTTACTCCAGATACATTCTGTCCGGGGCAGAAATCAATGCCCTGCATTGGAAGAGCAAAGTCATTCACAAAGATAAGTGACAAGAGCTGGAGGAAAGGCAGACAGACAGACAGTCCCTGTGGGTTGCATGAGGAGGCCCAAGAGTATCTTGAATCCTCAGCAGTCTCCGTTTTTATTAAGACAGAAATGCCTCAGTCTTCTGATTTAACTGAAAAACCTGGAAGCAAATTAATACTTTCAAAAGGTTCATAAGGTTGTTGATTTCATAATGTTTGTAAGGTTGTCAAGTTTTACTGCACTAATACTAATGACTTCAAAAGGCTGAAACCATTTTTCTCAATTAATGAGTCATTACCAGAATCTCCCACACGCAAGCTGGCTGCCAGGCTCACTTGAGGACAGGAAATGCTTCCTCATTTTATTACATTGATATCCCTCCTATCTTCCACCTGGAAATCTCAAGACAGTGCATAGAGGGCTTCCCAGGGGGTTTCCCACCCAGACAGAAACCATCCAAGGTGCCCTCAGGCCAAAGCAGCAATCATTATTTCCTGGATGTTCACACACATACACACATAATAAACATCAAAATTTGCTGTGAAAAAAGGCAAACTCCGTATTAGGCATAATTAGGAAAGGAATTGAGAATAAAACTGCCAATATCATACTGCCCTTATACAAATCTATGGTGTGACCACACTTGGAATACTGTGTACAGTTCTGGTCACTACACCTAAAAAAGGATATTGTAGAGCTGGAAAAAGTGCAGAAAAGGGCAACTAAAATGATCAAGGGGCTGGAGAAACTCCCCTATGAGGGAAGGTTACAACAGTTGGGATTTTTTAGCTTGGACAAAAGGAGGGTAAAGGGGGGACATGACAGAAGTGTACAAAATTATGCATGGTGTGATGAAAGTGGATAGGGAAACATTTTTCTCCCTCTCTCATAATACAAGAACCCAACAGGGTCATCCCATGAAGCTGATCGGTGGGAGATTCAGAAGAGATAAACAGAAGAACTTCTTCACACAGTGCATAGTTAAACTATAGAATTCACTTCCACAAGATGTAGCGATGGCCACCAGTTTGGGTGGCCTTATAAGGGGACTGGACAATTCATGGAGGAGGATAAGGCTTTCAATGGCTACTAGTCTTGATGGCTATGTGCTACCTCCAGTATCAAAGACAGTCTGCCTAGGTACACCAGTTCCTGGGGAACATGGGTGGGAAGGTGCTGTTGCACTCATGCCCTGCTTGTGGGTTTTCCACGGCCAGCTGATTGGCCGCTGGGTGAACAGAATGCTGGACTACATGGATCTTTGTTCTGATCCAGTATGGCTCTTCTTATGTTCTTATGTGAGGAACTACTGAGGCTAGAACCAGGAATCTACAGCTCAATGCAAAAAGCTGCCCTACATGGTGAGCAACCAGGGATTCAGGCTGAATTCCATTTTGGATAACCTCCCAAGGGGCCATATTCCAGTGGTGGGTGGAGCTGAAGGCAAAAGGGGTGGGATCCAAAATTCCTGCGTATTTTAGCGTCAAGCTTTTACTGCAAGTAACTAAGCCTTAGGAGAGGCATTTCAACCTTTTAGAGGGAGGGGCCATAGCTCAGTGACAGAGCACATGCTTTGCATACAGAAGGTCCCAGGTTCGATCCCCAGCATCTCCAGGTAGGGTGAGGAAAGACGCCTGCCTGAAACCCTGGAGAGCCGCTGCCAGGCAGTGTCGACAACACTGGGCTAGATGGACCAAGGGTCTGACTCAGTGTAAGGCAGCTTCTGATGTTCCTAATGGGGAAAAATGCACAAAAGCTGGGAAACCACCGAACAGTGGTCAGGGGAAAGGGTGTGGACCCCCAAAAGGCTAGATTTGGCCCTGGAGCTTGAGGTTCCCAAGCCCTGATTTAAATAAAAACAGCAAGGGACCAACAAATTTATTTATTTTATTACATTTATATCCCACCTTTTTTCCTCCAAGGAACTCAAGGTGGCGTACATAATCCTCCTCCTCTCCATTTTATCCTCACAACAACAACCCTGTGAGGTAGGTTGGGCTGAGAGTCTGTGACTGGCCCAAAGTCACCCAGTGAGCTTCCATGGCCGAGTGGGGACTAGAACCCGGATCTCCCAACTCCCAGTCCAGCACTCTAGCCACTACACCATGCTGGCTCTCAAATGAGATACTGGCTCAAAGAGGTGGCCCCAGAAGGTGCCTCTCTGCTTATCACATGGGCTCCCTTTTCCTCCTGCTAGAAAGCGAGCACATTTCTACCTAGTGGAGGGGCAGCAATAGACGCAACCCCTCCCTGCCCTTCCATCGTCTGGAGAACCTAGAAGTAGCGAGAGAGAATGCATGGTTGCCTAGCAACAGCCACATATGCATCTATACCTCCCCACCTCTAGTTGCCTGAAATGGATGTCTGAGGCAGCTAGGGATGGGAGCAGGGAGGCAAGATGAAGAGTTTGCCCTGCCTTGCCTCCTCCTTGCTTTTGCTTGCTTTCACCTTGGAGACTAAGCTTGGGTCTATTGCACATGCAGCAGAAGGAGAGGCAGGAAGGAAGGTGGCAGAATGGACTGGACCCTTGCAGGCTGCAAGTGGGGAATTGCATTTTAAAAACCAAAAATAAACCTCAAAGTCCCTTAAAACAAGGAAGTAGAGCAGCAGGAAGAGGGACAGGCTGGAACCTAACTCCTCGGATGCAAGGAGGGTTTCCTGCAAGTGTTCCAAAATGGTAGCTCCTATCCACACCCTGAAATGGAGCTGTCCATTCAGCTGTGCCAGGATTCCGCCAACTTGTTTTACAGCATGCGTGGACCAGGTACTTATCTTCTTGGCTAGAGGGCTGCAAGTTGGTAGTAACTCTTCCAAGAACTCCCCTCCTCTCGTACCTCTTAAAAGATGACTGATGGCCACCATACTTGGGCAACCTTGGGTCAATCCAGAGCTTTGGGTCAATCCAGAGCTTTGGGTCAACAGCCCCAGTCCCTCAACTTGGAAGCTATCCCCTTCTTTACCAGACCCAAGAGAATGCCAGGGCCAGCATGTGCCCCCGCCCCTGGAAGAATCCTCTTTGGAAGATGATCTGGAGCCTCCTGAGCCAAATGTCCTTGGGGAAGATGTCACTTCAGGGGACCCCAGGGTGGACCAAGAAGGTCCTGGGCCCTCAAGAGAGGCAGAAAGCTCTGCTGCTGAGTCAGAGGGGGATGGTGAGCCACTACGCAGCCCCTGATGACAAAGAAGTGCCCACTTACAGAAAAAGACTCCGCAAGAGTAAAGGTCTCCTTGTGAGCAAGGCTCTCCTCATGAGTAGGACTTCTGCCAGAGGGCCTGTGCTGAACTGCAGCTGATCCCTGGGTGGGACTCTGGGAGCTCTGGTGACATCAGCCTCCAGTTCCACTCTAGCCACTGCTTCGGCAGCCCAGATCCTGGGCGCTGTGTACCTTGGCCACCTTGCTCCAGCCATGCACTCAGGACAGCATGGAAAGGCCATTTAAGGCAACCTTCCCCAACTGCAGGTCTTTCAGATGTGTTGTATTTTATTCTTTTAAATACTTGTAGTATATTTTATTGCTGTTTTTATTGTGTTTTTCATCATTTTTAATACCACATCAGTTTTTATTGTGTGTTTTATTGTTTTATGCTATCTTAGGAGGGATCCTGCAATGGAAGGTGGCCAAGAAATATTTTAAATAAGATATATACATTTTATAGTTTTAACTGTTTGAATGGCATTTTAGTCTTATAGCTGTTTGTAATCTGCACAGGGAATGTTGGTTATTGGGCAGATTAAATATATAATTAATTATATATAATTGGGCAGATTAAATATATAATTAATAAATAATAAATTGGACTACAACCCCCATCAGTCCCAGCCAGCATGGCCAATGGACTGAGGCTGATGGGGTTGTAGTCTGATAAATGTGGAGGGCACCCAGTTGGGGAAGGCTAACTTAAGGGAGGTGGGGTGGCGCAGTTGTACTGTTTGCACATAGAACAAGCATGAAGCTGAAAGGCTTTCTGCGGACATTGGAGGGGATTTGAATGGCAAACAATTTTCTAAAAATATCCTGTGTGTCTTTAATGGACAGGCTGGTCAGTGGAGCAGTTAATATTCTGCTTTTCAATAAAGTAAGAAAGGTTAGAAGCCCATGAAATCCCATTTACCTGCACAGAGCTATAGATTCCTGAATCAGTGGCTGGAAAAATAAAAAGAGGGAGAGAGAGTTGCTTGATAAGCTGCAGCAGGCAACCCATAATGGATTTTAAATGGATGCGGAGGTGATTGACCTTTTCACCTTCTGGTGCTGGAGCCCTCAGAGACCAAGCAAGGGTTGCATTTGTGCAAAGTAGAAAGAAAAAAGACTGCAATGACAACAGCTAATCAAAGCCAAGACATCACTTACAAGTTGTAATTTGGATGCAAATCAAAAAGGCTATTTAATTAATAGCCAGCTAATTAGTAGAGTGCTCCTCTAGTGCAAATGTTTTCTTTTGAGGTAAGAATTTATTCTCTGGGTATTTGCTTCCATGCTGCTCTCTTTACAGAGCACCCTTGGCTTCTTGTGTTAATAAAGCCTTGCAATTAGGGATTCAATTAGTCACCTAGGGTGACTAGACGAGGCTGGACAGCCATCTGTCAGGGATGCTCTGACTTGGATTCCTGCACTGAGCAGGGGGTTGGACTCGATGGCCTTGTAGGCCTCTTCCAACCCTACTATTCCATGGTTCTATGATTCTAGGGTGGGTTAAAAACTACCTCCAGGTGACCAGGAAAGGATGACCACCTTCCGGTGTGAGCTGTGCACACAGATGCAGTAGCCACTTTCAGCCAAGGAAACATAGCAGCACACTGTGGCGGCTGCACCTGTACTCTCCCTGGGTCTGGCCTTCGCTCCTGACAGCAAGACAGACCACTTGGACAAGCAGGCGGCTATATTACGCCAGCCTTGTTTCCCAAGGGGGACAACATGGCTACTACTTCTTTCTTTCAAAGACAGTAACCATAGAAGGAGCTTCCCAGTCTGATCCCTCTGCGGTCTGTTTCCTACTCCTTAAAACCCTGTGGCCACCCTGTTCCACTTGAAACCAGGATGGCCCAAGAATGGATGATGCCCACTTTTTCAATGGGTGGGAATAGTGGGGAGTCTAATCTGCTTTACCTTCTGTAAAAAAAAAAAAGTGGGGGAGTGTTTATTAACAAGTCATTTTGCATATGTATGCTAAAGGAGATGAGAGGAAGGGAGATGAGAGGGAGAGCAGGGCTATTCCACCAGCCCTACTGAAATAATTATTTTTCTCCCTCTTCCCTCCCCATTCCGTTTTCCTTGTGTGTCGTGCCTTTTAGATTATATGCCCCTGTGGGCAGGGGCTGTCTAATTAAATTGACCTGCTCTAGGAACCTTTTTGGTTGAGGAGTGGCATAAAAATACTTCAAACAAAGAAATAAGAAGAGAAGCCATCTTGTTTTGAAGACTAATGCCAGAGGAAACAGGCTGGATCCTTAAGGGGAACCCAAGCATACATAACCAAGCCTGCCAGTTGACACTAAATGAGGCTTTGACCGACTGCTTCAGTCCGAGGGATCCAAGGCTGCTTCTGGCCAAGATCCAGAACAGCTTCTCTTGGGCATGATCCTCAACAAGGGCAGGCACCGTCAAAAACAGGCACAGAAATCCCCACCTGACCTCACCTCCTTCTCACCTCCTGTAAAGCCAGAAAGAGATTTTTCCTTGAAGGGAGAGTTCAACAGTGACCTACTTTTAATCACCTATTGGTTTTCTATAGCCAAAGTTTGCAAATGTGGCCACTGTACACATCCCCAAGCATAGAACATGACCGTCAGAGCCACTCCGAGTATGACGCGCAAACTCTTTTCTTCTCTTGACCCCCATCCCCACGCACACCCCTCGGCTTCCTTCAGTCGCATCCATTCTGCCACCTGCACTGCTTCCAAAGAACTTAGCTGTCATGCATGCACACAGAGACGTGGGCACGACCTTGGCCACGGTGCTCAACGGCTGCCCTGCTCATGCATCAATTTCCCAAGCAAATGGACCACAGATGCTCAGTCGATAGGAACATGAGGCGATGCAGCAGGCAGCTGCCAGTTGGCTTGCCGCCAAGCAGTGGAACCACTGTGTGTGTGCATGCACGCATGTTAACAAACGGCCTTTGGCAATCCATCACCTGGGCGCTATCCCAGATGGCTCTGACCCGATGAGCCTTCGTGGATTATGATATCCGCCTGCCCAGTGCAGGGAGCCTCTGTCCTCTTGCCAAGGCTGCCGCATTCCAACGGAGAGGAGGCAGCGCAGCAACAGGAAAGAACTGCTAGGGACCAGAACTGTGAAGAAGCAGGCTGGCTGAGTCAGGACTCCCAGCACAACAGAACTCTTGGTCCTTCAGCTAGTTGCCTCATGGAAGAGAGCTCATTGTTGCGGATCCAGAGGATCTAGAATTAGGGTTGGAAGTTGTACTCCCAACACATCTGCAGGACATCAGGCTGGGGAAGGCTGTGGTACAGAGTGAACCCCCCAGCCCACCTGAAAATGCTGCTGCTGCTGCTAGTGCTATGGCTCCTTCTCAGCAGCTGCTGCTTCAGCCCCGTTGAACAAAAATTGGTTCTCACATGTTAACTGTCTGGAGGGGACCAGAGAGAGAGAGGGGGGGGACACAAATCAGAAAGTCTCCATCGGCTTTCAAGCAGAAGCGATCGATGGCTAACCCACATGCTCAGAGGACCACAATCAAATGTCATTATTTGTGAGGTTCTACTTGGCTTCACACCGCACACCCTACCCCCGCAGAAAAGGTGCTATCGATTGCTTTGTGTCAAGACGAGAAGGGCAATCGGAGAAGGCTGCGGCATGAAAAGCCCCTTTGGCATTTTATATTAAAATAATAGGGGTCTTTTGTATAAACACAGACACAAAACCTTTTAAAAATACACAGTGGCCTTTATGATAAAAAAAAACACACACCGAAAGCTAACAAGATATGAAGCTGACAGCGCTAGGGAGAGGCTGAAGTTATCGGCTAATATGCAATCCACCCAGGGACTTTGAAAAATATATCTCCTTACCAAGACTGCAGTTAGGGCCATAATGGAGACAGAAGCAAGGCTTGTGAAGGGCTTTGCAGACTGGGAACAAGCAGGGAAGGGGCCTTTCACCTGCTACCAGGAAAGCACCAGGGGAAGGTCAATGAGAGTGGAGTGCCTGCACCGTACAGTGTTGGATAAAGACGAGGTGGGGTGGGGGTGCCGAGTTCAAATCCCCAGTCAGCAATGAAGCTCTCTGGGTGATCTTGGGCCAGTCACTCTCTCAGCCTAACATGCCTCACAGGGTTGTTGTGGGGATAAAAGTGTGCGTGGGGGGGGGGGGATCGGGTACACTACCTTAGGCTCCTTAAAGGAAAGGCACGATAAATATCTAATAAATGAACAAGCTGTGGGACTACAAACACACACAATCAACAGAGGCCATGTGCATTTTAACAGCACAACCCTTTGTCCTGCTGTATGGTAGGATCAGATGGGGCGGGGGGGAGGAGCTGTGGTAGGACGGTGGAGAGGGAGGGCTGCTCACACACTCTATGGCTGCATCCTAAAGGACGTGAAAGCTCCCTTCAGGTCCCCAGCATCCGTGCAAATCTGCTTCAAACTAGGACGATTTCCTACAGAGAGAGGCAGTCAATGCACGAAGATGGCACATGCATCCATTCCACTGCACATATTTGTGATGGCAAAGTGCGACCAACAGAACCAGGTTAGTCCCGCCTTTGCCCCTTTCCAGGTGGAACAGGTGAGGTCAGGGAGGGGGTCCTGGCACTTCTAAAGCAGCATGGTATATGTAATCATGGGCCCTTCACCTTTCCAAAAATTCTCCAAGAGTTTCTCATTCCTGTGGCATCTCCAGTGGATTCTCCCCATAAAGCCTATGCAGAATTAAAAGAGTTACCTACTATTCTGGCCCAGAAAATAATTTCGCCTCCAAAAACGTAACACCTTAAATTTCTTAGATATTTACAAGCATCCCCCCACCCCACACTAAACTTCCCTTCTGCTCAACACAACCCATTCGTCAGCTTCCAAGTGTTATGAAAATTTGAAATGGCATAGTCAAGAACCACTTGCAAATTACAACAGCTCTTTTACAGCTGCTGCATGGCAGCTAAGTAAATATTCCAAATGCAAGCCCTCCCGCACAACTTACAGCTGCAAAGCAACACTGCCAGGTTTGCTTTAGCCATGTGGATTTCCTGTTGAGTGGGCTTATATTTCTTCTTTTGGCACTTTGAGGAAAACAGGTGCTTGCAAAAGAACATTTAGATTCACAGTCCCGCAAGAGGAAAATACCAAGGTGTTGTAGCTAGAAAATAGACTTTGACAAAGAAATAACTCAAATGAGAGAACACCAGCTCAGGGCGGGGGGTGGGGGGCAGGGAGGACAAGTCTGTTTTTTGCCTCTGTCACTGGGAACACAAGCCTTCACCAAAGACCATTGTGCGGATAAGGAAGACCAGCTAGAAAAGGTTAAACATAACAAGAGTTTAAGAAGGCAAGAACAGCCTGCTGTATTTTAGCACACTGCTGCCATCAGATTCATGAAAACATGAATACTCAAGAATGCATTCAAATAAGAAGTGATCTCAGGAGCAAAGAAGAGTAGCCAAAGTGATTGCAAGAATGAAGAGCCTTGGCTGATGAGCAAAGATGAGCGGAGATGGGCAAATCATGGCTCAGCATCCACCTGCAGAGTGAAAGCCCATACTTAGCTCTCAGGAGAGCACTTATATGCATGGAAAGGTAATTGGATCTCTGAACGCTGTCCACCACTCTCATCATCACAGCAATTGGGACCTTCGTGAAACTAATTTATTCAGCACTGGCTGGAGGAGGGAGAAGAGATAACCACTGTCCCTGCCCTCAAAAGGTTTAACAACAAAACTTCTGATAGCTGTTTAGACATTCCTGACCAACGTCAATCCCATTTAGACTGAGTTTAACATTCATTTTACCATCACAGCTTTGAAACTGGGATCCATTCGTTCTGATTGTGAAGGCTTCTGGGATATAATTCTGGCTCTGAGGAAGCGGACGGCAAACCTTGCAGTCCCCCTTGGTCTAGCACAGTCTGACATCTGAATCAAGCAGCCGATGATGAGCCACAGAAGAGACCCAAAAATTACCCACGACAAAAGCGCCTCTCATTAACAGAAGCTCCAGTGCGTGTTCTACTGACAGCTGGAATTTCTGATGTCACTTAAAATGTATCCATTAAGGCTCCCATTTTGCAATGAAACCAACAAGCCAAAGTCACTCCAGCTTCTGTAACTCCCAACCCCAATATCAATAATATTGATATGAAAACTGGAGGCAGCAAAAAGGAGATTGTGTAGCAATTAAACCTTGGGAGTGTTTCAAGTATCTGCAATCGAAAGCATAACGATATTCAGCATTCTAATTTAAAAAAAAAAAAAAAAGCTAGCTAGGGTTGTAATTAATGTCTGAGCACCAGAAGAAGAATTGCAACAAATTTTAACCCCAGCACCCTTGGCATGTTGTTAATGGCTGTTCTGTCCACTAATTCTGTGCTCCAATTTTACCCACATCAACCATAGACGACACAAGCGGCAGGAAAGCAAATGAATTTTTAATCATCCTTCTGATGTACAGTATAATTGCTGACTTTTATCAACTAGCAGTTAAACAAAGACTTAGAAAGGAATAAACATTCCTTAATTGCATGTCTGCCACTGCTCACAGGAGGATAACCTTGGAAATGAGTAAGTGGTCCCCATTATCACAGCTATACGCACACAGGCAGACATGGTACAAGAGGCTCAGGTCAAGAGCAGGTGTTTCGGCTTTGCTTCCCAATGTCAGGGTACATGCTAGATGCTTAACTTGCAGCAGAGAAACAAACTGATCTCAATTGTCATCTTTGCATAAAGTATGTATGTAAATGTGTGTGTGTGTCTGTGTGTGTGTGTGTGTGGTAGCCCTCCCTCTCGTACTTCCAGACTTACGCCCCCTAAATTTTGAAGAACCCCATTCTCTCCAAAGAGTTGGGTATGAGGGCCCTGGGAGGGCGCAACTAGGACATGAGAGAGAGAAGTGGAAGCCATCTCCGGGTGCAGTTAAAAATTACTGGCAGGATTAGTCCAAATGCTATGTTTCATAAATGCGCAAGTCCCAATGTCAGAGCAATATGGCAAGCACAGCTGGAAGAAGGTTGTGAGTGACCAGATAGAGGTTGATGGGAGCAAGTACAGAAAGCTGCAACTAAAAAGGGGAGGAGGAGAGCAGCCAATGTTGGGTGGGGGGCAGGGGAGAGAAAGAGAATAGAGAAGAAACCATTTCATGAGGACCAACTACCTCACCTGGAATGATTGGACTGCCCTAGAGCTAGCTGTTTTTCTGAAGGGTATTCTGGGATTTATTGTGTACCATCTGTGGCCTGTTAGAGCTGGGCAGGCCTCTCCCTTGGCCACATGTAATCCTCCGCTCCTCCCTCCTTCCGATGCATTAGGTACCACTAGAAATGGGGTGCTGCAATAAAGTGTGTATGTATCGCCATAGCTGCCTTTTCTAACCTGGTGCCCTCCAGATATGTTGGACTACAGCTCCCAGCACCCCCAAGCCAGCTTGTTCAGGAAGGCAGTTGAGGCTCCTGTACATCACAGAGTCCACAGCAGGGAATACAAATCCCAGCTAGAGGGAAGCAGAAGATGGATGGAAGCCTGGCCACAACCAGCAGGGGAGAGAGAGGAGGGTCTCGTGGTACCCACCCTGGAAGCTCAGCACCCTGTCCTGAGCCCTCTGTTCAGCAGAACACAGAACTGGGGGCTTGATAAATTTTATTCCTCCACAGAAGTGGAATGATGATTCACTCCTCCTTGCTGGATGATCAAAGCTGCTTTTTGCCATTTTTCTCCATTTTGTTCTTTCTTGTTCTTAACTAAAGCTCTAAACTCTGGGGCATTTCATGACTGGCAATGCCATGAGTCTGGCAGGTTGATTATACCCTTCAAAGTGAAGTAGATTTATTTGGTGCTGCAACTATTGGCCATTCCGACAAGGGTGGTGCCAGAGAGTCCCAAGGTTCCTGCTGCATCATTTTACACACTGTAGCTTCTCTGGGCATCCTGGGTGCAGGTGCAGTTGCTAAAGGTCTTTGAAGATGCTTGAATGGACATGTCATCTCCATACATGGGGGTAGGGGAGAAAATGTCACCTTTGCTGGAGCCAGTTAGAAAGTTGTGGTGGAGATTTTTACACAACACTCTGAGGCTCAAGGAACTGAAGTTTTGTTTCTTGTACGTGGATCATCTTGAAGTAATTGCAGTTCCCATTCCCTTCACCCTATATCTTTCTAGTCCCTGGGCCAGACTCAAGGCAGGGCAGGAGTGGGCAACTTGTGGCCCTATTGACACATTTGGCCTACAGCTTTCATGATCCATCACCACTGGCTAATGGGAGTTGTAGGCCAAAACATCTAGAAGGCCACAAGTTGCTTACCCCTGTTCTAGAGGCTAGTGTTTTCTGGCCATCAGGGTAGCAGTGGGCTAAAAGCATATTCTTTATGCATTTAGAAGATGGAGCAAAGGAGAAATTATGATGATTGATGTTTCACTTTTGGGGTTGTGGGGAGGTGTATTTCCATGGAAGGGAAGGAAAGGAAAGGAAAGGTTTTCAATTACCTGGCTGAATTGCTCCCAGGAATTGCTCCAGGTCCAATAATGGGCCTTATAAAGCCCAAGCCGTGCTGCCATCATCTCATTGCCCCGGTAATAAAATATTGGCCTGATTGAGAGAAGGGATGAGGGAGGGAGGGACAAAGAGAGATGTACAACTGCATGAGAAATGTAACGTTTCCAAACAAGCTGCTTTTTTCTTTTCTTTTTTTTGGCAGCCACAGAGATAAGGGAGACAAACACTTTAACAGAGCCTGGCTGGCAACTCAGCTATCAGTCAGAAGCAGGTTGCCTTCTAATAGCCTCTGCCGCAAGGTTTTCAATTAGCATTTTTTAAAGCGTCCATCAACGTGAGAGCCTGTGTTGCATGAGCAAGAATGAAATGTTATGCAAGTCGTCTTGCCAGCAATTGTTAATCCTTGAACTACCAGACCATGTAATTTCACACAGAGCCTGACGACTTAAAATACTCCAGAAAGAGAGGCACCTGTTTGATGGAGATTTAAAAGATACAGGAGGCCAGATCTTCCACGTATGGCCATGGAAAGCCAGGATGTACACATGTGCTCTGAACACGGGCAAACTGGTCACAGAAGGGGTGATGTTGGGTTAATTAGACAAATAATTGTCTTGCCATCTGCCTTTTGAACGACAGTGCATACACACACAACCAATGACCCTGGGAGGGGTCACAAAAGTATAGAGGAACAGAATTTTAAAACAATGTCCCTTCTATGCTTGTGTGTAAAGGATGCAAGAGAGAATTTTCCTACCCATTCTGACACTGATGGCCAGATGTTTTCAATGCATGCAATGCAGATCAACTGCTAACTGAATGAAGACTCTTATTGGACTGGTGAGCAGGTGCTAACAATGTAGATAAGCAAAAGGAGAGGTCTGCATTAATTCACAATTTCAGGAGGATGTTCAGAAAATAACATGAAAATAGTTTGCCCTCCTTCCCTTGTCCTGTCACTGACCTTCCCTGATCAGTGCTTCACTTCTAGTGATTTGTATATGAAGCTTAGTACCTAATTAGAGAGGAACTAATATAATCCTCACATTGTCCCTTGCTTACTTTGAAGCAGGTGTTTGCAATCTCTCTCATCTTGGCTGTTCTCCCGCCCCTTACACTCTTTCATTATTAACCTTTCTTATCTTTTTTTAATGTATTTGCTCATATTCATCCATCCACTATTTTTTTGCTGCTAATTCCTTTGCATTGGGAGTAGTGGGTTCTTTCTTATCTTGCAAAAATCCAGTTGCTTCACAATCCCCTAAAAACATCTCCTCCTCACCCACCACCATTTTTTTTATATACTACATCAAAATTATGAGGCTCCCTTATAGTGGGTCAGACTAGCCCAGTCTATCTAACCCTGTGTGGTCTCTTCTGACCGCAGCAGATCTCAGCTTCAGAGATCTTTCCCATTCCCTGCTACCTGATCCTCATTTTAAATGGCTATGCCAGGGAGTGAAACTGGGACCTTCTGGGTACAAAGCATGTGCTCTGCCACTGAGGTAGGGACAGTGGAGTAATATATATTCAGTATTCGTTCAAAATACCCAATCCAGAAATAGAGGCACAAAATTTCCAGAAATTTTGAGGCCATGGGGAAAAACGCATTTCTGGACTTTTTCGGAAAAATCGGAAATTTTGGAAAAATGGAAAAACAAGCAATACTTATTATTTGTAGCACTCTTCACAGATCTAAAGTCACTTTGTTGCTTTAAGACAGCCTTCCCCAACCTTGTGCCCTCCAAGATATTTTGGACTTCAGCTCCCATCAGCCTCAGGCAGCATGGCCAATGGTCAGGAATGGTGAGCACTATATTCCAAAACATCCAGAGGGCACCAGGCTGGGGAGGGCTGCTTTAGGAACATAAAGCAGCCTTTCTGTTCATACAGTTATTTTATGTATGACTCAGTTTGCTCATCAAATTATCATTATATTTTAAAACTTTAAAAAGTAAACTCAGTAAATTTGTAATTATTGTCTGAATGGATTAGACCTACATTAAATGACTGCTACAGCATCAGAACTACAGGACTCTATAGAACAAACCCCAAGCTAAATATACTTTAGATCAATAATGTTAATAGGAACTGAAAGAACTGACTATGTTGGGAAACTTACAGAGAGGATTAGAAAAGTATCATGGCTTCATTATTTCCAGATATTTTACATCTCTAGTCTTTCTATAAAAGTGGTCTTATTACATAGTTTTTAGAAATCATTTTGCAGGGAGTAAAGGCTGGGTAACAATATATAAATACTTTGTCTTAAATTCTATAAGAAATTTCATAATCCAAAGCTGTTCAATTTCCCAAGGGGGGGGATGGGGGGGATTCTTGAATTTTTCCCGGTCTTCACATCTCTGCCCAGAAATCCAACAGGAGGAAGCATTTATCTATAGGAAACACACCAAGATGGAGTGGTCAGAGAGGTGTGATTAAAACAGAATAAAATGAATAAAATGGGAGTACTGCAACCATGAGGGACAAGCTGCAATGAAAAAAATAATAATAATGCAACAACGGGCATTTGCACCCCACATCACTCCCAAACCACAACTGCTCTAAAATGAATTCAATAAAGGCAAAAAGGAAGAGCAGCTTTCCCCACTGCATCGTTGGTAAAGAGACAGGAGCAACTTTGGTAGCGTGGCTGGAGGATGGAAGGTGAGAGGGACTTAGCTTCTGGATCTACAGTGGTGGTATCCTGCATTCTATTTCTCACTGTGGCTTTACCCACTTTCCATTTAGCAGAAGGTCACAGGCCCATAAATGGCAGGGAAATGCCCCCCTGAAGGCTCCTCCTCCCTCAACTGTCACCATCAGCAGCCATTCCAGCAGGCTGAGCTGAGGGAGATGAAAGGGGGAAGCAGGACCATTCCACTAGCGCTGCTGAAAGACTTAATTCCCCCCTCTTCCCTCCCCATTCCTTCTAGTTATCATGGATTCACTGTCCTCCTCCCATATGAATTTGTCTAGTCCTCTTTTAAGCCCTGCTGAAAGACCACTTGTTTTTTCCCTCTACTCTCCCCATCCCTTTCCCCTCGTCTGTCATGTCAGCCTGTGGGCAGGAGCTGTCTTCTTTTTCAGAGTGGGCCCATTCGCATGTAATAGTGGCAAATTGTGGGTTAATTAATTAACCCAAGATCTGCCATGGTGCATGCTTCCGCCATTTTGAATATGCAACCTCCAATCAGCCTTCTCAGAGGCCGTTCTGTGACATGCAAATCTGGACATCATGCATTCATCACAGGTTAAACAATACGAAGTTAACCTAACAACTAATTGTAAATTAAGTCTGGGTAGTTTAACCCACGATTCACCCATAGTGTCCAGGTTTGCACTTCACGGAGCAACCTCCAATTGGAGACTGCATATTCAGAATAGAGGTTGTATGTGACCCTGGCAAGTCTTGCGTTAATTAACCCATGATTTGCTGCCATTAAGTGTGAACTGGGTCATTATGCAAGCCACTACAGGAGCCTTTTTGGCTGAGAAGCAGGATAAAAATAAATATAGAAATAAAATTACAAGCTACTGAACATATTAAAATATGCTATCTGCCCAATCCATATACTTAATGGAAAGAAAAAAAGAAACTCATGCTGCACTTCACATGTTGCTGTATGCAGGCTTTTCCCTATACAAATGAATCCCTGTGCACAAATTCACACCTGTTTTAAGCCTCATAGCTCCTAATGAAAGAGTCCTGCAAAGGAACTTGGCCAGACAGTGTTCAGACAAGGTTACAATGAAACAGATGCATACTTTGAGCTCCAGAAACAAACCTCACAAAAGCTCTAGATCTCAGCTACTCACTCCTCAAAAAAGAAAAGAAGGGGGAAAAAAGACCCATTCCTAAAATAAGAGGCTCTAAAAATACCCAAGAGTTTCTCCTCCTTGCCAATAAGTGGAGGAGGCAAGAGATGGAAAGCTGCGAGTGTGGTGTTCATAACTCACCTGTCAATTAACTTGCCTTGCAGGATGACAGGCAAAAGGTCGATGCCGTCGATCTGTCTGTCACTGGGAGGCTGCAGTCCTGCCAGTGTGAGGCTTGTGGTGAAGAGATCCATCACACTAGCCAGCTGATGACTCACCTGCAATTGACAAGACAAGAGCGTTTGCGCACAGACACATATCCGCACACAGGCAAAAACAGCACAAACCACAAGCGGAAGCAACCCCTGCTTCCAACAAGGAGGTCTTATAGAAGAGCTCAGCACCTTTCAAGACATGCAGTCTGAGTTGATTCTGGATTCTCGGCAGAGTCTGGTGAAAAGCTCTTACTCAGGAACACTGGAAGCTGCCTTATGCCAAGTCAGACCCTTGGCTCATCTAGCTCAGTATCAACTACCTCAGGGGCCCTGGGCACATTTGGCAATCTGAGAAACTGTCCTGGGCACCAGCACAAAAGGGCTGCCATGGGAAGTATGGCTAGTCACAAAGGACAAGCAACCTGTCCAAAAGACTGAGCAGAAGGCAGAGGTGGGGTCTGAGCCCCAGCCCACTAAGCGACGCCTTGGAACCCACAGTTCTCACCACCAACAGAAACCCATTTCATAGAAGGAAAACTCTTTTTCTCTCTGCCTGCTCTGCCAGCTAACTCATCCCCCCCCCCTGCCATCTCTTTTCTTCTTTCACTCGGGATCACCACAACATACACACTCTCTCTCCACCCAGCCATACATACACACCAACACCACTCACCACTGTCCATCCACGCACGCACGCACAAAGTACATGTATCCTGCACATACATACAGGCATAAACACACGTCATTCCATTCTCCTATCTATATACACTCCTTGGTGGGCACTAAGAAAGGTATCCAGGGCACGCTGGTGCATGTGGGCACCATGCTGCCAACCCTTGACCGACACTGACTGGAAGCAGTTCTCGAGGGTTTCAGGCAGGATTCTTTCCCAGCCCTACCTGGAGAGCTTCTGAATGCAACGCAGGGGCTCTACCACTGAGCTGCAGCCTGTCCCCCAAAGGATCTGCTTTTGTAGAGCCAGATTATGTGCCAAGCTTCTTGGCACCCCAAGCTTGGGAGAGGGAGGCTGATCCTGCCACCTCCATGCCCTCTATATGGGCTTGGGGTCTTAGACCTAAAGAAGCTTGGGTGCTGTTGCCAGGACCACCAGCAGAGCTAAATAATGTTGGGGAAGCAGCAAAATCCCCCTCCCCCAAAGCTCCAGACCAGCATCTGGATTTGAAACTTTTGGGATGTGGCGTGGATCTTGTGGACAGTGTGACAAGTTCTCTAAGCCATGTCGCACACTTTGGGGGTGGGGTGGGAGGAATGGCTTAAGGTCACTTTCAACAGAACATGTGGGTAAATTCTAAGAGCGTTTGATTCCTGCAGTATCAGGCAGGCCAGTGTGGGGCTGCCAGTGACTTCCTTGTACTTGGCCCCTTGTTATTAAGCAAGGCCTGGAGTGGATGGCTCACATTAAATGGCCAATTACATCCCTGTCCTCACACGCTGTTCTCTGTGTAAAGGAGAGAAAACTTCTTAAAAGAAATTAAACGTCAATGTTACATCCACTTGGATTTATCTGCAGCACCACATTGGAGAGGAGAAGGGGGGGGAGTAGGAGGAGGTTACTATTTATATATAAACTTTGAAGTATTTTCAGAGGAGAAACTGGGATTTTTTTTTTAGCATTTTCTTGTGTCGACAGCACTCTTTCATTTGACTTGCCATTCCCATAAGAAGACCAGAGTGGGTGGGGGGGAATATTCCAGAGACTAACAGCCCAGTGAAAAATAAATAATGAAAAACAGAGGCGCAAGATCAGATATTTTCCATATCAGCAAGGAACAGCCGGCATTACGCACGTTAAAGAAGAGGGTATATATATATATATATATATATATATATAATTATTTTTGTATGCATATATATATATATAAACTCTCAGCATACACAGAATGTCTTTAAGAAAATGAAATCCTTTTTGCTTTGGGCCACACTGCGAGAAGAAATAGCCAGCGCCGGCGTTATCAGTGCTTTCAAGCTCTAACTCTGAATCAAAGGCGACAATTAATAAAGTTGCCCCCGCCAGGAATGGAAAAGAGGAAAGCTAAATATTTGAAACTGGGTGAACAAATGTCAGGGTGTTTTTAAATAAAATCCTTTTACATTTATCACAGCAAGCAGACCTGATATCCCTGTCTAATTCAATTTCAATTTGTGCCCTGTGGGAGATAGTGAAGAAAAGGTTGCAGTGCTGTCTTTGGGTTGATATGTTCTTTTCTCCTTCAGGGAGCAGAACCAGGGAGGTGGGAAGAGGGGTGGGGGAGAAAAGGAGGGGACATGGAGCAAAAGGAGGATTCAAAAAGCAGCAGAATATCCATTCCTGGCAGCTGGATTCTTCTAGAAGGCAGCATGTGAAAATCTTTAAAGTTTGTTGACTGGGTATGAATTCACCTGGAAAATTCAACCAAGACTTGTTGGGGGATTGGGGGGTGGGAGACATCCAGCAAGGGTTGCTTGTTTATGTTATTTACACTCAACAACCTAAAGGGGTGGGGTCAAAAAACTATGAAAACTGATACAAAGAGCAGCAGGAGAATAACTGTGGTTCAGTAAAACCACCTCCAGGATTGACCCCAAAACAATATCTCTCATTCCAGCTCTGCTATATGATTTTTCTTTATGCTTTTTGTTCTATATTTGCTTCAGTTTGACTACATGGGTATAATGAGCATGTTCCTGTCAGGAGCGCCCTAGCTGCCTCTTGCAGTCCCCTCCAATAGCCAACTCAGGACACAGACGACGAGGATTCTTTCCAAGGCTTTATTCCTTTATTACTTTATGACTCTTACAGATACTAGTCACTAGCGACTAAGCAAGGAACTGCACTGGGGTAGATAGCAGAGTAGCCTAAGCTCCAGGTAAGGCAGTTGGTCCCCGTTTGAAGGAGAACCGTGGGAAGACTCTGAACTTATGGGCTATGGAGAGATCCTCCCTCTTACCCTTGGGTCCTTGGGATGCGACCGTTGTTTGCGCGCCAAATGAGCACAACGCCCTCCATCTGTCGTCGCTCCCTGCGTCTGCACCGAGCGTCCAGCAAGCCCCCCTCCAGCGCTCTCTCACTGCCAGGGTCACTATCTATCCCAGGAATGCTGGCAGGAGGAATCTCTGCCAGCTGCTGTGCTTGTGAGAGATGAGCAAGCTCCTCTCCCACGGATTGCTGTTCCTCCTCAGAATCAGAACTGCTCTGGGGCTCTATGGGCTGTTTCCACCCTGACAGTTCCACACATCTACTCCAAGTGCACACACTCTAACCTTGCCATGTGTATTGGCTTTCTGAGAACCTCTGGTTTTACTTGAATAAGATGCAATGTTTCTAGCCCTCATGCCTGAATGTGTGAACCATCTGTAAAAAAACTCAAATGTCATCTTGGAAAGAGCTTTCAAGAGTTTCCAAGGTACAAGACTGCTAGTGCCCTCTCACGGCTAGGCACTACATCCCCTCTCTTCTTTTGCTCTTTACTGTGTTAGTATCTGCTGGATAGTTGCTGCTGGATAACCAACTGATATATGCTATTTAAGTTCTGCATTGTGTGCAGACTGCAAATATATACCCAAATTTGCAGGCTGCACACTTAAACAGCACATATCAGTTGGGTTTCCTTTGATTCAGAGAACTCACTGCTCCAATTCTAATAGAAACACAACACCCCACAGGATTATGATAAAGCCCTGCAGCTTCACAGGAGGGGGACCTGCTTGCCTGCCAGCTTCACAGATTGTCATATGGTGAAATATCTGCTCAGAGAGCATTCATTTGGGCAAGAAAGAGTTCACGACCAAGGCCACAATCCAAGAGAAAGAAAGAGAGATATATACTTAAGCCCACTTAAGTGAAACTAAATATACCTAAGCCATGTTGGATAGCAGCCTTTTCCCATGAAGACTTTGGCATAACCCTCTCCCTCTGTATCTCTTTCTAGATTGGAAGCCCCTTGGAGCAGGGACCTGCCTGCTTGCTCTTTGTAAAAGACCATGCACATGGACGGCTCCATAATAAAATAATAATAGCCAAAGTAAAGAAAAACAGGCAGAAAAGTTTTGCCTAGGTAATGAGACAGAACCTTTTGTTGAGGTGCAAAAGTTAAAGGCAGCCGGGGGGGGGGGGGCGGTTGGAGGGGGACCTGATCAGATTAGCTCCTGCTTGGCACCAGCTGCAATGGCAGAGTACAGGGTTAACTGAGGATTTTTGTGACCCATTAAATTTCAGTGAAAAGGAACATTTGCCCCTCTTCAAAGAGAGAAAAAACCACCCATGCAAACAACTTCCAGGAACACCTGTACCAATCCCTAGGTGTTTCCAATGCCGATTATGCAGATCAGCTGTGAGTTACATCGGTTTCAACTAGGCGCCGACTCAAAGTGAAGAGTGAATGAAGTGATGCAGATATGTAGCTAAAAGCTCTAAATGTGTTCCGCCAAAATTGCGGGAGAAGAGGGCACAGTAAATAGATGACAGAACAGACCTTAATAAGAGAGAAAGAATGCAGAGAGAACTAAAAAAGCATGGAGTGAATCATGCATACGGCAGAACTTTAGGAAGCCATGACACCCAAAGCAGCTCTTTCCTTCTCACTTGCAGCAAGGAGACTGTGGGACATCAGAGCACAGAGTTCTTGAAAGCAAGGAGGAAAGAAGGGTCAACATCCATCATTCTGGGTTTATTCAAAAACAAGAGCCTCCACGTAATCAAACAGGATGCGCAAGAGGATGCAGTTTTTATCTCTAAAGGTGTGTGATCCCAAAAAGGAAACCAACTGCCCAGGATGAAGGGGCTGAGGCCCGAAGGGACAGTTGAAGAGGTTCGGAAGAGCTGACTGATAAGTCTACAGAATCTTGCGACCACTTGAATTCCTCCATTTTACCCTGCTAAGTACGAGTACTGCTTTCATCCACCATCTAGAAACAACATCTCTGTGCTTGCAAAGAATTCACAAGGAAGAGTCTGAACAGAAACCAAAAGGGGTCATGTTCAAGATTTTGAAGAGCACTGCACATTACTGTGTGCAATACTCATTAACAATGATAAACCAAAAAACCATCCCTCCATGGTATGTTGCGTTTTAACTATCTGGCAGCATCCCTCCCTTTAACAACGTGTTATTCATACAATGTCTTCTTCTGTATTTAATTAAAAACCCTTGAAAGGGGATGTAAATTAGAAACTAAATGTTGTCTTTGTCCAAGAGCACAAAGGATTCATAAAGAGTCCAGATCCTGAATAGCCCCTTCTCTCTGGAATGAAGACATCGACAAAGAAGAGAAAACACTCATTATTTACTAAGGAGCCTGCCTCCCGTAGACTTTGATTGTGTTTGCCACTAATGAGTACTGTGATGATTTCTTGCACACACAGGTGTGGCCACCTGAGGAGAGCTATCTGCTGGTTATTTCAGAGCTAAGATTCTCTCTCTTGTCCACATGCAGCAGGGAAACAGCCATGTCCTGATACTGAGACACCCCATCACCCATCAACACAACAGGTACTGAAACACAAACTGAGAAAAACAGTAACAAAAGCCCAGTCCACACCTGCCCAGTTCAAGCTGTTGGATGCTATAGGATAGCGGTGGGGGACCTCAGGCCTGTGGGCCAAATCCAGCCCACCTGGGGTCCCAATCTGGCCCTCCAGAGTTCTCCAGATGGCCAAGCCCCTTTCCCCCACCACTGACCATTTGGTGGCTTCCTGGCTTTTGCATGTTTTTTCCCCACTCTAAAAGTTGAACTGCCTCTCCTATGGCTGAGTTACTGGCAGTAAGGGCTTTAAGCTAATATATGCTGCTGTTTTTGGTACTTTGGCCCTGCCCCTTTTGCCTCCCCCGCCCCCAAATGCAGACCCCGAGAGATTCTCTGAAATTTTATTCTGCCCTTGGGCTGAAAGAGGTCCCTCCCCCTGCTGTAAGATGTCAAGCCTGGGCTGCTTTACTGATGCAGGGCATTATAATTTAGAGCACCAGCTATGAACCTAGCGCTGTGCAGCTATAGACAGCTTTGACTATGAGCCCTTTGGGGGCAGGAATCTAAGCCATGCTATGGAAGAAGAGGAGGAGGAGCAGTAGCAGCGAGCACATATACTCTACATTCAAAGCCTAAGAAGACTGGTGCGTCATGTGCTTATTAGAGTTAACTGTGAAGGCTAGGCTATCAAAGCAATCTGGGAGACAGGTGGCATGGAGGTTTGGTTCTCACAGCTTTGTCTGAAGCCATAATCACTGTATCCCAAGGACCGGGGTTGGGTACCAGCAACTCTACTTGACAATGATTGTTCATGAAGGCCTTAGGCAAGCCTCTCTCTCTCAGTCTCTCAGCCAGCCCCCGCCTCATAGAATCATAGAATCATAGAATAGTAGGGTTGGAAGGGGCCTACAAGGCCATCGAGTCCAACCCCCTGCTCAATGCAGGAATCCAAGTCAGAGCATCCCTGACAAATGGCTGTCCAGCCTCGTCTTAAAGGCCTCCAGTGTGGGAGAGCCCACCACCTCCCCAGGTAATTGGTTCCATTGCCGTATTGCTCTGACACTCAGGAAGTTTTTCCTGATGTTCAGCCGGAATCTGGCTTCCTGTAACTTGAGCCCATTATTCCGTGTCCTGCACTCTGGGATGATCAAGAAGAGATCCTGGCCTTCTTCTCTGTGACAACCTTTCAAGTACTTGAAGAGTGCTATCATATCTCCCCTCAGTCTTCTCTTCTCAAGGCTAAACATGCCCAGTTCTTTCAGTCTCTCTTCATAGGGCTTTGTTTCCAGTCCCCTGATCATCTTTGTTGCCCTCCTTTGAACCCTCTCCAGCTTGTCTGCATCCTTCTTAAAGTGTGGTGCCCAGAACTGGACACAGTACTCCAGATGAGGCCTAACCAGTGCTGAGTAGAGGGGAACTAGTACTTCCCGGGATTTGGAAGCGATGCTTCTATTAATGCAGCCCAAAATAGCATTGGCCTTTTTTGCAGCCACATCACATTGTTGGCTCATATTCAGCTTGTGATCGACGACAATTCCAAGATCCTTCTCGCTCGTAGTGTGGTTGAGCCACGTATCCCCCATCTTGTAACTGTGCATTTGGTTTCTTTTTCCTAGGTGCAGAACTTGGCATTTGTCCCTATTAAATGCCATTCTGTTGTTTTCTGCCCAGCACTCCAGTCTATCCAGATCACTTTGAATTTTGTTTCTGTCTTCCAACGTATTAGCTATCCCTCCCAATTTTGTGTCATCTGCAAATTTGATCAGCATTCCCTGCACCTCCTCCTCCAAGTCATTAATAAAAATGTTGAAGAGCACTGGGCCCAGGACCGAGCCCTGCGGTACCCCACTCGTTACCTCTCCCCAGCTTGAGAAGGTCCCATTGATAAGCACTCTTTGAGTCCGATTCTGTAGCCAACTGTGGATCCACATGATCGTTGTTTCATCTAGCCCACTTCGAGCTAGTTTGCTCATCAGGATATCATGGGGCACTTTGTCGAAAGCTTTGCTGAAGTCGAGGTATATGATGTCTACAGCATTCCCATGGTCTACAAGGGAGGTGACTTGATCAAAAAATGAGATCAGATTTGTCTGGCAGGACTTGTTTTTGACAAATCCATGTTGGCTTCGAGTAATCACGGCATTGTTGTCAAGGTGCTTCCAGATGGATTGCTTTATGATCTGCTCCAGAATTTTTCCAGGGATTGATGTCAGACTGACTGGTCTGTAGTTCCCAGGTTCCTCCTTTTTACCCTTTTTGAAGATAGGGACAACGTTAGCCCTCCTCCAGTCATCTGGCACTTCCCCGGTCCTCCATGATTTCTCAAAGAGAATAGACAGCGGTTCTGAGAGTTCTTCTGCCAGTTCCTTTATGACTCTAGGATGCAGTTCATCTGGCCCTGGAGATTTGAACTCATTCAAAGTAATGAGGTGTTCCTTGACCATATGCCTGTCGATCTCAAGCTGCAATCCTGCCCCTTCAGCCTGTACTTCGCCTTTGCCAGGGGGGTCATAGACCCTCTTTTGGGAGAAGACTGAGCCAAAGTAGGAATTGAGCACCTCTGCCTTTTCTTTGTCATCTGTTATCATTTTGCCATCCTTATTTAATAGCTGAACAACCATTTCTTTCCTCTGCCTTTTACTATGCACGTAGCTGAAGAAAGCCTTTTTGTTGTTTTTAGCATCCCTCGCTAACCTCACCTCGTTCTCCGCTTTAGCCTTCCTGACGCCATCCCTGCAATTCTGCGCTACCTGCCTGTACTCTTCCTTTGTTACTTGGCCTTCTTTCCACTTCCTATATGTGTCCTTTTTTGTTTTCAGGTCATCCCTAAGCTTTTTGTGAAGCCACATTGGCTTCTTCTGTTGTCTTCCACCTTTTCTTCTTGTTGGAATTGTTTGTGATTGTGCCTTGAGAGTTTCCTTTTTTAAAAGTTCCCACCCATCTTGGACTCCTTTTCTCGCTAGCATTGTTTGCCATGGGACCTTACTGATCATTGTTCTGAGTTTATTAAAATCAGCTTTCCTAAAATCCAGGGTACGCGTTTGAGTACACTCGGCTTTTGCTTCCCTTAGAACCAAGAACTCAAGTACAACATGGTCGCTTTCCCCCAGAGTTCCTGTAACTGCTACTTTATCCACTAAGTCATCTCTGTTGGTTAGGATCAAGTCAAGGATAGCCGATCCTCTAGTTCCTTCCTCTACTTTCTGTAGGAGGAAGTTATCCGCCACACAAGTCAGGAATTTCCTGGAGGGGCCATGTTTTGCAGAATTTGTCTCCCAACAAATATCGGGGAAATTGAAGTCCCCCATTACTACTACATCATGCTTCCTTAAAACATTGGCTATTTGCTTTTCAAAAGTTTCATCCTTGGCTTCTCCTTGATTGGGTGGCCGGTAGTAGACTCCGACCACCAGGTTCCTTTTATTCTTTGCTCCATTTATTTCAACCCAGATGCTCTCGATGGGGCTACCAAGCTCCTCCTCCTGTATTTCTGTGCAGAGATATGTATTTTTCACATACAGTGCAACCCCGCCTCCCTTTCTGTTCCTCCTGTTCTTTTTGAACAAGTTATATCTTTCAACTGCTGTATTCCAGTCATGAGAGTCATCCCACCAAGTCTCAGTTATACCTATCAAGTCATAATTTCCCTCCTGTATTAAGAGTTCAAGTTCGTTCTGTTTGTTTCCCATACTCTGGGCATTAGTATATAGACATCGAAGACCATGTGCTTCATAGTCTGGCTTTCTTCCTACATGTGTCTGAAGACTATTATTGGGCGCTATCAGCGCTGTTCTCTCCATTGCAGTGCATGCGCCTACGTCCATTGTTACCCCCAACATTACATCTCCCTTCCCCGTAGGATTCAGTTTAAAGCCCTCCTGATGAAGTTCTTCATGCTGTGGCCAAACACATTCTTCCCAGCCTTTGTGAGGTGCAACCCATCCCTAGCCAACAGCCCATCTTCCAGGAAGTATAGCCCGTGGTGGCCTCCACCCACCCCCATCTGCAGTATGAGGAATGATGGCAGTGACTTACTTTACAGAGTTGTTAAAATGTACAACTTGATAATATTGCATATGAAGTGCTTTCCACACTTTAAAAAATTTGCATAGTGATTTCATGATGACAATGATTAGCTTTATATGGGGCTGCCCTGGAAGGCTGAGGCTGCAGCTGGTATAGAATACAGTAGTGTTCCTCTGACAGGAGCTTAAATGTAATGGTATGGCAGTATTTGTACTGGCTTTCTACAGTCTTGTGGGGGAGAACTGCAGTTGCTAGTTGTAATCTATGAAAGCCCCAAATGGCTTGTGCCCTGTGTACACAAGGAAAAACAAAACAGGCTTGACTGCTATTAAAGATGTTTAGGTAGGGGAGGAGGAGTCCCTTTCTAACTGTAACGGGGGTGGAAGATTGACATGATTACTGCAACTCCAATAATCTCATGATCTCACCCTGTTTACTCCCATCCTCCATTTTCTTCCCTTTCCTGGTGTTGTTTCCTAGCATGTAAGCCTCATAGGGAAGGGACCCATCTACTCATTCTGAAGAAAATGCCATGTACATGGATGGTACCAAACATATGAACTCACTAACTAACAGCAGAATTCTCATCATCAAAATCTCTAACAGCAGAGGCTGGACAAACATTTGTTTGGACTAGTTTTGGTGGATTCATCCAGACAGCAGGAGTGGCTGGAAGGTCTTATTGTCACTCTGAGCCCTGGTCTCCCAAGTGGCCCATTGCTAGAGATGGAAGTGGATATTTGTGGTGGTGGGTTGTTTGTCCCCCTTTCGTTGGTTTGGCAAGCGGAAGGAAACCAGGATACTTCACTGGAGTATGTGAATTAACTAATTAACTAACTTAGAATTTGGAGAGAGAGATCACACTCCTGGGCCACACTCAAAGCCCTTCTTAATAATCAGGTCATGTGCATGAGATGTCAGAACTGCAATAATGCAGTTCAACTGCCCCACAAGTATCAAAGACATCAACCAATAAGCTTTCTGGTTTCTGTCACACATATTCCACAGACAGCTCTCAAATGGAGTATATTAAAGCTCTGACCCAAAGCCCACTGGAATTCATTAAAGGAAACTTTCCAAGTAGACTGTAAAGAAGATATTTAATTCCAGATTCTCACCTGCCCAGCAGCTACATGTCCTGGCCACCAAGCAATTGCTGGTTCTCTCATGCCACCTTCAAAGGTAGTCTGCTTGCCGCACAGGAAAGGGCCATTGCTACCTCCTAGAGAAAAAGAAAACAGAAGATCTCTGGGTAGGGGAGACAGGAATAAGAACTAAGAAAAACTAAAACAAAAAAAAAGGGTACAATTAACCCATTCCAAAAGGACACAGTCAACTTGGTTTTTGTTCAAGTCCTTTAAACAATGCCCATCACCATCATAACTTGCATATTTATAGCTCCATCTTAGACTTTTGCAGTAGCATACTAAACTGTGATACTGGTGTGATGTCATTAAATCATCAATATTACACTGTACACTTGGGGTTGGATCCAGGAACCTTCCATGAGAGGAAGTGCTCCGCTGATGGACAGTCCCTCTGTCTGATTTGGGGGGATTTTCTGACTCTCTGTGCAGCATTTTCAAGGGCTGAATGGGCTGCTGTGGGAAGGAGGGGGCAGAGAAGTTCACTTCTGCCAGCAAAGTTCATCCAGCGGAAATCTGGATCCCACCCTTGGTGGTCATTTGTTTCTTAAGACTGGATTTCAATAGCGACAAGTTTTACATCTAGCTGAAGACTGGCCTTTTAGTCTACAAAGGACCCTACAAACTTTAACATCATCTCAAGCGTTCCAGAAGATAGACCCGCCATCACCACCACCACATTTTTACAGGTGGAGAAAGGAGGATGAGAAACAGTAACTTGCTGAAGCCAATAAAGCTGGGGCGGGGAACAATTATCCCGTCAACGGCCACATTCCATCAGGGCTAATCTGGAGGGGAAAGGCATGGTGGTGCTGAGCCCCCCCCCCCTTTCCTTCTTCTCTTGTAAGAGAGATCATTAGGTAAAATCAGGGCCCAACTCCCATAAAGTGGGTTGGTTAACCAATGTCCAAAATAATTTCCAAAGAAACACATCAAATGTTCACTTCAATCCATGCACACCGCCATTAACTGTGACTTGAATAAAAGGAGGAACAAGCTGAGCAGTGACAGGGAAATTTCCCTGTCTCTCAAAATGAAAGTTCTCACTAGAAACGGCGTACTGTTCTAAGGCGGCAGATGGTTAGCAGAGGCCCCTGCTTCACAGCTGAACTGTGGAAAGTCAGAACTTGCCCAAGGTCACAAAAAGAGCAGATGACTTGACTAGGATTAGAATGCAGGCAATCCTTTCAGTCCTCCGTGCCCCCACAATCAGGCTCTGAGTTGGCTGGCCCTGAGTTGGGGTGTGTGTGGACAAAATACAGGGGGCATACAGTGATATACACAATACAGTGATGAATACACAGTGACTGTGCCCAAAGGACATAAAAAGCAAAAACCTGTGAAACAAAGCAAACCTGAAAGTCCAAGAGAACTGTCATCTTAGCAGCTTTTCAGAAGAGTTCAGGGGATGTCCTTGTAAGATCCTTTGCATTTATTGAGACATACTAGGGAGAAGTCACAGATTGGAGGCTTATGTGTGTTGGGATGTCAGCAGACTATTTTTTTATCCATTAGCTCTTAGGAACAATCAGTACATTTACCATCACCAAGGCAAGTGTGGAAATGCAGAATTCTGCCACACAGTTAATTCAACCAGAAACAACAGGAACCCTCTGGAAATCTGTATTCACAAACAATAAGGCCTTCTGAATTTGTACCATAAGTTAACGAAGCTTCAAATTCTCCATCCCAAATCTAACAAATTCTGCACCAGGAAAACTGACCTTGTTCAGGAGCTGAAATGAGGGCTGCACCATTGTCAGATGTGAAAAACACAAAGGTGTTCTCGCTTATGCTCAGTTTTTGAAGGTGACTCAGTATTTTCCCAATGCTGTAGTCAATTTCTCGCACTGCATCACCATACCTGAGAGCCAGAGAGACCAAATTACAAAGCAGTCAACGAGAGAGTGTGCGTGTATAGGTGGGATGCCTAACACTTGTCAACTTTTGGAATATAAGTCAGTCACATTTATTTATATATAAACATTTACAAGAAGTCTTCAATCCACTGCATTATAGGCAGCATGCTTTTATCTTTCCAGTATCCTAGTATCAGTCTTTTAGCAACCAAAAGGGCGTGAAATTTACAAGAAAATAATAAAAGAAAACAAACACATTATAAAAAACAACCCTATTTCATAACCCAGACAGTTCCAAAAAATTATAAAAACAGCAAGAGCTCAACAGCAGTATTTCATTTACAAAAGAAATGCCGTAACAGGATACTAAAGTTTGAATATACTGCATTAATACTGGCACTGGAAAGGGAAATAAGTTATTCTCCACACCGGTTTTGGCACTAAGTGTTTACAGAGCTTACAGCTCTTAAAACACAGAGTTTTGTGGCACCTTAAACATATTATGAGTGCAATCCAAAACATGTTCAACTCAGAAGTCCCACAGTGTTCAAAGGGGCTAACCCCTGGGTAAGTATGAGTAGGACTGCAGCTATTTACACTTACCCCATTGACAGAGCCCATTTTGTCAGATGAATGAGGTGTTATGCCACAACAAATCTGATAGATTTAAGGTGCCATGAGACCCTTTGTTGTTTTGGCTGAAACAGGCTTAGTATGTCTGAATGGACATTTGATACCAGAGAAACCCAAGTGGGGTATGCTCCTAGAGAAGCTGAAAACCCAACAGCAAGAGTAGCCCATACCCAAAGGGAGGCTGCTCATCTCCAGAAAGTGACACACATCTGGGCTGAGGGGCCTTTTGGAAGTCAGATCCCAATTAAGCTAGGCCTTGCCACAGCTCCAAGTGGTAGCCTTATTAAGAGGTGGCGGCAACCTCTCATCGCTCACTGCAGACCAGACAGGTCATCTTCACTCAGCATAACAGTGCTCCCCATTTCAAGCTGAGAAAAGACATGGGAGCGTGTGATGGGAAGAAGAGAGGTCATGCTGCAAACACCCACAGATGAAAAAAGGTGGGGTGGGGCACACACAGCATTTAAAAAGCGCAAGGGAAATATCAGGATTTTCTTTTTGCTGTACACCTTGGGTGAACGGATTGCATTTGTGCTTGGCTCCTCCCACAGACCTGCTGTGGGCTCCACCTCAGACCTCACCCAGGTACAGTGCCAGCTCCAGGTTTCTGAGGGCCGTTGGGCAAGGCACCTTCAATGGGCCCCTCCCACAGGGAGTCTCCCTTCTCACTGCCATTGTCTCCAGCTGCTCTGGCACCTCATCCTCTTTCCCATCATGGCTGCCGCTTGCTTGCCTGCAAGCGAGCAACTAGGCCGTGGCATTTACTGCTCCTCCTTCCCACCACCTCTGTGGTCTAAGTCAGGGTGAGAGGCAGGTGGACAGGCAGGCTGCAATGCAGCAATTACGAGGGGCACTCATCAGAGTGCCCCTGCCAGGGTGTGGGCCCTCGGCAGGTGCCTGGCCATGCCCACGCCTGACGTTGGCCCTGCCCAGGCACCAACATTTTTTATTTCCCTCAGCAAGACCTTTATTTTAGATTGTAAGAGACGTGTTAATCTTCAGCCTAGGCTGAATCCTCTCAAGCAACCACTACTCTGTCATGTTAAATACACAAACACTTTTAAATTTTAAGTAGAGATCTCAGTTGTTTCAGGGCAATAACCACTGCTCTTGGATTTTCTTCTAGTACAGCGAGGAGGGGTGGGGGAGATGATACTTTGGCTCAAAGCAACTTACAGCCCTCGTTGGCTAGTGCCCAAGAACTCCCTGGAAGCATACACAGGCGCATGAGTGGCATCGATTGCCCAATACAGAAAGAACGGCTGCTTGCTTGCTTGCTGTGTGCTAATGAAATCAAGGGCTTCCTGGAAATGACAAGAGAACTACCTTCAAACGTGGCCCTCATGCTGCATACATACAAGCAGCTGCAGAAAAGGGCTGTGGGTTTTTAAAACCTTTTGTCAGAGTAAACTGTACCTGTAAGTACATTTGCGTTAGGTTTGCTTCCCCCGTCTTATGATCTATTTTTATATCTTCGTAATACCTGAAAGATAAAAACAAGCCCTGGAAAAAACATTCCACATGGTTTTAAGTATACGGCAATGGAGGAGTAAGTGCTTTGCTCCACATTAGTGCCCTGGGAACATAGCAGCAAGCCGTTGTGTAATAAGAGACACTACCCCATGTATGCACACAACAGTTGAGCCTCAAACATATTTGCTGGAAGACGTTTCGCTGAGGGTTGCTTTATGGGTAGCTCATTTCACTGGGAGTTGCTTGTTCCTATACAGAGACCTGGTTCACATGATTACAGTGTGGCTAACAAGCCACGGTGGCTTGTTAAATCTGCCATGCACACCAGTCGTGTGCTGGACGGATTTCCCTAATTACCCGCTCTAGCATGGCTCACCATGTCGTCTGAACCTGGGTGGCATGGCTCACTGGGGGGCAGCAACCCCCAAATAACCCAACAACTGCCAAGTGTTCTTTGAGGGTTGCTGCCCCCTCAAACAAGCCATGCTGACCAGGTTCGCACAACATGGCAAGCAGTGCTGGTGAGGGTGATTACGGAAATCCAGCCATCGTGCTTGTTACCCACGCCACTATTGTGTGAACTCGGTCAGAGTTTAATCTCTGTGTAGATAAAATATATCATGTTTGAACACATGATGGTTTTTTCTTACAGTGGGTACACAGTTCAGGCAATGCCACATAAAATACTAGATTTCTTGCCACATGGTGATCAATTAGAGTAGCCTTCCCCAATCTGGTGCCCCCCAGACTTTTTGGACTACAACTCCCAGGATTCCTGACCACTGGCAATGTTGGCTGGGGTTGATGGGAAGTAAAGTTCAAAAGATCTGGAGGGCACCAGTTTGGGGAAGGCTGAATTGGAGGCACTTTTTAAATACCTCTTACATTTGTATATAAGAAAAAAGTAAGTTAGGAAGAGGCCTCTAGAGCAACTTTTTTGGGAGTAACATGGGCTGGTGAATTTAAGCCAAAGTTACCATTCTAGAGGAAGCAAAGAGGGGGCTGGCTTTCCCAAGTTCCAAATGATTAACTCTGCAAACTCATTGTTGTTAATGGAGTTCTCATACATAATTCACTGTGTATGGCAGCTCCTCACTGGGAACTTCAAGCTCCCCCAGTGTGCCTATCAGGTGATGTTTTCATCAGTTCACCTCAGGCGCCTGGGATGTCTCAGTAAGTAATGACGTGTCGGCGCATTTCTGTAAAATGTAGCCCTGCGGATGTGCCTGATGCAGAAACTTAAAGCCCTCTGGCCACTTACAGGACGAAAAGGGAAACACCAGCATTTAATGCTTTGCTGGGAGAAAGGACAGCTGGGTGGAGTCTAAGGCTCTATTGCAGAGAAGTGTAAAAGGAGCCGAGCAAAACCAGAAGGGAAGCAAAATGCATCAAACCGTGCATGACACAGAAAAGGGGCTACCTGCCGATCATTTCCCAGTCCCTATAAACAGGGATGTTTGGGACAGCTTTGTTATCATAAGGTCCAAAATGGCAGTTAGGGGATCCAAACCACTCATCAAATCCGTGCCTCAAGGGATGGAACTGGGACCGGTGACCAAGGTGCCTAGAAAAGATTAACAGACGAAACACACAATCTGGTTTTCAGCAGAGACCATCAATCATCTCATCAGCACTAGACAAAAAAGACACTGCAGGAGGCCAACAGAAGTAACAGCCCACAGCTTAGTAACAGACAATGAAAGACCTGTAGCCAACCAATTCAGACTGTTTGCCCCTTTGGCCTTCCTGGCTCATCACTTCCTAACCTCCAAACATCCCTTGCTTGGCCACTTCCTCTCTGCCAGCTGTGCACAGCAGGTGCCAAGATTACCTTCCATTGCTCAAATATACCCATAAGGAGTAGAAGAACGAATATGTAAAATGAGGGAATATAGGCGAAGATGCTTAATTTGTGCAATCCACACGTCAGAGAATTCAGATTTTTCTGTGCAGAATTTTGATTGGCTCAGCACACAGAGCCATGCCACCTACATGGCACCCACTGGTCCCATATGTGCCCACCATACCCTCCCTATGTAGTCAGGGAGGGGCAGCACAAGAGGAGGGTGTGCAGAGTGCAGGATGCACTGCATTACCTCTTCAACGGTGCACTTTTACACACTAGTGGAGGCATTTGGCCCTAGAAACAGGCCGACACAACAGGATCCAGGCCTAACCAATCAGGCGCTTCCTGCACTCACAAGCGGTACTGTGCTGTAAGCTTCAGACTTAATTAGCTTTTTGCTATGGCTCTGAGGTTGTTCAAGATTCGCTGCTTTTCAGATAACTCCTTGGAACCAATCTGTATCTGTGCTGTTTATTTCCTTTCCCCAGGTATATGAATTTACATTTATTAGCGCTCAGCTGCATCCCATTGCCTGCAGCCCACTGAGCTGTATGGGTTTTTTTTCTTCTTCTTTGGCAGTCTGCTGTTTGGATTTGCAGCAATAAATAATTTACAGTTCTAGGTCCGTTTCCTTTCTTCCCTAGGTCTGCTCTACATTTCTGGTGGCAAACAACTTGATCACAAGTGAACGTTTGCTAGCTTGTTTACAAATTACCCAAAACAGACAAATCCTTCTCTTTGACTGTGCTATTCTGCCCCTATTTTTATCCTGCCTTGCCTCCAAGGAACAAAGGGCAGCATGCATGGTCACCCCCTGACCCTTTTATCTTTTGTGAGATAGGCTAGGCTGTAAGGATGTAACCAGCCAAAGGTCAACCAGGGCACTTCATAACTGAGCGGGTGGGTGGATCTGAATCTAGGTCCCCCTGGACTATCTATAAATGATACTGTACTGGCCCTTGAATCTATTCCCCAAAGTAATTTTTAAATACGTCACTCATGTATATGCTACATTTATGAGCTATTTTAGATTGGTCTATCATTTTGCATAACACACTATCACCAGATTAAATTAATAGACAAATCTGTCAAGCCATTGACTACTTTGAATCAGACTAGAATGGCAAGCAAAGCTGCCGGGGCTCGAACCAGGAACCTTGGGGTCTGTGTGCAGCTGCCCCGTGTGGTGAGTCACTGAACTGCACTTTGCTGCAGCTGCTTAGGGCAGCCTTCCCCCACCTGGTGCCTGCCAGATGTGTTAGACAGCAATTTCCGTGACTGGCCATGCTGGCTGGGAATTGCCGTCCAACACATCTGGAGGGTACCATGCTGGGCAAGGCTGCCCTAGGGAGCTTAGTATCGTCAAGCCCTGGACTGATCCTGCCCAGCCAGATGAGTCACTGGATCCTCCTGGACAGGGAAGACTTTACGGGGGCTTCTGATCCCAATTAAGCCCTGCTCAAACAGCAAGGACTTTCTGAGCTCTGGCATGTTCTTGTCTCCTTTGATTGTCCTTTGGTCCTGCTTTCTGGCCTGCTCCTCAATCCCTGCCTCTTTTTGTTCTGACTTACTCCTTGGCCCCCACTACTGGCTTTGTCCTAGAGCTCACCTCAGACTGCTGCCCGTGGCCCAGACCTGACAACAGCACACTTTGCACAAATTCGTAATGCCATTTTACAACACACCCTGATCTGACAATTCCCAAACTCTGAGTTGCCACATGTGGGGCAGTAGCTCAGCGGCAGAGCCCCTGCTTTTAATGCAGAAGGTCCTGGGTTCAATCCCCAGCATCTCCAGGAATCCAGCCTGAAAACCTGGGAAGCCTCTGCCAGTCAGTGTTGACAACACTGGGCTATATGAACCAAGGGTCTGACGCCGTATAAGGCAGCTTTTTAGGTTCTTAGTAGGTCAGGGAAATCTTATAGATGGGAGTGCAGCTATGGGTGTTTGGGTAACATGTCAGAAGAGTCGTGGGGGTGGGGAGTAGCTTTCAGGTCAGAAGGCAAAACCAAACTACAAGCCCTGAACACATGAAAAATCCCACTGGAAGTATCCCCTTGGGGGAAAATGGTATGAATCCTTGTCCTAATCACTGATTTCTCTATCAGCAATAAATCCATACCCCAGTCAGGGAAGTCATTACGCAAGGGAGCAATAAGAGGTGAACAGTCACCTCTGTCTCTCTTCTATCTTTTTTCTTCCAAAGTGGCTCAGAAATCACACTTCCTTCTGCAGCTGCTAAGAGCCTTTCCTTAACAACCATGATTTATATAAAAGAAGTGTTTTCAGTGGCCTTGCTATTTCCCTTGTTAACACCTGCGCCAGCACCACAGAGGTTTGTCATCAATTTCAATGATCCAACTCTTAGGTCTTTTAAAAGAGCTCCTGGGATACAGCACGGGCAGATTGCAGATCAATATTTGTTCACTAGCATTCCTGTTTACCCTCTGCCCACCTAGATTATGCTATGACTCTTTGGAAGAGTGCAACCATCTGTCCTTCTTTCCTTTGGGAAGGGAATGAATCTCTGAAGCCACCCAAAGCAGGATTAAAAAATGAGAAGTTTACAGTCTGGGAGGAAAGCATCACACCTCAGAAATCAACATTCTGCAGAGGCCAAAGATAAACATTTTCATGATAACTATGACAGGCTCAAATGGCACAACCTTATAATTTGTGATGAAAATAAGTGCACTATGTTGCATCTATCACATATATATGTATAACGGTCCTCAGCTTTGGAATTAAACCACACCAGCTGGTAGAAGAGATACCCCACCTGGATTTCTGAGGACAGGGATCACAGACTGAATCGACTTGCTTGAATCTGGATTCCTCCACATATAAAGCAGATTACACACACAAAGAAAGTAGTAAAAAAGGAACGTTACCATTTGCCAACTAGCTTATTGACATAGCCTGCTTTCTTCAGCAATTCTGGAAGGAGCAGTTCAGAATCTGGGATGCCCCCTGTTATTTCTTGTGGGGTGTAGGCTGCATGAAGACAAGAACACTTCAGCCAGACTGGCAAACCAGTTACAGAAGTTTTCCACAGGATTTATCAACTGTGCTCTACACTGGGCCAGCTTGAGGACATTTCAAAATTGGAACTACAGATTAGCAGGGACAGGGTAGGAAGGAAGAAAGCTAGGTTAGGGATTAGCAGCATCATTCTAGGCCATGCTGCACCAAACACTACTTGAACATGTTTCAAGCAGCTGTCTCTAAGTTTCCATTCACTTCATGCATAAAATTGTATTCTCTCAGCAACCAGGTCTTGAAAAGCAGAGAATCAGTCAATTGTTTTTAGAAACACGAAGAATGCAAAGGGACAGGGGACAAACCAATCCAGCAAGCTCACTTTCATCATACATGGAGAGGCAAATTTGCCCTCTGGCTAAGCTAGTAAGAGGCAACAGCATGGTAGGAGATGGGGCATTTCAGGAGACTTTGCCACTATAAATAAATGGAGAAGGTACAATACACCACACGCAGTCTAGAAGTACTCTTTTTAACATGCTTCTAAAAAAACATACAGCTAAAGAACGGAAATGAAAGGCTGATACATTGGTCCTCGAAGTGTAAAAGCCCTATGCTCTTCTCATGAAGCACATTAAGATGGATATCTTTGATACTTTCATGCCTATCCCAGTTGCCTGTTCAGGCTATTGCACCCAAAGAAGAAAAGCTACAGTCTGCAGATCAGGGCGGGCCCATAGCTGGCCAGCTGCATCTAAAGTAACAGGGTCAGCCACAACACTGCAGGTAGCAAGACTGAGAATTCCTGCCAAAGGCCCTTGAGATTCCCTACCTCAGCAGTTCACTGGTAGAGTACCTGCTCTACCTCAGAGGTGCAGAACCTCTTTCTGCTGAGAGCTAAATTCCATTTCGGGAGATGCCGTCCAGTGGTGGGTGGGCCAAAGGTCAACAAGGATTGAAACCAAAGGCAGAAGGGGCAGGGCCAAAACACCAAAAATGCCAGTATATTTTAGCTTGAAGCTCTTACTGCCAGTAACGAAGTTACCTAGGAAAAAGAAACCAAATGCACAGTTACAAGATGGGGGATACGTGGCTCAACCACACTACGAGCGAGAAGGATCTTGGAATTGTCGTCGATCACAAGCTGAATATGAGCCAACAATGTGATGTGGCTGCAAAAAAGGCCAATGCTATTTTGGGCTGCATTAATAGAAGCATCGCTTCCAAATCCCGGGAAGTACTAGTTCCCCTCTACTCAGCACTGGTTAGGCCTCATCTGGAGTACTGTGTCCAGTTCTGGGCACCACACTTTAAGAAGGATGCAGACAAGCTGGAGAGGGTTCAAAGGAGGGCAACAAAGATGATCAGGGGACTGGAAACAAAGCCCTATGAAGAGAGACTGAAAGAACTGGGCATGTTTAGCCTTGAGAAGAGAAGACTGAGGGGAGATATGATAGCACTCTTCAAGTACTTGAAAGGTTGTCACAGAGAAGAAGGCCAGGATCTCTTCTTGATCATCCCAGAGTGCAGGACACGGAATAATGGGCTCAAGTTACAGGAAGCCAGATTCCGGCTGAACATCAGGAAAAACTTCCTGAGTGTCAGAGCAATACGGCAATGGAACCAATTACCTGGGGAGGTGGTGGGCTCTCCCACACTGGAGGCCTTTAAGACGAGGCTGGACAGCCATTTGTCAGGGATGCTCTGACTTGGATTCCTGCATTGAGCAGGGGGTTGGACTCGATGGCCTTGTAGGCCCCTTCCAACCCTACTATTCTATGATTCTATGATTCTATGAAGTCTTTGGAGAGGCATTTCCACCTGTTGTAACAGGAGGGGGGACTGTACAAATCTGGGAAATGATGGGGGGGAGGTGGGGCAGGGGAATGGGTGTAGGAGTGGCACAGCCTTCCGCCTGAGACCTCAAGAATCACCAACCATCAATGCAGACAGTACTGGGTGAGGTGGAGGACTGTCCGACTCCATAGGTGGCAGCCTGCGCTAGACAGCATGCTCTTGTTCAGGCCTCAGACCCGCCGTTAAACAAAGGACATGCAGATCTGGCCTGAGAGACCACGAGCTGGTTTCAAACGCTGCATGCATTCTCCCGTAGTTCTCTCACACTTCTAATATACGAACAACTCTCTTCTGTCAGCGAAGAGACAAACACCCACGCTTGCCAACATGCAGCATGCATCAATCCGGAGCTGTAAATGCATGCTCTAAAACATATGGTCTCCCACAGCATCTGCCATTTTGGAACAAACAACGCTCACACCAACCAGATCGGTCTCCAATCAGCTCAAGCTGGCACCTCCCAACAGGAGTGCTGGAGCAAAGCTAGCTCTGTGGACAGCTTGGTGGTGCCCTCCAGATGCCCTTGCCTGGCTTAGCAGGAAGAACATATTTCTATAAGAGTGGATTTCAAACAGATTGCTAACCTACAATAATCACATGCAGCTCTTTTTTCCCCTCTTTCCTTTTGCTGATTATTAATTAATGCATCCAATAAAGCAATGTCTTGCGCAGAAGAAGCAAAAAGATATTTAACAACCTGAGCCCTAGAATTTGCACTGTAGCAAGGACATCTGGAGACATTCTCTGTTTGCAAGATGGCTTAGATGATAACCTAAACCTGACTGAGATGATAACCTAAACCACAAGTTAGAGCAGTGGTAGGCAACCTGGTGCCTTCCACATGTTTTAGACTCCCACTCTCATCAGACCCACTCAGCTTGGCCAGGGATTACAGGAATTGTACTCTAAAAAAATCAGGAAGGCACCAGGTTGCCTACCCTTGGGTCAGACTTGCATATGTCTTAGGCTTGCATGGTCCCACCCATCACATGAGAGGAGAGGAGAGAGAAGGCTTTTGCTTTACTTTAGAACTCTATTCCCCCATTATATACAAACTCAGGAAACTGTGGTTTACTCTAACTACAGCTAGTTGACAAACAGTATTTGATTATTTTGGTTTGTTTTAGCTAACTGTGGTTAAAATAAGCCACAGTTCCCAGAGTTTGTAAGTAATGGGGAACTGCGGTTTGTTCTTAAGCGAGAACTAGATGTTTTTTCCTCTCCTCTGTCAGCACATAACAAAGGAGGAGAGGGGAGCATACAAGTGAGAAACTTGTGCAGATTTGTCCATTATCATCTAAAAAAACCCTGGAATGAACCACGCCCTGTTAAATGGATCAGCACACACCAGGCCAATCTGCTTCCAATTACCAACTGATCCTAAAACCTTTACTTGACAGTAACCTTCCACTGATTTCAGTAAGACTCACTTCTGAGTTCAGCGTGCTTAGAATTACATCCTATAAGTGTCCTTAGGGAGGGAGTTTGAAGCAAGACCCTGGCACTTGGTTTGACTTACAAAAGTAAAGTTTCCTTTGTAGAAAGAGAAGGACATACCATTTCTGGCATGGGCATTTGTGGTGTAGAAGCCATTCCTGATGGGGAGGCGACCTGTTAGGAGTGCTGCCCTTGCTGCAGAGAGAAAAGAAAAAACCATGGAGTTGTGTATATATATAATTCAGACGGATGGGGCCCTTCTCTTACAGCACATCCTGCCTGCTCTAATTCTGCTGTTTCAGCACATCCAGTCACTATAGCCCCAATGTGTGGAAGCTTCATCCTGCCCTGCTCCCAAATGGCTCTCCGTGCGACTGGAGGAGACTTGGAGGTGTTCTGCTGTGCACTGAAACGGTACTGACAAGAACATTTTCTTATGCATCCTCTGGGTCCACTTAGCATAAGCATTTCAGCCGTGCTATTTTCAGAAAATATGTTTCCATAGTACTAGATGCTGGTATTGCTACTCTGTAGCATAGCACTTTTAATTTGCAATGCACCTTATTTCACATATATTGTGGGGACTGCACCAAGCTGCCTATAAGCTGCCAGGCCACGTTTAAGGTTTTGGTAAAAAAAAGGTGTCCCCAACCAGTCGTGTCCGACTCTAGGGTGTGGTGCTCATCCCCGTTTCTAAGCCGAAGAGCCAGCGCTGTCCGAAGACGCTTCCGTGGTCATGTGGCCGGCATGACTGAACACCGAGGTGCACTGAACGCTGTTACCTTTCCGGCCGAGGCGGTACCTATTTATCTACTTGCAATTTCTTGCTTTCGAACTGCTAGGTTGGCAGAAGCTGGGACTGAAGACGGGAGCTCACTCCGTCATGCAGCACTCGGGTCTCGAACTGCTGACCTGCCGACCTTCCAGTCCGCAGTTCAGCATCTTAACCACTAAGCCACCATGGACCTTAGGTTTTGGTACTTGTTTGTTGTTGTCGTTCAGTCGTGTCCGACTCTTCGTGACCCCATGGACCATAGCAGGCCAGGCCTTCCTGTCCTGCGCTCTCTCCCGGAGCGTGCTCAAGTTCATATTCATTGCATCCGTGATGCTATCTAGCCATCTCATCCTCTGCCGTCCCCTTCTCCTTTTGCCTTCAGTCTTTCCCAGCATCAGGGTCTTTTCCAGAGAGTTTTCTCTTCGCATAAGGTGGCCAAAATATTGGAGCTTCAGCTTCAGTATCTGTCCTTCCAATGAGCACTCAGGGTTGATTTCCTTTAGGATGGACTGATTTGACCTCCTTGCAGTCCAGGGGACTCGTAAGAGTCTTCTCCAGCACCACAGTTCGAAAGCATCAATTCTTCGGCGCTCAGCCTTCCTTATAGTCCAGCTCTCACAGCCATACATTACTACTGGGAAAACCATAGCTTTGATTAGACGGACCTTTGTCGGCAAGGTGATGTCTCTGCTTCTTACTATGCTGTCTAGGTTTGCCATAGCTATCCTCCCAAGGAGCAAGCGTCTTTTAATTTCATGGCTACAGTCACCGTCTGCGGTGATCTTGGAGCCCAAGAAAGTAAAATCTGTCACTGCTTCCATTTCTTCCCCTTCTATATGCCAGGAAGTGATAGGGCCAGATGCCATGATCTTAGTTTTTTTAATGTTGAGTTTCAAACCAGCTTTTGCACTCTCCTCTTTCACCCTCAACAAGAGGCTCTTGAGATCCTCTTTGCTTTCTGCCATTAGGGTGGTATCGTCTGCATATCGGAGGTTGTTGATAATTCTCCCGGCAATCTTAATTCCGACCTCTGATTCATCCAACCCGGCATTTCTCATGATGTACTCTGCATATAAGTTAAATAAGCAGGGTGACAATATGCAGCCTTGTCATACTCCTTTCCCAATTTTGAACCAATCGGTTGTTCCATCTCTGGTTCTTACTGTTGCTTCTTGACCCTCGTACAGGTTTCTCAGGAGACAGGTAAGGTGGTCTGGTACTCCCATCACTTTAAGAATTTGGTACTTGTTTACAAAGCCCTAAACAACTTAGCATCAGGATACTTAAGAGATCCCCTGATCCCCTACTAACCTGCTTGGTTACAATGCCCATCAGGAGATACCCTTTTGGTGGTGCCCAAGATTTTGGAGATCTGGTCTGTCATGGCTTGAAATAGGGCCTCTGTGATGGCATCACTGTAGGCAAATTGTTCTCTCCGTTGCTCAAAGTACTGTAGCGGCTGGTCTCTGGAGCTCCCTACCACTTCACATTAGGAAGGCGTCAACTCTTCTGGATTTTCAGCACCTACTGAAAACTTACTGTTTCCAACAGACACTCCCAGGAACGTAATCTTGTCCTCTGTATGAAGACTTGTTTTTGTACATCACTTGGAAATGTCCTTAATGTAATGGAAGGAGGGGGCCTTTTCAGTGGTGGTATCCCAACTGTGTAATGGCCTCGTGAGAGAGGCTCGCCTGGTGCCTCTACACTGTGGTCTTTTCAATGCCAGGTGAAGACCTTATTTTCCTAGGCTTTTTAGCCCTTGAGTTTTAAAAACTGCATTAGTGCATTTTTAGATCTCTGCACTACTACCGGTTTTTATCTTCATTCCTACTTTGGTTTCATTCTGTTTTAAACATATGGGGTTTTTATTTATTTATTTATTTATTCAATTCATTTCTATACCGCCCAATAGCCGAAGCTCTCTGGGTGGTTCACAAAAATTAAAACCAAACAACACACAATAAAACAATTTAAAATATATAGAACATTAAAACCACAATATAACAATACAACCACAATAAAACAGTTTTATATTGTTTTACTATGTTATTGTATTTTATGATTTTGTTTTGTGAGCCAAAAAAGCTTTGGGTATAAAGATGAAATAAATAAATAGCATTACATTTAATAAAACGATAATTTTGATCTTTGAGCAACAGACAGAAGAATTTGTCTACAGTGACTCCATCACAGAGGCAAGATATGAACCAAGCCCAACTCTCCACCCCCTGGACAATGCTGCTTTCCTGGGGCTTTAAAGTTTACTCACATGGAGAACAGAGAGGGTTGGCAGTGTAGAAGCTTGGGAAAAGCATTCCTTCTGCAGCCATCTGGTCTAGATTTGGGGTTTCTTTAGAAGGATGACCAAACACGCCTAAGTCACCCCAGCCCATCTGATGAAACACCAGCATATAAGAGAAATAAACAATCATCGATTTTAGAAGTTGTTTACATTTTTCTCATTTAGCCCTTAAAAGCTGGGCTATAGCATCCATCACTGTAACACCCAAACACGTCCCACAATGACTTTCACTTCTCCAGGCTTAAGAGGGGAGCAGCTCTTCCCAGTTACATGAACACAAAATGTTTTATGGGGAAGGGCTTCAGAAAAGAAAACTTGGACCCCCCACCTCCACCCCCAGTTCAGTGATCCCTAGCACAGAATGTCAAAACAAGGAGTAGGTTATTCACTGATTCCTGTTTAGAACAGGACATGGGCTGACACTGTCTCTGGCAAAAAAACACACTGTGGAGAAGCCAAGAAGGAGATCATGCCATTCCCAGCAACACCTCTCTGGGAAGGCCTGCATCAAGCTTTGAGAAACACCATCATAAGAACTCTCATATTGGGTCAGTTCAAAGGTCCATGTACCCAGGGGTGCTGAACCTCTTTCAGCATGAGAGCCGAATTCAATTTCAGAGGAGCTCTTAGAGGCTGCATTCCAGTGGTGGGTGGGGCCAAAGGCAAAAGGGGCAGGGCCAAAACACCAGCACATTCTAAGCCTAAAGCTCTTACTGCCAGTAACTATGCCTTAGGAGAGACATTTCAACCTCTTAGAATAGGGGAAAACAACCCACAAAAAGTAGGCAAATGATTAGCCATTAGGAGAAAGGGGTGAGGCCAGGGGAAGGATGCATGGCTATCTGGAGAATCCTGGAGTGCCGGACTGGGTCCCAAAGCAGGCCAGATTTGGCCTGCAGGCCTTAAGTTAAAGACTCCTGATGTAGTCCAACACTGTCTCCATCAGCAGTCAGCCAGATGCCCTGGGAAGCTGAAAAGACGGGCAAAATGCCAATAGCTATTCCTCTGTTGGCTGTCCCCAGCAACTGGCAACCAGAGATATGTTGCTTCTAAACATGGAAGTTCCATTTCTAGCTGTAATTATGAACAGCCATTGATAGACCTATTATCTATGATTTTTCCTCCCGTTCCTTCATTTAAAGCCTCTTACGTTAGTGGCCACCAAAAACTTCCTGAGCCAATTAATTCTGATGGCAAATTATGCACTGTGTGATGGAGTAAGCCATTTTGTAGCAGTTACGTGAATCCCTTAGCGGGGCAGAGTCAAGGGAGCTTCCAAACACTTGTGAAAGGCACCATGCTTGGCTTGTCCTTACTGGCACCTGCAGCTAAACCACTCTCAGCCCTGCCTCAACTTTTTCTTTACATGCATATATATACTGAATATAATAAGAAAGGAGCAGGAAAAAAGCCTTTTTTATAGTTCCAAAAAATACTTAAATCAACAGGAGCCCCTTTTTAAAGGAAAAAAATTATGTCCACAATTTCTGGCAACTAAAACAGGGTTCAAGGAGTAATAGCCTGAAACTAAATATAAATGCAAAAGGAAGCATTTTTCTAACAGTATGGTCAGCCAATCCATGGAACAATTTCCCTAAAATGGCCGATGAATCACAATCACAGGAGGAGCTCAAAAATAGACCATGGCCCCAGACCTGAATTCTAGTAGCAAGTCTACATTGATAAGCCTTTTGCTGAAACCAAGTTGCATCCACCATGACAATTCTACTCATTTCAGAGGACTACTCAGAGCTTGTCACCTTCGTATGGGAGACAGCAAAGCTTCTTCAAGCTGCTGGCTGTGGGATGATAAACTACTCAGTTTTGCTTGAGCGTTCAAGGTGCATAAAAGTTCACATACATTAGAAACATAGGAAGCTGTCGACAGTGGCTGGCAGCAGCTCTCCAGGGTTAAGGGCAGAATCCCTTCCTAGCCCTACCTAGAGATGCCAGAGATTGAAACTAGAACCTTCTGCACGCAAAGGATGTGCTCTACCACTGAGCTATTGCCCCTTCCTTTCTTGCTTACAACAATCCTTACAACAGCCTTGTAATGTAGGTCAGTATTCTTATTCCCCATATTGTAAATGGGAGCCTGAGAAATAGTGGGATGCCTACATTAGTCTGTTCCAGCCCAAACAAAAAGGTGTCTTGTGGCACCATAAAGATTATTGTGGCTTAACATATGTGTTAGTCTTATTAGAAGACCACCTAGTGAGTTCATGGCAGAGGCAAAATTCCAACTGAGGATATCCCGATTCGTAGCTCAGTTTCTTAGCAACTATGCTACATCAGTTACCTCCCACTTCTTTCATCCTTACTCTATGGGGAAAACACTGCTGCTTGGACAGTCCCATTTTATTAACGAATGATCACAGTCTTACACACCCAATTTGGAAAAACCTGTCACTGCAGATATGTATAGACGTTCTGTCTTCTTCTTCAAAAGCTTTGCTGGTACAACAGAGCCTGAGGCTTTTGACCTTTAGAGAGCCACCTGTAAAGATCTCAGACTTAAGCCAGCACAAAAGGAAAGCAATCTTAATGCTGGCAGTAAGAAACAACGGAAGAGGTGAGCAGAATGTGGACAATGTAAGAATTTCAAGGCACCACAGTGGATATTTTTATTACTTGCAGCCAGCAAAGAAAGAAGGAAAAGCTTGGGATTGCTCTTGGAGACCAAGGGAGAGGCATCCCTGAACATTTGATACAAGCCACAGAACAGGCACCCAGAGAGTGTCCCATGTGCAACTTCCAACCCAGCAAAGGCCAAATGTTACAAACACCAGGCTGGCCCAGAAGCCTCTGTTCATTTACTTATGGCATTTTTACCCTAAGGTGGCCTCAAGATGTCTTATAAAAAAAGTTACAGCCCAGCTTACATCTCAAGGCACGTTTTCTGTATCAAACTGCAAAGCTCCAAGCTGACAAGCCATTCATCCCCAATGCCCACCCAGCACCCAAGGAAACATGTTTCATAGCCTCTCTGGCTGCCATGGATCAAGGCTCCTTCTGCCCCCATTCCACCCCAACACAATCCCCTGACAGCAGTCCTTAAACCAAAAAAGGGAAACAGCTCCCCTCTCTCCTTACTCAGGTATTCATAGCAGCCAAAGCAAGTTACTTTGGCACCTGAGGCAGGATATCCCACATGCACCCTTCCCCCTCCATGGCAACAACGAACATCAGTGGTCATGATAACAACAACAAATAATTAAAAAACAATTTGCTGCCCTTTCCCAAAATCTGATGCCTAAGGCGGCTGCCTCACTCTATTTAGAGCTGCCATATGCAACCTGGTACCTTCCAGATGTTTTGGACTACAACTTCCATAATCATTTACCAATAGCCATGATGGCTGGGGCTTATGGGAGTTGTAATCCAAAGCACGTGCAGGGTGCTAAAGTCCCTACCCTTTGGTTGCCTCCCCCAACCTGGTGCCCTCCAGATGTACTGGACTGCAAGGCCCATCATTCCCTGCCAGCATGGTAGGCTAGAAATGATGGGAGTCGCAGTCCAAGACATCTGGAGGGTACCAGGTTGGAGAAGGCTGGTCTAATGATAGGATCGGCCCTGCCCCAGTCCCCTCTTTCTCTATGGGGCAAGACTCCCCAGGGCAGTCTTCCCCAATCTGGTGCGCTCCAGATGTACTGGACTACAACTCCCAGCATCCCCCAGCCAGGTTGCCCCAGAAAGGCAACCCCCTTCCAGCACCCAACTTCAAGGCTCCCCCGCCCCTTACAGGGAGGCTGACCCGCCTCACACACCCCTTCGCGACCCACCCTCCAGGCCCAGCCCACCAAGAGGGCCCCTCAGAGGCAGCCCCTGGCCACTCGAGCAGGGGCCGGCCCTCCTGCTTCCTCTCCCCAGGCTCACATCGTCCATCAGCAGCAGGACCAGGTTGGGGGGCCGCGGCAGGCTGGCGTTGGCGGCCCCTGCCAGGCCCCAGGAGCCGGCCAGGCCCCACAGGCCCAGCAACAACACCACCACCGCCAGCCCCGTCTCCATGACAACCAAGCCAAGCAGCGGTCTGGTTCGGCGCGACACCGAGAAAGACGGAAAGTCAGGAAAGGGGCGCGGGCAAAAGGGGTCGCAGGACACGCACTGCGACTACGCAGCCACTTCCGATTCTCCATTGAACATGCGGGGCAAAGCTATAGGGCTGGGTAACGTGGAGATTTGGAGGGAGGCAAGAGAGAGACAGCAGCGTCCGCATTGTGCAATCCGATACACTTTGTAGGGATTCGGTAACTACAATGGAAGAAAAAAAGTTCATTATTGCTCTTGCCCCGCATATGGCGGTGCCAATCAAACAAAAGCCGGAAGCGTAAAAACTTTCATATATCATATCTCTATGATATAGGAAACAGAATCCGCTCATTCAGAAGCGGGCGAGTCACGTGAACTGTGAAGAGCCGAGGAGCCGCCTGAAGAGGGCTGCTGCATTGGTTCTCTGATCACGTGGGCGCAAGTAGGGACGAAGGAAGCGAGAGGAGCGAGTGCGCCAGTACCCAAGATGGCGGTGTGTATCGCCGTGATCGCCAAGGAGGTCGGGGAGCGGCCTGAATCGGTCTTAAGGAAAGATGGGGAGGGGGCGCATGGGGAGGGGGCGCGGGGGGGCAGATGGGGAGGGGGGCATAGGAGAAGGGGCAAGGGAGGGAAGTTTGGCGGTGAAGGTGGCCCTAACTGGTTGCTTGGCTGGGGTTATCGCTTCTTGTTGATGAGCTCAGCTCAGGTTCTGCCCTTTTCGAAGAAGCGGGGGAAAGAATGCAACTAAGAAGCAGGGTAGTTGGTGAATACATAAATCCTGTGTAAAGAATGGCTAAGTTGGTTGGCCGATTCCATAGGAATTACTGGGACTGGGGGTCTTGCAGCTGCATTGCCTTCCTGCACCCCAAGTTAACTGGGAAGGTGCAAGTTGCAAAAAGATGCAAAAGATTAAGCGGGTCTGAAGACTGTTCTGTGCATCTTTCCCCAGCCTGGGGCCCTCCAGATTTGATGGACCATTCAACATCACAGTAATTCAAGTCTATGCCCCAACCACTGATGCCGAAGAAGCTGAGGTTGATCGGTTCTATGAAGACCTACAACACCTTCTAGAACTAACACCAAAAAAAGATGTCCTCTTCATCATAGGGGATTGGAATGCTAAAGTAGGAAGTCAAGAAATCACCGGGATAACAGGCAGGCATGGCCTTGGTGTACAAAATGAAGCAGGACAAAAGCTAATAGAGTTTTGCCAAGAGAACACGCTGATCATAGCAAACACTCTTTTCCAACAGCACAAGAGACGACACTACACGTGGACATCACCAGATGGTCAGTATCGAAATCAGATTGATTATGTCCTTTGCAGCCAAAGATGGAGAAGCTCCATACAGTCAGTAAAAACAAGACCTGGAGCAGACTGTGGCTCAGATCAAGAGCTGCTTCTTGCAAAATTTCGGCTTAAATTGAAGAACGTAAGGAAAACCACTAAACCATTCAGGTATGACCTAAATCATATCCCTTATGAATATACAGTGGAGGTGAGGAATAGATTTCAGGGATTAGACCTGATAGACAGAGTGCCTGAGGAACTCTGGACGGAGGTCCGTAACATTGTTCAGGAGGCAGCAACGAAATCCATCCCAAAGAAAAAGAAATGCAAGAAAGCCAAGTGGCTGTCTGATGAGGCTTTACAAGGAGCTGAGGAAAGAAGGGAAGCGAAAAGCAAGGGAGAAAGGGGAAGATATATCCAACTGAATGCAGAGTTCCAGAGAATAGCAAGGAGAGACAAGAAGGCCTTCTTCAATGAACAATGCAAAGAAATCGAGGAAAACAATAGAATGGGAAAGACTAGAGATCTCTTCAAGAAAATTGGAGATCTCAAGGGAACGTTTTGTGCAAAGATGGGCATGATAAAGGACAAAGAAGGCAGGGACCTAACAGAAGCAGATGAGATTAAGAAGAGGTGGAAAGAATAAACAGAAGAACTATACAGGAAAGATCTGAATGTCCCTGATAGCCATGATAGTGCGGTCACTGAACTCGAGCCCAACATCCTAGAGAGTGACGTCAAGTGGGCCTTAGGAAGCATTAGTAACAACAAAGCTAGCGGAGATGACAGTATTCCAGCTGAGCTATTTAAAATCCTAAAAGATGATGCTGTTAAAGTGCTGCATTCAATATGCCAACAAATTTGGAACACTCAACAATGGCCGCAAGACTGGAAAAGGTCAGTTTACATTCCAATTCCAAAGAAGGGCAACGCCAAAGAGTGTTCAAACTACAATACAATTGCGCTCATTTCACATGCCAGCAAGGTGATGCTCAAAATCCTACAAGCTAGGCTTCAGCAGTATGCGAACCGAGAACTACCGGAAGTACAAGCTGGGTTTCGAAGAGGCAGAGGAACTAGAGATCAAATCGCCAACATTCGCTGCATCATGGAGAAAGCAAGAGAATTCCAGAAAAACGTCTATTTCTGCTTCATTGACTACGCTAAAGGCTTTGATTGTGTGGATCACAACAAACTGTGGCAAATTCTTAAAGTGATGGGAGTACCAGACCACCTTACCTGTCTCCTGAGAAACCTGTACGAGGATCAAGAAGCAACAGTAAGAACCAGACATGGAACAACCGAATGGTTCAAAATTGGGAAAGGAGTACGACAAGGCTGCATATTGTCACCCTGCTTATTTAACTTATATGCTTATTTAACTTATCATGAGAAATGCTGGGTTGGATGAATCAGAGGTCGGAATTAAGATTGCTGGGAGAATTATCAATAACCTCCGATATGCAGACGATACCACCCTAATGGCAGAAAGCGAAGAGGATCTCAAGAGCCTCTTGTTGAGGGTGAAAGAGGAGAGTGCAAAAGCTGGTTTGAAACTCAACATTAAAAAAACTAAGATCATGGCATCTGGCCCCATCACTTCCTGGCATATAGAAGGGGAAGAAATGGAAGCAGTGACAGATTTTACTTTCTTGGGCTCCAAGATCACCACAGACAGTGACTGTAGCCATGAAATTAAAAGACGCTTGCTCCTTGGGAGGAAAACTATGGCAAACCTAGACAGCATAGTAAGAAGCAGAGACATCACCTTGCCGACAAAGGTCCGTCTAATCAAAGCTATGGTTTTCCCAGTAGCAACGTATGGCTGTGAGAGCTGGACTATAAGGAAGGCTGAGCGCCGAAGAATTGATGCTTTCGAACTGTGGTGCTGGAGAAGACTCTTATGAGTCCCCTGGACTGCAAGGAGGTCAAATCAGTCCATCCTAAAGGAAATCAACCCTGAGTGCTCATTGGAAGGACAGATACTGAAGCTGAAATATTTTGGCCACCTATTGCGAAGAGAAAACTCTCTGGAAAAGACCCTGATGCTGGGAAAGACTGAAGGCAAAAGGAGAAGGGGACGGCAGAGGATGAGATGGCTAGATAGCATCACCGATGCAATGAATATGAACTTGAGCACACTCCGGGAGAGAGCGCAGGACAGGAAGGCCTGGCATGCTATGGTCCATGGGGTCACGAAGAGTCGGACACGACTGAATGACTGAACAACAACAACAACTCCCGGCATTCCCCAGCCAGCATGGCTCATTTTGTGTTTTGCATGTAAACAGCCCTGAGTCTGGGAAAGTCAGAATGTAAACATTGTTATAAATGTGTACCCAAAAATGTGATCTTTGCTGAGAGATTTGAGCTGCTCTTTCAGCAGTGATCTCCACTGTGGAGACTGTACTATACTGCAAGCCAGTCAGTGAAGGCTTGTTTTGATCCAGCAGCTGCATCTGGCTTGCTTTAGATAGGTATCTGTTGGGGATTCCGTATTAAAATTCATTTGAAAAGGTGCTGCTTAAATATCCTCCTGTAGGACGGGGAATTAGTGCTAGATCTGTTGCTGGATCCCTTTACAATCATCCTGTTTGTTGTTTCTTTCTAGAACTATCCCCTGTACATCAAGAGCATCCCAACAGAAAATGAACTAAAGTTCCACTACACGGTGCACACATCCCTTGATGTTGTGGATGAGAAGATCTCTGCTATGGGGAAAGCTCTCGTGGACCAGAGAGAGCTCTACCTGGGGCTCCTGTACCCAACTGAAGACTACAAAGTGTATCCTTGATGCTTGTGCAGAATGTTCCTGAGCATTGCTTCTTTCAGTCTTGCCTTGTTATCCTAAGGCAGCCTTCCCCAACCTATTGCCCTCAAGAGGCATTGTACTAGAACTCCCATCATCTGTGGTGGCTGGGGATGATGGACTGGGGAAGGCTGTTCAAGGGGAACTTATTGGGGTTGCTAATGCAGGAAGGTAGGACAACAGAAACTCTTGATCATTGCTGTGGTGCATTCCTGAAAGTTACTGTCAGATCTGCTGCTAACTGGTTATGAAATAATTTTGTGTGCTTTTAATATTTAGCTTAGAAATGAAGCAGTGGATCAGGCACCATGCAGCTGTTCTATGGGCTTGTGGTTCTTCTACTGCTGAGTGACCTGATCCTCCATCCAGTTAAATAAAAGGGCTTGGAGTTTGGTGCCCCAGGAATTAAACAGGTTGTGGGTTTGGGCTTGCAGAAGGAGCGAGGCTACAGAGAGCCACTGTGCATTTATTCTAAGCCCAGTTACATATGGAAGTGTTTGGCTTCACACAGTGGTTTGCAGCAGACGTTTTGGTAGCTAATATCATAGCTCAGTGGTAGAACACAGAAGGTTTGCAGTTCAAGCCCCGGCATCTCCAGGTAGGGCTGGGAAAGACCCTCATCTGAAACCCTGGAAAGCAGCTGCCAGTCGGTGTAGGCAATACTAAGCTAGATGGACGGGTGGTCTGACTCGCTCCCTACGTTCCTAACAAACATTCCTTGACCAGTCAAGCAGATATGGCTACGTGACAAATTCCAAGGTGAAGTTTGTGATGGTGGTGGATTCTTCCAACACAGCACTCCGAGACAATGAAATCCGAAGTGTAAGTGCAAGGCAGCCACCAGGGCTGGCCTAGCACATTTTGCTGCCTGAGGTGAACCAGCAGATAGTGCCCACCACCACCAGAGGCAAAGTGCATAGTGCCCTGGGTGGGTAGATTTACTTTGGCACCTGAGGGAGGAAATCTCACAAGCAACTCTCCCCATTCCTGGCAGTAACGATACTATCATAATAAGTTAAACAACTAACAGCTTGCTGCCCTTTTGCGATACCCAAACCCTGCAGCCTGAGGCAGCCACCTCACTCTGCCTAATGGTAGGGCTGCCCCTGGTGGCAACAGAATGATTGTTGGAGTGGGACTTTGCTACATCTGCTTACACTGGGCAAAAAAGTTCCTACATTATTGTAATTTAAAGTGGTTTCCTTTTCAGATGTTCAGGAAACTGCATAACTCTTACACAGATGTCATGTGCAACCCCTTCTATAATCCTGGGGACCAGATCCAATCCAGGTGAGTAAACTGTTGAGAATACCGATCTCCTTGGAGTTTACTGCCTTCATTTATAATTCCAAAAGCAGCTGCTGAATTCCTCTAGCTAGATTTAGCAACATTAGTCTAAGCCTCTGCTCACCCCATGGGTCACATCTGGCCCAGCAAGCATCATCCCCTCTCACTGTCTTTATGGAAGTCCTGGCTCCCATAACAAACTTTCCTGTTAAGTAAGATCTATGGAAGTCCTTCACTTGGTTCCACTCCGCCCCATTGTTGGAGGTGAGGCAAGTGGCTACTTTTTTCTTGGGTGATTCCTAACTTATGGAACTCCCCCCCCCCCCTTGGCGTGTTTGCCTGGCACCTTCTTTACTCTCCCTTAGATGCCAGGTGAGGTCTGATCAATTCCCTTGGTCTTTTAATAGTACTGGATGGCTTTTGTGATGGCCGCTATCCAACCCGCTCCCCTGTAGAGTGGTTGCTGTTTTATGGATTTTTAGCTGTTGGCTCACCATTAAAAAAAATCTATTGCTCTGTCACTTGTTGCTTTTTATTATGTGGTTATTACTTTTTTTGTTAGTGGCTTTGAGGTTTGTGCCATAAGCGGGATAGAAGTTCCTTAAATAGTTACAAGAAACAGTGCATGCTTGATACAAGAGAAAATGGGTGACATGCCAGCAGGTGCAGTGCTGGCTTTGGAGGGCCCTGGGGCAAGATATCCTCAGTGTGCCCCCCCATGAGTCGACTTTCTCACCACCATTCTGGCCAGCTGCTCTTCCTCCTCCTCCTCCTCTCTCTCATCATGGCTACTGCTTGCTTGACAGGCAAGGAACCAAGTAGGCAGTGGCATTTCCTGCTCCTCCTCCTCACCACCTGTTGACTGGGCCAGAGCGAAATGCAGGTGAACATGTGGGTTGCAATAGGGAAGATGAGGAGCAAGTCCAGGGGGCTCTTATCAGTGGGCCCCTGCAGGTTCCCGACCATGCCTACCCTTGACTCCGATCTTGAGTAGGTGCATGGAGAGGGGACGCATCCCTACTCACCGAACACACAGTCTTAAATAGCTGTGCCACTAGATCTACTTGGAGCAGTGGGGAACCTTAGAATGGCAGGTGTGGTGTTGTGCCTGCATGGCACCGGCTGACACACGCATGGGAAGCAGCCTCTTACTGCTCTGCAATAGCACTATCTAGCCAGTCTGTCTTGTGGTTGACTTGTTGGCCCTGGGCTGGTTCCTGTTTTTTTTTTTTTTAACACTTCCCATCTGCTCTTCCAAGGGCTTTTGACAACATGGTGACATCTATGATGGTGCAGGTTTGTTGAAGCTTCTGCATCTGATCCCAGCTCCTTACCTGAGAAGACTTGCCCCTGTACAGAATTGTTTGATGTTCTTTGTGTATATTCTGCCCTCCAAAGTCATGCTCTGTGAAATAAACTCTTTCAGTAAGTCAGCCTGAAGTGACTGAGTTCCCTTCTACACCATACTGAACAGATGCTATTCTTGCTAGCTAGCCTGATGGGTCCCAGATATGGCAAACAGAGTGGCAGATACAGTGGAATCTTGGATCTCAATTACTTGCACGTTAGCAGTGCACTCTCTGTCAGAACAGTTTCTTTTACTGCTAAGGAACCCTGGGACCTTATAGAAGGGTTTTCCTTGACTCCAATAAAATTGAGCAGAAAGATATCTTATACACTTTAGAAGCTGATGGCAAAGCCTTGCAATTAAACTCAAATTACTTAGCCAGAAGTAAACTGAAGTCTGAAAGAGTGAATTAGTATATCAGCCTTATATTCTAGAGCTGGAAGATTTCAGCTAAAGTTATGTGTATACCACAATATGCCAGTTAAGCAGACTGACACGGTAGATAATCAGCTGCTTTGCCAAGCTATACAGTCTCCAGAGGGGCAGCCAAGCGAGTCCATTGCAGCAGAAACCGAGGGTCTTCAAGGCAACACAGGACTCTTTCACGATATACCCAGGCCTCTTAGTTGCTTGTTATCCAGGTTCGTTAAGGGCCAGCTGGTTCCTGTGGCTTGCATTACAGCAGCTCAGCCATAGATCTGGATTTCCTCCCATGTACAAAATCCAGCTATGCTCCCCTCTTAATATTCTTGTTCTCCCCCTTGGAACAAATGCTCACAGCAAAAGCTAGAGTATTGCAACCTAGGCTGTCCAGCTGCTTAGAGATGAGTTTGCATAGCTACGGAACAAGATAGGCTTTTCGTCATATCTGTACAGCAGCTTTCCCCAACCTGGTACTGCAGCATCTCTGGAGGGTACAACTCCCATCAGCCCCAGCCAGCATGGCCAATGTTCAGGAATGCTGGGAGTTGTAGTCCAGAACTTCTGGAGGGGACCAGGTTGGGGAAGGCTGCAAGGATCCCAGATGTGGGCAGACATTCATGTGTCGTACCAGAATTAAAACCCTGCAGGTCTGAGATATGGTGGGTAAGGAAGCTGTCACATCAATGAGGTTAATACGCTCCCCATGTTCATGGTTGCTGTGGAAAAGTTTGCAACACTGCTTGCAGGTCAACCATAGAGCGCGAGGGCAAACTTGAGGAATCAGACTGATGGTCCATCTAGTCCACATCCTGTGGTAGCAAACCAGCTCTAGTCAGCATTTGGCCATCAACGTGGATTGTCCTTTCAGCGGATTAGGGAAATACATGGAGGCTAAAGACATCATGGCTACTGGTCGTCATGGCTATATATTATCTCCAGTAGAGGGGGCAGCACACCTCTGTATACCAGCGGCTGCCTGCTGGGGAACATGACCCAGAGGGCGCTGTTGTGCTCGCGTCTTATGTGTGGGCTCCCCATGGACAGCTGGTTGGCCGCTGTGTGAAAAGAATGGAGCAGTTCTCATAGCCCATCAACCATTAATTTACCCTTGAGGAGCTGCAGTATGCGTCAGTTGTGTTGTGTGAACCTGGCCAGTGTGTGTGTGTGGGGGGTGATTAGAAGGTTAAAAAATCCTCACATAGCCCTACAGCAGACCATGAGTCATGTGAGAGTTGCTTAGCCCTCAGATCACCTCTGCAGGGCAGGTTCAGGTGACACAACAACTTCTAGTTGGGGGTTGCGGATTCATCATGGTGGCACAGGCTGCAGCTGTTTTAAGCATCAATGGGCTGTCACGTTGTATGAACCAGATCAATGCTGGACTAGATGGACTCTTGGTCTAATCCACCATAGGTGCTCTTATGATGACAGACCCACAAGCAGGGTAACAAGGCAATTGCCTTTCCTTGTTGTCCCAGCAACTTGCACTCAACTTGGACGTTCCATTTAGCCATCAACAGACATCCAACGTGAATTTGTCAAATCCCCTTTGGAAGCCTCCTAAGCTAGTGGCCAAGACCCCCCACGTCTTGACCCAGCAAATTCCATAGAGCAACATTCCCCAACTTGTTGCCTTCCTGATGTTTTAGACTGCAACTCCCATCAGCCCCAGCCAGCATGGCCAATGGTCAGGAATTCTGGGAGTTGCAATCCAAAACTAAAATGAAAAAAGGCCTCTCCACTCAGCAAGTTAGCATGTCAGGGAAACAGCTAGGGTAGTAATCTTTCCAACATGCTAACTTCCGATGTTCAGAGAGGGTTTTCATTGTTATCTTGGTACTAAAAAGGGGTATGGTGAGATACTGTGAAAGAACACCCCCTCTTGCAGTCCAAAGTGGTACAAGGCCAAAAGACATGCGGGGGCCACCTCTTACTGTTGTTCATACAACGCAGCTCTGAGGGTGCTTTCCAAGCAGGCGGGTGCGTGCACAGAGAAGTCCACCACCAGCACTTCTGTCGTGGGTTTAGTTTAATTAATAGGATCATTTATTTTGTTTTTAAAAACATATCCACATCTTACAAAACAAAGCTTTATGACAAACCGCATCCCACTTTATAGGCATATAAATGTTAGTACAAATCTCCATTTTCACTCTGCTTATTTCAGTGGCTGCCTCTTTACTTGCTCACTTAGGGGACAGTTCCTGGGAAGAGCCCCTGTGCCAGCCACATTGAAACAAATGGGGACAGAGCTGTTGTGCCAACCCCGTGGAGATGAACTGGAGCTGCACAGGAGAACCTCCCAGGGGACCTTTAAAAAAACAAAAAGTTTATAAATAAATTGCATCTTTTCACTCGCCACAATCAACAGGTAGTGTTTTTCATCCTGTGGAACATGAAGCCATCCTCAGGGACTTCACATCCTCGAACGTAGTGCTTGAGTAAAAGAGTACTATTACCGGACAACACACATTTCTTTCAGATTTCTTTGGCTACATACTGTAAGGAGACTAAAAGTGAAAGATAAATTAAGTAAAAATGTGAGACTAGTCCATTCTGGATGTAGTGCAATTCACAAGACAAGGTGCTGGTTTTCCCTTAGGAACTCCACAATCTTAACAGGTTTTAAGATACCGTTTTTGACCAGGCAAGTCCTCTTTCCATGACACAGAAAGCTACTTTAGTATTAATCATTTCATCAGACTTGTTTTGGATTGGAGCAACAACAACAACAAAAGTTAAGCAGTCATATAGCAGTTGAGCACAATAATAAAAATTCATTTAAATTATTTACTTGAAGAAAGCTTTTTTTTAAATTAGTTTAAAAAGAGGAGAGGGGTATGATAGAAAAGAAACCCAAGACATGCAAAACAGAGTTAGCCCTCACTGGCGATTTCCTTCCCAGCTTCATCACCCATGAAATCCCCTTATCTGGCCTTCACTGCTCCTCCCAAGCCGCAGAGGGAATGGAAATTTAAAAATGCTCAGACTAGACCCATCACTTTAAGCTCAAGCAGGCAGGAAAGAAGTACCATCTCACACAAATACCACCCCAACTTTCAGACTTAGTGCACAAGCCTTCTTCAGCCTGGCACTCTCCAGATGTGTTGGACAAGTCCCAAAATTTCCACTGCCATGCTGGCTGGGAATTATGAGTTGCAGTCCAGCACATCTGGAAGGCACCAGGCTGAGGAAGTTTGCACTACCCCTTCATAACATGCCCACATAACCAACAGAATGGTTCTCCACAACAACAAGGCTTAACCTTGACGCAGAGATACATTCAAAGTGTTATGCAAAGCACACAAGAGCTGTATGGCTGAACAGCATCATAGGACATCTTCGGTGCAAACTTGACCCTGTTTTATTGATCTAAGCCATTCCCAACCTGGTGCCCTCCAAATGTTCTGGATGACAGCCTCTCCAGCATTCCTAACCATTGCCCATGTTGGCTGGGGCTGATGGGTGTTGAAGTCCAAACCATCTGGAAAGCACGAGGTTGAAGAAGGCTGATTTAACTAATGACTTTGGCCAAGAAAGCTTGGGAAACAGAGGAGTTTGTATTCTACAACTGAACTGTTAACTGTATTCGTTAACAATAGATTTTCTTTGCGGGGTAGCAGGAGGATCATGGCAGTCAATGAGGTTTATGATTCATAATGTAAAGACACTCCCTTAAATACAGTTTGGGGGCCGGGGGAAGGAGCAATGAAAACAGAATGTCTAGAAGTGAGTCTTGTATGCCAACGTTTGCTTCTCTACCCAGGAGTTGGATCAAGCATCATTCAAGGGAACCAAGTCCTTAGTTTTTAAAAACCCTGTCGGCATACTGCATAGTCCACTTCCTCAAACCCTCCTTAATGGGCAGAATTAAATTTCTCATTAGCTATGCCAGGGAGATCAATGGCCGAACTCCCTGACGGTAATACAACATGCCAAGTAGGACAGAGTGGGCTGGGGAAAGAAAAGAAAGCGGGGGTCAGGCTGCAGCAGAGCTCTTAATTTTCTATCCACTGTTGAGAGAGTTCACAAACAGCTCCAAAACACAGCATCTAAATGAGAAGAGTCATTTTTGTACCCATAAGCCAATCCAGTAGGGAGCCATGTACCGCGTCTTTGCTGTAGCCGCCCATCTTCTTTGTTGCACCCAAGGTGTAAAGATCCCCTCTGTTTTCTAGAAGAATGGTGCAGCAGGTAATCACTTACAGCACAAATAACTCACAATGGGCAATAAAGGAGAATAGTCTTTGCTTAGGTGGGTTCCCTTGCTTTTGCTCCCCTATTCCCTTCCGTGTTTGATCCTGAAGCATCACCTGGGTCATCTTGTTCGACTGCTTAGTAGGGTGTGTACCAAGGAGACACCCTTCCACGGCCCCTGGAGAGGGAACACAGCTTTGTAATACAGTTAACGTGGCACTTTTACCCTGCTATTCCTGGCCCCGTGTGCATCTAGGGAGGGAAGAGAATTTCGTTTCAGTTTGCAAGTTATCTGAATTTTTTCCAGATGCGAACGGGAGCACATTTTTCAAAAGATTTTGCATGCTACCATACTTTCAGTGACATTCAAAAATGCATTTTTAAAAAGAAGTGCACTTTGAAATGCAATTTTTTCAAAAAAATATGAAGTTTTACATTTTAGTCAGTGCTGGAAAGTGCACACTTCTAAAAAAATGTACACAGAAATGCACATTCCTCCTTTTTGAAATACACACTTTCCCCATTCGAATAAACGAAAAACAATTCGCAAATGAAAACGGGAAGCCAGACCAAACTTCAAAGTGAAGTCCAGAGGATTTCAGCAAGCTCATACATCCCTGGTTCTCCCATCGTTATCTATGTGCATCATTTATTCACAGAGTTTTTAAGTTCTTATTTTGAATCATAGCAGTACAGTTAAAGATCATGAATTCCAAAACAGTTTGCCTATGATGCATTTCACCCTCCCCTTCCCCAAACCACCCAATAATTCCTCATGGAGATAGAGGTCCCCTTTATATGACCTTCTGCCACTCCCAGCACCCAAACCACCCTTCCCAACCCTAGGATGCTCAAACCAGATACCAGGGATGTTGAACCTCTTTCAGCCCAAGGGTTGAATCTCATTTTGGAGAAACGCTTAGGGGACATATTCTAGTGGTAGGCAGGACCCAAATCCCAACATACTTTAGTTTAAACCTCTTACTACCTGTAACTCAACCTTAGGAGGGGCATTTCAACCTTGTGTAATGGGGGAAAAATGGGGAAAAGCCAGGAAACCACCAAACAATCGGAGGTCAGGGGAAAGGGGGTGGGGCCAGTAAAAGGGCATGGCCACCTGGGGAACCCTGGGGGGCTGGATTTGGCCCCGAAGTGGGCTGGATTTGGCCCCTGTGCCTGAGGTTCTGCAGCCTTGCCATGCACGATTTAAAAAGAAATTTTAAAAGAGTAGAAGAGGGAAAGCAAAGAAAGGACGAAGAGTGGAAGAGAAAAGAGATCTCCTGCAACTTTCTGTCAGCTGCTCCAGATACGCAGAGGCCCCACACACCAACTCAATCCCCAAGGAGTTCTAAGAAGGGCTGCCAAATGTCCAAGTCCTCCTTTCATATAAGTCACTCTCTCATTAGCAGCAACAGTCAAGATTTCCAGAGACTGTTGATCAATATCTGGCCCTGTCCAGGCTCTCCATCATTTATATAATTGATTTCAAGTGCGTTTTTGTCATGCTGTATTCAGGGCTGTAGCCAAGCACATTACGAGCTGGCAAGGACATGCATACTCTACGTTTGTGATCTCACTGCACAAACATGGCATTTTCTCATCCTTCAATCACAACCCTCCCAGCAAATAGCGGCAGCAGGTTTTCATAATGTCTGTACAGCTTTTCTCCTATCAGCAGCTATCAAAAAATTAAATCAAGCATTAGACGTTGATGAGCAGTGGCACAGCAGAGCCAGGGCTCACCGGGTTGGAGCACAGGGACTTTTTGACTAGCAGGGACGATGACATCACCTCCCACCCCCCTCAGACTTCCCTGTTCCCACTGAACTTAGCTGCAAGCCTCACAGTAGCTGGGGCAGGGGGATGCATTTTCCCTGCAACAATATATTGTTGTGAGCTATCCCTGTTATAATACAAGGTATTTGGAGATGGGTAGGTCTTAAGAACATGAGGAGCCCTGCTGGATCAGACCAAGGGTCCACCTAGTCCAGGATTCTGTTCACACAGTGGCCAACCAGCTGTCGACCAGGAATCCACAAGCAGGACACGAGCGCAACAGCACCCTCCCACCCATGTTCCCCGGCAACTGGTGTACATAGGCTCACTGCCTCTGGTACTGGAGGGAGCACATAGCCATCAGGACTAGTACCCACTCCAACCCCCTTTTAAAGCCATCCAAATTGGTGGCCATCACTACATCGTGTGGGAGCGAATTCCATAGTTTAACTATATGCTGTGTGAAAAAGGAGTTCCTTTTGTCTGGACTGGTTCTCCCACCAATCAGCTTCATGGGATGACCCCTTTGGGTGAGAGAGGGAGAAAAATGTCTCCCTATCCACATTCTCCACACCATGCATAATTTTCTAGATCTCTATCATGTCTCCCCTTATGTCTTGAAGGGGTACTTAAAACCCATTATCTTTACAGAAGACATATATAATACACACATGCCACTGCCTGCATGTTTGTCCTCTGTCATGATGAGCATGTTTGATGATGATGAGCAAACATCTGCATGTTTGGCCTCTGTCATGATGAGCGCCTGCACTTCAAAATCTATCACGACACCATTGTTGATGGGTGTGCTTGAGAATGTGTTCAGTGCTGTGGGAAGTGTCAGAAGCCAGAACAGTCAGGAGAATGGAGATTCAGTGCTCCCTTCATGCCTCTGTTCATTGGCTAGAAGAAGCCAGGTTATGCTCATCTTACAAGATCGAGCTGGCCTCTGCTATCTTATACCGTCAGACCAGGGGTCCATCCAGCTCAGAATGGTCGACGCAGGCTGGCAGCAATGGCCCTCCAGGGTTTCAGGCAGGAGCCTTTTACCGGCCCTCCCCAGGGATGCCGGGGACTGAACCCAGCACCTTCTGCATGCAAAGCAGGGGCTCTTCCATGGAGCTACGGCCCCTACAACTTGCTTCCAGAAAGCTTGCAGATGATACCGCTTAGTTTTTATATCTAGCAGATGCCTAGCCATAGCGCTACTTTACTGTGATCTGTCATACGGTGCTCTTGTGAGACAGTACATCATCTTTGCTGTTAAATATTTTAAACTGTTTAATATTTTGCTGTTTAATATTTTGTATTAAGTATAAGATGTTTAATTAGTTTTTTTTTTAATGCTGTTAGCTACATTGGGTTCATTTCTCTAAGGAAAAGCAGGATGGTCACATTTTAAAATAAATCTGTAATTCGCACAGTTAGCCTGAGACTCCGGAATCCATTGCTGCTGTGGATGCCACACACAGCTCCATGCGGTGGATACACAGCCCAGAACACAGATTCCCGGGCCCTTGATCCTACTTTGTGCACAAGGCAAAGAGTTATTTTCAGCTAATCTGGGGCAAGGCTGTCCAGTGCAGAAGCCCTGCTGATGCCGAAACCACAGAGCAGCCAAAGTGACACGCTCGCTCCCAGGGACACTCCTAACCAACCACTCTCTGGGCCGCCGAGGCAATGGACTCTCGGATGCTGTCGGGCATCAAGTCACTGCTCACTTCTGTCCCTTTCAATACGAGGGGGGAAAGCCACTGCTCACGGTGCTACTGAGGTGTCCAGCTCCTTTTCTGCAGGCAGCTTCCAGACCCTGCTGGGCACACAGATGCACAGGTGATGCTGAGCTAGCCAGACAGTGGCAGCCTCCAGGAGACAGTGCGCTTCTAACAGCAGGTTGCATCAGCATCCTCGAAAGTTTGCCAGAGAGGCAGGAAAGCAGAAAAATATTCCCCCTGTTCTCCTTCAACTACGAGCCTTTCTTTGCAGTTTGGGAAGAGCAGACTCTAGCCTCAGATATCCAACGAGGCTGTGTTAAGGATTCCTCACCTCCCTTTCCAGCAGGAGAGACAGCAGCCTGGATTAAATCAGGTATAGCTTTTGCCTGGGGTGACCTCGGAACGGCCCCCAGGAGCTGAAGTGATTGTGTCTTGGAGTGAAGGTGGCACCTGCAGCACTAACAAGGTGGGAGACGCAAGCCTGAAGGAATCCTTACAAAACCAAGACACAATACCAACCCCTGACCACTAGGCCATGCCACCAAGTGTGAAGTTTACCCAGTAGGTTTTCTGAAATCCATCTCTACCTTTGCAGATGTGCTTCAGACGCAACCCTTTTTTTGTTCCCTGCCAGTCACCAGTTCTAGGAGTTTCAAATGATACTGAATGAAACCTGGCTCGTGCCATTTTGCCATTCTAGAAGGAAATTTGCATACAACAAATCTCAGTTCAGCTACAGTGAGTAATGGGAGTGGGGGATCTAAAACCTGGATTTGGAGCAACTGTATCCACCCCTCCCACCAGTTCTTCAGATCCACGCCCCCCAAAACTTTACCCTGAAAACCCTCTGATCAGCAGCATATACCAGATCCAGAAGAGTTTGGATTTTCCAGAAATATTGCCGGCATGCTGCTGATTGAGCTGGACCCGGCAGGATCCTGCGGTGGCGTCCTCCTTCCAGGAGAACAGTGCACCACAAGTGCTCCTCTGGCTGCCCACTTACCTATACACCCTTCCCCGGGGCCTTGACCGCTGCCCTCCACAGAAGCTGGCACGGCGGGGCAGAGCCCCCCGGCCGTGGAAACGCCCCCGGCAACCGCCACGGTCGGTGGTGCTGATCCCGGGCATGTTGGTCCGTTTCGGCAACACCTAAAGTAGAGCAAGGGCGACATTGATCCGGGGGGGAAAATCATTGTAAGCTGCCATTCCTTACAGCTTGTGAGTGGGACACGAGCACGCAATAAGGCAGGGGGGGGCATAGAAACGGATCCCAGGAGAGGAAGACTGGTCTCCTGTTCTGTGTAAGGGAAGGGAATGGTCAGACTGGAAGAGAGACAGATGACAGCCTAGCCTTCTCCAATCTGGGGCCCTCCAGGTGTGTTGGATTGCAACACATCTGGAGAGAGGGAGTTGCAATCCAACACATTTGGCTGGTCCCAGCTTGCAGAAGGCTAGCCTAGGCATGTCTATACTAAATGTCCACCTTGGTTTTCTACTAGTTTAACTGTCATGGCATCTCCCAAAGAAACCTGGGAAGGGTAGTCTGGGGACGGTATTGAATTCTGCTCGATTCCTGAGCTCCGGCTTCCCCAACCTGGCACCCTCCAGATGTTTTGGATGACAACTCCCATCATCCCCAGCCAGCATGTCCAAAATGGTCAGGAATGCTGGGAGTTGTCATCCTAAACACCTGGAGGGCACCACTGTTGAGGAAGGCTACCCTCGCTCATCACCCTGGGGTGACAGAATGACCATTAATCCAGTGGCATAGAAAGGTTCCCTAGTTAGCACACTTGGGAGCACATAAGTGGAACCCTGATGGCTCAGACCAAGGTGAGACTACCCAGTCTCTCATCCTGTTTCCTGCAGCAGCCAAACCGATGCCTTCAGGAATGCCACAAGTAGGACATGAAGGCAACAGTGGTCCTGTGCCATTTGACCACCAGCCATTTGTTTCAGAGGTACACTGCCTCGGAAAAAGGAGGCTCAATTTAGCCATCTTTATTTATTTATTACATTTCTGTACTGCCCAATAGCTGAAGCTCTCCGGGCAGTTTACAAAAATTAAAACCACAAAGTACAACATAAAACAATATAAAATATAAAAGTACAACCAGAATAAAACCTAGCAGCAATGCAGATATTATAAAATACAGATTTAAAACAGCAGAGCTAAAAGACTAGGATGCTAAAATGTCAGGAAAATAAACAGGTCTTCACCTGGCGCTGAAAGGAGTACAACGTAGGTGCCAGATGAGCCTCCCTGGGCAGCTCATTCTACAGCCAGGGTGCCACAGTAGAAAAGGCCCTCTTCCTTGTAGCCCCCCACCTCATTTCCTTTGGCAGAGGCTCCCAGAGAAGGACCCCTGAAGATGGCTGTAGGGTCCAGGCAGGTACTTATGGAAGGAGACAATCCTTCAGATAGTAACTACATGGATAGTAACTACAGATAGACCTCTCTCCTCCTCGATGAATTTGGCTCATCCCCTTTGAAAGCCTTCTGAACTGGTAGCCATCGTCACATTCATTCATACATTTATTACATTTATATCCACCCTTTTTCCTCCTGCAAGGAACCCAAGGCAGCTTACAAGACCCTCCTCCTCCATTTTTATCCTCACAACAACCCTGTGAGGTAGGTTAGGCTGGAAGCCAGTGACTGGTCCAAAGTCACCCAGTGAGCTTCATGATCCAGCGGGGACTAGAACCTGGATATCCTGAGTCCCAGTCCAACACTCTTAGCACCGCAGCACACTGGCTCTCATGCCACATCTGTGGGCAGTGAGTTCCATAACTTAAATCTGCTAAAGAAGTCCTTCCTTTTATCTGTCCTGCGTCTAGAGCTCATCAGTGTCATTGGGCCCCCCAAGTGCTAGACTTGAGTGGGGGACAAAAGCCTCTCTCTGCCCCACCTCCTCCACATCAGACATAATAGTCTATAAACCACAGCCTTTCACAACCTGGGGCCCTCTGGATGTTTTAGACTACAAATCCCATCAGCCCCAGCCAGCCTGGCCAATGGTTAGGGATGCTGGGGATTGCCATCCAAAACATCCAGCACCAGCTTGGGGAAACATCCAAAACTTCTGGATGGCACCCGGTTGGGGAAAGCTGCTCTGTCATATCCCCTTCAGTCTTTCCTTGAAACTAAAAAGCTCCCAAAAAGTTCATGGCGGGCACACCAGAACTGCATGCTCCCCACTCCTCTCCTTCCCACAGCGCCCACCTTGACGACACGGCCTCTGAACGTGCTCTCGTCCAGCTCCACGGCTGCCTTCACAGAGCTCCTGTCTGCAAACTCGATGTAGGCATATCTGCAACAGGAGAGATGGGAGGATGTCCTCAAAGCCTTACAAAAGCCTCCCACGGGGAGAAGCTACATTTGTGCACCTCCCACCTGGGGAACTAGGGGAAACGGCAGCTACTGCCACTGCAGGGCCTATATTTCATTTCGGTGGTATGGTGGGAGCAATGCAAAACACGGAAAGGCCGCTATTGCCACTCTGCATTTACAATCTGCATCAGAAAGATGGTTTGGAGGGATCCAAAGAAGTGGGATCCACAGGGCCGGCGTCATGGGGCACTTGCCAAGGTCCACCACCCTTCCGGAGGAGGCCACAGTGCCATAGTGCTGATCGCCAGAGCCCTATGGTCCTGCTCCCTTTCCTCCATGATGTCTACCCGCCCTCTGCGCACATGTGAGCCCTGATGTGGACGAGGAGCAACCTGGACTTCTTCTTTGGGGCCGATTGGGCCCAGAAAAAGAAGGCAAGCCAAGAGGCCGTGACGAGCAGGGGGCCCACCGGAAGTATCTTGCTCATGGGCCTCTCAAAATCTGGGGCAGACCCTGGCCATTAGAGTCCAACAGATGAGTAGGGGGAGCGTGGCAAGACTGGCAGGGGTCCTAAGCTTGCGCTGCATACCCTCTGCTCAGGGTATGGGCCGTAACGCTTCCAAGAAGGAGTCTTTGTGCTCCGTCGTTCATCGATTTGAAATAATTACTGGCTCCCACAAAACATCCATTTTACTTCCCCCTACTCTCTTAACGGCAGAGATGCCGAAATTCATTCAGACCAAGGGCCAAATTCCATTTTGGAAAAGCTCTTGGGGGCCACGTTCCAGTGGTGGGTGGAGTCAAAGGCAACGGGGGCAGGGGAAAAAAATACCACCACATTTTAGTTTAAAGCTCTTACTGGCAGTAATTAGCCTTCGGAGAGGCAGTTCAGCCTTTTAGAATTGGGGAATGGCAGAACACACAAAAGCCAGGAAACCAGCAAACGATTGGGGGGGGGGTGACCATCTGAGGAACCCCAGAAGGCTGGATTAGGACCACAGGTCAGCCAGATTTGGCCCACGAGCCAGAGGTTGCACACCTCTGGTGCTTATGGAAAGATGCTCTCCGTGGCCGTCAAATATGGTCATGCAGAGTCAGGCGTCCTGAACCTGGTGCCCTCCAGCCGTGTTGGGACTGCAGTTCCCAGAATCCTCAGCCAGCTATGGGGAAAGCTGTGCTAAGTGGATTGGTTAACTCTCAGCCACTCCATCAGACTCCCTGTCAGGGCAGCTAAACAGTAAGGAAAAGAGTTTGCATGCTTTTCAAAGTCCCCCCCAAATCGATGTTCTCAAATCCGTGTCAGCAGCTCTGCACGTGGACGCAAAGGCTGCTGGCGACTCCCTAGGAGTTCGCTCCGTGGGCCGGGGCACACTGCCTGCGCCACGCTTCTTACAAAGCAGTCCAAGCCACCCTGCCTCCAGGTATGATAAGGGCCACTTGTTTCCCTTGGCAGAGCTTCTGTGCTTCAGTGATGCACCTCCACAGGTACAGCTTTCTCATCACAGCATCTTCGTGGCAGGAAGGGCTGAGCTTGTCTGATGCGCAGCTATTTAAGCCACAGGACCTCACTCAGGGAAAGCGAGAGGCCTGCCCCACGGCAGGGGCGCTGAACCTCAAGTGCTGAGCGCCATTTCAGAGAAGCTCGTGGGGCTGCATTCTAGGGGGTGGTGGGGCAAAAGGGGCGGGGCCAAAAATATCAGCATCGTTTAGATTAAATCTCTTACCGCCAATAACTAAGTCTTAGGAAAGGCAGTTCTTAGAATGTGGAAAAAACTGCACAAAAGCCAGGAAACGGTCAAACATTTGGTGGTCAGAGAATGGGGCGTGGCTATCCCACGCCAACTGAAGGGGGCGTGGCTATCTAAGAACCCTAGAGGGCTAAACTGGGTTTGTGCAAAGGCTGGATTTGGCCCCAGGCTTTCAGTTCTGCCCCCTGCCCTATGGTCTTCTCCACCTCTTGAGAAATGTCTCGGATCCACGCACAAGGCCGAGGCAGAGACTTGCTGTGGCCTCAGTTTGCCGCAGCTCTGGCATCTTCCTGCCACCTACCAGGCTACCTGCCCACATACATCCAAGCCAGGGCACCCCCTCTTCAGCATCCCAGGTGAAAGTGGATGACTTGCCCTTTAGGATGGCCGGAGAACTTATCGCAAAGGATAGTCACTCGGTTGATCTGCCCACAGCCGTTGAAATGGGACTCCAGCTCTTCCGCGGTTCCCCCGTAATCCACCTGCAAAGAACACATCAGAGCCATGCGCAGGAGTGGTCCAAGAGCACCCATGGCTTTATGTCAGCCTCCCCCAGCATGGTAACCTCCAGATGTATTGGACTGCAAGTTCCATCATCCCTAGCCTGCATGGCCATTGGCAGGGAATGCTTGGAGTTGCCATCCAACACATCTGGATGGGGAAGGGAGCTTTATGTTGTGAAAATAGCCACCAATGGATTTGCGCTGACAGTTCAGTCCCAGGTTGTGTCTCCCTCTTCGTATCTCTTCACTGGGAGTTAATTTGTCTTAATTTCTAGAACTCGGATGCAGACAGTCATGCATGCGGACCAACAAGAGTAGTATCCAATGATAGTCCTACTTAGAGTAGGCCCATTGAAATAGATGAGACTAGTTTAAGTTCCATTCATTTCAATGGGTCTGCTCTAAGTAGAATTAACATTGGATACTACCTTAAGACTGCTCTCAGATCCTAAACTTTGTTTGGGTCCAGATTTAGTCCTATGTAGACTAGACCCATTGAAATCAATGGGAATTAGGGTCATCATAAATAACCTACATCCCATTGCTTTCAGTGGGTCTACTCTACGTAGGACTAAATCTGGAATTAGCCCCTTGGGTGGGCTGGCTGCCAGTAGCTGCTCAGCTATGAAGGAGAGCTTACTCTCTGCAGAGTGAAGCCCAAGCACCCGATGCAAATTTAGGGTGAGGCCCCAGACATTCAAAGTCAGCCTCGTCCGTCTCGCTTACGTTTCCCACGTAGATGGAGCGCTGATCAGCCTCAACCTTTGCCTCAGTGATCCTAGGTAAAGTAAGACCTGCACCGAGGAACAACAAAAAACATTGGAAATTATTATGGGAATCATCTATGCCAGGGGTGGGTACCCGCAGGCCCAGGGGCTTCATCCAGCCCACCTGTAACCACCATCGGGCCTTCCAGGGTTCCCTTGGCCCCACCCCCTTCCCCCAGCTCCTGACTGTTTGGCCCTTTCAATGCTTTTGTGTAGTCCCCCCCCCCCCTTCTAGAAGGTTCAAATGCCTCTCCTAAGGCTGGGTTACTGGCAGTCAGAGCTTTACACTAAAATATGCAGATACTTTTTTGCCCCACTCCTTTTGCCTTTGACCCTACCACCTTTGCCCCCACCCACCACTGGGATGCAGCCCCCAAGAATTTTCCAGAATTGGACTTGGCCCTGGGGCTGAAAGACATTCCCCACCCCTGGTTTATGCAAGTTGGGGAGACATCCATGGTATTCATTTCCCCTACCTCCTCAGTGCTGTTGCTGCTCGCCCAGGTGAGGAATTCCACGCTCCAAATCCTGAGGTTGTTCCAAGAACCATTGTGTGGGGGGCTATGTCCTACTATAGTACACCCTCCCCCAAGTTGGTGCCCCACCCAGATGCCTCGGGCTGCAACTCCCAATGGTGATACTGGCTGGGGATGATAGGCATTGTAGTCCAACACATCTGGGGACCCCCAGTGTGTGTGTTTATTTTTTACATTTCGATCCCGACTTTCCTCCAAGGAGCTCGAGGCAGGGTACCTGATCCCTAACCCATTTTATCTTCGCAACAAACCTATGAGCTAGTTCAGGCTGAGGAATAGCGACTGGCCCAAGCGTAGGTCATCCCAAGGAGAGGGGAGTTTGCTGCACCGTGGGATGACCAAAGCCACCTGGAGGCGGCCACCTGGAAGGGCCCTTTCTTGGGGGCTTCCTGCTTGGTTGGCCACTGGTGGAAGCAGAACTCCGGGCTAGATTGGCCTTTGGCCGGATCTTGCAGCTGGGGTCTTTTCCCTTTGAAGTCTAGCCAGCTTTTCCTAACCTGGTGCCCTCCAGATATTTCAGTCTACAACTCCCACCATCCCCTCCAAGTTGGCAGGGGGCTGATGGGAGTTGCAGTCCAAAACATCTGGAAAGTGCCTGGTTGAAGAAAGCTGGACTAGGCACTATTCAAAAAACAAAACCACCCAAGACAGGCTTGGCCCAGAGACTGACAGCCTAGCATCACAGACGGTGCAGAGGCGCCACTTGAACACACGTGAGGGGGCAGCGTCCGAAGCATGGGAAGGGATTCGCAGCACAGCAAAGCCGCTGAGGCAACTGCGAACCGTCGGCCAGCCCTGCTGCACCCCAAGAGCCACACCTGGGTCTGATCGCATGATGAGGTTCTTGGCTTCGGCCTGCAGCTCCTGCAGCCACTCGTCTTCCTTCTCCATCTCGCGGACTTTGGCCTTGATGGCCTCCAGTTCCTGAACACCGAGACAGGCAAAAAGACACTGATTAAACAAGAGTCACGCCCCTCTGTGCTCTCACAGCAATGGGGTCAGCCCTCCCCAGGCCTCCTTGGCTCCCAGCGCTTACTGTTCGAGAGGAGAAACTGCGGAGCAAAAGCTCCCTGAAGACCACCGCCCTGGCTCCATGACAAGGCTCTTGCCCCTGCCAGGCCTTGTGAGCGAAGCCGGCCAAGTAGCCCCAGGCTCAGGAGAGGCCACCAGAGGGCAGTCCGGCCCTACAGCAGCCTGCCCCGGTCTGGTGCCCTCCAGGTGTGTGGGGACTGCGGCTCCCGGCATTGGCCATGCTGGCTGGGAATGATGAGAGTTGCAGTCCAACACATCTGGAGTGCATCAGGCCGGGGAAGGCTGGTCTAGGGGCTTCCTCCACATCGACATTCACTCTGCCCCACCCAGTGCCATCCAGACTCACAGGATCCTCCACCTGCAGGAGCTCCCTGCTCTCCCCTTCCAGAGGACTCAGCTCCGTCTCTTCTTCCAGGTGCTTCTGCCAAGCAGATATTTCAGCTACATCCCAGGGGGAGTCGGCAGTGGCCAGAGATGGAGGGTCACGCCACCAGGATCCAGCATCGGGGAAGTGGGGGCTTGGGGGAAGACACACAAGCACCAAGGTTAAAGGCAAGGATGGAGCTCGCACAGCCTGGGAAGCCACACCTCTAATATCCCAGACATGCTCTCAAGAGGCATGTGGACTGGCTGTGTTCCCCAGGGAAGAAGGAAAAGTGCTCTGCACATTCTCAGAAGCACACACGTTCTATGGTGGTCAGGTGACCTACTTTACAGAGGACAGTCCTCTGTTTTGCAGAACTGGCAGAGGACCTGCATCCAGGAAGATGCTGTTGCACTCAGGTCCTGCTTGTGGGCTTCCTGTGGGCAGCTTTTTGCCTGCTGCAGGAACAGAATGATGGACTGGAAGGACCCTTGGCCTGATCCAGCAGGGCTCTTATGTTCACCTTGTCTGGCATCCCACAGCAGCCAACCAGATGCTTTCATGTTCTCATGACAGTGCTCTGTTTGAAGGCATCCTCAGTGTCATGGGCTGTCTGGTTTGCCTTCAAGTAGAGCACTGTCAGGAGAACATGGAAGCATGTGGTGGGCCACTATGGGAGGGCGCTGTTGCGCTCGTGTCCTGCTTGTGGGTTCCCAGTCGACAACTGGTGGGCCACTGTGGGAACAGAATGCTGGACGAGAGGGGCCCTGGGTCTGATCCAGCCTCAGGGATCTCCTTATGTTCTTAGCCTAAAGAAGGGAGAGCAGAGCAGAGGCCTTGATGTTGCCCGTCAACAACTGGGTAGCAAACTGTGCAGGCGCAGAGGTCCCCTGGTCAGTCTTCTCTGCTAGTCTGAGATGTCTTTTTATCTAAATTACAGCTCTTGTTTCTGAATGTGCACCAGTGCATATGAATCTGCACATGCAAACGTTATGCAACTTAGTGTCCCCTTGTTTGGTGAGGCACAAAGCAGGGTTGGCATCGAGGGGCGACATGGTCGGGCATCTGCAGAGGGCCCATATCCCAGCACAGGGCCACCGCCAAGAGCCCCCTGGAGTTGCTCCTCCTCGTCACTGTTGCAGCCTGCTTGTTCCCCTGCCTCTTGCTCCGGCCCAGACAATGGTGGTGATGAGAAGGAGGAGCAGCAGATTCCGCTGCCCGCTGGCTCCCTGGCTCTCTTGCCTGCCAAGCAAACCAGTGGAAGCAATGAGGGGGAGGAACGATAGCAGCTGGAGACCATGGCAGAGAGAAGGCAGGAGCGCTGAGGGAGGGGCCCACGGAGCGTGTCTTGCCCAAGGGCCCTCAGAAACCTGGAGCCAGCACTGGTGTTCAGTGGCCGCCCAAGTTCTAGGCCAGAGCCTTGTTCAAATGGGGAGAGAGATGCTCAACGGAGCCTTCCAAGCAGGTTTGCTTTTTTAAAGTCATCGGTTGCTCCGACAGGATTAAGATGCCACAGTCCAAGAGTCATGTGAATTACAGTCGTCTAAACAGAGAGTTCCTAACGGCAGTCTTGCACATCTTGTTATGATGCAGAGCGGCCCATCATCTCCCTGCAGATCCAACCACACCCTTCCAGTGAGCTACAGCTCTTGAGCAGGGGCATTATGGAAAAGAAACACCTACAGAACAATGAGTTTTCCAGTCAGCCAAGACACATGCAAGAGATGGGTGGGAGAGTCTTGCATTCCTCCCACCCCACCCCTGGCCAAATCCTAACTTTGTTTCTAAAAATGCCATTGTGCCTACTTGCCCATGGCTAACATTTCAGACTTCAAGTGGATTGTGTCTAAAGTCCAGTGTTAAGAGCGCACTCCTATGCATGTTTAGATGGAAAAAGCCCTACAACTCCCAGCATTCCCCAGCCAGCATGGCTGGCAGGGGAATACTAGGAGCTGTAGGCCTTTTTCCGTCTAAACATGCATAGGATTGCACCATAATCTGCACAAAACACAAAACAAAAAAGCAGTACTTTAAGGATCGTTTGCTGTTGTCATTTTAAAGAATATGCCATAACAATAGCTGTGTTACCAGAGCAGTACAGGACGTTTTACATTTTGTGCCTTCAGCATGCAGGCCAAGCAGCAAGACCCATTTAATTATCTCCATCAGTGGCCTGCATAATCCTAAAATTGCTTGCTCCCATTAAGAACAAGAGTTAGGGTTGCCAGGTACACTCTGAGGGAAAAGAAAGAGGACATGCATTGCCAAAAAAAAAAGGACAAAAGAGGACACAGGGTTGCACAAAAATTACATATGCTGATTTATATGTATAAACAAACGTAAAAATAATGACTTTGGCCAGGCGACCAGTGTGCCTATTCTGCTGACCAGGTGCTAACTGTTGATGGACACCTTCAAGGCCCCCACTCTCTCTTCTCACAGTTTTTACGGTTCTTTATCTTTAACCTGGAATTGGACAGGGGAGAGACCTCCAAAGAGAGGATGCCTTTAAAGAGGACTGTTCTGACACTTTCACATATAGGGCTGCCCTCTGTAGAGCAGGACTCCTGGCCACCCTAGTCTCTCTCTGCTCCCCCATAGAAAAGTCCCATCATCCAGTTCAACCAGATTTACTCAGGCCAGAGCATAGTGACAGCAGCCTATGCAAAGCAAAGAAATGTTGCTGCTTGAGGAAGAACAGTCAATGGAGTGCGCACACACGTGCGCACACAGTCACACACCTCACACGTGAAGGTTTGTGAATCTTTAAAGTGCCTCAACACTTTAAAGTCTGCACACAGAAGAGCGAGAGGCCCCTATCCTCCGCTCACCTTTCTTCCACCTAGCGCAAAGCCCGGCTACCAGGGAGGCCCACACTCCCGCCACAACCTGGCCTCACCCATCTTGCCCCAGCCAGCAGCTGCGCTCCAGAAAGATGCTTGCGGGGCCGAAGAGCGAACAACCACAAAGGCAAGGAGGCAGAGACGCGAGTGAGATCCAAGCCACACCCGTTACCTGGCCCCAGGTCCAAACATCGCTGCGCACGCCTCTTTTCCCACACACGTCTGTCTTCCACACACACAAGGCCAGGAGCTTTGGCCAGCTCAGAGGAAGCAACAGGTGTGGGGAGAACCTCTGGTGCTCCATTTGATATGTCAGCAGCCAATCATGCTGAACTAGACCCACGGGAGGCGGGGCTGGCTTGCTGGGGGCAGAGCAGGGAAACACCTTCTGGAGGTCCCTTAAAGCAGCCTGGAGGCAAAGAGAGTCATTGCTTCCTGGCCAAGCACTTGCTCTGCATGCAGGAAGTTCTGGGTTCAAATCCTCTTCACTCTCCAGTTTAAAGGATCTTGGGTGGCAGGGCTGGCTGGGAAACGGCCACGAGAGCCGCTTTGGGCCTGTAAATAAAAGGGGGGCAAGCTGCAGAGGCCCCCTTTCTTGGTCATCAGTTGTGCCCCCCAAGTGGAGCAATTAAAAACCCACGTGGCATGGCTTGAATCCTGCAGGTCACGTGGCAGACCCGTCTCCCACCCCCCAAATAAAAGCTGCTGTGGTGGATCTGTTCTGCGGTCTGGGGAACAAGGAGGATGGCCAACTTACACTGATATCCCCTGTAGGGGCGTTGTTAGGTACTTCAAAGATTCAGGGCCCAGGCCCATAGGACACTAAGCTGCATAAAATTTGCATATGTTAATTTATTTCGCTATATACACATTTGGAAATAATGACTTGGATTTATTTAAAAAGCCAGTCAATCAATTTCTCATCCAAATTACCTCAAATAAAACAAATTCCTCAATTAATTTGGCCCCCACCCCAGATCATCCCAAATCCATTATTCCTCTTCGGTTACAAGTGATTAGCACTGTCCTCGTCCCCCATCTCTCCCTGCACTTCTCTTTCGTGGAGGAAAAGTGCCCCCGCTTCATGTCATTAAGCTGAGAAGAACAGCTAAAAAGGATGCATGGGCTTGCAGCCCTGACCTCAGTGTCCATCTGCTCCCCCATGTCTGCTTACATGGAAGTAAGCCCCATTGAACCAAGTGGGATTCACTTCCAAGTAAACAAGTTTATTAGGATCCAGCTGCAGGATTGCCAAAGGAAACCATATTCCCGACAGCAGTGTCCTTTCATTTTGTGTTCTGAACAGTGACATCGCTTGCACCAGAATCATTTATCATGATAGAATATATCAGCTGGTACAGGGCACAATTGCATCTGTGCAGATACCAGGGCTACACCTATAGCCAGGTGGCAGAGCATATGTTTTGCATCCCAATGGTCCCACATTCAACCCCCACCATCTCAATCCCCCTGGTAGGGCTGGGAAAGACCCTTGCCAGAAACCCTGGAAAGACACTGCCAGTTTGTGTAGACCATACCCATTATGGAAAAATATGGAGAAGCAATGTGGTGCAATGCTTAGAGCACTGGGCTGGGACTGGGGAGGCCTGGGTTCAAGTCCCCACTCAGCCATGAAGCTCACTGGGTGACTTTGGGCCAGTCACTGACTCTCAGCCTAGCCTACCTCACAGGATTGTTGCGAGGATAAAAATGGAAGAGGAGGACCATGTATGCTGCCTTGGGCTCCTTGGAAGAAAAGGCGGGATGTGAATATAACAAATGAAAATAAATAAGATCTGCACTAGTTACTAATTGTTTTCGATGCTCAAGATCAAGGTTTTGGTTTTAACAGTTAAAGCCCTAAATGGCTTGGGACAGGGTCGGCAACCCTGCGCCCTCCAGATGTGTTGGACTACAACTCCCATAATCCCGACCATTGGCCATGCTGGCAGGGGTTGATGGGAGTTGTAGTCCAAACCATCTGGAATGCACCAGTGAAGGCGCTTTCTCCTGTGTCACTTCCAAATCCTGGAATGGTCTCTCCTTGGGGCTATGAGAGATTGCCCACTCTCTCTGCTTTTGGAAAAGGCGTGTCCACTCCCATCCCTTAAACCTGGCCTTTTACATTCTTTCGTTAGTAGCGTTGTTGTTTTCTTAATGCTTTTAGGATGTTGTTGTTTTTATGGTTTTATGGTTTTTTATTATTGCACACCACCTCCACGGCTCAGGCAGAAAGGACTTTTAGGAGAATTCTACAAGGAAATACAGTATAAAAATGAGCTCAGTCAGCATGCCCCAACCTGCTGCCCTCCAAGATGTGTTGACCTCAACGGCCTTTGGCCATGTTGGATACATTCTTTTATTTGCAGATGGGTTTTAGCAGGTTTAACTAGTGGTAATAGTCATGCTTAGCAAGTACATGATGCTTTTTACTGCTCAAAGAGTTTAGATACAGTAGCTCAGTAGTCCTTACAGCCGTCCCTAGATTAGAACTTGGGGTGATCTGATGAAATTGGCTGGACATTCAGGACCAAGGAAATGCACGCCTGACATATGGAACTCACTGCCACAGGATGTGGTGATGGACATGGGCTTACATGGCTTTGAAAAGGAATTAACCCGATTTGTGAAAGAGCAGAAGAGGTCTATCAATGGCAGTTAGTCATGATAGCTAAATGGAACATCCATCATCCAAGGCTGTATATCTGATTGCCAGTTGCTGGCAGGTAACCAACAGGTGAAGGCAATAGCCTGTAGGAAACCTAGAGGCATTTGGTTGGCCACTCTGGGTGGCAGAATGCTGCACTAGATGACCGTGGTCTGAGCCACCTTCAGGGCTCTTCTTCTTTTGTGTTTATGTATTATTATTCACAAATAGCAGATACGAGACTTCACCTATTTTATACATTTTTATATTGGCCATGTTGTTTTATGCTGCCTTGAATTTTGAAGGTCCAGTCCGTGATGGCTCAAGACAGGGCCTTTAGCACCGTAGCACCTGCTCTCTGGGACTCCCTACCACTACAGATTAGACCAGCTCCAGGCCTTCTGCATTTTCAGCGCCTACTGAAAACATACTTTTTCCTATGAGTATTCCCAAGAAGGTAATCTTGTCTTTTATATAAAGTGATAAGAGACAGTATTTCATTATTATCTCATACTGTATTTTTGCACATCACTTAGAAATTACTCTTAAGGCAAGAGATTCATAAATATAGCTAAATAAATATTCCTATTGTAATCAATAAATAAGCACTATATTTTAGCTGTTATAATAAATATGAAGCGCAACAAAACATCTCTTCTCTGCCCTGTCCCTCCAGCCTAGTATTTATCTTTGGAATACTTGCACATTCATTGGCATTTGGAGTTCCCATTCAAGTCTAGGGGTCAAACCAAAGCTCCTTTAGTTCTTGTGTTTGTGCAAACAGGGCGTATGTAGCAGAATGGAAGAGGAAGCCTAAGAAACAGATCTGTTTGGGTGATATTAAATTTTCTTTATTACACGGATACAGAGTTAAGAACAGACGTAACCTGAATCATAATGTTTACATCTTTCACAGGTCAAACATACAGTACATTTAGAGAAAGCAGGAAACAGCAAGGGAAAAGGGACAGCATGCCAAAAGATGAAGCGAAAAAAACAACCCTCCTATCACGTCATCATTTCTCTGGAATGGCCACAGAAAACCCACAAACACCAGGGGAAGTGGGGTGGGGTGGGGGTTACGGGTTCTCTTTTAATGTTTTGTTTAAATTTCTATGATTCCCCTCTCTTTAAAACATCTTTGCAAACACACACACACGCATGTCGGCCTGTACAAGCAACGTCCCTCCCTCCCGCCCTCCCTCCTCTCCACAACACCCTCTGATTCAAGTATTGCACAGTTCTAAGTGTGACATGCCTCTCGAACACCCTGAGAACAGTGCTCCTGGTGGCCACAGTTCCACCTGCCATGCAATGTCGGCAGCTCTCTTGGCAGAGCCGCCCAAGGAACAGGAGAAGACCCAAGCATGTGCCATCTCCGGTCCTGCTGCAGCATCCCTTCCAGCCAGGGATGAAGGCAGCCGTGAGACTCGAGCCAGCTAAAGCAGCAAGAGGAGGAGCACTTTGGTTCCCCCAGAATTGCTTTGACTAGGTCCTCTCCACAAGAGTTACAAGGAAACGAGTGAAGGCCAGCCAAGGCTACTTTTGCGTTTGGGGAGGACTGGAATCACCTTCTCCATCGCTGCTCCTGAGCCAGGTTTTTATTTTTTATTTTTTGGGTTATAGAACTGTCAGAAGCTGGACTGGTTCCCAGAATTTGCCCATCTAATGAGGTTCAGCAGAAAGACTTTAAAGCTAGATTGGCGTTGTGTTTATTTTTCCTCAGGCTCCTCTGTGCTTCTTTTTCTTTTCCTCCCATCCTTTTTCCACTCTCCCGAGCAAAGGCTCTACCCCGAGAGACGAGGGCCACATCTAATTATAATTGCACATCTATGTCTTAATGTGCGTTGAAATATAACATGGGGAGAACATCTGTTTCCAGGAGAGCATGTGCATAGGTCCAAAGTCTTCCCAAAAAAGTATCGACACTCAAAACAAACGAATGCACAGCTTACTCTTTCCATATTATATTTTTGCACAAATTAAGCTAAGTGTGCAGACAGCAACGTTTTCCAAGTATGTGCCTGTGTATGGCAATTTTGGGGAATTGGACAACGCAGGCTGCACATGACCACCATGCACAATAGATATCTCCTGCCTGTTTGCATTGCAGATGAGAAGGCAAATCACAATCTGAGCATCAGTGGGACAAGCTGTTTAGGAGAAGAATTGACATTCAGGGATGTATGCATTTTTAAAAATCTATCCCATCTGTGTTTTGCAGATTGACCAGCATCTTTCATTCCATCTTCCGCTCATTGATGGAATCGGATTTTTTTAGGGACATTCAAGAATTTTGTTCCACTTGCGCTAATGCACATTAGCACAAATCTGCACTTGTACTAATGTGCACTAGCACAAGTGCAAATTTGCACAAATCCCTCCAAAAAGTTAAAAACAAAAACAGTCCACAAATCTGCAGAATCCATACAACTTGTTAAAAGCTAGTCTGCTCTGGAATCTGCAAGTTGGATTCATAGAACTCTGAACTCATTTGAATCTTGATTTCCCCAACTTCTCTAGTGATGTTGCACATCTCATTGTCACACCTCCTCTTGGCAGGCACCTCCCCTTGTGGAGAGAGGGACATTACATCTGCTGCAAATGAAGCATCACAGGTAGTAGTAAGACCCAGCTCCCCATGCTGGATGCTAGGGATGATGTTGGAAGCTAGGGATGATGACACTCTCACAGAGAAGCCATGTCTGGTGCTTCAGTTCAGGAGGAGACCAGGTCTGTGTGCACAGTTGGTGAGGCCAGTTCAGGAGAAGGAGCAGCTGGTTGGTCTTCCTGGACCAATGGATAACATGGACAGGAAGTGAGGATCTAGAGAGAGAGGGCAGGGAAGGGAGGGATCTGAGGAACATCGGAAGCTGCCTTATACTGAGTCAGTCCATTGATCCATCTAGCTCAGTGTTGTCAACACTGACTGGCAGCAATGGCTCTCCAGGGTTACAAGCAGTTTTTCCTAGCCCCACCTGGGGATGCTGCTGGGGATTGAACCTGGGACCTTCTATATGCAAAGCAGGGGCTCTACCATTGAGCTGTGGTCACACCACCACCATCACCACCACCACCACCACCACCCCCATGATCCAAAGTGATCATAGTTGGATGAGCATGCCAAACTGTTTTTTTTTTTCCCCAAGTGGTAGGGCCTTCCAACACTTTGGAAGCAGTATCAAAAGAAAGAAAGAAAGAAAGAAAGAAAGAAAGAAAGAAAGAAAGAAAGAAAGAAAGACCAAGCAATGACCAAAGAAGATCTGGTAACAATCAGCAAACAGCCAAAGTATGTGAGAGCTGAGAAGGCAATTGCCACCATGACATAGGGAGAATTGGACTACCAAATTCCAGAGCAAGAAGTCAAAGGGATGATCAAGCAGCCATTTAAACATGGCAAATGCATGCCTCTTTCCATGGACTTTGATGCATCAAACTGATCTTATGAATGGTACAAGTCAAGACTGTGTCCTTGTTTGACCCATTTCTCAAAGGTTGCCAAGGGCACAGTGACTCACAGTGTGATCCACAGACTGAATCAACAATCAGTCAACAACAACAAAACTGCAAGGGAAAAGTGAGTGTGAAAATGGCTGTGTGGATTGGATCCTGGCCTACCCATGTCTGACATGAACAAACAGCACACTGTGCCAGGCTAGCTACTTTCGCTGGGAACTACTTAAAGCACTCAAAAGGGACAGAACATGATTGGGGAGGAATACTGAAATGAGAGAGAAGATGACAGAAGGCACCTTCACGAGGGATTCTAGAGATGGAACTGGATTTCCCCACATTTGTAAAATGCCCTTCCTCTTTTAAAAATTTATTTCCTGCTTCTGGAACTCCATGAACTTACTTCTGAAGCAACATTTTGGAGATGAGGTTAAAGGCATTCTTAGGCTGCAATCCTACACACATTTACTTGGGAATAAGTCCCACTGAACTTTGTGGCCCTTACCTCTGGGTAAACATTCATAGGATCAGACTGTTCACAGTATTTCTGTAAATACCCAGGGACTACTAGGAAGTTGCCCCAGCAACAGTAGCTATTTCAACTCGCTTGCCAATATATGAGGTTAAAATGTGTCACTTGAGCTTTTTTCCAAAGTCTGCTTCCTAAAACAACCCCTCCTACAGGAACTCAATTCCATGACCCTTGTAAGGAGAATAAGAGTCGAGCACCATCACAAGTCTCATACACACTTTCCAGAGGGAGGAGACTGCAGCTTTTTCCTCTATGAGCCCCCCTATTATCATCAACAAATAAAATGCAGTAACTCCTGAGTGTCAGGCTGCTCTTGAAAAGCCCAGGAGCATTGGAAGAAGTCCCATTCCTTTCAAAGGGACTTGCACAGGTATTGCACATCCTGCTCTGTGCACCACCCTGGCTGGGAAAGGACATGGAGATAAGCTCTCCGAAGCCAGAATGTGTGCCTGGGGAGCAGGGAACTGGTTGCCTTGACTCTAGAAGTCTAGCAATACCACCAAACTCTAACCACACACCCCTTTCCATATGTTGGTTCCTGAAATTCCTCCAAACTTCACCAGGAAACTCCAAATCCTACCAGAATCTCCTCCTGCTGTTTCCTTCCTGATGCTCGGATAGTCAGATACTTTCTCAGCCTGCCTGTCCTCCTCTACAGTTGCACCAGAACAATAATGTGTCCTCCCAAATGTTGCCCACACCCAGATCTCCAACATGACAAAAGGGGGATATTCATGCCATAAGCTGCCGGGGTTTGGATCCAGACCTAGACATATTTAGAGTAGATCCATTGAAATCAATGTCATTTGAATTAGTTATGACTTGATTTCATTGGATCAACTCTAAATCTGGATCCAACCCTAGGTCATTATTTGCCTTGATGCAGAGAAGGAAATCAAGTCATCAATGCGCATGCTGTGAAAGACGCTTCCTCCATCTGCTTATTTCTTTTTCCTTGAGTGGAACATTATTGAAAGTGGCAGTCCAGTTGGCACGATTGTGCCAATGGACTTGGGGATGCTATGGGTTGCACAGACATGTGTGACCAGATCCTCATGCAATCCACTGCTTGGATTGCTATAGTTTCCCATTCCTATGAGAAGCAAATGCATCACTTTGTTCATCCCAGATATTAAGATTTCTCCCTCTCCTTTTCTCCCTAACATCTTCAGAAAACTATCCGCAGATACCGATAACCGCCTCACCTCCCCGTGGTCTTTCACCACATACGCACAGTCAGAACCATGTGCCCTGTCTTTAATTTACTTCAAAACAACTACCACACCTGATTCCTTATTTAGTCAATTCCGAGCTGATTAAAATCCACCCATAATCATGCACACAGAATAAGGAAGGAGCACACCCATCTGCTGTTCTTTAGTAACATCAACAAAGGGTATGGCCAAGGATGGATAAAGGGAATTAAAGAGTAGCTTGGAGGAAATCACACCTAAGAGAGGCATACCTGTGCCTCCGCCTGCCAAGACCAGACAGCTTCATTCATTTCATTTCTTTCATTCTGCATGAAAGGTCTGAAGGTCCTAATTCTAGAAGCACAAACATCACAGAATGTTTCTACCCTCCTAATGCATGGACTGGACAGGATTTGCAAGCCATCCCTTTATTTCCTTCTAAAGCCAAATAAATCACAAGACAACTCAATTTTGGGGTAGATTTTCCTGTAGCTTGGTTTGGGTTTCTCAAACTTTTTTGAACTTGGGTGCACAGAAGGTGCATGCATGCAGCCCATGGTTGTGTAAGCAGGATTGGTGGATTGAGGCACGAACCTGACACTGGCATTAGAAGAGAACAGGCATATCCTTCCTAAAACCAGCCATCCAGAGGAGGAGGAGGTGTGGTGGTCAAAAGCTCCCACATGTTCCCTGCCTTTCTGCAGCTTCTGGAGCAGTAGTGGTTGCAATGTAAACCTCTGCCTTTTGTGGGGGGATGCTCTGTCTCTGTCTGCTGCAGGATTCTCCCTGTCCCTGAAATATCACCCCACCTCCAAGCATCTTGAACCCCCAGCAGGGCAGGCACCAGTTTCAGCAACTCTGCCTTAGTTCCATTCTTTGTCAAAACTGGGCAGCCCCGTCAACTTCATGGAGGCTGCCCGACAGGCTGAGAACACAAGCTGTCCCAATGCATGCCTTGAGCAATACAAGTGCAACCCACGCGGCCTGACCACTTCACTTTGAATGGCCAGCCGTGAAGTTCTCAGCATCTCTTCTCCATGCCTGAGGCTACAGTTGAACCCAACCAGCTGCTTTTTTGTGTTCCAGAGAGAATACCACGTTTGCAGTTGGTGTGGTGGAAGGCAGAGCCTGAAGTCAGCAGGATGCTGAAGGCAGAGCCATCTTCACAAGGAAGGTGGCCTTGCCTAATGTGTTTTGGGAGAGAGAACCTTACAGCAAGACAGCTTGGAAAGCAAGTCCTCCATTAACAACAATCAATGCAAAAGAAGTCTCCATTAAACAACAAACAACATTCTTATTTGACAATAGAAATGTCCTCATTGGTTTTAATTATGGAGGATCGGGGCCACATACCATCCTTTCTTTTATGACTGCCTCCTGCTTTTGCTTGTTCCTTGTCACCCACACAAAGGCCACCATTCTGGGAGGATGGGGTTGGGGTTTGGGGGGGGCACAGGTGGGAGACTGAAATACCATTAAAGCTCTCAGATTTGGAAGAAATATTTGAGGCTCCAGTAGCGGCAATCCCTCCTTTCCGCCCTTAGCTTTTGGTTTGAATGTAACTGTATTTCATTCCTTATCCATTGGTATGCTGTTAAATCCTAAGGAGTTCTGTCTGTCTATGGCAGCCTTCTCCAATTTGGTGCCCTCCAGATGTGTTGGGCTACAACTTGAACACACCTGGAGGGCACCAGGTGGAGGGAGGCTGATCTATGGCTTCTCAGCCGGTTGGAGGTAGTGCCTGTGCCACAAGGTTCAGATTCAGAGTGGATGGGAAAATAACCAATGGCAAAAGAAAGGGCTGCTAAAATTCTGACACAGGAGAAAGTTTAGCACAACTAAAAGAACACCAGAATGAGCCATTATTCACATCTTAAATACTCCATTTATAGAATACCACTTTTCAGGATAATGCAAGAAAAATAAATGATCAATATGCACACATCATGTGAGAAACAAGCGGGACGCTCATTCTTACTGTTAGCAAACTGGACACACTAAGGACAAAAGCCTTGGGGGACTGACAATATTATTTCTAGCTGTGCTCTAAACCATTTCTGCCATGAACGAGGCTGCATGAGAGGAAAGTAGCAGATGCAAGGAGAACTTAGTGTTTGGCCCCATTAAGAGATCTTTGGCTGCGTTAACATCAAGTGACTGACAGTGCAACCCTATATACATATCTACTTAGAAGTAGGGACGGGGGAAGAACTGTGTTTGGTCCACATGTTAATGCAAACTTACCTAATTTTGCCCTTTTATAGCAATATGTGAACAGAAACTCAGGCATCCTCCAAAATTCACACTTCTCCAAATTTTGCAATGAAGTTCTCCAATCAAAAAAATGCTTACAAAAATGCACATATTAGGAGAAATGTGCACTATAATACTTACTCATTGTCATACAAACTTTTTTAAAATCCCAAAGTTCGGGATGAACGATTTTAAGATTAGAAAAAAATGAGAAACAGGGAGAAAACGAAACTGACAGATTTGCCCATCCCTAGTGAGACGTATGCCCCATTGAGTTCAATGAGATGTATTCCCAGATAAGTGTTATAGGACCACAGCATAAGGCTATGCATGCTGAAAGCCCCATTGGACTCTATGGCACTTGCTTGGAGTAGACATGTACAGGATTGCACTGTAAAAGATGATAATTAAACACATTCCAAGCAAGAGACCTAGACTGGTTCTGTGGCTTGAAATATGCCCAGCTGTTTTACAGCAGGCAGCTACCCTCACTGGGTTTCCGTGCTCCTTCCCCCTTTCACTGTCTCACATCAATAAATGTTTCTCATGCTGAGAGTGCCTCGGTAAAACACACAAGATCAATGCTAGGTCAGCCCATTGTAGCTGTGGAGACCTTCGTAAAACAGACAAATGCTGCTAGTGAAGGGCTTATGGAAGCTGCCACTTTAGTCAGAAAGAGTGGCAGCTGAGCCCAGAATACAGAAGGAACTGGGTAGCACAACCAAATTACTGGGAGAAGAGCTGTGTCAAGAGGAGGTTCCTGCTGGCCAGGTAAGCGGACTGAGGGGGCTTCCAGACGGAGGGCTCTTAGTGCTACCATTAGAAAGCTGTGGGCAGCTGTTCTGTCTTCCCCTCCTTCATGGATTTTTCATGGAAGGAAAAAAGACAGAAGCAGCAGGAGGAAAACACAGGAGGATTACAAGTGGAAGACGATGACAACATCTAGACCCCCTGTAAAATTCTGCAAGTGAGGCAGGGTGATTGAACAAGAAAAGCGCCCTCTGTAAGCACCCCACCTGTATTACCCTCAACGTTGCATACACAAAGAGCACCCTGAGATGGAGTAAAGCCTCTCTAGCCCAAATCTGTTATCTTTGTGGTTAGCCCTGCTCCAGGTTCTCGGGAGAATCTGGGTGCTTCCAGGCAGAGGGCTCCTGGCGCTACTGATCAGGAGGCGCGGTGCAGCTGTTCTGCATTTTCCTCCTTAACAGATTTTCTGCATTAAGGGAAAAGATGGACGAGGCAGTAAGAAAACACGGGAAGGTCACGAAGAGAAGACAATGCAGTCTGGACCCCTTGTGAACTTCCATGAGCGAGGCAGGGCAGGGACACCACTGGAGCCCCGTCTGGACGCATGCGCTGCCCCCACACCCTCCGCCCCTCTCAATGGAGACTCCGAGGCTTCCAGCATGCAAAGCATCAAGGGGCCCAGCGCTCTGTTGCACAACAGGAGCCTCCATCTCATCAAGGATAACCACTTGTGCTCCGATCCTGGCCCCCTCGAAATCAATTGCAGCAATCCCATCAGCTTCCCTGGCTCAGGATCAAGCCCACATGGCTGCAGGGGGAATCGATGCCTTCTGGGATCTCTTTTGCCCCAGGCCTTCCTTGCTTCTGTAAGAGGAAGCATGCTGCCCGTGGCACATGCCGAAGGGGCCAGTGGGCTGCGCCTCACAGCTCCGTCTTCGAGAGGCAGCACAGCCACCGGAAGGGCGGCCATGCCGTCAGGGTGCCAGCAATGAATAAACCACAACCGGCTTAAAAGAAATCCCTCCACGGTGGGGCACAGTTGAGGGATCCTTGACCTGGGGGGTGGGGAACAACCCAGAACATTGAACAAAGGAAGGGGATCTTGCTACAGCTGTGATGTCTCCTGGGGGTGCTGTGTGGAAAAGAGAAAACAAAATGGCACCAGGAAAGAGCCGATGAAGCTGTGGGTGGCCTGGTATTGCTTCCTCTCTCATTCCCCACATGTCTCTTTCCAGGCTGGGGGGCTGAAGATGATAGAGCGCTTATGCAGAAGATAGGCAAGGCGGTGGGTGGGGGGAGTCAAGGGGAATAAAAGGGCCCAAGGCCAGCCCAAGGGATTCGGCCACCCGAAGTGATGCAGCAAGTTGTGCCCCCTCCCCAGTTAAGGTGTATAGCCATAGTACCCAAGGCCAGTCAAGCTATTTGGCGGCGGAGCCACAGGAAGTCCCATGGGTGCCTTCTCCTCCTCCCTGGCAGTAAGAAAAAGACAACAATAATAAATTAAATAACACTTTTTTGCCCTTTTTGTGACACCCCAAATCAGCTGCTGAAGGCAATTGCCTCCCTCTGCCTAATCATAGGGCCAGCTTTAAGAGGGGCAAGGAGAAAAAGGAACAAGGAAGCAGATTTCGTTAAATCCGTCCCAACTGTATTTTGTGGATTGTCAGGCATCTTTTGTTCCATCATCCACTCATTGACAGAATCAGATTTTTTAAAGAATGTACAAGAATTTCGTACTTCTTGCGCAAGTGTGCATTAGCGCTAATGCAGATTTGTGCAACTCCCCTCCCAAAAGTAAACCGCTGGTTCATAAGTCTGCAGAATCCACATAACTCGGGAAAGGCGGTCCACCGTAGGAGCCGCAGGTCAGGTTCGTAGAAACCCAAACTCGTTTGAATCCATTGCAGATTTCTCTGGCATCCCTACAAAGAAGAACACAGTACAGCCACCGCCCCGCCCCCCCACACAGGGTCAGTCGCTCACAGAGACGGGATTAGCTAGGCCTTGTCCTGTCTTCCAAGATTTGTTCGTTGTTGGGGGATGGGGGGGGGGAGTCAAGCATGAAGTATTCTGTGAATTCCAGAAAACTACACCTCCTGACAAGCACATGAACTTGTCTGTCTTTGAAAGCCTGCTTCCTAACCTTTACACACTTCAGTGGTTTATCTCTCTTTATTATTTGGCAAAATGTCTCTTTATTATTATTATTATTATTATTGTTATCACCACCATTATCATATTCATTATTATTAGTCATATTTTTGGACCTCTGCAAATACTATATACATTCACATTAAAGGTACAATATTTCCGCCCTGAGCCCATGGCTGGGCAGTCTGTGAGGGTTCCCCCATTCCCCACAGCCATCCCGCTCCCCCGTATTGCACTCCTGTCCTCAGCGCTTTGTACAACGATGCAAGAAATGCAACAAACTGGCATTGTCTCCTCCTCCTCCTTTCTTTAAGGACAAGCATCTGTTGGTTTCCTCCCCAGAAATAACTGCAAAACCTGATGGGAATGGAAGACAAAAAGGAAAAGAGAAAACCCAGACCAGAGGAGGGGGGCAGGGTTGGGGAATAAATGAACCCTACGAAGAGGTTTGTCACAGGACCGGAGAAGACATTTTGAAAGATGAGACACAAAAGCCAGGAGAACCTACAGGCCATCAACAAAGTCTTCGGGAGGGTGTGTGTGTGTGTGTGTGGTGTGTGTGGGCTGAAAGACTTCCTTTGACTCTTGTGGGTGTTTGGAAGATGTCAGGATGACAACTGCAAAAAACTGCCTGGGGTTTGGTAGGTTATGGAGAACAGAGAGAGGTAGTGGTGAAAAACTCCAGGCAGAAAATCCTGGTGTTAGTTACTTTCTGCTCACGTTCTGGAAAACAGTAGAGAACAGGCAGAAGGTTATCACAGTTTTTCTGGAACAGTGCTCTCTCTGGAACAGGCTGGGTGGATGTGTAGGTGGCTGTAACTTTTTTTTAAATGCTCTTTGAGAGAAAATCACAACAGATTTATAATCCACCAAGGGAGGGAGCGTCAAGACTCACTTCCGCCTCACACACGCGTAAACACACACTCGCGCACACACACAAAAGTGGTGGATATATATTTTTTGTTTTGTTTTTTGCTTTATTCTACGAAAATTCCTTTCGATCCCACAGTTGCACGTCTGTCCTCCTTCAAGGATATACATCAGAACGGTCGAAGGTCCAAGTGCAGAACTACCCCTCCCACCCCATCCAAGAACACAAGGAGCTGAAATTCCGCCAGCTGTGCAGCCATTCGGTAGAAAGTTGCAGTCGGTTGTGCTGGACCTAAGATAGGTTACTCCTCGGTTCGCAAAAAAAATAAATAAATAAAAGCCCCCAAAGCGAGGAGAAAGAGAAAGAAGGAACCAAGCAAACAAAGAAAAGAAACTTTGGCAGTGGAAAAAAATGTTTGGATTTTTTTTTCGGTTTTTGGATTTCCTTTGGAGCAGAGGTGAATCTGGTATCTTCTTGGCTAACTAGCAAGGTAGTTTACAGGTAAGCTTCCTTCACTTGGTTTTGTTGGGTTCTTTTTGGATTTTCTCTTTTCTTTTCTGTTTTACTTAAAGCCAAAGAGTTTGATGTTTTTATTGTTTATTTTTATTTTTTTACAAAAAAGAAAAATCTTGCTTTTTGTAACTGAAATCCTTTTTTCCCCCCGCCTTCTCCCCCTTCTCCTTTCAGGGAAGGGGTTTCACTCCTTTATTTTCTCGAACACATCTCCAGCAGAAGACAGATGGAAGTATCTTGTCATTTTCCTTCCCCCGCCCCCAAGTCAAGATGTGTGATACCTGCAGACAAATTCCTCATCCAAAAAATAAAAATCATAATCAGGAATTCCCCCAAATCATATCGGTAAGAAGTATTAATAATAATAATAATAATTAAAAAAAACTGACGAGTGAACGGAGAAGGTTGGTATTTGCCTTAACTCCACTTAAAGCCCAGGTTTTGAGAATTCGTGAGGATTTCGTGTGAGAGATAGAGGTCGTTTTGGAGGTCAAATACGTGTCAGGTAGCTGAGGATTTGCATTGAATGCAGTTTTTTTTTCATTTGGAGAGAAGTGGTAGCAGCAGTGACAGTGGCTGGCCGGTCCCCCGGTCCCCCGGGTCCTTCCTGCCTGGCTAGCGGGAGGCCGCGTCCAGCGGAGCGGGCGTTGCAGGCGTGCCGGAGCGCGAGGCGGAAGCGGAGCTTGAGTCGCCGGGGCTGCCCGCGGTGGCGGCAGCGCTGGTGACGGAGGTGCTCACAGCCCCTACATCCGGCTGAGCGGACGCCACGGCCATCCCTACACCACCCGAGGAGGCTGCCCCGGGGGAGGCCTGGAGGCCTTGCAGAGTCTGCCCACAGACGTGGTGATGCTTCTCCCAATCTTTGTGCTGGCAGAAGGAGCCGCAGTAGCGCGCCGTGTTGCATCCGCTGCACGTCTCGCTCGCCTTGCGCCCGCAGTTCCAACAGCTCTGCAGGAGAAGGCGAAAGCACACAGATCAGGGCGGACCGAAAGACAAGCGCGGGGGCAAGAGACTGCCTACTCTTCACCGGGGGGGCCACTGGACACACGGACAGTCTCTCCACTGGGCGTTAGCTCAGGTCCACATCGAGCGCAATTCATACATTTAAGGAGAAGGGCAAAACACTGCCAGGGCCACCGGGACCAGCAATGCCCTCCAGGTCTTTACTTTCTCCAGCCCACTACTCTCTTGCCATTATCCATGCCGGTCACTACCTCACTCGAGTCCTCCTGCTGGTTAATGACCGTCAGCGCGTCCTCGGAGGCCTGGCGCTTGGCCTCCGCCAGGGCGCGCTCCATCTTGGCCCGCTCCGTCGTGATCAGCTCGTGGGCTTTGCGCTCTGCGTCAGAGACCGCCTTCTGCAGCTCAGACATGGCCTGGCGCTTCACCTCATTCACAGCTTCTTCTGAAAGGAAGAGCACAGAGCAAGGCGGAAATCATGGAGGGGACGCCAACCAAGGCACGGCACGGGAGTGGAGACCGCTGGATCCCGAGAGGGTGTGGAGGACACAGTAGCCAGGGCAATAGGATCCCTGAAGGACGGCTACTGACCAGTGGGGCAGGCCTGTCTGGTACCTAGCTGTCCCATTTTCAGAGTTGTCGCAGAGCCAGGGCTCGAAGGGACACGGTGCTGGCACCATTTTATTAGCAGGGATGCTGACATGATCCGCCACCTCCCTGAGATGTCCCTGTTCCCTCTGAGCTTAGCTGCAAGCCTCACAGTAGCTGTGGTGGAATGAATCTTCCCTGCAACAATACATCGTTCCTTGTTGTAATGCAAAGGGTTTTGGGCGGCTTGGTCTAGAAAGGGCAATTCAGACCCATTAGCTTTACAAAAGACCTGCTGGGGTGGAGATGAAGACAGCTGCCTGGAATTTTGGGCCCTCCCTGGGGGCGAGGCTATGGGAACTGTCACAATGCATGCCTGCACATCCACATTTGCCATGAAGCCACTGGCATTTTCACTCTGCCGTCTGTATCTGTTCCCCTGCCTCAACCTGCCTTCCTGGTCTTCCCTGACCCTGGAAACTCAAGGCAGTGCATAGGAGGCTACCCCGTTTTCATCCTTACAACAACCCTGTGAGGCAGGTGAGGCTGGGAAATAGTGAGCAAAGTACTGCCCAAAGAGCTTTGTGGCTGAGGAGCAATTTAAGTTCCCCCATCCAGGACAAATTGTGTCCACAACTTCCCCCTGCTTACGGAGAAGGCCGTAGAGTGCATCTGTGCCGGAGAAGCAGGGAGCAGAGAGCAGTTGGGTGCATGAGCTTGGAACAGCCTTCCCCAGACTGGTGCCCTGCCGGCTGGGAACAATGGGTGTTGCAGTCTGACACATCTGGAGGGCGCTAGGTTGGGGCAGTATGGCATAGACCATCGCCCAGGGTTCCCTGCATCGTCATCGCAAAGGATGCTGGTGCACTCTCTTCCTTGGTGCTGGGCTCAGTCCACTCGGGGGCAGCATGAGCTGGCCGGAGCCTGCGCCAAGGGAGGGCACAGCCTCCAATTCACGGACACATTCACAAGTCGAGCCAGGGCCCTGGCAAGCGCCTGCTTCTGCTGTGTTCTGGCTCCCAGCTATGGAGTGCAGGAGGAGCCAAGTTTGTTCTAAAAGCCTTTCCTCACTTCCCAGCAAACTCACCAGCTTTCCTCCAGATTTCCTCCGGCATGTAGCCAGACAGGGGCCTGGATACGAACTCACGGTGAGCATCTGGGGGAAAAGACAGAAAGAGAGAACCGGCTAAGAAATGGTTTCCAGAGGGGTGGCCCTGTTCGTCTCTTGCAGCAAGAACACCAGAGTCTTGTGGCACCTTAAAGACTAACAAAAGTTAGAAATGTTAACTGGTCTGATGACGATTTTTCTAACCAGCAAGCAAAGCAGCATCCCTAAGAGAACCTGGAAGAATACCGCAGGGCTTAGGACAGAATGGTGCCTCCAGCCAGATGTTCATCCAAGGACTATGGCGTTCTGAAGGCAGCGAGTGAGCCCAGTCAGTGGTGCCACTAGGCCTGAACCTCAGGGCCAAAGTTGAGGCTCCGGCAGCTGAGGGCCCCCCAAATGACAACACAGAGTGTGACATGTGATGGGGCAGCAGCAACAGGCCTGGGTTCAGGTTGTCACAGCTTCCGTTCTTTCTTCTTATTTTTAAAAACATGCAATAGTTAGGGGATGGCCAGGGAGGCATGCACATGGTTACAGATGCTCACTGCGTAATTTTTTACTTTTAAAACGTATTCTCCTTTCCTACATCAAAACGGTGCTTATTCCCAAGGAAATGTGTTCAGCATCAGGGCAGCAGAAGCAAGCTCCATTTTAGTCATCATGTCATTTTGATTTGAGGGCGCAATCCTATGCATTTTTGGCCAGGAAGAAGTCCTACAGCTCCCAGCATAGCTGGCTGGGGAATGCTGAGAGTTGTGGGTCTTTTTTCTGTCTAAACCTGCATAGGATTGCACCATAAGTGAATTTAAAACACGAAACTGCATATGCCTAAAGTAGTTACTTCTTTTACCTGGGGAGGTGAACAGGCTGTTGTTTGTTCTTGTTTGCTCTAACAAGTCAGGAATGTAGGAGGAGTTGTAAAGGATGGAACAGTGGGGTTGCAGGGAGAGAAGAGGAATGTTAACTGCGTGCTTCAAAACTGAGGTAATGCACATGGCCGTCTAAAGCTCCCCACCCTCTGTGTTCAGGCTTTAAAATGACCCCACTGCACTATTAGGTCCAACTGCCCCTGTGCTGTGCCAGGGGGCTAAAGGCCTCACAGTGAGGAAGGAGGATGTGGAACAGCAGGGGTGATTCCACGAAGCGCCACTGAGAACCTAAGAAAAGCTTGCCGGAGCAGACCAACAGACCACTGTCTCCTAATGCTAAAACCCAGCGGGGCCATCCCATGAAGGTGATGGGTGGGAGATTCAGGACAGATAAAAGGAAGAACTTCTTCATAGAGTGCAGAATGAAACTATGGAATTCACTTCCACAAGATGCAGTGATGGCCACCAGTGGGGATGGCTTTAAAAGGGGCCACAGACACATGCCTGAGGGAGGACCGGCATGCATTGGTTGAATTCCCCCTTGAAAGCCATTACAGCAGCACCCATCACCCTGTCTTGTGGCAGTGAGTCCCATAAGTTAACTACACATGGTGAGAAAAAACACTGTCATTTGTCTGTCCTCAATCGACTGCCCATCACTTTCACTGGGTGCCCGCCCCCCGCCCCAGATTCTAGTAGAGGGGTGCAGGACCTCAGGCCTGGGGGCCAGATCCAGCCCTCTGGGGTTCCTCAGAGGGCTATACCCCTTTTAGGAACATAAGAAGCTGCCTTATACCGAGTCAGACCCTTGGTCCAGCTAGCCCAGTATTGTCGACACTGACTGGCAGCAGCTCTTGAGGGTTTCAGGCAGGATTCTTTCCTTGCCCTACCTGGAGAAGCCAGGGATCGAACCTGGGACCTCTTGCATACAAAGCATGTGCTCTGTCACGCTGAGCTATTTTCCCCAACCACCAATCGTTGGGTAGTTTCCCGGCTTTTGTTCAAGTTCCTCCCCCATTCTAAAAGGTTGAAATGTCTCTCCGAAGACTTAGTTACTGGCAGTCAGAGCGTTAAGCTAAAGCAGGTTGGTATTTTTGGCCCCGCCCCTTTTGCCTCTGCCCTGCCCACCACTGGAATGCGACCCCCAAGAGCTTCTCCACAATGGAATCCGGCCCTCAGGCTGAAAGATTCCCCACTCCTGCTTTATCCCAAGCACATGCCAGACTGTATGAGTCCAACCTCTCCTTTGCATCCATACCCAGAGGAGGAGCTTCGCTGTTGCCAGTGCTGTTGTGGGGCCGGGTGGCGGGGCTGGAGCCCTTCTTCATGTCTTCAGCATCGCTGTAGCGGCGGATCCAGTGGTTGAGCTCCTCGCGGTCGGCCTCCTGGCAGCGGCGCAGCACAGTGAGCGAGCGGCGCGTCTTCTCCACCATGTCCATAATGCAGTTCAGCAGCTGCTGGGTGAAAGCTGCACATGAGATCTTGGGTTGCTGAGGATACGCCTCTCCCTAGTCCAAACCTACTGGCTTCGCCCCAGGCAGTTCCTCATTTTAGCAGTGGCCAGCCTTACAGGGTGGCTGTGTGGTAAGACCTAATCACTAAGATGAATGTGTTTCTCCATCCCTGCCCACACCTTTCCAGGTAGCTTCGAACATATTTCCAACTTGGTGGCCAAGTTGCGATGTCCAAAGGAGAGGGAACCTGCTGCTGTCTCCTGAAAGATCACTCGAGTCGGCTGCAATTTCTTTATTTGGATGCTGCTTTTGTTATCTATTACTGTGCTTTTATCTATTTTGTATTCTGCATTTATGAATTGTTGTTTATTGGATGTAGGATGATTTATTTTGATTTGTATTCTGTGAGCCACTTTGGGTTTTCCTGCCTTGCGTTTTCCTGAAGAAAAAGCGAGGCAGATTTTTAAAAATAAATAATCTGTTGTAAGCCACTTTCATTGTGTTTTATACAGAAAGACAGAGTATAAATTAAGAAACTAAACTAAATCAAACGTGTGTGTGTGTGTGAGAGAGAGAGAGAGAGAGAGAGAGAATTGTCTACCACCCTTGGGGTTCTTATAGCAGGGAGGATGAAGTGTACAGGGATCATGTAAGCATGGTAATATCCTTTCGGATGGCTTGAGTGAAAAACTGTCTCCACTATGGGCAGGTGTGTTTTCCCATCACCCAGTTTTCCAGCCAACAGTTGGGATCCAGAAGAGCAAAAGTGAAGTTGCAATAGGAAAAGCAACAGACATTTGGATACATAGGACATACCGCAGGCTCCATGCTTGGAATAACTGGCAACGAGAAAGCCTAAAATGGGCAACCAGTTCTTCCTCAATTGGATTATGGCCAATGCATAGGGAAGGGACTTTTTGGTTGTGGCACCTGCCTGACACCTTACCTGAACATGCTTCCCTACCAAGTGCTTTACTTTCTGTTGGGCACCAAGTGAAAATGCTGTTGACAGGATAGAATTGTGCTGCTTTATTATTGTGCAGATACTGCTCTGCTGCCAATTTCTGTCGAGTTCATTGCCTTTGTATTTTATTCCTGTATCGATCTAATTTCAGCTTTCCCCAACCTGGCACCTTCCAGATGTGTTGGGCTACAACTTCCAGCATCCCAACCAGCATGCTGGCTGGGGGAGGCTGGAAGTTGTAGTCCAAAACATCTGGAGAATGCCAGGTTGGGAAAGACTGAGGCTTTCTTCACACGGAGCTTTTTTCCTGCAATTGAGATTGCTCCTTCACGGAAGTTTGCAGGCTCTTTACATGATGCTGTGACCCCTCCAGGGCGTCTCCTGCACTAGGTGCCCTTTGTTCCATTTTTAAACAGATCGCAGATAATGAGCTATCAAATTACCCTGTTGTGTTCCGCTCGAGTTCCCTCCGTGAAATGAGGAAAAGCGGCAAGAAGAGGAGTGAGAACAATGAAAGATAATAGAAGTCTCAGATACGGGGAGAAGGAGGGGGAAAGGGGAGGGGGGAAAGGAAGCGGGTGAAAAAGGGAGTCGAGATCCTGCATTTAAAATGGAAGCAGACAAAGCCCCATTTTAAATGCAGGATTTTAGGATGGTGTAGTGATGCCCTATATCTAATTTGTCACAACCCTATCTGGAGATTGTTTGATTGGAAGGCAGCATGTAGATCAGAGGTGGTCATCTTTGGGAGGTTCGGAGACTGTTTTTGCCTCCCCTGGTTCCCCCCATGTGCCACCCCCCCATGGGTGCCAAAAATGCAGGGAAAATAAAAACAAAACCAAAATGGTGTCTGGAGCTGCTACAGAACATCAAAAGGGGCAAAATTAGTGTGTTTGCTAATTTTGACCCTTTGGGCACTCCACAGCAGCACCAGATGCCATTCTGGTTGCAAAATGTTTGGGGGCCACACTAAAACACTTGCACCAGAGAAATGCCACCCCTCTCCCAAGTTCCACCCCAGCAGCAGGAGCGCTGGCCTGCCCGCAAAACCGGGCGGCAGGATTTGGTACATACATTGTTGAGATGCTTCCATTCCTCAGCCCATTCTCTGTCTGTTAGCCTGTGGTCAATGACTTCCTCTTGCCGGGAACTGTGCACAGCTGGGGAAGAAAAATATGCCCATCAGGCTGGGGGGTGATGGGGTGTGTGTGCAGTAAACCTCTTACATAGGCATCAGGTTCTTGAGAGGAGGTGCAGAGGGGTGTCAAGAGCCAAGGGAACAAGCCATGCAAGGGGCTGCAAGGAGGACGTGGTTTGGGAGATGCCTCTTTCCTAACCTTCTCTAGAATCTAAACCAGGGGTGTGGAACCTCTCAGCCCCATGGGCAAATCCCACGGGCCTGTGCGTTCCACTGGCCACATACCCCTTCCCTGACAACCAACCATTTGCTGGTTTCCCAGCGCTTTTGCATGTCTTCTTCCGCCATTCTAAACGGTTGAAATGCCTTCCCGAAGGTCTAGCTACTGGCAGGAAGAGCATGAAGGAGAGATGGCTGGTACTTTTGGGGATTTTTGGCCATGCCCCCTTTGCCAGCAGGCCCACCCACCAATGAAATGTGCTCCCCCCTGCCCCGCCAAGAGCGTCTCCAAAATTACATGTGGTCCTCTGGCTGAAAGGGGTTCAGCTCCGCTGGCCTACATCGACGGGGTCTCCAGGGGTTGCAGGCAGGATTCTTTCCCAGCCCTGCCTGGGGATGGCAGGGATCGAACCTGGCACCTTCTGCCTGCAATCTACCACAGAGCTACGGCCCTTTCACTGGCAGGACTTGCTTTTCCCCAACTCTCCCAGAGGCTCAGCCTTGCCAGGACTGGATAGCAACGTGTGCCTTTGAGGCCCCATCTCCTCCCGGGGACACGCATGCCAAACACCCCATTCACGGCCCCCTTCTCCTTCCATCCCTTCCTGCCTGGCGCTCCGCGACACACGCCCTCCCCTGCTCACTCACCGGCTTGCCGATGGCGTTCCCTAAGATCCCGCGGGTCCGGGTGCCGGTAGGTGTCCCGGTAGTGGTGAGCTATGGCCATGTCTTCGAGGCGGTAGTGCTGGGGAGGGGGAGGCGTGGGGTGGGGCAGCCCGTTGGGCTGGTGGCTGAGCCCGTTGCTGGGGCTGTGGCGCTGGGCGGGGCTCATGGTGCACGGCCTTTTGCTGAGGTGCTCGGGGTGCAGAGGGTCCCGATCCAAGCCATTCTCTTTGGTCCTGTCCGGAAAGAGGGAGGAGCATCACCCAGGTTCTGTTATTTATTTAATAAATAGTTAATAAATAGTTTGATGCAACAGTAGCAGCAGCTTAAACAACTAGGTGCCCTTTTCAAAGGAAAGCAAGGGCGGGCTTTAGGGATGCCGCACTAAGAACCACGGGGCCCTTGTCCGTCTCATAAAGCCACCCTCCTCCCCTAAACACAGCAGGCGGGTTGGGGTCAAGGGTCAGCAGGACCAGCCCCCTGCCAAGGGCCCACCCCCCAGCAGAGGTCCACTGACAAGATCCCCCCCGGATTTGCTCCTCATCTCCGCCATTGCAACCTGGTTGTTCAGTGTGCGCTGTGCAATCATTCCATTTTTTCCTCCCTTAACAGATTTTCCACGGTAATAAAAAAAGAGGGAAGCAGCAGCAAGAAAACACAGGAAGGCTATGAGTGGAAGACGTCATCGTCCTGATCCCCTGTAAAACTGTGAACAAGGCACGGCAATAGCATGATAAAAGCCTTGTCTGAAAGCACCCTGCCAGTGCAGTTCTTAGGAACGCTTTATCTGCATAGTAGCCCTGGGAGGTAACTTCATCTTAGTGACAGGTGGGTGAATTCGCACAATCTTTGCAGTTGCAAAAAGGGATGCCGTGACGTCAGGATGCCATTGTGCATTCTTTCAACATGGAAAGGGTTGAGTGTTTTAATTTGCCACAGCAAAATGACAACTGCTAAGCAGGGCTGGCTCCAGGTTTCGGAGGGCCCTTGGGCAAGGCCCCTCCACGGGCCCCCTCCCTCGGTGAGTCTCCCTCCCCACCGCCACGGCTGCCAGCTGCTCTGGCTCCTCCTCCTCTTCCCTGTCATGGCCGCCACTTGCTTGCTTGGCAGGCAGAGAGCCAGGGAGCCAGGAGGCCGCGGCGTCTCCTGCGCCTCTTTCCCACTGCCACTGTTGCCTGGGCCGGAGCGAGAGGCACGTGAGCAAGCAGGTTGCAATGGGCAAGGGGAGGAGCGAGTCCAGGGGGCTCTTGGCAGTGGGTCCCTGCTGGGGTGTGGGCCCTTGGCAGGTGCCCAACCATGCCTACACTTCACGCCAGCTCTGTAGATGCACTGTGCCTTTGGACAGGAAGCGCTGGGAGCCCTCTGTCTGGAAGCACTCCTAGTGGCTGGGACTGTGGATGTGAGGGGGAAGCACACTCAGGCCTCTGTTGCCTGCCAGGGGAACATGGGCCACAGGGAGGTTGCGCTCCCTGCCTCCCAGGAAAAGCATCACAGCAAAGAGAAGGCCAGCCTGGCCCTACCCACCAGCCAGAAAAGGGGCGTCTACAGGGAGCTGCTTCCCCCCACCTGCATGCCGGAAATAACACGCATCCAACTGCCAGTTAACCCAGGACAAGACATGCAAGGGAAGGAGGACACTCTGCCCTCTGACATGCCACCAGCCAAAGAAATGAGGGCATCGGGTGGTTCTTGCATTTTTAGGGTGCTGCAAGTTGCCTTGGAAATCCTTTAATCCAAAGGCAGCACATCAGTCTTTTTTTGTTAAAAGAAAATCTTGGTTTCCCTGTGTCGCTTTTAGATGGAAAGCTCCTTCGGGTAGAGGTCTGTCATGCCTGTTGTTTGTAAAGCACTGTCTACACCAAGGGTGTCAAACCCAAGGGCCGAATTCTATTTAGGAGAAGCTCTCGGGGGCCACGGTATGAAGACATAAGGGGCAGGCCAAAATGTGCAAAAGAGCGGCCTATTGTAGCTTCTGGCTCTTCCTGCCAGTCACTGAGCCTTAGGAGAGGGATGTCAACCATTTAGAATGGGGAAAAACGGGAACAGCCAGGAAGCCACCAAATGGGTGGTTGGGGGGGGGGTGCAGTGGAAGGGGGCGTGGCCATGCAGGGCAACCCAGAGCGCAGGACTGGGACCTGTGGGCCAGATTTGACCCGCAGGCCTGAAGTTCAACAGCCCTGATCTACATAGACAGTGCTTTATAAATAAACAAAAGATGAGTAACACTAACTGGGTCAGGCCAAGGCTGCATCCAGGCCAGGACACCCGTCTCCAGCCAATCCCACTCCCCTCACTTTCCTTCTTGCTGCTTCCTCCCAAGCAGCACTGAGGAGGCCCGTACCTGTCTGGCGTCCTCCTCTTGCCGCCCTCATTGACCTCCAGCAGCAGTTCCGAGGAGTCAATGGGCGAGGCGGCGTTGGCATCCAGGAGGAGCTGTTCATGCTGAGCCAGGTACTGGGCAGGCGTCTGCTTGGCCATGCGGGCACAGTGGAGGAGCTCGCGCTGCAGTAAGGGCAGGTTGGCCTAGGAGGAGGAGGGGGGAATGTGAAGCTGGTTGGTGGGAGATTCAGGGCAGATAGAAGGAGGACTTCTTCACACAGTGTGCAGTTAAACTATGGAATTTGCTTCCATAAGATGTGGTGATGGCCACCAACTTGGATAGCCTTAAAAGGGGGTTGGACAAATTCCTGGAGAAGGCTATCGATCGGTACTAGTCCTGATGGCTCTACGCTACCTCCTGTATCAGAGACAGTCTGCCTGTGTACACCAGTTGCTGGAGAACATGGGTGGGAGGGCGTTGTTGTGTTCATGTCCTGCTTGTGGGTTTCCCATGGGCAGCTGGTTGGCTATGGTGTGAACAGAATGCAGTGACTAGAAGGACCCTTGGTCTGATCCAGCAGGGGTCTTCTTATGTTCTTATGTTCTTATTATAAAGTATTATTATTGCTGTTTTACCATCATCACCATCTTAGGTGCTGTTCTCAAAAAAGATTCAAGGTGACTTACAACAAAATTAAAACACACAAGATTTTAAACAGCCACAACAATTATCCATTAAAATATAACCATCCCATAGAACAAGTAAACATCAGTGACAATTGAAACAATCCAATGGATGCATTAAAGAGGCCACCATATGGCATCATATGCCTGGGAATAGAGGGAAGTCTTAACTTGGCGCTGAGAAATGGGCAATGTTGGCACCAGGTGGGCCTCACTAGGGAGAGCATTGCACAGTTGGGGGCCACCACCAAGAAGGCCCTCTCCTTTGCTGCTGTCCTCCAAACCTCCTTTGGAGGAGGCCTCAGATACTGATTGTAGTGTACGGGAAGGTTCATATTGGGAGAGGTGTTCTGTCAGGTATCATCTGAGCTTTAGGTAAAAGCAAGTATAGCCTGGTCTTGATAGGTATCGACCCTTTTACATGCCCAGTTCAGTGCTTGTGCACAAAGGCAAAAGTACAGGAAAGTTATTGCTAAATGCTATTGCCCACCACAGTGTCCTGTGGTGAGAGGTTCCAAAGGCTAAGCTGTGTTGCATGGAAAAAATGCTTCCATTGGCTTGTCTTACACTTCCTGCCTAACAATTTCAGACAGTGAGTAAGTTTCCACATTGGGAGAGAATTTCATCAACTCAACCACGACACAGCATGATTCGACGAGTCATGCAACTGCACTGCCGTACTCTGGGCACTTTGGGGATTTCTTTCTTTAAAAGTTGCCCTGATTAAACAGTTTTAGTATCTGACAGAATATCTTCCCTGCTATGGGCCTTTCAGAAAGCAGAGTGTGGCCAAGTTTCCCTGCAGAGTGAAACTGACTAGACTAGAGATGCATTAGCAGGCGGTGTAGTTAATTTCTAAATGCTGGGAGCCGAGGGAGTTGCCACCCAACCCACCTGGAGCACTCCCCATAGAGACGCTCGCCATCGCATGTGCGTGGCTGTCCAGCTGCTAACTGTGGACTGGTCTTTGTGGGAGGCCACTCCTCCTGCTCCCAAGAAATAGGCGCCCGTGCGCAGCCTCACTGTCTGCCAACGTACGCAGTCCCGGCTGGGCACCAGCGGAGCTATCGATGGTCTCAGGGCCCCGTGCGGCCGTTGTTCCCGTCTCAAACACTCTCAATGGGAAGTGTTTGTAAATATGTCCCCTACTTCCCCCACCCGCCACCCCCCCACTCCTTCAACTCCCCACCCAGCAAGTTTCTCACGGAGCGTCGACCCCAAGAAGAGCATCGGCAGGAGCACAAGTGATTAAGCAGCCGAGTGGCGCTTTTGCCGTCAGCCAACCCCGGTTTCCTATTTAGGCAGCTGATCACCAGCCAAATCCCCATCTGCTGAACATGTTAGAGCGCGAACTGATGAAATGCACCACTGTGGATTCCAGGGTAGCAAACATCCCCTCCGTTCCCCCCTCCCCCGTGTTCTCCCCCTCCCTCTCTCCCCACCACCATTCCACATTTCAAGGAAGAAAAATAATAAAAAGGAATAAATAACATCTCTGGGAAAGGCGCGCTGGGGGCTGGCTGGTTGCAGTTAGCATAATGAGAAGCATCTGGAGTCCTGGGTGGAAGCAGCTGGAAGCAGGGGTGCTGGGGAGCGGAACAGGCGCGGGGAACACGGGAGGCGGTGTGTTGTCAAAGGGTTCCTTTCTAGTCAGAAAGACTGGCAGGAAGGCGCCAGGTTTGCAGGCTGTCCCAAAAACTCTGCCAGGCAGAACCAAAGTGGTAGACAGGGTGGGTAGGGGAGAGGGAGTTGCCCAGCCATAGGGCCAAGCTAGGCAGGGTGGTTTGGCCTCGTGTGCGAGGTTGTTGTTGTTGTTAACCAATAGTCTGCGTGAGGGAGAGGGGACTTCACCCTGTGCCCTTGCCATGATCCCAAGCAGAATTACACTCCTCCGCGCCCCCGCCCCCCCGCATTTGCAAGAGGAGGAAATCTCCCATCAGTGCCAATTGCGGATCCAAGGGAGTGGGCATGTTCCTGTCTGGCTGGGGCCCCTCGTGCCCTCTATCCGTTAACAAAAAACCTTGCACCCAGGGCCAACCCACATGACAACCTCTTGTCTCATTCACTCCTTCCCTTTGACCAATGTGGGGGCTCAGGATTAGAGCCCCCGCTTTGCATGCAAGGTCCCAGTTTCAATTCCCGGGATGTCCACAAAAGGCCAGGGAAGGAACAAGTCAGTCAGGAGACCCCCTTCCCCAGCCTGGTGCCTTCTAGAAGTCTTCTCAGTCTTCTCCCAAAAGAGGGTCTATGACCCCCCCTGGCAAAGGTGAAGTCCAGGCTGAAGGGGCAGCATTGCAGCTTGAGATCGACAGGCATATGGTCAAGGAACACCTAGTTCCTTTGAATGAGTTCAGATCTCCAGGGCCAGATGAACTGCACCCGAGAGTAATAAAGGAACTGGCAGAAGAACTCTCAGAACCGCTGTCTATTCTCTTTGAGAAATCATGGAGGACGGGGGAAGTGCCAGATGACTGGAGGAGGGCTAATGTTGTCCCTATCTTCAAAAAGGGTAAAAAGGAGGAACCTGGGAACTACAGACCAGTCAGTCTGACATCAGTCCCTGGGAAAATTCTGGAGCAGATGATGAAGCAATCCATCTGCAAGCACCTTCAAAACAATGCCGTGATGACTCGAAGCCAACATGGATTTGTCAAGAACAAATCCTGCCAGATGAATCTGATCTCATTTTTTGATCAGGTAACCTCCCTTGTGGACCGTGGGAATGCTGTAGACATAACATACCTCGACTTCAGCAAAGCTTTCGACAAAGTGCCCCATGATCTCCTGATGAGCAAACTAGCTCAAAGTGGGCTAGATGAAACAACCATCTGGTGGATCCACAGTTGGCTACAGAATCGGACTCAAAGACTGCTTATCAATGGGACTTTCTCAAACAGGGGAGAGGTAACGAGCGGGGTACCGCAGGGCTCAGTCCTGGGCTCAGTGCTCTTCAACAATTTTATTAATGACTTGGAGGAGGAGGTGCAAGGAATGCTGATCCAATCTGCAGATGACACAAAATTGGGTGGGATAGCTAATTCTTTGGAAGTCAGAAACAAAATTCAAAGTGATCTGGATAGACTGGAGCGCTGGGCAGAAAACAACAGAATGACATTGAATAGGGATAAATGCCAAGTTCTGCACCTAGGAAAAAGAAACAAAATGCACAGTTCCAAGATGGGGGATACGTGGCTCAACAACACTACAAGCGAGAAGGATCTTGGAATTGTTGTCGATCACAAGCTGAATATGAGCCAACAATGTTGGCTGCAAAAAAGGCAAATGCTATTTGGGGCTGCATTAATAGAAGCATAGCTTCCAAATCCTGGGAAGGACTAGTTCCCCTCTATTCAGCACTGGTTAGGCCTCATCTGGAGTACTGTGTCCAGTTCTGGGCACCACGCTTTAAGAAGGATGCAGACAAGCTGGAGAGGGTTCAGAGGAGGGCAACAAAGATGATCAGGGGACTGGAAACAAAGCCCTATGAAGAGAGACTGAAAGAACTGGGCATGTTTAGCCTTGAGAAGAGAAGACTGAGGGGAGATATGATAGCACTCTTCAAGTACTTGAAAGGTTGTCACGGAGAGGAAGGCCAGGATCTCTTCTTGATCATCCCAGAGTGCAGGACATGGAATCATGGGCTCAAGTGACAGGAAGCCAGATTCCGGCTGAACATCAGGAAAAACTTCCTGACTGTTGGAGCAATACGACAATGGAACCAGTGATCTAGGGAGGTGGTGAGCTCTCCCACACTGGAAGCGTTCAAGATGAGGCTGGACAGCCATCTGTCAGGGATGCTCTGACTTGGATTCCTGCATTGAGCAGGGGGTTGGACTCGATGGTCTTGTAGGCCCCTTCCAACCCTACTATTCTATGATTCTATTATTCTAAGTTGGACTACAACTCCCAGCATTCCTGATCATTGGCCCTGCTGGCTGGGGCTGCTAGGAGTTAAAGTCCAAACTATCTGGAGGACACCAGTTTGGGGAAGGCTGCAGGAGGCAATCCTGAGCAACATAGACAAATGATCTGTGTCATTATAAGGCAGCTTCCTACGTTCTTAACAGTGCATCTATTATTCTACATGGTGGAGCATATAAAATAATAGTGACAATGTTAAATAGACATGCTACTATAGAGCATGTGCAGAGTGCCTTCCTCTTCCCAGTGGGCAAAAAATTGCTTGGAAGTTTTGTTTCTTTGATCTGGAAGCCCTTGCAACCTCATCCTAGATGTATAGCCGCTCGTTGTGGTTATTTAGTGAAGGGGGAAATGCACTTTACACATACCCAGAGGCACCCCATATTTTCCAGGGCTGAATGTGTGCATTAAGAACAGTTTCCAGGGCTAAGCTCTACCTGAGATGCATCTGTTCTAAAGCTTTCTAGGTTTCTTCCTGAGACCAAGCTACACATGCAATTGACAATGTACCATTGACAGCTGCACACTTGTTTTTTCTTTGCTAAGGAGCAGCTCCAGGGGAGGAGGGGAGAGAGTGGGGCCATGGTGGGGGCGAAGGATCAATTTCCCTCTCTTGCCATGCTGTGGTGGTCCTGATCCTGATCAGAACCCACCCCATCCTGCCCAGCGGCAATTTAGCAAAGAAAGCAATTGCTAGCGATGTGCTTAATGTTATGTGCCGTTTGCCCTTAAACCCAGCCTCTCCGTTTGGGGATGTATGGTGTGGGACTACAGAAGAAGCCCTCTGCTCAGAAAGGATTCTTGTGGCTTCTTTGGAGCCATGGAAATTACAGCTCCAGATAACGGGAAGACGAGTAAAGAGGCGAAAGGCAGCCCTTCTTCCTTTCACGCCTCTGATAAACAAGGGCAGCTGATAGCAGTCGCTGCATCGGCAGAAATGCCAGCACTCCACAGGTCCTCAAATTGCTCGATGGACTCAGCATTAAGGGGGGGGGGGATCATGGGAAGAGTCTGAACAAAGCACAGGCTATTCATTGCTTGATATACTTTCCTATGAGTTTTGCAATTGTGTTTTGCGCTGAGATCTTACATTTATGTGCTCGTGTGTTTCCAGGAGGGAGGGCTCAGACAACCACTTTGCCCAAGCATGACTTGACAGGAATCTGGGCATGCCAGCAGACCTTTAGCTGTTTGGGTAATAAAGCCTCTCCCTGAAGCGATGAGGCTGGGATAGGTGGGATTCAAGCCGTGTAAGCTGGAAGTTTTACGAGGGGGCTACCTTCAAGAACGGGATGACGAAAGGACGTAGAGGGAAGTTTGTGGCCTCCTGGAGCTTGGAATGGAACTCCTCAATGGTCAGCGTGGAATTCTGCAAGGCAGAAACAGCAACAGGTCAGCAATAGTGCTCAAGGTGGGCCCCCAACTGGCTCTGTCCAGTGGATTCTCTGCACTCTCACCCACAGATAACTATTCACTGGCCCAGTTCGCACGTAATGAGAAGCAACTGTGGGTGAACTTCCCCGAGGGGCGTTTCGTTGCTGCTGTGGCACCCTTTTCGAATATTCAGAGCATGGCAGTGGCCTGCCGTAGCTTTTTGTGACGTGCAAACCTGGTGAGCGTGGGTTGCTGAAGTGCTTGACAAGCAACCCTACCACAGCCCATGGGTTTGGGGTGGCTTGTCAACCACCCCAACAACTGACCCATGCCCAGTTCTCACATAACAAGAAGCTGCAAGGGCTTGGATCAGCAACCACTGTGGTTAATAAGCCACAGTAGGCTGCAGTGATCATGTGAAGCAGCTCTTTGTCCCACCTTGGTTCCCTCATCTCCATCCCGCACTCTGCTAAGCATCACCTGCTTTCCTTGCTCTGATGATGTGACGCTAGGGATGTGGGAGAAATTTGTTTGGTTCACATTTTAATGGAAACTTGCCTAATTTCACACATTCAAACCAATACATGAATCAAAACTCAGTCATCTTAAAAGTCACACTTCTCTGAATTTTGCAATTCTCTCCAATATTAAAATGTGTCTAGTACGGAAAAGTGCACACAAAAATTAATCTATGACTGAAACTAATGTTGAAAAAATTCACTATATTAGAAAAGTTGCTTGCAAAAAACATCTACATTAGGAAATATTGTATTCAAAAATGCATACACTGGGAGAAATGAACACAAAGGCATACAAATTTTCATCAATCTTAAAATAATTCTCAAAGTTTGTCATACATCAATCTTAAGATTAGAAAAATTTCTCAGAGTTTGGGCTGAACCAAATTTAAGACTGGAAAAATGAGAAACTGAAAAGGAGAGATTCATCCATGCCTATGTGATCATAGAATCATAGAATAGTAGGGTTGGAAGGGGCCTACAAGGCCATCGAGTCCAACCCCCTGCTCAATGCAGGAATCCAAGTCAGAGCATCCCTGACAAATGGCTGTCCAGCCTCATCTTGAAGGCCTCCAGTGTGGGAGAGCCCACCACCTCCCCAGGTAATTGGTTCTATTGTCGTATTGCTCTTACAGTCAGGAAGTTTTTCCTGATGTTCAGCCGGAATCTGGCTTCCTGTCACTTGAGCCCATTATTCCGTGTCCTGCACTCTGGGATGATCAAGAAGAGATCCTGGCCTTCTTCTCTGTGACAACCTTTCAAGTACTTGAAGAGTGCTATCATATCTCCCCTCGGTCTTCTCTTCTCAAGGCTAAACATGCCCAGTTCTTTCAGTCTCTCTTCATAGGGCTTTGTTTCCAGTCCCCTGATCATCTTTGTTGCCCTCCTCTGAACCCTCTCCAGCTTGTCTGCATCCTTCTTAAAGCGTGGTGCCCAGAACTGGACACAGTACTCCAGGTGAGGCCTAACCAGTGCTGAGTAGAGGGGAACTAGTACTTCCCGGGATTTGGAAGCCATACTTCTATTAATGCAGCCCAAAATAGCATTTGCCTTTTTTGCAGCCACATCTGATGCCCTTCCTTAAACTACTTAGGGCACAATCCTATGCATGTTTAGACAGAAAAAAGTCCTACAACTCCCAGCATTCCCTAGCCAGCCATGCTGGGAATTGTAGGATTGTTTCTGTCTAAACATGCATAAGATTGTGCCCTGAAGCTCCTCTTTTGCAGCCCTCCATGGCCCCTTATTTCTCTGATCTTATGCCTTGACCCAACCTGCCGCATGACCTTCACTCTCCACCTTCGTCAGCCACCACCATCCAAAGCAGTCCCGGTCCCTCAGATGTCTCTGGCTTTTCTTTCTCACTTTTCACAGCACAGAGATAAGTGCTATCGCTTGCTCATGTCTCCAGCTCAAGCTGCTCCTAAAGGCACTGTGGGGAAGGGCTGTAGCTCAGTGGCAGAGCCCCCTGCTTTGAATTCAGAATGTCCCCAGTTCCACCCCTGTCATCTCCAGGTAGGGCTGGGAAATATCCCTGCCTGAAACCCTTGAAAGCCACTGCGAGCCAGTCGATGGTATCGGGCTGGGTGGACCAAGGGTCTGACTCTGTATAAGGCAGCGGCTGATGTCCCTATGCTCAAGAGCCAGTAAGAAAGGTGGCAACCCGCCCCCACAATACGGATTGAGTTTGCTTGTTTTGCCGACAGTTTAATCCCTGGGGGCTTTTTTTAGGACGACATAAACCTGACCACCTATGCAGAGGTCCATCCATGTTGCACGACGGTTTCCAGAGGGGTAGCTGTGTTAATCTGTTGTAGCAAAAAGCAACAAAGAGTCTTGTATGCCTTGAAGACTAACCATTTTTCTCCCTCTACACCAACGTGTAACTGTGCGTACACACAAACGCACGCACCTGCCAACTGAAGGTAACAGCTGGAAGTAGATTCTAGTTTGTGCCATAATAAACTTGTTAGACTTTAAGAACAGCAACAATTCTTGTAGCATCTTAAAGACTAAAAAAATTATTCTGGCATAAGCTTTCATGGAGTATAGCCCGCTTCATCAGATGGAGGAAGTGTTATGGAGAATTTCATGTTTTCCCACAGTACGTGCTGGGGAAAGTGGCGGGGGAGGGATTGAAAACAGTGAGGCCAGAAGGAAATTAAACACAGAAAGTGCTAGCAGTGACGATCACATTATTAACAATGGTCATTCACAGTGCAGTTGTTGCTGGTAACACAAACATCCTAGCGACTAGGGTCATCATGTGTCCTACATTACAAAGGACAGTCCTCTATTTTGGAGAGCTGTCAGGACACTCCTCTATTTGAAGACAGTCCTCTGTTTGAAGGGTTTTCCAATCCAGGTCCGGTTTAAAAATGAAAATCCATAAGAAGGGAGAGCAGAGCGGGGGCCGTGAAGTTGCCCACCCACAGTTTGCACCTGGACAACAGACTGAGCAGGCACACAGGTCACCGTCTTCCCCGTTATGGTGAGGTGGACTGTATCTCTATTTAAATTATAATTATTATTTCTACTGATTTATTTTATTTATTTAGTACATTTCTAATCCTCCCAATAACTAACGTTCTCTGAGCAGATTACAACCAGTTAGAAAACTAAAATCCTATTTTAAAACACAGGAAAAAAATATAAAATACAATATTTAAAAGAATAAAATATAAATATAATGCAAAACAATGAACAGCACAGGAATAGATAAAACAGCCATAATAACCTAGAACTAGGTCTCTAAAATGCCTGGGAGAAAAGAAAGGTCTTCCCCTGGCGCTGAAAAGATAACAGCATATGTGCTGGGTGAATCTCTTGGGGAGTTTATTCCAGGAGTGGGGTGCCACCACTGAGAAGGCCCTCTCTCTTGCAGCCACCTGCCCAGCTTCCTTTCTAAATGTGCACCTATAGATATAAATTTGCATAAACAAATGCTACACAACTTGGTGTCCTCTTTTTTTTGAGATGCTTAAGTGGCCACCTTATGCACAGCTGTTGTTTTTACAGCACCCCAAATTTCAAAGGATCTCTGACTCGAGATCTTACCACCAAGGAGAGAATGGCAGATGTGAACTTACCACAAGGCCCAGCACCAGGGTGCGGACACGCTCCCCTATCTCGGGAGAGATGTCGTTGCCGAACTGCTGCAAAGTGGTGAGGAAGCGCTTCAGTTTGCTGAGCTGGCGGGCGCCGCAGGCCGGAGGGAGTTGGTGATTGGACAGGGACGCGGTGGAAGAAGTTGCGGGCCCATTGCTGAAGCCATTGGGGGTGGAGGGTGCTCCGTTGATGGCTGTGGGAGAGTGGCTGTTCCCATTCATTACTGCAATGGAAAGGGGGAAATGGTGAGGAGCGTGCCAGGCTGGACCCTCTTTGCAAATACACCACTGGACCGTTTTGCTCGCATCTGCCTGCCTGCTCCTCCCACACCTCCAGGTTTGAGGGTAGGGCATTCGGGACTTCTCCTCCCCGTTTTGTGGCCTATACTTGAACTCCACGCGTCATGTGCTTCTCTTACTGAAAATACCCTAACGGTGCAATCCTAGGGCATGTCTGCCTAGAATGAGGTCCCATTTCGTTTGATGGGGCTTCCTCCCAGGGAAGTGTTCAGTGCTGGCTCCTGGATTTTGAGAACCCTGGGGCAAGACACCCTCCATGGGCCCCCTCCCTCAGTGAGTCCACCTTCTCAATGCCATTGTCACCAGCTGCTCTTGCGCCTCATCCTCTTTCCCATCACAGCTACAATTTGTCTGGAGGGCAGAGAGTCAGTGAACAAGCAGACTGAGGCATCTGCTGCTGCTCCTCACCACCACCACCACCACTGTGGCTGGGGCCGGAGCGAGAGGCAGGTGATCAAGCAGGTTGCAGTGGGGCGGAGCAGGAGCAAGTCCAGGGGGCTCTGGTCAGTGGGCCCCTGCGGACGGGGTGGGCCCTTGGCAGGTGCCAGCCATGCTTGCCCTCGGTGCCAGGCCTGTGTAGGATTGCAGCCGAAGCATTCTCGTCCTCAGAACCGCCCCATTCTTAAAAGCGCAAGGCAAGAGCCGCAGAGCCAATTACTGCTGAAATACTTTCATCCAAGCTGGTCAGTTTTGCTCTCCAGGGTGCAAGAACATCCCTAACGAGGGGCTGACTGTGGCTGATACATCCAGTCAATAGTTCTGTCGGGTCTCTGGGAGGTCTCCACCCCTTTCAGTGATTCCCTCTCGGTCCCTCAAGGAGGGTTGCATGGATAGGAAGCCGCCTTCTACTGGGTCGGACCGTGGGTCCCACTAGCTCAGGTGTGTTTCTCCTCACTGACAGCTGCCCCCTCACCCAGGTCTCAGGCCGGAGCCTTCTCTAGCTCTGTGTCCTGAGATCCTTTTAACTGGAGGGGCTGCCATGCTGGGGATCCAACCTGGAAACTCTACTGTGAAACAGATGCTGAGCCACTGAGCTATGGGCCCTCCCTCCCTTTGCCATTCCCCATCCCTAGAGACAGCACCATTTTCATGAACTGCATAAAGTTAATGAGACAGGTGTTGGAAATACCTGCTAAAGTTAGCAAGTGATTTTTCTTTAAACATCACAGAAGCTCAGCATTGTAGGACATCCCTAAGACAATAAGATTTGGCCCCTGGCTTCAGTATGGTGCCAATGAGTGCCTATTGCTCAGGCAGCACTGGCCAGTGCCCGTCCCTCCATAGACTCACGTCATTTCAGTTCATGTTTAGCTTGAAGACTTGCCCAAGTCAGGCCTGACGAGGTCTCTAGCCTGGCCTGCTGGAATGTTTGGGGGACGAATGCAAGTGGAAATCTGTCTGTCCCATACAGCACAATCTGCCCGCTTGCTGAATCACCTAAGGAGCAGCCCTGGTGGGATGCGGAAGCAGAGGGGAGGAGGATCTCTACCAGGTGTGTCAGAGACGGAAAGTGGGAGGGACTGCAAGCACTCCGGAGGGTGGGATCAGACTTCAAACCCAGCTGGATAAATCCAAGATGCAGACAGAAATCTCATGCTGAGAACCAGTGCAAGGCAAAGCATGTAATCTTGTGGGGAAACACCTGAAATGCACATTCTTAAAAAAGGGGAGAACTAGACTCATAGCAACACTGCTGAGAAAGGCAGAGAAAGGGAAAATTTATAGTGGATTGCACAGACTGAATATGAGTCAACAGTGGGATGTAGTTCCAACCCCTCTCTCTCTCTCTCTCACACACACACACACACACACACACACACTGTATATCCCTTTGCGGGGTGGGGGTGCGTGTTTTGCCCGAGCATTGTAGCCAAGATGAAGGGGCCTGAGCTGGATCTCCACATTTTAGCACTAACAAACCCAAGGCGTTTTCAAAAGGTGGCTAAAGATAGATGATAAACTAACTGAAAAGGACCAAGGAAGATTTCAAGCAACTGGATGGGCATATCCTGGTGAAAGGAATCAAACTAGGAGGGTTCGCCCTGGCTGGTTTTCTACCCAGAGGGATTTTTTTCCCGCGCATGAAGATGGGCAATTTTAAATATGCCTAAATTTAAATCAAACTAACTGACGCAAGCAAGCAGCACACACATGGTATTTTTTCCCCTCCTCTTTCCCCGAGAAAGCACAACCATAAATATACACCTCTCAAATGGGCTTCTCTGAACCCATGCAGGCCCATACCTAATCCCCAAAGGCAGTTAGGGCAAGAGGACACAATGAGCGTAACCTGATGAAGAAGAGATATAGGGTTAAATATCAGTCTAACATTAAGAAGAGTCAGGCTGTGAAAATAAACTCCAAAAGCAGGTTACTGACTGTTGCCCAGTCCACACTGGGCATCGCCTGTGCAACTCTGTTGAACTGAATGGGACCTGTGCAGGAGACTTTCCTGGTGGATTGGGCCTTGGCTGTTTTACATAAGAGAAGCAACAACCATGCATGATCACAGTGTATGAGGTTCTGCTCCAGGAGTGCAGATAGGTTGGAAGATGGTTCAGTTTTTAATTGTGCTTTTATTTATTTTTATGATTGATTTAATTCATTTTTTGTTTTAACACTGGTCTTGATTAATTTTCTCCACCATTTTGGGGAGGAAAGGTGGGATATAAATCAAATCAATAAATAATAAGGTCCTTAAGCTGCAATCCTAAAAAGCCACTTACTAGAGAGTAGGCCCCACTGAACACAGTGGGGCTTACTTCCAAGTAAACCTGCTTAGGACTGTGCCGTTGCATGTCTCCTCATAAGTAGACCCCACTTGAGGGACTTACTCCCAGCTAGGCAGGATTGTAGCCTAAATATCCCAGAATAATATTCCGTGATAGATTGTCTCCCACAAAAGCCCTACCACTTCTAGTCCCTTGACACGCAAGGGGTTGCTGGTTTCCCCCCCTTCCCACCCACCTCAAGCAGTAAACAAGAGATGGAACGCCTCCCCATGACAACAAATGGTTCCTCATCAAACAGAGATAACCTGTTCCCAGACTGTAAAAACTGTCCTCCGGCCCTGTGCGGTGCATGCGTTCCTTGGCTGGGGACAAACAACCATTTTTAAGACGGTTCAATGCAGCCTGACAGAGGCATTGTGGCATATGCACACACGTTTCTTTTGATCCACGGTCATCTCAGTCAAACAGGTGCTGCAGGTTTTAAAACCATAAGGATCCCCCTGCGAAACCCATTTATCAGAGACCAAAGCAAAAGGTGTGCCCATCCCACCAACAGCCAAACTGACTCTCTGAAGCCACGACCATCTGTCTGCAGCCCCGGTTAGGAAAGCGCGGTGCCAACAAGCCTCCCTCAGACCCCATCCCCTGCCTTGGAGCGGGCAAGCCTCAAATCCCAACATCCTTCTGGGAAAAGCAGAGCTCCTGAGTAGGCCTCGGAAGGTGCCACGTTTACAGGGCCTCGTTTCTGTCCTCACGAGTCACTAACCTTCCCCACTATAACGACACCTCCTGGGAAGCCGTGGCCCCTCGGACGTTTGCCTTTTTCTTCGGGCTGCCTCTCGCTCTCCAGCCGGACGAGAGCCGCCGCTTGCTAAAGAGGTGCCGAAAATAACCGCCTGGCCACAACTGCTTTTATTCCAGTGACAGGTGTGTTACTAAGTTAAACTCCACACGTCTCTGACGCGGATGCTTTGGGGACGGGGCTGCATCGGAGGGTCCCCCTCAGCTAAACGGGGGTGGGGGTGTTTGAAAAAGTGGGTGTCAGCCTCACACCACACAACTGTCTCATTTGCACCCAGAAGGTGACAGAGCGTGTCCTTGAGCTGCACCTGAGCATAAATTGCTCTGAGGCCACCGTGAGAAGACTGCAGGGCCCAGGGCTTGCCCGTTTGCAGATGCTAAGGTGCACGCGTCACCACGTGATTGGGGGGGGGGAGGCATTTGTCCCTTGCAGAACTGTCTGACCCATAAATTATGCAAATGAAACCAAGCAAAGCATGCTTGCATTTTGTTATTTTGCATCCGTTGTACGGGTCACATCTTTGGGGCATGTAAGTTATGTTGGTGTGGAATCTTTTTAGCTCCAGGGTACACCCAACTAGAATAGGATGCTACCATTTCCAGTCCTAGTCAATAAAACTCTGCTCCTCGATAGGCAGCCAAAAGAGGTCGACAGCCCAGGCTGGCCAGAAGAAAAGCTTCTTTCCCTCTCCCTTTATGCATTCAGGCTCCCCTCCCCCAATATCTTCCCCTGTTATTCCCAGGGAACACCAGCAATGCTGTGGAGTCAGCTGGTGGTCTTTCACAATACTATGCATGGGAAGTTGGATGGGAGCCCTGGTGACTGCTAGGAAAGGACAGCAGACCCTTCCAACAAGCCCCAACATTCCAGTGATTAGAGAGAAAGCAGGGATTCCTCTTACCCTACCGCTCACCCTCCAGTTAGGAGGGGTTGCATCCCACATGGGAATAATCACCGCTGTTATCTCCAATCAGTGATAGGAGATAACAGTGGGGATCCTCTCCCTGCTGGCCCCAAAAGGGTGACGCTTGGAGGAGGGGCAGAGCTTGGAGAAGGGCCTCTGTAGGCAGTATGGGCCACCCTGGTATATGGAACAGATGACAACTCTGGGGTGCAAGTCACAGAAATGGGACTAGCTTGACACGGATCATACACTACAACTACTGGTCTGTGCGAATAAGAAGAACTTGTAACTGGGCACTGTTCTTTTGCAGGGTTTCATTTGATCCAGGGCCCATCCCATTGCTGGAGCATAACCCTAAAACACCCGCATACTATTGTATTGTGCTTGTGGCAATGAAGCCTCTTGACACTGATTGGCTGAGCTGGTGAGATGGAGGCACACAATGTTCTCAAATATCCTAACTGGCCCAGGGAATAAGGCTGTCAGAATGCTTGCAGCCCAATTTCTCTGAGGAAAGGGTTAAACTGTCAGTTTGGCTGGGATCAAAGTTTCACATAGGCTTTAGGGGATGGAGTAGGTCCTGGGATGCTGGGAAGATAAGGGGTAGGGTGTTCAGAGGGAAGATGGCAGAAGGATATGGCGCAGTGTACGCAATGGCCTTCCTGAGGAGAAAAGCACGGAAGCAAAAAGGGGCAAGTGGAGAGCGGGAGAAGGGAACTGACTTTCACAGATTGATTTGGACTAACTGCCCAATTCTTTGGCTGGAGGCTCATAGTGTGAATTAATAATAACAGAGACAGATGCCCCAAAGCATGTCAAAAGTGATTTTCTCTCGAGAGTAACTACAACCCGCCCCCTCCTCCTCTAGGATCAGGAGATGGCGACTCCAGGTCAGAAGGCACAGCTGACTCAGTTTCTCACTTTTTACCGACGGACGCTCTCACTCATTCGCAGAAGCTGAGTGACTGAAATATTTGCAGATTCAAGATGGCCTGTTGCCTCGCACAAAGGGTAAACTGTGACAGGCCTAAAGGACCTGCCAAAGAGGCAAGGAAAGGAATAAAGTGACTTGGGGCATGTTTCTTGTTATGCTGGCTAACTGGGAACCCTTCAGTGGACACATTATGGGCTGGGGGGAGGCACTGTAAGTGACGGAACAGCACCTTGTAGGCAACACTGCCTGCACCCACTCCAGCAGTGCAGTCGCCCCGTTGGCTCCCCCTCCCAACGACAGAGGGGTGTTGAATCCCTTTCAGCCGAAGGCCTAATTCAGTTTCAGAGAAGCTCTCGGTCTCGGGGTGTCGGTGGGCGGGCTCATTCCGGTGGTGGGCTGGGCCGAAGGGAAAGGCAAAAGGGCCAAAAATTCAAAAAAGAAAATACCAGCATATTATACTGCCAGCAACTAAGAATTAGGAGAGGCCATGCAAGGTTATCGTATGCACAAAAGTGGAAGAATGAAACAATACCAACTGTGAGCGAGTGGATCATGAAAATGATGGAACTGGCAAAACTTACTATTATAATTAAAGAAGGGTCAACAACTAAATTTATGTTAGATTGGAAACCTTTATAGAATTTGTACAAGAAACAGAGAAAAATGATATCTATGTATGTGGATTTTGAACTCTGAGATGGTTGATTCTCTTTTTTTTCTGTTGTTAAAATCAGGAGAAAGGAGATAATGTCTGTGAACTCCACGCATGATATACAACTAAGATAAGAACTAGAGAATAATAATAAGCCTTTGTTGTGTAAGGGGAGCCAAAGTTAGATAACTTACAATCTTAAGAGATATTTTAGTGTATGTGTATTGTGCGTTTATGTTGTTGTTGTTGTTATGTTGTGTTTTTCTTTAAAAAAAATAATAATAAAAAGTTAAAAAAAAAGAATTAGGAGAGGCCTTTCAGCTTTTCAGAAGGGCGGGGGGGATTGCACAAAAGCCAGTGATTTGAGGTTGGGAGGAAGGGGTGGGGCCAGCAGAAGGGGTGTGGCTGTCTGGGGAAAGCTGGAGGGCCCAGTTGCGGACCCAAGCAGGCTGGATTGGGCTCCTGGGCCTGTGGTTCCTCGCCCTTGATCTATGGGCAGCAAAGCTGAGCTACAGCCTCTGGGTCTCTTGCTGGCAGGCGCGTTTCATCTTACTTACAGAGACACACCATGGACCATTTCAAGCAACCATGAAAACGGCCGCGGGGCAGAAACATCGGTGGCCCAGCTTCGCGATCTGCAAGCAAAATAAAACATACGCTATCAGGAGAGGCCAGAGGCAGGGAGGCACTTTCCCAAGTCCCTGAGCTGGGCCAGGCTGCCCTCTCCCCATAGCCAGGTGGCTAATGGGAGTGCCTTTGCCTATTCAGTTTGGCAAGGAGATTTAGTTCCAAAGTGTGAGCTTAGTGCAATGACAAAACTCTGCATAAATCCTTGTCCCTGCTTTTTAGGGTCTTCTACAACAGTATGGTTGTGTAGTGCAATGCCCAAACGGAATACAAGCTCAGCAGACCTAAGGGAGTGAGTGGCCTAGGGACAACTTGCACTAGAGCAGTCCCATAAACTGTAATGCAGATTCAGGGCAGCCACTCCCACTTCAATACTTTGTGGATGGCCATATCTGTGTGGTTGCCTGTGCCTGTTATCCTAAAACGCATGAGTCAGGGGTTGGCGACTGGCAGCCTTCATGCCATATCTGGCTCACAAACGGTTGCCATTTGGCCTGCTGATGAAAAAAAGCCTCCTCCCTTCCACTTCTCTCATGCACCTATTTGTATGCATGTGACATGGATGTTGTTTCTGTTACCTCATAGAAAGCTCCATGCAGAAATGGAGCCCACTGCAGAAAAGGGAACCATGCGGAAGTTTTCTGGATAAGAAATCTGCCTGTAATGAAGTCTTAAGTATGTGTAAGGGCATACTGCACATTCTTCCCCTGTTCACTCCTCCCCTCCCCCTTTCTCTGTTGTATCCTCTCTCTTTTTAATTGTAAGCTCCTCAGGGCAGGGATCTACCCTCTTGTACTCTGTAAAGTGCTGTTTACATGATGGTGTGTGTGTGTATATATATTTATACACGCACACTCAAGGTTGCTGGTGTCAACATTCCTTGGTGCTGGCATCAACGTTTTATAAACCCAGGGGACCACGTGCCTGGGGTTTCCCCAGCCTTGGCTGGTGTGTTTTCTTCTCCAAGCATATTTGAATGGGGACAGAACACTGGGATAGGCTGCCGGTACAGCTTTCCTGGGGAGGTTTCCACAAAAAGGGCCTGTGAATGGTCAAGTGGATAATGGATTCCAACCCTCGCTTTGCACATCTGCGCAGTCTCAAATCCACGGCCCGGTTGGGAGCTGGCGCTGGCATTTTGTTCCCTGGCTGTGGGATCCCAACAAAAACTAAGCCCCTGCCACAGTTCTCGGGTGGTGAACCACCAAGTCAGGGAGTTATTAGAGCTGCTGGTTTAGCCTGAAACTTCTTAGCCAAGCTCTTTGCCAGGGCAGGGCACCTGCTGTGGACTAATGTCCTCTCGAATTAAGTGCAAAAGTCACAACTTCCTTTCCCTAACCTTGAAGCACTTTAAATGCATACACACTGAGGGGCTGGGAGGCAGAGTGTGTGGGGGGGGCGGGGCGGGGCACGGGGACTAGGCCTGGAGTTGGCTATTCTGATACAAGTTGTCGTTTTTGAGTGGGATGAGAAGGCAGGGGTAGCCGTTTACGGAAAACCCAGAAGGGCTCAAAGAGGGCTCACATCTGCTCCAAAACGATTAAAAGCCAACCCCATCAGATCAGGGAGGAGCAGAATCTGATTTCTAATTAGAGAACATTTGGTTCCAAAAAGCAAGGCTGACGTAGAGCTGTCACTACAAATTGGGCAGTGTGCGTGTGTGGGGAGAACATTCCCAGCCTCCCCCCCATGCACAATAAAGAGGGTGGGCGCGATTCCTTGAGACTTTGTGGTTGGAAGGTCAATGCAGCCCACAGACACTTGGGAAGAGGTTGGGGGGCTGTGGAGAAGAAGGGGGACGAGTTTTTCTCTTTCAGATTGAAAGCATGAAGCCGTGAATTTTGACCTGGCCTGTGTGGCTCACAGCTGAAGGGTAAAGGAATCTGGCAGCAAGCTATTATAGTGACAGCTATTTCAGTGCTTTCGGCACCGAAGCGTGCGCCTGCGGGTAGAGCAGCCCATCTGCCGTTGGATCTCTCCTCTGTGAGTGGAGGAAAGGCGCACAGCTGGGAAGGAGCGCACCGCCTTCCTTCCTGTGGCCCCGGTGGCCTTTGTGCCACTCCACACCCCGTGCGGGGTTGGCCACGCCAGCAGAGCTTGTTGGCGTACAGCCGGACAAGCAACCGTCTGCCTTGCAGATGGGTGTGACTTCAGGCTGGGGCATTTTGCTGCCTGACGCAAAGGAGGAGATGGTGCCACCCCCCCCAGTCCCGGGAACAGGCGCAGCCTTGACTGGCAATCAACTCTGCCTTCAGCCCTGGCGATGGGCAGCAACCTCTGTCCCCCCCGAGGGCAGCAGGCTCGCGTAGGGGGCGCAGGGAGGTTGTGGGGCTTGTGCGGCGTTGTTCTCCAACACCCTGGGCCAAGCTCCACCCATGAGCCGGGGTCATGTGGCGAAGGCGCCACCGTTCGGCCACGGCGGCGAATCCACTGATGTTCTCTGGAGCGGCCTGTTCTGGAAGGACCACTTGGAGCTCTGTAGATAGGGCGTTGCCTTCTACCAGGTCAAGACTATTTGTCCATGCAGCCGAATATTGTCTATTCGGACCGGCAGCACCTCTCCAAGTTTGCTGATCTTTTGAACTGGACCAGGTTTGGGGGGAGAGCCTTGCACAAGACAGCTGCACTGGGCCCCCTCCCTCAGGGAGGCGACCTTCTCAGCAGCTGCCTTTGCTCCTCTTTATCCCCTTTCTCATCGCTGCTGCCTCTCGCTTGCTTGGCAGGCAGAGAGCCGGGAGCCCGGAGGCCGCGGCAGCTCCTGCTCCTCCTCCTCGCCGCCAGCACCACCGTTGTCAGGGCCAGGGCGAGAGGCAGGGGAGCAAGCAGGCTGCAGCGCTGAAGGGGAGGAATAAATCCAGGGACTTCTTGTCAGTGGGCCCCTGCTGGGACTTGGGCCCTCGGCAGGTGCCTGACCATGCCAGCCCTTGACACCGGCCCTGAAGATGACAAGAATCGCGCCCAGCACATAGGAACATCAGAGTAGCCCTGCTGGATCAGACCAGGGGCCATCTAGTCCAGCACTCTGTTCACACAGGGGCCAACCAGCTGTCGACTGGGAACCCACAAGCAGGGACTTTTCGCATGCGAAGCATATGCTCTATCCCTATGCTAGGAACCCTTGTCTCATACCAGTATCATGGGCTTGTTCCATTCATAACCCACCATGCCAAACAGTCTGTATCAGCCATGTATAGTAGCCCACAGGGGCCTCTATTAACCCACCTCTTGGTGCCTTCCTGGGGCTGCAAAAAGAGAGGAATTCTTGAGCAGCTGAGAGTGCGAGCATCTCACACAGAAGGCATCCCCTCTCCCACCCTCTACACAGGAGCCAAAGGAAAATGCAAGATCATAACTCCCCGTGTGAGAGCTGGTGTGGCGTAGCAGTTAAAGTTTGGGGCTGGGGCTGGGGAAGCCCGGGTTCTAATCCCCAATTGACCATGAAGCTCACTGGGTGACTTTGGGGCAGTCACTGACTCTCAGCCTAGCCTACCTCACAGGGTTGCTGTGAGGATAAAATGGAGAGGAGGAGGAAGGTAAATGTACACCTCCTTGGGCTCGTTGGCGGAAAAGGTGGGATATAAATATAACAAAAAAATAATACATTAATAAAACTCCCCTCTGGAAGAGGATCCCGCAACAGCTTGGTTTTTGCAGGATGACTCCTAGAAAATGGCAGGGGCTCAAGTGTAAGTTGAGGCTGGGGGTGCAAGCATGGGCTTCGGTGCTCTCTACATCACCTTCCCCTTTGCAAGCCCCACCACCCCTCTCTTGTCGTCTCATGCCCATAATCCGGGTAGTGGCAGGGTGGGGGTGGATCTTGTAAGCAGAATAATATCTGTAAAATCATGTGCATTTGCTTTAAGATCAGTTTCTTCCGGAGGGTTTACTTTAGAGCAGATCAGCCTAGGGTGGGGAGGATACACACAAAGAGATTCACAGGAAACTGCAGGCCCCTTTCTTCCCGGGAGGAGTGGTGGTGACGGACAAACCCCGCCCACCATGGGATGTGAAGCTCATGCAACCCAGCTGTGCAGGGCTGGCTCTTGCTCCTCGGCTGCTCCACAGCCCGGTTTAAACCAGGGCTCCTTAAGGCTCAGCTTCGGAGAACATCATCTCTTTGAGCCAGGGCTGGCGTCAACCGTAGCCATGGTCAGGCACCAGCTGGTGAGAACGGTGGTGAGAAGGGAGACTTACCGAGGGAGGGGGCCACTGAGAGCGGGGGCCTTTTCCAAGGGCCCTCCAAAACCTGGTGCCGGCACTCCTATGCGGGTATGCAGAGTGCTTTCCTTTCATTGCTGTATATCCATGCAGTATCCTTCCACGCGTCCGGGATGAGAGGTCCAGGTCAGTGGAGGCTGGTGACCTGGATGGCAGTGGGGCAGTGCATCCACTCCGGGTTTCAGTCAGAACCAGCTAAAACTCTAACGGAGCAATCCAAGACATTTTACAGCCTTCTTTGCTTTGCACCTTGGAGAGTCCCTTTAGAGTTCTGACTGGCTCTGACTGAAACCCGGAGCAGGTTCGCCACCCCACTGACATCTGAGCCACCAGCCTCTGCTGGTCCCAGTTCTAGTGAGGTTTGGGCTATGAAATCTCTCAGTCTAGAAGTTAATCCCGCCTGTTCAGACCCACTTGGCCCAGCTGCTTGAGCTAACCTCTCCTCTCCCTTTTCTCCTCCTGATTCCTCCCTTACTCTATTCTCCTCCTACCAGCAAATTCCACACTGAAACAGCCTGAGCGTGGACGGCTGGCATCCGCAGAAGCAAGCTCTTCCCACGGGGCTGGGGGGGCGGGGGGGCTGCCTTCTTGGCACTCCAAACACAGTGCCATATGGCACTGCCATTCGTTTGAAAGAAGACGCGGCAAGAGGCAAGAAGCGGCAAGCGCGGAGGTGGGTGGCATCTAAGCCCACCCACCCGGGCATCCGAAGCAGCTCTGGGCCTGTCGACAACCAGAACCGCCGCACTCGAGAGAAAAGAGTTTGGGCCGCAGACAGTGCTGGGAAGCAGGTCTGGCTGCGGAACTGTGTTTTGTTTGTTTCCTCCCGGAAATGCCAGCAAACAGCCCTCCACCCACATCCCTGCTGTGCAGAGCAGGAGAACGCAAAGCGCGCGCTTCACTCGGTTTCAGTTCTGGGAGGAAATGGAGCACAAGGAAGATGTGCAGGCAGACCTGGAGCAGGGGTGCTGAACCTCCATCCTGTGGGCCACATCTGGCCTGCCTAGGGCCCAACCCAGCCCTCCAGAGTTCCCCACATGGCCACGCCCCCCCCACGATTTTTGGTGGTTCCCTGGCTTTTGAGCGAATCCACCCACCGCAATTCTAAACGACTGAGGTGCCCCTCCTCAGGCTCAGCAGCTGGCACGAAGAGCTTTAAGCTAAAATAGGCCGGCACGTTTGACAATTTTTTGAATGGCTGGCTCCACCCATTTTGCCTTCGGCCCCTCCCACCACTGGATTGCGGCCCGCGAGAGCTTCTCCAGCATGGAATTCAGCCCATGGGCTGACAGGGGTTCGGCACCCCCGTGCTGGAGGCTGAAAAGCACTGCTGAGATGCTGCCCTTTGTGACCGAAAGCCCTGGAAAAGCACTTCTTGGTGCTAGCCATGCCAAGGAGAAGCAGGTTTCTTCAGACCACCTGTCTTTATGCTGCTAAGGCCGGCCATCCAGCATCCTGCTCCCTACAGCAAAGGGAGCCTCTGCAAGCCTATACAGCCAAGGCCATGCAAGCCTCCACCTCCAGTCCACTTTTAGGAGATCACCCACAAGGCTGCCACCCCTTCAACCAAACCATGCAGCAGAGTAAGGTGAGGCAACAGCTCGCCCTGCTCAAAGGACTCCAGCACACTTTAATGTTGTCCAGTTAACACCAGCTGACTGTAGGTGGCATGGACAGCCCGCACCTGAAGCGAGGGGGCCAGCAGAACACTGGGGCTTGTGTCTCCAAGGAAAAGGCGGGAGCCTACTGCTTAGCACTGTACAAGGGTGGGTGCAGAACCTCTTTTAGCCCAAGGGCCGAGTCCCATTGCGGAGAGGTTCTCAGGGGCCACATTCCATTGGTGTGTGGGGCCTAAGGAAGAAGGGGCTAAATCACCAGCGTATTGGAGCTTCAGGCACCTACTGCCAGTAACTGAGCCTTAGGAGAGGCATTTCAGCCTTTTAGAATGGCGGGGGGGAGTGCACAAAAACTGGGAGAACCCCAAATGATAAGTGCTTGGGGGAAAGGGGTGGGGCCAGGAAAGTGGGCGTGGCCTTCTGGGGAACTTCAGAGGGCCATATTTGGCCCCTGGGCTTGTAGTTCTGCACCCCGGCATAGAACAAGAGGGGGCGAGCGGTACGGTTCTTTTAACCAAAGGGGCCATTTCACTGAACAGCAAAGTGGGGGAGGCCGTCAAACGCAAGACCCCCTTGATGCTGGGTGTTAGCTTGGCTACTCACTCGGGTTTGGCGTGAAGGTGGGGTGCCGCGTCGCTCCTTGCGTGACGGCTGGTGATGGCGGTGGCATGTTCGGTGGTGTGGATCGGGACTGCGTCTTCACGTCGGCTGGCGAGTCAGGCATTGTGGCTGCCCTTATTCTCTGTGCTACCTGCAAAGTGCAGAGAGAGTGAGAAGGGGGAGAGAAAGGGATGGGGGAGGGGTGAGGACGTGAAGACACTACCTGGGAAGGGGGAAGTGCAGGCTTGGAATGGAAGCATGTGAGAAAGACACCATGCTGGCTGGGGGATGCTGGGAGTTGTAGTCCCACACACTTGGAGGACACCAGTTCGGGGGAGGCTGATGCCATCTCCAGTTATGCCAGGGACACCCCCCGGGGGCTGAATCATGTCAGGAGGTGGGCCCTCCATCTTGAAGCTGCACCCCTCCCCCAAAGCGACACCCTCTGATGTCATCTGTTTCCTAGCTCAGCGCTCCAGAAAGGAAACCCTTTCTGCACGGCTATTGCTAAAAGTGAAAAGATTCGGGTGTCCAGGCCCACAGGACACGAATCTGCACAAAATGTGCCTCTGATGATTTATATCCATATATGCAAATGTACAGCTAATTACTAGGATTTATTTAAATTTCACAGAAGATAAGTCAGCCACTTAATTTCCCATAAAAATAATCTCAAATAAAATGAGTTTGTAACCTGCCCAGAAACTTCAGCTGGTCCAAAACAGGGCAGCGAGATTGTTAACGTGGACTGGCCAATGAGATCACATTATGCTAGTGCCTTTCCAGCTGCGCTGGCTGCCAGTCCCTTTCTGGGCCAGATTCAGAGTGCTGGTTTTAACATTCAAAGCCCGAAATGGCTTGGGGCCAGGTTATTTGAAGGATCGCCTCCTCCCTTATGTGCCTGCCTGGATCCTAAGGTCTTCTTCTGGGGTCCTTCTCCAGGAGCCCCTGCCAATGGAAGTGAGGCAGGGGGCTACCAGGAAGAGGGCCTTTTCTGCTGTGGCACCCTGGTTATGGAATAAGCTCCCTGGAGAGGTTCGCCTGGAGTCTTCGTTTTACTCCTTTCGGTGCCAAGTGAAGACCTTTTTATGTTCCCAACATTTTAGCATCCTAGTCTTTCAGCTCTGATGATTTAAATCTGTATTGTAAGTCTCTGCATTGCTGCTAGGTTTTATTCTGGTTGTACTTTTATATTGCAGTTTTAAGCTTTTATATTTTATGTTGCTTTATGCTGTACTTGTGGTTTAAATTTCTGTGAACCACCCAGAGAGCTTCAGCTATTGGGCAGTATAGAAATGAAAGTAATTAAGTAACAGTAAATATTGGGGCAGGGTCTGGGAGAAAAGCCGGTGGACGGGAGGTTCCCTGAGTTATGCCTTCACTCCTCTCTTTGAACTCGGGGCATGTGCTGGAAGCGGCTGTGGGGCTAAGAACATGAGAAGAGCCCTGAAGGTGGATCGAACAACGGGTCCATCTAGTTCACCTTTCTGCCTCTCATTGTGGACAGGTTGACGCTTCTGGGAAGCTTACAAACAGGGCATGATGACAAGAGCCCCTGTGGCTTTTACAGGGGAAATTCAGCAGCGTACTGGTGCTGGACGTGGAGTTTCTGTTTCACCTTCACAGCTAACGGCCTTCGATAGAAATGGAACTAGAATGGGGCCAACGAGAAATGGGACGGAGAGATGAGCGTGCGTGGAGGAACCCCAAATTTGCACAAGTAGTATTAAAAAAACAAAGGGGGGAAGCCCCCCAAACAGCCCAGGGATGATTTTACATGCTCATAGCCACAGAGTATTGAGGGTCAGCTGGACAAGAAAAATGGAGACTTGGGGGCGGGGAAATGTAACGCAGCATCTTGTCCGAGGACGTGGCTGGCTGACACCTCCCCCTGGGCAGCAGGCGGGGTCCAGTCAAGTAGATGCACTCCAGGGGGAGGGGCTGCAATGCCAGGTTGGACGAGCAGAAGCGACCCACCCCCACAAGCCCTTAATCCACACACAGCGAGGCACCAACCTGTGCTAAGGATTTTCTGTAAGTAGAAAACAATACTAATGAGAGGAAAGGAAAATGCAGAACAGGGCACACAGAGGAAATCATCCCAGGAACCCACTGCCCGCCTCCCCCCTGTGTACGGCAAGGCAGAAGATGCACGTCCTGGTCTGTTGGAAGCCCACCCTGGGGGAGGGCAGTGGAATGCCCTCTGGAGGCACAAAGGAATTCACGGCAGGAAAAGTTCCTTTCTTCTGTGGCTGCCAAAGGGCTTTCCAGAACCTTCAGGGTGTAGGGGAGCAGCCCCATCCCAGATTTGGGCCTCCGAGCAGACCAGAAGCAGTGGGTGTGAACCTTCTGGCAAGACCTTTCTGCAGAATCCAGAAATGAGAACACCTCGATCTTGAACTGCTTTGCTGTTATGGTGAGGCTGTGGCTGTCCTGAACCAGTGCTAGCTAGGTCATGGTAATGGACCCAATCCAGACAAGACCGGAGGGATTTGTGGGACGGTGCTTCATCCACCCAGGTGAATGGTGTTCAGCCTATTCCAGATGGGGTTGCTCCCCGTCTAAAGCAGCCCTCTCCTAGCCTGGTGCATTCCAAATCATTTGACCACAACTACCATGAGCCCCAGCAAGCAGGGCTAATAGTTAGGAATGCTGAGACTTGTTGTCCCAAACATCTGGCGGGTGCCAGCTGGGGAAAGGCTGCCCTGAAGGATCAGGTTCGTCCTCAACAGTTACTAGGCATGACGGCTATGCATTACCTCCAGTATCACAGGCAGTATGGGAGGTTTGTTTTGTTGTTGTATTTAATGCTGCTTTTGAGCTTAGGGTTTTATGTTCTACGTTCTTTTTGGTTTTTTTAATTATGTTTCTTTATTGTAAGCCTCCCAGAGAACTTTATGTCATGAGATGTACGAATGACATAAAAATGTAGTAACAGCTTCGTTTTTAATTCCATTTTTACTTTGTTTTTATTATTGTTTTTAACTACACTTATTTTAAACTTAGTTTTATTACTGTTTAGCTGCCATGAGTCCCATTTTGGGGTGTGTGTGGAAAGATGGGGTATAAATCAAACAAATGAATAACTAATATTTGTAAGAGCTTTCCCCAGTCTCATACTTATAGATCCACATCTTATAGAATCATAGGGCTGGGAGGGGCCTACGAGACCATCGAGTCCATCCCCCTGCTCAGTGCAGGAAGCCTGATTCCCAGGCGGTCTCCCATCTAAGTACTAACCAGGGCTGACTCTGCTTAGCTTCTGAGATCGGGCACAGCCAGATGTTTTGGACTACAGCTCCCATTCAGCCCTGGACAGAATGGGCAATGGTCAGGAATGCTGGGAGTTGTAGTCCAAAACTTCTGGAGGGTACACGACTGGGGAATACTGTTACAGATATTATTTATTCATTTATTTGATTAACACCCCACCTTTCCAGGTTGGGAAGCCTGTAATAGAACATGATGCAGGAGAGGCCCTGCTAGATCAGACTGGAGGTCTGTTTCATCAGCATCTTGCATCCCACCATAGCCAACCAGGTGTCTCTTGGGAAGCCCACAAGCAGGGCATTTAGCCTCCGCCCCCGCTGTAGTTGGTGGCATCCTGCCTCTGGACATGGAGCTTCCCAGTGGCCATGGTGGCTTGTGGGGTAATGGCTGTGGCGGTGCAGAGTGATATCAGGATGGGACGAGGGCAAGGAGAGGAGCCGACGGAGAAGGACGGCCCACGGGCCAAAAGGAGCAGCTGCTGCCAGCCTGGTCTGTGCGAAGGCACCTGCCGCAGGGTTTCGGAGGCCGCCAAGTTCATTTCTTTCTCTGCCCCATTGAGAGGATGCACTTGAGTTTGATGGCTGAGCGCAAGTGTGCCAGCAGCTGTGGCGATCCATCACGGGGCCTCGTGGCAGCCAGGCGATTCCGAGGCCCCGATGAGAACCAAAGAAGGAAGGTATCCCCTTCTGCCGCCTATGCTTGGGGTCAGCCAGCGTCTCCTCGAGGTGACACTGCCTTTATAAGATCAGCCAAGCTTTGGAGCAGACGGGTGCTACTGTTAAACTTTAATCTGCCGCACTTTCCTAATCCACTGCAACTGTTGCACAATTAATTGAACCTCGCAAGACAGAGAGAGAGAGCAAAAGAGAGAGAGAGAGAATGCGCTCCAGGCTAAATAAAGCCATGATCTTAACTAAAGCAAGATGTTATTGGGGTTCACAGAACAGCCACCGAAGCGCAAGCTAAGCTTTTAACTGCTCGTTGGTCCGGCTCTCTGGTAGGGATTCTGGATGCCTGAGTTCTGCAGGGAGCAGAGGTCACAGTGCAGAGAAACACTTCTCAAGGCAGAGAAGCTTGGCATCAATGAAGGGCACCAAAGCAGCGCTTTGGAGCTCAATTCCACGCAGGGGGCGCAAAAGGACGCACCTGGAGAAAGCACGTATTTCTCAGTTCTCTTGAGAGCTTATACCGAGTCAGACCCTTGGTCCATCTAGCCCAGTATTGCTGATATTGACCGGTAGCAACACCTCTTCAGAGTTTCAGGCAGGGTTGTTCTGAGCCATACCTGGAGATGCCAAGGATCGAACCTGGGACCTTTTGCATACAAAACAGGGGCTCTACCAAGGAGCTACATACGGCCCTTTCCCAGAAGGGTCTCTGACCATTAACACTGGTGGGGTCATGCATCAGGTCTGCAGAACATATGCTTGAGCTGTGCCAGCCTGCCTTGATCTGCAGTGGCTCAGTATCGCAACAGAGGCAAGCGCCGGCCAAGCTGAGCAGCTCCTTCCTGCCCTGTTCATGTCCCAAACCGGTGGCACTGGGCTCGGCCAGGGCTTGCAGGACTCGCCCCTGCAAGCTTTATTTATTTATTTATTGCATTTATACCCCATCTTTTTTCCTCTTGCAAGGAACCCAAGGCGGCTTACATTATCCTCCTCCTCTCCATTTTATCCTCACAACAACAACCCTGTGAGGTGGTTTGGGCTGAGAGTGTGTGACTGGCCCAAAGTCACCCAGTGAGCTTCCATGGCCGAGTGGGGACTAGAACCCGGATCTCCCGGCTCCCAGTCCGACACTCTCGCCACTACACCACACTGGCTCTCACACTTGGCCAAGTGCAGGGGCTTCCCCTTGTTATCTCCCATCAGAGATCAGAGATTCCTCTCCCTGGGGCAGGGGACAGGGCTTGTTGGGGAAGGAGGCAGGGTTTGGAGAGGCTGGGCAACCAGGTGGGCAGGATTAGGTCTGTAGTCCAGGTGTTGCCCTCCACTGTAGCAGGGGGAGCAGTTCCAGTTGTCTGGCAACCAAGGATGGCTTCCTGCTTTTGGCCTCAGCGGTTTCAGTTGCAAACAAGGTTGCCTTTTCCAGAGGCCATTTTCCATGCTCTGGATTACTGGGCTGAGCTAGGAATATGGGGAGGTGTGTATCGCAGCCATGCCCAAAGCCAGAATCTCCCTATAGTGGAAGCAACAGATCCAGAAGTGCTGTGTGCCCTGCTCGATGGAACCGTAAGCAAGGCCAGCCTGAATTCTTTTCCTTTTTTTGTCACCCTCCAGCAGCTGTACTGCACTGTCTGCGGCAGCCTCCCCAGCCTGGCGCCCTGCAGATGTGATGGACTACATTTCCCATCAGCCCCAGCCAGCATGGCCATGTTGGTTGGGGATGATGGTTGCTGCAATCCAATCTGCAGGGCATTCGGGCTGAGGAAGGCTTGCAGTCCCAGGATCTCTTGCAGTGATGCAGCACATGCCCAAGCTGGCGGGGCAGGGACATGGCTGCCTCGCTGATCGGAGGGTTGTGTGCCAGCATCCACTCCTCTGTCATAGGAAATTGCCTTATGCCAGGCCAGGCTGTCCATCTTGCATAGTATGGTCTATGTTCAGGGCCGGCCCTACCATTAAGCAGAGGGAAACAAATGCCTCAGGCGCCAGCTGTTGGGGAGCAGCAGTGGCAGCCCCTCAGCTGTTCCTCATGAGCTCCTTAGCCATTCCCTTCTCTTGGAGGCCGGAGCTGTCTGTGCCCCACAGCCTGTCCTGCACTCCCTAAGCTAGCCTGCTGGCCTGCGGTGTGGCTGAGGGCCACGTACCGTGGCCAGTGTTGAACTAGGGTTCAATTGCCAATCCTTCTGTGCGCAGAAGCGGGGTGGGGGGGGAGGAACCATCTTGTCTGCTTCAGGCAGCAAAATGTCTTGGGCCAGCCCTGTCTGTACGGATAGACAGTGGGTGCCCAGGATCTGAGACAGGGGCCTTTTCCAGTCCCAACTGGAGGCGCTGGGAATTGAACCTGGGACCTTCTGCATGCAAAATAGGTGCTCTACCACTGAGTTACATTCCTTTTTCCTGCCATAAGAACATCAGAAGAGCCCTGCTGGATCAGACCAAGGGTCCATCTTGTGCAGCACTCTGTTCCCATGGTGTCCAACCAGCTGTTGACTGGGAACCCGCAAGCAGGTTCCAAGCATGAGCGCAACAGCACCCTCCCGCCCACGTTCCCCAGCAAGTGGCGTACACAGGCTCACTGCCTCTGGTACTGGAGGGAGCACAGAGCCCCCAGGACTAGCAGCAATCGACAGCCTTCTCCTCCAGGAATTTGTCTAATCCCTTTTAAAGCCATCCAAGTGGGTGGCCATCACTACCTCTTGTGGAAATGAATTTCATCATTTAACTCTGCGCTGTATGGAGAAGTCCTTCCTTTTGGCCATCCTGAACCTCCCCTGCAAGGGTCCTGGGCCTTCTCCCTTCCCACATTGTTTCATAACACAGGATCTCTCTCTCATACACACACAGAGACTTTTGCTCCTTATTTCATAATTCTGGCTTCTCGGGACGCTCCTCCCTTCCTGGTGGGGTGTGTGGAAACACTACCCATTGTTCATTTGATTGTGCCATTTCCCTTAGATCAGGGCTAGGCAACCCTTTGGGGGCTGTGGTCACATTTGGCAATTTGAGAAACTGTCCTGGGCACCACCACAAAATGGCTGCCATGGGAGGAGACAGCAAAGGACAAGTCATCTGCCCCAAAGACTTGAGTACAAGGCAGAAGTGGAGTCTGAGCCCCAACACACTAAACAATTCCTTTGAAGCCACCATTTTCAGCACCATCAGGAACCTTCACAACAGTTTTACAGAGACTGCAGCTGCCAGTAATAAAATGTGTTAATTAAAAGAAAATTAAGTGGGAGGGGCACCTTGGTGGGTGCCAAGAAAAGTGTTTGGGGGCACATGGGCGCCCTCGGGCCCCACGTTGCTACGCCTGCCTTAAATGTTTGCAGTGTTAAGTATTCACCATTCTCTAGTCCCGCTGGTTAAAAAGTGTCCATGTAGCCAGCGTTGGGATGCCTCCCTCCTCCTTCTAACGCACATTGAGGAGGCTGCCTCATTGGCCCATAAATGATGCCATGTGCAGCTGGAAGACCTCTCCTTTCTTTGCCAGTTAGAGGGAGGAATTAAAGACTCTGTTATTCTGTCAGGCCTTCCCTTTTTAGAACGCTTGTTCCTTTTTCTGACTCTTGTATATTGTTTTTAAGTTGTGTTGTTTTAAGCTGTGCTGTTTTATTGTTGGATTTTTTTATTTTTATTTTTTAGTTCAAAAGTTGTTTTTAGTTATATGTTGTTTGTATATATTGTCCCTGTGTTTTTATGTGTAAATGGCTTTTAAACTTTGTATATTGCATTTTAATGTTTTAACTTTTTGTAAACCGCCCAGAGAGCTTCAGCTATGGGGCAGTATAGAAATGTAATAAATAACAATAAAATAATATTGAAGGCGTTGCCCTGATCTGGACCCCGGGAGGGTGGGATGGCCTGCCAGCCCTGGATGCTCCCAAGCCCCGGACGTAGCAGGCCTTATGTGAAGCCACTCCAAAAATGCAAAGGGCCGTCCAGTATTCCAGGCAGTGCAGCCAGGTTCCCAGGCAGCCGCCGCCGTGTCTGCGAGAAAGCCCCGACGGATGGGTCATTTTCCATATTATTTTTTTTAGATTCCGCCCTCCAAAGAGTTATGCATTGTGGAGAGAGCTCTGGAGGGGAGCCCGCGATGGACCACCTCCACCCCCAGCAAAGGCTGACTTCTCGCCATTCCCAGCATGTGGCTGAGTTTGGGCCAACAAACACCAGCGTTGCCGGTTGTAAATCACGAGGCAGCTCTGGCTGAGGCCAAGCAGAGGGAGAGGAGGCTCCTCTCCTGGCTCGGTGTCTTGGAGTCCCTTTGGCTCCGAAGCCTGTCCTGACGTTGCAAAGCATTCCTGGCCTCTCCATAGTACAGGCTGGAAAAGGGCTGGGGGGATGCTATGCATTTACCTAATCTTTCCCCACCTCCGTTCCCCTGTCCACAGGGCTTAAAATGTGAGCCAGGGCTCCCAAGGGCCCAGCCCTGGAACCTGTTTGCAGCGGCAGAGTTCAGCCTGGAGTAATACCGAGAAATCAGGAAGAGCCTCTGAGCATGTAGGGGTGCACAACTGCATCTGTGCAGCGATTCATTTTTTGATTTGATTTGTACCCTGCCTTTCTACCCAGAACAATGGCACTCCAAGCCACTTACAATCATAGGTAAAACTTGTGATTACTGTGAAATAAAACAAATGATTTAAAACACAATTATAAACACAACAATAACAGAATAAAAACAGCATCCAACCCAACAGACCTGTTTACACACCAAAGCCCTGCTTGAATAAAGCAGTCTTTGCCTGCCAGCAGAAGGACAGCAGAGAGGGAGCCAACCTAGCCTCCCTCGGCAGGGAGTTCCACAGCCTGGGAGCGGCCACTGAGAAGGCCCTCTCTTGCATTGCCATCAAATGCACCTCTGAAGGTAGCAATCTCAAAAGGACAGCCTCTCCTGAAGACCTTAAGCCCTGGGCAGGCTCATACGGGAGGGGGTGGCCTTTCAGGCAGCCTGGTCCCAAGCTATATAGAGCTTTATAGGTCATAACCAGCACTTTCAGTAATGCCCAGAAACAGACCAGTAGCCAGTAAAGCTGTTTTAACAAGGGAGTCACGCACTCTCTGTAACCAGCTATGAGGGCTATACTGATAGCTCAGTGGTAGAGCATATGTTTTGCAAGCAAAAGGTCCCAGGTTCAATCCCTGGCATTTCCAGGTAGAGCTGGGAAAGACCCCTGCCAGAAACCCTGGAAAGACACTGCCAGTTAGTGCAGACTGTATACGCAAGATTGAATGATATGGCGAGGCAAGGTGGTGTAATGCTTAGAGTGCTGGATTGGGACTGCAGATACCCAGGTTCAAGTCTCCACCCAGCCATGAAACCCACTGGGTGACTTTGGGCTAGTCACTGACTCTCAGCCTAACCTACCACACAGGGTTGTTGTGTGTGATGATGAAATGGAGAGAAGAAGGACCACATAAGCCGCCTTGTGTTTGCAAGAGGAAAACAGGTGGGATAGAAATATAATAAGTAAATAAAAAATAGTTTCCCTTCATTGCTGCAGCCTTGCCGCCCTGTGCCCACACATAGCAAGGCAAGGAAGGAGAGCTTCCCAGGGAATGGTGCCATGAAGGAGATGCGAATGAGTCCACTCTCTCCAAACAAGGTACTGCTGCTAGGTCCCCTGATGACCATCTCACAGCAAACCGTCGTTTCACAAATTGCACAGAACCAAGCCAGGGTTTGGCAGCAAGTGTGCATTCAACAGTGGAGGTGCAGGCAGACCTGGCCCTTTGATTTCTACAAGACAGCTGTTTTCAAATACACATTCATGCCTGAGATGTTTAGCAAATGAACACCTAAAAACATGTGTAAAGCCTGTTGCACCGATGGACTGCTGTCGATTGTTGTGCAAAACCAACTTTCATCACATATTCTGACTGAATAATAAAACAAACTCTGGCTGGGGTGTGCTGGGAGTTGTAGGACTTCTTTTTGTCTAAACATGTGTAGGATTGCGCCTTCACAGTCTTAGCTGTCAGTCTTCTTTCTCTCTCATTCTCACCATAGAATGCGACAGGTTTGCTGCAAGTGGGCATGCTCAGCGTGGTCACTTGCTGATTCCAACAGGCTGAATCCGGAGTTGCGGCAGTTTGTTCTTAATGGGGAACCTCTGCACTTTAAGAGGAAATGGCTGCACCTTCGGCTTCAGCCTGTTGAAATGGGCAAGTGAAAATCCTGAGCATGCCCGCTTGCAGCAAACCTGTCAACTGCGCAGTGGAAATTTGCCCTGATGTTTCTTTGTCTTTACATCCACTTTTGGGAGCCCCTTAACAGACACAGACCCATCCAAGATGCCTTTGGTGATATTCTTTAGCTCTCTAATATCAGCTGCTTGTGGAATTCAAGGAGAGCTCTGTTCAGCTAGAAATTCAACCAACCAACCAACCAATCCTAGCTCCAGTCATGTTCTCAAATATCACTAAAACTGTCCCAGTTTCTGGTTGAGCATTGGAATGGCAAGTCTCCATCTGTCCACAGAAGATGTTGTTGTTTTTTCTCCCAAGGAAAAAATGGATTGTCTGCAAGCAAGATGTTTATGCTGGAAATTTTGACAGGGCTTTAACAAGACCGGCAGCTGGTGGCAGTTAGTTAGACCATACAATACATTTTGCAGCAATGGCTGGATACCGTTTCAGAGGGTTTTGTCTACTGCCTCACACCCTTTGTATCTTGGCTGCAAAGTCACTCACTGTCCGCCATCTGCTTGGCATACTGCTGCAGCTCTGAAGCCCTGGTGGAGGCAACAGAAACAGCAAATTCCAATAATCCTTGGGATCCTCACAACACCCCTGCATGGTGGGTCAGTACTGTTACCCCCCTATTGCAGATGGGGAAGGCTGAGAGCAAATAGCTCAGCTAAGGCCACCCTACTGTGTCCATGTCAGAGGCGAAATTTGCACTGGGGACTTTATCCTTCATATCTCAGGCTGCAATCCTATGCACCCTTACTTGGGAGCAAGCCCCATCAAACATAGTAAGACATGCTCAGGATTGGACCCTCTGTCACCCTGCCACACCGGCTTAATCATTCTAATCTAGGTGTCTGGGACTTGCAGCCCGACACCTCTGTGGGCTCCAGGTTGTGGGATGCTGCTGTTGCAGCTCACACTAACATTTGAACAAAGCAAATGCAAACACAGGAGCACAACCGAGAGAGTGATTTGCCAGGGGCTGGAAAGCAGGAGCTGTCCCTGGTTAATAGGGGCAGCTGGAGAATAGGTCAGGTCCCAACAAAAAGCGGATCCCCCCTCCCCCTATTCACGAGGTCTGTCTGACTTTCTAGGGATTTTTACTTCTTGAGGGAGGGGGTTTAAAATTGTGGTTGCAACACCACAGCTGCAATCGCTTTACTGAGACAGCTGACAGCGGTGGAAATGCACACCAGACATGTCTGAGCCAGACACACCCAGGGGAGCAGAGCTGTGAGGTGAGGACTGGCCAGTTTTCACACACAAAACGCTGGGAGCAGAAAGATGCTATGAAGGCAATCTGGGGGCACGAAGGCCATATGTTATGGCTGCAGTGCCGTTTGGCTGGGGAGGCAGGAAAAACAAGGCACAGGATGGCAGGGCTGGGATTTAGGTAGCCACTTTTCTCTCAGGATTGCAGGAAGCCGCCTCATCCTGAGTCAGGCCCTTGGTCCATCTAGCCCAGTATTGTCCACACTGACCGGCAGCAAGGGTTTCTGGCAGGAGTTTTCCCAGCCCTACTTGGAGATACCAGGGATTGAACCAGGGACCTTTTGCATGCCAAGCAGGGGCTCTGCCACTGAGCTACACTGACTTAGCAACTGTTATGCGGTGGGAATCAAGGGGAATGGGGCTGCCTGAAACATTGCATGCATGATGCTCTCTGCAAGCCAGTGCTGTTTTGGCAAGCCAGGCCCCTGAGCCTTGGCTGTGGTACCCATGTCTCCTCAGACCTCCTCAGTTCCACTTGGACCTGGCCTCAAGGCAGTCGGAAGGGAGAAACAATGGCTTGAACCTGACCAGATGTGCTTGTGGCTGGGCGGAGAGCGACCTCATTCCCCAGATTAAACCAGTGCTCATTGCATGCAACATAGGCAACAGCCTTATACTGGGACAGATTCCTTTGTCCACCTGGCTCGAAGAGGTTCTCCAGGGTAGCCTTGCCCAACCTGGGACTCTCCAGATGCATCGGACTATAACCTCCATCATCCCCAGCCAGCATGGCTTGTGCTGGATGATGGTGGCTGTAGTCCAACACATCTGGAACCCCCTCATAAACTTCCATGAATGAGGCAGGGCAATTGTGCCATAAAAGCCTCATTTGGAAACATCCCTGATCTTTAAAAAAAAACCCAGAGATGCCCGTTCTTTCTGCATGCGAAGTGTGGGCTCTCTGCAGACCAAGACTGGCTGCTTAATTTCTAATTCAGCCGAGAGGGGCTGAGAGGCAAGCCTGCCAGAAAGAAGTGGGTCAGCCTTGGGGACCTTTCGCCTTAACCTTTGTGAGAGGTACTGCGCTCCACTTATGCTCAGATGCCTGAGGGCAAAGCGTTTACAGTTTCCCAGGGGCTCAGTTGTTGTGTCGCGCTTTGGCTGCCGCAAAGTCTTTCTTGGGCCCAGATCCTGTTTTCAGACAGATTTCCAGACTGGTCCGCTCGCTTCTATAAATTTTCCACTCCTCTCTGCTATCCCATGCTGTTTTTGGAAGTGCTGAGCGGTGAGAAGCACCATGTGGAATACTGTGCATCGCTCTGACTGATGACAGCATTCCGGCCACCACTGATGCCTGAGAATGGAGCCTGGCATGGTGTGGGCCCACTGACAGACCCCCCCACACACACACACTTCCTGCTTTCTTTATAAATACTGTCCTGAGTGACAGCGCGCAGCCAAACAGCAGATGGGAGCCAGCAGAAGGCCTGGCATGTCCGGAGTACTGTCATCCTTGGGAGACTGCAAAGAGATAGCGGATCTGGAATGCAGGCAAGAAGAGCCAGAGCCTTTGCGAAATGGGATGTTTCAGTGCGCATGAAGTGCAATGCTGCTCAGAGGCAGGCCGGTGTAACCGTCAGGGCCCTTATGGAAGCATTACATAGCAGCTGGTCAGTTCCCACCTCTGCCGCAACCTTTCTTATTACTAAGCTGCTTAGTGCATACAGGACATCTGTATCCCATTCCTTTGCACAACCATCATGCATGATAATACTCAAGTGCGAACCTGCTCAACTATTCCTAGTTTTACATGCTCCCCACTTCCTCGAGCGTGACGATGCTCCGGGCTGGTGCTTCTCAGGTTTGGCTTCCTCTGGGAGGAGAGAACACGGGGGGCTTACGGCATTTTTGTAATTTCATTCTCTTTAATGTTGATCTCGGGCGATTGAGGGCTGATCGGATTGGAGCCAAACAAGGGGGAAGTATCGGCACTCTTGTGGGAACAGCAAGGGTTGCAGCAGTGCACATTTAAAAAAGCAAATTAAAAACAAAGGGGGAGCCCTGTGTAAAACCCCCCAACCCTGATGTTTGAGCTCCCTCCTTACAGTTTGCAGCCTGGGGAAGATATGGAGCCTGAAATAGGACCACTCCTACAATAGGGGGGAAGGGGCCCGCTTGTCTGTTTTAGGCGACTGGCAGAGAAGTGAAGAAGAGTGTAAATGCAAACAAGACATCCACCCTCCTACCAGGCAGTAGAGCTGTTGTCACCAGGCAGAGGCACCCTGCATCCCATCCACTCACAGCTCTCTCTCTCTCTCTCTTTCTCTCTCTCTCCCCCCCCCCTCCTGCTTATCCCAAAATCTCTCCTTTAGATCTTTCCCCCCACCAAGCATTTACCCCCTCTCCTCTGCTGGGACTTCACTGTGTCGCTTTCCATGCTCAGATAGCTTTCCCCATTCAAAACATCCCAAAGATACCTCTCTGCATAAAGAATCCTCTTCTAGGAACAATGAGCTTCCACCAAGAAGTATAAACTGGCCTTCCTAGGACATTAAAAAGTATTATCGTCCTTTTGTCAAATCTCTGACTCTGATTAAGCATTGCTTTAGGGCAAGACCCAATCAATCAATCACTCAATCAAATGCAATCATTCTAAGAGGTAGCCCACAGTCATTCCCATTTCACAGACTGGAGATTCAGGCTTTGAGAGAATGAAGGGTGAGTTTCTGTGGTTGTGCAATAATTTGAACCCAAGCCCTCTTACGCAGGCACTTTGCGTGCGTGCAGGAGCAAAGGACCAGCCTGGGCTGACGGCCCCCACTGCAGCACACAGGGAGTATGGGGGTTGGGCATTTGGAACACAGCTCTCCCAAGATGCAACCATTTGCAATGCATCATCTGAAAAGTTGTTCCAGGATCTTTGCAGTGTCACAAAGAATTTCGTGGTGCATCCTTCCGCACCATTCCCAGAATCCTGGCCCTTGCTCCTGAGTCACCTATGCCTTCTTTGGCAGTTCAAAAGATATAACTGTCCCATCCCGTCCCACAAAGAAAGCTCCTATAAGCAGGCATGCTCACTGTCTAATGACAGGCACATGCTCTTCAAAACTGGGGGTGGGTGGGTTTGTCTTTTTGCAGTGTGCACTCACACCCAGTCACGCCTGCTGGTTGAGGCAGAGCACCAAACACAGCCATGTCCTTACCCGCCCCTCCAGGGTCAAATACACCCTCAGCTTCACTGGAATGATGGAAATAAACGCAGCTCTAATATGTGCCTCAACACATCCTGACTTACTGGCGTTTCGCTTCTGCCGCTGAGGTCTAAAGGGCAAGGCTCCCCCCCCACCAATGGAAACCCAGTGAAGCACCTACAGGGCCTAACAAAGCTCCCCCTGAGCCACTGAGGTCGGCATCACAGGGCCCTTCCAGGGCTGCTTTCCGGAGCCCACGGCAAGTTCCATGGTGTTCTTTAGAGGTGCCAACTGTCGGTATTTAATGGGCAAATTCAGAACAGGCCCCTGCCAATATTGATTGACTGATTGATTTGATTTTGTATTCCGCCCTTCCTCACAAAAAACGAAGGGTAGCTAACAACCCATATAAAACAAAATATACCACACAGACAACATTAAAATCACAACTCCAAAATCACAAATATTTAATAAAATACAATAAAACCATCAACAGAAACAAGAAAAAGCAAAAACAAATAGAGCACTTGCCCATACCCCAAAGCTCACACAAATAAATAGGTCCTTGAGCTTTTCTACATGAAGCATTTATTGTGTGTTTGTCATTCCTTATTCATGGTTGTTTACAGGTTCTTAGACGATGTTGTGACCCTCCAGTTTCCCTTCTGTTTTTTAAGAGCACTTTCGGGGGTTTTAGAGTGGGGAAAATAGAGTAGTATGTGTGAAAGCGAAAGAAAATGTATTTTCCTACTTGTTGCATTAGTCCACTATAACACGGCAGCACCTAGAGGTTATGTAGCAAAAAGCAGGAAAGGAAAAGCTCTTCATATAGCACTTGGATGTCAATTTTATGACGAAACCAAAAGTAGATATATCAGATTAACAGCCTCATGTAGAAAAACTCGGGAAGAAATGGAAGCAGTGACAGATTTTACTTTCTTGGGCTCCAAGATCACCGCAGACGGTGACTGTAGCCATGAAATTAAAAGACGCTTGCTCCTTGGGAGGAACGCTATGGCAAACCTACACAGCATAGTAAGAAGCAGAGACATCACCTTGCCGACAAAGGTCCGTCTAATCAAAGCTATGGTTTTCCCAGTAGTAATGTATGGCTGTGAGAGCTGGACTATAAGGAAGGCTGAGCGCCGAAGAATTGATGCTTTCGAACTGTGCTGGAGAAGACTCTTACGAGTCCCCTGGACTGCAAGGAGGTCCAGTCAGTCCATCCTAAAGGAAATCAACCCTGAGTGCTCATTGGAAGGACAGAGACTGAAGCTGAAGCTCAAATATTTTGGCCACCTAATGCGAAGAGAAAACTCTCTGGAAAAGACCCTGATGCTGGGAAAGACTGAGGGCAAAAGGAGAAGGGGACGGCAGAGGATGAGATGGCTAGATAGCATCACCGATGCAATGAATATGGACTTGAGCACACTCCGGGAGAGAGTGCAGGACAGGAAGGCCTGGCATGCTATGGTCCATGGGGTCACGAAGAGTCAGACACGACTGAATGACTGAACAACAAAAAATGACAACAATATGGGGGACAGCAAAATCTCTGCTAAGAGGGATTTCCACAGCCAGGGAGCCACCAGCAAAAAGGCCCTGCCACGTTGGTAGTCCCACAGGAACCACATCCCTCAAGGGCACCACAAACTAAGCCTCTCTGGCCTACAAGGTACCTGGGCTCTGAGCAGTTTAGGGCATTGCACACTAGCACTAACACCTTGAACTGGGGCCAGTAATTCACTGGCAGCCAGTGCAGAGATTTCAGAACTGGTGTGAGAGGCTCACATCTCACTGGCCCTGTCAAGACATGGGCAGCAGCATTCTGCACCAGCTGCTGCTTCCAGACCATCTTCAAGGGAAGCCCCAACTACATAAGATTACAGTAGTCCAATCAGGACGTTTTCAGAACATGGACTTCCATTGCAAGGGAAGTCCATGCTCTTTCACTTTGTCCCAGATTTTGCATAGCCTTGCCTCTTTTCTCCCTGCCATTCAAACCCCCTTGAAGAGAAGTCTTGGTTTGAAAAGAAGTCTTGTAAAGGATGCTACGGCAAAGGAACCTAGGAAACCCAGGAAGCCACCTCCCACCAAGTCAGATAGTTGGTCCATCTAGCCCACTATTGTCAACACTGACTGGCAGTGGCTCTCGTGAGTTTCAGGCAGGAGCTTTTCCAGCTCTTCTTAGAGATGCTGGGGATCGAACCCTGGACCTTTTACATGCACAGCAGGGGCTCTACCGGGGAGCTACGTCTCTTCCCCACAAGCAAAATAGAGGTGCGTGTGCTTAAAAAAAGAAAAAGGGGAGGGGAACAGAAAAAGAATTGAAATTCAGAACCACAAAAGGAAGGTTCTGTGATTTCTATAAATTCTGCAAATCTGCATTGATTTATTTACTTTGCATAAGTATAATTGTGAGCCATATGTAGCTGCCTTATTAGCCCATATAAGGTCAGGATCGGTTCTCTGAGTGGCAGTGGCTCCCCAGAATCTCAGGCAAGGGTCTCTCCCAGACTTTGGGACTTGAGATTCTTTTAACTATGGGAGAACCAGCCAGGGAGTGAAACTTTAAGAGACAGTTTGGCTTCTCCCTTTCTGCTAGCCATGGTAAGATGCAAGGAGCTTGGCAGGGCCTGGAATCCTGCCCCTTGTTCCCCCGGAAACCCTGCTATCTCTTCTCTCAACTTCCTCCCTCCAGCTTTGAAGACTGCACCTAGCATTGCCCATGAATTTTAAAGTAATGAGGGCTAGAAACTTGATAAGGTTCTGTACCCAATTTGGTTGCTTTTTTGTGCTTGCACAGATTTGTAGCATATACACACATGCCTGATAACAGCAATGTGAAAGCAACATGTTAAGGATTATTATACCAGAGATGTTTCAGTGGAGACAGAACCCAGTTTTCACTAAGGAGGAGAGTTTAAGTTGTTTCCCTTCAATTTCAGAGGACTTGCTGTGACGTGTTTTGAGCTCTTCTGTGCACGCCTGCATTGGGCGGATTTCGAAGGCATCCTGGCCTTACCCAGCACCATTTTGCTCCTTTATGCACAGTCCGCGTGAGCTTAGCAACCATTGTTGGAACTTGGGGATGCAGGACAGAGAGCCTGTGTTTGTGTGTTGAAGGAGCATGTGACCCCCCCACACACACACACTCTATTTCCATATTATGCAGCAGGAGCCTGTGAACAGCGCTGCTTCTTTGGGCAGGAGTTACAAATGTCACAGCGATTCCCTACAATGACTCAAAGGATGCAGGAATTATTATTTTTTTCCCTTGGGGTGGGAAAGGGAATGGGGGGGGGAGTGAAATAATTTATCCCGACTGCAGAGAGCTGTGTCTGCTTTCCGACATCTGCTTTCCATTAAGAGCAGCACAGCGCAGACGGCAAGAGTGAGGATCTAAAAAAATGAAAGGATGGCTATTTTTGTCCTCTGGACCGAGAGGGCTGGCCATTGGCACCCTACACCTCCAGTGGGAATGGAAGGCCAAATCCTGGTCTCTCTCCCTCCCATCCTCTCCCTGCCCATTAATTCTCCTGTGACTGGAAGCCTGAGGTTTGCTACCTTGGTGAATTCCATCCCATGCAGCTGGACCGCTTTTAGATTCCAGCTGGAGCTCGAAGTGATACAGGAGGGAATGCCTGTATGCTGGTTTTGATGGAGAACAAATGTTCTTTCATGGTATAGATAAACCCAACAGGCTAAACCAGCCTTCCTCAAGCTGGCGCCCGCCAGATTTCTTGGACTACAACTCCGATAATTCATGCACCTGGGGATTAGGGGAGCTGTAGTCCAAAACAACTGGAGGGTGCTGGGTTGGGGAAAAATGGCCGACATTGTTACTTCCTTGACTTGGGCCTGATCAGTCCAAACCCTAGGAGGTGGTGATTGCAGGAAGAACAAGAGCAAAAGAGAACATTATTTATTGGGTGGATTAGAAATGTAATAAATAAATAAACGACGTTGGTAAGAGCATTAGGCATGGATGGCACAAATCATGCAATAGTAACCCCCCCCATGCCAAAATGCCCTTCCTCGCAGCCTGAGCCACCCGCAAGTCATGACTAAACGGCCATGGCACCCTGTGGGTTCAGCCAAGTGCAGGCTGTGAGCCTCAGAACATGAGAAGCATTCTGCTGAGCCAGGCCAGAGGCCTATTTCATCCGGCATTCTGTTCCCACAGTGGGCAACATGACTGGGGCCACTGATGGTCTCGCCCTGCATGAATTTGCTCAACCCCCTTTTCAGGCCACCACTCCATCGCATTTGAGCTCTGCACTGCATGAGGAAGTCCTCCCTTCTGTCTGTCCCTGGTCTCCCACCATTCTGCTTCATGCCATGAACACCATTGGAGTTTCTCCCTCTCCCGTCATACGAGCACTTGGGGTCATCCCATAAAGCTGAATGGTGGGAGATCCACCATTCTCCCTGTCCACCATTCTCCCTATCCAGTTTCTCCACACCGTCCATAATTAGAACCTTGATGTTGCTTCAGGCATCAAATTATTGGGGTGGGGCGAAGAGGTGGCCTGCCCTCTTACCTTTTATGGTTGTCCCCTGTAGCTACTATTTTTTAGAAGGCTACTGGGGGGAGGTTGTGATTTGGAGAGAGACCACAGTTGACTGGGAAAGCCCATGCTTTGCATGCTGAAGCCCCCAGGTCCGATCCCTGGCAGCAGCTCAGTTTAAAAGGATGTCATGTCACAACGCTGGGAGAACCTCTCTCTTCCTTGGACTCCGGCCTTTCTGTGCTGCCTCCCTGATTAAAATCCCCCCTTCCGAAGCTGCTATCTATTCCATGGAGCACAATCTACAGGCATATTATCCATATGATGCTGATGTGTTTGCTGTTATGGGCAAATAGCAGGTTGGCTGAGGGAGGAGGTTGGGAAAACTACACAAAATGAAAGGGTTAAGAACATAAGAAGCGCCATGCTGGATCAGACCAAGGGCCATCTAGTCCAGCATTCTGTTCACATAATGGCCAGCCAGCAGTCAACCAGGAAACCACTAGCATGACACAAGTGTAACAGCACCCTCCCACCCATGTTCCCCAGCAACTGGTGTACATGGGCTCACTGCCTCTGGTACTGGAGGTAGCACATTGCCATCAAGACTAGTAGCCACTGATAGCCTTCTCCTCCAGGAATGTGTCCAGTCCCCTTTTAAAGCCATCCACATGGGTGCCCATCACTACATCTTGTGCTAGTGAGTTCCATAGTTTAACTACGTGCTGTGTGAAGACGTCCTTCCTTTTATCTGTCCTGAATCTCCCACCAATCAGCTTCATAGAATGACCCCTTTGGGTTCTAGTATTTTGAGAGAGGGAGAAAAATTGTTAGCCCTCTCTCCTCCAGTGATGTGGTCCCAATCTGGTTCAAGCATGGGCCTGTGGCTGCTATTAACTTTTTAAAAACAAGTGGGAAATTGTGATCGCGGAACTCCCATGTCACTTCTAGTCACACCCTAAGGTTGTAACTGTGTATGCAGCAGAATAAGACTGGTAAAGTGGACTAGATGACTTCACAGTGAAGGTGACGAGGTGCCATTTTTAAATGCTCTCCCCTTCCCTGATGTAAATTCCATGCAAACAAAAATCTAGCCCATTAGGGACAAAGGAAGCTGCCCAGCTCGTTCCTTGCTATGCTAGCTCTACTTGAAGGGGGTATTATTATTTAGCTTCCTGATTGTGACATAGGAAAGCCGTCAAAATTTCCCCTCAAGTGGATTTGAGTAGCTCCATCACCAAGTCCGAGGAATCAGTCCCTAATGACACTGGAGCCCTGTGCAGGTCAGGCAAATCAGTAGCATGTGGAAGTGTAATGAGAAAGGCAAAGGGCCTGATGGGAAGGCCACATTGCGCCTGGTGGGCCAGCCCAAACGCACCAGGGGCCCCAGCGATCGCTTTGGGGTCTGAGCGTGGGAATTGCAGGGTGGCAGAGATGGCAGGCGCATGAGAGACATGCACCGTTCTTCATTCCAGCCCTCCAGGAAAGGGCATTTGCGTGCCCCAAGCCCCCTTCTGCCCCCCTTCCTTTGACCCGAGGGAGGGAAGGTGAAGAGGAAAGGGTTAAGGAGGCAATTGCATGAAATCCCAGCCTGTCATTTCACGCTCCCCAAATGAAGTCCAGATGCCAGAGGAGCTGAGGCCGCTGCCTCCTCCTTCCAAATAAAGGCTGCGCATTCCTGCTTCTCAGCTGCCGGTGCCAGCGGGGCCAAGAACAACTCCCGATAAGCTCACCAGGGACGGAGCTGATCCATCTGGATCGTGTTAGGCAGAGCGCTCAGTGCCGGCGGCAAACTGGGGATGAACTGCAGGCCTCTCGCATGTGGGAAAAGCCAGAGGACGGGGAGGGAGGGGGAAGGGGGGCTCAGCCTGTGTCCTCCTCACCCTTCACTAGCCTCCCCACACCAGCTGGGCAGGATCCATAATGAGGCTGCCACTCTTGCTGCCTTCCCCTGATGCGGAAATACTTGGGTCTCCTTCCCTGCTTTCCTGTTCGCTTCTTTGGAATGATACCCTCTGTCAGCTCAGAGGCTTGACAGCTGGCACCTCTGGGCCCCCTCACCTCTTTTTTGATGCCCTGCTGACTGCTGAGGGCACACTAGCCCTGCCCACCATGGTCCCTAAGGGTTAAAATACCAGGGCTGGTGGAAGCTTCCAGCAGCCAAACTCCGGGTTGCATCTAGAAGCATCACCAACGACAAGTACAAAAGAAGTCACAGGCCTACGCCCATGTGCCCTCCTTCCAGGGCCGTAGCTCAGTCATAGAGCACATGTTTTGTGTGCAGGTTCCAGGTTCAGCCCACAGCATCTCTAGGTGGGGCTGGAAAGGAGTGCTGTCTGAATCTCCTGGAGAGCCATTGCTGGCCAGTGTAGCGACAGGCAAATCAGTCAGTTTTGCTTTCTCCCGCATTTGAATCTTTACAATCTCAGCTTCTTTCTCTGCCACATTTTATTTATATTTATTTATATTTATTTATTTATTTATTTATTTTTGCTACATTTATATCCCACCTTTCCTCCAAGGTGCCCAACGCAGCTTACCTGGTCCTCCTCCTTTCCATTTCATCCTCACAACAACCCTGTGAGGTAGATTAGGCTGAGAGTCAGTTACTGGCCCAAAGTCATCCAGTGAGCTTCATGGCCGAGTGGGGACTAGAACCCAGATCTCCTGAGTCCCAGTCCAATTCTCTAACCACAACACCACACTGGCTGTTTGAAGAACTTTGGTAAATTCTTAACAACAATGAACTGAAATGAAACTTTCATCCATCTGCACCAGCAAATTCAATAGGTTCAGCTATTCCCAGCATGGAGAGACCCATGTTGTACCTGGCTGCCATGTTGCTGTTAGGAAGAGAAGCCGGTCAGAAAAAAGGGGTGGCGACCCAAATTCAGCACTAACATGGTTGCATACCAAGGGATTCAAACCCAGACTCAAAGCCCTGGGCCTGGATGGACATATCTATCCATTCCAGTTTCTCCAACATTCAATTTTTAAAAATCTTAAGTTTGTTTTGTCCCAAATATGGAGAACTTTGTGAATTTTAGGAAATTCTTATCAAAACCAAACTGAAACTAGACCAGAGGTCTGATTCAGTATAAGGTAATGTCCTCTGAGGGGAGCAAGCAAAGGGATACTACTGTGTCCCCCATGAAAGCCAGAGGTTCACTCCATGTGGCTTATGAGCTATAAATCTTGGAACTCCCTGCCTCTGGAGGTCAGGCAGGCACCAACGCTATGTTGTTTTCAGTGCCCACTGAAGACATCTTTATTTCAATAAGCCTTCCTTGATTGGCCACCCACAGTGTTCATTGGTATTCTGTTTTAAATAATAATAATAATGATGATGATAATAATAATAATTTTTTTTTCTTTTTATCTTTTATTGTTCACTGCTTCAGAATCTGCTTAGATGTGGAGCAGTATATAAATATTGTAAATAAATAAATAATCAGCTACAATGAAGGAAGGCAGTAGGGGTGGGAGGGGGAGGAAGTTGTGGGGCAGCCCTTTGAGTAAGACCTTCGGACACCTGTCACAAGCAAATTCAGAAGAACGGGGACATGCAGAGGACATCACGGGCAATATCCAACTATGTCATTCCATTAGTGCAAATGGTGATGCGCTAGCGGACACTAGGTTCTGAACTGTGCACAAGAGAAGAATCCAACTAAAGTTACATTTGTGCAAGCACAGTTGTACATAACACTTCGGCAACACGTTGTGTAATGTGTTGTGCAATGCATTAGGTAACCAGCCGCACAACTGCTTGCACCACCAGTTGCACAAGGGAAAGATTCAGTGGAGCTCTGCCAGTGCTATTTGAGTTTGTGGAATGACACTGCTGGGTCATCGGTCAAAAGATAACGATTATCTTAACTCAAGTTCATCCTGAACATTGAAGATTTTTAAAAATTTTGTATGAAAATTTATATGCATTTTGGTGCACATCTAGCTGTCTGTCTATCTGATTTTTTTTTAATTCTACCTTTAAGGGTGGAACCTTCTGAAGCTGGCATACAACAGAAAAACCGCACAAAGTGGATACAATTCTAAAAATCCAAAAAAAGTGTTCCAATAATCCATGCAACCAGAGGTTGCCAATTAAAATAATTAAACATTAAACTTGCCAATAAAACCAACAGTGCCAACTTAATATCTGTCTAACATTGATATTTCTCCTAATGTGCACAACATGTCCTTAAAAATTAGATTTGCATCACTGGTGATTCAGCAGAGTTACCCTAGTAACTAGGGTGGTTAGTTCAGTTGGACTCTGAAATCTTTTTGGCAAATAAAACCGCCAGCATCATCAGAACATTTGCTGGGCAGCACCACTCTGCTTTATGACCCCTGCCCCCACCTCTTCCCCCATCAAATGGAGGGCTGGAAATGGGACAGGCCATGATAAAAGCGTGCCTGGCCAGAGCAGAAAATGTTTTAGGGGTTACTGATGCTGTATTTATTTATATGCCATCACCAGAGAACAGGCCCAAAGCTGGAGGAAACTGGTCAGGCCCCTGTCAAGTGTAGGCATTGTCAGGCTCCTGCACACCCCAGCAGAGGCCCACTGGCAAGAGCCCCCCGGACTCGCTCCTCCTCTTCACCCTTGCAGCCTGCTGGTTCCCCTGCCTCTCGCTGTGGCTGACAACGGTGGCAGTGGGCAGGAGGAGCAGGAGATGCCGCGGCCTCCTGGCTCCCTGCCTGCCAAGCAAGCAAGTGGTAGCAAGGAGGAAGAGCAGCAAGCAGCTGGTGACAGCTGCGGTGAGCAGGGAGACTCACGGAGGGAGGGGGCACTGAGGAGGTCTTGCCCAGGGACCCTTAAATGTCTGGAGCCAAGTGGTGGTGGGACAGACGAGGGAACTGCTCCCTGTAAGTCCCCCATGCCCGACACTAATGCAGCCGACTTCAGATTATCCTCCCTGAATTCATCTTTGACTTTTAGAAATTCCTTATTTCCTACACTTTAAATTTTCCAAATGGTTAATCACAGAATTCTCATTTTCTAACAACACGAAGTGTGTGTCTGTGTGTATGTTGTTATTTTAAAACAACAACAACAGCCAAACCTGTGATGAAAAATGCAGAGGTGTCCTCCTTTCTCTATGCTAGGGATGGACAAATTTAGTTTCTCTCAATTTCTTATTTTTCCAATCTATAGTTCAGTTCATCCTGAACTTCAAGAATTTTTTAAAAGTTTGCATGAAAATTTGTACACATTTTCACATGCATTTCTCGTAATACATGCATTTTTGTATGAAATTTTGCCCAATATACAAATTTTTGCAAGCAACGTTCCTAATATCATGCATTTTTAATGTTAGTTTCACTAGTATATTCATTTTTGTGTGCACTTGCCTCTAATATACCCATGTGTAAGCACGGTTTTTGATTGGAGAACTCTATTGTCAAATCTGGAGAAAATGCAAACTTTGAAGGATAATTGTGTTTTGGTTCAGGTTCAAAAGTGCAAAATTAGGTATGTGTTTCCCCCGCCATCCCTAGTCAATGCTCTCTTCCCCTCCTTATCTTATGCTACTGCTGTTCTCAGCCAACACTGAATAAATGCAGCATCCCCCAAACATCCACAGGATCTTGTTGAACACTTCCCCTTCCATGTGGAGGCGAACAGCAAAAAGAAGGTCAAACAGCACACAAGCAAAGGCCTCGCTCTTCTGCCTTGGGCATGTCATGAAAAATGTGCAAGAGCTCTTCCATGCTAGACTACTACATAAAACTATTGAACTGTGTGTGTGGGGGGGGGAGAAAAAGGACAGCATCCCCTTTCCTTCCTTCTAGAGGGAATTCAAAGCCCACACTGCTATTAGGAGATGCTCAACATCCCACCGTTGGCACATGGTTTGACAGGAGTGATTCAGTACCTGCTGAAATAGAAAATCGCGGTGTTAAGGAGCAGAGACTTCTCTCCTTGCCCGCTCTTCGATATTCATTAGCACATGATGCCAAGGCTTCCTGGGACCGTTCAAGGACTCAGCACACCTGAGACCAGCCGGCTCTCCCGCAGCTGGGCTTACAGCCATCTGGATGCTGCCGGCAGACTGCCAAGACCTCTTTCCAGCATTTGCCAAATGTTCCACTATCACATTTCTTATCTGCTGTGGACCATGGCTCCGGGAAAGCAAGGCATGCTAAGACCCTTTCCACCTGAGGCAGAGGCTAAAGGAACTGCCCTGACAAGGGAAACCCCCTCACCTCTGCCCACAAAGGCTGGACCTTTCCTTCAGAAGGAGCAAGAGAGTCTGCCTGAGGGAGAGCAGCATTTATGGTGGGATGGGGACGCTTCTTTTTCAGGTTTTGATAAGACTGGACATATCGCATCTTCCTTAAGGATGAGAGAATCAGTTTCATGATTCTCTCATCCCTTCAGGAACTCCCTGTGCATGACCTGTTGCTCAGCTCTGTGTGAATTAGATAGACAGACAGATATGATTTTATTGTGTGTTACATTATATCCCGTCTTTTCCTCCAAGGAGCCCAAGATGGTATACATGATCCCACTTCTCTCCATTTTATACTCACAACAACCCTGTGAGGTGGGCTAGGCTGAGAGTCAGTGGCTGGCCCAAAGTCACCCAGTGAGCTTCATGGCCAAAGAATCCGGGTCTCGTGAGTCCCAGGATAACACTCTAACCGCTACACCACACTGGCTCTCAGGTTTTGAACTTACTTAAGACACACCCCTGAACAACATATCATTACTACCAAATTGCAATGATACGTGAACTTTAGCACATAGGTTTGTCTGGGTGAGGTTTTGAGGCTCTCCCAATGCCCCGAATTTCAAAAGTGGTTTGCACAACAAATTGCTTTGCTCTTGGTAATGAACTGTCACTCCCTCAAATTATCACCAGTTCAAAACCAGGCCCCGTCACTGCAGGCTTTTAAGAAGGCTCTGAAAACGTACTACCTTACTCTGGCCTTCCCTGATTATGTTTCTACCAGACTAGGTTGCAGCTACAGCAGTCTGTCATAAGCTTTGCTGTATGCTGGTGATTGTTGTTCTTTAGAATGTTTGCTGCTGCTGCTGCTGTTTTTGTGTTTTTGCTGTTTTTAATACCATATCAGGTTTTATAATGTGTTTTATTGTTGCATGCCACCTTGGGAGGGCTCCTGCCCTGAAAGGTGGCCAAGAAATATTTAAAATAAATTAATAAAACTGCGCCGAGTATTTTGTGGTGAAAAACCACAGTGCTTTGGTGTCCCCACGGTAGTGCTGAGAATGTCCACAAACATATCAACCTTCCCACTTAAACTTGCTAAAAACCCATCTGCAAATAAAACAACGTATCAAACAATGGTCAGTGGCCATGCAGGCCATGAATGATGGGACTTCCATCCAACACATCTGGAGGATGCCAGGTTGGGGAAGGCTGTGAGCGACAGCATTACACTGGTGATCCTTAGGTGTGTGCATTCACTACCTTTGTGCAGCAGGTTCTGCTCCCTCAGAAATATTCTGGTCCATGTTGGGTTAATGTACCCCCCACACACATGCGCTCACCCACAGAGCTATCACAGGAAGCTGCAATGGATGCAACACGTCTGTCTTGAGAAACGGTTTTGTCTGGGTGGGTTTGGGGTGCTGCTGGCTGAGTGTCATAGGGCAATTCTACGCATTGAAAATGAAACAGTACGATTTGGAACTCAGGGGAATAACTGGGGGCCAGTTTCAAGGCTTGCCTGACGGTACTGCAAACCCAACTATCGATATGTATAAATTAGCATATGCAAATGTTATGCAAATCAGTGTCCTCTTTCCCCCCTCTTTTTGGGGTGATTCATTTCCTCTTGTCTGGCAATCCATAAATGGCCATCCTATCCACAAAGTACCATGCGTTGCAATCCAAACAGTGTGCCCCCAAATACCCTGCAAAGGGACAAAAGATGTCCCAAGTCTCAAGCTGCACTCAGTAACACAGCTGTAGGCTGCTGAGTGCAGAGCCCATGTTACCCAGGACACGTGGGGCGTTTCCCGCATATCGAGGGAGGTCCCAAACCCCAAGAGGAGTCCTTAGGTGAGGCTGGCATACAATAAGTTAACAGGAGCCGCAAGTCCTTGGAACTGGTCCTCAGTCCCGCCCCTCCCTGTGTCCCCTTCATCAACTCTGCCTTGGGCCTGATGGGGAAAGGCCTGGAAATCCCTCTGATTCTGCTGTACTTGGAGGAAGAAAAAAACCACTCTGTTTTACAAGCCTTCGTTCACTATTGTTTATATAAACAGGTAAATTGTTTCGTATCTCAATTAAAAACATCTGCCACATAAATGAATACCAATTAACTCATCCTGTTTTTAATTACTCTGTTAATTACACACAGGCAGCAGCCAGGATGGCATGGGAATAAGGGAAAGCATGCAAGCGAGAGAATCCACTCCCCCCACCCCCACCCCCACCCCACCATACGCACACCAATTCACGGTTGGCGCAGATCTGAAATATGCCCGGCTAATGATGGATTAAGGTGGGAATGGCTTGTAGCCATCAAGAAGGGTATTTGCAATGCACTTCTCGACTGTTTGGGGAAGAGCGCAGGAGAAGCGAGCATCAAGAATCAGTCCCCTTCCCTCCTCCCCCTGCACCACCTCCTGCATCTGCACAGCTCCTCCTCCACTCTGCACCCACCTCCCGGGATAGTCGGAGATGGCTCAGCCAGCTGCAGGGTGCGAGCTCACTGCCTAGCTCAACGGATTACCCAGGACTTACACGGGTGATACTACCCAGGTGTGGCACAACGGGAACTTCTCGAACGCCAATGAAAGGAACAGGAGCTGCACATGAGCATGCTCCGCGCATAAGGGGGGAGTCCAGATGTTTGATTTTAAGTCTCAAAAACAGCTGAGTTCGCTGGATGTTCTGCGCACCATACATGCCACCTCTCCGCTACTCCTTCCTGGCTGTCTGCGCTGAGCAGCTTTCTCTCCCCTCCTCTCGCTGCAGGAAACATTGCACTTGCAAAACTCCAAGACATTTGCCAGAAAGCAGAACCATGTGGCACAGACCTTGGCAATACACGCCCTGCCACTGCAATTTTGCTTTTCTTTTGGTGGGTGCACACATGGGAAGATGGTGACTGGGGTGGGGGGTGGGCGTTACTACTGATGGGAGCGTACTAGTAGAGTGCCTTCTGAAATGACATCTTTCTGGTTTAATGATGGGTTCTCTGCTACTGTCTGCAAAGGGACCTTCCGTGTAGTCAGCAAGGTAGCAAAGGCCATTCTTAGTGGCTGCTCTTCAGGTTTGAAACTCTCTTCCTAAACCTGAGTTTCTTCCAGAGTGTCCGCAAGTTCAGAGTGTCTGAACTTTCTGTTCAGGCAAATATTAGGGATCAGCAGGGGGTTTCTTGCAACAGTTTCTTGCAACGGTAGCTTTTATTTTTAAATTTTTCTACATGCATGTCTTCTATTGTGATTTTTAATGTTGTTACCACTCTGACCCCGTTAAGATTGGAATGGGTTAGAAATCTACATGAACAAGAATGTGCTCAAGGAAATGTGTTGGCAATAGGTGTAAGGGCTCTTTCCCTAGTAAGGACTATCCACTTTTCTCTTCTTGTATCTTTTCCCTTGCAGGGGTTAAAGCAGCATGGAGGGAAAACTTTAAGAAGCCTTTCTCCCTATGTATAATTTAAAAAAAATATGCATGGTGTGGAGAAATTAGGGGAGAGAGAGAGAGAGAGGTTTTTCTCCCTTGTAATACCAGAACTAGGGGTGACCCAATGGCACTGGTGGCCAGAAGATTCTGGACAGACAAAAGGAGGTATAGCACATAACTGGAAGCTCCAAAGGAACCATGATGATAACATTTGGGAGAATATGATTATGTATAACTTTACTCAGCAAGTGCAGAAAGGAATTCTAATTTTAAGAAAGATATCATGACACCATGGTTTCCATTTATTTCCTCTGTGGAAGCCCTTCAGACTTTTGATCACATTCCAACCAAGTACAGCTGTCTATATTTTTTCTGACTAACACACACACGCGCACGCACGCATGCACGCACACTCACGAAGAGCTGCCTCAAGGCATTGTGCTGCTTGAGGCAGATCAGCCAGTGGTGCCCACTCCTCAAGTCAAGGGGTACAGTACTCAAGCCCAACCAAGTTATTCTGGCACCTGATGCAGAAAATCCCACCACCGCTTCTCCCTGTCCCTGGCAGTAAACATGCAATAATGCTAAAATACAATAATAAAAAATTAACAACTAACAATTTGTTGCCTTTACACGATACCAAAAATCCGCTGTCTGAGGCAGCTGCCTCGCTCTGCGTAATGGGAGGGACGACTGTGCACACGACAGACCCCCCCCCCCCCATGTGTGCTATGTAGCTTGCATTTTCATTCCTCCATTAGACTGTGAGCTTAGGCCGATCCACTCTGGCCATTCCACAAGCATGTCGGCAATGGACTGAGAATTAGCGACTTTATTACTTTAGTGATTTTTAATATTATTATGCATGTTCTTTTTTGTTGCCTTTAAAAAAAACCACCCTTCATTTCCAAATAAACATTTCTTCAGGGTGAAAAAGGACGCAGAGGGGGCATAATTCACTGGTGGAATCAAGGGCGGGGGAGGAGCTGTGCCGGCTCCAGGGTCCGGGGCCCTTGGGCAAGGCACCCTCTGTGGGCCCCTCCCTCCGGGAGCCCACCTGCCCACCGCCGCGGCCAGCAGCTGCCTCGGCCCCTCCTCTTCCTCCCCCTTGCTCCCACTGGCTTGCTTGACAGGCAGGGCGCCAGGGAGCCAGGAGGCCGCAGCATCTCCTGCTCCTCCTCCTTGTCTGGGCCAGAGAGGGAGGCAGGCTGCAGTGGCGAAGCGGAGGGGCAGGTCCAGGCGGCTCCTGTCAGTGGGCCGCTGGTGGCAGGCGGGCTCTCGGCAGTGCTGAGCCATCCCTACCCTTGATGCTTGAGGAGGAGTCTCTCAGTGGCCACGAGTCATGAAGGCTGATCAGGACCGACAATACAACAACTGGGATGGCAACACTGGTGATGATAGAGAATATATACACGAATATTTGAGAGTTGCATGCTGTCTGTGCAGGCTAAAAACATATAGTAAAACAACAGAGGAAATATTATTGTGCTGTGATGTCCTACAAATTACCAGAAGTACCAAGTAAAACCCAAACCAAATGCGTTGGACACAGTCTTCATCAGTGGTCTAGTACATAAACAATGGTCTAATGTGGAAAAGGTATAGAAAGTAAGACAACTTATATATACAGACACATTTTACAGGCCACGTTCCTTGCAATTGCAAACAGCAAAACAGAATCTCCAGGTGAAATGGCAGGCTACCTCCAAATATTGGCATTGGTGGGAGTGGATTGCTGTTGTCCTGGCCTTGTTTGTAGCATTCTGAGAGGCATTTAATCAGCCACTGTGGGAGGCAGGATGATGGACTAGATCAGGGGTCCCCAGTAGTTTTGGACCCGTGGAAACATTTGGGAATTTGAGAAACTGCTGTGGGCACCACCACAAAATGGCTCCCACAGAGGATGTGGCCTGTCACAAAATGGCTGCCGTGCAGGGCCTGGCTAGTCAAGAGGTGTGCGGAGGAGAGAGAAATAGTGAGGCTAGAGGCTGGGAGGGAGGGGGAAATGGAAGAGTTGCTTCCTGGCCAGCTGAGTCTTCTTCCGTCCACACAGACCTTTCCCCTTTGCGCTCTCCCTCTCTCTGCTCTCCCAGCCCCTGGCCACGCTTGTTCGCTCCCCCAACCCCCTTCCTCGCTATTTCTCTCCCCCCGCCACCCCGAGCCTTCTTCTTCCTCCCCTCTCCCAGCCTCTTGCCTCGCTCCTTCGCTCCCCTCTCCCCTTGGCCTTGCTTTCTCTTCCTGCCTGCTGAGCAACTGATCCGCGGCAGCTCAGGAACAGGAAGGGGAACCTGGCGCCCCAACGTTTTCCAATGTTTTATTAACTTAATTTTTCAAGGGGGCTTTTACATTTGTGCAAATTTGCACTGTGAAAATGTGCAAATTCCCCTGAAACACTTTAGCCTATGGGTGAAACGCACATTTTTGGCTGTGTTTTTTATTTTGCGCATTTTTTATGATGAAATTTGCACAAAATTTTGGAAAGTTAGAAAACTGGGCTGCGGAATTCACCCAATGGGAAATACCAGTCCACTACAGAATCCACAGGTCGGATTCATGAAAATCTGAACTCATTTGCTTCCATTGCGAATCTCTCTGACATTCCTAGAAAAAAACCCTGCCTGAAACCCTGAAGAGCCTTTGCTGCCAATCTGTGTAGACAATACTGGGCAAGATGGACCCAGGTTCTGACTCGCTATAGGGGCGTCGTCCTATGCATGTTTAGACCGAAAAAAGTCCATGGCTGGCTGGGGAATGCTGGGAGTTGTGGGACTTTCTCTCTCTCTCAACGTGCATAGGGTGGCGCCACTTCGGATGTTCCTTTGTTCCTGCAAAATAGGTTTTAGCACTGGAGGGGGCGAGAGTGTGACCGCAGTCCAGCTGGCATCTTTGTCAAGGGGTCTGGCTGGGCACTTGAAAGATCCGGGGCCCAGGCTCACAGGACACAAATCTGCATAAGCTAATTTATACCCGTGTAGGCAAACTGAGAAAGAATGACTACAATTTATTTCAGTTTCACAGGAAGCAAAGGCAGCCAATTAATTTCTCATCCAAATAATCTCAAATAAAATAAATTCTTGAATTAATTTGCACCCAGGCCCAAACCAATGGTAAAAGATTCCCCCCCGCCGCCATGCTTAATTGCCATGCAAGGAAAAAAATTATTGGGGTGTGTGGGTGCTGCAGCATGTGGGAAGGGGAGAGTTAACCCTTCCCTCCCCAGCTGCAATTCCCCTTGAAAATTGTGCCTTGCATAGCAATAAAGCGGAGAACAAAAAAACCCTTCTAATGGCACAAAGGGACACTCAGGGCCCTGGGAAATAGATCCAGGGCTCTGGGAAATAGATCCGGGGCTCTGGGAAATAGATCCAGGGGCCTGGGAAATAGAGCTAGGGGCCTGGGAAATAGATCTGGGGCCTGGGCACTTCCTGGCTCTAGCTGCACTATGTATCGCCTGGTGTCACCTGGACCCAACCGAGTTAAGGAGAACAACATGTTTTTTGGGCTGTGTTTTTAAACGGCACAGCTGCCTGTCTCCCACCGAGGCAGACTGCGACGGGGACCGGGAGAGGGGAATGGCACAGGCCTGTCCAATAGAGCCCCTCTGAACAGGCGGCATGTTGGTGTTGCTGAGCGCCCTCTCAGGCTGTTGGCTCATGGGGCCAGATTCCCTTAATCCTTCTCTTCTTGCACGCATCCTAGTTGTGGGAAGCTTTCCAAGCGAGCAGATGGAGCAGTTGGAGCCGGGGGAGTGGGGATGAGGGGAGGGAGAAGTGGGGAAGGGAGAGAAAGGAACGTAGCTGTAGCAGTTCCTAGCATCAGTAAAGGGAAGAAGAGAATCCACCCCCCCTTCACATGCTATGTATTTTGCAAGCGAACCTTTTTTTGTGCTTTTCAGCTGCACCGAAAAAGTCATTGCAGGTTCAGCTTTGCTGTGCGACTTTGAAAGTGCATGAAATAACAGAGCGTCCTATGGCAGAGAAAGTGAGAAGAATGAAGACACTCCCCCCCACCCCACATCTTCCTTCATGCCTAGGAGCCAAGGAGCTAGAAAATGTGTGCCAGCTTGGAAAGGGGGGGAGGGGGAAGCGACCTCGTTCCAAAAGCTCAGCATGATAATTAGTAAGAGGTGGCAGAAAGGAACCCTGCAAGCTGCAGAGCCCTGGAGGTAAATGATTGGCCCCACTGACACATCATGAACACCCATCTCCCCCTGCAGCCCAGCACCATGTCTAGCAATTTTTGTGAACCGCCCAGACAGCTTCGGCTATTGGGTGGTACAGAAATGAAATGGATAAATAAATAAATAACAAGATGGCTAAAATACAGGGAGGATGTGAAATTCTGAAACGCATAGTCATTTGGGAGCGAGTTTTCTGTGCTGCTGAAAAAGCAGCAAAATGCAAAACTAAAAAGATGCTTCATTAAAAAAGAGAAGGAACGACGGGATGGAGAAGCGCTCCTTCCAACCAGGCAGCTGTGGCGCAAACCCCAGGATCTATGAGACCTTTTGCGCACTGGAGTCCCCAGTGTGCTTCTCTTTGGTCTGGATGCAGGACAATGCACAGCGCCTATCCCAGGCCCCCTTTGCCACTTCGGTGTCTAGGGAAGTGCGACACATTCCACAAACAGACACAAAGAAGGTGCTCAGGGCTCCTACGCCTTGCGCCAACTCCATCAGCTCACATTTCCCAAGAACTCCAGGGAGGGAGCCCCTAGGCTCAACCTGGTGCCCTCCAGCTGTGTGGGAGCACAACTCCCATTGGCTCTGATGGCTGGGAGTGATGGGAATTGCAGCCCAACTCATTTGGAGGGCACCAGGTTGGGGAAGGCTGCACTTGTGAATAAAGGCAACCAGACTGTGATCACACTGGTGTTTTCTAGGCGAAAGTATACTTTCTGGAGTTAAGGGAGTTTGCCATGGCAGCAAATGAATGCGCTATCAATGGCTGCTAGTCCTCATGGCTATATGCTACCTCCAGTATCAGAGGCAGTGTGCCTACTGTATGTACACCAGTTGCTGGGGAACATGGGCGGGAGGGCGCTGTTGCACTCATGCCCTGCTTGTGGGTTTCCCACGGGCAGCTGGTTGGCCACTGCGGGAACCGAATGCTGGACTAGATGGCCTGATCCAGCAGGGCTCTTCTGATGTTCTGATGTTCACTTGGTTTGTGCCGCTTGCTCTCCAGCCTGCTAAGGGGTGCTCACGTTGTGTGAATAATGTGGCTCTATTTTCAGAGCATGGACTGGGTGACACTGGGCTGACAGAAGTATCCTCGGGTTGAAGGCACTGTCAGCTCCACCATCTTGTCTACTGTTCCTAGGAAACAGGGACCAGGCAGCTGGGCCGCTTCCTGTCAGAACAGGTGGGAAGCTGAGCCCTTACTGATCTCACCACTGGACAAAGGAGTTGGCTACCAGCTCACCCAGCGAACGGCACCACTGTTTACCAGCTGTCTTGTGCTCAGGGGACGCGAATGTCCTCCCTGGCCACCGTGAGTAAACACAGCAGCACGGTCTAGCCTGGCCTTGGGTGCAGCTGCAGCCAGGGAACCAGAGGAGGCTCCAGCATGTTGAAAAGACAGGTGAGGAGGAGGAGGAACAGGTATTTGCATGCTGTATCCAAGATAGGACCATGAACCTGTGTCTCTAAAACCATGGGATGGCAAGCCCAGGAAAATGTATCTAACAAAAGCTGCAGGCTGAACAGTATTCCAAACTAAACTTCATTTAAAGAGAAGGCTGCAAATAGTCCTCGAGGATCTGGAGAAAAGTTCTGAAAATGGCATGGTTTCCTAAAAACACAGAAAAGGGGGAGTGGGCAGTGATTTCAAAGACTGGGTGATGGGCACTGAAGTTGAATTCTTGTACAAGCACAACTGGCAGCTGTGTATCCCCCAATCTATTTCTCTGATCCCTCTTCTCTTGAACTAGAGTGGAGTCCCCATCAAGGTTTTCTCTAGGGGTCCCATACAAGGCTTAATTTGAGCTGGAGCTCAAACCCCAAACCTGTTTCCTCCTAGCACCAGGGCTCAGTCTGCATCATTTAAAGGAATAAGAGTGCCTTTGAGCATGTGCAAAGTGCCTCTCCTTCACCACTCAGATGTTGCAGCCAGCGTTCCCTCAGCTGGGCTTAGGAGCAAGGCAAAGGAGGAGGAGAATGGAAGACGGAGAAGCCTGACCGGGAGCAAGGCAGAGGGGGATAGTTCGGGAAAATCCATGAGCCTGGATCCAGATTCACTCAACAGCCGGGTGCTCCTTGGAGGTGGGTGGGAGGGAGGGTGCACAATGCTGGGTGGAGATCCAGATGCTACTGCCTGCCTCCCAGATACTATCCATCAATGGCGAGAGGGGGCATAGCTCCGTGGCAGAGCCCCTGCTTTGCATGCAGAAAGTCCCAGGTTCAATCCCCAGCAGCATCTCCAGGTAGGGCTGGAAAAATTCCTGCCTGAAACCCTGGGGAGCCATTGCTGCCAGCCAGCATCAAAAATACTGGGCCAGATGAACTCAGTCTAAGGCAGCTTCAGACAGCTGCTTCCTGCCACTCATACCGGCATATAGAGGCTGCCTTCTATTGAGCTGGAATATGGGTCCTTTTAGCCCAGGGGTGAAAAACTTCAGGCTCCAGGGCCAAATCTGGCCTTCTGGCATTCACTGGATGGCCATGCCCCCTTCCCCTGGCCCCACACACTTTCCCCCGCCTGGCAATTGTTTGACAGTTTCCCAGCTTTCGTGCACTCCCCCCCCCCCAGTATAAAAGGTTGGAATGCCTCTCAGATGGCTCAGTGAGTGGGAGTAAAAGCTTGAAGCTAAAGTATGCTGGTATTCTGGCCACACCCCTTTTGCCTTTGTCCCACCCCTTTTGCCTTTAGCTCCACTGGAATGCGGCCCCCAAGAGCATCTCCGAAATGGAATTTGGCCCTCAGGCTGAAAGAGGTTCAACACCCCTAGTCTAGCCCACAGCACCTCTTCAAGGTTTGGGGCTGAAATCCCTCTGCTGTGGATTTATTGATGACATTGTCATTATCATTATCCCACCTTTCCTCCAACCGGCTTAGAGGAACACACATGAGTCCCCACCTCCCAGTTTAACCTCACGACACCCCTATGCGGTAAATTAGGCTGAGAGTATGTGACTGGCCAACAGTCACTTCACAATGGCAGCTTTGTACCTGGGCCTCCCAAGTCCTAGTCCAACACGCTAACCACTACACCGCAGTGCCTCTCTGACTAAGGACTGAAAGTGGGGCCCTCCACATGCAGGGTGTGTGCTCCATGATGGAGCTACCAAACTGTCCTCTCCTCTCCTTCCACCAGGTTGCCACGGGAGTCAGAAATGCCTCCCCAGCCTCTCTCTCTCTCTGCTTTTCTACCCCTTCGTCTTGCCACAGGTGGTCCTGTCCCCGAGCCATATGTCACGAATTAAGCAAACGCTCAATCCCAAAATGTGGGAATGGAAACAAATGGAAGAAACGAGCAAAGCAGAGGTCCGATCTTGCAGTCCCGGCCTGGGCTCCCCAGCTTGCTGAGAAGCTGAAGGCACCAGGCAGTGCGCTGGGTGGGCAGTGCCAGCTAAGCTGAGGCTGCAAGGCGGACAGGAGCCACCAGTATCCGTTGGAGATGGATTGGTGCAAGCTCCAGAAACAAACCAAAGTGAAATGCAGTCTGTGTGTGGTGGGTGTGTAGAAGAGGGAATGATGCATTCCCATTGCTGGAGGGAAAGATGCATTCCCATTGCTTCGGGGTGTCACTTCGTTCCTACTCGCTTCCTATGCCCTCTCTCTGATTCCTCACCACTTCACTTAATATAGAGCATCCCCCCGCCACCTGCTTTCATCCTGTTTCCTCTCTCTCTCTTATGTAGTTATTCCTCAATTTTACAAACTGCCCTTCTTCCCCAAGGGATCCCAGGACAGAATATGCAACATTACAGACAAACACACAAATCCAATATATAAAACCACAGCACATTAAAAGGCCAAATTAAAACAGCAACCCTTCAACCAGCGAGACAAACCAGAACACAACAATCCATTCTGTTTGAAAATAATCCAGAATCTAAGGTAAAATTCTGAAATATTAAAATGCTTGGCCAAAATTTTAATTTGGTGCCAAAAAGACAACAAAGTCAGTGGCAATTGGTATCTCCCTTGAGAGGGCATTCCAAAGTCAGGGTGCCACAACGGGGAAGCCCCCTCCTTTTGGAAATGCGTAGTGTATGTCTCCCACTGATGGTGTTCAGAGAAGGGCCTCCTCTTGTGGAGGCTGGTGCCTCCAGTATCGGGGGGGGGAGGGATCCAGTCTGGGTTTCAGTCAGAACCAGTCAGAACTCTAAATGAGTTTAAATGCCAGGCACCATTCTGAATTTGCAACCCTGCTCAGAGGGTGCCATGTTGTGTGAAACCGGCCACTGAGGGTTATTAGAGGTTAAGCAACCCTCGCATAACCCTTCGATATGTGAGGGTTGTTTAGCCCTCAAATACCCCTCGGTGGCTGGGTTTGCACAACATGGCAACCCCCGAGCAGGGGTACTGAAAATGCTCCCGGCATAAACCACAGCTCATCGGGGTTAAACAACCCCCAACGAGCCCAGAGTGTCCTGTGAATTCGGTCACTGGCTGCATTTCTGCCAGGGTGGCCACTTATGCGTTTCCAAAAAAGAGAAGATGAATTGCCAAAAAAGAGGACAACAACTTGCATGATATTTGCATATGCTAAATCACACATATACGTAGATGCAGACTTGGAAATAATAACTATTTAAATAGAAATACAATACATCTCACCTAGTGGAGAAGGCTGACCAGGTGACCTGCGGCTGTCCAGGGGCTCTCGGTGGATGGGCAGCTTCAGGGCCCCTGTGGCTCTCCCTTCCCACGGCTCTTTGGCTTCCAGCCAGACTTGGACTGGGCAGCCCTTCAAATGGAGGGAGGTCCTCCAGCAGCCCCTCAAATAGAGGACCGCCCTGGGAAAAGTCAGATGCCTGCCCACCCTAGCTTTAGGGAACTGTTTTGTTCCACACGGCTTTTCATGGTTTTTAAACTCTGCTCTCTGATTTGTTTTTGTTTTTTTGATGTTCTCTTCTGTTTTAATTGGACGTTTTGATATGTATTATTGTGTTTTAAAATGTATATTGCCATGGGAACCTTTGGGGGCTAAATGGCAGTTACACACACGCACACACACCACACACGTACTCCTCCTCCTCTTACTATAAAGCCTTTTAAGTTCTTGTGGCTACGTATGTTCACATCCGTCCTTTCCTAACTTTGTTTTTCCCTCCCCTCCATTCCATTTCCTCTGTTATCTCCCCATCTATCAAATTTAAACTATAACTCCTTCAGGACAGAGACCTGTCTTGTAAATGTACTCTGATGATAACCCTGCATTGAATAACAATAAACCTCCTTAAAATGGCTTGGTATCTTCTTCCCTCTGTCTCCTTCTGTTTGAGGCACATTAGACAAGGCAGCTGACAATGACACAGGGGAAGCTGGTGGTGTCTTGGGAGAGGGCCTTTTTGGTGGTGGCTCCCCATCTGTGCAACTCTCTCCCCAGCAAAGCTCACATGAACCCTCTGCTGCTCTCTTTCCAGGTCTAAGGCAACCCCCCCGCCCCTTCCCTCTATTGTTGTGAGGTTTGCTTTTGCTGCTTTTATCTGCTGTTTTAATCTTGTTATTTTATTGTATTTCATATTGTTGACTGATTTTGTTGAAGCTTGTGTGAACAGGCTTGGAAAATGTAATTGAAGGAAAGGATAGAAATTAAACAAGAACAAGGATTGTCACATGATCAGGAACCTCCTAAATACCTCCCAACACTCCAGGCAGAAAGAGGGGTGTGAAAAAAGCTGTGGCTCAGTGGTGGAGAAGGTTCCCGATTCAAACACCAGCAGCATCTCAAGGTAGGATGGAAATACTCCTGCCTGAATCCCTGGAGAGCTGCTGCCAGTCAGTGCTGGGCCAGCAACAGCCTGACTCTGTATAAGGCAGATTCGTACATTGGTTCCCTGTCTGCATGAGCCCCCGGACTGCCATAAAGAAGAAAGATGAAATAAAATACAACTTGAAAAAACTATTTATGAAGTGCCATATCTCATTTTAGTGCAGCCGTATCTCATTTTAGAAAGTAATTTGGTCCCCAGGGGTTGGAAATTGTTCTGTATCCTCAGAAAACAGTGCTGGGAACAGTCCGGGATGTGCCAGCTGTTGGGGAGATGAGCCAAGCCACTGAGCCAAGCGCTCCTGGTAGGACTCGGGAGCCTGATTTCAATGCTCGTGGTTGTGGACACAACCCTGCACACAGCTGGCCACCTTCCAGCTTCGCCTCCCGATTTCAGTGAGCTCCCCTTCCCCAAGAGTCTTCAGGGGCTCGTGCCCTCAATTCCTTATTGTGGCACACACCCGTCTGTTCTAAGGCCAGGATCACAGCAGCCAGACATGGCGTGATGGGCACTCAAACTGGAACCATCTGCGGGCTGCCGCAAATCGCAGAGGGGGTGGGGGGAGTTGTTGAAGTAAGGGGGAGATCGACGTCCCCACTGTGAGGCTTCTCCTCATTTGCTTAAAGTAGGCCTTGTAACAGCTGGACTAAACAGTCTGCTTCCCCTTCCTGACGCTTACATTTTACTGAGAGGCATCGAGGTTCAGACTGAACTATATCATGTTATTACTTCACTTTCTGCGGGGTCGAAACCTGGCACAGGAGTTCTGGGGCAGACCTCTGCTAGGCCTCATCTCACACCAAGTGCCGCCCCTTTCCTGCCACTCGACCACGGAGGCTCAGGTCCGGGGTTTTTCCCCTCATCCACCTTACAGATCAGCCTTCCCTGACGAGGTGCCCTCCACATGTTTCGGATGACAGCTCCCATCATCTCTGCTCACTGGCCAGCACTGATGGCTGTTGTCACTCAAAAATGTCTGGAGGGCAAAAGGTTGGGGAAGGCTGCCATAGAGCAGCCCAGGCCAACAAAGCTTTCTTCACCCAGCGCTGTTTCCAGGGAGAGGCAAAGTGGGCAGCCAGTCGCCTAGTGTGCCAAGACACCCAGCGTGCCAGGCGCCCCTGGGGAACCAACCACAGTAGTAGCTGGGCAAAGCTGGGTATGCAATACAGGAAAGCACTGGGTTGGCCAGTGCAGGCTGCAGCCACAGGCCGTCTGAAATCCCAAGATTTTCCCAAGTGCGAGAGGAATGAGCTGAAGCAATCAGCTAACTAACTTTGGGGGCTGCGCAGCCAATTTGCACAAGTGAAAATGTGAAAGTGGGTTCCATGTTGCAGGCTGGAAATTGAGGTGGGTCTCGGGTCTGGACAGGTTGAAGACCACTGGTTTGAGAACATCAGAAGAGCCCTGCTGGATCAAACCAAGGGTCCATCTAGTCCATAATTCTGTTCTCACAGTGGCCAACCAGCTGTCGACCGGGAACCCACAAGCAGGGCATGAGCACAACAGCACCTTCCCACCCATGTTCCCCAGCAACTGGTGTACATAAGCTCACTGGCTCTGGTACTGGAGGGAGCACATAGCCTTCAAGTCTAGTAGCCATTAATAGCCTTTTCCTCCAGGAATTTGTCTAACCCCCCTCTAAAGCCATCCAAATTGGTGGCCATCAACACATCCTGTGGTAGAGAATTCCATAGTTTAACTCAGCGCTGTGTGAAGAAGCCCTTCCTTTTCTCTGTCCTGAATCTCCCACCAATCAGCTTCATGGGATGACCCCGGGTTCTAAAGGATGCAAATATTATGTTCTAAACAAATGTTTAAAGCACTGTACAGTACAGTGACACTGATAAACGCTACCGTGTTAAAGAAAGAAATTAAAAATGGAAGATATCAATATCCCAAGAAATTCATGTCCCCTGCCCCCCAAAACCCATTTCATGTTGTTAAGGAATAGCGGCAGCCTGGGGGAGGCCAAAACTCTCTAAGACAGCCCTGCCTTCAAACTCTCTCTCCCTGCTCACAACCACCCAAGTCCTTGCCCCATGGATCCCTGACCTCAAATCTATTTCTCAGGGCTCTAGATCCCTCCCACAGAGCCCTGAATGTCCATTGGTGCCAATCAAAGGGTTTTCCCCTCAGCTTCATTGCCATGCAGGGGACAATTTTCAAGGGGAATTGCAGCTGGGGGGTGGAGGATTAACTCCCCCCTTCCCACATGCCCCCTCAAAAACCCTTTCCCTGCATGGCAATGAAGCTTACAAAAACACACATCCTTTTTCTTTTGGTTGGGGATGATCTGTATCAAAGAACAAATTAATTGAAGAAATATTTTATTTGAGATGGTTTACATGAGAATTTAATTGACTTGCTTTATCTCCTGTGAAATTTAAATAAATAGTCATAATTATTTCTGAATGTGCATATAGAGATATAAATTAGCATATGCAGATTTTATGCAGATTTGCATCCTATGGGCCTAGGCCCTGAATCTTTGAAGTGCCTGGCGGTACTCCTGCACTCAAGCCAGATTCCTCTTGCTGGAGTTAAGTTTATTCCATTGCTACCTCAGTCTTTCATGGGTCTCAGTTCTTTCCAGCATTGGTCTGGACAGTGTCAACGGGAAAGTGCGCAAGGGTACAATCCAGCTGGCAGGGGAATGCTGGGGGGATTACACACTAATTGTCTCCTCTCATTTACATCAGAAATAAACTGGAATCCTGACCCATTCCAAATCAACTGGGAATGAATGTCCCTCTAGTTGTGCCTACAACACACACACATACACACACATTCATGCAGCAACTCAGCCTCTGCACCCAACAGCTGGATTTCATTCATTTCTCAGTCTATCAGCAAGGCAGAGGGAGCTACCTTATAAATAGCCATTATGTCATTGAGAAAATAGAAACTCTCACCCACAAAGTCTGACTCCATCCCGCAACACGCACCCTCTTCGTTAGTTCCTCCAATGGTTCATCATTTGCTTTGCTATTGCAACAGCTACACCCAACTGCATTCCTTATCAGGGGCTTGCTAAGCCTGGGCTCAGGGACCCCTGCCCTCGCATGGATTGCCCAGGGCCCTGGATCTATTCCACAGAGTGTCCACTGATCTCAATGGAAGGGTTTCCTTTCTCAGCTTAGTTATCATGCCAGGGGCAATTTTCAAGTGAGATTGTACCTGGGGAGGGAAGGGATAACTCTCCCATCTCTACATGCTGCACCTGCCCCCTCCTGCCACATCCCCCTCCACATGGCAATTAAGCTGGGGGGGGGGTGAACCCTTCCATTGCTGCCAAGGGAAAGTTTGGGCCCTGAATATTGTAAGTGCCTAGCAATGCCTCTGTTCCTTACCATTACAAGTGGAAAGAGAAAGGATGGAGGCCCAGTTCCCCTGGACAGGCCTTGAAACATTGAGGGAGGAGGCATGGATTGGTGGTAGTAGAGATGGCACATTGTTACTTCTTCACATATAGCACAGACTTAAATGATAGAATTCACTTCCACAAGATGTAGCAATGGCCACCAATTTGGATGGCTTTAAAAGGGGACTGGACAATTTCATGGAGGAGAAGGCTATCAGTAGCTACTAGTCCTGATGGCTATCTGCTACCTCCAGTATCAAAGGCAGTATGCCTGTGTACACCAGTCACTGGGGAACATGGGTGGGAGGGTGCTGTTGCACTCGTGTCCTGCTTGTGGGCTTCCTGTGGGCAGCCGGTTGGCCACCGTGTGAACAGCATGCTGGACTAGATGGACCCTGGGTCTGATCCAGCCTCAGGGCTCTTCTGATGTTCTTCCGGCAGACTGCATGACCAGGTTTGGTTTGGACATGGTCTGGTTAAAGTGAACCACGTTCTTTATCCCTTCAACTCCTCTCCCCTCTCTACCAGTGCTGCACGCCACTATGTCGCGTGAAGTGGTCCAGAGGTTTGGGCAGCAGCAACGTCCAGAAGGGAGGGGGAAGCAGCTGTGTCAGTCTTTTGCAGCAAAAGCAACCAAGAGACTTGTAGCACCTTAAAGACTAATACATTTATTTTTAATAAACAAAAAGCTTTCATGGACAAGAGCCTACTTCATGAGACGAATATCCAGGTAGGCATGATTCATTCACATATCATCTACATACTGTGGAGTCAACCAGAAGACTGTGAGCTCACTGGGCAAGGACTGGAACCAAAATCTTCTCTGTACATTAGGGGTATCGAAACCCTTTCAGCCCGAGGGCGGAAGTCAATTTTGGAGATGCTCTCAGGGGCCAAATTCCAGTGGTGGGTGGGGCCAGAGGCAAAAAGTGTGGGCCCAAAATACAGAGTAAAAACCAGGATGCTTGTTTTATGGAGTGATGAAAGGATATCATGATATGATGGCATGGTGCACGTGAAGAGTCAAAAGGATCCCAAACACCATTGCCTCCAAATCACTGCATCAGAACAGAACCTTCCTGGAATCACTGCATCAGGATAGAACCTTCCTGGAAATCAACTCCCCAACACAGCATGCAAACTTCAGCAAGCCCAATACACAAGCCTCTTCCAGGGGTCTGGAAATACAGGGCCGGCCCTACCATTAGACAGGCGGAGGCAGGCGCCTCAGGCAGCTGATTTTGAGCATAATGAAAGGGCAGCAAATTGTTACATATTTCATTATTTTTTAAAATTTGTATTTTGTACTGTATTTTTAGTGCCAAGAAGCGGGAAGAGGCACCTGTGGGATTTAATGGTTCAGGTGTCAAAATAACTTGACTGGTGCTTGGGCACTCTGAATCTTGATTTGGGGAGGGGGGCAGGCACAATTTGCTGTAAAGCCTCAGGCAGCAAAACGTCTTGGGCTGGCCCCTGGGTAATACTTTTCTCAAGAATTGTCTCTTTACGATAGACATTTCCACTGTAATGCAGAAAAACACAGAGACGCTTGTATTTAGATGCCATCCGTTTACACATTTGTGGTCATGCATCTTAGTTCCCGGATATTGCCATCTTTAGTGTTTTAGCTGCCAGTCATGGCACAATCTTTTTACAACTGTAAATCCATGAAATAAAATAACCAGTGATATGGCTATCCCCAGGCCTATGGTGAAAACAAATGGTAAGTTACTACCAAACAGTCAAGAAGTGACGACACCCTACATTTCAAGGGGGCTCCATCCAGCGGAGGCTGGTGGCCACAGTGTCAGGGCCTGCACTGGTTCCATCCAAACCTTGGTCAGGCTTTTCCCGTTTCCTGTCTAACCGTTCACTGCAGCTCCCAACCTTAAAGATCTGCTCATTGCAGATTGCAGCCACTCAGTTAAAATGCTTCCTTCCATGCTAATTAGCATATGACCAATCTTTGAGCCATGAATGGAGCAGCGATCAGTCCTTATAATGCCTTCTCATGGTAGAGCAGCCTTCTCCAACCGGGCGCCCTGTGGCTAGAAGTGATGGAAATTGCTGTCCCACGCATCTGGACAACACCAGTTTGGGGAAGCCTGTTGAAGAGGCGGCATCCAGCAGATCACGTGGCAAGTCCTTTTAGGGCACAATCCCATGCATGTTTAGATGGAAAAAAGTCCTACAACTCCCAGCATTGGCTGGGGAATGCTGGGAGTTGTAGGATTTTTTTCCATCTAAACATGCATAGGATTGCACCCTTACTTGCTCTTCTTAAACAATAAGTGGCAATCCAGTCTCCTTGGACTGCAGCTTCTGGTGTATCAATCTGTTTGCAACATCCAGATTCAATTCCTCCGGCTAACAAAAAGCCCCAGGAAGCTCCAGCAGCTCTGTAACGCAAACAGTCATGCTGCTGTCTGCCCTCCCAAAAACAAGTACGCTTTGGCAGATGAGTTCCAGTTTTAAGTAGGCACAAATTCAAGCACAGATACCACAGCCTGTAGACACACGGCAAGAAGAGAGGGCGTGGATGTATTCAATAGGTACAGTTGGAGGGGATGCAGGTGACGTGGCTTCAACCCACATGGCCCCAATCCGGAGAAAGCAAATTGTATTCAGTGGTGCAACTAGGATCCCTCCCAAACGACCCCCCAGAAAGCGGCAGGTGATGGGAGCATCAGAGTAGCAGAAGCGAACTCCATTGTATTCCTGTGGTCTTGATGGTGCAATGATTTAAGGGAGTTTAAAATGCAAAACCGCACATGCTCAGATTTTTTTTAAAAAAAAATCAGGGTTGGCAAACCATTTTGTTGCTATTGTTCTAACATGCCAGAAATGCAGAAGCAGTTATAAAGTATGGAATGGCGGTTAGGGGCAAGGAGGAATGTTGTCTGTGTGTGTCGCAACTGAAACAATACACAAGGCCACCTGAAGCCCCCCTCACCCTACGGTCATTAAATCCTGACTGATATATGGAACTTAAGTGCAAAAAACTTTTCTCTGGATTGAGGCCTATGAACATCTGAAAGGGGGTGGGGAGTGTTAGTAGGATGGGGGCAACCTGCTTGTTCCAACTGGCACTTCCAAATCCCAGCAAGAGGTTTTTGAGCAATCTGGATCAGCCAAAGCCCCTCCCATTCCAACCCATTCATTTCTATGGGACTTGCACAGGAAAATGTCCTAGTGATGGTTTTTTCTCACAGCTTTCAACAACACTTTCTGTTCAAGAGAAGATTTTGCTGAAAGTGCTTGCAGGTTTGGGAGGTGGGGCAGGGGCAGGGTGGAAGAAATCCACTCCCTTTGTTCTTTTAATGTCTAGAACTTGAGAGTTGTGAACATGCACCCCGATCCTGCACAAATGCGCAGGTAGATCATTTACTGAGTCTGCAAAGCATCTAATCTTCTACAGCAGTTCATGCCACAGACACAGGCTCCAGACAAAGCCACTAATAGTGTGCAACCTACATTGTTTTCTGGGGCTCTCCCCTGTTTTGCCCCAGAAGTCATTTTCAATTATGGGGCTCAGCCCAGAGAACCAGAAAGTAATAATAAAGAAGAAAATGCCTCTGAGCATAGGCAAAATGAATCCGCCCCATTGCCATAGTCACCAGGGATTATGGAGTCAAAAGAGACAAATACCATATAATTCTGAGCACCAGGACAATCCACTTTGGAAACTGATGGTAGCTGATGTGATGGACCAACACACACACACGTGTGTATCTTAAGCGCATAAATGTATGAACTCTGCCAAGTCATAACTGGAGAGATTCATCATGCTCACACTCTACTGCATCCCCCCACCCCACCCTGCTTACTCACACACAACTGGTGTATGATTTCTAAAATGAGAGGTACTGGGGCTTAAGACTGTCTGGATGTCACATTTTCTGACCTGGAAGTTCCACATCTCAGAATGGGCCTGGGAGCTGCTTTGGCCCAGACAGGTGTGAGGAGAATAGAACAACATCAGAAGAGCGGTGCTGGATCAGACCAGAGGCCTTTCTAGTCCAGCGTTCTGTTCCCATTGTGGCCAAACAGCTGCCCCACAGTGAAGCCCACAAGTAGGACAGGAGTGCAACAGAACCCTCCCACTCGTGTTCCTGAGCACAGTGCCTCTGACAGTAGAGGTAATACTCTGCATGCTGTCAGGGGCACTTCTTTCTTTACATTCATGTACACTAGGGCTCAACCTGGGGGCAAATCTAGCTATGTGAATGCACCACAAATTCTGCAGTGAACAGCTCCAAACTGGAGTCTGTTTGTCAACCTTTTCCTTGGTCAGGGTGGTGGTACCATTAAAAAAACAAACACATGCATTAAGCGTCTTATTAGGGGCTGGATCATTATTCAGCCAGGAGGGCAGCTCTCCGGAACATCATCCACCAATCATTCCCTAAAAATGAAATTCCCCGGACTCAGCTTGGATGACCCAGCTCCTTCAGCAAGTGTGACCAGAGACAGGAAAGGGAGGCAGCTGCAATATTGTGGATGCCATTAAGCAGGCTTTCCAAACCTGGTGCCCTCCATAGCTGGCTGGGGATTCTGGGAGCTGTAGTCCAACACATCTGGAGGGCACCAGGTTGGGGAAGCCTGCTATTAAGTCTGCCAGACTGAGCGGCAGGCCAAGGGGGCAAGATGTGCCAGGAGGCTCTTCTGCATAAGCCCCAATGAAACGAAGGGGGCGTCTGCAGAGGAGCGCTGTTGCGCACCTCCGCTCGTTTCCACAGGGGTTCTGCAGGAGAACTTCCCAGGGAAAACGCCGCCCCTTGTTCTGACTCAGTGTCTCTGGACAATGGCTCCAAGAGTAACATCTGAAACCACATCTAGAGGGTCTCACAAAATGCTGATTTAAAACTGCACCTCACCTCTCCCCCTCGCTAGCCCACCCCTATGGTCTTCCATCTCTTCCATATAGCCCATATGGTCTTCCATCTCTACAGGGGGTGATTTGGCAGATCCTGACGCTGAAAAGCCTGGCGGAGGAGGGCCCCCCGGCAACCTGCAGGTTTGGGTCAGTGTCTCCCACCACGCCCTTTCATCTTCCTGACAAACCCTCTGCACGGCTTTTCCACACCGCACCTGCCTGCCTGTGCTCGCTTGGGCGTTTAGGCCGAAGGGCCAGCCCTGGCCAGGCCAGGCGAGGACGGGGGCTCCGCGGGAGCGTGGGCCGGGCAAACAAAGGCATCCGTCGAGGGCGCGCGTGTGTGGAAGGGGTCCAACGCCGGCACGGGCGGGGGACCTCCTCTCTGGGGCACTTTCGCCGCTCTGACTTCGGGCAGCGAAGGGAACTTCGGCGTCCCTCTTCCTCTGCGGAGATGGAGCTGTTCTCCCCCAGCGAGGGCAAATCACCTTCGCTTCCACGTCGCGTCGATGGCGATCGGGCGACCGCCTCGGCGGCGCGCTTGGGCTCTGGCTTTGGCACCCGAGCGCCCGCTGTTTTTTAGCAAAGCGCGCAAGGGCCACACGGGTGAGGGCACGATCTGTCCGCCTCCTCCCCCAAAGAGCCGCCCGCCGCCCCGCCCCGGCGGTCCACTCTACCGGCCAGCCGAGGAGGCGAACGCAAGCCACGGCCGGGCCACCGGGCAGTTTGAGAAGGCAGGAGGCGCGCACCTTCCCCGCCCCATCAGGCTGTGCCTGTTTCTAGTTTCTGCCTCCTCCCAGTCCGTACAGCCGTCCGGGGCTCTTTGGCGCAGGGCACGGCTTTGCCAGCCCTTGGGGAGGGCGAGACAGGCTGCTAGACTCCTCCCGTCCTGGGCAGCCTGAAAGCGCGCGGCGCGGAGCCCCTGGCGACCTCCCCAAGCGGCGCGCGCTGAGGCTCCGGAGGAGCACATCTGGCCACATGCTTCTCTGCCTCCCTCTCCACACACACCCACACTCCTCCGTCTTTGTTTGGAAGTGGCAGGATTACGGGTGGCGGTACTATCCAGGGGGTCCCTCCCAGATGAGAGCCGGACCAGAGAAGATGGAAGCGGATCCCTCCGTCTTTTCAGGTAGTTGAAAGAATTCACACACACCCTCCACCGCACACACCACAAACATTCCGGGCTGGGTGTGTGTGTGTGTGTGTGTGAGGACAAGTGTGAAATCCAGAGGCCAAGAAATAGATTGCCTCCCCCCCCTCCCTTCGCCGCAGAACCTTCCCCCCAAAGGTCAAAATGACAAAGACACGAGGAAGACTTGAAAGGGAGTGGGGATCCCCCCCCCCAATCCACGACATTTCTAGAAAGGCATTAGATGAGGCGACTACCCCCCCCCATCTCAATGTTCCCCATCGCCGCAGCTCTAAAGCCAGCTTGGTTAGAAGAGAACTTACAGTCCTGAGGTCGGTGGCGGGGTGAGGTAATAGTCCCAGGAGAAGCCAAGGAACGCGGCGAAGCGTCGGGCAAGTCCCGGAGAACAAAACAAAACACAAAAAAGGGCGGGGGGCAATTAATCCAAAAGGGGTTCCCGGGCCTCGGGTCCCGCGAGGCTAGTCGCGCTCGAGGGGCGGGCTGGGCTGGGCTACGGCGGGAGCGCCCCAAGTCCCGGGGACGGCCGAGCGCTGCGCCGGGTGCGCCCTCGACGCCTCCGCGCCTGCCCGTGCCGGGAGAGCAGTCGCGCTTTTCTCCCGAGCCGCTACGACCCGGGGCTCCTGGCCGCGAAGCGGCGTCGGGGAGAAGCGTGCGGGGGCGGCGGCGCTGGGACAGTCCCCGCGGCTCTCCGGCTCTTTGGTAAGTGGCGCTTCCTGCGCCCGAGTCCCCCGTTCACCTGCTGCCGTCGCCGCCCTCCGCGTGCCCAGGCAGACGCCCCGCTGCTGTTGGACGTGGCATCTTCGTCGCCCCCTCAGGCCCTCGGGGGCTCCCGCCTCCCAGTCGGGGCCGCGGGGCTGAGGCCAGCCAGACGCGCCTCCCAGGGCAGGCAGGGCGCACGGGGCGGCTGGACACGGGATCGGCGGGGTCCCTCCCTCGACGGCGCCGCGCCTTGCTCTCGTCGCCGTCCTCCTCCTCGGGCTGCCTTCGAGCTACTGCAGCCGCCGTCTCCTCCTCGGCTCGTCCCTCCGGTGTGCCATCTGGCGAGGGACCCCCGCCCACCCGCGCCAATGCCCTCTCCTTTCCTCGCGAGCTCTCGCACGGGCGCGCCGTCCGGCAAACACGGCCCCTCGCCCGGCTCTTTCCCGAGGCCCCCAAACCTCCGGGGGCTGCCCGCCCCCCGCAGTGGCAGCCCGCGGCGAGCGGGGCTCTGATCCGGAGAGCGGTGGACGAGCGCTGCTCCGGAAGGGGCTTCCGAGGAGAGCCTGTGGCGGGGCAGCGAACCCCCGCCCTTCCCCTCTCCCTCCAGCCCAGGCGAGCGCGCTGCGCGGGAGGGAAGCCTCCTCCGCTCCCCCCGCCGGCTCGCCCCTTCTCTCAGTGCCTGCGAGCGCCGGGCTCCGGGCTTCTCCGGCGAGGCGACGGCTCTCGGGCTGCCTGGGGCATGGCGGGCGCAGGCGAGCTGCTTCGGCCGGCCGGCCGGCAAGCCTGGCGGGGCGCGCGGGCGGCTCCGCGGGGGAGGCAGCGGGCGGCAGCCCCCCAGCCCGCCTTCCTGCCTCCGCTGGCGGCGGCGGCGGCGGCTGCTGCTGCTCCCGCTCCCGCTCCGATTGAGCCCAGCCCAGCCCCGCGCGCCGCGCTCCTCCTCGCGGGGCTGCGGCGCCTGCCTGGGCAGCAGCGCGCCTGCCGGGTGCTGCGGCCGAGGCGGAGGGCTGGCTCAGCGCGGGACTCCCGCCGCTCCCGGCAGGGGGCGCTCCGCTCCCGCGGCAACGCCCGCCGCCCGCCCCCCCCCCCCGGCAGCCCGGCGAGGCGAGCGAGCGAGCGAGATCCGCCGCCGCCGCCGCCTCGCTCCGGGGCTCCTCCTCTCCAGCGCCTCATGTGCGCGCCACCGAAGGCCGCCGCCGCCCCCGGCTGCGCGGCGGGAATCGCGCCTCCGCGGTTTTGCCTTCCCGGGCGCTCGTGAGGAGGATCCGGGGGCAGGACGAGGCCCTCGCGAAGTTCCAGCCAGCGCAGGGCCTCCTCGGAAGTAAGTGCCGCTGAATTCGAGCGGACTTACTCCCACGCAAGTGTGGGTGTGCACATGCAGGGCTGGGGACACTGGTGGCCCTCCGGATGTTTGGGCCTACAACTCCCATCAGCCCTAGCTAGCATAGACAGTGGTCAGGGATAATGGGAGTTGTAGGGCAGAACATCTGGACAGCCACAAGTTGCTCACCTCTGGTGTATAGGATTCCAGTTCAAAACTCTCTCGCTCGCTCTCTGAATCGTTAGGTCAACTTTCGATCAGTTGTCTTCCCAAAACAACTGATTAGGTCATTTTCAGGAGGGCTCAAGTAATCAACTAAAAGTTTACTATGAAATTATAATAATGGATGGATGGATTTAGATTGCCAGAGGGGAAGTCATGCTGGTCTGTTGCAGCAAAAGGAATGAAGCAGATTGGGGCACCTTCAAGACCCACCCTTTTATTCTGGCAGAAGCTTTCGTGGACAGTTCATGGGATCATGTTCTAGAATGATCCCCTGTTGCAGGCCAACCCCACAGATCATTCTAGAATGCAGCAGGGTGGGAAGTGTGAAGGGTCCATGGCCAGACAGGTTACACACAGGCCTGGGCCAAAAGACACTTAGGGCACAATCCTATGTATGTTTAGACAGAAAGGGTCCTACAACTCCCAGCATTCCCCAGCTAGGAATGCTGGGAGTTGTAGGACTTTTTCAGGTCTAAACATGCATAGGATTGCACCTTTAGGCTACAATCCTATGCCCACTTACCTGGAAGTAAGCCCCAGTGAATGCAATGGGGCCTCCTTCTGAGTAGATGTGCATAATATTGCACTGCAAAACTATAGCATTGCAGCCACCTGGCCCCATGACCTCAATGGGGCTTACTTCTGAGTAGATAATGTATATTATTACAGTGTCAAAGGGTGCAATCCTATGGACACATACTTGGGAATGAGCCCCATTGAACATAGTGGGACTCAGTAAACACAGATAGGATTGTTTTGTTGGGTATTGCAGGTAGCCATGTTGGCCCATTGAACAAGTTTCCTTGTTCACCAGAACATGAACATTTCCTCATCACTGCGACAATTTATTGGTGGTCCTCATAAAAGGTTGAATGGGGATTCGGTGAAACAGCCATTTTTCTCTCCAGAGGATAGGAAGCACTTTGAAAGACTTGTTGCTTTGTAGCATGGATGCTCAACCCACTTTCCCCTCTGTAAAAACAGGTATTGCAGGTTTCTCTTTTTGTCTTGTTTCAAAAACCTGCAAAACCTATTTGAGCAGAGGCAGCAGTGTGGGGAAAGAAATGTGTGTGTATACTGCAGGGCAATTGATGGTCTTTCCACACTGCCTCCAGCCTCCATTGTATGAAGGAGATCCACTACCTCACACCAGGCAGGGTTTCCCAGACCTACCTGGAGATGCTGTGGGCTGAATGTGGGACTTCCTGCATGCAAGGAAAGTGCTTTCCCCCTGTGTGCGCAGCTCTTCCCCTGGGAAAACATCTGCCACCAAGGCGTCTCCTCAGCAAGTGATTGGCCGGGCAGCAGTCATGACAATCACCTCATCCTGAGATCTTGAGTCCCCATATGCCCAGCCCCTGCAGATGGCTGGAAGGGCAGAGGCCTGGTTTCAGCTGCTTACTGTGCAGGTTGGAAGCAAGTCTGCAGGATCGAGGCGCTTGTTGCAAAGTAGCAGGTTTATTAACCAGCGAGCGTGGGCTGTGCTGCCTGCCCTTTCAAGACTTCTCTTTTCAGCCTGTTCTGAAGGCAAGATGCAAGGTCAGGCGAAGAAGGTTACCGGCAGCGTTCCATCTGTGGAGAGGGAGATGACATTTCCTGCGCATCAGCCCTCCACCTGAAAAGGCCGGAGCAATGCTTTTGTCTGAAGGCTGAGCACCGCCTGAGTCACTTGGCCTACGGAGAGCTGATAGGGACGGAACCCCAGGCAGCAGCAACTGAATGCGGTTCAGTGCAGATGATGGTTTCAGCCTGATAAGGCATTTATCTTCATAAGCAAGGAGATGGATAACTTATTCATGGCTCTCCTGCTCAGGAGTTATCAGGTGTTTCCTTGCAAAGGAAGATATCTTTTTTCCGATCCAGGCCTTGCTGTCAGGATCAGAGTGCTGGTGCCACTGCTGGGCCCCTGGCACTAGAACTGTGTGTGTGCTGCTGTTATTATACCTGCCAGGAATTGGGGTTTTGTCAGGGGATGTTGACTGTATGCATCACTCAGAAGTCCTGTCAATCTTTTTTTTTTCTCCATCTGGAGTCAAAATAGCTAACTTCATTGTGTGCAAAGCCAAATCCCAGACAGGTGTCAGGAACAGCATGCAGTACAGTATTATTCTCCCCCTGCCCCACTTCTCAGTGCTGAAAATGCCTGTAACAGGGTTGCCAACTGACCCAAGTCTGGCCTGCTCCTGTGCTTTTAAGGAGAGGTCGCTTTGCTGAATGTAGATATTTATGATTGCCAGTTAATGCCTCCAAATCAAGCTGCTGCTAGAGGCACAGGAGAAGGGGCTAGTGGGAAAAAGGAGCTGGCAGCCCTAAGAAGTAAAATGTAAATGCTGAGTTATGCCTAAGAAGTAAAATGTAAATGCTGAGTTAGGCTCCCTCAAAAAGTGGCAAACCTATTTATGCTCAATTGCGGAGAGTTAACGCAATCTGGGTTAGACCTCCCCACACAGAAAACGGTCAATCCAGTTTGAAACAAGACCAGGAAAAGATAATATGTTGTGAAGCTAGAATGAATTATTACAACCTTCCTCCTTGCACCAAGGGATAGAAATGTTGGCCTGTGTTTTTCTTTGTTTCCTTCGTTATGTAAAAATTTCCATCAACATTAACTGGGTTTGGGCCATTTGCAAACTAGGCAAGGCCTGGGTATCAAAATTCCAGGGGTGCTTCCTTCAGCAATATCATTGTACCCCAGGGGTGGGGGAAGAAAGAAACAGAGAACCACAGCTTGCATGTTTGGATTTATCTCCCTTTTCAAGCCATGTTTTTAAGTGAAATGGGGATTGTAATCTAGTTTAGCAATGTGGCAGTGGTATTTAGTCCAGATTAACTCATGTGACGACACCGCAGTGTGATAGTGGACCATAGCTCAGTGGTAGAGCTCCTGCTTTGCATGCAGACGGTTCCAGGTTCAATTCCCTGCATCTCCAGGTGGAAGAATCAGGCATTGGGTGTTGGGAGACTCTTCTGTGCCTGAGTCCCTAGAGAACCCCTGCCAGGCTAGATGGAGGAATACTCATGACCTGGTGGAAGGCAATAGCCTAGTGAAGTCACTGAAATTAAAAATGAAAACAAGAAAGCAGCCATTGTCAGATCATTTAATATGCTATTGTTATACTGCTCTCAAAATAAGATAAAATGTTAATTCACCAAAAGCTGGACCTAACTGGACTGCTCTTGTGAGCTGGGTCTTGGGCTCCCCCGCCCCCCGCAAATCTGCACTGTTCTGATATGCATGCACATGGCTGCACTGGGGAGAGGGAGGCCACATCGAGGATCACTGAGCAAAGGAGCACCCAGCCAGCCTCGCAATTGATACCCTCCAGATACAGAGGTCTCCTGCCTCACTGACAGCAGCTATCTACTGAGGCCCAGACTCAGGAAAGGGATTTGTCGAATGCAGAAGAGGAGTCCCTCCTGCTGTGATGTTAGCAGGAGGGGCAGCTTTGCCTCACCCAAGCTCCCAAACCTCGCCTGCACCAGGCCCTGCTGGCTCCAAGCAAGGTGGCAGTCATAGAATCATAGAATAGTAGGGTTGGAAAGGGCCTATAGTCCCTTGTGGGCTGGCAGGCAAACCTGCCACAATGGGGGATGATCACATTACATGTGATGTTTCCTTTCCTCCCTGTTGCCTGTGAATGTCAGTTTGCATGGCCAAAGTCCTTCTCTCCCCCAGCTCCGATGTATGCGCAAGGGCTGTAATTTCAGCCTATTGAAGTCATAATTTACCACTGGGAAAAATCAAGATCTGCCTGAGCTGGTTTTGTTGTGAGAGCTGTGTAGGAATGTTAAACACAAGACACATCACTTTGGTTCAATTGCAACTTAACCACAGCTTTTATCCAGGTGGGGTGGGGGTGGGGGTAAAGGCATGGTTGGCGCACCAAGCTGTTGCATGGTACAAGTGGAGAGGTGCTTCCTGAGAGTCCTTGCAATGTAGCAAAGGGGGGGGGGTCTGGGGAGGCTCAAGTCTTTGCTGATTTGCAGCTGTGCATCATCCAGGAGTGTGCTCTCAACATCCTCTTGGACAGTGTAAGAGACCCTGTGATGCACCTCTCCGATTGCACAAGGCTGCTTCATAGCTGCCCCAAGAGACTGCTTGCATTGCTCATGCCATCAGGCCATCCTCACTCTCAGGGACAGCAGTCGAGACACATCTGTCCAATGTCTGTTTTGGGGATGGGAGGCTCTCAGACTCATACAGCTCATCAGATATACACTTTCCATGTGCCATGGGCACTTTGGCCCACGCTAGCCCTCACGAGTCCATCGAGCCGACACAGACAAGGGTCAGCCCAGGTTGTCTCATCTGCACGACCAGTTTGCAGCTTGCAAAACTGGAGTGTCCTAGTTCCCCCCCCCCACCACCACCCACTTGTTGTCTCCAAGGCTGCTTCTCCACTGGGAAGGGGAAAACGAACAGGTGGTTGGTCTGCAGGCATGTTCTTAGAGGCATACAAACCTAAGAAGCCTGTGAAGCGAGGAAATCTTTTCCTCCAACTCTCTGACATCCTCCCATCATCTCTCACATCAGTAGAGGCAGGGGAAAGAGTTTTGAAAAAAAATCATGCCTCACTGCACACTTAAGTGAGAGATCACTGGGAAGCATTCTTGGTGGTTGCCTGACCCAATTCTGAACCTTTGGAGATTCACTCAAGGCTGAACCTGATTGTCTTGTGGAAGAATTGTTAAGGCCTTCTTATTTTGCGGGTGGGGTGGTGGTGACAGGTTTAATGTTGGGAATAGTTTAATTTCATTATCTGCTCCGTTTTATCCATTGGGATTGGCTGAACTTTAAGAACTGCATAACTCTACTCCCCGCCCTATCTAATCTTGCCTATGCAAGCCTTTCTCTGCAATCACCATGCACTTGGTTCCCCTTGGGAAGGAAGGAGAAGAGAGAGAAGATCAGCCACAGGGGAGGAATGTTCTTTGCACAGCTCTAATGTATTGTTGGAAGGTCTTCCAACAAGACTCCAAAGCCAAGGTGTACTGGAAAGGGATATCAACGTTTGAAAAATGGAAGAGATCTTAAAGACTCGTTGACTAGAATTATTTGCTGCTTTGCACCATCCATGAGTGTTGGTAGACTTCTTGACATAAATGACAATGGAAGTGTGTGTAGGACTGTAGGGCTGAGTTGTGTTGCATCGAAGCAGAATAAACAAAGAGGAGGGGGCATGGCTCAGTGAGCACACTGGCTTTGCATGCAGATCTTCACATGTTCAGCCTCCATTTAAAAGGACCTCAGGTAGCAGGAGCTGGAAAGAACATTGCACTGGTGAGCCAGTCCAAGTAGACAGTGCTGGGCTAAAGCAGCTGGGAAGGATGGGACTTGCAGTCCAACACAGGAAGAGGGCCCCAGGTTGGGGAAGGCTGGCCTACTGTTTCTGGAAGGCTGAAGACATTACATCTGCCCTCAACCTTACAAAAACATCTGATATATATATATATGCCTGAGTGCCATGGTTCCCTGTGACATCTTTTTCGGAAGTGTGGGGCCACTTTTGAAGTGTCCTCACCATGTTCGGTCCAAATGCAGCGTTCGTCTCCAGGGGTATACCCATTAAAAAACAGTTCTGCAAGTAGAAGCTGGCTGTGCACACTACTGATCGGCTGATGTCTGTAATGTCATCCAGAAACGTCTCCCACACACCCCATGCTAAGAACTGGTTCACCCTTGAATAAATGGATACATGGGTAAATGTACAATTTTGTTTATTTTTTAAAAAGACGGTCGGCCGGCCTGAAGCGTGGGAGCAGGACAGGCAGGATGGATGGCAGACCTAGTGTTCAGTTTGCTGGAATGCACCTCTTATCATTTTGGCTGTGAATTCAGGAGGAAGCCATGCTTTCCCCGCAACTGCCATGAGCTTTCTTTATATTAGGTCTGTCCTCTGAACAGGCAAGACCCCCCCCAGGTTAAGGGTCCATCTGTCTAGCCTGGTACCATCGAATCTCTTTGGCTATGACTCTCCTGGGACAGCGTCCGTCCCAATGCCTGTGACCCCTGAAGATGCTGGACCTGCGCTTTGTATATGCAATGCATGTGCTTGGGCCTCAGGATCGTGGCCTTCGCCTCCCTCTCTCCTTTGCTCTCTTTGCTTCCGATTCCACCAGCCATCAAGAGCCCTGTGTTCTGGGACAGCGAGTGGGCAGGAGTGTGTGTGTGTGTGTGTGTGTGTGTGTGTGTAAAGTGTTCTAATGAGTTTCTGTCAGTCACCCAGACACATGATTGATGGCTCTGTGTGCAAGGATTGAGCTCTGGGGATTAAGGGTCCATGTTCTGTCAACTTCTCTGCGTTCTCTCTCCTCTCCACTGCACTTTGATATTTTTTAAAGAGAAGGCCTCTATTCCACCATCCCTCCCTGCCACACACGTTAAAATTAACTCCCTCTATGCAAATTATCTGAACAAAGATTTGGGGAGGGGGAGCTTAACCCCCCCCAATCCTAACACTTCATTATTTAATTAACAACTCCTGTCTAGAGGGGGGAAATGGAATTCATTTCTTGGCTGGAGCTGCACAGCTCTCTCTGGCATTCATCCCCCCCGCCCCCGCAGGGTGGGCTACAAGCCACCTTGTGATGGCTCAGGGCTACCTCGCTACAGCCCAAAGGGGTGGGTCATGGTGGGGGTGCTGCCCTTGTTTTATTTTGTTTTCTGCTGTTGGACATATGGTGCCTCTCAGCAGGGCTTTGGGGCTTTGGTAGGAACTGCTGGATGTGTGCAGCAGATCTCTTTAATACTAAGCGGATCCCTAGACTTGTTCGTCTGTCAATCGCTGGGCAGTGTCAGGATCTTCCAAAACAGCAAAGGGTGAGAGAGAGAAAATGTGCAAATGTCCCTTCAATGTCCTTGCTTTGTGCCACACAGAGCTGACAAGCGAGTGTTCCTTAGCAGTTATGAATTTGAACAGAATAACTTAACGGAATAAATGTGTTGGTCTTTCAGGTACCACAAGACTCTTTTTGCTGGTTTTTCTCCTTAGCAAGATGAGTCAGGCAAGGTGGGGCAGTTTCCTCTGGGGAGTGAGGTTTGGACAACCAGCCTGTGGATGTTTAAACTGGATTTTGGATGCCAGCAAAGCTTTTGTGCCATCCAGCAAGAGCTTCAGTCTTCCTGCCTCTGTCCCCCTGTCTCCTCTTTCCAAAACTCTGCAAGAGACAGCATCACTCACTCCACTCCCAGAAGAGTTGCCCTTTAATCCTGGCAGAGCTCATCATGCATAACAATGAAGGTGATGTGTGTGTGTGTGACACCATTTTGTGTGTATTTACCCAGGGACCTTTCTTGCTTTCTGGTTGTGCGTGAGCTTTTCATCTTCACCTCCAGAAAACCTCTGGCTGAAAAAGGGAGGATGAGCTAAAATGTGCCCCCCCACACACACATCACCCCCCTAAGTAGAAATGAGAGGGTGACATCATGCTTTCTGCATTAAACAGTAGAGATATTTAGTGGTGATCTCTTCTCGAATGCTGATGCTGGGTGATCACTGGAGGGGGAGGCAGGGCTGGCCTTAGACATGCTGCCACTCACAAGTGTCAATCACGGCATCCTCTGCAATTCTGGAGCTGGCCTCTAGAAGCATGTATGATTACACTGCTTCATTGCTAGCAGGTTGCCAACTAACTGGATAAATAGCTTTAACAGGAACGTGATCTGCAAAAAAATAAAAAATCATCAGGTGATGCTCTCTCCACAGTGGGGAAATCAATATTTTTGACCTGCCAATTGCTGAAGATCAAATTTGATGTTAAAGGCATAGTTGCAGAGGGTCGTTTAAAAGTTGGCAACCCTATGCCTCCAGAAACAGGGACATCGGAAGCTGCCTTATATGGAGTCAGATCCTGGGTCCATCTAGCCCAGTGTTGTCAACACTGTCTGGCAGCAAGGGCTCTCCAGGGTTTCAGGCAGGGGTCTTTCCTAGCCGAACCAGGAGATGCTCCTGGGGATTGAACCTGGGACCATCCGTATGCAAAGTGCGGGCTCTACCACTGAGCTATGGTCCTTTCCCTAGGAATTACGCTAGGGAGAGCAAGTGAAGAGGCAGGGGAGCTTCAGGAATTCCCTTCCCTTCATGAAACACAGAGACATGTTGGCCAGAAGCAAAAGCAGTGTGGGGATTGCTTCTGAGGCTCAGACAGAAAAAGGGAGGTAAGGAGGAGCCAAGCCAGGCAATAGGATCTGCTTTGTGCAGCGCTCACCTGGAGCGGGCAAGAGTCTTCTGCAGAAGGGAAACTGGGCTTTGCCCATGGGCCCAGCCACTCCACTGGAGCAGTGGGGTGGGGGAATGTCTGTGTCTCTGGGACTGACCCGGCCTGCAGCTCCTGCCCTTCTCCCTCTTCTGGCTTTGCCAACCTGCCCCGTGCCGGTGTCTCTCCTGCTCCTTTTGTTTGTCTTTCTGCCTTTCTGGCCTGCTAGTTTTTCTTACTCCCCTGACAGCCCCCACGCCAAGTTGTTTGCTGAGATCATAGCATTCTGGGTACATCGGGAAGAAGAGCTGCTTGGTATTCTGGCAGCATTCCCTCTCCCCTACGTGGAAGGTTTTTTTTTTTAAAAAAAGAACGAACTAAAAAGCAAGCAAGCCCGTGGCATCGATCTATCACACTTCCTTCTGCACAGCACCCTGAGAAGGACCTCTGCTGTTCACCGAGTGTGGTTGGCTCCCATGGAAGAGTCCCCCAAGTCCCAGATCTCTCCTCTAACAAGAAAAGAGAGTTCGACGCCGTTCCCCATCTCAAGGCCTGGGTGCGTGGGTGGGGGACTGTACAATGTAGAGACGAACAAGGGGATTCCCTGTGTGCTGTTTGCCCTCCATTGGGATGGGCATGCAGGGGACTCTCCTTGTTATGTCCCATCCCATCTCCAATTGGATAACAAGCCCCTGATTGCCTCCAGGCTGGGGGTGGGGCTTGGGGGGGTCTATGGAGGAGGCCCAGGCCTTCATGGGCCAGATGGACAACCTCCATAGGCCAGCTTAGCCCTTGGGCCAGAGGTTGCCTACTCATGATTTAGACCAAAGAAAAATTGAGGCAATCATTGGATTGGCCAGGGCACTTTCATGGCTTGTCCAGCAGCTTTGGAGCAGAGCAAGTGTGACATCCACCCCTCCATTCACCCAGGTTTTCCCCTGCATACCTAGGACAATAAGCTTCAGGAGCAGGATGTCACTGCCAAACAGCTGTACTCACTGACTTAGCTAGCCTTTTACCCAGGCACAATCAATGCCAAGTGTGTCGAACTTATCACTATTACTGTTGTTTCTAATTTCAGAAGTGGGTGCTGGCTAGGTCATGTAAACGAAAACCAAGCCGGCACCTGGATTTAACTCAGATAAAATAGAAGTTTATTCTTTACAAGATGTTGTTTTGGTGTTGTAGATGTTACTATGATTTACATAGATGTTGCTAATTAACTTAAGCCTGCCTCTAAATCCTCCCTCCCCATCCAAGATGGTGCTCCACCAAACTCCCATCCCCAAAACCAACTGGGAAAAAAACCTCTTGTCCTCACTCCCCCCTCCCCGTAGAACTAAAACAGCCAATCACGCACAAGCCCCATCCTGCCCATAGTTAATCTTTCTCACCTGTACATACATTTCCTGCAAAACTAAATACATTAATATTAATAAAATAAAGCAGATTAACATAACAAGCAGGTGAGTCTTTCATAATAGCAGGTTATTTTGTCACAGCGTGGGACTAGGTTGTATCTTCTCCCAACTCCATTGCACATTTTACAACACAGGTAAGCTTTTTTTCCAAATAAACCTGCTTTCCTGGAGGATGAGGAGCCATAGAGAGTGGTTAAATGCAGACCTTTAGTACAACACTGATGCTGGATTTATATGGGAAGGGATTTCAAAAGGGGGGAAATCTGGATTCCACAAGGATCACAATAATAATAGTAATAATACTTCTTTCATAGCCAAGGAAGTTGGGAGTTGCCCCAGCTGTGCTTCTTGTGCAGTATCAACAGCTGTGCATAGTAAACCCAAAGGGTTGCAAGCTCAGAGAAGCTTCTTGTACCTTAAAGGCTGCAGTCCTAAACATCTGGAAGTTGCTCCCTGGCCACTTCTGAATGATTACAAGGGTCCTGGTGAAGACCTTTCCAAATGTCTTGGATCAGTCCTGTGAACCCAAATATTTTGCCTAGGGGGACAGAAAGAATGGCATCTTGTTCTTGCACCATCTGAACTCTCAGGTAATAGGGTGGGCGCTTCTGAATCCCCTCCCCCCAAAGCAGAAATGTATCACCAAAAAGAGGACGCCAAATTGCATAAAAATGTGGATGTGCTAATTTATATGTATAGCTGCAAATCTAGACATAAAAGACTGGGCAGGTGATCTGTGTGCCTTGCTCAGGCGGCTGTCCTGCTGCTGTTGATGGGCAACTCCAAGGCCCAGCTCTCTGCTCTAATGGTTCTTTGTCTTGAAACCAGACTTGAACTGGACAGCCCTTCAAACAGAGGATGACTTCAAAATAGAGAGCAGTCTTCTAGCAACCTTTTAAATTGAGGTCTGCCCTTAGTGAAAGTGGGCACTTGGCCACTCTATCAGGGAAGCAGCAATACAGTCCTAGGAGGGGCCATAGTTGAGTAGTAGAATGCCTGCTTTGCATGGAGAAGGTCCCAGGTTCAATCTCCAGGAAAGGGAATCCCAGGTAAACAGGTGATGGGAAGACCTTTCTCTGTCTGGTACCCTGGAGAGCTGCTGCCAGTCAGACTAGGCAGTACTGGACCAGATGGACGAGTGGTCTGACCTTGTAGAAGGCAACTCCTAAAGTTTCCTGCCGAATCTTCCAGCAGCAACATAAAACTAAAGTAATGACACTCAAGCGTGAACCAAAGAGCAACTGGGGCACATTGGCAGTGGTGTAATGGAGCCAGGGCTCACAGGGAAGCAGCACCGACACCTTTTTAGAAGCAGGGACACTTTCGTCATCTGCCACCCTCACCCTCCAGACTTCTCTGTTCCCTCTGAGCTTAGCTGCAGCCTCACAATACCTGGGAGGAAATGAATTTTCCCAGCAACAATATAGTGTTCCCTGTTGTAATGCAAAGTATTTTGAGGTGCTTGGTCTGGAATGGGCAATTCTGTCCCATTAGCTTTACAAAAAAGCTGCTCCCTGTGGAGATGAAAACTCCTAGAAGTGGTCTGTTGATACAGATCAACCCAGCTGCCTGCATTTTTGGACTCTCCTTGGGGGCGTGGCTATGGGGACTTCACAAGGAGCGTCTGCACTCCCAAATGTACCACACACCACTGTGCATAGGTGGCAAGCCACTCATACAAAGCAGCTGGTGGTGCATAGATCATGTGGGGCAGGTGCACCACAGAGGTCAAATGCAGATATGAGTGCATCAAAATGCCCATGAACCTACGGAAGCCGTACCCCAACGCACCCCGGTAGTGGAATGAGCTCCCCAGAGAGGCGTGCCTGGTGCCTACACTGTGATGAAATGCCAGAGGAAGATCTTATTTCCCCAGGCATTTTAGTCTTTCAGTTTCTGTTGTTTTAAATCTGTTACTGTATTTTAAACGTTTGCATTGATGCTAGGTTTTATATGGGTTTTTATTTTATACTATACTTTATCATGTTGTAGTTTTATGGTTTTAATTGTTGTGAACTGCCCAGAGAGCTTCAGCTACTGGGCACTATAGAACTATAATAAATAAATAAAACAAATGGCACAATCCTAGGCCTGTTTAGACAAAAAAAAAAAAAAATCCTACAATTCTGGCTGGGGAATGCCAGGAGTTTTAGGACGTTTCTCTGTATAAACATGCACAGGGTTGTGCCCTAAATAGATAAAGCAAGCCAGTTGGCCCCTGTAGAAGGAATGCGAATGGTCCCTCTTACACCTGCAATGGGGTGAGCTGGTGCCAGCGCTGCTCCTCGTACAGCGAGATGCCAGCGCTACGGCTGGATCCATCTGCAATGCACATGGACAGGGGTGAGTTTCTCGAGACAATTCAGGGGCCGACTCAAGACCGTTTGCTGCCTGAGGTGAAGGACAAAATGGTGCCCCTCCCATCTTACAAACAGAAGCCAACTGGGCCAACAGCTGAACCTTTCTCCAGCCCTGGCAATCCACTACACCTGAAAACAGCGGGTCAGTTCAGGGGGCACAGGAGTGGCAGCAGGGGCCCACAGCTCTCTCCTCCAACAGCTGTCTCCCAGCATCTGTTGCCTGAAGGCAAGCACATCACTCTGCCTCATAGTAGGGCCGGCCCTGAGCAACAGGGCTCAACCCACCCTTTGTGAGCCAGCCTGAAGGCTGGCTGCCCTTTTGCAGAGGAGAGGGAAAGAAAACATATGGTTAGAGCTGACAGCACTCTGTTATTCCTTCCCCCTGCCATGGCCAAGGCCAAGCCACAATACGGACAAACTGTTCTAGGCCAGACCCAATGTCAGCCCTGCAGATGCTTACTCGGCCATGCATTGATATGCATGTGCTGTGCAACCAATTTGTGCAGGACTCCGCTGCTGCAGAGGCAGCCTAATTCTCCCCTCCATGCCTCCCCTTGCACACACATATGCACACTTTCCCCATTGCCCTAGGTGGGCAATTGGTATTCAGGAGGCAGTGCGTCCTCCTTCCCCACCTCCCCACCTTGATGCCTGAATGTGTTTGTCTTAATCTCGGTGTCTGTATCCAGCTCGCAGCTAATCCCAGGAGCCAGGCTGCAGAGGGCACGTGCTTGCCTTTTAATTTCATTTGAAACAGAAGCACTCCCCTTTCTCAGCTTTTTTAATTCAGGTCGGAATGCGTGGAGGAGATAAGGGACTTGGAGGCAGCCAGTGGGCTGAGGAAGGCAGCTCCCTCGTGCGCCGGAGTTATCGCGGCTCGCAGCTGCATCCGCCTGGGCGACATCTGTGAGGAGGCAGGAAGTTCCTCTTGCCAGTTCTTGAGAGAAGTGCATGTGTGTGGGGGGAAGGGGCTGATTTATTTTGTTATGGCTGTTGCTGGCCACAACTTCTTTTTCCCCTTGTTTGTTTGTTTGTTTCCAGGGATCTTCGGGGCTGAGCCAAAGCCTCTCTCTTTCTTGGAGGTCCCAGAGTTGCCAAAAGAGCTGCTGAAGCCAATGCTCCTGCCCCCTCCCCAAAATGGGCCTTCCCTCCTCTTTCCGAGGTGGGAGCTGGCTAAGTATTGGCACATCTAAAGCTGCTTCACCAGAAGTCACACCATTGGCACCTCTAACTGGCATTGTATTTGCCAGGGCTGAAGAATCAGTGGCCCTCTGGTTCAAGAGCGTTGAACCTCAGGCCTGTGGGCCAGATCAGGACTGCCTGGGTCCCACTCTAGCCCTCTGGGTTTCCCCGATGGCCATGCTCCCATCCCCTGGCCCACCCCCTTTCCCTGACCACCAACCACTGGTTTCCTGGCTTTTGTGCAGTTTTTCCTCCCTTCTAATGGGTTAAAATGCCTTTCCCAAGTTTGAGCGTGGGTAGTAAGAGCTTTTGGAGTGCTGTGTCCAGTTCTGGGTACCCCATTTCAAGAAGGACTTTGACAAGCTAGAGTGCATCCAGAAAAGAGCAACCAGGATGGTGAAGGGTCTGGAAACCAAGTCCTATGAGAAACAATTGAAAGCAATTAAGGAGAGACATGATGGCACTCTTCAAATATTTGAAATGCTGCCATGCAGAAGACAGAGCAGACTCATTCTCTGTGGCTACAGAAGGCAGGACTAGAACCAACAGGTGGTAATTGTGGGGAAGCGGATTTTGGCTAAGCTTTAGGAGAAATGTCCTAACAGTGAGAGCTGCTCAGTAGAGGAGAAGACTCTGCCTCAGGAGGTGGTGGGTTCTCCTTCACTGGAGGTATCTAAGCAGGGGCTGGATGGTCATCGGTCAAGGGTGCTGTAGCTGCACCCTGCAGTGCAGAGCCTGCCTTGAGCAGGGGGTTGGACTAGATGATATCTGAGTTCCCTTCCAACTGTATGATTCTATGACACAAAGACTTGCATTTCACACGTGTCTGGCATGCATGACATGGTCATATGGTGAGGCAGCCGATGTTCCTCCTCAAAACCTGCCTAGTTTTTTCTGATGGATTCTTCCCAAAACCTCAACTCCCACAAGACTGCTTTCCCAGCTGCTTCCACTACCATTTAATCACTAGCCTTTTGCTTTTAAAATCTATTACATGCTTATTCCACCTTTTCTCAGAGTGGCATTTTATCTTCTCAACAACCCTGTGAGGTTGGCTACATTGAGAGAGAGTGAGAGAGCGTGCGCGAGAGCAGCTTACCAAAAGTCATCCCATGAGCTTCATGGACTGGTAGGAACTGAACTGGGATTTCCCATAGCCAAATCTCATGCTCCATCATGTTGTTTCTCCTAGAAATGGGTGAGAAATGGCATTTTGTTTCAGTTCAGTTTTGATAAGAATTTACCAAAATTCCCACGTTCTCTACATTTGTGACAAAAAGAACCCAAGAGTTAAAAAAAATGTGAATGTGAGAAAAACCGAAACAGACAGATTTGTTCATCCAGGCCGGGGGCTTTGAGGGCTTGGCTCTTCCCAAACTGGTTCTGAATCCCTGCGTATTCAGCCATGTTAGTGCTGACTTAGGGCGGCCACCTCTTTTTTTCTGACAGGCTCCCTCATGTCTTCCAGCTGCATGGCAGGCGGCTATGTCATGGCCCTCTCCATGCTGAGAGGAGCTGCACCTACTGAGTTTGGCTTGCGCAGATGGGCGCAGATTTTGCTCCAGTTCATTTTTGATAAGAATTAACAAAACCTACAGAGTTCTTCAGATGCAGGAGAGAAAGAAGTTGAGCTTTAAACATTCAAATGCAGGAGAAAGCAGATTGGTCCGATTCACCCATCTCCTTCCCAGCTGCTACCCATTCCAGGTGCCAGCGCCTGGCTGCGGAGGGCCCTTGGGCAAGACACCCTCAACGGGCCCCTGCCTCAGTGAGCCCGCCCTCCCAGTGCTGCTCTTGCTCCTCATCCTGTTTCCCCTCAGTGCTGCCACGGGCTTGCCTGCCTGACAGGCAGAGAGCCAGGGAACAAGCGGGCAGGGCATCTCCTGCTTCTCCTTCTCGCCACCTCTGTTGTCTAAGCCAGGGTGAGAGGCAGGCTGCAGTGGTGAAGAGGGGGAACAATTCCGGGGGGCTCTTGTCAGTGGGCCCCTGCTGGGCTGTGGGCCCTCAGCAGGTGCCCAACCATGCCGACTCCTGACATCGGCCTGGACCATTGCCCCATCCATCTCCATTCTCCCACACAGCCTATTCTTGATGGTGGGATTTTGCTGCCTTAGTGTTTCTCCCTGGCCTTGCCAGGAGAACCATGTGGGATATCTGGCTAAGGACAGGGAAGAGGGGCAAGTAGCCTTCTTGTTTATCTCTGCCAGGCAGCAGCTCCCCTCATGGACTGCTTGCCCAGGTTCCATCATGATTCAGCGGGGTGGAACTGGTTGCAGGAGGGCCCTTCAGTGATGGGCATTTAATTAGCTCGCATTGCACTCCTAGCACCTCCCACTCCTGTGAAACAAATCAAGAGGAAGGAAGAGCAGTTCAGTCCTCCAGCCTGGCTGAAGGCAGCTCTGGGTGTGAAACCCCAGGCTGGAAGACAGCTGTATCTAGGGATGTCGGAGAATTTCTCCACGAATCTCCGGGAGGCCGAATGCCAATGCATTCGGCCCCCCGAAATTGGTGGAGAAACGGTCCGCCACCCCCCCGCCACCCCACCCCGGAATGGGACTTACCTTTGTCGAATGTCCCTGGCGGCGGCGGCTCCCGGCGGCGGTTTGGTGGCGGCGGCAGCGGCGGCGGCCAGTCTTCTGACCGGCTGCCGCCACCGCCATTTCCAAGTAAAAAACAAAACAAAACAACAAACGTGATAGGCTACGTAAAGATTTACGTAGCCTATCATGGCTAGATTTTCAAAAAACACCGCGATAGGCTACGTAAATGTTTATGTAGCCTATCACGGCTGGCTTTGAGGGGGGGAAAAAAAGCGCATATGCAAATGGCGGCGCCCATGGGTGCCGCCATTTGCGTTCCTTATTTGGGCACGTGTAGTCTACATAAACGTTTACATAGTCTATGGCGAAAATAAGGGCAACGCAAATAGACTACACGTGCCCAAATATGGAACGCAAATGGCGGCGCCCATGGGCACCGCCATTTGCGTACGCGCCTTCCCCCCCCCCCCAAAGTCAGCCATGATAGGCTACATAAACATTTACGTAGCCTATCACGGCTGACTGCAGGGACGCAAACGGCGGCAGCTATGGCCGCCGCCATTTGCATCCCGGCAGGAGATGAGATTCGCGGCTGGAGGGATGGGGCGCCTCCCACCCCGCCCAGAATTTCGGGGGGAGGGATGGAGCGCCTCCCCCCCACCGCGAAGCAAGCTGCGGGATCAGGTAAGGGACTTTCATCCATCCCTAGCTGTATCAACCCCAGTCTGGGCAAGGAACGCTTTGGTGCCTGCAGAAACAAAGGGAAGGGGTGTGTGCAGGAAAGCAACACGAGAAAGGAATGCTGACTTGAAATGTGGGAGCCCCCAAATCCCACAACGAGCCCTAGAGAAGGGAATGCCCCGGACGGGCACCCTGTGAGATTGCGGCAGTCCATATGTATTTCATAGGGCTGTCACCTGATTAAAGAAATCTTAGCTGATTAATTGTATTCATTTTAGTTAACTGAATTGGCATGTGGGTAAAACAATAGTTTCAATGGCCATGGTGGCTGGTGTTGGGGGGAGGATATTGGGATCCGTAGTCCACACTTCTGGAGGGCGCCAGGTTGGGGAAAGCTGGTTTATATGCTTCTAACATTTATGCACCACCCTTCATAATAAATGTCCCAGGGTAGTTTACAGTACAAATACAAATTAAAACAATAAAACACAAGCAAAAACAACTGCAGATACAAAAAAGAACCATCAGCAGTACTAAAACCATGGAAGAACAACAGGGTGAGCTATGCAATGAACCCCACCAATGTTTCAAAAGAATATAGGTGGTAGTTTAAAATCCTAGGAGTTTAGAACGGTGTTTGCACAGCACTTGAAAGCAAAGTTTTTGCATGACACCTACAGTAAAAGAGGTCCCAGGCATCTGTCTTTGAGGAGGGAGCTCTATAACCCACAGGGTCCCCAGCAAAGGGCTTCAGTTGAGTCCTTAATAATCCCCAGGAACATACTGATAGGGGAGTTGGCATTCCTTAAGGTACCTGTTGTAGGTGTGTTGTCTCTTCTTGGCCCGGCAGCGATGATGCCAAGGGCAGGCATCTTTGGGCACCTGATGAGGGCTCACCCCCCAGCACTTATAAGACCCCCCTGCACTTGCTCCTCTTTTTCACCTGCTTGTTCACATGCCTCTTGCTCTGACCCAGACAACAGTGGTGGTGGTGAGAAGGAGGAGCAGGAGATGCCGCAGCGTCCTGGCTCCCTGGCTCTCTGCCTGCCAAGCAAGCCAGGAGGAGCCATGCAGGGGAGGCAGAGAAGTTGGTGACAAATGACAATGGCGGTGAGAATGTAGACTCATGGGGGAGGCATTGAGGGTGTCTTGCAAGGGTTCCTCAAACATCTGGAGCTGGGCCTGGTGTTTGTTTGTTTAATTTATATCTCCCCCCTTTCTGCCCAAAAGTGGCACTCAAGGTGGCTAACAATAAAATCCAGATTAAAAACAAAATCTTAATTGAGACATGACACAAAAACAAATAAATAAAAACACAACAATAAAAGAAATGAGCAGTACCCATCTATTAAAAAAGCCCCTTCAGCAAGAAACCAGCTCTATGAATAAAAATGCCTTTGCCTTCCAGCAGAAGGACAACGGAGAGAGGACCAACCAAGCTTCCCTCGGCGGGGAGTTCCAGAGCCTGGGAGCAGCCCCCAAGAAGGCCCTCCGTGGCATTGGCCCTGTGCTTGAAATGCCTGCTGATCTGTGGTCAGAACCTCGCATGGACCGCTGGGCTTTTGTCTGCCCCTGGTGAGTCACTTTTGTGAATGGAACAGACCGGAGGCCCTGCGGGAAGCGAGCCAATGTTGTGGCCTGGCCTTGGCCACCTGCACCATTTCCAAGTTCCCAGGCTAAAAACAGGGCTTTGTTATCAGTGGCCGAGGGGCCGCCTGGCCTGTTTGAGTCGACTTCCTTTTCCCCAGCCCCACCCCGCCTGCGCCGGTGCTCTGGGAGATAACAGGCTTCCCGCCTGCCGTAGCCAGGGTGAAGGGTGGGCCAGGGCGGAATGTCATGTTGCCGAGGGCCACGAGGAGATTGGGAAGTGTACGGAGCTCCTGCACACATTTCCCTTGCCAGCATCCAAACAACATCTCGCTTCCCCTGAGTATTCACTTACAGCAATCTCTGACTGCCCCAAGTGTCGGCAAGGGAGCTGCCCTCCCAGTGCGCACGCGTGTGTTGAGCTCCAGAATGGCTTATCTTTCCTAGCCCTCAGCATGCAACTGGGAACCAGGAGGTAGGTACATTGCTACCACCACAGGGCACTTCTGGGGAAAGGGGATGGAAGTGGGGGTCCCTAGGAGGTGAGATTGGAGCAGGAATTGAAGACTGGCCACACTATTGGCCATAGCTCAACAGTAGCACAGAGGCTTCATGTCAGCTTTCCCCAAACTGGTGCCTTCCAGATCTGTTGGACTGCAACTCCCATCATCCCCAGCCAGCATGGCCAATGGCTATGCTGGCTTGGGATGGTGGGAGTTGCAGTCCAACACATCTGGTGGGTACGACCTCAACAATCTGTTGCCCTCTAGATGTTTTGCACTACAGCTCCCAGTATTCTTGTCCATTGGCCATGCTGGCTGTGGATGATGGGATTTGCAACCCAACACATCCTGAGGGCATCAGGTTGGGAAAGGCTGCATTGCCTGCAGGCAGCCCCAGAGCAGATCCGAAGCACCTCTTCTACTTGAAAATCCCAACTCCTCCCTCCAGGATCCCGTCAGACCAGGACCTCGGAGAGACCTGTTCAGAAAGAAGGCTTGGAATCCACTGAAGTGCCATGGAAGACCAGGAGGAACTGGCAGCAGAACAGAGGCAGCCCTGAGGCCGCCTGGCCACCCCCGTCCCCAATACCCCCCTTGAACCTGTCCTGACTCAAACCCTGCTTCATTCCTTGCTTTGCCTCCCTTTCCCCCACAGGCATCCAGAGCAATGGTGGCAGCAGATCCGGTGGCAAAGGTAGAGCCCCCAGAGGAGCACCTGTCTGGCTGCTGGCTGCCTCTGTCTCCAGGAGACGGTTCAGGAGTAAAGAGCTCAGACCCAGCTGTGAACAATGAACCAGCAGAGGACCAGGGAGAACAGGAGTTGGCAGTAGGTATATAAAGTCCCAGCTGCAACTGCTGAAGCAGGAAGTGAGGTAGCTGCCAGCATGTATATAAACCATTGATCTCCTCTCCCAGACTGTTGATGGGTTAACAATGCCCTGTGAGCCATTGCCCCAGCTGCATGCTCAGGAGGTTCAGTCGAGGGCACATCTAGCCTACCATTCCTGCAAGGAGCCCAGAGCACCAGATATGGAGTTGTTATTATGTAGTTTAATTGTCACAACAGCCCTGTAAGGTAGGTAGGTTGAGCAACTGGCCCAAGATCACCCTGTAAACTTTGCTGCTGAGTGGAATTTTGAACCTAGGCATCCCAGGTCCAGATCCAACAAGCCACACTGGCCCTTTCCAAGCTTGAGTGCCCAAACAGATAAGATACAGGCTTGCAACCTATTTCTGCCACTCTGAGGGCATGGGCTTTTCAGTCCCCCAAAGGCAAGTGCTTCCTCACATACTGCTGTGGCTGCCTTTGGCTTTGCTTCTCCTTCCAATCCGTCCACATATTTAGCTGCTGAGGAGCTATGTCCAGGCGGTGGAGCCTCCTGCTTGGCTCTGACTCCTGCATGTCAACCCCCGGCTGCCATACACACCCCTTTGGAAAATAGGCACATCTCCCACCTGCTCTGCCAGGATCTGCCCCTTCAGCCCTGCCGTGCGCTGTGTTTGCTGTGATCGGCTCGCTTTCGACTGACACCTGTCCACCTTGCTGGAACACAACATCCTTCTGCCCCGAAAGACTGTTTGATATTCGGGATGAGTCAACAGATTGTCCCCGGGTGTGTCAACAAAGTAGACAGCTCTGATGTTTAGCAGGGAAGGATAGGATGGGTGTGTGTGTGTGTGTGTGTATGTATGTATGTAACAGCCTTCCCCAAACTTGTGCCCTCCATCTGTGTGGGGCAGCAGTTCAGCACACCTGGAAGGCACCAAGTTGGTGAAGGTTGGTGTAGAATCAGAGCTAATCACTTCCGCGACCTCCAGCATTTTACAGACAACAGCAGGGATGCCTGAGGACTGACACAGGCTCTTGTTTTGGATTGTGGGGCAACGTTCCAAGCATGCCCTCCTGACATGCGTGCACAGGAGCCTGGGAAAATGAGGCAGCAGGACTACAGGAGGACACCCAGGGAGTTCTAGGGAGCAAGTGCAGCAACGTGTCTTCTGCATTTTGCATGGGTGCGTTTGACATGGGTGGGCGGTGCCCTGCTAGCCCCAATAGTAGGACCGCGTCTGCCATGGCCTCCGACATTTTCCAGTAACAAAACAGGGACGCTTGCGGACTTTGGGGAGGGATCGTAGTTCACTGGTAAAACACCCACTCTGCATGCAGACAATCCCTGGTTCAGTTCTTGGAGGCATCTGGAGTTAAAACAATCGCATGAAGGAGGTGAAAGGCAAATCCTCCTTCTCTCTCTCTCTCTCCCTGCCCGAGATGCTGGAGAGTTGCTGCCAGTCACAGCAGACCAAGGGTGGGGAGCCCTTTTCATCTCAAGAGCCAAATTCTATTTCAGGGAAGCTCTTGGGGGCTGCGTTCCAGTGGTGGGTGGGGCCAAAGCCAAAGGGAGCAGGGCCAAAAATACCCCCAAATACCTGCACATTTTAGCTGAAAGTGCTTCCTCCCATTGACTAAGTCTTAGGAGATGATTTTCAACGTTTTAGAAATGGGGAAAAACTGGAGAAAAGCTAGGAAACCACCAAAATGATCACTGGTTGGGGGAAAGGGGGATTAGGCCAGGGAAAGGGGGATGGATTTCTGAGTAACCTTAGAGAGCCAGATTGGGGCTCAGGAGGGCAGCATATGGCCCCCGGGGCCTGAGGTTCCCTACCCGAGTAGACAATACTGGGTTAGACAGACCAAGGAAGCCTCCAATGTTCCTAATTGTACAGTCCTTACTCCCTGCTTCTCCCCTCCAAGGACTACTGCCTGAGTCACCTCCAACATTGATAGCATCACTTCTCTCCTTGCTGTATCTGGAGTCTGGAATAGGCTTTCCTGCAGTGGCCCATTTACGTATCCCAAAATGGGCCACTGCAGTCTTCCTTAAAAAAATTTAAGTGCACGTTTCCTCAGAACAGACCTCAGTGTGCATCGAATTGTGCCTGTGGTGAAACAGGACGTGTTGGCTCGCCTCCCTTTCATCTTAGAGGAATTATTGATTTTATTTATTTACATCATTTGTATACCATCCAATTAACAGGGTCCTCTGCGCGGTGAAGCTAAAAAACATAAAAAGAACCAAGAAAGCCCGAAACAACAATAAAAAAACCGGAATAAATCCAACCACAATACAAACTAACTAAATAAATAAAACCAGCAACAGCATAATAATAACATGGTGAAGCTAAAACACCAAAGATCTTCAAGGGTGCAATCCTATGCGGGTTTAGACAGAAATAAAGTCCTACAACTCCCAGCAATCCCCAACCAGCCATGATGTTAAAACAATCTTAAAACATCTGGGAAATTTTATTTTAAAAATCTTTAATGAAAAGACCATAACATAGGCACTAGATGAGATTCTTGGTGAAAGTTATTCCACAACTGGGGAGCCACCACTGAAAAGGTCTTCTCTGGTAACCACCTGTCGCACCTCATTTGAAAGGAGCGTCCTGAGAAGTGTAAACCTGGCTGTGATAAGGTAGCCATTTACACATCACCAAATAGGAGACACAGATTTGCATAAAATTTGTATTTCTCCATTTATATGTATAGATGCAAATTTAGAAATAATTACTATGTTTTAAACACAAAGACAGTCCATCTCCCCACAGCAGGGAAGACTGGCCAGGTGATCTATCTGTATGCCTGCTCAGTTCAGGTGCGCACTGTTGGTGAACAACTTCACAGCTCCTGTTCTCCCTTCTTATGGCTCCTGTTTTATATGCTGGACTTGGACTGGACAGCCCTGCAAATAGAGGATGCCTTCAAACAGGCAACTGTCCTCCAACAGCCCCTCAAATAGAGGCCTGTCATCTATAAACTAAGATACCTGGCTGCTCTACGCTGCACTCTTCCTTTGGAGTAAGTTCCCTAGAACCCAGTGGACTTATTTCTCCCCAAATGACAAAAATAGATGTAGGTCAGGGGTAGGCAGCCTGGTGCCCTGCGGATGTTTTAGACCACAACTCCCATCAGCCCCAGCCAGCATGGCCAATGTCCAGGGATTCTGGGAGTTGTAGTCCAAAACATCTGGAGGGCACCAGATTGCCTCCTGCTGGTGTCGCTGTTGTTTTAAGGGCCAGGTTCGAGAAAAGAGGGCCTGGGCCTGGTGGTACATAGGGCTGGTGGGAAGAGATGTACTTCTCTGCCCTTGTTTGCTCGCACCGCGAGCGCCTCACCACTGATAGCTGATCTGCAGCCCCCTCTGGCCCCGCGAGTCCCCAGGTGGTCTGCGGTGCCTCCGCAGCAGGGGAGCCAGCGGCGACTGTGGACCTGCGCTGGGTGCCCTTCCGGGCCCTGCGCAGTGTCAGCGCCCCGGAGGTGCGACTTCTGCAGCCCCTGCTCGTCCCCGCCTGGGCCCAGGTGCGCCCCTGCAAAAGGCGGATCGCCAAAGGCCGGGCCCCGGCTAGGCAGTCCGCGTGAGCCTTGTGCCAGGCAGGAATGCCACCGAAGCCGCTCCCCGCGCCGCTGCGCCTCCGTGCAGGGGAGAAGAGGGTTTCTTCCCGCAGGATTTCTTCCTCTTCCGGCAGCTGCCGAGGGCGCAGGAGCGCTGCCACGAAGGGGGGAGGAAGCTGGCCGCCTGGCGCCCGGAGCGCGCCGGTGCTGGAAGGCTGGGCCCCAAGGCGCCCGGCTGCTTCTCGCCCGGGGCGCGGCCCGTCGCGGGAGGGGAAGGCGACGCAGCTGCGCCGCGGCGACAGCGCAGCGAGGGGCAGCTGCGCCCCCTCCTCGCCGACAGGAACCATCTGTGCCGGAGGCCGGGCCGGCGCGGCCTGGCCCCGCCCGGCCTGACTGTCCCGAACCGCTTCCCCTTCGCGCTTCCCCAGACGTGCGAGCCAGGCCCGCGCCGCGGCAGGCCCGCCAGGACCCGGGCCCTCGAGGGCGCGGCGAGGGGCTGCAGGGCGGCCTCCTCGTCCGCGCCCGCCGCCGGAGGCAGCGCCCCGGAGCTGCGTCGTGGCGGCAGGCACGGCGTGAGCGCGGGGCTGCGGCGGGACGTCGGGCCGCGGGCCACGCCTGCGGCCGAGGCGCGGCACAGCGCCCGTCCCGGGAGACGCTCGGGTCCGCGCTCCCTCGCGCAAGCTGCGCAGCGGGAGCCAAGACCCGCCCAGAGGCAGCCGCTGCTCCGCGGCCCGCCGGCCGGTTCGTCTTTCCTTCCAGCCCTCGCCCCGGTGCCTCTCGGCTCCTCCTGCGCCCCCGAGGCGCCCTTCGTGCACCGCGGGTTGATCGCGGGCGTGGCGGTGCTTCGGGGCTCCTCTGCATCCGCGGCAGGGCCTCGCGGAGGCCGCCCCTGGATGCGAGTGGCGAGGCATCTCCGCGGAGCAGGCGGGGACAGTGCGGAGCCCGCTGTGCGCTGCCTGCCCGCTTCGCATGCTGGCGGGGCTCATGTCGAACCCTCGACAGCAGATTGCAGAATATCCGTGTGCGCACACGCACACGCACACACACGGAAATCCCAACCATACACTTGGCTCAGGAACGCCTTGCCCAGGGCGGCCAGCTTGGCCCCCTCTCTGCTGGCCTTCCTTGGGCGGGGAGAACGGGAAAGCCGTTTTTGTGAAGGCCTTTGGCATGTAAGCTGGTGCGTTGCAGAAGGGTTTTTTAAATTAGTTGAGGGCTGTCTATTTCTTTTATTGTGTTTTTAATTTATTTTTGCGCTATGTTTTAATTAAGATTTTGTTTTTAATTTGGATTTTATTGTTAACATCCTTCAACACCACTTTTTTTATTTTCTTTCTTTGGTGGAAAGGCAGGATAGAAATTAAATATATTAATGTGTTTTTAAAGCCTATCTTTAACCCATTAGTGCATTGCAGAGAAAATATTTTTAGCAAGCGTGGAGTGGAGTCTTACGCTATGAGCCCTGGGGCAGGGCTCTTCAGGGGGCAGCTGGGATGTTGTAATCATATCCCCCCTTTTCATCTGTGGAACACTGGAGGAGGTGCTGAGCCACACCTGGGAAGACATGAGACAACAGGGCTTCTTCCAGGCACATGTTGAGTTCTGCTGCCACCCCTCTAAACAGCCCCCCCCCCGATTCTTCTCTCTTTTAGCCTTGAATTATATCCTGTATCATCATGAGTGAATGCACACTCTCAGTGTGCAGAGTGAAAAGGAGTGAGTGGTCAGTGGCTGGTCAGTGCTAACAGGAATGTACTCTGCATATGATCAGAGGCACTCTCTTCTGCACATGCTTGCCCTGTTTTAGCAATGTTCTGTCCTTCTTCCCCCAGGCTTCCTGCTCCCTGCCTGCCAGTTCCATCAACATGGATGGAGTAGGGAGAGTGGCAGGGAGGGAAAGAGAAGAAGTGACTTGTTGGAAAGAGAAGTGAATGGCTGGAGGAAATCCACATTATAAATACAGCTGTGCGCTCTCTGCAGGGCTCCCTGTAGTACATCATACTGGCCCAGACAGAACAATAGCCTGACCTGGTTGAAGAGGGTTTCCTGTGTTTTGAGTTCTACGTTTGGGGTAGTCTTGCCATCACGAGCCCCCAGCAGCTCTGTGAATTTAAACCTCATGTTGCGCTCCTCTTGGAACAGTGACACAAAGGACCCATGGTTTTTGCACCAGTTCACAACTTCTTGCAGAGACAAAGGGGCAGGAGGGAAAATGGCATCAAACGGCACCTCCTGTTCTCAGCCCCAACCTCTGGCTTGCCTCCCCCACATCCTCAGAGAGCGTGATGCCTTTGCTGCATTTTGCTCTCGACAGTCACGGTGGCAGTCAGCAGGGCCCTTTTCAGGTGTGGCACCTCCCCTGTGGGATGCCTTCTAGGGGAAAGTTCTCTGTGCTCCTTCTGCTTCCCTGATCTGCCCTGCAAGATCCAGTTCATTCCCCTCAGCACTAGGACCCCAGACGCTGCCTTAGGTCGTGTCAGAGGATGTGTCCATCAAGTCAAGCATGGTCTACTCTGATTGGCAGCGGAGGGTGGTGGCTCCAGTGCCAGTGGGTCATTGTATCTAGCTCCTTTAGAGTTCTGAGTGGCTCTGACTGAAACCCAGAGCAGGTTCAATGCCCCACTGATTTCAGAGCCACCAGCCTCCCCTGCTGACTGGTGACAACTCTGCAATCTCGGGCTCAGACGGGTCTCTCCCATCACCTGCTCCCTGGGCAACTCCTAACTGGTGGTGCTGTGGATGGAACTGGGAACCTTCTGCATGCAAAACAGGGGCTCTGCCACCGAGCTTCAGTCTGTCCCCATTCTGTTTCCCAGGACAGGCCAGCCTGATTCTGCAGGGGGGTGCACAAATGGGCCCTGTGGGGGTGAGAGCGCCCCGCATGGTTTGCTCCAGCATCCCGTTCGTAGGGCAATACCATCCTGGAGCACAGAATCTCCCCTTTCAGTTAGCATGGCTGTCAGCCGCTCTTGGTCTGCCTCTGCCTTCCTCGCGCCCTCCCTTTCTGTTGCCATGCTGCCGCCACATCCTAGGGCAACGGGGCCGCCGCCTGTGCCTGCCCCGCAGCCTCCCTCGAGTGCAGTCATGACGCAAGGGGCCCGACGCAGGCCGGCAGCTGGGGTGAGGCACCGCTGCTCTGTGTGGCCACCTGCAGCAGCTTGCACTGCCTCAGTAGACATGAATTTCCATGCTGGTCTATCCCACACCTGCCTGCGCTTCCCCCCCAGATGCCCATTGCATATGCACCGGTGCCTCATGTGCAAGAGAAATCTGGCACGGTGTCCACACATGATATACCCTGGCTGTTATTTTAGGGTGGGGAATCCCCCCCCCCAGTCCACTGTAGTTTCATTATGAACAAGAGGAGAACCGATTGTGTTGCTCTTGGCAGGGCAGAAAACCCCTGTTGAGCTCAGAGGAGCAGCAGCAGCTCTCACATCCTCTTCCACAAATCGGGCCCAGAGAGGGAACAGAGTGGAAAGGGACCCCCCCCCCCAACAGCTGCTGGCCATTTCAGTTCTCTCAGCATCTCACAGGGTGGATCCATGCCTTAGTCAACCGAGAACGGAGCATTTCTCTTGGACAAGGCTGCTGTTTTCTGGAATGTGTTAATAAACAGGTCAGTTGGGATGGTTCCACAAGATCACAGGAACATCAGAAGCTGCCATCTACAGAGCCAGTCCAACCTTCCGCATGCAAAGCAGAGCCACAGCCCTTCACTAGACAAATGTTGGCCCTCCAGTTACATGTTGGTACCATCCAGACAGGGCCAGCTGAAGACATTTGGTTGCAGAGCAGCAAAATGGCACTTATCCACCCACAGGCCCACCCAGGCCAACGTGCATAGTATCCAAAACCAGTCAAGTGATTTTGGTACGTGAGGCAGAAAATCCCATAAGCACCTTTCCTCATCCACGACAGTAGAAATATGACAATAACAAAGTAAATAACATAACAATTGCTGCCCTTTTAAAACATCCCAAATCTGCCTGAGCAACTGCCTCACCTGGCTCTTGGGCTGGGTGCAGGGCGTCTCTGGTATGGATTTAGAGCAGTACACCATGGAAACTTCTGCAATGCCAGAAGATGATGGTGTTTTCCTGTGGCCATAATTGGAACCTCTAGTTCAGATGATCTCCACGTCCCAAGAACATCCCATGCATCCCACCCACCTGCCTGTGAAAGGTGGACATAGCAAGCTGACTTAGATGGAGTTGGACCATTGGTTTGCCCAGCCCAGTCCTGACCGACAGCAGGTCTCCGAAGTCTCAGGCCAAGAGCAGTTCCCCCCTCCCCACCCTCAGTCTCCTCAGCTGTTTTTAGCCAGAGATGCTGTGGTCTGTGGACCTTGATGTAGGGTTTATCTGTTTGCTGCCATGTCCACTCCCAAGCTGCTGGCGGAGTATGGAAGCAAAGTCAATGATCGGCATAAAATGTGTCTTTGTTAACAGCCATGGAGGACATTGAAGGTCACCTATCAAACATCTTGAAGCTTGACAGTGTTTTTATATATGAAGGTGCAGAGTCTGGTCATTGGTCCATCTATTCCAGATTTCCAGTGCTCCCCCCAGTGTTCTCCTCTTACCTACCTGGTTAAGTTTTGGGCTAGCCACAGCCATCCATGTCCTGGTAACCTTCAGGACTGACTAGTGTAATGTGTGATTGGGCCTGCCCTTGAAGACTGCCCCCAAACTATAGTCAGTTCGAAACACACAGCTGCTGGGCAATGAACCAAGACTGGTCATTGGGAACACTTCTCCAAAAAGATCTTCGCTGGCTTCTGGCCTTTTCCCGAGTGCAGTTCAAAATGTTGGTACTTCCCTTTGCAGTTCTGTATCAGGTGTGCAGAACCTCAGGGCCACGGGCCAAATCCAGCCTGCCTGAGGTCTTAATCTGGCCCTCTGGAGTTCCCCACATGGACCCACCTCGTCCCCTGGCCCCGCCCCTTTCCCCCAACCACCAATTGTTTGGTGGTTTCCTGGCTTTTGCACAGTTTTCCCCACATTCTAAAAGGTTGAAACGCCCCTCCAAAGGCTGAGTGACTGGCTGTCAGAGCTTAAGCTAAAATAGATTCATATTTTCTGGTGGTTTGGGCTCTGATCCTTTTGCCTTTCACCCCACCTGCCACTGGGATGCAGCCCCTGAGAGCCTCTCCAAAGCTGAATTCAGCCCTCAGGCTGAGAGAGGTTCAACGCCTCTGCCCTACATGATTTGGGACCTGGATACATAAGGCAGCATTTTCTCCCACATCAACCTGCCATAGGTTGCCTTTGGATGCTCTCTTCTGGGCGCCACCACACAAATACTCTTACAGGTGCCCCCACCAACTGAGGTGGGCAGGCAGCGAGCAGGAAAGGTACATTTTTGGCAGCTGCATCCTTTTTGTGGAATTCCTTTCTCTGGGGGGTTCACCTGGCACCAACTTTGTTGTCTTTTGTCACCAGATTAAATTTTTAAAAACCTCCCAGGTTTTCAAAGTTTGATTGTTTTAACAGCTGTGTTTATTATTGCTGATTTATCATTCTTGTATTTGATGATATCGTGGTTTTATGGTTATGTCATGCACCCTGGAAACATCATTGAAAGGTGGTATATAAGGCCTTAAACATGAATGGATGCATAAAGTACATTTTAGGTGCCACTATTTCACTTGTCTGTGTGTGTTTTCCAAAGTGCAGCTTTGAAATGTTATTGCTCTATTGCTTTATTGTTTTATATGTGCTCTGCTGTCCAGTGCATTTCACTGATCGTGTGTTTTGTTCAGTTTTAAATGCTATTTGCTATGTTTTTTTGGAAGCTGCCTTGTAAATTTCTTTGAAATGGACGGGATATAAACATTTTACATAAATGACTGGAATTCCCCCCCCCCAAAAAAAAAACTGTGCATGTAGGCTGTATTCACACTTTTGCCTGAACACCTGGAGGCCAGGGCTGGGAACAGCTGGTACGCTGCTGAACTTTTCTCTCCACATGTTTGAAAAGGGCCTCTGAGTCAGGATGATGGTCTGCCTAGTCCAACAAAGTCCCCTTGTCTCTGGCAGCATTTCCACCAGGTCTTGGATAAAGCCCCCACCCCTGGCCACCCCTGACAATGACCTCTTGAGTTCCTTAAAAAGAGGTGCCACCCCTGGGACCTTTTGCATACCAAGCCCGTGTGTTGCTCCCCCTCTGAACATGGTTATATCTGAGCTCCAACTCCTACCTGTTTAAACAGATGACATGACCACTGCCAACCTGTATGTGCAATGCAAGGAAGGCGCCAGCGAAGAAACCCACATAGGCAGGCGGAACAAACACACAAACAGAAGCAGTTCTGGGTTGTTTTTATGGTTCTTCTAACCCCCCAGATCAGGAGGGAAGCAAGCATTTCCTGGGGGTCTTTACAAAGTGGTGGCCATGGGTACCGATGTGGCCGCAAATGCCTCTCTTGGTGCCTGTCAGGCTTCCTGGCCCTCCAGTTTTTTGTTTTATTTCTTATGATTTGTCTGAGTTATTTTTTAACTGGGAGGTTGCCATGCAAAGTGCTGCCCTCCAGGGCCACCTTTATTTGTGTTTTGGAGCTCTGACCCCACCTCTGCCTTGCACTTAGGTTCTTGGCAAGTCTCTTTTCATTTTGTTTCACCAGTTTGCCTTCTAGGAAATGAGTGTTTTGTGACCAGCCATGCCCACTCTAGCAGCCATTTTATGAATGGGCAAGACACCCCCATGACGGCCATTTTGTTAGAGTGCCCATGAAAATCTCTCAAAATTCCATGTGTACCCACTGACCCACCTGCACCCCATGGGACAGAACAGGAGATGAAGGGGTGATCAGAAAAGGATGGGTTGCAGGAGGCAAGGGCGGGAGGCATAGGAATGATGGGTGTTGCAGTCCAACTCATCTGTAGGGCACCATGTTGAGGAAGGCTGCCCTAACCTCATTGCTACTTTCAAATGTGTCCTCCCTTGATTGTGAATGGATCTCACTGGAGAAAAGGAGATTGCCCTGGAGCAAACTTGCAACTTCAGGCTTTCTACACACCACTGCTTGAGGTTAAAAATGAGAGTTTAAGCTTCCAAATTTGCCATAATAAATGTTCTTGGTTTTCCTCAAGCATATCATTTGCAGTAGTTACCCTGTTTTTTTTTTAATTTGTTCCCAGTGTAGAATCAAAAACAGCCCTCCAGTGGGCACCAGTATAAAGACAAGCATACATCTGGCATTGCTGGGCCTTCCTGTTTGATTTAATTCGTGCAACGTAGAGCGCTCACCCTTGCCTTCTGCTATGCCCAGATAAAACGGCGTTTGCCACTCCTACAATCTCTGCTCTACTACTGGCAAAGCTCTGCAACACCAACCATTTCAATCGTCACTTATCACAGAAAGATATTAAATTGCCTTCTCTGGAGTCAGAGCATTGGCCGTTCTAGCCTGGGCATGGATTGCCTGAGAGCCTAGTTGTGCCTGTAAATGCAAGATATCAGGGGCATTGCTAGGCCTGGTTTCACGGGCCCTGACCACCAAACCTATTTCCCACAACCCCGGATCTCTTCCCCAGAGTCTTGAGTGTCCATTTGTACCAATGGACTGGGTTCCCCCCCAGCTTAATTGCCATGAGTAATTTTCAAGGGGGATTGCAGCTGCAGAGAGAAAGGTTAATCCCCTCATATGCTGCAATCCCCCCCCCCCCACACACATGGCAATTAAGGAAAAAATCCTTTGGGACCAACGGGAGGTTTTTTCCCTAAGCTTAGCTGCCATGCAGGGGAGGATTTCCAGGGGGGTAACACTTTGGGAGGGAAGGTTACCACCAAAACTCCCATGAAAATCCCCCTCCACTTGACAAGCGTAGAATGCAGCAGTCTGTTGATGCCCATGGAAAGACTGGGTCCCAAATCTTTTACATTCTGGGCAACCCCTCTGCCGGAGACAACCTGGGACCTTCCCTGCCTAAAGCATGTGCTTTACTCAGCCATGGCTGCCTTCTGCCCAAGGACAAGCTCAGCTGGTTCTGCCACATTCCCACAACGAGGAAACTGCAAAATCAGGGTGCATCTAGACAGCAGCTTACTGAACTTTTAGCTGGACGATTTCGAAGCCAGACATACCTGGAGTGGCACCAGCAAAAGTGGTGCAAAGTTGCATGAATATGACCCACTCATCTCACCTTTCACTGTGCCACCTGTGTTCCCCTTTCTAATCCTCTGGGCTCTGCCTTTTGGATCAGCGGGGATTAATGTGCAGAAAAGCATCGTTCACAGGGAACTGGCAAGGGTCAGGTCGGTGGTCTGACATGTGGAAAATCTCCCGTCCACAAGTGCCTTCCATGACTGCCATGCCATCTCCAGATGGGATGCCCTGTTTTGATGTTTGGGCCTCGTGTCCTCCATAATCTCTTAGCCATCACGCTGTGATTCCCATGGGAATCAGAAAGGTACAAAGTCGCCCTTGAAAACAAGAATTACTGGGATGAGGTGGCAGGGAGAGGAGGACAGGAAGCAAGAAAGCAACAGACAGAAAAGGGACACAACATGCTCAAATAAATTATTCTTTTTTGAAAAAAAAAAGCAATCAAAGGGAGGTATGGAGTGGGAGATAAGAGAGAAGACAGAAGGGGCAAGTGTATGAGAGGAAAAGAGAAATGAGATTAAGAGAGAGGGAAGGAAATAAAAGCTGGTGGAAGAGAGTGAGCAAGTTGAGGGGAGCAGAGGTGGCGCCCCCTCCCGCCTCGTGCGTATCGCCACTATCGCGTAAGCCCAACCTTGAGTAGTTTTTCACCGAGATCGGCGTGATCGGGGAGTGTGGGCCTTGCAGCTGCTGCTCGGCTGGTGAATAAGCACCTGCTTATCTCTGCCCAACGGCTGTGAGTGGCTACAGATTGTGTTGGGGATGAGGTGTTGGCTGCGCACTGCAATTTCCATATCAGCACCCTGCAGCCGCTCAAACCAAATAAACACAACAGCCACGTGGACAAAAGGTTAATTATCAATTTTCAGAGAGAGGGAGAGAGAAGTGGTAGGGGGAAGGAAGGAAGTGCTAGACCAAATGGTGATTTCCGTTACATTCTGGTGTAGAATTCTTGCCATCTGGGAACTAGTGACCCTGTCACAAGCGATGCAAAATCGACAATGACACGGTTGAGCTCAGGTACCAGGCTGGTGTGTGGTGGAGAACTTTGGAGGCAACCAGAGATGCTGTCTTACCTAGGCTGATCTAAAGGCCTGCCCACACAGGCTCAGTTCTGTGAGTGGGCTTCACAGTGCATACTGAGGTGCAACTGACTTGCAGGATCCGCCCCACCATGGCTGCCGTTTTTCATTGGTTGCCCACTGATGTGCAACTGAGGTTCGGATTATGCGCTGCAGACCGGCGTAAGCATCGTGCCACTGTTTGCCTGGGCACATTGGTGCAAGGTCATCTGGCATCACATCCTTTCTCATCTCCAGGTGTATCTACATGGAAGTGCCTCCAACTGCTGGCGCACATTCACACCCAGCATCGATACCACACCTGTCCATACAGCAGGCATGGAGAAGTCCACCAGTGGGTGGGTGGTGGCACAACCCACATGGGGACATTGTACCTCTGTCCAAACTAAGGTTCCACAGGGAGCCTTTCCTCGACAGAGAGACGTTTATCAAAAGCTTCCAGAGGCAAATAGTTGGCCAGACAATACCGAACAGGATTAAGTTTTGTGTAAAAAGCCACTGGAACTGGAACTCAGAACCCTTGGCTCTGTGTGCAGCCGCCCTGTGTGGTGGAACACCAGCACTGCAATTTTTAGCACCTTCTGGTGCAACTTGTGGCCCTCCAGAATTTTTTTTGTCCTACTACAACTCCCAACATCCTTCACCATTGGCTATACTGGTGAGAGCTGATGGGAGTTGTGGGCCAAAACATCTGGAGGGTAGTCGACCCCTGTTGAGAGCAATGGAGTATTTTCAGGCTCCGGGGCCCCACCCTACGAGACCAGCCATGGGGCCCTCCTAGACAGGAAGGGCTAGAGGGTGCTTCCGGTCTGGTCAAAGACTTTGCTGGAAGAGCAACACTCTCCCTGGCCCTGGGGTGTTCTTTGGCTCTGACTCCCCAGCACATAGCCTGGCTCCCATTAGACAGCTGCCTACAGCTCACTCCAGACACATTATTTTGCTCCCCCAGGGCCATTCTTTTGTCCACGTGTTGTTATCTAACAGATGCCGCACAACCCTTCTTTCTGGTGACCTATTTTGAACAATTTTCAAATGTCAAGTTGTGCCCCTCCCCTTTTTAACTACTAATTCCTGATACACTGTGCATAATTTGAAATCGAGTCCATTTTAAATTGTCCGCACATACCGGTTATACAAATCAGCCGGCTGCTGGTGAGCTGCACGCTCAGGCTTCAAAGACAAGTGGCGAATTCACAAAGGCCTCTGCTGAGTTCAAATGTGAAGTTTGCCCCCTCCAGAAGAGGTCTGGACTTGAATGGCTCTTTTGGCATTCTGAGGGAATGCATTAAACTGGGACTCTGGCCTGGATAGGTGGGTCCATAAGGAGGTTGGTGGGTCAGTGGTCTTGCTTTGGGAGAAGGCTGGGGCTAGGTGTGGGGGAGAAATTTGCTCTGTTTGCATTTTAAATGCCAGCTTACCTAATTTTGAACCAGTATGCTAACCAAAACTCATTTATCTTTTGAAATTCGCACTGATCCAAATTTTGTCATGGACTTCTCCAATCAAAATATTTGTGCAAAAATGTGCATATTAGGGGAATGGTACTTCCCCTAATATGTGCATTTTTGTACAAATATTTTGATTGGAGAACTCCATGACAAAAATTTGGAGAAGTGCAAATTTCAAAATGCATTTTAGGAAAATTGGTTGCCGAAATGTGTCTGTTAGGCAAAATACATACAAAAATGTACATATTAGGGGTAATGTGCATTAAAAGGCTTATGAATTTTCATGCAAACTTTAAAAAAAACCCTCAAAGTTTAAGATGACCCGAACTGAAGTCTGTAGAAATTCTCAAAGTTCAAGATGAACCAAACTTAAGATTGGAAAAATGGGAACAGAGAGAAACTGAAATAAAAAGATTCACCCATCCCTAGCTGGGGCTGGATGAATTTCGCTTCCCTCCAGGTCCCTGAGTGTTTCTACCACTTGGTTACTTGATGCTTGATGACAGCCGGCCAGATATGTGCTCTGATCCTTGAACAGTACCGGTATGCATTTGAGGTGGCATGGGGTTGGATCCAAAGCTGGCCGTCCACCAGTGGAACAGAAACAGTGGAATGGATTTCCCCTCTGCCCGGCAGCCTGCGGCGCACCCCTCAATCTGCTCCAGACAGTTGGGGGACCCTGCTGTGCAGATTTCGGGGGCATGCAGGGGGCTGCAGGGGGAAGGGAGCAAGGGGAAGTCACACTCACATGATGCTGAATGAAACCCATAGGAATGGTGTCTCTGGAAGTTCATTCGCACATATGCGAACTGTGTGTGGATGAGCTCCCCTTCATGCTGTGGCCTTCCACTGATCAATGTCATGGGTGACAGGGCTGGCACCAAGAGTTGGCCTGGTTGGGCACCTGCCTGGGGCCCAGAGCCCACTAGGGGCCCCACTGACAAGAGCCCGCTGGACCTGCTCCTCCTGTTCACCACTGCATCCTGCTTGCTCACCTGCCTCTTGCTCCTCTCTCAAGCTAGCCTGTAAGGGTTAAAGGCCCCTCTGGTATTGCGTGGTTGCAATTTAAGGCAGGGCTGGCATCAAGGGCTGGCATAGCCAGACACCTCCTGAGGGCCCACACATCAGCAGGGGCCCACGGATAAGAGGCGCCTGGACCTGCTCCTCTTCCTCACCATGGCAACCTTCTTGTTCACCTGCCTCTCGCTCTGGCCCAGACAACGGTGGTGGTCAGAAGGAGGAGCAGGAGATGCCAAGGCCTCCTTGCTCTGTGCCTGTCAAGCAAGCAATGATGAGAAAGAGGATGAGGAGCAGTGAGAAGGTCGACTCTCGGAGGGGGCCCACTGAGGGTGCCTTGCCCAAGAGCCCTCCAAGTCCTCGGGCTGGCTCTGATGGGCGAAGCAGCTTTAAGTTCCCTTCAGGTGCCCATGGAGGCCATCTTCTCACCACAGCAAGAAGCCACATTCGCTAGGGGTGTCTGGAGTGGATATGCATGCGCACGCCCTGTCAAGAGGGCCCTTGTGCTAGTTACGGGTGGGGATTCTAGCAGGCAAGAGCCAGCTAAGAGAGAGGAGAGAATGCTTCTGCTTTCCACTCCTCTTCTCCCGCCCTCTGGGATGCTCATCTTCAGCACAGGCTGTCCTCTTATCATCAAGCCTCTGCCGGATTTACCTTCTCTCAGGCCAGGGGTCACTGATAAAGGGGATGGAGGGAAGAGAGGGAACAAGGCGGCTTGGCTTCCGGAGCCCTTGGAGCCCCAGAAAGACAGACGTGGCATGTAAGTTAGCTGGTGGGGTTTCCATTATCTCCGAGCGTGGCTGCTTGGCCTGTCTTTAATCCTATTGCTCGGAGAGCCCAAAGCACTCTCCCTGCCTTCTCATTCTCCATCTTCTCTGGGCTAGTGATGAAGAAGTAATAAACTGCTAAGCAGGGCTATGAACCCAGCCTGCTTTCTTGCCACTAGGAGAGCTTAGCAGGCCAGAGGTCCTGTGTGCTGGCCACTAAGCCATTCACTCTTTTGCTTTCCTACAAGCCTCTCTTTTGGGAAGAAGGCAGTTGCAGGGTGGGGGAGCCCATGTGTCCCTCAGCCATAAGCCCAGGGCCTCCTCCTCCTCTCCCACATGCATTGTACGATGTATACAACAGTCCAGTTATTTCTCAAGACAAATGTAGTGAGTTATCTTTGCAGTCTGCCTTCTGAAAATTCTCTAGCAGATCCCCCCCAAGACCTGTCCCTCACAATGATGGCCACTAAATTAATTGTCCTGACTAGAGTTTGGGGGTCTCCAACCTTTTTGGGTCAGTGGACACATTTGGAATTTTGAGAGAGTGTTGTGGGCACTTTCACAAAATAACTGCCAGGCGGGTGGGGCTTGCCCATTCATAAAATGGCTGCCATGGTGAGCATGGCTGGTCACAAAATAATCATTTCCCAGAAGGCAAACTGGTGAGACTAAACGAAAAGTCACTTGCCCAAGAAACTTAACTACAGGGCAGAGGTGTGGTCTGAGGTCCAAAACACAAAACTGCTCTTTTGAACCCAAATAAATGGCGCTGGTGGGCAGCCCTTCCCTTCGCAGCATGCCAGCCTCCCAATTAAAAAAAAAAAGTAATTAAAAATCTCTTAAAAATAAACAAAAAGCAGTAGGGTCGAGGCACCTGGCGGGTACCAAGAAAGGTCTTCACGGACACATTGGTGCCTATAGGAACCACACTGGGACACCCCAGGTCCAGAGCACGCGGCATTCTGAATAAATCCTTGTACAATTCCAGTAACATGCACACACATGCACACACATTGACGCTGCCTTCTGCTGCATTTAGTTAGAAACAACTGGTCCATCCATCTTGCACAGGCCATCTAATTTTGCCAATCAATCCGGCTTCATAAGAAGCTAAGAAGAGCCCTGATGCTGGATCAGACCAAGGTCCATCTAGTCCAGCATTCTGTTCACACAGTGGCCAATCAGCTGCCCATGGGAAACCCGCAAGCAGGACAGGAGGGCAACAGCACCCTCCCTTCCAAATGCTTTCCTCTCATTCAGCCGAACAGCAAGTTGGACCAGGACTTTCTGGGAGCTGTAAACTCCCAACTTGTAAGTAAAGGCAGTACCCCGCCCCTGTTGCCTTGACAGAAACCTAATTTCTCGCATGCTGCTCAACATGATCCTCCTGACATGGGATTAAAAGCAGGCAAGGGTGCTGATGGCTAATCTCTCCTCGCTGATGGCGTCACAGGGGCTGTCCATAGTTGGGAAGCCACATGCCACATGGCCTCTTCTACAACTGAAATTGCCGTGCTCTTGTAGTTTGAATGCTGAGAAAGCACAATATTCAAGCCACAGACCTGCAAAGAAATTGTGCTTAAGCATGGACAGAATGGCCAGTCGCAAAGAAGCATAGCCAAAGGCAATGAAGAAAGAGCTCCGCTGTGGAGCCTCAGCAAGGTCTGGTCTGTGTTCTTGTGCGGTGAAGACTGCAGAAACAGGAAAGCCTCACCTTTCAGCATTTCCACTTGCAGGTTATTTCAGTCAATAACCGAAAATGAGTTGGGCTTTTTTTGTTTTTGGGGCTTCTTCTTTGGGCTGTTATTTAACAGTCTTGTTGCTGGTTAGAAGTGGCCTGTCTGCCCATCTGTCTCTCTTCCAGCCCTCCCTTGCAGCCAGCATAGAATTTTCCCAGTCCTCTTCTTAGCCTCAAGTGTTTTTTTGTTTTTTGGCATATTCCCTTGCAGCTGGTTCCCTAGAAATTTTGCCCAGGAGGCATGATGGCTCCCTCCTGACCAGCTTAAACCCCCTGCCTTTAGACACTCAAGCAACTAACTAAAAATAATCCGAAACCCGAGCAGCGTGAGAAAAGCCCTGGAGCTGTCGGGCTTCCTCTTGCTTGTCCTCTGCCATCCATCCATCCCTCACTCTCCCCCGAACAGTTTCCCAGACTTGAACGAGGGAGGCCTCGCCTCGCCGCGGTCTGACCCTCCACTTCCTGCCTGAAAAGCTGCTTGCCTCTTCCACACCTGCGCTCTGCAATCAGTTCACATCAGCTCCTAAATCTAACCGAATCCAAAAATATTAAAACCAGGGCCCATCTGTTGTCCAACTGATGAGAGCAGATGTGCGGAGGATTTCAGAGGCTGGTTGGCAACCATTCAAAACTGTCAGAACTTGCACCTGCCACTCCACCACAGTTCCCTTTTTTGATTTAATCCCCTCACTCTCCCTCCACCCCCACATTTGCAAAGAAAAGGGGGGGAATCCTTGCCACCACCCCCTCACCCCGCCCCCAGCTTTAGGAGTTGTGTGTGTTGTAAACAGATCTAGTAATTCCCCCTTAGACACACTGATGCTGTTGACAGGCCACTGTATAAACATGCAAATGCACAAATATTAGAATAACGTCATGCAGAGAGGAATGGGAATTTGCACCCGCAGTCCAGCTCCCAAACTCCACCAGAAGACAGCCAGTTGTTGGGCATGGGGATCATTACTCCTGGGCAGACACATTGGTGCTTGCGATAGCAGAGCTTCTAGAGAGACAAAGGCAGATCAAAGGACAGGCCTGGCACTTGTCTGTTGTTGTCGTCTGGGGTTTCCCCCGGTCTTCCTTTCCATGACAGCAAAGGATACATTCAGCTTCTGCATCAAAAATTGCTCGATGATCCAAATGACATAATATTCTTTATGCTGGAAAGGTTCTCATAATCAAAGATCTTCAAAGCTGACCTAGTCACCTTCAAACAGAGGCATCCTTCCACCATAAATGCGACTGTTGGTAAAAATAATATCTGTCTCTTTTGCAAGCCTAAACTAGACAAGCCAGTCAGATTCCTTGATGGCAACTTTGGGGTTGTTACTGCTGTTCTGGGCCTGCAAGTAGAAACAGAAACCCGTTTCAGCTCTGTAGAGGTGTCGTGGCTCTTGACCACAGATCCCTGGGAACTACAGTTCTCAGAAGATTTTTCAGCACACGCATGCCATCACAGCATTCCCCAAGGTCCTCTGAGGAAAGCCACAGCTATACAACTGGCTTTGATCAGTAATGCAAATTTGTTCTATGTCTAAGTGCAGGAAACAGAGATCACATGCAGTAAATAGGACTATTGGCATATTTCAAGTCTTAAGAACACAAGAAGAGCCCTGTTGGATCAGACCAAAAGCCTGTCTCATTATCCCCAGCTAGCTATGCTGGCTGGGGATAATGGGAATTGTAACCCAACACATCTGGAGGGTACCAGGTTGGGGAAGGCTGCTTGTAGGTGCCACTGTGTGCTCGCAAGCAGGGCATGAAGGGGATGTAGGAATGGTAGTTCAGCGGCAGAGGCCTTGCTTTGCATGCAGACGGTCCCAGGTTCAATCCCCGCCATTTCCAGGTAAGTGGATGAGGTGGAAGGTGATGGGAGACACGTCTGCTTGAGACCCTGAAGAGCTGCTGTCAGTCAGCGTAGCAAGTACCAAGTAGTTAGAGGTAAAAATGGTCTGACCTGGCATAAGACACCTTCCTTTGTTCCATGCCAGTTTCCAAGTGATTTGGAACCGCTCAAGCAGTTCTCTTTGGGGAAGGGCCATGGCTCAGTGGTGGAGCCCCTGCTTTGCCTGCAGGAGGTCCCAGTATCTCCAGGCAGGGCTGGGAAAGAATCCTACCTGGAACCCTGGACAATCACTGCCAGTCCATGTAGACAGTACTGCACCAGTTGGTCCAATGGGCTAACTCAGTATAAAGGAGCTTCCTGGGCCTTTTCCCTGTTATTTGTCTCCAGCAAGTCAAAGGTATACTGCTTCTCTAGCTGGGGGTTCCACTTATCTATCATGGCTAATAGCCGTTGGCAGACCTATCTTCCATGAATGCCAGCCACCATATGCCACAACAAGCAGAGACTAGGAGCAAACAATGGCACTCCAAAAAGTCTGTGGACTGGGATATTTATGTATGTATGAGCGGACGACAGGAAGGCCTGGCGTGCTATGGTCCATGGGGTCACAAAGAGTTGGACGCAACTTAACAACCGAACAACAACAATGTATTTATTTAAAACATTTATATCCTACCCTATATCATTAGGATCTCAGGGTGGTGTACAGATAAAATCAATTTAGACAGTATAAAACAATACATAATTTAAACAGCTAAAAACATATTAAACCATTAAGCAAGCTAATACCAATTTAAAATCTAAAACAATAAAACAGTTAAAACAACGTGCTACTTTAGGGAATGCGTTTAACCCTCAAAGGCTTTGGTAAAAAGCCATGTTTTAACCTGGCACTGAAATGAAACCAATGTCTGTGCCAATCGGGCCTCCAAGGGGAGGGCATTCCACAACCGGAGTGCCACAGCAGAAAAAGCCCTCTCCCACATCCCATCGTAGTGTATGTCTCACACTGGTGGGACGCAGTGGAGGGATATAACTCAAGTAAGTAAGCCCAGCCATGCAGGGCAGGGGAAGGGTGTATTGTTGTGCACCAGGAACAGGTGGCAGCCCCACCTGCCACATCTGCTGCTGGGATTACTGTCCAGCATTGCCTCTTCATGGCTGGCCTGCACTTTGCTGCCTCCCAGCGCAGCTAGCAGCCACCTGGGGCAAAATGTCCTCCTTCCCATTCTCGCAAAGGACCGTATCCGTCAGGCTGCGCCACACTGCTTTCCGTCTTCAGCCGCGAACCTGCCTGCCTGCCTGCCAACCGGCCGACACACGCAGCCAAATTAAGGTGACTTTTGTTATTGTTTTGCGGTGAATCCCTCAGCTCAGATTGTGACCCCGTAATGATCCCGCAAACCACGAAGTGAATAAATGCCAATAATCCCCTTTTACATGCATCCCTCACCAGGAGGGGCATTAGAAACACAGCCCAGCCAGGCCAGGGGGCAGGGGTCTCCACTCCACCAGCCCTGCTGTGGCTGTGCAGATATGTCAGGCAGGGTGGGCTCGTGGGCCTGTCTGGAGATGGCCACACCATCTGAAGTAGCCCCTTGTGATGGGGCTTCATTAGGATTAGCTGCCTTGGGGATGAATTAGACATCGATGGAGGGAGATGGTGACGGGGGCCCTGGGTGGGGGGAGGAGGAGGGATTAGATGTCCGCTGTCTCTCCAAAGAGGTGGCCACCTGCATATTTTTCTATGTGCCTTCTGCCTGGAAAATCCAACCAGGCCCTGCTGGAGTTTTGCTTTCGTTTGGAAGCAGTGGTGCAGCTGGGGAATTTTAGACTTTGGACTTCATGGTTTTATGGGCTTCGCCTTGAGATGGCCCTTGAGACAGAGTATTACTTCCGTCTCTCCCCGCACCTTCAACTGCCATTCCATGCTTTAAAACCACTTTGACATTCTGGATATGATAGAACAACATAACTGTTTGCCAATGCTGATATATATGTATATATATATGCTGAGCATGTAGTTTTGCATTTAAATCTCACTAAAGGACCACCTTCACCCATATCAGCCTGCATGCACTTTAAGATCAGTAAGAGCGGCCCTTCTCACTTACCCACCTGTGACAGCAGTGACCACGTGTGACAGGGACTTCTCTGCAGTGGCCCCACACCTCTGGAATAAGTTTCCACTGGGTGTCCACTATGGTTCATCATTGTAGGCTTTTAAGAAGGCCTTGAAATCATATTATTTTACTCCAGCCTCCTCCTGATATGATTGCTGTTGTTGCTGTTGTTGTTGCTGGTTTTGTTGTTGGTTTTTATTGCAGTTTTTATTATGTTCCTATTGTTTTACTGTGTTTTTATTGCTCTTAATATTGTATTGGTTTTGTGTGTTTTATTGTTGTAAGCTGCCTTGGGAGGGCTTCTGCCCTGGAAGACAGCCAAGGAACATTTTAAATTAAATAAATAAAATCACAGCAACACCACCACAACAGGCATAAAGTGGAGTTTTCTTCTGCACCTGCTGTTCTCTGGGTGGTCATTCCCCCCACCCCCCGGGCCCTGGATTTTGGCCCCAAGGTCTGGTTCTTCTAGCTGCACCAGTGTTTGGAAGCAGGACTTCAAGGAGAGGTCTGGAATCCAAGTCCTATGAGAAATGGCTGAACGAGCTGGGTATGTTTTGCCTGGAGACAATGGTGCTCTCCAAATATCAGAAAGGCTGCCATGCAGGAGATGGACCAGAGGGCAGGACTGGAACCAACAGGTGGAAATTGCAAGGAGCTGGATTTCAAGTAAATGTTAGGAGAAACTTGTGAACTCTTTGACAGCAGAACAGACTGCCTTGTGGTGGGGAGGAACTCACCTTGGAAGGCAGCCATCCATTGGGGATGCTGTCCTTGCAAGATTCTTGCACTGGTAGCAGGTTGCGCTAAATGACTTCCAAAGTTTGCTTATAACTCCAATATTCTATTCTTGAAGTTGGAACGACACAGTCAGGAGAGATCCCGAGAAGTCCTCTTGACCAAGCCCCCTCCCATCACAGTAATAATTCCCTGGTCCTAAATATGGTTGAGGTTTTCGTGTTGATTGGTGTTAATATTATATCGTAAACCACCCTGGGTGCCCTTGTTAGGGCTGCAAGGGGGTTTAGAAATAAAATAAGTGCTCTTTGCTACAAAGCGTGCCAGACCTGTGCTGGAATGAGGTAGCCATTCTGTTATGTGAAGCCACCTTGTCGCGGAATAAGGCCAGTGTCTTAAAAGAACTAACCTAGAACTAATTCCAGAATGTGGCTGTGTGCGCGCTTTCTAACGCTGTCTTACTCCTACAGCCAGCACGGCACTTCAATGCTTTCTCATCGCAATAGAGTTTTGCATGACGCTGTCCTTGGCCCGTGGAGCTTCCCCTTCTGTTCTTTTTGAAGACTTTAGCTAGCAGCAAGCACGTCCATTCACTGTTGGTGAAGACCACTCCATCCACTAGGGCAACTGGCAGTCCTCCAGATGCTGTTGGACTGCAATTCCCATCATTCATTCATTCATTCATTCCCTTTCTATACCACCCAACAGCCAAAGCTCTCTGGGCAGTTCACAGCATGATAAAACACAATATAAATCCTTTAACATTCACGAATTTAAAACAGTTTAAAAACAAGTAAAAAAATAATCAATAAAACTATCAGAACTTGATAAAAAAAACTAAACTGCCCCATCATATGTGGTCAAATGCCTGGGAATAGAGGAAATTCTTAACCTGGCGCTGAAAAAATGACCAGATGGACCTCACTGGGGAGAGCATTTCACAGTTGGGGAGCCACCACCGAGAAGGCCCCCTCCCTTGTTGCCATCATCCCTCACTATTGGCTATGTTGGCTAGGGCTGATGGGAATTGTAGTCCAACAACATCCAGAGGGCCAGTTGCCCACCCTTGCATTAGGTTAAAATGGGGTGGCCACAGAATGCTTGGGATATGGCTAAAATGACCCACCATGTTTGCATCCAGTTGGAGACCATTCATTTGGGAATGCGAGAGATGATTAGGCATGTATGAGGATTTCGTTTTTGCTTGCAAAACGTGAGTGTGCCCTGTTCACAGCCCCAAACATGAGTGTGAGCATGTGTTTGCCAAAAATGCTCGCAAATTGCCGGACATGCACTCAATTTGAACATGTGTTCAATTTGTGCAACTTCCAAGTTGGGTTTTGTACAAATTTCCTAATTCTCACAAATTTCCCCTGCAGACTGGATCAGCCACGGTTTAGTCTATGAAGGAAAGTTGGGGAAATTTGCATAAATTTCACGTTCGATCGCTGCTCGATTTGTGCAGTTTCCCCATTCATGCAGCATGAACAGCGGTCGCAAATGGGCCTGGGGACTGGGCACGAGGCGAGCAGCAAGACGACATGCAGATAATCCTGCTGATCTCCAACACTGCTTGTTCACCTGTCCCTAGAGAGGGCAGGACAGGGAGAGTGGCGCCACGTAGTGTTCTCACCTCCATGTGCTGGTTAGTTTTCTTTTTTGATGACAAAGTTAAAAAAAATCTTCCTTTTGGCAAATAGCGCAAAGAAAGACGACTCCCGAAAAGCTAGTTTGTGGGAGGGAAGGTGTTCCGATGACCATTATTGAGGGAGCAAGGGTTTAATTCATGCTATAGAGGACCTTGATATATTGTGACTGAAAGTGCAGGGAGGGCGGATGAATAGGGGCATGGGATATATTTGGGGGAACACCTGCAGCCCCTCACTACCCCGGAAGCCATCCCAGGGTGCAAACACCATCTGGGCCTTTAACAAAAAAAGACTTCACTCTCTCCTCGACCCTGGCGAACAGTGCCAGTTCCAGGTTGGGGGGGGCTTGAGCAAGGCACCCTTAAGGGCCCCCACTCACCCAGGGAGCCCACTCCCTCACCACCATTATCACCAGGTGCTGCAGCCGCTCTTCCTCATCATCTCCACCACCTTCTTGCTTGCCAGCAGAGAGCCAGTGAGCAAGCAGGCAATCCCAGCTGCTCTCCTCCTTCTCTCCAGCAGAGTTTTCTTGCTGGTGTGCTCCCTCCCTCAGGGCCAGAGAGCAAGAGGTGGGTGAACAAGCAGGGTCCAACAGGGAGGGGGAGGAGCGGGCTGAGGGGGCTCTTTTCAGTGGGCCGCCTGATGAGGTGTGGGCCCTCGGTAGGCGCCTGACCGCGCCGACCCAGAACATCGGCCAACGCGTTGGAACTCCACCTCTCTCGTGCAAGGGAGCCTCAGGCACACGTCTTTGGCTGGCACAACACTGCCACTTGGAGGTGGCGCGATTGCTGTGGGCTGGTGCTGCTCCACCCCTGATGCCTAGGGTGGCCAGGTGGCCTCTTTTGCAGAGGACAGCCCTCTATTTGAAGGGCTGCCAGAGGACCATCCTCTGTTTGAAGGTGTCCTCTATTCAAAGGGCTGTCCTGTCCAATTCTGGTCAAAGATAAAGAACGAGAAGAACTGTTGCCCATCATGAGTTAGCACCTGGACTGCAGGCTGAACAGGCAGGGCACCCAAGCGGCCACAGTCTTCCACAGCATGCAGAGATGTGGTGCATTTCTATTTAAATCATAATAATTATTTCTAAAGCTGCGACGCTCGATATCAATTAGCACATGCACATGTTATGCAAATCACTGTCCTCTTTTGTCCTCTGTTTTGGTGATGCATTTCCTTTTTTTGGCCACCCTTGGCTCACCTTTTGTGCCCAAAGAGCCCCCTTTCTCTTGGCACGCCGACTGCCAAGGCTGGAGAGCTGCATAAACAGGGCCCACCTTGACGAGGAAGCAGATGGAAGCCAGAGAGACCCGCTGCGCCTATCAGCAGATCCCACACAGCTGTTCTTCCTAGGCTGACAGCTCTGCCATGCTATGGAGCGGCGACAACGTTCGCAGTGCCTGGCAAGTGAGGCCAGGGACGGCTGCCCAGAATCTGCCTCCAGGCGGGGCTCCCAGCCAAAGCAGCTGGCCCAGTTCCCTGCCAGGGAACAATAGCCTGGAATGGCGGGCGGGCGGGGGCGCAGAAGGGAGCTGTCGGCTTCTTCCCACAGGATGAGGATGTCACTTGACTTTCCCCCGGGGTCACGGCCAGGGAAAAGTCAGCCCAGGGGGGTCAAGGAGAGAGAAAGATCAGTGACTTGGAGGAAGGAGGGTGCCAGAGATCCTGTCTCCATGAAGCCACAGCTCAGGCCAGGCCACAAATAACTGTACTTGTGAAGAAAGCACGGGGCTTTCTTCAGAATGGTTTTTTTCAAAGTCTCTAGTCTTAATCTTTTCTTTCCTTTTCTACCGTTGACCAAGGCAGGGTAACCAAAGCAGGCAATTAGGCACCTGCCCTGGGCACTTGTTGCACTCATGCCCTGCTTGTGGGTCCCTGGTCAACAGCTGGTTGGCAACTATGTGAACAGAATGCTGGACTAGATGGACCCTGGGTCTGACCCAGCAGGGCTCTTGTGTTCTCCTCTTAAGAGGCTTAGCAAGGGGAGCATACCGGGCAGAGCATAGCGCCCCTGCAGGTTCTTACTGGCACCGTATTTGCAGTCTAGCACGCTAGCAGGACAAGAGTGCAACAGCGCCCTCCCATTCGGGTGCCCCAGCAACTAGGCACGCTGCCTCCAATACTGGAGGTAATATACGGCCCTCCGCTAACCCAAGACAAGATCGGAAAGGGGAAATCAGACTCACTGGCTGCTACAGCACATGTGTTCTCCTTACAACATGCACTAAGTACTCCATTTTAACTCTGGCAACCATCTCATGCCCCGTTCATGCCAGTTTGTGGGGTTACCACAAGCTCCATGCTGGGGGACACAGGTGAAAGAAGCGGTTCTGGGTGCAACTCAGGGAATGGCGGAAGGAGCAGCTGCCTGGCTGTGGAGGTGCAGGGCAGCCATGCTGGAGTGCAGGGGAGGACACCTCGTGGCCTCCAGATGTTTTGACTATGCTGGCTAGGGCTGATGGGAGCTGCAGGCCAAAACGTCTGGGGGGCCACAAGTTGCTTACCCCTGGTTTAGAGTGGGGGGAACAGACCCAAGGTGGAATTTGGCACAGCAAACAGGAATAGGCAAACGTTGCATCCCAGCCCTCACACAGGCCTCTTATGAGACCTGCTGCTACTCACTTGCCACATTTATCCAGCAGAGTCTGGATGGCCGTCTCTCAGGGTTGGTGTAGTGGCATCTAGGGATGTGCCGATTTCGTTAAATCCGTCCCATCTGTGTTTTGCGAATTGTTGGGTGTCTTTGGTTCCATCATCCGCTTATTGATGGAATTGCAGACACAGATCCAGGGCGGCAGGGAACGGATTTGGGGATGGGGCCAGTCTTAGAAACACCCCTGCTGTTTCCTAAGCAGGGCCATAAGTGGCTGCTGCGGGTTAATGGGGAAGTAAGCATAAAGCAGTCCATAATGTCTCAGTCCTGGGGTTCCAGAATAGGGAACAGAGCCTTTCAGAACGTGGAACCACCGAGACCACAGTGTAACCTGCATCTGGGGCCTTGTGACCTCTAGAATGCATTTTGAGCAAAAATGAACAAAGACTGGAGGAGTTACTCTCCAAACAAATCCTCAAACACTGGAGTTCATTTGACTTTATTTGCTGTGATTATATTCATTTATAGATGCCCTTTCTCAAAACGCTCCAAGCAGCTTCCAAAATATTAAAAAGCAAACATAAACTATCATTCACAACAAAATAACATATTTATTATTTATTCAAAATGTTTATACATCTTTTCATCCTAAAGGATCCAGAAGGTGGCCGAACAAGAGAATAAAATAAGAACAACTTAGGGCACAAGCTTATGCATTGCTGGCTGGGGCGTGCTGGGAGTTGTAGGCCTTTTCTCTGTCTAAACATGCATAGGATTGCGCCCTTAGGAACATAAAACAACAGCAACACAAGAAGAGCATCACTAAATGGCAGAGCCCATGAGGTCACCGGGCAGTTAATCATCTCTTGCCCAAATGCCCTTGGAAAGAGCAGCGTCCTAGCCCGTTTCTGAACCGCATGAACAAGAGCGCTGGGAGAGTCTCCATCAGCAGGGGGATCCACCGCTGAGGCCCCAGCAAAGAAAAGGCCCCAAGTCTTGAGGCCCCGGCCGCTGTTCCGACTGCAGAAGGATGCAGTGCAGGGGCCAGAACGGGATGATCTAAACCAGGAATTGGCAACTTGTGTCTCTTAGATGTTGTTGGACTGCAACTTCCATCATCCACCATTGGGTATGTTGGCGAGGGCTGATGCGAGTTGTAGTCCAACAACATCTGGAGGGCCACAAGTGGCCCACCCCTGATCTAAGTGAGCAGGTAAGTATGTACAAGAGAAAGAGGGCCCATAAGGAAATATAAGTACAAAACCACATAATACGTTAGCTATATCAACGAGTGGCATAAAAAAATAACAGCCAGAAACCTCAAGGCAATATAAATCACTCACTCCAATCTCTTCTTTGTGTACCCACCCCAATTTCTCCTTCTTTTCATAGTCTGTCCCACCTAGGCTGTGTCCCCTTTTATCAAAATATGGAATGAATAGAAACCAGTCCCCTCAACCCCCCGAATCCCTCCGGCCATTCCCCAGATACCAACCCCTCTTCTTCAGCAAACATAGCATTAACTCAGCCACTGACTTGATGAAGAGTTACGGCACTAACTGGCCTTGCTGAGGGTTTTCCCCATCTTCTCTGCAGCCTCACTCAGATGGCTTCACTAGCACTCACTTGGGGCAGCAGAGCAGAACCGAATGCCCGTTGGAGAGGTGTCCCTGAGCTTTGCCATCTGATGGGACAAAGGGTCCTCGCAGCTACACCAGAGTTTAGCCTGGGTGCATTGAGAGGGTTCCACCCTTAAAGGCTGGCGAGGAATGACTTTAAATGAACAAATAATGCATTTGTACTCACAGAGGTGTAATTCAGGTTGCAGAACTGGAGCCCTTGGGGTCAACTCCAGGCATGTGGGGTTTCCCAGAGGGCCACACCCCTTTTCTCCCAACCACCAATTCTTTGGTTGTTTTCCAGATTTTGTGCAGTCCCCCCCCCTTCTAAAATGCTGACATGCCTCTCCCAAGGCTGAGTTACTGGCTGTTAGAGCTTTAAGCTACAATAGGATGGCATTTTGGCCCCACCCCTTTGCTTTGGCCCCACCCACCACTGGAATACAGCCCCTGGGACCAGCTCTGAAATGGAACGTGTCCCTTGGGATGAAAGACGCCTTGCATCCCGGTGTAAATACTGTGTGTATGTAACCAACGTATTATCCCTTACGTTTCTATCCTGCCCTGTCTCCAAGTACCGTTGACCACGGTATCCTCCTGGACCGCCTGGAGGGGTTGGGCATTGGGGACACCGTATTGCGGTGGTTCCGGTCCTTCCTCTCCGGCAGGTACCAGAGGGTAGCACTGGGAGAGGAGGTTTCGGACCCGTGGCCGCTCACCTGTGGGGTGCCACAGGGTTCCATCCTCTCCCCGATGCTACTTAACGTCTATGTGAAGCCGCTGGGGGCTATCATCAGGAGGTTTGGGGTGCAGTGTCATCAATATGCGGATGACACGCAGCTCTACCTCTCGTTTAAATCTTGACCAAGGTTGGCCGTAGAATCCCTGTCCAAATGTCTGGAGACAGTGAGTGGCTGGATGGGGAGGAATAGGCTGAAGCTGAACCCTGACAAGACCGAGGTACTTTTGGTGGGAGACAAGAGGAGGCTGGGGGATGTTGACCTGGTGTTGAATGGGGTACGGCTACCCTTGAAAAACCAGGTCCGCAGCCTGGGGGTCATTTTGGACTCCCAGCTGTCCATGGAGGCTCAGGTATCAGCTGTGAGCCGGACAGCGCTGTATCAACTCCATCTGATACGGCGGCTGCGCCCCTTCCTTCCCGACCATCTGCTCCCATCGGTAGTACATGCCCTGGTCTCCTCCCGTTTAGACTACTGTAATGCGCTCTACATGGGGTTACCCTTGAAGACGGTTCGGAAACTGCAGCTGGTACAGAATGCGGCGGCTCGCCTGATTAAAGGCAGCCGCCGGCGAGATCACATCACTCCAGTGCTGAAGGAGTTGCACTGGTTACCAGTTGTTTTCCGGGCCAAATTCAAAGTGTTGGTTTTGACCTTTAAAACCCTATATGGTTCCGGCCCAGCCTATCTTAAGGAGCGCCTCCAGCAGCACCAGACAGGCCGCTTAACAAGATCAGCCTCGGATGGCCTTCTCTCTGTCCCATCAGCCAGGACAGCTAGACTGGTGGGGACGAGGGAGAGGGCCTTTTCTGTGGTGGCCCCACTCTGTGGAACTCCCTCCCTAGGGAACTCCGTCATGCCCCCTCTTTAATGAGCTTCCGTCGTGCATTAAAAACGTGGTTGTTCAGGCAGGCATTTGGGGTGGGTTAGGGTATTTTAGAAAATGTTTTTATTGTAGAATTTTATTGTTTTAAACTGTTTTTATTGTATGTTGTACATCGCCCAGAGTGGCTGGGTGACCAGTCAGATGGGCGATTAATAAATTTAATAATAATAATAATAATAATAATAATAATAATGAGATCAGAGTGGCTACTTGGTGTGTGCCCACCCAGTCCATTCTATTGACACAACAACCCTGTGAGGTCAGTTATCTTGAGAGCTAGCAACTGCCCCAAGGCCACCTAGGTAGCTTTGTGGCTGAGCAGGCAATAGGATCTGAGTCTCCCTGGGCCACCTCCAGCCCTCGCTCCATGCTGGCAAATATCATGTGGAGGTTACCAGGAGCTGGGCACGTGGCTGGGTGTTAATCGTGGAGAGAATGAAGTTTGCAAAAGCTTTAATTGAAGTGCTGGCTGCTGTTAATTATATTAAAGAGTGAGAGAGCAAGCAATGGGCTTTTTATTAGCTAATGAGGATTTCCATTTTCCCACCCTTTGATGTTTGGAAGGCTAATGGCTGCTAAATTAAAATGGTTTGGTTTCTTCCCTCCTTCCCCCTCCTCTGCTCCCTTGGTTAAGAGCTAGTGAAGGCAGTCACCTGGGCGAGCGGGCGGAGGCACTGGGCAAGGAATTGATTTTGTATAATGAAGTGATTTTACCCTTTTAGCATCTGTGGCCTGCCCAGCAGCACAGTCCCCTGCCCCCCAAAACCCCTCTGCTTGCTGCCAGCACTATTGTGAGTTAAGAAAATGTATCGTAACTGCACCATTAAAATCATTATTCTGCTGAAAAGGTTCCCTCTCCTCCTGCCAGGGCACTGTGCTCTGTAGGGCAGGGAATTAGGCCCCGGGGACCAGGGCTGAGATATATTTACTGCCATCCTGAGAATTTCCAAGGCGCTGTCAAGCCCAGTAGGAGACCAATGCTGCCTTCTGACCTTTCCCCCAAAGTGGACCTCATCAAACTGGTCAGAAGGCAAATGAGCTTGATTGGGGGGGGGAGGAAAGAGTGGGGTCACTATCACTGTTTTGCAATATGTGAAAGGGTTTCATGTGAGTTTAGTTTTGTTAGTGTATTTTATGTTGCTTTTGCTGTTATGGTTTTTGCATGAATGTGAAGAAAGAATTGCCCCTGACAGTGTGCAAAATATTACCTCCAATACTGGAAGTGATATGCTGGGGAACGTGTGTGTGTGTGTGTGGGGGGGTGCTTTTGCACTCATGTCCTGCTTGTGGGCTTCCCTATGGGGCATCTGGCTGGCCACTGTGTGAACAAAATGGTGGACTAGATGGACCCTTGGTCTACTCTGGCTCTTCTTATGTTCTTAATGTATATGATGGGGGAAGGAGGACTCCACAGTCCTACCCCAGAGGGGGACGTCAGAGGGGAAGATTCTCTCTTGACTCCCGGAGGTGGTGGATGTATCCAGCTTCTTCAGCTTACTAAGCAGAGACACCCGCTTGGTTGCTTCAGTTCCTTCATTTTCAGCTCTTTCATCGAAGGGGTAAACGCAGGTTGATGAAGAAAGTAGCTGTTTAGCGGAAGCAAGGAATGCTTTTAAACACATCTAGCTCCATAGGCTGCAATGCAATGTTGCTACTAAGGGTGCAATGCTGTGCATGTTTACAGAGTAAAAAAACACCTACAACTCCCAGCATGCCCCAGCTAGCATGGCTATCTGGGGCATGCTGGGAGATGTAGGATTTTTTTTTCTGTCTAAACATGCACAGGATTGCACCCTAAGTCACCGACAGTGGGCTAAAGTATAAATGCCTGGCAGAGTGGTAGTGTGGAAAGCAGGGATGTTAGTAGGCATTGAAAAGATTAGGCGCCCAGGCCCTTAGGCTCAACTGCCATACTGTGTGGGGGCACATCACACAGGGAGGGGAGCAGTGGTGTAGAGGAGCCGGGGCTCACAGGAATGCAGAGCTGGCAACTTTTTATTAGCAGGGACTCTGACATGACCCGCCACCCCTCTCAGACTTCCCTGTGCCCTCTGAGCTTAGCTGCAAGCCACGCGGGAGCTGGGGTGAAATGAGTCTTCCCTGCAACAATATAGCATTCGCTGTTGTAATGCGAAGTATTTTTGGGCGGCTTGGTCTGGAATGGGCAAAGAAGCCCCATTAGCTTTACAAAGGGCTGTTCTGCTCCCGGTGGAGATGGAAACTGCTAGAACTGGTTTGTTGATATGGGTCAACACAGCGGCCTGCAATGTTTGGACTCTTCTTGTGGGCGGGGCTACGGGGACTGCCACAGTGAGAGCCTGCACCTCCAAATTTGCCACCACACCACTGGAGGGGAGGGTTAACCCTTCCCTCCTCAGCTGCAGCCCCCCAGGAAATCCCACCTGATTGGCGATTAAACTTAAAGCGAGAAGCCCTCCCGCCGGCCTCAATGGAGGCATCTTTTTCTAAGCTTAATTGCAATGCAGAATAGGAATAGACACTCAGGGCCCTGGGGAATAGATTGGGCCCCTGGAAAATAGGTTCAGGGCTGGGGTCCCATGGGCCTGGGCCTGGCAGTGCTCCTGGTGGGAAGGGAGTTTTGAATGGGCTGGGCTGCAGTTTGGCACCAGGGGGTCTGAAGAAGCAGTCAGGTGCAGGCTGACCTTGTGGGCCTGGAGGGGCTGCGGGGACTCTGCCCAGGGGCCATCCCTGCCACTCAGCTTGCTACAGACCCCCTCCAGTCATCCACCTGTAAATAAGCAGCGAAAGCCCCTGAGCTGTCCTGTGCTCGTTTGTTCAAAGGCTGCCCCGAACCTTTGGCCACTCAGGGAATTGGGGGGGGGGGTGATGACGGTGAAGGCAGAGCAGGGGATGGCGGAGCAGGACCCGGCGTTCCATTCTGCCCGACCTTGAAGAGAAACTGAGCTGGGGAAAGTGGTTGACAGAATAATTCCTCCTTTTTTCACTCTCTCTTAAAAAAAACAACCCCCCCTCCCCTTCTCATCCTTTTCTTTTTGCCTGCAATGTGGGAAATGCAAGGAGTGGGAAGAAGGAGGTAAAACGTCAGCTATCAATGGCCCTGCCTTGATGGGAATAAAATATGCACTGAAAGACATTAAAATGGAGTAAATAAAAGAGATAAAAATGGAACGATCAAGCCAGGAACTTCTTCTCCTCTGATTAAAAAGAGAGAGATGGAGGGGGGGAGACAGAGGAGGGGGTGGGCTCCAGCCCTTGAAGAGGCAGCTGCTGTAAGAGCAGGAGACTGATAAAGGGCCGGTGACTGCCTGTTTGCAAGAGATAAAGGCAAGTCCCTGCACTGGCTGTCCTCAATCCAAGTCTTACCATCAATGTTAATACAGCCTGACAAACTGGCATTTAAGATAGAATAAATATAGGATGGTTCTGCTATTACCTAGACTTTATTAATCTGCTTGCAGGCATTTAAATGGCGTTAAAAATATGGAGTTTACTACTCAGGGCTTCAATGGCTCCGCAATTCATCACGTTTCTCCCCCCACCCCTAGCTATTGTCTCCAAGTCCCAAGTGACCTGTATTTCTGTTTAAAGTGGACTTTCTGATGGGATGGGAGGAGGAAAGGCACTTCGGGGGCTGGCAGTGGGGGAGACAGGTGGGAGCTGGTGTTCCGGGAAGCCCCTTGGGGGTGTCAAAGCACCATGAAGGTTTGGGCAGATTAGAGCAGTGGGGGAGAACCTCAGAGCCTAGGGCCAAATCTGGCCCTTAGAGGGTCCTATTCTGGCCCACTAGGATTCCCCAGAGGCCCTGCCCCTTGCCCTGGCCCTGCCCCTTCCTCCCACTGCCCTTCGTTTGGTGGTTTCCCTGTTTTCGCAGTTTCCCCCACCCCCATTCTGCAAGGTTGAAATGCCCCTCCAGTGCCTTCGTTACCAGAGGTAAGAGCTTTAAGCTAAAGTAGGCTGGACTTCGGGGCTTCACCGCTGCTGCTGTTGGATCTGCCTCTTTTGCCTTCAGCCCCACCTGCTTCTGGGGGGCTGAGGAATGGGACTGGTCAAACCTGGGGAGCTAAATGCAGCCTTTGGGTGCCCTCTGGGGCCCGTCAAGAGTCGGCACCTGAGCAACCAGCTGATTAGGCACACCGAACGCCTAGTGAAGTCTTCTCTGCTGTGGCCAGAGGTGCTGCATTATCATTTAAATTATAGTTGTTATTTCTAAACTTGCACCTTTACATATACATTTGCATATGTACAGTCAGGGCCAGAAATATTGGAACAAGGATAACTGTTTTGGCAGTTGGCCTCTGTACACCACCACACTGAAGTTGAAAGGAAACACACCCAGATGGGAGCGAAGTCAGGACTTTCAGCTGTAATTCAAGGGGTGTGACAAAAGTGGGGCACTAACCATTCAGGAAGGACAGCCAGTGGCATGCACACACCCCCATCATTGGGGGCTCATAAGTAATGGAACAAACCAACATCATTTCAAACTTAAGGGTCGCCTTTAATACCTGGATGAAAATCCTTTGCAGTCAATGACTGCCTGAAGCCTGGAACCCATGGACATGACCAAATGCAGAGTTTCCTCCCTCGAGATGCTTTGCCAGGCCTTTCCTGCAGCGGCCTTCAGCTGCTGCTTGTTTGTGGGTCTTTCTGCCTTCAGTCTTGTCTTCAGCAAGTGAAAAGCATACCCTATTGGGTTGAGATCAGGTGACTGACTTGGCCATTGAAGAACATCTCACTTCTTTGCCTTGAGAAACTCTTGGGTAGCTTTTGCTGTATGTTTTGGGTCATTATCCATCCGCAATATGAAGCGCATCCGATCAGTTTGGCAGCATTCAGCTGAATCTGAGCAGAAAGTATAGCTCTATACACTTCAGAATTCATCCTGTTGCTTTTAGCAGTAGGCAGATCATCAATAAACACCAGTGACCCGGTTCCATTGGTGGCCACACATGCCCATGCCATAACACTACCTCCACCATGTTTGACAGATGATGTGGTATGCTTTGGATCATGAGCTGTTCCTTTCCTTCTCCATACTTTTCTCTTCCCATCATTCTGGTACAAGTTAATCTTGGTTTCATCAGTCCAAAGAATCTTATTCCAGAACTGGACAGGCTTTTTTAGGTGTTTGCTGGAAAAGGCTAATCTGGCCTTTCCATTCTTGAGCATTACCAGTGGTTTGCACCTTGTTGTGAAGCCTCTGTGTTTACATTCATAAAGCCGTCTCTTGACTGTAGATGTTGACAATGACATGCCTAGCTCTGCAAGAGTGTTCTTGACCTGGCTAGATGTTGTGAAAGGGTCCCTCTTCACCTTGAGCAGAATTCTGCGGTCATCCACTTCAGTTGTCTTCCGTGGTCTTCCAGGCCTTTTGCTGTTGCCGAGCTTGCCAGTTAATTCCTTCTTTTTCAGGATGTTCCAAACTGTCGTATTGGCCACTCCCACTGTTTTTGCTATCTCTCTGATGGGTTTATTTTGTTTCCTCAGCCTAATGATGGCCTCCGTCACTCTCATGGACACCTCTTTGGAGCTCATGTTGGGAGTTCCAGTGAACAGCTACCAAATGCAAATGTAACACTCAGAACCACCTCCAGGCCTTTTATCTGCTGGATTGGTCATGGGGTACCCAGGAAACAGGCCACACCTGGCCATGCAGCTGCTTGTCAGCCATTCGTTCCATTACTTATGAGCCACCAGCGATGGGGGCACGTGTATGCCATTGGCTGTACTTCCTGAATGGGTAGTGCCCCACTTTTGCCAAACCCCTTGAATTACAGCTGAAAGTCCTGACTTCATTCCCATCTGGATGTGTTTCCTTTCAACTTCAATGTGGGGTGTACAGAGGCCAACTGCCAAAACAGTTATCCTTGTTCCAATATTTCTGGGCCTCACTGTAAATGTTACGCAAAGTGGTGCCCTCTTTTGTCCTCTGTTTTGCCGAGGCATAACTAAGTGGTCACCCTAAATATAAGCGAAGTAATAGATATGGCCATCTAAAGAGCCTGCCCTCTGCCGCAGACCATCAAGTCCAGCGCCTAATGACTCAGCTGCCCTACGGATGGGCAGGCTCTGCGGACTCTGCTCCGCAAACAGCACACTTGGGGATTCATCCAAACGGTCTGGCCTGCACCTTTGCTGGGATGGCTGCTGGGATTTTCTGATATTCTGTGGGGGTCTCTTTTGGGGTGCCTGAGCCCCCAAATCCTCCCAGCTCTGCTGTATCCCAGCCCTGCATGGTTCCCTCATCAGACCTCTGCCTGCTTCTCCCACCAGCCATTAACAACCCTAATGATTTCCTTCCACTGAACTGAGCAGCTTAAATAGCGCCTTTAATTGCCCCTTTTGATGTATCTCTCCCATCCAGGCTTTACTTTATAAGAAAGACGTGCAGTCATTAAGAGAAGCTCTTAGCAGAATCAACTATTAATGAGACAACCAGGCCAAGGCGTGACGGTTCCCCAATTCTCTTGCCTGCTGGAATAGCATGAGGCTCCCAAGGGACACCACGTTGGCATATCCAAGGCAGGGGGAGCTGGGGGTGCCGTTCCCTCCCTCCCCCACCCTGGAGAACCTGTGGAGAATGGGGCAGGATTGAGATCATCAGAGGCTGTGGTGGCCTGGAATGCCATCAGTGGCGTAAGTGTGAGGCACAGTTGCTGGCCCTCTTCACAGCATCCTATGCTGGCAGGGTGGCCATAGCTTTCCCCGTCTCTCTCAAGCTGGCCTGTTAGTGTTAACGGCCCCACACCCCTGGTGTTGTGTGGTATAATTTAAGGTAGGGCTGGTGTGGGGTGCCGGCATGGCTGGGCATTTCCCGAGGGCAGGGGCCCACTGATAAGAACCACTGGAGTTGCTCCTCCTCTCCAACCTTGCAGCCTGCCTGTCCGCCTGCCTCTCGCCCTGGCTTAGACCACAGAGGTGGTCCGAAGGAGGAGCAGTAAATGCCACGGCCTGTTTGCTCGCTTGCAGGCAAGCAAGCGGCAGCAGTGATGGGAACGAGGATGAGGTGCTGGAGCAGCTGGAGACAATGGTGGTGAGAAGGGAGACTCCCAGCGGGAGGGGCCCTTTGAAGGTGCCTTGCCCAAGGGTTTCCCAGAAACTAGAGACCGCACTGCTTGATGGTATGAACATAGCACGGAGCCCTACCAGATCAAATGAAGCATCCAGCACCTGGCCAGATGCTTCTGAGAAGCCTACCAGCAGGGCCTGAAGGCAAAGAGAGGTTCCCTGTCATGTGTTCTTCAGCAAACAGAATTCAGGGACAGCCTGCGTGGGAATGTGGAGATTCTGTTTTTGCCTTCGTGAATCCCAGTTGTTGGCAGACCTGCCCTCTTCTTGAATTTGCCCCTTTGAAGCTATGTAGGCCAGCAGTCAGCCACACCCCTTGTGACAGCAAGTTCTATATGCTCTGTGCTATGTGTGACTGTGAACAATTGGACAGAAATTCCAGCTGTGCTCTGGGCGGTGCAATCCTAAACTCTCCAGTCCCCTGGGGCTTCAGATATCAGGAAAAGAGGATGCTCAAAACAGGATGTGTTAGACAGCAATCCTATGGTCACTGGGTGAGCATCCCAGAGACCATAGGATGGCTCGGGTTCCCCCCGCCAAGGTTGAAGACACTGCTCCAACCTCAGAAGGGAGACACCTCCGAGTTCGGGGGCTTCTGATCACCAAGGGTGCAATGGATAGGATTGCGTTTTTATCTGGTTCATATCTTGTTATATTGTATTTTTTTGTGAACCACATAGGGATTTTAATATATTAAGTGGTATAAAAGTATTATACATAAATATAAATTTCCATTTCTCTCAAGTTCTCATTTTTCCCGTCTTTAGTTTAGTTCCTCCCAAACATTGAGAATTTTAAAAATGAAGTCTGCATGAAAATTTGTATACATTTGTATGTGCATTTCTCCTAATGCATGCTCTTTTGTATGCAATTTTGCCTAACATATACATTTTTGCAAGCAATTTCCCCACTATAATGCATTTTAACATTATTTTAATTAATACACCCATAACTGTGTGCACTTTATTTTAATGTACACATCTCTTTTGTGTATTGGAGAACTCCATTGCAAAATTCACAGAAGTGCGAATAACTATGGTTTGGTTTATGTATTGGTTCAAAATGTGAAATGAGTTAAGTTCACATTAAAATCCAAGCTGAATGAATTTCTCTCCCATCCCTGTGAGCAATGGCTTAAATTCTAAAATATGAGGTACTGGGGCTTAAGCCCACCTGGAAGTCACCCTGTCTATCTGGAAGTCTCCCCTGCTCGCTTTAGATCCAACCTTTTTGGATCCATGGCTACATTCAGGAATTTGAGAAACTGCTGTGTGCACCACCACAAAATGGTTCCCATGGAGAATGTGACCAGACACATATTGGCTGCCATGGGGGCCTGGCTAGTCAAAAGTGAGCTAATGATGTGGAAGGTGGGGAGAGAAATAGTAAGGCTAGAGGCAGGGAGGGAGGGGGAAATAGCAAGGCAAAGGGGGAGCGGAGAGAGAAAGAGCAAGGCTAGAAGCTGGGAGGGGGAGAAACAGCAAGGAAAAGAGGTGGGAAGAGAAATAGCAAGGCTAGGGACTGGGAGGGAGGAGAAACAGCAAGGCAAAAGGGTAGAGGAGAGAGAAAGGGCAAGGCTAGGGGCTAGAAAGGGAAGGAAAGAAGATTATCCTAACATCTTCTAAGATCACTATTAAAAAAAAAAAGATTGAAGGGGAAAGGGAATGGAAAGCTTCATGGGCACTATTGGAGGTCCCCGCAGGTGCCGTGTTGGGGACCCATGCTTTAGATGTTCCTTGTGGCTGATTAGGTAGAAGGAGGCACAATCATTGTATGTTCCAGACTTCATCCCTAGCACCAAAAATGAAGTCTGGGGCTACTCATGAATAAGACCTCCCTCAAACACAGCCTGCCTTGAGGCTGATCATGCAACAATTGGCTGGCTGCATGTCATAGAATCATTGAAGAGTAGGGTTGGAAGGGGCCTATAAGACCATCGAATCCAACCCCCTGCTCAATGCAGGAAAGTCAAAGCATCCCTGACAGATGGCTGTCCAGCTTCATCTTGAATGCCTCCGGTGTGGGAGAGCCCACCACCTCCCTGGGTAATTGGTTCCATTGTCGTATTGCTCTGACAGTAAGGAATTTTTTCCTGATGTTCAGCCAGAATCTGGCTTCCTGCAACTTGAGCCCATTATTCCATGTCCTGCACTCTGGGATGATGGAGAAGAGATCCTGACCTTCATCTCTGTGACAACCTTTCAAGTACTTGAAGAGCGCTATCATATCTCCCCTCAGTCTTCTCTTCTCAAGGCTAAACATGCCCAGTTCTTTCAGTCTCTCTTCATAGGGCTTTGTTTCCAGTCCCCTGATCACCTTTGTTGCCCTCCTCTGAACCCTCTCCAGCTTGTCTGCATCCTTCTTAAAGTACAGTGCCCAGAACTGGACACAGTACTCCAGATGAGGCCTAACCAGTGCTGAGTAGAGGGGAACTAGTACTTCCCGGGATTTGGAAGCCATACTTCTATTAATGCAGCCCAAAATAGCATTGGCCCTTTTTGCAGCCACATCACATTGTTGGTTCATATTCAGCTTGTGATCTACAACAATTCAAAAATGTATTTTTGTTGGTGTTGGTGCTTCACCTCTGGTTTGTTCTCAGTTAAAGTTTGCTTTAGAGACCTGACCAACTCCAGGTTTAAGGTGTGTAGGGTATTTTGCGGGGGGGGGGGGACAGATGAAAGAGATTCCACAGGTACCACAAACTCTCTGAAACTGGCAATGGAAGCATAATGGGTGTTAATAAGATCTGCATGGTGCTTATGCCAGTAGGAGCGAACCCCCATTCCTTTCCAGTGGGTAAGTGAGGGAAGGAGGAAATGCTGAGTTGGGCGGGAGGGGGGAGTTTGATTTCTGACTGTGTAAGGTAGGCATAGAAATTAAGCACGGGAGGGGGTGTGCAGACTGGGGGAGAGGCAGCGGGAGAGCCTCTTGGCATCCAGACCTGACCAGTGCTTTTGGGAACACCAAGGAGTGGAGGAAGATGCAGATGGAGTGTTTGATGGACAGAGGGGAATAGGGGACCAGCGATCAGGGAAGTTGGGGATCTGAATGAGCTGCTCTCATTAGAGGTGTATTATTCATCGGAAGCTCCTGTCACCTGCCATCTGCTCCTCACAGCAAAGTCAGGCAGGCACCGTCAGCGCAGGGTCGAGGCTCAGACTAGCCCCACTCCTGCTAACACACCTGAGCTGACATGCCTGTGCCAGGGTGAGGGTAGCAAAGGCTCTTGGCAACTTGGAGCTGTTCCAGAGCAGGGAAGGGAACAGGAGCATGGCTCCTTCCCTTTTTCCTTTAGGGCACCCTGGTGTCAGGTTGCGATGCATCTGGGGTGCCTTTGCTCTTTCTTTATGTGATGCCATCGTCGGTATCCGTTTGCAAGCAAAGATGGCCTCTTGGACCATCTTAAGGGCTGAATCCTATGGACGTTTAGACAGAAAAAAGTCCTACAGCTCCCAGCATTCCCCAGCCAACCTTAGTTTAGGTTTCTGCTGATGTATTCTTAATTGGTTTGATCCTATGTATATTGCTTGTTTACCGCTCCCTCTAACAGCAAGCTCAGGTGGGAAGTGCCAACAGACGCAGAGCCAAAATGGAGCCACTGAGAAAGAAGAGAGATGTATCAGCATGCTTGAGGGAGGTTTGTACAAGTGCAAAAATCTCCTTACAAACCCAGGGTTTGGAGGGCCCTTGATGGTGGCCCTGGAAAAAACCAAAAAATCAAAAGGGCAACCCTGCCCTGCAAATACAGCTGAATGGTGACTGAGTATGCCTGGTAGCCACAGAATGTTGAATGTCCCTTGTAAAAGACATGGAAAGTGTGTGTGGGGCGGAGTGAAATGTTCTGCTTTAAGACCATGTCTGGTTGGCAGGATACCTGACCAGGATTACTGTGGCTAAGAGGTGAAGATGCACAGTAACATTTTGCTGCACGTTTCACCTATAGCTGTGTAATTTCCAAATGTTTGCTTGTTTCGCTCTCTCCTCTTGTGAGCCACCTGGAGGCAGGGGAAGGAGAAATATTATTATTAAAGGTGGGATAAAAATGATTCAAATGAATAATTAAATCAACATTTAAATAAATAAACACCAACCTAACCCTTGTTGGAAAGATGATGTAAAGGCAGGAGGGCCCATGGCATAAATTGGCTTTCTCCAACCCAGCACCCTCCAGACATGTTGGACTACAACACTCATTAGTAGCACTTGCCCGGGAAGATGGGAGTTGTAGTTTAACATGTCTGGAGGGTAGCAGGTTGCAGAAAGCGACCTGCTGCAAATGGATTATTGCAGCCATGTATCCGTCTTGTGCAACATCTCATGCTGTGGGTTTCACAGGGGAATTTGCATGTTCCTGCAGTGTGTGTCTGTTTGTGTAGGCTGCTTCCTTCTTTTGCTTCCTATCCCACTCTTTGCATTTTTTCACACATGATGGCCTGCCATGAGCAGCTAAGCAGACATTCCAGTCTTTGGACTTCCCCAGAGTAGGGCTTTCTGGCATGGAGAGGGGGAACCATTGGAGGTCGAATGAGCTGTTCTGCCCTCTGTTCCTCTCAGAGGAGCTCATGAAGCATTTCCCGACAGAAAACCCAGTTAGTGCTGGGCCTTAAAAATGCAGCCTATAGCAGTGTCTAAATTAAATCAAAAAGACCACACACATGTACAGACATCCCCCCATCACAGGAGGAACCAGTTCCCATATGTGGTTAGAGCACTGGACTGGGGCTCGGTGGGCCTAGGCTCTAGTCCTCACTTGACCATGAAGCCGAGTGGGCTACTTTGGGCCAGGCACTGACTCTCAGCCTCACCTACCTCACAGGGTTGTTGTGAGGATAAAATGGAGAGGAGGAGGATTATGTACGCCACCTTGGGTTCCTTGCAAGAGGAAAAAACGCAGGATATAAATGTGATAATAACAATATAGTAATAAAAAGTATGCCCCTTCATGGATCACTGCCTTGTTGTGGCGAAGGGGCTTGCGTAACTCAGTGAAGCCATAAGCTATGCCGTGCAGGGCCACCCAAGACGGACAGGTCATGGCAGAGAGTTCTGACAAAATGTGGTCCACTGGAGAAGGAAATGGCAACCCACTCCAGTATTCTTGCCAAGAAAACCCCATGGAACGTATCACAAGGCTAAAAGAGATGACGCCGGAAGATGAGCCCCTCAGGTCGGAAGGTGTCCAATATGCTACTGGGGAAGAGCAGAGGGTATTTCCAAGTAGCGCCAGAAAGAGTGAAGCGGCTGGGCCAAAGCCGAAAGGACACTCAGCTGTGGATGTGTCTGGTGGTGAAAAGAAAATCCGATGCTGTAAAGAACAATATTGTTTAGGAACCTGGAATGTCAGATCAATGAATCAAGGTAAGCTGGAGGTGGTCAAACAGGAGATGGCAAGATTGAACATCGACATCTTGGGAATCAGCGAACTAAAATGGACAGGCATGGGCGAATTTAATTCAGGTGACCATTGTATCTACTATTGTGGGCAAGAATCCCTTAGAAGAAATGGAGTAGCACTCATAGTCAACAAAAGGGTGGGAAAAGCAGTACTGGGGTACAATCTTAAAAATGATAGAATGATCTCAGTACGAATCCAAGGCAAACCATTCAACATCACAGTAATTCAAGTCTATGCCCCAACCACTGAGGCCGAAGAAGCTGAGGTTGATCGGTTCTATGAAGACCTACAACACCTTCTAGAACTAACACCAAAAAAAGATGTCCTCTTCATCATAGGGGATTGGAATGCTAAAGTAGGAAGTCAAGAAATCACCGGGATAACAGGCAGGCATGGCCTTGGTGTACAAAATGAAGCAGGACAAAAGCTAATAGAGTTTTGCCAAGAGAACATGCTGATCATAGCAAACACTCTTTTCCAACAGCACAAGAGGCGACTCTACACATGGACATCACCAGATGGTCAATATCGAAATCAGATTGATTATGTCCTTTGCAGCCAAAGATGGAGAAGCTCCATACAGTCAGTCAAAACAAGACCTGGAGCTGACTGTGGCTCAGATCATGAGCTGCTTCTTGCAAAATTTCGGCTTAAATTGAAGAACGTGGGGAAAACCACTAAACCATTCAGGTATGACCTAAATCATATCCCTGATGAATATACAGTGGAGGTGAGGAATAGATTTCAGGGATTAGACCTGATAGACAGAGTGCCTGAGGAACTATGGACGGAGGTCCGTAACATTGTTCAGGAGGCAGCAACGAAATCCGTCCCAAAGAAAAAGAAATGCAAGAAAGCCAAGTGGCTGTCTGATGAGGCTTTACAAGTAGCTGAGGAAAGAAGGGAAGCGAAAAGCAAGGGAGAAAGGGGAAGATATACCCAACTGAATGCAGAGTTCCAGAGAATAGCAAGGAGAGACAAGAAGGCCTTCTTAAATGAACAATGCAAAGAAATCGAGGAAAACAACAGAATGGGAAAGACTAGAGATCTCTTCAAGAAAATTGGAGATCTCAAGGGAACGTTTTGTGCAAAGACGGGCATGATAAAGGACAAAGAAGGCAGGGACCTAACAGAAGCAGATGAGATTAAGAAGAGGTGGCAAGAATACACAGAAGAACTATACAGGAAAGATCTGAATGTCCCTGATAGCCATGATAGTGCGGTCACTGAACTTGAGCCGGACATCCTCGAGAGTGAAGTCAAGTGGGCCTTAGGAAGCATTAGTAACAACAAAGCTAGCGGAGATGACAGTATTCCAGCTGAGCTATTTAAAATCCTAAAAGATGATGCTGTTAAAGTGCTGCATTCAATATGCCAACAAATCTGGAACACTCAACAGTGGCCACAAGACTGGAAAAGGTCAGTTTACATTCCAATTCCAAAGAAGGGCAACGCCAATGAGTGTTCAAACTACCGCACAATTGCGCTCATTTCACATGCCAGCAAGGTGATGCTCAAAATCCTACAAGCTAGGCTTCAGCAGTATGCGAACCGAGAACTACCGGAAGTACAAGCTGGGTTTCGAAGAGGCAGAGGAACTAGAGATCAAATCGCCAACATTCGCTGCATCATGGAGAAAGCAAGAGAATTCCAGAAAAATGTCTATTTCTGCTTCATTGACTACGCTAAAGCCTTTGATTGTGTGGATCACAACAAACTGTGGCAAATTCTTAAAGTGATGGGAGTACCAGACCACCTTACCTGTCTCCTGAGAAACCTGTACGAGGGTCAAGAAGCAACAGTAAGAACCAGACATGGAACAACCGATTGGTTCAAAATTGGGAAAGGAGTACGACAAGGCTGCATATTGTCACCCTGCTTATTTAACTTATATGCAGAGTACATCATGAGAAATGCCGGGTTGGATGAATCAGAGGTCGGAATTAAGATTGCCGGGAGAATTATCAACAACCTCCGATATGCAGACGATACCACCCTAACGGCAGAAAGCGAAGAGGATCTCAAGAGCCTCTTGCTGAGGGTGAAAGAGGAGAGTGCAAAAGCTGGTTTGAAACTCAACATTAAAAAAACTAAGATCATGGCATCTGGCCCTATCACTTCCTGGCATATAGAAGGGGAAGAAATGGAAGCAGTGACAGATTTTACTTTCTTGGGCTCCAAGATCACCGCAGATGGTGACTGTAGCCATGAAATTCAAAGACGCTTGCTCCTTGGGAGGAAAGCTATGGCAAACCTAGACAGCATAGTAAGAAGCAGAGACATCACCTTGCCAACAAAGGTCCGTCTAATCAAAGCTATGGTTTTCCCAGTAGTAATGTATGGCTGTGAGAGCTGGACTATAAGGAAGGCTGAGCGCCGAAGAATTGATGCTTTCGAACTGTGGTGCTGGAGAAGACTCTTACGAGTCCCCTGGACTGCAAGGAGGTCAAATCAGTCCATCCTCAAGGAAATCAACCCTGAGTGCTCATTGGAAGGACAGATAATGAAGCTGAAGCTCCAATATTTTGGCCACCTAATGCGAAGAGAAAACTCCCTGGAAAAGACCCTGATGCTGGGAAAGACTGAAGGCAAAAGGAGAAGGGGACGGCAGAGGATGAGATGGCTAGATAGCATCACGGATGCAATGAATATGAACTTGAGCACGCTCCGGGAGAGAGCGCAGGACAGGAAGGCCTGGTGTGCTATGGTCCATGGGGTCACGAAGAGTCGGACACGACTGAACGACTGAACAACAACAACAACAATAAAAAGTATGAACAGAAGGAGAGTGCTGCCAGATCAGAGCAAAGGCCCAGCTATTCCAGTATCCAGCTTTCCAGGCACAGAGGTTAGCCAGAGGGCTCTTGGGAAGCCAACAAGCGGGGGGCTTCAAGGAAACATGAAACCTGCTGCCTCCATGACATGCTGCCTCCAAACATGGAGGAGATTCCATGTAGCCACACTTCCCTGCTCTGGTGCCCTTCAGATTTGTTGGACTGTAACTCCCATCATCCTCATCTGGCATGACTTAGTGCTCATGCATGGACTGTGGCTGCACACACTTGCTCATCACCTCCTCATGCCCCTGCGTATAGCATTAGCAGGCTTTTGCCACATCTGGCTGACCTTTGCTCTTTACATATTTATTTATTTAAAGGATTTTCGTCTTGCTCCTCAGCCAAAAAGGCAGTAAGGGCAGTTTACATACAATCAGTAACACAAGACAGTCTCTGCCCACAGGCTTACATTCTAAAAAGACACAACACACAAGGGGAGGGGAGATGGGGAGGGAAGAGGGGAAAAACTAAGTTGCGTTTCAGCCAGGCTGGTGGAATGGTCCTGCTGTCCTCTCTCCTCTCCCTCTGGAAAGAACGCAAGAACATCAGAAGAGCCCTTCCTGTGCACACGGTGGCCAGCCAGCTGTCGACCAGGAACCCACAAGCAGGACACAAGTGCCACAGCACCCTCCCACCCATGTTCCCCAGCAACTGGTGTCCATAGGCTCACTGCCTCTGGTACTGGAGGGAGCACATAGCCATCAAGTCTAGTAGTCACTGATGGTTTTTCCCTCCAGGAATTTGTCTAACCCCCTTTTAGAGCCACCCAAATTGGTGACCATACTACATCTTGAGGTAGCGAATTCCATAGTTCAACTACGTGCCGTGTGAGGAGGTCCTTCCTTTTATGTGTCCCAAATCTCCTACCCATCAGCTTCATGGGATGACCCCTTTGGGTTCTAGTATTTTGAGAGAGGGAGAAAAATGTCTCCCTCTCCACATTCTCCACACCAGGCATAATTTTGTACACCTCTATCATGTCTGCTGGAATCATGTACAGCAGGCCTGGAAACCCCAAACCATGTAAATCCACCTGCTGAGAGTTAATAGCCACAGGAACAGCAAAATAGCAGCACATCTGTGCATGCAGGTGTGCACCAGCCAGGGGGAGGTGCCGTGGCTCTCAATAATAGGCACGGATCCATCCCTTGGAGGCCAGCACTGAGTCTGCCTCTTCCTCTCTTGCACTGAGCCAGTGCAGGCCAACTCTGGGGCCACAGAAGAGATGCCATTCCCGGCTGGGATTCTCAGTAGAAGAGCCGTTGCTTCTCTCCTAAAAGCCTGGCCACCGTGCCGCCAGAAACACAGCAGTGTGGCTGAACAAGTGAATGTGATGGTCTCGGCCTAGTCCCTGGTGGAGATTTGGCCAAGGGACAGGGTGGCCACATTTCACAGGCACCGGTGGACGCACATGTGGCTGGGAGGGAGATGAGGGGCATGGCTCTGATGGCTGGCCCAAGGGAGACAAGGCAGCTGTAGTGAGGGATGGGTGGGTGTTTTGTTTCAGTTTACTTTGGATGAGAATTCATGAACATTTGCAGTGTTCTCCCTGTTTGGGACAAAAAGAACTTGAGATTTAAAAAAAATCAAATGAGGGAGAAACCAAAACTGTCAGATTCGTCCATCCAGGCCCAGGGCTTTGAAAGCTTAGTTCTTAAAAGTCCAGGTTTGCATCTGTACATATTTGACTACCTTAGTTATTCCAACATGATAATCTTTAACAGGTATATGGCAGGCAGGCACATCATGTTGCTGCCCATGCTGGGAATAGCTGTAGCTGTTGAATTTGGTCAATGCACATGGGTACAGATTGCATTTGTGTTGTTTTTAAGAAGAATTTCCCAATATTTGCAAAGTTCTCCATATGAGGGAGGGAAAGCACTTGCGATTAAAAAGAACTGAATGTGAGAGAAGGCAGAAGTGAATGATTCACCCATCCCTAGCTGAAGCTCATAGTCATGTGTGTTTTTTCTTCATGCTGGGGATGGGATCATGGGCCGCCCAGCCCAAAAGATCAGAGGCACTGCACACAATCCCTTTCACCTCTGTATTTGAAACATTTTGAGCTACTCTTTCAAATGCACACTGGGAGTGGGTTACAGCAGCATTAGAAACTCCAAATGGAACTTTAAATAAAATCCAAAGGGTTTTCAATAAAGATCCATAAAAGAATCCACTGCTTACACAGCATGTTTAACATGCAAAGCTGCTTTAGCATCATCCTTGAACTTGTCTGTGCTGTCTCCTGTTAGCCCCATTATGCAGATGGGAAACCGCCAAGCCTGGGAGACAGCGGCTTAGCCAAGGTCACACGAGGAGAAGATTTGGACCCAGGTACAGCACTGAGTGTTCTGCATCACACTGGCTGGGGGTTGTGCTACTATTTTGCATGATGATGAGATGAAAGTGGGATAGGCAAGATTGTGGGGAAGGACACAGAGAGATCTGTCTCACTCTGTCTGTCTGTCTACCTATCCATCCATCCATTAGCATTTCTATACCACCTTATCTGCTAAAAAGCCATCAAGGTGGTATACCACAATTTAAAACAGTAAAAACAAGAACATTAAAAACATACAAATATAAAAAACCCTACCATTTTAAAGGTTAATTGGAGAAGTTGCATCTTTACACCCTTTCTGAAGGCCAAGAGAATGGGGGCCCATAGCTCAGTGGCAGAGACCCTGCTTTGCATGGAGAAGGTCCCAGATTCGATCCCTGGCATCTCCAGGTAGGGCTGGAAAAACCCCTGCGTGGAATACTCGAGAGCCATTGCTGCCAGCCAGTGTCGACAATATTGTGCTAGATGGACAAAGGGTCTGACGCAGCATTAGACAGGCCTGAGCATTTTCAGGTTTGTTTCGGTGGAGGCAAAAAAGCTCCTACTGCACATGCTCAGGAGAGATCCTGCAGCAAGGAAGGTGTATGTGAGATGGAGAGTGGCGCCCCCTGGTGCTTCCTCAGGCATGCCATCCTTGGAGCACTGGGCCACAGACAATGCTTGGTGGCAGGAGAGTCAGTCCAGGTGGAGTCAAGCACGTACCAGTGGTGTGCATATGCCATTTTGCTATGGGCCCTGGGAAAAGGCCTGCAGGAAGAAGTCAGGGCTATGTGAGGGTATACAAGTATACAAATTCCAGGGAAGGAGCTCGGGCACTTTCTCTTGGATCCTTTAGGTTGGATCCAGATTTAGGTGTATGCATCTGGGCTGGTGAAAACACGTTTCCCCATCCCTTCCTTCCCATGGTAGCCCCTCCAACCCCCTGAAAATGCCACATAGAGGGTCAGGGCAGGACCCTACTGAATGGGATGAGCTGTGGTGCAGGGGGGAGCCCCCCAGATCTGCTGGAAGCACTTCATGTGAGCAGAGCCTTTCCATCAATGGAAGGCAGATCCTGGATCTGACCCATTAAGAAATGGAAGAGTAACTATCCAGAACTTCAGACCAGCCTCCTCGGATATGGACCTCCAAAGGCAGGCTAGATTAACTGGAACATAGGAACAGAGGCAGCTGCCTTAGACTGAGTCAGATCCTTGGTCCATCTAGCTATGTATTATTGGGTTTAACTGGCAGAAATGGCTCTCTGGGCTTTGAGGCAGGGACGTCTCCTTCCCTACTTGGAGATACTGCTGGGGCTTGAACCCGGGACCTTCTGCATGCAAAGCAGGGGCTCTACCACTTTGCTATGGCCCTTCTCTCTGAGACTGGAGGAAGATAAGCTTTTCACTGGTAAGCCAACCAAGATCTGCACCACTTTACGCCCACCTCCCAAACATCTTTGTAGAGCCTAGGAATGGAGAAGGGTGCTGAGGCCTTCCAGAACATCTCTACCTCATTCTTTCTCTCTGTCACACATACGCACTCTTCTCTGGGCAGAGTCGGGTTTGCTCATTTGGGTTTCTCTCTCTCTCCCCCCCCCCTCTGTTTTCTGAAAGGGAAAGCTCTTCTCTTGGTGATAATTATTGGAAAGTTCAGAGCAGAGGGAGAGAGAGAGGGAGAGAAGGAACCCAGGGAAAGCGAGCTATTAAAATGCATGCACACAGCTTGCCTTTGTAGCAGATGTTGGCATAATTAGAGAGGAAAAAATTATGAAATTAATTTGTGGTTCAATGTAAATTTCAGCAATGGGGGGAAAAGCGTGGCTCCAATCACCTCTTGCGCACAGATAGCAGCATGTGCCCACACTCACACACGCACACACAAAACAGCACACACCAGCTGCCAGGGAAGTGGTAATTGTCAGAAGGTATCCAGGGGGAGAGACTGGCATGAAAAACAAGGAGAGGAGAGGAAATGGGAGAAATAATTCATCCTCTTAAAGGTGCAGGCACTCTTTTTTTCATGCAGGGATGGGGAGATTGAAATTTCAAGCTTCTTCCAGATAAAGGGGTGTGTGGGTCCGAAAATGCCTCCCTGTCTCCCTAAGACAGAAAGAACAGGATGGTAGGAGATAGGAATTTCTGAAAGGGGTGTGTGTATGTGTGTTGGGGGAGCATAGGAATTCGGCTGAGATAGGCAAACAGACGTGGAAAGAGACAATGGGCTGTTGCACCACATCACCCCAGTAAGTATGCCATTCACACTCATGCACACTCACACACTGCAGGCTCTTCACTGTCTCCCTCCATTCCACCCCATTTTCAACCAGTGGAGGACAGTGCCGGGGCGGTAGAGAAAGATTTGACCACAGTGCATTTAGTATTTAACAAAACTGCATTTAGCAGCAATGCACTGTCAGGGAATTCAGAAATCTCCCTCAACATGTGTGGAGGGTATTTATTATTTATTTTAGGTATTTGTTATACTTATATCCTGCCTTTCCTCCAAGGGGCCCAAGGCCGTGTACATGTTCCTCCTTTCCATTTTATCCTCACAACAACCCTGTGGGGTAGGTTAGGATGAAAGTCAGTGACTGGCCCTAAGTCACCCAGTGAGCTTCCTGGCAAAGTGGGGACTTTGACCCGCATCTCTGGAGTCCCAGTCCAACACTCTAACCACTACACTACACTGCCTCTCCAGTCGCCATGTCTTGAGATGATGCTTAGATTTCCATCCCAAGGTCCTTGCCTTTCGCATGTGCACGGATACCAGCCTAGAGCCGAAGTCCTCCTCCCACTGCCACCACCACCCCTGCATCGTTTGCTGTCTCATTTCATTCAACAAATAGATTTTGAAGCAAGCCACTGCGATAAGAGCACCGCCACTGAAATGTCTCTGTGCTTTCAAAGGCTCCATAAGGTGAATGCAAAGTCTGCATTGGCAAGAAATGGTGATAGGTCCACGTTCTGTTCTGCACTCCCCAAGTGATGGCGCGGGGCGGGGGAGTTCAGAGGTGCCGTTCTGTTCAGCCTCCTGCAAGGTGAGGAGCTGTCCACAGATCTCGTGCTGAATGCCAGGAGATGGTCGAGGGGGAGAGGCTCTTCACAGACACCGTGATCCCACGCAGGAGCTGGCTAAAGATGCTGAGAATCAGATCACTGCTGCGGACAAGGAAGCCATAGTTTCCGGGCTATGGCTTTTATCCATATGGATTTCTTCCTTTATTTTTGCAAAAATGTGGTTCTTGGCCAGAGTTCTTTAAACATATGCTGTTTATATATGTTACTCGGCTGTATCATAGACAGAACTCAGCTGTACTAAGCACCTCATGTACCTGCTATACTTGTGCCCACACTATACAGGGTTGTAAATCTTCATTGAACTGATGTGCAAAGAAATCAATGTAGCACAAAATTCACATTGTGTAAATTCCAGATTTCCTTGTTTTTAAAAGCAAGGGAGGTTCTATGCCACGGGGCTTTGATGAGACTAGGAAAACGGCACTCCTCGTATCTTTAAAAGCTTCCAGCACTCAAGAGGTGTCATGGTCTCCTGGGGTTAGAGCAGAATTTACAGGATCAGGGCCCTGGAGAGAAGTCTTGCTGTTAAGCTCAGACAGGACAAAGTGCAGGAGCTGGCTGAAGGCGAAAGAGGACCAGGACCAGAAACACCAATGGAAGACAGATACGCAAAGCAAGGCAGGTAAGGGAAAGTCATGGGCGGGGGCAGGGGGGCAAGTAGTAGAATCAGAGGAAGGTCCACAGTTGTAGAAAGGCAACAAAGGTACAACAGCACACAGACTGGCGGGGCAGTGTCATGGAAGCAGAGCTTGGCGTGATGCCTGGAAAAGATGGCACGAACAAGGACATTTTTCTGGCTATTGGCTCAGAGACCAAAGGAGTCCAGGCAGCCAAATCAGGGGTGTGCGTGTGTGTGCGCTTGTGTTCGCGCTTGTGTGTGCACATGCGTGATGACCCTTCATGTTTGTTTATCCTCTCTGAAATTGTACAAAGCATAATGGTGGCAGCCCCGCTTCTGTCTCCCCCACAATTATGTGTCCACACCAATTAGTTTCAGAGGCAAAATGAAAGGTGGGCCATCCAAAAGTCACTTTTTAGTGCAGCATGTCTGTGTCACCATCTTTCTCCCCCTTCAAAGGGGCTCCATGACCCAGCTCAGGCCCTGCTCAGCTTAGATTTACCAAAGCTTACATGGAGTTCATTCTTTGGGGCTGTCATTAGACAGGCTTTCTTCTCCGTTACACTGAATTGAGGTTGTATCTTCCAATAAAGAAGAGGAAAGGAAAGATTCCACCTGACTCAAGAACATCTGATCACACTCTCTCCTTTCTTGGCTGCCCTTCTGGGGGCTCTTTTGATCATTAACACATTTTTCACCCAGTGCTGAGTGGTGAATCCCAATCCCCCTCTTTTCTTCTCTTTATCTTCCTTGCTCCTTCCTTTTATCCTGATGCTTAAGAGGCGTAGACTTTCTTCTTCACTCCCGGATTCCCCTGCAGTTTCTCTGAGACCTTAGGCAGAGATCCACATTAATGGGGTCTTTCGTGTCCATGGTGACTGCCTGTATCTTTTGATTAAATTTGCTTTTTACCTATGATACACAGTGATGTATCTCAACTTCTTTTTCCTTTCTCCTTTCTCAAGTTGCTAACCAATGGCCTTGATCCTCCTATCCAGAAGTCAGAAGAAGATGATCATAAAAGGCATGGAAGTGGACAGTCTCCATGGGACAGGGTGGCTGTGTTGCACATTCCAGAGGGTGTCATATCTCCCCAGCATCTGAAATCACAATTCCACCAGTGGAAATCATCTACAGATGCCAAACCTTGAATTACCCCTTCCCAGAGCAGACTTTCCATTTGCTTGCTACTATCCGGAGCAATTTTCACTTCCTGATTAATAAAGTGAATGTGAGGAGAGAAGATAGTGTTTTATTACTTGATGGATCAACATCATCAGTATTTAACAGTGCTGTAATGTCTATAATTAAAACAGAGCATTCTGCTGCCCTGAAGGCCTATCACAGCCTCTTCACCACCTCGGTGTGGTGTGCATCCCAGGCTGCCAAGCTCGAGCCTAAATGAACAGCAAAGCAAAGTCAGATTCTGAGACATATTCCACACATGCCCCTATTGGTCTTCAGCCACAGTCATCTTGTTAGGGATGTATGAGAAATTAGTTTCATTTTGTTTTTGATCAGGATTTACCCAGCTCACACCTCCTGGACTGAACACACTCAGACACAATCTGCCATTGAAGTCCGTACATTTCCAAGCTTGCAATGTGATCTGTGGACCAAAAAATCTGTGTTTGACTGCATGTGTACATTTGAAAAATGTGCATTAAAAAAATGTGTACTTTTGAAAAATGCACACAAATATGCTTTCATCAAGGGGAGGAGAATGCATACATTTCAAAGATGCACACAATTGATGTGTGTATTTGGAAAAATATGCATGAAAATATGTATGGATTTTCATGTGGAAAGAAAAAACAAAGTTCACAATCTGATATGTTCTCAAGTTGCAATTTGGAGAACTTCAGTGAGCTCTGGTTTTGCTGATTTGCACATCTCTAAATCTTGCCTTTGGAGACTTTTTCACAAAATGGCTGCAAAGTGGCTGTTGGAGCTCCTCCCTTTGTAGTTCAATATTGGTCAGCCCTTAATTTGAGAGTCTGGATTTTTTAGTGCTTAATTTTAGCTCTACGGATCATCCATTGCCTTAGGACAGGTGTGGGCCACTTGTGGTGCTCCAGATGTTTTGGCTTACAGCTCCCATCATCCCTCCCCATTGGCTTGGCTGGCTAAGACTTATGGGAGCTTTAGGCCAAAACATCTGGAGGGTCACAAGTGGCCCAGCCCTGCTCTAGAACATGTTACAAATGAAGGGATCCAGTGCAACTTCCCCCCTGTGGATTTGGTCAAAGTGGCAATTCCATTTCAAATGGAGGCCTGCTTGCATTGGCAAAGTGGCTTATGCAACTGCTGATTGCTCTTTTAACAAATATCAGCAAATATCCCAACTGGAGTGTAAATGGCACTTCTAATGTGTAAAGGGATTTGCTCTTTCTATCATTTGTCCACTCAATACCCCTAATTTGAACTCAAGGCTCCCTTGTCAACATTCAGCATTCTGGTTCTTAAAGACACTCTCCATCAGGGACGTTGAACCTTTTTCGGTTTTGGAGAAGCTCTCTAGGGCCACATTCCAGTGGTGAGTAAAGGGGGTGAGTGGGTCAAAATACCAGAAATATCAGCCTATTGTAGCTTCAAGCTTTTACTGCCTGTCACTGAGCCTTAGGGGAGGGATTTCAGCCTTTCAGAATGGGGAAAAAACCTCACCAAAGCCAGGAAAACCAAACGACTGGTGGTCAGGGGAAAGGGGGTGGGGCCAGGGGAGGGGCCATCTGGGGAACACTGGAGGGCTGGATTGGGACCCTGGGTGAGCCAGATTTGGCTCACAGGCTCATAGTCCCACCATGAATGTTAGCAGCATTGGAGTGACTTGATGTTGACAAAGGATGCCATTTTGATTATCCTGGGATGAGAAGCTTTCATTTGGGCATGAGGATTGGTCTCCCCACCCCCCAACCAGCCCCATATTTATAGACAAATGTGTGTCAGAAGGATCATTGGTGTCATACACCATCTGATCTGGGCTGAGCAGCTTCTCCCTGGTGTCAGAATGGCTTCTCTCTCCACAGGACAGGATTACCCAGCTGTTATCAGAGGTAGCTCAAGGGCCATCTGAGTTTGGAAAGGTTCCCTTCTAGAGGATTATGGATAATGTATCTGGAATACCATGCGCTCATCCTGCCTTGCAATTTATCTGGAAATCAAATTCCAGTAATCTTGCCTGCCATCTGGTTTCATGTCTGCAGCACTCAGACACAAGCACACTTGTGTACACAAGGGAGGCTGCACACACACAGAGAGAGACACATAACCATGCATGCAGGAACACACATATGCATGCACAGGCTGGCAGACAGGCAGGCAGGCATGCACACACACGCACACACACACACACACACACCATTCTCCCAATGAGGATGAAGGATGTGAAGGGATGTTTCTGCATTAGGTGAATGGGGAAAGTGTTGACAGTCCCTTCTAGCTAAGTATGAACTAGATGGATCGTTGGATCCAAGGGAATTCTTGGACAGAGCTGAGGCTCCCTCAAGCTGGCACCTTTCAGATGTGTTAGACTACAACTCCCATCAGCCCCAGTCAGCATGGCCAATGGTTGGGAACAGTGGGAGTTGTAGTCCAAAACATCCAGAAGCCACCAGGTTTGGGAAAGCTGGTCTAAAGCAACAGGAACTCAGCCATAAACCATGAGTAAAAACACCTTTGGCAATGCCAGCAAGCATCAACAGCCACAGGTTCCAGTCTTCACTTCGCATATTCCAAAGGATATAATCACAGGCACTGCCTTACACCTAGTCCGATTGGTGATCCATCTAGTCCAGTAGAGACTGGGAATGGCAAAGAGCTGGACTAAATATGGTTTTCCAGAACCTTGTCGCCTAGCCAGGATTTCTCCATTCCAGTTTACTTCACCAGTCCCCCAAGACATAAGAACATAAGAAGAGTCATATTGAATCAGACCAAAGGCCATCTAGTCCAGCATCCTGTTCACACAGTGGCCAACCAGCTGTTGACTAGAAACCCACAAGCAGGACACAAGTGCAACAGCACCCCCCACCCATGTTCCCCGGCAACTGGTGTACCTAGGCTCACTGCCTCTGGTACTGGAGGGAGCACATAGCCATCATGCCTAGTAGCCACTGATAGCCTTCTCATCCAGGAATTTGTCCAACCCCTTTTAAAGCCATCCAAATGGGTGGCCACCACCACAACTTGAGGTAGCAAATGCCATAGTTTAACTGTGCGCTGTGTGAAGAAGTCCTCTTTTGATCTGTCCTGCTGCTTGAGGCAAAGGGTGAGATGGCACCCCCTCCCATGTACAAAAGCTGGCTGCACTGGTAGTTGAACCTTTCTTCAACATTGGCAATGAGACAGCATCCTTCGCCACACCTGAAGGCAGCAGGCTACCTTAGGGGTTGCAGGGCAGGCTGGGGCCCCACAGCTCTCTCTTCCAAGACCTTGCTGCCACCTCCCAGCATCTGCTGCCTGAGGCAACTGCCTCACTCTGCCCCAGAGTAGGACCAGCAGTCCCAGTGATGAAGGTTCCATCCAAAGCTATTGTTTTCTTTGCTGTGATGCCCTTATGCTCTTCCCACCAAGAGTAGCACATCATCCAGGGAAGGAACCACCAATGAAAGTTGGTGATAGGCCCCTGCCTCTCTCTCCACCTTTTTGGCTCCTTCCTCCCCTCCCTTTCCAGCACTGTTCCTTAAGATCAGCAGGGATATTTTGTGTGGGTAAGCAGACAGAAATGTGCTGAAATTATTCTCTGAGTTTGGGGATAAATTCCTGCAGGAGGCAGGCACATATGTTCACACTATAACACTTTTTCTTCCACCGCCCTGCAGAATATTCCTATAAAAGCCTGTGACAGCCGAATACAGGAGAGATAAATTCCTAGGCTGGCTACAGAGATTCAGCTCCCTACACTCAGCTGTTTATACCTTTTGATTCCCAGCTTTACATTACAGGATTTTTCAGGTTGGGGAAGGGATGGAAGATTCCCCCCCCCCCCGCATCTTCCTTAAAGCAGCTTGTGTCCCCAGCTCTGTTCTGCTTCCCAAGCTCATCAGCCGTCTCCCATTATTCTGACATTTGTGCGCATCACGTACCGGGAAGAAGTAATTTACTTAGAAGAAATTAAAAGTTCATTTTAATTGAGCGCACACTGCAGTATGCAAATGAGCAGTGCATTATGTACACTGATGCAGAGACAAAGGCAGTAATCACTGGTTAACCCTTGGTGGACTGGTCTTCTCCAAATGGAGTGGCAGCCATCTCTGCTTTGCCAGTGTAGCTGGGAGAAGGTGCTTGCAACGGACGCTTTGCAGGTGAGACTGCGGTGGATCTGAAGAAAGCAGATGATGCCAGGCCACTGTGAATGGGCCACCAGAGCCACAGAAGGGCTAACTGTTCACAAGCTGTGATGATGGTAGGGCGAACTGATGCAACAGAAGACCAGGCGCTTGTATCCTTAGCAACTGTGTAGAAGAGGGAATTCTGGCCGATGCGGCTTGTCATGTCCTAATGCTGCAGGGACGAGAAAAGCTTCAACAGATGAAATTCACTTGTCCCCCCAAGTATTAAAGGAACAGGAGCCGTAGTCTATTGCTGTAGTCTATTGTGCCAGGTTGCCTTATGCAAAAGCACGTGTGCTGCTCAGGTGAAAATCCAAAGCTCAGCAGTACAGCACGCACGTCTGCAAGTGTGTGCTCCAGGAAGGGCCTAGGTTCGATTCCTGGCATCTTCAGAGATAAAGGTTCAAGTAGCCAATTATTACTGTTGTTGTTCATGTAGTGCCAATGGTGCACATGATGCTCTACAGGGTACAAGAGAACAGATCTCTGCCCGAAGGGGCTTACAATATAAAATTAACCACAGGGGGTAAAATAGCAGCAGCAGAGGAAGGGGAATGACGTGAAGGCCAATAGTAAACAGGAAAGCAATGCAGCAGTGGCTGGCAATCTGGTGCCCTCCAGAGGTGTTGAACTACAACTCCCATCAGCCTCAGCCAACATGGCCAATGGTCTGGAATTCTGGGAGTTGTGGTCCAAATCATCTGGAGGGCACCAAGTTGGGGAAGGCTGCTCCAACCACTGCACCACACTGGCTGTCAAGCCAAGAGCCCGTGCAATCCATCCAGCCTAGCAGACCACAGTGGGTGTACTGGAGGGCAAACAGATCCAGGTCTGAAGGTCTTCCAAAAGGGGTACGAGAGCTTTTCCCTTTCAAATTGACATTTGGTAACCAGGGATAGGTGGGGAGGGAGAGGGCAAGGATGGGCTTCTACCAATGTGACTGAGAGTCTGGGGATGCCCTGCCAGGGGTCCTTAACATAAGATGGGATGTGAGTCAAAATAAGTAGAGGCATACATGTTGGCTGCTGTGGGAACTGAATGCTGGACTGGGTAGGCTTTTGGTCTGATCCAGCACGGCTCTTCTTACAGTCTTTACTGACTCGCAGGTCAGGATCGCTGCCTCATCTGTGCCAATGCCAACAACTGTCCAGAGAGGTTGTGATTCTCTGTCACCCTCTAGTGGTGGCTGCTGCTCCTTCAGACCCCTGATTTCTAGAGTGCCAGTTTGCCCATATCTCTTTGGCACCTGCCCAAACCTCTGCCACCCTCAGCAGCTCCTGGGCAAGTTCCTGCCAGCAGGGACTCTCCTGCAGCCTTGCCAACAAGCCCCTCCTGGTCTGAGATATCTCCCTGATCTGCTTGGGAAGAGAAGTGGGATGTGGAAGGGGGGGTGGAGGACGAGGCTTTCTTTTTACTACCTGTCAAACCTGGGGATTTTTTTTTTTTAATGACGGTGCAAATGAAACCGGTTCACAGATGTGAGATGACAGCCAGCTGCAGGAGACAGACAAATTATTGCCAAGCCTTGTTCGAGACGCCCACAGATTCCAAACAAAGGGAGCCATCTCGACTCACTCTGATGAGCAAGAGACAGCGGGGAGCCAAGCTGCTGAGCTCTCTCCCTGCTTACTGCTCCCGCAAAGCAGCCTCATGCTGTGCAGCAGGCTCTGCACCCCCCCCCCCGCCATCCTCTCCAGCACATTCAGCTGGAAATGGCCCCAAATGATAAGCAAGACCATCACTTCTGCAATGCGCAACAGACAGGCCAGTTCTGCTCTCCTCACCTCAACCCCACTGTCACAAACTAGGAACACTGGAACACTGAATCAGACGTTATACCCAGTCAGACCCTTGATCCATCTAGCCCACTATTGTCGACACTGACTGGCAGCATATATATATATATATATATATATATATATATATGAATGTGGAAGAAACTTAAATTGGCAGATTCATCCATCCAGGCCCAGGGCTTTGCGTGCTTTGCTTTTAAAAGTTTGGGCTTGATTTCCTGTGAATTCAACCATGTTAGTGCTGGATTAGGGCTGCCACCTCTTTTTCTCTCTGACGGGCTTCTCATCTTTAAGAGGTTTTGTTAAGAATTTACCAAAATCCACAAATTTATTTATATCTGGGATGGAAAGAATTTGAGATTTAGAAAGAAAGAAAGAAAGAAAGAAAGAGGGAGGGAGAAAACAAACCTGACAGTTCCTTCCATCCCAACCAAAAACAGACTGAGCATTTACAAGTCCTACAAGAGGTTATGTGTGTCTATAACTTGAGCACTGGACATCTGTGTCAATTTCTGCAGTGGGGTCTTCCAGGGTCCTGAACTGGGACTAGTGAGGGGACAACTTACTCCAAGTGAATTCATTATTTACTCAGAAAGTTTGGATGAGAGTTCTCCTTTAATACAAGATGTGTTCCATATATATGGGATTTTGTGCATGTGCAGTATCAAAGTGCATCTTGGGAGGTGTAATTTGGAATCACATAGTGTCATGCATCACCATGTTATGTGCCCCCTTCCTGATTGGTTGTTTGCAGGTGGCCTGCCTGAGTGATGTCCTGTGATGTTTACTTGCCAATTACCAGTATATGGAGGAAAGAAGATGCCATCTTCCTCCTCCTCATGGAGCTACATCTGTGGCAGTGGAGATGACAAGGGAAGCAGTGGTGGATGCACCAGATCATTCAAGGGTTAGTCTAACTCCATGCATGCACAGAAATGGCATTGTTTAGATGCAACCTGCTCCAAAACTTACAGTCAATTCCAAAATATTAGTGACTTTGTAATACTTCAAGCCAGGCTTGCTACAAAGGTGAACATTATGAACAGGTGAGTTTTGACCAACAAGCCAACTAATTACAAAATTTCACAGCTTCACTAACTGGGACCAATGCTATTTAACATCTTCATAAATTATCTGGAGTTCTCAGTGAGGTGGCCAGGTTTGTGGGGGAATTTGCAGGACCTCTCTAAACTGGGTGAATGGACAACAAAATGGTGAATGAAGCTCAATCTAAGTGTAAAAAGTGATGCGCATTGGGTAAAAAAAATCCTGATTTCACATATTTACTGATGAGCTCAGAACTGGTGGTGACTGTCCAGGAAAGGGATCTTACAGTTGCAGTGCATAGCATGAAGAAAGTGTTGACCCAGTGAAAGGCAGCAGTGGGGAAAGGACAGTTCCACACTAGGAATCACTAGGAAAGAGCTTGAAAATAAAACTGCCTTTATACAGATCTATGGGTGTCATCACATTCGAAATACTGTGTGTAGTCCTGGTAATTGCATGTCCAAAAGGATATTGTACAGCTGGAAAGGGGGCAGAAAAGGCAAGCAGTATTATCAAGAGGCTGGAGCACCTCCCCTACAAGAAAGGTTATGATGTTTGGGACTTTTTAGTTTAGAAAACAAGTAAGGGGTGACACGTTAGAGGTTTTCAAAAGCATGCATAGCATGGAGAAAGCAGATAGAAAGAGGTTTCTCAGCCTCTCTAATAATACTTGAACCTGGAGTCATCCCATGAAGCTGAATGGCGGGAGACTGATTCGAGGCAGATCAAAGGAAGTACTTCTTCACACGAAGCATCATCAGTTTTTGACATTCTCTGCCACAAGATGTGGGGATGGTCAGTAGATGCTTCTGGCAGTATTTCAAGTCCTTTAATCCAGAGAATTCCCAACAAGACTAAAAACACCACCCCACCCCAGATTTTAGTTAGCTGTAATATTCAAAATACAGACAGCAGTTTCGGACTGCTTGTAGAAAACTCAATCAAAGAGGACATGACAGCTTTTCCAGGAAAGTTTTTGCTTGGCATCATTGTTAAGCACATCTGCATTTTTGGATGATTGCATGCTTTCAAAGAAAGATCTTTCCTTGCTAGGCTGACTAGTTTCCCTGCATTTCCCTCCTTTGGCCAGCACTATGAAGGTATGCCGATTTGATGCCCAGTTCCTGAAACTTGTATGGTATTATCACATCCTTTTGGAAATGAAGTGTCCAGTACTGTGGCTCAGTTAGAAGCCTGGGTGGTGATGGATCCATGTCCCTGATACCTGTGATCAGGTATCCTCTCTCTCTCTCTCTCTCTCTTAACCGGTGCATCCTGCAGACTCCTTGGGTCTCTGTGGCTGCAATATACACAACAACTCAGCCTTCCCTAGTCTCATGCTTTCCAGGTGTATTGTGCTACAATTCCCAGCACCCCCCAGCCAGCCATGCTGGCTGGGGGATCCTGGGGGTTGTAGTCCCATATATCTGGAGGGCACCAGGTTGGGGAAGGCTGCAATAATTCCTTCCTCACTTCAAAGACAGATGTTGGGCTGTGATTCAGAAGGTGTCAGTAAAATGTATTTCTTTAAATGGTTTGTTCTTGTTGGATCTTGGAAGCTAAGCAGGGTCAGCCCTGGTTAGTACTTGGATGGGAAACTGTCTGGGAATCAGGCTTCCTGCAATGAGCAGGGGGTTGGACTCGATGGTCTTGTAGGCCCCTTCCAACCCTATGATTCTATTACTTCTACCTCTGCAGAGAAAATTGTGCCCCAGAATTGGCACATGAGTTCCCATGCAAACGAACTATTGCAATAAGGTCAGTTGGAGAGATTCAGGACCCTGGACAGCACATAGAGCCGTACGGCTGTCCGAGAACAGCATTCCTGCGGGGAGCTGAAGGCAGAGTCTGGCCAGGTCAACAGGGGCTGACGACTCTTACTCTGCTATCCTAGGCAGGAGGGCGGCAAAGGCTTTGACACACTCAAGACCGTATGTAAGAGGCAGAGTGGCTGGGAGACGGAGCTACAAACCAGAGGGACGTCTCGCCTGCGCCGCCATCTCGAGGGGTGGCCTGAGGCTCGGGGTTGGGAACCTCACATCTGCAGGACAAATATGACCCTCTAGGGTTCCCCAGAAGGCCATGCCCCCTTCCTCTGACTGCCAGTGGTCAGGTGTTTTCCCAGCTTTGTGCATCCCTCCTGCCCCATTCTAAAAGGCTGAAATGCCTCTCCTAAGGCTCAGGTGCAACAGGAAGAACGTTCAGCTAAAATAGGGTGGTATGTTTGGTCTTCGGCTTTTGGTCTCATCCTCTTTTGCCTTCACCCCCACCCACCACTGGAATGTGGCTCCTGAGCACTTCTCCAGAATGGAATTCTGCCCTCAGGGGGAAAGAGGTCCAACACCCCTGCCTTAGGCAGGCCTCTCCTCTCAGCCTCAGCTCCTCATTTGCAATATGGAGATAATATGAGTGGCCCACCTCACAAGGTTGTTGAAAGGGTTACAACGAGATGATGTTTGCAAAGTGATTTGAACCCATGCTCAAATGGCAGGGTGGAGCAGAGGGAACCTGGCACCCTCACCTTCTGGGATGGCTCCTAAGCTCTTGCTTTTAGAAGGCTATGATGGGTGGGCATGATCTGGCTAAACTGCGTGGAGAGTCAGGGGGAGGAGCATGTAGACTTTCTTAAGGGCCCTAATTCTAGCACTGATTTTCACACTCTAAAATGTGATATAAATGCTAAGTTAGTATGATGATGAGGAAGGATGACCAGTAATGGGAGCTCCAGATATCCTTCCATAGTCATCTTGGCCTAAATGGTAACAAATAATTTTTAAACATCCCATGCAATCTCCCTGCTTCTCTCACTGGATGCTGTTACATCTGCCCAAATGGATCTCAGTGGAGTGGATTCAGCTGGACATCGAAGAGCTACAATGTTCTCTCCCTCATTCTGGACTGGGAGAATTCCAGAAAACATGTGACCAAATGAACCGAGTCCAAAACCTCCATTAACCAAGAGCATGGAGAAGCATTTTGGTTGGGTGTGAAAAAGCTTCTCTCCCCTCCCTCCTGTGAATAGGGATCCAAGTGTTGGCAGTAGGGCTGTAGCTCATTGGCAGAGCTCCTGCCTTGCATGCAGAAGGTCCCAGGTTCAATCCCCAGCACCTCCAGTTCAAAAGGGATCCCAGGGAGCAGGTGATGGGACAGCCCTTCTCTGCCTAAGAATGCAGATAACTGCTGCCAATCAGAACAGGCAATACTGGGTTAGATGGACCAATTGGCTGACTCTGTGTTAGGCAGGTGCATGTGTTTGCAACTTGCCCTTACTCAGATTCCTTGGAGATACAGGGTGGCAGCTGGGATCCTTTTGTTTCCAATAGTGCACTGAGTGCCAGAAATGTGATGGTGGGGGGTGGGGTGGGATTACCTTAACTAGCCTTCAGGATGTGCTGATTGTCTGAATTTCCTGGAATCTGCCATTTTCTCTCCTGTTTCCCTTCATTGACAGCTTCAGTTTCCCATCCTTATGTCCCCTTGCCCACTCTGAAACTCCCCAATGGGTCTTGGGGGTGGGGTGGGGGGATGGCTCATGGCTTTCAGTGGTAGAGCCCTTGCTTTGCACACAGAAGGCCCCAGGTTTGATCCCTAGCAGGATCTCTAGGTAAAGTTGGGAAAGACCCCCTCCCAGAAACCCTGGAGAGCCAGTGCTGCCAGTCAGCGTTGACAATCCTGGGCTAGATGGACCCAGGGTCTGACTCAGTACAAGGCAGCTTCCAAGCTTCCTATGCCCCACAAATCTTCTTCAGATTCACATGATGTATTCTTATTTAATCTACGCTTTTTCTAGCTCATCAGTGCCAGGTCCTGATGATTCGAGGGCACGTTGAAAGATGTGGGGTGCTGTGCTGTGCCCCCATGCAGGCCTCCCTCCTCTCCTTTACTGGATTGCCTTGAACACTCTGAAGAAGGGGAGGGGGCTTAATGTCTTTGGGAGGGGTTAGAGGAGACAGGTCATGCAACAAATACATTTGTTTTCACCATTAACTCTTCCTGACCTGGATCTCCACAGGAATGCCTCATTCCCTCCCCATAGCCAGCTGCCTTTGCACAGACTTTGACCCACTTGCAGTCTTCATCCTCTGTGCTAGGATCATTTGGCCATGTGGGCTACAGAGGAATGAAGGCCTTAGGGCAAGGAGTTTCAAGGAATGGCTTTCAACTGGAGCTCATGGCAGTGATGCCATAAACCCCGTGATTCCTGCCTCACCTCCAGCAGATGCCCAGAAAACTGCCATGTTGGCTTCTCCATTTTGAAACTGCTGTTCTCTCTTGCTTCCTGGCTGGGCTTGCCTGCCATTTCTTGAGATCCCAGACATCTCTGAGCCTCATTCCATGGGCGGTTTGCAGGCAGCAGCACAGCACCCAGTGCTCCCGCTCCAGATGGCACCGCGAAAGAGTTAAGTCCTCTGTGATCAACACCGAGAAGCAAGTGGTAAACAATTTTTTTCCTCCCTCTGCTAAATTAATATGCAAATTCCAAGGCCCACTTCCCCCCCTCCCCTCCTGCTTCCACTCTCTTCTCCTGCTTCAAAATTAGTGAGGTAGAAGGCTCGGGCTAATTATGCACTCAAACGAGCAGGCTTCGTTAATGTGGCGCTAAGAGGAGGCTGAAATTGATTGTGAGACGATGAAATTTAAATTCAGGCATGGTGCTCCCTCTGCATCTGGAATCAGTCTTGCATGTCCCAGCACATGTATCCAGCCAGTGACCGCCAGAAAGAAACATGCCTTTGCATGCACGCACACACACAAATGCACCCCCCCCCCAGTCTGTGGCATCTCCAGGAAGCCATAGAAATACATCCCAGGTACTTGTGTGCAATGGCACTCCCACACAGGCCTGACTAGGGCACCTCCTGAGGGGTCGGAGCAGTGCAAGAGCAAAGACGTAAGGTCGTTCCTTTCCACAAGGGAAGGGCACTGGTGGCAGCATGTCTGCATGTCTCAGTTTCAATTTCAGGGAAGGACCGTACCTTAGTGGTAGGGCCCCTACTTTGCATGCAGAAGGTCCAGGTTCGATACCCAGCATTGCCAGGTAGGGCTGGAAAAACTCCTCCCTAAAGCTCTGGAGAGCTGTTACTGCCAGGCAGTGTCGACAGGAGTGGGCTGGATGGACCAGGGGTCAGACTCAGTACAAGGCGGCTTCCCATGTTTCTATTTTTGATGGTGGACGCACATGTGCATATTTATTTCCGCTTATCTGTTGCAGCTGGAGATTCTTGGCAAACCACAAAGGGTGAAGGCTTAACCCATCTCCCCTCTCGCCCTCCCCTGTACATCCATTTTTGTACAAACTGCTGTGAATGCTGTTGTCCATGAATGACATCTCTTTTCAGAGAAACCTTTGTAGATGCTTGGACTGATGAACACACCTGACACCCCCCCTCCCCCACGTCGCACGTATGAGGATGCCTTCCTGCATAACCAACCAACATCGTTGTCACCTTTCTTGTTGCAAGGAACCCATGTGGAGGAAGAAAAGGTGGCAACCCAAGAGATCATGAGTAAGAGACATCTGATCTGCACAACCCAAGGTTTCCCAGAATGATCAGAAGAAACTCTGGGAGCAGCTAGATGCACTGGTGTTGCAAAACCATTACCAGAAGTTTTTTCTTCCAGGACGATGATGCCTCTGTTTCCATAGGTCTGAAGGCTCAAAAATTGCTCTTGTGTGACCTTGGCATGCAGCCAGAGCAGAACAAAGAGAGAAGGCAGGAGAGAGGGAGCGTGTGTGTGTGTCTGTGTGTGTTGTGGGGGGAGAGAGAGTGTGACTCCTCATTCTCTGTTAATATAATACGCTGCCAGATATGGCACAGTTTCTCTACTTCCAGCTGATAAGATCCAAGAGACATCTAATGCTCCAAGGGTTGCTGAGAAACCTTTGTCTTAGTAAATTCTCACTTTGAGGGTCTCAAGCCCCATGGAATAATAGCAGAGATACTAGGTCAACCTACTCAGCCCACTGCTCCTGCCTCAGTAACATGTTCTCTGTTTCCTAATAGCAGTGACAGCTAAAACATCCGTATGTGAATCCTGGACGACAGCGACAAGATGTAGCTCAAGTGTGTGCTTAAGACTCGTGCCTGTGGCACCCGGGTGTAGGATATACTCCACTGAAGAAGTTTACAATAATGCCTCCAATCCAAGTGGTTTGTGGTTCTTTTCAGCACCATTAATTACCAACTGGATGTCATTTACATTCTCGTAGCATTGCAGGTCCTCAAGAGAACTCTGGTTCAAACTTCTGATAACCCAGTTGTTAATGTTCTTAACATTAACACAAAACAAAATCCAAAGCCCATTGGGTTGCTGGTTCCATGATGAATGGTTACGGACTTTGCAAATCCACATGTTTGTTCTGAAGTGCTACTTTTAGAATAAGGAGAGATGGACATTGTGTTAAACAGCAAATATTTGAGCTGTTGTGAAATGTATGTCACCCTTGAGGTCAACATATCTGGCCTGGCATGTGATGGATGTTGGTCACACATATTGCAGGAAGCTGACTCTGAGAATGTTCTTCCAGGACACTGTTGCCATCATTTTTAATCTATACAATTCCATAATTTTTTGGGAACTTCTGCCCACTATTATGGCTGGATCAGGCATTCTGGTGATCCCCAGCCCTGTTGATTTGCTTCTCTTTAAGCCGTCCAGATTTTCTTGTTCAAAAACCATCTCTTGACCACGAAGTTGTTGCTCCTTTCCTCCCCACAAAAAACCTTTTCAGATTCTCAGAAGGAGGGTTCCCCCTCCCCATGCGAAGATCTTCACCAGAATGTATGGATTCTGTCACACCAGGAATTGGTGATCCAAACTTCCACTTGCTTTATAGACTGAACATTGGACCCATTTAGAATGGTCCCTTTTCTGAGCTGTCCTCTTTGTCTGCTTTCTTCCTACATGCCCTGGGAGACAGTAGAAATGACATCCAAGTGCCAGACAACACTGAAGTGGTTCAGGTTTGTGCTGGTCTCACAGTAGATATTGCAGAGGCTTGCTACGCATCTCCCTTATATGTACTTGCCAACTTCGTGGATGGGAAGGATGGACTTGGGCAAGCAAGAGGGGAGGCACACATTGCTTTTATGCCCTTATGAGTTTCTGGATGGGCCGTTGGTTTCATCAGGCAAAACAGTTCTTAAGTCCTTAGCCAGATTGGCTTGGATGAACCTCCAGTGAGGAAGGAAAGTCCTCCATGATCCAGCAACAGAGCAGCACCTGCAGGGGATACCAAAATGAAGGGATTTAGATAGGAGCATTATAGTCTTAAGGCTGGTTCGCACATGATGTTCTTCACTTGCTGATTGCAGCAGCACTCAAGGATTTGGCATGTGTGAAGGAACCACCCCAGGAGAGAACATTCATATCCCATTGCATCAGCCATTATGCTTCTGGGTGGAGGGAGTGGGCTGTACAATGAGAGCTGAGCAATCAAGTAATGGTCACGAACCAGCCCTACAATGTGTTGACAAAGGTGCCCTCTTGTACCTCCAGTACCCAGGATATACAGGACTAAGATGGCCTGGGGCTGCTGTGCCTCTAGAGTGGCCAGGTGTCCCAGTTTATAGAGGACAGTCCTCTATTTTGGAGAGCTGGCAGAGGACCATGTCTATTGGACTGTCCAGTCTAAGTCTGGTTTAAAGTCAAAGAGCCATAAGGAGGGAGAGCAGCGGGGGTCATGAAGTTGTGCACCCACAGTTAGCAGCACCTGGGCAGCTGACCACAGCAGGCATATCAGTCGCCTAGTCAGTCTTCTCACTATGGTGAGATATATTGCATTTCCATTTAAATCAGAGGTGGGCAACTAGTGGCCCTCCAGATGTTTTGGCCTACAACTCCCATCATCCATCACCATTGGCTATGCTGGCTAGGGCTGATGGGACTTGTAGGCCAAAATATCTGAAGGACCAAAAGTTCCCCTCCCCAGGTTTAAATTATAGTTATTCTTTCTAAATTTGCACCTATACAAAATTGTGTATGCAAACGTGCAGCCTGGAGTCATCTTTTGTCCTCTTTTTTTGGTGATGCATTTCCTCTTTGGGGGTGATAAGCAAGCAGCCATCCTGCCTCTGGCACCTCTGGTACCCAGGATGTATAGGAATAAGACGGCCCAGGACTGCTCTGCCCACCATTTCTGAACCAAAGCATATCTGGTGTCTGTGGAAAGGAAGCTCACGTCCTGAACATTTTCTTGATAAAATGAAAGGGCAATTTCTCACTCACTGCAACGGGCTTGCACAGGAGAGCATCCAGGTGGATCGTGCCCTCCCTCCTCCCCCCCCCCAGCTGGTATTTCTTCCTCTGACTATGATGCATGGTAGAGCTAATTTGGCGTGCTGCCATTAATTCCAGCACAGCTGCTGCTCCCTCCCTCCTCGCCTCCCTCAAGGCATCTCGCTAATACGCGGCTTCGGAGCCTCTCAGCAAATTAACATCATTTGTTCTCCAGAACATGTTTTTATTTCTACACGACATGCATAGCTTATTACCACCCGGCCAACTTGGGGGAGCCTCGCCGTTGGGGCGCCTGTCTCAGGGCCTGGCTGTCAAATCCATCTCCCGGCCCCCTCTTTGTCCCCTTCCTCAATCTGTCGTGTGGAGCAAAGACAGGCAAGGGAGCCCCTCCATCATCGCTTTGCAGCGGCCCGGCCGGCTTCCTCCTGCAAATGGGGAAGGCAGCACAGCCATTTTCTCTCCCTGTGTGATCCTGTCTGTTTGAAAAGGGAAGAGGGAAGGAGGTGCCGCCCCAGAAGCTGGAGCGTGGTGAATATGCAGAGGTGGTCATTATTCCTGGGTGTCTGTCCTTTTGCAAGAACTCCCTTCGCAGAACAAAGAATTGCAGGGGGGTTGAGATTTTGGGCCCAAGCCAGCTCTAGGGGGGGTGCCCACAAACACACAAACCCTGCTGACTTTTCACTAGTTGCATGAGAATAAGATGTGTGTGTGTGGGGGGGTGCTATTTAAAAGCACAGTAGAAAGTCCATCTCCTTCAGAGAAAAGCAGTGCTGATCAGTTGTACCCTTATTGGGATCAGCATCCTGCATCTGATGCACATCCCATTCCTGCCCATGGTTCCCAATCCTGCAAGTGATGGGGGTGTGTAAGCCTAGATTTCCTTATCTGGATAAGGGCAAATGTATGTGAGCGCTTGGAATAGAATCATAGAATGGTAGGGTTGGAAGGGGCCTACAAGGCCATTGAGTCCAACCCCCTGCTCAATGCAGGAATCCAAGTCAAAGCATCCCTGACAGATGGCTGTCCAGCCTCGTCTTGAACACCTCCAGTGTGGGAGAGCTTGAAGTGGGTTACGTTGTTAGTATTACACAGAATGTTGTTCGTATTACATTCTCAGAATTGCCCTCCCCCTGCCCCACTGCTGAATTCATCCAGTCTTCATTGGCTATTTTTGTTCCCTCCCCAAACCTGCAAAAATCACTTGTATTGCTATGCAAGCTATTCAGGAGTCTCCGTTTTTCCTCTCTGGAACTGGGAATTCCATTCACCATAGAGGGCAAGTCATCCAGGGTGATTGGATGTGCAGAAAGCTGGGCTGTGAATTTTAAACACACTCACCTAAATAAATATTTTATATTTGCATGATAGTGAAAGAGATGCAAGCCAAGTCCCCCTCATTTCATGATGGGCATTCAACTCTTCTGTTCTCTGGTTTGGCCATTGACTGTGTAAATCAAATCAAAGGTTAAAGTGAGTGTAAAAGTCCCAGGGAGTAGTCTGGAAATGGATGATGCATTCACCTCCCTGAAGCTCCCTGGGTCCCAGTCTGATCAGTACCTGGATACGTGTATACGTACACTGCCTTGATTTCCACAATGGGAGAAAGGTGAAATGTACATAAATAACAATAAAATGTGTGAGTTTAAGTGAGTGCAAGGGGTGTTAATAGGCCATGTGTCCTACTTTACAGAAGACAGTCTTCTATTTGAAGGGCTGTCTGCTCCCAACTCCATTTTAAAGACAAACCAGAGAGACCACCTTCTCATCCTGCCTGGTCACTGAGGTCATCAGATGGGATGCTCTTGGTGATTCTGCATGGACCTATGGCCCGACTGTAATCCACCTGTAGTAGAGCCTTCAGTGTGGTGGCTCCCCTTCTGTGGAACTCCCTACTTCTGGAGGTCAGACAGACTGCAACATAGTACTGTTTTCCACGCCTGCTAAAGACATCTTTATTTCAAGAAGCCTTCCTTGATTGACCAGCCACTGGTTTTATTGGTATTCTGTTTCTAAAAACTGTGAATATGTTGTTTTGTTTTTTATATGTTTTATTATGGTGTTTTTATTCTTTTTATCTTTTATTGTTCACAACTCTGGAATCTGTTTATAAGTACTGTAAATACAGACAGACCGTCAGACAGACAGACATAAAATACAGTCAGGGCCAGAAATATTGGAACAAGGATAACTGTTTTGGCAGTTGGCCTCTGTACACCACCACACTGAAGTTGAAAGGAAACACACCCAGATGGGAGCGAAGTCAGGACTTTCAGCTGTAATTCAAGGGGTGTGACAAAAGTGGGGCACTAACCATTCAGGAAGGACAGCCAGTGGCATACACACACACCCATCGTTGGTGGCTCATAAGTAATGGAACAAACCAACATCATTTCAAACTTAAGGATCGCCTTTAATACCTGGATGAAAATCCTTTCAGTCAATGACTGCCTGAAGCCTGGAACCCATGGACATGACCAAATGCAGAGTTTCCTCCCTCGAGATGCTTTGCCAGGCCTTTCCTGCAGCTGCCTTCAGCTGCTGCTTGTTTGTGGGTCTTTCTGCCTTCAGTCTTGTCTTCAGTAAGGGAAAAGCATGCTCTATTGGGTTGAGATCAGGTGACTGACTTGGCCATTGAAGAACATCCCACTTCTTTGCCTTGAGAAACTTTTGGGTAGCTTATGCTGTATGTTTTGGGTCATTATCCATCTGCAATATGAAGCGGTGTCCTATCAGTTTGGCAGCATTCGGCTGAATCTGAGCAGAAAGTATAGCCCTATACACTTCACAATTCATCCTGCTGCTTTTATCAGCAGTCAGGTCATCAATAAACACCAGTGACCCGATTCCATTGGCAGCCATGCATGCCCATGCCATAACACTGCCTCCACCATGTTTGACAGATGATGTGGTATGCTTTGGATCATGAGCTGTTCCTTTCCTTCTCCATACTTTTCTCTTCCCATCATTCTGGTACAAGTTAATCTTGGTTTCATCAGTCCAAATAATCTTATTTCAGAACTGGACAGGCTTCTTTAGGTGTTTGCTGGCAAAGGCTAATCTGGCCTGTCTGTTCTTGAGTGTTACCAGTGGTTTGCACCTTGTTGTGAAGCCTCTGTGTTTACATTCATAAAGCCATCACTTGACTGTCGATGTTGACAATGACATGCCTAGCTCTGCAAGAGCATTCTTGACCTGGCTAGATGTTGTGAAAGGGTTCCTCTTCACCATGAGCAGAATTCTGTGGTCATCCACTTCAGTTGTCTTCCATGGTCTTCCAGGCCTTTTGCTGTTGCCGAGCTTGCCAGTTAATTCCTTCTTTTTCAGGATGTTCCAAACTGTTGTATTGGCCACTCCCACTGTTTTTGCTATCTCTCTGATGGGTTTATTTTGTTTCCTCAGCCTAATGATGGCCTCCGTCACTCGCATGGACACCTCTTTGGAGCTCATGTTGGGAGTTCCAGTGAACAGCTACCAAATGCAAATGTAACACTCAGAACCACCTCCAGGCCTTTTATCTGCTGGATTGGTCATGGGGTACCCAGGAAACAGGCCACACCTGGCCACGCAGCCACTTGTCAGCCATTCGTTCCATTACTTATGAGCCTGCAATGATGGGGGGGGTATGCCACTGGCTGTCCTTCCTGATTGGTTAGTGCCCCACTTTTTTCAAACCCCTTGACTTACAGCTGAAAGTCCTGACTTCATTCCCATCTGGATGTGTTTCCTTTCAACTTCAATGTGGGGTGTACAGAGGCCAACTGCCAAAACAGTTATCCTTGTTCCAGTTTTTCTGGCCCTGACTGTAAACTGCGGGAAGGGAGAGCCACAGGGGCCCTGAAGTTGCCCATCCACTGTGAGCCCCTGGACAGCAGACAGAGCAGCCCCATAGGTCACCTGGTCAGCCTTCTCCACTAGGTGAGATGTACTGTATTTCTATTTAAATTATAGCTGTTATTTCTAAATGTGCATGTATACACACAAATTAGCATATGCCAATGTTATTCAGATCTCTTGTCCTCTTTTTTGATGATGCATTTCTATTGGGGGGGGGGGAGATTCGTACATGGCCACCCTAGCTGTTAACCCAGAATAGTTGGCGTGCTAAAGAAACCCTCTTCCACCCGTCACCATTTGCCTCAATTTATGGAGCCCCCGTTCCCTTGGCCTAGAATGACCGCTGTCCAGCACACTGCGTGGAACAGCCACCAGCCTGAAGGGGGAGGGAGACAATGGATTGTCTTGATCCTTGCTGGGCAGGGTGCCCGCCCAATGGAGGCTTCTTGCAGGCCTGCTGCTATGCTAATTTCCCTTTCACACTAGCAGTCAGTTGAAAAGCCCCCCCCCCCCAATGTAGCATATGTTTTGATTAGCCAGCCTTTCTGCAGAGCTGGCCAATTCCCCCAGGTCTGGCTCCATTTCTTTGAGAGTGGGGTGGGGGGCGGGAGGGGAGAGAATGCCTTTGTCAGGAAATGCATTCAAAACTGCCCCTGCTGGTAAGACAGCTGGGGGGTCTCCAGAGGTGGACGTGGAGAGCAACATGGGCTACTGCTGGAATCCAACTGGCAGGGCCCCCTGTTGCCTTCAGTGGTGCCTGGGGCAGAAATTCCCCTAAGGGGGGCAAGAGTGAAGAACAGTGGAATCGCCAGTCAATGAGGCAGGGTGGGTGTGAGGGCGGGGGGAGTGCAGGACCTAAGACCTGGCCTGTGGAGGGCCTGGTGGAGCACCTGCTTTGCATGCAGAAAATCCTGGGTCCAGTCTGTAGCATCTCCAGTTCAAAGGATCAGGTAGGCAGTGCAGGATGCTGGCTCTGATGTCAGGAGCTATAGCTCCTTCAGAGTTCTGACCGAAACCCGGAGCGGATGCACTGCCCCACTGACACTGGAGCCACCAGCCTCCACTGGGCAGCAGCTGACGGCGGTGTGGCTAGGGCCAAGGGCTCAGGGCCAGAGTCCCACACAGCCCATGGGTGGGGCGGAATGACCACCCAGAGAGCGGCAGGCGCAGCAGCAAATGCCATTTCTCACTGTCGTCATTGTGGTGCTATTAAATGAGTTGAAAGTGCGAATCTGCTCATGCCAAGTGTGTCTTTGTGCTCTGCTTTTAATCTTGGCTGGCAAACCATGTTGTTGTCCTTCTGACATATCAGGAACATAGAAGCACTCGCAAAGCATGGGGGGCACTTGGAGGTGGAGGGAGAGCTGTCAGTGCTGTGCTTCATGACTGAAAGAAGACCGATGGCCGTCTGAAGGGTGCCCCACAAGGCCACTGAGACCAGGGTCTACAGCGACCTCGCTGGCTGCACCACTGGCAGCTGATGGGAAAGAAGTGTCTCGGCGTGGGCAAGGCCAGCCAGCAGTGCAGCCCTATACATGTCTACTCAGAAGCAGGACCACATGAGCTCAATGGGCCTTGTCCCAGGTAAGCATGGGTAGGGTTGCGCTCTATGTGGAGCATTCCTCTGACCTACCATCGGGGAGCTCCCTGATTCCCCAGTTGGTGCTTATTTGGCTCTCCCTCATGTCTACAAGATGGAGGGCATGAGTTGGAGCAGACACCCAGGGTCAAACTGCACGTGACATGGAAGAGCCGTAATTGGATCGCCTGACGTTTTCATTTTTACCGAAAAGCAGCTGCAGAAAACTCCAGATTTGTTCAGTGCAGCGTTTCGGGGGGGGGGGGAGGTTAATTCTTTCCCCTGGCACCCCAGCTATTAACCTGGAACTGGAAAATATGCAGGTGGCTGTATATCTTTTTTTCCTGCTGCAGGGATAGCAGCAGCTTTGTGGGGCGCAATTTAGCAGAGGAGGAAAGGTTTTGTGGTTGTTTGTTTTTAAAACCCACCCCTTCACTGCCTCTGCACTGCAGCCCCTCACAGCTGCTTTTAGGTAAAAGATCCGAGTGCAGATCTTCTGTGTCACACATAGCTTAGTCCTTCATGCAGTTTCTGGAAGGGCACGCAGACAAGGCCTTGAGGTGTTGATTTGTTTGCACATCTGCAAGACATGTCATGGCCAAAGCAACAAAACGTGGTTAACATAAACCATGGCTTAGCGTTATTTGCGAAACCAGCCAGAGGGTGAAAAATGGATATTGCCTATAGGGAAAAAATCCAAGTGTGTTCAGACTATCAGGGGGAGCTGTAGACGGCTGCTAGGTCAGGCATTTCCCAGGGGGCCCAGGCACGCCAGAGGCATGCTGCTACCACAGCGTTGCCGTTCTCACTTTGTGTTTAGCACCCAAGAAGGTCCGGAGTGGCTTAAGAGAATTCCACTTTTCTGTGCTTCATGGGTTGGCACTCCTGCCCTGCTGGTGGGCTTCCTATTGGGGCATCTGGTTGGTCACTGTAGAAACAGAATGTTGGGCTGGATCGGCCTTTGGTCTGATCCAGGAGGACTCTTACTATGCTCCAATATTATCTTCCAGGTGAAGGGGGGACACTTGGGGTCCCGCAATCCAAAAGCCAGCACTGATGTTTTTCATCATTTATTTAGTTAGTCAAAATGGCTTTTCAGCTACCTTTAAGTCTAGAACCCTCTAGAGGGGGCATACATACAAACAACACAAAACTATGCAAAACAAATACAATAGAAAACCAATTAAAATATTTAATACAAATACTGTGTGTGTGTTTTTAAACACACGATAAAATCTGCAGTCCACAGACTGTGGAAAGGCCAGCAAAAGCCAGTTGTTCTTTGGAGCTTTCCTGAAGACCTGCAAAGAAGGGGCCTGACAAACCCCTGATGGAAGCTGATTCCAGAGCTGTCAGGCCACCACTGAGAAGGCCCCCTCTCTTATCCTCACCAGCCCAACCCCATTTAGTGGCAGGCAAGTCAGAAGGGCCTCTCTTGATTCGCTCAGAGTGCAGGCAGGTGATCCTTCAAATAATGACATCTCACCTCCTCTGCGTTTTGTGGGCTGGACACATCTACTAACACTTGGATAATGAAGCAGTTGGTGGCTCAGCACAAAACATCTTGCCAGCTCATCACCAAAGAAAAGGTTTGCAGCCTGGCTGCATGCAGCACATGCCACAGGCACCCACAGGCACTCACATGTCACTGGGCAAGCTGGTCTGTGGAGAGATGCTAAACTCCGAAGGAGCACTTGCCTGCCTTGGGCCTGCACGGGGCTGACTGCTACCCAGGTCAGAAAAGGAAGGGGGCTCCTGATGCCACGGGGGGGGGGGGCTGCACGGGCTCAGCATGCTGCTGGCACCAGGCAGCTGGCCAGTCTGGTAAGAGAGGCAGCCGCCAGGCCCCGCTTGTGCCTTTATTGGAATGCGCCTGCATGGGGTGGGTCTTCCTCATTTGGGAAGCTGCAGAAGGCTTCCATGTCAAAAGGCAGTGAGGCTCTATGAATATTTCATTAGCAAAGCAATGTGCTGCTCTACAGAGAACATCTGGCCGAGGGTCTCTGGAGACCTCCGGGCTTTATGCAGGAAGCAGGAACTGTGAAATATGGGAAGGGAGAGAGAGTGAGTTAGGGAAGGAGTGGGAGGAGAAATGGGGTAAGAGAGGACCCAGCCGGCATAGCTCCATCCCCCCTCCCAAATGTCCTTGCTTTCCCACAACAGGGCCCGTGCCATGGGAATCTGGGCTGGCTCCAAAGCTGGATGTCCCTATTTTGCATTTACAATGGCCAAAGATGCACACAGAATGTTGGAAAGGAGAATATTCCCACAGTCTCACAACCTCACTCCCTCTGGCCTAGCTTTTGGAATGACAGTGTATCCAGACACCTGACTGCTGGCAACTGCACACAAGTTGAGCTTCTCACTCCAGCACATCCTCTGCGATGCTGGGAGAGGCACATACCTTGTCTCATTGGTGCCCCTAAAAGAACTGCACACTCCACTCCATGAGATCACATTAGTTGGCCAGCTCTGCTCGGAATTGGGGGCAAGGGGAGGGGGGAGGGGGAGAGAGAGAGAGATGCAACAGAGCACAGGATGTATTTCCAGTAGCGCAGAAAGGATCCAATGGGTCATCTATTTGCTGAGACGGGGCATCTTTCCCCCAAAGAATGCTGGGAAATGTAGTTTGCTGGGGGGTGCACAGAATAATTTGTTCTCTAGAATTCTACCCCCACCCCTTTGCAAAAGTACAGTTCTCCAGGTGCTGTGGGGAAGGGGAAAATTACTGTTAGACACATTAAGGTGCCTTGTGGCACCTTAAAGACTAACAGATTTATTTTGGCAGAAGCTCTGGCATCTGATAAATTGGACAGAATGCCAGAATAACTGTGTTCATCTTTAAGATGCCACAAAATTCTTTGTTGTTTTTTTTGCAATAGACCAACACACCTACCGCTGGAGATAGTTAGACACCTATAGGTCTGCACTGTAGATAGACCCAGAATATCCTGTCTCAGAGAATTCCTCCAACTGACGCCTAGCCTATCTTAATGTTTTCGTGTAAACTTTCAAGCACTGCAATTCTGTGACTGCTCATAAGTTTATAAAACAAAACCCCAGTATCTACTGGGGAGTCCATTCAGTCCATTTTTGCATAATTCACCATCAGGCACCTGCCTCATTTCTGCTGCTAATTTCTTTGTGGGGGGAGGGGGAATGGTTTCTCACCCCACACAACCACAGCTGCTTCCTGATCTCAGAGAGATGTCTCAAGCTCCTCCATCTCTTCTTCTTTTTTGCCCACTGCATCAATGTTATTGGGATGAACAAAGGGGTGCAGCTGCCATTGTGCAATTTCAGCACTGGTGTTCTTAAGTTAAAAACTTGCGGGTCCTTAAGGCAGCGCATCTGTATGGGAAGCCATGAAAATATGAAAGAGAATGGGAGGCAGAGAGACAGAAAAAGAGGGGGGGATAGAAGATTTGAAATGTGAAGCAAAGGCGAATGGGGGTGTGGTGGCAAAATGCTTGGGGGCAGCTCCTTCTCCCCAGAGTTAAGCTGGGACTGGAGGCTGAGATTAGCAGAGAATTTGTTCTTGTATTGGGTGTTTATCTGTTTTATATGCAGTTGTTTTTCCAGAAATGTTTATTTCACACTTTGGGGTTTTTTTAAAAACACACACGCGCGCGCACACACACGATATAACCGATCCTGAGCCCTAGGAAATACTAGAGATCCGAACACATGAATAAATAATACCACATGACACAAATTCTGCACCTCACTGTCTCATCAGTCATGGAGTAACTGGAGACTGTACACAACAGTGACTTCTGTGCTACACCCAGTGACAACATGCTGGTTATTCTTTTAGCATCTCTCCCGCACAGCATATGCTAGGTGTGGGAAAATATACACCTGCACCTTTCTAACACATCACTTGAATGGGTCAGGTTTGTCTTACTGTTCCTGGCATGGCCTGAAGAGCCAAAGAGAACTCTCTTCCCCAAACTCAGCTCTAATCCAAGTGTTCTGCGCGCCAGTTTCCACCTGATCGGCAATATCCCAGAAGAGTGGAAATACCAGCTCAGAGCTAGGCCAAGCTGGGGCAATGCATTAAGAGGGTAGAATTTACAAGGGCTGGCCCCTGGGGTTGCTGATCCCCTTCTGTTAAATTTTCTCCAGGGGCTCCATTTGAAAGAGCCATATTTCCGGCCTTCCCCTTAGTGAGAGAGCCTCCAGTCTTGGAAGAAGCGGCTTCCCTAATGGCCCTGTGCCAGGATCTGGCCCAGGCCCGATTCCTCTGCTGACCCCATCAACCAGCCTTCCCCAGCTGGTGCCTTCTAGATGTGTTAGACTACAATTCCCATCACTCCCAGATGGCATGGCCTGCAGGTTGGGGGTAACTGTAGTCTAAGATATCTTGAAGGCACCAGTTGGGGATGGTTGCCCTAAATTATTTGGGCATTTTCTCTAGGTGAGTTGGAAGAAAAACTGAAATGGATGTGTGTATGTGGGGTGGGGGTAAGGGGGCAGGAAATTCTCAAGCAACATTCTCAGGACTCAAATTGGCCAGGAGAATTCGCATTTCTATTATCCCAAGTAAAAAAGAAAGGCTGGTGGCATTCCTAGCCATGAATGTTGTAAGACAGACATTTTAGATGAAAACAAGTATTGAATTTGGCCAACGGATGTTCAAGTCATTGACAAGGTTTAGGAGTTGGGTTCCTTAGGACAAGCAAACACTCCATGCTGAATTTCGAAAGGGAAATTTTGGCAGGCTTGACATTTTTGGAATTTTGTCCCATTTCACACTTGCTCTGAATTGCATTTCAGCTCACAGGAGGAAGCCGATTCCGGCCCCTATGGCTATTCTACTATTTCTTCAGTTGACTGCATTTGCATAACGTACTGGAGGCAAAGGCTTCTGTACTACAGGCTTTGCAGTGTTCTGAGAAATGCCAGCCCCCATCCCTAGCCCACACTGAGCAGGCCAAACCACCCCCTGCATTGACAGGAACGGATGCTCCCTGTTCCCACTGCTGGCCTTGTCCATGAAGCCATGCAACTGGATTTGTGGTGGTGCCATCATCAATGTCTTCCCTCAGTTTAGCTGGGCAGGGAGTCTTTCAGCCTTGCCGAGGCCCAAACTGGACAGTGACAACGATATCTAGCCCCTTGCCCAGATTTGGACAAAGCCTTTCCCTTGCCTGAGAGGTGATGGGTATTAAACCCCAAACCTGACCTTCAGTGGGTCATCCCTGTGGGTATAGACACAAACAGAGGGATTGTCGGAAACACCAAACAACAACACATGCTGTAGGACTCTGTTTCTTCTGTGGGGCCAGCACGCACTGACCCAGGCACCAATCTCCTCAAGATGTCTGACCCCGCACAAAGGCAGCACACCGGTGTGTCGCTGTACACTCATGTGCTGCTGGCAGGCAAACACCATGCACGGTATGCACAGATGGACACACAAACATAGACACACAAATGGTCTCTCCCCCCCCCCATTGAAAAATGAAGGCAAAATACCTTTTTTGTGTCTCTTCCAGATTTCACCGTCGGCTCGCTACCTGCCATGCCTTCCCAGCTTCTGTGCCTCTTTCCTTCTTTCCTTCCTTCCTTCCTTCCTTCCTCTCTCTTTTTCCTCCCTTTCGCCTGGGCTGCCGCGTCTCTCGGCAGCCCATCCTCCATGGCACCTCTGCCAACTCAGCTGCCACCTGCTTCGCTGTGGGTTGCCAGCTTCTCAGCCTCGTATGTTCCTTTTGGCCCCATGCTGCCTTCTGGCATCCTGGCAGACACGCCGCTCTGTCGATGGCATGGCTCCATTTTTTCCCTCCTTTGCGATCTAGCCTCCCCGGCTTCTTTCCTTGGTTGCCACCGCAGCCGCCTGAGGTGCCAGCTCGAGCTCGTAGAGAAATTGGCAGGGAATAAACCCAGAGTACTGAGATCCTCTCAGCAGCTGATTTCTAGCCACATATTTTGGGAGGAGGGAGGGGAAAAAAGGGAGCCCAAACACACAAACAGCCATTCTGTGTGGAGCAAATGCTCAAGCCATGCTGGCTGGGGGACGTGGGGGCTTGCGGTGGGTTTGGCAGCCGTGTTCCAGGAAGAAGCAAACCAGCTCCGCTTTTCCCTGCTCATGCCAAAAAAAGGGGGGGGGAGGAATGACGATCAATTTCGCATCCCGGATTTTTCCAAGAGTAAAGGGCCGCTTGTCCTTCTCCGCTTGATCCGGCAAATCCACCTCTGTCCTTCTGTAAGCATGGAGGTCACCAGAGAACTCCCAGGCTTCTGAGGAAAATGCTTGCCCACTGCTTCCGTTTCCATCCCCTCTCACTGTGTAGAGTAAGAGGGGGAAATAACGTTCTAGGAACAGCAGCCCAATCCCTGGCTACTTTCACAAACAAATCTCAGTCCTCTTGATGCATTGCAACAGGAACTCCCCAAGACACACTCCTTACCCATCATCCCTCTCTGCCTCAGGTTTGCAGAGACCTTAGCAAACCGAGAAGGGGTGCAACAGAGAGGAGAGACTTTGCATTGAAGGGGTTTGGGGTTCTTGAAAACAGACCCATCCCTTCTGCCCCAAGTCAGGGCACAGGATGCCCTGCAGAGAGCTTGGACATGACCCACTGGAACCACCTGATAGCCTTTCATCTGCTAGCGAATCCCTCTGGGTATTAAGAGGCATCCATGCTTCCGTCATGCCCCTAGAAGCACGAGAAGTTTGTTGACAAAAGGAGAAAATCTTTTTCTGACCACAGGGGCCAACGTTGCCAACTGCATGACAGCCTTGAAGCCCAGCCCCTGTTTGCTTAGAACATGGCAGGCAAGAATGGAAGCCAAACTTTGCTGAGTCAGCAGCAGCAAGGGCCCATCCAGCCTGATATTGTCAGTGCTGACTTGGCAGTGGATCTGAACCCAGCCTGGGATTTCCAGCAGTTGGCTTATGACCACCTGACTGGATAGACCAAGAAACCATGTTGGTCCCTCAAACATGCCAAGTATGTGTTCTAGCATGAAGCTACAGTGACTAAGCCATTTGGGACAGATGAGAAGAGAACCACCTTTAAGGACTAGCACACATAGCCCTTTTTTATCTGCACTTTTCAGGATGTGTGTCACAACATCTCAGCCTATGCACACAAGGGTGTCAACTATAAACTCACATCTGATGGTGTAAAGGTGTACTATTTCAGGCTGTGCATTGTGCTAATGCTCTGTAATGTTGCATGGGTTATAGGGTTCTGCTGTGGATCAGATCAGAGTACTGGTTAGGTCAGGTTTCTCAGGAAGCAAGACAAAAAGAGATCAGAACCATGGAAAGCTCCATGTGGTGCTGGGGCTGGAAGCTAGACACGGTTGTTTGTATGTTACTCCAACAAGAATCAGAGCAAGCCTGAGGTTTAAATAAGTGTTGCTGGATTTAGGCTGGTTGGCCCTGCTTCCATGCTGACTGTGGGTTTGCCTCTTAATGAGCCTAGCCTGTTTTAGCAACCTCAGGCTGAGACAATGTGGGAGTGGCTGTGGCATGCTAATGTCCTCGTAGTCTCAGTTCTCAGAGGCAATGCAACCTTCTCTGGACACAGGGGAGCTGGCCTGGGGTCTTTCTGGAGAACTGGGTCATGGGGAGATGAAAGCCTCTTGATGCTTTTCTGTAGCCGAGTCTTCTTCCTAAGCCATTAACTCTGGAGCCTCTTTCTCTGAGGGTGAGGGGCCAGAATCCTCTGGAGATGAAGCTTCAGAGTTCTGATCCATGACAGACAGAAATTGCTATGAAGCAAAGCAGGAGAGGCACATCCTGAACAGAGCCAGGGTTTAGCCATGTGTAGTCTACTGGTTCCAAGGGCTTGGTTCTTTTTCACTGGTCACCAGATATGCTCTTGTTTCCCAGCATTCTCATGCTCCCTGTTCTGAAATGCCAGAGGAAGGGCTTCTAAAAGAAGGATAATTGTGTGATGGTCTCATCGAGTCATGCTGCCAATCATGTGCTGGTGTGGCTGTGTGCTACTGAATGTGATGGGCTAATAATGCACAGTGGGGAGTGGGGAGGGCAGAAGGAGCTGGCAAACAGCAGGAGCAACAGAGCAGGCAGGAGTGGTGGTGGTATCAGGCCACAGAAACAGATCCCAAGGCAGTTTCAGTTAGGAATGTTGAGATCAAGGCTGATGTCAAAGGTAGGCATTGTTGGGCACCTGCCAAGGGCCCACATCCCAGCTGGAGCCCACTGACAAGAACTCCCTGGAGTTCCTCCTCCTCCTCCTCTTTACCATGGCAATCTGCTTGTTCACTGGCATCTTCCTCTAGTCCAGGCAACAGTGATGGTGAGGAGGAGGAGCAGAAGATGCCATGGCCTACTTGCTCTGGCTGCCAAGCAAGCAAGTGGTAGCAGTGATGAGGAGGAAAGAGGAGGAAGAGCAGCTGGAGACAATGGCAGTGAGATGGTGGACCCACTGAGGGAGGGGGCCCATTGAGGGTGTCCTGCCCAAGGTGCTGTCATGCCCTTCAGAGATGGCCAACACCAAGAAGCCACCCATAGAAGGAGACCTGGGGGAGCCTGGGCCCTCAGGGGAGATAACCATGATTCTGTCACCATAGGAGGAGGGAGTTCCACCTCTGAGGCAGAGGCTGGGTGATGACCTAGCCTCTGAGAGTGTAAACATCTCAAGAGGCAGGCCAGTGGGCCTCCTTTAAGGAGGAGTGTTTGAATAGAAAGAAGAACTCCTCAAGAGGAAGGGACGCCTCCAGAGGAAGGCCTGTAATGAACTATAGCTGAGCCCTGGGTGGGGCTCAGGAAGCTCTGGCAGATATAAGCCTGCAGTATCAGCCTGGTAAAACTGTGCCTTTTACCATGTCTGCTTATTGACTTGCTTTTGGATTGCCCCTTAGGTTAACCTAACTCTGATTCTGATCCAGTGATAGCAGGGCAGGACCCTCCAAAACCTGGAGCCTGCACTGGTTGGGATATTAGCAAAGCTGTGCTGAATCTCCATATTTCAACATGAAATATGAACTCAATTAAATGTCAGCACCCTGAGTTGAAATGCTGAGAATTAAAATCTGTGTACTATGATTTGTTATTGAGTTCACTATTTATTATGTGTTTCCCCTCCACTGCCTTGTTAAGCAGAAGCATCAGTGGATCCGGTTAACCTGTATGCATAATGTGCAAATTTGCCCTCAAACCACATTGGGATAATAAATGTGACTCTTCGCAAAAAAAGAGAGAGGACAGCATCATAAACCATTTTCTCTGTTCCTTAAACTTACAACATCCTGGGTGGGTATTTTTGAAAAATATTTTATGTTGGCTTAACAGTTAAACTGTAACTGATTCTTGTTAGCTGCTTTGGACTTCCTTTGTGTAGGAAAGGTGGAATATAAAAAATGTGGATGAATAAATAAATAATAGTTGCCCAGGGCTCCCATCTAGACTTGACATCAGTAAACAGCACCTGTAAATTTGTCTGGAACAGCCATGTGAATTCAGACCAAAATTCCTCTCTGTGGAGTCTCTGGCAAAATTGGTGACTAAATGTATAACAGTAAACAATAGAAGTAAATGCCATGGTTGCAGGAGAGGTAGCAGTAGATGAAACATTAAATAATTCTTCAACAGCCAGGTTGATGGCGATAGGTATGTATGGATTTTGTTAAATCTATTCCATCTGTGTTTCACGGGTTGTCAGGTGTCTTGTATTCTGTCATCTGCTCATTGACAGAATTGGATTTTTTTAAAGCAGAATTTCATTCTACTTGCACTAACTCGCATTAATGCTAATTCACATTAACTAAGGTTCGTTAGTGCATTTGCGCAAGTGTGCATTTATGCATTAGCACAAACGTGCATTAGCACAACCTCCACCCACACCCACACCCATGGGAAAAGCTGGTCCACAAGTCCACAGAACCCATGTGTCTTGAAAAAAGCCAGTTTGCTGCTAAATCTACACATTGGATTTGAATCAATTGTGGATTTCTCTGACATCCCTAGTTGGCACATCATGGTGACAGTTTTGAGCATCTTGGCTTGCCTGGCATGACCTTCTGGATCTCAGAGATGTTCCCAGGGTGAAACCTGTTCCTCTGGAATTCTTTTCCTTGCCAGGTCCTGCTTCAAAAAGCTCCTTTTGCCCACTGTGGCTCTCTGACACCATATGTGCAGCTGTGCTTTGCTGCTCAGATCTGGGCATTGCTGAACACATTCATCTAATTTCCTTGAACAAGGAAGCTAAATCTCCATCAATCATGATTTGATACAATTATGATAATGGGGCCATTTTGCACTTATTCCCCCTTCAAAGTGATGTGGCAGCCACTTGATGCAAGCACTTTACACCAAGGTGCTCTGGTCTCCATGCTGCTAGCTATGTCTTTCTAGTCTCCAGGAGGGGAGCAGCATTTACAGTACAGGCTGAAGACTGGGGTGATGTGTCACCCTATCAGAGCATGGGTCTGCTGACACAGAGAATGGGGAATGACTAGGGGAAAGACTGCCTTAAAAGCACCCACCTTGCCAGAGACCCCCATGGGAAGGGAGCCCCAGCAGCCAGGGCTGCTTTCACCTGCATGTCCTGATGAGGACACTGTAGTCCCTCCTTGAAGCACTCTTTCTCAGAATATGTTATGTTCTCCAGCCTCAGTTTTTCCTCTGGCTCAGAGGAAGACTCAGACGGGGAACAGTCTTAATCCAGGAACCCATCATCTGTTACTCCAGGGCCTTTCAGGTCAGAGGACATGGCTTTACCAGACTGCTCAAACATAGAACCCCTCCAACACAGTCCTCACTGCCTGCACACCATAGGAGCCAGTGGCTGAAGAACTGGATAATGGCCCTTTAAGAAGTAAACAGCTCCTCAGAGGGAGTGGAATTAGCAGCAGGTTCAGACCTACAGCCTCCATAAAGCTTCAGAAGGCCTCTATATGTTGTTGAGACAACAGCTCTTCTTGACTGAGTTCCAGCCAGCATAGATCTGTCCAAGGTCCTGAAAGATCCAAAGAAAGAGAGAGTTAATCTGAAGATGCTGAAAAAATGTTTAATTCTTTAAGAAGCCTTCTTAAAGAATAAAACTTTTTTTTTTTTCATCAGCTTGAGACTAACTCTCTCTTTCTGGATCTATTTTGGATGCTTTCCAGTTTTCTCATCCTTTCAAGGTCCTGAAAGATGTGCCCTGGCCTCTTCCTCTGCAGTGTGGAAGGACACCCCTCTGCTATCACAACAGGGACAGCAGGAGGCTCCCCAACGTCATGACAGCCAGTGCTTGGGAGAATAAGGCATAGTTCTTTTAAGACCCAGAAGTCCTCCTCAAAGACTGAGGAGTGGAGTTTGAGACACACACCTGACAGCAGAAGCACTTGAGTTCTCAGTTGGCTCCAGGTGGTTGCTGAAGCAACTTTCTAAGCTTGCTGCTCCTGGGTGCCTTGTGGCCAGCCTGACTCTATACCCAGTGACCTGACTGTGGTCCTGGTCTCCTGTGAACTAGCCTGTATTTTGTTGATCTATTGCTGATGAGTTAGTAAAAATACAAAAGGGGCCTTCAGTGTTGTGCAGCTCCAGCTTTAAACAGAGGCTGCATTTGCGCTTAGCAGTACCAGCTGATGCTGACTGCAATGCACACCAAACCTCCAGCACTTGCTCTCGGAGACGCATCCCCCTCCGCCACATGTCCTCAACCCTCATTAGCCAAACAGTTTAAGTTTGGGGGGAATCATCTGCTGCAGAGTCCCTGTAAAGCTGACAGGTGCCCGGTGCATCATCCTGCCCATACTTCAAAGTGGAAGCCGTTCCCCTTTGTTCTCGCCTTGGCAGGAATTGCGTTGTTGTTGCTTCAGCTAATAATTACCGATGACCTCAAATCATCCCAGGAAGCCGTCACATTTAACTAATGCAATCCCCTACATCCCACAAAACTGAGCTATAAAAATTGAGCTCCCATTTTCCCATATTTTGTCAGCCACATTTCCCAAAGGGTTAGGTTATGTTTCCCAGACAAATCAACCTGGACCTTTTGCTCTGCGGCATCTCAGGATCAGAGCTGCTGCTGCTGTGCACCTGCCCCTTCGGGCGGCTCTTTCTTTCACAGGTCCTTCTGGCCAAGCCGACTCATCCTTGTCTTCTGCCAGTGAATTTCTCTCTTCTTCTTCGTAGTCTGTATTAACACTTCTACAGTTACTCTTGCTGAATTTCAGTTTACAGCGATGGCCTTCCAGTTCTGCCATTTATTCATTTTGCATTTCTAGCTTTTCCTCCTAGGTTGGGCTTTGTTTAATATCTTTGATAATGCAGCAAATGGTACACTTATCAATTTCACAGATGATGCGATGCCAGGAGGGATTTCAAAGCCTGTGTTTATTTGTTTACTTTTTATACCCCATCCTAGGGCTGCTCATTTCTAAAGAGAGAAGTCTTGGGATCATGCCCTCAAGTATGGAAACACTGGCCCCAATCCTTGCTGGGCGGGAGCTGGCTGCACTTTCCTAGGGCTGAGAGTGCCACAGAAGTTGTGTTCTCCAACTATTTTTTAAATACATAATAAGAAACATACATCACAGTGACGGCCTACCTCTGAAACCTGTCCTGGGCTACCCACTGAATGCTGACTTCATCTCCCACCCCCTCAGACTTTCCTGTTCCCTAGGAGCTTAGCTGCAATCCTCACAGCAGCAGGGAGAAATTAATTTTCCCCAGCAACAATAGATTGTTCCCTGTTGTCACGCAAACTTTTGCAGTGGCTTGGTCTTGAATGAGCCATTCAGACCCATTCGCTTTACAAAAGTCCTGCTCCTGATAGAGGTGAAAACAACTGCCTGCATTTTTTTAACCCCCTTGGGGGTGTGGCCACGGGGACTGTCATGATGAGTGTCTGCACTTCCAAATGTTGGATATATTTGTTCCTTTAATAACTGCGTAGAAGCAAGGTGTAATTTGAGTCAGGGCTACACCCTGGAACCAATTTGGGATGACAGGACTCACTACAAAAGCAGTTGCATTAATAACAAGATTGTGTCTGAGCATATGCAGATAACTTTGCTGTAGGTCTTGTTTGTAGGAAACACTATTACCTGGGCTTGGAGCGCTGCTTAGGCCTGGACAGCTTTGTGATGTAAGTTTCCTATTATGTATTAAAAAGTAGTTGGAGAACACAACTTCTGTGGCACTCTCAGCCCTAAGAAAATGCAGCCAGCTCCCACCCAGCAAGTACACCACTGAGTTAGAGAGACACTTCCCCGCTCCCTAACAAAGCAATCTACACTTCAGATCTTGTAAGAAAGGCAGATGCCATCTCCTCATCCTACCCATCCCACAAGTTCCCCTGGGACCAATTCAAAGTGCTATTTTTGACCTTTAAATCCTGATGCAGCTTGGGTCCTCACTATCTCAGGAAACCTCTCCTTCTGTATGCTCACCCCGCCCCCCAACTCCTCCTCTGCATCCACGATCTTCTGAGGAGGTCCTGCCATTCCAAGTTCCATCTCATGTACAGGGTAAATCAGTCTTCACAAAGAGCAGGGCCTTCTCTGTGGCAACCCTGAGGCTCTGGAACATTCTTCTGAGAGAGGCTGGTACAGCCTTCTAACTGTGCTTTCTTTTCAGAGACCTGAAAAGACCTTTTTCCCCCCTTTTTGTGGGGAAGGGCCTTTGATTTTTAATGCTTCTTCCCCTTGCTTTGTTCATTGTGCTCGTTCCATTGCTGTTTATGGAGGCTGGTTTATTGATTTGATGCGACAGTTTTTTATTGCATGCTTTAAAAAATAAATTGTAAGCTGCTTTGCATTAACAAAATTGGGTACAAAATGTGAAAGAATATTAAAATCTTGCTTGCCGATTTGGTACTTGCTTCTTGTTGTTGTTGTTGTTGTTCAGTCGTTAGGTCGTGTACGACTCGTCGTGACCCCATGGACCAGAGCACGCCAGGCCTTCCTGTCCTCCACTCTCTTAGCCTTGTGATACGTTCCATGGGGTTTTCTTGGCAAGAATACTGGAGTGGGTTGCCATTTCCTTCTCCAGTGGACCACATTTTGTCAGAACTCTTCGCCATGACCTGTCCATCTTGGGTGGCCCTGCACGGCATAGCTTATGGTTTCACTGAGTTATGCAAGCCCTTTTGCCACAACAAGGCAGTGATCCATGAAGGGGGTTCTTGCTTACCAAGTCCTAAACAACTCAGGAGCAGAATCCCTAAGAGACCACCTCCTCAGTTGCTGTGCTCATCGGGAGATACCCCACTAGTGGGCCCAAGATTTCAGAGGTCCAGTCCATCATGGCTCAGAATGGGGCCTTTAATATTGTAGCACCCACTCTATGGAACTCCCTATCACTGTAATCTGGTTTTTAGTGCCTACTGAAAACACCTTTTCCAGCAGGCATTCCCAGGAAAGTAATCTTGTCCTAGGGTGAGCAGTTGTCCTCCTTCACAGAGGACAGTCCTCTATCTGAAGGGCGGTCCTGTCCAAATTCAGTTTAAAGATAATGAACCATGAGAACTGTTGTCCATCCACAGTGAGCACCTGAGCAGCAGGTTGAACAGGTAGACATACAGGTCACCTGGTCACAGTCTTCAACAATGTATTTGATAGCACTATAAATCTAGTTACAAATCTCTGTGACGACTTGGTTTTTTGGTACATTGCTTAGAAATTTCTTTAATGTAAGTGATTCATCAATCAATCAATCAATCAATCAATACTTCTCTTAATTAATTGAATCCTTCCATGGATACAGAGTAGGGCTCACTGCCCAGCATAGGCCAAAGAATTAAATCCCAATTGTTTGAGGAAGCTTGAGGAAGGCATGCTGTGGATGGCCCTGCAATGAGACATTAATGGGGTTTCTCCTGACTCATACCATATGGCTGGCTGGCCCTCCTCTTCCCCCCAGCCCCCAGCCTTTCATTGTCTCCCACCCTTAACTGAGGCCGCCAATGTTTTCTGATTAAATCACTGCTTTGCGCCCAGGCAAAAGTGTGAGGGGACGTCTCTTTGGAGCCCAGATATCAGTTGAATGGGAGTCCCTTCTGTGGGACGGACAGAGTTGGGATTACAGATTAGAAGAACCCCTGGCAGATGGAAGGGGGGAGAGAGAGAGTACTTCACATCACTGTGTTTACTGCAAATGCCACTAGGAAACCGTCTCTCTGGAGGGAGCTGCAGAACCTGGGGGCAGAGAGGGATGCAGCGTAGCCATGTGGGCAGTTCAGAAAAAGAGGGACTGCATCATCCAAAAAGAGGACAAAAGAGGAGAGAGATTTGAATAACATTTGCATGTGCTAGTTTATGTGTATAGATGCACATTTAGAAATAATGGCTATAATTTAAGTAGAAATACAATAGAATCTTAGAGTTGGAAGGGGCCATTTAGGCTGCCATGTCCGACACCCTGCTCAGTGCAAGAATCCAGTTTAAAGCACAGAATCTTAGAGCTGGAAGGGGCCATCCACCTCACCATAATGGGTAAGACAGTGACCAGGTGACCCCTGTGTCTGCTCAGTCTACTCTCCAGGTGCGGACTGTTTACTGGGAACTTCAAGGCATCTGCTCTCCCTTCTTGAGTTCTTTATCTTTAAACTGGACTTGGACTGGAGAGCCCTTTGAATAGAGGACGCCTTCAAGCAGAGGACTGACAGCCCTCAGATAGTGGACTAGTATCTGTAAAGTAGGACACATGGCCAGCCTAGAGAGGAGGCTCTGCTTGGTACCATGTTCCTCTTCTATTGAAACTAGAGGGTGGTAGATCCAGACTTCCCAACTAGATGAACAGCTCAACAGTGGAACGAGGTATCTAGCAAGGTGTGTTGTGTTTTGCTGTTTGTTTGTTTATTATTTTTAGGACATTTCTGTGTTGCTCTTCAGGAAGAACTCCCAGGGTAGTGTACAATAAGATGATAAAAGCAGTAAACACAAGAAGAACAAGAAGTCAAGCCAATAAAACAGTGGCTAAAATGAACCCCTCAATATGGGTAAAACAAACTCAAGAAACAGCCAGATTACAGGAGGCAGCAGAAAGCCCAGGCAAATGAAAAGGTCACCTGGTGTCAAAATGACTTCAGGGTCAGTGCCAGGTAAGCCTCTCTGGGGAGGGAATTTCACAGATGGGGGGCCACAACTGAAAAGGTCCTCTTCTCAGTCACCTCCTGCCTAACTTCAGAAAGTGAAGGGGGATCACAGAGGAAGGCCTCCAAAGATGACTGCAAAATTTGGGCCAGCTCCTGCCATAGTGTTTTTTCTGGTCCTGGGTTGTTAGACGTCTCCTTAGGATGGGATCTTCAACCAGATGATCCATGGGATTCTTTCCTTGGTGATATCAGCCATTTCTAGGGCATCACATATTTGTGGGATTCATCTTTTGATGCAAAAGGTGCTATGGGTGTGTGTGTGGGGGGGGAGCCAACTTTTCAGCCAAAGAACAACACAGGTCAGCGCATTGATCCATTTAGCTCAGTATTATGTGCACTGACTGGCAGTGGCTCTCCCAGGTCTCAGACAGGGGGACTTTCACTCCTGGAGCACATAGGTGGGTGGAACCAGTCCATTCCCAACAATCTGACAAATCCTTGGGCATCTCTACACCAGCCTAAAATCCTGCATTTAAAATGGGGCTTTCTGCTTCCGTTTTAAATGCAGGATCACAACAGACTCCCTTTTCCACCCACTTCCTTTCCCCGCTCCCCTCCCCCCCTTCTCCCTGTATCTGAGTCTTCTGCTGTCTTTCATGGATCTCGCTCCTCGTCTTGCTGCTTTTCCTCTTCTCATGGAGGGAACTGAAGCGGAAGACAATGGGGCAATTTGATAGCTCATTATCTGTGATCTATTTAAAAATGGAACAGAGGGCACTCAGTGCAGGAGATGCCTTGAATGATCACAGCGTCATGTAAAGAGTCTGCAAACCTCTGTGAAGGAGCCATCTCAGTTGCAGGATAAAAGCTCCGTGAGAAGCAGCCCCTTGTGCGATACACGTTGAATTTAACATATTTGCCCTCTGAATCTATCAACCAAAACTTTCCATTATTATAACAAGTATAAGTATGGAATTCTGTATGAGGTGCAGAATTCAACATCCTAAAAATGGTCAACTTCTTTTTTAAAAGAATCAGCACTTATTGATACAAAATACACTTGGAAGTGTGTAGGCAGGGAACTGAGCAAGATTTCCAACCTTATAGCAGTCAGTAGCCAAGTATTGTCTCTATCAGGGTCCCTAACCTTTTTGGGCTGGTGGGCACATTTGGAATTTTGATAGTCATGAGTGCTCTCACAAAATGGTTGCCATGGTGGGGGCTTGCCCATTCATAAAATGGCTGCCATGGTGGTCATGACTGGTTGTAAAACATTAATTTCCCCAGGTAGTAAACTGGTGAGACTGAAAGAAAAGTAACTTGCCCAAGAACCTAAGTCTAAGGGAGAGGTGGAGTCTGAGCTCCAAATCACAAAAACAGTCTTATGAACCCAAATAAAGATGGCGATGGAAGGCAGCCCTTTGCTTTGCAGCATGCTAGCCACCCAGTTAAAAGCAATAATTTTTTTTTTAAATCATAAAAAAGACAATAAAAACCAGAAGGAGCAGGGAGCCTGGCTGATGCCAAGAGCGGGGTCTGTGGGCCCATAGACACCATGCTGCAGACTCCAGATGCACAGTGACTGGCAGCATCTCTCCAGGTTCTTGGACAGAGGCCTTTCACATCCCTACCTGGAGATGCTGGAGATGGAACCTAGGGCAGTTTGTAGCAGGTGCTCTCCCACTGGGCTACAGCCCTTCCCTACTTCAGAAATGGCCTTGTGGGGTCAGGGCCTTGAGAGGGCCGGCAGCAGCCGCTTGCTGAAGCCCAGAATAATTTGCACTGGATTCTAGGCTCCACTCCCTGCCAGTCCCATGCCTGGGTCCCCAGGGGCACCAGATGGGCCAGGGCCTTGGCACAGCAAGAAATAGCAATCTCTCATTAATTGGATTAAACTGCCCTCCATCTGTCTCTTAGGAGCTGGCCTCTGTGGTTGCTCAGGGTGGTGACAGAGCCCGACGTATTATTAAAGGGACAGATTGCATCTCTTGGTCCATCGTTAGCTGGTTGCCAGACACACAGATATTTGCACTGCCTGGAAAATCCCATCTGCCACGTCCATGCACCTGTTGAATGAGCTTTGTCCATCTGGAGGCCCTTGTGGTGTCCCTCCAGATAGGTCTGCTCCCCCTCTGCCCCCCACAGCCAGGGAAAGAGCAAAATGTGGCCAGGGTGCCTGGAGGATACCATGGGCAAGGCCGTTCTGCATTTATCTGAAAGAAAGGGGCTACGTCAAAGACCCCCCGGCTGCACCAAGTGGCGTTCCCTGAATTGTCTGGATGTCCTGATGACTTCACAGAGGTCCCTTGTATTAAGAAGCCACAACTGACTAGTTCCCCCAAACCCCACCAAAATCCTGCCCAGCAAGAACATAAGAAGAGCTGTGCTGGATCCGTCCAAAGGCCTCTCTGGTCCAGCATTCTGTTCCCACACTGGCCAACCAGATGCCCCCTCCCGCTCATTTCCCCAGTAGCTGGTATTCAAAGGCATGCTGCCTCTGATGTTGGACAAGGCCATCAGGACTAGTAGCCATTGATAGCCTTCTCCTCCAGGATTTGTCTAATCCTTTTTTAAAGCTGGTCAAGTTGGTGCCATCACTACATCTTTCAGTAGCAAATTCCATACTGTTTTTTAAAAATTTATCTATTTGTTATATGTATAGCCCCCCTTTCCTCCAGTGAGCTCAAGGTAGCATACATATTTCTCCCTGCTTTTATCCTTACAACAGCCCTGTGAGGCAAGTTAGCTGAGAAACAGTGACTGGCCTAAGGCCACTCAGTGACCTCAATGGCCAAGTAGGGATTTGAACCTGGGTCTCCCCAGTGCTAGTCCAATCCTCTAACCCAGCCAAGCGCCCTCCGGATGTGTCCGGCCGCAAGACATTGCAGTCCAGTACACCACTCTGTGCTGTGTGAAGAGGCCCTTGCTTTCATCAGTCCTGATCCTCTCGCCATTCAGCATCATGGGATGATCTCATTGGGGTTCTTGTACTAGGGGAGAGGAAGATGATCTCCTCCCGATTGGCTTTCTCCACACGATGCATAATCACAGCACCACAGAAAAAGCTGGTATGAAGGACAAATTCCGATGAATTGCAGCCTGTCAATCAGCAGGAACAAAAGCAGCCGGGAGTCCTGCTGGTGGCAACAACTTCAAGGCGAATGAGCAAAACAAAAGCCGGAGACTTCGTGAGGCTACAGCAGCTCCCACACCGTCAGATGCACGCTGAGGCGGTCAGGCAAGCAGGTGGTGCTATGTCACATACCTGATGTGGCAGGCGCTGCCTCCTACCTCTAATAAATGTCTTTGTCTTCAGTGCTTGAAGACTCTACCATTCATCTTGGACCTATGATGGAGCTTTGTTTCAGGTGCAAGCAATGCTGGGCCGTGCGGGCCTCCTGATCGGTACTGATGCTGCCGAATTTCATAATTAGTCAGTTCATTGGTCAAAACTTCTCTGTTCATAATGCTCACCTTTGTAGCCAGCCTGGATTGATGTATTACAAATTCACTATTAAGTTCAGAATTGATTGTGAGCTTCGATGCATGCACAGTAAAGTAGCACACAGATCCCCCCACTCAAATATTCAGTCATCCTACCACCTAGACCCCCCCCCCAAACTTACTTGAAGCAGTCTCCTTAGCTGCTTCCCTTTCCATCACCACTCTGTCTCCAAGGAGAAGGACGATTCTGCGGGCCCATCTTCATACTGGTGATTGGCAATGGAGAGTAAACATCACATGACATCGTCACGCAGGGAGGTCATGTGAAAACAACCCATCAGAAAGGGGGCACATAGTGTGGTGATGCATGACATCATGCCACGCTGCATAATTCCAAGCGACAGCTCCCAAGATGAACCTTGATACTGCGCATGTGCAAAAACTCATATACATGGAATGAGATTTCTTATTAAAGGAGAACTCTTATCTGAGCTCACATGGGTGAATTTGTTACTTTCCGAGTAAATCACAAATTCACTTGAGGTAAGTTCATCCATCACTACCTCTATCAACCTCACAGTTACCCTTCTTTTTGCAACAACAAATTCCCCCCCCCCCAAGTGTTTGCGTTTTGTACGTTCTTGCACACACACAATCATGCCCCTCCTCCCCCTGTGCCTCCAGTGGGGTTTTACACACTTGCCCTGAGCAGTGTTCTCATCTTCTTCCTCCGTCTCTTTCCCCTACATTAAGCAGCTTCTTGATTAATTATAGATTGAGGCAGAAGCTTTTATTGCATTCGAGTTTACTTGTGATGGTGCCCCTATTTATTTTTTTAAAGTAATTACGAATGTGGCATAAAAGTGGCTGCTTTATATCGGTGGCTTAATATGCGGGGGGGGGGTCAGAGGTGTCCTATTAATGTCGATTAGAGAGTCCCAAGAATGAGTTGTGAGTCTGGCAAAAGGGAGAGGAAACAGGAGGCCCATCTTTCAGCCCAGAAGGGAGCAGGAATGCAAGAGAATTACATTTGGTCCACATTTAACGAACCACGTCCCGGATGAATATGCAGACTGGAATACAACTAAGGTTCGGATTCCTCATTTCTCTGGGTTTTGTGATGCCGTTATCAGCCAAGAGGTGCATACAATTTATTGATTTATTTAAATATATTATTAACATTTATATACCTCCTTATCTGCTAAAAAGCCATCAAGGCGGTGTACAACAAATTAAAAGATTCCAACAATAAAAGCAATAACATTAAAAACAATTAAAACATTAAAACATTTTTAAACTACATATTTTAAAAGGCTAAATTGAAAAGACACATCTTTACATCCTTTCTAAAGGCCAAGATAATGGGGGCCAATTGTTGTTCTTGAGGGAGCACATTCCAGCATATATTAAAGAAAGATACATACAATGTGCATGCAAAATGCCTATGTTAGGGAAAGATAATATCAAAAAGCCTGTATTAGGGAAAGATGTGCTCACGGAAGGATGATATAAAGATTCACCCTGGCACTTGAGTGTCTGTCCCTGTAGTAGTGGTTCAACAGAAACTTTCACGTGTCCTTTTATATTGCATTTTCTATAGGATATGAGAGCTCATGTTATTTTCTCTGTGCTTTGTTTATATCCAGGAAGTTCTGATGAGTTTGACATTTCTACACTTATGGTAGATACTAACATCATGATAGCTGAAAACACAGCCAAGTTCCTTGCCGCAGCTATTAGAGCAAGGTCACAGATTTTAAGTGAGGTTGGGTTGTCCTGAGTTTGATCTTGTAATGTAATGTTGTATTAACAGAATGCATATGTTTTAATTTTGGCTTTGGTTCTTTTTGGGTGGGGGGTTGGTGCCTGATTTTTTGTAGTTTATGATCTGTGGACTGGAAATAAAGAACTACAAAAAGGCATATGTTAGGGAAAGTTGCATATGAAAATAAATGTGGATTCCCATGAGTTCTTTAATGCTGCAGAAATTGGACAGGACAGACGTATGAACACCTGCGAAACAGTCACGAATCAGATATGGACTGATTCATACATCCCTAGCAGAGAGTCCTGTATTTGGGGACACAAGCTAGGAACAAAGCTGTTTGCCTCATCGATGTGACTCATGGAAGGGAAAGCGACATTGCCCATGAAAGAGTCTCTTCCTGCCCTACAAGATCATGCCAGGATAATGATCCTTGTATCAACTCCCCTCTTCACTGTAGACTTTGCAAAGCTATTCAGATGAAGATGGGGCTTGAAGTGAGGGAAATGCACCACTGAGGCTGAAACGTGCCAGGAACCTGTGCCCTTGGACCCATGCATGGGGCTGCAGCCTGGGTGGACCACCTGCCTCATTGGGGCCCTGCTGAGGCCTATACCACATCAGGGGGCCACCATTGCAGGCCCCCGAAGGTTCCTGGCCCTGCTACTCCCTATCTTCTCTGCCACAGTCTTTTCAGCTAACCACTCTGAGCATGTGAGCAGTGACGAGAGCAAGGAGAAGCAACAACAGCAGCCTCAGTTTGCCTTGCACTATCTCCTTCTGGGCAGTAATGCAGACTGGGCTCAGACAGAAAGGGCAAGCAGATAGGGAGCAGTGCCAAGGAGGTGGATCTTGCCTATGAGCTCCCCCAAATCTGGAGCAAAGACTGTCCCTGAGCCATCTAATCCCAGCTTGCTGTTCCTCAGTGGTGAGAGAAGGGCACTAGGTGCACATGCCCAGAGGTACTCTTTCCATTGGTTCCAGCTCTGCATCCTGCCACTGGTGGTGGGGAGGTGCCTGCAGAACACCACCCTGACTCAGTTTAAATCCCTCAATCCAAACATCTAGCAAGTTTCCTTCTGCATCATTTCTAGAGACTTCGCATTCTCTGCTTACTCCTGGCAAAGGCTGAGAGAATTCAGAACCATAAAACTATTCTCTCCCCAAGTCCTCTGTCTCCTGGACAATTTCCACAGATTTCAAGTCCTGGTTTTGGTGGGTGACAGACCCGTTTCAGGCTCAGAAGAGAAGTTGCGCCACACGACAGCACAGAGGGTGCTGCTTGTGAATATTCTTCACCAAGCCATGCAGAAAGGGACCTTGGCATTTCTGTCTCCCACTGACAATGGTAGCTTCTGATTGAAATGTTTTGTCTCCTGCTTGACAAATGTGTTATTGCCAGTTCACAGGTTCCTTCCTCTTCAAGGCCTCTGGGGTGATTTTACCTTTGTGTTGCAAGTGCATGCACATGAGCAGCAAGAGGGGGGGGAGAGGGAAGGTGTACAAATGCATGATGTGGTGGTGACCCCAGAAGGACACTGCATCACCTCAAGAAACTCAAGGGGATATCCACATTACTCTGAAATCCTCCCCCTGCCCCACCCCTGCTGTTGCCCAGGACCCTGTACCATTTCAGGCCATGGGTTCTGCTGATGCTCTGTGATGTTGCTTGGGTTGCAAGGTTCTACTATGGATGTGATAGACAGCAGGACTCGGGTTAGATCAGGTTTCTCAGGAAGCAAGACAAAAAGAGATCAGCACCACGGAAAGCTCCATGTGGTGTTGGGACTGGAAGCTAGACAGGGTTGGCTGTATGTTGCTCCAATGAAGATCAGAGCAAGACTGATGTTTAGATAAGAGTGTTGCTGGATTTAGCCTGGTTGGCCCTGCCTCCGTGGTGACTGCGGTTTTGTCTCTTAAAGGGGCTTGGCCTATTTTAACAATCTCAGGCTACAACAATGTGGGAGTGGCTGTGGCATATGAGTGTCCTCGTGAAACTGAGGACAGTGAACTTCCGGTCGGAGCCATGTCGTCTTGGTAGTGACCTGCAGAGCTCCGCAGGTTGCTTATCTCAAACAGCTATGAAAAGGTTGAGAAACCTTTTTCTGGAATTAAAAGGGGAATCTTACAGTACCATCCGGTTGAAATCTTGGAAGAACAGTGGCTTTTGCAGCACAGCAGAAGGGTTGCAATCTAAGGTCAGTGGCCAGAGTATCATCCACTGAATGCTGTCTGAAACTCCTAGCAATTAGGAGACTACAAGACTGATGAGCTCCAAAAAATATTTGTGAACTTAAACTACCAGCAATATCTGGGGACTGGCATTTAAATCTAACTAAACGTTTGTCTTTTCTGTTTCTGCAATTATACTTGCTGGTTGTGCTTCTGGAAGTGGAGGATGGCAGTATCAAAGAGAAAAACAAAAGGTCTGGGAACTCCATCTACCCCCCCCCCAATTACTCCTCCGGCAAAGCTTTCTAGAAATGCCGGAGGTGAAGAGGAGTTGCTTGCTTTGATAAAAACTGTCTTCTCAGCTTTCAGTGCAGGCAAAGAAGTTTGAAACAATCCAGGACTCAATGACTGCCCTCCAAGGGGCTGTGGATTTAATAAATATCTCTCTTCAAAAGATGGAAACGAATGTTAATGCATTTCAAGATCGAGTTATTGCTCATGAAACTGCTATGCAAGCATCTCACAATACCTTGTCAGCTCGAATTTCCCAATTGGAGGCTTTTACATGCAGAGCGAACCTTCGTATTCTTGGTATTAAAGACTTGGCTGCTGATGTATGTTTGGCTAATTTATAGATAAACTTTTGCATGAGTTATTGGTTTTGCCATCTGATTTTCTACTGGATATTGAGAATGCATATCGTGTTCCTGGCTCAATACGTGGCACTAAAGGGACTTCTGGGACTGTTGTTGTGCAGTTTTCACAAGTTTCTACAAAAAACTATCTTCTGTGTCTGGCAAGAGAACAGGGGTGGGAACGGGGGTGAAGCTGCAGTGGGGACCAGCAAATGACAAGATTATGCTCTTTCCTGATTATACTAAAGAAATTGCTGATAGAAGAAGGCAATACACCAAAGCGAGAAGTTTGGCAAAGCAAAATAACCTGCAATATCATATTAAATATCCTGCTACATTTTGCATTCTTTCTGAAGGCCAGATGAAAAAGTTTTTAAATCCTGACACAGTTGTTTGGGGTTTAGCTGATAGGATGTCTGGGAAGTTTGCCAGATTAAATGTTTGCATATTTTTGTTTTCTTTCTCCTTTGTGTGTTATATTGTATGTGTGGGTGTGGGTGTATACATTTAAATACATTTTTAGATAGGATATTACTTTAAATAAATAAATGATTTGTTTTTATTTTTTATCCTTTTCTTAAATTTCTTCTTTTTTAAAAAATTATCATTGTTAGTATTAGTATCATTATTATGGGATTATTATTATTTCTTGTTGGTTAAACTTTTAATGTTTACTAATACGTGTCAATGGAATAGTAATATATGGTTAATGAAAATGGATTGTTTGCTCCCGTTTATTTGCTATAAGACTGAGGTTATAACATTGAAAGACAAGACTCACAGTTTATGGAGTAGCGGATTGAAGATTTAATAATACCTGCAATGTTTGGAAGAGTGCTGTATAGATATAATTTGCAATTGGACTTATATTTGGATATTTGGTTTGCTTTCACTGAAGCTTAGATATAATCTCTCTCTCTCTCTCTTTCTTTTTTTCTCTCCTTCTTTTGCTTTCCTCCTTTTTTTTCTTTTTCTTCCCCAGAATACTGTAATGTTGGAAACTGTAGATTTTGACTATGTTGTTGGTATTGTTTATTTCACTTATAAAAAATAAAATAAATATAGATTCAAAAAAAGAAAAGAAACTGAGGACAGTAATACAGCCTCATCTAGAATGTGGAAGCTTCATGATGCCTTTCCATAGCTGAGTCGCCTCCCGAAGCCCTTAACTGTCAAGCCTCTTCCTCCAAGGACGAGGGGCCAGAATCCTTTGAGGATGAGGGTTCAGGATCCTGCTCCGTGACAGATCCCTGATGAGAAGGAGGGGGATGGGAGCCCTCCCCACACCATTCACCAAGGCCCCCTAGTTCAAGACAGGGAGTCAAAAAACCCAGCTGATGACTGGAGTTGGCCAGGCCCAAAACAAAATCATCTGTACCCCTAAACAAGCAAGGAAGGAGGGAAGACAGAGCAGAGAGTGTGTGCCATGTTGGAGAGACCCCATCTCAGTGCATTGCTCCAAAATGGCAGCACGCAGCATAGAAGCATAGCCAATGTGGGAGTAAGAGCTGTTCTTGGGTTGCTTACCAAGCATGCTAGTCCTCTCAAGGCTTGCCTTATCGAGTCTTGCCCAGTGTGTACGGGAGCTAAGTGCGTGCTTTGTTCTATAAGCTTTCGTAGAACCATAGAGCTGGAGGGGGGCCTTGGATGCCATCTAGCCCACCCCACTGCTCAGTGCATGAAATCCAGAACCCAGCATCCCCAACAGAGGGCTGTCCAGCCTCTGCTTGAAGACCTCCAGTGAGGGAGAACCTACCCATCCACCCTCCTTGGTAACTGGTTCCATTGTTGAACTGTTTTAACCATTAAGACATTTCTCCTAATGTTCATCCAAAATCTACCCATTTGTACCTTAAACCCTCTAGTTCAGGGTGAGCAACACATGGCCTGGGGGCTGCACATGGCCCTTCAGGGATTTGAGTGTGACCCCCATGGCCACCCCCACGGCCACCCCCGTGCTACTGAAATTCAGCAGTGCAGCAGCCCCAAAACAGGTTTTGGCAGCAAACTGATATGGAGATTCAAAAGAGTCAAATTTAGCTTGTTTTCAAGCTAAATGTGGCCCTTTGGAGCCTCCGTAGCAGTTTTCCACAGAGTTTTGACACCAAAGCACCAACATTTTTGCTGCTGTGGGTGGTGCAGCGGCAGGAATGAGGCCCTTGTGAGTTCCAGGGGCTGGAAAATGCTTGAAGATGAAAATGCCTGAGAATTTGAACAGGCTCAGGTGTGTATCCAGTGTCAGCCCTGCCCAGGGTACCCACAATCACCTGTTACAGGGATATATAGGGTAGCATCCAACTGTGTCATTCCATTGGCGCAAATGACATTGCACTAGCAGAGACCAGGTTCTGAACTATGCACAAGAGAAGAATATGACTAAAGTTACATTTGTGGAAGCACGGTTGAGCTGTAACAAGCTGTGCAACCGACTGCGCATTCTGCTTGGGTTATGCAACTGCTTGCAAGCTGTTGTACAACCCGTTGCATTGTTCCTTTGCACCCATTGTGCAACCTGTTGGGCAGCCAGTTGTGTAACTGCTTGTACAACCAGTTGCACAAGAATAATGGGCAATGGCTTGTGCAACGGAAAGATTCAGCAGTGCTCCGCTAGCACTATTTGAGTTTGCAGGAGGGCACCATTGGATACTGCCCTTGGGTCATAGTGGTCTGTCCACCACTAGGGATGTTGGAGAAATCTACCAGAACCAAATGAGTTTGGATCTTTATGAATCTGACCTGCAGATTCCACAGTGGACTGGCTTTTTTTCCTGTCAGGCAGATTCCATGGACTTGCAGACTATTCTTCTAACCTTTGGGAATTTCACGCAAATTTCATTGTAGAAAAATATTTTTTAAAAAACCAGCTGAAAATGCACATTTCTCCCATAGGCTTAAGTGGGAAAATGCGCGTTTGGGGGGATTTGTGCTTGTTGTGGGAATTTGCACGTGTTTGCACATGTGAATTTGAGCAAAATCAGAAACTAGAAAAATAATCCAGTTCTGTTGATGGGTGGACGATGGAACGAAAGCCGCCTGACAACCCATGAAACACAGACCGAATGGATTTTCCAGAATCTGTACATTCCCATCCACCACCATCCATTTACGTGGCAAGCACAGGACAGGAGCAGATCCTCAGGGTGGGATGTACACATAGTATCTGTGTGGGAGAAAAGGAAACTGCTTTTCTCCCACTCTGTGCACTTTTGGTTAAGTGCAAAAACACTGAGCCAAGAGCACGAGACACTACTGCATGAACAGACTTGGTAAAGGAGATTTCACTCCTCCATATTTATTTGCAGAGGAGCTGGAGTCTTGCCGTGTGCTTACCTAGCCTTGATCGGAGTCCTTGCAAAGCTTTGATCATTCTTTGCTTAAGAAAATCAAGTGAAACATATTGTAGCATGTCAAGGGAAACTGCCTAGAACAGACATAAGCAAGCAAGAACAGAAGAAAGCTAGAACAAGTTGAACAGCATTAGAAGGGGAGATGAATAGCCCTTAAAATCAGCCATTCAAAGAACAGTAAGCTTGGCGGATCGGAGCATCTTCAGAACTGCAGACATTGGGAGTTGTCACTGAACACTATTGCCCTCTGCTGGATGGTGGGGTTATCCTTTCATATGTTTAGCTAGCTGCAGACATCCAGGTAGCATTGTAGCTGCTTGGTGCTGCCTCCTTGTTTGAAGGGGATGCTCCCATTATTACTACTACCCTGAACTAAGCTCCCCCACTACCTACAGCCAATGTGTTCCTTTCTTCTCTTTTCCTCTGAGGCACTTGCATTTGACGTTGCTCAAAATCCTGTTTTGTTTTTTCTTAAACTGCAGAGACAAATTTAGCACAGCCCAGTGTTTCTCCAACTCTCTGAGCTTCCTTCCAGACTCTCTAACCTTATTCTGTTTTGGGGGTCCATCCTCCAACCCAGCACCAATCACCTGTTCCACAGCAGAGTGTGCTGAGATCCTTAATAACCTGCTGCTACCTGCAAAGTTCTGTTGGTTGGAACACTCATCCAACAATGGCGTGAGAAGCAGAATAGAACTGGAGATCTCCAATCCCTTCCTAAAACCATAGATGAGGAAAGATGGTAAGAACGAAGTAGAAGCAGTTCTTTCCAAGATCACATCTTGTTTGTTTGTTTGTTTGTTGCCAGCTGCTGATAAAAAGAAGGGGCAAGGTTCTTCTTCCCTGTCCACTTCTCTTTTTTCTTTTCTTTTGGCTGTACATCTCAGGGGCATATATGCTTTTCTGCTGGACTTTGCCCAAGAGTCTGAAAACAGCGCCGTTCCACTGCAGCCATGATGCACGTTGGAACAAAAAATTCCGATTTCAAGTATACGGTGATGGGTCTGAGCTAGCAGTCACTGACTGAGAAAGAGATCTTGGTGGACAGCTCAATGAAAATGCTGACCCAGTGTGTGGTGACTGTGAAAAAGGCAAATTCCATGTTAGGCGTAATTAGGAAAGAAATTGAGAATAAAGCTGCCAGCATCATATTCCCCCTATACTATCTATGGTGCAACCCCACTTGGAATACTGTTTACAGTTCTGGTCACCGCCCCTAAAAATGGATATTGTTGAGCTGGAAAAAGTGCAGAAAAGGGCAACTAAAATTATCAAGAGGCTGGAGCATCTCCCCTATGAGAGCAGGTTACAACAGCTGGTACTATTTAGCTTAGAAAAAGGTAAGGGGAGAGATGACAGAGGTGTAGAAAATGATGCCTGGTGTGGAGAAAGTGGATAGGGAGACATTTTTCTTCCTCTCTCATACTACTAGAACCTGCGGTCATCCCATGAAACTGGTGGGAGATTCAGGACAGATCAAAGGAAGGACTTCTTCACACAGCGCAGAGTTAAACTATGGAGTTCGCTACCACAAGATGTAGTAATGGCCACCAATTTGGGTGGCTTTAAAAGAGGGCTAGACAAATTCCTGGAGGAGAAGGCTCTCAATGGCTACTAGTCCTGATGGCTATGTGCTACCTCCAGTACCAGAGGCAGTATGCCTATGTACACCAGTTGCTGGGGAACATGGGTGGGAGGGCACTGTTGCACTCATGTCCTGTTTGTGGATTTCCTGTGGGCAGCTGGTTGGCAACTGTGTGAACAGAATGCTGGACTGGTCTGATCCTTGGTCTGATCCAGCGTGGCTCTTCTTATGTTCCTCTGCTCTTCTGAAGCAGGCTCTGTGGAATGTCCAGGTTCATAGGCAGAAGGCCTCTGAACAGCACCTTCTGGGGAGAGAGATGCTGAGCCCATATCCTGCTTGAGGGGTTCCAGAAGCCCACGTGGGTCTGATAGTGAAGCTGGAGAAGAGCTGACGTGTTGTGGGGGGGGCAGGGGGAGGTCCAAGGATCCACCCTGCAAGCCTCTTCTGCTCTTATCTCAGCTTTGCAAGCAGAAGGTTCCAGGTTCATCCCTGCAATCTCCAGTTAAAAGGATCAGGCAGCAGGTGAAGGAAAAGACCCTTCTCTGCTTGAAACCCTGGAGAACCAGTGCAAGAGGGAGTGAGAAAATGATTCAGAGTTAAATGGGCCAAAAGTCAGACTTGGCACAAGCTCGGGCAGAAGCTCCCAGGTTTTCTGTTCTTACCTGCCATTGCTGAGGCCCTCAGAGGAAGAAGAAGCAACAGCCCTTCCATTATGTTTGGATCCCACGCCGTGACCTGCTGAACTTTGCAACTAAGAATCCAGTGCCAGGATTTGCTTTATTCCTCCTCCCTCCCGATCCCCTTTCCTTTTGTGCTGTGTCTTTTAGATTGTAACCGTGCAGGGCAGGGGCTGACGTATTTCTGATGTTTGAAAGTGCTCTGGGAGTTTTGGTTGAAGAGAGAGATACAAATGCTTTGAATGCATGCATGCATGCCTGGGTGCATTAGTGGCACATCGAACTAGGAAAGGCCTGAGACCCTAGAGAGATGCCGCCATTCAGGGTCGATGGCACTTGGCTCGGTGGGCCCAGTGTCGTGACTCGGTGCAAGGCAGTGTCCTACATTCATCTATGTTGCTAGACAATGATGGACCACTGCCAAATAGTCAGCCAGAATCTGCCACCCCCAGTGGAGGCTGGTGGCTCCGATTTCAGTGGGACCATGAGTCTACCTTGAGTTTCAGTCACAACCAGCCAGAACCCTAAAGGAGCTATCCAAGATGCTGAACCTATTTTGGGAGTAGGGTTCCGCACCTTGGATAGCTCCTTTAGAGTTCTTACTAAAACCCATAATGGAGCCACAGCCCCACCGAAATCGGAGCCACCAGCCTCCATTGGCTACCCACACTGCTATCCAAAAAGTGGAGGGTTTGAAACCAAGCTGGTGAATAAATGGAATCAGTGGGGTGACAGGCTCTCGAGCATGTGCCGTTATTTGGAATCACATCCAGGTTCCAGCTGTCTGGAGCGGCGGTCAAGCCACAGGTAGCTGACAAAGTGTAGCACAGCCTGGCAGGTCCCAACTGGTGCACGGCGTGTGGAGGCAAGAGGGAGCTGTCCCCTCTGCAGCTGCTTTTGGAGCTGGCAGATGCGCCTGCCTGACGTGCTGTGAGTCTGAAAAGAGAGCCAGAGTCTCAAGAGCGCAAGGGCTGTGCCAAGGCCACTCACGTCCGCCACATGACATGTGCTCTGATGCTGCAGGAATTCCCCCACAGCTTTCGCACAGTCCAAGACATTTTCTCCGTTGCAAGCAGGCAGGCTGGGCTGGTTCATATCTCCTCCTTTAAAGTGCAGGGACTCAAACCTCTCTTGGATGTCAGGGGGCTGATTCTGGTTCAGTTAGACATAGTGGCTAAATAAACGGAGCCTCTCTGCAGAGGGGCAGTATACCTCCAAACACCAGAAGCCGGGACAAACAACGAAGGGAGGCCACAAGGGTGGGAAGAAAGTAGTTCTCCAAATGGTTTGGACTTCGACTCCCAGCATTCCTGACCCATTAGCCATGCTGGCAGGGGGTTCTGGGAGTTGAAGTCCAAAACATCTGGAGATCTTCCTTCGACCCACCCCTGAACTAGTTGACTACTGTTGGAAAGGGGATGCTGGATGAGATGAACTGCGGTCTGATTCAATAAGACAATCTTTACAGTCCTACCTAACGGTAATGGGAAAATACTTGGCACATAGCCAGAGAAACACTCACCTGTAGTTTGAGGGATATCATACAATTAAAGAAATCTCAGTTGATTAATCACATGAGGCTTTGGTCGATTGATCCATTAATTAATTGATCAACAGTACAATCTTACGTATGCCATTGAGTTCAATGGGGCTTACTCCCAGGTAAGTGTGTATAGGCTTGCAGCCTAAATCTGCAGAAATGCGCATATGAGAAAAAGTAACTCTGAAGATGGAAATGAAACTTACCTGCTTTTTAAGATGGTGCATGGATGTGTTAGAGCAGATGTCTTCTTAGATGAGGTATTCCACATTCTCTCACATACCTCTGTGAAGGGCACGTGCCATCTGCATTTTTAATAAAGTTTTGAATTTTTTAATGGTGTATTTAAGGAATCTGCAAATTGATTCATCAAGAGCAAACTTTTAGTTGATTGAAATGTTTTAATTGATTCATCTGCAAGCCTTCCCCAACTGGGTGCCCTCTAGGTATGTTGGACTACAAAACCCACCCACCCAGTGGCTGGGGGTTATGGAAATTGTAGTCCAAGACATCTGGAGGGGGCCCAATTGGAGAAAGCTGAACCAATTCATTGGCAACATGCTGTTGTGTACCTCACGTGCGCCACCACGGGCTACTGCGGTTGATGGGTGTCCTTCACTTGAGATACACCGATGCGTGTGGCCAAGAAGCAAACTTTCAGGCAGCACTGCAACTGACAGAAGGGCTTTGCTCCTTCCACTTTGGGAAAGTGTGTGTGTGTGTGTGTGTGTGTGTGCGCACGCGTGCGCATGCACATGCTTGTCATTCAGAAGCAGCCTTGTTCCTACAACTCCCCCACCGCACACTCTGAAAGGAGGCGGGAGGGGGTGGTTGGTGCGTCAGCTGTTTCTAGCTGAAAGGCTGCATCCAGGACCTGCATCAAGAGTAGGCTTGGTTGGGCACCTGCCAAGGGCCCATGACCCTGCAGGGGCCCCATTTATAAGAGCCTCCTGGACTTGCTCCTCCTCTTCATTGGAGCAACCTGCTTGTTCATTTGCTGCTCGCTCTGGCCCAAACAGCAGAGGTGAGGAGGAGGCGCAGCAGATGCCCGGGCCTGCTTGCTCACCTTCCTGCCTGCCTGACCAACAAGCAAGTGGTAGCAATAATGAGGAAGAGGAGGAGGAGGAGGAGGAGGAGGAGGAGGAGCAAAAGCAGCTGGTGACAATGGCAGTAAGAAGTAAGGGGGCCTATTGAAGGTGCCTTGCTGGAGGGCACTCAGAAACCTGGAGCTGGCACTGGCTGCATCCTTTGTTGTCTAACTGGCCTTGAGGATGCCAAGTAACCCAAACAGGCAGTTCTTGTTAATGCAATCTGGGTGTGCTTTCTCAAGACAGATTTGCTGCTGCTAGAGATATCCCTCTGTGGATTTAATGGAGCAGAAGGTGCGATTTGCTGCCCTCAGCACGTTGAGATCATTAAGTCGTGAATGCAAGCTGGAAGGGGAAGGGTGAGGCCATTCCACTTGGTGCCTCTGTTGGTTCTGCAGCAGCCTGGGACTCGGGAGGTGCAAAGCATGTGGTCTTATCTCTGAGCAAGGCTCCTTCTCAGGGGGCTGCACACGCTCCTCCTCCATGGGCTGCCATGTATCTTCGCGGGGCAGGGACTTCCGTTGTGATTACAGGGCTGAGCGATATGCAGCCAAAGGGGTGCTGTACAACTCCTACGCCCTCTAATTTTAAAGTCAGGCGAGGTCTGCGCATGCAACAGAATGGGGAGCTAGGGGTGCACACACTTCTTTGTTTATTGCAGCAGTGGGGAACCTGTAGCCCTCCAGATGTTGCTGAACTACAACTCCCATCAGCCAGACAGCAGGGCCAATGGTCGGATACCGGGTATTACAGTCCAACCACATCTGGAGGGGACCAGGTCCCCCACTCATGGTTTATAAACTGTCCTTCAGTGCCATTTTGAATTCTCAGGCAGGGAGGAAGAGAGAGCAAAGAACAGAAACACATCAAATATCCATATAATGAAACACAATCTAAAAACAGAAGCAGACTAAGGCTTCTTATGCACACTTACTTGGGAGTAAGCCCAGTTGAATACACTAGGACTTCCTTCTGAGTAGATATGGATAGGATTGAGCTGTGAGAAAAGTAAGAGAGGATCAGGAACAGTACAAAAAGCAATGAAGAAACAGAGGATTAAAATGTCCAGATACATAAAATGCCTGGCAGGGGAAAGACTCAGTGTCAGGAATGCCTCTCTGGGAAGGGGGTTTCACAGGCTGGGGCGTCACCACTGAAAAAGCTATCCTTGTTCCAATCATCACCCACCTCCTCTCAGATGGCAGGGGCATTCACAGATGACCCTTTGTAGGCACAAAGTTAAGATGGGAGAATTGTCTGTACCTTCAGGCTGCAGGTGGGGGATAATACTTTTGAATGCTCTCCCATATACTACTACTACTACTACTACTACTAATGTTTTCCCTGCAAGTAGAAAACTAGGAAGTCGGGGAGAAAGGTTCTGTCAATGCTCTTTGCCAGCTGTGCTGTTATTTTTCTTCTACTGGAAGGTGTGTGTTTTTCTTAATACAGGGGACCATTCAAATATGAGATCTCCTAGCTTCAGACTGACCTGGCACAGTCCATTCTGACACCTCATCCTAGCTGCATGTGTAGGCTAGGCTTGACGTAAAGCAAGTACACAGCGTCGCACAGGTGTGTGAGGGGACAACAAAGGTTTGACAGTCCCAAAGGCTGATCAAATATACATCACACCTCCAGGAAAAAAATCATGACATTGACTTAAAGATCACAAGGCCTTTATACTGCAATACTCTTGGGGCCTGCTTAATTGGCATTTTCGTTTCTGAGCCTTTAGGGTCTCTACTCCAGTCAGGTTTGCAAGCTGTTCTGTGCATTCGTGATGTGCTTGACATGCACCTTGTTGAAATGAAAGCCAGAATACAAAAACAGGGAGATTTAAGATGAAATGTGTGCTTTGGATGTCTTTTGAAGGATGACATATATCTAGGGAAAGGTCTGAATGAGAGAGACCATTTGCTGCGCCCTGTCCATGACATTTTAGGTTTTCTGTAGGCACCATAGAACCATGGAGAGATGGGTGAATAATTGTCGAATAAAATAATAAGCAAACTCTCTTTACATTTGTGAGCCCCTGGGAGCAAGAACAAGTTTTCTTTTAAAAACATACATATATCTACAGCACGTTATTAATTGCTGATGTGTTGTAGATTTGTACCTATCAGTACTTGACAGAGGAAATTAGGTACAAGCAAGTGCAAGAGTGAAAGTCTCTTATTGGCCACTCCGCTCAAAGGTCTTTTTCAAAATATTAGGTTCAGAATACACCCACAATTCAGAAAGCCCAGTTTAACGTTTAGAGGTCATGGCATCATAGATTTTAATTGTCCTGCATCCTCTCACTCCAGAAGTGTAAACAATTATCAGATTTTCAGATTTTAATCAAAGAAGCAAAGTGTGTATGATCCAAGTGCCGTGTCAGACAATCCTGTTCCAGCCAGCCAAATAGGTAATGTCCGCAATCAAGTTCTAATACTAGGCAATATTAGGATTGGGGGGGGGGGGCTCCAAATAATTGATGAGAAAATGATCAAGATGATGAATGACAACAGCTTAGTATCAGGAGTCAGCTTTTGGTCCAAATCAAAATGCTGATGGCAAAATTTGCAAATTCAGCCATCAAATGTCAATTTTGCACAGTCGTGAGCCTGTTCTTGAGACAGACCCCTTTTGTAATGCCAATACTCTTGACGCAATATGCACACGTCATAGATGAATTTGGTGTATGACGTCAGGGAAGGACACCAATGGCATCACACCAGGATGGAGTAGCGTTGCCCTGCTAACATCGACCGGTGGGGGCAGTGCCGGCTTTTAACTCACCGCCCACTTCCCTGAAGTGACGTCACGGGGAGGTGTAGGTGCCAGTGACGTCACGCAGCCGAGCACCCTCGCAACGCAGGCCCTCGGGCGTCCCGGAACCCGCGCGGCAGCTCCTTGTTCCCGAGGGGGACGCTGTTCGAGGCCGGACCGGCAGGCCGGACCCTAAACCCCGGCGCTCCGTCTTGTCTTGCGGGTGAGAACAAAGGGGGGGATGTTGGGGGCTGGCTCAGAAGGGAAGCTCCCCCCGTCTGGCAGGGTGATCTGGGTTTCCTCTCTCCTTTCCTTGGGGGGGGGAATAATTTCCCCTCTACGGCCTCGGGGACGGGGGAGGGAGGTGAGAAAAGGAGAGAAAAGTGTCACTGCTTTTTCCTTCGCCCCCCAAACCTTTGGGAGGATGATTTTTCTCTGTGTCTCTAGTCCAGCCTTCCTCAACCTGGTGTGCTTTCCAGATGTGTTGGGCTACAACTCCCAGCATCCCGGATTGGAGACTGCTGGACTAGTCTTTGAAAGTGGAGTGGGACGGAAGAGACAAATGCTCCCCTCTTTCTCGCCCCCCCCCCAGCTTAGGTGATGCCTCCTCATCTTCTGCCTCTTTAGGTGCATAGATTACAACTCCCATCATCCCTGACCAATGGGCATGCTGACTGGGGCTTACAGGGGGCCTAGCCCAAAGCATCTGGTGGGCACCAAATTGCCTACCTCTGAGTTACTTGTTTCTATTTCCTCACACACATGCAGGTTGCTGCCTCCCTTACAGGCTCTGCTCCTGTGCCTGGCAGCTCAGGGATTTAGCAGGTGAAGTTTTCCCCCACTGTTTCTCAGTCTATACCAAGAAAGAAAGAAAAATCTCTCCTGCTAAGCCCTTGAGCTGCCAGGCAGGCTGCTGTTAAAAGGTACAGAGGCGGTGCTGGGGAGGTGGCAACTCCACTATCTACCAAGGGTGTGTAGGGAATAGTTCATTGTCTCTAGGGCATGTAGAGAAGAAGAAGATGAGGTATCAGCTGAGCTTAAGAGAAGCATTTATCTCCCTTCTCCCCTTCCTTCAAGGAACAGAGAGAAACTAGCACCAGAGAGAACTAAAACAGAAGTAAGCGCAATTGCTGTTTTGCCAGGGTGCTGTATAACCTCAAAGTATGAGGGAATAGCATCACGGTTTCTGTGTTACAATGCAGGTCTTGGCAGTTTCCTATAAAGTGGGATGTGCAGTTAAAGGGGAACTGAATTATTTCCCAGATTAGTTATAGTTCCCCCAAACTGTTTCTTCTGGTGAGGCTCCAAGATCAGAAGTAACATTTGCCAACTGAGGATGTAAGCTGGGGAGAAGAGGTTTCGGGAGGGTGGGGGGTGAGGGTTAGAAAAAATACATTTGCCGCCATTAGCACCCTAGAGGGCAACCTGTACCTGAGCCTTCCCGTGTGATTGCATGTATTATATCTATCATGTTTACAGTCTGCACTATGCCTCTGATAGAGTAGTCTATGAAAGTTCATGCTACACAGAAGCAGAAGCTCGTTAAGATGCCTCAACACTTTTTGTGTAGAGAACATTGCTGGGGATGCAGGAGATCTGTGCTGTTCTATCTTTTAAGATAGCTTCATTTGGAATATTTTCCTTGCCTGCTCTTTCATCCAAGGCAAGGTAGCACTCTGGACTGCAAACAACTGGATTCCTCTGCAGGTTTTTACAACTACTGGGTATGTCCTGTCCTGCTTCTGAAGCTGTGCCAGGCTTCCATATGATAAAATAAGAGGGTGGTTATTATGAGCATTGTACAAACAGAAAGGTAAACAGCCTTTTGAAATGAGTATGCAGTGTGCGTAGATGGGAAGTTGCGGTTCCAAGGAAATTATAGCTTGCCCATTACTTCAGTCTTGTGCTTAACTTCCCACTAATCAGGCCAAAGGTGTCTTCCATGGAGGATTCCTGGAAATGTCAGTAGAAATAAGTGAGAAGCTTCTGCTTTCAATCCATGCTGTTTGGGGTGGATGGGGCAGGAAGGAAAGGGTTCTGCATTGCCACTTGTCTTTGAATTCCTGCTGACCATATGAAAATAATGTGAGATTATTAGTGCCTTGTGATGTGGCTAAATTGGTGGCATGGTCAGAAATTCTGGCCTCATCCCATGGTTCTGTTGACAGCTTGAGAGGATTCCCTTCTAGCGCCTTCTTAATTTGAATGATGCAAGGACTGCTTTCATTTCCCCTGCTCTGTAGAAATGCCATTTCTAAGGGGAGAGAGGGAGATCGGAGCAACTCAGATTGTCATTCTGGGTTGGTTATTCTGTTTCTCAGTTTATGAGGCAAGCTGCCAGAAGTTGCGTTAGGCCAGGAATGGGGAATTTGTGATCCTCCAGATGTTGTTGGATTCCCAACTCCCATCAGCCCCAGCCAATATAACCAGTGGTCAGGGATGATAAGAGTTGTGGACCAACCACTTCCAGAGAACCACGGGTTCCCCCATTCCCAGGTAAAGTGTTACCTACTCCCTACTGGAGCTGTGGTAATTTAAAACTCTTTGCACATAATGATCTTTGCTCAACTGGGATTCATGTGGAGATCACAGAGCCACATGAGAGGAGATTGGTCAAGGTTGCTTGCTGGAAGTGAAGGGGTTTATAGGGCTGTTAATAGCCAGCTCACAATTAAAGTTAAGTTCAAAGGGAAGACCCTTTCAAGAATGAGTACATTAAAGAACAAGGTGCAATTTTACTACAAAGCCCAGGTTTGACCAAGTTGTACACATGGATGTGAACAACCACCCACAACAAGCTTCATTCTCTCTCCGTCTTTCTCTTGCTCTCTCTGTCTGTCTCATTCAAGCTAAATGTCAGAAAGTTTTTGCACGTTTGTATCAACCTTCCCGACTTTTAAAACCACCCTGAAAGAAGCTGCTGATTTTGCGTAGGAAGGGCTTTTAACCAAATGTGTCATACACCAATGGAGAAGGAAAAACACATCTGATGACAGCAGCTTGCACCCGTTCCATTTCACACATGCCTCTCTAGAAGCACAACCTAAAAAAGAAGTGTGTGTATGTGTATGAGAGTGAGGGAGACACACACACACACACACACTGAACATAGTTAGCAAAATCCAAATCACCTCCTTCTAACTTTGAAGCCGCCCCGCCCCCCGGACAGCTTCTTGCTGGTGAAGGTACATGCAAGAACCGTTAATGGGGGTGCTAATTGGGAGTGTGTAGATCTTCCAGTTGTGCGGTGCCAAGCCATAATAGGCCACAAATTCTTCTGAGAAGCAAGTTGCTACACCGGAATGGTGCCCTCAGAGGACATCCACCACAGCTTGTGTTCAAATTCATCTATACCAAGGATGCAAATTCAGGTTTGCTTGGCACAGACTAGTTACCCTTTTACACACATTAACCTTCCTACTGCTCTCACAACCAGGCTTATGAAACAGTGCCTGTTTCCCAGCCTTTCTATGCGTGCCTATTGTGGAAACAAGGATTATAATCCACTTTATGGGGTGGGTGGGTGGGTGGGGGAGTGATATTACATATATTCAATTTCCATAGTTTAACCAAGTTCTTCTCACTGCTGCCAACCATTAACATGGGTACCAGGTTTCAGCAGCTGCATCCAGCCAGATAAGCACCTCTACTTTGGGGTAGTGGTAGATGAGTAATGATCGTTTTTGCTTTCCATTTCTGACCCCCCTTTCTAGTGGCTTACATCACCTCCTCAACATTTACTACAACAGAAAGGATGAGCCCGCAGTTATCTCATGCACATCCCTTTACATCACTCACTATACCCTCTGTGGCTTGCTTTGTTTTGGGAACAGTGGGGTGGTTTGTGATTCTTGGGCATGATCTGGCTGAAACACATCCCTAAACCAGCCAGAGTCACATCTTTTATTGGACCAATATCTGTTACACTGAAAACAGTATAGTTCCTGGCCCATCTTGTGTTTCTCTTGTATCCTGAGGGACTTGTGCCACTATGAGACAAGAGTTCTGGGGTGCCAGTTAGGCTGCTGCTGATATTTTACTAGCAGCATTGCCTAGAGGAGAAATTATTATTTAGTCCTGCAGAATGCTTCTTAGTTTTTTTTGTTTGCAATAAAGTTGCTATGGCAGCCTGTGAACTGAAAAGATATGTGTGGGATTGTCTTGGATGTTGACACGTCCTTCTTGGGCCTCCTTTGGGCTGCTGCTCTGGGTAAAGCAGAGGTGTTGAATCTCTTTCACCTAGAGGGCTAAATTCAGTTTCAGAGAAGCTCTTGGGAGCCACATTCCAGGCTGGGCTATGGCCAAAGGCAAAAGAGTTGAGGCTAAAATACTAAGAATACTCCACATTCTGGCATGTTTTACCTTAAAGCTCTTGCTGCCAGTAGCTAAGCCTTAAGAGAAGCATTTCAACCATGAGGAAACCACCATGTGGTTGGTAGTCAGGGAAGGGGAGCGGGGCCAGGGTAAGGGGGCAGGGCCATGTGGGATGCCCTGGAGGGGCAGATTGGGACCCCAGCTGGGAGGTTCAACACCTCTGGGATAAAGACTCCGTATATTGACTGAATTATTTGGTTTCTTTCTGCAGCAGCAGAGCCAAGGGACACCAACGAAATGTCTGGCTACCTGATGTCTTTGCATAGGTGCCCCCTGAGCCGATTTCTTGCCCACAGCCATGGTTTCCCAGGATGGGCCTGTCCTGGCCTCAGGACTACTCCCTGTGCCTTCAAATGCCTGCACACCAGCAGGACCTCTTGTCATGGGCAAGTTGCCCCTGTCTTCACCAGAGCACTGGCCTTTGGAGAGAAAGTAGCCATTGTGGACCAAAATGGAGAGCACACCTACAAGGACCTGTACACGCGAAGCCTCCACCTGTCCCGAGAGATCTGCACGACTCTCAGGAACGTGACGGGAGACGTGAAGGGTGAACGGATTTCATTTTTGTGTCCCAATGATGCCTCCTATGTAACTGCCCAGTGGGCTTCGTGGATGAGTGGCGGCATAGCTGTTCCTCTCTACGGAAAGTATCCTGTCTCGGAACTGGAGTATTTCATCAAGGATTCTCAGAGCTCTCTCCTTGTGGTAGAGGAAAGGTATGTAGAGAGGATCACACCGAGTGCTGAGAAGCTTGGAGTGCCTGTGCTCTTGCTGCCCGAGTCTGGGCAGTGTGCTTCGCCGGTCGACAACCCCTTTTTAGAAGCCAGCTGCCCCATTTCAGAGTGGAAGGACAGGGCTGCTATGATCATCTACACAAGTGGCACAACTGGGAGACCCAAAGGAGTCCTCAGCACCCACCAGAATGTCCAGGCTGTGGTGAGTTTATGTTTCACCCTCTGAATTGGTCTCAGTTAGGAACCTGTTTTGGAGTGGCCAGGGCTCAACCTGGGAGCATAGGCAGCAGTAAGGAAAGAGGGGATGCCTCTGAGCATATGCAGAGTGCCATTGCCTCTCTGTTAATCACAGCATTTAGAGTCAAGAGTAGGGCTTCCAGGCAGATTTAAACCCCATCACCTTTATTTTTAAAGAATTTTCTTATTACTCTGCTGTATTTATTTTTCTGAAGAGCAGAAGTGATGGTTTCAGCTCTGAACGGCTGCCTCTCCTATGCATTTGCATTGCTACAAGATGACTACAAAGGAATCCTGAAAAGTTTGTTTACTCTTTAGCTGTTTATCCCCAAGGCTGAAAAATCCATTAGCTCCCTGAGCCAAAAAGAGTTAGAAGTTTGGAGTCCTCTGACTGCCATGGCAGCACAAGGTCTCTTCCTGCAATGGATAAAATTGCACCCTTAGGGAGACAAAATGCCCCAGCTGCATGGCTTGAGCAAGTCCATTCTGTACTTGCATCTCTTTCGATTAAAAATAAAACTATTAATCGAAAGAGATGCAAGTAGAGAATGAAGGGAGTAAAGTCTGGCTCACACATTTTGATAATGTCTGTGTGAACATCCTCCTGACTGGTTGCCCATGGGAGATGGGCAGGACACATGATTTGCGTGCATCTTTTGTAAATTCTACAAGTTGCCTCTCTAGGTTTTCTTTTCTCCATTCTCTGTTCATGTCTTTCAGACACAAGTGGTAAAATGTAACATCCTGGAGCAGGAAGTTGAGGAAAGGTGGGTCCAAGGAAAGGGAGTGAGGGACCCCACAAGAAAGGTTGTGTGCTGTTGGAGAGTGGTGGAATATAGGCCAAGGAGTCCAGTGGCAATGAGGGCTGAGTTTCATGGTGTTGGGAACTACCTATCCAAATGTTTGACTGCAGGTCTCTAGTAGAAATCACATTCCAATGCTACTAATCTCATAGTCCAGTTTCTTCCACTACTGCTATTTTAATATTTCTCCAGCGCTGATTGTAGTCTTAAACAACAGAAGAGGAAACCTCAAGCGTGCTAGAAATGTACAGACAATTCGACCCAATGCTTTTAGAGAAAAGGCTCTTTGCCAGGGGCACTGAGAAAAGAAAGCAACTGTCTGTATTCTCTGTTGCAGAACCATTAATTACTTTGCAACAGAGAATGTAGAATACAGGTAATATGGAAGGTTGCCTTTGTTTTACCTGTGCCCTTGGTGCAGAGTCTTTCCTTTAAACACATTGGGGCTAATAAGCAGCACGTTGCTAGCACATCCTGGAGGTTCCCCCTTCTGTTTTCATATTGGTGGCTTCTCTCCCACCAGTTGTGGTCCAAGCATTGGGCCCTGTGCAACCTCCCCTTTGAAATAAATAGTGGGTGTGCAGCTGTAGCAGTGTGTGTGTGTGTGTGTGTGTGTGTGTGTTGGATTGCAGCCTCTGTTTCTGATGCTGTTTCTTTATTTGTACATTTCTTTAAACATCCTTGCAGATAACGGGCCTGGTTGACAAATGGGAATGGACAAAGGATGACATTATTCTCCACGTGTTGCCTTTGCACCACGTCCACGGGGTGGTCAACAAGCTGCTGTGCCCCCTCTGGGTTGGTGCGACGTGCATCATGCTCCCCGAGTTCAATGCACAGACGGTAAGCTTGCCAGTGGTATGAGGGCTGCCAACTAGCCAGCCTGCTTGCCTCCCTTTCAGATGCAGTGCAACAGGAGACGGTTCATTTTAATTAGAGCAAGTTTTGAGCAGGGCCCTTAATCCAGCTTGTAAGTAGTCAGGCTCTTGTGGTGAGGAAGAATCTATTCCCAGTGAGCAGAGAGGGAAGGTTTTTAAAGTAAAATTAAAGAAGAGATTCTTTCAGACCATCAGTGCACAGCCAATGGCCGATATAAGTATGTTGGTTGCAGGAGGCTATTAAAAACCTTTGTGATCTGATATTGTTTGTGAGGAGACCTCAAAGGGGCAGAGAGCATGGTTGATTGGCTCAAATGCATTTTGAGTGGACTGTCCCTTCCTCGGAGACAACTGACTGTTTTTTTCCTAAAATGACCAAAAACATCTTCCACACCATTGCAGTGTCATAGAATCATAGAATAGTAGGGTTGGAAGGGGCCTACAAGGCCATCGAGTCCAACCCCCTGCTCAATGCAGGAATCCAAGTCAGAGCATCCCTGACAGATGGCTGTCCAGCCTCGTCTTAAAGGCCTCCAGTGTGGGAGAGCCCACCACCTCCCCAGGTAATTGGTTCCATTGCCGTATTGCTCTGACACTCAGGAAGTTTTTCCTGATGTTCAGCCGGAATCTGGCTTCCTGTAACTTGAGCCCATTATTCCGTGTCCTGCACTCTGGGATGATCAAGAAGAGATCCTGGCCTTCTTCTCTGTGACAACCTTTCAAGTACTTGAAGAGTGCTATCATATCTCCCCTCAGTCTTCTCTTCTCAAGGCTAAACATGCCCAGTTCTTTCAGTCTCTCTTCATAGGGCTTTGTTTCCAGTCCCCTGATCATCTTTGTTGCCCTCCTTTGAACCCTCTCCAGCTTGTCTGCATCCTTCTTAAAGTGTGGTGCCCAGAACTGGACACAGTACTCCAGATGAGGCCTAACCAGTGCTGAGTAGAGGGGAACTAGTACTTCCCGGGATTTGGAAGCGATGCTTCTATTAATGCAGCCCAAAATAGCATTTGCCTTTTTTGCAGCCACATCACATTGTTGGCTCATATTCAGCTTGTGATCGACGACAATTCCAAGATCCTTCTCGCTCGTAGTGTGGTTGAGCCACGTATCCCCCATCTTGTAACTGTGCATTTGGTTTCTTTTTCCTAGGTGCAGAACTTGGCATTTGTCCCTATTAAATGCCATTCTGTTGTTTTCTGCCCAGCACTCCAGTCTATCCAGATCACTTTGAATTTTGTTTCTGTCTTCCAAAGTATTAGCTATCCCTCCCAATTTTGTGTCATCTGCAAATTTGATCAGCATTCCCTGCACCTCCTCCTCCAAGTCATTAATAAAAATGTTGAAGAGCACTGGGCCCAGGACTGAGCCCTGCGATACCCCGCTCGTTACCTCTCCCCAGCTTGAGAAGGTCCCAAGGGGGACCTTGAAGGGACCTTGAGAAGGTCCCAGGCGTAACCATCACCTGTGCACCACATCAGTTCTCCTTTCTGTGTTCCTGCATTTGGTAGCCTTCCATCTTTCCTTCTCTAGTGGCTGTTCCATGCTGAGCAGGGAGAGCCCAAGACGTTTCGTCCTCTCCCCCTGCCCACCCAAACAGGTGTACCTCAGGATCCTAAGACCATAAGAAGAGCCCTGCTGAGTCAGACCAGAGGCCTCTCTAGTCCAGCATTCTGTTCCCACAGTGGCCAACCAGATGCCCACAAGTAGGACATGAGCACAACAGCACCCTCCCGCTCATGTTCCCCACCAACTGGTATACAGAGGCACAGTATATAATATATAGCCGTCATGCCTAGTAGCCATTGATAACCTTATCGTGGCAGGGAGTGCTGGGGGCAACTCGCTCATCAGTTGCTAAAATTGTCATCAGCTCCTCTCTTCTTGGCCAAAAATCATGGAAGGTGAAAATACCGAGTGTTCTGTAGCTGCGCTGCCCATGAATTAGCAGCTTCCTAGCAAAAGCCCTTGATGCCTTGTGGTGCCTTGCCTTGCCCTGCCCAGGACCCGTTGCTCTTCTGTGGGGCACTCACGTTCTCTTTCAGCTGCTCTTGTTGCTCTGCTAGGCTTGTGCTGTGTCCTGCAGTAAGGCCTAAGGCAGCCTTCCCCGACCTGGTGCCCTCCAGAAATGCTGGACCGCAGCTCCCATAATTTCCAGCCAGTGACTATGCTGTGTGGGGATGATGGGAGTTGCAGTCTAACACCTCTGGAGGGCACCAGGTTGGAGAAGGACAGCCTAATGACTTTGGTGTTCTGGCTGCCCCACATGAGACTGGCTGATGGTCTTTGATATTTTGAATTCTGGCACTGGGGTGTTTTTGCAAATGTCAGTTAGTTAGTTAGTTAGTTAGTTAGTTAGTTAGTTAGTTATACTGGCATTTGTGAATTGCTTACATGAAAAAGACATTTCTAAGTGATATACAAACAATAAAACCATAATAAAATGCTGTATAAAAGGAGACAATGGCAGCAAGAAAAAAAGACAAGATCGTTGTTCTGGGAAAGTTTGTTGGAACAAGTAAGTTTTCAGAATGCGCCAGAAACCTGGAAGGGTCAGTGTTTGTCTGATATGTGCTGGTAGGGAGTTCCATAGAGTGGGCGCTGGGATTCTAAAGGCCCTATTCTGAGCTTTCACAGACTGGATCTCCAATATCTTAGGCTCACCACCAGGAGAGTGTCTCTTGATGACCATAGCAACTGAAGAGGCAGATGGGGGACCAGGCAGTCTCTTAAGTATCCTATACTTAGCTATTTAAGGGAGCAATCCTATGTTGCCTAGACAGCATCTGGGGGACATAGGATCTGCGCTTGAAGACAGGGCTCCGAGCTTGGAGCCAGGAAACTGCGCTCCCCTCCCCCACGTAGCTGATGCAGAGAGAACCCTGCTGGCTGCCTCTCCGCGCTCAGCAAATGGAGCATGGAGAAGGGGGAAAGGAGGCATTCCTGGGGGCAGGGATGGGAGGAGAATCAGGCGGCTGGCTTACGCCTTTTCCTATCAGCGCTCCAGCCTCCTTCGGTCCTCCTCCCCGAAGCCTCCACTAGTCAGGCAAAATTCTCCGTTGAGCTAAAATGCAGCGTGGGAGGCACCTCCCTCTCTGCATAGGCTACTTGCAAGCCTCCGAGTTCGGGGGCTTACTTGTATGCAGTGGGTTGCATACTATGGGTTGCGCCCTAAGTAAATGTTGATTTGTTCATCCATGGTAAGACAAGGTGGTAGATCTTTTCCCTCATTCCTGATAGCGGAGAGATTTAGCCAAATGGTCATGCTCTTGAATTTCAGGGAGAAAGCAGCTGCAATTCCAACTGCCCTTGCATGCTTAGGAGGTAAATGTAGCACGACTTCTATGCGTGTCTTTTGTTTCCCTCTGGCGAGAAGTGCAGATACTACAGTGCATTGTCAGAGGTAGTTTTTCCCTGAATGGGATGAAGTGAGCAACCCTTATTATTATTATATTTATACCCTGCCTTTTCCCCAGTACTGGGACACAAGGCAGCTTACAAAAATTACAACTTCTGGTTGACCTTCTGCTTGCTTGGCCTTCCCCAGCCGTTTTGATAGGTTTTCAGGGAAGGGGTGACTCCCATCGTGCACTCATTGTAGCCCATTCAGTGCCTTGTGGTGATGTTGCTGTCGACAGGTAGCCCTGCGATGGTTGGCCTCTCCCACACCCAGAGCTGGTGCGCATCACCCATCCCTGCAACAGCACAAATTCTGTGCCAGATGCTGAGATCATGGCATTGTGAGAGGAGACAGCTTTGATGTGTGTGCCCCATCCCTGGAGACAGCGCCACAGCAGAGCAGATGAAAGGCACACAGCAGCTCCATCATCAGCGCTTATGAAGCGAGATGGTAGCAAAGGAGATGAAGGGCCTGAGCATTTCGCAACAGCATTTACAAAAAGGAGCTGAAATCACCTAGCATTATTCAGCAGAGAAGAAGGGACAGCGTTTCCTTGCAACGAACAGTCTGCCTTGTGGAAATCCAGGCTTTCCTAGGAAAACCGAGAACCATATTCTTGCCTTCTCAACCAGAGCTCCTGTTGGTGTGTGCGTGTGTGTGTGTGTGTGTGTGTGTGAGAGAGAGAGAGAGAGAGAGAGAGAGAGAGAGAGAGAGACATTTTTTAAGATCTCAGCCATGAATCATCCAACCTTTTTCTCTTGAACTCTGAAGGAGTGGAAGGAAGAGAGGTGTGAAAATGGAGGCTCATGTTAGTGCTGTGCCATGTGGAATCTGGGATCTAGTACAAAAGCTTTGCCACTCCTGAACCTATGTTTTTTTTTTAATCCAAGTTTCAAGCTGTTACACTTGTGAAGAAAAGCTTGAAAGTGTCAGCTGATATGAACTGGTAGGGAGTTCCATAGAGCAGGCACTATGATACTAAAGGCGCTATTCCAAGCCTTTGTGGTTCAGGCCTCCTTTATCTTCGGTGCTGCCAGGAGTGTGTCTGTTGATGAGCACAGCAACTGAAGAGGCGGCCTTCCTCAGGAGCCCAAAGGGGGATGTGGGAGTGGAGATTTAGAGCGCAGGTTCCCTAACTCACCCTTGTCCTCTTTGCTCCCAGTGACTTTGAATATTGCCCTACTGTACATCATTCAGACCCACCCAAGAGTTACTGTTCTACTTGGCTCTGGTAAGACCACTGCTGGGTCATTATGTTCCATTTGGGGTGCCATTTCTTTAAGAAGGACATTGACAAGATTGGAGAGGATTCAGAGGAGAGTTGCAAAGATGATAAAAGTTCCTGTAAAGATGAGATGGAGGAGAGGGGCATGTTCAGCTGATAGATAAGGAGCATCTCCTGCCAGTGTCAGTAGCCAGCCATCAAGCAGGATCCAGTGAAGGTGGGACGTCACACCAGAGGTCAGAAGTGGGAGAGTGAGCCAGGAATCGGAGATGAGGGGCAGGGCAAGTCAGAATAAGCCAGTCCCAGGAAAGAATACCCTTGCCCAGGCAAAGTCCCAGTGCTTTTGTAGCCCTTCCTTTTGAGGCGGGCCAGTGGCCAGCCTGGGTGGGCAGACACACTCCACTACAGGAATCCTTCACTGTCCAGGGAGATGCTCCAGCCTGCAGCCCCAGTAGCTCACCACATGAGGTAGCTGTGAACAGAACCATGGGTTGTATCCTGTCCGGCTCAGCTCAGGGTTGCCAGTTGAGCTGATCTGATGCTGATCTGAACCATTACTAGAAGGGTGAGGCAGAGTCAAGTCTGATGAAGCAGAGTCAAGTCTGGCTATGCAGAATGGCAAGGCAGGGCCAGAACAGACAGGGTCTGTCAGGATCTATGCTGACTAGAACTCACCCAGGAAGAGCAGTGGTCTCAGCAACATGCAGAAGCCTTCTGAAGCTTTATGAAGGCTGGTTGATCTGGGCCTGCTGTTAACCCCACCCCCTCTGAGGAGCTGTGTCTTTTAAAAGGCCATTGCCTGATTCTACAGCCGCTGGCTCCTCCAGCATGGGGGTGGTGAGGACAGTATTGGGGTGGGGGGAACCTCTGAGTCCAAAGAGTCTAACTGAGGCACTTCCTCTGGTCTGTAAGGTCCTGGAGTAACAAAAGATGGCTCACTGAACAATTCCCCCTCCACCTTGGAGTCCTCCTCTGAGACAGAGGTGGGATCAAGGCCAGAGGACATGACATGTCTAAGCCTGGATGCTCTGGTTCTTCTGTGTGAGCCCTGTTGAAAAGAAAGTTGCCTCCATCTAACATGCAAAACAGTCTTGGCAAGCACATCCAGCATATTGCCAAGCCCCTTGTCCGAGAATAGGCATTTGCAGGTAGGAGTGCACGGAGGACGTGGTCTCCAACAGAAGCCAATCCAAAGCTCCCTTGTGTATGTTTGCAGCCTGTGACACTGGAAGATCAATTGTCCCTCATACACCTGTGTTCCTCTGTGTCACTCTCCCAACATCTGCAAACCCATGAGCTGATGGCATAGGCTGCATTCCAGTTGGGGGAGAGGGAGCCTAAATGAATGTGTGCTAATCTCAGCTCAGCTGAGTGTGACAAGCGAGGGTGAAAGAGGGCATTACTCAAGCGGGCCCAGCAGTGCTCTCACTTGCCCTTCCTTGTCATCTCAGCCCAAGAATGACTGGTCAGCAGCCAGCTGCCTGGCCTGCTTTGATCCACAAGCTCTCTGGTGCAGCAAGTCCTCAGGGAGAACTTCGTGTGCCTTTTTATTTTTTCTTTACTCGTCCCCCTATTTCTCTATCCTTTTTTTATATATGGGCCTCCCAAGCAAGCAGGAAAGTGGTTTGATTGATATGACAAAGGACGTGCACGAGGGTGAAGCTTGTGGAGTTTAACGCAAGTTGCCTTTGAGTCCCAGTCTGTTTTCACCAGCTGTTTACAAAGTGCCCTTTGCTACCCAAGTTGGCTCTTGGAAAAGCAGCGCTGTTTCAGTGGAGGATTTCACAGAAGGAGCCCGAGCTTTTCTTCCTGCCTTTTGTATTTCTGTTTCTTTGCACCTCGAGAGAGCAGTCAATTACAGGGTGATGTAAAGAAATCCGAACGGCAGCTCAAACGCTTGACATGCCGATCAAAACAAAGCCGGGAACTCGCCTCCAAAGCCGCCGCTGCCGAAATCAGCCTTGAGTGATACTGGCACGGGTTCAGGGGAAACGGCAGCAGCGCGCCCAACCTTTCTAATCACTAACACTTCATTATACACAATAAATACTTTATTATTATAGCGTTTATTAGATTACTTAATTCGCAGCATGCCTTTGCAGTTGCAGATACAGGTGGTAGTCTGGCTTGGTTGTCTTTGTGATGGGCCACGCTCCTTGCAGAGTCAGTTGACACAGCAGAGCCCTTAGGTCAAGAGTTCACGGAGCATCTTTCCCTGTGCCCTGTCCACACATCCTGTAGAAACAGCCAGAGCACCTAGGGAGGCCTCTGGGGGCTGCTCCCCTCATCTGCTGCTGGAGAATCCTAATAGAACAAGGTGGGGAAGCCTTTTCCCTGTCGAGGGTCACATTCTCTCATGGGTAATCTGTTGGGTATGGGATGTCAGTGGTGAAGCCAGCAGTGGGCAGGGCCAGTGAGTAGGGTCACCCCTTTTCCCCTTCCTGACACCCTCTTCCATTCTCTCTCCTTCTTCCTTCCTGCCCAGCAAGCTGCCAGGGATCTGAACTGATCGCACGCGAAGGGCTTTTGAAATCCGGCTGAGGGCTGCAGGAAGTGAGGCTGAGGGCCGCAAGTTGCCCATCCCTGCAATAAAACGATGCACTCGTGCACGGATTTCTATAAGAAATGCAAGACACCTCTGCCAGCCACATCTTTTAGCACCAAAAATTTATGTATTGCCAAAGAGTAGGCATGGTAGCAACAGCAATAATGTAAAACTGCATTGCTGAAATAAAGCAGGACGTATTGTGTGTGGAACTTCTCTACCAGTTAATCATTCAGCCGCCTCTTGAAAGCCGCTAAGGAAGGAGATACTTGAGCTTCCTGAGGCTGCATTTCATTGCTCAGCTAGTCCTGCAGTAAGAGACTTCTTCCTAATGTTTAACTGAAACCTACTGTCTGTTTCTTTCTGGTGTAGTATAAGACAGATTAGTGTAAAGTGGTTCAGGGGAAGAGGGTCTTTTTGTTTTCAAAGGGCAAGTGAAGGGGTAATAACTGAGGCTCACGGGGACATGCTTTCAATAACAGGCCTGCTCTCTACACTGTCATGGCATTGCTCAGTCCTTGCAATAAAAGGCACCCGGGTTCCCCAGCAAAGAGGCAGGGGGGGATTTTGCCATCTCTTCATTTTGTGTCTTTTGGGCTTCCTTGTCATTGTTTCCTATGTGGAATTCCCCAGCTTCAGGTGGAATGTAGAGGTGTCCCAGAGCCATAATTTCTAGCAAGGTCATTTCTTAAGGTGCAAAAACCACCCGCTGTGCCAGCATCGCTGTGTGCCAGTGGGCACCTGTGGTTAAAGGACGGTGCATATTGCTTCTGTGAGTTGATGTGCATGTTATAATTCGCTTTGCAGCACCATCTGCTAGGAAAGTCTTGCTAACGCTTTTCCTAGCATCCTTTTATTGGAAGTTATTAAAGGATATTACTGCCCATTAATCATTTATTAATAAAAGGTTTATCCACAGCCCACGTGTTCCCAGCCTTGCCGTCTGCTTGTTGCACAGCCTGCCATGTGCTTTGCTGGGTGCTCCTGCGAGGCTTTCCTGTGCCATTGGCAGATCCACATTGGCTGACAGAGCCTTCCCCTTCTGGCTGGCAGAAGCAAACGTTGCTGGGGCTGCTGCCCAGAGTGACACTGCAGCCCATGGCATTCAGTGGGGCTTAGTGGGCTTCCAGGCAGAGCTTAGCGGGCTCCTGGTGCTACCTGTCAGAAGGTAGTTCGCAGCTGTTCCATCTTTTTTCCTTAATGGATTTTCTGCTGTAAGGAAAAAAACGGAAGGAGTGGTAGAAAACACAGGAGACTTACAAGTGGAAGAGGACAACGTCTGAAGCCCCTGTAAAATTCTGTGAATGAGGGTGGCGTGATAAAAGCCTCGTCTGGAAGCATCCTTACGCCCAGGTAAGCATGCATAGGGTTGCAGCCCAAGCATGCTGCTTTGCCTGTAATGCGGGTGTGGTTATTGCATGTTATGTGGGGAAGGGGCATTAAAAAAAAAAACAACTGGATGGTCCCCAGAAATGTCACTATTAAATCTGAGTAATGTGCGGGTTATGGTTTTTCGTACTGCTGTAAACAAGTGAAGTTTTAATGAGACCATTTATTGGTTGCCATAAGTGGGTGCAGTATGGCACGGCGTGGCATGGCGCAGCACAGGCCTTGAATGTGAATGCAACAGCTCATTTTGGAACAGTTTCTCAGACTATAGGAGACACAGGGCACAGGGAATACACCTCAAAGAGCCCTCTGCTTTGTGAAAAGACAACAGCGACTTAGCTCCCATTGTGATTGGCTGCCAGTAACTCTATCTGGGATTGGTCTCTCTGGGTATAAATACTGCAGGCTTGTTAGCTGGAGGGAAGGTTGCCTGTCTGTGTCTACCTTGGCATGCTCCAGTGGGTGCAGCCTGTTCCTGAATCTCAGCTCCCAAGCATTTCCTGAGTTCTCTTACTTTAGTGCACTTCTGGGACATATCTTGGGAAAAAGCAGCAATGCTTGTCACCCACCAACACCCCAGCTCCAGATTTTCCTGTGCTCACTGCAAAGAATGGTTTGTGCTCATCTCCAGCTCTTCCCTGTTCACTGTATAGACTGGGAGAGGACCTGGTTTGGGCTGCAGCATGCTTCATGACTCAGCTGCTGAAATTAGAAGCCCAGAAGCAAGAACCCCAGCACCCTGAACCAGAGCTATCTGGATGTGACACCATATATCGATGATAGGAGTGGAGTAAATGGATTTCCAGGCCAGTTTACATGGCATATGCTATATTCTGAGTATGGATGTATGGATGTTACTCCACCCTCATTCTAGAATCAAGTCTAATTTATTAAGGAGGGCTTTTCCAATCTTATTTTTCCTGGAGAAAGTTTGTGGTAGTTCCATCCCCTAATGTCCTTTAAGTCGGCTCTCCTTTTTTTCCCCCGGCTCAAAAGAGATGCTGGCAAGAGCACAGGAGAGGCAGGTCACCAGCAGACGGATTATGTTGGATCTATTTCTTGCACACCTCAGCTTGAAAAAAGTTACCATTTTTTTCTTTCCTCCTTGCCAGATCTGCCATTTGTCCTCAGCATCTGTTACAGAGTAATGCCTTTTGATATGTAAGGGGGAGAAGGTAGGGGGGCGGAGGGAGATGATAAAAAAAGGAAACTAGAGCCTGTCATATTTTGTTAGATTCCTGGGTCCTGGGGAAAGTGTTTGCTGCTTTCAGCATGCCTGCAGGGTAGCAAAGGTTTAAAAGCTGTAGCCGAGGATGCTGAGGGAACAGCAGAGCTTCCTGATGAATAAGTTATTAAAACAGAGCCATGCAGAGCACACAAACAGTTTGAGGGTACGGCAAACAGCAAGAGCCCAGGTTGCCATTGGAGGAAGGGGCCATTCTCTTCCCCCATCTTGCTGGAAACTGCCTGGGTCAACGGAGGCTCAAAGGACAACCAATGTAAGAATTTTGGCATCGTATCAGGCCCTTCATCCATGTAACTCAGCAATCCAGTCTTCTCAAGAGGGGCCAGGCAGTTTCCTCTGGGACATTCACAATCCGGGCACGATGGTGTGATATCCCTGTCCTGTCATTTGCCCTGGACATCTGGGCCATGAGGGCAAACCTGCCTCTGAGCACAGCAGCTGGGCTTTTGGCAGTCTAATTAAAAGCCAGCCCTGTTCTCTGTGTATTCATCTCATCCCTTTTAAAAGTCGCTTAGATTAGCTGCTCTCATTGCATCCTGTTGTAGGGAGTTCCATCATTAGTGTTGTTGTTGTTGTTGTTGTTATTTATTACATTTGTATACTGCCCGATAGCCAAAGCTCTCTGGGTGGTTTACAAAGATTATAAACATTAAAAATACAGTATACAGAGAATAAAAGCCATTTACATAAAAACACACACAGACAATATACACAGGAGAACATATATCTAAAACAACTTCAGATAAGCAAACTCAAGCAAACAACCATAACCATAACACAATCCAGGATTGATTAAAACTTATCATATGCTGCCAAATGCCTGGGAGAAGAGAAAGGCCTTAACCTGGCACCGAAAAGATAACCATGTTGGCGCCAGGCAGGCCTCATCAGGGAGATCATTCAATAATTTGGGGGCTACCACTGAGAAGGTCCTCTCCCTTGTTGCTGTCTTCTGAGCTTCCCTCGGAGTAGGCTGCCAGAGGAGGACCTTAGATGTTGAGCGTAGCGCATGGGTATGTTCGTGTCAGAAGCAGTGCTCTGTCAGGTATTGTGGTCCCAAGCTGTGTAAAGCTTTATAGGTTGAAACCAGCACCTTGAATCGGGCTTGGAAACATACATGTTCGGACCTTCTGGTCCCCGTTATAAATCTGACTGCCACATTTTGCACGAGCTGCAGCTTTTGAACCGTCTTCAAAGGCAGCCCCATGTAGAGTGTTGTTGTTTATTTGTTCAGTCGCTTCTGACTCTTCGTGACTTCATGGACCAGCCCACGCCAGAGCTTCCTGTCAGCCGTTGCCACCCCCAGCTCCCCCAAGGTCGAGCCCATCACCTCCAGAATATCATCCATCCATCTTGCCCTTGGTCAGCCCCTCTTCCTTTTGCCTTCCACTTTCCCTAGCATCAGCATCTTCTCCAGGGTATCCTGTCTTCTCATTATGTGGCCAAAGTACTTCAGTTTTGCCTTGAATATCATTCCCTCATGTGAGCAGTCTGGCTTTATTTCCTGGAGTATGGACTGGTTTGATCTTCTTGCAGTCCAAGGCACTCTCAGAATTTTCCTCCAGCACCACAGTTCAAAAGCATCTATCTTCCTTTGCTCAGCCTTCCGTATGGTCCAGCTCTTGCAGCCATAGGTTACTACGGGGAATACCATTGCTTTAACTATGCGGACCTTTGTGATGTCTCTGCTCTTCACTATTTTATCAAGATTTGTCATTGCTCTCCTCCGAAGAAGTAAAGGTCTTGCATTGCGGTAATTTAACTTGGAGATACCAGAGCATAGACAACTGAAGCGAGGTTTCTCCTGTCCAGATAGGGGCATAGCTGGGCCACCCACCGAAGCTGGTAGAAGGCACTCCATTCCAGTGAGGCCACCTGAGCCTCAAGTGACAAATATGGCTCAAGGAGAACCCCCAAGCTATGAACCTGCTCCTTCAAGGGGAGTGCAACCCCATCCAGAACAGGTTGAGCACCCTCCATCTGGTCAGAAGAACCACCCACCCTTCCATAAGACGACGATGATTTTAAAGTAAGCCTTAATCATTAGGATTGCCAGGCTTGAAAGAGCCGAAGGGCCATGCAAGCCAAGCCCGTGGCTGCATTCTCAAGGCAATCCCTCCCCCACAACACTTGCTTCCTTAGGCATCCAGACTTGAATGCCCCGTAAGCAGAGGATGTTAAACAAGGGGCACAACATTGAGGTGACTTAGGGGAGCCAAGCTCCAAAGCAAATTTATTTATTGTTGATATGCCACTTGTCCTCCAAGGTGCCCAAGATGGTGTACATTTTATTGTCTTCCTCTCCATTTTATCCTCACAACAACCCTGTGAGGCAGGTTAGGCTAAGAGACATAGGAGCATTGGAAGCCGCCTTATACTGAGTCAGACTATTGGTCCATCTAGCCCAGTACTGTCAACACTGACTGGCAGCGGCTCTCCAGGGTTTCAGGCAGGATTCTTTCCTCGCCCTACTTGGAGAAGCTGGGGATCGAACCTGGGACCTTCTGCATGCAAAGCACGTGCTCTGTCACACTGAGCTGTGGTCCCTCCCTATTCAGTGACTGGCCCAGTCACCAGTGAGCTTCATGGCCAAGCAGGGACTAGAACCCGGGTCTCCCAAGTCCCAGCCTAATGCTCTAACCCCTACACTACCCTAGCTTGCAAGACTAAAAGTCTTGCTACACAGACTGTTGCTCCATAGAGCACAGCGCTGTTGAGCAGCAATATTGAGCTGAACACATTTTGACACAGCACACAGCTATCTGGGTAAAACTGAAAGCTTTTCGAGAAACTGGGGGTGGGGAGCGAGAAGCATAGCAGCATTCTTTCTTTACAGGCAATGTAACCAGCACCCTGTCAGTCAAGTGGAGAACACAAAGCTGCCTCCGAGATCAAAAGAGAAGTAAAGGGATGATTTAACATGCATTAGAAAGACTGTTACTTGTGAAAAGGCCCTTTCCCCTTTCTTGGTAATAACATGAATTGATACGCCAATTTGCATCTGGTTTACCAAAGAGGCTCTTGTAGATTGCATATAGATATGGTTATCTATTTGGGGTGGGCATGGGAGTTACCTTTTTTATTTCTGATTTATTTTTTTTTAATGGAAATTTGATTGAGATTTAGAAACACCCCACTAGAAAAAGCTACGGGGATTAAAAGAGAGTGCGTGGTGAAAAGACTGAATGAAAACCATGATGAAGAAAGAAAAATATCAAGGGAATTGTATGTTAACTTGCGCTATCTTGTGAGTGTACGCAATATGTTCTAAGGCCTAGAACCAGGGGATATGTGTGTGTGTGAGGAGTAGTAACAGTAGTAGAAAAGGAAGAAGAAATCAAAACCTCCCTCTAGAATCTGGTAGAATTGCAAGACTTGGGTGTGTTCATATCATCGATTAATTGGAGGCACGAAGTCCCAGGGCCTCCAGATAGAGAAGGGGATGTATGCAGACACTTTCCAAACCCTTGCAGTTTTAGAATCATTAAGGACCTAAGGGTGCAATCATATGCATGCCTAGACAGAAAAAAGTCCTCCAACTCCCAACTTGCCCCATGCATACGATTGCGCTTTTAAGGAAGCATTTGAGTAAATAAAATAAAAGTATGGCTTATCAGTAAGTTGTCTACAATTAAGTGATGTGGTGATAGTGAGAGGATAGGAGAAAGAGAGAGGACAGCTCTAAATCTGGGTGTTGAATCACTTTCAGCCTGAAAGCCAAATTCCTTTTAAGAGAAGCTCTTGGGGAGGAGTGCGTTCCAGTAGTGGGCGGGGCTGAAGACAAAAGGGGCAGGGCCATATTACCAGCATATTTTAGTTTAGAGCTCTTGCTATGAGTAACTAAGCCTTAGAAGAGCCATGTCAACCTTTTAGAATGGGGGGAAATGGCACAAAAGCCAGGAAACTACCAAAGGATTGGTGGTTGGGGGAAAGGGTGCATGGCCATCTGGGGAACCCGGAGGGCTGGATTGGGACCCCAGGAGAGCCAGATTTGGCCCCTGGGCCTGAGGTTTTGCACCCCTGCTCTAAAGGTACTAGGGGATGTGGCAGAGTCATGGAGGAGGTAGGGTATTTATTTTACATTATTTTTTGTCCGCTGTTAAGGGTGGAACCCTGTTAATATCTGTCAGCGGCTACGAGTCGTGGCTATATGGGATCTTCCGGTTCAGAAGGAGCGTGTGCTACTGAATACCAGCCACCTACTAGTGGCTACTAGTCCTGATGGCTCTTTGCTGCCTCCAGTAGCAGAGGCAGTTGTCAAGGGCTCCTTGGAGGGCTCTCTCAGTCTAATCTAGTAGCCAAGTCCAGACGCAGACAAAGGGATTCTTTTCAAAGCTTTATTCTTCTCTTACAACTTAACAACTCTACAGGTAGCAACTAGATCTGAGCAGCAGCATCCCTATGCCCTAAGTTGGAACAGTTGGTCCCCGTTTGAAAGGCAATTACTGGCAGACCCCTGAATATAAGGACCAGGGAGAATCCCTCCCCTTTTCCCTTGGATTTTCTGGGTGCAACCGTTCTTTGAGCGCCAACCGGGTGCTACGCCTCCTTTCCGCGCTCTCCATTTGGCGCCACTCTCTGCGTCTGCGCCGCACATCTAACCAGTCTGCTATCGGTGCTGGGTCACTCCCTGGACTGCTTTCTAATCTAGGAATGTTGGTGGGAGGAATCTCTGTCAGCTGCGGGCCCTGGGAAAAAGGGACGCGCTCCTCTCCCAGGAGCGACTGCTCTTCCTCTGAATCAGAACTACTCTGGGATTCTATGGGCTCAGTGTCCACCCTGACACCAGTATGCCTATGTACAACAGGTGCTGGGGAAGGTGCTGTTGCATTCATGTCTTGCTTGTGGGTTTCCCATGAGCAGCTGGTTGGCCACTGTGTGAACAGAATGCTGGACTAGATGGACCTTGGTCTGATCCAGCATAGTGCTTCTTTTGTTCTTCTGAGACATTTTTCTCCCATTCTCATAATACTAGAACCCAGTGGGGTCATCCCATGAAGCTGGTTGGTGGGAGATTCAGAACAGATAAGGACCTCTTCACACATGGAATTCACTTCCACAAGACATGATGATGGCCACCCATTTGGACAGCTTTAAAGGGGGGGCTAGACAAATTCCTGGCAGAGAAGGCTACTAGTCCTGACTATGTGCTCCCTCCAGTACCAGAGGCAGTGAGCCTATGTACACCAGTTGCTGGGGAACATGGGTGGGAGGGTGCTGTTGTGCTCATGTCCTGCTTGTGGGTTTCCCACAGGCAGTTGGTTGCTGCTTGGCCACTGTGGGGAGCTGGATGCAGCGCTGGATGGACCCTTGGTCTGATCCTGCAGCAGGTCTCTTCTGTTCTTACCATATTCAAGAGAAACAGGAACCAGTAGCTTGACAAGGTTCTCTAGGCCCGCAGTGGGCAGAAGATAGGTCGCGGTCCACCTCTGGACCAGTGGTCAGTTTCTGGTGGACCACTGCACTGCATCAAAGTGATCTTGATGCAGTGCAGTGATCCACCAGAAACAATTCAAAGTGATCTTGATAGACTGGAGCGCTGGGCAGAAAACAACAGAATGACATTGAATAGGGATAAATGCCAAGTTCTGCACCTAGGAAAAAGAAACCAAATGCACAGTTACAAGATGGGGGATACGTGGCTCAACAACACGACAAGCGAGAAGGATCTTGGAATTGTTGTCGATCACAAGCGGAATATGAGCCAACAATGTGATGTGGCCATGATAAAATAGTGATGTGCCATTTTGGGCTACATTAATAGAAGCATAGCTTCCAAATCCCGGGAAGTACTAGTTCCCCTCTACTCAGCACTGGTTAGGCCTCATCCTGAGTATTGTGTCCAGTTCTGGGCACCACACTTTAAGAAGGATGCAGACAAGCTGGAGAGGGTTCAGAGGAGGGCAACAAAGATGATCAGGGGACTGGAAACAAAGCCCTATGAAGAGAGACTGAAAGAACTGGGCATGTTTAGCCTTGAGAAGAGAAGACTGAGGGGAGATATGATAGCGCTCTTCAAGTACTTGAAAGGTTGTCACAGAGAAGAAGGCCAGGATCTCTTCTTGATCATCCCAGAGTGCAGGACAGGGAATAATGGGCTCAAGTGACAGGAAGCCAGATTCCAGCTGAACATCAGGAAAAACTTCCTGACTGTAAGAGCAATACAACAATAGAACCAATTACCTGGGGAAGTGGTGGGCTCTCCCACACTGGAGGCCTTCAAGATGAGGCTGGACAGCCATTTGTCAGGGATGCTCTGACTTGGATTCCTGCATTGAGCAGGGGGGTTGGACTCGATGGCCTTGTAGGCCCCTTCCAACCCTACTACTATTCTATGATTTTGTTCTATTCTATATTCTATGATTCTGTCTGCTGGTTGTGGGGATTCTTGCAGACAATGGGTTGGATCTAGACGTAGTCATACTTATAGTAGGCCTGATGAAATCAGTGGGACTTAAGCTAGTCATGAAGTCTGGAATCCAGGCAGGCCTTGGCTGGGATCTAGCAAGGTGCTTCTGTATGTTCTTAACCAAAAGTGCACATTCAGGGTTATGCAGCACAGATCAATGAAGAGGTCCTGAGTATGCTCTCTTGCTTTGGACATTTGGAATCAAGAGTAGACCCTTGGATTCTAGAAAAGAAGAAAAAGACTCTTCAGGACTTGTCAGCTCATCCATCCTTTGGACTGTGTGTCTCTGAATCTTTCCTGGATCCAGTATCTGAAGCACGTCTGGATGCAGTGTCTCATACCTTGCTGTCCTGAACTCATTTCTGTTAAATGAGTACTAGAGGGGAGACAAAGCTAGTGCAGGTAGAAGATGCGGCAGACACATGTGGAGTGGGAGTCTTCTCTTGCTGTCTTTGGTTGTTCCAGTCTTCATTTTGAGACAAGGCTGGCACTCATGGACAACATCTGGAAAACTGTGTGTGAGAGACCCGTGGGAACAACCACTTAAATGTGTTTAATCAGAACGATGTTGGTATTCAGGGTTGGACAATGGATCAACCACCACTACTACCACCACCTTAATTTGTATACCACTTCCACATAAATGTGGGATCCTGGACCTAAAGCCCAGCCTCCGTGGCTGGTTCGTTCCGGGTGTCTGAGTAGGGTCAGAGCTCCTTCTCACTGTGGGAGGCATGCGTTACTTGAACGTGCCCTTCCATATTAGAAGGAGCAGAGAGACCAGTTTCAGTTTTTAAGCCAGAGTTGGGCAAGTTGTGGCTATCCAGATGTTTTGGCCTACAACTCCCAACATCCCTCACCATTGGCTATACAGGGTAGGTTGATAGGAGTTGTAGGCCAAAACATCTGAAGGGCCACAAGTTGCCCACTCCTGTTTTAAGTGCTGATTGAAGGGGTGGCAGGTTTAGGTAAGTGGGAAGCCATCAAATGGAGGCAAAGCTCAGAGCTGACAGAGCAAGGGAGTGGAGCTGTAGTGACTGTATGAAGGAGGATGGCTTGTTCACCTTCAGTCATTTCACGCCTTCTTCCCTGTGGCATGTGTCCCTATGTGTCTGCGCATGGTGAGCTAGGGGCGGGGGGGGGCACCACAGTGTCATGAATTGTTAGGGAATACATTTGTCAGCAACAGGATAGGAGCTAGTAAGAAGAGGAGGGGAGGGTTGCCATAACAGAACTGGTGACCGTCTTTTACTTATTGATGGGATTTCTCCATCTCACTTGGCAGAGAGAGATGACAGCAACAGCATTGGGGGCAGATAAGACAAGGTTAAATATTCATTATGCTACCGGGTCTCTAAACGCTCCTCGGGCTGGCTGCTCAGTAAGGCCCAAGGGCTCTGGAGTCAACTTGCCAGATGGGAAGAGTTTGACCCACTTCGTGTCCGTTATGGGGTGCTGGGCAAGTGAGGCATTTATTTTCCCTTTTGGCTATGAAATTGCTCTTTGTGGTTCTGCGGGTTAGACCCCAGGTGAATTTGGGTAAGGCCCAGTCAGTTTTCCCTTGCAGCACATCCCACTCTGCTTCTGCCCAGTGCATTAACGGATCCTCTTGCTAGCAGAGGGACTGAAGGAGCTGCCCTAAACCCCTCCAGTTGATCATCTGCCACTGTGTAGAATTGTGGAATACTAAAGGGTCCCTGGACTGTGTCATCTGAGCTGCAGCAAATCTGTGGCATTGTAAGGAGGAGCAAACTCTTCCCATTTGGCCCCAATGACTGCCGGGGGGTGGGGGGCTGCAGGAAGCGTTCCTTGCCTTTGTTGGGGTAGCTCTTCAGCCTTTCTGCTTCCCTGTTGCAGGTTTGGGAGATGTTCCTGAGCCCCCAAGCTCCCCGGGTCAATGTCTTCATGGCTGTGCCTACCATTTATGCCATGCTGACTGAATATTACAACAAGCACTTCTCTCAGCCTCACGTCCGGGATTTCATTCGTGCTGTCTGCCAGGAGAATATCCGGTAGGTGAGACCTGCCTGTGAACTGGAGGGAGAACTCGAGCCGTGCTTCCCACTCTCATGGCCCTCCAGCCTGTATTTAGCTGTAAAATGGGAAGTTTTGTTGTTGTTGTTCAGTCGTTCAGTCGTGTCCGACTCTTCGTGACCCCATGGACCATAGCACGCCAGGCCTTCCTGTCCTGCGCTCTCTCCCGGAGCGTGCTCAAGTTCATATTCATTGCATCCGCGATGCTATCTAGCCATCTCATCCTCTGCCGTCCCCTTCTCCTTTTGCCTTCAGTCTTTCCCAGCATCAGGGTCTTTTCCAGGGAGTTTTCTCTTCGCATTAGGTTGCCCCCTGCCCCCAATCCCAGAAGCCCTGCTCCTGTATCAGAGTGTGTCACTGGTTAGCCATTGATGAAAGAAAGGCATTTTTTTCATTTCAAAAGCCCTCTGCGTGCAACCAGTTCATATATCTGGCAGCAGCGATCTGTCCTGTGTAGAGTATAATCCCACTCAACACATGCTCAGGTTCTAGAGCAGATTTTTACAAGCCTTCCCTTCCCTGAATTTAAGCATGTCAATTGTTTCTTCTGTTTACCAAAGGCACACTAGCCTGGCTGGAGGGTAGGTTATGCCCACATAGGTGAGGGATCAATCCAACTAATAAACAAAGTACAAGTGCTGGTCTTAAATTTAAAGCCTTACCAGTCTGCCCTCGGGTCTGGTGGTGCTGCTGCTGAATGCCAGGTCGGCCCAAAATAAGACCTCCCTCATCCATGATTTGATTGTGGATGAGGGGGCTGACCTGGCATGTATTACTGAGACCTGGGTGGGGGAACTGGGAGGGGTCACTCTCTCCCAGCTGTGCCCTCCTGGGTACTCAGTGCAGCACCAACACCGACTTGAGGGTCGGGGAGGGGGGGTTGCCGTGGTCTATAGGAATTCAATCTCCCTCTCCAGGCTTCCTGCTCATTTGAGTGCAGATCTTGAGTGTCTGTACCTTGTGTTGGGTACCTGGGACAGATTAGGGATTCTGTTGGTGTACCGCCCACCCCGCTGCCCATCAGACTCCCTGCCTGAGCTGACGGAGGTGGTCTCGGACTTGGTGTTGTGGACCCCCAGGATGATGGTCCTGGGGGATCTCAACTTCCATGCTGAGGCCGCTGTATCCGGGGCGGCTCAGGACTTCATGGCCGCCATGACAACCATGGGGCTGTCCCAACATGTCATTGGCCCAACGCATATAAAAGGACACACGCTTGATCTGGTTTTCTCGACTGGGCAGGAGGATGGTGATCTGAAAGTAGAGGAATTAACATCTGTCCCTTTGTCATGGTCAGATCACTTCCTGCTGAGGTTTAGACTTCTGGCGGCCTTTCCCCTCTGCAAGGGTGGGGGACCTATTAAAATGGTCCGCCCTCGGAGATTAATGGATTCCGATGGATTCCAGAGGGCTCTGGGGGATTTTCCTGCTGGTATGGCTGGTGCTCCTGTTGAAGCCCAGGTCGCTCTGTGGAATGCAGAGATGACTCAGGCGGTTGACACGATCGCACCCAAGCGCCCTCTCCCTCTGAGCAGAGCCCGGCCAGCTCCTTGGTATACACCTGAGCTGAGGGCAATGAAGCAAGAGGGGAGACGGCTAGAACGCAGGTGGAGGAAAACTTGTGCTGAGTCTGACCGAACACAGGTAAGAGCCCACTATCGAGCCTACTCTGTGGCGGTGAGGGTGGCAAAGAGGCAGTTCTTTTCCACCAGCATTGCATCTTCTCAGTGTCGCCCGGCGGAGCTTTTCCGAGTGGTTCGCGGCCTGTTACATTCTGGGCCAGGGAGAGAGACGGTGGAACCCTCGGTAGCACGCTGTGACGGGTTTGCGCGGCACTTTGAGGATAAAGTCGCTCAGATTCGTCATGAATTGGACACCACGATTAATGCAGTTCCATTGGTAGAGGCGTTCAGAGCACCGTCTGGTCCAGTTTTATTGGATGAGTTTCAGTTACTGAGGCCTGAGGATGCGGACAAGGTGCTTGGCCAAGTCCGATCGACCACTTGTGTGCTTGACCCTTGCCCTTCATGGCTTATTAAATCAAACAAGGAGGGGTTGTCCGGCTGGGTCCAGGAGGTTGTAAATTCCTCCTTGAGAGAGGGAGTGGTGCCTGCCGCTTTAAAAGAGGCAGTAATTAGACCACTCCTGAAAAAGCCTAACCTGGACCCAGAGGATGTTAACAATTATAGGCCAGTGGCCAACATCCCCTTCCTGGGCAAGGTGCTTGAGCGGGTGGTTGTAGGACAGCTCCAGGCACTCTTGAATGAAACGGATTATCTAGATCCATTTCAATCGGGCTTCAGGCCTGGTTTTGGAACAGAAACTGCCTTGGTCGCCCTGTGGGATGACCTCTGCCGGGAGAGGGACAGGGGGAGTGCGACCCTGTTGATTCTCCTGGACCTCTCAGCGCCTTTCGATACCATCGACCATGGTATCCTTCTGGATAGGTTGTCTGGGTTGGGAGTTGGAGGCACTGCACTACAGTGGTTCCGCTCCTACTTGGACGGCCGATTCCAGAAGGTGGTGCTGGGGGATTATTGCTCTGTGCCATGGCAATTGTGCCATGGGGTTCCACAGGGCTCTATTCTATCCCCCATGCTGTTTAACATCTACATGAAACCGCTGGGGGAGGTTATCCGGAGGTGTGGGCTGAGGTGCCATCAATATGCGGATGACACCCAGCTCTACCTCGCTTTCTCATCAAACCCAGGTGAGGCAGTGGCTGTTCTGAACCAGTGCCTGGGCACGGTAATGGACTGGATGAGGGCCAATAAACTGAAACTCAATCCAGACAAGACGGAGGTACTGTTAGTGGGTGGTTCGTCTGCCCGGCTAGGTGATAATCAACCTGTTCTGGAGGGGGTTGCACTCCCCCTAAAGGATCAGGTTCGTAGTTTGGGGGTGCTCTTGGATCCAGAACTGTCACTTGAGGCACAGGTGAACTCAGTGGCACGGAGCACTTTTTATCAGCTTAGGCTGGTATACCAACTACGCCCTTATCTGGACAGAGATAGCCTAGCTACAGTTATCCATGCTCTGATAACTTCTCGTCTGGATTACTGCAATGCGTTATACGTGGGGCTGCCTTTGAAAACGGTCCGGAAACTTCAGCTGGTCCAAAATAGGGCAGCAAGATTGTTAACAGGGACTGGCCTGCGAGCTCATATTACGCCAGTACTTTTCCAGCTGCACTGGCTGCCGGTCCATTTCCGGTCCCGATTCAAAGTGCTGGTGTTAACATTCAAAGCCCTTAACGGCTTGGGGCCAGGTTACCTGAAGGATCGCCTCCTCCCATATGTGCCTGCCCGGACCTTAAGATCATCATCAGCGGCCCTTCTCCGTGAGCCCCTGCCAAAGGAAGTGAGGCGGGTGGCTACTAGGAGGAGGGCTTTTTCTGTTGTGGCACCCCGGCTCTGGAATGAGCTCCCTAGTGAGGTTCGCCTGGCGCCTACATTGTACTTCTTTCGGCGCCAGGTGAAGACCTTTTTATTTTCCCAGGCATTTTAGCTTTCTAAATTTTTATCTTTGCTGTTTTAAATCTGTATTTTAAACTCCTGTACTGCTGCTAGGTTTTACTGTGGTTGTATTGTTATATTGTGGTTTTAATGTTCTATATATTTTAAATTGTTTTATTGTGTGTTGTTTGGTTTTAATTTTTGTGAACCGCCCAGAGAGCTTCGGCTATTGGGCGGTATAGAAATAAATAAATAAAATATAAATAAATATATAAATAAAGCCCTGCATGGCGTAGAACCCAGATATTTGTTGGACTGCCTTCTCCTGTATCAATCCTCCATCTACTGAGATCATCACCTGGGGCCATTCTCCCGATACCCCTGCCCTGGAGAGAGTCTTTTCAGTGGTGGCTCCTTGCCTCTGGAATGCCTTCTCCAGGGAGGTCCACCTGGAGCCCTTTTTATTTAGTAAGTCGAACATAGTGAAAAATCATGAAGGGAATGCTGCTGATCAGCAGGTGACCTTGGCTCCTCTTAAAGTTGCTGAGACCTGCCCAGCTGTTTCTGAAAGTATGTAGAGCGGATGGTCCTAGGAGCCGTAAAGCTGCCCCTGCAAATTACACAGTCCCGTTTTCTAGATTCCCATGAATGCCTTCTCTTTGCACCCCTCTGAAGCTCTCTAAGGAAGATTGCAGTGTTTGCAATGAATTAAACTGCCCAGGGAGACTGCAACATTTCCTTCCTTGGAGGTTTTTGGAAGGCTGGGCCAGGCACCTGGGGGCGGGGGTGATACTTTAGGGATAGGACGTTCTGCTTTAGGGCAGGAGGTGGACTACACGGTCGTCTTCCAAATGTGCTGATTCTCTGATTCTGCACAGCTTTCTCTCCGAGATAGGAGAATAAGGGCTCCAGCTTATTCTCCAAGCTAACCTCCTACTATCTTGCTAAAAGCCATCTGTCGCATCTCTGCTCCCAGCTTGGGTTCCAAGATGTAGCTGCAAAGCCCCTTTTCTGTTCTGGCAGGCGCCCAGGCCTTGTCCGGCTGCCACCACTTTGTAACAGTGAATGCCATCCTGTTTTTCCCTCTCGTTGTGTGACGATTGCCAAGGGGCATCTTGCTTTGGGGCAGGCTGCCCTAGAGGGTGGCATGGCCAGTACATTTTGTATTCCTGGCCGCTGTGGAGTTGCTTTCTCTGCTACGTATTGCCCAGAGGCTGTTCCTGCACCCCATGTGGCACGCAGGGAGCTGCCTTACTGAGTCAGACCGCTAGTCCATCTAGCCCAGCGCTGTCGACACTGACCAGCAGCAGTGGCTCTCCAGGGCTTCCGTCTTTCCTGGCCCTACCTGGAGATGCCGTGGATTGAACCTTCTGCATGCAAAGGTGTGAATAGCACCCCTTGCAACCTCTGTTGAGGTTATTGGCATTTATTGCTTATGATTAACATTTATATACCACCTTATTTGCTAAAAAAAAAAAACCCATCAAGGTGGTGCACAACAATTTAAAATAATAGAACCTTAACAGAATAAAAAACAAGAACATTAAGAACCGTAAAACACTGACCTGATTCGTACGTTGTGACGACAGTTCCTGGGTTGTTTAACCCAGGAATTGTGTGGACGAGTGGAGTGTGTGAGCTGCATGCTGATTGTCTCCATTTTTAATTAACAACCCAGGAAGACCCCATTCCTGGATTCCTTCATGATGTGGAACTCTGGGTTGTTTATGGGTTAAACAACCCAGAGCTAACCCAACAATTGCCCACTGTTTGTGGTTGAGTTACTGCTGGGTTGTTAAACAACTCAGTGTTTCCAGGTTCCCACATTACGAAACAACCCAGGAATGGGGGTGTTCCTGCGTTGTGAATTAAATGCAAAGAGGATGAGCTCACAGCTTGCACGCTCTGCTCGTCCCCCCAATTCCTGTGTTAAACAATCCAGGAATTGCTGCTGTGACATGCGAGCCGGGCCATTAAAACTACCACATAATCTAAAATGCCAAATTAGAAAGATGTGTCTTCACACAGTTTCTAAAAGCCAAGAGGTGAGGGGGTGAGGTGCAGTCCTAGTTCTTGAGGCAGTGCATTCCAGTTGGGAGCAATGCAGGAGAGAGCCCTTTCACACATGCCCGGCAAACAGGCCTCTGTGGGTAATGGTGTCCTTGTCTCCTTAATACCAGGCAGGTTTATAACAAGACAAGCGATCCCTTAGAATCCATCCCAAGGGGTGTGTGGGGTGGGGGTGGGGGGCTGGCACTGAGCTCCCCCGTTCAAGGCAGTACTGCTGGAAACCCCATCCCCTGCCTATGCCTACATGGCTCTGAACAGATGTTGCCTGCGCTGCATTGTGAAGGGGCTTAACCCAAGCTGGCATTCCCGCTTGCAGGTTGATGGTGTCTGGATCCGCAGCCCTCCCTGTGCCTGTCCTGGAGAGGTGGAAGAGCATAACCGGGCACACACTGTTGGAGAGATATGGGATGACGGAGGTTGGGATGGTGTTTTCCAACCCGCTGCATGGCTCTCGTGTCCCAGGTGAGAATCTAGCAAGGGTTTGCAAGCTGTCGCTTGGAAGCTGGGCATAATAGCAAAAACTTTTTTCCCCCTCCCCTTTTTTGCCCACATCACAATCAAACACAGATCAGGGCTATGCTAACAAAGGAAGGGGACAGTGATTCTGAGAGAAAGCAATGTCTTCTCCAAGGCCATGCAGTGATTCTGAGGCAGAGGTAGCACTTGATCCCGGGTCTCGTAAATGCACATCCACTTCTCTACCTATGCAGGGGTACAGAACCTCAGGCCCAGGGTCCCAATCCATCCCTCTGGGATTCCCCACATGGCCAGGTCACTTCCCCTGCCCCCCCCCCCTTTGTTTGGTGGTTTCCCAGGTTTGGGGCAGTTTTCCCCGTTCTAAAAGATTGACGTGCCTCCCCTAAGGCTTAGTGACTGGCAATAAGAGCTTTAAGCTACAATAGGCTGGTATTTTTGGCCCCACCCACCACTGGAATGCGGCCCCCGAGAGCTTGTCCAAAATGAATTTGGCCCTTGGCTGAAAGAGGTTCTGCACCTTTTTCACCTGCATCAGAAACCTGCTCTTGGCGACCCTGCTAACATGGGCAGGAGGACGTGAGCCTTCCAGCTAACCTGCAGTTGTTCATTCCCAGCCAGGGCAGAACTGGGCGTGAGAAGTTCTGTTGCGCTCTGATGCAGAGGAAGTGCGGCACTGCTGTGCCTTGCTTGCTCTCGTGCTCTCTTTCTCTTCCGGCACCTTCCGCCCTTACTTGGTCCTTTTTCCTCTGACCTTTCTTAGTTTGGGACATGATTATTACAAGTTGCAAATGTTTGTGAAGGAAGCTGAGCTTAGAAAGTGTGGACTGCTTTGGGCACAGCTGCCCACCTTGACAATTAAGAGCACATAACTATATCAAGGCACCTATAAACATATGCTTTATACTAGGGGTGGGCAGAAGAAAGATCTCCAGATGTTTTGGTCCAACTCCCAGAAGCCTCTACCAGCTTGGCCAATGATCAGGAATGCTGGGAGTTGAAGTCCAAAACCTCTGGAGATCTACTTTCTGTCCACCTCTGCCTTATACTGTGTCAGACATTGATCCATCTAGCCTGCTCCTGTCAACTCTTGACTAACGGTGGCTCTCCAGGGAAGCTATTGTGCTCACGTCTTGCTTGTGTGTTTCCCAGAGGCATCTAGTTGGCCACTGTGGGAATGGGCTGCTAGTCTAGATGGGCCTTTGGTCTGATCCAGCACCTTATGTTCTTATGAATTGAATCTGGAACTTTCTGTATGCAAAGCATGTGCTCAACCACTGAGCTGTGGCCTCTCCGCTGATCCTAAAAAGTTACCTGTTTTTGCTGCACAGTGCCTACTATTTGGTATTCTATCTTTCTGGCTGGTCCTGGTCACCTCCAGGGATCTTTTTCAGGGCTGCTGGCATTATCTGGACCAGCAGAACTCTCACCCTCAGATACGTCATCAGCTGTGATGCCTGGAAATTGTTCCCAGGAGGAATGGAAGCTCTTTCTGCCATCATGCCATAGTGTAAAGAGGAACACAAGATAGAACCAGCTGCAGCCAGATTTCCTTATGGCTAACCAGAGGAGACGGGGCGATGAAACACCCTGAGCACACGGCTGCATCTTTTCAGGTTTAAGGTCTTCAGCTACAGCAGCCCTGTCACCATAAAAGTGCTCCCAGTGCCATGGCACTCTTCCGTTGCTCTCGTGTTCAGCAGTAGGATATATGCCAAGAGTCTCCCTAGGGACAAAGATGAAAAAGAAGCGAGATGCTGAGGTTGACACAACACAGACAAAAGAGAATAATTAGAACAACCAAAAGCTTCAGGAGTGGACAGCTAGCGCTGCGGGGTATGGAGTCAGCAGGCAGAACAAGAAAACCCAACCCCAAGTCAGTTCCCAAAGAGCCTCACTATAGAGGCTTCTCTCTGTGGCACAGACTCCCACGCCTGGGTAGCCGAGCTCCATATTAAAAAAGGCTTTTGGAAGGAAGTTGAACAGAGAGACAAGGTGCTCAAGGAAACCGTCAGCTCATGCCCTCTGTCGACCTCCATTGGGAACCAGCACAGGAAGTGTCCAAGATGCCCACCTGTGTGCAGGATGACTCGTTCATTCCAAAGGAAGGAGCAGATCTGCCCTTGTAAAGGAATGTGCTTCACAGATCTGTTTTCTCTGTTGGAATGACAAGGAAAGTGGTTGTGTCCAGGCACGTCACTGTGTCTTGGAGCTTTTTTTCACTTGCAAGCATGAATGCAGTATATTTTTCACCTTGAATTTATTTTATAGGACTGGCAAAATATTTATATATTTCACCTCCTGCTGTCTTGGCCATTTGCAGAGGCATCCACCTCCCTGTCTATCTGCCCGCTCCCTTGGCTCCAGGGACCGTGTTCTGTCATCTGTAAGGTCCCTGACACTTCTGCTCTCAAGGTGCTGAGATCTAAAGGTCCAGGGGAGCCTTCTGTTTGAAAGGAGAGGAGATGAAAGATTTGGAGATAAATGTTTTACTTGTACATGGTTAAAACCCTGTTTAAAATGCTTCTGTTTTCTGCAGCACTCTCTCACTCTCTCTCTCTTGTCCCCCTGGTGTTGTTACTGTGAAGGGGGATGAATAATTCATGGCCAGCGAATGCCTCACTGGGCCTAATCACCACTTTAATTGGAGGTTTAGATCAGAGGCGGCTAATAGCTCTTACAGCAGGGACTCCATAGATTGTTGACAGGGAGAGTGCTGCGAGCCTTATCGTTGGCCTGTTTCAATTCTCCCAGGACACCACCACGCAGAACAGCATCCAGCTCCCCTGATACCAAAGGACACAGACCGCAGGGCCAATTAAATTTATCAGGGAAGAACTGACAACTAACTTAAACACCGGGTTGGGGGCGGTGGTGGGGACTGGTGGAGAACTAATAGGGTTGCTCCCTTCTCTGATGGCTGCCTGTCTCGGGTTGCCAGAGCTGATGCTTGGCTCGGCGCGCAGTGTGCCAGATGTCCAGGAGCTTATAAACCAAAGGAGAAAGAAAGAAAGAAAGAAAGAAAGAAAGAAAGAAAGAAAGAAAGAAAGAAAGAAAGAAGCAGCTATTTCTCCCCAGTTCTATGGTGAGATGCTGGGCAGGAATAAGGAGAAACCAAGTCTGTTTTTGCTCTGCTTTCTTAACTCTTGATCTACTTAGGATTGAATTCTCCTTCTCTCCCCTCCCCACCCCCAATCTTTGCTTACATCGCTGGGGAGCCAAATTGGACCTTCCGTTGCAGACTTAATTTTTAAATGTCATTGGGGACCGAGCAGTGCAAGTCATTGTCTTCACTCGAAGACTTTAATTGCACTGTCGTACTGGTATTGCTATAATTAACGTTGTCAGCATTTCCCAGCCTTTTATAGACCTCTGTTTTCAAAGGTTTGTCATTTTTGATCAGGAGAGGGAGAGAGAAAAAAGACCCTTTCTGGAAAGAGTGTGATAAGTCAGCTCTCAGCGGGGGCTTCTTTTATATATTGCATTTATTTTGGCAATACAGGAACAGAATTAAAGCACAAGAGACTTTTGTATGGTTTTTCTCTTGGGTGGGGAGAAAGGGGGACAATGTTGCATATTCTTGATGCAGACCTCCCTCTCTTTGCAATAATTAAATTGCTGTCATGTCTTCAGAGCACATGCAGTGGTTGTGAATCAGGCACACACGTGCAGCTTACTCAGGAAGAAGCACAAGCCATTGTTTCCTTCTTTTTTTAACTGGCGTTGGAAGAAACAGTGTCAAAACACTGCCGTGCTTTCAGATCCTGGGTGTTGGTGGCAGGAAGAACTTTTTCTTTCCTGATCAGTGCAGTAGCAATCCAAAGCCAATTAGGATCCATTTCAAGGGGTCATTTTCTGCAGATGCATTCACATGAAGAGGCTGTTGACAGGTCCCGTGGCCAGCCAGGCGACCTCTCCATCCATGTTTTCAGGGTGCAACTGGTGGCACCTCAGACAAATGCAGGAGGTCTTGTTCTGCTGGCCTCTGCTGGTATACAGCACCCTTGGCCCTTGGGTGTTTGTGTCTGCCAGCAGGGGTCTCCACCTCTGTTCTGAGCACATGGATGGAGCCAGGAGCTCAGTGAGAGCTGTTAATGCAGCAAAGATCTGGATGAAGACTTGAGTACTTAACACACTTGCTGACCCTGATTCATCAGTTGCAGCTGGGTCTGCTTCTTTATTGGCTAAAGCTGGGTCCTCCTCCTCATGAGTAGACCCTTCCTCATGAATAAACCCTAGGTGAAAGGGTCTTCTGGCAGCCCTGCAGGCGTTCTGACGATGCTTCTGAGTGTCCCACTTGGTCCATCGCTGCTGGTGCTCTGGAGAGCTGTGGGACGAGGGAGGAGAGTCAGGGACCCCAGCAGGGCTGGGACCTCCGGTTAGGCATCCCTGCAACAGGACTCTTCAAGCTGCCCTGTGTCTTCTGCGGGAATGTGTGCAGAGGGATAGAAATCCTCATCCTGATAGGAGGTCTCCCCTGGGGCAGCTGGGAACCTGACAACCTCTTCCTTGACTCGCTCTCTCCACTTACATCCAGGCTGCTGCACTGTAACCTCTTTGTGATGTTGATCCAAGCTAGCAAGCTGCACTGGACCCTGCATCTTTGGCATCAGGCCTACGCTGCCTCTTCTTTACCCCTATTTGGCTGTTCTCCTAAATCTCACAGGGAGCAGCTCCCTTCTTCAGAGCTTCCCCCTCTGATGCATGGAAGGCAGCAGGGCTGTGCGGGGGGGGGGGCACAGTGAAGCACAGCTGTGTGTTGCCCTCTGCCCCCCTGACACAATCAGAATCAAATGAGGGAAAAACCCAAATAGGGTCTTCGTGTTAAATGGGAAATGTGTGACCTTTCTCCTCCTGCTGCCCTGTATGTCTCTACTCCAGGACTGTTGAACTTTAGGCCCATGGGCCAAATCTGTCCAGCCTGGGGGCCCAACCTGTCCCTCAGGGGTTTCCTAGATGGCCACGTCCCATTTCCCTGGCCCCACCTCTTTTCTCCCAACCGCCAATCATTGCGTGGTTTCTGGGCTTTTGTGCAGTTTCTTCCCCATTCTAAAAGAGTTGAAATGCCTCTCCTAAGGCTTAGTGACTGGCAGGAAGAGCTTGCAGCTAAAACAGGCTGGCATTTTTTTGTATTCTGGCCTCCCCCCCGCCCCAGCCTTCAAGAGCTTCTCCCAAATTGAATTTGGCCCTCAGGCTGAAAGAAGTTCCATATCCCTACTCTACTCTCTCCAGGGAAAACCTCTGCTGAATTTCCCAGCTCCAGCCGGGGTTCCCTGCAGGGTGTGGACCAGCTGCCCTGACTCTTCTGTTCTCATACCTAGCGTATGCTGGGTAACATTCTGTGCTGCTCCCCATATTCAGTGCCAAGATAATTATGCTGTTCCACATGATGCAAATTAAAGCTAAATGGGGCAAGCTAAATGGTACTTTTTATAGAATCACAAACCCTTCGCAAGTTTCTTGAGCATTTATGGAAAGCTGAGGGAATTGCATATGTTGGGTTTTCTCACTGAAACAAGGAAACCTAGCCAGGCTCCTGACTGAGGTGACCCGCATCCTGACCCATGGTTATTGCTGAGTCCCTGTGCAGTGGCTCCTTTTACCAGCTTTCACTGCCCAGGCCTTTCCTATTTTCCAGGGTCAGTGGGGACTCCGCTGCCCAGAGTAAAGGTGCGCATTGCCACGGGAAGCCCCCAAAAGGATGGTCTTGCCTACACCATCCATGCTGAAGGCGATGAGTACAGCACAAAGGTAAAATGGCTGAGGGATTGTGTGTGTGGGGGGGTGCAGCTTGCAACTGGTTGGGGCATGAGGGCCAAAAAGGGTAGGAAAGGCATAGGAACCTCCAGAGGTTCCCCACCCCCAACCCATCAGCTTGTGTCTCCTTGTCAGAAGGAGTGAAGTATTGCCAAGCCTGCTTGAGGGCCGGGTGATGCTTCCATTTTGTCAGATGAAGAAGAGAACCCAAGTTGACTTTCTGAGTGGGCTTTGGTCACTGGAGCCTATCTTGCCAATACTGGGGAGGGACTGTAGTGGTGTGATAGAGCCCAGGCTTCAAATGCCCCAGGCTTCAGTCCCTGAGGTAGCAGAAAAGGTTTCTGTGCTAGGGAGCTACTGCCAGCCAGAGGAGAGAAGGCTGGCCTAGAGGGAGAAATAGGCCTGGTCCTCACAGAACGCTGCGCTACAATGCAGTTTGTTGAAATCTGGCTTGTCATTGTGCCTGAAGGCATCCCAGCAAGCAAACCATGGTTTGTTAAGCAGCTACAAGCCACAGATTGGTTTGTTGTTGGCTTATGAAGCACCAACTGGACTTCAAGCAGGCTCAGCTTGTTGTGATGTCTGACCCTGGAACCTTATCTTATCCCTGGCTTGTTTGCACTGCTGAAACAGAGGTGCCCAGCAAGAGCAGCCTGAAAATGAAACTGCTGTGAAGGTTGGCAAAATGGGTGGGAGAGTAACAAACCAGAAATAGGAAAACCAATCCCTGTTTGTTTATTTGCTTATCTGCAAGATGATTCATAGCTAAAGCAACAAACTATGGTTAACATAAACCATGGTGTAGCATCACGTGCAGACACAACTATGTTTGACCTGGTCGAAGGCAGCTTTCTGTCTTCCAATTACAACATGTGTTCAAATGGTGGCTCGCTGGATCCTGGCAAATATTTCAAAAATGAGTTGAATCCAGAAGCCACAATCTGGACAAATGCCAGCTCATTCACAAGAATAGTTTAGCGCTCCTGAATCCACTGACGAAGTCAACTCAGATCAACTTAGCCATTAAAGAATAGTTGTATAAATGCCCCTTTCATCTCTGGTCTGGCATATTTTGCTTTCTCTTGTCTTGCCTCTTCCTCAAGTCCCAGACTAGTCCTCCTTAGACCATCGATCTGCTTCTCTTTATATCCTTTTGGGGGTCTCCTCTTCTCCTTTGCCCAGCCTCTACCCGCAGGCTCAGCAGTTGGCCGATTTCTCATTCAACACCATTTGCACAGTACTGTGTGTTGTTGGGTGTCCTCAGGTTTGCTTTACCAGCACAGAATTGCTGTCTGGCATTGGATTTCACATCCTGGGAAGTGTTGACTTTTGTTTGGAAAGTGATGCTTCCAACCTTCACAATTGTGGAGAAAAGCTCATTCTCTGCCTCCTCTCTCTTAATAAATGCAATACAAAAGCGTAAGAACAATCCTTACAGTAAAGAAAACCATACGAATGGCTGAACACATGCTAGAACCATTGTTCTACATCAGCTTTCCTCAATGTGATGCCCTCTAGATGTGTTGGACTGCAACTCCCAGCATCCCCAGCCAGATCGGACACACCTGGTTCCCACCCCCTTGTTCTCTGCCAGAATGGGTCTAGCGTGGGATGGGTTTGGCGACTCTTGTCCTTGCTGTACTTCTGTTGCCCCCCCCCCCCCCCGATCCTTCCATGATGAGAGGAGTGGCACCAGCCTTGGGGGTCTCGGGGGCATATTGTGCTTGCAGAACAGTTACATTTTAGAGCACAAGAGATGTGGATTTGGGGGCAGGGGGAGGTAAATTCTACCCTGGCTATAGCTTACCTCTCTGTGGACTTATCCAACTAGGCAATTTTCTCCTTAGCTAAGCATCAATGACCTTGGATGGAAGAAAAGTGCATGGATGGTGGGAGACCACTGGGACGGAGGTGGGGCAGAGGGGGATCTTGCATTCTTGTTCAGTGCTCCCCAGCTTTGGAATGCTCTGCCACTGTTATTTCAATGTTGGCCCTAAGCTTGTGGTAGTGGTGGGATACGGTTCTGGAGGTCCAAGTTCAATGCACTTACCTGTGCAATGCACCTCACTGATTGCTGCATGCTTTATTCTTTCTCCCACTGCCGGGGCACTCCTTGTACTAACAAAAATGTATTTTTTAATTTTAAGTCTTTCTATTAATCAAGAAAGAGTAACAATATCTTTGTTATATCTTGAAGAAGAAAAGGAACCATTATCAACAAAATTCATTCTTTTTTCCGATTCTTTCTTTATTAGGCATATTATAAAGATCCAAGCTAGCCTTCCCCAACCTGGTGCCCTCCAGTTATGTTAGACTACAACTCCCATCATCCTCAACCAGCATGCCCATTACCTATGCTGGCTGGGGTTTATGGGGGTTGTTGAACATATCTGGAGGGCACCAGGTTGGTGCAGGCTGATCTAAACCTAAACAATGATAAGGTGTAAGGGAACACTCTGATTAAGTCTGCTATCCTATAACCCACTTACCTGGGAGTAAGCCCCATTGAACTCTATGGGCTCTAAACATGTATAGCATTGTACTCTAAAGTGCCCATTCCAATATAGAATAAACTGATTCCAATTCAATTAGAGATTCCTAGTTCTGTGAGTGCTTTCTCAACACTCACTGAATCTAGCAAATAAATTTAACTACATATAAGTTGTTCTAAAACCTCTCCAGCATGGAGTGGAAGGTGGAAGATGCTTCCATCTTCTCCCCATTTGTTCATTATCTCCATTCTTGCTGCAGTCAGTAAACCTCCTGATGATCTTTAAACATTATCTATTTACAACATTTATTCCCCACTTCCCACCTTGCAAGTTCTTCAAGGCGGCTTACAATCCAGGATGAATTAGGTTGTGATAAAATCCACATTAAGTTAAAAGCCAACTATCAAAACACAGTACAATAAACAGAGCTAGCAGCAATGTTAAAATAGCAACAAAGATCATATTCTTGCTGGCCAAATGCATGAGAAAATAAAACTGTTTTGGCTTGGTGCCTAAAAGATAAAAGAGAAGGCACCTGGTGGATAGTTCTGCAAAGGGCATTCTGTAACTGAGGTAACCCCACCATAGAAAAGGCCCCCTCTCCCCAGTCGCTCCAGGAAGGAGTAAGGGATGTGATCTTCAATAATGGGCAGATTCATACATTAGAAGGTGGTCCTTCGAAAATGTAACACATTAACAGTTTTAACAACAACTAATGTTTAGACATGGCCTAATTTATTTAGCTTTTGTTTCTGAAATTCCTCAGTGCAGTTTACAAGAACCATGATTAAATCTGCACCTCAAAAGAAAAGATAAAGAAACTGTAAAGATAATGAAATTCTGTGGGAAGAATTCTCATGCTTACATCAGAAAGTTGCACTTGGCAGTCTGAGAACCGTGCGATGGTGTAGCCGAAGAGCTGATGTAATTTGCAAAGCTAGTTTCTGGCACAACCCAAAGATCAATAATCTACTTAGTGGGAAGTTTTCTTGCTCTCTCTACCTTCTTCCTCCCACTCTGCTTCATTAGAGAGCAGGCAGAACCCTTTCACGAACCCCGGCACCATCCACAGTTTCCAATTTGGCTTCAGTGGTTCTTTGGCTTCAGTGGTTATTAACCTCCATCCCATACTTTTGCCCTCAACAGACCAGAATTAGGGGTGAAAGGTGGGCAGGCAGCAGCAGTCCCAGTTCTGTTGCTGTTGCTAATCATTATTTCTAAATACATATTGCAATTATATTGCGATTGGTGTCTTTACGATACAAATACAAATTACAATTACTCATAAAGCACAAATGATGGATGATGCTGTTAGGATGGAACCTTGTTTTCTTCATCATGTATATATTATGTGATGCATTATTATTATTCAAAATGTTCTGTTAAATATACTGGTGGGGTCTGAAGTGAAGGTGATGAACCAGGAAAGAGATCTTGGAGTCATGGTGGATAGATAGTTCAATGGAAATGTTGACTCAGTGTGCTGCAGTGGTGAAGAAAGCAAATTCCCTGCTGGGGATTATTTAGAAAAGGGATTGAAAATAGAACGGCTGGTATAATAAAGCCCTTATGTCAGGGGTGGGCAACTGATTGCCCTCCAGATGTTTTGGCCTTCAATTCCCATCAGCCCTAGCCAGTATAGTCAATGGTGAGGGATGATATGTAAGCCAAAACATCTGGAGGGCCACAAGTTGCCCACTCCTGCCTTACATAAATCCTCACAGTGCAGCCACATCTGGAATACTTTCAGCAGTTTTGGCTACCCCATCTCACAAAGGATGTTGTAGAGCTGAAAAAGGCATAGAAAAGAGCAACCCAAATAATGAAGGACCTGCAGCACCGTCCCTACAAGGGAAGTCTAAATTGTTTGGGGCTAACTCACTTTGAAGAAAGACGACTGAGGAGGGATATTATAGAAGCTTATAAAATTACACATGGAGTGTGGAGGGAGTGTGGGGAGAACGTTTTCTCTCTCTCTAAAGAACTTGGGGTCCTCCAGTGACACTCATTGGCACTAAATTCAAAACAAAAAAGTCCTCCTTCTGCGTTAAGGTGATGGAATTTGCTGCCACGAGATGCACTGATAGCCACGGGCTTAGAGAGCTGTAAAGGGAACAGGCAAATGTATGGAGGGGAAGTCTGCCAGCCATGATGGCTAAACAGTGGTAGCATACCTATGAATTGTACCTGTGAATTGGTGCCATGAGCTGCTGGGGGGCAGGAGTGGGCAGGTTGCCTTTGTGACCTGCTTGGACGTTTCCCAGATGTTTGACTGCCCCCTGTTGGAAACAGGATACTGAGCTAGATGGACCCTTATTCCGATCAGGGCAGGTTCTTCTTGCCTTCTTACTTGTTCATAGCAGAACACCACGCACAGCTTCCCTCCCTTTCAACACCAGGTATAGGCATCTTCTATCCTCTTGCCATTGTTGTTGTTCAGTCGTTCAGTCGTGTCCAACTCTTCGTGACCCCATGGACCATAGCACGCCAAGCTTTCCTGTCCTGCGCTCTCTCCCGGAGTGTGCTCAAGTCCATATTCATTGCATCGGTGATGCTATCTAGCCATCTCATACTCTGCTGTCCCCTTCTCTTTTTGCTTTCAGTCTTTCCCAGCATCAGGGTCTTTTCCAGAGAGTTTTCTCTTTGCGTTAGGTGGCCAAAATATTTGAGCTTCAGCTTCAGTATCTGTCCTTCCAATGAGCACTCAGGGTTGATTTCCTTTAGGATGGACTGATTTGACCTCCTTGCAGTCCAGGGGACTCGTAAGAGTCTTCTCCAGCACCACAGTTCGAAAGCATCAATTCTTCGGCGCTCAGCCTTCCTTGTAGTCCAGCTCTCACAGCCATACATTACTACTGGGAAAACCATAGCTTTAATCAAAGACGGACCTTTGTCAGCAAGGTGATGTCTCTGCTTCTTACTATGCTGTCTAGGTTTGCCATAGCTTTCCTCCCAAGGAGCAAGCGTCTTTTAATTTCATGGCTACAGTCACCGTCTGTGGTGATCTTGGAGTCCAAGAAAATAAAATCTGTCACTGCTTCCATTTCTTCCCCTTCTATATGCCAGGAAGTGATGGAGCCAGATGCCATGATCTTCGTTTTTTTAATGTTGAGTTTCAAACCAGCTTTTGCACTCTCCTCTTTCACCCTCAACAAGAGGCTCTTTAGATCCTCTTCGCTTTCTGCCATTAGGGTGGTATCGTCTGCGTATCTGGTCCTCTTGCAAGCCAAGGCTCAAAAAGGGTGTGCATATGTGTGTGTGTTGATGGAGAAACTGAAGAGAAGTTGGGAAATGTTTTCCCTGCCCTGCATAAACTGCATCTGGAGCTGCTATGGAAGTGGCATAATCCTGGCTCAGTGTTGTATCTGCCCAGACAAGCCCCCCTCCCTCCCCTGCCCCCTCCAATCTTGTCAGTTTCATTTGTCTTTATTACTCCTTCACATACTACACAGGAATACAGCTTCTTTACTGGGGAAACCTCTTTGCTCCTGTGGCCATCACTGGGTCCCTCACTCTCCCACCTTGACAGCATTGCATGCAAGACAGGGTTAATCTTTCTTTCTTTCTTTCTTTCTTTCTTTCTTTCTTTCTTTCTTTCTTTCTTTCTTTCTTTCTTCTGTTACCCAGCCCTGGATATTTCATCTTGCTTGCTTTGCTGCGATGCATATTTCATAGGCTGTAGCTTCCCAGCTGGCAGGAGCCTGCAAACTCTTGGAGCATAGCGGGTATTGTCTGTCTGTTAGTTTGTTTCTGAAGCTACCACCACCACCCCTACCACTACCACTCTCCTCCTCCCCTTAAAAAGGAAAAAGAAAGAAATGCTTGCTTGAAGAGGAGAGCCATGGGGTTTGCAGCTGTGAGAAATGCCACATTTCTTAACTGGGAGATTTTGAGAGTGAGCAGTTTTGGTGCTGCAGGGCTTCAGCAAGAGAGCAAGTAACACGTGACTAGCTGAGCAGCAGAGCACACTCTTTGCCTGGGTTCAGTCCCAGCGTCTCTAGTTAAAAGGAAGTTGGGGAGCAGGGATGTGCAAGACCTCTGCCCCTTGGTCCATCTGGATCAGTATTGCCTGCTCTGACTGGCAGTGGCTGTCCATGGTTCCAGACAAGGGGTCTCTGCTGGCCCCACCTGGGAATGCCAGGGACTGACTATGGACCTTCTGTATGCAAAGCAGGTGTTCCAGGTATGGCCTCTCTTGGAAACTATGCCTTTCCAAGAGACACAAACCTGCTGCACCTCAGATCAGTGTCCATTGCAGGGGCCAACTTGAATGCTTTAGTGCAAGTCATTGCATGGAGATGCATCTCAAAGAGCTGTGCTGGAGTGGGATTAAAAGATTTAACAAACCGGGAATCTGGGATTCATTTTCCTTCCAGTGGGGAACAGCTTAGAGTAGACTTCCCCCGCCTCCCAAGAAAATCAGCCTTTCTCTGCGTTACACAGGCAGCACCATTTCCCTGCAGGGGTGGAGGTGAAATTAGCAGCAGGCTAGTCTGGAGCCAAAGGTGGTTGTGGTGCCCCTGGAAGGCCCCCTTTTTTCTGGTGATTTCGTGAATGTGTGGAAAGGAAGGAGCCACAAATAATTCATAGTAGGGGTGGGCAGGGTGTGGCCTTCAGGCTACATGCACACTAGCAGTGGCAAAGAGGGGAGTGGGGGGATTGTAAACCAAAACAATGGTGCTTTTAGCCCTACAGGGCCCTGAAAAGGTCAAGTCTAGCTTGACAACAAGCTAAATCTAACCCTTTTAGTGCTCTGTAGCACTATGGAGCACTACATTTTTCACAATTTTTGTGAACCACCCAGAGAGCTTTGGCTATTGGGCGGTATAGAAATGAAATGAATAAATAAATAAATAAAATGGAGCAGTTTGCTGTCCAATTTTGGTAGCAAACTGCCATTTCCCCCCACTTTTCCCAGGGGAACCTGCAGAGTGTGGCCCATAGGGGGGAGGGCAGTCGCTTACTCCAGTTTAGAAGGATCGCATTAACAGACATAGGTCAGTCAGTTACCACAGTAGGCTTTTTTTAATGTATGATTTCAATCTGCTAACCTGCTCTGCTGTTTTTAATTAGCTGCTCTGATTGTTAATTTTTAGGATTTGTTTTGGTATGTACTCTTTATTCATTTATTTCAGAGATTTATACCCCATCTTCAACAGTTTCCCAAGCCTGTTTGTTTTTTGTTACATTATATTGCCTGTTTTTAACCTTTTGTAAGTTGCTTTGTGTGGCTTTTAAACAGGAAAGCCAGGGTGATTAGATAGATAGATAGATAGATAGATAGATAGATAGATAGATAATAGATTGGTGCAGGAATATGCAGGTTTTGAATTCCCAGCATGACATCTCCTTTTCTGATCTCTCTATCTCCAAGGCATGTCTGTGAATTAAAATTAATCACCTCTTTAAAACAGAATAGACAATGATTTAAATTGTGCTCAGTAAATTTCTGGGTCATTTAATCTGCCTCCAATATCCCTCTTGTGAATGTTGAGTGTTTTGTGAAATGCAAATTTGTTCAATTCTGTAAGCATAAGATTTTATTTTTTTAAGTTTGGGACTCTCCAGTTTTAGATTTGTGCAGGTTTTTTCATAGATCATTTGGCTATTGCATTAGAAATGCTTCAGCCATGTAAATAAGTCACTTGTTTCTTGGTGATTTACAAATTGGGCCTGGTATTTAAAATCTCTCTCTTATTCTTCCTCTCTCTCATTCATCTCCCATTTCTTTTCTCCCTTCATTTTAAAATGTGAAACCTTCCAAAATGAAAAGAGGATTGATCGCATTATTCCCAGCCTCCTTTATGAAAAGTTACCGTTGCAAAGCCAGATGTGAAATGTGGCGTTTGCAGATTACAGTCTGGGCTTTGGGTGACTTTTTCTTCTTCTTCTCGTTGTTGTCTCCCCAAGGAGCCAAAATCTGCCTCCTCTCCAGCAGGAGGGAAATGGTGCTGCCTTGCAATTGCCGTCTGTAGCCTGCTGCAGGACACGCTGCTCGTAGCAGAGATGATGCCGCTTACGCAGAAAGGGAGCTTATGGGGGAATTTTTAATTACAAATGGGTATGTGGGACCAGGTTGCCTAGGAGATTGGTAATGTGCTGCTGAGCGTTTTACTACCAGCAAATCTGCCAGAATAGACAGCGATTAAAAGTTTATTGCTACCTGATGCCTGATTGGTAGCCTGATGCAAAATTGAACCCCTCGCTCTTAGTTCACACCTTGCAAAACCACTGCAACAGGCAGGTTGCCATGGGCCAAGCGGTCCGGTGTCCCTGGAAAGTGCCAGCTCCAGGTTTCTGAGGACCCTTGGGCAAGGCACCTCGGCGGCCCCCCTCCCTCGGTGAGTCTCCCTCCCCACCACCACGGCCGCCAGCTGCTCTGGCTCCTCCTCCTCTTCCCCATCATGGCTGCCACTCGCTTGCTTGGCAGGCAGAGAGCCGGGGAGCCAGGAGGCCACGGCGTCTCCTGCTCCTTCTTCCTACCACCACCATTAGCTGGGTCGGAGCGAGAGGCATGTGAGCAAGCAGGTTGCAATGGGGAAGGGGAGGAGCAAGTCCAGGGGGCTCTTGGCAGTGGGCCCCTGCTGGGGTGTGGGCCCTTGGTAGGTGCCCATCCATTCCCACACTTGACTGGATACAGATGAGAGGGGGGTGGGATGCATTGCAAAAGTATAACGGTATAATGCCTTGTGCTGTCTCTTGTCCCAACTCAGTTTGGGGATAAAGCGGGGCTTCGTGTTTTGCTCCCAGAAGATTTCTCTGGATTTCATAGGACCACCTGTAGGGAGTTGGCAACCTCCCCTGTTCCCGCCAGCCTTGAGTGGTGGGGAGCTGTTCAGCAATACAAAGGTGGCAAGAACAGGCCATAGGTATGGTATCCTGAATCAACAGGGGAGCTGTCCAGCAATGAGTCAGACTAGAACACAAGTTGCTGTGACTTTCCCTCTGATAGCCATTGGTAGCTTTATCTCCCATGTACCTGCCTAGTCCCCTTTTAAACCTTCTAAGCCAGTGGCCATCATCCTCTTGCCTTGTGCCATGAAGCTGTCATGCGCACTCCTGCAATGGGAGCTGCTTGAAGAATCTGGACCTTGGGGTTTTGCTGTTGGTGAGTGAGGATTGAATCTCTCTCCTCTGTTCAGTGCTTCTGTCTGCCCTTGGCATTAGTAGCGTGTGGCTGATGTGTGCACGGCTGCCAGCGTGAGTGTTCCACAGCGTGGCAAATGCTGTGTGGCCAGCGTCATGCAGCAATGTAGAACCAGGAGGGGGCACCGACTAAGAGCTCCCTACTGTTTTTTCGCTCTGATTAAAAATTGTTTATTCAGATTTCTGATTTTTGTTAAGCAAATGGATTAATAAAATGACTCATTTATGCAGACGGCACAAGCAATGATTTTCTACTGCTGAACACCCCCACCTCTGCCAAAAAGAAACTTCCTAGTATTCCTTAAGTACTTTGATTCAGGTAATCATTTAATTGCAAATATAAACCAGCAGTGCAAACCCTTTGCATTTTTAACCAGTGCCAGGCGGTGATGATGGTGGAAGTGGGAATATGTCATTCTGGAAGTGCTTCTTTAAAATTTAAATTTTATTGCTTTTTCTGTGTGCCGCCGCCGGTGATTGTGGAGAGCACAGCTGGTGCATTTACAGCCATGTCCCCCTAGAAAGATTAGCATTTTTAAACTTTTGCTGCCTTGGCTTGCTCTTGTCAGGGAATGCTGATGTCCATGTCCAATCTCCCCTAGAGCAAGAGCACCATCCGGCAGGGAACGTCTCCTGCCTGAGCCCCCTTTGGAGCAAACGGCCCAAGTTCCCGTGGTGCAGTGTGTTCTTGTGCAACTCCTGTGTGTTTCAAAGGGGCTTTGCACAGGAGACGTGCCCTTGGGGTTATGCCCGTCATGACATGTCCAAGGGCAGGAAGTGTGTCTAAATTTCACTGTAAGGGGATTTTGACACTCTTTCTGCTCTCCCGCCTCAGACCAGTGCTTTTATCTGGTATTTCTGTTTGTCTTTATTTAAAATATTTCTTGGCCACCTTTCTTAGAATACTGTGTACAGTTCTGGCCACTACACCTAAAAAAAGAATATTGTAGAGCTGGAAAAAGTGCAGAAAAGGGCAACTAAAATTATCAAGGGGCTGGAGCATCTCCCCTATGAGGAAAGGTTACAACAGCTGGGATTATTTAGCTTGGAAAAAGGAGGGTAAGGAGAGACATGATAGAGGTGTACAAAATTATGCATAGTGTGGAGAAAGTGGACCGGGAAATTTTTCTCCCTCTCTCATAATACTAGAACCCAATGGGGTCATGCTATGAAGCTGATTGATGGGAGATTCAGGACAGATAAAAGGAAGGACTTCTTAACACAACGCATAGTTAAACTATGGAGTTCACTACCACAAGATATAGTAATGGCCCCCACTTTGGATGGCTCTAAAAGGGGTTGGACAAATTCCTGGAGGAGGCGTCTATCGAAGGCTACTAGTCCTGATGGCTATATGCTACCTCCAGTACCAGAGGCAGTATGCCTGTGTACACCAGTTGCTGAGGAACATGGGTGGGAGGATGCTGTTGCACTTGTGTCCTGCTTGTGGGTTCCCAGTCAACAGCTGGTTGGCCACTGTGTCAACAGAATGTTGGACTAGATGACCCTTGGTCTGATCCAGCAGGGCTCTTCTTATGTTCTTAAAGTAACTGGTGGAATCTCTAGGCCAGGATACAATGAGCAGCAGGAGTTCCCACACGTTGCAGTTGTTATGTGGCTTGCTGGGGAGTTTAAAACATACCAAGATAGCACATGCATTTCCTTGGTGGTAGATCAGACCATCCCCTCTAGCGTTTCATTTCCAGTAGTGCCCAGCCAGGTGCCCCTGAGGGTTCAGGAGGCAGACCAAGAAGGCAGCGGACTTCCGCTTTTGCTTGTCACTGGCATTTGTTATTTGGAAGTACATGTCCTCTGTACATGGAGGGTCCATCCTTAACCATCATGCTTAATAGCTACTGACAAACTGGTCTGCCATTAATTTTGTCTAATCCTTTGTAAGAACACAAGAACTTCCTTAAGAACGTAAGAGTCCCCCTAGATGAATCCAAAGGCCACACTAGCCCAACATCCTATCCTCTGCAGTGGCTCCAGGAAGCCCACAAGTAGGGCAGCATTACTCTCCCACTGTTATTCCCCAGCAACTAATATTCAGAGGGATGTTGCCTCTGGTCCTCGAGCTAGCGTGGAGCCATTATTGATGTACTTACTTAATTTACTTACAGTTTTTATACTATACAGTATTTATAGTATACTGCAGCCTTCCCCAATCTGGTGGCCATGCTGGCTGGGAATTATGGGAGTTGTAATCCAACACGTCTGGATGGCACCAGGTTGGGGAAGGCTGGTATATTGTAAGAACAGAAGAACAGCCCTGATGCTGGATCAGACCAAGGGTCCATCTAGTCCAGCATTCTGTTCATACAGGGGTCAACCAGCTGCCTGCGGGAAGCCCACAAGCAAGACAGGAGCGCTGCCCATGTTCCCCAGTAACTGGTTTACATAGGCACACTGCCTCTGATACTGGAGGTAGCACAGAGGCATCAGAACTAGTAGCCACTGCAGTATACTGCAATAGGCTGCCCTATCACAGAGTTCTCAGGACAGCTTACAAGAAATAAAATGTTTAAAATGCAATGACAGCACAGACAAGGCCAGTCACACAGGTCCTGATCAGGGAAAACCCTGGAGACAACTTTATGGTAAGGACTCACACAACTCTTGCCCTGTCCATGCAGTTGCATTTCTGAATCCACAGAAAAAGTGGCTTCTGCTGTACTCCGTAATGTCAAAAGATTCTCGTCGTTTCCTGTGCTCAGGTGGAAGGGGTTGTTAGCTACAGTTTTCTTGAGTAACATGAGTGGAGGTTCTTCAAGCAAGGCCTGGCCAGGTTAAGAATGTGACCATTGCCTTGCGGCATCAGATTGAAGGTCCAGCTAGTCCAGGAAGCACAGTGCCCCCAGCAGTGTCAATGTCCATCAGAGGTTCCGTTGCTGTAGTTGGTGGAGTGCAGCAGGCTTGAGGGCCAGGTTATCCTAGGCATCACCCATAAACAACTGAATGTTGTCAAGGCTGGGGGTGGGCAGGGAATTGTATCCGAGGATGGCTCTCGCCTCCACTATCCAGCTTGACTGCCTACTAATAGAGAGGTAAAATTGAAGCATTGAAAATATGCATTTTATAATCACCCGGATTTATTCCGTCAGAGAGTATTACAACCTTTTTATTTTCATGCGTGGCAAATGTAATCTTATCTGGCGCGCCGGCTGGCCTAGCTCAGCTTGCTGAATCCGTTTTGCAGCAGAAAAGCTATCAAACGCCAGCCTTCTAGGGCACACTGTGTCTGCATGTTAAAGTTGCTTGAACGCATTAAAGCAGCTGAAACGTGCATTAAAATATGGCACTTGGAGAATAGGATATCTATGCAATTAGCCATCTGATGCTTTCAACAGCTGCTTGTAAGTTAGATCCGGTGTATCAACAAAAGGGTACCTTGGAGATTTTGCAGAAGAAAGGAAGGAGAGTAAGCGAGCTGGCTGCAGAGGAAGCCTTCCATTGGGAGCAAGGAGCATCTTTAATTTGGGGCAGGGGTGGGGTGAGGAGATGTCTATGTCTAGTTGGTGGATTCACCATAAATGAACAGTCGTAGCTCACAAGCACCGTGAGCACTCCATTTTAACTCTCTCTCGCGCGCACGGTGTTCACGCTTTGCGAGCTGATAGTGCTAAACCGGTCCACATGCTTCCCAGGCACCAGGGAGCCCGACTCCTGCCACTGCGAGTTCAGGAAACAAAATCCTATTAAGATAACGTCACGGCCTTTCTGTTTTACTCTTTGCAAGCCAGCAGTGGCATCGTGAAATGGCACAACAGGGAGATTCCTGCTGCCAGGGAGCCGAGCTCTAGATAAGACTGGGAAGGGGTGGGGGGTGTTGAGCCTCTGCCAGGATTCAAGCAGAGGTGACCAGGAACTGGGAAGCCGTCCAACCATTTGGGGGTGCTCTCTGCTGGAACACCGTCTTACCCACCTGGATGGGGACTTTGTGTTGCTTCCACCACCAGCACCACCACACCAACTTCCACTGAATGGGATGTTCTGCATTTCGATTGTTTTGCAGTTTTTTGAAAGGGCCTCATTATTCTGTTCACTGCAGTGCAGGGTAGTTCATTCATTCTCCAAGCTGCCAGCAACTAGACAGTTAGGTTTCATCGTGGCCAAAAGGGGATCATTCTGGGTTCTCTAGCATGGTGCCTGTGGGCACTTCTCGGTGCCCACCAGGCTTCCTGCCCCTCCTGGCTTTGGGGGTTTTTTAAGTTGTTTTTTTAATTAAAAAAATAACTGGGAGGTTGGGCATGCTGCAAAGCGGAGTGTCAACTTCCAGCGCCGTCTTTATTTCCAAGAACACCACTGGGTCCCATGTCTGTGAGCCTCAACAGTTTGCTTTCTGTAAAATGACCGTTGGAGCAGAAAACTGTGGGCTCAAAATAATGATGTTGTGTTTTGGAGCTCAGACCCCACCTCTGTGTTGTACTTAGATTCTTGGACAAGTTACTTTTCTTTTAGTCTCACCAGTTTGCCTTCTGGGAAATGGGTTTTTGGTGGCTGGCCATGCCCATCGTGGCAGCCATTTTATGAATGGCCAAACCAACCCACAGCAACCATATTGTGAGAGCACCTATGACACACTATCAACATTCCAAATATGGCCACTGACCCCTGGCAAATTTGGGGTAGCGGAGGGGCGCGTTATCTGGGCCTGTTCATCTTTCTACACATGCCAGCCCTGCCTCAGCTGGTACAGCAGTCTAGAAATGATAGCCTGGATTTCCAGATTTGGACCCTGAGTAATCTGCCAGCTGCTCATCCCTGCTCTAGATATTGCCAAGCAGACTATTATTGTTGTTGTTATTTATTGAAATGTTGTTGTTGTCGTCGTCACCTTTCTCTTTAAAAAGACCCACAGTGACTTACAACAAAATTATTAAAACTTACAAAATATAAAATTGCTAAACATGATTGCCATTAAAAAACCAAAACATAATAAAATAGCTAAAACATCAGTACAGACCATAACCAAAACCACTGATGGATAGAAAGCCCATCATATGCCTGTCTTGACCTGGAGCTAAAGAGATGACAAAGTTGGCACCAGTCAGGCTCTGCTGGTGGGAGCATTCCACAGCTGGGGGGCCACCACTGAAAAGGCCCTCTCCCTTGTTGCTGTCTTCTGAACCTCTGTTTGAACTCCCTCAGAGATGGCATTCTGAGGAGGGCCTCAGGCTAGATCTGAGAAAGTTGTCACTCCATTGGCATCTGCATTTTCTCAGTGTTTCATGCCTTCTGCTTCTCCCTGGAATGGGTTGATGCAGGCTGCTGGCAGATAACATAATAATCCACAATATCACAGGTGTCCATGGACTTGTGAGAGGCCTCCTGTCTGGGGAAGGTCAGGATCCTTTTGTTCCCCATTTTGGTACAGTATGGTACGCTCGTTTGGGGAGATGGATGCAAACAGCTGTTGTGCTGGTGGAGTACATGGTGTCTCTGTTTTCCCAGGTGACCCCGAGTTTGGATGGCAAAGAAGGGGAGCTCTTTGTGAAGGGGCCTACGGTGTTTCAGGAATACTGGAACAGACCTAAGGAGACCCAGGATGCCTTTACACCTGACGGCTGGTTCAAGACAGGTACTTTGCTTGGGGAGGGGCAAAAGGTGAGGGGTAGAGCCACCACCTGCTTTACATGTAGAAGCTCCCATGTTCAATCCCTGGGATCTCTGCTTAAAAAGGACATGAAGTCAGAAACCTTGGAGAACCTCTCCAGACAGTACTGGGCTAGATGGGCTAATAGCCTGAGCCAGGATGAGATAGCTACTGATGTGCCTATGTGTTCTATAGGGCAGGAGCCCCAAGCTTTTGGGGTTGGTGGGCACATTTGGTGTTTTGAAAGTGTCATGGGCACTCTCACAAAATGGCTGCCATGGGGTGTGTGGCCAGTCACAAAACACCCATTTCCCAGAAGGCAAATTGGTGGGACTAATAGAACAGTAACTTGTCCAAGAACAGTAGTGCAAGGCAGAGGTGGAGGCTGAGCTCCCAAACATAAAACTACTGTTATGAACTCAAATAAAGATGGTGCTGGAGGGCAGCCCTTTGCTTTGCAGTATTGCAGGTTCCCAGTTAAAACAAACTTTTATTTTATTTTATTTTATTTTATTTACTTATTACATTTCTATACCGCCCCATAGCCAAAGCAATCTGGATGGTTTGCGGCAATTAATTACTGTATCATTTGTATTCTAAAGCAGCAAAGAGTCTTGTGGCACCTTAAAGACTTAACAATTTTATTATGGCATAAACTTTCATGGGCTACAATCCTCTTCATCAGATGCGTGAAGTGTTATTCTGCGTTGTGTGTGTGTGCGCGTGTTGCATGCTAGTATGCAAATTACACTTGGCCTATTCATTTCATTTGTCCATACAACAACCCTGTGAAATCAATATAATTCCCACTCAAATTTCCCTATCCACATTAAGCAGAGATTTGAACCCAAGTCCCACTGAGCCCAACTTGCTCTCCGGTTACAGCAGTAAAATGGCTCTCGTGTGCTTGCTCCTGTGGTTGAGCTGATAGAATTTCTGCTGCTCGTATGCACCTGGTTGATCTCAATCCCAGAAACCTCTCTCATAATACCAGGAATGCTGTGGCATCCAACGAAGCTGAATGGTGGGAGATCCGGTACATACAAAAGGACAGAGTGCCTAATTGAACTATGGAATTTTCTTCCTCATGAAGTGGCAATGGCTACCAATGCGGATGGCTTTAAAAGGGGATTAGACAAATTCGTGAAGGGCAAGGCTTTCCGGCTAGTCATCATGGTTACAGGCCGCCTCCGGTATCAGAGGCAGTATGCCTCTCAGCGCCACTTGCCAGGAAACATGAGCAGGAGGTGCTGTTGCGGTCGCGCTCTGCTTGTGGGCTTCACATTGGGGCATCTGGTTGGCAATTGTGCAAACAGAATGTTGGACCAGGGAGGTCTTTGGTCTAATCCAGCCTCAGGGCTCTTCTGATGTTCTTAACTTCCTCATCCATCCCTGTTGTGAATGCTGTGTAGCCCGTCCGTCCGTCCGTCCGTCCGTCCGTCCTTCCTAAAAAATGACCTCTTTGAATGATTTGGCTGCACAAGGGCCTCCACAGCAGAACTCTGGAATGCAAAGGCACCTGTTAGAATTGTGTTTGGCCTCTTATGCCTGCTGCCCCAAAGCCTTCTGTTTGCCTCCTTCCCATTACTGTCATTAGCTGCAGTGGGATGTTTGAGTAAGTATGTACACACAAGATACGCATTCTCTCTTTGTTCAGCCCTTGTTATCATTAATCGGGGGGGGGGGACCATCTTGGGTGCCTGGTTAATTTTATTTCCATCAGTTTGGCCTCTTTCCATGCGCACCCACCCCCTTCATTTGCATGGGGACACCTCCTTTCTGCACTGCTTCTTGGTCTGCTGGACCAAGAAGACACATGCACGAAAGAGGGAAAATGTAGCAGAGTGCTTAAGAATCTGTGCTGTGAATGGCAAACGTCCCCGGTTTGAATCTCGCCTCTACGATAACTGGCTAAGTGGCCTTTGGCAAGCCACCGCCCCCCACCCCCCCGCCGCCTTAGTCTTCCATCTGCAATTTGGGGATAACAATACCAACCTACGTTGCAGGTTCATTGTATGGATCAACACTCCAGCGCTATATAAATATTTAGTGTCATTGTTATGGCTGACTCAGTCACACCAAGCTGATGTTTTGGTGCCTTCACTATGGCCTTTTTATGTGTTTTCTGCTGATTTGGGGAAGGTGGAGGGTGGTCATTTAAATTAGAAGAATAAGAGCAGTAGCTAGGCAAGTTTGGCTCATGCTGCACTCCTCAAGCAAGGAGTGGAGACACGCTGCAGCTTCATGGTGAGAGGCAATGCAGAATTGCGGGGTAATTTTAAAAAACAATTTTTAAAAAAAAAAGTCGACCCTCCTGATGAATATTTCAGATGCAAAGGAATAGCATGCATTAATTATTGTAAAGAGATGTCTTTAGGAGAAAATGATTTTGAAATTCAGTTTAATTTCATTGTAATGCACCGCAAACAGGAAGGGAGTATGTGTGTTTAATTGGCTCTCGGGGGTACGGCCTGGAAGATGGCATGCCTTTGTCACAGACCATTAGCGATACAGACTGCATAATGAGAAACTACAATCAGCTCACAGCTGCTGGCTCCTACGGGGAGAGAATGATATTAAATGGAAATCAGTATAAATTAAACTTAACCCTTTCGCAGGCCAAATTTAACTTCCAAGCTAGAAATGCTGGCTGCAGGTGGGGGGAATAAAACAACAGTTCCTCTAGACTAGAGGCGAGTTGGCAATGTCTTGGCAGCAGCCCTCGGTTTTTCCACTCTTAATCTCATTTGATGGGGAGAGAGCGATGGCATTTTGATTGTTTTCCCCTTCCCAATTTTCCTCCTGTCGCCTTTTTGAATTCTTTGAAAATATTGGGGCTGGCAACATATTTCCAAGGGTGATGCCACCAGATCAACAGTGAAATGCAAATGTCAGGCCGCCTTGTTCGCTATTCAGAGAACTGTGCATGTTCTGTGTACATGTATAAAACACACATGCACACACAGACACACCTCTCCATTCTTCATCCCTCCCCTCCTCCCTGATGGCTGATGTCACAGCTTGCGGGGAGGCCTTCTGCAACCTGAGCGTCAGAAGTCTTTGAGTTCTGCTAAACCCTGCAACTGTATTCTGTGGTTTTACCAGGCACTGCCCTTGTGTTTTCGAACTCATCTCTGTAGCAGCACCGTCTACAACCTCTTTTGAAGAAAATGAATACTGAAATACTCAGGAGACTAAATTCCATGCTTGTACTGTACAGTCATGAAGCTGGTCCATGAAGGCTGGTCCATGAAGTCACGAAGAGTCGGAAGCGACTGACTGAATAAACAACAACACTGTACAGTCAGATGCACAGAAAACGCACAGCCTTGGCTATCCACAACAGTCCAAACAAGCTCTCAGATTTTAGCCTGGCGAATACCAGGGAGATACCTATTCCGGGGTGAGGGTGGGGCATGGGGGGGGGAGGTTTATGAGTAGCTGCAAAATGGCTGCTACTAAGTGTGTTCTAGAGGATGCATTTGAATGAGCTAAACAGAGTTAATTACTGCCATAGCATTCCCAAAGAATGCAAATGAGGCAGATTCAAAAAACTACTAGCCATCTTAGATTCTTAAGTGTTCAAGCAACCAGGCACCTGGGATTGTTCAATCCCTGGGCACTGATGTGTTTGAAGTGCACCCACATGTAAAGGAAAAGTCTGAGAAACACAGAATGAACAAGTGGAGGGGCTCTACTTAAGATGCAAGCTGCTTAGTGTGAGTAAACTAAAAGGCAACCTGGGTCCCCAGACCTGGGTCCCACCTTGTGTCTCAGCATAGTTGCACAATGTGCTTCCTTTTGCTGTTGTGGGCAAAGTGCCCGGAGTGGTGAGGCTGCTAACAAAGCATTCTTCAAGGGTGTGGGGAAGCTGGCGTGTGGTTGGGGCAGCAATACAATTGGAGCAAAATAAACCTGGTGACGGTGCACCACTCTGCCTCTGATAACTTCTGAGCCGTAATTTAGCATTCTACTGATTGCTAATGACAATCCTAGAAACCAGCAGGTCAGCAAATGAAGAATAATTGCTGGCAGCAAAGCACTTGGTGGCACTAACATGTTACACCTTGATGGATTGAGCCACAGCAAGGTGGAGCTCCAAAGCCCTAGGCAGCTGATGTCTATCAGGGGTCAAGTAAGAGACCTAGAAGTAGGAGGTGATGCCCAGTGGAGATAAAGCTGTCAGTGGGGCGATGGGGGGAGGTGTCTGTGTGTGTCTGCTTATGAAAGGAGACCTTGCTGCTGTCTGTGTCTCTCCTTGTGGCTGTTAAGGATCTCACATTAGGATGGCAGTTGCAAATCTTTAATTGTATGACATGTCAAAGTTCTCCTGCGTCTTGACACGTAAGCAAACAACTGGCATATAAACTGGCAGTTGCTGGCCTGTGTGTGCAAGACCCTCCTGGGCATTGGCTGAGCTTCTGTGATATCATGACATATTCACCAATGCTCCAATCTCTCAGTCGTCTGTTGGCAGATTTGTGTGAAGAGGGTGAAAGTTCACTTTATTTAGGGAGCACCGTACACATCACATACATCCTGCTGTCATGATATAAATCCATAAAACAAAATAAATGCATCCCACCTCACTAGGACCATTGTGTTCCACGAGCTGCAGTGACCCAGATGCATGCAGAGCATGAAGCTAAGCAGGTCTAGTTCTGGTCAGTGCTTGGAGAGGAGACCACCTGGGAACCCCATGTAGCCACCTCGAGTTCCATGATGGAAGAAAGGTGGGGTATAAATGTAATAAAATAAAATAAAAAGTGATATGTTCTGAGGCTCATGACTACAATGACAGCTGCTTGTATTGGCCATTTTCCTGACATACTTGCTAAATGGCTAAAAAATGGTGGTGTGCTAAGTGCTAAGGAATAGTGGTGTGAAAAAACAATAGTCCTTGCACATGAGCCTCATGTCCATGTTTTGAAAATCCATTCATTGCTTTTGTGTTCTCCCAAGGCTTAGAATGGTGGATACCATGTGCCAGGAACATTCCCTCCCCAGGCCCAGTGGAAATGAACACCAGAGTGTTGAATGGATATATCAGTTGAACTTGAAAGGTGGGCTTTCATCTTGAGTGTATGCGTGCCTCCTCCCCACTGTGCAAAGAATTTCTCCTGAAAGAAAAGCACCCTGTAGCATGAATAGCACAAATAGGCAAGATCATATAACCACGTTCTCCCCAAGGAAATGCCAGCTCCATTCATATTTGCCAAGACATCCAGGAAACGAACCTAGGAGTATTTGGAGAGATTTATTTTCAATTACAGGTTGAGGCAGAGGCATGAAATAGTGTCGACGTTGAAAGTAGTGCATAAATCCTGTGAGCAAATCCATGTATATCAGCTCCATATAATAAGACTTTATTGATTGCTATATTGTATCTGTCAGAATAAAACTCCCTTAATGCCTGCATCAGGGCCAGGAAGATAGAGGGCTCGGCTGGTAACAGAATCTGATTCAAGAATCAATACAGTTTGATTAATATGTCGTTAAGAAAGTAAGAGTTATTTAACTTGTTTGATGTGGGCTTTAAAACGGTGACTTATTTCTATTAAGCTTCCAGTGCTTTTGAGCAGTGCAAACCCCCCCCCACCCCAAATGCAATCCATGCAGCTCTTTTGCATGTAACCAAATCCTGCTTTTTTTTAGCATTCAGAGCTTTTATTAGGTTCCTTTTATAGAGGCCACAGTCACCATCTTTCAGATGCGGTCCTTATAGGTCCAAATTAGGGCTTTGCATACTCCCAGCTTCCACAAGCGCACAGGAACATAATGCTTGAATTCAACATATTGAGTATCTTAAGTTTAAAAAAAAAAAAAGTGGGTACCCAAGGGATGTGCAAAATCTATCCCTTGATTTCCATAGAGTTTTCTGCCTTTCCACCCCATGGTCTCTGATATCCACAGAAATTCTGCAAAGTATCTTGAATATCATTGCTTTTAGGAACTGCAGCTTAAAAAAATCAGCTTATAAATCAGATGCACGTCAGAGTGTACATTCCAGCGTGGGTGATTCCATTGCTTCAGTGGGATATAGGTGCTGTCCATTGCTTTCTGTGGAACACATAGTTACATGTGGAGGTGGTCTGTTCTTGGCAGATCATGCCCAAAGCAAAAAGGCTTGAGAGGATACAAAAACAACTCTATGATTCTGGTATATTTTACACCACCATTTCCTTATACTGCAATTTAGAAAGACTGTCAGGAGAACTGCCAACACAAGCAGCAGAACACGTTTGTGCATCCAACCCCGATATATTTTATTTTCCTTGATGGAAAGGAAACCCACTAGAATTAGACAGAAGGTAGGCTCAAGATCATTGTCTGCACCTTTGGAACTACTTGCAATATCCACTTCAAAAATGGGTGGATTTCCTTCTGGCAGGTTAAGCTTGAATAGATTTGGACCTCAGAAGGTAGGTGACCAGGAGTCCCAGCAATCAGAGCGTAGGATGCTAGAGCTCTACCAAATGCTTGCCCCTTCCCCAATGGCTCTTAGAAGCCAGATACATTATGCTAGATTGGTAGATGTGCCTGGTTGGTATGACCCACTCAGGAGTAGAATGGCTGTCACCTTGGCACAGAATTTCAATTTGTTTTGCTTTTGGTGCTGCAGGTTCTACTCAGAGTCCCCTCTGATCCCTTTGCTCTCCAGTCCTAAGAGTACAGACGCATGGAAGACCAAGAAGCCCCTTGGCTTGACCTTGGCTGGTCTCATTCTCTTCCCTTTGATGCCAGCCAGCGCGGAGGAGGTTAAGCAGATGGCACACTGGAGTGCCCACACTGTGAGTTGGCGGTGGCTTTCCCTGGCACCTTCCCAACCCCAGAGAGAAGCAGGTCTTTCCTACTGCAAGGCAAGCATTTGTTTCCATTTGTGGGCGTTCGCACCTGAGATGGAAATCGCTTGCGCCTGTTCAGTGTGAGCTATAAATAGAAATGGGCCTAATTAAAATCCTAGCATGCAATGTGTTCCGCACCCCCTCCGCTGTTTGTTTACATTTTCTCTCCCAGTCATAAATTCGATTAATACTATTTTTGTTGTTTAAAATTATTGCTTAATTATGATCTCCTGCAAACGTTGCATATGACTTATCAGCAGGGCAAGCCCACTGCAAGAAATACATACCCGCCCCCCCAGGCTGGGAGGAGGGGGAGTTTTGCAGTCCCTGCTGAATGCCTCCAGAGCAGCCTTCCTCAACCTGATGATCTCCAGATGTGTTGGACTGCAACTCCCATCATTCCCAGCCAGCATGGCCAGTAGCATTTTGGTAGACCCAGTGTGGCCTGGCAGATGGAGTGGTGGTTGTCTCAGCCTGGGGAGATCAGCTCTTTAAGGCCCACTCAGCCTTGGCTTCTGCGTAGCTTCACTGCATGGTCTCTTTCTCAACATATTCTTGCCAATGGATGCCCCCCTAACCTCCTTAGCCCCAGCAACAGAGGAGCTCAACCTTGCTTCAGGTTTTGATCATGGAGTGGAGTCTTGCAGTGCCATTCCTGGGCCAAGAACGCCATCAGAGCTTCTTAATCTGTACCAGCTCTAGAGTCACAGGAAAGGCATGAATGCCTCTGACTTCCCAGCAGACATTTCTATATACCAGAATGGGTGATTGCTTTATAAGAGAATAAATAGACACAAAAGGGACATTAAACATGGAAATATACCAGAAATAGCGGTGAGACATCTTCATCTCTTTGGGCTATTCTGTCTTTGGCCTTAAGGTCACAGTATTTTGAGGAAAAGAAAATCTAGGGACCGTTGAAGTGAGCAGCTGCAGAACTGAAATTCATTAACTAATTTTATGCAGCGTCTCAGAACTGTGGTTAGTTCTTGCACAAAGAAGAGATAATTGTCCCCCATTTGCTGTTCAAGCTGTGACGCACTAGCAAATGCAGATTTATGTTTAAGGTATGTATTTTATGTTTTCAAAAGCCGACTATTGGGGATACATATTATCTAGTCCCAGTTTCTTTAAGCTAGCTAATCCCTTGATATGCCATAACTCAGGTGCACCTTTGGATTTCCATTCATGTATCTGGCAACGTTTTCTTCTACTTCATATTTTCTTCCCATTTCACTTTTCGAGCATCTCTACACCAGCCTAAAATCCCACATTTAAAACAGGGCTTTCTGCTTCTGTTTTAAATGCAGGATCGCGACGAACTCCCTTGACACGCACCCCTCCCCCCTTTCCCCCTTCTTTTCCCCCTTATCTGAGGCTTCCATATGTTTCATTACACAGCCGCTAGCTGGTGCTTCTCTTATTGAAGCTTTTCCTTTTTCACAAGGGAACTCAAGCTGAACTCAAGTGCAATAATTTGATAGCTCATTATCTCTGATTTTTTAAACAATGGAATAAAGGTAATTTAGTGTGGGAGACGCTGTGGAGGTTGACAGTGTCATCTAAAGGACTCGCAAACTTCCGTGAGTAACCAATCTCAATAGCAGGATAAAAGTTCCGTGTGAACAAGCCCTTCATCTCACCACCACCAAGGCAGCTTGGCTGGCCAGGCCATGCAGTCTCCTAGTTCTTGTATGTGAGGGGATTCATTGAATTCCTTGTATACGAGCCTGCCCGGGTTTTAAGATTTTCCGGGGAGGCCTTTCTGTCAGTCCTGCTGACATCAGAGGCACGTTTGGTGGGGATGCAAGAGAGGGCCGCTCCCAGGCTCTGGAACTCCCTGCCAAGGGAGGCGAGGTTGGCCCCCTCTATGTTAGTTAGTTAGTTAGTTAGTTAGTTAGTTATTTATTTATTTATTTATTTATTTATTGCATTTCTATCCCGCCTTTTTTCCTCCAAGGAACTCAAGGCAGCGTACATGATCCTCCTCCTTCCTCCATTTTATCCTCACAACAACAACCCTGTGAGGTGGGTTGGGCTGAGAGTCTGTGACTGGCCCAAAGTCACCCAGTGAGCTTCCATGGCCGAGTGGGGGCTAGAACCCGGATCTCCCGATTCCCAGTCCGGCACTCTAGCCACTACACCACACTGGCTCTATGTTGTCCTTCTGCCAGCAGGCAAAGATGTTTATAATCAGGAAGGCCTTCGGCATATAAACTGGTTTGTGGCTGAAGGGGATTTTAATTGGCTGGTGCTGTTTATTTCTTTTATTGTGTTGTTTCAGTGATGTTTTTAATCTGTTTGATTTTATGACTGCTTTACGTTTATTTTAATCTTGGTTTTAATACTTCTAGTTGCCTTGAGTACCATTTTCAAGGGTGTGAGGAAAGGCGGGATATAAAGCAAATAAATAAATAACTGCCACAAATGGGGACAGGGCAACTGATAAGAACCACATTGCTGTAACTCTGTGCCTTTGTTTTCACTCCTTTCTCTACACCCTCTGTCCCTGCACACCTCCCCATACCTTCAGCCACCTTAGTATCTGGAAGACATGGCTTTGTTTTCCTCCCCAGTCCAGGGCCAAATGCCTCGTTTTAACTTGTTATTTGTCCAGCAAGACAGTAGGAAAGGAAAGGTTCCTCCTGTGCAAGCACCGGGTCATTACTGACCCCTAGAGGGATGCCGCTTACGCTGGCGTTTTCATGGCAGACTATAGCAGGGTGGTTTGCCATTGCCTTCCCCAGTCGTGACTACCTTTCCCCCAGCAAGCTGGGTACTCATTTTTACTGACCTCGGAAGCATGGACGGCTGAGTTGACCTGCGCTGGCTACCTGGGACTCAGCTTCCGCTGGGATCGAACTCAGGTCATGGGGAGAGTTTCAGTTGCAATACTGCCGCCTACCACTCTGCACAATACAAAGAGAAGCCCCTGACTTCTGTGGGCTCCTGGTTCCCCCATCCCCTCTGTAATCCTGCACAGATAACATCACTGGGAGCAATTGCCCCAGGCTCTTTGCTTTCATCAGAAGCCTCCCTCTGGGCTTCACTCAAGACAATTGAGAACATATTTACTCAGAACTAATGGCATTGTGATGGAAGCAGAAATGGGGAAGGGAGGGCTGCTCTTGATGGTAGCTTCTATATATTTATACAAAGAGCTGCTTAGAAATCTTTCCCCGGCCACCCTCACTGCTGCCACCACCACAGCTACCATCTCCACATCCACCCATTGCTACCTTGTTGGGTTGTTTAGTAATCTTGTTCATGAGATACACTGGAAGGTTGCTGCACAGAGGGGGGAAAGAGTTATTGCTTGTTTTAGCTAGACATGTAATTGATCCCGGAGCTGTTCTGCAAAGGGCAGGAGCAGAACAAAGGGGTTTTTAACTCCAGCATCTTGGTTATTGCAATCACTTTTTGCCAGGATTCAGCCTCTCAAGATGCTGAGCGGCATGGCAGGCTCCCTTTTTTCCTTTTCACCATCTGCAGTGATGTCAATAAATACTTAAATGCTAGTGTGAGGGAAGGGGGGGAGGGGAGGAAGGAAAGAAAGAAAGAAAGAGAGAGAGAGAGAGAGAGAGCAAGCAAGCAAGCAAGCTTCCCATTTTTAGTGACCTACTTCCTTCTTTGGAAACCCTCTAAAAGCATCTTCTGCCTGAAGCAACAAGATGCGTCTTCTCCCCTTCGAACTGCTGAAAGTAGTGCGAGATCTTTTTCTTTTTTATCATACTAGAAGTTAGGGTCACCCAATGACATTGGTTGGCAGGAGATTCGAGACAGAAAGATTTACGGCCACTGGTCAGGGATGTTGAGCTGTAGTTCAAAACATCTTCAGGGCACCACTTTGGAGAGGGTTGATGGGTTTGGACATAGGGAAACTTTTGTTCAAATTCTGACTGAGCCCTGAGGCTCAGTGGGTGAACTTAGGCCAGGCATGTTCCTTCAGTCTAACCTACCTCACAAGGTTGTTGTGAAGAAGTGCTAGAATACAGATGTAATTTATAAAGGCAACTCAAGCCAGCCAGCCAAGTTGCACACTGCAGGGGAAAGCATTCTAAACAGTCACAGACTCATTATTCAGTTTGAACTACATGGAGTTCTTGGACAAGTTGCTACAGTTTGAGATGTTAGACTGCCCCCCCCCTTTCTTCCCCTCTTTGAAATCAAACATCTAATGCATTATGTCTTAGCTTGCCCATGTGCCGTGAAACCCGTAAGCTTCTAGTGTACTGTTAGCCCTGGGGCACAAAACTGTTTGGTGGCATGTTGCCATCATAAACCCAGGGAGAAGAAGCAAGTCAGTGATACAGCCTTTCAACGATCCAGAGATCTCAGGCGTGGCATTTTTGAAATTGTATGGGAAAGAGCCACCTTTAATCCCCCAAGCTTTTGGGGAGGTGGTGATCCTTCCTCAGCCACATTTCCCAAGGCAGGATGGGGGATCCTTGCTGATGGTCTGGTCACCCCTGGGTCTTCCTGGACTGAAAGCAAGGAAGGCGTGCTCCTAATTGTGTGATGGCCCATATTCTAATAAGTTGGGCAAAGGTGTGCTTCCTGTGTGCACTCCTGGACCAAACAAGTGCTTTCCAAACACACCAGCACTAATTGTAAAGTAGTTGAGCCCACTTCATTGTTGAAAGTTCTGCAGCAGGAGCCTGTCTTGTTTTGGAAAAACAGGCCCTTAAAATTGGTCTGAAAAGAAGGCTAGAAGATCCCTCTGGGTGAGATGGGGATGCCCTGCCAAGAGTTGTGCCCAGCAGTTAGGGAGGAGATGGGCAAGTGGCATTTCAGGGCTGGGCTGTTGGCATTTGGGTCAGCCACAGCTTGCGGCAAATATCCAGTGCAGACACAACTTGTAAATGATGGTAGTCCGTTTGTGCCCATTGCTCAGCCTTCTGGGATACAAGATTTGCATCCAATGCTGGTATGAACCCGGCAGTCCGCACTGGAGATGGGGGAATCTGTTAGTTTTGCTTTCTCTCACATTCAGATTTATTATATCTCAAGTTCTTTCCATCCTGAATATAAAGGAATCGGTGAATTATAGTCAGCTCTTATCAAAAAGCAAACTGAAACAAAATTCTCACCCATTCGCCGGCCAGATTCAATAGGTACAGTTGTTTCTAGCCTGGAGAGAGGCCCATGTTATACAGTCAGGGTCAGAAATATTGGAACAAGGATACCTGTTTTGGCAGTTGGCCTCTGTACACCACCACACTGAAGTTCAAAGGAAACACACCCAGATGGGAGTGAAGTCAAGACTTTCAGCTGTATTCAAGGGGTTTGACAAAAGTGGAGCATTAACCATTCAGGAAGGACAGCCAGTGGCATACACACACACCCATCGTTGGTGGCTCATAAGTAATGGAACAAACCAACATCATTTCAAACTTAAGGATCTCCTTTAATACCTGGATGAAAATCCTTTGCAGTCAATGACTGCCTGAAGTCTGGAACCCATGGACATGACCAAATGCTGAGTTTCCTCCCTCAAGATGCTTTGCCAGGCCTTTACTGCAGCTGCCTTTAGCTGCTGCTTGTTTGTGGGTCTTTCTGCCTTCAGTCTTGTCTTCAGTAAGGGAAAAGCATGCTCTATTGGGTTGAGATCAGGTGACTGACTTGGCCATTGAAGAACATCCCACTTCTTTGCCTTGAGAAACTCTTGGGTAGCTTTTGCTGTATGTTTTGGGTCATTATCCATCCGCAATATGAAGCAGCATCCTATCAGTTTGGCAGCATTCGGCTGAATCTGAGCAGAAAAGTATAGCCCTATACACTTCACAATTCATCCTGCTGCTTTTATCAGCAGTCAGGTCATCAATAAACACCAGTGACCCAATTCCATTGGCAGCCATACATGCCCATGCCATAACACTGCCTCCATCATCTTTGACAGATGATGTGGTATGCTTTGGATCATGAGCTGTTCCTTTCCTTCTCCATACTTTTCTCTTCCCATCATTCTGGTACAAGTTAATCTTGGTTTCATCAGTCCAAAGAATCTTATTCCAGAACTGGGCAGGCTTTTTTAGGTGTGTGCTGGCAAAGGCTAATCTGGCCTGTCTGTTCTTGAGCGTTACCAGTGGTTTGCACCTTGTTGTGAAGCCTCTGTATTTACATTCATAAAGCCATCTCTTGACTGTAGATGTTGACAATGACATGCCTACCTCCGCAAGAGCGTTCTTGACCTGGCTAGATGTTGTGAAAGGGTTCCTCTTCACCTTGAGCAGAATTCTGCGGTCATCCACTTTAGTTGTCTTCCGTGGTCTTCCAGGCCTTTTGCTGTTGCCGAGCTTGCCAGTTAATTCCTTCTTTTTCAGGATGTTCCAAACTGTCGTATTGGCCACTCCCACTGTTTTTGCTATCTCTCTGATGGGTTTATTTTGTTTCCTCAGCCTAATGATGGCCTCCGTCACTCGCATGGACACCTCTTTGGAGCTCATGTTGGGAGTTCCAGTGAACAGCTACCAAATGCAAATGTAACACTCAGAACCACCTCCAGGCCTTTTATCTGCTGGATTGGTCGTGGGGTACCTAGGAAACAGGCCACACCTGGCCATGCAGCTGCTTGTCAGCCATTCGTTCCATTACTTATGAGCCACCAGCGATGGGGGGGGTGTATGCCACTGGCTGTCCTTCCTGAATGGTTAGTGCCCCACTTTTGTCAAGCCTTTTGAATTACAGCTGAAAGTCCTGACTTCGCTCCCATCTGGGTGTGTTTCCTTTCAACTTCAATGTGGTGGTATACAGAGGCCAACTGCCAAAACAGTTATCCTTGTTCCGATATTTCTGGCCCTGACTGTACCTGCCTGCCATGTAGCTGTTAAAGACAAGGAGCCTGTCAGAAAAAAAGAAGTGGCAGCCCTAAGTCAGTACCACAAACACGGTTGAATATACAGGGATAGCCCAGACTTTGAAGAGCAAAGCACTCAAAGCCTTGAGCCTGGGTGGACAAATCCATCAGTTTTGGATTCTCTCCCATTCAGTTAAAAAAAATCATCTCAAGTTCTTTCCGTACCAAATATGAAGAAATTTTTGAATTTTGGTAACTTCTTACAAAAAATGAACAGAAGTGAATTCCCACCCATCCTTAATCCAAACACACACACACACACACACACACGCACGCACGCACGCAGCACCAGCAAGTTCAGCTCATGTCAGTCCTTTGCTTGCCCTTGCTAGCACCCTTTTTGTCCTTTCCTTCTGCAGAGAGAGGTGGTGACAGGACTGGTGCAGTCTGTACAGCAGGAATCCAGGTTTTGGCACAGGAAAAGAGGCTGGCTCCTTCTTCAAGGCAGGCTCCTGCTTTGTCCACTCCCTGGATTTCTAGCTTTGCTTTCCTGTGCCCAGAGCTGTAGCCCAGGACACTACCAGGCAGGGATCCTGACAGTCCCACTGGCTAGTAGCCAAATGGGAGATGGAGGAGTGGGTGGCTGGACCTTCATCACTGGCAGGCTGAATTGTCTTCATTGAGGCTCCTGCTGCCTCTGCCTCCCAGGTACCTGGAGCGATTCCACACACAGCACCTCCTCTGCATCCTCCCCAGTTCTGCTGGCTTGGCTCCATCCTGCTTCTTGCCGAGGAAGAGCTTATTAGCAGAGTTCTCTGCAGAATGCCCTTGAGTGGGATTCCTTTTCGTTCTTTCTGTTTCTATTTTTTATTTTTTTAGGTGTAAATGGCAGGGGAGGCTCCACCAGTGCCTCAGATTCTTTCATCTCGGCAAGGCTTTGCCCTTTCTCGCAGTGTGACTCCGACAGCAGGCTCTGTGCTGCTGTGCGTAGAATACAAACAAACTCCCAGAGTTTGGAGCATGACAAGAATTCCATTGCAGGCAGGCTGCTGCATGCTCCAGAGCCTCTGCTGCCACGAGTGCTTCTGAGATCCACATGTGCCTGGTTACCTCCTTCTCTCCCAGGCATGGGCTGCTGGCACTCACATCCAGCAAAGGGAGGGCAGAACAGCAAGATGATGCTCCCCCATGCAGAGTGAGAGAGGGATGTAACAAACTGAGGCGCTCAAAAGCCTTCCACCATTGCATCTTATGGCCTTGATCCCATGGAACATCCAGCTGTGCGTATTACAGTGCTTTTGGATTTCAAAGCATGTTTTGGGCCCTTCCATGGGTGGGAAAGTCTGACGCAAAACACCTGTGATGTAGCACAGGATTCTCAGGTGCACATAGGTTTGCAGGTTTGTGATTGGGGCCTGCACGTAACCACTCCTACTGGAAGGGCCATGGCCTCTGCCTGCAGAGCTTGCAACCCATCTAGCATCTCATTCTTTCTTCCTCTCTCCATTCCCTTCACTTTCCTTTCTTCTACTCTGTGAGCTTCCCTGATACTGCATAAGAACAGTTGCCAGCAGGACTGGTGAAACTGTCTTTTTGCTGGCAACTGCTGAAACATTTTTGCCCTGGCTTGATTGCCACATTATCAGTTGTGACATTTTCAATGCGTCTGGTCTCTGAGGACTTCAGTGTTCAAGGAAACATTGAATTCCCTCGGGTCCGGGTACTGAGTCTCTTTCTGCCAAAGGGCCAAATTCCATTTTGAAGAAGCTCCTGAGGGCCGCATTCCGGTGCTGGGCAAGGCAAAAGGGGTGGAGCCTAAACACCAAAAACACCATCGTATTGTAGCTTGAAGCTCTTACTGCCTGCGACTAAGCCTTAGGAGAGGCATTTCAGCCATTTAGAATGGGGGGGACAGGACACAAAGGCCAGGAAACCACCAAATGGTTGGCAGTCGGGAAAGGGGGCGGGGCCAGGGAACGTGAGTGTGGTCATCTGGGGAGCCCCCGAGGCCTGTATTGGGATCCCAGCTGGGCCAGATTTGGCTTCCCTGGTTCAACACCCCTGCTCTAAATCATGACTCTAATATGTATCTAAATAGATGAAGCCTAAATGCCAGGTGTGTGACTCAAATGGGGAATCAAGTAAGCGTATGCAGGTGGAGGGCTTTGGAAGAGCACTGGCCTCTCCTTTTGTGCTACCACTTCCCTCACAGAAGCCTTTGATGCTTTATTAATCATGACTACAGTGGGAGTCCAGCAGATGCAAAGAGCCCACAGGAGAAACTACAGAGGGAATCTGTGAGCAGGCTCCTTGGGCCAAATGTCCCTTCTGGGCCTGATCATAGACAGCTGTTCTCTAAACCAAGTTGCTCTCCTTGAGAGACACAGGAGTCGTGACAGGCATCTCATGAGGCTCTGAAACATACAAGGTCCTCTGCTGGTTTACCATTCGAATTAAATGACTAGGAACTTGGATGATGATGATGATGATGATGATGGTTAGCTGACATTTTCTGGAAGCTGGATCCAGAACCTCCATTTTTTCCTGCACTCCTGTGTAACTGCAGCATCCACACATAGCCCCGATTCAGATGCTTCCAGGGCCGGCATCAGAGGTAGGCATCTTTGGGCAACTGCCAAGGACCACACACCTGCAGGGGCTCACAGCCGCTCTCTGGAGCCTGCTGTTCATTGTTCTCTTTGTTGCTTCTGCCTGTTCACCTGCCCTTTCCAAGAAAGCCAGCAGTGGCAAGAGTGACATGCTACAGCCACACCCTCCATCTGCCTTGAGCTCTCCTCGATGGTTGTGTGGATTGGGCCTAGAGGGAGGAAGTAAGCAGCCATGCCTTGGGGAGGAGGGGGCACAGAGAAGAGGGCCCCTGAAGGCATCTTGCCCAAAGCCCCCCCGCCCCAGCGGAGCTGGCACTAGACACTTCCCTCTCCACTTGCCTAGAAGAGCCTTTCCTGTGACCCCTTTGCGTCGTCTCCTTCCCTGCCATCTGATGTTTTCCCCCTTCCCTATCATGCCCAACAAACATAGGTTGCAAACACTTCAAGCAGAAGCTGTGCCGCTTCTTTGTTGTATGCAGCACACAGCACATGGCTGGCCCTGCATAAATGAAAGGTAAAAGGAGCCATCTGTGTGGAGTCAAGCACTTGGGGTGGGGGGTTCACCGTTTGACATATCGAGGTAGAGGTAGGCTGTAAACAGGGACAGAAGCCAGTTATTATGCACCTTAAAGGAAATGTGCATTAAGCCATTAGGAGGAAGATTTGAACCACCGGGGGAGTGAAAATCTGCCCCAAAGGGGAGAGCAAAGAATCTGATTAGTATTAAAATGGATCTTGGCAGATTCATGAGTGATGCATCATTTCTTAGTCTGAGGCATCGCATCACCTGCAGAGGTCTGGAGCTTGGCAAATTGATGAGTGATATAATTTCTTTGTCTGAGGCACCGTCACCTGCAGAGATCTGTGGATTTTTCTCCCCCCCCCCCCGCCTCTCTCCTCATGTAGTTTGGGTTTACTGGAGGTGGCTCAGGTTGTTTTAACTCAGGACCCACCTGCACACAGACAGGAATCACAGCATCGCTTGGGCTTCTGCTTGGTGGCCTGGCAAAAACTGGTGTCATTTCTGGCATTTGTGGATTTTATGTGGAGTTACAGTTCAGAAGGCTGTAAAAGGGCATAGATGAAAACATGGATACATGGAGGGTTGGTGGATCAGAAATGCATTTTTGGACTCTCTTTAGCGGCCTGGCTATGAGGACTATTATTTAAAATATTTCTTGGCCGCCTTCGGGGCAGAAGCCCTCCCAGGGTGGCTTACAACAATAAAACATATAAAAACAATTAAAATATTAAAAGTGATAAAAATATAAAAACAACAATAAACGCCAACAGTAAAACCACCAATGATGTTAACAGCAGCAACAGCAACAATACAGTCATATCAATAGAAGGCCAAGGTAGAATAATATGTTTTCAAGGCCTTCTTAAAAGTCTGCAATGATGGAGCATGGCGGACCCCCGATGGCAGCTTGTTCCAAAGGTGTGGGGCAATTGCAGAGAAAGCCCTCTCACGTGTGGTCACCCACCTGACTGCTGTCATGGGTGGGCAAATGAGAAGGGCCTCTGTTTCTGAACTTAAAGTGTGGGCAGGCTGATATGGGTGTAGGCGGTCCTTCAAGTAACTTGGTCCCAAACCCTTTAAGGCTTCAAACGAGCACTTTGAATTGGGCTCAGAAATGCACCAGTAACCAGTGCAGCTGGCGCAGTATAGGCATTATATGATCGAATCGCCCCCACCAGTACTCAGGAGACCGCATGCTGCACAAGCTGGAGTTTCTGAACTGTCTTCAGAGGCAGCCCCACGTATAGCGCATTACAGTAGTCCAGCCTGGACGTGACTAGTGCATGGATAACTGAGGCAAGGTCCATCCTCTCCAGAGAGGGCCACAGTTGGCATACCAGCCTAAGCTGGTAAAAAGCACTCCTGGACACTGCAGCCACCTGGGCTCCCCCGGTTAGCGCAGAGTCCAGGAGGACTCCCAGACTGCGCACTTGGTCTTTGGGGGGAGTGCAAACCCGCCTAAGACCAGTTGTAAACCTCCATCTGAAGTAGTTGGTTTCCCTACCACAGTACCTCTGTCTTGTCTGGATTAAGTTTCAGCTTGTTCACCCTCATCCATCTGAAAACAGCCTCCAGACCTAGTTCAAGAGTTCCACAGCCTCCCTGGGATGTGCAGATGGAAATGAGAGGTCGAGCTGAGTATCATCCGCATACTGATTACATTTCAGCCCAAACCTCCTGATGATTTCCCCCAGCGGTTTCATGTAGATGTTAAAAAGCATGGGGGACAGGATAGAACCTTGCAGCACCCCACAGGCTAATGGCCATGGGGTTGAACCAAAGTCCCCCAGCACCACCTTCTGAGACTGCTTCTCCAGAAAGGACCAGAACCACTTTAAAACTGTGCCTCCCAAGCCCCATCCAGATAAACGATCCAGAAGGATACCATGGTCGATGGTATCGAAAGCTGCTGAGAGGTCCAGAAGAACCAAGAGGGTTGCACTCCCCCCTTCCATTCCCCGGCGCAAGTCATCAACCAGGGCGACCAAGGCTGTTTCCGTCCCATAACCAGGCCTGAAACCTGATTGGAATGCATCTAAATAATCAGTTTCATCCACAACCGCTTGGAGTTGTGAGGCCACCACACGCTCCAGCACCTTGCCCAAGAATGGCAAATTTGACATAGCGCGGCGGTAATTATCTGGAACCATAGGATCTAAATTTGGTTTCTTCAGCAAGGGCCTCACCACAGCTTCTTTCAAAATCTTGTGCCAAAGAGCTAGATTGTGGGGAGTGGGGGATTCCACTGGGTTCCTCCCTGCACCTCTGATTCTTTTCCATACTCTTCTACCTTGAGATGATGACCCTTGGGGTTGGCGGGTCAGGGGGCTGGCTGGCGTGCCCCACAATTTAATTAAGACTGCATGGCAGAAAACCACCCTGATGTGATCTTTCACCCGAGCCTGGGAGACTCAGTCCCTGGTTGATGTTGCACTTTCCTTGCAGCTGTGTGTGGCCCAGGTACCACGGGGGCAGGGGGGCTCCCTATCGTCCAGGCTGCTTGCGTGCTCTCAGTGCCCTCCCTTTCCCCCTGTGCACTATAAATACATTCCCTTAGTCCATCCCAGCACACTGTATCAATCTTGTTTAATAGACTGGAAAGCTTAATGCGCGGTGGCGGGTCGCGGGGAGCATCGGGGTGATGGATTGTGCCTTCCTGGAGTCGAGCATCGTTGATGTATAATGAAATATTTATGATTTATTCCAGCTAATAAACTGGAATGAAGTGTGTGATATATGTGAGCAGATGGGGAACTATTGATGCAGCTTCCATTGGGGGAGTGTGGGGAGGTTTATGTCCGTAATACACACGTACACACATCACAGGCCCTTGCATGCCATAAACTCCGCACCTCACATGGCTGTTGTGGGGACAACCGATTCCCATCCCATCATTAATCTTTTACTCCTTCCCTCTAATTGTTTGTCGTGCCGCATCCCCTCCCATGCCTGTTCTGCACAAGCCACAAACAAACCTGCCTTTGTACGGAGTGCCTTTTATCCAAGAGCTTCACCATGCTGGAATTTTAAGAGTATGGCACTTACACTTCCAATGGCAGTTTCTGCAGTGGGTGTAGTCAAGTCCAGGAGGAGACCAGACTGACACCTGCCAAAACTTGCTCTTGGAGTTCAGCCCTGCTGCCTAGGGCTCATCCAAGACAGTTTGGGGTCTGAAGCGGAAAATCTAAATGGAACATCCCCTTCTCCCCCCACCCCCCAACTTACATTAATGGATGATGCAGGCAAGTTTCTGCAGTTCAAAGGATCTCGCATGCGACTCAATGCCCCTTACCTGGTGCCAGGAAAGACTTGAGGAGTCTGTTCTCCATCCACTGCATCGTACATGAGCTGTCCCGCCAGCTGTTCCCCTCTCAGCCTAATTAGCTGCACTTGCCAAATACTTTCAAGATCCCTCTGATGAAAGCTACCGAAGGCATGCAAAGTGCTGTTGTTGCCTCTGACTGCTTCAAAGAAGAGCTTCCCAAAGGGGGTCTCCACGCTGGAATGCCACTTGTCCTGTCAACATGCTAATTCAGAGAGCTCGGCAACTCTCCAGGTAACAGGCCTCTTGCAAAGGAATCCAGCGGGGAAGATACTTCATTCTGTCTGTACCATTCCAAAGTGAAGGATCACCGTGCCACTGAAAGAGCCTGGTAGTGGGAAATGCCCTGGGAGAGTTTGCCAAGCAAAGGAAGATGCCCTCAGAAGTGGGGGTCTGAGCATCCAGGAGTCTAACGTCCACCTCAGGAAAGGCCCGCAGAGGCTCCTTGTCCTGCCCAGTGCTTTGGAGCCTGGGGCCGAAGGTGCCAAGAGGGGAGCGCTTCCAAAGCATGCCCATCGCTAAACGCCTCGCCTTTGCTTTCAGTGATATCACAGGCCTGCGCTGGGATCCTTGAGACTTCCATCGTTGCAAAGCTCACAGCACCTCCAGGATCAAAGGAAGCAATGAAGGGTCATTTAAATTCCCCTGGAGAATCCTGCATTTTTGGTGGAACATAGCAGGTGTATAGATCACACCTAGTCAAAGTGTGTCTGTCAAGGTTCCCCTTATGCAACCCCCTTAGCAACTCCATAAGGATCTCTTTCCTCCTTAAGGAAACCTTCCTTCTTTTAAACTTCCCCTTCCCAGTAATGTGGGGTTTAGGCTGTAGATGTGGGGTGACTGACACTCTAGACACAGGGTTTAACCACAACAGTTTACCAGTAGATTTAAAGCAAACAATTTACAACTAAAGGTAGTTACACAATAGAGCTAAGTGATACAAAAGGCATTAAAAGAAAATAAAAGTTGCAAAATGCGAGTTCCTTTACCCTAGCTGCCCTTGGAGTTTTCTAGGCTGCTGCTTCCTGCTCACTCTTCAGACTCTGCTCTCACTTCAGGCTTTCACTGTCTCCCCGCCTGCTGGCTGTCTTGCTCTCTTTATGTACCCTCCTTCCCCAAAACTGAAAGTACTGCTTCAAACCTGAAGAAATGAAACTTAAGTGTAGAAATGAAACTGACGCTTAACCGGAGAAATGAAACTACTTGGAGTGAAAACCATAATTAAAAAAACATAACTATATCCTTCATAAAAATGTTGAGTCAGTACTTTTAGTTTAACTTGCTCTGATTAGAGAATCCTCTTTACAATCCCCTAACCCTTTCTTCACAATCCTTGCTCGAATTTACTTAGCTGCTGTTGTAAAATAATGCAACATGATTGGATATGCATTCGTACACCTCTAAAAGCAAATAGGCCACTATATCATTTGTTCACCACCCAGGACACTGAGACACATAATAAGATAGAAACCCTTTTTCTGGGAGTATCATAATGGACAGAACAATAAAGTGAGGGGGGGCTAAATCCTTTATGCAGCCACCTCCACAGAAATATAATCTATCCTGTAAAGCAGGGGTGTAGAACCTCTTTCAGCCCGAGGGCCAAATTCCATTTCGGAGAAGCTCTTGGGGGGCTACATTCCGGTGGTGGGCAAGGCTGATGGCAAAATAACCAAAATGTCAGCATATTTTAAATTAACGCTCTTACTGCCATTATTTAACCCTAAGGAGAGGCATTTCAGCCTTCTTAGAATTGTGAGGGGTGGGGAAGCTGGGAATCCCCCAAATAATTGGTGGGGCAGGGGAAGGGGCGTAGCTCTCTGGCAAACCCCAGGATGGATTGGGGCCCCAGGAGGGCTGAGATTCTGCACCCTTCCTTAAAGGCATGTGATCGTAACATGCCTTCCACATAGGCAATTGGCATCTGCTAGAACCTCATTTCTGTGAAGGCTTTCCTCAGCTGTGGAAAAGTGATATTCTCTAGATGCTTTGCAGTTTGGTGATCTATTTTTTATAGTGGCCAGTCGTGAAGAAGAGTGATTATTATGAATCACTTCTTTATCTATCATGGCTAAATAGCCATTGATAGTTCTCTGCTCCTCCACGAGATTTGCGAACCCTCTTTGAAGGCCATCTGGCTTGCTTTGCAAGCAGAAGACCCCAGGTTCAATCCCTGGCATCTCTAGTTGAAAGGGTCAGGTAGCAGGTGATAGAAAAGAGCCCTCCCTGGCTGAGACCCCAGGAGAATTGCTGAGAATACTCAGCTGGGCGGACCGATTTGTAGCTTGGTATATGGCAGCTCTGTGCACTCACAGGTCCAGCATGTTTCTCTCTGCTCCCTCCTTTGATAATCAAGGAGCTCCAGACCATGACTCCCAGTCTGCAGCAGGCAGGGCTCGGTAGCTACGTCTAGCCCTTCTTGTGGGGAACCAGAACAGCAAGGCAGCTGCCTTGGTCCTAGCTGACCTTTCCGACGGGCAGCAGATGGCACAGGGGGAGAAAGGGATCTTGTGCTTGTCCCATGTAGCTGAGTACAGCTTCCCAGAGGCCTGGAAGGGCGTCACTTAAGGATGTGGAGAGAATAAGTGAGGGTGATGCCAGAGAGGCCAAAGAAAGAAAGACAGCCAGGGCCAAGTCACTCAGCCGGGTGGAAAGGAGAGTTGTGTTTGCCAACCAGACCAATCCTCCTCATAAGGGGAGCCCTGAAGCTGGAGCAGAGCGAAGTGAAGAACAGAGTGAAGAGCCCCGCTGAAGCAGACCAGAGACCCATCTGTGTAGTCCAGCACCCTGTTCCCACAGCGGCCAACCAGATGCCCTAGTGGGAAGTCCACCAGGAGGACATGAGCACAACAGCCGCAGCCTCCTGCTTGTGTTCCCCAGCGACGGGTGGCCTCATCCTCGTACATGTTTCTCCCCGTGGCCAACTCGATGCCTCCAGGAGGTCCAAAGCAGGGCATGGAGGCCACCGCCCTCTCCCCACCCCCACTTGTTCCATGGCCACCCGCGTCCAGTGGCATGCCAGCCCTGAATGTGGAGGCCCCACGTATTCGTCATGACTAACCACCGTAGAGGGAGATCTCCTCCTTTAATTAATTAATTAATTAGTTCGTTCGTTACATTTATATTCCGCCTTTCCTCTCAGGAGCCCAAGTTGGTGTACTCAATCCTTCTCCTCTCCATTTTATCCTCACAACAGCCCTGTGAAGTAGGTCACGCTAAGAGTCAGTGCCTGGCCCAAAGTCACCGACGGAGCTTCATGGCCGAGTGGGGACTAGAACCTGGGTCGTCCCAGTCCAGTACTCTAACAACTGCAACATATCCCCTTTGAGGACCAGAGGAAGCTGCCTTCCACAGGGTGAGACAGTTTGTCCATCCAGCCTAGTGTTGCCCCCTCTGATTGGCAGTGACTCTCCAGGCAGGATCTCAGGGAGAAAGAGGACTTTCATCTCACCTGTTACCTGCGTCTTCTAACACCAGGTATTAGGGATCGAACCTGGCAACCTCTGTGCCCAAAGCAGGTGTTCTAAGCCACGGCTTCCCCCTAAAGCTGACCCTCACTGCATCTTGTTGCAATGAAGTGCATACATTCATGATGCATTGCATGAAGAAATACTTCCTTTTGTTTGATTTTTCACCCGGAATTAACCATAGCAAGAGCCGTGGTACAAAAACACACATAACCAACTGTGTTGGCCATCAGAAAAATTCAAAAATCCATGTAGTGTAATATCTTTATTAGACCAACTCTGGCGGGGAGATCTCAAAAGCTTGCACGTTTTTTGTGATCTGTAAATTGGCCTAATAAAGATACTACACCAAATGGATTTTGATATATTAAATTTAGTAGTGTTTATAGCATGCCTGGTGCTCTACAAGGAATGAGAAGACAGGTCCCTGCCCAGAGAGATTTACAATCTGTAATTTGGCATGGGGAGGCAACAAAAGAAAGGGAAAGCCAACTCAAAGATCACAAAAAATGTGCAAGCTTTCGAGATCTCCAGATCTATTCATCAGACGAGATGATACAAAAAGCAGGTTGGCGGGGCAGGGGGGAATAGGAGGGGGTGGGAAGGCTAACTAGATGTTGTAGTCAAGATGTCTGCATGGTCTCTTAAGGTGATAAGGTGGAGGAGGGGTTGCAGGCATTAAAATTGGAGTTGAGGGTCAGGTGATGTGATGGTTTCAGTGCCCCTAGGACCAGCAGGTAGAAGAAACTCTCAGACATAGGAACACAGGAAGCTGCCTTATACTGAGTCAGACCCTGGGTCCATCTTGCCCAGTACTGTTAACACTGACTGGCAGCAGCAGCTCTCCAGGGTTTCAGGCAGGAATCTTTCATAGCCCTACCTGGAGATGCCAAGGATTGAACTTGGGACCATCTGCATGCGAAGCAGGGGCTGTGCCACTGAGCTACGGTCACAGGCAATTGTAGATCCTCCATTTTTAAAAAATGTAAACTCTAGCTGTTAACTCAAAACTGTCCCCATCCAGGGCGAACCAGACAGATTCCTTGGTTGGTCCATCTTCTAGTCCAAAAGTGGGCCATTTGTGGCCCTCGAGGTGTTTTGGCCTACAACTCCCATGATCCCTCATCATTGGTCTGCTGGCTAGGGCTGATGGGCTTGTAGGCTAAAACAACTGGAGGGCCAGAAGTTGCCCATCCCTGTGCTAGTCCAATTTCCTATTTCAAACTGTGGCCAGTCAGATGCTTCTAGAGACCCCAGAGGTGATGCAGGAAGGTCATGGCCCTCTCCTGCTCTTGCTCCTAGCAACTGCAATTCAGTGGACTACTGCAGCCTTCCCCATCCTGGTGCCCTCCAGATGTGTTAACTACAACTCACAGTTAGGAGTTGTAGTCCAGCCATCTGGAGGATACCAGGTTGGGGAAGACTGGACTACTGCCTCTGAGGATGGAGGTTCCTTTTAGCCATTGTGCAAGTAGCCATTGACTTGACCCATTCTCCTCTAAAGCCACCCATTCCGTACCAGGCAAGCCCTCACTCAGCCACTCCCACTAGCCATCTGCCTCTATTCTTCCCCATCTTTGCCATTCACCCCTCCCCATCCTTCCACTCTGCTGCTTTTGGTGCCTACCAGCCCACCTTCCAAGTGCCACCTCACCCTGCCATTCATATCTTGCCACAACCCATGATTTCATTCATTCATTAATTCATTTCTATACCACCCAATAGCCGAAGCTCTCTGAGAAGCTCTCCAATATTGGGCAGTATTGATGATGGTGGCCAAGGGGCAGAGACAGAGGAGGCTCTGCCTCCTACACACCAGGAAATGTTGCCTTCCTCATCTCTTTTCTTTTTCTTTTCCAGGCGACACAGTCGTGTATAAGGAAGGGACCTACTGGATCAGGGGGCGGACCTCGGTTGACATCATCAAAAGTGGCGGCTACAAAGTCAGCGCCCTGGAAGTTGAGCGCCATCTGCTGTCCCACTACAGCATTGCTGGTAAAGCAGAGCCCTGTGGTGCTGTCTCATCTAGAATCTTCCCAGCTGTTGTTGTTTATTGATTTATTAATATAATGCTTGGTGCCTAAAAGAAAATAAAGGCAGTTAAGGCAAGAGGGGAAAAAATCAAATGTTCGAAAATGGATTTATCGAGAAATTGAGTGTTTCTTTTACATTTTGGAACAATACATTCCAGCACAATGTTTGACCTTATTCTGTATTTTCATTGGTATGAAGGAGAAGAAACTATATTTATTATGTATTTGTTTGGAATTGCTATCTTTACTCTTGTAGAGGTTTTAGAATTCATAAAGAAAAGAAAAAAGAAAGGTGGTTCCTGGAGGATCTCTTGTGGGAGGGAGTTCCTACCTCCTTCCCTGTGTGACTCTTTTGCACTCTCTCTTTCTACAGATGTGGCTGTGATTGCTGCCCCGGACATGATATGGGGTCAGAAAATCAGTGCTGTGGTAAAGCTCCATGAAGGCCAGACGCTGTCCCTCAAAGAGCTGAAGGAATGGGCAAGGTAAGGCAGCAGCAGCAGCTGAGTATGGCCTTGTCTCTTCATGATGCCATGGGGCACTAGGGGGCAGGCCAGTGCCTATTCCAATGACTGAAATGAAGAGAAACCAAAACGAACGGGTGCAAAGCAAGGTTATTTCCAAGCTGGTTTCTATATTTTACAATATGTTTTGAAACTAAGTATTCTTCCTAAGGAGAAACTGGTAAATTGGCCATGCTGGCTGGGAATTATGGGAGTTGTAGTCCAACACATCTAGAGGGCACCAGGCTGGGCAAGGCTGCTCTGGGAAATCCACAAGCAGGACACAAAGGTAGCACACACACATACACATACCATTGTTTTTATCCCCCAGCAATTGCTTGTGTGACTGAAAGTTCATTAAGTTAATTATGAGATAAGCGATAGTGATGATTCATTATTTTCTGCCTGTTGTGCTGGAGAGGCTTTTTCCCCAAGGGCTTCCCATCACCACCAAACACACACTCTTCCCCTCCCTGGCAAAGCTAGCAGTTTGTAAAGATGCACCCCTTAAATATAAAGAATAGGCCAATTACGGCAGGTGGACCCGTCTTAGAAAAGCTTCCAATGCATGTAACATGGGAAGAATACGGACCAATGCATAGTAAAATAATGTAATAAGGCCGTGCACTATCTGAGAACCTGTGGTGGCAAGAACTAAGGGCCCTGCACAGCCTTAATCTCGATGTTAACCTCCTTCACCTCCCCCAGGGCATGTCCCGCTCTTGAGCCAGAGTCCTGGAGAAAGGAAGGAAAGGAAGGCAAGGAAGAAGAGCTGTTCCCCTGCATATCTCCTTCTTTGCCCTTGTCCCACAATATTCGGCCGGCCTCCTTGCAGCAAAGATTGGAGGGGCGGTCTGCGTTTCTGAGAGAGGAGAAACCCACCCGGGATGTGATGCATCTGAGAGTGGCAGCTGAGCCCCTCCGGAAAAGGGTCCTTGGTCCATTTGCCGCATGCTGCCTCCTGGGTCTCTCACCCCTGCCGGCTTCCCCCCCTGCCGCTCAGCCTGTCTCTCCTCTTCATCTTCCACGTCACTGGCCTCCCGTCACCCACATTCCCCCCCGCCCTGCTCTCTCTGGCAGGAGACACATGTCCCTCTTCAGAGTGATTCATTGTGTGGCTTTCGCCTCCCATCTCTTCACAGTGACAAACAGGTCCCGAGTTAGAGGCCTCCATATGGCAGGATGCGTCGACAGTCTGAAGGCAGGGGGAGAGGGCTTTGAGGAGAAGAGCGCTGACGTGCTCGGGGGAGGGGGGGTGTCATGTCACTTCAGACTCTGTGCCAGCGAAGGTGCTTGTCAGAGTGGGGCACGGCCCAAGGTGGGTGGTGTGGTGAGAGAGGGAGCTGCAAAGGGCAAGGTGACTGTGCTTCCTGCTGAGATGGGCTCCTGGTGGGGCCTAAAAAGAAGCTGGATGTGCCTGGCCTCTGACCCATCATGCCCGCCTGTGCGCAAGAGGAATGTGTGTGTGCACTGAAGAGGGAGGGGGATCTTCTGCCGCCTGGAACTCATGCGGAGGAGCAGGAGTTTGCAAGGCTCCTTAGCGCTTCTGTTGACAATGTGTCATTTGCTCTCCCTGCCACATCTAATTGCAAGGATTGATGAGAACCCATTAAAAGTGATCTATTTGCCTCTTGGAGGTGCTTTGTCTGGGTGCTCTTTCATACATATATACATGCATGCATGCATGCATGAGTATACATACATACACACACATGCACGCACGCACGATTCGGGGTGCCTTCCTGCTCAGCTTAAGGGTGCTGGGTAGCAGAGTGCAGTATGTGGGCATAGAATCCCCTTCCAGCAGCGGCCATTCTGGAGCAGCCTCCATTTGAGTCTGCCACTCGGAGGGCAGCATTTTGGGACAGGCACAACGGATTTCATAGAAAGGGCCCTGCTGCATCAGACCATAGGTCCATCTAGTCCAGGGCTGGGCAACCCCACATGCAGGCTTCACACACACAGACACATGCCCCACAGGTGCCAAAAATGGGGGGAACGGGGAGATGAAAATAAGGAAAAGGAAAAGGTGGCTGTAGTTGCTACAGAGTCCCTAAAGGGTCAAAAATTAGCATGCAAAGAAGCTAATTTTTGACCCCTTTGGCACTCCATAGCAGTTCCGGATGCCATTTTGTTAAAATATTTTTGGGCCCCCCTGAATGTTTGGGTTGGTGGGGGCCACACATTAACCACCCCCGATCTAGTCCCACATACTTCTTCCCAGAGTGGCCAACCAGATGCCCCCAGGAAGCCTGCAGGCATGAACAGCCCTCCCCTGTTATTGTCCTCCTGCAACTGTAGCATACGGGCTTCTGAACATGGATGTTCCTCTTAGCCATGGTGGCTATTAACCACTGATAGACCTTTCCTCCTGCTTGGATTTTTTTTAATCCCCTTTGGAGCCATATAAATTCTTGTAGTGCCTTACAGATTAACAAATGTATTATAGAACACTTCTGCCATAATAAATAGTCTTTAGGTGCTACATCGTCATCATCATCAACATTTCTATACCACCCCATAGTCAAAGCTCTCTGGGTGGTTTACGTGGTTTTGTGGCAACAGACTAAGACAGCTAGCTGCCTGGAAGCTTTTAGAAGGCCATGGTCGTCACATCTGGGGGCCCGAGTGAATTTTGCACTGTGCACAGCAGTACTTCCTTTCATTTCTCCTGTTTCTTGCTTTGGCACCAGACGAAACAGCTTTGCTATTTGGGGTTGTGATCAGGGATTTATAGGTCTGTGATAGAGTAAGCCATATGCCAGTGTCAGGCATATTCGTAGGGAGAAAATGTAAAAAAATGGGTACACGATCCACCCAAAGTTAAAAGGAGAGGTACTGTGCTGTTCTGGGGACCAGGGGCCTTTACTGGATTTCCAGATCCAAGTGTATCTTTTGACAGTTTTGTTGCTGTCGATCCTTACACCAGTAGGGTGCATGATCCATTTACTGAGAGCTTTGTCCAGCACTGTGTGGCAAGGGAGACAAGGGTCTGTAGGACAGACCAAACCAGCGCTCTGCCATAGGATGGGAGTGGGGAGGGGGTGGGGTGGGGAGATGATCAATTTCATGCTCATTAACCAGAATGTGCTTGCTTGTCCCAGAGAGTCCATGGCGCCCTACACCATCCCTTCCGAGCTGCTCCTGGTGGAAGAGATCCCGCGCAACCAAATGGGTAAAGTAGACAAGAAGCAGCTTGTCAAGCAGTTCTACTCCACCTAGTGAGGGCAGCGCCTGGTGGGAACTTAGTGGAACAGGGAAGCATTGTGGCAACACCCTTGCCCTGGAGCCGGGGGAAGCATGGCAGAGTTTCCCAAGAGTGTGCTTGGGTGGCCTTCTTCCCACACCCTGACTGCATCCGTATGTGCTGACAAGCCTTTGGCTTATCATGTGTAAGACTGGACAGGATCTGTGATTTGTTTTCTTAACTGTAAATCAACATCTTATACAATCTGGCTTTCTTCTATTTAGTCTCCTTCTTGGCTAGCAATATGTTCTTAGAACAGGAAATTCAGGGCTTGGCGGTGGTGTAATTTGGAAATGATGTCAACGGGGAGAGGGGAGAGGCTAGATTTACTTCCAGGCCCATAGAAACCCCATGGCCCCTTGATAAAATCTCCGGTCTCCCTACCCACCTGCCCTCCCGCATGCCCGCCAAACACCCACACGCATAAGAGCACTCTGCACCCACTGAAGAGCTCTTCATTACATCATTTGGACAATTACATGTACAAGCAAACAGATGTCTGGTCTACAAGGAAGAGCTGGTTGGTTGGTTTGTTTTTTAAATTCAATGGTTGCTGTCATAATCCCAACCCCTCCTTTAGTTGATATTGATGTAATCATGGGTTCCCAAAAAGGTGGGAATGAAGGTAGTGGCTACCCTCCCCCCCGCCTCACAAATGCATACTCTAAAGTTGAGATTGGGGGTGGCTGCATCCCATCCAGCCCCTCTCTCCCAGCAATTACTCCTACTGAGCTGAGCAACCAAGAATGGAGATGCTAGGGATGGACAGATCAGTCTATTTCTGCTCCACATCCGTTTTGCATGTGTTCATTCAGACGTCTCTTCTGTCCCAGTTCTATATTAATCTGAAAATTCTTTAAATTAAAAAAATCAACATTCTTATTTAAATACCTATTTTAATGTATTTCTGCACAAAACATGCCCTTCTAAATGTATTTTCTCTCGAAGTGCACATTTCTAAATGTATATCATCCTAAAATACTTAGTTTTATACGAATGTTTGGAAAAAATTTTGAGCCGAGAACTGCATCGCAAAATTCAAAGAAGTGTGAAATCAGATGGATGACTGCGTTCTGATCACACATCAGTCCAGGCAGCCCAGGTGACATCAGTTCGCTTTGAAATACGGATGGAACAAAATCCTTGAGTGTCCCTATTGAACGTGAGAGGGACGGAAGGAGGGAGAGAGATGTGTCTATCAAAGCACCCAGTGTACAATGCAGGCAATGTTAGTTTATTATTTATTAAAAGTATTTATCAATCGCTTTTCTGCCCACTAGGGTTCTCAAAGTAATGTACCAATTACATCAAATGCAATAAAAGCAAAACAGAATAAAAGCAATAGCATCAGTACAATTTTTTAAGCAATTCTCAATGTATATGGTGCAATTGGAAGAGATTAACAGTGCAATCTCACCCATGTTAACTTAGAAGTAAATACTGCTATGTTCAATGAGTCTTACTCCCAGGTAAGTATGTATGCCTAACTTAGACTACGAATCTTTTTTACATTTAGGTCCCTGAAATGAGATGAGAGCCCATTGTACTAGTTACTCCTGTGCTCTCAGAACTGAAAGGCTAGTTCCTCGTAAGTGACAGAGCACAGCCTGAAACCTTTACACTTACAGATCCTGTTTTCCTTAAAGTGTTACAACACTCATTTTAAAAAAACACACACACACTCAAGTGAAATTATCATATCCTGGTTAACTGAGGAAGCTTTGTTATTCTTTTCCTTCCAGGTTAGTTTTCTTTCAGTTTTAAATAAACATCTCAATTTGTACTCATTGATATAATTAGTTACTCTGGGCAGCAGTATTTTACCAATCAAAGGACAATGCACAAAAGTGCCTGCTCTAAGTGGACTCTGCTGTGATGGGATTCCAAGAGAGAGGGGAAGAGGGGTCATAGCATTCATCTGTGCTGTGGAATGAGCATCACTAGAGATTTTGCCACTCTGATCAATGTGCTTTAAAATGCTTTTACATGATTCCCATTCTTCTACTGCAAAAGACGTTCCCACAGGGACCTCTTCCATTTGGTGCTCCTTTTCTGTCTTCACATCATCTGTCCTGGCCCCACTTCACCTTCAGCCTGCATGTGGCTCAGTCCCAGGTGGTACGTCTCTTTCAACATATCACATACACACGCGTGTGCGCACACACACACCCTTTGCTCAGTACTCTGGCCTTATGCCTTTTCCTTCCATTACTTCCTACCAGTGTTTCCTGCTTTTTATTCTCTGACTATTTTTAGGGGATTTTCTCCCTTATTTTTATGGGGCAGTAAAAGAGTCCTTCATTAGGGGAGTGTAATCTCAGCGCGGGGACAGCTAATAACCCACCATAAATTGCGATCTGTCCTTTTGCACGCTCTGCCACACACTCCTTCTGTTTGGCTACAGATGCCGGGTGGTGGAGGGGAGGATGGAGTCATTAAGGAAGAGCAAATAAACGCCAGCCTCTCTTAATAACCCAGGCACACCCCTCTCTCTGTCTCTCTCTCTGTGCCTCTCGCTGTCTGTCTGTCTGTCTGTCTGTCTCTCTTTCTGTGCATTCCTCACAGCACATTTCCTAGATTGAATCCATCCAAACCTGAGACCCCAACAGCAGGGTTGTGAAACCTTTCAGCCTGAGGGCTGAAATTCATTTCAGAGAAGCTCTCGGGGGCCGCATCCCAGCAGTGGGTGGGGCCAAAGTGCCATGCCAAAAATACCAGTATATTTTAGCTTTAGGGTGCAATCCTATGCATGTTTAGACTGAAAAAAAGTCCTACAGCTCCTAGCTGTGCTGGCTGGGGAATGCTAAGAGTTGTAGGACTTTTTTAAGACTAAACATGCATAGGATTGTGCCCTAAAGCTCTTACTTCCAGCAACTGAGCCTTAGGAGAGGCATTTCAGCCTCTTACTATGGGGAAAATCTGTGCAAAAGCTGGGAAACCACCAAATGGTTGGGGGGGGCACCTGGGGAACCTCGGAGGGCCGGACTGGGATCCCAGGTGAGCTGGATTTGGTGTGCAGGCCTGAGTTTCAACACCCCTACAGCAGCCTTCCAATGGCCTTGCTAGCTGGGAATGAGAGGCATTGCAACCCAGCACAATGGGGGCACCAGGTTGGAGAAGCCTGCCTCAAAGGGTTATACTTGGAGTGACACACTAGTGTCCCTGCATGTGGCAGGCTTTTGCACATCGGTGCTTCACTCTGTGCCACTAAAGAAAAGCTACACACGTATCAGGCCTGATACGCATAGTTCATGAGCAGAGAAGCATCCAAAGAATGAGTTGCTGCTGCCTGAGTTGGGTGAATCCAGAAGCCTTAAGAACAAAATCCCACAAGAGGGGTCTGGCTGGATCAGACCAAAGTTCCATCTGGTTCAGCATCCTGCTTCCTCCCGTAGCCAACCAGATGCTCCAGAAAGCCCACAAGCAGGACATCTGGAGCATGGAGCTATACTGCGTCTAGGCATGGAGGTTCCAGGTAGCTATTGCAACTAATAGCCACTGATAGATTTCATCCCCTTTGAATTTGTCTAATCCTGTTATAATCCCTGCAAACGAATTTCCAGCCACCTGGGTCTGGGTTGAAGGGCATGCTTTCTTAGTGCATTGAGCAAACATGCCCTCACCTACCCTCAGCCCTACTCTCCACAGCTGTTGCTCTTGCAAGCCAGGCACGCTGATGGAGCCGGATCTTGGGCCAAGATCCAGGGCCTCGGAGCCCACGGTCCCCCAAATGACCACCCGAGAGTAGCAGGTGATAAGGGCATCTGGGTAGCAGAAGCAAACTCCACTTCGCTCCTGTAGTCACAATGGTGCTATGATTTAAGTGAGCTTAAAATGCAAAACAGCGCGTGCTCAGAGTTGTTTTATTTTTTAAGCAGGGTTGGCAAACATCCTGACAGTCAAGTTGTAATGCATGGAATGAAGAGTGAGGGGAAAGAAATGTTAACTGTGTGCTTCACGATGGAAGTTGTACACAAATAGGGCCCCCCTAAGACCATTGTGTCCAAGGTCTAATAGCTGTTGCAAGCATTGGCGGGACCATGGGAGTTTGTTCATTTTGTTTGGCTTCATGCAGAAGCGGTTAATGGTGGATCCTACCCAGCCCTTCCAGTTTTCCTGGTTCTGGGGGAAGTCTTGGAACTATAACTGCAGCATATAATCACAAAGGGGAAAGTTAGTTTAAGGGGAAGAACATTAAAGGTTTTTTACCCCACAGGAAGCACATTTGGTGAAAACAAAAACCTGGAGCTGGGAATAACACCACAATGCCCACAGGACTGGAGTTGCTAAACCAGATTCTACCCATCACCACCACATAACCGGGCTCTCTTGAGAAAAGTGGGAAAGGTGGGGCAGGAGCTGTGCCACCTGTTCTCCCCCTACCCCCATCCATTACCCAGTGGGGCCCATCAGAAGGCCATGGGTGTCAGGAAGGAGCAGAGCTCCCACAGGGGGTGTCCCGTGGGAGGGATAGCCCCTCTCCTTTGTTAAAACATCAACGGCGCAATGAATTTTTTCACTTACCATATAGATCAATATCAAATTATCATGTCTCACATTCATAACTCTTAAGCAAGCAACAATAGGGAGAGACAAGGTCACTGGAGAATAAATAGCAGCCGGTGCGCTCTGTGATCTATCATTCCCGACAAGCCCCGCGCGCCTTGCACCAGGCCACTGACAAGATCATTAATAAAACTCCGCCGTTGCCCAATCGATGGCTTTGATGGATGAGCACAGGTAGCAAATACAGTAAAACAGCTGCGTGTCACTCCCGGGTGAGGGAGACGAGCTCCGCCTTGGGGGCTGTGCCATTTTCCTTGGGGCCTTTTTCCTTCTTTTTTAAGGAAAAAAAAATCTTTAAAAGCCTTTCAGCGTTTGCCAACAACCATTTGAACTCGGCATCTGAGCTCTCTGCCTAGGTGGGACGCTGTTACTAATGCCAAGGGGGTGGGGAGACACATTTCTGGACTTAAAGCGGGAGAGAGGGGGAGCTCCACTTCCTTCTCCCAACCTGCCCCTCCATGCCCTTTCCTCAGTGGTGCGCAGGAAGGTGCCATATACAAAATGCCACATTTATGCCAGCCATGTGACAGCATTAGGAGAGGGTCTGTGGCTCAGCGATAAGAGCACCTGTTTTGCATGCAGAAGGTCCGATGTTCAATCCCTGGCATTGCTAGTTAAAAGGTTCCCTGGTTGCAGGTGAGAGATCTCCAGCATGGTGCCTGTGGGCAGCAATGTGCCCGCAGACACCTCTCAGCACCTGCCAAGCTCCCTGCCCCTCCTGATTATGATTTTATTTCATAATATTTTTTTTTAATTAAGAAAAATTAACTGGGAGGCTGGCATGCTGCAAAGCAAAGAGCTGCCCTCCAGCCCCATCTTTATTTGGGTTAAAAACAGTGGTTTTATGAGTTAGGGCTCAGACCCCACCTCTCCCTTGTACTTAGGTTCACGGGCAAATCACTCTTCTTTTAGTCTCACCAGTTTATGTTCTGGGAAATGAATGTTCTGTGACCGGCAGCCATTTTATGAATGGGCAAGGCACCCCCATTACAGCCATTTTGTGACAGTGTCCATTAAAGTCTCTCAAAATTCCAAACGTGCCCACTGACCCAAAAAGGTCAGAGACCCTGAAACTGGGTTTAATGGACAAATAGTCTGACCTGGTCCAAAGCAATGTCTGTGATCCTTTGTTAGAGGGAGTAAAGTCTATGATGGTAAGAAGGGTAGGTAGGGGATTTGTGATAAGTAGTGAGGAATGGGGAGGGGAAAGTCCAAAGGCAATGGAGGGCAGGCATAGTAAGGATGGTTCAAGAAAGATGTGTTCAAGTGAGGGGTAGAGAACTTTAAAAGTGAGGACTAGAAGCTTGAAAGTGATTTTTAAAAACAAACATCTGACAAGAATGAGCCGCTGCAGGGAGCTAAGAGAAACACCATGACTGTAGCAATGGAATTATGTATTTATTTGTTTATTTCTATACCACCCAATAGCCAAAATCTTCTCCCAAGACATAGACCTCACACTCTTATTGCCACTGGCCACCAGCTCACGCCCCTTTCTCCTTCCTGCTTCACTCTGCTTGCAACTCATGTGCCCCATTGATGGTCTGAACATACATAACCAGCCCTTCAATTACACTGTAATGGCTGCAGGCTATTAAGTCATCTGCCTCCTTCACTGCTGCCTGCTGGGCCCTTCCGTGACACCATGCAGGTAAAGCAATTAAAAACGTACCCCTGCTACCAACCCCCCAAATTGCTCCCCCTTAGCAGATCTACGCCATTCTCTGTAATATCTGCCTTATCTGCCGGGGTGAGTTTGTGCATCCATGCATGTGCACGTGCTGCCGTCTGCTTTTGAAAAAAGGTGACAGGGTGACAGGATACATAAGAAGAGCTGTGCTGGAACAGGCCACAGTGGTTCTGTTTCATTGAGAAGCCCCTTTGGGACAGTGGGCTTCAGGAAGCTCCGAGGCTTCCACTACTGTTTACCCCCCAGCACCTGGCATTTGGAGGTACACTGCCTCCAACCCTGAAGGTTTCAAATAGCCATCATGAATAATGTCCCATCATAAATAACAGACCTCTCCTCCTCCTCCTCCTCCTCCTCCTCCTCCTTTGTAATGTTTCCTAATACCCTTTGCAAGGTATTAAGCCACTGACCCTCACCACTTCTTGTGGTGACAAATTCTGTGAGTTAATTTTACATTCTCTGCAGAAGATTTTGCCCATGACTGCCTTGAATCGGTTTTGTTGAATGAGAGGGCCTTTTCAGCGGTGGCCCCCCAACTGTGGAATGCTCTCCACAGGGAGGTCTGTCTGGTGCCAACGTTTGTCATCTTTTCAGAGCCAGTTAAGACTTTCCTCTGCTCCCAGGCATTTGACAGCACATGATAGGGCTTTTTAATGTTAGCTGTTTTATTGGGTGCTGGTATTTTCTTGTCAATGGCTCTTAGCTGTTTTAAATTGTTTTAAATTTTTCTGTGTTTTGATCCCTGTTGTTAGGATGTCTTGAGTCCTCTTTTGGGAAAAGCTTCTAATGCATTTAATAAATTAATGAATAAATAAAACCCCGGGTGCTAGTATTGCAAAGCAGGGAAAACCCTCTCTGTCTACCCACTTCCTCTATGCCACCATGTAAAATTTTCTACACTGCTGTTGTGTGTCCCACCCACCCATCATTTCTTTTTTCTAAACTAAAGAGCCTCAAACCTTTTAGAAAACAATCCTATGGTCCCTGGGCGAGTGTCTCAGGGAGCATAGGATGCCTTGGATTCATAGGATTGCACCGTTTGCTTTTTCTCATAGGGAAGGTGCTCCAGTCCCCTACTCATTTGGGTTGCCCATTTCTGCAAAGTTTCAGGTAGGAACTGATTCTAGACTTAGGGGTTTCTTGGCCATGTCTACTTTGCAATGCTTGGATGTGGGACAGCTGTCTTTGTGTCACTCGCAGGAATGTTGGAGAAATCCACAACAGAATCAAATGAATTTGAATTTATATGAATTCTGCAGCAGACTGGCTTTCCCTGAGTTGCATGGATTCCATGGACTGCAGACTGGATTTTTTTACTTTCCAAAATTTTATGCAAATCTATTTGTAGAAAAATGTGTAAAATAAAACCACAGGCTGAAAATGTGCATTTCCCCCATAAGCTAAAGCATGAAAATGCACATGGGGGGCAGGATTTGAGCATTTGGGGGGGATTTGCGCATCTTTGCAAGTGCGAACTTGCACAAATTCAGGGACTTGCAAAAAAATCCAATTCCACCAGTGAACGGGCAACGGAACTAAAGGCACCTGACAATCTATGAAATGCAGGCGTAAAAGATTTTACAAAATCCTTTCCTCCCGAGACATCTGCAGAACCCCCTAGCAGTAGGACCAGACTCTGTCAGTCCAGATCAGTGAGAAGGCTCCAGCCTTCCCTAATGAGTTCCAGCTGACTGGAGTTTGAGCTTTTTGCCACCCTCCGCCAGTGGGCAGCCCACTGCAGGCACTCAAGCAATCTTCAAGCAACAGAAAAGGAAGAAGAAGCAATGGCCGCTTCAGCGCTAAAGGCAACGGTTAGGGTGTAAACCAGGGGTGTCAAACCTCTTTCAGCCCAAGGACCAAATCCAATTTCAGAGTTGCTCTTGGGGGCCACATTCCATTGGTAGGTGGAGCCAAGGACAAAGGGGTGTGGCCAAAATACAAAAATGCCAGCCTATATATGCCAGTATATATAAGATACTGAGTTCACTGAGTTACACAAGCCCCTTCATGGATCACTGCCTTGTTGTGGCAAAGGAGCTTGCGTAACTCAGTGAAGCCATAAGCTATGCCGTGCAGGGCCACCCAAGACGGACAGGTCATGGCAGAGAGTTCTGACAAAATGTGGTCCATTGGAGAAGGAAATGGCAACCCACTCCAGTATTCTTGCCAAGAAAACCCCATGGGACGTATCACAAGGCTAAAAGATATGATGCCGGAAGATGAGCCCCTCAGGTCGGAAGGTGTCCAATGTACTACTGGGGAAGAGCAGAGGGTATTTCCAAGTAGCGCCAGAAAGAGTGAAGCAGCTGGGCCAAAGCCGAAAGGACACTCAGCTGTGGATGTGTCTGGTGGTGAAAAGAAAATCCGATGCTGTAAAGAACAATATTGTTTAGGAACCTGGAATGTCAGATCAATGAATCAAGGTAAGCTGGAGGTGAGATGGCAAACATGAGATGGCAAGATTGAACATCGACATCTTGGGAATCAGCGAACTAAAATGGACAAGCATGGACGAATTTAATTCAGGTGACCATCATATCTACTACTGTGGGCAAGAATCCCTTAGAAGAAATGGAGTAGCACTCATAGTCAACAAAAGGGTGGGAAAAGCAGTACTCGTGTACAATCTCAAAAACAATAGAATGATCTCAGTACGAATCCAAGGCAAACCATTCAACATCACAGTAATTCAAGTCTGTGCCCCAACCACTGAGGCCGAAGAAGCTGAGGTTGATCGGTTCTATGAAGACCTACAACACCTTCTAGAACTAACACCAAAAAAAGACATCCTCTTCATCATAAGGGATTGGAATGCTAAAGTAGGAAGTCAAGAAATCACCGGGATAACAGGCAGGCATGGCCTTGGTGTACAAAATGAAGCAGAACAAAGGCTAATAGAGTCTTGCCAAGAGAACACGCTGATCATAGCAAACACTCTTTTCCAACAGCACAAGAGGGGACTATACACATGGACATCACCAGATGGTCAATATCAAAATCAGATGGATTATGTCCTTTGCAGCCAAAGATGGAGAAGCTCTATACAGTCAGTAAAAACAAGACCTGGAGCTGACTGTGGCTCAGATCATGAGCTTCTTGTTGCAAAATTTCAGCTTAAATTGAAGAATGTAGGGAAAACCACTAAACCATTCAGGTATGACCTAAATCATATCCCTGATGAATACACAGTGGAGGTGAGGAATAGATTTACGGGATTAGACCTGATAGACAGAGTGTCCGAGGAACTATGGACAGAGGTCCATAACATTGTTCAGGAGGCAGCAACTAAATCCATCCCAAAGAAAAAGACATGCAAGAAAGCAAAGTGGCTGTCTGATGAGGCTTTATAAGTAGCTGAGGAAAGAAGGGAAGTGAAGAGCAAGGGAGAAAGGGGAAGATATATCCAACTGAATGCAGAGTTCCAGAGAATCGCAAGGAGAGACAAGAAGGCCTTCTTAAATGAACAATGCAAAGAAATCGAGGAAAACAACAGAATGGGAAAGACTAGAGATCTCTTCAAGAAAATCGGAGATCTCAAGGGAACGTTTTGTGCAAAGACGGGCATGATAAAGGACAAAGAAGGCAGGGACCTCACAGAAGCAGATGAGATTAAGAAGAGGTGGAAAGAATACACAGAAGAACTATACAGGAAAGATCTGAATGTCCCTGATAGCCATGATAGTGCGGTCACTGAACTTGAGCCAGACATCCTAGAGAGTGAAGACAAGTGGGCCTTAGGAAGCATTATTAACAACAAAGCTAGCGGAGATTACAGTATTCCAGGTGAGCTATTTAAAATCCTAAAAGTTGATGCTGTTAAAGTGCTGCACTCAATATGCCAACAAATTTGGCACACTGAACAGTGGCCACAAGACTGGAAAAGGTCAGTTTACATTCCAATTCCAAAGAAGGGCAACGCCAAAGAGTGTTCAAACTACCGTACAATTGCGCTCATTTCACATGCCAGCAAGGTGATGCTCAAAATCCTACAAGCTAGGCTTCAGCAGTATGTGAACCGAGAACTACCGGAAGTACAAGCTGGGTTCCGAAGAGGCAGAGGAACTAGAGATCAAATCGCCAACATTCGCTGCATCATGGAGAAAGCAAAAGAATTCCAGAAAAACGTCTATTTCTGCTTCATTGACTACGCTAAAGCCTTTGATTGTGTGGATCACAACAAACTGTGGCAAATTCTGAAAGAGATGGGGGTACCAGACCACCTTACCTGTCTCCTGAGAAACCTGTACGAGGGTCAAGAAGCAACAGTCAGAACCAGACATGGAACAACCAATTGGTTCAAAATTGGGAAAGGAGTACGACAAGGCTGCATATTGTCGCCCTGCTTATTTAACTTATATGCAGAGTACATCATGAGAAACGCCGGGTTGAATCACAGGTCGGAATTAAGATTGCCAGGAGAATTATCAACAACCTCAGATACGCAGACGATACCACCCTAATGGCAGAAAGTGAAGAGGATCTAAACAGCCTCTTGTTGAGGGTGAAAGAGGAGAGTGCAAAAGCTGGTTTGAAACTCAACATTAAAAAAAACTAAGATCATGGCATGTGGCCCCATCACTTCCTGGCATATGGAAGGGGAAGAAATGGAAGCAGTGACAGATTTTATTTTCTTGGGCTCCAAGATCACCACAGACGGTGACTGTAGCCATGAAATTAAAAGACGCTTGCTCCTTGGGAGGAAAGCTATGGCACACCTCGACAGCATAGTAAGAAGCAGAGACATCACCTTGCTGGCAAAGGTCCATATAATCAAAGCTATGGTTTTCCCAGTAGTAATGTATGGCTGTGAGAGCTGGACTACAAGGAAGGCTGGGCACCGAAGAACTGATGCTTTTGAACTGTGGTGCTGGAGAAGACTCTTATGAGTCCCCTGGACTGCAAGGAGGTCAAATCAGTCCATCCTAAAGGAAATCAACCCTGAGTGCTCATTGGAAGGACAGATACTGAAGCTGAAGCTCAAATATTTTGGCCACCTAATGCAAAGAGAAAACTCCGTGGAAAAGACCCTGATGCTGGGAAAGACTGAAGGCAAAAGGAGAAGGGGACGGCAGAGGATGAGATGGCTAGATAGCATCACTGATGCAATGAATATGGACATGAGCATGCTCCAGGAGAGAGCGCAGGACAGGAAGGCCTGGCATGCTATGGTCCATGGGGTCACGAAGAGTCGGACACGACTGAACGACTGAACAATATATGAGAACAGAATCCACAGGATTCTGTTCTTTCCCCCATGTTATTTAACATTCACATGAAACTGCTGGGAGAGATCATTTGGAGGTTTCGTCTGGAGTATCACCAGTTGACTCCCATCTTCTTCTCTCTTTTTCTTCAGACACAGGTGAGGCTGTGGCCATCCTGAATCCGTGCTTGGGTGCACTAATGGACTGGATGTGGGCAGATAAGCCAAGACTCAATCCAGACAAGACGGAGGTACTGTTGACTGGTGGGTCATCAACCAGGGTGGTTGGTGTTCAATGTGTTCTGGATGGGGCTGCACTCCCCCTAAACCAGGGGTGCAAAACCTCTGGCCTGGGGCCCAAATCTGGCCCTCCAAAGTTCCCTGGATGGCACTGAAGGCTGGTGGCTCCACAGAACCATAGAATCATAGAATAGTAGGGTTGGAAGGGGCCTACAAGACCATCGAGTCCAACCCCCGCTCAATGGAGGAATCCAAGTCAGAGCATCCCTGGCATGTGGCTATCCAGCCTCGTCTTGAGTCAGAACCAGTCAGGACTCTAAAGGAGCTAAAGGAGCTATCCTTCGCACCTTGGAGAGCTCCTTTAGAGTTGTGACTGGTTCTGACTGAAACCCGGAGCAGACTCACCATCCCACTCCGATGTCAGTGGGATGGTGAGTCTGCTCCGGGGTTCAGTCAGAACCAGTCACAACTCTAAAGGAGCTCTCCAAGCTGTGAAGGATAGCTCTTTTAGCTCCTTTAGAGTCCTGACTGGTTCTGACTGAAACAAGGAGCGGATTTATTGCCCCACTGACATCAGAGCCACCAGCTTCCACAGCTGGATGGCCATGTTCCTTTCCCTGCAACCACTAATTGTTTGGTGGTTTCCTGTCTTCTGCACATTTTTTCCCATTCAAAAAGGTTGGAATGCCTCTCCTAAGGCTTGTAAGAGCTTTAAGCTAAAATATGCCGGCATTTGGGGCGCATTTGGCCTTGTCTCCTTTGCCTTTGGCTCTGTGCCTGGGCCCCGCGAAATGTGCCCCCAAGGGCTTCTCTGAAATGGCCCTTGGCCCTTGGGCTGGAAGAGCTTCAATACCCTGGCCCTAAAAGATGGGGTTCACAGCTAGGGGGGGGCGCTTATTGTCATGAGAGGCTTTAGTGACCTCTGTGGCCTTTTGTAAGCTTCAGCTGGTGAACTAGCTGCAACCTTACCCAGAGGAAGAAAGCTCAGCTACAATTAGCCATGCTCTGGCAACCACCTGTTTAGATGCTAGCAATGCGTGGTATGTGGGGTACCTTTCCAAACCATCTGGAAACTGAGTACGGCCACAAGATTATTTGTGACACCTGTGCTCTGTTAGCTGCAGTGGCTCCCAGCCCGTTCCCTAAGCCAATTCAAAGCGAGGGCACGTGAAGTCGCTTCCAGAGACGTCCCTTCAAGTGTAGGTGGAATTCAGCGGCGTGAGGAATTTGGGAGCAGGGAGTGGTCCAAAGAAAGGATTCCACTCTGGCCATTGACTGAATCAGGGCGGATCGTTAATGTGATGGATACACCCATTTGCCGTGCTTTGCACTTAAATTTGTCATTGGCTCCCCTGCCATTGACTGAATCGGGGGTCAGGGTGGAAGCCACAGCCGCCCAGCCATACCTGCATTGATTCGACAGAGCTCAGCCCCCAAACCTTTCAGCTAATAGATAACATGACCCAACTGAAATTGAACGCACTCTCCTCCTGGTGTGCTTAATCTCTGGCTTCCATTACTGCAGCGTCTCTGGAGTTTTGCTCGATCAGCTGCTTTGGGGCAGCCTTTTAAATCTAGCGGGCAGGTTGCATCTTCACCTTTTACAAAGCAACACCACGCAGCTCTTCCCCACGCTCTGGTATGTGCTACTGTGCACAGGATCTAGGCCTCTCCAATGTCTGCATTGTTTGAAAAGAGTGGTATGGGGGATTCACACTTCTGTTGCAGCTAATGGAGGGTTTTTTCTTTTTATAGTCCTTTTGGTGGTGTTGGGAGGGGGGATTGGGGTGGGAGGGGAAGTAGCTGTGTGGGAAGGTTTAGATCTCCCCTACTTGTGCATGGTGGTCCCAATCCTGACCAGGCTGTGCGCTTACACTAAGGTAAACAAAATGGTGAGGATCAGTTGCATGGTACATATTTAACATAGTGTGTAGTTCAGGTTTATTTGATGCATTTAAAGAAACATCTGTCTGGCCTTTACAAGGGTTTGGTGAGGTCTCAATGAAACTACAGCTGCCTAAATCATCTGGTGGCAGGTCAAACACCAGAGTTCTAGCTACTCAGCATCTTAGCCCCTCAAATTCCAGCAGCCTTGCTGAATCACACGGCACCTTTTGTCAAATCCGATACATATTCAGCTGGACATGTTCAGTTCTTGATCTACAGCAATGCTCAGTCTATCCTCTGTGCATTCTTAAGCACCGCAGCTCCCATGCTGTGGCGCAACCCCAGTGCACACGGTTCTCATGTGGAAGCAAATGTGTACATGCAACAACAAACCTGGCAGATTCTCTGCTCTGATCCAAAAACTTCGGAGGCAATCTGGTCCTAAACCAACAGAACTAGGAACAGATATGGGAGGAGTGTGTGGGGGGGGGGGTTGAAAGCTGCCCTATGTGACACCATTAGAAGATGTTAGCATTTGCAGCTTTTCTGTGGCTGAGGCTACTGGGGAAGGCGAGTGTCCTCTCTGGCATTCATCCTGTTGGGCCTCAGCAAACGCACAGCACCAGGTGGCAAATGGACTTTAGCATGCCCCACCCTGGCCCTGCCTAAGGATATATCCCTTTTCTGGCTGGAAGGACCCCCCCCCCCCAAATACACACATTTGCCCCTCTCTGTCCGCCTGCTCTTGGCTCCTCCGCTGGCGGGAGGGAAAGGGAAGCCTCCCCGCTCCCCCCGCCACCGCCGCCAGTGCTGGGAACTGCCTGTGCTCTTTATAGCTGACATTATCTTTTATGGCCATATAAAATCCCAGGCTCGGGTGCCTTTATTGCTGCCGCTTCGGCATTCAGCAGCAGGGCTGCTGTCTGCCAAGAATGGCACAGCTCCTTCTGTGCCAGGGGAGGGGGCAGCGAGGGTGGGCCGCTGAAGGGGCTCCTCCCCGCTCTCTCTGTGCCTGTTCCCACATCACGACAGCCCACCGAGGCATAATGTGCCTGCGGGGGCTGTCAGGTCATGGCTTTTTGTGTCGTGTGGAGCCAGATGGCAGGAGTTGTTGCAGGGTCAGACCACCCCCCAAAGGGCCCTAGAACAAGCCTTGGGTTAATTGGGGGTTGTCTAACCCTGCAACAACACCCTGCCGCCTGGGTTTCCACAACACAGCAAGCCACAGTAAGCCAGGTGCCCCCAGGTGCCGTGCAGAAATGGTGCCCCGACACAACAGCCCCACGGGCAACTGTAGCCACGGCGGGCTGTCATGTCATGTGAACCAGGTCGCTCTCTCCCTGGTGGTGTCCCCTGCTATGGGATGAGTGGGGGTGCACAAGCCAGTCCCCCGCCTCTGACCCTGCAGGCTGCCTTTGTGCAGCAAGACTCTGATGCCCACTCAGCGAGAAGAAAGTCAAGGGCCCAGATCGCACACTTCTCTCCTCGCACTGGCCGTGTGGTCCCCCTGCTTACATCCCTTTGCTGCCTCCCTGTCTGCTTCCAGGCCCAGCAGAGGCTCCTGGTCCTTCCCTTCAAATCCCTCTACAGCCTCGCCCTCTCCCCTTATAGGGTGGCCAGGTGTCCTACCTTGCAGATGACAATCCTCTGTTTTGGATCACCAACAGAGTGATCTTCGCCCACTCTTTGAAGGTGTCCTCTATTTACTGAGCAGCCCTGAAGTTGCCCTGTCAAGAGTCAGCACCGGACAGCAGACTGAGCAGGTGCACAGGACCGCTCGTCAAGTCTCCTCCACTGTGGTGAGAGGTGCTGTATTTTTATTTATTTTTTATTATTTAAAAAATAATTTATTTATTTTTATTTTTACTTATTATTTCTAAATTTGCACCGGTACATATACATTTGCATGTGCTCTGCAAATTGGCGCCCTCTTTTGTCCCCTTTTTTGGTGATGCATTTCCTCTTTTTTGATGACGTGTAAGTGGCCACCCTACCACCTTATCTGCCGGAGATCTTCACTCCTGCAGCGATGCCACCTAAGGCAAGCAACAAGATGCCACCACCCAGTTCCAGGCCGGCACCAAAGACCACCTGGTTGGGCACCTGCCGAGGGCCCACACCCCAGCAGGGGCCCGCTGTCCAGAGCCCCCCAGACATGCTCCTCCCCCACGGCAGCCTGCCTGTTCCCCTGCCGCTCTCTCTGGCCCAGACAGCAGAGGTGGTGCAAAGGAGGTGCAGGAGAGGCCATGGGTGCCTGGCTCCCTGGCGCTCTGCCTGCCAAGCAAGCCAGTGGGAGCAGGCAGGAGCAGGAGGTGGCCATGGTGGTGCGGGGGGAACTTGCTGCAGGAGGGGTCCGTGGAGGGGGGCTTGTAGAAGGGCCCTCCAAACCTGGATCCAGCACTGGGCGGACAAGGTGCCTCTTTATGGTACCACAAAATGTAGTTACAGATGCAAAGCATAGGAAGTCTTTTACAAAAAGTGAGATGCTGTTCCCATAGCCACTAGAGTGGGGATTGAGTGATAGTAGGCCCTTCTTTCATTGGTGCCCGAGAGAAGAGAGAAATCAGGGTGCCCTCTGCCAAGTGCCGCCTGGCCAAGGATGCCGGACAACCCGTCTGCGCGTCCGGTCCCCTGCCCACGGCCACCCTGCCTCTCTCAGGCCATCAAGGGGAAACAGTGGCAAAATACTCCTGCATCCCCTAGGTCAGCCCCCTCCAACCTAGGGGACCCCGAATGTGTTGGCCCACATCTCCCCAAATCCCACAGCCAGCGCAGTCCGGCACATCTGGAGGGCGCCAGGTTGCGGAAGGCTGCTCTAGGTACAGTGTAACCTCCAGCGACCAGCGGTGGGGGTGAGCTGCACTAGGCATGGGCAGCCGTAGCTCTTGCAGTACACCAGCTTGTAGCGGCCACATGAGTGGATGTAACCCCGGGCAAGGAGGGGAGTGGGGAAAGGGGGATTTTGAGTCCACGAGACAGATTAGAAAAAGAGTAGGAAGGAAAAGGTGCCTCAGGCTGTTTGGGAGGGATGCCCTTTGGGCTTTTCCACAAGAGGCTTTTAACCTGCCACTTTACTGGGGCTTCTGCTTCCGGATTCTTTGTGGGATTAAGCTCGACCCCTTTATGTGGGTTTTTCTTCCGGCGGTTTTCTTTCTCTGTGTTTCTATATGTTCCATGACATAAGCACTAGCTGGCACTGTGGTATAGCAGAATTACACAAATGTTCCATGCTGCCATTCACAAAAATACCAGAACTTCCTCGTTAGGAAAAAACAACACCATAATGGTTGTAAAGCATGGGAGAGGCCCTGGAGGAGGAGGACATCATGTAAAGCACCCACAACCTACAGTGAGTGAGAAATCACGAGCACACAATAAATGCTTCGTGTAGAAAGTTTCTTTGACGTGGCCACCTTGTCTCCTAATATCCTAATCTTACATGACTGGCAACTGTCTGGCCAAGTCCCCATGTGACATTGCAGGGGTGCAGAATCTCAGGTCCATGGGGCAAATGTGGCCTGCCTGGGGTCCCAATCCAGCCTTCCAGGTTTCCCCAGATCATCACCCCTTTTCCCATGACCACAGATCATTCAGTGCTTTCCCAGCAGTTTCCCCCCCGCCCCAATTCTGAAAGGTTGAAATGTCTCTCCTAAGGTTTAGTTACTGATGGGAAGAGCTTTAAGCTGCAATAGGCTGATATTTTAGCCCTGTCCCCTTTTGCCTATGGTCCTGCCCCCCACTGGATGGTGGCCACCCGAGAGCTTCTCCAAAATGGAATTTGGCCCTCGGGCTGAATGAGGTTCAACACCCCTGTGATATCAACATATCATGTCAACCTGGCTGCTTCGCTCTCCTTGTTCTCTGTCCACTGTCAAACTTTGCGTTCTAAGCCTGGCACAGAGACCTGACCCATTCTTGCTCATGCTCTCAAGCATCATACATTGCTGGCACCGTACAATAATAATAATATAAATAAAGTAATGCATACTTTTTGCAACTCGGAGATGGTGACGGCAAGGTATTTTCCATTCAGGTGCAAGTGTTACAGAGCTCTGTACTTTGTAACTGAGCTTATTTCTTTTTCTTTCTTTCTTTGGTCCTCTGCAAATCAGAGCCATAAATCTGAGGCCATTGAAACTGAAAGGAAAGTGCAAGGGTTGCAATTGTATTTATTCAGTGCCAACGGAGTGCTAAGTGCTGTGAAGAACAGAAGCAATGTGATTCTCATTTACAGTCTATGATTTTGCTCCTCACTTGTCTTTGCCTGAACACAAAATGCGACTGGTTTATTTTTTACTGGAACCAAATCAACAGTATTTGGATTTGCCATGAGCTGTGTAATATAATGAATGCGCTCAGTCACACCTGAACTGGAAGGGTAGGGATGGGGGTGTCAAGAAGCGTTTGCTCTTATCACTGTGCCAATGTAGTTTTTTTTTTTCATCTTTCCTTCTTGCTTCCCCCTCCTCCCCAGTAACTCCACTGGGGAATCAGATGAGTTGCGAACTTTTTTTGATGGGGCTTTTGTGCCCTAAAAGACTTTGTGGCTAACATTTGTGTAGATTTTCTAAGATGTCACAGGTGAGGCATGAGAGAGTCACCTCATGGCTCACACCCCACACAGCTAAGAAATTCCAGGCAGTGGTTAAGTGGTTAATTCTTTTGGTCACCGAATCATGGAGTTGGAAGAAATCTTGGGACTCACCTGGTCCAGCCCCCTTGCTCAACGCAGGAACTGCAATGCAGGATGCAACTGGTTATTATTATTAAATCATTTTTTATCCTGCTTTGCTCCTCCAAAAAAAGGAGTCACTCAAAGCAGCTTACAAAATATAAGAACAATAACTAGTCATTAAAATACATTAACAAGCTAAGCAAAACTAACAGTCCACAATAAAATTAAGCATCCCTAACAGATGGGCTAAGAAACAGGGATTATTCCTAAAACTCACATTGCACATTTAGTAGTATTTAGTGTGTGTGTGTGTGTGTGTGTGTGTGTGTGGGGCGCAGGTGGGAGGGGTCCTACATGAAGTATTTTGTTCTAAACACCTGTTTAAAGATACCATTTCCAGGGCGGAGCAAAGGTTTCATTACAGGAAAAGTAGTGCACCATTTATAATGTAAAATTGCTGGCTGATCTGATGTTAGATATGTATATTTGTTTTTAATGAATTTCTTTATGAGTCGTTGTATTATATTTTCTATTTATCCTATGGGCAGTATCCTATACTGCCACTGCACCTTCACTAGTTCCCCTGCATGAGTGGGACTGCCTGCACGCGGAACAGGGGCCAGCAGTTCCAAGCAACAGCCTCGGAAACAAGCAGCAACGCTTGTTTCCAGGACGGAGCAGGTCAGTGGAGCCCCCTTCCAGGAGCTCTGCTGACCTGCCCCATTCTGGAAATAACTGTTGCTGCTCATTTTATTTATATATTTATTTTATTTTATTTATTTATTTCTATACCGCCCAATAGCTGAAGCTCTCTGGGCGGTTCACAAAAACTAAAACCAAACAACACACAATAAAACAATTTAAAATATATAGAACATTAAAACCACAATATAACAATACAACCATTTCCAGGTGTGCAACTGTGATTTCTCATTGGGCTAGTGGTCAGTTCCACGAGCAGTCAGGCAGTATAGGATACTGCCCTTAAGACACAATCCTATGCATGTCCAGACAGAAAAGAGCCCAACAACTCCCAGCATGTTTCAGTCTAAACATGCATAGGATTGCACCCTTAATGCCTTAATTCATCCTTGTTTTATTGTTTTGCTCTGATAACTGTTTTGAAATACTAATCTGTGCATTAAATAAACACTTTTGGTTTGGTTTAGTTTTGCTGAAATTGAGATGTATTATATTCTCAACATTTGAGAATATAACCTATCTCGAGAGTTAAAGCTGTCAGGGTTAGATCGGAGCCCACAGAGCCCCAAAGCAGTTCTGATTCTGAGGAAAAGTTAGAAACCGCGGGAGAGGAACCCACATGTGTTTCAGAGGAGCAGCCAGGGGGAGAGCCCCTCCCGGTACAGGGAGAGGGCGGAGCAACAGCAGTTTCTGGACTCTAGGCGCTGGCTCACCCTCAAGCGCGAGATGGTGGGCACTGAGAGGCGGCGCTCAGCCCGCTTGGCACGATGGCAACAGCAGCGCCCTGATGCCCCATGGGAAAGGGGTGGACTCTCTCCTCCTAGCTCATAAGTACAGGGGTTTCCCACTTTCCCCTCCAGACAGAGATCAACTGATTCCTAAGGTTAGAACCCTCGAGTAGGCAGCTGTCTTAAGTCTCACTCCTAGGATCAAGCAATTAGCATCTGTAAGCGTCATTAGGTTGAATGGAAATAAAGCTTTGGAAAAGAGCCCTATTGTCTGCGTGTTGATTCTGGCTACCTGAGGATTTCAGAAGGCAGCAGGGGCGACCTCCTGACAACAGCACTCTATTTGAGAGTTAAAGCATTCTCACAAATGCTCCTTGAGATCAGAACAAAATACAGGGATTTAAGCAGGAACATGGTGGGCACTGTTCCACCCAACGGCTGAGGAACATGTAGGCCAGGCATTCCAGATCCAGAGCTGGGCAACTTGTGGCCCTCCAGATGTTCTGGCCTACAATTCCCATCATCCACCACCACCGGCTATGCTGATTGGGGCTGATAGGAGTTGTAGGCCAAAACATCTGGAGGGCCACAAGTGGCCCAGCCCTGGGCTAATCAGTGCAATGGTGCCGAAAAGATTGGCGAGGGTTTGATCTTGTTTATAGTGGCCTCCATGAGCACCGTATTCTTGGTAGAACGGCAGGGCACAAATCAAATCAAATCAGATCAAAAAAGTGTATTAAAATGTAATAAAATATAAACACTTTAAAACCTAGCAGATGACCTGCTTTTGCAGGGTTGTTGTTTGGCATTCCCTGGGGGTCCTCCCCTGTAACCACCCCACCAGGTTTCTGACTGCTGGCTGGGCTGTGTGAGCATGCATGCAATGTCTGCGCAAGCGAGCGAGCCAGAGGCCAAGACAGAGACTATATGCTGTTCTCGAGCCTGTGTTTCCACTGTGCACCCCTCTTCTTCCTTTGTCAAAAATGATTTGACATGATCTCCCCCCGCCACACACACACACCCTCCGTCTCCCGGCCTGACCCACTTCGTCCGAGTTCCAGGGTGCCAGTGGCAGAGACCATCTGCTAGACTGCCCTCCTGCCAGAGCACATTAGGGTCAGGCTAGAGCTGGCTAATCCAGGGGCCTCGTGGACAGGAGAGGCCTCTTTCGGCCAGAGGCCACCAGGGAGCGAAAGCAGCAAAGGCAAAACTGTTCTGTCTGATCAGACACACACACCACACATGCGCACACATGGACATGCATTACGGAGAGCAAAGACAGATGACAGAGAGATGGTGGGGAGCACCGCCTCTCCCTCCCCAGCAAGGCTGGTAACTGGGCTTGAGAGATGCTGTGAGGGCAGCTGAGCTCTCCTATGAGGTCACAGCAGCCCAGGGGCATGTCATGCGCTGACATTCGGCTAAGCCATCCTTCCCCAACCCAGTGCCTTCCAGAGGTGTTGGACTGCAACTCCCATCATCCCCAGCCATGCTGGATGGGAATGATGGGAGTTGCAGTCCAACACCTCTGGAGGGCATCGGGTTGGGGAAGCATGGTCTAAGCTCTCTTCACCCAGAGTCACGCTCGTCACGCTCTTCCAAGCTCCCCACCTGAAAAGTTTGAGGCTGAAGAGGCTTGCACGGGGGCGGGGGGTCTCAGACTGTTGAAAGATACCCTGACTCTGGCTCCAACCAGGGGCCTGGCCTGCGGATGTGCTGGTGTCCTCCCTTCCTTCTGTCAGCAACGCCCCCCTCTCCTAGAGACGGGTGCACCGTTCTGCCCATCCATCCAGGTGCAGCTCCCGCTAGCACAGTCAGTCCAAACCAGGAGCTTCTGGGGATGTCACAGAGCTGGAAGAAGTGCAGAAAAGGGGTGGGGGGGGGAGCCTTGAATAATTTCCTGGGGGGGAGGGCTACAGCAGGTGTGGACCTCAACCCGGTGGTTCCCCAGATGCTGAGGTCCGCATACTGCCAGGTGGACTGCTCTGTTGTTCCATGATGAGCCACGCTGTTCTACGGTGTGGGGTCAGAGGTGTAATTCCTCCAGTTTCCTCCGTCCATGGCAGGGCCTGAGGTTCTGTACCACTGTTTTAGGGGGAGGTAGCGGGAGGTAAGGAGGTAGGAGAGTGTCGTTTCAGTGCACAAGTGACTCAAAAATGCCCTGTTCGCAACCCCCCCCCCACACACACACACACAGGGCACACGTTCCCTGAAAACTTTTGCATATTCCCAAAGCTACATTTGCTTTTGGAAAATGCACACTTTTAAAATTTCACATTTTCACATGTTAGTCAATGCAGGAGAAGAGCAGCATTTTGAGAAATGCACACATTTCCTGCTCAAAATGTGCTCAAATGAACCAGAGAAAAAACACAGTCGTTAACAAGAACGGGAGTGAGCCAAATCGAGCTTTGAAATGAAGTTCAGAGAATTTCAGCAAACTCGTGGATCCCTGGTTCTACCAGCCCTGGCTGGAGGGAGTGATGGCTGTGATCCCACCCCTCATATATAGCACGGCTCATCATGTAAGTATTGAGCAGTCCACCTGACGGTATGAGAACCTCAGCATCCATTCTGAGGGTGTCTTTTAAAATACATTTCCTCCCTTCTAGTCCTCAGTGTTAGCAGCCTCTTTCATCCTGCAGCCAAAAACACAGCGCAAGTGAGGCAACGGCTTCATGTAGCCTGACTTGCCTTTAAAACGTGAGGCGCAAGCTTTTGTGTCAAAGAGGACTCCTCCTTTACCTGGATGATCAAAAGGCGATTGAGTGCTGCAGCCTGGCCTGGGCAGGGGGAAGGCGGGGGGGTGGAGGGGATAGATGCATGTTTCTGCATCTAGTCGTTTCGTTTTACTCCACTATCCCATCAGTGGACGTTTTCAAGCTCAGAGAACTTCAGGCAGCCTGGCTGTCTCTTGCAGGACAGGCGGGGTTTGCAGGGACATCTCCACCTGGGGGATCCTTCCCATATGCCTCCCGCTCAGTTGGCATTGCTGCCACTTTGGCGCACATCTCCCCTCAGATCATGAGTGATGGGCTGGCAAGGCGGCATCGCCACTAGCCACGCTGTGCGGACCAGTGGCTCCGCTTGACGACATGGGACGCGACAGCCGCAATGCAGCCACTGGCCTTTCAATGCGATTTGTTGCCTGGGCCCAGCCCCAAAGCACACTGACCGCCCCCCCCCCCGCACGCACACACCCTTCTTCCTCGCTCCCCTCCTTAAATGCACATGTGTGCACAAACACACACACACCAGCCAGTGGAACTTGGGGGAGCTGCTTGGCCCGCTGCAGCCCTTCAGGATGCAGTCAGAGCACGCCTGTCCTCCTTCCGCACTGAGGGGAGTCTTGGCCTCTCCTTCGATCCCCTCTGCATTTATCCCACCCATGAGACCAGTCTTAGCTTTAGGAGCACGAAAAGGGTCAGCGTCTGCTCCCCTTACCCCACTTGGTGTGCTCTTCTCTGCTGCAAGAGGGCCCCTACACTGGATGGAGGAACACAGGGCCTTCGCAATGAGCCCACGAGACTGGGCCTGGCGGAATTAGAATGCCAGAGCCAGCATGGTTGGCACCAAACATGTTTGATCTTTAATAATAGGAATGACAATATCTTTAATTAATTATTCATTATTAACTTTATTAATAATTTTTAATTTTTAAATTCCTTTCCTAATTATGTGTAAGATGCCTTTCCCACAGCAGCTGCACCCTGGGTTGACACTTTCAACAAGCTGCACACCACAACCCCAAGATCTCTTTCTTGGTCGGTCACTACTAGCTCAGATCCCATCAGGTTAAACTTGCAGTTGGGTTTTTTTGCCCCAACGTGCATCACTGTCCACTTGCTTACATTGAACTGCATTTGCCGTTTTGATGCCCATTCTCCCACTTTGGAGAGATCCTTTTGGAGCTCCTCACAATCCCTTTTTGTTTGAACCACCCTAAATAATTTGGTGTCATTGGCGAACTTGGCCAATGCACCGCTCACTCCTAATTCCAGATCATTTATGAACAAGTTGAAAAGCATGGATCCCAATACAGACCCTTGTGGCATGTCACTGTTTACATCCCTCTGTCAGGAGAATTTACCATTTATTCCCACCCTCTGCTTTCTGTTCCTTAACCAGTTACTGATCCATAAGAGGACCTGTCCTCTGATTCCATGACTGCTAGGTTTGCTCAGGAGTCTGATGAGGGACTTTGTCAAAGGCCTTTTGGAAGTCCAAGTAAATAGTATCTACTGGATCACCCTGTCCACATGTTTATTGACATTCTCAGAGAGCTCTAAAAGGTTAGTGAGACAGGACTTACCTTTGCAGAGGCCATGTTGATTCTTTTGCAACAGGGCTTGTCCTTCTATATGCTTAGTAACTGTATATTTAATAATGCTTTCAACCAATTTACCCAGAACAGACATTAAGCTAACCAGCTTGTAATTTCCCAGATCCCCCCTGGATCCCATTTTAAAAATTGGTGTTACATTGGCCATCTTCCAGTCCTCTGGTTCAGAGGCTGATCTCAGGGACACGTTACATATTTTTGTGAGAAGATGAGCAATTTCATATTTGAGTTCTTTGAGAACTCCAAGATGGATACCCTCTGGGCCTGGCGATTTATTTACTTTCAATTTGTCAATAAGGTTGAGAACTTCATCTTTTGTCACCACTATTCGCCTCAGTTCCCCAAACCTCCTTCCTGAAAACACCCATTCAGGCACAGGCATCTCTGTTGGGCTACCACTCCCAGCATGGTGCCTGGAAATGCTGGGAACAGTCCAAAGCATCTGCAGGGCAGCAGGTTAGGGAAGGGTACTGAAGCATACAGTAAGAACCAGAACTTATTCAGCCCATCGGTGGGAACAGAATATCTTCCAGAAGCTAATCCCCACCTGATCCAAGTTGTTGCCTGGCTTGTCTTGGCTGCTTGTGCCATGATAGGCAGCAACTGCACTCCAATCTGTCCACTGGCCATGGTGGGAAGAAGGGAGAATGTTGCTGTATATATTTCCGAGATTCGGTTTGCTGGTCCTTGAGTTCCCTCTACTGCCCATAAGAGAGCATAGCTCTAAAGAGAGCTTCTCACCCTATCCTTTACTAGGGACAAACGAATCTGTCAATGATCTCATTTTTCCAATCTTAAATTCTGTTCGTCCCAAACTTTGAGAATTTTTTTTAAGTTCTCATGAAAATTTGTACTTTTGAGTGCATTTCTCCTAGTACATGCAGTTTTGTACACAATTTTGCTGAATATACACATCTTTTGCAAGCAATTTTCCTAGTATAATGCATTTTGAATGTTCGCTAAAATATGCATTTTGGGTGCACTTTCCCCTAATAGACACATTTTGGTATGCATTTTTTTAATTGGAGAATGCCATTGCAAAATTCGGAGAAGTGCAAATTTTGACGGATAACTGAGCTTCAGTTTGCATGTTGGTTCAATAATGCCAAATTACGTAAATTTGCATTAAAATCTGCACCGAACATATTTCCTCCTGCCCCAGCCATCCTTAGCCACAGAGGGTGTTTGCACTACCAGGTCAAGGTGGACTTTGCAACTCCCTTTTATTGCCGTCAGAGGTATTGAAGATCGCAGGCTGCAGCAGGAGGTGTAGCCCACTCTCATTCCTCTGGTGCTTTTGTGGCTTTGAATCTGGCAGACAGTAGCTGCTGTGTAACTCCCAGGAGCAAAAGCAGATCACATCCTGGTTTTGGACCAGCTTTGGTTGGTGGGAGAGCAGGCACACTTGTACACTTCCCAGAGCAGCCCAAATGGCCCCAGCTCTGAAAGTTGACCCTTTTCAATCATGCCAGTGTTTGCAGTCATTTCTAACCAGTCCTGGCTTCAGGGTTTTGACAGCCTTCGGGCAAGACACTCTCAATGTGCTCCTTCTTTCAGTGAGTTGACCTTTCCACCACCATTGCCACCAGCTGCTGTTGCTCCCCCTCCTCTTGCTCATCATTGCTACCACTCACTTGGCTAGTAAAGATCCAGCGAGCAGCTCAGCGGTGGCGTCTGCTCCTCCTCCTCCTCACCACCACTCTATCTGGGCCAGAGTGAGAAGCAGGTGAACAAGCAGGTTGCAATGGTGACGAGCAGGAGCAACTCCAGGGGGCTCTCGTCACTGAGTCCCTGCTGGGGTGTGGGCCCCCCTGGCAGGTGCCCAGTGATGCCTACCCTTGGCGCCATCTGTGTTTGTAGCCCATAGTTCTCTCACACTGTTACCTACATACCAACATGTACTAATTAGAATGTGCACAGACATAACACTCTTTGAGTGTGGGTGGCCACTGAGTTCTGTTCAAAAAGGGAGCCATTCTCTCCCATGGGTCCAGCTCAAGAAAAAAATGGTTCTGCGAGTTTGACACAGAAACTAGCTGTGCTCAGCACCAATTGGCTGGCAGCTACGCACACACACAGCTTTCCCCCCTCATCCCCCGTGCAGTTTCATGATGCTTTTAAATGATTGTGCAATGATGATGATGATGCAATTGATCGATGTTTCAAGAAAAATGCATGCAACGCTTCTTTTCAAAAGCGGACAGCCTGCTGAACTGAGGTGCAGAACTAAGAGCTTCGACCAGCATTTGATTTGCCGGCATGTACATCTGTCATTTACACTGCAACGGTGGGAGGAAACCGGGTTCAGTGCATGGGGCAAAAATCCGTCACAGCCCCTCTTTGAAGGTAACATCGATGCTCACCTTTTGTCTACTCAGGAGACAAACAAAATTGGCTGTGGGGCAAATTGGTCATACCCCGGTTTTGACCAGCTCTCCAGCCAAGCCTACCTTGGCAGGTGAATCATTCACATAATGGGACACAGAAAACACTGCCTTGCACCAGCGGGTGGGGGTGTCGGGGGTGCCTGTAAAACATACGCTGCCTGTGTGATTGCTTGGCTTAGCCCTAAATGTGTCCCATCCAACACATTTTCTTCTCTTCCAGGGGTGATAGCTGGAGAGGCTGAACTACTTTACTTGGGGCAGGGGGAGGACTTTCTGTTTTTGGCCTGCAAAAGGGTTCCCAGCAGCACAGTTGCCCACTGTGGGGCAGCCTTGTACTTTGCTTGCTACCCTGGTAGTAGGAGGGAATCCCTTTCTGGGCAGGATTAGTCAGAAGGCATTCAAAAGCACTTAGGAACATGGAAAACGGCTTGGTACTGAGTCAGGGCCTTGGTCCATCTAGCCCAGTATGGTGAGCAGGCAGGAGTTTTCCCAGCCCTTCCTGGAGATGTCAGGAATTGAACCTGGGACCCTCTGCGTGCAAAGCAGCGACTCTAACAGTGAACAATGGCCCCCCACTGAGCTAGTTGCCGCTGTGATCAAAGCATCCCAAATCCTGATGCGAGCAACTTGCTTGCACACACATGCACACGTCTGCACACACAGAGAGCTGGTCCTGGGGTTTTGACCATCCTCTGCTCACCTGCGTGTAACAGCCCTACCGCGGACCAGGGAGAGGCCTCCTGCTGCAGCCCCTGCGCTTGGCAGCCACACCTTTGCCAAGAGCCACGCCATCTGCTTGCAAGCTAATTGCTTGGCTGGCACAAGTTGCAAATGCCAGTGACTGGCTTTGCTGACAGGGGCCTCTGGACTGCACAGCTGAACCTGGGGTAGCATGAGAGTACCGTGCCCAGCTGGCGCGGCTGCTCTTGCCATCTCCTGGATCCTCCCCCCAAACATCCATCTGCTGCAGCTTCCTCGCTCCCCCCTTCCAGGGCAGAGGACACAGTGCAAACCAAGCAGAGGAGAAAGCAGCTCCCTCCATGTAGATACCCGCTGGGGTCCAGATCAGATCAGATCCAGGGGCTGCTAACTGGGCCTAGCAGAGAAGGGGCAGATGCTCTACCTCCTCTCTGTCTCTGTCTCTCTGTCTCGTCTCTCTGTCTGTCTGTCTGTCAGTCTCTCTCACACACACACACACAGCAGCCAAATGTGTCCCATTTATGCTGGTGCTGTTGAGTGGTCTTTGGGCTTTGCATAGCCCCTGCAGGAGGCCAGATGGGCTCAGACCTGGGCATCGAAGCAGCAGTCTGGGCGGGAGGACAAGGCAGTGGAGTGGGCCCAAGCCTCAATCCAGGGAGGGCACTGCCTCGCTCAGAGAGGAGCAGAGCACCCCTGAGCCAGGCCCGCTGGGCCTGCATGGCCAGGAGGAAGCCTGGCACAACCCTCGAATGTGCATTTCTGCCTGGGTTCATTTGTGTAAGGACTGGAGGCACGCTGAAAGAGGCGGTGCTGGCAGGGAACACATGGGACATAGTGCATGACCCCATACTGCTGGTATCCCCCCCCCCCAGGCAGTGCCTTTGCACCCCACAGAGGGTGCCAAACTGGTGAGAGGACAGGCGGTCTAGAAGGGGTCATCCAGCCAACAAGCACGAGGGTAGTTGAGGGAGGGGGGAGTGGAGACATTTCCACTCCCAGGGAGATCAGCTGTCCCTACAGTTTGGCTAGACAAGGAGATGCCTGCCGAAGGGGGAGAGACCATTCCTGGCATTGAACCCCCAGGAAACCAACAGCTGTGAAATTCCTCTCCTGCAGGCACATTCTGTGGGGCAGCTCAGCTTGCTCCAGCCCTCCAACGGCATACATGGGGTTTCTGGGGTAGGAAGCATCTTGCCCCTGGAAATGAGCACACAGCAGCTCCTCAAGGGACAGCTTTTCCAGGTGGCCCCGCTGGCTCTGCAGTGGTCGGAGCATCTGGAATGGAGAAGCACCCTCTTCACGGTCGCTGTTCACCCAGGTCGCCAAATGTCTCCGTGGGGTGATCTTGCCTTGATATGCTCCATGCTAGGTGATTTTGCTGCTGTGATTTCTAGGGACTTCCCTATTTAGGAAAGGCAGTGCTAAGGTCACCCTCCATGGAGTCTCCCTCATGCCTTTGCATGGAGAAAGGTCAGTTCTGGGCATATGCACTGCGCGCATGGACAATTTCAATGCCGATGCTGCTGCTGCCCACAAGACCTCATACTCCATAGCAGCAGCCAGCGAATGGTGCCACACTGTTGAAGAGAGACAGGAACATGACACAGCGACTGTGGGGCAATCCTATCCATGTTTAGACAGAATAATGTCCTACAACTCCCAGCATGGCTGGCTGGGGAATGCTGGGAGTTGCAGGACTTTTTTCTGTCTAAACATGCATAGGATTGCGCCTAGAATTAATTGTGTTTTCCCCCTGGGGCTTCCTGTGGGGTGTTGCCCAGCCCACACTTCAATTCCAGCAACTGCTGATCACTTCACTTTGTGTTAGCAATTCCATTGTTTAACTATTTTATTGTATTTATTTAATAGATTTATATACTGCTGAAACATATTTAAGAATATCTCTAAGCAGTTCACAAAATACATTATAATATACATTAAAATACAATTAAATACATAAAAATTGCTGAAACATTAGTGAAAAACATTAAAACCAACATTAAAATCAAATAATATTAATTAAAACACCATAATTACAAACAGACTGGGCAGCACATTCAGGCAGGGAAGGCCTGAGAAAAGAAATGGGTCTTCAATTGGTGCCTAAAGCATGATAGACTTGGAGCCTCCTGAATACCAGTGGGGAGGTCATTCCATAAACTGGGTGCCACTACGGAGAAGGCCCACTTCCTGGTTGCTGCGAGATGGCAGTCTGCAGGTCATGGTACCACCGGCGGCCCCTCCTCCAGCATTCTTAATGCTCGCACAGGTCTGTACTGGGAAACGCGATCTGCCTGGTAGCCGGGTCCCAAGCTGTTCAGGGCTTCATATGCTAACGGCAAGACCGAGTACTTTGCTTGGTGGCTAATATACAGCCAGCGCAGTTGCTTCAGCACCGGTGTGATATGCGCACAGCCAGGCAGTGCGCTCAGCATCTTGGCTGCCGCATTCTGCACCAGCAGCAGCTTCTGGACCAAGCACAAGATGCAGCTGTGTAAGAGCAGAGCCACTACTTCAAACTAGAGCTCCTCTGCTAGTTAATCAAGTTAGGAGAAGCCTGTTGGCATAATTGGTGTGGCCCACAAAGCTGCAGTTAACCCACCCGCCCCAACGGGTGTGTGAGAACGCCACGTGTTTCAGGCTTACTGAACCCCTGGGGGTTACCATGCATGGCCAATGGGGACGCTTGTCTTGTGCATCATCCATCACGCGTGCCTGAAGTAGGATGAGCTTTGCAAGAGCCTAGCTGTACACCACATTCAGATCAGAAGGCTCAAGCAGATCGGAACGGGGGGGGGGGTCATTTTGCCTTCGCATGGAGCAGCATCCAGGAGGACCAGAGGGAGCTGCCTCACGCTGGGCCAGACCGCTGGTCCTTCTGTCTCAGCATTTTAGGCCCTGCTGGCTCTCCCATGGAGCAGGGCGAAGACCCTGCCTCAGGTGGCAGAGTGGGAGGAGCGGCGAATCGTGCTGGTCCCCCCACTCGCCCTGCCAGCAGGTCCTGCTGCTGCCACCTCCAGCGGGCGCTCTGGAGAGCCCTGCCAGCTGTTCCCCCATTGTGGCATTTGCCACAGCAAGAGAGTGGCCAGTGGGGCTCCTTGGAGCAGCCGCCCTCTGGAGAGCTGTGTTGGGCAAAGAAGCAGAGCAGCGATGTCCTGGGACGCCCCTCCCATGCCTGACTCTGAGGAAGGACCCCCTCAGAGCCAGGCATCTTGGCCAGGTGGGCTTTCTGCAGAACCATAGCAGCTGCTTCCTCTGGCTGCACAACCTGAGTCGGAGGTAAAGGTAAGAGGAAAGGGGGGTGGGCAAGATGTGGTAAAGGTCAGGGGTGAGGGCAGGGGAAGGGGGAACACGACATGGGAAGGGGCGGGAGGGGCATGATATGCTAAAGGTAAGAGGGTGGGGTGACATGGCGGTGGGAAGGAGTGGGTGAGGGGGACAATGTGGTAAATGGAAGGGAAAGGGGGTTGGGGGGTCATGACACGGCGACGCGTGTGCTTTCTTGTCACAGTTGGTGGGAGAGCTTGAGCCGGGGCTGGTGAGTGGCAGCAGCGGCTCTCCGGGGTTTCAGGTGGGATTTCTTTCCTTGCATCCCTGGGGATCGAGCCTGTGCCTTCTGCATGCAAAGGTGGGGGGGGGGGCTCTGCCACCAGACGGTGGTTTTGCATTTATCAAATGTTTAGGAAGGCTGTTGGCTTGAATGCAAAGCGCTAAAATATTTTGACTTAAGTGCTTGACTGGGCTTCACCCTCAGTGCACAGAAAGGGTGGGGTGCAAAATTAAGGGGCTGAGCAGGAAAGGGGGGAACTTGTAGGACAGAAAGTCATCTTGTTTTCAGCGTTTGCTTTCCACGACATGGCCCAGTCACCAGGCCCTGGTGCAAGGGGGGAAACGTGGCCCTCGGAGACCCTGCTGACCGTGGTAAGGAACAGGCAGCCAGCCTGGCCGGTTTCTTGCTCCCCCCGCCAGCCTGGGCAGCAGCTCACTCTCATGTGAGCGTTTGGAATTACGGTGGCAGCTGCTCGGAGACATCCCTGGCTGACAGGCCTGTGGGCTGCGGGGGGGGGGGGGAGGTCATGCTTCATCAGCCCCTCAGGCTCTGGGAAGCCCAAGAGAAAACTCTGTGTAATGCCTCAAGCACTCCCCCACCCCACACCGCTGCCCTGGCCCCACTGCAGCTCTGCCCAGCGGCCCCAGTTCTCTGGCCTGACCGCTGTACCTTCTCACTTTCCAGGGCTTGGTAAGGAGTGGGCAGCCCCAGGCTGTGCTCTCTTCCACGCCACTCTCTTTGCTTCAGGTCTGCTGGCACTGGAGGCTTCCTGACCATACATATCTATGTCAGTTATGTCCACTGAACATCTTTTTCATTCCCCCAAACCAAGCAACGCTTGCTTGCGTCTTCCCGGGGGCTGGCGTGCGTCCCTATGGCCAGGAAAAGTGCACTCAGGGAGCCGCCCAGTCGTCCGCATCCTCCCCTCCTGGTGCCTTCGCGATGCAGCCGGGCAGTGCCCGGCTAGTGTCAGCACCCGCCAGGACTCACACGGGGGCTAGGATGACACTGGGAGGGGGCTAACGGAGGGCAGCTTGTTCAGGTCCCCCCCTGCAAAAAAGCCAACCTGGAGCCAGGCCTGGTTCCGCCGCAGCCCACGAGGGACATAAATGCTCGCAGTCTTTGCAGCCTCCGGTCCCCCCCACGGCAGGTGGGAGGCTGGAACAGGAGCAGAGCCCCCAGGCGTACCACTCGCTCTCCTCCTCCTCCTCCTCCTCCCCAGAGCAGCCCCTGGGCATCCAGGCCTGGGGTGATGTACTCCAGCAGCTGACTGATGCCCCCAGGAGCGTGTGGCATGGGAGGGGGCAGTGCTATGGCACTGTGCGTGGTGCAACGTGGGGAGGTGTCCTGGGGGCTGGCGGTGTATCCATGGCTCCTGGAGATGTGGCTGCTGTGGTTGCATCATGTTGTGATTTCCTGGTCGGTGTGTCCCCCCCTCTCCTAATAGGGTGGCCATGTATCTGCCTTGGCAGAGGACGGTCCTCTGATCAGAGGCCTCCTCTGCTTGGAGGGCGGCCCAGTCCGAGTCTGGTTTCAAAAACCCTCGGGAGGGAGAGCAGTGCAGGGGCCTTGGCACTTCCCATCCGCAGTTCACACCGGCCCGAGCGGCACCCAGGCTGCCTGCTCCCAGCCTTCCCCTCTATGGTGAGATGCGCCCTATTTCTATATAAATGGTAGTAGTTACTTATAAATGTGAGCCTATGTGCGCAAGTTGGCATGCGCCATTATTATTCAAATCTCTGTCCTCTTTTGTCCTCTTTAGGGCGATGCTTGTCCTCTTTTTTGGAGGCGGCTGTGTGGCCACCCTGCCTGCTAAGCGGAACAGGTGAAGGAGTCAGCGGCTGTTTAGCCGGTGCCACCGTGGCACGACTCTCTTCCCCCAGCAGCATTCCCCCCACCCACCCCCTTTCCACCAACCACCAGTCTCCCGGCTTTTGTGCAGTTTTTTCCCCGGTCTTAAAGGTTGAAGTGTCTCTCCTAAGGCTCAGTGGCTGGCAGGAAGCGTTTTAAGTTAAAACAGGCGGGCATTTTTGGTCTTCAGACCCACCCACCACTGACATGTGGCCCCTGGGAGCTTCTCCAGAATTGAATTTGGCCCTCAAATGTAACATCGTTTGGCCCACCTGCAACGAAGGACTGCGTGCCCCAATCCTTGTGCTGACCTTGTTTATTTACCGTGCCTTTCTGTTGACATTATTTTTGTTGTTGCTTAGTGGTATTGATAATTTTTGCTGGAATTGTATTGTTTTAAATTGTCATAAACCTCCCTGAGTGCTGTGGAGACAGTGGGTGGTATCCAACGTTCATCCTATGTAGAGTAAACCCACTGAAATGAATGAGACTTAGGTTAGTCACACTAAATGAAGTCCCATTCATTTCAATGGGTCTACTCTACATAGGGCTAACATTGGATACTACCCTGTGGAAGGGATGGGTACATATAACACTAAGTATATTTAATTTTGCTACCCTCTATATCATCCAAAACATCTCTGCTCTGGAAAATTAAGGGTGCTTCTCCCAATTGCAGATAACATTATGTAGGAAATTTCAGCCATGAGGCACTTTGATAAAGAATGTTGTTGTTGTTCAGTCGTTCAGTCGTGTCCGACTCTTCGTGACCCCATGGACCATAGCACGCCAGGCCTTCCTGTCCTGCGCTCTCTCCCGGAGCGTGCTCAAGTTCATATTCATTGCATCCGTGATGCTATCTAGCCATCTCATCCTCTGCCGTCCCCTTCTCCTTTTGCCTTCAGTCTTTCCCAGCATCAGGGTCTTTTCCAGGGAGTTTTCTCTTCGCATTAGGTGGCCAAAATATTGGAGCTTCAGCTTCATTATCTGTCCTTCCAATGAGCACTCAGGGTTGATTTCCTTTCGGATGGACTGATTTGACCTCCTTGCAGTCCAGGGGACTCGTAAGAGTCTTCTCCAGCACCACAGTTCGAAAGCATCAATTCTTCGGTGCTCAGCCTTCCTTATAGTCCAGCTCTCACAGCCATACATTACTACTGGGAAAACCATAGCTTTGATTAGACGGACCTTTGTCGGCAAGGTGATGTCTCTGCTTCTTACTATGCTGTCTAGGTTGGCCATAGCTTTCCTCCCAAGGAGCAAGCGTCTTTTAATTTCATGGCTACAGTCACCGTCTGCGGTGATCTTGGAGCCCAAGAAAGTAAAATCTGTCACTGCTTCCATTTCTTCCCCTTCTATATGCCAGGAAGTGATGGGGCCAGATGCCATGATCTTCGTTTTTTTAATGTTGAGTTTCAAACCAGCTTTTGCACTCTCCTCTTTCACCCTCAACAAGAGGCTCTTGAGATCCTCTTCGCTTTCTGCCATTAGGGTGGTATCGTCTGCATATCGGAGGTTGTTGATAATTCTCCCAGCAATCTTAATTCCGACCTCTGATTCATCCAACCCGGCATTTCTCATGATGTACTCTGCATATAAGTTAAATAAGCAGGGTGACAATATGCAGCCTTGTCGTACTCCTTTCCCAATTTTGAACCAATCGGTTGTTCCATGTCTGGTTCTGACTGTTGCTTCTTGACCCTCGTACAGGTTTCTCAGGAGACAGGTAAGGTGGTCTGGTACTCCCATCACTTTAAGAATTTGCCACAGTTTGTTGTGATCCACACAATCAAAGGCTTTAGCGTAGTCAATGAAGCAGAAATAGACGTTTTTCTGGAATTCTCTTGCTTTCTCCATGATGCAGCGAATGTTGGCGATTTGATCTCTAGTTCCTCTGCCTCTTCGAAACCCAGCTTGTACTTCTGGTAGTTCTCGGTTCGCATACTGCTGAAGCCTAGCTTGTAGGATTTTGAGCATCACCTTGCTGGCATGTGAAATGAGCGCAATTGTGCGGTAGTTTGAACACTCTTTGGCGTTGCCCTTCTTTGGAATTGGAATGTAAACTGACCTTTTCCAGTCTTGTGGCCACTGTTGAGTGTTCCAGATTTGTTGGCATATTGAATGCAGCACTTTAACAGCATCATCTTTGAGGATTTTAAATAGCTCGGCTGGAATACTGTCATCTCCGCTAGCTTTGTTGTTACTAATGCTTCCTAAGGCCCACTTGACTTCACTCTCGAGGATGTCCGGCTCAAGTTCAGTGACCGCACTATCATGGCTATCAGGGACATTCAGATCTTTCCTGTATAGTTCTTCTGTGTATTCTTGCCACCTCTTCTTAATCTCATCTGCTTCTGTTAGGTCCCTGCCTTCTTTGTCCTTTATCATGCCCGTCTTTGCACAAAACGTTCCCTTGAGATCTCCAATTTTCTTGAAGAGATCTCTAGTCTTTCCCATTCTGTTGTTTACCTCGATTTCTTTGCATTGTTCATTTAAGAAGGCCTTCTTGTCTCTCCTTGCTATTCTCTGGAACTCTGCATTCAGTTGGGTATATCTTCCCCTTTCTCCCTTGCTTTTCGCTTCCCTTCTTTCCTCAGCTACTTGTAAAGCCTCATCAGACAGCCACTTTGCTTTCTTGCATGTCTTTTTCTTTGGGATGGATTTAGTTGCTGCCTCCTGAACAATGTTACGGACCTCCGTCCATAGTTCCTCAGGCACTCTGTCTATCAGGTCTAATCCCTGAAATCTATTCCTCACCTCCACTGTATATTCATCAGGGATATGACTGAGGTCATACCTGAACGGTTTAGTGGTTTTCCCGACGTTCTTCAATTTAAGACGAAATTTTGCAAGAAGCAGCTCATGATCTGAGCCACAGTCAGCTCCAGGTCTTGTTTTTACTGACTGTATGGAGCTTCTCCATCGTTGGCTGCAAAGGACATAATCAATCTGATTTCGATATTGACCATCTGGTGACGTCCATGTGTAGAGTCGCCTCTTGTGCTGTTGGAAAAGAGTGTTTGCTATGATCAGCATGTTCTCTTGGCAAAACTCTATTAGCTTTTGTCCTGCTTCATTTTGTACACCAAGGCCATGCCTGCCTGTTATCCCGGTGATTTCTTGACTTCCTACTTTAGCATTCCAATCCCCTATGATGAAGAGGACATCTTTTTTTGGTGTTAGTTCTAGAAGGTGTTGTAGGTCTTCATAGAACCGATCAACCTCAGCTTCTTCGGCCTCAGTGGTTGGGGCATAGACTTGAATTACTGTGATGTTGAATGGTTTGCCTTGGATTCGTACTGAGATCATTCTATCATTTTTAAGATTGTACCCCAATACTGCTTTTCCCACCCTTTTGTTGTGCAGAAGAAAAATAATTTTCGATGGACAACAATTATGACTTTTTAATTTATTTATGTTTTGCTCATTTACTGGTTGAGTTCATTCAAATTAAGAACAGTGGGTTGATAACCTTCAAGAGAGGTATATTTGCCTAGTTATGGTGGAATACACCTCCTAACAATATTCAGGAAACCTTCCACCAGTGAAATATAAATAAAGAAGGGCAAAGTGATAGAAAAAGAAGGAACCACTCCATCTGAGTTTTCTCCTGCTGGCTCCAGGGCTCCCAGCTGGTCCAGAGAAAGATCTGGAGGTGACTGTAATAGCTCCATGTCTGAAATAAAACAGGTGGGGCTTCAGAACACCTGGATGGCAAAGCGCCTGGGAACTTCTGAATGCTGATCTGAGTTCCCTGAAGGAAAGATGGGGCACAAAGAATTGTGGCTAGGCTCCAAACTGAGGCACGTGCACTGGCGGACATGGGCGTCCCTGCCTCCTCATCCTCACAGCAGCCCCTTTAGCCCCCTGGGGGCCAGGGGGCCATGCTGAATGGGGTAAGCTATGATGCAGGGAAGGGGGATCCCCCCCAAAACAGGCGGAGGCACCTTCATCCATGGAAGGCAGACCCTGTATCCAACCGAATTTTTGTAGCACCCTCCCCAAATTAATTCCAAACTGTGGCTTGGAGTTTCCAAGCACTGGGATAGCAAGTGTTAATTCCACACACTCCTTTCTCAAGGGCTGTGTGCAGTGCAGTGGGGTGAGGGGGGAGACAGGCCAAGCACGCAGCGCCCAGGCCACCTCCCCGCCCCCCAGCCTGCCATCCGGCGCTCCTCTCCCAGGCCCCAGACCAGCCGCAACACACGCGCTGTCCGTCAGAGCCCGGCCTCGGTTATTTTAGCCCCATCCAAAGCAGTGCTGCTCCGTCTGTGTGTGAGAAAGCAGGGGACGGGGGAGGCTGCTTCGCTCTGAGCTCTGCCGAAGCACCAGGCGCAACCAGTTCGCCATGGGCACCCTGCTCATGCTCATGGCCTCCCTGCTGGTGGCCCTTGGGGCCCAGGTAAGCACAGGGCAGGGCAGGCATGTGGGCGAGCTGGCCAAAGGCTCGGCCTGGGTGGAGCGGGGTGGAAACGGACAGAACACCACTGGTTATGAGTGCGGGGGGCAGTCTTCTCCATCCGCCAGGACATCAGGGACTGCCCCAATTAGATGCAGGATCCTGGGTCCGTCCCAGAGAAACCTCCTTCTCGAGACCCCATCAGTGGCCTCCACTCACCTCCAGGGTCCAACTGATGGCTTTGTTTGTGGAGCTTTTCTCAGCCTTCTCCCCCCCCCCCCCGGCAAGGTTTATGTTGAGCCAAGAATCCTCTTGGCTTTGCCCCACGACCTGATTTCAGTAACTAGACTCAACATGTGGAACAGGGGTAAGGGGAAGGGTGCCTCTGCACATGTGTAAAGTGCTGTCCATTCACAACAGGAGAGGGTTTTGTAGTCTTCTCTGCCGTTGCTCTCAGCAACTGGCACATAGCCGTCTGGATTATGAAGACGATGTGTGGCTGGCCCCCATCTGGCAGCAGTGGGCCGGGGGGGGACTATTCAGTTTTGGGGGTCCTTCCAATCCTATGCTTGCTAGGGGCAGGGTCAAATTATGGGATGCAAAGGACTGGGGTCACAACCCCTGACCTGTGGTGTGCTGGAGCTGGGGCTCCCGGGGACGCCGCGCGGGCACCTGTTTATTAGCGGGGCACGGCTGTCATCCGCCACCCCGCTCAGGCTTCCCTGCTCCCCCCGGGCTTCGCTGCAAACCTCACACCAGCTGGGAGGAAATGGATTTTCCCAGGAACAATTTATGGTTCCCTGCTGCGATGCAAAGTTTTGGGGCGGCTTGCTCCCTCTCCACGGGGCGAACAAGACCCACCCGCTCTGTCAGAGAGCTGCTCCAGGGGGAGATGGAGGCGGCTCGGAGTGGTCTGTTGATGTGGACCAGCACCGCCGCCTGTATTTTTGGACTCTTCTGTGGGGCGTGGCTATGGGGACTGTCATGAGGAGCGTCTGCTTTTCAAACTGTACCACTGCACCACTACACCCTGAGTCATCACGCTGCCCCTCCGTGGCCATCTAAAATGGATAGCTATGGGGGGCATAACAACAGGCTAAGGGGGTGGGCCCCTCTGGTCCTCCGCTTGTAGTTCGAGCACTGGCTGCAGATGGAGTCCCATGTTCGTGCATTGTGTTGGCGCATGTGTGAGCCCTGCCAGGTCTGGCAACAGGCACACAGCACTGGAACGTGGCTGCAAGGCCCTCTTGGGGAGGGCTGCTCTTGGTAAGCCTGCCACCAGAAACGATCAGTTTGCACATCTGCACATCTGCAGATGAGGAAGAGCCACATGGCACCGCGGAAGGCTTCTTTGCCTGTTGCACTAATGCACAAATCTACCTTAAAAGCCATCAGCGCCTGGGGAGTGGGAGCAACGGCTTGCATGGGGTTGAACAACCTGCACCCCAGTTCAGAAGGGAGCCTCCAAGCCCCTGGAAAGTACTCTGCTAGGATGTGCTGGGGGGGGGGTACCAGGAGCTGCTATTACATCCCATTTTCTGGCTTTGGCACCAAGGTGAGCATCTATGTTGATGGAGGTGGTGGAGCTAACCTCCCAGTGCAAAAAGTTGCCTGTTTCTTTAACACTGAAACACTGGCAAATGCTGTGGGTCCCCCCCACACACACACACCCTTTTCCTTCCCCGTAACTCAGGAAAGTGTACTTCTGCCAGGGGTCTTTGGATCTCTCCAAATTTCAACACCCAATTTAACTATTTAAAGGACTATTGGTAATGTAGATGCACCCTTTAGATGCAGAGAGAGTCAGGCGTCCTGTAAACACGGACCACTGCTCCCTCTGCCTGGGTCTCCTTAAGAGAAAGGGGATGTCTCCAAGTCCAAAGGTGGCTTGCTTTTGGCCCAGGGGTGGCAAACCTCAGGTCCAGGGGCCAAATCCAGCTGAATGGGATTCCCCAAATGGCCCTGTCCCCCTGGTCTCACCCACTTTTCCCCAGCCACTGATTGGTGGTTTTCTGGCTCTTATGCATAACTGGCTGGGGGGATTATGGGAGCTGTAGTCCAACAAATTGAGAGGGCACCAGTTTGGGGAAATCTGCCATGTACTTCCTGAATGCCAAGCTTTGGTACTCTGTCTTCCAACGAGCTGGACCATATCCGTTGCTTTGCAAACACTCAGAGACTCTGGACTCCTGCGAGGGCACAGGATTTCTTCTCCCCTCCCCTGTAATAACTAGCCACTCTGGCACAGCAGGGCGGGGGGGGGGGACCTTTCATCAGATTCCTGGAGTCCTTTATGGCAGAGGGCGAGGAGGGCGACGTGACTCAAACTTTGAATAGCCAGCCGTTGGATATTCCCCTCCTCAGAAGCAGTGAGGGAGGCATCCTCCATCCACCCCCTTCTGCCAGCTGCAGAACAAAAGAGCATGAAATGGCTGTGCTGGGGCAGCTGTGAGCATAAAAATGCAACCCAGCCCAGTGGCGAATTGGCAGGAGACTTGCATTCCATGTGGCTTGCATTAGCTCCGCTCTGCAGCAGGGCCTATCTTGGAGGGGGGGCGCGGGGAGGTAAGTAAAGCCCCTTAAGTAAGACCAAGGCACTCCCCCCACACCCCTTCCAGCTACTTGGCCCTCATATATTGCCGGGTGCCTTCACAGACCTCCCTCCCACCGTCTGGTTTAGCTTTGGCCTCAGGTGGCCAGTTGTCTTCTGTTTGAAGCCGTCCCGCATTCGAAGGGCTGTCCAATGCAAGTCCAATTCAAAGATGAAGAGCCATCAGAAAGGAGCGCTAAAGGGCCTTGAACTTGCCCAGCCGCAGCACCTGGACGGCAGACTGAACTGGCAGGCACACGGCTCACCTGGCCACCGCCTTCCCCACTATGGGGCGATGGACTTTATTTCTATTTCACTTATGGTAATCAGTTCTAAACGTGCCTCTAGACCTAAAAACTGTATGCAAATCAGAGTCATCATTCATCCTGCCTGTTTGGCGATCTGTATGTGGCCACCCTGCGTGCAATGGCTTGTGCAATGGCTTACACTGGGCCAAGGTTCTATTTCACACCTCGGGCTGCTTTGGAGCACCAGCCCAGCTGCTGACGAAGGCGTGGCCCCTCCGCGGAGTTCCCCAGCCTTATCCTGCACCCTGATGCTCAGCAGCAAGGGCCTCCCAACCCAGTCCCCGAGCCTTCCTCTTTTTTCCCAAAGGGGCCTCTTGGCTTGGCCGAGCAAGGCAGAGGGAAGGGATCCTCTTACGGGGTCTGTGTGTGTGTGGGGGATTCTTCTATGCGCAGGAGTCTGCGCGTGTGCATCGGCGCTCGGCCACCTGCTGCAGTGGAATTTGGGCCTGGGGTTTGTGTTACATTTCAGGGCAAGGGGGGAGCAGGAGAGAAAGGGTGCAGGGGCTGCATTTGGCAGAGACACTTCTGCGGGTGTGAGGTCACATTTGTGCAGGATCAAAAAGCATTTGAACAAAGGAATGGGTCTCTGGACAGAGTTTGCCAAAGCTGTCTGGCACAGCATTGCCTTTGCCTGGTGACAGCACTGTTTGATTAGCAGGGAAGCTAACGTCATCTCCCCCCACCCCCACCCCGGCTGCCCTCACCCCCAGGCTTCCTTCTGAGCATAGCTGCAGTTCTCACCCTGGCTGCCTGGGGTGGCAGCAAGAATGTATTTTCCCAGCAAGGATATATTGTTCCCACAAAGTATTGGGAGGGACAGTGGGCCTTGATTGGGCAATTAAGACCCATTGGCTTACAAAAGAGCTGCTCCTGGTGGAGCTAAAAACTCCTAGAACCCGTTTATTGATATGGTTCAGCACAGCTGATACGGATCAACATTGGGAAGCTGGGGTGCGGGGCAGGTGACAAGGGAGAGGGCCTTCTCTCCCCACTGAGATCCGCCTGGTGCCATCATTGCCATCTTTTCAGCGCCAGGGTAAGACTTTCCTCCACTCCCAGGCATTTGGTGACATGGGGGGGGGGGTGTATTTTAATGTCCGTTTTTTTTTATTAGGTCCTGGTATCTTATTGTAACTGTTTTTAGCTGTTCTACATTGTTTTTGAATGTTGTATGTCGGAGATTTTATATTATGCTTTTATTATGTTGTATTTTTGGTTTGGACTTCTTGTGAACTGCCCAGAGAACTTGGGCTGTTAGGCTGTATAGGAATGGAATGGAATGAATGAATGAACGGCAGCTGCCTATATGTTTGGCCTCTTCTTGGCCAGGGGGATGCCCTGATGAGCATGATGCGATTCCAAATGTACCACTGTGCCACTCTCTGAGAGAGAGGTGCTGGATTCGACTCAGGCTGACTGGCAGAGCAGGATGGAGAAGGGTCTCATTTTAGAAGCTGGTCACTGCCCAAGAAAGATTGGAATAATGTGGGAAAAGACCTGTAGAGTCAGATTTTCTCAAAACAGAAACAAAAATAGATTTCACAGGGGAAGACTGAGACGCAGGAAGCTGCAATCAACTCCCTTGAGTCAGAAGCTCAGCACAGCACAGCCTGCACCATGCCAAAAGCTGAGCTGAGATCCTGTCCAGTTCACAGGGAAGGGTGAAGAAGTCCTGCCATTGATATGCAGCTGCTGGCTGGTGGGGGGAGATGGAGGGAGAAAAGAGGAAGTGGAGGGGGGCAGTGGAACATTCCCATCCCTCCCTGCCTCTGTGCCCCACAGTTGCCTTTCTTTTTATAGCCAACAGGTTCCATTGGCATCCACACCCTGATGGAATTTGGGGTTGAATGAGAGTCTTTTGTTAGGAGAGCATGCTAGGACTCCTGATAGGATGGGATGCCTTGCAAATAATAATTCCATCAGGGATCCTCACCACTGTCTAAATCACTGGCATGACTCAAGGAAGGGCAAGATCCCACTCTCTGGGCAATGTGCATCATCAAGGCAACAGCTGCCAGCACATCTGTCTGTCTCTCTGCAGTGTACCCCCCACAAAACCCAACCAGGAACTCATCTGATTGCCTATCAAATAGGACACTGCTGGGCTCCCTCCCTGGCATTGACCTGCCTCCTTTTTGTCCTCGAGCAGCACCTGAGCTGGATACAGCCCTTCTCTGCACATTTCTCTAGGATATTTCTGTAGGCCCTTTCCCCCTGCTCCCCCTGCAAGCCCTGCAGACATGCAGCTGTTCCCCACCACAAAGGGCTCTAGGGTTACCGTAGAGGAATGCCCCACACCTGACGCCTAGCAGTCACCGCAGCCCACAGCTAGAGAAGTTCAGCCTTTGGTCCCTTGAGGGAAGGAGCAGCGATTGACAGGGATGCTGAAATGGTGGAAGTGGGAGGCAGCCTTGCCAGGCAGAGATGTTTGCCTCTGAGGATATTTATTATATATATATATATATATATATATATATATATATATGATTTCTCTATTGCCCAATAATAGCTGAAGCTCTCTGGGCAGTTTACAGAACAAGCCTTAAAACCATAGAACACATTAGCATAATAAAACAGAATATAAAAACATTTAAAAGTTTAAAACAGAATAACACTCAAGTAAAAACCCCAAAATAAACTCCAGCAGCAGTGCATGGATCCTAAAACACACCAAATAGAGAGAAGGAGGATAAAGAGGCAGCTTTGGGGCTGGCCAGGAGGTCTGACCAACTTCAAGCAGTCCTTCTGGCGCCATTAGCCCCATTAACATGTTATTTGGTTCCTAAGAAAAAAGTGCATGTTTATTGTCTGGTTCTCCAATTCCTGTTGGCAAGTTCATTGACAACAGATATATCTGCCTCTTCCATGTGTCTGAAATAGAAACTCATCCTTTTGGGGGGATGGTTTAGCTTAGAAAAAAGGCAAGTAAAGGGGGAGATGATAGAGGTGTGCAAAATTATGCATGGTGCAGAGAAAGTGGATAGGGAGACATTTTTCTCCCTCACAATACTAGAACCCAGTGGGGTCATCTCATGAAGGTGATTGGTGGGAGATTCAGGACAGATAAAAGGAAGGGCTTCTTCACACAGCACAGAGTTAAACTAAGGAATTTGCTACCATGGGATGTTGTGATGACCACCAGTTTGGATGGCTTTAAAAGGGGCTTAGGCAAGTTCATGGAGGAGAAGGCTATCAATGGCTACTAGACCTGATGGCTATATGCTACCTCCGGTATTGGAGGCAGTCTGCCTATGTACACCAGTTGCTGGGGAACATGGGCGGGAGGATACTGTTGCATTGTTGTCCTGCTTGTGGGCTTCCCACATGCAGCCTGTTGGCCACTGCGGCAACAGAATGCTGGACTAGATAGAGCCTTGGCCTGATCCTGCACGGCTCTTCTTATGTTCTTATGTTCTTGCAAACTTCTCTTTGCAGGTCTGGCTATTGGCAACTAGCAAAATGCTTCACATGACAGGCAAATCCCTGTGACAGAGCAGTGTTTAATGATTGGCCGGCAAGCTCCAGGAACACTGACGTAGCTCTTCTTTTTCTTGGCAGGAGATCTGCTGCTCTAAAGAGGAGGTCCCTAACAGCCCCCCAATATTGTACCTAAGGCAGCAGAAGGATGGAACAGGAAGGGTGAAGAGGGCTTGGGTCATCCCCCCAATCAGTGTGTCAGAGAACCAGAAGCGGATCCCTCACTTTTTAGTGCAGGTAAGATAGGGTATGGGCAGTTCGGGATGGAATTCGCAAGCTGTAGCCTTCCAACAGTGATGGGTAGAGGTCATCCAGAATAGGGACCAAAGGAGGGAGGGGTTGGGGGCAAAGAGGTGACTTTCATTGCCCTCCCTCCCCCCCTGTGAGATGCTGCCCTGGTTCTCTGCTTCCTTCCTTCCTTCCTTTATTTAAAGGTGCAATCCAATGCATGTTGAGATGGAAAAAGAAGTCCTACAACTCCCAGCATTCCCCAGCTGGGGAATGCTGGGAGTTGTAGTACTTCTTCCATCTCAACATGCACTGGATTGCTCCCTTGAAGTATTTTTACCCATTCCTCAGTCAAAAAGGCTCCTGGAGTGGCTTAGATTCAGTCAGTAAAACAAGAGAGCCCTTGCTCGCAGGCTTACAATTTGAAAAGGCACAGCACAGAAGGAAAAAGGGATGGGGAGGGAAAAACGAAGCAGTCTTTCAGCAGGGCTGTTGGAATGGCTGGCTCTCCCCCTCACCAACCTCTGTACAGCCTGCTGGGACAGCTGCTGGTGTCAAGAGTAGAGGGATGAGGAGCCTTCATGGGGACCCCACCAAGGTCTAGATTGTGGCTGCTGCCTGAGGATCCTGTCTTGGAGGCGGAGGAGGTGGCTGGCCAAGGACTTTCCAGCTCTAAGACTCTGTGCAGGAGACGTCCTTTGGGTGCTGAGCGCCCTGCACACAAGCACAGCTGCCTACCATCACACAGCGCAAGATCTGATGCAGAGGCCACGGCATCCTTGAGTGCATATGTTCATTCTGGCCAAAACGTTGACGCTAGGTGTTTTGCATGCCTTCAGCATTGTTCATGATTAGGAAGATGCTTGCATGCTTGCTATTGCTGACCCCTCTGTCGCTTGCATGCACCAACATGGCAACCCATCCTTGCACAACAACGCACACACCCGTCAAGCCACAAACGCGTGGGCCGACACCTTCCAGGGACATCTCACTGTGCATCAAGCCTTGGAAGGGGTGTAATCTCAGTGGCAGGGCCCCTGTTTGCATGCAGGTCCCAGGTTCAACTCCCAGCATCTCCAGGGAGGGCTGAGAAATATCCTTGGCTGACACCCTGCAGGTCAGATGCCAGTCAGTGTAGAATCTAAAAACTCTCTCATCCTGACGGCCAAATTCCATTTCAGAGAAGTTCTCAGGGACCGGATTCCAGTGATGGGTGGGGCCGTAGGCAAAAGGGGTGGGCCAAATGTACAAAAACTACCCTCCTGTCTTAGCTTAAAGCTCTTGTTGCTAGTAAATAAGCCTTAGGAGAGGCATGTCAGCATTTTGGAATGGGGGAAAACTGCAAAAACTGGGAAAACACTGTATGATTGGTGGCCAGAGGAAAGGGTGTGGGGCCAAGGAAAGGGGGCGAGGCCATCTGGGGAAGCCTGCACCCCTGATCTAGATGATGGACCAAGGGCTTCTATTGATAGAAAGTGGCTCCCAATGTTCCTAAGCCTGGCTGGAACTTACGTCACATCTGGCTACAGATGGCAGCGGGAGGCGACATCCATGGACTGGAATTGATGAATGGCCAGCCCTTTCCCACTCTGTGGGGTCTGTCTCCCTTTGTAGATCAAATCGGACCAGCAGAGGCCTGGGGGTGTGATCTACAGCATCAAGGGGCCAGGGGTGGACGAAGAACCCAAAGATGTCTTCTCCATTGATAAGCTCACTGGGAAGGTCTACCTCAACATGATGCTGGACCGGGAAAAGAACGAGCGCTTTCGGGTAAGGAAAGCCTTTGACTCCTGCCTTGTTACAGTCTGGATCCGCCTGTCATCGGTTCACACGTTCACGCAAACTCATATCTATCCACATGTACTTGATCAACGTGGAAATATTGGGATCTTTTGCAGAGGCGTGACACATGCTCAGCTGTGGGGGAAATGAGCTGAAGGACTACGGGCTTCTCATTTCCCACTGATGGTTGTTTACAGGTTCTTTAGATGTCATTGTGACCCTCCAGTTTCACTTCTATATCTAAGGAGCACTTTCGGCAAGCTTTTTTAGAGCAGGGAAATGTGGTATTTAACTGAAAAAGCAAAAGAGACCACTTTTTTCAGGTATATTTGTGTTTTTCCACTCTACCACAGTGCCACCTAGAGGTTATGGAGTGGAACAGCAGGAAAGGAAACTCTTCGTGTGGTGCTCAGATCTCAGTTCTACCACAAAATCAAAAGTAGATTCAGTAGATTAACAGCCTTGTGTAGAAGAACTCTCTGACAAGGCTTCAGATTAAAACAGCCTTGCCCTACCTGGTGTCCTCCAGATATGTTGGACTACATATCCTATCATCCCCAGCCGTGGCCAATGGGAATGATAACCTTTCGAGATAGCCCCCTCAGCTACTGTTTTAAAAAGCTATACAGGGAGGGGCATCATGATTTGGACAAAACTTGTGGGGGCAATTAAAGCGTGGAGGTTGTCCATTTCCACATGTGCGCGCACCCCCTGCAATCCCTGCATACTTTAATCCCAGCACCCGCCTGGGTGTGGCGGAGCCCTTGCTCCTGCTCTCGGCCCCCCTCAGCACTTGCATCCTTCTGCTTTGCCCACCCCAGCTCAAGGCCTTTGCGCTGGACCTGGGTGGAGTGCCTCTGGAGGAACCCACAGACCTGGAAATTGTGGTAATGGACCAGAATGACAACCGGCCGCTCTTCCGGCAGGGCGTGTTCACGGGGCGCGTGGTGGAAGGAGCTGTCCCAGGTGGGTGCACCAGACAAGCGCATGCACCCCATGGTTCTTGCTGGGTAGGGCTGGAACAATTCTCTGCCTCTCCCAGCCCTCCCTCTAACTGGGGAGTGGGGAAGGGAAGCGGCCCAGAAATGCAGGTTGCCAGGTCCTACAGCAGACGGGCTGGAATGGGACCAGAAGGGCTGGGCATAGCTACAATACCTATGCCCTGATCCCGTGAACGTTTGCTCGGCTCCCTCCCAAGTATGGCTGCCAGGTCTCCTGAGAGGGGGGAGGAGCCTGTAATTGATGGGGCCTTGTAAGTTAGGGTGGGGCCTGGCGGGGTAGGGGATGAGCTTGGGAGTGCTGGGAGAAAACAGGGAACTGGACTGCTGGGTCCAAGCAGAGCCTGGTTGGTGTGGGGGCAAAACTGCAAAGGCTCTCAGCAGATCAAGCGGCAAAAAGGCCTTCATTCCAGCCCCTGAGATTTAAGTCCTGACCCTGAGGAAGAGGTGGAGACCCTGAGACTTTGGGTCAGACCCTGCAAGGTGGAAACAACCCTACAGCCAAGTAAGTGTGTATGGGACTGCAGCCTTAGTGTTGTATCAAATACTAGTCCTACTTAGAGTAGACCCATTGAAACAAATGGGATTTAAGTTCGACCAACATTGGATACAACTCTTAGTATTTCTCTACCACTTTTTCCTACATACTTATAATGCTTCACATATATCAGGAGTGCAGGACCTCAGGCCTGGGGGCCAAACGCAGCCCTCTGGGGGTTATCAGGTGGCCCTGCCCCCTTTCCCTCCACCCCAGTCATTAGGAGGTTTCCCTGCTTTGGTGCAGCTTTTCCCCCATTCTAAAAGGTTGACGTGCCCCTCCCAAGGCTGAGTGACTGGCAGGAAAAGCTGGAAGCTAAAGCAGGCTGCCATTTTTGTTGTTTTGCTCCTGCCCCCTTGGCCCCGCCCACCACTGGAATGCGGCCCCCGAGAGCTTCTCAGCAGTGGAATTTGGCCCGTGGGATGAAGGAGCCCCAGCAGCCCTGACGTACAGTAGATACTGTTTCCGTCGTACTTCCAGCAGGGCTGGATTGTCCCCTGTGCCTGAGGTGCTGCACGCATGGAGAAAGCGAGCTCAGGGTGGACGGGCCTCCCCAGTCTGGTATCCTCCAGATGCGCTTGACCGCAGCTCCTATCCTCCCCAGCCAGCAAACAGTCTGACCTGCTCGAAGGCAACTTTCTTGCTCCCAGGTACCTATGTGGTGAAAGCAGAAGCCACCGACGCGGACGACCCCGAGACCGACAATGCGGCACTGAGGTACTCCATCCTGGGGCCGGGAGCGGGAGACGCCTTCACGGTGGACGAGCTCACTGGCGAGATCCGGACTGCACAAGCCGAGCTGGACCGGGAGGTATGGGCCTCTCCGTCTGGGCTGCTGCCGGGCTGGAGATGGATTAGGAAAGCAGGGGCAAGCCGTTCGAATTCGGCACGTCCTTTTGCTTTGTGGAAGCACGGAAGTGCTTTGTGGAGCTGTAATCCAACGACTTTTGGGAGGCCACAGGGTTCCCCATCCCTGACCTAACCTTTGCTGGGGTTGTGAAATTGGAGACACGGCAGCTCGGTCTTCTCTGACATCGGGAACATTTGGAGGGACATGCAGACCCTGGGCCCAGTGAGCGGTCTGTCTGTTTGCCTCCCCGGCGCAGGCCTTCTTCCCCCGCACCGGCCTGAGTGTCTGGCACTCTCTGTGCAGGTGGTGGGCATTTACAACCTGACGCTCCAGGTGGCGGACATGTCCGGAGAGGGCCTGGCCACCACAGCCACGGCCGTGATTTACGTCGACGACATCAACGACCACCCGCCCGAGTTCACGGAGAAAGAGGTGGGGAGCCAGCCAGGCATGCTCACTGGAGCGGCCCCAGGCCAGCTGGTGGGAGAGGACAGTAGAGCGGACTCCTGGCAGGTTATTTTCCAGGTGTATCTGCTGGAAGCTCCTTCTGTTCCTTCTTGGCAATGTAGGGAGTTACCCTGTGCTGAGGGCAGGGGCGTGGGGGGGATGCGGTTTTGCCTCCCACTCTCTCCCCCTCATTTTAAAAAATCCACTCTTGTCCTGGAACAGGAAATGATCAGAACGGCTGAATCAGTGCAGGCAACAGAGTGCACGAAGTCTGGTCCCTAGCAGGCTGCCCTTGCCAAGCCTCTCAGCAGCCTTTAATTAATATTTACATTATGATCTCACCTTTCCTGGAGGGAGTTCAGGGCAAGCAACAGGGTCTCCCTGCTTCCCAACATATCCTCCCAACAATCCTCTGAGGTAGGTTAGTCTGAGAGGTAGTGACCAGCCCAAGATCACCCATTAATCATGGGTGATTGGGGATTTGAACCCAGGTCTCCCGTTCTTTGTCCAACACCCCCTGACTCATTTATTTTTAGGAAAACCGGTGTCCGAATTCTGAGATGTGCATGGGAAGGGAAGAGGACCCTGAATAGAATCTACAACCCCCCTGACTCACCCCCCCATCTTAACCAAATCATAGTGCCCCAAGCCTTCTAAAAACAGTAGCTAAACGGGCCATCACAAAAGGTGACGGGGCAACACCCCCCCCCCCAAATTTGAGCACTGCCTTTAGATGCCCCAGGACTGGCCATGCGTGGAGGTTTATAAAGGGGTTTGTCAGTTCAGCAAAAGGATCCTTCATCAGTTTGAATTTCCCCCTTTAGTCAATAGGTCCCACCTTCAAAGACGAGTGAGCCAAGGGGGAGAAGACGGTGCCGCATCAAGCATCCGCTAGCCGTTGTACAAAAGGGCAGGGGAGGCTGGTGGCTCCGATGTCAGTGGGGCAGTGAAATCGCTCCAGATTTCAGTCAGAACCAGTCAGAACTCTAAAGGATCTGTCCAAGATGCTCTGCACCTTGGATAGCTCCTTTACAATTCTTGACTGGTTCTGACTGAAACCCGGAGCGGATTCACCGCCCCACTGACATCGGAGCCACCAGCCTCCACTACAAAAAAGTGTCTTCTCGGCACAGGGAAGACCTGAAGTTGGAAGGTGCCCTCCCCAAGGGTGCTCACTGCCTCCCTTTTAATGCCCCTTCCCCAATCTCTCTTGCAGTTCTCCATGGAAGCCCCCGAAAGTAAACAAGGTGTGGTAATCGGGCGTGTGATGGTCCAAGACAAGGACCTGCCGGGCTCCCCCAACTGGCTGGCCAAGTTCACCATCCTGGAGGGCGACCCCGAGGGGGCATTCGCCATCCGCACTGACCCCCTCACCAACGATGGCGTTGTCTCCTTGGCAAAGGTAAGGATGGCTCTCCGGCAGACCCAGGCCTCGAGCCTGTTCAGAGTGCCAGGTTCGGCCTTGGAACAGCAGGCGCTTCTGAGCATGCCCAGAGTGTATTCCACCACTCCCCACCAAGTATCCCTAGCCTCTCTCCTTCCTGACATCTGAGGCTAGGGGTATGGATGCTGAAGTCAGAGGGGCTTCTGGGTTGGGCAGATCTCAGCCTTGGAACAGGTGAAGCAATGATAAGCAGAGTACCTCTGACCATGTGCTGAGGGCCTTTCTATCAGCATGGGCAGCTATGACCAGCCACTACCACCCTGGGAGGAGTGGCACAGGTTTCTAGCAATGACATGCAAGGCAGGTTTGAGGCTTTGCACTTGAGAAATGAAGATCTGGTTGAACCCCACAACAGAACGTGGCGGGGGCAGTGGGGGGGAGCAGAAAAGCTGGGAGGCAGCCAGCTGGCATTAAACCCTGGGTTTGCAGCAATGGGCAGTCCGGGGACACTGACACCTCCAAACAAGGCCTTGACGATTCTTTCTCACCATTCGCCAGGCCCTTGACCACGAGGAGCGGAACCGCTTTGAGCTGCTTGTCTCTGTCCAGAACCAAAGTCCACTGGAACTGACAGCCCCAAAGGCTGCCCGTGCCTTGGCCACTGTGCGGGTGCAAGTGCTGGATGCCAACGAAGCCCCCTTCTTCCGGGAGAATCCCTTGAGGGGGAGCGTGAATGAAGGTGACCCCCTTGGCACAGAGGTCATCCTCTGCCGTGCCAGTGACCCTGATACCCAGCAGGCTCAGGAGCTCAGGTGAGCTGGATCAGGATGCCTTAACATTTACCAGGAGACTCAGATCAGGTTGCTCAGTGGGGTCATGTGAGGCCTATTTCAAAGAGGGCCCGAGCGGAAACGGCACTGGGGTTCAGATTCCGCTGAGGGACTTGGGCGCTGTGGTGTCCTGCGCACCCACAGTTGCACAGCAAAGGTGGGATTTGGAATCTGGCACAAAATCCATGATCTCGGGAACTGCAGCTTCCTTTTCCATCTTGTTTTAAAACCAAGTTGCTAGCCCTCATGGCCAAGCCAAAACAAAAAAAAGCAACAACCTTTATAATATTTTCTATGAGGCTGGGCCCAAGCACCTCTTCCTGCCACTGAATGACCACCGCACCCTAATTCCTCCTCCCAGATATACTTGGGATTAGAGCGGTCTATCTGGTGAGAGTAGCCTCTGGGGGTGGTGGTGAAAGGGGGATGATTTTTTGCCTTTTGGGAAGCAAGCACTGTTCATGTACGTGTACGGACACACGCACACTCACCATCTCTCTCCCTGCGCTTCGTATCCCAGGTACTCCCCGACCTCGAACCTGGCCAGCTGGCTGCAACTCGACCCCGACTCTGGCCTGCTGCAGGCCCGTCAGAAGGTTCCGCCACGTTCGACGTTCCTGGGTGGCTGGTACACGGCGCATATCCTGGCCAGTGATAACGGTGAGACAGTGGAGCAGAAAGAAGAGACCATGGGCTGTACCCAATGTTCGTCGAACTTAAGACCCATTCATTTCGATGGGCCTGCTCTAAGGGGGACTAACCCTGGGCACAACTCAAAGGGAGGGCAGGGGAAACAAGCCCATTGCCAGGCAGGTTGTGGCGAGGGGGCACATGTTGGTGTGGATCCAATTATCTCGGTTGGATCCAGGACCTGCCTTCTGCAAGAGGAACCACTCTGCTCATGAGAGGTCCCTTGGCCCAATTTTGGGAGGTCCCTCCCACCCACCTCCACACGCCCCATTCAGCAGGGCCTCCTCACTCTCTGTGTAGCACTTTCAGGGGGCTGGAGAGGCGGCTGTGGGAAGGAGGGGCGGGGAGATCCGCTTGCGGCAGCGCAGCTGATCCAGCCGACATCTCGACACAGCCCCATCCTGGTATTCCTCGGAGGCAGCCCGCCACTCAGCACCGCTTGCTGGGGAGCACCATCAGGAGGAGGCTGCCGATTTCAGCTGCCCCTTAGAGATTCAGGGAGGGGCCTGGACATCCTGGAGGGGGGAGGGGGGCGGGCCCCCTCTGCTGTCCCCCTGCCCTTGTCTGTGGCCCTTGCCAGAGAGGCAGGACCAGGCTGAAGATGCGCAGCGGATGTGTTTGGATTACTGGCACCTGTACAAATAAAACTGTGACTCAGGTATGTCCCCAGCCCAAGTTACGGCAGCCTTACTTAGAAGTAAGTCCCATTCATTTCACTGCAACTTACTTCCAGGTCAGCACTGCAGGCCAAGTCCGATCATGAGGTATGCCATACACAGTTATCTGGTCCATTTTCTGGAGAAGCAGGAGTCGTTTTCTGCAGGGAGGCAGAAGCCCCCCAGGAAAGGGGATGGAGAAAGTGCTGATGTGAACGGATTAGGTTTCACTCTGGATACATGAGGAGAGTTAAGGGTTTGGTCCACTGAAGTAACTGGCTGGGTGAACAGGGCCACCTCCTCCCAACGTCTCCTGTTCTTCCAGCCTCAGGGGGTCTTTTCAGTGGTGGCGCCAACAGTGTGGAATGCCCTCCCCAGAGAGGCTCGCTGGGTGCCTACGTTGTGGTCTTTGCCACATCAGGTGAAGACCTTTTTTTTGTTTTCCCAGGCTTTTTAGCCCATTTTAAAACTATCCGTGCATTGCGGGATCTTTGCACCGCTGCTGGCATTTACTCTGGTTCTTCTATTTTGGTTTTATTCTGTTTTAAACTTAAGGTTATATTATGTTTTACTGTGTTGTTATATTTTTATGATTTTAAGTTTTGTTTTCCGAACTGCCCAGACAGCTTTGGCTATTGGGCAGTATGCAAATGCAAGCAAATAAATAAATGTTATAATTGCTGCACATTTGCAGAGCATATAAGGAAGGGGGGGCCTGATCACAGGAAAACTCTAGTTCCATGAGAGGCCCTCACCCAAATTGGGACTGTCCCCTGTTTGCCCCCCCCCCCAATATCTGGTAATCACCCCTCCATGTTGCAAGTCCATTCCTACAAACCCGGCATAACAGCCATTGTTAGATCGATGCCTAATGGACGTCTCTGACAACGGGGTCTTGCCAAGCACCCACCGCCTTGCCAAGCACCCACTGCCTTATTTTTAAAGGTTGCTGTGGTTGTTGCAGGAGCAAATCCGTGGTTTGGCATTCAGAGCCAGACTCCACCTCTGCCTTGCACTTCAATTCTTGGACAAGTCACTTTTCTTTTAGTCTCACAGGTTTGCCTGCTGGGAAATGGGCGTTTTGTGGCCCGCCCAGCCCACTGTGGCAGCTGTCCTGTGAATGAGCACCCCCGCCGCCGCCATGACAGCCATTTTCTGGGAGTGCCCACAGTGGTGTGGCAAAATCCCAAATGTGCCCACCGACCCCAAAAGGTTGGGGGATCCCTGCTCTCACATCTTCTGCTTTCCTCTTAGGAAACCCGCCCCTCACAGCCACAGGGACCGTCTCCATCGAGGTCCTGGAAGTGAATGACCATGCTCCCCACCTGCTGCCAGGGACCAGGGTGCTGTGCAGCCAGGGGGGCGGCTTGGTCCTGAGCGCCACTGATGAGGACTTGGCTCCCCAGGCCGAGCCCTTCCACTTCCGTCTCGGCCCTGCCGGCGACACAGCGCTGGCTCACAACTGGACTCTCAGCCACTCCAACGGTAGCCTCCTCGGGCCAGTGGAGATCAGTTCCCCGGGGGGGCGGGGAGAGACAGGCCGCATGCCCCGGAGAGGAGACGGGGCCGGAGCCTCTAGAGAGCGCACCCAGGAATCGCGGAGGGCCGCCATCTTTACTCGAAGGATGGGTTAGACTGGTCGACCGCAAACCTTTTACTTGATCCAAAGGGCCTCTCCCGAGCTCTTTATCTTGAATGGTGGTGTCAGCGTGCCGGAGCCTTCCTTTTTTTACATGGGAAAAGGAGGGATATAAATATCGGGGGGGGGGGATTCCTGCTTCACCACAAGACACTTTTGACAATAAAGCGTTCTTCACGAAAGTGCAGCATGGCCAAAGGAGCCCCCTCCCCTTCGCACGCACTCTGAGGCCGGCATTGCCGCTTTGGGGGCATGCCCCCTAAAAACAGGGAGGGGGCGCTTTTGCCCCTTCAGCATTATTGCAGCCCTACGCCAATGCATGCAAGGGATCCGTTAATCCACTGGTGAAACCCATCTGGCTGGTCCTTCTCCGTCTCGCAGCCATCCCCGGCACCCAAATGAGAGGGGAGCAGTACCAGCCCAAAGCGGAGGAAGATGGAAGGGGCCGAAAGACCGGCCTAGGCCTTGCAAGGATTGGGCGGGGGGGACTTTGCAGAGGATTGGTTGGATGGCAAACAGCCTCCCGCAACCCTGTGCCCTCCGGCTGTGGCAGACTACAACTCCCAGCATCCCCAGCCAGCATGGTGGGCATTGCAGCCCCAACACAGCTAGCAAGCACCAGGCTGGGGAATGCTGATCTATAAAGCACAAAGGCACCCATGAAAGGGCTGTCCCCACAGCACAACCCACGTGTGGCAGACGCTTGGGGGGCAGCAGGGAAGCCGTGGCCAACCCGGGGGTGGGGCGCCCACGGTCTCAGGAGGATGCAGGAGGAAGCAGCATGTGAGGGGGGCGATGCACACTAGTCCCTCGCCTCCTCCCTCAAGCCTCCCCTTGCCCCGCCAGCCACCCACGCGCTGCTGCGACCCCACGGAGAAGTGGCCGAAGGGCTCCACGTCCTGCTGCTGCTCATCAGCGACTCAGGGAAGCCGACACAGGTGCACGAGGAGCTGCTGAACATCACCGTGTGCGCCTGTGACGAGCGGGGCTCCTGCCAGGCTCGTGCTGCGGCGGTGGCCGGCGCTGTGGCCGGCCTCGGGTTTGGGGCCTTGATGATCATCCTGAGCAGCGCCAGCCTCCTTCTGCGTAAGTGTATGCAGCCTGCTGACACGCCTGTCCATCAAAGAGCACGGCTGGGGGTACTTTGGATGCCCAAAGGGCAGGCAGAGCTTGTGTTGGTCCTCCACAGGGCCACGGGCTCTAAGCGAGCCAAGGCGCGCACTCAGAGCAGGCCTCTTCAGCCACCATGTGGCATGTCCAGATCTTGAACAACTGCACCCGGGCCCCGTGTGGGAGCTGCTGTGCCATTCGGGCACAGGATTCCGCCGTATGGCGAGGCCAGCTTGGCTTCTGCCAGGAATGGAGCCCTTTTGGTAGCAGCCCCCGAGCTCCCCACCCGGAGTAGCTCATCTGGCCTTCTCCCAGCCATTCTTCTGAAAACGAGGGAAATCATTTCCGTTTCCCCGTGCATTCCCTGGGGGTTGCATGGGGGCTGCTGCCTCAACGCAGTAAGCACCATATGGAATGTTGAGCGCTGCAGCAACTGGGCGCCCTCCTGCTGTGTTGGACTACAATGCCCATCCTTCCCAGCCAGCATGGCCAATGGCTGGGCATGCCTTAGTGTGAGGGGGAAGTGTGAGGGATGTAGTTTGGTGCTCCCCCTCCCCTTTTCACATCCCCCTCTCCGTTGGCAGTCCTGGCATTGCTGGTGGCCGTGCTGGAGCCTTCCCGCCGCCGGGCGCTCCACAAGGCTCTCCTGGGGGGCTCCCAGGATGACCTGAGGGACAACGTCCTCAACTACAACGAACAGGGAGGTGGAGAAGAGGACCAGGTGAGCCCGGGAGCCTCGCAGGGGGCAGGGAAAAAGCAGCTTCGACGGAGAGCCAAGAATACGGGGCGGGCAGGTCCATCCACAAGGCACAAAAAGCCAGGCTCCAGGCCCGCTCTCTGCCTTCATGGCCATGCAGTCGGGGTTCCCACCACCCGAGCCCCCACAGACCCACGAGGGTTGCAGGGAACTCGTTGACTCCGTTCCGTCTGCATGCCGCATCTTTCCTTCCTTCATGCATGGAATCAGATTTTTTTTCTTTGGGGACATGGGAAAATTTTGTTCCACTTGCCGAGGTGCGCATCAGGGCAAATCTCCTCCCCCCCTAAAAAAACCCGGTCCGCGAGTCCACTGTGCAATTCAGGAAAAGGTGGCCTTCCGAAGAATCCGCTGGTTGGATTCATAGACCTCTGAACTCCCTGGAATCCACGGCGGATTCTCCAATGTCCTTCTCTCCCTCTCACCCATACCCCTGCCCACACGTCGAAGGTGGCAGCCGGGCCAGCAGGACCCAAAGGCTGCCAGTGCCCCTTCTCTGCTTGCAGGACGCCTACGACCTCAACCAGCTGCGCAACCCAGACCTATTCCCCCCACCTCCGGGAAAGCCCCCACGCCGAAGGGACGCCCCCTGCAGCTACGCCTTGCCACTGTGCCCCCGGCGCTTGCCGGCCTGCCCTTCTGGCATCGAGGACTTCATCAACGAGGTAACGAGGGGCTGAGCAGGCGGGCTGGGTGGGGGCTGCTGGAGCCGGGGGGAGACCACATGGGGCAGAGGTACATGTGCAAGGCGCCCTCCCCCGCCCACCCACCTGGGGCTGCTCTCTGCTCCACTGTGCTGCGACACAACCGCAGCGATGCAGGAGAAACTGGGTTTGGCCTGTCTTGATCTGGATTGTTCTCAGCTCGCATCATCCGGGCCAAACACAGCCTCAGACACAATCTGCAGTCGAAGTCCATACATTTCCAAGCTTCCAGTGTGATCATAGAATCATAGAATAGTAGGGTTGGAAGGGGCCTACAAGGCAATTGAGTCCAACCCCCTGCTCAGTGCAGGAATCCAAGTCAGAGCATCCCTGACAGATGGCTGTCCAGCCTCGTCTTGAAGGCCTCCAGTGTGGGAGAGCCCACCACCTCCCTGGGTAATCGGTTCCATTGTTGTAGTGCTCTAACAGTCAGGAAGTTTTTCCTGATCTTCAGCCGGAATCTGGCTTCCTGTCACTTGAGCCCATTATTCCCTGTCCTGCACTCTGGGATGATGGAGAAGAGATCCTGGCCTTCCTCTCTGGGACAACCTTTCAAGTCCTTGAAGAGCGCTATCCTCTCTCCCCTCAGTCTTCTCTTCTCAAGGCTAAGCATGCCCAGTTCTTTCAGTCTCTCTTCAGAGGGCTTTGTTTCCAGTCCCGATCGTCTTTGTTGCCCTCCTTTGAACCCTCTCCAGTTTGTCTGCATTCTTCTTAAAATGTGGTGCCCAGAACTGGACACAATACTCAGGATGAGGCCTAACCAGTGCTGAGTAGAGGGGAACTAGTACTTCCCGGGATTTGGAAGCTATGCTTCTATTAATGCAGCCCAAAAGAGCATTTGCCTTTTTTGCAGCCACATCACAAGCTGAATATGGGCCAACAATGTGATCGACAACAATTCCAAGATCCTTCTCACTTGTAGTGTCGTTGAGCCACGTATCCCCCATCTTGCAACTGTGCATTTGGTTTCCTTTTCCTAGGTGCAGAACTTGGCATTGATCCCTATTCAATGTCATTCTGTTGTTTTCTGCCCAGCGCTCCAGTCTATCCAGATCACTTTGAATTTTGTTTCTGTCTTCCAAAGTATTAGCTATCCCGCCCAATTTTGTGTCATCTGCAAATGTGATCAGCATTCCTTGCACCTCCTCCTCCAAGTCATTAATAAAAATGTGGAAGAGCAGTGGGCCCAGGACTGAGCCCTGCGGTACCTCTCCCCTGTGGTACCCCGCTCATTACCTCTCCCCAGTTGGAGAAGGTCCCATTGATAAGCACTCTGAGTCTGATTCTGTAGCCAGCTGTGGATCCACCGGACCGTTGTTTCATCTAGCCCACTTTGAGCTAGTTTGCTCATCAGGAGATCATGGGGCACTTTGTCGAAAGCTCTGCTGAAGTCGAGGTATGTTATGTCTACAGCATTCCCACGGTCCACACGGGAGGTGACCTGATCAAAAAATGAGATCAGATTCGTCTGGCAGGATTTGTTCTTGACAAATCCATGTTGGCTTCGAGTCATCACGGCATTGTTTTGAAGGTGCTTGCAGATGGATTGCTTGATCATCTGCTCCAGAATTTTCCCAGGGATTGATGTCAGACTGACTGGTCTGTAGTTCCCAGGTTCCTCCTTTTTGCCCTTTTTGAAGATAGGGACAACGTTAGCCCTCCTCCAGTCATCTGGCACTTCCCCCATCCTCCATGATTTCTCAAAGAGAATAGACAGCGGTTCTGAGAGTTCTTCTGCCAGTTCCTTTATTACTCTAGGATGCAGTTCATCTGGCCCTGGAGATTTGAACTCATTCAAAGGAATTAGGTGTTCAGAGTAATTAGGCGTTGATTCGAGGAACAAAAACAGTGTGTTCGACAGCACGCGCACCTTTGAAAAATGTGCATGAAAGAATGTGTACTTTTGAAAAATGCACAGAAATATGTGTTAATCAATGGGAGAAGAATGCGTACATTTCAAAAATGCACACAATTGATGCGTGCATTTGGAAAAATACGCACTGAACTATAGATGGATTTTCATGTGAAAAGAAAAAAGCAACGCTCACAATCTGATATGGACAGAATAAACTTCAAGATAGGATTTGGAGAACTTTGGCGGGCACAGGGTTTGCCGATTCGCCCTTGCCCACGCAGGCTGCAGCAGCTTTCCCCAACCTGGAGCCCTCCAGCTGTGCTGGACTACATGCTGGCTGGGAATTATGGGCATTGTAGTCCAAAACCTCTGGAAGGCACCAAGTCAGAGAACACTGGGCTCTTTGTGCCTCCCAAATCCCCAAAGATGCAACATTCGTCTCAGCACTCCAGCAGACTGACTCAGTATGAGGCATCATCCCACATTCCTCACGATTACAAGAAATCCTGCTCGCTCAGCCCCAGGGGAGCCACCTGCTCCTTCTCTACAGGGAGCTTGTTTGGTCAGGGATGTTGACAACAGCGGCCCCTAGCCCCAGTGTGCAAGATTCTGCGGGGGGGCCAAGACCATTGAATTGGTACAAAACCAACACAGGTTTGTGGCTAGACACCCCCCCATCCCGCCCCCCAAGATTCCAGCTGGTTCAGTCCACACATTCTCAAGCTCATCTCTGCAGACACGCGGTCGAACTGGGACCCATCCTGGGTTGGAGTGCAACTCCCATCATTCCCAGCCAAGGCCCATGTGAGCTTGGGATGATGGGTGCTGCTGCCCACCCCATCAGAGGGACACCAGCTTGTGGAAGGCTGACACAGGTGCTCGGCAGAAAAAAAACACAAGACCACCCCCCCAGCATGCGACTCCACAGTTGACACCCCAGCTCGACTTCTGCGCTGCACCCCCAGTTCCCAGCCAGAAGAGCGCGCTCTGCCATCCCATACAAGCCAGGCAACCAGAGGTGATGGCCAGGAGGGGGCAATAGCGTCACAGAGACGCCCTCTGCATTCGCGAGGGCTGGAACAAGGGGGGAGGGGGAGGGCACGTCACCCTAGGCCCGTCCCCGGGGACCACGGCCAGCTCCGCTTCACCAGCTCTACCTTTGCCCCCCCCCCCATGCAGGGCTTGGAGGCAGCAGACCGAGATCCCAGCGTGCCCCCCTACGACACAGCGCTCATCTACGACTACGAGGGGGACGGCTCGGCCGGGGGCTCGCTCAGCTCCATCCTCTCCTCCTTAGCAGATGAAGACCAGGATTACGACTACCTCAACGACTGGGGGCCACGATTCCGGCGCCTGGCAGAGCTTTATGGCCAATAGGGAGAGCCAGAAAGGGGGGGGGAGGAAATCCCAGCAGTGAAGGAAACACCCTAGCTACACCATGTAGACTCCACACCCCAGCACCTCTTTTGGGCTTCGGCTGGGGCGGATGCCTGCATCCCTCCCATGGCAACAACCACCGCCAATGGAAAGGGGGGGTATTTCTCCTTATGCCCCCTCCTCCCCCAGGTAGCCTTCCTGCGGGCAGAAGCCCCCTGGCCCTTGCAAGAAAGAAGAGCCTTGCCGCGTGCCAAAGAGACCTACTTGCAAGCCAGCACCGCTTCCTGGAGGAAAGAAGATCCAGGCCACCAGGGAGCCTGGCAAGGCAATGCAGCTCAGCACCTCCCTACCGTGCCAGGGTGGGAGCAGGCAACCCCCTACTCAAGGTCCACCTGGCAGTGTATCCCCCCTACAAGCTGCAGGCCAGACGCACGCAAGGGCCCAGAAGGGGGCTGCTTCAGGGACCCATCAGGATAGACTGTGGAAAGGGTGCCAGGCCCAGACAATGCCAGGGGTGCCCATCAGCCATAGCAACAATGGGCAATTCAAGGGCCAATAGGAGAAAGGGAGCCAGACAGAAACTGTCATGGTGGAGGGCTGCAAAGAAACTTGGGGGGGGGGACTGGAACAGTGCTGGAGCCCCAAGGAAGGCCGCAAATCATGCAGACAAGTGAGTTGGCAGGAGAAGACCCCCCCCCAAGACCCACTTCTAGCCACCCTGGATCAGGGAGGCCCTGGGAGCAGGGCTTTAGCCACACAGGGTGGGCTTGTGTCCCGACTGCAAAGTTTCTCTCCGAAGACCCCTCAGCTGGGCCGTGTGTGAATGTGGCTGCGTCCCGCCTAAACAAACAACGCTCCAATCCTTCTGGGAGGGGTAGTGATGCAGGCTACAGCCAACGATGCTCTCCTGTTTGCCAGACCTTGGCTGCAAAACCAGAGAGAGCAAGGAAAAGGCTCCGGGCCTTGGGCGCTGGATGAAGGGGCACCGCAGATGCGGGGGCGGGGGACGGTGATCCTCGAGATGCCCGTGGAAATAAAGCAGATGAAAAAAGACGGAGCTATGAAGGCAGCAAGCAGTTTATTAGAAGCCCAGGGCTGGGGGGTTCCGAGCACATGGCAATGGGGACGCCAGGATTTGGGGGCAGCAGGGGCCTCGTGAGGGCAACACAAAGGGCTACAGTAGGCCGCAGGAGGGTTGCCACCCCTGCATTAACGCCTCCGCAGGTAGAAAGGCAGATGGCAAGAACCTCAGCCAAGGGGCGGATGGCAGAACCTCTCCTGTGACAGACGGCTCCTCCCAGGCTCCCCCCCCCCGCCCTTTTGCCCCAGTTCTTAGGAACGCAACGAGGGCAGGGTTTGTGGGCAACAGCCCCTCATGCAGGGGCTTCGTCAGGGCTGGAACAGCCTTGCCACCCTCACCCCCCAGCCAGCCCTCCAGGCAGTCCAGGCCCACCGCCTCTACACCTCCTCCTGAGCGCTGCTGTTCCGCGGGGGCTCCAGGAGCAGCTGCGTGGCCTGCTGAGCATCCGGCCCCTGCCGGCCGGCCAGCATCTTCTTGGTGGCTGTGACGAGGCGGGCATAGCTGTCGGGGTCATAGGGGCTGGCCCCGGGGCGAGCGGAGAGCAGCGGCAGGTGGTCGTGGTGGCGCCGGCGGGTGGAGCAGCGGAAGAGCGGAGGCCGGCGCTGGCTCTCCCCGTCCTGCAGCGACTCCGGCAGGGGCCTGTTGCTGCTCTCGGGGAGCAGCATGATGCTGAGCACCGACAGGATGGCGAAGGAGGCAAAGACCACGTGGTGAAGGAAGAAGCCATGGCTGTGGTGGAGGTCCATGATGGGGGCGGCGGCCTGGCCCACCAACCGGGCGGCCAGGATCAGGCCCAGCCCAGCACCCCTGCAGAGTGGGGAAAGGCAGCAGAATTGGGAACGAGCAGGGCCGCTGTCCCGCTGCAAAGGGAACCCTGGCTCTCTGATGGCCAGTGCAGGGACGTAAGGAAGAGAGCGGTCGATGAAGCAGGCAAGCGGTCCATTACGTGGGGTCAGGCTAAGGCAGCAGTGGTCAATGGAGCGGGCAGAGGTCTAAACACAGAGCAGCAGACGTGTGCAATACGCAGTCCAAGAACAGAGTCAAGAAGGAGCCCAAGGGTGAATATCACAGAGCATCCACCACAGGGCAGGGTCCGGGAGGCCAGGGACAAGGCAGGGGAGCTGCTGGGATGGCGTTGTTTCCAGCACGGGATAGGCAGACACTGACGAGCCTGTTGCCCCAGCCAGGGCTCAGCTGCAGTACGCTAGAACTCTCTGGTCAGAGGCCTACTCATGAGGAGCCCCCTTCCTCCCAAGGCCTGGCCTGTCATCGAGGTTCCCTGAGCTGGGCCTGCCCCCCCGGCACCATGGCTCCCTGGGACTTGGGGGTTGCTCGGCCTCCTCCTCTGAGGCAGACCCCCCCCCTTTCTGAGCAGCTGGGACCTCAGCAAGCTCCTCCACAGACTCAGGCCCCTGTTGCGGTGCGGGCCCTGGCAGGAGCTGGGCGCCATCCTCTGTTGGGGCCTCTAACTCTTCCTCCTCTCCAGGGAGTCCAATGACAGCCATGCCGGGGTCGGGGGGCAGATTGCCTGGGTGAGGCATGGCCAGCAGCCTTGGCCGAGAAGGAAGCATGACCCCCAATGGATGCCCACAAGATGGGTTGGACTACAACTCTCATCACCCCCAGCCACGCATGGCTCTCCCGTCCTCTTCTCCTTCCCCAGCTATCTGTTTTGCCGTTTCCACAGCTGCTTGCAACGGCTGCGGGTGCCTGAGGCCAACGGGGAGCTGCCTTGCACCAGGTCAGCCCATCAGTCGAAGAGAGCACAGGCAACTCTAGCTGCAGCAACCCCTCGGGGCCGCAGGCAGGGAAGAGCCTTTCCTAGCACCTGCTAGCCAGGATCAGGCAACACCAGGCACTTCAGGAGGGGCCGGGGCAGAGCCCCTGCTTTACGTGCACCACGTCCCAGGTTCAATTCTCAGCAGCATCTCCAGGTAGGGCTGGAAAAACTCTTGCCTGAAACCCTGGAGCGCCGCTGCTGCCAGTCAGTGTTGGCAAAACTGGCCTAGATGGATCCAGGGTCCGACTCGGTCGAAGGCAGCTCCCCATGTGCCTCTGGCCTCGTGCATGCAAAGCCCCCGTTATGTTTTCATTAATACAACAGTCCTGATGGATTTAGATATTCACAGGACATGCGGAGGCGGGGGGAGAAATGCGCAAATTGGGTCTTGTCCTGCTGGGATAAAGCTGCAGTCAAACTCTTAATCTAAGTTCTGGGCTCCAAGTCTGCTGGTTTCTGCCTTGTGCGCGCACGCACGCACGCGCACGCATGCACACGCACACAGAGAAGGAGATGCAGAATTCTCTCTCACCTGACCACGGTGGGCAGCACCTCACTGGCAAACAAGACGCTGAGGGCAGCGACCGCTTGCGATGCCAGAATGCCCAGGACGGAGAGTGCGAGGATGAGCCAGGCCATCAGGTCTAGGGAACAGTGACGAGAGAGGGGGACTAAGCTCAGGTCTGTCCAGCTGCTAACCCCCTACAGCAGATGTGATTATGCCAGGGTGGCTACTGATGGCCCTGCAGACGTTTAGGCCTACAACTCCCATCAACCCTAGCCAGCACAGACAATGGTGAGGAATGACGGGAGGTGTAGGCCAAAACATCCAAAGGGCCACCAGTTGCCCACTCCTGGCTTATGCAATCCATGTAGAGCAAACCTCAGGTGCTTGTAGAGCAAACCTCAGCAGGTGACTCAAGCTAGCGAGTCAAGCTGCATGTGCCGTGGCCAGGCTGGCTGCAGAAAAGCTTATTTCCCCTGACCAGAACGCAACACAGGCACAGCATGAAGGAAGCGCCCCAACAACAGGCCAGGGCACCCCAGATTTTGGACAGCTTTGATCCTTCTGTGCTGGAACCCCAGACAAAAGGAGCAGAAGCAGCCACGCTCTCTCGCGCTCTCCCCCCCCACATCCCGCCCCACACCTCCCAGCAGCAACCTCATTACACTGAGTCAGGGCCAGCAGGAGCAGCGAGGAAACGCCCGTCAGGATGGTGCTGAGCAGGAGGACAGCCCGGCGTCCAAAGCGGTCCACTGTCAGGCACAGGAAGAGGATGGCCAGTGCCTCGCTCACTGCCAGCAGGAAGTAGGGGAAGTAGAATCGGGGCGCGAAGGGAGTCAGGTTGCGGGTGAAGCAGTGACGGATGCCGCTCCCAATGAGCCTGTGAGACGGGCAGGTGAGGGGAAGAGGGGAGAAAGGCTGGGGGACGCTGCGCAAATCAAAAGGCAGCTACAGGGATGGTGAGCTGTGACCCAGCACAGGCTGTGGAAGGCAGCGTGGAATTCCACAGTGCAAGGAATGCGCTGGGAGGAGGGCGCTGGAAACAAGTTGGGAGCCAAAAGCAGGGTGATGCCGGTGCTCACCCCCTTGTCCACAGCCACCACACCCCTCACCGGACTTGCCGTCCCGGCCCTTCCCCCTGACCAAGCGGGCTCTTACGCCGTGAAGCCCAGAATAAGGCTGTTCTTCCACACGACGCGGGTGTTGAAAACCTGGCAGATGCCGTGATATTGCGGCTGGGGGGGGCCATCCAAGAGGTCGTCCCGCTCTGGGGACAGAATCAGAAGCTGTTATTCTCCTGAGACACCCCCCCCCCCCGCTAATCAGGAACCCCAGGACATATTTTGATGTATTTGAAAACGTTACATGCGTCCTGTGATATGAAATATTCTCAGGTTGGCTAACAACAAAAGTTAAAATGAACAAAACTGTGCAGTGAGAAGTACAGAGTAAGCAGTGAGTAAAACCGGCAGCAACAAGCAATTCAATTCCAACCTGGAGAGAGAGAAAATGGGCATTTGCTTGATGCCTAAACAACAGTGAATTCTGCACCAGGGGAGGGGATTGTGGAACTGGGGTGCTACCGTGGAGAAGTCTCTCTCCTCCACGCCTCACCTTTGATGCAGCCACCTTTGCCAGTTGCTTCCTGTTATTCACAGGTAATGCTGTCCTTCTAAAGCAGCCTTCCCCAACCTGGTGCCCTCTGGATGCTTTGGACTACACCTCCTAGCATTCCTGACCATCGGCCATGCTGGCTAGGGCTGATGGGAGTTGATGTCTATAACATCTGGATGGCACCAGGTTACTGAAGGCTCTTCTAGGAACCCAAAACACCACGCACTGCAGCTGGCCTCCACCCTTCTCTTGAGCGCGATTCAACTTTTGCAGGGCCTCCTGTTTGTGCGGCCACTCAAGGCTGATGCCAGCTCAGAGAAGCTGGTGTGTGCCAAGTAAGGACGGGGGCTTATCAGATCTTAGTGGCAAGGGGCAAGCCACACAAAAGGAGACACACCCAAAAAGGCAAAGGGAGTGACTGCAGCCGACAGGGTTTGGGGCATTCATGACACATGGGCCCAGGACTTTGCAAGCAACATGGCAGGGCTGAGATCCCCCAAACACCCCCGCCCCGCCCCAGATAAACACACCACACCCCCATTGCTGCAGGCCAGAACAGAGCCTACTGCAACACCCCTCAGAGCTCACGTGCAAAAAGGTGCTCCTGAGTGTAGAAGTCTTCCTCCAAATGGACTCCGTTGCCCTCGGCTAAGTCACGCAAAGCCCTCTTGCCTTTCTCGAGCTGCTGAGTGGCCAAGAGCCAGCGGGCGGATTCAGGGAACAGGGAGGGGCACCTGCGCCAGGGGAAAGATACAGCACAGGTGGGCTGGGCTGCTGGCGAGGCCTGGCACAGAGCCCGCCGAAGCTGCTCCTTTGTTCTGGAAAGCACAACCAGGGGGGAAGAAGGGAGGGGGAAGGGGGACGGAGCTAAAGTGGTCTAGCGGTCAGAGACCAAGCTCACACGGGAAGCCCACTGGGTGGCCGCTCTTTTGGCCTCAGTCTCCCGGTCTGTATAATGGGGGTGGCGGTGACCACATGTTCACCCTTGCAATGCTCTAATGGCAAGAGGAAACTGGGGTGGGGTGGGGGAATAAATGATGTTTCTCTGGCTTCTGTTGATGGCAAGGGCAGCCACATCCCCTAATAATGGGGGCGGGGATCAACAGCAGATGAACAGTGCTGCTTAGCTCCCCCTCTCGTACTTCACAAGGCCCCAGCGACTGGCGTTCTAGAGGGCAGCGTCAAGAGAGCCACGCTTGGGCCGGGTATATGGGGAAACCGACTCGCCCTTCCACCCCGCTTAGTGACAAGGCTCATGGGATGGCCTCAGCCAACTCTCCTCAGCCTAGCCTACCTTGCAGGGTTAAGGCAGTTGAGACACACAAGCTGTAAAGCCACAGAAACCGTTTCTGTAATCATGCAACTCTCTCTGCCGCCCTTACAACTCTGAACATGACAACGATGTCTCTTACACCAGTACTAGATTAAAGTTGTCAGGTTGATGTGCCCTGCTCTGGCCCGATGCCACGGAGTCCTCACCTGTCCTGCACTCCTGATGCTGCCGTGTAACACTGCACAGCTGCACATATGCGCAATGTTAAGCAATGGCTGCTGCATGTAGAGGAAACAGGTATGTTATATCCTATTGCAGGCTTTCCCTGCCTGACACCCACCAGATGTGTTGGATGGCAACTCCCACCATTCCCTGCCAGCATGGCCAATGGGAACTGCTGTCCAACACTTCTGGAGGGCACCAGGACAGGGAAGGCTGTCCAAGTGAAATGGGAAGGGTGTGGATGAAGTTGCCTGTAGGTAGCCAACTGGGTCGTCCAATGCAGGGAAGTTCTCCTCTGTGGTATTGTCCTGCCAGAGGTGCTTCTCCATACCAACTCCATTTGAGCTAGCTATTTCCCAAGCCTTTCTTGCAACCCTTCCAGGCATGGGGAGGCAGCCACCGCAACCCCCTCGGGAACTCCATCTCCCTTCACACCTCCCCAGCCCTATCAAGGTCACAGCCAAGTGAGTTTGGCGCAGAGCAAAACCTCTTCACTGGAGCACCACCATGCTGGAACCCTTGTGTTCAAGGGCCGAGGGAACATGCTGGACCCAGCTGCAACCCAGTCACTTCTAGCTGCTTCCTGAGGACTAATGCAATAATAAAGGGTGTGGATGCTTGAACAGCGCTGGGCCACAGATTACCACACCAAGCTTGCAGGAGCGGCCCTTGAGGCCATGAGGAAATGTACCTAATCTTCCTGGCCTCTGCTCGCCACATGCCACGCTCCCACTTGCCCCTTAGCATATCTCACAGCGATTTGAATCCGCGTCCATGAACACGTCCCTGTAGCAAGAGGCCACTGCAACGCTCAGCAGATGAACTGCAAAAGTGAGCCGCTCGCCTGCTGCTCCCTCCCGGATGCTGCAGACTGGCTCTTGGTTTGAAAAGGTTCCTCATCCCTCGTGCACTGCACAGAGCCATTTACGCAGAAGCTGCGCCACCCCAAGGAGGAGACACCCATGCGATTCTTCTGTCTTGGTTCGTGCTTACAACGGTGCCCACCCCTCAACATCATGGCAACCACCAACTTTACAAAATTAACTGTTTACAGTTTTTAAAATGCAAGAAACTTATGGCTGTAGCCTTCACAGTTTGAGTGGCCGTTACTCATTCTTATAAAACGCAGACATGTTACACACGTTTTCCCCCTTGGGGTGACATTTCTCAGGACAACGTCCCCATTTCTAGGAAGCCCAGGGCTGTTTGCGGGCCTCTCTCATTTCAAGGAGTTTTGTGCCGTAATCGCCAGGTGGCTTCTGTCCCTCACATTAGCACCCAGGGGCCGAGGGGCACACTTACCACCAGCAGGCGGCCAGCAGGGCGAGCCCCAGCGTGATAGTCCCCTGGAGGACCCGCCACGCCTTGCACGCCACGGCCAGCCCTGGCAAGAGCAGCTCCCCGGCCACCCAGAAGAAGCCAGCGCTCATGGCAACCACCAGCCGGTGGGGAGGGTCACACAGCTCCAGCCCTGAGAAGGAAGCACAGGGAGATGCAGAACAAACGGAAGGGAGCAGGCGGAGCGGGGCACACGGGCAGGCAGCCGGTGACTACCGGGGTCTCTGCTTCAGCACAGACCGACCGGCACTATCCAGCTTCCGGCTTGTTCTCCAGAGGCAGGCAAGCGCCCTGCTTCTGCGACCAATTTCCCCAATCTGGCGTCCTCCAGAGATGGTGGCCTACAACTCCCATCATTCCTGCCAGCTCAGTCATTGGCCATGCAGGCTGGGAGCGATGGTGCTTGTAGTCCAACATACCTGGAGAGCACTAGGTTGGAGAAGAAGAATAAATGCCTCCCGAGAATGTACTGGTTCAGGCAAGCTTTCCCTGACTTGCAGCTGATCGTCATGATGCTGTTCCGTTTTAGTTTCTTTTTATTGTTCCTTTTTATCTTGCATTTGTTGTTGAAAGTGGACATGATTTAGCCTGGTAATATACATGTATTTTTAACTGTGATCTGAAATATTTTTATCTAAACCATGGAGGGAGTGATTCTATGCCCCCCAGACAGCATCTGGGGGTCATGGGATACACCTGGATCCGAGGCCAGAGCCAGCGTGCCTCCTTCGGAGCCAGGAAACCGAGCTCCCTGCCCCCTTGCAGGCGGTGTGGAAGCAGCCGGCATGGTTCTCTCCACGAGCTCACAAACACGAGCTCACAGAGGGGTGAAAGGGGGCATGTCGGTGGGCAGGGAGGGGACTGGGGCCACAGGATCCAGGCCTTCCCCAGCCGCCCCCACCTCCGTCTCTCCTCCTCCCTGACGCCTCTGCCAGGCGGGCAAAATACCCGTCTCCCCAGAACGCGGTGCAGGAGACGGCTTCTGCTCTGCACTGGATACTTGGAAGCCTCCGCGTTCGGAGGCCTCCGAGTACCCAGGGTGGATCCCGCAGGGTTGCGCCCTTGGCGATTGTGCTACATTACGCAGTGTAGAAGTATTACTGATAAATAAATAAGAAGAAATAGAATAAGATCCCTTGGTCCCCCTTCAGCTTCTGGAGCAAGCAAGAGGCTGAGGACCAGCAGACCTGTGAACAGCGGAAGCTGTTACTCCCAGTTCACAGTTCCACAGGGTCACAGCAGCCTGTGGATGCCCCAAGAGAACCAGCAAAAACGTATTCCCCAAACCCCCTGGAACTCATTCACATTGACGGGATTTATCAGGTTAGGAAAATGGCCTCCGACACATGTAATTAAGCCCAGAGGCCCTGGCGACTCTCCTGCCAGAAGCCGCAGGCCGTGCAGCTGAGAGCAGGGCCAGCCGATGTGACGCCGCTTCTTCCATGAGCAGAGGCTGCTGTTGGAGATACTTGGCCAAGAGCTACTCAGCTGGCAGGTACTACGAATAGAGCTTTCTCAGTGGTGGCTCCACACCTTTGGAACTCCCTCCCCAGGGAGATACAGTACCTGTGACCTCATCACTGCTGGCTTTAAAAACCCAGAAGACACATTTGTTCCAGTCTGCATTTGGTGCTTGCTACTGGTGTGTGCATTGTGTTTAATTGTAATAGTATGTTCATGTTTTTGTAGTATTGTAAATCACCTGGCGAGGGCAGCATGTCCTGAAAGGCAGATTAAAACGGGCTCACAAACAACCGATCAGATCTACGTGCCACGGACTGGCGGGACGCAACTGTGGCAGCTTGTGAGAAAAGCCCCTCCCCCCCTCCCTGCTTTCCTTTGAGAGATTTCCCTTCTGCACAGTCGCGGAACCTGCAGTGCCCCTCCCCAGAGTGCCCACACTCCCACCCCAGCAGACCGGGTGCCACTCACTTGCGACGTAGAGGGAGAGGAAGGTTCCAGCCAGCATTGCCCCGAAGAGCAGCCGCGTGAGAACAAGCATCACATAATTCACAGCCAGCGCCACCGCAACTCCCAGGGGGAGGGAGAGCATCAGCGAGACGATGGAAGTGGCCCGCCGGCCAAACCTAGAGGGTGAACAGTGGGCGGGGGGAGAAAGAGGACAGTGAGGGAGACTGCAAAGCAGCCTGGGAACTCCCACTGGCTGCAACTTGACTCAGGTACCCCAGCCACCTCTCAGCACAGTTGCCAGTTCAGTTACTGTTCCATGATGGAGCAGACAAAGGGGACTGGGTTTTAACTTCTTTTTTAAGGCTACCCTTTGCAGCGTCCTTTGCAATGCAACCTGGGTCTCTGGCTTTTCTGCATTTACCTGGCTGCTGAAGATCATTATGGTGCTCATCAGACTAATAAATGCCTCAAACTAACAAATCTCCATGAGCGCACAATAGCCAGAAACACATCAAATTCCAAAGCATTCCACTTTTGCAGGACAATTCATTATCACCAGCTCTATCAAGCTCCAAGGGAACAGACACACCCTCCCTGGTCTCCCAAAAAGGAGCCTCATCTTACAAAGACCTCACACCTCTTTATGAAGTACTGTTTTATTTTATTAATAAGAAACACAGAACGTTTTATCTCAGACTCCCCCTTGCTAAGAGAGTGTCAAAGTCAGGTGGCCAAGAGGTATATAGTGAGGGGGGCTGGAACAAAGGAGCAAAGATAATGCCTTCCTGGTAAATGTTCTACATCCCTCGCCCCTTCTTTTACAGATTCCTGTACATCTGGCAAGGATGGCAAATAGAAATAATACAAAATGATAGAGAAACTGCAATCAGCAGGACATATATATTCATATGTGGCAGTGATGTCCTGTTTTGTTACAGGTATGAAACATGATCTTTTCAGAAATGGCAAACATTACAAGTAAAGCTATATATGTCCCATCAGTATTCGCTCTCTTAATAACGTGAAGAGAACAAATGGCAAAAGTGGCACCGAAGGAATTTATTCTGTTTAGGCTGATGGCAGCTAGACGTTGGAAGACTGCAGAACTTTTAACATTGTTGTCTTGGTACATGGAGCTGTGGCAAATAGCTGTGGCAGGAAACACCGACGTATCGTTAAATTAGCTAAAAGCAATTTAGCATATCTGATTTCTATACAATATGACACCATTCTATTTCATATACAAAACAGAGGTGTGCTCAGCAACATCTATCAAAGCCTTTCCTCAGACTATGGCAAAGAAACTAAGGGTGCAATCCTATAGATGTTTAGACAGAAAGATGTCCTACAATTCCCAGCATTCCTCAGCTAGCAGAGCTGGTTGGGGAATGCTGGGAGTTGCACGAGGTTTTTCTGTCTAAACATGCATACCAGACTGCATCTTAAACATAACTTGTTATTCTGAAGAACCATTAAGAAAATCTCCAAGCAGCCAAAGGGTCCCACCCATATTTCTGCATGAACAGCAAGGGGGGGGGGGATGACACATTGTTTTATTCATTTAAAATGATTTTAAGCCGGGTAGAACACTCTCAAGGTGGCGTACAAAAGAAACATTCCAAAATATGCCAAAAACAAATAGAAAAGCGATAAATAAGTATTTAACAAAGTACTAAAAAGTCACTATACAACAGACAACACCAGCAAAAGCAGCGAAACGCAGTGCCTTCTGTCAATAATAACTACATTTGCAAACTCCCCTCCCAGATGGTACTTTTTTAAAAGGCCGCAAAGACGCATAAGACGCTGCCTTGGATGAGGCCAACCTTTTGTGCCCCCCAGCCCAGGATTGCTCCTTCGACTGGCACGATTCTGCAGGGTCTCAGGCAGGGAAGCCCCCCCCCCCCGTCCTTTAAACGGGAGATGCCGGGGCTGCGCGTGGGGCCTTCTGCTTACCGGGCAGGTGCCCGGCCACTGAGCTGCGGTCGCTGCCCTGGCGCACCCACGCCCTGGCGCCTCCCGGCTCCGTGGCCAGCAGCTGGAGGCAAACGCAGCATTCCCTCGCCCCGGACTCTACTTAGGAACGTGAAAGCAGGCACCCGGCCCTCATCAAGGCGCCGCAGCGCGCAGGGCGCTCAAGGGCGGCGGGGAGCGGCACCTCACCTGTCGCAGGCCGAGCCAAAGCCCACGCATCCGAGGAGCCGCCCCAGCAGGTGGGTGGTCTGTTCCAGCGGCACCAGCCAGCGCCGGAGGCACACCAGGTCCCACTGCAAGGCAGAGCGGGCGGCGAGCTCTAGGCCAGGGCGGTCGCGCCTCCCCGGCTGCTTCCCTGCGGGCGGGCACCCGGCGGCCCTCCGGACGGCGGGGCCCGCACCCGCACCCGCACCGGCCAGGGCAGGGGCCCGGGAGCCGCAGGGCAGCGTCTGGAGGGCGGCGCGTTGCACCCAGCGGGCCCCTGCGGCGTCTCCCCTCGGGCGCGGGCGCCGGCCTCCTTCGCGGCGCGACCCTCGGCTGCCTGCGGCTGCGCCAGGGCCGAGGGGGAGCCGCTCCGCACTCGCCCGGGGGCCCCGCCCGCCCGCCCGGCCCGCGCCCCCGCGCGCCCGACCTGCGTGACGACGGTGGAGCGGAGGCCGGCCTCGGGCAGCGCGTACCGCCAGCCGCGGGTGCAGGGCCCGGTGCGGTTGGGCGGCGGCGGCCCGAGGGCGCCCCCGGCCGGCGGGTAGCGGTACAGCAGGCAGGCGCTGCCGCGCGGCGCCGACACGTCGAGCAGCTCCGGGCCGGAGGCGTTGCGCAGCGCGGGCGGCAGGAGCGCCGGGTCCGGGCGGCAGCGGTGCGGCGGCGTGGCGGCCAGCAGCAGCCCCGCGGCCAGCGCCAGCGCCAGCGCCACGTTGGGCAGCCCCGAGGCGGCGGCCAGCAGCCGCGCGCGCCGCCCGAAGCCCCCCGCCGCCCGCAGCAGCCGCCCGTCGAAGTCCATGCGCCGAGGGAGGCCGCCTGCCTGCCGCGCGGGGCGGGGCGCTTAAGGAGGCCGCCCGGGAGACGCCCCGGGGCGCGGCGCGGCGCGGCGCGGCGGCCCGCGCGCCCGGGCGGGCTGCTCCCCGCCGCCTGCGCCGAGCCCCGCGTGCCTCCTTCCGCGGCGGCCCCGTCGAGGAAAGGCCGCCGAGAGGAGCGGGCGGCGGCCTCGTCATCTCTTCGACGGCCGCCGCGGCTCCGCCCTGGCCTCTCCCCGCCGGACCCTCGCCAGCCCCCGCCCGGAATCCCACCAAGAGCCGCATCGGGAACTCGGGCCAAGGGGGGACCCGCGCCGCCCCGCGCCCTAGCCTGCCTCCTGCCCCCGAGCAGGCGCCTCCAGGCAGCCCGCGGCACTGACGGCAACCTGCTGTTTTCTGCCCACAGTGACTGCTCTTCAGAGGCAGACTGCTCCTGCCGGGGAGGCGCCATTCCTAACTATCACCCGTGGCTAATAGCATAAGGAAGGCCCGCCTTGTCCAGCAGCCAGAGGCTTCTGAGAAGCCCGCAAGTAGGACCTGAGCGGTCCCCGCTCTTCCCTCTGGGGGCTCGTCTCCAGAGACAGGCGGGTGCCTATGGGCCTGGGGGCTTTGTTCTCAGCCCTTGTGGCGATCAGTGGAGGGCCTGCACGATACCACATCGGCTGCCAGCGGTGCAGTTTGGGCTTCCCAGGACCACTGCATCACCAGCTAGTCAATCCCCCCCCCCCCCCGCCGCCGCTGCTCGTCAATTTCTTCAGCATGTCAATTTCTGCCTCCGCTGGCTTTATGCTGTTCTGAGGGTCTTTTTAGGAAGAGAGATGGAGGAATCTTTCTCAGAGCACTTCAGTTGCTAACTGCAGATGTGCTGGGGGATCTGGCTGTCTAGCTTCTTTGTGGAAAAGGAAGGACACTCCGCAGACACTCAGGGACCATCTCCTTTATGACACCACCTACCAGGGCTGAGACCTGAACTGCAAAAGGAAAAGGGAGGGAGGCCTCATCAGCCTTGGCACACATCAAGCCCTCCCACAGCCCTGCTTCACTCTGGTCCCCTGCCCCCCTGCCTTTTCCCCATCTGATTCCAAGAGTTCCCTGGGGCAGGATTCGATGCAAGGCCTCTGCAGATACTAGATGCACCCTTGATATCATCAGGGATCGCCGCTGGCTGGGTTGAGTGAGGGGCCCTCTTGCACTGTGTCAGGGTGGAAAGACTGAAGAGAGACCAGACAGGGTAGGGGATTTTGTGGTGAGGCTATCAGGCTGTATAACCCCAAGAATATGGCTGCTTTGAACAGACAGACCAGGAAAGCTGAGTCTTCAGCTGGGTTGTCAAAAGATCAGTTGCTGCAAGCATTGTGTGCTTTTGGGATGAGAGGGTAAGGCAGACACAGATTGCCTCTAAGCAGGATTTCTGGAGGAAATGTGACCCAGAATTGTTTTGCAAGGATCACCCCCTAGCCAATGACACCTGTACCAAAATGCACACTAAAGCCAACTTGCAAGCTTCTGTTCCCTAGGCTTAAAATTCCATGCCTGTTTTCCACAGCAAAACTAATTGCTGGCGGTAGATATTTGCAGCTGTTTTTTAAAGGGGGGGAGCACCCACCCACCTGCTATTGCACAAAAGCACACAGAGCCTGCAATCCCTCAACCGCAGCCAAAAGCTCTCAAGAAGCACTTTGCCCATGAGTCACATGGTCCAGGTGCCTGTCCGCCTTCCTGCCTCTTGGCCTTGTTTTTTTTCAAGTAGTGTGTGTGTGTGTGTGGAATTTCCTCTGTTGCAATGCTGTTCCAGGTGTTCTTGTTTCTGGAATACTGGGGTCTAGGGAGCACAAGGCCAGAGAAGGTGAGATGCTGCTTTAATGGCATTTTTACCAGCTTAGAAAGTCCAAAGAGCTGCTCGGTTGCATACCTGCTAGAACACTGCAGAGGTGTGTTGCTGTTGATCAAAAGGCCTTTTGTTCAAGGCAAGGCGCCTCCTCCCTTGCCTGTAATGGGGCTCTCATTGTTGGCTCACCTGGGCTGGGCATTTGCCTACTCAGGGAGAGAGCAGCTGGGAACAAGGGAGGGAAGATTTTAGGACTCCAGCAGCTAACCCAGATAAGCAGGAGAACTTGCTCATTCCCGTCAAACAGCTTTCTGTCAGCTACTTCAGTGACTTAATCCCACTTCATGTTTAATTGCAAAGTGTTTGACAAGTGTGCTGTGCTTGCCCCCAACTGCCCCCTACCCACCCCTGTGAGATGTGTATCACTGAGCTGGGGGAACCAGGTGCCCTCAAGCGAGTTGCTGAGAATCCATGGCAGGGGTGGGGTAAGAATAGTGATGCCAAATCCAGCCAGAGGCGCCTCTGGTCCAGCACCCTGTTCCCACAGTGACCAACCAGGTGCCCCATTGGGAAGCCCACAAGCAGGACGTAAGTGCAACAGCAGCACCCTCCCACTCATGTCCTTTAGTTTTGAGAGGCACGCTGCCTCTGAACTTGGGGGCTGCCTATAGCTATCATTCATGACTAGTAGCCATTGAGAGCCTTCTCCAGGAATTTGTGTAATCCCTCTTTAAAGCGGTCCAAGTTGGTGCCATCACTACATCTAGTAGTGATTTCCATAGGAATGTAGGAAATGGCCTTCTACTGAGCCAGACCCTTGGTCCATCTAGCCTGGCATGCTGACACTGACTGGCAGCAATGGCTCTCTGGAGTTTCAGGGAGGAGTTTTTCCTGCTTTACCTGAAGATGCCAGGGATTGAACCTGGGGACTTCTGCATGCAAAGCAGGGGCTCCACACCTGAGCTATGAGCCTCCCCATGAGTTTGAATTTATGTGCTGTGTGAAAAAGTCCTTCCTTTTATCTGTCCCGAATCTCCGAGCAATTCATTTTGGGATGACCCCACTGGGTTCTCATATGGAGAGGGAGCAAAACACCTCTCTATCCACTTTCTCCACCCCATGTATAGTTTATAAACCTCTGCTATGTCCTCCCGTACTTGAAAAGCCCCATGTTTAGACTTTTCCTCCTAGTTGCTCCAGCACCTTGATCATTTTGCTTGTCCCTTTCTAACTGTACAATATCATTTTTAAGTGAGGTGACTAGAACTGTTGTTGTTGTTGTTGTTCAGCCGTTAAGTCGTGTCCGACTCTTCGTGACCCCATGGACCATAGCACGCCAGGCCTTCCTGTCCTCTGCTCTCTCCCGGAGTGTGCTCAAGTTCATATTCATTGCATCGGTGATGCTATCTAGCCATCTCATCCTCTGCCGTCCCCTTCTCCTTTTGCCTTCAATCTGTCCCAGCATCAGGGTCTTGCCCAGGGAGTTTTCTCTTCGCATTAGGTGGCCAAAATATTTGAGCTTCAGCTTCAGTCTCTGTCTTTCCAATGAGCACTCAGGGTTGATTTCCTTTAGGATTGACTGATTGGACCTCCTTGCAGTCCAGGGGACTCGTAAGAGTCTTCTCCAGCACCACAATTCGAAGGCATCAATTCTTCGGCGCTCAGCCTTCCTTATAGTCCAGCTCTCACAGCCATACATTACTACTGGGAAAACCATAGCTTTGATTAGACGGACCTTTGTTGGCAAGGTGATGTCTCTGCTTCTTACTATGCTGTCTAGGTTTGCCATAGCTTTCCTCCCAAGGAGCAAGCGTCTTTTAATTTCATGGCTACAGTCACCGTCTGTGGTGATCTTGGAGCCCAAGAAAGTAAAATCTGTCACTGCTTCCATTTCTTCCCCTTCTGTATGCCAGGAAGTGATGGGGCCAGATGCCATGATCTTCGTTTTTTTAATGTTGAGTTTCAAACCAGCTTTTGCACTCTCCAATTTCACCCTCAACAAGAGGCTCTTGAGATCCTCTTCGCTTTCTGCCATTAAGGTGGTATCATCTGTGTATCTGAGGTTGTTGATAATTCCCCCAGCAATCTTAATTCCGACCTGTGATTCATCCAGCCTGGTGTTTCTCATGATGTACTCTGCATATAAGTTAAATAAGCAGGGCGACAATATGCAGCCTTGTCGTACTCCTTTCCCAATTTTGAACCCATCGGTTGTTCCATGTCCGGTTCTTACCATTGCTTCTTGACCCTCGTACAGGTTTCTCAGGAGACAGGTAAGGTGGTCTGGTACCCCCATCTCTTTCAGAATTTGCCACAGTTTGTTGTGATCCACACAATCAAAGGCTTTAGCGTAGTCAATGAAGCAGAAAGAGACGTTTTTCTGGAATTCTCGTGCTTTCTCCATGATCCAGCGAATGTTGGCGATTTGATCTCTAGTTCCTCTGCCTCTTTGGAACCCAGCTTGTACTTCCGGTAGTTCTCGGTTCACATGCTGCTGAAGCCTAGCTTGTAGGATTTGGAGCATAAACTTGCTGGCATGTGAAATGAGCACAATTGTACGGTAGTTTGAACATTCTTTGGCATTGCCCTTCTTTGGAATTGGAATGTAAACTGACCTTTTCCAGTCTTGTGGCCGCTGCTGAGTGTTCCAAATTTGTTGGCATATTGAGTGCAGCACTTTAACAGCATCATCTTTTAGGATTTTAAATAGCTCACCTGGAATACTGTCATCTACGCTAGCTTTGTTGTTAGTAATGCTTCCTAAGGCCCACTTGACTTCACTCTCGAGGATGTCCGGCTCAAGTTCAGTGAGCGCACTATCATGGCTATCAGGGACATTAAGATTTTTCCTGTATAGTTCTTCTGTGTATTCTTGCCACCTCTTCTTAATCTCCTCTGCTTCTGTTAGGTCCCTGCCTTCTTTGTCCTTTATCATACCCATCTTTGCACAAAACATTCCCCTGAGATCTCCGATTTTCTTGAAGAGATCTCTAGTCTTTCCCATTCTGTTGTTTTCCTCAATTTCTTTGCATTGTTCATTTAAGAAGGCCTTCTTGTCTCTCCTTGCTATTCTCTGGAACTCTGCATTCAGTTGGATATATCTTCCCCTTTCTCCCTTGCTTTTCGCTTCCCTTCTTTCCTCAGCTCCTTGTAAAGCCTCATCAGACAGCCACTTTGCTTTCTTGCATTTCTTTTTCTTTGGGATGGATTTCGTTGCTGCCTCCTGAACAATGTTATGGACCTCCATCCATAGTTCCTCAGGCACTCTGTCTATCAGGTCTAATCCCTGAAATCTATTCCTCACCTCCACTGTTTATTCATAAGGGATATGATTTAGGTCATACCTGAATGGTTTAGTGGTTTTCCCTACGTTCTTCAATTTAAGCTGAAATTTTGCAATAAGAAGCTCATGATCTGAGCCACAGTCAGCTCCAGGTCTTGTTTTTTACTGACTGTATAGAGCTTCTCCATCTTTGGCTGCAAAGTACATAATCAATTTGATTTCGATATTGACCGTCTGGTGATGTCCATGTGTAGAGTTGCCCCTTGTGCTGTTGGAAAAGAGTGTTTGCTATGATCAGCGTGTTCTCTTGGCAAGACTCTATTAGCCTTTGTCCTGCTTCATTTTGTACACCAAAGCCATGCTTGCCTGTTATCCCTGTTATTTCTCGACTTCCTACTTTAGCATTCCAATCCCCTATGATGAGAAGGACATCTTTTTTTGGTGTTAGTTCTAGAAGGTGTTGTAGGTCTTCATAGAACCGATCAACCTCAGCTTCTTCGGCCTCAGTGGTTGGGGCACAGACTTGAATTACTGTGATGTTGAATGGTTTGCCTTGGATTCGTACTGAGATCATTCTATCGTTTTTGAGATTGTACCCCAGTACTGCTTTTCCCACCCTTTTGTTGACTATGAGTGCTACTCCATTTCTTCTAAGGGATTCTTGCCCACAGTAGTAGATATGATGGTCACCTCAATTAAATTCGCCCATGCTTGTCCATTTTAGTTCGCTGATTCCCAAGATGTCGATGTTCAATCTTGCCATCTCATGTTTGCCATCTCACCTCCAGCTTACCTTGATTCATTGATCTGACATTCCAGGTTCCTAAACAATATTGTTCTTTACAGCATCGGACTTTCTTTTCACCACCAGACACATCCACAGCTGAGTGTCCTTTCGGCTTTGGCCCAGCCGCTTCACTCTTTCTGGCGCTACTTGGAAATTCCCTCTGCTCTTCCCCAGTAGTATATTGGACACCTTCCGACCTGAGGGGCTCATCTTCCGGCGTCATCTCTTTTAGCCTTGTGATATGTTCCATGGGGTTTTCTTGGCAAGAATACTGGAGTGGGTTGCCATTTCCTTCTCCAGCGGACCACATTTTGTCAGAACTCTCCGCCATGACCTGTCCGTCTTGGGTGGCCCTGCACGGCATAGCTTATGGCTTCACTGAGTTACGCAAGCCCCTTCACCACAACAAGGCAGTGATCCATGAAGGGCAACTAGAACTGTACAGAGGATTAATTATATTAATGTTAAAATGGGTATTGCAAATCCGTGCCCAGTTCTGGGCATCGGGGGACTATGTAGGTCTTTCCTCTGGTGCAAGTTCCCTCTCCTCTCCATAATAATTTGCCTCCCACTCTCCAAGATGCTGGGAATGGCTAAATATCAGCATCCCAATGTCAAACTGCCCTGAACGTTATTCTTTAAATCTCTGGAATCTGGAGCACTGAGGGCTTGTGTGCGCAACTGGTTCTCTTCGGATAACAGCAATTTATGTGCTCCAAATTCTTGATTTGTTTGCACACTCCAGAGGGCACTGACTTACACCCAAAAGCAATGCTAAGAAGACATGACCTATTGTCTCACCAGCTAATTACTTCACATCACAGCCAGCCATGTTGATCTTCAGCATGTGACAAAGGAAGCAGAAAAAACAGATCCTGCAACACTTTGTCCATAGGTTAATGATTCCAGAAAACAGCCCCCACCCATTTAAATATCACCCCAATTTTTGGCAGTGGTAGCCCCCAAATGTGATTGTTGTTGAGGCTTTGGTTGAAGTTCTCGTAAGGGAAGGAAGCACCCCATGAGGGCTGTCTCAGACTAAGTCAGACCATCTACTGCAGGCTTCCCCAACTTGGTGCCCACTAGGCGTGGTGGACGGCACCTTCCATCATCCCCAACTAATCTAATCTGGCCAGAAGCAGCTCTCCAAGGATCCAGATGGGGCTCTTTCCATCACTGGAATCTGAGACTCTTTGAAGTGGGTGTGGAATTGTGGAGTCTGTACATTCAAAAGATGTGCTCTTCCCCAGAACTATGTAGCAGCGGCCATTCCACCTGGCTCTGGCAGAGGGAGAGGCCGGAAGCAGGGCCCACTCCATGCAGCTCTTCCTCAATCTGAACTGTGTCCATTCCGGCTGGCCATTGTAAGGCCCATATGACATTAAGAATTCATGCATGTGTTTACTTGTTTTCCTTTTTCCTCTTGTGTCATGTCTTTTAGATTGTGAGCCTGTGAGCAGGGATGGTCTTGTTATTCATTTTATGTTAGCTGCTCTGGGAGTCTTCAGCTGAAGATTGGAAGTAAAAAGGTTTCAAATAAATAGTAATCTACACCCCCGCCATGTTTTAAATGGAAACATTTTATTTGCTTTTTGTGACCCTTCTGCCCCTCCTTTTAGCCTATCCGCCCCCTCCAAAAAACATGTCCTGTGTCCTTCCCCTCTTCCATAAGACCTGCAACAAGTTCTTGTGGTTTTTACATGGGCCAGTTTCTGAAAGTGACATTTGCATCATGCTCCTCCTCAGCCATCTTGCAAAATTCTAAGTGCCTTGAACCATGAATGTCCATTCTTTCTGATGAGGAAATGGAACCCTCGCAATGAGGAAGAAAGAGCCCTTTTGTAATCTTTGCAGCAAAGGCCAAGGTGAACGTATCTCGGGGTACTGGTTTGGACAAAAGGGCTTCTTTGCGGAAGGAGAGGTGCAAACGTTGCAAACAGAATCCCCCCCCCCCCGGCACTTGGGAAGCAACACGTTTCCAGAATAGCAAGACATTGTCCACACACTGTTTTCACCCAAACACCAGGAAATTGTAAGGAAATGGTTTCACTGTAGCTCTGTGACAGAACACCGGTTTTGCGTGCAGAAAGTCCCAGGTTTGATCCCCAGTATCTCCAGATAGGGGTAGGAAAGAGTCCTGCCTGAAACCCTGGAGTTGCTGCCAGTCAGTGTCAACAGTGCTGGCTCAGAGAGACCGAGGGTCTGACTCGGTATACGGCAGCTTCTTAGGTACTTTACTGTTAGCGCAAATGCCTAAATAGTTGGGTGCCTCTGCTACAGCTGTTGTTGCCATCCTTCTCTGGGCCCTGCCGTGATCACTGGCCTTCTGCAGAGGTGTTTTGAAAAGTAGCTGGAATTCCAGCTAGGTTGGCCAGTATGTATCTTGCTGGGCGGGCAGGCATTCAGCCTTGCTCCCGTGAATCATTGGCGACGCCTAGTGGTGCAAGCTGCAAGGTTCTCCCACACTTATTTGGACTGGCTGCTATCACTCAAGAACCTGCACCTTGCCCTCCACGCTGGTTAAGCCAGAATACAGGGGTGTTGCTAGGCCTGGATCAAGGGGGTCTTGGCCCCAAATCTATTTCCCACGGCCCCGGATCTCTTCCACAGAGCCCTAAACGTCCATTGGTTCCAGTGGAAGGTTTTTAAAAATCTTGGTTTAACTGCCATGCAGGGGGCAATTTTCAAGGGGGATGCAGCTGGGGCAAGGGTTAACTCTCCCCTTCCCACATGCCCCCCTCAAAAACCCTTCCCCTGCATGGCAATGACATTTACAAAACCAAACCCCAGCCTTTTCCCATTGGTTTGGGATGATCTGGGTCAGAGAGCAAAGTACTTGAAGAATGTATTTTATTTGAGATAGTTTACATGAGAAATTAATTGGCTGGATTTACCTCCTGTGAAATTTAAATGAGTCCTACTAATTATTTCTACATTTGCAGGCACATATGCAGATCTGCAAATCCTAGCAACGCTCCTGCGAGTGGAGCCTCCACCTGTGGTTTTGTGTTTGCAGTCATTAAATAGGCAGATTAGAGCCCTTATTCCACTCATAAAAACACATGGAAAGAGTAGGAAAAGTACTTCTTTCAATCAGTGCTGCATTGACCCATGGAATTCCTTGCCACAGGATGTGGCAGTGGCCACAAGCCAGGACTGCTACATGGAACTTCGAGGTCCAGAGGCATCATGGTACCGAATATCAGTTGCCGGGAAGCAACAACAAAAACGGGTTATGACCCTCATGTCCTGCTTGTGGGCTTCCTGGGGGCATCTGGTTGGCCACTGTGGAAAGCAGAGGGCTGGACCGGGTGGGCCTTTGGTCTGATCCGCCTCATCTCTTGTGCCCGTTGTTTAGCTTGCCTGGGATTACAGCAGGGTAGTTGCTAGAGACCAGCTGAGCTAGATTGAGTGATACAAGCGATCAGAAGGTGCTGAATTCCTAACATCAAGGGTAACTTTGCCACAGCTGCAACTCAGGCTTGATGTCTCAAGTCCCTAGCAGGACTTCGAAGGGGAGTGTTTTCTGCTAGACTCAAACCATCTCCTGCCAGGATCCTTGCCATGTCTTGAATCGCTCCCTGCCCTGTATCTCTGGCTCCTTCCCTCTCTTCCTCAGTACTTCAGTCAGGGGTCTTCCAGACCTACCAGGGCATCACCCTCCTGGGCCTCTCCTGCTTTGATTCAGGGAGTCGCTGACACACCTGGCCTCTGCTCCTTGCTCCAATCCCTGGCATCTTCACTTAGCACCATCTTGGGTAGCAAGAGACCTTGGAGGGTGTCTGCTGGTCAGAGGCGGCGATGCTGGCCTGGATGGACCAATCCAACTCCCCACAAGGCAGCTCCATGCTTCATTGAACAACCCCTTTGCCTCTCTTTGCAGCAGCCTGTGATTCTATACAGCAGCCTCCCCCTCCCTGGTGCCTCCAGGTATTTTGGACCACAACTCCCAGCACTCCTGCCCATTGGCCATGCTGGCTGAGGCTGATGGGGCTTGAAGTCCAAAGCATTGAGATCTGCAGGAAACATGTAGACTAAACACAAGCAGTTAACAAAGCTTGTTTAAAGATTCCAGTTTATGGGCTTGTAACAGGAATGATCCAGGCTAGGTCAGAAGATAAATGTGTGTGTGTGTGTGTGTGTGTATACACACACCAACACATATACACATATATATACACCAACACATATACAATATACACATGGTATATACATACAATGACCAATAATCATTGGTCTACATGATCCAGGCTAGGTCAGATGATTATATATATATTCATTTATTCCCGTTAATCTTTTGTTTTTTCTTGCTTTTCTTTATATTTTTTATTTCAAAATAGATATGGTGCTGTATTTAAATTAATTGTTTGAGGGTACAATGTGTACTTATATATCTAGTATAAAATATGAAATACATTACTGACAGTTGAAGGTTTATTTAAAATTTTATTATATAACACTATATAATTAGTAGTAGTAGTAATAATCTAGGCTACTGGGAATGAACTGTGGACCTGTTTATTGGATATAAGATTGATGATATGATATTGAAATGTAAGGTTGTTTATTAAACTGTAAGATTGTTAAGGTTATATTTATTTATTTATTTATTTTTATAAAATTTATTAATCGCCCATCTGGCTGGTCACCCAGCCACTCTGGGCGATGTACAACATACAATAAAACAGTTTAAAACAATAAAATTCTACAGTAAAAACATTTTCTAAAATACCCTAACCCACCCCAAATGCCTGCCTGAACAACCACGTTTTTAATGCACGACGGAAGCTCATTAAAGAGGGGGCATGGCGGAGTTCCCTAGGAAGGGAGTTCCACAGAGTGGGGGCCACCACAGAAAAGGCCCTTTCCCTCATCCCCACCAGTCTAGGTGTCCTGGCTGATGGGACAGAGAGAAGGCCATCCGAGGCTGATCTTGTTAAGCGGCCTGTCTGGTGCTGCTGGAGGCGCTCCTTAAGATAGGCTGAGCTGGAACCATATAGGGTTTTAAAGGTCAAAACCAACACTTTGAATTTGGCCCGGAAAACAACTGGTAGCCAGTGCAGCTCTTTCAGCGCTGGAGTGATGTGATCACACCGGCGGCTGCCTTTAATCAGGCGACCCGCCGCGTTCTGTACCAGCCGCAGCTTCCGAACCATCTTCAAGGGTAACCCTACGTAGAGCGCATTACAGTAGTCTAAACAAGAGGAGACCAGGGCATGTACTACCGATGGGAGCAGATGGTCGGGAAGGAAGGGGTGCAGCCGCCGTATCAGATGGAGTTGATACAGCGCTGTCCGGCTTACAGCTGACACCTGAGCCTCCATGGACAGCTGGGAGTCCAAAATGACCCCCAGGCTGCAGACCTGGTCTTTCAAGGGTAGCTGTACCCCATTCAACACCAGGTGAACATCCCCCAGCCTCCTCTTGTCTCCCACCAAAAGTACCTTGGTCTTGTCAGGGTTCAGCTTCAGCTTATTCCTCCCCATCCAGCCACTCACCGTCTCCAGACATTCTACGGCCAACCTTGGTAAAGATTTGAATGAGAGGTAGAGCTGCGTGTCATCTGCATATTGATGACACCGCACCCCAAACCTCCTGATGATAGCCCCCAGCGGCTTCACATAGATATTAAATAGCATCGGGGAGAGGATGGAACCCTGTGGCACCACACAAGTGAGTGGCCACGGGTCCGAAACCTCCTCTCCCAGTGCTACCCTCTGGTACCTGCTGGAGAGGAAGGACTGGAACAACTGCAATACGGTGTCTCCAATGCCCAACCCCTCCAGGCGGTCCAGGAGGATACCATGGTCAACGGTATCAAAAGCCACTGAGAGGTCGAGGAGAACAAGGAAGGAGCATTCACCCCTATCCAGAGCCCTCCTCATATCATCCACCAAGGCGACCAAGGCCGTTTCTGTCCCATGCCCAGGCCTGAAGCCCAACTGAAATGGGTCTAGATAATCAGTTTCTTCCAAGTGTGCCTTCAACTGCATCGCCACCACCCGCTCAATCACCTTGCCCCAAAATGGCAGATTTGAGACTGGGCGAAAGTTGTTCAGAACTTGAGGATCCAAGGAGGGCTTCTTTAAGAGCGGTCTTATCACTGCCTCCTTGAGGGCTGATGGCATCACTCCCTCCTCAAGGGAGGCGTTCACCACCACCCTGATCCCCTCACCCAGTCTCTCTCTGCAGCCCCTAATGAGTCACGATGGGCAAGGATCAAGTAAGCAGGTGGTCGGCCTTACAGATGAAAGCACCTTGTCCACTTCATCAGGAGGAAGAAGCTGGAACCGATCCCACAAAACTGGTGTGCCACAGGCCGCCTCTTGCTCACTAACTGTATCCACAGCGTGCAGAGTAACACACCTAATCTGATCAATTTTATCTGCAAAGTGCCTTGCCAAGGCCTCACAGGAGGCCTTAGAATGCTCCAGTGGTTCAGGAGCCACAGGACCGACCAGGCTCCGGACCACTTGGAACAGCCTCCTGGGACAGCACTCTTTAGACGCGATAGAGGCAGCATAACATTCCTTTTTTGCTGCCTTCACCGCCACGTGATAGGCTGAAGATACAGCTCTAGCCCGTGTCTGATCGTCTTTGGAGCGAGACTTCCGCCACCGGCGCTCTAGCGTCTCACCTCCTGTTTCAGAGCTCGTAACTGCAGATTGAACCATGGTGCAGTCCGAGCCCTGTTCAAGGGGAGAGGGCGTTTTGGAGCCACCTGATCTAATGCCCCAGTGATTGCAGCATTCCAGCCACCCACCAGGGTCTCGACCGAGTGGCCGTTGGCATGCCCCAGAGAATCCCCAAGCGCGTTCAGGAATCCATTTGGATCCATAAGACGTCTGGGGCGGACCATTTTAATGGGTCCTCCACCCCTGCGGAGGGGTTGTGGAACCGAGAAGTCCAACCTCACCAAATAGTGATCTGACCATGACAAGGGGGTGGTGGATATACCCCCGACTTCCAGATCACTCCCTGCTTCTCCAGAAACAAACACAAGGTCTAGCGCATGACCGGCTACATGGGTGGGCCCAGTTAGAATATGGTGCAGCTCCCAGGAAGCCATGGTCTCCATGAAGTCCTGAGGTGCCCCTATGAGGATGGCCTCCGAATATACGTTGAAGTCCCCCAACACCAATAAGTTAGGGGACTGTACACGCACATCAGAGACCACCTCAAGCACCTTGGCCAGGGAGTTGTGCAGCGGGGTGGACGGTACACGAGCAGAATCCCCAGACTGCCCTTCGGGCCCAGCCTCCAGTACATGCACTCAGCAACCTTGGTCTCCCGGAGAGGGGGTCTGGTGAAGACCAAGGACTCTCGGAAGATAACAGCCACTCCCCCTCCCCGATCCCCAGCCCTCGGCTGCTGTGCATACGAAAATCCGGCTGGACACATGGCTGCAGGGGTTGGAGCAGCAGCCTCGGCCAGCCAGGTCTCCGTAATACATGCCAGGTCTGCACCCTCATCCAGGATCATGTCATGGATGAGGGAGGTTTTCTGGGTAACAGACCTGGCATTGCAGAGCAGCAAACGAAGGCCAGAAGATGGGGTCACACCTCCCCCAGCCATCCTTTGGCTCTGGACAGGCCCGGAGCAGGGGACAGATACTACACATCTCTCCCTTGTTCCCCTTAGCTGGCATGGCCTGCCCCTAGCGCTCCGCCAGCGCCTGCCGCCCAGCCTCGGTATCTTCTGGCCCCCAACACTCCCCCCACTGCCTCCATCAGGTGGACACATGCCCCCTCGCTCCCGCCTATCAGGCAGGCTACCCACCCCTAAAAACACAACAGAATCCCCCCAAAAACAACAACAACCAATTGAAAAAAAATCCCCTTAAAAATAACGCCAGGCAGGAGTCCACAGGGAAGGCCTGGTGGTGGTGGCGGCAGCAGCAGCAGCAGCAGGCCCAGCAGCAGCAGGCACGCCTCTTCCCCAGTGGTTGTGGCTTCTTCTGCAGGCCCTGGTATATATACAATATAACTGTATTATACAGTTTGTAAAAAAGAATGGCATCGGAGGTTGGGGGGTATTGGAGTTTAAATGTAATTCTTTAAGGGGGGGGGAAGGGGAAAGAATCTTCCTTTTTCTTCACCTCCTTTCCTCCTCCCTTTGCCCTTTCTTCTTTCTTTTTTCCTTCTCTTTTTGTTATTATGGTGTCCTCATCAGAATATTGTATTGTTGGGAAATTCTAGTATTGATCAGGTTGTTGGTATGTTTGGTATTGTATATTTCATTTATAAAGATAAAATAAAAATATATTATAAAACAAGATCGGCAGGAAAGGCGCTTTTGAAGGCACCATCACCCACAGGGGTCTGTCTGTCAGGAATGTGGGGAAGACCTTTCTCCTGTATTGCTCCCAACTCCCTCAAGAACTACGGCTGGCCCTCAATCTCTTGGCTTCTAGAAAGGGCGTGAAGACACATCTTTTTAATCTACCCTTTTAAATTATGCAATTGTTTTAACGCTCTAGTGTCTTACTGTTTTTAATGTTTTAACATTTAATGATGGCTTTTTAGCAGATAAGGCGGTATTTAAACGTTATAAATAAATAAATCTTGAGGGCACCAGGTTAGGGGCTTATTGGAGACAGAACTTCTGACAAATGTTAAGGGTGGGTGCAGAGTGTATTCAGCACTACACCATTTTCAGTGGGAAGAGTTTCTTACATCTAGAAACAGTTTCTGCTGTACAGCATCTAATAGGGTTGCCACTAAATGCATATTAAACAGTTGGGAGTGACAGCATACCCCTCCCCACTGAAAATGGTGTAAGAATACACTCTGCACCCACCCCTACCCCCTACAATCAATTTACTTGGCATCTGTCAGAAGTTTCTGTCTCCGTATAACAGAATATGGAGCAAAATGGCTCTACAATGCTATCATTGTCAGATTTTATAGTGTTATAAATAATTTGTTTGAAGAAGAAAAAAATCCACAATGGGAGCGAAACAAAAAAGGCTATTTTTGTAATTAACATTTTATTGAAAGACTTGAATTTATACATGAACAGCTCCCACTGGCATAGTCCAACTGGCATCTAGTTCATGTACAGCTCCAGGAATCCAATGCAAAGTTTCATCCCCCCGCCTCCAATTCCTGCTCCCATTAACATTTCCTTAACCCACCTCCCATGGTTTGGTGGGGACTTCCACCTCCACTGCCTGAGGACCCAGCTTTATTGGTGCAAAGTGTTGGAGAAATTAAGATGCTGCTGCGTCTGCCTCCTTCTGCCCCCCCCCCCCGAATGGGAAGTTGCTTGCTCTGACTTGCTCCTTGAGGGGCGAAGTCTGAGCCCTCGTCATACATTTTAGCTCTAGGACTTCGAGGTGTTGTTCTATACAGGTGCAGTTTCCATCTGTATCTGCACCTGTACATGTGAAGAAGCCACGGAAGTGTGCACCTCCAGTCACAGAGAGAATAGTCTTACTGCAAGTGTGCAGAACTTCAAGCCTGGGGTTCCAACCCCTTGGGGTTCCCCAGATGGCCATGTCCCCTTCCCCTGGCTCCACCCCTCCATTCTCCGACCACTTAACGTTTGGTAGTTTCCTGGCTTTTGTGCAGGTTTCCCTCCATTCTAAAAGGCTGAAACGCCTCTCCTAAAGCTTGGTTACTGGCAGTAGGAGCTTTAAGCTACAACATGCTGGCATGGGGGGGTGGCCCTGTCCCCTTTGCCTTTGGTCCTGCCCACGACTAGAATGTGGCCCTTGAGAGCTTCTCTGAAATGGAATTTGATCCTTGGACTGAAAGAGATTCAACACCCCTGGCTCTACTGTGTAGTTATAGCCCGGTCTTCAGATTCCTTTCAGTTTAGGCGGTGAGGCCACAAGATTAAAAATAGGGGAAGGGGCTCACCTTTATGTAGACCTGAATTCTAAGCAACATTTTTCGGTTTTAGAAATTAACACTAGTTAGAAGCTAGTGTTAAGACCTTTAAAATGGTTTGCCTTGCTAAACCATGTCAAGTCAGCCACTTCTGGCTTACATTAACTTAGAACAGGTGCACATTTGCTTAAACATGACTATTTTTTGTTATCTATTCTGTTTCCACTAGTCACAGTGGGGAAAGGGAGGCAAGGAGGGATGTAGGTCACGTTGCTCTACAGGTGTGATGACCCTGTCACACAGGAGGTTGGACTCAAATACATAGGTAGCTGTGTTATACTGAGTCAGCCCACTGGCACATCCAGCCCAGTCTTGCCAACACTGACTGGCAACAGCTCCAGCGTTTCAGGAAGGGGTCGTTCCCAGCCCTACCTGAAGTTGTCGGGGGTTGAACCTAATGCGTGCAAAGCAGGTGGTCTACCCACTGAGCTACCTCCCCCTCTCCCTGAGATATTCCATATGACAAAGGCAAACGTTTGCTTTGCCTGCCAAAAATGGGAGCTGGATGTTGGGGATTTGGGTTCAAATCTCACCCAAGACATGGACACATGTCGTTCCCAGTTCCCTCTCCATAAAAAGGACATGTGAGGACTAGTTGTACAAGAAAATGTGGAGTACTTTGAACATCCCAGGCCTGGATGCCTGAACAAGGTGAGTTCCCTCTCTCCATGGGGACACGGCAGAAACACCTGGGCAAAGCAGGAGAAATTAAAAGCCTGTAAGAGACGCTGGTTGTTTTTTAGAAAAATTTATTTATGAACATTATCTCTGGAGGGACAACAGCATCTCTGCGCTTCTCTCTGTACATGCAACTGTAGAAAATAACATCTGCATCCACTTTGTCTCTTTCCGCAGGAAGTTGTACAGCTAAGGGACAGTTGGTGGCAGAATGGGGGCTGCGGCAGCACCAGCACTGCCAAACAATATGTACACAAACTACATTGGTAAAAAAAACCACATTGTTACATTACAGACAACGCACCCTGCCGCTGCTTTAACCCCACATTCTACGCAAGTCGCACTAGTACAAATAGAAGGGTGAGGACTGACCTGTGAAAGTTATTTACATGTATATATACACTGTCCGGTAGAAGCATTTTAATGAGGGGAATTTACATGGATGTCCAAATCAACAGAGCACGTGGTATTCTACTCCTGCTGTTAACCTGGCTTTAAACTGAGGGTTTTAGAAAGTCTTTCCATCAACGGCCATCAAAAAGTAAAGAGAACAAGCAGGGCCTAGCACTGCCACTCACGGCTGCATCTCCTCCCACGTGGGTTCAGAAAGAGAAGCCCTTTTGCCGCTTCTGAACAGGGTGAGTGAGCTAAATCAGCCATTCCTCTCCTTAGGCTCTCCTGGCTTTGAATGGAGAACTGCACGGCACTGTTAAAATGTGCTGTGCAAACCCAGCATAAACGCAATGTGTGTTTCCTTGGGCAGAAAAAACCCCGCTCAAAGATTCTCAGGCACTGCACCTCAAGGGCTTACATGCAAAGTCTCTCCTCGCACACAGACACAAATGGTGGAGGTTGCACGCTTCCTAGCAAGCAGCACGAAGCGGCTTGCTTTGGTGAGGGTCTGTTTAGCCATAAACAAGGAAACTGGAGGAGGTCATAGAAAAGCACTGCGCACCACAGGGCGATGGAAGTCTAGTTGCAAGGGAGATATATGTAGCTGATGTGCCATTAGCAGGTGATGCTATCCTCAAAAAGTCAAGTCATTACCCCACTGTTAGAAATTGGTGTCAAACCACAGATTTCTGACCAATGGTGGGGGAAGGGGGGAGGTGTAAAGATCTCCTGACTTAGGGCAAATTAGACAAGCTAGGTTAGCAAGTTCCTTGCACAGCAGCTGCTGCCATGCCTTGAGTAAGACGTTACAGCAGCACTAAATATTTCCCAGGAGAGAACGGTAGTGAAATTTGTACAAGTTCACGCTTGCAAGAAAAGAAAATCTTGCAGACTTGTTCTGTAAATTTTTTGGGTTTTATAAAAACAAAACAAAACCATACTGGTATCCATCTGCTAGGATGAGGACTCCCCCCCCCCCATTCCTCAGTTAAATTGCATTCCAAAAGGAACCTTTGCTGCTACAGGATAATGAAGGGTTGATGGCTTGTTAACAGTTCCCTGCTCCCGCCAGTCCCCTGGAGAAGGGATTTTACAGGTATCAAGCTGCTACCTTGTGACTCACGCGGACACGAAGAGGGCGGTGCCAAAGGGATGGCTAGTCTGGTACAGAATTTTAACAGGCAAAAGGAACTCCTCTTGAGCTGGGCCAGGCTGATCAGCCACTGAAGGGAATGGCTTTTAACAGAGATACATGCTTTGCCACCAAGTGCCAGGGTATATGTATGCCCATGAACATGTGCCAAGGTCCGGGCACTGTCAAGCAGGCCACACTGCAGCTCTTCTGCAATCAGCCTTCGCTAGGGCTTCTGTTGGCTGGAATTTGGGGAGGTGGGGTATCATGTAGTGACATCATGCCTACAGCACTACATAAAGACAGCATCTTCTGTCTCTAGTCACAGAAGATGCTGAATAGCAAAGGCCACCCAGAGAATGTCATGTCACAGGAGAAGTTGGGCACAGAGCTCAACTCAAGTGAGCATTCTGCCCTCTCACTCTGTGAGTGTGGGCAGAATCTGGCCAACTGGATTACATCTCTTTCCCCTCACTGGAACAGGCATACACAGAGATACACACGTTCTCTGTACCACAGTGCTTCTGCCTTAAAAGATGGGAGCCAAAATACCCAAACCGCAGGAGCAATGAAACAATGTTCTCTGCTAACACAGGGACCTCACGAAGCCAAAACATTCTCTCTCCATTCAGTGTGCACATTTCCTGAAAGGTGCAGATTCAGGAATGAGTCTCTCCTTAAGCTACAGAACTACAGATTTCTCACTGCCTCCATAAACTGGCTTCTGCATCATGCAGCTTCTGCATTTGCCCTTTCCCTAGACACCACCTCACCTAGATTGTGGCTGTCTGGCCACACATCCATTTGCATCTGTGGAAACAGCTGCTTGCCAGATCACAGGTACTCAACATGATTTTCTGTACCTGCTCCAAGTACAGAGCAAGGGCAATATCAGAAGGCAGTTATGAACCTGGAAATTACGCAAGCCCACATAACTAGAAAAAACTTTCCTGACACAAGTTCTGGGGAAGGAGCATGTCTTTTAAAGTTCTCCGTTAGCCTGACTCTGGCCACATCTCGCAGTCGTAGGCAACTATGGCAGAGACTGAGCTATCAAACTGCAAATGGCGCTCTGGCTTGATGACAAACACAGTCGTGAATGATCAAGAAGGCCTCCATCAACAACTGGAGAGACACAAAAGAGCACAGGTAATCCAACTCAGCACCTGAATTAAAGTTCCAGCAGATCAACAACTTCCACCGAGAAACAATGTGCCAGAAACCCCTGGGGCTTCTGGAGCTTCCTCTCCTTGCTGTCTGGCCCTCTCTCAAACAGCATTCTGGGCCAGGGGTTGCTTCCAGGCACACCCTTAGGAAGCATGGGGGTCCTTCCGCCACTGCCACAGCTGCTCCCCTCTTCCCCCATGAGGTCTTGGTTCACTCCAGATGGCTATGAGGGAAGCAGGTTTCTTGCCTCCAGCATGTGCCAAGAGCCGATGTCCCATTCCTCTGGGTCCCAAAAGTTAGCACAAGTCCTTCCAAAGCAACCCTGTTTTTAATCTGTTGTGTGGCTTCAAGCTCTGCACAGACACCCCTGCCCCCGGCTTTGCTCAGTTCAAAACTGGTAAGGGAGAAAGGAGAAGAGGATGGTCTGAAAACGTGAGCCTCTAGCATGCTCTGGAGATGTATTGCCTGTTCTGCATGCCCAGGATCAACACAGCCACATGACTCCTTTGGCCCTTGGGTTGGAGGGGGTGTTGCCTTCCCCCCCCGGGGGTGAGGGGAATGCTGCCTAGGGTGAACTATACATACAAAGATAATTTTAATTAATTTATTTATTTCTTTACACATGACTGAAAGTGATGTTACAGTACATAAGTTATTTACAACTGTGCAGTAATGTGTTGCAAAATAAATTATCTAGAAGGCAGCAAAAAGTACATTGTTAATGTATATAAAACTGTACAACTTTTATGGGATACAATTTCTCTTTATATGAGTATTGGCTCTTGTAGTGTTTATCTTTTTCTTTTTTCAAGTTATGTTCTCCGAAAGAGAAACAAAATGCCCAAGATTAAAGGAAAAATATATATATATATTTATATATATATTTATATATATATATATAAACCATATGGATTTTACTCCATTTAAAAACAGGATCACAAAGTCCTTGCTCTGCGACACTTGCGTATTGTACAGGGTCAGGTGCCTGCTGCCTCCCCACGGTTTTGATGGGTTACCTGGAACACATCCTGGGTCTCCAGTCTGGTGGCGGGGCTCTCTTTTTGCACCACCTCCAGGGCTGGCTGGGTGCTTTCCTTATCGACTGGTTTTACTGTAGCCTGGATGCAGCGAGAAATTAAAGATCTCCCCCGCCCCGTCCCCCAGGAGCCCACCCACCCGCCCCGTGGTTTTGCCCCACAGCTTCTCCGAAGCAAGATCCACCCACAGGCGAATGGAAGAATCAAGGCGCTTGAAGCTGCTGCGATGGTGAATGTGCCAATGGCCCTGGCTGCCTCGCCCGTGTGGCAGCGGATGCAGCACAGAGAGAGTGTCCTAGGATTGCTCCTGCTCCCTGCTCCCATCCGTCTCTCTTCCTCTCGCCAGTCCTGTACACGCGTGCTGTGTGCAGGCCGCCTGCCTGCCTTCCGCCACAGCGACTGGTGTGAAAGGAGCTCCGCCTCCCCTTCTCCTGCTCCCGCTGCTGCCTGGTGCGCAGGGAGATGGTGTGTAGAAAGTGCCATTGATTTTCTCATTGATTCTCTGCTTCCTCCTCATCTGACTAGGGATTCATCAGCAAGCGGTTGGGGTGTGTGTGAGCACCTGCACCCATCCTCGGAGGGTGGGATGGGCACCCACCTGTGCCAGTTTGCAGTGAGAATGTCTCCAGACTTGGAACTGTCATGCTGGCAAGAGCACAAAGTCATCGTTCACGTCCACCATTGGCACGTAAAATGAGGGCACCTCGTTCACACAGAGCGATTTGTGCCCAGCAGGGTCCAGCTCTTGAACTTTCAGCTGCCACTCCATGCGCTGCACGGCATTCAAGGCTGCTGCTTCATGTTGCTGTCGCATCAACAGGCACGTCTGGACCAGAACAGAAAGCAAAGCACAGTGAATTGAGGGTGGGGTGGGGGGTGAAGAGAAAGTGGAAGGGTCCATTCAAAGTGCTGGTCTTGCCAGTAAAAACCCTGAATGGTTCAGGACTAGGTGACTTCAAGAAACGGTTCCTCTATCAACAGCCTGCTGTCGGGAGCACCCTAGCGGCCTCTTTCAGTACACTCCAATAGCCAACTCAAGACACAGACGAAAGGATTCTTTTCAAGGCTTTAATCCTTTTACAACTTAATGACTCTTTCAGATGCTAATCACCAGCGACTAAGCAATGAACAGCAGAGTAGCCTATGCTCCGGGTAGGCAGTTGGTCCCCGTTTGAAGGAGAATCACTTGAAGACCCAGAACTTATGGGCTAGGGAGAGATCCTCCCTCTTTCCTTTGGGTCCACGGGACGCGGCTGTTGCTTGCGCGCCAAATAGGCGCTACACCTCCTTTCCGCGCCCTCCATCGCTCGTCGCTCCTTGCTTCTGCATCGAGCGTCTAGCAAGCCCCCCTCCCGCACTTTCTCACTGCCAGGGTCACTATCTATCTCAGGAATGCTGGCAGGAGGAATCTCTGCCAGCTGCTGTGCCTGTGAGGGATGAGCTGGCTCCTCTCCCATGGATTGCTGATCCTCCTCAGAATCAGAACTGCTCTGGGGTTCTATCGGCTCAGTTTCCACCCTGACACCTGCCCACAAGATCATCCCCAGTAGCCTGATTCACCCCAGTCCCACATGAGATCAGACAGGCAGGTACAGAAGAAGCCAAAACTGTTGAACACCCTCATGATGGAGAACTGCAGGGTTCTTTTGCTTTTTGTTTTTAGAAGTCTATTGAAGATGTTTTTATTTCAATGAAGGAGTTAGAGTTGTTTAGCATGGGGAAGCTAATAGGATGGCCATCTTCAAGTATTTTTGAAGGGCTCACATAGATGATGGAGCAACTTTGTTCTCTGTTGCTCCAGCAGGTAAAACCCAAACCAATGGGTTCAAATTACCAGTAAAACAGTTTAGACTAAAAATTAGGAAGAACTTTCTGATGGTATGAACTGTTTAACGGTGGAACATATGGCCTCAGAAGGCAGTGGACTCTCCTTCACCAGAGGTTATTAAGCGGAGGCTGGAGGGCCCAACTATTAGAATGCTAAAGAAGTGGATTTCCTGCATTGGGAAGGGGCTGGTCTAGATGACCGCTGGGGTGCCTTTTAGCTCTATGTTTCTGATTCAATGGGCTTCTAGTGTTTAATTACTTTGCTGTTTTAAGGATTTTTGTGATTGCTGCTCCTTAGTTTTATTGTCCTTTACACAGCAGGGTCATGGGGCACCTGCTCACCTTAGAGCAGGCTTTCCTAATCTGCCATCTTCCAGATATTTTAGATTACAGCTCCCATCATCCCCGACCATCAGCCATGCAGGTTGGGGCTGATGGGAGTTGTAGTCAGAGCATCTGGAGAGCATCTGATTGGGGGAGGCTGCGTTAGAGAGAACACAAGTAATCAGAATGTTGCTGCGGTGTTAGAAAATACCAAGCAACTAAAAGTATCTCTCTTCTTGGACCAACTTAAGAAAAAGGCAAGGGTTAGGGGTGCAATGTTTAAAAACCTTTTAACTTTTTTAAATGGTTGAGCTATTTTTAAAATTTAAATAAAAGTACTTAAAAAACTGTAGGCAAGCAAGCAACATCTTAGGAGATGCATTCCTTCTTGGCTCACATCCCTTCTGTGCCAAGGGAGTGCTTCCCTAAGAACAATGAAAGGATGCTGTTTTCTTCAAAAGTAGGATGGATGTGCAGGTTTAATTTATTAGCAAAGTTTCAAGCTCTGAAGAAACATAGCAAAAAGAATGGGGGTGGGGAAGGAGGAGAGCATACAAACTAGGTTATAAGTGACTGAAACCATTTGCATTGCTGCTAACTGGCTGCTTACAAAACGGTAAATAGGCAATGAGCCATGAGCAAACGTAGTATATGAGTAACTGATACATTCCCAAGAAAAGCAAATTTTCTAAGCTTCGTAAACAGACCATTATCAGAAATGTAAATGCTTTCAGCCACTTATCGCCTACTTTGCTTTCTGTATGTTTCATAGTCTAATAAGAAAAACAGCTTATTGAATGGGAGGAAATCAAATAAGAGGTTGTTTTCCATTTGCAACTGGACCAGGTTTACACAATGCTCACTTGGAAGGTTGGTGGTAGAGACTGTGGGCTGTCTATCCCAGTTGTCAGAGAAAAGGGCCCCCTGACACAGTTGAGGAAGGTGGGTGATTGCTGCGTGGCAGACTAACCTGGCAACACCGACAGAAGGGTGTGTGAAAGGAGACAGGAGAGAACATAGGAACGGACAGTGCAGAGGCTCGGTTGGCATTCAACCAAATGGAAGGGGCCCGGAAAGCCCACGGAGCTCATAAGCTTTCCTCAGTCTGCACACTCATCAATAAGCAGGGGACATGTGTATGTTCAATTTGTCTCAAGCACCACACAGTGAGATGCGGAAATCTACGAAGATCAAGGCCGCTTCACCATGTCAGCTTTATGTTTGGCAAGCCCTCAGTGGGCCCATCCCGCAACGACTCGGCCTTCTCAGCGGCCCTGTCACCAGCTGCTGCTCCTGCTCCCCCTCTTTCCATCCCTGCCACTACTTGCTTGGCAGGCAGAGAGCCAGCGAGCATGCAGGCCGGGGCATCTGCTGCTGCTCCTTCTCACCACACCACTGTCTGGCCCAGAGTGACAGGCAGGGGAACAAGCAGGTTGCAACTGCGAGGAGCGGAGCAATTCTGGGGGGCTCTCGTCAGCGGGATATGGGCCCTCAGCAGGTGCCCAGCCATGCCTACCCTTGACACTGGTTGTGACACCTCAAATGTTTCCCATTCCCTATGTGGAAAGTTTTTTTGAGGAAAAAAGGAGGGGCAGCACCATCTCCAACACCCCCCACCCCCTGGAGACAAACCACAGAAATATACTGAAAAAAATACTATGTTTTGTTTGCAAAAATGCCCCAGCTGACAGTTGTCAACCCCAATGCATTTCAAGTATCACCACTGCTCATCAGAGGCAACGCCTTCTGTATCTCCAAAATGAGGAGCACCGTTGTAGAAGTATGAAAACGGTGTGTGTATATCATCATCATCACGGCTGCATCCTCCTTCTTACGTGGATGGGCTCTCTGTGCAGGAAGCTGGTCAGCATCCGAAGCGGCCCCGGTTCCAGCAGGCGCCAGCTGGCTTGTGTCTGAGCTGGCAGGGGGTGCTTTGGAAGAGTATGGTGGGAAATGTGAGCAGGGGTCCTCCACCTTTTGGGGCCCCTGGGAACTTCTGCAACTCTGAAAATGTGCTGTGGGGGGCCCGTAGGATCTAGCACATGAGAAACAGATCACCACGGATCTACACAACATTTACATGGGATCCCTCCAAACCCACAACCTGCCTGCAGAATGCGTAGTGAAAGCTGCGGATCCAGCACTTCCAAGTGCCATGCGCTTTTTTTTGTGAACCGCCCAGAGAGCTTCGGCTATTGGGCGGTATAGAAATGAAATAAATAAATAAATAAATAAATAAATGCGCCAGCCGCCACGGCACAAAAGTGTGGATCCAAGGTGTGGCTCTTCGTAGTTTTTAGACACAGACGCCAACAAAACCACCAGTCAAACCAGTGAACACATCTGTGGCCCCAGAGGTGCCCTATAATTTGAAGGTGGTGGTGGGTGGGGATTCCCTTGTAAAAATCATGAGAGTCCAGGCAGACCTACCTTGCATCAAGGTTTTTGTGCAACAGCGGTGCTAGAAGTGCCAGATGCATGATTTTTTACCTTTCATCCATGGAGGCAGCTGTAATCTGATTCAATGGCTGGGGGAGTGGAGGGGAGATCCACTGTAATTATCCTGAGGATGTGCTTTACTGGATCGGTTCTATTTGTGTGCATACACCCCTTCTCTCAATCCTTGACACCCTATTCTCTCCCCCTTTGGAACCCCACTGTTTCCCAGGCATCCTATTTTCTCTTTGGTACTGCACTGTCTCTTTCCCTCTGCCTCCTGATCCCTGTGCAGACCCACTTTTTCCCCTCTGCCAAACCCTGCTCACTCCATTTTCCTCCTCCCAGTCCCCATCTGACTTTGTGCCCCCTTCTTTCTCCCTGCACCCCTGTCCCATAAGCTTGCCAGGCAACAGTCACTTTTTCTTTCTAAACATTTTTACCAGGCATGCTTAAAAGCACATGGGCCCAAAGGCATTCTGGGGAAATGAAGGTGGTGGGCAACCAGAGCCTCGGCAGCAGTTCGCCTTGAAGCGAGCCTAGATGCTGGGTAAAAATGTTGTTTTTCAAAGGGGTGAGAGTCTTGGAAGAGGCTGGCTCACGAGGGCTGTGGGAGTTCTCTGTGGGTGCAGCAGCACCCATGGGTGCACACTGACATGACAGAGCATTTCCACCTCACACTCCTTTGAGTGAAAATCACTCCACACACCAGACAGGAAGGCCTGCGGCCTCCCAAGCACACAGTAGGCGATGGCATGAACTCACCTGCCTCAGAACAAGTCTGGATCTCCCACCCAACCTTCTTTCCTAAAAGGCACAAAACTCTAGGGAAAAAAGTTTCCAAATCCCCCAAGCGCACTCAAGGCCTCAGACAAGTCTTGGCTTCACCACTCACCTTCATCCGGTCATACTTGTCATCTACATCCTGCAACCAGGAAATGAACTGGCGAGCGTTGAAACGATCTCTGACAGATTTGTTTTCATCTCCCTGAGAGATATAGGAACAAGGCAAGTGGGCAGGAGGCAAATACAGACCAGAATAAATTATCAGTTCTCTCTCTCTCTCTCTCTCTCTGACAGACACACACACACACAGTTTCAAGGCTGAAGGTAGAGGACTGCTATTTTTGTGAACCCTATTCTTATTTGATTGATTGGATTATATTTTTAATCTGCCCAATAATCAACATTCTCTTAGTGATTTGGGGTATGTGTAACACCATACTAGGGGTCCCATGCTGCTTGTCCTTTGCAAAAAGAACCTTCCACCCCATCCCAAGATCTCTTGATCTGAAACTCCCACCCCCAGCAATGATCAACTCAAATGATCAAGAGCTGGAGCAACTCCCTTAGGAGGAAAGGTTACAACAGCTGGGATTGTTTAGCTTGGAGAGTATCATACTGCCCCTATATAAATCTATGGTGCAACCACACTTGGACTACTGTGTACAGTTCTGATCACCACACCTAAAAAAAGATAATTGTAGAACTGGAAAAAGGGCAGAAAAGGGCAGCTAAAATGATCAAGGGGCTGGAGTTACAACAGCTGGGGTTGTTTAGTTTGAAAAAAGGGAGGGTAAAGGGGAGACATGACAGAGGTCTACAACATTATGCATGGTGTGGAAAATGTGGATAGGGAGACATTTTTCTCCCTCTCTCAAAATACTAGAACCCAGGGTCATCCTATGAAACTGATTGGTGGGAGATTCAGGACAGATAAAAGGAAAAACTTCCTGACTGTTAGAACAATACGACAATGGAACCAATGACCTAGGGAGGTAGTGGGCTCTCCCACACTGGAGGCATTCAAGATGAAGCTGGACAGCCATCTGTCAGGGATGCTTTGATTTAGATTCCTGCATTGAGCAGGGGGTTGGACTCGACGGTCTTATAGGCCCCTTCCAACCCTACTATTCTATGATTCTGTGATCCAGCATGGCTCTTCTTAGGTTCTTATGGGAAAAGGCGAGTGAGGGGTAACATGATAGAGGTATACAAAATTATGCATAGAGGTGTACAAAATTATGCATGGTGTGGAGAAAGTGGTCAAGGAGACATTTCTCTCCCTCTCTCATAATACTAGAACCCAGGGGGATCCCATGAATGGTGGGAGATTTGGGACATATAAAAGGAAGTTCTTCTTCACACAACATGTTTGTTAAAGTATGGAATTTGCTACCACAAGATGTAGTGATGGCCACCAATTTGGATGGCTTTAAAAGGGGCTTAGACAAATTCCTGGAGAAGGCTATTGACGGCTACTACTCCTAATGGCTATATGCTACCTCCAGTATCAGAGGCAGTCTGCCTATATATGCCTGCTGCTGGGGAACATGGGCAGGAGGGTGCTGTTTCACTCGAGACCTGCTTGTGGACCTTTGGTCTGATCCAGCAGGGCTCTTCTTATGTCATACGCGGCAGTAACCATTTTTCTTTGTGTGCTGGAAACTGTTGAGTTTTAAGTCAGGTGCCTTAGATCAATACGATGGATAGCTAATAAATTCCCCTTATCGCACTTAGTGCATGGGGAGTGACGGCTGCAATGCAGCACTTTGCTTCCCACTGAAATGACAGCTTTATGGCAAGCAGGAAGAGCCGCTTCAAAGCACGTGGCCAGCAGGAGGTGCTGCTGTCATTTCTCTGAACAGCTGCTGTTGCTTTCACATTTTTCTCTTGCTGCACTGGGTGCTCAAGACTGACTCATCTACAGCTGCAAACCTTCAGACTTCTCTTGCACTAAGCTCTGTGTGTGGAGGGGGTGGGGGGAGAAGGGGAGCGTTCTTGCAGGCTGAGACACAGAGCTTCCCTTTTCACAGTTGAGAAGTTCCGCAGGGTTTCTTTTCTTCTGAAAGAGCCCTGAGGCAACACTACCAACCTAACAAAGGGGCCACAAAGAATTACCAAAGCCAAGCAGCAGCGTGTGGCTAATCTGGTGATGATCAACAGGAGCTGCCTGCACTGTTCCTCAAGTGACCAGTAGCCTGTCCCCCCACCTCCACAGTCCTTTGCAGAATCCAGCCAAAGTCACAGAAAGTGGGGAGTTGCCTGGCCGAAGGCCAACACATGAGTGATGAAGTCAGAGCCACCCAGGCTAGAAAAGCATCACCTCTGCCTCATCCACTCATCATCACCTTGCAATTCCAGACACCTGTAGGGAAGAACCCAGAGAGAAAGATGACCACCAGAAGACAGGCCCAGACCTGATTTTCCAGAGGCATGTTGTACACCTCCGAGTCCAGAAGCATGGTGCATGCGCTGAAGGGTACGGCTTGATTGGCTATTGTCCTTGCTGCCCGACAATGAACCCTCAAAATCTCCTGTTCACATGACACAATCAGCTTCTCCTGGAGGGAGGAGGAGAGAGTTACCAGGGAGCAAAGGGCACCTGTTCCTCAGGATAGTGGGGAAGGCATGCCCCGCATAGCCTTTAGACGGCCAAACATTGGCTGTTACCCGCTCGATGCTGTGCTGGAGACGCAGCTTGCCACGGACTGCTTCCTGCTGCTTGAACAGCTCCTTGAGGGGCTCTGCCAACGATGGAGGGGGTGCAATCTGAAATATATAGAAAGCAGGAAATAGTCATGAAGCTGTAGCACTATTTGCAACCACCTCTGTTTCCAAGGAACGGATCTGTTCACATTCAAGCAGCACCCGGAGCAGTCTTAGTTTCCTGCTGCAATGAGGTCGGGACCCAGCCACAGGCGTCTTTGCTCCAAACAGAGCTTTGTTTACAAAGCAGGACACAGCTGGGGCTACAAGTCTCGTGTATCCTTCCTGTTCACCTTTCAGGCACAGACACTCCCTCCTCCCAAACATACCACGTGTCTTGCCATTTATGCTGCAGAGTGGAAAGCAGGGAAACAGCAGCTCTTTGAACCAGTCTAACAACACGCAGCTTGGGATGTGATTGCCATCTTGTTCCTGCAGCAGACAACATATTTGGCAATTTACGCCCTGCTCTTGAATGTGAGAGAATTGCCAGGCTCCCCTGAGAGTTCAGAGCAGACGTCCATTCTTTTTCTGATACTCTAATTGAGAGGCTATTAATCATTTATGAGGCGTTTTGAGCAGGCGCTGACTTTCTAATCCATGACCTACTTACTCCAGACCCCTGCCCTTGACTTGCCCCTTCACACTAGTATCTCTCTATGTCAGCTTTCCCTAACCTGGTGCCCTCCCAATGTATTGGACTACAATTCCCTTACCCCTCAGCCAACATGCTGAGTTCTAGTCTAACACATCTGGAGGGCACCAGTTTGGGGAAGGCTGCTTTAAGTTTAAAGTGGCTCTCCCTAAGGAGGCATCGGCTGCTTTGATGGTTTAATTCCTCCCTCTCCCCACTAAAAATCATTGTCGGCGCAACAGTCCAGGGTGGGATGTCAATGAAAGAGGCACCTCCATCCTTGCTCCTAAACAGAGGGCCCAGGAGCACGACCAAAGCTGAACTCTTTGCTTTTTCCAGAAAGGCTTGGACGGCTGTTTTCCTGGCTTCAGGAGGCCAATGTTTGGTAACCCCTGCACTACCCAGAGGGGGGCAGGGAAGGTCTTCCTACACATATTGAAGCTGCCCAAACACTGGGGCCCTCTCTGTGCTGAAAGAAAGAAGCATGCATGGGGAAACTGATGGCTGCATGGTAGAATGAGAAACAAATACTGCTGCCTCCTCGCCAGCTGATTGGGATGCTTCCTACAAGCACACTTGTAAGGAATTCAGCTCTACTGCATGCACAGCTTGGTACTTGTCTCTTAGTTTCAACAGGGTACAGAGGCCAACACAGTACTGAGGACTGAGTTTAGCTCCTTTAGAGCCTAGGAGTCCATGTCTCCCAACAGATACATTAGTACCTGCATGCTCCCTTGCTGCAGAGTGCAAAGAAAAAGTCAAGAAGCTGCAGAATGGCAGGCTGAAAGCAAAGCATCTACAGTATCACTACCAGCAAAGGCTCTGCCCCTCTTTCAGACTAGCCAGCTATCAGGACAGTTATTGCTATAAGCTTTCATTTTGCCTGTTGCATTTATTTCCTTCTATTTGTAGTCTGATTCATAGACGTATTGGAAACAGCCTTATACTGAGTCAGATCGCTGGTCCAACTAGCTCAGTCCTGTCTACACTGACTGGGTGCAGCTCTCCAGGGTTTCAGACAAGGAACTTTTCCAGCCATACCTGGAGGTCAAGGGTTGAACCTGGGACCTTCTGCACGCAAAGCTCGAGGGAGCACTTGACCGCCGAGCTACCTCTACCTTGGGATCTGCTCTCAACGTGGACCTACAATTTTAGGAGGGTGTGGCTCAACGGCAGAGTTCCCGTTTCACATGCAGAAGGCCCCAGGTTCATCCACAGCATCTCCAGGTACAACAAGGAAAAAATCCTGCCTCAAACCCTGGAGAGCCGCTGCCAGTCAACAGTGTCAATACTGAACTAGATGGACCCGTGGTGTACTCAATATAAGGCAGCTTCCTACATTCTGTTTTGTGTTTAGTGTATTTTCATCCTCATACACTATTCTGCAAGCACATAATCACTAGCTGGTCTGGCACTCACCTGTGCCTTTCAAATGGCTAAAAGGAGATGCTGAACTCTGGCCAACCTCCTCACAGGTCTCAACTTTCCTCCTGTATCCCTCTCTTTGCCAGGGCAGGCAGTGCACCAGTCTGATCTTGCCATGAATGTCTCGGTGGCATCAGGTCAAAGGAAGCAGGAAAAGATTGGGGCCTTCCCTTGTGCCCTGGCAGCATATCCAACTTCACCACTTGGTTTGGGGGTGAAATAACTGGGTTCAGAAATACCTCTGTAGTATCCACCTGTGATGCAGGAAGGGTAGATATTGCTGGTGGGGGTTTAGGAGTTTGTTTTTACACTGGCTAAAGCATTTCCACACTTGCAGAGCTTATAAAGACAGCAAGGAGAGCAAGTGCTATAAGATTACTCACCACTGGAATGTGCAGCTTGCTTAAAGGTTTGCCATCCAGCAGATATGAGCCTGTGTAGGTGACATACTCCGCATAACACTGGGGCGCTTGGGGAGTGATGTAGCAGAGGATTTTCCGCTTCTCCTCAATTTTCTTCCTAATCTGTAGGTACTCGAAATATGGATTGGACCGGTCACTGTGGTATGGTTCAATGTCATCCAACTTGATGGCGTCCACAATTGCAGCCAGCGTCTGCTGGATCATCTCTCGTGTCTGCTGGGTGGAGGTGTTGATTTGCTGCTGCAGCTGCTGGTTCGAGCGCTGGAACCGGCGCTTCCGTGGGTGCTGTGCCTGGGCATCTTCCTCTTCGGTGACACGCCCCTTTGCCCGTGTGGATGGGGCAGAAGCAGGAGGGTACTCTTTTTCAGAAGCAGCAGCATTCTGTTTGTTTTGATTGGCGAGCATCTGGGCTCGGTTCCTGGTGATCCGTTGTGGGATCTCTTCTATTTTGGGAGGCTTCGGGGTTTCGGGAACCAGTTTTGGTGCTGGTTCTGTGGCTTCTACCTGGGTACTCCCTTGCAGCACCTCAGCCTGGGAGGAAGGGACCTGGCTGATGCCCTTAGGTATTACCACATCTTGAACATCAGTGTTCTCAGTCCTGTTTTCTTGGCTCAAACTGGCTTGAGAGCCACTGTCTGATGCAAGAGGGGCTGAGGAGAGTTCTTCACATTCAGCTTCTGCCTCCTTGGTCTCCAACGGAGCAAGATCCACTGATGTTGCCTCCTGAGTATTTTGCGGGTTCTCAGATTCTTCCACACCCTTCTGCTCTGGGGCACTTGATGCTTCCGACACAACATCCAGTGAAATCTCATCTGACTTCTGATCCTCAGCCTGAGATTCTGGCTCACCAGGTAGGATGTTCTGTTGGTTCAGAGGTAGCTCCTCCTTGTCATTTGTAGACCCCAAAGACCCACCGACATCCACAAGCGCTGCGGCACTGATGGTTTCTGAAGCTGTTGCAGGGCCTTCCTCAGCTGCCTCTGCCATTTCAACTTCTGGAACATCTTTTGTTGGAAGCGGCAATTCTGGTAAAGAGAAAGGACCCAGGTCCAAATCATCTTCTGAATTTGTGAATGGGTCAGGCCATGTGACTGGCTCCTCTGGATTTACAGGAGCAATGGTGCTGTTCTCCAAGTAATTCTTTTCAAGGGCATTAACAGCCTCCACCTGAGATTCTGCTGGCATGCTGGCCGGCTGCAATGGCATGTCAGAGGCCTCTTCCGGGACAGGCTTACCACTATTGAAGAAAGTGTCTAATCTAGCAGGGGAATCTGCATATGGAGCCTGCTGTTCTGCAGTCACTATTTCTGCTGGAATGGCTCCTTCTGTATCTTCCTTTACTTTATCAAGCCCTGGTTCAATCACGGAGAGGGGGTATGACACAGGGGAGCTGGGATATAGGGAATCTGCAGAAACGAAGGGCACTAGTGTGGGATGGGTGGTATCTGGAGAACAGAAAGGTTTTGGAGAATCAGGGCACTGCTGAGGAGACTTAATGAGCAGCTCTGACCCCACTGACCAGCTGATGGGGTGGTCAGAAGGATTGCCAATTAAACTCGGCAGCACAGGAGGATCTAAGTTTCTTTTTGGAGTGTTCTCCTCCCACTCAGCACTGTTCTGTTCTGGAATGCCCGAGCCAAACTCGTTCTCCTCAATGGGTGGCAAGAAGCTGGACTCTGGGGGCATAATCGAAGCAGTGGCCTGTTGCTCTTCTGTGGCATCCAAAGGCATGCCAAGATCTGGCGGGAGAGCACTTTCAACGGAAGGCGCAAGCAGCTCATCTCTATGAGAAGGGGAAGATTTGGCTTGCAGTCCAGAAAATACACTTTCAGGGGACTGGACAACATTGCCAACTGTTCCTGGTGTGCAATGCAATGCCTCCACTTTAGGAGATGGGACTCCATAGTCTGGTGAATAATATTCTGGAGACAAACATGGAAACTTTTCTATGGGAACAGAGGCAAGAGGCGCTTTCTCCTCCATCAAGTGCTGAACTGGAGAATCGTAATTAGACGTGGCTGGGACACTTTGCTGCCTAAAAAATTTGTCCCCAACACTGAACTCTTCTTCTGGTGCTCTTCGGATATCCACAGACATTGAACGGTTAAGGTTTGTGGAGGGAATGGTCCTTGTTGGGGTCTGGTTGGGGTTCTCGGGGAATCCACTTGAAGGATTGGAGTATCTGTCAAAAAAGGATGGAGAACAAGCGTTCATGGACATGGTGGAGATGGGTAGTGAATGCTGGGAGTCAGCACAGTCAAACATCAGATCTGTGTAATCTTCATTGCTGCAAGATGGAGTCCTTGGTGTCTGCATCACCTCTTCGTAGCTTGGGCAAGAAACAACAGACGCTGGTGTAGGAACCCCTGTTGGCCTGTTCTGATCTGGCCTTGGAGAAGCAGGTAAGATTTCCTTCAGTTGAGGGCCAGCTATCCAGTCCTTGGAATCTACCCCCACAACAGGCTGGGTCTTGTTATCGGGGGACACTATGGGAGTCAGTGGGCCTAGATCTTTGAGTTTTTTGTCCTTTAACTGAGTGTCAAGCACTAGTGGTTTCTTTGCAGTCAAATCTAGACTCCTCTTGCGCATGTCCTCACTGGACCTGACTTTGTCTTTTAATTTGGGGTCTCCAGACCGATGCCTCATCTTCTCCATTTGTTTCATTCTCTCTTTGTGTCTCTTGTGGCGCTCTTCAATCTCTAGATCTTTTTGGCTCAACATTCTCTCAAAGCTGGTCATCATTAGGTCACCATCTCCCAAAAGCTTTTCCCTTGGTCTGATGTCTTTCTTGTTGCCCTCTTTGGGTAAGGTAATTTTATCATTCCCATTGCTCATTTTAAGAGACTCCACTTTATCTTTTTCCTGATTTTCCTTGAGTCGCTCCTTCACTTTGAGATCATTAAATTTGGGTGGTTCCTCTTTAGATTTGTCTTTAAGAATGATCACTTGAGAACTATCTTTGTCTTTGGCAGACTTCTGCTCCTCCTTGTGGTGCCTGAAGAACCCATCCGTGTGTTTGTCTCTATGCTTCTCTCTCTCTTCTTTCCATTTCTCTTTGTGCCTGTCTCTCTTTTTCTTCTCTTTGGTTGTGCTAACTGTGCTGGAGCCATAAGCTTTATCTTTTTCTGCCTTCTTTGGAAGTTCTCTTTCTGACTCATTCTTGTCCTTTTTTTCAGGAAACAAGTATTCCATGTTTTTGTCCAGTTCTTCCTCAGCCTCTGTTTTTGTGGCATAGGAAATGCCAAAGCCTTCTCCATCCATTGCAAAGTCCTTCTCATATTGAGTAGATTCCTTCCTGTTGCTGGAGTCTTTAAACTCATCTGTTTTATCTTTTTTCTCCATTTTCTCTTTCTTTGCTTTTTCCTTGTCATGGCTTTTCTTTGATGAGGATGAGGAATGCCTGTGCCTCTCCTTCTCCTTCAGTTTATCTGGCAAGCAAGGCAAAGGCAGGGATTCCTTAAACTTCTCTTCAGAGGCATCTGCAAGAGAAAGGTTGGAAGACTCAAAGAGATTGGTGAGCACTGGCTCTTGCCCTCTGTCTGTGAAACTATCAGAAGAAATCTCACTGATTTTATCATTGGAGTCATCTCTATATTCATTGAGGGCTTCTTCCTCCAGTTTCTCCAGCATGCTCTTCTCTGCTTCTCCACTTTTTGAAGACCGTTTTTCCTTGGTATACTCTTTATCCACTTTTTCCTTATGCCTACTTTTGACCTTCTCTTCCCCGATGTGTTTCTTTTCCACCTTTTCAGGGAGCTTCTGCTTGGTCCTCCTTTCTTGGACAGAGTCTACTGAGGTTCTCTCTTTCCTATCTTTGTACTTCTCACCTGAGTCTTTGTCTTTCTTCTCTTTGTGTTTTTCAAATGAGCTTTTTTCTTTTTTCTCCTTCCCACCTTCTGGTAGCCCTTTGTCCTTCTTTTTCTCTTTGGACTCTTTGTCTTTCTGCTTCTCAGCAGAATGCTGCCTATCAGAGGAATATTTCCTGTGCTTGTCAGAGACATAAAGGTCTCTCTCAGCTACCATTCCATCATCTTTTTCCTGCAGGGTATCCATCCGATGCATTTCACTCCCGATGCCCTCTCCCAGTTTGAATCCACTCAGGCTGTAGTCATCCTTCTCATCCTCACTTTCATCGGTGAAAATGTCTAAGATGTTATACCAAGTTCTCTCTCTGCCTTTTTTCTCATCCCTCCTCTCGTGGAAGTCCTCTCTATCCCCAGAAAAGTTCTTTTCCTTCTTTTCTTTAACCTGGTCCAAGGAAATCTTCCTCTCTTTATCTTTGTTGTGAGGATCTTTATATCTCTCCTTTGTATCTTTCTTCTCTTTAAAGCCTTTATCCAATTCTTTATCCTTCTGGTTTTTTTCAGGTAGAGCCTTCTCATTTCTCTCTTTGTCCTCCACTTTTGATTTTTCCTTGTACTTTTCTGTTTTTACTTTTTCTTTCTTGTCCTTCTCTGATGCATCCTTCTTCTCCTTCCCTGAATGATGCCTTTCCCAGGTCTCCACATTTTTTCCACTAAATTCAGGATCAGATTTTTCTTTGAAAAATGTTTCACAGCCATAGTCTTTAAATTCATCCCTGTAGGACTCCTCTTGTTTTACTTTAACATCTTTTCTGTCTTTAGAACTATCAGACAATTCTCTTCTCTCTCTATTAATTTCACTGCTATCCTTTTCCTTTCTCTCTTTAAAGCTATCGGCGGAATCCTTCCTTTTCTTTTCAGGCAGATAACTGGGAATACCTTTATGCTTTTCAATTTGGTCCTTTTTCTTCTCAGCGTTCCGCTCAATGTATTCTCTCTCTTTCTTTTTCAGAAAAGTGTCTTTTTCATTGCGCTTCTCATTGTATTCTCTCTTGTCTTTTGCTTTACTCTCCCGCTTTTTGTCTTTTATTTCCTCCTTCACTGTTTCCATTATGAGTTTTGCCACAGTGTCATTTTTAATTTCCCTGTAGTCTGTCACTGGTGAATCCCAACTATCCTCTCCTTTGAAATCAAAAGAAGAATCAGATGACAAATCTGAAAACCACCGATCTTGCTGATCATCTGAGAGGCTGAACTTTGTGTCCTCATTATCCAAAAACTGGTTTTTATTACTAAACTCTTCAAAACTGGACTCTTCTCTGTAACCTTTGTCTTTTTTACATTTATCTTTCTCCTCTTTTGAGGCTCTCTCTTTCTCTGGTTTGGCTGGTTTTTCCTCCTTTGGATCATTTTTCTTTTCAGCTTTGAACTGCTTATCCTTGGATTTTTTCTTCCGGTCCTCCTTGTGCATCCGAGGCTTCTCCTCTTTAGGAGATTTCTCCTTTATGGATTTCTCTTTTTCCAATCTGCTGGTCTTTTCTTCTCTGAAAGATTTACTGACATCTTTACTTGCCTCCTTAGCTTTTTTCAAGGATTTCTCCTCTTTGGAGTTTTTCCCAGCTTCATCTTTAAACAGCCATTCCTTCTCCTCGGATTTAGTTTTCAGAAATTTGTCTTCCTTCTTAAAGTGCTCCCTCTCATGCTTTAGCACTTTGAGCTTGTTCTCAACAGGGCTTTCAGTCTCTACAATCAAAGCCTTTTCAGGCTTCTGCTTAGAGTCCTCGTAGTCAAATGAAAATGCTTTCATTATTTTAATGTCTTGGGCAGCCGGACACTGGCCTCTCTCCTTGTTTTTGTGTTTGTGTTTCGTTTTATGCTTTTTTACAACCTTCCCCTCCTTGTCCAGCTTTGGAATAGCTCCATCAACACTGGCATGGAATGAATTCTTCTTCTCCACCACCACCACTGCAGCAGCAGCAGCCCCACGCTGAGCTCGCTTCTTGGGCTCCTGCTTCTTCCTCACGGGCTTTAGTGATGCCACGCTTGAGTCCTCGGACGTATAATCTGACTCACTAGTCAACCTTGTCCTTGTTGAATCTGATAAGGAACTGACATCTGACCAGGCTGGAGAGGAGACTGTTTTCCAATTGTCTGTCCTCCAGTGCTTGGAGTGCTGATCTGTAAGGGTAGGGTTATGCTTCTGCGACCCCAGACTCCCATGGGAAGAGGCAGAGGAGGCAGAAAGGGAATTAAACAAGGCTGACTCCTTTAACACCAGCCTAGAGTCCTTTACACAAGTAGTACTTTGTACAGAGTCTCTGTCATCCTCCTCACTCTCCAGATTTTCACTTTCTGACTCAGAGGAACAAAACTTGTCATTTTTTTTGCCAAACCGAACTTCTTTGCCCTTTGCCTCCTTCTTACGTTTCTTCTTCACTTTGTTTTTCTCTTTCTGCTGCTTGGCATTGGATGGTTCTCGGGCCTTGCTGCTGGGTGGAATGGAATGAGTCGTCAGCCGCAGCTTTTCCCCGGCCCCCACAGCGATGCTGCTGTCCTCTTCATCAGATGTGTCTGAAAGGATGCGATGGGCTGCTTTCTTTGGTGTGATTGTGCTGTTTTTAGTATAGGTTTTCACTTCCATCTTGGGGATAGAAATAAAACTATTTGCTTTAGTCTCTTTCCTGTAATCCTTTTTCAGCAGATGTTTATCGTCGACTGGTGGGACCCTGTCCTGCTCGTCGTCCTCGTCAAACTCATACTCATCCTTCACGGGTGTGATGGCTTTTGGGGGCTCCTGGCTCTTGGCCTTGTGCTTCAGGCCTTTTTCAAACTCTGAGTCTGTGTTATTGCCGTCAACGGAACTGGACGGTGCAAACGAAGGAGCGTCTTCCTCTTCTGAGCTTTCTGGAAAAACAAGAGTACAAAGAAAGGGTGAGGTGCAGCACTTGCTGGCACCCTGAGCTAGCATTATTCTCCACAGAAACCTGCTCACAATACCTGAATGGATAATCTATCTTCCATGTGCAAAGCATAGCTGTGGCTGCTCTACCTACACGGTGGTCTGAGAGGTCCTCTGGAATAAAAGGCCAAAGCCGCGCAGAGAGTCAATGGCAGGAATCCATTTGGAGCATCTGGGCAGAAAGGGTGCAAATCCAGTAAGAGCTGTTGCTGTGTGTAACATCCATGTTTTCAAAGGGGACCAGTTCCAGAAGTTCCAGCACAGCCAGACATCTGCAGTGCCAATCTATTATCAGATAAACAGTGCATCCATTCCCCTTGATTCAAGTGCTGGCTTTTCTTTTCTTTTAAAAAACAGATGATCACTGGTCATGCTCCACATCCAACCTCTCTACAAGGGAGCTAAGGCCCCATTCCTAGTGCATTCGAAAACTTCAACCACTATAAATACCTCAACTGCATCACTTAATATTTATATAGTGTTTTAAAGGGCTTCAGTGTAATTATGTCAGTAACACTTGCAATGGTCCTGTAAGGTAGCCCAGTTTTTATCCCTTTGTTATAAATGAAAGGCTGGAGCAAGGGGAGCAGTTACTTGCATAAGGGCACTCAATACGTTCATGGTGGAAGTGAGATCTGGACAAAGACTTTCTGGCTTACACTCTTAGCTCATCATCTTTTTGCAATTACTCCCTGCCACTCTTCAACAACTTCCAAATGTCTTCTATTACCTTCTCTTACAGGCTCACTCCAACACTAGGCAATACAACACAACTCTCATCCATCCATTTTACAAGCGAAGGAGATCATTTGCAAAGCAACACTGCCCACAAGTCCTTTCTGCATCCTTCTTTGCTAAGAACAAGTTTGAGTTAAGCCTAGTCTCATCCCTGTTGGGCCCCAAGTTCCCCCTGCACAGCACAGCAGCATGTTACAGTATGGTACAGGTGCTCCTGGCTCAGAAAAGAGGGCAGCAAATGGCTGGCACGGGGTGTCTTATAGTTCAGGAAGTATCTGAGCAGCACATTATAGGCAGGGAGAAGGTGCCAGATGAGTGAGGGTGCTAAATGCAGGTGTCTTACACTACTCATGCTACACTCTTGGCCCTCCAAATTCACATATTCACATAGTGACGGTGCAACTGATGCACACTGCATGGGCCAAAGCAGGATATGGGAAACAATATTTTTTGTACGGTTTCCCAGAAGTAGCACCCCTCATCCCATTCACACTTGCCATGGTATCTGGAAGGGCATGTCTCTAGTACAGGTGAAGGAGAGAGACTGATTGGCTCAACATCTCAGATGAATTTTGATTAAAGCAAACAACCAAACGAAGATCCTCTTCTGGATCAGGGCAAAGCGGTGGTAAGCAATCAAGTTCTCCCTCTGCACTGACAACTCTAGGATGAAGATTATGAAGCACTGAGTTTCATATTAACCTGGAGTATCTCCGGGAGCTTTCGTTCAGGTGCTGAATGCTCTGCTTGATTTCCGTTGGTGGGCTATTGAAGCCACATGATGATTGGGCATAAATATAAACTGCACTGGGGCTAAGGGCATTATTAAAGGCCCTGAAGGTGGCCACCTGTCCAGAAATGGACACTGTCTCACGTGCTAAACAGATGCTTCTGGGCTGTTCCTTGCACATTCATGGATCAGCAGCAAGACCTGGTATTGTTGGCTGTACCAATTAGGGAGTTGTGTTAATGCATGCAGTCCGGATTTTAGTTAATTAGATGTGACCAGCAGGATTCATTAAAACAACACCCCTCTGCAGATTGTGTAGCATCTGCTTGTAGCCCTGCCCTATGCATGTAAGTACTGGCTCTTCACACCACTCCCTTCTGCCACTCCCCACCTCTTACCTGTGGAGCTCTCTTCACTAGAAGGGTATGTTGCCTTCCCCAGGAGCAGGTTCACCATTGTGGGGGAATTTGCTACTTTTAATGGTGTCTCTCCCCTCCTGTTAAGTTGATGAGGATTCCCTCCATAATGTAACAACAGTTTCACCACCTAGATGAAAAGGACATCTCAGTAAGCTGTTCAGGTGTTTTTAACGAACTAAAGTAGAAATTAAGGTTATCCTAAAGCTTGAAAAATGCTGGCAAACCAAGTATCCGCTAGTGATGAGGTAGCGCCAAGCCGAACACACTGATCAGAGGAATATGGTCGAGAGCTCAGAGGCAGAGAACATGCTCTACAAGTATAAGGTCCTTGGTTAAATCTCTTGCCTCCCCAGCTGCAAAGAAAGTCATGTAGGCAATACTAAACTAGATGGACACTGGTCTGACTCAGTGTGTCTTGCTCTCTGGGCCCGAACAGGGTAGCTACAAACACGTAAAGATAAGGATACTGTAACACATCAGGAGGAGGATGAGACACGAGCAGAGACTTGTATTACTGGAGGGAGGTGGTGGAAAGAGGGGTCTGCAACTTATCCTCAACCAGAACTTTCCAATATGAGGAGGGAGGATCAAGCAGAATAGTCAGCAGCAAACTGCTAAGAGCAGCAACTATGAAGGCTGCAGAATGTCTGCTGGTGGCCCATGACAGGAGTCAGCCTAGCAGCATTAAACTCAGAAAGAGGTCATTTGGACCCATTTTAATGGCCGACTATTCAAATCTGGCAAGAACTGACCTTGTAGTGCCCATTGCTGGCTGCATCATGCAACGGAGTGTCATCGTCCAAGCCCTTGGTGTTGACCTCGGCGCCTGCAGCAAGCAACTGTTTTGCAACATCATAGTAACCCCGGTTGCATGCCTCATGCAAAGCTGTCCAGCCTGTAAATGCATACATAAAACACACACATGACATGGATGGCCTATTTCAAATCTGAGCAGGGGGTTGGACTCGATGGCCTTGTAGGCCCCTTCCAACCCTACTATTCTATGATTCTATAAATCAGTAACTGTCACACAGCGGTGCTTCAGTTAGTGATACTGGCTGGCAACATACTGCTTTGCCTGCAGAACCACCGGCTACCCCTGCCTTAGCTTAAGACATCAGAAGCTTGACTCTTGCCTGGTATTTAGCCCATCCAAGCTCTTTTATCTGGCAACACAATATATATCTCCAGCTCCCCACTGGGAATAAGAACAGAAGTTTAATGAACTGAAAAAAACGGAGCCTTACTTTCATTACAAATCTGCAAGTGCCACTGGAATATGGTCAGTGCTCTTCTGCTCAGAATTCCTAAACATGCATTCAGGACAGTGACAAACAATTACAATGTCACAAACAGGTCTGCTTGGGTTTCTAGCACCTTAGCATCATGGGTGTGTGTGTGTGTGGGGGGGGGGAGCAGGGTAGAGGACACTGCCACAGAAAGCAAGGATGGATGCCTCTTCTCAGATTAAGCCTCCGGAATGTAAAAAATAAACAATACTAATGGATTAGTTTCCAAATAGAATTATCTGTGAAGTTTCCAAGAAAAAGGAAATCTGTTATTTTGGGCATTCTAGCAACTTCACCATTAGAAAGTGTCTCTTCCTCTCTCTCCCACTCATTGGCTGGGTTCAGACAATCAGTGGGGGAAACAGCACCCCCCCCCCGGTTGTCTCCCCCACCCCCCACATGTGCCGGTCACATGACCAGGATTGCCCTTATTGCCTGCACCACAGGTTGCCTTGTTGTCCGAACCCAGCGTGGGTATAGTAATTTTTCACCCACCCTACAAGCCATGGCTTGCAGTAGGGGTTGTAGGGTGGGTGAAAAGTCACTATGCCTGTGCTATGTTTGGACAATATGGCAACCTGCAATGCAGTGCGGGTGATTAGGGTAATCCTGGTCATGAGGCCAGCACGCACAATGGAAACAACCAATGCTGCGTTGTTTCCCCCACTGATCATCTAAACCCAGCCATTCTCTCTCTCTGTCACTGAAAAGGTTTGTCTAGCACTGCAATTAATATACATCTTAATCAGGAACCAATACTAAATATACATGGCTCAGAAGTGACGTACTGCTCGTTACAGGAATGCACTCTCTACCTATCCACTGTGATGCTAGCCCATTTCAAATAACAATCTATTTCAGCTTCTGAATGTGAAAGTAAGACAAGACAGCAAAACCTAAATCCCCCAACAAGGACAACAACCTGTTACATTTTGCCCAAAGAAAGTCCCTGGCAAAAATAATGGGACTTGTGAGAGAGATGAATTTGGACTCTTTGGAGTATTAGAAAGACCTGAATTATATCCATTGGCAAACCATGGTAGCATAGTGGCCAAAACCAAGGGCAACCAGGCTACAAGTCCATTTGATAAGTGGAAAGAACCTAGGATGGGGCAGGGGAAAGAAACAGAACAGTACAAAGTACCAAGAAGGAAAACAAGCACAGAGGGTAATTAAACTGCAACAACTACGAATATATAACCAACTTGAAATAGGGAAGAGAAAGTTATAGATGGAGATACTCCAAGTCAAGGCAATGTGTGGTCTATTAGGCCTTCCCACACCATTGCTCCTTTTTGAGCACAAAGATGACATTGCAGCGCCAATAACGACAACAAATGTCCCCGAGCTGGATCACTGCCTAACTGTGGGTTGCCGGCACCCTCCTCTGAAACATCTAGTCCTAGTTCAAGCTGGGAAACTCAGGAAGGTTCTAGTATAACATTTCTTTGCATGCTCGGTCAAGAAACAACTCTGCCCCTTCTCTCCCTCACTCCTGCAGTCACTTCAGAGAGATTACCTGCAAAGTCCTTTACGTTGACGTCTGCACCCTCAATAATGAGTTCCTTGATGCGTCGGGCATCTCCTCGAATAGCTGCCCGGTGCAGCCGGGTCTCTCCACGTTCATTTCTCTTGTTTACTTTATCTTTGGTTTTTGAGGCAGAATTAGGAGTTCCCTTCTGACAAACTGTAGACTGAGAGGGATGCTTTGGTGTTGTATCTACTGCTGAGACGAGAAGAGGGGGGGGGGGAAGCATGTATGAAGGAGGAGCTCAATTCAAAGCGAAACCCCCAAAGCCTTTAGAGGGAGCTGTTGCCATATAGTTACAATTCTGCCTTTGAGCAGAGGAAATGACTGGGGGTGGTGCGGGGGGGGGGGGAGTTAATCTTCTGAAGCAGAGGAATGCCTTTGCACACACAATGGAGACATTAATGGAAGACTGTGATTAAGCAAATACTGTAGAAAGCAGCTGTGGTTCCTCTCAAGAATGAAGGCATCTAAGATCTAAGGGATGAAGTAAAGTCTCTATTCACCAGCTGCAAGTGCACAAATCTGGGGAGACTCCAAGCTTTGTATCTGATATACCTAACTAGATGTTTCTGAGATCCATTGAGGCAGTACCAGCAAACCACTGGGAAGAACCATAAGGCCTATTTCTACATTAAACACAAATTATCTTGCCCACACCTGGACTGTTTGCAGACTCTTCTGCTGTCATCTGCATAAGAAGGGCAACCTGCTGGCGCTCAGAGAGTGGATAACCTGCACGGATTCCTGAAAGTCCCATCCCAAAGAGCAGGCTGGGCTTCCGAGTTGCAGGCTCCTTTTTAATCCTCTTCCGTTCAGGACCCTGCTTTTCTGTGAAATCAGAAACAGACAAAGAGGATCATTTTTCGCAACTGAATTTCATTCATTTTAAAGACATTTGTTAAAAGCAGCTTTCATTGTAGAGTTTATTTTACCAGAGAATGGAAAATCGTGTTTGGATTTTTGCTCCTGCAGAACCTTCCTGTTCAGTTGCCAGGCTCATCAGGAGATACCCTCCAAGATTTCGGAGGTCTGGTCTGTGATGGCTCAGCTCAGAATAGGGCTTTTTGTATCCTAGCACCTGCTCTCTGAAACTCCCTACCACTACAAATTAGAAAGGCACCAACCCTTCTGGGTTTTCTACTGTTAAAACTTACTTTTTCCAACAAACATTCCCAAGAAGATAAAATCATCTTCTGTATACAGCAATACACAGTATTTAACTTTTATCTTATACTGTACTTTTGGACATTGCTTAGAAACATTTTAATGTAAGCGATTCATAAATATTGTTAGTTAAATAAGTAAATAAACACATAACTTAGACGAAGACGCGGCCGAGTAAGTTTTATGGTTTCTTGATTTTATTTTAGAAAATCTGTATCCTGCATTTCCACTGCTAAAACAATGTTCAAGGTGGCTCACAAATTTAAAAACAAAACGTACAATAGCTTAATAAAAAGATCAATAAAACACAAATATAGCACTAAAAGCAGAATCAGCACTACAAATTTATATGCAAGCAGATTAAAAGTCTGTCTAAATAAAAAGGTCTTAAGACGACGGCAGGAGACAGGCAGAAAGGGCCCCAACTGGGCTTCCTGTGGAAGAGAATTCCACAGTTTTGCTGCAGCCACAGAATGCTTTCGTGTCACAACCAGCCTTGCCTCAGCCACAGTTGGGAAGTAGAGACAAACTTCCCATTAGATCTTGGGGAGCAGGCAGGATAGCATGAAAGGATGGTATTCCTTTGGGTAATCTGGGTCCAAGCCATTTAGGGCTTTAGAGGAAATCACCAGCACCTTGAATCATGCCCACAGACAGTTTGATAACCACTGCAGCTATGGATATGATCATTACCAGACTAGATGGAACCTCTGTCAAACTGAGCACATGGCGGATATTTATAAAGTTCAAAGGACAGACACCCCCACTTCATGATCTTTTGGCTTTGGTCAGCTTGTAGGCCATACAACACGTTTCCTGTTTCAGGAGAGGGGAACCTTGGGAAAAATGATTCTACCTAATCCCTTCCAATTCTCCCCTGCAATTATTTTAGACCCAGCTTTGCTTACTATTTTTAAGGATCAGGAGCAAGTGGATTCCTGGCAGGAGAAGCATGGAGCTGGCTGCTACCTGCTTAGTAAAGCAGAAGGAAACTGCTGGGAGAGAGGAGAGAACATATCCCATCAACACCCCATCAGCACTTTGAGACAATGTCAGCAGCTGAGGAGGAGCACCTTCCCAAAGAACTTGTTGCAATGAGAAAATCCTATGGCTGAGTGTGGACAGGGAGAATTGTGGCTGTCTTCTTTGATACTTCCAAAGCATCTGTATGTATGTGCATGTACATGGCTGAGAGTAGGTCTGCCTTTGGGCATATGTGCAAGAATGTGTGCAAACAAACATGTCCGAGTAAGCATGCTCTCTGCTGTAACCTGTGGAACAGTATGTACTTTCTGGTGTGGCCCACTGACATTTTTTTAAAGGCTGTGCTGCCCCCCAAAACATAAAAAGTCTCCTCAATCCTACTATATTATTTCCACTTCTAACAGTAGTCCCTGCTTTTGTGCAATCAGTTCTGCTTCATCTGGTTTCTCAAAGCCTCCCAAACTCAGACCACATTTCAAGGGATGCATTAGACTCATGGCACCATATTCGAGTGAGCTAAGAAACCAGTCCAGCTGTTTGTCACCCAAGATAAAGAAACTGGAAAAGTTACACATTTGCCACTCTGCACACAAAGCTGCAACGTTCTAGGAAGACACAGCAAAACACAAATGGTTGACTTGCTTCTCATTCAAGGGCTCGCGAATTCTGTGGTCAGGCTTATTTCATTGTACTGAAGGTCTCCCGAAAGCTTCCGCTTTGACCACCCAAACCTTGTGAGGTGTCCCCATGGGCAACACAGCTGTTCATATGGCTCATGTTTATGTTTCAGAAGGGTTGCATTATACTCCTCAACCTTGATTTGAGAGGGCTTAGTGGGGAGTTTTATTTTTAGTACTAAGAATAGGCCTCTCACAGACACGTGGCATTATCGGCAGCACCAAGGTTTCAGACTGAATGCAGCCAGCCCTCTCCCATATCATGGACACTGTTCTCCCTATGCCCTACAGCAAGACCTGACCCAGTGATTTGCTATCCCATTTCCTTTCCTAAACTGCCTTCGTCCTTCCCCCATTCCCATCAGTTTACAAGGCACAAATCTCAATGAGGAGTTGGAATATTATTTTTCTCTTCAGCAGCTTTCTAATTTCCTCGTCTCCAGAATCATTATCTTTTCCATACCCCTAAAAATTAATGCGGTCATTTCAAGCTTACTCCCTTGTTCGGGTGGTGACTTGTTACGGGAGACATAAAACAGTGTAAGTTAACACAGTGCTCTCTGGTCTTCAGTCTACAGAAGAAGCATCCAAGACTGTCAAATTCAGCAAAAGGTTTCAAGTTTATTGCATTAAGGATTTAAGAACGAACTATATTTGGAGAAACATCAACTTAATTTCTATGAAAGGAAAAGAGAAAGCTGTAACCTCTTTCTAAAAATGTTTGAAAGAAAATGTTTTTATGCATTGACAGCTGCAGAGTCAGCGAGAGAATTATGGAATAACAAGAAACAATGTTCTTGTTGCAAACTGTCCATATAAAGATTGTACAGTTTGACTCATAAATTAAAAATCATACCTATTTATACTCCTCTATGACCTCGTATGCACGTAATGGTGGCAAATCATGGGCTAATTAACCTATGATTTGCTGCGGAACGTGCTGGGCGTGTCCCATGGCCATTTTGAATATCCAGCCCCCAATTAGGCGGACTGGGTGTTACTATATGACATCAAACTCAGCAGAAAGTTTGTATAGGTTAATTGTGAGTTAAACAGCCCACGGTTAACCTACAATTAGTAGTTAAGTTAACTGTGCATTGTTTAACCCACAATTAACCTACAATGTCCATGTTTGGATGTCATATAGCAACCCCCAAACAGGGGTTGAATATTTAAAACGATTGTGGAACATACCTAGAATGCACTGCAGCAAATCATGGATTCATTAACCCATGATTTGTTGCTGTTATGTGCAAGCAGCCCCACTGTGTATGACAGAAGTGGCACAGCCATTGTGACACACATCACATGGCCTACCGGCAAACACATTTGTTTTCCATGGAGCTTATCCTCCTAATACTTTTTCCAAGCCAAGCAGAATAAAAATCTAGTCCCAAGAAGCCTAAATACACTTTAGAAACACCAGAATATGTTAGAAGAGCCTTTAGGACTAAAACAAGTCCTCTGAGCATGCCCCAGTGTAGACAGTTTTAACACAAATCATGATTTAAGACTCAATGGAATAAAGCTGTATACCCACATCAAATACTGCATCGCTTTTACAGCAGACACCTTGGTGCCACATAGTTTTGTGTGGCTTGTGAGGTGACTGACAGAAGCATTAGCTGAAGCAACTGCTCTCTGTGCCAGGTTTTGTCCAACGCAAACAGTGGCCTACTGTAAGTGTGACCCGCCCCCCACTGCAAGCGTGCACCCCCCCACACACACACACAGGCAAAGATTCTCAAATGTAAGCAGGCACTGTATTGCTTTAGCAGCCCAGAGCATAGTCTGAAGGCACATGAGCCAGCCACCTTGCTGAAGCTAAGCAAGTTTGGGTCTGGTCAGTGCTTGGAGGAGAGACTACCTGGGAACCACATGTAGCCACCTTGAGTTCCATGATGGAAGAAAGGTGGGATATAAATGTAATAAATAAATAAATAAATAAATAAATAAAATAGAAACCAAATATTTTGTTCACATTTGGGGACACAGAACATTTATTATTTATTTATCGAATTTATAAAATGACTCAAATACATTTTTTTAGGCATTTTACAACAATAGCAACAACAACACTATAAATAAAATCACAATTAAATCAACTATAAAATTAATAAATGTGCTAATACAGCATAAAATGCAATATCAGGTATAGGAGTTAAAATGACATTGCAGGAGATACAATAATAAAACACAAATAAACTAAAATATTGAAATATTCTTTAAAAGACTTAAAACCCCTGGGAGGACAGGCAAGTCATAGCCTGGCACCAAAAAGATAGCAGTGTGGACCCCAGGTGAGCTTCTCTTGGGAGAGCATTCCAGTGCTGGGGGGCCACCACCAAACAAGGCTTCTTTCTTGTTCCCATCCTCTGATCCTCAGAATGAGGCACTTAAAGGAGGACTTCTGTGGATGACCTTAAAATATAGGTACCTAAGGGAGGAGGGGTTCCATCACAATACTCTTGCATAGGGGCCCGTATTTTGCTAGTTAAATAGAATTGCAATTATTTAACTGATCATAGAATCATAGAATAGTAGGGTTGGAAGGGGCCTACAAGGCCATCGAGTCCAACCCCCTGCTCGATGCAGGAATCCAAGTCAGAGCATCCCTGACAGATGGCTATCCAGCCTCGTCTTGAACGCCTCCAGCATGGGGGAGCCCGCCACCTCTACGTCATTGGTTCCATTGTCGTATTGCTCTAACAGTCAGGAAGTTTTTTCCTGATGTTCAGCCGGAATCTGGCTTCCTGTCACTTGAGCCCATGATTCCGTGTCCTGCACTCTGGGATGATCAAGAAGAGATCCTGGCTTTCCTCTCTGTAACAACCTTTCAAGTACTTGAAGAGCGCTATCATATCTCCCCTCAGTCTTCTCTTCTCAAGGCTAAACATGCCCAGTTCTTTCAGTCTCTCTTCATAGGACTTTATTTCCAGTCCCCTGATCATCTTTGTTGCCCTCCTCTGAACCCTCTCCAGTTTGTCTGCATCCTTCTTAAAGTGTGGTGCCCAGAACTGGACACAGTACTCCAGATGAGGCCTAACCAGTGCTGAGTAGAGGGGAACAAGTACTTCACGGGATTTGGAAGCTATGCTTCTATTAATGCAGCCCAAAAGAGCATTGGCCTTTTTTGCAGCCTGTCAAGGGCTCCTTGGAGGCCTCTCTCAGTCTAATCCAGTAGCCAAGACCAGACACAGACAAATGGATTCTTTTCAAAGCTTTATTCCTCTTTTACAACTTAACAACTCTACTGTTAGCAACTAGATATGAGCAGCAGAGTACTTATGCCCTACGTTGGAACAGTTGGTCCCCGTTTGAAAGGGAATTACTGGCAGACCTCTGAACTTAAGGACTAGGGAGAGTCCCTCCCCTTTTCCCTTGGATCCTCTGGGCGCAGACGTTGTTTGTGCACCAACCGGGTACTACACCTCCTTTCTGCGCCTTCCATTTGGCGCCGCTTTCTGTGTCGGCGTCGCGTGTCCATCAAGTCTGCTTCCCGCGCTCTGTCACTCCCAGGACTGCTATCTAAGCTAGGAATGCTGGTGGGAGGAATCTCCGTCAGCTGTTGGCCCTGGGAAAGAGGAGCGCGCTCCTCTCCCAGGAGCGACTCCTCTTCCTCAGAATCAGAACTACTCTGGGATTCTATGGGCTCAGTGTCCACCCTGACACAGCAACATCACATTGTTGGCTCATATTCAGCTTGTGATCGACAACAATTCCAAGATCCTTCTCACTTGTAGTGTCGTTGAGCCACGTATCTCCCATCTTGTAACTATGCATTTGGTTTCTTTTTCCTAGGTGCAGAACTTGGCATTTATCCCTATTAAAGGTCATTCTGTTGTTTTCTGCCCAGTGCTCCAGTCTATCCAGATCACTTTGAATTTTGTTTCTGTCTTCCAAAGTATTGGCTATCCTGCCCAATTTTGTGTCATCTGCAAATTTGATCAGCATTCCCTGTACCTCCTCCTCCAAGTCATTAATACATGTGGAAGAGCACTGGGCCCAGGACTGAGCCCTGCGGTACCCCGCTCATTACCTCTCCCCAGTTTGAGAAGGTCCCATTGATAAGCACTCTTTGAGTCTGATTCTGTAGCCAACTGTGGATCCACCGGATCGTTGTTTCCTCTAGCCCACTTTGAGCTAATTTGCTCATCAGGATATCATGGGGCAGTTTGTCGAAAGCTTTGCTGAAGTTGAGGTATATGATGTCTACAGCATTCCCACGGTCCACAGGGGAGGTTACTTGATCAAAAAATGAGATCAGATTCATCTGGCAGGACTTGTTTTTGACAAATCCATGTTGGCTTCGAGTAATCACTGCATTGTTTTCAAGGTGCTTCCAGATGGATTGCTTTATCATCTGCTCCAGAATTTTCCCTGGGATTGATGTCAGACTGACTGGTCTGTAGTTCCCAGGTTCCTCCTTTTTGCCCTTTTTGAAGATAGGGACAACATTAGCCCTCCTCCAGTCATCTGGCACTTCCCCTGTCCTCCATGATTTCTCAAAGAGAATAGACAGCGGTTCTGAGAGTTCTTCTGCCAGTTCCTTTATGACTCTAGGATGCAGTTCACCTGGCCCTGGAGATTTGAACTCATTCAAAGTAATTAGGTGTTCCTTGACCATATGCCTATCAATCTCAAGCTGCAATCCTGCCCCTTCAGCCTGTACTTTGCCTTTGCCAGGGGGGTCATAGACAGTCTTTTGGGAGAAGACTGAGGCAAAGTAGGAATTGAGCACCTCTGCCTTTTCTTTTGTCATCTGTTATCGTTTTGCCATCCTTATTTAACAGCTGAACAACCATTTCTTTCCTCTGCCTTTTACTATGCACATAGCTGAAGAAAGCCTTTTTGTTGCATTTAGCATCCCTCGCTAACCTCAGCTCATTCTCAGCTTTAGCCTTCCTGATACCATCCCTGCAATTCTGTGCTACCTGCCTGTACTCTTCCTTTGTTGCTTGGCCTTCTTTCCACTTCCTATATGTGTCCTTTTTTGTTTTCAGGTCCTCTCTAAGCTTTTTGTGAAGCCACATTGGCTTCTTCTGTTGTCTTCCACCTTTTCTTCTTGTTGGAATTGTTTGTAATTGTGCCTTGAGAATTTCCTTTTTTAAAAGCTCCCACCCATCTTGGACTCCTTTTCTCGTTAGCGTCGCTTGCCATGGGACCTTACTGATAATTGTTCTGAGTTTATTAAAATCAGCTTTCCTACAATCCAGGGTACGCGTTTGACTACACTCGGCTTTTGCTTCCCTTAGAACCAAGAACTCAAGTACAACATGGTCGCTTTCCCCCAGAGTTCCTGTAACTGCTACTTTATCCACTAAGTCATCTCTGTTGGTTAGGATCAAGTCAAGGATAGCCGATCCTCTAGTTCCTTCCTCTACTTTCTGTAGGAGGAAGTTATCCGCCACACAAGTCAGGAATTTCCTGGAGGGGCCATGTTTTGCAGAATTTGTCTCCCAACAAATATCAGGGAAATTGAAGTCCCCCATTACTACTATATCATGCTTCCTTAAAACATTGGCTATTTGCTTTTCAAAAGTTTCATCCTCGTCTTCTCCTTGATTGGGTGGCCGGTAGTAGACTCCGACCACCAGGTTCCTTGTATTCTTTGCTCCATTTATTTTGATCCAGATGCTCTCGATGGGGCTACCAAGCTCATCCTCCTGTATTTCTGTGCAGAGATATGTATTTTTCACATAATCATAGAATCATAGAATAGTAGGGTTGGAAGGGGCCTACAAGGCCATCGAGTCCAACCTCCTGCTCAATGCAGGAATCCAAGTCAGAGTATCCCTGACAGATGGCTGTCCAGCCTCGTCTTGAAGGCCTCCAGTGTGGGAGAGCCCACCATCGCCCTAGGTAATTGGTTCCATTGTCGTATTGCTCTAACAGTCAGGAAGTTTTTCCTGATGTTCAGCCGGAATCTGGCTTCCTGTAACTTGAGCCCATTGATCATGCTGACTTGTTAGAAAATATTTTTCTAACAAGTCTCAGAACTCTGAGACTTAGGGAAAATATTGTTTTCAGTGTTTCAACCAAGAAAGCTTGCTTGCCTCTCTCAACCAGTCAGGTCTGTTGACTCTCTATCAATCAGCAGGGGGCAGCTATTAAGGATTTCCAGAGAATGAGAAGAAAATCCAGGGGGCACTTTGTGATAGCAAGCCTGAAAGTATCTTTTCCCATTGGACAGGAAAACCCCTGGACCGTAAAGCCTCTGTTCAGAATTAGCAATGGCTTTAAACAACTGGAATCCTACAGTATAAATAGCCCATCTTGAAATCCCATAGTACAGAGAGCAGAAGACTCCACCCACCCCATTTTCTAAATTCCATACGTAACACTAACAATGATTTAGTGCCACATGGTCACACCACCTCCCACACAGCTAAGGGATGGATGTCTGCTGAATTTAGTTTCAAATAATCCTGGCTTTGCCATACGTTTGAACCGCAGGTTAAAACAAACCTTAAGTCAATTTCTAAAACGCCAATCTCAAATCATGAATTCAAAAGCTGGCTCATTTAACCATTGTTTGTTTTAAGCCAGATTCCCAGCTTGAATGTAATGCTAAGCAGAAATCCTCTGAAAGTGCAACTAAACTCAGCAGAAGTCCAGGGAGGAGTGAAAGCCCAATACTTTGTTCACATTCACAAAGGCTTATCCATATAGCACTAAAACATGGTTTAGCATTACATACAAACACAGGCCTCAAACTGGTCAGTGCCTGGATGAGAAATTACCTAGGGCCTTCATGCACAGTGACACCAAGCTTCCCAAAAGGAAGAGCAAGATGTAAGCGCAATTTAATTAAATCAAATTCTGAATGTACTTATTTGACCAATTACAACAGGGGAAACACAACTTAAATCACTGAAGGAGTCAAAGATCTAGTTCAGATGATCAAAGCATCCCATGATTAACAAACCATGAGCTGTTTCTTCATGAGTGAGCTGGTTTCTGCCCACTCGCTTCTGCTTTCAATTAACAATCCAGGAGAGCTCCATTCCTGGGTTCTTTCGTGATGTCTGAACTTGGAAACTCTGGGCTGTTTAACCCCTAAACAACCCAGAGTTTCTGGATTCAGATGTGACAAAACACTCAGAAACAGGGGTGTTCCTGGGTTAATTGAAAGCAGAAGTAGCAAGCAGGTGGGAGGCAGAGTGCTTTTGATCCCGCACCCTCCCCCACCAATTCCTGGGTTAAACAACCTGGAAATTGGCCTTGACGTGTGAACCGAGTCTAAGATGCAGAGACTGTGAGCCATGGCTGGCTGGTCAATTGCAACAGGCTGGGGAAACTGGCATATACTCCACAGCTTGCCTCTGAATCCAAGGAGAAGAGAAGAAATATAGAAAATAATGTCGATATTCTCCCACAGCCACAGACCAGCCTGCAGACATTCTCACAGAGAGATAGGAATAGGCCACTTAGAATCTTCCCCCTCACCCCAGGAAGCCAAATCAGGCCACGGACATTCTGTTGCCCAGGTGTGACGTATAATATCAATTGTCAGGAACGACATCCACATGAACCTGCATGTAGCTAAAGATATTCTTTGGCTCCCCTTCTGCATATCCCACCACCAAGAGAGCTTAAGTTGGTGAGAACACTACTTTTAAAGTTTACACATTGTTTTTAATGTGTTTTAAATTTTAAGTTTTAAATCATTGCAAGTTCTAGCTGTAAGTCATCTTGGGGGCCCTATCTGGGCCAAAAGCAACTTGTAGATATATAATTAAATCTCCCAATATTAAAAATCAATGGAAATGCAGGAAATCTCTTTCTGAGATGATGGAAAACATTAATTTAGGGAAGTTTTGGGAACATGTAATATTTCATGAAAAGCCAGTTAGAGGCATATTCACCTTGTAAGGACTATTTAAGCAAGGAATGCCCAGGAACTTTAATAAGATTAAATTTTAAAAACACACTTGTACAAACAAAGGATCTTGCGGCACAATAAAGACTAACTAATTTATTACAGCGCAAGATTGCATGGAGTAGAGGATGCCTTTTAACAGCCATATAATGGAAGGACAAGGGGGAAACTCACGACGCACAATCCAGTGATGTCACAGGAGGTGCCCATAACACTAGCGGCACAACAATCCCTACAGCTTTCAGAAACCCCAACTGCTGCTGGGAGGTGGGGAGAGAAGAGAGTCACATTTTCCCAGCAACTCATTACTGCAGTTTGAATGCCAGAAACATGTGATTTTCCCACAATGGAATGCCACCTAGATGGCTGCCAACAAGCAAATAATAACTGTGCATTCTCCAAGCAAAAAAACACTACACACACACACACACACACACACACACACACCAGTTTGAACTGCATCATATGTTACTTCATAACTGTACAAAGAAAACAAAACAGACTGTATTCTATAACCAGGCTGATCGGAGAATTTCTCTTGGTGTGTCTCAACAATAAACCTTTGACCAAATGTCTTTCACCCTGATGAAGTAGAGCCAAGTACCCAAGAAAGAAATTAGTGGCATAAAAAGTGTGACCTCTTTCTTCTTCCCAACTTCAGTGGTTCTGTCCTTTTCTTCAAGATGGGACAATCCTATGAGGGGCTATTCTGAGACAAAATGAGTCAGAGCAATTTGGGTTAAAGCAGTGATAGGCAATGCAAAGTCTGTAGGCACATCTGGACAGCCCAGGCTTTTCTCCCCAAGAAGACTGGAGTAACTGACCTGTAAATAAGTCATCATATGACAGCAGCACAGGCTGGGTGTGTCCTATGGCTGAGTCCTTATGCATTGCCTCTCCCTGGGCTACAGGACGATGGGAACCCACTCATTGGTAAACTGAAGGGTTCCAAGGTAACATAAGGAACTCATGCTTCTTCAGAGAAGCCTCCTAGTAACTGACCTCCAGCGTCTCCCATCCAGCATGGCTCTCCTTATGTTCTTATCCTTCTCAGAAGCACAAACTACACAGCAAGAAACAAAGCCAAGCAGCTCCACAGCTGCTCAGTCAATGCATTCAGCAACTCTCCTTCTCCACAACATATTCAAACTAATAAATACAGAATATTATTTCCCCACAGTGTACGACATAACTAGGGATAGAGCAGAGAGATGTCATGCTGGGAGACAGCACCCTCTCCCAGTTCCAGAACAGCATAAACCGTTCAGACGTTTTGCTCCCCTTCCATGGCTTATTTCAGGAAATTGCTTGTGACAAGACTATCTTAGTGGAGCAGCCTGCTTAAAAGGCTGCAGTGAACTGGGGCACCACATGGGTGCATCTGTATCTGGATACCTTACCAATGAAGTCACTGTGCTGCCTAGCAGAATAACAAAGACAGCAGTGCTTCACTGGTTCAGTTGCTGGTTGGGGTTCTCTTAGAAAACAAGACCCTCAGTGGGATAAAACTGTATTGGGTGGGTGGAGAGAAGGTGTTAACTGATTTTGCAAAGCCAAGTCCAGAGACAAAAGTGAAAGTGTGAACACACAGCAAGCATCAGGGGGTTGGACTCGATGGTCTTGTAGGCCCCTTCCAACCCTACTATTCTGATTCTATGATACCTTGGAAGAAAGACACTTGCTCCCAACAGAGCTCGCTCTCAGGCATTTCTCACTTCAACTGCACCATCTCAAGTTAACATTTCCCTCCATTATTTAACATTAAGTATTACCAAAAGTGCCACATAAGCAACTGAAATTTTATATGCCCTCTGTCACACCCTTTCACCTTCCCTGGCTGCCTCTTTTGCCAAGGAAGAATGGTTTGTGTTTTTGAGCACCATTCCCTATCTGGCCACCCCCAAGCTCCCTGGCTCTTAACTAGCCCTTGGCCATATGCCCTTCAGAGGTGAGTCAAGTGTTTGCTGAGCGAGGAAGGTGGAGGCTGCCAGGAACACTTTAACCTAAGCATGAGGTCTTGTAAGCATGAATCATAGCATCAGTTCTCCCACTAAAAAATGAACTTTGATCATACAAGGGTGACATTGCAAAATATGTAGGTGACATTAGACTTAGAATTTAGAATCACAGTGGAGACAATGATCCAATGAGTTCCTTAGAATGAAAAAAATCCTGTCCTTCATACACAATGGTTCAGTGTCTCTGTGGGTTATTCTACATTGTACAGGACTGCTCATGAACATTCTCCAAGTATGCTGTCCTAATAACTACACTTTTTAAAATAAAAAAGTAAAAACTATAATGTAAGACGAACTTCCTCAAAAAGATGTGGGAATCTTGTGCTACATTCTACAGCCTACCGGCTATACTGCTTGCTATAGCCAGCAGAGGTCAGGGCCAGAAAATAGATTTGTATAAGCAGAAATGAGTGAAGGAAGATAGACCGTGGTGTTGGAGGAAAATTCTGAGAGTGCCTTGGACTGCAAGAAGATCAAACCAGTCCATACTCCAGGAAATAAAGCCAGACTGCTCACTTGAGGGAAGGATAGTAAAGGCAAAACTGAAGTACTTTGGCCACATAATGAGAAGACAGGATACCCTGGAGAAGATGCTGATGCTAGGGAAAGTGGAAGGCAAAAGGAAGAGGGGCTGCCCAAGGGCAAGATGGATGGATGATATTCTGGAGGTGACAGACTCGACCTTGGGGGAGCTGGAGGTGGCGACAGCCGACAGGAAGCTCTGGCGTGGGCAGGTCCATGAAGTCATGAAGCGTCAGAAGCGACTAACGAATAAACAACAATAACAAAGCAGAAATTATCTTAGCAGTATTATTTTCAATTCCTTCCCTAATTATGACCAACATGGAATATGCCTTTTATTTCTATTCTTTGCTTTCTGTTCTTTAGCCAGTTACTGATCCATAAGAAGACCTCTCCTCTTATTCTATGACTGCTAAATCTGCTCAGGAGTCTTTGGTGAGGGACTCTATCAAAAGCCTTTTGGTAGTCCAAATATACAATGTCTACCAGATCACTCCTGTCCACATGTTTATTGACATTCTCAAAGAACTCTAAAAAGTTAGTGAGACAGGACTTATCTTTGCAGAAGCCATGTTGATTCTTTTTTGGCAGGGTTTGTCCTTCTATATTGTTACTAATTCTATATTTAATAATAGTTCTTTCAACCAATTTATCTGGAACAGAGGTTAAGCTAACTGGCCTGTAATTTCCCAGATCTCCCCTTGATCCCTTTTTAAAAATTGGTGTTACACTGGGCATTCTCCAGTCCTGTGGTAAGAGGCTGATCTTAGGGACATGCTACTTATTTTTTGTTAAAAGTTCAGCAATTTCAAGTTTGAGTTCTTTAAGAACTCTAGGATGGATACCATCTTGGCCCGGTGATTTAATCAATTTTCAATTTGTCAATAAGGTTGAGAACCAAGTTTTGTCGCCATTATTTGCCTCAATTTAGAAAAGGTGTTTTGGGGGGTGGAATGTCAATCATCTGAGATTTTATAGACCTATACCAGCCTTCTCCAGCCTGGTGCCTTCCAAATGTATTGGACTGCAACTCCCATAATCCCCCATTTCTAATAATGGTCAACCAGGTGCCTCCAGGAGGCATATCAGCAGGATATAAAGGGAACACTTCTCTTCTGTGGTTGTCCTTCCCCCAGCAAATGGAATACTGACCCTGAGCATGGACACTCCATATAAATATCCTGACTAATAGCCACGGACAGACTGAATCCCTTTTAAGGCCATCTAAAATTTATCTTGTGGCAATTAATTTCATACAGAATGATGTGTTGTGTGAAATACATTAGCTCAGAAAAAAATGACTAATGTGGAGGATGTGATCATTATACATGGTGTGCAGAAAATGGATATGGAGAAAAACTCTCTAGCCATTTCCCCAAGCTATGCATAACTTTAGACATAATACTAGAACCTGGGGTCTCATAATATTAGAACCTGGGGTCATCCAATGAAGTTGAGTGGTGGGAGATGCAGGGTAGATAAAAGGACTTTTACACAGACTAGTTAGAACTCTTTTATAGATAATAGTTAGAGCTATGGAATTCACTTCCAGGAGAGACAGTAGTGATGGCCACCAATCTCGATGGCTTTAAAAGGGGATTAGCCTTATCCTCCATGACTATCAGTGGCTACTAGTCCTGATGGCTTTATACTACCTCCAGTATCAGCCAAAACAATGGATGCATACTATTATCTCCAATGCATCCTGTGTTCTTCTCTCTCTCTCTGCCATTACTCAATTCTGTCACGTTTTTAAGCCTTGAAAATGCCAAAACCTGTCAGTCAGCAAAATTTTGCCTTTCTACCATACAACCCTTTTTCTGAGAAATTTTTATACTGAATATAGTGAATGCTGCATCAGTCCCTAGAGTGCATTACTAACAACCTCTTTATTGGCCATTTTTCTCTATTTGTGGCCATTTAGCTAATGCTAAATACAAGGGGGAAATTCTGCTATTAAGTATGGCAAGAGGTTGCTGGTTAGACTCCTTTCATGACTGTTCTTTTTTGGCATACACATGACTGCAACAATGAGGGAGGGGGGAAATAAGGTACTGGTTTCCTGTTTATACCCATTTCCTTTGATGTTCTCAAACTGCAATGCTTTTTAATGAATAGCTATCGTATACCAGAGAATCCCTCTCTCCAGTTGGATTCTGCACTCAGGAGGCAGTTTAATGACCATTTACAGGCATAAAATTCAACTGAAGTCAACAGGACCACCCTGGCGGAAGCAGTTGCTAGCCAAGGTAACATATGTCTTAATTTGAGCCATAATTTACTAGGACTCCCAATACCTTCTTTCAGTGCAAGGACTAAACCTTGGAATCATAAAGGATAAAGCTATCAGTGGCTATTAGTTATGATTGTCTATATATTGCCTCCAGTATCAGAGGCAGTATACCTCTCAATACTAGTCGTTGGAGAACACGAGTAGGAGAGGGCTAGGGCCTGATGCCCTGCTTGTGGGCTTTCCAGAGGCATCTGTTTGGCCACTGTGGCAACAGAACCCTGGCCTAGATAGGACTTTGGTCTGATTGGGGATGACTCTTTTTATGTTCTTATGTTCTCAAATATGTGGATGAACTGAATGCCTGCAAAAATGTGCAGTTTTTCCTTCACCACCATACAACCACAACCACTCCTATGTATCGGGGACTTATTTGCAGTCTTTACAGGCTGCCCTATAACAAGGTTTTCAGGGCAGCTCACAATTAGAAATAAAACAATTTTAAATTCAACAACAACAACAATAACAACAACAACAGTATAAATACAACAGTATAAATACAGCATTAAAACATTCACAGAGAGTTAAACAAAACAGCTTTAAAAACCTGTGAAAATATCTTTGCCCAGTGCTGAAATTAAATCAAGGCAGACACTGAGCAAGCCTCTTTAGAGAGGACAAACTTGATGGGGGCACTCATGAGAACAGCCTCCAAAAAAAGATTTCAAAGTCCAAGCAGGTGTAAGTTAAGAGAAGCATTCCCTGAAGTACCTGTGTCCCAAGCTATGAAGGGTCTTAAAGGTCAAAACTAGCACCTTGAACTATGCCAAGAAACGTAATGGGAGCCAGTGAAGATGGCGAAGCACTGGTATGATGTGCTCATATTGTCCAGTTCCACTTAGGGATCTCACAGCCATGTTCTGAACTTATTTCATTTTTATACTGGCCAATAGTCAAAGCTCTCTGGGCAGTTCACAAAATTAAAACCACAAAAATACAACAGAAAAAACAATATAAAATATAATAGATTAAAACTACAGAATAAATATGCAACCGGAGCAAAACCTAGCAGTAGTGCAGATATTTAAAATGCAATAGCAGGTTTAAGACAGCAGAGCTAAAAAACTGGAATGATAAAATGCCTGGGAAAATAAAAAGGTCTTCACCTGGCACTGGAAAGAGTACAATGTAGGCACCAGGAGAACCTCTCTAGGGAGTTCGTTCCACAATTGAGGTGCCACAGCAGAAAATGCCCCTTTCCTGGTAGCCACCTGCCTTACCTCTTTTTAGGGTCTTAGGGTCTGGGCAGGTGGATATAGGAGGAGGCGATCCTTCAAGTAACCTGGCCCCAAGCCATTTAGGGCTTTGAATGTTAATACCAGCACTTTGAATCGGGCCCAGAAAGGGACTGGCAGCCAGCGCAGCTGGGAAAGTACTGGCTTAATATGATCTTGTTGGCCAGTCCCTATTAACGATCTCGCTGCCCTGTTTTGGACCAGCTGAATTTTCCCGACCATTTTCAAAGGCAGACCCACGTATAATGCATTGCAGTAATCCAGATGAAAGCTTATCAGAGCATGGATACTTGGGCCTCCAATGACAAAGATGGCTGAACACCACTTGTAGTACTTCCACTGTGTCTGGACTGAGGTTCAGTTTATTGGTCCTCATCCAACCCATTACTGCTTCCAGGTATTGTTTTAGCACTCCTGCTGCCTCACCTGGATTAGACGAAAAGATCAGAGTTCGGTCATCCACATACTGATGACAGTTCACTCCAAATCTCCAGTTGACCTCTCAGCAGTTTCACATTGATGTTTAAAAGGCATGGGAGATAAAAAAGAACCGTGCAGGACCCAAAGCATAAACACCAAGGTGTTGAGCAGAAATTCCCCAATATCAACTTCTGGAAGCAGCCATCCAGGTATGAGTGGAACCACTAGAAAACAGTACCCTGAACACCCAGCTAAGAAAGGATCTCCAGAACGATACCGTGGTCAAGGTATCAAAAGCCACTGAGCAGTCCAGGAGAATCAACAGGGTCCCAAACTTCCTGTCTCTTTCTTGGAAAAGGTCATCCCACAGGGCACTCAAGGCAGTTTCCATGCCAATATCAGGTCTGAAACTTGATTGAAATGGACAAAGAAAATCAGTTTTATCTAAGAGTGTTCAGAGTTGGCTAGCAACCAACCACCTGCTTAACCACCTTGTCCAGGAAGAGAATGTTAGCCACCATCCAATAGTTGTTCACATATTCCCTTTGCAAGTCAGGGTTCTTCAGGAGTAGTCATACTACAGTCTCTCTTGGAAAGGCATTTACAAACTCATGCACCCAGCCAGACACTCTTTCCCTGCTAGACATAATAAGCGAAGATGGGCTAGGGTTGAGCATACAGATGGCTGGACTTGGCTAAGTATCTTGTCTATTTCCTCAGGCCTTAATGACTGAAGTAATCCAACCAAATTGGACCAAATGGTGTCCTGGTCACCTTCTGCAGCTGATCTGCATTTCCCATGGTATCCAATTTGTGGTGGATGTGAACAATTTTATCTTTAAAATGTTGGCAAACATTCACAACATGCTACCAAGGGTTCCTTCACATCTTTTACTGGGCCAGACTGCATGAGTCCCTGAACCCCTTGGAAAAGACTTAAAAGGGCAATGCTTGTGCAGGTCAAAGGGTGAGCCCTCACACTTCTTATTTTAAAACTGAAGCATGCTCTAGAAAAATGTATTTTCTGAATAATGACTGCTGATACTAAAACCATATTTTGTTTACACGCCCATCAATAACAAAGCTGGAAGAGGATCTCTTCATTGGAGGGAAGGTTTGGTTTTAGTTGTTTACAAGACAAGAATGCTGGACAATTTATCAACCCCCTCAATGTAACTGTTACAGGGTTTATGGAAGCCACACTCTATGTGCCTCAGCTGCGCCATCTGCCAAGCAGAAACAAGAGCAACCATTCAGCAGCGGCAGAGCAGTAGTGGTCCGCTTGAGATCTTGGGAATGTCAGCTTTCACCTTTGGAAAAACCTTTGTCATTGTGGAAACCAACTTGAATACACAAGGGTGTTGTGTTGAAAATAATCTGGGCTAGAAATAAGGAGGCTAGAAATAAAGAGATCTGCATTAAACATGCTTTCAAATGTCATGATTTTTTAAGTCTCCCTTGAGATGTTCAGGGGAGAATGATTATTCATGCAGAGCATGCTAGACTATCTGTAAATTGATATGCAAACAGGCTATAGCCTTCCAGGTGTGTGTGTGTGTGTGTGTGTATGTGTGTGTGTGTAGATAGATAGATGATAGATAGATAGATAGATAGATAGGATAGAGATATATATCTCCTGCATGGGTGTCCAGGCTGCAATAACCTGGAGAACTACAGTGATGGGAGCCAAGAGAGAGAAATGGACATTCTGTGTGGATAACAAGCTGAAAAATAGCAAAGATTTCTCTACACATTTAACATTTTCAAGGAAGATAAAATTCTCCTTGGTGGTGCTAGTATAATAGAATAAACAGAACAAAATCACAGCAAGACCCTTTCTATCCAAGATTCTGAGACATCTCTACAATACACAGGCCAAGTGAAATAGAAGGTTAATAGGTGCTGAAGCATTGTTGTCTCTGTATTCTGGCACAATGAATTTATAATTAGAACAGGAATGCTTTCATTAATATTACTCAGATGCTACAGGGCCTTCAAAAGAAGCCTTCAGTCATCCCCCCCTCCCCAGTGCCTGCGAGGTCTGACTGAGAATGCTAAATTTTTAATCTTACCAACTCTGCAACTGCAGAAAATTCCTCCTCCACAGAACACTTAACATTAGAAGCCTGCAATCGATAGGGATAAAAATAAACTGAAGCGACTTCCGCACTCTCACTTTTACATGCTGGAATTAGACAGATGGGCTTGACTGAGGGAAGGCAGAGATTGGGAGATGCTCGTTTCACATCCTCCACAGGAAGGAATCTTGTGGTTATAAGAAGTGCAGGGTAGGGCCTGATTCCCAGCCTTGCCATTTGCTTGCTGTGAGAGTTTGGGGATCTTCTCATCCCCTTTGGCACCTCATCTTACTTACCCATGAAGTGGAGACACGTTGCCCACTGGTGGAAGTGAAATATCACAAGGTCCCCAGACACAAGGAGGCAGGGAAATATCCAAAAATTTCACCTCACTGTGAGAGGAGGATCAGTCGCAGTTTGCTGTAGTATAAAGGTGAAAGACTACCTTGGGAATTCTGAGCTCAGGAGCTGCCTACATTGCTTGCTCTGGGAAGGATCTCTGTTGGGGGGCGGGCAGTGGTGGCAGCAGAGAAATATTTGAGGGGGAAAGGCCTTTTAGAACTGGATTGTAAGGTGTACTGCAGCACAGTAGGAGCTGTAATACAATGAATGGACTGAACACATGTACACAGGACTGAATAACAAATCATGGCACTTGGCTTGCTAAACACCAAATCCAGCTATTTCACAATCTCAGGTCTGTCTCGTTCTCTCCCCTGCACCCCCGGGTTGGTTGGGACAAGCTATTTTTGCTCTACCTAGCTCCCTGTTTATGGTCATGATTCAGAGTCTTTGCTGCTATCCTCTCTATGGGGAGGGTCCATAGCTTGCTGGGAAGGCACATGATTTGCACAAGGTCCCAGGTCCAATCCCTGGCATCTCCAGGTAGGGCTGCAAAAAATCCTAACTGAAACCCTGGAGAGCTGCTACTACCAGTCAGTGTCAACAACACTGGGCTAGATGGACCAATGGTCTGACTCAGTATAAGGCGGCTTCCGATGTCCCTAAGGCATCACTTCCCTCCTTTGCCTTTGTCACTCATATAGCCCCTTGACAGCAAGTTCTGTAAACAGAACTGGGCAAATTAACTATCCAGCAGAAGTAAACTGACTCACTTGTGTAGCGTATTCCAGTGGCCAAAGTGTGTTTTCCAGATGAAGATGACTTTCAGGCTTTGAGGATTTGCTAAGGGAGGCCCACGCTGTAGTGAGTCTCCAAAGTCCTGGAGACAACTGCACTATTTTGGGCATGTTTGGGGCCTGCCTTCCTGCAAAGCAAGAAGCATATGCAATAAGAAGGTTGAACTCTGATCCCGAAGTGCTGATGCTCAACAAAAGAGATATGACACAAGCTGGGCACTCTGCCTGCCTTCTGGCCTTATGATACCCAAGGAAGACATGGAAAGAAGTTTGCTGAGGGAGGGACATTTTTCAGTCCAAGCCACTCTGTCCTAGACCTACTAAACAGTGCTGGCTTTGGTAACAGCTATAAGAAGAATGGTTGAGATATCAAAGTGCCACCAGTTGACAAGCATCTGCTCCTATTTTCTAACACACAAGCTTGCGCCCATTCTGGTTGATGCTCAAAGCAAGTAAAGTCTATGGGAGAACAAGAAGAAACAGCACACAGGAGACTTCAAAGGCTTATCTCCCAAAGACTAACCAGAATGGGACTACGGGCAGTCTTGTCAAAAGACAGCACCACTTAGAAGAAAAGGCCTGCAAGCTAGAGAATTTTAACTAGCAGCCTGGGTTGCTCATCTGAAATGCAAATTCTTAAAAGAGTTTAAATATACTGAAATCTCAGCATAGATGAATTAAATCCTCATGCTGCTCCTCAAAGAGACTGACTTCAACTGACAATCACATGAACCAGCCATCAAGAAAAGCAACTACACAAATAAGGCCTGCCTTTGGATACAGCAGCAGGATGGACTGATTTAAATGAAGGCAATTTAAAATCACTGATTTAAATCATGTTTTCCATTTTGAAATAAAATGTATTTCCTGAACAAGCAGGCATACTAAAGATAGGTCTCTATAACCAATAAAATATATTTGTTTGCAGCTAAATAGAGCCCTTATGCAACCTAGGAGGATAATCTCAAAGAAGAGTCCCCATCCTTTTGGCTCAGCAGGTATATTTAGGAAATTGAGAGAGTGTTGTGGACACTCGCACAAAACAGCTGTCACAGGAGGGCCTGCCTATTCACAAAATTGCTGCCATGGTGGGCATGGCTGGTCACAAAAGTCCATTTCCAAGAAGCCAAACTGATAAGACTAAAAGTAAAGTAACATCCCCAAGAAACACAAAACTGCTATTTTGAATCCACAGTTTTCTGCTCTAACCTCCATTTCACAAAAGGCAAATGGGAGGTCAGAGAGAAGTAACTGTAGCCCAGAAGCTGAGTACAAGGCCGAGGTGGGGGCTGTGTCCCAAATGCCAAATCACATATTTGCTTCCACAAGCCACAAGAAAATACCAATTTCACAGAAAGCAAACTGGTAATGCTCAGAGAAAACACACACAGGCAAAACACCCACTACACACCCACAGACAACCCCTCCCCACCTGGAAAAACATAGATCATGCCAAAGCAAAAGAACCCCCATCTCCCTCCCTCTCTCTCTCTCTCTCTCTCTCTCTCTCTCACACACACACACACACACACACGGGAGTACAGGCAAAAGACCTTCTTTTGCTCCTCACCACCTGCTCTAGGCCCCCTCCCTCAGGATGCTCCCTGTCTCCCTGAGTCCCACAGGACACTAGCTATCACCTTCCCAGCTTACCCTTAGCTTTTTTCTGGGCAGCTATGCGTACCTTCAAAACAAAACTGGTCTGCAGACACACACCATTTTTTATTTTTTAAGGATGGTTTGGGGACCCACATGGGACCCAGAGGCATTTTTAGAAATAAACATAGTATTGGAGGCTGGCACTTCACTTTGCCGCAAACCTGCTTCCCAGTTTAAAAAAATAAATAAATGTAAAACTAAAATAAAAATCTGGAGGGGCAAGAAACCTGGTAGGCACCAAAACAGGGATCTAGAGGCACACTGGTACCCACAGGCACCACATTGGAGACCCCAGATCTCAATCCTTTGGTCATGTAACTCACTTGCCTTTTGGACTGCAGAATTATGCCAACTTCAAGACAAGTGACAAATTTGTGGTTGGCTGTCTCATATATCCAGAAATGATGCAAGATCACTTACTTGAAAGCTGAGGGTACAACCATAAGAATGTTAGTGCAGCCTTCCTGGATCAGGCCAAAGGACTATATAGTTCAGCATCATGTTTGCACAGTGGTGAGCTGAATGCCCACAAGCAGTGCCAGAGGACAAAAGACTTCCTCCACTGTTCTTCCCCACCCCCATCTCTGCAACCTTACATGCACATAGTTTGAAATAAATCCCACTGAACAAAATGGGAAACATGCACATAGGATAGGGCAAGCGTTGAGAACTTTCCGAAAGCAAGGGATGGGAGTTATTGGATGAAATAACATTTCACCCTATGATGGAAAGTAAATTCCACACTGTTATGGTTGGTAGAGTAAAAAAAAAATGTGCACATTGCTGAGCTCCAAGTTTGAGGGGACAAGGCTATCAATGGCTACTAGTTCCGATGGCTATGTGCTACCTCCAGTACCAGAGGGAGTGAGCCTATGTACATCAGTTGCTGGGGAACATGGTGGGAGGGTGCTGTTGCGCTCATGCCCTGCTTGTGGGTTCCCAGTCGACAGCTGGTTGGCCACTGTGTGAACAGAATGCTGGACTTGATGGACCCTTGGGCTGATCCAGCAGGGCTCTTCTTATGTTCTTAAGATAGGAGCACAACACTGCCCAGGTGGATTCAGTGGATGATCCTGATGAGATACAGGATGGCATCTCCTGGATGTTAGCACTTGTGCCAACTTGCTAGTTACTGGAACCAGTAAAAACCCACTATAATACATATATTGATTTTATTCAGGTCAGTTCCCACCCCATATTGTCCTCTTTTACAAAGAAAAGTAGCTTTTAACTCTATGAAGCACATTTATGGTCATGATTCAGCTTTAAAATATCGTGTATATGCATGTCTGTATTACATTCGTATTTCTTTTTAAACCAGGTTACTTTTTAAGACACATTTACTATAGCTGAAAACCAATAATATTAGAATAATCCTATTTACATGAGAAAGAACACCCATTTTTAAATCATTCTCATGCACTCTGTGTAGAAAAGCCACATGAAAAAATGAGCCACAGTACATCCAACTCTGTCCCACTTGGAATAAAGGGGTTAAATCTGCTGTCAGTTGCCCAACGGAGTTTTGGCAAAGTCTACCAAGTGTAACAGTAAGACCCATAGCTGACTTGGAAACAAGCATGTATGTAAACAGGAAGGACAAAAGAGGGGGTGGGAAAAGCTGACTAGAGACTGCAAAGGATGTGCTGTCATCTCTTGCATTTGGTTTCAGAAACTGAGACAGAAAGATCAACTGAAAAGATTCTGATCACCTGAGGGGTAGGAAGAGGGCAGAAAATAGACTGGGGAGGCAGAATACACTGCACAAAATCTGGGTGGCAGGAGTTTGGACCTCCCCCCACCCCACTAAAAAAGGAAAGAAGTTTCAACAGGCTTCCCCAAATTTCACCAGATTTACACTAGGGACAACAAAGTACTATTGATTTAAAATTCTCACTTGTTATCTGGCTGGTTTATTACTTTGCAGACCTGGAAGCTGCAGATGCTTTTCAGGTCAGAAGTTATTTCATAATTTCTTACAGCATTTGTGACTTGAAATGTATTCTCATAAAAAGGACCAATTTAGCCAAATGTTCCCTACAATGAGATAGTGAGAGCCCTGAGCAAGGGCTTTATTCTCTGGTATCACACAGAATCCCACGAGGAACTCAATAAGTCCATTTTACACATGTGAAAGGAGCAAAAGCATGTACGGACCACAGAGGGCGCAAAGCAGGAGACAGGCCAAGTCTGTGAAACTCAATTCTAGTGGTCACTGGCTTTTAACAGATCAAGAAACTGTATCATCTGCAAAGTCATCTCTCTCCCAGAAACGGATGCAAAGGCATACAGTTACCAAAGCTTGTAGCCCAAGTTAAGCCAGGCATCTTTCTTAAAATTTCCTGTCCACCCGCTAAAGCTTATTCTGATTTTCTCTGTTTATGGCACCTATTTAAAGTTTATTTGGGAGCAATCTGTTTGGCTCTTTACTACAAGAAATAGCACTGACCTGCCAAAGAGACTATATGGCCTGGGCAAATTCCACAACAGTCTTCTTCTGCAATGTGGATCGGAAAACCCATCTTGCACTTCCTCCCTGGGGCATAATCCATCTTCCCTCACTGTATAGTATAAATCCTGGAATCTAATGTGGACAATTCTAATTTATTCTTATTGATCCCTTGTTTGGCTGTGTACAGGGACAGGTGAGGAACTGCCCTGGCCTACAGCTGCCAGCATACACAGATTGCTGGAGCCATGCATGGATTGGACAGCATACTGCTCTAGGGCTGCTGCCGCGACCACCACCACTACAAGTATCCAGAGCTGCTGGGAAACAAAATCCAATTCCTAGGCACCAGCTGTCACTTTGGGGAAGTAGGAAATCAAAGTAGACACCAGTATCAATTTTCTAAGAATGGGGAACCAAGCATTTAGGATTTTTCTAGAGCTCTTTATTATGTTCAGCTCAGTGACTTCTCTCTCCCTTTGATGCAAACCTCCCATTTCCATTGCAGGTCACCATTGGCATGAAAAATGCACACAAGTAGAGAATTCATGCCTTGGACTCTGCTGCTCCTCTACAGCATACAACCAGAGAGTTGCTTTGAATTTTTTTACATGTGAATCCCCAAGGTCTAGGTGAAAGAGTAGAACATGCATGCAATTTTGAGGGCTATAAAAGCTTTTCCCATTCGCCTTCAGATGGTTCCTGGGCCCATATTGGATTCCAGGATTTACACTATACAGACTTGTACAACTTTTAATTTGGAATGCATATCTCTGGTTGTCATAAGCCCCTGAGTATGCAGTGTTATATTTAGCATAATGTGAAGGCCTAATGTGAGGGGAAGTGGGAAAGAGAGCAAGTTAAGGGAGGAATAAAGGGCAACAGCAGTAAAAACAACAGCAACAACATCATATAGATGTCTTAACACCGAAGTGAAGGAAGCTCCAAAAGCAATGTTTTATCCCACTTACTGCAAAATATGGGGCTCCTGCAAAATGAAAGCATCCATGAACAGACACAGCAGCACAAGCACAAGCAGATGGAAACCTCACAGCACCTTACAGGTGCTGTGGGGGAAGGTGCCACTTCCTGGTCCTGTAAAAAGACTTTCATTTTCAAGAGTGTATTCCCAAGTACACAGCCAAACAAAGGATCAATAAGAATAAATTAGAACTGCACAGACGGTGAGGGAGGATGGATTATGCCCCTGGGAGGAAGCACAAGACAGACCCCGCTTTTCTTATTCACAGACTCACGTGTGGACTGTGACTCATTCTTACCGTGGGCACTGTAGCACATAAAAATATTTGTGCTTTAGCAAATGTCAGTTCAGATGGAAGGAAGTGGGTTTTACCTGAGCACAGCCAAGGTTCAGAGGAAGACATTGCAGTGTATGGCTGGAGCCCCAGCTTCTACAGGCAGCCATGCATACTGGAAGAAATCAGGGAGGGGTTCTATGTAGGGAGAGCACCAACAGAGCTGGGTAATGGCAGCTAATATAAAATCATAAAGCATACAGACAAAATGAAGGAGGAGGAGAATGGGCTAGGAGCCAGAGGAATATGCAGACACACTAAAAGTGTAGTACATAGTTAGCATAAAATAACTGACAGGGGGAAGGAGGACAAGACATGTGGTCTTGCCCAGTCAAAGGTAACAGGTTGCCACATAGGCCAGCAGGCAGGGGTGGGGAGAGTGTGTTGGAGCTAGCAGGACCAAAAGGACCACAGGATACAAAGAGGACTAGAAAAGGGGTCAGGCTGATAAGCCAAATTGGTGCTGCTTCAGAAGAAGAATTGGGGGAAGGGTATAAGGGAAAAGAACCTGTGTGAAATTCTCCTAACAAAAATAAGATGAATGGTAGCATTTCCTAATGAAATGGACAGCAGAAGCCTCAAATACTCCACACATATGGGAAGTTCTGGGAAAACATACACCATGTGCCTGAAATGTGATGCTGTCTCCCAGAAACTGGATTCTGTCTCCTACAAGGATGAAATATTTTTCCAGCCCTGAATATTGAACTGGCATGACTGGTCACCTAGGCTGATGTCCTCATGACAGAACGAAGGTGTGTGGATCCTAGTGCTACCCATTTAAATGCCCCTTCCATTGTAGAACCTGGTGCACCTACAAGTATCTTAACACACAGTCCATGAAAAATCTGAAGGACTGTGATTCTTTGTTTATGCTGTTTAAAAGGGGGATGACTTATAATAGGTTTTCATGGTACTTGCTCATTCAGGTCACCTTCACATCCATTTAAAGGCAAACAGGAACTTCAACTGAACTTCTAAAAGGCATCTTGGCAAAAGTAAACCTTTCCTAGCTTGGCCAACTCCACCCCCATTAAGAGGGTCTTCAAGCTTTTGTCTAAATGAGACTGATCGATGCAGCCCTAAACATTCAACAGCAATAATTTTAGGAAGGGTTCAGATATTCAAAATGACATGCACCCTGGGTTACCATTTGGTATGGGGACAGGTTGCGTGAAGACAATTTTGAATCCCTGAACAAGCCTCTAGATTAGATATGGAAGTCTGGACTGTCTGTCACAGCTAGAAAAATCCCAGACACCTGGTCACACAGTTGCATAAGATTTCTGACACATTTTCTATCCCTGCACATGCTCCTAAAAATTATCATTTTGCCAAAGAACCTGATGCATTTTTCTTAGATATACTGTGCTGCCCATCAGGAAATGAAAAGAAGCACCTTCCATCCCTCATCTCTAAACAGAAAGCTAGAGGCTGGGAAGTATTTGACACTGTTCATAAGAGCAAGTGGGAGCAACTGAGTTCATAAGAGCAACTGAGGTTAGCTCTCAAGTTCTTCCTCTCAAACCTTTCAGAAAGGAAGCTGCTGGGGTCAGGAAGAGTGGCCAGCACCCCTTCTACCCCCAACAGCCAGCTGCTCAATGTCAAAATTTCACAGATGGCAGAATAATCTGTGCTGCACTTTCTAAGGATGATGTGTGCTGGCCCAAGTACACTGTACTAGCATTATAGGGTGCGGCTCAGAAGGAAGAGGTCCTGATACTCATTTAATTCTCTCTATGGTTGCTAGGTGAGAACAGCTTCTTGGCTTTTCCCCCTTTTTTAAAGGCAAAAGGACTGAAGTTATACAAATGAAGAAAGACCCAAGCAGAACAGCTCATTTGAGTCCACAGCTGCACAGATGGTACTGAAGCCAACAACAGAAATGCACACAAGTAACAGTTTCATACACCAAGGCATTTCTCAATAAGCCAGCAACTCGCTTCTCATGGATTCTCCAGCCAATTAAGCAACTGGTGACTAACAAGCCTGTTCCCATGGAAGCCAGTTCACAGCAGCAGCCGGGTGAGCAACCCAACCATGTTCATATTCCGGGGGGGGGGGGGGGGGAATAGCTGACAGTTCATCTGATTCATCAAGCATTGCTAACCCACTAATTAGTATCACAAACATGTTTAACGATTAGCACAGGGGAGTCCGAAACACAGCAGCAGTTTTGTAATGGCAGGGAAATCAACTGGAGCTGCCTTTCTCCTCATGCCACAAAAGTATGGCTCAGGTGAGCAGAGCAAGGTAGGTTACAGCATAATGCTTTTCTTTCAGGAATGCTTCCAAAACCTGAGGGGGTGTTGTTTAAACTCAGTGCCATATTTTTGCTAAAAACAGGCAAGTTCTGGGGTCAGGCAGCTCCTGACTTTTGGGTACTAGGTGGGAGACAGAGTTATGAAGATGTGACACCACTTCCACTGTGGATGCCAAGGTGGCATATCACCAACACAACACTGAAGGTGACCCTTATTATCTGCAGCAGTTTTCCATGAAATATATTTGGGCTGGAAAAAACAATCCCAGCAAGCATCAAAGATCATGATCCTGGCACCTAGGCAACTGAAATATGTTTTCAGCACAAGAATCTGTTATACTAAGTGCAGATGTGAATTCCTGAAAGTCTCAAATGACCTTTATTCCCAAGCTTCTAGCCCTTGCGATGTTAAGAGGTCTGTTTCAAAACCTCCAGGCAGTGTACTGTAGATAGCTCTAGTGTTCTAGACCCTACATAATAAACCATTGCTTCATTATGGCCTCCAGTCAGGTTCTCCTAAACGTAATACCCCCATTAGATCTCAGCAGAAATCTCAGCTAAGGCATGCATTTATACTCTTAGCTTTAGGCAAAGCTCTCCCTCCTTCTCTCTCTCTCCCTCCCATGTGTGAAATAGTGATAATAGTGCTGGTCTCTCAGGTTGTTGTAAAGAAGGCTTTCATTTGAAGAAGCAGAGAAAACAAACATTTCCCTCATCACCTGCAATTAGAGATGAAAAATTTCGGGGGGGGGGGATCCTTGAGGGTGTGTGGAAAAAAATGGACATTTGGGGGGGGGGAATGAAAATAAGCAATACTTATTGTTTTAGTGCTCTTTACATATCTATTCAATTTGTTGCTTTAGGACAGCCTTCCCTAACCTGGTGCCTTCCAGATATTTTAGACTTCAACTCCCATCAGCCTCAAGCAGCATCGCCAATGATCAAGAATACTAAGCACTGTAGTCCAAAACATCTGGAGAGCACCAGGTTGGGGAAGGCTGCTTTTAAGAACATGAAACAGCCTTTATGTTTCTAAAGTTATATTATGTATAACTTGATTTGCTCATTAAATTATCATTGTATTTCAAAACGTTTAAAAGTAAACTCAGTACATGTGTAATTATTGTCTGACTAAACAATACTACTAAATTTAATATACCAAACATGGTAATTTTATGATCAAACCAAGTTATATATAATATATTTTAGATTCCTGTTTAATGTCTGACCAAAGGGAACTTCATCAAGTAGTCCCTGAAATATCTCAATTAACCTAGAAGATAGAAGAAGTAGGAAGAACTGGAAGCAGAGGAAGACTGGTGCACAGCATCTGTTCCTGTTTGTAAGGAAGTTTAGGAAAATTCCTAAACCCATTTCTGTTTTCGGGTGGAGTTGATATCTGATCTGAAGACAAAGCTATCAAGATTTTATTTAGCTGGGAAAGACTCCACTTAGGAATGGTGTGCAACCATATTTAATTTAAGAACTTTAAGCAATCTCAAACTATTATTTGAAGAGTGATATTTTATTAACTTTTGTAGATAATTTCTGTTAATTAACACCTTTTTTTAATTTTGAAAGGCTGTCTCTAGCGGTAGTATCAATCCAATGCCTACATGATAGGAAGTAGGCTGAGTTTCTTTTAGGTAGAAGGGGTTTATTCTAGTGGCAGCAGTTAAAACGTTTTATAGATGAGGCAGCATTTCCTAGTGGTGAGGTCTGACTGAGAAGTTTATTAAAAACTGTGGCAGTGAGTTCTATAGACCTAAGCCTCTGAAGTTAATTTTTTAAAAAGGAACATAGGTGGGATAACCCACATGCTGTTCCATCACATCTGGTGACAGTGGTGGGATAACCCACAGTGTTTTTTCACATGTGGGTTTTAGATTAAAACTACAGAATCTAACCAGAGCAAGCCCAGAAACACAGGACTCTATAGAACAAAACCCAAAATGTCAAGAATGCACACTTTCTTCCATATTATGATGTGGTGACTCTACTCACATGTTGGGAACTGAGCATGCCTTGGGGCATCCCTAAATGTCTATCAGTAAAAGATACATTAGATCAATAATTTTAATAAGGAATGGATGAAATAAGTATACTGGGAATCTTACAAAGAGGATTTAAAAAACCACATTTTCTCCATGGCTTAATTATTTCCAGGCATTTTGTATCTCTAGTCTTTCTATAAAAGTCTTCTTATTACATAGGCTTATTCTTATTACAATGCTAAAAGATAACATTTCGTAGTCCAAAGCTGTTCAATTTTTTGAACCCCCCACCACCAAATGGTCCGAGGGGGGGAACGTTCCCCCCACTCCCTGAATTTTTCTGTAGCTTTTTTCCCCTGGGTCTTCACATCTCTATTTGGAATGGAGGTTAATATCCTCCACTCCCAAGTTCCATGATCCCATGTATTCACTGCGGTAAACAGCAATGTAAAATTTAATTTTTCACTAGAGGTAACCAAAGCTTAGACCTAGTTTTCACCAAGGTTGTAAAAACCTGTGTCTGAGCTGCACCACTTCAGATTGCAGGTGTGCGTGTGGGGGTGTCACATGAGGAATGTTTCCCCATGTAGAGAACTGGCATGCCAAAGAGAAGGATCTAGCTTTGCATTCTCCAAGCATGCTAGCTTTCTATGTGTAGGGATTTATTCATTTATTTTGCATAGAAGGTTATGCCATCAAGTCAGCCTCCACCTGCAGCCTGAAGTGACGCAGCCTGAAGTGATGCAGCCCAGACACAGGTTGACCACCTCATTGATAACTAGGCCTTAGTTATAGTAGCTGCACAGGTAAGAACCAGGCATGTGAGAAGTACATTTTTATTTTTGAAATTCCATTTTTCCCACCTCCACCCTTCCATTTTCTGTTTATTTCCAGACACTAAAGAGAACACTAGACTTGGATCGGGGCATAAAGCACAACTGGAATGTCATTACTGATGGCACAGGAGATCTGCACTGCTGCAACATCTTGGCAGATAAACATGGGACAGCTACACCATTTCTCTCATTCAAGACACCACCAGCTTTCACACTGCAAGAACCACACACCTCTGACAAATTCTTAGCTTGAACCAGCCATCCTCTACTCCCTTCTCTTCCTTAAAGAAGAACTGTAAAATACAGGCTACAGGCAAAACGAGGAAGGGGGGAACCCACCCAGGCAGCTTACAAGACAGCAGTTTAATGACAGGGCAGAATCTGCAGCTGCTAGAATGACAGGCAAAAAAGCAGGTTAATGATTAATCTTCCACTGATGCATCTAAGGGCAGCAGTTTTCAGATTACCACACACTGGGTTTAAATTGCATTCTGCCTTCTGAAGATTTCCCCCACAGTTTCCATTGAATGGGGTATTCTCCCTACCTTCCTATGGTAACCAACTGTGAAATCTTGAGCTGTGCTGGTAAACAACTGCTGCATTCCACTCTGCTCCAAAGATAGCCAAGCTTGACTGACCCAATGACTGCCCATAGTATTTCGCTCACTCACATCTCAGGAGAGCACTGGAACAGGTTAACAGTTGGAAGCATTCCCCAAGATCCTTTGGTGTAACATCCAAGAAATACAATGTCTTTTTTTCTTCACCTATTACTGTGGAGTCCCTTTGCTTAAAAACACTGAAGTATGGAGAAGCTTTAAGACAGTGCCATTGGCATTCATTTACCCCCTCAAAACTATAAGATAAATTACTAACAGCAGTTAACAACAGGAATGTTGAACTTGGACTTTAGTTTTAAATGACACAGCAGCCATCGAACACTCTAGATAGCTATGGCTTTACTTCAGCTATAAAATGCAAAGAATGACAATCTACTCACAGTTTTGTTGCAAGGATGAAGAGCCCTAAACATTGCAACACATTCTACGTTCTTAGTATGATACACAAGAGAAACCCCTAAAAGCCTAGACATAAGGCCACAATCGCTTACCTTGGCTTAGTTTGAAGACCCTGCTCACAATCTGCCACATAAAACAAACTTTTTGTGTTTTGTGTATGTGACTGAAATGAGATGAAGACTTGCCAGGAAAACTGGAGAGTGGATAATCTATGTTTTGCAGTCTCAGAGCGCTCTCTCTCTCTCTCTCTCTCTCTCACACACACACACACACAGAGCCTACAGCCAAACATTTGAATGATACGTTCCAACTGATATTTGAGATTCTTCTTCCTTAAGCTCATGCCCACTTCTTTGGGTTCCCTGGACCACAGACCTCCAATGTTTCTTTTGTGTTCACTCCACTGTGTTGACTAGCCATTTTTCCTTCTCACTCATTCTCTATCAACTTATTTCCTTCTTCCTATGCTCATTGGGAAGCTAAGGGATCCTGCAACATTGAAGTGCTTCTGCCTTATTGGGGGGAGAGTTAACGGGATTCCTGAAGCAGGGGACTGAATGTGTGCTTAACATTTGTATTCCACCCTTCTAAGGAGCTCAGGGGAGTCTGTATGGTCCTTCCGTTTTATGAACACAAAAGCCCTGAGAGTCTGTGAGTGGCCCTGGGTCACCCTGTGTGCTTCATGGCTAAGTAGGGACTTGAAGTCAGGTCTCCCTTGGCCAAAAGCAGCACTCTGCTGCCGCCACCACCACCACCCAGTCTCTGGCTAGCATGGGAAAGGCGGGAACTGGCATTCTGTCACTCAGTGTACATAACTGGCTGCTCCTCCTGGCAGAGAAGAGGTAGGGAAGGTGGGAGTTGCTTGACCTTCCTCCCCATCCTCTGTAACAGCAGCAGCTCCACTACTCTCATTTGAAAGGATGAGAAAAGACCACGGCAGGCTATGCGTGGCTTGGGGAAACTGCTTTGCTCAGCTTGGGCCAGTTGCAAATTGTGTCCAAGGCAATGCTCTTTTTGCTTACGCACTACAAGACGGGAAGCCAGCTGCATCCCACTCCACCCATTCTCTCTCACACACAACCCCAGGTCCCTCCTCTCTCAGGCAAAGAATGCAATGAGAAACAGGTAGCACATTCTCCAACAACCAGCCCCCTTAGCTGCTTTACGGGTAATATAGCCCTTCCTCCCTGACATATGCATGGCTGATTAAGAGGCTCCAGAACCACTAGCACAAAAGCTGGAAGGTATGTACACAATCTCTACCCATGAAATACTCTGGATGGGCATTTACCACTATTGCAAATGTGCCAATTCTCATTCAGGCACAAATTACTTACACTTACCTAGGTAACTCTGGGTACCTGGAATGAAAGTTTGGTTTTCTGAAGTTTTCAATCATAAAGTAGGCCTCCCACTATGCCCTTCTTTCCAGATATAGCCACACCTCCCAGAAACAGAGAGTTCAAGGGTATCCTCAACTGTAAGTCACCAGCATATGTTAAAAGCATTCAATAGGGCCTAATTTAAGGAGCATATGAACCATTTGCAAGCATCCCTGAAACAGTAAGAGCAGAAAAACAGGCCAACTGCATGACACAATAGAGAAAGAAAGCATACGGCTCAAGGAGGAGTCAGAGTCTGGCTTCTTCCAGTCAGCTCCATGACTCAGCCAGCAGCTCAGGAAAAATCAGGCAGGAGGTTTGGCCAAGAAGGCGGGCACAACATTTTTGGAAGCTTCCCCTCCTGACCGACTGCAGTGGCTTCACCACCACTCAGGTCACTTCAAAGCCATTCTACAGAGGCTGCTTTATTCTTCTGCTGCTGCTGAGACACCCCCTCATTGGATTTAGAGAAACGAAGAGCACCTAACTTGGATTTGGAGGAGTTCCAAGCCGTTGTCTCAACACAGCACCGAAGATCTGCCTGAGGCTGCATTAGTGAGAAAGGATTTCTGAAATATGTTCTTGGCCTCCACTTTCTTGTTCCATTCTGTCTTGGATGCAGCATACATAATTATATGCAGAAAACGCTTGCACAAAATGGGAAAAATTAGGCCAATATAACTAGCACATTTTGGAGGCACCTGGGGGCAGCATGGGGAGAGCAATATGAGACATGCAGCGTGGGGGGCGATCAGGAGAGGGAAGTCTCAGGCAGGCAATGCACTGTTCCCTCACAACACAGAGTACTCTAGCAGATATCCCAAACAGATCACATGATATTTTATAGGGAACCAGTTCAAGAGTTCTGTGCACCTGGCCCAATAAAAGGGTACATTTGAACAATGTATTTTAAACACAGCACCTACTCCTGAGCTTGCAACACACATTTCAGAAGTTTTAAGGAACTGAGGAATTGAAGGTGGTGACTCTGTCTATGACCAGGCTCTAGGAACATTTTTATACTACAATTAATAGAAAAAAAAACTATAATCGGTCTAACATAAGCCTGAACCCTATGTGTTCTTCTTCTTCTTCTACATGTCATGCTAAGAAGCAGTTAGGTGGGGAAAATGCCTCCGTTTAGCATTCCAAGCACTTGCTTTTAAAATACATCATACCAAGAATGCAAATAGTGCAGCTCAATAATAAAGCTGCTTGTTTCTCCTTCTCAACACACCAGCCTTCCTGCAAGTCCTATACACTTCCAACACAAGTTGAAGACAGATTTTAAGAGCATTTCCAGCGAACAGCACAGCTGCCTACTGGAAAAAGAGGAAAATGCTCTGAAGGCTGCTACAGTTTATCACATGTGTAGAGATCGGAGCAAGTAGTACAGTAATCCAGACAGAGGAAACAGTGACTGGGTTCATACAACACAATAACCCACACTCAAGGGTTGAGTGCGAGTTGTCCTTGAACCATGGGTTATTGCTGAAGTGTGGGTTAGTGTGTTATCTGAATGCAGCTGCGATAACGAACCATGGTTTGTTAACCACAAATAACCCACAGTTCACAACCCAAGAACAAACCATGGGTTCTCTTCATGGGTTGTTCATGGTTAAAAAACCATGGTTTGTTAGCACTGCTGGGTTCAGGTAACATGATAACATGAGGTGGTCTCTGATGTGTGAGTGCAGTCCCCTAACGTGTTGGTGGACTTCAACATACATTCGGGGGCCGTCCTCACAGGGGCACCTCGGGACTTCATGGAGACCATGGCTTCCTGGGAGCTGCACCATATTCCAACTGGGCCCACCCATGTAGCTGGTCATGCACTAGACCTTGTGTTTGTTTCTGGAGAAGTGGGGAGTGATCTGGAAGTCGGGGGTATATCCACTACCCCCTTGTCATGGTCAGATCACTATCTGGTAACGTTGGACTTCTCGGTTCCACAACCCCTCCGCAGGGGTGGAGAACCCATTAAAATGGTCCGCCCCAGGCGTCTTATGGATCCGAATGGATTCCTGAACGCGTTTGGGGATTCTCTGGGGCATGCCAATGGCCACTCGGTCGAGACCCTGGTGGGTGGCTGGAATGCCGCAATCACCGGGGCATTAGATCGGGTGGCTCCAAAACGCCCTCTCCCCTTGAACAGGGCTCGGACTGCACCATGGTTCAATCTGCAGTTACGAGCTCTGAAACAGGAGGTGAGACAGCTACAGCGCTGGTGGCGGAAGTCTCGCTCCAAAGATGATCAGACACGGGCTAGAGCTGTATCTTCAGTCTATCACATGGCAGTGAAGGCAGCAAAAAAGGAATATTATGCTGCCTCTATCGCATCTGCAGAGTGCTGTCCCAGGAGGCTGTTCCAAGTGGTCCGGAGCCTGGTCGGTCCAGTTGCTCCGGAACCACTGGAGCATTCTAAGGCCTCCTGTGAGGCCTTGGCAAGGCACTTTGCAGATAAAATTGATCAGATTAGGAGTGTTATTCCGTGCGCTGTGGATACAGTTAGTGAGCAGGAGGTGGCCTGTGGCACACCGGTTTTGTGGGATCGGTTCCAGCTTCTTCCTCCTGATGAAGTGGACAAGGTGCTTTCATCTGTAAGGCCGACCACCTGCTTACTTGATCCTTGCCCATCTTGGCTCATTATGAGCTGCAGAGAGAGGCTGGGTGAGGGGATCAAGGCAGCGGTGAACGCCTCCCTTGAGGAGGGAGTGATGCCATCAGCCCTCAAGGAGGCAGTCATAAGACCACTCTTAAAGAAGCCCTCCTTGGATCCTCAAGTTCTGAACAACTTTCGCCCAGTCTCAAATCTGCCTTTTTGGGGCAAGGTGATTGAGCGGGTGGTGGTGATGCAGTTGAAGGCACACTTGGAAGAAGCCGATTATCTAGACCCATTTCAGTCGGGCTTCAGGCTTGGGAATGGGACAGAAACGGCCATGGTCGCCTTGGTGGATGATATGAGGAGGGCTCTGGATAGGGGTGAATGCTCCTTCCTTGTTCTCCTCGACCTCTCAGTGGCTTTTGATACCGTTGACCACGGTATCCTCCTGGACCGCCTGGAGGGGTTGGACACTGGAGACACCGTATTACAGTGGTTCCAGTCCTTCCTCTCCGGCAGGTACCAGAGGGTAGCACTGGGAGAGGAGGTTTCGGACCCGTGGCCACTCACTTGTGGGGTGCCACAGGGTTCCATCCTCTTCCCAATGCTATTTAACATCTATGTGAAGCCGCTGGGGGCTATCATCAGGAGGTTTGGGGTGCGGTGTCATCAGTATGCAGATGACACACAGCTCTGCCTCTCATTCAAATCTTCACCAAGGTTGGCCATAGAATCCCTGTCCAAATGTCTGGAGACAGTGAGTGGCTGGATGGGGAGGAATAAGCTGAAGCTGAACCCTGACAAGACGGAGGTACTTTTGGTGAGAGACAAGAGGAGGTTGGCGGATGTTGACCTGGTGTTGAATGGGGTACGGCTACCCTTGAAAGACCAGGTCTGCAGCTTGGGAGTCATCTTAGACTCCCAGCTGTCCATGGAGGCTCAGGTGTCAGTTGTGAGCCGGACAGCGCTGTATCAACTCCATCTGATATGGCGGCTGCACCCTTACCTTCCCGACCATCTGCTCTAATCGGTAGTACATGCCCTCGCCTCCTCTTGTTTAGACTACTGTAATGCGCTCTACGTGGGGTTACCCTTGAAGATGGTTCGGAAGCTGCGGCTGGTACAGAACGCGGCGGCTCGCCTGATTAAAGGCAGCCACTGGCAAGATCACATCACTCCAGTGCTGAAGGAGCTGCACTGGCTACCAGTTGTTTTCCGGACCAAATTCAAGGTGTTGGTTTTGACCTTTAAAACCCTATACGGTTCCGGCCCAGCCTATCTCAAGGAGCGCCAGCAACACCAGATAGGCCGCTCAACAAGATCAGCCTTGGATGGCCTTCTCTCTGTCCCATCAGCCAGGACAGCTAGGCTGGTGAGGACGAGGGAGAGGCCTTCTCTGTAGTGGCCCCCACTCTGTGGAACTCCCTCCTTAGGGAACTCTGCCATGCCCCCACTTTAATGAGCTTCCGCCATGCATTAAAAACATGGTTGTTCAAGCAGGCATTTGGGGTGGGCTAGGGTAATTTTAGAAATGTGATGTTTTTAATGTTGAATTTTATTGTGTAAGCCGTTTTTATTGTTGTACATCGCCCAGAGTGGCTGGGTGACTGGCCAGATGGGCGATTAATAAATTAAATAAACAAATAAACAAACAAATAAATAAATCCCATGTTTCAACAACAACATAGTTCAACCACAACCCATACTCAACCCTTGAGTGTGGGCTACCATGTTGCCTGAACCCAGTCACGGTGTAACCTCTCGTATCAAAGAGAGAGAATTGGCAAAACACATGGTCCACCTCTGGGCCACTCGTGCAGTCATAGAGTAGAGGGATTGTTCCTGCAGTTGCACTGGGCTCTTGAAGCCTGATGCAACTGCAGAGATGATCTCTGCTCCCACTCCAATTCCAATCTTCTTTTACACCCCTCATTTCCAGGAAACAAACGCTTACCAAACAAGGGCTCCCCCAATACTGGCAAGCAGCACAAAAGAATGGGTGGGAGAAGCCTCCTTCACTGCACTGTTGGGGAAGGCAGGGTGATGGTGGTGGTGCTCTTCCTCCTACCAGTCATGACACATTTAGGGGAACTTGCCTCCCTAAAGAAGGCAACCGTACATTTTGAGTTCTGATTATTTGTCATGTTCACATAGAAACAGCAAACTGGTTTACAACTAATGGATCATGACGCTGATTTCTGATGCATTGTGGGAATGATCTGACTGTAATCTGTGGGACAAGTTTAGCTACTTTGGCTGCGGTACTCAACAAAAGTAGGGGCCAAGTGTGACTTCTCAGTGTGTGCAACAGTAAAAACGGACAAGTGGTTGACACATGTGATGATTTGCAGACACAAGCCTTCATGTATTTCCCACCCTTTATCTAAGGATACTTAGCATAAAAGGGTAAAGGAAAATATGGCAGAGGGACTGTATTTTGGTCAAATGACATAATGCCCTCTATTGCTTTCATTACATGTTGTATTTGGAAAAAGTAATGGTGTAGCTTCATTTTTCAGCATCATGGTGAGAGTTATAAACAGATGCAAACCAGAAAAAGATCCTGCCCGACCCCCAGAAAACAAAGACATAAACTAAAAGCTGAAAAGTATGGTACTTGAGATGGTATTAAATGGAAGGGGGAAGGAGGAAGTAATTTGCTGGAAGTAGCTACCTGTACTTATGCAAAATTACCAACAAATGTAGCTCTTCCTCATCCACTTGCCAAGTGCATTCCAATGCCAAGCCAGCACCCACCCCTGACCCTGACGCTACAGGCAGACAGTGGAACATGGACTCAGCAATCATGTAGAAGGAAGAAAGATCCTAACATGATTTTCTGGTCCGAAAGGTCACGTGGAGCACAACAGAGCATAACCTTGGTCTGCAAACTTATGAAAGTTACTCAGAGGTGGGGAACCTCAGGTCCCGGAGACCAAATCTGGCCCTCTGGTTTCCCCAGATGGCCATGCCCCCTTCCTCTGGCCTCAAGGCCTTCCACCCAGCCACCATTCATTTGGTGGTTTCCTGGCTTTTGTGCTCTTTTCCCCTGTTCAATAGGGTTGAAATGCCTCTCCTAAGGAGTAGTCACTGGGGGTAAGAACTTGAGATTGTTTGCTTGAAGTTGTTTTAGATATATGTTGTCTTTTGTATATTGTCTGTTAGTATGCTTTTACATAAATGGCTTTTAATCTCTGTATACTGTATTTTTAATGTTTTAATCTTTGTAAACAGCCCAGAGAGCTTTGGCTATTGGACAGTATAGAACTGTAAATAATAACAAAATTTAAGCTACAATATGCTGGGGTGTTTTTTTGGCTGCACCCCGTTTGCCTTTGGCACCACCCACCACTGGAATGCGACCCTCAAGAAATTCTCAAAACTTTGGCCCTTGGGCTGAAAGAGGTTCCCCACCCCTACATTAGATAGTCTAGAGAAGAAATTATTGGAAAATCAACCACCACCCAATTTTTAAAATAGAACGTTTCTTTTCTCCTTTTTGGGCAAAAGGTCCTGAGACTTACTATGGCTAGGATGTTATACAGAGAAGTATTGATGATAGAACATTGCATGTGAACTGGGTATCTCTAGGACTTTTAGTTTTGCAGTTATTAGCATTCTTAGCCATACTGAGGCTGTTCCATTTGACAGTAAATGGGAACATTCCCCACTGGTGTCAGAGTAATGCTGAGCCTGCATAGGTATCTGGACCAGGTGTACCCTGTTGAAGAACAAGCATTATAAAGGCTCTTGGATTCAAATCTCAGTCCATGTAGCTTTCAATGGCAGTGGCTGCTGACCTTAATTTGATCTACAACTTCTTCCAGGGCCTGTTTTCAATATTAGCCTAGAGCTTTGAGATGGAACATATGGAGATAGAGCATGTCTCATCACAAAGGCCTCCATGCTAGTCACCCATATTGATCCCTCTACATTTGAGTTTACAGAATTTACAAAAGGCTTCCAAAACAGTTTGGTAACTCTTGTTTTTGAAATTAAGCACTGGGAGGCTGAATTTCTGTGTAACTGCTTAAACAGAAGGGCTTTTTTTTTGAAGAATGGCTTAAATATGTTCACAGATAAGGACCTACTTTTTGTTCAAACCAATAGGTCATCAAGCCTGGCACTATCTACCCCGTCTGGCAACAGCTGTTGAAACTCTTGAGCAATCTTTCTCCCTTTCAACTGGAGATGACCAGTGTTGGGCTGGGGGCCTCATATATCCAAACACTGTGCTCCGTTGAAGAACTATGCCTCCTACCCTTGAAGACGTGACTTAGACCAACAGTCCATTCTAACCTGGAAATGTCTACAGTGGTGGGCATCTAAACAAGACACCACCAGCATCCACAGCCAGCTGTCAGACAGGTCCCAAATGCCCAAACAGGGCCCAGCGGTGCTCATCCTTAGCCCACTTGGTTCTCCAGCTATGGGTGCCAACAAACTATGTAAACCTCTTCCGGTTTGTTATACATAAAACTGAAAGGCCACAACTACTACAGGCTTCCCCACAGGAGGCAGCAGATCCAGCCTGAAGAAAAGAAACAGCAGGGTGCTGGCAGCTCTCTTCCTAATATTTGTAGCAGCCCTAACACCTGTTGTATTGTACAGGCCAGAACACAAGACAACACTGTAAATCTGCAAGTTTGTTCCCTTGCCCTCTTCCTCTCGTAAGAGCCAACACACCTTAGACGCAAACAGTGCCCTTCAACTGTGATTAGCAAAAAAAAAAAAACCTCACAGAAAGAAAGCAAAGACTTTGAAATATGCCACGACTACAAAACGTATCAAGACACAATATTTGCACCAATCAGTCCTCTTGTAAACTGCCAGACACTGCCCATAAAGCAAACAGTCACCACCTTTTCAACTGTTTTTAACATTCAGCAACCACCATGCTGATATCTCTGGCACACATTAGGCTTGCATGTGGTGGGCAAAAGGTAATCAATGGCTGCTTCCTGGGAGCAGAGTCCAACTGTATTTTTGAGAATTTTGTTTTTCCTTTCCTTCAGGGACCTCTCTACTGTTTATATCAATGGTACTTTAGTCAGTGAGACATGGCACAGAGAGACGCAAGTATAAACTAATGTTGCCAACAATACCTTGCATTCCAAGGGCTCCAAGATTAGAGTATGCAACTACTACTGAATATGTATTGAACACCAACAGTGTGACAAACCATTTACGACAGATAGCATTGCTACTCAGGCCTCAAGCAATCCAAGTTGAATAGAGAGAGAGAAAAAATACAAAGTTGAGAAAGGCACCATATGCAATGTGCCAAATTAACATGCTAACAGGTCACCCAGCACAGCTGTCTTAATAAGTTAGTTAAAACAACAAATGACACTCATGAAGCCAGAAACTTCCCTGTCTATCCAGCTGGGTTGACCTTATTATTTATGGTTTTCTTTTGAAAAATTCCATGTTGCCCTTCAATATAAATATTCTCAGCACAACTTATACAATAAAAAAAGAAACACAGAATTAACAAAATTAAAAAGTGTAAAACAGCAGATAAAAACTATCAGCAATATAATGAAAGGGAAATTTAAAAGGTATTTGCCTGGCACTGAAAAATAAGCAAAGTAGGTGCCAAGAAAGCCTTCCTGGGGAGAGAATATCATAAACAGGGTAGCACCACTGAGTAGGCTCTCTCCCCAGTCACTCCCCACCTCACTCAATATCATTATCAGATGATTATCACAGGCAGACTGATGTGGAGGCAGCCATTCCTTTAGAGCTTGGCACTTCCTCCAACACTGCTCAGTCCAGAGGCAGCTTCTAAGCAACATGATGTTTCCACTCCCTTACCTGTATCCGAATCTTTCTGATCTCCATTTGTTCCAACAGTGAAAGGCAACTTCCGTTTTGTAGCTCTCTCCTTCACCTCTTTGCCGCCATCACTCCGGTCCAATTTTGGAGTCTTGGTTAGAGAAACTTTATCTTTATCCTACAAAGGAAACAGTAAAATAAGAGTTTTTCACAAAGGGCCTAATATTTGCAACGAGCAAGGCTAGTTTTGCTAAGCAAATTTACTGTGCCAGAGGCTGTTCTATAGAAGTTACCAAAACTTACCAAAGCAGCAGTACCTGGCAAAGTAACACCATACTGTTGGGTGCAATTAGGAACCAGATTTACCATCAAAAATTTAAATTAGGGCATTCTGCTGCACTAATACACAGAATATAAAAAACCAACATTGTTATTGCTTTGCTACTGTCCTTTATAAAAAATGATCAAGATTTATTGGCTCTATTTCCGTTCTCCTGAAGATGTATTAGGAGTTTATAGAGAGCAAGCACAACTTCCAATTAATAAAAGTGAAATAACTTCCTCCAAAGTGGCAGATTTTCCTTGTGGCACATAACATTGTGAGCTCATGCTATTAGAATATTCTGGCAGTTTCCCAGCCAGTTGCAAAGTTTCCCAGCCATTTACAGGGTCACCACTCCAGCCAGAAAAAAAATGTACTCAAAACGTATGTTCTGTCTACATCAGTGTGTAATCTTGTCCTTTCTGTGTGCAGGAAAGGATGGGGTGGAGAGGAAGAGAGCAGGATGGCCGGTCCTCCCCCCATCAAGAGGGGAATACAACAACAATCTGCTGCTGGCTCCATGCCTAACCACATCCCCCTTCCCCAAGTACTTCAGACTCTCCACTGTCACTCTGGTAAATCCCAAAGCTGTTTCTGGCTCTACATCTGGGTGGGGAGGAGGCTGCTATTTTAGAAGACCTCAGAAAGGGAGGATACAGTTTCTAAAATCCCAATCTCTTAGAAGCATCTGCTACGAACTTAAGCAACTAGATGGCTGAGTCCAGTAACCTGGAGCCTTTTATGTAAAACCTCTGACACAAACACAGAAAGGGAATTATTCTTTGTCAGAGACTTCATGAGCACTTTCACAGTAAGTGGCACCACAGATCTCTCCATCCCAAAATGAAATGCTTCAAATGGAGGCCTAGAACTGGTGGGCGGATTCCCTGCATCATTTGTCTGGTAGATTCAAATGGTTGAGGATACCATGAACATGAGGCAGACTGACCATCTCAGGAGACTACGGCTAACATTGGAACTGTATTTGCTTTTGAAAGTGCTCCCTTGTCAAAGTTACACCCTGCATAAAGGCTAACTTTATGACTGATGCATAGGCTTTTATTTAGCATCAGGCATAACTTTGATGGCCACGGCACTTGCAAGCATCCCCTACATAAAATATAACAGTGATTAGTCCACAAGAGAGGAAAAAAAGGGGTGCCTACACAAATCAATTCCAACTCGGTTATAGTTCTGGAATTTGCTTTGGCAGTTTAACATATAAATTGCTTTATGAATCTTGGGTGCATACTTCAGAAACTGCTTTTAACACTTCAAAAGTTCTTTACAATGCTACTGTCATGGCAATCAAACAAGAACTTAGGAGGAAGGCATTTGTCCCAGCCCTAGGGGTAAAACCTCTCCTCTCAAGGGGAGAGGCATCAGCACTAGCCCCTGGGCTTCAGCTCTAGAAAGTTCCTGATGCACAGGTCCTGAACCCATGTGTGTGCCTGCACAGACACCACAAAGAACTTGTGTCTGCATGTGTACCTGCATCTCTGATTTATTCTAAATGCACTTACTCTCCTTGCCAAAGCAAAGGGAGTGCAGGTTACTTTTGCTCTTATGTAAACACGTGTAATGGTGTCAACATTTTAGCCAACCTAACCTCTTCCATGCAAGAATGTGACATGGAAACAGAAAACTAATTATTCTAGTTCATGCAAGACTATTGCTAGAAACCCACGTAACTCCCTTCAAACAGAAATCCCCTTCTTAGTTGGGATAGTGGGGGAAACCACAAAGCAATGCTGGCTGCCTCACTCATAAGATTGTGGCAGGTGGCTCAGTGGGCTAGCAGTCATAAGATCATGTCGTCACTGTGCCTACAGTATTCCTTCCTCTTTCTTGCTTCCTCTCTGCTATGAATTCTGTATGTGGATTAAGAAATGTGTTTACTTCCACTGATCCACTCTTTACTTGTTTCCCCAACAGTTTAACCATCCTAAAGGAAAGCACCAAAAGTACATTCCAATCATCAAGCCTTTCCAAATAGGTTCTAAACTAATAAGCCAGGAATCTTATGGCACTGGTTCAGTTTTGTCTCAGATAACCCTCAAACATTTTTAACAGTGCTCTGCACAGTGCTCCTGCTTTCTGTAACAAGAGTCCAACTCTGCTTTTGTGGGCAGAGCCAGGAATTAAGCAGCATTCCGAAAGAGGGGCATGTTATTAACATTTGAAAGTACATAAAGACAAGCTTCCTTATTCAAGGGAGGGAAGGCTTTTTTATTGATGAACTATAGCTGGATTCACACAACACGACAACCCACACTAACAAAGCATGATTTGTTAACCACAAAAAATCCACGAAGAGAAGCCATGGTTTGTTGTTGGGCTGTGAACTGTGGGTTGTTTGTGGTCAACAAACCATGGTTTGTTAGTGTGGCTGGGTTCACACAACACAGCAACCCAGAGTTCAACAACAACCCAGGGTTCAACAACTCACAACACCTGCAAGCCACTTCTGGTTTCTGTAAATAACCACTGACTGGAGCGATCGAAGGTTGCCAGCATGACATGCAAACCTGGACTGATGGATTGTTTCGAGGCTAAACAACCCAGAAGTTAACTCATGGTTTGTTGTTGGGTTAACTACTGGGTTCTTAAGCCTCTGAACAACCCATCAGTCTGGATTTGCACGTCATGCTGACAACCTCTGATCGGGGTTGATCAGGGGTTGTTTACAGTACGTAGAAGTGGCTCATGCACAGCGTGCATCCCAGCAAATGGTAAGTTAATTCACCCATGATTTGCTGCCATGATATATGAATTGGCCCAATGTCAAAGTCTTTCCCCACATGTTTATGAAGAACAATCTTGAACTCACTGCATCACTCAGCTGCTTACTTCCCAAAATGTATCACTAGTCAAGGAAAGATGGCACCTCTTCAAAAATGCTCAGAAACCCCATTTCTATCATAGGGAATTATCATCATGCTCACAATACAATCCTAGGAACAGAGGTTGCTAGATCTCGTACTTCCAGAGCATGGCAAGAGAATGCAGACAGCTTATTAAAGTACATAAGCATGTGTGAGTATTCCAAGATGAAAGCCAGAGTCCCAGTTAAACCCTTGAAACTGGGATTTCCTAAACAATAACACACTTATGCAGAGAGCTCCATGCTGAGAATCTCAGAATGGCAGCAACAAAGGGTCAGTTGTGCCAAATATACACACCCAAAAATACAATTTGTGCATTGTTTGCTATTTAAAAACAAATCTCAGTGGGTGAAAATTCTTGGTGCTCTTTGTCTCTCATGAAGAGAACTCTACTGAATCCTTTCTGAAACCAGAACTGCCTATATCCCCTGCTTTCCACTTTTTGCTCATAATTTTAAGGAACAGTTATAAGCTGTCAGAACAACTTTAATCATACTTATTTCAAAATGATGCCAACAGCAAGGTAGTCTCCACATTTTATTCCTGGCAAACTTAGCTTTATTACATCAGGCCTCTCTTATGATTTTAACTGCTGCTTTTTATTGTTTTATTGTTGGATTGTATTTATAATTTGTAGCTGTTGTTTTATTGTGAACCATCTTGAGCACAGAAAGGTGTAGACAGAAATTGTTGTATTAAATAAATAACCATATGGCTACAGACAGACTAGGCTGTAAGAGCTCTATGTGGTGCTGCTTTTAAAGATGGCTCAGAAGCTTCAGCTCGTGCTGAATGCAACTGCAGCTAGTTGCTTACAGGAGCTTGGCAATCACATAACACTGATTCCATATCAGCTGCACTGGTTGTCAGAGTGTTTCTGGGCCCAATTAAAAGTGCTGGTAATCACATTTAAAGCACTACATAGCTTGGACCAGGTTATCTGAAGGACTGTCTGCACCTATATGAACCTGCACAGCTCAGCCACAGAGATCCTGCTCACATGCCCACCAGTAAGATCTATTAGGCTGATGGGAACAAGAGACAGTGCCTTTTCTGTGGTGGCCCCATCTTTGTAGAATGCCCTATCAAGGGATATGTGGGGGGCTCCCTCCCTGATAGCTTTTCAATCCAGAAATTACCAAAACATGAATGTCCACGGCCAAGTCTGTCTTCTCCAGGAAAGGTGCAGCTGGCACAACAATCTGAGCAGGTATAAGGCACTCCTAGTCCCTGTTACCACCTGAACACCCAAAAGCAGTGCTTGAAGCACCCTCAAGCTGAGAACATGCATCATCAAGGAGGAGTACAAAGCCAATCAAGGGCAGGTTGCACACCTATCTGTGGACTGACTAATCCTTCAAATAGTACTCTCGCCTTGCACGTATTATGTTTACACCCGCATCCAGTTCCTCATTGCCGCTGGTCATCAGTTCCTTTCTATGTTTTTTGATTTACGTCAGAGAGATCTTGTTCCATGTCCTATCCACCAGCTGAGGTTTCATGGACAGCAATGTAATATACGGTCTTTTCAGTTGTGGTGCCATCACTTTGGAATGCCCTCTTCAGGGAGGCATGCCTGGCCCTATCAATATCAGGTTTATGCAATTTGTCAAAAATGTGGTTCCAGAAGGTCTTTCACGGTGGTGGTGGTGACTCCTGATCATGTTTTGGCACTTTTGGTTGCTGCTGATATTTTGGTATTTTGCCAAGTGCTGCAACATTACAGCTTTTTGTTATTGCTGTTCTATTAGCTGTTAGCTACTTTGATTTGTCTTGTTTTTAAAAAAGGAGGTGGGACACAGTTCTAAAATAACTATTGTATACTCCAGCCCAATGCTGGCAGCAAAGGTATGGCTATGTCCAATTATACAGTATGAAACGCAGGCTGAGAAAGGTGAACCATAAGGACAAGGGTCAGAGCGAGAAAATAAAGAAGTAAGACTTGGCAACCAACCATTTCCCTCAATTACTTAATAGGGTAGACGCCCTGCAAAGTGACTGTTCCTGTGTTTCCTTACACACACACCCACACACACACACACTCACCCTCACTATAAGCCAGTCAAGAGTCTTGTACACATGCATGCTCCCCCGCAAAGAACTTCATAGTAGGCAGGATTTACAAGATATTGTGATGGCCACTAGCTTAGACAGCTTGAAAGGGGGATGAGACAAATTCATAGACGAGGACAGGTCTATTAACAGCTATTGGTCATGGTGGCTATATGGAACGTCAGGGTTCAGGGGCAACATGCCAATGAATACCAGTTGCTGGGGAACAAATATGGGAGAGGGCTGTTTACCTTCATGCCCTATATATGGGCTTCAAGGAGGCATCTGGCTTGCTACTGTGTAAAAACAGGATGCCAGACTAGATAGATCCTTGATCTGCTGCAAAAGGGCAACTCTTACATTCTAATGGAGAACTCTACACTTAAGAATGTAACTTCCAGAGGCAATGTACTTCTGAATTCCAAGATGGTAAATACTTACATCTGGGGAGGACTGTTGCCCTCATACAAATATGGGAGAGAGCTGCTGCTTTCGTGGCTTGCTTATAGGCTTTCCAGAGGCATCTGAGAGCCAAGGTCCCCAACCCTTTTGGGGTGGTGGGCACATCTGGAACTTTTGAGTGTGCGTCATGGCACACTCAGAAAACGGTGCCATGGCAGCGGGGGTTGCCCATTTACAAAATGACTGCCATGAAGGGCAAGACCAATTACAAGACACCCATTTCCCAAGAAGGCAAACTGGCAAGACTGAAAAAAAAGTGACTTGCCCGGGGCTTAAGTACAATGGGGGGGGTGTCCAAGCTCCAAAACACCAAGCCAGTCTTTTGAATCCATGGTGGAGATCCCAGAGTTAGAGTGTTAGACTAAGACTAGGGAGCCTGCGTTCAAATCCCCAGTTAGCCATGAAACTCACACAGTGACCGTGGCCAGTCAACATCTCTTGGTCTAACATATATCACACAGGATTGTTGTGAGGATAAAAGGTAGAAGGAACCATGTATGCTACTCTGAGCTCCTTGGAGGAAGGACAGGATAAAAATGGAACGGAATAAATTTCTCTAGTTGGCCAATGTGGGAAGAAGGATGGTGGACTAGAGAGACTTTTGGTCTGATACAGCAGGGCTCTTCGGTTCAGTGGGAGCATAGGATCATACCACAGAAGTGGAGTTACCAGTGCACCCATGACTGCAACACAATTCTAACTCTCTTTGGACTTTTGATTTTCCAGTTTCACTTTAGAGCTGAAAAAGGTGCACATTCCAGTATGCTGCAGAAAGCTTTGCATGACTAGATTATCAAAATCCTAAATCCCAGTCATGTTCCAACAAGGCTAGTTCCACAATAACGTTTTGGACAGCAATTACTGAAGGTAAGTTAAAAGGAAACAGATTCAAAAACTGGAGAATATACAGCACAACTGAAGAGACCACACATTCTCTCCCACCTCTACTGATGACACAGTTGCATGCCAAAACCCAGAGGCATTTGCGCCTCCAACTTCACAGTCAAAACTCCATTTAGAATTCAACAAGAATTCCCAAATCAACTTTGGCTGGAATATGTACATCATATTAGAAGCTCATGAAGAATCTTGTTCATACATGTTCTACAGATGTGTTCACCAGCCCCTGACAGAGCTGGATTCTGCATGTGTGTAGTTAACAGCCCTCTTATGCAATCTCACATGGCCGCATTCACACGTAATGCTAACCCATAGTTTATTTAAACCATGGTTTGTTGCTCTACCCAGGGTTTGTGTGGCAGACAATCAAACAAACCATTGTTTGTTTTTTCAGTCCCTGAATTGTTCCCCTCCTCTTTTGCCTGTTCCCTTTCATGTATACCAGCTGCCTTTGCGGCACTGTAGTACTAGCATTTAAAGAGGCTGGGTTGTTGTTTTTTTACCACTGTTGTCTGCTGCCTCTGAAGCCTGGCAAAACACCCAGGAACAACCAAAAATTCTGGGTTGGCACATAACAACCCATGATTTAAACAACCCACAGTTCATAATCCAATAACAAACCATGGGTTCTCTCCCTGGTTGTTCATGATTAGCAAACCATAGTTAACCCATAGTTCCAGGTTCGCAAGTAGTGACAACCTGCAATTCAACAAACCATGGTTAATTAAATTAAATAATTTGTCATTATGTGTGAATCAGGTCACTGTCATACATACTGTACCTACAGCAGTGTGGTTGGGGCTATATCTGTCTGTGGAAATATTTAAGAACATAAGAAGAGCCATGCTGGATCAGACTACTCTGGCATTCTGTTCACACAGTGGCCAATCAGTTGTCGACCAGGAACCCACAAGCAGGACATGAGCGCAACAGCACCCTCTCATCCATGTCCCCCAGCAACTGATGTACATAGATAGGCTCACTGCCTCTGGTACTGGAGGTAGCATATAGACATCAAGACTACTAGCCATTGATAGCCTTTTCCTCCAGGAATTTGTCCAGCTCCCTTTTAAAGTCATCCAAATTGGTGGCCATCGCTACATCCTGTGGTAGCAAATTCCATAGTTTAACTATGTGCTGTGTGAAGAAGTACTTCCTTTTATCTGTCCTGAGTCTCCCACCAAACAGCTTCATAGGATGACCCTGGGTTTCAGTATTTTGAGAGAGGGAGAAAAATGTTTCCCTATCCACATTCTCCACACCATGCATAATTTTGTAGACCTCTATCATGTCTCTCCTTACCCTCCTTTTTTCCAAGCTAAACAATCCCAGCTGTTGTAACCTTCTCTCATAGGGGAGATGCTCCAGCCCCTTGATCATTTTAATTGCCCTTCTCTGCACTTTTTCCAGCTCTACAATAACTTTTTTTAGTTGTAATGACCAGAACTAGACACAGTATTCCAAGTGTGGTCGCACCATAGATTTATATAGAGGCAACATGATGTTGGTAGTTTTATTCTCAATCCCTTTTCTAATTATGCCTAACATGGAGTTTGCCTTTTTTACAGCGGCCACACACTGGGTTGACATCTTCATTAAGCTGTCCACCACAACCCCAAAATCTCTTTCCTGGTTGGTCACTGCCAGCTCAGATCCCAACAGGTTATACTTGAAGTTGGGATTTTTGCCCCAACATGCATCACTTTACACTTGCTTACACTGAACCACATTTGCCATTTGGATGCACATTCTACCAGTTTGGAGAGATCCTTTTGGAGCGCTTCACAATCCTTTTTTGTTTGAACCACCCTAAGTAATTTGGTGTTATTGGCAAACTTGGCCACTTCACTGCTCACTCCCAATGCCAGATCATGAACAGGCTGAAAAGCATTGGTCCTAATAGAGATCCTTGTGGAACCCCACTATTTACTTCCCTCCATTGGGAGAATTTACCATTTATTCCTACTCTCTGCTTTCTGTTCTTTAACCAGTTACTGATCCATAAGAGGCCCTGTCCTCTTATTCCATGACTGCTAAGTTTGCTCAGGAGTCTTTGCTGAAGCCCTTTGTCGAAAGCCTTTTGGAAGTCCAAGTAAACAGTGTCTACCAGATCACCTCTATCTACATGTTCATTGACACTCTCAAAGAACTCTAAAAGGTTAGTGAGACAGGACTTTGTGGAAGCCGCACTGAATCTTTTTTCAGCAGGGCTTGTCCTTCTATATGCTTACTTGGCTTTCCATGTGGGACAACTTGTAAACATTTAGGTTCTCCACTTCCCTGGGATCTGAAGATTGCAGAGAAAGTACCATGCAATCCAGCTGTCCCACATGAGAAGCCAATTTAAACATCCAGAGAAACATAACTATTAGTCAAATATATATACCTTGGACTATAGGGCTTGAAGGCTCTCAATACCTGTGCCTATGCTGTACTTTCCTCCCCTACAGAGCTTTAAATTGCAAACTTCTCAGGGCACCATGTACTATTAGGCTGAGAATTAACACTATTTTCTCCCCATCCCTTAACTCCATAATACAAAGGAAGGTTTCTGTGGATTAACTATGGTTAACTATGGTTTGGTAATCATGAACAATGAAGAAGGGTAAAAAAGTAATAGGATGAAGAGAAGCTGTGCAGAAAAAACAGCCCCTTCTGCTGACTCAATATGGTTGCGTAAACCGCCCAGAGAGCTTTAGCTACGGGGCGGTATAGAAATGTAATACATGAAATTAAATGAAAATGCATGTAACCAGTAGGCCTTGATAAACAAGTCAAATTCTGTGAAACACAAACCAAAATTCACATGCCAATACTTTACTGCAGTGGCAGTAGCTTCCAACTTGGCTGACTCTGACATTCTACAGCTGAGCACACACACAAGGACAAGTGAATTTAGGAGGGGACTATAATAGCATTTCAGCCAATAGTAAATGTAGCCTGAACATCCTAATCCATTTCGATCAGAGCTGGTGTCCCACGATGCAGCCAGGGTCAGCTGTGTCCCAAGAACTGCTCACTCTGCAAGGACGACACAGGCACTTTGACTTTAACACCACAACCCTGTCACTGCTTTCAGGAAAAGTCTTGGAATAGACTGCACAGCACAGTGCATTCTAAACAGGCCCCTCCCGAGACAGTGAACCTGAGACAGCTGAAGGCAGGCAGGCAGAGGCTTTGGAAAGTGTTGACAAACACAAGATAAATTAAAAGCTGTGCTCCCATAAGTACACAGAGCAATCCCTGGAAGCAAAGGTCTAATGACCAACTGCCTTTCCCCTTAGTCATTGTTTCAGCTCAGAGCACTAAAGTTTAACTAGAAAGCAATAATTGGCTGGCACAGTCTCCTTCAGCCAATTAACTCACATCTCAACCCTTGTCTCTTGTGAATGAGAGACTGCACACTTCTTTATAAGTGGGGAAGATCAGGGATAAGCAAGCACGGAAGATCTCTTCTTCTGTTCTTACTCAACCTTGTCAAGTTTGCATTTCCATATGCTGTGGGAAGGCAAGTGTAAACACATAATAGTTATGCTGTTACAGAAGGGGCAATCGTTCCTAGTATTCCTAGCTCCTAAAAAGCTGCCTGTCAGAGCTGCATCATACAAAACATTTTTAACTACATGGATAGAAAGAAAAATGAGCACTCGCATAAAGACTGCACAAATGTCTATTTTATCATCTGTGTAGGTTAGAAAGCTATAACTGGCAGCAGCTCCCAACTGTCAGACACACAGTAATCTTCACACATTAGTCTGCATCTAACCTCCGCCCCCCACCCTGCAAATACATCTACGAAGGGGAAAAAGTCACATGTAAAGCATCCTCACAATCAATACTTTATGGTTCATAGTATCATACATTCATATTAAACACCTGTGAGTAGGAGCAAACAAAACACAGACTGATGTTGCACACATACATTGCTCTTTCCACACTTTATTTATTTTAAAAACATATATCCTACTTTATCTTTGAAAGACTCAAAGTGGCTAACAATAAAAACATCAAAACACTATGAGCCAGTGCACATACCACAGTTAAGTCAGAATTGCCAAAAATTCTGGCTTACCATGAACGAGCAACGATGCTGGTGCATACTGTTCAGTCACTGCCGCTTGGCTCCTCCTGCTAGTGGGAGTGGCTAAACAAACCAGGGAATCTACATCTGTGGTTTGTTAAGCAACATGGACCTTTGGTTTACTGCTCTCCTATCAAGCCAGAATCATAAGCCAAGAGCAAACCCTGGCTTATTATTCTGGCTTGTTATGAAAACAACAAGCCAGAGATTCCAGTTGGAACGTAACACTAAACAAACCACAGGCGGAGTCTTCCTGGTTCTATTTAGCCACTTCCGCAGGCAGAATGCGCCAAGGAAGAGCTATCAAGCAGCATGCACCAGGATGCTTGCTTGTTCACACTAAGCCAAAATTCTCAGCATTTCTGGCTAACTGGGAGTTGCGAACAGGCCCAATAAATGAAACAAGACAAGAAATCAAAGCACACAGCAGAACAGAAACATTCAAGTACAGTCTATAATTTCTTCACATAAAACAGTGCACACCAAACTGACAGTTTCCTTTTGCAATTTTCCACAGTTGGAATTTGGAGATTTCAGCTTTATTTGGCATACAATGCTCTTGAGCATGTTGGCATTTTTTTCATGCCAATCAACCTGAAACAATTTTCTGTAGCTATGTCTCAACTTCCAGTCCTCCTTTTGTGATGTTTTGCAACCATCCCTACAACTATATATTCCATTCTAGCACTTTGTCCTCTCAAACATCCTTAAATCTCTTTTTTTAAAGACTACTCAATCTCAAAGGATCAAAGTGGATATCAAGGTATGAAATAATAGCCCCCTCTCACTCTGTCTCCTCCCCTTCTTTTGTACCCTGTTGACCTGCCCTGCCACCCTCCGGATGTTTGGGTGAGGAAGTCTGAAGCGCGGAGCCTGCTCTATGCATGTAGGCTTCCTGTGCGATCAGGGATCTTGACTGCACAAGGAGCCTACCCACGTAGACCTTCCTACTAATGTGTGAAAAGGGCTGGAGCATGACCCACTGTGCCGTTCATATCATCAGAATCATGTAGTGGTTGAATTCCCAACTAGGATGAATTCGCCAGTGATGCAAACTTATTCAAGCAAGTTGGTAAGAAACACACCCAAATCAGCTTAATTGGGATTGTGTTCACAACTAGGAGTGGTATGGAAGAGGAACTATAATGGTGTACCTCTTCTATGTTACTCTTCATGCCTTCTCACTATCAGCGATGCTATGGACCATGATGGAAGCTATTAGTGGGGGGAATCCATCAGCGTAGATGCACCACTGCCTGTGTATCAAAATCTCACAGAGTACAAACCAGTGCTCAGTGGCTTTGCAAAAGAATCTCTTAGCTCCATAGACACAAAGAGCACTATCCCTGGCAGCAGCAAAAGCCTATGCCAGTAAGCTGCTCTGTATCACGAAAGTGCGTGGTCTGTTAAAAACTTATTTCTTGTGATTTCATAGGCAAAGAATATCTTTAAAAGTGGTCAAAATGAAACAGAGGACAATCTATGAGAAAAGTACAACACAGAGAGAAGTATGAGAGCATAGGTTTGTGGAGTCACCTTCTCCCTATAAAATGGGAACAATTACTGAACTAAGGTGACTATGACAGGGGCACAGTACCTTTTTCCCAGTTTGTTTCTCCACCATGTCGTTGCTGAGAGAGAAATCTTCCGATTGTGGTGTTTTAGAACACCCACCCTTGGGCATCGTTCTGCCTTCCTTACTTGGCCTTCATTTATGCTGCCATCGCTTCATCATCAACTGTCTGTAATAAGAAAGGAAACACGAAGATGTTCAACTAGGATCTCACAAAAAAGGCAGAAAAAAGGTAGAGCAATTGCTGTTTTGCAAAAGCTGAGGTGCTGTGCTAGCAACCCTAGAGCAGAGCCCTCATGGCAAAACAGAAGTGCAAACTCCCAAAGCTGGGATGAAAACATACCTTGGCCCAGATGCAGGTTGCAAAAGAATCTGGAACTGACATATTTCCCCTTTGTTCATAACAAAAGGCAGGTAACTAGCCCCCGAAATCATATGTGGGGAATGCCTTCTCACAAGAGTTTTTGTAGAAAGTGACTCCCAAGGACAACTACTGTGTCAGGGTGGAGATTGAGCCCATAGAACCCCAGAGCAGTTCTGATTCTGAGGAAGAACAGCAATCCATGGGAGAGGAGTTCGCTCATCTCTCACAAGCACAGCAGCTGCCAGAGATTCCTTCTGCCAGCATTCCTGAAAGAGATAGTGACCCTGGCAGTGAGAGAGCGCTGGAGGGGGGCTTGCTGGACGCTCGGTGCAGACACAGGGAGCGGAGACAGATGGAGGGCGCCGAAAGGAGGCGCTCTGCTCATTTGGCGCTAAAACAACGGTTGCGTCCCAAGGACCCAAGGGTAAGAGGGAGGATCTCTCCATAGCCCGTAAGTTCAGAGTCTTCCCGCGGTTCTCCTTCAAATGGGGACCAACTGCCTTACCTGGAGCTTAGGCTACTCTGCTATCTACCCCAGTGCAGTTCCTTGCTTAGTCACTAGTGATTAGTATCTGTAAGAGTAATTAAATAATAAAGGAATAAACGCTTGGAAAGAATCCTCGTCGTCTGTGTCCTGAGTTGGCTATTGGAGGGGACTGTAAGAGGCAGCTAGGGCGCTCCTGACATACTGGATGTCTCTAGAGTGACCTATGAACTTGAGCACACTCTGGGAGAGAGCAGAGGACAGGAAGGCCTGGCATGCTATGGTCCATGGGGTCACGAAGAGTCGGACATGACTTAACGACTGAACAACAACAACAACAACAACAACAAGAGTGACCTAGGTTGTACAAAAAGCAGTGTGTGTGTGTGTGTGTGTGTACACACACACACACACACACACACACTTCTGCTAAACTTTAATGTCTTATGTGTATGGTTGATGCAATTAAACTGATTCCTCCTGATGCTCTTGAGAAAGCAATTTGTGGTGAACTTCAATCTGCCTAAGAAATAGGCCTCTTATATAGAAGCAAGCAGAGATGGTAAACTATAAACTGTTTAATGTTCCGTACATTTTATGAAGCAGTCTTCTCCCATTCAACTCACTTCTGCCTTTTCACATGGGTCTAGATAGGGCACAATTCAAAAGCACAGGATTAAAGCTCTGTTGCCCATGCCATGAGATGCTTGGATACAGGGTTGAAAAGACAACTGCTATCTGCTATATGTAGTAGTAATAGTACTAGTTAATGTTTTTAGTGAACAGACCATCATCTCCACCAAGGTTAATACCATCAACTCAACTGTATGGGCAGGTAAATCGGCTCCTAATGCAAAGATCTTACTCCGTCTGCCATGAAGAAACAGAGCTGGAATGGCCACAGGAAAAATCTTTCCCTTGCTAACTGCCACTTGAGGAGACAAATGCTATGTCCAGGAACCTGGCTATGCACACACATCAGGCTTTTCTCTTTTCTGAGAAACAACTGGAGGAAATTGTCCAGGAACAAGGAGATTCCCAATTCCATGGCCAATTAGGGATGGTTTGGGGATGGGAGAGAGACAATGAAAGATCAAGAAGTTTCACCCCTCTCTCCCTAGTATTTAAGAGAGTTTTAAGGCCTGAGGGTGAAGTAGTAGAAACCCAAGAGAAACTGGATGGCTAATAGTGACTTTTATAATGTCTACTTCTTGTACAGGAGAATGCTACAGGCCTGAACGGGTCTCTGCCCCACACTTTTCACCAGCAGTGGGGGTACTACAGAGTCTCACGCAAAATCCTGCACTTTCAATCCATTCAATCCAGGTTGGGTGAGACTGTATGTTACACATTCACATATGCTTTGTGCTCCCTTTCAGGCCTCACCAAAGCAAAATACTATCTTCATACACAATGCTAGCCTAAGAATAAAATAAAAAAAATGAAGAGAAATTTTGCCCCAGAGAAAGGAGCAAACGTGGACTTTATCTGCTCCTTCTTAGCTGCTGTTCTCTTTTATCTTTTATATTATTTTATACTGTTGAATATTTTATACCCTAACATTTTAATATGTGCCTGGGAGAACTATTGGGCAACTCAGGGGGTCGGGGAGGTGCCACTATAATTGTGGTCACGGGCAGGGGGAGGTATGGCATTGGGGGATTAACAGGTCAGCTGAGGAGAAGAGGGGCTAGACACCTCACAGCTGTCCCCTCTTCTGGTTCTTCCCCAACCTGATGGTTCCTGGCAGCCTTACCAGTCTGCCCTCGAGTCTGGTGGTACTGCTGCTGAATGCTAGGTCGGCCCAAAATAAAATCTCCCTCATCCATGATTTGATTGTGGATGAGGGGGCTGACCTGGTATGTATTACTGAGACCTGGGTGGGGGAACTGGGAGGGGTCACTCTCTCCCAGCTGTCCCCTCCTGGGTACTCGGTGCAGCACCAACACCGACTTGAGGGTCGGGGAGGGGGGGTTGCCGTGGTCTATAGGAATTCAATCTTCCTCTCCAGGCTTCCTGCTCATTCGAGTGCAGACCTTGAGTGTTTATACCTTGTTCTGGGTACCAGGGACAGATTAGGGATTCTGTTGGTGTACCACCCACCCTGCTGCCCATCAGACTCCCTGCCTGAGCTGAAGGAGGTGGTCTCGGACTTGGTGTTGAGGACCCCTAGGACGATGGTCCTGGGGGATCTCAACTTCCATGCCGAGGCCGCTGTATCCGGGGCGGCTCAGGACTTCACGGCCGCCATGACAACCATGGGGCTGTCCCAACATGTCATCGGCCCAACGCATATAAAAGGACACACGCTTGATCTGGTTTTCTCGACTGGGCAGGAGGATGGTGATCTGAAAGTGGAGGAATTAACATCTGTCCCTTTGTCATGGACAGATCACTTCCTGCTGAGGTTTAGACTCATGGCAGCCTTCCCCCTCTGCAAGGGTGGGGGACCTATTAAAATGGTCTGCCTCCGGAGATTAATGGATTCCGATGGATTCCAGAGGGCTCTGGGGGATTTTCCTGCTGGTATGGCTGGTGCTCCTGTTGAAGCCCAGGTCGCTCGGTGGAATGCAGAGATGACTCGGGCGATTGACACAATCACGCCCAAGCGCCCTCTCCTTCTGAGCAGAGCCCGGCCAGCTCCTTGGTATACACCTGAGCTGAGGGCAATGAAGCAAGAGGGGAGACGGCTAGAACGCAGGTGGAGGAAAACTCGTGCTGAATCTGACCGAACACAGGTCAGAGCCCACTATCAAGCCTACTCTGTGGCGGTGAGGGTGGAAAAGAGACAGTTCTTCTCCACCAGCATTGCATCTTCTCAGTGTCGTCCAGTGGAGATTTTCCGAGTTGTTCATGGCCTGTTACATTCTGGGCCAGGGAGAGAGACGGTGGAACCCTCGGTAGCACGCTGTGACGAGTTTGCATGGCACTTTGAAGATAAAGTCGCTCAAATTCGTCATGAATTGGACACCACCATTAATGCAGTTCCATTGGTAGAGGCGTTCAGAGCACCATCTGGTCCAGTTTTATTGGATGAGTTTCAGTTACTGAGGCCTGAGGATGCGGACAAGGTGCTTGGCCAAGTCCGATCGACCACTTGTGTGCTTGACCCTTGCCCTTCATGGCTTATTAAATCAAACAAGGAGGGGATGTCTGGCTGGGTCCAGGAGGTTGTAAATTCCTCCTTGAGAGAGGGAGTGGTGCCTGCCACTTTAAAAGAGGCAGTAATTAGACCACTCCTGAAAAAGCCTAACCTGGACCCAGAGGATGTTAACAACTATAGGCCAGTGGCCAACATCCCCTTCCTGGGCAAGGTGCTTGAGCGGGTGGTTACAGGACAGCTCCAGGCACTGTTAAATGAAACCGATTATCTAGATCCATTTCAATCGGGCTTCAGGCCTGGTTCTGGAATGGAAACTGCCTTGGTCGCCCTGTGGGATGACCTCTACCGGGAGAGGGACAGGGGGAGTGCGACCCTGTTGATTCTCCTGCACCTCTCAGCGGCTTTCGATACCATCGACCATGGTATCCTTCTGGATAGGTTGTCTGGGTTGGGAGTTGGAGGCACTGCACTACAGTGGTTCCGCTCCTACTTGGATGGCCGATTCCAGAAGGTGGTGCTGGGGGATTATTGCTCTGTGCCATGGCAATTGTGCCATGGGGTTTCACAGGGCTCTATTTTATCCCCCATGCTGTTTAACATCTACATGAAACTGCTGGGGGAGGTTATCCGGAGGTGTGGGCTGAGGTGCCATCAATATGCGGATGACACCCAGCTCTACCTCTCTTTCTCATCAAAACCAGGTGAGGCAGTGGCTGTTCTGAATCAGTGCCTGGGCACGGTAATGGACTGGATGAGGGCCAATAAAGTGAAACTCAATCCAGACAAGACGGAGGTACTGTTAGTGGGTGGTTCGTCTGCCCAGCTAGGTGATATTCAACCTGTTCTGGAGGGGGTTGCACACCCCATAAAGGATCAGGTTCGTAGTTTGGGGGTGCTCTTGGATCCAGAACTGTCACTTGAGGCACAGGTGAACTCAGTGGCACGGAGCACTTTTTATCAGCTTAGGCTGGTATACCAACTACGCCCTTATCTGGACAGAGATAGCCTAGCTACAGTTATCCATGCTCTGATAACTTCTCGTCTGGATTACTGCAAAGCGTTATACGTGGGGCTGCCTTTGAAAACGGTCCGGAAACTTCAGCTGGTCCAAAATAGGGCAGCAAGATTGTTAAGAGGGACTGGCCAGCGAGCTCATATTACGCCAGTATTTTTCCAGCTGCACTGGCTGCCAGTCCATTTCCGGGCCCGAAACAAAGTGCTGGTGTTAACATTCAAGGCCCTTAATGGCTTGGGGCCAGGTTACCTGAAGGATCGCCTCCTCCCATATGTGCCTGCCCGGACCTTAAGATCATCAGCAGCAGCCCTTCTCCGTGAGCCCCTGCCAAAGGAAGTGAGGCGGGTGGCTACTAGGAGGAGGGCTTTTTCTGCTGTGGCACCCTGGCTCTGGAATGAGCTCCCTAGTGAGGTTTGCCTGGCACCTACATTGTATTCCTTTCTGGCTCCAGGTAAAACAACCTTTTTATTTTCCCAGGCATTTTAGCATTTTAGCTTTCTAAATTTTTAGCTGTGCTGTTTTAAATCTGTATTTTAAACTCCTGCACTACTGCTAGGTTTTATTGTGGTTGTATTGTTATATTGTGGTTTTAATGTTCTATATATTTTAAATTGTTTTATTGTGTGTTGTTTGGTTTTAATTTTTGTGAACCGCCCAGAGAGCTTCGGCTATTGGGCGGTATAGAAATGAAATGAATGAATGAATAAATAAATAAATAAATAAGTCAAACACAGGAGAGAGAAAGCATGAATGCAGCCATGCTGAGGACAAAAGAGAAGAGTGCAACAGTCCTAAACTCACCTCCTTAGCCAAGACTCGCCCTGAGGACACGCTGGATTATGACCATGCTAAGTTTCCACTACTCCAGCATTTCCCAACCCAGTGCTCTCCAGATGTGTAGTACTACAGCTCCCAGAGTTGTAGTCCAACACATCTGGAGGGCACTGGGCTGGGGAAGGCTGCTCTACACATTACCAAATATCCACCAAAAACCTTTAAAGCACCAGAAACAGTTATTTTGTTTCAGCATTGGTGACCTGGAGGGTAAATGTAGCACCTGAATGGCTTGTTTTTGGTTAAACGTCTAGCATGCCCTATTTGCAATTACAGCATTTTTTTTTTTTAAAAAAAGGAAATTAAAACCTATCATGGAGAAGTGAAAACAAAACATGTATTAACTAGATAAAATCCCAATACCCGCCTTCCTAACATCAGCCTAATTAATAGCTGCCTTGAAGGCCTGTTGTCAGGTGGAAAGGTGGGATATAAATATTCTAAGTAAAAAAGTAACTCCAGCCACCAAAAGCCAGCTCAAGCAAAAAAGCATAATGATCATTCCAGAAGACATCGGACAGCACCTCTTTTCATGCATGTAAAGTCTTATCATTCAAATGCAACAGTAAGAAAGACAACTTTTGAACTACCTGCCCTTTTGCACTCTGTAAAGTATGTACAACGATGTCATATAAATAAATAGAGGGGGGAGGAGGAGAAGATGATACTCTAGATGAAAAGTGATGGCAAGTATGAAAACTGCTTATTGGAAACAAGAGGAATCAAAACATGTAAAGAAACAGGAGTAACTATGTAGGAAAACACATTAATACAAACACATTTCAAGTAAAATTCTTCCAGAGGAAATCTTACTTATAAACAACTATGGCAGTTAGATCTGCTCATCCTCTCAATACTCCTAAACCCCCCAAAAACTTAGTTTGACATGCTTCTGAAGTTAAGGGAATAGTCCTGATAAATTACACTTCCAAATAAGTGGATGACCTACAGGAACCCACAGGAAATGTCCTGTCTGGATGACAAGCAACCATCACCACCAGTTGGAACTTCTATGCCAGGAATGAGTAGAACCCATTTAAGGAGACCTGTGCAAGGCAGGCAGGGGGCAATGTTGAACTGAGACTTCCTGAATGTATGCAGTGCTATGAATACACGAATCACCTGGAGAAGAACAGCAAGGGGCGGTTGTTGTTTATTTGTTCAGTTGCTTCCGACTCTTCGTGACTTCATGGACCAGCCCACGCCAGAGCTTCCTGTCAGCCATCACCACCCCCAGCTCCCCCAAGGCCAAGTCCATCACCTCCAGAATATCATCCATCCATCGTGCCCTTGGTCGGCCCCTCTTCCTTTTGCCTTCCACTTTCCCTAGCATCAGCATCTTCTCCAGGGTATCCTGTCTTCTCATTATGTGGCCAAAGTACTTCAGTTTTGCCTTTACTATCCTTCCCTCAAGTGAGCAGTCTGGCTTTATTTCCTGGAGTATGGACTGGTTTGATCTTCTTGCAGTCCAAGGCACTCTCAGAATTTTCCTCCAGCACCACAGTTCAAAAGCATCTCTCTTCCTTCGCTCAGCCTTCCTTATGGTCCAGCTCTCGCAGCCATAGGTTACTACAGGGAATACCACTGCTTTAACTATGTGGACCTTTGTTGTCAGTGTGATGTCTCTGCTCTTAACTATTTTATCAAGATTTGTCATTGCTCTCCTCCCAAGAAGTAAACGTCTTCTGATTTCCTGGCTACAGTCAGCGTCTGCAGTAATCTTTGTGCCTAGAAAGACAGAGTCTGTCACTGCCTCCACGTTTTCTCCCTCTATTTGCCACTTCTCAATCAAGCTGGTTGCCATAATCTTGGTTTTTTTGAGGTTTAACTGCAACCCAGCTTTTGCACTTTCTTCTTTCACCTTCATCATGAGGTTCCTCAGCTCCTCCTCGCTTTCAGCCATCAAAGTGGTATCATCTGCATATTGGAGATTGTTAATGTTTCTTCCAGCGATTTTAACTCCAGGCTTGGCTTCATCAAGCCCAGCACGTCGCATGATGTGTTCTGCGTACAGGTTGAATAGGTAGGGTGAGAGTATACAACCCTGCCGTACTCCTTTCCCAATCTTAAACCAGTCCGTTGATCCGTGGACTGTTCTTACCGTTGCTACTTGGTCATTATACAGATTCCTCAGGAGGCAGACAAGATGACTTGGTATCCCCATACCACCAAGAACTTGCCACAATTGTTACGATCCACACAGTCAAAGGCTTTAGAATAGTCAATAAATTACCTTACTGGCATGTGAAATAAGTGCCACTGTTCGATAGTTTGAACATTCTTTAGTGTTTCCCTTTTTTGCTAAGGGGATATAAGTTGATTTTTTCCAATCTGTTGGCCATTCTTGTGTTTTCCAAATTTGCTGGCATATGGCATGCATCACCTTGACAGCATCATCTTGCAAGATTTTAAACAGTTCAGCTGGGATACCATCGTCTCCTGCTGCCTTGTTATTAGCAATGCTTCTTAAGGCCCATTCAACCTCACTCTTCAGGATGTCTGGCTCTAACTCACTGACCACACCGTCAAATCTATCCCCGATATTATTATCCTTCCTCTACAGATCTTCCGTATATCCTTGCCACCTTTTCTTGATCTCTTCTGCGTCTGTTAGGTCCTCGCCAGCTTTGTTTTTGAACACACCCATTTTTGCCTGGAATTTGCCTCCGACGTTTCTAATTTTCTGGAAGAGGTCTCTTGTCCTTCTATTCTATTATCTTCTTCCGCTTCCGCACATTGCTTGTTTAAAAATAATTCCTGATCTCTTCTGGCTAACCTCTGGAATTTTGCATTTAATTGGGCATATCTCCCCCTATCACTGTTGCCTTTTGCTTTCCTTCTTTCTTGGGCTACCTCCAGTGTCTCAGCAGGCAGCCATCTTGCCTTCTTGGTTTTCTTTTTCTTTGGGACGCTTTTTGTTGCCACCTCCTGAGCAATGTTGCGAACTTCTGTCCATAGTTCTTCCGGGACCCTATCTACTAAATCTAGTCCCTTAAATCTATTCTTCACTCCACTGCATATTCATGAGGAATATTAGTGAGCTCATATCTAACTGATCTGTGGGTCTTCCCTATTCTCTTTAGCCCGATTCTTATTATATTCTTATTATATTTAATTATGTGTTCTGTAATCTGAAATATCAGCTGCTTAGTTGTCCATACCCTGCTCCTCTCTTGATGTCTTGTCATTAGATTAGGCAACATGCAAGGTCTTTTTGCCACCTGAAATTAAATAATTATGTGCACACACACATAAAACCCTCTCATCTGAAGTTCTCACTTCAAACTACTCAGCTGTCCATCTTCAGATACAAGGTGCCACCCAAGTATCTTCTAATCCTAATACCAACCCAAAGGAGGACACTTTACCCTCATTCCCTATGACAGGAAGTTGCAGCTAAATTCGACACTTTTTCTTAATCTCAGCTATAAACTAGGCTTCACAGTATGTCAGGGTGGAAACTGAGCTGATAGAACTCCAGAACAGTTCTGATTCTGAGGAGGATCAGCAATCCGTGGGAGAGGAGCCAGCTCATCCCTCACAGGCTCAGCAGCTGGCAGAGATTCCTCCTGCCAGCATTCCTGAGATTGATAGTGACCCTGGCAGTGAGAAAGTGTGGGAGGGGGGCCTGCTAGACGCTCGACACAGGGAGCGATGAGCGATGGAGGGCGCGGAAAGGAGGCGTAGTGCCCATTTGGCACGCAAGCAACGGCCGCGTCCCGTGGACCCAAGGGAAAGAGGGAGGATCTCTCCCTAGCCCTTAAGTTCAGGGTCTTCAAGTGATTCTCCTTCAAACGGGGACCAACTGCATACCCGGAACATAGGCTACTCTGCTGTTCATTGCTTAGTCGCTGGTGATTAGCATCTGAAAGAGTCATTAAGTTGTAAAAGGATTAAAGCCTTGAAAAGAATCCTTTCGTCTGTGTCTTGAGTTGGCTATTGGAGTGTACTGAAAGAGGCCGCTAGGGCGCTCCTGACACAGTAAATTACCAGACACAGAAAAAATGTCAGGTCTCTGGTAGTGGTAAATGTGGGAAAGGAGTTGCAAGTCTTCCACCATTGCATGTAAACAGTCACAAAGTGGTAACACAGCCAGGCACATAACAAATAACCAAAGTAACTTGGCCTCAGCTGGTGCCAATTCAGATGCAGTCTATGCAGGTTATTAGTGTGCATACTAAGCTTCTTGGGCCACACAGTGAAGGTAACGTAAAAAGCAGCATGTGGGAAATGGGAGCCAGGACATTCAATCCTCTCAGAAGCTTGGTCATGGACAGCCACATCCAAATGAGGATTCCAGTTCAAAATGAACCTATGATCGGCATTTGCTCATGCACTTGGTTCAATTATTTTTCTTGGAAAAGATATGTTTGCTCTGGATGGCAGCGTGGCCATTTGTAACCAGGATCAATACCTATTTTACAGGGAGCTTTGAAAACCTGATTCACTGCGAGAAAGCCAGACGGATGCTAGATTAATTCCGCACCCCTTCTGTTCATGTAGCTGACTCATTACACTTGGAAAGCTGGCTGCCTCTTCATGTAAACAGAGCACTGGCCTATTTAGCAGCTTGGAAGGAGTATTATATTTGCACAACAATTACCAGCAGTGCCTGCAATCTCCATTTTGTTTTACAGCACATTGTTAAGGAGTTTTTTTGGGGGGGTGGAGAAGAGATACAAATATCCACTTTGTACCAACTGCTTAGTAATGTATGGCTGTGAGGGCTGTGAGAGCTGGACTATAAGGAAGGCTGAGCGCCGAAGAACGGATGCTTTCGAACTGTGGTGCTGGAGAAGACTCTTACGAGTCCCCTGGACTGCAAGGAGGTCAAATCAGTCCATCCTAAAGGAAATCAACCCTGAGTGCTCATTGGAAGGACAGATAATGAAGCTGAAGCTCCAATATTTTGGCCACCTAATGCGAAGAGAAAACTCCCTGGAAAAGACCCTGATGCTGGGAAAGACTGAAGGCAAAAGGAGAAGGGGACGGCAGAGGATGAGATGGCTAGATAGCATCACGAATATCATGAATATGAACTTGAGCACGCTCTGGGAGAGAGCGCAGGACAGGAAGGCCTGGCGTGCTATGGTCCATGGGGTCACGAAGAGTCGGACACGACTGAACGACTGAACAACAACAACAACAACAACCAACTGCTCTCCAGCTTAGAAAAAAGTGGGGCTTCATGTTACATAAAACCTTGCCCAAATCCCTCATAACCTGAAAAATGGGGAGGCTACTATCTCTCCTATCTACTTTCCCAAACTTTGTTCCCTGTGCTGGAAGACTGTCATCAACATTTCTGTTTTGTAAACAGCTAACTGAACCAGACAACTTCGTGTTGTCACAAAAAAAGGAAGTGGGAGACCAAGCATGCTCAGAAACATAATATAATCCCTCAATACTTCTCTGCAACAACAACAACAAAACTGTTTACATGTAGCAGGCAGCCAAGCATGTTGCAACTGGTCTCCACCAAGCCATGCACAAATACATGTTCACCAGCCTATTCAACCTGAAATGACAGCCATTTCCATTTGCAAACCATTTTTATATATCTGTTTCAATGAGGCCCCACCTGGGAAAAAGGATACAAGGGGTGGGTGTGAGGGAGAAATCTTCCTAAGGTATACCAGTCCATAAATCACAGCTGACTGCAGATTTGTGAAACCCTATTATGGTCAGGCTGATATAGGTAAAGCTGGATATGAGACTAGCATCCGAGATGTGTACAATCTATTTCTGTTCCTGCTGTGTTTCTGAAACCAAGAATATATCTCTAACATTATCACCCCTTTTTAAAAATATAAACATTACTAAGTGGTAGCAAGAATAATTCTTAGTTGCCTTTGCCTATCTGATTACTCTACCAATTCCCTTTTGCCACCAAGCCTGATGAACAGAATATTCTCTAGAAAGCACAGCAGAGCTTTTCAGCAAAACGGCAACCTTCAACTACAACTTGAGAGTTTTAATATGTTCAGGATTTAGCAAGCAGTTCTCACTCTCTCCAATTTAATCTTTTGGGGACACTGAAATGCATAACTAAACTAAAGAATTCATTGCCACAATAAATTGCAATGGCTACTACTACTATAAAAAGATCAGCCACAAAACAATTACAATCTACTATGACATCCCTGAGTATCTTAATTCTATCTATTTTTCCTGCACTGGCACACACAGGATACTAAATTAGACGCTTTTTGATAATTATACGGTTTTTTGTTTGATTACATTTCAATACTAATCTTTATGCTGTACTTTATGGTTTTAATTTTTGTGAACCACCCAGAGAGTTTCGGCTATTGGGTGGTATAGAAATTAATTAATTAATTAAATACTTCAGACAGATCAATCCATAAATTAAAATTCAGAGAGGTATGTAAGTTAAGATATTTGAAATCAAAATCCTGGAATCACTGCTTCAAAACCACTGACTGTGTTCCATGCAGTTACCTTTGGTCCAGTGCCACTAACAATCCCTTTTTGCTGTTATGGTTTTAAGTCTTATTTTGACATTTCTCAAGTCATTTTTCCCTGCAAGTAATAAGAGGTGCATACATAAACTCATCCCCCTTCATTATATGCAAATAGATACATGCCTCAAATACTTGTTTGGCTTACCAGATTTCAGAAGTTTACCCAACGTTTCAGACACGGATCTGATCTCAAGTTACAAAGATAACATGATGCCTAAACATGATGTGACTATTGAAAGAAAGCTTGGTAACGCAGATTGTCAGCTTCAAGCTCTATAAAGACGTGCAAGAAAATCTGGTTTCAAGGTAATAATACTGCCATTGGAAAGGCATCTGTAAAGAACTCTTTAAGATATGCCAGAGAAGGATGTAATATGCTACTGTGTTAAGTTAGGATTTGATGATCAGGAATTAAGAGAAATAACTGAAAGACAAGTCTCTTTGGAGGTAAGACTAGAGCAGCTATGTAAGGCCTTCCATCTTAGCATTTCAAATGTAAAAAAGAAAAAATCTAGCAAGCTGTACACTTGATTTTGGCCGCCTCTAGAGCTGCAAATTCACCCTAGAGGTTCTGCATAGACCAGCCAGAGAAAGCGCAATTCAAGCAGTTTAGGAGCAGAGTCCTGAAAGTGAACTCAAACCCTATATTCATTTAACTGCTGCAGGCTACGATCTCTGGGGTTTCTGCTTAAGATCCTGAAAGCTTAGCTTTTTTTAGCAAGACATTTCCTGGTTTGAATGGGTGGATGGAAGGCCAGACCAGAATTCACCCACTATGATTCAACATGCCTACAAGTTAGGGCCAGAAAAAGAGACTGCTTGGAGGAAACAATCAGGAGGCAGCAACTAAATCCATCCCGAAGAAAAAGAAATGCAAGAAAGCAAAGTGGCTGTCTGATGAGGCTTTACAAGGAGCTGAAGAAAGAAGGGAAGTGAAAAGCAAGGGAGAAAGGGGAAGATATATCCAACTGAATGCAGAGTTCCAGAGAATAGCAAGGAGAGACAACAAGGCCTTCTTAAATGAACAATGCAAAGAAATCGAGGAAAACAACAGAATGGGAAAGACTAGAGATCTCTTCAAGAAAATTGGAGATCTCAAGGGAACGTTTTGTGCAAAGATGGGCATGATAAAGGACAAAGAAGGCAGGGACCTAACAGAAGCAGAGGAGATTAAGAAGAGGTGGCAAGAATACACAGAAGAACTATACAGGAAAGATCTTAATGTCCCTGATAGCCATGATAGTGCGGTCACTGAACTTGAGCCGGACATCCTAGAGAGTGAAGTCAAGTGGGCCTTAGGAAGCATTACTAACAACAAAGCTAGCGGAGATGACAGTATTCCAGCTGAGCTATTTAAAATCCTAAAAGATGATGTTGTTAAAGTGCTGCACTCAATATGCCAACAAATTTGGAACACTCAACAGTGGCCACAAGACTGGGAAAGGTCAGTTTACATTCCAATTCCAAAGAAGGGCAACGCCAAAGAGTGTTCAAACTACCGCACAATTGCGCTCATTTCACATGCCAGCAAGGTGATGCTCAAAATCCTACAAGCTAGGCTTCAGCAGCATGTGAACCGAGAACTACCGGAAGTACAAGCTGGGTTCCGAAGAGGCAGAGGAACTAGAGATCAAATCGCCAACATTCGCTGGATCATGGAGAAAGCAAGAGAATTCCAGAAAAACCTCTATTTCTGCTTCACTGACTACACGAAAGCCTTTGATTGTGTGGATCACAACAAACTGGCAAATTCTGAAAGAGAAGGGAGTACCAGACCACCTTACCTGTCTCCTGAGAAACCTATATGAGGGTCAAGAAGCAATAGTAAAAACCAGACATGGAACAACTGATTGGTTCAAAATTGGGAAAGGAGTACGACAAGGCTGCATATTGTCGCCCTGCTTATTTAATTTATATGCAGAGTACATCATGAGAAACGCTGGGCTGGATGAATCACAGGTCAGAATTAAGATTGCCGGGAGAATTATCAACAACCTCAGATACGCAGACGATACCAGCCTAATGGCAGAAAGCGAAGAGGATCTAAAGAGCCTCTTGTTGAGGATGAAAGTGGAGAGTGCAAAAGCTGGTTTGAAACTCAACATTAAAAAAATGAAGATCATAGCATCTGGCCCCATCACTTCCTGGCACATAGAAGGGGAAGAAATGGAAGCAGTGACAGATTTTACTTTCTTGGACTCCAAGATCACCGCAGATGGTGACTGTAGCCATGAAATTAAAAGACGCTTGCTCCTTGGGAGGAAAGCTATGGCACACCTTGACAGCATAGTAAGAAGCAGAGACATCACCTTGCCGACAAAGGTCCGTCTAATCAAAGCTAAGGTTTTCCCAGTAGTAACGTATGGCTGTGCGAGCTGGACTATAAGGAAGGCTGAGAGCCGAAGAATGGATGCTTTCGAACTGTGGTGCTGGAGAAGACTCTTACGAGTCCCCTGGACTGCAAGGAGGTCAAATCAGTCCATCCTAAAGGAAATCAACCCTGAGTGCTCATTGGAAGGACAGATACTGAAGCTGAAGCTCAAATATTTTGGCCACCTAATGCAAAGAGAAAACTGTCTGGAAAAGACCCTGATGCTGGGAAAGACTGAAGGCAAAAGGAGAAGGGGACGGCAGAGGATGAGATGGCTAGATAGCATCACTGATGCAATGAATATGGACTTGAGCATGCTCTGGGAGAGAGCGCAGGACAGGAAGGCCTGGCGTGCTATGGCCCATGGGGTCACGAAGAGTCGGACACGACTGAATGACTTAACAACAACAACAACAACAACTATATATGAGGGGATTGTTTGACCAGATGCATTTTGTCGAGGAAGGGTATAATCAGATTTTTTTACATATATAACACATGAAAATAATTATTTTGTTGCGGTTTAATGTAAGTGTGCAGAAGAACCTCAAGTGATGAAAAGTCCATTGCACCAAATCCAGGTAATCCACACACCCTGCTGCTGCCGTGTACATTCATATGGTTTGTACTATCCTGTTCCAACACTTTTCTCTCCTAGCACACGCACCTAGAAAAAGCTGCCTCTCTTATTACTTTAAAAGATAAGAAAGATCATATATCGTCTGAAATGTTCTGAAAGGGAGCTTAGAATCTCAATGAGCTTGTTTTATTCCCAAGTATGAGGTATTGATCTCTGTGTAGCAGCAGCCTTGCAAGAAAAAAAGAACCATCCTCATAATGTTTAACTAGGAAATGAAACAGTAACAAGAACCCACTGGTACTGCAAATTTCAGAGTATATGTTGTGGAAACACCATTCCACAATTCTATCATCCCTCTTCTCACCAATTCTCCTAAAAAGGTAGCTAGTCTATCATATACTATGAGCCTTCACTGTTGCTGTGCCTTCTTTTTCATCTCTTTTAAGCGCAAGCCTGAATGTTTACCCTGTAGTACAAATACAACTGTATTAGCATTCTAGAGCATCCAGATGATAAAAGACTGAATGAAACATCCCCAACCTTTGAATTAACTACCCCTTTTATGCATGTTAGAGGGCTTCCAAGTGCTAATTTCCAAGAACAGCTATCAAGGCTAAAAATGCAACCGTTTGGGTATGTACTTAGTACATATGGTCAACTGATTTTAATATCACCACCACTTCGGTTATAACATGTCAGCACATGCCTTTCTGCTTGTTCAATACAAGCAGATTCTTCTCGTGAACTGGTTGTGCTCTGCACCATTTTTCTCCCTCAATCTGTTCCTCCAACCATATATATCCATAGCAGGAGACTTTATAACTCTCACCAGATTACTTGTATGGAAAGTTAACACTAAAGCACATACTCCTCATACTGTATTTACATTGTGTTACGCTCTCACACGTGCTCAGAATCCCATTAAGTGGTCTGTACTCCATAAAAGTCTTGTGCTAGAAAGCCTCCCAGGCATAATTCAAATGTTGGTTTGAACCAAAGAGAACTCAACAGATTAGGCCCAACACATCCAAGTCTCCTTCCTCCTGGATCAAACTATATATAGCAGTCTTGAGCTTCTCCATCTGCCCATGGTTAAGAAAGGCACGAAAAGATATGCTTTTGACATCCCCCCAAAACTGAATAAGGAGGTCCATCTGGTCTCAAGGCTGACTGGCAGCAGCTCTCCAAAGTCTCAGAGGGAGATCTTTCCTTGCCCTGCTCACCAAGAACTCCTCCCCAATATCCATCCCTCCACCAAAAGAAGAGCTGTTTCACAGAAACACAACAGTATGTAACAAAACCAAAAATGTGTTAACAAAAACAGGCACACTGCTGTACAGAAATAACGGGCTTGCACATATTGCTGTCCTCAAGAGTAACAATATGGAATGCTCAGTTCTGAAGGACGCGTCAGTTACATGAGTCTAGGCTTAACTTTAATCTCAGTAATCTAATACCCATGCCAAGGAACTCTGGTCTTCAGTGAAGCCAGAGGTATTCAAGACCTGTTCTCCTTTCCCCAACCTTTCCCTTTGTTTTTTAGCTGTTTTTATTTTTTTATGTCCCTTTTTAAAAAAATCCATGTGACAATAATGCCTAGAATTATCTAGGTCTGAATTGCAGACCTCAGCTATTCCTCTTCCTCCCAGAAGTCTTTAAACTCTATATGCATCAGTAATTCAAGCCTCCAATCCATGCAACCCATGTACAGCTAAATCAAGTGGCTTAAAAAAATTGCAAGCTAAATGCACTGAAAATCTATTTCCTGGACTGGGATTGCTTTTTCAGACCTCCACAATTTTCCCTGACAATCCAGTCTCTGGAAAGAATGTGATGCAAGGGATGAAAGAGTTCAAAATTAGTGGCCAGTTCAAAGCTCTACATGTGCTTCAATGGTGCGACCAGATAAGCAGGTTTTGCCAATGGGGAGGATGCATGAATGGAGCTGATCCCAACACTGGAGCTGATGGTTAAGCTGCCCCTCAAAAAAGCTGATTCATTAATCCCACCAAAAGAGTAAGACTTTCCACAATATCAACATGAAGACTCCATACCCCAAGTATTTCACTTAACGATAGTCACCTCGACTATTTAAATATCAAATAACAGTGAAATGCTCCTGGCCCACTTGCACTAGCTGGCTGTACATTTCTGAGCCTGATTGAAGGTGCTGGTTTTCTTCTATAAAGCCTTACATGGCTCGGGACTGCAATGCCTGACAGAGGACCTCTCCTGATACGAAGCTACCCTTATGCTGTGGTCAACATCTGAGGCTCTCCTCCAAGTGCCTCCTCCGATGGAGGCTCAGAAGGTGGCAACAAGGGAGGGGGCCTTTTCAGTGGTAGCCCCCCCCGTGGAATAATCTCCCCACTGAGGTCTGCCTGATGCCAACACTGCCATCTTTTCAGCACCACATTAACACTGTCCTCTACTCCCAGGCATTTGGAGGCAGATGACAGAGCTTTTGATGCCAGCTGTCCATCTAATTGTCATTGATTTTAGTAGTTTGAAGTTGTTTTCAAATTTTCTATGTAAAAGTTCTTTGTGGTCCCTGTAACTCACACATATGGGTTATGTGCCTGAGCAGAACAGTCATTCGGAACATTCTAGCACTAAAGAGACTTTTAGGCAGGAGCCTCGCCCATTTTCTCTGACACACTCCAAGTGTGGCTCCCACCTGCTTCTCAGTTCCTTGTCATCGACCACAGCAACTAGCAGCATTTGGAACTTTCTCTCGCCTCAGAGCAAAATCCTCCAAAATTCTACTGTCCCCTCCTGGGATGCTAAACGGAGTTCTCTTTTCTTCCCTTCCCTTCCTATTTTCTCTGAGTTTTTCTTCTTCATTTCATTGCCCCTTTGCAGTGCACGGCCTCCAAGGTCTTCTTCAAAAATTGCACCTACTGTGGCAGGAAGATACCATTAACCGGCGGACATTCCAACTGCTTTCTCTGCCTTGGAAAAGCACACAGACTCCTGTATCCACTGCTAGGCCTTTATGAAGCAAGACAGGAGAAACAGAACAGCACACCTTCGGGCCCTGTTGTGGGAACAAGCCCTCAATGCAGTAGTCACAGCTGCACTGAATCAGCCTCTACATACTGCCTTGGCATTCGTTTGCAAGGAGCCAGCTCTGGCTCTCTCTCTGCTTCTTCCAGCGTACGCTATGGAAAGCACTCAGGGCAACTGTCCCTGATATTGGGAGAACTAGCCCCTGTCATACTTACAGCTTTGGCCATCCCCTTGGACCAACTGAATCTGGCCCTTTGGAACCAATGGTCAAACAGGCCAAGTCCTGTAATAACCACGCAGCTAATCCTAGGTCACCAGGACTGAAAAACAAAAATATGGCTCGTAGGATAGAGTCCACCACTGAACTCATGCTGGTTCCAAACCAGCTGCCACAGGCACAGACAGTCCCTCAAACTCTTCTGTGATTGCCAACACTGATCCTAGAGAAGATACAACTCCTATGGGACCATAACTCCTCAGACAATATCCAATGCGTCGGCTCAGTATCAGAGGATGAATCTAGGGAAATGCACTATCACCCCCCTCGAAACTGTTCCCCAAGAAAGTACAGGTCCCCTTGGTACTGATAGACATCACTGGCCTCCTCAGCCTCTTCTAGAGATTTCGTCAGCATCCCTATGATGATATGCAATGGGAAAGCCATAACTGCCCCCACTTCTACAGGTCTCCTTCCCATTATTATAAAGACAGTTTACCACCAAGATGTCATCATTATGGGTACAGGGACAGAGACTACCTGCATCACCATTGCCACTGCCAATGCTCTTGTTCCTCTCACTTTCTAGAACAACCTACAGCAATTTCTAACCACGCAATGCCTTCTCACACGATCTCTAAACTGCCTGATATGGGAAACTACAGCAATACCAAGCTTTACGAGTCTGCCTCTCGCTCTCCTCTTCCAGCCAACTTTTTTCAGGACATAATCCTGAAAAATCTCCTGAAACCACTAGCTGCTACACAGTCACCGCTGGCAGTACAACTCACCCAGCTGTCACTAGCCCCTACCATGGAGATACCTCTCTTTGGAGCAAGACAACTATTGCTCAGACTTGTCTTCCACTTTGTCTGAGCCTCAGCCTCCTCACCAGACTCCCCTCTCCCCATCAGATGGCATATGGCCATATGCAGAACCAATCCTCAGAATGGCAAAATCACTCAGGATAGGGATTAAAGTCCCACCTGTACCATTCTCGGATCCGGTCTTTAAAAGAGTACAACCAGACTTAGTTCCACCAGTTACTATCCTGATGCTTCCAACATTACTGCATGTAATCAAACAGTCCTGGGCAAAACCTTCTACTCTCCCAACTATGTCTAGAAAAATAGAAAACTTATACAGGGTCCCGGAAGAGGACTGCTCCTTCCTCTTCAAACACCCCACACCAAACTCCATAATCGTAGAAGCATCACAACTGAAGACAAGACAAAAGCATCACTCTGCCCTGTGGATTCAAAAGGAAGGAAATTAAATGTAAGACAGGATTTATTCCACTGCTGCCTGAGCACTCCATGTGGCAAACTACAAGACATGCATGGCAGCCTATCAACAGTTCTTATGGGGAAAAGCAGCAAGGTTCTTTGAACCTCTTCCAGAAGACGTTAAAAACCTTGCAATGATTTTCCAAACTGAAGACCACAGATTAGCAGGCCAACAAATCCACCAGGAGTCCAGATTGAGAGTGGAGGATCTTCCATTTGATGGTGAAGGCCTTTTTAGTGCATCTAAAGATGACATTCTTGCCCATGTCTAGAAAATGAAGATACCTACCCGGAAGATGGGAATGGGATCCAATCCATAGCAACCTCCACCAAGCAACCACATCCATACTGGAAAGGCCAATGGCTACCTTGGTGCCAACCCAACTCGGGCCCGAACCAAGCTTCCAAACAAGGCTCATATCCCTCCTTTCACTCAAAAAGAGTTTCAGAACAAATACCACCAATCCACTCATGGTAAACACCCTCACCAATCCAAATGGCATATTTGATCCCTACAATGGAACCCAACCACCAGCTCCTTTCCACCAGAACAGACTTGAACCCTTTCTCCACACCTGGAGGTCCATCACCACCAACAAGTGGGTGCTTTCTATGGTCACTCAAGGCTATTCCATTGAAATCAAAGATTCCCCCTGCACACACCAGGGGGATCTTCCACTCTACTTGCCCTACTTGGGTTCTAAGAGAAGAAATTGCTACCCTCTTGCTTTTCAGTCACCCATATGTGTGAGTCACAGAGACTAGAAAGAAAGACAGGTGGCTTACCTGTAACTGTGGTTCTTTAAGTGGTCATCTGTGAACTCACACAACCCACCCTCCTACTCGCTTAGATACCTCACCTTCTTTATGCTGGGTTCTCCACTCAGTAAGGAATGAGGCTGGAGGTTGAGGTTGAGTTACACAACCTTTATTTCAGGCATGAGGTTGTTCCGCATCAGGAAGAGCAACAACATCTATTAAGACATTCTCAGATGGCCCATGGCCCCGACCTTCTCTGTCCTTACAACACGGTTGTCTAGGGAAAGGGTCACTGGGATCGGGTTCAAACCTCTCATTTATTTCTCTGCTGCGGGGGATTCAGAACTGAGAGGGAGGCAGGAGCCATGCCTGGATCCTGCACAGAGGAGGTGGGCAGGGCTCCCACTTAAAACTCTGTTTAGCTCTAAAATATTCCGAATGACTGTTCTGCACAAGCGCATAACCTGTATGTGTGAGTTCACAGATGACCACTTGAAGAACAACAGTTACAGGTAAGCAGCCGCTCCAGAGAGCTTTGGCTATTAGGCAGTAGAGAAATGAAATAAAAGAAATGAAAATGAATAAAATTTTACTAGAATGGAGACACTGATGTAATTGCAGAACCAAAGTTAACAAATTATGGGCTGTTTCATCATGTGAACTGGGTCATTGCAAAGAAATTGCATTTTTTTAAAAATCACCCCTCACCCTCTTGAACAGACTGAGTTCTATACTTTTGCATCGTAAGACTGGCTTTCCATCCAATGGCTAGGTTCACACAAAACAACCCACACTCAAGGATAAGTATGGATTGTCATTCAACTGTGGGTTGTTGTTGAAATGTGACTTGTTGTATTGTGTGAACCCAGCTGCACTAAGAACCCATGGTTTGTTAACCCCGAACAACCCACATGGAGAACCCATGTTTTGTTGTTGCACTGTGAACTGTGGGTTGTTTGTGGTTAACAAACCATAGTTTGTTAACACAGCTGGGTTCACACAATACAACCACCCATGGTTCAACGACAACCCACACTCAACTTTGAGTGTGGATTGTCATGTTGTGCTAAACCAGTCAATTGGTCATTCCACTGAACCTTCCTGGAACTACCCCCTCCTCCCCACAGTGTAATATTTCCTCACTGCATGGCTGGGCAGTAGAAAGTGGAGCTCAGTTATTCAGCAACAGCTTCACTAATGCAGAGCAGAGAAGGAAAATCATCTCCCTGCCTCTGCTCGATATCCCTATGCACATGTTCTAGTACTTTATCAGTCTCTCTCAACAGAGTGCTATACTGGAGACATAGGTCAGGAGCTCAGCTAAGCACTCACCTGGTTCACACATAACAACCACCCAGAGTATGGTTGAGTATGGATTGTCGTTATGTGCAAAACCTACGCTATCGTTTAACTATGGTAGTTAGTTAACCATGAACAACCCAGGAAGAGAACCCATGGTTTCTTCTTGGACTGTGAAGTCTGGGTTGTTTGTAGTTAACAACCCATATTTAAACCATAGTGAAGGGTTTGTATGTAGTGACAACCCAAGACTCCACAACAACCCTCTGGGTTGTCATTGCATGCAAACCAGGTCAGCGTGCACACTAATGAAAAGCCACCTGTGTTTCCTAAACTGTGCCCCAACCTTCCTACCAGCGTTAATGTATTTGATCATCTCCACTTCCATGACAATTCCAGTAAGTTATCCCTTTCAGCAATCTCTCACTGTGAGACCCTTACCTATTCTAAAGGCTGCTTGCAAGGTACATCGGGGGCAGCCACAGAGGTGGCTAACGGTAAGCCTACAGGTTTTCCCAGCTGAGGTCTAGGACTAACAGTAACAAGCTTCATGCTACTTTCTGCTGTATTCTTGCTGTATCATACATTCATAATGATAATGAATGGTACCCATCAGACTTCTCAAGTAAGGCTCTCTTGTAATCCACATGATATACCAGTAATCCTAGGGCAAAGTTACTCTTTCTATGTGGAGATTGGGGGCTTAACTCAAGTTAGCATATGATAAGCTTATCATGTAAGTACCTCAGGCTTACCTCAACCAATCTTAGTTACTAAAGAGGATGTGATTAAATTAGAAGATGCCTATGGAGACCTTGACAATCCATTTTTGAACCAACACACCATGACAACTAGGCCACTCACTGGACATTCTCCAATACGGTTAAATACAGCATTTTAAAAACTGCATTTATACCCCCACACTTCCTCCAAGGTAACTCAGGGCAGAGTATATTATGCTTCTTTTCCCCCAGTATTTTATCCTCAGAACCACCATTTCATCAGACCATGCAGATATCTTGACTTCAACATCAAGTCAGCCTTTCTTTTTCTCCTATTCTCCCCACTTCCCACAACACCCTCCAACCTGTTTTTTGTTTTGTTTTTTGTAACTTCTTTCCTTATGAAGAGATCTGAAGATCTCAAAACCTTGCACATTTTTATGACCTTTCAGTTGGCATAACAAAGGTATTACAATAATATGGACCTGTGAGATAGGTTAGGCTCAGAGGTTGTGACTCACACAAGGTTACTCAGTGAGCTTCACAGCTCGGTGGAGATATGAACCCAGGTCTCCCCCAGTCCTAGTCCAACACTCTAACCATTACACTACACTGGCTCCCAAAGGGAACTCTAGTGTGGATGGAAAGGAAAGGCTCCTCCTGTGCAAGCACTGAGTCATTGCTGACTTCTAGAGGGATGCCGCTTTCGCTGGCGTTTTCATGGCAGACTATAGTGGGGTGGTTTGCCATTGCCTTCCCCAGTCATGACTACCTTTCCCTCAGCAAGCTGGGTACTCATTTTACCAACCTCGGAAGGATGGAAGGCTGAGTCGACCTGAGCCGGCTACCTGGGACCCAGCTTTCGCTGGGATTGAACTCAGGTCGTGGGGAGAGTTTCGGTTGCAATACTGCAACCCAATAATAGTCTTCAGAAACATGTAGGAAGAAAGCCAGACTATGAAGCACATGGTCTTCGATGTCTATATACTAATGCCCAGAGTATGGGAAACAAACAGAACGAACTTGAACTCTTAATACAAGAGGGAAATTATGACCTGATAGGTATAACTGAGACTTGGTGGGATGACTCTCATGACTGGAATACAGCAACTGAAGGATATAACTTGTTCAGAAAGAACAGGAGGAACAGAAAGGGAGGTGGGGTTGCACTGTATGTGAAAAATACATATCTCTGCACAGAAATACAGGAGGAGGAGCATGGTAGCCCCATCGAGAGCATCTGGGTTGAAATAAATGGAGCAAAGAATAAAAGTAACCTGGTGGTCGGGGTCTACTACCGGCCACCCAATCAAGGAGAAGACAAGGATGAAACTTTTGAAAAGCAAATAGCCAATGTTTTAAGGAAGCATGATGTAGTAGTAATGGGGGACTTCAATTTCCCTGATATATGTTGGGAGACAAATTCTGCAAAACATGGCCCCTCCAGGAAATTCCTGACTTGTGTGGCGGATAACTTCCTCCTACAGAAAGTAGAGGAAGGAACTAGAGGATCGGCTATCCTTGACTTGATCCTAACCAACAGGGATGACTTAGTGGATAAAGTAGCAGTTACAGGAACTCTGGGGGAAAGCGACCATGTTGTACTTGAGTTCTTGGTTCTAAGGGAAGCAAAAGCCGAGTGTAGTCAAACGCGTACCCTGGATTGTAGGAAAGCTGATTTTAATAAACTCAGAACAATTATCAGTAAGGTCCCATGGCAAGCGATGCTAGCGAGAAAAGGAGTCCAAGATGGGTGGGAGCTTTTAAAAAAGGAAATTCTCAAGGCACAATCACAAGCAATTCCAACAAGAAGAAAAGGTGGAAGACAACAGAAGAAGCCAATGTGGCTTCACAAAAAGCTTAGGGATGACCTGAAAACAAAAAAGGACACATATAGGAAGTGGAAAGAAGGCCAAGCAACAAAGGAAGGATACAGGGAGATAGCACAGAATTGCAGGGATGGCGTCAGGAAGGCTAAAGCTGAGAACGAGCTGAGGTTAGCAAGGGATGTTAAAAACAACAAAAAGGCTTTCTTCAGCTACGTGCATAGTAAAAGGCAGAGGAAAGAAATGGTGGTTCAGCTATTAAATCAGGATGGCAAAACGATAACAGATGACAAAGAAAAGGCAGAGGTGCTCAATTCCTACTTTGGCTCAGTCTTCTCCCAAAAGAGGGTCTATGACCCCCCTGGCAAAGGCGAAGTACAGGCTGAAGGGGCAGGATTGCAGCTTGAGATCGACAGGCATATGGTCAAGGAACACCTAATTACTTTGAATGAGTTCAAATCTCCAGGGCCAGATGAACTGCATCCTAGAGTCATAAAGGAACTGGCAGAAGAACTCTCAGAACCGCTGTCTATTCTCTTTGAGAAATCATGGAGGACCGGGGAAGTGCCAGATGACTGGAGGAGGGCTAAAGTTGTCCCTATCTTCAAAAAGGGTAAAAAGGAGGAACCTGGGAACTACAGACCAGTCAGTCTAACATCAATCCCTGGGAAAATTCTAGAGCAGATCATAAAGCAATCCATCTGGAAGCACCTTGACAACAATGCCGTGATTACTCGAAGCCAACATGGATTTGTCAAAAACAAGTCCTGCCAGACAAATCTGATCTCATTTTCTGATCAAGTAACCTCCCTTGTAGACCATGGGAATGCTGTAGACATCATATACCTCGACTTCAGCAAAGCTTTTGACAAAGTGCCCCATGATATCCTGATGAGCAAACTAGCTCAAAGTGGGCTAGATGAAACAACGATCTGGTGGGTCCACAGTTGACTACAGAATCGGACTCAAAGAGTGCTTATCAATGGGACCTTCTCAAACTGGGGAGAGGTAACGAGTGGGGTACTGCAGGGCTCAGTCCTGGGCCCAGTGCTCTTCAACATTTTTATTAATGACTTGGAGGAGGAGGTGCAGGGAATGCTGATCAAATTTGCAGATGACACAAAATTGGGAGGGATAGCTAATACTTTGGAAGACAGAAACAAAATTCAAAGTGATCTGGATAGACTGGAGCGCTGGGCAGAAAACAACAGAATGACATTTAATAGGGACAAATGCCAAGTTCTGCACCTAGGAAAAAGAAACCAAATGCACACTTACAAGATGGGGGATACGTGGCTCAACAACACTACAAGCGAGAAGAATCTTGGAATTGTTGTCGATCACATGCTGAATATGAGCCAACAATGTGATGTGGCTGCAAAAAAGGCAAATGCTATTTTGGGCTGCATTCATAGAAGCATCGCTTCCAAATCCCGGGAAGTACTAGTTCCCCTCTACTCAGCACTGGTTAGGCCTCATCTGGAGTACTGTGTCCAGTTCTGGGCACCACACTTTAAGAAGGATGCAGACAAACTGGAGAGGGTTCAGAGGAGGGCAACAAAGATGATCAGGGGACTGGAAAAAAAGCCCTATCAAGAGAGACTGAAAGAACTGGGCATGTTTAGCCTTGAGAAGAGAAGACTGAGGGGAGATATGATAGCACTCTTCAAGTACTTGAAAGGTTGTCAGAGAGAAGAAGGCCAGGATCTCTTCTTGGTCATCCCAGAATGCAGGACACGGAATCATGGGCTCAAGTTACAGGAAGCCAGATTCCGGCTGAACATCAGGAAAAACGTCCTGACTGTAAGAGCAATACGACAATGGAACATATTACCTGGGGAGGTGGTGGGCTCTCCCACACTGGAGGCCTTCAAGACGAGGCTGGACAGCCATCTGTCAGGGATGCTCTGACTTGGATTCCTGCACTGAGCAGGGGGTTGGACTCGATGGCCTCGTAGGCCCCTTCCAACCCTACTATTCTATGATTCTATGATTCTGTTGCCACCTACCACTCTGTGCCACATGAGGCTCATGGAGTTAAGACAAGTGTGGCTGGAGTTAACTGTATTCTTAATCCTTGTTGTTCAGAATAGGCAAGATCAATTTTAGGATTCCCTTCTCTCAGCAGAAACACTCCTAGGATTAAGAACTGCTGTGATGGGACACAGAGCAAACGTTCATCTGCTGAAGCTTTCTGGTCATCAATCACAGCCAGCCAGATGCCACAGGAAAATTGCACACACCCTGATCCTATGAACCTAGCATACAATTCATACCCCTTCCCTGTTAATTTTCAGGCCCTCAAGTCATTTTTTATTTGGGGTTGCCTTTGGCTAAGGATGTGTTTTAATCTTTCATGCTGAAGTTTAAGCATTGTATTGATTATCTGGCTGATTGGAATGTGTATTTTAAGGTTTTAAATTATGGTTATTGTTGTTGCTACTTTTCAATTTTGTGTTTCATTTTAATTTTTGCTGTTTTGAAGACCACTTAAGGGAAAAATTATTTTGGAAAGCATCCTAGAAGCCTGAGTAATAAATAAAAGAAATAAAACTGTACAGCTGGCTTGTTGTTGTTCAGTCGTTAAGTCATGTCCAACTCTTCGTTACCCCATGGACCATACCACGCCAGGCCTTCCTGTCCTCTGCTCTTTCCTGGAGTGTGCTCAAGTTCATATTCATTGCATCGGTGATGCTATCTAGCCATCTCATCCTCTGCTGTCCCCTTCTCCTTTTGCCTTCAATCTTTCCCAGCATCAGGGTCTTGTCCAGGGAGTTTTCTCTTCGCATTAGGTGGCCAAAATATTGGAGCTTCAGCTTCAGTATCTGTCCTTCCAATGAGCACTCAGGGTTGATTTCCTTTAGGATGGACTGATTGGACCTCCTTGCAGTCCAGGGGACTCGTAAGAGTCTTCTCCAGCACCACAGTTCGAAGGCATCAATTCTTCGGCGCTCAGCCTTCCTTATAGTCCAGCTCACACAGCCATACATTACTACTGGGAAAACCATAGCTTTGATTATGCGGACCTTTGCGGCAAGGTAATGTCTCTGCTTCTTACTATGCTGTGTAGGTTTGCCATAGCGTTCCTCCCAAGGAGCAAGCGTCTTTTAATTTCATGGCTACAGTCACCGTCTGCGGTGATCTTGTAGCCCAAGAAAGTAAAATCTGTCACTGCTTCCATTTCTTTCCCTTCTCTATGCCAGGAAGTGATGGGGCCAGATGCTATGATATTAGTTTCTTTAATGTTGAGTTTCAAACTAGCTTTTGCACTCTCCTCTTTCACCCTCAACAAGAGGCTCTTTAGATCCTCTTCGCTTTCTACCATTAGGCTGGTATCGTCTGTGTATCTGAGGTTGTTGATAATTCTCCCGGCAATCTTAATTCTGACCTGTGATTCATCCAACCCGGCGTTTCTCATGATATACTCTGCATATAAGTTAAATAAGCAGGGCGACAATATGCAGCCTTGTCGTACTCCTTTCCCAATTTTGAACCCATCGCTTGTTCTTTCTCTGGTTCTTACTGTTGCTTCCTGACCCTCGTATAGGTTTCTCAGGAGACAGGTAAGGTGGTCTGGTACTCCCATCTCTTTCAGAATTTGCCAGTTTGTTGTGATCCACACAATCAAAGGCTTTAGCTTAGTCAATGAAACAGAAATAGAGGTTTTTCTGGAATTCTCTTGCTTTCTCCATGATCCAGTGAATGTTGGCGATTTGATCTCTAGTTCCTCTGCCTCTTCGGAACCCAGCTTGTACTTCCGGTAGTTCTCGGTTCACATACTGCTGAAGCCTAGCTTGTAGGATTTTGAGCATCACCTTGCTGGCATGTGAAATGAGCGCAATTGTACGGTAGTTTGAACACTCTTTGGCATTGCCATTCTTTGGAATTGGAATGTAAACTGACCTTTTCCAGTCTTGTGGCCACTGTTGAGTGTTCCAAATTTGTTGGCATATTGAGTGCAGCACTTTAACAGCATCATCTTTTAGGATTTTAAATAGCTCAGCTGGAATACTGTCATCTCCGCTAGTGGTGGCTAGCACCAACTAAACCGAACACTCTGCATTCAAATCGCCATATCAAGCGTCCACCTACGTACTTGATGCTGTCTTTGCAGAGAGCTTCCCTCATGATTCGGGTACATTTCCCTTGTAAGCACTGTTTGCGAATGATAGCAGGCTGCTGCCCCAAAGCTGGTTGTGCAAACACAAGCCTGGGAAGCAGCTTGGCCCAATTCAGTTTCCTGGCAACGTGGCTAAAGCCAGCTCCACGGATCTATGAAGTGAGCAAATTAATTTCATTATCTCCTTTTGCACATCATGAGGAAGGAGAACAAATACCTGGCACAAAAGTACATTCTGGTAATTATTAACCTGGTGTAAGTTAAATGTAAGGGAGTAGCAGGAGAAGTAAAGAGTTATATGTGGAAGCCTTGTATTTCACTATGCAGACTAGTTGCTTTTTTAAAAAAAAAACATGCAAGTAGCCTGCTTACTGCTTTCTTTTAGAAATTTGCCTTTTAGCTTGCTGATCTAAAATTGTTGCAGAATGTTTACATTTAGCAGAGGGGACCACTCAAAATATTCTGCAATTAAAACAAAAGCATTTCCCATCCAGCATGTTTAAACTTCATTCCTCTCATCCTTGGTGCACCTATTTCTGAAAGGCTGTAACAATGGAAAGTATTTCTAAAAAGGCAAGCCCATGTTAAGCTTTCATTGCTTCATGAGGGAACCCCATCAAAATGAACAAAAGGCTACATGCATGACAGCATTGCTTACCCAAACATACAAACATACTTCGACTTCAGCAAAGCTTTCGACAAAGTGCCCCATGATATCCTGATTACCAAACTCCATCTGTAAGCACCTTGGAAACAATGCAGTGTTGACTTGAAGCCAACATGGATTTGTCAAGAACAAATCCTCCCAGACGAATCTGATCTCATTTTTTGATCAAGTAATTTCCCTTGTAAACTGTGGGAATGCTGTAGACATCATATACCTCGACTTCAGCAAAGCTTTTGACAAAGTGCCCCATGATATCCTGATGAGCAAACTAGCTTAAAGTGGGCTAGAGGAAACAACGATCCAGTGGATCCACAGTTGGCTACAGAATCGGACTCAAAGAGTGCTTATCAATGGGACCTTCTCAAACTGGGGAGAGGTAACAAGCGGGGTACTGCAGGGCTCAGTCCTGGGCCCAGTGCTCTTCAGTGTTTTTATTAATGACTTGGAGGAGGAGGTGCAGGGAATGTTTATCCAATTTGGAGATGACACAAAATTGGGCGGGATAGCCAATACCCTGGAAGACAGAAACAAAATTCAAAGTGCTCTTGATAGGCTGGAGTGCAGGGCAGAAAACAACAGAATGACATTTAATAGGGATAAATGCCAAGTTCTGCACCTAGGAAAAAGAAACCAAATGCACACTTACAAGATGGGGGATGCTTGGCTCAACAATACTACAAGCAAGAAGGATCTTAGGATTGTTGTAGATCATAAGCTGAATATGAGCCAACAATGTGATATGGTTTCAAAAAAGGCAAATGCTATTTTGGGCTGCATTCATAGAAGCATCGCTTCCAAGTCACGTGAAGTACTAGTTCCCCTCCACTCAGCACTGCTTAGGCCGCATCTGGAGTACTGTGTCCAGTTCTGGGCGCCACACTTTAAGAGGGATGCAGACAAACTGGAGAGGGTTCAGAGGAGGGCAACAAAGATGATCAGGGGACTGGAAAAAAAGCCCTATCAAGAGAGACTGAAAGAACTGGGCATGTTTAGCCTTGAGAAGAGAAGACTGAGGGGAGATATGATAGCACTCTTCAAGTACTTGAAAGGTTGTCAGAGAGAAGAAGGCCAGGATCTCTTCTCGATCATCCCAGAATGCAGGAAACGGAATAATGGGCTCAAGTTACAGGAAGCCAGATTTCGGCTGAACATCAGGAAAAACTTCCTGACTGTTAGAGCAATACGACAATGGAACCAATTACCTAGGAGGTGGTGGGCTCTCCCACACTGGAGGCATTCGAGATGAAGCTGGACAGCCACTTGTCAGGAATGCTCTGACTTGGATTCCTGCACTAAGCAGAGGGTTGGACTCAATGGTCTTATAGGCCCCTTCCCCCCCCACTATTCTATGATTCTATGAAAAAGACTAAAAATGAAGTGCAGATATCAAATGCAAATGTTGCAACCAAAGCAAGCTATAGTCCAACTGGCTTCTGTCTATAGGAATGAAAATGACAACAGGGCTTTCTGAATTTTCATCATATTGTTTTCCAACAAAGTAAGCTACCTCCTAGCATGAATTTCACATCACAAAATCAGTAACCATTATAAGTAGGCTGTTATGGTCAGTCTGTGTTAAAGTGAGATGCTGGTGGTTCGTTTTCAGTTGTTTTCATCAACAAAAACCACTTCTAGTTGTTTTTGAGTTATGCTACTTAGAACATTAATACACCCACATGAGGATGGAAGAAAACTAGGTTTATTCCTGTTCACTGACAAGTATTCCTACCTGCATAGTTAGAACTATTACTGCCATAACTCTGAACAAATACACATGCTGGTGACCAGGAACATGCAGGACTAGAAATACCAATGTGTGACCAGTCACCTTATCTCACTTCTTCTAATCTATTGGGATAACGGCAATTGCATTTTTATGATCTGCTGAGTGAAATAATCTCAGAATAGTGTTAACACAGATCCCTATATTGTACCTAGCACTTGTTGTTGTTGTTCAGTCGTTCAGTCATGTCTGACTCTTCGTGACCCCATGGACCATGGCACAGGCCTTCCTGTCCTCCACTCTCTCCCGGAGTGTGCTCAAATTCATATTCATTGTCTCTGTGATGCTATCTAGCCATCTCATCCTCTGCCGTCCCCTTCTCCTTTTGCCTTCAATCTTTCCCAGCATCAGGGTCTTTTCCACGGAGTTTTCTCCTTGCATCAGGTGGCCAAAATATTTGAGCTTCAGCTTCAGTATCAGTCCTTCCAATGAGCAGTCAGGGTTGATTTCCTTTAGGATTGACTGATTTGACCTCCTTGCAGTCCAGGGGACGCATTAAGAGTGTACCTAGCACGACACAGTGGATATTTGGCATAACTAGGTGCTAGTTTTGGCAGGAAGGTGCTTCAGGAAGCTGTTTAAGCAGATTCTCCTCAGCACATGCATCAGGCTTGTAAATTGACAATTTTTGTTTTCACCTATTAGGAATGAGCTCTCTGCTTGACCCAACAACCTAGGGAAGAGATAGGAGAGGAAGCAACAGCCTGCCCATGCTTACACACATATCCTCTATAGATAGGCAGTTCAGGCTTTGGTAGCACAAATCAGTTGTGCTGACAGGGCACGGGGGAATGAACATTTCTATTGTAGGTGCCTTTTTCTTGGATTTCTGTTCAGTCTGCCGAAATTCTGTTCTAATTCTCAGTTCTCAAAGTTACTGGGTTCTTTCATTTCTAGTAAGCCCAAGCGCTGTGGCATCTCAGTAAGAAAAATGGAGGTGATTCTCAACATCTAGCTTTATTTAGCCTGTCTAATGTCCCACTGGAAAAGCATAAGCAACCAGTTGGACAGTCCATCTAAGAGATTAGACTGGGGGGGGGGGTCCCCCCAAAAGGATGCTCTAGCTGTGAATCTTTTCATAGCTGGATGAACTAATTGGTTCCTATGGCAGAACAGTCTGCACTAGCTGCATAACAGAGAAGCCCTTTGGGGTACAGTAACACTTCCCATATTCATTTAGAGCAAGACACCTGTGAATTACCAAGAATATGAATATTTCCAGTTCTAAACAATGAAAAGGCATAGCAGAACCAACATGTGAATGCACACAGTGTATGTTATTTGGCAGGGTTTTCCCTAGCATGCCAAGAATGCAAAGCACAGCTCTAACATATGTCTTTGAGGGGAGAGCTAGACATTATCCTGGCAAATGCAAGGTCCCAACTCTGTCGGCAGAGATAAAAGGACTGCAGGGGCAGGGGGAACTTGCATGGGGAGGACTGGCAGATGGAAGGGGTGCTCAATGCTTACTGTGCCTGTCAATTCTTGCCTCTAAATGCTATTCCTCCCCCACCACCAGCCAGATCTCCCCCAACCAAGCTCACTTCATTTCAGAGCCCAGCTGTAGTAAGATAAAATCAAAACTGTTGGGAGGGGGGCATTTGCAGGGCATAGTCAATTGGCAAAGGAAGGGTTAAGCACTACTTCTCATCTGCCAACTATCCCCAATAGCACCTCCAGTCCCATGGTAGTATTATGAAGAGTTCATATCTCTGTATTTCCCCCCATATAGTTCTGCCATTAAGACATTTTGATTCAGGGTCAAACAGTAGCATTAACAGCACTGCTGCTGCAGTCCCACAACAATGGCACAGGGTCATCCTAATAAACTAAGTCAAAGAGACTTGGAATTCTCATTTACAAAACAGTTTGTGTACCACACATTACTAGACCCTATGTGTTTCATTTGAAAAACGGTTGCTTACTGTAGCTTATGTATAATTTAAGTATTTTTAAGCAGAACGAACACAGGGTATATTATGCAATTTGATATTATAACAGGCTTTTTCTAGGGAAATAAAATGTGGCAAACACGAAGCAGAATTCAAGTTGGATTAGCCAGAACTATAGATTTTTCATACAGATGCCTGGAACAAGTAATTCAATCTGGACAAAGGAATGGTGTGACTCTTCCTGGGAAAGCAAGTCCACATCCACTTCACTCCTCAGCAGAAATCAATATGAGGAAAAGGCAGCCATCATGGCCTATCGTGCTCTGCCCCAGGCCCTGCACTATGCTGCCAGAGACATAAAGAAAAGCAGTGCCTCGCATTTCTGCACAAGTTCTGTCCTTTCCTCTGATTACTTCTGGAAGGAAAGAACAGGCTGCATATCTACAAATACTTGACATGAATACCCAAGTGGTTCCAAACCCTTTTTATTCTTTCTTTGAGAATAACAGCAATACATTCATTTACAAAATCTTTAATTTTCCTCTTCTAAATGATGGCAAATCTATGAAAGTCTGAGTATCCTCCATCAGAGACTGCTGAAGGTCTTTCAAGGACTTGTGCTTTTCCAATTTTGCAAAAGGGTATCCTGTCAAGGAGAGAATAACTGGTGGACACAACAACCATGAGTACAAAAAAAAGGCAATGTTTAGGAGACACTAAAGCTAGTGTTCATGCAAAGCTCAGTTCAAAAGCATTTCAGTGGAGATAAACTTTGCTTTGGACATGGGAGGCCAAGCTTTAAATCCCTACTCCACTATGATGCTCACTGGGTGGCCTGTAGCTCCTCCCACTGGACTTTTGTACCAATTTATTTAAGCACATTTATACCCCACCCTTCAATGTGCCCTTTTCCAGGGCAACTTAGAGAAAACAATGTAACTAACTACAATTTAAGAAGAATTAAAAAAACAAAGAAATTGCAGAGCCAGCCCGCCCCCCCCCGGGGGGGGGTGACAGGGACAACGACCCATGTGTGAGTGAGTAAGCAAGAATTCTCTACCAAAATGTGTCAAGGGAAATGGTTACTGGTAAGAAAGTGGGCTGTGGACTCTTGCGCATGCAGGGTCAGGTCCCTGAAGGTCAGAATCTGAGTCCAAATGGCGTAATAGAAATAGGACTCCATTTGGATAATGGCAAGGCAAGGGCAGACATAAGAAATGAGTGAGAGAGCACCGCAAGTTGACAAATACTTGCCACTCCATAAAAAACCCCAGAAGCCAACCTTCACAAGGGAAAACGCAAACACAGGAGGGTTCCAGAGGTTAGTCCAAACACAGTGGGGGAGGACAACAGGTCAGCATGAAAGGGGTGCCAAGTGGAAATAGAGAGCCAACAGACCAGTTGGATATGTGCCCATCTGCTGAGAACAAAATGGCCCACTTGCTGGATCAGACCAAGGTGGTCCAATGAGTCCAGCATCCCATTTCCAACAGAGGCCAGCCAGATGCCTCTGGAAGCGCTCAAGCAACAGCACAATGTTTTTGGTGACAACCGTCCCTTGCCATTTGTTCCCAGTGTCTGATCCTCAGAGGTACTGCCCCCAGTGTTCTAGCTTTTACACATCCCAGAGCAGACAAACATACTCCACTATAGACCAACCAACAAGAAATGAAGGGGTCACTGCCTAGTCCAGGGGTGCTGAACCCGAATCTTGCCTAAGAAATTATTTCTCTCAATTTTAAGGTTGCAGTCTTGGTCATTTTATAATTATGTAAAAGAAGATACTTGGCTGCTGCTGCTCCAATTGCCTGGGGCACACACTCTTCCCAGCTGCTTCCATTTCTTCTTCTAGACCATCTTTGTTCAGACTCTTTCATGCTTATTCTTTTGTTTTTAGCAAGCTTTCTTTTCCGATTTGTCCTTGTCTAATTTCTAATGCTGCTTTTATCAAAGCAGTAACATGGTGGAAAGCTGTAGACGTGGCTGGCAACTTCCTGGGGATAAATAGTTTAGGCCAGGAGACTCTTACCCATTTTCAACTGAGAAAAGTGGAAAAAATGAAACAGACTTTGGTTTAACACTCTGTGGTAGCAAATTTGTTATGGAAAGTATTTCATTTAAAAATGTACTTTTCAATGATACCTTTCTTCTTTAAAGGAAAGGTTTTGAAACCCTTCCCTAACACTCTGTGCCTTCAGGCACTGCAAAATAATCATTTAAGGATGCCAGGCTGGCTGGCACAATAGGCCTGGCAGGGTCAGTTGAAAGCCAGGGACGTGCCAAATTTTATCTCCTCCTCATGTCAGGTTTCCTAGTGAAAGCAAGACCTCCAAAAGAACATAAGAACTGCCACGCTTGGTCAAACCAAGGGTGCAGCTAATCCAGCATTCTGTTCACAGAGTGGCCAACCAGATGACCCAATAGGAAGCCCACAAGCAAAACATGTGTGCAACAGCACCCTCCTACTTGTGTTCTCCATAATGATGTGGGTTTTTCAGAAAATGATCTAATGCAAATTAGGTTAATTTGCATAGGAACATTTTCAGTTTGTATCGGAAAATTTCCCAATGCAAATTAGGGTAATTTGCATAGGAAATTTTTCAGTTTACATCAGAAAATGTTCTGATACCCTAGAGCAGGGGTGGGCAACTTGTGGACCTCCAGACGTTTTGGCCTACAAGTCTCATCATCCCTCACCATTGGGTATACTGGCTATAGCTGCCTGGAGCCATAGGCCAAAACATCTGGAGGGCCACAAGGTGCTAACCCATCTATTTCAGCAGAATTCAGTTCTCTTCCATAGAGGTTGTTGGGGCACCTTTGGTTTCACTGTCACTGTTTATGAGTCCCAGTTCACTCTGAGACATAGATGTATTTCAATGACATATATGCATTCTCTCCCATACTTGTTAAAGATAATATCTGAAGAACATTAATTACAACTTTGAAACTGCCAAGCTTGCCTAATACTGTATTTGCAATTGGCATACATTCATTTTTATTAATGAACTTATGAAACTTGAATTTTTTCTATGGAAAAATAAAGCAATGGAACATTTTCTACCACACATCACTGATTCCCCAGCAAGTGGTACATGGAGGCATGCTGCCTCTGATAGTGGAAGGTCGCATATAGCCATCACGACTAGTAGCCATTGGTAGCCTTCTCCTCCAGGAATTTGTCTAATCTCTTTTTAAAGCCATCCAAATTGGCTCCGTGCTACTCTGCTTTGCTCAGCTGCATGGAACAACCCAAAGTGCTTTGCTCCAGCCTGATGGAATACCAGAATAAAACCTAGCAGCAGTGCAGGGATTTAAAATACAGATTTAAAACAGCAAAGCTAAAAGTCTAGAAAACTAAAATGCTAAAATGCCTGGGAAAATAAAAAGGTCTTCACCTGGAGCCAGAAAGAATACAGTGTAGGTGCCAGGCGAACCTCCCTAGGGAGCTCATTCTACAGCTGGGGTGCCACAGAAGAAAAAGCCCTCCTTCCAGTAGCCACCTGCCTCACTTCCTTTGGCAGGGGCTCACGGAGAAGGGCTGCTGAGGATGAACTTATGGTCCAGGCAGACACATATGGGAGGAGGGGATCCTTCAGGTAACCTGGCCCCAGGCCATTAAGGGCTTTGAATGTTAATACCAGCATTTTGAATCAGGCCCGGAAATGGACTGGCAGCCACTGCAGCTGGAAAAGTACTGGAGTAATATGAGCTCGCAGGCCAGTCCCTCTTAACAATCTTGCTGCCCTATTTTGGACCAGCTGAAGTTTCCGGACCGTTTTCAAAGGCAGCCCCACATAAAACGCATTGCAGTAATCCAGACGAGAAGTTATCAGAGCATGGATAACTGTAGCTAGGCTATCTCTGTCCAGATAAGGGCGTAGTTGGTATACCAGCCTAAGCTGATAAGAAGTGCTCCGTGCCACTGAGTTCACCTGTGCCTCAAGTGACAGTTCTGGATCCAAGAGCACCCCCAAACTACGAACGTGATCCTTTAGGGGGCGTGCAACCCCCTCCAGAACAGGTTGAATATCACCTAGCTGGGCAGACGAACCACCCACTAACAGTACCTCCACTGTACAGTTTGTCATTTGGGGGTACTGAACACAACTGGCCGTTCTTATTAAAGAGAGTGGTCCTTATAGTGTGAACTTGTTTCTCGTATCATGAAAGTGGCACTTGGAAGAGCCTCCTCCTTTTCGGGGGGCAGGGGCTCTATTCATGTGTTTGTCAGCACATACCTTTTCAAAGCAACAGAAAAATCAGTGGAAGGATGATCAACAGCAGGGGAGTGCAATGGAATGGAAAGTGGAGTCAGAGTAAGTGACAGATGGGTAGAATCAGTTAGAAGCATGGGTTGAGGGGGACAGAGGAATTAGAAGGGAGCTAGTGGTGCTGGAGAAGACTCTTACGAGTCCCCTGGAATGCAAGGAGGTCAAATCAGTCCATCCTAAAGGAAATCAACCCTGACTGCTCATTGGAAGGACAGATACTGAAGCTGAAGCTCCAATATTTTGGCCACCTAATGCGAAGAGAAAACTCCCTGGAAAAGACCCTGATGCTGGGAAAGACTGAAGGCAAAAGGAGAAGGGGACGGCAGAGGATGAGATGGCTAGATAGCATCACGGATGCAACGAATATGAACTTGAGCACGCTCCGGGAGAGAGCGCAGGACAGGAAGGCCTGGCGTGCTATGGTCCATGGGGTCACGAAGAGTCGGACACGACTGAACGACTGAACAACAACAACAACAAGAGGAATTAAAAAGAGAGGAAGATTAGAGAGGAGAGAGATTAGTAAAAATGCTGAGAGTAAAGATAGCTGCTAAGGAGGGGGGGTCAGTATATTAAGTTGGGATCCCAGGTGGAACCATTATTTGTTATTCTTTATTAAATGTTTCCTTGTTCTGGTTATTTTCCATAAATAAATGTATTCACTTATTTAAATTCATGGGTGTGTTCTGGTCTGGGGGACAGCCTATCTCCCTCCGCATGCTAGCTTTAATGTATAGAACCAAGTATATAAAAGGAGTCTTACTGCTCTCCATGGTATAGCAGAGATGTAAAATGTAGAGATGTAAAATTTCCAGAAATTTTGACGCCATGGGGAACAAATGGGTTTTTCTGGGGGGGGGGCTTTTGTGGGGGGAGAATGGAAATTTGGGGGGAAATGCTTATTTTTAAGCACTCTTAACAGATCTAAAGTCACTTTGTTGCTTTAGGACAGCCTTCCCCAACCTGGTACCCTCCAGATATTTTGGACTTCAGCTCCCATCAGCCTCAGGCAGGATGGCCAATCGTCAGGAATGTTGGCCATTGTAGTCCAAAACATCTGTAGGGCATCAAGTTGAGGAAGGCTGCTTTAGGAACGTAAAGCATCCTTTATGTTCCTCAGGTTATATTATGTATAATATGGTTTGCTCATAAAATTATCATTATATTTGAAAACTTTAAAAAGTGAACTCAGTTAGTAAATTTGCAATTATTGTATGAATAAACTATACTTTTAAAATTTAATATACCAAAACATGATTAATTTATGAGCAAACTAAGTTACACATAACATATTTTAGATTCCTAGTTTATGTCTGACCAGATGGAACTTCAGCAAGTAGTCCTTGCAACATCTGAATCATCCTAGAAGGCTGAAGAAGCAGGAAGAGGTGCAGGCAGATGAAAACAAGTCCAGAAACATACGACCCTGTAGAACAAAACCCAAACTGTCAAGAATGTACATTTTCTTCCATATTGTGATATAGTGACTCTGTTCACATGTTGGGAAACTGAGCATGATCTGGAGCATCCCAAAAAGTCTATCAGTAAAAGAGATACACTGGATCAATAATTTTAATAAGAAATGGAAGAAATAACTACGCTGAGAACCTTATAGAAAGGATTAAAGAACATTTCCCCCCATGGCTTCATTATTTCCAGACATTTTATATCTCTAGTCTTTCTATAAAAGTCTTCTTATTACATAGCTTTTAGAAAACATCGGAGTGGTGGAGTAAAGGCTTGATAACAATACATAAACATCTTGTCTTACATTCTAAAAGAAAATATTTCATAATCCAAAGCTGTTCAATTTTTCTAATTGGGGGGGGGGGGGACGACGACGACAAAAATGAACTGTGGAAGGGAAAAAAATGATTTTTTCCCCCTGATTTTTTCCAGGCCTTCATATATCTAAGTAGGTGGTGGTAACTGTTTATTGGGACTGGAGGGGAGTTAGAGGAAGGCAGTTCCCACATAGCTTTTTAAAGTATGAGACAAATTATCAAGCACAAAGCAGGATTCCAAATATGGCTTGAGAACAAGTGTTAGGCCTGTGCTTCAGAGGCAAGTAACCATTTTAAACTCTTGCCCCCAAGAACTGTGTTGGAATGAGATCTTACACCAGCCTTCCCCAACTAGGTGCCCTTCAGATGTTTTGGACTTTAATTCCCAGCATTTGTGACCACTAGCCATGCCGGCAGGGGCAGATGGGAGCTGAAGTGTGAAACATCCAGAGGGCACCAGGTTGGGGAAGACTACGCTATACTATGGATATTGTATTCATGTAGAGAACACCGGGGGGGGGGGGGGGAGCTGTAGCGTTCAAAAGCAGAGCATACACAACACCAATACAAGGAAACAAGGCTCCTTCTAACAGTTAAAGGACTAAGTATAAGCAAATTTGACGACTGCCCTGAGTAAACCCTGTCCTTCACACATTATGGTGAGACGACAACTTGCACATCAAATCCTTCTGATCACAAAGTAGGCCCCTGCCATTAAGTACTTATACGAATCTAAACAAATAAAAAATGAACATTTACCTGTTAATGCGTCTTTCTTGCACTTCAAAAAGTCAGCCAAATTAAAAAATGACACTAGTGCTGGGTTTCCTTTTATTTGAGATGCACTTGTTTTTAAATTTTTAAACCCAATTACTAAGCAGGCAATTTGGCTGTTCTTGCTTGCCACTGTTAAGTTTGTCGTTGACCTTCATGGTGATTAAACAGCAACAACGAGAGCTGGCTTTTTTTTTTCTTCCTTTTCTTTTTTTCTTCCTTTAAACTTGGGACATTTTTCACATAACTCCTCCTTACTGGGATGTGATTTATTTTCCTGTCTGCGAACTTGCTAGAGAGTAACTCACATTGATTTAGCTCCCAAGTATAAAGCCCAAGCCAGCAGTGCAGCAGCACTCAAGCGCTAAGTCCACCACACAGACACATTGATTTGCCTGCTCATCTACATTCCAACTGTTCTACTCCCATTGTATTAGGCCCTGTGAATGCTTGCACTGTGCAAGAGCAGAGGCTCCTGACGACAGGCAGCAGTCTTAAGTAAATGGGAGGCCTGTCTCTCTGAGAGCAGAAAATATCTAGGCACGAGTTTGCCAGCAGCCACAGCACCAGGAGCTACTCAGATTCTGGAGAAGCCTTTTTTGAAAGCTATGTAAAACAAGTTGCTGGGGGTGGGGGATCCCTCATGTGAATTAAATTCATCAACCCTTCCCAAAAACAAAGTCCCCAAACCATAGTCCTTCATGCAGAATATACAGCCCATACTCCTAAACTAAGAAAATAAACAAAATATAACACATGCACCCCTCCACTGCAGTCTCAGGCTGGCAGACTGAACCTCTCTGTACAACCAAATCACTCAAAACAAAGTAGGCCAGTGGAAAGCACTGTTCTTGGCCTGAGTTAAAATTCTTGCTCAGCCATGGGCAAAACGGGTAGCGATCTATAGAAGTGGAAAAAATAATGCAACCTGCCTCTTAAGAATGTAGGAATGTTGTGTTGAAAAGCACTGAATAAGTGGTAATGTTATGTGTTGGAACAGGCTCAAGATGAAGAGAAGCTCCACCATGAAGCTCACTGGGTGGCGTTGGACCCAAAACATACTCCATGTTTAAATGTACCACACAGAGCTGTTGAGAGGATATACTGGGATAACATCGTGTATGTTGCCCAGAGCTCCTTGGTGCAATATCCAAATGTGATAATTTCTTAATATATAGTTGAAGATAAACCAAGTGCTCTGTTACTTCTGCTTACATCTTCTTCCTGAATGTTACATACCCAAGCAACTCCAACACTCCAGCACAGAACATCTGCATGTCAATGATCTCCCCATCCTTTCAACCTTCCACCAAGAGGCCACAATCTTTGTTTTGTTCTGTGCCTTCAGGCCTCTTTGAGTGAAAGCCCTGTTTGGCAATCTCTATTCATGCTCTTCAAGCCATGGGAACATCTTTGTAGTGTGTGACAGGAGAAGTAGCAAAGGGGGGAGGGAAAGCGCACGTGTGCGTGCACACATGCACACACAGAAAGGGAGAGAGAGAAGTGTTAGGTAGTTTAGGAACAAGACTGGTAGGGCAGGGATGACATACTGCACTGACCTATTTTCTTCCCTTCACTCAGATCTCTGAGGTGATCTGCATTGATTAATAACACAGGAATTTAAACAATGGAAGAGCCCAGGTAGTCATAGTGATCTAAATTGAAACAAGGTACCTCCTTGAAGAAATACAGTCTGAGGCCAGACTTGAGATGAATACTGGAAAATGATCACATGCATGTTCAGTTATTGCTGAGCCCCCATGAAGTCGCCCAAGCATAGCTGTCAAAGCAGAATCAACATAACTTTATGAAACCTGGTTTATCCCAAAAGTGCCTCCAAAATCCACAGCTGCTGCTGGCACACTTTTTAACATGTTCAGTGTCCTTGGTACTAAAAGTAGGGAATGCACATTTTAAGTGAATGATCATTTAGTTTAAAAATTCACAAAGACTGTCCTGAACTCTGTGTAGCATACAAGACACCTGAGTAACAGCAGCTGAACATTACTAAGAGTGGGAACAGCAGTCAGGGAAGCCAGCAAAATCAGTTGCTCTGCAAGAGGTTTTTCCTTTGCAAAGCCAATTTTCCAACAGAGGGAATCTGATCTTCAATGCAATCCCACTCTTGCCCTCTTTAGACCAGCTCTGACACCCGATACTGCTCCATCTGCGTTTGCTTCATTCAAATTCCACCAGCTTCTTTCCTGCTAAAATAAGCAAGGACTGAAATACAATGTAGACTCTCTAGAGATTCCAGTGGTTCCCATTAGAAAGCTGTGCAGATTTTTGAGAATCAACGCCATTTGATAGCCCAACAGGCTCTAAAGCTCTCATTATTTAGAGTTAGCCCATTTTTGACTACCTGCAAATAAACCTGACTTTTTGGAGGGACCCTTGTGGACAGACAGCGTGCCAAGTCGAGACTTAAAGTAAATGCCAAGAGGTGGGATAAGTTTAAATAGGAGGAAAATAGCATCTGCCCTGAATGTCTACCATGTTGAGTAAACAAGCATCCAAGGGACTTATTTTGTATAGCAAACCCACTCACTTAGAATTTCTTAAAAATGCAGCAAAGATATTCTCAAATACCTTAATTGAAGATGCAAATCTAGCCACTTGGGTTCCAAGAAGAATTGCTTAATAATGAATGGGAACACACAAATCAGGTCATCAGCAAGGACTATATATTTAATTCTGGCAAATAAGATGTTGTGCGGACTGTGACCACATGAATGAGGTGAGTATCAAAGTAGCACACTGTCAGGCGGTCGCCCCTGCCACCTTCTGAAATCCTCAGGTAGCCAGAATCAACACGCAGACAATAGGGCTCTTTTCCAAGGCTTTATTCCCATTCAACCTAATGATGCTTACAGATGCTAATAGCTTGATCCTAGGAGTGAAACTTAAGACGGCTGCCTACTCAGGGGTTCTAACCTTAGGAATCAGTTGATCTCCATTTGGAGGGGAAGGCGGGAAACCTCTGTACTTATGGGCTAGGAGGAGAGAGTCCACCCTTTTCCCGTGGGGCATCGAGGTGCCGCTGTTGCCGTCGCGCCAAGTGGGCTGAACGCCTCCTCTCAGTGCCCGCCATCTCCCACTTGACGCTGAGCCGGCACCTAGCATCCAGAAACTGCTGTTGCGCCTCCTTCTCCCTGCCAGGGTCACTATCACTCTCAGGAATGTGTACCGGGAGGGGCTCTCCCCCTGGCAGCTCCTCTGACCAGCGGGCGGGTTCCTCTCCCGCGGTTTCTATCTCTTCCTCAGAATCAGAACTGCTTTGGGGCTCTCTGGGCTCCGATCCAACTCTGACACACACGACCTGAAGATTCCAGTGTTCCTCCTCCTGCTAGTCCTGCTCACATCAACCAGTAAGACAGGATATGTGGTGCATTTTAAGTTTAACTGAGTTGTGGTAGCCAGTCTTTCCTGCATTGGGGGGGGGGTGTTGCAGAGTCTGCAGAGTCAGCCAGCAGAACCTGTTTCCTGCTTGCACACCCACTTATCAGCTCAGACCAGTAGCCCCATCTGCCTGTTGAATTGAATTCAAGCTGCTTCCCGATGTGCCAAGCAGCAAACAGGACCAGTCTCCACCAATATATTCCTGCTACTTCTCTCCCCACTTTCTCCTTCTCATTTTCCTCTTAATGTATTCCTTGCTTGTGCACCTTTTAACCCCCTCCCCTTTACTGTTCACTTCCTCTTTCCTTCAATTTAGTTATTCACATGCCATTCTTTTGCCTCCCTTCCCTCTTAATGTTGGATTTCTCTCCACTTCCATATTTCCTTTTCCCTCTCCTTTTCCTTTCATTATTTTATGCTTCTAGTCACAATCTTTCTTTCCTTTCCCCTTCTTTTACTCTGCCTTTCATTCTCTGAGACTACCTCTCTGATTTCTGCTGCGATGTATGGCCAGCCTACATACATTTGGAATAATTTGTGTGTGCTTACTAATGTTGACAGCATTCTGCACATGCTTTGGTGTGAATAACCACCCAGTTCCCACTAGATCCATTTGGCTGTTCTTTCCCCCCAATGCCCCAAAGGTGAGGTATCCTTTGTCCCCTACTTGGCTTCCTCTACAATGCTCCTTTCCAACAATGCTGGAAGGTTATTTAAAGGGTATATTTTCACTTTCCTTAGATATGGGGGGGGGGGATTTCCATATAGAGGCCCTACTTTTTAATTCTGGAAGAGAAACAAATGTGGGAAACGCATTTGTTTACATGCATCTGTATAACTACTTCTGGTATTCTGAGTGGTAATCTTGATCCTGAGTAGGGGTAGGGCCTGATCCAGGGTGTGTGTGCATAAGAGGGCATGACTGAGAATGAAAGAGTCAGGACAGCAGTGACCAGAGACAATGGCTTGCTGCTAAGTGTACAACAAACAAAGCAGTTCCAGCTTTATACTGAAAAGTGACTACAAGTGAAGGTAGATGAAAATCTCCATACAGAATGCTGCTATCCAGAAAAGTACAAACTCCATATACATCTGTTACGGAAAACAAAATCCCTTTATGTTTGAAAAAAATAATCTCTTCTTAAATGAGCTAATGATTACTCAAGTCTTGAAGGAAATATTCTTTTATTTTGCATACACCAAGAGGGAGGGTTGCCTATAGTGCTGTCAAAGAGTAATTTGTTTGCCAAAGCTCAGTGGAGGCTGTGGGTTGGGTTTATTGTATTTCACGGCTTCCTTGTTATGAATAAAAGCCATTCTCTTGCTTTACTAAAAAGTCTGGAGGGTGCACGTTAATAGAATCTCAGCTGTGGTGTAAAAAAGCAATTGGATACAGTTCCATATTTTTAAAGGGAGGGTGGTGAAAGATAAATTGCTTTCATTCCAGCCAGAAAAGGAACAGACTTGCAGAACACAGAACAGGATTTCTTTAAAAGAACAAAACATGACACGCCAGAATTCACAAGCCCAAGCAGCAAAATGATCGGATATGCAAGGATTCAGGTGAAGCTGATTTTAAGTTCAGTGCTTGCAGTAGAGGAAGTCCTTGTGATGAATCAAAAAGCTACTGGAGATATGGATAAGCTTAGCAGCATGTGTAGTGACCACATATACTTTCTTTAGAGAGGGTAAAATGGAAACGTTAAAATGATGCCCACTGTTAAGGCACATGGTACCCACGAAATCTTTCATGAGCCATGGTAGCAAGCTGCTCTGAGTTCAAATCCTGACATTCATAGCATGTGCTTCACTTTGCTTCAGTAGTCTAGCTGCAAAATGATTCTATGATTTTGAACCCCAGAGCACTATATAAATGGGGTTAATAGTATGCTGAGTGCTCTGAAGCAGTTTCATGACACAGGAACAGCATTCTGCTAAGCTATTCAAGTTAAGGCTATGATAAAATTCTGACAGGCAAGCAGGCAGAAAAAAACCCTGCAACTCTGGAAAGGTTTGTTACCACCACAATTATCACTCAAGACGAAGGCATTTAACTGAAAATGGGGAACATTCCTTTATGGTTATTAACTGTTTGGGCTGATAGCACATTGATAGGAGAACAGGCCCTATACCGAGGAGCTTCTCAGCCTTTCAACAGGCCTGCGTAGGTGCTGAATTCTGCAGCTAATCACCTTAGCAACAACAAGCTCTAAACATATGTGCAGTGACATCAGCTGATTTTTGAAAGCTGTAAATAGAGGATAATAGCATGGGGGGGGGGAGTCTGGATTCAAGCCAAGCCCTAAAAACCCACACTATTAAAATACTGTCAGTAATTCAATGTATGCAAACTTGTTTGTGCACTCCTCTTCCCCCAAATCTTTGGAACTGTTAGGTGTATAATTACAGAATAAAGTCGTTTGCTTGGTGCCCTTGTGAAAATTAAATATGGTTTAAAAATAGCCAGCTGGCTACCAAGTAAAAGAAGGCCCAGAGCTTCAAACAAATAAATAAAAATGAAGGAGAGGGAAATAAGACTAAGCCAATTGTTTGTTTTATCCATGAGGCGCAAATCCTCACCCCCTCTCCAGTTGGTACTTAATGTTTCTGGTCAGAGCTGTAGAAATACTTCACATTCCTAGCCATCACCTATTTGAAGCTAACACCATCGTTTTAGCCAATAGGCCTGCATAAAGTGTTCATTTCTCTAGGGTCCAAGGAGACCAATGCTGGTGATTTTTCTACCTCTGTCCCTAATTCTAGAAACCTTTTCTCTGTGATGAAGGTTCCTAGTAACAAATATACTATGCATCTTTCAGTATAATGACCAATACTTATTTGTGCCCATTATGAGGGAAGAGGGAGCCGCTGCCAATCTCAACTCATGGGAGAATGGAGGGCAAAATTCAATGTCAGCAATAAGGTCATTGGGAACAAGCAGGAAGCCAGGTTGACAAGCAGGAGACTGAAAGACTTTCAGTTCCTATTTGAGCATTACCTCATGTTTGGTACCTCATTAAGACCTTATACTATTTAGACAGCCTCCCACTCAGCAGCCACCAGAGCACAACAGGAAGACAATATTCTTTTGTTTTTTTATTCATTTCATTCTGACCTATATTTTGGAGATTTTTCTTAAAAATGTGGCTAGGCCAGATAAATAAGACTCTGCTTTGCTTCTTTCTTCTTTGCATTAAGTGGCTGAGGGGTAGAGTAAGATGGTAAGGGGGAATGGGGAGAGAAGGGGCGTAATAGAATTTTCAAATATAAAAACAATCTTAAGCAGCAGCATTTATGCTACTCAGTGGGACTTGAAAGCAACATTTGCTGTGCAAAATGACAGTCTGCATACTAAATAGGTGCAGGAGGCAGTGCTGCTCTAGCACAAGAAGTCACCCACATACATCCTCGCACCACCTGACATTTAACTAGGGATATCAGAAAATTCCGCCACAGATCTCGGTGAGGCCGAATGCCAGTGCATTTGGCCCCCCAAAATCCGTGGCAGAATGAAGCCCCCTGCCCCGCAAAATGGGCCTGGAACGGAGCACCTACCTGCTGCCATCTGCACTGCATTGCGAATGGCGGCCGCAGACGCGGCTGCCATTCGCTTCTTCCATATAGCCGTGATAGGCTACGTAAATACTTACGTAGCCTATCACAACTAATGCAGGGACGCCATTTGCATACCTGCAGAAGCCGTGATAGGCTACGTAAGTACTTACGTAGCCTATCACGGCAAAACTAAGGGAACGCAAATGGTGGCAGCTATGGCGGCCACCATTTGCGTTCCCTTTTTTATGCCATGTGATAGGCTACGTAAATATTTACGTAACCTATTACGACAAAAGAGAGGGGCGCAAATGGCGTAGTGGCCGCCATTTGCGTTCCCCCCCCCCTTTTTTGGCCGTAATAGGCTACATAAATATTTACGTAGCCTATCATGGCAAAATACAGGGACTCAAATGGCGGCAGCTACGGCAGCCGCCATTTGCATCCCTGTGCAGGCTGCCCAGCGGCCGGATGTCTGGCTGTGGGCGGCCCCAGCCAGCGGCTCCACGGAATCTCCGCAGAGCAGAGCTGGCCAGAGAGAATTTCGGGGGGAGGGACGGAGCGCCTCCCCCCCACCGCGAATGTCACCCTTTGAAAAGGTAAGTAACTTTCGCACATCCCTACATTTAACCCACAGGAGTATTTGGATTCCTCTTTGCACCATGATCTAGGAGGATACCACAGTAGATGCATTTTAACTCTTGGTTAATAATCTAGTTCAAAAAAATCCATGCATAATCATTTCCTTTATCAAGCAAACCTGGTATCCCATGAAAATGACTGAAAAAGAAAGTGTACAGAGATTGTACACTATTCTTGGTTACACTTAAGAAAGAAATCAGAAAAACCAACCATGTCATTTGCCACATAATCCTGTGATAGTAACAACAGCACCGAGGAGACCTCACTAACTTTGTGTGGTCTCCTCCTATGACTCAGCAGGCGCAATACCTAGCAAGATCAGGATCTGAGAATGCAGAACACTTGGGTACAAAAAAAATCACAGTATTATCATGGCACAGAATCACTGAAAAATGTTTGTCAATACCTTTCCAAAACCAGCAATGCAATCTGATTGAAGCACCCTGTAACCTGAAGACACTACATGGCACTTTAAGGTAACCTTGTAAAGGCCACCACAGGTGGTGTAGCAGCAAATGCATGTGCCATGTGTACACATGTTGGGAGGATCTGGGGCCAATCCTAGTTCTCCAGTACATATAACAGACATGTTTGGAAATGTATTTGTTGAATGTATACATTATATTTTTGCTACTGCTTAGGTAGAAGGCTAGAAACTTGAGGTGAATCCACCTGAATGCAGGTTAGAGCCCATTTTGAGGCCTATGCTATGGCAGCGATGGCAGCACAGTTGTTCTTTGCCTCCACTGCATCAGCATTGTGTTGTCTGATGGAGTTGTTTTGAGAGGTGAGGGGGTTGTTATATTCTAAATTCCCTTGGCAACCTGCTGTGATGAGTGTGCAAAATATTTTTCTGAAAAAGTTGCTCACATCTGCTCCAACATGCTCGATGCTGAGAGCAGTTCTGGGATAATGACTGAGGATCCCACCACTTTTCTGGTTTTGAGGGATGAGCTTCATTTTAATCTGCCTGAAGATGTGGACAAGTTGCCTGGAGGGATGAAGCCACCACTTGTTAGACCCATGCCCACCCAGACTGGTAAGAGCTGCCAGAAGGGGTCTGGCCATTTGGGTGATGGAGACTATAAATGTTTCTTTGAAGGGGGGCTATGTAAAAGAAGCTGTTGTAAAATCATTCTTGAAGAAATCATCATTGGATTGCACCGCCCTAGATCCTACCACCTACCCCAAATTACTGATCCTTACAAAGGAACTCCAGTTCTGCCTATAGTTAGCTGCCTTTTGCCCAGCATTTTAATTTGTCTGCATGATATACATGCTTAACTATTCTGGCTAAAATAACCTGCACTGTATGAAGATTTAAGATGTCACATCAAGAGTTGTTTATGGAAAAGGAGAAGAAGGAGGGCTATCACCAAAGCTTAGCACTGGGATAATGAGCAGAATCAGGATTTTGGAAAAATATTTAAGTATGTCGATTATTTCAGAAGGGTTTTTTTAAGCTATAAGGGAATGACTTGCAACAGAATGCAGACAGGAGAAACAGGCAAATGCTGTCCAGCAACTGACTAATGGGCACCTTTGGAATCTTTTACAGGCAGAATAAATGCTGTGAAGATAGCTGCATAACTTAGTTACATCCATTCAGGTACCAAAAAACTCTTCCGTGATTAGATGAATTCACATTATCCTCCATATAACTCTCATCATGCAATAATATATACCCAGCATAAATTAGGACAACCCTTGAGATGCCTGCATTAACACTGTCCTGTAACTATGGAACACAATAGTAGACTGGGTAGTTGGAAGGGTTCAGTTGCCTGTCTCTGTACTCAACCCTTCTCCATTTTGGTTAATTACATCTAGACACAGGGGATTGACTGGGTGGGTCAAGTAAGTGAGTAATACCTCCAGGAAAGAGGGAGTGGTCCCAGCTGCCTTGGCAATGGCGGCTGTGCAGCTCTCCTTAAGAAACCCTCTCTAGATCCATAAGGACAGCAATTATTATGCAATCCTAAATATCCACCTCTTGGTTACGGTACTCAAGCTGGTGGCAGTAGTTCAACTCCAAACACTCCTCGATAAAACAGATTAACTGGACTAGGGGTAGGCAACCTTGTGCCCTCCAAATGTTTTGGACTACAACTCCCAGAAGCTCCAGCGAGCATGGCCAATTGTCAGGGATTCTGGGAGTTGTATTCCAAAATATCAAGGGAACCAGGCTGCCTACGCCTGATCTAGAACCATTTCAATCTGGTTTCAAACGTGGTTTTGGCACTGACACAGACTTGTTTACCCCAATGGGTGATCTCTGTCGAGAGAGACACAGGGGGGCATGACCCTGTTGATTCTCCTTGATCTCTCAGTGGTTTTTGATACCATCAGCCATAGTGTCCTTATGGGCCATCTCTGTGGATTGGGAGTGGGAGGCACAACGATATGGTAGTTTTGCTCCTGCCTGCAGGGTTGTTTAGAGAAGGTAGAATGGTGAGGGTGCTCAGCCCTGAGGTATTTGAGTTATGGGGGCTCCCAGGATTCCATCTTATCCCCCATGCTCTTTAACAACTTTACGAAGCTACAAGACATGGTGATCTGGGGATCTGGAGTGAGGTTCCATCAGTATACTGATGACACTCAACTCTATTTCTCTTTGTTATCTGAGTCAGGTGAAGCTGGGAAGGTGCCAAACTGATGCCTGGATACTGTAACGGGCTGGAAATGAATCCTGACAAGGAGGCGGCACTGTGGGTCGATGGTTCTTGGGCCCAGGGAATTGAACGCGTTTTGGAGGATGCTGCACTCCCCCTGAAAGAGCGGTTTTGCAATTTGGGGATAGTCTTCCATCCGTCTTATTTACTAGAAGCCCAAGTGGCCTCAGTGGCACAGAGCACCTTTCACTAGCTTTGGCTGGCTCACCATCTGCAGCTGTTTCTGAACAAGGATAGTCTAGTTATGGTGATCCATGCTCTGGTAACCTCCCAACAGAAGTACTGTGATGTGTTATACTTGGAGCTGCTCTTGAAGATGACCCAGCAGCTTCAAAGAATGAGAACATGGCCACCAGAATTTTGACTGGTACAACTAAGGTTTATGCATACTGCACCAGTCTTAAAAACTGCATTAGCTACCTGTTCATTAAAGACCCAAATCAAGGTGCCAATATTTACCTTTAAAGCCCATGGGACCCAAATACCAGAGGGAACACCTCTTCTTATATCAACCTGCCCATGCATTAAGATCTGTTGCCAAGGTCCTGCTCCATGTAACTATTTTATCAGAGGTATGCTGAGGAGACTAGCTTCTCAACAGTGGTGCCCTGACTGTGGTTAGCTCTCCCAAAAGAGGCCCATCGGGCACCCAGGTTGCCATCTTTTAAGTGCTGGCACAAACATATTTTTATTCATCCAGGAGTATTAAACCGCTGTGAATTTGAGTTTAAGGACTTGATCTGTATTTTATCATTATTAATTGTAGTATAATTGACTGTACAGTGCCCTGAAATCCTAATAGGGCTTTATTTGGAAGGGCTGTTCCAAATAATGTTTACGAATACAACCCCTTTTCCTTCTACAGAGGTTGAGCAAGAATTCCCTTCCAATGAGCTGGCAAGGGAGTGGGTTCAGATAATGTGCACTCAACTCATGATATTTTGAAGTATTCATCTTAATGTGAACATATCAGCAGTAGAACAAACAGTAATAACTATAGTTAGACTATAGTCTATAAAACAGAGATATGGATATGGCTAACACCTGCTAAATGTATCTTCTGCCACCCAACCCAACCCAATAATTTTAGGTAGCTATCATTCCATAACCAAAATCATCTCCAGTTTAAGCTGCTAATTGTAAGAAGCCACAACTGCCCTTGGGAAACTATCTGTTCAGAACAGAGAACATGCATCACCAAATCAGATTTGGGCAGGTTGCATTCTGTCTTGTCTTTGGTTCAGGACTCTGCAGGGATGATCCCCTGCTGTTGCCATCAACTTAACTCCATTCCTTCAGAACCTTTTGCTGTGACAGGAAGAAAAATGTAGCATGTATATCACCTGCCCTGCATCTGACATGTTAGCAAAACAGTGAACCTCAACAGTGCAGCTGCCCCAGTTCTAGCATCTCAATGATGCATACTTAAATATGTAGATGTGAAACAAAGGGGAAACTGCAGGTCTCCAAAATGCTAGTCAATACTCTTAGGGGAGATACTGCAAACAAAATGAAAAAATCTCAGATAAACATTAAGAGAATTAACCAAAAAATTAAATTAAAAATTATGAGTCTTTCAGCATTAAGTGATGGACAACAGCTAACAGAAATCTTGCATCCTTTTACACCACTCTCAAAATGTATTAAATTAAGGAACAGAGTGACAGCTGGGCAGGAGGCTGGGAACAATGAAGATAAAGTTAGCTTTCAGTGATGTGACCCTCTCTAGGCTGTGTGCCAGAAGACTATAAATAATTGATAGGAGCAACCACCCTAGCCAACACACTAATGTAAAGAGTGGCTCTTACAGCAACTGGAGTACGAACGCCCATTACATCATTACTTCTCTCTACTTTGTGCTCTCCTTATCTGCAATGTAATTTTACTGCTTTTAAATAATAAATTACCCGGGACTTGAAATACCCCTATGCCCACTCAAGTGTCTAGCAGGGTGTGCAACTAAAAAAATGAATTTTACATATGGTAAAATAAATTTTGCATTAAGCTTTACAAAAGAGTCCTTGCTGCAATAGAAGCTGAAGCCACACTGCCTTTTTAAAAATATCAATAACCATTTTATCAATACAGGCCTTTTCAAACAGAAGCTTGAATTCTAACTCTTAGCAAGTTGCTTGGTATTTGATATAACAATACTGGCACAAATTCAGATCATGTAAGAAGAAACAGTTAAAAAAATCAAGCCTGTAGTAGGGTTTTGGGGGGTTTTTTGCTAAGAGGATAAATAAATCTCTACGAACAGATTATGTGTTGCTGCATAAGTAATATTTCATTTACTTACAGAGAAGTATGGAAAAGATATTACTGTGACCCAACATGCTATGCCACCTTCCTGAATCTGCAGGCAGACTGCTTTGTAGCAGCAGCCCTCAGCTTTCAATAAAAGCTGACAATGCAATCAACAATGCTGGTCAATTCCTGTGGCACTATGGAGTCTTCTGAGAAAGAAGAGGCAAACTAATTGTTTTGCTAGGCGAAGTACTGTATATGCAGGAGTTATGCAGTTCTTTTGTGAGAATGTGACTCCAAAATAAAAAGGTAGCAACAATCGAAACAGATCCCACTAGTTTGGAAAGTGGGGGAAGAGGCAATGATGAGCAGCCAAGAAGCCACAATAGAGACAAAGCCCTTCTTACTGCAAGCCACCAAGCAGCTCTGTTGAAAGGACAGATAGGATACATTTAAACAAGACACCTACTAGCACAGCCTTCCCAGCATTCCTGTTCATTGACTATGCTGGCTGGAACTGATGGGAATTGAAGTCCAAAATATCTGGAGGGCATCAGGTTGAAGAAAGCTGTACTAGCATCCAGTTGGTGCAAAGAGGAGAATCCAGGTATGGCACTGCCGGCAACATCAGCAAGTGCACAGCGGAGATGCGGAAATGGACCTCATGGCTGGCAACAGCATTTCACATTTACATTTTAACCACTTAAAGGCAGTTATTACTTTAATCCAAGAGGCTTATCCCAGCTCTGTTGGTGCATCCATCCCTGACAATGGGAGAGTACACGGGGAAAGTCTTTGCCTAAAACGGTTTAAGTGCTTGCACTGCTTTTAGGTTAATGATCTCTGGCTGGTACTTACACATTTGTTCATGGGCTGAAGCACAATTTCATGCCTGGAACAGAATTTAGAATTAGAGAATCATAGAGTTGGAAGGGGCCATTTAGGGCATTGAGTCTAACCCCCTGCTCAGTGCAGGAATCCAGTTTATACCATAGAATCAGAGTTTGAATTTTGAATGTGTAATGAGTTTGAATGAGTGGTGGGGTATTTTCAGCTCTCTCAGTGATCTGTTACATTCCCTTACCATTTTCACCATATAACATTTTTAGCATCTCAAAGGGGGCAATCTGGATTTTTCTTCTAGTTTATGAGGCATGCACCAGCCTCATAAAGGATAATCTAATAATTTCCACACACAAAAAGGCATGACAATCAAGTCATAAGCCCACTTCCCTCCAATGCTGTATTTTCCAAACATAGCACCCCAAAAGATAAACCACAGAATAGCTTCTTCAGACATCAGTCTGGCAAGAGGTAACTGTATCTGAAGAAAGTTATAATGTCCTTAGTGGAATTTGAATCAGTCATTTGTAAAGCACTTTCAACCCAACATTCCTAACACGAAGTGCAAATAGCCAGTCAGTTGTACCCATGACTGAGCAAGAATTAGAACCAAAGCCAAGCCCATTTTATCCAATGGGCTATTGGAGGTACCAACAGTTTGAATAATGGGAACATTTTAAATTCAGAACTGAAATAATATATTTGATTGTACTTAAGTGGCTCTGCAGTTACAGTTCTCTTACTACTTGGTTATGCTGAACGTGGTGTTTTATATTGCTTACTAAGTTCTCCTTAGTTGTACCACTGAAGAGAAGCCACAGTTATATATATGAGAGAGCGTGCACACATGTAACCAGGTCATTCACTACATATGTAGTAAGAACCTGTTCTTTGACAAGGAATTACTAAAATGCCACAACATGAGTACCATTGTGCAGGGATGCATATGCTGATTCTTGAACCAAGGAAAGGCAAGTTCACAACAAGCATCCTGCACAGTTAATTGGAAATTATGGCCTTTCATTATGTACAGCACAGGCCCCAAAGCCAACCAATAGCTTGACTTAGGGAAGACAAATTTAATAGCTAAGTCAGTGTTTATACATTAATGTGAATCAAGCAAATGAAAGATACAGTCCAGTAATTAACCTTCAATTAATGGAAAACTGAAATGCTTAACTTTAACAAATATTAAACATGAAGGCAACACCTCTGGTCAAAGACAAAACCTGAGCTGCACAAGCATAGAAAGAAGGTTTCTATGCGCAAGCATAGAAAGAAGGTTTCAAACCCCACAGCAGGCAGGCACTGGAGAACAGTAAACAAAAATTAAAAATAGGGTATAGTCATTCAGGACTGGAAGCAATATATTATTTAGTGCATTTCTTTCAATACTTTAACTGGAAAGCAAAAAACCTTTGCTCAGGGTCAAGTAGCAGTGTCTCTGGGCCAAACCAGATGTGAAGGGGCAGGCCTGATGGCTCTTCAGGTGGCTTCTTAGTTGATGTTTGGGGAGGGGGCAGTGGAAGATCTAATTTTTACACCAAAAGAGGCATGCAGGTGAGGGGAGTGGAAGTCTCCCCAGGCCCCATCAGTTCAGTTCTACCCAGCTTGGCTCATTTCCGGTGTCATGGCTGGGCTGGGATCAAAGTACCCAAATGGACAGGGCCAGAAGAGGTAAGGCGGGGGGGAGTTTCAGATCCCCTCATCTTAAAAGCAGATCCCACCCTCTGCCTCCTGCTTTAAACACACATGAACAGGGCATCCATGTGAACAAACATGGCTACCCTAACACCGCTATCTGGTTCTTTTCCTGATCACATACCTTTAAGCCAGCCCTTGCATCACCCCAATTAGCTTTCCTGTAACTGGGAAATATCAGCTTACTAGTATTGCTAGCTGGCCTCCTGCTGCAAAACACTACTTTGGCTAGTGCAAGGAAATGTTATCTAGTGACTCAAGCAAACTGCAGTGGTTCTCACAGACAACCCATTTGAATTCAATATTTGCTGGTCTTTTAATTTTTGCTCAAGATTTAAAAAAATATACTGTTGTGTTCAAAGCCTGACTTTCTTGTAGTCTTATATGTAAGGCAGGGGTCTACAAATATGGCTGTCCCAGCCAACACTGGTAGTTGCAAGCCCACCCCTGTCAAGCCCTCTTGCCTTTTCCTCAGGAAAGGCTGTGTGGGTGGGTGTGCAGTGGCAGTGGCAACCAATGATCCTCACCCAACATTTCTAGAGGTGTGTGTGTTTGTTCTGATTTGGGTCTGCGTAGCCAAGTTATTTCAGCACTTTGGCTACTAACTGCCAAACAATCCCAAAGCTTCCAGTCAACTTTGGAACAGGGGAGGGACAGGGACTGCCAGACACCTGCCGAGACGATCACTGCCCATCTTATGGGGTTTCAAGTTTGTCAATTATTTCAATGTAATATTGAACATATGGTATCTTTACTGAAATGTTGCATTTTTTCTTAATGGAATTTGTTTTGTAACAAATAGGTTTTTAAAAAATGTAATGTTGTATTTTGATAATTTGATGTTTACTGTGAGCCATTTTGGGCACAGTTCGCTGTGGGAAAGCACCATATAAATAAACAAAAATTGGGAGGAAGGCCTGCTGCTCATCACACTTGCTAGAGGGCAGTGTCACACTCACCATGGTGAGTGGATTTGTTGATGCCTCATGAAAAAAATATGCCCCCATACTTTTTGTTGGATAACTTCCCTTATGTAAAATCTATGTCCTTATTTCTGAGATACGGCTATCACTACGGAATCATACCATATGCTTTAAAAAAAACATTCTCCCTATACTTTGGCAGCCTTTAAGAAAATCTTCAGTTTCCTTTGTGAACTGTTGGTTTAAAAATACTACTACTAATAATTGACAATTGTGTCTCACAAGCAAAGAACTATGCTTCTGGCTGCAACCGAAGGGCCCCCTTCCCAAATCCAAGCCTGAGGAGGCAACAGACCTTTCCCTCCCCAACATTCCAAGTTACATACAGCTTAGCTACCTCCAGTGGGATGCCTGTGAGGTAAACGCCATGCCCCAGGTTTTACCTGCTAGATACAAACTTTAAGAATGTCCAGTTATTAACATGCCTTGGGCTATGTGTGTACCAAGTTTCAGCTTTCTTTGCTAGCTTAGAAGTACCTTAACCACCAAAGTCCCCTGACTGAGGGAGAGCTGCATGCATGTCACATTTTGAGGTATTTATAATAACTGGGCAACATGGTCTTCAATGCCTATATACTAATTCCCAGAGTATGGGAAATAAACAGAACGAACTTGAACTCTTACTACAGGAGGGAAATTATGACTTCATAGGTGTAACTGAAACTTGGTGGGATGACTCCCATGACTGGAATATAGCAATTGAACGGTATAACTTGTTCAAAAAGAACAGAAAAGGAGGTGGAGAAGCACTATATGTTAAAAATACACATCTCTGCACAGAAATACAGGAGGATGAGCTTGGTAGCACCATCGAGAGCATCTGGGTTAAAATAAATGGAGCAAAGAATAAAAGGAACATGATGGTCGGCGTCTACTACCGGCCACCCAATCAAGGAGAAGATGAGGATGAGACATTTGAAAAGCGAACTGCCAATGTTTCAAGGAAGCGTGATGTAGTAGTAACGGGGGACTTCAATTTCCCTGATATCTGTAGGAAGACAAATTATGCAAAACATGGCCCCTCAAGTCCTGACTTTGTCAAGGGCTCCTTGGAGGCCTCTCTCAGTCTACTCCAGTAGCCAAGTCCAGACACAAAGGGATTATTTTCAAAGCTTTATTCCTCTTTTACAACTTAGCAACTCTACTGTTAGCAAATAGATATGAGTAGCAGAGTACCTATGCCCTAAGTTGGAACAGTTGGTCCCCGTTTGAAAGGGAATCACTGGCAGACCCCTGAACTTAAGGGCTAGGGAGAGTCCCTCCCATTTTCCCTTGGATCCTCTGGGCGCAACCGGTGTTTGCGCGCCAACCGGGCATTACGCCTCCTTTCCGCGCCCTTCATTTGGCGCCGCTCTCTGCGTCAGTGTCGCGCGTCCATCAAATCTGCTTCCCATGCTTTGTCACTCACAGGACTGCTATCTAAGCTAGGAATGCCAGTGGGAGGAATCTCCGTCAGCTGTTGGCCCTGGGAAAGAGGAGCGCGCTCCTCTCCCAGGAGCGACTCCTCTTCCTCAGAATCAGAACTACTCTGGGATTCTATGGGCTCAGTGTCCACCCTGACAGACTTGTGTTGCTGATAACTTCCTCCTACAGAAAGTAGAGGAAGGAACTAGAGGATCAGCTATCCTTGACTTGATCCTAACCAACAGAGATGACGTAGCGGATAAAGTAGCAGTTAGGGAACTCTGGGGGAAAGTGACCATGTTATACTTGAGTTCTTGGTTCTAAGGGAAGCAAAAGCCGAGTGTAGCCAAACGTGTACCCTGGATTTTAGGAAAGCTGATTTTAATAAACTCAGAACAATGATCAGAAAGGTCCCATGGCAAGTGAGAACTAATGAGAAAAGGAGTCCAAGATGGGTGGGAGTTTTTTAAAAAGGAAATTCTAAAGACACAATTACAAACACTTCCAACAAGAAGAAAAGGTGGAAGACCACAGAAGAAGCCAATGTGGCTTCAAAAAAAGCTTAGAGATGACCTGAAAACAAAAAAAAAACAACACATACAGGAAGTGGAAGGAAGGCCAGGCTACAAATGAGGAGTACAGGCAGGGAGCACAGAATTGCAAGGATGGCGTCAGGAAGGCTAAAGCTGAGAACGAGTTGAGGTTAGCGGGGGATGCTAAAAGCAACAAAAGACTTTCTTCAGATACATGCATAATAGACAGAGGAAAGGAATGGTGGTTCAACTATTAAATAAGGATGGCAAAATGATAACAGATGACAAGAAAAAGGCCGAAGTGCTCAATTCCTACTTTGGCTCAGTCTTCTCCCGAAAGAGGGTCTGTGACCCCCTGGCAAAGGCGAAGTACAAGCTGAAGGGGCAGGATTGCAGCTTGAGATCGATAGGCACATGGCCAAGGAGCACCTAATTACTTTGAATGAGTTCAAATCTCCAGGGCCAGATGAACTGCACCCGAGAGTAATAAAGGAACTGGCAGAAGAACTCTCAGAACCGCTGTCTATTATCTTTGAGAAATCATGGGATGGGTGAAGTGCCAGGTGACTGGAGGAGGGCTAATGTTGTCCCTACCTTCAAAAAGCGCAAAAAGGAGGAACCTGGGAATTACAGACCAGTCAGTCTGACATCAATCCCTGGGAAAATTCTAGAGCAGATTATAAAGCAATCGGTCTGTAAGCACCTTGAAAACAATGCAGTGATTACTTGAAGACAACATGGATTGGTCAAGAACAAGTCCTGCCAGACAAAGCTGATCTCATTTTTTGATCAGGTAACCACCATTGTGGACCGTGGGAATGCTGTGGACATCGTATACCTCGACTTCAGCAGAGCTTTTGACAAAGTGCCCCATGATATCCTGATGAGCAAACTAGCTCAAAGTGGGCTAGATGAAACAACAATCAGGTGGATCCACAGTTGGCTACAGAATCGGACTCAAAAAGTGCTTAACAATGGGATCTTCTCAAACTGGGGAGAGGTAATTAGCAGTGTACCACAGGGCTCAGTCCTGGCTTGAGTGCTCTTCAACATTTGTATTAATGACTTGGAGGAGGAGGTGCAGGGAATGTTGATCAATCTGCAGATGACACAAAATTGGGCGGGAAAGAGAATACCATGGAAGACAGAAACAGAACTCAACGTGATCTTGATAGGCTGGAGTTCTGGGCAGAAAACAACAGAAAGGAATTTGACAGGGATAAATGCCAAATTCAGCACTTTGGAAGAAGAAACCAAATGCACACTTACAAGGTGGGCGATACTTGGCTCAACAATACTACTAGCCCTATGGGGAGAGACTGAAAGAACTGGGCATGACCTAGCCTTGAAAGAACAGGGCATGAACTAGCCTTGAGAAGAGAAGACTGAAGGGAGACAGGATAGCGCTCTTCAAGTACTTGAAAGGTTGTCACAGAGAGGAAGGCCAGGATTTCTTCTTGATCATCCTAGAGGACACGGAATAATGGGTGCAAGTAACAGGTAGCCAGATTCCAGCTGAACATCAGGAAAAACGTCCTGACTGTTAAAGCAATATAATAATGGAACCAATGACTTGGAGGAGGAGGTGCAGGGAATGTTTATCCAATCTGCAGATGACACAAAATTGGGTGGGATAGCTAATACCCTGGGAGACAGAAATAGAACTCAAAGTGATCTTGATAGGCTGGAGTGCTGGGCAGAAAACAACACAATGACATTTACTGGGGATAAATGCCAAGTTCTGCACCTAGGAAAAAGAAACCAAATGCACACTTACAAGATGGGGGATACGTGGCTCAACAATACTACAAGCGAGAAAAATCTTGGAATTGTTGTCGATCACAAGCTGAATATAAGCCAACAATATGATGTGGCTGCAAAAAAGGCAAATGCTATTTTGGGCTGCATTCATAGAAGTATAGCTTCCAAGTCACGTGAAGTACTAGTTCCCCTCCACTCAGCACTGCTTAGGCCGCATCTGGAGTACTGTGTCCAGTTCTGGGCGCCACACTTGAAGAAGAATGCAGACAAACTGGAGAGGGTTCAGAGGAGGGCAACGAAGATGGTCTCAGGGGACAGGCAACAAAGCCCTATGAGGAGAGACAGAAAGAACTGGGCATGTTTAGCCTTGAGAAGAGAAGACTGAGGGGAGATAGGATAGCGCTCTTCAAGGACTTGAAAGGTTGTCACAGAGAGGAAGGCCAGGATCTCTTCTCCATCATCCCAGAGTGCAGAACATGGAATAATGGGCTCAAGTTATAGGAAGCCAGTTTCCAGGTGAACATTAGGAAAAACATCCTGACTGTTAGAGCAATACAACAATGGAACCAATGACCTAGGGAGGTAGTGGGCTCTCCCACACTGGAGGCATTCAAGATAAAGCTGGACAGCCATCTGTCAGGGATGCTCTGACTTGGATTCCTACATTGAGCAGGGGGTTGGACTCGACGGTCTTATAGGCCCCTCCCCTCCCCACCCTACTATTCTATGATTCTATGGGCACCAAATGCTAGGGCACTAGATCATCAGGAGATAATCTTAACAATTAAGAACGTAAGAAGAGCCCTGCTGGATCAGACCAAGGGTCCATCTAGTCCAGCATTCTGATCACACAGTGTCGAACCAGCTGTTGACCAGGAACCCACAAGCAGGGCATGAGCGCAACAGCACCCTCTCACCATGTTCCCCAGCACCTGGTGTACATAAGCTCACTACCTCTGGTACTGGAGGTAGCCACTGATAGCCTTTTCCCCCAAGAATTTGTCCAACCCTGTTTTAAAGCCATCTAAATTAGTAACCATCACTACATCCTGTGGTAGCGAGTTCCATAGTTTAACTATGCGCTGTGTGAAGAAGTCCTTCCTTTTATCTGTCCTGAAACAATCAGCTTCACAGGATGACCCCGGGTTCTAGTATTTTGAGAGAGGGAGAAAAATGTCTCCCTAAATGTCACAATCTCCACACCATGCATAATTTTGTAGACCTCTATCATGTCTCCCCTTAGCCTCCTTTTTTCCAAGCTAAACAATCCCAGCTGTTGTGACCTTCTCTTATAGGGGAAATGCTCCAGCCCCTTGATCATTTTAGTTGCCCTTTTCTGGTGTGTGTGTGTGTGTGTGTGTGTTTGTGTGTGCGCGCGCGTATGCATGTATATGTATTTTTATGTGTGCGCTCACAGGCTCTGAAGATTCAAGCATTGTGACCTAATAAACTTCTCAGCAATCATATGCTTTGTAATGAATGCTTTACTCTCTCCTCCTCGCCCCAACACCATTTTACCACAATAAAACCTCACTTGTGCATCATATCCATTGTGAAAGATGACACCATACTTGCCACTGCCATTTCAATTAAAAAGGAAGCCAATAATACCTGCCTACAGTGTAGGTTACAAATTTCCAAACTTCTGCATTCTTGCCATTCTGTAATTAACACTTCTCTGACCCTCTCCGTGCTCACAGTCCTTTGTATGGGAACAGTAATCACTGGAAAATTTGAACTGTGAAGATTCACAGGTACTATTTTCAAAAATTCTCTATATAAAGATCAAAGAAAGTAAAGGTTAATAATTTGAGGATGTAGAAGATGCTCAAACCTTGCAAACTACCCCCCAACCCTACCCTGAATTCTGCATAGTAGCAATCTGCTTTTAACTGCAAGACATCCTGAAAAGTAACAAAAGCTGTGCAAATAGTGCACTTCCTGACTTTTAAAGTCCCAGGAAACTGTTGTGCGAAGTATATCAGCACAGAAATATTCTTTTGACTATACAAAATTGCCAACCAGAATAACTGAAGGCAGATTGCAGCTCACAGAATTCTGGTCTTGATAGCTGAATGATGGAAATTATTTTAAAAGGTTTGAGTAAACTAATGTATCCAGACTTGGTCATATTTAGAACAGACCCATTTAAGTCAATGGGACTTGAATTAATCATTACTAACTTAAGTCTCATTGATTTCAGTAGCTCTACTCCACATATAACTAAGTCTGGCTCCTCCAACCCATGGTTTTTCACCTGTAAGGTAGGCAGAACACTTTGGTAAAAAAAAATCCCCTTCAGTAAAAAGGGAGAGTGCATTTCCAATGGAATCTGAATCCTCTCATCTCTACCCTGTCTCAGGAGGCTGAACATTTTTGCAAGGAAAGCAAGCAAACCCAGGTAAGTAGGGCAATCTGACTAGGTTAATAGTATAAAAGTGATGGTTTCCTCAAAAGGGAAGGACCTACGCAACTAAGCAGAGAGAGCAGAAAGCAATGGTGGAAACAGCCTAATGATCACATAGACCAGAGTTGGGAAACTTGTCTTCCTGCCCCCAGATGTTTTGGCCTACAACTCGCATCATCCCTCATCACTGGCTATGCTGGCTAGGGTCGATGGAAGCTGTAGGCCAAAACATCTGGAGGATCACAAGGTGCCCACCCCTGACCTACACAGAACATAATTTTGTAATTCTTGGGTTGTAAACCAAAAGCCTCATATTTGTTAACAAATATTACTCATAACCCATTCCTATACTTAGAAACATGTCACCACTGATACTTCCAGATATAAAAAAGCGCCTCAAGGACAAGGTCATGGCCTAACCAGCCAATTGGTCAAGTAAGCCTTAAGCATACCAACGTCTGTCAAATACAGGTAATATCTAGCCAGGCTTTGCAAAGCTTTGTGTTCAGACAGCCCAGTTTTACTATAAAAGAGAGTAATCAAAGCAGATTTAAAAGAAATAATCCACACATTGCCAAGCAGCTTTGCAGAAGCAAGCAGTAATTTGTTTTTCCCTTGGGGAGAAGGAAGCAGGCATAAAGAAATTAAGCATCCAATACAAGACTGTAGTCAGCCAGTAGCTCAGCTGGAATCAGAACCCAGCTACCCAATTCCAAGCTGTCAGTCTTTAGACATGATTCTTTGCCTTGCTTTTGCATTTCTATTAACCCTACTTTCCAAGCATCTGAGAGGAAGTGTCAGTAGATGTGTTCCACCATGTCACAATCACTCACAGGCAGTTATCCCCAATGCCTTTTAACCAGTTCTCATGTTGTATACCTCCATTCTTGGAAGCCCAATCACTGGCTGGTGCCCTAGAAGTATCATTTGGAAAATGAAAGCTTTTGTGGGAGCTATTCAGCAGTGCTGGTCACAATCCTTTATAACGTCAGGAAGTAGCTAATGGATATAGGGGAGTGAACTCCAACAGCAGTTTTCTGACTTGTCAGTTCCTGTCTCCTTCAACATTTTCATATCTTGCCCTGCCAACTGAATGATTCTTCCATCACCAACACATGCATGGCTATACCCGCCCTCTCTAATGCATAAAGAAATCAAGGCTGTGCAGAGAAACCAAGGCAACCTGGAACAGGTACTCTTCCTCAACAAACTTCCCACTTAGACATGCCTTACGCTGTCACTGATATGGCACACATGGCAAAACTGCAAAACTCCTGACCAACACCTTCAATAACTGGATGCAGCCAGTGTGGTAAAACATGCGAAGATTTGTACACAATAGCTTCTGAATAAAGTATTTAAGAGATGTGTAGATGCTGGTTGAGCCAGTTCAGCCTCTTGAGTTGTTAGGCAGCTTACTCTCATATTTAAAATGGAAAATATTTTCCAGTTGCCTCACCAGGAGATTTCACAAACCTGGCATGCATTGCCTGTGTCTGCCTCTGACCTGAAACAAAGTATGGAAAATTTTAGACCCAAGGGAAAGTATTTCAGAGTAATATAAGCAATAAAAATAGGATTGCAAAAATGGAACAGTTTTGTGACCCTAATTCACATGTTGTTACAACAAATGAGATCCATGTTGCTAGTATGAATAAGAAAGGACACAGCAATGTTGGCATCCAAAAGGCAGACCATGTAAGTACAGACAGATGCAGGACAGAAGACAGATAGGCAGCTACATATGGTATATGTGAGAGAGGGATACTCTGATTCATGTCGTTTGGGGCGGGGCTTTATTTAAAGTCCCATCCCCTCATCTCAAAGTAAATAAACATCCAAAGCAACAGCCTAGGCAGAAATCACTTCCTGTGCCAGGGCTCTTAAATAGGACAAATGATATTGACGAACGGAACCCAAGTACAAAAGCTAATTTGATATAGATTTAATTACCCAATTTCCTTGAGAGTTTTGTTCCCGCCACCCCATCCCCTCTAATATCTTATGCAGGAATGTAATGCCAGTACAAGTTTAGCCGACTGCATGTGATTTCCTGGTTCCAGGCTTACACTGATATTATAGAATCCTAAAAGTTTCCCTAGTTGGGAATTCTTACGTCTTCAGAACTGTATCAAAATGGTAAGAAAACTGCAGAAATATTTCAACCAGATGGTCTAAACTGGTCAAGAAATGCTTTCATCCCAAACAGCAAGCTTCCTTTAAACTGGCTGGCTAGCTCCCTCAGTCGCTCTCCCCGCCCCACCCCAAAGGCAACCCACTGAATCCCAGACTGTAGCCAAATTCTTGAGGGGGGGCCGCTGGCTACCTGCCCATGCCTTTCCTGCCAGCAAGAGGAGCTGGCAGCCATGGTGTCTCCTGCATAAAGCAGACATTTTCATGAACATGCAGGCTACAGCATGTAAGGAATCCCATAGGATAAGGCCTAAGGAAATTTAAGGACCAGGTGAGGTCAATGTAAATTGGCAAAGTGTAGATCTTTCTTGTGGTCCCCACAGCAGACCTGCAGGAAAGGGATGTGTGGGGTAGGTTTGACTATATAACTCGGTGTTTTATTCTGCTCCAGATCAAACATGCTGTTACAAGTGCAATCTGCCCTCACATGTGTTGCTCTGACACATAATCTTGGCTTGTCCCTGGAGAGAGGCACAGAGCTTTCGCAAGCTATACATACAAAGGGAAGAAATGAGTAGCACAGCTTTGGCTGCCCTGGCCTGTATTATGCATACATTATTCATACTCCCCAAACACAAGAACCATTGAAAGGTGCGGGGAGCTTTCCTCTTTATTCAGATCCGTAGATGGCTACCACAGGGCACTCTTAATGGCACCAACACTAGTGGTGTGATTTGACTGGATCAGCAAGTACTGAGAAACTACTCCTGGGTCTTTCCTCACTCCTTAACACTCTAAGACACAAGGCTTCAGTGCAACCCATAATGAAAATAGTCAAAGAACGTTATCTGGTTGTTTTTCAGCAAACTATACACAAAGCAGCAGAGATTTCAGCATTTGAAATTAACACAGCAACTGAGCCAGCTGCTCCTCATGCCCTCTCTCCAGCAGACAAAGGAGGATCAAGTTCCTCTGAATTTTCAATACAATTATGAAATACTCAAAGCTCAAGGGATGAAATAATACTGAAAGAACACCCACCACCACCCCACACTCCCTGTTCCCAGCCCACCAATGGAAGATAAGCAAGGCACTGGGCTGGCAGGAGAGACAGAAGAGCTCTCTCAGCCAGTCTGCTTGTTGTGCACAGAGGAGATGCTCCATAGCAATGTTTACGTGAGTAGGGAATGGAGAAAAAAAAAGTTTGGTAACCAAGAAAACAACAGTTGCATGACACAGCCCCCCCCCCATGCATGCTTCACTGCACTTATCTCAGAAAACTGTTGCTGCCAAACAGATATGAAACACCTCTCACCAAGGAGATAGTGGATGTTCAGGCTTTCAGAAATGTACGTAAATAAAAGCATTGCAGATACTCCTGTTTAATTTCCCCATCTAATTCATGGGTTGTTGTTCAGTCGTTCAGTCGTGTCCGACTCTTCGTGACCCCATGGACCATAGCACGCCAGGCCTTCCTGTCCTGCGCTCTCTCCCGGAGCGTGCTCAAGTTCATATTCATTGCATCCGTGATGCTATCTAGCCATCTCATCCTCTGCCGTCCCCTTCTCCTTTGGCCTTCAGTCTTTCCCAGCATCAGGGTCTTTTCCAGAGAGTTTTCTCTTCGCATTAGGTGGCCAAAATATTGGAGCTTCAGCTTCAGTATCTGTCCTTCCAATGAGCACTCAGGGTTGATTTCCTTTAGGATGGACTGATTTGACCTCCTTGCAGTCCAGGGGACTCATAAGAGTCTTCTCCAGCACCACAGTTCGAAAGCATCAATTCTTCGGCGCTCAGCCTTCCTTATAGTCCAGCTCTCACAGCCATACATTACTACTGGGAAAACCATAGCTTTGATTAGACGGACCTTTGTCGGCAAGGTGATGTCTCTGCTTCTTACTATGCTGTCTAGGTTGGCCATAGCTTTCCTCCCAAGGAGCAAGCGTCTTTTAATTTCATGGCTACAGTCACCGTCTGCGGTGATCTTGGAGCCCAAGAAAGTAAAATCTGTCACTGCTTCCATTTCTTCCCCTTCTATGTGCCAGGAAGTGATGGGGCCAGATGCCATGATCTTCGTTTTTTTAATGTTGAGTTTCAAACCAGCTTTTGCACTCTCCTCTTTCACCCTCAACAAGAGGCTCTTTAGATCCTCTTCGTTTTCTGCCATTAGGGTGGTATCGTCTGCATATCGGAGGTTGTTGATAATTCTCCCAGCAATCTTAATTCCGACCTCTGATTCATCCAACCCGGCATTTCTCATGATGTACTCTGCATATAAGTTAAATAAGCAGGGTGACAATATGCAGCTTTGTCGTACTCCTTTCCCAATTTTGAACCAATCGGTTGTTCCATGTCTGGTTCTTACTGTTGCTTCTTGACCCTCGTACAGGTTTCTCAGGAGACAGGTAAAGTGGTCTGGTACTCCCATCACTTTAAGAATTTGCCACAGTTTGTTGTGATCCACACAATCAAAGGCTTTAGCGTAGTCAATGAAGCAGAAATAGAGGTTTTTCTGGAATTCTCTTGCTTTCTCCATGATGCAGCGAATGTTGGCGATTTGATCTCTAGTTCCTCTGCCTCTTCTAAACCCAGCTTGTACTTCCGGTAGTTCTCGGTTCGCATACTGCTGAAGCCTAGCTTGTAGGATTTTGAGAATCACCTTGCTGGCATGTGAAATGAGCGCAATTGTGCGGTAGTTTGAACACTCTTTGGCGTTGCCCTTCTTTGGAATTGGAATGTAAACTGACCTTTTCCAGTCTTGTGGCCACTGTTGAGTGTTCCAGATTTGTTGGCATATTGAATGCAGCACTTTAACAGCATCATCTTTTAGGATTTTAAATAACCTGAAATGCAAGAGTTTGTTTACAAGCCAAGAAGATGCATACAGTCAGGAATGAGCGAATTGCTATGTTTGCTGAAATTTTACTGAAAAGGCATTTTAAATGGGGCTTCAACAGTGTCCAAAAGTAGGAATTTGATGCATGAAACTTCATTTTCCTTTCAACTGGAAAAAGCAATCTAGGCACTTAATACATCAGAAACAGATATATTTCACAGTGTTGTGTCACAGGAGTTGCTTATATGTTGTTAAGCTAGAACTGAGCCAACTCCCTTAAAGGGGGGATGATTTACTCAAACATTTTTGCAACCTTTGAAAAACACTCGTGATCTCTGCCAATTTTTCAGTAAGAACTCAAAAGTTAGAGAAGAGTTTGTAAGACTAGGGGAGAAGAAACACATCTCGTTTCTTCAACAAAATGCACTATACAAGTGATGCTCCCTGTTTTGCCACAGTGTTGCAAGAGCAGGCAGTGAACCTGCCCTCAATACATCACAGATAGACAGGAGTGTCCCCAGATTCTCTCTCTGAAATGGTGCTGTTATCTCCCCATGCGAGGACAAAATGGATAGCTACATAGTGTTCTGACATCATGTGACTCACATGATCCCCAACTGGCTGGGATCATAGAGTGGCTGAAGCAGTAGAGTGGGCAGAGTGGCTATAGACAACTGCACACACACAAAAATAGAAATCTGTGAGGTGTGTGTGTATGGTAGGGGGCATTTCATGACACCACCACCCCTTGTACTGAAAATCTGGTATAGCCCTATGTTAAATAGGGAAAGTAATTCTTGTTTGTTTCAGGGACTGCAATATATAAAACTAGGTGCATCAAGAGGTAACTGATAACCCACAAAAGAATCTGCTTCCTCAAAAGCCAACAGCACACACCAGCAGCACACATCAAGCAGAAACTTTTTTTTAAAAAATCCAGCAGATATAGGTGAATAGTTAGCTGAATGAACCAAGTATAATCTCAGCCCTCATGCATTTCAAACAGAAAGCTCTTCATTAAGAGACTATACAGGAAAATACATTTTAAAATATAATGTGCACCAGTAAAAATGACCATCCCCCACCCCCAAATAAAAACGTGTAGAACAGACATTTTTACAAAGAAAACATAACTTATTCATAACAAAATTAAGACATGGGGATAAATAGTACCTCTAAAGTACATTAACAAACTTTAAAAGCTAACCAATTATATAGACGAAATGTCATATACAAAAATAAAACCACACAAGCACTTCAAAACAAAATGAAAACATTTCACTCCCTTATCTTTACTTAGACATCAACTCCCCATGCTCTCTTATTAGTAGGTAATTAGAAATACTTATTAGCACTTTGGTCTATGTTAAGCTTCATTTGCACCTCAGCTTTTAAGACAATTTGAGGGACAGCTGTACTGGATAAACTAGGATTGCAATCCCAGAAACACAAGTTGTCTTGATGTTCTTGCAGTCCCCTTTGGTAAAATGTGTCCCAGATGTAAGATCTTTCTTGCAATAAATAAATAAATAAATTTGAAACGCAAAACAAAAAAGTGCTGCTGCAAGTGAGGCAGTTTTGTTTCACTTTTTTGTCATGTGCAACTGAGTTCAGCTATTCAGCTAACATGCACATTGCCTTCCACCCCACTTCAATTAGGGCATTCAAAGGGAGTCAGACAAAAGAATGCTGGAGAGTAAACTGCACTAGACAGGAATATTTTTAGCAGACACTGAGAGACACTGCTGTGGAAATTCTGCCTCCACATTTATAACTATTGGAAGATTATTATTTTTTAAGTCCCAAAGTAGAAGATACAGTGCAACTGTTTTAAAATAACTTAAAATAGTCCTCTGAAGAATACTTTCAGGGATGATAGACAAACAAACAATGCATTTGCTTCCATCTGTTTTAAACAACATGTGTCTGGAGAAACCTCAAGAACAGAGAACTTAGTCGAAATAGCATCTATAGTTACTTTGTTCACTCATACATAGTGGCTTGATTAATAATAAATGTTTCCTCAGACTACCCAGGACTCTGAACACCCTTGTTACAAAATCACTTAATTAGTTTTTCGAAATAATATCATCAAAATCCAGTTATGATCAAGATAGTGATACATGTTTAAACATCAGTGAAATATAAATATTGTTAAGTGGCAAACACCTTTACTATTTCAAACAAAATATTGACGGTTGAATAGGTGCGCCTTGATCCTATATGTGCTATTAACAATAAAAAAAATTCTAATGATAAACATTAGAAACACTGGTAACATTCTCCAGGCACTCTTCCCTTCACAAAAAGGTACTGTAGTTTTGTGGGAAAACTCTAGGAAGACATTTAAACTTCCAAACAGCACTGATTTTTTCCTGGTTCTAAAGGACTAGCTTTCAGAAAGATACACTAGGCTCTTTCCAAGCTGCAGCTACCAGCAAGCAGTACGTTTCTCATTCAGCCCTGCCCCCATCTTTTTCCGTTCCCCTCCCAGCACTGCGGCAACACAGATGGCAGCAGTGTGACCTCGCTGTTCCTGCCTCCTTGTTTTGATCCTGCAGTCTTGATTGTTCAGGCTAATCCCACACTCTGAGCCTTGGCTGCCAGCCAAAACTGTTATTAATGGCACAAAAGCTTCTCATTCCAGCTACTTTTACATCCGCTAATGCTGTTGTTGCCTTACCCCTACCCCCATTCTAAACTGGAGCTGCAATATCTTTTGCTTAATTTAAAAATATATATTTTTCTGATCATCTTTGCACAATGTAAGAACTTCTGTCATAACTCATAGTTGAATGATTAAGGTAATAATACAGTGGCTAAACAAACAATTTAAGCCTTTATATTTAAAGCTACCTTTCTGTGAAAATTTAGCAACCTGACAGGAACTGATGCAGGTACCAGTCGTTGTGAAGGAAAAAATGCTAAGGAAATAGAAGAAACAACCTTCAAGGCAATGCTCAAAATTACAGTCATTACAAGAAAATCTAAGACAGAACACTCACTCAGGTCAGGGCTGTTTCACCCTTGGCAGTTTACTTGCACCAGCAGAAGAAAAACCAAGTACACTGCCAGCCAACTCTGAAGTTCATGCACCTTGCTATTTTTGCTTCATGTGCACAAGTTGGGCACCTGCTCCTGGTCACAGCTCCTGAATGCGTGTACATCTGGTAACACTTTCAAACACTATTTTGCACGCATTTTCCACTCCACCTGTGTAAGGAAATTAAAGTAAACCTTAATTTTTGTGGTCCTCCATCAGGAAGATTTTTGCCCTCTCATAGAATCATAGAATAGTAGGTTCTACAAGACCATCGAGTCTTGGATTCCTGCATTGAGCAGGGGGTTGTCAGCGCATCCCTGACAGATGGCTGTCCAGCCTCATCTTAAAGCCTCTGTTGTTTTAGGCCACAAAAACTTATGAAAGAATACGGTTGATGCCGACAGCTTAACATTCCAGTTAGCTTAATTCTGAAAGGCTTTAGAGCTATACTTACTTCAGCCTTCATGGTTTGGTCAGATCAGCTGCTGCAGTTCAAGACCTCCTACAGTACACCCTGACAAGGCTCAGGAAAAGTATGATATAGGATCAGGCCTTGTGTTTCTGTTACTCATGTGAAGATTTGTCAAGTAGACATGTTAAGGATTTAATCCTCAACACTCAGTATGTCAATACACACACACACACGTATGTATGTACATATGTACTATTTCCTCTCTAAAATGGAGGACAAATTAGTTTCTGCAATGAAGTAAACAATGAAGACTCTCCCTCCCTGACCCAGAGCCACCAAGATTCTCATTTCAGGTACAAATCTGATTTGCAAACTCTGTTCTAGCCATGGTTAAGAGCCTCCTGGGTAAGCAAGCAACAATGGCAGCACTTCCTTATCCTTGATTCAGTGTATTACAAGCGCTGCATAAGATGCCATGGAGAACAACAGGATCTAAGGACTATTGCTTTTACTATTCCTCCTCCAAAGGCAGACATAGAATAAAGTAGAGAAGTGAAAAGTAGTGTACACTGCCCCAAAGAAATAATGGTTGTGTGGAGAAGCCCTTTACATATTTCCTAAATGTACCCCAAATAAAATGCTTGATGTGGATGCGTTTTCACAAGCAAGAACCAATGAGTCTGGACCTTAATTTTGTTTGTGAACATACAAAATTATCTGGATCAGAACTAGTCAATGTGGTCTTAACAGCAGTGCAAATGAAACATAGCTTTCACATCTTAAAATATGGCAACATCTTGAGGGCATTAAGGGATAAGTATGCATCATTAATTTTTGTGAGCCACCTAGAAAGCTTTGGCTATTGGGTGGTATAAAAATGCAATAAATAAAGAAATCATTTGACAAATCAGAACAGCTTTCCCCTACCTAATGCCTCACATAAGAAGAACCCTGCTGGATCACACTAAAGGCCTATTTAGTTCAACGTTCTGTTTACACAGTGGTTAACCACCTGCCTGTGAGAAGTCCACAAGTATGATAGAAGTGCACTAGCACTTCCCACTCATGTTCCCCAGCAACTGGTATACCAAAGTATACTGCCTCCAACAGTGGAGGAAGCATAAAGCCATCATGACTAGCACCCATTGATTGCCTTACTCCTCTATGAATTTGTCTAATCCCCTTTTAAAGTCATCCAAGTTGGTGGCCATCACTACATCTTGTGGTAGCAAATTCCATAGTTTAGCTATGTGCTGTATGAAGAAGTGCTTCCTTTTATTTGTCCCAAATCTCCCAACATTCATGGGATGATCCTGGGTTCTAGATTCTTTTTTCTAATTATGCCCAACATAGAATTTGCCTTTTTTAAAGCAGCTGCACACTGGGTCAACATTTCCATGGAGCTGTTCACTACAACCCCAAGTTCTCTTTCTTGGTCAGTCACTGCTAGCTCAGATCCCATCCACAATTTTTTGCACCAACGTGCATCACTTTACACTTGCTTAAACTGAACTGCATTTGACATTTTAATGCTCATACTCCCAGTTTGGAGAGATTCTTTAGGAGCTCTTCACAATCCCTTTTTGTTTTAGGGTGCAACCTATGCATGTTTAGACAGAAAAAAGTCCTTCAACTCCCAGCATTCCTTAGCCAACATGCATGATTGCACCCTTAACCACCCTAAATAATCTGATGTCATTAGCAAACCTCACCCTCACTGCTCGTTCCTAATTCTAGTTCAAAGCTCTCCTTCCATCTTTTCAAGCCCAGTTAAGAACAGGATGTGCTGTGGGGATCCAATCATTTGACATTCCCTCTACACTGAAGTACTTCTTCGGTGGGTAGTGCTGAGGATGCTGTGGGGATGGGTACGTGAATTCATAGCAGAATCAGAGACTGAAGCTTAGCCTCCCAAGCCTCAACACTACCCTCTGAAAGCTGAAGTTAACAGACAGCTCATAACTTTCTCTCTGCAAAATTATCAAGGAACAATTTTCTTTTTATAATGAAAGGAGAGATTTCAATATGACAGTTTGAGCCATGACAGTGGAACATACCATCCCAGATTGGGAAGGTCAATTGTACGAAATACCCCCAGCATGCCTGTCACCAAATTATAAAACTGTTGCCTGTCTTTTTTCTATTAATGATTTCTACACCTTGAAGAAAAGCCAAACCAATCTATAACTTCATTATCCAACAACTCACCTACTACCTCCTAGCAGAGGAGAAGCAAACCTTTGACGCAAGCAGGCTCACATGCTGCAGTAATGTGTGCTGAAAGATGAAAGTATTTTCTTTTTCAAAAGGCTGCTCAGATTTTTAAATTAGGCTTGCATGTACGAACACCTAATGTTTGGAACCACTCTCCATGTCAGCAAAGGTCTTGGGTCTGTTTAGGAGAAAGGCTCTGCACTGCTGGAGATTATATCTGAAGTAAAAAATATGAATCATCCAATAGCAGCTACAGATGTCACAGCCAAGACTTTATGCAGCTATACTGATGATTTTCAACAGCTATAGATTTAGCTCATAGGAATTAAAAATACTCTAGAAACATTCACCACCAACTCCTCCAAGTATTTCAGCAATCAAGTGATAGTTTCTCAGGCATGTACGCAATGGTAGCTTTGAACCAGCAGAAACGACTTCCGTTCGCGCATGCTGGGATACCCAATTTTGCTGATAACTCCTAGGAATGTCAGAGAATTCCACCATGGATCTCGGTGAGGCCAAATGCCAGTGCATTCGGCCCCCTGAAATCCGTGGCGGAACGAAGCCCCCACACCCCACGCAAGGCGCGTGAAACGGAGCACTTACCTGCTGCAGTCCGCGCTGACTTGCGAATGGCGGCCGAGCTGTGGCCGCCATTCACTTCCTCATCATAGCTGTGATAGGCTACGTAAATAATTACGTAGCCTATCACAGCTAATGCAGGGACGCCATCTACATCCCTGCAGAGGCCGTGATAGGCTACGTAAATACTTACGTAGCCTATCACGGCAAGCTAAAAAAAAAAAAAAAACAGCGTACACAAATGGCAGCGGCTATGGCAGCTGCCATTTGCGTTCCCTTTTTTTCGCTGTTTTAGCCTACGTAAATATTTACGTAAGCTATTACGGCGAAAAAAAAGGGGAACGCAAATAGCGTAGTGGCCACTATTTGCGTTCCTTTCCCCCCCCGCCATAATAGCTTACGTAAATATTTACGTAGGCTAAAACGGGAAAAAAAAAAGGAACGCAAATGGCGCCTACTACGCTATTTGCGTTCCCTTTTTTTCCTGCCGTAATAGCTTACGTAAATATTTACGTAGGCTAAAACAGTGGAAAAAAAGGGAACGCACATGGCGGCCACTGTGGCTGCCGCCATTTGGGTACGCTGTTGTTGGTTTTGCCTGCAGGCTGCCCAGAGGCTGGATGTCCGGCTGCGGGCAGCCCTGGCTGGCGGCTCCGCAGAATCTCCGCGGAGTGGAGATGGCCGGGTTAGGATTTCGAGGGGAGGTGCGGAGCACCTCCCCCCCACCGCGAATCACCCCGTCGAAAAGGTTAGTGACTTTCGTACATCCCTAATAACCCCTATCCACTGCAGCACTGCACTCCTGCCCCCCTAAAGCTGCTGCTGAGGATTGCTGGGTCCTCCAGAACAGTGTGAAATATGGCACATAGGCCCCAGTTGGTAGAAGGGATTGTTAAAACTGGATGCCCCTTCTGTGAACAAGCTGAAATCCTTTCTGCTAATGCAAGGTACCACTGGATACAACCCTCAGTGCTTCTGGTCACATAGATCACAGATATGTCTTCCTATGCCTGAATTGGGCTCAGTGTTAGGTTAAACTTAGGCAATCCAAAAGCAAGTCAATAAACAGGCAATGGTCAAAGGCACAATTTTACCAGACAAGATTAAGCATTCCAAAAGAGAATTCTGAAGAACAGCCAAGGTCCAAATACAGATAAGCAGTCAGATACAATACACAATCCAAGAAGCAGAGTCAAGCAGGAGTCCAAGGTCAGTAACATGAAAGTTCAATCATGGGGCAAGGTCAATGGTACAAGGTACTGGAGCTGGTAGAAGACATTGTTTTCACCAATGGCTAGACTGATACTGCAAGCCTATATTGCCAGAGCTTCCTGAGTGCCGTCCCGTCCCCAGGCTCAGATGCAGTTCATTACAGGCCTTGCTCCTGAGGAGTCCCTTTGTCTTGAGGAATCCTTTCTATCTGAGTGCTTCTTCTTAAAGGAGCCCTACTGGCCTGCCTCTTGAGGCAACATTCTTGGGGGCTAGATGGTCACCTAGCCTCTGCCTCAGAGGTGGAACTCCCCTCCTCCTGCGGGGATGGAACCATGGTCATTTAACCTGAGGGGCCAGACTCCTCCAAGTCTCCTGCCATGGGTGGCTCCTCAGTTTTGACCATCTCTGGGAGTTCTAGCTCCTCCTCAGAAGATTCCTCCAGCGGGGGCATGACAAGATAACATCCAAGTTAGCATGCACAAGATCATTTAAAACAGCCTTGTAAAGAAGCCCAGAAAAGCAACCAGCCAAAAAACATTTTTACTAGACTGCTAAGAAGCTAGTAGCCTCTGTTTCCATGCTAGCAGTGGAGGAGAAGCCCCTAGTATGGAAAAACAGGCAAGTAAAAAAAAAACTTTTTTAAAAGGCAGGAGAAGTCTGCCACGGTAACCTGCTATACCTACTACTACAGCCTGTTATGGTTTCAGCCTCTCAGACAGGATTATTCTGTGTCCTTGCTTTATGTGTACTGTATGGATTCCATAACCCATTCAATTTTGTTGATTAGACATGTCTTCCCAAAAAAAATCTATCATCCTCTAAACGAAAATTGCTCCCCTTTCTTCCTCTTTTAGCCTTTTAAATAATTTGAAATGTACCCCAAACATTTAAGTGCTTACAAACTCATGACATCCCTACCTATGCCTGAAATTAGAAGCTTTCCTCCTTTAAAGAAAGGTGTTTTATTTGGGGAACGGTAAGGTGTGTAAGATTGTTTTAGAATCCAGGCTGCAGATGTATAAAGTCTGCTTTGACCTCAAAGTGATAGCTTCCTGGAAGTCTAAGAAACTTAACCCAATATAATGAAACCAGAGTTTCAGCATCCTTGGATCATTCATATGCACAGCCTTGGAGTGCTCCTGAATACATTACTGAGCCAGACTTCAGCAGTGGCCATGACGCCTTTTCTCTCTGATGCAGACCTAATTAGCATCATTCATTCCTTCATTACACAGGAGATACAAAAATAAATTCTATATAATCCCATAGCCTCTGTGTAGTGCTTTCTGAGTTGGGTCTAAAAGTGCTCGGCAAACAATGGTTTAAGCTTCAGTACACCCTGTGATAGAGAAGCTCTGTTTGCAGGGGAAAGGGAAAATGAGTCAGGTAAAAACGACTTGTTCTCAACACCGCAACAGTCTAACTGCAAGCAAAGCTATGTTCCATCTCTTGAAATGTGCTATCATGGCCAATTCATGTTACTTGTATGGTATAAACTGCAGCTATTTCTCTGTGGCTGGGATCCCATGCCACAGCAGGCCTAATGCTGGTGGCCATCACATCTTGTGAATAGTTTAACTGTGCACTGTGTGAGGAAGTACTTCCTTTTATCTGTCTTGAATCTCCCACCATTCAGCTTTATTGGATAAAGCCAAGTTCTAGTTTTATGAAGGAAGGAAACATCAGTCGAGGTTTTCCACACCTTGGATAGTTTTATACACCTCTATCATGTCTACCTTATTCACCATTTTTCTAAACAAAAAATTTATTTATTTATTTATTTCATTTCTATACCGCCCAATAGCCGAAGCTCTCTGGGCGGTTCACAAAAACTAAAACCAAACAACACACAATAAAACAATTTAAAATATACAGAACATTAAAACCACAATATAACAATACAACCACAATAAAACCTAGCAGCAGTGCAGGAGTTTAAAATACAGATTTAAAACAGCAAAGATAAAAATTTAGAAAGCTAAAATGCTAAAATGCCTGGGAAAATAAAAAGGTCTTCACCTGGCGCCGAAAAGAGTACAATGTAGGCGCCAGGCGAACCTCACTAGGGAGCTCATTCCAGAGCCGGGGTGCCACAACAGAAAAAGCCCTCCTCCTAGTAGCCACCCGCCTCACTTCCTTTGGCAGGGGCTCACGGAGAAGGGCCGCTGATGATGATCTTAAGGTCCGGGCAGGCACATATGGGAGGAGGCGATCCTTCAGGTAACCTGGCCCCAAGCCGTTAAGGGCTTTGAATGTTAACACCAGCACTTTGAATCGGGACCGGAAATGGACCGGCAGCCAGTGCAGCTGGAAAAGTACTGGCGTAATATGAGCTCGCTAGCCAGTCCCTGTTAACAATCTTGCTGCCCTATTTTGGACCAGCTGAAGTTTCCGGACCGTTTTCAAAGGCAGCCCCACATAAAACGCATTGCAGTAATCCAGACGAGAAGTTATCAGAGCATGGATAACTGTAGCTAGGCTATCTCTGTCCAGATAAGGGCATAGTTGGTATACCAGCCTAAGCTGATAAAAAGTGCTCCGTGCCACTGAGTTCACCTGTGCGTCAAGTGACAGTTCTGGATCCAAGAGCACCCCCAAACTACGAACCTGATCCTTTAGGGGGAGTGCAACCCCCTCCAGAACAGGTTGAGTATCACCTAGCCGGGCAGACGAACCACCCACTAACAGTACCTCCGTCTTGTCTGGATTGAGTTTCAGTTTATTAGCCCTCATCCAGTCCATTACCGTGCCCAGGCACTGGTTCAGAACAGCCACTGCCTCACCTGGTTTTGATGAGAAAGAGAGGTAGAGCTGGGTGTCATCCGCATATTGATGGCACCTCAGCCCACACCTCCGGATAACCTCCCCCAGCGGTTTCATGTAGATGTTAAACAGCATGGGGGATAGAATAGAGCCCTGTGGAACCCCATGGCACAATTGCCATGGCACAGAGCAATAATCCCCCAGCACCACCTTCTGGAATCGGCCATCCAAGTAGGAGCGGAACCACTGTAGTGCAGTGCCTCCAACTCCCAACCCAGACAACCTATCCAGAAGGATACCATGGTCGATGGTATCGAAAGCCGCTGAGAGGTCCAGGAGAATCAACAGGGTCGCACTTCCCCTGTCCCTCTCCCAGCAGAGGTCATCCCACAGGGCGACCAAGGCAGTTTCCGTTCCAAAACCAGGCCTGAAGCCCGACTGAAATGGATCTAGATAATCCGTTTCATTCAAGAGTGCCTGGAGCTGTCCTACAACCACCCGCTCAAGCACCTTGCCCAGGAAGGGGATGTTGGCCACTGGCCTATAATTGTTAACATCCTCTGGGTCCAGGTTAGGCTTTTTCAGGAGTGGTCTAATTACTGCCTCTTTTAAAGCGGCAGGCACCACTCCCTCTCTCAAGGAGGAATTTACAACCTCCTGGACCCAGCCGGACAACCCCTCCTTGTTTGATTTAATAAGCCATGAAGGGCAAGGGTCAAGCACACAAGTGGTCGATCGGACTTGGCCAAGCACCTTGTCTGCATCCTCAGGCCTCAGTAACTGAAACTCATCCAATAAAACTGGACCAGACGGTGCTCTGAACGCCTCTACCAATGGAACTGCATTAATCGTGGTGTCCAATTCATGACGAATCTGAGTGACTTTATCCTCAAAGTGCAGCGCAAACTCGTCACAGCGTGCTACCGAGGGTTCCACCGTCTCTCTCCCTGGCCCAGAATGTAACAGGCCGCGAACCACTCGGAAAAGCTCCGCCGGGTGACACTGAGAAGATGCAATGCTGGTGGAAAAGAACTGCCTCTTTGCCACCCTCACCGCCACAGAGTAGGCTTGATAGTGGGCTCTGACCTGTGTTCGGTCAGATTCAGCACGAGTTTTCCTCCACCTGCGTTCTAGCCGTCTCCCCTCTTGCTTCATTGCCCTCAGCTCAGGTGTATACCAAGGAGCTGGCCGGGTTACAAAATCATTGTAACCTTTCCTCATAGAAGAATTGCGCCAGCTGCGGTCATGTCAGTTGTCTTTTTCTGCACAAACTCTGTAGTATCTTTTTTGAGGTGCAGTAGACAGATCTGTACACAGTATTCCAAGTGTGGCCACACCACACTTTTGTAAAAAAGCATTACAATATTGGACATTTTATTTTCGATTTCTTTCCTAATCATGCCTAACATGGGATTTGCCTTTATCACAGCCACTGCACATCAACTCAATGTTTTCAACTGAACTATCGACCATTTCCTCAAGATCTCTTTCTCTGTCAGTCACCACTAACTTAGATCCCATCAGTGTATATGTAAGGTTATGATTTTTTGCCCCAGTGTGCATCAGTTTACACTTGCTTATATTTAACTGTATTTGCCATTTTGTTGTCCATTCTCCCAATTTAGAGAGATCCTTTTGAAGCTCATTGCAATCCTTTTTGGTTTTACCACCATGAATAATTTGGCATCATCTACAAACTTGGCCGCCTCACTGTTCACGCCTACCTCCAAATTGTTAATGAAAAAGTTAAAAAGCACTGGTCTAATACAGATCCTTTGGGGACACCATTTTTACATCTCTCCATTGTGATGACTGCTAATTTATTCCTACTCTCTGCTTCCAGTTCTTTAACCAGCTTCCAATCCATATGAGGTCCTTTCCTCTTATCCCATTACTGCGAAGTTTACTCTGGAGTATTTGGTGAGGGACTTTATTTTTATCTATTTATTTACAACATTTGTATACCACTCCACACCTAAACAGATTCCAGAGCAGTGAACAACAAGAGATAAAACAAAAGATAAAAAGAATAAAACATGATATTAAAATTATTCTTTTGATCTCAGTGACTGGGTAGATTCGTAAGGGAGAAGGCGCTCTCTCAGGTGTCCTGGTCCCAAGTTGTTTAGGGCTTTGTAGACTAGGACCAAAACCTTAAACCCGGCCTGGTAGTGAATAGGCAGCCAGTGCAATTCCCTCAGCAAAGAAGTTGCATGTTGAACATTGTCAAAAGCTGGACATGGACCTGGTTTGCACTTTTTGAAAGTCCAGTATACTTGGACCTGGTTATTTAACCCATGGTTTGTTGCCCTACCTAGGGTTGTCTGGCAGACAATCGAACAAACCACAGTTTGTTTTCTCAATCCCTGGGATATTTGTATCCCAAATGACTTTGCAGCACTGGCATATAGAGTGCCTGTTGTTTTTAAGCTAGTATTATACCTGCTGCTTCTGTAGCCTGATGAAATAACTTATGGTTCTGGGCTCTGACATAATGACAACCTGGGTTTTAAACAATCCAGAATTCACAATGCAACAAGCCATGTATTCTCTTTCTGGGTTGTTTGCGGCTTACAAGCCATGGTTTGTTAGTGCGGCTGGATTCTCACATCACAACATCTCAGAATTCAACAAGCCATGGGTTAAATAAACCATGGGTTAGCACTGTATGCAAACCAGGTCAGTGTCTACCAGATCACCCTTATCCACATGCTTGGACCCTCTCAAAGAACTCTAAAAGGTTAGTGAGAAAGGACTTGCAGAAGCCATACTGATTTTTCTTCAGCAAGACTTGTTCTTTTATATGTGTAGTAATTTTATCTTTCATATTGTTTTTCACCAATTTACATAGAACAGACATTACGCTAACTGGCTTTTAATTTTCTACATCCCCCTCTGGATCCCTTTTTAAAAACTAGCATTAAATTGGCCACTTTCCAGTCATTCAGTACAGAGGCTGATTTTAGGGACAAGAAATATATTTTTGTTAGATCAGTAATTTCACATCTGAGTTATTTAAGAGCTCTCAGGTGGATACCATCTGGACCTAGTGATTTGTTAATTTTTAATTTGTCAATAATACTAGAACTTCATGTCTTGTCACCAATATTCTCTGCCCTACATCTTCCACAGTGAAGACAGATGAAAGGAATTCATTCACCTTCTCTGCAATCTCCTTAGCCTCCTTAACCCTATGAAAACCATATGAAATCCACCCCCCCACACACGGCTTCTTGGCACTGTAGTAGAATCCACAACTGACAGAATTCTTCTCTATTCAACTACTGAATTTAAACACTTTAGATCTAGACAAGTCTAGACTTTAGACTGAGCAATCCTATGCCTCTTTGGCTCCACGGCCCACAATCCCCAGCCCCCAAACCTCCCTTCCTATCAAAAGCACACAGGCCTTCTTTCCACTTTGCGGGCTCCTGGGACCCCAACTTTTGTTTCATTATTTCAAACTATGAGCTGTATTGCACTTTGGCATGCATCACTGATGCTGAGCATTCAACTGTGTGTTCAGTATGTTACACATCGGCATTCCAAACCAGCAGAGGAAATGCTTTCTGCAAACAGTTTTAGTGCATTTTGATACTTACATTTTGTTGCAACTACAACTGCTCTTATTACATTTGTTTATCATTGTATTCTATCATTTAAGCATTGTTGCTTATTTTTAACACATTTCTCATAGTTTTCCATTGCTTTAAAGTGGGAAGAAATATTTTCACCAGCCATCCTGTAATCCAACCTAGCAGTTAGCTTCTTTGAAAGGCAAACAATTTTTTTTTACACATTACATTTCTGAATGGAATAGGTATCAAACCATGTGATTGTAGCAAATTGTGGTCTTCTCTACTGTTCCCCAGGATATAACACGAATGCCCAATGTCCCTTCCATGCATCGACATAAGGAATTTCACTATCCTCACTTGAGGCTTTCATAAAAAGGATAATGTGACACTATACTCTAAATTGCAGTACTTAAGTACAGTACTGCACTTGAAAAAAGGAAACTGGACTGGATGCCTGTGGAAACCCTTTCAATTATTCTTTGGTACCCACTTGCTTCAGTAGTTTGAAGTCCATTTATATTTCATTTCTCTTTGACTTTCTTCCACTGGGCAAAAAATAGTAATTGTTTTACCCTAGGGAGCAGTGGCAAACTGATATTGAGGGCGTCCACCTTAGGGGTTACAGCAATCTGCATCCATACTGGTTATAAACAAGAGTGTATTGTGCCAATACCACCAGTCTACCAGAAATGGCTGGAACCATTTAAGTTCTGGGCACTGAATGGCATTCATGTAGTGAAGATGGATCCCAATGACATGAAAACACTATACAACGCCATCTACTTTCACATATAGAATGCAAGTAAAAATTATAGGCATTTCCCTTCGTATTATGGGGCATGGTATCCACTGACAGGTGACTAAAGTTCTACTGAGAGCAAAAAGATAATTAAGAATCACTAATTACATTCTATGGTTTTCCCAGTAGTAATGTATGGCTGTGAGAGCTGGACTATAAGGAAGGCTGAGCGCCGAAGAATTGATGCTTTCGAACTGTGGTGCTGGAGAAGACTCTTACGAGTCCCCTGGACTGCAAGGAGGTCAAATCAGTCCATCCTAAAGGAAATCAACCCTGAGTGCTCATTGGAAGGACAGATAATGAAGCTGAAGCTCCAATATTTTGGCCACCTAATGCGAAGAGAAAACTCCCTGGAAAAGACCCTGATGCTGGGAAAGACTGAAGGCCAAAGGAGAAGGGGACGGCAGAGGATGAGATGGCTAGATAGCATCACGGATGCAATGAATATGAACTTGAGCACGCTCCGGGAGAGAGCGCAGGACAGGAAGGCCTGGTGTGCTATGGTCCATGGGGTCACGAAGAGTCGGACACGACTGAACGACTGAACAACAACAACAACAATAAAAAGTATGAACAGAAGGAGAGTGCTGCCAGATCAGAGCAAAGGCCCAGCTATTCCAGTATCCAGCTTTCCAGGCACAGAGGTTAGCCAGAGGGCTCTTGGGAAGCCAACAAGCGGGGGGCTTCAAGGAAACATGAAACCTGCTGCCTCCATGACATGCTGCCTCCAAACATGGAGTCGGACACGACTGAACGACTGAACAAACAAACAAAAAATTACATTCTAGTGCTTTGGAGCTTGCTATTGCCACCATTTCTCCTCTTTACTTTGCCAGTTCAATACATGTGTGAAGTGTGCAGTCAGCAGACTGATGAAAGTCGAGCTGGAGAACTCAAATACTTACAGGCTGCTACTAATAGTGCTTTATGTATTGCATGCTGAGCGTTACATGCCTCTACATGCTCCATATCAATAAAGTGGGGTAGGGAGAGAAGAAGCCCTTCCTGAATAAAACAAAGCTCTGGCATTTACAAGGTAGCAAATGAACTGTGAGGTCCCCTGCAAGGAAGATACGCACATCTGTGCCCTTTCATGTTGCCCTGGCTTCCTTTTAATTCATCTTCCTCTGGCTGCAGAATGTTGTGTGCTCCCCCCCCCCACGCCTTGCTACATGAGCTGCATTTAGAGCAGGTATTGCTGTGCAAAAAGAATCGCCTTGTGTGCTCCCTGCTGAAAAGGAGACAGGTGGCAAGTGGCTGGAAGGGTGGCAGAGAAAATAAATGTAGGGAGAAGAAAAAACCTTGTACGATTTTAAATAAGACTACGGTGGATTGAATATTTTCTCCCCCCCCCCCCCATTTCTGAAGATAACAGTTTGGCTGTTTGAAGCACGTGGTATGGAACTATGGGTGTGCTGTTCTTTGCAGCTGCCCTTTGTATGAACTAAAAATCTGCTGGAATTAATAAAGCGTGGGGAAGGGGAATCCAGTTTAGCCAAATATATTTGTGTGTCCCTCTGCTAGGTAGAGTGGAGCAGGGTGTCTACCCAACATGAAAGAAGGCAAGAATTTTATAGAGATATAGATATATATTTTTCTCCTTGCACATCTCTCCCCACAAGCTGCGCTTCTGAGCAGATGAGCAAATTTTTCTTCTGAAGAAGTATTAATATTGGCTAGATGTAGGAACATTGGCATCTTTCCATTTCCCTTTTGATAAGCACCCCACCCACCCCAAATAACTGAACAGGTTTTTTGAGAGTGAGTAATAAAGGCAATTCAAAACAATGCCTGATGCCTGGTTTATTCTGGTTCCGCATCTCCCTCCTGAAAGATTTGCCCTGCTAAGAATTAAAATGATATGGACACAGCAAAAACTGAGTCTAAGAATGGATTAAGTAATGTAGCCCATTCCTCCTGTCCCGATATTAAATTATCAATTTGCAGTCTCTTTCTTTACTGCCTACAATGGCAAGAGGTTCTGTGTCTGGAAAGCACTTGGTCCTGCTTACAATGTGGTGATACTTTGCAGAATGTTATTCCTTGCTATTTTAGCATGAATACTTCATATCTCAAAGTCTTTATCAAATTTATCTGATTTCTGGAAGGATTAGCCTATCATCCTATTGTATTACTCAGCCAGTGCAAGGGGTGGCAGAAAGAATTAGATTTTTCAGATTGCTTTGTTGGTTAAAAACTGCCTTCTGATAGATTTAATATTGTTTATGCTGAGCTGCCAACCATTCCAGTTTAAATCTCACTTATAGCAACAAATGCTTGCAACATTCAAGATGCCACCAAGCCATTTTCAAGCCATCTTCACAGACTAGACAGACTTCTGGAAAATATGGAAGTTGAAAGCATTTGAGAGGATTTCGTGACAACCAGGTGTTTCTTCATGGAAAAAGTGAGCTGAATTTAAAAATCTAGATTGTCGAATTTGGCTCCCATTTTCAAGCAATTGTTATTCATATGAAGGAGTCAGTGAGTGTTAGTGATGTGGGATGGAAATTTTTCCAGCGCTTTATTTTTCTGCAGAAAATTTTCCATTTCATAAGTTCAATAGTAACAATGAATGGATGCCAACTGCAAATACAATTTAAGGCAAGCTTGGCCATTTCAAACTTCTAATTAATGTTTTTCAGGAAATTATGCCTAGCAAGTATGTGAGAGAATACATATGTATCACCGAAATACATATATATCTCAGAAAAACAGAATAAGTAGTGACAGCAAAACTGAAGGTGCCCCCAACAATCTTGGTGGAAGAGAGCTGAACACTACTGAAATGGATGGGTGGTTGTCAGCATATCATGCACAATTCTTTGGGTTGCTAAAATTAATTAGTGCAGGCTTCCCCAACCTAGTGCCCTCCAGATTTATTAAGACTACAACTCCCAGCATCCCCAGCCAGCCATATGGAATGAAGGATGCTGTGAATTGTAATCCAAAGTATCTGGAGGGCACCAGGTTGGGGAGAGCTGAATTAGTGTGTCAACAGTTTTCAGTATTTTTGTTTCTTTCTTACATTTAAACAATGTAAGGGAAGCACATGCTATTGTCTTTACATTTTTTAAGTGTTCCAATTAAAATGTCCTCATAATATATTTAAATCACATTATTTATTTATTTGATTCCCGGCATTCTACCAAGAAACATGGCATGCAAGGCAGCTTCTTCAAATATTTCAGGTCAAATACCTGTAGTTTATTGGGACAAAAAATTAACATCAGGTACTTTAGTTTGGTTGTTTATTTTACTTGACAAACATGCTAAATTAAATCACTTTCTAGGGATTTTCCAATGCAAATGACCCTAACTTGCATTGGAAAATTTTCCAGAAAACATTCTGATTCAACCTTCTGGAAAACCTATATCTTTGGTGGGTGTGCACTTTCAAATAAGCTTTTGGGCATCCAAAATCACAGAGTGATTTGTGTTAAAATCCCAAAGGTGACAGCCTTCCAGTTGTATTGGTGTTTGGGGAGTACGCCTATGAATAAAGGTTTCTGGAAAATTACAGCCATTTTCCAAACCAGTGGCCAAACTATGGGGTATAAAATGTGGCAACCTAAATTTCTGAATTCAGCACATTTTTCCATTAAAACCTGGCTACCACTAATTCCCCAAATTCCTTCACCAAGTTTCTACAGGCTTTTTCTGGATTTCTGACCAGTCTTTAGGAATGAGGACAACTAATTCTATCTAACAAACAACCTCAGATGCCTGCGGGTACTTTTAAATAAACTCTAGATTATTTGTCTTAAAGTAGGAAAATAGGACTGTTCAAAACCCATACATGGTGGAAATATGGCAATTCAGAAACTTAAAAACTAGTACAGAATGCAGGAGGCTATATTGATAACTGGTGCTGGTCACTGGAAAAAAACCCAACACCAATCCTCCATAAGCTCCATTGTCTGGCAATTTGTTTCCAGGCCAAATTCAAGCTGCTTTAAAATCATTTATGAACTGGGCCCAGGATACTTAGAATGCATTTCACATATGTACTCTCCCACACACTGAGTTCTAATAGCAGCCTTAGTGGCCCAGTTTGCACAACATGCCATGCTCACCATGGGTTCTTAAACCCATGATGAGCCGCTACAAAACCCCCAATCAGGCCAAATGGGGGAGTTGCCGTGTCATGTGAACCTGGCTACAGCGGGTTATTTGAGGTTATTATGTTGTTTAACCCTCACATAACCCTACTATAAACAAAGGATTATGCAAGGGTTGTTTACCCCTCAAATAACCCATGGTAGCTGGGTTTGAACAACACAGCAATCCCCTGACTGCCCCAATAGGGGGCAGCATATTCAAAATGGCTCCCAGCACACACCACAGATCATCGTGGGTTAAACAGCCCACAGTGAGCCCAGTGATTTGCAAACCTGGTTTCTGTCTATTGCTGTAAAATTGGTGGTGATGATGATCAAAGTACTTTTTCTGTACTATCTCCAAGAGATTATGGGAACCATCTCCCATAAGAAAACCATCAGAGCCGGGAGCTTGGCCTCTTAAAGCCAGCCTTCAACTTCTGAATATGCCAGTTAAAAGTTGTAATTAGTGCTTCCCATTGCCTTTTAAAGTTATTTCCTGTGATTCTTTGATTATTGTTGGAATGTTTTATTGAAAAGCAGGTTAAGGTGCTTTAAATAAAATAAAAATACATTACAGTGCTGTGGCACCCTCAGAGACAGATTAAATGCATTACTAGCTTTTGCACGCCACAGTGTACTTCAGCAGTGGACTAAGACAGGGTAGGTATGAGGAACCTAGAGAATAAGCAGAGTTAACAAGTTGGGAAGGCCATTACTGACAGATAATGATGGATGATACACATAGCATTCAAGGATGCACACGTGAATGAGCCATTTAACGGCTATCAGCAGCCACTATCAGCAGTTTGCCAGGCTAAAAGAAGGGGCAAAGCTGGCACTGGGGTTTGCTGCAGGGATTTCCCCTCTGCCCTTCTTACTAGCACAGAACTTCTGCCAATGAGCTGCTGACTTAACACCCATGTTGCCATTCATCTTTTTGCTGCTACAGACTAACAGACCTGCTCTTCTAGTATATGGGTATGCGAGACAGACTTTCCTAAGGACTCAACATGCAATCTCCTAGGATAAACTGAGATTATAACTTGATGAATGCATTTCCCTTTCCTTTCATCTCAAACTGCTTGGCTAGTTCTTGACACAAAGCAATTTCTTTGTCAGAAAACAGAGGGGCTTGTACTAGAATTCGTGCATAAGGACTGTACTCTTGGACAGCTGTACATAGGAAAGAAATAACAAATGTAGGAAATACCCTGCGTAGCTAATTTCTATGGCCTGCTGGGTCCTGATTTCTGCTCCAGCTTGCCTGAAGAGTGATGTTGCAGACAGAAGTATGACAGTATTTCTGAGGTACAGTATCTCCCTACCAACACTTGGGTGATAAATGTAAGTGGGAGAACTGAGAACCTGAAATCAAGCTCAAACACAGACAGACATTTAGGAGAAGGTTTAAAAAGGTATTTCAAGGAAAGAATTTTGAAGAGAAAATAATTAAATAGTCTGGAAACTATTATACATTAAAAGTCACTGGAGCACTAAAAAAAACTACTGGCTGGCAGGAATGGTTGAAGATCTTTAAAAGTTGCCATGGTAGCTCATGCTGCAATTTGCCCACTCAATTTTCAACACAGACTTTTTAAAAAACCCTGCAACACAGGCACCGACAAGTAAATGTCACTGAAGGGAAAAATAAGAATTTTGCTCACCACAAAAATCTGCCCTGAACATTCCATTAAAGAAGAGGCGCCAGGTTGGACAAAAAACAAACAAGGCAAACATGCAGCATTGAGCTATACTCTCCTGCTCTCCAGGGAAAACAGGAAATTTACGCATCAGATTTAAAATTCTAGCAAGCACTGTGTTTTTAGATGTCCAGATCCCCAAATACTTATTTTTAAATGTCCAGATCTGACAAAGGAGTAAATCACAAACCTCATGTCTTCCTTAGCAAATCCCAAACACACATTCAACCTCAAAAAATGACAGATTTTCTGAAATATTTTTTTCATTAAATACAGAAAGCACAGTTTCACATAGAGGCACATACTCTAACTCCAAATTTAGTACACAGACATGCTTGTGCAAGCCATAGCCAAACCAGAGTAAACCAAACGGTTTATAAGGGATGAGCTACTTTGACCTGCCCAAGATATGTGCACGCACACATGGCTAGGTGAAGAAATCACTACTGTCAAAATCAGGCCTTTTGCAAGTAGAAATCACCTTTGTAAGGCTGTTCTGCTCATAGTTATGACCATAGTGGCGTTAGAACAGGGGTGGGGAACTTCCAGCCCATCAGTTCATTTTATCTGGCCCACAGTGTTGCCTCCTGTCTTTAAAAAAACCTCTTAAAGTTTGCCCATTCTGGGCTTTGGCTCAGGCAGTGAAGCCAAGTATCCCAAACCTAAGGAAAGGCTGGCAAGGAGTGTGGCCAGTTGAGCACTGCTGGGGGAAGGAGCACTGAGCACTTTCCAGCAGCAAGGCCCAGCACCCATTTCCCTGGGCCTTTTCCAAGGGAAGGGTTGGTGAGGAAAGTGGCCAGTTGTACACTGTTCCTGAAATGTACTTCAAGCAGCAGCATTCAACCCCCCCTGAGAAAGACCAGCCAGGTTTTGGTTGCTTGCAGAGATAGCAGAAAGAAAGAAAGAAAGAAAGAAAGAAAGAAAGAAAGAAAGAAAGAAAGAAAGAAAAGAAAAGAAAAGAAAAGAAAAGAAAAGAAAAGGGAAGGGAAGGGAAGGGAAGGGAAGGGAAGGGAAGGGAAGGGAAGGGAAGGGAAGGGAAGGGAAGGGAAGGGAAGGGAAGGGAAGGGAAGGGAAGGGAAGGGAAGGGAAGGGAAGGGAAGGGAGGTACACCATGAACAGCTGCAACGTAGTGAGCCCTGGGCAGGGAGCCCACATGGAGGAGGAAAGCTAGCTCCTGATTCTTCTGTGGATCTATGGCCCCTAAAAGAAAAAAAGTTTTCCCATCCATTTTAGAATCCTGAAACACCTTCCTACAAACCAGATTCTGTAACAGTTGCTTCAAAACAAACTGTACACATGTTCCTCTTAACAATCCTCCACCCCCTCCTCAATTCTGGTTGTACTGCTATATTGAGGTTTTAAGCTTTCATGTTTTGTACTGTTTTATGCTGTGCTTTGTGGTTTTGATTTTTGTGAACGGCCCAGAGAGCTTCAGCTATTGGGCAGTATAGAAATGAAATGAATGAATGAATGAATGAATGAATGAATAAATAAATAAATAACTTCTGTACTTTCTTTCCACATAACTCATCACTAATGATCTGTAAATCATGAAAGTTCTTGCCACTGGTGCAGAAGTTTATCACCTCCATCCCCTTCCTGACAAGTTGACTTGTCAGTTAAAAAATTTCAAAACCATATGAGCAGGAAGCAAGGTTACTAATTTTGTACAAGGCCACCCATTTAGTATAAGTGTTCTGTGGATGCTCCAGCAATACTGATATAGCACTGACATTCTCTCTCTTGCTCTATTGTTTAACTGGCAGCCACAATGCGGCTGCCAGAGTAGGGCAGCACCAAAGGGAGTGATCTCTGAAGTGGCTTTGGGGGAGCCACTTCAGAAATGAACAAGGGCAAGGGCCACCCAGTCTGCTGGACAAAGGGGAAGAGGGGAAGGTTTGCTTCTGCATCTGCCTGCTTGCTGGATATCACAGAATCATAAATAGTAGGATTGGACAGGGCCTATAAGATCATCGAGTCCAACCCACTGCTTAATGCAGGAATCCTAAGCATCCCAGACAGATGGCTGTCCAGCTTCATCTTGAATGCCTCCAGCGTGGGAGAGTCCACTACCTCCCTAGGTCATTGGTTCCACTGTCGTATTGCTCTAACAGTCTCTAATGCTCCATTGTTGGGCAAGGTGCTGGAGTGTGACTTCGTGGCTACAGGGATTTCTGGATGAGAAGGATTATCTAGATCCATTTCAATCTGGCTTCAGGCCTGGTTATGGGACAGAGATTGCTTTGGTCACCTTAGTGGACAATCTATGCTGGGAACTGGACAGGGGGAGTTTGACTGGGAGATGACTGGAGGAAGACTAATTTATTACATTTATATCCCACTTTTTTTCTTCCTTAAGGAACCCAAGGCAGCGTACATAGTCCTCCTCCTCTCCATTTTATCCTCACAACAACGACCCTGTGAGGTAGGTTGGTTTGAGAGTCTGTGACTGGCCCAAAGTCACCCAATGAGCTTCCATGGCCGAGTGGGGACTAGAACCCAGATGTTGTCCCTATCTTCAAAAAGGGTAAAAAGGAGGAACCTGGGAACTACAGACTAGTCAGTCTGACATCAATCCCTGGGAGAATTCTGGAGCAGATGATAAAGCAATCAGTATGTAAGCACCTTGAAAATAATGCAGTGATTACTCAAAGACAACATGGATTTGTCAAGAACGAATCCTGCCAGATGAATCTGATCTCATTTTTTGATCAGGTAACCTCCCTTGTGGACTGTGGGAATGCTGTAGACATCATATACCTCGACTTCAGCAAAGCTTTCGACAAAGTGCCCCATGATATCCTGATGAGCAACCTAGCTCAAAGTGGGCTAGATGAAACAACGATCCGGTGGATCCACAGTTGGCTACAGAATCGGACTCAAAGAGTGCTTATCAATGGGATCTTCTCAAACTGGGGAGAGGTAATGAGCGGGGTACCGCAGGGCTCAGTGCTGCTTCCCCCAGTGCTCTTTAACATTTTTATTAATGACTCGGATGAGGAGGTGCAGGAATGCTGATCCAATTTGCAGATGGCACCAAATTGGGTGGGATAGCTAATACCCTGGGAGACACAAAGTTCAAAGAAATCTTGATAGGCTGGAGTGCTGTGCTGGGCAGAAAACAACACAATGACATTTACTGGGGATAAATGCCAAGTTCTGCACCTAGGAAAAAGAAACCAAATGCGCAGTTACAAGATGGGGGATACGTGGCTCAACAACACAACAAGCGAGAAGGATCTGTGGTTTTAATGTTCTATATATTTTAATTTTTTTTATTGTGTGTTGTTTGGTTATAATTTTTGTGAACCGCCCAGAGAGCTTCGGCTATTGGGCGGTATAGAAATGAAAATAAATAAATAAATAAATAAATAAATAAATCTTGGAATTGTTGTCGATCACAAGCTGAATATGAGCCAACAATATGATGTGGATGCAAAAAAGGCAAATGCTATTTTGGGCTGCATTCATAGAAGCATATAGCTTCCAAGTCACGTGAAGTACTAGTTCCCCTCTACTCAGTACTGCTTATGCCTCATCTGGAGTACTGTGTCCAGTTCTGGGTGCTACATTTTAAGAAGGATGCAGACAAACTGGAGAGGGTTCAGAGGAGGGCAACGAAGATGGTCTCAGGGGACTGGCAACAAAGCCCTATGAGGAGAGACAGAAAGAACTGGGCATGTTTAGCCTTGAGAAGAGAAGACTGAGGGGAGATAGGATAGTGCTCTTCAAGCACTTGAAAGGTTGTCCCAGAGAGGAAGGCCAGGATCTCTTCTCCATCATCCCAGAGTGCAGGACACAGAATGATGGGCTCAAGTTACAGGAAGCCAGATTCCAGCTGAACATTAGGAAAAACGTCCTGACTGTTAGAGCAATACGACAATGGAACCAATGACCTAGGGAAGTAGTGGGCTCTCCTGCACTGAAGGCATTCAAGATGAAGCTGGACAGTCATCTGTCAGGGATGCTTAAACTAAGATTCCTGCATTGAGCAGGGGGTTGGACAAGATGGTCTTATAGGCTCCTCCCCACCCTACTATTCTATGATTCTATGTCCCTGTTGGTTTTGCTGGACTTCTTGGTGGCTTCCAATACCATCAAACATGGTATCCTTCTGAGGTGTCTGAGATGGGACTAGGAAGCACAGTTATACAGTAGCTCTGGTCCTTCTTGGAGGGCTGATCTCAGAAGTTGGTGCTGGGGGATTCCTGTTTGACAGACACCATGGCCATTGGTATGTGGTGTCTCTCAAGGTTCCATCCTATCCCCCATGCTGTTTAACAAATACATGAAACTTCTGGGAGAGATTATCTGGAATTTTGGGGTGTAGTGCCACTGGAATGCTGATGACAACCAACTCTCTCTCCTTTCCATCCAAATCCAAGGAAGCTGTTCTAGTTCTAAATCTGTGTCTGATGATGGTAATGGACTGAATGAGGGCAGACAAACTGAAGCTTAATCCACACAAGACAGAGGTGCTCTGGGTTAGTTGAAAGGCAGACCAGGGAATAGGGATTCAGCCTGTGCTGGATGGGGTTACACTCCCCCTCAAGACTCAGGATTGCAATTTGGGTGTCCTTCTGGACTTGGCCTTGAACTTGAATGCCCAAGTTTCAGCAGTGGCCAGGAGTGTGTTTGGACAGCTGAGGCTAGTGCACCAATTGCACCTGTTTCTGGAGATCTGATCTGGCTGATCACACATGCCTTAGTTACTTCCCATTTGGACTAATGTAACATGCTCTATGTGGGGCTGCCTTCAAAAACTGTTCAGAAACTTCATCTGCTCCAGAATGCTGCAGCCAGACTGTTGACCAGGGCCGTTTAGAGGGAGCACGCAACTCCCTTATTACAACAGCTTCACTGGCTACCAGTCTGTTTCCCAGGAGAATTCAAAGTGCTGGTTATGACCTATATAGCTTAGGACTAGGCTACCTGAAAGGGCACCTTCTCCCCTACAAGCCTGCCCAGTTCTTAAGATCTTCAGGAAAGGCATTCCTTTGAGAACATCACCTACAGAGGTACATCTGGTGGCAATGTGAAGGAGGGCCTTCTCAGTGGTCACTCCCTGGCTGTGGAACTCCCTGCCAAAGGAGGCTAGGTTCTCTCCCTCTCTGCTGTCCTTCCGCCAGCAGGCAAAGACTTTATTCAAGCAGGCCTTTGGTGTGTAAGTAGGTCTGTTGAGCTGGATGCTGTTTTTACTCTGTTGTTGTGTTTTAATGTACTTGCTTATTGTTTTTATCAGTGATTGTAAGCCATCTTGAGTGCCATTTGTGGTAGAAAAACAGGGTATAAATCAATTAAATAAACAAACTGTCAAACAGTACATACTACACTACTTTGGCCGTTTCAAAGATTATTTCACTTGTAAAATCCAGGTGAAAAGCTAATTAGTCGGGGTAAGTGTGTTACGATTTTAATAAATTCCCATACAGGAACTACAAACCAGATTTCTTCCATGTAAATATCCAAAAAATGTGCCAGGCGTTAACCTATTATATTGTAGCTAAATACATAATTGGATTCCAAGGAAAGTTCTCCCAGAAAAAAAAACCTTGCTAGGTTGATGGAATGTAATAAAGACATTTTTAAACAAACATATCTTCTATATCCTTTTCGGTGAGGTTTCTATGAATCACAGCATCAGTTTTTCATTGTTCATCTGTTGGGGAAGTACTTTCAAGCAAAAATAGAGAATTATTGCCTTTATTGGGGTAAAATGCTATTTTCTTTCCTTTGCAGATTGGGGGAACCTATCAGTAAATAATGCAATTCGGCTTCAAAGTCTTTTCAATCTGAGTGGATTGTTCAGCCTTAGAACTGTTCTACCTCCTATACTAATAAAAGTGAAAATAAGGAGTGGGAGGAAGCACAAAATACAAGCTAGGAAGTGGAGATCAAAAGGACAAGCAGAAGGCGCTGAAAGAGAAGTACAGAGAATCACAGCTGAGCCCCCAAAAGCACTGAGATTAGAAAACAGCCATTAGAAAAGCCAGTAAACAATGGAAGTGAGGGCAGCTGTCTCTGTTAAGACTCTTTCACTTGTGCTTAACAAAGCCAGCATTCCTACAGTGAAATGACTCTCAGACTCTGGTCTCTTCTTTGCTCAAAGGAAGTTGGTTTGCCGCTAGCCAAGGCACAAGCCAGCCTAGTTTTAAAGAGCTGCTACCTAACCTCTACAGCAGCTATGTAACTACGACTGACAGGACAGATCAGTGCACAGTGGCCTCTCCCTCCTCCAGTTTGAACAGGAGCCAAGTATTTTGTATCTGGGGGAGGGGAAAAGTCTCCATCTGCCTCTTGAAGCAACTGTGCTGCTCAAAAACTAGAAGTGGGGGAACACAGTGGCTCCATTCAACAAATGTAACATGGCTCTTCAATCAGCTGGAGTGGTAGCTGCCAGAGCTTCTGGAGATCATTTTCTACTAGAGGCACATTTTCACTGCAGGTTCCTGTTTCCAAAACTGTATCTCTATAGAAGACGGAGGATTCTCTGAAAGATAGTTAATATGGCTCATGTGCAGGCTGCAGGCATGAAAACCTGTCACATGATAGTAGCACCATGTCGGCAGCAGAGTATGGGGGCCTTTTCAAACCTTACTTAAAAAGAGAGAAAGAAGAAATTTCCCTACTTGAAGTACAAGGTGGCCTCCTCACCAGAGATCTAGCAACTTTACAATGACCTCCAGAATGCACAGATCTCACCACAGGTAAGATCTGTCAGTCCCCCTGCCTATACTGCAGTACTAGGCTCTTAACATCAGAAAGAGCAATATTCAGAAACCAGTGGGAAAACATTTCAACCTCCCAAAACACTCTACTGCTAACCATAGAGTGGCTATTCTTGAACAAAGGAACTTCAAAGGGAGGCTCCAGCACCAATCTCTGAACTACATACACATTATCAAGAAATTCAGTTCCATCACTACCTGTGTTAGTTAGCTATCAATGCCAGGTTGCTTGTGTTATCTTCAACACTGCTTTAATTGGTCACTGTAACAATTTTGCATACACTGAGGATTTAACTTGTCAGTCTGTATTTTCTACATCTCATTTCCTCTGACCTCACTCCTTGCTACTCCACCCTCTTTCCACCACCAACTGCCTGTCCATTCAGGATAACATTTCATGCATTTGATAGCAGGTTATAACACACAAAAGCTTTTGCCATAATGTATTTGTTAACCTTTAAGGTGCCATAAGACTGTTGTTTTTCTTCTATCTAGGTAAGCCATTAACCTGCCCTCAGACATTCATAGCAAGGAAAAGTAATTATTTTCATAAGATCAGCTACTATGAAAGAGGTTTGAAGACTTCTAGGCTTCAAAATTTCAGTTGGAATTTAGGCAGGTTAGATATAAGATTATACACTACCCCCCATGACTGCTGATTTACAACTTAAGGTGTTATAAACAAACACAAAAACTACTCTTATCACTTGCACTTTTCCATGAAATCTGAGTTTTCCTGTCACTGATCAAAAACATGAATTCAAAATTATGGCTAAGAATAAACATTAATGACGGTGTAACTTAAAAGACATGAAATATGTAAGATGGATTAAGAAAAGCAGTTAAGACAGGCTTTGATATAAGTTTTTAATATTTATATTAAATATTTTTGTATTTTTCCAATTAAAAAAATAAAAATTCTGAAATGTTGCAAAAACCACAACAAGCCTTCATATATATTGCAAATTAAAAATGGAAATTTGTCCACAATGCACGTAAGCCACTCTTAGAACCAAATTGGAATGTCAGCTGCAGAACAAGGTTTTTAGCATGGTATTTGAAATTCCCTAATTACATAAAAATTTGCAGGTTCTATTCAGATATGTATAAACATGGCCTGTTGTATAGTAGCTAAACCATCACATATCATGGATTCCTGCATTGAGTAGGGGGTTGGACTTGATGGCCTTGTGGGCCCCTTCCAACCCTACTATTCTGTGATTCTATCACAAGAATATCTTAGAAGCCCCTTGTTTGGGGCAGCATCTGCTACTAAATATGCAGTTTGTGTGATGTAAACTGCACTTCAAAGTGTGTATGAATATACCCTGAAAGGAATGAGTTCATGGATGCTTAAGGAAAAATTTGCACAACTAATTCATATTGCAGTATCAGAGGATATGACCAACCACTCTTTTTTACATCTGAAACTGCTGCTATCACATTTATGGCGCGTGCGCGCACGCGCACACACAAACTTCTGATGCTTCCCCATTAAATACCATAATTTGCTATAGCAATAAATATAAAAGAAAGAAAGTTATAGATTATCCTCAAGAATGAAACTCATTTGTTGTAATGGAATGGTGATTTTCCAATATTAGGTTTGAACACGTTTCTTTCTAAGCTTGATTACTATTGAAATAAAACGCCCCTTCCAAATTGACTTAAGTCCTTCATATATCCTGCCCCCGAAAAGAAATCTTCCTGGGAATTCTTTCATTTTTTCACATGCAAGGTATCAAATCCATTATTTGTAAGTATTAGCCTTTTCACTTGACTAAGGACCGCCTTCACTGAACCATGTTCTCTTGCTGTGCTGTTGATAATTTTTTTTAAAGGATTAATAAACAGTTCAAAATAATATTTGAAAAATAAAACTAACTCCTTCAAGGTTAGGCTTGGATTGTAATAACTCACTCAGGGGGCTCCAGAAGGTAGGAATAGTACTCTTTAGTTGCAACCACTGGATGTTTTGTATTCAGAGTTACAACTTCAGCAAAATGATTAAGATTCAGACTTCAATCTTTTCAAAGCCTGGAAAGTACTGATCCTTCTATTAACAGTTTGAGAACTCTCTTAATTTGGGGGCTAGAGGGGAAGTATACACACCTCTATGAAGCTGCCTTAAAAACATAACTGAGGATGCACCACATGTAAAGAGACTCTGAGTCAGGAAAGGCTGTATTTCAGTGCTGCTTAGGAAACCCAGCCAGATGAGAGAGGCTGACACTGACATCATAAACTGTTCTATTTTTATCAGCCAACAAGATCTAAAGCAGGAGGTTGGCTGAGCAGGAGGTTTGTTTCTCTTTTCTGGAAGAGCCTCGATCCTGGAGCAGTAAACCAGGTTACATAGATTAATGACGCCCTTTGTCCCTCCATCACTTTATTTCTCCATCTCTGAGTCCATGCCACCTAAAGGTCAATGCTTCACAATTAAGATGAGGGAGGGCACGTAGCTCAGTGATAGAGCCCCTGCTTTGCATGCAGAAGGTCCCAGGTTCAATCCCCAGTGTCTCCAGGTAGGGCTGGGAAAGAATCCTACTGAAACCCTGGTGAGATGCTGCCAGTAAGTGATCTGGTTCACATGATCACAGCTGCCCACCGTGGCAGGTTTCAGCCATGGTGAGCTGCAGCACGTGCTGGGCAGTTTTTGAATATTCAAGCTGTTGCTTGTCGTGTCATTTGAACCTATGGTCGGTTGTTGGGTTATGCAATCGTTGTTTAACCTTCACATAACCCATGGTCCCCAGGTTCAGATGACACAAGCCGTGGCCACAGCTTGAATATTCAAAATGGCCACCAGCACACACTGCAGCCCACTGTGGCTTAAATAAGCCACAGCAGGCTGTTTGATCATGCAAACTGGCCCAGTGTCAACAAACTGGGCTAGATGGGCTAATGGTCTGACAAAAATAGAAGGCAGCTTCCTATGTTCCTATGGATTTAATCTATACAAGTGTGGAACAATGAAAAAAATGTGGCAGGGAAAAGAAATGCGGAACAAAAATGGTCCTTTCTCCACCGTCTCCACTCACTGGACTCAATGAAGCCAAGTCTTGGGTAAACCCACCAGTTCAGCTACAGCTCAAGGGGATGCAGTGGTACCTGTCCTGCTCCTAAAGGGTTTAAAATGCCAAATGAGTGTGTATGTGAGATCCCCTCAGCCCTTATGTCCTCTCCAACATCAAGGAGAAGTCAAAATGGACTGTGATCTTTCCTATCCTCTCCCCACTCTTTAAAGCCCTAAGCAGCTTGGGTACATGTTGGGGGGGGGGGATTGTAAACAATGGGGTAAAAACATCATGAAATTTTGCACGAGATTCAGGAATGTCATAGGTTTAAAAAGGTAAAGGTGTCCCCACCAGTTGTGTCTGACGCTAGGGTGTGGTGCTCATCTCCATTTCTAAGCCGAAGAGCCAGCACTGTCCGAAGACGCTTCCGTGGTCATGTGGCCGGCATGAATGAACACCAAGGTGCACGGAATGCTGTTACCTTTCCCACCGAAGTGGTACCTACTTATCTACTTGCAATTTCTTGCTTTCGAACTGCTAGACTGGCAGAAGCGGGACTGAAGACGGGAGCTCACTCCGTCACGCAGCACTTGGGTCTCAAACTGCTGTCCTGCTGACCTTCCGGTCTGCAATTCAGCGTCTTAACCACTAAGCCACCACGGCCCAATAACACGTCATGCATCTGACAAAGTGGCCTCTATGCAATAATATAACTGCTAATTTTAAAAAGTTGCCACAAGGCACCCTTGTTTTTACCATTTAAAATATAATTAGTGCCTTGAGCTTAAGAGAAGTGCATAACAGGGAAATAACGTGTAGAGTTTTCAGTAAGGTGGTACCTTATCCAACGCTGTGAAAAAATGTTTTTATACAAGAGAGACTATTAAAGGACTGCTGAACTAGCAGAGCAGAAGAGTTACAAATTCATTTTTCAAATTTTTAAGTCTATAAAGCAAAAAGTTGCAGAGCAATTTGAACATTGAGAGATTATATATATACATCTGCCTAATACATAACTTGGGCAAATGTGACTTGTAAAGACTGAGGTTTAGCAAGTAGAGTGGAGTAACCTGAAACAGCATGTCGCATCCAAAAACAAAATGAGACAGAAGAAAATGAAGACTACAAGCTCCTCCCCTCATATGAACTTGCCCATAACTTACAATCAGAGCCTTTGTTATATGTCTCACCATGGAGAAAGGGTACATAAAACAGGGAGTTTACTGTAATAGCACCTAATTATGATAATCCATCCCTAGGGAGGCTAGATTAGCCACTCTTTACCATGTTTCAGATGCGCAGTGAAGACTATACTGTTTCAATGAACTTTTAATGGATTTTAATGTTCGCTCTCTTTTTATCCTAAATATCTTGGTTCTTGGTTCTAATTTCATTGTTTTGATGTATTTGTGTTTTATTTTTGGTGTTTGTTTATCTAACTTGTATATCGCCTACACCCATCGGTCAGAGAGTTGGTTCATAGCTATGTCTAATAAGTAATATAAATCTGTTAAAGTAAGTACTATCTCCCTTGTAATATTGTTGTAAAGTTAGTAAAGCAAGAACTTGCTGCATTATTTCATTTTGGGGAAAGAAGCCTCAAGCCTGAATGTTTCTTCCTTATTCAGATGTATTCCCTGGCCCTTTTAGGAATCAGTTAGAAACAACAACCCCTTGTTGTTGTTGTTGTTCAGTCATTCAGTCGTGTCCGACTCTTCGTGACCCCATGGACCGTAGCACGCCAGGCCTTCCTGTCCTGCGCTCTCTCCCGGAGTGTGCTCAGGTTCATATTCATTGCATCGGTGATGCTATCTAGCCATCTCATCCTCTGCCGTCCCCTTCTCCTTTTGCCTTCAGTCTTTCCCAGCATCAGGGTCTTTTCCAGAGAGTTTTCTCTTCGCATTAGGTGGCCAAAATATTGGAGCTTCAGCTTCAGTATCTGTCCTTCCAATGAGCACTCAGGGTTGATTTCCTTTCGGATGGACTGATTTGACCTCCTTGCAGTCCAGGGGACTCGTAACAGTCTTCTCCAGCACCACAGATCGAAAGCATCCATTCTTCGGCACTCAGCCTTCCTTATAGTCCAGCTCTCACAGCCATACATTGCTACTGGGAAAACCATAGCTTTGATTAGACGGACCTTTGTTGGCAAGGTGATGTCTCTGCTTCTTACTACGCTGTCTAGGTTTGCCATGGCTTTCCTCCCAAGGAGCAAGCGTCTTTTAATTTCATGGCTACAGTCACCGTCTGCGGTGATCTTGGAGCCCAAGAAAGTAAAATCTGTCACTGCTTCCATTTCTTCCCCTTCTATATGCCAGGAAGTGATAGGGCCAGATGCCATGATCTTAGTTTTTTTAATGTTGAGTTTCAAACCAGCTTTTGCACTCTCCTCTTTCACCCTCAACAAGAGGCTCTTTAGATCCTCTTCACTTTCTGCTATTAGGGTGGTATCATCTGCATATCGGAGGTTGTTGATAATTCTCCCGGCAATCTTAATTCCGACCTCTGATTCATCCAACCCGGCATTTCTCATGATGTACTCTGCATATAAGTTAAATAAGCAGGGTGACAATATGCAGCCTTGTCGTACTCCTTTCCCAATTTTGAACCACTCGGTTGTTCCATGTCCGGTTCTTACTGTTGCTTCTTGACCCTCGTACAGGTTTCTCAGGAGACAGGTAAGGTGGTCTGGTACTCCCATCACTTTAAGAATTTGCCACAGTTTGTTGTGATCCACACAATCAAAGGCTTTAGCGTAGTCAGTGAAGCAGAAATAGACTTCAAAATCACTGTTTATCTGCAAAGAAAATGCTCTGACATAACTATGATAAAAACTCTCTGCAAGAACCTTTATACAAGAGGCATACAAAATACTGTTAAAACAAAATCTTTGTTTTCTGTAAAACAAGCGAAACTAGCAGTAAGATAAATCTTTCCTTTAAACTTTCCACGGTTTGGCAGCTCTGGATTTATTTTGCAAAGCCTCCAACCTTTGACATATAGCAACATTAATTTGAATTATAGCACTGAAAGTGGGCCCTTCCACTCTTCAGATCCATTTTAATTAAATCTTGTTATTTAAAGACATATACAGGATCCTACCATTTATTATAAGGATCCCAGTAATTTGCGAGCTTCAACCACATGTAATTTTTAGTCACTTACCCCTTTCCCACCTTAAGCTTTGTCCTTATCTATAACCTTCAAAGGAATCTCCCTTAGTTGCCAGACAATGATGCAATCCCACCTCTGTTAACTACTGGTGGAAGAACTGTCCGAAAGCACATCTGCCACCCACTCCCAAATATCATAGGAATGTTAACCTTTGTGTTAATATAATCTAGACGCATCCTGCCACAGTAAATAGGCCAACCTCCCATTTCCTAAAGTTAACCATCAGAATACAATCAAACAGAACTAAGACCAGCAGGAAACTCTGTTGTTACAGGGAAGGCAGTGCTACTAAATACAACATGTGGCTAACTAATAAACACTGCCCCAGCCAGACCACCAAGGATGGAATTTAGCCAGTCTCTTTGTCCTCGGAGAGAAAGAAGATTGATTCACCAGCCTGGCTTTTCCTTGCAGCAAGAAAATCGCTCCTCCTTATGCTCCATGGTATGACATATAACATTTTCCTTTATTCGAGACAACTGGCTAGGAACAGAACAAAGGCTGACAACACAATAACCCACAATCAAGGGTTGAGTATGAGTTGAAACGTGGGTGATTATGTTATCTGAACGCAGCCACGCTAACAAACCATGGCTTATTAACCATGAACAGTCCACAGTTCACAACCCAACACTAAACTATGGGTTCTCTTCATGGGTTGTTCGTGGTTAACAAGCCTTGGTTTGTTAGTGTGGCTGGGTTCAGACAACATAATAACTCACCTCTCAACGATAACCCACACTCAACCCTTGAGTGAAAGTTATCATGTTATCTGAACCCAGTCACTGCCATAGTTCCCATGATACAACAGCCCAGCATGGCTTAATTCACCCAAGAGGGCTGTCACATTGTGCTAAGTACCCAGGGGTGCCTTTTTTTTGCATGGTGCCATGGGTGCCCGACTTGTCGTGGCTTGCCGTGTCATGTGAACCCAGGTGGCAGGGGTTGTTTGAGGGTTAGAACAAGTTAATGCAAGTAATGAGTTACTTCAAGGTTGCTGCCTGGGTTTGCACAACACAACAGCCCCTGCAGGTAAATTAAACCATGATGGTCTGCTGCAGCATATGAATCACGTCAAAGTGTAGAACAAGCCCCTTTCACCAGGACCATATCCTAATGAGTGTTTCTAATAGACCTGAAGGTTTCAAATGTACCAATGCACTAGGCAGTATGAATATATCAGCCTAGGGCAATGGTTCACAACTATGAATAGGGGCTCCACAAAGGAGGAGGAAGGATAAGCAGCTGTCAATAACAGTAACAAGAAGGAAAAAGGACAGAGACTGGAATAAATAATGGAAATATATCCATGACCCATGCAAAAAAAAGCTCTCTTCAGCTATGTGCAAAGTGAAAGACAGAGGAAAGAATTGGTGGTTCAGCTATTAAATAAGGATGGCAAAATGATAACAGATGACAAGGAAAAGGCAGAAGTGCTCAATTCCTATTTGGCTCACTCTTCTCCCAAAAGAGGGTCTATGACCCCCCTGGCAAAGGCAAAGTACAGGCTGAAGGGGCAGGATTGCATCTTGAGATTGATAGGAATATGGTCAAGGAACACCTAATTACTTTGAATGAGTTCAGATCTCCAGGGCCAGATGAACTGCACCCGAGAGTAATAAAGGAACTGGCAGAAGAACTCTCAGAAACACTGTCTATTGTCTTTAAGCAATCATGGAGGACGGGGGAAGTGCCAGATGACTGGAGGAGGGCTAATGTTGTTCCTATCTTCAAAAAGGGTAAAAAGGAGGAACCTGGGAATTACAGACCACTCAGTCTGACATCAATCCCTGGGAAAATTCTGGAGCAGATGATAAAGCAATCCATCTGGAAGCACCTTGACAACAGTACAGTGATTACTCAAAGCCAACATGGATTTGTCAAGAACAAATCCTGCCAGACAAATCTGATCTCATTTTTGGATCAGGTAACCATCCTTGTGGACTGTGGGCATGCTGTGGACATCATATACCTGGACTTCAGCAAAGCGCCCCATGATATCCTGATGAGCAAACTAGCTCAAAGTGGGCTAGATGAAACAACGATCTGGTGGATCCACAGTTGGCTACAGAATCAGACTCAAAGAGTGCTTATTAATGGGATCTTCTCAAACTGGGGAGAGGTAACGAGCGGGGTACCGCAGGGCTCAGTCCTGGGCCCAGTGCTCTTCCACATTTGTATTAATGACTTGGAGGAGGAGGTGCAGGGAATGCTGATCAAATCTGCAGATGACACAAAATTGGGTGGGATAGCTAATACCCTGGGAGACAGACAATTCAAAGTGATCTTGGTAGACTGGAGCTCTGGACAGAAAGCAACAGAGTGACATTTAATAGGGATAAATGCCAAGTTCTGCACCTAGGAAAAAGAAACCAAAAGCAAACTTACAAGATGGAGGATACGTGGCTCAACAACACGACAAGCGAGAAGGATCTTGGAATTGTTGTCCATCACAAGCTGAATATGAGCCAACAATGTGATGTGGCTGCAAAAAAGGCAAATGCTATTTTGGGCTGCATTAACAGAAGCACAGCTTCCAAATCCCCGGAAGTACTAGTTCCCCTCTACTCAGCACTGGAAGCCAGATTCTGGCTGAATATCAGGAAAAACTTTCTGACTGTTAGAGTAATAAGACAATGGAACCAATGACCTAGGGAGGTAGTGGGCTCTCCCACACTGGAGGCATTCAAGATGAGGCTGGACAGCCATCTGTCAGGGATGCTCTGACTTGGATTCCTGCATTGAGCAGGGGGCTGGAGTCAATGGTCTTGTAGGCCCCTTCCAACCCTACTATTCTATGATTCTATGCTTAACTCTGATAATCACAGTATTGTTTTTCACAGGGTCTCTCAGTTCACTCTGCTATAAGCATCTGTACTACCTACGAAAGAAGAATTGTACCAGTGCTATTCCTTTCTATTGGTGAAATTTGGTTATGAGCACAGTCCTGCACAAAACTGAGTATTACATCAAGTAAGGACATGTTGCTTACCTGTAACTGTGGTTCTTCGAGTGGTCATCTGTGCATTAACACATATGGGCTCTGTGCCTGTGTGGAGCCTTGATTTGGGAAACTTGTAAAGCTGAGAAAATTTGGGAGGGAACTCTCCCCCACCATCCCATTGCCCATGTCCTGGTGGGTTCCCACCTATTTCCTCAGTTTGATGAGACCCAAATGAGGCCTCATAATTGAAAGGAATATAGTGAACACCTCAGTATCAGACATAAATAATATTATGAACACCAAAGCGGGGACATTGGGTGTGTTGTGTGAATGCACAGATGACCACTTGACGAACCACAGTTACAGGTAAGCAACCTGTCCTCCTCCTTCATGGTCCCTGTGCATCACAAAGTGGGTGAGTAGCAAGCTCACTTATGGGAAGGTGGGTAGGTGTTCTAATATAGAACTGAAGAAAGAACAGCACAACCAAAGAACAGTCTGCCCGAGACCTGTCATCTAGGTGATAATGCCGCACAAAGGTTGATGGTGTTGACCATGTTGCAGCACGGCATAACTCTGGAATAGAGACACCCCTGTCAAACGCTATCACCATGGCTCATGTAGAAGGCGCTGTCACCTTACCCAGATCGCGGTTTACTAGCTGATAAGTGGGGGTTTGAACCACCCAAGAGGCCAGTCTCTGGGATGATATCGGTAGACCCTTTTTGTTGCCTCCATAACACACACAAAGTCTAGGGGACTTTAGGAAAACTTCAGTCCTGGACTTATAGAAAGCCAAAGCCCTCTGAATATCCAACACATGCAATCTAGACTCCAACTCCAATTTCAGGGACTGAAAAAATGCAAGTAAGATGATGTCCTGATTAAAATGAAAAGTCAAAACTACTTTCAGTAAAAACTGCAGATCTGGATGAAGCACAATTTCATCCTTGTGGAAGACCACATAAGGAGCATTCACTCTAAGGGCTGCTAACTCACTAGCCCAATGGGCAGATGTCACCGCTATTAAAAAGGCCACCTTCCAGAACAATAATCAAAGATCAACTGTTGCTAGAGGCTCAAAAGACTTAACTGCTAGATCCTGAAGGACTACTGATAAGCTTCAGCTCGGTACCGGCAACTTAACAGGAGGTCGGAGATTTTTGACTCCACAAAGAAACTGTTGGGTATGAGGATGTGAAAAAAACAGTGAAACCCCCTACTGGAGCTTGCGAAGCCGAAATTGCTGTGAGATAAATCTTTATAGATGAAAATTTCTTTTTCAAATAGGGACAACAAAAACTGCAAAACTTGTTGTTAAATGAGTCTACCTTAATTGCCTTCGCCAAGCTAGAGAACTTTGCCCACTTAAGGGCATAAGAATGTCTAGTCGCCGGTTTCCTAGTAGCCTCTAAGATCACACGAAGTGGCTCCGTGAACTACAGGACACCTAGAGACTTCGGAGTCTCCACGTCATTAAGTGCAGTGTTTGGAGATCAGGATGTCGAATCCATCAGTCCTGTTGGGACAAGAGATCTGGCCTCACTGGTTGATGATACCGGCATCAAGCTCAGCTGAGCAGTGGGGCAAACCACCCCTGCCTCAGCCACCGTGGGGTGATGATTATGCAGTCTGTGTTGTTGTCCAGTATCTTTGATAGCACCCGAGTTAGCAATGGAAATGGTGGGAAGACGAAGTAAAAACTCAGGTTGAAAGCATCCCCCAAGGAGGCTAGACCAATGCCCGCTCTGCTGCAATAATTCTTGCATACCGTGTTTTCCTCCATTGCGAACAGACCTATTAGAGGCACTCCCCATCAGCTGAACAGGTTGTGGACAACTTCGGGATGGAGCTGTTACTTGTGTGACGCCCAAAAAGACCAACTTAGCTGAGCCGCTATAACTTTGTCAGATATGGCAACATGAACTGCTATCAGGGAAACCTCCCTTGCAATGTGCCATTTGAATATGTCCAGAGTGAGCCTCACCCACGGAGCTGACTTTGCTCCCCCTTGTTTGTTCAAATAATCAACAACAGTTGTGTTGTCAGTCGCCACTCGCACAATCTTGCTCTGGACCTCTGGCTCGAAAGCCCTCAGTGCTTTCTGTATCAGAAGCAACTTGAGGAAGTTGATATGCTTGCCCTTTTCTGATCCCATCCAGAGGCCCTGAACTCTGAGAAATCCACAATGAGCTCTCCACCCTCATAGGAATGTGTCTGTTGCTTTTGCTCTTGAGGGGGCTGGAAGGTGGAAAGGCACTCCTGGGAGAAGGTGATGCAGGAACGTCCACCAACGAGGGACTGTCTTAACCTTGCAAGGAGCCTCAGGCAAGTATGTCGTACATTCCCTATGGGGTCAAAGACTCTGGCGAAGCACAATTGGAGGCTCCTCATTCTAAGGCATGCAAATGGAACCACTACAGTCATAGCCACCATTAATCCTAAGAGCCTCTGAATTGTGAAAGCGGTGACAGTACTGAAACAGAGAGCTTGGCTCACTAGGATCACCAGTGCATCTGCTCGATCCCACGGGAGGAAAACACGACCTTGATGCGAGTCTAGAAGCCCACCTATAAATTGGATGATTTGGGTCGGTTCCATGCAAGACTTTTGGATATTCATGTAGAGCCCGAGGGCATCCAGAAGACAGCAGGTAAGTGACAATGAATGAAAGAGGCTCTTTCACGATGGGACTACTAGTAGCAAACTGTTGATGTAAGGAAAGATGGTGACACTCTGCAGTCGGAGGTAAGCACATACCACTGTCATGCACTTTGTAAAGACTCTTGGTGCCACTGAGAGGCTGAACAAAAATACACAAAACTGGTATACCTGCGTTCCGATAATGATGTGAAGATAACGCTGACTTGACTTTTCAATTGCTATATGAAAATATGTGTCTTTGAGATCGATGGATGCAAACCAGTCTCCCTTCTGCAACAGCGGCAGTATGGTAGCCAACATGGTCATATGGAATTTCTTCAGTGTGATAAAGAAATTTATGTCGCACAGATCCAAGATTGGTTGGAGCCTTCCATCTCTCTTCGGTATGGTAAAGTATTGGGAATAAAAACCTTGCAGAAGTTGATGAGCTGGTACAGGTTGGATAGCACCCTTCTCCAACAGAGAAGCGACCTCCACTTCTAGTATAGCCAAGGGTGTCGTTGACCGTACCATACAAAGGGGGGGGTGTTGAACTTGATCTTGTATCCTCTGCTGATTACTGACAGCACCCACAAATCCAATGTGATTTGCATCTATGTGGGAAGAAAACTGGAGAGACCAGTTCCAAAAAGTTGGAAGGATGCATGCCAGCGAAAGATCACCCTTTGCAAGTCAAAGGTGACTCCTGCCCACAAGATCAGACTTACGGCAAGTGGATCGGAACTTAGATGATGGATATTGCCTCCCTGATGCAGAGGGATGCTGCTGCTGCTGCCGCCTTTGCCTTTGGTAGCGCTCACCTGGCTGTCTTTGTTGCTGGAATCCTGAATGTCTAAACCAGCAGCAAGGCTTGAACATGGCCGGAGGTTGACCAAGTCCCATCTTTTTGGCCGTAGTTTTTGCCTTCTGGACAGAATCCATGGCTTCATTTGTAGTCGCATTAAACAAACCTGTGCCATCAAAGGGGAGATCCTCAATTCTAGACCTGGCTTCCTAAGACAATCCAGCCAACCTCAGCCAGGCATGCCTTCTGAGAATGAGGGCCCCAACCATTGTCTTTGCCCCACAATCTGTCTGATGATGGGCGGTGTTTATCTCTTGCCTCACCACTCTGGTCACTTCCACCTGGAACACCCTGGCCAGTTCTCTCTGATCATCGAGTAAGCGGTCACAACGAGATCCAATTTTTTCCCAGAGGGACATTTGATATCGTGCCATCGTCGCTTGAGAGTTAGTGACCCTAAGACTTAATGCTGCAGATGAATAAATCTTGTGGCCCATCAGGTCCAGTCTTCATCCCTCCTTATCTACTGGGGCAGAGTGAGTCTTGTGAGAATGACTCTGAGTTGATTCAACAATTACAGAGTTAGGGCACAAGTGAGTAAATAGGAATTCAGCATCCTTTTCCAAAACTCTGTACATGCTCTCCAGCCTCTTTGAAGTGGAAGTCATGGACGCCAGCATCTTCCACAACTGTTTGACAGTTTGTAGCAGTGTTAGCAAGAAAGGAATGGTGAAGGGCATCGATGTCTCTACATTAACAACATCAAACACCAGGTCTTTTAGCCTTTAGACAGGCTGCTGGGTTTCTATCCCAAGAGATCATGCCATTCTCAGGATCTGTTCAGAGAAATGGCCCAAGTCCTCTGAAGGTGAAATTGGGTCCTGTGATCCTACTGCTCCGTCCAGTGATAAGATTGACAGAGCCACTGAAGAATAGGAAGCATAGTCGGACTGGTGGTCATCCGTAGTAAAGTGTGGAGACGCCTCTGGACAAGACAGAAGATCTTCCTCACACACCCTAGGAGATGCTGAAGCAGTAGCCTGAGGAAGTACTGGAGGCTGCACAGCCATCAGTGGCAAAGGTGGCAGCATCTGAGGAACCTGATCAAGGGCGATTTCCTTCTGTGGGTAAGACACATCCTTTGCTGGGGGACACAACAAAATGGCGGCCAGAATGCACCTTGAACGGCACAAGTCCAAGTCCATATAGTCATAAAAACGATCTCACTGCCTCCAGTCATCCCAATAGTAGGTAGGGCGAGGAGGGAGAGACCACTCCAATCATCTAACCCAATCTGACATCAGCGATGCGGAACAATGTCAGGGGTGAGGCACATAAGCAGAATCTATCCTATGGTCCCGAGTATAATACACAAAAGATCTGGAATCAGGAGAGTCTTGATGCTGAGGTAAGTATGCAGGCTGACGGAGCTGGCCCTGTTCCTTGTCAGGAGGAGGAGGAGTCGAATCTGATTTCTCCCTCAGATGTCGAGGCAATCTGTATCATGTCGATCCACGGCATCAACACTTCCAATGTACTGGATCTCGGTACTGATGTCTCAGGTTTCCTCGGGATCGGTGATTTTAACAGGGCTGGTCGTGGCAGAAGATCCATCTGACATTCTGCCTGCAATTTTTCCTCAGCTCTCCTCATTTTCCTTTTTCTCTGGGTCTGAGGTCTTAGGCATCCAAGCCTTTTTTGACAACTTTTGAGCTGCAGACAGCATTAAAGACCTCCCCAGAGTAAGAGCTTTCTCTGTCCTGCCCATGGCTAGAGCTGGCACAGAAGGAGAGGAGGGAGTTTGGGCTCTGTCTCTTCAGTTTGGGGCACATGGCGATCTTTCAAAGAGGCAGGAGCCTGTGCCATCCAAGCTTTGGGGGCCTCAACAGAGGCCAACGCCTGTTTCCAAAGTTCCGTGTGAAGTCTGTCTGCTCGGTTTCTGCGGGCCTGCTTTGAGAAACCCTGGCAAAATGGACACGCCTCTACCACATCTCCCTCTCCTAGGCAGAAGAGACAAAGGGAGTGCCTGTCGGATGGCAGCAACTTACTCCCACACTGCGAACACTTCCGAAAGGGCACCTTCAAGGCCATACGCCCTGAGGCAAGGAACGCAATCAAAGATTGCTCTCCTCTGAGAGACAAAATTAGTATTTAATAAGAAAATAAAATAAAATCAACTGAAAGAGCTAAATAATGACAGGGAGAAAGAGATACAGATAGAATACAAAACCTTAGCAAAATATCCAACACAGTCCTATAATGGACAAAGTTCACGACAAGGCATCACAGTTGGCAGTTGAAGAAGAACTGAGGGAATAGGCGGGAACCTGCCAGGACATGCACAATGGGATGGTGGGGGAGGGTACCCGCCAAAATTTTCTCAGCTTTACACGTTTCCCAAATCGAGGCTCCGCATAGGCACAGAGCCCATTTGTGTGATACAGAGAGATCACAAAGAAGAACCAGATGACTGGAACAGTGGTCCTACCATTTTCAATATTCAGCCACTCTCAGTATATCCAAAAGCTCAAAATTTACAGGCAAGGCATTAAAAATTTACAAATTACTACTTTCATCAAGGAGGGTATACCATTTCAGGCCTATTAGTGTCCAACAATGTCCAAATCTAATTTTAAGCTGAAATCACCATATTATAATATGCAAGAATGTTTCAGTGGTTATAGATTTGACAATTTCTACTTTTAACTTTTCTGCCCAGATATTATACAGTATTAAAAAAATCTTCCCTGCCTTACTGGCAGAGAATTATAGGAGTTGCAGCCTGGTGGGCATCAGATTGGGGAAGACTGGTATAAAGCATCCAGTTTTTCTCTCCATATTCTGCCCACAACTCTCCCCTACTTTTTCCCTCACTATGATTGAGCGCCCACATTTTCTTCCCCCCACCACTCACACACTCACTTTCTCAGCCATCTGAACCACTTTATGGTTTTAGAGACTATTACTATTTGTGCACATCTGCTCCTACCACCACAATGCAGTTTGGTGCATCATTCAGAGCAGACTCCACTCCCTTTGAGGTGCTAAAAAAGGAGCATGCACACACCAAGAACAGTGATTATGTGTTTTGCTGATGTTGCAGGTACTGCAAAAGAACCATCACAGAACCCACTGCTGGCACTTTAAAGCAGACCTGCAATTGAATTTGCAGAAAAGTGCCTTTCAGGAAACAAAAGTGTTTCAACGTTGTTTTTCACAAGTTATTGGTGAGGTCAACTGAAAGCTCTGGGTGGTTTTTCAAATGGTTTATAGCAACACAACCGATTTTATACCTCTGATGAAAAAAGCTTTTAATATAATTGCCACTTATTTGAAGGATTTTTATCTCACTCTTCAGCCAATAAAAGCTCCCTGAGCATCTTATAAAGATCAATAATGAAGGCAGTTCCTGTCCTCAGGCTTACAGTCTAAAAGACATGGCACAAAAGGAAAGAGGACAGGGAGGGAGGAGGAAAGACACACTCAGGCACTATTCTTAGTTACAAAGTTCTTATAATGACCACCTGGAGTACATACAGTTCACGGAGAAGAAGAGACAAAAGTTGCTGGGCTCCCAGCTGAGCAAGTGGAGTGAACTTGCTTCCCTTCTCTCCCCTCTGCTGCAGCCTTATGGAATGGATGTTGCTGAATGACAGCTTCTCAGTAGAACTGTACAGAAGCTGTACAGGCTATATATCACACACAACACCGGGCAAGCGCATGAGATTCATAAGAGAAAACTGGCTAGAGCCTGATTTATTTTTAATTTCTCCTGGTTAAAATGAACAACACGAAACTGGAAAGTCTAACACTTCACAGCTATATTTTAGCTGCCTGATGTGAAGATTCAGTTTTCACCTAGTTCTTTCACCTTCACTTTTTCCAAGTACAAATCCCACACTTAGGACATCTATATGTCACCAAATACACTAAATAAAGTAACCAGGTGAAACTAAAGAAGACCAAATGGGGCCAGTTTGCCTGTTTGAAACTTCAGCCCGGCAACTATTTCACTCCATTCACTGCTCCACTTGACAGCACTGACGCATACTTTAGTTTAGCCAAAAGCTAAGCTATGCTCTTCTTCCTCCCTGCAATGCAAACCCACCACACAGAACAACACTGTGTTATCTGAACGACAGACAGTTCTGTTACTGTCCAGGCAGCAGAGTGGATTAGACAGGTGCAAGGAAGCTTACCAAATATGAACATGCTCTTCTTATTCAATTGCAGCAGAAATTAAATTCCAGTGAAGTATGTGCATAACATGCCAAGAATTGCCTTTGCAACACCACACTACAGGCACCTCCAAAGATATTCAAAAGCTTTGCCTGAAACTCCATTTTCTACTTATAAACAGAGAAATTTCACATAAGCAACCCAACCTCTCATCCTCCCAAAACATGGAGCTCCATCCCTGAGATAGTAAATTCTGTATCAGAAGATTAAACTTGGCAATACGAAGCAGAAGCTCCAGCAAGTTTGCATACTGTTGTTTTTTTTTTAAAAAAAGTTCTGCATCAGGAAAGATGCATTCTGCAATCTACATACAAATTAAATGTGCTCATACTTGTTCATCTTGCATAATTCTGCAAGATGAGCAAATATTCTGCTTCTGCAACTCAATGGAAGTTGGGATAAAGCTATATAAGACACTGAAAATCCTGGTGGACTGGAAATGAGGCACACACATGAAGATTTTGACCTTGAAGATTTCAACAAATGACACCTGCAAATATTCAAGCCTATATTCAGACATATGAGCTACAACTCTTAACATGACTGCTGAGAATAAACAGGGTACTGAATTCTGTACTCCATACTACAAATCGTGGTTTTTCTGAAATTCTGCATACACAGCCCTGAGTAAAACCCATGGTGGCAGCTACAGTCACTACCATTTAGCCTGCAACATTAAAGAAGCTTATGAAGATTTTGACTGAAATCCATGGGGTTTTCTGCAATGGATTTAGGACAAGAATACTCGATTTATTCAAATGACAGTAACTGGCACCTGAAAAATTCTTCTCAGCCAATTTCCATGTCATATTGATTATGCAGTCTATGCTGTGGAATAAATCAAACTACTGCAATACGAGTATGGGTTGGTGGGGTTTGTTTGTTTGTTTCTGGCCTCTCTAGGGACAGAGAAGCTTACACAGCCATGGAATTTGGCTAGAGAATTGAGCTATGGTTGTAGAATATAGCACAACTCATAACCTAAATCTGTTTCTTGTTTCTATAGAAGTAGAGAAGCACCAGGTAGTAACAGGAAGAGGCAACCCCATCCCCAGCCTCTTGGAGTGATAGCTTTCCTCAAAGAGGGGAATATCCCTCTATGTTAAAGCTACTAACCAAAAATAACAGAGAATGTGGTAGGGCAACTTCAATGAAGTATTTTGCAATTGAGAGGTAAGTTGCTGCAAAAACTGAACGGTGTTCAAAGATTTAAACATGATCTGAATTGTAGATGGCGTACATTCTTCGAGCTATGCCACAGCAGTTAGAGATGACTTCTCTTGTTGATGTTTAAGAATTCAAAGTCTATTCTGCTTTTTAAAAAGCTGTATCGCCACTGCCAGATGTAGAAACATTCCCAAACTCAGGGTTCCTGGGCAGAACAGGAAAAGAGACCAGGGTTACCTTAACCCATATGCATGGAAAGCTCAACCTCCTCAGCACCTATTTTAATCTTTTTTAACATTCAAATCTGTCCCCTAAATAACAACAAAAAGAACAGCATAACAGCATAACTTTCTGGTAAACTAGGGGAACATGCCTCAACATGACAGTTCAGATGCAGCACCAAAAATGCAAGACTACAAAGGCACTGCAAGATTTTAGAAGCCTAAAAGAAAGCAATGGCAATTATTCTGACTGTGCTGCACTCAAACCATTTAATTGGAATGAACAGAACCTCAGCTGGCAAGCTGCCACTATGTATGCCTTTCGTACAGCCTCATCCAACTTGTCCTCAACAGGGTCTGTACAGATAATGCCTACTACAAACAAAAATCCTACAAGGCTGATTCTGTTGCATAATTTTTAGGACTCTCATATTTAAGGATCCCATATCTGGATGTTACCTTGCAAGTCAATTCAGCCCACATATTAAAAGGTCCCTTTGTCCACAGAAGCAGGCAACAACCAGAAAATGCCCACACTGCACGACTTGCTCACAGGAGGAATTATATGATTGTGTATAGTTTTTCAATGCCATTGTTCTACTGTAAAGCTAAGCCTTGCAACATTTTCAACAGGCCATGATGCAAACTAATACCATTAATATCGAAACGTTAGCTCTCTTTTAACTCCCCTGCCAGCATTATCTGGATCCTATTCAGCTGTGTGTGTGTAAGCTTCCTGAAGTGTCCAACTGCATCAAATACAGCCAGTCCTGTTGCCATGCTCACATTGTTCATGGGTTTCTTTTTTCCAAATCTGAATTTTAATTTTAGTGTGGGGCAAACTAATGGATGAAGTAGCGTGACATAGTAGTTAGATGTGAGCATCAGGACTTACAAAATCTTAAGGACATGTCAAGGCAAGCCACTAGTCTTTCAGCCTCAACACTTCATGTGCAATGTAGGGATTGGCCTACATTGGCTTACCTTATAAAGCTGTTCTAATAATTGAAATATTATATATAAAGCATTCTGTACTCTTGAAATGTGCTATATAAATGCTTAGTAGTAGTTGTAATACCATAATGCTTTTACACAAACCTGTGATACAACCACACTTGGAATACGATGCACAGTTCTGGTTACCACACCTCTAAATATTGGAGAGCAGGAAACAGTGCTGAAAAGAACAACCAAAATGATCAAGGGCTGGAGGGACTCCCCTATGAGGAAAGGTTACAGTATCTCGAGCTCTTTAGCTTAGAAAAAAGATGTGTAAGGGGGGACATGACAGAGGTGTATAAAATTATGTATGGTGTGGAGAAAGTGGATATGGCAATGTTTTTCTCAATTTCTCATAATACTGGAACCCAGGGTCATCGAATGAAGGTGAATAGCAGGAGATTCAGGACAGGTAAAAGGAAGGACTTCTTCACACAGTGCATAGTTAAATGATGGAATTCACTTCCATAATATGTCATGATGGCCACCAATTTGGAGAGTTTTAAAGTGGGATTAGACACAATCATGGAGGATAAAGCTACTAAAATGGGACAGCTATATATTACCTGCAGTATCAGAAGTAACATGCTTCTCAATACCATTTGTTGGGGAATACCAGCAAAAGGGTGCTGCTGCATTTGTGTCTTGCTTGTGGGCTTCCCATAGGCAACAGGTTGGCCACTGGAGGAACAGAATACTGGCCTAGTTCCAGTACAGTTCTTCTTATATTCAGTATTAAGTGGCAGCTTGAGAAGCAGTTTGAATCAATATGCTGAAATCCTAAGAATACTGTTGTTCTGACTGGAGCTCTGCTGCTAGGACTATCATAAAACTGTTTTTATGCTATTGATCCCTTATTAAAAACTAAACACTGAGCAGAACAGAAATGTAGTAGAAATTATATATTTTAGCTTTAAACCGTAACAAAAATAGAAGGAACATTCAAAATTGAGCAACAAATTTAGCTCTCAATTTCCTAGTCACAAGCACAATTAAGGAATCATGCAAGGCAACAATTTTATTTTCAAACAACAGAAAGCATACAAATTCACTAGGTGTACCAAAATTCTTCCTGAGCCTCAATTCAGGCAAATATTTTTCACAAGCATCCTTATAAAAAGAACACTGGCAACATAATGGACAAGTGCATACAAGAGGTATCACTCTTTTAGATATCCTGGCCCCAAGTCAACTAGGGTTTTATATGCAAGAAGCTGTGCCTTGAATGGGGTCTGGAATCAAATTGGAAGTCAGTGCAATTACTATAGGACCAGTAAAACAAGCTTGATGAACCACACACCAGAAAGCAATCTGGCTGCACCATTTGGCACCAGTTGCAGTTGCTGAACTGCAGTAGCTGAATACTCTTCAAAGACAGCCTCACACAGAAAGCACTGCAATAGTCTAAAATTCAAAATTGGAAACTGCTAAAAGGGTCATCGTTAAAAGTTTGCCTTTAGCTGCTTTTTTCTGGACACAATTTTCATCAGCCCTGATACTAAAGGGAAAGGAAAGCACTTTTAGCCTAGCACTACTACCATTTCCACTCCATGAAAAAATCAACTTCCTTAAAAATCAACATTCCATTAGATTCTCATGAAGAAGTAACTCCACACAAAACTTCACCCATCTATGAGCTAGAGAATGAAGAAAAAAAAAGCAAACACTGTTTTCCATAAAGTGTCCTAGTTTTACATCTAAATGGCTTTAAAGCTGTTCCAATCTTTAACTGAGTGAAATCTTCATATCTGCAAAGCCAGCATTCACTGGTTAACTCTGCTTAAACCCCGCACATTATACTTGTACACATTCAGATGGACTAACTCCTCGTGGACCACTCTCAGGACAGCTAAGAACCTGCTGATCTACCCAAGTACCTTGCACCTATTATATTTTCTTTAAAAATGTGACTTTTATTGCTCAGAAAACATAAATTTCTTTATTAAAGTTAGCTTTAGTTTACTATTTTTATCAAAACCCATTATTTTACAAAAGCCAACAGGAAAAACAAGAGAACTGGGCTGACGCATCTTGTTGGCAAAATCCAGACTGACCAAGTATGGTGCATCAGCCATACCCAAATGCTGTTACATTTCCACTAGTGAGTGGCTGGATTCACACAACAAGGTTGAACAAACAATGAAAAGATGCCATGGTTTGTTGTTGCATTGTGAACTGTGGACTGCTTGTGGTTAACAAGGCATGGTTTGTTAGCACACAACACAACCACCCACAGTTCGACAACCCATGATTCAACGACAACCGACGCTCAAGGTTCAGTGTGGCTTGTCATGTTGTGTGAACCTAGTCAATATCTTTATGAAGTCCAGGAGCTAACATCACCGCTTTCCAACACTGTTATCAGGCACTCCGTAGCTTAGTCTGAGAGATAGCTATTCCATAGCCGAGCATCAGAGCAGGTATTTGAGTTTGGGTTTCCTCTACTTGCCCAAGTCAAGCAACTCTAGCCACTGAACAAACGCTGACTTCTCATACAAAATGGACACATTTTAGGAAGTAGCACAAGAAAGCACTGAGCTTGCATTTTGCCTTCCCTAGCATGTTTTAAAAGGCAGTCCATATGAATAGTGTATCTACTATTTCCTAATTTCAGGCTTGCATTTTGACTTACAGGAAAGAAAAAGCTACACATCTCACATTATTTCATTTAACAGGGTTTTTTCTTTGCTCTTCACAGTTGCTTCTTCTTTTTCCACTTCCACACTGATATTCTTTCCCCTTCAACATCAGTATCTCTTTCCCATCAAAGTGTTTTAAGATGCGATGATAGGTGTTTGCTTTCAGAAACTGTAACAAGCAGTGTGGAACTAAAGCCTTCCCTTTCACACTACTGAAAATTCTAAGTATCTTAACTCATTTCTACCAAGTGGATGGTACCACAGACTGCTGCCCTTCCTAAGTAATAGCATATCTTCATAAAAAACAGAAGCCCTAAAAATTTCTGCCCAACTGGAGGTCACAGTGCCATGCTCCCATGAAGTCAGACTGTTGTTAACATGATCTGAGTAAAATGCAGTCAGTACACTGGCCCAGAAATGCATCTGTACAACTTCGATAACACACTGTTTCACTGTATTTACTACAACTGTTTGCATAAAAAATTAAGAACATCACACCGGGGTTTCCAGTCTCTTAAAGGTTACTTCTGACTACTGAAGTGAGATCAGCAAAATAAACTACCTTAAAAAAACTGCATTACAGTCTGTTTCAAAAATAACTCATTTCAACAGCTCCAAAAGGAAAGCAGCATAGCTCTCACTTCTTAGCAAAATATAAATGACAGAAGTAAAAGTGACAGATATGAATGCTGCAGCATTGAGCAGCATGTAATGTTCCACTTACTCTCCCTCCCGAGCCAAAGACAAATATGGCTACTCTCCTAGAATCTGTTTCTGTGAATCCATCTATCACAAGGTATAGGCTTAAGTCACTATAGTCTGCACTATGGTACAGTTGTACAACAGCCACATTACACTCCTACTACCTAGACATGCATGTATGCAAGTAGAAGTACATTAAAAAGGCAGAGGCAAAACCTGAATCTATAGTCCACCTAAATCTGTTTATGTAGTTGACAAAGCAGATGGGGGCTTCTGAGAAAGAAGCCCATCTATCCTTTAACAGTTTCTTCCACAGATGTGGTAACTTTTCAAACTACTTGGAATAAAAGAATGTAAATTAATATGCAATGAAGCACAAAAGGATTCCTTTCCAAAACAATCTCAAAAGCTCTTCTGTGAACCAGACCATAAACCCAGCTGTGACAATGGGTTAACCACCAGAGTCGTGTGTGTGTGTGTGTCTGCGCGCGCGTGCGCACACACACACACAATATTCAAATACCAAAAAAAAACTTTGAGGGATTATTGGTTTCCATCAAAATAATTTGAAAAATCAGTGAATTCTGACAGTTGCGGTAGAACATAAATTTTGAGATAAAGCTTCTATCTGAAGATTCCTCTTTAAAAGACTCAAAACAGGAAGAGGTAACCCATTTCCATTTTCCCCAGTGACAAACACAGCAACCCGTTTTCTCACATGTGCTACTCTGTACAGTTCCTGAGTAGTACCATGACACATCTACATTTCATAAGAGCACTAAACAAAAAATTATGTGCTTACAGCCCCTTATTCACAAATCTTGCCCTGTCTACAGGGAATTCTGGCTTCGTAACAGGGTGGTCAATTTTTTTTTTAAAATTATACTTGTAAGTAATGGATAAAGTTCAAACTACCGCACAATTGCGCTCATTTGACATGCCAGCAAGGTTATGCTCAAAATCCTACAAGCTAGGCTGCAGCAGTATGCGAACCGAGAACTACTGGAAGTACAAGCTGGGTTTCGAAGAGGCAGAGGAACTAGAGATCAAATCGCCAACATTCGCTGGATCATGGAGAAAGCAAGAGAATTCCAGAAAAACCTCTATTTCTGCTTCATTAACTACGCTAAAGGTTTTGATTGTGTGGATCACAACAAACTGTGGCAAATTCTTAAAGTGATGGGAATACCAGACCACCTTACCTGTCTCCTGAGAAACCTGTACGACGGTCAAGAAGCAACAGTAAGAACCGGACATGGAACAACCGATGGGTTCAAAATTGGGAAAGGAGTACAACAAGGCTGCATATTGTCACCCTGCTTATTTAACTTATATGCAGAGTACATCATGAGAAACGCCGGGTTGGATGAATCACAGGTCGGAATTAAGATTGCTGGGAGAATTATCAACCTCTGATATGCAGATGATACCACCCTAATGGCAGAAAGCGAAGAGGATCTAAAGAGCCTCTTGTTGAGGGTGAAAGAGGAGAGTGCAAAAGCTGGTTTGAAACTCAACATTAAAAAAACGAAGATCATGGCATCTGGCCCCATCACTTCCTGGCATATGGAAGGGGAAGAAATGGAAGCTGTGACAGATTTTATTTTCTTGGGCTCCAAGATCACTGCAGACGGTGACTGTAGCCATGAAATTAAAAGACGCTTGCTCCTTGGGAGGAAAGCTATGGCAAACCTAGACAGCATAGTAAGAGGCAGAGACATCACCTTGCCAACAAAGGTCCGTATAATCAGAGCTATGGTTTTCCCAGTAGTAATGTATGGCTGTGAGAGCTGGACTATAAGGAAGGCTGAGTGCCGAAGAATGGATGCTTTTGAACTGTGGTGCTGGAGAAGACTCTTACGAGTCCCCTGGACTGCAAGGAGGTCCAATCAGTCCATCCTAAAGGAAATCAACCCTGAGTGCTCATTGGAAGGACAGATACTGAAGCTGAAGCTCCAATATTTTGGCCACCTAATGCGCAGAGAAAACTCTCTGGAAAAGACCCTGATGCTGGGAAAGACTGAAGGCAAAAGAGGAAGGGGACGACAGAGGATGAGATGGCTAGATAGCATCACCGATGCAATGAATATGAACTTGAGCACGCTCCGGGAGAGAGCGGAGGACAGGAAGGCCTGGCGTGCTATGGTCCATGGGGTCACGAAGAGTCGGGCACAACTGAACGACTGACCAACAACAATGGATAAAGACTGTTTAGTTACAAACCTGTATGTTGTAACTGTTATACCAACAAGTCAGTATGAATGCTTACTCATAAGATGAATTAGAATACACGAAACTTGATTTAAAATCAATCCAGCCTCCTTTTCATAGATTTGGTGGGGAGAAGGGAAAGCAGATATCATTGCAACTCTTTAATAATGAAAAATAAACCTGTTTCAGCCGTAAATATGATTGTGTATTAGAAGTTCTTAGCTTGCTATGAATTCCCACTTATGCTGCAGGTTTACTAAACAACAACAGGAACATGGAATTCTCAGCAAACAATATAGTATTCCAGTCATTTTCAAACTGTGGTCTGGGGAACACTAGAAACGTATGATGGGCTCCTCAAACTAGAAATTCAATAATGGTGGAGAAGGTTCCTGAGAAATAGCCTGTCTGCTAAATCTGTATTTTAAACCTCTGCATTGCTGCTAGGTTTTATTCTGGTTGTATTGTTATAATGTGATTTTATGCTTTTATATTTTATATTGTTTTATGATACACTCTGTGGTTTTAATTTTTGTGAACCGCCCAGAGAGCTTCGGCTATTGGGCAGTATAGAAATGAAACGAACGAACGAATAACAATTTTCCCATGCAATTTGCAGGTGGGTGTTGGGTGCTTTGGAACAGGGGTGGGCAGAAGGTTAGATGAGAATCTAATGATAGGTCTCTGGGTGATTTGCAATAGATAGACAAGGGTTTCTGACTCCTGATGGTTAAACAGCGACAATGACTTCTTCCATCTAAATCAGGCTGCTGAAATGAAGGAAGTTTGGGATAACCTGTAGTGGAGTTGTGTGTGGAAAGACCATGAGCTACCATTCACTTTTCGTACTCAGAACAAATTCCTAGACTTCGAATGTGCTCAGTGGCACTCTGTTCTTTAATTGTAAGTATATGTCTTTTGCACCTGGCTCTGGTTGGTGGATCTTGTGATCTGGTAAAAAGCAAAGTAGATGCAACAATCTTGAAGTCTGAGCACTCTGTGTTAAGAACACAAACTCAAATGATGCAAGTGGACAGCAGTGCCCAGCAGGCCTGCCAGTGCCCCATATCAACTGAATGTGTGCCCCAGAATCCAGTCCATGGCAGACAACGTGCGGTAATCCTTGTGGAAATGAATCCATGGAGGCAGAAAGTTTAAAAAACACTCCAGTGTCCCATCTGGCCATAACTATTTAATAACTGTCACTGCAGAATAAAAACTTCTTAGGTTAAGGACACTGTATGTATGTAAAAATACCAAATCCAAAGGGAACAGAAGCCTCTATTAAGACACACAAAGAACACTGGTCCCACTGGGGGTCCTAATGAATTTCTTTGCTCCAAAAGAATCCCAACTGATCAGAGATGCCAAGATTGTTCTATTGTTCAGTTGTTAAGTCATGTCCGACTCTTCGTGACCCCATAGGCCATAGCATGCCAGGCCTTCCTGTCCTCCGCTCTCTCCTGGAGTGTGCTCAAGTCCATATTCATTGCATCGGTGATGTTATCTAGCCATCTCATCCTCTGCTGTCCCCTTCTCCTTTTGCCTTCAATCTGTCCCAGCATCAGGGTCTTTTCCAGTGACTTTTCTCTTCGCATTAGGTGGCCAAAATATTTGAGGTTCAGCTTCAGTATCTGTCCTTCCAATGAGCACTCAGGGTTGATTTCCTTTAGGATGGACTGACTGGACCTCCTTGCAGTCCAGGGGGCTCGTAAGAGTCTTCTCCAGCACCACAGTTCGAAAGCATCCATTCTTCGGTGCTCAGCCTTCCTTATAGTCCAGCTCTCACAGCCATACATTACTACTGGGAAAACCATAGCTCTGATTATACGGACCTTTGTTGGCAAGGTGATGTCTCTGCCTCTTACTATGCTGTCTAGGTTTGCCATAGCTTTCCTCCCAAGGAGCAAGTGTCTTTTAATTTCATGGCTACAGTCACCGTCTGCGGTGATCTTGGAGTCCAAGAAAGTAAAATCTGTCACTGCTTCCATTTCTTCCCCTTCTATATGCCAGGAAGTGATGAGGCCAGATGCCATGATCTTCGTTTTTTTCATGCTGACTTTCAACCCATCTTTTTGCACTCTCCTCTTTCACCCTCAACAAGAGGCTCTTTAGATCCTCTTCGCTTTCTGCCATTAGGGTGGTATCGTCTGTGTATCTGAGGGTGTTGATAATTCTCCCAGCAATCTTAATTCCGACTTGTGATTCAACCAACCCGGCATTTCTCATGATGTACTCTGCATATAAGTTAAATAAGCAGGGCGACAATATGCAGGCCTGTTGTACTCCTTTCCCAATTTTGAACCCATCGGTTGTTCCTTGTCTGGTTCTTACTATTGCTTCTTGACCGTCGTACAGGTTTCTCAGGAGACAGGTAAGGTGGTCTGGTACCCCCATTTCTTTCAGAATTTGCCACAGTTTGTTGTGATCCACACAATCAAAGCCTTTAGCGTAGTCAATGAAGCAGAAATAGACATTTTTCTGGAAGTCTGTTGCTTTCTCCATGATGCAGCGAATGTTGGCGATTTGATCTCTAGTTCCTCTGCCTCTTCGAACCCCAGCTTGTACTTCCAGTAGTTCTCGGTTCACATACTGCTGAAGCCTAGATTGTAGGATTTTGAGCATCACCTTGCTGGCATGTGAAATGAACGCAATTGTACGGTAGTTTGAACACTCTTTGGCACTGCCCTTCTTTGGAACTGGAATGTAAACTGACCTTTTCCAGTCTTGTGGCCGCTGCTGAGTGTTCCAAATTTGTTGGCATATTGATTGCAGCACTTTAAGAACATCATCTTTTAGGATTTTAAATAGCTCGGCTGGAATACTGTCATCTCCGCTAGCTTTGTTGTTACTGATGCTTCCTAAGGCCCACTTGACTTCACTCTCGAGGATGTCCGGCTCAAGTTCAGTGACCGCACTATCATGGCTATCAGGGACATTCAGATCTTTCCTGTATAGTTCTTCTGTGTATTCTTGCCACCTCTTCTTAATCTCCTCTGCTTCTGTTAGGTCCCTGCCTTCTTTGTCCTTTATCATGCCCGTCTTTGCACAAAACGTTCCCTCGAGATCTCCAATTTTCTTGAAGAGATCTCTAGTCTTTCCCATTCTGTTGTTTTCCTCGATTTCTTTGCATTGTTCATTTAAGAAGGCCTTGTTGTCTCTCCTTGCTATTCTCTGGAACTCTGCATTTAGTTGGATATCTCTTCCCCTTTCTCCCTTGCTTTTCGCTTCCCTTCTTTCCTCAGCTCCTTGTAAAGCCTCATCAGACAGCCACTTTGCTTTCTTGAATTTCTTTTTCTTTGTGATGGATTGAGTTGCTGCCTCCTGAACAAATGTTACGGACCTCCGTCCATAGTTCCTCAGGCACTCTGTCTATCAGGTCTAATCCCTGAAATCTATTCCTCACCTCCACTGTTTATTCATAAGGGATATGGATTTAGGTCATACCTAAATGGTTTAGTGATTTTCCCTGTTCTTCAATTTAAGCCAAAATTTTGCAAGAAGCAGCTCATGATCTGAGCCACAGTCAGCTCCAGGTCTTGTTTTGACTGACTGTATAGAGCTTCTCCATCTTTGGCTGCAAAGGACATAATCAATCTGATTTCGATATTGACCATCTGGTGATGTCCATGTGTAGAGTCGCCTCTTGTGCTGTTGGAAAAGAGTGTTTGCTATGATCAGCATGTTCTCTTGGCAAAACTCTATTAGCCTTTGTCTTGCTTCATTTTGTATACCAAGGCCATGCTTGCCTGTTATCCCGGTGATTTCTTGACTTCCTACTTTAGCATTCCAATCCCCTATGATTAAGACGATGTCTTTTTTTGGTGTTAGTTCTAGAAGGTGTTGTAGGTCTTCATAGAACCGATCAACCTCAGCTTCTTCGGCATCAGTGGTTGGGGCACAGACTTGAATTACTGTGATGTTGAATGGTTTGCCTTGGATTCGTACTGAGATCATTCTATCGTTTTTGAGATTGTACCCCAGTACTGCTTTTCCCACCCTTTTATTGACCATGAGTGCTACTCCATTTCTTCTAAGGGATTCTTGCCCACAGTAGTAGATATAATGGTCACCTGAATTAAATTCGTCCATGCTTGTCCATTTTAGCTTGCTGATTCCCAAGATGTCCATGTTCAATCTTGCCATCTCATGTTTGCCATCTCACCTCCAGCTTACCTTGATCCATTGATCTGACATTCCAGGTTCCTAAACAATATTGTTCTTTACAGCATCAGATTTTCTTTTCACCACCAGACACATCCACAGCTGAGTGTCCTTTCGGCTTTGGCCCAGCTGCTTCACTCTTTCTGGCGCTACTTGGAAATGCCCTCTGCTCTTCCCCAGTAGTATATCGGACACCTTCCGACCTGAGGGGCTCATCTTCCAGCGTCATCTCTTTTAGCCTTGTGATACGTTCCATGGGGTTTTCTTGGCAAGAATACTGGAGTGGGTTGCCATTTCCTTCTCCAGTGGACCACATTTTGTCAAAACTCTCTGCCATGACCTGTCCGTCTTGGGTGGCCCTGCATGGCATAGCTTATGGCTTCACTGAGTTACACAAGCCCCTTTACCACAACAAGGCAGTGATCCATGATGGCGCAAGATTGTTCTAGAACCATGTTAAGAGGAAGAGGTTAAGGAGCCTGAACCCTCCCCTCTTGCAAAGTCACTCAACTTAGTGTTACCAACACTACAATAAAGGTGACATATTTCAAAGTACAGATGTAATGATTGAAAGGTTCAGATGTAATGAATGACTAACATTTCTATAGCAGAATGTGCAAGAAACATCAGACAAACCCCAAAGAGTTGAAGGCCTTTTGCTTCAAGAATTTCCAGCAATGTTTTTCCTGTACTCAGTGTACATCAAATGTATTAGATTCACATCTACCAACTAAGCCAACTGGCTGTGCCTTAAGTGTCTCAAAGTGATTAGGAGATAATGAATAGGCTTTAAACAGTAAAATATGTAGGCTGATGCTAAAGTCAAGTTGCACAGGCAGATGTCAATGACAGCTGGGCAAGTCAAAACAGCTTCCATTTCATCAATAGAACAGTCTCATTTGCACCTTCAGTTAGAAGCAACATTATAGCAGCTATACATGAAGAAAATTAGGCAAAAAACCATACCTCTGCTAAAGAGGGAGTTACAGTACAATTAAAAAGTTTATAGATACTGGTAAACTTGGGTAACATTTCCTACACTATGTTAGTTATTTAACACTTATAGGTTTTATGTAATGCATAGTGGAAGACATCATTTACAGCTGTGAGCTTGAAAGGAAAGAACATAATTACAATTCTGAGCATGAAATGAGCTACCATCATACATGCCTGAACCAAATCTGTTTTCACCAGCTGTAGTGAATCAAAGTAGTCAGAATTAGACAACAAAGAAAGACCCAGAAGCAGCAGTCCTTGTTGCCTTTAACCTAGTAATTGTGCAGCACCTGGATCCGGAAGGGCTGCAGAGGATTGTAACAGCTTCAGATGTTCAGTGGATGTGGTCCAGTGATTCTTTGATCTTGGCGGAATGCAGGACCTCAAACAATGCATCTGTGTACTGGCTGTATTACAGATCTGGGTGTGGACCTGAGGGGATTTATAAAAGCTAGCATTACACTGCAGCTGGAAAGGAAAAGCCGAGCTTGTTTAACTTGAAGGCACACAAAAAAGAAACATGAGGCCTTATCCTTTTTTAATTTTTCAAAATGCTCAAAAGCTATTTCCAAACTTGGTTTTGGAATAGGTGAACTCTATGCAGCTCTAACATTTTCAGCAAATACTGGCAAATTTAACACACAAAATCTGTACTTAGTACAGAGTATACTGCAATATATTATATCTTCTACTCCATCGTTTAACCGCACCATGCCAATCAAATTCCTTTTATTTGTCTAATGCATTTCATCCTGCTCTTCAGCTGAAAAAGCTCCCAGAGCAGCTTACATAACACCAGCAACTAACAAGACAGCCTCTGCTCACATACTTACTTTCTAAAAGTCACCACATGAAGGGAATAAGGGATGGAGAGGGAAGAGGGAAAAGCCAACTCAAACACCAGTTCTTAAAGTTACAAAGGTCTTATACTGACCAGCTTGAATGGAAACAATAGAGACGAAACCAACAGAGTGGCCATACTTTGCATCTCTCCCTCTGCTGATGACAGCTGAGGGATGGCTGATTTCTTAGCAGAGCCAATGGAGAAGCAGGAATTCTTTTTTATCATTTCAACAGGAGAACATGACTTGGGAGGGGGGAAATGTACGTTTCCCATTACTCCTGAGCATGGCCATATTTCATAGCATTCACGGCATCATAGGGTTGGAAGGGGCCTACAAGCTCATCGAGTCCAACCCCCTGCTCAGTGCAGGAAGCCTGATTCCCAGGTGGTCTCCCATCCAAGTACTAACCAGGGCTGACCCTGCTTAGCTGCCGAGATCAGACGAGATCAGGGACATCCAGCCCTTTGCTCTTGCCTTCTCTCTTCTTGAACTATCCCACAAGAGTTGAGTTTACATTCCTGGTTCCTTCATAAGGTTTAAGTTATTGTTTCTAGATATTTTATATGCAAAGTTAACAGCCTGCCCTATGCTATGTTAGCTTCTCCACATCACTGAACATTTATGACAACACCACAGTAGTACACCTTCTGACCACTTGCATATGATCTAAACTCTTTGCGCACCTGTTTGTATTTTCATTCTTAAATGTCTGGACTTCATATATCTTTCTCAGAATGAAGTTCACTCATTCCGGAGCCCAAGCAAGCTTAATAAGAACAAGGTCCACTTATGAACAAGGATTAACTTTATGATGCTTAAAGATTAGCACACACAATTAGGACACATTAGAAGAATCATTTAAAAAAATCTTACTGTTTCTCAAGCCACATGGACTGTGTGAAGAGGCAGGAAACAGGGGAGTCTCAAGCAAGGAGCCTGGGACAAACATGCAAGGTTCCTGTTCTTTTAATCAGACAAAAACTAAAGGCCAACTCAGACATATCTTGCTAGCTAGCTATGATGTTTAAACTCTCTGGTTCAGTTCCTGCATTCTCCGCACCCACACCCACCCCGCGCGCACGCACACATGCACGCACACACACACAAACTCACTGCTGAATTACTAAGTGACTATTCCAAGATGATCATTCTGAATATTTCTTTAGATTTATAGAGTTTCAGCATTAGATGCTACCACAAGTGTTAACAATAACCATTTATGCTTGGAAGTCAAGAGTCTTCTATAGTTTTATAGACACAAAATATTCTCAAACTGCCCTTGTCAAGTCTAACATAACCAACCCAATTTTACTTCCAACCCCAAGCTAAGTAGGCAAGTATTTTCCAAAATGCCAAAATCCTAACTGACTGGAGCTAAACACATTGTGTTTACGAACACTGCTACGTTTCCTTTGATGCCTTTGGGTGTGTGAATGGGAAATAGCGGTTTAGGCCATGTTATAGCATTTTACAGCAATTTATCAACATGTTGCCACGGTTCCAGGGAGTGATTACATTCAACTCAGTGCAACAGTCAACTGAGCCATCAATTATCTAATCTTAATCCCGCTGCCTGGCCTCCTAAACTTGCATAAATGCTGTACTGTGTTTTCAGACAAAACACAATGATCCAGTTCTGAATGCTGATGCAAGAAACAGCAATAGCCAGACATAACACACACACATACTCAAAAACTGCAACATACCTTGCTACAGTGGAGCTCTATCCAAGAGAGAAAGCACAACATAGCACAATTAAGTTTGGAGGCGCCGCTGTGAATGTCAGCACAAAGAGCAAACATTTTGGATACGTTTTTTAAAAAGTATTTATGATGAAATCCTCTACCTAAACATATTAATCTCCATTCTTCCAAAGCAACCTCCAAAGTTATAACCTCAATAAATATTTTGTTTACCACTAATATAAAGCAAATAGAATGAATCCTTACAAACTAAAGATTGAACACTCGTTTATGGATTCAAAGCTTGGATGAGTAGATACTCAAACATACACAATTCCACAAAACCCTATGAAAGTCAGTGTGATATAATGCTAGACTGTCAGGCTAGGACTGGGGAGTCCCAGATTCAAATACACATTCAGCCATGAAGCTCAGGGGGATGATCTGGGGCCAGTCAATCTCTCTTAACGTAATCTAACTCACAGGACTGTTGAAGGTGGTGGTGGGGAGACAGAGGAAGAGCCATATATACTGCCTTGAACTACTTGAAGGAATTTATAAATAAATGAATAAATCTATGCAATACCACCCAAACATTAGTGTGTGCACTTGTGGTCTAATTTTGTCAGCAAAATATTATTTACCTATCAATGGGCATCTACTCAAGCATCATTATCCACAGACATTCACACAGCTTTAAATTTCTTAAGGAAAATTTAGATTTCAGTGGTTATGAAAAATAACATCAGAAAATGTAGTATTGGCCTAAGTTTGGTTTGGGCAGATTACTGGAAACAAAGCCCTATGAAGAGAGACTGAAAGAACTGGGCATGTTTAGCCTTGAGAAGAGAAGACTGAGGGGAGATAGGATAGTGCTCTTCAAGGACTTGAAAGGTTGTCACAGAGAGGAAGGCCAGGATCTCTTCTCCATCATCCCAGAGTGCAGGACACAGAATAATGGGCTCAAGCTACAGGAAGTTAGATTCTGGCTGAACATCAGGAAAAACTTCCTGACTGTTAGAGCAATATGACAATGGAACCAATGACCCAGGGAGGCGGTGGGCTCTCCCACACTGGAGGCATTCAAGACGAGGCTGGACAGCCATCTGTCAGGGATGCTCTGACTTGGATTCCTGCATTGAGCAGGGGGTTGGACTTGATGGCCCTGTAGGCCCCTTCCAACCCTACCATTCTATGATTCTATGACTTACCCTGAATGAACAATTAGAGTAGGGAGGAAACCAAGAACTCAAGAACTTTGGGGCCAATATAATTTTCTCATCCATCCTTCCAGTACTTAGAAGAGGGATAGAAAGGGAAAGAAAAATACTCCGAGTGAATGACTGGCTATGAAGGTGGTGCTGACGCGAGAGATTTGGATTCTGGGACCACAGGCTATACTTCCTGGATGGGTTGCACCTCACAAAGGCTGGGAAGCATGTGTTTGGCCACAGCATGAAGAACATCATCAGGAGGGCTTTAAACTGAATCCTAGCGGGGAGGAAGACATAAAGTTGGGGGTAACAGTGGATGAAGGCTCATGCACCACAACAGAGAGAACTGCTCTAACAGCACTCAATAATAAGTCTTCAGAAACACATAGGAAGAAAGCCAGACTACAAAGCACATGGTCATCGATGTCTATATACTAATGCACAGAACAAACTTGAACTCTAAATACAGGAGGGAAATTACGACTTGATAGGTGTAACTGAACCTTGGTGGGATGACTCCCATGACTGGGATACAGCAATTGAAGGATATAACATGTACAAAAAGAACAGGAGGAACAGAAAGGGAGGTGGAGTTGCACTATATGTTAAAAATACATATTTCTGTACAGAAATACAGGAGGATAAGCTTGGTAGCGCCATCGAGAGCATCTGGGTAAAAACAAATGGAGCAAAGAGTACAAGGAACATGGTGGTCGGAGTCTACTACTGGCCACCCAATCAAGGAGAAGACGAGGATGAAACTTTTGAAAAGCAAACTGCCTGTTTCAAGGAAGCGTGATGTAGTAGTAATGGGGGACTTCAATTTCCCCAAAATTTGTTGGGAGACAAATTCTGCAAAACATGGCCCCTCCAAGAGATTCCTGACTTGTGTTGCTGATAACTTCCTCCTAAGTGGAGGAAGGAACTAGAGGATCGGCTATCCTTGATTTGATCCTAACCAACAGAGATGACGTAGTGGATAAAGTAGCAATTACGGGAACTCTGCGGGAAAGTGACCATGTTATACTTGAGTTCTTGATTCTAAAGGAAGCAAAAGCCAAGTGTAGCCAAATGCGTACCCTGGATTTTAGGAAAGCCAATTTTAATAAACGCAGAACAATGATCAGAAAGGTCCCATGGCAAGTGACTCTAATGAGAAAAGGAGTCCAAGATGGGTGGGAGTTTTTAAAAAGGAAATTCTAAAGGCACAATTACAAACAATTCCAGGAAGAAAAAAAGGCGGAAGACCACAGAAGAAGCCAATGTGGCTTCACAAAAAGCTTAGAGAAAAAAGCTGCAAACAAAAAACAACACATATAGGAAGTGGAAGGAAGGCCAAGCTACAAAGGAAGAGTACTGGCAGGTAGCACAGAATTGCAGGGATGGCGTCAGGAAGGCTAAAGCTGAGAATGAGCTGAAGTTAGCGAGGGATGCTAAAAGCAACAAAAAGACTTTCTTCAGATATGTGCATAGTAAAAGGCAGAGGAAAGAAATGATGGTTCAACTATTAAATAAGGATGGCAAAATGATAACAGATGACAAAGGCAGAAGTGCTCAATTCCTACTTTGGCTCAGTCTTCTCCCAAAAGAGGGTCTATGAGCCCCCTGGCAAAGGCAAAGTACAGGCTGAAGGGGCAGGATTGCAGCTTGAGATCGACAGGCATATGGTCAAGGAACACCTAATTACTTTGAATGAGTTCAGATCTCCAGGGCCAGATGAATTGCACCTGAGAGTAATAAAGGAACTGGCAGAAGAACTCTCAGAACCGCTGTCTATTCTCTTTGAGAAATCATGGGATGGGTGAAGTGCCGGGTGACTGGAGGAGGGCTAATGTTGTCCCTACCTTCAAAAAGCGCAAAAAGGAGGAACCTGGGAATTACAGACCACTCAGTCTGACATCAATCCCTGGGAAAATTCTAGAGCAGATTATACAGTAATCCATCTGTAAGCACCTTAAAAACAATGCAGTGATTACTTGAAGACAACATGGATTGGTCAAGAATAAATCCTGCCAGACAAAGCTGAACTCATTTTTTCATCAGGTAACCTCCCTTGTGGACTGCGGGAATGCTGTGGGCATAATATACCTCGACTTCAGCAAAGCTTTCAACAAACTGCCCCATGATATCCTGATGAGCAAACTAGCTCAAAGTGGGCTAGATGAAACAACAATCAGGTGGCTACAGAATCGGACTCAAAAAGTGCTTAACAATGGGATCTTCTCAAACTAGGGAGAGGTAATTAGCAGTGTACCACAGGGCTCAGTCCTGGCTTGAGTGCTCGTCCCCATTTGTATTAATGACTTGGAGGAGGAGGTGCAGGGAATGCTGATCATATCTGCAGATGACACAACAACATTGGGTGGGATAGCTAATACCCTGGAAGACAGAAACAAAATTCAAAGTGATCTGGATAGACTGGAGTGCTGGGCAGAAAGCAACAGAATGACATTTAATAGGGATAAATGCCAAGTTCTGCACCTATGAAAAAGAAACCAAATGCACAGCTACAAGATGGGGGATACGTGGCTCAACAACACGACAAGCAAGAAAGATCTCGGAATTGTTGTCGATCACAAGCTGAATATGAGCGAACAACAGGATGTGGCTACAAAAAAGGCCAATTATATTTTGGGCTGAATTAACAGAAGCACAACTTCCAAATCCCCGGAAGTACTAATTCCCCTCTACTCAGCACTGGTTAGGCCACATCTGGAGTACTGTGTCCAGTTCTGGGCACCACACTTTAAAAAGGATGCAGATAAACTGGAAAGGGTTCAGAGGAGGGCAACGAAGATGATCAGGGGACTGGAAACAAAGCCCTATGGGAAGAGACTGAAAGAACTGGGCATGGTTAGCCTTGAGAAGAGAAGACTGAGGGGAGATATGATAGCCCTCGTCAAGTAACTTGAAAGATTATCACAGAGAGGAAGGCCAGGATCTCTTCTCCATCATCCCAGATTGCAGGACACGGAATAATGGGCTCAAGTTACAGGAAGCCAGATTCCGGCTGAACATCAGGAAAAAACTTCCTGACTGTTAGAGCAATATGATAATGGAACCAATGATCTAGGGAGGTGGTGGGCTCTCCCACACTGGAGGCCTTCAAGACGAGGCTGGACAGCCATCTTTCAGGGATGCTCTGACTTAGATTCCTGCATTGAGCAGGGGGTTGGACTCGATGGTCTTATAGGCTCCTTCCAACTCTACTATTCTATGAAACCAGCTGGAACCCCCATCACATCACAGCAGAAATTTTCAGACTGTGTTCCAAGGAACCTCAGGGTACCTTGGAAACTTAGCAGGGGGCTCTTTATGGAAGAGGTCAGGAATGGCAGACAAGTTTCTATGCCGTTGCCGATCTTCTCCAATAATGTGCACTCTTGGCAGAGTGGTGTATGTTCTATAATGTACTCTCACTTCCTGCTGGGCAACCATCAGGCACAGCAGACAACCTGATGTAATTCAGAAAAAGTCAGAGAAAAATAACTTTTCCTCTAACTGAAAAATTAGTCAAAAGTTTAGTTTTTGAACATATTTGTCCTGTGTTACAACTACAAAACATTAAAACAAGCAGAAGCTAATGCAGCTCAACTTGCATTAAGGAAAAGTTAAAAGCTTTCCTGTGAAAAACAAATACAGGATATTGGCAAGACTACAAGAATGAGGTTAAAAAAAAGGCTGCTAAGTACAACAAATGGATTTTATTCTGTTTGTACAACAAAGCGGAAGTCTATTTCTTGCAAGACTGCAGTGATAAGTTTAGCATTGCCAGAGAACAGCCAAAACTGTTAAGGAACCTTGAAAAATTATGTTAACCTGGCCACCCAAGAATCAAGCTAAAGTCAACTGCAGCCATGTTGAGAATGGCTATCTATGCCAGTCTTCCCCATTTTAGCCATGCTGTTTGAGAGTGATGGGAGTTGTTTTCCAACATATCTGGAGGGCACCAGGTTAGGGAAGGCTGGGCATGCCAACTGGAGCTTTCAAGAAGTTCCCCAAATTTCATTTCACAAAAGCTAGTCCCCTTCTCTCCCAGTAGGATTCACTGAGTGAAATCCAACAAAGGACCCCATACTTTACTGGGCACACTTTACTGGGCACACTTTACTGGGCACACGTTACTGGGCACACTTTACTGGGCACAGTTACAAGCCAAGGACAGTGACTGTCATCACTCTGGCTCACCCCTGGAAGTCTTGCTGCTTCCCCTCCCCACCCCCAAGATACTGTTCACTTTTACACTGACCTTTCAATTCGCCAGCACCCCACACTCCCCTGTTTCCCAGGATAAGGCTACTACCCTTCTCTCCTTTTTACCCTTTTGAAACTAGGCACCATCCCTCTATGGCATGCATCTTTGATATGGCCCTGCCCTGAGGATTTTCCTAATTGGAACTTGTCCTTTGTAACAGTGCCTAGAGGGGATTTCCTCCTAATGCAAATAACATCTTCACCTGAGGAATTTCCTCAGGACCGCAATATGAAAACCTTAAATTCCCTCTCTTTGCCTGCTCTGATCCCATCATCAACCCCCTCCCAGCTGACACAATTTGCATTTTTAAAAAACCTGCATGCTGATGCAAAGACACATGTAACTTCACATGTAGTTTAGCCCTCAGACAACCCTCCAACCGATCGTTTGATGCAGACTTCTCCAACCTGGTGCCCTCCAGATGCGTCTTTTTTTATTATTTAATAGATTTATTAGTCTTTCGCCATGTTGGCTGGAAATAATGGGAACTGCAGTCCAACACATTTGGAGCGCACCAGGTTGGGGAAGGCTGGTCTGGAGAATGAAAGTGCACTACAAGATTGCGCATGGTTTTCCACTCAGTTTCCAGTTTAGCAATAACTATAGGTAGACTATCAAAAAAACATTTCAAATCATGTTTTCCAATTCTGCTTTGGAAGGCAAGTACTAATTCAGATGTCATGACAAAACTATGGTTAGAACTTATTTATTTTATTTATTTATTTATTACATTTATACCCCACCTTTTTTCCTCTTGCAAGGAACCCAAGGCGGCTTACATTATCCTCCTCCTCTCCATTTTATCCTCACAACAACAACCCTGTGAGGTAGGTTGGGCTGAGAGTCTGTGACTGGCCCAAAGTCACCCAGCGAGCTTCCATGGCCGAGTGGGGACTAGAACCCGGATCTCCCAGCTCCCAGTCCAACACTCTAGAACTGAACAGGAAACTCAAGAAAGCCATGTGCAAAAAGGGAGAAGGGAGCATGAGACCCCATGGCTTGTTCAAGATTCTCCAAAACATAGCATGGAGCATTGTCTGAACTGAAAATGTTACTTTAGATCAGATCAGAATTCCCTTGCTCACCCTTTTTTGTCCCTGCCCCATTAAATTGTACATCAGGAGGCAGGAAATGTTGTGAATTTTTATTCGTTTTCAAGTGCTTAGCATGTTGTCAAGGGCTAGAAAAACAATAAATAATTATGATGGAGAAAGGCAAAGGCTACAAACTGTAGTTCTAGGAAGATTGAGGGCTTTCTGATTTGCAGATTGGAGGGCATGTGTGTTTTTGCCTTTATTAAACGTACATACATACAAAAGCACTGAAGGAGTACAAAATCCTTTCCTTTGAGCACTGTATGACACAAGGCAGAGATCACAGCTCCTCTTGTGCGTTTCTGATTAAGCAAAACCAAAAAGAAACACCCCTGGTGAAATCCAGAGCTGGTTAAGGTTTGCTGAAATCCCACAGAAGTCAAGTATATCATTAAGTGCTATATGTACTACTGATTCCAAGGAGACTTTGGTGCACCTATATTTATTGCTATTGCACTTCTATTGCTCCCACTGCTCTGCTTATGAAGGAAGGTCCCAATGTTTTAGGCCACCATTAACCACAAGTCAAACTGCTGTAAATGAAGTTGCTCTGAAAGAAGATGTTGCATTAGTACTCCCACTGAACACAAGTCCAAGTTGCTGCTTGAGCAACAAAAATTTATCCTTAGAACCATTTACATTAGCCAAGAATCCATCTGTTCTCCTCCCCTCCCAGTGTTTATATCCCCACACACACAGACACACACTCTGACATGTCAATTTATACCTATTTATATTTCTGATAAATATCTGGGGGAATGTTGTCTTTAAAGCCCAAGTAGATAGTTCTTGATTTTTTTTAATGGAAACTGTACTTTCATAAACTCTTTACACTGAAGAATCCATGTAGAGGTTGTTAACTATGTTGATTTCTAATCCCCCTACCCCCACCCTATCTTCTAGCAACTAGGGGGGACAGTAGTGCATAACAATAAAGGTGCATGCCGGGTTAGAGTAATTAAAATCAAGATTTTGAAATCATCAAAAAGAGGCAGATTTAGAACAGGTTCCTTAGTGCTGCTTCATACGTTTCCTAAACAATAATGCTTATTAACTCGTTAACCAAACCACTAAAGCGTTTTAATTTACAACTAAATTGTAACATACATGCGCTCACACACGCACATCTAAATTAAACCCTAAATGTTACATAAAGGTTTCTCATTTACAATAGTCCCAAGTTATTTAGGTGAATTTAAAAATGTTTAAAAAGTAGAAATTCAGAATTTTAGAACTGAGCAAACAGCAGAGTTCAGATAAATAAAGAAAATAAAAATAGTGGGGCACAATGTCATCCAGGTGGGTACAGTGGATGATCGTTCTAGTGATATAACAGGATGGCATCTCCCGGAGCCAGTGGCTGGATCCCAGTCCTGGCTATAACTTGCCAGTCCCTAGACCAGTATCAAGCCTATAACAATATAGCATATGACCCATTATGCTGTTCTAATGTTTTGCCTCAGGAAAAAAGCAGGGTCTGTACTCAGACGTAACAAGCAAACCTGAAGCACAGCCTCCTCTTCTTTCCCTACACTGGGGGGCGGGGGGGGGGATTAAAAGCTTCCATTCCTGGTTTGCATGAAACATGGTTTGCAGTTTTTGTCTGACAAGGCAAACAAACCAAGCACAAAAGCTTCTAATCTACTCCTCTTGTGTGCAGAGAAAGGAGTGGAGGCTTGTTTGAGCCCAAACTCGAGGGTTCTTGTGTTTGTAACCGCAAGCCATGAATTGCTGTTATGTCGGAATGTAACTAATGTGTTTGACAGATGACCACTGAATCAGTTTTAAGAGACTATAAGTGTTCATTTAATTCTAGCCAGCCTATTTTGAAACCGATTTTTAAAAACACAACTTGCAAAACAGAGGCAATGAGCATCCACCAGGGATCCCCTCCACAATGAGCTTTGCAGATCCCTAAGAACAGAGAACAGCATGGTCCACCTTTTGCCACTTGAAAGGGGGAAGGAAAGAAGAAATGCTATTGGAAAAGGAAGCACAGCACTGATAGTTCAGGAACCCAGGATGGGAATAATGGCCCCAAATGGCTCTTCCACTTCCCAGCTCTGCCCCTGGAGAGGGGAACTAAAATTAGCTCATCCACTCCCAAGATCCATAGCAGCATTAGTCATTAAAATGTTAACTTGTCACATATGATTTTAATCAAGTCACCCTCTGTGGTGTGCTCAGCTTGGAAAGCACAGTATGTGAGATTTATCCCTTTTCATCATCATACAAAGATGAAATGCAAGAGACGAGCCTACAGCAGTATATAAGGGGCCATATTTAGAATGTTTTATCCAGTTCTTTTCTAAATTCACTTCATCCCTAGATATCAGAAATGTAGTGTGTGGGTAACACTGAATATTAAAAGGAATCAATGTTATGAATGTCCCTGCTACTCATTCTAGAACTGGTAGTGTAAGTTTTGCCTCTTAAAATCAAATTTCAGTTCCAAAACTCCTTTATTTACACATATATTGAACAAAGAACAGCACACAGTGTTTCTCAATGAACCTGAACACATGCATGTAAACAAGGCTAGAACAGCTGGGGCTTCATGTAGTTTTCTGCAAGCAAAATTACAACAGCAGTCCTCAAAGTATTTACATTTTGAATGTACCATCATCCTGCAGCATCAAGAATTTGGAGGACTATGTTAATGACCGAGAAAAACATGTATGTCTACCAAAAGACAAATGCTGCAATCCTAAACACGTTTACTAGGGAGTAAGTCCCACTGAATTCATTGGGATTTATGTTTGAGTAAACATAGGATTACACTGTAAAAGCCATTTAACAGCATAAAACAGTTCCAACACAGAAACACTTGCCTTGTTTAACTGATTTTGACCTGGTTCACACATAACAACCCAGAGTACGGGTTCAGTATGGGCTGAGTATGGTTTGTTGAACCATGGGTTGTTATTACACGCGAACCCTGTACTATGGTTTAACTATGCATTGTTAGCTACGAACAAGGATAGGTTGCTTACTGTAAGCGTGGTTCTTCAAATGATCATCTGTGTACTCACACAGATGTGTTATGCTCCTGCGCAGAACCATCATTTGCAGCATTCTATAGCTAAAAAGAGTTTTAGGTGGGAGCCCCACCCATTTCCTCTCACGGTCCAGGTGTGGCTCCTACTTACCTCTCCATTCTGAGACCACCGCAGCGGAGAAATAAAGAAGGTGAGGTATCTAAGCGGGGAGAAGGGTGGGTTGTGTGAGTGCACAGATGACCACTCAAAGAATCATAGTTATAGATAAGCAACCTGTCCTCCTTCTTCTTCATGGTCTCTGTGACTCACGCATATGGATGATTAACAAGCAGTAAGACTTACTGGAGAAGGGAAACGTCATGCTAGGATTGAAGAAAGAACTGCTCTACCAAAAGCTGCATCATTCCAAGCCCTAATATCAAGAAGTGACAAATAAACATTGACGGTTGGGCCCATGTCACCACATTACAGTGTTGCGGGAGCAAGATTCTCCAGAGAAAGGCTGCTGAGGAAGCCATAGCTCTGGTAGAGTGACCAAGTACTTGAAGGGGAGCGGGAAGGCATGCTAGTTGATAGGTGAGAAGAATGGTGGAGATCATCCATTTAGCGAGGTGCTGTGAGGGTCTTGTTGAGAAGATGCTAGAAAAGCTTTGAAACATTTCCATTTGGCAGCATATGAGGCTTGGGTAGAGGGTTTGTGTGAAACTGTTAGCACCTCTAATACTTGGTCGGAGAACCCACATGTTGCATTATCCCCCAGGCTGTGAGATGCAGAGATCTCAAGACTGGGTGCCTGACTCTCCCATTGTTCTTTGAGAGGAGATCTGGGAGAGCAGCAAAATGGAGGAAGGTGGAGTCTAATAGGAAAAGAAGCGTCGCAAATCAGGCCAGTCTTGGCCACAAGGGTGTTATCAGGATGCAGTGAGCTGCAGCGTTTTGAATCTTGTTCACAACCCAAGTGACCAAAGGAAAAGAGGGAAAGGGATAAGTTAAGGTGCCTCCCCAGTGAAGCAGAAAGCCACTGCCTAGAGAGTCTGGGTTGTGTCCCACTCTACGGAAGAAAAAAGAACATTCTGCTGTTGGGAGCCATGGAGAATAGATCAGTTATGGGAGTAACCCAGGTGTCGAAAAATGTTTGAGTGACTTTTGGAGAAAGTTCACAATTATGGGGAGAGGTTCCCTGCCTCCTGAGAGAGTCAACAAGGGTGTTGGACGTTCCTGCCAGATGTATGCCAATCAGTGTGATACATTGGTGGAGGCACCAATCCTGAACACTGAAGGTGAGATTTAGAGGGACCTTATCCCGCCTTGTTTATGTAGAAGACTACAGTGGTGGTGTCCATAGAAATTTGGAGAAGCATCCCAGAATAATGGGTTCGAAGGCCCTTAGGGCTTTGGATACTGTAAGTAGTTTGAGCTGATTGATGTGTATCACTCAGTCCCAAAAGGACCACGTCCCTCTGATTGTGGGTGAGCGGTAATGAGCTCCTGAACCTTAGAGAAATGTGTCCATAGTGACCATCACCAAGGGGTGGGGGGGATTCCAAAGTCCATTCCTCTTAGAAGATGTACTAGAATAGTTCACCAGCAAAGGGAGTGTCGAATCGAGACAGGATGATGGAGGAGGCAGTTTCTGGAGCCTCTGGCTGGATTGAAAACTTGAAGAATCTACGACTGGAGCGGTCTCATGCAGAGTCGAGCTAAAGGTGTGACTGCAGTGGTAGAAGCCATGAAGCCAAGAAGGCATTGGATGTTGTGCGCCTGTCGGGGGGGGCAGTGTATAGGTCCCCCACGAGGTACTATAGAGTGTCTCCTGGAAAATATGCATGGGCTTGAGTGGAATAGAGAAGTGCCCTTATAAACTGCCAAGTCCAAGAAGAAGTAAGATATGATGTTTCTCCTCATTGACTTGTAAGCCTCGAGACTTAAGAGAGAGGGGGCGGTAGCGACTTTGATAGAGTTGCAGATGAGAGGAGGCTACAAACAGGCAGTTGTCAATGTATGGGTAGACTACTATGCCTTGGAGCCTTAAAAGTACCACAACTACTGCCATACATTTTGTGAATACTCTCCATGCAGTGGCCAGGCCAAAAGGAAGACTTTGAACTGGAAAAGTTTGTTGCCCAGAGCAAATCTGAAAAATGGATAATAAACAGGATGTATGGTGATGTGGCCCCTTCATGGATCACTGCCCCCTTCATGGATCACTGCCTTGTTGTGGCAAAGGGGCCTACGTAACTCAGTGAAGCCATAAGCTATGCTGTGCAGGGCCACCCAAGACGGACAGGTCATGGCAGAGAGTTCTGACAAAATGTGGTCCACTGGAGAAGGAAATGGCAACCCACTCCAGTATTCTTGCCAAGAAAACCCCATGGAATGTATCACAAGGCTAAAAGAGATGATGCTGGAAGATGAGCCCCTCAGGTCGGAAGGTGACCAATATACTACTGGGGAAGAGCAGAGGGTACTTCCAAGTAGCACCAGAAAGAGTGAAGCGGCTGGGCCAAAATCAAAAGGACACCCAGCTGTGGATGTGTCTGGTGGTGAAAAGAAAATCCGATGCTGTAAAGAACAATATTGTTTAGGAACCTGGAATGTCAGATCAATGAATCAAGGTAAGCTGGAGGTGGTCAAACATGAGATGGCAAGATTGAACATCGACATCTTGGGAATCAGCAAGCTAAAATGGACAAGCATGGACGAATTTAATTCAAGTGACCATTATATCTACTACTGTGGGCAAGAATCCCTTAGAAGAAATGGAGTCGCACTCACAGTCAATAAAAGGGTGGGAAAAGCAGTACTGGGGTGCAATCTCAAAAACGATAGAATGATCTCAGTACGAATCCAAGGCAAACCATTCAACATCACAGTAATTCAAGTCTGTGCCCCAACCACTGAGGCCAAAGAAGCCGAGGTTGATCGGTTCTATGAAGACCTACAACACCTTCTAGAACTAACACCAAAAAAAGATGTCCTTCTCATCATAGGGAATTGGAATGCTAAAGTAGGAAGTCGAGAAATAACAGGGATAACAGGCAAGCATGGCTTTGGTGTACAAAATGAAGCAGGACAAAAGCTAATAGAGTCTTGCCAAGAGAACACGCTGATCATAGCAAACACTCTTTTCCAACAGCACAAGAGGCGACTCTACACATGGACATCACCAGATGGTCAATATCGAAATCAGATGGATTATGTCCTTTGCAGCCAAAGATGGAGAAGCTCTATACAGTCAGTCAAAACAAGACCTGGAGCTGACTGTGGCTCAGATCATGAGCTTCTTGTTGAAAAAATTTGGCTTAAATTGAAGAATGTAAGGAAAACCACTAAACCATTCAGGTATGACCTAAATCATATCCCTTATGAATATACAGTGGAGGTGAGGAATAGATTTCAGGGATTAGACCTGATAGACAGAGTGCCTGAGGAACTATGGACGGAGGTCTGTAACATTGTTCAGGAGGCAGCAACTCAATCCATCCCAAAGGAAAAGAAATGCAAGAAGACAAAGTGGCTGTCTGATGAGGCTTTACAAGTAGCTCACGAAAGAAGGGAAGCGAAAAGCAAGGGAGAAAGGGGAAGATATATCCAACTGAATGCAGAGTTCCAGAGAATAGCAAGGAGAGACAACAAGGCCTTCTTAAATGAACAATGCAAAGAAATCGAGGAAAACAACAGAATGGGAAAGACTAGAGATCTCTTCAAGAAAATCGGAGATCTCGAGGGAACGTTTTGTGCAAAGATGGGCATGATAAAGGACAAAGAAGGCAGGGACCTAACAGAAGCAGAGGAGATTAAGAAGAGGTGGCAAGAATACACAGAAGAACTATACAGGAAAGATCTTAATGTCCCTGACAGCCATGATAGTGCGGTCACTGAACTTGAGCCGGACATCCTCGAGAGTGAAGTCAAGTGGGCCTTAGGAAGCATTACTAACAACAAAGCTAGCGGAGATGACAGTCTTCCAGCTGAGCTATTTAAAATCCTAAAAGATGATGCTGTTAAAGTGCTGCATTCAATATGCCAACAAATTTGGAACACTCAGCAGTGGCCACAAGACTGGAAAAGGTCAGTTTACATTCCAATTCCAAATAAGGGCAGTGCCAAAGAGTGTTCAAACTACCGTACAATTGCGTTCATTTCACATGCCAGCAAGGTGATGCTCAAAATCCTACAAGCTAGGCTTCAGCAGTATGTGAACCGAGAACTACCGGAAGTACAAGCTGGATTCCGAAGAGGCAGAGGAACTAGAGATCAAATCGCCAACATTCGCTGGATCATGGAGAAAGCAAAAGAATTCCAGAAAAACGTCTATTTCTGCTTCATTGACTACGCTAAAGCCTTTGATTGTGTGGATCACAACAAACTGTGGCAAATTCTGAAAGAGATGGGGGTACCAGACCACCTTACCTGTCTCCTGAGAAACCTGTACGAGGGTCAAGAAGCAACAGTAAGAACCAGATATGGAACAACCGATGGGTTCAAAATTGGGAAAGGAGTACGACAAGGCTGCATATTGTCGCCCTGCTTATTTAACTTATATGCAGAGTACATCATGAGAAACGCCGGGTTGGATGAATCACAGGTCGGAATTAAGATTGCTGGGAGAATTATCAACAACCTCCGATATGCAGACGATACCACCTTAATGGCAGAAAACGAAGAGGATCTCAAGAGCCTCTTGCTGTGGGTGAGAGTGCAAAAGCTGGTTTGAAACTCAACATTAAAAAAATGAAGATCATGGCATCTGGCCCCATCACTTCCTGGCATACGGAAGGGGAAGAAATGGAAGCAGTGACAGATTTTATTTTCTTGGACTCCAAGATCACCGCAGACGGTGACTGTAGCCATGAAATTAAAAGACGCTTGCTCCTTGGGAGGAAAGCTATGGCAAACCTCGACAGCATAGTAAGAAGCAGAGACATCACCTTGCCGACAAAGGTCCGTCTAATCAAAGCTATGGTTTTCTCAATAGCAATGTATGGCTGTGAGAGCTGGACTATAAGGAAGGCTGAGCACTGAAGAATTGATGCTTTCAAACTGTGGTGCTGAAGAAGACTCTTACGAGTCCCCTGGACTGCAAGGAAGTCCAATCAGTCCATCCTAAAGGAAATCAACCCTGAGTGCTCATTGGAAGGACAGATACTGAAGCTGAACCTCAAATATTTTGGCCACCTAATGCAAAGAGAAAACTCTCTGGAAAAGACCCTGATGCTGGGAAAGATTGAAGGCAAAATGAGAAGGGGACGGCAGAGGATGAGATGGCTAGATAACATCACTGATGCAACGAATATGAACTTGAGCACACTCCAGGAGAGAGCGGAGGACAGGAAGGCCTGGCGTGTTATGTTCCATGGGGTCACGAAGAGTCGGACACGACTGAACGACTGAACAACAAATGGTGATGTGGAAATACGCATCACAGAGGTCTATCATCATGAACCAGTCTTCTCAACGCAGGAGTGGGAGAACGGTGGCAAGTGTGGTCATCCTGATTTTTTTTGAGTTGGATGAAGGTGTTGATATCTCTGAGGTCTAATATAGGGCGAAGACTGCCATCTTTTGGGGGGGGGGGCCATAAAATATCTGGAAAAGAAGCCAGTGGTTCTTTGAGTAGGATAAAGTTTCTCTATTGTGCCCTTGCTTAATATAGTAGAGATTTATTCCCGAAAGACTTGAGTAAGTCTTGTTGAGTGAAAGATCCCAGATGGGGGGCGTTATCTGAATTTGATTATACAGCCTCAGGCAATTATGGAAAGAACCCACTTGTCTATGGTGATGGACCTCCAGGCAGGGAGGAAGGGTTTGAGTCCATCTCGAAGAGTCTGAGGGTAGACTCTGTTGGAGTAGTCAAAGGCACTGTTTAGTTCAGTCCAGGTTTTTACCACAGGAAGATTGGTAGATGCTTGGGTGATTCATAGTTGGATTCTAGGGAGAAGTGTTTCTGGGAGCCATATTCCAGTACCAAGCCTGGACACTGAATGCCGTCTGGGGAGTTGAGATCCCTTGGAGGTTGCAGTTTCTCTAGGATGGGTGTCTCTGGTAGTTGGTGATGTGACCCACAGTAGTTGGGTCAGTATCGGGGGGCATTCAGGTTCAGTGTCAGATTCAAGCTGGCAACCTGCTTTCTTTTTATTTTTCGGAGTTCTTGCAGACAGAGGCCAAGGCAGTATGTAAAGACCAATTAAGAGTGGCCAGGTCTGCCAATTTGAGGGCTTGCTCCCAGAGTAGGGCACTGAGGCATACTGTCCTGTTTCTCCTGGCCCGCGTGGCAAATACTCTGCAGTGAGTGTCAGAGTTGTCATGTGCCCCTACTAGGCAGAGGAGGCAGTCACAATGCCTGTTGGTGAACAGAATTTTCCTGCTGCACTAAGTGCCATGCTTGAAGAAGGCCTTAAAGACCATACACCCCTGAGAGGTGGAAAAAGAGAAGAAAAACTCAGAGAAAATAGGATAGAAGAGAAAAAGTGAGAAGAAAGAAGCTCTGTTCAGCATCCCAAAGGAACAATAACTATATAGCAAAAAACCTCCAATTTGTAGGATTGCCGAAAGGAGAGAGGACGTTCCAAATGCTGCCAGTGACTGTGGCGGACAAAAAGGAACTGAGAGGCAAGCAGGAACCACGCCTGAAGCATATATAGAGGAGGTGGGAGGGGCTCCCACCTAAAGCTCAGTTTAGCTCCAGAATGTTCCGACTGGCTGTTCTGTGCAGGCGTATAACCCATATGTGTAAATCACAGAGACCATGAAGAAGAACCCAGAGTTCACAACCCAACCACAAACCATGGGTTCTCTTCCTGGGTTGTTCATGGTAAATAACCCATAGTTAAACTATACTGCAGGGTTCACACATAACGACAACCCACAATTCAACAACCCACAATTCAATAACAACCCATCCTCAGCCATACTCTCAGTTGTCGTGATGTCCGAACCAGGCCTATGTGTAAGTCGCTCTGGGAGCCTTTTTGGTTGAGGAGTGGCATAAAAATACCTCAAGTAAGTAAGTAAATAAATGTATTCAACGCATGGAAAGGAATTAGTATGGTTTCCTCAGTATTTCAGCCAGCCAAAGGCCAATGCACCATGCTGCATTGCATTCATTTGGACTTTCTCTTCCAATGCCAAACTCACACAGACTCAAGATAACTAAGTAACTATCAGCCTATTCACAGACTGCACCTCCTTCAATGTCTTTAAGACAGAACTACCCTTTTAAAAATTATCACTTTTGGAAGCAAAAGAAGAGCAGTAACAGAAAAGTCACATCAGAAGGAAAGAGTGGAAGTGTTTTAGTGGGGACCCTTGTAGGAGGAGTGTAGTCAAGACAATGCACTGACTGTGGATGCAAAAGAAAAGCCAAAGATTAATTTAAAATGAAACAGTTGGGAAGCATGAGCCCTACCACAACAAGGGCACATGGCTGTGGTAATACCAGCAACAGAATACAAATGAGAGCACTCAGATCCTCACTTAAGACTCAGCTGCTGCACTTTGTCCACTCTCACCTCAACAGCTGATGGGAGAGTGGAGGACAAGGAGGAAACAACAACATGTACACATCCTAAAACCAGTCGGGCCTAGGCTATCAAATGCTGGTATTTGTCAGTTCATCCGGACGAGAGCTTGTGTGTTCAAGTGCCACAGAACACATAATGATACACAATGTGAGGAGCAGCACATGATGGCACACTCCATTAAGTTAATATATTACATTTATATCCCACATTTCTTCCATGGAACCCAAGACAGTGTACACGAGGTTCTCAGGCAGTCTCCCATCCATGCACTGAGTAGACACAAAAGCCCCTTCAGCACAACTGCTGCATTGAGTGCCTTCAGACCAGAGACCTAATCCCACCCCTCTGACCATAACACTTGCTATGTCATGCCAGGGCCAAGTATGCTGTCCTTAGATGAACCTCAATACATCTATCTGCTTTTGTTTAAGTTTTATCCACACAGCCTTCTGTAATTCAATAAAAATATTATTTAGACTTGCAGTAACTAGATTGTATGTATAGAAGCCACTTTTTAATGAGAATCTAACCAGGAAAAAAGGTTCAATAACGATTAGCAGTTACACATGCTTACCCAAGGAAGTTAGCCAATATACCTTATTTTAAGTGAGAAAGTCTTCAAAGCAAGATTTTAGTTATCATGCTGAAGAGTATACAACGCAAGCATTTCCCACTGGCACAGTGTTGGCTGACCTCAAGACGTGCAAAATCTACTGGTTTTTTTACAAGAATGCGGAGGTCCACCAGCCAGAGCCATGTGTGAAGTGGTAACTAGGAGGTGGAACCAGACACAAAACAATCATTCAGGGGATGGAGCACATTCTTCCACCCCATGAACGATACACGGGGATGACCTGCATATACAAGTACAGATCTACATTTAAATTACCTCAGTTCACAGAGTCTAACAGCCTAATTTAGAAAACAAATACATTTTTACTGTTGCTGTAGTTAAAGCATTGGGAGTCAGATCTATTGCACATCATCCAACGATTGTCCAGTGTATCTCAATCTACCTTCTGCCCACTCCCGGCTAGAAGCTAAACTACTGCAGACCAAAAGAAGAAGGTTTCAGATATTCTGGAAGCAATCTTCAGCATACAGGCAAACAGAGAGGAAAATTATTCTGACCATCAGATAGTCCATATGTATTCTATGGCAGAGTCTCAAATACATTTCACTTAGGCAAGTAAGTTCCACCTCTTTTGCAGTGGAAAAGAAGGCATAAAGATTACGAGGGCTGTATTCAGCTTATTGGCTTTCTCCCACAATATTACTGTAGTGGACCATAACAGCAAAATGGGTGAACTATGAGGTATCTCAGACGGGTGAACTTCCAGGCATCAGTATCCAGTAAAAACATTCTAGATAAATTTTGAAAGACAACATGCATAGGTTACTATCCTGTCCCAGAGAATTAACCTCCAACCCTCATTGTTTCACAAACTCTTTGAAAACAGAGATGCTGAATAGCAAGCCTTCTCTTTCCCTCTGACCTAGGATACCGGGGGGGGGGGGGGAGAGAAAGAGAGAGAGAGAGGGAGAGAGAAGAGCCAATACTTGCTTCTGGAGAGGCTGAAGACCAGGAACCGTTCCCCTATGCTTTTTGTCTTCTCATAGAATCTGCCCACTGCAATTATGCATTCCTCCAAGAACAGAGATCACTTTATTTCTGTTCTTTCCACAAACGTACAGGATAGATATTTCAAAGAGTTAGATGCAAGGAGGTTGATTTTACAGGCAAAAGGTACTGAATGGGCTGTAAATGTTCATTCCTTGTTGAAACTGGTAGCTTGATTAACCCAACACCTTTATTATCTTATGCCTCATCTGAAAATGTATTCAAGAAAGCTGGGAAAATTTTAGTTCAAACTTTTGACAGAATCCTGATCTTACAAATCTTTTCCTTCTGAAGTAACACCAGCCTGTTCATTCAAATTGCTAGTGCAGGGACAGACAGAACAATGATCCCATGGGGCCAGCCACAGTCTATCATGATGGTGCTTCCTTGCTCCGCCTCCTTCCTTGCCTCTTGCTGTATTGTATTGGTATTAATGAGCCACATTCTTCTCACTTGCACTGGCTCCTGTGCCCCACAACTGCCTGCTGACTATCATCCTGCATACAAACAGCATAAACACACCCCACTCAGCTGCTTTGTATGAACTGAGAACCCCCGTAAGTGCTAAACATGCACAAGTTGATGAGGTGAGCAAGGACATGAGGTGAAGAACATTGTTTGCTGGGCCCTTCTGTGCTTGTTGAGGCCCAGCTAGTATATAAAGGAGAGATAAGAAGGAGAGACTCACTCAGGGGCCCACTAACAAGCACTGGTTCAACTGTGCAGCCCATACACTGAGGAGAGAGTAGAAGAGATTCAACTGGGGCTGCCAGAGAGCAATGGTTAAATGTGGCTACTGGGCTGAACTAAAAGTGGTGGGGGAGCACTATTTTAAGTGTGTATTTTCCTTTTGAAAATGGGAGAGAGCGAGTTTAAGTCTGTGCATGTTACTCTGAAGTAAGTCCCACTATAATGGTAATCAGGAATTTGGGTTTTCCTAGAAAATTTCCCAATGCAAATTAGGTTAATTTGCACAGGTTCATTTGCATAGGAAAATTTTCAGTTTGCATAGGAACATATTCTGATGCCCTAGAGCAGATGTTTTGGCCTACAAGTCCCATCATCCTTACCAATGACTCCTGATGGGAGCCATAAGCCAAACATCTGGAGGGCCACAAGCTGCTCGCTCCTGCTCGAAAGAGATCTATTTCAGCATGCTTTGTTTTATCTGTATTCAGTAAACAAAGCTAAAAATGTTAATGTTTTGTCCCAATACACCACAAGTATTGGACCTGAAATATTTGAGGGGGAAAATTAAAGCACATTGAACATAATTTAAATGTTATTATTATGTAAATTTTTATTGGAATAGTTATAAAAATGTAAAGACAATAACATGTACCTCTGTTACATTGTTTAAATTTAAGAAAAAACAATAGTACTTAAAACTGTTGACATACTAATTAATTTTAGCAACCTAAAGAACTGTGATTGATACGCTGACAACCACTCATCTATTTCAACAAAGTTCAACTCTCTCCCACTAAGGTTGTTGGGGCACCTTCAGTTTCACTGTCACTATTATTTCCATTTGACTCTGAGTCATATATGTATTTAAATGACATATATTTATTCCCTCACAGACTTGCTAGGGATAATCACCTGAAAAACATTCATTACATCTTTGAAATAGCCAAGCTTGCCTAACACTGCATTTGCAATTGGCATACATTCATTTTTACTAATTGACATGTGAAATGGAAAATTTCCATAGAAAAATAAAGGAGTGGAAAATTTTCCGGAAAATTTCCTGTTTTAGAAAACTTTCTTCAAAAAATCTTATTCATTACTGATGGTAATTACTAACACCAATTCTGAGAATGCCTATCACAAGCATTCATACGATTGGGTTGCTAGAATCTCATGTAAAATTTGTAATTCTAGCTCTATATTCAGCCATAGATGCAAAAGGCCACTATTTTGTGAGCAGCTCCCACCCACAAGCTGCCATTTTGTGAGTGGCACTGGCTGGTGGATCTTGTGGCTCTGGCAAAAAAAAAAAAAAAAGTATATCCCACAAACCTAAGGTCTGCCCACCCCTGTGCTACCGTACTCAGGTTGAAATGTCGCTAATGGAAGTGGGCTATGTTAACAAAGATGGCCCCATTTTGTCTAAGCAATTCTATCTGCTTTGTAATATGTGGCTTTTCAGAAGACAATTTAATTCTTTGAAGTGTGTGCTGAAATTGCCTTTCCACTATCAGCCTCAGCTTTTCAATTGTATTCTTCTTGGGAGGTCAGAATGAGGCAAGACTGAAGGCTGGAAAAACAATTATGTTTAGCACCATCACCATATTCATCCTTTTAATCTTACACCTACATGTTCATTACGAACTCTGTGAAGTACTACTGCCAAAACCACCACCTCAATCTCACTCCTGCTCAGAGAAAGCCTTGACCTGTCAGCTTCTCTAATGAAAATTGTGAGCAGTGAGAATTATACCAGCTGTCAGCTTACACTAGAATTCTCTGCTACTGAAATCCTGGAATATTAGCTCTGAATAGTGATAATAAAAAGTAGCCTTCTTCAAGAAAGCCAAGAGCCTGATAACTTGGTAAGGCCAAATGCCTTTCAATAAGAAACACATAAATAAAGCATGCTTGTTGGTGTTGTATCTTACAGTACTTCAGAGATCCAGAAACTTGGCTGTGTTGCTTTTTTAATTTCATTTTCCATTAATTTTATTACACCAGAGAATACTAAATAGAAGCCCATATACAACTCAGACACTAATACTGCACAGAACGACACAGCTGTCACCAAGGAATATAAAACTGCCACAACTCCAGCTGCATTGAGACCATATTCTTCTACAGCAATCCCAGCATTCTTTAGGGCACAGTCATCATATTATTGGGAAGAGATTCTCCAACAGCTTGACCAGGAAGAATGGTGAAATTTAAGGACCATGCACCCAATTCAATAGGTAGCCAATGTACTTTGGGCCATATCCAATGGAGCCACTCTGCCTCTGCTGATTCCACTGTGCTCATTTACACAACAGGGCTTTTGAACTGTAGTGTAAAGAACTCCAGAAACAAGCAGAAACACTCATGTATGGATCAGGTCAGCAGAGTTCCCTTCTGCGAGCTCTGCTGACCTGCCCCATTCTGGAAATGAGCATTTCTGCCCATCTGGGGCTATTTTTACAAGCGGAAAAGCCCTGTTGCCTGAGCAATTGCTCCCGTGAATGCATGAGCACAACAGGATACTAGCCTTTGTACCAAATCAAGAATGGGAAAGCATCCATAAGCTCTCCAAGACAATTTTAAAACATGTTATAATTCCTAGGTCTTGACAAAACCTTATAATTCCAGGAAACCCAGTCCTTGTCATTTATCAGTAATAGTTTGAATTTTAGCACTGTTGCAGCTTGGGCATTTGGTACTAGAAAACACACCCAATCTATCAAGCCAATGGAAAGGATATGTCCACAGGAGAAATGAAACCATTGCTCCAATTCCTAATTTTAAGCATGTTTATGCCTAGAAAGCTGTCTTGTTCAGGCCGTGTGCCATAAGGGAGAATACATACATGTACACAGGAAAGGTATAGTGGTGGCATGTGATAAAATAGCACTGACGCACCTTTGAGCTCTGCAACAGACTCAGCTCTCTAGGCCCCTGTGAGCTGAGACCTTTTTGTGGAAAATACCATGCTATTAAAGGATTCTGTCTAAAGAGCTGTGGTTTTAACTAATCTTGTTCATAAATTTAAAATAGTACTACACCAAGGGTGTTAAATTATCACCCATACTGGAAGTGAAGTCAAAGGCACACAACAAATATAATTTGTCATGTGGATTTGCAATGACATATTGTACATTCAATAGTAATTTATAAGTGAAAGTTACTGAAAAGAATCTTATGTGTGTTGAGGTGGGGGTGTTTACAAAAACATTCAAACAACCACAATGCATAATTCAGAAGCTAAGGACACCAAATTAAATGAAACATTTATTTTTGCTCATCATGAGCCCTTGGATAGAGGAGGGCAATAATTTTATTTGTTTGTTTGTTTATTTATTTCTATACCGCCCAATAGCCAAAGCTTTCTGGGTGGTTCACAAAAATTAATCTAATTAGATAATTAATCTAAATGAAGCTCTCTTTATAAAACTTGTGACTGTCACAACCCTATAGATACTATACTTGATCTTAGCCAAAAGTCTGAGAAGCAACGCAACCCTATAGATAACAGGTTTTTACATTATAACAGGCCTCCCCAGTTGAATGTCTTTTATCTGCTGCACACCATAACAACTTTCAATTTATACAATGATTGATTTAGAGCTTGTAAAATCAATATACAAAACCTAAAATGAAGCAAAACAAACATTAAAAACAAATAATTCAACTAACAGAAACAAAAGACAACAGTTATTCATCAGGGGATCCCCCAAAAGAGACCATCCTAGGGAGCTCTCCAGACTAAATGTGTGGGACACTGGCATACACTACTAGGGCACTTAAGCCTTCTGCCCAAGCAAGCCCTGCCCTGATATCTCACTAATCTCATTTCTCTTCAGGAAGGGACCTCTAAACAAGACCTCCCAAGGAAGTGCATTGTTTCAAGGTAATTACAAAACAGTAAACCTGGCCAGTATTACGCTTCACTTGAGAGATTGATGTGAAATAGCTTTTTCTCCCAGACATTACCACTTTTTTGTTTTAACTGACATAGAACCACATCAGCAGTGTGGAATGTCACTGTGGAGACAAATGGCAGGCTCCTGGACAAAACCTCACAGCACATATTCCTTAGCATGCTCTTATAGACATGTTAAAAATGAAATGATATGCTTCAAAAATGTAGAATTTTTTAAATCTCACAAACAAAGTTCAGACCTCATTATTTAATTATCAGAATCTTAATCAACAAGCTCAAATATTTACTCATTAGATGAATCACTTTTTCACCCTATGTCAAATTCAATCCAGGATCACATTCATTAATAATTTTTTTATAGAAAAGCTACTCCAACAAAAGACCCTGAGAGAGAACTTTCTTCAATGACCTAATTCATATGACATGACAGGCCACCGTGCCTTACTTAAACCACGAGGCTGCTGCATCATGCCAGGTACCCACAGGCACCATTTTTGCATGGCACCTACAGGCCCCTGGGTTGCCGTGTTTTGCAAACCCAGGTGGCAGAGATAGTTTGAAGGACAGACAACCCAAAGCAAACTGTGGGTTATTTGAGGGTTGACTAACCCTCAAACAATCCCTGCAGCCTGAGTTCACACAACATGACAAGCTATGGTAAGCTGGGTGCCAGTGGGTACCATGCAAAAATGGCCAGAACAGCTGCTGCCAGTAAATTGAGCCATGGTGGGCTGTCATGTCATGCAAACCAGGTCATTAGGAAACTTCTCACCTGCAGTAAGGAAACAACCCCTGATTTAGCTAAGTTGCAGAGACAGTCATGCTTTCCAGTTGTACATAAAGGCCAAAGAACGTACATGCGGGAGTTGTATTAAAAATAGTTTGCTGCTTTCCCTGTCCTCTTTTACAATAAGCATAGTTACTCCCTAATCCAGAAACTGCAAACACTGATCCATACAATGGCAATAATCAGTGGAAAGGGAACTGGCTGAGCTGCTTCTGAAGGATGTGAAACCCTACCCCCTCCTTCCTCCAGCAGTAGAAAGAAAAGAAAAACTCCTCCTTTCATTAACAAGAAGTTCAGTTTGCCTCTCACTGCTGGGTCTCATTCAACACAGAGTGGCTGATTAACGTACAAGCTTTAAGAGGCTCAGCCTGGATGAGAGAGAAGACTACATCAGGTCTAAACCTGTACTACAGCACATAAGTGAAAGACCACAGTTGGTGTCTGGCCACCATTATGCTATAAAAGCCTTATTTTAAAATAATCACACTGAAATTGTCCTACAACTTTTACTTTTAAATTTTTGAAATGCAATTCCAATTGTTTCCTTGAAAAGTGGTAATTGGCGAAGGCTTTGGACAAAACACCCCCCACCCCCCAAACAGACTTTTTATTGTCTATAACCTTCACATTACCACCACCAGATCACGCAATAGGCAAATTAACATCTTAGTGAATTCTCTGGTTTTAGATACTTGGTTGAACCTGGTTTATGACATGCTTCTCTGCAAAGACACCGTTGAATCATCAGCAAAGGACTTATAACCCACCATAAAACCTGTCTTGCAATTAGGCACTTGGCTGACCACCTGTGACAATTAACAACTGCAAGCAGATGCAACCCTAACACACACGAGCTCTCTCCTGATGGCAGGGGGTGGGGGTGGGGAGTGCACTTGTATATAGCAGACGGATAGGAAACCTCTCCCTCAAGCCTTATTTGCAGAAGATGCTATACATTAAATTGCAATTAAGAAAAGCCTTGAAGACAAAACCAACTTGCTACATTTGAATTTTTAAAAATTGAAATTACAGTTTCCTAATAAGCTGAAGACATTTTTCCTGTACTACAAAACTGACTCCAACTGAGCTATTCTACAAAAACCTATTAAAATACTTACATTTAAGAAGAGTAAATGAAAAATCACTACCACAATTCATAGTCATATATTGCTTTTCTTTAACTTTTATATAAGCTACTCCACTGAAAAAGAAAAAAAGTGTTTAGGAAAAGAGGCAGCAAAATATTTACCGATTCCATAGCTGAAAGTACCAGTTAACAGGACATGGATAAAATCCAAAAAGGGGTGTCCCCAAAGAAGCTCAGTATTCTGAAAGACAAAAATTACCTTGTATAAATATTAACACTCACAATCGAGGCTTCAGACGAAGAAGCATGTTAAAATTATACCTCATATAACCATCTTTTGAATTCTATTCCCATGGTGCTTTGCTACTTCAATAGTCCATTATTACGACTGGTTCAAACATAAAAGACTTTGAAGCAGGAATTTCATAAATATACGTCTATCATACGAAATTATTTCTGGCAGTATGCCTGTCTACAGGTCCATCCAAAAATGTCTGCCGGTTCACGTCCAGGGTTTCTCCTCCATCTCTCCTACCCCAAGTTGTATTCTCCTCTCAAATGATTCAGATTCACACAAAGCAATGAAAATGGTTCAAATAAAATTGGACAAAATCCTGTTAGAAAGCCGGAGTAAAAAGAAACAGAAAAGACATCTGCTTCCTTGGCATGGGCGGGGGGGAGATTTTAAGTATCGGAGGGAGCAATCCTATGGCCACTAGACACTGCCAGGGCTCCAAACACAGTTCCCAGAAACTACACTCCCTGTCCACTCATAGCCAGCACGGTTTTCTCTGCACCAGCTACGTCTCTGCACTTGGAAATGGAGTGAAGAGACAGCAAAAACGGGGCAGTCCTGGGGGAGGGGAGGAGACCATGGAAGCAGATTTACACAGCTTCCTATGTGCTGGGTGGCCTCCTTCCCTACCCCTCCCTGAAGCTGCAGCTAGACAGCCAAAATCGGCCATCTAGCCAAAAATGCAGGGTAGCCAGAGCATGGAGGCAAGGCCCTGCATTGGCTACTCAGCAGCCTCCGACTTCAGAGGCTGCTGACTACCTCAGTAGGATTGCGCTGATTGAGATAACCTGGGATTGACAAAATTATATAACTTGTTTACTAAACATCCTTGTTATGTTTAGCAATTGAAGATTTTTCAAGACAAAGGAATGGAAAGAACACATGTAGGAATTAAGACAGTAGCACAAGATTTTTCCCCTCAAAGAAAAAATACCACTTTAAAATTCAAACTATTTATTTATTGTCCAGGTTTAGAAACAAAAGCAGGATCAGTGTTATATAAATACAGGTAAGTGCTCATGAATATCATTCAGAAATGTATCTTATAACTATCCCATGCTAGCAGTTTCATAAACATTAGCAGAAACTAATATTTCCAAATAAAAATAACCCCTCCCTTTTAAAATAGTATGCTCATTGGTTTTTTGGATTTTTATATCTAACACTACCATAAGACTATCTGGTGTCTGCTATTAGCATTCTAGAACAAGCAAGTTGTGTGACTCATAACTGCAGAGAAGCCAGCTGTTCTTAAGTCAAAAAAGCCAAGGCTAACCTATAAAAGGAAAAGGCACGCATTCAGTATTCAGAAGCTATACATACAACTACCTCTAGTAGAAAAACAAAAAGTAAATATGAGCAATGCAGTGCAATGACAACTAAATAATGGCCCAACACAGGATGCAGTTCTACTGCCTAAGCTAATCAGGTCTGGCCCTATAAGACCTTTGGGTGGGGGACCGCCTGGGAAACATATATAATCCTCTTTGGAGAAAGAGTGGGGTATTGAGTGTAATAAGTACTACTAATAATAAAAAACGACTGTTAGGCTAGGGCTTCAGAGACACGCATTCAAGTACTCCCTCAATAATGGCCTTTGGGAAATCAGCCTGAACTATGTATCTATCATAACTAGCATCACATCATCATTGTGAGAATTAATAGGAGTTGTGAAGCAGGGGTGAGTAGAAGGTAGATCCCAGAAGCCCCTGCCAGCATAGCCAATAGTCAAGAATGCTGGAAGTATGGTAAATCACTTTGCGCAGGATTACATAAACAAGCCACTAACTCATTCAAGAGACAAGGATCATAACCTGCCCCCCAAACAGACATGTACATTTAGCCAAAGGTCTTATAAAGAACCAGCTGCCTTGTGATTTAAAACTTTAAACATTTTTGTTTTGTAAAGTTTTTGAATAATTTTAGATATCTTTAAAAACAGGGTGGAATTGTTATGGATTTTTCCCCCTTCTTTTTAATTAATGTGTGATATTGTTCTAAAATTTAAAGTTGTACATCACCTTGGCACCTTCTGGGGGCCAAGAGATGTCCCGTACATAATTTCATAAATAAATATGGATAAAAATTATTATATTGCATTGACCTGGTTCACACGTAACAACCAAGAGTACTGGTAGAGTGTGGATTGTTGTTGAATTGCAGGTTGTCATTACATGTGAACCCTGCCTTGTGGTTAAACTATGGGTTGTTAACCATGAACAACCCAGAATTTACAACCCAACAACGAATGATGGGTTCTCTTCCTGGGTGGTTGATGTGTCAGGGTGGAAACTGAGCCCAGAGAGCCTCAGAGCAGTTTGGATTCTGAGGAGGAACAGCTATCCGTGGGAGAGGGGCCAGCTCATCCCTCACAGGCTCAGCACCTGGCAGAGATTCCTCCTGCCAGCATTCCAGAGATAGATAGCGACCCAGGTAGTGAGGGAATGCAGGAAGGGGGCTTCTTAGATGATCGACGCAGATGCAAAGAGCAACGAGTGATGGAGGGTGCGGAAAGGAGGCATAGCGCCCATTTGGCGCACAAGCAACGGCCGCCTCCCATGGACCCAAGGGAAAGAGGGAGGATCTCTCCCTAGCCCATAAGTTCTGGGTCTTCAAGTGACTCTCTTTCAAACGGGGATCAACTGACTACTTGAAGCTTAGGCTACCCTGCTGTTCCTTGCTTTAGTCGCTGGTGATTAGCATCTGAAAGAGTCATTAAGTTGTAAAAGGATTAAAGCTTTGAAAAGAAATCCTTTCATCTGTGTCTTGAGTTGGCTATTGGAATCTACTGGGAGAAGCCGCCAGAGTGCTCCTGACATCATGGTTAACAACCCAGAGTTGAACAAAAGGCAGGGTTTGCACGTAATGACAACCTATGATTCAACGACAACCCATACTCAACCCGTACTCTGGGTTGTCATCACTTGTGAACCAGGCCAATGCCTGGGTATTTCAATGCTTTTATAGTTGATTAGCTTTTATAGTTGATTAGTTCAAATGACTTCACAAATGCAAATGTAACAGGAAAACCCATTGCTGAAGTAGGAAAATGAACCAATGTGCTACAAGGCATAACAAAGCAATCCAGACAGCAGGAGGCTAAGCCAAGTACAGAATATTCCATTTGAAAAGGACCTCTGACAGGTTTAAAAATGTTGAAACAGATGGTAAGCAGTCCTTACTACTAGTATCCTGGCTTACTAAACCACCAATATTTGCTAAAATTAAGCCATATACAGACTCCAGAGGTTGAACTAAAAAGTGAAGCATACATATTTTTTTCCTTAAGGTTTCAAAAAAAGAAAAAAATATGAGCAGCTTATTTAATCATGAAGGCAAGTTGGAGTGCCTTTATTTGGAAATTATCAGTCTCCCTTACAAGCCAGCTTCTTTTCCAGCACTACCAAGCTTGCTGGAGCCAAGAAAACAAAGGCATGTATTGCTTTGTTAACATTGTGCTCCTGAACAATGGACAACCAACCACATACTACATAGGACAGAAGATCTCAGCTCTGGTTTTTACTTAATACCATGATCTGCAGAAATATCCAAATGTTTTAAGTGCAGTCAGATTGTATGATCCAGTTCACACATAATGGTGGCAATTCCTGGGTTGTTTAACCCAGGAATTGCCAAGGATAAGCACCATGCATGAGCCATTTCCTGTTTCAATTAACAACCCAGGGTTGTTTCATGACATGCAAACCCAGAACGTCTGGGTTGTTTATGGGTTAAACAATCCAAACTAAACCCAACAACAAACCATGAGCAAATTTGGGTTAACTCTGGGTTGCCTAACCCATAGTTTCTTGGTTTGCATATCACAAAACAAACCAGGAAATGGCTCACATGTGGTACTTGTTCCCAGCAATCCTGGTTTAAACAACCCAGGAATTGCCACCATTCTGTGTGAAGCAGGTGTATATTAGCTAGAAAAGAAATAACAGACTAGCAGCCACCAAAACACAGTACCAAGAATGTCAAGCAGAAGGCACCATGTGAAAAAAAACAATCTAGAGGGGAGTATCTGGGAAAAGTGGGCACATTTAGGGGACAGGTGGTACATGAACTTCCAGGGCATTTGGTAAAGTAAGGAACAGATGGGAAGGGAGTGCTGAAATGAAAAGCAAAGAAGGGCTGATTAGTTTTCAGGAGAGCATGAAAAAAAGAGAACAAAGCAAAATGCCTTTCTAGTGTTACGCTTCTATTTCTGTTAGCTGCCACAGGAATCTTTTGCAATTCGAAACAGAAAGGAAGCTGCACATGATACAGAAAAGAAACAAAGCAGGTAAGGTGATACATTTTATTGGGCCTATTTTTATGGGCAAGACTGTACAAGCTTGCAAACTTTAAGAGAAGAGGCGGTGGGGGGGAGTGTCCTTCATCCTCAATTGTCATATTTATATCTGGCCCTTCCTCCAAGTAGTTCAAGGGGTTATCCCATTTTATCCTCACAATAATCCTGTGAAGCAAGTTAGACAGAGATACCGCCTAAAGCAACCTAGTGAACTTCATGGCTGAGAATTTTAATCCTGGTTCCCAGGTCCAACATTCAAGTTACTTCAGTACAGCAGCTTTTTATCTCTCAGTAATGACAATGTATAATTGAGTTAAGAGTATATTCACTAAAGATCAAAATTCAGAAGGTCCACAATGTAAAGAAAAAGCAACTAATATGACATTTCCTGGTAACCAAAAGTGTAATGTCTAGTAGACGTCAAAATGTGTCAGTAACGTAAAACATCTAATGTACTGATTGTTTAACTCTGAAAAGAGTTTCTTTTGCATTACGTGTCCAGACTAATTAACTGTATAACAATTGCCACTGTTGTAACTGCTCATAAAGATTCGTACATTGAAGCCTTCGTATTCCAGGTACTATTGACCAAGACACTGGTCCATCAGAAGATGCCATTGTGCCTATTTTGAAAAACGATTGCAGAATAATATTGACCTTCTGTTTAAAAGGACAACTCTGCAACTCAAGAAGCTTAACTTTATTCACATCACTGTGTGTGGCTGGCAATCGTTACTCATCCACCCGATCAGTACCAAGCACTTGCCTGTATTTCTATCCTGGTGTGAGTATATCAGTGTGAAGAAGCCATTTTGTTTCACTCTTAATTCTAGAATTTGCATTGCTGATATCCAAGCAGTACCCTGCACAATACCAAACATTTGGAAAAACAACAACAGTCTTGTGGCAACTTACAGAATAAAAGTGGACCGTGTCCATGAAAGCTTATGCCATAGCAAATTTGTTATTAAGTCTTTAAGGTACCATAAGACTTTTCATGATGTTTTTGCTGCAACAGACTAACACAGCTACCCCTCTGGGAATTTATTTGGAAAGAAAACTACAGCTTCAACACAACAACTCTTAGTGTTAGAGGTCAGGTTTTGGTTTCAAACAGATTGCTAGCTTTTCTCCAACAGATGCAACCTTTATATACTATTAGGATTAGATGATTAAGGAATCCTAGATAAGTGGGCTCATTCTGTTAAAAAATTCATGCCCCAGCCATCTGAAACCCTCATTCCAATCCCTGCTTCTAGCACAACAGAAGCTGATAGAAAGTGAGATGTCACCAGCTTCACCCAATTGATAGGCTATTGACTCTTCCAGCCACATTTGCTGAACAAATCTATAAACACCCTTAATTTTCAGCATACTGTAACGGGAGATTTTCTTCAGGTTTTATCCAGAAGCCTGAAACAGGCCCATATATGAAGTTGCACATTGCTTCTTTTATTAGATTAGAAAAATCACAATTTGTTCACACTCATTTTACAGGTCTGAAGTCTTACACAAATGCCTCTTCACATGATAGCACACTCTCTCTCCCCAGTACAACACAAAGCACTCTACTTCTCCATCCAATGTAAGAGAAAAGAATGGCCTCTCAACTAGGAAGGTATGTAAGCTCCAACAAATGGAATGTTGATTACTTGGGAATATGTAATGACCTGGTAAGCTTCTACTTCAAAAGATCATGGTTTGGATCTAGATTTACACTGGATCAACTGCACTGATGGATGTGGACTTCCCGCTCCCTCCTTCCCATGCCAGCCCCTCCAACCCCCTAAAAATGCTACACAGGAAGACATCACACCCTGCTGAATTGGGTGAGCTGTGGGGTGGGAGGTAGGGGGAGCCCCCAAAATCAGGCAGAGGTGTCTTCCGCAAGTGGAGCCCTTCCTCTCACTGAAGGTCTCTTACTCTTGCAGAAGGCAGATCCTGGATCCAATCCAAGCACTTTTTCCTCAAATGAGAACTCAAGACAGACTGAATCTCTCAATGAATCTCAAAGTAATATAGAAACATTCAATCAGTGCTCTACAAGTCTGATTAGGTACAATTTCCAACAAATTCTTCATTAACTGTTCATATTTCTGACAGGGAAACAAGAAAACAAAAACCACCAACCCATGCAATTTTCAGCATTTAATTACCACATAAAATTAAATGTCTCAAATGTCTTTTGTAAATTCTTAAGTACTGCCAGCAATGTTTTTTATCCCAAAAGGGTGATGACCAGGGTGGGAGGGAATCTATTTGTAGAACAGCTGAATATGGAGAAAGCAGTAGTTATGGAGAACAAGTAATGCCATTTAAACTAAAAACAAAATCCCATTACTAGGATAGCCTAGAATTCTACAGAGGATGTAAATATAACTTTCTTGTCTACATGACAGTCAAGATTTTTTCAGCTCAATTCATGGGAGAACTGCTGTTACCAGACTGGATCACAACATGCCAATCCCCCAAAGCAGACACGAATTGTGCATAAAGGCAAATATTTTGTTTGATACAAGATCCAGCATACTTAAAAGCAATCCTGTGAACTGCATCTTGCTTCCTGCACTCTCCTTCTAGCTTCTGGACACTATATTATCTTTGGTCAAGTTGCATGGATGCTTCGCAGTTCTTGCAAAACACTTCCATGTCTCTGCATCCTTAAAAATTCTCTCAGATGCTAAACAATGCATGCAAAATGTGGCTGATAAATGTGGCTGATGTCAGAGCCCTTGCTTCTCTCACTCACTCCCAAGGGGCTAAACTATTACACCATAAAAGGTAAAGGTGTCCCCAACCAGTCGTGTCCGACTCGAGGGTGTGATGCTCATCTCCATATACACCATACATATGCTTTTTAGCCAGAATTTCTTCCAACAAATTCCAACTTTTTTCAGCTGGCTGTGTGATTTTTGTTATTTTAAATCATTGCATCAGGCCAACTTCATGATTAAACCTATTAAGATTGTGTTATTGTTTCTGGTTATTTTAAAATCATGGCAGAATTGAATACTAATTTCTCAGCACAAAACCATGCCCACCTGTGGATTTTTATGCATTTACTTGTATTTATCTATTTAAATATATAAGTAGGTGGAAAATAGAAAGAAGCTAAGTATCTTAGAATGTCTTTTGAGGCAGCCTCTTTAAATCCTGGGAAAGGGATCCTGAATCAAAGAGTTTAAGAGCACATTTTGACAAACCATTTGTAGCGTTGACCACTTTCAATCCTTCCAGCACTTAGAAGCCTATAATTCAAATCCTTCTTAGACAGAGAGTTATTTGCCTGTGGCCACCTAGTAAATCAAGATGTGTTTGGTATGTATAGCTGCTGCAGAGTAGATCCCAGCGAATGCAATACAAATTAAGATGGCATTTTCCCTACACCAATAGTAGATAAAGTATCACTTTAAGAAGTTATTTATCTAGACCAATAAGTTATATCACCTTATGTTCCATCAACTGCTTGTTTTTTTGTTTTTACCCTGATCTAAGACTAACACTACTATTTATTTGTGACACTTGTATATCGCTGTATCTAATACAACCCCTCAGCAGTTTGCAATATTAAAATACATTTAAATACATTATTAAAAACACAACATTAAAAAAACACTTCTAACTACAGTAAAAACAATTCAAGGAGCAGTAAAATGGAGCGGCGTGATTAATTTACTTACAGTCCAGGAAAGCATGGGTGAACAAGTGTGTCTTCAGGAGGCATTTAAAAATTGGCATATTTCCTGCCTTCTGAACTGCATGAGGGAGGGTTTTCCAGAGGGTGGGTGCCACTATAGAGAAGGCCCACCATCAGGATACTTTATGGAAACATTCCGTTTGTTTTGGAATTACCAGCAAGGCCTCCTCTGCTGATGTTAAAGTTCACCTGGGTTGGGTATGCATAAGGGAAAGCAGCCTGCTAGGTATCCCAGCCACAAGCTGTTTAGGGCTTTATATGACCATCACATAACCTTGAATATGGCTCGGTAGCTAACAGACAGCCAGTGCAGTTCTTTTAACACTAAATAGCACTGATTCTCAAACATTAAGGTGTAGTTATTAGAATCCAATTAATGCAGTCTCCTTCACATGAACAGGCTCTGCAACAGCGCAGTGTCTTGAGAATGCAGCCCTGAACTTTCACTTCTTATTTTTGTGTGTGTGGGGGGGTCATATAGAACAGATATAACCTCTGTTGTCTCATGTTGGGGGGTGGTTCAAGAACTGAGGAAAAATATGCAGCAGACAGAGCTGTTTTAGTCAAAAGCTGAATGTACAGAATTAGCCAGAATTCTGAAGCATAGGAGGCCCTAGGAAACTCAGTCCATTTCTTTTCACTTTCCCTTTTCGTTGACTTCACATGTGCACCTAACATGCAGAACCTGTGAGTTACCAAGGTTCCCCACCCAAAAAGGCACTCTCAGAAAGCTGGAGTATGTTAGCTGTGCTGAGAAGGGAAAACCCTGATTATTCCAATGTGTGCATGCAAGAAGCACTTGGGTATACATAAGGGATTCATTCCCAGAATTTTTGTCAGTATCTGCTTAAGGCGCAATCCTATAACTTGGAGGCTTATGAGCAGCCAGCGCAGAGCTGGAGGAGCAACAAAAGCCACTGCTGCCCCCACTGCTCCTCCTGCTCTGCAGTGTAGCTAGACGGGCTTTTACCCATCTAGCTGGGGTGTGTTGGAAGGTGAGGGAAGGAGGCAGGAGAGTCTGTGGGATAACTCATATCCTAGCCTCTCCAGTCCCCTCCCTTCCCAGCCCACCGAATCGCCCCCTCTAGCCTCTCTCTGACGTTGCTTTTCTTACCTCCGAGAGGGAGCCAGCACAGTTCTCTCTATGCTGGCTGTGAGGGGGAAAGGGTGGGGAGAGCTGATTCCTATCCCCGACCACAGATCCACGAATCCGAAGTATCTTGTACCCCACACACACTTTATAGGGGCCATAAGATTGTTCTCATCAGCTATCTTTCAGCAAGAAAAAGAGGTGGACTTCCAAAATCTACACAAGAATGTGATTCTTTCAGAAGTACCTTAAAATCAAGAAGACTGCATGCTCTGAATTAAGCTATCAGGGCTTTTTTTGTATTCTAGGCAATGTATTCAATTTTGTATTCTTATTTCCTGTATTGTGTACAACGTTTACAATTTTGAAGAATTACACAAACACTCCCTGCTCATCTCAGGCCATGTCTAAGGTTGCTAAAAAAATATTACATTAGGAACAATCTGTGCTAGCACCAAACAATGTAAGGCCCACAAAACACATGCCGAGATAGTTGCACAGCCCGAACTTCATGAAAAAACCTTGAAATCTTCATGGCTGTGATGATAGGCTTGAATATATGACAGCACTAAATTTATGCTACTTTTCAATATTGTATTGTCTATGCCCATACATTATTCTCAAGAACTAAATTATGAACTGATCTTGACTATCGAGGGTGGGCAGTTACAAGGGCTCTTAGACACTCTTAGCTAGCTGACTCAAAACCAGATACAGGACTCATCCATTACAAATTACCTAGTGCCTACCACACTGATGGCATGCTACATCATGCCAATAAAATGTATAGATTCAAAATACCATAGAATCATGGAGTTGGAAGGAGAAATTTAGACCACATCCAACCCCTTGCTCAGTGCAGGAATCCAGTTTAAAGCCTCCCTGATTGATGTCTGTCTAGTCTCTGCTTGAAGACCTCCAGAAACAGAGAGCCCACCACCTCCCTAGGCAGTTGGTTCTATTCTGACAGTTCTGACTGACCATTAGGAAAATTTTCCTGATGTACAACCGTAATCTGCTTTCCTGTAACTTAAACCCATTATTTTGTCCTACAGTCCTGGACGACAGAGAACAGGTTGCAGCCCTCTGTGTCACAACCTTTGAGGTACTTAAAAAGTGCTATCATATCTCAGCCTTTTCTTCTCAAGGCTAAACATACCCAGTTCCTTCCATCGTTCTTTGTAGGATTTTGTTTCTAGTCCCCTGATCATCTTTCTTTCCCTTCTCTGAATTTGTTCCAATTTATCTGACTCCTTAAGGTGTGGTGTCCAGTACCGGACACAATATTTGAGGTGAGGTCTGACCAGAACAGAGCGCAATATGAACTTGTCCATCTCCTGATATATTCTCCAAAGTGGCCCATTGTGCTGAACCATTTCCTTGCCCGTAATGTGGGCTATGCTTCAGCAACTGTGTACTTTTCACATAGCCCACGATTTGTCCTTCTGTGCTAACAAGCAGAGACAAGATCTCTTCTGTCAGTCTACGAGAACATGCAGTTTTCATTTTGATTTATTTTGCATAAGAACTCTATTGCTTTAAAAGAAACTCCATGGCCTGAAGGTTAAAGGTATTCCAAGTTTGACAGGTTTTCTTCAACTGGGAACTAAGAAAAGTTGTACGAACCTGAGGAGGAATATATTTCCCTCTAGCAGCAGTACCTAACCAACAACATGGCACCACTTTCTCCACAGACAACAAAAAGGTAGACCTTTGGGAATGAAAGAAGGACCCGAGCACAAGCCATTTGTTACTTTATCATTAATACTATTTAAAAAGGTATATTTCTATTATTTAATAATTTTACAAACATGACAGTGAACTGTCTTCAGCATTTCAAAACATTAAAATCTTCCAATAAAGTTTCATGACAAAGGAAGGAAATTCCTCTAATGAAGCTATTTGATTACAGCAATATAAGATTTCAATTTCAATACAAGATTTCAAACCCTATGAACAGATGCTGTGCAGATTCCAAGAGCCAGTTGAGGTACCCAACTCTGGTATAACAAAAGAAACTACTTGGAAAATATCTGACATTTACATTTCTGAAACATGCTCAAAATGGTGCAATCATGTTATAATTTTATCAAGTACATCTCCAGTCAGGATTCCATTGCTGAAAAACTGCAGCATGACTAACACAGCTCCATTATAAAAGGCAATGTAACCTAGCACTTGTTAGTAGTCAGTGCCACACTGGACTGAGTTTCCATGACAACCAGGGGAAAAAAATATATAAAGCAAACTACAGTTAAGCGAAAATTATACTCCATGACAATACATGCAAAAGGCAGGAAACATGGCTCCTGATGGAACACTTCAATATACACCTTGCACATTAACAGAAGAGAAAAATAACAATTACAATCATTTTCATGAGGTATTTAACAACCATTGTTCTTCCCCTTCATTTGGTACAAACACCCCTTAAGTCCCAAAAACTCAAGGAAATAAAAACATTTAAACTTGCAATACTCCAAGATGTTGCTGCCATCTTTTAAATTGCCATTAAAAAGAATATGTGATTTGGATATTTTGAGTAGATTTTACTGCTATAGACAACGGCTGCTGAAAATGCTTGTAATTTGCTTCCCAGGAGAACACATGGCTTTGAATTAGATGTTAAGATTTTCTGAATTTTGAAATAATTTTCGCTGGAACCAGAAGACATTGTTTTCATTGTTCAAGGACTTGCACTTTGAATAGCTCCTCCTTACAGAGTCGAGGCTGTATAAAAACTCAAGTATTCCACAAAGAAAAAAAATTATCACACAATAGTGGACCAGTTCTGTCAATTACACTGACATGTTAAGACAGCCAGAAACTTATGGCAAGGTCATATAGTCAAACTATTCATCCACAATTTTGTTCAGATTATCAACTGATAAATGTGACTGTAACAGTTTGCAATCCTTTGTGTATTTGTAACTTTTTAAAATCCTGCTCTTAAATCCCATGAAGGTGCCCAGAGCAACTCACAAAAGTATCAAAACAAATTTAAAAAGAACTCATAAAAACATTTTAACAGTAGAACAGAATAAATAAAGCTAAAGCTAAAGCTAATATATGAATACTGTATTCACCTCAAATACTGTGTCCAGTTCTGGATAACACACCTATTAAAACAAAAACTCAAGGCAAATGAAAAGGGCAAATGAAAAAGGTCTCTACCTGCTATCAAAAGAACAAAATCAGCGCTAGGCAAGCCTCCCTGGGGAGGGCATTCACAAAAGGGGGCACCAACACCAAAAAGGCCTACCTCCAAAGGCAGGAGGAGCCAAAGATGGGCTCAGAAAAATATCTTGACAACCAGGTAGATTTGTGTGGGAGCAAGCAGTCCTTAAGGTACACTGGCCCTATCAAACGGGGCATTAAAGATCAAGACTAGCACTCTGAATGGTGTCCAGAAATGAGCCGAGAACCAGTGTAGCTGGTTTAAAACTGGAAAGAAATGTTCCATCTGCCCAGTCCCAGGAAGTGATCTAATTGCAGCGTTTTGTACCAACTGGTTCCAAACCATTTTTAAGGGCAGTCCTATGCACAACACATTGCAGTAGTCTAAACAGGATGTTACCAGAGCATAGATAAGTACAGGCAGACTCACTCTATGCTGGAGAGGACACAGCTGGCAAGCCAGTCTTAACTAGTAAAAGATGCGTCAACTAGTAAAAGATGCGTCAACATCTTAAGCGGGGAGTGCAATCCTATCCACAACAGGCTAAAAATCACTCTCTGGTCAGATGAACAACCCAACCAACAGTATCTCCATCTTATCTGGATTGGGCTTCAGTTTACTGGCCCTCATCCAGTCCATTACTGATTTCAGACATCAGCACTTCCACAACTAAAATGTGCATATGGATGTGTCATTTGTCTAATCCTCACTACTGATGGAGTTTTTCCATATGCATTTATTTGGGTAAAATGAAGCTGCTGTTGCACATCACAAGGGGAAACCTTATGAAAAGATGATTTACACACACACACACACACCATGAACTGTTTTCCATATAGAACTGTCACTATTCAAATGAATATTATGTTGCTCACTTTAATCACACTGTCCATGTAGTTTAAGTATTTCTAGGCTGCTTTTCAGAGCCATGCCCTCACAAAAGAGCATATGTAACAGACCCAGTTAAACAAAAATTGCAGTCACAAATATTTGAAAGCAGCTCTAAGTCACAAAACACTTTTAGGAGAAGATTTCAGTCTCTCATACTGCTGGCTGCAAATAGTTCAACCATTTTAAGGAGCACTGTGAGGGGAGTATTAAATATTCTTGCCAAACATGTTCAGGAAACTAGTAGCACCTTGAACCCAATGACATGCACTCCTATCTTCCTTCCCCCCTGCATGAGTCATCAGGACTGTAACTGTTTATTATACTGGAAGAGCTTCATTGAACTTAAGAAATCTACCCCACCCCATCTATAAAGCTGTTCAGAGGACAACACCAGGAGCATATTATCATCCACAAAGCTTAATGTTTAAGCACAGTAACTTCAGTTTACTCCACTGGAGAGTAGTAGTTAAGATAGGTGTCTGCAGCATTATTTCACTAATATAAACATATAGAAGGAGGAGGAGCAGTAGTTCTGCAGTACAATTCACTCTGAAAAGCAAACCTTACATAATGATGCATGTGTTCGGGCGGCTCCACCAGATGTCTCATAAGTACCGCTCCCTGCAGTCTCAACCTTAGCAGTGTCTTAAGATACATCTAGTTGCTCAGAAAACATCCCCATGTTAACACAGGAAGAGCCATACTGGATCAGATCACAGGTCCATCTAGTCCAGCATTCTGTTCACACAGCGGCCAACCAGCTGTCTGTGGGAAACCTACAAGTAGGACATGAGAGCAACAGCACCTTCCTGCCCATGCTCCCCAGGAACTGCTGTACACTGGAATACTGCCTCTGATGCTGGAGGCAGCATATACTGATCAGAACTAGTACCCATTGACAGCCTTATCCTCCATGTTCTCTTACAAATTATATTTAAAAGTCTGAGCCTAACTCCTACCAAGAAAACACACACACACGCTTTCAACACTGTCAGAACTGTCACACCAGGACAGTATGATATTGTCAGTACTGGTGTTCTACAATCACTTCCTTCTGGCATACTCCTTCCTGGGTAAACTTTGTTTCCAGCTTGCTAAGAACATGGTCATATTTTTTGCATGTTCAAAATGACTCCCTGCTTTTCTTCCCAAAACAAATAGAGCCTGTACTAATCTAGGTTGGTAAGGAGACAGCTTGGCTTCACGTGGCAAAAGAATACTCCTTTTTAAATGTGTTAAAGGTTGCTAGACTGACTACTGTACACAAAAATAAATACTCTTAAGAGCTTGATCATGTGATGCAGTACTCTTGCTGCCAGAGGGCTTAGGGGCCCACGGTTGGCAGGACACTTAGTGCCAAAGCCAAGACTGAACCCAGCCACAGTACTCATTTCCTTGTCCCAATACAGTACAAACGTGCTTCATTAAGGGCATCATGCAGGGAGGGGGTAGATCACGACTGAATCAAGCAAAGCCTAAATTAACCTTTCATGCTACCCCTGGAATGTGATGCAGACCCTTGCCACTCAGAGAGACACAGCATTGCTACAATTATTGTAGATCAATAGGATCAGGCCACCTGATACTGAATACAGATATTTGATCTTGGTACTATGCTACAGGAGGAACCCAACCAGAGCAGAATCTTTAAGTTGTAGATCCATATTTACATAGCACTGTTGGCTGCCTGAAAAGTGTGGTTCACAACCATAGCTGATATTCAAAAGTCTAATCTCAAAAGCTTTTTAAAAGAGAGACCAAGAAGGGCATTTTCAGTTGAAGTCCCATAATAATGCTTAAAATATCAGATTCCTAAATATGCAATTAGCAATCTATGAAAAAATAGCTTTCTGAAATTAAAAGCTCTAAGCTGTTCGCTAAAAATAATTGGTGCAAGATAAGTAAATGAAATGCATGTACATTTCATACCTTTTAAGTCATGGGATAACATATTACTAGGGTTTGGACATAAAAACCAGAAAGTTAAATATCAGCAGAAAGTAACAGTGCAAACCAATGACCACCCATAAAATCTCTGCAATGAAACTTGTATTGTGCCATCACCTATATCTGGGTGCTTCAGAGTTCAAATTGGATACCTTTAAATGAGACGGAGCCTTCCTTACAATTAACTACAGAAGCACCTCCAGCACCAGAAATACCCATGGCTTGGGGAAGGACGAAGAGGGGCAGAAAGTGATGCTGGTCCTGATTCAGTATAGGAAACACCTGGCCTCTGCCAGCAACACATTCAAACAGGCTAAAAAAGTAATTGTTGGTAGTGTCGGAAATCAGGATTCATTTGCTTAGTTCTAGCAAGCATTGGTTTGATTCAGGAAGCAGGAGAAGCAGAGTAGACGTTTAGAACTGGTCTAGTTACTTACTACAGAGAAGCCACTGAATTTATTACAATTGCATACCTGCCTTCCACCCACTGCTGCATGCCACAACCAGAGATCACTCACCACGAAGGGGGGGACCTGTTTTCAGTAACCCTTCTTTGACAAATCTAATATGCAGCCCAGTCAACTCAAATTTTATAGTAAACTCAGAGCAACCAATTTCCAGAAAATATTTATAAGGTCTGTTAAAAGTAGACTTACAAATATAAGACCAGTTTGAAAATCTTTGACATTTTTAGAACACACAAGGCTATCATATCTTAGTAGTAATAGACACAGATCTACACAGAGCAACCTTGAATGTATAATCCCATCTAACTGAAAATGAAAACTAGAGCAGAACACAGCATGTCTTGCCATGAAGTAAATCAATCCTTTATGATATGCTTAAGTCATCCACTGTCCTGAAATGTACGTAAGGCGTTGGAGACTGCTTTTCAGCAAGCAATATGGTAACTATCGTGAAAAACAAGACAACCTCTGGAGATAAGGTTATCAATGACTACTGGTCATGATGGCTATATGATACCTCCAAGATCAGAGGCAGCATGCCTCCGAATACCAGTTGCTGGGGAACAACAACCAGGAGAGGGATACTGCCCTTACGTTCTGTTTATGGGCTTCCCATAGGCATCTTGTTGGCCCCTGTGAGTAACAGGATACTAGACTAGAGGCAGATCTTATGTTCTTATGGGTCTTAATATGCAGATTATCCATAGAGCATCCTCCATGACAAGTCCTTTCACTATTTCCATGCTGTTCCCCCCCACACACACAAAACCCCACGAGTTTTGTACATTTCCTCCAAAGCTATTTACAGAATAATATACACCACACTGCTAAGAGATGGTCCTATATGGGTTGTCATTTTATATAAACTATGAGCGAGGCAGAGTTGTGAATAGACTCATGCATTTAAATTTAGAAAAAGAGTTCTCAATTATATCAGCATATCTATAATGTTAAGCACACCTTTCAGTAAAGCCAATCAGTAAGTTGATTAGCAATTTCTTCTCTTTCACTAATCTTGGACAGAAAATATCTTAGTGCTTTTAAAAGTGGTGTGATGTCCACAATTAGCTTTTGGTGCATCTCCAGTTAACAAAGAATAACTTCGGAACAATCACTGGAACATCCTCCATTCTTCCACACCCCTAACTATGAGCTTCAGTTAAAACGTAGGGAGCTCGCAAGTAATGATTACCATAATTGTTAGTCATGGTTAGTTGGAGCTGCGCAGGAGCAAGTGAGTGCGCTGCCTCAAGACTGCTCACAGTTTCCACGGTTTAGCTAACAAGCCAAGAACAACCATTCCTGGCTTGTTTGCTGCCGCGTCCAAACCCAAAATGCTGGGTTGCTGAGGGACAAACAACCCAGAGTTTTAACCCAACAACAACCCATGGATTGTTGTTACGTGCAAACCAGATCACAGTGTGCTTAATGACTGGGTTTTAGTAGCTGCATACTGTCCTAAATAAAAAGCCACTTCATTCTATTTCTTAGAACTAGGCCAACTGCTCAGAGGTTGAAAGGCACCAGCACTATTAGCAAGCTATGGGAAATAGCTCCATCTTGAGTCATTCCAATCTGGATTCAGGCCTGGTTGCAGGATGGAATTAGCCTGAGTTGCCCTGATGGATGACCTTCAAGAAAGGGGAAGTGTGCCCCTGTTAATTCTTCTGGACCAGCTCCATGAGTTGGGAGCACCGTTTTACAGTAGTTCAATGCTTAATCATGGAGTCGGGCATAGAATCATAGGATAGTAGGGTTGGAAGGAGCCTATAAGACCATGGAGACCAACCCCCTGCTCAATGCAGGAATCTAAGGGTCGGTTCCAGAGAAAATTGGGTGACGGTCCCTTGGTCCCCTAACAGTTCAACTGTGGGGTGCCACAGAGCATTATTCTGCCCCCAATGCTGTTTAACATTTATATGAATTACTGGGAGCAGTTATTAGGAGATTTGGGTCAAGGTATCAGCGGCAGCTGAAGATACTCTGCTCTATTTCTCTGTAACATCTGAATCAAGAGACCCCACTGCACATTGTGAACCGGTGCCTGGATGCCGTTATGGACTGGATTAGGGCTAATAATCTGAAGCTGAATCCTGACAGGGCAGAGACACTATGGGTGAATGATTCCCAGGTTTGGGAATTGGGTTGTTTACCTGTTTTAAATGGGATTGAGCTCCCTCTTAATGAACAGGTCTATAGTTTGGGCATGCTCCTGGATCCATCTTTGTCACTACAGGCCCAAGTGGTTCGGAGCATTCATTACCAGCTTTGGCTGAGGCACCAACTACACCCATTTCTAGATAGGGATAGCCTAACCACCATGATCCATGCACTGGTAACCTCACAATCAGACTACTTTAACAAACTCTATGTGGGGCTGTCCTTGCACCTGGTTTGGAAACTGCAGCTAGTGGAGAATGCAACAGCTAGGATGCTCACTGGAGCATCTAGGGATACATATTTTTTGTGCATTTTTGTGAACCACCCAGAGAGTTTCAGCTATTGGGCGGTATATAAATGAAATAAATAAATAAATAAAATGTCAGTGTTAAAAGAAGTACACTGGCTGACTAGCTACCAAGCCATGTTCAAGGTCTTTTTGTTGACATACAAAGCCCTAAACAACTTGGGACCTAACTCACAGTCTTCTCCTATATAGACCCAGTCGACCCCTGAAAACTTCTGAGGAGGCCTTATTGGTTGTTCCATAACCAATGGAAAATTGCCAGGTCATACCACGTAAGTGGGCCTTCTCAGTGGTGGTACCCACTCTCTGGAATATTCTCCCGCATGTAGTTCAAGAGGCAGAAATGGTGGGTAGTTTTTCTTAATTTGTTTGACTTGTACTTGTAGGTGCTTGAGTGTGAGATGCAGAACCAGCTGTAGTTGCTGAAGGAATGGTGCTGGTTGCTAAAAAATACTCTGCCATGTGTAGTTCGAGAGTCAGAAATGGTGGCTAGTTTTAAAGGCCTCTTGAAAACACACTTGTTCATACAGGCTTTTCCTGACCTGTGAGGGACTCTGCTACTACCCTGTGGTGTAATGTTTTTAATGTTTTAGTTATGTATTATTTTTATCTTGTTTATATATTGTATTTTATTGTGAACCACTTAGAGATTTTAATATATTAATTGGTATAAAGGTATTATAATGAATAAATAAAATAGCCAGGCACTCCACTCCAAAATGTGGAGTTTTTCTTTCTCCACTACATAAACAAATGCAAATCTTACATGGTAACTTCCTCCAGATGCTAACATTAGTCTCCATATCTGAAAAAGGATATAAACAAGTATCACTATTGTATTTCCTAGTCATAATGCAAGTCCAAGAGCATTGCTCAAAACAAGGGTTGTTTTTCTCACCTCCATACTGGAGGAAAAGCCCGATTCATTCCTGGCATTTAACTTCATCTTTTTTCCAGCAGAATCTTCCAAAGTTGGATTTTCTACATTAAAAACCTGTTAGCCACCAAGATAAAATTCTGCCTTTAACAATGAGTGGAGATCAACAGCATTAACCTGATAGCCTTTTAAAGAAATTTGGACAGTTTGATTATTTTATAAAGCCCTGCATTATTAAGCAATTGAAAAATATCTGCATTTAAAGCTAGTAAACAGACTGTATGAAGAGATAATTTTGCTTTAACAAACAGACTCTTCTTAACTTTCTTTAAAGAGGCAAAAACTGCCTACAGACTTCTTGAAGATAAATAATTCAGAATATAAATGCCAAGGGCAGTGCAGCAAACTGATGGCAGATGGCAGGGACAACACTGACAGTAGTGTGTGTCTCACATCTCTACCTGAAAGTGACTGCAAACCTGAAATGAGAGAATGGGGAGAAAATACTGAGCTCCAAAATTCTCTCTCAGCTATTGTTTGAGAGAGACTGTTACACATTTTTAATGTTTATGAGGAAATGCCTGCTAAACCCCCAAACCTGTCCATTTCTGGTCTATACGTACACTTATTATGCTGAACAGACTCACATAATGAGCTAAAAAGGGATCAGAGCTTGCTAGAAAATTGACAGATTTTGGTATTGCTCAGTCTGTGAACTAACTTTAATGAACTTGCAAGGTTTATCAAAGAGGATGCTGGTTTCTTCTATACCTAAGACTTGTAAAATAACTGCAACACCAAGAAAAGAAAAAAATGAAAATTAGATCTAAACTATTCACAATGTGAAATATAACTCTCAAGAGGTGATAGTTTCCTAACTCTATAAGGCAACTTAAATATAATTAAGGTGTTCACACAATTTTTGGAACAGTCATTAGTTTTGTTTAACTAAAGGTCATAACAAAAGCCTTGGAAATGATCATATACAGAGGATATAATGGTGCCATAGATTTATAAAATGGCCAGATCTGGCCTTGCTATTTGACTTCCAGTATTTTCTTCTATGATAACAAGTCCCACCAGCATATTTACCAAGTCTTCGATTTTGGGGGGAAGTATAGCCAAAAAACATAGCATGACATACTACGGAAACAAGCTACTGGAACACCTTTTTCCACTCTGGCAAACACTTGTTATTCTTTGCCTACCTAAAATCTGAGAAAATTATGAGGAGAATTAAAATGGCATGGGACTTTATACATGGAATATCTGCACTGCTGGTAACCAAAGACCCACCATTATTTGTGGTGTTTCCCTTTTCGCTTCTAATTCCTTTGAAGAATATGCATACACAGAAGACAAATAAGAAAACAGCTCTATTAAGGGAAAATCTGATGGATTTATCTTGAATAGCTCACTATGAGGTATATCTTGAGAACAGTTGGACACTTCCATGCATCAGGTACACTGATCTGATCCACACAGCTACAATCCTATGCACACTTGTGTGGGAGAAACCCCAGTGAACAAAGTGGGACTTCCTTCCTTCCAACTAAACATTAATAGTATCAGACTGCATGTTAAGTTTAGTATATTTGCCAAGATTCACAAGGTGGATAGCAAATCGACATTACCCACAGCTAGTTGGCAACAGTGAATGTAGATACCTCTGACTTTAACAAAATCAATTAAAGGTTACAATTCTAAATGTATACTCAAATTCAACTAAAATCAATTCTGACATTTACTTTGAAGTGAGTATTTATGACTGGGACCTTAGGTTATTTCACAAATACATAATATCCACAAGTTCTTAATATAAAGTTATATTTAATAATTTGTCACACCTGGGACCTTGCTGTCTCATGATCAGACATCCACCCTCTGGAACTACCCCAGTATGTTGACTGCACCAGCAGAGGATCCTCTGGCACAAGCCTTCATTCGGATCCACCTCAGGTCTGAAACTGGACTACTGTGACCCAGCTGGTAAGCAACTACTTTTCCTGGATGGCCACTCTGAGAACTGAGGCATGGCAGGCAACTGTCTCAATCCCGCCCCCCTCATTAAAAGTGATATGTATTAAGTTCTTTACCACAACACCATGTTCCCCACATCTCTTCAAAATCTAGGCTGGTAACTTGACCAGTAGCATCCTCCAGAGTGCAGATTTAACCCATGGGCCTCCAATTGCTAACTATTAGTATTTACACTTCAGAATTAGCTTTATTATCTAATGCTTGGGTGGGCAACTTCTGGCCCTCCAGGCATTGTTGGACTGAAGTTCCCCTCACCTGTCACTATTGGATATGTTGGCTAGGACTGATGGGATTTGCAATCTAACATCATCTGTCACACGTTGCACACCCCTAATCTAATGTTAGAATTTGTTTTAACATTCTACCTGTCAGCCCAATGTATTTTTGTCTTGCTTCCTCTTATCTTCCTTTCTGATGATTCCTATCGTGGCCTATGCACTTGTCTTCCTATACCAAATTCCACTCTCCATGGAGTGGGCTTCAGGTTGCACCTTGATTCAGACTGCTGGCTTGTTCTGAGCTAGGCTCATTGGACCTAATGTGAGAGCAACTTAACATGCCATTGACGTCTGAGTTGCCTATCCTCTCTTCCTTTCTGACGGTTTTCCTATCATAAGGATAATAATGCCATTCAGGATTAGAGATGGAAAATTTCCAGAAATTTTGAAGCCATGGGGGCAAAAAAAAATTGTCTTGGGGGGTGTGTGTGGAAATTTTGGGGGAAAATTAAATAAAAAGCAATACTTATTTTCTTTAGAGTTCTTTAATAGATCTAAAGTCACTTCGTTGCTTTGGGACAGCCTTTCCCAACCTGGCGCCCTCCAGATATTTTGGAATTCAGCTCCCCATCAGCCTCAGACAGCATGGCCAATGATCAGGAATGCTGGACACTACAACCCAAAACATCTGGAGGGCACCAGGTTGAGGAGGGCCGCTTTAGGAAAGTTACTTATTACTTGGTTTGGTCATAAAATTATACTTTAAAACTTTTTAAATAAACTAATTTAGTAAATATGTAATTATTGTCTGAATAAACTATGCTGTTAAATTTAGTATACCAAACATGATAATTTTATGAGCAAACCAAGTTATATATAACATATTTTAGATTCCTATTGAATGTCTGAATCATCCTAGAAGCCAGAAGAAGCAGGAAGAACTAGAGGCAAAGGAAGACTAGTGTACAGCATCTACTCCTATTTGTAAGAAAGCTTAGGGAACTTCCTAAACCTGTTCGTGTTTGTGGGCTGAAGCTTAGGAAAATCTGATATGAAGACAAAGCTATCAAGATTTTATTTAGCTGGGAAAGACTCCGCTTAGGAATGGTAAGCAACCATATTTAATTTAAGAACTTTAAGAAATCTCAAACTATTATTTTAAGAGTGACATGTTATTCACTTTTGTAAATAATTTCTCTTAATTAACATTTTTTTTGTTATTTTGAAAGGTGGTCTATAGTGGTAGCATCAATTCCATGCCTACACCATAGAAACTAGGCTACTGAGTTTCTTTTAGGTAGAAAGGGTTTATTCTAGTGGCAGCAGTTAAAACGTTTTATAGATGAGGCAGCATTTCCTAGTGGAGAGGTCTGACTGAGAAGTTTATTAAAAACTGTGGCAGTGAGTTCTATAGACCTAAGCCTCAAAGTTAATTAAAAAAAAAAAGAAAAGAAACATAGGTAGGATAACCCACATGCTGTTCCATCGCATCTGGTGACAATGGCAGGATAACCCACAGTGTTCTTTCACACGTGGGTTTTAGAGTAAAACTACAGCATCTAACCAGAGCAAGCCCAGAAACACAGGACTCTGTAGAACAAACCCAAACTATTAAGAATGCACATTTTCTTCCATATTATGATGTGGTGACTCTACTCACATGTTGGGAAACTGAGCATGACTTGGAGCATCCCTAAATGTCTGTCACTTTAGATCAATACTTTTAATACGGAATGGAAGAAATAATTATGCTGGGAATCTTACAGAGAAGATTAAAAAAACATTTTCCCCAAGCTTCATTATTTCTAGACAGTTTACATCTGTAGAGTTTCTACAAAAGTCTTCTTGTTGCACAGTATTAATAAATAATTTTGTAGGGAGTAAAGGCTGGGTAACAATATATGAACACCTTGTCTTAAATTCTAAAAGAAAATATTTCATAACTGAAATCTGTTCAATTTTTCAGAAAAAAAACCAGAAATGGTCCTTGGAGAAAAATGGGAGAAAACTTTTCTTCCTAATTTTTCCAAGCCTTCACACCTCTATTCAGGAATCAGAATGTGGTTTTAACTGTGTTCTCAGAAGCTGAAGCACTGCCCTCAATTCAGTAAACTCAAGTCAAGATTACATGTTCTGATTCAAATATCAATAAATCTGGGCAATACATGCATTTTTGATAGGTTGCCCCTGAAGTCATTATTAAATTGTTAATTATTAAATTACTTCAATAGTCACAACATCCTAGTAAAAAATCCTTTGGGGAAAGATCCCTGCTGCCTTCAGTGCCTACTCCAAGCAGCAAAATATACCAAAATCATTAATACATCTTTTTTTCACTGAACCATACCCAAGAAAGTCTTCCCAATAAAAATATTGCATTTAACATAACATGGAGAACTGGCACAAGCAGTTTTATTCTTAAAAATGCTACAGATATAATTTTATTTAAACTTGACAGTACAGATTTTTTTATTTCACTACCAGTTCAGCAGCCATAAGCATTCATACCATGTTCATCCCTGCAGCTTCAGTCTTAACATATGCGACTGTTCGATATAGCAGTTTGCTCGATATAGCAGTTTCTCTCATGGCTGCCTGCTCCCCTTAACATGAAAGGCTTATGGCTAAAATCAGTCATTTTACCTATAGCAGTGCACAAAAACTCAGACTTTTAACCTATGTTTGCAAACTACATGGAAATTTATTTTACAGGAAATAAATACCTAACCTTGAAATATTTACACTTATTTGCAGAAATGTTATAATTATATGGTTCAAACAAATACGACTGGCTATATAAACTCTGGTTTACTGAAAAAGAAAAGACTGCTGGTACAGTATGATTAACACAACTCGACTAAGCAGACTCTCACTAGAGGAACATTTGCCTTCTCGGCTGAACAGAAGCCTACTACAATATCAAAGCAGAAAAGAGAAGCATAAAAAAAGAACTATGTTATGTTCTGAACAGCAAAGAAAAAAAGCCTCCACATTGATTCCTTTAAAGCAAAATTTAAAAATAAAGGTTTTGAATTTGTGTGTGCTTGGAAAACTTACCTAGTTTTTTAAAGGTACAGGCCTGAAATAATCAGAATACTGTAATAACAGAATGAAAAAGAAGCCCATTCTTGTAAGCCATCCTTGCGATCTTCAAGGAATTCTATAATCTCAAGATCAGCAAAGTGGAATATATTCCAACTGAACCAATTCTGAAAACCCCAATCCTGAAAATATTGTGAGTCTCCTTTCAAGTAATTTAATATTTGCCTGAAACAAGTAAAGCACTTTTACGCATCTGTACTGCCATAGGGACAGAGCTACACATGCCGGTGTTATACAGCTGTCCGACGATATTACACACACAGAGCTCTCTCATTCTCTACTAGCATATCTTGTACCTGCCTTACCCAAACAGATATAAAATGTATTGTCAACCTCAGTCTCAGAAGGAGCCCTACATCTGCACAGCCTGGCCTTGACAATTCTCTGTATTTAGTCCTTGAGCACAGAACAGTAATATACGATGTGTGAAACTACACACCTATGAGCTATAAGAATTTTGGCATGTATGTGCACTTCTGGGGGGGGAGGATAGCCCACAAACTCCTAAGCACCATCACCAGCATAACATAGAATCACTTGCAGTGTGCTGTTAATTTAAGCTTTTAATGAAGGCACTCTTGGCAACTTCTGGTGACTAAAAATTGCTTCTAGGAGTCCAAGCATGTCCCCTCTGCCATAGGGATAGAGCTGCGAAAGCAGGTGCCACTACAGTGCCCACCTATGACAGATCTCTCATCCACACTTCTGGCCTCAAAGAGCTACTAGTGCTTTCCCAAGCTCAGCCTCCATTGCCCTGTTTAACCAGTTTGGCTGGTTAACTGTTTAAGAGCAGAGGGACGTTTGAGAGAACCATGTGAGCAGTAAACACTGGGCTGCACTTCACAGGCTGCCTATGTTGCTCTATCCCTGCTGCCCAGAGAATTCTAACCTAAGACCACCTGCAATATTCGCAAGATTATCTGTAATGGCATAAGTCCAGCATCAGCAGCCTTGTAGGAAAAACAAGTCCTATACCTTTTCTCATTCTGACCACAAAACCCTACTTCAGGGCTCTCAAAAGTATTTAACATGGAATATAAAGAACTTCCCCAATCAAAGAATGGACCTTATTTTTCAACCACGCTTACCCATTAAAAGCCTCCCAAAGCAACCTACTTTAGGAATTCCCTTTCACAGCAACACTGGGAGCCATTTCATTGTAATTATCCACACTCCCCTTTTTAATCAAAATAACTTCAGCTATAAACAATTAAAATCCATTAAAAAATCAACATCCCTGTCTATGTTTTCAGAGAGTGTTTGTCTGAGGAAACGGAACAACTGACAACACTGAGGCCATGATGAAAAATTCACAACGTACTGTCACCTGGAAAAACTAAGAAGCAAAATCACCATCTCCCATCACGGTTGAACTAATTCTAGGAATTACAGCACAAAATTTTCAAACACCAATGTGATAATCCTGTAGACTGATTTTACTACCATCTTTGTGTCTCCCTGCCTGGGCTATTCTGTCCATATACAATTTCTAGAACAATCCCCAGAGATGGATGCATTTGGTTTTAAAAGACAGTGACTGATCTGCTCACTCTCTATAAGGCTAGGTTCCTGGTGACAAGGGAGATCTGTGTACAAAACGGAGGAGGGGAGGAAGAGGGGACAGAAGTTCCTTCCTGAAACTGAATATCAAAACAGAGCCACAACTAGAAGCCGATCTGAACACATCAACCCTTGTGTCTCAATGAACAGCCTGATTTTCAATCCACACGCACTCATCCCTCACAAGACAGCTGCTTTCTCTGGGAAAAGGGCAGAGGGCATTGGAGGGCTCAGCTCCTCCAAGCTTCTTGGGAGGGTGGGGGGAGAGAAACGATTTGCCTTTCTAAACATGTAATCAATCCTCTTTCTTTAGAGACTAGGTTATGTGGGGGGGGGGAGGTCTTAAATTCTGTTTGGAGACATACAGCTGCTTTTTATTTCTTGGTTTAAAATAAAGGAAAGGGAAGGCAGCCCACGGAAGAGACTAAGCAATTTAGAGATTAAACAAGAACGTAAATGCAGCTCAGCTAGTCTTGTGGAGGATCAGCTCTTTTCTACAAATGCACAGAGCTAATGCTGACCCAGAGCTGGTGAAATATGGAACAGACATTACCAGGGCAAAGTAATTCTCACTGCATCTACTCTAACCATTATCATGCCCCCCTCACCTGGATACACACACACTGTTGTTACCCTACTACCAATTCCTTAACTTCCACATCTTTCTGTTGTGGATTACACTAGACTCCAATTCCCACATCAATCCTTCGCCATTTGCAGCTCCACCACTCCACAGACCTCTATTTCAGCACCTGTTTTCCAGCTATAAGGCTTCTTTTTGCACTGTATCCCATCTTCAAATTCCAGCTGTGTGTGGTTTCCCCCGCCCATGTCCAGACTCTCCCACCCACCACATCCCATTACACATCCCACACACACTTGCAGAGGTAAAACCAATGCCTGTCACTAGTATCCTTCTTTTCTGCATACTGTTACCCCACCCCGGCTGTTTCTACGTGACCCCTAAATACCTTCTGCTCAGTTCTTTTGCCCTTTTTGTGACACATACACAACGGACCCTAGCAATCCTCCAATTTGTACAACATGGCTGCCATAGATCTCCCAGTTCTATGCCTACAGCCGCTCGTGCACATCAGAACATCCACCCCTAAGCAGACCGTTAGAAGTCTGGGACAACACTGCTGTGATCCCGAGAGGAAGGGCTGAAGAGCGTTAAAGGGAAATTGATCAGCGGCCAATGACCTCGAGCTTGTTCCCCATGTCAACCTCTACACCCTTTATCCCGCACACGCACTACCCAAAATAAGGGCGCTCCCTTGTCCACAAACCCTCTGGCCGCCCTCACCCCCAGCCAGCCCCAAACCCCCACTTTAAGCCCCGGCTGCGATATTTGGCTCCCTCAAGTCCCCCTCCCCACCAAAAAGAGTGGGAGAAAAGAAACCCGCACCTGAGCGAGCCTGATTCTCAACTCAACGCCCTTCAACACGACCGACCCTCGCACACGACCCCCCCCAGGCTCGCAAGCCGCTTCTTTGTGTGTGTCTGCGTGTGTTTTTAACCCTCCCTCCACAGCCACGGCTCCCTGCCGTAACTAGCGACCCTCGCAAGCCCCCCTTCCTCGACCCACCCGTGTCCTACCCAGCCACCCACCGACCCTCGCAACAACGGAGGCCGTTCCCCTTCCTTTCGCCGTAGGCCTCGTCAGCCCCTTCCCCCACCCGTCAGACTCCTTCCCAACATCCTGCCTCCCCCGCCCGCTGCGCGGCGGCGGCCCTCTGTGGACTTCGCTCCCCCCTCGCAGGGGCGGGTAGGCCCCGAGCCCGCCGCCCTCTCCGCGGCCGCCTCCTCCGCGAGCCTCTTACCCGCGCGCGGTCCCCGCCAGCGCCGCCGGACCTTCCCTGCGCCGCGCTGGAGGCGCGTCGGCCGAGTGCGTGAGGCCTACCTGCCTGCCTGCCGCCCGGCCGCCTGAGGGCGGCGGGCGGAGGGCGCGGCGCGGCGGGCCTTTAACAGTGCCGGCGTCGCCTCCTCCGGCCCGCCCGCTCCATGGCCCGCCCGCCTTCCCGGCGGCTCTCGCTGCCTCGCTCCGGGCGCCCACTCGCCCGTGCTGCCTGCCGCGTCCGCTCGCCCGCCTCAGCCCAGCCAGCCAGCGCCGTTTCCTCCCTTCCCACACACAGCCTCCGCGGCCACCGCCGCCAGAGCCGAGCTCCCCCATTGGTCCGATGATACGGCGCATCTCATTGGCTGGCGCGGGAGCGACGAGGAAGGGAGGCGGGGCGGAGGCCGCCAACGCCGCCGCCGTGACACGGGCGCGCGTGACATAGTCGACGAAACGTCGCTTCTCTTTCCCAGCGCGCGGGTGCGGGAGGGAGGGGCTATAATAGAGGGCCAGGAGGAGGTGGGTGGGCATACCCTGGGATTGGACGACGGGATTAGCGCGTCGTTCGTGACAGACGCGTGATGGCGGTCACGTGGTTGAGGGTTTTTCTTTCCCCTTTTCCCTGCGCTATGGTTGCCAGGGGTAACCAATCCAGGGCCTAATCGCTGGAAGTCAGCTCTACTGCGAGCGAAGGCCCTTTCCCGTAAAGCCCATCGACGCCCCCCACCCTTTTACTACTTGTTTTTCTTTCTTTCCTCCGCTCTTCTAGGCATAGTCCGTTGCTTCTTCACCCCCTTCTCCGCCCGGTTGCTGACAAACCTGCCCGACCCCAGAGCTCAAAATCAAGCACTCACTACCGAAGGCAATCCCGAGCATGCCGCCTCCGCCCTTTCCCCTCCCCGGAAACACGGCGCGCTTCCTAGCGCGCGCTTGTCTTTCAGCGCAGTCTGTGCCTGTCCACTCCGAAGTAAACCCCGCCGCGTTCCAGGGGGGTGCCCCCAGTTGAGCGCGGCTGGGAGCGCAGCCTCAACGCGCCGGGCTCGGCTTGTGCGCTTTTCACCGCTGCCTTAGAAGCGGGGCCACGCGCTCCAGGCGTCTTGCGACCGGCAGGGCGTGCGGCCGGATAGCCGCTGAGCGTTTCCTTTGGGCATCTCTGCCTGCGCCCTCGTTCCCTTGACTGCTCCGTGCGCTTGGCTTGCGGCGTGGGTAGAGAGGACGGCCTCTTTGCACGCCGCTGAGGCGTTGGAGGCTTTGTACTACGAAGCCAAGCAAGAAGCGTCTCGTTTCAGGCAGCTGCTAAAGAGCAGCAGCAGAAAAGTGACCCGCCCGCGCATTCCTAGGCTTGCACAGGCTGCATTTCGGGCTTGAATTGGGGGAGGGGGATACCACACCAGTCACTTCTGGGTGCAATTTTCAACTCGTAATAGGGGGAAGAAATGTTTTAACACGTAGGGCTTCTTTTGGCGAGCCTATTTATTGCTACTGCGGTGGCTGATAGAAGACTTTTCGTACCTACTACGGGGTACAAAAACAATGGGAATGCATAAGGACTTCACTCCTAAGCTTTCTATAGCGATCTCTGCTCTGCATTTTGTCCCTAAGCTTCTTCTTGGTACTATATAATTCAGACTCTCAAAGCAGATAAATTATTCGTCTAGAGTCACTTCATTTATCTCTGCAGTGTTGGGTGCAGGTTACGTTTTCTGTTGCCAAATATTAATTAATAAACGAAGGTTTTTGCTCCCTAAATAGATCTGATACAAATAATTCTTCTGAAGAACCATTAATGCCTCTTCAGATTGGAGAGCTTGTGATATGAAACTTCAAGTCTCCCATGAGGGTGGCAAAGGCCCGTTATTTAAGAAGACCATTCTGACAGTGCATGTGTTTATGTTTTGCAGAGGAATGTAAGGGTTCCTATAAATCAGATGCATGAAGTGTTATCCTACACACATGGGTATGGAGAGTGTTGTAATTAGTGGAGCATAGTAATGTAAACAATAAGCATAGTGACCATTCACAATACCACTAACAGGTGATACCACAATCTTCCAAGCTTTAGGGCACAATCCTAGGCATGTTTAGATGGGGGGGGGGAGTTCTACAGCTCCCAGTATTCCTCAGCTGGCCATGCTGGCTGGCAAATGCTGGGAGTTGTATGGCTTCCTTCTGTCTACACATACATATGATTGCACCCTTAATGTGCTAATTTAACAGCTGTAGTGTGAGATTGTTTTTAGCATTTGGGGTTTAACAGCAGGTATTGGGATATCAGATGATGACATTGATGACTGAATAAATTATTGGATATGGAATTGTCTTCAGAATGAACTGATTTCTGACACAAAGCAGGCTTTTGTTTAAAGCCAAGCCTGTTGATAATGATGTGAGATCATTACAAATCCTGAGAAAACAGAACAGGGCTGGCAGTCTTTCGCAGACTACCTGACATCTATACAGTAGTAAAAGACATGCAGCCAAAGCCTCTCCGTATTTACTTGGTAATATGTCCTGCTGATTTCAATGGGACTTACTCCTAAGTAAGCACTGCAGGCTTATTTTAAATAATCTGTGAAATATTCTCTAAATGCTATCAGGGCAAAGACTTTCATTCAAAATCCCTCTGGAAGTCATCTTGCTATTTAGAATACTTCCCCCGATGTTGCAATTAAAAATTCACTGTGGCTCAAAAGAGTATGAATGTCTAGGCATTATGTTCTGCAGTGCTGAATTCAAATATATACTAACTAGCTTATGTTAACAGAGGACCAGGCTGGGAGTTATGGATAGCTGTAGGATTCTGTGGATTATAATTGTCCATCTGTTAGTCACCCGAAGCATAGCTGTTGTGGCACAAAATGGAGTAATTCAAAAATGTATCACTAGAATGTTATTGTCACAGGCAAACACTCTCCTGTGGATAGGTAAGTGTCTTGGTGTCTATTTTCTATGCAGGAGGCATTGATCCAGTGATGGTATCCTTTTTCAATCGTTATTCTTGGGTCACAAAATTATGTACCTTGGTTGGCTTGGATGCAACAGACTGGCAGTTGGTTGTTCTGACTTGCCTTGTTTGCTGTTTCTTGTCTCCCAGCCACTTACTTTGCAGTAGCAGCAGTGTCACTGAAGTCAGCATGAAGTCCAGGTGTTGGTATAAGCAAGGGTTATGTTTCTGGTAATCCTGCAGCCACCTCCTTGCTTAGCTGCATCACATCCTAAAACATCTCCACATTTTGGGGAGGGGAAAAAAGGCTCATTATGGGACAGTTGTAGAAACTGTTCTCTGCCATGAAAGCCATTAGCTGCCAGTAGTGCATCTGTCTAAATAACCAAGAGCTGAAGGTGAACTCTTTGAGTTAAGGGTGCAATCCTATGCATGTTTAGACAGAAAAAAGTTCTACAGCTCCATGCTGGCTGAGGCATGCTGGGAGTTGTAGGACTTCTTTTCCGTCTAAACAGGATTGTGCTCTAAGAGAATTAGGCTTTAGAACTGGATTTTAAGAATCTGTATTCTCTCATATATACAATGCGGCTTACTAAACACCACAGAGCTCACCTGTGAATTGTTTCTTATTGTACAATGGCCACAGTTTGTTTTTTCTCTTGACCAACTTCCTCCAGTAGCAGTCAAATCACAACACCGCCTTCTCCCAACCTATATCCTCCTATGATGTCATAGCTGGAATATATCCCAGTAAAGCCAGCCTGAATCAGGCTATATCTGTGTTGTCTGAATATTGGATATGTTCCCAAAGGAACCTTATTACCATGGAGAGGGCATTGAATGAAGTCATATTTTCAAGGTTACATTTCACACATTCAAAGAGTAGATGGTAATGCTGGCAATTATGTAATCCTTGTGATACATCTCCAGCTGTATTCGGAACTGTTGCAATTAAGCTTTATTTCAGAGCCAAAATGGATAGGCCTGTAATTCTAATAATGTATCATGAGTACTCATCCAGGACAAGATAGAAGGCAGCATGAGAGCCCTGGCCTGATTGCACCTTACCAGGCATTGAGTTGGATCTGCTTAGAACAGACCCATAAATTTTCAGTGGGTTGTATCCAATGTTAGTCTAAGTTAAATCCCATTAATTCCAATGGGTCTACTCTAAGTAGGAGAAACATTGGATACAACCCAATAGGATTTCAATATGTCTGTTCTAAGTTATGACTACATCTGGATCTAACCCATGGCTTAGGGCTTTATCTCCTTTCTTTATAATGCTACACATGCAGCCATGTCTCAATAGCCTTTGGAACTAATTTGACATATGAAGCTCTATTTAAACCAGAAAAATGGTATTGTGACTATGGACACTGCAAGTCATGGCATGTTCTTTTACAAGGGTCACTTTTATTTTTCTTGTTACTTTATCTCTGGTTAGAATGTGTGTTGTATATGCAAGAAAGTCTTTGCCTGCTGGAGTGGGGCTGAACTTTGTATCCTCCTGGAATAAATAGATGTGGCCGGGGGGTGGGGGGATCTTATTTTATTTAGTGGGACAAAGTTGTTCTCTCAGAATCTGGTGGTCATGCCTATCCAAATGTATAAAGGTGCAAGTCTATGCATGTTTAGACAGAAAAAAGTCCTACAACTCCCAGCATTCCCCATACTCCTTACCCCTACTTAGAGTAGACTAACTGAAACAAATGGGACTTAAGTTAGATTAACATCAGATACAACCCACAGAGCTTTTCTTCTGGTGTAAATAATAATGTTTATATATAACACTTATGAGCATTCGCAGTACTACACATGGAATATCACAATACAATTTCTGATGTTTACCAGATTTCAACTTAAGTCTGTAATATGCCTGCCAAGTTTACCTGTTCAGCTGGTATTATTCTGTCTGGGGCATGAGATTTATAGCATTCTGCTGGCATATACTGTACTTCAGTAACATTTTGTTGGTTAATCAAAGTATGGCTTAATTAAATTAAGTGCATCTTGAATGGAAAAGGACCAAATGTCTCTGTGGAATGTCTGTGGTAGAGCACATGCTTTGCGTGCAAAAGATCTCAGGTTCAGCCTCAGGTATTTCCAAGTGCAACTGGGAAAGGCCGCTGGCTGAAATCCTGGAAAGCTGCTGCCAGTCAGTACAGACAATACTGAGTTAGATGGGCCAGTATCTGACTTGTTATAAAGCAGCTTCTTACGTTCCTATGTTGAAAATCGGTGAGACATTCATTTGTTGTTGTTCAGTCGTTAAGTTGTGTCCGACTCTTCGTGACCCCATGGACCATAGCACGCCAGGCCTTCCTGTCCTCCGCTTTCTCCCGGAGTGTGCTCAAGCTCATATTCATTGCATTGGTGATGCTATCTAGCTATCTCATCTTCAACGGTCCCCTTCTCCTTTTGCCTTCAATCTTTCCCAGCATCAGGGTCTTTTCCAGGGAGTTTTCTCTTCGCATTAGGTGGCCAAAATATTTGAGCTTCAGCTTCAGTATCTGTCCTTCCAATGAGCACTCAGGGTTGATTTCCTTTAGGACTGACTGATTTGACCTCTTTGCAGTCCAGGGGACTCGTAAGAGCCTTCTCCAGCACCACAGTTCGAAAGCATCAATTCTTCGGCGCTCAGCCTTCCTTATAGTCCAGCTCTCACAGCCATACATTGCTACTGGGAAAACCATAGCTTTGATTAGACGGACCTTTGTTGGCAAGGTGATGTCTCTGCTTCTTACTATGCTGTCTAGGTTTGCCATAGCTTTCCTCCCAAGGAGCAAGCGTCTTTTGATTTCATGGCTACAGTCACCGTCTGCGGTGATCTTGGAGCCCAAGAAAATAAAATCTGTCACTGCTTCCATTTTTTCCCCTTGCATATTTAGTCTGACCTTATCCTTAATGTCCAGTATCATTCGGGGGGGGGGGAGTACCCCTTTAGACAAATAACTTGTCCCCCTTCTACCTGCTGGACTCTTGTGGTTACTTGAAAGAAAGGAACTTTTTGCATAAAAATTGTAACTTAATAATAAACTGGAAAATAAAATAAGGCTGCAATCCCCACCCCAGAAATGCACTTTGCCCCTTCGGTTCTCCATCCCATTTTTTCTGGTGCTGTCACTGTTAATGTCCCACATTTCAGTCAATCACAACCCTTGGGATGCAGATTTTGTCCATCCACCATTGTAATCAAGCATAGCCTCTTGAATTTTGTGTCTATAAATGTAACCATCAGTTAAACCAGTAATACAAACAGACTCTCAATATGATACAGAGGTTATTTAGCAGGATCTTAGCTTGATTAGAAAATTTACTGAGACCAGAGGAACCCAGTTAACATCCTGGGTGTGTCTGTCACAAAGATGGTCGCTGTGATACATCCATAGCAGAAGGAAGAGGATTTCAACTCTATTGTTGTTTTGTAACTCTTTTGCTGTTTGTTGCTATGTTGCCTCTAGAGAAAGGAACAATTTGTTTAAGGAAGAACAGCCTGACTGATCTCTGTCAGTGAAATTGTGAAAGCTTCTGAGCACTGAAGACCTGTTCTTCAAGCAGAATTCAGTGGCTTTAAAATTATTTGTACATAAAACTATACCATTAACCTGAAGGTGACATCAGTCATCATCTAACCATAACCATATCAACTGCCATTTTTTCCTCTACTGCTCAACTATTAAGAAGTGTCTTCTACTTATCCAGCCTAAATCTACTTCTTCTGCAACTTGAATCCTACATGTTATTATGAATGTATTTATAAATAATACTTTTCCTTCTTTGTTTGGGGAGACCTGCAGGGATTGGAGGGGTATTTGCGTGTTGTGTGCAGGTTAAATAGGAGTCTCTGAATGAAAGCAACACCCTTTTAATAGCCCTGATGTGTCCCACATGCAAATTTGAAACTTACTACACCCAGTTTTGGAGCCAGAATTAATACATGTATGCTGTGATGCTGAATCCACCCACTTGCTTTACATTTTTTAAAAACAATGAGTACTCTTTCTTAGCGTTGTCTCAGTTTCTATAAAACCAGTCAGTTGTTTTCAGGCTTTCTATTCTACTGCACTTTAAAGAATCTTCCAACAGTGCAGACATAAAACTGTATAGGCAGATCAATATAATAACAATAATAATGCTAGTATGATGGATATTTAAAGAAAAGTTTGAGTGGTACAGAAGCAATTGCAATTGCTTGTGCTTTTTTCAACTGGGCCTGGCCCCTCCCCGCTTCACAGAGATTATCGAACCCCACTTCTGAGGAATAGCAACAACAGCATCAGCTCTAGGCATACTGATATCATCTAGGGGGCCCTACACCTTCCCTGCAGTGGCGGGAGTGACAGGAAGACAGCAGATTGCAACTAGGCCCCAGAAGGCTGAGACCCCACCCCATAAGACCAACAATTTCCAGCTGCATTACAGCTATTTTGAAGAAGGGTGGGTCACGAGGCTATTTCCTGGAGGACCGCTGAGTCCTGTTTTTGGACTATAAGGACCATATAACATTAAGGATTGCTGCCTGAATTTTCTTGTTTTCCTTTTCCCTCCCATTCCCTTTTTTTCTTCTGTATCGTGTCTTTTCAGATTGCAAGCTTGCAGACAGGAACGGTCTTGTTTTTATTAATCTGCAAGTCCCTCTGGGATCCTTTCCCGGGGAAGAGCAGGATGCTTTAAATAAAATAAATAAATAAATAAATAAATAGCTTGTTGCATTCAAGAAAATAAAGCCCTTCTGTTAGGGTTTTGAGATCTCCCTGGAATCCACAAATCCTCTAGAAAGCCAGCTTTTAGTTTAGTAGAACCCAAAGCAGTTACAAGCTCATGGAATAGTTATTGACCGTTTGTTGGCTCTCTGCAATGCACATAGCAGGAAATTTTTATGCAGCAGTGATATGAAAACCTACCTACAGTGAGCAGGCAGAAGCCCATTAAAGCCAAGTATAGGATCTTAATGGGTCTGTGTATATTTCATCAGGTGTAGTGTCAAGTCCAACTCACTGGAGGAAATGCTGCTATCCGCATTCCACAGATGAACTGCTAAAACTTCTTTCTCTCTCTCAAACGTAGCTGAAATGACCCCATACCAATTCAGCAGAAAGTGGATGTATGGCTACTGCAACTTACCAGACAGAGTAAGATAGACCCTCCCGCCCCGCCTGCTTCTTGCGACATCTTGCCTGATGAAGAGATCTGGAGATCTCAAAAGCGTTCACGATGGGGGGGGGGGGGCAGTTGGCCGAACAAAGGTGCCGCACTGGAGGGATCTAGGCTGTCGTCCAGGGAGTGGGTCCCACTGAGCTCCACGAGACTTACTTCTCAGCAGGCCTGCACAGGACGGCTCTGTTTAGATAGGAAAGACGCTGTAGGAAAACTCAGCCGAACCGTTTGCAAGGGCGAAGTGCGACTGTGCCCCTTCGGTTTTATCTTCTCCCACCCGACACCCAGAACTAGAAATGTTACATTTTACACGATGATCTAGTGGTTAGCGCAGCGGTAATAACCTAAATACTGCCCACCTCGCGCCCCCGGTCTAAAAGAGAAGAAATAAAAGTTTCCGAAACCGTTTCTGAGGGAGGAAGGCTGCATTTAAAGCGGCCGGCAGACGTCGGGGCTGGAGCGAGGCCCAGTCTCCTCCTCGCCGGGCCCGCTGAGCGAGCTTCCCTCCGGGGAGCGAGAGAAAGGGGGCAGCCATCTTGAGAGCGGGCTCGGCGAGCGGCTGCCAGCTCCCAAGATGGCGGAGGCGGCCTCGCCCCGAGCCTTCTCCGCGCGTTCTCGCCTGGCCTCCGCCTGGATTTCGTCCTCCGTCCCGAGGCGCTGAATAACCCGGGACTTCGGAGCATGACCGGGGCGGTTTCGCTGCTGTGGCTCCTCCGGGGGAGCCGCTGCGCATTGCGGCCGGGGGTTTTCTCTGCGGCTGGTCTCCGGGCTCTGCGCAGCGGCTGGCCCAGGACTCCCAAGGCGGGCGGCGGAGGCCTTCAGGTAAGGGAGTGGGGGATCGTGGCCCTTCAGAAACCGCCTGGAGGGCGGGGGAGACGACGGCCCCCCAAAGCGCCCCCCAGTCCACCACTTCCACGCCGCTGGGAAGGACGGAGCAGAGCAGCAGCAGTATTACCAATATCGTTCTTAGTATATCATCATCATCATCCTAATTATTGCCCTCCGTTTACAGTGTGCCCTCACGAATGGCAGTGCGGGCATGTCTACTCGAAAGGAATCCCCGCTGGGTTCAACGGGACTTATAGCAAGCAGCCTTCCCCAGTCTGGTGTCCTCCAGATGTTTTGTACTACTTCAGCACCTATCATCCCCAGCCAGCCATGCCCGGTGGGTGGGGTGATGGGAGTTGTAGACTGACACATGACACAGCTGGAGGGTGCTAGGTTGGGGAAGGCGGTTATGTCGGATTGCCGCTTGACTTGGTTAAAACCTCCTGTCCCCAGAGAGGAAAAGAGCAGTGTAGTAGTCGTGTTTGGAGTGGGAGCCCTACTAGGGCTCGGGAGACCTTACTCCAGGTCCCCACTTGGGCATGAAACTCACTGGGTGTGCTCAGGCTAGGCATTCTCTCTTGGCCTGAGGTAAACAGTGGGGTCCCACAGGGACCTGTATCGGGACCAGGGCTTTTCAACACATTCATAAATTATCTTGAATTGGGTGCAAGCAGTGAAGTGGCCAAATTTGCTGAAGATGCCAAATTATTTCGGGTGGTTAAAACAGGATTGTGAGGAGCTCCAAAAGGATCTCTCCAAACTGGGAGAATGGGCATCAAAATGGCAAATGTGGTTCAATGTAAGCAAGTGTAAAGTGATGCATGTTGCAGGGGGAAATCCTCGCTTCAAGTATAAGCTGGTAGGATCTGAGCTAGCCGCGACTGACCAAGAAAGAGATCTTGGGGTTGTGGTGGACAGGTCAAAAATGATGACCCAGTGTGTAGCTGCTGTAAAAAAGGCAAACTCCATGTTAGGCATAATTAGCAAAGGAGTTGAGAATAAAACTGCCAGTGTCATACTGCCTTTATACAAGTCTATGGTGTGACCATGCTAAGCATGCTGTGTACAGTTCTGGTCACCACACCTTTAAAAAGGCACTTGTAGAGCTGGAAAAACTGCAGAAAGGGGCCACTAAAATGATCAAGGGGCTGGAGCATCTCCGCTGTGAGGGAAGGTTCCAAGAGCTGGGATAGTTTAGCTTGGGAAAAAAGGAGGGTTAAGGGGAGACATGATAGAGGTCTACAAAATTATGATAGTGTGAAGAATGTGGATAAGGAGACATTTTTCTCCCCCTCTCATAATACCAGAACCCAAAGGGATCATCCCATGAAGCTGATTGTTGGGATATCCAGGACAGATAAAAGGAATTGCTTATTCTTCACACAGCACATAGTTAAACTATGGAATTCACTACCACAAGGTGTCGTGATGGCTGCCAATTTGGGTGGCCCTTAAAAGGGGGTTAGACAAATTCATGGAGGAGGCTAAGGCTATCAATGGCTGCTAGTCCTGGTTACTATATGCTCCCTCCAATGTCAGAGACAGTAGGCCTATGGACACCAGTTACTGGGGAACATGGGCGGCAGGATCCTGTTGCACCCATGTCCTGCTTGTGGGTTTCCTGTGGGCATCTGACTGGCCACTGTGTAAACAATGCCTGGATTAGATAGGCCTTGGGTCTAATCCAGCATGGCTCTTCTGGTGTTCTAACCTCACAGGGCTGTTGGGAAGATAAAATGGTGGAGAGAATGATGTAACCCCTCACCCCAGCTCCTTGGAGGAAGGGTGGAATAAGACTTATAAACAATAAGACTTATATGGCCCCTTCTTCCCATATATTCCTACTCAAGTCCTGCGCTTGTCATCGGCAGCTGTGCTCAAAGTGTCCTCACGGGCCAAGGTGCAGCAGGTGGATACTTGGGAGTGGGGCTTTTCAGTAGTAGCCCCCCAGTTATGAAATACATTCCCCAGAGATATCCGCCTGGCATCTACTCTATTATTGGTTCAGTGCCAGTCAGTTTTAATCCTCTGTATTTCTGCGTAGTTTTATCCTTCTATTTTAGGGGCTTTTTCTGAAGCCTGTTTTAGCTCTGTTGCTTTTAATCTATTGAGTGATTGATTTATTGGGCTATTTGTTTTTTTATTTGGATTTTAGTTATGTTTTTATTGTGTGTTGCCTTGAGAACTGTTAACTGTAGCTAATGTAACTAAATGTAACTAATACATTTTAGGAAAATAATTCAGACTGCAAATAGGAGCTTACATACAAAGAAATAAGTCCCTGCATCCAGAAAATGGATGTGTCAGGGAGAAGGGTTCTTGCTTAACCTTCCTACTGACATGTTAGTCTTCTAGGTGGAGTGTTTTTTCCCCCTCTTGCATTGTTTTGTGTTCGTTGTGTTTCGAGGGTTTTCATCCAGCTACATTCTAGGACCGCTAAGTAAAAATCTAACTATTAAAGCAAAGTCAGGGCTCCACTGCTGAAAAGGCCCTGTTGTGGGTCACCACTGGCCACAGAGAGGTACATTCTGCCGTGTGACTCCCCACATACAGACTGACGTAGTACAGTCCAGACTCAGGCTTATTTCCTTGTCTAGGAATGAGGCCTGGGTCTTCAAAACATTTCACATGCTTTATACCGCTGATGCTAACAATCTCCCTTTAAGGTTAGGAGAGTATTATTCCTAGTTTCCTGGTATGTTACTTACCTGTTTGGATTTTTTTTTTTTTGCCTCAAGCTTGGCATAGGGTGTTTTGTTGTATAAACAAGATAATCTGAGAAGGGGTTTATACACCCTTTTTGGGCTGGTCATTCACCCTAATCAGTGAGGTATTGCGCCTGTCAAAAATCCATCATGCTCAACCCCTAGACTGGACAAAAGCTGCCTCTTGATTACACCCACTTCCACACGCCAGTCTCCATGCACCAACTCTGTTTTTTTAAAGTCATAACTCGGCATTCATAGAACGATAACCTCCAGTGCCGGGTGGGTTGATCCTCTTTGTAATGGTTCAGGCACACACACAAACGAGCTATCCTTGAATTTGCCCTTTCCTTCTCCCCACCCTCACTAAGTGTGTTTATTGTAAGTATGTGCTTGTTGTAAAAAGGGTGGGGAAGAGAGTAGTAAAGTAGGTGTCTTCTGTAGGTGTGCTTGGCTTGACTTAAGAGTAGATGGGATCCAAACACACTTGTGCATTTTCCCACCAGCTGCACTGTGAATGTGCTCCCAGAATCCTGGGATCCCAGGATAGGTTGGCTATTGTTGGCCTTACGGGAAAGCAAATTCTGCATTGAAACAAGTGCGCTGTTGGAAATCTTTTGCCTTAACTGTATTTTGTTAAAAAGCTATGAGAGATGGGACATTATTGCCACTGAGCACCCACATAACCTTTGATCGCTTTTCATATAAAAAATATGATGGAGAACTGGACTTCATTTCCTTTCTAAATCTCTGATAATTAATAGCTTAATAATGCTGTGTTTTCTCCAAGGTCTCTTTTTGCATGATTCCCTGAGACTGAGCTAAACCCTTCTGTTGTCTCCTCCTCAGAGCCTGCTGTCACAAGTGCTTTCTCCCAAATCTGGAGGACTTGCTCGGTCAGTAATGAAAAGGCAATCTGTCCCCCGCCAACTCTGGAAACTTCTGGGTGAGTAAGGAAAACCTTCTCCTTGCCTTGAGAACAAATGGTGCCTTTCCTGGAGCTTATTCCTGCCACAGGAGTGGCCGGAACATTGGTCATCGTTCTCTTCTATCTCCCTGCAATCTTCTTGTAATCTTAAGTGTATCACTTCATGCATTGCTCAAAGTGGAGTTTACAAATAAAATCCAAGTCTGAAGCCATCAGCATGCAAATTCTGAACTCCGAATACATTGGGCAAATGAATCATTTTTTCCAAAGTGTGAGGATTTCACATGGAGACCACATGAGGAAGCCAGGGGATGGCTGACTTGGGTCCCACCCAGTATAGCCAGGCCCACCCTGCAGAGGGAAGGGTAGTGCCTCAGGCTGGGGTCAGCCATTGTCTTTCCCCCTCATCCTCTCCTGATACTCCCATAGTTGACGTTTTGAGGAGAATGGGTCTCCAAGGTGTAAACCTTTCCTTGGTAGGTAGTTATTTGCTGTAATCCTGTGGCTACTTTCTCTTTTCCTCTCCTCCTTTGTCTAGCTAGTGGCATGTCACAAAGAGAGGTCTCTCTCACACTCAGTCCACAGAAGACTTGATTATTTATTATTTTACACATTTTTACCCCACTTTTCAGCCGAAAAGGCTCCCAGAGCAGCTTATAATTAATAAAAACAATAGTACCTGCCTGCAGGCTTACAATCAGAGGATACAAAAGGAAAAAGGGATTGAGAGGGAAGAGGGCAGTGGGGGGTGGGGGAGACTTGAGGCACAAGTTCTTAAAGTTGCACAGTAGTTCATAGAATGTCCAACTGGAATGGAAACAGTTGAGGGAAGGGAGGAGGCCAATGGAGCTGGTCTGTGAGGAGAGCCAATGGAGCAGCCCTGCTTCCCGTCTGTCTGTCTGTCTGTCTCTCTCTCTCTCTCTCTCTCTGCTGCAGCCAGTTGAAATAGTTACTGCCAGGTGACAGTTGAGGGAGGAAGGGGCCTGAGGGTCTCTCAGCAGAGCTTATGGAGTGTGCCAGTCACAACCCCACTCTGAAGTGTAAGAGTTCAATAAACATTACCCACAAGTAGCATAGCAGAGTTTGAAACCATGAGAACTAGAAACCTTGTTCACTGCAAAATGAAAGCTGAGATGCTCTGAACTCATGGCTCCGCCCTGTGCAGTGTGCATGAGAGAGACACAGCCTTGACTATGTTTGTTTACAGGTGATGCTTACTATTTCTCTACCTCTGGTTCTCATCGCAATGGCAGCAGTGGTGAAGGGTCCAAAGGGAAGACCCCAGAGGAAGATGAGGGTAAGTACAAACTACACTTTTGCTATGAAGCTCCCTGCTGGGAATTACCCTAAAAGGGGAAAAAAGAATCTGTACTTTTATTGAAGGAAGGCCTGGCGTGCTATGGTCCATGGGGTCACGAAGAGTTGGACACGACTGAACAACAACAACAACTTTTATTGATGTCCAGTATGGACATAGTGCTAATTATTGCGGGTGGCATGGTGACTTCGTGAGACTTTGGCCCTGTTCGGACGCACCTGGGGAGAGGGTGGTTAGGGTAAGTACCGGGGGTGGGGTAGCGAAACCACAACACGTGGGCCCACCAGACGAGTGCAGAACCACGCAGAGCCACGTGGTTCCACTAACCACCCCCCTCTGTAGTTACCTGGCAGTTGTCCCAACATGGTTGACGTGCATCCCATTGTCGACTGCGGCGTGAGTGAACTCCGGGCGGATGCTCCAGCAGCCAAAATGGGCATACAACCTGAGAGAAAGTCCGCGGCAGCTAGAGTGCTGCTGGCAGTGGTGGACGCCCTGGCCGGCAGACTCTATGGTCGCGACCTGGAAGTCCTCTGGAGCCCATTTTAACCACTGGGGAGCCCACCAGACAACACGGTAGGCCGCCCAGGGCCCCTTAACCCTGTTGCAGGGAGTTGGTTAGCTGGAGTGGCTTACTAACCACAAGGAACGTGGTTTTCTCCCCCCACACGACATGCTAAGCCACCATGATTAACAAAAACGCCTAACCATCATGGCTTAGTGTGATGTCTGAACAGGGCCTGTATCTGTACTATGTTTCAGGTCATATGTGATGAAGAGTTTTTATCTTCTCTCCTTCAGTGAGCAGTTTGTCATCTAATTTGGTTCAGATGTTTTTGCACCATAAAAAAATGAGACTTGTATTATCTTTACCTGAACCAATTGCATCTGATGTGCAACATGGTAGTCTTTGCCCTGAAACAAAGCTGTTGTGTGTGTTGCTTTGCTAAGTTCTTTTGGATGTATATACTTCTGTATATTTCAAATATTAAAGTGATTTAGAAGCTAATATTTAATTGGTGCCTTGTTCTTGCATAACAACTCTTCTATTGGGGAATGCTTTATGGATCTAGGCCAAGTTTTTAAGATTCTTAACATAGGGAACATTCATAGCCAGCTTGTTTTGCACAGACCTAGTATCTTTTGCAGTGATTTTTGTCTCTCTGACTGCCACAGTGGCTTTAGCTTTAGTAGCGGGGTAACCAAGAGTGTGGGTGAGGTTAGCCATGCTGCTGTGTGTGTGTTGCGGGGTAGGGTGCAGTTAAAGTATATAAGTTCTAGTACTGAAGAGGGGAACACTCTGTTCTTTGGGTGGCTTTTTTAAAAGAAATTAGTAAATGATCTTGAGATGAGTGAATGAGGAGGGGTAGCCTTGCTATGTTTTTCTTTTTTAAAGAGACACGTATGTATTTATATGTGAATGCATGCATGCATCCATCATCTTACGAGAACACTTTGAAAACCTTTTAAATTGTTGCAAAACTGCTGTGCGGATGGAGCAGTATTCACTCCAGTGATACTATGTGCCTGGTCTACACGTGCAGCAAAATGAGTTGGCAGAATGGACTTCACCACTTTAGACTGTGCGTTGGTGCTCACATTTTAAAAATCTCCCTGACATAAACATTATTTGCAAATAGAAAGCTGGCACAAAGGGCTGGGCTAGAAGCTTTGTTCCTGATGTGCTCATCTCCAATTTGTAGTGAGTTCTTACATGAGGAAGCATTCAAAAGTGGTACTTCCCACCTGCAATATAAAGTGTTGCAGCCTGTTCTTCAACCTCATCCTGCTGCATTTGTGAACCCACCATGGGTACAGGAACCAGGCACCCACAGCAGCTGCATGCCGCTCAGTATTCAACCTCTGTCTCCTTTCTGAGAGGATCAGAGTCTGAGGCAGGACTGGAAACGTCTATTTTATTTATGTATTTAAAATTATTTTTTAGCTGCCTTTAAGAGTAAAACCCTTTCTTGCATGTCTGTGCATCATGCAGTGACAATTCTATCCTACCACCCCAGTCTCTCTGAAAACATGGCAGCAGACATGGCTCCTTTAAAATTTGCTCTGCTGATCTATAAATAGATCACAGGGGCCTCCTACAGATGCTCTGTTTCAGAGTGGCTTGGTTTTTTCACACAACTTGCATTTTGAGTCTGAGCTGACCTGACAGTGCCCCCAAGTTTAACATCCCTCCCTTGGAGCTTTCAGCAAGTTCTCATGGATGAAGCTAAGCAGCCGTGGTGGCTCTGCTCCCCCCTCCCTCTCTTTTTCTTTCCTTGCTTGTAATTTGACTCTGCATTTTAAAAGGGAGAGATTTGTCCTTCATAGAACATATGTGTGTGCATATCCCAGTGTTGAGAGACTAGAAAAGCTTCTGGGCCTGGGAGCAGCATGTCTGCATTTTGGCTGCCTCATGGCTGCAAACTCCTTGTTCTGTTCTTCTGGCCTATGGAGAAAGGTATCAGAAGCACCCCAGGAGGGATGCTGCCTGCTCTTTCATGTGAAATGCTCTGCTGAAACTGCAAGAGGAAGCCTCTGTTCCCATTGCTCCTATGCTGTGAAGGCCAATCCTTTGCGTACGAAGGGCACTTTGAACGAGACTCTCTCATGGCCTGGAACCTGGGATAAGCAAGCAGCCTATTGCCACTGGGCCCAAGTGGTTGCAGACTAGTTTCTCCTCCAGTAAACCCATACTCTGTGCTCTGGGTTCACGAATCACTCACTGTGTAGGATTTTAGTTTCTAGATGTGGCTGCTGCTCTTTATTGTGTGCATTGTGCAAAAACCTGTGAAGCTGTTTCCATTTTAAAGACTGGGAACTTGTGGCAGGGGAGGAGGTCATGCAAGGGTGGAACACAAATCTAGGACTTCCTGATCCAAGGCTGCTGTGTCCACTGAGCCAAACCAAGGAGTTAAATGGAACAGGCAGTGGTGGTTGGTGGTAGTGTAGCATGAATGTTAGTGAGCAAGAAGCACTCAGGCTGACTGTCGCAATTGCAGCCTCAGTTGATCAGCAGTTGCTTCAGAGTAGGAATGAACCTTCTGTCTGCCGTGATCCCCTCTCTCAACCGAAAGCCCTCCGCTACAGAGAAAATAGCTCTTCAGGAAGCAAAAGTCTGTTTGCCAGGAAGAGTCATACAAATGCCTCAAGGACTTTACAGGGAACTCCTCTTAAAAGCCTGTGTTTTCTGGTGCCTGAAAGATCACACAAAACATGTACAGCTTGTCTCCTGGCCAGAAGGTGTGGGGCTCTCGGCTTGTGTAAACCATGACCTGGTGAGCGCTGTTGTGGCCCTTCCCCTCTTGTGATGGATGGATAAGTTGACTTTGGGAGGTTGCATCCTCCTCTGTGTGTTCAGGGGAAAGATCATCCTAGCTGTAATTATTTAAAAAGAGTTCTGTGGCCTGTCACTGCAGCCCTTGCAAGCTTTTAATCATGGAGTTCAGCGTTGGGGTTAATGGCAAATCATTTTGTCATGAAGGCTTCCTGAGGCTGGAATGGGTCCCACAGCTGCTGCTTGCAAGTGGTTCTTCCAGCTAGGAGGTGACTTATTTATGGAAGGTATAGTTTGCCTGCTTGGCAGTATTGGAGAGGCACGCCACTCCACAAAAGTGGCTGCCTTTGCTGCTAGCCTGGCAGGGATGGAGGGCAGAACTGAACAAGATGCAGAGTGGTGCAAGGCCTCTTCTCCCTTCTTAGTTCCTCCTGGAGTTTTCTGATGCATTTATAATCCAGGTCAGGACTGCGACAACCAGTTTTGCTGTGCGTTTTCCTGCAACAGCCTCTGAGTTCTGACTTCTTCTTATGAGAGACCTAAGTAATGGGGGGAAACCCCTTACTCCGATCAAAGACCATATGGAACACATTTGTTTTGATTGTCTTTGAAATGTGGGAGGGAGAAATAGTTGATCAGGATTGCCTCCGTCTGTCAGTGAGAGGAGGCCATTACTTTCAAAAACAGGTTGAACGGACTAAGAGGCCCTGCATGTGTGGATCATAAGAACCTGTTGAGCTCTGAGCCCCTTGCTAGGCAGTGCTGGGAGCTACAAGGCCAGAAAGGCATCTAGGTGAGCTCCACTGGTCTCCTTAGCCTGCCTCTGTTTGGGTGGGTGGGTAATGGACTTATTCCAAGAGAATTTGGGCTTGATGTGCGGGACAAACTTCTTGGATATCTAGAGGCATATCATCAGCATGATTATGTGTTTTATGGACTTTACTGATAGTTTAAAGATAGTACAAACTTTCTAGTTGTTGTTGTTGTTGTTGTTGTTCAGTCGTTCAGTCGTGTCCGACTCTTCGTGACCCCATGGACCATAGCACGCCAGGCCTTCCTGTCCTGCGCTCTCTCCCGGAGCGTGCTCAAGTTCATATTCATTGCATCCGTGATGCTATCTAGCCATCTCATCCTGTGCCATCCCCTTCTCCTTTTGCCTTCAGTCTTTCCCAGCATCAGGGTCTTTTCCAGGGAGTTTTCTCTTCGCATTAGGTGGCCAAAATATTGGAGCTTCAGCTTCATTATCTGTCCTTCCAATGAGCACTCAGGGTTGATTTCCTTTAGGATGGACTGATTTGACCTCCTTGCAGTCCAGGGGACTTGTAAGAGTCTTCTCCAGCACCACAGTTCGAAAGCATCAATTCTTTGGCGCTCAGCTAGTTGTACAGAACCCCTAATCAGACAAAATGAGCATTCAGTGCCAGAAAGCTCTTAGGTATCATTTGGGATTTTAGTCTTCGCAGTTCCTGAAGACAGCCAGTGAGCTTGACTGAGAAGTAGATCTACTTTTAGCCAGAAGTGGGTGGATGGTTCTTAGTCATATTCCGGAAGATAGTAGGATAAGGCTGTCCTCTGCTCTCAGGCTACCTGCCCTCCAATAGAAACCTACTTCCTTAGTATACATCTAGAGCCCCTGAGAGTTCTCTCTACTCATGGTGGTGAGTGGAAAAAATCTGGGCCTTGTCACTCCATATGCTGTAGTAATTCCCCACCCATCCCCACCTGTTAAGCGTCTGTTTTTCTTTGACAGCGCTGCTTTCTCTTAGCTGAAGACTTTACTGGGCGCTTGCTTGCAACTCTGTGATAAATGTGCTCATTCTCCTCTAGCTGTGCTTTCCTGATAACACAGAATTGTGAGGTAGTAGGAGTGGACAAAAGAGGAGCAGGCAGGGCACAGTTCTGAAGCTGCTGCTGCTGCTGTTTGGCAAACAGCGACTTTATCAGAAAGGTCCTACTTCCCCTCTCGTGGGGCCATTGGAAACTCGGGACAGAGCATGAGTGCAATATGGCACCGGATGTCTGATTGGGTGGCCTGCTCGCGATGGCGGATAGGGCTGGATCTGAGCACCTTGTTTTTTTGTTGTGTATCAGGTTTAACTATTGGTGCTCTCAGATAAATGCCTTTGTTAACAAATATGCCAGTACATCTAATCTGGGCTGCAGCAGGTAGATTCCCCAACAAAACAGCCATAATTTATTTTGGAGCCTAAATGAATGGCACAGATTGTAGGATGTGCTGCTGGCAGCCTTTGGAACATCCAGGTCTACTCAGAGAGCAAGGCATGGGACTGCGTATGTGTCATGCAATGAGAGCCAGCCTCTAAAATGGCTGGGATATTTTTAATCTTCACATTTGAGTTCTAAGCAGTTTGAAAAATGACACACATTCAGAGTTTGCTAGGGTATGCTGAACATGTGCAGATGTGGCCACCAAGGTGGTGTTCTGCAGATCTAGGGATACTTTTGTCAAACTCTTGGAATGTAGCACTTGGATTGCTGGAGAGAAGAACCATGCTGTGTAATGGGGAGATGGAGGTTGCAAGCTCTCAAGTGCTACAGCTGTGCAATCTGTCTCCGTTCAAAGGGTCTTGTGCAGGAGCCTGATTTAATTCCCATTCCCTCCTGAAATGAGTGCAGGTTAATGTTGGGTGTGCAGTTGGTGCAAAGGTGCATCTCTACCTCTGTATTGCTGGCAATGATATGTCAGAAGATCCCTTTCCCTTTTCCACTTTTGCCTTCTGTTGTGTATGTTTAGCATAGTTTCTGAGAAGAGATGCATCTCCTCATCATCTCATAGAATGTGGGTTGCTTTGTACATGCTGTCTGGTCTGGCTCAGACTAAATATGAAAAGCTGGACCTGGCTAGAGCAAATATTTGCTGGCTAATAGAATGCAAACTTCCCCTTTCCCCGGGAGTGTTAATATTGGAAGTGCAGGTAGGCACCTCCGTAAACATGCTCTGCTCCTGAGCCATTTGCCTGGCTTGAAATGGGTCTTTTATAGACAACCTCACTGTGTGACCTTGCTCCTGGCCTCTCCCCATTCAGTCCCTGGAAAAGCGGGCTGTAACATGATCTCACACTGCAAACCAGATGCTGCCCAGCTTAGTTTTCCTAGGAAAGCTGAAATGTGGAACAAAAAACAGACTGTGTGTATGTTTGGTGGGAGGTGGGGTGTGTGTGTCTGTGACTTGGGGCATAATCAATCTGCTCTCCAGCTCGTAACACTAATCTTGATGTGCTCTGATGTTTCCTCTCTCAAGAGGAAAAGAGACGCCGGGAGAGGGAAGACCAGATGTATCGGGAACGTTTGAGGACCCTCATCCTTATTGCTGTCATCATGAGTCTGCTGAATTCCTTGAGCACTAGCGGGGGCAACATATCCTGGAACGACTTTGTGCATGAGATGCTGGCAAAAGGGGAGGTGCAGCGAGTTCAGGTGGTGCCCGAGAGCGACATTGTGGAAATCTACTTGCATCCAGGGGCAGTTGTGTTTGGACGGCCTGTGAGTGTCTCTTTCAGCAAGATCAGTCCTTAAAGTGTTGGTAAATAAGTTAAACGATGGCTGTCCTCTGGCCAGCTTTGTTCAGTGAAGGGGAATGCAGGCCTTTGAGCTTCAGGATGGATAGCAGAAATTTGGCAAACATTTGAGTTTCATAGATCTCTGTCAGCATTCTGCCTGGTTAACAGTTCTGTGAAATTCAGAAGCCTGCATAGTTCTACACCAACTTAAGTTGGTCTATTGTATAGCGAGCTCAGAGGTGGTTCTTGGAAAATTGATCTGTTCCTTCCTAATCTCCTTTTTCTCCCCATAAGCAGAAAGCTGTCTACCCCTTGTGTTTACATTTGAAAATCAACATAAAGAATGCTTTCCTGATCTTTTAATCTTCTCCTACATCTCTTTGGTATATCACAGAAAATACCTGAAAATTCAGTGTTGCTACTGGATTCATTAAATTATCTGAGGAGCAGAGAAATCAGTGGCTGAACTTCTGCCATTGAGCAGTAACCTAAAACAAAATCAGCCAAAGCCTCTTGTGTAGAATCTAAGCAAAGCTTTTAAGAGTGAGTTTCTTTGACTCATTTTTAAGAGACAAAGTTTGACCTATGTTGGGTCTCATCCTGATAACTTTGGGTTCAAGAGTTGCCACTGGAAGAACTCCAGGAATTGCAAAGATAGTGTATTAGTCTTTCACTGATTTCCACTTACCAGAGTAGCTGTCAAGGTGGCTAACAACATTCAAAGAACAACAAACAGCCAGCAACAATTAATTCAATTTAAAAACAAAACAGACAATTAAAACGTCAGAGCTGGTTTAAAATATCAAGGTTAACAAAGGCTTGCCTGAACAAAATTGTCTTCACTTGCAGCTGGAAGCTAGAAAGTCAGAGGGCCAAATGAGCCTCCCAAGGGGGAGAGTTTCCACCACTGGGGTACAGCCATAGAGAATGCCCCCTCGTGCATCCCAGCTAACCGAGCTTCCACCCATGTCTGGAAGCAGAGAAATACCGCTTCATCAGATCCTAGGGTGCAGGCAAAATTGTGTGGGAGGAGGTGGTCCTTTAGGTGCCCTGGACTCAAGCCGTTTCAATTTATTGATTTCCATAACATTCTGTTGGATGTACCACAAGCAGTGAAACTTGGATGAGTTGTGCAGGTTGAGAGAGAAAACAACTAACACTGGTAAGAATGGATTGCTGGTTGATGAAAAGAACCTAGGAAGCAGCGGAGTCAGACCCGTGGTCCATCTGACACTGGCTGGCAATGTCTCTTCAGGGTTTCAGGCAGGATTCTTTCCTAGCCCTACCAGAGAGACCTTCTGCATGTGGAGCATGTGCTCTACCACTGAACTACGGCTAGGGATGTATGGACTGTGTAAAGTCTGCTCTGTCTGTGTTTCGCGGGCTGCTAGGCACCTTTCGTTCCGTTGTCCGCCCACAGATGGATGCAAATATTTCTTTTTTCGTCATGCGGAAAAATACGCAAATAATTACCTAAATATTTATGTAAGTATTTACATAATTTACCTCAGTACATAACATTTAGTGTATTGTCCCCCATTCCATTCAGTGTTTCCTCAGCAGAAACTCAAGTATTTTTGTACGGATTTATATGCATAAAGTTCAGGAAAGTAAAAAAAATCATCCAAAAGTCCATGGACTTGGCGCGGCCTGAGGGGGGTCGCTCTGCAGCAGATTCTGCAGGTCGGATTCGTAGAAATCCGAGCTCATTTTAGTCTGTCTCAGATTTCTCCAGCATCCCTAGCTACGGCTCTCCCGTGATTTAAGGTCCTCCTCTGACTCACAAAGAAGCACACCTTTGTGCTTAAACAAACCTGGAATTTTGGCCATCTTAGGCAGTCACATACTTTAGGTGCTGTTAATTCCTAGCCCAGCAGCCACATTTCATTGCCCTTGGAATTACCCCACCTACACACACGTGGCAGGCTGTGAGCAGCATTATTCCGTCTTTGTTGTTCCCTGCTGATAGGTGTCCTGGCCGTGGCCTTCTTGCTGTAATGTTGCTCACTTCTGTCTTTCTCCAGAGGTTTGCCCTGATGTACAGAATGCAGGTAGCAAACATTGACAAGTTCGAGGAGAAGTTGCGAGCAGCCGAGGAAGAGCTAAACATTGACCTGAAGGACAGGATCCCTGTCTCGTACAAGCGCACTGGCTTCTTTGGAAAGTATGGTGAATTTTGGAGGGAGCACCTCCAACTTTGCAAAGCATCTCATTGCTAAGTCAGCCTCCCTTGCCTGCCTGCCTGCCTTCCCTCCCCACAGCTCAGGGCTGGGCAACTTGTGGCCCTCCAGATATGTTAGCCTTCAGCTCCCTTCAGCCCTAGTCAGCCTAACCAATGGTGGGGAATGATGGAAGTTGTAGGCCAAAACATCTGGAAGGCCACAGGTTGCTTACCCCTGTCATAGCCAGTACCTCTGCACTTCTCAGTTGCTTGCTGTGGGTGAGTGCACAGATCCTAAGGGGACTTGGTAGCCCAGGCTGGGGCACCAGCAGCCACCGTAAGCCATGGATGTATGGGACCTGTGATAGCCCCTGGGTTGAGGTGGTTTTGCCTGCCCCACAATATAATGTATAACTCTGCATGGTGAGGATATAACTTCCATGGGAATAGCAGGGAGAGGGGTTGCAAATGTGAGCAGCCAGAACCCTCCCTCAGGGGGCTGTAGATTTCTTACAGAAGTAGTTTTCTGAGGAAAAGTGTACCAATCAGTTTTCCCAGTGGATATTCAGGGTGGCTAGCTGAACATGGCAACGATCACAGCGTGTCAGGTCCAATGGAGATAATGCATGAGATCCTGAGCAAGCCTCCCCGCTGGTGTTATCTTTGGCTTATAAAAATAAACTCCATGCTTTTGCCCATTAACTCAATGGCCAAATGTACCTCAGGCAGACACTGACTCATAGCCCCCACGCTGAGCAGAAATCCAAAATGTCGATGAGAAGCAAGTGCTCCCGTTAAGGTGTAGACTTTTGTTACGCAAAACCCAAGATCCTTTGTCACAAGGATTCTGCAAAGGTGACAGCTTTTATAGCTAATGTAAGGCTGAAGTGGGAATTGAAGAGTAGCTAGATGGGAGGAGGGCAAAAGCCCTCCTTGAAAGGATGCAGGAATGCTGGCTGAAACTTGGTTTGTGCCATTCTTCTTAATGACAATGTCATTAAACGAGCCTTTTTGTGCTCTCCTTTCTGCCGCCGCCACCATTTATTTAATCTTCTATTAAAAACAGCAAGTTTTGTTGGCAAAAGGCATCTGAGGGATGGAATCGTGTCATTCCTGCTGACGAGGTCCCCCAGTAATAAGAATCGAAGGAAGCCTGTACCCCAGTCTGAGGCTGTGCATGCTTCTCTGAGGAGGCCATGAAGACTTCCCTGGGCAAAATATTACTGGGTGGGGGTTCTTATGAACTCTGTCCAGTTTGGGTTCCTGTCTGAGCTTATAGGCAAACTAAAGGCTTGGCTGGCTTCCAGGAGACAGGCTTTAGAGCATCAGAGTCCTCACGGGTCCTTGTTCTTTCTGTTTACCCCTCATTTCCAGTTGGGACATAATATGGAACCCATACAGGCCAAACTTTTTACTGCTTCCACTTCTGGATGGAAGGTGTGCCTTCACTACCACCTTTAGTGTATTTGGTGGGTTTTATAATTTTCACTTTTAGCACTTGGCAATCCTGGATTGTGAAAGGTTGGAATCCCGAGTGTAATCTGATGGTGCCTTTGACTTACGCGAGGAGCAATATTATGAACTTTTAGATGTTTCCAGAGTTGGGGGCAAGAGGAAATGGATTTGAGTCAATCTCTGCCAGCTGTGTGAGGTACTGAACAAATAAAGCAGCTGGGTCCTGAGCATCCAATCCAACCATGTCAGGTTTTTCCAGGTTTTGCAAAGAAGCTCTGTGAAGGAGTGCAAAACACCATCAGCTTAACCAGGGGTGTGCAGAAAGTAAATCTCCAGATGTTTTGGACTTCCAACTCTCAGCATTCCTGACCATTGGCAATGCTGGCAGGGGCTTCTGGGAGTTGAAGTCCAAAACATCTAGAGGTCTACCTTCTGCCCACCCCGGCTTAGAACACTTTCTCAGTAGCATTGGGATTGAACGTTGGGCTTAGTCTCTCCTCATAACTCCTTTTATATAAAAGGAGTGGCAAAGTGATGTTTGGCCTGAATGAGGATGATGTTCCTTGGTCCTCTGGCAACCTCTAGGCCTCCCAACAGCCTGGCCACTTTCCCCACCTTCTACCAGTGCCTCTCAGCCGCCTGACAACGTTGTTCTGTGTGCTAGGCTAAGGCCTGCTGTCCAGCATTGGATTGGAGGTCCTGGCCTGACAGCAAGCTCTGCCCCTTGGTGGCTTGGGCAGCTCACTGGTGCAGTCTGCTGAGCAGCACTGGCCATGCGCACCCTCTGCTCGTTTCAGCAGGGTTCGTGTGGAGCTCCACAAAGCCATATTGGAATGAATGGAAGCTGCACATCAGCTCTGTCTGGGGCTCCCTTCAGTGTTTAAAGTGAGCACTAGAAAAGCCCATTGGGCTAACAAGGTGTTCATGCTGACCCCAAAACTGACTGTGCTATCAAACTCCCTCCCCTGTGCTCTTCAGCTTAAACCTATTCCATTCATTCGTTTTCCAAAACAACCTGTTTCTTTAAATCAGACGTCAGGAACCTCTTTGAGCTGAGGGACCGAATTCAATTTTGGAGAAGCTCTTGAGGGCACATCCCAGCCGTTGGCAGGGCTGGAGGCAAAAGTGGCAGGACCAAAATCCAAAAACTGCCATCATGTTGTCACTTAAAGGTCTTAGTGCCAGTAACTCAGCATCTGGAGAGGCATTCCAACCTTTTAGAATGGGGGGAAAAAACTGTGCAGAAACTGCAAAGCCACCAAGTGATTGGTGGTTAGGGGAGGGGGGCATCTGGGGAACCCTGGAAGGCCAGGTTCGGCTCCCAGGCCTGCAATTCCCCATGCCTGCGTCAGTGTGCCCACTTGGCTGCTCTCCTGTCCCACAAACCCAGGACTGGCTGCATTTGCTGAGTCCACAAACTGCACTGTGATCCATCTGCTTAGGCCTGACCCGATTTTACTGTTCCCTCCGCAGTGCCCTCTATGCCCTGGGCATGGCTGCTGTGGGTGTCGGCATCCTGTGGTGCATCTTTCGCCTGGCTGGGATGGCAGGAAGAGAAGGAGGCTTCAGCGCCTTTGTAAGTAGCCTGAGTTGCCTGCGGCTCTCCTTTTGGGTGGGCCTGGCCTCCTCCTCCTTTCCCCAGCTAAGTCAACAGCGGATGAGAATTAAGCCGGGCCAGAGACTAGGCGGTCCTGCGTGACATCTTTCTGCTTTTCCTATCAGCTGATGGAACTGTGCAGTGTTTGGTCTTGCTTGTAGGGGGGGTGGTCGCGGGGGGGGTCCTCTTTCTCTCTAAGCTGGGGTGGCTGAGCTCAGGGAATCTATAGGGCAGTTTTCTCTGCTGTTTTTCAAGACTCTCGCTAATGACTTGCAGCTGGGAATGGCATTTCTTTTGCCTTTGTCTTGCCAGCAAATCTCGCATGCAGCAGCGAGCACAAATCCCTTGCTTTTAGCAAAATAACTTTTGTGTCTTTAAAGCTGCCTAAGCTCTTGGACTGTGCTGTGAGCTGGCCTCCATGCCTCCTGTCACATGCCCCCCACTCAGCATCTGCCAAACCCCTGCCGATCAGTCAGCTGAGGAAAGGCTGGTGATCGTTGCCTGCCTGGGAAGGGTGGGGTGGGGGGAGTGTGGATAGCTTAGAATGACTGCGGGGTGGGGGAAGTTCCACAATCAGGCAGCCTAGTTGGCTCTCTCCTACTCTCTTGACTTCAGGGCTGTGGAAGTTCCCAAGGCTCACTCCTGTCTGTCTTTAGGTGCATGCACTGCCCGCCCATTCCCAGGTACCCCTGGCATTTTTTGTGAAGCACTTCCAAGCATGTGGCCTGCTTTAAGCTCAGTTGAAAAGCCAGCATTAGTAGCTGTTTTCAGCAAAGGATAATGAGCAGTTATGCAGAGGCTGTTTAGCTAAATTGTTGTTTTTGTCTCTCGCTGTCGCTAAGTGGAGGCTAGAATGCCATGCCTGTTGCTTTTGAAGTCCCTGTTCTGTTCTCCCCCCTTCCCCAAATATCCCTTGTTGGGGCAGCATTTGGAGAACCTGGGAGTGGTGCATGCCTGATTGGAGCATGCAGCTACTCTGGTGGAGGGGTTGTCAGCCCAGTTAGCCAAGCTATAATTAGGGGAGATGGAGATTCTAGAGAACTCTGTACAGCTGATCGCTCTGTAGATTTTTGGTTGGAGCATGATGGCAAGAGTTAGACTAGAGGCTTCCTTCCAACTTGCTACTAACTAACCAAACATGGATCAAGACAGCAGCTGAGTCAACAGATCCCCAGCCCTTGTTACCTAAAGCAGGAAGTAGAAGTGTGAAGAAAAGGTTCTGCCCTGGGAAGAATGACTTGTGGGCATTGCCATGGGATAGTATTGCATGGAATTATGTCTGCATTATCCTTCCTCCAAGCTTATGAAAATCAGGACTTTGTATTGGCCCTTTTTACCTGGATCGTCAGAACTTTTTTGCTTCTTCCACCCCTTGCCAGAATCAGCTGAAAATGGCTCGCTTCACCATTGTGGATGGCAAATCTGGGAAAGGGATCAGTTTCAAGGATGTAGCAGGAATGCATGAGGCCAAAATGGAGGTCAGGGAATTTGTGGATTATCTGAAGGTAAGAACTGCAAAAGCCCCTGGAAAGTGGGAGTGGGTGGAACCAATTAGGCAACCACGTGATCCCAGCAATGGAATTCCTTTCCTTCTCTAGGAACATTGTGGAACATTTTGCATAGGTTTTCGAGAGCTAAGCAAGCACTTGTCCCAAGACGCTTAGCTACACGTACCTAAGAGTGTCTGGAGAGGGCTTTCTGCTGGCTGTAGACCATTGATTTAAAGTTATGTCTCGCTCCCTCTGGTAGGAAAGGATGCAGAGCAAGTGTGCAGCTTTAAAAACTTCTATTTTGATTCCAGAGCCCTGAGCGCTACCTGCAGCTTGGTGCTAAAGTGCCCAAAGGTGCCCTCTTGCTCGGACCACCAGGCTGCGGCAAGACCTTGTTGGCCAAAGCAGTAGCGACTGAGGCACAGGTGCCATTCCTGGCGATAGCCGGCTCTGAGTTTGTGGAGGTGATTGGAGGTAAGTTCTGCGGCAAGAGACTGGGTTCATTGAGAAATGGTATGTACTGCTTTATTGTATTGTATTTTTGTTTATTTAAAATATTTATATACCACCCTTCATATCAAATCAGGGCGCTGTGCAAAATGCATTAAAATGGTTAAAATAAAATACAAACATAAAAACAACAACAAAGACAATCTACCAAGCTAGGCATTAAAATCATCATATGCCTGGGTATACAGATACAGATACGTTTTCAGTAGGTGCCTAGACGCTGTCAAGAATGGCACCTGTCGCACTGCAGTGGGGAGAGGATTCCAAAGGTGGGATGCCACAACAGAAAAGGTCCTCCCCCTGGTTGCTGTCAGATGTACCTGTGCAAGCAACAGGACAACCAGGAGGCCCTGATCCGTAGATCTCAGTGAATTTCCAGGTTGATGTGGAAGAAGGTCCATTCATCTCTGCCTTGAGTGGCTGTGTCTTGACTCGTCATCTTCAATTCCTTAGCAGTTTCTTGGAGCCAGCTGGGTGCAAGGCACTGTGAGGGAGGCCAGTGGTTCTTTGCAATCTGCATTTCTGTGGAGCAGAACTTAACTCAAGGCCCTCGACTAACAGGGAGGCAGCCTGAGTAAGATTCCAGGCATCCACTCAGGGGGGAGTACAGTGGCTGAGAGGGACAGCATACATCTGGCAAGGTGTCAGCTCCTTCCTTACCTGTCCTGCCACAGTTTCCTCTCCTTGACTGACCAAAAGGCCTATATAGGATCTCTATCTGTGGGGCCTGCTGGAAGAGGGGCTCTCAGCTTTCCCTGGAGCCAAGAAGTGTATTATGTGGGCGTTGGGAATATATTTCTCACCAGGAAGAGAGCTCTGTTCTCAGCTGGTTTGTCTTTAGGAAGCCTTAAAGCTCTCACAAAGACAGCTTGTGTGCTGGATTTTCACTGTCTGGTCTCATATTTAACCACCCTCTTACCACCATTTCTCCTGCTCAAGTCTTCTGTTACATGTCTCACCATGGAACTCTCCTAGTTGACCTCCAGCTTGAAATGTAAAAGAGCAGTGGCTCTATAGGGAGAACCCTTTCGGAGAAGGCAACTGAGTCCAGTAGAAGCAGCCTAGAAAGCTGTTTCGGGGCTTCTGTAACCTGGTCTGCCATTAACCGGTAAAGTTCTATCAGGTTCATGTTGCTTCCTTGTTGCTTCTTTGGTTTCTGTTTGTACCTGGCAGAAGGCAGCCCTGCAACAAGCCACAGTGGTGCCTCTGGCAGAAAACCACAGCATGCGTCTCGGGGCACCTTAAAGGTGGACTGACTGTGGCCAAAGCGCTTGACGGCCAGAGCCCACTTTGTCTGGTGTATTATTTATTTATTTACAGTACTCTTACCCTGCTCTTCAGTCCAAAAAGTGATTAATAATGAGATGGTCCCTGCCCTCAGCCTTACAGTCTAAAAGACATGACACAAAAGTGAAAAGGATGGGGAGGGAGGAGGAAAAAAGCAGAACTCAGGCACCAGTTCTTAGTTTCAGAGTTCCCATGGGGTTCTTTCTGGCAGGGAAGGGCAGAACAAACCCCCTGCAGCTGTTCCTTCTCTGGCTGATACATGGGGCTCGCTTGGGCTCCTCCTTGCCCTGATCTTTATCCTGGGAGGCAGAAGGTGCAGCCTTCCAGTGGCTTTTGGTTCTCTGGCTGGTGGATGAGGCTAGAGTCTGCAGTCCCCGGGAGCTGTCGGTTCTGTGTTCCTGTGCATAAGGCACATTATGAAGCCTTATTGATTAGAACTGTCTCTCCCCACCCCACCCCACCCCACCCCACCCTGCCTGTTGTCATTCTCTAGGTCTTGGGGCTGCTCGCGTGCGGAGCCTCTTCAAAGAAGCCCGGGCTCGGGCACCCTGCATTGTTTACATTGATGAAATAGATGCAGTGGGGAAGAAGCGTTCCACAAATATGTCTGGCTTCTCCAATACAGAGGAAGAGCAAACTTTAAACCAGCTGCTGGTAGAAATGGACGGTTAGTTTTTCCTTGCGAGCGGCTCGGGCTTGCTCTTCAGGTTGCCTTCCAACTTGATTTCGGTGGGGATCAAAAGAATTTCTCTCTCCATTCAAGGAGGAAAACTCTCCCTGTCCCATTGCCATAGCATTACCCACAGAAGAAGTTGAAGCCGCCCCCCCCCCCTTTTGGACTTCTTAGCTAAGCTCCTATCTGTTGTCCCAAATACTTGCAGGACTTATGGACTCTCTTTGATGATCAGGTGTGATGTTTTTCTTTGCTCTTTCGACCTTAAGGAACTTGTGCCAGCCAGGAAGAGGGAGAATTGACACAATTGTGGAGTCCAGTGGTCCAATGGTCCTTTGGAGTCCAATGGTCACTGAAACTAAGATTAATTAAATGCTGTCGCAAATGGGTAACTTCAAGGCCTGTTCAGGTTTTTTTCAGCATTTGTCCTAGAGAAAAAGAAGCAACACAGTGAATTCCCTCTGCCCTGCTCTGCTCTGCTCTCCTCTCATTCTCTTCCTTCTGTTCTTCAGCCAAAGTAATCTCCCTATCCCCTGAGAAGGAAGAGTACTTGGCCAGTCCTGCTTGCTTTTAGACCTGGCCGATAGAGAGAGATCCTTTTGGGGTGCACTTTCTGTGGATGTCTTCTTACAAGCCAAACTCCTTGGGTGTTACGCTACTGCTGTGTCTATTAAGTCAGGGCAGGGGCTAAAGGTGTCAAGGCTGGGTCCACTGATGGGCACTTAACTCTTTCTGAAATGCATCACCCTGACTGTCCCCTCCGCCCCCAGTGTGTGTTTGCAGCCATAGGGTTTCCTGCTTAAGGGGTAAACCTTAAGGAACAGGCCATTGAGGGGAATGCTCATGCTAAGAAGCACAGGATGGTTCTGGGAACAAGGCCAGAGTCTGCAAGCCCTGTCTAGCTTTTTCCTTTAGCTCAGGGGTGCAGAACCTCTTCTGGGCTGAGGGATGAATTTTATTTCAGAGACATTCTCAGGGGCTGCATTCCAGTGTTGGGTAGGGTCAAAGGCAAAAGGGGTGGCACCAAAACACAAAATATCCAACGTATTTTAGCTTCAGCTCTTATAGCCAGTAACTAAGCCTTAGGAGAGGGAGGGGGAAAACTGCACAAAAGCTGGGAAACCACCAAGTGATTGGTGGGTTGGGCCAGAAGAAAGGGATGTGGTCTCCTGGGGACTCCTGGAAAAGCAGATTTGGCCCTTTGGCCTGAGGTTCTGCACCCATGGTTTAGCTGGGAGGCTTCAGCACAAACACCATGGCTTGGAGCAAGCAGAAGTTTTTATCTGGTCTGAGCACAGTGGTGAGCCACTGTCTGCTTTGCCTAGTAGATCAATGCAGCCACGTTCTCTTGCTAGTGTGTCTGTAAGTGGATGAATGAAGGGAATCTATATGCTTTGCAAAGGGTCTCTGCTAAAGCACCCTTTACCACATGCTGGCTGATGAGAATGAGCCAAGCTCAGCTGAGGGCACATGTGTATGTATGTGTGCAGAGTATTAACTATCTGTCATAGTTCTGAGCATGGGTGGTGTGTTCTCTATTCACACAGCTACCTTGGGCTCTTCCAGGTCTTGGACTGAGCTTGGCTTTGAAATGTTGCAGGTTGGCAGCCAATGCTTTTTCCAAGAGCCAAGTGGCTTGAATAGCCATATGCAAGATGACAGAAATCTCCCTGCTCCTGGCTGATATCTGAAAGGATGGGTGTCTGGTTTGTTAAATTTGGCATGCTTTGGATGGAAACAATAATATGGGTGTAAATATCCCAGAAGACATGGCATCTCAGTTGAGAGAGCTTGGGGGTTCATGAAACGGGGAGCATCCTGTTGGACCCTACATTGCGTCCTTCAGTTCTGCCCTTTGTGCCTTGAGCGGTGGGGTGGAGGCAGCTCCTCAGTTGGCACGTTGCTGCCTTAATTGTGTCCTCCTGCTCATTCCTGAGCTTTGCACCCCTGGTTGGGGGCGGGGTGTGTGGCAGAGGAGGTTGGCAAGGAGTCATGGGACTTTGCTTCGACAACATGCCTGTGGTGGGTGCAGTGAGGCTTGTTTTTGGTGATGCATCTGCTGGTTGTCGGATCTCTTCTGGGAGCGCTTCTTCCCACTAGCAAAGCGGCTAATGTTCTGCTTGCATTAATCTTGCCATCAGAATGAAGCCGCTTAGCCCACATGACTGGCTCCCAGCTCCTCGATCTCCTAGTCTGCTGCCCTGCAAAGTGCAGTGGCAAAGCAGTGGATGGTTGTGCTTGCTTCTCCCCTGGAGCTTGCCTCAGCAGTGTCCTGCAAAGAGGCCAAAATGAGGCACAGTGTGTAGCTGCATACAGTAGGAGTGGGCCCCTCTGGATTATCCCTTGGCTGGGCTATCGTGTGCATCTCTTGGGCAGTGTGGAGAGGACACAGCTGTTCTGCCCACACTTCTAATGCAGCTTTTCAAGAAGAGGCAAGTCTAGCCAAACCTGCCTCTCTCCAAGACTTGGTGGTGCAACTTTGAGCATATTGGAATGGCTGCATCTCCCCACAGCTGTGGGAGTGCCATTTAAAGGTTAGGTGGCAAGCTTCTAGCAAGTGTGCACTGCTGCTAAAATAGTATGTAAAAAACGCCGGCAATTGCTGGAAATGCCAACTGCTGTTGAATGGCTGAGAATATTGTGGGAAGTTGCATTGATGGATTAAGTAATGCAGTGTACAAATGCTGGAAATGTCGGGTCTAGAGGGGCTCACTGCCTTTGCAGTACAGGGATTGGAACTTACTGTGTGTTTTTATCAGACTGTATAAAATGTGCAATGAACTGTTCAAAGGAAATAGAGTCCAGAGCCTGGGGCCACTGGCAGGATGGCCTTTGTGTCGCTCCTGTGAGTCCTTGTTTTCCTGCAAAGGGCCACAAGTACCAGCTGCATTGCAACCTCCCTCCTCTCATGACCACCCAGCATATCAAAACTGTATTCAAGTCCCTATATATTTACCTTTCATCTTTGCCCATCAAGTGGGGCAGGGTGTTTCCCTGGATCCTCCTGCATGGGTGCCACAGTCCATTTGTTTCTCCTCTTCACTTTTGCAGGCATGGGGACCACGGATCACGTCATAGTGCTAGCATCCACCAACCGGGCAGATATCTTGGATAACGCTCTCATGAGACCCGGGAGGCTCGACCGTCACATTTTTATTGATCTGCCCACTCTGCAGGTATTATTTGGGCCCACCTCTGTTGTGCCTTTTAGACTTGAGCAGTCATGGTATAGCATCGTGGCAAAGGCTCGGCACAAGTCTTCTCTGAGCATTTCTGACTTGTTCTTGCTCCCCTCAGCCCAAGGCTTATGATGGACTTACACCATGGTTGTGTTCCTGCTGTGAGGATGCTTCTGTTGCCTCCTGCTGGAGTTCCAGCAGAGTCGCAGTTTTGTGAATGATTCGACGTGCTTTCAGATTGCAGGCTAATGTGAGCTGAGCAAACCTATAAAGTCAGGCCTGCTGAGCATACATTGACCTGTGATTGAAAGAGCATGGGCCGCAACATTCAACCATCAGTGTCACTCGACACAAGTTTCTCCACACAAGGCCACTGCAAAAGGAAATCACCATTGTGGTAAGGAAAATAACCTGTTAGCTGAAGCCACCTTTCGTGAGAACGCAGTGATGGTTTTCAGGAATAAATCTCCTCCCTTTTGCCTTTGCTGTGTTGCTCTTAGGACAGGCCCAAATGCTCTCATTCACTTTTGCATGTGTGCAGATGGATGGATGGATGGATGGATGCAGAAGCACACCATCTGGATGCATGAATTTAGACCTCTAGCCCAGACATGGGCTGACTTCAGTTTTGCATGTTTTACCTTTTTGTTGCTGTTTTTAAATTAAAATCTCTATGGTCCAATCATATTTTAAATAAATAAATAGCAAGGAGCTTGAAATAGCTCCCTGCTTATCCCTGGGTACCTCACTGCTGCCCAGGCAGAAAGAGTCTTATATTGCTTGCAGAAGACAGTTGGAGTTCCATTGGGAGCTTTCAGTGCACACAGTGGAAAGCAGGGCCCAAAGCAAAGGGATGTCCACATTTTTTTTTCCCTCCACTTTCCATCAGTCATCAACTGGGTTCCCTTTTCTCCCTCTGGCTCAGCTAGTTTTTTATTCATATATTTATTTCATTACACTTCTATTCCACTGAATAGCCGAAGCTGTCTGAGCAGTTCACAACAATTAAAAACATAAAATAAACATGATGAGATGCTGTATAAAAGTTTAAAACTACAGCATACAATAAAAATAAAAACCAAACTAAAACCTAGCAGCAATGCAAAGATTTAAAATACAGCACCCAATTTAAATGTCCACTTGGGCAGTAAGCAGCCCCTGAATTGAAGTGAGGGTCTTCCTTTTAGAAAGCCCCAGTATCTCTTCCTCTTCTTTCCATCTGGGGCCTGCTCCTCTAGGTTTTTGCTTAAAATACCTCAAATGCCTGATACGATCAGGCATCGGAAAAGTGAGCTGTGCAGCTGCCCTGGAGGAGGAAGGAGAAGGAAATCCTGGCAGCTGAGCCCACTGCTTTAATCAGGACCGCCTGAACCAGCTGAATGAGTCACTTGCTGGCCCATAGCCAACCTGATCTAGCCACCCCCTCTTCATTCAAGCTGAGGGGGGAGCATCTGCAAAGCACTATCCCCCACCCCAGTGCAAGTGCTCTGATGATAGAAATGGTAAGGAATAAATCAAACCTAATAGGAAAGGGGGATAACAAGAGAAATGACCTTTGGAGGAAAGAACCAATGACTTCTTGCAAGTCTCTTTACATCTGCCCTGCATCTGAAAAACGCCATGGATATATTGGGGGGGGGGGACGGGGGGGGGGACAGGCAAGTGAGAGAGACTCTGCCCCCTGGTGGCATGGCCTTGGAATAAATTCAGGTAGCTTTTTAGCACAAGCAGCAGAGTCTGGTGGCCCCTTAAAGACTGTGTGTTTTATTCTTACTTTCTTTTTTTTTGTTTTTGTTTGTTATCCTGCAGGCCACCTTGAGATGGTTTCTACCCTTAAAGGTGGCCTAAAAATATTTTGCTTTTCCCCTCACCCCCTGCCAGCCCAAAATACCTTTTTTTGGTATAGCATCTTTAAAACATGTTGTGCAGCCCCACCACCCATTTTTCCCCTTGATTGCTTACCCTCAAGCAGAGGAGAATACACAGTGTGGACAATCTGAACACTCTTTCTGTTTGTCTTACGTTCTGAATAGTTAATGGATGCTTTGACCTGGGAAAGCCTAATATGACTGCGTTGTATCTTTAGAGCAGGACTAGGCCAACTTCCCTACTTCTCCTTTCTTTAAAACTGAAATCTCTCTGTTCCCCGTGTGTGTGTTGAGTTTGCAAAGTAAGAGTGCATTCACTGAGGCTCTCCAAATAGTTAAGGCATAGGTCATCTAGGCTGAGTGATCCTAGGTCTGCACTCTTACTTAATTTATTTTATTTTATTTATTAAATTTATTAATCACCCATCTAGCTGGTCACCCAGCCACTCTGGGCGATGTACAGCATATAATAAAACAGTTTAAAACAATAAAATTCTACAATAAAAACATTATCTAAAATACCCTAACCCACCCCAAATGCGTGCCTGAATAACCATGTTTTTAATGCATGGCGGAAGCTCAGTAAAGAGGGGGCATGGCAGAGTTCCCTAGGGAGGGAGTTCCACAGAGTGGGGGCCACCACAGAAAAGGCCCTTTCCCTCATCCCCACCAGTCTAGCTGTCCTGGCTGATGGGACAGAGAGAAGGCCATCCGAGGCTGATCTTGTTAAGCGGCCTGTCTGGTGTTGCTGGAGGCGCTCCTTAAGATAGGCTGGGCCAGAACCATATAGGGTTTTAAAGGTCAAAACCAACACCTTGAATTTGGCCCAGAAAACAACTGGTAACCAGTGCAGCTCCTTCAGCACTGGAGTGATGTGATCTAGTGGCCGCGTTCTGTCCCAGCTGCAGCTTCCAAACTGTCTTCAAGGGTAACCCCACGTAGAGCGCATTACAGTAGTCTAAATGAGAGGAGACCAGGGCATGTACTACCAGTGGGAGCAGATGGTCGGGAAGGAAGGGGCGCAGCCGCCGTATCAGATGGAGTTGATACAGCGCTGTCCGGCTCACAGCTGACACCTGAGCCTCCATGGATAGCTGGGAGTCTAAAATGACCCCCAGGCTGCAAACCTGGTCTTTCAAGGGTAGCCGTACCCCATTCAACACCAGGTCAACATCCCCCAGCCTCCTCTTCTCTCCCACCAAAAGTACCTCGGTCTTGTCAGGGTTCAGCTTCAGCTTATTCCTCCCCATCCAGCCACTCACCGTCTCCAGACATTTGGACAGGGATTCTACGGCCAACCTTGGTGAAGATTTGAATGAGAGGTAGAGCTGCGTGTCATCTGCATACTGATGACACCGCACCCCAAACCTCCTGATGATAGCCCCCAGCGGCTTCACATAGATGTTAAATAGCATCGGGGAGAGGATGGAGCCCTGTGGCACCCCACAAGTGAGTGGCCACGGGTCCGAAACCTCCTCTCCCAGTGCTACCCTCTGGTACCTGCCGGAGAGGAAGGACCGGAACCATCGCAATACGGTGTCTCCAATGCCCAACTCCTCCAGGTGGTCCAGGAGGATACCATGGTCAACGGTATCAAGAGCCGCTGAGAGGTCGAGGAGAACAAGGAAGGAGCATTCACCCCTACCCAGAGCCCTCCTCATATCATCCACCAAGGCGACCAAGGCCGTTTCTGTCCCATGCCCAAGCCTGAAGCCTGACTGAAATGGGTCTAGATAATCGGTTTCTTCCAAGTGTGCCTTCAACTGCATCGCCACCACCCGCTCAATCACCTTGCCCCAAAATGGCAGATTTGAGACTGGGTGAAAGTTGTTCAGAACTTGAGGATCCAAGGAGGCTTCTTTAAGAGCGGTCTTATCACTGCCTCCTTGAGGGCTAATGGCATCACTCCCTCCTCAAGGAAGGCGTTCACCACCGCCCTGATCCCCTCACTCAGTCTCTCTCTGCAACCCATAATGAGCCAAGATGGGCAAGGATCAAGTAAGCAGGTGGTCGGCCTTACAGATGAAAGCACCTTGTCCACTTCATCAGAAGGAAGAAGCTGGAACCGATCCCACAAAACCAGTTTGCCACAGGCTGCCTCTTGCTCACTAAAACTGTATCCACAGTGTGTGGAGTAACACTCCTGATCATAAGATAATAAGAATATCATGAGTACTTTGCAGGAGTAGATTGACATCCATCACTTTTTACAAGAATCCCAGCAGGCCATAGGTCAGGGGTGGGGAGTTGAGGGCCAAATTCATTTTCAGAGAAGCTCTCAGGGGCCTCATTACAGTGCTTTACAGGGTGGGGCCAAAAGCAAAGAGGGTGGGGCAAATGGAGCAGAGCCAAAACCACCAGAAAATACCAACCTATTTTAGCTTAAAGCTCTGACAGCCAGTCACTCAGCCTTAGGAGGGGCATTTCAAACTTTCAGAATGTGGGGAAAACTGTGCAAAAGCTGGGAAACCAAACAATCAGTTGTTGGGGGAAAGGGGGTGGGGCCATGTAGGGAACCCCAGAAGGGTGGATCTGGCCCACAGTTCTGAGGTTACACACACACGCACACACTGGAAACTGACCCATGGGTTCCCTTCTGCCAATCCGGCTTTTAGAGAAGAAGGTGACACTGGCATCTTCTTTTCTGTGTCCACTGGAGCCCTTCAGCAGGGAGTGCAGCATGCAAACCCCCACTCTCTTCTTTGCAGGAGAGGAGAGAGATCTTCGAGCAGCACCTGAAGGGCCTGAAACTGTCCCAGGCTGGCAGCTTTTATTCCCAGCGCCTGGCTGAGCTCACGCCAGGGTTCAGTGGTACGTGAGAGCAGCCCCTTGGATGGCTTCCCTGTTCTTCTTTGTTTTGTTTTTTTGGCTGGCATGTGGCTTGATGCAGTCTCTGCAGCGCGCTTAGTCACGTATGGCTTGGCTGCCTCCTGCCTGGCTGCCTCCCTCCAACGCTGCTGCATTCCACCAGCAGTGCCTGCTGAGAGAGAGGAGGGTCCAAGTCCTCCCATGCTGTGGTTACGCTGCATGGAATGACACACGGACAAACACCAACAGGCGTTGGGTTAAATCCGTGAATCTGTGTGGCTTCCAGCCATGTTTTGATCTACCTCTGTGGGAGGAAAAACTAATCATGCGTGACATGTGTGACCCAGATTTCTGTGAGGTAGGGGCTGCTTGTTGTGCTGGAAATCTAGTAGCTGGAAATCAGTGCAGCGGCCTGGGGAAAGTTTCTGCAGTCATGAAACATTTTAACTGTTTGGTGTAGTTTAATTAAGAGCCACAGGTAGGATCTGCCTGCTTTCCTGGCCCTGGTCGTTTCCTGACTTTCCTGGTTGTTCTCAAGCTACACTTGAAACTTAGGACAGAGCTGTTGAGTCCATGGCTCTGGCTGTCCTGTTTGTGCAGGGACCGTGCATTCCATGCCCTGCCCTTGTGGGCCCCTGCTCTGCCTCTTCCATGACTTGTTTGAGCAGCCCCCACACCACCCGCACACTCAAACTTGGAACAGATGTTCCTTCTCCTCCCTGGAGAAACTTCTGTGGTTGTGGTCAGAGGAGTCCAGTGGGCCAAGCCAAGCCCGGGCTAGCCTCAGCCCTCTGCTAGGCCTAGCTTGAGGCTGCGCCTGATTGGCTCATTGCTGTCCCCTGTGGAACATCTCAGTGAGAGCCGCCAGGCTGGCCAACTGGCTGCCCTTGTGATTAGACTCCAGCATAAACAGTGCCGTAGCAGTGTGCTGGCTCATTCCTGCTTGAAAGGTGGGCATGGCTGCGATTTCCCTAGCACCTCCTTCCAGCTCACTTCTGAATTCCCCCTCCACTGCACTCTTTTCTATTTGGAAACTTTATTTTCAGAGAGCTTTTTTTAAATCACAATAAAATACAATAATAGAGAAACAAAGCTAACTGAGGAGAACTCCTTTTGAAGGTTACACTGGATACAGAGCACACAGAAAAATCTGTGGAAAGCATCTGGTACAATTTGAAGTCCAATGCTGGGAGCATAACGCCTCAGAAGCAAGTGTGTTACATAGCCAGTATGATACAAAGCGGATATATTGCTCCAACTGCACAACAGAGATTCTGGAATATCAGTTCTCTTTTGCTTTAGTAAAGTGACTGTAAGGCAACCACACTTCCAAAGACATCCTTGTAACTGAGATTCATAGAATCATAGAATAGTAGGGCTGGAAGGGGCCTACAAGGCCATCAAGTCCAACCCCCCGCTCGATGCAGGAATCCAAGTCAGAGCATCCCTGACAAATGGCTGTCTAGCCTCGTCTTGAAGGCCTCCAGTGTGGGAGAGCCCACCACCTCCCCAGGTAATTAGTTCCATTGTCGTATCGCTCTTACAGTCAGGAAGTTTTTCCTGATGTTCAGTCGGAATCTGGCTTCCTGTCACTTGAGCCCATTATTCCGTGTCCTGCACTCTGGGATGATCAAGAAGAGATCCTGGCCTCCTTCTCTGTGACAACCTTTCAAGTACTTGAAGAGTGCTATCATATCTCCCCTCAGTCTTCTCTTCTCAAGGCTAAACATGCCCAGTTCTTTCAGTCTCTCTTCATAGGGCTTTGTTTCCAGTCCCCTGATCATCTTTGTTGCCCTCCTCTGAACCCTCTCAAGTTTGTCTGCATCCTTCTTAAAGTTGGTGCCCAGAACTGGACACAGTACTCCAGATGAGGCCTAACCAGTGCTGAGTAGAGGGGAACTAGTACTTCCCGGGATTTGGAAGCTATGCTTCTATGAATGCAGCCCAAAAGAGCATTTGCCTTTTTTGCAGCCACATCACATTGTTGGCTCATATTCAGCTTGTGATCGACAACAATGCCAAGACCCTTCTCGCTTGTAGTGTGGTTGAGCCACGTATCCCCCATCTTGTAACTGTGCATTTGGTTTCTTTTTCCTAGGTGCAGACCTTGGCATTTATCCCTATTAAATGTCATTCTATTGTTTTCTGCCCAGCGCTCCAGTCTATCCAGATCACTTTGAATTTTGTTTCTGTCTTCCAAAGTATTAGCTATCCCGCCCAATTTTGTGTCATCGCAAATTTGATCAGCATTCCCTGCACCTCCTCCTCCAAGTCATTAATACAAATGTGGAAGAGCACTGGGCCCAACACTGAGCCCTGCGGTACCCCACTCATGACCTCTCCCCAGTTTGAGAAGGTCCCATTGATAAGCACTCTTTGAGTCCGATTCTGTAGCCAACTGTGGATCCACCGGATCGTTGTTTCATCTAGCCCACTTTGAGCTAGTTTGCTCATCAGGATATCATGGGGCACTTTGTCGAAAGCTTTGCTGAAGTCGAGGTATATGATGTCTACAGCATTCCCACGGTCTACAAGGGAGGTTACTTGATCAAAAAATGAGATCAGATTTGTCTGGCAGGACTTGTTTTTGACAAATCCATGTTGGCTTCGAGTAATCACGGCATTGTTGTCAAGGTGCTTCCAGATGGATTGCTTTATCATCTGCTCCAGAATTTTCCCAGGGATTGATGTCAGACTGACTGGTCAGTACCCTTTTTACCCTTTTTGAAGATAGGGACAACGTTAGCCCTCCTCCAGTCATCTGGCACTTCCTCCATCCTCCATGATTTCTCAAAGAGAATAGACAGCGGTTCTGAGAGTTCTTCTACCAGTTCCTTTATTACTCTAGGATGCAGTTCATCTGGCCCTGGAGATTTGAACTCATTCAAAGTAATTAGGTGTTCCTTGACCATATGCCTATCTATCTCAAGCTGCAATCCTGCCCCTTCAGCCTGTACTTTGCCTTTGCCAGGGGGGTCATAGACATTCAAGGCATTCAGGTTGCCTTTAATTAAAGAAGAAATTCTGTCAGGTACTAGAAGCTCCCACACCCTCTCAAACCGTTCCTGCTGCCCATGGTGGCGTAATCTTTTGTTGCACAGCGATAAAAAAAAGTTCCTGCTGTAAGCAGGTGCCTTATCCGATACCTACTCAGAGCAGGTACATGTAGCTGGAGGAAATCACCTGACAATGTCACTAGAGGGCATGAAGGAATAACAGACCGTGTAACAAGTTTGATAAATTGCAAAATCCTAGCCCAAAGTGAGTAGATCTTGGGGCATTGCCATCAAGCACGGAAAAGTGACCCCTTGGCCCCACATTGATGCCACCAGAGAAGAGAGGAGCTCACATTCAGACAGTGTAGAACAGCTTTCCCCAACCTGCCACCCCCCAGCTGCTTTGGACTACAACTCCCAGCATTCTGGACCATTGGCCATGCTGGCTGGGACTGACAGGAACTGAAGTCCAAAACATCTGGAGGGCACCAGGTTGGGGGAAGCTGGTGCAGAATGTCAGGCGGTAGATACCACGTAGTCACCACCCTGCAAGCCGCATGCTCTGTTTTCTTGCAACATCATAAGAACATAAGAGCCCTGCTGGATCAGCCCAGGGGTCCATCTAGTCCAGCATTCTGTTCACAGTGGCCAGCCAGCTGTTGACCAGGAAACTACAAGCAGGACACAAATGCAACAGCACCCTCCCACCCATGTTCCCCATTAACTGTTGTGTGTAAGCTTACTGCCTCTGATACTGGAGGTAGCACAAAGCCATCAAGACTAGTAGCCATTGATAGCCTTCTCCTCCAGGAATTTGTCTAACCCCCCTTTAAAGCCATCCAAATTGGTTGCCATCACTGCATCTTGTGGTAGCAAATTCCATAGTTTATCTATGTGCTGTGTGAAGAACTTCCTTTTATCTGTCCTCAATCTCCCACCAGTCAGCTTCCTGGGATGACCTAGGGTTCTAGTATTATGAGAGAGAGAGTGTCTCCCTATCCACTTTCTCCACACCATGCATAATTTTGTACACCTCTATCATGTCCCCCTTTACTGGCCATTTTTCCAGGCTAAGCAATCCCAGCTGTTGTAGCCTTCCCTCATAGGGGAGATGCTGCAGCCCTGTGATCATTGTAATTGCCCTTTTTGCACTTTTTCCAGCTCTACAATAACCTTTTTTAGGTGTGGTGACCAGAACTGTACACAGTACACCAGAGGTGGCTGTGGCTAAAGGTGGGGTGTTGGGTGGAACTGGGAGGGTAGCACTTGCTTCACCTTGGAATCTGCATGGCCATATTTTGGGGTGTCAGGAAGGAAGCTTCCTTCCAGGTCAGATTGGCAGGCAATGACCCTAGGTGATATTCCTTGCCTTCCCTCATCAGTGGTGTATCTTGGCTTGAATGGCAGAGTCACCTGGAGTCACTGCCTGCCCTCCAGGCATCCCCCCTCCCTTGGGTGCATTGTCAGGTACCTTTTATAATGCCCTAATCTGGACAATGTGGGTTGATCCACAGAGGGATCCTGCCTTGGCAGAATGTCTTGGTCTGGATGGTCTCCTACTCTGATGTTCAGGAGACCGAGTGAGTGTGTGTGTCTTTCTGCCGGTAGGAGCAGACATAGCCAACATCTGTAATGAGGCTGCTCTTCATGCTGCACGGGAGGGCCATAAATCCATTGATACCTTCAATTTTGAGTATGCAGTGGAGAGAGTCATTGCAGGTAAGGCCTCTTTCTGGGGTGTGTTTTTGGTTGGCATTCTTGAGTCTAGTCGCATGATAAAGAGTGATCACTGGTTTCCGTAGATAGCCGTAGCACCCTGTTTAGAAAGCCATAAACAGAGCTGCATGAATTGGGCCTCAGTCCTGTTTCACTAGGAACTCCTCCCATGTACAGGCATAGATGTGTTGCAATCATCTTAGATCAAGTTGTGCAGAAATGCATACTTTCTGCATTTCACTTCCCTCTGACCACACTGTTTACTCCCTGGCTCCCACCATGTATGTGTGTGTGTATGTGTGTGTGTGTGTGTGTGTGTGTGAGAGAGAGAGAGAGAGAGAGAGAGAGAGAGAGAGAGAGAGATTGAGAGAAAGTTACAGGATAACACTTCATACATCTGATGAAGCAGACTGCAGTCCACAAAAGATTATGCCATAACAAATGTGTTCTTCTTTAAGATGTCATAACACTCTCTGTTGTTGGTGGTGGAAGCAGACATTAGCCTATATAGTAAAGCTGCTAGCTACTTCAGGGACGGATTGACTTGGGTTGCATCACCATGCTTTGACCCTTTACATGGGTTTGTTTTTGGTGCACAGATGTGTTTCTGTAGGCCAGAGTTAAATGGATTGTTAAAACTGAAATAATCCTGGGGAATGAATCAAGGGGCTTGTGCTGCTGCCAAAAGGAGCTGCTCGTAACTATCCTTGGAAGCAAGCGTTGTTGCTGGCTTTCTTAGGTCTCAGATCATGATGAGGCTGTGCTGGTGATAGGGGGATTCTCTAACGTCAGCACAGCCTCGTCATGATCTGAGATCTAAGAAAGCCAGCAACAATGCTTGCTTCTAAGGATATGGGGATTCTTTGACAGCTTGAAGCAAAGCTGTAGTGAATGGAGGAGCAAAGAGCCTCTGCTTCCACTACCTCCTGGACTGAAATGGTGGCGCATCTGTGTAACATAACCTGGAAAATGGAAGGTGTTTTTCTCCCCCGCCCCCCCTGCAACCCTCCCTTGCAGGAACTGCCAAAAAGAGCAAGATCCTGTCACAGGAAGAGCGAAGGATCGTGGCATTTCACGAGTCAGGTCATGCTCTGGCGGGCTGGCTGCTGGAGCACACCGAGGCCGTGATGAAGGTAGATCTGCTGTCTGCCCTGCGCGTGGGTGATGGGACACAGGGATTGGGGCTCATGAAGGCAGCTTGAAATTCCTCATTCACTGCCATAATAAGTGGTGCCGCCTCTTTATGCTACAGGTTTCCATAGCTCCTCGCACGAATGCTGCCTTGGGCTTTGCCCAGATCCTGCCAAGGGACCAATTCCTCTTTACCACGGATCAGCTCTTTGAGCGGATGTGCATGGCCCTGGGAGGGAGAGTTTCAGAAGCCATCACCTTCAATAAAGTCACTACAGGTAAGGAAAGCTTCAGAGAGACCTGGGAAGCCTCTCCTTGCACAGAAAAGGGGAGAAGGTGTCGCTTAGTCTTCTTGGCCTCCTGTGTTTCACTTGTGCTGCAGTCTTCTGTTTACCCTGCTTGTAGCGACCATGGACATTTCCACTGAGAAAGGAGGGGAAAGACCTTGATGCTTCCGATGCATGTGCCATCACACATTGTGCTCCTTTTAATCCTTCCTTGCTCCAGGGGCACAGGACGACCTGAGGAAAGTAACCAAGATCGCCTATTCCATGGTGAAGCAATATGGGATGGCGCCTGCTGTTGGGCACCTCTCCTTCCCAGACCTGGAAAGTTCCCCAGGGATTGGCCGGCGCCCCTTCAGCCACGGACTCCAGCATGTTATGGACCATGTAAGTTTTCATCCTGGATGCAAAGCTACAGAGAAAACACAATGCTTGCTCATTGCCACTGTCTTGAAGCCAAAGCCCTCTTAGCCGTTTGCAGCTTCTCAGGGGGCAGAAAAGCCCATGTTGTGAGGCTGTAACTGCTGACCCAGACACTTCTGCAGTGTGGTCACCACCCTTTAAAGGAGAGGCCTGTAGCTCAGCAGCAGAGCCCCTGCTTTGCATGTAGAAGGGCCCGGGTTCAATCCCCAGCATCTCCACGGAGGGATGGGAAAGACTCCTGCCTGGAACCCTGGGGAGCAGCTGCCCATCAGCAGTCAACACTGAGCTAGATAGGCCAAGGGACTGGCTCAGTATAAGGCAGCTTCCGATGTTCCTCTGTTGCCAGTGTTGGCTTATGTTAAGCCCTGTGGGCAAGATGCAGATAAGAGTAGCTGGGGAAGGGGGCCGTAAAGTCAGGGCCATAGAGTAGAAAGGAGGTGAATAGGCCACTGCTGAAGCCTAGTGGGACACCATCCCATGGCTTCAAATCCTAGAGTTGGAAGGGCCCATCAAGTCCAATCCCCTGCTCGGCGCAGGAATCCAGTTTAAGACATCCTTCACAGATGGGTGTCCAGTCTTGGCTTGAAGACCTCCAGAGGCGGAGAGCCCACCTCAGCTGGTTCCATTGTCTTGACTGACCATTAGGAAGTTTTTCCTGATGTTCAGTGGAAATCTGCCTTCCTGTAACTTAAGCTCATTATTTCGTGTCCTACAGTCTTACGTGATACAGAACAGGTTGCAGCCCTCTTCCGTGTGACATCCCTTTAGGTACTTGAAGAGAGCTCTCACGTCTTCTCTTCTCAAGGCTAAACATACCCAGTCCCTTCCATCTTTCCTTGTAGGACTTAGTTTCTAGTCTGCTGGTCATCATTGTTGCCCTTCTCTGAACTCGTTCCAATTTCTCTGAATCTTTGAACTCATTCCAATTTATCTGTATGTTCCTGTACATTTTTGTTGTTAATCTCCTGGCTACATCTGCACTGTGTTTCTTGGCTGCTTTCAGCATAGTCTTGAATATGTCCTGGTCCTTGGGGAGTGCCGGGTGAACTCTAAATCAACAAAGAGCTAGAAACTAATAAATCTAACCCTTCCCCCACCCACCCAGCCCTGTACAGAGTTTCCACATAAGAAAACCTGCTCCTTGACTCTCTAGGGCAGGAGCTAGAAAAAGCAAAGCCGGTGTGCTGTAGTGGTGAGAGTGTTGGACTGGGAGCTGGGAAATCTGGGTTCTAGTCCCCACTTGGCCATGGAAGCTCACCGGGTGACTTTGGGCCAGTCACAGACTCTCAGCCCAGCCTACCTCATAGGGTTGTTGTTGTGAGGATAAAATGGAGAGGAGGCGGATAATGTAAGCCACCTTGGGTTCTTTGCAAGAGGAAAAAAGGCGGGATATAAATGCAATAAAATAAAAAATAATTTTAAAAATCCCTTGTAGGAACTGTAGCATGTGACCAGCACAAGAGGGGGCTAGCTGGATTTAACATGGCTTAGCCCTACATTAAACGTTATGTGCCATCACACCATAATTCCAGCTAACCTGGGAAGCTTCCCCGTGGGCCTCCTTCCATTGGGTTCTCTGGAGCATCTTCACTGAAGGGTAGGATGCACTACCCTTCAGAACCTTTATCTATCTCGGCCCAACCTTATTGCTCCAGCTCTTTCCAAGGTGACCTTTTGGCTTTTCTTTCTGTTCTAGGAAGCAAAAATGCTGGTGGCCCGAGCCTACAGACACACGGAGAAACTGCTGCTGGATAATCGGGAGAAACTGAGGGTGGTGAGAAGGCTTGTCCTTGCCCTAGCGGGGCAGCATGAGCAGTTGAAGACTGAGTGGGTTGTGTGAACAAGGGCAGGAAGGTCCTGGATTCAAATCCCTGATCAGGTGTTGAAGCTCAGTGGTTAGCCAAGGGCAAGCTGCTTCCCTTTAGCCTAACTTGTCTCATGTGCTGCCCATGTAAGGCTAAAAATACTCCTCTGAGTTCCGCAGAGGAAGGCTAGAATAGAAGAAAATGTAGTAACTCCTCTGCCGGGAGTGAATTAAGAGAACCGACAGGATCGCTTGCTCGGATGATTCCTCTGCAGAGACCCAGAGGCGATGTGGCTGCCACTCGTATTGGGAAGGGTAGTGCCCTTTTTTCTTACCTTATAGCACCAAGAAGCAAAGTGAGGTGTGGAGCATTTTCAGGCCTTGAGGGATCAGGAAAGCAAAGGAAAAGGCACATGGGAGGAGCTGTAGAGTGAGCAAGCTACCATCTTGGGGATGGAAGTCCTGAAGTGACTGTACCCAAATGCCCCCCGCACCCACACACATCAAAAAAGAATTTTTTATTTAATTTTGTACATTCATATTGCCACCACCATCTCTTTTTCTTTCCTGGCGCCACATACACGATACTTCTGTTAAACATTTACCACACTCCTGATGGGATCTGTCATAGAGGGAAGAGAGCTGTATGCCAGAATGCAAATTCTCTTCCACTTTTGGCCCACTGTTCTCAAACTGTTGCTTCCCTTGAAGGTCAAGCAAAAAAAAAGATTACCTTAACATATACCCTAGCTGTGGCATGGTTGGAAGGTGGTGAAGCTAAAACCCAGCACCTCTGAGAGTGCTTTGCTGACCCAGTTGCTTCTCCATCCTGGGCCAAGTTGGTCCTTGCTTCAGCCAATAGGAGGCTGAGCTGCAGTGCATCATGTCCAATTGTAGACTTCTCTGGCTGTGCTGTGTGTTTGTGCACATCTGTTGCTTGTGGTATGTGTCTACGCATATGTTTACCTTCCGCTAACTTTTCCATGTCTAGCTGGCTAATGCCCTTCTGGAGAAGGAAGTGATCAACTATGATGATATTGAAGCCCTGATTGGGCCTCCCCTGCATGGGCCCAAGAAAATGATCACTCCTCAGAGCTGGATTGAAGCTGAGAGAGACAAACAAGACACAGGAGACGAAGAGCCGCCACAGCAGCCCCATGGCCAAGAGGAGGGGGAAGAGCCCAACCTGAGACCAGTTTGAAGCCAGTTTATGAAGTGGGGTGAACCAGATACGTTCTTTCCGAAGTACAGGTGCAGGAAGCACTCCTCCTTGCCTGCACTGGCTGTGCCGATGGAATTCTGTGATGGGATGCAGGCAGGGTTTGGCTTTCCTTGCTCTGAGAATGAGCAAGTCCTCATTGGGATGCCTGGGTTCGTCATCAGGATTTAAGCACCAGGAGGGCCGCCACGACTCTGGCTCACCATATTATGCTCCTGGGAGGAGAGCGTGTGCCGTCAATCCGGGCAGGGCCAAACCCTCGTGGGACAGCAGCTGCTGTTCTCTGCTTTGCGTTAATTTTGGGTAGTGGCACATGCACAAGATCCCTCAATTGTCACAACAGCGGCGATGATGTAACCAATATATCCCAAATATACTTGTGTCTTTGGTAGAGAGGGAGGGTCCCCCCCATCTCTCCCTCTCTCTCTCTCCCTCTCTCTCTCTCTCTCTCTCTCATATATGTCTCTTGAGGTGTGGAAAATCTGTTGTGAACTGTGGAGACTCAGCGTCCATATGAGCTCCGTTACCAGGTCTGTGCTCTGGCCACAAAGCCATGGGTAGGCACAGCCTATGCTGGTGCGGTTCTCAAGACAGACTTTGAGAGGAAAGAAAACCACAAGCCTTGCAAGAACCTGGTTCTTGTAGAAGTCTTTAGACTGAATATGTGTCCAGAGCAGCTTGTGGCAGGATGGGGGGAGGGAGGGATTAACTTGTTCCCTACTGTGCAACAGCAGCTGTGCGTGTGTGTGTATGTGTGAGCGACAGAGAGTGAGCACATGCTGGTTGCACTGTCTCCCTCATTCTCTTCCCCCACCCCACCTTAATGGGGATTATTTCCACGAGGATTATTGTCTGTATCCCCAAACAACCCATGTCCAGATATTCCTCCTGCCAACATTTAATTTGCAGTTCTGGAGCTTCCTCTTTCAGCATTCTCCCTTGTGCTCGGATGGGGTGAGCATATTCGCTTTCACACGCTCTGAGTTAACTCAGTGTGGAAGGAGCTGCTCTTTAGAATTGTTGGGGGTGTGATCCTCTTGAATATATATTTCAAAATGGGATGTTGCATGTAAAGAAGAAAAGTGAGTATTTTAGTCCTCCTCCATAGCCCTATTCTCCATCTCCCCCAGTGGGCCTTGGCAGAATAGTCATCAGTGATCTGCGTGTACCATCTAGTGGTCTGTTGAGAAATCTGCAGCCAATTGCTGTCTATAAATAGAAATGTGAGGCAGCATACAGTTCCCAAATTGTGGTCACTGTAATTTCTGTGGGTAAACCAAACCTCACCCCCACCCACCAGGCACACTGACAATAATTCAACTCTAACTCATGAATGGTTAATGTTTTGGCTGTATAGCAACATTGTATTGAAAGAAATTCTGGAACAGGGAAGTAAATTAATTGTTCTGGGATCTGGGCATATGTGCTTAACTTCTTACACTGGAGAGGCTTGTTTGATTTTTCAGTGGGCTGCTGTATCTCAAGAAAATAAAGTTTGAAAACTGCTGCTGCAGGCTCTGTTGAATTTAAGGGGCTGTCAACATCCCCCTCCCCTCATCCTGCACCCCATTGTTTCTAAGTTCCAGGTTGGGGAGAGATGGCAACCAGCATTCCCCTTCTTGCTTCTTCCGGACTCTTCTGTCTATCCTTTCACCTGCCTCTGTATACAGAGACCCTGCTTTACTGCATTTGTGAAACCATAACCCAGCCCAGTCTACAGTAATCTTCAGTCATTCCAACAGCTTGAAGCTTGTCCACCTATTAAAAATAGAGCTTTGCTACAAAATTCAAATAGCACTCCACAACTTACTATTCAATACCTGTTTCATCACTTCCTGAGTTTCAGTCATTGCAATACAAGCCATAATTCTAAGGTATGCCATTTTCAGTATGTGCAGTTCACTACACTCTGTTCAAGAGTGTACTTGTAGTACACTACACTCCCCTCCCCCCCACCCCCCACTTCTAATGCCAATAGTGGAGAAGCTCCCAGACTTGGTGGGATTGAAAATGCTGTTTTGCGAAGGACCCACCATGTTTGTAAGTTCTTCACAGTGTCGCAGGGTCTATAATTCTGTGTACAAACCTCTGCATGCAGGCCTTATTGAACTAGTAAGATTCCTATGTAAACATGCAGAGGCTGAGAGAGGGCCTGGTTTCTGAGCATCAACAATTCAGTTGTAAGTGTCTTACATCCAGCCCACTCTTCGTTCCCATTGCTGACAAATGTAGGTGGCTACTTACTCCCTTCTCCTCTAGGTAGATTGCAATCGGCTTAGTCACATCTGAACAGTGCAGGAGTGCACATTTAATAGGGCCAAGTGCTGTACCAGCATTTCCATTTATTTTCCAAATAGCTCTGTGATGTAGTCGCTGTCGGCGGACTTGCATACAGGACAGGGCATTAACATAGGAAATGCTGTGTTACTTCCACCCAGTCCAGCATCCTCTTTCCTACAGTGGCCAACCAGATGCTCACAGGCAGGGCGTGAAAGTGACATGGCACTCTGCTATTATTGTCCATTAGTAATGTGCAGGTTCCATTCTTAGCCCTGCCTCTCTAGAAGAATGGCAGAATTGCCTTTCTGGATCAGAGTGAGGAGCTGTCTAGTGCAGCTTCCTATGGTGGACGACTAGATGCTGCCAGAAAGCCACCAAGCAAGACCCTGTGTTGTTGCACTCCCCTCCCCAGAGCCTGGGATTCAGTGGTATCCCGCATCTGAACAGGGCGGCGCTATATAGCCAGCATGGCTAACAGTCTTATCATTGCATTGTGTGGATGGCGCATTCTGATGAGCCGTTTAGGTGCACTCGGATCGGAACCATCCGGTCGAACTGATCTATAAACCAAGCAAAGCTTTTAGCAGGTATTTTTTAATTAGCAATACTGAAGTACTGCTTCTCAATTGAAACCAATCCCGAGGCTGCTGCACAGCCAGCTATATAATGCCTTGTGTTTTAATACTTTTTCGGAAGTTTTCTCATACTTGCCCCGAGGCAGCTGAACGACGAGCCGGCAGAATAAAGCGTGCGGCCCCTTTAAGCCGGGCACCACCTTTGCTAAGGGCAAGGCGACGTGCCGGAGAGAGGAGTTGAGGCCGAGCGGGACGGTCCCCTCCCTCTGATTGGCCCCTCCGAGCGAATCGTCGCGACTTCCTGAGTCCGAGTCACGTGCGGCGGCGCAGCTATCCCAGCGTCCCTCGCGGCCCCTCTTTCTTTTTCTGGCCGGCCATTTTCTTCCCCGGGAGGTGAGTTCTGTGCCGGGGGCGGCCTCGCTGATTATCCGCTTCCATCCGTCGCCTGTATCGAGGCAGGCGAGCGCTCAGGCAGACGGGCGAGACCGGGGGGCCTCGGGGCTGCGGCGGAAGGGCCATGGGGGCGGGAGCGGCAGGAGGCGAGCCTGGCGCCAAGCGAGGGCCGTGGTGGGGCTTGGCCTTCGGGAGCTGCCTGTCTGCTCTCTGGTTGTCAAGGGCCAGCCGCAGCTTTCTGTGCCGAAGGCCCCGGGCGCGATCTCTGGCGTCTCCGGGTAGCAGGGCTGCGAAAGGCCCTGCAGAGCCCCTGCCGGCCAGAGCAGCCAGTACTGGGCTAGATGGCCGAAGCCCCCGAGGCGGTACACCAGCCTGCAGCTTCCTCCAACTTGGTGCCTCCAGATGTTTTCTACTCCCAGCATTTCTGGCCGTTTATTTATTTGAAGTGGTTTGTATGTCGCTCCTCAGCCAAAAAGCCTCCGCGAGAAGCTTAGAAACAATCAGTAGAGCAAGATGGTCCCTGCCCTGGCAGGCTTACAGTCTGAAATGGCACGATACGCAAGGAAAACGGGATGGGGAGGGAAGAGGGGGAGAAAGCGAGATAGCCTTTTAGCAGGGCTGGCGGAACGGCCCTGCTTCCCTTCCCTCAGTTACAGCCTGTTGGAATGCCTGCTGGTGAAGACGGTTGGCCATGCTGGCTGGGTGTGATGGGCGGTGAAGTCCAAGACATCTGGGGGCACCAGGTTGCATGATAGAAGGCAACTGCATAGTTTTCTCCAGAGCATCCAAAGGCCACTGGTAAACCACATGCTTCATGGGCAGAAGGTGGTCCCAGGCTTAGGATTTTTTGTCAAGGTTGTATTATCTTACTGTGTTTATTGCTTGTATCCTACTTTGGCGTTATTTGTTAATTTATCGTATGGCACATTCACATCACGATACAATAAAATCATAGAGCACACTAAATATGAAATACAAAATATAGACAGGAAGATCACAAACATATGTCTAGGTTACAGATACAGTTTTTTGCTTCAGTTTTCAGAGCCAGGAAATCAATAAAGGCTCCATTGTAGGCTCGGTTTTGACACTCTGTCACTATACGTTGGATAGTTCGTTTTTCAGCCCCACAATCATAGAATAGTAGGATTGGAAGGGGCCTACAAGACCATCGAGTCCAACCCCCTGCTCAGTGCAGGAATCCAAGTCAGAGCATCCCTGACAGATGGCTGTCCAGCCTCATCTTGAACGCCTTCAGTGTGAGAGCCCACCACCTTCCTAGGTAATTGGTTCCATTGTCGTATTGCTCTAACAGTCAGGATGTTTTTCCTGATGTTCAGCCAGAATCTGGCTTCCTGTAACTTGAGCCCATTCTTCCATGTCCTGCACTCTGGGATGATGGAGAAGAGATCCTGGCCTTCCTCTCTGTGACAACCTTTCAAGTACTTGAAGAGCGCTATTATATCTCCCCTCAGTCTTCTCAAGGCCCAGTTCTTTCATTCTCTCTTCGTAGGACTTATTCACCATTAATTCACCATTTGATGATGATATTTTGCCCCATTTATAAAGGGCATCTGCACATCTATCATGACCCATGCGAATTCAGTTCAAGGTTGTCCATATTGCATTGTTGTTGTTCAGTCATTCAGTCATGTCCGACTCTTCGTGACCCCATGGACCATAACACGCCAGGCCTTCCTGTCCTCCGCTCTCTCCCGGAGCGTGCTCAAGTTCATATTCATCGCATCCGTGATGCTATCTAGCCATCTCATCCTCTGCCGTCCCCTTCTCCTTTTGCCTTCAGTCTTTCCCAGCATCAGGGTCTTTTCCAGAGAGTTTTCTCTCGCATTAGGTGGCCAAAATATTGGAGCTTCAGTATCTGTCCTTCCAATGAGCACTCAGGGTTGATTTCCTTTAGGATGGACTGGTTTGACCTCCTTGCAGTCCAGGGGACTCGTAACAGTCTTCTCTAGCGCCACAGTTCGAAAGCATCGATTCTTCGGCGCTCAGCCTTCCTTATAGTCCAGCTCTCACAGCCATACATTACTACTGGGAAAACCATAGCTTTGATTAGACGGACCTTTGTCAGCAAGGTGATGTTCCTGCTTCTTACTATGCTGTCTAGGTTTGTCATAGCTTTCCTCCCAAGGAGCAAGCATCTTTTAATTTCATGGCTACAGTCACCGTCTGCGGTGATCTTGGAGCCCAAGAAAGTAAAATCTGTCACTGCTTCCATTTCTTCCCCTTCTATATGCCAGGAAGTGATGGGGCCAGATGCCATGATCTTAGTTTTTTTAATGTTGAGTTTCAAACCAGCTTTTGCACTCTCCTCTTTCACCTTCAACAAGAGGCTCTTCAGATCCTCTTCACTTTCTGCCATTAGGGTGGTATCGTCTGCATATCGGAGGTTGTTGATAATTCTCCCAGCAATCTTAATTCCGACCTGTGATTCATCCAACCCGGCGTTTCTCATGATGTACTCTGTATATAAGTTAAATAAGCAGGGCGACAATATGCAGCCTTGTCGTACTCCTTTCCCAATTTTGAACCAATCGGTTGTTTCATATTGCATGGGGCTGGTCAAATCCAGGTGGTTTTTCCAAGATGCAGGGCAAGCTTCGGCATTGTGGAGGACAGTTTCCTAGCCAATGTTGTTTCCACACGTTGTGGATATTAAAATCATCTGCTAGAAGAGCTTTAGCAGTAGAAATAGCATTATTCTATAACGAAAAGCAGGTAAACAATCCCATTAATAAATAGCCCCTGGGCTAGGTGGAGCAATAGGCCTGAATTGGCATGGGCTGGCATAGTACATGGGGCTGGGGCTGTAAGTCAGTGGGTAGGGTACAGAAGTCTTTTCATGTAGAAGCTTCAAGCCCTGGCATCTACAGCTGAAAGGATCTCTAGTGGCACATCCAGGAGAGCCGCTGCCAGCCAGATGAGATGGTTCTGGGCTAGATGGACTGGTGGTCTGAGTCTGTATGGAGGCAGCTTTGTATGGGGTGGGGGGTGGCAGCCCCATAACACAGTAATAGGGTGCTGTCTTTGCATGCAGTAAGTCCTAGGCTCATGTATTTCACATAGTTTTGCTGGAGAAGACCCAGGAGTGCCAGTGCTACTCAAGAATTGATCGTATTGGGCTAATTGTCTGACCCCATATGAGGCAGCTTTGTGCATAAGGGGTGGGCCCATAGCTCAGTGTTAGAGCTCACGCAGAAGGTCCCTGGTTTGCTGTGCGGGATCGCCAGTTAAAATGAACTCGGGTGGCAGTACTAGGAGAAACTTGGGATCTTGGAGTGCTGCTGCCTGTCATAGTAATCGGGGCTGGCCAAAATGAGGCATAACACCTCTGTTTTCAAGACATTGGATTTGCAACATCTCCCGATGGATTTCAGCTTTAATTTTCTGTGGATAAATCTGGGCTGGTGTTTCTCCTTTCTCTGGATTTGTTAGAATTGCTCCAGTACTTTACCTGAATTTCCCCCAGGGCTCCCCACACATTAGCATCCATGTCAGAAACCGATGAGTCATGTTTGCATGCATCCTTGAAAATCAAAAGTTCTGGGCAACCCTCTGGCGTGGTGGGTTTCATGGTGCCTATCGATGTATGTTTGTAACCCTACAGTTAGGCCCAAGCCAGGTAGCCTTCTCTATTTGGAAAGGGCTGTGACACAACATGGTCAATGTGATTTAAACAAAAACTTATTTTTACATTAAGATGTATGGAAATACTAGTATACACAACATCTACAAGAATTTCATAGAGCAAAATCAATTTCTTACGTGGTTCACAATTTGAATCCCAAACAGTGTATGTAAATGCATACTTAAAAGATCAGAAATGGATTATAGCGCATATATTATATGCGCATAGTTACTTAAAATATTAACAGTTTCGTAAAGTAACTGCTTCCCCAGCTTGCTGCCCTCCAAATGTTTTGGACAACTGCTTCAGGATGCGTGACCATTGGCCATGCTGGCTGATCGGAGTTGAAGTCCCAACACAGGAGGGTCCCAGGTTGGGGAAGGCTGGGTTATGGTATTGCCAGTTTAAATAAAATTTTGCCCCCCATAAATAAATATCTAGTCAATCCCAAGCCCTAACAGTTAGCAGTTTTATAACTAGGTTGCTGACATAGAAGATAAGTAAGCATAAAAAAAGGTAAAGGTGTCCCCAACCAGTCGTGTCCGACTCTAGGGTGTCGTACTCATCTCCATTTCTAAGCCGAAGAGCCAGTGCTGTCCGAAGACGCTTCCGTGGTCATGTGGCCGGCGTGACTGAACACCGAGCTGGGGAGCACCTTCATCAATGGTGGTTGAAAGGGATTTTCTGTGTCCTTCCAGCACTCCACCCATCTTTCCAGCCATTGGCACCAGAGGGAAATCTAAGGCCTTAGGCTTCCTTTGGGCTAACGTGGTGTGTTGTGGATGTAATGTTGGGAAGGGAAGGCCAAGCTTGAATCGCTGACAGGTAGCGTTAAACCCACCATTGTGTGTGTGTCTCCGAAATGCTTGCCAGGGCTATTTGCAAGGAGAGCCAGCATGGCGTAGTAGTGAGAGTGTTGGACTGGGAGCCGGGAGATCCGGGTTCTAGTCCCCACTCAGCCACGGAAGCTCACTGGGTGACTTTGGGCCAGTCACAAACTCTCAGCCCAACCCACCTGACGGGGTTGCTGTTGTGAGGATGAAATGGAGAGGAGGAGGATTATGTACGCCGCCTTGGGTTTCTTAAAGAGGAAAAATGGCGGGATATAAATGTAATAAATAAATAAATTGCAAAGGTCAATAAACTACTTTGTATGCTATAAAGTGCATTTAGAACTGTAGCCATTAAGAGTGTAGTCCAGGCTTTTTGTATTTTCAGGGACGTAAGTGGTCATGGCGCCCAGTCGGAATGGCATGATCTTGAAGCCCCACTTCCACAAAGACTGGCAGAGACGAGTCGCCACGTGGTTCAACCAGCCTGCCCGGAAGATCCGCAGGTGAGGTATTGTGCCCTGCTGAGCCTCTGCGCTGCGTGTTCTCTGTGTGAGATTTTCAGAAATAACCAGTGCTGCCTGGGTAACACGAAAGGCAAGCAAGTGCAAGCATTGCCGTTTCTGGTTTCTCTGCAAGGCTTGCTTGCTTAGTGCTTCAGCTGGATGATGAATATTCTCTGGAATCGCTGTACCCCATTGATGATCCTTTGAACCCATATAAGCTGATGGCTGTAGCTTTTTGAATTACTGCCACTGGGAGTTCAGTTAGATCTCGGTTAAAGGGGTTGCTTGCCACCAACTTGCCTAGGCTACTTCCCTGGCTTTATCTGTAAGGGAGTCCAGGTAGGGTTCTATCTAGAGAGAAGCAAGGGTTTTGACACAGCCCCTTTGTGCTGCTTTCTCCACCTAGGAGGAAGGCCCGTCAGGCGAAGGCTCGTCGTATTGCTCCACGTCCGGTATCTGGACCAATCAGACCAATCGTGAGATGCCCCACTGTGCGATACCATACCAAAGTCCGTGCTGGTAGAGGATTCAGCTTGGAGGAGCTGCGAGTGAGTAAAAAGGGCAGATATCTCTAAGAATACGGGTGCTCGTGACTGACAAACAGGTGATTATTTGTGGGATATCTATGATGGGTGCAAAACCACAGGCCTGGGGGCCTAATCCAGCCCTCTGACATTCCCCAGAAGGCCACACCACTTTTCTTGGTTCTACCACTGTTCTCCCAAACACCAATTGTTTGATGGTTTCCTGACTTTGGGGCAGTTTTTTCCCCATTCTAAAACATTGACATGCCTCTCTGAAACCTTAGTGACAGCCAGTGAGCGCTTGAAGCTAAAATAGCCTGGTATTGGTATTTTGGCCCTGCCCCTTTGCCTTCAGCCCCATCCACCAATAGAATGTATCATGTCTTTCCCCCCCCCCCCCAAGTTTCTCTGAAATTGAATGTGGCCCTCGGACTAAAAGAGGTTTTCCTCCAGTGATCTGTGATGCTGGATTCTGCAGGAGTGTGATGTGCATTCTGCAGTGGCTGGTTGGGACTCCTGTATAAGCAGCCAGAATGGTTGAAGTAGATCAGATTTTTCGGTGAACTGATACTTGCTTTAATGAGTGTTCTTAAGGAAACTGGTTGAGACGTTTGAAGGCTCATTTGAAGTAATACTGATCCCTCCTTGATCAGAGTGAGTTGTGCAAGGAGGATGTTTAGGCAGCCCCCCCCCCCCCCCCGAGCCTGATTGCCCATTAAAGGAGGAGAGCTTAGCCTTGCCAATGTTTGTTTAGTGTTAGGCAGAGGTTTCTTTTTAGGTACTGAAAAACCATTTAAGTGTCCCAAGTGCATTGGAATCCAGCCAGCGCTTGTGCCCCCTTAGTCCTTGGAAGTTGCTCGTGTTTTTGTGAGAGCCGAACAGTCAGATGATGACACTGTCTCCGGAATCTCTGTAGTCTCCATGATGACTGTGACTTGAACCCTTTTCCAGCTGATGACTGTTCTGCCTCCACAACAGGGACGGGGGTCTTTTAATTCACAACAGGGTCTTTTAATTGAGGTTCATGTTATCATGCTCTCCCTAGATGGCCGGCATCAACAAGAAGTTTGCCCGGACGATCGGTATCTCAGTGGACCCCAGGCGCCGTAACAGGTCTACAGAAGCCTTGCAGGCCAATGCACAGCGGCTGAAGGAATATCGCTCCAAGCTCATCCTCTTTCCCAGGAAACCTTCTGCCCCCAAGAAAGGAGACAGTGCGGTAAGTATCAGGGAGAGTATTGGGGTGGAAAGGAACCTCTTTGCTAATGGCTCTCCTGGGGTGAAGGAACCGCTATGCTAACGGCATCTCTTATGATGCAAGGCACCCAAGAAAAAACAGACTTCACTTCCAAGGAGTGCGTATTTGGGATTGGGAAACAAAAAAAGTTTCTAACTGTATCCACAATCTCTAAAGTACATGCATTGTAACCAACTCCCATGTCCTATTAAGGACAGTGCTGCTGCCTATATTGGAGAGGGAGAGGTGAGGGGAAAGGTGGGGTGATGGCAATATAGTAAGTCTGTCTAGACTTTTACAGTTTTTATGTTTTTTATATTTTGTAAGCCACTTTGAGCAACACCTTTTTCAGAGGGGACAAATGGGGAATACATTTTTAAAATAAAATATTCAGAAATAAGGGCCTGAATTGCTAAGTTGGGAACTTTGGGACTCTTGTGTGTTTGAAACTCAGCTCATCAGCCAGCCCGGCTCCTATGAGTACATCCCCAGCAATTCTGTGGCATAACTCAAGCTAGGGCTTTTCCTGTTGTCCAAAGATGGGATGAAATAAACAGCTTATTAATGAACCATTGTTCCTTTCTTCACCCCACAGGCAGAAGAGCTCAAGATGGCCACGCAGCTCTCTGGGCCAGTTATGCCCATCAGAAATGTAAGTAACCTCCAGTCTCTGGACTTCTCTAGATCTTTCCCCTCAAATTTAGGTTTAGTGAGGGACACTTCCTGCTTCTAGTTGAAGACCAAAGGCCCAACTAGTCCAGTCCACTGCTTCCCGCAAAGGCCCACCAAATCCCCCTGGGAAGCCCCCCAGCAAGGGCCCTATCCTGCTGTGGTGCCCCCCCTTTGGTATTCAGTCTTTGGTATTCAGTGGCATCCTGCTTCTGAACTTGGAGATTCCAGATATTACCTCTTTGTTGAGATGAGGTAGCCTTCCCTGGGGCTTCTTAAGACCTTTCTGCCCTGAGGGAAGACAGGTGTGAGATAGTCTAGGGCAGGGAGCTTGTGATGAGACCTTTAGTTGGCCTGAAATAATTCTCTGTTCCATTACTATTTCTGTAACATGGTTTATTTAATACATTGAAGTTGGGAATGGCCATGTGTGCCTTTGCAGAAAGGAGAGCTTATAAATGCAGTAAATAAACAAACAAGCTGCCCTGGAAATCCAGTGTACTGGAAGGTGGCGTGTTAATCTTCTCAGTCTGTCATGGGTAGGAGCCATGGCTAAACCTCATCCTCCAGGAATGTGTGCAGTCCCCTTTGAAAGCCATCTCAGCTCATCCCCACACATCTTGTGGCAGTGAACTCCCAAAGTTAGTTAGGCATTCTGTGAAGGACTTCCTCTTGTCTGTCCTGAATCTACTGCCAATCAGTTTCATTTGATGGCCCAAAACTTTAGTGCTACGGAAAGGAGAAATATTCTCCACATCATGGTTAGTTTTATCAGTCTCTGTTCTGCTTTTCCCCCTCCCCAACTAAAATACCCCAAACATTTTAATCTTCTAGAGGAGATGCTCCAATCCCAATTTTGGTTGCCTTCCCTGGCTACTTCCCTTCTTGAGAAGGGGTAACCAGAACTGTACAGAGTATTCTGTATCAAAGGTAGTAGTATTATGCTACTGGATATCTTATTTTCAGTCCCTCAAATGAGTCATTAGAGTGTGCTGGAAATATTTTCTGCGTGGTCAGCAATGGATATGGCTGTGCCTGGACATGCTTTTTCTCACTGCTCCTTTCCTTGGCAGCTGGATATGACTGAGAAGTGTTGTTCTGAGCAGTAGCACAGACAGACCTTGACCTGTTGACTGCTTCTGATGCATTAGAAGCAGGATGAGAGCAGCAGCTTTCCAGCATGTGCTCTGAGTAACCACTGGATTCTTGCCTCTCCTAGGTCTACAAAAAAGAGAAGGCCCGGGTTATCTCGGAGGATGAGAAGAACTTCAAGGCCTTTGCCAGCCTGCGTATGGCCCGGGCAAATGCTCGGCTCTTTGGCATCCGGGCGAAGCGAGCCAAGGAAGCCGCGGAGCAAGATGTGGAAAAGAAGAAATAAACTGTTTGTTCGGGGCCTGTCAATAAAGGAGGGTATATTTGGAAATGTGTGGTGCCATCTTGTGTCAAGATACAGGGGAGGGAAATGTGGCCTGGGAAATGGGCCATAGGAGTGTGGCCCCTTCCCCCTCTCCTGTCTCGCTCTCAGAGGCTGCAAGTCCAGTTGTGGACTTTGGTGGCTGTGTGGGAGAAATGGTGGCTCTTGCATTTCAATATTGTGGCAGTTTAGGAGGGCAAGGTATTTTAACGATCCCATTCCATGAATTCTAGAGGCAGCCTACCAGAACTTGCCCACTTGTTTTAAAGTAACACAGGGTGCCATTTGGTGGATATTGAGCTGATTAATTGGTCTGGGGATTCAGTTGAGCAGCAGGTGGTACAAAGAGGAGAAAGAGAGTTGACTCTCCCATGCCCCACAGGGCCATTTCAGGGGTGTCTTTACTGGATTCCTAGCTAGAAGCTCTCCTGTGAAGCCAGTCATTCTGCTGCTGGTCAAGATAGGTGCTCGCGATCATAAAAGTGTGCTGAGCTGGACCCTTCAGGTTTTTCCCCTTACCTGCCTCTCTCCTCCCAAATCCAAACAGCCACCAAAGGATGTGGCTGTGATTACAGAATTGCAGCTGAATGGTTTCTAGGAATTCTTGGCGGTGGTGTGCGTGCGTGTGTGTGTGTGGGGGGGGTCTACTGTTGAGGTGCTGTCTTTTCATCTCCACTGCACCGCACTGGGGAAGTGAACAGGACATGCTTGGTTGGATAGAAACTGGGCTTGGTTGACCATTCTGCTCGGATGGGGAAAATGAGCGTGTGCTCATTCAGTTAATGTGAAGTGTGGAGGAACACGTCTACGATAGCAAGGTGGTGGTGTCCTGCAACCCATAGGTGATTCTGTGCCTACGAAGGGCTTTAACCATTAGATGAGTAGCGACGAAGAAGAAGGGGGCATATTGGGAGAGTATTGGTGTTGTCTTTATGGGAATGGGAAGGGGCTCACAACTTCTGCGTTGCCTTAACTAGTCAAACCAGAATGTGTGATTGCCATGGGTCTGGTCTCTTCTCTCCCCCCTCCCCCCAAGCAAGTCTTGTGGGGGTGGGAAAAAGATTTCTCATGACATGCTACTGATCTTTGAAGCAAGTAGGAGCTGCAAATCTCCCACACACTACTTTTGCCTGCTCCAAAGCTCCGAGCAGTGCATCATGAGAAACCCTTCACAGACGAGGGGAGTGAGTAGGTGTCTTACATGTCTTTGAACAGATTTTGGAGACGCCACTGGAAGATAGGTGTGCACACACACTTCCAATGGCATGCAGGTACATTACGGGTATATTCAGGGAAACACTGAATCTGGGGTTCTCCGTTCGGCTCAAGGAGATTTTATAGCTTGATGGCGCTTTCAGCCACACTTGGACTAGATTTGCATGTGTATGTTGTTTGTTTCTTGTCACAGTAGGAGAGGAGAGTTTGCACAGAAAGTGTGTCTGCTGTTTGAAATCCTGCCAGCCCTAGTGTGGTGGCTCTTGATCAGCCTTTTGAGATGTGTGTCAGTGCCAGCCTTGCTGATAATGGGGGAGGTGACTATGGGGAGCTGCTGCACAACTTCTTCTAATGGTATCTGGACAAGGCACAAGCTGAAGAAATCACAGCCCTATTCCTGAGCAGAGCCTTGCCTGTCAAGGCCTGTGGCTGTGTGCCTGATGCTCCTTGTTTTTAAAGGGGGACGTGTGATATCAGCACCCATGGTGGTCCTTTTGCAGGGACACGTAATGTCCACATGGTGGCCATCAGCCATCTCCTGCAGCTGTACGTTCATCTACTGAAAGTAGTTGGAATTTGGATCCAGCATTTCTTTTATCAACCTATAGCCCACCTGGAAGTGTTCTAGAAAGTCCCATTCTGAGAAGTTGGCTTTGGGATCTCTGGTTTGTTGGCACATAGGTTCCTGCGGCTCACGTTCCTCTTCAGTTTTTCAGCTGCTCTTTAGCAGAGTGATTTTCTACCGGAGTTATCAGGTTCAATATAAACATGCGCTGCGTCAGACCAAGGGTCCGTCTATCTTGCCCAGCATTTGTTCCTAAATGGCCGAACAGGTGCCCCGGTGGGAAGCCTAGGAGCAGGACAATAGCACTCTCCTGCGATATGCCAGGAACTGGTATCGAGAGGCACGCTGCCTCTGCTACTGGAGACCGCATGGATCCATCACGACTAGTAGCCACTGATAGACTTCTCCATGAATGTGTTTAATTCCTTTTTAAAGCCGTCCATGTTGGCAGCAATCGCTACATCTTGTGGTATTGAATTCCACAGTTCAACCATGTGCCATGTGAAGAAGTAAATACGCTACGCAGGCTTGTGGTGCAGAAAGGAGATTTCTGGTGGGTGCCACTTTCCCCACCCCAGTGCTGCATAAAGTGAGATGCTGCCATTGCCAACATGTTTCTTTCTGTGCAGCAGCTATTAATAGCGTGAGAAATGGAGGAGATGTGGCAACTCTTCCCCCTTCTACCATGGAAGAGTTCCTACCAGGAATAGATTTTAGCAAGTACAATAACACTGCAAGGAGTTCTGAAAACACCTTCCAGGTTCACTGATCAGCTGTTACTATACTATGAAAACAATTCCAATAGGAAAGAGAAATGGCAAGGTGAAGGGGTGTGTGTGTGTGTTTGACCCTAATTATAATTTGCAAGAAGAAAAGGCAGGGCCACTTGCCCCCCAGCCCCCTCCCCCCTGATCAGTTTTCCTGCCTGTGCCACAAGCGGAGAGCAAGACACAGATAAAGAGCAATCGCTTCAGCAAAGGTCAAATAATTTCAGTTGTCGATAGCCGATCTGACTTCCTGGCCTGGAATGCTACCTCCTGAATTTCTCACTTTGCAGTTTGGCTGGATCCCCCCACCCAGGAAGAAACTGATGTCTCTGGAGAATACCCTTGGATGAGGCACATCAGCAGGGCTTGGGAAGCAAATGGCAAGGGAGACTCTGCGTTCTGGAGCCTTCTCCAGGAAGCAGCCAGTGTTGCAAACTGTTCTCATTAGAGACAGGAAATTCTGCCTCCTCTATGTGATCAGCCAGCACAGTGTGCCTTGCTGGACATCCTGGACAGACTCTGTGGCACCTGCTATGGCTGGCAGTGCAGATGGGAAGGGGCTGCTCTGTGCGATGCTCCTGCTTGCCTCAGAACAAGCATTCTCTGCCATGGTACAAGGGGCTTCCCAAATTACAGGAGGGCTTTTTCAGCTGGGTTCTCTGTCCCTCACCCACTTTCCCACTGTGTAGTCCTCGTTTGGGTCTGTTTGTCCCTCGGGCTTGGGGCAAGCCCAGTGCTGAAAGACAGGCAAAGCACGAGGCAAAACACTAGGTCTTGGGAACAGAAGGAGAGCGTGCTGGATCTGGCTGGAGGCCTGTCTCAGTGGCCAACCGTGGGAAGTGTTTTGTGGACATAAATCCCATAGTTCAGCTATGCACCGTGGGAAGGAGGGCTTCCTCTTACCTGTTCTGAATCTCCCCCATTCAGGTTTTAGGGTGCTGTATAGGGGGAGGGAGTAAAATCTCTCCCTATCCACTTCCATTACACCATGCATATTTTTTTCACCTCTATCATGTCTCCTGCTTACCCCTCTTTTTTCTAAGCTAAACAGTCCCAGAAGTTGCAACTTTCCCTCCCAGGGGAGCTACTCCAGTGCCTTGTCGGTTTTGGTCATCCTTTTCTGCACCTTTTCCAGCTCTATTTGCCCCTTGCGTGATGTGGTGACCAGAACTGCACCCCATATTCCAGCCTTCCCCATCCTGGTGCCCTCGAGGCGTGCTGGACCGCATTGCCCATCATCCCCAGCCAGCACGGGCAGAGAAAGCTGCAGTATTCCATAATATTTGGCCAACATGCATCGCAACACTTTCAATTAACTGGCAAAATGCTGGAGTTCTCCTAAAACGTGGCATCGCCTTTCATGAGCAGTGCTGCAGTCATGCCAACCATCCTTGTATTTTTGGTATGCTTGAAGATTTTCATTCCACTCTCTTAGGCAGGTTTGCTGTGATAAGGGCACCTCTGAGCATGGGCCAAATTCCCCTGCAGCCCTGCCTGGGGCCATGGGGCAGTAGTTCCAAAGCACCCTATTCTGGACAAGTCTGGGAAGAGGTTTCTTAATAGTATGAAGCCTCTGCTTTGGAGCAAGCCAGAAAGGAAGCTGATGGCTGGAGATCCCAGCCTTGTGCCTGGCTGCCTCCTGCTCTTTTGCTTTGCCTGCCCTGCTGTGCGCAGAGTCGTGCACAGAGTCTTGCCCAGAGGTGTCAATCATCCTGTAGCCACAGGAAAGCTGTTAACATGCACTGAGAACTCGAAAGAGGACCAGTGCAGGGACAGGAGTCGCAGCGGGTGCACCCGGGCTGTTCAAAATCTGTGTGCTGGCAGGTTGCAGAGGAAACAGGCTTGCCTGCTTGGCAGAGGACTCTTGGGGCTGGTTGAGAGCGGGAAACTCTGCATGCTCCCTCCCTATAAAAGAAAACGTGATTGAGCAACCGCAGCATGAGCTTCCCATATTTTGCCAGTTGACTCTGGTGCCAGATGCTAGTTCCAAGGTCTCTTTTTCAGTGGGATGATGCGTTAGGAAGCAGGAGAAGGATCCCCTGGAGTTGGATATGGTGGTCCTGGGTTCAAGTCCCCCCTGTGCCATGGATTACTCCTTGTACAGCAACCTGCTCTTGGCCTTAGTTTCCCATCTGTGAAACAGTAGCAATACTGGCCTACTTCATAGAGTTCTTGAGAGGGCAAAATTGCTAAAAATCACCTGGGAGGAAAAAAGAGTGGTGCATCTTAAATCAGTGCTTTGCTTGCACCAGTCACAGCCATCTAAGTACTTTCACAGTCTGCAGCCACCTTCAATGAGCCTACCATGAAGTAGTTACCTTCATGGGAGAGGCTGTAGCTCAATGGCAGAAAAGCTGCTTTGCATGCAGAAGGTTGCAGATTTAACCCCCATGATCTCCAGTTACAGCAGAGAAAACCCCATGTCTGAGACCCCAGAGAGCTGCTCCCAGTCTATGTAGACCAGCCTTAGCCCATCTGGAGCCCTCCAGATGTGTTGGACTACAGCTCCCATCACCCCCAGCTAGCACAACCAGCTGGGACAGTGAGAATTTTAGTCCAACACATCTGGACAGAACCTGGTGGGGGGAAGCGAGGGTAGACAATACTGAGCAAGGTGAACTAATGCTCTGACATTGTGTGCAAAGTGTCCTTAAGATCTTGGATTAGCTCATCTGAAAAAGGCTGTAAGCAAGGACAAAAGAGCAAAAGCTGTGTAGTGGCTAAACTGCCTTGCATGGGGTGCCTTCCCCCGTTCTTCTCGTAGATAAGAACCGCCTTCCAGCTGCAGAGGAGCATTTCTTATGGCAGGAGTGGGCAAATTGTAGCTCTCCAAATCTTTTTGCCTACAACTTTAGAGAGCCAGTGTGTTGTAATGGTTAGAGTGCGGGACTGGGGACACCAGGGTTCAACTCAGCTGTGAAGCTCATTAGGTGACTTAGGGCCAGTCACTGAGTCTCGGCCTAACCTTCCTCGCGAGCTTGTTGTGAGGATAAAATGGAGAGGAGGAGGAGGACCTTGGCTCCTTGGAGCCAAGGCAGGATGTAAATGTAATAAATAAAGCTCCCATCAACCTAGCCAGCATACCTGATGGTGACGGATGATAGGAGTTGTAGGCCAAAACCTCTGGAGGGCCACACGGTGTCCACCCCTATCTCATAGGGAGGAAGCCCCCTGCAATCACTGGTTGCCCATGGGATCCAGTCTCCTGACCAGGCTGGGCTGCTGACTAGGCACCTCCACAAATCCCTCAGTCCAAAGGGCTCTTGCTGTTCTTCAAGCAGCCTGCGTTCTTCCCTGCCCACTTTCCCCCTGGGCTTCCCGCCTCTTGTTAACACTCACTTAATGGGCAAATGCCTGCCTTTTGACAGAGTGCATTAATTAGACTGGCTCTCTGGCAGCTACTTGGTGCAGGAGCCATGAGCCATTGCTCTGAGATGGGGCGCATGGAGGAGGCTTCTTGGCTCTGTTGCTGACCCGAAGAAGTCACTGATCAGGTCAGGAGTTCATCTTACATCCTCACAGGCAGGGCCGCATTCTGATTCACACAACCAAGTTGGAATGCGTGCTAAGATGAAATGTTCCTTTGCTGTTTGGAGATTTGGGGACAGGTTTTAGAAACAGCTTTGTGGACAGATGAATCACATGTCCCCAAACTTTTTGGGTCGGTGGGCACATTTGGAATTTTGATACAATGTTGTGGGCACTCTCACAAAATGGCTGCCATGGGGGTGCCTTGCCCATTCATAAAATGGCTGCCATGGTGGACATGGCTGGTCATGTAACACTTGTTTCCCAGAAACCAAACTGGTGAGACTAAAAGAAAAGTGAGTTGCTCAGTAATCTAAGTACAAGGCAGAGGTGGCATCTGAGCTCCAAAATGCATAATCTTCTGAACCCAAATAAAGAGGGTGCTGAAGGGCAGCACTTTGATTTGCAGCAGGCCGGCCGCCCAGTTAAAAAAATAAATACAATAGCAAGAAATAAAATTAAAATCCGGAGGGGCAGGGAGCTTGGTGGGTGCCACGAGAGATGTGTGTGGGCATCTTGGTGCCCATGGGCACCACATTGGGGACCCCGCAGCCAATGTGTGCATAGCCTGCGAAAGATGCCAAAAGTGGGTTGCACTCAGTGGTTTTGTTGCATAAGAAATGGTTAGGTGATTCAGCCTTGAAAGCTGACTGTGGGTAATACAGCTGGCCCAGCAGTGTCCCTCCCCATAGAAGGAACCACTTCCACAGGATGTAGTGATGGCCACCCATTTGCATGGCTTTAAAAGGGGGATAGACACATTCCTGGAGGAGAAGGCTATCAGTGGCTAGTAGTCCTGACGGCTCTGTGCTACCTACAGTACCAGAGGCAGTGAGCCTATGTATGTCACTTACTGGGGAACATGGGCGGGAGGGTGCTGTTGCACTCATGCCCTGCTTGTGGGTTCGTGGTCGACAGCTGGTTGGCCACTGTGTGAACAGAATGCTGGACTAGATGGACCCTGGGTCTGATCCAGCCTCAGGGCACTTCTTTTGTTCTTAAGGAATAATAAAATCCAGTCCCAGCTATCTTCTTTCAGCACAAGCTGTCTGTGCTCTCTCTGAGCCTGCTCCTTGCTGCTACTGCTTTTCATTTATGCAGGGGCAACAGTGTCAGTTGCTGTACAAACCCAGGGACATGGTCTCTGCCCTAAAGGCCTTCCAATCTACACTAGGAACTCCACCATTTTTGTGTTGCTTTTAGGGCCTTTGGATTGGGCCACGCATGTCCAGCAGTGGTGAGGCGGTGTGGCTGCCAAGGTCTCCATCACGGTGCAGATGTTGCAGCAGGAGGTCTGTGCTATGGCCAACCACCACCAGTGCAGCTTGTGCCCTTGTGGCTGGCGTGGGCCGCTGCTCGGACACTGCACGGGAGTATCGGAGCTCCCTGGCCTGCACCCATGTTGCTCTGTCACTTTCTCCGCTACCCCCACTCGTGGCCGTGACCAGTACATGCACAATCCGTCTCCCCTAGTTGCCTCTGAGCACATGCAAAGGGCTTGCACCTCACAGTTGAGTCATTGCTTTATATTGCATGTGTGCGGAATGCAAGGACGCTGTGAGGAAGGTGAACACTTTCTGCACGTGCTCTTTGCACCCCTTTCTCCATCATTTGGGGGTGGGGAGGAGGCTGCATTGCCAAGTTGACGCTGCTAACTGAGAACTAGACACGTCCCCCTGCTTTTCCAGTGCGGGCACCCGCCCCTGTTGGAATCGCGTCATGCAGCTTCGTTTGGAATGTGCTTCCACAGAATTGTGTTCAAGGACAGGTTTGGAAGGGGGTGGAAGGAGTGTGCGTCAGAGGGACCATGGCACAGAGGTGGGTGATGTGCAGACCCTCTACAGGGCAATTCTCAAATTCAAAAATGACCTTCAGGTGTTGGAGGACGCTTCTGAAAACAATAAAAATGAAATTGCAAACTGGCAACCCTTGTGTTATAGTTTTCTTTAAAAGAAAACCAAATATATAACAAGCCCAAAGCGGAGGAGAACGAGTGAGTCGGGAGAATGGCTGAGGAGTGAGTCATCAACAATTTGTTGTTGCTCAAGGGATAAATACTTGGGGATGTGGCTGAAATTTGTCAATTGTGGGATCCGTCTGTCAGTTCAAAATGCTTCTATGGAAATTAACAGAATTCCACAATGCTTCTATTGACTTCGCTGAGTGTTTATCCAGGCAGTTTTCAGTATTTTCAATGCAAAAGCAATAAGCATTTTGTATTGTTGAAGACAATTTTCCCCTTTCATGCCAAAGCTACCACCTGCGATCTGCACAGTCCAGTTCTTCATGCCTGCAAGACTAGTTTAAAAAATGTGGATGTTTTATACACTTCTCTCCCAAATGAACAGAAACATTAATGTTGTCTGTGATGGAGTGCAAATGTAAGAGAAATATGCGTGGGAAAAATGTTTGTACAACTATAGAGAGGAGGCTGTTTTACTGCATTTATTTGTCTTTGTACCGCTCTTTCAGCCAGGATTGGTTCCCAAAACACTTTACAACTATGTAAGAACATAAGAAGAGCTGTGCTGGATCAGACCAGGGTCCATCCACGCCAGTGTTCTGTTCATGCATTGGCCAACCAGCTGTCAACCAGGAACCCACAGGCAGGGCAGGATTGCAACAACAGCCTCCCGCCCATGTTCCCCAGCAACTGGTGTACCTAGGCATAGTGCCTCTGATACTGGAAGGTCGCATATAGCCATTAGGACTAGTAGGCATTGATAGCCGTCTCCTCCAGGAATCTATCTAACCCCCTTTTAAAGCCATCCAAACTGGTGGCCATCACCACATCCTGTGGAAGTGAATTCCAAAGTTTGACTGTGTGCTGTGTGGAGAAGTCCTTCTTTTTATCTGTCCTGGATCTCCCATGAATCAGCTTCATGGGAGGACCCCACTGGGTTCTTGTATCATATGCGAGAGGGAGAAAAATGTCTCCTTATCCACTTCCTCCACACCATGCATAATTTTGTACACCCCTATCATGTCCCCCCTCACTCGCCTTTTTTCTTAGCTAAATAATCCCAGCTGCTGTAACCTTTCCTCATAGGGGAGTTGCTCTTTAAGTTAGCCTTTTCTGCACTTTTTCCAACTCTACAATATCCTTTTTTAGGTGCAGTGACCAGAACTGTGTACAGTATTCCAAGTGCAGCTGCACCATAGGTTTGTATAAGGGGAGTATGATATTGGCAGTTTTATTCTCAATTCCTTTTCTAATTATGCCTAACACGGAGTTTGCCTTTTTTACAGCGGCCGCACACTGGGTTGACATCTTCATTGAGCTGTCCACCACAGCCCCAAGATCTCTTTCTTGGTCAGTCACGGCTAGCTCAGATCCCATCAGCTTGAAGTTGGGATTTTTTGCCCCACTGTACACTTGCTGACTTTGAACCACATTTGCCATTTGGATGCCCATTCTCCCAGTTTGAAGAGATCCTTTTGGAGCTCCTCACAATCCCTTTCTGTTTGAACCACCCTAAATAATTTGGCATCATCTGAAAATGTGGCTACTTCACTGCTCACTCCTAATTCCAGATCATTTATGAACAGGCTGAAAAGCATTGGTCCTAACAGAGATCGCTGTGGGACCCCACTATCTACTTCCCTCCTTTGGGAGAATTTACCATTTATTCCTACGCTCTGCTTTCAGTTCTTTAACCAGTTACTGATCCATAAGAGGGCCTCCCCTCTTATTCCATGACTGCTAAGTTTGCTGAGTCATCTTTGGTGAGATATTTTCTCAAAAGCCTTTTGGAAGTCCAGCTAATGTCCGCATGTATTCATCTTCAGATCAGATAAAGCGCGTGCTGTGTGTGCACATATGCGTGAGAAAGAAAGAGAGCGTGCCTCTGACTGATGGAAGGGGCTTTATTCTCCAAAGTGCTGACCTGTGTCCCAGGCAATTATACATGTTGAAAAACAAGAGGTCGGGGAGGGTAATTTTTCCTGCATTGATTTTCCTTCTGCTAATTGCAGCCATTTGTTATAATTAACCTGCTTGCCTGCTCTCTTGGGACACAGGACAATATGGATGCAGTGACTCACTTGGGCTAGGCCGAGAAAACTGCTCAGGAGTGGGGTGTGTAGCAGGCTCTCCTCGCTGCCCCAGTGGAGTAGCTGAGGCACCACCACCCCACTGCTGGCATGGGGAAGCAGAGGCTAAGTGCTCAGGGGCTGGGTAGGGGCCGCTGTCTAAACGTAACTCTGTGTTTCCCCTTCGTCAGGGGCTCAGTGGCAGACCACCCCTCCCCTTGTATGCAGATGGTCCCTGGTTCAACCCCCAGGATCTCCAGTGCAGTTGGGTCACTTCAGGTTGTGGACTTAACACTCTTCTGGGAGCACCCCTTGTTGGATGACTTGGTTGACTTCAAGATGCAGTAAGCCAGCCGGGCTGCATTTGGGAGACCTCCTGCTCATTTCACGGAATGGGGTTTTGGACGTATGCCCCAGTGGCCTACCCGACAGCACCAGTGTCTCCAGCTAAAAGGATCTTAGCTAGCAGGGGACAGACAGGACCATGGAGGTTCTGACTCAGGATAAGGCAGCGTCTTAGGTTCCACAGCAGCAGCGAGGGGAAGGCAAGGCAAGGCAAGGGCAGCGCTCCTTCCAGGGCTAGTGTGGTGACATGCACACCCACCCTGCCCGCACCTCCAGGCAACTCCGCTTTTCCCAAGCATCCGAGGCTGGTGTGTTCAGGGAAGAACTCGCTGAATCTGTTGCTACAGAGGGTCCAAAAGCAGCATCTGGACTCCTGAACACTGGAAGTGATGGTGCTGAGCTTAGTGCTAAGAACTGCCAGCTTTATTTTAATAGCAACAATACTTTTCCTTCTTCTAACCTGGCTTGAGCAAAAATGCTTTGGAAATGGATTTTATAACATGAAATAAATAAAACATTCTGAACATCACAGCACGTTCCTCTTCAAACAAACAAACATACAAAAGCCCTGGCAGTGTGTGGGGTGTATTACGGTATTACAGTCCTATTGCTGGAGGTGAGGGTTGCTTTCCCATCACCCAGGATGCAGAGCTGGACGTCCACCATCCTCAGTCTCCCTCGAGACCTAGTTGTGTTGTGGCATTGGTCGCAATGTGTGAGGGATCGAGGGGAACCACGGTAACTTAAGTCGCAGAGACAGGGCACTGTCTGAGTGCATTTGCCAAAGAAAAGCTCTTCTCCACTAAGAGCTCCCCCTAACGCACTCCTGCTCCGCTGGGTCATTGTGACGGCCACGCCCACTTTGTGGGCCACGCCATGAACGGGATCTGAGCAGCTGCAGGGAGCCCTTGTCTGCTTGTTGGCAGGAGGCTGATGCAGGAATTGGCCCCCTTGCAGGGGAGAGGGTCCTGCTGCCACCCCCTTGTGCTTCCGAAATCCAGGTGGACTCCTGCTCCCTGCTCAAGGAGCAGCATTGAATAGGCCGAGGTCGAAGCTAAGCTCAGAAGAAGCCTACTGCTTCAGAGACCCAGAACACTGACCAGGAGTGCACCTTGTCTTGCACCAGCAAAGACGTTTGGGTAGTCTCACGATCCTGAAGCTTTGGAAGGTGAGGTTCAACCACAGCTATCTTGCCCACTGGCTGAAGATTATGGGAGCTGTGTGTCCAACACAGCTGGAAGGTACCAGGTTGGAGAAGACTGCATGGACATATTTAAAAACACCCCAAGCTGGAGGACTAAAATGCTTGGGAGAATAAAATGTTCTGTGTCTACCACCAAAAAGACCACAATGGCGGCTGCAGGTGAGCCTCTCTGGGGGAGGGGGGGGGGAGAGAGAGAGAGAGAGAGAGAGAGAGAGAGAGAGAATGGCTAGCCCTGCCCACTCTGTGCTCCAGCCCCACCCACTGCTGGGTTTGGCTCCTCCTACTGCTGTCATGTGGCCGTGATAGAGAGAATGCAGCCCTCAACAGAAAGGGGATGCTGACCTGGTGTTGAATGGGGTGCGGCTACCCTTGAAAGACCAGGTCCACAGCTTGGGGGTCATCTTAGACTCCCAGCTGTCCATGGAGGCTCAGGTGTCAGCTGTGAGCCGGACAGCGCTGTATCAACTCCGTCTGATATGGCGGCTGCTCCCCTTCCTTCCCGACCATCTGCTCCCATTGGTAGTACATGCCCTGGTCTCCTCTCGTTTAGACTACTGTAATGCGCTCTACGTGGGGTTACCCTTGAAGACAGTTCAGAAGCTGTGGCTGGGACAGAACGCAGCAGCTCGCCTGATTAAAGGCAGCCAGTGGCAAGATCACATCACTCCAGTGCTGAAGGAGCTGCACTGGCTACCAGTTGTTTTCCGGACCAAATTCAAGGTGTTGGTTTTGACCTTTAAAACCCTATATGGTTCCGGCCCAGCCTATCTCAAGGAGCACCTCCAGCAACACCAGACAGGCCGCTTAACAAGATCAGCCTCGGATGGCCTTCTCTCTGTCCCATCAGCCAGGACAGCTAGACTGGTGGGGACGAGGGAGAGGGCCTTCTCTGTGGTGGCCCCCACTCTGTGGAACTCCCTCCCCAGGGAACTCCGCCATGCTCCCTCTTTAATGAGCTTCCGTCGTGCATTAAAAACGTGGTTGTTCAGGCAGGCATTTGGGGTGGGCTCGGGTACTTTTAGAAATGTGATGTTTTTAATGTTGAATTTTATTGTATAAACTATTTTTATTGCTGTACATTGCCCAGTGTGGCTGGGTGACCGGCCAGATGGGTGATTAATAAGTTTAATAAATACATAAATAAAACAGGTTCCCCACCCCTGAGTTACAGGGTCAGAGAAAAGGTGAGCAATGCAGCATGGGGGCTCATTCTGGAAGATGGGGGAAGTTGCATGGCGTGTGTGTCAGAAGACATTTGAACAGCACATGGGTTGCTCCTGTTGCTGACTTCCGTGGGTGCCCCCTTTGGCTGAGAGTCAGCAGAGTGAAAAAGGAATTAGAGTTGGAGAGACCTTTCAGGTTGCTATTCTATGGAAATGTTAAATTCCTACTTTGGGAGCCATTTAAGCAGTATTTTGTTTGTGTTTCCTTGTAAGTTTTAGAAGATTGGGTGGCCATTCTGCCTCTGGGGAACGGTGGGGCTTAAACCGACACAACCCGAAATGACGGATAAACCCAGAGCCAGCACCAGACTGAGCCTCTGGCACAGCTGCTGGGAGAGAGGCTGTCCGCCTGCCTGCTCTGCAGCCCTTTCCTCGCCTCACCAAGGATGGATGGAGGCAATAAAGGCCGTAGGCTAACGAGAACCATCCATCTGCAAGCCGCTGCCCCTGGAGAGGGAACATCCCTGGCCAGGCCCAGCTGCCCCCCCCCCCCGGCATTTCTCCTTGTACTGCAACAACTCTTGTGCTACAGCCTCCTCTGCAGGAGCCCAGAGCCACCCACGAGCAGGGGGTGGTTGGTGGATGGTGGGCTGGTAGGCAGAAAGCCTCAGGGGCGGGGTTTCAGTCCCAGGCCAGCCTCAGCTGCTGCATCTGGTGGCGGGGGCTTTGTCCACAAAGGCTCATGCCGCAGTGAATCTCTTCCTTCCTTAAGGTTCCACTGGGCTCTTTGCCGTCCTTCAGCCTGCCTGTCTGGGTGCTCGTTCTTGGCAACTAGCTGGCTGCTTCTCGGCTGGTCTTTTTACCCCAGGGTGTTGAGCCCCTTTCAGCCCACAGGCCAAACACACTTCAGCTGCCTGAGGTTCCTTCCAGATGTGCCAGCAAGCAAGGATTAGGGTGGCTGCAAAAAGGTGCTGTTAGGATGGGTAGATTCAGCCGAAGGGAGCCTCTGCGGTGGAACTGAGCACCTGCTTTGCATGCAGAAGGTCCCAAGTCCTATCCTGAACATCTCCCGTTCCGAAGGACCTTGCCAGGGACGCAAAGAGCCTGTGCCAGTCAGGGCAGACAATAGTGGGTGAGATGGACTTAAGGCAGCTCCATATCCCCAAATGGTGCTCCGGTTTAGCTGAATTTCCTGGAGGATGACATTGCTGAGCTACCTGGGTCCTGCCTGGGTGATGACCCCCCCCAATCCTTTACACAGATGGCAAGAGTGGATCTTTGATTTGCCCAGTGCTGAAGGGAAGGGCCAGAAGAGGAGTCAAGCCAAAGAGGTGACAAGGCAGTTCTGCCAGAAATCCTCTCCCAGGAACTGAATAACTCAGTCTTTGCTGGTGACTATTTGGAAGGCATCTTCAGAGGCCCACGTGGATTTCAAAGCATCCAGGCAGGCAAGGTCTGAATCACTAGCATTTGTTAGGATTAAACAGTAGAATTCAGAAAGGAGATGCTGCAAAGCATTTGCTGGGGGGTCGGCAGGCCGCACACTTGCGCTTGGATGGAGATGGCACATGGCAGCAGCCTCATGCCTGTGGATTAGGGTAGCAGGTGGAGGCGGCTCAGCGTGATTGTCTCTCCAGGAAGTGTCTCCTTCTCCTCTCACCTGCTTTCTCCTATCTGTGGCAGACGCTGGTCACATTTCTGTTACTGCACAACATGACACCTCCTCTCTTGCATTTTGAATTCATATGTTGATTCAGAGAATGAATGAGCTGGGAGAAATGGTCCCTTATATCCCAAAAGAACAGGTAGAACTGTCATGGGGAACCTCAGGCACAGGGGCCAAAGCTGCTCCTTCTGGAGTCCCAATCTGGCCCTCCAGGGTCCCCCAGATGGCCACACCCTTTCCACAGCCACAGCCCTTTCCTCCATTCATCCATCCTTCGGGAGGTGGCTTCCCGCCTTTTGTGCCATTTCCCCCCCTTCCCAAAGGTTGAAATGCATCTCCTAAAGCTTAATGACTGGCTACCAGAGCTTTAAGCTACAAGATGCTGGTAGATGTTTGCACTTTCGGACCCACCCCCATTGCCTTTCGCCTGGCCCACCTCTGGAATGCAGCTCTTGAGAGCCTCATGGAAAGAGAAATCCGGCCTTGGGGCTGAATGAGGTTCAGCATCTCTATGGCAGAGTATTGCCAAAGGACAAACTGAAACGCTGCTCTCTCTGAATGGTTATGAAAGGATTACTGAGAGAATGGATGGGAAGCCCTTTGGACACCCTAAAGCACTATACAACCGCTAAACAGAATCACAGCTATTAATGGCAGTGTCATTAACTCGGTGGATTTAAAGGTAAGCAGACCTAATGGCGTCCATCTCTGTTTGACATTCTTTCAATTAATGGAATCCAATTTTTGTTGAGCAGGCAAGAGGTTTCTTAAGGAAGGTGAGGAATAGGAAAGGCGGGAGGTCAGAGAGCAATAAAGACTGATAGCAAAGAAGACAGATGTAAACAGAAGCTGGGACTGTGCCTCCTCTACACAAATCCCAGCATCTTTAACACCACGCATGTGCAAAGACTGCACCTTACAAGTTCCCAGCATCACACAGGAGCTGCTCAACCCTCCATTGCACCCTGACGCATTCTTGGACCATGAACCACAGCTGTTTTAACAGTCTCCTGGAAGATGTCCCACTCCTTACAGATGTCCCAGGTTACTTCTTTCTTCTCTTCCAAAGCCCACTGACATTTCTGAAGAGGCTTCTCACAATGTCCCTATCCAGGCCTGTCACATGCCTTGTATTGTAGCAGGCTTGACAAGAGGGAGGAAGAATGGACTGAGCACCGGGGTGGGGTGGGGTAGTGGGGGCCCCTCTGCAGTTGGCAAATATGGGTTTATTGGGAGAATACCATACAGCAACCCTGTAAGGTAGGCAGGTATATTGCAAATAGGGAAGAGAGAGGCTGAGAGAGAGGGAAAGAGAGAGAGAGAGAGAGAGAGAGAGAGAGGGTGGGTTGACTAAGAACATCCAGTGGCTGGAGGCTTGAAACTGGCAACATCCTCCTGTCTCACAGTCCCAGTAGCCCCGGGACTCGACACGAGCGGACTTCTGACAGAGAGTAAGAGGTCTGGGGTTCAGGAAACTGAGGCAAAAGCAGAGAAAGCCCAAGAAGGGCTGCTGTCAGAATCCTGCTGAGTGCCGTGGGGGCTTGTTCATGCCAGCTGAGGGCTGCCGAGGGTCCTGGAATGTGGGAAGCAGCATAGCTCGGTGGCGGAGCCCCTGCTTGGCGTGCAGAAGGTCCCAGGTTCAATCCCCGGCACCCCCAGGTAGGGCTGGAAACGTTCCCACCCGCAGTCCTGGAGAGCTGCTGCTGCCAGTCAGTGTCAGCAGTACTGGGCTAGATGGACGAAGGGTTTGACTCTGTCTCAGGCAGTTTCTCTCCTCCTGTGTACCTAAGGTGGTGGTAACAGTGATGTAAAATATCAGAATCAGGCCTAAGAATGCAGGGTCCCCTCCTTTGCAAGGATGCCAGCAGTGGCATATTTGGGACCTGCTCAGGTGTGCTGGCGGTCGGTGCTGACCGAACCTCTTCTTTGTCTGACTCGGGCTCCTTTCTAGCCAGCATCAACAGCGCCCAGCAGAGGGCAGTGGCAGCCTAGCGCAGGGCCCTCCGGGAGAGAGGGAAGCACTGCAGACCTGCCACGTCCCCCCACCCCCACCTCACTCCACCGCCACCCCGTGGTGGCAGGAAGCCAGAGTCAGGCAGCAGGCACCATAACTGAGTTTCATCTCCAGGACTTGCCTAGTCATTGCTGTGCATTTACTAGGATTCTCCCCTCACCCACCACACACACATGCACTTGCAAGGTGGGCTCAAGACAAGAGGACCTCTGAGCACATGCAGAGTATTGTTCTCTCACTACCATTTAACCACAGCCAGTCCCCACATATATAGGTTTAGGGAGAATGGGTCCCTGCCAAACAGAACTGCACACCCAGGCACCAGACCAGTGGCCAGGATACTGTCTCTGGTACTGGCAGGACAACATCCTCATTCTTGAGGTCTTCAGGGGACAGTTGCTGCCTGGTTCCTTCCAGCCATCCACCTGCTCCCATTTCTGTCTTTCCTGACTAGCTTGAAGGCCTTGCAAGAACCCTTGGAGCCCTTGCATTCAACTTCCTTTAGCAGCTGGCAAGAAAGGGACCCAGAAATAAGGTTAACACCTTCCTTGACCCTAAACCTATTAAGGGGAAGTGGGTTCCATTGATCTCTGCAGCTATTTCCCTGCATCATGTTGTAGGATCAGGTTTCAGTGTCCTTTCAGTTTAGGAGACAACCTCCTGCAATCAGTTCCCACTGGGCCCTTTATATTGATGGGCTGTAGCTCACCAGTAGTGCACCTTCTTGGCATGCAAAAGGCATCCCAGGTTTGACCCCCAGCATCTTCAGGTAGGGCTGGGGCACCCTCCCTGTCACCCTGGAGAGCTGCTTCCCTTCAGTGTAGACCAGGGATGCAGAACATCTTTCAGCCCAAGGGCCAAATTCCTCTTCCAAGAAGCTCTCGGTGGCTGCGTTCCCGTGGGAGGCAGTGGCCAAAAGCAAGAGGGAGCGGAGCCCAAATGCAGAAAATACCAGGATATTGTAGCTTAAAGCTCTTAACTGCCAGCAACTCAGCCTTAGGAGAGATGTTTCAACCTTGTAGAATGGGGGGAAACATGCTCAAAGGCTGGGAAACCACCAAACAGAAGGTGGTTGGGGAAAGGGGCGTGGCCCCAGGGAACCCCAGAGGTCCTGATTTGGCTTGCAAGCCTGAGGTTCTGCACCCCTGGTGTCAAGAATACTGAGCTAGGTGGACCAATGCTCTGAGTCTGTATAAGGCAGCCTCCCATGTTGCAACGGGAGCCCAACATGTCACCTCTCCTCCCTCTCGAACTTGTCCAGAGCCCTCCAGAGAGTCTATAATGCAGGGGCACAGAACATGCTGCCCGCAGTTCCAATTCGGCATGCAGAGCCCTGTGCAGCCTCCACGGTTGACTCTAGAATGGAACCCTATGCCTGGTTTCCCCCTTTTTCCGTTCCTTCCTGCTCCATCAAGTTCCTTCTCCATATCAGGGCATGGTGGCTCCCAGCTTGGTGCAGGGAGGCACACATGAACCTCACTGTGTGAAATCCCCCCCCCCAGCCCACATCATCCTGCGAATGCCATGCTGAACCAAGAGACAGGGGGCTGCTTCTGCCAGCAAGGAGGGGATTAGCGCCCACAAATGTTGTCCTACATTGAGGTGCTCATCCGGTGCATTTGCATTGCAAATACCTCAAAATATTGGCTAATTTCATCATTTAAAAAGAGCCTAAATCTGTGCACGTGTGCGCCCATGACTACAACGCAGGTTAGACTGGTGCGTGTGCTCATGAAGATGCAGTAGGTTGCAAAGGGGTGCTGGTGTGTGGTGCTTAGCCGAGGGCCAGATTTAAAGTGTTCATACTAACATCGCAGAGCTGTGCTTTGCTGAGGGAATCCTCTTCAGATAAATTGTGGGGCAGACCAGCTCACCCCAGAAGATGCAGCCAGATTTATGCATCTGTTGCTTGCAGGCTACTGGACCTCCAGTGCTGGTTGCCATGTTATAACTCTGCAAGTTACTTTTCTTTTAGTCTCACCAGTTTGCTTTCTGTGAAATGAGCCCTTTGTGACTGGCCATTTCTACCATGGCAGCCATTTTACGAATGGCCAAGGCACCCCCATGGCAGCCATTTTGTGAGAGCACCCACAACACTCTCAAAATTCCAGATGTGCCCACCAACTGTTCTGGTCACTGCGCCTAGACAAGAATATTGTGGAGTCTGAAAAGGGCCACTGAAATGATCAAGGGGCTGGAGCAACTCCCTCTGAGGAAAGGTTACAGCAGCTGGGATTGTTTAGCTTAGAAAAAAAGGCCAGTAAGGGGAGACATGATAGAGGTGTACAAAATTATGCCTGGTGTGGAGAAAGTGAAAAGGGAGACATTTTTCTCCCTCTCTCATGATACTAGAACCCAAAGGGGCCATCCCATGGAGATGATTGCTGGGAGATCCAGGACAGAGAAAAGGAAGGGCTTCTTCACACAGCGCATTGTTAAGCTATGGCATTCGGTTCCACAGGGTGTAGTGATGGCCACCCATTTGGATGGCTTTAGAAGGGGGTTGGACGAAACCCTGGAGGAGGTTTTCAGGGGCTACAAGTCCTGATGGCAATATGTGACCTTCCACTATCAGAGGCAGTATGCCTATGTACACCAGTTGCTGGGGAACATGGGCCGGAGGGTGCTGTTGCCCGCATGTCCTGCTTGTGGGTTCCCCACAGGCAGCTGGTTGGCCACTGTGGGAACAGAATGGTGGACGAGCTGGACCGTGGTCTGATCCAGCAGGGCTCCTCTTCTGTTCTTAACCCGCAGGGGTTGGGGCCCCTGATCTATCCAGCTCTGAATGATGCGTGCGGTGTGGTTTGGGGGGAATCCATTTCCCCCAGCGACTGTGAGGACTGAAGCTCAGCTCAGCTCAGCGGGAACAGGGGATTCGGGGGGGGGGGCAGCAGAAGGGGTCCGTGTCCCGCTAGTCCCAGGCTGCCGCGCTTGACCACGCGAGCCCGGGCTCCTCTGCACCCGCGCCTTGCCCAGCAGCATCCCGGCGGAGAAGGGGCTGCACACGGGCCGCATTCCCCGCAGAAACGCGCATCCCGCTGGCTGGGGCACGAGAGCCTCCCCCGGGCAGAGAAGCGAGGTGCGGCGCTCTCGGGCGAGCGCGCGCCACAGAGGGAGCCAGAGGCGCGACGCGCTCGGCCCGGGCCAGAGCCGAGGCGGGGAAGCTGCGGCCAGGACAGCGGCGGCGCCCGGGCCCGCGGAGGCGCTTCCTCCGAGCTGCCTGGCGCCGAAGGGGCCAGAGGCGCGAGCGGCCGCAGGCTCCCCGGGGTGGGCCGGGCGCCGCCGGAAGGAAGCGGAGCCAGCGGGCCCCGCGCCGGGGGCCGCTCTTCGCCGCGGGGCAGGAGCCCGGAGCGCCCGACCGCCGCCCTGCCCCGCGCGCGAGGCCTTGGTGCCGAGTCCGCCACGGGGGTTCAGGGGGGCTGGGGGCCTTGCCCCGCTCGGGCGCGCAAAGCGGGGTGCCTGGGGGCGGTGGCTTCAGGCCCACGGGGGGCCATGGCTCCGGAGCAGGCGGGGGTCTCCTCTGTGGGGTGGAAGTGTGGCCCCCCACCCCACCCCACCCCACCCCACCCCACCCCAGCAGGGTCGCGGCCCCGATTCATTTCTGCTACTCGTTGCAACTGAGTGGAAACAGCAGAAGGAGAATCCTTCCTTTCCCTCCCTTCTTTCCCTCCCTTTCGCCTCGGCAAAATAGCGAGGGACAGCGGGGCCTTCCCGAGGAGAGAAGGCTTCGTTTGCTCTCCGTGGCAGCCCGCTTTCAGGTCCGGGCGGAAAGTTGCTGGAAATGGGCCCTGGGGGTGGGTGGCGTCTCTCCGGGATCGTCGCGGGACGCGTCTAGCCCCCCGGGGAGGCCCCTGCCCGGACGGACTGGTCCTCCCGCCCGCCTTCCTGAGAAACTGGCACGTGTTCGGACGGGCTGGCACCGAAGCAGTTAATCCCCGAGTCGCCGCCGCCGCGGCTGGCTCTTCTTCGGGCTCCGCTGCTGGAGAGGCGCAGGCAGCAGGCGGAGGCGGCGGAGGCGGCGGCGGAGCGCGCGGCGCGCGGCGCAGGCTCCAGTGCGCGCCGGACCGGCTGCGAGGGGGACGCTGCGGCGCGGGCAGCCGGACCAAGCAGCGGGTGAGTGGGGCAGCCAGGGAGGCAGCTGATGGGCAGAGGGCGTCCCCGCAGGCGGTCAGACTTTGTTTCCTGGGGAGGGGGAGCAGAGGGAAGCAGGTGGCGGGGGGGGGGAGATGCCCAGCTTGGGCAGTGCTGAGAGGGGGAAGGGCTCAACCCTCCTGCAGGGGACTTTAGCAAGAGGAGCTGCTGGGGTAAAAGGGCAGCCACTGTGGCCCCCCCCCCCCGAACTCGCCCCAGCTCCACCGGGCATGCAAGAAAAGGAGGGCTCCAGCGGCAGCAGTACACCTGTGTGCAAGGGAACTCCGCATGGGTGTACATGTGGACCCAAGGTCTAGGCGTGTGACACAGAAGAGTGTAGATGCTGGGGCACGGGGCACATGCCTGCCTTCTTGTATGCAAGTAAGAGCACTACCACCAGCCCACAGGTTTTGTGCCTGCCTTTGTGGTGTGGCTGATGTGTGTCCTGAGAATTGTGTTAGGGTGCTGGAACTCTGCACGCGAACCAAGGAAATGTTTGTATCGATGTGTGGCACCTCTGTGCGTGTGTACCAGTGTGGACAAGGGTGTGTTCCCAGACATTCTGTGTGCCTGTGCCAATGACTGGAGGGCCAACTTTTTAAGGTATTGCTGTTGTTGTGTCTGGGAAACTGTAGACACTGTAAAACACTGTATACATGCTGTGAGTGGCAGCATGCTGGAAAGCAGATACGCACATCATCTTGCCAATATGTTCACATGGAGCAAAACAAACTCACCACTCTTCACACATCAAGGTGTTCAAGCTTGTGTGTATGTGTGTGAGAGAGACACTGAGAAAGGAAGAATACCAGATCTGGAAAAGAGGCATATGACAGAAACAGACATGAATGTGTGCATCTATGTTGGAATACACAATTCTGCGTGAACGTGTAATGTCAAAGAATGCAATCCATAGCTTGATGAATGTTTTATTCTACATCCTAAGTAGCTTTGACTTTACGCTTGTATCTCATAAATGCATCTTTCCCCATTGGGGATTAGAAGAAGAAGCCAACAAGCTTAAGAACCAGGCAGGCTTGTGGGGATGTTGACAGACGCATGCATACATGATCATCTCTGTGTGCATGTGTGTTACACGGGGATTGTGGCGGCGGAGCATGCATGCACACTAGTGTGTCTGGATGTGCATGCATACAATCATATGCACATGACATCACTGTGTGCCAGCTAATGTGTGCTGTATGTGGGGAGAGATGCGTGCACTGAAAAGTCTCCTTGTCAATCCGGAGGCACCGACAAATCCAGGCAGCAGCTGTGTGCAATTAAGCGCCTGGCAAGGGAAAAGACCCCCACACACACTTCCTCCCCAGTGTGGGGACCCCCTGCTGCTCTCCACTTCCCAGCAGTGCCAGGGTCCAGCATCTGGAGTTTCCTGGAGCCCAGAAATGAGCTGTTTTGCCAGAAGAAGTTTTGAGTTCTGTGTAACAGAACCTGGGTTTCTGCTCTGGCAAAATGGGCAGAAATAAAAGCCACAAAGAGGCCAATCTTGCTCTCACAATGGAGAGAGTGATGCACTCAAACACCGGAACGCAGCACTTGTTCTGGTTTGGGCCTTGGCAGCTAATTTGCAACAGCCGCCCCACCCCCACCCGCCCGGAAAGAATAAACAGGAATGAACAGGGACAGCCCAGCGCTGAGCGCTGTCTGGATTCTGGAGGAAGCAGCAGCTCCCCTCTTGTCCTCCCCATTTTGAGGAAAGAACTTCTCCTGAGGACTTCTCCCTGGTGACCTTGCTGCCCCCACTCCAGCTGTGAGGGAGAAAGTGGCAGGCAGGGCCCTCGCCCCAGAGTCCCAGCCTTTCCAAAGCCCGGAGAGCAGCACGGAAGCCTGCTCAGGTAGCTGCCTCACGTGCGGGGGGCGGGGGAGATACCTGTCCAGGTGGAGCAGTCCGTGCTCGCGGCGGTGCTCCTCCACGCTCTCCTGCTCCAACATGGCCCGCTGCGTGTGCAGCACCTGTGTCCCCCAAGCAGTGCGGCCACGAACAGCGGTTGCTGGGGAGCATCAGCCGGAGAGCCCTGTGAGGGTGCCCAGAGGAGGTCCGCCGGGTCCAGCACCCTGCTTTACACACTGGCCAACTGGATGCCTCCGGGCAGCCCAGAAGCTCAGTAAGAGGGCCGTGGCCCCAGAGGCGTCTGGTGGCCGGCATAAGAAGCAGGGCGCTGGACTTGGTGGGTCTTCAGGGCGACCTCACAGGGCTCTTTTTATGTCTCCCCTCCTTCCATCAAGGCACTGAAGCAGTGGCCACAGGGTGGGGTGGGGTCCCAATGGCAATTGCTACAGCCCTCATCTGGCTCACCTTCATGATGAGACGTTTGAAATGTCCTTCCTTCCTTCCTTCCTTCCTTCCTTCCTTCCTTCCTTCCTTCCCTTTCTATTTCTTTTTTCCCTTTCCCTTTGTCTCCCTTTTCCCTTCATCTCCCTTTTTCCCTTCTGTTTCCTTCCTTCCTTCCCTCCCTTCCTACCTTCCTTCCCCTTCCCAGTTTAATTTCAGCCACAGCTCAGCCCCTTTTTTCTAAATCCCTCTGGCACCGCATGCCCAGTTACGTAACCTCATAGAACAGCAACAAATGTCGAAACAAGGCCCAGCAGCGGCCATGAGGAAAGCCCGCCCCCCCCCAATGAAAGGGCTGCTGCTGCCCTTCACCACTCACTGCCCACAGAACAGCCACCACTTTTGCAAGGGAGAAGGGCTAAGCCATGCCCAGGTTCTCAGGTGAGGGGGTAGATCCTGGCAGATCCACAGTACCCAGGGAGGAGACACTGCCATGAGAGGAAGAGCCCTGCAGGATCAGATGGAGGGTCCACTGGCCAGGCGCCCAGTGAAGTCCTCCCAGGAAGCTCCTTTGAGCATTAGCTCTCTCTCGGCGAACATGCGCTGCCTCTGGCGCACAAAGCGAGGTGTGCCACTACAGAGCCCAGCATGAGAACATGTCTGGGGCTGTGCTGTGTCCTCCTCATCTCTTTGTGTGATTATGCCTGGCATCTACATAGGTGCATTATTTGGAGGTGGTGGCGGAGGGCAGGTGGCCAGTTTTGGACTTCAAACATTCTTGCCCCAGCCTGGAGTGGAGCGCAGTGTGCCCAGGGCCAGGAAGGTGGTGCCTGAGCCAGAGCACCTGGGAGACATTTTTCTCCCTCATAATGCAAGAACCCAGTGGGGTCATCCCATAAAGCTGATTGGTAGGAGATTCGAGACAGATAAAAGGAAGGACTCCTTCATGTGGCGCATAGTTAAACTATGGAATTTACTACCACAGGATGTAGCGATGGCCACCCATTTGGATGGCTTTAAAAGGGGCTTAGACAAGTTCATGGAGGAGAAGGCTGTCGATGGCGACTAGTCCTGATGGCTCTATGCGACCTCCAGTACCAGAGGCAGTGAGCCTATGTACACCAGTTGCTTGGGAACATGGGTGGGAGGGTCACATCCCGCCTGTAGGTTTCCCATGGGCAGCTGGTTGGCCACTGTGTGAACAGATGGACCCTTGGTCTGATCCAGCAGGGCTCTTATGTTCTTATGTTGTTGCAAGAAAACAGAGCAGGGTGGTTCTTATGAGAACTTGGTGGGCCAGGAAAGAGCCAGCCAGGGAAGAATCTGGCAGGGTAAGGATGTAAGAGCCCTGCTGGATCAGACCAAAGGTCCATCTAGCCCAGGTGTGGGCAGCTTGTGGCCCTCCAGATCTTTTGGCCTACAACTCCCATGACCCCTTGCCATTGGCTATGCTGGCTAGGGCTGATGGGAGTTCCAGGCCAAAACTTCTGGAGGGCCACAAATTGCCCACCCCTGATCTAGCCCTTCCTACAAGGGTGAACAGATGCCTCTGGGATGCTCCAGAGCAGGGCATGAAGGCAAGGGTCCGCTCTTGTAGTTGCTCCCAAGCAACTGGTATTCAATGTGGTAAACTGTTCTGACCCTGGAGGCTCCCCTTAGCTGTCATGGCCAATGGCCACTGACAGAGGGCTCCTCCATGGATCTGTCCAGTTCCCCTCTGAAAGCCATCTAACCTTATGGCTGTTGCCAAATCAAGTGGCAGTGAGTTCCATAGGTTCCATGAATTCATCATGTGAAGAAGAGCACTTTCTTTTGTTATGGGCCAAGTCAAGCAGGATCTGGGGTTTGCTGGCTGTTCATACAACAGTCATGGTCCCCTGACTGAGCTGGCTGGATGAGTAAAATGCTGTCTTGTATCCATTCACCAACTCTAAGGGTGCTATCCTATGCAGATTTAGACAGAAGCAAGTCCTGAAACTCCCAGCATTCCCCAGCCAGCTAGGACTTTTTTCTGTCTAAATCTGCATAGGACTGCACCCTGTGGAGCAGATGGAGAGGAAAAGGCCAACTCCGAGATCGAGATGGTGATGGTTGGTGTGGATGCTCTGACATGGCATAGCCACATGGTGCCTGCACAAGAAAGACACACACACACACACACACCCTGATTCTGGAAGACTTGCAGCAGAGGCTCTACATTCTGCTCTTGCAACTTGGCTGCAATGAACCAGAACACTTGCATGAATTTTATTTACCATCTGTGACACAATATCAGCCATTAGTCATAACAGCTGTATAGCTGGGGTCCCCATCATGGGCCCCAGGGGTGCCATGGAACCCACAGACACCTCCCTTGGTGGCCAATAAGGTCACCAGCCACCCCTGATTTTAGGGTAATGTAGAGGAAGAGACAGAATGCATTGGGGGGGGGGGGCATCCTGAGAGTGTGTGTGTTTTTTGTGTGTTTGCAGTGTGGGGTTCTTATATACAAATTGGGGGTGATCTGCCTACTAATTTGGAGAGTTAGTGCAATACATTAACTTCAGAGATGATTTGGGGAAATCAATTGGCTTGCATTTCTGTGAAACGTTAGAGCAGAAAACAATGTGTTCAACAGCATGGTTTTGCATTCTGGAGCTCAGACCCAACCTCTGCCTTATACTCAGGTTCTTGGGCAAGTTGCTTGACTTTTAGCCTCGCCAGTTTGGCTCTGTGAAATGGATGCTGCATGACTTGCTATGCCCACTACAGCAGCCATTTTACGAATGGGCAACCCCCATTGCAGCCATCTTGTGACAGTGTCCATGACACTTCCTTAAAATTCTGAATGTGCCCACAAATGCAGAGACAGCATGCTTCTGAATGCCAGTTCATGGAGAGGGCAATTTGGGCTTCCTGGAAGCACCTGGGTGGCCACCACAGAAAGTAGGGTCCTGCACCTGATGGTCTCATCCAGTAGGGCTCTATTTATGTTCTAAGCTGTTGGTAATTCCTGGATTTTTTTACGATGCAAGCTGTCCATCCATCTAGTCTGTGTCCCTTTTTCTATCCTGCAGGCATCTTTCTTAGTGATGTGGCCACCCTCCATGCCAGGGTAAACCGCTCCACTCGTTCTTGCACAAAGACACAGGAGACTGGGGCTGACGTTTCTTTTTCTGCCTGAGCAGAGGCAAAGAAGACCGGGGCCGTGGCACAATTGACGCTTCCTCTGGTGGTGGATCTGCAGGTGAAATCTGTGCCCCATCTCTGGTTGTACCAACCCAGCATCCAGAAATCCAGGAAACAGCTGGGTTACTTCTGCTCTAAGTGACTTAGAAGAGGAACCCCATCGCTTCTCCCCCTCCCCATTCTTCTCTGAAGTTCCAAAGACTGACACAAGCCAGCAGACAAAGCTGCCACCTCCTCCCCACCCCCAAATTCCTCCAGGGAAAGCCAGAGCGCAGATGCACCCAGGTTAGATCTGTGCCAGCAACAAGAGGGAGGCTGACTTGGATCCAGCATCCGGGAGAGGAAGAAGAAGAACAAACCACCTCTTTTTAATTTGCAAGGAGGAAACCCTCGTAATTAGGTTCATTTGGCAGCTGCCTGGCTTGGCCAACGAAGAAAGTGGCAGCGCCCCCTGTGCGTGCTTTGGGGATGGCATTGACCACGCAGACCCTGTAGACAAAACTCCGCTGTCCTCCCAGGGTGCTGCCAGGAGCTGGCTACTCCCCGGTGCTGAAAGCGAGCTGGACTCCTTGGCTGTGCCACGCAGGGGCCAGGCAGTGTGATCAGCAGCCCCGGGTCTGCCGTGGATGCTGCCTGCTCCCCAAGCCCTTGAGTCCCCGTGTCCCGCCGTTGCTCCCTGCTGCAGCCACCGAGCGAGGATCCTCCACCCCGCTGAGGATGAATGAGTTGTTGGACCCGGCATCCCAGGCCAACCTGGGTGTTGTCTCTGCCACCTGCGTCTCGAAGGTGGAGCTGCGGGTCAGCTGTAAACACCTCCTCGACCGAGACACGCTCAACAAATCGGACCCCTGTGTGGTGCTCCTCATGCAGTCCCAGGGGCAGTGGATGGAGGTAGGCCAAGTCTTGTGCAAATGGGTGGTCGGAGCTGGATGCCAGGCAAAGCGGACATGTGTGTGTGTGCGTGTGCCTGCGCACGTGTATGTATGTATGTGTGTATGATGGAGATGCTAGGCAGGTCACCAGGCTTACATGGTGTTCTACGATCCGGAACAGAGTGGCCCGACTCCTGATGAGGGAGGGGTGCTTGGAGCACATGGTGCCAGTGCTGCAACAGCCGCCCAGCTCCCCCTCCTCATCTTTTGGGCACAGGTGCTGGTCTTGCCAGTTTGGGCCCTACCCTGCAGGTGACTGTCTTCTTCCCTTGATCTTCGCACAGCCTTTCCCGGACCTGCTAGGAGCCCGTCCTGTGTCAGTATTCAGGGTGGTGCTAAGACAGCCTTCCTCAACCTGGAGCCCTACAGATACTTCAGATGACAACTGCCAGGATTCCTGGCTATTGGCCATGATGGCTGGGGCTGATGGGAATTGAAGTCCCAAGCATCTGGAGGGCACCAGGTTGAGGAAGGCCATCTTAGCACCACCTTGAACACTGGTGGAAGGCCCACTCCCAGCAGTTCCATCTTCGTGCCACAATATTGGTGTAGGGCTGTGCGCTTGACAGGGTGTGTTTGTGATGGTTGCCTGGCCATCATGGACACATGTAGAAGACTTGCCAAAGCCTGAGCCTCTTCCAGAAGCACCTGAGACTGCCGTGTGTGGGCTGGATTTTGCAGACCCGGTTAAACCAGTTGAAGGATTAAGATTCTGAACTTAGCTGCTGCTCTCCCTGACTTTGGGGATGGGAGAGGCCCATGTGCACCTTTGAATAAATGAATTAAGGGGGCTAAACCTGCAAGAGTTTGTAATCCCAGTTTCCAGCTCTGCTGCCCAGACTGCACCCGATGGGGAAGACCCAGGCGAAGGACATGAGAATTAGGAACTGACTGCAGCCTGTCCATGCCAGACGCAGAGCAGAGAGATGGATCTGCTGTTCACCTGCAGAACAGCAGCATCTAGGGCATGGGAGTGGAATCTGTCAGCCTGAGGGTCAAAATCAATTTGGAGAAGCTGGGGAGGCACATTCTGATGGGGGGGGGCAATGCCAGCATATTTCCTGCCAGTAACTGAGCCTTTGGAGAGGCATTTCAACCTTTCAGAATGGGGGCAAAACTGCGCACAAGCTGGGAAACCACCAAACAATCGAAAACCCAGAGGGCTGCATCTGGCCTGTGGGCCTGAGGCCCTGCCCCTGTGCCATGATGTGATGTTTGCTGCGCAGCACCGCTTTGGCCAGCACACCCTCCTTGGGCAGCTGCGTTTCTTTCCACAGAGGCAGAGAGATGGGAGAGGGTGCCGGTTTCTCCGTGGGGATGTGGCACTAGGGGCGGGAGCTCCAAGGGACCAGCTTGAGGGGAAAGCGGCGGGGAGGCAGCCGCACTTGTCCTGCAGAGCCTTCTTTGCGCTGGTCATGGATTTCGTTCATTTATTCTCTGCCACAGTGTCATGGTTAGTACGCATCCCCGGCACAGTTTCTTTGTGGGAGATTCACAGGATGAATTTTGCTGTGCTCAGAGTGCGATTGCTCCAGTCGTGATTGAGAAGGACTTCTTTCCCTCACCCCAAAGTCAGATTGCTCACTGGCTGTCGCCCAATTAAAGAAATTAATCATATGAGTTTTGTTTGATTGATTAATCTAGCAATTAAAATAACACCAATTTAAATATGGGTAAAAACCATATTTTTGAAGCAAGAGGCACAATTCCTTGGTTTTTAGAGGATGCGCGAATGTGTCAAAGCAGACATGATCTTAGAAGGGGCATTTCATCCTATGTGAGAGAACAGGAATGCCTCCTAATGTTAGTGTTTGCCATCTGCAGTATTTATAACTCTTGTATTTTTTTTTAAATTTAAGCAGCAGCCTAATTGGGGCAGCTTTTTAGCCAATTAATTTTAATTGATTAAGCTCACAGATTAATTGATCAAACATCATGGCCCTATTAGTGACTCTTGTGGGTATTTTGCCTTCCTAAATGCAGCTTGGATCACTTTTTCAAGTCATCTGGAGCACTTTCGTACCTGTTCTTTGCTTGTGGGATGCTATGATGGACTGAACTGCCTAGGTTGAGCCCTAAGGGGGCCCAATTAATGGACAGTCCTACCTTGCAGTGGGTGGAATCCAGGAACTGCCTTCTGTGGACAGAAGGGCTCCACTCATGGAATGTGCCTCTGTCACATTTTGGGAGATCCCCTTTCCTCCTGTACCGCAGCTCACCCCATTCATCAGGGTTCTCCAACTCTCCATGTAGCATTTTCAGAGGGCTGGAGGGGCTGCTGTGGAGACAGGGGTGTCTGTTTCTGCTAGCCCAGCTGCATGCCCCTAGATCTGGATTGAACCCATTGTGGGTGCATGCTGAACTTCGCCTTGATGCCTTCTCCCAGTCTAGAGGGAAATCCCCGGAGAGAGGCAGCATCTGTCTGGAGAGTCTATTCTCAGGACCTTAGCTTAGTAATAACAGAGCCTGATCAATCTACCTGGTGCGTCACAGGATTAAATGCAGGTGGATCCGTAGAGAAGCCTGGAAGTGATGCTCAAGTCAGGTGCCTTTGGAGGCGGGAGGCGGGGAGAGACAGGGGCCTCGTTCTGCAATTGCTCTCTGAGTATGCGAAATAGACTCCGGTTTCTGCTGCTGGCTGTGAATTGTCAAATTGGGAAGGAGATCAAAGGTCCCAACACAGTAAGGGACTCGTAATTTCTAAGCTGTAAGCACTGAGATCATGCAAGACCTCGCATCTTCTGTGCAACAGGCTGGGCTGCGGTCCTTTGGTGAGAGAAATACATTCAACACATGCTCAGAGGCTCCCTCTTCATAATTATTTATGTGTCATGAGTTAGTAGTTTCTGGTCCTGAATCCTGAGCCCTTTATCACTATTTATTTTATTTTTATGTTATTTATTTCATTTCTATACCGCCCAATAGCTGAAGCTCTCTAGGCGGTTCACAAAAATTAAAACCAGATTTAAAACAGATTTAAAACAGCAAAGCTAAAAGTCTAGAAAGCTAAAATGCTAAAACGCCTGGGAAAATAAAAAGGTCTTCACCTGGCGCCGGAAGGAATACAATGTAGATGCCAGGCAAACCTCACTAGGGAGCTCATTCCACAGCCAGGGTGCCACAGCAGAAGAGGCCCTCCTCCTAGTAGCCTCTAGCCTGGGGGTTAGTGGAGGGGGGGCTTGCTGTTTTCCCACCTGTAAATGCTGCAAGCAGCCAAAGCAAATGATGCAAGATGATGAGGTTTGCATTGGTTTCAGTTAATAAGCTAAGTTGAGATTTTGCAGGTCACATTCGCAGCACCACCACCACCACTGCACTGGGAGGAACCAGACAAAGGGCAACATGCTGGGAATGGAGGCAAGCAGCAGAACTTGTACAACACATGGGAGTGGTAGTCCAGCACACCTGATGGGTGCCAGGTTGGTGAAGGCTCATCCAGCTCCTGATCCCCTATTTTGAGTCTTGTAGTTTCCCCAAGTCTCTGGAAGGTGAAAGCCTTTCTCCATCTTGCTGCCAGAAATCCATTTATTTATTTTATTTATTTATTAAATTTATTAATCGCCCATCTGACTGGTCACCCAGCCACTCTGGGCGATGTACAACCCACCATAAAACAATTTAAAACAATAAAATTTTACCATAAAATTTTTTTTTTAAATACCCTAGCCCACCCCAAATGCCTGCCTGAACAACCACGTTTTTAATGCACGACGGAAGCTCATTAAAGAGGGGGCATGACGGAGTTCCCTAGGGAGGGAGTTCCACAGAGTGGGGGCCACCACAGAGAAGGCCCTCTCCCTCGTCCCCACCAGTCTAGCTGTCCTGGCTGATGGGACAGAGAGAAGGCCATCCGAGGCTGATCTTGTTAAGCGGCCTGTCTGGTGTTGCTGGAGGCGCTCCTTAAGATAGGCTGGGCCGGAACCATATAGGGTTTTAAAGGTAAAACCAACACCTTGAATTTGGCCCGGAAAACAACTGGTAACCAGTGCAACTCCTTCAGCACTGGAGTGATGTGATCTCGCTGGCGGCTGCCTTTAATCAGGCGAGCCGCCGCGTTCTGTACCAGCTGCAGTTTCCGAACCATCTTCAAGGGTAACCCCACGTAGAGCGCATTACAGTAGTCCAAACGAGAGGAGACCAGGGCATGTACTACCGATGGGAGCAGATGTTCGGGAAGGAAGGGGCGCAGCCGCCGTATCAGATGGAGTTGATACAGCGCTGTCCGGCTCACAGCTGACACCTGAGCCTCCATGGACAGCTGGGAGTCCAAAATGACCCCCAGGCTGCGGACCTGGTCTTTCAAGGGTAGCCGTACCCCATTCAACACCAGGTCAACATCCCCCAGCCTCCTCTTGTCTCCCACCAAAAGTACCTCGGTCTTGTCAGGGTTCAGCTTCAGCTTATTCCTCCCCATCCAGCCACTCACCGTCTCCAGACATTTGGACAGGGATTCTACGGCCAACCTTGGTGAAGATTTGAATGAGAGGTAGAGCTGCGTGTCATCCGCATATTGATGACACTGCACCCCAAACCTCCTGATGATAGCCCCCAGTGGCTTCATATAGATGTTAAATAGCATCGGGGAGAGGATGGAACCCTGTGGCACCCCACAAGTAAGTGGCCACGGGTCCGAAACCTCCTCTCCCAGTGCTACCCTCTGGTACCTGCCGGAGAGGAAGGACCGGAACCACCGCAATACAGTGTCTCCAGTGCCCAACCCCTCCAGGCGGTCCAGGAGGATACCGTGGTCAACGGTATCAAAAGCCGCTGAGAGGTCGAGGAGAACAAGGAAGGAGCATTCACCCCTACCCAGAGCCCTCCTCATATCATCCACCAAGGCGACCAAGGCCGTTTCTGTCCCATGCCCAGGCCTGAAGCCCGACTGAAATGGGTCTAGATAATCTGTTTCTTCCAAGTGTGCCTTCATCTCCACCGCCACTACCCGCTCAATCACCTTGCCCAAAAATGGCAGATTTGAGACTGGGTGAAAGTTGTTCAGAACTTGAGGATCCAAGGAGGGCTTCTTTAAGAGCGGTCTTATCACTGCCTCCTTGAGGGCTGATGGCATCACTCCCTCCTCAAGGGAGGCGTTCACCATCGCCTTGATCCCCTCACCCAGTCTCTCTCTGCAGCTCATAATGAGCCAAGATGGGCAAAGATCAAGTAAGCAGGTGGTCGGCCTTACAGATGAAAGCACCTTGTCCACTTCATCAGGAGGAAGAAGCTGGAACCGATCCCACAAAACCGGTTTGCCACAGGCCGCCTCTTGCTCACTAACTGTATCCACAGTGTGCAGAGTAACACACCTAATCTGATCAATTTTATCTGCAAAGTGCCTTGCCAAAGCCTCACAGGAGGCCTTAGAATGCTCCAGTGTGGTTCCGGATTTGTTTGTCTGTTTGTGGGAGTTATATGCCACCTTCCCTGTGTGGCATCAGGTGGCTCACAATGTCAAAGAACAATAAAAACAACAAAAAGAGCAGACGAATCAGCAGATAAAACAACAACGTAATAGTGAACAGATGAGTAAGAAATATGTAGAGCCCCATCCAGTTAAAAGGGACATCAGATGTCATCAAATGCCCTTAAAATCCCAGCTTAATGAGGAACTCTGGAACCCTTTCCGTGCAAAGCCTGCTGTTCACGCTTGCTTAAAAGGGATCAGAAGGGGTGGGAAGCGCTGCGTTTCCTTGCAGAGGTGGGGGTTTACAGTGCTGTCAAAGCCACCTGTGTATTTAGTGCCGCAGTGTGCTAGACCAGGGCGGGTAGAAAGCAGCTCTCCAGACATGCTGGACTTCGGGTCCCCGCATACCTGCCCATTGACCTTGCTGGCAAGGGCTTCTGCAGGGGCTTCTGGGAGATGAAGCCCCAAACATCTGGACATCTCCTTCTGCCCACCCCTGTGCTCGATGCCGTACAGCTCACGGAAGTGACGCACCCCTCCCTGCAGAGAAAGCAGTGTTTTATTGAGCAGGGGTGGGCAACTTGTGGCCCTCCAGATGTTTTGCCCTGCAACTCGCAGCAGCCCTAGCCTGGATAACCATTGGTGAATTGTAGGCCAAAACATTTGGAGGGCCACAAGTTGCCCACTCCTGCATTAGATGGACAAGCTGCCTGGACGTTGGAATCACTGCTCCCCAAACCCAAATGTGTGAAAGTGGGTGGTGATAACTTAGTTTGATGAAGGAAATTCCCTCTTGACATGCTCAGAGGCACTCTCCCCAGTATCACGTCACATAATTCAGGGGTGAACCCTGACACTGAAGAGAGAGGGAGATTTTGGGACCAGACCCAAGCAAGCCAAGGTTCCAGCTAAGCCCTGAGATTAAATCTGCGTGGAAGGATCTGTTCCCACAGGATAAGGGAGCTTGGCTCTGCCATCTTCCTCCCGCTGCCTGTCCCGGGGTCGGCTTGGCCTGCCCTGCCTCTGACTCCCAGGTGGCTTTCACAGAGCCGCCAGTGACCTCCTTGGTCACGACATCTCCTGGCGACCCCCCTCTCTTCCTCTCCCTCTTCTGGGCCTCCTGCCAGCCTCTTCCTGCCTGGAATTCGTTGCTTCCTTTTGTGCTTGCAAAAGCTCCTGGCATTCTGGTTGCTACGTCTCGCTTCCCAGCACATGGTTCTTTTGTAACAGCTTCAGGGTTAATTGCCTGTAGCATCAGATGCTCGTTAGACGCTGGCGTGGAGGACTGTCATCCTCTGTGTGAGCCTCCGAGCCTGCGGTGGTAATAAAGGCCAGGCAGGTGGGCTGGAAGACTCGGAACAACGAGCCCTTTGAACCGTCCAAAGGCCTTTTCTCTGTCTAGGGCTTTTTGGTTTGGAGCGAACTTTTTGGCTGCCCCTTCTGGAGGATGAAGGGCAGTGCGCTCAGACTGATAGATCGGAGACAAAGGCTGATGGGCCCCCTGGCGCAACATGTGCCAGGCATGCCAGTATGCACCTGGCATCCCATGGTGCGCCAGCAGCCTGCCAGCGGCCCCAATGCCATTCAAAAGGTTGACTGCTGAGTTGTGAATCAGGAGAAGTTCTCGGGGGTCCAGGAACTCACTAGTGGAGAGGGGGCTTAGGCAAATCTCAGCCCCTCATCTGCAATATGAGAATAATATTAGCCTCATTTGCAGAGTTGTTGTGACGATTGCTGAAAACAGTATGTGAAATGCTTTCAGCAATACACAATGCTAATTGCTATTGCTGTTCCTATTAGTAAGGGTCCTAGCGAAGTTTGGGGCTTCAGAGCTTCTTGAATTCCTGGGCTTCAAATTCCTTACTGTCTTTTCCCAAGTAGTTTCCAGGTCTGCCACCACATTGTGGGCTGGCAGAGAAACCCTCGCTCCTCTCATGCACCTCCTCCAATGCTTCTTGCAGTGATTGTTGTTGAGTGAGCAGCTCCTATGGCATTGTGGGCACAGAAAGCGGGCGAGCAGGGCGGGGGGAAAGCAGGGGAGTGTCAACTTTAATCCTAACATTCGTTCAGTGGAGAGCAGTTGCCATGTTGGTCTCAAAAGCTCCCTTTCTGTTCTGCTTGATGGAGAGTTCAGTGATACCCAAAAGCTTGCATTGGGGAAAGCCTCCTGACAATGTTACACACTGGACAAAGTTGCTATGTGTGAGGCAGCATTGGCACCTTCCTGGGAGTGCTTTGTTTCAGTAAAAGTTTGGGCTGGCTGATGCAGAACATCTGGTTGAATTACACCAGGGTGTGACCATCTTTCAGGCCAAAGGCCAAATTCAGTTTTGGAGAAGCTGCGGGGGGGGGGGGCTGCATTCCAGTGGTGGGCAGGGCCAAAGGCAGAAGAAGCAAGGCAAGAAATAACAGCACATTGAAACTTAAGACTCGTACTACCGGTAACTAAGCCCTGAGAGAGGTATTTCTACCTTTTAGAATGGGGGTGGAACCACAGAAAAGTAGCAAATGGCTGGTGGTCGAGGGAAAGGGGGTCGGGCCATCTGGCGGTCCCTGGAATGCTGGATCAGGACCACAGCTGGGCTGGATTTGGCCCATAGGCCTGAGGTTCAACACCCCTGGACTAGATGATCTTGGGCAGAACTCCCAGGTTTGTGCCTCTTTCCATGTCCCCCATTCACACAACCACACTGCCTATTTTAAAAAGAAAAAAACAAACTGGCAAAGGCATCATCATCTGCATAACTCACCACCAGCAGAAGCCTCTGCAAACACGCCTGTGCAAACACACCTCCCTGTGTGGGTCATTGGACCCCACAGAGCTGCTTTATGCCAAATGAAACCATTGATCTGCCGAGCTCAGTTTTGCCTGTACTAGCCTGCCCCAATCTGGTTCCCTACAGATGTGCTGGACTACAACTCCCATGGGTTATGGGAGTTGTAGTCTAGCACATCTGGGGGCACGTGGTTGGGGCAGGCTGGTCGATACCAACTGGCAGCTGTTTTCCAGGTTTCCAAACTGCCGTCTTCCCCGACTGTCTCTGGAGATGCCAGGGATTGGACCTGGGACCATCTGTAGGCAAAGCAGGGGCTCCCTCTCCCCCGGCGCGATGGCCCTCCTTCCCTACCGTGCATGGCCAGTGACGGCACGGCCAGACAAGGAGTCCGTGTTCTCAGCAAACAATTTTGACCAAGCATTTGTTATGAGCTCTGTTCTACATAGGCAGCATGGGGAAAGTCTGAGTATTTGAATGAACAATCTTACAGTCCCCTGCGGGACTGTGATGGCATGGGGGTGGGGTGAGGGGACAGGGAAAGGCAGAAAGTTGGCCAGATGATACAGGAGTCTCCTGCCAACCTTGGGTACAGGCGGACTAAGCCCTCATGTGTTGGGTGGTGATAGCATTCTTCCCACTAAGTCCCGGTCCCCTTGCGATTTGCATGATGAATGGGGGCTGTTAAAAGCTTTCTGGATAGCTCAACTGCGGGAATACGTGCATGCACACACTTTGGCTGCCCCTTTTCAGGTAGGATCAAGCTTTACAGGGCAATGGGCAGAGCTGCCCACACGGCAGTCTTCAATCCTTCTGGCATGGTCTCTAGAAAATGCTGTGCCATCTACAAAGAGAACCAGGTGATGGTTGCCAGCTGACCAGGAAAAAATGGCCTAGCCGTTCCTGTGCCATTAATGTTAGCAGGTGAAGCATTTCACGGCATGCAGTGCTATCGCCTGCAAATGTCTTCACAGAAACATTTGAAGCTTCCTTGTACTGAGCCAGACCTCCAGTCCGCCTAGGTCAGAAAGATCTCCACGGACTGGCAGTGACTCTCCAGAGGTGTGCGGGGAGGGTGTCTTTCCCAGTGCTGCCTGGAAATAACAGGGACTGCACCGGGGACCTGTTACAGGCAAACTGTGTGCTTTGCCACTGAGCCATGGCACTTTCTCTGAGGATCAGGCTGCTGTTAAGGGCACAGGTGCAGAATGAGTAAAAAAGTTGGCAACCCCCAAGCTTTGAGCCTGTGAGCAGAGTCAGGGGGACATCGGGGGCTCAGAGAAAGGGGCAAGAGGGAAAGGGTTGGGCCAAGGGCAGTCATGGGGATGCTGGGCAGCCATCTGGATTGTCTCGGGACTGTCTAGAAAACCACACGGAAAAAGCCACTTGGGCTCCAATTAATCCCGGCTTGTGGCGACCTTCAGCCAACATATTTGGCAACTTTTGAAAATCCAAGAGAGGAAGGTAGTGGGCTGGGTCCAGGAACTGCCTTCCACGAAGGGAAGGGCTCCTCTGGCGGAAGGTCTCCCTGCCCAATTTGGGGGGATCCCCCTCCCACCCACACCACTGCTCTCCCCATTCAGCAGGGTCTCCTGACTCTGTGTAGCATTTTCAGGAGCCTGGAGGGGCTGTGGGAAAGAGGGGGTGGCGAAGTCCACTTCCATCCATGCAGCTGATCCAGTGTAAATCTGGATTCAGCCCTTACAAGGCAACCCTAAACATGTCTGCTCAGAAGTAGGAACCTCTAGGTTCAGTGGGACTTACTCCCAGGTAAGAGTCTATACGATTGCAGCCTATGTCTCTCTTGCCCCTACCGCCCACACTTCGGCCTTGCTTGCCTGCATAATTATGATTAATATAGCACCACCATCAATGTGCATGGTGTGTGAGGAAATTGGAGAGGACAGGTCCCTGCCCTGAGAGACTTGCTGTCAACATATGTTGGCACAGGGGAGACAACGGAGGAAGGGGAGGGAGGCAGGGGGAGCGGGCACACACAGGGAGAGCATGCATGTTAATTTCAGTGACTGTGGCTTAGTTGGCCTGAGGCTTCCCAAAAAGGTGGGTCTTCTGCAAATATTTGAAGGAAACAAGAACAACGTTCTGAGCAGAACTCCCAGGCCACACATAGCCATGCACAAGCTGGGCGGGGCTGTAGCTCAGTGGTAGAGCCCCAGTTTTGCATGCAGAAGTTCCAGGTCAATCCCTGGGTTCTCCAGGTACAGTTAGGAGAGAATCCTTCCTGAAACCGTGGAGAGCTGCTGCCAGTCAGTGTCGACAACACTGACCCAGGGTCTGGCTCAGTATAAGGCAGCGTCTGACTAAGTAACCGCACATCAGCATCCTCTGCAACATTGCAAGACATCGTGAGGGGCATCTCCCAGAATACAGCATGCAGCGGCTAGTGAAAGTAAAGCAACCCACGCTCCTTTTGTAGACAGATTTTAATATTTGCATCCAGTCAGATCATAGTACTCATAATGTATGCTAAGCCCAAAAGCAAACATTCTCCAGATGACTCCATTTCAAAGCCAGACAGCCGATGCCATTATCTCTTTTGCATCTTTGTTATTATGCACCATTTGAAAGTTCTGGTTCAGGCATAACCTTCTTAATATGCTATCAAAGGAGCAACATGAAAGTGCCCCCCAATATCTTACATTTGAGCTACCTTGCAGCACAGGTTTAGCAGAGTTTATCTTAATTTCTTCTGGACTTGCATGGACCTCTGCTTTAGTTCAGGTTCTGGAAGTCTTAATTTCTATTAGTTTAGAATCATACAATCTCCTCAAAGGCTGCCAACCCCCAAATTGTGCACAAAGGCAGAATTACTGACCCAACCATTCCAATAGGGCAGAAGGGGGGAAAAAACCAGCTGATCAGCCTGTGCAGGTCAGACCTGAGTGTGCCGTACACAGACAAGAGGTGCACCACAGAAAGAGAAGCAAGCCACATACTGCAAGGGGAGGCACAACAGCAAACCTGCCCAAAAGCCAGGATTATTACTTTGTAAACAACCCTTTCCCAGTCCCAAATATCATAGTCAGGCCCTGAGCAAAATTCAGCCCACCCACCTGGTCATTCCAAGTTATATTTAATTGGCAGCAAGATCTTGTACAGTGTTTTGCTTTGATCTAGCAAGCTCAGCTCAGGAAAACTTCTAATTGCCAATCATGTTGTTAAGAAATTATCACAAAGCTTAAGCAGAGCGGAACAAAAGCTAAATTAGGGCAACGGATTTCAAAGTGGAAAGTCAGACTGGCCTTAAAATAGGTTGTTTCCAAAGTGCAAGGGAGAGTTGCCTGGTCCGAACCCAATCATTCCTTGCCCTGGATTGAGGGGGAACCCATGGGGCAGCTTTCCCCAGATTCTGGGGTAGAGTTGCCTTAGAAAATGTGGTGAGGAGACAACTATAGTGCAGCGAGAGACCATATTATGCTTTCTGTGCAGGGTCTGAATCCCAGCAGGGCTTTGTATCCTACTGCAGCTAGAGATCCAATGCAGCATATACTGAAGCATAATCCAGTGCATAAGCCAAATATGCACACAGACACCCCACTTCTTTGGGCAGTCGACTAGTCCATATTGTTCAAGCTCAGAGTCAACGTATATCTGTATACCAGACGCTGGGGATAAACAGGGGATGTCTTTGCAAGCTTCCCAGGGGCAGCTGGCCAGCCCCTGCCAGAGGCAGAACACTGAGCTAAAGGCACAATCCAATGCTTGTTTAGACAGTAAGAATGCTGGGAGTTGTAGGACTTTGTTCTGTTTAAACATGCATAGGATTGCACCCTATGTGGATGTGGCCTAGCACAGCATGGGGTGTCCTTAAGATTGCTCCACTCCCCTGCAGCAACACTGCAGAAGGGACAGATCCATGTCATCCTGCGTGTAGAACAGCTTTCCTTCCTGGAACGAGCCTGCTTGGCTCTTACTGAGGCTGATTTATTTTCTGAAACAGACAGGGCAAAGACACCGTTGCTGCGAAGATGGCATGGCAAGAATCAATACCGAAATGGGCTCTTGTCTTTTCGAGGGAGCCTCGCTGTCCTGACCCACGTTAACGGCCATGGAAAATCACTTTGGCTGGTGTCCCAAAGGGGTGTTTTGCCCTGACATTGATAAAGTCCCCGTTTCAGGCCTCCTCGTTATTTAAACATCACTGCGAAGTAGAACAACGTGGCAATGATTCCCACTTCCCCAGAGAGCATCTGATAGCTGCTCAGGCTTCAGTGGACCAAAGGGCTCTTGGCAGCTGGCACCGAGGCCTGGCATCTTGTTGCTTGCTAGCACCTGGGACAGTCACGTGGATGATGGGCTTTGTCCCCTGGAGCTCCCCAGGAGGAGGGGAAAGATCCACTCCGCTCACTCTTCCCTGGTGGCTGAGGAGTGGAGACTAGCCTTTGCAGGATGGGCTACCTGTCTTTGTGCAGCTGACATGGCAGTGTCTTTGCAAAGATCTATTCATTGGGGGGGCAGGTGACCTACATTACAGAGGACAGTCCACTATCTGAAGTGTCCTCTGTCTGAAGGGCTGCCCAGTCCAAGTCCAGTTTAAAGATCAAGAACCCTAAGAAGGAGCGGCAGCAGGGGCCTTGAAGTGGCCCATCCGCAGTGAGCACCTGAGCAGGGACACTGGTCACCTGGCCCCAGCTGCCCTCACTATGGTGAGACACGTTGTATCTCTAGTTGGATTATAGTAATTGTGTCTGAATGTGCATCTGTCCATATAAATTTAAAAAAAAAGGTAAAGGTGTCCCCAACCAGTCGTGTCCGACTCTAGGGTGCGGTGCTCATCCCCGTTTCTAAGCCGATGAGCCAGCGCTGTCCGAAGATGCTTCCGTGGTCATGTGGCCAGCATGACTGAACATCCAGGTGCACGGAACGCTGTCACCTTTCCCGCCAAGGTGGTACCTATTTATCTACTTGCAATTTCTTGCTTTCGAACTGCTAGGTTGGCAGGAGCTGGGACTGAAGACGGGAGCTCACTCCGTCACGCAGCACTCGGGTCTCGAACTGCTGACCTACCGACCTTCCAGTCTGCAGTTCAGCGTCTTAACCACTACGCCACCGCGGCCCCATATAAATTAGCACATACAAATGTTATGCAAATCAGTGCCCTCTTTTGTGTGTGCCACATTTCCCCCTTTTTATGCCAACTGCCTGGGTTCCCCTTATGATCAGGACCCCCTAAGCAACTCCTTAAGGATCTCTTCACTCCTTAAGAGTCCCACCTTCCTTCTTTTGCCTTCCCCTTCCAAGTAACGTGGCGTTTAGGCTATAGGCATGGGGTGATTGACACTCTAGACACAGGGTTTAACCACAGCAGTTTACTGGTCAATTAAAGCAAGCAAATCACAACTAAAGGAATTTACACAATAGAGCTAAGTGATAAAAAAGGCCCTAAGAGAAAATAAAAGTTGCAAAACACAAGACAGCCAGTGTGGTGTAGTGGCAAGAGTGTTGGACTAGGAGCTGGGAGATCCGGGTTCTAGTCCCCACTCGGCCATGGAAGCTCACTGGGTGACTTTGGGCCAGTCACACACTCTCAGCCCAACCCACCTCACAGGGTTGTTGTTGTGAGGATAAAATGGAGAGGAGGAGGATAATGTAAGCCACCTTGGGTTCCTTGCAAGAGGAAAAAAGGTGGGGTATAAATGTAAAATGTAATGTAATGTAAGTTCCTTTACAATAGCTGTACTTAGACTTCTCTAGGCTGCTACTTCCTGCTCCCTCTTCTGGCTCTGGTCTCCCTGACTCTGCTCTTACTGGCTCTCTCACTCTCTTTATATACCCTCCTCCTCAAAACCGGAAGTACTGCTTCAAACCTGAAGAAATGAAACATAACTGGGGAAATGAAACTGAAACTTAATTGGGGAAGTGAAACTACTCCTCTTAAGGATATGCCCTCCCAACAAAAAAAACTCCAGGCCTTTTTCTTTTCCTTGTCTCTGTAGGCCTCAGACCTTCACAGCAACGCATATGCAGCCACCCTACTTTATTTACAGATGGGGAAGGAATGAGAGGGACTCAGTCCCAAGACAGGGCAATGCCAGCCCCACTGCAGAGCAGCACAGGCCCCAGCATCCAGGGACAGCCCGAGGCATGTTGGTGCCTGAGACAAAGGACAAGATGGCACTCCTCTCCGCTCCACGTACTGAAGCCAGCTGTGTTGGCACTGATAATGGGATAGCGTCCTCCACCACATGCAAGGGCTGCAGGCTAGTTTACCCACGCAGGACACATGTGGCACGCAAAGCTTTGTCCTCCAAGAGAAGGGAATGGGGGGGGCTCAAGAGGAAAGGCCAGCCTGCCCCGAGCATCTGTCTCCTGAAGTGGTCGCATCACTCTGCCTTATGGTTGGGCCTGGGCCTGCCGGAATCCAACAAGGCCAGAGCAGACCAAGCTGTTCCTCCAAAGCCTTGCTTCCCTAGTACAACCAAGCCCAGTCCTGGCCCCGTCTCTGGTTCCCATCAGCACTCTTCGTTGGTCTGTGATTCACACTAAGGCCATTCTAGTCGGAGAACAACAGAGCTGCTTCTGGAACCAGGGGATCCCGGCTACCAGCTCAGCCCTCCGCAGGCTGGATTGGGAACCCCCATGGGCCAGATTAGGCACACGGACCAGGGGTTCCCCAGCCAGAGCAAGAGGATGCGTGATGGATGGAGGCTGCCCATCTGTCCACTCCATTATTTCAGCTTGGCTGCTGAATCTCGGCATCCTGAGGGTTGGTGAGCAGGAGCTGCTCCAGGATGAGCTGAGCAGCATCTTTAGAGGAGATTAGAGCTGACAGTTATGGCATCTAATTAATAAATCCCCGCTCATTAGAGGGAAGATATTTGGTGAGGTTTCATGAGATAAAGGAGCTTTAGGGAAATTGATTGCCACGGAGTGTGCATCCCACTGGCTGGCTCTTTGAAACTCAAATGAAATCAGGATTGGAGCAAGCAAATGGAAGGCCCGCTGCGCAATCAGTATGGAAAACGGAGGCATTGTCCAGGCTAATCTTGCCGCCTTCCCTGCTGGTGTGAGAAACTGGGAGCGGGGGGTATACTTCCTTCCCTGCCCAAGGAAGGGGTTGCTGGGGTGGAGAGAGGCGTCAGCTCTGCTCCAGAAATCAAGGGTGATCTTGAAGCCCAGGAACATCTCCTGCACAAACAAACAGAAGAACTCTTGCACACTTCCCATTCGTTCCAGTGGCGCTTTAGCATGTGTGGACGAGCGCCTTTGTTCTTCATCCTTTCAGGTCTGTTGTTTGTGGCAGTTAACGGAGAGTGAGAGGGAGGGAGAGAAGGTGTTTGGAATGATACCCTTTGGGACTTCCAGTCAGAGGGGTCCCCGTGGTAGCAAATCAGTAGGTGCTGGGCAGCTATTCCATCTTTTCTTCCTTCACGGATTTTCCATGGTTTAAAAAAACGCAAGAAATGGTGGGAAAACATGGGAGGGTTATGAAGGGAAGATGCCATCAGCTCCCCAGTGAATGAGGCAGGCTGACGGCGGGATAAAAGCCTTGCCTGGAGGCACCCTTTGATCTGAAAGCCCATCATCCTGTCCTGTATATGGAGCCCTCAGCGGCATGAGGAAGGCACTCTGCACATGCTCAGTTTCCAGAGCGGCAGCAGCAGCCCTGTTAGCCTGCAGCAGCAAAACCAGTGGAGAGACGTGTGCCGCCCTGAAGACACACATTGGGGCAGAAGTTTTTGCGGATCCGATGAGGGTGACTTTCATGCATCTGCTGAAGTGGACTCTGGTCCCTGGCAGCTAAGGCCACAATAAATCTGTTAGGCTCTAAGGTACTTCAAGACTCTGTGCTGTTCTTGCACTTGTCCAGAGCCTCTCATCTCCTTTTATTTCCCTTATTATTTATTTATAAAGCACATAAAGTTTTCTAGAGACTGTGCAAAGATTTAAAAAACACACACCATCTAATACACATGATACAAGAGTCGGGTTGGGAGGAGGATGGCAGAGGGAACAGGAAAACAAGCAAATTTGGGCACTAATTCTCTGTAAAGTTACATCGCAAGGTTCTTTTTTAAAGTTGGTGAGCACTGAAGCTTCTGGGTGGGGAGGAGAAGAGATGATAATGTAAAATGCTGCCGCTGCCACTCCCAGCGATACTCCCAGGAGGTTCAATGATGAGAATCATCATTGTGTGTCCCAAATCTTGCCAAGTAGCATCATGTGATGTTTTGGTCGGGGGGGCAGGGCATCTCCTCACCTGGGCAGCCAAAGAGTCTGTACCTCCTGGCTCTTCCTGGCAGCAGAGGTGATTGATGGAGGCTGGGGATGGGGGGAAGACGTATTCCTAGTTGTTTCTGGCATCCCAAACAGCCCCTTGGAGCCCTGGCCCGCATGAGGTCCCACTTGAAATGTCGCATGTTGCAGCTAAGCCTGGGAAGGCCAAGTGAGTGCCCTGATCTGTCCTCCTTCTGCAAGACAGGACCAAATGAGCCACCAGACCAAGGGTGTTGGAGCTCAGGCCTGTGGCCCCCCTGGTTTCCCCAGATGGCCACAGATGAGAAGATGCCCTTCACCTCAGACAGAATGCCTTGGGTAGCCCCTGCTTGTGATGGATTCACTACTGCTTAGTGGTGTCTGTTGTGTATAGGGTATGAACCAGGGCCAGCCCTCCCATTAGGCAGAGTGAGGCAATTGCTTCAGGCAGCAGATGCTGGGGGGGGGGCAGTGGTGGCAGCCACCTGGGTGTTCCTCCTGGACTCCTCAGCTGTTCCCCTCTGTTGGAGGACAGAGGTGTGTGGGCTGCATGACCTGTCCTGGCCCCATGAAACTACCCTGTTGTTGCAGGTGTGGTGCTGGACAGCATTCCCATGCCAGCATCAGTTTCAACTGCTACTGCAGCCAGCTTTGCCCCCAGCAGCAACATGTCTTGGGCTGGCCCTGGTATGAGCCATGTCCTCGGAGCTGTGTGGAAGGGCCCAGGGGACCTGTGACCTGCTTTGGACAAGGGAGGGAGGGAGGGCTCAACCATGGACCAGATGAGCCATGGGGAGAGGAGAGTTTGATGATGGTGCAGAGGCCGGTAAGGCACCTTTGGCAGCATCTCCCTGCTGCTTGAGAGAATCAGGTGGCACCCTGACAATCCCCCCCCCCAAACCTGGCACCCTGACAAAAAAGCCTCCCCATAGAAACTGGGATGAGTGCCTGGGGAATGGCTCATTAGCATCTCATCTGCATTCACCACCCTCACAATTCAATTTCCCCCGAATGTTGAGGCAAAATTCTATTCCCTTTCCATACAAGCGTCAAACTAATAGGGTGGCAGCTCCTGTCCCTTAAGAAGGGAGGAGGGAGCACAGATGCTATCGGCTGCTTCAAATAACCACCAGCCCTCTGGAGCCAGAGATAAAGGGCAGGCAAAGTTCTCTCTCTCTCCTTTTCTCCCCACTGCAAGGCACGTAAGCTGAGCTCCTTCCTTTCATCAGAATCATTTTTACTGTTAATCCAGAAGAACTCCAGTATTTCTATCAGGGCATCTCGGGGGAACAGTCCTGTGGATTTGTGGCTCTCACATTTTCTTGTCCATTTACTATTTACAAAACAGACCTCCAGAATGCGTTATCTTCTTACAGAAAAGAAAGAAGAGCTTTGGCTATTCAGAGGTATAGAAATGTAATAAAGAAAGAAAGAATAAACGAACGAACGAATGAAATGTTATTCCAGGATAGAAAAGTCCAGTGTACATTTTGCCATGTTTACACAAACAATTGCTTCTAAAGCAGGGGTGTGGAACCTCTGGAGATCTCGAAAGCTTGCACATTTTTGCCTGATCTTTGATTTGGGCTAATGAACATACTGCACTAACATGGATTTTGGAATCTTCCTTATGTTCACTTATTTCACAGCAACCTTGTGAGGTAGGTTGGTCTTTCACAGATGGGAACTGGAAGCGAGCGGCTTGCCCAAAGCCCCTAAACTGAGCAAAGGTGGCAGCAGGACTTGAGTCTGAGTGCCTTGCTTCCAAGTCCATCTGTCTTGGCACTGGCCCTGCACTGGCCCTCCACCCATCTTGAGTGCCTGTTTTTCTTTCTGTGCATCCCAGGTGGACAGATCGGAGGTCATCAAAAGCAACCTGAACCCTGTTTTTGCCAAGGTCTTCATGGTGGACTATTACTTCGAGGAAGTGCAGAAGTTGCGCTTTGAGGTCTATGACATCCGTGGCCACACCAGCATTGGGACCCATGACGATGACTTCCTGGGGGGCATGGAATGCACTGTGGGCCAGGTAAGGGTGGGCGAGCAAAGGATGTGCAGGTGGGCACACGTGTGGGTTGCAGCACAGCGGAGCTCTCTCTTTCTCCAAAAGCAAGAGAGAGGCAAGCAGGACCTGCAAGGACCAATTCGTGAGCCATTAGCAAGGCCTGCCGCTCACCTCCTTTCTTGCGGCTTCTCCACAGCAGTTCCCCTTTGAAGGGAGACACTGCACACAAGCCAGGAGCGCTGGGCTCCCTGCTCTCCCACTGCAGGCGGGAGTTGCGAGCGACGGCCAGCCACCTGTAGTTTTGCCAGGCAGCTTGTGTGCTGCAGCGGTGATGAGCAAGTCTCCCGAGGCGGTGAGCAACTTTCTCACGTCCGTGTGCCGCATCTCCCCCCTGCCCACACTGCTGGCGGGCTGCAAGATTCCACCTCATTGTGCTTTCAGTCAGGAGGGGCAGCGTGGGACTTGCACATCTCTCCTTCAGTGCCCCTTAGATCCTTGAGCATTAACTGTGTATTTAAAAGATGTATTTATTTAAGATGTTTATATGCCACCCTTCATTATTGGATTACAGGGCAGTGTAGAAAAGGCATTAAAACAACAATTAAAATAAAATTCAAAGAGAAAAGCAACAACAAAGGAAATCTTCCGCTACGTATTAAGATCAGCAGATGCCTGAGGATGTGCCGAGGGCATTTCTGTCACCCTCCAGTCCACCTTGGGGGGCTTCCAAGGCAAAGGGCCCAACTTCCAGAGATGCTGTGGCCCTGGCATCTCTCTCCTTACGACTTAAGCACCGCTATCACGCTCTTCCTGCTTCCTGCTGCCCTTGTGCCAATAGACACCAAAAGGCAAATGCAAGCGAGGTGAGCCAGCAGTTCACGCACAGAGAGTAAATGTGCTAGAGGAGCACATTGCCTGTTGAGGTGCCTGCGGGGCAGAGAGAGAAGAGAGGATTCCTGCAACGTGAATGGGGGCCCTTCGGGCATTTTAGACCCCGGACGTGATGGTCTTAGGGGCGCCCCCTTTAGTGGCCGTGGGTATTACTGCAGTTGTGAAGCACACCGCTCACATTTCTCTCCCTGCACTTCAACCGCCCTTCCACAGTTTGAAACAGCTTCTGCATTCCTAATATGCTAGAACCATAACACCAGCAAAACTGTTTGCCAACCCTGATGATAAAAAAACACCCTCTGAGCATGTGCAATTTGCACTTAAACACACTTAAATTGTAGCACCATCACGACCACTACTCAGCACTGGTGAGGCCTTATCTGGAGTACTGTGTCCAGTTCCGGGCACCAGACTTGAAGAAGGATGCAGACAAGCTGGAGAGGGTTCAGAGGAGAGCAGCGAAGATGATCAAGGGACTGGAAACAAAGCCCTATGAGGAGAGACGGAAAGAACTGGGCATGCTTAGTCTTGAGAAGAGAAGACTGCGGGGAGCTAGGATAGCGCTCCTCAAGGACTTGAAAGGTTGTCCCAGAGAGGAAGGCCAGGATCTCTTCTCTATCATCCCAGAGCGCAGGACACGGAATAACGGGCGCAAGTTACAGGAAGCCAGATTCCGGCTGAACATCAGGAAAAACTTCCTGACTGTTAGAGCAATAGGACAGTGGAACCCATTCCCTAGGGCGGCAGTGGACTCTCCCACACTGGAGGCATTCAAGATGAGGCTGGACAGCCACTTGTCAGGGATGCTCTGACCTGGATTCCTGCATTGAGCAGGGGGCTGGAGTCAATGGCCTTGTAGGCCCCTTCCAGCCCTACTATTCTATGATTCTATGATGCCCTCATCACCTGCTGCTTTGTGGGTGTCATTTCGGGGCCCTGGAATTTGGCCCCAAGGTCCAACCCTGGCTGCACCTTTGCTTACAGGGAAGGCATGCGTGCGCACGCGTGTGCACGCGCACACACACACACACACGGGCTTATACCTTTACTCTCCCTTGCAGATCGTGGCTCAGAAGCGGGTGAGCAAGCCCTTGTTCCTGAAATATGGGAAGTACGCTGGCAAGTCCACCATTACAGTGAGTGTGCCCCCCTCCCCTCGCCCTGCAACCTGGCCACAGAAGTGGATGTTTGGGGCTCCCTTCTGGCCTCCATGCCACAGGGCCCCATGCAATCCCCACGGGGTGGCCTCTGGCAGGCTTCCTTCTTGACTCCCCCCTCCCGCCCACCAGGTAACCTCAGAAGAGATTTCTGGGGACAATGGCTTTGTGGAACTGTTCTTCCGGGCAAAGAAGCTGGATGACAAGGTACTTAGGGGCCGTGTAGGGCCCGACCCCCACCCAGGGCATTCAGGGGAGTGGGACTCTTGGGCTTGGGAGAGGCAGGCAGTGGGGAGAGAGGATGGGTGATGATGTGTAGTGGGGAGCGGCAGTGTGGAGGGGTTTGGAGAGGGGTAATGCAGCCTTCCTACCTGATGCCCTCCATGGCTGGCTGGGGAATGCTGGGAACTGTAGTCCAACATATCTGGAGGACATCTCCAGGTTGGGCTGGAAAAACTCTTGCCTGAAAGCCTGGAGAGCCCTTGCAGCCCATCAGCGGTCCTGGACTGGATGGACCTGGGGTCTGGCTCAGGCTGCTTCCGATGTTCCTATCTGGCTAGAGGTTGCTGTGGGAGGCAGGGAGTCCCAGGCCATAGCAGAGGCGGTGGGCAGGGACAGGCTGTGGTCGGGGGGTGGTCTGCCTGGACCATCTAGTAGAACAGTTGCATGAAATGAAGTGGTTCTTCTTTATTCGTGGAGGAAATCTGCAACACCAGTGTCCATTGAGCAAAAGGGCTGTGCAGGAGGGACCATAGTCAGGCCCATGGGTGCACATTTGGCCTCTGATGTGACAGGGGTAGAGTGCTCACCCATGCAACTTGTGCATGCAAGGTGTGCAAGTGGGATACAAGTGTGTTTCTACAAATAATCAAACAAAGGTATTTAAAAGTGGAATGAATAGTGTGGGGGCACAGAGGGTGCCAAAGACACACCTTGCCTGATGTGGCTTTGGTCTAGTGCTTCGGCAAGGGCGGGGGGCATTTCACTGGGGTGTCCGTGGGTGAGCCCCTTCCAGCATTTGCCAGCCCTGGCCAGCCAGTCTGCATGGAAGCCCATTTATCTTTTGATTACATCCCACCTCTCCCCAAGGAGCAAAAGGCAGGATTCAGGGTCTCCCCGCACACACACACACACACACACACACACACACACACACTTTCATCTTCATCTTCCTGACCACCCTACAAGGTAGTGGCTGACCTAGAGTTACCCAGTGAGCTTCATAACTGAGCAGGGGATTTAAAACTGAAGTGTCCCCAGTCCTAGTCTAACACTACCCACGACACCAACCTGATGCCCTCCAGATGTGTTGGACTGCAACTCCCATCGTTCCAAGCTGCCATGGTCAGATGTGTCGGACTGCAATTCCTGGTGACTGTTTGCACTACTCTGTTCTGTTGTTGAGGTGCGAGCTGCAGTCCAACACACCTGGAAGGTGGACTAGGGTGGGAAACGCTGCACAGCACCACACTGTATCTCCCCTGGAACATCCAGGGGGAGAGGAGATCCATCCATCCCACATCAGGATAATGGGGCCCTTGCCCTGTCTCCCCACAGGATCTCTTCAGCAAATCAGATCCCTTCCTGGAGATCTACCGGATCAATGATGACAGGAGCGAGCAGCTGGTGCACCGCACTGAGGTAAGAGTTCCTAGCCAGGTGAAAAGGTAGCATTCCCAAACACTATCAGCCCTGGTGGCCATTGGACTGAGGCCCTGCAAAGGGAGGGTTCAGGCACATGGTTGCTTGTCATAAGCTTCCAGTCCTCCTGTTGGCTCTTGCCCATTGAACGGGGCGTGGGGGCTGGGGGGGGGCTGGAATAACTTCCCTACCCCTTGCTGGGGAATTGTGAGGCACCTGGAAAATCCATCATCATCATTTCAATTCCAGGAAAGGAACTGAGAACAAAACTGCCAATATCTTACTCCCCTTATGCAAATCTATGGTGCAACCACACTTGGAATACTGTGCACAGTTCTGGTCACCACCCCTCAAAAAGGATACTGTAGAGCTGGGAAGAGTATAGAGCATCTCCTCTATGAGAGAAGATTACAACAGCTGGGATTGTTTAACTTGGAAAAAAGGAGGGTAAGGGGGGACATGATAGAGGTGCACAACATTATGCCTGGTGTGGAGAATGTGGAGAGGGAGGCATTTTTCTCCCTCTCTCAAACTACTAGAACCCAAAGGGGTCACCCCATGAAGGTGATTCAGGACAGATAAAAGGAAGGACTTATTCACATAGCTCAGGTGAAACTATGGCATTAACTTCTAAATTCAGCCCTTTTGGCATACCGTAGCCACCAATTTGGATGGTTTTAAAAGGGGGTTAGACAGATTCATGGAGGAGGAGTCTACCGGTGGCAACTGGTCCTGGTGGCTATGTGCTACCTCCAGGATCGGGGCAGTGAGCCTCTTTAATATCTGTTTCTGGGGAACACAAGCGGGAAGGCCCTCCTTGTGCGCTCATGTCCTGCTCATGGGCTTCCCATTGAGCAGCTGGTTGGCCACCGTATGAACAGAATGCCGGACTGGATGGACCTTGGACTGATTCAGCATCAGGGCTCTTCTTATGTACCTTCTGGGAATTCCATGGAAAAATGCATTGTCAAAAAGAGGTGTGTATGCGTGAAACCACATACCCAAGGAAACATGAGATGAAAGGACTACAAATCTTAAATCAGGAAGAAGAACAATGCTACAATAAATTAGGGAAGAACAAGAAAGATACATACTAAAAGGCCATAATAGGGAATAAATGTAAAACTCAATACATTTAGAAATAAGCATTCAAAGTTATTATGAGAAATAGATATTGTTAGTTCTCATATAAGAGACTGCTTTTTATAAATGTTTCAAGACTGCTAACAACAAGGTGAACATAATAAAAACAAGCATGATTAAATAACAATATAATGAAAATAGCAACAGGCGGCACAACAGAAGCAATAATACCAAGAAAGCCATTATGATGAAAGATGCTCCACCCGTGTACTCCCTTCTCTTCTCCCCCAGCATTTCCACTTTCTCCCCCCACCCTGGACTTCTGCAGGGCCTCTGAAAGGCTTTAAGACTTTGGAGAGCCAGTGTGCTGTAGTGGTTAGCGTGCTGGACAGGGACATCGAGATCCGGGTTCTAGTCCCCACTCAGCCATGAAGCTCACTGGGTGTCTTTGGGCCAGCCACTGACTCTCAGTTTAACCTACCTCACAGGGCTATTGTGAGGATAAAATGGAGAGGTGGAGGGAGTGAACATGCTGTCCCCAATGAGCAGAAACTGCTGAACAGGAGAGCCTAAGGCAGCCTTCCCCAAGCTGGTATGTTCCAACTGTTTGGGACTTCAGCTCTCATCAGCCCCAGCGTGCATAGCCAGTGGTCAGGAATGCTGGGAGTTCCAGTCCAAAGCAGCTGGAAGGCCACAAGTTGCCCGCCCCTGGCTAGACAGACCAGCGGTCTGACTTGGCAGACAGTGCTTCTTGCGTTCGAACAGGCGGATCGGGTGCCTTTGCCTCCAGAACAAGCTGTCAAGAGCTTCAATTCTTCTTTCTTAATTGACTCCATCCCAAAGTATTCAGGTCAGCAAAGACACTAAAAGATCAGACCAGAAAAACCAAATGACCGTTAAAAAATGCACAATACTGGAATGGTTCTTGCCCTGAGAAAGTTGCCTCGTCCCAGAGGACCCTCAGCCGTTAAGATGGAGCCCAAGCCCAGAAGTCCCCGGGAGGATGCTCAGGTCCCAACTGTGGGAAGCTCCGGGGGAGGGAGCATGCCCCACCTGCGTGGCCGCAGCCCCCGGGAAGGCAGCGCTGCTCTCTGTGGCCTGGCCGGGGGAATCAGGGCCTCTTTTCTGCCTGTGTTTTTCCCAGTTTGTCAAGAACAACCTGAGCCCAATTTGGGAGCCATTCAAAGTCTCTCTGAACTCGCTGTGCAGCTGTGAGGAGAAGCGGAAGCTGAGGGTGAGCCTGCAGCTAGGGAGAGGGAGGAGGGACCCTGGCAGGCCTGGATGGGGGGCGGGGGAGGGAGGCTGGCTCCACTGCGGAAAGTCACTCACTCGCCCTCGGCATGGGGTGACTGGGCTGTGGCTCAGCAGTGGAGCCCCTGTGTGGCATGCGGAAGGTCCCAGGTTTGATCCCTGGCAGCATCTCCAGGTAGGGCTGGAAAACTCTGCCTGAAACCTGGGGAGCCACGGCTGCCCGTCAGTGTTCACGATACTGGGCTAGAGGGACCCAGGGTCTGACTCCGTATGCTGCCGGGAACCTCCCAGAGACCTTTGCTTGCTGGGTGGTACAAAAGTGTAATTAATCAATAAGGCAGCTTCCAGTGTCCCTAAGCAGTCTTCTCTGTGTGTGCAGTGTGTGGTATTTGACTACGACTCCAGAGGCAAACATGACTTCATTGGAGAGTTTTACACAACCTTTGAGGAGATGCAGAAAGCAACAGGGGGCAACAAGGTTGGTGTGTGGAGAGACCCATGTGATGTCCTGTCACTGTTTATTTTTAATATAGGGATTTTTTAAAAGATCAATGTTTCATGGGGGATAAGGCTGTCAATGGCTACTAGTCATGTTGGCTATATAGTCCCTCCGGTAATGGAGGCAGTATGCTGGGGAGCACGAGCAGGAGAGTGTAACTGCATTCCTGGCTTGCTTGTGGGCTTCCGATGGAGGCATCTGGTTGGCCACTGTCAGAACAGAATGCTGGACTAGAGAGGCCTTTGGATGGATCCAGCAGGGCTCTTCTTACGTTCTTACTTTCTTATCTCAGCCCACCATGTGGTTGTAATGGGCACAGAAAGTGGGTCTCCCCCGCCTCTTGGTTCTAGCCAGTGAAGTTCAACTGTGTATTGTCTGCATAATCTGGGAGTGACGCACAGTGATGCGCCTGCTCTGGGAAGGATGAGTGCTGAGGCTGGCATGGAGGTGGGAAGGTTTCACCTGGGCTCAGTACCACAACCTGTGCCCAGTCAGTGCCAGGCCGTGTGCTCTCTCTTGCAAAGGCCACGTTTGTTTCAATGGAGTGTGGAGACATTCTGCCTGGACACTGGTCTGGGGGAAAGCCCATGCTCCCCAGCAATGCGCACCTCCCTTAAGGGTGCGGTGGCAGGCTGGCTTCCCTGCTCACACCCTTTCTCCCCCCTCTCCCCTCCCCTGAAACCAGATCCAGTGGGACTGCATGAACCCAAAGTACAAACTGAAGAAGCGAAACTACAAGAACTCAGGCGTGGTCATTCTCCTAGACCTGAAGGTGAGCAGGGAGGAACTACAGGGTGGCTCCTGTTTCCTCTGGAGGAAGGGGTACACAGTGCCCTGGGGAGGGGGGAATCATGGGGTGGAGATTGGGGAGTGGTCTGGCAAGATATTCTTGCAACCCAGCAGAATCAAGGGAGGCTTGTGCTCCCGGCTCCCCCCGCCCACGTCCCAGGCTGCAGCAGGGTCAGGCGCCTGAGCCTTTCTCCAAATCCTGCCCCTCTGGCACCTGCTAGGTTGCCGATCTCTTAGCAGGGCCAGTGCCTTATTGCATCACCCCGCCCCCACCGGGGCATATAGCCTGGGCAGGTGGCTCATGCCTGCAGGATGACAGGAGAAGGCTGGCTGTGCCCTCCCAGGGAACTGGCTGACATGCTGTTTGTCTGGAAGATCCATAGGGTCTACTCGTTCCTGGATTACATCATGGGCGGCTGCCAGATCCACTTCACGGTGAGTCGCGACACATGCCTCCCCCGTTGGCACGGGGCAAATTCTTATGACCCCAGGTGCCTGCAGCTAGCTGGGAAAGTGAGAGTGCCATCCTGGCCTCTGCTGAAGCTCACGGGTGGTCTTCAGGGGTTAGGGCACGCCTTCTAGGGAGCGGGTCCCTGTGCTGGCGTCTGTGCCAGAGCTTCTGCCACTTTGCACACAGTGAAGCCCTTGCCCTGTGCGCACGGATGCCACAGCCCTGGCGAGGGAGCTCCCTCGTGCAACTCCGTCCCAGGTTTGGGCAGAGTGGCTGTGCGAAGGCAGGCTTCCGATCCTTCGCTCTACCACTCTGCCACCTGGTGTGGGTCCAGGCAGGCGTGTGTGTGGGGCAGCTCCTTTTCCTCCTCAGCCTTTCACAGTCCCTGCTGTCAGACTTTCTCTGCAACAGCTTTGCACAGATTTCTCCCTTGAAAACAACTAGCACCCAGATTGCATTTTGAAAGAGCATCTCCTTCCTGGAGTGAGTCAGATCCCAGAACATTCAAGGAACAGATTGCTGGCTTCAAGCCTCCCCACAAGCTGGGATATGAGCTGGGCACAATCCCAGGAATGAGAAACCCCCCCGGGGGGGCAGGACTGCTGCGTAGTGGTGCTCTGGCTCAGAGGTGAGTGGAAAAGCCGGAGCCAAGGAGCAGAAAGAAGGCGAGTGGCACAGAGCTCTGTCTGGTGCTGCTCCTGGTGGCAGGCAAAATGGGAACATGTACTGGCGTTCCTCCTCCTCCTCGTGCATCTCCAGCAGGGCTGGTATCGAGGGTCGGCATGCTCGGGTACGTGCCAAGGGCCCACGTTCCAGCAGGGCCCACTGACCGGAGTTCCTCCACTTCACCATTGCAACCTGCTTGTTCCCTTGCCTCTCACTCTGGCCCAGGCAACGATGGGTGTGAGAAGAAGGAGCAGGAGATGCTGCGGCCTCCTTGCTTCCTGGCTCTCTGCTTGGCAAACAAGCAGATGACAGCAATGAGGAGGAAGGGGACAGGGAGGAGCAGCTGGTGACAATGCTGGAAAGCAGGCAGATGCTTATTGAGGGGGCCCATTCAGGCTGTATTTCCCAGGGACCCCCCAAAACCCAGAGCTGGCTGTGGTCTCTGGCAGAATGTCAAGTCCTGCGCCCAATGCCAAGCCCCAGGGTACATTAGGATGGATCCAGCTACTCAGCATGGGGGAGAGAAAGATGGAAGAGGCTGACTGCCAGCGGCACTTGCAAGCCCAGATTCCCCTTTGCACCCACAATCAGCCAGAATAGTTTGCTAGGCTAAACGCCAGATATTCCAGTGCCCCCTCGACTTCTCTGCACAACTGGTAAGAATTCCAGTTGGAGGAGGAGCGAGAATCTTGGCGGGTCCCCTCGGTGCTTCCCCCTTCTGCCTTTCTGGGAGGGTGCTGACCCCGTGAAGGGTGCCCGCCCGCCCGCCTGCCCGCCCCTTTGGGGTTCTCTGCCTTGTGCTAGTTACCTTTCACTTTTAATGGGTTCGGTCTCAAGAATTACACATTCTTTCTCCTCTGGAAAGGGTGACAAAGTACATGTCTGCATAAACAGTTATTTCAGTCTAATGAACACGTTTTTGAACTCCTGTTCTGTTCTCGCTGGGAGAAGTGTGAAAGTAAAGAAGAAGCAGGAGAAGGAGAGACTTTCTTAGGAGGAATACATGTTTTTAATCAGATTTCCGTTGGGCTATCAGTGTGGCTGGCCCTGCCTGAACCAATGCCTAGCCAGACAAAAGACTGTCAATAGCCCAGCAATGTGTTTCCATGGGAACTGTTCTAACGGTTCTCTTTTTTTTCCTGAATGGCTAGGAAATATCTGAAAGGGGGCAAAAGGCAAAAGTCTCCACCCTCAGCTAAGGACATTGTAATCCAGGTGTCTGTGTGTGAGAAGAGCAGACTGCAGTTTGAGTGAGCCTGAGAGAGAGGCGGGGGGGGGGGGAGAGCTGAGTTTGGGCTCTGTAGCATCTCAGGGTGTTGGGTCTCACCCTGGAGATCTGACATGGCAGCAAGGAGCATTGGCAGTGGGTTGCAGTGTTCAGGGGCAGGCAATGTGGTGCCCTCCAGATGTTTTGGACTACACTTCCCATAACTGCTGGCCACTGATGATGCTGGCTGGGGCTGATGGGAGTTGTAGCCCAAAACATCTGGAGGGCGCCAGGTTGCCTCCCTCTGGTTTAAGCTGTTCCTCCACCTCCTGTGTTCAGCCTTTATATTGGTAAATCAGTGCAAAGACTACACAGCACCGGTTCACCTCCAGTGACCTCCTCCCAAAGGGAACCAACCTGAGTGTGCGCTGCGCACTCAGCACTCAGTGAAGGGGCGGGTGGGCGTAACAGTACCTCTGCTGCTGTAGTATTTGGTCATATGCATGACACCAAAGCAGGGCTCCTCCCCTTCCCAGGGTGTTACTGTCCACCACAGGAGACAGGACTGTTTCCTCTACAGCAGCCTCCCCCAAGTCGGCGCCTTCCAGATGTGTTGGACGACCACTCCCAGCACGCCCCAGCCAGACATGCTGGGAGTGGTCGTCCAACACATCTGGAAGGCGCCGACTAGGGGGAGGCTGCTGTAGAGGATCCAGAGGGGAGGAGGACCGTGGGTGAAGTATGAGCTCCGTTACGTTCCTCCTCCTGGCCTTCTGCGGAGAAAGAATGAGCCTCTCCTCCTGCGTGGGCTGCTCAAGCAGAGCAGGCCCCTGGTGCTAACGTGCCCCCCCACAGAGGATAACATGGCTTCCAGCCACGACAGCCCTGGTTTGCCTCCAGAAGCAGGGCAGTGTGCCACTGTGCACCAGATGCTGGGAAAGACAAGCAGGAGGGTGCTGGTGCCCGCATGTCCTGCTTGTGGGTTTCCCACAGGCAGCTGGTTGGCCACTGCAGGGACAGAACACTGCACTAGATTGACCCTTGGTCTGATCCAGCATCAGCGCTCTTCTGATGTTCGTGTTTCCATCTTTCCAGGTGGCGATTGACTTCACAGCCTCCAATGGAGACCCCCGGAACAGCTGCTCCCTCCACTACATCAACCCTTACCAGCCCAATGAATACCTGAAGGCACTGGTAGCAGTGGGAGAGATTTGCCAGGACTATGACAGGTGAGCTGACAGGTGTCTCAGTGCGCCTGGCTCTGCCCCCTGAGCAGGCCTCATCCCTCTGCCCTGTCTAAGGACACCTGGGCTGGGGAGGGGCAGGAGGGAGGGGGCAGACACAGCCCTGTGCGTGGGGCTTGGGGAGAAGGGTTAGGCTTGGAGATGCCACGCCCCCTCCCCTTTCGACCTGCACAGCGTGGGCGCACAACCTCTTTCAGCCCGAGGGCCGGACTGCATCTCGGGGGCCACATTCCAGTGGTGGGTGGGGCCAAAGGCAAAAGAGGCAGGGCCAAAATTACAAAAAATGCCAGCACATTTTAGCTGTACGGTCTTGCTGCCAGTCACGGAGCCTCCAGAGAGGCATTTCAACCTTTTAGCATGGGGAAAAAATGGCACAAAATCCGGGAGACCAGCACAGGGCCGGGGAAAGGGGGTGGGGCCAGGTGGAGGGGGCGTGGCCCCTTGGGGGCCTTGGAGGGCCAGTTTTTGGCCCCAGGCCTGCGGTTCAAGCCCCTGCTGTAGAGCCTCCATCAGTGTGCTTGGTGTGACAGAGACACTCCCTGGAACGAACAGGGGTCCTCAAGAGCAGAGTCAGGGCCAGGCCAGACATGATGTTAAAAGTGTCTTTGCATTTAACTTACTCATTTTTTAAAAAAAGAAAATGCAAATAGCTGCTGGGAGGGGCTGGTAATTATGGGAATCACAACAGGCAGGGTGGGGGGGTGGCCCCCTCCCTCCCATGATCCTGACAAAAATCACTCCTCTGCAGATGCTGTTTTCATCGGGAGAGAACCTCTCACCAGCTCCAAACAGAGCTGTCCTCCCAATGCAAACAGCAGCTTCAGAGGAGAGATTTTTGTCAGGACCACGGCAGGAGGGTTAAACTCCACCGCCCTTCCTGCTGTGATCCGGAGCATTATTAGCCACCCCACAAGGAGCTGCTACTTCCATTTTTTAAACGCACGCACGCACATGAAATGCGAACATGTATTTAATGTCACATCTAGTTTGGCTCTTGGAGCCCACCCAAGCGGTCTCTTTGCCTGGCAATATTTTAACCACACCAATGAGGCTCTGTGCAATCCAAGAGTGGGGTGCCAGCATCTTCTCTCCAGCACACAAAGGTGGGGGATCCTGAGGAGCACGGTCGAGCTGGATCTCTTGAGCATGTTCTAGCAGGAGCCAGAGGCTGGGGCAGGGGGGCGGCTGGGCGGCTTGCTTTTCACAGCCTTCCCCTGGGACACCCCTTCATGTACGACCATGAACACAGGAAAACACAACCCCAGTGCCCATCTGACACCTTGAATCCTGCCTCTCCACAGCGATAAGAAATTCTCGGCCCTAGGCTTCGGAGCCAGGATCCCACCCAACTACGAGGTAAGTCCAGGACTGTGTGTGAGACTGGATGCTTTGGGAGGTGGTGAGGGGAGCAGATTGGTTTTGGCCTGGACAGAATTGGAGCCAAGGAAGGGAGCGGTGGCAACACTGGCTCCAGGCTTTGGAGGGGTCTTGGCCAAGGCACCCTCAGTTAGGGATGTATGGATTTTGTAAATCCTGCTCTGTCTGCATTTCACAGATTGTCAAGTGCCTTTTGCTCCATCGTCTGCTCATTGACGAAAGCCAATTTTTTCAGTTTCCCAAATTTGCACAAATCCGCACTTGCACAAATCCCTCCCCCAAATGTGCATTTTCATGCTTTAGCCTATGGGGGAAATGCACATTTTATGTATTTTTCTGCAATTACATTTGCCTAATATTCCAGAAAGTAAAAACAATGGTCCGCAAGTCTGCGGAATCCGTGTGACGGGAAAAGCCATTCCACTGTGGGATTCGTGGGTCGGATTCATAGAAATCCGAACTCATTTGATTCCGTTGTGAATTTCTCCAACGTCACCTGCCCTCCGTGGGCCCCTCCCTCCATGAGGCCGCCTCCTCACCGCCATGGTCTCCAGCTGCTCTGGCTCCTCCTCTTCCTCAGGGCTCCCCCGGCTTGCTTGGCAGGCAGTGAGCCGGTAGGCAAGCCGGCCGTGGCATCTGCTGCTCCTCTTTGCTTCCCACCACCACTGTTGCCTGGGCCAGAGCGAGAGGCGGGTGGACAAGGAGGGTGCAATGGGGAAGAGGAGGAGCAACTCTGGGGGGCTCTTGCCAGTGGGCCCCTGCTGGGGTGCAGGCCCTCGGCAGGTGCCCCACCATGCCTGCTCTTGGCACCAGCCCTGAGATGGGCATCAGTGCCAGAGGAGGCTGCATTGATGGCAAGGTGCTTAACTTGCCATTTTGCAGGGATACAACTGACAGTTTTGTGATGCTATGCCCCCCTTTTATGCTTTGCTCCTCCCTGAAAGGAAGCTCAGCCATAACTAAGTGGTAGAGAGCACACACCTAGTATTCAGAAGGTCCCAGGTTCGATCCCCATCATCTCTAGTTAAAAGGACCAAGCAGCAGGGAATGGGAGAGGCTCTGCTTGAGACCCTGGCCTCTCCCGCTGAGGGATGACAGTCTGGGCTCGATGGTACAGCTAGGGCTGGACTGTAGGGCTGGTGTCCAGGGCCTCCGCAGTCGAGGGGGACCCAAATGACAATGCAGAGAGTAGCAGGGGATGGAGGCAGCAGCAAATAGGCCCTGCATCAGCACCTGGGCTGGCACGGCCATGCTGGCCCCCCCCTGGGCGGACGGCCGCCTGACAGCCACAGCATGCTTTCCTCCTCCTTTGAACATTTGGGAGCAGGCATATATATGGTTGCAGATGCTGCACATATCGTTTTTGCTTTAAAAACATTTTATCCTTTTCTACAACAAAATAGCTTTACAATCAGGGCAGTAGAAGCAAACCCCTGTATCCCTGTAGTCATAGAATATTCATAGAATAGTAGGGTTGGAAGGGGCCTACAAGGCCATCATGACAGTGATGACAGTGGTATGATTTAAGTGAGCTGCAAATGCAAAACTGCACATGCGCAAATTATTTCTTCTTTTTTATCAGGGTCAGCAAACAGATTTTGTAAATGTTGTTGTTGTTGTTGTTGTTGTTGTTGTTCTAACAAGAATGTCGGACCAGTTGTGATGTGTGGAGTGGCAGCTGGGAGGAGAAAAATGTTAGTTCTGTGCATCATTGTGGGAGCGATGCACATGGCTGTCTCAAGGCCAGCCTTCTCACAAGATAACTGAGCTCAGGGTCTAAAATCACAGAGCTGCACCACTGTCTGGGCTATAAGGCCCAATCCAGTACTGTCTACCTTCCCATGGTGCCTTCCAGCTAGGCTTAATCTGAGCCAGGATTCTCCGAGGCTCGGGCCCTGGAGCTCGGAGAGCACGCCTGGTGCTTTGGAGCTCTTACACATCTGAGACGAGGGAGAGGGGGACATGCAAGTGGGCTGGAGCCTCATTTTCTCTCCCTGGCTGGGCTGGTTTGTTGGGACGAATTCATAACAGGAGTTTCCCGTGGCAGCAGAACTGAGCTTTGGCAAGCAAGCCTGTCTCTGGTGGAGCTCCACACCTTGGATAGCTCCTTTCGAGTTCTAACTGAAACCCTGAGTGGATTCACTGCCTCACTGGCATCAGAGCCACCAGCCCCCACTGGGGCTAGGCAGGTTCAGACAACCATTTCCCCCCAGCTGTGGAGCTGGCAGGCAGAAGGGAGGAAGCTGAGCCCACCACTTGCTTTGATTCACCATCTCTAGAAGTGTTTTGCAGCCTTTGCCGTATTTCCCTCTGATCGCAGCTTTTGGAGGCAGGCTATGGCCGTACCTATCCGCGAAGCAGCCTGCGCCGTCCAGATGTGTTGGGCGGCCCTTGGCCATGCTGGCTGGGGAGGATGACAGGTGCAGCCCAGCACATCTGGAGGGCACCAGGTTGGGGCAGGCTGCCTTCGAGGAAGGAGAGATGAGGGGTCCCCAAGGTGCTGCCTGTGGACACTTCCCTCGGCGCCAGCCAGGATCCCTGCCCCTTTCAGGGGTTTTTTAATATAGCTTTTTAAATTATTATTTTTAATTAAAAACCAACTGGAAGGTTGGGCCCAAAGGCATCCTTGGGTGGTGGTGGTGGGAAATCGGAGGGCAGCTGCATCCCAGCATTTCATTCTGAAGTGTGCCCAGCTGCCCAGAAAAAAGAACAAGTTGAGTTGGACTGAGGGCAGCCCCCTGGAAGGGCAAGGGGGGCAGCCTGGGGGCTCGGGGGGATGGTAGAGAGTGAGGGGGCGTTTTGCCTGTACTGTGTGCACGTCTGTTTGCCTCTTTTTTGTTTTGGCTTTTTTTGGAGTGGTATTTGTTTGCTGGTGTGTGTGTGTGTGTGTGTGTATTTTGCCTTCATGTGTTTCTCCGAGCATCATCAGTTTTCCATCTGTGAAATGGGAATTTTGTTGTGCATTATGGGGATAAATATGTGATTTGGCATTTGGGGCTCAGACCCACCTCTGCCTTGTACTCAGTTTCTTGGCCATGTTACTTGTCTCTGAGCTTCATCAGTTTGCCTTCTGTGAAACGGGTGTTGGAACAGAAAACTGTGGGTACAAAAGTTGTGTGTTTTGGAGCTCAGCCCCCCCACCTCTGCCTTGAACTCAGCTTGTTGGGCATGTGACTTTTCTTCTGGCCTCACCAGTTTACTTTCTGGGAAATGGGTGTTCTGTGACTTACCACACAACCACTATAGCAGCCATTTTGTGAGAGCACCCACAACACTCTCAAAATTCTAAGTGTGCCTACCAGCCCAAAAGGTTTGGTGATCTCAATGCCACACAGAAGTGGGACATGAATTTGGGCCTCTCAGCCCTGAGTAGAGGCAGGCTCCCTGTCTAAGTGGACTGCCATTAAAAACACTGGCTGGATGCGCCTGATCTCATCTGATCTTGGAAGCTAAGCAGGGTCAGCCCTGGTGAGTGCTTGGATGGGAGACCGCCTGGGAATCAGGCTTCCTGCACTGAGCTGTGGGTTGGACTCGATGGTCTCGTAGGCCCCTCTCAACCCTATGATGCTGTGAACATAAGAAGAGTCTTGAAGCTAGATCAGACCAAAGGCCCATCTAGTCTAGGGGCAGCAAATTCCATAAACGAATGGAATGTTGTGTGAAGGAGCAATTTCTTTTGCCTGTCCTGAATCTACTGCCCATAAAATAGAATAAAGACCAGCAAAGAGCTTTGTAGCATGTTAAAGACTGATGGGTTTATTGTCGTTGAAGCTTTCGTCATGGTCTACAGCCCACTCCATCAGTGACAGCAATGGTATTATGGAATATTGTGGAGAGTTCCAGCCCATGCAAGCGTTAGCTGCTGTGAGTGTTCATTCTGGGGGCACCACGAGGGCTCTTTGCTGTTCTGGCTGCAACAGACTAGCAACACAGCTGGCTCCTTGAATATTCCTGCCCGCTGCCTTCCACTGCCTTCAAGCCTCAGGGCAGCCACAGAGTTACAGCCAGCAGCGACGTGCTCCCACCTCTCTGCATTGTGCCATGGTGGTTTCTAATCTTCTCCTTCTGCCCCATCCTCCCACCCTGCAAAAGCACCGGCTCAGCTCAGGAGCCCCAGTAACAGCTTGGCAGCTCTGAGCCTTCCAGAATAGCGAAACAGCCAGTCTGTCCGTCCACTTGACGTTTTCCAGCAGGGGAGTCTCCTCCTCCATGTCATTTCTTCCAGGCAAGACAGGTCTTGGAGGTCTTCACCTCCCACTGAATCATCAAAGTGGCACATGTTACTATAGATAGCTGGGGGTGGGGGAGGCAGACAGCTCAGGACCCACTAAGAAGCTCGGCTGTTCTGGCCAAATCAGATCCAGGGCAGGAAAAGGCCACAGGGAGGTTCCTTTTGTACATGGCAGTGTTTCTCTTTCCCGTGCAGGTCTCCCATGATTTTGCCATTAATTTCAATCCAGATGATGATGAGTGTGAAGGTAAGGAAGCAGTTTAACTACTTTGGATCCCTCCTTTATTGTTACCGACTGGGAGGGGTGGATGATGCCAGTGGGGGCGGTCAGGATGAACCTGTCAGGATAAACCTCCTACTCTGTCCACCTGCTTGGGAGTTTCTGAGCCCTATTGCCAAGGACCCTCCCCTTCAGCCCAGCCTAGGAAAACCTAAAAGGAAAGATAATTTGGATTTCCTTGCCCCAAATTGAGAAACACAGAATGTAACCAAACTTTATGAAACTCCTAAGAATACAAGTGGAAGTTTTGTAACCATGCGGTCCTTTGTGCGAGGAAGAGGTGTTAGTAAGAAATTCCCTTTTTAAAGGATGCAGCCAAATGTCCAAATATAAAAAAGAAGTGCTGTTTGTTGGAAAAGGGAAAAAAGAAGGGAAGGCAACGATCCCATACACAGATTTCCAAATAAAAACAATAAAGTCGATCTGACTTATCTAGTTACATGTTACCTACCTGAGGAGAGTCTTGGGTTCCAGAGCATATGCAGAGTTCATTGCAGAAAGTATAGTCTGAGAGAGAGCATGCTGGCCTCTGGCTATATGTTATATGGAAGGCTCACCAGGAGAGAGAGCAAACTCACTTTAATGGGAATCCAAATTCAGTAAAAGCCAGCCCCTTAGCAGAGACAGATCGTTGTTTGGTCCAGTAATGTGATGCTCTCTATTTCTGATGTCAGTGGTCTAACCAGCAAATCAAAACATTGCTTAGTGGCTGGATCAACCTTCCTAATGACCCTAAGCTTACATCTCAAAAGAGCCCACCAGTTTGAACTAGTTAGGCAATTATATATTTAAAAAAGAGCTTAGGTTTTGGGATACATATTAGAGAACAAAACAAGGTGAGATATGCTTATTCAGGCATCCCAGCATGGTGCCTACTTACCAGACTCTCTAGGGGGCACTCTTGAGCTAATCAGTGTCCCACCAGCACAGCACCACTGCAACTTCTGTGCCCATCAGGGATATCCTGTGACCATTCAGATGAGCATGTCCTCTCCATGGGCCTGCTCACTCAGAATGTTTTCCCCTGGAAGAGCAAGCCATGCAAAGGTCATCACTGGATTCAAGACATTATGGCCTTTAGAGATTAAAGAGGAGGATGTCCCCCTCCTATTTGCTAAGGTTGAGGTCTCCCCCTTTTCCCCTGGGGAAAGACTGCCTTCCCCATGCCATTGTGGCCTAAGGAAGGTGCCCCACTGTGGACAATTGCTTGTGGCTGCCTCCTAACCACACTCTTTCCCTCTCCTTGCTAGGAATCCAGGGCGTAGTGGAGTCCTATCAGAACTGCTTGCCCAAGATCCAGCTCTATGGACCAACCAACGTGGCACCCATCATCTTGAAGGTAGCCAGGGTAGCCGCGGATGAGGAGAAAACCAAGGAAGCTTCGGTGAGTGACCCACGATCTGCCGAGCTGCTTCTGGGAAGGTTTAGAGCGTTGAGGCCGATCTCACCTCTGTGCGTTTGTTGAAATTTCAGCATAGGAAGCCCTGGGGCCAAGGAACGTGCAGCTGAATTTCCAACAAGCAACCCCCCCCCCCCCCAATGCCACTTGCTTGGTGGAAAGCTACTGTGCTTGGAGGGAGTCTTGGGCCACTTACAAGCATGCAAGGAAGCAGTGGACAGGCAAAGGGGACTTTTAACTAAATCCTCCTCCATTATTTACACTCACCAAGTACTCGGGAGCTGAGGGACAGGCCCATTTTTCCTCTTCTGAGATCTCATCTCCTCTTTGCTCACTAAATAGCTGAAAGCTTTGCTGACAAGCCTATCAATTAATGACAGTGGCTAATGAATCATTACAGGCCTGCGCTGAGGGTAGGCTGCATCCCCCCCCCCCCCCAGCCCTGAAATGGCCTTTCTGTGGCTTCATTTGAGTTCAAATGTTCAGCTGGAATCTGGCTTCCTGTCACTTGAGCCCATTCTTCCGTGTCCTGTACTCTGGGATGATCGAGAAGAGATCCTGGCCTTCCTCCCTGGGACAACCTTTCAAGTACTTGAAGAGCACTATCCTATCTCCCCTCAGTCTTCTCAAGGCTGAACATGCCCAGTTCTTTCAGTCTCTCCTCATACGGCTTTGTTTCCAGTCCTCTGATCATCTTTGTTGCCCTCCTGTGAACCCTCTCATTTGTCTGCATCCTTCTTAAAATGTGGTGGCCAGAACTGACACAGTACTCCAGGTGAGGCCTAACCAGTGCTAAGTAGAGGGGAACTAGTACTTCCTGGGATTTGGAAGCTATGCTTCTATTAATGCAGCCCAAAATAGCATTTGCCTTTTTTGCAGCCACATCACATTGTTGGCTCATATTCAGCTTGTGATTGACAACAATTCCAAGATCCTTCTCGCTTGTCATGTGGTTGAGCCACGTATCCCCCATCTTGTAACTGTGCATTTGGTTTCTTTTTCCTAGGTGCAGAACTTGGCATTTATCCCTATTAAAAGTCATTCTGTTATTTTCTGCCCAGTGCTCCAGTCTATCAAGATCACGTTGAATTTTGTTTCTGTCTTCCAAAGTATTAGCTATCCCGCCCAATTTTGTGTCATCTGCAAATTTGATCAGCATTCCCTGCACCTCCTCCTCCAAGTCATTAATACAAATGTGGAAGAGCACTGGGCCCAGGACTGAGCCCTGCGGTACCCCACTCGTTACCTCTCCCCAGCTTGAGAAGGTCCCATTGATAAGCACTCTTTGAGTCCGATTCTGTAGCCAACCGCGGATCCACCGGATCATTGTTTCATCTAGCCTACTTTGAGCTAGTTTGCAGGAGGGCACCAGGGTGGACAAGGCTCTTCTTTGAGAACCTGGAGGTGTTGGGGTGACAGCTCCGGAAGGGAGAAAAACAAGCAACAGCTCAGGTGGCCGGTTGTAGTGACTTGGAAGTGCTGATGAATCCTGAAGGAGATGATGTGTGTTGCGGCCTACTAATGCAGCCTGTTGAGGAACCATTCTGAATTCTGGCAGCGAACCTGGGCTATGCTCCTGGGGCAGGGCACGCCAGGGGCTCTCCTCGTTCCCTTCCCTGAGCCTTCTTGCTCATTTTGCATCCCTTATTGGGTGTCTCGCTCATTGCACTTCTCTCTGCAGCAATATTTCATCCTCCTGATCCTGACGGACGGGGTGGTGACTGACATGGCAGACACTCGGGAGGCCATCGTCCGGGCCTCGTACTTGCCCATGTCCATCATCATCGTGGGTGTGGGCAACGCTGACTTCACCGACATGCAGATCTTGGATGGGGACGACGGAATCCTGCGCTCCCCCAAGGGCGAGCCTGTCCTGCGTGACATTGTGCAGTTTGTCCCCTTCCGGGAGTTCAAGAACGTAAGCCGCCCCCGGCACAGATGCCCTCGCCTTCTCTGCTCCTGCTCCCGGGCCGTGAGGCAGGAGTGTGGAGCCTCAGGCCCAGGGGCCCAAATGGCCCCGCCCACTTCCCCTGGCCCCACCCCTCTCCCCAAGCACAGGCCATTTGGTGGCTCCCTGGCTTTTGTGCAGTTCTTTCCCTACTTCAGAAGCTTGAAAGGCTCCAGTACTCGCGAGGGCTTTAAGTTAAAATATGCGGATATTCTTTGGGCCCACCCTTTTGCTTTGGGGCCTGCCCAACCTGGAACAGGACCCGCAGGAGCTTCTCTGAAATGGGATTCATCCCTGGGGCAGAAAGGGTTAGGGTTTCTGGGGCGGTGGCTCCCCAGGGTCTCAGGAAGGGCTTCCCCCCCGCCCTACCTGGAGATGTCAGGAACTGGGCCTGGGGCCTGCTGCATGCTATGCAGGAGGTTCACCACTGAGCTATGGGAAGAACCAGTACCCTATGGGTGCTGGGGGGCGGGGGGGCGAGAAACAGCACTTTCCAGCTCTCTGAGTAGCCACAGCTCGTGCTCTGAGCCAAAGCCTCTCCGGGGCACAAGAGGCGGCTTCCCTGCTCCCTGGCCCTGTCGCCAGACTGGAGCCAGTCTGAGCCGCCCTCGGGCCAGGAGGGCGGGGCCTGGGCAGGCCTGCTGGGGATGTTCTCCTCCACTTCGTCTGCACCTCCCACGCCAGGGAGGGAAATCCATAGCTGGGTATTTCTGGCAGCCGGAGGCACAAGACGTGCCTGCCTGCGCTGGGCCACTGCGAAGGCTTAATTGGGCGTGATTGTCAGTAATTTAGGCCTCAGGAGACAAGCTGTCTGTTGCTTGGAGAGCTGTGAAGCGGGATTAACCCTTTGGGCCCTGGTGCCAGAAGAGCCGACCCGATGAGTGCAGAGAGCTGGAGGATCCCAGGCAGACCTTCTCTGCCTGTGGGGGAGGGAGACATCTTGCCCCCCTCAAGGTCACTCCCCCCCTCCATCCTGGCAGTGTTCTCTGTGCTGTCCAGGAATACAGGGAGCTGCAAAGCGGTGGCTTCTGTTCCATGGAGGGGGACTCTGCAGGGTTTCAGGACCTTTGCATTATGAAATGATGAAGTCATGACAAGCAGCCACAGGGGCCCTTGAGAGTTGGGGGCGGAGATGTTGGGGCTCAAGCCACACCCTTGGGCCTGGGAGCATTTCCCCCAGTATGGGGGAATCTCCTTGACTGAGCCACGGCCGCTCAGTCATGACAGCAAAACACTTTGCACAGACTCAGGAGGTTCCCAGGTATTGTTGCACACATTCCAAGCAAAACCTGGATCTGGGCCCAGCCTCACCTTAAACACTGCTGGGCCACAACCTCCCCTCCTTCCTCTGAGCACTGCTTTGAAAGCGTTCAGCTCTGCCACAGGGACAGAGAAAGGGTCCCACCCACGGAGTATTGGGGCACTGAGGTGAAGGAAAGCCTTGGTGGGCAGCCATGGCCAACATGGGACATACTAAGAGCAAACCACATGGAATAACCGCTGTGATGCCTTGGTTCCTTCGACATGCCGGGAAGACACTAGCTTTCCAAATGGCCAATGGAGGGCATCAAAGCCAGGCGACTGGGCTGCTTGTGCCGTGGCCTTTTGGGCCCAGCCCCAGTGGCCAGTCAGAAAAGAGCTCTCCTCCCCAGCAGCCAGTGAAATGCACCAAGATGCCACCATGGGGGGGGGTGGCAGGAGGGGTGAAGCCTCCCGAGGGAGAAGAGACCAACTAACCCGCTTGCTTCCTCTGCTTTCCAGGCCTCCCCGACTGCCCTGGCCAAGTGCGTGCTGGCAGAAGTGCCCAAGCAGGTGGTGGAGTATTACAGCTACAAGGCGTTGCCACCCCGTTGCCCCAAAGGCAGCACCCCTGACTCCACCCTGAACTCTCCTCAATGATGAGGCCCCGCTGGGGCTCCAGCCACATCATCTGTCTGTCTTCCCCCCGCCTGCCAGCACATTCCCCCGGCAAATGAGAAAGGGGGCAAAGCCCTGCCAGAGATGCAGGACGGGGCAGATGGCTCCTCCTGCGACAACCTCCTGCCAGCGCCAGAGAAGACCCACATTTGCCAGCCTCCCTTGCCAGGCCTCTCCGCAGCTGCCACAGAGCCTCTCTCTTGCCCTCTCCCGTGGCCCAGGCAGCAACTACCCCGGGCCCTTGGATGTGAGCAAGTTCTAAGGGCATCCCGCTCTCCTGAGGGGAACAGAGGGCCAACCCCTGGCAGAACGCACGGCGCTCCCTTGTGAAAGGAGCACTGCTGGCGCCGAGCTGGGAGCACCTAGAGGAAGCCCACTCATGGGGGGGGCACGGCAGGGGGAGGGAGAGAGAGAAGGGGGCACGGGTGGGCAGGTGGCATCGCTGTGTTGGTTTTTAGAAGAGAGAATTCAGGGAAAGGTGGATGGCTCAGTTGGGGGAGAATTAGCTTTATTGCCCGTCGTGCACTCGCACACAAACACACAGACGCGCACACACACTCGCCCGAAAGAGACTCCAGGTAGCCCTTTATTTTTGTGTCCCCCACCCAGGATGAAAATAACCCTCCATATAATTTATCATCCCCCACCCTGGGTGAAACTGTGCTGAGAGATCCTGCAACTCCCCTACTTCCGAGAGCCCCAGCGAAAGAGGGGGAGTCAATGGAGCAGAGGGAATGCTGCGGAGGAGGCTCCCCCTCCGAGGGCTGAGAGGCTGCTGGAGCTGGTGCCGCCCTAGCCCAGGGACATCCCCCTGGTGGAGGGCCCCATCCCCACTCGGCAGGTATGCCCAGGACCCTTGCTGGTGGGGCTCTTTGCTGTGCCAAGGGGAGGGGCTCTGAGGCAGCTGCAGTACATCCCACAGCCCAAGTTCCTGGAAGAACTGATTCAGTAGCTTTTTCTTTGCCATTTCACCTGGGAAATGCACCCAGCCCTCCTGGGTTTCATGAGTGGCAAGCTGGAATCCCGCACCTTCCCTCGGAGTGCAGAATCACCTGGAGGTGACCCCGGGGGCACCGCTGGCCTCTGCATGGCACGTGGGGCCACAACCAAGCACCCAAGAGGATCCGAGTTGCAGCCCCACGGCTGTCGCACTTCCATCCATTTCACTGCCCCTTCCTGTGCATGAATCTAGCTGGGCTCCAGTGGAGGCTTTGTGCCTGGCTCTGCCTATCCCTCCATGTGGTATGTGTTGTCTTGCTCTGATGTCCTTTGCCTAAGGTTTGCATGACAAATCTGCTGTTCTTAATGTATCAGGGGAGGCAGCCAAATAAAAGATGTTATGTTTTCCCCTGTGCTCTGTACCGATTTGATGGGGAAAGTGAAACATCCCCAAAGGGAAAATGTCAAACGGCAGTGGGGCTGGAGCCAGTCCACAAAAATCTAAGAGCATCAGCATCTCAAGCGGTTGTGGGGGCAGCAGTTTTCAGGGGCAGCAATGAAGCAGCCATGTACCACCCAAGAGGCCCCCTTCCCAGGGTGCCTTGCAGTGCCACAAAGGAATGGGGGGCACACCCATTGGCTTACGCAGCACAGTCATTTGTGCCCAGAGAGTAAGATTTGCCCTTGGGTGCTTAGTGAGTGCATCAGCAACAGCAAACCGCCAGCATGAACACATCCATACATTGGGTATCTGAGTGTTGGAGAGTGTATGGGTGAGGTTACATTTCAGAACTGACAAATCACTGGCAGAGAACATGCAGTGGCTGTAATTGCGTGCACAGTGACACTCTCAAATCCCTCTGAAATAAATGTGCCTTCCATGCACATAACTGTGTGTGCTGGATTACACCCGTCTTGTCCGGTGGTAAATTTTGAAGTGTAGGCACTCATATGCAATTTATAATTTGCATAACCACAGGGATCATTCACAATACATTGCTGGAAAACCCCGTTTCTCTCAGCCACTATGGGGACGGCAGCTAAGCTCAGAGGGATCAGAGAAGACTGACCAGGCCGGGGGGGGGGGGGCAGCTGGCATCACCCTTGCTAATCAAACAGCCCCCGCTCCTCGACCCTGTAATCCCTGATTCCACTCCACCTCCAGCCATGTGATTGTGCCCAGTGCACCACGTCCACCTGGGATATTGCTTTTTCTGGGTCTAACAAGGCTCCAAATCTCATTACGCTCCTTTTCTTAAAATCCTACTCTGATGCTTCCCATCAGATATGTGCACAATACCTCTGAGAGGTGGGATTGTCCATCTACTGAGGCGTCTGTCTGGTTTGGACCAGCAATGCCAATTAGAGATGAAAAGCAAAGGCCAGGCGATAGGGGCCGACAACGGAGACTGTTTCTGCAAGCAATGTGCTAACGAAGCCCCAAGGCAACCCCACTGGGAACGGTTGATGCGTCCCTCTGATCAGTCTTGCCTCTTCCTTTGCAGGCCAGCAACATGGTTTGTATACTACTGGCTGCTTAGAGACCCTGAAGCCCAGGCTAGAGGTGGTTCCCATCTTCAAACAATTGAAATGGCAGGATTTATTTACTCTTCTGTAAAAGTTTGTACCACCTCCTGTACAGCCAAGATGAGGCTGCAACACAGGCACACTTCCCCTGGCCACATCTTGCCTAGTCACCAGAACATGTGCAAGGATTAATAGTGTGCTACACAGCCTACTGTACTCTTGCCTCACCCACAGCATCCTCCATGTGGCACACAGAAGAGCAAAACAGCTCAGCTGCACCTGATTGTGGACAGGTTCATGCATAGCCCTAAAAGGGCAACTGGAGTTGAAAACCCACAGAAGCCAGGGTGGTATAACAGTTAGATCAGCTTTCCCCAACCTTGTGCCCTCTGGATGCATTGGATAGGAACTTCCATCATTCCCAGGCAGCATGGCTATCATATCACCTCTTAATTGTCTCGTGCTAGTCTTGTGGCACCTTAAAAAGTAACACATTTATTATGGCATAGCTTCTGTGGACTAGACTGCCCAGGTCATCAGATGCATGAACTGTTATCCTAAGTGGTGGGGAGGGTGTCTGTGTAAGCAATGAGATGTAAAAAGTACAGACAGTGGCAATTACATTAAAGTGTAACAGTGACCTTTCTCAGAGCAGCATTGGTGATAGCACAAACATCCTGGCACTGAAAAGCTAATGTACACAGACAGTGTGATACAAACTTGTTATCCCAGTTCAAGCCACTGGTGATATTAGAATTGGGCTTCTTGATGATTCAGTGCTTCCGCACTGCTCCACTACTCCACTTCAAGAATAACTCTCCTAACGACAGCAGCAGAGTGTTCTGGGAGGCTGAATCCCCCCCCCTTTTTTCTTTTGGAATATTACTGTATTCAGGATAGGGAGTAAAATTAACTGCAAGGTATGGAGAGGGGGAAAGCACCACTACAATACATTCCTTCCACCTGCCACCCCCCACCTGGCATCCTCCAAATGTTTTGGACTACAACTCCCAGAATTCCTGATCATTGACCATGCAGGCTAAGCTGATGGGAGTTGAAGTCCAAAACATCTGGAGGGCACCAGGTTGGGGAAGACTTACACTGTTAATAGAGAGGAAATAGACCACCAAAACATAAAGATTGCATTTTGATTTGTTGTGATTGCTTCTCTCCTTCCCTATTATTTCTCATGCTTCCTTTGATACGTTTCTCCGCGGTGGGAGGGGGCGCTCCAATTTCCATCTTCATTTCTAGTCTAAGTACACATCATGTCAGTCTGCAAAGCATGCACAGATAATCTTGTACACACCCTCTCTTGATTGCAGCCACCCTGACAGGCTGCGCATGAGCGCCAAGGGAAGGGAGTACTAATCCAATCACCATTCCAGTGCGATTAAAAGGCCGTTTCATAGCATTTGCAATAAATACAGCACCATATAATGGAAGCATTAAGACTCAAGGGGAAGGCTTAATGCAATGTGAAGAGAGGCACCATCAAGGCAGAGAGGCAGCTTAGTGCAGTACATTGCTGGCAACAGAAATATCTGGTTCGCTTAGCTCAGGTTGGGGAAGATGGGTTAGTCCTTTCAGGACCTTGGCCAGCACCTGCTGCCCTTGACGGGGGCGGGCGGGGCTGAGCACGGCAGACATTTCCTTCTGATGTGAGCTCCAGAACACACACAACATGCGAGTAGCTGTGAATGTCAATCAGCCAGAACAAAACAAAAAGCCCCCAAAGCTGCTGAAGGGTAATAGCTTTTTTAAGGACCAACTACAAACTCACAAGGGCTGTGTCACTCAGGCCACATTAGGAGTCCTGAGTCCTGTTCTGGGCATTCCATATTAAGGAGGACATTGACAAGTTGGGCCACATCCAGAGAAGAGCAATCAGGATGATGAAGGATATGGATGCCAAGGATCTGGAAATGATCGAAAGAGCTGGGTATATTTAGCCTAGAAAAGAAGATTAAGGGGAGACATGATAGCAGTCTTCAAATGTCTGAAAGGCTGTCATGCAGAAGATGGAGCAGACTTGTTTTCTGTTGCTCCAGAGGGCAAGACTTGAATCAACAGGTGGAAATTGCAAGGAAGCAAATTTCAGCTAAACATTAGGAGAAACTTCTTAACAGTGAGAGCTGTTCATCAGTGGAACAGGCTGTCTCAGGAGTGGGGGGTTCTCTTCACTGGAGCTATTTAGGCAGAGGCTGGATGGCCAACAGTCATGGATGCTGTACCTGCCCCTTGCAGTGCAGACTCTGTCTTGAGCAGGGGGTTGGACTAGATGATGTCTGAGGCCCCTTCCAACTCTATGATTGCATCAGAGGGGTGCCCTCTGTGTCCAAGGCGTCTGATAAAGCCACATCCTCCAGCCTGGAAGGTTCTGGAGTAGCAGATGATGGGTTACTGGATGAAGTCTCCTCCTCTAAGCCAGACAGGCAATCTCGGCTGGAGAAAATGGCACCAGCACCCACTGCCCCACATCTGATACCCAGCTAGATGCTTCTGTGAAGCACGAGCAGGGCAGGGAGGCAAGAGCCCTCTCCCACTGCTGCTCTCCAGGCACTGGTGCATTCCCACTGCCTCGGAACATGGAAGTTCCATTTTAGCCACTATGGGCTACAGATCATTGCTAAGACCTCTCTTCCTCCTGCATGAACTTGTCTAGTCCCCTTTTAAAGCCATCTAAACCAGCAGCCGTCACCACAACGTGTGGCAGTGGGTTTCATAATGCATCGTGTGAAGGACTTCCTGTCTCCCAAGCAAATAGGCACGTGGTTATGCTGAAAGATGCAGCCTTCCTTCCGCTTGAACATGGGTCTATTAAGTTTGCAATAATGTAATGTAAATCCACCCCCTGCAAATGCACACGCAGGAAGACAAATCACCGCCTAGAGCAGGCAGGTCCAAGCTCCCTGCCATCAGCCTCAGAGCTGGGTATTCAGCGTCAGCACAATGAGGCCCTCCCTCACCTGACCCACTCCCCCACGCAACAAAGGAGATGGGCTTTCACTCCAGAACAGCTCTATTCAACAGGGACAAGATGATTATTTCTGACTGTCGGGATAATTGCTCAAATTGTTCTAACAATAAATGGGGCTTGCTGACAGGGATGAAGTTTGATGGGAAAGCACCTGCTGCAGAGAATGGGCGCACATGAACCCAGGGCTCCAGCAAATCTGCTGGAGTCAGATATTTCCATGCTCAGTGCCTCAAATTGTTCAAGTGAGCCATCTCTGCCTTGATTGCTGGCTGGCTTCTGAAAGCAGGCCTGGCTTCACAGGAGGCCAGGCTCACCGGTGCTCGCGTGGCCCACTTTCTCAAAGGAGCCGCTCTGACACACTCATTGCCACACATCTGCTCAGCCCCCAGATCTCTTAATAGGCAAGCAAACACGTGAAGGAGAGAGTGATTGAACACAAAGTAGGGGAAATGGGAAAGGAAAGCGTTTGTGCCACATCCACAGAGATGCTCCGCATCCGTACATATCAGTGTCTGCATCACCATCGGCAGTGCCCGCGCTGGGTCTTGGAGGTCCCTTGGGCAAGACACACTCAGTAGGATATGTTCTGCTAACATTTTGATGAGTTCAGGAACAGGCACATACAATGCTTTTAAAAAACAAATATCTCACAGGCTGAGTTCAAAAAGATAAAGTCCTTTCAAGAGCATCTAGGGCTATTTGGCTTTGCGTATCCAAATGCAGCTTCTGATATTTGCTCCCTACAGTCTAACTCACCCTTGCCCAACCTGGTGCCTTCCAGATGTGTTGGACAGTGGACTACAACTTCCGGCTGGCTCGGAGATGCTGGGAGTTGTCGTCTCACACACCTGGAGGGCGCCAGGTTGGGGAATGATGGTCTCATGGATCGAACCAGCCCACCCTGCATCAAAAGCAGCCTGCAGCTGACACACACCTTCCCATTTGCCCTGTGCAAACCCAGCCACCCATCTGTCTGCTGAGCTCTTTCCAAGTTCAGAGGGAGCCGATCCCTGAATATTCTGCATGCCAGACAGCCCCCTCATCCAGTTTGCCCCAGCCACGTGCCACCCCTCCCAGATCAATCCGCTACAGATCTTCTTATTTATAGCTCTTGATTCATCTCTACGTTCATCTCTATATAAAGAGGGATAATAGACGTCACCATAGTAACCCCTGTGCCTGATGAATTTCGCTCCTTTCTTGGGGCCCAGTCTTTCCTAAGCATGGGAATCATAAAACATGAAATGCTGATTTTCTTGAGCCAAGTTATTCTCCTTTGACACTTCACTATTCATCCATTCCCTTTCTTGGTTCCCCCCACCCCAGACTTCTTTCTCCATAGCCACAGACTTCTTTCTTGGCCTCATCACCTGAGATGGATGGAAGATTCAAGCAGGTGCATGCACATACATGCACACAGTCACATTGGAAAGGGTGATATGCAGTGGTGTAGTGGTACATTTTGAAGTGCAGGTGCTCACCATCACAGGCGTCCTGGAGGAGAGTCCTAAATGCAGGCAGGGACCTGGGAACTCCCCACACCCCTGAACCCCCAAGAATGTAAAGCTTTCTTGTTGTGCTCCATGCCTCAGTGGAGCAGGCCCACCTTCCTCTGGAACAAGGCCCTGACTCACGCTGTAAAAGAAAATAAAAACACAGAGGAGAGAGATGGTTGATGCAGAAAGAAAGAAAGAAAGAAAGAAAGAAAGAAAGAAAGGAAGGAAGGAAGGAAGGAAGGAAGGGGAAGGGAAAGAAAAAGAAGGAAGAGAGGAAGCTGTTTTTTTGCTCTGTGCTGAACTAACATGAACTGTCCTTGCAGGGATCTACCCAGGACTACAGATGCTACAATCTGAGACCACAGAGAAAAGATGCTCATCAGACTAGCCAGACCACAAAATGAAGGTTAGGCCAGGCAGGAAGCACAGAGGAGAAATGAGTGGATGAGGAGGGCAGCTTAATGCAGTTTTGGCAGGTCTGCACTGTGACAAACCTACATGGGCTTTAGTCAGCTGAACCTAACTCTGCCACAAAAGGTGTCTGTCTGTGGCCTGGTATGTGGATGCCACCAGGCTGGCTCAGTGAAGATCGCTTAAGGGCTGCCCTTCACCACACAAAGAGTGATTGGTTAAAGCAGACCTGCCCCTCCCAGGGTCCAGGAATAGCCAGCTGGACACTGAGCTGGGCTTAAGCCCTGGCTCAAAAGGTCAGGCTGGGCAAGCCACTCTCGGCCTCATCACCTGGGATGGATGAAGATCCAAGCAGGTGAGTGCACGTGCATGCACACTGTCACATTGGAAAGGGTGATATGCAGTGCTGTAGTGGTACATTTTGAAGTGCAGGTGCTCACCATCACAGGCGTCCTGGAGGAGAGTCCTAAATGCAGGCAGTGATCCACATCAACAAAAAACACCAGGAAGGAAAAGATCCCAAAGCGCCACTGAGTATGGTCTATAATAATGGTCTATTCAGAGATTTGCACAAGAAATAAACAATTATTATAGACCCTACTCCGTGGCGCTTTGGGACCTTTTCCTTCCTGGTGGTTTTTGCACATAGCACCTTCCCTCTCAGTTTTCCCATCCACATCAACAAACCTAACAGTTTTTATCTCCACCTGGAGCAAGTCTTTTGGAAAGCTAATGGTTCTTAATTGCCCATTAAAACCAAAGCTTCCCTGCCCAATACTTTGATTACAACAGGCATAACTAGGAAAATCCATTTTACCTCCATCTACTGTGGGGATCGGAGCAATGTTCAGAGGGAACAGGGAAGCCAGAGGAAGGTGGCAGATGAGGTCATGATCCCTGCTAATCAAGAAGTCCTGGTACTTTGACCCTGTGAACTCCACTACAGCATAGGTTATATACATCTATTCCACCACAGTCCCCACAACTGCTGCTCTTCCAGTTATGTACACATGGTGAAATGAACTTGAGTAAACCTTCCAAACCTGGGAATCTTCTTCTTCTTCTTTTGGGATTTAAGGGCAGATCAAGGCCAATAAGTTCCCATGACCACCACCTCCTGAAAACCAGAAAAACCCGCAACAAAGTCCGACAAGGGAGCATAAATGCCTGTAACTTTAACAAATCTCCATAGATTTTGAGGACCGCTCTTCTAAGATTTTTACATTGGAGAACAGACTCCAAAGAAAAGCCTCCAACCCCCCCAACTCTGGAGCTCAGTAATAAGAAAGCCCCGTTCTGCACTATACATCAAACAATCCCAGAGAAGATGATCTATAGTTTCATCCACTTCACAAACCTCATAAAGAGCAGAATCTGATCTTCCCAAAACAGACAGATTGCTACATAAAGTGCAATGTCTGCTCAAGACCCAAAACATAGCACCCTGCTGAATCTAACCATATTGGATTCCTACACAAGGCAATCTTGAAGCCATCCAGAGCTGCACAGGATGCAAAACCTCTCCTAACCTGGGGAATCAGGGAGGGCAAAGAGCTTATATATCGGACCCTCCTTGGAGTCTCTTGTTCTGCCTCCATGCCCAATTGGTATAGCATGATCCACATCTCCTGGCTTTAGTCTTAATGGCCAAGCCCATTCACCATAATTATCCTGCCAAAGGCCTATGTTTTGCCCAAAGGTTCAAGGCCTGTCCATGAGTTAATGGTTAATTAGCAGCATTGCCTGTCAGGGCCTTCCTAATTATAAAAGCAGGAAGAGACAAGGCAGCCAGAGCCCCTGGGGTCCTGTCTCACACAGATTGATGGTGATGTTGGCCCACTGCTGGAAGGAAAGAAAGCAGGCAGGCAGGCAGGCAGGCAAGCAGGCAGACACAGCTGGAAGAAGCCAGAAGGCCATGGTGTGGGACTGGCGTTAAAAGTTGGCAAGGCTGGGCACATGCCGAGGGCCCACATCCCAGCAGGGGGCTCACCGACATAAGCCGCCTGGACCTTCTCCTTTTATTTTAATTTATTAATTATATTTCTCCTTTTCTCCTCTGCAGCCTACTTGTTCTCCTGCCTCTTGCTCTGGCTCCAACAACAGTGGGGGGGGGGGAGGCGCAGATGCCACAGCCTGATGGCCCCCGTCTCTCTGCTTGTCAAGCAGGCAAGTGGCAGCAATGATGAGAAAGAGGAGGAGGCGCGAGAGCAGCTGGCAGCCATGGCAGTGAGCGTGTCTTGCAGGTGTTTTGCCCCAAGGACCTAAAAAATCTGGTGCCCACCCTGCCAAGGATCCTAGCCTCCTTCTTGAAGACCACATTATGCACAAGTGACCGCCACCACCCAGCACATACAGGAAATCTTGTGCAGCACAAGTGGTTCAAGAACTGGACTTGGTTCTGGCAGCCTGGATCAAGCCCTTCATCTGCCAGGGCCTTGTTGCAAAAATCTTTGTTCTAGAGTCTGGGAGGAATACTTATGCCCAGCTTAAGTGTGGCAACACACGCACACATCAATGGTCTCTATCCAACACGGCCATCTGCCAGAACCAGGGGGGTGGGATACTGATTCAAAACAGAGCAAAGAGGACCCAGGGAGCCTTGCAAGAGGCCAGACCTACACCTGGCTCATGCTTTCGGGGATGCCCTCATCCACTGTGGGAGGGTATAGGATGGTACACAACAGAGGTGTATGTGCTGTTAGTCTTGTTATCCAATGGAGCATAGATTCAGCATGCCAGATGGAGACATGTCCATATGGCCAAGAGAGAGCACAGAGGGAATTAGGAGTCTCAGAACTGGAACAGGACGCGGTGTTACACTGAGTCAGACCCTGGGTCTATCTAGCCCAGTATTGTCAACACTGAGTGGCAGCAATCGCTCTCCAGGGTTTCAAGCAGGAGATTTTCCAGCCCTCCTAGAGATGCCTGGAATCAAACCTGGGACCTTCTGCTTGCAAAGCAGGATCCCTACCACTGAGCTAAAAGCATTTTGTCCTGCTTGTGTTCATTGCATCCTAGTATTATTGAATCAGCTGCCGTATGCTAATCAAGAGTATTTTCCCATCAAGCCCAGTATTGTGGGCTCTGACTGGCAGCGAGTGTCTGGAGCCTCAGGTGGAGGAACTTCTCCTATCGCCTGCTACCTGATGCTTTTTAACTGGAACTGCTGGGGTTTTGAACCAGGGGCCCTCTGCATGCCAAGCAATGGGATCTCCTGCAACAGAAGCCAGCTGTCCCACAAGTCCAGGGCGGGGGCACTGGAAATGCCGGCCAGCTTCCAGAGACTCTGCCTGCCCGGTGAGCTGGCATGCCGGCTGCCAGGCCTGTGCAGAGCAGCGTGAGAGCCCCCACTGTGGCCCATCTGCTTGCCCTGCTGTGCCACCATCCTGCTGCCAGGCCTGGAGCTCATGCCAAGCTCTGATCAGGGTTAAGTAGAAAATTGATGGCACTAAGTGGAGGGAGGCAGCGGAGGCTTCCCGGAAGCACCTTCCCCCTTTCTCCTTCCAACCCCCTTGGCTCCAGAGTGCTATGAATGTGTGGCAGGCTGGCAGCAAATCGGAGTGCAGACAGAACGTGACAGAGGGTTGGAACTGCCTGGGTAGGGGGAGTCGGTCTTTGCATGCAGAAGCTCCCAGGTTCGATCCCAAGCAGCATCTCCAGGTAGGGCTGGGAAAACTCCTGCCTGAAACCCTGGAGAGCCCTTGCTGCCAGTCAGTGTCGACAACACTGGGCTAGAGGGACGAAGGGTCTGACTCTGTATAAGGCAGCTTCTTAAGTCCCCACCACCACACACACACACACACACACACACACTTCTTCTGGAGGACCAGGAATGCCAGTGCTAGAGGCAGAATGGTGGCTGACATGCCTTAAGATACACCCCAAAGAAGAAATATCCATTGGAACAATTCTGAGATCGGTGAGCTCAATCTCTGGTCCTGGCTGATCACAACCTTTGGGAGGGGGAAGACTCCTCACCACAAGACAGCGTAAGCCTGCTTGGTGTATTCTCCCCTGCCCCCCTCCACGCCACTTATTTCTTCATCCCCGTAGTGTGTGGCTTGGATCACTTGCACGAGTCATCTAGAGCTCCTTGTGCTGCAAGCCCCTGCACTCTGCTTGCAGCTCACCGCAGCCTGGATGGCAGTGGCTGACTGGCAAGGGAGCTGAGGTCCAGCTGATCTGGCTGTTAGCAAAGCCATTAGCTATATGGCTTTGTATCTTATCCAAATCTACATGCTATGTACGGATGTGCGAATCAGCAAAACATCAACTCACCAAAGTTCTCCAAATTCCAACTCGGAGCGCATTCCAACTCAAGGCTGTCTCAGATTGTGAGCTTTGCTTTTTTCCTCTTTGCATGAAAATCTGAGTGCATATTCATCAGTATTTTTCCAAACGTGGGCAACAGTTGTGCACATCTTTGAAATATATGCATTCTTCTCCCATTTTTCAAAAGTACGCATTTTTTCATGCACATTTTTCAAATATCTGCATGCTGTCGAACTCTTTTTTGTGGGGTCCATGAACCACATGGCTCCGAAATGTACGGACTCTGACTCCATGTTCGATCTGGAACATATGAACTGGGTAAATGCTGATCAAAACCAAACTGAAATGAATTTCTCATCCATCCCTAATTCTATGCCACCCTCACCCAACCTGTAGCCCTCCAGATGTGTTGAACTACAATTCCCATCATAGGGTGATGGAAGTTGTACTCCAACATATCTCGAGGGCCACTGGTTGGGGAAGGGTGTTCGATACATCCCATAAGTGGTTCACTTAATGCAGGGGCCCAGAACCTGATGCCAGGGTCCCAATCCAGACCGCTGGGGTCCCCAGAGGGCCAAGTCTCCTTCTCCTTTCCCCGGACAGCCTATCATTGTGGTTTCCTAGCTTTTGTATAATTTCCCCCCATTCTAAAAGCTTGAAATGCCTCTCCCAAGGCTGAGTTAGTGGCAGGAAGTATGCTAAAACAGGCTGGGATTTCTGGCTCCCCTGCAACTTTGCCTCTGGCCCCGCCCACCAGCGGAATGTGGCCCCCAACAGCTTCTCTGAAATGGAATTTGGCCCTCAGGCTGAAAGAGGCTCTGCACCCCAGCTTAATGACATGCCAAGAAGGAACAGACCCCATCTACTGCCACTGGTCTGCCCCTCGCCACCGATGTTCCTCCCCTAGCCTGAGCACCACTTCGCTGTGCTGTCTGAACTTGGCCCTGCGTACTCAGAGGGAGCCTGGCTTTGTGCGCAGAAGCTGTGTCCCACTCAAGGCCAGCAGCTATGGCTCCACTCCAGGATCATGCCGGATGCGTCCCACAGCCATCAGTGCGCAAAGCCTCCCCAGCAGCATCCTCTCTGGCAACATACAGGAGGTGGCTGGAGCTGCATTGCGAGTCCAGCCACAGCACATGCCAGCTGCGCTCAGAGGGACACAAAACATTGCTAATTGCGGGGAGCGATTAAGGCGGGGAGCGGAAATGATTGCAGGGTGCTTGGGTAGGCATGTGCTCCCCCTCCCCATGCCTCCTCCGGCACGTAAACAGCAAACAGCCCCCCCCCCCCCCCGGACTCTGAAAACTTCCATTCAGTCACAGGGCTCTTCTGCATGAACCCAGCCTCGCCTCTTTTCTTTCTGCAAACAGATCTGAGTAATTTGCCACAAGCACGTGCTGCAATTTGGCATGTCCCGTGCCAAAGAATAAGCAGTTTGTGTTTGGCCGTGTGCATGGTGCCATCCAGGGGCACAGAACGGCCCAACCATGCACAGCCTGGTGTGAAGGGGCTTTGTGGCCTCCCCATTCTGTGTGGCAAAGCTCTTGTGCACACTTGCCGCAACACCCCCTCCCAGCCCCCAGAGCAGCTGCCCCTCTGCCTCAAGCGTCACTGCTCGCCCTGCGGTAGGCTCTTCTCCGCCCCATGAGATTCACCAGGGAGCTTTCTCACTACGTTCCCTGTTGGCACAGCAAGAGAGCAGGAATTGGCCTCGCTCCGGGCAGCTCAGGCACTTGCTCACTGAGCCCTTTGGCTGGTTTACTGGTCAGGACGGTGATGAAGTGATGGGCACCGAACCAGCCTTGCCCAACCTGGCGCTCTCCAAACGTGCTGGACCGCAACTCCCATCATGCCCAGCCAGCATGGGATTCGTAGTCCAACACATCTGGAGGGTGCAGATTGGAGACGGCTGGCTTAGGGCTTACTTAGTGGGAACGGCTTATGGGGCGGAGGTGCTGCTGGGCAGCACTGCTTTTTTCTGGCAACAAAGCACCATCACTGGGTAGCCCAACCTCTGTCCGTCAGCCAGACTTCTGAGGATGCGGTGCAGCCTCCCACCAGAGTCCGGAGCGCTGCGCGCGTCTCCCTCAAGAGGTTGCAGACTGGCCGACAAGCACAGCCATGCCTCTATGGAAGGCACTACAGTGCCCCAGCGCAGGCCACGCTTCCCCGAGCCGTGCTGTGCCCCTCCTCACGACGGCCCAGTGCTGCAGAACCGATGTCCTCTGGAAGCGCAAGTCAGATCTATCCAGCCGGACAGAGGGATGCCGAGTTCCAGGGCTGCTCACCAGAACAGGGTCCCTGAGGAGGCACCAAGCACTTTGCCCTCGTAAGTAACGCAGGGGCGTTTAATGCAACTGTCAGGATACATTTGTAACACCACTTCACCAACACCATGTTTAATGCCATCCCTCATCCTTGTCCTGGGCATGGGGTAAGGAATGATGGGGAGGTCTCAGGGAGTTTCTCTACACGTTCCTGTGGACATCCATGTGCTTTGCAGAAATGCAAGTGAAGACTGCACATCCAGAGGCATGCCACGGCCTATGCATCCCCACGTTCAGGCTTATGCACATGTTGCAGCCTCCATCCTCATGCAGGGCTACTTTCTCCAGGCTGTACCCCCAACTCAGTCCCTTCCCCATTCCTGCCCCATCCCTTGATGTTCAAAGATGAGGCAGGAAGCTGGTTCCTGGTTTCCTGACTCAACACAGCACTACAGAAGCAGCATACGTTGACACATCTCTGCATCCTAAAGCAAGGTTTGGGCCTGTTCAGATCCTACACTCCACCATGGGATAGCCCAGGCCAGCCCAGTGCCCTCCAGGTGTGTTGGACTACAACACCCAGCATCCAGGGGAGTCAGCGTTAGGGGAAGAGGGGGCATCTTTCGGGGTTGTCGTTGTTGTTCAGTCGTGTCCAACTCTTTGTGACCCCATGGACCATCGCACGCCAGGCCTTCCTGTCCTGCGCTCTCTCCCGGAGTGTGCTCAAGTTCATATTCATTGCATCAGTGATGCTATCTAGCCATCTCATCCTCTGTCGTCCCCTTCTCCTTTTGCCTTCAGTCTTTCCCAGCATCAGGGTCTTTTCCAGAGAGTTTTCTCTTCGCATTAGGTGGCCAAAATATTTCAGCTTCAGCTTCAGTATCTGTCCTTCCAATGAGCACTCAGGGTTGATTTCCTTTAGGATGGACTGATTTGACCTCCTTGCAGTCCAGGGGGACTCGTAAGAGTCTTCTCCAGCACCACAGTTCGAAAGCATCAATTCTTCGGCGCTCAGCCTTCCTTATAGTCCAGCTCTAGTACATTACTACTGAGAAAACCATAGCTTTGATTAGACGGACCTTTGTCGGCAAGGTGATGTCTCTGCTTCTTACTATGCTGTCTAGGTTGGCCATAGCTTTCCTCCCAAGGAGCAAGCGTCTTTTAATTTCATGGCTACAGTCACCGTCTGCGGTGATCTTGGAGCCCAAGAAAGTAAAATCTGTCACTGCTTCCATTTCTTCCCCTTCTATATGCCAGGAAGTGATGTGGCCAGATGCCATGATCTTCGTTTTTTTAATGTTGAGTTTCAAACCAGCTTTTGCACTCTCCTCTTTCACCCTCAACAAGAGGCTCTTGAGATCCTCTTCGCTTTCTGCCATTAGGGTGGTATCGTCTGCATATCGGAGGTTGTTGATAATTCTTCCGGCAATCTTAATTCCGACCTGTGATTCATCCAACCCGGCATTTCTCATGATGTACTCTGCATATAAGTTAAATAAGCAGGGCGACAATATGCAGCCTTGTCGTACTCCTTTCCCAATTTTGAACCAATCGGTTGTTCCATATCTGGTTCTTACTGTTGCTTCTTGACCCTCGTACAGGTTTCTCAGGAGACAGGTCAGGTGGTCTGGTACTCCCATCACTTTAAGAATTTGCCACAGTTTGTTGTGATCCACACAATCAAAGGCTTTAACGTAGTCAATGAAGAAGAAATAGACTTTTTCTGGAATTCTCTTGCTTTCTCCATGATCCAGCGAACGTTGGCGATTTGATCTCTAGTTCCTCTGCCTCTTCGAAACCCAGCTTGTACTTCCGGTAGTTCTCGGTTCGCATACTGCTGAAGCCTAGCTTGTAGGATTTTGAGCATCACCTTGCTGGCATGTGAAATGAGCGCAATTGTGCGGTAGTTTGAACACTCTTTGGCGTTGCCCTTCTTTGGAAATGGAATGTAAACTGACCTTTTCCAGTCTTGCGGCCATTGTTGAGTGTTCCAAATTTGTTGGCATATTGAATGCAGCACTTTAACAGCATCATCTTTTAAGATTTTAAATAGCTCAGCTGGAAGACTGTCATCTCCGCTAGCTTTGTTGTTAGTAATGCTTCCTAAGGCCCACTTGACTTCACTCTCGAGGATGTCCGGCTCAAGTTCAGTGACCGCATTATCATGGCTATCAGGGACATTCAGATCTTTCCTGTAGAGTTCTTCTGTGTATTCTTGCCAACTCTTCTTAATCTCATCTGCTTCTGTTAGGTCCCTGCCTTCTTTGTCCTTTATCATGCCCGTCTTTGCACAAAACGTTCCCTTGAGATCTCCAATTTTCTTGAAGAGATCTCTAGTCTTTCCCATTCTGTTGTTTTCCTCGATTTCTTTGCATTGTTCATTTAAGAAGGCCTTCTTGTCTCTCCTTGCTATTCTCTGGAACTCTGCATTCAGTTGGATATATCTTCCCCTTTCTCCCTTGCTTTTCGCTTCCCTTCTTTCCTCAGCTACTTGTAAAGCCTCATCAGACAGCCACTTGGCTTTCTTGCATTTCTTTTTCTTTGGGATGGATTTCGTTGCTGCCTCCTGAACAATGTTACGGACCTCTGTCCATAGTTCCTCAGGCACTCTGTCTATCAGGTCTAGTCCCTGAAATCTATTCCTCACCTCCACTGTATATTCATAAGGGATATGATTTACGTCATACCTGAATGGTTTAGTGGTTTTCCCTACGTTCTTCAATTTAAGCTGAAATTTTGCAACAAGAAGCTTATGTTCTGAGCCACAGTCAGCTCCAGGTCTCGTTTTTACTGACTGTATAGAGCTTCTCCATCTTTGACTGCAAAGGACATAATCAATCTGATTTCGATATTGACCATCTAGTGATGTCCATGTGTAGAGTCGCCTCTTGTGCTGTTGGAAAAGAGTGTTTGCTATGATCAGCGTGTTCTCCTGGCAAAACTCTATTAGCTTTTGTCCTGCTTCATTTTGTGCACCAAGGCCATGCCTACCTGTTATCCCGGTGATTTCTTGACTTCCTACTTTAGCATTCCAATCCCCTATGATGAAGAGGACTTCTTTTTTGGGTGTTAGTTCTAGAAGGTGTTGTAGCCAAATGCAGAAGGAGTTGGGTGAGCTCCAGAAATAGCTGGGGCAGGGAGGAGACAGCATCACCCCAGCACCACTGGACTGGAGAGAAGGTGGGGAGGGGGCTTTGGCAGGTATGTGTGCACACATCTGGAGGTACTGCACCCTGGTGAGAGAGAGGCGCGACCAACTGGGCCAGGCAGCTCAGCGCTCCAAAGTGTGTGGAGCAGCTGCTGCCCTCAGCAACTTCCGATGTTTGAGGGCACCCGTGCCATTTTCACACTGGAGCTTCAGAAGACCAGCCCAGGAAGGGCAGGGGCAGGGTTTGGGGTCACCAGCCTTGCTCCATCCAACAGGAGGGCAGGGGGGTGAACTGCACCTACTATTTAGTAGGTGTACTCTTGAATTCTTTCACAGGTCTCTTGGCTGAGCCCTAGACTAAGAACAGGTGCAAGGGCTGCATCCAGACCTCCAAGGTGGACTCCCTGGCACTCTTCAAGCTTCTTATATGGGTTCTGTCCTCTCTATCCAGTCACTGTAATGGGATTCTGCTGCCCCCTGGTGGCCCCCAGCTAGATTTGCCAGACAGCTGCCATCACAACGTGAAGACCCCGGGACAGCGTTCCCTGGTGATCTGCTTCAATGGCCCAATTATCCCCCCTCCCTCCCCATACACAGAACCACCCGAGTGGTGGCTTTGGATGGGGGTGCATCTGTATTCACAAACTGCTCTGCGCCAAAAAAAATAATAATCCTGCACCCGACAGAGCGCAAAATGATCTATGAAAGGGAAATCGATTTCCTTTCCATGGAACAGCCTCTGACTGCATCTTTCGAACGCAGACAGTTGTCAACAAGTGCGTTAGGAAGAACCCAAACAGCCTCCCTGCTTCAGTGAGTTCACAGAAAGCGTTTCGCTCTGTTCACTCTTTTAAAGATTAGAGCAAATTGCCTCCAAAGAGAGAACCAAAGGGGGAACGTGCCTGTCCTTCGGGGAGATGAATCTTGCTGCTGCTCCCGCCCCCGGTACCCCCCCACATCTTCGGTGAGCAGGCTGAAGCAGCCGGGCCTGCGCTGGTAAGCCTTAAGACACAAAGGTTGGAAGCAACAGGACTGGCACTGTGTTGACAATGCTCCGGGATTTAAGAGGAGCTCAGAGCGAAAAGGGGGAAACAATTTTTTGCTCTTCACTGAGGGTGGGGTAGGAGGCAACAGCAGTGGGGGCAGACTCCAGTTAAGGCAGGGGCACGGAATCTCTTTCACCCCGAGGGCACAATTCAATTGCTGTGAAGCTTGGGGGCGTGGCAGCATTCCATTGGTGGGCAGGATGAAGGTAAAGGGGGCCAAAATCCCAGAGATACAAGCCTATTCTAGCTTAAAGTGCGCAACTATGCATCAAGAGAGGCATTTCAGCTGGGGGGGGGGACACAAAGGCCAGGAAACCGCCAAGCGACCAGTGGTCGGGGAAAGCCGAGGGAAAGGGGCGTGGCCATCTGGGAAACCCCTGAGGGCCGGTTTGGAACTCTCCGTGAGCCAGGTTTGGCCTGCAGGTCTGAAGTTCAACACCCCTGAGTTACACAGAAGGAGAAATTCCCTCGCTCTCTGTACAGTTTGGAAACAAAACCTACTGCTTCGGGAGGTGTGAAATCTCCTTCCTTTTGAACCAGACTATGGCCACTGGATATTTTTCACTGACGCAGGTGCCTGGCTTTGGCTTTGCAAACTTCATAGCTGTGAGGCAGTCTCCCAGGGTTGCCATCCCATGGCTTGTGGGACTGCAGCCATCAGCTCAGCTCCTGGGGCTCCCCACTGTGTCGGTTTGCTGCAACCATCACGGCTGTGCGGATGGGTGCACCGCACTGAATGATTCCCCACACCTCCTGATCAAGATTTCTGTGACCCAATTTACCTGGAGGCAAAGGAGGTCAGATGACCAAGTGCTACAGTCTGGAGCCCCCGCACTGCACCCTGCTCTGGCCTGCAGCAAATGAGCCTGCTCCATTAAAGAGCGCTTCACCCCAGGCGCTTAGCAGACACCCCTCTGCGCAAAGCCCACTGCCGGCTGCACTTTAAGCAGAACTGAAAGGGCCCAGCCCCAGCGCCACGTCAACGGAGGCGCAAAGCCCAGCTCAATCGCAGGCCTGCAGCACACTTGAAAGGGAACATTGCCTCCAGGAGATCAGAGGCTCCGCTTGTGGGAAAGCAGACCCCGAGGGAGCCACCACCCTGTAAGGATGTCAGAGAATTCCGCCACGGATCTCAATGAGGCCGAATGTCAGTGCACTTGGCCCCCCGAAATCTGTGGCGGAACAAAGCCCCCTGCCCCACCACCCCGCGAAAGGCGTGCAAAACGGGACACTTACCTGGTGCCGTTCGCGCTGCTTTGCAAATGGCGGCTGCGTCTGCTTCCCTATTTTTGCCATGATAGGCTACGTAAATACTTACATAGCCTATCACGGCTAACGCAGAGACGCCATTTGCGTTCCCTTTTTTTGCCGTGATAGGCTACGTAAATATTTACGTAGCCTATCACAGCGAAAGACAGGGGCGCAAATGGTGGCCACTACACCATTGGCACCCGTTTTTTTTTGCCGTGATAGGCTACGTAAATATTTACGTAGCCTTGTTGTTGTTCAGTCATGTCCGACTCTTCGTGACCCCATGGACCATCGCACGCCAGGCCTTCCTGTCCTGCGCTCTCTCCCGGAGCGTGCTCAAGTTCATATTCGTTGCATCGGTGATGCTATCTAGCCATCTCATCCTCTGCCGTCCCCTTCTCCTTTTGCCTTCAGTCTTTCCCAGCATCAGGGTCTTTTCCAGGGAGTTTTCTCTTCGCTTTAGGTGGCCAAAATATTTCAGCTTCAGTATCTGTCCTTCCAATGAGCACTCAGGGTTGATTTCCTTTAGGATGGACTGATTTGACCTCCTTGCAGTCCAGGGGACTCGTAAGAGTCTTCTCCAGCACCACAGTTCGAAAGCATCAATTCTTCGGCGCTCAGCCTTCCTTATAGTCCAGCTCTCACAGCCGTACATTACTACTGGGAAAACCATAGCTTTGATTAGACGGACCTTTGTCGGCAAGGTGATGTCTCTGCTTCTTACTAAGCTGTCTAGGTTGGCCATAGCTTTCCTCCCAAGGAGCAAGCGTCTTTTAATTTCATGGCTACAGTCACCATCTGCGGTGATCCTGGAGCCCAAGAAAGTAAAATCTGTCACTGCTTCCATTTCTTCCCCTTCCATATGCCAGGAAGTGATGTGGCCAGAAGCCATGATCTTAGTTTTTTTTAATGTTGAGTTTCAAACCAGCTTTTGCACTCTCCTCTTTCACCCTCAACAAGAGGCTCTTGAGATCCTCTTCGCTTTCTGCCATTAGGGTGGTGTCGTCTGCATATTGGAGGTTGTTGATAATTCTCCCAGCAATCTTAATTCCGACCTCTGATTCATCCAACCTGGCGTTTCTCATGATGTACTCTGCATATAAGTTAAATAAGCAGGGTGACAATATGCAGCCTTGTCGTACTCCTTTCCCAATTTTGAACCACTTGGTTGTTCCATGTCTGGTTCTTACTGTTGCTTCTTGACCCTCGTACAGGTTTCTCAGGAGACAGGTCAGGTGGTCTGGTACTCCCATCACTTTAAGAATTTGCCACAGTTTGTTGTGATCCACACAATCAAAGGCTTTAGCGTAGTCAATGAAGCAGAAATAGAGGTTTTTCTGGAATTCTCTTGCTTTCTCCATGATCCAGCGAATGTTGGCGATTTGATCTCTAGTTCCTCTGCCTCTTCGAAACCCAGCTTGTACTTCCGGTAGTTCTCGGTTCGCATACTGCTGAAGCCTAGCTTGTAGGATTTTGAGCATCACCTTGCTGGCATGTGAAATGAGCGCAATTGTGCGGTAGTTTGAACACTCTTTGGCGTTGCCCTTCTTTGGAACTGGAATGTAAACTGACCTTTTCCAGTCTTGCAGCCATTGTTGAGTGTTCCAAATTTGTTGGCATATTGAATGCAGCACTTTAACAGCATCATCTTTTAGGATTTTAAATAGCTCAGCTGGAAGACTGTCATCTCCGCTAGCTTTGTTGTTAGTAATGCTTCCTAAGGCCCACTTGACTTCACTCTTTAGGATATCCGGCTCAAGTTCAGTGACCGCACTATCATGGCTATCAGGGACATTAAGAGCTTTCCTGTATTGTTCTTCTGTGTATTCTTGCCAACTCTTCTTAATCTCATCTGCATCTGTTGGGTCCCTGCCTTCTTTGTCCTTTATCATGCCCGTCTTTGCACAAAACGTTCCCTTGAGATCTCCGATTTTCTTGAAGAGATCTCTAGTCTTTCCCATTCTGTTGTTTTCCTCAATTTCTTTGCATTGTTCATTTAAGAAGGCCTTGTTGTCTCTCCTTGCTATTCTCTGGAACTCTGCATTCAGTTGGATATATCTTCCCCTTTCTCCCTTGCTTTTCGCTTCCCTTCTTTCCTCAGCTACTTGTAAAGCCTCATCAGACAGCCACTTGGCTTTCTTGCATTTCTTTTTCTTTGGGATGGATTGAGTTGCTGCCTCCTGAACAATGTTACGGACCTCCGTCCATAGTTCCACAGGCACTCTGTCTATCAGGTCTAATCCCTGAAATCTATTCCTCACCTCCACTGTGTATTCATAAGGGATATGATTTACGTCATACCTGAATGGTTTAGTGGTTTTCCCTACCTTCTTCAATTTAAGCCGAAATTTTGCAACAAGAAGCTCATGATCTGAGCCACAGTCAGCTCCAGGTCTTGTTTTGACTGACTGTATAGAGCTTCTCCATCTTTGGGTGCAAAGGACATAATCAATCTGATTTCGATATTGACCATCTGGTGATGTCCATGTGTAGAGTCGTCTCTTGTGCTGTTGGAAAAGAGTGTTTGCTATGATCAGCGTGTTCTCTTGGCAAAACTCTATTAGCTTTTATCACGGCCAAAAAACAGGAACGCAAATGGCGGCCACCGTAGCCGCCGCCATTTGCGTCCGCAGGCTCCACACGGCGCCTGCGAATGCACCCAGCTGGCAGCTCCGCGGAGTTCCCGTGGAGCAGAGCCAGCCGGGTTAGGATTTCGTGGGGAGGTGCGTCACGCCTCCCCCCCACTGCGAATCACCCCATCGAAAAGGTAAGTGACTTTCGTACATCCCTACCGCCCTGTCTGGAAGGCAGCATCGGATGCTGCTTTCATCGTGCAGGCACTGGCAGAAACAGATGTCCAGGGCCCCCTTGGAAGAGAGGCGCCTGCGCTTGCTTTTGAAAATCCAAGAGGGAGATTCAGGGTCCTCCCTCTAGGTCTCACCCATCAAAATACCAAAGACAAGACAAAGGAGGGATTTTAATATTTGCAGATCTCTTTCCCTCAAGACCTTCTAGCACAAACCTCCAAAATAAATATTCAGGACCAAATCCTCTAGGAAAATTTCATGCACAAGTCCCCTCAAAGTTAATGGAAGCTATACAAAACTAGAGAGGGACAGAGAGGGAGAGAGAGGAGGGATTTTTTAAAAAGGGGGGGGAGAGAGAGAGATGCAGGCTTCTCTGAAGATGGGTGCACAAGCGAGAGTCAATTATGGTTATGGAGTGACATCCCCTGACAACGTTCAGTCATCATTTGGCAGGAAAAGGTTCCAATTTAAAACATGACACTTGTGTCTCTAGAAACGAGACAAATGAAATCAGCCTCTTCTCCCTGCAGCCCGTTTATCAACAAGAATAAAGACAGCACATGTAACTGCTGCAAGCCTCAAGCAGGGGAGGGGCCGAGCGCCTGCTTTGTGGGCAGAAGACCCCAGGTTCAATCCCCGGCAGCATCTGCAGTCAAAACGATCGGGGAGCAGATGATGGGAAAGGCCCCTCCCTGCTTGAGACCCTTGGAGTAGGCCAGCTGTGCCTTTCAGTTGTGTTAGACTACAACTCACATTATCCACCGCCAGCATGGCCATTGGCTTTTAAGGGCAGCATTTCCCCCCTTCATCCAATACACTTTGCAGATGAAGCAGAGGGATCAAGCGCAAGGGCAGTGTGGTCTCTCAAGGGCAGCCAGCAGCAGCCAACCCACTGACCTCTTTAGTCCAGCGCAAGGGCCCTTGCGCCAGTAGAGCATCATGGGCTGCATGCTCTCTCACATGCAAAACATTTCACAAGTCCAGGGTGGGCAGAGCAGGGGTGGAAAGGCTATGCACTTGTGGGACAGCAGTAAGGAAGTGGGGAAACTACAAACAGCCCTACACAGAAAAAGAACACATCGCCTCTTGGCCGGCACAGCACTGCAGCCACAGAGAACGTGGCAGAACATCAGTGCCCATGTGGTGCACCCAGGACCCAACAGCCAGCATCAACACTAGTGCTGGAGCAGAGGCACTGCCTAGGGTAGTGGGTTGTGCCTAATGGCCACTGCTCCTGTGTCTGCATCTCCAGAGCCCTTGGATCTGTCTTATACCCGCCCCATCCCTAAGGACAGGAGGTCTTCTTAAGATAAGCATCTTTGAAAAACCGGGTTTTTCTTTCTACAGCCCCTTTCGGCAGACTTCTAAAGCAGCAGCCATCATCCCTCATCCAAGCAACTCAGTGGATTTGAACTCGGAATGCTGGACTAGATGGACCCTTGGCCTGATCCAGCAGGGCTCTTCGCATGTTCTTATTATTCCTGAAAGCGAAAAACCCTCCTGCAATTGCGATATTCCACTACAGCACACCACCACCTAGAGGTCACATAGCAGAAAAGCAGGAAAGGAAAAGTTCTTTGTCTAGAGCTGGTATCTTCATGCTGCAAGAAGACCGAAAGTGAACAGAGTGATTAACAGCCTTGTGTGGAAAACCTCTTTCTGTAGCTGTCATTCACGGTCACACACTGCCTGCTCTTCTTGTCCTAAGAGGATGCAAAGAGCCACACACCTTAGGAACTAGAAAGTGCTCTTCACTACCATGGCCTCTGTACCACTAGCACACAAGAAGCCACTCCACTGAGATTCATCTCCCCTCTCCTTGAGTCTTCGGCAATCCTGCCCTGTTCCCAGGAATGGGTAGGTAGAGGCCCAATTCTGCAAAAACTCCTGGTGTTTGCAGGACAGTGATGTGGGAGTAGGTGTTTTCTGGACCATAAGGGCCATGATTTCTGGGATGTGAATCATGACGTACACCCAGATCTCACTCTCCCCACATACCCAGCTGGGTGCTCAATCCATGAGAAAGCACAAAGGAAATCATTATGAGGTGAGAACGGACTCCCAAGGTCTGGAACTGGGTGGAGAACTGTACCTGTTGAATGAATTTCTGCTTGGCACATGGCTGTTAAAGGCACAGCAGCCCTTCTGGGGGGTGAGTGGGTGGCATCTTAAATCCACAAAGGCACCTGGGGCAAGTCTGATATCACAGCTGGGGCCATCACCTTGCGGCATTGCAGAATCACAGCAGAGTTCCTGCTCACAGGTGCAGCTGTCATGCCTGCCGTCCCTATTAGTAGCCAAACTCTATGCAGAGTGAGGCACTCCTAAGCTCTAAATCAGGGGTGTGGCCCTCAAGATGAAGTTGGACTCCAGTTTCCATCAGCCCCAGCCAGCATGGCCAAGGGTCAGGGATATGCAAGTTGTAGTCCAAAAGCATCTGGAGAGCCATGGGCTCCCCACCTCTGCTCTAAATACACCTTGAATTGCATCAGATTGTGCTCTGAAGTGTCCCAAGGGGACCCGAGTTTCAGCATGCTACAGCAGAGAAGCACAGAATTCTAGAGTTGGGAGGGGGCCTTGAGGCCATCAAGTCCGCCCCCCTCCTCAGTGCAGGAATCCAGTTTAAAGCATCCCTGAGAGACAGCTCTCCAGTCTCTGCTTGAATACCTCCAGCGACAGAGAGCCCACCACCTCCTTGGCCAGTTGGTTCCATTCTCTGACTGCTCTGACCATTAGGAAATTTTTCCTGATGTCCAACCGAAATCTCCCTCCCTGTAACTTAAGCCCGTTATTCTGTGTCCTACAGTATTGGAAGACAGAAAACAAGCTGCAACCCTCTTCTGTGTTATGACCATTGAGGTACTTGAAGAGCACTCTCATATTCCCCCTCAGCCTTCTCAAGGCTAAACACACTCCACTCCTTCTATCTTTCCTCGCAGGACTTGGTCTCTAGTCCTCCGATCATCTTTGTTCCTGTCTGTGAGCTCATCCCAATTTATCTGAGTCCTTCTTAAAGTGTGGTGTCCAGAACTGGACACAGTATTCGAGGTGAGGTACGGCCAGCACAGAGTGGAACTATTACTTCCCACATTTAGAATCTATACTTCAGTGGATGCAACCTAAAATTGCACTTGCCTTTTTTGCAACCACATCCCATTGCAGACTCGTATCCAGGTTCTGCACAACCACAGCTCCAAGGTCCTTTTCACACAAGCTGTTGCCAAGACAGGTAAAGCCCATCTCATACCCGCGCATTTGATTTCTCTTCCCTAAATGAAGAACTCTGCTGTTGTTACGTTTCATCCCGTTATTTTCTGCCCGGTCTTCTAGCCTTTCGAGATTGTTCGGAATTCTGCTCGGGCCTTCTCAGGTGTTCGCGGCCCCACCCAACGTGGTGTCACCTGAGCAGGTGATAAGCGGCCCCCACCTCTCCCTCCAAGTCGCTCAGGGCAACCCGAGGAGCGCGGGCCGGGGGCGCTGGCCGGCGCCACAAGCCAAGGCGCGCCCGGCCCCTCCAGCGGGCGAGGCCCCCGCGTCAACACCAGCCTGGAAAGAGCCCTCCAGGCGCACCCGCTCGGCGCTCGCCCGGAGGCCCAGCGGCGGCCTCCTCCTCCGCCGCCCTCAGGGCTGCGGCCGGGAGAAGCGCAGCGCCTCGCGGAGGCCTCCCCCAGGAGCCCGTATAGGGCCCCGCTCCGCGCGAGCTCAGGCCTGAGGCCCTCGCGGGGCAGGCGCGCCGCCCGGCAGCCATGCTCGCGCCCGGCCCCGTCCGCTGCTCGCTGCTGCTGCTGCTGCTGCAGCTGGCCGCGGCCTCGGCGGCGCGGCGGGCGGAGTGGGGCGAGGCCAGCGGGGCGCCCCTGAGCGGGCGGCGCGGGCCGGCGGGGCCACAGCAGGGGCGCGCGCCCTCGGGCCCGCGCGGGGGGCGAAGCCTGAGGCGGGACGGGCGTGCCCCGGGGCCGCGGGGCGCCCCGCCGGGCGGGGAGGGGGTGGCCCGGGCGGGCGGCGCGCGGCAGCCGGCGGCGGCGGGGCGGCAGGCCCCCGGGGAGCCCCCCGCAGGGGAAGCCGGCGGGCCCCAGCAGCGCGGCGGCAGCCGGGCCGTCAAGACCGGCCTCGTGTGCGCGCTGGGGCTGCTGGTGGTGGCGGGCAACGGGACGGTCATCGCCGTCATCGCCTCGGCGGTGTCCGGCTGGAGCCGCAGCAGCCGGCTGGTGCTGCTGTCGCTGGCCGCGGCGGACGCCGCCTCGGCCCTGCTGGTGGTGCCCCTCAACCTGTACCGCGGCCTGGCGCCGGGCCCGGGGCGGGCCGCGGGCGGGGAGGGCGCCTACTGCCGCGCCGTGGCCTTCGTCAACTCCAGCGTCTTCGGCGCCTCGCTCTACTCCCTGGCGGGCGTCTCGCTGGAGCGCTACGTGGCCGTCTTCTTCCCGCTGCACTACGGCCGCCTGCTGAGCCGGCGGCGCGTGGCGGCGCTCGTCGCGGCCGCCTGGCTGCTGCCGGCGCTCCTGCTGGTGCCGCTGGCCGTGCCGGCGCCCGCGGCCGTCCTCCGGGTCCGCTTCTCGGCCGCGGCGCTCCTGTGCGAGCCGGACTACGGCTCCAACACGGCCTACTCCCTCCTGATAGCGGGCGCCGTGTTCTGCCCGGCCGCCGGGGCCATCACCTTCGCCAACCTGCGCCTGTGGCGCGCGGCCCGCTCCCAGCGCCGGCGGGGGGCCGGCGGGGCCCTGTCGGCGGGCGGGCCGGGGCCGGGGCCGAAGCGGCGCCGCCTGCTGCCCCTGGATGGCGCCGCCCGCGTCCTCCTGCCCGTGGTCATAGCCTTCTACGTCTGCTGGGCGCCCTGCATAGTCGCCATCCTGTACAATTGTGAGTGCCCTGCCCGGGGGGGCGGGGAGGCGGGCGGGGAGGCCGCTGCCCCAGGGGCCTCTGCAGCCGGAGGCAGGGCGAGGGCGCGCTCCCGTCGCCCGCTTCTCACCCCAGCACGCGCCCCCATCTTGGCGCGGCCCAGGGGTCTCCAGCCGGGTGCCCGTGGCCCGCCCTTGGTGCCCACCAGGCTCCCGCCCTCTCCTGGCCCCCGTTTTGTTTCTAAGGTGTCTTTTTCAGAATTAATGTGTTTTAAACTGGGCTGTTGCGAACTGACGGGCAGCCCTCCAGCACCGTCTTCATGTGGGTTCCAAAGAGTGGTTCGTGTTCTAGGGCTCAGCTCCCGCTCCCTGCCTCAGGGCAGGCACTTTTATTTTTGTCTCATCCGTTTGCCGTCTAGGGAACGAGGGTTTTGTGATCCGCTGTGCCCACCACGGTAGCCGTGTTAGGGACAGGCAAGCCCCACCATCATGGCAGCCATTTTGTGAGAATGGCCACAACATTCTCTCAAAATTCCAAATCGGCCCACTGATCCAAAAAAGTTGGGCACCATGCTGGCTTGGTTTACTCTGCAGTAAGTTGTACTCTACTGATTTAAAAGCCAAACGGTTGATTAACAGTGAGACCATATGTGGGGAAACTATACAGTGGGCCTACACTAGGTTATCTATCAACAGCTGAAAATATACTTCATCAGTTGTAATATGTGACTAATGGCTTAGGGTTCGTTACAGGAATTTAGCGAGAAGGATGCTAAAGGCGAGTGACATGAGCCTTCCCCGACCAGGTACCGTCCTGATGTGTTGGACCGCAATTCCCATCATTTCACGTCAGCCAGTGGCCAAGCTCACTGGGAATGATGGGAATTACAGTCCAAGACATCTGAAGGGCACCAAGCTGGGGAAGGCTGAGCAACATCCGTTCTTGAGATCTCGCAGAGGAAGCTGAACCCAGAAAAAGGGTCATGCTAGTAACTCGCACTAATAAAAGGTTGTCAGGGTATTCACAAAGGAATAATAAGGATAGTGATGTACCACTTGCAGGAAGCAGAGAATAGGGGCTGTCACTTGTAAACTGTAAATATGTGCAATCCTGAACAAAAAAGGGGGGATTCTAGCAAAGTTAAGTCGCTTGCAGTGTGTTATGCAATTCTGTTTATTTTACTTAAGTGCTGTCTGCCTGCACACTATTCTGAAGTTTTACTCTGAGAAAAAAAATCCCCCCCCCCCCCCGTATGACAGATATAAAAAATGTAGGGTCAATAGAAAAGTAAGAGTAGAAAAAATAGGACCCAAAGCTGTGGAAGATTGAAGTGTCGCAATGTAGGATATGGAAGCTGCATGCACGTGCACGCCCCAACTCTGTAAACACTGGAGGCTTTAACAGACAGGGCTGCATATCACCCTGAAACCTACCAGCCACATCTCATGCACAGAACTTCATAAGACGTACAGGCCTGCCTAATAAAGTGGCATGAGCCCGCCCTTCTTATTGCTACCATTTGCACTGTACTGGGGGATTTGGTCTCAGAGAGAGGGATAAAGTTGGGCATTTTTTGCATGCAGGGTAAATAAGAAAAGCTTGGGGTGACTGAGCATTACGCTTTAGATCGAAGCTCTAAATAGATGTTGTCTTAGAACAGGGGTGTCAAACCTCTTTCAGCCTGATGACTGAATTCAATTTCAGAGAACCTCTTGCGGGGAATGGGGGGAGGCACAAACCTGCGATGCGCAGGGCCAGCCGTACCAAACATACCAGCCTATTTTAGCTTAAAGCTCTTCCCGCCAGCTACTAGCCTTAAGAAGAGGCATTTCAACTGCTTAGAATGTGGGGGAAACTGTGCAAAAGCCAAGAAACCACCAATCAGCAGCTGAGGAGGGGGCGTGGCCATCTGGAGAACCCCAGAGAGCCAGAATGGGACCTCAGGTGGGCCAGATTTGGCCCATGGGCCTGTGGTTCCACACCCCTGGCTTAGAATGAGGATGGGCTGGGTTTGCAGACAACATGGGGAAGGTAAGAAATCCTGAGTGAAAACTGACTCCTGACTCCCTTCTGTCTGCTTGCAGCTATCACACAGGAAAGAGTCCATGAATGGGTTGAGTTTGTAGCCTTGTGGCTCCCCACGGGGAGTGGCTTCATCAACTGCTTTGTCTACTTCTGGATCAACAGGAGCTTCCGGCACAAATTCCAGAAGATCGGGCGTAAGGTGTGCTGGCCTTGCCGTCGAGCCAGGCAGGAGCAGTGGCCACACCATCTCCCCACCATCAGTTGTGGTGTGGAGGGGGGCCGTGAGCTCCCAGGTTGCTCCTGCAGCATTTCCTCTTCCAACAGCCTCGTGCTCTTCCAGGAAGGCCAAGCCAAGCTGTAGGGACCCAAGCTGGGCTCTCCTTGCCCTGTGCGGTTCTGGAAAGCTCACTGTATCATCAAGTTGGCAGAAGAATGCACTGCGTGGGAGAGACTTGGAGGCCTGTGCAAAGCACTTCAGGAAATACAGCCCAGTCCATGACAAATGGGCCACTTCCATTGTGGATGGTGTCTGCTGCTTGGCTTAAGACCAGCTGGCTTTGCTCACTCTCTGCCTGGAGCCGAAATGCCCAGGGAACAGAGAATGAAGTCGTGCCTTACCCTGCCTGGCCCACCCTCTCTCTTTGGAGCCACCTTTCCAGCGTGGTTCTGGGATGCAGGCAGCAGGCTGTTTTTCAGCCAAGAAGCCAGGCAAGCGCTGGATGGTGGTGGAACAGCTCTAGGCAAAAGGCTACAATCTCAGGTGGAGCCACTCTAGGGAAAGAAGGGCAAACTAAGCCCGCGATGATGGGGCATCTGGAATGAACATGGAGCCCTAGGAGGATCGGTGATGTTCCCTCATCTAGAACATCAAGTTTCCGCACAACTCTGCTTCCTTCCACTCCCCCATCCCCCCATCCCCATACAAAGACTTTAGCAAATTTCCTGTTCCACAAGACCAGCCCCCCACAATGTGGTGCCCTCCAAATTTGTTGGACTACAACCCCCAGCACCCCCAGCTAGTTGGCTGGGAATGATGGGAGTTGCAATCCAGCACATCTGAATAGGGCGCCAGGTTGGCGAAGGCTGCACAAGATCATGGAAAGGGGTTTCAGTGGCCAGGAGAGTGGAGGGAGATTTTTTAAAGACTTTTTTGAAAACGTGTAAGGGACGTGATTCATAAGGTGACACCACCTGGTTTTAATGCCCTTTTTAGTGGCCAGCTCTTGAGTTTTAAGAGTTTTAGCTGATCCCTTCCCCCTCCATGTGGTTGACTGCGATCAATGTAAAAGGCCTGCCCTGTAAGCTGGCGGGGGGGGCGTGCCTTGCCACATTCCATGACTTGCCTATGTTCTCTTGCTTGAGGTTTAAATTTCCAGCACATTGTGTAGTCTTTAATTTAATATAATTCAAAGCAAATATGGGGTTCTGTGACATAAAACAAATGCAAATTTCATATTGAAAGACAACGTAAAGATGTTTGACCTGAGCTGACCCACCCGGCGGCTTTTTTTGGCATGTCTTGGCAGGCCTCACATCTCAGTCATTTCTTAGTGTACCTTCTGCAAAAAAGAGCTGAACCAGGATGTGGTGAGTTACCCAGACACACATATCAAAGCTTGCACAGAATCAGTTCCAGGCTGCAAAAACCCACTAGAAAAAGTCAACAGTTGACTTCACCCCGTGGGCGGGGATGCTTGTGTGACCAGATCCAGCAGCTGTGGGGCCTTGGGGCACTCATGCTGCTGTTGTATTTTCCCAGTACAACATCCTTTTGCTGCCCAGTCAGGTTTTACAAACAAAACATCCCCCAGCTACCCACCACAATCTTATTTTCCTTAATTTTTATACACTGGACTTTTAATGCCTTGGACTGAGAATAGGAAACTGTACTGAAGAGATCAAGGTCTTTGCTTCATTTATTTCCCCTGCCCCCACCCCCATTAAAATCCTAGGGCTTACCCACATACGTAGAACACACCACTGTGTGTACAGTTGGGGGGGGGGGCTTTATAGGGATAACTTTCCCTCCCCCCATTTAAGTACAATTGGTAATTTTGAGCAGGTGTGTTGGTGGGAATACAGACAAACTTGTCACTGTTTTTCTGCTGCAAGCAAATCAGACTCGTATCTCAGGCATGGCTTCCATTCAGAAAAGAAGCTGTCTGTGTTAATGATGGATTGTCAATAGCCATTTTATCTATTTTCCTCTGCCACACCCAATTTTCCTGCCCGTGTCTCTGTCCCACTCTACAGCTATTGTGCTGTTGGGAAACAGTACAATTTTATTGCTATCCAAACCTTTTAAAATTCTATTGTGACTCAGAATTCATGGTGTAAATAAAAATCCCTTCTCTCACCCCTGCCACCATGCCCCTGCTTTCCCCTCTAAATGCTGTTTTCCTAAGAGAAAAAAAATTAAAATGTAAAATGATTAAATAAAGATGTTTTTCAATTAAGCACTGGGCTTTCCTAATGTTGATGGTGGTGGTGATGATAGCAGCAGCAGCCTCACATACACAAACTGAGCGGCTGAAGCGTTTCCTGACATGGAGGTAAATAGCCAGCTCTGCAGTTTCTGTGAGGTCTTTTAGGGTCTTGCAGAAATGCCACACAAGTTGCTCTCTGTTCAGTGATATCCAGGGTGCTGAGAAGAATACAAGAAGAGCCGTGGTGGATCAGACCAAGGGTCCCTCTAGTCCAGCATTCTGCTCACACGGTGGCCAACCAGCTGCCCGTGGGAAACCCACAAGCAAGACAGGAGCGCAGCAGCACCCTCCCACCATGTTCCCCAGCAACTGGTGTGCGCAGGCACACTGCCTCTGATCCTGGAGGTAGCGCATGGCCATTAGGATTAGTGGCCGCCGACAGCCTTCTCCTCCGTGCATTCCTCCAGCCTCCCTTTAGAGCCATCCGAACAGGCGGCTACTGCCACCACAGCTTGTGGAAGTGGATGCCACAGTTTAGTTATGGATTAAGTTGAACTGACAGAGGCCCCTCTGCTTGAGGAGAAGCTGCGTGGCCATTGCCACTGGACGTGCAATGGAAGGCAGGTCTTTCCCTCAGCCCAGACTAGTGTGGCGATGGTTGGAGTGGCATTAAGGGATACTGGCAACACTGTTGGCAGGAGCGATGCATATAGACGCTTAGTGGCTGGTGTGCGTTTGTCCCCTCGTCAACATTGCCAGGCCTAAAACCAGTCTTGCCTTTTCTGTTGTATGCATGCACACAAATTAATTATGCACTGCCTCTTTAAATCAGGGATGGGGGATGTGTGTCCCTCCGGATATGGGACTGTAAATCCCATCATCCCTCACTGTTGGCTGTGCTAGCTAGGGCTGATGAGAGTTGCAGTCTGCCAGCTCTGGAGGGCCACATGTTCCAACCCCTGGCCTAAGATACTCTTAAAACAAGCCTCTGCTGCAGGCTTGTATTAGGAGCCCAATATAAACCTCTGTTGACTGAGCCAGTTAAATTACCAGTCCCCGTGTGAAGCCCAAATGGCTGAAGGAGGCTCAACGGACAACGCACCTGTGCTATGTAATACCTTGACAACGTAAATTTTATTACTTGTCTTTTAGTGCAGGAGTCCCCAACCCCTGGGCTGCGGACCAGTAGTGGTCCATGGCCTGTCAGCAACTGGGCCGCAGTGGTGTGCAAAACCCCCTCACCTTGAGTCTGTGGGGGTGGGCGCTCCCCCCCCCCAAGAATCCTTGCTGGCCCCAGTCGGCTCCGCTCCGGCCACTGGCGGACCTGCAGACGCTATTTGCGTCCCTGTTCTACAAGTAATAGGCTACATAAATCTTTACGTAGCTGATTACTGCAAAGAATAGGGATGCAAATGGCATCCGCAAGTCCGCCAGCAGAACACACACACACACCCCGGTTCGTGGAAAAACTGGACCGGTCCCTGGCACCAAAAGTTTGGGGACTGCTGTTTTAGTGCACCTAATGATAAAAATGATCCCCTTCATGGATCACTGCCTTGTTGTGGCGAAGGGGCTTGTGTAACTCAGTGAAGCCATAAGCTATGCCGTGCAGGGCCACCCAAGACGGACAGGTCATGGCAGAGAGTTCTGACAAAATGTGGTCCACTGGAGAAGGAAATGGCAACCCACTCCAGTATTCTTGCCAAGAAAACCCCATGGAACGTATCACAAAGCTAAAAGATATGACGTCGGAAGATGAGCCCCTCAGGTCGGAAGGTGTCCAATATGCTACTGGGGAACAGCAGAGGGTATTTCCAAGTAGCGCCAGAAAGAGTGAAGCGGCTGGGCCAAAGCCGAAAGGACACTCAGCTGTGGATGTGTCTGGTGGTGAAAAGAAAATCCGATGCTGTAAAGAACAATATTGTTTAGGAACCTGGAATGTCAGATCAATGAATCAAGGTAAGCTGGAGGTGGTCAAACATGAGATGGCAAGATTGAACATTGACATCTTGGGAATCAGCGAACTAAAATGGACAGGCATGGGCGAATTTAATTCAGGTGACCATCATATCTACTATTGTGGGCAAGAATCCCTTAGAAGAAATGGAGTAGCACTCATAGTCAACAAAAGGGTGGGAAAAGCAGTACTGGGGTACAATCTTAAAAATGATAGAATGATCTCAGTACGAATCCAAGGCAAACCATTCAACATCACAGTAATTCAAGTCTATGCCCCAACCACTGAGGCCGAAGAAGCTGAGGTTGATCGGTTCTATGAAGACCTACAACACCTTCTAGAACTAACACCAAAAAAAGATGTCCTCTTCATTATAGGGGATTGGAATGCTAAAGTAGGAAGTCAAGAAATCACCGGGATAACAGGCAGGCATGGCCTTGGTGTACAAAATGAAGCAGGACAAAAGCTAATAGAGTTTTGCCAAGAGAACATGCTGATCATAGCAAACACTCTTTTCCAACAGCACAAGAGGCGACTCTACACATGGACGTCACCAGATGGTCAATATCGAAATCAGATTGATTATGTCCTTTGCAGCCAAAGATGGAGAAGCTCCATACAGTCAGTAAAAACAAGACCTGGAGCTGACTGTGGCTCAGATCATGAGCTGCTGCTTGCAAAATTTCGGCTTAAATTGAAGAACGTAGGGAAAACCACTAAACCGTTCAGGTATGACCTAAATCATATCCCTGATGAATATACAGTGGAGGTGAGGAATAGATTTCAGGGATTAGACCTGATAGACAGAGTGCCTGAGGAACTATGGACGGAGGTCCGTAACATTGTTCAGGAGGCAGCAATGAAATCCATCCCAAAGAAAAAGAAATGCAAGAAAGCCAAGTGGCTGTCTGATGAGGCTTTACAAGTAGCTGAGGTAAGAAGGGAAGCAAAAAGCAAGGGAGAAAGGGGAAGATATATCCAACTGAATGCAGAGTTCCAGAGAATAGCAAGGAGAGACAAGAAGGCCTTCTTCAATGAACAATGCAAAGAAATCGAGGAAAACAACAGAATGGGAAAGACTAGAGATCTCTTCAAGAAAACTGGAGATCTCAAGGGAACGTTTTGTGCAAAGACGGGCATGATAAAGGACAAAGAAGGCAGGGACCTAACAGAAGCAGATGAGATTAAGAAGAGGTGGCAAGAATACACAGAAGAACTATACAGGAAAGATCTGAATGTCCCTGATAGCCATGATAGTGCGGTCACTGAACTTGAGCCGGACATCCTAGAGAGTGAAGTCAAGTAGGCCTTAGGAAGCATTAGTAACAACAAAGCTAGCGGAGATGACAGTATTCCAGCTGAGCTATTTAAAATCCTAAAAGATGATGCTGTTAAAGTGCTGCATTCAATATGCCAACAAATCTGGAACACTCAACAGTGGCCACAAGACTGGAAAAGGTCAGTTTACATTCCAATTCCAAAGAAGGGCAACGCCAAAGAGTGTTCAAACTACCGCACAATTGCGCTCATTTCACATGCCAGCAAGGTGATGCTCAAAATCCTACAAGCTAGGCTTCAGCAGTATGCGAACCGAGAACTACCGGAAGTACAAGCTGGGTTTCGAAGAGGCAGAGGAACTAGAGATCAAATCGCCAACGTTTGCTGGATCATGGGGAAAGCAAGAGAATTCCAGAAAAAGTCTATTTCTTCTTCATTGACTACGTTAAAGCCTTTGATTGTGTGGATCACAACAAACTGTGGCAAATTCTTAAAGTGATGGGAGTACCAGACCACCTGACCTGTCTCCTGAGAAACCTGTACGAGGGTCAAGAAGCAACAGTAAGAACCAGATATGGAACAACCGATTGGTTCAAAATTGGGAAAGGAGTACGACAAGGCTGCATATTGTCGCCCTGCTTATTTAACTTATATGCAGAGTACATCATGAGAAATGCCGGGTTGGATGAATCACAGGTCGGAATTAAGATTGCCGGAAGAATTATCAACAACCTCCGATATGCAGACGATACCACCCTAATGGCAGAAAGCGAAGAGGATCTCAAGAGCCTCTTGTTGAGGGTGAAAGAGGAGAGTGCAAAAGCTGGTTTGAAACTCAACATTAAAAAAACTAAGATCATGGCATCTGGCCCCATCACTTCCTGGCATATGGAAGGGGAAGAAATGGAAGCAGTGACAGATTTTACTTTCTTGGGCTCCAAGATCACCGCAGATGGTGACTGTAGCCATGAAATTAAAAGACGCTTGCTCCTTGGGAGGAAAGCTATGGCCAACCTAGACAGCATAGTAAGAAGCAGAGACATCACCTTGCCGACAAAGGTCCATATAATCAAAGCTATGGTTTTCCCAGTAGTAATGTATGGCTGTGAGAGCTGGACTACAAGGAAGGCTGAGTGCCGAAGAATGGATGCTTTCGATCTGTGGTGCTGGAGAAGACTGTTACGAGTCCCCTGGACTGCAAGGAGGTCAAATCAGTCCATCCGAAAGGAAATCAACCCTGAGTGCTCATTGGAAGGACAGATACTGAAGCTGAAGCTCCAATATTTTGGCCACCTAATGCAAAGAGAAAACTCCCTGGAAAAGACCCTGATGCTGGGAAAGACTGAAGGCAAAAGGAGAAGGGGACGGCAGAGGATGAGATGGCTAGATAGCATCACGGATGCAATGAATATGAACTTGAGCACGCTCCGGGAGAGAGCGCAGGACAGGAAGGCCTGGCGTGCTATGGTCCATGGGGTCACGAAGAGTCGGACACGACTGAACGACTGAACAACAACAACAATGATAAAAAGGGGGGGGAATCCAAATGCAGTAAAAAGAAATTGCAATAAAATAAATTGAAAGTCAATTCACTGCCAAAATACAACACACTTTTTTATTTCAAACCTGTGTGTATATGTGTAAGTGAGATAGACACCAGCTACATTTTGTAGCCCATCTGTCCTTTTTGTTTTGATTTGTTTTTTGCTACCACTGGGGTGAACTGTTTCTAAGGTGGCTCAGGCTGGTTTTACTTTATACATATGCGCGCGTGTGCGCGCACACACACACACACACACACACACGGAGTTTATAAGTATAATAATGTGTTCCTGTTATAAGTCTATGGTTATAGTGATTGTCTCTGGAGTGAGAATGGGGTGAGTGACAGGAAGAATGGTGACTTTGCATATGTGTGATGATTGGCTGGGGGAGCGAAGTGTGTGTGCTATGAAGCTGGGTGCTGTGCTTGCGTGAGTCGGACAGGGTTTAGAACAAAGATAGGGATATAGGATTTTAGGTCTGAGAACAGGGAGGGAGGGAGGTCTGAGGTGAGTTGTGAAGTGTTTGTTTGAGAGTGATCTGGATTATTGTGTATGAGGGAACATACATTAATAGAACCATTAAGAGTTACTTATTTACTATTCAACTTATTTCTGTAATTAATAAAAGTTTATTTGTTTATACAAATCCTATGCCTTCTGCTCTTGGCTATGTAAAGGGGAAAGTAATACAGGAAACAATACAGTTGATATTATAAACAAGTGTGTCCTTGCAGATAGAGGACTGACTGTGGGTTGGACCTGAGCCTTAAAGGTCCTGGCGGCAGCATGATTGTGTGTGGGGAAGGTGTTTCCTTCTTGGGGTGAGAAAGGCCTTACAGAAGGGGTATTCTCCCTGGGAAGGGGCAGGAATGCAATAGCTGGTTTTAACCACACCCATAAGAAGCCCCTGGAAAAGATGGATTTGCTGGTATATTTAAAAGTAATCTGAGACTGGCTCCATCTAGCCAGAAAAGCAACAAGGGTCCCGGCAGAAGCTTTGTGGTCAGACAATTCAGCTTTTCTTCTTCATGGCTGCATAACACAGTATGGCCATCCCCAACCGGCTGCCCTCCGGATGTCTTAAGACTACAGCTCCCATTATCTTTTGCCAACATGGGCCCTGGAAAAGATGGATTTCCATTGGCCACAATGGCTAGGTGATTATGGGTGTTGTAGTCCAACCCATCTGGAGGGTGGGGTCAGTATCCGATTGGACTGTTGTGCAAGCGGCCCCTTCCAGCCATGCCGTTGCACACATGGAACCCGCAGCTAGCTTGATTGATGGTTTGTTTGTTTCTCTTTTTATTTCATTTCTATACTGCCCAATAGCCGAAGCTCTCTGGGCAGTTCACAAAAATTAAAACCACAAGCACAGCATAAAACAATATAAAATATAAAAGCTTTAAGCTATGTTATAAAGATACAACCAGAATGAAACCTATTGCCTGCACACCAGAGATTGATTGCTTCCTATAGGAAGCTCCAAAATAAGCGGAGACGCTCATTCTGGATTGGGACAGGGCAGCCATTTGCAAGCTCCACTGCCCTGCCCTGTTCCAGAAATGACCATTTCGCTTGCTCCCAGAAGCGCTAAATCTCTGTGGCACAGGGAGTGGGTCTCGCTGGCAGAACCGAATCCGTGGCGGTGCAGCGCTAGGCTGCAGCACTCTGTTTAAGGGCCATGTGAAACCACAGCTCTAGTTCTGCTTCCAGCGGATTGCTGGAAAGCATGACCTCAGCAGTGTGAAGAAATCGTAGTCTGGCAGCAACCCTGGAAATTATGGTGTACTGCTGTGCAGCGTCATTGTTTGGGATGCTGTTCAGTGGATTGTCGTTGCTGCTGCTGCCCGTCCTCTCTCCTGCCGGAATTTTCACTCTGCTACTTCCTTGAGGTCATGCAGTGTTTAAGATACCCATGGGACGGTGCTGATAAAGAAGTTTGCTGAGGACAGTGCTGATCAAGAAGTTTGCTGAGTCTTGGGTACAGGCTTGTTAAGAGCAGTGAATTAGTCTTACTCACTAATTCCTCAGCTTGTTGAACAGGAAGCAAAACAAGGGCAGAAGCTGCAAGTAGGAAGTTTTGAGCTGAAGGAACAGTGGCCCTCAGAAGTCTCCATGGAGCTTTGCTTGTCCACACAAGAGAAGCTGGAATTGCAACTGCATTTCATCACAATTTTTCCACAGCCAAAGTCTGAAAAACACACACATGGCAGTACATCGTAGTGGCCAGTGTGGAAGCAAAGGTACTTTCAGACCGGTTCCTGGGAGCCGACAGATGTGGTTGCAGGAGAGATACCTGCCTAGATGCAGTGGGCAACATCAGCTCTTCAGGAAGAGGTTCCACTATGCATCTTGCCATGGCTGTGCAAAGGGTGAAAATGGCCACTCCAAAGGCATCCCTACACCAGCCTAAAATCCTGCATTTAAAGTGGGGCTTTCTGCTTCCATTTTAAATGCAGGATCACAACAGACTCCTTTTTTCACCCGCTTCCTTTCCCCTCACCCCCTTCCCCCCTCTTTCTGCCCTTATCTGAGTCTTCCATTATCTTTCATTGATCTCGCTCCTCTCCTTGCCACTTTTCCTCTTTTCACAGGGAACTCAAGCAGAACACAAGGGGGTAATTTGATAGCTCATTATCTGCAATCTATTTAAACATCGAACAAAGGACCCTCGAGGGTCACGGTGAGCCCACCGGGACATGAGGGAGCAATCTCAATTGCAGGATAAAAGCTCTGTGTGAAGAAGCCCAAGACAGCCAGCTGCTTCCCTTGGCTCCCCAGCCCTACATGGGACTCTGCTGCAGGGTACCGTATTGTGGCGACAGACTAGAACAGCCTTCCCCAACCTGGCGCCCTCCAAATGGGTTGGACTATAAATCCCATTGTCCCCAGCTGGCATGGCTAATGTCCAGCACATCTTGAGGGCTCCAGCTTGAGGAAGGCTGGAATAGAACATCTGGTAAGCATGTCCCTTTTGTGGGAGCGCATCATTAGGATGTTCTCCACACAGCTCACCTGCCCTTCCAAAAGATGACTGTGCTGCTCTTCTGGGGAGGCTGCCTCATTTCTAGGCACATTGGCCCATTGCTCTGCAAGCTCTGGGGAAGGCAAGGGAGCCCACGAGGCTGTTGCTACTGCTTCCATCATTCCAGAGCCTGCCTCCCGCTCGTTGGCAGAGCATGTGGCTTTCAGGAAGGAGACGCCAGTTTCAGTCTCAGCCAGAACAGATCTTTGGATAGCAGAGCTGGGAAAGCATTCTGTAACCGGTGCGGGTAGAAACTCTTTGGCTGCATGGGATGTGGATTTGACTCTGAGCCTGTCCGGATGTCACTGAATGTGAGCCATGGGAAAGGAGCATGCGAAGCCTCCATGCAGTGGCAGCCAGCCTGTGGCAAGCTGGTCCTGTGTGCCCACCTTGGTGAGAAGGTTCTGGCAATCAGGACAGACCAGGAAGCACCAGCCAACCCCCTGATGGCTCCCGGATCATGCTGCAGTCAGTCCATGAGCCACTGGAAATCCTGGCAGCGGTCTCCTATTTCCTGCTGGTATTTCTTGTTGAACAGGGCACTCTGCAGCGGGGAGAAGTGGTTCCTCCAGTCTCCGACAATACCTAAGAGAGCAGATGGTTTGCCTTGCGAGATCAGAGCAGACCCCCGTAGCCTTGATCCAGCACTGGCTGGCCAGATGCAGCCATCATGGAGTGAGGAATGCTTGGAGAGGTGTTGGTTGTCTTGGGGGAAGCAGCGACTTTGTGTTCTGCTGCTCAGGCCCCAGCCCTCCCTGCCCTGCCCTGCCCTGCCCTGCCCTCCACCCACTCACCTTTCCTCATGAACTGGCTCTTGCTAGGATCCAAGATCTCATGTGAGATGAGTGCACCGTTCACCATGGTGTTCTTGCTCATGGAGGTGAAGCTGCAGTGCCTCTGGATGGCATCCAACTGGCCTGGCTGCAAAGGGCAGCCCAGGAAGTCGCTCAGTCTCCTCACGCAGCCCTCCAGCTCCTGCGGGTCAGAGGGTGGCAGAAATAGTTTGTGGATTATAGATCTAATTAAGCAGGCCTCTTGTTATCTTGACAGGCTCCTACTTTCTGCCTATATCTGGTCCCACAGAGGTGTGGCTTTCTGATGCTGAGGACTCAACCATCTTACACTCAGCACAGGTACTTTATCTATGGATGCCCATAAATTATATTTTAAATATTTAGTAACACCAAGAGAGTGTATTTGAGATAACTGTAGAAAGAAATTGATACCATGGTATTTGTTGACAAAGGTTACAATAGGAAAGGAAAGCAAGGCAAAACACAGGGCATACATTACCCATACAGATTTCTGCCCACAGAGATTACTCCCCGCTGGAAGAATGCCACCCAACATCTTCCCTTTATTTTTATAGAGCCAGTGTGGTGTAGTGGTGAGAGTGTTGGACTGGGAGCCGGGAGATCCGGGTTCTAGTCCCCACTCGGCCATGGGAGCTCACTGGGTGACTTTGGGCCAGTCACAGACTCTCAGCCCAACCCACCTCACAGGGTTGTTGTTGTGAGGATAAAATGGAGGAGGAGGAGAACGTAAGCCGCCTTGAGTTCCTTGGAGGAAAAAAGGTGGGATATAAATGTAATAATAAATGTATAGTTCCGTACCTGAACATGATATGTGATGTGATTGCTTACTACTCTGATTGGCTACTACACTCTTTCAATCCCACTTCTTCATATTTATTCATATTGGACGGAGTTTTGTTTTTACAGAACTTTCCCAACTTGCCCTTTGTTAATTCGACCTGTCTGGGACATGAACCTTACTGAGCAAGGACGTTTCTTGTAATGTTCCCTTTTCCCCAGGTCAAGCATCCTGCCAGGAATAGGTCAGAAGCAAACTTTGGTTCAGACAGCCATTGCAGCTGTGCCTGAAACGACCGTTGCCTTGAAATTGCCCACAGGAGAAGCAGGCAGAGTGGGAAAGCCAACAGCTCGTGCGCTGCACCTGCCTGCAGCCTCCTGCCAGAGGGCCATTTAAGATCCGATGCCGCTGTTTATATGTAGCAGGGGTGGGCCATTTGTGGCCCTCCAGACATTTCAGCCTACAGCTCCCATCGCCCTCGCCAGCATCGCTGATGGTGAGGGATGATGGAAGTTGCAGCTCACATCTGGAGGCAGTGGAGGCTGGTGGCTCCGATTTTGTATGGCTGTGAATTCATTTCAGTCAGGACCAGCCAGAACTCTAAAGAAGCCATCCAAGGTGCTGAACCTATCCCCAAAATGGGTTCAGTGCCTTGGATGACTCTTTTAGAGTTCTGGCTGGTTCTGACTGAAACCCAGAGTGAATTTGGAACCCCAGCGAAACCAGAGCCACCCACCTCCACTGTCTGGAGGTTGCATGTTCTCCAGCCCTGCTGTGTGGCTTGCCTGGTCTCGCCTCCCAGCCTGCCTCCGTGCACTGCCCAGACAAAGCTGTTCGCTTCCGCAGGGCCAGTTCCCCCGGCACAGCATTCCACCTCCTCTCCTATAGTAGCAGGCCCAATCAAAGGCTGTGCCAGCTGAATAACTACCCGTGTCTTGTACCTGCCTGTAGGTGAACTCACCTGGTGTAGCTCCTCATAGGTGATGTAGAAAACACTCAGCTCCTCCTGGCAGCTGAGCCAGCCTTTGATGTGTTCAAACCAGGAGCCGTAGTGCACTGGGTGGGATAGGGAGAAGAGTAGGGTCAGACAGCTCAAGCAGCCCCTTTGCCTCACATCCCGCCACTGCACAGCTCTGCCAGGGTCCTCCAGTGCCATCCACGCCCTTTGCTGAGCTCTCAGCATGTTGCCTGCCCAGCACACGGCTCTCATGATGCACCCAAGCCAAGCCAAACAGCAAAATGTTCCCAGTCACAAGGGATGCTCTGCCTCAATGCTTTCTCCCCCACCCGCCCCTTCTAATGCAAAAGGCTGGAGGGAGGGGTCCCCATCTGACCAAGAAGGGAAGAATCATTGCCTTCTAAGGATTCATGCCCAGTGCCCTGGCACAGAGCTGCCATTAAAAAAAGCATGTTTCCTGTACATTTGACATCAGCTGCATGGCAGGCAGAAATTCAGGAGCCTCCTCCATCACTGCCACAGAAAGCAGCACCAACTAAATAACAGGGCTCTCCAGAACCACATGTTCAAGCAAGTTGGAAATTTTAATTCCTTTGAGAGATGCCTTCCATAGCTGTGCTTTCTTGTGGGCTCTGCTCCTCCAGGTCTTGGCAAGCCATGCTGAGCTTTGCTAGGATTAAAAGGTGAAAGTTGATTTCCACAGTCTTGTGGGTGTTTGCTAGGAAATGTCTCCTCAGTTAAAGGATGGAAATTTGGAGGGCACCCATTGTGGCCATGTTGGACGTCCCCAGAAGAAAAGTCCTTTAGAGTGAGCCTACTGGAACTGCAATTGCACTGCTGCTTAATATGTTGCATATTTGTATGACAGTCTTGAATTATTGTTTTTAAATTGCCTGACAATGGAGAACAGGTTTCCATTTTTTTTAAAGAACTGCTTAAGGAGAAAAGCACAGGAAATCTCAGCATGAAGTAAAAAATGTGAGCATTTAGTACGTACACACCCATAATCTAAGTAACAGGACCTTGGAGCTGGTGCAAAAAGAGATGACAGATTAGCCAAAAGAGCATTGTGTTGTTCAGGGCATGGAACAAATGAGGTCCTTGCTGTTTTCACCTTACTAGCATCATGACAAAATAGCACAGGTATAAGATTTACCATCTCCAGTGCTATATAAAGTCTCTTTAGCATTATGTCTGCAATTTTGCCTTCTCAGTTTCTTGCGGGAGACTCAAGCAACATTCCAGTTAAACAACAGCTATGTATTGGTGGAGCGCATTCAATTGAAAACATGTGTCATTATGTTCTCTACATACATAACTCCTAAACACAAATGCATAGAAAATATTACAGTAGCACTTTTAGTGAAAACAAAATATCCCTTGTCTTGTGACACATTTCTTCTAACACTTCGAGTCACCAAATTTGAAGTTATTGTGAAAAACCTGAGATGAGAGTTTCTTGAAACAAATGCTGTGAATTGTAAAGATATTCATATACACTAACTCCCAGTTCTACCCAGGGGGAACAGAGATATCTGACTATATTATTGTGACCTTAAATCTCATCCTTTCTGAATTTTGTGGTGGCTTTTTAACAACAATGTATATAAGTCTCCCAGAGAATATTTGTTGATGGGCAGCCAAAGAAATGTAATTAATATGCAGAATGAACTGAACTGAATTTCTGCTTGCCTCAGGAATGCATTGTTACAGGAGTAGCATTTCTGCCAGCAAAAAATGCCCATGGTCCAAGACAAAATTTCCCAAGCACCATCCTTCACCATTACTACCATAACCCAAATAAACAGTTCACAAATAGAGGATCCTTGGAAGCTACCACAGACTGACTAGGACCCTTGGTCCACCTAGCCCAGTATTGTCAACACTGACTGGCAGCAGTGGCTCTCCAGGGTTTCAGGCAGGGGTTTTCCCACCCCCACCTGGAGATGCCAGGGATCAAACCTGGAACCTTCTGCATGCAAAACAGGGGCTCCATCACTGAGCTACGGCCCTTCCCCTAAGCAGATAGTAGTAGTGAACAGAGAGGGCACTATACTGCGGTACCTGTAGAACAGAGAGATCCAGATGACTCAAGCAACTGAGGCAAGCTACGTGCTCATTAACTAAGAATTATCTGCACCTGTATGCCCAGGAGTTTTGGGGGGTTGGGTCAGGTGGAGAAGGGAGAGGGGCCATGGCAGCTAGATCAGTTTCAGGTCAGTCTGTATTATGACTGCGGTGTAGAGATGCCCAGTGTGTCTCACGCACCAGTGCCATCCAAGAAGCCAAGCAGAAACTCGTCAAAGGAACCAGGGTCAGGAAAAAAGTTGGCCATCCTATAGAAGTGATAGTAAGATACAACGACGTCCTTGGGGTTTCTGGCCAGGTAGATCACCTGTGGGAGCAACAGACAGAAAACCCCACTGGTCAACATGACAACCCATCTGGAAAGGACAGCACCTTCCCATTTTCTTTCCCTCCATAAGAAGAGCCTTGCTGGCTGAGACCAAAGACCAATGCTCCAGCTTGTGCTGCAGCCAGGAGTCGCTTTGCCCACTTTGAACAGGCATGCCAGCTGTGTCTGTTCCTGATGAAGTCAGACCTGGCATGGTGAAACAGGCCTTAGTTGCATCTAAATTGGATTATTGCAACATGGGCACTCCCATCAGAGTTTTCAGGCACCGCAATTGATCCAGACTACAGTGGCGAGAATGCAGATGGGCACCCGCAGTGCCTGGAAACAAACTGGGAACCTATGGAGCCCTCGGAGGACAGGTGTGGCAGGATCTCATAAGTGGGTGCCCAGTGGAGGCTGGTGGCTCCGATGTCAGTGGGTGGTGAGTCCACTCCAGGTTTCAGTCCAAGGGCTGCACTGGTTCCCGATTTGTTTCCAGGCACAATTCAACAAGTTGGCAATGACCTTTAATGCCCTAAAATGCTGAGGTCTAGGACACCTTCGGGACCAACTTCTCCCATACCAGACTCTCTGCACCCTAAGATCTGATGGAGATACCCTTCTCTGTGCCCCAACTTTGGTGGAGGCACAGTTGATGGGGACAAGAGAAAGGACCTCCTCTGTGGCTATACTGAAACTGTGGAACTCTTGGCCTCAGGGGTTTGGTTGCCCCCCTCTTTTGATGGTGTTTCACCTCATGGCAAAACCTTCCTATTTTGGCAGGCATTTGTTTTATTGGATAGATAAGTTTTTATTTCTTGCATCTATCTCTATTTTTATTATAATATTTTTAAATTGTGTTTTCTGGTTGGTATGAATCAGGTCCCCCCAAATTTGGGGGCCCAGCAGGCACACTAGGAATCTTGAGAGCATGTCATGGGCATTCTCACAAAATGGCTGCCACAGGGGTGGGGTTGCCCACTTATAAAATGGCTGCTATGGTGAGCATGGCCTACCACAAAACACCCATTTCTCTGGATGAAAACTGATGAGACTAAAAGAAAAGTAAGTTGCCCAAGAATCTAAATACTAGGCAGAGGTGGGGTCTGAGCTCCAAAACATAAAACTACTCTTTTGAACTCACCGTTTCCTGCTCCAGCACCCATTTCACGGAAAGCAGACTGAGGCTTGGCCAAGAAACTGAGTGCCAAGTGCCAATCATCACATACTTGCCCCTACAAAAGACCCATGTGGGGTCCAGAGGTGTTTTTGGAAATAAAGATGCAGCATGCCAGTCTCCCAGTTAATTTTTTTAATTAAAGAACATCAGGAGAGACAGGGAGGCTGAAGGGTGGCAAGGGAGGTGTCTGTGGGGACAGTAGTGCCCATGAGTACCATGTTGGGTACCATGAAATTATTGTTAATGGTCCTGATGAGAGAAATGCATGCCATCTCCAATACCCCCTTCACCAACTTTGGACCTCCACAATTTGAGCAGTTAGGAGCCCCCCCCCCCCCCACAGACACCCTCAGATATCATTGTTTTGGCACAACCCCTGTGAATGTTAATTTTAAGAGACCCCCTGATATCACAAGCAAGCTGGCCAGCTGTGGGACCTCCCTACACCCACCTTGGGTTTAGCTTTACTCAGGGCAGCTGCCAACACCTGCTGAGGCAAGTGAGTGGTGAAGAAGTGGGGCTGATCCCCACCCTGGAAAACGTCTTTGAAGTAGGTGTGCTCCAGCCAGGGTATCCGGGCCCAGTTGGGGATGGTCTTCGCAGGCTCAGGGTCTCCACCGCTGTAGATGAAGGTCAGGATCTCCTGCATCCAGGTGGTCCCTGGAGGGGAGGACTGGGGTGTCAGTGTGGGCAGCGTGGGTCTCCAGGACAGCCGCTCTAACTATGGGCACCATTCGCCTTTGGCAGAAAAAAGTGCATGTGCTTATGGCAGCTTTCCCCAACCTGGTGTCCTCCAGAAGTGTTGGACTACAATTCCCATCATGCCTGGAGTTGCAGACCAACACATTGGGACAACTGACAGCCTGGGACACCTGACTTACAGCATAGGGTGAGGGACCACCAGCAATACCAACAGATTCCAGCCCTATGGAGGAGTGAACACATAACATAGGCAGAAACGTCAGGTGTAATAAATAAACTGTCCAGCTTTTTCAAAGGACTTTGTTCTGAGAATTGGAGTATAACTTAGTCATTTCTTGCAGGCATACAAAATACTCCACGATCTTACAAAGAGGGCTGGTGCCAAGAGCAGGCATGGTGGGGCACCTGCCAAGGCCCCACACCCCAGCAGGGGTCCACTTGCAAAAGCCCCCTGTACTCATTCCTCTTCAGCACTGCAACCTGCTGGCTCCCCTGCCTCTTGCTCCGGCCCAGGCAACGATGGGAAGGAGGAGCAGGAGATGCCGCGGCCTCCTGGCTCCCTGCCTGCCAAGCAAGCAAGTGGCAGCAAGGAGGAGGAAGAGCAAGAGCGGCTGGTGAGAAGGTCGACTCAGTGTGGGAGGCAGCCCACTGTGGGTGTCTTGCCCCAGGGCCACAAAAACCTTTTGTGGCAGGTCCGTGGCAAGACAAGTTGGTTTTTCAAGTCACACACCAGTTTATTCCAGGGGTCATAACCCAAGAAGCCACTGCCTTAAGATGCACATGAGAACTGCCCCAAAGCTGGATCAGACCAAAGGCCTCTGTCGCTGAGCACGTGGCCAACCAGATGTCCCCACAGGAAGCCCACAGCAGGACATGTGCACAATGTCGCCCTTGAGATCCAGCAGCTGCAAAATGTGTGACAGCCCCTGTTCACCTGGGGTGACCTTGCCACAGACCCAGTGTCCCCAGTTCCAAATTCCTCAGCTCAGGATTCCTCCCAAGCAGCTGACAGCGTTAGAGAAGAGCTGCAAAGGAGTGCCTGCTTCTGATGCAAAATGTCCCACCTTCTGTCCTTGGCTTCTCCAAGAAGGTAGGATGGGCAAGGAGGCCAACCCCAGGTAGGGGGAGTTTAACTCATGTCGCCCCCTCTGTCCCCCTGTCTCTGACTTGCATTTCAGTGGAAGGTCTTCTTGGTGCCAAAGAAGGTTTCCCTTGAAGGGCAAATAGCTCTTGTGGCAGGCAACTGACAGGGAGACGGGAGAGTTAAATGTCCCCTTCCCACCCCAACAGCTGAGACTCTGCGTAGGGTTCCGTCCGTCCCCCTCCGCCAGCTACTACTTCTACTACAAAAGGCTGTGCAGGAGAATGGCATTTTGTGCAATTAATGCCTCTTCTAGTCTGGCCTGGACACCCTGGAGCCCTTGCCAAAAGTCAGGCAACAGAGAAGGCTGAGCTAGAGGGGCCAACGGGCCAACCTGACTGAAGGCAGCAACTTCCCGTGAGCTGGAAAATCAGGTCAGCTTCACATTGTGATGTGACTGGCTGCTCTTAAACACAGACTCCTCAGTGGCCATTGTTGCCAGAGTGTCATTCATGGTTGTGGCTTATTTGGCTGGGCTGGTCCTGATATCACATTCCCCTCTGCAGATGTCAGCATGGAACACAGTAGCAAACAAAAAACAAGAACCCAGCTAAGGACGCAAGACACTGCCCTGTGGCAAAACTGAGAGACTGGTTCTGCATACTTTGGGTGGAACTCTTCCGTGCAGCTAGGAAGACAGATGTGTGACACTGGAACCAGCCCATGCCATGGAAGTGAATGCAGCCTAATGCACAGTAAAAGCAAGAGGTGACATGTACTTTCTGTGATATTGTGTGGTCTTACACCTGACGCTACTTACCTTCCTTCCACTCCCCAAAGTTGGCATATCTACCTACCTGGGCTCTTAGGGTGACCAGAGGATAGGGGAACAGGGGTTCTCATGCACCTTTAATTAAGAGCTGTTTAGGAGGCGGAATTTGGGGGTGGGGTGGGAGTGCAGCTTCTTCTCATGAAGCAGGTGAGAAATGATGCATTTGCTGAAAACCCCTCTGCTAAGCAATTGTGCAAAGCACATAATTAATTGCCCTAGCGGCATTCGTTGTCTCCCTTGGTAAGTAAGAGAGATCAGTGCAGGCTTGCAAGGGTCACAATAGGCTGAAGGGGTAGATCTGATCCTACATGTCTGTTGGACCTTGACTATTGCGTTCAGGCTCCAGATAGGTGTTGGTAACATAAGTTTATTAAGCAGGGGCTTATACAAATCCCTGGGAGGGCTCTTAACATAGGCCTGCAAGCCGGGTTTCTCCTAACCCAGGGGAAGAGAGGGAGGGGAGAGTCTGTACTTAAGGGGACAGTAAACAGTTAATTCACTGTTAATTCACTGTGTCTGAAAATTACATAGAGGGCTTTTTCACATGTAACAGTGGCAAATCGTGGGTTAGTTAACCCAAAATTTGTCATGGCACGTGCCTGGTGTGTGCTGCTGCTATTGTGGGTTAAACAAATCACAGTTAATCTAACTACTAATTGTCAGTTAACTGTGGGTCGTTTAACTCACAGTTAACCCATAGTGCCCAGGTTCGGATGTCACAGAGCAACCTCTGATCGGGCTGATAGGAAGTTGCATATTTAAAGAGACAGCAGCACACATGTGGCCCATGTGAACTGGGTCATAAAATTACATAGTTCAAAGAGACCTCCAAGGTCATCTAGTCCAACCCCTTGCTGATGCAGGAAATCCATTGTTACAGCATCCCTGGCTGTAGCTCAGTGCCATAGCTCAGTAGTAGACCCCTTGCTTTGCATGCAGAAGGTCCCAAGTTTGATTCCCAGCATCTTCAGGTAGGGCTGGAAAGAGCCCTGCCTGAAACCCCGGAGAGCCGCTGCTGCCAGTCAGTGTCAACAATACTGGGCTAGATGGACCAAGCGCCTGACTCGGTATAAGGCAGCTTCCTATGTTCGTACCTCTGATAAGTGATCATTCATCCTCTGCTTGAGAACCCCTATGGAAGGGGAGTCCACCAGCCTTCAAGATGATCTATTCTCCTGTTGAACAGATCAGACTATCAGGAAATTCGTCCTAATGTATAGATGAAATCCTCTTCCTTGTAATTCTAACCTCTTGGCTCAGGTTCTACCCTCTGCAGCGAGACAGAGCAAATGTGCTCTACCAGCTACATGGCAGCCCTCCAAATGTTCGAAGTTAGCTATTATACCATCTCTTGGCAGACCGCGTGAGCCTCCAGTGCAGTGCCAGGGGCCTCCAGGTCTGCCTCTCCCCAGCCTCTTTTGGACTGGATACTTAGCAGAGGGTTTCTCTTGTGCTGGTGAAGATGACTCCAAGCATGGTGCAGTACAAGAAGCGGCACGTGCACACCACTCTTTTCTCAGCCTGCTTTTTCAGTTGGCTATGTGCATTTGTGTTTGGGGGGGATCTTCTCGGGTTCTGCAGCCCTGGCAGGTCCAGACAGCTGGCAGGGGACAGGGCAAAACTCAAACTGAAGCAATGCCATTTGTCCAGCTAGTTCAAGATATTTGGCTACCGCAAGGTACACCGCAGAATTTGTAGCCATTTCCCAGAAGGTGCAAGGGCACTACCCTTGGATGGCATGCCCTGATCCAATGGCTCAGCGAGAGATGTTCCCATGTTTCCACTGGCAGCTGCTCTGGCAATCCTCTGTTTCCCAGCCTGTGCCTGTGTGCTAAGCTCGTGCCGTGGCAGCCCACCCAGCTACCCCAGTTTGAGCTCTGGGACTAATGAAGCCCCATAGTCAGAGAGTGCAGTTCTGTCCCTTCAGACGCTGAGTTTGGAACTGCAGCACCTGGAGGGTGCAGAGAGACATTTGCATGGCAGGACCACTGTGGAAACACACTAAAGGCTTTTCTACACAAGGCATTTATCCTGCACTTGTCATTCCCTACCCATGGTTATTTATGGGTTCTTTAGGTGACTACAGGACCTTCCATGGGTTTTGGTTCTAGGTCTAATGAGCATTTTCAGCAATAATTTTTAGAGCAGGGGAAATGCAGCAATTGTGAAAGCAAAATAAACCACTTTTTCACTCGTGAATTTCAGCTATTCTGCTTTATCGATTCCACACTTAAAAAAAGATATTGCAGAGCTGGAAAAAGTGCAGAAAAGGGCAACTACAATGATCAAGGGGTGGAGCAGCTCCCCTGTGCAGGAAGGTTACAACAGCTGGGATTGTTTCACTTGGGAAAAAGGAGGGTAAGGGGGACACGAGAGAGGTCTACGAAAATATGCATGGTGTGGAGAATGCAGACAGGGAGACATTTTCTCCCTCTCTCATAAAACTAGAACTTGGGACCGGCCCAAGAAGCTAATTGGTGGGTGATTCAGGAGAGATAAAAGGAAGTTCTTCTTCACACAGCACATAGGCAAACTATGGAATTCGCTACCACAGGATGAAGGGATGGCCACAAATTTGGATGGCTAAGCAAGTATTAACTTTTATTGAAAGCCACTGGCGGGATGTATGTGTATGCTGAGGTAACAGTGGATTTGAAATCCTATGTATTATGCTTTATCTCATTGTATTGGTTATTGTTATTTTCTTGCTTTGTCTTTTTGCTTAGTATGTAGCCTAGCAAGCTAATGATATATGATGTGTTTTAATTGTTTAATGAAAAACTGCATATGGAATCTGAAAATTCAAAGGGTGGCGTGTATTGGATTTGGTTGACCAAAAGCTTTGGACTGGCCAAAGCTGCTGTCATGTGCCTTGTTTACTTGCTTGTATAAATACCAAAGTCGCCTATTGTTCTGAGTCCAGTCCTGAGGGGCCACATTGACAACTCCTGACTGCACCACCCCTTGGTGTTCTGCTAATAAACATCCGCTCAGACAAAACTCGGTGTCTGTTCTCTGGCTGAGCCTGGCAGAGGCGTGACAATCTGCAACAACGCTTTCTGGGCAGTTATCAAAAGTTAAACCATAAAAGAAAACAACGCGCTAAAAGTAGTATCAAACTTTTAAACGTTGAAAACTACAATAGAAAGCCAAAGTCTAAAAAAAACAGAACACATTAAAAAAAACAAAAACTGAAGAACCAAAATACCTGGGGGAATAAAAAGACCTTCCCCTGGCACCCCAAAGACCGCGGCATGAGTGCCAGGCGAGCCCCTCCGGGAAGCTGCCGCCACCGCAGCATTTTCAGGGGGCTGAGCGTGTTTTGAGAGCGGCTTTGCTTCCCGGGGCACGCACGCTCCGTTGGCAGGCCAGCTGCCACCCTGGCGGGGCTGCGGCTCCAGCGCCTGCTTTGCGGACAGAAGGCCCCAAATTCAGTCCCCGCGTCTCTGGGGCACCCCTGGAGAGCCACTGCTGCCAGTCAGTGCCGGCAGCACTGGGCTATATGAACCCGCGGCCTGACTCGGAATGAGGCAGCTGCCTGTACTTCTTTAGCCAATGCGGTTTTGCGGCCTTTTAAAACAACACAAAGCCCGGGGAAAAGGCGAACCAATCTTCGGAGAACCAAAATTGGAAGGCGCATCCTGTGTTGCATCAAGCGGTGCCTCTTTCGAACAGACGTCGGTTTTCCTTTGGCAAAGCAAAAGCCCGACGCTCATCCGCAGAGCCCCCCGCCCCCCCGGCCCCGGCAACTCTTACCTGACTTGGGGTAGGTGACGAGGAGGACATCCGAGCTGCGGAACTGGAAGGCGCGGGCGGACTCCAGGGACGCCTGCGTGTGGAGGTGGCCGGGCAAGCGGATGCCCGCAAAGCTCTCGCTCACGTCCAGCCGAGACATTCCGCCGAGCTGGCTGGGCGCGCGGCCGCGGGGCTGAGCCCCGCTCCGGCGGCAGGGGGGGCCCGCCGGAGGGGCGGAGCGGCCGGAGACGCCGCGCCTCCTCCCGCCCCGCGCGGCGCCCTCCCGCCTGAAGTGCGGCGGGCCGAGAAGGGCCCGGGCCCGGGCGCGAGGGCGAGCCGCGCTGGCTGCAGACGGCGACGGCGAAGCTGGAGCCCGCGGCCTCGGCGCCCGGCTGCGTCGGGGCGGGGGCTTCAGGCAAGGCCCTTGCCGCCCGTGGCGCTGCCTCGTTCACGGAGCTCGGCGGGGCGCGGGCCGGACATCGTCGCCCGCCGCTCGTGGCCTCCCGGAGCGCGTCGGCCGCCTCGCCCGTGCCGGAGAAAACTTCGCAGCTTATCCCGAGCATTCGCATCTCTACTCAACGGAAGCAGAAGGCAGAGACGAGCGCGCGGAGACCCCCGCCAATGCTGCACGGAGGCTCCCTCCGCGTGCGCCTCGAACAACTGCTGAGTACCGGGCGTGACGAGGCGCAACTTTCGCCAACGCTGACCGGACACAGACCATCGCGGAGGCGGGATGAGTCGCGTAACGCGTGCGCCGCGGTTGCCGGCGCGATGAGCAGGCTGGCTGTTCTGGCTTCAGCCAGCTCTTCAGGGGGCCTCGAAACCCGGGGCCTGGAGTTTCCCCCTGTAGCCCGGCACGTCCTTTCACCCGGGCACGCAGCCTGCCTGCTTCTGCTTGCCGGCCTTTGGTGCACCAAGGTGAGCGAAAGGCAGGGCCAGCCTGAGCACCAGTCTGGCGAATGGCTGTCGGGATTTGCTTCCACACCAGCATTAGCGGCAGCCGCTCTTCCCCCTGTCCCCTTTCTCCTTATGGCTCCCAGCTGCTCGCCTGACAGTCCAAGAACCAGAGAGCCAGCAGGCCGCAGCATCCCCTGCTCCTGCTCCTCGCCACCACATCTGTCTGAGCCGCGGGAGAGGCAGGTGAACAAGCCAGGGGCAATGGGGAAGAGGAGGAACAAGTCCGGGGGCCGTTGTCCGTGGGCCCCGGCTGGGGGGTGGGCTCTCAACTCTTGATCATCTGCTCACCACACTCTCATTTTCTTCATCGCTTCTTCTGCCTTTTTCCTTAGCACAGAAAATCCAAGGGAAAGGCAGACTAGCTGCATCATGTCTTCAGACACTAGGAGCTGCTTGGAAGCACTTTTCAATCTTAAGATGCCACAAGACCTTTTGCTGTTCAAACAGCTGGCTGCAGGGGCTTCCTGCCTCAGGCAGAGCAACAAATGGCACACGCACGCCCAGGTGCTTGATACCTACAGCCAGCCCAGTTATTTTTGGCACCTGAGGCAGAAAATCCCACAAGCACTTCTCCCTGGCAACGCAGATACAGCCATAATAAATTAAGGGCACAATCCTATGGTGATGATTGTAAGCCTCAGAGGCTTATGGTCATCCTATGCAGGGTGGGAAGAGTGGCGGAGGCCATCTTCAGTCTGCATTTTCACTAGATGGGCTTTTTTGCCCATCTAGTGAAAGCTCCTCAGAGTGCAAGGGAAGGAGACTGGGGCGGGGGGGCTGAAGACAGCATGTATCCTGGCCTCTCTGGCCTCTTCCCCTCCCTGGCCACCAGAACGCCCCCTTCCCTCATCCTCCAAGGTTGACTTCCTGATCTCAGAAAGCAGCTGGCACCGCTGCAAGGGGGAGGGGCTTGGAGCTCCGATTCTCAGCTCTGAGGTCAGAGCGCTGTCTCCAGCCTTGGATCTGGGGATCTGTACTATCCTCAGACGCCATCGGGTGGTTCCTTAAATAACTAAGAATGTGCTGCTCTTTCACCCCAGATCAGCTTCCTGAGGTGGCTGCCTCACTCCGCCTAATGGTAGAGCCAGCTGTTGGCATGGGGTAGTAAGGGCGCTACGTAAGTAAGTAGCCTGTGCCTCTGCGAGTTAATTTAGGGTGTAATCCTATGCATGTTTCAATGGGAGAAAAAGTCCCACAATGCCCAGCATCCCTTCAGCCAGCCATGCTGGAAATTGCAGGGCTTTTTTCCTGCCTAAACATGCATAAGATTGTGCCCTCAAGAACGTGAAGTCTGTGTTTTCTCAGCATTATATGACCATCCTGCAAAGTGCTCCACATGTTGTCCAGGACTAGCACTATGGAGGGGGGGAGCAGGGCCAAAGGTCAATTATATACTTAAAAGCAAACAAGCAAAACTGCTGTGCCAGGCACTTTACCTGGGCATACATGCACATGCACGCACTCACAGACGTGTGCACACACACAGACCCCTAGCCTATTTTCTTACACTGTGGATGTGAGCACAACTAGCAAATCATAAGCTCAATTTTTAAAATTGATGGTTTGAAATGTGTGCACAGTCACTGGGTTCTGACAATGGAAATGGGGTCAGAGAAGCGGATTTGGGGGAAGAGTTGACAGACTTCATTATGCCCACAAATGTACAAGAGAAAAACCACATCACAGCATAAAGGCCTTTTTCATGCAGTTAGTGCCTTTTTCACAGATATGCTATTGGAATGGAAAAACCCGATCACCCTTTCATATTAGCAGTTTGAGAATCAACCACTCATCAGAAATCGATGGATGGAGATATGGGTGTTGCTAGGAATGGGCCCGTGATGCTCAGCCCTGAATCAGTTTCCCACGGCCCAGATCTATTCTGCAGAAACCATGGAAGGTTTTTTTCTCAGCTCAATTGCCCTGCAGGGGCAATTTTCAAAGAGGAATGCAGCTGGGGAGGGAAGGCTTTACTCCCCCACTGCTTTCCACATGCTGCAGCACTCTCCAACTCTCACATCCACACATGGCAATAAGCTGGTGGCTCTGATTTCATTGGGGCTGTGAATCCATTCCAGGTTTCAGTCAGAACCAGCCAGAACTCTAAAGGAGCTATACAAGGTACTGAACCTATTTGGGGGTGGGGCTCAGCACCTTGGATAACTCGTTTAGAATTCTGGCTGGTTCTGACTGAAACTTGGAGAGGATTTACAGCCCCACTGAAATTAGAACCACCAGACTCCACTAGAAACAAATCTTTCTGTTGGTGGCAATGGGAGATTTTTCCCTCTGCACTTAGGTTCCCAGCAGGTGTGCTGGGGAGGGATTTTCTCCCTCCACAGGGCAGTTAAGATTAGGGAAAAAAACACCACCTATCAATATTAATGGAAAGACTATCACTAAATCATTTAAATGCCTAGCAAGGCCTCTGGATGGAGAAAAGATTTGTGAACTAAGATTATGCATAAGCTAATTTAGGTCACAATCCTATGTGGGTTTAGACAGAAAAAAGTCCTACAACTCCCAGCATTCCCCAGCCAGCCATGCTGACTAGGGCATGCTGCTGGTTGTCGGGCCTTTTTCTGTCTAAACATGCATAGAGTTGTGCCTTAGAAGGCAGGCAACGCAGCTCAGAATAGCAATTCAGTGGCCATCCTGCCCCCTATTTATATCTTACGCTGAAGCCATTTGCCAAATGAACATACACCTCCTAAATACAAATGTGTCTATTTTTAATCTCTCTATTAGTCTTTAAGGTGCCACAAGACTGTTATTTTTAATCTATTATGGTTACTATAATGCACCTATTCTTTTCTTTGTTCCTCTACCCACAGATCTCACGTAACTGATAATGCTTTAATGCAAACAACACATTTTCTTATTATGCAGTCCATATTGTTGTGTGTGTTATTTTTATACTTATAGGTGTATGTTTGTAATTGTATGTTTTCTTCTTGGTCATAAGCTTTCATCTTTTGGGAGGGAAAAATCTATTTATTTATTCGAGTTATGAGTCAACCTATAGCAAAGCTCTCAAGGAGACATACATAATAAAAACAAATACAATAAAACTGATGATAAAACATATTAAATATTTTTAATGTTCTAAAAGCAGCAACAATATTTTAACATTAGTTTAAGAGAAGATATTAATATCCAAGCAGCTAAAACATGGGGAAAGACTATTTTAAAATGCAGCATTAAACACAGCATTGAAAATAAAACAAGCAGCACTTTGAAACTCTTTTTAAAGGGCTGGGAGAATAAAAAGGTATTTTCCTGGTCCCAAAAAGTAATCAAAGTAGGCACCAGGTGCACCTGTCTGAAGAGGGCATTCTGGGCCACCACAGGAGAAGGCTCACTCACAAGCAGCCACCCATCAAATCTCAGTGTAGGGGCACTCAGAGCAGGGCCTCAGATGATGATCTCAGGGCACGGGCAGGAACATATGGGAAGAGATGGTCCCCAGATCGTGAAGGGTTTTATAGATTAATACCAGTACCTTGAATTGAGCCTGGAAATGAGCTGGGAGCCAGTGAAGATACTGGAGTAGTATGGTCATAACACCCAGTTCCAGTCAGTACCTTAGCTGCCATGTTTTGTATTAACTGAAGGCTCTGGATTGTCTTCTAGGGCAGCCCCACAAGCAATGCATTGTAGTAACCTAACCAGTCAGTTACCATGGATCACTGAAGCCAGGCTATTTCTATCCAGGTGGGGTCATGGGCTCACCAGCCTAACATGGTAAAACGCACTCTGTGCCACTTGTGCCTCCAGTGACACAGTTGGATCTACAAGCACGCCCAAGCTCCAAATTTGATCTTTCAGGGGGAGAGAAATCCCTCCCAGAACAAGTTGACCACCACTTACCCGGACAGACAAACTACCCACCAGCAGTACCTCCATCTTGTCTGGATTGAGCTTCAGATCATTAGCCCTCACCCTGTCCATTACTACGGCTGGTGACTAAGCACTTTCACAGCCTCACCTGGATCTCATGAGGAAGAGAGAGAGAGCTGTGTGTTATCAGCATGCTGATAACATGGTACTCTGAATCTCCAAATGTCCTCACTCAGCAGTTTGACGTTGATGTTAAAAAGCGGAGGGGGGGGGGAGAGACAAGTTGGAACCTGATGGGAACACAAAACATAAATGCCATTGAGTCAAGGAGAAATCCCCAAGCACCACCTTCTGGAAACAGCCATCCAAGTCTGAGTGAAACCACCACAAAACCATACCACCCATATCCACCTCAGATAGCTTCTCCAGAAGGATACCATGGGAATCGAAAGAGCAGAAATGAAGAGAGAAAGAGCATCATGAATGACAGTGAAGAAGGGGGAGACAAGCCATGGTGCTCAAGAAAACAAAATTTATTGCACTCAACACGTTTTGGAATGCTTCCTCAGGAGCTCATACAAGCCGTTTGATCTCTTGCTCTGAAATACACGGCTGTTCTTACTTCTGGATACTTGCAAACAATATAGTTGAAGTCTATTGCTCTCACTAACGTCTTCTTATCGACTTTTTCCACACCATGCATAATTTTGTACATCTCTGTCATTTCTCCCCATAGTTGCCTTTTTGCTAAGCAAAACAGCACTAGACGTTGTAACCTTTCCTCACAGGGAAGTTGCTCCTGCCCCTTAGTAATTTTGGTTGCCCTCTTCCAACCTGACAATATCCTTTTAAGGTGCAGTGCCCAGAACTGTACACAGCATTGCAAGTGTGGTCACACCATAGCTTGTATACAGGCAGTATGATCTTGGCAGTCTGTTTCCCACCTCCCAGCTAAGCAGAGAAGGGAAAAGCAAGTTGCTCCAGCTGGTCCAGGGACTACAGAAGCAAGCAAGCTCCCAGAGAGTGAGCGACCAGAACGAGTGAACAGGGGAGCAAACAGGAGTTGGCCAGGGGAGTTGCAGTGGTAGAAGAGACAAAGGAGACAAAGGAGACAGAGGCTAAGAGTAGGACTCTGCTTTTAACCTCTACTGAGTTCTATGATTTTTTATTCCTTTCCTAATTATGCCTAACATGGAATTTGCCTTTTTCACACCAGCCACACACTGGGTGGATATTTTCATCGAGCTGTCCACTACAACCTCTTTGTTCATCAGTCATAGCCAGCTCAGATCCCATCAGCATATGCATGAAGTTGGGAATTCTTTTGACCCAGTGTGCGTCACTTTGAATGTGCTTACATTTTTGCTCAGGCAGGATTGGTGTCCCTTTTGCTGGCAACCTCTACACAGCCTCTCTCCCCAACCACACCTCAAAAATTAGCTTACAGCTGCTATCAAGGCTGCTTATCTGCCCATGATGATATGCTGGGTGAGGACATACATCAAAGTGCAACCTTCATGTCTCTTGGCTGAATGAGACAGTATGTCCAAATGAAGTCCTCTCCTACTGATAGAACAGGACAGACCAATTAATATGGCAAGCCAAGGGGAGGAGTTGCTGGCATTTCACATGTCAGCAAGGTTATGCTCAAAATCCTACCAGCTAGGCTTCAGCAGTATGTGAACCAAGAACTACCAGACGTACAAGCTGGGTTTCAAAGAGGCAGAGGAACTAGAGATCAAACCACCAACATTCGCTGGATCATGGAGAAAGCAAGAGAATTCCAGAAAAACGTCTATTTCTGCTTCATTGACTACGCTAAAGCCTTTGATTGTGTGAATCACAACAAACTGTGGCAAATTCTTAAAGTGATGGGAGTACCAGACCACCTTACCTGTCTCCTGAGAAACCTGCACGAGGGTCAAGAAGCAACAGTAAGAACCGGACATGGAACAACTGATTGGTTCAAAATTGGGAAAGGAGTATGATAAGGCTGCATATTGTCGCCCTGTTTATTTAACTTATATGCAGAGTACATCATGAGAAACGCCAGGTTGGATGAATCACAGGTCAGAATTAAGATTTCTGGGAGAATTATCAACAACCTCAGATACGCAGACGATACCACCTGAATGGCAGAAAGCGAAGAGGATCTCAAGAGCCTCTTGTTGAGGGTGAAAGTGGAGAGTGCAAAAGCTGGTTTGAAACTCAACATTAAAAAAAACGAAGATCATGGCATTTGGCCCCATCACTTCCTGGCATATAGAAGGGGAAGAAATGGAAGCAGTGACAGATTTTATTTTCTTGGGCTCCAAGATCACCGCAGACGGTGACTGTAGCCATGAAATTAAAAGACGCTTGCTCCTTGGGACGAAAGCTATGGCACACCTAGACAGCATAGTAAGAAGCAGAGACATCACCTTGCCGACAAAGGTCCATCTAATCAAAGCTATGGTTTTCCCAGTAGCAACATATGGCTGTGAGAGCTGGACTATAAGGAAGGCTGAGCGCCGAAGAATCAATGCTTTCGAACTGCGGTGCTGGAGAAGACTGTTACGAGTCCCCTGGACTGCAAGGAGGTCAAATCAGTCCATCCTAAAGGAAATCAACCCTGAGTGCTCATTGGAAGGACAGATACTGAAGCTGAAGCTCAAATATTTTGGCCACCTAATGCGAAGAGAAAAGTCACTGGAAAAGACCCTGATGCTGGGAAAGATTGAAGGCAAAAGGAGAAGGGGACGGCAGAGGATGAGATAGCTAGATAGCATCACCGACGCAATGAATAACACCTCATTACTTTGAATGAGTTCAAATCTCCAGGGCCAGATGAACTGCATCCTAGAGTCATAAAGGAACTGGCAGAAGAACTCTCAGAACCGCTGTCTATTCTCTTTGAGAAATCATGGAGGACGGGGGAAGTGCCAGATGACTGGAGGAGGGCTAACGTTGTCCCTATCTTCAAAAAGGGTAAAAAGGAGGAACCTGGGAACTACAGACCAGTCAGTCTGACATCAATCCCTGGGAAAATTCTGGAGCAGATCATAAAGCAATCCATCTGGAAGCACCTTGACAACAATGCCGTGATTACTCGAAGCCAACATGGATTTGTCAAAAACAAGTCCTGCCAGACAAATCTGATCTCATTTTTTGATCAAGTAACCTCCCTTGTAGACCGTGGGAATGCTGTAGACATCATATACCTCGACTTCAGCAAAGCTTTCGACAAAGTGCCCCATGATATCCTGATGAGCAAACTAGCTCAAAGTGGGCTAGATGAAACAACGATCCAGTGGATCCACAGTTGGCTACAGAATCGGACTCAAAGAGTGCTTATCAATGGGACCTTAAATTGGGGAGAGGTAACGAGTGGGGTACCGCAGGGCTCAGTCCTGGGCCCAGTGCTCTTCAACATTTTTATTAATGACTTGGAGGAGGAGGTGCAGGGAATGCTGATCAAATTTGCAGATGACACAAAATTGGGCGGGATAGCTAATACTTTGGAAGACAGAAACAAAATTCAAAGTGATCTGGATAGACTGGAGCGCTGGGCAGAAAACAACAGAATGACATTTAATAGGGACAAATGCCAAGTTCTGCACCTAGGAAAAAGAAACCAAATGCACAGTTACAAGATGGGGGATACGTGGCTCAACAACACGACAAGCGAGAAGGATCTTGGAATTGTTGTCGATCACAAGCTGAATATGAGCCAACAATGTTGGTATTTGGGGTGGGTTAGGGTATTTAAAAAAAAATTTTATGGTAAAATTTTATTGTTGTAAATTGTTTTATGGTGTGTTGTACATCGCCCAGAGTGGCTGGGTGACCAGCCAGATGGGCGATTAATAAATTTAATAATAAATAAAATAAAATAAACAATGTGATGTGGCTGCAAAAAAGGCAAATGCTATTTTGGGCTGCATTCATAGAAGCATAGCTTCCAAATCCCGGGAAGTACTAGTTCCCTTCTACTCAGCACTGGTTAGGCCTCATCTGGAGTACTGTGTCCAGTTCTGGGCACCACACTTTAAGAAGGATGCAGACAAACTGGAGAGGGTTCAGAGGAGGGCAACAAAGATGATCAGGGGACTGGAAACAAAGCCCTATGAAGAGAGACTGAAAGAACTGGGCATGTTTAGCCTTGAGAAGAGAAGACTGAGGGGAGATATGATAGCACTCTTCAAGTACTTGAAAAGTTGTCACAGAGAAGAAGGCCAGGATCTCTTCTCGAGCATCCCAGAGTGCAGGACACGGAATAATGGGCTCAAGTGACAGGAAGCCAGATTCCGGCTGAACATCAGGAAAAACTTCCTGACTGTAAGAGCAATACGACAATGGAACATATTACCTGGGGAGGTGGTGGGCTCTCCCACACTGGAGGCCTTCAAGATGAGGCTGGACAGCCATTTGTCAGGGATGCTCTGACTTGGATTCCTGCATTGAGCAGGGGGTTGGACTCGATGGCCTTGTAGGCCCCTTCCAACCCTACTATTCTATGATTCTATGAATATGGACTTGAGCACACTCCGGGAGAGAGCGCAGGACAGGAAGGCCTGGCGTGCTATGGTCCATGGGGTCACGAAGAGTCGGACACGACTGAATGACTGAACAACAACAAGGGGTGGAGACAGTCCTTCACATACCCTGCTCCTAAGTCTTGTAGGGCTCTAAAGATGATAACCAACACTTTGTTCCCAGAAACAAACTTCCAGGCAGTGCAGCTAGTATAAACGAGGACACGCATGTCCCCCAAACCTGGCACTGGTTAAGAGCCTTTCCCAGGCATATTTAACTAGCTGAAGTTTCTGGATGCTCTTTAGAGGCAGCCCCACATAGAGGCTCTTTAGAGGCAGCCCCACACAGAGTGGGTGACAGTCATCCACTCCAACTGAGGTTTGTGTGACTCTGGACAGGACTGCCTTCTCCAAGAACTGGTGCAGCTGTTCAGGAGTGCCTTTCCACAACACCACTCCCTGATCAGGGAACAAACTTCAACTTTAAAGGGAGCAGAACTTCATCCAAAGCATGCTGATTCCCAATCTGCCCCAAGAACATTAGTTATTGGATGGATTAGAAATGTAATAAACAAACAAACAAATTATAAATAATAAATCACAGGTTCTCCAGCTAACCAGTCTTTCTGACTTCAAACAAGCAGATATAGGTTAACCTGTCCCTGTCTGGTCTTCTATTTATAGACTAAAGGAGGTGACCATGGGAAAAAAGGTCTAGTCTGGTATCTGCATCATTTAGATTAGACAGGTCGGACCTTTCTAAAGAAATGGTTGCCACTCTGGGATCTTTAAGCCCATCAGAGCAAATGCTAGAAAGACATGAAACAAGTGTCAGTATTGATAAGATTTATCAGGGAGGTTTCCCAGGAAATCCCTTTCCACCTTGCCTCCCTTCAGTTAAATGTCAAAAGCCTGTGGAACAGTGCCAGATTTAGGAACAAGCCAAGTAAGCCACGGCTTAGGGACTCATATTATGAGGGGCCCCTAATATGTTGGAGATAACTAAGAAGTTTTATTATAATTGAAATCACTTTGGCTTAAATAACCTTTCATATAAAATCCACCACCAAAATTCTGAAACCTGACCTCCCAATCCCATCAACTTCCCTTCCAGGGCTGCTGGACTACTCCCATCATCCACAGGTTGCTCAGCCTCACCTCAGACCTCAGAGGAGACCATGGGAGCCAGCCTGCCAACACATTCTAAAGTCCCGTTACACACCAGGCATCATCTCTGCTAATCCCTCCCAGGCGCTTTCCCACCCCCAGACCTCCATTTTCCACCACAAAAGCCTGTAGCCAGCCTCAATTTTCTGGCGGGGATGACAAAAATATAGGGGGGTGTTGTGCTGTAGGAATTGCAAACTACCAGAGATAAGGCCTTGAAGCTTCTTTATTTCAGAAGCTTAGCAAAACTGAAATTTATTTAATTACAGCTATAGAGAAGGGATCTTATGGTCAAGAGAGTACTCAAATCATTCTTGGGTCCAGAATCCACAGTACCAAAACATCTCTCTGGCACTAGGTGAGAAGCACATGCAAAAGCTACTTCAGCTACAGCTATGGGTTATAATTCAGTTATGGATGCTTTTACTCATATCCACACGAATGACCTTGAAAAAGGTTATACAAGAAGAGAAGATGGCATTCTTCTGGAGAAAACGGAAGAATTAGAATCATAGAATTATAGAATCATAGAACAGTAGGGTTGGAAGGGGCCTACAAGGCCATCGAGTCCAACCCCCTGCTCAATGCAGGAATCCAAGTCAGAGCATCCCTGACAGATGGCTGTCCAGCCTCATCTTGAATAGGGAAGGCAGAGAATTCCGCCATGGATTCCAGTGAGGCCGGATTCTTTAGAATCCGGTCCCCTGGAATCCATGGCGGAACGGCCTCTTGCCCACCCCCGCAGAATCCCCCGGGACAGAACTTACCTGTGGCGGATGCGGCAGATGTGGCGGCAGCGGTTCCAGCGGTGGCTCCGGCAGCGGCAGCTCTGGTGGCTGGTCTCCTGGCCGGCCGTGGCCGGGCTGCTGCGGCCGCCATTGGCGTCCTTGCAGCTGTGATAGGCTACGTAAGAATTTACGTAGCCTATCACGGCTAATCCCCCCCCCAAAAAAACCCAGTGTACGCAAATGGCGGCGGCTACGGCGGCCGCCATTTGCGTTCCCTATTTTTCACCGTTCTAGCCTACATAAATATTTACGTAGGCTATTACGGTGGAAAAAAAAAAAGGAACATAACAGTCCCCATAGCCATACCCCCAAGGAGAGCCCCAAATTGCAGCTGTGTGGATGCATATCAACAAAGCAGTTCTAACAGTGTTCAGCTCCACCACCAGCAGGTCTTTTGTAAAGCCAATGGGTCTGAAATGCCCGTTCAAGACCAACCCAGCCCAGAATACTTTGCATTACAACAGGGAACATTGTACATATTGTTACTGGGAATCTCCATTTCCCCGCAGCTACTGTGAGGACTGCAGCTAAGCTCAGGGGGAACAGGGAAGTCCAGAGGGGTGGCAGATGAGGTCCAGATCCCTGCTGATAAAACAGCGCCAGCACTGCATCCCTGCAAGCCCTGGCCCCACTGCACCACTACCCGAGGGCAGCAGCAGGATGGCCAGATGTCCTACTTTACAGGGGATAGTCCTCTGTGTGAAGAGCTGTCAGAGGACAGTCCAGAGGAACAGTCCAGAGGAACATTTGAAGATGTCCTCTGTTGAATGGCTGAAAGCCAAAGAGCCACAGGAAGGGAGAGCCACAGGGGCCTTGAAGTTGCCCATCCACTGAGAGCCACTGGACAGCCGACGGAGCAGCCCCACAGGTCACCTGGTCAGCCTTCTCCACTAGGTGAGATGTATTGCATTTTTTGGCAGAACAGTGAGAACCTAGCAAGGGCTGAGCTATGCAGAACCCTCGCTGAAGGAGCACGCTTTACTCTGGATAAATCACACCGGGGACTCCGGGTCAAAGGAATAAGAACCCTTGCATTGTATTGCGGGAAAGGCATGTTGTATAGGAGGGTCCCCCACTCAAGATGAAGGGAGACCCAAAGAGATGTCTCCTCTCTGAGAGGCAAGAGCATGAAGGAGGAGGAAGTGAGGTCAGCAACCCTAAGGTTATCCGTCTGCCGTGGGAAGGAAGGTCAGCACAGATCAGAGGATAATCTCGGAAGCTTGGAGTTCCTCTCTCTCTCTTCACTTTCCATGCCGACCTTTTCTTCTCTTTTGGAGTTAACCGAGTTGCACGCGCACTCCCAACAGTATCTCTATTTAAATTATAGTTATTATTTCTACATCTGCATTGTTACATATGAACTAGCATATGCAAACATTATGCAAACCGGTGTCCTCTTTCACCCTCTTTTTTTTGGCAATGCGGAAATGGCCCCCCTACTGCTGCAGGCACAGGAGGGGGAGAACCACATTCTGTAGCAGGCAGTGCAACCATGTCAGAGCATCTCCAGAAGGCAGCAAGCTGGATTCCAGGAGCGCTTCTCCACAGGCACACTTGTGCCTCTCACCAAAAAAGCGGTTTCCACACACCCCGCTAAGGCCGAGTCTGAACAGGCGCAGATTGAAGCCAGCTGTTTGCGGTTGTTCCGTGGCTCCTCCTAAGCAGTTATTTATTGACTTTGGAGGGGTATGTTCACCTCTTATATAGCATCTGCGTTGCTGTTTGTGTTCACAGGAATAATCTAAGGAAACAATCGCTCTCCACACCAAAAGGAGGCTCCTTGGAATTCCACTGGGGCTTGTCAGTCCACTGCAGGGAAAGCGTGAGGGTCCTCGAGGAAGCCTCAGCCGAGGAAGCAGAGCCCCCTGGCCAGACCACCACTCTCCAGGATGCCTTTGCTGGCTGCCAGCCTGTTGCTGTCCTGCCTCTCCTGCTGCTCGGCAGAGCCACTTCGGCTGCAGGCAGAGAGAATCATGAACACGACACCTGTGATAGATGGGTAAGGCCTCCGCTTCCTTTCTATGCTTTCCCCCTGCAGTGGAGGGTCAGGAAGAAGCCTGCAGTGCTTCTGGCCGCTAGTAGGTGCTCCCGCCATCATCGCAAGATTTGCCCCTTTGCCACAGGGACCCCCCACAGCATGGACCTGGCTGGGTCACCCTGGGCTCATCCAGGAAGCAGCTGTCCACACGGCCAGCCGGCTTGCTGGGTGTGGGCAGCCAGTGCCATACAGCTGGGCCCATGCAAACAGGGCTGACCCGACTCACATCCGTGCGGCGCCTTTAAGGAGGACCTTGCAGCATTGCAGGGCTGGGTCATACATTGTTCTCAGAGACGGGGGAAAATATATTGCGAGGAAAGCAGAAGAGCCAGATGAACAGGAGTGCCCTGAACAGGGCAGCAGTTTCCAGAAGGGGACATAGGGAGAGCCCTGCTGGATCAGACCCAGGGTCCATCTAGTCCAGCATTCGGTTCCCACAGTGGCCAACCAGCCATCAGCTGGGAACCCACAAGCAGGGCATGAGTGCAACAGCACCCTCCCACCCATGGTCCCCAGCAACTGGTGTACGCAGGCTCACAGCGTCCGGTACTGGGCCATCAGGACTAGTAGCCATTGGTAGCGTTGATCAAACGTTCCCCACCAGGCACTGAGCATTCCCCTGCTGCTCCGGAGGCATGCGCTGATGGCTGCCCAGGCAAGCCCATGCTTAGAGCACATTTGCAGGCAGCCACACCTACATCCCTGTGTAGGAACAGTGTGGATCACTCACATTCCCTTTCTTATCAGGAAAATGCTCATTGAGTTAATCAGTAGTGGGGGTTATTGCCCTGGGTGTCATCCAACCCTTGCACATCTGCCCGGAGCCTCCGGAATGAGGGCTGCAACTCAAGGGGAGATGCTGGCTGGCCTTGGGAGAGGGCCAGGCCCTGACACCTCGCCCACAGTGGTGCGGCTGCGTCATTTCAGACCCTGGACTCGCTGGATAAAAGGAAGAGATGCTCTGCGCATGGGCTGATCTGCATCGTAAACTCCCTTAAATCATTTAGACCATCACGACTACAGCAGGGCCGCATCAAAGGTCGGCTTGGTGGGGCAGCTGCCAGGGCCCACACCCCCGCAGCGGCCCACTGGCAAGAGCCCCGTGGACTCGCTCCTGCTCCTCCCCACTGCAACCTGCTCGTTCACCGGACTCTCGCTCTGGCCCAGCCGCGGGGGTGGGGTGAGGAGGAGCAGCAGACGCCAGGGCCTGCTTGCTCACTGACTCTCTGCCCTGCAGACAAACTGAGAAAGGGGAGAGGAGCAAAAGCAGTGGTGACAATGAAAATAGACTCACCGAGGGAGGGGGGCCACTGAGGGTGCCTTGCCCAAGGGCCCTCAGAAACCTGGAGCCGGCACTGACTATGAGAACAATATGGAGTTTACCAGCCCAGGTGCTGACCTGTTTGCCACTGTCCCCATCATCTGCTGAGCTCTGGGAGGTCATCTGAGGCTCCCCCCCCCATGGCTGCAGGGTTCTGGACGTGGGCCCCAAAGTCCAGTGCTGGCTGCACCATTGCCTATCAGAGCAAGTCCTCATGCAGAAGGAGGAAAGGAGGGTGGTAAAGTCTCAGGGGCCTTCCTTAGTTGCCTTTTCATTTCAGAAATTCTGGCATTGAGGTCAGATTTCTGCTGAGCCTGTTGTTACAGTTTAAAACACAGACCTATTGGCAAAGTGCCTCTGAGGACACAGAGAATGCATTTCCGCTCTTGAAGGAATCCAGCTAGAGTTTTAAGGAAGAAATACTAACAATGCCATATGTATTGAAGCTTGTGCAATCCAGAGTCTGTCTCCAATTCAGCAGTAGTCTTTAAAAAGCCCAGATCAAGGACAACGACAGCAAAGGCACAGCTACCACAGACCACAGGAGCTTCTCCCCGGGAGAGGAGAACGCCATCTGGTTTCACTTGTGGGAAGAACAGCAGGATCCCCTGTTCCTGCCTGAAGGCCAAAACCCAAAGCAGAGAGGTTGGACTGTTCCCTCAGTCATCAGAAAGAGAAGGAGCTCCCTTGAACGGGTGGGGATTTACACAGGGGGCTAAATCGAGTGGAAAGTACATGTCCAACCGTTAGCAAGCTTTAAGACGAGGAAGGCATCCCTGAAGCAGCCAAGGCAACCATGCCAGATGCCAAGAAAGCAGTTAGAGCACTTCAGGTGAAAGTGCTCTAATTATGAGGATGAACACAATACAAAGTGTGTGTGTGTGTGTGTGTGTGTGTGTATTAAAGACAGGTTTGACGAGACTCTGGCCTACTTGTCCCAAAGCATGGCAGAGTTTGGCATTATGACCAAGTGCTAGACCGATAAAAGACAACTTCTACAACTCTGCGGTTAACAACCTTTTAGACTTTGAAAACTGTCTTCCATTCACCTTCCCCACAAGTGAACTCCCTAGTGACTTTTTAGGGTGAGTGCCTTAGGGCGCAGTCCAGTGCATGTTTTGACAGAAAAACGGCCCACAGCTTCTGGCAGGGAGAGGCTGGGCGTTGTTGGCTACTTTTCTGTCTGAACAAGCATAGGATGGTGCCTTTAACTACAGGGAAAGCATGCCTCTTTTCTCTACAGTCAAAAGAGTCTAATGTTTCAGGCGGCTTTTTAAAAAAGAAAGCACCATGCCAAAGCACCCTTTCTGCCAGGGAAGGAGGCAGACAAAAGAATGAAACTCTATGTCATGGGAATTGACTCTGCAAACTGTACTAAAATAAGAGTTGGGCAGAGAAGGAATATAACTGACAAGAGGTTCTCAGCAGAGCCTTCAAGGAATGAGTATGTCTACACAAGGCAGCCCAAAGAGCCATTTCACACATGACACATTAGCAAACCAGAATGACTACCCATGACACACTTTGCCCCCCCCCAAAGTCACATCTGGAAATGTCCTCGAGTCTGGCTGGAACAACCAGTCCTTAAAGCAGCATTCCTAGCCTGATGCCCAGATGTGATAGATGGCTGGGGATGCTGGAACTTCTAGTACAGCACATCTGGAGGGCACCAGGTTGGAGAAGGCTATCTTAAAGGGAAGGGCAGACCCGCTATGTGGGTCTTTTTCTTCTCTGCATGGCAAATCCATCCATTCCTCTGAGCTGCCTGATCCCCAGGCACAGGAAACTAATACTCTTAGATCTTAAATACCTGGAAGAAGTTTGCAGCTGATGCTTAGGCTGTCACTGAGAAATGCTTCTCCATGCCCTGTCTGGTCAAAGTCTTTTGACATGAAATTTCCATAAAAGGTAAAGGTGTCCCCAACCAGTCGTGTCCGACTCTAGGGTGCGGTGCTCATCCCCGTTTCTAAGCCGAAGAGCCAGCGCTGTCCAAAGACGCTTCCGTGGTCATGTGGCCGGCGTGACTGAACACCGAGGTGCACGGAATGCTGCTACCTTTCCCGCCGAGGCGGTACCTATTTATCTACTTGCAATTTCTTGCTTTCGAATAGGCGGTACCTATTTATCTACTTGCAATTTCTTGCTTTCGAACTGCTAGGTTGGCAGAAGCTGGGACTGAAGACGGGAGCGCACTCCGTCACGCGGCACTCGGGTCTCGAACTGCTGACCTGCCGACCTTCCAGTCTGCAGTTCAGCGTCTTAACCACTAAGCCACCGCGGCCCCATATTTCCATGCCTTGTTGCAAAAGTTGGGATCTACATCAAAATGATTCCATATGTCTGGCCCCGCAAAATCTGCATCATCTTTCTCTTGCAAAGAAATACGTCTAATGCCCTGATTACCTAGGGAGGTGGTGGGCTCTCCCAGGGGATTTCTACACCAGCCTAAAATCCTACATTTAAAATGGGGCTTTCTGCTTCCGTTTTAAATGCAGGATCACAACTGATTCCCTTTACACATGCTTCCTTCTCCGTAGATGGCCGTTCCCATAGCATTATGTTTCCATGAAGAGGCATTACACATGCTCCAGGTTCAGCGATGCTTGCTCCTGGGTTCCTGCCCCTTTCCCTCCCTTGCACACTACTGGTGGATGGGGCCTGACACGTGGACAGCCCCCCACACACACCGATCTCCCTGGGCCCCGCCTCCCTCTTCCATGCTTTTGGCCAGTCCCTGCTGCTCAGCTGCTGTGCTGCTCCTCCGCTGTGCCGCCCCCCCCATGCGCTGCCACCCTGCTGCTCTGCTTTGAACAGGCAGGCCGAAAATGGCGAGGAGCCAAAACGGCGCAGAAGCGGGGAGGCCGAGTGCCCATCAGACCTTCGTCGCCACCTTCGGCATGGCCACGCCCCCAACAACTACACTCAGTGCATCATTCACGCCAGGGGAGACATACGCGGGGAGGACATGGCACTCCATTTGCGCATATCTGGAAAAATACCCCACTTTTTTCATTTGAGGAAAACATGGGATAGGTGGGAGGAAACAGTGGAATAATGACTAGACAACCACGATGTCATGTAACGGACCTGCACAATTCAGTGAGTGAGCAACCATGAATGCACAATAAACTTGAGGTGTAGAGATTCCCCCACACTGGAGGAATTCAAGATGGAGCTGGACAGCTGCTTATCAGGGATGCTTTGACTTGGTTTCCTGCACTGAGCAGGGGGTTGGACTCGATGGTCTTGTAGGCCCCTTCCAGCCCTACTGTTCTATGATTCTGTGATTAATTTGGGAAAAGCTTTGCTACTGTAACTTTAGCAAATGCTTTGAAGGACAGGTGGGGGCGGTGGCCAGGCCATTCATGGCCATGTTGAGCCTCTGCCTCTTACCCTCTCTTTGCTATGGGCTTTTCACAAAAGAACTTACAATTCACAGCTCAGCTGCTCACAACAGTCATAGAATCATAGAATAGTAGGGTTGGAAGGGGCCTACAAGGCCATCGAGTCCAACCCCCTGCTCAATGCAGGAATCCAAGTCAGAGTATCCCTGACAGATGACTGTCCATCCTCGTCTTGAATGCGTCCAGCATGGGAGAGCCCACCACCTCCCTAGGTAATGGGTTCCATTGTCGTATTGCTCTAACAGTCAGGAAGTTTTTCCTGATGTTCAGCCAGAATCTGGCTTCCTGCAACTTGAGCCCATTATTCCGTGTCCTGCACTCTGAGATGATCAAGGAGAGATCCTGGCCTTCCTCTCAGTGACAACCTTTCAAATACTTGAAGAGTGCTATCATCTCTCCCCTCAGTCTTCTCTTCTCAAGACTAAACATGCCCAGTTCTTTCAGTCTCTCTTCATAGGGCTTTGTTTCCAGTCCCCTGATCATCTTTGTTGCCCTCCTCTGAATCCTCTCCAGTTTGTCTGCATCCTTCTTAAAGTGTGGTGCCCAGAACTGGACACAGTACTCCAGATGAGGCCTAACCAGTGCTGAGTAGAGGGGAACTAGTACTTCCCGGGATTTGGAAGCTATGCTTCTATGAATGCAGCCCAAAAGAGCATTTGCTTTTTGCAGCAACATCACATTGTTGGCTCATATTCAGCTTGTGATCGACAACAATTCCAAGATCCTTCTCGCTTGTCGTGTTGTTGAGCCACGTATCCCCCATCTTGTAACTGTGCATTTGGTTTCTTTTTCCTAGGTGCAGAACTTGGCATTTATCCCTATTAAAGGTCATTCTTTTGTTTTCTGCCCAGCGCTCCAGTCTATCCAGATCACTTTGAATTTTGTTTCTGTCTTCCAAGGTATTAGCTATTCCGCCCAATTTTGTGTCATCTGCAAATTTGATCAGCATTCCCTGCACTTTGTCCTCCAAATCATTAATAACAATGTTGAAGAGCACTGGGCCCAGGACTGAGCCCTTTGGTACCCAACTCATTACTTCTCCCCAGTTTGAGAAGGTCCCATTGATAAGCACTCTTTGAATCCGATTCTGTAGCTAACTGTGGATCCACCGGATCATTGTTTCATCTAGCCCACTTTGAGCTAGTTTACTCACCAGGATATCATGGGGCACCTTGTCGAAAGCTTTGCTGAAGTCGAGGTATATGATGTCTACAGCATTCCCACGGTCCACAAGGGAGGTTACTTGATCAAAAAATTAGATCAGATTCGTCTGGCAGGACTTGTTTTTGACAAATTCAGTCATAGCTGCATTCTCTTAAAAAGTGATGGATGCAAAGAAAGGGGCAGGTTTTAAAAACTACCTCAGTTACCCTTTTAATCACTTTCTTTCTCAAGAGAAGTCACCTTCCAGCCCAGCTCTATAGCACAGGCAAGCAAATCCATGGGCTTCTAGAACCCACAAAGTGCATGGCTGGTTGCCGAGTCTCTTGCCAAGCTTCTTGTCAGGATGTGACATCTCCAGGGAGAGGTCCTTAATCCTGGGCCCCATCTACATGAGCCTTTTACTTTGGGACGGCTGCGAGTTGAGGTTCCGTCAGGGCATATGACACAGTTGCCACTTTGCAGCCATCCGTGGTTTTCTCCCAGAAAATGCGGATTTCCAAGGAGGTGTTTTGCTGCTATGTTTGTAGTTTGCTGTGGGTTTCCCGCAGTTGCAAGCTGTCTGTCCCTTCCCCGACCTGACTTTGCATCTTGTGGTGGGCGTGTTGCAGGCTTACGTAGTGCTTGTGTCGCTCTGTGATGCCCCTTTACTCCCCCCGTCCCTTCGCATCTGCACAGTTACAGAGGCACAGAGAGGTGTTTTCATTTATTAATCACACTTTCGCACATTTTTGCAGCTTCGTATCTTCACAGTGGTTGTTTTGGACTCAGTGCCCAAGGGCTGGGGGGAGGGTGTCCTTGGGGGAGGATCAACTTCACTCTGGCCACCATTTCGGGGCGATGGCTAGGCACGTACCACTCATGTGAACCATTGCAAGAGTCTCAGGCTGGGGAACTGACAAACAGATGACGTGGAAATGAACACCCACTTTTTACCTAAGGAGGGACGGAAAGACACAACAGAACCCCTAAAATACAAAACAGACACTGCAGTGTCTCACCCCCATGGTCACCGGCCTGCACAGCTGCGCATTAAAGTATAATGGCAAAAAAAAGGGGCACAGTGGAGTCTGTTAGGGGAGCGTGCAGTAAATCGCGAGTGTGTAAATCATATCCCTTATGAATATACAGTGGAGGTGAGGAATAGATTTCAGGGATTAGACCTGATAGACAGAGTGCCTGAGGAACTCAAACAAATCCATCCCAAACAAAAAGAAATGCAAGAAAGCAAAATGGCTGTCTGATGAGGCTTTACAAGTAGCTGAGGAAAGAAGGGAAGCAAAAAGCAAGGGAGAAAGGGGAAGATATAGCCAACTGAATGCAGAGTTCCAGAGAATAGCAAGGAGAGACAAGAGGGCCTTCTTAAATGAACAATGCAAAGAAATCGAGGAAAACAACAGAATGGGAAAGACTAGAGATCTCTTCAAGAAAATTGAACCTAATTCGAAGCTGCAATGCTGTGCAGTTGCAATGGGGTGGGGGTGAAAGTGGTGCCATGTAAATGGGGCCGTAGCTAATGTGGGAGCTCTAACACAGGGGTAGGCAACCTAGTGCCCTCCAGAGGTTTGGGACTGCAACTCCTGTCACCCCCAGCCAGCATGGCAGATGGTAGGGGATTAGGAAAGTTGTAGTCCAAAACCCCTGGAGGGCACCAGCTTGTCTACCCCTGTTCTCCAAAGACTGAAGTGGTTTTGTGTAACTAATATAACAGATTAATGGGTGGGAGTCTGGGAGTTAAGGGCATGTCTGCTTGTTTCTTTTTTTAGTTTAGTTTGGTACTCTATTACAGATTTTTTTTTAAAGCTTACATTGGCCTTTCCTCTACCAGCGTTTGTTAGGTTTTTGTTTATTAAAATTGCAAATGATCTCTGACTTCATTCAATATTTCAAAAAGGCACCTATTTTGAGGTTTTGCTAATCTGTAGATTCATTTCAATTAAATCCATTAATTTAATTGCTTAGTTAGGGGGAAGATGATTAATCAACTAAACATCGTTCAGTTTCCCTGAATAAACATGGTTGTCATATGGAGCTTACAATAAAAGGGACCGGATCTCTTTATGCTTCTGGGTGTTGCCGTATACTCTTTGGTTCTGTGAATCCACAAGACAGACAAGTATACCTGCCTCACCCATGGCCTCCACGAGAAAAAAAAAAAAGCACACGGCTTTATTCGGAAGGTTATATTGCAGAGAAAGGCAATGCACAGCCACCCAAGCATATATCCTGGTTTTAAGTACCTGCTTTCAGATCACCTATTCAAGAGCCTTTCTACATGAGGCATTTATCACATTTATCATGCACTTGTGATTCCTCACTTAGGATAGTTTGCAGGTCCTTTACACGATGTCATCAGTTGCAGGTCCTTTACACGATGTCATCCAGGGCCAATCCCATGCGTTGCAACCATTTTAGCGAGGTTTTTCTCATGAGGAAAGTCTGATATTATTTGTGAATGGCAAGATAAAGCTTAGGGATGTCTGGCGCGAGGAAATCTAGCCCTCTTGGGGCTCAACAGATTTTCCCCGAGCCTCTGGCTTGGCTTGCTTCAGCAAGCCGAGCTGCGGACTCCCTGCCAGAACTTGGGGGCACTGTGCACGAATGGCTGCTTCTCCCCTTCCCGGGAGGGGGAGAAGCTGCCATTTGCGCATGGCATGGCAGGCACTCCTGCCATTGCCGCCATGTGCAAACCCTTTGCACTCTCTTTGCCAACACCGGCAAGGTGAGCGCGAGGGGCTTGCACATGGTGGCGGCGGTGAGCAGTGGCAGGAGTCCCTGCTGCCGCCACCATGCAAAATGGCTGCTTCTCCCCCTCCCGGGTCCTGGGAGGGGGAGAAGCAACCACTTGCACACAACAGCAGTGTCACTGTGCGCGAGTCTCTGCTTCTCCTCCTGGGCCATGCGGCAGAGCAAAGGTGGAAAATCTGCCAGCTGGCCCAACTCAGTGCAGGCTGAGCCAGGCCAGCTGGTGGATGTCTGACCTGAGGCCAGGGGGTTGAGCCAGTGAAAACTCGCCAAGCTCCACCCCCCAAATGGACTCCTTGGGCATCCCTAAACCTAATGTAATTCTGCTATACCACAGTGGCACGTAGTGCTCGTGTAATGGAACATACGGAAAGGAAGAGAAAGGAAACCCCTGGAAAAAAACATGCATGAAGGTGCGGATCTTAATCCTGCAAAGCATCTGGAAAGAGAAGCCTCAGTAAAGTGGCAGGTTAAAAGCCTCATGTAGAAAAGCCCAAAATCACACACCTGAGCTTGCAGGAAACAAAACAATCAGCTCAGAGAGAACAAAGTTTAGCTGATATTTTCAATTGCTCACCATCCTCCTGAGCAATAAATATTTGTTCATGGGCCTTTAATAGTGAATGTATGTGGCAAAGGCATAGAAACCCAGATTCACACCCTGCAACCACTGCAGGAGCCTTCCCCTACCTGGTGCCCTCCAGATGTGTTAGACTGCAACTCCCATCATTCCCAGCCAGCATGGCCATGCTAGGAGTTGCTGCCCAACACCGTTGGAGGACACCTGGCTGCCGAAGGCCATGCCACAGCCACCCTTCTGTTAGGCATCAGGCATGAGATTCTGCTGGAAGAAGCAGGACCCCCCCCCCCGCCTGTCCAGTGGGAGGCATCATGCCCCACACTCATGGGGTCTTATTCCTCTCTGGTTCTAGGCACAATGACTTACCCTGGCAGGTGCTGAAAAAATTCAACAACCAGCTCTCCCTGGGCTTGGCCAACCTTACTGAGCTGCAAGGAACCCACACCAACATCCAGAAGCTGCACCTTGGACGCGTGGGAGCGCAGGTAGGGGAGCCAGGGGGAGGGGCAGCCGCCGATGTGCACAGAAACACCCAAAATAGGTGCTGCATTTCACGCTGCTTTTGAACCATTTGGTAATTTGGATGCTTTGCAAGCTTCCAAAGCCTACAGGTTCTTTATCAGACAAAGGTTTCCAAGAAAAAAGAAAAGCAACAAACAGTAAATGAAGATGTTGTTATATGTTCAGGGTGTTTTCCAACTCCCAGCTGCAAGGCCCTATCTGTGGCAGGACCAAGCTTCACCGTATGCCCACTCCCTTCCTGCAGGTATCACACCACTCTTCCTGTCCCTAAGCTCAGTGTGAAATTGTTGCTGGCCAAAGCGATTGCCTAGTTTGCCAGCACTTTACAGACTGGTTCTCCTCACCATCCACCCGAGTGGTAGAACGTTTGCTGATGTTCCATTACATCCCTGCAGCTCACCCCATCACTGTGGAGCTCACACACAGGCAGCACAGAGGCGGCCATTTTCACAGTACTGGAAACCTTCCTTCTGCTTTCCTCTCTCCTTGCTCAGTTCTGGGCAGCCTATGTGCCCTGCGACACACAGGACAAAGACGCCGTGAAGCGAACCTTGGAACAGATAGATGTCATCCATCGGATGTGCCACCAATACCCAAAAGTCTTTGAATGTGTCACTGACAGCACAGGTAAGGGAGAGAGGGAGAGACAGCTGCTCCCTGGATGGGGATGAGTAGCCCAGGCAGTGCACTTTGAGGACAGGAGCCCATCCATTCAACTTGAGCTGCAACCATTTAGAAGAGGGCTCTAGCTTTGCCAAAGGGAGAAGGCTCTGGGCCAAGACAACCCTGGCTCCCCTACTGCTCCCTGCAGTGGCAGATAGGATGCTGCACTAAGTTCAGTGCAGGCTGCCTTTCAGGGGCGTGGGTGGGTTCAACAGGTACAGCTTATAAGAAGAGCCCTGCTGGATTAGACCGAAGGCTGAGCTAGTCCAGCAGCCTGGTGGCTAACATAGCCAACCAGGGGCCTCTGGGAAGCCCACAAGCACGACAGGAGCACCGGAGACCCTCCCGCTGCTCTTTCCCAGCAACTGGCCTCCAGAGGCCTCCTAGAGGTAGCACGGCCTTCCCCTCCAGATGTGTTGGACTGCAACTCCCATTATTCCCAGACAGCATAGCTTATCGCTGAGGTAGTCTATAGCTAGTGTGACCAGTCGCCACTGACAGACTTATCCGCCAAGATCTTGTCTCCTCCCCCTTTAAAGTCCCGCTTGTGTTGTCATGGTGAGAGAAGCAGCCCTGCCGGAATTCTCCCTCTTGCTTGGTCTCTGTTGCATCCCACGCTGGGTGAGCAGGGGGCCTTGGTGAGAAGAGATGGATTCACAGATCCGAGTGCCTCCATCTCCCATGACTGTCCTGCCCCCGCCACTGACCAAGCTTAATCCTAGAAGCCCACTGGCAATGTCTCCCTTGTAGGTGTCAGGAATGCCTTCCGCAGCCGCCGGGTGGCCAGTCTGATCGGTGTGGAGGGCGGCCACTCCATCGACAGCAGCCTGGCTGTGCTGCGCACTTTCTACCAGCTGGGGGTGCGCTACATGACCCTCACCCACAACTGCAACACACCCTGGTAAGGCTCAGAGGGCTTGACTCATGCTCAGTCTCACCAGTTTAGCCCCAGCAGCTGTGTTCAGCCCCAGTGCATTAAGCAAGTGCCTCTGAGCATGTGCAGACCACAGCGCCCTTGGTACCGATTAAACATCCAAAATGTCTGCAAGTTTAGAGGCCCAGCTCACCTTGCTTCATCTGGATCCATCACGCCTTTAGGGCGAGGGAAGGGGAGCATCTGCCGCTCCTTATGGGAGGAGAGATATCTGGAGTACAATGTTAGGGCAGAGGGAACCAAGGGGTTCGGAGTGCCATCAAGAAATGCCAGTAAAACCCCTTCCCCTTGCACTTGGGAAACGTACGGGCCTCCTGCTCCCTGGCCCACCTCACCTGACGTACCTTCACTCCGCAGGGCTGATAACTGGCTGGTGGATACACAAGAAGAGCAGCCCGTGCACAACGGCCTGTCTGAATTTGGGAAGGTGAGTAGAGCCTCGGCAGGGGGATCAGAGGAGGGGAGAGAATCTTACACTCCTGTTAAAGGAGGTCTTTTGTGTTTGAAGCACAGAGAAAGATGCACCATTGGCACGATGCAGGACAGATTCACAAGACCCTTGGAGCGCAGCAGGGCCGGCCCTAGGATAACAGTGCCCTGGGCGAGGAGTGCCTTTGGTTGCCCCCCCGCCCTGCCAGTTCTGCAGGGCCACCTGGTGGCCCTGATTTATGGGACCTGGGGCAGGTGTGATGTCCACTGAGAATGACTTTGCTCAAAACCTTGATCACTCAGCCACTGCGCTTCCGCTTGCGCAAGCCAAAGTTCAGGAAGCCACGTCCTGAGCAGTGGCTGCGCGCTACTCAACACAGCAGAACTATCACAGGTTTTGCTCATTATGTTCTTTCATTTGTAGCAGCTCCCATCTTTTGGTAAGCATTCTTTATTTTAGAATATGCATTATTTTTATCTTTAAAAATAATAAAGAAAAGTTATAAATAAAAATGGTATCCAGCTGACCTCTTACAGGTTATGGCTTAATTTTATTATTCTTTATATAGGGCTTATAGTGTTTGCAGTGCTACGTGCTCAGTAGAGTAAAGCTGTGTTCCACTGATTTTTACCTAGAGCAAATGACATCAAAGTGGAAATTGAAAAAGAAACATACGTTAAAGCTAAGTGAAGAAAGATCATTTTTGTAGTTAGTACCCAAGCAACCTGTAGAACCTTGAAAGAAAAGCTACAGACACTTGCGCTTTGCTACGCTAGCTCACTGCAGACAGTGCATTCGAAAATGCAGCCACTGAGCTCCGCTTGGCGCCCCCTCACCTCGGCTTGGTGCTCCCCTTAGCTCAGCATCCCAACCACACCTAAGGCCGGCCCTAAAGCTCAGGCTCAAACCTGGGTGTCGTCTGAGCATCCACCATGATTTAGCAAACCTCTGACAGCTGGATTAACGAGTCCAGCCTCCCCCAACCTGGTGCTCTCCAGATGTGTTGGACGGCGGCTAGGGGTGCTATGAGTTGCATTCCAACACATCTGGAGGTTCCAGATTGGGGAACACTAAACTAGGTACAAGAAAGAACAGGGACTTGCTATGATGGATTTATTGTAAGCAATTATCAATAAAAGATGGGGAAAGATGCTGAAGTGCTTGGATACAATCCTGTGCACGCTTTCCTGGGAGTAAGTCCCCTTGAACTCAATGGGGCTTACTTCTGAGAAGACATATACAGGATTGCTTGAGGGTGTTTGTCCTGACACGGTTACTTGGCAACTCCCCTACTATAAAAATTGGAGGCAAAAGCAAAGTGAGGAGCCCGTCCACCTCCTACGTGCCCAAACCGCCTCCCATTTTTCTGCCCCACAGCGTGTGGTCAAGGAGATGAATCGCCTGGGCATGCTGGTAGACCTGTCCCACGTGTCTGTGGATACGATGAAGGATGCATTGAGTCTCTCGAAAGCCCCAGTGATATTCAGCCACTCCTCCGCCTATGCAATTTGTGCGCACCGGCGCAATGTGCCAGACGATGTGCTCCTCCAAGTGGTAAGCAAGACTGTGGCAGGCACATGCTTGTGCTCATACCAGGGACCATCTGAAAGTGTGGCCGCAGCTGAGGAGGGGCAGAGGGCAGCAACTGGAATGCCACGGCTGTTGTCTTCTAGAGCTGCCGCTGCTCTGGCCACTGTCCAGCTAGCCCAGCCCCTCCCTTCACTTCCTCAGCGTAGTCAGCTAGCCTTCCCCAGATAGCTGCCCTCCAGTTATGTCCAGCTACAACTCCCATCAGCCCTCAGCCAGCACAGAATTAAGAATAAGATTGCCAATATCATACTGCCCTTATACAAATCTGTGGCGTAACCACACTTAGAATTCTGTGTACGGTTCTGGTTGCGGGACCTGAAAGAAGGACATTGTAGAGCTGGAAAAGTACAGAGAAGGGCAACCAAGGGCGCAATCCTATCGGGATAGGCAGCTGCCTCCGAACTTGGAGGTGACTGCCTATCCAGGGCAGGGCAGGAGCCGTGTGGAGGGGATCTGTATTTGCTGCTAGACAGCCAATTTCGGGGGGGGGGGGATGCCGGATGACGCACAGCAAGTGTTGGAAAGGCATGTCTGCCCACTGTGCCCCGCCCCCAGGAACACCCCATTTTCACTGCTCCGTGCTCTTCTTACAAGCGCCAAACACGGGCCGATCTCCGCTGTCTATGAGGCAGTGCTGGAGGGGGTGGAGGTCGGTTCTCTGGGAACCGACCACAAGAGCACGGGCTCCGAGGTCAGTTCCCAGGAACTAACCTATCCTATGGCCATCTAGCCACTGAGGCCATAGGATTGCACCCTAAAATGATCAAGGGGCTGGAGCATCTCCCCTATGAAGGAAGGCTACAAGAGCTGGGATTGTTTAGCTTGGGAAAAAGGAGGGTAAGGGGAGATATCCCAGAGGTGTACAAAATTATGCACAGTGTGGAGAAAGTGGAGAGGGAGACATTTTTCTCCCTCTCTCATAACACAAGAACCCAGTGGGGTCATCCCATGAAGCTGATCAGTGGGGGATTTGGGACAGATAAATGGAGGGAGTTCTTCACACAGTGCATAGTCAAACTATGGAATTCACTTCCACAAGTTGTAGTAACGGCCACCCAATTCAATGGCTTTAAAAGGAGATTAGACAAATTACTGGAGGAAAAGACTCTGGATGGCTACTAGGTTTGATGGCTATGTGCTACCTCCAGTACCACAGGCAGTGAGCTTATGTGCACCAGTTGCTGGGGAACATGGGTGGGAGGGTGCTGTTGCGCTCATGCCCTGCTTGAGCATTCCCGGCCGACAGCTGGTTGGCCATGGTGAGAACTGAATGCTAGACTAGATGGACCCATGGTCTGACCCAGCAGGGCTCTTCTGTTCTTATGTAGTCCAACACAACTTGAATACACCAGACTCTTAACTCTTAATTTTCTTGTGCAACTGAAACATCCCCCCACCCACACAGTGTACTAAAAGACAGTAGGCAAGCCACCCTGATGGCCCACTCAGTCCGTTTCACCAAGCTAGGCTTCACCGAGGCCCTGGTTCCTGCCTGGGAAGCCCAGTTTCCCCAACCCTAACCCTAACTTGAGTTTTAATTCTAATTTTCTTGTGCAACTGAAACATCCCCCCATCCACACGGTGTACTGAAAGACAGTAGGCAAGCCATCCTGATGGCTCAGTCTGTTCACCAAGCTAGGCTTCACCGAGGCCCTGGTTCATAGGAACATAGAATAGCAGGGTTGGAAGGGGCCTACAAGGCCATTGACTCCAACCCCCTGCTCAATGCAGGAATCCAAGCCACAGCATCCCTGACAGATGGCTGTCCAGCCTCGTCTTAAATGCCTCCAGCATGGGAGAGCCCACCGTCTCCCTAGGTAACTGCCTGGGAAGCCCAGTCTCCCCAACCCTAACCCTAACTTGAGTCTTAACCAAGCTGTGAAAGCTGTAGTGATCAATTTTGCATTTGCAAACATGCAAATTAATACCTCGTTTGTTTACAAGATTTGCATCCCACTTCACAATCACAAATGATTCTGAAAGCAGACTGTTCATAATCAGTTAGCCTACTCAAACAAGCCGGTTCTTTCCTCCTGGAGCTATTGATGATGAAGATGGATCAATTTAGGCTGCTAACGATAAGCTTTTGATTTTCACCAAATTCCTCCTCAGCATAACTTTCCCCCAGCTGCAGGGCTCAGCTCACCAAACTCTGGGGTCAAGATTAGGAAAGGGAGCTGGGCCTAGAGCAGAGTGACGGGGACTGTTCCTTCTGAGCAATGGGTAAAGGAGCAATGAGTACCAGCTCCTTTACGCCCCCCTCCTTGCCCTGAAATTGCGCCCCCCGCCTCTTTCCGCAGAAGGAGACCCGCAGCCTAGTGATGGTGAACTTCTACAGTGACTACGTCTCCTGCAGCCCCAGAGCCAACCTTTCTCAGGTAGCAGGTGAGCCAGGCAGGGTAGGGGGCCGGTGCGGAGGCAGGGAATGACGGATGATCGCAGGGGCTTGCTCACCTCCCCCCTTCTTGCCCACAGACCACATGGACTACATAAAGCGTCTGGCTGGGCCGAAGGCTGTTGGCTTTGGGGGAGACTACGACGGTGTGCCCAGGTATCTGCAGCAGGCACGACGAGGGCAGGAGACACCCACGTCTCATGCCCGGGACTAATGCTCCTGCTGGGAGCTCGTAGGTGGCTGCCTCGGCCAGCGCTGGGCGCAGTGAGACCTGGCCGGGCGGCGGGGGGGGTTACCGCAGAGCAGAGGCTGCAAGAGCTGCGTGTTCCTCACGCGCCTGTGCCCCGGAGAGTCGCCAGAAATGCCGAGGGGCTTCCAAAGGCGTGCGGGGGGCGCTCCTGACCGGCCCTCCCAGGTGCAGCACCGCCTTGCGAGGGGGAGGGGAGGGGAGGGGAGGGGAGGGGGCGGCAGCGCTCCCCCCCCCCGCACAGGGCTAACGGGGCTCCCCGGGGAAACCCTGGCACTCATTCCCCGCGCTTGTCTCGGCGCCCTCCGGCTCCCCGCAGAGTACCGCTGGGCCTGGAGGACGTCTCCAAGTACCCAGGCTTGGTCGCAGAGCTGCTGAGGAGGAAGTGGGCGGAGGACGAAGTGAGGGGCGCCCTGGCCGAGAACCTGCTGCGCGTCCTCCGGGCCGTGGAGCAGGTGAGCCCCCGCGCCAGAGGGGGCCCGGCTGCAGGGGCCGGCGGGGAGAGGCCGCGCGCGTGCCCTCGCCCCGCGCTGCCGCTCCAAGCGCCCCGGGGCGGCCGCGCCGCTGGGGCTGCCCCGCGGCCCTGCCCGAGATCAGGGCCGGCCCTTCTCCTCCCCTAGGTGCGGGACCGGATGGCCGAGGACGCTCCCGACGACACGCCCATCGCCCTCCAGGCCCTGCGGGAGGCCTGTCGAACCCGCCACGGCTACCCCGACGGCGGGGGCCAGCCCAGGCCGCTGCCCGCGGCGCTCGCGCTCGCGCTCCTCCTCCTCGGGCTGCTGCTGTGAGGCAGCGGCGCCGCCGGGCGGGCCGGGCCGGGCCGGGCCGGGCCCGGCCCTGGGCAGCCTGCTGGGCAGCCGGGGGCGCGAGGCGCGCCGCCCGCCACGAGCATCGCGGCGGCCGGGCCGTTCCGAAGCCCCGCGGCTCCGCTGTCGACGGAGGCGTCTCCAGCGGTCTCGCGCCCGCCCAAGCGGCCCTCATGAAACGAAGCATCAGCCCGGCTTCCCCCCCGCCCTCCTCCGCCCCATTGCGCCGCTCGCCCGCCCCTGGTCCTGCCGCTGTACTTCTCAGTGGGAAACCGGGCCAAGCGTTGCGTACCTTCACCGCGCCCACGCGCCGCGTGCTGCAGGTAGGAGGCTAGTCCCAGTGCACAGAGGACCGCGCCCTCTCTCCGCGGAGTTGCCCTCCTAGGGGCATCAGAAGCTGCCTTATGCTGAGCCAGACCCCCTTGGCCCATCTCGCCTCGTATTGTTAATCCTGGCTGGAGGCAACGGCCCTCCCTCCTGCCAGGGTTGCAGGCGGGAGCTCTTCCATCCCTACCTGGAGATGCTGCCGGGGGCCGAACCTGGGACCTTCCGCATGCAAACCGGGGGCTCCACCACTGAGCCACTGCCAGTCCCCTCGTAACCCCAACGCTGCCACAGGAGGTGCCCTGGCCTACCGCTGGGTTAGAGGGCCCTGTCTGAAATCTCCTGCAGGAGCACTTGAGACAAGCTCGGCGAGGGCCTGGCCGTCCGGCATGAGAGCGCTCCACTAACTCAAGGGCGCAGGCCCACACTCAAGGAAGGGGGCAATTTCTCCCCCCGCAAAGGCGCAGTCTAGCTCCCTGGGTCTTAAGGGCTGGCACCTTGTCTAGCAAGCAGCAGGAGGGCCACATCGATCTCCTCCTTGCGCTTAGGTGTAGGGCTCATTGCCCGGGCACAGATGGCCCTCAAGTACCATCCAGGCAGCTGTTGCCTTCCTGTTTCACAGCCTTCATCCAAGTGCTCCTCATTAGCCAATTAATTAGCTAATCAACCAGCTCATTAGCAGCTTCCGCTGGCATTTCAAAAACAGCCTGTCTCTGATGCGGAGGCGGTAGTGGGCACCTGCACAAGCAGACCTGGGGAGGGATTCATTGCCTGGTTGCGTCTGCTAGCCGGCTGCAGCACAGAGGCTCTGCGTGGGAGGATCAGCACAGGGTGGAAGGTGCAACCCACTTTCCCTCTGTAGCACCCCCTGCTCAGCCCTGCATGGTTCCCCACAGAGAGGAGACAAGCTAGGCAGGTCTCCCTCCCACACTCACCCAGGCCTGTCTTGCTGCCAGAGATCTCAGGATTCCTCAAGAGAAATGAGGTGCATCTCTCTACATTTAAGGCAGGGAAACCAACAGGGGCCTCAGTGTGAGCTGCAACCCACCGCTTGAGTTTTTTATTATATTTAGCAGTATATAAATATCACTAGTATGTAAATAAACCTGCTGTACAAGCGGATGAATGCACCTGTTGCTATGTATGTAATTCCTCTGGAGATCTCTCCATCCATGCTCCTGCATTCCTGCCCTCAGCTGTGCTATGAACAGGCATGTGGGCCTCCTTTTATCTGTGGCCTAGCTGATGCGGAAGTAAGGTTAGGAGAATGCCTCAACAGCTGCTCCCGTGCCTTACATAGAGAACACCTTCCTCCATGTACACATCCTGGAACAAGCCAACTCTGTCTTCAACAAGCCCTGCAGACATTCCACACAACTGTGTGGATGAGCCAGGGACTTGTTTTACTAGAGGACCCCCCAGGAGAACATGGAAGGAGCCGATTAAGCAAAAGCCACACAGGCAATGCTTCTGACACGTTTCTGCAGGTGCACTGGGAGGGAAGGGGGGGGAAGGACAAAGAAAGAAAAAGTGTGTTTGACAAAGGTGAGGGAGAGAAAGCAGGTGGGAGTGTGTGGGAGACCCTAAAGCACTGCCCCCAAAAACATGGAAGAAAGGAATCCTCTGTGCCCAAAGCCAAAAGGGTATGCAGCACCATGAGCAAGGTAACCATTGTCTCAATTAACTTATTTCCAGCTTCTTGGTGCCAAAAGACCGCAGGGTGATCAATTGCTTCATCTTACACACACACACACCCCTACCTTAAAACACCAAAGTTCAAGGAAAAGGCACAAGCAACTTGAAAGCTCACTTTCAGCACTTTAAAACACTGCCTGGCCATCATCTTGCTTGCTGTAGATGTTGAGCTCTGTGGGCACAGGATCCAGCAGAAGCAGACATAGTCGAGGGTGTTACAGCCCCACATAGATCCAGACCACATGGCTCTGTCTGATCACATGCTCAGGGATACCTGCCACAAGTCCCCCACCCCATTTGTCCACAGCACATGATGTAAGCTGTGTAGGGTTCCCTACTCCACAGGACTCTTTGGCCAGCGGTAAATCACACTTGAGGCTGGACTGAGAATGAGGACAAACAAGAAGGGGCGTTCTTAAGGGAGAGGGAGACCTCTAGTGGCAGAACCATTTATCACAGACCCCCCCTCCACACACCCACACCCCATTTGGGAGCCGGCAGGGTGGGGGGGAACAAGCAGGGGAGGCCTGGCTGCTCAAGCAACTGCTCCATGATAAAACGATTAACGGCTGCTGAATCATTAATTAGCGTGTGCCACTTCCTTTATCGCACAAGGGCCGTCTTTTGTCTTTTTCTGTGTATGCTGCAGGGAGCTGTAGCTGGCTGCTGCATCTTGTGGTGTGCAGACACATGTTCCCAAATCTTCGAGGCTGTCCCTCGCACAGTACACAGAACATTAGATAGGCAATTGATGGAGCGATGCACCTGTACCCTGCCACATGTGAAGCAGCCTGCAGTAATCCCCCTGGCATTTCAGTTTGGGTGGGTGGCTGAAAGCACTTCCAGTCTTCTGCAAAACAGTATCACTGGTTCTTAAGAGGGATTACTTGGCTCCTAGCCAGCCTAAGGAGGCAGGGTTGAATTCCAAGGCCAGAAAGGGAGGGGCTGTAGCTCACTGGCAGAGCCCGCTTTGCATGCAGAAGGTCCCAGGTTCGATCCCCAACAACCCCAAGACCTCTAGTACAAAGCAGGATACCCTCTGCTCCCAGCCCCAGCCGACTCAAGAGTGAGCAAGGATCTGTAAACCTCCAGGCGACTACAGATTTCCAGACAGGATATATTTATTCAAAACAGCATCAAAGAACTGACATCATTCACTTTAATTATTTTTTAAAAAAAGAAAAAAGGCAACAGAACACCATTTTCCCGAGAGAGAAGAATGTACCACTCCGTAAAAGGCTCAACAAAAGGGTTACTCTAGGAAGTACAGTTTGGAGGAGCAGAAGCAGCACCGCCTAAGGCCCATGAGAGGTGGTAGGGAGGAAAGAGAATGAAATAAAATGGCCTCCTTTTAAATGACAGCAGCAGAGGGGGAACGATTTGCTCACCCCCACAACCTTGGCCTTGGAGAAGGCTGCGCTCTAAAGCGGGGAGTTCTTGTTCTTTTATGCCAGCCTCCCCCAGCCAGGTGCCGTCCAGGTGTGCTGGACTGTAGATCCCATCATCACCATGCTGGCTGGAGATGATGGGAAGTGCAATCCAACTCATCTGGGGGGTGCCAGGTTGGGGAAGGCTGTTTTACACACTCAGGCAGAAGGGGTCAAAGCAACACTGTCGGGTATTAGACTGTAGGCCTGTTAAATCCTACCGTTTCCTCCCAAAGAGGTCCTGGGGGGGGATATCAGCAAAGGGGTGCCTCAGAACAAACAGCCCAGTATCATCGAGGCCACAATGAGGGAAACGGCTGAAGCATCCCTGTACATGAGGGTTCTCCCTCCAGCTGTGGCATCTTCTGGGAAAGGTGTACGCCAGTCCCAGGCAAGCAGAACGGACAGTCCACAACCAGACAGAGTTCTTAGGAGGGAAAAGCCGACGCCAACAAAAGCAGCAGCTGGAGCAGAGGGTGCAGGGGCAGTAGTGTGAATGTGTGTGGGGAGGATGAGAGTAAAGGACTGTTGTTTTCAAAGGTCACTTAATGGTGTGTAAATCCAAAGCAGGGGTGCACAGCTGCAAGAAAAAGGGGACACGTCCACCGACAGGCTTGCTCCACTGCCCCGTGGACCTCACACGCTGCCAACTGGCTTGGTCCCCATATGCCATCCCCTAAAAGCAGCAACACGGGAGGTCAATAACTGGTATTAGGAAAAACGAACACCACGCCTGACTCCACACCCAGGCCCAGGAGGCCGCGGGGAGCACCCTGGCCCTCTTAAGAATGCCAGCGATTGAGCTCACGCATGGGCCACACTTGAATGATGGGCTCCCGTCCTCTCAGCCAATGTGCTCCAGACACAAGAGGAGGATGGAAAGTGTAGCCTGAAAAGAGAAGAAATGGCAAGGGGTGGGGGGGAAGGGGAACAGACCCAGGAAAGTTTCTTCCGCCCCTCACCCTCAGGCAAGCTCACGCACAGAAGTTTGTCGCTGTCACTGCTTCTTTAGAGCGGGGACACCATCACCGTGCAAGGAGGTAAAGTCCACTGCTGAGCACAGCAGGCCCAGAGGAGTGGAAGGACCAGTCTTTTTTCTGGCCACAGGAGAGTTAGGAGGATGGAAGGCCAGGGGCCTCTCGCCATAGCCCCACAAATCATAGGTGAACAAGGCAGAAGCAACAGTCCATGTGGGTGAGAGGGAGTTAATTCCGCAAGGCAGCCAATCTGAGAAGGAAAATGTTGACACAGAGGAAAGAAATTAATGAAGGAGAATGAACCAAAGAAGATCCATGGACACAAATCTCACATCAGGAATGTCAGGGTTCAAAAATCAGGGGAACATTTCAGACTCCTAGGACACTCTGACCAGGTTCGGACACCATGCTGCTGCTTAGAATCATAGAATAGTAGGGTTGGAAGAGGCCCACAAGGCCATCGAGTCCAACCCCCTGCTCAATGCAGAAATCCAAGACAGAGCATCCCTGACAGATGGCTGTCCAGCCTTGTCTTGAATGCCTCCAGTGTGGGAGAGCCCACTGCCTCCCTGGGTCATCGGTTCCATTGTCGTATTGCTCTAACAGGAAGTTTTTCCTGATGTTCAGCCGGAATCTGGCTTCCTTTAACTTGAGCCCATTATTCCATGTCCTGCACTCTGGGATGATCGAGACAGGATCCTGGCTTTCCTCTCTGTGACAACCTTTCAAGTACTTGAAGAGCACTATCTTATCTCCCCTTAGGTTGCCATTTAACTCACCATGAGCTGAGGCACCTACGGGCACCAGGCTGCGTATGCAACCCCCACTGGGTGGTTGTCATGTTGTGTGAATGCAGAGATTGTGGGTTATGCAAGGGTTAAACAACCATAGGTAAAGGGAGGGTTCTTTAACACTTGCATAACTCATGCTCACCAGGTTTGCACCACAGGATATTTTACATACGCAAAACTGCACCTGCATGCAGCACAGCCCTCTGTCAATGACCTTAGAGTGGCCATTCTCGAACAAAGGAATTTCAGGGAAATTGCTGAAGTACATCAAGAGATTCAATTCTATGTCTTGTAGTTTGAATAAGGACAAAGGTGTTTCTCTAAAATCACACCACATATGCTAATCTCTCACCATTGCAATGATGTTTGTGTTAACAGCCAAAAACCTTTTGTGAATGGCAACTGTTCATATAATTATCACTGTCTGTGCTTTTTGCATTTCAGTTCCCTCTGTCCACATGTTTTACATTTCCTCCCCAGCATATGCATATAGATCTACCAATTCGAGATTAACACTTCATGCATCTGAACATATCAACAGCAGTTTACTCCAGAATACATCTGTTAGTCTTTAAGGTGCCACAAGACTCTTTGTTGTTTTTGCTGCAACAGACTAACATGTCTGTTACTTCTCTAAAAATTGGTATAGAAAAGAGCAACTGAAATGATCAGTGAGTTGTGTTTTTAGTGTAGACAAAATGGGACCGGAATTTTTTTTCCAGTGTTCCCGCCAGCCAGGCATCTTTCGGAATACATCATTCCAGTCCTCCTCCCCCCTTGTTTTCCAACTGTTCCTCCTCTGCCCACAGTCAGCCAGCATTCCATGCACCCCTGCCCAACATCCTCCGCCTAGCATGCTCAGCCCTTATCAGGCTGTTTGAGGTTCCCCTGCAACTAGGGTTTTCTTCCCTAAAGACTTTTTGTACTTCTGCAAACTTTGGGGTTCCCCCAAACCTTCTGTTGCCTCCCCACTTGTGCATGGATAGTGCTGTTTTGACTGCATGGAATAGGCAGAGAGAGAATGAGTTTGCTACTATTATATATATATATATATATATATATATACACACACACACACACACACACACACACACACGATATATGATGCATGATATGATAGTAAGAGGGCAGAGAAAGGACATAGGAGAGGCTTATAAAATTATGAATGGTGTAGAAAGGGTGGAGGCAGGCAGGCAGACATTCTCTCTCTCTCTCCCACAATACTAGAACTTGGGGTCACACAAGCACATTGACTGGCAGGTTCAGGATAGACAGAAGAAAATACTCCTTCATGACATGCATAGTTAATTTTTGGAACCCGATGCTGTGATGGCTAGTACTTTAGTTGGGTTTAGAAAAGGGTTAAGACAGATCCATGGAGGGAAGTCTAACAGCAGCAGCTATCCATGACAGCCAAATAGAGACTCAGACCTTGATCCATCTAGCCCAGTATTGTCAACACTGACTGGCAACAATGGCTCTCTACAGTTTCAGGCAGGAGATTTTCCCAGCCCTACCTAGAGATGCCAGGGATTGAACCTGAGACCTTCTGCATACAAAGCAAGGGCTTTGCCACCGAGCCACAGCCCTTCCCTCCACGTTCAGAGGCAGCGTTCTGCTATCAGCAGCTACCAAGCGTAAACAATGACTGTCACCATCATCACCTGCTTAGAAGTCCCACTCAGGCATACGGTTGGCCACTGTCAGGCAGAGTGCTGGGCTAGGTGATCCTTTTGTGTAAACTAGCAATGCAATTCTTACATACCCATCAGCAAATGCAAGTGGGAGCAACGTACAAGCAGTACAGTGACTGAAGAGCAATGGGTGCTGGTGGCCGAGGACCCATTGCAGGCCAACCACCTTTCTCCTTGAGTTCCATTCTCATGGTTCTCCATACTCCAAGGACACGTTCCTATGCGTGCTTGGACATGCTGGTTGGGGAATGCTGGGAGTAGCAAGACTTTTCTGCTGTCTAAACATGCATAGGATTGCACCCTACGCAGTTAGATGGCGGGGGCAGGGGGAGGACAGAAGAGAGGGGTTACCAGCCCAGAGCTGTCAGGATACAGCAAGTTTAAGAATATAGAGGTTCCCAGGCCGTGTCCTGGGCCACAGCCATTGGCCCCTGGAAGGCAGGAATTCAAGTCCTACCACCCCTCAGGAAGCCAACCAACCTTCGCGATAGCTGATCCTCCTGGGAACGCACGGAGCTCTCGCCCACGGCAGAGGCCCCCTCGGGCAGCTGGCTCAGCTGGTCCATGACCTCCAAGCCATTCTCCTCCGCAATCTGTACAATCAGACTGTCCACTTGCTCCTGGGGCGTGGTCAGCGTCATGGCAGAGCTCATGGAGTCCTCCATCACCTACAGGGGCCACAAGACAGAGCTCAGCGCGGGGGCAAACAGAAAGTGAGAACAGGTAGCCAAACCTGGGCCCATGCATCCGAGTTCTCCCTGCGGCAGGACCGTTCTGCTGCTGTTGCCTCTGCAAAAGCTGGGCAGGAAGGCAGGGATGACCCCTTTTCCTCCACGCAGTTTGGGAAGAGAAAAGGGGGGGTCTCTCCCCCCTCCTGCTTGACTTTGCAAAAAGCCTAGCAGGAGGGCAGAAAACATCCCTCCCTTCCCCTATGTTCCCTTTGACATGCCTCTGGACTCTGGGAAAGGGAGGGGCTGGTGGCAACCAAAGAAACAGTTGGCTAGTACATTAAGGTTAGCTTCAGTGAAGGAAGAAGCAAAAGGACTCATTGCTGCATATTTATGGGAAGAGGAGGAAAAACCCCGGAAGGAGGAATGCTGTTTCTGAAACATGTTGAGCAGAATAAACATCACAGACGCTTCAAGAATCACTGGTCTCTTGTTTCTGCAGGGCATCCAGTGCCTTTCCCTTTTGTTGGTTGTGCAGTAGATTAAGCCAACGTTTGTGGACTCTTCTTAGTCAAAGTATTATTTCAAGACATTGCACATGACCAGGACCGTTTCTTAATATTCTGTGTCCCCCGACCCAGACCAGATATACACACAATTAAAAAACTTCCTGCACTGGATGCTTGTCTTTCAACAGAACTTCACCAAGTCTGGGAGCAAGCAGGATGACTGCACGAGACGGTGACACAGGTAGGCTGGGGCAGGAGCAGGTTTACCGGCAGGGGAACAGGAGGCCTTGCTCCCCGGTGCCTTGAGCCTGGCATCTCCAAAGTGGCGTCCGCGGACTCCTCTCTTGGTGCCCACCAGGCTCCCTGCCCCTCCTGATGTTTAATTCATTTCTTACGTAATTTTTAATTAAGTTGGGAGGCTGGCATGTTGCAAAGCAAAGGCCTGCCCTCGGCACCACCTTTATTTGGGTTCAAAAGAACGGTTTTGCGTTTTGGAGTTCGGAACTCACCTCTGCCTTGAACTTAGGTACTTGGGTAAGTTATTTTGCTTTCAGTCTCCGCAGCATGCCTTCTGGGAAATGAGTGTTTTGTGACAAGCCATGTCCACTATGATAACCGTTTTGTAAATAGGCAAGCCCCAACTACATGGCAGCTATTTTGTGAGAGTACCCACAATGCTCTCTCAGAATTCCAAATGTGCCCTCTGGCCCAAAGAGGCTGGGCACCCAGTGAAAATTCCAGCACAGCTGCCCACTTCTTTTCCTGGGCAAGCATGCAGCACTTACCGAAGTGTGAACATCCAAGTTCTGCACCTGCTGCTCAAACTTGTCCATCACAGCAGAGACCTTCTGCAGGTCCATCGAGCTGAGCGCTTTGTCCAAGGCCTTGGTCACCTGGGCCATGTTTTTAGTCACCTGCAAGAGAGTCAGAAAACATACTTGTGCATTCGAAGAGTAGAAGGAAATGGGGCCTCCCCACAGAGCTACGGCCAGGACCTGAAGATGACTTGAATGCTACGGTCATGGGGAAGGCCAAGGCAAGAGACGGGCAGAGAAGAATCAAACTACCAGGGAACAAGTGTTTCAGAAGTGCAGAGGACATCCACGATGGTCTTGCCCTGGGAGGCCCAGAGGGCCGTTTCATCACTTCCAGTTCTGGAAGTCCAGATGTGTGAGGAGACTCATGGCCCAGACACCAAGGTGGGGCTGGGGCTGAGGAGATGGGAACTACTGCAAGGAGCCAAGGAAGAACTGGGTACAGCGGCAAGGAGTGGACAGGGCAAGAGGACAGACCACATTTTCCCCAGTAAGCCAGCCTGGGTTTAAAAATCCCCAGGAGAGGCCCTTCTCTCTTCTGCTGCTAATGCAGGGACTTTGGGTGGAGACACAAGGAAGGCAGCTCCCAGGCTATGGGACTCCCTGCCAAGGGAGGCCAGGCTACTTCCACCAGTGCTGTCCTGCAGCTGGCTGGCAAAGACATTTGTATCCAGACAGGCTTCTGGCAGCCAAGCCAAGCTGCTTCTGGAGCTGGTTTTAATCTCGTGGGTTCTGCTGTTTCTTTCTTATTGATGTGTTTTCATTTGCGCTTTTATTGGATATGTCTTTAAACAATCCATTTTAGATGTAAGTCTGTCATTGTATCTGCATTTTCTTCTTAGCCACCTTGAGCATTATTTTTTAAGTGGAAAGGCAGGATATACATCTAATAAAATTTAATTAATAAATCAAATACTGAGGAATCAGACCAGTCACTTCAGCTCTTATGCCAATATGGCAGAAGGCAGAGTCAGGCTAGGGAAAAGGGGCTGGGGACGCCACAACTCCTGCCGATACCAGTCAATGTGGGTTCTCTTGAAAGTGGCCTAGGAGTTAAAGCGCCACAGCACGTGCTGGTGCCATTATATATTACATCTGAAGTCTTACAATGCATGAATCTGGGTAACAGGGCTGGAAAAGACCCCCACTGGTGAACTTGGAAAGGTGCCGCTGGTCAAAAAGGACAGTACTGGGCAAGACAAGTCAGTGGCTCGATTCTCCGTAAGGCTGGGGTGCAGAACCCTCAGGCCCGGGGTGCAGAACCCTCAGGCCCAGGGGCCAAATCCAGCCCTTCTGAGTCCTGAGACAGCTTTCCTCAGATGGCCTACCCCTCTCCCTAGGCTCATGCCCTTTCGTTTGGTGGTTTCTTGGCTTCTGTGCCGTTTTTTCCCCATTGTAAAAGGTTGAAACGCCTCTCCAAAGGTGAGTTACTGGCAGGAAGAGCTTGAAGCTAAAGCAGGCTGGCATCTGGGGTCTTTCAGCTCTGAGCCTTTTACCTTCAGCCTCACCCACCACTGGACCGTGGTGACTGAGAGCTTCTCTGAATTGGCATCCAGTCCTTGGGCTGAAAGAGGTTCAATATGCCTGCTGTAAGGCACTTCCTTGTAGCCTTAGGCAGCACGAAAAAGGCACAACAAGGCCGTGGCTACTCAGTGCCAGGGTTAGAGAATGTCTCCTTACCCCCTTCATGGTCACTGCTGTCTGGACCTTGGAGGCCACTGCGTCTACTCGGGAAGCCATGCGGAGCCAGTTCAAGCCTTCATTCTTCTTCCGGATGGCATTCTCTGCATAGACACGGGCACATTCCACATTCTTCTGCTGAAGAGCCTGGAGCACACAGAAGGGGAGCTGGTCAGGACAGATCCACTTGGGTCAGAGCCCTAAAAGCTCACCACCTGCCACAAACCCAGCATCCTCGCCTCTGCCAGCAACAGCATCCCACGTAGAGCCTTTCATATGAATTGGTGAACATGGAGCAGGGCAGGAAAGAGGCCTCCCAGGAGACACAACCACGACAATGCCTGCATGGGCTACGGCCAGGCAGTTGAAAACCTGCCCACCATCGGCCCCCATCCTTTGGAGTGGGCTGAAGGTGCAAAGCTCAGCATCCTGTTTAGAAATGAGAGACCTTTTCTGCAGAGTACCTTTCTAGCCCTCATGGAAGCACATCTGCAGACATCCTGGAATAGAGGCTTAAAACCAGAAGATGGACTTACCACAGCCCTTCCCATGATCAAGGGAAACACTACAGCCCCTAGGTAAGGATTGCTCCATGCTCCTCCTATTACTATGATGAGTACCAACAGTGCCCAGAAAGTAGAAGGGCCCCTATCCAGAGGGCTTACAATCTACCACTATACAGACAAAACAGAAGTGGAGGGAGAGAACAGCGTTTCATGGAGGATCAAGCTGCAGTGGATAGATGTGTGTAGGGGAAAGCTAGAATGACTGGGAACTGGAGTCGCTGAAGAGGCAGGCTGAGGAGGAGGAGATGGTGGTGGTGGAGGAAGGGGGGAACAGCTGTGGGAAAAGGAGTGGCTGTTCCGAGCACAGAATGCAGCAAAAGACATCAAGAGTGGAACTAGGAAAGGAAGGCCAAATGATGCAAAGGTGAGGGGGGGAATTGCAGAGAGCCTTCAACTTAAGAGGCTAGAAGCTGAAAGGGAGCAAGGGCAAGACAGCACAGAGGCTCAAGAGCAGGCCTTCCTGACTGCAGAGGCGCTCGGCCTTCCAGGGCCATCTCCGACAGTGACTCTCCTCATCGGCATTCAGTTCCATCACCTTTTTGACTTTGGCTTGCTCAGTTTTGGAGTCCTTTTCTGCCTTCTTGGCTAGCTTCTCCAGCTGCTTGGCTGTAAACTAGAGAAAGAGAAGCAGATGCTCAGCAAGCCTGCAGGCAGAAGCAGCTGACTACAGGATATACGGACTTCCCAGCCTATCCCATTGTTCTGCATTAGCCCTGATCAAAAGAAAAAGTGAGCTGCTTCATCTGATGCCACATAATTCGATTACCAACTCAGGGGCTGTATCTAACCAAAGCTATTAAAGGGACTTGGGTGGAAAAGCACTTTGTATGGTGGTAATTTCCCTCCAGCAAACTTCACAGCAGAGTCATATTGTCAGCAGCATCTTACACTCCAGAGCAGGAGGAAGGGATGTCCATAAGACACAACTCACTACTGTGTACATTTCTGGCTGCTGCATCTCAAAAAGGATATTGCAGAGTTGGGAAAAGTGCAACCAAAATGGCCAAAAGGCTGGAGCAACTCTCCTGGGAGGAAAGGCTACAATGGCTGGGACTGTTTAGCTTAGAAAAAAGGAGAGAAAGGGGAACTGACATTACGCATGGTGTGGAGAAAGTGGAGAATGATCTTCTTCCTCTCTCTTAACACTAGAACCCAACGGGGTCATCCAATGAAGCTGAATTGAGGTGGGGGTGGGGATTCAGTACAGTTAAAAGGACATCCTTCACACAGTGGACTCCATAGCTTAGCTGTGCACTACCACAAGGTGTGGCAATGGCCAGGTATCCATTATGCTCACTATATCTAAGCCCACATCCTATTTCCATCCTGTTCTGTTTGGGGCAACTGGAAACATTCTCACCTTCCTCTTCTAGGGATAGTTCAGCCTGAATCAGATGCTTCCCAGTTCCTGTTGGCTTCCACCTCCGATTCAGTTTAAAAGCTGCTCTGCTTGTTTATATTATGTGCCAGCAGTCTGGTTCCATTCTTGTTCAAGTGGAGCTTGTCTGTAAATGTTTCCCACTGCCTAACAAATCTAAAACCCTCCTCACTACACCTCTCTCATCCACGCACATACCCCAGCTGTGGGCTTCACACTGGGCCAACGGGTTGGCCACTGTGAGAAACAGGATGCTGCGGGGAAAGCTGCCCTGACTAAGCAAAACTCAGGGTGATCTTGCGCTGCCATTTCCAGGCCCCTTGACACAACCGCAGGCTAGTAACCTGCTAACCTGGAAAGCACTACTGTCCAAAAGACACAGTGCTCCCTGACTGAAACCTAGCAGACACCTACACAAGTTCACCATGACAAGAGTGTACCTGTTTATGGATTATTTATTTATTTGCCACCCATCTGGCCGGCTACCCAGCCACTCTAGGTGGCATACAATACTAATAACAAATTTACATAATCAACTGAAGAAAAAATAACAAAACACTGCTCTAATTTTTTTTTAAATCTAGCCCTAACTAGAGATAAGAGAGAGTGTTTCATAGTGTCTTCACTCACCTTTAACTGGAAGAGTGTATCTGTGAAGAGAAAGACAATCGTTGGAAGATTTCAGGGATAAAGCGGGGCTCAGAAGGAAGGGTATTCACACCTATTATTTTTAACACACACACACACACACACACACACTCCTTCTGCCCTAAAGAGGTCCAAACTGGGTGCTCCTCAGAAACCATTTCCACAGATCTGGAAAGATTCCATGTGCCGAACTGTATGCATGTCTAAAAACTTTATGCTGGAGACTAGGAATATGAAATACCTTTAGCTCTATACAGAGAGTGAGCTCTTAAAACATTTACACTTGCAATTAACAATTATAATATATCCTGCTCCTTGATTCCTGAGGAGTAGCTCTGGTGTCTTGAAGACAAATCTTTTGGCCTCTCATGAGTTTCACAGGCTACATACTAATCATAATTCTGAGACAGATAACATGGAGTATAACTTATCCAAATAAAATTATACACTTCATACAACAGCATACCAGTGTGTCTCTCTTGGAAGTGCCACAGCACGCTCCCCAGAATTCAACACTCAACTTTGACAGCAGGAGTCATGTGCCTCCTCCGTACTCTGGCCTCTCAGGCTGCCCGGGAGAGTAAGCACCTGTGTGAGAGCCCTGCTCTGCCTCCACAAAGGGTGCCGCCCAGATAAACAGCTCAAATACTGTGTCACCTGCCTGGCAGGCAGGAACAGAAAATGGTATACAGGAACCACGGAAAATATGTTAAGAGGCTGCTAAGGGGTCCACTTGAAGACCCTGAATGTGCAGTCTTACTTTGGCCCACAAAAGTGATTCCTTGGTGAGGATGACCAGGCCGGTGAACAGTCCAGTTTCTGGTCAATGCAAGCTTGTCTCTCGAAGGCAGAATACATTTCTGCCAACAGGATTCCATTCCTTGGGGGATTTCATGATACCAATGGGTCAGAAGAGCATCGACCAACCCCCTGCCTTAGGCAGGATCTTCCATACAGCAACTACAAATTTAAAAAACCATGCAATCTAGATCATATAGTGGGCTGTAAGCAAAAAGTAAGGAAAGTTTGCCATATCAAGGATATCCTCAGCACTCCCAATGAATCAAGGCCAAACACTTGATTTCATCACTTGTAGAATCACAAGGCAAGTCCAAGACACAATCTAGTCTAATCCCATGGACAGGACCATCCACCAAGCCCCCACAAAGCAATCCATGATGCCAGCAGAGAACACCACAGACTAGATACACACTGCTAGGGGAAGCAACCTCACTGCTTTTCTGGGAAGGCACCTGAGCCAGAAACTGAAGAGGTGAATCTTCACCTGTCAAGCCTGCACGAGTGTGTGAGGCAGGTTTTCAAGGCACAAGAGCTTGGTGGGGTGGAGCAAGGCTGGCAACCCTAACAGGTAAGCAGAAAGACAGGCCTGGAAGGGGGACCCTTCAACCGAGGCCCCTGCTAAACATCAGAGAACCCACCCCCAGGTCACACTCACTCACACCAGGCATGTATACATATCATTAATAATCAGCTATTAACAAAACCACTTGTATCCTGCTCTTCGGCCAAGGCCCCCAGAGCAGCTTACGAAGCCCAGAAATAAGACAGCCCTGGCTTGCGGTCTAAAAGACACGACGCAAAGGGCAGGGGGTCGGGAGGGAGGAGGAAAGCGCGCGCACATCGCCCTCCCATGGAGTCGAGGCGGGGGGATGCCCGGGCGACGTCATATATCACCCCCTCCCCAGGAGTCCCCCGCCCCGCGGCGGACAAGACTCGTTGACTCGTTCCTTGAGGCGCCAGCCCCTTTCCCCGCCCCGGGCCCGGCTGAGTGTGACGTCACCCTCGCCCACCCCCCACAGACGGAGGGCGGGAAGAGAGCCGCTCCCTCACCGTCCATCCCGGCTCGAGTCCTCAGTCGGTTTCTCTTGCCAGGACTTCCGGGATCCTTCCCCGCCCACTTCCGGCCTCTCCGTCGCCAGCCTCTTCCTTCTCCTCTCTCTCGCGCGATCTCACTCTCGTCTCGCGAGAAACGCCGGTCGGACTATTCCTCGACAGCGCATGCGTAGGCCAAAGGACGGACAAGGCCGCTGTCGCGGGAGGTCATGTGGTTGCCGGTGGCGGTTCCTATGGCAACAAGGAGAGAGCAAGAGTTGTGCAAACATCCGCAACCGCGTGCACAGTCTGGCACAATTCTGCGTATTTTTAAAATAAGAGGCCCGCCTATAAATCAAGACCCAGAATAACGCATTTGGCTCTGTCCGCCCCCGCCCCCAAAAGTTTTGTAACACCTTGCCTGATGAAGAGATCTGGAGAGCTCGAAGGCTTGCACATTTCTTGTGATCTTCTGGTTGGCCGCCTAATAACAACAACAACAACAACAATTGCACCAGCCTGGTGCCCTCCAGAGGTGTTGGACTGCAATGCCCGTGATTCCCAGCCAGCATGGGCACCGGGCTGCCGTTCCCAGGGTGGAAGTTGTGGTCGAACGCCTCTGGAGGGCACCAGCTTGGGGGAGGCTGGTGTACTTCCTTGGCCCAGCCCAGACTTGGCAGCTTTTATATAGCTGAGCCTCCCATTTTGGGGACTTTAGAGTTTGAGGAAAAGGAAAATAGTTGCTACATATCCGGGGCGGGGCGCGGCTTGACACTCCCTTTAGGGTCCCTCAGCCTGAGCCCACAACAAAACCTCACATGCTTCTGGGCTCCATTTCTCTAGCAGGGCTGCTCCCTTTTCTGGTCGGGTTCTGTGGGTGCCCCATCACCTTGATGCAGACCCACACCACCAGTCCAGACCTCAATGCTGTTTCCATACACACCTCACTGTTGTGGGCCTCAGAGGGTCCACTGATTTTGAGGGCAGAGCAGCAGGAGGAGGAAGAGGAGAGAGGGTGTCATGAGGGTCTTGAACTGAAGCCGTCCTCGGCTGGGAGCATCTGGTGTCCTGCTTCTTTGATGATGATGGTGCTGGCTGATGCTGAGTCACAAAAGCACCCAGGCAGCCAAGCAAGGATGTAGTTGTGCCAATGTAGGGGGGCAAGGACTGTTGGCTCATCTATGGGGCGGTCTCACAGCAAACATGAAGATGTGGCAGGAGGTAAAATGTTCTTGTTTACAGAGGGATGTCCAAGAAGGGTACAGGTTAGTGCCAAGCATCAGTTGGCATGAGCAGAAATAGGTCAAGCCCGGAGGACATCTTCACGGCTAGGACTCTTAAAATGCAGCAGGGAGGAGGGTTTCCACCCCCTTTGTTTTGAGAAAATGCCATTTCAGGTGAGAGACGGAGGCCTGGACGCTACACAGGAAGCAGCAGCAGGATGAGGCCACAGAATCCAGAGGTCACACAATGGACTGTTCCACTTGAGACTGAAGGGAGGAGGTACCATTGGTGAATGCTCCTCCATGTAGAAGCAGATAGTCGAGAAAGGTTCTTGCCTAGCCTTCTCTCCTAGTTTTTTTTACTTGTGGGGAGATTTATTTATTTCTGGAGAGCATCCAACAAATGCAATTTCCCCCACCTGGGCAGGCACTTTCCATTTTAGTACCTCATTCTCGTGTCATTTTGCTGCATATGTAGACCCATCCATCCATGCTGGAAGCAAATCCCACAGAAATTAAGGGCACTTACTTCTTGGTAAACATGCTGAGGACCAGGAGATGCCAGTCTCTGGGGTTCCATGCTTAGTTCCAAAACAGATCTAATCACAGTCAGATAATGGCTCCCTCTGCCTTGCTTTTCCCCATCTGGAAAAGGAATTTTCAGACTTTTCAATACAAACAAACGAAGTTGGATGCCCCGTGTAAGCTATAGGACACCTACCGTGATACTGAAGATGATCTTCCTCTTCTTGCTGGCTCCAGTCCCTCCTTCCCTCCCTCCCACCCACCCACTCATCCACTGAGCCACATGCTGGTCTGCATGAAAAAGTTCCAACATTCCACTCATTTTCATCACTGGAAGTTCCTTGTGCAAGACTATGGCTCTGCTGGGTGTCCTCTGAGAGGCTCACAGTGAAGGGTGGTAGAGAAGGACTGACTTTGGGTTCATCCTGAGTAGATGGTTGAAAACGGGAGGGAGCAGGGGAGGGAATAAGGCTGGGCAGGACCGGAGCTGATGACAGGGGAGCAGTTTAGTGCACAGGTGGGAACCTCTTTCAGCCCAAGGGCCAAATTCAATTCTGAAGAAGCTCTCGGGGGCCGCATTCCAGTGGTATGTGGGGTCAAAGGCAGAACGTGCAGGGCCCAAAATACAAAAACTGCCAGCATATTTCAGCTGAAAACTCTCACTGCCAGTAACGATGCCTCAGGAGAGGCATTTCAACCTTTTAGAATGGGGGAAAACCTGCACAAAAGCCAGGAACCACCAAATGATCAGTGGTTGGGGAAAAGGGGGGGGAGCCTGGGGAAGGGGTATGGCCATCCGGGGAACTCTGGAGGGCTGGATTAGGCCCCCAGGCCTGAGATCCCCCACACCTGGTTTAGCACGTCCAGCCACCTTCCTCAATAAAACTTTGGGTTGCCAGATTACAACCCAGGCATTTGACTCATGCCATGGAATTTTCTCACACACAGCAGCTGTGGTAGGAAGTCTGTGTCTGGCTTGTGCCGCTTTAGACTGCAGGTGGAGGTTTGAACACTCTTCCGTGCAAAATATAAAAATACCTGCACACAGAAAACTCAAGTTTCTCAGAGAAAGCAAGGCTGCCTCCTTCTTCCCTGTGGCATCTAGTTCTCTATGTGGAGGGAGAATTCTGTGAGCCCACACTGACAGGCTGAAGTGGTACAGTCCAGATGCAGGTTTATCACCTCATCTGCTTTGTGAGGAGTTGGTCTCACTGTGCCTTACACCCACAAAGGGACGCAGGAACTCTGCCAACCATTGGCTGCTGATTGGTGCTAGTCCAGATGGGCTGCCAGGATTGGCATGGGTGGCACTGGCCAAATCAGGGACATTGACTAATCCCATGAATGCTGCCAGTCTCTGGGAGCCCTCGTCGTATGGCAGGAGTGGGCGCCTGATGGCCCTCTAGATGTTTTGGCCAAAGGTGAAGGATGATGGGAGTTGTAGGCCAATATACCTGGAGCATCACAAGTTGCCCACCCATGTCCTAGAGGCATTTCCCCCCTGCTTTGCACCACAGTCATTGGCTGCGTTTGCATGACATGAAACCCACCCTGTGAACTAACTCACGCAGTGTGGGTTATCATCAGAACAACCCACGGTGACCCTGAGAGACCATCAGGCTTACCACAGATTGTTCTCCCCAGACTGTCTCCGCCTCCCAGCTGAGCTGAGCAGAGCAGAGCAGAGCAGAGCAGAGGAAACTGCTCCAGCTGGTCCAGGGACTACAGAAGCAAGCAAGCTCCCAGAGAGCGAGCAAACAGGGGGAGCAAACAGGAGTTGGCCAGGCGAGATCGGCAGGGGAGGTCAAGGGGGAGGCCCCTAACTTTTTTAAAAAATTATTTTTCTTGTAACACACACTACCACACCAGTGGGACTCTGCTTTTAACCTCTAGTGAGTAGAGTAGCAGGCACAGGCTAGTCTAGAACAATCACAAAGCTAGACACAAAAAGGGAAAAGAGGCTATGGAAGGACAAGACTCTCCAGTGGTGGTGACCTGCAAGTTGTGTGCAATGTTTGTTTTCTTGCCTGAGAACAACATGGCCTACATCTGCAACAAGTGCAAGTTGATCACACTGCTGGAAGAAAAAGTAAGAGGACTGGAGCAGCAACAGTCGACCCTCCGGGGAATAAGAGAAGACGAAGAGTTCTTGGACAGAATGGTGGAACTACAGCAGCAAAGTGAACACCAGAAGCTTGAAGAGCAACAGCAAGCTGAGGCAGAAGTGGGAAATGCTGAAGTGAGGAAAAATGGAGTAGAGGATACTCCTTGGAAAAGGGTGAGTTAGGAGCAGAAGAACTAGACACCACTCTGCACCAGTGGAAGCAGTGGAGTTGTGGAACCGATTCCAGGTACTTGCGGATGAGACTGGAGGACAGCCTGCAGAGGAAGAATTACAGGGGAACCTACACGAGAGTGAGCAAGAGGCTGAAGGTCAGTCAAGCAGAGGCCATGAAACCCAGGCCTACAACAAGAAGAGTAGTAGTCGTAGGAGACTCCTTGCTACATGGGATCGAGACCCAAGTATGTCGTGAAGACCCATGGACTCGCCAGGTATGTTGTCTCCCAGGAGGACGGATTAGAGACGTGACTGAAAGGTTGCCTGCACTCATAAAGCCCACTGACAGGTATCCATTTCTTCTCATCCATGTGGGAACAAATGATACTGCCAAGCGGAGCTACAAAGACATCACGTCAGACTTTGAAGCTTTGGGAAGGAAACTCAAGAACTTTGAGTTGATACCCCGGCTGAATGACTGGCTATGAAGGTGGTGCCGACGAGAGAGATTTGGATTCTGGGACCACGGGCTATACTTCCTGGAAGATGGGCTGTTGGCAAGGGACGGGTTGCACCACACAAAGGCTGGGAAGAATGTGTTTGGCCACAGCATGAAGAACTTCATCAGGAGGGCTTAAGCTGAATCCTGCGGGGAAGGGAGATGTAAAGTTGGGAGTAACAATGGACGAAGGCTCATGTACACAACGGAGAGAACAGCTCTAACAGCACCCAATAATAGACTTCAGACACATGTAGGAAGAAAGCCAGACTATGAAGCACATGGTCTTCAATGTCTATATACTAATGCCCAGAGCATGGGAAACAAACAGAACGAACTTGAACTCTTAATACAAGAGGGAAATTATGACTTGATAGGTATAACTCGGACTTGGTGGGATGACTCTCATGATTGGAATTCAGCAATTGAAGGATATAACTTGTTCAGAAAGAACAGGAGGAACAGAAAGGGAGGTGGGGTTGCACTGCACATGAAAAATACATATCTCTGCACAGAAATACAGGAGGATGAGCTTGGTAGCCCCATCAAGAGCATCTGGATGAAAATAAATGGAGCAAAGAATTAAAGGAACCTGGTGATCAGAGTCTGCTACCGGCCACCCAATCAAGGAGAAGACAAGGATGAAACTTTTGAAAAGCAAATAGCCAATGTTTCAAGGAAGCATGATGTAGTAGTAATGGGGGACTTCAATTTCCCCGATATTTGTTGGGAGACAAATTCTGCAAAACATGGCCCCTCCAGGAAATTCCTGCCTTGTGAGGCGGATAACTTCCTCCTGCAGAAAGTAGAGGAAGGAACTAGAGGATTGGCTATCCTAGTCCAGGGGTGCTGGACCTCTTTCAGCACAAGGGCTGAATTCAATTTCATAGAAACCCTCAAGGGGTTGCATTTCAATGGTAGGCATGGCCAAAGAAAAAACGGGAACCAAAAATTCTAAAACTACCAGCATGTTTGAGCTTAAAGCTCTGGCTGCCAGTGTCTACTCCTTAGAAGAGCCATTTCAACCTTTTGGAATGGGGGGAAAACTGCACAGAGGCCAGAAAACCACCAAAGAATTGGTGGTTAGGGGAAAGGAGTGGGGCCAGGGGAAGGGGTAGAGCCATATGGAAACCCTGGAGGGCCAGACTGGGACTCTAGGCAGGCTGGATTTGGCCCACGGGCCTGAGGTTGAACACTCCTGGGATAGACCCTTGGCCTCTTCCCTTAGGATGCTTCTTACATCTATCTTTGGGGGAAAGCCAGCATATAGCAAAGGAAAAGAATGCTTTGGTTCATTTTAGTTTTTCTTTCCCTTCTATTTTTATTTTTCCTTTGCAGCTCACGTTCATAGAAATATAGAGAGCAGCAAGGCAAAAGATCCAAAACAGGCCTTCCAAGATCAGAGCCCGCATATGCACTCAAGCATTCAACCCTCAACATCCAAAGCAGTAAAGAAGACACCGCCACATGTAATGCAAGTGGAAGGTAAGAGAGATGGCAGTGGGCCAGCAGGACAATGGTGGTGTATGGTACCTGCCTCAACCTGGTGCCCTCCAGATGTGTTGGACTGCAACCAGGGATGCTGGGAGTTATAGTCCAACACATCTGGAGGGCGCCAGGTTGAGGAAGTTGCCTTAAACTTTTGCTACATCCCTAAGCCAGCAGGAGGCTGATGCTATTTCCCCCTTATACCCAGCGCTGTCATATTTCATCACTTCCTTGCAGTATCTGCTGATAAACTTGCCAAGAAGAAAAAGCTTATCCCCAAGATCATTGTCACTGGACCCTCTGAGGAACTGCTTTTGAACAGCTTTACGGATGAACTCCCTGAGACGAAAACTATCCGGGATTCAGAAGACTATGGCCCATATACCGTGCACTCAAAGCCCAGCACAGTAGACGCTTATAAGAACGAGGAGGAGGAGCAGTGAGTGCGCACACTGGAGAGTCGACGGCACTCAGGGTGAAACTGGGGACCCTCCAGGGAACCTAGCAGCCCAGTCCTGGGCTCCCTCTTAATAAATGGGAATCCATCACAATGAGTACTTTCATGGTTTCACTTTCCCTCTCCTCCGTGGCCATATTTGGTGGTGGTGGAGGAGGAGGGGCAAAGCCAAATGTAAATGAGGGAGCTGGATGTTCACTTCTAAATAAATATGTTTGGTAAATGTCTGACAACTCCCAGTCAATAACAAACCGGTATCTGCATGGATGAATGTGCATTGTTGGGGCATGGGTTTGCTCAGCTGCCACAGCTGCGATCCGGGAAAGGAAGGCGCAGGCAGAATTTGTGCGTACTTCGGGTTTAGGACTTGGGGGACCTGCTTGTTGGGCTTACTCCAGGAGAGGGTGTGGCACAAGTATAAGGCACGATCCACCATGACTATGTGACGCCCTTGGTACAAGCCCCTGGTCCTCACGGCGTAGTGCAGGGGTGCAGAACCTCTTTCAGCCTGACGGCCAAATTCAGTTTCAGAGAAGCTCTTGGGGGATGTGTTCCAGTGGCAGGGGGTGGGAAGGCAAAGGAGGCATAACCAAAATACCCCAAATACCAGCATATTTTGGCTTTGAGCTCTTACTGCCGGCAACTCAGCCTTGGGTGGGGCATTTCAGCCTTTTACAATAGGGCAAAAACATGCAAAAGGCAGGAGACCCCCCAACAATGAGCGGTCAGGCAAAGGGGGCGTGGCCATCTGGGGAACTCTGGGAAACCAGATGGAGTCCCCAGATGGGTTGGATTTTGGGGTTCTGTGCCCCTGCCCCACTGCCATTAATCCCAAATGCAATAATCAAATAATCTTCCCTTATTTACCCCTGTCTGTGCTTCCTTCCACTTCCTCTGTCATCTCCCTTGTGTCATTTTCTAGATTCTTAGCCCCTTGGGGCAGGGACCTGTCCTCTCATTTTTTGTAAAGCCCCATATGTGTGGATGGTACTCAGTAACTAGTCAGAATAACAAGCCACCTCGGTAAAGCCACATATGTCTGGATTGGCAGATGAAGCTCGCTTAAAACCCCCAAAATCAGGAAATCGTACTGAACTCGCACCCTGGCACGTGTATTTAGGGCTCCACTGGTCTTGATAGGATTTGTACTTGTAAATCCACAGAGGCCATAACGGATCATTCTGTTTCCTTTCACTTCTATTCCAAACAGCTGTTAGGAGGCTCTACGTTACTATAGCAACTGTGCCAGGGCAAGCAGGAACATCTTAATACATTTGATCATATGGCTCTGCCTGTTTTTCTTTCTTTAAGGAAATGTCTACCCTGGCTTTTGGCTCCTAGACAGGCCCCCAAGGCGGCTTCCAGATCCAAAACAAACAAAATACAGCTAAAATAATGGGACAAAAATAAATACAGTGCATCAGTGTGAGAGGGGCATAAAACCACCTTAGAAATTAATAATATTCCCAAAGAACCATAAAGATTTTCAAACTCCTGGCAAATTAAACCTGAAAATTGGCACCAGAAACCTCAAAGGAGTTTTTCAGGTATGTAGAGATCAGCCTGGGATCATCACAGTTCTCTCTGGCAAACCCTTGTGGGTCCTGCCCCATTCACACATTATGTCTTTCTCTAGTGAGATTTGAGGCCAACCAAGAGGAATCCTTTGCAGTGTGATCCTATGCTGGTTGGATGCCGATAAAATTCTCATTAAAACCCTTGCACTGGTGTAGCTCAGAGTTAAGAGGGGACAGGGAACTTACGATGTCGCCAAAGCTCTATGTTAGGGCTGGCGAACCTGTGGCCCTGTTGTCGGACTACAGCTCCCATCATTCCTGACCACTGGCCATGCTGGCTGTGGCTGATGGGAGTTCTGTGTCCAACAACATCAGGGGGGCGGGTTACCCATCCCTGTCCTGCACCTCATAGCTAAGCCGGAACAATGGGGAGCAAATGGAGGTTCCAGGAGTGCAGTGGAGTAAGATCAGGAGAGTGTCCACGGTGGGTGAGGATGATGGGAGTCGCAGTCCAACACATCTGGAGGACGCCAGGCTGGGGCTGCTCTGTAGGTGGCCTTGATTTTGATCGACGCCGGGCTTGCGGGCTGAGGCGAGCGGCGGATCATGTCCTTTGGGGCTGTTTGGCCCCTCGGGTGCCCCGGGAGTCTTCGGGGTTTGGGGGCTGCCGGGTTCCGACTACTCCCGGGAGCGGGGTGCTCTGGGGCGCACCTCTGAAGAGCCGCCTCCCTCGCCCTGGCGCCCCCCAGGTGTCTGGGGCCTCCACTCGCGCCAGCGCCAGCCAGCACGGCCGACGGCCGGGGCTGCCGTCCGCAAGCCCGGAGCGCGCCAGGTCGGCGAAGCCAGCGATTTCCTCGGCAGCCGGGGAAATGTCCGCCGCGCCCAGCAGGCGGCAGGCCCGGCGCTCTGCTCGGCCGCCGTGCGCTGCGCCCGTCGTCGGAAGCGGCGGCGGCCGTCATGGCGGAGGCGGCCTCCGCTGAGCAGGAGCCGGAGACGCTGCGGCTGAAGCGGCTCCGCGGCAGCGGCTTCTTCGCGGCGCCTTCGGGGCACAGGGTGAGGAGCGCGCCGCCAAGTCGCGGCGCCCCGGGGCGGGAGCGTCGCCCGCGGCCCTCGCGCAGCGCCTGCTTGGCTCCGGCCCCCGAGGCGCCCGGCGGCGCGCGCGCGCGCGCGCGCGCCGAAGCACAGGAGCCCCGCTGCGCGCGCCCGCCCGCCCCGGCGCGCCCGGCGCCGCGCGTGCCACGGCCCCCTCCCGCGCGCGCCGACGGACGAGCCGCGCGCCCTGGGTGCCTCGCGCAGAGGCGGGCGGAGGGCGGCCGCGGGGCGCGCGGCCGGGCAGCGTCAGACCCGCGGGGCGCGGGGCCTGCGGGCGCCCAGGCGCCTCATTTCGGGCGCGACTCCAGCGGCTGCATGCGCTGTCCCCGCCCGCACCGCGCGCGCAGCCGTGCCGTGCTCCTCCGCTCCCGGCGTGCGATACGTGGCTTGCGGCCCTCGTCTGAAAGGGCGCGCCCCGCGCGTGTAGCCGCGCGTGGTGGACGCCCTGGAGTCATGGCGCCGTCGTGACCACAGGGACGAAGTGGGATTTGCTTCTGCTGCTCTGCTGCTAAGCGCGTGTACTTGGGAATAAGCACTGTGTCGTTGTAGAAAAGGGCGATGTGTTTTAGAAGTGAAAGTAATGCACTCGGCCCTGTAACGATAAGCATGCCTGGCCGGGCGCTCCCTGACAGCAGCATGTTTTAAAACAAGTCGGAAGGATGCTGCAGCGGCCGGCCTGGCACGCCCCTGGTGCTGGCATGGCCACCCCGGGTGGGCATTTGCGGGGTGGCCCTGGGCTGCAGGGCGCTGGACCTTGGCCCCGAGGTCCAGCGCTAGCAGCAGCACCACTGAGAACGGTGCAGGTATTTGCCTGTACAAGTATCCTTGACCACGGAGACTGTAGATGAGATTGGGGCTTGCATTTTTACTACCTGGAAAGCACTTGCGTAAAAGAAAGGATGACAACATGCAACTTGCTTGTACTCACATGTGGCACACACACGTTTTTCAGCTGGAGTGCATGCACTGGGAAGCTCCAACCAATCATAAAAACATTGGGTTGGGAAAAAACTCAAAGATCATCTAGTCCAACCCCCAGCTGATGCAGGAAATCCTCTGCTACAACCCCCGATAGGTGGCCATACAGTTCTTGAAAAACTCTAATCAAGGATAGTTCACTACCTTCCAAGGCAGACTATTCCATTGTCAAGCAGCTTGTACCATTGGGAAATTCATCCCATTATTTATTCAAAATCCTTTTTCTTCTAATTTGAACCTTGGTTCAGGTCCTACCCTCTGAGGCAGCGGAGAACAAAACTGCTCCATCATCTCCATGTCAGCCCTTCAAATTTTTGATGATAGCTATCACATCGTCTCTTAATTGTCTCTTCCCCCAGCTAAACATACCCATCTCATAGAGTTGTAGGGTTGGAAGGGGCCTATAAGACCCTTGAGTCCAACCCCCTGCTCAATGCAGGAATCTAAGTCAAAGCATCCCTGACAGGTGGCTGTCCACTTCTGTCTTTCCTCATATGACTTACCATCTCTAAGCCTTCTCACCATTTTTATTGATAGATTGAGTTTATTTAAAATATATCTTAAGTACCCTTTATCCACAGAGTTTCAGGGTGGTGTACAAGAGTGTGAATAAAAGTATTCTTTGCATTGTGTGTGTGTATTCAAGTGCCTCTAAGGTTCCATTTTGCTATCATGGATAATGGCTGCTGCTACGTCTGCCCTCCGTGAATTTGTCTAATACCCTTTTAAAGCCATTTAGATCCTCTCAGCTTTCATTCCACATGGACTCTTTAGCTTAGAAAGAAGGCAAGTGAAGGGAGATGTGATAGAGATGCAGAAAATTATGCTTGGTGTGGAGAAAGTGGGGAGAGCTATTTTTCTCCCTCTCCCATAATACTAGAACCCAAAGGTGTCATCCCAAGAAACTGATTGGTGGGAGATCCAGGAGAGATAAAAGGAATGGCTTATTCTTCACACAGCACATAGTTAAACTATGGAATTCGCTACCACAAGATGTTGTGATGGCTGCCAATTTGGATGACGTTAAAACGGTTAGACAAATTCATGGAGGAGGCTAAGGCTGCTAGTCCTGGTGACTATATGCTCCCTCCAATACCAGAGGCAGCATCCCTATGTATACCAGTTACTGGGGAATATGGGTGGGAGGGTGCTGTTGCACCCATGTCCTGTTTGTGGGCATCTGGTTGGCTACTGTGCGAACAGTAGCCTTGGGTCTGATCCAGCACAGCTCTTCTTAGGTTCTTCAGTAGGCTTTGCCACCTTCCAGTTAGGACTGACCTTTGCTAATGCCCTGGACCCTAGCAGCATCTCATTAAAGGTCCGGCAAGAGCTCATCCTGTGACCTGTCTCTTGTTTTCAGCTGGGAAGATGTCGGAGTGTGAAGGAGTTCGAGAAACTCAACCGGATTGGAGAAGGGACCTATGGCATTGTGTGTGAGTTGTGTCCCCACCAGGCAGCACAGAACCAGGAACCTACTGTGTGTGACCCAAGGGGCTAGGGAAGACATATCAGTGGCTTGAGGCTGAGCATTGGGGCAGCCCCAGAGTGGACTGGGGACCCACCTTTTGAAGCCACCTGTGTTCCTTGGGGCTGTGCCTTCTGCAGTCGTGCAGGGCTCTTCGGGGGGTCCCAGGCAGCATTCAGAACCTCAGCTGCTTGGCCTGGGCAACACACACATCCTCTCCAGGTAGGGACAGATCCATGGATTCAGCTGTCTTTGAAGTCTTTCCAGTGACAGGACACCGTAGCTGACTCGTTTATTTTATTTAGCTCAAGGTAGCTAATGATAATAAAATACACATTAAAACGAATCTTGGTTAAAATCAACATAAAAACAGATCGATTAAAACAAATTATTATTATTATTGTTGTTGTTGTTGTTGTTATTATTATTATTATTAAAAAGTATTTTTATCCTGCTCTTTTGCCAAAAAGGCTCCCTGAGCAGCTTACACGCTAGCAATAACATACGGCAGACCTCCAGTCTAGAAAAGACACAACACATGAGGAAAAGGTAATGGGAAGGGAAGAGGGGGGAAATTAAGTAGTCTTTCCGCAGGCCTGGTGGAATGGCCCTGCTCTCCCTCTCCTCTCCCTCTGGACAGCCTGCTGGAATGGCAGTTGAATATACAATAAAATACATAGCCAGCACCCCACCAGTGAAGCCCCTTCAACAGCAGACCAGCTTACATGGCAAAGGCCTGCCTGAATAAAACCATTTCTGCCTGCCAGCAGGAGGACAACAGAGAGGGAGTCAACAGTCTCTCACGCCCCCACCATGATGCCCCCCCGCGAAAATCTTAACATACATAGTTAGATTATAGTCTTCATAATTATAAGCATTAAGTGTGGGTAACAACATTTTCATATTTCAAATAGGGCAATGATAATTCCAGGTGGAAAAGCAACCAACAGCACGCCCCTATATGTGTCTACTCAGAAGTAAGCTCTAGAATACAATGGGGCTTACTCGCATGTAAGCGTGTACAGGATTGCAGCCCAAGTATTGAGAAAGTGGGTTGCATCAAGCCACTTAGACCAGGGCCGGCTTTTGATGTGCTGGTAGTTGAATCCAGGGCAGGCCGTTTCCTGGTCCTGGTCCACCTGTGCTTTACCGGGGGCGGGGGGGAGGGCTTCCCAAGTGATGGAGCTTTGATTACACTGTCATTCTAGATCGCGCCCGAGACACCCAGACGGATGAGATCGTGGCCCTGAAGAAGGTGCGAATGGACAAAGAGAAAGACGGTGAGCAGGCAGGAGACCCGGAAGGGCGCAACACCCCCGGGCGCTGTTTGTTCGTCCTGCTCCCCATTGTCAGGAAACTGCCTCTGACGAGCTTCTGCTCCCCACAGGCATACCCATCAGCAGTCTCCGGGAGATCACCCTACTGCTGAAGCTCCAGCACCCCAACATCGTGGAGCTGAAGGAGGTGGTGGTGGGGAACCACCTGGAGAGGTACCTGCCAGGCTTTCCTTACGCTCATCATAGTGCCACTGGGGCGAGGAGGCCTGCCGTGGCTGCCCACCAAAGCAGGCATGGGACACATTGGCATGCTTGCACACGTGAATGCCCATGGTTGAATGCTGAGATTGCAGGATACAATAAAGAGAGAGAGGGGAAAGAGCAAAGGGAGCCATGTGGGTGAATCTGCTGTAGATCTGAAAGCGGGCAGAGAAGAAACCAAAGCACAGTTCCCAGGGTTCATGGTGCAGCTAGGGCTGGTCCTTGGGGCCAAAGTCCAGGGCCCTCCAGCCCAGGGGGCCCCACATGATCACCTAGAGAGTACAGGTGATGGGGGAAGCAGCAGACAGGCCCAGCATTGGCACCTGGCCAGCATGAGCCCACAGGGGCTTTTGCTGGGAGCTGCAACAAGTGTCCATCCATCCTTCCTTCCTTGTTTAAAAACATTTTATAGTCAGGGGCCAGCTGGGGATGTATGTGGTTAATGATGCACATTTTATTAATTTGACTTGTAAAATATATTATCCTCTTCTACAACAAATAAATGCATTTAGCATCAGGATAGGAGAAGCAAACTCCATTTTATTCCTATAGTCACGATGGTTTAAGTGAATTAAACCATGTGTGTGAAACTGCACATGCTTGGAGTATTTCTTTTTTAAAAAATCAGCAGACAAACAGTTTTTTAAAACATTTGTTTGGCTGAACCACTGTTTTGCCATAGAATGGCAAGGGTGGGAAAGAAGAGGAATATCAGTTGTGTGCTTCAGACCTGAAGTAATACCCATGACCATTTAAAGGTGGCAGTGGCGGGGAGGGGGGTGGGGGAGTCCCTGTAAGACCCTGCGATCCGGGGTCTAAAATTACCTAGCTGTAGCACTGCGCCAGAGTCCAAGGCCAGCCTCCGTGCCTTTGCAGCCCCTCCTGCCTGTTCAGCCCTATCCATCTGGGCAGCTATCCCATCTCCAACTGCAACAAGGAATGAGCCTGGGTGTTTGTGATTCTGCTGCAGCATTTTCCTGGTGATGGGTTACTGCGAGCAGGACCTCGCCAGTCTCCTGGAGAACATGCAGGCTCCCTTCTCCGAAGCTCAGGTGTGTATAGCTCAAATGGCAACCAGCACAGCAGGGGAAGTAGTTGGCCCAGTTTGCTTGCTGGGATCAGTGTCTTTGCCAGAAGGATAGGGCCGTCATATACGGGTGCAGCTCATTGAACTGAAGGCAATGCTGGCCTCAACCACCTTTTGGAAGGAGGGGAAAAAAGGGCCAGGAAGTGCTTTCTAGTTTAAGCAGTAACAAGAGGCACAAAGAAGGCGATTTCACTCTTGAAATTTACTGCATTCCTATACCACTCAATAGCTGGAGCTCTCTGGGCAGTTCACAAAATAGAGGAGAGACCATAAAATACAAGAACAATAAATCCCAGTGTAATCCCAGAAATTTCATTTCTTTGTACTGAATGGGTTGGGCTAGCAAACTTTTTGCCATTTGTATGCTTTAGGTTGGTTCAAGGAACATATTTTACATTCTTACACTGCCTCAGGTTCACACATAATGCTAAGCCATGGTGTGGTTTGTTGAAGCTTGGCTTGTCGCTGTGCCCAAGCCCATCCCTGTGAACAGACCATGGTTCATTACCAGCTACAAACCCCAAATAGAAGTCATGGTTTGTTGTTGGCTTACGAAGTCTGGCTTGTTTAAGCCATGGCTCGTTGCGATGTCTGAACCCAAAACCATGGCTTATCCCTAGCTTGTTTGTGCTGCTGTCGGCCCCAAAACAGAAGTGCCCAGCAAACACAGCCTGAAAATGAAACTACTCTGAAGGCTGGCAAAACATGAGAAACAGACCAGAAATCCGGAAAACAAGCCATGTTTTGTTTGCTCATTTGCAAGACGATTCATGGCTAAAGCAACCAACCATGGTTAGCATAAACCATGGCTTAACATTATATGCAAATGCAGCCCGTGGATCTCCACCCCAGCGCAGAATCTGGCACAGGACAAAGCAGTGATACCCCTTAATGATGTTCCATTCATGTGCCCTTACAGGTGAAGTGTATCATTCTTCAGGTTCTCAAGGGCCTTCAGTACCTGCATGACAACTTCATCATCCACAGGTGAGGGAAGGGCCCAGGTATCAGGCTGCAACTGTGAGGGATGCATAGCTTAGAAGTCCAGCTGTTGCCATTGGTACTTGCGTGGAACCTTCTGGGAGAGGCTTGCTTAAGAGAGCCAGATTAGGGACTCTTCCCACCTCTCTGTGTCCTCCCGTGGACCTCTCTTCTTTCCTCCAATGACAGAGACCTGAAGGTGTCCAATTTGCTCATGACTGACAAAGGCTGTGTGAAGACAGGTGAGTCTTTGGCAAGTGCTGGCCTCTCTTGCCGACTCTTCCACCCACCCCACCTCCCCCACACACCTGGTTGGTTTGTAACACAGCTGACCTGTCTCCTCTTTGCTTGCAGCGGACTTTGGCTTGGCTCGTGCTTACAGGGTGCCTGTGAAGCCCATGACCCCCAAAGTCGTCACACTCTGGTGAGTAGAGCATCTCCTGGGAGATCCATCCTCCTGCATTCTCACTGCGCAGGACGCTGGTGGGGTCATGGGCTTTGCTCTCACAAATAGGCTGCTTCCCTGGGAATTTGATGCCCAACAAACCCAAAGTGGGAAAGTTGCCAGGGGAAGAGTTGGCTCGGGGAAAGACGTGCCCACATCTGCCAGCCCTTGAAATGCATCTGATGCTGCAGCCCAGGGCCCTCCAGGTGTGCTGGACTGCAAGTCCCACCATTGGCTAGGCTGGCTAGGGATGATGGGAGTTGTAGGCCAAAATATCTGGAAGGCCACAAGTTGCCCACCCCCGGGCTAAACTATTACAACACACACAAGACCCACCCTTTCCATATGTTGCAAGCCGATTAAAGAAATACCTGTCACCTTCCACTGCATGTGAATTGCAGCATTCTGGCATCACAACACAACAGCCCCTTGTGGGCTGGCTGGAACGGAAGCGTGGACCCCCTCTGGCATGCCCTCTGTTCTTTCTTTACACCTCGCAGGTACCGAGCACCTGAGCTGCTGCTGGGGACGACGACACAGACCACCGCCATAGATATGTGGTGAGGGAAGAGGATCTCCTCCCCCCACCCCCCCACTGCCCCTAGTGTGGCAAGTTTGAAGGTGGGGGGGAGGACGCACTCTGCTGGGCCTGGATCCGCAGCTCTACAAAGGACGTGAGACAAACGGGTTTCTCCCAGGCCCATGTGGGGTGCAGGGGCTGCCTGGGGCGGGGGGCTTTATTGCCACTAACTCCGAGTCTCCCCTGCAGGGCGGTGGGCTGCATTCTAGCAGAGCTGCTGGCCCATAAGCCCCTGCTCCCTGGCAGCTCCGAGATCCAGCAGATAGACATGATCGTGCAGCTCCTGGGCACGCCGAACGAGACCATCTGGCCCGTGAGTGTCCTTGGCCCGAGGCCACCTGCTGCTCCCCATGCCTGCATATGCCTTTGCCACATTGGGCCTGTTTTCATGCCGCTTTCCTTGGCGTCACAGCACTGCAAGGGGCGGAAAGCCCGCCTGGCCTGGCTCCCTGCCCAAAGGCATGGCTGTTTGCCAACAGATCCACCCACCACCCCCATCCCAGATCTACACTACAGTCAGCTATGGAGGGACTCAGTGGCAGAGCCCCCGCTTTGCACGCAGAAGGGCCCAGGTTTGATCCCCGGCATCTCCAGGTAGGGTGGGGAAAGACCTTAAGAGCCCTTGCTGCCAGTCAGGGTTGACAGTACTGGGCAAGATGGACCGAGGGTCTGGCTCCGTATAAAGCAGCTTCCTCGGTTCCCAGCGCACTGCAAGATAGTCTGAGAAGCAGTAGCTTTACATGACTCCTGTGAGCGGGCCAAGCAACCTGCTAAGGACAAGTGCTTTATTTTAGTGCCTTTCTCCGCATGCTCCTCACCTCCAGGGTTTCTCCAAGCTGCCGCTGGTGAGCCAGTACACCCTGCGCAAGCAGCCCTACAACAACCTGAAGCACAAGTTCCCCTGGCTGTCGGAGGCCGGTCTCCGCCTCCTCAACTTCCTCTTCATGTATGACCCCAAGAAAAGGTAAGCCGTGCCAGGAGAGGGGCTGCGATGACTGTGGATGCTGCTCAGACTGCCCCCTGCTAAACTAGGAGCGTAGGGCTAGGAAAGGGCCACTACAGTTGCCACGGGTGGACGGATTCCCCCTGCCGCCTCTACACTTCTCAGAATGCGGTTGTCCAGGGTCATCTCCTGAATCTGGCTGGCAGCAGGTTTAAAGACAAACAGAAGCGGTGCCTCATCACACAGCCACGTTGCTGACCTGTGGAGCCCGTGCCAGGCTGGCATTGCAGCTGTCAAAGGTCCAGATCAGCCCACAGAGCTGTCGCCTGCTGCACGCCCTCGCCCCCCGAAGCAGACGTTCCGTGGTCAGAGGCGGCCCAGCACCGCTTGCCAACTGCTGGGCATTTAACCACAGCAGATGACCACCAACCTCATGTCAGGAAACTGGAATCCTGAGCAGGCTGGATTAAATTTGTCCTAGTGGCCATTTCCAGCACATCATGTTAATGCGACCGTGACTGGCACAGTTCCTGAGCGCGAGCCCTTGCCTGGGGGAGCAGGTCTATGCCACGGTGAATGAATCCACGGCACGTGTGCTGGCTTGCACCCGGGATACCAATTGGCCAGGGCCCTTGGCTGGCAGAGGCCCATTCAGGAGGGGTGGGCAGAGCCGCCGCCCGAGACCAGCTGTCCCACCACAGCCAGACCCGTGCGGAGAGGAGTGGGGAGGCAGGGGCGCGTGAATCAGCCCTCACAGGAACATGCCTCTCCTCCCCAGAGCCACAGCTGGCGACTGCCTGGAGAGCTCCTACTTCAAGGAGAAGCCTCTGCGTAAGTCCCTTCCACACCTTCCTGTGCGAGGCACGGAGTCCCCCGCCGCCCTGCCTGATTCATCTTCTCTCTTTCCAGCCTGCGAGCCGGAGCTCATGCCGACGTTCCCTCACCACCGCAACAAGCGGGCTGCCCTGAGTGCCGGCGCCGAGTGCACGGGCAAGCGCAGCCGGCCCTGAGGACGCTGACGGGCGAGCCCTGCTCCGGCAGGCACGGGGCTGGGTGCGAGGCGTGGGGCTGCCTCCGCAAGAGGAGAGCGCAGCTCGGTGGGCGGACTGGCATCCCCGAGGCTGGGGCCCTTTTTCCGTCTTTGGGGGAGTATCTGGGAATGCACACGCCACAAGCGGCAGCTGGCTGGATCAGGGCCACCCGGCCTGCTGCTCAGCGAGAGAAGTTAGTTGAGCTTCGGTCCATCATTCCACCAATTAAACTTGCATGAGGATAAAAGCAGTTCTCCTGCAACAGAGCTGTGCTTGGAGGGGGCAGCCCGTGCCCTCCTGTGCGAGAGGGGAGGGGAGCCTCTCCTTTGCTGGTGTCGGCAGGTCTCTGTGTACTTGTATTCAAAATAAGAAGTGTCTGTATTAAAAACCCACTGCCTAATTAACTGAGGGCACCTTTTGAAGTCTATTCAGGGTTTTTTACATTGATCCATCTTTCTAACTGATTAAGTGCAGCAGCCCTCCACCAAACAGCCCTCCAGTGTAGGATTCCCTTTCCAGCAGGAGTTAGTTGGCTGCTTCTGGCCAGCCTACGAACAGGACACAGTGGCGACAGCAGGTCTCTCTCTGTTGCTTTATTTTATTTATTTCATTTCTGTACCGCCCAATAGCCAAAGCTCTCTGCTGGGCAGAAGCATCCCGACTCCTAACATATAGCCATGCTCCTCCCTGTATCATTTCTCAGATTTTAATCCAGTGGTGGTGCCGTATCCTTCAGGCGATGAGTTCTGTAAGTTACCCTCTGTAAGTTAAATGAAAGCTATAGTCCTGCCTGGGAGATAAGATATGCATTATTTTACCATCTACCACAGGAGACGGCAACTTGTGTGGCCCTCCAGATGTTTTGGCCTACAACACCCATCAGTGCTCACCAGTCTAGCCAATGGTGAAGGTCCATCGGAGTTGTAGGCCAAAACATCTGGAGGGCCACCAGTTGCGCACCCCTGCTCTCCCAAGAGAGAACCTGCCCGTTCACCAGGAACCCTTTCTGTAAAATCAGCCTTCCCTGAACCTCAAAATGCCCCCAAAATGCGTTGGACTGCAGCTCCCATTATTCCCACCCAGCATGGGCTGGAGCACAGAGTTGATAAGCATTTGCCCAATGAAGACATCTGTAGATCTCAAAAATTTGCACCTTTTGGTTGGCCCAATAAAAGTGTTACCCCAGCTCACCCAAATCTGGTATCCTCCATGCTGGCTGGGAGTGATGGGAGTTGCAGTCCAACCCATCTGGAGTGTACCAGGTTGGGGAAGGCCATGTAAGAGCAAAGCTTCTACATCAAGACAAGCATATTCCTGGAATGAACATTTGCATAACTTCTCTTATACATTATTAAGGATGTTGGAGAAATCTGCAACTGAGCCAAATGAGGTCAGATCTTTATGAATCTGACCTGTGGATTCCACAGTCGACTGGCTTTTTGTCTGTTGGGCAGATTCTGCAGACTTGCGGATCGTTCTTCTAACGTTCCCGATTTTTGTGCAAATTTCATTGCAAAAAAATATGCAAACATTTAAGAAACCCAGCCAAAAATGCATATTTCCCCCATAGGCAAAAGCGTGAAGATGTGCCTCTTGGGGGAATTTGCACCATTTTTCACACATGCAAATTTGCACAAATTCACATTTGTGCGAATGCAAATTTGTGCACATCTGGAAACTAAAAACACAATCCAATTCTGTTGATGGATGGACGACGGAACAAAAAGCGCCTGACAATCTATGAAGCAGATGGAATGGAAGTTATGCAAACCATACATCCCCATACATCATTTCTCCTGCTTTTGCTTGTTACAAGAAGGGGCAAAGAGCTGTGCAGGGGCTTGGTATCCCATTCTCCCCAACCCCTGGAAAGGCTAGGCAGGCCCCGTCCCTACCTCTGGCTTCTCAGATCTGGCCCTGCCTTGCTTGCCTACACACCTGCGAGCATCTCAAGAAGAAACTCGCTTCTTCCAACAACAGCAAAGCACGCTAGCCGAGGCTCACAGGGAGCAGAATCCCGTGCCTGGGCCTCCCATCCCGTGCCTCTTTGCCCCCTGCGTGCATCCACAGCAGCCCCCGGCCACGCTGAGGGATAGCTCAGCCCTTCGAAAACCACCTTGGAGCCCCGGTTGCTGAGACAACAAGCAACCCGTGTGCAGGGCATTCTGCTGCCCAAGCACAGACAGTGAGCGCGTGGCTGAAGGGTCTGCAGCAGCCTTCTCCACCTTGGTGCCCTCCAGACAGGTTGGACTGCAACTCCCAGCATCCCCCGGCCAGCCATGCTGGGTGTCGTAGTCCAGCGCAGCTGGAGGGTGCCCGGCTGGGGAGGCCGATCTGCAGGCCCCCAAGGGCGGCACCTGCGTTGCCTTGGTGCTCCGCTCTCTTGCCGAGAAGCGGGGAGCGGCCGCCAGCGGACCTCGCGCGGACGCCTGCCCGTCGCCGGGCCGCCGGGGAGCGCCGCGCCGCGCCGCGCCAGACTGCCGCTCAGCTCCCGCCGCCAGCCGGTGGCCCCGCCGCCTGCCCCCCCCCCCCCCGCCAGCCTCGCGCGGGAGGGAGCCGCGCCTCAGCACGAGTCTTCGGCCGCGGCCTGCGCGTCGTGCCAAAGCGGCGGGGAGGGCGAGGGCGGCGGGCATCGCGCGGCCCTCGCGGCGGGCGGCAAGCGCCCTCTGCCCGACTTCCATTCGGGGAAAGCGCCCGGGGCGGCACTCCGGGGTGGGCGGGGCCACCCCCCCCCGGTAAACGCTTAGCTGAGCGCACACCCTCGCTGCCCCGAGTCGAGGCTCAGGAGAGGCGCTTCGGTCTTGGAGAACGGGGGGAAAGCTGCGCGCAAGCCGGGGAGGCGCCGAGCAAGCGGAGGTTGGTGGAAGGAGGGGCACTGGGGGCCCCCGGAGGGCCACCTTTGGCCCCCACGCCTGAGCTTCGGCGCCCCTTCCGTATAGGAAGGGCTGGGAAAACACCTGGATCCCTAGGAAGCCGCCTCAGATACAGCTCGGGAGGCGCGCACGCCCCGGGGCACCAGGCCCACCGCTCCAGAGGCCAGGCGCGCAACTCCCGCGCGGAAGCGCCTGCCCGGCCCCGCTTAGCAATATCGGGGGGCGGTCAGGGGGCCGCCTCCCTCCCGCCGCCTCCGCGGCAGCAAGCGCCTCTGCGTGGGGCTGAGAGCTCGGGGAGGCCCCCGTCCCGATCGCAGGACGGAACGCGGCGACTCGGCAGCCTCGCGACAAACGCCAGTCGCGCGGAGAAGCTGCCCACACACGACGGCCAGCCAGCAGCGCAGAGGCCGGGCTGGGCCTGGCGCCGTTCGCCGGGCGAGAGCTTGCTTCTGCGGGGCAGCCAAGCACGGGGCCCGGCGCCCGTTCAGGAGGCCGAAAGAGCGCCCCAGAGGCACGCGCGAAGGGCGCCCGCTGCTCCGGCCGCCAGGGGCCCTTGCTCTGCGCGAGCGCCACAGCCGTCCTCCAGCGCGAAGGGGGTGGGGGCTCCTGTGCACCTCTATGTTTTCAGGACGGCCTTGGACACAATTCCAGTGGGCTGAATTACTCAGCCGTTTTCTGCTTGGGCAAGCGCTTGCCTGCAGCCATCGGAAAACTGAAATGCATCCAAAACTGCCTTGTATTGAGCTGGCGCAGCCAGCCTGTATCGTCAATCATTCTGACTCCCCAGGGTGTCGTGCAAAGAGTGGCCTTTCCCTGCCTTTGCTACCCACGATGCTTTTTAACTGGAGAGACTGCCAGAAATTGAACACAGGACATTCTGCAGGCAGAGCAGGCGCTCCACCACCTAGCTAAAGTCCCTGCCTGGCTTCCTTCCAGCAAGGCTTCAAGCTTGCAATGAAAGCCATTTTGCACAGACTACCAAGCTAGCCACACAACAGGACGGGGGAAACTCTAGAGAATCAGGCGGTTTTTGCCTCATTTATTTCAAACTGCATCTTCTGTAAGACACCAGGGAGATGGCGCATGCCGAGGGGCTTGAACCCAGCACTGACCTTGCACGGCATCAGGGGCTCAGATCCTGCCACAAGGAATGTCCCGTCAGGGTAGGGCCAAGGCGCCCTGGTTCCCACCGACGCCAACAGGAGAGGCAGGAAGATTCAGAGATGGGATTCCACCATGCCCCCTTCTGCAATCTTGGGACCTCTTGCCCTGTGCTATTCCCCTCTACACATTGTGGACCACAGACGAGGGAAGCTGCCAGGCTTTGGAATGTCGGAAGGAGCAGACACACAGCAGAGGTGCGCCTCTTGGAAAACATTTTCGTGTCCCCATATTATGAAGGACAGATTCTGGCAAATATATTCCCCACCCACCCTCAGCATGCATTGGACTCCCAGTCCTTGTTAAGCGGGGGGCGGGGGGGAAGGTTCTGAAGCAATCTGCACCAAACGCTCAATGGGAAGCTACAAAACCTCTCACTTGCCCAAGAGCCATCACTGGGGGATTTTCTCTAGCAAAGACAAGTGAATTTCATTAGATTCTGAGGGTGCCAGACAGCCTTCCCCAAGCGGGCACCCTCCGCTTGGGTTGGACTACAACTCCTATCACCCCACAGTAGATTATAGGACTTGTCATCCAACCCATCTAGAAGGTGCCCGCTTGCGGAAGGCTGGTGTAAGATTCACACGTCAGTCGCACGGGGAGGAAAAAGCAACACACATCCCCAATGCCGCACGGTCCCCCCCACCCCCCCCACACATTTCCAAGCTGGGAGCAGGGAAAAGTGCTCTCAGAAGATGGGGGGAAGCGTGGGGGGCCAAAAGCTGGCTCAGCACGTGCCGCTCCTGCGGCAGCGCCAGAGCGGCAGGGGAGCGCAGTGCAGCCGCGCCCTCCGAAGTCCAGCCAAGCCCCGCGGGGCTTTCCGGCCTCACTGCCAGGCCCCCGTCCCCTCGTGCAGCAGCTTGTCCACCTCTGTCCGCTGCAGCCAGAGGCGCTGCTGCTTCTCGCTCTGCAGCTCTTCCACGTGGTGACCGCTCCAGCAGGCCCTGGCTCCGTCGCAGCTGCCGCCATGCAGCATCCGGCAGGTGTTGCAGCAGGACGCAGGGAGGGTGCCCGGGCGCATGCACGAGTGCAGGTGATAGCGGGGCGGCTCTGTCCCGGCCCCCGGCCCCACGAGCAGCACCTGTGTGCGGCGTGCCCCCGCGGGGCTGAGCTGGGGGCTCCTGGGCTGCCACACCAAGGGGGAGGCCGGGCTGTGTGCTCCCTGAGGCGGGGGGCTGGGGCCGTCGCAGTGAGGGCTGGGGGGCAAGAACCGGCCTCCCGGCTGCGAGGCGTGGTCCGCGGCCGCCGTTCTGCTGAGCTCCCGCCTCAGGGAGATGAACGAGAAGGAGGTCTCAAGATCGAGCCCCTCGGAGCCCGGGAGCCCGTTGCTGTGGGGCTGCTCCAGTCCCGACGGCCACGCCGTGCTCCGGTTCTCTGCCAGCCCCTGCGGCGCCCGCAGGTGCGGCTCTCTGCTCCGCAGCCTGGGGCTGCTGTGCTCGCAGAGGGGCGGCGGATGCTGCGCCAGCGGCAACCTGGCGCCCGAGGGCTCCCGATATGGGCTCTGCCCCTGGGGGCAATCCCGGTACAGATCGACCCTGTCAGCTGGCTCTGGGAGGAGGTCCCGGCCCCGTGGCCGCCGAACCAGGCTCTGTAGTTTGGCCACGCACGCCTCCAGGCTGCCCCTGGCCTCCCTCCGGGCCTGCAGCAGGTCTTCCGGGCCCACGGCACTGGGCTCCACCTCCTCCACCAGCTTCCCCAGGATCTCGCACTCCATCCTGGCGGCAAAGAAGCCACACGCCGTGGAGAGCAGGCTGGGCCCGGGGGGCAGCTGGGAGATGGCCAGGCGGAGGCCGTCTCTCTGGACGTAGCCCAGCCGGCGGAAGCTCTTGGCAAGGTCGGCCTCCGGAAGGACTCCCTGCAGCACGTGCACGTAGACGCCGGAGAAGGTCTGCAAAGGAAAGCGCCTGTTAGTGCCTGGTTTTCCAGTGGCCTGCAGCACCCCCGCGGCCCGCCCCTCCCGCTCCCAGCGGCCCCGGCACCGCTCACTTTGATGGTGCCGAATTCCTTGCGCCAGGGGAAGAAGTAGAGGTTGACAGCTGCCAGCTCCAGCACTTCAAAGGCCCGGCCGAGACTGCGGAGTGCTGCGCCCAGGTCCGGCTGACCCCGCAGGGCCGTGGAGAGCATGGCCAAGGCGTCCTCCCCTTGCAGGGCGTGGTGCAGCTCCGGGTCCTCCAGCAGATGGCGCCACAGCAGCTCCCTCAGGGGCCCATCGGTGCAGACGCCAGCGTGGCCCCTGCGGAAGTCCCTCTCCAAGCACCTACGGTACTCCTCCTGCAGCGCAGCACCGGGACTCATCCTGCAGTGGGATAAGGAGCAAGTCCTGAGCCCACTCCCCCTTGGAACCCCAGCAACACCCAGGCCCTGGCAGGAGGGGGGATGGACCTGGGACCCGCGCAGCAGTGAAACAACTGCATTTGGATCTCAAGGCCGTGATACTGAAAACGGCATACAGCACAGCAGGCTTCTTCACTTTGGTGCCCTCCAGATGTGCTGGAGACAGCAGCCCCCATGATTCCCAGCCAACAACGCCAGGAATCATGTGAGTCCCAGTCCATCATGTCTGAAGGGCACCAGGTTGGGGGAGGTTATAGCACTCGGGGGCGGGGGGTTAATAAGAGAAACTGTGGCACAGATACATTTTTTTCCCTGCAGAAAAAATAGCTGTGCCAAGTAAATCCAAATTCTGCCTGAGAGGCCCTTGATCATAAACTGTAGCCCACCACTAGACAAATGCGGGATGTGCAAATATTCTTATTTCACAACTATGTTCTCACTTTCCGTGTGACATTCTCAATGTGCTGTCTTTTTTTAAAAAATGAAAAGAACACTGTGATAGAAAGTGGGGGGGAGGCAGTTACTGCCAAGTGATGGGCAGGGGGTTGCATTTATTATTTTTGTTCCACAGGTTTCTACCCTGCCGTTTGGAGAGGCCCCCCATGCTGCACAAAGAAGCTCCACTCCCGACTGATCTGCTGCTGGAGACTTTGGCAGATGTGTCTGAAGTGTTTTCCAAAATGTACAGGCTCATCTGTTAGAATCTGAAGATTTCCTTTATTATGTCTTAAAAGAAAGCCAAGGTAGCCGGGTTTCTGCCCCAGTCCCCAGACTCTTGCCAAGCTTCACACACATGGGCATACAGGCTTCCCAGGTATCTCCAGACCAGCCCTTTTTACATGAATCACAAACCAAGGGGGGTCAACCTCAGGCCCGCAACCCCAATCCAGTCCTTCGGTTCCCCAGTTCCCAGATGGCCCTGCCCCTTTCCCCAACCACTGATTGTTTGGAGGTTTCCCAGCTCTTGCTGCCCCACCCCAGCCATTTTAAACTGCTGAAGTGCCTCTCCAAAGGCAGGGGCTGGCAGGAGGTGAGGAGGCTCCACAGGAAGGGGGCCACCACACCGAAGGCTCTTTTCCTGGTGGACTCCAACTGGGCCATGGGTCCATGTGGAACCACCAGGAACATGCCCTCTGATGACCTTAGTGCCAGGCAGGTTGCTAAAGAAGGAGGCGCTCTCTCAGGAATCCATGGAGCCTCCTCACCTCCTGCCAGCCCCCATTTCCTTAGCTATCCCCTCTCCACAACTTGTGTGCTCCAGTGAAACAAGCAAGGCGGCACTCTGCCTTTAAACTTGCTAATCTTAAATTACGGCTGTGTCCTTTGCCACTGAATGGAAATAGGCCCTGGTGAGCGGAGAAAAACAACCACCTAAAATCACCTCCTGAATCATCATCAGCAAAGCTCTACTGAACTGTGGCCCTTTAGGAAGGGGCTGTGGCTCTGTGGCAGAGCCCGTTTTGCATGCACAAGATCCCAGGTTCGATCCCCGACCTGGGCTGGATGGACACAGGGTCTGAGTGTAAGGAGGCTTCCGGTGTGCCTAAAGGTGGGCAGAGGGCAGCAGTAGATGGCTACTGAGGTGAGGAGGAAGGTCGCCCGATCTTTGCTTCCTCTTCCAGAGCAGTGCTGAGGCTCTGCTGGCTTTGACTCTCGCCTTTGTGGCCACATGGGTGGCCTCAGCCCCCCCTCCCCTGCACTGCTCAGGCAGGGTGGGCACAGAACCAGCCCAGACAGCCAAGGCACCGAGCACAGGACTGCCCTCTCCCTCCCCCAGCCTTCTGTCTCCAAGCGTCTTGCCCGGTCTCTCTCTTTCTCTGAAGGCTTCCATCAGCCAGGGCTCTTTTTGTTAAAACATGTGGGGACTAAATCATGTGCCACCAGCAGAAGCTGCAGCCACATGCCTGGCTGATTTTTAACTTTTGTATACGTCTATTTATAGGTTTTAGCTGTACACGTTTTAATGTTGTAAAGCCGCCTTGTGTCCCAGTGCTGGGGAAAAGGCGGGATATAATAAATAATAATTATAATAATTAGTATCATCATTATTAATGCTATGTTGATCTATTACTGTTACTGTTACGGTCCTTAACTATTCCCCGGCGCCCCCGCTGTTAACGCACAGCGCCAGAGCAGCCTTGGTGTCCACGCAGCTCCTGCACCATCGGAGCAAGCCGCCGCCGGAGCCCTCTAGAAGCAGAGGTGGGCCAAAGGCTCTAAAAACGAAGCTCAGCAAAAGGACGGGGGGGCGGAGAGGGGTCCGGCACCTGCCCCGGGTATCACGCCCGCCCTCCCCCGGCCGGGAGGGGCGGCGCGGGAGGGCGTCACTTTCGGGGCGGGGGAGGGCGGCCAGGACACGGGGATCGGGCGCGCGGGCCACCCAGAGCCGCCGCCGCCGCCGCGCGCCTCCGCAGGGGTGCGTGAGCCCAGGACAGGCGGCGAGCGCTGGGCCGGCGGGTTCCGCGGCGCTGCAGCCGGGGCGGGGGCGGGCTGGCGGCGGCCGAGGCGCGTCGCCATCCGACGGGCGGCGCCTGGCCAAGACGCGAAGCCGGAGCCGGGCGGCGCCTCGGGGCGGCCAGAGTGGAGACGCCCGCGCACGGGGCGCGTCGCCGGCAGGCGCACGGTCGAAAGCCCCTTCCCCCGAGCTGGCGCCTTCCGGAGGTCTCGGGCTGAGCTCCCACCATCCCCGGCCGGGGACGGCGGGGCTTGCGGCCCGACCCGGCCAGTTAACATTAAAGTTGCCGTTGTAAAGACTGATGGCAGCCAAAGATCCCACAGAGTCCGATGGCGCTGCCGCAGCCTTTCGGGTGCCGCAGGGCTCTTGGTCGCTGCTGCTGCAACAGCCTTGGGAGGGGAACGGGCCGGACGGCCCCGGTAAGGGGGCAGAACTGGGGGCGCCTGATCTGGCGATGGAGCCCGATGTCGACCCCTCTCCCTGCCCTCCGGGCAAGGGGCGGCCCAGGACCTCCCCGAACTAGGCCCGTTGGGATTCGAACTCGCGACCCGCTCACCTGCCACCGGTCGCTCGCCCGCTCCTCTCTCTCTCTCTCTCTCTCTCAATCTCTCCACTTCCGGTTCTCCTTGGCCACGCCCCAGGAGGAGGTTACGTCACCCCCGGGAGCCGGGCATAATTAACCGTTTCGCCGCCGCACCTCCTCACGGAGGATGCTTTTATTTTTTTTCCAAATTTATTTCGTTTTAAAGAAACGGATACTTGTTTTGCGTCTTTATTTTTTTTTGTTATGCTATCACACCCTTCCCCAACCTGGTGCGCTGCAATTTTTTTTACGACTACAGCTCCCATCAGCACCAGCCAGCATGGCTAATGGTCAGGAAGGCTGGGGATTGTAGTCCAAAACTTCTTGTTGTTGTTGTTCAGTCGTTCAGTCGTGTCCGACTCTTCGTGACCCCATGGACCATAGCACGCCAGGCCTTCCTGTCCTGCGCTCTCTCCCGGAGCGTGCTCAAGTTCATATTCATTGCATCGGTGATGCTATCTAGCCATCTCATCCTCTGCCGTCCCCTTCTCCTTTTGCCTTCAATTTTTCCTAGCATCAGGGTCTTTTCCAGGGAGTTTTCTCTTTGCATTAGGTGGCCAAAATATTTGAGCTTCCGCTTCAGTATCTGTCCTTCCAATGAGCAGTCAGGGTTGATTTCCTTTAGGATTGATTTGACCTCCTTGCAGTCCAGGGGACTCATAAGAGTCTTCTCCAGCACCACAGTTCGAAAGCATCAATTCTTCGGCGCTCAGCCTTCCTTGTAGTCCAGCTCTCACAGCCATACATTACTACTGGGAAAACCATAGCTTTGATTATACGGACCTTTGCGGCAAGGTGATGTCTCTGCTTCTTACTATGCTGTCTAGGTTGGCCACAGCTTTCCTCCCAAGGAGCGTCTTTTACTTTCAGGGCTACAGTCACCATCTGTGGTGATCTTGGAGCCCAAGAAAGTAAAATCTGTCACTGCTTCCATTTCTTCCCCTTCTATATGCCAGGAAGTGATGGTGCCAGATGCCATGATCTTAGTTTTTTTTTCTTCCTAAGGCCCACTTGACTTCACTCTCTAGGATGTCCGGCTCAAGTTCAGTGACCGCACTATCATGGCTATCAGGGACATTCAGATCTTTCCTGTATAGTTCTTCTGTGTATTCTTGCCACCTCTTCTTAATCTCATCTGCTTCTGTTAGGTCCCTGCCTTCTTTGTCCTTTATCATGCCCGTCTTTGCACAAAACGTTCCCTTGAGATCTCCAATTTTCTTGAAGAGATCTCTAGTCTTTCCCATTCTGTTGTTTTCCTTGATTTCTTTGCATTGTTCATTGAAGAAGGCCTTCTTGTCTCTCCTTGCTATTCTCTGGAACTCTGCATTCAGTTGGATATATCTTCCCCTTTCTCCCTTGCTTTTCGCTTCCCTTCTTTCCTCAGCTACTTGTAAAACCTCATCAGACAGCCACTTTGCCTTCTTGCATTTCTTTTTCTTTGGGATGGATTGAGTTGCTGCCTCCTGAACAATGTTACGGACCTCAGTCCATAGTTCCTCAGGCACTCTGTCTATCAGGTCTAATCCCTGAAATCTATTCCTCACCTCCACTGTATATTCATAAGGGATATGATTTAGGTCATACCTGAATGGTTTAGTGGTTTTCCCTACATTCTTCAATTTAAGCTGAAATTTTGCAACAAGAAGCTCATGATCTGAGCCACAGTCAGCTCCAGGTCTTGTTTTTACTGACTGTATAGAGCTTCTCCATCTTTGGCTGCAAAGGACATAATCCATCTGATTTCGAAATTGACCATCTGGTGATGTCCATGTGTAGAGTCGTCTCTTGTGCTGTTGGAAAAGAGTGTTTGCTATGATCAGCGTGTTCTCTTGGCAAAACTCTATTAGCTTTTGTCCTGCTTCATTTTGTGCACCAAGGCCATACCTGCCTGTTATCCCGGTGATTTCTTGACTTCCTACTTCGGCATTCCAATCCCCTATGATGAAGAGGACATCTTTTTTTGGTGTTAGTTCTAGAAGGTGTTGTAGGTCTTCATAGAACCGATCAATCTCAGCTTCCTCGGCCTCAGTGGTTGGGGCATAGACTTGAATTACTGTGATGTTGAATGGTTTGCCTTGGATTCGTACTGAGATCATTCTATCGTTTTTGAGATTGTACCCCAGTACTGCTTTTCCCACCTTTTTGTTGACTATGAGTGCTACTCCATTTCTTCTAAGGGATTCTTGCTCACAATAGTAGATATGATGGTCACCTGAATTAAATTTGCCCATGCCTGTCCATTTGAGTTCGCTGATTCCCAAGATGTCGATGTTCAATCTTGCCATCTCATGTTTGACCACCTCCAGCTTACCTTGATTCATTGATCTGACATTCCAGGTTCCTAAACAATATTGTTCTTTACAGCATCGGATTTTCTTTTCACCACCAGACACATCCACAGCTGAGTGTCCTTTTGGCTTTGGCCCAGCCGCTTCACTCTTTCTGGTGCTACTTGGAAATACCCTCTGCTCTTCCCCAGTAGTATATTGGACACCTTCCGACCTGAGGGGCTCATCTTCCGGCGTCATCTCTTTTAGCCTTGTGATACGTTCCATGGGGTTTTCTTGGCAAGAATACTGGAGTGGGTTGCCATTTCCTTCTCCAATGGACCACATTTTGTCAGAACTCTCTGCCATGACCTGTCCGTCTTGGGTGGCCTTGTATGGCATAGCTTATGGCTTCACTGAGTTACGCAAGCCCCTTCACCACAACAAGGCAGTGATCTATGAAGGGGATCCAAAACTTCTAGATGGCACCAAGTCGGGGAAGCTGTATTGTTATAAGGACAGTACCCCAAAAGAAAAACAAATAATATAATCAATATCCCGCTACGTAGGTGTTACAATAAATCACGCTGGCTGGGGAATGCTGGGAGTTGTAGGACTGTTTTCTGTCTAAACATGCATAGGATTGCGCCTTCAAATTGCTAACCGCTTATCATTATACATATTTGTTGTTTTCAATCATTATCATTGAAAACAACAAATATGGACGAAAGTTATCTGGGAAAGTGGAGGCTTTTATTTTTCTGTCCTTCCAAGAAAACGTGTTTATGAGTATTATTGTTTAAGAAAAAACACCTTTTAAAAACAAATAATGGCGTGAATAATTTTCACCGTTTAGAGCAAGCTTTTACATTATATATATATATATATATATATATTTGACAGAAAAAATGAAAGACAGATGTACGCGTCAGAGACATATCAGAAGAGACAAAAGAATAAAGCCAACACGAGGTAAAGGCAAGAATGAATCCAATTAGCCCAGCCTTTCCAATCCGGTCCTCTACAGATGTTTTGGACTACAACTCCCAGCATTACTGACCATTAGCCAGGCTGGCTGGGGCTGATCGGAGTTGTAGTTTACATCTGGAGGGAACCAGGTTGGAGAAGGCTGAATTAGTCAAGCTGAAAGCAGCCACGTGCCGTCCTATCATCTCCAGACCGGGGGGGGGGGGGGGCGCTGCAGCTCCGTCCGTCCCCTTCCTTGCTCCACTGTACCTTGATCCCCAGAGCACCTGTTGCCTCTCTCAGGTGGAGCGGACTGTAAGTCAGGGCTGATGTGATGTGAAGCTCGGGGCGACCCCCGCCCCCGAAAGGAAAGGAAGATCTGGCTTAAAGGTAGGACAGTAACGAGCGAAGATGCCAGTCATGTTGGGTTGTATTTTTGTTGTTTTGCACAAAATTTATTTAGTTCTGTCAAGATCTTTCTAACTTGTATGGCTATACAGCAGCCTTGCGGCCGGGGATGACCCACTGGGAAAGGCTGCTATGTAAGAACACGAAGAACAGCTAAGCAAAATGGGTCCTGACTCCACACCAGTCCCTGGCAGAGGTTTCCGCTCCTGACTCCACACCAGTCCCTGGCAGAAGTTTCCGCTCCTGTTCTATATTTGGACCAGCTGTTTGCATTTCTGAGCTGCGCCTCCAGCCAGCAGCTGGGTCCGAATTGCATTGAAACGGGCTCTTTCCTCTCCATCCTCGCCCCAACAGCTGATTGCTGGGTTCTAAGAACACCAGGTGGCGTCCTCGGGCCACAGGGAGGGAAGCAGAGATCCTGCCGCGCCGCCAGATGTTGCCCCAACCAGGCAGATAGAAGGGCCTCTCTCATAAGAACGTAACAAGAGCCCTGAGGCTGGCAGACCCAGGGTCCATGTAGCCCAGCATTCTGTTCACACAGTGGCCAGCCAGCTGTTGACCAGGAACCCACAAGCAGGACATGAGTGCAACTAGTCATACTGCTTCCTATACTGGAGGTAAGATGTAGCCATCAGCTCATTTTTCCTGCAGTAACTCCACCAGCATGCATATTTTCAGCCAAATGAAAGCAATCCAGTGGCCAGAGGTGGTTAATTTTTGCATTCGTTTTGTGAGCCCCCAAGAGCAAAATGCTTTGTTTTGGCCTGGTCCCGCCTCACAAGGGCACTGTGAAGTTAAAATGCCTCTCTAGACCTTAGGACGAAGGCAGGGCTGCACATTCATTAACATGCTTATCTTGATTTGTCGCAATCAACTTAGCATGGACCTCTTGTTTGGACCAGTAGGATTCAGCTCTTGTAACCCTCAGCTTGGGTCTGCTACGCCAGAGGCCAGCAGGGGCAATGGGGGCATGGGGAGGGGGGTGTCAAATGCAAAGGGAGTGGTCCGTGCCTACGCTTCAGGACCACGGTGATTCCCAAACTAGGAGGCAGGCTGTGGGAAGAGATCAAGCTCCTCCTTCCCCGTTTTTCCACCCCACCCCCCATCAATTTCTGTACAGTTAATACCCACAGTCCCTGTCTCCCCTCAGGGTGCAGAATGTACGCTGTTGAGAGATCGTGGAAGAGGCCTGGCCCATAGCCTGCTTAAACGTTCTGGAGAGGGGGTGCACCAAAGAGGGGGGAGTTCAGATGGTTTATAGGCCTTATAAAGACAAAATTGTAAACTGTTTTTTAATTATTTGTTTGCAAAAAGGGGGGGTGAGAAATTTGGGGGGGAGGGCAGCTCACCCCTGGCTACAGGCCTGGAATAGACCAGTGGTGTGACTGTCCTTTTTCTAGTGTGGTTCCCTCATCTCTGGCTCTGAATGTCTGCCTGCAGAAATTACTTCCATTCTCTTTCCTTTTATTGTTCTTCCTCTGGGCCCAAGACCAGAATGAAATGCAGCCATGCTCCTGGCCACGGAGTTTGCCATCATGCCCTTGAGGATGGAGACAATGGAGACAATGGGACATGGCCTCCCACAAGCCACAGGATGGGCCCACGAACTGTGAGACCCCCAGGCAATGGCTCCACTCTGAGTTTGGTCTACTTGGGGCTTTGGAAGGCTGCAGTGCCTTTCATCAAGACAAGCTCTGGGAAATATTGATCTGGCTTTGTGCCTCAATGTTGTGACACCAACATGGCATCAGCCTCCTCTGCCAAAGCCGTGTGGTGAACAGGACCAGGAGGTGGGGAGACAGGAGGGCGGGCGGGCCTTGCCTTCCGTGGAGGTGGGGCTCTTGGGTGCTTTCCTGCCTTATTCTCCTGCGTGGGAACTGCAGCCTCACTTGCCATTTGGTGGCTGGCCCCTGAGCAGCACGGCCCGTCTCTGCTTGCCAGGATGTCTGCATCGGACCAGGTGGTGCTGGTGCTTGGTGGAGTGGGCACGGTGGGCTCAGGCATTGTGAAGGCACTGCTGGAGAAAGGTAAGGCGTACGCTGCCGAATCTGTTCTGGCGAGATCCTGGTTCCAGAACCAGCAAGTCGCGTGTGTATTTGTACGTATTTGTGCATATGTGTGAACGGCCGTGTGACTGTCTTTCCCTGCTGGCATTCTGGTGTGTTGTAACCCTGCTTTTGGTGGTTCATTTCTACAAAAATAAGTGCTGGGGCCCAAACCTACCATGGAAGATCTAATCTCCTAAACATGGGAGGGGGGGAGTTGTGCACACGCCCAAGTTGGGGAGTTCTGTGGCTACTTTGTGCATGCCCAGACATACTCTTGTCTCTGATTACCTCATGCAGCCCAGGCTGGAGCCCTAGCATTAAAAACAGGTCTCAAGTCCAAGCCTGAATTATGTTTCAGTGGCTTCCCTGCGATCGCTCAGATATAGGCACCAATCATATTTCACGGGCTGTTCTGCCGCCTTCCATGCAGGCTTCCACATCGCCATCATCTCCCGGGATGGAAGCAGACTGGAGAAGCTGAGGGAGTTTTTGCCGGCATCAGCCTGTGACTACCTGCACACGCTCATTGGCGACGTGGGCAGCCACCGTTTTGCAAGCAGGCCTCTTGAGAGCACTCTGGGGTGGGCGGCAGCGGCAGCAGCTGCTGCGGGCAGAGATGGGCTCTACTTTTTGTCTCTGCAGCGACTGGGAAGAGGGTTTGGGTGCGATGGTGGAGAGAACACCCCTGCTCGTACAAAGGCCCAGAAAGAACCAGGTCATGGAATGGAGATGTGGCGATGGAAGTCTTAGGCCATGCTGTTGGGGTGCCAGTGGCTAGAAAAAGGAAAGGCAGATGCCAGCCCACAGACCGACAGCCTCCAAGAGGCAGATGGGCGGATGACACCACCCAGCAAGGAGCTCCTTCAGAAAGCCAAGAGCAGAGCCAAAAGGACGCCTTGTGCAAAGGGGGAATCATTGCGCCAGGATCTGGATTGCGATGGGTGTCAGTTTGCTCTCGAAACCGGCTTTGAGAGACATTGCTAAGCAGATGAAGGCTTAATGTCCTCCTCTGGATGAGGCAATCATGTGAGGTATCAACTTGCCATTTTCCCCACTGCAGCCAGCCCGCTAAAAACCTGCTTATGCCAGCTGGAGGGACCTCGCCCAGTATGCTGGCATGACACCGGAGTTAGCAATCCGCCCACTTGCTGAGACCACCCCTACTGTAGAAGGTTGCAGGAGGGAGGCAGTGATTCGTTCATGGTTGGGAGGCGACTGCCTGGTCTCTCAATCTCCCTTCCCATATTTATTCCATCCAGGGTCTGAAGAGGAGCAGAGGCCGCCAAAGGGGCCCTGCTGGAGAGCCTTGGGAAGGTGACAGACGCGGTGTCCTTGCTGGGCTTCAGCTGGGGGCAAGGGGGGCCCCCCTCACACTCAGTCCCTGAAGGAGCTGCACCAGGTGAGCAGGGAAGGAGATGATCAATTATCACACGCGACAGTCTCATGTAATCATGTGTTGGTGCCGCTGGCGCTCTTCCTCGCCTATAGCACTGTGCACTTTTGTACAGAAAAGCGGCATGACATTTGCAAGAACAGCCACACAGAGGCCATTCTGCCCGTCCTTAGGAATGGCGCTTCCGCTGTGGAGCTGGACGAGGGAGGGAGGGAGGGAGGGAGGGCAGCTTTGCGCAGAATGCTGATGGGAGCAACATTTCATCTAAGGTTAAAATTAGAGATGGGTTAGACTCAGATGTGAAGAAAGATGTGAAAATCATCCAACAAACAGGATTTAGTTGGTGGCACCATCGTTATAAGGGTGAGCATTTTTCTCTCATTATTTTAATTTCTGAGCTAAGGAAGGCGTTTACAGAATTGCATTTACAGCTGCCCTCCGCCCGCCCACCACTGCTGGCTAAGGCAGCTTCTCCCTTGCAGGCGGGGCTGGGGAGCGGCTGCTTGAGCCGGGCACAGGCTTCCTGACCCTGGGGCCGCGGCGGCGTGGGCCTTCGCCCTCGTGGTGCACGCGGAGTACCCGGAGGCGCCCTGCAAGCTGAATGAGGTCAGGGCTTGGCGGCTGGAGTCGGCATCTTGCTTCGAGCCCGGGCCACCGCCCTGCCGGCTTCAGCGCAGGGGGGACACCTTGGCATGCCCGGGTCTCTTGAGGATGGAGTGCCCAGCACCTCCAGCACATTCGCGGCAGGGACAGGAAAGGCCACGCTGGCAAGGATGATGGGAGTTGTAGTCCAACACATCTGGAGGGTGCCAGGCTGGGGAAGGTGAGGGCAAAGGCCTCCTTATGCAAACAGGCCTTTAGCCTTCAAGGGTGGCTGGGGGCTGCCTTCATTCTCTGATTTGTTGTTGTTTATTCGGTCAGTCGCTTCCGACTCTTCGTGACTTCATGGACGAGCCCACGCCAGAGCTTCCTGTTGGCCGTCGCCACCCCCAGATCCCCCAAGGTCGAGTCCGTCACCTCCAGAATATCATCCATCCATCTTGCCCTTGGTCGGCCCCTTTTCCTTTTGCCTTCCACTTTCCCTAGCATCAGCATCTTCTCCAGGGTGTCCTGTCTTCTCATTATGTGGCCAAAGTACTTCAGTTTTGCCTGTAATATCCTTCCCTCAAGTGAGCAGTCTGGCTTTATTTCCTGGAGTATGGACTGGTTTGATCTTCTTGCAGTCCAAGGTACTCTCAGAATTTTCCTCCAGCACCACAGTTCAAAAGCATCTCTCTTCCTTCACTCAGCCTTCCTTATGGTCCAGCTCTCACAGCCATAGGTTACTATGGGGAATACCATTGCTTTAACTATGCGGACCTTTGTTGTCAGTGTGATGTCTCTGCTCTTCACTATGTTATCAAGATTTGTCATTGCTGTCCTCCCAAGAAGTAAACATCTTCTGATTTCCTGGCTGCAGTCAGCGTCTGCAGTAATCTTTGCGCCTAGAAAGACAAAGTCTGTCACTGCCTCCACGTTTTCTCCCTCTATTTGCCAGTTATCAATCAAGCTGGTTGCCATAATCTTGGTTTTTTTGAGGTTTAACTGCAACCCAGCTTTTGCACTTTGTTCTTTCACCTTCGTCATAAGGTTCCTCAGCTCCTCCTCACTTTCAGCCATCAAAGTGGTATCATCTGCATATCTGAGATTGTTAATGTTTCTTCCAGCGATTTTAACTCCAGCCTTGGCTTCATCAAGCCCAGCACGTCGCATGATGTGTTCTGCGTACAGGTTGAATAGGTAGGGTGAGAGTATACAACCCTGCCGTACCCCTTTCCCAATCTTAACCCAGTCCATTGTTCCGTGGTCTGTTCTTACCGTTGCTACTTGGTCGTTATACAGGTTCCTCAGGAGGCAGACAAGATGACTTGGTATCCCCATCCCACCAAGAACTTGCCACAATTTGTGATGATCCACACAGTCAAAGGCTTTAGAATAGTCAATAAAACAGAAATAGATGTTTTTCTGAAACTCCCTGGCTTTCTCCATTATCCAGCAGATATTGGCAATTTGGTCTCTAGTTCTTCTGCCTTTTCTAAACCCAGCTTGTACATCTGGCAATTCTCATTCCATGAATTGCTGGAGCCTACCTTGCAAGATCTTGAGCATCACCTTACTGGCATGTGAAATAAGTGCCACTGTTCGATAATTTGAACATTCTTTGGTGCGTCCCTTTTTTGGTACGGGGATATAGGTTGATTTTTTCCAATCTGTTGGCCATTCTTGTGTTTTCCAAATTTGCTGGCATATGGCATGCATCACCTTGACAGCATCATCTTGCAAGATTTTAAACAGTTCAGCTGGGATACCGTCATCTCCTGCTGCCTTGTTATTAGCAATGCTTCATAAGGCCCATTCAACCTCACTCTTCAGGATGTCTGGCTCTAGCTCACTGACCACACCGTCAAATCTATCCCCGATATTATTATCCTTCCTCTACAGATCTTCCGTATATTCTTGCCACCTTTTCTTGATCTCTTCTGCGTCTGTTAGGTCCTTGCCATCTTTGTTTTTGATCATACCCATTTTTGCCTGGAATTTACCTCCAATGTTTCTAATTTTCTGGAAGAGGTCTCTTGTCCTTCCTATTCTATTATCTTCTTCCACTTCCGCGCATTGCTTGTTTAAAAATAATTCCTTATCTCTTCTGGCTAACCTCTGGAATTTTGCATTTAATTGGGCATATCTCTCCCTATCACTGTTGCCTTTTGCTTTCCTTCTTTCTTGGGGTGCTTCCAGTGTCTCAGCAGACAGCCATCTTGCCTTCTTGGTTTTCTTTTTCTTTGGGATGCTTTTTGTTGCCGCCTCCTGATCAATGTTGCGAACTTCTGTCCATAGTTCTTCCGGGACCCTATCTACTAAATCTAGTCCCTTAAATCTATTCTTCACCTCCACTGCATGTTCATTAGGAATGTTAGTGAGCTCATATCTAACTGATCTGTGGGTCTTCCCTATTCTCTTTAGTCTGATTCTAAATTGTGCAATAAGAAGTTCGTGATCTGAGCTACCATCAGCTCCAGGTCTTGTTTTTACCAACTGCATAGATGTCCGCCACCTTTGGCTACAAAGGATGTAGCCAATCTGATTTTGGTGTCGACCGTCTGGTGAAGTCCATATATAAAGTCGTCCCTTAGGTTGTTGGAAGAGAGTGTTTGTTATGCACAGTGGGTTGTCTTGGCAAAATTCTATCAGCCTATGTCCCACTTCATTTTGTTCTCCCAGACCATGCTTGCCTGTAATTCCAGGTGTCGTTTGACTACCCACCTTAGCATTCCAGTCTCCTATAATGAAAATAACATCTTTTTTTGGCGCACTATCCAGTAGGTGCTGCAGATCCTCATAGAAGTGATCTACTTCTGCTTTTTCAGCATCTGTGGTTGGGGCATATATTTGGATCACTGTGATGTTAAATGGCTTACCCTGAATTTGAATTGAGATCATTCTGTCATTTTTTGGATTGTATCCAAGCACTACTTTAGCCACTTTATTATTAATTATGAAGGCTACTCCATTTCTTCTGTGGTCCTCTTGTCCACAGTAGTAGATCTGGTGGTCATTTGATGTCTATATTTAATCTTGACATTTCACATTTCCCCAGTAACCACATCCAATTTGCCCTGGCTCATAGATCTTACATTCCAGGTTCCTATGGTGTGTTGATCTTTAGAACATCGGATTCGTCGTTCACCACCAGCACCATCGGCTGCTAGCTATCCTTTCGGCTTTGAGCTAGCTGTGTCATCACATCTGGGGCTAGTTGAACTTATCCTCTGTTCCTCCCCAGTAGCATTTTGACCATCTTCCAACCTGGGAGTCCCATCTCCCGATGGTATACCGACATATCTCTGGTTGTACTGATCCATTTAGTTTTCATGGCAAGAATACTGGGGTGGGTTGCCGTTTCCTTTCCCAGGGATCGTATTTAGTCTGACCTCTCTGCCATGACCTTCTCAATTTGGGTGTCCCTTCACGGTTTAGCTTATGATGTCATTGAGGTGCTCAAGCTCCAGCACCATGACAAGGTAACGATCTCCTTTGCTGAAGCATTCTCCGATTGCTGTGCTCTTATAGGATTTTAATGGGTTTCGATCTCTTTTAAATGGTTTCCGTAAGCGGCCTTGAGTGCCATGTTTTGGTGGACGGGCACGGTAGAAATAACACAAACAACCGGCTGTCTTCCGCTGCCAGTGTGACGGCCCCTGAAGTGGCTTCGGTTGCTGTCACGGAGCAGCAGGTCTCCAGCTGACAAGCTGAGGAGACTCCGTGGGAAGTGGGCCGGGGGGAGTGCCGGCTGCCCTTGGTGCAAGCTCTGGCATGGTCTTGCCTTGCCTCCGCAGGTGAAAATTAACATGGGAGTGACCGCACCAGAGGGCCTGGGCCCAGGCTATGTGAGCCACCTTGAGGTGGGCCGGGCTGTGGCCTCCCTGGTGGAGAAAAGACTCGTCTCACATATGGTACTGAGCACCAACTCGCCTGCTGACCTGAAGACCCTGGCGCAAGAGGGGAAGATCGGCGGCACCACCCAGAAGACCGTCCTGCTGTACCTACCTGCAGACCACCCCCCCGCACTGATCTCCCTTTTGCCGTGGTCCTGGGTGTGGGTGGGAAAGGGAGTGTTTCTGCCCCACAGTGGGCTACCGATGGGCAGTCTGGCTGCTTCTGCTCGGCCCAGTCCACCTTCAGCACCAAGTGATGACCACCAGTTTAAAGCAGGAGTGCAGAACCTCTGGTCCAGGCCAAATCCAGCCCATCCTGAGTTCCCCAGAGGGCCACATCCCCTTCTCCTCTCTGTGCCCTCTTTCTCCCCAACCTCCAATCGTGAGGTTTCTGAGGTTTTGCGTGATTTTCCCGTTCTAAAAGGTTGAAATGCCTCTCCTAAAGCTTAGTGACTGGCAGAAAGAGCTTGAAGCTCAGATGTGTTGGCATTTCTGCCGAGGGCATTTCATTTGGTCCTTTTCCATTTGGTTCCACCCACCACTGGAATGCAGCCCCCGAGAGCTTCCCCAAAACAGAACCTGGGCTGCGAGAGGTTCAACACCCCTGATTTAAAGCACGTACCTCATTAATACATGAACATTAGCAACAGACACACCTTCGTAGTAGTAGGAGGGCAACCCAGCTGTCCTGTTCATCCCCTTGCCATGCAAACACACACAGTTTATTGCAGCAAAGGAGTCCATTAAGCAGGCCAAGAGCAAAGCCGAGTTTCTACTGGCAAACAAGGATTCTCCAGAGATAAGTCAGGGCCATAGCCGAGGTGCAGTGCACAGGACAGCAAGCAAGCATCATCAGTGTCATCCAGCGGAGCTTTTCCGAGTGGTTCGCGGCCTGTTACATTCTGGGCCAGGGAGAGAGACGGTGGAACCCTCGGTAGCACGCTATGACAAGTTTGCGCGGCACTTTGAGGATAAAGTCGCTCAGATTCGTCATGAATTGGACACCACCATTAATGCAGTTCCATTGGTAGAGGCGTTCAGAGCACCGTCTGGTCCAGTTTTATTGGATGAGTTTCAGTTACTGAGGCCTGAGGATGCGGACAAGGTGCTTGGCCAAGTCCGATCGACCACTTGTGTGCTTGACCCTTGCCCTTCATGGCTTATTAAATCAAACAAGGAGGGGTTGTCCGGCTGGGTCCAAGAGGTTGTAAATTCCTCCTTGAGAGAGGGAGTGGTGCCTGCTGCTTTAAAAGAGGCAGTAATTAGACCACTCCTGAAAAAGCCTAACCTGGACCCAGAGGATGTTAACAATTATAGGCCAGTGGCCAACATCCCCTTCCTGGGCAAGGTGCTTGAGCGGGTGGTTGTAGGACAGCTCCAGGCACTCTTGAATGAAACGGATTATCTAGATCCATTTCAATCGGGCTTCAGGCCTGGTTTTGGAACGGAAACTGCCTTGGTCGCCCTGTGGGATGACCTCTGCCGGGAGAGGGACAGGGGGAGTGCGACCCTGTTGATTCTCCTGGACCTCTCAGCGGCTTTCGATACCATCGACCATGGTATCCTTCTGGATAGGTTGTCTGGGTTGGGAGTTGGAGGCACTGTACTACAGTGGTTCCGCTCCTACTTGGATGGCCGATTCCAGAAGGTGGTGCTGGGGGATTATTGCTCTGTGCCATGGCAATTGTGCCATGGGGTTCCACAGGGCTCTATTTTATCCCCCATGGTGTTTAACATCTACATGAAACTGCTGGGGGAGGTTATCTGGAGGTGTGGGCTGAGGTGCCATCAATATGCGGATGACACCCAGCTCTACCTCTCTTTCTCATCAAAACCAGGTGAGGCAGTGGCTGTTCTGAACCAGTGCCTGGGCATGGTAATGGACTGGATGAGGGCTAATAAACTGAAACTCAATCCAGACAAGACGGAGGTACTGTTAGTGGGTGGTTTGTCTGCCCGGCTAGGTGATATTCAACCTGTTCTGGAGGGGGTTGCACTCCCCCTAAAGGATCAGGTTCGTAGTTTGGGGGTGCTCTTGGATCCAGAACTGTCACTTGACGCACAGGTGAACTCAGTGGCACGGAGCACTTTTTATCAGCTTAGGCTGGTATACCAACTACGCCCTTATCTGGACAGAGATAGCCTAGCTACAGTTATCCATGCTCTGATAACTTCTCGTCTGGATTGCTGCAATGCGTTATACGTGGGGCTGCCTTTGAAAACGGTCCGGAAACTTCAGCTGGTCCAAAATAGGGCAGCAAGATTGTTAACAGGGACTGGCCTGCGAGCTCATATTACGCCAGTACTTTTCCAGCTGCACTGGCTGCCAGTCCATTTCCGGGCCCGATTCAAAGTGCTGGTGTTAACATTCAAAGCCCTTAACGGCTTGGGGCCAGGTTACCTGAAGGATCGCCTCCTCCCATATGTGCTTGCCCGGACCTTAAGATCATAGTCAGCGGCCCTTCTCCGTGAGCCCCTGCCAAAGGAAGCGAGGTGGGTGGCTACTAGTAGGAGGGCTTTTTCTGTTGTGGCACCCCGGCTCTGGAATGAGCTCCCTAGTGAGGTTCGCCTGGCGCCTACATTGTACTCCTTTCGGCGCCAGGTGAAGACCTTTTTATTTTCCCAGGCATTTTAGCTTTCTAAATTTTTATCTTTGCTGTTTTAAATCTGTATTTTAAACTCCTGTACTGCTGCTAGGTTTTACTGTGGTTGTATTGTTATATTGTGGTTTTAATGTTCTATATATTTTAAATTGTTTTATTGTGTGTTGTTTGGTTTTAATTTTTGTGAACTGCCCAGAGAGCTTCGGCTATTGGGCGGTATAGAAATGAAATAAATAATAATAGTGGTAATAATAGTAGTAATAATAATAATAATAGAATCCAGAGGCAGCATCAGGCAGAAGTCCAAGGTCAACAATATGGCAGTCCAAACACGAGTTAAGGTCAGGAGACAAGCTGAGCACCAGTATTGTTTTCAGCAAAGCCCAGACAGAAAATGCAGGGTTATATTCCTAGGGCCTCCTGAGCCCCACCCACAGCTCAGCTGCCATATATTGCAATCCTTACTCTTGAGGAGTTCTTCCTTGGCGTTGGGTGCTTCCTCTTACAGGAGCCCTACTGCTCTGCCTCTTAAGGCAGCGGCAGCACACTCTGGGGTGGTGGGACACTCAGCCTCTGAAGCAGAACTCCCCTCTTCTGGTGGGGGCAGCCTGTGAGCCTCTCCCCAGAGGGCCCTGTCTCCTGTCAGAGGTGGCTCCATGGCTTTCTCTGTCTCATGCAGTTCCAGCTCCTCAGAAGAGGATCCCTCCAGCAGGAGCATGACATCAATGAGACAATCCTGAACTGGCTCTAGCCGAGAGAGACAGGTGGGATCCTCTGATCACCAGATCCTTGCTCTCCCCAGGGAACCTTCAGTACTCCCCCTGGAGCTCGTGGTGAGGCAAGACGGGGTACGTCAGTGGGGTGATTACCAGGTGCTGCTGTGCAGAGTCCCATAGCCCATCGCTAAGGCGGCCTTTGCCAACCTGGCACCTTCCAGCTGGGTGGGGACCACAACCCCGTCATCCACGCCCAGCATAGGTGAGTTGATGGGAGTTGCAGTCCAACACCTCTGGAGGGCACCAGGTGGGGAGAGGCTGCACTAAGGGCTTCCAGAGTGCACCAGATAGGGATAAGAGGGTGGCAGTCCAGCAGCAATCACGGAGGAAGGGGAGAGACGGGTGGCCGGAGAGGGTTGCTGGGTGGGCGCGGCTGTGTCCCAAGCACAGTGAGGGAGGCTTTGCTGAGTGCCCTTTGCTTATTCCAGACACACACCTGGCTGCTGGATCTCCCACCCGCCTGCCATTAAGGGCAGCCAGCTGCCTCTATGTTTACATGGAATTACCACTACAGCAAAATCATGAGCAGCCTTGGGAGAGGTGAAGTGGTCCTCTTGCCCCGTCTTGGTGCTGCAGTCTTGCTGCCCTCCTCCTTTGCAGACTGCTCTAGCCCACAGGGTGCCCGAGCTCCTCTGCCTGGGAAAGCAAACGCCCTGTCTGCCAGGCCTTGTCTCACCCCACCCCCCACCTTTGGGGATCACCCCAGACATCCTTGCATGTTCCTGTCTTTTCATGGGTCCTGCCAGATGGCGTCTGTCATGTCCCGTTGCACTTAATAAAACTTTCCTTATATTTAGGAGGCCCCACATGACACCCAGTGTGCTTTTCCTCCTTGTCCAAAAGCCGCCTTTCAGAGAAGGCTCCAGCAGGATCTGCTTGCCCAGGGGCAGGTTGAGCATCCGCCTTGTGGTGGGAGGACAAGCCAGCAATGGAGAACCAACAGTAGTTGGCACTGTGGGTCGCCGCTGGGATGGGGATGCTGTGGGACCTTTGCATTAGGACCAAACATGGCCAGACTTCAGGCTTGCAGGATCCACTTGGTTGTTTCCTAGAGACCCGGGACCCACCAACTGGGGCGTGGTGCAAAAGACAAGCCCTTAGCACAGGGGCATCAAATCTCTCTCCGCCCAAGGGCAAAATTCAATTTCAGAGATGCTCTTGGAGGCCACATTCCAGTGGTGGGTGGGTTGAGATGGGCCAGGCCCCAAATACCAGTCTATTGGAGCTCAAAGCCCTGATGGCCACTTAGCCTTCAGAGAGGCATTTTGACCTTTTGGAATGGGGGAAAACTGCACAAATGCCAGGAAACCACCAAAGGAAAGCTGAGGGGAAAGGGTGGGCAAGGAAGGGGGCATGGCTGTCTGGGAACCCCAGAGGGCCAGGCCGGGAAACTAAGAGGGCCAGACTTGGTCCTCACCCCTGATTTAGCATGAAAAAATTCCAAGGCCAGGAATGTATTTTGAGTGCCCAGACTGAATGGAGCTCCCAGCCCTTCCACACAAAAATCCACTCCTGGTTACACTAAAGAGATCTCCCAGTAGGTCCAGAGCTACTTTCTGCCCACCCCTGTCCTAGACTAGTCAGTGCATATGTGAAATGCATGTGAAGTGCCCCACTGAAAGCAATGTGGCAGCAAGATGATTGTATTTCAGGAAGACATTTGCACAGGGGTCCCTGTTTGGCCCCCAGTTGCTTTACAAGCCCCTCCTTGCAGGGGAAGGGGAGGCAATAGCTGAGAGGCATCTCTCACCTCTAGACACGAGGTGGTTTGCAACGGGACAGGCAGCCCCTTAGATACATATAAACAAATACATGTAAATAAAATTAAATATTAAATAAATGTCTGGTCTGCTTTTAGGATGCCACCATGTCTCTCCCCCTCACCAAGTTCTGCAGAAAGGGCACGTGCAGGGTTTCACTCTCCCAGTAACTCGCCCACTGAGGAAGTCTCTAAAGATGGGCCATTCAGCACTGTTGGCTGTATTGCTTCAACAGGCTGGAAAAACGGATGCTAGAGGCAGAGTGGCTGAATCCAGGGAAAGGATGAACAACATGGGACATACTGCAGGGGTTCTCCAAGCTCCCCCACCCACACCCCAGTCAGTGGACTTTGCAGGATGCACCTATTCCAAAAAGAGGTGGGAAACAGGCACAATGAAGGAATGTCCCCCAAACTTGGGAGTCGCCTCCTGTGCAGGCCTGGTCTAAGACCGTCTTCCCAACTGGTGTCGTGCAATGACCAAGCTGGCTTGAAGATTCCCCTAAGCCTAAGGTGATGTTGTTCTCGGAGGAAAACTGCTCATATCAACATAAAGGGTCTCTGCTCCATCCCCTCAATGCACCCCCCACTGCCACTTCCCAAAGAACACAACTCACGGTGCAGGCAGGAGTGTTTATTACAGAACAGTCTCCAAGAGCTAAGCTGGGCGACTGGTAAGGCGAGGAACCAAATACTGATGCGCCAGGGCCATGGGCAGGGGCTCCCAGGGCTTCACACTGCAAGAGGCCGCGCTGAGCACTCAGCAACAACGTGGTCCCTGCACTTCACAGCTCTAGGTCCCGCTCCCTGCCCACACAGAAGCCCGGCTGCCTTCTCCGCACAGGAGCTCGTGTCACACACCACACTCAGCCGTGTGGTCCATAAGGAGGGGGCAGCACCCCCATTCTCCCCCCTCCACACTGCCAGACTGCCCTCCAGCCTGTGGCTTCCACCTGGACCCAGGCAGGGAGCACAGGGCTTTCCCAGCGTCTCATCTGGCTGTCCGGTCAAACGTCGCTGCATTTCGCTCAACTGCAGCACCAGGACAGTCCCGGCAGATTTGTGCAAATTCATCCAGAGATCCCAAGTGCTCACTCTTTGCTTGACCCCTGCCCTCCAGCCCCAAGCTCGCGTTCAGTGTACTATGCAAACCCCGATGAGGAAAAGACACACACACGTTTTGCTTTTAGGTCCATTCGCTCATCTTTAGACACTGCAAAACAAAAGACACCCAGTCTCTAAAACCTACACAGATCACATTTGAGGGGTGGGGGGTGGACAAGTAGCCAGTCTCATCCCCCTTATCAAGTGCAGGTGAATGTGTCCAGGCACACGCGCACGCACGCGCGCCCCTTAACTCACAGTTAGAATTCCAGCAGTGCCTTTGGGCCAGAGAAGGAGGATGTTGCCGTCTTCCCCTGGGCCTCACAGAAACATTCCCGCTCTGCAGTAGACCCATGTAGTGAAAATGGAGATACAAGAGGGGTCATGCGGGGGGGGGGGAGATCTAGGGGCGGCCTCTGCCCAGGCAGGTGCCCATAACCAATCTGGCAAATACTTGGTAAAAGGAGGATGGCAGTCGCTGGGCAGAGCGGCTCATTCCCTTTGGGCTTGGCAGCAAAGGCAGTGGTGAGCAAGCTACCAATCCTCCTCAGAGAAGTGTGAGAGAGAGTGTCGCCTCACCCCCCCTCCCCTTAATGCTCACTGGTGCAGACGGACTCAGCAGCAAAGACAGGCTCAGACAGAGCATCCCTTAAAGCCAAGGATGTGACCAATCCCACCCTATTTCCCCTACGGGGAGATCAGGCACACCTGCCAACGTTTCTAGAGAACACAAAGGACGCCCCCTCCCCCCACCCCCAGAAAAAGAAAAAAATATTGCACAGAGTCAAGGGCCCAGGAGAACCACAAAGCCTTATCAGCAGGTTTTGTGTTTGCAGGCAGGGAAAAGGTGGTGGCGGCCCTCTCTGGAACAGGTGGTCTCTGGCTGCGTCTTGCGTGGGAGCAGAGTGGCAGGAGTGGTCCCATGTGAGGGAGGACGGAGGGTGGTAGTCCTTTGGGCAACCCAGCAGGGAGCTCAGCTACTTTCCCAGGATGGGCCTGTGCAGGGATTCCACGTAGGAGAGGGCACTTTGCAGAGACGTCAGGCAATATCCTTCTTCCCCGATCAGGTACCTGCAAGGAAGCAGGAGACACACCCCTTCAGGGTCCAGGGAGAGAATGGAGTAGGGATGCTCGAGAGAGGCTGCTCAGGGAAGCTCAGACTTTCATGGCTCTCAATGCCAAGGCGGAGCATCTTAATGGACAACATCATGCAGCCTCCCCTGACCAGCACCCTCCAGATGTGCCGGGCTGCAATTCCTATCACCCCCAGCCAGCATAGCCATGCTGGCTGGGGGTGATTGGAATCACAGCCCAGCACATCTGGAGGTCACCGGGTTGGGGGAGGCTGCTATATATAGTGGGGGGCAGGGGAGAGAGAAGAACGGTTCTCCCCTCCAGAATAATAGAATTCAAGGCAAGTCCATTGACAGGCAGCGGATGCAAGGCAGGCGAGATAAAGGCCCCCTTTGCACAGCCCGTAATTACGTTTATGGAACCCGCTGCCACGGGATGTGGAGATGGCCGTTTGCTTCAGCGGCTTTCAAAGGGAATGAGACAGATTCCTGGAAGGTATTCTGCGGGTCTCTGTATCCTGCTTGGGAGCTCCCCAAAGACATCTACGTGGCCACGGTGGCAGAACAGGACCATGAAGCAGACGGACCTTTGCTCCAATCCAGAAGCGCCTCCCACCGCCCTTCTAAGACCTGTTAATCTTCAGGATGCCTGGAGCAAGCTTTCAAGTCACAGAGAACCCTTACTCAGAGTAGACGTTCAAAACAAAAACAGAGCCCATGATTGAGTGCAAGGCTGGTGGTCGAACCATACTGCATTGCTGCGCTGATAACGCTGCTCCTCCGCTTACCTCCAGAGTCTTTCAAGAGAGAAAAAGCAGGCAGCAAAGACACTGAATCAGATAAGAAACAGGCCTGGCTAGCAAGGCTTCCAGCCCCCCAGCAACAAGACAATAACGAAGAGAGTGTTGTTCCACCTAGCTTTTCATAGTTAACGCCACTCTGATTTTTAGTATTTTCCCAGTTTGCCCTGTTCAGCTTTTTGCAGTTTATGTATCTTATGTGTACATCAGCTCAAGTGCTCATGGAATAGAGGGGCAATCCAAAGATATACTAATGAGTAGAGGGTAGGCAACCAGGTGTGCTGGACTACAACTCCCATCTCCCATCAGTCCCAGCCAGCATGGCCAATGGTAAGGGATGATGAGAGTTGTAGTTCAAAACACCTGGTTGGCCCAAGTTGCCTAAACTAGTACATTCTGTGAAAACACAGGCAGTCAGAACGGCCTTCCTGAATTTGGTGCCATGCTGGCTGGGGGGTGATAGGACTTGTAGTCCAGCTCATCTGGAGGGGCCCAGATTGCAGAAGGCTGAGTTAGGAAGTGGAAAGCTAGAGAAGCAGGAAAGTAGGGTTTGTGACCAGTCTGTCTGTATGCCCGCAGCATGCCTCTAGTCTGCCTCAGGGTCATTTGTGGGGGGCTCCAAAGGGAGTTCTGATGGGTGTGGAGTGGCAAAGGGGCTCTGTCTCAGGCAGCAGGGAGAGCAAGGCTAGAAAGGAGAGGCTGAGCCCAGACTCAGTCATGAGACATTCTCACAGCTGCAGCAAGGCTCCAGTCCCTCCCCAGCCAAGCTGCCGTCCCCTACATGCCTGTCTCGTCTGGTTATGTCTCGGCCATCTCGCTCACATGCCGGCCACGTCTTGCTCCATCTCTGGAGCTAGCAGGCCGCGTAAGTGGAGTTGACAGCCCAAGGCAGTGGTGGAGGGTCTCACTCCCCACAACACGGCAGATGAGCAGTGCACCGCGCGGCAGGACAGGTTGATCCCATGGTGCCTGTGCCCAGCCCCAGACAACTGGAGGAAGAGCGGGTCTTGCACTGGCCCATGTATGCAGACGCACGTGGTGTGTGCAGAAGGTCCCAGGTTCAATCCCCAGCATCTCCGGGGAGGGCTGGTGGAACAATCCTGCCCGAAATGCTGGAGAGCCATTGCTGCCAGGCAGTGTAAACTAGGGGTGGGCAAGGTGGTGCCTGCGGGCACCAATGTGCCCCCCGACACATTTCTTGGCACCTACCAAGGTGCCAGACCCCTCCCACTTTTAAAAAATTAACATGTTGTCTTACCAACAGCTGGGATTGCTGTGAAATGGGTTACTGTTGATGCTGAAAACTGTGGGTCCAAAGGAGTTGTTTATTGTGTCGGGCCTCAGACCCCACTCCTGCCTGGTCATTAGTCTTTTGGGCAGGCTGCTTGTCCTTTGCCCCACCTCCCCTGGCAGCCATTTTGTGGTGGTGCTCAGGACAGCTTCTCAGATTGCCAAATGTGTCCACAGCCCAAACTGGTTGCCTACCTCTGGCATAGACAATACTAGGTTAGATGGCCCAAAGGCCTGACCCAGTAGAAGGCAGGTCCTTGCGTTCGCCACCTGCTTGCAGACGACGTGCTCTAGACCCTAACATGTCCCAGCTCAGGTCCTGTCTCTGCTGGGGGCTCCCCATGCAGTTTTGAAAGCATATCCTCCCACCCTTGCCCCCGACAGCCTCACTTTTGCCATCCAAAAAGAGGGAACAGCATGAACACAAATATAAGAAAGGTAAAGGTGAACTATGCCAAATGACTGGAGAGGAAAAGGATTATTTGAACCCATTCCAGCCCGGCTACTAGACTGGGGATGGAAACAGGCTTGGTGGCCCTGGGGTATACAGGGCCAGGGAACGGACGTGGGGAGGGCCACCTGACCGGCTCTCTCGGATCTCTCAGCAGCTTCTACGACACTCGGCATCGACAAGAGGGTGGCGCCCGAACTTTGGAATGCCTTTGCCACCTGGCACCAAAGTTGCCCTCTTTTTGGCACCAGGCCAAAGCCTTGTCATTCGCCCAGGCACTTCCCGTTGGTATCTTTTTCAGCTAGTTGGAAGGGTTTTGCGCCTCTCCGTTTTACTGCATTAAGGTTTGGTTTTATGCTGCTTTTATTGTATCACATATGTGACTTATGTGTATCCTGCCCTGAAATCCTGTTTTTTGATGAAGGTCTAGAAAAATGTGAAACATAAATGGTAACACCAATTCAGAGGCAGCACACAAGGGCCCAGCACCTACCCTTCGTGGATGAACTCCTCCAGCGCAGCACACTCCGAGACCAGCTGGGGCAGGCTGCTCCTCAGGACCACATAGGACAGGATGGGGAGGAGATCATCGGCACCACTGCAAGGGGGCGAGGGGAGGAGAACACTCAGGAGCCCCATGATGGCTGGGTTCATAGAACCATAGAATCGTAGGGTTGGAAGGGGCCTGTAAGACCACCGAGTCGAACCCCTGCTCAATGCAGGAGTCCAAGTCAGAGCATCCCTGACAGGTGGCTGTCCAGCCTCGTCTTGAATGCCTCCAGTGTGGGAGAGCCCACCACCTCCGTAGGTCATTGGCCCCACTGTCATATTGCTCGAACAGTCAGGAAGTTTTTCCTGATGTTCAGCCGGAATCTGGCTCCCTGTAACTTGAGCCCATGATTCCGTGTCCTGCACTCTGGTTTGATCAAGAGATCCTGGCCTTCCTCTCTGGGACAGACTTTCAAGTCCTTGAAGAGCGCTATCCTCTCTCCCCTCAGTCTTCTCTTCTCAAGGCTAAGCATGCCCAGTTCTTTCAGTCTCTCCTCATAGGGCTTTGTTTCCAGTTCAGCACATGCTGCGCCCAGAGGTGACTGAACAGGGTCAGCAAGAGGCAGGGGTGAGAGTGCCCAGCATGCTTTGCGAGGGCAAAAACATTTCCAGCCCCGCCAAGTTCAGAGGTCGGTCTGAGACCCTGTGTGTGTGTGTGGGAGGGAGGCAGCTGGGAGGAGCCGTGGCTCAGCGGCAGAGCCCCCGCTTTGCATGCAGAACGGCCCAGGCTTGATCCCTGGCAGCATCTCCAGGAAGGGATGGGAGAGAATCCTGCCTGAAATCTGGAGAGCTGCTGCCAGTCAGTGTCGACAGTGGTGGGCTAGATGGACCCAGGGTCTGACTGAGTCTAAGGCAGCTTCCGATGGCCCTATGCCCTGGCTGGGCTCTGTCTCTCTCTGGACAAGCTCCTTCGTTCACTGGCAGAGCTCCTCCTCTGCGAGTATCAAAGAGGGGTGAGATGCATCTCAGCAAAGCCATGGGGTGGAAATGAGCAAGTGTGAGCAAGAGGGGCAAGGGGACCGAGAAGGCAGGGCTCCAAGGACAGGCCAAAGGGCTGCCCACCGCCCGAGAGGCTCCTGCAGGCCAGGCTCACCGCTCTTAGCATGCACAGAGGCCGGGCTGTTTACCACCCATTGCCCAGATGCCACGACCTCCCCCCGCTCAGTCAGTGGTCCAAAAGGGGCTCTGATGCAAGCCTTGGCGGGCGGGAGAGAGATGCCACGGAACGGTCCTGATGGTGCAGCCCGGCAGCAATGCCTGCTGTAAGGGGCCGGGGCTCCGTGGCAGAGCCCTGCTTTGCACGCAGAAGGCTCCAGGTTTGATCCCCGGCAGCATCTCCAGGAAGGGCAGAAAAAGCTCCTGCCTGAAACCCCGGAGAGCGGCTGCTGCCAGTCAGCATCAACAGTACCGGGGTAGACAGAGCAAGGGTCTGACTCAGTCTAAGGCCGCTTCTGGCATCCCGCATTCCGTTGCCTCGCTCGGCGGGGAGCCTCCAAGTTCAGGCCCTGCCTCAGCCCCTGCAGGAAAGGGCCGCCTCACCTGTGGGCACCCAAACCCTGTGACGGCCCCCCCTCTGCTGGCTGTGTCGGCTTGGTCTCCCGTCCTCCTCCACCCTTCCTCTGTGACCATTCCCAAGCCCCTTGCCAGGCGGGCTCAGCCCTGGCCCCGCTGGCCACAGACGTGAGGCCTTGGTGCTCGGGTCTGGCCCAGCAGGGAGCCTGGCTGGCGGACGGGATCCATCAGGGCTGGGCCCCCCGCTGCGCGCGTGCCTCTGCACCGGAGAGCCTGGAGCCCGAGCGCCGGACGCGGCGGCTCTGCCTGGAGCTGCAGACCTGTCCTCCTCCCGTGAGTGCGAGGACGGCCTGTGTCGAAGGGGAAGCCCCTCCCCCAGCCGCTTCAGGGGAGGGGGCCGACGCTCCTCCCAGCCCAAGCGCAACGCAGCACTGCGCGCTTGCCAGCCAGACCCCCGGCCCCGTGCCCAGCCTCGGGTTGCGGTACTCACATGGCAGCTGGCGCCGGCTGGGGCTTCCCCTCGCAGCCCCCCCAGTACTCCTCAGCACATTCGCAGATGATGCGCAGCGTCCGCACTGCAGAGCAGAAAAGGCGGCGGGTGGGAACGGGCATGTGCCTGCTCCTGCCTGGCACTTCCTCCCAGCCAGGGAGGGCGGTCGCTCCGTGGCGGAGCCCCTGCTTTGTGTGCAGAAGGTCCTGAGCTCCAGCCCCAGCCTCTTCTGGTGGGGCTGGGAGAGACCCCTGCCGGAGACCCTGCACAGCCTCCCCCAGGGCGCTTCCAGATGGACGGCTCCAACGGCGCCCTTGTGGAGGAACTCCACCTTTCCCTCCCTAATGGATTTCTTTTGTGGTAAAAGGTGGGGAAACACGGGAGGGCTACATATGGAAGACAACATCATCTGGACCCCCTGTAAAATTCCATGAACGGAGCAGGGCAATTGCACCATAAAAGGCTGGTGTGGAAGCACCCCCAGTCAGTGTCGACACGCAAGAGAGCGTCCTGTATTCCTTCCTAGCTAGAACTCAAGACATAACAGAGACGTGCTGCACACTAATTATTTAGCCCTTAGATCAGGGGTGGAAAACCTAGTGCCCGCCAGACATTCCAAACTACAGTTCACATCATCCCTCACCACAGGCCATGCTGGCTGGGGCTGATGGGAGGTGTAGCTGAACACACCCGGAGGGCCTCTGGTTGCTTACCCCAGCCTTAAGACAGTTGCCCAACTCTATCCAGGGTGCCGCATGGACTCCAGAAAGATCGCTTTCCTCCACCACTCACTGGCCTCTGGGAGCAACTCACCAGAATGGCTTTCAGAGCAACAAGAAAGAAGCTCCGCTGCGCTGGCAGCTGGCACATCTCACCAAAACTCCCTGCTGGTTTGAATTTGGGCAAACTTAAGGACCTGGAGGGAACTCTTTCCTGCCAAAGACACCAATTGTTTGCGGCCCCCATGTGGGCTACCCCACAAGCCTCTTTTCAGTTCTCTTGGGCCACCAGTGCCTCACTGGAGCAACAGGGCTCACCAAGAGGGTGCCAGGTGTCCTCATTTACAGGGGACAGTCCTCTATCTGAAGGCTTGCCAGAGGGCCACGCTCTGTTCAAAGGCATCCGCTCTCCGAAGGGCTCTCCAGTCCAAGCATGGTTGAGAGACAAAGAGCCATCAGGAGGCAGGCAGGGAGCCAGACTGCCCTCGGCCGTGAGCCACGCAGGTCACCTGGTCTCAGTCTCCCCACTCTGGTGAGGCGTGCTGTACTTCCCCTTCTATTGAGGTAATTGTTTTGACATTTGCACCTATGCATACAAATCAGCACATGCCAGTGTGATGGGGATCGGCGTCCCCTTCCGTGCTTTTCCTTCTTGCGATTCTGGGGCAGCCTCCCCACTCACCAATGCAGTCCAGCTTCTTCTGAGGACAGCTGCCCAGGGGAAGCAGCATCAGCTCCTGCACGGCGGCGCAGTAAGGGTAGGGGCTGGCCCCGCTGGGCAGGCTCCCCTGGGGGAGGAGTTTGGAAGAGATGCCGATGTCGGAGGGGAGGGCGCTTCTGTGCAGCTCCATGATCTTGGAAAGGGACGCTTCCCGGGTTTTGTAGACATTCCTAAATGCAGGAGAGAGGGGGGAAGCGGAGAGAGAGAGAGAAAGAAAGGAGCTAAAACCAGCCTTCTCCAGCCAGCTGATCTTCTGATGTGTTGGACTACAACTCCTAGCATCCCCCAGCCTGAAAACCTGGCTGGGGAAGGCTGATCTAAACACACAAGATGGGGCGATCTCAAGAGCAGATGCATTTTCCTTTTTAAGTCCATCAGCAAACCGTATCTGACTCACTGCTCCCAAGATCCACCAGGCGGAGTGACCATCAGCCCTCCTTCCTGCCCTTCCAACCAGATAGGAGGCCAGACTGCCCCACAGGCAGCGCTACTTAACCAGCGGCATTGTGCCTGGAAGAGCACTGCTGCGCAATTCCTGCCAGAAACAATCCCCCCCCCCCCCGTTACCTGTACACAGCCAGGAGGGGAGCCCAGAGTGGGGCGAAGAAGGCTTCCTCCAGGCGCGCCACACACTGGTCCTTTGTGGCCGCCGTGTTGAGGCCCTCGAAGGCCAGCAGAGTCAGGGACAAAAGTCTGTCTGGGGAGAGAAAGGGCTCAGGCTGGAAAGAGACTCCAGGAGCAGCTGGCCCTTCCTTAGGGCAGTCTGAGAAGGACAAGACCAGGCCTGGGCATCGGCCAACGGGGCGGCAGCAAACGGAGACAACATGCCAGGGCTGCTCCTCTGTCCTGCCACCTAGAATGTTAGAGCCCCAGTGGAGTTGGTCCACAAAGCCGAGGGGTGGAGATTCAGGACAGGCAAAAGGAAGGGCCTCTGCACACAGGGGACGGCACTTCCCTGAGAGGTGGTGATGGCCACCCATTTGGATGGCTTTAAAAGGGGGTCAGGCATATTCACGGCGCAAGAGGCTATCAAGGGCTCCTAATCAGGCCTGAGGGGTGTGTGCTGCCTCCAGAATCAGAGCCAGGATGCCCGTGTATGCCAGTTGCTGGCGAACAGGGGCGGGAGGGCGCTGTTGCACCCCTGTCCTGCTTGTGGGTTCCTGGCCAACAGCTGGTCAGCCACTGTGGGAACAGAATTCTGGACTATGGACCCTTGGTCTGATCCAGCCTCAGGCTCTTTTTATGGCCACTGGTGCCCTGAATCAGTCCCCAGTGGGGGAAGCTGGGGAGATCTGGCGAAGACAGTGTGGCAGGCACCAGTTCAGCTGCCTTGCAAGCTTCACGCAAACCTGTTGGAGGATGCGGCCAGAGGACGCGGCGAGGCAGCGCTGCCCTCTGGTGTCAAGAGAGCCGTGCAGAGCGTGGGAGGAGCTCAGCCCTCTCTCACCCGGCACCCACCAGTTGTGTTGGACTGCATCTCCCGTCATTCCCAGCCAGGCTTTGGCCATGCTGGCGGGGGTGATGGGAGCTGCAGTACAACACATCTGGAGGGCGCCAGGTGAGAGAAGGCTAAACAAGCTGGAGCTTTTCCCCAGTCCAGCAGAACTGGGCTGCTGTTCTTAGCAGAGATGGGATGTGCACCCCAATATTTTAAAAGAATGACTGGCATGTGCAAAACTAAAAAGGAAGGGCATGGCAAGAATTCCGGTAGGGGGTGGGGGGATTCTTGGCCTTGAATTCTCATCTATTTGCCTGCAGCAACTTTGTGGGATTGGGTCTCCCACCCCCACTGCACTTCCACAAGCCCCCCCTGCCCCCCGTTCAGTCCCTCACCAATGGAGTTGTGAATCTCCTTCACGACCACCTTGAGATGCTCTTGATGGGAACCGTTCTTCCCAGCCGGGGGCTCCTGCAGGGGGCCCAAAGGCCAGGCTTCGGGGGCAGACAAGAACCGCTCAAGGTCTTCGAAGGAGCTCTCCCTGTCGGCCAGGAGGGCTGGGGCTGGGCCTTCTCGAGGGAGGCTCGGTCCCTCGGGGGGGCTGCTGCCCCGCTCTGGGCACAGGCAGCTCATGCTCTGGTCCTCGATGAAGGGTGTGGCGGAGATGCTGTGGCACAGGTTCAGTTTGTTGTTTTCCTGGACGGAGAACATGGAGTGCAGGCTCTGGGAAGCGCGCAGCCTCCGCCCCTCGGGAGCTGGTGACAGGAAGGCCTCGGCGTCCAGCGAGGAGGAGAGGGACAGGCCCCGGGAGACCCTCCCCGCCAGCCTGCTGTCCACTGCGCTCCGGCTCACCAGCGGATAGAGGAGACTGTAGACCGAGCACTGGAGCTTCTTCAGCAGTTGGCAGATGGGGTGATCTGCAAAGCTGGGAGCAAGGACGGGGCTGGTGAATGAACAACGCCGCACAAGGCCCCTCAGAAGTTAGGGCTGCTGAACAGCTCACACACTTCCTCTCTCTCTTGCTCTGGAACGACTGATGTATCATGCAAAGAAAAACCAAGCGTGCCACGTTTTGCCAACAGATGCAGGGAAGCCTGCAAGGACTCCAGCTGTCCAAATGTAGATTTGGACATGGACCAAGAAAAAGGTTTAAAAGAAGAAACGGCAAGGCTGCTAGACCTCATGGCTGAAGCAGAAGCCAAGGCACTGGCACATGAAGGTTAACAGCCTCGTCTAAGGCAGGGCTGCGGACCCTCTCTCAGCTCGCAGGCCAAATTCGATCTCGGAGAAGCTTTTGGGGGCTGCATCCCAGTGGTGGTCATTTCAACCTTTTAGAATGGCGGGGGGGGGGGGGAATGCACCAAAGCCAAGAAACTTCCAAACAATTGGCAGTTGGGGGAAAGGGGGCTTGGCCCTCTGAGGAACCCTGGAAGGCCGGACTGGGGCCCCAGGCAGGCCAGATTTGGCCCCCGGGCTTGAGCTCCGCACCTCTGGTCTAAAGGCAGCCCCAGAGAAGCCTTCCCAGTGGCCCAGCCTCGCTCCTGCTCATTTAAATTTCATGGGAGCTGCCTCCTGGGGGTTGGGGGTCCATGGCCAGTAATAGGTTCGCAGCACAGCCCTACTGAGGTGAGCCCCACTGTGCTCAGTAAGGCTTATTCCCAAGCGAGCTTGCATATGACTGCAACCTAGGCATACGCATAATGAAAATCATTGGCATTTATTTCCCCATCCTTCCTCCAAAGACGCTGGGGTGACATACATGAAGCTCGCCCCATTTTATTCTCACAACAACCCTGTGAGGTAGGTTAGGCTCAGAGCACATGACTAGCCCAAAGTCACCCAGTGAGCTGCGGAGCTAGGTGGGGGATTTCAACTCAGGTCTCCCCAGTCAGACCTCCTCCCCAGCTCTATCCACTGAGACCTGCCAGCAGAAGCAAAGACATCAGCAGCCTTAAAACCCAACCTCTGCCGTTGCCTCGGAAAGCATGTCGAGATGAACGCCAGAAAACGGCCCCCCCAGCTGCTCAAAGCTGCTCAGGCCACGACCTGCCACAACTCCCACTCCCCTGCCCCCCTTGGCCCTCGACGTCCCCAGCCCTCCCTGGCTGCCGCCTGCCCGTGGCCCGGTGGAAGGCAGCCTGAGGTGGCGGGAGCTGCAGCTGCCTGCTCCCTACCTGAGGAGGTGGGAGACGAGCTTGGGCACCAGCGATAGGTCTTGTGGGCTCTTCTTCAGCTGGGCCTTCCATGCCCTCGGCCATTCCTATGGGAAGAGCAGAGGAATGGCCCTCTCAGGGCAGAGCGGCCTTCCCGGCTCAGCGGCCTCCAGCTGCACTGGGCGGCAACACCCCTTGGAAGGGGCCAGAGCGTGAGCCCACGCCGCTGCCTGGCGCCTGCACAAGCAACCCCGACCCCCCTCCCCCGGCAAACGCTGATGGATGCAACGGCACTCTGCTGCTTAAAGCCGTCCAGCCCTCCCCACCCTCTGCGGGGGCACCCGGAGCGGCGTCACATGGGCTGTGGGACAGACAGCCTTTGGAAGGGGTGGTACATTCTGGGGCCTTCGAGATCCCCTTCCTCTTCTGTGGCTCCAGGCATGGAGAGGCTCAGCACGGGATGTGGGAAGCTGCCTCGTTTGGTGCCAGACCGGGGCTCCATCGAGCTCAGTATGGCCAGACTCCCAGTAGAAGGAAAGCAACGTGGCAGCTGCCAAGAGCGGTGCCTGGAGGAACACTTGGAGACCCCAGACGGACAGAGCTGACGTCCCCCTGAACCAGGGCGGACAGCCTGAAGACAGGTAATGAAGGCGCACGGAAGGAGGGGCATCAGCGGTGGGCTCCGGGGAAAGGGTGTGAGAGCCAAAGGCTGGAACCAGGAACGCTTGGAGCAGGAGCTCTGGACCCGCCCAGGGCAGCCGGATGACCCCCGCCACCCCCTCTGTGACCTCTCCCCACTTTGAGCTCCCGCAGGCTGGCCCCTGGCAAAGCCAGAGCAGCCACCTTGGTAACGGTCATCCTTCCTTGCAGGGCGCACGTAGAGTGTGTGTGTGCGAGAGATCCTTGACTTTTAAATCCGAACGCAAAGGAACGTGGCGCTCCTTCCCTTTCCCCCGTACTAGAGTTCTTTGAGGCCGTGCTGGGCGTGTGGCACTGCTAAGCCACAGCCCTTCCCTTAGCTCCCGGGAGTGGGGGTCATGCCCCACTTCTAGGCCGAGGCCTCCCTCCGTCTCTCCTCTTGCCCCAGTCCTTTCCAGTGTAAAAAATCATGTTCTTTCAAACCTGAACCTTGGCGGCACAAGACAGACACGCTGTGCTTTGCCGTCGCAAGCGAACGCAGCCCACAGGCACACGCCGGCCTTGTCCCACACGTACGTGATCCTGTTCGTACTCCAGGACGGCGGCGTAGATCGCCCGCTGCTCCTGCTCTTCCGTGGTCAGCACAGCATTGCTGGAGAACCTCCTGAGGGATGCAAGCGCCCACCAGGGTCAGGGAAGAAGCAGAGGGCTGAGCCCCGGCTCCTGACGTGTGGGCAAAGGGAGGAGGGAGAGGAGCCGGCCACAAGCCCTGGGGGAGTACTCGCCTGTTGGCAGCTTCCTGGAGCCTCAGCCGGCGCTCCTCCATCTTCCTCTGGAGCTGGGGTGGAGCAGAGTTAAAGGTTTCACAGGCAACACTCGTGCCTCCCCCCCCAAACACACGCCCCTGCCACAGCGACCACAAGCCAGGAGTCAAGAGGCCCGGTCCTCTGGCGGCAGGTGTCACATGCTCCCAGCCAGGTAAACACAGAGGCATCTGGGACAAACTCCACTTCTGGTTATCTGGGGCAACAGGGCTCCACCGGAGAGGAGGGGCGAAGGTCCAGCCCAGTCTGCACCCGCCCCTGGTGTCTGACCTCACAGCCACCCAGAGAAGGGAGAAAAGACTCAGTGGGGAGTCACAGAGGTAACTGCATGGTCTTCGAGGCAAACACGGCGAGGAAAGCCTGAGCAAGCGGTGCATCTTTTGCCTGCAGTGGAACACCACCACGAAGGGAATGGGGGCAGGACGGCCTGGCTCCTTCCAAATATAGGGAAAAGGATCTCAGAAAGATGAGGGAGCACAAGCCCTCTCTCTGCTCTCGCGCAGCCTCTCCAGCATATTGGACTTGTGAGGGTAGGCCTGACCAGGCTTTGTAAGTACTTCTGTTCAGGCAAGGTACCCGATGGGACTGAGGGAGTGTGTATGTGTCTGACCATGAGAAGGTAATCGCAACTTGCTCATTGTAAGTAGGAAATTCCTATCCACCAGGTTAGTTCCTCCCTGAAGATAAGAATGCCGCTGTGCTGATAAGACTGTCCGCTGAGCTAAATTAGCTCTTGTGCATGCGTAGTGTATTTCCTTTGTTCTCCAATGAACAGTCCGTATAAATGCATCCTGTTTCTTGTATTTGGGGAGACTCAGTTTCGACTGACTCTCCCACAGCTGTGTTGCGCTTAAATAAATTCCTGACTATTCAACCAAACCAGCACTGGATCTATTTTTACCCATCAGCCCCAGCCAGCATGGCACCTTGTAGGGGAGTTGTAGAACAACACATCTGGAGGGCGCCAGGTTGGCGAAGGCTGGGCTACTCATCGAGCGAGACCAGTTCATGGAGGAGAAGGTGGCCCAGCAATGGCTAGGAGCCCTGAAGGCCAGGCACAACCTCCTGTGCCACAGGCAGCGAAAGCCATGGAAGAGCGGTTGCAGGGAAGCCACTCCGGGAGCGGCCACCTGCCGTGGGGAGCTGCTCGTGGGCTTCCTCCAGGCATCTGGCTGGCTACTGCAGGCGGTAGGAGGGTGGGCCAGGTGGCCCCTTGGCCTCTTCTGATTGTGGACAGCTCCTGGGCCTGCCAGAATTCTCCATTCTGACAAAGCATCCCTGGCGGAAACTTGACCATCTCCAAAGAAGGGGGCTCCCGGTTCGCAGCCCGCCCCCCGCAGTTCCTCCCAAAGTTAAAGGCTGGAACTTCTTCCTCACGTTCCTCCCTCTAGCGCAGGAGTAGGGAGCCTTTTCCGGCCCAAGGGCCAAATTCTGTTTCGCAGAAGCTTTTGGAGGCCGCATCCCGGTGGTGGGCGGCTCCAAAGGCAAAATGGGCAGGGCCAAAGATAACAGCACATTGTAGCTTAAAGCTCTCACTACTGGTAACTGAGCTTTAGGAGAGGCGCTTCGATCTATTAGAATGGGAGGGAAAAAACTTCACAAGAGCCAGCAAACCACCCAATGATCGGTGGCTGTAAGGCAGGGGGTGGGGCCAGATTGAGAGCTTAGCGGGCCAGATTTGGCCCCTGGGTCAGACAGATTCACACCCCTGCTTTAGCACAAAACCACTGCTTCTCAGCCCGTCCTCGGAGAGGACGAAGAGCCACTCTGCTCAAGACGTCGCTCTTCTTTCGCACGCCTGTCTCGAGGTCTGTCTGGAATCTTCCGCATGCCCTCAGGCCCAACGGCCTGCTCTGCGTCAGGGTAAACCCCCTAAATGCCTGCCCCCATTTTACAATGCACCGTCTCTCCTCTCTGCAGCTGATCTTGGAAGGCTTTCCTGTTTGACCACATTCTTCCCTCACCTGGAAGATCTCAGCACAGCAGACACAAATATTGACATCCTGGCGAGACGAAGCACCTCGCACACAAAAGCACCCCCGCCTGCCCCCCCGCCCCTGAACAGCTACAGAGCAGAGAGCAGCTTGTCGGGTGTGACCAGCCCCATCCACAGGGACAGAAGGGCTGCAAGATCCCATCCCGCTAGGTGTCTCAGCATCATGCAGCTTCCGAAAAGAAGAGTGGGGGAGATCAGGAGCTGGCCAGCTCCAAGGACACCTGAAGAGCACCCCCACACCTTCCCCGCAGCACGAGCCAAAAAGGATACTGTCTCTTCCCGCGCCGTTGCGATCACCAAGTTCTCCATCATTTGACGTTGCAGCGAAAGTGTCTGCGGAGCAGAGATTGGCACTGAGGGAACAGCACAACCGGCTGAAGGGGCCAGGGGGGTTGGACAGGGAGAAAGAGGGGAAAGGACTCCAGAAAAACCCACCCCCAAATCTGATTGGGCCCCAAACCCTCCCACAATTAGTTTTTTTATTGATAATGATACTCTGTTATGAAGCCAGTAGCGCATTCCTCAATTTTTGCTATGTATTATTGTTCCCACTGCTCTTGGCCTGGTTTGCATGTCACAACAACCCAGGTGTTCCTTTTAAACCTGGGTCGCGGCGAATGAGCGGGCAGGTGTGCACCGCACACTGCTCCCGTGGCGACCGGAAGTGGCTACACAACGGCAAACCATGACTCACTCCTCTGGCTTGTAGGGGGAGAGACGGACCAGAGCTTCTGGTCCGCCCATCACGGCAGCCAAGGGATGGAGTGTCCCGGGGCTGTTTAGCTGCTCCCACACACAGCAGGAAAGGTCAGGCAGCACACACCGGCACGCTCGCTCCTTCACAACAACAAAGGGTTTAAAAAATCTCTGGCTTGTTGTGACATGCAAAGTGTGCCATTGTGGGCTGTTTTGAGCTTGCTTGCTTGCTCTCTCTCTCTCTCTCTTTCTTGGAAAGGCAGCATACAAATAAGCCAGATGATGGTGAGAGCACAGCCCACCAGTAACAAATGGCAAATGTGCATCTCTGGGAGCAGCCGTTCTTCAAAGCGGGGTGTGTGTGTGTGTGTGTGTGTGCACGCGCGCGCGCAGCTGCAGCAAACTGTTCCAAGCCAGGAGGAGCACTCTGGGGCTTGCCAGGCAGTGCGCCACGCTTAGGGACGCCTCCCCAGCCAGGAAGATGGGCTGCACCATCCCATAGAATCATAGAACAGTAGGGTTGGAAGGGGCCTACAAGACCATCGAGTCCAACCCCCTGCTCAGTGCAGGAATCCAGGTCAGGGCATCCCTGACAGGTGGCTGTCTGGCCTCGCCTTGAGTGCCTCCAGTGTGGGAGAGCCCACCGCCTCCGTAGGGAATTGGTTCCGCTGTTGTGTTGCTCTGACAGTCAGGAAGCTTTTCCTGATGTTCAGACGGAATCTGGCTCCCTGTAACTTGAGCCCATGATTCCGTGTCCTGCACTCTGGTTTGATCAAGAGATCCTGGCCTTCCTCTCTGGGACAGACTTTCAAGAACTTGAAGAGCGCTATCATCTCTCCCCTCAGTCTTCTCTTCTCAAGGCTAAACATGCCCAGTTCTTTCCGTCTCTCTTCATAGGGCTTTGTTTCCAGTCCCCTGATCATCTTCGTTGCCCTCCTCTGAACCCACTCCAGCTTGTCTGCATCCTTCTTAAATGTGGTGCCCAGAACTGGACACAGTACTCCAGATGAGGCTAACCAGTGCTGAGTAGAGGGGAACTAGTACTTCCCGGGATTTGGACGCTTGCTTCTATTAATGCAGCCCAAAAGAGCATTGGCCTTTTTTGCAGCCACATCGCATTGTTGGCTCATATTCAGCTTGAGATCGACAACAATTCCAAGATCCTTCTCACTAGTGTTGCTAGTGCCACGTATCCCCCATCTTGTAACTGTGCATTTGATTTCTTTTTCCTAGGTGCGGAACTTAGCATTTATCCCTATTAAATGTTATTCTGTTGTTTTCTGCCCAGCGCTCCAGTCTATCCAGATCACTTTGAATTTTGTTTCTGTCTTCCAAAGTATTAGCTATCCCGCCCAATTTTGTGTCATCTGCAAATCTGATCAGCATTCCCTGCACCTCCTCCTTGAAGTCATTAATAAAACTGTTGAAGAGCACTGGGCCCAGGACTGAGCTCTGTGGTACCCCGCTCGTTACCTCTGCTCAGTTTGAGAAGATCCCATTGATAAGCACGCTTTGAGTCCAATCCTGTAGCCAACTGTGGATCCACCGGATCGTTGTTTCATCTAGCCCACTTTGAGCTAGTTTGCTCATCAGGATATCATGGGGCACCTTGTCGAAAGCTTTGCTGAAATCAAGGTATATGATGTCTACAGCATTCCCACAGTCCACAAGGGAGGTGGCCTGATCCAAAAATGAGATCAGGTTCGTCTGGCAGGATTTGTTCTTGACAAATCCATGTTGGCTTGGAGTAATCACTGCATTGTTTTCAAGGTGCTTCCAGATGGATTGTTTTATCATCTGCTCCAGAACTTTCTATGGCATTGATGTCAGACTGACTGGTCTGTAGTTCACAGGTTCCTCCTTTTCACCCTTTTTGAAGATAGGGCCCACATTAGCCCTCCTCCAGTCATCTGGCACTTCCCCCGTCCTCTGTGACTGCTCAAACATTTCATCCTCGGAGGTTTCCTGCCCTCCAAGCTCCTGTGCTATTGCAGGCTCGGGTTCATACTGGGACTCCAGACCCTGGAGAGGCCATTCTCCGGCCGAGCCACGCCCACCCCCCACGGGCCCCACTTGCCAGAGACGTCTTTTGCATGGACTGGCTGGGGTTGAGCCGGGCCAGCCGGGCCTCGTAGGTGGCCTTGAGCTTCTGGTTCTGCAGCGATGCCTCCTCCAGTGGGGTGAGCTCCCTGCCCAGGAACGAGAAGCGTTTTAAGGGGCTGCATCCCCTCTCCCACAGCAAGCCAGATGCACCTTGGCCCAGGGCAAAGAGGACCTCCCTCCATCAGCCCTCCCTCCGAGGCAGACCACAGGCTCAGGCACAAGGCCTCGCTTACTTCTTCACGCTCTGCACTTCCGTAATTTGCAGCTTCTGGAACATCTCTGGAGGAAGGAAAGGCAGCAGTTTGCCACCCTCATCGGAAAAGACCCTGCGGTGTCGGGAGACAGGAGCAGGGCCCCAAACCCTCTCCGCTGCCAGCTTGGTCTTCGCTTTGCCTGGAACCAGTGAGAAGAGCAGCACTAGCAGCAGCAGTGCCAGGCCAGGCCAGGCCAGGCCAGGCCAGGCCAGCGATCGCGGGGCCCTCCTCCGCCTGCTGACGGGGCAGCCCGCCTCAGGGCCAGCGCGAGGGGTGGCACGGTGGGGCGCCTGCCAGGGCCCGCACCCCAGCGGGGCCTGCCGAGTGCCCCCGGAGTCACCCCTCCTCTTACCCGGGGCGCCCTGGCAAGCGCCTGCCTCTTGCCCTGGCCCAGGCAAGGGCGGCAGTGGGGAGGGGGAGCTGCCCACACCGCGCCTGCTTGCGCCCTGGCTCTGGGCCCGCCACGCCAGCCAGCCAGCCGGAGGAGGAGCAGAGCAGCTGGCGTGAAGGCAGACTCACGGGGGGGCCCTCAACGCCTGGCGCCAGCACGGCTCAGCCCCCTAGACGTCCTCAAGGCTGCGTGACTCATCCCAGGCACAGGACCTGGTCTTCCTGAGGACAGAATGTGGGCTGGGGGACAGGGGCATGTGACCGATCCCAAAAGACTGGCGTCCACCCATTGGTCAAGTACACTGAAGAACGTTCGCTATGTTAGAAAAAAGTGTTTTGAAGTGTGGCCCTCCAGGTGTTTCGGCCTACAGCTCCCATGATCCCTCACCACTAGCTATGCTGGCCACGGCTGATGGGGGCTGCAGGCCAAACTATCCGGAGGGCCGCCAGTTGCCCGCCTGTCTTAAGGGCTGACCAAGGGAAGGAAGCTGTGCTTCTCCGGAGGCAGCTGCCTCAGAAAGGGCTGCCCCCCTCCGCCTCCCCCTCGCTTCGGCAAAGGGGCTCACAGGCAGCGATGCAGTGATGACAGAGCCTCGTCCCACCTGGTCGTCTGGCGCTGCTGTTGCTGGGAGGAGGGGGCTATGGGGGGGCATCTGCAAGGCAAGCAACCGGCACTCACCGATTTTGGCAATGCTGCTCTTGGCCCTCTCCAGACACTGCTCCGCCACCTTCAGCATCTTGGGGGTGTCAGGCGTCACGTCGCTTCCGTCCGCTACAGGGGAGGAGAGCAGGACAGCGTGGTGGCACCTCAGCCCAACCCCAGGCGGAAGGAGCCCCCTCCCTAGCCAGACACCCCAGGATTCCCCATCCCCTTCCCCCACCCTGCCACGATGTGCCCCTGCTTGCTTCCCCCACTCCAGCTTGCCCGTCCGACAGAAGATGCACCAGGAAAGATGGGGGAAGTCAAAGAGTGAACGCTTCCCCCAGCCACGCCCCTTCCCTCTGGGTATGAGCAAGCCCAAAGCATTGGGCAGGTCTGCTCAGAAACGGCGCCGGTGCCCTCTGCCTGGATTACTGCAACGCACTATGCAGGGGGAAAACCTCTGAAAACAGCCCAGACGCTTCCATTGGGGCCGAACAGAGCAGTGAGGCTGCTTACTGGGACTGGCCGTGCCAAACGTATTATGTGAACAGCACTGGTTGCCAGTCAGTTTCCGGGCCCGATTCAAAGTGCTGGTGCTGACTTTTAAAGCCCTAAATGGCTTGGGACCAGCCTGCCTGAAGGAGTGTCTCCTCCCATACATTCCTGCCTGACTGCTAGGAGGATCTCCCTGATCCTCCCTTCAGAGGATCTCCCTGGCTGCTGCCACCTGCAGTGGCGCAACGGGCTACTACCAGGGAAAGAGCCTTCTCTGTAGTGGCCCCCTCCGATCTGTGGAATGCCCTCCCCAGGGAGATCCGATGGGCGTATTCACTGTATACATTTAGAAGTCAGGTTAAGACCTTCCTCTTGAAGCCTTTCCTCTTTAATCTGTTCCTCTGAGTATTAACGTTACTGCTTGCTCTTTAAGATCTTCACTTTTTAATATTTTGATATTTTTACTGCTGTACTTATTGCTTTGATTACTGTATTGTTGTTTCGTGTGTGTGACTGTAAACCGCCCTGAGGGCATCTGCCAGTTGGGAAGTACATACATTTAATAAACAAGCTGCCTATCAAACAAGCGGCAACCTAACAAGGCCCTTTTCAAGGGCTCCTCCCCATTCCAGAGACTGGGCACCAAACGCTTGGTGTTTCGAGCCGCAAAATCCTGCCGGTCTGGTCTGAGCTTCGCTATCAAGGAGAAGGCGGGGTTGTCACTGGTCAGGGGAGAAACCCGGTGGGGTAGTTAGGAAACACTCAGGGTGTTGTCAAAAGGCTGGACAGCTTTAAAAGATCAGTTAGGGTCCTGAGCTCTGCTCTTGTTCTAATAACCCCAGCCATTCCAGCAGGCCTGTACCGAGGGAGATGAGAGGGGAAGCAAGGCTGTTCCACCCTCCCTGATGAAAAAAAACTTAATTTTTTCCTCTTCCCTCCCCATCCCTTTTTCCTTGTGTGTCATGGCTTTGTATGTTGTAAGCCCGTGAGAAGGGACTACCTTGTTTAACTAATTTCATGCAAGCTGCTCCAGGAGCCTTTTGGACTGAGCACCAGGATAAAAAGGCTTTAAATAAATAAATAAATCCTCCTCGCCCCACGTAACGAATTGCTGCAATTCCAAACATTAAGAGCCAAGGAGACAACTAAAGGGCTCAGCAAGCCAGGTAAGCCCATCGCCACCTCGGAGACTGAGCCATTCAGCCACTGAAAATTTGTGCCAGAGGGAACAGAGAGCCCACTGAAGGAGCTGCAGGGAAACTGAGGCACACCGTTTGCTGCTGCCACCGCCTCTTCCAACAGGACCTGAGAAATGTAGTTGATGCTCTTGAGGTATTCCACGTAGGCTTCCTGGCAAGCAGAGAGAGACAGCAAAGAAATTCAGTTCAGTGGGGCAAGTCCTGCAGGGTCCACTGATGACAAAGCAACCCCATCCTCAGGGTCAGCCCAAGACATGCTGCTGTGATATGAGAAGCAGGCAGCCGGATCCCTAGTCATGTCCCAGAGGACATCTGGGCGCCCCTCTCAGATAGCGGGCTATTGCCCTAAATGGCCTGCCACTTGGGGTGATTAGAACTTGAAGCCAAATGAGGACACTCACTGGGGAAAGGCCCACTTGCTTGAAACCAACAGAACGACTGGGGGCTGAAAGCAGGGCCTACGCAGACATTTTGCTGCCCAAGGCAAGAGCCAAAATGGCACTGTCCCACCATTCCACATACGGAAGCCCACTGGACAGGAAGTTGGATCCGAATTCAGTGGCGGAGACCCCGCTTCGCAAGCAGAAGGTCCAGGTTTGATCCCCAGCAGCATCTCCAGGGCTGGGAAAACCCTGCCTGAAACTCTCAAGAGCCGCTCCTTCCAGTCAGTGTCAACAATGCTGGGCTAGAGGGACCAAGACAGGGTCTGACTCAGTGTAACACCAAGAAATGCTGTAAAGCGCTCAACTGTTATGTATGACTATTTCAAATGAGCACATTACTATACAGTAAGATAAAATTCAACTGTGCATATTAAAGAACAGTAAGACTGTAAAAAATGGGGAGGAAAAAAATAAAGCCGGACTGAGCTTACAAAAGCACAGGGCCAGGCACCCAGTATTGTACCCGTTTTGTGTATCTTCATCAGAAGTTATCCAGTAATAATATGTGAATTCTTCCTCCATTAAACAACAGTTTCAGTTCTGTCAGGGCCAAACATGGTCACTTGTTTTCCCAGCAAAAACTTTGTGTCAGCTTATCAGACGCTTCCTTTTTTCATGACAAAAGCCTGCTTAAGGACAGTAGGTAACAACCGAAGACTGCAGCCCCACTGTTTAGTCAAACCAGAAGGCTGCAAAGTAGTCAATCTCAACATTTTTGAATTTTATTGTAATGTATAATGAAATGCTCATTTGAAACTGTTATACATAACAGTTGGATGCTTTATAGCATTTCTTGATGTTGTCAGCAACCGTTGCCTTTCTCTTTGTTCTGCCTTGGCTGGTTTGCACATAACGCGAATTCCTGGATTAAACACTTTGTAAACAACCCAGGAATGCTCCATTTGTGGGTTGTTGTCATGACATGTCCTGTCTCACTAACATTTCAGAGTTCTTTAACAGTGTCAGTAAACATGTAGACGGTGTGATCCAGTAGACACTGTTTACTTGGACTTCCAAAAGGCTTTTGACAAAGGCCCTCACCAAAGACTCCTGAGCAAACCTAGCAGTCATGGAATAAGAGGAGAGGCCCTCTTATGGATCAGTAACTGGTTAAAGAACAGAAAGCAGAGAGTAGGAATAAATGGTAAATTCTCCCAATGGAGGGAAGTAAATAGTGGGGTTCCACAAGGATCCGTATTAGGACCAATGCTTTTCAGCCTGTTCATAAATGATCTGGCATTGGGAGTGAGCAGTGAAGTGGCAAAGTTTCCCGATGACACCAAATTATTTAGGGTGGTTCAAACAAAAAGGGACTGTGAAGCGCTCCAGAAGGATCTCTCCAAACTGGTAGAATAGGCATCCAAATGGCAAATGTGGTTCAATGTAAGCAAGTGTAAAGCAATGCATGTTGGGGCAAAAATCCCAACTTCAAGTATAACCTGCTGGGATCTGAGCTGGCAGTGACTGACCAGGAAAGAGATCTTGGGGTTGTGGCTCAATGGAGATGTCAACTCAGTGTGCAGCTGCTGTAAAAAAGACAAACTCCATGTTAGGCATAATTAGAAAAGGAACCGAGAATAAAACTGCCAACATCATACTGCCTTTATGCAACTCTATGGTGCAACTACACTTAAGAGTACTGTGTACAGTTCTGATCACCGCCCCTAAAAAACAATATTATACAGCTGGGAAGAGTGCAGAGAAGGGCAACTAAAAGGATCAAGGGGCTGGAGCATCTCCCCTCTGACAGAAGGTTACAGCAGCTGGGATTGTTTAGCTTGGAAAAAAGGAGAGTAAGGGGAAACATGATAGAGGTGTACAAATTTATGCATGGTGTGGAGAAAGTGGATAGGGAGACATTTTTCTCCCTCTCTCAAAATACTAGAACCCTGTGGGGTCATCCTATGAAGCTGATTGGTGGGAAATTCAGGACAGATAAAAGGAGGAACTTCTTCACACAGCGCAGAGTCAAACTATGGAATTTGCTACCACAGGATGTAGTGATGGCCACCAATTTGGACAGCTTTAAAAGGGGCTTAGAGAAGTTCATGGAGGAGAAGGCTATCAATGGCTACTAGTCCTGATGGCTATGCACTACCTCCAGGCTGTGAGCCTATGAGCACCAGTTGCTGGGGAACATGGGTGGGAGGGTGCTGTTGCGCTTGTGTCCTGCTTGTGGGTTCCTGGTTGACAGCTGGTTAGCCACTGTGGGAACAGAATGCTGGACTAGATGGACCCTTGGCCTGATCCAGCAGGGCTCCTCTGTTCTTATGATGTGTGAACCTAGTGCTCTGGGTCGTTTATGGTTAAATAACAAAATATTGGTTAATACTCGAGGCCATTTAACCCGAAACAGAATGCTGAGTTTGGATGTCACGACAATAACCCACGAACAGGGAGTTCCTGGTTTGTTTCAGAAAGCGGAATCAGGCAGGAGCCAGTAGACTTGCTTGCACCCACGAACAACCCATGGTTTGTTAACCACGGGTTGTTTGATCATGTGAACCAGGGTATCTCTTCCTATGGCCGAGGGCAGCACACTAGTTCAGGGGATGCCAGTCAGGCCGGGTGACCTACACGTGTCTGTCCTCCGACACCTTGGTGCTGCACACCCACTCTGCCCCCTGCTTGCTCAAGCACAGGCTGCAGTGCAGCATCAGCACCCGCCGCAGAACAGTGCCAGGGACATGGGCGGGCTGCCCCCTGCCTCGCTTGATCCAGGGCCTGGCCCTCTGGCACTCCCTGTGGGAGGAAGAGGAGACTAAGGGCCCAATCTTATGCAAGTTCAGAGAGGAAGAGGTCTTGCAACTCCCCCCCCCCAGCCAGCACAGCCAATGGTCAGGAATTATGGGAGTTGTAGTCTGAAAGATCCAGAGGGCCCCAGGTTGGACAAGGCTGGGTCAGGAGATCATTTACACCAGAGGGGGGGTTTGTAGCCCTCCAGATGTCAGACTACAACTCCCATCACCTTTAAACATGGTTCACGCTGGTTGGGGATGCCAGAAGTTGGCATCTAAGATAATCTGCAGGGCCACACATCCCCACTCCAATTTAGACCCTGCGCTCTCTTGCCCCTTGGAGAAGTACCCTGGGGATCAGCCTTCCCCAACCTGGTGCCCCCGGGTGTCTTGAATGACAATTCCCAGCATTCCTGACCATTGCTCCTGCTGGCTGGGAATGATAGGACTTGCAGTCCAACATACCCGGGGGGCAACCAGGGTGGGGAAGCCTGTTGCGGAGTCACACATCACAGAAATAACGGCCACAAGCACGACCGTGGCCTAGCAGTGGGGCAAAGCGACACAAGGCGTTCGCAATAGGGACTAGGCGCTTGGCGCAGGCGGCGGACAGCGCTAGGAGAGGGGCGTGGCCGTCATGCCCGTCGAGGGCGGGGCGTCCAGCCGGAGGCCGCCGGCCGTCGGCGCAGAAGGGGCGGAGGCCGGCCGCTCCTTGCCCAGCGGGGGGAGCCCCGCCCCGCCCCGCCCGGCCGGCCCGCGGCTGGCAGGCAGAGGTGGGCCCCCGAAGCCCGCCCCGCCCCGCCCGGATGCGAGGGGCGGCCCAGCCCCGGGGCGAGCGGGCCCCCGCAGGCGGCCACCCCAGCCGCGCCCCGCCGGCCCGGCGAGCGAAGGCACGGGAGACGCGTCCGCGCGGGCTCGGGCAGCCGCCGCGCCCCGCCGCGCCTCACCCGCGGCCGGTCCCCGGCGTCCAGCTCGAGGGCGCCCCTGGCCAGCCTCATGGCGCCCTGCAGCGCCTTCGCCGCCGGCTCCGGAGCGGCCGCTGCCGAGGCGGCCATGGCGCGCCGGAACCTCCCGGCCGCGCGGCGCGGCGCGACGAGCAGAGCGCGGGGCCCGGCAGGCGAGGCCGAGGGCGGCGCTCCCGCCCGCGCGCTCCCCGCGCTGCCGTTGGCCAGCGGCTCGCGGGCGGGCGGGACAGGCCCGCTGGCCCCGCCCGGGCTCGCCGGGGCTCGCTCGCCCGGCGGGCGGGCGGGCGGGGCGCCCTCTGGCGGGCTCCCCGGAGATGCGCCGCCTTCGGGCGCTCTGCCCGGGAAGGACGCCGGCGGGGCCTCCTGCGGTGGCGGCACCGGAAGAGGACTGTTGCGAGGGGGCCGCAGGAGCGCTTTTCGGGGGGGCGCCGCCGCCCTCTAATCTCACAAGGGGGAGCGGCAAAGATGCCTTTGCGCCCCCGACAACTACAGAATCCGCAAAGCAACAGGACGCGAGCACGCCCTTCCCTGGCCCCGCTCCAGCATGCGTCGGGCACCCGGAACATGCTCAGAGGCGCCGTTGTGCTGCAGAGACAATGGTGTTTTGGACTGCAGCGCCCAGCATTTCTGACCACTGTGGCCATGCTGGCTGGGGCTGATGAGAATTGAAGTCTTAAATGTCTGGAAGGCCCCAGGTGGGGAAGGCGGGTTTACACCTTCACTTATTTATTCTCTGAAACATTTCTGCTCTTGTGTTGGTGACACTGAGTATGCGCAAAGTGCCTTCAAATAACCCCAGGCGTCCAGCTCCATTACTGCCTATGACCTCTTTAGACTGGGGTGGGCCCCCCCCCCGATGTTTTGGCCTACAACCCCCATCATGCCTCACCATTGGCTAGGCTGGCTAGAGCTGATGGGAGTTGTAGGCCAAAACATGGGGGAGGGGCAAAACAAGTTGCTCACTCCTGCTCTAGACCCACCTATGTGAGTTTCTGTAATACCCACATCTCTCCAGGTGTGAGTATGGAAGTCACCTTCTAACAGGATGCTGTCCATATGCTCCAGCTGTCTCCCGGTGCCCCCGCTGTCGGGAGTGGCGTAGGTGGCGACTGGGCCAAGGGCTTTCTCTCGTGGGATGCCTGCATTCACCCCTAGGAAGGGCTGCCTGGCACCAGCTCTGATGTGCTTTAGCACCAGGCAAAGGGCTTTTTTAGTCTCCCATCCCAGGCTTTTAATTTTTGCTGGAAATAATTTTAAAGGCGCTGGCTTTTATCCTGCTGTTTTATCTGTTGCTGCAAGCCATCATGGGAATGTTTTGACAATGAATGCTGGGATACACATTTATATAATTAAATATATAAATTTATACAATTTATACACCTATCTCTATAGGTGTTTGTGTGTGCAGATAGAGGATGTCGTGAAGGAGCGAGGGTGGCCAACTGGTCTCTCTCCCCCACGGACCTCCCCAGGCATTCAGATCTTTGAGGAGGCCCCTCCTGGAGTACCTCCGTCACCGTCAGAGGTTTGGCAGGGAGCCACAAGACAGGGCCTTTTTTGTGGTGCCCCCTGCTTAAAGCACACCTGCCCCAGAGCAGGTCCAGGGCACCTTCCCTGCTTAGTGGCCAGGCAGGTACAGCGGCCTTCTCATTTGCCAGAGCTTTCAATGACCAGTAGTCCTGTTTTTATCTAGGCAAACAGCCAAGGCTCTTGTGAGCCCCAAAGACGAACGAATGTATTCCGAGATGAACTTTACGCGGCCGAGCCTGTGCGCCTGGGCCTGTTCGCGGGGTGTTCCCTTATGACCCGCTCCTCCCCTCTCGGGAACTCTGAGTCCCGGTTGCCAAGCCGGCGCCCGCGCAGCGCCCTCGGGACTGGCCAGATGCGCTTCCCCTCGCGCGCATCCCTGCCCCGGCCGGGCTCCCCGCGCGGCTCCCCTCTGCCCCGCCCCTGCGGCGCCTCCCGGGCGGGGCCGGCTGGGGGCGCCTCCGCCCGCCGGGCAGCTCCCCCCGCTCGGGCCCATGGCTGGGGGCGCTCAGCAAGGGCAGCGCGCCGGGCGGGCAAGCGCGGGCTGCTGGGGCCGGGCCGGGCCGGGCCGGGCCGAGCCGAGCGCGCCGCCGCCCAGGCGGCCGTCCGCGGCGTTCCGAGCCGGCGCCGGCGCCGCCCGGGCTCCTCCGTCCGCCAGGGGCGCTGCGCCGGAGCCGCGCCGAGGCACGGCGGGAGCCCGCCAGCCAGCCAGCCAGCCAGCCGAGCGGGGGCCGGTGCGGGCTCTGCGCGGCCATGAAGCGCGATCGGCGCGGCCGGTTCCTGCCCGCGGGCGCGCCTGCGGCGGCGAGGGGCGCTGCGGAGCCGCCGGCAGCCGAGGCCGGCAGCCGGGCCCGCCGGGGGCGCCCCGCCGCAGCCGCCCGGCAGCAGCAGCAGCAGCGGAGCGCGCCGCAGCCGGAGCCCGAGCGCTGGGCCGCGCCGGCGCCGGAGGTGGCGGCCGCGGCCGCGGGTGAGCGGAGGCGGGCAGGGCACCGGCGGCGCGCCCTGCCCGGGGCGGCTGGCGCGACCCTCCCGGGGGGGCGGCCGGCCGTGTGCCGCGGAGAGGGGGCGCTGGGCAGGCGGCGCAGCCGGAGCGGGGAGCCCTCGCTGGGCTCGGGCCGTGCGCCCCGGAGCGGAGAGGTCTCTCCGCGGGAAGGGGGAGCCGGAGGGACAGGGAAGGCTGCGCCCCTCCTGCCTCGCTGCCGGGCGGCGGGAGCTGGGCTTCACCCCGCTCGGCGGGCAGGCCGCCCGGGTGGCATCCTCGCCAGGGCTTGATCCCCCAGAGCTGGCTGCTTCCCGTGCGGGGACGGACCTTCAGCTGTGGGGGGCAGGAAGAGAGCATGTACAGAGCGACTTTCCTTCGTCGCTGGGTAGTCTGTGGCTTCATTTATTTAAAGGATTTTTTTTATCCTGCTTTTCAGCCGAAAAGGCTTACCTAAGAACAATAAAAACAAGCCAGTCCCACAGGCCGACAGTCTAAAGGACATGACACGGAAGGAGAATGGAGGAGGGGGGACGAGGAAGACTGTCACCCCTCTTCCAGCCATCATTCCTGCCTTCCAGAGAGGGGGCAACCCACCCACCGCAACCCCTCATTTTAGGCATTCCTTTCTTTTGCAGCCCGCGAGCTCTCTGCTGGGCCGTTTTGGATACACTCCAAATGGATTTGATGCTGGGCTTCTGCTCACAGCCACCCCCAGCCTGGTTCCCCGCCAGAGGTTTTGAACAACTCCCCCCAGCATCATTCCTGACCATTTGTCTTGCTGGCTGGGGGCTGCTGGGAGAGCTGTACTAACCGGCCCTCTGCCCCCAGGGCCAGCCCCAGACGTTCGGGGACACCAGCTAGTCCTTGCAACCCAGGCGCAACGTGCAGCGCCACAGAGGCTGTCGGGGCACTTTGCTCCATTGAGGCCCCTGAAATACCAGCGTCTGGGTTGCTGGCGCAGCAGGGCTGGCCGTGCAAACTGGGCTGGCAAGGGCGGTGCGGGACCAATGCCAGCACCTGGTGTCTCCTCAGAACACAGTGATGCCCAAGGAGCACGCACAGAGGTGTGTGCAGAGGAGGAGTCTGTGTGACAGCCCAACCTGGTGCCCTCCAGCTGTGTTGGACTACAAGTCCCATCTCTCCCAGCCAACATGTGCTATCTGACACATCTGGAGAGCACCAAGTTGGGACTAGAATAGAATGGCCATCCTTTTGTCTGTCTTGTGGCCTCTCTGTTCACACTGCTGTCCCAGACTTGCTCTGTATTTGCCGGTAGTTGTCCTGTGAAAGGCCACGCTTGCTCGTGCTTTTGTAACAGGCAAGAAAGAAGCTGAAAAGGGGCACCAGGGAACCAACAGCCATCCTGGTACCACAGCCACACCGTTTCAGAATGCCTGGTCTTCCATGGAAACTGTTTGCTTCCCACCCCACGTTCCTCTGGACAGCTGTTAGTCAGAGATCTGTCCAATGCCGACGCCCCGCACTAGGGTCTGTCATTGTGATGGGCAAACGCAGGTGTGCAGAGACATTTCCTTTCAGAGGGGCTCACCTGAGCACCATCTTGCTCCACTTTTACTGAACACACTTGGCTTGGCGATGGCCTCTGAAAGCCCTCTGGCCAAATCATAGGACTTGTGCCAGTGTGCATGTTGGGGGTTGCAGCTAGTTCACCACACCTAGAGCAGAAATATAAACCAACTCAACATACGTGTTGGCTCTGGTCTCCCTAACTGGACCTCTGTGTTGGGCTAGTTCCTAGCCCGAGATCAGGTGCACGAGCCCACCTGAATCTCCCGGGTTCACCTTGGATAGCTTAGGACTGGTGTCTCCAGCGTGGTGCCCCTGGACACCTCCTTTGGCATCCGTCACGCTCCCTCCACCTCCTGGTTTTTATTTTCTTAGGATTTAAAAAATAATTATTTTTTAGTTGGGATGCTTGCATGCTGAAAAGTGACAGGCTGCCCTCCAGCATGGTTTGTTTGAGCTCAAAAGAGTAGTCTCATGTTTTGGAAGTCAGCCCCCATCTCTGCCTTGTTCACAGGTTCTTAGACAAGTTACTTTGCTTTTAGTCTCACTGGTTTGGCTTCTGGAAAATGAGAGTTCTGTGACCAGCCATGCCCACCATTTTATGAATGGTCAAGGCACCCCCATAGTAGCCATGACCCTCAAAATTCCAAATGTGCCCACAGACCCCAAAATGCTGGGGACCCCAGGCTTAGGAGAACTTCCCCCAACCTGGTGCCTTCCAGATGTTTTGGACTACAGTCCCCAGCATTCCTGGCCATTGGCCTATTCTGGCTGGGTCTGATGGGAGTTGGTCAAAACATGTGGACAGCATCAGGTTGGGGGAAGGCTGTCTTAGGAGAACCTTTGTTATTTGGCACAAGAAGAGACCAGACTAAATTAAGGCATCCTTCAATTTCCTGACCATTCTCATCAGAGCAGCTGAAAGAAGCCAAAAATACCCACGACTGGGCCCCTGTTAGGGCGAACACATGCAGGAAGCCTGGTTGGTGAATGGATTGCAATTTGGCTTTATAGAGACAGTTATGGGAAAAGATGTGAAGGGTGCTGTTGTGCTCATGTCCTGTTTGTGGGCTGCCTGTTTGGGCATCTGGTTGGCCACTATGGGAATAGAATGCTGGACCAGAGAGCCTCTTGATCGGATCCAGCACAGTTCTCCTTATGGTGAGGGACTGAGCAGACAGCTTTGCTCTGCTTGGGGGACGCTTTTGCAGGGCTGGAAATATCCCAGGAACCTGAGAAGATGATTGATGCTGGTTCCCTCGGAACAGCACTAAAACGGAACCTGGTGCCTGGGAGACGGTACTCTTTCTTTGGCCCCTGGATTCCCTTTGTGCGTGTCACTCTCAGCTCTCCTTTGGCACAGAATTGGAGGGCTGTGAGGAGACGCCTGGAGGAAAGGATCCCTGGAGGTGCTGAGCCACGGGGCTGGGGGCACCACCCACGAGGAAGGTGGCCTTGTGACACCTTTGAGAAAATGAGGATTGTGATTGGCTGACACAGCTGCAAAGCCTGCTGACATCACTGGGGGGCGTGCTGGGGCTGGGACGTAAGCCCTGCCGCCTTCAAGCCCGGAAGTCCTGCCCACAGGCTGCTGCAAATCCAGCTCCTAAACTGAGTGCTGAACTTAAGAGTCTAAAGTAAACAAAATGAAAGGAGTTTGTTCCTGTTCCCTTGGAATTCTCAGCAAAGGGGGAGCTAAATGGTTAAGGCAGGGCCTGCTTGAGAGAAAGGGCCAGATGCCAAACCCCAAATGTTCAACCTGAGGCAGTGCTTCCCCGAGGTCACGTGATCACTGTACATGAGCAATTGGTGCGGAAGCCCAGGGGACAGACAGATGAGCTGAAAGATGTAGCTGTCATTTGCGACATGCTGACTCAAGGTGTGTTCAAGGGCCCTGGAGAAGGAGCCACTGTGGCACAGTGGGCAGTGAGACACCCTGGTCCAAACCCCTGTTGAGTCAAGAACCTTCCTCGCTGCCCAGAGCAAGTCCTTTGCCTCTGAGCCTCTCCTGGTTCCTGTAGGGACGATGGCCACATGCATCAGACAGTCCATAGTCCATATTGCACGGGCCCTCCCGATGTTTTGGCCCACAGCTCCCGGCAGCCCTAGACAGCATAGCCAGTGGTGAGGAATGATGGGAGTTGTAGGCCAAAACATCTGGAGGGTCACACACTGCCCACCCTTGCTGTATCAGGACATGCACCCCCTGTCTGTATCATGTGAAGTGGCTTAAGTGTTCATTACATTTTTATCTCACCCTTCCTAGAAGCAGCTCAGGGTGGCTTACCACCCCCCTCCCCATTTTATCCACACAACAGCCCTGGGAGGAGGGCCAGGCTGAGGGGAAGCAAGTAATGTCACCCAGCAAGCTCCTTGTCCAAGTGGTGATTTTAATTGGCACACTAACCACTACACGACACTGCCTCTCAAACACATTGTAAGCCCGCCTTGCCCAACTTGGTGCCCTCCAGATGTCTTGGACTACAACCCCCATCAATTTCCATGGTCAGCTGAGTGATTCATTCCTGCTTACCTCTGAGTAGACATACAGAGGCTGTTGTGCTTGCTGCTGAGTAGGCTTAAAATCAGTAATCCTCACCTTCTGGGCCTGTCCACTCTGCCTTTGGCCACCCCCATGGACAGACTGCAGCCCCCGAGACCTTTCCCACATTGCAATTCGGCCCTGGAGCTGAAAAATATCCCCAGGGCCTGTTACACAGGCAGCTTCCTGCATTCCTGAGGCTGTGCACGCTTGCTCATCCCAGGCTGATCGCCTCCCGTCCGCCCCACAGGGACCGGCCGCAGCTTGAGCACCGGCTACTGCCGGCTGTGTCACGGGAAGTTCTCCTCGCGGAGCCTGCGGAATGCGTTTGGGAAGGTCCCCGTGACGGGCGAGAGCTCCGCGAAGCAGCGGCGCCTGGACCAGGTCTTCTTCACGGATTTCCAGCGGCTGGTGGGGGTGGCTGCCCGGCAAGACCCGGCCCTCCCCCAGTTTGTCTGCAAGAAGTGCCATGCCCAATTCTACAAATGCCGCAGCGTCCTCAAAGCCTTCATCCAGAAGGTGAACGTCTCGCCCGCAGGCCACCTCAAGTCGCGAGGAAAGTAGGTTGAGCAGCTTTCTCCACTCTCTTTATCAGTAGCCACACACCTGTGGCAAGTAAGAATGGCCTGCCAGGCAGACATTTCTGAACCAGAAGAGTTGGTCCTGTCCTTAGCCATTGACATGCCAGAAATGACTTGGCATGCAAGCTCGTGAAGTACGTTGTGGACTAGTAACTTGTGTGGTCTTATTTGCAAGGGCAAATGCCCTAGGAAAGCTGTCTTTCCTGCAGCTGAAAAAAACTAAGGCACATAGCAGTTTGAAATTGCCACTTTTAGAGAAGACCCTGTCTTCTCTGGGAGGCATCTGATCTGTGCTGCCGTCTGTTTTGTGTACAGGAACAACGTTGTCCACCCTCCCCTGCCTGCAGTTGAAGGAGATGCTCCCTGCTTGGGTAAGTGGAATGGCTCTTCTGAATTTTGTTCTCCATGTAGATAACGGTTGCCATGTTGCTGCCAAAAGCAAAGGGCCCTTCCACTTTGCCCGCCCTCGCAGCTGTTGTGGTGCTGAGCTCCCCGCGTCTAGCAGAGATGAGTGTGTTCGCTGAGCCGTCACTTTTATTATTTTCTGGTTTGTTTTAAATTGTTGTGCACCACCTGGATGGCTTTTAGCAAATAAGGTGGAAGAGAAGTTATAAAAACAAACAATACGTGACTGCTTAGCAGGGCAATTTTTTCAGTGCCAATAACCAGCCATGTGCAACCCTAGAGACAACCACCAGCCTTCTTTGCAGTTACTGCAGACTTGGGCCAACCTTTGCCAATGAGGGCGGGCACAAAACTTTTCACCACTGCCAGTTCCTCCACAAACCAAATGTTAGGTTAGCCATCCCCAACGTGGCGCCCTCTGGATGCATTGGACTACAATTCCCATAATCTCCAGCCAGCTGATCATTAGAGCCCCACCACTGGTCTTCAAAAGATTCTAAGCAGCATACATTTAGCACAACTCTTACGATTTTTGAGATTACATATTTTGGACATCTTTTTAAACATATCAGTGCATTGTATAATATGCATTTGTAACCTGCTTTGAGGGCATTGCTGGGGAACAAGCTAGAAATTGAACAAGGAGCGAGAGTAGTAAATGGTTACTACTGTTTACTACTACTAAAAATGTTTACTACTGTCCTTGTCAGTCTGATGCTACACATGGTTAAGCATGTCTAATGCTGCCTAGGAAAAGCCTGCCTCTAGTAAGAGAACGGAATGGTGCAAATGGTATAAACGATAAAAATGTGTTAGATTCCTGCAATTACGGAGGATGAAGAACCTCTGGGTGGCATTAAAGCTTTACTATTCCTGAGCCTGGAAACCTCACACAGTGCAATCGTATATATGTCCACTCAGAAGTCCCACTGAGTTCAATGGGGCTTATAGGATTGCACCCTCAACCACCTTCTGGCTGCTGAGAAGTCACAAGGCAGAGACCGACCATCCATACACTTTCACACCTATGCAACGCTCATAGACTGAAGCCATCATGATACTTTTTTTTTTTTTAGTTTTTAGAGAGGTTTCCAGGAGGCTGGATTCAGTGCCTAAGTAACACCTACATATGGTACCATAATTAAATATATACAGCCTTTATATCTCACCTGAGCTTTGGGGTAAAACACACATGCACTTTGAATTTTATGTTTTTTTAAAAAAGAATGACACGAGCAAAAAGTGAGGACTGTTGTTAAAACGTTCCAGAGGTTTCCCAGTGCACTTCTGGCAGCTGCCCTTAGAACATCTGGCAGCTGTGTTGTGGGAAGTCAGCTCTGAGCAATGGCTGGCTGTTGGATGGGTCCATTCCGAACATAACAAGCTGTTCTTGCTTTGAGTTGGTGGATATATCGTCTAGCTCTGCCACTGTGGTCCATGCTGTTATTACAGTAGCTGTGATGGCAAGGTGATGACCCACGCATCAGCTTAGATACAAAATACCCGTGTGCTGCTTCCCTTCCAAATCCTTCTTCAGATAGCAGATGTTATTTACTTACAGCATTTTTACCCCCTTCTTCAGGCCGAAAAGGCTCCCAGAGGGGCTTACAAAGATGCGTACTGAGACAGTCCCTGCCCTCGGGCTTACAGTCTGAAGGACATGACACAAAAGGAAAGGGGATTGGGGGGGGGGAATAAAGTTTAAAAAATTAACTCCAACAGGCTGCTGTTCCCTTGAGTTGGGGAGTGTGCCCCCTAGGAATCCAGGACTGGTCCCTGCCAGGAAGTTATTCTGGCGGTGGCGTGGAGCAGCTCTTCTGACCGCGTGTGCCTGGTCCTCCCCGTTTTTCTCCCTGCGAACAGCAGACCTGATCACGTCCAGCCCCCAGTGCCTCCGCAACTTGGTGATGTGGACTCACAGCCACGCGGAGAGCTGCCAGAGTGCACCGAGCCTGCAGAGCGTGCTGTCCTCCGAATACTGCGGGATCATCCGGGCTGTGTGGGGCTGTGCGGACGGCCACGACTACATCATGAGCACGGATTCGGGCTGCAGCACATTGCTGGTGGAGAATGCCTTGGCCGTCAAGTGGGAGCTGAACAAGAGCGCCGCTCAGTATGTGACTGGCAATGGAGTGGATGCCAGCAGCACGGGGGCCGCTGGAGCAACACCAGAGTCCCGGCCCGGCACCGCGAGGACAGCAGCCAGTCAGCAGCCTGCCAACAGCAGGACTGCCGTGCCTCCTTTTAGCACAGAAAGCCCGGTGCCAGAGAGCCAGGATTCGCCTGCCTTGCAAGACACCTCCGGAGCCCCCATGCCGGAGGAAAGCCTGCCGCAGCCAGCCTGTCCTCTCAATGGGAGCCCAGGTAAGAGAGTCTGCCTAGAACAGGGGTGGAGAGCCTCAGGCCTGTGGGCCAAGTCTTGCCTCTGGGGTACCCCGAATGGGCACGCCCCTGGCCTCCAACTACCAGTCGTTGGGTGGCTTCTGGGCTCGTGCGCGTTCTCCCTGCCCCCACCTGTTCTGAAAGGCTGACGCGCCTCTCCGAAGGCCGAGTTACTGGCGGTAAGCGACGACAGGCGGGCGGTTCGAGTATTTGTCACCCTGCCCCTTTTGCCTTGGACCCTGCCCTGGCATGCAGCCCCCGAGAGCTCCTCCAAAAAAGAACTCTGCCCCCAGGCTGAGAGAGGTTGAACACCCCTGGCCTAGAATTTAACTCCTGGTTGCAGCCAGGGTCCAGGGTCACAAATTCACGTAGACCTTTATACACTCAGCCCTTAGAAAAAGACAACGTCTGGTCTTGCAGAAAGAGAGCAATAGCTATTCAAACCCTTTTCGAATTAATGCTTCCACAGAACTGAGCGCTGGCACGTCTGTTTGATAGCCCAGCTGTATGCTTTGTTACTTTAATTGCCACTCCATTAACTTGGTTCCCCCCTCATATTTCCACAACCAGTGATGGGTGCAGACACCCACAGCTTTCCTACGCATGAGTTTTGGGTGCCAAGGACCTTTGCGTGACAAGAACCACTCTGCAGGATTGTGCCTCTCTGCCTTTTGTAACACTTGCCATTCCCCATTTTCCTAGGACCGCTGAGTGAGAAGCCAGTTCCGTCTGCAGCATCGGATGAGCGGGTAAAAGACGAGTTCAGTGACCTTTCTGAGGGGTGAGAGAAGAGTGGGTTTGAAATGTTGTCTTTGCAAGCATGAACATGGTGGTAGGGGGATCTCATGCCTTACCGAAGGGCTCCATGTCACTGGAGATGCCTTTTGGGAGGTGGGGTTCAGGGCAGTGGCTGACAGACAGGCACGTCTGAGTGCCCTTTACAACAAGTTAGCGACGTTGTTATTCTTCTAAGTACAACTTAAATTGTCTTGCCTTGATTGGTTGAAAAGTTCCCAAATGAAACTGGGCCTCTTCCTGTCTGTGTATATGAGAGACAGAGCTGCTACTTCTCTTTAGTTCCACATTTTTAAGTCCTCCAGAAAACCCATCTGGGGTCTCTTCTCTCTCTAGCTAGATGGATCCTAGTGTAGTTAGCACTTCAGTACTAAAATTACCAAATTACTTCAATACTAAATTACTTCAATAGAATCACAGAATTATAGAATAAGGTTGAAAGGGGGCTATAAGACCATCGAGCCCAACCCATGCTCAATGCAGGAATCCAAGTCAAAGCATCCTGGACAGGTGGCTGTCCAGCCTCGTCTTGAATGCCTCCAGGGTGGGAGAGCCCACCACCTCCCTAGGGAATGGGTTCCACTGTCCTATTGCTCTAACAGTCAAGAAGTTTTTCCTGATGTTCAGCCGGAATCTGGCTTCCTGTAACTTGAGCCCATTATTCCGTGCCCTGCACTCTGGGATGATCTAGAAGAGATCCTGGCCTTCCAGTACTAAAATTAGAGTTGCTGGGGCTCAAATCTGCTCAGACACCACACCTTCTGACCTGGTACTCCTAGTTGTACAGGGACTGGTTATAGTTGCTGAGTGGTAGGGAAGTATGGATTGTGTAAAATCCACTCCGCCTGTGTTTCGCTGATTCACGGGCGCCTTTTGTTCTGTTGTCTGTTCACAGACAGATTCAATTTTTTTTTCATTGTGCAGAAAAATACACAAATAATTCCAACAATTTGTCTGCAACAATTTACATAATTTACCTTAGTACGTAACATTTAGCATATTGTCCCCCATTCCATTCCACTATTCCTGTGTACATTTACCAGTCTCAGCAGAAACGTATTTTCCTATGAATAAATATGCATATGTTTCGGGAAAGTAAAAAAAAAAATCCAGAAGTCCACAACCCTGTGCAGCCTGAGGAGGTCGGTCCACAGCAGATTCCATGAGTTGGATTCCTAGACATCCAAGCTCCTTTTAGTCTGCCTCAAATTTCTCCAGCATCCATACTGAGTGAAGACGAGAAAGCATTCTCTGTGGTTATCCAGTCACGGGTTCTTCCATGTCTAAGCCCTAGTCCGTCTTCAACCCTGAAGATGCTCCTTCTTGGGGAAGTGCCTGGGATCCTGTGGGTGCTCAGACTGTTTTGGCAGAGTTGCTGGAGACGCTGGCTAGCCAAAGTTCCCAGGTGCCTCCTCAGCTGAGCCTGTAGCCATCTGTTTGCCTTTGAAAGCAGTGGCCCAGGGGTGACTTCCTTCTGGACAGGGCTGCCTACGATATTGACATGGGCCTGGGAAATAGGTTCACTGTCCTCTGAGCGTATGGGTGGCCCCAGAGCAATTAGGGCAGACTTGCCAGTAGCCATTACAGAGGAAATTGCCAATGACTTGCCAGCCAATAAACTCTGCTAGATCAGCTACACTGTTACGTTGCAGGTTAAAAATCAGCTTCCTGGCACACACACCGTTTCCTCGTTATTGCTTCCAGAAGAGCCTTGTCATCCAGAGGGGCATCGCTGACCTCCAAGTTCAAAACCAAAGTTCAGGAGGGGCTGTAGCTCAAGGGCAGAGCCCCTGCTTTGCATGCAAAAGGCCCGGGTTCAATCCCCAACATCTCCAGTTAAAAAAGCATCAGTAGCAGAAAGGCCTTGCTCAGATCCTGGAGAACAGTGGCCAGTCACAGGAGCCTTCCTCAACCTGGTACCCTTCAGACGTTTTGGACTGCAGCTGTCTTTGGCTGTGCTGGCTGAGAATGATAAGAGTCGCAGTCCAACACATCTAAAGGGCAACAGCTTGGGGAAGGCTGCAGCAGACAATAGTGGGCTAGAGATCTAGGCAGCTTCCTATGTCTTGCGCTGAGAAGCTCAAATCTGCACATTTATACCTTGAAAGGGATTTAAAACAATTCAGCGATGCATTGGGGTTTATTTGATCAAATCAGATGTATTCTTTTCACTGATGGCTGGACTGGGGACATGTACAAATGTACTGCCATGGGCAGTTGTTCCAAACAAGGAAGCCACTTGGGGTCCTTCCAAGAATCCCCTCTGGTCTCAAAACCTTTGGCAGGCGCCCCATTGGCTTTTAAAACTGGTCCTGGCACCGATGAGAGCCAGAAGCCTGTTTCTGGTTTTGTTTGAAACCCTCTGAATGTTGCCTTCCACTTATTTGGCGGATGCTTAAGAAGCCGAATTCCTGGGGTCGCCTTCCAGCTACACAGTGAGGTAGTTTCCTTGCTTGCCTTTTGATGTCGGCATGGCCTGCCTATCGAGCTGCGCCAACTCATTCTGGGCCGCCGTCTTTCAGAGCAACGGAGCTTCTTGTTTCCTGAACTCAAGACAGCTTGTCATGGAGGGTGATGCACCACTGGCACCTAGATTTGCCGTGTCTGTCAAATTGCTCCCCTTTTATCGGTGTGACTACAGAGTGAAAAGGGCCTGTTTACTTTCTCAGAGACTCCTCGAGCGATGACGAGAACGACAAGAGAACGCGGTCTTCAGACGATTCCTTTGAGCCTTACCCAGAGAAGAGGTAGGGGGCTTTTGTTTCTCTTCCAGGGGCCCAGCACAAAACAGGAGTGGGGACTTTCTCTTAAAGGAGTTTTTATTTTTATTAATTTAAAATTATTTTTAGGCCACCTTTGAGGGTAGAGTTCAGCCTTCTGCACCCACTTCCACTGTCCAAGGGCAGAAGTCCACAAACATTCCCCCTCCTTCCATTTCCAACTTTTTTCTCATGTCAGGAGCAAAACGTTTCTCTTTTATCCATAAGTATCACATTGTTTGTAACTACTCAGTTGAGAGGCTATGACAGCCTCCGTGCTCCTTCCCCATAGGGTGTCCAACAACAGAAAAGCCGAAAGCAAAGAAGCAAAGTTGGAAGAGCCCAAAATAAGGAAGAAGCCAGGGCCTAAACCTGGCTGGAAAAAGAAGATCAAGTGCGAAAGGTAACGTACCCAACACTTCAAGAGGTGCAAGGTCGCCAGAGAACGGGGCAACTGCTCCCTCTCCTCATACTGTCCTCTGCTTTTTCAGGGAGGAGCTGCCAACCATTTATAAGTGTCCTTACCAGGGCTGTACAGCTGTGTATAGAGGGGCAGATGGCATGAAGGTATGTGGAGAACTTCTAGTAGCCACAGTGCTTGTCAGCCCCTAGGCGGGACTGTATTTTCAAGGCCAGGTGTATTCCATGACTGAATATTGGTAAGCGAAATATTATTAGAGATGCCATGTTTCCTTCCAATAATAATCTTGTGGCATTTGTTAACTTGCAAGAGACATCTATACCTCATTACAATTTTTTAATTGGCTGACAGCATTATTTTCTGGGGGCTTCCTTACTTCATAAGGAAAAAAGAAACCCGGGCTTATAATTAAGAAGGTTCATATACAAGATCCCAGTTTTACTGCAGATTTGATTAAAAGGACACAACTTCCTCCTTTGTGGTTCTAAACATACAACTACTATTACAAATTAGGACTGTCACTGCAAACCTGCATTGAAAATGCCCGGGGGGGCAGGGAGAGGAAGGGACAACCAAATTGCCCTATGAATAGTGAATGTGGGGCAACCTATATAAAAGGTAAAAACAATCAAGCGTCTTGTTGCACCTTAGAAGCTAACCAATTTATTCCGGCGTACACTTTTGTGGACCCTGGCCATTTCATCAGATGCATGCGGAGAGTGCCCCCAAAGCTTATGGCAGAGTAAATTTGTCAGCCCTTAAGGCCGGGGTGCACCACCTTTTCAGCCCTCAGCGCTACGTGTGATGCTGACTTAGGGACTGCACACACATCCCAGAGGACTGCGCGATGATCTCTGGGGGAGGGAGTGGAAAGTCTTCCACTGAGCGGTCTCGACACTTGCTGCTCTTTTCTCCTTGCTAGCAGTGGCAGGCAAGGAGTGACCTGTGAGAGGCCTTCTGGGGTAGGGCGGGGAGAGTACAGGCAGTAGGGAGTTCAGCAGTGGCGGTAGGGGCCGGAGCACCCTTGAGGGTCCGCAGCAAAGGCCCTGGGGCCCTGCCTGTGGCCCCCAGGACATGGGTTGTGCAAGCCCTGGTGCCACAAGACCCTCGGTCATTTTTGCTGCAGAGGGCCAACGCTGCCACCCTCTGGAACTGTTGCCCGCCTAAAGCGACCCGTTCTTTTCGGATTTAGAAGCACATCAAGGAACATCATGAGGAGGTGCGGGAAAGGCCCTGTCCACACCCGGGCTGCAACAAGGTGTTCATGATTGACCGCTACCTTCAGCGTCATGTGAAGCTCATTCACACTGGTATGTTGCGCTCACAACTGCAGGACAGTGGAGTTGCTGGGAAGGGAGGGGGTGCCCCAGCCCAGGTGATGCATCCCGAACAATGACCATAGCCACAAGCATGTCGTTATCAACCCGCTCACAAATTGTGTAAACCGCTTGACACCATAGACGCTTCTGTTGTTCTATCCTGTGTGGCACCTTGAGAGGTTTTTTACCCTTAAAAGCGGCCTGAAAAATTGTAAATAAAAAAATAGATGGGGTGCACAGAGAGCGCTTCAGTCTTGCCAACTTCTGGAAGGAAAGGAGGAAACTCATTTGGGCACCACGTACCCTGTCAGTTTATTGCCTGCCTGTCTCCTTTCTTCCTCCCTCCCTCCACTAGCAGCTGTGCCCCCATTGTCCAGTATCTTCTGGAAAGCATTCCATTACCTTTGGGGTGATCCACTCCTCCCCCTGGGCTGCAGGCAGACTCCAAACGGCTCTCGCCAAGGCCATTTGGGGGCGGCTGTGGCTGGGCTTCTTTGCTTCTGCAGAGCGGCCCTGCCTACTGCCGGAGCACCAGGTTCCCAGAAGACTTTAGGTTGAACTCGGCAGTGGTTTTCTTTTTCAAGAATAGGCGCTGTGCCGCCTTCTCTCTTTCACACCTTCCTCAACCCCCACCCAACACATCCTAGCTAGGGACTGGGCGTAGGTTCACGGGGGGGGGGGGTGGCGGCATGGTGTCTGTTGTGGGGGAGGGGAGACAGAGCATGGACACTGTTCTGCAGAGGGAGCATAACCACTGGAGACCCCCTCCCCAGGAACCATACCAAAGGGACTGGAACGCCCTCCAGAAGATCAAGGGAAAAGAGAAGTTATTACTGTGAATTGGTCTTCCTCGCTGTGTCTTCCGGAGGGCATTCCAGCCACCCTTTGTCTTCAGCGGACCACGATCCTTTTCAAAGACATCTGCCTTTCGATACGTGTGGGGATGGTACTCAGGAACTCCTGAATCAGCTCCTCCCCATCATCTTCCGTTTCAGTTTATTAATAGCCTGTTTAACCTAGTAATTCCTTTCAAGTTTGTTATTAAGTTAGTGCTGGTTGCATTCAAGTAGATTAATTACTACTACTTGATGTAGATGTGTAAGATAGGTAGTCCCTTCCCCTAGAGAGTATCAACTTTCGTGACCCTGCCTGCAACCCAAGAGGAGGGACTAACCCAAAGGCTCTGGAATGCCCTCCAGAAAATAGATCAGGAATCCGCGGTAAGAAACTCCCCCTCCCCTTGTGAATGTCAGGGGGTGGAAGCAGTTGTAGTGACTTTTCAACTTGGTTTCCTTCTCCAATTGCAGAAGTACGGAACTATATCTGTGACGAATGCGGCCAGACGTTCAAGCAACGTAAACACCTCTCAGTGCACCAGATGCGCCACTCGGGAGCAAAGCCTCTCCAGTAGGTGCCCATTTATGGACAGTTTGCATTGCTTCAGGGGGTGTACAGTTGTTGTTGTTCAGTCGATAAGTCATGTCCAACTCTTTGTGACCCCATGGACCACAGCACGCCAGGCCCTCCTGTCCTGCGCTCTCTCCCGGAGTGTGCTCAGGTTCATATTCATTGCATCTAGCCATCTCATCCTCTGCCGTCCCCTTCTCCTTTTGCCTTCAATTTTTCCTAGCATCAGGGTCTTTTCCAGTGACTTTTCTCTTCGCATTAGGTGGCCAAAATATTGGAGCTTCAGCTTCAGTATCTGTCCTTCCAATGAGCAGTCAGGGTTGATTTCCTTTAGGACTGACTGATTTGACCTCCTTGCAGTCCAGGAGACTCGTCTTCTCCAGCACCACAGTTCGAAAGCATCAGTTCTTTGGCACTCAGCCTTCCTTATAGTCCAGCTCTCACAGCCATACATTACTACTGGGAAAACCATAGCTTTGATTATGCGGACCTTTGCGGCAAGGTGATGTCTCTGCTTCTTACTATGCTGTCTAGGTTTGCCATAGCTTTCCTCCCAAGGAGCAAGCATCTTTTAATTTCATGGCTACACTCACCGTCTGCGGTGATCTTGGAGCCCAAGAAAATAAAATCTGTCACTGCTTCCATTTCTTCCCTTCTATATGCCAGGAAGTGATGGGGCCAGATGCCATGATCTTCGTTTTTTAATGTTGAGTTTCAAACCAGCTTTTGCACTCTCCACTTTCACCCTCAACAAAAGGATCTTTAGATCTTCTTCGCTTTCTGCCATTAGGGTGGTATCGTCTGCGTATCTGAGGTTGTTGATAATTCTCCTGGCAATCTTAATTCTGACCTGTGATTCATCCAACCCGGCGTTTCTCATGATGTACTCTGCATATAAGTTAAATAAGCAGGGCGACAATATGCAGCCTTGTCGTACTCCTTTCCTAATTTCAAACCAATCGGTTGTTCCATGTCTGATTCTTACTGTTGCTTCTTGACCCTCGTACAGGTTTCTCAGGAGACAGGTCAGGTGGTCTGGTACTCCCATCTCTTTAAGAATTTGGCAGTTTGTTGTGATCCACACAATCAAAGGCTTTAGCGTAGTCAATGAAGCAGAAATAGACATTTTTCTGGAATTCTCTTCCTTTCTCCATGATCCAGCGAATGTTGGTGATTTGATCTCTAGTTCCTCGGCCTCTTCGAACCCCAGCTTGTACTTCCGGTAGTTCTCGGTTCACATGCTGCTGAAGCCTAGCTTGTAGGATTTTGAGCATAACCTTGCTGGCATGTGAAATGAGCGCAATTGTATGGTAGTTTGAACACTCTTTGGCGTTGCCCTTCTTTGGAACTGGAATGTAAACTGACCTTTTCCAGTCTTGTGGCCATTGCTGAGTGTTCCAAATTTGTTGGCATATTGAGTGCGGCACTTTAACAGCATCATCTTTTAGGATTTTAAATAGCTCAGCTGGAATACGGTCATCTCTGCTAGCTTTGTTGTTAGTAATGCTTCCTAAGGCCCACTTGACTTCACTCTCAAGGATGTCCGGCTCCAGTTCAGTGACCGCACTATCATGGCTATCAGGGACATTAAGATCTTTCCTGTATAGTTCTTCTGTGTATTCTTGCCACCTCTTCTTAATCTCCTCTGCTTCTGTTAGGTCCCTGCCTTCTTTGTCCTTTATCATGCCCGTCTTTGCACAAAACGTTCCCTTGAGATCTCCGATTTTCTTGAAGAGATCTCTAGTCTTTCCCATTCTGTTGTTTTCCTCGATTTCTTTGCATTGTTCATTTAAGAAGGCCTTCTTGTCTGTCCTTGCTATTCTCTGGAACTCTGCATTCAGTTGGGTATATCTTCCCCTTTCTCCCTTGCTTTTCGCTTCCCTTCTTTCCTCAGCTGCTTGTAAAGCCTCATCAGACAGCCACTTGGCTTTCTTGCATTTCTTTTTCTTTGGGATGGAGTTGCTGCCTCCTGAACAATGTTACAGACCTCCGTCCATAGTTCCTCAGGCACTTCGTCTATCAGGTCTAATCCCTTAAATCTATTCATCACCTCCACTGTATATTCATAAGGGATATGATTTAGGTCATACCTGAATGGTTTAGTGGTTTTCCCTACGTTCTTCAATTTAAGCTGAAATTTTGCAATAAGAAGCTCATGATCTGAGCTACAGTCAGCTCCAGGTCTTGTTTTTACTGACTGTATAGAGCTTCTCCATCTTTGGCTGCAAAGTACATAATCAATCTGATTTTGATATTGACCATCTGGTGATGTCCATGTGTAGAGTCGCCTCTTGTGCTATTGGAAAAGCATGTTTGCTATGATCAGTGTGTTCTTGGCAAAACTCTATTAGCCTTTGTCGTGCTTCATTTTGTACACCAAGGCCATGCTTGCCTGTTATCCCAGTTATTTCTGGACTTCCTACTTTAGCATTCCAATCCCCTATGATGAAGAGGACATCTTTTTTTGGTGTTAGTTCTAGAAGGTGTTGTAGAACCGATCAACCTCAGCTTCTTCGGCCTCAGCGGTTGCGGCATAGACTTGAATTACTGTGATGTTGAATGGTTTGCCTTGGATTCGTACTGAAATCATTCTATCGTTTTTGAGATTGTACCCCAGTACTGCTTTTCCCACCCTTTTATTGACTATGAGTGCTACTCCATTTCTTCTAAGGGATTCTTGCCCACAGTAGTAGATATAATGGTCACCTGAATTAAATTCACCCATGCCTGTCCATTTTAGTTCGCTAATTCCCAAGATGTCGATGTTCAATCTTGCCATCTCATGTTTGACCACCTCCAGCTTACCTTGATTCATTGACCTTACATTCCAGGTTCCTAAACAATATTGTTCTTTACAGCATCGGATTTTCTTTCCACCACCAGACACCTCCACAGCTGAGTGTCCTTTCGGCTTTGGCCCAGCCGCTTCACTCTTTCTGGCGCTACTTGGAAATTCCCTCTGCTCTTCCCCAGTAGTACATTGGACTCCTTCCGACCTGAGGGGCTCATCTTCTGGCGTCATCTCTTTTAGCCTTGTGATACGTTCCATGGGGTTTTCTTGGCAAGAATCCTGGAGTGGGTTGCCATTTCCTCCTCCAGTGGACCACATTTTGTCAGAACTCTCTGCCATGACCTGTCCGTTTTGGGTGGCCCTGCACGGCGTAGCTTATGGCTTCACTGAGTTACGCAAGCCCCTTCACCACAACAAGGCAGTGATCCATGAAGGGGTGTGTGTACAGTACTAATGTATTAGCTTGTGCAAAGCAGCATTTGGAGACAATTTAAGTCCTAAGGGATGAAGGAAGATTGCCTCACTGGCAGAGGCACCATAAGGAGAATTTTCAAGTGAGAACACAGGAAGCTGCCTTTTACCGCGTCAAACCCTGGGTCCATCTAGGCCAGTATTGTCGACACTGACTGGCAGCAGCTCTCCAGAATTTCAGGCAGGAATTTTCCCAGCCCTGCCTCAAGGTGCCAGGGATCGGACTTGGGACCTTTTGCATGCAGGGGCTCTATCACATCAAGCCACAACCCTGTGCTCAAGTAACATTTTAGGCCCTTGGATTATTTTTTTGTGGGGGGATTCACATGTATAGCCATAATGAGGAAGCAACACCCCTAGGAACGGGGCTACTGAATCCAGATGTTTGGAGAACATTTCCTGCAGTCGTAGTCTTAAAGATGTGCAGTTACGTGGGACTGGTCATCCTTCTGGGATAGAGGGGCAAAGGGTCCTGTGGGGGCATGTGACCTCACCTGCATGGGAAAACAAGGGAATGGCACTTCCAAGATGGAAGGAAACAATGCAGGTGAGTCTGGCTGCACTGGAGTGATGGAGAATAACTCCATAAAAGTCTGTCTTGCAAAAGCACCAGTCAGTAAAACGGGGCCCACTCCTGTTTGTAACAGAAAGAAGAGTACGGTCTCCTGTTATACCAGAGGTTCAGAACCCAAGGCCCATGGGCCAAATCTGGCCTACCAGAGGTCCCCAGATTGCCCCCCCCCCGATTGTTTGGTAGTTTCCCAGTTTTTGTGCACCCACCCACCTGCACCCACTCTAAAAGGCTGAAATACTCTCCCAAGGCTGAGTTACTGGCAGGAAGGGCTTTGAGTTAAAATAGGCTGGTATTTTTGGTATTTTAGGCCCTCCCACCACTGGAACGCGGCCCCGAGAGCTTTTCCAAAATGGACCACGGCCCTCAGGCTGAAAGAGGTTGGACCCGCCCTGCATTTGCCCTGTGGCCCTTCTTGGTGGATGTTCCATTCCCACCGAAGAGTTGGCATCATGGCCCCATCCGTTTCCTGAATTTTTGATCCAGGCATCCAAGCATTAATCTAAAGCCATGTCCTTTCCGGATATGTGCAGCTCAGAATTCAGGGCACCGACAACACAGGTGAAGAGCGTTCCCACTCACCTGCTTGACACGCAGAGTAGGAGCAGCTGCTGGGAAGTCCCTGCCGAGGCAAAGGGCTCACAGCTCCCTCTTTGCAGGCACAGCCACCCTCTTTCTGCTTTCCCTCTCCAGGTGCGAGATCTGCGGGTTCCAGTGCAGGCAGCGAGCGTCTCTCAAGTACCACATGACCAAACACAAAGCAGAGACAGAGCTGGAGTTTGCCTGCGACCAGTGCGGGAAGCGCTTTGAGAAGGCCCACAACCTCAATGTCCACATGTCCATGGTGCATCCCCTGACCCAGACGCAGGACAGAGCCAAGGCGGCCGAGCCCGAGCCCGGGGCCCTTCCAGATGCTTTGGGGACTGCCGAAAGCCAGCCTGTGAAAGCTGAACTGAGCGCCCAGCAGGAGCCCACCTGAAGCAATGGCTCTCGGAGGGGAGCACCTGGCCCAGGCTTGAGGAAGCCACACTCAAGGGGGAGCTTGACGTGTATGTTTTGACAGGACTCTGTGGAAATCACTTCTGCTTGCTCACGAAAAGCTTTCCATTGCGGTGATGATTCTCTCTCTCTCTCTGTGCTTGCGTCCAACACAGCAGCAGAGCGACATCCGTCTTGCCAAAGGGAACAGGCTGCCCTGCGTTTCCTCTGACGGGGTGATGATCAAGGTCAGAGAGGTGGCACACCTGTTATCAAGGTGTGCGAGTCCACAGACACAGACAGATGATGTGTGGTGGCGGTCAAGACGATGGAAACCCAATTTAAACCCAGACAATTTGTTTTAAATTAAATCCCAAAGCCAATCTGAAAACAAAAACAAAACCAGAACATTTGTAACCTAACTTTTATTGTTACAAAGTCATGGTTATGCTTGTAATAAATTATTTACACAGTACTGTGGACAGATTAGGCCATGGGAGCCATGTTCACTTTGGGTGTGTGTGTGTGCGTGTGCATGTGCAAGGAATCGCCCAAAGCCCAGCCGGCCCAGGCTGGACTTCAGCTATCAGAAAAGTAGCGGTTCTTCATCGAACAATTCCCTGCCTGCACTGCTATTCTCAAGCGCGGCCTTGATCTCTGGGTCCAGTGCTCCGCAGAGGTCCAGGAACTAAAGAGGGGAAGGAGAGGCTGGTGTCAGAGGCCAGTGGCCACGTCTCTGAAGCAAAACCCCTGGCAAGCAGTCTCCCTGCAGTATGACGCGAACAAGGAAGGCTGCCGCGTCTCCTTAAATGATCCTCCAGCTCAGCTGTGCCATTTCCAACAGCACGCACACCACTGTGTTTTGTAATCTGCACCGAATGTGGACAGCAACAGCCAAGGGTGTGCAAAACCTGTGGAGTAGCTTTCCCCACCCCGGTACCCTCCATGCTGGCTGGCTGGAGGATGCTGGGAGTTGCAGTCCAGCACATCAGGAGGGCAGTAGGTTTAGGAAGGCTACTCTAGACAGGGCTATGTCTTGGTTAGAGTGTGCAGACACTGAGGGGGAGGAGGCTGAGAACACTGGTCAAACGTTATGCCTGTCTTCCCCAGTGTCGTCTACTCAGACTGACAGTGGCTCTGCAGGGTCACTGGAAGCAGAGCGAGGCCTGTCCCACCTACGCCACTGAGATCCTTGTCCTTCGGAAGGTTAGTGGTGGAGCCTGGAGCCTTCTGCATGGAAAGCAGTTGTGCTACCACTCAGCAACAGTCCCTGCCCACAAACCTGAACTTTGGAACTAGGGCTGCAGAACCAGAATGTGATGGAGGGCTAAACCTTACCAGGCCCTCAGTGCCAGTCAATATCCTAGCTTTGCGTGGCGCCCATCTTCCCCATGGGGGCAATGTGTCCCACTCGGAAGAGCACCAGCCAGGTCCTCTGCCAGCCCCATCCTTGCTGTGATCTCAGACTGCAGATCGGGGGGGGGGGGGGGCTTCATTGTTTGGGCTTGGAGGTTAAGCCCCACCCCCTGGAGGAACCCAAAGAGGCCCCACAGGCCGGAATAGGCCCATGGGCCGGAGGTGCCACATCCCTGTTTTAAATGGTACAGCCTTCGTTACCCCTTTTTCATCAGTTATATTGGCTTCAAACTGGCAACCAGAGGATGAGCTTATTTCAGAAATAAAACTTATTTCTGAAGTTTTGACCTGGAAAAAAGACCTTCATGCACCTGCTGGAGGTTGGAAAAGCTCCCTTGAGGGCACTGGGGGATCACACGGAGCAGGAACTGCCGTGCTCTCTTTATCAGCACTAAGGAATCCTCCTGAGGAAGACAAAAACAGTTCAACATAAGAGCCCTGCTGGATCAGGCCGAGGGTTCATCTAGTCCAGCATTCTGTTCACACAGTGGCCAACCAGCTGTTGACCAGGAAACCACAAGCAGGATACAAGCACAACAGCACCCTCCCACCCATGTTCCCCGGCAAGTGGTGGACACAGGCTCACTGCCTCTGGTACTGGAGGGAGCACATAGCCATCAGGACTAGGAACCACGGATAGCCTTCTCCTCTAGGAATTTCTCCAACCCCCTTTTAAAGCCATCCAAACTGGTGGCCATCACTACTTCCTGTGGTAGTGAGTTCCATAGTTTAACTCTGCGCTGTGTGAAGAAGTCCTTTTATCTGTTCAAGCAACATTGCAGCTCATCCTCACCTTAAGAGCTGTAGGAACAAAAGGGATTTAGCCAGGGGATGCTCTAACCCAGCCCTCCAGATGAGTTGGACTGCAACACCCATCATCCCAGGACAGCATGGCCAATGGCACCAGGGAGGGCATCAAGTTGGGGAGACCTGACTCTGACCTGAAGCAGGGCGTCCGATCCAAACCAATGCCTGGGCTTGGTGATTCCCCAGCCTCCCCAGTGTTAATCTAGTACTGAACTGCTCCAGCAGTTAGAAATTTCTTCCTAACATTTAACCTAAATCTGTCTCTGCTTTAAACCCCTGCTTAGGATAGGTAAAGTGAATAATTGGGCCCGCTCTATTAAATATTCTGAAACTAGCCCAATTCAGACATGGACTTCAATAGTCCTCTGCAGTGTTTTACTTCAACATGAAACTTATTTACTCCCTGAAGCTAGGAAAAGGCAAAAAAATGCAAAGCTGATTGCTACAATGACACTTCCTTAATTACACAGCTTCAGTCTCTCTCTCTCTCGATCTCCCCCCAACTGGACCACTGAACCCTAATCTGTCCCACGTGCTCCCAAGTATGAGCTGGCACTCTCCAAATCATGAGTCACGAAAGTCAACACAACAGGTAAATAGACTCTCTGGACAGCCAAGAAGGGAAGATGGTGGTGACAAAGGAAGAGGACAAGGGCTGACACGACCCTAGGAAAAAAGGGAACGACTTGCTCACAGGCTCACTGGCAGGCAGCCTTCCTTCTCTCCAGCTTGGTGTTGCCACTGGCGCCCCGTCCATAAAGAGCTGCAGCAACTGCGTGTACATGTCCACGGCAACATACAGGAATGTTTGCTCTCTGATAAGCTGTTCCGGGCCAAAGGTGAAAAGGACGCTGATGAAGAAGGCACAAGTTAGTGGTCTGAGCAGGCAGAATGTGACCAAGTTACGCTATCTCCCCGCTTTGCATAGCATGACATGCGGGAGGCAGAGTGAAATCCAGCCTCTTGACCATTTCTTTGGTTTTGAACATTCTAACCAGGTATTGGGAAAATGGAAGATGGGAACAAGGGGTGACTCTTTTGGCCAGGACAGCCTGGGCCAGAGCTGAGCTTTGCAGTGTGCCCAGCCGCCTGTTTTAAATAAGTTTATTTTAAATAAACTATTTAAAATAATTTTAAAAGGGATTATAAGGGGGAATTTTTAAGGGGAAGGGGCACTGGCACCCCCAGGAGCTGCTGGAGGGAAATCTTCAGATGATGGGTGGGGTGGGAGAAGCAAATGCTCTTGTGCTTACAGACCCTCATGATATCTGAGTAGTTGTGGCAGAAGAGCGGCTGTGGCAGGGGCCGCTCACCAGAGCCAAAATGGCAATCCTTGTCTTGTGAACGCAGTGTTGCACCTCAAGTCAGTGCGAAAGAGTGCTTGGGTGAAGCAAAATGGAACTAAATCCATTGGGAACGGTGATGAAGTCCCTCTAAGAGCAGGGAAAGTTTTTAGAAACCTTATTTTTAGAAAACCATATCCTCTTATCTTGTTAAAATCACTCAAAGCGGCCAATATACAAATTATAAACACACTAAAACATCAAAATGCAAAAATTAAGGCCTTTTTTTTTTTTTAGCAAATCCATAAAATACATGGCACCAGGAGAAAAATACTTTCTTTCAAACTTGGGATATTGCAGGTGTTTGGGGTTTTTTGAGAAGTAGTCATGGAAATAAGATACTAATCAGTTAAGCAAGCACTGAACTGCTTCGAAACCAGAAGTCGCCCTGGCAAGTTCCTTCCCTGAACATTTCCCATGGCCCTGGATTTCCTCAAGAAGTAGGTTTATTACATGCAGAATGCAGTTCTAAAATTTACCTATAGAAGGCAAATGGCAACATCCCCAAGTGTTGATCCGACACAGCACTGCGCAGGATTTGATAAGGGCTCTGGCCTGCAATGCCAGAAGAGACAGGCGTCTTAGTCAAGAGCAGCAGCAGCAGCTCCATCGAGCAGTTCTCACAGCACTGTTATCAACGGCACACCAAGAACTGGAGCAGATGGAGTAGTGTCCTCACCCTGCCCTGCTGAGCTGAAGACCCCCAGCCAGGACACGCCTCTTTCCTCCAAGCACCGGAGCACCTCCGAGCTCCAACCCCAGGTTTTGTGAGCATCCAGTCCTTCCTGCAAATTACAAAAGAAATGCACACGCATGCCTCTTCGGCTGGGTCCCTGCCGCCACAGGAGCCACAGGGAACAGCCCTCGGGTGGCTTTGAGAAAACTGCGATGCCTCAGCTCGCTCATCTGTAGAAAACAGGGTGATACGAGGGACCTGCTGCACAGGCTTCCTTTGAGGTCTGCAGTCGGACAGACTGTTGTGCTTTTGAAACAGTACCAATGTTATATAAACTGAATCGAAGACGCTTCTGTGAAAGTCAAATAACCATGGAAAACAAGTCACTAGACCTTTCTCTACTTCCCTGCAGCAGCCAGTTGCTTGGAAAGGGTCACCTTACCTGCGGCGCCACTCTTGTCGAGATGAGATCCATGACGGAAAAGAAGAGGAGGGACACCAGGAGCTGCCGGTTTAAACACACCACGTCAGCTGTTGACTTGAGGCTCCAGCACTGAGTCCATCTCAGACTGCCTCAAGCCAGCAGGCCGGCATCTTCCTCCATGCCGTCACGGACACCCCCCATGGCTGCATTTGGCTAGAACTCAAGCACGCCCCAAGGGGGGGCACACATTCTGGAGGGGAAATGGCATAATGTAATTGCTCACTTGTTCCACTCTAGGCCCCAACCTGTTCAGCACGCCTCCCATTTTTTCATGCGTCGTTTGCTGTTGAACAGTAAAATGTAGGAAGGCAGCAGAAATCCATGGTATGTCAGAGACCAGGGACGCTGCTTCAGATGAGAGAAAGCTAGAAGGGAGGGCCAAAACAGGGATCAGGGAGGAGTACTGTAGCATCGTAAAGGCCACCTGGCTTCTCGTGGCTTGAGCTTTCATAGAAGGTGGACTACTTCATCAGGTGCATGACCTGGCTGAGAAGGTGGGGTGCACATACACCTAGGTCTATGTCTTCAGCAGGCTAAACCATGTTTACCAAGGTGAGAAGTAAAAAAAGGTTATAGGAATGCAATCTTGCCCCTCTCCCCAAACTTGTCTCCTCATAGCTGGGATGGGAGACATGACTGCAGCACACCACAGCTGCACCGACATCGGGTTCTTTGGACTTACCCGCTGACCGAAGACTGTAACTCCCGAAGGCTTTGCAATCCCTGTGCGAGAGGAGCTCTGAAGAGTCTTTTCCACTCTGAGCAAAGCGTGGGCTCCAGCCTCTGCCACCACCGCTTCACGGAGCAAAGACAGCAGAAGTCAGCCACTTTTCATAATTTCTTTTATTTATTATACATATATCCCACTCTTATATAGGACTTCTTCTGTCCAAGGAACCAAGCAGATCCTCACCTTCTTCACTTATTTAATAAATTTATATCCCACCTTTTAGATTTTGTTTTCTTATAGGTGGCTTACATTAATATATAAATTGAACAATTTAGAACAATATTTTAAAACCAACAAAATTAAAACAACTTCAGCAATGCGGCAGCATTAAGTGCTCCAAACCTACTGGGTCTATAATTAGCCACTTTTAAGGTGTTACAACGGCAGTTACACCAACAACCAAGAGGAAGTTTTGGAAGGCAAACACAACAGCAACATCACTATTATTATTATGTTTGAATATGCATACTTTGGCATAGGTCTTCCCAAGACAGGTTACTATGGTTAAAAAAAAAAAGTGCACCTCAACCCGTCTCCAAAAGATGCTAGCTTATTGGGTCCCTGCACAATATATCAACAGAATTTGCATTGTATTATGGGCCAAGAGATTTTAGGATACTTCTACGTAGGTATTTAAACAATTAAATCAAGATCATGGGCCTCTTACCGCTGCAGAACAAAGGATAATAGGACACTGGGCTTGACACAATGTGAAAACAGCAGTCACCTCCTGCGCAGGATTATCACACTCCAAACTGGCGCTCAGCAGGCCCTGAAGGACAGCAAGGACATCTGGATGCAGCCCACTGCAACGATGTAACCACCTGTGTCCCACTGACATGATTGGGAGCAGCAGGGAAGCAATGCTTGGTGGACTGAGCTGTGCGTTCTTCTAAAGTACTTCAAACAGCAATATGACACCACCTATCAGGGCTGCCTAGTTACTCTAGAGCAGGGGTGTTGAAACTCAGCCCGTGGGCCAAATCCAGCCCTCCGGGAGTCCCCAGATGTTCCCACCCCCTTCCCCTGGACACACCACTTTCTGCTGACTGCTGATCGTTGGTGGTTTCCCAGCTTTTGCAGTTTTTCCCCCATTCTAAACGGTTGGAATGCCTCTCCTAAGGCTGTTACTGGCAGGAAAAGCTTTAAGCTAAAACATGCTGGTACTTTGGCCCCATCCCTTTTGCCCTTGGTCCTGCCCACCACTGGAATGTGGCCCTGAGACCTTCTCTGAAATGGATGTGGCTCCCAAGCTGAGAGAGGTTCCCTACCCCTGCTCTAGCCATTCCATCTATGAGACAGCACGTCTTTCAGCACCCACAGACAATTTCCCAGTGCTCTTTTTTGGTACCCCAGATACATCCATCAGTTCCTCTTCCACCCTCTTATGATATCAAGCGCTCTGTCTCAGTTGCTCATCTTCCACTATCTTACAGTAAGACACAAGAGGAATAAGCATAGGAATGGAGATTCGTGTAATAGCCTAATTGTGTCTCTCTCCCACTGCCACACACACACACACGCACGCACACCCAAAGTGCACATCCAACTTTTAATACACAAGTAGATCAAGGTTGGGGAATTCAATTGCTCTCCTGTAGACAAGTTGCACAGCGGGAGAAGTGTGGAAGAGATACGTTAGCAGTTCGTTACCCTGAAGAAATGAGCAGTGATGTCGTAAGAGAGCGCACAGCCTCTGGGGCAGACATTCCTCTGTAACAGCATTTAAAAAGAGAGAGAGAATTCATGAAGAGTTGGCGGGGATGAGGAAAATGTTCCCAAGAAACCCAGATCATGAACTTCAGTGGCTATTACACAGTGTGGCCTGCCCAGGACTATGGCTTTCCGTTCAGGGTGCCGACAGCGCAGCATGTCTTGGGTTGCTTCTCCTCCTGCGTTAGCAGGCAAGACGAATGCTATCACAGAAAGAGGGGTGGAAGCCCTTCCCCAAGCAGTGATCTCTCAGAGACAGTAGGCTAGAATGGGAGGTGCAATCCCTAAAAATCAGCAGCTCGCTCTCTCACTGGCATTAAAATAACGGAGTCTGCTTTACGCCCCAGAAGGTGCCTAAACGAATCAATGACGACCTTCCAGCACTCCCAGACTGCAAAATCCATAGTTGGGAGCAGTTACCAAAAGTCCTGCTGTTCCTTAGGAAAAGGTACACACCAGTTCCGTGTTTACAAAAGAGAAGAAATCTTCACAGTCCAGAACGATTTTCTTTCCTCTATGTTGGGTTGCAGTGAGAACTGATGGAGGGAGACCCAGGAGAATCCTGAACAAAAAATAGCTCCTTTCAGGATACAGCCACATGCTCTCTGCTTGGTTTGCTGCGGGCCTTAACGCAGGGGTGCAGAACCTCAGGCCCCCTGGGGGCCAAACCTGGCCCTCCAGGACCCGCAAATGGCCACGCCCCCTCCCCCCATCCCAGCCCCTTCCCCCAGCCGCTGATCGCTTGGTGGCTTCCTGGCTTTTGTGCTGTCCACCCACCCATTCTAAAAGGTTGAAATGCCCCTCTTGCGGCTTAGTTACTGGCAGTAATATGGCAGTACGCCAGGAGTTTTGATATTTCGGCTCCAACTATTTTTCCTTTGGCCCACCCACCACCAGAATGCAGCCCGAGAGCTTCTCCAAAATGGAATTCGGCCCTCAGTCAGAAAGAGGTCCTGCACCCCTGCTTCATGGATTCTCAAACTGCCAACAGGAACCCATAGGCACTGGCAGAACTGGGGCCAAGGCCAGACAATTCCTGCTCCTCTCCCTGCTCGTTAGCACAGCCCAGGAGAACGTTGCAAGGAAACTGTTGCAGCGCACTGACCTCTGTGCAGCTGTGACTCCAACTAGCCCCAAAGGCACATGGACTTGCCTGCAGCCATCGCACTCTCACCTGGTTTGAAGGAGCAGCTCCTGCTGCCGGAGCAGCCTTTCGCCCACAGCAGACCCGCTCTCCAAAGCTTTCAGCCTCTCCCGGAAAACCTGGAACAGGAAGTGCTCCTCTTTGTTGCAGGTGTCGGGTGGGGCTCTCCTGCGCTCCAGCTCCAGCTCCAGCAGCACCTCCTGCAATCGAGAGAGCAGCCCATTTGTGTGTCAGGAAAGCACAAGCACAACGCCTTCTTGGACCCGTTTGTTTCTTCACAGCAGTAAATCCAAGTTCACGTCAGTGGTGATAAGCAGTAAGACATACCTAATATTTATATATGAACTTTCCTCAAAGCACATCAGATACACACATGTGCACAGTTCTTTAAAACCACCTTGAAGGACAGGCTAGTATTAGGCAAGAGCTATGTCACAAATTCATGGCTAAGCTGAAGTTTCCAGACTTCAGGCTCAGAAGGGCTTACCAGCATGGTGGTTCGACAGCCGCTACACGTGACTTAAAGGCTCAGTTCGGACATCACAAAGGTAATTATCCTTTAAATACCCTATCAAACTACTGCACAGGACTGAGGTGTGCATTTTACAGGCAGGAAGCCTGCTTACACATGAGTAGACATGCAGAGGCTTGGTATTTGATGCTATTTGAAAGTGCTGCTGAGTGATTTAGTTCTGCTTACTTCTGAGTAGGCCTAAAACCAGTAATAATCACATGTGGCCCCACCCACAGATAGAATGTGGCCCTGGAGACCCCCAGGCTGAAAAAGGTTGACCCTTGAAAGCCACTGCCCCCATGAGCCTCTACAATCAGCCCTCCAAATAGTTGCCTCTTCCCCATCCTATCCCTAACGCTGCCGCACCTTTGTCTGTGGTGTTCTGCGGCCGCAGCAGCATCCTTGTCCAGCAGCGATGGCTAAGCCTGGGGCCTGTAGCTTGTGTTTAGGCCTATACCTTGGTGTACTTAAGTTAGTCAAGCTGGCTTTCTTAGAAAGAATGCATGTGATGGCCAAATGTGAAATAGTAAAATTGGCTGAAGGCAACATTTAGGGGAACAAAGAGGAATGAGCTGCAAATAAAACTGATACAACTCAGAAGCAAGTCTGAGGGTGTTCTAGCAAAGATGCACTCCTGACCCCACCGCCCCTTCTGACACAGGCAAAACAAAGACTTGCAATCTGAAGACCATGAGTAAACAGCATGGACGCTACGTGATCCCCATGTGAGTGCTGCGTGACAAGGCCGGAAAACAGCCTACAAGGTAGACTATTATTGGGTGTCATCATCATTTCTTGAAGCTAGTTGGAGGCATAAACCAGGCGTGGAAAAGTATAACTGAGGGCCACTGAGAAGAACCAGGGAGAGAAGCCTTCATCTGCAACCAAAAGGGACTTCATAGTGCACCTAGCATTGCTTCTCTTGTCCCTACAACACACATGCTCTGGATTGGCCATTCCAAGTTGCATGACTGTAAGTATGGAAGTGACTCTGAACAACAGCTTAGGAAAGTAGGATTGCTTTTGCCTGCCCCACCCCCTTGAGTGAAATTCCCTCAATGAAAGTTACATGCATAGTGTTAACTGCAAATACACATGTTGGTATTTTGTTGTCCCTTTTAAGGTCTGTGTAATTGGGTAACATGCCATTCAGTTAAAAGAAGCACGCAACACTGTATTTCCATATAATTCTGCACATGTGGACACACAAGTGCCCGTGCACCATTATCAACATGGTGTCTGGAACTGGGCTGCCAGTAGCCATTGCAAGCAGCCGATGGACAGGACAGCTGGTCACACGACTGACCGACCCTCCCACAATTTGAATGAACAATGCTTTATGTTTTGGAAAGCCTCTGTGCATTTGTCATATAATGCTCTGCACCAAAAGGAAGTGAAAAAGGCCAACCCTGAGTAAGTGGGAGAAGATTAAAGGAGGAGAAAACGAGTCCAAACAGACTGCAGCACACACAGCTGCATCACCTGTAATCTGCAGTAGATATCAGGGCTTCCTCTCCCATGGGACATGGGATATTTTGGGTTCTTTAGGTGACTGCACTTGTCCAGCTCAGACCTGGAATTAAAGACAACATAGGAGTGACAAATCTCTGAATACATTAGAGAAGTTGATGGCATTTGCCTGAGAAATTGGGAAGTGGAGATGTGTTGAAAACACCCTAGAAGATTCAGACGACAGGACTACATCCTTACGAATTTTAACGCATAATGGGTTGTATCTATACTTAGTTATATTTAGAGAAGTCTCATTGATTTCAGTGGGTCTAAAGTCAGTTGCTACTAATTTAAGTCCTATTAATTGCAATGGGACTTCTCCAAGTATGACTAAGTATAGATACAATCCAATGAAAGTATTGATAAGCCAAATCTCTTAATAAAGTGGATTCTTGGGGTGGGGGAATTAAATAAAGAGGGGAGAAATCTCAATTGTGATGGGTGTTTACAAGCATTTTGTAGGTATAGTGCAACATATGCTTCATCCAGTTACTTAATCACAGGCAGACAAAAAACAAGCTAGAATTTGTTTTGCAGAGATGTCCGGCGCTTTCCTCAGACACATATTGTATGTAGAAGTAACTTAGCCAGCACCTTTGTGCAGGGGAAACACCTGAGAAGCTGTATACCTTTGACAGAAATCCAGGATGGTGCCCATAAGAATAGCGCACATCTCTCTCAAGTCTCCTTCACAGCCCCCAGAAGCAGCAGACTCTGGGAGATAGTGCTGATACAAAGCCCAGTAATGGAACTCCTGCCTGCAAAGAGGAGACAGACAGTAAGCCTGACTTTGTCATTAAATCAAATGCCTAAAATGAGAGACTTACTGGGGAGCAGCCCCATGTGAAATCTACTTATGGGTTCCCAAATATGGCCAGACTTGGAAGCCAAGATCAATCTTGTGACCTTTCTCATTTTCCCAGGCTTTGTAGTCCTTCAGTTTTAAAAACTGTGTTAAGTGCATTTTTAGATCTTTGCATTGCGGTTGCTTTTTACCCTGGTTTTACTTGAGTTTTCTTCTGTTTGAAGCGTAAGGGTTTTATTGTATGTTGTATGACATTATTGTATTTTGTTTTGAATTTTTGTTTTGTGAACTGCCCAGAGTGCTTTGGCTATTGGTGTTAGAGAAATGTAATAAATAAAATTAAGTAAGTTTTCAGAGGCGATGCAGAAATCACAATTTTTCATACATTTCTGTGATGTCATCACACGTACCTGCTCTATCAATAGTGACACTATTTTTTCTTCTAGATCCCACCCCTGCAAACCTCTTTAACAGTAAGAGGCCAGCCAGACATCCCCAGCCCCTGAGAAGGAAGCCTGGATGCCCTATTTTCGCATTCAAGACAGGACTCCTTTGCAGGTGACCAAAAGAGCCCATTGGGAGAATGTAATCTGCTTTCCACTAGAAGGTATTCTTAACACTACTTGTGGAAACATCCTAATGGCAACCAAGGAGTTGAAAGGCACCAGGGTTGATTTATTTTGCTGGCTGAAGGAAGAAGGCTTATAACGAAGTCTGTAAGGCTTCCCAAATAGCGGCTGCTTAAACATCTACCAGGCTCTGAGCTCTGCCATTCCCAGATGGAGCAGCATCAGCTACTGCTGCTGTCTGATTAGGACTTGCTGCCCCCACCTCTCACAAGCAGGAAGGACGTCTTTGTCAGGAAGGACCCCTAGCTCCATCAGCAGCCACTCCCGGAAAGTCAGCTAGAAGAAAGGCAAAGAGATTCAACACAGGAGATGAAACAGCAATACGGTCATTTCAAATACTGTAGACAAGTATTTCCCCCTGCCATTAGGTTGCCTGCTTCTGCTCTGGGGCAGAAATTGAGGTGCGAACGACCTAGAATGCCTTCAATGGCTGGGCCCTACATGCCCCTATGGGCCACTTTCTCCACCGGGCTTCATTGAGGATATTGTCAGGGTTGTATCTGAGCCCACAGAGTCCCAAAGCAGCTCTGATTCTGAGGAAGAGAGGCAATTCGTGGGGGAGGAACTCTCCCAGACTTCAGAGGCGCAGCTGGAGGGGGAGCCCCCGCTCCTCACATCCCTGGGAGCGACAGCGAACCAGGCGTGGAAAGGGAGGGACAAGCTGAGCTTTTAGACACGAGGCGCAGGCTCGAGCGAGAGACCGCAGGGGCCGTGCTTCGGCACTCAGCCCGACTGGCTTGACGCCAGCAGCTGCGCCCAGAAGCATCGCGGGAGAGGGGGAGTTCTTCCCCTCCCATCCCTTAAGTTCAGAGAGTTGCCGCCCGTTTCCCAAATGGAGATGAACTGACGTACTTTCCCTCTGAACCCCTAGATGGCTGTTCATTTGTAGTTCCCTGAGTCTCTAGCAATTAGTATCTGTATGCCACATTAGGGTAAATGGAATTAAAGCCTTGGAAAGCAGCCCTTTTGTCTGAGTGTTGATTTGGCTATTGGCGTATTCAGCAGGCAACAGGGGAATCCTGACAGATATCATAATCAGATTTTATTACTACAGGGTTATATCCAATGGTGTTATTCCACTGGTGGAAGGGAGATGGCTGCAAACTCCCCCCTCCATCTGCTCCGGAGGGTTGGAGGACCTCCGGAGCAGATTAGGAGGAGTGCCAGCAGCTGCAGGGGGAGAACAGAGACTTCCCATCGCACCAGTGAACTGCTCATGCGCTGTTGTCTCCAAGTCCCAATCTTTGCTCCCTAATCAAATAGGAACAACCCCCAGAGAAGCAATCTCAGCAGCTACCACACAAACAGTGGAGCTTTGGAACAGATGTATGCAATCACTTCCAAAGTGATGGTGTGCACAGTGTACCCACACTCTTTAATGTGTATCGTTTGAACAGCTCTTCTACTTTCACTCAAACTGTACCGTTCCAAAGGGCTGTTCAAACCCTGGCTAAACCAAGCATGGCTAGCATCAGCGCTGGTGACTGGTGACAGCAGAACGGCACCTGAACAAGGAAGACTCCAAACTGTGATCAAGACATGGTTTGGGGCGGGGGTGGTGGGTGGGCAGGGGAGTGCAAGACAGAGCCACAGTATTTACCTGGAATGCTTTCTCCTGCAAGAGTTCTTTGAAATAGGTTTGCTTCCACAAGCAGAGAGCAGCTTTCCCATAGCAGCGAGTGGGGTGGGATAAAGTTTTCCAAGGAAGCTCGGCTGTGTCTCCTTCACTGCCAATCCCTCGAGCTTCTGTGCTAAGCCGCGGCACAAGATACTGAAGCTGCAACATAGAGCAAGGCGTTCAAGGATGATCCAAAACTGTGCAGCATCCAGCGAGTTCAATTAAATCAGAGAACAATTCTAGGTTCTGCCTCACAGAGTGGGTGCACACCAGCCTTCCCCAATGTGATGCCCTCCAGATGGCCACACCCGCTGGAAATGATGGGAGCTGCAGTCTAACACATCTGGATGGCACCAGGTTGGGGAAGGTTGGTTTATATGATCTAGAACACATGTGTCAGGTCAGCAAAGCATAAAATGCCTGAGCAGTAAAATCTGCAGTGGAAAGATCTATGAGTACTGGAATTTGGCGGAGTGCAGTTTAACTGTGGCTTGCTTAAAAAAGCCAAAAGAGGTTACCTTTTTTACAAATCCAGGATGAGGTAAGGAGCATAAACCATCGTGGGAAAGGGAAGAAAACTTGCATAAAAAGTATGAAACTGCTGCTGTACAAAACCTACCAAAAAGAAAAAAATGTTCTTTAGTTTGATCCATCTGTTACATCAATTCCTTTTCCAAGTATTATTAATTACGTCTTTATCCCACCCTCCCTCCATGGAGCTCTCCCCCTGCCTATTTCATCCCACAACAACTCTGTGAGACAGGTAAGGTGAAGCAATCGCACAGGGCCCAGGGTCACCCAGGGAGCATCATGGCCAAGCGTGGATCTGAACCCAGGTCTCCCCGGTTCTAGTCTGACACTACACCACATTGACTCTCCATTTTATAAAATTCAAATTGTATTTACAAAGTGCCTAGTATACAACGCTGTATAGAGAAGTAGTGTGAACGAGACTTTCTCCTCCCCTGCTCATAGGCTTGCAATCCAGGTAATGTTTCCAGGGTAAAGCACCGTGCTTCTCTCAAGGAAAGATTTGTCATCCAGAGCATCTGATGCAAAAGAAGCCTACCTCATGCAGAAGGCCATGGCGTCTCCTGTCCTGCACACCAAGAAATAACCCCAGAGCTCAGTAACAGAAAGGCCACTTGTGGAGGCAGAGGGAGGAGTCCCGGAAGAGCAGACGTCCACCTCAGGGAACAAGGATTTGGCTTCATTTAAATGAACGACAAAAACAGCCAGGCCTATGACCTGAGCGTCGCTTAGCAAAGAGCCCTGCAAACAGCCAAACACACACACATGTCAAGGCAAGCAAGGCATTTCACTCAAGGCACTCGTCTTGGTGAAGAGGGTAGGCAGAGTGATGTCCCAGTGCTTCAAAGCAGATCTGCATTCTATGGTGGCAACAGAAGGAGCCAGCTAAATTCTTATTCTTCAACCGGCTGTTTGTTTAAGTCATGGGGGTTGAACCTCAGGCTCATGGGCCAAATCCAGCTTGCCTGGGATCCTAATCCTCCAACATTCCTCAGACAGCCAGACATCATTCCTCTGGCCGCACCCCTTTCTCTGACTACCGGTCACTTTTGGCTTGCCTGTTTTTGTGCAGTTCTCCTTCCCCCATTCTGAAAGGTTGAAATGCCTCTCCTAAGGGCTGGTTACTGGCAGTAAGAGCTTGAAGCTAAAACAGGCTGGCATTTTGTCCCCGCACTTTTGCCTTCAGCTCTTCCCACCACTGGAATGTGACCCCCAAGATCTTCTCTGAATTTGAACTCAACCCTTGGGCTGAAAGAGGTTCAACGCCCTGGTTTAAGATGTCAGCACACCGCAGCTGGGAAACCAACCTGATGATACATAAGTTGGCAGAGACGGCTCAACAAGGATGGCAAAAGTCGACGGTACCCACAAACCATTCTCACGAAGAGGGACGGCCAGGCCCCCTGCCTGCAGGGAACACAAGCCGCACCGTCATATTGCTGCCAGGATGAACAGAGATTTGTGCACATTTCAACTGCGTTATAAAAACGGCTTGTACATAGTAAGTGTTATTTTACCTATCGGGAGGGAGGAAGTAAGAAGCAGCCATTACATTCTGGCAGAATGATGTCAGCAGAAGATCAACAGCCTGAAACAGAGACACATGCTTCTCATTTCTATGCCAGGGCATTTATACCTGGAGTTGGTATGCAATGCTGTGTGAGCATACTCAGGCACAGAATTAATTAATTATATTTTTAATCCATCCAATAACCAAAGGTCTCTGGGTGGATTACAAACAGTTAAAAATATAAAATACAGTACAAATATTTAAAAGAATACAATACAATAAGCATAAGAATCGATAAAAACAGTCATAAAAATCTAGAACTAGATATTAGTTCCTAAGACATAACAGCAATAAAGTGAGAGCTACAATTCCCTAGTGTTGTCTCACACAACACAGAAATAAGAACCAATTCTCATAGTTCCCACTAGAGCGCTAGGTTTGGGGATCATGAAATTCTGCTTTTGTGGGCAAAGTTCCTCTATACATACGTGAGAGGCAGTGTGGTATAGCGGTTCGAGTGTTGGACTGGGAGCCAGGAGATCTGAGTTCTAGTCTCCACTCACTCACTGGGTGACTTTGGGACAGTCACAGACTCTCAGGCCAACTTACCTACAGGGTTGTTTTTGTGAGGATAATATGGAGAGGAGGAGGAGGATTATGTATGCCGCTCTGGGTTACTCGGAGGGAAAAAGGTGGGATATAAATGCAATAAATAAATAAATAATATAACATACCTCTTGATGCTGCTGCTCAACTTCAGGAGTGGAAAGGTTAAGCTTGATTCGAAGAGTCAGAGATGCAGCTTCATCCTCATCTTTTGCACGGCCCAGAACCCCGGTCAGTTTCTCAGAGACCACAGCAATCTGAGCTGGCACCGCTGCACAGAACAACAACGTGACAGAAGCGCTGACAAGGAAGGTCTGCACACAGGTAAGATGTTGAAAGAGAAGCCAGCAGGAGCTGTCCAACTGTTCATGTTTTTAAAAGCTCACACATAAGTTGCTTTGCCAGCCTGTACATGCAGCACCATAAGCACATGGGAGTTTGATTCCAGCAGAAGGAATGGAGAGTCTTAGCAAACAACACTTGGAACAGAGGGCTGACTGGATGCATGTGATACATTTGGGAACAGGAAACACACTTGGGTAGCCTAAAGCGAATGAGGCTGGGGGGGGCTGCATTTAGCACGTATGCCCCCCCAATGGATGCTATACTTACTCGAGCCTTTTTCAGCCAAGACAAAGCGCCACTTTTGAACATGGAAGCAAATCAGACAACCATCCACCAGCCTGGTCTGGCGAGCGCCTCGTGGCTCTGCTTCCCCCGCTGCCCCCAAACAAGCTGCACGGGCCGAGAGAGGCGCAGCGCCAACGCCCGCCTCGGCCAGGCAGTGATGTGAAGCTGCGGCACACATGCCCTCGCAGCAGCTCTCCTCGACCGCATGCGGCAGCAGCTTGAAGAGACGCAGCAGCTACACCTGGCCCTCGGGCACCCGAGCTGCCCTTCCTGGCCAGCCACGCCTGGCTGGACTTGCCTTGCCCAGCTGGCTGACGCCGGGAACGGCAGAGTCTTCCCAGAGCCGCCTTCCCACCCGGCTGCCTAACCCCACTTCCACGAGCAAGCAGGACCGTAAGTGGGCCATAAACACGCCACACCGCAGCGCAGGCCCTCACTTGCTCTTGCAGAGCTGTCTACATGGGCTTCCCTCGAAGACGGTCTGGAAGCGGCAGCTCGTGCCCAACGCTGCTCCCATGTGCTGACAGGGCCGGTGGGATGTGAGCCTCTCGCACCAGCTCTGAAATCTCTGCGCTGGTTGCCGGCGAGTTGCTGGCCCCAGCTCAAGGTGCTGGTGCTACGGTACAAAGCCCTACACCACCCCGAGCCCAGGTAGCTGAAGGCCAGCCTTCCCTCGATCCTGGCTAAGGCAGGATTTAAGATCAGCCAGGGAGGCTTTAAGAAGACAAGAAGAGCCCTGCTGGATCAGACCCGGGCCCATCTAGTCCAGCATTCTGTTCACACAGTGGCCAGCCAGCTGTTGACTGGGAACCCACAAGCAGGACACAAGTGCAACAGCACCCTCCCACCCATGTTCCCCAGCAACTGGTGCACATGGACTCACTGCCTCTGGTACTGGAGTCAGCACAGAGCCATCCAGACTAGTCACAATCGATAGCCTTCTCCTCCAGGAATTTATCTAACCCCCTTTTAAAGCCATCCAAATGGGTGGCCATCACTACGTCCTGTGGTAGCAAACTCCATGGTTTAGCTACGTGCTGTGTTTGTGATGCCCTTAAGGAATGTGGTCTGTGGGGGCTACTGCACCTGGCACCTGACTATGGATCCAGCAAAGATTCAGCTGTCATTCAGGTGCCAGTTAAAGATGTATTTATTTATTGATGTTTTGGGGGTGTAGGGAAGCGTTTTATCTGTTTCCTGGTGTCGTAGCAATGGTTGCATTGTATTTTGTTTATTCGTAATTTTAGAGTTACGATTTTTACAGTATTCAGGTGTTCTATGGGTTGTTCACCACCCTGGGCTCCTTGTGATGAAAGGCAGGATATAAACAGAAATAAATAAGGCATTTCACTTTTATTTTCCCCCTGTATGTCCCAATTGCCTTCACATACCACCATGCTTGTTTTCATCTGCAGTCAGCAGTCTCAGCGCTTCGAGTTCAGCCTTCAGCAGTTCCAAGGGCTCCTTGAGGCCACTCGTGTCCACGTCCGTTGATCCGCCTACAGAACACAGGAAGCTGCCTTAGGCCAGGCCAAGACTGTTCCTGCATCTAGCCTAGCAGTAGCTCGGCAGGGTCTCAGGCAGAGAGCAGACCTTCCTGTCACCTGCTCCCTGAGCCTTTTAACTGGAAGTTCCACAGATCGAACTTGGGAGCTTCTGCATGCAAAGCAGGCATGCTCTGCCACTGGCCAGGGTCTCTCCCCTGAAGGGGAAGGAAATGCAGTTCAGTAGAGCCTGTAATGTATAAACACCCTCCGGCTGATGTCTCACCAATTTGACGGGGCAACTTCAACAAAGCATCTGTAAAAGCAACAGACTAGCTCAGCCTTCCAAATGTGGTGGACTGCAACCCACATCAAGCCCAATGGCCATGCTGGCTGAGGATGCTGGGGATGCAGTCCAATACATCTGGAGGGTGCCAGGTTAGGGAAGGCTCATCTAGGCTGTTGTGGGGTGCTTGGTTGACACACAAGCTACAGATCTACCGTTGCTCACAGCACCAATTGACCAAATTCACCCCGAAACAGAAACAATATTCAGCTGCTTGAGCACACCGAAGCCTCCAGGCTAATTTAGCAGTGTACTTTGCTAAACCTGCTCCACAGACGCAATGCCCTGGGCGGGAACTGACAGACAGCAATCGTTTAGAGATAACAGCCAATGCAGTTCTATCAATATCAAGCCAGCTGCATTAAAGGACAAAAGCAGGCAAATCATTTTGATTCAGTTCCTACTCAGAGGCCGTGAGCTGACTAGAGCAGCCACCAGGAGTCAGTGTCTACCAAACCACTTCCTCATAATGAATCATTCACTTTCATCTCCATCATCTCACCCTGACTGATTCCTGGCACCGAGGACTCCAAACAGCTAGGCCTGATCACAGCATCTCAGTCTTTATAGTAAGGAGAAAGAACCAGAGCGCCTCCAAGGTGGCAGCAGGTCCCTTGAGGGCACATCTGCTCCCCATCACCTTCCAGGCTTTGTACCAGAGGGTGCAGAGAGAAGCTTATGCAGACAACACTGTAGTTCAACAGGCTCTGAGCCCCAAGATTCTACATGCTCTGAAACTCTTTCGTGGCTCAGCACCAGCAGCATCACCCCAACAGGGCTCCGATACCCCTCTTAACACCCAGGAAGATGCCACACCTCGGAACTGCAACACATTCTCCTCTTTACAACAGAAACAGGTCGCTATACTTGGGAAAATGCCAAGGGGTTTGTTTTAAACACACACACACACACACACACACACACACACACACACACACAGCATCTGAGTTCATTCTTCTCACCTTGCAAGAGCTTTTCTTTAAGAGCTTGGCATTCTTCAAGATATGCAGCATATGTTTTCAGTGGAATTTTTTCAGCACTGTTTTAGGGGAGACAAACATTTTTACACCACCACTGAATCAGGCTTCAAATTACCACCACTGCTTGCTTCCACACTAGCCCTTTGGTCTGGAAAAGGCATCCTTTGTCCACTCGCATTTTCCAGGAAACCAACACTGTGTTGTCATAAAATAGTTGCATGCCTGTGTTGTTTGTGCTGTCCTCCCGTGTTTTTTTAAAAGATCTGGTTTGCGGCAATATTTTTGCTATAAAATGCAACAGAGGAAGGTTCATAACTCAGTGGCAGAGCACATGCTTTGCATGCAGAAGATCCCAAGATCCCCAGCATCTCCAGTTAAAAAGGGCCAGGTGGCAGGTGATGGGAAGTTCCCCCTGCCTGAGGCCCTGGAGAGCTTCTGGCTGTCACAGCCAACAATAGTGAGCGAGGTGGGCAAAGAGTGCACTCTGGTAAGAAGGCAGTTTCCTACACACTCTATGAGGATTGCAGCATTGGAGAGGCAAAGCGCTATTAGGGATTTTAAGGGGAGCTGGTCCTTTAAATCAGGGGTAGCAGACATTTTTCTGCTGGAAGGCTGAATGGCAGCACGGGAAAGGACTCCGGAGCCACATTCCATCTGTGGGTGGCACCACAGGCAGAGTAAAATGGTAATTATTACCATTTTAAGCCCACTTAGAAGTAAGCAGGACAAGGCTTCAGCATGTCTATTCAGAAGCAAGCAGGACTGAATCACTCAGCAGCAAATAGCATCCAAATACCAAGCCTCCGCATGTCTACTCACAAGTAAGCAGGTCTCCCGTCTGCAAAATGCACACCCATGCAGCAGCTCCATTCTTTACCGGTTAGTTAAAGGATATTTTTATTCATTACATTTATATCCTGCCTTTTTACCTCCTTAAGGAACCCAAGGTGGCGTACATAATCCTCCTCCACTCCATTTTATCCTCACAACAACAACCCTGTGAGGTAGGTTGGCCTGAGGATCTGTCCCTGGCCCAAGGTCACCCAGTGAGTTTCCATGGCTGAGTGGAGACTAGAACCCAGATCTCCCAACTCCCAGTCCAACACTCTAGCCACCACCATAATGGCCTTTAAAAACCCGCTTATCTCCGATCCAGCCTGCAAGCAAAAGAAGTTTGCAGGCTGGATGGGGAACCCCTAGGGGCCACATCTGCAGGCCAGAGGTTCCCTATCCCAGCTTTAAATCAAAAGCTTCCGTCCATTTTATTGCTGACCAGGGAAATAATAAAATGGGCTGGACCCGCAAACTGGAAGCTGTCAACTAGCGCTATAGACAAGACCTTTGTTGAATGGAACCGGCTTGTGAATAGATATTGTGGAAAGATTTTGGCCATGGAGAAAACATTGCTGTTATATCAATTTGCTGTGTGGAACCTCCAGGATCAGAGCAGTAAGCCTATGTACACCAGTTGCTGGGGAACATGGGCGGGAGGGTGCTGTTGCATTCATGTCCTACTTGTGGGGTTCCTGTGGGCAGCTGGTTGGCCACTGTGTGAACAGAATTCTGGGCTAGATGGACCCTGGTCTGACCCAGCAGGGCTCTTTATGTTCTCAGCCTCTGAACTTAGCTGACTATAAAACGTTTGCAGGTTCTAGCATGGAAGCAACTATGAGATAAAGATCATTTTGCATCACATGGGAATATTTTGCACATGAAGTATCCAAAGGAAACCTAGGGGCCGAAGAACAGTCTACAGGCATATACTAGAGGCAGCAAGGTTCAGGGGGTGGGGGGGGGGAGTGTAACATCACTGGGTTACACTACTGTAGACACAGAAACAACCCTAAGGGAGCAACCCTATGTCCCCTAGACAGCATCTGGGGGGACATAGGATTGTTCACTTTCCTGGCTCCACACTCGAAGTCAGGGCTCCGAGCTGGGAAACTGTGCTCCCCTCCCCGTCGTAGTCGACATGGAGAGAACTGTGGCGGGTACTTCTCCAAGTTCGAAAAATGGAGCACAGAGATGTGGAAAAGGAGACAATCCCGGGAGAAGGGAGGGGGTTGGGGACATGGGGCTATGACGTATCCCCAACCATCCCCACACTCCTTCCTTGCCCCTCCCCGAAGCCTCCACTAGACAGGTGAAATTGCCTGTCTAGCTAAAATGCAGAGCAGAAGGCTCCTCTGCACTGGATACTCATAAGCCTCCAAGTTCGGAAGCTTATGAGCAGCCAAGGCCACATCCCATAGGATTGCACCCTAAATGCATCGTGGTGGTAGCCTCTGACAATGTCACGTTCCCTAAGAAGAAGGCTGGAAACCTGGGAAAAGATGGCAGCTTGACACATCCCACTTCCTTACCTCCTGAGGGAGTCTATCAACGCCATGCGGGAATCAGGTTTTTCAGGAAGCTGCAATTTTAAAATATGCATTTAATATATATGTTGACATTGTGGATTTAATGCAAGCATTTGGACCCTGCATTTTGAGAGTGAGTTTTAAGAAATAAAATGTATGAATAAATAGGAATTTATTTTAAGAACTGCACTTGTCACCTAAAAATGGAGGAAACAAAAAGGATACTAACCACACGTGGCACAAGCAAAGCTGGAATAAAATGGGAAGTATAATAGGACCGTCTGAAAATACTGAAACACAAGAAGGCAAATGTAGTAGAGATTAATCACAGCTGAAACACAGAGTAGAGATAAACATTTCTCGGAAGGCCTTAAAATCAGCATATTAAAAAAACACCCACCCACTCCACAAAATAGATCTCAGAAACACAGAAGGTGGGTGGGTGTTTTATACCTACAACGGCCCTTTGATTTGTTTTGTTACAGGGCGGTTTCACCGCAGGGAGGGAGAACTCCAACACACAGAAAGCCACCACAAAAACTAAGACATGCCATTAAGTTTATCAGGGTCTTCACAGGGAGGCAGAAGCACCTTCAACTGCAGTCCATCACAGCTTCCTCAAAATGAGAAGGTCCATCCAAAGTCCATGGAGCTGCTTTAGCACAGGGCTGCAGAACCTCAGGGCCACGGACCAAATCCAGCCCTCCAGAGTTCTCCAGACAGCCCCACCCACTTCCTGGGCCTGGTTGTTTGGTGGTTTCCCAGCTTTTGTGCAGTTTTTCTAAAAGGTTGAAATTCCCCTCCTAAGGCCGAGTTAATGGCAGTTATGAGTTTTAAACCAAAACAGGCTGGCACTGTCTGTATTTTGGCTCCTCCCTCTTTTGCCTTTGGCCCCTCCCACCACTGGAACACAGGCCCAGAGGGCTTCTCCGAAATGGAATTTGGCACTCAAGCTGAAAGAGGTTCCGCACCATTGCTTTAAAGCAAGTGATCTGAAGCTGCAGTTGGAGGGGCATAATCCACCACCATTTTTTCCTGAGCAAGCTGTGCTGGAACAAAAGCAGAATAGTGGAAGAGATGGTCTGTGTTTGAAGTGTGAGATGTTTCCATAAGGACTCGTTCTGGGGGGGCCGCCCCTCATGCATCCTTGGCTCTTTTCCTCCTTCAAAGGTCCTTTGTACAAACAGCCTGCTGCTTGCGGTTTGCCTCCAGCACCATGCAGTACACGCCAACAGCTTCCATGAGCTATCTTTTATTCCCCTGCTTTACGCCTGTTCTTCCCCCACTTTCCAGGTCATCAAAATAGACTCTTTTAGAAAGTGGCAATAAAGATTCCATACCTGGCTTCCATCACACTTGCTGGGATCTTCGCAGTGTTTTCAAATATCTGAACGGCCTTTTCAGCATCTTGAAGGGCCTGACAATGTGGCTGATGCATGCACACAACAAAAGAGGAAGAAATGTTTTTTAATCCCCTTTCTTACAACTAATCGTGTCTTTCTTGCATGCTCTTTCGGGCTTTGCTACTGTCTCATCTACCCACAGGAGACATGAATGGTTCGGTTGCATAACAAAACACTTGGTGATGGGAACAATAACAAAACACTTGGTGATGGGAACAACGACTGCCTAACCAGGCCTAACCAGGGAAGAGTAAGAGGACCAAAACGCCAACCGTATGGGGTAAACCGTACTCAAGAGTATCTTCCAAATTGCATACATTTTGTGTGAAGGAATTAAAGTAGATACTCATCAGTGTGAAGAAAACGTTGGCTAAAGCCAGGCAGAAAGACAATTAATGCACTTTGGGGTCTGGCACAAAGAGCAGCCGAAATAGACTGCAAAAACTACAAGAGCCAACCAAAATAATTTTGTGACATTCTACAGGGCCCAATATAGAGATAAGAGGAATGATAAACAACCGTTCACCAGGCAGACATTGAGAAACTGGAATCAAAGCCTCCACAAAACAATCTATATACCCCCTACATGTCATAGTCAGCAGTTTTAGTCTTCACACTTGAAAAAAACCAAAAATGCCAGTTTGCTATGCTTAATTTCCACAGTGCATCAACAAGTTCCAGTATCTCCTATTGGAATACGTGTAGAAATAGATAAATATAATAATCTTGATTTGAGCTAACCAAACCAGGATGCCACATGCATTTCTGTCATAGAAATCCAATTGCATGAGCTTACACTTGGGCGGGGGGGGGGGGGGGTGCTGTTGCACTCATGTCCTGCCTGTGGGTTTCCCGTGGGCAGCTGGTTGGGCAATGTGTGAACAGAACACTGGACTAGATGGACCCTTGGCCTGATCCAGCAGGGCTCTTCTTATATTCACTTTTCTGTCTTGTCACCTGTGCCTTTCTGAGCATGTACAGCAAGAGATTTTGCTTCCCTTCAAAACAAGCCTGTGGGTTCTAAGGTGTGGGAGGGTCAGGAGAGGTGAGAGCATATGAGGAAGAGGAGCCAGCAGTGGGCAGGAGGTGAAATGGGACTGCAAAACCAAGTGAGGCCCTGGAAATAAGTCCCTAAGGGAAGCCTCCAAAGCAGACGCCAGCAGCAGCAGCAGCAGCAGCAGCAGCGCCTTTGAGGAGAAACTCCCAAAACAAAGCTCAGCAGAAGTGCTTGCCTGCTTCAATATTTAATAATTTCCCAGCACCCATCAATCTGAAGAACGGCTTGGATACTGGAAGGGGATGCAGCTTGCTTCAGAATTCTCTGAGAGCCCATCCCTGGCTTGGCTCCAGCCTCCTGGACCATCCCACGCACCTCTTAAGTTCTGATGGGGGAGACTCTTCTCTGCATCTTGAGGCTGAGGCAACAGTGGTAGGGCCTTCTCTGTGCAATTCCCTGAACTGGACAATCCCCTTACCCAGGAGGCCTGTTTGCCCTATTAGTCAGTCTGTCTTCTACCACCAAGTAAAGACCTTCCTTTCTGGACATGCTTCTAATTTGCCCAGTTAGGGTTTCAACAGCTGACCCCTGCCATTTTTAGTTGTTGCTTTTAATCTGCTATGGCATCTCTTATTCTTGTTTAATTTATTTTTGTTTGGTATCATTTTGGTGCTAGGCACAGTTCTTTTTATTGTCTCAGGCTTCTGAATCCTCCATACACTTTTATGTTGCCTGGTGTTTGCTTTACTTCTGCTGACTTTTTATACTGCTTTTTTGTCCTGCCATGTTTTAATTTGTTCTATTGTCCTTTTAATTTTACATAAGCTGCCACACCAACCAGATGAAGGGGCAGGGCATAAATCAAATAATAATAATATGAATAAATAATATTCATTAAAAATAGCAACCATCCTGGGTGCTATTTTTAAAAACAGTGGAAGGGTGGATATAAATGCCCTTAAATAAATCCCCTCTCCACTTTACCTTCATTGGAGCTTTTGTGCACCCCTCTAGGAACGTAAAAGAGCCCTGAAACTGAATCAGGTCATAGGCCCAGCATTCTGTTTGCGGTCACCCACCAGCTGCCTCCAGGAAGCCCACAAGTAGGGCCTGAGTGCAAATTCCCTCTCAGCGTTCAGAGCCATATGGCCTCCAACCCTGGAGGCAACATGCAGCCACCAAGAGCCTGCAGCTCCAGCGCTGACACTGTAGGCGCAGATGTACCATGGCTGTTAAGAGTCCTTCTATTTGTTATCCACTCCTGTAAAGCAACACTGCTAATGAAATCAGTCGTCAGATTGATCTGCCCTTGGGAGAGGTCACCATCTCCCAAACAGCAGCATTTATTAGTGTTACAGTAGAGACTCCCATAAGAATAGATGCAGTATCTTAGGAATTAACTGAAACTACTGATCTGCGTATAAAACGTAACTGAGGCCTACAGCCTCTAACTACAGTCAGCCAGCTTAACAGCCACAGCTAACAACCAGGAGTTCTTCTTCCCACCCTGCCTCTGCACCCCTCTTGCAACTACGAACTCTTCGTTCGCCACGGTCTATTTCACGCACTTGGCCACAATTAGGAGGTCAGTTTGGGCTGCCCTCAGGTACCTGGATGGCTTCCTTTGTGGAAGATAAATCCTCATAGAGGCCCATGTCTTCTATCGAAACCTGAAAGGTATCACAAGAAACAGAAGCACAGCTGAGCGCAGGGTAACAGGGAACGGGGATGGGGGAAGGTTAGTATGTGCGTGGGCTCAGCACCAGAACTAGTTTCCAATGGTTCCGAGGTTGATCTGTGGGACAGATACAAGGTGCCTCCCTTACCCTGCAGAAAGGCCATGACCATCTCTTGCACATCTAGAATATAAGAAGCAGATTCCAGGTAGGCAACAGAGTCCTGGAAACACTCTCTTTAGAGCAGGGGTGAGAAACTAGTTTTAGGCCTCTACAGGCCGGATGACATCCGTGGCTGTGGCCACACCCCACTGATGGCAGGGCGGAGCCAACCCACTGATGTCACCCACCCATTTTGCCTTTTGCCATGCTGGGAGAGGCACAGATTCAGCCGACATCGTGAGTCCCCGATCACAGCTCTCCAAGCCACTGCTTTGTCTGCAGACCAACTTTACCTGCCCTGCATCTTCCCCCACTGAGGATGATGCAGTGTGGGCAAGGCACTTTGCACACCATTCCCCCTCCAAACTGGGAAAGGGAGCAGCACGCTAAGTAAGGGGGATGCCCTTGTTATCTCCTATCTGTGAATGGAGGTAACACGGGATTCTGCTCTCTGTGCCTGGGAGCTTCCAGGCCAGGGGTGGGGCTTGGTGAGGGATGTAGGCGGGCTAGCAGAGGGAGCCCAGCCTCCACAGGCCGGATGGGGAACCTCCACAGACCGACGCTCCCCACCGCTGCTTTAGAGATTGTGCCCTGAGAAAGAAAGAAGCCCCTTCACTGACCTTGAGATCAGCCAGCCGGGTTTTGGCCAGAGTGATGTACTCCAGAAGGAAGGGGCGGTATTTGGTGGGCACGAATGGTGGATGCATGATGTGGACCTAGAGAGAGTTCAAAGCCAGGTGAAGGCACTGCCACAGCCCATTCGTTTCCCAGCCAGCCTGGCTTCCCAAGGCATGTGCGTGCAGCAGGTTCTCCAAGCTGCAAAGCAGGGCCGGGAGCTCAGCGAGCCTTGCTGGAAGAGCTGTTCAGTGATGGAAAGGCCACTTTCTCTCCACTGTGAACGCAGGAAGCTGGCCTTGCACCTCAGCTTCTCCCTTTCCGAGGTGTGGGCTGCTGAGAGCCGAGGGCAGAAGGACTGCCAGCGCTTCTGCAAGGGAAGCCTGGATTCCTGCACTGAGCAGGGGGTTGGACTCAATGGTCTCATAGGCCCCTTTCAACCCTACTATTCTGTGATTCTATGAAGCCATTTTCCCAGGACTTGCCAGAGGGAAGCTCCACAGCACAGCGTTACTTAATTAATCCATTCCATTTCTATACTGCCCAGCAGCCAAAACTCTCTGGGCAGTTCAAAGTAATACAAAACCTTTAATATTTCAAACAGTTTGAAACAGTTAAATTAACAATAAAACTACCACGACCCATCGAGACCAACTGTGCACCAGCTGTCCAACAGCATGGCATTTTTGTATAAAAAATGTGCTGAACAAGGAGCTCCAGACCACTTCACATTTCCAAGAAGTTCAAGCAGCTGTCAAGAGAAGCGGCTGTTGGAAGGGCGGGGTGATCCAGGGGATGTCTCACCTTCAAGTACTGCGGGGCTTCGAAGGGCACCAGCTCCGACAGGAACTTGAAGAGGAACACCAAGGCTTTCTTGCTGCTGCTGTGCAAGCCACTGGCACTCCCAAAGGCATCCTGGAAAGAGGCAGCGAAGCATGATGCGCAGAACCCCATCAGGCCAGCAAACACCTTTCCTGCCCCAGTGCTGCTGTGGAACATTCAGAGCGTGTGCTTGTGATCCACCACAGCAAAACCAGTTCCAGCCCAAAGGCTGAATTCCATTTTGGAGAAGCTCTCGGGGGCTGCGTTCCAGTGGTGGGCGGGCCAAAGCCCAAAGGGGCAGGGGCAAAATATCAAAAACACCAGCACATTTGGGCTCCAAGCTCTTGCTGCCAGTCGCTGGCCCATAGGAGTGGCATTTCAGCTGTTCAGGAAGGGGTGGGGGGAGATGCACAAGAGCTGGGAAAACACCCAACAAGTTGCAGTTGTGGGGAAAGGGGGCGGAGCCAGGGAAAGGGGCTTGGCCACGTGGGGAAACCCGGAGGAACTGATTGGGGCCCCAGCTGGGCCGGATTTGGCCCGCAGACATGAGGCTCCACACTCCTGATGTGCCTGAATAATGATGCCACATTCCAGCTTTGGTTTTGCAGCTTTCTGTTCTACTCTATTTCTGCTCCAAATCCAGTCCAGCCAAGCGTGAAGCACAGAAGTCTGCCTACCCTCGCGGGCCCCCAGGCTTGTCACTTACACAACACGTTTCTTGGAAAGCCTCCATTTGCTCTTACCTTAAACCATTCTGAGTAAGGCATGAATACAGCAGGCCCCTCCAGGGCTGCCTGGCGGACTATTAAGAACGCGGTGATCATATTTTCCAAATCATAATTCTCAAAGGCTTTTGTCAACAGATGGCCTAGGAGGTCTGGAAGAGGCACAGGAAAATCACCAACCCATTACATATCTGTGGAACAACTTGGATCTACGAGCCTGTATTCAAAGATCAAACTGCAGCCAAACACGGTTTGGAATATTCCTATATTAGGCAATTATTTGTCATAAAGGTGTTGAGGAAACTGCCACAGGCATTTACACAAAATGTAAATTCAAGAAATAACTTTGCATCTTCTCTGAAAGGCAGCCTAAAAATCATTTAAAATAAAATCAGTAATTTCAGAACCTTTTTTTGCTATGGGGCGAGGAGGGAGGAGTGTGAGGTGGCAGAACAGTGCGGAATAGATGTTCTTAACCCTTCCTGCAAGGCGGTCAGGGTAACATGCCCAGGGTGGCTAGGCTGAGAGATAATGACTGGTCCACCGTCATCCAATGAGCCTCAGGGCCAAGGGAGATTTGGGCCCAGGTCTCCTCTGCCCTGGTCTGACCTCTGGCCAGTGGTCAACATCAGGGGACCTCTACTGTGTTCCTCTGCCAATTGAAGTCTGGCGGGTGGGTACAAGGGCCAGGGCCTTTTGAGTTGTGGAGTCCTCGTCAAACACCGTTATTCTGAGTGCTTGGCTGCCTGGCAAAGACGCTGCTCTTTTCTGATTACTGACTCTTGCTGCTGCTACGATGTGGGGAAGTTTCTTTTTGCTGTTGACTTCTGTTGTATTTATTGTTAGTGTGTTATTGCTTCTCAGTTAAAGTTTATTTATTTATTTTTATGTTTTTCACCGTTAGCTGCTTTGGGCTAGTTTTCAAATGAAAAGTGGGATTTTAACAAAAAAAGGAAATAAGCATAATGACTTCAAAACCACCTCCAGCGTTTTCCAAAAAGAAATTGTATTACAACTCCAGTGTTACACTGCCACAGATCTTTAGATATTAATGCACATGCTTGAGCATGAACCCCTACCTTTCAAAGGGAATGGAAGAAGCGTCTCTCTGTAGAATGGGACCCAACACAGTATCTGAGGCATAAACCAAACTCCACAACCGCCCCCCCCCCCCCGGCCACTTTATGGCAATTTAAATACCTTCTGCATAAAGATCCCTAATTGAATTAATGGTGCAATCCTATGCAAGTTTATATGGTCCTACAATTCCCAGCATGGCTGGCTGTGGGATGCTGAGAATTGTAAGACATTGTCCCATCTAAACATGCACAGAATTGTGCCCTAAAATTTTCAAAAGACTGCAGACATTTAGCAATAGTATCATATTCAAACCAGGGACATTTCACAGAAAGGTCAATATTCTTTGTGAATATTTCTAGAATGCTGAGCTAGCAACCTTAAGCACCACATGCCACTGGCTATTTTCCTCCATGCCCCCATCGGCTCCAGCCTTTAGAAAGCAAGGAACAGCAATATCTACAGCTAGGCCATTTTCTCCAAATTCCATCTGTACCTTTAACCAATGGTTCTGCTTCAGAATGACAGACTAACAGCGTGGAAACACAGGAAAGGACATGATGCCAGTTCACTTCACTTGTCTCCAGGACCTGCTGCAAGTGATGGATCAGGTCCTCTGCTCTGAACACCACAAACAGCTAGAAAGAAAGAACAGGGAAGTCCTTTTGGAATCCATGGAAGTTTGAAAAAATCACCCAAGAAGGTTCTCATGGATTGCTCCTGGACATCCTGGGAGGGGCCATGGCTCAGTGATGGAGCCCCGGCTTCGCATGCAGAAGGTCCCAGGTTCGATCCCCAGCAGCATCTCCAGGTAGGGCTGGAAAAACTCCTGCTTGAAACCTTGGAGAATTGCTGCTGCCAGGCAGTGTCGACAGCACTGGGCTAGATGGGCCAATGGCCTGACTCAGTATAAGGCGGCTTCCAATGCTCCTAAATAGAAGTCCCTTCCGTCAAATTGAATGGTGTGGGGGGAGAAAGGGAATCACAAAGTTTGCATATCCAGTAGATGCCAACTTTCATATTCAGTGCTTGCCCTCCAAGCAAAGGCGACTTTTCCCCCTCCTCCCCACTATTTACTTCCACAAGAGCATAATGAAACCTTCAAACAGAAGGTTTCCCTCCCTGGCTTTTAATTAAAAAAACAAAAAACAAAGACTAATGCCCTGGATACATCCTTACTTTCCTTTTACTTCCATTTTTTACACACGTGTGCGCACGCACACGCACCCAGTTTTGCAAGCGTCTTGGCACAAGCATAATCTTACTGATGCATGATTTGAATCCCTTCTCTCCGGTGCCTAATCTTCAGTTCCTCAGAGCCAGTTTCAATTTTGTTATAATTGAAACTTGCTATTTCTAAGCAGCCCAGATGATGTAACAGGGACTGTGACACAAAAGCCAAAAACTGCAATTCCAGTAGTTAAGTGATTTTAAAGAGGACAAGCTGTAAATGAAGAAAAATGAAGGCCTGTGCTAAAAGGTGAGGCTCATACATAATACTAACCCACAGTTTATTTAACCCATGGGTTGTTGCATTCCAGGTTGCTGTGATGTGCAAACCCAGTCACACTAACAAACCATAGTTTATTAACCACAAACAACCCAGAAAGAGAACATATGGGTTGTTGTTGGGTTGTGAACTCTGGGTTGTTTAAACCATCAGATGTTATGTTTGAACCCAGAATTGTGGGTTGTTCACAGGTTGTTTCACCAGCCTAGAGAGGTGGCGGGCAAGAGCACTTAAAAAAACCCCAGCCACTCTGCATGCCAGTAGTACAGCACCGCAAAGGGATTTGGGATATAGGGAGGGAACGGGCAAAGGAGGAGGGTAACAAACAACATGGGATTGAGAAAGTAAACCATGGCTTGTTCAATTGTCTGCCAGACCCTGGGTAAAGCAACAAACCATGGGATAACCATGGGTTAAATAAACCATGGGTTAACGTTATGTGCGAACCAGGTTAAAGTGTTCCTGTTCCAATCCCCCAAGGAAGACATACTTTGCGGTACAGCATGGTGAGCACCGAACTGGTTCTTGCAAAACTCCATTCTCTCTGCAGATTGATGGCATCAGAAACTGTGTTCAGAGAAGACAGGATGGGGGGAAAGCTAACTTCACAGAACAGTAAGCGCAATGCTGCAGAAGAATAAAAATATCAACGCTCCCTTTGCTTTTGCATCCCCAAATACGTCAGTCAGTTATTTCTGGCAGCTCCCCAAGCTGTAACCCCAGGACCTCCCTTGCATAGGCTGCTCACTGAAGACCTAAGTCAATGAGTGAAAAACTAGGAGTTTGCAGTGAAGGAGAGTCCATGTGTCTGTATGGCAATGCAGTGTTGCCAGCCAGGTATTCTCGCTGGGGGATTATGAGAACTGCAATCCAACACATCTGCAGGGCACCAGGTTGGGGAAGGCTGACATGAGATGAGTGGAAAACCAAGTTCTTTGTGTGGAGTGTCACGATCAGGCTTGTGAATTAGCACTGCAGGGGATCCCTGAATTCCACCATCTTCCAGGGGAGCCAGGAGAGCATGGCCTCCCTGTTTCACAGCCAGCTAGTCTACCTGAGCAATTGTGCTCACTATTAATAACAAAAGATTAATGTGTATTTTGCTTTTGTCACTCGGTTTACAAGCGTATTTAGCTGAAAACATATTAATAAATGTCTAAAATAAAGAGGCTGAGAAGCAGGACTGAGAATCTTCAGGCCTGCAGACACCAGCTGCCCATCTTCCAGCTATCCGCGTGGGCCCCACTCCTTCCTGCCCCTGCTTTCACTCCCTTGGTCTGGCCTTAGATCAGGAGCTGAGAACCTCATGCCCTTCGGGGTTTGACAGATGGCCACACCCCCTTCCCCCAGCCCCACCCTCTTTCCCCCAACCATTGATCATTGGGTGGTTTCCTGGCTTTTGTGGTTTCCCTCCCATTCTGAAAGGTTGAAATGCCCACCCCCCAAGGCTGAGTTACTGGCAGGAAGAGCGTTAAGCTAAAACAGACAGGTGTTTTTGGGCCTGCCCCCTTTGCCCCACCCTCCACTGGAACATGGCACCCAAGAGCTCATCCCAAGCTGAACTCAGCCGTTGGGTGGAAAACATCTCCTCTCCTCAGGCCCATCTCTGAATGCTACATCAAACAGGGCTGGCGTTTCGGGGGCCATGCCGGGGCTGCTGAGCCACAGGGGGAGCCTCTTCGGTGGCTGCCCACCGCACTCCAGGGAGGGAACAGCCAGCCCTCCAGAAACCCCCACTTAGTCCCTCTGAAGGCCTGTGAGGGTTCATATCTGGCATAAGGAATTCATCCCTCATCCCTGGAGTCCTCCTACCTTTTAACTGGGGGTTGTAGGTCAGAACCTGGGTCAAGGTGTGATTAAAGAACTGCTGCAAAGACTCAGGAGGAACGGTGCCTTGGGTTGCTGTCATGCTGAATACACGGAGCCTATAGGAAAGAACACGCGCTCAAGAACAATGACTCACAGCAGATGAATTACTGTTAATGGCTCCCATTTTCTCGCTAAATCGGCAGTCACCAGGAAGGCTGTCAAAATGTATGTAAATATTTACCATTTATTTTAGCTACATTTGCAGGAGGAAAAATACACTGATTTTTTTTTGTTGAAAGTAAGGAATTACACCAGCGCAAAGAACATTGCTGAGGGATGCACCTCAGAAGGGAAAACTGACACTCAGGAAAAATACTTATCAGCTCGCAAGAACTGGACTGACTGGGGCTAGAGAGATCTCGGGAGAAAGAGCAGGTGACAACTGCAGCTTGCAGTCTGGACAGTAAAGCTTGCATAGGAAGCTCAAGATTAAAAAAAATAAACAGCTACAACTGCTGTAAAAATCCTGTTAATGTAAAAAAAAAAACACATTGTTTAGGGTTTCCTATTCAAATGCTACTGAAGCTGAACATTGGCCAGAAGAACATACCATGCATATCTCAGAATTAAGTGTGCACAGGATTACAGCCATAGGCATTATGATACTGCCTCAAAATAGTGCCTCATCTAGTTCAATTCTCTATTTCCATCACAAGCAGGGCAAGATGGAGGTGGCTCCTGCTTTCTGTCTCCAACATGGGACAGCTGGAAATATACTCCCACTTTAAATAAAAGAACGGAAGCTCAATGTAATTTTGCTAAATACAAAAATATACATCTAGCATATCAATATTCAAAATTATAAATCACATTATGTAACAGAACAATATAAGATTATACACCATTAAGACTGCTTGATACGAAGTTTAAGACACTGTTACTTTTCACAGTTGTGCCATCACAGATTCCTGAAATATAAATGCATCACTGATCTCCAAATGGCGATCAGTGTTCTTTGATAAGCAGTTAATTTAACTGATTTGATTAAATCCAAGACTTTAAAAAACTTGTTTTCTTTAGCATTCCCAGAGTTTAAGATAAATGCTTCTAGCAGCAAGTAAACATAAGAGTGGATTATATTTATAGGTGTAATAGGGACATAGCTGTGGGTCTACAGAGAGCTGCTGGTGGAAATTGAGCTTCCATTCTTAGGAAACATATCGCACCACACACTACCTCTGATCTGCATATATCTTCAGGGTAAGAAGGAAACACAAGTTGGAAGAAATATTCCATTAAACAGGGGTGGGGGACCTCTTTCAGCCTGAAGGTTGAGTTCCATTTCAGAGAAGCTCTTGGGGACGGCACTCCAGTGGTGGGCAGAGCCAAAGGCAAAAGGGGAAGGGCTAAAATGTCAGAGTATTTTAGCATAAAACTCCTACTGCCAGTAATTTAGCCTCAGGGGAGGTATTTCAACCTTTTAGAATGGGGGGGGGCTGCACCAAAGCCAGAAGCCACCAAAGGCTTGGTGGTCGGGGGGAGAGGAGATGGAGCCAGGGGAAGGGGGCATGGCCCTCTGGAGAATCCATGAGGTCTGCATCTGGCCCCTGGGCCTGAGGTTCCACACCCCTGCATTAAAGTGTCTGCTCGCTTAGTTAAGAAGTGCTCCCCACAGCATTTCACTGCTCTCAGAATCATGCTCACTAGACACACCTTTGCAAAGCCTCTAGAAAGGGGCAGATCCTTACCAGCTTTTCACTGCCTTCAGTGCAGAGTCCTCCTCTCCTTTCTCCTTAGCTACAGCATCAAGCACCCCTAAATAGAAACAAAAACAAAGCTCCCTGAGCAGGCAAAAGAGAGCTAGAAAGAATCATGTTGAACAAACACGGAAGAAGCCACTTGGGCACACGCGTACAAAAGCAGAAGATGGTGCACATCCTTTAAGACTTCCTTCCCTAATCTGATGCCCTCCAGACTGGGGATTGTGTTGGACTGCAACTCCCAGCATCCTCCAGCCAGGGAAAAGGAAAAGTTCTTCAAACGCTGAAGCTACTATGAACACTTTCTTAAGAAGCAGAGAACTGGAAACAATTAACCCTGACCTTGAACCACTTTCCAAGGTTTGCCATGTGCAGCTTTAGTTCTGAAAGACTGCCCTAATATTATGCAGCAGTAATTGGGGCACAATCCACCAGGAAGGCTCATCTCACAAGTACCACTGAAATGAATGTCAGCTGCACATGAGTGAGCACAGTAGTAGGTAGCACTGCGGGCTTTCTGGAAGCTTTTCCTATGGAAATTAGGCTAATTTCCATATGGAAATTTGCATCAGAATATTTTCAGTCTGCACCAGAAATTTTTTTTGTGCCTAGAGAGTGATCTAATTTAGCATGTTTATTTTACTTGTATTTACAGAGCACTCCTACCTGCCCCTGCAGGGAGAGTCTGGGAATCATGGGATATTTTGGTTTCCTGGCTCCAAGACTGGAGAAAGGGCCACAAGCTCAGAGCCAGGAAACCACACTCCCCCCGCTCCCCCTTTCAGCCAGTGGGGACAAAGCCATGCTGGCTGCTGTTACAAGCTCACACAAGTGAGCTCCTAGGAGTGTTCCCAGGGGCAGGAAGGGGAGGAGACCGGGGACGTGGGGCTATGAGGAATCCCCAGCTGCCCCCAGCCTCCTTCCCTTCCCCTCCTCAAAGCCTCCGCCAGGCGGGCAAAATCGCCCATCTCGTCGGAACGTGACGCGGGAGGTGCCTCCTGCTCTGCACTGGATACTTGGAAGCCTCCGAGTTCGGAGGCCTCCGAGTACCCATGGCGCATCCCATAGGATCACACCCTTAGTAAACAGCAAAGCTAAAAAGAGTAACCCATGTTAACTTGTTGTCCCAGTACACCACAAGTATTTGACCAGACATATCGGAGTAGGAAAATTAAAGCACACTTAATGTGATTTAATGTTCTCTTATGTAAACGTTTTTATTGGAATACTTGTAAAATTGTAAAGGCAATGTCATGTACTTCCCTTACATTGTTTATTTTTTCTTACATCTAAAATTACTTATAACTCTTTCCACACTAATAACAACAATTTTTAGCAACCCAAGGAACTGTGCAGGATATGTTGACTACTACTCATCTACAAGCTTGAAGTTGCAAGCATGTCTAATATTATATTTACAGTCGGCGGCCATTCATTGTTATGAATGAACTTATGAAATGGAAACTTTTCTGTGGATAAATAAAGCACTAGAAAAATTTCTGCCCCACATCTCTGGTAGTGGGTGACAAAGGTTACTGGCTTCAGAATAAAAACACGGTGACCTGGAGCCGGAAAATTTGCAAGACCAATCCGGCCCCTACTGTGTCATCCTGAGACTGATACACAGCATGCTGGCAACTATCCAACGCCAAAAAAAAAAAAACCAACCGGGGGTGGGGCGGGGTACACATTTTAGATGTGCTATTGCAATTCAGAGATGTGCAATTTGTAGGTTTTAATTTCATTGACTCCGGCTCATGACATATTAAAAATACATTGGTGCCATCGACAAGGCACCAAGACACCACATAAAAGGGTCCAAGCAACTCAAGTTTCAGGTTATAGCTCTTTATCATTAATGATCCCCACCCTACACATGGAGAGGTAGTTGAAAAGCTAATTATGTACTCAGCACGTGAACAAACCCCCGCAGAAGAGAGAAGTATCTGTACTAAAGTGTAATTATAATTAGATCCCAATGCAATTTATTTCTATAACCACCACTTACATGCCAGCATTTTCTCCAGTACAGCACAGGAGGTCTGTAAAACACACACACACACACACACACACACAATACAATTAGTTTTTCAGCAGATCTGTTCAAGTGACTGAAACTCTTAGCTGCTCTGCCAATTTTTAACTTAAAAAGAAATGTATTTGTCAGTTAAATAAAATAAGGACATAGATTCACTAATTTAAAAAGGTAAAGAGAAAGGCACTTATGGACCCTTATAACCCAAGAAAAAGACGAGGAAGCAAGCACAGGCATTTAAGGGAAAATACATGACCCTTGGAGAGCCAGTGTGGTTTAGTGGTTAGAGTGATGGCCTGGGACTTGGGAGATCCAGGTTCTAGTCCCCACTTGGCTATGAAGCTCACTTGATGACTTTGGGCCAATCGCTGACTCTCAGCATCTCCTACCTCAGAGGGTTCTTGTGAGGATAAAATGGAGAGGAGGAGGACTGGGTAAGTTGCCTTGGGTTCTTTGCAAAAGGAAAAAAAGGTGGGATATAAATGTAATACTAAAGAAATAAATCTTGCATTTACACCACCCTGAGGCCAGTTTCTCGAGACTATGAGAGTTTTCAGAAAGATTCCTCAAATTCACTGATGACTCAGAATTGATTAATTGCTTGCAGTCTGTGGGCAAGACAAGGAACACTTTGAGCCTTTGATAGGTTTGCTATTTCCAGATATGGTTTTAATGTATGTTTCTGAACTTGCTTCAACATTTTTTTAAATAGTAAGCGATATAAAGGTTTTACGTAAATAAATTTATTTATTATTGATTATTAAATTTATATCCCACCTTTTTTCCTCTTGCAAGGAACCCAAGGCGGCTTACATGGTCTTCTGCCTGTCCTTTTTATCCTCACAACAACCCTGTGAGGTAGGGTAGGCTGAGAGTCACTGACTGGCCCAAAGTCACCCAGTGAGTTTTGTGGCTGAGTGGGGACTAGAACCTGGAACTCCAGAGTCCCAGTTCAACACTCTAATGATGACACCACAGTGGCTCTCGAGAACAAACGGACACACAGCTGCCTTATAGGGAGGCTATGGGGGGGGGGAGGGGAGGTTGGCTATCTTTCTGCTGTCCTTCTGGGGCAGGCAAAGACCTTCATATTCAAGGAGGTGCTTGGCGTGTAAACGGGTTTGTTGGGTTGGGTGTTTTTTCATTCTGTTATTGTTGCATTTTTAATTAAACTTTTAATGACTTCATTTTATTACTGTTTTACTCAAATGTTTATTTATCTGTGGCTGTAAGCTGCCTTGAGTGCCATTTTCTTGGTAGAAAGGTGGGGTACAAATCAAATAAAGAGTGAGAACATTGGTCCATCTAGCTGCAGCTCTCCAGGGCTTCAGGCGGGGTTCCTTTTCCCTGCCCTATCTGATGATGCTGGAGATGGAACCAATCTCTTCCTGCACGGACTCCGGCTTGTTTTGTTCATTTCTACAGGGCTATAAAAACTGTTTTATTAGAAGCCACCATAGCGAGCAACTCTATGCCGTTCTTACTTCAGAGGTCTTCTGCAATTCCAGCTTCTTTTCCAGCTCAAATGTTTTTTGAAATCCATTACGAAGGAACACAATCATGAAGTCTACAAATCAAGAGCAAAGCCACTGTCAACATTCCCCTACACCAGCTGGAACACATAAGGGAAGTTGGATAATGGGAAAGAAGGATGGAAGGCAGGCAGGCATTAAGTGCTGCCTGGATGCCCCTTCTGTACTGAATGAGGGTCACCTCTGATTTAGTGAACCTCAATCCATGAAAAACGAAAGCAGCACTGAACTGCTAAGAGAATAATCAGCAGAAGATGGATTGTCTCAATGCTCACAATTACTCTAAGGTGTATCAGGAGCCAGGATGAAGGGGCTGGTCTCCCTGCCAGCAAGGGCCTGGCTTAATGCTAGCAGTTGTGCCACTGCTGACTGGGGATTACAGTAAGACACACCGGTGTTCGCTAGCACAAACTGAAGATGCTTAGGCTGAGGAAGGCAGCTTAAGGCAAGGAGAGAGAGGCCGTTCCCTTGGCACAGCAGATGTGGCACCTATCAGAATATTCTGGACTAGGGACTGATTTGATCAGAGAGGGGTTATCAGCAACACCCAGCCAATTAGAAGTCTGTGAGGGGAGGAAATCAAGGCCTGGATTATCCTGCAAAATGACCGTGTCAGGCAATGTTCAGTGCTGGCAAGCCTTCGTAGACGTGCCAACCAGCCACAGCGCTGCCTTCAGGCACAAAGGATGGTGGCGCTGGTCTCCTCAGGAGCCAACATCTGCCAGGGCCCACAGTATCTGCTGCTTTCACAGTCAGAGCTTGCCTCTAAGAAGCCTGCACCCCAGGGTCTCTGTGTCCAGGGAAGGATCTTCCGTCTGATGGCACAGAAGACGAAGGCTGCTGCACAACCAGTCCACCAACGCAGAGGCATCTGGATTGCTGAGAAGATACAACAACAGCCACCGCAGCTTGCATCATTTGCTCTTTTCCAGGGGGCGGCTCCCCCCGCCCCCCAACATTCAGCTAGACATCTGCTCTTAAACAGGGCACCAATATTTTGCAGTTCGTTCTCAGCCTGGGAGTTAAATTAGGCACATCGGGAGCTGCCTCATATCAAGTCAGACCACTGGTCTACCTAGTCCAGAATTTTCTATATGGACTAGCAGCAGCTTTCCAGGGTTTCAGACAGTTGACTTTCTCAGCACTGCCGGAGGATGCTGGGAACTGAACCTGGGGCTTTCTGCATGCAGGTGCCCAACCAGCGAGCCATGGCCCTTCCCTTTGAAGGAACACCAGCTTTTTAAAAAGCTAAACACGTGGTAAACCAACACACACACGTTTATTGGATTTTAGGTCCGATACTTTAACCCAGGTATTGGCCCTCTAGATGTGGTTGGACTCCCAACTCCTATCAGCCTCAGCAAGCATGGCCAATGGCCAGGGAAGATGGGAGTTATAGTCCAACAGCATCTGAGACTCACTGGATCTCCACCCCTGCCTTAACCACTCAGGCACTCTACTTGCTCATTTCGGAATCCTGTCCAATGAGAATGCCCCCAGACAAAGTCCTCTTTCTTGGGGGAGATCAAGCCACTTTCGGATCTTCATTTAAAGGCTGCCCAGTTATTTTAAAGGAGGGAGCAATGCTAATGACTTCAGCCCTTGCTTATTATCTGAACATAGGGAGTTGCTGCTTTATACCGAGTCAGCCCCTGGCTGGCAGCATATCAGGATGCGAGCCCTCCCACCCTGTAGTCACCAAACAAAGAGATCTCCAAGTCAGTAGGCTTTATTATGCAGAAGCTGTCAGTCTTTCAGCAATTCAGATCCTAAGTTCTTTGACTAAGCTGCCCGGAATCTTACTTCAAGATCTCTACCATAGGATAGAAAGTTCTTGCAAATCTAACTTTACACAATCAGCACAGAACTTGAAAGGCTTTCTCAGTCCCTCCCTCAGAGAAGATCTTCCCCTAAAGACTATCAGTGATGGGCTGACCGGGTAGCTGCCTTAATTCCTTCATCTGCTCTTAGATCAACATCTGGCCTGTGCATCTGCCACGCTCTCCCCCTCCCCTTCTGCAAGTTGCTGAATTCCTTCCGAAGGAGAAGTGGTATCTATGCCTGGTTCTAACTGATTAGCGTGCCCTTGAGAAGATTCTCCTCTGTCTCCTGGAGCCCTTTGAGACATTTCCTCTCCCCGCACCCCCAGCCCACCTCATCTTCTGACTCTGATTCCATGGTCTCTGCAGGGAGTCCGGGCTCAATCCTGACACAACAGTTCTCCAAGATCTCAGACAAAGGCTCTTTGTCAGCCCTCTAGGCAGAGATCCTGACACTAGGGCCTTGCGCAAGCAAAGCACATGCTCCAAGCGCACAGCACTCAGGGACAGCAGGCAATGTTGACATCCGAACTCGTGCCTCCACAGAGACTAGGGTGCCTCCTGTACCACAGACCAGGCCTCCCCAACCTGGTGTGCTCCAGATGTGTTAGACTGCAACTCCTACCATTCCTGGCCAACATGGATCTGGATGGCATCAGGTTGGGGAAGGCTCCCACAGACCATTTGGCCAAAGACTCCAGTGCTGTTTGGCCATGCTGCCAAAGCATCCTGGCTATATTTCATTGTCCTCTATAATGCACTGCAGGTTCTTGGCTCTTAGAGCAGCTCTCTGCCGAAGGTCACTGCAAATCTTGCTTAGCACGCTATGCACAGCACACACACCCTTGTCAAGTGCATCTTGTCAAGCCTCTACTTACTTCTCCAGCAGTTCTTCCAAGCTAACAATGTTCTCTCTGTGCAGGTGCCATGCAACCTCCAGGACAATTGGGTGCTGAGGGAAGGAAGGCTACAGTAAGACCACAGGACAAGCAAAGATGCGTGGCCAGCACCAACAGCCAAGCAACTCAATCCCTGCCAGAGACGCAGGGGCTGACTAGGCCTGGGGGCCCCACATCATGCTACAACTCACCTGCTCCCTCATGCTCAGCCAGCATGAAGACTGCTCTGAGCGAATGAGATAAGGTCGTAATACTATGAGGCAATCAACAGCATAGTAACGCAGACCACTGCCTTAGATCATCAGAACATTCTTCAGAAGTATTAGGACGTGTATCAAAAGCCAAGTGGGATTGATTGACTGACTGTCTTTCTGTGCTGCCTTTCTGAAGCCAACCAAGGCAGTTTACAAAAGGTTCAGAAAACAAAAAGATCACAAAAGATTAAAACCTTAAAAACCCAAGTCAAAAAGAAGTGTCTTGACTGGCTTCCTGGATGTAGAGGGTTTGGAGGCAACACAAGAGAAAGGCCCTTTCCCACATGCCTGACAAGCAGCCTCCGTAAGTGAGGGTGGCTTCGAAAGGGCCTCTCCTGCTGATCTTAGTAACAGAGCAGGTTCATACCATATAGGAGGTCCCTCAGATTTAGCACAATTCGGAAGGTTTCACAGGCCTGAACTCAGGAGTTTGCTACTGACTTACACTTAAATAAAAACATTTTCAGACATCAGAGGAAGAATCCAGGACTTCTCTGCAACTTTAAAGGTGCTTTTCAGCATTCATGCTTCAAGAGGAGTGACACTACAAACACGTAGCAATGTGATTAATGGTTCTCTAACGTATGCATATAGTCCCACCACCACCGCGCTTCTCTCTCTCTAGGAGCCCCACCCACCATCTTACCTGCATTTTCCATATTTCTTGAGCAAGCACCAAATGGCAGAAAGCATTGTGTGTTAACAAATCCTTCAAGGCCTGGAGCAAGCAAGACAGCTTTTTCTGTAATTGAACCAAAAAACGGTGCTGTAATTTGATTCAAGATTTTGTTTTTAGACAGTGAATCATCTGCCTTTTCAACAATCAGTCATTGAGTTCATTACATCTATATAAGACTACCCTCTGCAAAACCCCAAATGAAGGTCCTTTGGAGAGGAACCAGAAGGAAAGTTAATTTTGATTAAAACTAAAGGTATTTTTAGGCTAACTTTTAGGGCCAAGCCCTCACACAAGGCAGCTTACATTATATAAAGAAAGCTAACATGCTGCTAGAAAGAAAAGGAGCCATGAATTGTTTCCTCTTCATTATATTTGGATTAGGGACTTTCTGTTTTAACATACCAAAATGGCTCCCAAAATACACAAGTTTAAGATTAATCAATATTCTGGAAGGTAGTTTTTAAAATGTATGAGTTCAAGTAGACACTGACCTGGTTCACATGATCACTGGGGGTGAAACAATCTGCCTAATTACCCCTACCATGTCATCAAACCGGGGCAGCATGGCTTCTTGGAGGGGGAAACAACCCCCAACCCATGGCCTGTTGTTGGGTTATTTGAGGGTTATTTCCCCTCCAAGAAGCCATGCTGCCCGGGTTCGGACGGCACAACAAGTCTGCCTGGGCAGGTAATTAGGCAAATCACGCCCAGCACAAACTGAGGATTAAACACGCCCTGCACACACTGAGGATTAAATAAGGCACAGTGGCTTGTTTAAGCCTTGGTCATCAGTCTTCTCCGAAAAGAGGGTCTATGACCCCCCTGGCAAAGGCGAAGTCCAGGCTGAAGGGGCAGGATTGCAGCTTGAGATCGACAGGCATATGGTCAAGGAACACCTAATTAATGAGTTCAAATCTCCCAGGCCAGATGAACTGCACCCGAGAGTAATAAAGGAACTGGCAGGAGAACTCTCAGAACCGCAAAGATTTATCTTTGAGAAATCATGGAGGATGGGGGAAGTGCCAGATGACTGGAGGAGGGCTAATGTTGTCCCTATCTTCAAAAAAGGTAAAGAGGAGGAACCTGGGAACTACACACCAGTCAGTCTGACATCAATCCCTGGGAAAATTCTGGAACAGATGATAAAGCAATCCATCTGGAAGCACCTTGAAAACAATGCAGTGATTACTCCAAGCCAACATGGATTTGTCAAGAACAAGTCCTGCCAGACGAATCTGATGTCATTATTTGATCAAGTAACCTCCCCTGTGGACCGTGGGAATGCTGTAGGCATCATATACCTCGACTTCAGCAAAGCTTTTGACAAAGTGCCCCATGATATCCTGATGAGCAAACTAGCTCAAAGTGGGCTAGATGAAACAACGATCCAGTGGATCCACAGTTGGCTACAGAATCGGACTCAAAGAGCGCTTATCAATGGGACCTTCTCAAACTGGGGAGAGGTAACGAGTGGGGTACGGCAGGGCTCAGTCCTGGGCCCAGTGCTCTTCAACATTTTTATTAATGACTTGGAGGAGGAGGTGCAGGGAATGCTGATCAAATTTGCAGATGACACAAAATTGGGAGGGATAGCTAATACTTTGGAAGACAGAAACAAAATTCAAAGTGATCTGGATAGACTGGAGCGCTGGGCAGAAAACAACAGAATGACACTTAATAGGGATAAATGCCAAGTTCTGCACCTAGGAAAAAGAAACCAAATGCACAGTTACAAGATGGGGGGATAGGTGGCTCAACAAGACTACAAGCGAGAAGGACCTTGGAATTGTTGTCGATCACAAACTGAATATGAGCCAACAATGTGATGTGGCTGCAAAAAAGGCAAATGCTCTTTTGGGCTGCATTAATAGAAGCATAGCTTCCAAATCCCAGGAAGTACTAATTCCCCTCTACTCAGCACTGGTTAGGCCTCATCTAGAGTACTGTGTCCAGTTCTGGGCACCACACTTTAAGAAGGATGCAGACAAACTCGAGAGGGTTCAGAGGAGGGCAACAAAGATGATCAGAGACTGGAAACAAAGCCCTCTGAAGAGAGACTGAAAGAACTGGGCATGTTTAGCCTTGAGAAGAGAAGACTGAGGGGAGATATGATAGCGCTCTTCAAGTAATTGAAAGGTTGTCACAAAGAGGAAGGCCAGGATCTCTTCTTGATCATCCCAAAGTGCAGGACATGGAATAATGGGCTCAAGTTACAGGAAGCCAGATTCTGGCTGAACATCAGGAAAAACTTCCTGCCTGTTAGAGCAATAGGACAGTGGAACCCATTCCCTAGGGAGGCGGTGGGCTCTCCCACACTGGAGGCCTTCAAGACGAGGCTGGACAGTCACCTGTCAGGGATGCTCTGACTTGGATTCCTGCATTGAGCAGGGGGTTGGACTCGATGGCCTTGTAGGCCCCTTCCAACCCTACTAGTCTATGATTCTATCCTTACCAGCCCAATGTCTGCTGCAGTATCCTATGGTCTTTTTTGTTACTGTTACAAGGAAACCCATAATAGTATCATCTTGAAACGTAAATTTCATAGCTTTAATATAAAACCTGGAAGGAAAAGCCATAACCAAGGATGCGATCCTGTGCATATTTACCTGACTGAACACAGTGGGACTTGCCTTTGAGTAAACTTGCATAGGATTGTGCTGCATACTTCTTTTTCATAAAGTCTGGCGGAAGGAGCTAGTACTTCTGAGCCACAAGTCCCAGAGTCTTTGTTAGTTGTCTTCTATGATTACAATCCCCCTCCAAATTCTTATCTGGCTCAGATTAAAAAATGGGCTGGAAAAGAATCTGCAACATAACCCCTTCCCCACTTTGCCAACCCTCAAATCCCCAAACGACAGTATGCAAGGACAGGAGACATCCGCAGGGAAAGCCCTGGCAGGCAGGAGTCTTCAAAGTCTCCATAAGCTCGAGCTGCAAACAATTGCTTTTCCTGGTCAGGAAAACCCCTGCCTGCAAACATTTCAGTTACTGCTGGGGGCGGGGAGAGCACAGGCAGAAGCCCACCACATTGGAGACCCTTCAGACAGGAGGGTCCCCTGTGAGGGAGTGGGTACTTCCCCTCCACCAACAGTTTCCAGGGATGAAGACTCTTTAGCTCCCTGTCCCCTGTGGCAGCTTGCACCAGCCAAGAAAGTGGGGTTTAAACAGGGCTGGGGAATGTGTGGCCTTCCAGATTCTGTTGGGGACTGCAACTCCCATCAGCCCTCACCATTGGCTATGCTGGCTGAGGCTGATAGGAGGTGCAGTCCAACAACATTGGAGAAGGGGTCACACAGTTTCCACCACTGATTTAAAGAGAAGGGATGAGTGGCATGGAAGAAAGGGTCATGGCATTAAGGGCTTCACTGGGATGTGGCACATCTGGAGCAGTTCGGAAGTGAGCCAAGTTATTTCTGCAAGTTTTTTTCCAATCCTACTTGAGCAGGGAGAGGGAGAGCTCGCCCACCTATTCTAAGTACCAGATGATGGTTAGACATCTATAGGCCACAGAAACCTCACAAGCAGCTTGCAAAACTACCTGCAGTATCTACCACAATAAATGGAGTGTGATGGGCTAAGCGGTTTTCACTTCTTGATCACAGAGAAACTGACAGGTGTACCCCAAAGCCAAAATTCTTGGAGCAGACCCTCTGAGTGTGCACCCCACACACATCTTTAGTACCTCTAATCGCCATTTAACGTTCATGTAGAGAAAAACCCTAACCCTAACTCAGTCTTGACATGCATGAAAGCAACACCCTTTCCTCTTACTCTCTGCTCTGCATTCAGTAGCGCAGCTTGACCAGACTCTACAGAGATCTTCTCAATGTTGCTGGCAGCAGTTCGGGCTGATAAGATTCCTACGGGGACACCCAGCATGGAGGCTTGATCCTGCAAGGCTGACACTACAACATAAAAGCAGAGACAGATGTTTTAAAAAAAGGGGTTCTGAGTGTAAGATGGAGCCTAAGGGGCCGACTGTTCATGATGGCTTTATCCACTGTTGCACCCAGGCCTTAAAGACACTACCTGAATTTTCACCAGGAAACAGCAAATCAAGGATGGAGAATATATTTCTGGGATTGAGGACATATTTTGCTTTTAGAAGTTCCCAGGCTTAATTCCCAGTGTCTCCAGCTGAAAAGGCTCAGTCTGCAGGACTAGGGCTGCATGCAATAGGTTGTATCCGGAGTTACCTAATTTAAGTCCCATTCATTTCAATAGGTCTGCTCTACGTAAGACCAACATTGGATACGACTGCTAGGAATGATCACTGCCGCAAAACTCTGGAGAGGTGTTAATGACAGTTACTGTTGATAGTACCAGACTAAATGGACCATTTCTATCAATATTCTTATCTTGCTGAATAAACTGACCCACTAGCAAAACAGGTTCTTCTTCACTCACCAACAAATAGTTCTGGAACTGAAGCTTCGCTGTCAAGTGTGCCTGAACTATTGGAACATATTGGCTTGTTACATCCTGAACTCCCCACCTGTAAAAACAGAAAGAGAGAGAATTATCATCTTGCGTTTACTACACATGTATCAAATACTCTGGCCTTTGCCTGGCCTGTTCCAGATGCAGCATTTTGACAAGCCCTAAAACATTTGGGCATTGCTAACACAGCAAACATTTCACTGTCCAAGAAAGAAATGTAATGCTTCTGTGAAATGGAGATAGCCTCACAGAATCTCTGAAAAGATAGGGGAAATATTCTACAAACAGGCAGGAGGAAACACCTGGTTGAGATGTGAGCAACTCATTTATTTTTTATTCAAATATCTCTTTAGTAGTGCTGAAGTTGTTCATAAAAATTTAAGACAACAATCCTAACGCATTTACTAGGAAGTAAGCCCTACTGAGTTCATGCAACTTATTTCTGAGTAAACATGCTTTGGATTGCACTGCAAGTGAAGTGTGCTCCCTACAGAGATATTACCCTCTCCTCAATAGAAACACTCCATGGGTTGCATTCAATGTTTGTCTAATTTAAATCCCATTTATTTCAATAAGTCTATTCTAAGTAGGAGTAACATTGGATACAACCCCATATATTTATCTTTAGATGTCTGCTTTTAAGCCCAGTTCATCATTACCGGTCACCACAAATTAAAAAACTCAATCCTCAACTTCTGTATGGAAGCAAAGCTCCCTCCCTTACCTCCAGCAAAAGGTCACCCAAGTTCTGGTGGCAACTCAAAATACGCAGAGCGGCTTCCTGCAGCTTCTGTTCATTTTTATTTTTGCATTTCTGTTTCTTGGATCTTCCTGCTAGAAAAAAAGACACACACAAATATATTGGCCTAAGAAACCAAGCAACAAATTTTTGGTAATTGGACAAAGTTGGGTTGAGCTGTGTGCCTCCTAACTGCAACCTTATGGAGAATGGGAAAATATTTTCCAAAAGTCACTTTTAAATATTTACAGTGCAGTCGTAAAGATATTTATACAGAAGCAAGTCGCATTAGGTTCACTTGGATTTATTCAGGTAAGTGGGTATAGGACTGTAGCCTTAGTAGCCAGGCCTTGGAGAAAGTTGAGGAAAATGGCTGAATTCTGAACAGCCAACATCAGATTTTTAAAATCATGGGAGGCTTGGGATGTTTCTGCCCTGCCCTGGTGCATCCTCTACCTCAGGGGTGGGCATAAGGTAGATCATGATCCACCGGCAGATCTCTGGATTATTTGCAGTAGGTCAGCAAATCCAAATTGTTAATAGCAACAACAAAATTACTTTTCCCACCTACCTTAGGTTGCTGAAATAAAGAACACTTGGGGGTAATCAGCAATGGAGTTTTGTGTGACAAAAGTCACACAAGAGACAGTAAGCGCCACTTAGTTCTGGTTCTCGCAACAAATTCCTAGGCTCGCAATGTGCTCAGAGGGACCCCGATCTCAGGGTTCCCGTAAAAAAGCAAAGTACATCTGACAAGCCTGAAGTTTGCCCAGCCCTGGTCTACTTTGACTATTGCTGTCCAGGGTTTCTTACAGAGAAGGGTCTTTCCAATTACCAGACCCTTTTCAGTGGAGATGCCAGGCGGTTGTGAGGATAAAACAGAGAGGGGGAAGAGGACCACGTGAGTTGCCTTGGGTTCCTTGTAAGAGGAAAAAGGGGTGAGATGTAAATGTAACAATAACTACATTAAATAAAATTAATCCCAGGACCTTCCGCATGTGAAGTAGGTGCTCGGTAGACAATTCTCAGCTAGATGGACAAATAGTCTGACTTGGTGTAAGGCAACTTGCTAGGTTCCCCTCACAGGTTCATGGACCTTTCAGGGTTGTTGCAAGGAAAAAACAGTTCAGAAAAAACCATGTACTCCAGCCTTCCCCAACCTGACACCCTTCAGATATGTTGGACTACTGGGCAAGTGCTGCACTCCTTCCCAAGAGAGCTTCTGAGCATACACAGAGTGCAGCTTCCTCTCCAAGAGTGCGGCACCCTTTGCAAACAGAAACTCTGAGCGTACACAGAGTTCAGTTACTTCTCCAATGGGCAAGCGCTATACTTCTTGCAAAGACAACCCCTATGCATACACAGAGTACAGATCCTTCCCCCCTGGGCAAGCGCTACACCCCTTGCAAAGACAGTCTCTAAGCATACAGAGCATGCAGCTCGCTCCTCACTGAGTGAGCCCAGCACCGTGCAGAGAGAGCCTCTGAGGATACACAGAGCACAGCTCCTTCCCCATTGGACGAGCACCGCACCCTTTGTGAAGAGAGCCTCTGAGCACACACAGAGCGCAGCACCCTCCCCGTTGGACGAACACTGCAGCCTTGCAAAGAGAGCCTCTGAGCATACACAGACTGGGCGCCCCGGAGCGGCCACCTACCCAGGAGCGCGGAGAGAGCCCGACCACGCGCGGCGTCCCCTCGCCCGGCGGCTGCCATCGCCGCCCGGCCTGAGGCGCCCCGCGGAGCCGCCCGCCTCCCCCGGCTCGCCGCGCGCGCCGCCAACAAGCGCCCCGCGCGCCCTGCGCCCTCATTGGTCACCGGCCGAACGGCTCGGCCAACAGGGAGGCGGGCTGCAGGCGGGCCCTTTCCTGTTTCCGAAAGGGGCGCTGCGGCCATCTTGGTAGTGGCCGCGCAGAAAGGCCGGGCGAAGAAGGGGCGGGGCCATCTTGGTGGCGGCGCGAGAGAGGCTCGTTTGCTCCGCCGGTCACTGCGGAGCCCGCCGCTTGCGCATGCGCCAGGAGAGGGCGGGCGGGGCTTCGCGGCGGGCGCGCTCTCTGCGGGGCGGGCGCCGCGGGCATCGGCGCTTGCTGCGAGGGCGCCCTGCGGGGCGCGCGGGTGTTGCGGCCTTGTCGCCTCGCTGGCGCGGCGGCCGCTTCTCCTTGAGCCGGGCGGGGTCTGCGCCGAGAAGCCATGCGGCAGCCAGCTGCGCAGTGTGCCGCTCGGCGAGAGCAGACGGCGTGCCCGCCCTCAGCGGGGCTGGGCGGGCTCCCGTCTGCAGCGCGCCCGGGTTGGCGGAAGGCCTGTCAGCGGCTGCGGCTCCTCGCTCCCCCGAGCTGCGCCCTGCAAGCAGCCGTCGCTCCCTCGGAGCCGCCCGGCTCCGCCCATGAACAGCGGGCCGGGCCGGGCCGGGCGAACGGACAGTCCAGCGGGACGTACTGAGGCGTGCGCGATGGCCTGTTTGCCTTTCCCAGAGACCAGTTAAGAAAACTGACTTCTGCTGGAACTGTCAGGAGGCGTTTTAAAAGCCTTTCCGCACTTTTCCGTAGCGGCTTGCTCAGCAGACCTTCAAACGCTGCAGGCCAGACACAGCCCTTCTGCTCTTCCCGACAAAGAAGTCAGAACACACCTCAGGAGGGCCAGGGAGAAGCCCGAGCCCTCTTCTCCCCGGCAATGCTTTTCTGGGGATGCCATGCTTGCCCTTTGAGCATATTGTTGTTGTTCAGTCGTGTCCGACCCTTTGTGACCCCATGGACCACAGCACGCCAGGCCTTCCTGTCCTCCGGCTACCTCAAAGATGGTCTCCTTCCATAGATACCTCCCAGAACTCAAGATCATCCATAGAGGCTTTTCCCCGGGTGCCCCTGACAAATGAGGTGAGGTGGGTGGCTATCAAGGAAAGGCCTTTTCAGTGGTGGCACCCCAGTTGTGGAATGCCCCCACCACCACCAAAGAGGCTTACCTGGAGCCTATGTTGTGGCCTTTTCAGCACCAGGTGTAGACCTTTTAATTTTCCCAAGCTTTTAGTCCTTTGGTTTAAAAAATGGTGTTCAGGTGCAATCCTATGCATATTTAGGCAGAAAAAAGGCCTACAACTCCCAGCATGCACCAGCGAGCCTGGCTGGGGCATGCTGGGAGTTGTAGGCCTTTTTGTTGTCTGAACTTGCATAAGACTCCATCCTTAGTGTGTTTGCACTGCTGTTGGCTTTTGTCTTGATTTTGCCTTTGGTTTTATTTGGGTTTAAAGTTACGGATTTTATATTGTGTTTTTACTATGTTATTGTATTTTATGGTTTTAAGTTCTGTGAACCCCTCAGAGGGCTTCAGCTTTTGGGCAGTATAGAAATGGAATAAATAAATCAATGAAATTAATGAAAACACTCCCCTCCTCCAAGGGAGCAAAGAATGACCTTGAAGATGGCAAGGGGAATGGGGAGAGTTACTGGTTCTGGTGGGCCAGATGTGAAGCATGCTTGTGTTGCAGAACTCAGAGTCAGAGAGACCACAGAGTGAAGGAAAAAGAGTTTCTTTATTTAACGCGCGGGCTTAAGGCTGGAATAATTTCCAAAGAGCCAGAAGCCCTGATTTACATCAGCACATTGTTTTTATAGATATTGTGACACATAGGAAATGGCTCCTCCTCTCCCTCCCGTGTGGGGTTGCAGTCCTTAACATTTCTTCTCCTAGCACCATTGTTTATAATACAAGAACTGGGTTATAGGGTAGCCATGATAAGCAGAGAACAGAAGAGAACATGGTATGCAATAAGCAAAGAACAGGAACATGATATGCAATTTGACTTAACCTTAGCCTTGCTGACAAGATAAGAGATTCCTGTGTCTTGTCATCTTACAACAATATATTCAAGGGAGAAAGAGCTCAGCAAGAACATGAAGCATGAGGCACTTAGTCTGACCCTCGATATGGCTGCTACACTTGGACACAATAGGACATCACCAGTTAAACTGGGAAAGGGGGAAGTAAGAAGATTGAGCCCATTGGTAAGGCCTGGGTCATGTCTGCTGGAAGAATGCCCTCTGAATCCTTCATTAGGGTCAGTCCACAGCTTAGTGCCGGAGCACCTGCACCTTTGCAAAGAGAGCTTCTGAGCATAGACAGAGTGCAACTTCCTATTTGCTGAGTGCTGCGCCCTTGCAAAAAGAGCCTCCGAGCATTGGCAGAGTGCAGCAGGCTCAACCATGCTCATTTGAAAGGAACGTGGAAGGAAGCCCCAGTGAGTGTTCTGGAATCCCTGAGTTTGACTCATAGGAGAAAATAAAACCTCCCTGTTTTGTGTAGGTTGCCAAAGCAATTATATCAAAGGTGGGAGGAGATGATAAGGACCTGTAAATATCTGGCAACTGCAAATAATGATGGAGCGGGAAAAGAATGTCCTTGATGGGTGGAAGCAAGGAGCAGGCAATTGTAGGATTAGGAGAACGCAAAGGAGACTCTTTTAGGTCAAGATAGGTCAGGAGCAGAGAGCAGCCTTCCCCAATTAGCAGAGAGCAGCCTTCCCCAATTGAGTGCCCTCCAGATGTGTTGGACTACAACTCCCATCAGCCCCAGCCAACATGGCCACATCTGGAGACACCAGGTTGGGGAAATCTGAACCTGATAAACTAGTTGTAGTCATTTCTGCTAAAATAGAAATCTGGAGATACAGACAGATTCCTAATGCATTTGCCCATATGAAATGGGCAAATTTCATATTTGAAATTTATAATTTCAAATATTATATTTGAAATTTATAATTTCAAATATTATATTCGAGCACCAAGGTTGGCTTTGGGGGCCCTGCTCTTGGGGCCGTCGTTAGGCAAGCCCAGACCGGTGGATGCCAGGGATGGGGCCCTTTCGGTGGTGGCTCAGCTGTGAAACTCTCTCTCTAGCCCACTATTGTCGTTGCTGACTGGCAGTGGCTCTCCAGGCTTTCAGGCAGGATTCTTTCCTCGCCCTACCTGGAAAAGCTGACGATTGAACCAGGGACCTTCTGCCTGCAAAGCAGGGGTTCTACCACAGAGCCATGGGATCCTCTCAAATGGAGGGACAAACATACAGCAGAGCAAGGCTTTCCTCCTTGTTCTGGAATTAAGTATCTTCAGAGACATGCCTAATAACTGATGAAGGCCTGATGAACGGCTCAGCCAGAATAGGGAACTGGAACATGCTTCTTTCTGGATTGTCCCAGTCCCGCTCTGTGCAATAGCAGGATGACTGTTTGGCTCATGCAGCTGCATGTAGCATGTTACCTGTGTGACATCTCTGCTCCCCAGGCAATAGCTCACTCGCTCTGCCACTAACAATAGCTCTCTCTATTTTTAATTTGCCTCGAAGCTTTCAACAGTCTGCTTTCCCAACTTGGTTGCTATTAGGCTGTGAGCCTTCTTTTATATCATGGTGAGGCCAGCAACTTTGAGTTAATTTCAATAGGATAGAGGCTTTTAAAATTAAAACGTTAACAAAGAGCCCCGATACGAAGCAGAGCATCTTTTAAAAAATTGCTCTTGAAATGAGGTTTCTTGAGAGCTTGTTGCAGAAGATAGTAAGCAGGGGGTCCCAATTTAGCCCTCTGGGGTTCCCCATGTGGCCACACCCTTTTCTCCCAACCACCAATCATTTGGTGGTTTCCTGACTTTTGTGCAGTTTTTTTCCATTATACAAGGGTGAAATGCTTCTCCTAAAGCTGTGTTACTGACAGTAAGAGCTTGAAGCTACAATGCACTGGTATTTTTGCTATTTTGTTCCCTCCCCTTTTGCATTTGACCACACCCACTACTGGGATGCAGCCCCAAGAGCTTCTTCGAAATAAGATTCAACCCTCAGGCTGAAAGAGGTCCAACACCCCTATAGTAGAGCGTAGATGGCTACAGCCAAAGAAGTGATTGGCTGAGCCTCAACCCCCTCTGCATTGCACCTTTGTTTGAGCTTTTACGCAGGACTAGGGAGGCCATGAGGCATGAACCAGGGAGAGGGGCCTGTAAAAGAACTCTGTGCTGAGCTCGGAGAGGGGTGGTGTGGTCCGGAGCCCGGATAAAGAAGCGCCACTCTGCAGAGCTAGCCTGGACGGAGTGACACTAGCTAGAAATTGCACCGTAAGCCTGCTTTAGTCTGTTTCCCCTGCAAATGGTTAGAAGCCCCCAAAACAGTTCTAATCAGCAAGATCAGCGCTGGTGGTCCTCCTGGGAGGTTAATTTTCTCTGTGGGCTTCAGACTGGGCTAGGATGAAACTCAGGTCTCTTCAGCACACCAGGATGCATTTCATGAAAGAGAGTGAGCAGCTTGCCTGGGCAAAGCTGCAGTGAGCAATGATTTGGGGGTCATGTTGGTAGGGGGCTCACAGGCAGAAATTCCACCAGGGAGAGAGTGGAGGGCTGACAGCCACTGTGTTAAACCCCAGGTGCTGAAGACTGTAGGGCAAATGGAAGCCAGGGCCCATCCTGTAAGCTATTCAGCAGCGAGGCAGGAAGGACGAGAATGGAAGTGCTGTGCCTCTGGGGCTGGCAGCCCCCTTGTGCTGTGTACAGGACTGGGGTGGACCTGACTTGAAGAGCTTGTATGTAGGGGAATCAGAGGGGAGGCAAGGCGTTCGGGACTTCAGAGATCCCAAAGCCAGCAGAGGAAGTTGGGGCTCAGGGGTGGAGCGCCTGTTTTGCATGCAGAAGACCCGAGATGCAATCTCCACAGCATCTCGAGGTAGTGCTAAGAAAGAATCCTGCCTGAAGCCCTGGAGAGCCTTTGCTGCCAGTCAGCGTCGACCCACGGTGCAGAATCTCAGACCCAGAGAGGAAATTGGCCCTCTCTCCTGGGGTCCCAGTCGGACCCTCCCAGGTCTGCAAGATAGCCACGCCCCTTCCCCCTAACTGCAGATTGTTTGGTGGTTTCCTGGCGTTGGTGCAGTTTTTCCCCATTCAAACAGGCTAAAGTGCCTCTTCCAAGGATCCATTACGGGCAGTGAAAGCTGTGCACTAGAATATGCTGGTCTTTTGGCCCCACCCCTTTTGCCTTTGGCCCTGCCCACCAATGGAGTGCAGCCCCCAAGAGCTTCTCCAGCATGGAATTCAGCCCTCAGGCTGAAAGACAGAGGTGGAGACAACACGGAGCAGCGGTCTGACTTGGTCTGCAACTGCTTCCTATGTTCCTCTCTATGTTCAGAATGTATAGGCACACTGCATAATCCTCTATGTGTTCACTTGGAAGCAAGTCTCCCTGTGTTAAATGCAGCTGGCCTCCATCTGCTAGTTGTACATAGGATTGCAGCTGTGCAGCCTGGCCCTGTGCAGAGCTAGGGGCAGTTAAACATTCATTTCAATGGCCTTTAGTGCACCTAAGAGCTTTTCTAGATGAGGCTGTTTAAGCCACTGTTTCTACTTCTGGTTTCATTGCAGAATTGGGATCAGAGCTCTACATCAAGGTATCTTCCTTTCCTGCCTTTTTGTACTTTCTGCTACATAACCTGTAGGTGGCACTGTGGTATAGCAGAATAATGCAACTACACTGTGGGGACTTGTGCTTTGTTTCACATGGTCAAAAAATACAGGATTTTTCCTGCTCCAACCCCCCCCCCCCCACACACACACATGTGAAAAGTGCTCTTAAAAACCAGATGCGAAACTGGAGGGTTAAGATGTTGTAAACAACCTTGAGTGAAAAATAGTGAGCGCATAATAAAAGCCCCGTTTAGAAAAGCTCTGATTGCATAGGATCAAAGTTTTAACTGCCTGAGGCTTCTGTCTCTAGGCCTGAAGCATTCTGGGTCAGTTTCACAGATGCTACCTGAACCACACTCTTGGAGCAGATTCATCCCTATTGCTTTTGCATCAGGTTCCCCTTTTGATGCTCATACATGTTGTGTAACTGTTATGCACACACCTAGACATCTGTTGCACTCTAAAGATGGTGGTGTTGAACAATAGCATCCATCAATCAGTGCCCTGCTTTTATTTGGAGGAGGGCAAGCAAGCCTTTTAATTAACATGCCACTTTTAATTGTGGTTAATTCTCTGGGAGAGGGAGAATGTGTCAGGGTGCTTTGGAGTGCCCGCCCAGTTATTTCTTAAGGCCTGGCATCTGTGAAAGCAAACCTAATAGCTGGCACCATCCACAGTACCCAGCAGGCTACTGAGGGAGCTCCATTAACATGTCATTTTATTCCACCATCTGGAAAGTGCTACTTTCTGCCTGTGAATTTATATAGCCATAATTCAGACAGACTTTGGACTGAAAGAGCCTTGCTGCGGCTTAGGGTAGAGCCCCCACTTTGCATGCAGAAGGTTCCAGGTTCGATCCCTGGCAGCATCTCCAGGTAGGGCAGGAAAAACTCCTGCTTGAAACCCTGGAGAGAAGCTGCCAGTCACTGTCAACAGTACTGAACTAGATGGACCAAGGGTGACTCAGAAGAACGCAGCTTCTTATGTTCCCACCAGCACCAGCCCAGACATGTGCGTATGTATGTGAAAGAGGAGAGAGGATTACCTGTTTGTAGCATGTAATGCAGGAGTGGAGAAAAAGTAGACTACAGCAATCCATCAGTGGACCACTGTCCAATTTCCAGTGTGCCACTTGATGCCTACTGGTCACTGAGATTGCTGCAAAGAATACTCAGTTGTATCGGCCTTGGTCTGATGTAGAAAGGCATTTATGTTTTAAGCAAGAGTGCAAACTCAGGATGATTTAACCCAAGTTATGTCTTAACTGTTAAAGATCCTGAGGCTCATTCAACTGAAAGACAGGATGGAAGACTTCTAAATAATGTTCAGGAAGTACCATACACAGCTCCCTCCCTGCCGCATGAAATGCTGTCATGTAGTTTTGTCCACACTGTGGCTAAATGCAGCACACCCTCTATTTCCTAACATGTTAAACAGCTTTGAGGCCAGGCCAGGGATGCTGAACCTCTTTTAGCCCAAGGGCCAAATTCAATTTTGAAGACGCTCTCGGGGTACGCAGTCTAGTAGTACATGGGACCAAAGGCAAAAGGAACAGGGCCAAAGTACAAAAATCCAGCCTATTGAAGCTTCAAGCTCTCACTGCCAGTCACTCGGCCTTTGGAGGGTCATTTCAGCCTTTTAGAATGGGGGAAACTGTACAAAAGCCAGGAAACCACCAAACAACCAGTGGTCAGGGGAAAGGGGCTTTAGCCTGAAGACGGGGAAGTGGCCATCTGGGAAATCTGGGAGGGCTAGATTGGGACCCCAGGTGGGCCAGATTTAGCCTGCAGGTACAAGGTTCATCACCCCTGGGCTGGACCAACACAGACTGTCCTGTGGCACAGGGCTACTCGGGCAGCAAGAATATGAGTCCTGTGTGGGTCTCCTGCTCTGTGTGGTCCAAGGAGCCTTGCATTCCTTGCAGAACTATCATTACCTTTTCCACTGAACAAGCTACCTCCCAGACAGCAAGTCCAGTCCTGAGATGGGTGGATCCATTTCCTTCTTTCTGCCTTCCTTTTGTGGTGTCCACCCAGTACTTTTCAAGCAGAAGGCTGTGCACTACTTGCTCCTTCTAACATAGCCACCACCCCACTCTTGTGGGCTGCCTGTTCCTTTAAAATGGTGGTCTCATTTGGCCCCCATGCCGCTGTGCACAGTGCACCAGCTGAACTTTGTTGGCTTATTAATGTCCTCCTGCCTCACCTGAGAGTGGCTTGCCCAGTTGTGATGTGAGGAGTTAGCAAGTGTGGCAGAGACGAGTTGGTTTGGTGCTTCTCTGTACAACGGTTTTAATGGAACATTTTGTAGGTATGTGAGGTTAAGATGGTGGTTAGTGCTGTGCTGTGTTATAGCAAGTTCTTCCTTACCTCAGAATATCTCCTTTTTGAAGCAAACTCTTTGTTTGCAGCTGAGCCCAGGGGATCCACCAACTGAATTTTGGCTCTGGAAGCTGCCCAGAACAGAAAACTTGTTATGCTAGACCCCCAAGAGCATCTTTTTATGTTTTATTGGATCAATTTTTCCAATTTGAAGTTATGCAGCATTTTAACAGTCTGTAATCCTGCTAGTTGAGGCTAATTAGAATGCCATTTGAATAGTACATTGGACTACTGATCCCTTCCCCATGACATTTGCTTTGCATGAACGACAGGGTGAATGGGTTATTTTCCTATGTGGCCTGACAAAGGATTCTTTATAGCTTATATTAAATATTTATTTTCACATGCATTTTTGTATTTCCCTATGTTTTGTAGAACTTCTAACTGAATAATCTGGTGTCATCAGTAAGCAAGCTCTGAGTGAGCAGAAGAGTAAAATAGAAATACAACGTAATAACTAGATGCATAGAGGATCATATCTAAAGCAGGGGTGTAGAACCTCAGGCCTGGGGGGGCAAATCCAGCCCTCCAGGGCTCCCCAGATGGCCACACCCTCTTTCCCCCAACCACTGAGGACTGGTAGTTTCCCTGTGGTTATGCACTCCCCACCATTCTAAAAGGTTAAAATGCTTCTCCTAAGGCTTAGTTACTGGCATTAAAAGCTTTGAGCTAAAATAGGCTAGTACTTTTTGGGGGGGGGGGGGTTGCCATGCCTGTTGCTTTCAGCCCCACCCACCACTGGAATGTGGCCCCTGAGAGCTTCTTCAAAACTGAATTCTGCCCTCAGGCTGAAAGAGATTCCTCACCCCTGCTGTAGTTTGGGGGGGGGGGCTTGCTTCTAGCCCCTACCTCATACTTCCCCAGCCTGGTGCCCTCTAGATCTTTTGGACTACAATTCCCAGCATTCCTGACCATTGGCCATGTTGGCTGGGGCTGACGAGAGTTGAAATCCAGAACATTTCAGGGATACTAGTTTGGGGGAGGCTTCCCTAGTTCTGTTTTAAAGGGCTACATTAGTCAGCCTGTTCTTGAGCTTTTTTAAAAAAAAGAACTCACAAAAGTTACAAAATGTCACAGGCATGTGAGGGTGTGTGTTTGCATGCATGACTGCATGTGTGCACACCACTGTTTGCTATTGCATCTAGGTATCATGCAGCTGCATTCCATACATAAAACATGGAACTGCAATTACTGTATTAGCTTGAATGAATAGCTTTTTGCTACCAAATGGAATGTCCCTGTAATGAAATGCTGTCCCAAGGGAAAGACGCCTGGATCCCCTGCCACAAATTTGTTGAGTTTACTGTGTCTGGGGAAAGCATCACCTGTTAAGGCCACTATCCATCCCTCTCTCTCGTATGCACTGGTATTGGACAGGTCTGGCGCCAAAGGTAGCCATGTTTGGGCATTTCCAAGGGCCCACACCCCAGCAGGGCCGTCAAAACCCTGGAGCTGCCCTGGGTGTGTGTGTCTTGCGTTGCCTCTGAGCCAGCACCACATGCGGCCTGTGGGGATGAAAAGGTCGTGCACCTCTGCTCCGTCGCTAATATCCTCCTGCATGAGTTTGTCAACAACCTCCAAGCTAGCTGCCATCACAGCATCTTGTAGTAGCTAATTCCACCTACTTATTCTGAGCTCCAATATTTGTACTTAGTGCTATGGGAAATTCACTCTGCACGTGCTCAGATGCACTCTCTGCCACGTTGCATATTTTTAGGGCTGAGCCTTGATGTTGAAATTCCAGAGCTGAGGAGCCCTGGCCCCTTCTCCTTGCAAGAATGGGTGGGAGTTGTCTAAATTGAGGGAAAGAAGGTGAGATCTATCAATATAGGGTGTGTTAGAAATATTGTAATAAATAAAAATAAATTATGCAGGTAGAGACTTGCAGAGGCTGAGTAAACTTTCTGAAGGTGAGAGATCATTCAGATATCAATATATGCATAAGTGCCTGTCCTCTGTGATGTGAATAGTTTTGTATGCCCATAGGTTTGCAGTAGAACTTTTTTAGAAGTCGCTCTACACATGCTCAGAAACACTGTTTTACCTATTTCAGGACCGAGCCTTGGCAGTGAAATCCAGCTCCTTGCAGGAATGGCTGAGATATCTAATTTAGGCGAATCCATTCCTCTGAGAGAAGGTAAATTGTGCAACTAGAGAGAGCCTTGTGGGGGGAGGCAAGCGAACTCTCTGAAAGCAAGGGAGACCTTTCAGATATTAATATGCCTATGTGCTCTTTTCTGTGGTGTGAATATTTTTGCATGTGTTTATAGATTCTCAATAGAACTCTTTAAATATATCATATTTCAAAAGTCACTTTGCATACGCTCAGAGGCTTTGCTTATTTTTCAGGACTGAGCCCTGGTGTTGAAATTCTGTTCTGGAGCTGAGCCTGAACTGGAAGGAGTCTTCCAGTTCCCCGCAGCTCTGGTGCTGTGTCTCCCTCCCACCCATGTTCCCCTGCCCTCTGCTGGTGGAGGGAGGTGTCATGTGCATGCAGGGATGCAGCTAGGTGATGGGGCGCTGGCCAACCCGCCTGGCATCAGCCCCCGTGCTGGTGCTTGCCACAGTGTCCCTTCTTATTTTGGAAGCCTTTTTAGGGGCAGGGGGAGCGATGGTGGTTATATTATTTTTAAAATTTTAAATATATGTATATATTATTCTTCAACACAATGGTGCTTATTGCCCAGGAAATGGCTTGAGCATTGGAACCAAGCTCCATTCTGTTCCTGTAGTCACCCTGGTACCTTGGTGGAAGTCAGCTTAAAATGCAGCGCTGAACGTGCTCTGAGTGTTTCTCTTACCAGGGTCGCCAAACGGTGGTTGGTTTTGCCCTCGCATCTGAGGAACGTAGAAGCAGCTGCAACGCGCGGAATGGCAGCTGACGCGGGGGGGCGGGGCGGGGAAGATGTGTTGTGTGTTTCATTGCTGAAAGAGTACTCGTGGCCCCCGGGGCGGGGGGCGAAGACTTTAAGGCCAGGGTCTTAACAAGGGCGCAGAACCCCTTCAGCGTGAGAGCCAACTTCCATTTCAGAGCAGCTGCCGGGGGTGCGTTCCGGTGCTGGGCGGGGCCAAAGGCAAAGAGGGTGGAGCCAGAAGTCCCAGAAGACCAGCATGTCCCCGGTTGAGGCGCGGTGCTACGCGCGTTTGGCGAGAGAGAAAGGCCTGCGGCTCCCGACGTTCTCCGGCCAGCCGTGCTGGCTGGAGAATGCTGGGAGCCACAGGCCTTTTTCTCTCTCCGAACGCGCATAGCGTGGTGCCCTAAAGCGCTGAACTGCCAGCAGCGAGGCCGTGGGAACGGGGAAGGCCCTGCGCAAAGGCTGCGCCCCCACGCAACGCCCCCCCACGCCGGGCCGGCCCCGGGGCCCGAGGTTCCGCACCAATGGCCTGAAGGGGCCCGGCTGCACCACGGGCGGGGCGGGGCGCGCGCGGGCCCGCTTCGGCGCGCCCGCCGGCTCCCATAGGCTGCGGCGCTCCTGCGGGCTCCCGCCTGGCCCGGCCCGGATGACAAGGCAGCCCCGGCCAGCCGGGCTCAGCCCGCCCTCCTCCTCCTCCTCCTCCTCCTCCTCCTCAGGCTGGCCGGCAGCGGCGCTGTTACGGAAACCGGCCCGCCTCGCCGCCGCGGGAGCCGATGATGGAGCAGCAGCCATGGCCCGCGCGGGAACGGCGGCGGCGGCGGCGGGCGGCGGCGGCGCGCCGGCCCGGGCGGACGAGGAGCGGCGGCCGGGGGCGGTGGCGGAGGAGCTGTCCCTCGAGGAGGTGCTGAAGGCGTACGAGCAGCCCGTCAACGAGGAGCAGGCGTGGGCCGTCTGCTTCCAGTGCTGCCGCGGGCTGCTGCTCCCGTCGCCGGGCGCCGAGGGCGGCGAGCCGTCGCCGCGCTGGGGGCCGGCCGGGCGCATCCGAGACACCGCCGACCTCCGCCTGCACAAGGACGGCGCCGTCTCCGCCCGCGGCGAGGGCGGCGTGGCCGGTGAGTACCGCGGGCGGGGAGGGGAGGGGCGCCTGGCGGCGGGCCGGCGGGCGGCCTGGGGGGCGGGGGCGCCGCTCCTGCCCTTCTGAAGCTGGCTTTATTTTGCCATGTATCTAAATCCGCCCGACAACCCGCATCCTCTAGGCGGGCTGCACCCAGTGGAGCGGATGCCACGCCAGGCGAAGGAGCCGGGTGGGTGAGCGGCAGGGCGAAACCGACCTTCGGCACCGGGACAGATCAATAGGGAGAGATCAGTGAGCGGCTAGACAAATCTAAACCAAAAGACCTCGCAGCCCTGGTGGGGACAGGGTAGCTCGTCTGTGCGCAGTCCCCGTTGCGGAATTATTGCTTCTGATGGGGCGGGGGGGGGTCCAAAAAATAAAAAGGAGGGAGCCAGGGAAGGGAGGCTTCAGCCTTGCAGGAGCTGCGTCTAATGGTTCCATCCATCCAGCACAGCTTGGGTGGGGTGGGGGCTGCTGGGAAGAGCTGGGCTGCCGAAAGCAAGGAAAGGCTTCTCTGTCCAGTTCAGCCCCAGATGCAAGGGCATCCATCCGCGCAGGTGTCTGCAGGCATCTGCTGGTCCCTAATCAAAGGGGATGGTGGGTGGGCAGGTGCAGCCCAAACTATACCTATGGCATGCCAACTGGGAGGGCTCGTCCTTGGCAGAGGAAGACCCGGCAGCAGGAACTGCAAGGCTCGTGCCCCTGGGGCCCACTCCTTGCCTCCTCCCAGATCTAAATGTTAGTATTAATAACTAATATTAATAACTCTCTAGGTTCATCTATTCAGAGAAAAATATTGCAGTGTAAGTGTGTTGGAAATACTCTACCTCTCTCTCCTGCTTTTAAGGGCTTGTTTTCCCCCCTAGAGTTCTGATTATTTGGGGTAAAAGATTTAACAGCTTGGGTGCACTCCAAATTTCCCAAAGAGATAACAGGAGATCAGTTGTGGTTGGGGCAGAAACACTCATGTACCAGCTTAATGCATCCTCTTGGAATGCTGAAACCAGTATGCAAATAATGAATAATGGAAAGAGTTTGCTCCCAAGCAGATGAAGGAAATAGTGAGGGTATAAATCAGATGTGATAGCATGTGAGGACATACTGTTTTGTGGGAGCCGGTCTGTGCATTTTGGTCTCTGTTTCTTCTTTTCTTGCATATACAATAGAACATAATTCTTTGTAAAGCAAGTTTAGGAAGCACGGATGGATTACTCAGGCTAAGTAACTTGCGGTGTTTCTTGCCTACTTTAGCAGGTTCTGTCTTTGGATATTCATCAAACAAGGTGTGTGTATATGGTCTCCACTTGCAGGTGAAATGTGCTTAAGTTGCAGAATGGAAGATAAAATGTTTGCATGCTTTTTTTAAAAAGCAAACACCCACCTTCTAACAGGAATGGTTATGCTGTGTCTGGCCTATGCATTTTAGGGGTGTTCATGTATTGTAGACAGAAACATCTCTTGAAGTATGTTACAGAGTTCCTGGGAGGCTATGTTTTCTGAAAATCTTATCTCTACCTGACGTGTGTTTTCTTACACAAGTCCAAAGTCTCCCCATGCCCTAGTGAGCTGGGTGGAGATCCTTGACTGTAATGAGTCCTGCATTATCTTTATTGCATGAGCATAGCAGTTAAAGTACCTTGCATGGACATACATCACATCCTCGCTATGCTTATGATGTGTGTAATTAAACCAACTGCCAGCACAGATCTGGTGCAATTTGATGTGTATCTCATGTGCTGCCCCATAAACGCCAGCAACCCAGTGTGGCATCAATGCTGCTCATCTTCAAAGTTTTGCATACCTGTGCAAGACAGGTGTAGATGTTTAATAAGTGTAGACTCTGCCTTCTCTCTCCCTCTGGGGTCCGGAAGTAGTATAGCACAAAGGGATGAAGCAGCAAGAGGTGGTTAGCCAGGCCTGGTATAGCACCGAGGAGTGGAAAGCAGTACCGCCTGGGCGTGAGCTCAGCACCTGTCTTCATCTGCCACATGGCAGGTGATGAGAAATTTGTGCATCCCTGGAGTCACTGCCGTGTGACTTCTCTTGGTGGCTTCTATGGCCTGCAGCAGGAGAGACACACATGCACAAGTGAGGCACACATATTTTATTTAGGCTCTTGTCCACATCTCAAGGCTAAGGGTAGGTCAGAATAATTGTAGGATAATAGAATATCAGGTTCCCATGCTGGCTTGTAAAATGTTAAAAGAAAATGAAAGCATTGAAACAAGAACATGGAAACACAACAGTAGAAAAGAGCAGTAGAAAACCAGCCAGCAGAATTAAAATAAACACCCAGGAGCATAAAAGTAATGTACAGAGGATTAAGAAGCCTGGGATTTTTTTTAACGCAAGGTCTATGCCTAGCACTGAAATGACTTCAAGGTGGGTATCAGTCAAGCCTCCCTGAGGGGGGCATTCCACAGTCAGGGTGTCACCACTGAATAGGCTCTTTCCCCTGTAGCAACCCACCAACTCCAGATGTCAGGGCGCCTGAAGACAGGCCTGTGCTGGAGTGCAGGCAGGAACATGTGTGGACAAGTGGCCCTTCAGGCGTCCCAGGCGCAAGCCACGAATGGCTTTAACGGTCAGAGTCAGCCCTTTGAATGGAGCCTGGAAAAGCACTGGGAGCCAGTGCAGCTGGCGAAGTGCAGGCACTCTGTGATCATAATGGCCAGCCCCAGTTAGCAGCCTTGCCGCTGTATCTTGGTCTAACTGGAGCTTCCAAACCATCTTCAGAGGCCACCCCACATATAAAGCATCACAGCAGATTGTTTCTGCAGACCAAAGTTAGCCTGGATGAAGGGCTGCCTCCCCCCTTCCTTAAAAAGCCAGGATTTGAAACTGAGATAAATTAGGAAAATGGCATGCATGCAAAATGTGTCTCTTCGGGGTTTTCTGGTAGCTGCTTCTCTCCCCTTACACTCTCTGTGTAGTTCAAGCAAGCTGGGGCCTTAAGGGTTCTTGGCAGGCTGACATACACCCTGGCAGGTTTGTTGTCACACCCAAGATATCTGTTTCAAGATGAACGTTAACAGAATCAAGGCAGTCCCTTCTCTGCAAACAGTTACTGCTCTCTTTCTCAGCTGTGCTAGTGATTGTTTAGTGTTGGAGCATGACAAATTCAGGTTTAGCACCCTAGCTACCGGCCGTTGTTGTGTGCTTTTTTGCCATCTGTAGTACTTGCCTGGCTAAACTGGTTTTATCCTCAATCTACACACAGGGCTGTTCATGGACCAGCCCTCACTTTTGTCCCCTTCGTGTATCTGCTGGATCATACTGTTCACAAAAGCTCTTGCTGTAACACTTATTTGTTTGTTGCATTTGTATCTGGCCCTTTCTCCAAAGAGATCCGGATGATGTAGTTCATTCTCTCTCTCCCAGTGACATAGATTTGGCTGAGTGAGAGCGACTGGCCCAAGGTCACCCAGTGAGTTTCATGGGCAAGCAAGGATCTGAACCCAGGACGTCCTGGACTTAGTTCAATATTCTCTCCACTACACTACACTGGCCCTCATTTAGTTGGGTTGCTGTTATTATTGTCGTCGTCATCCTCATCATCAAGATCTTATATTTCTCAGACATCTTTCTCAAAAAAGACTCAAGGTGACTTACAATAAAATTAAAACATACAGAATTTAAAATGACTAAAAATAATTATCCACTAAATTACCACCACCCCATAGAACAACTAAAACATCTGTGGCAACCATAAACAATTCACTGATGCATTAAATAGTCCATCAAATGCCTGGGAACAGAGGAAACTGTTGACCTGGTACCAAAAAGATGGTGACGTCAATGCCAAAGAGGCCTTGCTGTGGAGAGCATTCCACCTCTGGGGGAGGGCCTTGGAGGATGAGCATGGGATATGGTAGGCTCATGCCAGGAGAGGTGCTCCATCAGGGACTGCGATCCCAAGCCATATGAGTCTTTATAGGTTAGAACTAGCACCTTGAACTGGACTTGGAAACATCCAGGCAGCCAATGCAAGCAGGCCAGAAGCGGTATTATATGTTCAGGCCTTCTGTTCCCTGTTATCATTTGGCCACTGCATTCTGCACAAGCTGCAGTTTCTGAACCATCTTCATAGGCAGCCCCACATAGAGCACATTGCAGTAATCTAAGCTGCCCTAGGCATTTTTAAGGTTCTGAATTTTATACCTTCAAGCTAAGTACCAACTGAAGGAGCTAAAGTAAGTTTCATTGAAACAGATGCATGTCCTTTCCCCTCCAAGCTCCATTTCCTCTTAATATCATGGGCCTAAGTATGGGTTCCAGGATGGGCAGAACTTGTTCAAAAGACAGGAGCGTGGCTGGCTGTCACTCATTAACTTTGCACACTCTCATGTGAAGAGTAATTTACAACTACTGTGTCCGCTAAATGGGACCTCTTTGGCCATGCCACAGCTCCCTGCATGTGTAGTCTCCTATATCGTTATTTTGTGTGCAAGTCTCGTAATATACAACTGAAGAAACAGCAGCCCCACCCTCCGTGCCGTGTGCTGCACTTTATAGATAGACGTGCCGTGCATGCCTGTGGGCATGGTGGTAGCTGGCTAAGCCATAAAGCCCAATCCACTCTGAGCATTTCCCTCCTCCTCCTCCTGCCATTTGTGGAGATGAATTCTTTCATGCTTGGCAGTTTGTGTTGGCCTATGAACTACGGTAAGTGGGCTGTCTGCTTCAGTTCATCATTTGTACCCCGCTACCTATAATAATAAAAGAGGGTGTGTGTCTGTCCGTCCGTCTGTCCTTCACCACCATAGTTCCAGGACTGGGAGCTATGCATACTAGGCAAGCATACTAAGGGGACCCTAGGGGTCTAGACCTCATAGTTATTTTGTTTTTTTAATGCATTAATTAATTGTAATTAATGTTAACATGTCCATGAGGTTGAAGCCCGCAGTAACATCTTCAGACACAAGTGGCAGACTCCCCTAACCAGCATGAAGCTTTATAGTCCATAGAGTTTGAAGCCCAGGGAGATTAGTAGGTTGAGGGACAAAGTTATAGGCTTGCCCACTTCCCCTGGCTGTGGGACAGCCCCCGCCTTCAAGAGAATGGAAAAGACAGACCCATCCACCATTTTCAGTCACTAGGGTAAAACTTCCCTAACGAGCGCATTGTTTTATATTCAATCTAGTTTGAAGCCAAGTGACACAATTATACACCTGTTCCCTTCCCTCTGCTGTGGGGCAGCCCCCCCCCAGATGAATTGAGTGGGAAGACCCCTCTCTCAGGGGGCAATAGGGGTGGCAGAAGCCACCCGAGGGGTGCCAGCAGGCGAGGCTTTGTGCAGATGGGGTGGGCAAATGTGTCCGACTCTGACAGCTGCATAGGTTCCCTTGCAGACTTTGTGATATCAACACCAGGGGTACTCCCACCTATGTAAAGTTGGGTCTGTTCGCTAGTTCACAATAAAATCTTTCCAAGGCAGCTTACACAATAAGCAATAAAAGCAAAAAGAAGGGAACATCATAAAGTACACCACCATAAAAGGTTTTGAAACCTCATCGAAGAGATAGCCATAGAAGCAATCAATCACAAAAAAAAAACATTGTGCAGCCAAAAAGGTTTTCACACCTTGTCTAAAGAAGGTGAGACGGGGGCTTGGTTAGTGGATTTCCCCCAAGAGGGAGTTTCACAGCTTAGGAGCCACCACCGAAAGGGCCCCGTCCCTGACATCCACCGGTCTGGGCTTGCCTAATGACGGCCCCAAGAGCAGGGCCCCCAAAGCCAACCTTGGTGCTCGGTAGCTTCATATGGGCAAATGAATTAGGAGTCTGTCTGTATCTCCAGATTTCTGTTTTAGCAGAAACGACTCTAAGTAGTTTATTGGATCCAGCCTTCCCCAACCTCCAGATGTGGCCATGTTAGCTGGGGCTGATGGGAGTTGTGGTCCAACACGTCTGGTGGGTGCCAGGTTGGGGAAGGCTGGATGTACTGTTTAATTCCCCCCCCTTACTGGTTTCCTTAGCATGAAATGTTAGTTAGTACCTCATAAAACAGTATTTACCTTTTCTTGTGCCCATGTAGCCAACGGGAAACTGTTTTACAACATCCATTTTCCCAGTCATTGGTCTGCAGCCTCCTCCTCCACTGTGGATGCCTCCTTTCCCTTCCATTACATTTATCCATTGTGTCTGGCCCTGGGTTGCCAATCCCCACCAACAGACACACCTACATTTTTTGCGTTGCGTTTGGCCCTGGCAGCTCCTCTCCAGTCCCACGGCAATGTTTTGACATCTCTCCGGTGTCTGCAAATGCATTTAGCTGTCTTTATTTTTAAAACCTGAGTCTCTCCCGCTGATCCCAAGAGAAGGAAATACAGAAAGAAAAGCACTGGGGAGGTAATTGCCTTCTGTTTTGATGTTCTAAATTGTGTATGAAAACCCTAATAAATAGGAAATGCACAGAGGGACAAAAGCAAAATAGCACATTAAGAACTGTGGCTGCAGAGAGCTGCTGGTGCAGACACGACAGCAGCCTGGATGATGATTGTCCCCTGGCAGCATTTTTGCCTTGTACAGGATGTGGCTGGTCATTTTGGAATCTTTGCAGGCAAAGGTAATGCTGCGGCTTGTTCTGATAATATTTACTTAGAAGCGCTGTAAAGAGTGCCTTTAAAAACTGGTCCACCCGGTTCTGGAATATATACTCTCACCAGGTGCTAAAGGCTCACCGACTCTTACAGCTCTAACGATGCAAAGTGAAAGTGACTCCAATGGTGCATTCAGAATCATTCCAGCCCAAGCGCCAGCTCTGCCTGCTGATGTCTTAGTGGGGAGGAGGCCAAGAACTGCGGCAGTTCAATGGTCCCTGAAGGAACATAGCAGTGGGCAGCAACAATATAGCAAGGGATCTTTCCTGCCGCAGAGAAGGCTTTGTTTCTCCTTGCGCTATATTTTCTGGCACCCATGGTGGTACCCTAATCGCCTTGCTTGATATCTTTAGAATAAACCGGTATGTAGGTGATGCGATGCGCCTGACAGTCCATTCCAGAACAAAACAAATGACCAATTATAGTGCATCCAGTTGATCAATGTATAAATTAAGAAAATTATAAACAGATTTTAAAATGTGAAACATTTTGGCATGAAGCACCAGCTTCAGTCACAAATAAGAGCCTGCTTGGCTTGTTCCTAAGTGGTTCTGGCTCAGTTTGTAGGTGCTATTGTAGCATACTTTTATTTGTGACTGAAGCTGACGTTTTATGTTGAAACGTTTCACATTTTAAAATCTGTTTATAATTTTTTTAATCTATACATTTATCAACTGGATGCACTATCATTGGTCATTTGTTTTGTTTTGTAGTGATATCTTTAGTGGGCCCATCCATCACAATGCATGGATACCTGCTGTATTTCTTGCACGTATTCCTGAGTGGTGGTGCATGCGGTGTTTCCTCCCTCTCTCTCCCCACCGCCACTGGTCCCCACCACTCTTTTGTTGGGCTGTCCACCACGTAACTCTGCATGCTTTCCCTTGGCAACTTTGGAAATATTTTGAAATGGAATCATGCTGGAGTTCCAAAACAGGCCAAACTTAGCGTAGGAGTATGCACACTTCTCAAGTGTCTCAGACTATGCTGTTGGGCCTCATAGAAATAAAGGGAAACATGGTTGATTTCTCAAAAGAGATGACCTGGGGTTCAAGCATGCTTGGATGCCCATGCCATCTTCCCTGAAACTCTGTTTTTTTCATCTTAACTGGTGTGGGAAGAGGGCTGTGATGCTTTGGTGATGAAGGAGAAGTCACTGGCCACATGTTCAGAGGTATTCTTTGCTTCTACTTTGCAGGTTTGTACTGGAATCGGAGTCTTGGGCTGAGGCTGGCCCAGATTAAGCCCTGATGAAATGTTCAGTATAAATATGGCGATAGCTCTGTTCCTGCCTCCTAATTATCTTTTCGCATTCAAGAGTTTTGTGGAGCTCTAACCCAGCCTTCTCCAACCTGGCGCCTTCCAGATGTTTTGGGCTTCAGCTCCCATCAGCCCCAGCCAGCATGGCCAATGGTTAGAAATGCTGGGAGTTGTAGTCCAAAACATCTGGAGGACACGAAGTTGGGATAGGTTGCTCTTATGCCTGCTTATTCCTACATCAACCTTCTTCATATACTTTTAGCTATTTAATATCCAGTGCAGAGAAATATTTTCTGCTTAGCATCCGCAGTCCTCTTTCAGGGCCGGGCTGACAACGGAACTGGAACTAGGGGTGGATGTGATACACGGGAGGTGCTGGAGCCAAGTCAGTCCATCAGCTGGCTCAGTGCCAAGTTTGCAAGGTGGAAATTTGGGCTGCTGCTTCTTTGTTGCAGTTTATGACGTTCCTCTACCAAAGTGCCGAGAGGAGAATGTTCAGTTTCTCTGAAATGTCTCATGGTTGCTAAGATTCTGCTGAGTCCTTAGACTGTGCTGTGCTGATGCAACTGCAATAGCCAGCCTTGAACAGCTTTTGCTCTCTTTGTGATGCTGTTGAACGGCATAGACATCTGAAGACCCGGCTCTGCTAGTGTGTTGCTGCATTAAGTTGCTCTCTGCTTTCTCCTAATGGAAGTGCATCTTTATGCCAAACTCTTAGGTGTATTGATTGCTGCCTATGAAATTCTCTCCAGAGAAAGGTGACTCTTGAGCTTATTCCACCAACCCAAACCCCCGCCCTTGCACCACTTGCACTGGTCAATGAGATGCACTTAGGCTTATTTTAATTTAATATTTATTTATTAAATTTATTAAATCACTTGTGTATCTGCATCTTTGTCACAAGGGTCTCTGAAGCAATGCTGAGGATCTTTTACTATTTATTTTGAAACTGCAATTATCTGTTCCAGCTTTGATGCAATTGATCAACACTTCTGGTGAACTGTCTGGCTATTTAATTAATTAGTCAAAGCCTGAAATGATGCTGATTGGAGATAGTGTATATACTAGTGAATTAGCCAATTGGCAATTTCAATGGTGCCCAGATTTTATTACCTATTTGGGAATATGTATTTCCAGAGATATATTTCAAATGATCAAGCTACATTTAAATAAGCTTATTAATGAGATTTCACAGAATATAGATAGATGGGCATCCTTATTTATTTATTAAATTTATTAATCGCCCATCTGGCTGGTCACCCAGCCACTCTGGGCGATGTACAAAGCATATAATAAAACAGTTTAAAACAATAAAATTCTACAATAAAAACATTTTCTAAAATACCCTAACCCACCCCAAATGCCTGCCTGAACAACCACGTTTTTAATGCACGGCGGAAGCTCATTAAAGAGGGGGCATGACAGAGTTCCCTAGGGAGGGAGTTCCACAGAGTGGGGGCAACCATAGAAAAGGCCCTCTCCCTCGTCCCTGTCAAGGTGGACACTGAGCCCATAGAACCTCAGAGCAGTTCTGATTCTGAGGAGGAACAGCCGTCCTTGGGAGAGGAGCGCACTCATCCCTCCCAGGCCCTGCAGCTGGCAGAGATTCCTCCTACCGGCATTCCAGACATAGATAGCAGTCCTGGGAGTGAAAGAGCGCGGGAGGAGGACTGGCTGGATGCTCGACGCAGACACAGAGAGCGACGAGCTATGGAGGGCGCGGAAAGGAGGCGTAGCGCCCGTTTGGCGCGCAAGCAACGGTCACGTCCAGAGGACCCAAGGGAAAAGGGGAGGGACTCTCCCTAGCCCATAAGTTCAGGGTCTGGAAGTGATTCTCTTTCAAATGGGGACCAACTGTTTCCAACCCGGGGCATAGATTACTCTGCTGTTCATAGCTTAGTCGCTGGTGATAGAGTTATTAAGTTGTAAAAGGAATAAAGCCTTGAGAAGAATCCTTTGTCTGTGTCTGGAGTTGGCTACTGGAGTAGACTGAAAGAGGCCGGCTAGGGCCTCCTGACAGTCCCCACCAATCTAGCTGTCCTAGCTGATGGGACAGAGAGAAGGCCATCCGAGGCTGATCTTGTTAAGCGGCCTGTCTGGTCTTGCTGGAGGCGCTCCTTAAGATAGGCTGGGCCAGAACCATATAGGGTTTTAAAGGTCAAAACCAACACCTTGAATTTTGCCCGGAAAACAACTGGTAACCAGAGTCAAGACTTTCTCAGCTCCCCTGGCAATTGGAGCGAGACCTTGGCGTCCTCTGCAAACGGCAGCACCTCCTCTGCCTAAGGTCCCCATGAAACCTTTGCTTCATGTAGGAGCTCTTCAGGGGCTTACACAGACCTCAGGCTGCCCCGACTCTTGACACACACTGTTTCCTAAGCGAAGGGGCCTTGTTGGCTGTCTTGGAGCTTGTCACTGTGGATTGGGCTGACCTCTCTGTAGGGCAGCCATTAAGTGGCTCATCGATTGGGTGAATGGCAGGAAACAGGGAGTGAGTTCCCCCCAGGGAGAGGGGAGGGCGCCTCTCCAGGTAAGTGTCTTTGAAATAGTGGCCATTGCAGAAAAACAGCAGGAGAAGCCTGGCTTAATGGTGGTCAGTGGCAGGCTGTGGCTCAGTGGTAGAGCCCTGCTGTGCATGCAGAAGGTCCCAGGTTCAGTCCCCATCATCTCCAGGTAGGACTAGGAAAAACTCCTGCCTGAAACACCGAAGAGCCATTGCTGCCCGTCAGTGTTGGCAATAGTGGGCTAGATGACTCCATCTCAGGCAGCTTCCTGTGTTCCTCACTGCTTTCGCCCTGCCCAAGGACTCTGCATTCTTACTAACACAGGCTCTGCAGTGAGGACCGTTGAAGTGCCCCCCTCCAGTCTGCTCTTTGGCCCAAAGGGCAGCGTTAATGGCCTGACCTGCCTTACTCCATGTCTCAGGAAGATTCACTGGGAAAGCTCCTTTTGCCCAGAGAGCTCTTCCTTCCCCCTCTGGCTGTTGTTGCACCAGCTAAAATTTGTCTCAGTTTTCCTTTCTCTTTTTCCTTTGCCAGCTCCAGCTGCTCATACATTTGCTTCTCTCTGAATGCTCCCACCCGCTCGATATTTCATAGCCTGCCAGTAACCCACACTGCTGCCACCTGGGTGTCCACAAGAGGACCAGGATCGTTCAGTTGATGTGCAGACTTGAGCCACATCTACACATTGAGCAGGACGGGGGGTTGAGTTGGACTGTACTTCTTCAGACTCCCGGGCAGGGATGGGGGGATGATACCATTTTTAATGCCTTCCCATGTGTGTTTGTAAAAACACCTCTCATCTACTGCTGTTTTACTGATTTTCTTTTCCTGTGGGAATTTATCCCTTTATTTATTACATGTCTATTCAGCCCAATAGCCAACAGTCTTTGGGCGGTTCACAACCACTGAATTACTAATCTGTCTTTATAGATAAGATACAAATATTTTAAATAAATAACTCCCTGCAAGAAGAAAAGTGGAATGTCAAGTGGAAAGGGTGTGTTAGCTGAGCCCACTTTATTTATTTATTTCATTTAATTTCATTTCTATACCGCCCAATAGCCAAAGCTCCCTCCTGCTATTCTGGTTTTCTACTTGTAGTGAGGTTTTGGAGCTGAATTAAGAAGGCTTTGGTTTAACTTTAATTAGTCCATTTGGCATTTTGTTTATTTTGTAATGCAATATGCAAGTATCAGTTCTACTCCCACACCCATTGCAAAATACAAGGCAATGTAATTTCTATCGGGTGAACATGAAGTCCTCGGAATGAAAGCAACACGCACGTTTATGGCAACATTTTGCCTTTCAAGTATGAGGCAACCCGGCCCCAAAACTCACTGTTGGGTAGCCAGGTGTCTTACTTTACAAGGACACTCCTCCATTTGAAGATGGGCCCATAGCCAGCCTAAACCTTCTGGGGGTGGGGGTGCTGCCAAAAAAGTGGGGGGGGGAGTTCTGGTTTGCAGGGCTTTTAAAGGCAAAATTGTAAACTGTTTTGTAATTATTTGTTTATAAAAAAAATTGGGAGGCAGAGAAAATTTAGGGGAGGCCAGCCCCCCATCACATGCCTGTTTGAAGATATCTTTTAGTTTAAAGGTAAAGAATGCTAAGAAGGGAGAGCAGCAGGGGCCTTGAAGTGGCCCAGCAATGCTTAGCACCTGGACACATGGGTTGCCTGGTCACTGCTCTGTGGTGAGAAGCATTGTATTTCTATTTAAATTATATTGGTCATTTCTGCATTTGCATCTGTACACATAAATCAGCCTACTTAAACCTTTTGGAAATCTGCACCATCCTTTGTTCTCTCTCTCTCTCTCTCTCTCTCTTGATGCATAAGTGGCCATCCTGGGGGGTGGAGAGGGGGGTAGGATGGGGATGCAAAATACCTCAAAGCAAGGCTCTCTTAAATTCTGTCCTTCTCTGGGTACGTAGGAGAGTATTCGAGATGTGAAAACAAAGTCTTGCAACCCTCTATGCCACAAGACAGTTGTGAAGCTTTCCCGGCGTATTTATTTATTTAGGGCATTTTTACCCCACCCTTCAGCCAGAAAAGGCTCCCAGAGTGGCTTACAAAGATAAATATTAAGACAGTCCCTGCCCTGAGGCTTACAATCTGAAAGACATGACACAAAAGGAAAAGGGACTGGGAGGGAGGAGAGGAAGCAGATGAAGTAGACTTCATCTGACGCAAGATGTGCTTATGCCTAAGCCGCAAGGTGTGACTGTTAAGCACATGACTGCCCCTTGCATGCCTGGGTTTTGTTTGCTAAATTGCCCCTTCCGTGCTCACTGTGCTCACGGTCCACATTCTCTCCTCTCCTCTCCACCCCGTGCCTCTGTTCTATTTACTAAACACAATCCAAGTGCCACGAAGTGCTGCTTCTTTTGGCTACAACAGCAAAAAAAATGTGTTTTCCCTGCCTTCAGTATCATGTCAGGCCTCATCCTGTTACACATGTCAATCCAGCTTTGGCTCCATCATCTCCAGTGCTGCGGCCCCCTCTCTCTGTCCTTACATTCGGTCCTTTCAGAACCTGCATGATTATCCATGATGGTTTTGAAACCAGAACAAAAGAGTGTATAATAGGGCAAGGAAAAGAGGCATTTTTTTGCCCTGAACAATGAAGACACTTGAGGGGAAATGTGTGGGATTTAACTTACTCAGATTGTTACACCTTCAGTCCTTTTGAAACAGCATTTGGAGTTGGTTTTTAAGAGCTTGGGGAGTGGGATGGATCAGATGAAGGCAATTTGCCTGGATGTGTTTTCCCACACTTAAATCTGCTTGGATTTGGACAGAATCGTTGCTACTGCTCTTGGCAGACAGTAGTGCTCTGACCTGAAGGCACCCTTTCCCAACCAGCCTTGTGCCCTCCAGATGTGTTGAACTGTGACTCCCATAATTCCCAGCCAGTATGGCCATTGGCCATACCAATATCAGTATAAACCCGCCTGCCCATACTTTAAGAACAAAAAGAGAGGCCCTTCTCATTTTCCCACCTGTGAGAGCAGTTAGGTGGGTGACCACATGTGGCAGGGCTTTCTCTGCAGAGACCCCATAGTTCTGGAATAAGTTGCTATTGGGGGTCTGCCATGCTCCAGCATTGTAGGCATTCAAGGAAGCCTTGAAAACATATTATTTTACTCTGGGCTTCTCCTGGTATGACTTGTGTTGTTGCTGGTTTTGTTGTTGTTTTTTATTGCTGTTCTTATCGCTCTTAATATCGTATTGGTTTTATGTGTTTTATTGCTGTATGCCACCTTGGGAGGGTTTCTGACTTGAAAGGCGGCCAAGAAATACTGTAAATAAAAATAAATAAATAAATAAATAAATACAAAGAAAAATAAATGCTATAAAAACATAATCTAAAATCAATACCATACAAAAAGTGTCAATCTTCAATACACAAAAATCTCTCCTCCCACCCCTCTAGAATGAACACTGCAAAAACTACCCACAACACTATTGTTGTTGTTGTTCAGTCGTTCAGTCGTGTCCGACTCTTTGTGACCCCATGGACCATAGCACGCCAGGCCTTCCTGTCCTGCGCTCTCTCCCGGAGCGTGCTCAAGTTCATATTCATTGCATCCGTGATGCTATCTAGCCATCTCATCCTCTGCCGTCCCCTTCTCCTTTTGCCTTCAGTCTTTCCCAGCATCAGGGTCTTTTCCAGAGAGTTTTCTCTTCGCATTAGGTGGCCAAAATATTTGAGCTTCCGCTTCAGTATCTGTCCTTCCAATGAGCACTCAGGGTTGATTTCCTTTAGGATTGACTGATTTGACCTCCTTGCAGTCCAGGGGACTCGTAAGAGTCTTCTCCAGCACCACAGTTCGAAAGCATCAATTCTTCGGCGCTCAGCCTTCCTTATAGTCCAGCTCTCACAGCCATACATTACTACTGGGAAAACAACACTATTAACCCTTTGCAAATACAACTGCAGGTTTTCTGGGCCCTTTGAGTTCCTGTCTGCTATGTTGTAGCAGGGAATATGGGCAGAGAGGGTCCGGCTTTGAGAAGGGAGGCAGGATTGAGTCTTGGGTTTGGCCTGGCTCTCATGCCTGGGGAGATCTGTGCATCAGTGGGCCACACAAGGGAGCCAAATAACTTAACAACATTCTGTGATCTGGATTCAAGAGATGGGAATCTTAGCGGTGTCGTTTTCTTCTTGCAGAGCTCCCGCTGACCTTGACGCCCTCTGCTGAAGCACAGGTACGTTGCTGAATGCCTCATGGGTAGGTTGACCATATTCCCTTGAGACAAAAACAGGATATTGGGATGACAAAAATGGGACGGGGTTATGTAATGTCCCACCGGAGAGTTCCGCTATAATAAAAAAATAGCTAACAGCCTGTTGAACCAAAATATGAGTCTGAAAAGTCCAAATCAAACTGAATGTAGGGCAGAAAGAATCTCTATGGGCGGAATGACGGTAGAAATAACAGCAAGACGTGCCCTCCTGGCTCCCACACGCTGAATGGGGCTTAGTGACGCCTCTCGAATTCCCGCCACTGCAGACAAGCCGGGGGCAGTGTCTGATCGTCGCCAGCTCAAGACGCCTGGCCCTGGCTGGATGAAGGAAACAGAACTTCCTCTTTCCTCACACTAGTAGTTTTACTGCACGCATTGATTAGAGTAGAGCCTTATGATAAACGCGTTCGGTGTTTTACAAAAAATTAAAAATGGGACAGAATTGACATTTATATTAAAACGAGGGGACAGTCGGGAAATATGAAAAAACGGTACGTATGGTCAGCCTACTCATGGGAAATAAATGGTCTCCTAACCTTGCCCCAAAGACCAATGAGACCTTCCAAAAGGTTTGTTCAAAAGTTCCAATGTGCCTTCCTCCTCCCAGCCAGTGAGTGAAGCTGGCCCATTGGAAGGCAGCACAGATTTTAAGTCAGGGGCATTGAACATCAGGACTGTGGGGCAAATGCAGCCCCCAGTCTGTCCCTCTGGGATTCCCCAAATGTTCATGCCCCCTTCCCCCCCAGTCGTTCAGTGGCTTCTCAGTTCTTGCATCGTTCCCTCCTGCTGACCCCCATTCTGAACGATTGAAATGCCTCTTCTCCCAAGGCTGAGTTACTGGCAGGAAGAGCTCTGAGCTACACTATGCTGCTGTTTTGACCCTGCCCCTTTTGCCTTTGGTCCCGCCACCACTGGAATGTGGCCCCCGAGAACCTTTCTGAAATGGAATTTGGCCCTCGGGCTGAAAGAGGCTTGGCAGCCCTGTTGCAGGTGATCAGCCACTCTTGACTAAGTGCAGGAAACCGTCGCCTGCTCAGACCGTAAAGACCACCCTGCTGAGGCAGTCCAAAGGGGCTCCATTTAGTCCAGCATCCCGTTCCCCACAGTGGCCATGCCAGCGCCTCCAGGGAGTCCGCTCCCACGCCTGCTCCCCAGCAGTCAGCATTCAGAGGGACGCTGACTGCCTCTCTGCTTGGGGGCGCCACTAGGCTCTCGTGATGGTCACGGCCACAGCCACTGACGGATGCCCCCTCCATGAGTGTGTCGATTCCTCTCTTAACACCCGCTAAACCAAGGACCACCTCCATCTTGTAGCAGCAGAGTCCATCGGTTCATTACGCGCTGTCGGATTAAGTACTTCCTTTTGGACGTCCTGAATCTGCTTCCCGTAAATTTCATTGAATGGCCCCGAGCTAGTATGAAGGCCCCATTTAAGTATTATGAAAGGAGAAAGACACCTGGCACAATTTAACAAACCATTGTGACTATGCAGTTCTGTAAATGGCAGTGCTTTAAAGTGGGGCTCTCTTCTGAATCCTTGTGACCTCTGTGTGTGCCCTTCTGTTCCAGAATGCGCTTGCGCGCGCTCTCTCTCTCTCTCTCTCTCTGTCTCTCTCCCCCCTCCCTGCCCCCCTCCCCACAAAGCAGCCCTGGCTCCATCATCCATCCTCTCTCCTGGGTGCCCATCCGTCGTCTTTGTAGCTAAGCCCAGGAATGGGTGTGCAAGCTATTAATAATTTACAAATGCATAAGCCCCAAGTTGGAGGAGGGAACTGTATTCACTGATTTCCAGAAGGGTAACAGCCATGTCAGTCTGTTGCAGCAAAAAACAGCAGAGATTTGTGGCACCTTAAAGGCTAACGCATTTATTTTGGCAGAAGCTTTTGTGGACTATAGCCCACTTCATCAGATGCAGCTGATGAGGTGGACAGAGTCCATGGAACCTTGTGCCAGAATAAATGTGCTAGTCTTTAAGGGGCCACAGGACAATGGGTCTCTTTGCGTGATCACAGAGGGGGAAATAAGCCTCTGCATGCCATTCGTATGCTGGGAGGGGACTTGCATAATTGCCCTCTCTGGCATGGCTTGCCGTGTCCTGTGCATCCACCGAGGGCATCTTGTTGCTGTGGTTAACAGGCCACCCAGAACCCGTGGGCTGCTGTAGGGTTCTGGGGTGGCGTGTTAACTACGGCAACAACCTGTGGCTTATGTCCCCCTCCGTGATGGTGAGAACCGGCTGCTCTCTTGCATTTGCCGAGTCTCCCAGACCGACCCTCATCTGGAGTGGCAAAACTGTGGTGTGGCCTGCCTTCTGATGGACCTGGAGCCCAGAGCAGCCCAGGCAAGAGACCCTGGCATCGCCCTTCGGCAGGTGGTGTGCCGCTCGCGTGCTGCGCCGCTGTTGAGATCTTCACGAGGGCCAAGCTCAGGCCCTTTGATTTGCCTTTTCCTGCACCCGGAGCATCTCTCCCTCTTTTTCCAGATTGGCATGACAGCATCTCTACTTGCCCCTACAAATGTGAACCTCCCTCCCTGTGCGCCCCCCCCCCACTTTCCCACAAGAGGACAAAGCAAGCGAACACTGCAGCCTCTGTTTTTGCCTAGCGACTCTTGGCTGTCTCTTCCCACCAGTTCCCTGGGGTGGCTCATGTTCCCCTTGGCTTCTAGATAATAATGGACCCACAGTGTACATGGCTTCTGTGGGGTGTGCTGGGACACGGAGGAGGAGAACACCTGCATTTTAAAGTCTTTGTCCATCTCTATGTTGCTTTTCAATGACTGAAAAACCTTCAGTTTAAAAAACAATAAAACATATGTTAAAATAATAACAAATAAAAGTGGGACCTGCAGCTAGGGGCGTTGCTAGGCCTTGGCCCTTGGGTCTTGGCCCCAAATCTATTTCCCAGGGTCCGAGATCTATTCCACAGATTCCTGACATCTGTGGATGTCAGTGAGAGAAGTCTTACTTAGCTGCATTGCCTTGCAGCCAGTGATTTCCAGGGGGATTGCAGCTGGGAAGCGAAGCGTTAACCCTCCCCCACCCACATGGCAATGAAGCGTAGGGAAAACCTTCCCTTTGTAACACTAGAAGCTTTTCTCCTAAGTTTCATTGAGTGAGGTGGGGGCAGTTTTCCCCCAGGTGGGGAAAGGGACAATGAGAGATTGCAGACGAATTGCAACTGAAGAGGAACTACTGATTTGGGATGATCTGGGCTGGGATGAGAATTAATTGAAGAATTTATTTTATTTGCTGTGATTTGTATGAGAACTTAATTGGCTGGCTTTGCCTTCTGTGAAATGTAAATAGATCGTAGTGACTCTTTCTAAATTTGCTTTTAAAGACATAAACTAGCATATGTAAATTTTATGCAAATTTGTGTCCTGGGGGCCTAGCAATGCCCCTGCCTGCAACAACACACCACAACAGTGTATCTGCCCTCCTAAAGTAGTGCTGCTATTCAGGGTTCCATCAGCCATTCCCTGAAGCAGAGCATTCCACTTTTCTCACCCCCATTTTCCATGTTTATTTTCCAACTGTCACACAACATTCTGTGGATACCAAGCATGTTCAGTCTTCAATGGGTTGTATGGGGGGGGGGGGGCTATGTGTGACCCCTTAGGTTTTTGGTGGTGGTGATGATGATGATGTAGTTCTGCAAATCTCAGGGTTCCCCTAAGTAAGGTTCCCCTACTTCCCTCTTCTCAGTGGCCCTACTTTGGCTTATAAGCCTGTTGGCACTCACCAGCTGAGTTTGCTATTAGAAGGAGTGATACCCAAGAGGAGGCAACAAAAGACTCCTTTTTTTCACCCAGCAGGAATTATTTTGGAGTTCTGTAAAGGTCTTAACTGCCCTTTTCAAAAGGGCCAGTGATACAGAACTGGTAGATCTCCTGTAGGAAAGAAGCCAACAGGATTTGAGTCAAGACTGAGAAATCGCTGTTTTCTAGTGATGAGAATCTTGCCTCCAGTGATGGAGGCACGTGCAGTGGGGCCTCCCAACCAATCTGAATTTGGGGGAGGGGCTATATGGGGGAAAGGCAGTTGCTCAAGTTTGGGTTGATGCGGAGTTGGGGCTCCCCCGACACCCTCCCAACACTTGTTGGAGGAAAATGGATTCACTTCATATGGAAAACCGAGGGTCAGTCCACTTAACACAGTGGCACCCACAAATTATGCAGGCCCTGTTTCTGTAGGGTCTAGTAAGTTATTCTGCCTAAGTATTTAGGAAATTATGTTCCAGTGCTTCCCTGGTGCATATCAGTGTGAATACAGCCTGATATAAATATTGACCCTTGGAATTGTGGCATCAACAGGTGTGTTTGTTTTGCCTTTTTTAACTCATGTGTGTGTGTTGGGGGGAGTGTTGAATGGTTACTCCAAGAAAGAGGCATTGATAGGTCTTAAATAAGCCTTTACCAACCTGGCGCTCTCCAAATGTGTTGGACTGCAGCTCCCATCATCCCCAGCCAGCACAGCCAATGGCTCTTACTATCAGTAACTAAGCATCCTGAGAGGCATATTAACCTTTTAAAATGGGAGGGGGGAAACTACACAAATGCTGTGAAACCATCAAAGTGTTGGAGTCGAGGGAAAGGGTGTGTGGGGACCCCTGGAGGGCCAGATTTGGCCCCAAGTGGACAGGATTCAGCCCTCGGGCCTGAGGTTCAACACCCCTGTCTTAAATCATAGCAGCTGCTCTCTCTCTGCTGCCTGGGCTAGCAGGGACCTTACATCTTGGCCCTGGCTTCCTCCCTCCTGACAAAGAGGTGCCCTTAATGCCACAGCCACAAACCTGACGACATCCTATCATCCTCACCACCGGACCTGGTGATCTGCTTGCAGATGGTGCAGTCTCTGGGCTTTGCGATCTACCGAGCGCTGGACTGGGGTCTGGACGAGAACGAGGAGCGGGAGCTCAGCCCAGAACTGGAGCGTCTCATTGACTTAATGGCCAACAGCGATTCTGAGGACAGCGGCTGCGGCACGGGAGACGAAGGCTATGGTGGGCAGGAGGAGGAAGAGGAGGCATTGGCGGAGGGGACCCTGAGGGCCGTGCGCACCTTCAGCCAAGCCATGCGGCTCTGTGCCATCCGCCTTGCCCAGCCCCAGGAAGCTCAGGTGCACTATCAGGCGGTCTGCAGAGCTCTCTTCCTAGAGACGGTGGAGCTGAAGGCTTTCCTGGCCAAGATCCGTGACACCAAGGAGGTGAGTGCTCTCTTAGCTTCGGCTGGGGAGGGGGACATGCTTCTCCTGCCACATTGTCATTGATGGGTGAGCACCTGCAAGAGCGTTGCCACTTAGTCCCAAGGCTATGTGGCATTTGTAATGCGGTGGCATATTACAAACACCGAGGAGCCGTCTAGAGCTACATAGCAACTTCTGGAGCTACATTGATGAAATGGATAGCTCTCCCTGCCCGCAAGGAGCTTACAGTCTAAATATACAGCAAGGAAAGCAGAGGAAGGGAGAAACAGTGGGGCTGATGGAAGGCAGCTAGGCTTCTAACCGGTACACACTATTGGGACCATATTGCATCTGCCCCGAAAGACCTGCACTAGTTGCCCATTGCTTCCTGGGCTCAATTCAAGGCGATAGTTTTAACCTTTAAAGGACCTGGCTATGTAAGAGACCACCTGTCTTGCTGTGAACCTGCCCAGGTATCCTGACCTGCAGGAGACGCCCTCTTTAGGACACTGTTGTCAGCCACGCATGAAAGGGCTTCCTCCTGCATTGCCCCCAAACTGTGGAATGCGCTCCCTCAAGAACTATGATTTCCCCCCCTCCTCAATTCTGTGTGAAGGCACACCTTTTTAACTCAGCCTTTAACAGTCTGCTGATGTTTTAATGTTCTATGGATGTTAATGACCATCTTATGGTGGTAGGGTTTTTATTGTTTTAAATTGTCATGCATGGCCTTATTTTCTAAAAAGCCATTAAGGCACTGTATAAATGTTAATAATAATAAATAAGACCTGGTGCAGATGCTTTTACAGAAGCATCAAGTTGGGTTATAGTTGGGGAGACTCTTTATACTCGGTGGCACCATTGCTTTGTGCCTGAACCTGCAACACATAAGCCGCTCTGCGGCTAGCGGAAGAGTGCGGAGGCCCAAGTCCTGCACCCATCTGTAGCTGCTCAGTGGCAACCTTGTTGCTCTGGGCAGGGATGCCACAGATTGTCTCCTGAGCTCTGTGCCAGAGCTGCTGCTGCCACTAACAAGACTGTTTTCCGCCTCACTGAGCCGTTCAGCTGGGCTTTGTCTGTCGGCCTGCCTGTGCCACCTGTGTCCCGGCTGGGCCTGGGTCTGTTTGCCAGGCTCCCAAGCTGCCAGGGTAAGCTGGGGTGCTGGTGGCTGTTGCAAAAAGGAGGCGGTGGTGCCACGGTACTGTTTGGGGTGGAGGGCTGTTCCCATGGGTATAAAAGATGTGGGGGGGGGGAGCTGCGAGGGGGCTCCAGCAATGGAGCACAACATGGGCCCAGCAGCCCAGTACCCGATGAGCTTCAGCCAAAGGGCCACGTCTTCCCCTGTGTTCCGTGTCCTAGGCCAGCCTTTCCCAACCTGATGTTCTCCAGATGTGTTGGAGTACAACAACTGCTAGCATGGCCAGTCCCTGGTTGGGGGATGCTGGGAGTTGTAGTTGAACACATCTGCAGGGTGCCAGGTTAGGGGAGGCTGACCTAGAGAGAGGCTGTTGTCTTCCCTGTGTCTATTTGCAACCAGGAGGAAGGCACTGGGTGGCGGAAGCCGCTATTCTTGGCCCAGTCTGGTCAGAGCAGTGGCCACGGAAGGGGGGCGCGTGTCCCATTCACACAGCATGGGAGCTTCCTTGTTGTGCAGGGGCCTACGGGGCACCCTGAGTGTATCATGTCGTCTGTGAGCAAACAGCTGCATGTCAGAAGCGACTGCGGACGTCTTCCCCGCTTACCTTCGCCTCAGAGGCTTGATGCAACCTTGATGCTTCTGTATATTTTCTGGACCAGCTGTAAACCTTCTTCCATTTGGGCTGCCTTTTAGTAGCGAAGTCAGGCTGCCACGGGACAAAGTCTGGAGGGTGGCCATCTTAGTCTGTTGCAGCAAAAACAGCAAAGAGCCCCGTGGCACCTTTGCAGACAAACACATTTATTCTGGCATCAGCTTTCCTGGGCTATAGCCTGTTTCATCAGACACAGGATGTGTTATGGAGAATTTCACTTCTTTTATGCCATACATACGGGGCGGGGGATGGGGGGGATTGTAAACAGTGAGGTCAGGAGGACATTCAATGCAGAAAGTACTCATGGTGACAATCACGTTATTAACCACGGTCATGCGCAGTGCAGATGTTGCTGATAACAAACAAGCGCAGGACTTTCTTGCTCACATCTCCCTTTGAAGTCCCTTTCTCCACAGTGGCCACTTTAACGGCTGTGACAGGGAGTCCCCTGGAAGGCTGAAGTGTTTTCTAAATTAGAATTCATCAACAGGTTCAGTTCTGTCGCCAGAGGTTTGAATTGGGATAAAGGATCTTTATCACACTGCATGTGTTAATTGGCTCACCTAGTGTCAAGGTGTTTGTGTTACCAGCAACAGCTGCTCTGAGAGTGACCACTGCTAAGAATGTGATTGTCACCGTGAGCCCTTTCTGCATTGAATTTCCTCCTGACCTCTCTGTTTACCTTTCCTTCCCCTACCTTCTGTTCTGTATAAAAACCTGAAACTCTCCATAATACTCCACGCTTCTGATGAAGTGGACTACAGCCCATGAAAGCTTAAGCCAGAATAAATCTGTTAGTCTTTAAGGTGCCACAAGACTCTTTGTTGTCATGGGACGGTTCTACTTGGAGAAAATGTCCAGTATCCCTGGCTATCATTCCATCGGTCCTGTTTAGTTTTTAAGTGGTGTATCCACCACAAGTCCTCAGGATATGGGGAGGTTAACCATCTGAGTCACTCAGCTGGCTGCTTATGTGGGTGGCATTTTGCCACTGTGCACGGGGCTCATGCAAAACAGTGAAGGCTGTCCAGGAACTCAGTCTTGCCATGGGGAGGGAGGGAGGAAGTGGCGGGGAGGGAACAGGCAACATGCCACATCCTGATGAACCACCTGCTGTTCCTCCTCCAAATAGTTCCTGGCTTCTCATGTGCAGATCAGCAGTGTTGAATTGGGGCCCATCCCTGCTGTATCAACACAGCTCGGTTCACCAGGATCCTGCACCCTGTCTTGGCACGGCTGCTTCCAGGCGCCAGGCAGGCTTGCTGTGTGTGCTGCTGAAAGCAGAGAGCCGGCACCAGCACCTCCCTCTGGCTGGCCTCCCTTCTGCAACCTCAGCAGGACAAACGGGCCTCTGGCTTGCTGGGCATAGGCTTTGTTGCAGTGGCTGAGCCACCCCAGTAGTCGCATCCCTGGGAGGCGCTTGCTGCGGGAATGGGCGGGGCAGCCCTCTTCGTGCCCCCCATTCCAAAGGTCCCAAATGCCATCCCGGCACAGAGGCACCTGTCTCCTGGGAGGGAGGAGAGCAGGCAGTGCGGCCACCTGGCCCTCGCAGCACAAAGGAACGCTTGGTGCCCATCCCCGTGGGTTTGGCATTCGTCACTTGGGAGGGCCCCCGCTTAGCTAATGTGCAGTGCTAATTAGAAGCACTCCAACCAAATGTTTATCCAGGGAGGGAATCCATCTTCTCTAGGAAGCATGGGGCAGCGATATCCCTTCCTCTTCCTGACACATTTTCTCTGGAACCTGCTCTTCTGGGAGTGGAATGTAACACAGTCCTTTGCAGTCGTCACTCTGATGAGTGGAATTCCCTTCAGGCATACCTTGGAATTCAAACAGGGAAAACAAGGAAGCTCACAGAATGCTTCCTATGGCCTTCTCCAGCCTGATGCCTTCCAGGTGTCTTGGATCAACTCCAGTCATCCCCAGCCAGCATTGCCCTTCTCCTCTCAAGGAGGAAGAAAGAGAACAAGCAAATTTATTAAGTGTAACAAGGGGGACCTCAAGCAAAACATTGCATGGTGGAGTTCAGGTGTCCTACCTCCCGGCATTACCCTTTCCAAGGATACTCCATTTTATTTTCTATCTCCCCTAGTTTTCCACGCCCCCCGCCAAAAAAAACATGTCCAGCATGCTGGGGCCAGTGAGCAGGCTTGGGCCACATTGGCCTGTGTTTGAGGGGTTTTCCCCTGTAATTGTTTTTGGGGAGTATTTCTGCAAGGCCTACAGAGAATTGTGTGAGTGAGTGTGTGTGTGTGCGTGCGTGCGTGCATGAGAGAAAGAGAGAGAGTGAGAGCGAGAATATATGTACGTATATATACATGTATGTATATGTATGTATATAGGAGGATGTCCCAGGCCTTTTTGGAATGTTGGAGGGGAATATTCCAAGGCAGTTGAGCTCCATTAGGGAAAAGAGGCATATCAGAGTAAGGCCAGAGAGAAGAAGAGAAGATGGAAAGAAGAGACTCTTCCATTGTTTGCAGAGTCAGGATTTATTGTTAATCATTATGAACATGTGAGAAGTCTTATTGATTAATAAGATAAAATGTCTGTTCACCATTCTGTTCTTCAGTAATGGTAAGTTCTTTGGCAACCACAGCCTCTCCCAGAGGTCTGAAGCAGAATTACTATATGAAGCTCTTTGCTAGGGCTTGACAACAATACATTAAGGATTTGTTAAATAGAAATAAACTGTGTGTGTGAGTGTGAACATTACCCAAGAACGCAGCTTGATGCGCTAGGACAGAAGAAACAGGGTCAGCGTCAAGAGTCAGCATGGCCAGGCAGCTGCCGAGGGCCCACACCCCAGCAGGGGCCCCCTGGCAAGGGCCCCCTGGCAAGAGCCCCCTGGACTTGCTACTCCTCTTCACCATCACAAGCTGCGCGTTCACCTCCCTCTCGCTCTGGCCCAGGCGACGGTGGTGATAAGATGGAAGAGCAGCAGATGCCACGGCCTGCTTGCTCTCTGGCTCTGGGCCTGTCAAGCAGGTAAGCAAGGAGGAGGAGGAGGAGCAAGAGTGGCTGCTGACAAGGATGGTGAGAGGGTAGGCTCACTGAGGGAGGGGCCTGTTGCAGGGGCCTTACCCAAGGGCCTTCATAGACCTGGCGCTGGCACAGTGAGAGGCAGGTGAATGAGCAGCTTGCAGTGGTGAAGAGGAGGAGCAACTCCAGGGGGCTCTCGTCAGTGGGTCCCTGCTGAGGTGTGGGCCCTTGGCAGGTGTCCAAGCATGCCTACCCTCGACACTGCCCCTGAGAAGAAAGCTGCCCTTGTGGCAATTCATGGCTCTTGGATGGTGTCTCCACTTTTGTCAAAATCCCACATGGGAAAGGAGCCCATTTCTGTCCAGGGCCTGCCCCCCCCTTCCTCCCCCCCCTCTGTGGACCCACTGCTGGGTTGCCTGCTTTGGTCCATGCAGATTGAAACGCTTAAACCTGTGTTCTTGTCTTGGGGTGTGCAGATGCTGACAAAGCTGAAGGATGAAGATGAGTTGCTGAGGGACCAATCAGCTGCGGATCTGGATAACCTGAGGAACACAGACTGGGTACAGAGCGGTGCTGGGGTGGGGAGATGTCGTTGGAATGAACAGCATGTGGCTGTAGGCCAGTCCCAGTGCGCTGACTTTGCTGACAGCTTCAAGGCCAGTGGTCCTGCTGGACAAGGCAGCTGAGCCCACCCCTAGTGAGAGCAGTGGTGTTGAACCTCTTTCAGCCTGAGGGCTGAATTCAGTTTTTGAGAAGCTCTTGGGGCAGCATTCCAGTGGTGGGTGGGCCAAAACTATGGAAAACCCCAACCTCCAGCTATTTTTGTTGTTCAGTCATTCAGTCGTGTCCGACTCTTCATGACCCCATGGACCACAGCACGCCAGGCTCTCCTGTCCTGTGCTCTCCTGGAGCGTGCTCAAGTTCATATTCATTGCATCGGTGATGCTATCTAGCCACCTCATCCTCTGCCGCCTCCTTCTCTTTTTGCCTTCCATCTTTCCGAGCATCAGAGTCTTTTCCAGTGACTTTTCTCTTCACATTAGGTGGCCAAAATATTTGAGCTTCCGCTTCAGTATCTGTCCTTCCAATGAGCACTCAGGGTTGATTTCCTTTAGGATGGACTGATTTGACCTCCTTGCAGTCCAGGGGACTCGTAAGAGTCTTCTCCAGCACCACAGTTCGAAAGCATCGATTCTTCGGCGCTCAGCCTTCCTTATAGTCCAGCTCTCACAGCCATACATTACTACTGGGAAAACCATAGCTTTGATTAGACGGACCTTTGTCGGCAAGGTGATGTCCCTGCTTCTTACTATGCTGTCTAGGTTTGCCATAGCTTTCCTCCCAAGGAGCAAGCGTCTTTTAATTTCATGGCTACAGTCACCATCTGCGGTGATCTTGGAGCCCGAGAAAGTAAAATCTGTCACTGCTTCCATTTCTTCCCCTTCTATATGCCAGGAAGTGATGGGGCCAGATGCCATGATCTCAGTTTTTTTAATGCTTTCAGCTATTATTATTTTATTCATTATTATATTAAGTAATGTATTAATTACAGTGTTAATTATTGTGTTAATTATTATTGTGTTATTTATTATTTATTATTTACAGTTATGCATCACTTTCCACTACAAAAACCAGTCTCAAAGCAACTTACACACACAATAAGAAATCCATGATTAATATAACAGGAAGAAGAAAAAAAGAAAAGGAAACCTAAAGTCATTATAAGTCATAATCAGTACAATAATACAAATAAAATTGCCAGCAACTAAGCTTTAGGAGAGGCATTTCAACCTCTTAGATTGGGGAAAAATTGCACAAAAACTGGGAAACCACCAAACCATTTGTGGTGAGGGGGAAAGGTGGTGGGGCCAGGGAAGGGGTGTGGCCATCTGGAGGGGCAGAGTGTGAATCCAGGAGGGCCACATTTGGCCTGTGGGTTTGAGGTTCAACACCTCTGGCTTATAGGAAGGCCAGAATGAGGGAAGACTGGGAGAAGAGACTTTCAGTTCATATACGTGTGTGTGTGTGTGTGTGTGTGTGTGTGTTGAGGCGGGGATCAAAATGACCCTAAGGTGGGCCCAGAGATGGATCACAGAGAATCTGCCCTGTCTCCATCTTGGAACAAGTTTGGACAAAGCCTGGGTGAGGCCTCCATCCCTCTGGGGGGTCTCTCGTCAACGTTGCTCTGTGCCTTGCAGGCTCGGCTTTGGGTCCAGCTGATGAGGGAACTCCGCAACGGAGTCAAGCTGAAGAAAGTCCAGGAGAAGCAGTTCAACCCCCTGCCCACGGAGTACCAGCTGACACCCTTCGAGATGCTGATGCAGGACATCCGGGCCCGCAACTTTAAGCTCCGCAAGGTCATGGTGAGCGAAGGGGGCCTCTGGCTTTTTTTTTTTTTTTAATCACTGCAGCTACAGGACTCATCGTCCCCGTTCTCTTTCTCATTATTCCCCTTCCAACTGCTGCTGCTCCATTGCTTGTGCTCAGGAATCAGTTCAGCGGCACACCCTCCGCGGAACATCCAAAGCCACTTTCCTCCCACCAGCATTTTGCAGAAGAGAACAGGGACATGCCCGTTCCCCGTTCCCATGCCACAGGTTACGGTTAAGAGGCTGGCTCCCTTCCCTACGGCATATTGCTGAAGATGCTGTTCCACCTTCTCTATACAACATTCCAGCCTTCCCCAACCTGGCACTCTCCCAACGTGTGGGGCTACAACTCCCATCATCCCCATGCTGACTGAAAATAATGGGAATTGTAGTCCAACACCTCTAGAGAGTGACAGATTGACTCTGCAATGGCCAAAACGGTCTTTGTTCTTTTTGGCTAAAGGTATTTTGGAAAAATGTAATTGTGCCCTCCTACTCTATGTTTCATCAAGAGTTCGAAATATATCTCCGTAACTGCTGTGCGCACGCACTGAAGTGGCAGGCTGCGCACTGCATGGTGTCTTCAAGTTCACATGTGTTCACTGACAAGGAGACGCTGTAGAAACGAGGTGCACGCCCGTGCCCCATTCCGAGATTTAACTTCCAGAGATCCCCCCTGCACTCTGCCCTGCCCTCCTGGGGAGGGAGCTGAAAGCTGAAGGGCAACTCACCCTAAAAACAACTTAGAGGGCTCCTGCACGTGGAGCTTTTATCCTGAGATCGAGATGGCTCCCTCACCGAAGTTTGCAGGCTCTTTACATGACACGGTGACCCTCCAGGGTGTCTCCTGCACTAAATGCCCTTTGTTCCATTTTTAAATAAATCGCAGATAATGAGCTATCAAATTACTCTTGTGTTCCATGAGTGAAAAGAGGTTCCATGAGTGAAAAGAGGAAAAACGCAAGAAGAGGAGCGAGATCAATGAAAGATACTGAAGACTCAGATTTGGGGAGAAGGAGGGGGGAGGGGAGGGGGGAAAGGAAGCAGGTGGAAAAGGGAGTTGTGATCCTGCATTTAAAGCAGAAGCAGACAAAGCCCTGTTTTAAATGCAGGATTTTAGGCTGGTGTAGAGATGCCCTAAGGAATTCACAAAGGCAAAACAATAACAATAAAAAATAGGGACAGGGACTTGGAGGGGCCAGGAAATCGGGCTCCGGACCTGGTAAAGGGGAGCAGCTGGGAGGGGTGAGATACCACTAATCCTTCCTTTTGGGGCGTCCATCAGGTGGACGGTGACATTCCTCCCAGGGTGAAGAAGGATGCTCATGAGCTCATACTGGATTTCATAAGATCCCGTCCGCCCCTAAGACAGGTAAAAATGTTTCCGTTTGCCACAAAGCCTCGGGGGTGGGGAGGTGGCTTTAGGAGTCAGGGGAATGGATGTCATGGGCTCAGGAGGCTCCCGAGTCACGGGGCTGGCGGTGGGCTGGCACTCTGCTGCAGCTGGCGGTGGCTTGTCAAGGCCACCCCCTGCTCTGCTTCCAAGATCCTGCTAACCGGACACACTAGGGACTGAACCTGGGACCTTCTGCATGCTAAGCATGCGCTCTGCCATTGAGCCATGGCTCCTCCCCTTCGACGCATGGAACTAGTCGTGTGGTCCCTGGGTCTTGGCCATTCCCTCTCCCTTTTTTATGGGGTCAACACATATTAGTCCCTGTTAATTAGGAAGATGATGATTAACTATAGAGCTCAGCCTTCCCTGCCTGCTTTCCTCCAGATGTCTTGTACTACAAATCCCATCAACCCCAGCCAGCATGGCCAATGGTCAGGAATGTAGCTCAGTGGTAGAGCCCCTGCTTTGCATGCACAACATCCCAGGTTCAATCCCCAGCAGCATCTCCAGGTAGGGCTGGAAAAGTTCCTGCCTGAAACCCTGGAGAGCTGCTGCCAGTCATTGACCCAGTTCGCATGTAACACCGGCAAGTCGTGGGCTAATTAATTTTTGTGAACCACCCAGACAGCTTCAGCTATGGGGCATTCTAGAAATATAGTATAATAAAATATACTTAATTAACCCACAATTTGCCATGGCAGATGCTGAGCGCATTCTGCAGCCATTTTGAATATTCAGCCCCTGATCGAGTTAGTTAGAGATTGCCGCATGATGTACGAACCTGGACGGTATTGGTTAATCATGGATTAAACAACCCATGGTTAACCTACAATTCGTAGTTAGGTTAACTGGGTTGTTCAACCCATGGTTAACCTATAGCGTCTGCGTTCAGACATCACATAGCAATGCCTGAATATTCAGCAATGCTGCAGAACATGCCTGGCACACACCACAGCAAATCGTGGGTTACTTAACCCATGATTTGCCCCCATTACACGCAAACAGTCCCAGTGTCTACTGGGCTAGATGGACCAAGGGTCTGACTCAGTGTAAGGCAGCTTCCTGTGTTCCTATGACGGGAGCCATAGTCTAAATGATCCGGAGGGCTCCAGGTTAGGGAAGGCTGATACAGCCGTTCTGGATGTGACAGCCCGGTCACCCATCCTCACGGCAGGCTTCAGAGCGGAGGTTGCGCCCCATGCCTCAGAAACACAGGACGCTCCATGAGAAGATTTTGGAGGAGATCAAGCAGGAACGGAAGCTTCGGCCTGTACAGCTGCGGTACCAGAATCAGAAAGGTGAGTCTGCAGTCACGAGAAGGTTAAGGGGGAAGCCCTTCAAGCTAGCAAACTCCATGTCAGGAGCGCCCTAGCGGCCTCTTTCAGTCCACTCCAATAGCCAACACAAGACACAGACGAAAGGATTCTTTTCAAGGCTTTAATCCTTTTACAACTTAATGACTCTTTCAGATGCTATCACCAGTGACTAAGCAATGAACAGCAGAGTGGCCTATGCTCCGGGTGGGCAGTTGATCCCCGTTTGAAGGAGAGTCACTTGAAGACCCTGAACTTATGGGCTAGGGAGAGATCCTCCCTCTTTCCCTTGGGTCCACAGGAGGCGGCCATTGCTTGCGTGCCAAACAGGCACTATGCCTCCTTTCCGCGCCTTCCATCACTTGTCACTCCGTGTCTCCGTCGAGCATCTAGCAAGTCCCCCTCCCTCACTCTCTCACTGCCTGGGTCACTATCTATCTCAGGAACGCCGGCAGGAGGAATCTCTGCCAGCTGCCGTGCCTGTGAGGGATGAGCTGGCTCCTCTCCCATGGATTGCTGCTCCTCCTCAGAATCAGAACTGCTGTGGGGTTCCATCGGCTCAGTCTCCACCCTGACACTCCAGGCCCATCAGCAGGGGCGTGGGCAGGCACTTAAAACAATCAGGGTCCAGGCCCATGGGATATAAATCTGCACAAAGTCTGCATATGCTAATTTATATGTATATATGCACATTTAGAAATGTTTAATTAGCTATTTATGTGTTAGATTTATATTCTGCCTTTCCTCCAAGAAGACCAAGGTGGCGTACATGATCCTCCTCCTCTTCCTCCTCCATTTTATCCTCACAACAGCCCTGTGAGGTAGATTAGGATGAGAGCTAGTGACTGGCCCAAAGTCACCCAGTGAGCTTTATGGCCACATGGAGACTAGAACCAGGTCTCCCCCATCCCAGTCCAAGGCTCTAGCCAGACACCACACTGGCTTTCCATAATTACTTGGAATGATTTAAATTTCACAGGAGGCAATGGCAGCCAATTAATTTCCCATCCATATCATCCCCCCCCAAATTATATTCTTCAGTTAATTTGCACCCTGACCTAAATCATCCCAAAGGTTTTTGTCTAAGCTTCACTGCCATGCAGGGGGGATGTCTGGGGAGGGGTGTGTGACAGCATGTGGGAAGGGGAGAGTTAACCCTTCCCTCCCCAGCTGCAATCCCCCTTGAAAATTCCCCCCTGCATGGCAGTGAAGCTGAGGGGGAAACTCCTTTGATTAGTACCCATGGGCACTGAGTTCTGAGGAGGGGTCCTGGGCCCCTGGGAAATAGATTTAGGGGCCCAGGCCTAGCGACGTCCCTCACATTAGTACAGGGGGTGATTCGATCCATATCCTCCTGGAATTAAGTGGAAACTAGGAGGGGCAAAGGTTAGGAGCTGAGATACTGGGTTCAAGGGGAAGCTCCAAAATCACCACTCACCTAGCCATCTCAAGGTATTCTGAAAGCCCAGAGCAACTGAGGGGTTCCCCTTCCCTGGACCCCACTAACTTTAGAGACTGCTGGTGGAGAGATTTAGAGTGGCTCGGAACTCTCTCCAAGGGAAGGGAGTGCAAAAATGTTTTGCGCCCAGCATATCCCAAATGTTGTTTTACAAAGAGGGAAATCATGTCGGTCAGAGCTTTCCACATGCCCCGCTCTCTGCGGAGAGAAGGTCTGAGAAGATGGTTTGCTCCCGTCCAACCCTCCCTGTGCTCTCCTCCGGTTGCGTCTCCTCCTCTTCCAGGATTTGGCTCCCTGCCCTGCATTCTGAACGCCTGCTCCAGCGATGTGAAATCGACCTCCTGCATCAATCTCTCCGTCTCGGACCCCAGCGCCCCACCCCAGCGCCAGAGGCCGAGGGTCTTGCTGAAAGCTCCCACACTGGCAGAGATGGAGGAAATGTTCACTTCCGAGGTAAGAATTCGGCCCGGCCTTTTGCAGGGGTGTTGCCAGGCACTCACAAGAATTGGACTCCAATCTTCTCATTGGCATCAATGGAAGTATTTTTCCTAAGTTTAATTGCCGTTGGAGGGGAGATTTTGGGGGGGGGGGCACAGGGAGGGGAAGCCTAACCCCCCCCCCCCAACTGTGATCCTTCTGGAAATCGCCCCTGCTTGGCTGCTAAGCTTAGGGGAAAAAACCCACACCTCCCATTGGAAAGATCTTTTTCTCATCTTAATTGCCATGTACGGAGGTTTGCGGGGGGGGGGGGTTGTCTTGCTACATGTAGGAAGGATACGGTTAACCCTCCCCAGCTGCAGCCCCCCTTGAAATTTGCCCCCTGCAAGGCAATTAAGATGAGAAAAACAGTCTTCCATTGGCACCAATGGACACTTGGGGGGCTGTGAGAAATAGATTCGAGGATTGGGACCCCATGGGCCCAGGCCTGCCAGTGCTCCTGGCCTTTTGGTCACTGGGGGAAGAGGGATACTTTGACCTCCTGGAACTTGTACTGGGCTCCCAGGTGATGCTGTGCAGCCTTGCTCCCCTGTGGGCCACCCTCGCCTTCTCTCCCCACTCCCCACCCCCGCCAACATCGCTTGAGCAATTTTCTGCTGCTCACAGTTGCTGCCGCCGCCACGTCCTCATTCCCAGCCACCACGTTACTGCTCATTCCCGTGGAGCCCAGGGATCTCTCTCACGAGGACAGCGATGCAGCGTTTGTTGCTCTCTCCAGACTGTTGCCTTGCGCTCAGAAGCAGTGCCAGAGTGGAGCCAGGCTCACGGGGCTGAGGTGCCAGGACTTTGATTAGCAGGGATGGTCAAGCACTCTGCCACCCCCTCCAGACTTCCCTGTTCCCTCTGAGCTTGGCTGCAGCCCTCAGAGCTGTCATGCAAAGGATGCTGGCTTGGTCTTGAATGGGTAACAAAAACCCCTTAACTTTACAACAGGCATATATAGAATACACCCAGAGAGATGGATCAATACAGCAACCTGCATGTTTGGATTCTTGTTGGGGGTGTGGCTGTGGGGACTGTCACGAAGAGCGCCTGCACTTCAAAATCTGTCATGACACCACTGCGCAGAAGCCGCGCCCCCAAGCGTGGCTTCTTACATGTCTGCACACATGTTCATTCTCCTTTTGTCTCCCTTTTTGGCAGGAGGAAGACTCTCCCATCTCAGAGGCTGTGCAGGAACCCGGCCCGCTGATGCCCCTGAAGCGCGACCGCTCCTTCTCTGAGCAAGACCTGGCCCAGCTTCAGAGTGAAAGCGACAGCAGCCAGCCTGGCCTGGAGTACTCGGGACCCAGCAGGTCTGAACTGAGACCCCGCTCAGGTACCACGAGCCCTGCATGGACCAGCATGGAAAACACGGGCAAGTGTACCTCCTCTCCGCCCCTGCCACCAACCCCCTCTGTCACTGAACTCCCCACACACACAGCAGCAGGGGTGGCGCTGTTTGGGGCCCCACCATTTGCAGGCCCCTTCTCCCAGGGTGGCCTTGTCCTCCATCCCACGGATCTAAAACTCTCTGCAAACTGCTATGGAGAGTGGAGCAAAACTGGGGTTCTTTCCCCCTCCGATGGTAGTACTTCTGCCCTGGCATTGTACCGCTGGTGTCTTGTCCCCGCTGCACCAGGCCCATTACAGCTTGACATGAAAGAACTGCTGGAAACATCTGTCACTAGAGCCCTGTTTCACCTGGAATGCTTGTGAGGATCAGTGAAGGAAGTCTTGGGACCAGGGCAATAACTGCTCCTGTCTGCCTGCACAGAAGTAATGGCCTTTTTCAAAGGCAGCAGCCTCCCTTATACAATGCAAAGGACTTTTGGAATAGCTGCTGCTTTTCGGCTTGCCATACAGCCAGAGCAAGAACCAGCAGGGCTGGTGGAATGCCCACTGGCGTGGCTGTGCAAAAGCTGTGCAGAAGCAAAGCATGTCAGTTCTGAGTGCTTAAGTTGTAACTAGCGAACGGACCAGTTTTGCACGGGTCAGACTAATAGCCCCTCGTTTGATACAGCAAAGCCTTCAAGCAGACCGGCCCAGCTGCCATAGCTGGAAACATGGTGCCTCCCTGGCTGAGTGAAGCCATGCCTGCTGGCACCCCTAGGCGCAGCCCCTGCCATGATGCAGCCCCCCAGCCCCCCGAGGGAAGGGGTTGTCCCACTCCATTCCCCTGGGGGGGCCGCCTCACAGTAGGGGTGAGGGGGAAGACTTATAACTCTGTCTCTCGGCCTGCTAGTCTGGCTTCAAATTGCATCAACTGCGAGGTGATCTACTGGTTAGGGGGCCTTGCCCCTCGTGACTGAACAGGTTCCTGCAGGCTTCAGGCACATGGACACATTCCAGTTAATTACAATGTACGTGTTTAAAAAACAAAGTAACCCTGATGTGCACACCCCTGGGGGCTTCATAGTATGCATGCCAGGATCCAGCTGTCTTGGTTTCACAGTCCTGGTGCTATGGCATGGACAGACAGACAGACAGACGTCCTCCCTTTGTAGATTGCATTGCTTTTCCTCCATCTGGCTTCCAGCCAGCCAAACCTGCTTAGTTTCAGCAGTAAAACTGCATCATTTGGAATAAGCGATTCTCTTTTGAAAAGCAGCTGCCTGTGCTGGGGCGTGTGTGTCCCTCCTGAATGCGTGTGCCCCCCGCCATGATGTCATGGTGAGCCCCTGCATTCCAGCCACAGAAGAGCAGCCAGGCTCTGGTCTGTCCCCTGACCAGGCACCTCCTGTTTCTGGTTGCCTTGTATCTTGGGGTCCAGCAGCTCTGAATGAAGACCCTGCTCGGGCACCATGAACCCGGCACTGACCAGCCTGGCATGCCTGGGCAAGTGTGTGTCTGTGCTGCTGTCCCAATACTGACTCTTGTGTGTTCATGTTCTGTCTTTCTCTAGGTTCAGTTCCAGCCAGCTACCAACGGGTCCCCTACGGAGCCAGTCCTTTCCCCCCTAAACATAGCCTCCTTGGCTCTGTGGATGAGAAGCCGGAGGTGGGTTCCGGTCCTGCCCCAGATCCCAATTTGAAATATTTGTGGCTGGTAAGTGTCTGGTATGAACCAAATGGGAGTAGAGCGTGGTGGTGCAGCTCAGACCCAATCTCTCAGCCACCTTGGATATTGGCCCCATTCTGTTTCCTAGTCCTAGTCTGGTGTGACCTGAGTGTGAAATGAGCTGTGCTGTTGTAACCAGGAAGCAAAGTTGCATGCTGGCAGGGATAGCCTTGGCACTGTGCGTGCGCTGTGCGTGTGGACTTTTGTGTGACATGGCATCTCTCCTCTTCAAGGAGCGTAGTGTGCAGTAGCCACCTGGATATTACCTGTCCTTTCTTTCCATATCCCAGAAGAAATGTGTAGGGCTCCCCTTGTCCCCATTTCTTGGCTTTTGAAGCTGAATCTTGTAACTCCTCCTTTGAGTGTCTTGAGTATTGGTTGGGGGGGGGGGGGTGCATGTGCCTTTGCAGTGGCTGGGTGTGGGATTCCTGCTATCAAGACGTGGCCTTTCCTCTTCCAGTGACTGACCGAGCATCAAAGTGTGCAGAAGTGTTGGACACTTTTCCTTTATGGAATCTGGGCACCTCCCCACTTCCATGGCCCCTCTTTGGACCTGCACATGTTTGGGGGCTTCCCCTGCCTGCTGCTGTAACCCCAGGGCCGAATCTTTCCTGGGCTCAGTTTAAGGACGGACTCCATGCGCCCCCAGGTCCTAGTCCAGGGGTGGGCAGCTTGTGGCCCTTAGCTCCCATCATGCCCCAACACTGGCTGTGCTGGCTGGGGTGGGTGGGAGGTGTAGTCCAGCAACAGCTCTAGTTACAGATCCGTCTCCAGGCAAAAAGACCTCAAAGAGCAGGGCTAGGAAAGGCCCCTCTCTGCCTGAGGTGCTAGGGAGCTGCAGCTGGTCGGAACAGGATGGGCCAGGGGGACAAGGCTGCCCTGGTCTGCGGCCGCTTCCTGCATCCCATGCATGAACATGGGGGGGCAGGGGCTGCTGCGCTCACGTCCCGCTTGTGGGTCCTGGTCGACAGCTGGCGGGCCACTGTGTAAACAGCATGCTGGACTAGGTGGACCCTGGGCCTGATCCAACCTCAGGGCTCTTCTGATGTCATGTTCTTTGACTCTCTACGCATGGCAGCTCCAGGCTTTTGAGGGCCCTTGGGCCGGGCCCCCTCCCTCAGTGAGTCGACCTCCTCACCGCCACGGTCGCCAGCCACTCCAGCTCCTCCTCCTCGGGCTCCCGCTTGCTTGCTTGCTTGCCAGACCGAGAGGTGGTGAGCGAGTCGGCAGCGGCATCCGCTGCTCCTCCTCACCACCACCCTCCCCCGGCTCGGCCGGAGCAAGAGGCAGGGGAAGAAGGCTGCGGTGGCGGCGGAGGAGGAGCGAGTCCAGGAGGCTCTTGCCAGGGGGCCCCTGCTGGGGTGGGGGGTCTCGGCAGGTGCCTGGCCATGCCGACTCCTGACGCTGGCCCTGTTCTTTGCCCTGCAGCAGGAGTTCAGCCACCCAGTGGAGAGTCTGGCGCTCACCGTGGAGGAGATGATCAACGTGCGCCAAGTGCTGGTGAAAGCAGAGATGGAGAAGTTCCTGCAGAGCAAGGAGCTGTACAGCAGCCTGAAGAAGGGGAAGGTGAGTCCTGGAGGATGCCGGGGGCCTGCTGGGGCTCGTGTTGAGCCAGAGCCAGAGCCAGCTGGGTGCTCAAGGTCTCTTTCCCCACTTCTTAGATCTGCTGCTGCTGCAGAACCAAGTTTGCCCTCTTTTCCTGGCCTCCGACCTGCCTCTTCTGCAAGAGGTGAGCGAGTTCTGGGGGGTCTGGGGTCCAGGCCAGGAGTGGCATTAATGGATGGATGTCAGCAAGGCTCCTTACTGGTTTATGTGTATTTCCCCATCGGCTTTCTTCCTTTGCCTTTAGGTCTGTCTGTGGCTCCTGCAGCTTGAAGGTAAGAGACTTCCCCTTGACTCTGCCCACCATGAATAACACCCCGTGGCACAAGTGCAGAGGAAGGTCGCACCAGCCCACTAGTGGCTCAGCCACCAGTCCCACCCCTTGGGGCTGCGACTTCTCAAGATCTTCTGCAGTGAACTCCCACAGGGCATTACACAGGGGGTCCCTCTCATGCTATGACCATAACGTCCACTGCTCCCCACCTTGTCCTCTTTTTCTCTCTCATGTCCCACCAGATCAAGATGCCTTCCAAGAAACTTGCCCATATCCCTGTCTATGCCCTGGGCTTTGAGACCCTGCCAGGCTCACTGGGTGCCAAGGCACCCCCATTCCGGAGGAGGGAGGCTTTTCAGTGAGTAGTGCACTCCTTCACTCTCTACACCAGGCATTCCAGCCTTTTAGAACAGGGGGAAACTGTGCCAAAGTTGGGAAACCACCAGTCAGTAGCTGGGGGAAAGGAGTGGGGCCAGGGGAAGAGGGGGTGGCCATCCAGGTTTGGCTGCTGTGTGGTTGCTCTGTTAATTCCTGGTATGTACTAAACACACACAGCACAGCACTCGTACTGTCCCCCTTCTCTGCCCTGTCATCCAAGACCGCCGTTCGCAGCCTCTGCTCTGTTGTTGTTGACATTTAGGGAAAGGGACATCACCAGCCCTGGTCTGTGGCCTGAGCCAGGACCACGTGATGCAGCAGCAGCACTAGCAGCTACAGGCTTTCTCCCATGGGACTCTGTGTAGTCACACTCCTGCACCACAAAAGCCTGGAATATTGCACTTGCTTTCTTTTAAAGCTTCTGGTCCTTACAGCAATGAGCTTCTTTGCAGAGAATAGAGATAATGGAGGACTCCGATACGGGGACAAGGAGGGGGGAAAGGAAGTGTGCGTAAAGGGAGTCAGTTGTGATCCTGCATTTAAAATGGAAGCGGAAAGCCCCATTTTTATTGCAGGATTTTAGACTGGTGTAGAGATGCCCTAAGTGTGGTGGCCTTGAACCAATGCATAAATGGCATTGCTGTTGCATCCGATGATAGGAGGGGCGAAGCTGAATGGTACAGCCCCTGCTTTGCATGCAGAAAGTCCTGGGTTCAGTCCCCAGCAGCACCTCCAGGTAGGGCTGGGAAAGACCCCTGCTTGAGACCCTGGAGAGCCTTTGCTGCCAGGCAGCATCAACAGTACTGAGCTAGATGGACCAAGGGTCTGACTCTGCATCCAGCAGCTTCCTGGGTTCCTACTGAGCAACTGAAAGGGTGTCAGGCTTGGCTGTCTCTTGGGCTGAGGAGGGCATTTACGACAGAGCCTCCCTCCCTCCCAGCTCCCTGCAGGGCACATGCTGGCGCAGCGTGGAGGAGGAGTTCCCGTACATCTACGCACACGGCTCTGTGCTCAAGGACGTTTGCAGCGACTGCTCCGGCTTCGTCACGGACGTCATCAGCTCCAGCCGCAAGAGCATGGACATCCTGAACAGGACGCCATGCCGGAGCCGCAAGACCCAGTCCCTCTACGTCCCGTCCAGCTAGAAGAGCCGTCTCCTAGCGCGGCATGCCCTCTGCCACTGGCCTCCCCTCTGACCCAACCCCCTGCGCCTGACCTTCCTTTCATGGGCCTCTGTATTTTAAGCACCAGGCCGGGAGGAGGCCGTTGACTCTCTTTCTCAGGCAACGGAGGCACTGCCTTTGTCTGGACTCCCACAGGGCCATTGCCTCCTGGCTTTCTTGCTTACTTGCATCTGCTCAGATGCCCAGTGCGCCCCCCCGCCACGCCTTTCATGAATGCCTCCTGCCTGCGTGTGTACATATATACATACCTATAGACTCTCTATATTTATATTTGTGGATTGGCTGCTCTGGCTCATGGGAACGCCCCTGCCTGGAAAACTCTGCTGAAGGAAACCCTTGGCTGTTCCTTCTCCTCTCCCCCTGCCCCACCCAATCTTCTTTGGATTGTAAGCAGGCAAAAGGTCAGGTAAGATAATCCCAGAACACTTGGGAGAATCCACCCATTTTTGTTGCAGCAATGAAACCTGGAAGGCAAGGCCATGCAGTGGCCCCACCCTAGATGACAAGCTTGTCCCCTGTGTGGGTTTTGACCTCCCAGAAATGCTAGCAAGAGAGGCTCTGTCACTGTGGTCCCTCTCCTCGCTGAGAGGTCTGAAAGGGGGTGTCCTATGTTTTGGGCACTTTCCAGTCTTCTGGAGAGCAAGCCCACCTTGCAGCTACCTGCCCAGTGCCTGCCAGGGTCTTGAGCGGTTGCCCTCTTTCTCCTTGCTGTTCCTCTTTCTTTTTTTTCTCCCCACTGTGTCCTGATTATCTGCCTACTCCATGTAGCAGGACGGGCTTTTAAAATCCATTCAGACCATCACAGTCTGTCCTCTGATTTTTGTTTTTTTAAGGCTGTGCTGTTAGGGGACAGGCTTTCTTCTTCTCCTTCCTCTATAAGAAACATATTTTACATGTACAACAACCCCCTAATTTTGTAAGCGTTTGAACAAGGAATAAATAACTCCCGTCTGTTGGGTCTTGTGTGGCATGAGCAGCAGGCTGTTTGGGGAGTGGTGGGCAGGCCGTGGGCCACCAGGGCAACACTTGGGATCTGCTTGCCATGCCTGGGAATGGCCCAGGCCTGGCAGCTGTGTGTGGCAGGACCTTGTCCTCCAGCTGGCAATGGCCACCTTCTGATCAGAGCTCTTGCTCCCCACGGGCTGCACAGGGGCGCAGTCTATCCACAACTGAAATTTGGGAGCAGAGACCTTGCCCAAGGTCACTCCTCTGTGAGGACAGAATGAGCTCTGGGCGATACCAGGCAGTGCCAGGCTGAGGTCAGGCCACCACATGTCTTGCTGTTCCCTCTCAGGGTGTTTGGGGAGGAGCTGTTGAGGGCAGGGCTGCTTAAGAACCCTCCAGCCACTTTTCCTGTGGTCCCAGCCGCTGCTGCAGCAGGCGCAGGGAGGCGTGCCTTGCCCTGCCCTGCCCTGCCCTGCCCTGCCCTGCCCTGCCCTGCCCTGCCCTGCCCTGCCCTGCCCGTCTGCCTCCCTTGCTGTTTTCAGACCCCAGACCCCACCTCCTCAAAGTGCCCAGAAACAGAAGAGGCAATGTCCAAGTTAAACTTTGCCATGGCCCAAAACACCAAACTAGCACATTTAGACCATTGGAGCTGGAGGGGGAAAGTGGATCAACTGAGGTGGGTGGAAGAGGGCCTTATTCTTCCTGCTGCTTTGTTCTTATCCTGGTCCTGCCGTATTCAGGTAGACCAGCTCTGCTTTTTTTCGTATCTCTGTCTGCCTCTGATTAGCCCCTATTTCCTCCAGAGATGACAAGCCCGGCTTTGCATGTCCAGGAGGGCAAGAGACCAGGCTGCAACAGGCTAAGTGTCACTCCAGAAATGGTAGCCCAGTCTTCTACCAATGGACCATTTAGTCCTCCGTTTGCAGCACACGCACACAGAGTCCTGGAGCACTTTCAGGATGTAGTTTACGATGGCGCAATCTTTCGTGGACTAGAGGCCTGTTGCACCGGTTGAAGTGGTCCCCTAGTCCAGGAAAGCATTTGCCATAGTGCAGCCTTCCCCAACCTGGCGCCCTCCAGATGCTTTGGACTTCAACTCCATGCAGCCCCAGCCAACATGGCCAATGAGCAGGAATGCTGGGAGTTGTAGTCTAAAATACCTGGAGGGCAAAGCTGCCATAATAAATTAAGCATGGAAGATGATACAGGACTCCTGCTGCTGCACCCCCCGGTGCTGCCTGTTCTCTCCAGGGGACAAATGGCATTCAGCAGTGCCACTCGGGTTTTGCCAGGAGCCTCCATTCTTGCACGTCGCCTCAACCACAGCTGCTTTGCCGAGGAGGAGACCCACCCGGCCTCCACTTCGACACAGAACTCCTTCCCTGCCTCCCAACAGCCGAGCTAGTACTGAATCGCATGAGCTCCTGCCAAGTCTGCAGCCAGCCTCAGAGCCGCTCGCTTCTCTCCTTGCCTTGGGGGGTGGTGGGGACGAGCAGCTCCCTGATGTGCCACTGGCCTTGTGCGTGGGGGCCACCGGGCTCAGCATTTTGTATGCTGTGGTGCTCCCAAGCGGCACACGTCTGGCCTAGTGCTGCGGGTGCGTCCTAGTGGCAGTGCAGGCTACACCTGCGGGCGCACGGCTGGGCACACCAGTAACTGGCTGGCTGATCAATCAGTGGCTGCGTGCAGAGCAAGTGGGGAGCCCCTGCTCAGGCGCCAAGGCTGGAGACGGGAGCGGGGAGGGAGAGCAGCGGGGAGGACCCCAGGGGCAGAAGAGGGGGCCAGGATTCTGCAGGCCTGCGCTCACGCCAGCTGTTCTTCAGCCGCTGAAGAGTGGGAGAGCGATCCGACCGGAGCAAGCGCAGGCTCTTCCTCGTGGCTGTGGCTGCACCTCTGCTGCTGCTTGTGCCAGCCTGTGTGCTTGGTGTTCCGCCTTGGCTGCGTCACGCTGCTGTTCCTGGGCCCTCACCATGACTTACTGGCACTGCTCGTGGCTCCTGCAATAATTCATAGCCCTCCATGGGGGGGGGGGAGGGAATTCCCCCTTGCTCTTGTGTGTCTTGCCTGCACTTGGCCTCCCCCCAGCCAATGTTTTATATGCAGCCTGTACTGTAAAGACCTGTAAATAAAACTGAAAGTGAACCTGATCTTGTGGTCTTGCTCTGTCTCTAATAAATACATGTTTTATGCGACAAGGAATTACCCTTTGAAGGACTGCGCAGAGCGTAGTGGCAGCTGTCGGGGACAGCTGAATGGAGGTAGGCTGTGATTGTCAGGGGGGGTTGGGAGTTGGTTTTGATGGGGACGGCACAGGCCTTTTTGAGGCTGATGGGAAAGCATCCTAATATTGACAGGTGGACTTGGGGGGCTTGTCAGGGTTGGTGTCAAGAGTCAGCATGGTTGGGCAGCTGCTGAGGGCCCACCCCGCAGCAGGGGCCCACTGGCAAGAGTGCCCTGGAGCTGCTCCTCCACTTCCCCATTGCACCCTGCTTGCTCCCCCGCCTCTCGCTCTGGTCCAGACAAGGGTGGTGGTGAGCAGCAGCAGATGCCCCGGCCTCCTTGCTCCCTGGCGTCCTGCCAAGCAAGCAAGCGCTAACAGTGCTGAGCACGATGAGCAATGAATAGCGCCCGGTGACAATGGCACTAAGGCTGAGGGAGTCTCGCCCAAGGGGCCACAAAGGAACTGGAGCTGGCGCCACTTCCAGATGAGACTGTCACGGTGCCGCTGCCCTGCCCCATTAGCAGAATTTTAAAGGGCACGGGGAGGGTCCAGACGTTGCCATCTTCCACTCCTATCCCTCCTGTGTTTCCTACTGCATCTTCCTATCTTGTTCCTTACCGTAGAAAATCTGTTAAAAGAAAAAAAAAAGATGCCTTCCGAATGGCAGCATTAGGAGTCCTCTGTCTGCAAGCACCCTTGGTTATATATACATGCCCTAAGGAGCTTGGAACCCTGGGCACTGCGTCTTCCACCTCACCATTTCATCCTCAGAGCAGTCAGTACTGGGCTAGATGGACAGAAAGTGTGACCTGGTCAGGACAGACAAAAGGAAGGGATTCTTCACACAGCGCATGGTTAAACTATGGAATTACCTACCACAGGGTGTAGTGATGGCCCCCGATTTGGGTGGCTTTAAAAGGGGGGTGGACAAATTCCTGGAGAAGGCTATCGATGGCTACTAGTCCTGTTGGCTATGTGCTACCTCCAGTACCAGAGGCAGTGAGCCTATGTATGCCAGTTGCTGGGAACATGGGTGGGAGGGTGCTGTTGCGCTCATGCCCTGCTTGTGGGTTCCTGGTCAACAGCTGGTTGGGCACTGTGTGAACAGAATGCTGGACTAGATGGACCCTTGGTCTGATTCAACAGGGCTCTTCTTATGTTCTTATGAGGCAGCTCCCTACATCCAGATGCTGTTTTTAACATAACACATGTCTAAAAGACTGAGCGAGCTGAGCCATAGATGAGGAAGGTTCTTGCTGGGGGTGTGACACTTTGGGTCTTAGTGGCTGTTTTGTATTTTAGGGGTTTTTTGCCTCTGTCTGTTCCTTGTTAGATAAAATGTGGGTGGTCTGCTCCTTCATTACCATGCCAATGATTTGGCAGTTCTCCAGCCTGAGACTCTCACGATGGTTCACATGCGCCAAGGTGTGTCCCCATGAGAGGTATGTGCCTACCTGTCATTCCAAAATGGTGGCTGGAGTGAAGTTGGTCCTGGACCTTCTGCTCTCCCAGGACCCCCTGACCCTTGGCCACTGACTCCACAGCAGCCATTGCAAAGATACGAAGCTGCGAAGGTGTGCGAAAGTGTGGTTGAAGAAATGAGCACACTTCTCCGTTCCTCTGTAACTATGTATTTATTTATTTATTGCATTTATATCCCACCTTTTTTCCTCTTGCAAAGGAACCCAAGGCGGCTTACATTATCTTCCTCCTCTCCATTTTATCCTCACAACAACTCTGAGGTGGGTTGGGCTGAGAGTCCGTGACTGGTCCAAAGTCACCCAATGAGCTCCCATGGCTGAGTGGGGACTAGAACCCGGATCTCCCGGCTCCCAGTCCAACACTCTAGCCACTACACCACACTGGCTCTCAGTGCAACTGCGCAGCTGCAAAGGAACAGGGAGGAGTGAAGGGGTGTCACAGAGTGACACACTACGCATGCCTACCACACACCCACCACAAAATGCAAAGTCAGTTCGGGGAAGGGACAGACAGCTTGCAACCGTGGGAAACCTGCAACAAACCAAAAATATCGCAGCAAAACGTGTCTTTGGAAAACTGCATTTTTCAGGTGAAAACCACAGGCTGCAAAGTGGCAATTGTGTCATATGTCCCAAAGGACCTTGAATCGCAGCAGCCCCAGAGTAAATGGCTCGTGTAGTTGGGGCCCAGGATCAGGGGCAGAATACCTCTCAATGCCAGTTGCTGGGGAACATGAACAGGAGGGTGCTATTGCACTCCTGTCCTACTTTTTGGCGTCCCAGAGGCAGCTGGTTGGCCACTGTGGGAAACAGGAGGATTAACTGGATTGGATAGACCTTTAGTCTGATCCACCAAGGCCCATTTGTTAACCTGTCAGGAAAACTTTTGTAAACTTCATCAAGTTGGACCCTTTTTCTGGCCAGCAATTGTGCCACAAATAAGAAAGCCAGGGATATGCAGACAAAAAGGCTATTATTTATTAAGATTTTATAACCTGCCCTTCAATTGACTTATCAGAGTGGCTTATAAGTAAAATAATACAGAACACAACAAAATAACCAACCACTGTTAGTTGAAGCTATAGGTAAGCCCTAAACCACTTACCTGGGACTCTGGGAGTAACCCCCATTGAACCCAGTGGGACTTACTTCTGAGTACACATGTATAGGATTGCGCAGTACATTCATTACAAAAATAAATGGTCAAATCTAACAACATAGATCAACATGATATTCACTTCCTAACACGTTTAATGGCACAGCCAACATCACTATGGCAGCATTAACTAAATTGAAGAATGTAGGGAAAACCACTAAACCATTCAGGTATGACCTAAATCATATCCCTTATGAATATACAGTGGAGGTGAGGAATAGATTTCAGGGATTAGACCGGATAGACAGAGTGCCTGAGGAACTATGGACGGAGGTCCATAACATTGTTCAGGAGGCAGCAACTAAACCCATCCCAAAGAAAAAGAAATGCAAGAAAGCACAGCGGCTGTCTGATGAGGCTTTACAAGTAGCTGAGGAAAGAAGGGAAGCGAAAAGCAAAGGAGAAAGGGCAAGATATATGCAACTGAATGCAGAGTTCCAGAGAAAAGCAAGGAGAGACAAGAAGGCCTTCTTAAATGAACAATGCAAAGAAATCAAAGAAAACAACAGAATGGGAAAGACTAGAGATCTCTTCAAGAAAATTGGAGATCTCAAGGGAACATTTTGTGCAAAGACGGGCATGATAAAGGACAAAGAAGGCAGGGACCTAACAGAAGCAGATGAGATTAAGAAGAGGTGAAAAGAACACACAGAAGAACTATACAGGAAAGATCTTAATGTCCCTGATAGCCATGGTAGTGCGGTCACTGAACTGGAGCTGGACATCCTAGAGAGTGAAGTGAAGTGGGCCTTAGGAAGCATTACTAACAACAAAGCTAGCGGAGATGACAGTATTCCAGCTGAGCTATTTAAGATCCTAAAAGATGATGCTGTTAAAGTGCTGCACTCAATCTGCCAACAAATTTGGAACATTCAGCAGTGGCCACAAGACTGGAAAAGGTCAGTTTACATTCCAATTCCAAAGAAGGGCAACGCCAAAGAGTGTTCAAACTACCGCACAATTGCGCTCATTTCACATGCCAGCAAGGTGATGCTCCAGATCCTACAAGCTAGGCTTCAGCAGTATGTGAACCGAGAACTACTGGAAGTACAAGCTGGGTTCCGAAGAGGCAGAGGAACTAGAGATCAAATCACCAACGTTCGCTGGATCATGGAGAAAGCAAGAGAATTCCAGAAAAAACTCTATTTCTGCTTCATTGACTACGCTAAAGCCTTTGATTGTGTGGATCACAACAAACTGTGGCAAATTCTGAAAGAGATGGGAGTACCAGACCACCTGACCTGTCTCCTGAGAAACCTGTACGAGGGTCAAGAAGCAACAGTAAGAACCAGACATGGAACAACCGATTGGTTTGAAATTGGGAAAGGAGTACGACAAGGCTGCATATTGTCGCCCTGCTTATTTAACTTATATGCAGAGTACATCATGAGAAACGCTGGGTTGGATGAATCACAGGTCGCAATTAAGATTGCTGGGAGAATTATCAACAAACTCTGATATGCAGACGATACCACCCTAATGGCAGAAAGTGAAGAGGATCTAAAGAGCCTCTTGTTGAGGGTGAAAGAGGAGAGTGCAAAAGCTGGTTTGAAACTCAACATCAAAAAAACGAAGATCGTGGCATCTGGCCCCATCACTTCCTGGCATATAGAAGGGGAAGAAATGGAAGCAATGACAGATTTTATTTTCTTGGGCTCCAAGATCACCACAGACGGTGACTGTAGCCATGAAATTAAAAGACGCTTGCTCCTTGGGAGGAAAGCTATGGCCAACCTAGACAGCATAGTAAGAAGCAGAGACATCACCTTGCCAACAAAGGTCCATCTAATCAAAGCTATGGTTTTCCCAGTAGCAATGTATGGCTGTGAGAGCTGGACTATAAGGAAGGCTGAGCGCCGAAGAATTGATGCTTTCGAACTGTGGTGCTGGAGAAGACTCTTACGAGTCCCCTGGACTGCAAGGTCCTCAAATCAGTCCATCCTAAAGGAAATCAACCCTGACTGCTCATTGGAAGGACAGATACTGAAGCTGAAGCTCCAATATTTTGGCCACCTAATGCGAAGAGAAAACTCCCTGGAAAAGACCCTGATGCTGGGAAAGACTGAAGGCAAAAGGAGAAGGGGACGGCAGAGGATGAGATGGCTAGATAGCATCACCGATGCAACGAATATGAACTTGAGCACGCTCCGGGAGAGAGCGTAGGACAGGAAGGCCTGGCGTGCGATGGTCCATGGGGTCACGAAGAGTCGGACACGACTGAGCGACTGAACGACAAGATAGCGACAGGGTCACACAGCCCATTTTTCAAAGCAAAACAAAAGCAGCAAAACATCACCCGCAGCCTGAAGCAGCCGTCCCCAACCTGGTGCCCTCCAGATGTTTTGGACTGCGCCTCCCAGCGCTGCCATGCAGGCTAGGGCTGACGGGAATTGAAGTCCAAAGCACCTGGAGGGCCCAGGTTGGGGACGGCTGGCCTGACGTCTCCGGGGGGTCGTGCCCCAGAGGCTTGTCTGTGGGGGTTTCTGCCTGGAAGGGGCCTGTGCGTTCCCCGGCGCCCTTGGGCCGCGGGGTGGCGGTGCTCGGGAGCTGCATGCTGGGGAAGAGGCCCAGGGACTACGAAGAGGGCAGCGCGGCGCGCAGACGCCGCGGGGATAGTCGGCAAGGCCTTCGACGCTCCTCCAGCGCCCCCTAGAGGCTCGACCTCTCCCATGGTTGCGCAAGGGGGAAACGCTCTCGGGCGCTGCCGCAACTTATTCCGCGAGGCCCCGCTCGCGCGAAATAACGACCGCTCAGGCGCACTGAGCAGGCGCAGAGCATCCGGGCGGTTCGCCAGCAGAGGCGCAGGCGCAGAGCCGAGAGCGAGGGAGAGCGCGGCGGAGCGGCCCGCCTGCTCTCTTTCGGGTCCTCCCCCGGCTTCCGGTCCGGCGGCGTCACTTGCTCGGGTGCTGCAGCTGCGATATGTCGCGACGGGCCTTGAGGCGGCTGAGGGGGGAGTCGCGGGGCCAGGCGCTGCTGGAGGAGGCGACCCCGCCGCCGCCCTTGGGGGAGCCCGGCGGGGGCCGCGGCGACGAGGAGGAGGAGGAGGAAGACGGCGAGCTGCTGTCGCTGCCAGGCGGCGGGGGCAGCAGGAGGCGGCGGCGGCGGCAGCACGAGCCGGTGGGGCGGGTCGCCAACCTCTTCGAGCTGGTGCGTGTCAGCTGAGCTGGTGCCCCCATTATTGGCCCTGAGGCGTGAGTGGTTTGCTGGAACGGCACAGAAGGGGCCCAAGTCCCACCATCTGCTCCCGCCAGATGTTTCCAGAAAGCCCACGAGCAGCAGCAGGGCGTGAAGGCAGCAGACCTCCCCCCCGCCCGATTATTTGCCCGTCCAGTAACTAGTGTCCGGTGGTAGACTTCCCCTGTTCATTGAGGGTAGACTTCCCCTGTAATCCAGCATCCTGCTTCCCACAGCGGCCAACAGGGAGGGGCTGTGGCTCGGTGGTAGAGCCCCTGCTCTGCATGCAGAAGGTCTCCGGGTCAATCCCTAACAGCATCTCCAGGAGGGGCTGGAAAAACTCCTGGCTGAAACCCTGGAGAATCGTTACTACCAGTCCGTGTCGACAGTACTGGCCTAGATGGACCAAGGGTCTGACTCAAGATAAGGCAGCTTCCAATGTTCCTATGTCCTTCTGGGAAGCAAGAAAGAGGCAGGCCCTGAAACCAACAGCCCCTCCCACATCTCAGCATCTGGTTCCAGAGGTAGACTAGCTCTGTACATGGGAGTTCCATTTCGCTGCCATGGCTAATAGCAGACTTCCATTGATTTTTCTCATGTTCCTTAAAGCCATCTGAGCTGTTGTGGCTGAGAGTTCTGTATGTGAATTGCACCACTGTGTACAAGTGCACTTCCCTTTGTCAGTTGTAATCCTGCTGCCAGTGATTTTAGCGGGATGACCCTGGGTTCTAGTGCTATGAGAGAGGAAGGGGGAAAAGGGAGGCAGTCCTGTCCTTCCAGTTTTCTGAACCTACAGACCTGCCTTATACTGAGTCTAGCCATTAGTTAATCTAACCTGGGATTGTCTATTAGTCTGAATGGTAGTCACTCTCCAAAATCTCAAGCAGAGGTCTTGCCCAGCTCTGCTTTCTAAAATGTATTTAATTGGAGATGCTGGGGATTGAATTTGTGACCTTTTACATACAAAACATGAGCTGACTATTACTGAGCTATTGGCCTCCCCTTTATATGATTAATGCATACCTTTGTGTTAAATCTTCTAGCTCTCAATATGGAGCAAGCAAGCCTCTGTTTTTATTTCAGTAAATGATTGGGAAATCAATCCTATTTGCTTAATTGGTCCAATTTTAAAACTGCACAGATAACCAATGAAGAACTAGAGGATGATCTAGCATCCAAAGAGGAGAAAGATGATTCCAGGCTGCAGGAGGAGGATGACATGGGGAACAAAGAGATGGGACCTGGATGTCTGCAAAGCGACAGGCAGAAAGGAGGAGAAGAGGCAGAGCAACTGGACCAAATGGCAAGTACCCTGTAGGCAGTAGGATACCAATGCACATACCTGTGCATTAGGGTAGTGAATGCCCCAGAAGTGTCCCTGGAAAAGGCGAAGAGCTTTCTTCTTGGTACTCCCTCATACATATCATATGAATCTAGCTGTACAGACTCTGCTGCCTGGACAGGGTGTCAACCCCAGCTCAAACTCCTTGCAATGACCTTCAGGCACCAGATGTGCTGTGTGGTTGCATCCAGTTCCCAAAATAACCACCAAGTAAATGTGTCCTGTGCACTAGAATGTGTGGATCAAGAGATGATCTACTGGAGAGGCTTTAATGTTAGCATGGAACAGCAAGCTCTTTCTGTAAGTCTAAAAATAATTATCTATTTTAATTCAATTGGGGAATTAAATATTAGGATTAGAGCACAAGTCTGATGCCTTTTGAAATCAGACTTCAAACTCTTGTTTTCATCACAGGTTGGAAATGAAAAATGCAGAATGGTTAAAAATGTTACCAAACAAACTACCTATTTAGAAGTCCTAAGTTTTCAAACGTTGAAAAAAAATATTTTACAGTTTTATTTATTTAAAATACTTTTATCCTGTCTTTCTGCTTGAAAACTGACATCAAAGGCAGCTGACAATAAGAGAAAAATTAACACACAATTTTTTTTAAGGCAGTGATGACTGATGAAAGCTCAGAGCAACAATAGAATAAGAAAGTCCTTAGATCAGCCTTCCCTGGCCTTGTGCCTTCCAGATGTGTTGGATTACAGTCCCTGTCATCCCCAGCTAGCATGATGGCCATCGTAATCAAATATTGTAGAGATTGCCAGGTTGGGAAAGGCTGTCTTAAATTATTGCGAGCGGTGCTGATTACCTGAGTGCCCTGGAAATGAAAGAGGTGTTTGGATTCAGTTATGGACCACATTTTGCTGCCTAAAAATACAGCTAAAAATACAGCAAATGCCAATTCTTCAGGGAAGAGGAAGCCAGGGAAGGAAATGCCATCTGGGAAGATTGCAGCTTGTTTTTTTTTCAGTGTGGTGTCATTGAAAATAAGACAGAGCTCTGGAATGTTTCCAACTGTGATAGTTCCTCTTGCATTCTAACATTTGTTTCAAACCAGATTGTCTGTCTTAAATAGACTCTCTGAAGTATTGCTTATGCCTTTCCATGGACTAGGTCCCTCATTTACATTCATATTTCTGACTTGATTTTGCAATACATATGCCTTACTGGTGCCATTAATTTTTATTTTTAAAAGCCTGTTTCAAATAACAAATCACGGAAGAAAAAGAAGAAAAGAAAGAATAAGAAGAATGCATCAGGCGAGACTCTGGTAAAATTTGCACCAGGATGGGGTTTAAGCACTCAGAGGGAGGTACCAAATGAAGTTGGCTAATGCATTTGTTTATTCATTTATTTATTATACTTTTATACCACTTAATATCCTAAGATCTCTAAGTAGTTCACAATACATAAATAAACTGTGGGAATGCATGCAGGAAAGGACAGGGCTGAAGAAATCCCACACTCCTGTTCACCTTGGTGCCAGGAATTTGAAATAGTCATTCAACCTTGTGTAGGGTTAGCTCTTTAAAATATGACACCTCCATGGAAATATTCCAGTCTTGGAGAATGCTGACCTTCCATTACCCAGGAGGATCATGCCGTGGAAGAAACAAAGTGGGTTGGTGGAGGCAGGTGAGACTTGTGCAAGGACAAGCTAAAGCAGCAGGTACTAGCCAGATCTAATCAAAGGGAGAGGGCTTTATTAAGCATGGGCATGTACAGGACACCATTGAGAGTTCCTTTAGCACAGCCAGAGTCTGAGAAGGATGGAGCTTTTTTGCAAGCTGCAGTGTTTCTGCACAGTGCCCTCGAGATGAAGACATCGAGAGCATCCTGGTGAGGATTGAGAACTCAGACGGGCCATCATGCCAAAGCCAGAACAGAGTGGTCACGGATAGTCGGCCACTGCTCTATGTAGAGCACAGGTAAGAGGCTGCCTCATGGAGGTGTTGCCCTGTGCCTTGCATTTGGGGCTGGGGGGTGAGTTGCTCAAGTGAAGTCTTTGGTTTGTAGAACTTCTCTGGCAGCATCCAGAATTCCTGCTCCCAATTTCTGCCTTTGCTTTAGGAGCCAGCCTTTCCCAGCCTGGTGCCCTCCAGAGGTGTTGGCCCGCAGCCCCCATAATTCCCAGCCAGTATGGCCATTGGCAATGCTGGCTGGGAATTATGGAAGTTGCAGACCAACACCTGGAGGGCACCAGGCTGGGAAAAGTTGCTTTGGGGTGTGCTGTTGGGGCTTGGCCTGCATCCTTTCCAGTCTGTTTTGCATTTTGGCACCATTTGTACATCTCTCTTGGCTCCCTAAAAGGCCTAATTCTAAAAGGCCTGATTCTGATTGAACTAGTTCCAAAAGGCCTAATTCTATATAGTCGTGTCTGTATATATTCTCTATGTTAGGCAAATTTACCGAGGAAATTTAGGATTTCAGGGGAACCAGCCAGCAGGGCCGCAGCAGGATTAGGTGTCGCTCCAGCATGGGTAAGGTGTCCGCTGAGCATCTTTGTCGTGTGTGTTGCTGCCCCCACCCCATCCTGGCCTGTCGTTAGGGCCCTGATCCAGAGCAGTTGTGTGTGTTCCATGTGAAGCCTCTAGGGGGCTTCTGCTGTCTTCCTATAGAGCAGTGCAGGAGAAAGTGAGCAGGCAAGCAAGCCACCTCTGCCCAAAGAAGAGACGACAGCGCTCTGCACAGGAGTTACTAGTGGGACACGCTGATGCGACAGTGGGGAGGCGGGCATCCGCCTCACAAGTGCTGCCAGACAAGCCCTGCACCTCAAGCTCTGAGGCTCTGTTTGGACGTGCCTGTCCCTCTGCTCCTGGGGCTATCTGGGTGGGTCAGGGGTGAGGGTGTAAGGCCAGTCAGGGTGTATGGACTCCTCTAAACCTGCAGTCTCACAAGCAGGGCATCTCCCTTTATGGTGGTCTTGGGAGGTTTATTAACTTTCCCAGGAACCCTGTCAGTACCAGGGCAAGCCCCACACTCCTCCTCTCGAGGTTTTCCGCAGTTCAGCCCTGGTCCTGCGAGGAAGGTGGTGGGCCTGGAGATGGGGACTGAGTGGTTTATTTATTTATTTATTTATTATTAAATTTATTAATCGCCCATCTGGCTGGTCACCCAGCCACTCTGGCCGATGTACAACAATAAAAACAGTTCATACAATAAAATTCAACATTAAAAACATCACATTTCTAAAATTACCCTAGCCCACCCCAAATGCCTGCCTGAACAACCACGTTTTTAATGCGTGGTGGAAGCTCATTAAAGAGGTGACATGGCAGAGTTCCCTAGGGAGGGAGTTCCACAGAGTGGGGGCCACCACAGAAAAGGCCCTCTCCCTCGTCCTCACCAGCTTAGCTGTCCTGACTGATGGGACAGAGAGAAGGCCATCCGAGGCTGATCTCGTTGAGCGGCCTATCTGGTGTTGCTGGAGGCGCTCCTTGAGATAGGCTGGGCCGGAACCGTATAGGGTTTTAAAGGTCAAAACCAACACCTTGAATTTGGCCCGGAAAACAACTGGTAGCCAGTGCAGCTCCTTCAGCACTGGAGTGATGTGATCTCACCGGTGGCTGCCTTTAATCAGGCAAGCCACCGCATTCTGTACCAGCTGCAGCTTCCAAACCATCTTCAAGCGTAACCCCACGTAGAGCGCATTACAGTAGTCTAAACGAGAGGAGACCAGGGCATGTACTACCGATGGGAGCAGATGGTCGGGAAGGTAAGGGCGCAGCCGCCATATCAGATGGAGTTGGTACAGCGCTGTCCAGCTCACAGCTGACATCTGAGCCTCCATGGACAGCTGGGAGACTTAAGATAACCCCCAAGCTGCGGACCTGGTCTTTCAAGGGTAGCCGTACCCCATTCAACACCAGGTCAACATCCCCCAGCGTCCTCTTGTCTCCCACCAAAAGTACCTCAGTCTTGTCAGGGTTCAGCTTGTTCCTCCCCATCCAGCCACTCACCGTCTCCAGACATTTGGACAGGGATTCTACGGCCAACCTTGGTGAAGATTTTAATGAGAGGTAGAGCTGCGTGTCATCCGCATACTGATGACACCGCACCCCAAACCTCCTGATGATAGCCCCCAGCGGCTTCACATAGATGTTAAATAGCATCGGGGAGAGGATGGAACCCTGTGGCACCCCACAAGTGAGTGGCCACGGGTCCGAAACCTCCTCTCCCAGTGCTACCCTCTGGTATCTGCTGGAGGGGAAGGACCGGAACCACCGTAATATGATGTCTCCAATACCCAACCCCTCCAGGCAGTCTAGGTGGATACCGTGGTCAGAGGTATCAAAAGCTGCTGAGGTCGAGGAGAACAAGGAAGGAGCATTCGCCCCTATCCAAAGCCCTCCTCATACCATCCACCAAGGCGACCAAGGCCATTTCTGTCCCATGCCCAGGCCTGAAGCCCGACTGAAATGGATCTAGATAATCGGCTTCTTCCAAGTGTGCCTTCAACTGCATCGCCACCACCCGCTCAATCACTTTGCCCAAAAAAGGCAGATTCGAGACTGGGCGAAAGTTGTTCAGAACTTGGGGATCCAAGGAGGGCTTCTTTAAAAGCGATCTTATCACTTCCTCCTTGGGGGCTGATGGCATCATTCCCTCCTCAAGGTAGGCGTTCACCACTGCCTTGATCCCCTCACCCATTCTCTCTCTGCAGCTCATAATGAGCCAAGATGGGCAAGGATCAAGTAAGCAGGTGGTCGGCCTTACAGATGAAAGCACCTTGTCCACTTCATCAGAAGGAAGAAGCTGGAACCAATCCCACAAAACTGGTATGCCACAGACCGCCTCCTGCTCACTAACTGTATCCACAGCACATGGAATAACACTCCTAATCCGATCAATTTTATCTGCAAAGTGCCTTGCCAAGGCCTCACAGGAGGTCTTAGAATGCTGCAGCGGTTCCGGAGCAACTGGACTGACCAGGCTCCGGACCACTTGGAACAGCCTCCTGAGACAGCACTCTGCAGATGCGCTAGAGGCAGCATAATATTTGGCTTGACACAGCTTCTAATTTGAAGGGGAAAAAGAGCTCCGTTCTAAGAGAGGGATGCTCTGCGCCACATTGCAGATGCTTGCAGAGCTCAATTCCAGCTGTTTTTGTGATGACTTGGAGGCCTGCAGGAGGTTTGTTGGGTTTGTTGCACAGTTTGCCCAAGAGAGGGCAGCACCAGCGTTTTCTCTCTAGGTGTTGTTCTGTGGGGATATTGAAAGGGACATCAGCGGGGAGATCATGCACACCGAGCAGTCCTGCGATGATTACTAGCTGTAGTCCTTATTCGTTCTGCCTTTTTTCAATAAAGGATGGAATATTTGAGATAGCCCTGTAAGTACTTATTGAGATAATGATCCCTTCTCCCCTCCTTCATTCTCCTGAACCATTTCAGCGGTAGAGGTGGGGTAAGGGAGAACCTGCACAGAGGTGCAGGAAATGTATAAATAGGGCGCTTCAGTAGCAGCATTTCTGAACATGTCTTTTGCAGAGGGACTTGATGAGCAGATTACTCAAACGTCTCTGGCTTTTCTCCTGTTATGCAAGCTTGGAACTGCCTCCCAGGACACCTATACGATGTTACTGCTCAGAGTCGCCTCAGATCCTTCCACAAAATCCACAGTTCCCCTCTTATTGTAGAAACTGGTGTGTGTGTCATTGAGTCCCATCCAGGAAGATGCCCTATAGCCAACATTAAAAGGCCCCTTAAAGAGTGCATGTCTTGAGAACATGCGCACATTTGTACATGTGTCTAGAGGAACTTGCTCAGTAACAAGGCCTTGACATGACCCTTAAGTCCTCATCTCTGCTTGCAATTAAGTTTTAGAAGTCTGACTAACACAAATTTATTTTGTTTCTTAAAAGAGTATATAAACTGTGCTTCATCTTTGTGGATACCAGGGCAGTGTACAATAAGTATGACTATAAATCAGCCTTCCCCAACCTGGTGCCCTCCAGATGTGTTGGACTATACACATCTCCAGCTATGCTGGGCTCCAGCTATAGTCCAATGCATCTGGAGGGCACCAGGTTGGGGAAGGCTGCTATAAATGGCCATATAAATATAAAATACAATAAGCACAAACAAATACCGTCACCAAAGCAATTGAGAGACAGTCAAGATAATCAGGAAAGAACCCAGATGTATATTTGTCCCCTGACTCCTTCTACCTTCATTTCCCCTCCTCCCCATTCCTCTGTTGTCAGACTTTAGACTGTAAGTGCCTCTGGGCAGGGAGCTCTCCTCTTGTTCTTTGTAATGCTCTACGTACATTCACGGCACTATATAAATAATCAATAGTAATAAATAAATAATAAGCTGGATTCGTGTTACGACTTTTCCAGGAACTTGAATCCGGAAACGGAGCTGAAGAGATATTTTGGGGCCCGAGCAGTTCTTGGGGATCAGAGGTGAGATCAAGCCTTGTAAGCAAGAAATGTGTGCTCAGATGATGTGGGAAACAACAGCATCTGGCAATTGTGCTGTAAAAATGCACATTCAAGGTGCATATTTTGCTCAACCCCTAAACCATGTATGCTGAGAAACTTTTTTACTCAACGCAACATTTCTAGGCCCTTTCTGAGCTGAGGGTTGTTATGGAGAGCTTGGAAGTTGCTAAGTGCTGGAGGCAAGGGAAGTGGAGCCTTCTCAGAACAAAAGCATCAGTGTCTCCTTAGAAGTAGAGTTGCTTTTTTGACTCAGTTCCAATTTTACCAGCTTCTCCAAGCCCAGCCTGCAAGCGTGAGAGGCCTGGATGTGGATTCAGAGTTGTAGGTCAATTGGATGTGGTTGGAATGAGGAGACAGTGGTGGCTTTGAACCATGATTAAGGAGCTGTTTCAAGTGCAGGAAGGCGCTCAGAATTTCCTGAGGAAGGCTGAGAGCGAGGAGCTGCCACCCAAAGACACAGGCGCAAAATTATGGGCCCTTGCGGGTGGCAAACAAGGCAACGGTCAGCAATGTAACTGCTGCCCTAAAGACCAGTCCTGTCAAGCATCTTCTCTCCCACACCTTTGCCATTCCCAAAATGCCAATTCTTAGGCTGAATATACAAAGAGACTATGTGTGGCTGACTTTCAGTGTATTTCCTCGGGGCGGGGGGGGAGCTTGTGGGTGTTGCTTCCCTTTTGTTGTTTTTGTAATTCTTGTGCTCTTGTCAGTAGGTGGTGCTATGGCGATGTCACGATAATGGCACCTACTAGTCAAGCCCAGCAGATAATAGTGAGATTTCTGCTGAAGAAAAATGGTTTTTATTTGAGTGGGAAGGACCAGATCTTCCTAATTCTGAGAGACCAGACTGCGTTTCTTAGATCCAGGCAGATACCCACAGGAGGAAGCCAGGGAGGTCAACTACTGAAAAAGGACTACTCCAAACTTGGTTTTCAACCTGTTGGGCTTGGTATACAAATAATCAGTGACCCATCTGATATATAGATAAGGGTTGGGATGCAGGAACATAGCCCTTTAGATGCTGGATAAGTGCCAAAAGTGACTTGCCATGGGGTGTTGAGATAAATGTTATATTTCCCAAGACCCATCCAGGAAAGGCTTGCAGTATTTGTTGGCCCTCTTCTCTCTCACAGCTGCTTGTGGCACTGAGATCTGCTTCTTCTTCAGGTCGAGGACAAGGCAGCGCCAGTATGTCCGCAGCACGTGGCTGACGGTGCCCAAGAACACATGGCCACGCCATAGCAAAGCAGGTGAGAGGTCCTCCCGGTTCTCTCGGGTGCTGTGGCACTCCTGCTGGCTTCAGGGTCTGCCTTGGAAATGCACCTCTGGTGGCTGATCCCATCAGCTTGGCTGTTCCTTTGCTGCGCAAAGAAGTGCGACTTGGCTGGTCAGGTAGCAGGACTCTGTGCTGAGCTGATGTGTGGGAACTGCATGGTTGCGTATCACTCTACCATGCAACTAGAAGAAGGACTCTACGGGCATCCCTGGCATCATCACATCATTTAGCTTCATGGAGGCCTTTGCAGAGGATATTCATTTCCTTCCAAAAGTGTCTGCGTCCCAGGTTCCCCATGCTAGTTGGCCTGTGTAATTGCCTAGGAGAGAGCGGGATTTGTTTCCAAAGTGAAGAAAGCAAGAATCTTTGCTTTACATTGGGACAATATATGTGTTTTGCAAAGAGAGCCAGCTAAGCCTTTTTTGGCCCGTTCCCATGGTGGGGGCTGTATGGATATTGCATCACATGAACTCCAGAATTTGTGCTAGGAGTCAGTAAGCAATGCAAGTGATGTTTGTTTACAATATTCACCAAACATAATGCTGTTCTCAAGTTTTGAGGTTTTAAAGAGTTGAGATCTTTTGGTGAAGCTTGCTGTTAGGGAAAGACAAGGCAGAAGGAACTAGTGGGCTCAGAGGGTGGGGTGGGAGAAATCCAAGCCTAGCCTCAGTTGCTCAGGACAGCATTCCGTCTCATATCTCTGCATCATCTCCCACGCCCTGCCCAAATAAATTATCTTTGTATAATGTTTGCTTTCAAGATTTGGGTTGAAAAGGCATTTGGAACTTCTCTGAGGGGGGATGACTGTCTGCAGATTTTGGAATTAGGCACCCTCTCTCTCTCTCTCTCTCTCTCTCTCTCCGCCCTAATTCTGTCTAGGTATATCCATGGCGCTGCTAGAGACAAAGCGGGGAGTGCAGCACTTTGCCTTTGAGCACCATCGAGAGTACCAGCAAGTGCAGTTCAAGTTCTTGGATGCTGTGGAGTCCATGGATCCAAACAATCTTGTGGTAGGTTCCCCATCGGGCCCTGGTGGGATGTTTTGAACCCACCAACAGTAACTGCAGCCACTTTTTATCTAGCCAGCACTTGATCTCTAAGTGTCCAGAAGTCTGCTATCCTGTTTGTATGTAGGGTAGCCTTCCCCAACCTGGTGCCTTCCCAATGTGTTGAACTACAATATGGAATGATGGGAGTTGTAGTCCAGCATATCTGGAGGGCAGCAGGGTGGGGAAGGCTGGTGTAGTGAACATAGAATCATAGAATAGTAGGGTTGGAAGGGGCCTACAAGGCCATCGAGTCCAACCCCCTGCTCAATGCAGGAATCCAAGTCAGAGCATCCCTGACAGATGGCTGTCCAGCCTCGTCTTGAAGGCCTCCAGTGTGGGAGAGCCCACCACCGCCCTAGGTAATGGTCTCCATTGTCGTATTGCTGTAACAGTCAGGAGGTTTTTCCTGATGTTCAGCTGGAATCTGGCTTCCTGTAACTTGAGCCCATTATTCCATGTACTCTGCACTCTGGGATGATCAAGAATAGATCCTGGCCTTCCTCTCTGTGACAGCCATTCAAATACTTGAAGAGCGCTATCCTATCTCCCCTCAGTCTTCTCAAGGCTAAACATGTCCAGTTCTTTCCGTCTCTCAGAGGGCTTTGTTTCCAATCCCTGATCATCTTTGTTGCCCTCCTCTGAACCCTCTCCAGTTTGTCTGCATCCTTCTTAAAGTTCGGTGCCCAGAACTGGACACAGTACTCCAGGTGAGGCCTAACCAGTGCTGAGTAGAGGAACTAGTACTTCCCGGGATTTGGAAGCTTGCTTCTATGAATGCAGCCCAAAAGAGCATTGGCCGTTTTTGCAGCCACATCACATTCTTGGCTCATATTCAGCTTGTGATCTACAACACTTCCAAGGTCCTTCTCGCTTGTAGTGTTGTTGAGCCACGTATCCCCCAGGTGCAGAACTTGGCATTTATCCCTATTAAATGTCATTCTGTTGTTTTCTGCCGAGCGCTCCAGTCTGTCAAGATCACTTTGAATTTTGTTTCTGTCTTCCAAAGTATTAGCTATCCCACCCAATTTTGTGTCATCTGCAAATTTGATCAGCATTCCCTGCACCTCGTCCTCCAAGTCATTAGTAACAATGTTGAAGAGCACTGGGCCCAGGACTGAGCATTTATCCCTATTAAATGTCATTCTGTTGTTTTCTGCCCAGTGCTCCAGTCTGTCAAGATCACTTTGAATTTTGTTTCTGTCTTCCAAAGTATTAGCTATCCCGCCCAATTTTGTGTCATCTGCAAATTTGATCGGAATTCCCCACACCTCGTCCTCCAAGTCATTAGTAACAATGTTGAAGAGCACTGGGCCCAGGACTGAGCCCTGTGGTACCCCACTCGTTACCTCTCCCCAGTTTGAGAAGGTCTCATTGATAAGCACTCTTTGAGTCCGATTCTGTAGCTAACTGTGGATCCACCGGCTCGTTGTTTCATCTAGCCCACTTTGAGCTAGTTTGCTCATCAGGATATCATGGGGCACTTTGTCAAAAGCTTTGCTGAAGTTGAGGTATATGTCTACAGCATTCCCACAGTCCACAAGGGAGGTTACTTGATCAAAAAATGAGATCAGATTCGTCTGGCAGGACTTGTTCTTGACAAATCCATGTTGGCTTCAAGTAATCATGGCATTGTTGTCAAGGTGCTTCCAGATGGATTGCTTTATCATCTGCTCCGGAATTTTCCCAGGGATTGATGTCAAACTGACTGGTCTGTAGTTCCCAGGTTCCTCCTTTTTACCTTTTTTGAAGATAGGGACAACATTAGCCCTCCTCCAGTCATCTGGCACTTCCCCCGTCCTCCATGATTTCTCAAAGAGAATAGACAGCGGTTCTGAGAGTTCTTCTGCCAGTTCCTTTATGACTCTAGGATGCAGTTCATCTGGCCCTGGAGATTTGAACTCATTCAAAGTAATTAGGTGTTCCTTGACCATATGCCTGTCGATCTCAAGCTGCACTCCTGTCCCTTCAGCCTGTACTTTGCCTTTGCCGTTCTGTTGCAGGAATAAGTGTGTGAACAGAATGCTAGACTACATAGGCTTTTGGTCTGATCCAACATGGCTCTCCTTACGACTTTCCTGGGTCAGAGCAGGGGTCTCAGCATTCTGTCTACTTGCAGATGCCTCAGGAGGCTCCCAAGCAGGGCATAATGGTGTGATATTTGATATGTTCGCCCTCTGAAAAATGAAGTTGTGCTTCTGCCTATCCTGGCCTTAGTGTAAAGACAAGGAATGTAATGTTGCGTGAAGTCTGAATACAAAAGACAGCAAATGCTGTTATGTTCTTACCTGTAGTCTTGTGGGAGAAGAGACATCTTCACAATACAAGCATGGTAACTGATAATGCAGCCTCCCCTCCAAATCTTTCACATAAAATTTGCGTGTGCATGTGTAAGAGTTGGACTGAAGGGTACCTGCCTAAAGAGACACTTGAAAGAGACAAGTTTAGCATAGATAGACGAGAGTTGCAATCCAACTCATCTGGAGGACATCATGTTGGGGAAGGCTGTGTTATGGGGTTTTTGTGTCTTGAAGATTTATTTATTTATTTATTTATTTCATTTCTATACCGCCCAATAGCTGAAGCTCTCTGGGCGGTTCACAAAAACTAAAACCAAACAACACACAATAAAACAATTTAAAATATATAGAACATTAAAACCACAATATAACAATACAACCACAGTAAAACCTAGCAGCAGTACAGGAGTTTAAAATACAGATTTAAAACAGCAAAGATAAAAATTTAGAAAGCTAAAATGCCTGGGAAAATAAAAAGGTCTTCACCTGGCGCCGAAAGGAGTACAATGTAGGCGCCAGGCGAACCTCACTAGGGAGCTCATTCCAGAGCCGGGGTGCCACAACAGAAAAAACCCTCCTCCTAGTAGCCACCCGCCTCACTTCCTTTGGCAGGGGCTCACGGAGAAGGGCCACTGATGATGATCTTAAGGTCCGGGCAGGCACATATGGGAGGAGGCGATCCTTCAGGTAACCTGGCCCCAAGCCGTTAAGGGCTTTGAATGTTAACACCAGCACTTTGAATCGGGCCCAGAAATGGACTGGCAGCCAGTGCAGCTGGAAAAGTACTGACGTAATATGAGCTCGCAGGCCAGTCCCTGTTAACAATCTTGCTGCCCTATTTTGGACCAGCTGAAGTTTCCAGACCGTTTTCAAAGGCAGCCCCACGTATAACGCATTGCAGTAATCCAGACGAGAAGTTATCAGAGCATGGATAACTGTAGCTAGGCTATCTCTGTCCAGATAAGGGCGTAGTTGGTATACCAGCCTAAGCTGATAAGAAGTGCTCCGTACCACTGAGTTCACCTGTGCGTCAAGTGACAGTTCTGGATCCAAGAGCACCCCCAAACTACGAACCTGATCCTTTAGGGGGAGTGCAACCCCCTCCAGAACAGGTTGAATATCACCTAGCCGGGCAGACGAACCACCCACTAACAGTACCTCCGTCTTGTCTGGATTGAGTTTCAGTTTATTAGCCCTCATCCAGTCCATTACCATGCCCAGGCACTGGTTCAGAACAGCCACTGCCTCACCTGGTTTTGATGAGAAAGAGAGGTAGAGCTGGGTGTCATCCGCATATTGATGGCACCTCAGCCCACACCTCCGGATAACCTCCCCCAGCGGTTTCATGTAGATGTTAAACAGCATGGGGGATAAAATAGAGCCCTGTGGAACCCCATGGCACAATTGCCATGGCACAAAGCAATAATCCCCCAGCACCACCTTCTGGAATCGGCCATCCAAGTAGGAGCGGAACCACTGTAGTGCAGTGCCTCCAACTCCCAACCCAGACAACCTATCCAGAAGGATACCATGGTCGATGGTATCGAAAGCCGCTGAGAGGTCCAGGAGAATCAACAGGGTCGCACTCCCCCTGTCCCTCTCCCGGCAGAGGTCATCCCACAGGGCGACCAAGGCAGTTTCCGTTCCAAAACCAGGCCTGAAGCCCGATTGAAATGGATCTAGATAATCCGTTTCATTCAAGAGTGCCTGGAGCTGTCCTACAACCACCCGCTCAAGCACCTTGCCCAGGAAGGGGATGTTGGCCACTGGCCTATAATTGTTAACATCCTCTGGGTCCAGGTTAGGCTTTTTCAGGAGTGGTCTAATTACTGCCTCTTTTAAAGCAGCAGGCACCACTCCCTCTCTCAAGGAGGAATTTACAACCTCCTGGACCCAGCCAGGCATCCCCTCCTTGTTTGATTTAATAAGCCATGAAGGGCAAGGGTCAAGCACACAAGTGGTCGATCGGACTTGGCCAAGCACCTTGTCCGCATCCTCAGGCCTCAGTAACTGAAACTCATCCAATAAAACTGGACCAGACGGTGCTCTGAACGCCTCTACCAATGGAACTGCATTAATGGTGGTGTCCAATTCATGACGAATCTGAGCGACTTTATCCTCAAAGTGCTGCGCAAACTCGTCACAGCGTGCCACCGAGGGTTCCACTGTCTCTCTCCCTGGCCCAGAATGTAACAGGCCGCGAACCACTCGGAAAAGCTCCGCCGGACGACACTGAGAAGATGCAATGCTGGTGGAAAAGAACTGCCTCTTTGCCACCCTCACCGCCACAGAGTAGGCTCGATAGTGGGCTCTTACCTGTGTTCGGTCAGACTCAGCACAAGTTTTCCTCCACCTGCGTTCTAGCCGTCTCCCCTCTTGCTTCATTGCCCTCAGCTCAGGTGTATACCAAGGAGCTGGCCGGGCTCTGCTCAGAGGGAGAGGGCGCTTGGGCGCAATCGTGTCAACCGCCCGAGTCATCTCTGCATTCCACAGAGCGACCTGGGCTTCGACAGGAGCACCAGCCATACCAGCAGGAAAATCCCCCAGAGCCCTCTGGAATCCATCGGAATCCATTAATCTCCGGGGGCGGACCATTTTAATAGGTCCCCCACCCTTGCAGAGGGGAAAGGCCGCCAGAAGTCTAAACCTCAGCAGGAAGTGATCTGACCATGACAAAGGGACAGATGTTAATTCCTCCACTTTCAGATCTCGGCTATTAGCCACTGAAAGGACTTCCCCACTCCCAACCCTACCTTTTCATCTAGTCCTTTTCAAAAGCTATTTGTATTGATACCGTCACAACATCCCTAGACAATTTTGATAGCCTCGTGTTTATGGACCACTTTTCCCAAGGAAGCTTGCCTGGCACCGACACTGTCACCTTTTTGGCACTAGGCAAAGACATACTTATTTTCCCAGGTATCTGGACAATATTTATGGCCCAGTTGTTGTGGGCTGTTTTTGTGGTGTTCATTCTAGGCTGAAGGGCAGGGAGGAGATTTTTTTTTTTGTATTGTATTGTGGATAAACACTTATTGTACTGTTTTAGATTATGTTTTTATGGTTTTCAGTTGTATTTGTATTGTGTGGATCATGGTATACATTGATTTGTGGGGTTTTCTGTTACATGAATTGTAGATTTCTGTATATCTATTTGTATAAGTTGTTTGGGGACTGTCTTTTGTGGTAGGAAGCAACACGTAAATTTAAGCAACGATGCTCTTAGACAATGAGTGCCATAGGCAGAATATGCAGTGTGGGGGGAGGGGAAGGTTCTTCCCTTTGTTCTCATTTTGAAAATTCAATGATCAGATTTGGGACTGGGGTGGAATGTTATTTGTTGACACAGTGAGGTGTTCACTATGTTTTGTGGAGAAAAGGCAACCTATTCGGAATAATGGGCTCAAATTGCAGGAAGCCAGATTCTGGCTGAACATCAGGAAAAACTTCCTGACTGTTAGAGCAGTACGACAATGGAACCAATTAGGGAGGTGGTGGGCTCTCCCACCCTGGAGGCATTCAAGATGAGGCCGGAGAGCCATCTGTCAGGGATGCTTTGACTTGGACTCCTGCACTGAGCAGGGGGTTGGACTCAGTGATCTTATAGGCTCTGTCGAACCCTACGATTCTATGGTTCTGTTCATGTTGCTCTATAGAGCAGAACCCCTATCTGGCACAGAGGTTGCCTGCGCTACCCTAAAGAGTTTGCAGCACTTGTTGCTGACCTGATGAGACCCATCTAGAAAACAAGCCTCTGCCAGAGGACTCCTCTCCCATGCTTATTTTTCCCAGTGGCTGGGGGGCAGAGGGTGGGTTGGGTGAAGGTGGGGGGAAGAGCCCTTCATAGCTTCTAATAAGCAAGATTTGAACAGGCAGCCATGCTATTTATAAACTTTTTCCAGCTTTGAAGAAAGAGATGCCTAATTTCTCCTGGTACTTAGCAGAACAGATGCTGCTTTGAGGGTTTTATTGAGCGTATCCAAGTGAGTTAAACTGGGCAACAACTTTGATGGCACGCACAAAACAGGCAAATGGTAAAACTTGTTCTTGGCCAACCTAATATTAACATAATCAAGACATTGAGCTGAGAGAACCCCCAACCCTCCCTCCCCTGGATGATGAGGACACACACGCTCTTTGAAATGGCAGTGTTCCGTTTCTCAAATAGAACGGCCTTTGTCTGGGGAAAGCTCTTGCATCATCTTCACTTCCCTCGCTCACTGCTTGGGCGTGGAATCCGTGGCTGATGATTACTGAGAGCCAGTGTGGTGTAGTGGCTAGAGTGTTGGACTAGGAGTTGGGAGATCCGGGTTCTAGTCCCCACTCAGCCATGGAAGCTCACGGGGTGACTTTGGGCCAGTCACAGACTCTCAGCCCAACCCACCTCACAGGGTTGTTGTTGTGAGGATAAAATGGAGAGGAGGAGGATTATGTATACTGCCGGAAAAAAGGCAGGATATAAATGTAATAAATAAATAAATACTAATTTTGTCTAAATGATAAAGCCAGAGAAAGCAGTTAAAAGCTGCTGCTTGGCAAATTCAGAGAAGGCATGCAGTTGTAGGAATGTAAGCCATGGCACCGTGAGTCAAGGTCAGACCAAATGTCTGCCAAGGTCAGCATTTTGTTGCCCACACGTGGCCAGGCAGATATCCCAGGGAAGCGCACAGCTAGAGCCGGTTGGCGTCCCCCAGCTACGGATGACCTGAAATACAAGGGTTGCCATTTGTACCATGAGTGTGCAGGATCAAGGCTTATGCCAGATCCGTGCTGTGATCCTCTCCCATCCCATCAGTGCACTGTGCAGCCATGTGGCTGCCGTTGCTTCCTTCAACCCCGAGGTATTTGATCCCTGTTGGCTTGTTGGCTTGTCAGGACGTCATCCTCCATGCATGACTCCAAGAGCCTTTGGGGGCAGAATTGCTGCTTGGCCACAACCTCCATGACACAAGAGATGCTGAAGTCAGGTGTGTACTTGGACTCCTTCAATGAGCCGGGGGCTGGACTTGATGGTCTTGTAGACCCCTTCCAGCCCAACGATTCTGTGATTCTGTGACTAATGGGCTCAAGCTGCAGGAAGCCAGACTCCAGTGAACATCAGGAAAAACTTCCTGACTATCAGAGCAATACGACAGCAGAACCAATTACTTAGGGAGGTGGTGGGCTCTCCCACACTGGAGGCATTCAAGACGAGGCTGGACAGCCACCTGTCAGGGATGCTTTGACTTGAGATTCCTGCATTGAGCAGGGGGTTGGACTCCATAGTCTTGTAGGCCCTTTCCAGCCCTATGTTCTATGATCCTATGATTCTACCCTAGCTATGTGAAAGTGTCAAATTGGGACTGTCTGATAAACACAAGTAATTCAGAGCCTGTCCCCTGAGATCCCTCTAGTAGATCTGTTTTCTTGTGCAGATCATCCCTGATGGCCTGTTGGGTGTGGTCAGGATGATCCATTCCAATTTCACTTAATACACCCTTTTTAGAAAAGCTCTGTTGCTTGTTTTTCGAATCTTGGAGCAATCACTTTTTCTAAAAAAAAGAATATTCAAAGTTCATGGAGAGCAAGAAGGTTTACAGCCAGCAAATGAACACTTCCTTTTATAACCCATGTGCCTCAAACCCTGTGGCTACAAATCCTGTTATCACAAAATGCCCTTTTCTTGAATACAAATCTATGGACCTAGCTGGGTGGCAGATTTGCTGTAAGGGAAAAGGAGGACTCCAATACAATGGAATGTCTGTAAGTGAGGTTAGTTGTACAAGGCACCAAAGAAAGTAGATTCTGTGCCTGGGGTTGTTCACATTTGTGCACATTTACTGAATTCAGAGTTTTGCAGGTTTAGGCTGTAGAAGACCTAAAAATCAACAGGAAGTGTGACCTTTCAGCATCTGTCTGTCATAAATCTGTCCACAAACCAGGAAAGCTGGAAATTTTTTAAAAACACATGAATAAGCTCTCCAGCTGATGGAAGCTAAATGCACCTCCAACATCAAATTCTGCTGGGTAAATATGGGATTCTCTGAATACACCCAGCACTGTTTGAAGGTTGGTTAATAGGCACAATGGATTCAAGGGAGGTGCATTGGTAGTTCTGAAATATCCAGTCCTCCTTCCCTCTTGCTGCATTTCTCTCCTGCATTGCAGTCCGCAGAATGCCGCTTCCGCTGCTCGATCTCCCTTCTGGAGGGGCTGGGGTCCTTCTTATCCACTCACCTGCTTTGTTTGTCTGCCGGCAGCTTTTGCTCCAAATGAACCCTTCTCATGTGGACTCACTCCTACAGCTCAGCGATGTGTGTCGGATGCAGGAGGACCAGGAGATGGCCAGAGACCTCGTCGGTAAGAAGCAGAGAGCAGCCAAAGGAGGAGGGCGGGGGCTGCCTTGCCGATTGCTTGAGTCGTTCCTAACCTTATGGGACTCCTCAAATGGAGGAGGGAGACTACAAGGGTGCAGACGTTCTAAAGAGGGCCAGAGTGGTGGTCAGAGTGGGTGACTGTTGGGGCCCTCTGAAGCGAAGCATTAGGCCTGGAGGAGGGGGTTCCGGAGCTTTTCTCCAGAGTGCCCGCCCTTCTCTTTCTTTGGCGTTGCCCAGTGCTGGGTTTCTGCTTGGCCATCTTGTGATCAGGCTGGAACCTTGGAGGCCATAATCCTGGTGGAGCCACATATAATCCCCAAAACGGGTGCAGAACCTCAGGCCCACATGCCAAGTGCAGCCCTCCTGGGGTGTCAGCATGGCCCTACAGGGGTCCCTCCAATGGCCCCCTTCCCCCCAATCATTGGGTGGTTTCCTGGCTTCTGCACACTTCCCCCCCAATCTAAAAGGTTGAAATGTCTCGCCGAAGACATAGTGGTTGGCAGGAAGAGCTTTAAGCTACGGTATGCTGGCATTTGGGGTATGTTGGCTCAACCCCTTTTGGCTTTGTCTGTCGCTGGAATGCAGCCCCCAAGAGCTTCTCAGAAATACAATTTGTCCCTCAGGGTGAAAGAGATTCAACACCCTGGCTTTGCCTTTTTCCTGGCAAGCAGTGGGCTACCTTAGTAAGGCACTGCAGGAGCAAAAACGGGCACTAATGCCATTGAGTGTGTGTGTGGGGGGGTTAAACTGTATTTCATCAGATCTGTACTTCATCATTTGTGTTAGGATGTGAATTATGTGCTTGAAGTTAAAGCGTTACTTCGTGTGCCTTTGGGTGGAAAAGGTTGTTTATAAACATGATAAACACATGTGAAGCGACTGAATGTGACTCAGCCACACTCCACTCTGATGCTTCCTTGACAGAGCGGGCCCTTTACACCCTGGAGTGTGCCTTTCACCCAATGTTCAGCCTCACCAGCGGGATATGCAGGCTGGACTACCGGAGGCCTGAGAACAGGTAGAAGCCTGCGGTCCGTGCTGCGTGGGCGTTGTTCGGGGGGGGGGGGGGTGCCTCCTTGCACAAACCACAAAACACGGCCAACCCATGTATCTGCTGGGCTTCATAGGTTCTTGCACATCTGAGTCTGTCTGGGGCCTCAGTTCACGCCTCTGTCCGTGCCCAGACTGAACGCTATGGGGGAGCCCTGCTTTGTGTCCACGATATTAATGGAAGGTCTTTCCTTTCTGATGTCCCCCACAGAGCTTTCTATCTAGCTCTCTTCAAGCATATGATTTTCCTAGAGAGGAGAGGTTGTCCTCGCACCGCCCTGGAGTTCTGCAAACTTCTCCTGAGGTAATTACTGGCTCTTTGAGAGGCTGCTTTGAGCTTCTGCTTGTCTTTTAGACTCGACAGAGTACAGCAGCAGAGGGGAAAGAATTGGCCAGGACCTCCCGCTCCCATCTCTGCTGCAGCCAGAATTGTGTGTTCTACACCCCTGAGACCTTAGTTGTGTGGCTAAAGTCATCTTAAGGGGTCACCCCCCCACCCCCCAAGCACTGGGAAACCTAGATGTGCTGCTGATCAAACTCGAGGCAAAGAGCCAATCTGCCCTTTTTGCCCTTCGGTTTTGTAACAGCCTTCCTGTTTTTCCCTCCATTCTCCTGGCTGCAATCCACCCTGTCTCCAAAGCCTTGATCCAGAGAACGACCCACTGTGCATGCTGCTGATCATCGATTTGCTGTCGCTCCGAGCAAGAGAATATGCCTTCCTGGCACGCGTGTTTCAGGAGTGGGAGGTGAGTTGCCAGCTAGAGGCCCTGCCAGGAGGCACATGGAGGAACGAAGAGAGCCGGCTTCCTGCGGCGCCAGCCCTGTCAGCACAGGGGCAGGCTGCAAGGAGCAGGCTGGTTCTGCTGAGATGCGTTGCCTGAAGGTCGCCACCTGTTCTCCCCCCACCCCTGGCAACTTCGGAAAGAAATAGGCTTTCAGCCCTTCTGGAGCTGGCCATGGGTTGTATGTATCAAGTGTTAGTCTTCCTCAGAGTAGACCCACTGAAATGAACTCGACTTAAGTTAGACTAACATTTATTTATTCATAATTTAAAGTCATAAAAATACCATGACATAAAAAACATAATATGAAAACATTAAAAAGTGTAAAACAGAATAAAACTAGAATGTAAAAAAACCAAAACAAAAGCCCACAGCAGTGCAAAAAATGGATTTTTTTAAACCGACAGACAAAAAAGCCTGGGAACCTAAAAGGGTTTCACCTGGCGCCGAAATGATCACAGTGCAGGCGCCAGGTGAGCCTCTTGGGAGGGGGAGGGCATTCCGCAACCAAGGTGTGGCCACTGAAAAGACTGTCTCCTTATTGGCCACCCATCTCGCTTCCTTTGGCGGGGGAGATGACCTTAAGGTCCAGACAGGTATATATGGGAGGAAACAGTCTTTCAGGCAAATGCTTTAGGGCTTCAGAAGTGAATGCCGACACTTTGAGTTGGACCCGTAACAGCCTGGAAGCCAGTGCAGATTACAAAGCACTGCCGTAATGTGATCCAATGGCCAGTCCCCACTAACCACCCTGCTCCCCTATTTTGGACCAGCTGAAGTTTCCAGACTGTTTTCAAAGGCAGCCCCATGTGTAACACATTGCAGTAATCCCATTACCCCAAACATTAGATACAGGCCCATAACTCCAGATCTCACTCATGGGCAACTGTCATAAGCAGTGTTGGAATCTCTTTGGGGCTGGGATGAGGGCTCTTAATCTCTGAAAGGCTCTGTTTCTTTGCACTTGTGGGGAGGGACTGAGATGGCAATGGAATTACTTTTTTAAAAAAATACTTTTTATTCTATTTTTTATCTTTATAAATGAAATAAACAGTACCAACAACCTAGTCATTATCTACAGTTTCCAACAATACAGTATTCTTAGGAGGACACAGCAATAATGAAAAAGGGAAAAAAAGGAACAGAAGAAGGAAGAGGAAGAAGAAAGCAAGAAAGAAAAAGAAAAAATATTAAAAAGTTACTTAAAAGGATTTAAACTGCATTACACACAAACTTCAAGTATCATTCTACTTAAAAGTTATACCTATAACACTGCCAATATTACAATTCAGTACAGCACAGATAACCTTACATTTCAGTATCATATCTTCAGTCTTATAGCAAGGGAGCAAGCCTACAATTCATTTCCATAACCATATATTGCCCTTCAGTTAACACATAATAGTAAAGCTTAACAATTTAACCAGCCCAAAATATTACTAATCAAAGTCTAATAATAATAATAAGGAAGGAAATTAAAAAGGATAAGTAATAATAATAACTTTATGCTATCTATATTTTAGATAGTGTCATTTCTAAATCTATATATGAATGTATACATATCTATACACACACAAGCATGAATTTTAGAGTATATCATGTCTAATGTAAAAAAAAGAGGAAGTAAGAGAGAGAGAGCAAAAGAGGATATATGTAAACAATCCTCTGGACTGGCGTACTGCCCAGACGTTATAACCCAAATAAATCGGAAAAAGAATAATAATTGAAAAGTTCCCAGCTCATGAAGCTGGGGAAGATGTCTCCCATGCCTTACTTTGAACACCAGCTAGCCAAGCCTCCGCCATTTCATGATTTAAGAACTTTTTCATCTGGCCTTCAAAAAGAATGCAAAATATAGCAGGATATTTGATATATTGCAGATTCATTTGTCTTGCCTGATTTCTCGCCTTGGTAAATTGTCTTCTTTCGTCAGCGATTTCTTTAGCGTAATCCGGAAATAACATAACTTTGTCTCGTGTCAGCCCCCAAAAAAGTTCTCCCACTTCCCTTGCCAAGCGCAAAATATTATTTTTGTGGAAACTCTTGCAAATTGAACTATAACAGTATAGGCATTCCCTTTGGTGTCACGAACTGGACCTGGAACACGGTATGCATGCTCAGTATCAAGTAAATAATCAGATGGCAGAGGGAGTAGCTCATGCAGAAATTTATCCAAGAATTTAAACAGACTTGTATCAGCAGGCAGATCTTTGATACCAATGATATGCAAATTCGCTCTACGAATATATGCCTCCAGTTGGGAAATTCTCACAGACAGGATATTATGGGAGACATGCATAGTGGTCTCTTGCGCAGACACCTGGTCTTGGAGAGCACTAACCTTCAATTCCATCTTTTGCAAGGAACTATTAATTAAATCCACAGCCTCTTGAAGGTGAGTAATAGAATCTTGGATTGTATCCAGCCTCTTAGCCTGTTCTGTTAACTGAGAAGACAAAGTTTTTATCAGAGCCATCAACTCCTGTGCATCTCTAGAAATCTTTGCCAAGGGAGGTGTTGGGAGAGTTGGCAGTGGTCCGACAACCTTTTTCCTTCCCCTTGATGCTGCCATCCTCCTCTTCCGTAAAGAAAGCAAGTAAGTATAATTACAAACCAACAGTCACTTCAACAGATTTTGCAGGTCCTCAGATATTGTTGGTATTTCTAATCCATAAATACTTTTGGAACTCGTCAGCCCTGAAGTCTCCTAATTACATAGGAGTTTCAAAACAGTTTTGTGAAGATGACACTCCAGAAAATTGACCTTAGAGTCCAGCTGTTCTGCTGCTCCACAAAAGGAGTTGTTCTTCCGAGAGCTTGTCCAGATGGTACTCTAGCTTCCCCTTTTAATTCCAGGGGAAGATGAAAAGGTTTTTCAACCTTCTAAAAGCTGTTTGAGGAGGCGACCTGCGGAGCCTCCGCAGGATGCTTGCCAGGGCGTCATGGCTCCTATCGGAAGTGTCCGAGATGGCAGTGGAATTACTGTGACTCCAAGGACCAGTTGTTGAGGGGCAACAGCAGCAAAAGCTGTGGGCTTCATGGAGGCATCTGGTTGGCCAGGATGTTGGCCTAGAGAGGCTTTAGGTCTGATCTGGTAAGACTCCTCAAGTTGCATTTGCCTTTTTTGCAGCTACATCACACTGCTGATTCATATCCAGATTGTGATCAGCTACAATCCCAAGATCCTTTTCACATGTACTATTGCCAAGTCAGGTATCCCCCATCTCATACCTATGTGTTTGATGTCTCTTTCCTAAAGGAAGAACTTTGCACTTGTCTCTGTTAAATTGCATTCTGTTATTTTCCGCCCAGTCTTCTAACCTATCAAGGTCTTTTTGAATTTTGTTTCTGTCTTCTAATATATTAGTCATCTCACCCAATTCTGTGTCATCTTCAAGTCTGATGAGCATTCCCTCCAAGGTACCTCTTCCTCCAAGTCATTACTTAAAACATTGAAGAGTGCAGGGCCCAGGACCAAACCCTCTGGCTGCCCACTTCATATCTCCCTCCAGTCTGATGAGGAACCATTGACATGCACGCTTTGAGTACGGTTCTCCAGCCAGCTGTGGGTCCACCCAGGCCACACTTCGCTAGCTTGCCAATCAGAGTATCAGGGGCGCATTGTCAGATGCCTCGCTGAAGTCAGGATATATTATGTCCACAGCATTTCCATGATCTACTAAGGAAGCTACCCAATCAAAAAATGTCATCAGGTTAGCCTGGCAGGACTTGTTCTTGACAAATCCATGCTGGCTTCCAGTGATCACTGCATTAGCATCAAGGAGTCTACAGATCAAGGGCTTTATAATCTGCCCTAAAATCTTCCCAGATATTGATGTCAGACTGCCTAGTCGATAGCTCCCCGGATCTTCCTTTTGGCCCTCTTTGAAGATAGGGACAACATTTGCCCTCCTTCGGTACTTCACCTGTTCTCCAGGATTTCTCAAACAGAATAGATGGAGCTTCCAAGAGTCCATCTGCTAGCTCCTTCAACACCCTACGATGCAATTCATCTAGACCTGGGGGCTTGCATTCATTTACGGACCTTAGATATTCTCTGTCAGTCTCAAGCTACACTGCTGCTCCTTCAGCCTGTTTGTTACATGTGCCTGATAGAACACAGGCCCTCTTTTGGGAGAAGATTGAGCCAAAAGAAGAGTTGAGCAGTTCTGCCTTTTCCTTGTCACCTGTCAGCGTTTTGCAATCTTCACTGAGCAGCTAGACTACCGTTACTGTTGTTCTCCTTGTACTTTGGACATATCTGAGCCCTTTTTTTTATTCTTAGCATGCCTCACCAATCTCAGCACAGGACTGCTTTCTCCCCTGTGAGCCTGATACTCTAGTACTTAATTTTTGTGAACCGCCCAGAGAGCTTCAGCTATTGGGCGGTATTTTATTTATTTATTTATTTATTTCATTTCTATACCGCCCAATAGCCGAAGCTCTCTGTGCGGTTCACAAAAATTAAAACCAAACGGTATAGAAATGAAATAAATACATACATACATACATACTTGGGTCACTTTCAGATGCCCTGCTCCAAGTGCCCCCTCCATTACAGATGTGGAGGCTGGTGTTCCGGGACAGGGTTTCTGCTGTGGTGGCATCAAGGCTGCAGAAGATATTCCCCAGGGATACTTGCCTTTTCCCCTTAGCTTTCATTTCAAAGGCTCTTTGTGCCTCCCATTTTACTGCTGGAGTTTCCCTTTTCTGTCTTATTTTGAATTGTTCTGTTGACTGTTAATATTCTGTTTTTTAACTGGTAAGCTTCTTTGTGGATCCATTTGGGGCCAAAAAGTGGGTTACAAGTTTTCTTAAATAATGCTCACTTATATTAAATAGCTGTTGGCCTTCTGTTCCACCCTATACCATCCCAGGGTCAAAAAGGACAACTTTGTATGTAGTTCTATGGGTAAAACATATCAAGTGAAGAACTTGTTTCTCTCCAGGACTTGGAACCTTTTACAAGAAGATAGTTGGGAGGCTGCTGCTGCTGTTGTTTAGAAACAACCCTAAAAGCAAAGGCCTGCAGGCTTTTAGTCTATAGTCACAATACAAAAAGAATAGGGAGGGAATAAGGGAAAAAAAGCAGATTCAGGTGCAAGTAAGGACAAAGGGCTTAAGGGACATGTGGAGAGAAAGGGAACTGGGCAGGATGGACTTACCAAACTTCCTTCCACTGAATTGGGCCATTAGGTCCATTTCTTTGTTTATTTAGAGTATTTTTATCCTGCTCCTCAGCCAAAAAGGCTTCTGGAGTGGCTTATCTATAATCAAGTCAAACCAGGCAGCCCCTGTCCGCAGGCTTACAATCTAAAAAGACATGACACACAAGGAAGAGGGGAAACGGAGGGAAGACGTGGGGGATTGAGTCTTTCTGCAGGGCTACTCAAATGGCTCTGCTTCCTCCTCTCAGTTCCCACAGTACACTCTGCTGGAATCCAACCTGTTGCTGTCTTCTCCACTTGGCAGCTGCTCACCAGGAGATTGGGCAGGGGGAACCCTTTCCCATCCCCAGCTGTTCTACCCAATCCTTGTAACTGGAGATGCTTCTGGGACTTGTCCCTGGGACCGTATGTGTGCAAAGCAAGCACACAGCCTCCAAGCAGCAGCCCTTCCCTCAAAGGTTGTGGATGTTCTTTCCGTTGGACATTCCTTTTTGATCTTCAGCATGCCACCTGCATGTTCGCAGACTCTCTGAAGTCATGAGCTCTGAGAATTTGCATTTTAAAAAACCCAAAGAATCAGCTATGTTCTTTGTTGGGCGATGTGTTACTGTTATTTGCAAGTATTTATAAACAGTTGACCTCTACAGATTTCAAAGTGGTGTACACAAATCATAAAATTTTGATTTTAAAATCATAAAAAATCATAACACATAAAATAGAAAACTAGTACATAGAACCAATATACCACATCTGCATATCCATATTAATAAAATAAATGAGTCGTGAACCGGATTCTGTGTGGTTTCTCTCCCTCCCCCCTCCTTTCTTCCTAGGGTCATCGGAACCTGTCCCAGCTCCCAAACTTTGCCTTCTCAGTCCCTCTGGCATATTTCTTTCTGAGCCAGCAGGAAGACTTCCCTGAAGTGGAGCTAAGCCAAGCCCGTGAAAGAGCGGCCAACCTCATCCAGCAAGCACTGATCATGTTCCCTAGTGGTGAGTCTGGCTGTGTGAAATATTCAAAGATGGGTGTATAGATGCAGGACCATGAGCAGCAGGTGAGAGATGGGTGTGGGAGAGAGAAGATGTAAACTTCCAAATTCCAAGCATAGTTCTGCAGTAGAAGAAGAGGTTTGTAAGATCTCCTTTCTTGGAGGTTTCCATTAAAAAAAAGTGTAGACTGCCTTCTGCTCAGGATGCTTTAGGTACTAGGGATCTTTATCTTGAGGGGCTACATAATCTCAGTTATTAATGATAGCGCTCAAATTAGTGGTTATTCAGCAATGTCTGGAGCTGTCCCTTGGGGTGTAAAGGGGTGGGAATGAGGCGCATCATGTGGGTTTTCCCCACTGTAAAGAAAGGGACAGTGGTGGTTCGTTCATTCTTCCATCCAGCTCAACCACCCTTGTCTGCGAATAAAGCCCTGCTTATTTCATTATTGTGGAGAGGCTCGGGGAGGGTAGTAATACTAAACCACCGAAGGGGGGGCGGGGTTGCTTTAATCCAGATTTCCCATGACTTTCTGTCTTCTCTTCGTGCACACTCTCCCTCTGAAGCACTGAATGTCACGCTTCAGATGGGAGCAGCGCCTGGGACTCTGCTTGTCCCTGGGAGGAGCCATAGCAACCTTCCCTCTTCCTGCCCCAAGCTCTAAAGGGTTGCCAAAACTGTTTTGCTTTGTTGGACAAGAATCTCTCTCTCTCTCTCTCTCTCTCAACAAAGGGGGCCCAGTTTGGGCTGACCCATGATCAGGAGGGCCCTTTCTGCGCCTTGACACAGTGCCTTAAAAAAAAACCTTTTGAAAATTCAAGATTATGGGCCAGAAATGGTGCGCTGTACTTAAAGGCAGCTCATTCCTTGCACATCTGTCTTGTTCAGAACCTGTTTCTGTGCTTTGAGGAATAACAAAGGCATAGTCACAGGATCAGTTTCTAATGAATGCTAGCGAAGAGGGTAGTGAAGGATCTTCTGTCTGCTCTTGGGTTTCAGTCCGTTTAAAAGCTTGAAGAACAACCTGGTCAAACGACACAAATCTCCTTTCCTCCTCTTCTTATACTGTTCTATGGTATTTTAGGTTTTTTTTTTTAACTGTTTGTAATCCACCCAGAGAACATTATGCATTGAGCGGATTAGAAATGTAGTAAGTAAAAAAAATACGGACTTGAGCACGCTCCGGGAGAGAGCGCAAGACAAGAAGGCCTGGCATGCTATGGTCCATGGGGTCACGAAGAGTTGGACACGACTGAACAGCAACAACAACAACAAAGTAAAAAAATAAACAGGAGACATCCCTGCAAAATACCAGCTCAGTGCAACAATACTGTGCCCCCCCTAAGCACCCGTAAACTATAGCACCATTCTGGGTCAGGGCAGTGGTCCATATGTGGAGGTTGGAGATCTTTTCCTGACTTGTTTCTGCCCCATCCCCCTTGTCCCTCTTCCAGTCCTGATGCCACTGCTAGATCGCTGCAGCGTGCAGCCAGACCCCATGGCTGCCTCCCACTCATTCTTTGGACCGGAAGCCCAGCTCAGGTAAGGAGCATGTGGGATGCCCTTTGCGGTTACAGGAACACAGGAGGCATTTATGATAGTAGCAGCAGAGTCTTGTTGGTGTCAGAGGGCTGCATGTCAAGGCAATTCATCCTTGAGGCCAGACAGGCCAGGAACCTGTTGTTGACATGGATGGTGTTGTAGTCAGCGGCTGGTGCCAATGGGAAGGATGAGATAGGGACAGCCATGGAGCAGAGGCTGCGCCAGATGCCTTCCACAAGCTGGAGTGGCTTCCTGGTTCAAGACTGAAACTGCATGGTCTGTCACTCCAGGGAGCCAGTGGGGCAGGCCATCTCTTCGCCTCAGTCCCCCATCTGTGAAATGGGAATAAGGTTGACTTGTGCCTCTTTCCCCCTCTCCTCCCCCAGGACAAGGGCGAAATAACGATGGGCAAGCGCCCTGTGCAAAGGAGCACATCCACGAGGCGGCGTAGCGTGGCCGTTTCTGTGGCAGCCTGGCTGCCTGGTGGCAGAACTGAGGGGCAGTCCTGGTCCCGGTCCCCTTCCCGCCAGGTGCTTTGACCTGTCACTCAGAAGCCTGTCCTTTTCTCTGCAGTTCGCCTTCTGCGCTGACCCAGCTGGTCTCGCTCTACCTTGGGAGGACCCATTCCCTCTGGAAAGACCCGGCTGTTGTGGCCTGGCTGGAAATGAACGTGCATGAGGTGTTGCGGAGGGTGGACTCGAAGGACCCGGCGCTGGAAGAGGCGGAGCAGAAGTGAGTCTTTCCAAGGCCGGGTTGCTTTCCTCTGCTTGCTCGAGACCAGTTGACACGAGGGTGGGGGGCTAGAATATTCCTCCAGTCTTGTTCCAGATATTCCCTGCCGTGTCCAGCTTGGCACAGTACCCCTTCCTGCCCCCATCCGGTGAGAACGGAAAGCGCTTTCCAGCCTAGGGAGGTGGGTTGTGCTGGGCGGCTGCGTAGACGTGCCCAGCTGGTCTGCTGGCGGCTCCGTGTGTGTATCACAAAAGGAGCTTTTCATCCACTTCTTTTTGAAGCTGCTATCTGAAATGGCCTAAGGTGGCTCTTTGTGGATGATTCTGCCAGCCTCCGAGCAGCCCTGAGTGGCCGTGAGGTTCAGGAGAGGACTTGGCGTAAGAGGGCTGGGGAAAGAGTATCCCAAGTTGTGTAACCTCTCTCTCGTTTGGTCCTTAGGCGAAAGGCCAGGTACCAGAATGCCCCCAGGAACGTCCACCGCCACGTGATCCTCTCTGAGATAAGGGAAGCCACGTCAGCATTGCCTCTGGTGAGGGATCTGATTGGTGCAAATGGGGGGGGGGGGGCTGAAGCCTCTTGCACATACCCAGGCACTCCCAGTTCCTTGTCTGGCTGTCGCTGCTCCTCAGGACCCAGGGATGTTCCTCCTGGGAGGTCTCTGCTCTGCATACCCCGTATCCCAGTTCTTCATATTTAAGGCAGACTTCTCCAACATGGTGCCCTCCAGATGTGTCGGACTGGATCATCCCCGGTCACCATAGAATCATAGAATAGTAGGGTTGGAAGGGGCCTATAAGAGGCCAGTGATTATGTGAGTTGTAGTCCAGCTCATTGGGAGGACACCAGGTTGGGGAGAGCAGATCCTGGGATTTGGCTTGCCTTGAGTTGCCCGCCACCCAGGACAGTGCTTTCCGGGGCACAGGCTTTCCCCAGTGCTGCTGGAAGAGATCTTTCAGTGGAGCTGCCTGCACCTTCTTGCATGTGGTCTGCCACCAGGCAAGGGCCCCTCCTTCCCCTTGTCAGCACAGTGAGCTTACTGCTGGGTTCGCTGTCTTGAGTTCCTTAAGGAGGAAAATAGGCAGGATATAAATGTAATAATAAATAAACCCAGCAGAGTACTAAAAGCAGTTCTTAAAATGCCTGGGATAGTCTTATCTGGTAGTGGCAGCAGCAGCAGAGGAAAGGCGAGACCCACTCCATGGCCCCTGAGAGCTAAACTGCTTCTGTTCAAGCTGGTCACTGTCAGAACTTTAAGAAAGGGTGTCTGAATGTGTTTTCCTCCTCCCTCCCCATCCCTTTCTCCTTTTGTGTCATGATGCTTTAGTTTACCTTATGCAGGCCACCCTGACAGCCTTTTCTGTTGGAAGGGGGTGGTAAGAATGCTTTAAATAAATAACAGGCAGTGGCCTCTAACCTGGATTCCCTTTGCCTTTCTCTCCCAAGGAAGTGACCTCCCAGCCTATAATGGGGTTTGACCCCCTGCCGCCTCTAGACTCCATCATTTCATACACAAGGCCAGAAAGGTACCTCCTGTTTCTGTTTAAGAATATACCTGTCCCAGAATATAACAAAATTTTAATATAGACACCAATATCTCACTCAAAATCAAAACAATTAATTAGCAGTCACAAATGCCCATCAATACATCACATACATAGGCTGTACCTATTCACAATATTAATTTCCCAAATACATAGAGAAAGTACAGCCTGTGTGTTTAGGACATTAGTATTGTGAAAATGTGACTGCTAATTAATTACTCTCGCTCAAAGATATTAATCTCACTCAATATCTTTGAGTGAGATATTGGTATTTATGTTAACATTTTGCTATATTTTCTGTGGCTTGCAAGTGGGTACAGATAGAACCATTTGGTTGGTGTTTTGTTTCTGTTTGAGAAGAAGTGCCCGGCTGGTTCAGGCTTGTCTCGTCCACCTTCCTGCTTCCTTCAGTGGGCATGGGAGGCCCACCAGCAGGACTGGAGGGCAACAGCACCCTCTTGCTCCCGTTGCCCACCAGTCTTAGAGGCAGCATGCAGCCGGCATGGCTAGTAGCCATGGATAGCCTTCTCCACCCTGAATTTGTCTGATCCCCTTTTAAAGCCGTCCAGTTTGGTGGCCATCACCCACTCCGTGTGCTTCACTAGTTGAGACACTGACTGAGTTCCACCTGGAAGACGCTTCTGTGCCTGGAGCAGAAGCTGAGAACTTTTAGCCACTATCCCAGCATGAAACTCCCTCTCAGTCTTTGAGACATGTGCTGTGTGTCACGAACTGCTATCAACTCCAGTATTGTCTACCCTGACCGGCAGAAGAAGGGTTTTTCTCATCACCTGTGACTTCTTTTGATGGAGATGCCAGGGGTTGGACTTTCTGCATGCAAAGCATGTGAGCTTCCACTAAATTATGGACCCAAAAGCATGATGTCAAGCAACCTTCCCCAACCTGGTGCCCTCCAGATGTGTTGGACTGCTACTGTGAGCAGCCCTCAGCTAGCAGGGACAAAAATACCAACATGTTTCAGCTTCAAGCTCTTCCTGCCAGTAGTTCAGCCTTTGTAGAGGCATTTCAACCTTTTGGAAGGAAAAAATCTGCACAAAAGCTGGGAAACCACCCAGCGATCCCATGCTGGCTGGGGGATGTGATCTAACACATCTGGTGGGCCCCAGGTTGGCTGGGTGATGTAGAGCTGCGCACCATCTCAAGCTTGTGTCCTGCCATCTCTCCTGGGAAAGGTGGCAAGTATGTATGGCCATGACAAGCAAGACTGGGGCCTTTCTCTTTCCAGGCCAGCTCATCTGTCCAACGAAAGCACTTTATCTCTCTTCTTTCGCTCGCTGCTACCAAGCTTCAACTTGCAGGTAAGTCGCGTGTGAAATGGCTGGCTTTGGGCAGGCAGAGATTCTAGGCTGCCTGTGCACAATGCACACTTTTTCTTGTCCTTTGGGAAATACAGGGTAGTTTTTGAGCCCTTCTGGACCCCTGTGCTCTCTTGCTGGGGCAGGGCAGATCCCACAAGTGCAGGACCTGTTGGGTTCTCTTCGCCTCTGAGCTCCAAAGCAATGAGGCTGTCCAGGCCCTTCCTCCATGGGTCATGATGCTAATAGGGAGCAGAGACAGGCAGACCGAATCAAGCCCCGAGACAACTTGGATCTAGCCCCGACAACCCTAGCAAATGTTTCATGCGCGTATAGCAGGGAAGTTGACCTTCTCTCAGCATAAGGGCCAAATTCAGTTTTGGAGAGTCTCTTGGGTGGGGCAGGGTGAAGAATACCAGCATGTTTTAGCTTAAAGCTCTCACTGCCAGCAACTATCGAGGCATTTTGACCTTTTAGAGTGGTGGGAAAATGGCACAGAAGCCGGGAAACCACCAACACTCGGCAGCTGGGGGGAAAGGGGGTTGCGGTATGAGAAGGGGAATTGGGGAACCCCGGAGGTCCACCCCACCAGGCGGGATTTAGCCTTTGGGCCTGATATCCAATACCCCTACAGGACAGCGTTAAAAAATTGCTTGCAGTTCCATCACCTGCAAGGGCAGGAAGTGATGAGGACACTTGGAGAGGCAAAAGCCCACCCTGTTCATCTGCCTCTCAAGGGGGCCCTTCAGGAAGTGCGCTGGGAGGACACGCGCCCCCTGGCTGATGTCAGCATGGCAGTAGAGCCTGAGCACCCCTGAGGGGGCTGGGCTGGCCAACAGCAGAACCAGTTGCCTAGGGAGGGGGTGGGCTCCTCGCCACTGCAGGTCTTCCAGCAGAGACTGGACCGCCATCTCTCAGGGATGCTTGAAGCTGGATTCTGCACTGAGCAGGGGGTTGGAGTCAATGCCCTGAAAGGGTCCCTTCCAACTCTAGGTTCTATGATTTGAGGCAAGCACCTCCATGGTGTCCGTGGCCCCTCCCTCGGGGGAAGCCAGGGCTGGCCAAAGGAAGGAGGCAGGTCAGCGATGGGGAAAGAGCAGCCAAGCAGACTGTGGTGAAGATGTCTTGGTTTGCTGGCAAATGACCCAGTACTAGAACTGTACAGACCTGGAAGGGGCTTATGTAGAGCTTCCAGGCAATCAGAGGCTGGGGTGTTTTTTAACCAGTAGAGAGTGTTTGGGGCCCCACGTTGGCCTTGTAACCTTTCTTCCGTCAGTCCCACAGACAGAGCTTCTAGTCTTGTAGCATCTGGCAGGCACCCGCCAGCCACGTTGCCTTGTTCTCCACTTTATCGCATGCTGTGTTTCAGGGGGAAGTCAGAGCCGGTGGAGAGGAAGAGCCAGGTGCAGGACAGAATCTCAACCAGGGGGTGAACCGGCTAATGGCAGCCATGCGGGACATGCTGGCGAACATCCAGTTTCAAGAGCCCCCACGCGATGACAACCCTGAGGGGGATGGAGGAGAGTGGGACTGACCCCTCGCCCCCAGAATAACCCCCCTTGCCATAAAATAAACAGCCATGAGGTGTCTCTGTGCCTTTCTTTCACACACTCAAGAAAAAGGGGCATGCTGTCAGTTCTGGCAAAGCCATTTCAGAAGTCAGAATCAGCCCCTGCAGCAGCAGTCCCTTTGCGCTGAAAGTTGCACAGAGTTGGCTCCATGTCTGCCCCCCCCCCCCCGCCGCCCCCAGTCGGAGGCTGCCTTACCCAAGGAAGGGCAAGCAGTCTGCTGTAGAGGCACCAGTGGCAAAGAGCTCATGCTAGTCAAGCATCAGCGGATACTTTTGCAGGCCCCTCAGTGTTCTTGCGCTCCTCTGAAATGATCTAAGGGAATTTTGTGAGAGGGAGGAGATCAAGATTCTGTGTCGGTGACTTGGTGCTGCAGGAGGTGTGGGATCCCAACATGTTTTTTCAAGGCTTAAAAGCTGTGGCTTGGATAAATTTTGATCATGACCACAGTGGTGGGGACCACAGCCTCTTTGAGAAATCCTGGAGAACAGGTGAAGTACTGGAGGAGGGCAAATGTTGTCCCTGTCTTCAAAGAGGGCCAAAAGGAAGATCCAGGGACCTATAGACTAGGCAGTCTGACATCAATATCTGGGAAGATTTTAGGGCAGATTATAAAGCACCTGATCTCCCTTGATGCTAATGCAGTGATCACTGGAAGCCAGCATGGATTTGTCAAGAACAAGTCCTGCCAGGCTAACCTGATGTCATTTTTTGACTGGGTAGCTTCCTTAGTAGATCATGGAAATGCTGTGGACATAATATATCCTGACTTCAGTGAGGCATCTGACAGTGCGCCCCTGATATTCTGATTGGCAAGCTAGCGAAGTGTGGCCTGGGTGGACCCACAGCTGGCTGGAGAACCGTACTCAAAGCGTGCATGTCAATGGTTCCTCATCAGACTGGAGGGAGATATGAAGTGGGCAGCCAGAGGGTTCGGTCCTGGGCCCTGCACTCTTCAGTGTTTTAAATAACGTCTTGGAGGAAGAGGTACCCTGGAGCGAATGCTCATCAGACTTGTAGATGACACAGAATTGGGTGAGATGACTAATATATTAGAAGACAGAAACAAAATTCAAAAAGACCTTGATAGGTTAGAAGACTGGGCGGAAAATAACAGAATGCAATTTAACAGAGACAAGTGCAAAGTTCTTCCTTTAGGAAAGACATCAAACACATAGGTATGAACTGGGAGATACCTGGCTTGGCAATAGTACATGTGAAAAGGATCTTGGGGTTGTAGCTGATCACCAGATGGATATGAATCAGTGTGATGTGGCTGCAAAAAAGGCAAATGCAATTTTAGGTTGAATCAATAGATGTATAATTTCTAAATCACAGGAAGTCATAGTTCCACTCTACTCTGTGCTGGTGAGACCACACCGCAAATACTGTGCCCGGTTCTGGACACTACATTTTAAGGATTCTGACAATGGAACGAGTTCAGAGAAGGGCAACAAAGATGATCAGGGGACTAGAAACCAAGTCCTAGAAGGAAATGGGGATATTCACCCTTGTGAAGAGAAGACTGAGGGGGGATATAATCTTCAAGTACCTAAAGAGTTATGACACAGAAGAGGGCCACAACCTGTTCTCCATCTTCCAGCACTGCAGGACACAACAGGCTTAGGAACATGGGAAGCTGCTTTATACTGAGTCAGACCATTGACCCGTCTAGCCTAGTATTGCTGACACTGACGGGCAGTAGCAGTGCGCCATGGTTTCAGGCAGGAGTCTTTCCCTATCTGGAGAAGCTGGAGATCGAACCTGGGACCTTCTGCATGCAAAGCAGGGGCTCTAGCACACTGACCCACAGCCCCTCCCTAAGGCTTAAGTTATCAGAAGACAGATTTTGGTTGAACACCAGGAAAAACTTCCTCATGAACAGAGCAGTCAGACAATGGAACCAACTGGCTAGGGAGATGGTGGGCTCTCTGTCACTGGAGATCTTCAAGCAAAGACTGGAGAGCCCTCTGCCAGGGATGCTTTAAACTGGATTCCTGCACTGAGCAGGGGGTTGGGCTTGATGGCCTCAAGGGCCCCGTCCAACTCTATGATTCTGTGCAATTCATGTGAACAGCATATCTGCTCTGAGTTTGACTAATGAAGAAAAGATTGCACCAAATGTAATGAAGATAAATCTGCATTTAAACTCCTGCACTGCTTCAGCATCTTGCCCTGAGCCAAATCGCCCCAGGATCTTGGGACAGTAGATATTTTCCTTGGGCAGAGTGCATGAGTTGTCCCCTGCACCGCTGTGACCCCCCCCATTTTTGTTGGGTACAAAACCAAGTTTTTGTTTTTTCAAGGGAGACCCGTTGTCTTCATGAGGTAGGTCAAACAAGGGCATGGCCACATTGAGTTTTTCTTTAGAGTGGAAACATATTCATGGAAAAGCATAAATTTCAACTGTTATCCTAGCTGTGACATTTTTACAGCATACTAGTTGAAAGCTGCTGAATTTAGGGGTGTTGCATGTATGGAAGTTGTCAAGTTCATACATATTGCCTTAATTTCAACAAGATTAACAGAACAATCCTATGGTCCCTGGGACAGCATCCCAGGGACCATAGGATATGGCAGGTTCCGACTCCCGAGACCATAGACACTGCTATTACCTTGGGAGGAGGAATCCCAGATTGGACTGTTCCCCCCCCACACACACCCTCTTGTAGCCCCTGAAGAAACTACCCTGGCAACTGCTCTTCCAAAGTCACCCAGGGCGAAGAGCGAGGAGGGGAGAGAAGAGAAGAGGCATGAATCCACCAGATCCTACAGCCTCTCCAGTGTTGTTCCTGCCCACCACCAATAACTCAGCTAGATAGGCTCAGAGGCCCAACTAGGTGAAATTGCTTCTTTTTAAGAGGGAAGGGAGGCAAAATTGCCTCCATCATTCTTCCTGCCCTGCCTGGCTCTTTTCTGGCAGGGCTTTGGGTAGACGGAGGGCTCCAATCCCTCCAAATTGAATTGTAAAATCAAAATGTTTGCATCACATTTGTCTGAGATTTTGAGTTCATGTAGACAGTTGTGCTGTCTTCTGGCTTGGGGTGGAGTACAAATGAAATAGCCAAGTTAGTATAGTGTTTGGTACTGACTTTGGGAAAAGAGGAGCCTAATCTGGCAAGAAAATGTGTACGCTTGGGAGACCTGAACAGTGTAGAGCCAGCAGTGTGAAACTGAATCTCTGTCATCAGAGCTGCCTCAAAAGATGAATGAAAATGGAAGAGTAGAGCTGCATTCCTAGGACTTCAAAACCAAAGATAGATGTGCTGGGGTGGGGGGAATCAAAATCCACAATTCATAGGTTTCTTTGTTCATTCCCTCTGGTTGTACCACCTGGTCTGTTGAAGAGTTCTGGAGAATTCACAGGTTTGCACATTTTGGTGGAATAATCCTAATAAAAGAATTGTCCAGCTGTGGCATTAGGATTTCTGCTCCCAGGACAGACATTTTTGCGAAGGTAGAGTTGAGAAGTGCACGAGCCATTGCTGTGAAAAGCCTTCTGCCTTGTTATAACATCTAATGACCATCCCCCCCAGAAGATATTCCGTAGAGAATTGACAAATGGGGAAAGGATCTACACATAGGCAATGAGAGAGAGAGAAAGAGCAAGAGAGCAGAGACTGTCATGAAGCAGCAGCAGCCTCTTGTTAAAATCCAGAGCTGGAAGGAGCAAGGCCAGGATTTAAAGCTGGCTTTTGATGCAGCAGCTAAATTCACTGCTGCACCTGTGGATAAGCACCAGCAGCCAAAATCCTACCATGGGCCATCTTCTGAACTGCCTGCGTTCTTGCTCCCTGCCACCCACCACCCACCCCACACACAGAGCAGTGGCCTCTTCAGAAACAATTCCCGCATTTCAGATTGTGACCTGCAGCTCCAGGTGGGGAATCTGCCTCTGCAGCTGGGACCAACCTATTGGCCCAGCTTCTGCCGGGGCTGCCTATGCAGCCAGCACCCTGCGCTCATGCTCAGAGCAAATGCTTCCTGGGCCTAGCAAGCCCGGAGAGGAGGTGGCGACGGCAGCAGCAGCCCAGAAGGCCGGGCTGCTCACTGGCTGACTCTCTTGGCCCGTAGGCAAGGGTGGCACATCTGCTGCTGTGGTCACACTTTGAAGTGCCCTCCATTAGCTCTGCACTCAAAGGCTCCATTGACAAAGCTAAAAGTGTTCTTGCCGTTGGTAAAAAGGCAGCAGCCCGAGAGATGTGCTGAGTCTGTCGTGCATCTCATTCGCTCCCCTTCTCAGTCACCAGGCCGGTTTTGCTCCCACGCAAACAATGCTATTTCAGTTTTTTAGGGCTGCAGTGATTGAGGGGGCAATCAGATCACTGATTTAAAATCTTCTGATTTGACTAAAAGGTGGCCCTGGCTAATAAGGCAAAACATTTTAAACAATTATTCTTGATAGAGATATTTATCTAAATTAGAAATTCATCTACCGGCTTCCAAGGTCAACAGTTGGGGCTAGGTTATGGGAGGACTGTCAGCATCCAGATGAACAGACTGTCAGTGCCTTGACGGGAGCATTGGAGGCCCTGTGTGGTGGCCAACCGCTAAGAGGAGGTTCAGGCAAGGGCGAGCCAAGTGATCAGGGAGCTGGAGCAACTCCCCTGGGAGGACGCGTTGCAGTGTATGGAGCTCTTGCGCTTAGGAAAAAGGAGAGTAAGGGCGGGGTGAGGGTGATAAAGGTGAATAAAATGCTGCTCTGGTGTGGGAAAGCAGCTCTCTCCTAATGCTAGAATCCAGTGGGGTCATCCCATGAAGCTGAATGGGAGGAGATTCGGGACACATAAAAGGACACAGTTGAACAAGGAATTTGCTACCACAACATGCAGTGATGGCCACCAACGTGGATGGCTTTAAAAGGGGATTAGACAAACTCATGGAGGAGAAGGCTATCCATGGCTTCTAGTCCTGATAGTTCTATACTACCTCCAGGATCAGAGGCAGCATGGTTCCTAATATCAGTTGCTGGGGAACACAAGCAGGAGGGTGTCCATGGACTCATGTCCTGCCTGTGAGCTTCCCAGTTTTAGTCTGATCCAGCAGGGTGTTTCTTATGTTCTTATCAGTCAGATTGGCACACACTAGGAGCAGGGCCTCTCAGTGGTGTCCCCTGGTCTGTGAAATTCCTTCCCAAGGGATGTATGGTTGGCCCTTTCAGGCTTACTGTTCAAAAAGGTTTCAGATACCTAACTGTTCCAACTATCTCCTAGCTGATGCATTTTTATTGGACATGCTGTTTTGTCGCTATGGCTTTAGCGATTGCTTTGTACTGGGTGAATTGTGGTTTCCCTGAATTTTTGAATGTTAAACATGTTTAATGTTATATTATTGTAACATTATGTTTATATTGTTGTTCAGTGCCTTGAGCAGATTATAGTGATCCTCTCCATTTAAAAGCAGGTCAAGCCCCTGGTATGAATGTGGGTTCCACAAAACATAGGAACCTAGGAAGCTCCCTTATACGGAATCGGACCCTTGCTCCATCTTGCCCAGTATGGGCGACACTGACTGGCAGCAGCGACTCTCCAGGGTTTCAGGCAAGACCTTTTCCAGCCCTACCTGGAGATGCTGCCGAGAATCAAACCTGGGACCTTCCGCATGCCAAGCGGGGGCTCTGCCACTGAGTGGTGGTCCCTCCCCAGGAGAGGCTGACACTGGAATGGAGGGACAACAGAATGACTCTTCCTGGCAGCTGCAGCCTCTTCATTTTGGCAAAAGAAGCAATCAACATCCTTGCGACAGGCTTCACCTTTTCTTTAGCCTTGGGGTGAGGGACCGCACGGCTTAGTGGGGCTGGGGCTGCCTTGGTGCGCCACCGCTCTGCTCCTGCAGGGGCAGGTAAAGAGCCTCCCTTCTTTGTGGAGGGCACAAGGTCCACACAGCTTCCAAAATGCAGCAGCTCCACATCATGCATGCAGGAGCTGCCTATTTCCATCTTCTTCCCCACCCGGCAGCCCTTGGAGCCAGTTCAGCTCAGCAGTAGCCCCAAGACAGACTCGGCAGGGGAGGGAGGACCCTAGGACTTGATATGGCCTGTAGTCATTTCTGTACCAAGAGCATTTGTAATTCCTGCCTGTTTTCATCACCAGAGCACTCGTGGGACCAGCTCAACCCAGGCAAGCCTAAGTTTCTGTCTAAATTGCAGCTGTCCCCCCCCCCCCACACACACACACACTTTATGGCAGCTAAGTCACGCACACTCAACATGAGGCTTGTGAGATCCTAAATGCAAACAGGGAGAAGAAAACAAGATGTTTTTCTTTTCTTCTGCTCCTCTACCTTACATTGGACCAGAGTGGTTCAGTTTGTGCTTCAGGTAGATCTGCGTCATGGCAGTCTTGTACTTTCAAAGGAAGACTGGCTGTGGCTCCTTTGTCCGCACGTGCTTTGGTGCCATTGGCAGCTTCCTTTCCAGGGTAAGGAATATTGGGGCTGGGGAGAAATTTTTGCAGGGACTGCAATGCAGAGGGAAAAGGTTAAACGCCCTTCCCTGCACATAGCCTTCCTACTTAAATGGCTGTTTTGTAAGTAAAGCAAGACATGTTAAATACTTTCTAGCTGCGAGGTGTTTTTTCTCTTGCTTCACCAGGAAGAGTTCTGTGATACTGGAAAGCTTGCTTGCTGCTTTGAAGGGGTATGTTGTCCTAATAAAGATGATGCACTGCTGTTGCTGTTTGGATTCCACCCCCCACCCCACCCCAGTCAAGGGCCAGCACAACTGCCTTCGAATCATGGAAAAGTAGGGCTGGAAGGGGCCTGTAAGACCATCGAGTCCAACCCCTGCTCAGTGCAGGAATTTGAGTCAAAGCTTCCCTGACAGGTGGCTGTCCAGCCTCCTCTCGAATGCCTCCAGTGTGGGAGAGCCCACCACCTCCTAGGTAATTGGTTCCATTGTCGTATTGCTCTAACAGTCAGGAAGCTTTTCCTGATGTTCAGCCGGAATCTGGCTTCCTGTCACTTGAGCCCATTATTCCATGTCCTGCATTTTGGGATGATCGAGAAGAGATCCTGGCCTTCCTCTCTGTGACAACCTTTCAAGTCCTTGAAGAGCGCTATCCTATCTCCCCTCAGTCTTCTCAAGGCTAAACATGCCCAGTGTTTTTAGTCTCCCTTCATAGGGCTTTGTTTCCAGTCCCCTGATCATCTTTGTTGCCCTCCTCTGAACCCTCTCCAGCTTGTCTGCATCCTTCTTAAAGTGTGGTGCCCAGAACTGGACACAGTACTCCAGATGAGGCCTAACCAGTGCTGAGTAGAGGGGCACTAGTACTTCCCAGGATTTGGAAGCTATACTTCTATTAATGCAGCCCAAAATAGCATTTGCCTTTTTTTGCAGCCACATCACATTGTTGGCTCAAATTCAGCTTGTGATCTACAACAATTCCAAGATCCTTCTTGCTTGTAGTATTGTTGAGCCATGTATCCCCCATCTTGTAACTGTGTTGTAACTTCAGTGTGTTGTTGTCATACTATTTCTGTGGTTAGTGTGCTGCTCTACCCGTCTCAAGTGGGCTGTGAGCTGACCTGTGCCTTCAGTGATCTCCGTATCATCCCTCTTGTAGGGGCCAAGGATTGCAGCATGAAGCTTGGCAGGACAATGCAACTAGAGTTCTAAATGCAATTGTGTAGAAGCAAGCAGACAATTCACAGAACCACACTGACATGTCAGAAAGGTGGCTGAGGAGGGTCAAAAGACCCACTCACCCACCTCCATTCCCCCACCACCTGACATTACTTTCAAAGTGTAGTCCAAAACATCTGGAGGGCACCAGCTTGCCTAATCCAGATATACTGAATGGCAGCAGCTCTGCTTCCAAGGTCAGGCAGGAGTTTTTGCCAGCCTTCCCTGGAGATGCCAAGGATCGAACCTGGGACCTTCCGCATGCAAAGCAGGGGCTTCACCACTAAGCCATGGCCCCTCCTCTACTCTGGAGCAAAGGTGGAGGTGGAGTAAAGAAGAAAGACCCACCACCCACAAAGCCCTCTCCCATGCCCACCAGAGGGGAAGCTGGAAGCTCCTGTTTCTGCTTCTCTGCACCATAAGAGATCAATCCAGGGAGACATTAAAAGGGGCACTTTGGCTGTGCCATCCCTGGGTGCATGGACATCCCAGCACACAGGTGCCAAGTTCAGCATACTCCAGAGATGGAAGACTGACGCTGCCTTTGTGTCTCCAGGGTGTGTGCATGTGGGAATAATTGTCCCTAGCCATACTTCCATAGCTCCAATCGCAACATAGGAATATTGACTGGGATTTGAAATAACTTGATGACCCTACCAACAGCATATGTATCATAGATACAGAGCAACCAGGGAAGTAGCCATTTCTCTAAATCCCCCAGGGTAGAAACTTCAACCAAGGGGTGTTGAAATTCTTTCAGTTTGAAGGCCAAATTCAGTTTTGGAGAAGCTTGGAGGGGCCACATGCCGGTGCTGGGCAGGGCCAAATATACCAACATATTGTGACATCAAGTTCTTTCTGCCAGGAAGTAAGCCTTAAGAGCAGCATTTCAACCTTTTAGAATGGGGGAAAAACTGTGCAAAAGTTGGGTCACCACAGACTATAGGCAGTTGGGAGAAAGGGGTGGGGCCAGGATAAGGGGGAGTGGCCATCTGGTGAACCCTGGAGGGCCAGATTACACCTGTGGGCCTGAGGTTCAACACCCCGGCTTTAAACCAAGCCATGACCATGGCGTGAAGGAAATTTCTCTCTCCACTGGCTGCACACATGCAGAAAAAAAAGAAGACCACCAAAGAATTGAACATCTGCTACTTCAAACCAGGGTGAGCTCTGCTATTGAGACATGAAGCATGCACTGATTACAGAAAACTTGAAAATGGATATTTTCAGATTGTCCCACCTGAGGATGTGGACAGGATCCTTGGAGAGGTGAGGCCTGCCCCTTGTGTGCTGGATGCTTGCTCTTCCTGGCTTATAAAAGCATTTGGGGGTGGGGGGATTGGCTGAGTGGGGAAGGGTTGTGGTGAACACCTCTTTAAGGCAAGGTGTGATTCTGTCTTGCCTAAAGGAGGCCGTGGTAAGACCTTTGTTTAAAAACAAAACAAAAACCCTCTCCCTGAAAACCACCATATAGGATAATTTCCAGCCAGCCTCCTGATAGTCAATTTTGGGGGAGCGTGTGGTGGCTTCTTAGCTCCAGGGATTTCTGGATGAGACAAACTCTAGATTCATTTCAATCTGCCTTCATTCCTTGTTATGGGACAGCTCAGGTAACCTTGGTGGACAGGAGGAATGTGTCCCTGTCAGTTCTGCTGGATCTTTCAATGGCTTTCGATACCATCAACCATGTATCCTTCTGGGGCATCTGTCTGACAAGGAACTGGGAGGCACCATTATGCAGTGGCTCCGATCCTTCTTGGAAGGGTGATCTCAGAAGGTGGTGCTACAGGATTCCGTTTCAACGGCATGGCCTTTGGCATCCCTCAGGGTTCTCTCTTATCCCCCATGCTTTTTAACATATACATGAAACCGCTGGGAGACATTGTCTGGAGTTTTGGAGTTCAGTGCCATCAATATGCTGATGACACCCAAGTCTATTCCTCCTTTCCATCGAAACCCCAGAAGCTGTTCTGGTTCTAAATCGGTACCTGATGTCGGTCATGGACTGGATGAGGGCAAACGAAGTGAAGCTTAATCCAGACAAGACAGAGGTGCTTTGGGTCAGTCAAGAAGCGGAACAGGGAATAGAGGGCTTAACCTGTGCTGGGTGGGGTTACACTCCCCCTGAAGACCCAGGCTTACAGCGCAAGTATACTCTTGGACTTGGCCCTGAACCTGGAGGCCCAGGTCTCGCCGGTGGCCAGGAATGCGTTTGCACAGCTGAGGCCAGTGCACCAACTTCCTGGAGATGTCTGATCTGGCCATGGTCACGCATGCCTAGTTACATTCTGTTTGGACTACCGTAACACGCTGTATGTGGGGCTGCCTTCGAACACTGTTCAGCAACCCCAGCTCGTCCAGAATGCTGCAGCCAGACTGTTGACTAGGGAGCACGCGAGTCCCTTGTTACAGCAGCTTCACTGGCTACCAGCCTGTTTCCAGGCAGAATTCAGAGTGCTGGTTATGACCCTGAAAGTCCTCTGCGGCTTGAGACCAGGCTACCTGAAGGGGCACCTTCTCCCATATGAACCCGCCTGGTCCTTAAGATCCTCTGGAGAGGCCTTTCTCTTGAGACTGACGCCTTCGGAGGAGAGGGCTTTTTAGGTGGCCGCTCCCAGATTGTGGGACTCCCTCCCAAAGGAGGCTAGAGAGGTTCCCTCTCTGCTGTCCTTTCACTGGCAGGCAAAGGCTGCTTTCTTCAAGAAGACCTTTGGCCTGTAAGCGGGTCTGTTGGGTTGGGTGCTGTTTTTATTATTAATTTTTTATCCTGTAATTGTTATGTTTTATTGTATTTTAATGTGTTATGTTGTTTTTGTAAGCTGCCTTGAGTGGCTTTTTGGTAGAAAGGCAGGGTATAAATCAAATAAATAAATAAATAAATAAAGTGTCCTCCACCAAACACTGCAGAACTAACAAGCCGCAGAATGTTTCTCCTGTAGACAGAAAGAGTAGGCAACCAGGTCTGTTAGCCCAAGATATCCTGGACAAAGTGTGAGCCATGCCGGGGGGAATCCCACCTAAGGAAAAGAAGGGAGTTTGTCCAAACAGAGCTGAAGCCAGCTTTGGGACAACTGGGCACAGCTGAAGAACCTTCTCTCCATCACCCGCGGTCCGTATGAGGCCGCATCACATTGAAGTCCACCCAGAGATGGTGAGTCATTCTTCAGTGCTGGAGCACCCTCCATTCTCTCTGGTGCTTGGCATGGGAGGGCATCACACCACCAGGATATCAATGGAAGAGGAAAAGTCATCCAGCGTTTAAGGGCTGTTTCGTAATTTCTCCAAGCGCTTGCAGCCTGGGTCGCTATCATGTGGAGCTCGCCCTCCACCCTCTGCTGAAGGAGGAGCTGGGAATATTCCTTTAAAACTAGGGGAGAGAAAGGGTTCTTTCTTCCTTTGCTGTGAACTCCTGCTAATCAATTACTTTGGGGCAGAGACAAATAAAGCAACTGTATCGTCCAAAGTGAAGGCAAGTGGGAAAGAGAAACATTAAGAAGAAAGGGAGGCACCAACTAGTTCTCCTCTTCTGGCTGCAGGACTGACACCCAACAGAAGAAATAGGGGGAACCAGAGAACCCACGAACAGGAGAAACCCCAAGAAAGGTGTTTTTTTTGTCAAGAAAGCCTCCTTGGAAGCAAGGTGTTGACCGTGTTGAATCTGCAGTTGTCTCCAAACCCTCGGCTGGGGAGTGTCAGGTCTCAGTTTCATTTCCAGACTGCCAGATCGCTTTTCTGAGAGGAAGAGCAGTCACAGAGGTATCCTGGAGGCTCCGCAGCCTACTGGTGAGTTTCTGGGACGGGCCAGCTGTGCTTTGCCTTCAGCCGTAACTATCTGGGGGGAATGCTTTTCCAGACTCGGTAGTTCACCCTTGTTTTTCAGTAGCACTCTCACTGGGTGGTCAAGATGCCTGTGCCATCACCCCTGAGGCTGCTGCCCGACTCCCACAATGCCACCACAGACCTCCCAGTTGCCAACAGGACCAACGAGACCTTCTGCAGCATTGACCAACAGCTGGTGGTCCCCGATGCACTCTTCCTGACCCTGGGCACCATGAGCTTCGTGGAGAACCTGCTGGTGGTGGCTGCCATTGTCAAGAACCGGAATCTGCATTCACCGATGTACTACTTCATCTGCTGTCTGGCTGTTTCAGACATGTTGGTGAGCATCAGCAATGTGGGGGAGACGGTCTTTATGCTTCTCATAGAACACGGGGTGCTGGACATAAAGCCCGCCACCATGAGGCGTGTGGACGACGTCATGGACATGCTGATCTGCAGCTCCCTGATGTCCTCGCTGTCCTTCCTGGGCGTCATTGCCATTGACCGCTACATCACCATCTTCTACGCCTTGCGCTACCACAGCATCGTGACCTTCCAGCGGGCCGTCATTGTCATCGTGGCTGTCTGGATGGCCAGCAGCATCTCCAGCACCTTCTTCATTGCCTACGACAGCGCCGCCGTCATCCTGTGCCTAGTGATCTTCTTCCTCTCCATGCTTGCCCTCATCGTGGGGCTGTACATCCACATGTTCACGCTGGCTCACCAGCACGCCCGGAGGATCTCCAGCCTGCAGAGGAAGCAGACGGCCACCCAGTTCGCCAGCATGAAGGGGGCCATCACGCTCACCATCTTGCTAGGGGTCTTCTTCACCTGCTGGGGGCCGTTCTTCCTCCACCTGATCCTCATCCTCATCTGCCCTAACCAGCCCGCCTGTAAATGCTACTTCAGGTACTTCAGCCTCTACCTCATCCTGGTCATCTGCAACTCTGTGGTGGACCCCATCATCTATGCCTTCCGGAGCCAGGAGCTCAGGAGAACCTTGAAAGAGTTGGTGTTGTGCTTTTGGTAAGGGAGGGAGGAGAGCCCGGGGCCTGAGGGGCGCCTAGTCCTGGGGCTGCAGTCTGCCACAGGGCTGCTAGAGTGGCTGCCTCGCAGCCTGGAAAGCAGTGCCTCCTGGCGGCTGTGCTAGGGAGGGCAGGCAGATGGAGCCATTGGGAGGCGGCGGCGGCGCCAGGCAGTGGCCTGTCCAACCCACTACCAGAAGCGGGAGACAGCGCAGGTGGGCACTGCTCTTTTATTTTCTGGCGGCCTTTGGACCAGTCCCACATTCCGTCTCCCCAGTGGCCAGCCAGGTGCCTATGAGAAACCCACAAGTGGGACTTGAAGGCCAGGGCCCATTCCTGCTGTTGCTGCCCAGCAAATGGTGCTCAGTGGCATGCTCCCGTTGCACGCAGAGGGGCCCTCGAGCCAGCATCGGCTAGCAGCCATGGATAGACCTCACTTTCTGTGGGTTTATCCAGCCATCTTTTAAAAGCAGTGGTGTATAGGGATGTACGAAACACCTACCTGGCTCCGCACCGGGCAATCCGCTGTGCGGGGGAGGTGCTCCATCCCTCCCCCCGGAATCCTTGATGTGGGGGGAGGCGATCCGGTCCTCCCCCCTGGAATCCTGCCCAGCCGGCTCCGCTCTGAGGCCAAGCCACGGAGCCACCGGCTGGCTCCTCCCACCCGCGGCCAGACATCCGGCCACTGGGCAGACCTGCAGGGACGCAAATGGTGGCTGTCGTAGCTGCCACCATTTGCATCCCTGTATTGAGCCGTGACAGGCTACGTAAATACTACGTAAATACTTACATAGCGTATCACGGCAGGGGGAAAAAAACCCAGCGTACGCAAATGGTGGTAGCCACCGCCATTTGCGTATGCTGGGTTTTTTCCTCCCCCTGCCATGATAGGCTATGTAAATACTTACATAGCCTATCACGGCCTCCGCAGGGACACAAATGGCATCCTTGCGTTAACCATGATAGGCTACGTAAGAATTTACATAGCCTATCACGGCTATGAAGACGAAGCAAATGGCGGCCGCAGGATGGCTGCCATTCGCAAAGCAGAGCGGATGGGAGCAGGTAAGTGCTCCATTTCCCACGCCTTTTGTGGGTTGGGGGGGTGGGGGCTTCATTGTGCAACGGATTTCGCTCACCAAGATCCATTGCGGAATTCTCTGACATCCCTAGTGGTGTAGCAGAGGGGGAAACACAAGGGCTTAGCAGTGGGAGCGTTTGCAGAGCAGGAGCAATGTTGTCATCCAGGGTAACTAATGGACCCTCCTTGCTCCTGTAAATGAATGACGTGACGACAGGCTTTCATGTTTTGCCATCGTTTTGTGACAGATGAGTATGGAGGAAGCCAGAGAAGGAGGGAACTAATCCAGCAGAGGCACTTCTTTCCTTTGATGGGGTTCCTAGCAGTTTAAATGGTGGCAGTCCTTTGCAAGGTGGGTTGCATTTCTCATTAATAGCTGAAGAATGTCCTTCAGCTGGCTGAAGACGTTTTCTTAAAGCTCACTACATTTTACAAGTTGAACTTGTGAACTTGTGAAATCGTCAGAATTGAAAACCACGGAGCTCAGCGGACCTGATTCCCAGCAGGCAAGTATGCATGGGGTTGCAGTCATGCTGATCCTAACAACTTGGGCAATAGTCAGTATATGGCTGCTTTGGGGTGTGTGGACATGCACTGTCATGATGCACTCCTGCACTTCAGTCTTTACAACAGTGTCACTGTGTAAAGGTATCTAAGCTTAACATTGTTGTATTCAAGGCAGGAAGGACACAAAGGGAAATGCAGGTGGCTTGTTGCTGGAAGCATGGAGGGCTGGCCACAAAAGCTAGGAATAAAACCCAGGAATCTGGACCTCCTTGCCTCAGCGCTTTCCACCGCATTTTGGGGGTGGATTTGTGTTTGTTGAACCAGCTCTATGTCTTGACTACAACTTTACATGCTCCAATTCAGCTCCTTTTTTTGAGAGAGAGAGAGAGAGAGAGAGAGATGTTTGCCAAAGGCATTTGAATTCCTACTTGGACACACCTTGAAGCACTCACAAGACCAGTCTTACAAAAGCCAGCCCACTGAAACTTTAGCTCAGCCTGTAAAACGATGGCAGAGGGAATCAAGCTTCCAGTTGTTCTTTGTTAACTGGAAGTTTTGTGGACAGTGTCATGACTGTGTTTACTGAAGAGGCCTAGCCATGGGGCAAGTGGAAAATTGGGCTCAGACACATGATTTACGTATTCATCAGCCCATTCTCTAATATGGTAAGGATGTTGTGTGGTCCATCTATCTGCCTGGTATGTATGTATCCATTCAGCCAGACTGTGCATTTCTGTATAATAAAGCTGAGTTCTGTAGAGCATATATCTCAAATTACAGCTCTGTAGAGGGTGCAAAGCCAGTGTGTTGGAGCAGGGAGGAAGGGGGAAATAGATCTCTCTCTCTCTCTCTCTCTCTCTCTCTCTCTCATTCTCCCTCTCATTCTTGTGTGTGTGTGTGTGTATACATGCACACACATACACATACACACACACACATACACACACACAAAAACACACACACACAACTGCTGGAAAGACACACACACACAACATTTATTCCACCCTCTTTTATCTGAAATGTATTCTGGTAGGTTATTCCTGCGCACATGCTATAGATTTACAACCAACAAATTGTGTGGGGGAGGTGAAGGTGGGAGGTGGCTGCAATTATTAATTAGTGGGAGTACCACCTGACTAGGGGTTTGGCATTGTTTTGTTTGAGTTCTGCCACAATGAGTCATGCCCAAGGAGATATTATTGAGCATCAGTTCAAGCCACTCAGTAGCCTGACCCTTGTCCCTGATGGCTGGTTGCATCCCTCCCTTCTCTCATCTGGGGGTCCCAGCTGAAGCACCAGAATAAAAAACACAAAAATATCCCATGGAGGCAAAGGAGAAGCCCCTGAGCACGTGGCTATGATGTGCATGCACGGTGTGTGAAGTGTCCTTTGCATGCCTCTTACACATGTCCATTCCATAGGCACCAAATAGATCATGCATGTGTGACATGTCCATGCTTCCATGGAACAGCACCTTGCACAGGCATACGACGTTCATGCACAAATGCATTGCTCATATACCCTTGCAAAGATTGCCAATCTGGGGGATTTCTTTCTACCCGTGGCCAACAGCCGTTAAAGTGCAATCCTATACATGTCTACTCAGAAGCAAGCTCCACTGGGTTCAATGGGGCTTTCCCCCAGGTAAGTGAGTATGGGATTGTCCTGTTAGGGTAGCTCCCACCCTCCATTCACAAGCCCCTGAGCAGACATATCCCCTTTTACTGAAGTCTTGGATGCTTCCAGACTGAGGGCTCCCAGCACTTCCTGTCAGAAAGCCTGGGGCAGCTCTTCCGTCTTCTTAACAGATTTTCCACAGTAAGAAAAAAGATGGAAGAAGCAAAGAGAAAACACAGGAGGGTTACGAATGAAAAACGATGTCTGGACCCTGCATAAAATTCCACGAATGAGGCAGGATGATTGCACGATAAAAGCCTTGTCTGGATGCACACTTACTCTCTCATTGCATAGCAGGTTAATTGTTCTGAAATGGCAATGACCTCTACTGGCAGGAGATGACAGCAGCTTTTGCCTACTTGGCCCTGCTGGGTGAATGACCTCAGTTGGTTCTTTGGACCCATCCAGACAAGAGCTGTAGCTCAGTGGCAGAGCCCCTGCTTTGCATGAGGAAGGTCCCAGTTTTGATCCCCAGCGTCTCCAGGTAGGGCTGGAAAAGAATCCTGTCTCAAATCTTGGGAGAGCCATTGCTGCCAGTCAGTGTAGACAATACTGGGCTGGATGGACCAGTGGTTTGATCCATGCCTTGCTTGCCCCATGTGTTGTTTCACATTCAAATGGCCAAGCAGGTGAACTGGCTACAGCCGTGCTTGTCTGTGGCCACAGTCAGTGGTGACCTTCTTGCCTCCTTCCAGGGCCTGGTCTAACCCTCCTTTAGTCTGGCTCTTCCTTGAGGCTCTACCTTCTGCTGGTCTTGCAGTTTGCTTGATTACCGTTCCCTGCCACTCCTCCTGCCAAACAGGTCCTGTTTCTGGACACAGCTATTCCCTGGGGCAGTGACTGCATGATCCACCGATCTGGGAATTCAGATGCTTCTTGGGATAAGCTCAGAGTATTTTATTTCCCCCATCAACTTGCCTGTGTTTTGCTGGTCCTACTGTCACTCCAGATGTAGGGGGGACTGCTATGGGGAGGGCTCAGCAAAAGAATGGCCACAGGCAGGTCCTGTGGATGGAGAAGAGCTCAGAGGTCAGCTGACGTTATTCCAACCTGCAGCTACCTACATTTTGTGGAATGGGGAAGGGGAGTCGCAGTGGGAACTACATTTTGTGTGCAGTTGGCATAGGGGGTTTAATAAGGAGCTAGATTGTTCCTTGAATAGAAAAAAATGTGGAGAAGTAGATAAAAAGAAATAGAAAATAATACTTACAAGGTACATAGTGATTTTGTTATGTGCATTAAAGCCTTCCCTTATTCTCCAGTTCTTTACAAATCATCCCCATTTATCTCCCTCCCTCCCTCCCTCCCTCCCTCCCTCCCTCCCTTCTTCTTTCTTTCATTTCCCCTCCTGTCTCTGTCTTTCTTTTTCTGCAAGTCTTCCTTCCCTCCTCTCCCCTTTCCCTTCTTCCTTTCTGATAGAAAGGGGCAGAGATGCTTGTCTGGAGGGGCTCTGCCAGCTGAATGTATAGTGGGGAGGGGTTCCAATAAAGCTACAATAAACTCTAGAGGCCAGCATCTTGAGAGAGAAGCAACTTTGCCATGGTGTAGCAAACAGGATTCAATTTGAGCCAGGTTCAAGCTCTGTGACTTGTTTTCATTGCCAGACTGAGCTGGCCCAAAATATTTTGCTGCCTGAAGCAAAGAGAAAGACCCCACCCCCCGCATTTCATGTATGAAAGCTGACTGGACCAGCAGATGAATCTCTCTTCAACACTGATGATAGGACTACATCTTCCACTGGACCTGAAGGCAGCAGGCTAACTTAGGGGGTGCAGAACAGGCCATGTGGTACACAGGTGTTTCCTCCAGCACCTTGTTGCTGCCTCCCAAGGTCTGCCGCCTGAGGCGCTGCCTCACTCTGCCCAATGGTAGGGCTAGCCCTGCTGCCACGGCACACTGGAAATCCTAATAAGGAGGTTGAGGGCATCTTTGAGCATGTACAGAATACCACCGAGTCATCGCAAGCGGCTGACAAACCTCTGTGATTTAAGGGCTGCTGGGCTTGCAAGTGAGAAGATGCTATTCCCAGACATGTTGCAGCCCTAACCTCTCTCATGTAAGGAATTACATATCTGAGGCCTAAACCCCTGCAAAGAGTAATCTTCCTGCCTTCAGCAAGGACAGGATCCTCTTGGTTGAAAGGGCTGTATTGGTGAGAAGAAGAAAGATCCGTGCACTGGCCCCATTCTGCCATTGAGCTGTTGCAGCTAAAGGGGGGGGAGGGTGCCGCCCCTGAAAGCCCCCCCCCCATTCCCTGGCAGGGGATCTCAGCTGCAGCCTGGTTATTGCTCCACGGTCCTGCTGCAGCTCTTCCCCATCAGGGAGGGGCAGGTTGCCCTTTCCCATTTCCCAGATACCCACCCTAAGCCATGTACCATCTCTCTTCCATGCAAAGGGGCAGGGTGCAGAGCCTCTGCTGGGGACAGGCCTTTGTTCCCCCTCCAGGGGTTGCAACAGCTCAGACACAATGAACGTGGAGGAGAAAGCAGCAGGAAACAGGTCTGTGGGGCCCCTCCCCATCACCCCACCCATGGAAAGCCAGGGAAGGAGGGAGGAAAGGGATCTTCCTGCCAGAGCCCCCCTTTCTGATGCTGTGGGCTGAACAAAGGGCAGGTGGGAGGGGGGCCTGGCTGCAGCGTCTCTCTCCTCCTGCTGCACAGCTGGGACCAGGAGGAGCAGGAGAAAGAGGGGGCTTTTGTTCTGCTCATGCTTCCCCAGCCTTCTCCCACCGGGGCTGCCAGTTCTATGGAGCTCCCCTGAACGCACCCTTCCCCGGCAGCCTGACGTGGCTCTCCAAGCTTGTTCCCAGTGCAACAGCTTCAAGATGCCACCCTCCCTCTCACCGCCCCCCCCCCGAGGATCATGTGCGCAGGAAGCCCACGCAGCTGCCTGGGGGCTGGAGCGCTGCTGAGTCAGCAGCCTGGACAGCTGGGGCTGGGGATTTCTCGGCAGAGCAAGGGGCGGCCCTGGCAGTTTGCTGGGCACTCCCTCCAGATGTGCTGGCCTACAAGTCCCAGAGCTGGCTGGGGATGATGGGAGTTGTAGCCCAGTACATCTGGAGAGCACCAGGTTGGGGGAAGCTGAGCTAGAGCCAACAGTGCCCATGGCGCCGCACATGCGCAGCAGTGGGCAAAGAGCAGCAAAGTGGCAAAGTATTTGAGTTAGTTTAGACACCCCCAGTGTGTTGCCCTCCAGGTGTTTTAGACAGCAACACCCATAATCCCTGATCACTGGCCATGTTGGCTGGCTGGGGCTGATGGAAGGGGTAGTCCCAAACATTCAGAGGGCAGCAGGTTGGGAGAAAGGTCATCAGGCTTCTCAGCTGCCTTTCTATCAAACTGATGGCCCATAGCAGATAAATAATAGAATTAAAACCATTTAAAGACCCTCTCCCCCCCAAACACCCCAACCCAACATAACTAAAACAGCAGATAAGACCACAATTAAATGTGGATATAACTTATAAGAGTGCAAGGCCAAACTCTACAAGGCCTGCGTGGGGGGGGGGTGGAGGGGAGGTGGATAGGCTGAGTTCAGCTGCGTTATAGTGACCCCCGCTCCCATCAAGGCTATTGCAAAAGCTCCAGCCATGAGAGCAGGAGGTGCCTGCTGCAGTTCCTGAGAAGGAAAGAAAAGGCATTCTACATATGCTCGGGGAGACTCCCTTCTTCTGAGGTATGGCCATCAAACCCAGATTCCGGACTGAGGCGGGGCTGAAACCCGAGTCTTGGCCGCTCCATTTGTAACGTGGAGGGAGCGCTGGACGGCAGCAAAGATGTCCCCCAACCCCGGATATCCCAGGAAGATTGATGCCACCGCGGGGTGTGTGTGTGTTAGACTAGAGTAGGCGTCTGCCGCCGCACCCTGAGGTGCGAAGAGCCCCCAAGCAGCTTCAGGAAGCGGGCGCCCCCTGCCTGCGTCGTCCGCACGGCTGTGTGGGGAGGGTCCCCGGGAGCGCCCCTCTCCCGGACCCCAGCGTCCCCGGAGAGGTGGAGCAGAGGTGGCGGGGGCCCGGCCTTGGCCCGCCCCGTCCGGGCCGCTCGCATTGTGCAAGCGCGGCTCGGGCCGCCGCCGAGGGATGCGCTGGTGGTGCTGATGCTGCAGGGATGTTGCAGTATTTTGCGGCGGCGGCGCCTGATTGGCCGAGCCGCCCGCGGTGACGTCAGCGCCCGGCCCGGGTGCAGCAGGAGACGCCGATAAAACCCGCCGGCAGCAGCCCCGCCGCCTCCTCCAGCCGCGCCGCGCCCGCCGCCCACCTGCCCTTCCTCGCAGCCCGCCGCAGCCCCCGTAGCACCCGCCGCCACCGTCCGCAGCATGAGGGAGATCGTGCACATCCAGGCGGGCCAGTGTGGCAACCAGATCGGAGCCAAGGTAAAGGCGTGGGCGGGCCGCGGGGAGGGAGGTGCTGCTGGGCCCGCGGGCACCGGCACCCCCGCCCCGACGGCCCTCTGGAGGCGCAGGGTCTGGGCTTGGGCGCCTCTGGCTGCTCATCCTCGGCCTCCTCCTCGCCGAGGGAGAGGCGTTGCCCCGACGGGGCGAACGCTCCCCTGGAGCTCCCCTTACCTAGATCCGGGCGAGGCAGGCCGTTAGCTCGACTGCCAGGGCTGTGGAGCCGGTTCCCTCGCTTGACATCGGGGGTGGACTCGTCTTTCTCTGGGACGCTGTGGGCGTGGAGCTGCCCTGGGGCGCTGCGGGGCACAGTATCCTGCAAGGGAAGGCAGCGCCGGGCTCCCCGGGAGAGGAAGGGAAAGGCGCTGCTGCCACGCCCTCCTGCCCAAATGGCGGGCCTGGCCCACCTAGCCAGGGGCTGCAGGGGTGGCTGGGGGACCCTGATGCCCACCTGGGCGTCCTTGCAGAGAGAGTCCGTGGAAACTCGCCTGGCCGTCCTTTTGTTGTCCTCTTTCTTCTGGCTGCTTCCTGCCGGAGACAAAGAGGAGGAGTGGTCTCTCTCCCTCTTTCTTCCAGCCTCCCCCCCCCCCAGGCAAGGGTGCTGCTGCTGCCACACCCGGGAAGCAGCAGAATGACCCCTGAGTCGCTGGAACAAAGCCAGCGCCCTTGTCTGGTACAGCCATGACCTTGGCTAGGTGATGAGGCAACCCAAGCCCTTGACTAACGCAGCAGTTTTTTTCTCTCCTGACTACGGGAGGATCTATTTATGTTTGACCCTTATGTCCCACCTTTTCTTTGAGGAGGGTGGTGGCTGCTTCTCCCCCACCTTCCAGCCCTCTCTGGGGCAGAATCCCAGCAGTGGTTCTACAGGGTGGGGTTCCTGGCCAACCTCTTTGTCCTTCCTCCCCATCCCAACAAGTTCAGAAGTTTGGGTATTTGAAGCACCTTTTACCAGCCTTTTTCTTCCAGGGCAAAGAGGTCTTGTAAATGACTGATTGAGGCTTTAAAAAATTCCCATTGCCGCCTGGGATGTCTCCAACTCTGGACTAAGCATCTTCTGTCTCCCCCCCCCTCCAGTGCTGCCCCCCCCCCCAGTCTTGGCAGATGCAGGGCAGGGCACAATGACACCAAGCTGTCGACCATCCCAGACAGAGCAGTAGGGATTTTGAAGGGGGCACCCTCTTGTGCTGGAAGCCACTGGGTCCCTGCACCCATAGCTGTGCCTTGCTGAGGCACTGTTTCTGGTCATTTGTGGGTGGAAACCTCTGCACTTGGCTGGCGCAAATGTGTCATAGGAAAGCAGGGAGTTTCCTCTTTGTAGACAGCAAGCAGCTGACAACCCCTCCACCCTGCCCCATGTTCTACAAAAGGCAGCCTCCCCCAGCCAGATGTGTTAGGCTATAATCCAACACATCTGGAGGGAACCAGGTTCAGGAAGGCTGACCAAAGGCATGGCAAACACCAGTCTGGGTTTTTTTGTTTGTTTAGTCCAGAAAAAAAACCACTTGGGCATCTGAAACAGAGGAGGTTTTCTTGAATGGATGAGACAGCCTGGTTGCTATTCATCCAGGAGGCACCTGCTGCCATGACTTAGCACCGCAAAGACAGCCAATGATCCACTGAACCCCCACCACCACTTTCTCTCCCTGCTCCTCTCCTTTCCTCTCCTCTCCTCTCCTCCTCACCCACAACCCAGACATCTGTGCCTGCTCTGAATGAAAAGCAGGCCAAGATGCAGCAGCGTGATTGTGCCACTTAATGCTCTATCCCCATGGGGTGGGGGTAGGACAGCACAGCAGGCTGAGATCAAATCAGCCCTCTGGAGCTCTTCCACAGCTGAGCCTGGGAGCTCTCTCTCTCCCCCCGCCCCCTTAGGAGAAAGGGATAGTCTGGTCATTATGCAGGCTGCAGGGCGGTGGGTGAGGGGCATGGAGAACACCTGCCACTCCTCCATCCATCCATCCATTCCCTGGCCAGGAGGTTATTTAAGAAGCTGAATAATGAGGCTTGAAAGGCAGCCAGTGCCCCCTCCCCCCCTCCACCTTTCAGGTTTGTGGCAAGGATCCTGGCTGTTTCATGTCACAATACGCCAGCCTTCCTCAACCTAGTGCCCTCTGGATGTGTTGGACTGCAGCTCCCTTGTTCCCCAGCTGGGCTGGGAAAAGGTGCAATAGATCTTCTAAGGGATGAAGCATGCCTTTTTGTTTTTGAGGTGCTCCCAGAAGAGTGGTTCCTGGGGTTCCTTTCTTTTAAATCTGGTTGGCCATTTCCTACCATCCACCCCCAAATGCTGAGGAGGATTTTGTGTGATGCCAAAAAGAAGCAGGATAGATTTCACCTTGGAAAGCTTATCAGTTTCAGTTCTCAGCTTCTCTGGAACTGCATTACAAAAGGCAAGGAAATGGGATTACAAAGCTGTTAAAATTCCCCCAGGATTTGCTGCTTTGCTCTCTAATAAGATGCACTGGACTCTTCGGCAGCCAGTTATGAGTCATGGTGGTGGCGCTGAGGGCTAGCTTTCTACCTGGACTGGCTTTCTGCATGGGCTACCCTAAGCAGACTCGTACATATGTGAATTCTCATGAATAATTCATTGCAAACTCACCAGGTCCTGTAATTGACACATTCTGATCAATGCAGGATAGAGACTGGCCTTTGTGTGGGCACCTGGCTTGGCACAGCAGAGAGATTTAAGAGTTGTTGTTTTCCTTAAAGGGGACAATTTTAAGCCACTTGGCTGGTCTCCTGCATCACCCTGGCCACTGTATGCCCCAGGGAACTCTGCTGCCAAATTCAGAGCGTTGCTCTGAAAAGCCTTCTTTGAAGCAACAGTGGACCTGTGCCATGGCAAAGTTCTGTGCTTTATCCCTATCTTAAGACCTGACAGTTCTTTCATCGTGCCTTTGGGGTTCCCGTGAAACCCCTCAAAATGGGGCCAGGGACAATTTCAAAAAGGGTTTGCTGTCAGTCTATCACAGCCACATCTCACCCTTGATTCCAAGGAGCTCTGGGAAGTATGTGCTGTGCCTGATCCCATTTTATTATCTCATCCAGTGAGCCTTATGACCAAGCCCAGGGGGACTGAACTTGGGTCTTCCCAAAGCAAGTCAAACACACTTTCTGCAACACCATGCTAGCTCCCGGCAGGGCTTAGCCCTAGAATCTGCATGACATGCTGGGACCGAGTCCTCGAATACTTAGACGAGCGGGGCTTAGAACCCCTGACAATGTTCAGTGTGCTTCTGCCACTAAGTCATCTCGGGGCTCCCACTATGTACCTCATATATTAGGGTGTGCCATTTCCCACTCTGCTTCATTTTTAGAAATGAGTTGTCATTGAAGAGTCGTTCTAAAGGAGGATCTTTTGCACTCGCTGCTTGGCAGGGGCTGGGGAATCAGCCCTGTACCATGTGGACACCATCATGTTTACTGTCTTCCTGACCTTGCCATCAATTTCAATTTGTCCTCTTAGTAGCAAGAGCTCTCTGGTAATTAAAGCTCTGGAGATTGTGAGCATTGAGCTCACACCTCTTCTCTTCTCCACACGGCACAAACTGACTTAACAAGGACTGAGCCATCTTGTATAGCTGGGCCCAGACAAGCTTTTCTTTCCACCCTCCTAACTGCCTTTTAAAAATGCACATCCTTCAGTTTTGATGGAAAACCTCCATCAAAAGAAGTCCCATCCCCACCCCACCCCCCATCATCTGTAGGAATGCAGCATATCCCTTGTTCACAAGAAACCATTGGTCCAAGGTAAAATGCTAGAAACTGGATCACGAACTGGTATCCTTCCCGGTTCTCTGTGATGCTCTTGCTGCAGCCTGCGTAATACTGTTGGTCATTACAAGTTTGCACCAATAACCAGCAGTGGGAAGTCATGTGCTCTGTTGCCTGTGAGATGACGTTGCACAAATACAGTGTCTTTCTGGCATCATTTCAAAGGCGAAAGGCTGGGGTGCCTTTCAGAATGCGTGCAATGTCCTGATCAGTCCTCGGCCACCCGTGGCTTCAGGGCTAAACATTGCAGCTGAGTGTGGTGAGTTCTGCTGTGTGGCAATACCCAGTCTCAATGGCCTCATTTCTAGCAGGCTTAAATAATGATGGATGCTAAGCCAAGCAGCTGCTTAACCATCTCCGTGGCTGCGGTAAAGCATCTGCCTCTTACAAAACAAGCTAGGAGTGCCTTTAACAAAGCCTTCCCCAACCTGGTGCTCTCCAGATGTGTTGGACTGCAGCTCCCATCATTCCCAGCCAGCTGGGAGTTGTAGTCCAACACAGAGCTCCAGGTTGGGGAAGGCTGCTTTAAGGTAACAGGCAGTCACCATTTCAGCACCATGGCCAGATCCCCACAACAGTGCAGAACGCTGGCGAACGGAGCGCTGTGTAGGCTGCCACCTTCCCCTGCAGCCTTGCAAGCCGTCCCTGCCCTGGCGCTTGGGTCTGACACTGTGTCTCTTGGCTTGACGTCTTGCTGAAGGACTCTTCAGAAACCTACAGCTACCACATGTGGCTGAAGTTACCAATGTGACATTGGAGTAGTGACTCACATTTGGACCGAATCTCAACTAAGCGCTTCACTCATTCTGAAGGTCTGCCTGCATTTACACACTGCATTGCAGATTGAGCGACTGAGCAAGAGAAGAAGGAGCTAAAGGGGTAAAGCCAGTGCTCTGCCTAGCCCAAGACGATGCCTTCAGGAGGAGCTGACTTGGGATGCTTTTCTGGAAGTGCAAAACAGAAGAGCAATGGAATCTCCCAGCTTCTGATTCCACTTCTCAACTGCCTAACCTATGGGGACAACATCCCTTGACCCTCTCTAACCCCCTCCTGCTCTTTCCTTAGTTCTGGGAGGTGATCAGCGATGAGCATGGTATAGACCCCAGTGGGAACTACGTCGGCGACTCCGATTTGCAGCTGGAAAGGATCAGCGTCTATTACAATGAAGCGTCCTGTAAGTTGTGCTTCCTGCCCAGGTCTGGCTGCTCTTCCTGATGGCAGGAATAACCCATTAGGCAGAGGAACTTCCTCCTGGCCCCCTTTCTGGAAATGAGGCAGGACAATGGTTCCCACCCCATGTGGACAAGAATGTCCCTCCCCCTAAGAGCTTGCAGAGGCATCTTGCATGGCCTCCTATCCCCTCTCCCAATTAAGCAAGAGCAGCTATGCGAAGAGCATTCTGTGGCCATCACTCCCAGACACTGTTCTGCTGTTTTGCAATGTAATTGCAAAGGTGCACTTGCTGATGGCGGGCAAATGCTGCTTTGTGTTGGGCCCTCTAGTGCTTTCCGTTTGTCAGAGCAGGAGCAGAATGGCCCTAAAATAGCTCTGAACATCTGCCCAGTCTTCCTTGGAGGTCTGGATCTACAGACCTGCATAACAAACAGCCTCAGGAATTACCTGGCTGGTGCTGAGAACTGGGACAGGGGACAGGCTCTTTCCAATATGGGGAAGCAGCTTAGCTATGCATCCTTTCAGCACAGCATGGCTAACAGGAGAGTGAGTTTAGGGAGAGGTAGTGAGAAGCCCTGTGGTGTGTTCTCCTGATACAGCTCTTGGCAAAGGATTCCTCAGGTTCTGCAATGGAGAACTCATGCCAAGGATGGCTGTGAGTGGGCTGGGGCCTGCCAGTGCTCAGTTGCGGTCTTGCGGGGGTCACCATGCCAAGTGCGCACAAGGAAGGGAAATAATGGGGTGGATAGGGCTTGTTTAACCAGTTTCCAGAGGGGCAACAGTCATGTTATTCTGTTGTAGCAAAAACAAGAAAGAGTCTTGTGGCACCTTAAGGATGAACAAATTTATTCTGGTACAAGCTTTTGTGGACACTGCATCTGATGGTGTCCATTGTACATGAAAGCTTATGCAAAAATAAATTTGCTCATCCTTAAGGTACCACAGGACTCCGTGTTGCAGTCATCCCTAACCTGGTGCCCTCCAGATGTTTTGGACTACAACTCCCACCATTCATGGCCATTGGACATGCTAGCTGGGACTGATGGGCCTTGAAGTCCCAAACATCTGGAGAATACCAGCTTGGGAAAGGCTGTTCTATTGCTTTTGTTTATCGGTTTATAGCTGATTGCAATGCAGCCTGACTTGACTTGGCACAGTGGTCCATCTAGTGTGTTCCATTCAAGAGGACACCTTCTTTGTCCCTGCAGCTCACAAATATGTCCCTCGGGCCATCCTGGTGGACCTGGAGCCTGGCACCATGGACAGCGTTCGTTCAGGCGCTTTTGGACACCTCTTCAGACCAGACAACTTCATCTTTGGTATTGTCCCTCTTCTTCCTTCCGCTGCACCTCCTCTCTCCTCATACCTTCCCTAATTTAGCATCCAGATCCACACCAAGAAAATGGCTTGGTCTCTCCCCAGACGTGCATAACTCAAGCTGCTATATATTTGCAGGTTTGGGGAACTTATAGCTGCTGGCAAGGAAAGATGGAAAGTGGGGTGGTTTTAAGGAGAGGCTAGGTAAAAATCTTTCCAGGCTCAAGGATCTCCACTCCTTGGCTAGTCTATGCTCTTGCCTAATCCCTCTTTGGTTCTCGAGACTTAACCAGGAGTTTCCAACTCTGAGTCAAAACTTACAAAGGCAAAAGTCTTCAGCAGACTCTGACACTTCATGTGTCTTTTACTTTGTATACCTGAGCTCTTGTCCACCCTCTAGGTAGGAAATTGAAACTTTCCTCACATGCTATAAATATGGTCCACAAGGAATTGTTGCTTTTCTGGGCTTTCCCCTCCTTAGTTAAGACACGGCATTATTGTTTCTCCAAACAGTCTGAAATTTAGGAGTGGTATTTGTTCCTCAAGAGCTCCCAGAACCCTACCTAGTTTCCCTCAAAGTGATTTAGGAGCCTTGCACTGAAGATGGGAAGTGGATCTGAAGTGCAAATTGGGGGTGGGGAGGAAGGGCTCACCTTGTTCCCCACACCACTCCTGCACCATGGTGTCTTCTGGGGCTAGTCTCTGCCTGCCCCTTTGAAAAATCTGGCTAATGAGAATCTTCCCAGAGCTTCCAATGGAAGCAACTGGAAGAGGTGCAGCACAATACTATTGTATGTTTTCTCACTTATTAAATCAAGTGGGCTTTAGAGAACTCCAAATATTAATGACAGGTTCCCTTCTGGCCTTTTCTTTAACCATGTCCTGGCCTGTTTGCTGAAATCATCATTACTGCTGTGTGTCATACCTTAGGTCAGCGGTGGGCAACTGGTGACCCTCCAGATGTTTTGGCCCACAGTTCCCATGAGCCCTAGCCAGCATAGCCAGGTGCCCCTGGCTTCGGTGCATGCGTAGGTCTGTCCCTTCTCCAGTGCCCATTGAGGGGTGGCAGCAGAGCAAGGCATGGCACAGAGCAGTGTTGGCTGCCAGAGGGTGTCAGTGTCTCTTCCTTCACAGGTCAAAGCGGTGCTGGGAACAACTGGGCAAAGGGGCATTACACAGAAGGGGCCGAGCTGGTGGATTCTGTGCTGGATGTGGTGAGGAAGGAGTGTGAAAACTGCGACTGTCTGCAAGGCTTCCAGCTCACTCACTCCCTGGGTGGGGGGACAGGGTCCGGCATGGGGACCCTCCTTATTAGCAAAGTCCGCGAAGAATACCCCGACCGGATCATGAACACTTTCAGCGTGGTGCCTTCCCCCAAGGTGTCCGACACTGTGGTGGAGCCCTACAATGCCACCTTGTCCATACACCAACTGGTCGAGAACACAGATGAGACCTACTGCATCGACAATGAAGCCCTCTATGACATCTGCTTCCGGACCCTCAAGCTGGCCACCCCTACCTACGGAGACCTCAACCACCTCGTCTCAGCTACCATGAGCGGCGTCACCACCTCCCTGAGGTTCCCGGGGCAGCTCAACGCCGACCTGCGCAAGCTGGCTGTCAACATGGTCCCATTCCCCCGCCTTCACTTCTTCATGCCCGGCTTTGCCCCACTGACGGCTCGTGGCAGCCAGCAGTACCGAGCCCTGACAGTGCCTGAGCTCACCCAACAGATGTTTGATGCCAAGAACATGATGGCTGCCTGCGATCCCCGTCATGGCCGCTACCTCACCGTGGCCACTGTCTTCAGAGGCCGCATGTCCATGAAGGAGGTGGATGAACAGATGCTGGCCATCCAGAGCAAGAACAGCAGCTACTTTGTGGAGTGGATCCCGAACAACGTCAAGGTGGCTGTGTGCGACATCCCGCCCCGGGGCCTGAAGATGTCCTCGACCTTCATTGGCAACAGCACTGCCATCCAGGAGCTCTTCAAGCGCATCTCGGAGCAGTTCACGGCCATGTTCCGGCGCAAGGCCTTCCTCCACTGGTACACAGGTGAGGGCATGGATGAGATGGAGTTCACAGAGGCAGAGAGCAACATGAACGACTTGGTCTCAGAGTACCAGCAGTACCAGGATGCCACAGCTGAAGAGGAGGGAGAGATGTACGAAGATGACGAGGAGGAATCGGAAGCCCAGGGTGCCAAGTGAGGGGCCTGGGCTGTGGGCAGTGCTCAGTTCCTTCCAACAAGAGCAGAGCATCAACACGGCCCTATCGTCACCACCGCCCTCCATTTTCCTACTCATTTGCTGAGTTGTAGGCAACCAGCTTCTAGTTGCTTCTGACCCAAGGGTTCCAAAACTTAAAAAGTTCAGTATTTAACCATCTCTCCCCCCATGTCCTCTCCCCTCCCCTCCCACCAGTTTTATGAGTTAGTGCAGCTTCCTCTGTCCATGACTTTGATAACTTCAAGGGCCCTGGTCTTTATTTTTTACTGGTCTGTGTCTATTTTTATGTTTTGGAATACTTAATAAATTGATTGCTGTCCAGCATCTTGGCTGTCCCATTTCTAGCATTTGGCGGGTGGGGGAAAAGGACCTACATAAGTATTGAGGTATGAGATAACCAGTCCCTTGGGCACTGTTTGGTGGCTTCCTCTGTGTGTCTGTGCATGTCTGAAATGTAAGAGTTAGCTAGGAGTCACTCACAAGGCCCTCGGCTCTTTCAAAACCCAGCCTTGTCTACTGTGGCCAAGCAACAGGCTTGCTGTTGAACAGTCTTTATCATCATCAAGAACCGGAGCAATGCAACCATTGCTTATGATGCTCAGTATTAATCTTCTTTGCATCAGTTCCCAACCTCATGCCCTCCAGACAGCAACTCTCGACATTCCTGACCATTGCCCGTGTTGGCTGAGGCTGATGGGAGTTGAAGTCCAAAACATCTGGGAGGCACCAGGTTGGGGGAGGTTGCTTTGCACTGAGGATAGCCACTGGCATGAATAGCATGGGCAGCAGGGTGGTGTGCACAACCTGAGCTGATTCTGTAGAAGCCCATCAGTAGTTCTGCTTGGAAAGAGCTAAGATGGGAACCTTTCTGCAACGCGCTCTAGCATAGCGACTGGCTGCCCCTGGTGCCGTGGAGCCAGAGCTCACATGGGCAAAGCCCCAGGACTTTATTTGATTTATTAGCTGCCCATCTGACCAGCTACGTGGCCACTCTAGGTGGTGTACAATACTAATAACAAATGTACATAATTTTGGATTAGCAGGGATGATGGCATTATCCGCCACCCCCTCAGAGTTCCGTTTCCTCTGAATGCAGCTACAGTCCTCACAGTAGCTATGGAGGGGTGGGGGGATGGATTTTTTCAGCAACAATATATTGCTGTGAGCTATCACTGTTTGTTAACGTTTATGTACTGCCTTATTTGCTAAAAAGCCATCAAGGCAGTGTACAACAATACAACCTTAAGACAAGAACATTAAAAGCGGTGAAACCACTACACAATACAAAAGACAAAATTAAAAGGATGTGCCTTCACACCTTTTCTAAATGCCTGGGGAGTGTGGGGCAGTCGTCCTTGCAAGAGCACATGGCCCAGGTTGGGAGCAACATAGCAGGAAGCTGTTTTCGCCCAAGCCTGACCAAGGGGCCTCTGAGGTGAGGTGCTGGAGTCAGAAAGCGCTGGAACAGGTCTGCTGACATGGAGATGAAGTATTTTCCCCTAGTGTTGGGAAAAGAAACTCCTGGAAAATCGTGAGCTGGTGGTCTTATGCTGTTGGGAGACATGTTATATCTTTCCCTTTCTCATACCGTCTGCGGTGTCTCCACCAAAGTCCAACATGCTAACTACTACACTGCCCTTTGCAAGATCACTAATCCATGGCTGTCAGCGGATCCTAATAAAGTGGCTATGTGCTCTGTGTGTGTGTGTGTGTGGGGGGGGTGCGCGCGCGTGCACTTGCCCATGCGTGAACACACAGCGAGATCAGCCTTCCCCCACCTGGCACCCTCTAGATGTCTTGGACTATAACTCCCAGCATGCCCCAGGTGGCCGTGCTGGGAGTTGTAGTCCAGCACATCTAGAAGGCGCTGGGTGGAGGAAGGCTGCTAGAGGTGAACACAGCTGCCTGCACTGTTGGGCTCTTCTTGGGGGAACTGTTACAATAAGTGCCTGCACGTCCAGGTTTGCCATTGCGCCACTGCTGCCTGCCAGCTCTGAGGGCAAACGGAGAGGCAGTCCATGGCCCTTTCTAGACACAGACGGGACTAGGATTGATCTACTCTCGGGGCCAATTTATTATAAGCTGTTGGGTGAGGATCTTCCTGCCTTGAGGAGGGCTTGTCATTGTGACAAATGTGCAATGGAGTCCCCAGTGGTGTCCTTTGACTCTGGGGACACAGGCCAAGATAGCAACAGTGTGCTGCTTCGAAAATAGGTGGCGCTGGACCCAAAATGAGAGCCTAGCACAGGGTCCCTTGTGACACTGATGGGTGCCCTCTCAGTGGGGCCCTAAATCTTCTGAGCCTCAAGAAGTGCTAAACTGGCTGTTGCAGCATCCATCATCTGCGAAGCAGCTCTAAACCTGGCTATAGGCTAATCGTGTAGAGCACATCAGATGCCTGCAGGGGGAGCGAGGGTCCTCAGTCCATGCTGCTCACCCACCCACCAGGCTGATGGGAATAACAGCATGCCCCGTGCAAGCCTTGCGTTGCAGCTGGGACAGGGAAGGGTGTTAAGAACATAAGAAGAACCCTGCTGGATCAGCCCAAAGGTCCATCTAGTCCAGCACTCTGTTCCCATGGTGGCCAACCAGCTGTTGACCAGGAACCCACAAGCAGGGCATGAGCGCAACAGCACCCTCCCACCCATGTTCCCCAGCAACTGGTGTACACAGGGTCACTGCCTCTGGTACTGAAGGTAGCACATAACCATCAAGACTAGTAGCCATTGATAGCCCTCTCCTCCAAGAATTTGTCCAACCCCCTTTTAAAGCCATCCACCTTGGTGGTCATCACGACATCCTGTGGCAGCAAGTTCCACAGTTCAACCATGCACTGTGTGAAGAAGTACTGACTGTTCCAGAGGGGTGGGGCAGCATCTTCTTGTGCTCCATCTGTGCTCCAAGCCAGGAAGATGAACCTTCTATGTGACGCACCATACAGAAGTGTGGAGGTATGATGAGTCTGGTGGTCCATTTGCACAAGGATTGGGGAACCTCCTGCACTTGAGGGCTGAATCCAGCTCAAGAGAGGCTCATGGGGGCCACACTCCAGTGGAGGGTGGTAAAAAGCAGGCAGGGCCAAAAATACCAGCCTGGTGTAGCCTCGAGCTCTTCTTGCCAGTATGGACGCCTCAGGGGGGCATTTCAACCTTTCAGAATGGGAGGAAACTTGCACAAAAGCTGGGAAACCACCAAAATAATGATGGTTGGGGGAAAGAGGGTGAGACCCTCTGGGGAACCCCTGCAGGCTAGAATGGGGCCCCAAGAGGGCTGCATTTGGCCCCAGGCCTGAGGTTTCCCAACCTGCCCTTACCCCCTTTGCCCTGGCTAGGACACATGGCCCTCCTTCGAGATTCATTGTGGTTGCCGCTGCTGCCTCAGTCTAACATCGCTCGCTCTCGCTCTCGCTCCCTCTGCCCGGGTCATCTTTCCAAGCGGCATCACTGGCCCAAGGCAACAATGTCTCCCCTCCTCTGCTGCACCACACCACCTCCAAGATGCCCCACTGGGACCCTTCCAGTGCTGCAGAGGGTGCTGGGTGTCCTTTGTCTTCCTCTCAGAGGAGCACAGGAAGCAGCCTTTCCTACAGGGTCAGACCCTCAGTCCATCTTGCTCAGGATTGTCTACACTGGTAGTAAGCAGCCTGCTGCCCTCCAGATGTTTTAGACTACAATGCCAATAAGCTCCAGCCAGCATGGCCAGGGGTCAGGGATTATGGGAGTTACTGCAGCCCAAAACATCTGGAACAAAACCACGTGGGCCCCTGGCCTGCACTGATGAAGAGCAGCTCACCTGGGTTCCAGAGAGGGATCTCTCCCAGTCCTACGTGGAGATGCTGGGGATTGGACTCGGGACCTTCTGTATGCAAAGCAGGGGCTCCACCATGGAGCTTCAGGGCCTTCCAGTGGCAGTCCCACCACTCTCAGTAAACTATGGTGTCTTGAGTAGCATTGGCAGGAATAAATCCCAGAGGTGTAGTACCTGCCTTAGTCTGTTTCTGAAAAACCAGGACCTTTCTAGTTACAAGACTTTTATTGTCAGAGGGCAGGGATGGGTGTGGGAGCAAAGAACCTACAGTGGATGCAGGTGAGGGACAAACCAGATCCATATTTTCCTCTCTCCATCTGGATCCTGTAGGCCACATCAATGCCGGCTCGTTTCTGGAAGGCCCTTGGGCAAGACACCCTCAATGGCCCCTTCCTCAGTGAGCTTCTCGCCTTCTCACCAGCTGCTCTTGCTCCTCGTAAGAACATCAGAAGAGCCCTGAGGCTGGATCAGACCCAGGGTCCATCTAGTCCAGCATGCTGTTTACACAGTGACCAACAGCTGCCCACAGGAGACCCACAAGCAGAACAGGAGGGCAAGCGCAGCCCCCTGCCCGTGGTCCCCAGCAACTGGTGTACACAGGCTCACTGCCTCTGGTACTGGAGGTAGCACAGACCCATCAGGACTAACAGCCATGGATAGCTTTTTCCTGTTCAGGTTAACCTCATGGAAGACTGCAGTAGCAGATGGAAATTCTGAATAGAAAGCAATGTATCCTAGGTTCTCTGCCCTTGAGCTGATCCCGAGTGGCAGAACCTCCACCCCACCTCTGCTTGTTTCTTGGAATCTGCTGTGCAAGTTTTTGTGGCCAGTTTGGTATCACTGCCCACCCGTGGGGCTTTTCTGGCATGCCTTGGCAGATCCAGAAGGCTCCAGCTGTGTTCTCACCTTGGACTTGTAAATAAATCCCTGGTGAGATCCTTTCTGGCCTCTCGTCATGTCGCTCCAGAGAGAGAAGATTGGGAAGGAGGGGTATGCCGAAAAATTGTCTGCCTTGTGGCCTGAAACAGTCCAAGCCAGACTTCTGCAATTAGGAGAGGGGCTGTGGCTCCGTGGCAGAGCCCCTGCTTTGCATGCAGAAGGTCTCAGGTTCAATCCCTGACATCTCCAGGTAGGGCTGGAAAAACCCCTGTCTAAAATCCTGCAGCCAATACTGGGCTGGTTGGGGATGAAGCGTATAAGGCAGCTTCTGATGATTGTTTAATGGGCACTTAAAATGCTGTATCCAGTGGGATATATCTCTGAGCAAAGCAGTTCAAGATCATTGCACAAGATGTGAACCAAGAAGCCAATCCAAGCAGCAGGGATTTGGGGGATCCATCTGCTAAACTCTACATCAGGCAGATGGTGGAGGAACACAACTTGTGGTGCTCCAGATGTTTTGGCCTATAGCGCCAATCAGCCCTTGCCAGCATAGCCAGTGGTGATGGCTGATGGGAGTTGTAGGCCAAAACATCTGGAGAGCCACAAGTTGCCCAGTGCTGATCCAGACAAAGACTCTCAGCCTAACCTACCTCACAGGGTTATTGTGAGGATAAAATGGAGGAGGAGCTTCAAAGTCTGCTTCAGACTTTGAAGCTTTGGGAAGGAAACTCAAGAACTTTGGGGCCCAGATAGTTTTCTCATCCATCCTTCCAGTAGTTAGAAGAGGAATAGAAAGGGAATGAAAAATACTCTGGGTGAATGACTGGCTACGAAGGTGGTGCCGACGAGAGAGATTTGGATTCTGGGACCACGGGCTATACTTCCTGGAAGATGGGCTGTTGGCAAGGGACGGGCTGCACCTCACAAAGGATGGGAAGAATGTGTTTGGCCACAGCATGAAGAACTTCATCAGGAGGGCTTGTTCAGTTTAAACTGAATCCTACGGGGAAGGGAGATGTAAAGTTGGGGGTAACAATGGATGTAGGTGCATGCACTGCAATGGAGAGAACAGCTCTGATAGCACCCAATAATAGTCTTCAGACACATGTAGGAAGACAGCCAGACTATGAAGCACATGGTCTTCGATGCCCAGAGTACGGGAAACAAACAGAACGAACTTGAACTCTTAATACAGGAGGGAAATTATGACTTGATAGGTATAACTGAGACTTGGTGGGATGATTCCCATGACTGGAATACAGCAATTGAAGGCTATAACTTGTTCAAAAAGAACAGGAGGAACAGAAAGGGAGGTGGGGTTGCACTGTATGTGAAAAATACATATCTCTGCACAGAAATACAGGAGGAGGAGCTTGGTAGCCCCATTGAGAGCATCTGGATCAAAATAAATGGAGCAAAGAATTAAAGGAACCTGGTGGTCGGAGTCTACTACCGGCCACCCAACCAAGGAGAAGATGAGGATGAAACTTTTGAAAAGCAAATTGCCAATGTTTTAAGGAAGCATGATGTAGTAGTAATGGGGGACTTCAATTTCCCCGATATTTGTTGAGAGACAAATTCTGCAAAACATGGCCCCGCCAGGAAATTCCTGACTTGTGTGGCGGATAACTTCCTCCTACAGAAAGTAGAGGAAGGAACTAGAGGATCGGCTATCCTTGACTTGATCCTAACCAACAGAGATGACTTAGTGGATCAAGTAGCAGTTACAGGAACTCTGGGGGAAAGCAACCATGTTGTACTTGAGTTCTTGGTTCTAAGGGAAGCAAAAACCGAGTGTAGTCAAACGCGTACCCTGGATTTTAGGAAAGCTGATTTTAATAAACTCAGAACAATGATCAGTAAAGTCCCATGGCAAGCGACGCTAACGAGAAAAGGAGTCCAAGATGGGTGGGAGCTTTTAAAAAAGGAAACTCTCAAGGCACAATCACAAACAATTCCAACAAGAAGAAAAGGTGGAAGACAACAGAAGAAGCCAATGTGGCTTCACAAAAAGCTTAGGGATGACCTGAAAACAAAGAAGGACACATATAGGAAGTGGAACGAAGGCCAAGTAACAAAGGAAGAGTACAGGCAGGTAGCACAGAATTGCAGGGATGGCGTCAGGAAGGCTAAAGCTGAGAACGAGCTGAGGTTAGCGAGGGATGCTAAAAACAACAAAAAGGCATTCTTCAGCTACGTGCATAGTAAAAGGCAGAGGAAAGAAATGGTGGTTCAGCTATTAAATCAGGATGGCAAAACGATAACAGATGACAAAGAAAAGGCAGAGGTGCTCAATTCCTACTTTGGCTCAGTCTTCTCCCAAAAGAGGGTCTATGACCCCCCTGGCAAAGGCGAAGTACAGACTGAAGGGGCAGGATTGCAGCTTGAGATCGATAGGCATATGGTCAAGGAACACCTCATTACTTTGAATGAGTTCAAATCTCCAGGGCCAGATGAACTGCATCCTAGAGTCATAAAGGAACTGGCAGAAGAACTCTCAGAACCGCTGTCTATTCTCTTTGAGAAATCATGGAGGACGGGGGAAGTGCCAGATGACTGGAGGAGGGCTAATGTTGTCCCTATCTTCAAAAAGGGTAAAAAGGAGGAACCTGGGAACTACAGAATGGCAAATGCTCTTTTGGGCTGCATTAATAGAAGCTTAGCTTCCAAATCCCGGGAAGTACTAGTGCCCCTCTGCTCAGCACTGGTTAGGCCTCATCTGGAGTACTGTGTCCAGTTCTGGGCACCACACTTTAAGAAGGATGCAGACAAACTGGACAGGGTTCAGAGGAGGGCAACAAAGATGATCAGGGGACTGGAAACAAAGCCCTATGAAGAGAGACTGAAAGAAATGGGCATGTTTAGCCTTGAGAAGAGAAGACTGAGGGGAGATATGATAGCGCTCTTCAAGGACTTGAAAGGTTGTCCCAGAGAGGAAGGCCAGGATCTCTTCTCCATCATCCCAGAGTGCAGGATACGGAATAATGGGCTCAAGATTCCGGCTGCACATCAGGAGAAACTTCCTGACTGTTAGAGCAATACGACAATGGAACCAACTACCTAGGGAGGTGGTGGGCTCTCCCACACTGGAGGCCTTCAAGATGAGGCTGGACGGCCATCTGTCAGGGATGCTCTGACTTGGATTCCTGCATTGAGTGGGGGGTTGGACTCGGTGGCCTTGTGGGTCCCTTCCAGCCCTACTATTCTATTCTATGACCATGTAAGCCACCTCAGGTTCTTTTCAAGAAGAAAAAGGTGGGATATAAATGTAATGAATAAATAAATAACTAATAAGATGTAGTGATGGCCTCCAACAAGGATTGCTTTAAAAAGGGGATTACAGAGATTCAGGGAGGATAAGGCTGTCATTGGCTACTGGTCATCATGCCTATTTCGGGATCTGGTTTGCACAATCAAAATAAGCCACCATTTTTATGCCACAGTGGCTTATTTAAATTGTGGTGCCTGCTGGTGCAATTTCCATAACCACTGCCCAGGTGCGTCTTATCACGTCATCTGAGTCTGGGTGGCTTGTTGAAGGGGGAAACAACCCTCCAATGACCCATAGGTCAGAGTAAAGAAGTAAAGTAACTCTGTTACAGAGTTATTGGACGGTTGTTTGGTCTGATCCAGCCTGGCTCTGCTTATGTTCTTACCTATGTGCCAACTCCATCTCTCGAAGGCGGGGGTGGGTGGGTGGAGTAACACCGGACGATGAGTTTGGGCTTTGCATTGGTTGGGCAGGCATTGCCCTGTCTGGAGGAGGGCAATGCCTTCGTCCAGGGCTTGTGTGGCCTCCGCTGCAGGGGGGTTTTCGTCCGGCTCAGGCTGCGGAGCAGCCTCCGACACCCCGCCCCTCCTTTAGCGGCCCCCAGACCCAGGCACGGCTCCAGGTCATAGTGTGGGACGCTGGTGGAGGGGCGGCAGCACGGCACGAAGCGCTCCAGATGGAGCCGGCAATCTGCGATTCTTGCGGGGGGGTGAATTAATTAGCCCCCCTCGCCGCATGTCCTGGGGCGCCCCCTGGCGGGCCGTGGCGCTCGCGGACCCCTGCCTCCTCCGGGCCGCGCGGGGGCAGCAGCGGGCCGGGCGGCGCTGCTCGGGGCCGCCGGGCTACACTGTAGCGAGCGGAGGAAGCGGCGCGTCCGGGCTGAGCCGAGGCGCGGGCAGCCGAGCCGAGCCGAGCCGGGCCGGGCGGGGCCGGGCCGGGCGGGGCCGGGCCGGACCCCCTCCCCCTCCCCCTCCCCATGGGCGCGCAGGTAAGGGCCGCGCCAGGTGGCCGCCCCCGGGCCCCAGAGCGCCCCCCGCCCGCACTGCCTGCTCCCCGCCGGGGCGGGTGGCTCGCTCGCGCTTTGCCGGGCCCGGACCGGGAGGCTCGCGGGGGCGCTTGGAGAGGCGGCGGCAGCTCCTGGGCCGCTGCGGGGAGAGAGCGAAAGCGGCCGCCCTCCGTCCTCCCCCCCGCACTTTCGCCCTGGGTCTGCCAGGAAGGCTGCGGCTGCCAAAGCTGGCTGGGCACCGACCGACCGACCGCCCCCCCCCCCGCTTGCTTCTCCGGGTCGGAAGGAGGCTCGGCACGCGGCCTCGGGCCGGGGGGAGCAAGGCGGCGCGTGCGGCTTGGCTCACTTGCTGGAGCCCTCTGGCTCGTTCCCTTCTCCTGCCTTCCATGGGCATATGGGGGCCTTCCCCTCATCTCCCCCCTTGTACTCTGGAGCTGCCTTCCCCAGCCTTTGCCCTCCAGATGTGTTGGACTACAACTCCCAACATGGCTGGCTGAGCATGCTAGGATGTGTAGTCCAACACATCTGGAGGGCACCAAGTTGGGGAAGGCTGTCATAGGCCAAGGGGGTAAGGGATGTGACCTGTCAGAGGTGCCGACAGGGTGGGACTTTGGGGCAGAAGCCCAGTGTCCCATTTAACAGAATATGAAATGCACAGAGCCATCTAAGGATGGGGGGGGGGGGAGTCCATTAAGTCCAGACTCTAAAATTACTTAACTGCCCCACCATTCTCCTTCTGTACTCCTCATTAGGCCAATACCCCCAAGCAGTCCCAGGAGCAGCCTTCCTCCGCTCCCCCACCCTCATTTCTGCTGCCTCAGTGCCCCCCGCCCCCATGCCAGACTTTGGTACTGTGCCAAGCATCCCCACAGCCTCACGTGTGCAGCCAGGGCTGTGCATGCACAAGGGATATCCCTCCCACCCACTCCAGCTGTGGCCACGGAGCCAGCCATCGTCTGGCCAATTGTGTCGTGTTCCTTTTTCCAGAAAAATCAGCTTCTATTCAGTTAAGTGACTTGACATTTATTTTAGAAGAGTTTTAAGGCACAATCCTATGCCTGTTTAGACAGAAGAAAAAGTCCTACAACTCCCAGCATGGCTGGCTGGGGAATGCTGGGAATTGTAGGACTTCTTTCTGTCTAAACAGGCATAGGATTGTGCTCTTAATGAGTGTGTTCTTTAAAGTGTGTTTTTCTATCAAACACAAAGTGAGGTTTTTAATCAGGGCTACTTCTTAAGGGTAACCCTTAAGAAAGGTAACCCTTGTTCCCTTCTTAAGGGAACAAATACAAGTCAAACTGTTCCCCCCCCCCCCCGTATTTTAAATCCCAATTTTAAGAAGATAGGGGTGGTTGAGTGTTGTTGTGTGCATGTGTTAAGGCAAAATCTGGTCGAAGCTGATGTGGAGATTATTAGAGCTGAATTAGCCTTGCATTTATGGGAAAGAGAAGGTTTCTTTGATGCCACTTGGGGGGGCGGGGTGATGGGGAAATGAATTTCATCAGAAAGGCTGTTTCTGGTTAGTGATGTAAGGTGCTTATAGCTGGGTGATGTCATTTGAAAGGTTCTTTAGGGCATATGACAGAAGAGAATTAGCCAAGGGAGGAGCAGCAAATGGAATGCTTTCCCCTTCCTCCAAATATATTTATCCTACGTCTTAATAAACACCAGAAAGAGATTTCTATAGTGAGATTCCTAGAAATGTGTACTCCTTTTTTTCTCTCACTCTGCCAAATGATTTTTTTTTTTTGTCCATTCACGGACAACAGCATAGGGCATATTGCTGCTTTGCTGTTTTCAGACTCATTTAGGGCACAATCCTATGTATGTTTAGACAGATAAAGGCCTACAACTCCCAGCATTCCCCAGCCAGCATGCCTGGCTGGCAAATGCTGGGAGTTGTAGGACTTTTCTCACTCTAAACATGCATGGGCTTGTGCCCTTAACTGCCTTTCTCCACAGCCCCTCCCCTGCTCTGGCCGTGTGGGTCCCTAGATGACCCTCTGTAGTTACATGACTGGGCTGAAAATTGTTTGCCAGAGGTTGCTACTATCTTTGCAGAGCGAAAGTTCCCAAAGATGATGAAGGCAGGACATTGGTAAGGGGTTAAAAAGTGGCCTGTGAAGCTGTGCACTAAAGCCTCCGCTCTGTACAGTGTGGGTGGTCTTGTCCAGTTAGCGTCTAAAGGCGGCCAGCGCCTTGCAGAGAAGATGTCTGGCCCTTGACACCACACCCCTGCGCTCCATGGGAACTGTTGTCCATTCCCAGGAAGCGACTGGCAGTGACCTCATCAGGCAGGAAGGGGAGTTCCCTGAGGATGCTCCTGAGCTGCCCGGCTGGATGCCTGCATGACTCTGCAGTGAGCTGTTCTGTGACCATCTGAGGTGGCAAAACAGGCTTCTCTACCTTCTGAGCACAAACAAGCCTTGAGATGCTGGAAAGGTCCACCTGAAGGCAGACACCATATGGGAGGTGCCCTCCTGAGTGGCCTTTGCCTGGGCTGAGGCCGTAACCATGGCAGGCGAGCTCACCTGTCTGCTCCAGGAGTAGGTTTGCTTAGCCCTGACCTGTTACGCCTCAGCCCTCTCACCCTGGCCTCTGTGTGGCTCCCACAGGTCGGACTGCTATGGAATATGACGAGAAGTTGGCCCGCTTCCGACAGGGCCACCTCAACCCATTCGACAAGGCCCCGCTGCAAAGCCAGCATGACCAGAAGACTGCCGGGACTGGGGAGGAGTTTCCACAGAAAGGTGAGCGAGTGATGCGCTTGAGAGGTCTCCCATCTCCTCTCCCCACCACTGGGCAGGGCTCCGTTTGGAAACTCCGTTTGTTTTCAGATTAGGTCCAGGAAGCCTCAGAAGAGAGTGCTCCTGTGTGTGTGCAGAATTCCTTTCTCTTCTTCCTGGGTAGACTCATCTCCCCAACGCCACAGACTGGGAGCAGGGTTCCATGGCAGGGGGTGTGGCTTCATATGATGCTCCCTTCCAGCTGAGTTAACCACGCCCACACGCAATCCACCTGTTGGTTCCAGCACTGCCTGCTCGGGCAGGCGGCGTCCCTCCAAGAGTTCTGGCCTCGAGGCACCTTTTCTGATCCGGCCACCTGAGGTCCTTTGAAATGGAGAGGCCAGGGACTGAAGTGGACACTTTCGGCCTGCGGAGCAGGGACCCTATCCCTGTGTAGTGGCAGCTTTCCTTTCTCAGACCAGGCACCCTATTCTTCAGCATCGCTGTCCCAGACAGTGTCTGCCTTCCCCAACCTGCATCATCCCCCAATCTATGCTGACTCAGGGATGATGGGAGTTGCAGTTCAACACATCAAGAGGGCTCCAGGTTGGGGAAGGCAAGTCAAAAGGACTGTGGACATGGAGGAGGACATCAGGTGGTGGCTTTTCAAATCAAGTGGGGATGAGATGGTGCATTTCTCCCCCCCAAACCCCCCTTCCCTAAAAGTTGTCCTGTTACTGTTCTGCCCTCTGTGGAGAAATAAGATGTTCCATTTCCAGCATGGGACCTCCTGCCTCTTCAGCCAGATATGTGGGCAAGCCCTTCCTGCCTTCGAAAGCCAGTGCCTCCCACAAGGAGTTGTGTTCCACTGGGCAGCATATGTTGCAAGTGGGAAGCAAATATTTGGTCCAGAGCTAGGTTCACCAGGGGCGGGGGCTGCAGGCCTCAGAAAGAAAAGAGATGGAGGTCTGGCACCTGGCCGGCTTTGGCACACCGGAGGGAGTGGATGGGGGATTGGGACGACAGCACAGATATGGGCGGTTCATCCCAGTCCCTATAGTGGCTGGTTCCTGCACACAGCTCTCCTTTCTTCCAAGCAGCAGCCAGAGCTGCGGTGCCCTTGTAGAGCTTTGGGTGGCCCCTTAGCATGGGGCAGGCGTGCTCTGGCTCCTTGAGGGCCACACAAGTGCGGTTGGGGTGGTAAGAAGGAGGATCTCAGTCCTCCCCCACCCCTGCCATTTCTTTCCCTCTTTCCTTCTTGTAGACCTGAGGCTGGGATTGTCCCCCAGGGAGCCTGAGCTGCAGTGCTCGGAGCACACAATGGACCTGGGACTGGCGGAGGATCACTTCTCGCGCCCAGTGGTGAGAAGAAGACCTGCTGCTTTTGTCTTGGCCTGTTGCAGTGGTTCAAATGGAAGAACACCCCCACCCCCAAATTGCACCAAAAACTTTCAACATGCTTTAAAAAATAGTAATAATTACAAATCATACAGCTTTAATATACATCGTTCCTAAAAGTCTTCACAGGATGACAAAATCACAGTTGTTCACAACAAAAAAAAAAATGGTTGAATGGCGTCCTAGAGTTATTATTCCGATACGCTACAAACAGCATCCGCTTTCTCATAAATCGCTCTTCATTACTCTCCCTTTGATTTCTCAAATAATAAGTAACCATAGACATGACATCAGTATTCCATATCTTTAAATACCATTCTGAAATAGGAGGAACATAACTTTTTCCCCCAGTTACTGGCTGTACATATCTTAGCTGCCATCGGTAAGTTAATTATTAACTCCAAGTCAGATTCTGGCATGATATTCTTCAACTAACATAGTATAACCACTGTAAGACCTACTGGTAAAGTCTGGCCCGTTATCCTAATGCCCTGTCTCCAAAATTGCTTAATAACTGGACATGTCCCCCAAAATATGGAACAAATCAGCACGTGATGCAGAGCATGCCAACGTGCATCATGTCCTGCATTGTAAAGATTCCCTATGAGGATAGGATTTAATCTTTTGCAAACTTGGAGAAAACAACACCAAAACCCCCCAGGCTGTGAGCTCTCAAGGCTAATCCGCACTCTCCCAGGCATATGCCACACACTAAGCAGCCAGTCCACTCCCTTGCCTGAATCACAGGGCAGATCCATCCCTGTAGCTCCACCTGGACCTTGAGGCCACAGGCGTAATACCTTCTGGGACCACCTGGCTCTGGGGCAGGCGGCCAAGGCTTGATGCTCTGTCTCAGTGCTGATGGTCCTTTGATGAGCGCTGGCTCTTCCTTTGCAGGGCTTGTTCCTGGCCTCTGATGTGGAGCAGTTGCGGCAGGCGATAGAGGAGTGCAAGCAGAGGATCCTGGAGCTCCCCGATAACTCAGAGAAGCAAAAAGATGCCGTGGTACGGCTCATCCACCTGCGCCTTAAACTCCAGGAGCTGAAGGTGAAGGTGCAGAGACTGGCTGGAGAATGGGCCTTACTTGGCCACAGAGCTCGGGGATAGAGAGTTCTGGGTCCTCCGACTGCTGAAGAGGAAGCTGGCGAAAGAAGGGGTGGGCTTCTCTCTTGCTTTAGCTCAAGGCTACAAGCTTGTAGGTGTGACGTATGACTGCAAGAGCCAACTGTGCTCCAGTGATCCATGGTCATGGTGGGCCTTGGATGCCTGAGTTTGAATCTCTGCTCAGCCACAAACCACAGAATGGCCTCTGGCAAATTGCAGTATCTCAGCTTCAGCTTCTCAGGCTGAGAAGGGAAGGGCCTTTCCCTCCCTCCCACCACCACTAAGCAACTCCACCCCCAACCACACACACCATACCTGAGATTTGGGAGAGAGGTTTCCAGATTGGAGGGCACTGATGCTGGCAAAGCTGAGCTCAGGGACTAAGGTCAAAGAGGAAGAAATGAAGGGCTTTAGCATATTCATATTTTGATCGCTTTAAAATTCAGCTAATTTTGAACGCGGATATAGCATCTTGTCTGAACCACCGGAATGGGGGGAGCTATACTTTAGAGCAGCCTTCACCATCCTGGCACCCTCCAGATGTGTGGGGCTTCAGCTCACATCATCCCCGGTGGGGGAAGCCTGCTTTTCAGATGCAGTGGCAGAAAGCCCTGTGAGCATCTATCTGTGTCTGCCTGTCCATGCCGCAGGACCCCAGTGAGGACGAGCCCAACATCCGGGTAATTCTGGAACATCGCTTCTACAAGGAGAAGAGCAAGAGCGTGAAGCAGACATGTGACAAGTGCAGCACCATCATCTGGGGACTCCTCCAGACCTGGTACACCTGTACAGGTGAGGAGCCCCTTGCCTTAGGGTGAGAGGAGCCCCAGTTGGGGAACATGGGCTATCGGCTGCTGTTCCTTCCCACAGAGGATTTGCTGTCTGGCCAGGTGAACTCTTCTTGTGTTTTGCTCTTGGGCAACAGCGTAAATGTGTATGCTTGCTTCCTGTTTCCATGGGCTGGCTGTCCTCTTTAAGGCCCTGGGAACTAGCTGTTGACAGAAGGAAGTTGTCTGTATGAACTGAACAGAAATGCGGAGGCAGCTGCTTGAAATGTGCTTTCACGGGGGATGCAGTATGGCCGAGTTCCCGCTGTGCAGTAAAACCCCTCGTTGCCTTCTGGCTTTCTGGCCTTGCCCCCTTTGGATGGCCCAGATGTTGTCACCCCTCCCCATTACTGTTAGCCTCCTCCTTGTTCTGCTGATCTGGGAGAAGAGGCCCTTTGAGTCCTTCCTGGGCTAAATCTGGTGACCACGTGTCCCATCTGCTTGTCCTGCAGAACTCCTGCTGCAGGGCATAGGGCTGGCCCTTCAGATGTGCTGGGTTGCTGCTCCCAGGGCCGTGCTGGCTGGGAATGAAGGTAGTTTCGGTCCAACAGAGCTGGAGGGCACCTGGTTGGGGAAGGCTGAAGGAGGAGGCCAGAAGCTGCCCTCTGCATTTGCATCAGGGGAAGTTCCCTGCGAAGGCGCTTGAGGTCCTGCTGCGAGGCCAGCCCAGAGCCTCTGGAGAGGAGCGTGGCACTGCAGCTTGCTCATGCTTCCCTCTTGTTCCTTGCCAGGCTGCTCCTACCGCTGCCACAGCAAGTGCCTGAACCTCATCACCAAGCCCTGTGTGCGCTCCAAGGTCAGCCACCAGGCTGAGTACGAGCTTAGCATCTGCCCGGAGACGGGGCTGGACAGCCAAGACTACCGTTGTGCCGAGTGCCGGGTGCCCATCTCTCTCCGTAAGTGGGGGGACGGGGCTGGCTGGTGACCCCTGAACCTGTAGGGTGCCCTCTCTGTCCCCGTTAGCTGCCCCATGGGCCTGCCGTACGCTGTGGACTGGGACAGAGGGCCAGTTCAGGGAGCTTGGAAATGCCTCTCCCAAAGCTTGGTTACTGGCAGCAAGAGCTTGAAGCCACAATAGGCTGATATTTTGGCCCCTCCCCCTTCGCTGTTGGTTCCACCCACCCGCCACTGGATTGCAGCCCCTGAAAGCGGCTCAGGAATGGAATGTAGCCCTTGGGCCAAAAGAGGTTCCCCACCCCTGTGCTGGAACTCTGCCCAGCCAGGTGGGGGTGTCATAGCCCTGTTGCTCACCCTGCCTCACTCTGCTCGGTGCCCCCTGCAGGAGGAGTCCCAGGCGAGGCCCGGCAGTGTGACTATACCGGCCTCTATTACTGCAGCAACTGCCACTGGAACGACCAAGCAGTCATCCCTGCCAGGGTCATCCACAACTGGGACTTTGAGCCCCGCAAGGTACAGGGCGAAATTTCCCAAGGACGGAGGGGTCGAGGGGAGAGGTGGGAGACGTGTCTGCGGGGGCTGCTTGCCTTGGTGGCCCAGTGCACAGCCTCTGTTCTCAGAAGCAGCATATCTCTTGAGTATCAGGTGCTGGTGATAAAAGAAGTAGGCAGATCGCATATTTGTGAGCCAGTTGGTCACAAAATGATGGCAAAATGATGAACTGCATCTGGGGTCTCAAACATGGAGCCCATGGGCAACAATGTGTCCACGGCACCCCCTCTTGGCACCCACCAGACACCCTGCCCCCCCATTTCAGTGTTATGTCTTAAGATTTTTAAAAATTATTATATTTAATTGGGAAGTGGGCATGCTGCAAAGCAGGGTGCTGCCCTCCAGCACCATCTTTATTTCAGTTCAGTAGCAGTTTTTTGTTTTGCAGCTTAGACCCCACCTCTGCCTTGTACTCAGGTTCATGAGCAAGTGACTTTTCCTGTAGTCTCACCAGTTTGGCTTCTGGGAAATGAGTACCATGGCAGACATTTTATGAACGGGCAGGCCTCTCTCATGGCAGCCATCTTGTGAGAGTGTCCACAAGTGCTCTGTCAGAATTCCAAATGTGCTCACTGACCCAAAAGGTTTGGGGACCCCTGAGCTACAAGAACCCTTGGCCTGAGTAGCTGTGGCAATCCTGATGATGGCTGTAGAGCAGCCTTCCCTGCCACCTGGTGCCCTCCCGATGTACTGGGCTACCACAAGCCTAGCTGGCTGGGGAATTGTGTGAGTTGCAGTCCAATACATCTGGAGGGCACCAGGTTGGGGAAGGCTGTGAGAGACCAGCCCTGGCATGCGTTGCTGCTGCCCAACCTGACTGATGACTGTTCCTTCCAGGTGTCTCGGTGCAGCATGCGCTACCTTGCGCTGATGGTGTCACGGCCAGTACTCAAACTGCGTGAGATCAATCCTCTTCTCTTCAGTTACGTGGAGGAGCTGGTGGAGATCCGAGTGAGCATCTGTGTGTGGTGGTGGTGATGGTGGGGAGTTTGGGGGTATATTCAGCCTGGAAGCCCTTGATGAGAGCAGGGGGGTAGTATTTGGGGGCCTAATATAACGTGTCCTGCACAGATATTCTAGCACCCAAAAGAGAGGTTGGGCCTCTTCCCTCATTACTTGGATAAGGTCATTTCCTCTTCCCTCCCTATTCCTTTTTCCTTGTGTGCCATGTCTTTTTATATTGTAGCCTGTTTTACTGATTGCATGCAAGCTGCTTTGGGAGCCTTTTCAGCTGAGGAGCAGGATAAAAATAGTCTAAATAAATAAATACGTTTTCCAACCAAGTCTGTCCCCCTCTCCTTTCTGATTCCTCCCCTGCAGAAACTGCGCCAGGACATCCTTCTCATGAAGCCGTACTTCATCACCTGCAAAGAGGCAATGGAGGCCCGGCTGCTACTCCAGGTCAGGAGAGACAGGGGCTCTCCCTGTCCATTTGAAGCCCACGGTGGGTGAGGCTCTTTCAAAACGCTGGGATTCCCACCACTGGGTTTTCTGTGCTCAGCTGTCCTTACCGATGGACTGAGGTGGCTTGCAGGCATTCAGTTAATGGTGCTGCACAGGGCCCCTGACTTCTCTAATCATGCCACCCTTGCATTTCCACACGTTGCCTCACCACCACCATTTTGTCCATCTCTGGGACGGTAAGCAATCACACTCTGTCCTCAGTTGCAGGATCGACAGCACTTTGTGGAAAATGACGAAATGTATGCGCTGCAAGACCTGATCGACGTCAATGCCGGGCGCCTCAGCTGCTCCCTGACGGAGATCCACACACTCTTTGCCAAGCACATCAAACTGGACTGCGAGGTGAGGATAGCCAGGGAGGAGCCGCCCTAGCAGAGAGGAGGTGCCTCCGCAAATGGAGGGCCAGCAGAGAGGCCAGCCGCAAGGGGCTGCGGGGAGAGCCCACCACAGGCGCTTCCCATCACTTGCTCAGCTGTTGCACAGGGGTCGGGTTCTTCCAGAACACCGCAGGAGCCCTGCCGGACCAGACCAGCGGCCTTTCATCCAGTGTTCTGTCCACACAGCGGCCACAGAGGGGCCTCAATGGGAAGCCCACAAGGAGGACGTGCGTGCAGAAGCACCTTCCCGCTCGTGCTCCCCAGCAACTGGTATGCAGAGGCATGGTGCCCCTGCGTGCTGCCCTCAAGGCTCCCTCCCTCATAGCACAAGAAGTCAGCGGAGGCACCCGTGAAGCTGGTTGGTGGGAGGATCAGGACAGATGAAAGGACGGTCTTCTTCACTGGTGCAGAGTTAAATTATGGGACTCCCTTCTGTAAGGTGTGACGACAGCCACCAACTTAGACATCTTTAAAGGGGGATTAGACAAATCCGTGGGGGAGGAGGCTATCAATGGTTACTAGTTACTATGGCTAGAGGGTGCTACTTCCAGGACCAGAGGCAGATTGCCTGTTGCTGGAGAACAAGAGTGGGAGAGACGGCTCTTGCCCTCCTGTCCTCCTTGTGGGCTGCCAGAGGCATCTGGCTGGTCACTGTGGCAAACAGGACTGCTTCCAGCAGGGATCTTCTCTTCTTAGGTTCGTATATCTAATAACTACTGATAGGCCTCCATTAATCTGTCTAATCCCTGTAAGTTTATTTTATTGTTGCATTTATATCCCTCCTTCCTTCCTCTTGCAAGTAACCCAAGGTGGCTTGCATGGTCCTCCTTCTCGCCATTTTATCCTCACAATAACCCTGTGAGGTAGGTTAAGGCCATCGACGCTCGCAGGCATTGCCACATCTTGTGGTAGTGAATTCCATACATTATGTGTTCTGTATGAAGGAGTACTTTCTTTTGTCTGTCCTAAATCAACTTCCTCAGATGACTCCACGCTAAAGTTTTCAGAGACATTGTGTTTGCTGAACATTGGTTTTAAACAAATAAATGTTTAAAACTCATATTCCAAGAAAGAAAGAAAGTCTCTCTATCATGCATAATCTTGTAAAACTCTACCATGCTCCCCTTACTCTAGAGAGCACTGCTGTTGCACGTAAATTGCCTTTTCCCAGAATATTTTGCTGCTGGCAAAAATGTAATTCCCTCCCACCCCGCTTTGCAAACCCACTGTTGTTCAGCACTAGTGGGTGTCCAACCTTCCCCAATCCTGGTGCCGACAGATGTGTTGGGTATGCTGGCTGGGCACAATGGGAATTGCAGCCTAATGCATTGAGATGGCCTCAGGTTGGGGAAGGCTGTTCTAAGACCTAGTTCTCATTAGGAATGGGAGAAAGACAGGAGTTGTAGACCACCATATCTGGAGGGTTGGGGAAGGCTGAGCTACATGAGTGCTGCAAGCATGCAGCAGCAGCAGCCTTGTGGTAACGGCACCCGGTATGGCGTAATCATGAGCCTGTTGAGCCCCACATCCATGGGGAGGAGAAGTCAGTGCTGGCACGGTGACTCACTAGCCTCCCTCTCTTCTTCCCACAGCGGTGCCAAGCGAAGGGTTTTGTGTGTGAGCTGTGCAAGGAGGGGGACGTGCTGTTCCCCTTCGACAGCCACACCTCAATGTGCATGGAGTGCTCAGCCGTCTTCCACAGGTGAGTGCCAGAGCTTACAAGCTCCTTCTAGCTTGCTCTAGTGCAGGAGTGCACAACCTTTTTAGACCTGAGGGCTGCATGGGATGCTGATTGGAGGACGGGGGCCCATAAGCGCACACACCGCTGCTAGCAGTGAGGTCAGAGCAATCTCTATCAAGATCGCCGGCGGAGGGAATTTGGCTGTGGTGGGGCAGGGGGTGGCAGAGCAGCCTTGTGGGTTGCAGGGGGTGCACCCTACTCTATTGCTAAATAGAGGCGCAAGTGAGAGTCAGCTGGCTACCGACTCCACCTCCAGACAGAGGAAGCTGCCCTTTACAGCATCAGACCATTGGTCTGTCTAGCCCAGGACCGTTGGCATGGACTGGCAGTGGGGTTTTGGGCAGGGTGTTTTCCTGGCCCTAACTGGAGATGCCGGGGTCCGAACCTGGGACCTTCTGCATGCCCCCTCCTCACTGACACACTGACAAGCCCTTGTGCCTCCTCCCGCAGGGACTGCTATTACGACAACTCCACGACATGTCCCAAGTGTGCTCGGCTCAATCTGAGAAAGCAGTCGCTGCTCAGGGACCCCAGTGTGGAGCTGCAGGCATAGAGGGGCCTTTGCTTGGCCAGAAGGAAACGGCACCAAGGAACACGATGCACCCAGCAGGCCAGGTTTCACCTGTACGTGCCTGAGAGGCGACTGGGAAGGAGGGGAACCTTTCACCGGAGTGCAGCTGGGAATGTACTCGCCAGAGCTGGAAAATAGGGCAGCTGGGCAAGTGCTGAACTCTTATCTCAAGTCCTAGACTCTTCTCTCACCAGAAGAGCAGTCGAGACTGTGCAGCATGCGCCAGACTTTGCAGAACTCCCCCTTGCCTGGAATTAGGAGGCTGAGGTTGAGGTCACTGTCCGTGCAGGACTCAGGCTTTTGGGTGGGAGGAGGACAAGCTCTTGGCCTTGGGCTTATTCCTGGCAGATCTTGGCAGGTTGAACAATCCTGGAGAAAGGGCTGCCTGCGTTTGGTGCAAAAGGGTTGCTGCCAGCTTCCTTTAGCAATCGTGTATTAACACCGCCACTCTGTGCTGGCACATGGCACTGAAAGTGCTTCTGTGGCTCCCTTCCAGACAACAATACTTCAGCAAAGAAGATGATCTCAGCTGGGTTGGCCTTAAAGACGATTTGATGCCCAGAAGCCACTCCCTCTGACTTAGATGCGCAGATGGTGCATCTGTCTTGGAGAAGGGCGGAGAGGTGCTGCTTTCTCCTCCAGCCTGCCTGTGGTGCCAGATCCAAGGACTGGATGGATCCTGAAGTTGGAACAGCCCCTGGCAGCCAGTGAGACTGTGGGGCACATAAACCACAGGCATTTATCACGAGCACTAAAATCACTTTAAATAAAGCCGTGTGTTAATCTTGCTGTGCTGCTGTGGGTTTAGGCTCCACCTGTGTGGCCTTTCTTTGGGGCTTGTTCTCTTCTTGCTAGATGTTGCCTCCCTTTTTCCCCATGGAAAGGCTTCAATCTTGCATCCGTGGAGGCTGTTCATAAGGGTTTGTAGTCAGACAAAACTGGGGGCAGATAACTCAAAGCACAACTTAGAGACCAACTAACTTGGGATCCCTAGTGTCCAAGTAACAGAGACTTCTATGTAGAGTCTGAAACTTTTGCAGTATTTACCTGGTTATTATTCTCAGAGTGTATACTTAAACTGGTAGAGTTGGGTTGAGCATTGGGAAAATGTGACATCAACAAAGGTGTGGCCTTCAGCGAAGTTGTGTAGTAAATATTATTAGTAAATATAATATTTACTACACATGCATGTGTACACACATGAATTATGTGGACATTATCTTAGTTGTTTTGTCTCCATTTGGTCTAAGCAGATTCAAGTGGAAGGAAGGCACAAATACAACAGCTTCACCTTTGTTTCACTTAGAGGCTTCCAACCGTATCTGTAATGTAATGAAGTATAACAGGATTTTATCATAAATCCAAGCCCCTAGGTGATGAGTAGGCATGTGGGAATTCAGTTTTAATCATAGGTAGATAGTAAAGGGGTGTGGGGAAAGGAAATGGGGGTTTCATCTCCCATCACTTAGTTGGGTTATTTCAACATCACAGAGCTAATTTGGGCCTAGGAAACAAGTGTTACAGTAGTACTGCTATCGTTGGCTTGGTCAGTGGCACAACACAACCTTATCAAGGAAGGTATTTCCTTGCTCTACCACCATCTATTGAGGGTAGCAGCAGGGAGGCGTGTGTGAGCTATATATATCACAGGGATAAGAACAAAAGAAGGAATGTGTTGGATCAGATGAAAAGCCTCCCTAGTGCAGCATTCTCTTCCCACAGTAGCCAACCAGAGATGCCTCTGGGAAGCCCACCAGCAGGACATGAGTGCAACAACACCCTCCCACTCGTACTTCCCAGCAACTGCTGTTCAGAAGCATACTTCCTCTGATACTGGAGGTAATTCATATCCATCTATACCGCCAAGAGAGTTTAGCCTATTGGGTGGAATAGAAATGTAATAAATACATGAATCATGACTAGTAGCCATTGTCCTCCATAATTTGGCTAATCCGCTTTTAAAGCTGTCTAAACTGGTGGCCGTCATACCATTTAGAGGTAGCAAATTCCATAGTATCTGGTAATACTCAATTCTGCATTGTAATAATTGAGGGCTCTTGCACTGACACACTTTAGAAAGCAGACAGAATTGCTTGTATATATCCCTGATTGTCCCTTCATGGATCACTGCCTTGTTGTGGCGAAGGGGCTTGCGTAACTCAGTGAAGCCATAAGCTATGCCGTGCAGGGCCACCCAAGACGGACAGGTCATGGCAGAGAGTTCTGACAAAATGTGGTCCACTGGAGAAGGAAATGGCAACCCACTCCAGTATTCTTGCCAAGAAAACCCCATGGAACATATCACAAGGCTAAAAGAGATGACGCCAGAAGATGAGCCCCTCAGGTCGGAAGGTGTCCTATATACTACTGGGGAAGAGCAGAAGGTATTTCCAAGTAGCGCCAGAAAGAGTGAAGCGGCTGGGCCAAACCCGAAAGGACACTCAGCTGTGGATGTGTCTGGTGGTGAAAAGAAAATCCGATGCTGTAAAGAACAATATTGTTTAGGAACCTGGAATGTAAGATCAATGAATCAAGGTAAGCTGGAGGTGGTCAAACATGAGATGGCAGGACTGAACATCGACATCTTGGGAATCAGTGAACTAAAATGGACAGGCATGGGCGAATTTAATTCAGGTGACCATCATATCTACTACTGTGGGCAAGAATCCCTTAGAAGAAATGGAGTAGCACTCATAGTCAACAAAAGGGTGGGAAAAGCAGTACTCGGGTACAATCTCAAAAACGATAGAATGATCTCAGTACGAATCCAAGGCAAACCATTCAACATCACAGTAATTCAAGTCTATGCCCCAACCACTGAGGCCGAAGAAGCTGAGGTTGATCGGTTCTATGAAGACCTACAACACCTTCTGGAACTAACACCAAAACAAGATGTCCTCTTCATCATAGGGGATTGGAATGCTAAAGTAGGAGGTCAAGAAATCACCGGGATAACAGGCAGGCATGGCCTTGGTGTACAAAATGAAGCAGGACAAAGGCTAATAGAGTTTTACCAAGACAACACGCTGATCATAGCAAACACTCTTTTCCAACAGCACAAGAGGCGACTCTACACATGGACATCACCAAATGGTCAATACAGAAATCAAATTGATTATGTCCTTTGCAGCCAAAGATGGAGAAGCTCTATACAGTCAGTAAAAACAAGACCTGGAGCTGACTGTGGCTCAGATCATGAGCTTCTTGTTGCAAAATTTCGGCTTAAGTTGAAGAACATAAGGAAAACCACTAAACCATTCAGGTATGACCTAAATCATATCCCTTATGAATATACAGTGGAGGTGAGGAATAGATTTCAGGGATTAGACCGGATAGACAGAGTGCCTGAGGAACTATGGACGGAGGTCCATAACACTGTTCAGGAGGCAGCAACGAAATCCATCCCAAAGAAAAAGAAATGCAAGAAAGCCAAGTGGCTGTCTGATGAGGCTTTACAAGTAGCTGAGGAAAGAAGGGAAGCGAAAAGCAAGGGAGAAAGGGGAAGATATATCCAACTGAATGCAGAGTTCCAGAGAATAGCAAGGAGAGACAAGAAGGCCTTCTTAAATGAACAATGCAAAGAAATCGAGGAAAACAACAGAATGGGAAAGACTAGAGATCTCTTCAAGAAAATCGGAGATCTCAAGGGAACGTTTTGTGCAAAGACGGGCATGATAAAGGACAATGAAGGCAGGGACCTAACAGAAGCAGATGAGTTTAAGAAGAGGTGGAAAGAATACACAGAATACAGGAAAGATCTTAATGTCCCTGATAGCCATGATAGTGTGGTCACTGAACTTGAGCCGGACATCCTCGAGAGTGAAGTCAAGTGGGCCTTAGGAAGCATTACTAACAACAAAGCTAGTGGAGATGACAGTATTCCAGCTGAGCTATTTAAAATCCTAAAAGATGATGCTGTTAAAGTGCTGCATTCAATATGCCAACAAATTTGGAACACTCAACAATGGCCGCAAGACTGGAAAAGGTCAGTTTACATTCCAATTCCAAAGAAGGGCAATGCCAAAGTGTTCAAACTACCGCACAATTGCGCTCATTTCACATGCCAGCAAGGTGATGCTCAAAATCCTACAAGCTAGGCTTCAGCAGTATGCGAACCGAGAACTACTGGAAGTACAAGCTGGGTTTCGAAGAGGCAGAGGAACTAGAGATCAAATCGCCAACATTCGCTGGATCATGGAGAAAGCAAGAGAATTCCAGAAAAACGTCTATTTCTGCTTCATTGACTACGCTAAAGCCTTTGATTGTGTGGATCACAACAAACTGTGGCAAATTCTTAAAGTGATGGGAGTACCAGATCACCTTACCTGTCTCCTGAGAAACCTGTACGAGGGTCAAGAAGCAACAGTAAGAACCAGATATGGAACAACCGAGTGGTTCAAAATTGGGAAAGGAGTACGACAAGGCTGCATATTGTCACCCTGCTTATTTAACTTATATGCAGAGTACATCATGAGAAACGCCGGGTTGGATGAATCAGAGGTCGGAATTAAGATTGCTGGGAGAATTATCAACAACCTCCGATATGCAGACGATACCACCCTAATGGCAGAAAGCGAAGAGGATCTAAAGAGCCTCTTGTTGAGGGTGAAAGAGGAGAGTGCAAAAGCTGGTTTGAAACTCAACATTAAAAAAATGAAGATCATGGCATCTGGCCCCATCACTTCCTGGCATATAGAAGGGGAAGAAATGGAAGCAGTGACAGATTTTACTTTCTTGGGCTCCAAGATCACCGCAGACGGTGACTGTAGCCATGAAATTAAAAGACGCTTGCTCCTTGGGAGGAAAGCTATGGCACACCTAGACAGCATAGTAAGAAGCAGAGACATCACCCTGCCGACAAAGGTCCGTCTAATCAAAGCTATGGTTTTCCCAGTAGCAATGTATGGCTGTGAGAGCTGGACTATAAGGAAGGCTGAGCGCCAAAGAATTGATGCTTTCGAACTGTGGTGCTGGAGAAGACTCTTACGAGTCCCCTGGACTGCAAGGTCGTCAAATCAGTCCATCCTAAAGGAAATCAAACCTGAGTGCTCATTGGAAGGACAGATAATGAAGCTGAAGCTCAAATATTTTGGCCACCTAATGTGAAGAGAAAACTCTCTGGAAAAGACCCTGATGCTGGGAAAGACTGAAGGCAAAAGGAGAAGAGGACGGCAGAGGATGAGATGGCTAGATAGCATCACCAATGCAATGAATATGAACTTGAGCACACTCCGGGAGACAGCGCAGGACAGGAAGGCCTGGCGTGCTATGGTCCATGGGATCACGAAGAGTCGGACACGACTGAACAACAACAAATCCCTGATTGAGACCTAGATGCTGTATACTTTCTTCATCCCAGTTTTTTTGTCTTTCTCTTCAAAAATCCTTTGGGGATTGAAGCATCTGTAGCTGAGACGGAAAGGGCAACATGTAGCTCCTACTATAATGGGCAACTTTCCACTTGTTTTAAAACAAATACGAATTGCTAGAGCTAGGAGATGAGGGGAAAGCATGGAAACATGAAACCATATGATAAGAACCACCACCAGGTGTGACTAGCTGTATACCGTCTTTTGCATTGATGGAACAGAACACTGGAATGGTGAGTGAGGGCTGTGAGGTTGGGAAGAGGGATGCTGTTAACGTGTGCTGCTTTAGAGGATGCTTGTTAGCTCTTACTTTGCCCTCGCTGCTAGTGGGGAGGAGCTGTGGCTCAGTGGTAGAGCCCCTGCTTTGCATGCAGGAGGCCCCAGGTTTGATTCCTGGCATCTCCTGAGTTGTTGTTCAGTCGTTAAGTCGTGTCCGACTCTTCGTGACCCCGTGGACCATAGCACGCCAGGCCTTCCTGTCCTCCACTCTCTCCCAGAGTGTGCTCAAGTTCATATTCATTGCATCGGTGATGCTATCTAGCCATCTCATCCTCTGCCATCCCCTTCTCCTTTTGCCTTCAATCTTTCCCAGCATCAGTGACTTTTCCAGTGACTTTTCTCTTCGCATTAGGTGGCCAAAATATTTGAGCTTCAAATGAGCAGTCAGGGTTGATTTCCTTTAGGATGGACTGATTTGACCTCCTTGCAGTCCAGGGGACTCGTAAGAGTCTTCTCCAGCACCACAGTTTGAAAGCATCGATTCTTGGGCGCTCAGCCTTCCTTATAGTCCAGCTCTCACAGCCATATGTTACTACTGGGAAAACCATAGCTTTGATTAGACTGACCTTTGTTGGCAAGGTGATGTCTCTGCTTCTTACTATGCTGTCTAGGTTTGTTTATTTATTTATTAAATTTATTTCTTTATTAAATTTATTAATCGCCCATCTGGCTGGTCACCCAGCCACTCTGGGCGATGTACAACATATAATAAAACAGTTTAAAACAGTAAAATTCTACAATAAAAACATTTTCTAAAATACCCTAACCCACCCCAAATGCCTGCCTGAACAACCACGTTTTTAATGCACGGCGGAAGCTCATTAAAGAGGGGGCATGAGGGAGTTCCACAGAGTGGGGACCACCACAGAAAAGGCCCTCTCCCTTGTCCCCACCGGTCTAGCTGTTGTGGCTGATGGGACAGAGAGAAGGCCATCCGAGGCTGATCTTGTTAAGCGGCCTGTCTGGTGTTGCTGGAGGCACTCCTTAAGATAGGCTGGGCCAGAACCATATAGGATTTTAAAGGTCAAAACCAACACCCTGAATTTGGCCCGGAAAACAACTGGTAACCAGTGCAACTCCTTCAGCACTGGAGTGATGTGATCTCGCCAGCAGCTGCCTTTAATCAGGCGAGCTGCTGTGTTCTGTACCAGCTGCAGCTTCCAAACCATCTTCAAGGGTAACCCCACGTAGAGCACATTACAGTAGTCTAAACAAGAGGAGACCAGGGCATGTACTACCGATGGGAGCAGATGGTCTGGAAGGAAGGGGCGCAGCCGCCATATCAGATGGAGTTGATACAGCGCTGTCTGGCTCACAGCTGACACCTGAGCCTCCATGGACAGCTGGGAGTCCAAAATGACCCCCAGGCTGCGGACCTGGTCTTTCAAGGGTAACCGTACCCCATTCAACACCAGGTCAGTATCCCCCAGCCTCCTCTTGTCTCCCACCAAAAGTACCTCAGTCTTGTCAGGGTTCAGCTTCAGCTTATTCTTCCCCATCCAGCCACTCACCGTCTCCAGACATTTGGACAGGGATTCTACGGCCAACCTTGGTGAAGATTTGAATGAGAGGTAGAGCTGCGTGTCATCCACATATTGATGACACCGCACCCCAAACCTCCTGATGATAGCCCCCAGCGGCTTCACATAGATGTTAAATAGCATCGGGGAGAGGATGGAACCCTGTGGCACCCCACAAGTGAGTGGCCACAGGTCCAAAACCTCCTCTCCCAGTGCTACCTCTGGTACCTGCCGGAGAGGAAGGACTGGAACCACCATAATACGGTGTCTCCAATGCCCAACCCCTCCAGGCGGTCCAGGAGGATACTATGGTCAACGGTATCAAAAGCCGCTGAGAGGTCGAGAACAAGGAAGGAGCATTCACCCCTATCCAGAGCCCTCCTCATATCATCCACCAAGGCGACCAAGGCCGTTTCTGTCCCATGCCCAGGCCTGAAGCCCGACTGAAATGGATCTAGATAATCAGTTTCTTCCAAGTGTGCCTTCAACTGCATTGCCACCACCCGCTCAATCACCTTGCCCAAAAATGGCAGATTTGAGACTGGGCGAAAGTTGTTCAGAACTTGGGGATCCAAGGAGGGCTTCTTTAACAGCGGTCTTATCACTGCCTCCTTGACAGCTGATGGCATCACTCCCTCCTCAAGGGAGGCGTTCACTACCGCCTTGATCCCCTCACCCAGTCTCTCTCTGCAGCCTATAATGAGCCAAGATGGGCAAGGATCAAGTAAGCAGGTGGTCGGCCTTACAGATGAAAGCACCTTGTCCACTTCATCAGAAGGAAGAAGCTGGAACCGATCCCACAAAACCGGTGTCCCACAGACCGCCTCCTGCTCACTAACTGTATCCACAGCGCACGGAATAACACTCCTAATCCGATCAATTTTATCTGCAAAGTGCCTTGCCAAGGCCTCACAGGAGGCCTTAGAATGCTCCAGCAGTTCCGGAGCCACTGGACTGACCAGGCTCCGGACCACTTGGAACAGCCTCCTGAGACAGCACTCTGCAGATGCGAGAGAGGCAGCATAATATTCCTTTTTTGCTGCCCTCACTGCCACATGATAGGCTGAAGATACAGCTCTAGCCCGTGTCTGATCATCTTTGGAGCGAGATTTCCGCCACCAGCGCTCTAGCCGTCTCACCTCCTGTTTCAGAGCTCGTAACTGCGGATTGAACCATGGTGTGCAGGCCGAGCCATGTTCAGGGGGAGAGGGCGTTTTGGAGCCACCCGATCTAATGCCCCAGTGATTGCGGCATTCCAGCCACCCACCAGGGTCTCGACCGAGTGGCCGTTGGCATGCCCCAGAGAATCCCCAAGCACGTTCAGGAATCCATTCAGATCCATAAGACGCCTGGGGCGGACCATTTTAATGGGTCCTCCACCCCTGTGGAGGGGTTGTGGAACCGAGAAGTCTAACGTCACCAGATAGGGATCTGACCATGACAAGGGGGTGGTGGATATACCCCCGACTTCCAGATCACTCCCCACTTCTCCAGAAACAAACACAAGGTCTAGTGCATGACCGGCTACATGGGTGGGCCCAGTTAGAATATGGTGCAGCTCCCAGGAAACCATGGTCTCCATGAAGTCTTGAGGTGCTTCTGTGAGGATGGCCTCCGAATGTACGTTGAAGTCCCCCAACACCAATAAATTAGGGGATGTACATGCACATCAGGGGCCACCTCAAGCACCTCGGCCAGGGAGTCAGTCATGCAGTGGGGTGGACGGTACACGAGCAGAATCCCCAGACTGCCCTTTGGGCCCAACCTCCAGTACATGCACTCATCAACCTTGGTCTCCTGGAGAGGGGTCTGGTGAAGACCAAGGACTCCCGGTAGATAACAGCCACTCCCCCTCCCCGATCCCCAGCCCTCGGCTGCTGTGCATATGAAAACCTAGCTCGACACATGGCCGCAAGAGTTGGAGCAGCAGCCTTGGCCAGCCAGGTCTGCACCTTTGTCCAGGATCATGTCATGGATAAGGGAGATTTCTGGGTAACAGACCTGGCATTGCAGAGCAGCAAACAAAGGCCAGAAGATGGAGTCACGCCTCCCCCAGCCATCCTTTGGCTCTGGACAGGCCCAGAGCAGGGGACAGATACTACACATCTCTCCCTTGTTCCCCTTACCTGGCATGGCCTGCCCCTAGCACTCCACCAGCGCATGCCGCCCAGCCTCTGTATGTTCTGGCCCCCAACGCTCCTTCCACTGCCTCCATCAGGTGGACACATGCCCCCTCACTCCCACCTATCAGGCAGGCTACCCACCCCTAAAAACACAACAGAATCCCCCAGAAATTAAAAACAACAACAACAACTAAACTAAACTAAAAAATCCTCTTAAAAATAATGGCAGGCAGAAGTCTGCGGGGAAGGCCTGGTGGTGGTGGCGGCAGTGGTGGTGGTGGTGGTGGTGGTGGTGGCGGCGGCGGCAGCAGGCCCAGCAGCAGCAGGCACGCCTCTTCCCCAGTGGTGGTGGCTTCTCCTGCAGGCCCTGGCTCTCCCAGGCCACCTCAGCCAGCCAGCTTATGTAGCCCCCTCAGGGAGGGGCAGGTGGAAGCAGCACAGCTGGCTCAGTACCTGGGGGCCTGGTCCTGCAGGGACTGGCAGTCTACCAGGCAGAAGTCCATGGGGAAGGCCTGGTGTTGTTGTTGTTGTTGGTGGTGGTGGTGGTGGTGGCAGCAGCAGCAGGCCCAGCAGCAGCAAGCACACCTCTTCCCCGGTGGTGGTGGCTTCTCCTGCAGGCCCTGGCTCTCCAGGGCCAGGGCCTGCAGGAGAAGCCGTGGAAAGCTTCTCCTATGGAAAGTTTGCCATAGCTTTCCTCCCAAGGAGCAAGCGTCTTTTAATTTCATGGCTACAGTCGCCATCTGCAGTGATCTTGGAGCCCAAGAAAGTAAAATCTGTCACTGCTTCCATTTCTTCCCCTTCTATATGCCAGGAAGTGATGGGGCCAGATGCCATGATCTTAGTTTTCTTAATGTTGAGTTTCAAACCAGCTTTTGCACTCTCCTCTTTCACCCTCAACAAGAGGCTCTTTAGATCCTCTTCGCTTTCTGCCATTAGGGTGGTATCGTCTGCGTATCGGAGGTTGTTGATAATTCTCCCAGCAATCTTAATTCCGCCCTGTGATTCATCCAACCCGGCATTTCTCATGATGTACTCTGCATATAAGTTAAATAAGCAGGGCGACAATATGCAGCCTTGTCGTACTCCCTTCCCAATGTTGAACCAATCGGTTGTTCCATGTCCGGTTCTTACTGTTGCTTCTTGACCCTCGCACAGGTTTCTCAGGAGACAGGTAAGGTGGTCTGTACTCCCAGCTGTGCAAAACTCCCGCCTGAAATCCTGGAGATCCGCTGTCAGCATCAACAATACTGGGCAAGATGGACCAAGGGTCTGATGCGTTTGAGGTAACAAATGTGTCTCTGAGCACCTGAAAAGTAAAATTCCCTGAATATAAGGGGCCGCAATAAGGCTTTCACCACGCAGAAAGAAGCAAGCCTGCCCAACCACGTTTAGCCAGGAGCTGTGTCTTTATGTAGCCGCGTCAGGAGGGTTGGCATGTTAAGACACGACTCTCCCCGTCCCGAGTGTCGCCGATGGAGTATTCTCGAGCAAGTTTAAACCCGGAACTATAAGTCATAGGGTCCGGATGTCAAGCCGAGCCGTTTCCTAGTGACACAATATGTCGTTCACTCTCTCAGAAAGGGAGGGAAAGGAGGGCTACGGCGCCTGCGCGCTACGAGCGTGTACTATTGAAACGGGTTAACGCATGCGCAGTACATGGCCGAGGGGTGGGGCAATTATGGCTCATCGACTGGCGGCCGCGGCTTTCGGGCCTCCTTTGGCCGCCTTGTGGAGGGGCCGTTGCCCCGGGTTCCGGGAACTGGCCCTGAACCGGCAGGTGAGGAAATGGCAGAGACTGCTTCATGTACGGTACTGTCGTAAATGCAACAGCAGGGCTGCGTATAGCCCCCCCCCTCATAAAGGCCTAGAGTTGGGAAAGGCGGCCGGTGCCTCCATGATAAGCCGTATTCGGTGGGCGTGGCCCGAACGAGGCTCCCTCTGGGCTTGGGCGGAGCGAAGGCCTAGGCCCCTCCCGCTGGGGCCCGGGCGCGGCGCGAGGAGGGGATCTGACCAATCAGCAGGCGCTTGATTGCATGCAGTTACGTTTGATGTGGGGATGGGCGGGGGCCGCTCGCCCCCCCGGGCAACGCTGGGGCCGCGGCGCTGGGCCGCGCCTGCTGCGCCACCCGAGGCGCCCCGCGGCTTGGCCGCCGCGCCGCGCGCGATGCGGGGCTGATCGCGGCAGGCCACGTGGGAGGACTGCCGCGGGCCGCTCAGCCTCGCCCCCGGCCCGGCCCCGAGCGGGGCGGTGTGCGCCAGTCGCCGCCTCCCCTCCGGGCGCAGAAAGCGTTTGCAGGGCGACGTCTGGAGTGCTTTAAACCATTTTCTCCCGCTCGGGAAGGCCTGGGCGCGAAGGAGCACGTTCTGCGCGGGCGCATCTGCAGCGTCCCGTTGATCACGAAAGCTGCGAGTGCTGCCTCCGGAACGAGGGCTCGCCTGCCCGCGTCGCAGCATGCCACCTGGGGTACTTCCAGGCCGAGGGCGCCCGGCGCTAACAATCCAAAGGGATTTTTATTTATTTCATTATTGCATTTATGTCCCGCCTTTTTTCCTCTTGCAAGGAACCCAAGGCGGCTTACGTTCTCCTCCTCCTCCATTTTATCTTCACAACAACAACCCTGTGAAGTAGGTTGGGCTGAGAGTGTGTGACTGGCCCAAAGTCACCCAGGGAGCTTCCATGGCTGAGTGGGGACCAGAACCTGGATCTCCCAGCTCCCAATCCAACACTCTTGCCACTACACCACCCTGGCTCTCTATTTTGCAGCTATTCCCGTCTTTTTCTCCTTAATGCATTTTCTATGGGAAGAAAAAATGATGGAAGAAGCAGTGGGAAAACATGGGAGGGTTATGAGTGGAAGGCGGCGGCAGCATCTGGACTCCGTAAAATTACGTGAATGGGGCAATTGCACTATAAGAGCCTCATCTGGAAACACCCATGCAAAGGATGAACTCCACATGACGCAGGTCACCCCAGCCCAGTGGGTTTTATTAAGAACATAAGAGCCCTGCTGGATCAGACCAGGGTCCATCTAGTCCAGCATTCTGTGCACACAAAGGCCAACCAGCTGTCGACGAGGAACCCACAAGCAGGACACAAGTGCAATAGCATCCTCCCACCCATGTTCCCCAGCAGCTGGTGCACATAGGTTCACTGCCTCTGGTACTGCAGGTAGCACATAGCCATCAGGAATAATAGCCATGGATAGCCTTTTCCTCCAGGAATTTGTCCAACCCCCTTTTAAAGCCATCCAAGTTGGTGGCCATCACTGCATCCTGTGGTAGCAAATTCCATAGTTAACTATACGCTGTGTGAAAAGGACCTTCCTTTTATCTGTTCTGAATCTCCCACCAACCAGCTTCACAGGATGACCCCAGGTTCTAGTATTTTCAGAGAGGGAGAAAAGTGTCTCCCTATCCACATTCTCCACACCATGCATAATGTTGTACACCTCTGTAATGTCTCCCCTTACTCTCCTTTTTTCCAAGCTAAACAATCCCAGCTGTTGTTATCTTCTGTCATAGGGGAGGTGCTCCAGGCCCTTAAGCCCCTATTGGCTTATGTACATCCAGTTATGGGCCATTCCTAGCCCAGAGGTTCAGAGCAGCGTACATTTCCAGTGCCTTCTGCTTCCCCGCAATTAATCCCTGACCACCTCCCTCTCTTAACCTATTTTTCATTTCATTTATTACATTTCTATTCTGCCCAATAGCCAAAGCTCTCTGGGTGGTTTACAAAGATTAAAAATGTAAAAAATAAAATATACATAATGTGTAAAAACTGTTTGCATAGAAACATATAAACAGACAGCACACACACATGCATATATATAAGCTATTTTAAACAATCCAAAATAAGAAAATCCAGGACTTTATTAAAACCTCATTATATACTGTCAAATGCCTGAGAGAAGAAGAAAGTCTTAACCTGGCACCAGAACAGCTACCAATGTTTTGGTATCTCTCTGGGGGAGGTAATTCCATAATTGGGGGGCCACCACCAAGAAGCCACCCCGCCTTGTTGCCACCTGAGCCTCCCTTGGAGGAGGCACCTGGAGGAGGGCCTTAGATGATGAATGTAGTAAATGAGTAGGTTCATGCTGGGAGAGGTGCTCCATCATTTTTATTTCATTTTATTATATTTATATCCCACCTTTTTCTCCAAGGAACCCTTGGTAGCATATATGGATCTCTCTCCGTGCTCCCTTCTGTCCTCACAACAACCCTGTGAGGTAGGCTAGGCTGAGTGTGTGTGACTGATCCAAGGTCACCCTGTGAACTGAACTGGGATTTGATCCTGGGTCTCCTTGATCCTAAACCCAGACCTCTAACCACTACACCAAGCTGCCACTCTCTTAGGTTACATTTTCTTAGAACAGAGATTCAGGACTCATGGTAGCCTTATTGGAGATCAGGAGTTTAAGAGTGGGAAGTGGGAACCACCGCATTGCTTTCCTGCCCAAGGCTCTGGATGTTGCATAGCTGCATGGCAGATCAGTAAGTGCAGCTTTTCCCACAGTGACATGGAGGTTTCGGTGAGGAAAACAGTTTCTGCTCCTCCCAAGAATCGGAGCATTTTGCCTGTGTGAACAGGAACTTCAGGGACTTTCCTGTTAGACATCTAACATGGTCCCAGCAGGCGTATCCTCTTGGCCAGCTGTCTCCAACCTGGCGCCCTCGAGATGTGTTGGACTACAACCCCCAGCATCCCCAGCCAGTGTATGCTGGCTGAGGGATGCTGGGGGTTGTAGTCCAGTACATCTGGAAGGCACCAGGTCAGGGAAGGATGCCCTTGGCCAAGCACCTCTAATTGACTGCATACGTTACGCTGTTTATTTTAACGTGCTGAGGTAGGTCAGTATTGGTCCCATTTTACAGGTGGCTAAAACAGTGGCTTGCCCAAGGCTGCACAACAAATCAGCAGCAGAGGAGAGAATTAAACTCCCATCTCCAGTGCTCAGCAATTGCCTGTTCATTAAATGTGAAGTGAGTTTTAGGCCGCCTTTAAGAGTAGAACAGAGCATAACTCTAGCTGGGGCACCGCATTGGCTCCCATTCTTAGTTTTCAGCTGTTAGTTGTAGAACTCCTGATTCAGAAAATATTTTGCTGCAGCTCCCTTCTGAGTACATGCTGTGAGGCCTTTATGGCCACTGGGTTGCTCATCTGTACTTCTTAACTTTGTTCAGGGGAAAGGGGGAGGGAACCTTGCTGTCGCTCGGGAGACCAATGCTGCCCTTTGCTCATTCTAGTGGTTTAAGAGGGTCCATCCAGGCCGCATCACATCCTTCCATCACTGGATGTGCTCCAAGCCACCTGAAGGTATGTCTTTCCGGGGGAGTGGGGGTGCTTTTGGCTGCAGGAGTGCTGGGAGGATGAATGTCGTGGAGGTTCTAGCTTGGTTGTTGAGCACATGCTTTGCCTGTAGAACAGGGCTGTTGGATTTCCGACCTGTGGACCAAATCCAGCCTGTGGGGTTCCCCAAATGGCCACGCCCCCTTCCCCCCACTGCTGACCGTCTGGTGGTCTCCTGGCTTTTGCACATTTTCCCCTGGTCTAAAAGGTTGACATGCCTCTCCTCGGCTTAGTGACTGGCAGGAAGAGCTCAAAGCCACAATAGGCCATTACTTTTAGCATTTTGGATATGTTGGCCCCACCCCTTTGCCTTTGGCCCCGCCTACCCCTGGAATGCTGCCCTGAGAACTTCCCTGATACTGAATTCTTCCCCTGGGCTGAAAGAGATCCCACCCCCCACTGCAGGAGGTCCTTTGTTCCAGCTCTGGTCCCTTCCTTGATAAGTGTGCCAGGTGGCAAGGCTAGATGTGACCTTGAGGCCTGCCGCCAACTGTGGTTGACAGGACCAGGCAGGGTCACAGGATCATCTCTTCTGGCCAGTGGATAGTTGCTGACTAGCCCGCCTGCCCTTCGGGCTGAAGTGTCAGGTGTGGGCACGGGACATAGGTTCTGGGCATTTCTGCTCTTGGGCCACTAGAGCCAATGTGGCTCGACGGTGATGAGCCACTTGTCCCCCAGTATGTCTCCTCTCCAGGCTGGGCAGAGTCTGGGAACACCCAAGAAGAAAAGACAACCACCCAAGCTGTGAACAATAAGATCTCTTCTCGTCCCATAGGTCTTGAAAAGACAGACGAAAAGAGCCAGCATCCAGCAAACAGTGCTCCTGATGATCAAAGTAACCCTCCTCTCCTTCCCTCTCGCTCCTCCTCATTTACTTCTCTGATGATATTGAATGCCTGGTGTTCCAGGAATTGCCACATCTCTCATTTCTCTCCCTATCCTGTTCTGCCACCCCTCGTTTTCTACCTGCAGCCATATGTCTGATATTCAAACAGCAGGTGACAGGTGTCGCCTTTCAAATGCCTTTGGATAGTCTTAATTTTTTCTCTTCCCTAGAACCTCGTGGTTCCACAGGTCTCAGTCACCTGAAAAATGCAGGGGGCAGCAGTGGTGGAGGAGGCAAGAGAGGAAGGAAGGAGGAGGATTCGGGGTGGTGGAGTCGCATACAGAAGGTTTGTATCCGTCCTGTTAACTGCCTGGAACTGTGAGGATCGGGGGACTAAAACAGAAATGTAAAATGACCCAACAGTGACTATAACCATTCCCTACTTGCCACCAGGGAGAGTTCCCATGGGATAATAAGGACTTCCGGTACCTGGTGATCATGGGAGCCGGCGTTGTCTCAGGATTCCTGTACTTCTACTGGCGAGATCCAGGCAGAGAGATCAGCTGGAAACAATTTGTGCAATACTACCTGGCCAGAGGACTGGTGAGGCAAAGGGTTGTATCCTCATGCACACACTTTACTCGGGCCTGATTCTTACCGGTCTGCTGCAGTGGCCTTAGCAGCAAGTGTGGCCACCTGAAGGAGGAGGCGGGAGCAGGGAGAGTGACTAGGGGGTGACTTCTGCCATTAAGCAGGCGTTGCATGTGCTCACAACCTCTTTTGTGACCCTCCAGCAAGAAAAAGCAAGGAGTCCTGTGGCACCTTAAAGACCTTAATGTGTATTCTGGCAGAAGCTTTTTTGGACAATAGCCCATTTCGTCAGATGTGTGGGGTGTTATGGAGAGCTTCAGGTGTATGTACAGCATATATGGTGCTGGGGGTGGGGAACTGTGAACAGTGAGGTCCGAAAGAAATGCAGTGCAAAAAGCGACAATCACAATTCACAGTGCAGTTGTTGCTGATAACACAAACATCCTGGCACTAGGTAACCCAATTAACACATGCAGTGTGATAAAAATCCTTTATCCCTTTTCAAGCCTCTAGTGATGGAATTGAATCTGTTGATGAACTCCAACTCTGCCATCTCTCCCTCTCATCTCCCTTTGAATGCTGACTCTAAGGTCAATGACAGAGTGTCCAGGGAGGCTGAAGCATTTCACCACTGGTTTATAGTCCATAAAAGCTGCTGCGACAATAAATTTGTTGGTCACAAGACTCGAGCAAGGAAATCATTATTTTTGCTGCAACAGAGTAACATATCTGCCCCCTGAAAATTGCACCAAGGAAGTCAGTCTCTCTCTCTCTCTCTCTCTCTCTCTCTCTCCCCCCTCCTCCTCCTCCTTTCCCCCCATTCACTTTCTCTCTTCAGGTGGAGCGACTGGAAGTGGTGAACAAAGACTTTGTGCGGGTGTTCCCAGTCCCTGGCACTACCTCGGAAGTAAGGAATTATTGGGGAGGGGGAGCTGAGGGGGAGGGAGGGAGGAAGGCCGTGCAGTCCTGGCTGCCACAGTTGGTCCTTTGAAAGAAAAGCCATGTGCCAGAGCAGTCTGGTAGTGAGGGAGTGGGGTCCGCAGTTATCCCCTCCACCCCTGAACAAGAGGAGGGTCTGCAAAGACTGCAGGGGCCTGCATGTGCATGAAGTCCATCATTCATCATCTCTCATTGGTTGCTGCAGAGGTACGTCTGGTTCAGCATTGGCAGTGTGGATACATTTGAACAAAATCTGGAGACCGCTCAACTGGAGCTGGGGATCGACACCGCGCACCATGTTTCTGTGGTCTACAGCACGGAGAGTGATGGGTGAGTGCAGGGCCGGCGTCAAGGGTAGGCATGGCGGGGCACCTGCCAAGGCCCCACACCCTAGCAGAGGCTAGCTGGCGAGAGCCCCCGGGACTTGCTCCCCCTCTTCACCATTCCAGCTGCTCGTCCAACTGCCTCTCGCTCTGGCCCAGACAGTGGCGGTTGTGAGAAGGAGGAGCAGCAGATGTCACAACCTCCTTGTTCTCCGCCTGTCAAGCAAGTGGCAGCAATGATGAGAAAGAGGAGGAGGAGCAATAGAAGCTGGAGACAATGGCAGTGAGAAGGAAGACTATCTGAGGGAGGGGGCCCATGGAGAGTGTCTTGCCCCAGAGCCCTCAGAAACCTGGAGCTGGGACTGGGCGAGTCCCAGAGCAGGTCAGAAGCAGCAGCACTGAAGCCGCTCTCCCGGTGTCCCCCACCGCAGCTCATGAGACACCTGACCGTCTCCCCTTGCAGCTCTTTCCTCCTGAGTATGGTGCCCACCCTGCTGCTGCTTGGCTTCCTGCTGCTTGCTGTGAGACGTGGACCCATGGGCAGTGGGCGTGGCGGACGGGGAGGAGGGATCTTCAGCGTGGCAGAGACGACAGCCAAGATCCTGAAGGGCAACATAGGGGTGCAGTTCAAGGACGTGGCTGGCTGTGAGGAGGCCAAGCTGGAGATCATGGAGTTCGTGAACTTCCTGAAGAATCCCAAGCAGTACCAAGAACTCGGGGCCAAGATTCCGAAGGTACATGCACCTGACTTGTAGTCAAGGCACTGGGTGGAGCAGGCAAGACTGAGTGGTGAGATCTGGGCTTTTGGAGGAGAGGTGAGGGTGGCAGCTGAAGCTGTGCTCGATAGCTGGTCAAGCAGGAGCACCCGTCAGGCCCATCAGAGCAGTGCTGGTTTGAGCGGGTGGGGGGCTGCAAGTGAAGCAGTCTATACTGAGGGAGATGAGAGGGGGAAGCAGGGCCCACCCACCAGCCCTGCTCAAGACCACCTCCATGAAGGCTTCCCTGCCCACCACTGTCACCGCCAGCTCCACTGAAAGGCTTGATTTTTTCATCTTCCCTCCCCACCCCTTTTTCCTTGTGTGTTGTGTCTTTTTACATTGTAGGCCTCCAGCCAGGGACTGTCTTGCTCCAAGCAAGAGTGCCTTGCTCTTGTAAGCCGCTCTGGGTGCCTTTTTGGCTGAGGAGTGGGATAAAAATACTTCAAGTAAATAAATGAAATCCTCCCAGAATGAGAGACCTCTGCATGCCAGCAATGTTTTAGACCAGGATGGCTAGAATTCCAGGCTTTGGGGAGCACCTGAAGCATGTTGGTTGGCCAGTTCAGAGAAGGGCTTGCTGTCGTAGGACTGCCTGGGGCCCTTTTGCTGCTGTACTGTCCCCCATGTAGGGATGTGACTGTCTCTTGCAGGGAGCAATGCTCACCGGCCCTCCAGGCACAGGCAAAACCCTCTTGGCCAAAGCTACTGCAGGAGAAGCCAATGTCCCCTTCATCACTGTGAATGGCTCGGAGTTCCTGGAGATGTTTGTTGGAGTCGGACCTGCTCGGGTGAGGCTGGGGCCCCCGCAAAACCCCCAGCATTGGCAGGCTTCATAGACGGCTGGCTGATTCAGGAACTCGTAGCTCAGTAGCGGGGTCCCTGCTTTGCATGCAGAAGGTCACAGGTTCGATCTCCAGTTAGGGCTGTGGGGGAAATCCTGCCTGAGACCCTGAAGACTCTGCCAGCCCAGTGTTGACGGTACTGGGCCAGATAAACCAAGGGTCTGACTCCGTATGCAGCAGCTTCTTAGGTTCCTGTCCACTGGGGAGAATGGAGAAGGGACAAAGAGCACAATCCTATGCGTGCTTAGACAGGAAAAGATCCCACAACTCCCAGCAGTCCCCAGCCACCCTTAGAGACCTTAGCCGGTGATGTGAGCATTCATGCTTCAGCATTACGCTTTTAATGCTCTGCTCTGGGTTTGGCCTGGGGCTCACTTTCCTGCCCCACACTGGGCAGTTGCACCAGTCCCTGATCCCTTGCACCTGCCTCCCTGTCCAGCCCAGACCCCCCAGCTGAGCCCGCTCATTCTCCAGCAGAAGAGGGGGGTCTCCATCCTGGTTCCACTTCTCCGCCGGTCGATCAGCGCTCAGGGAAAAGGTGTGTGTTTCAGGTTCGGGACACATTTGCCTTGGCACGGAAGGACGCCCCCTGCATCCTCTTCATAGACGAGATCGACGCCGTGGGGAGGAAGCGGAGCCAGGGGCACTTGGGGGGGCAGAGTGAGCAAGAGAGCACTCTCAACCAGCTGCTAGTCGAGATGGACGGTGAGCGGCCCCCTCAGAGTGGTGTCGGGGGGGCGGGGGAGGAGGCATTGTGTGGGAAGGCTGCTGTTTCCCTGGAGCCCCAGCCTAACATGCTTGCCCTCGTTTCCTTGCCCCAGCCTCCCGGTGGCTCCTCCAGCTGACGTTTCTAGGCGGTTAACAGGGTTCCCCCCTGAAAGGCCTTGGTCTTTCCTGGCTGAAGCACCTCCTCCACAGAGATGTGAAGGCCTGGAATGAAATCAGGGGGAAATGGGGACGGGGGCCTGGGAGGGCCCGGGAGGGCCCTTCTTGTGTGTAATTATTTTTTCCCCAGGGATTTTTGGAGAATTTGGGGGGAAACCTTTTTCTGAATTTTTCCAGGATTTTCCCAGCCCCTCACACCTCAGCCCCTCCTTGTGTCCTGTCGATGGAGAGCGCCCTCCTGGGCGCACCATCACTGTGCCAAGGTCAGGCCATGGCGGCGTGTGGAGAGGCCTGCTCAGTGGTTGCTCTGCAGCTCTGGAGCTCCTTTCCATGTGAGGCTCCTCAGAGTCCAAGCTTGAGTGTCTTCCAGAAGTATCTGGAGAGTAATTATTTAGTGGTTGGGGATTAAAAAAGGGTTAGTTTCAGCAGTATGGGGTTTGTTTGCTTTCAATGAGATTGGCTTCTAAACCTTTCTGAAGAGAGATTTAGTAAGTCAGCCAAATTGCGTAACTGTCCAAAAATGTATATTCTGCATTTTGTTGGAAAACAATGTCTTTCAGTCCAAATAAATTAGCCGCCCTCACAGGAAGGCTTGTGGGATGTTTCTCTGGGCCTGTGTTTTGAGCACCGAATTCTGGGATGTTTCACCACCAGGAATGTTGAGCCCTTTGGCTCTGATCTCCTTCCCCCATTCTTTTGCAGGCTTCAACAGCAGCACAAATGTGGTGGTGCTTGCAGGCACCAACCGGCCCGATGTCCTGGACCCGGCACTGATGAGGCCGGGACGCTTTGATCGGCAGATTTATATTGGTAACAGCGGCCACATAGAGTGGTGTGAAATCCTGGTCCTGTTTTTTTGTCCCCAGTTTGTGAGCCTTGGGCTTGGGACTCTTCTGTGTTGCTCTGTAGCCGCTAGTTAACCCTGCAACAAGTAGGGAAAGGCAGCCAGTGGTTGGGGCGAGCAGAGCCGGGCCCTGGGCTCCTTTGCCAGGCTCCACGTATACAAATTCAAGGAGCCCATTCAGCATGGGAGCCAGACAAGAGCCCACAACCATCAGAGCCAGTACAGCTTTGAATGAACAGCCCACGGGAGATGTGAGGCAAAGTGCTGGTTTTGTGCCGTGCTTGTGAGTTTCCCAGGGGCCCGCACCCAGCTGGCATGGCATATGCCATTGTGAACTGAGCCCGTAAGAGGAGCAGAAGTAGCTGTATGGGATCTGTTAACCCAGCTAAGGCCTGGGGAAGAGCGAGAGCTCATATGCTGTCTGTCTCCAATTCACAGTTGGAGCCGGGTCTTCCTCCTCATGAGTAGACCCTTGCTCCTGAGGAGACTGGGCAAAAGGGGCTCCTGGCAGCCAGTGAGGCACTCTGGCGATGGCTCTGAGCATCCCACTTGGTCCATTGGTGCCAGTGCTCCGATGAGCCATGGCTGCAGCTAGGATTGGGATGGGGCTGAAAGGCTTCTTGGGAACCTCAGGTGAGGCACCTCTACCACAGGGCCCCTCGGGTTGCCTCAGGTTGCCTCAGGTTGCCTCAGGTTGCCTCAGGTCTACTGTAGGAGAGAGTTGTGCTGAGGGATTGAACTCCTCCTCCTCGGAAAGAGGTCTTCCCTGGGCTTGGGTTGGCCAGGAACTTGACACATTGTCCTCTCCATTCCCAAATCTGTAGTGAGGTGGTCTTTTGGGGGGATAGCCTGTGCCTCCTTGCATTTCTCCCTCGTTCTGGTGCCTCTGGGAGGTTTTGGAGTGTGGAGAGATTGATTGGCTACCACATGAGAGGGCAGGAGGGAGACAGTACCCAGCCAGCCCCTTTAAACCCATCCTTCTCATCCCTCCCTGGCTCTCTTTCCTGACTAGGCCCGCCGGACATCAAAGGCAGAGCATCCATCTTCAAAGTCCACCTCAGGCCTCTCAAATTGGACGCAAATATCAGCAGAGACACTCTGGCCCGGAAGATGGCGGCTCGGACTCCTGGGTTCACGGGTGAGATGGGGCTGAAATGCTAGCTGGGGCAGGAGCGTTATTGGCCATGGGGTAGCGGGGAGGGGGGGACCTGTGGGGTGTGCCATGATTTCCTTGCTCGAGCTGTTTGGAGCTGTTGTTTCTTTGGCTAAGGGTGCAGTAGAAGGGCAGCAGCTGGAGAGAAAAGAACAGCACCCTTCGACACCGTGGCAGTGCTGCGTGCTGTTCATGGACATCTGCCATCTTCTCAGAGGAGCTTCCTGGTCTTTGCCCAGGGTCAAAACCAGGGGTGCAGAACCTCTGGCCTAAGGGCCAAATCCCCTTTCCTCCACCACTTATCATTTGGTGGTTTCCCAGCGTTTGTGAAGCTTTTCCCCCCATTCGGAAAGCTTGAAATGCCTCTCCGAAGGCGGAGTTGCTGGCAGGAAGATCTCTGAGCTACAATAGGCTGGGGGTTTGTATTTTTGCCCCTGCCCCCTTTGCCTTCAGCCCTGCCCACCACTGGAGTTCATCCCCGAGAGCTTCTCCAAAAGGGCATTCGGCCCTTGGGCTGACAGGGCTTCTGCACCTCTGGTCCAGACCGAATGAGGTGGCCTGGGGCAGATGGCCCCCCGAGGCTCAGCAGCGTCCTGATCCTCTCAGCCCCACCAATTCTGCGCAACGCTGCAGTTGCAGAAGAGCATGGCTGCCTTGGAGAAAAGCCTTCCAAGTGTGCTGTGGCAGATCCCTTTCTAAGAGAGGAAGGGAAAGGGCACATGAACCCCCAAGTGAAAACAAAAAAGGGCACTTGATTCCATCCCCATCAGTGGGTGTAAGCTGGTCTGCCCCCCTGCCGTAGGAATGCCATAGCAAGAAATGTCACCCTTCTCCCTGCCTTTCTGGATGGCTCCAGAAATGCCAGCAGAGCTCTGGGGATGAACTGGAACCCCTTTCTCCTTTGGAATGCATTCTGGGGAGCAGCTGCAGTGGAGGGGAGGGGGCTTCTGCGCTCTGCAAAACAGATGCTTGCTCGAGGCACCAGTTCCTGTTCTAGGGCTCATCCCTTGACAGCACCATCCCTCTCTGCGCAGGGGCCGATATCGCCAACGTGTGCAACGAGGCTGCCCTGATTGCTGCGCGACACGCCCACCCCACCGTGAATGAGGAGCACTTCGAACAGGCAATTGAGAGGGTCATTGGAGGTGAGCCTGCCTGCCTGCCTGCAAGTGTGGGACACCCAGCAGGGGAAGCCAGGGCAGGCAGCCTACCTCATCCTGTGCATTTACTTAGAAGCAAATCTTGTCAGTTTTTGTGGAACAAGTTGGGGGGCGTTTGCACCAGCAATTTCCAGCTGGCTTACTGGTGGATCTGCCACTGAACTTCTTTCTACAGCACTTCTCTTGCTTGTCAGCCAGGCTGGAGTTGTGAAAGCTTAGGGAAAAAACACAGAAAAACTCAGGGAAACCCTGTCTCACCCACCCCCACACACAACTTTCTCAAAATATCTGGGGGAAAATAAGGGGTTTTCCTGAATCCCCCCCCCATTTTTCCGGGTGGTGGTGGTTTCGAGGCCTTCAAATCTGTAGGCTGGGCCCTCACGCCCAGTGTGTGCCTTCCTAGAGGCATCGGGTTGACCGCTGCAGGAAACAGATCATTGGATTCCTTGTCCCTTTGGTCTGACTCAGCTTCAGGGCTCTTCTTACGTTCTTGTGACTCTGAGAGTCTCCGTCGTTGCCCTCCGTTCCTGAGAGCCAGGGAGCTGTCAGGTTTTGTCTGGGTGGTGGAGGAGAGAGGTCTCTGCAGCACCATAAGCACTTCACCACCCAAGAGGAAGTGGTCCCCAGAGGGACCGAGGCAGAAATAATCCTCTGCAGCTGCTGACGCTTTGCTTGGGAAACTTAGTGAAAGGAAATGGGGCGGGGCCGGGGGGGGGGAGAACCACAGACATTTTTCCCTGGGGAAGTGGAGCTCTAGCAGCCTGCAGAATCGTGCACAGATTGTGGACCCCTCTATCTGCAGTGGCTGAACGAACTGGCCACGTTACTTCCCAAAGAAAAGAGGCCAACAGGGCGCTGCCCTGCAGCTTCTGATGGCAGAACGTTTCCTATAGCAGAGTTAGAGAACTAAGGCTTAGACCTGTCCTGTGAAAACCAAGACTTGGCATTAATGCAGCTTGCAGTTAGAGCAGCCTTCTCCAATCCAGTGCCCTCCAGACGTGTTGGACCACAATTCCCATGGCTGGGAATGATGGGATTTGTAGTTCAGCACATCTGGAAGCTGCTAGATTGGGGAAGGCTGAATCAGAGTGACCTTTTGTGTTTGGGGACCACAAATAAGAAGTTTTGTGTGGATTCTCCTGTGTGTTGCTATCTGCTGGAGGGTTCCCTGGTTAGTGGAGACCCCAGCAAAGCCCAGAAAGACCTTCCTCATTCCTTTCCACTGCCTCTGCTCTCCCTCCCTCCCCCTGCTATGTCCCCAGGGCTCGAGAAGAAGACCCAAGTCCTGCAGCCAAATGAGAAGGCCATAGTGGCTTACCATGAAGCCGGACACGCCGTGGTTGGGTGGTTCTTGGAGCACGCGGACCCTTTGCTCAAGGTGTGTCTCCTCACCTGGGCTTCTGGCCCTTCCACAGAGGAGTATGGGTGGGTGGGGAAGACCCCTAGCCATTGGAAACTCTCCCAATATAAATGCAGAACAGGTTATTTTGTTGGAGGAGCCAGGGGAGCATAGATGTTCCCCGAAGCTCCAGGTGGCTCATCGAATGTCCATGGAGTCCTGCAGGCTGTATTTTGCCAGCCCTTGAACTGCCCTGGAGCCTGCTGCTGGTGCTGAGGACCTCCCGGCTGAGCTGAGCTGAGCTGCCCAGGATCTGGGTGTTTGTCCTCTCAGGGTCTTGCAGCATGGATGCAGGAAGAGCCATAGCACCCAACGATGCTCCTGTTAGACCAGGAAAGGTGCATGGTGGGCTGGCCCTTCCCAGCACCACTTCTTGCCACTTCTAAAGCATCAGCACATGGCTTCGCTTCACCTGTGGTGTCGATGGGGCTGGGTCAAGATGCAGAGGATGGCAGGTGTAAAAAATGATCTTCGCTGGACCTAATTCTGAGTGGGATGACAGCAAAGGATCATTACCGTTGGCCTGCACCCAAAACAGAGAAATTCCCCGGGAATGGGGAATCAGGCCCTCCGTTGCCTGTGCAACATACAGAACCGCTCTGTTCGCCGAGACTGCTGGGAGCTGATGGAGGCCTTTGCTGTACATCATTTGGGTCCTCATTTCTCTGCTCCTAGCAGGCCCCCTCCCCTAGCCTGGAGGCTATCAGAGGAGGGGTGTTGGGGAGGAGTGGGGGAGAGGAACCTCGTTATCCTTGCTGGTGATAATAAGGGGATTCCAGTTAGGAAGGGACTTGGCACTTGCAGGAGCTTCCCATTGGGATGGCGAGTGGCATGTGAAGGAGGTGCCTGGCTACTCAGCTTCGCGTGCTCCATGTGGGAGAAGGTGCAGGGCAGGTGAAACCCTAGCCGACGTGCCCAGGACTGGTTCCTCATCTCTGCCGTGAACGTTTGACTGACTTTCCCAGCAGGCGAGAGTGGGTGTCCCCCCCCCCCCCGAGTTCCCATGAGGCTCTCCTCCCAGTTTGCGCAGAACAGGCCTGTGGCTTGTGTTGCCGTTCTGCTCACCGTGGCTCTGTGCGCGTGTGTGCCTGGCAGGTCTCGATCATCCCCCGAGGGAAGGGCCTGGGCTACGCACAGTACCTGCCCCGGGAGCAGTTCCTCTACACGCAGGAGCAGCTCTTTGACCGCATGTGCATGATGCTGGGAGGCCGGGTTGCTGAGCAGCTGTTGTTTGGCCGCATCACTACCGGTGCCCAGGATGACCTCCGGAAGGTGACGCAGAGCGCCTATGCCCAGGTAAAGCCCAGCAAGACAAGCCCTATGCTGGTTCATGGCCTGGGAGGTTGTCAGGAACTGAAAGGGGCAAGCAGAGGTGGAAGGCAAGGAAGAAAGCTGGGCAGAGCACGAGCTGAGATCCAGGGAGACTTTTACAATCTGCATTCTCAGCTGCTTTGCCGCCACAGAAGCTGGTGCCAGCTGAGCTGTCTGTATTCCAGTTAGCTTGAGAGCTTCCTACAGTTAGTTTTGCAAAAAGGAAGCATCTGTCCATCAAGGCTCCAGAATAACATGTGGAAACATGCATAATGTCTAGTGAAAATCTTGTGAAATTGGGGAAACCAGGGCAAGATAGATGCCCTCAGGCCTCAGGCAAAAGTGTCCTATTCTGTGGTTACCTGAGACTCACAGGGGAAATTAATGTCATCTGACAGGGTCAGATTTGAGCGAGGAGATCCAGTTCTATGTAGAACAGTGAGGTCAAGGCAGGTGAGGTTGTGCCAGGTAGGTAGAGTCCAGTCAAAGTAAGTGCCCCACATACAGCAGTCTAAGTAAAGGCAGAAGCCCTCTCATATAAAGGGCAGCTGCAACAGGACCACGGACAGCTCAGAGTGAGCTTTGCTGGTTGGAGCTCTCTCCTACTAGAAACACAGGAGGATGTTGTCTCAGCAGCAAGCTAGAGCCAACCAAACCCTTATGCAGGCAGCCACGATCTGTATTGTGGTTAGTGCCTCCTCTCTGGAGGGGTTGGCTGGACTGGACTCAGAGGGTGATGGCAAGGCTGTGTCTTCTGGCCGAGGAGGCCCTGAATACAGAACTGACTGTCTTTACCCTGGAAGAGCAGTCCGACCTTCCTCTTTGTCAGAGTCTCCTCCTGTACCCTGCAAAGGCCAACAGTTGGGAGACATGACAGGGAGTAATAAATTGCTCTCCCATCCACCCATCTGGTCCTGCTGCTGGCTCAGTGGTGTCACTCTCTTTTTAGGTCGTGCAGTTTGGCATGAGTGACAAGCTGGGCCAAGTCTCCTTTGACCTTCCGCAGCAGGGTGGGCTGGCGCCTGAGAAACCCTACAGTGAAGCCACCGCTGAGCTTATTGACGAGGAGGTGCGTGCCTTGATCAGCACGGCCTACGAGAAGACCCTCGAGCTCCTGCACCACTGCCAGGGCCAAGTGGAGAAGGTACAACGGCAGGGCAAGTGCCTCATTCTGATGTGGGCCGTGCCTCAAGTGGGGGCCGACCTGCCTTTCAGATCCATTTCTCAGTGCCCCAGCTGCATGCCCCTCCTGTATCTGAAAGAGATTGAAGTGGATCAGGTTTGCAGGCAAAAGGGGGTCAGTGCAGCTGGGGCTGGTAGAAGTGGCAATTGACACAGAAATTATTGTTTGAAAGGTTTAAATCAGCTGTGTGACAGGGGCTGTCTCTTCTCTGCCCAGTTTGTTTTTTCTTTCTAAAGAGATTGTGGTTTCTGTAGTGTTGCTTGTCTTCAGCAGCCATTTGGAACCCACAAATCCTTGGTCCTGTGCTGCATAGTGGAAAGTGGAACAGTTGGTTCAGACCAGGGCTGGAGTTGGTACCTCGCCTCCGTGGGCAGGTGTCGGAGCTTCAGTGCCCTGGCAGAGCCCACGGCTTATGCCAGGGGTGGGGAACCTCTTTCAGTCTGAGGGCCAAATTCCATTTTGGAGAAGCTCTTGGGGGCTACATCCCAGTGGTGGACAGGGCCAGGGGCAAAAGGCCCACACCACCAAAATTAAAAAAGCATTCTAGTTTAGCTTAGGGCGCTTCCTGCCAGTAACTCAGCCTTAGAAAAGGCATTTCAAACTTTTAGAGTGGGGGAAGGAGAGCGCCAGAGCAGGGAAACCACCAAATGGACATGGGAATGGGGCGTGGCCATCTGGGGAACCCTGCAAGACCAGACTGGAACCACAGGTGGGCCAAATATGGCCCCCACCCTGCGGCTCTGCACCCCTGCCTGATATCCACTCCAGCATGCTTCACAGAGGGAGCTGAGTGGGAGAGCAGGCCGCCCCGCTGAAAGGTTACTCCCCCCCCCTTCCTTTTCCCTTGTGTGTTGTGCCTTTTTCAATCATAAGCCTGCGGGCTGGGACCACCTAGTTTAACTGATTACATACAGGCTACTCTGGGAGCCTTTTTGGCTGAGGAGCAGCATAAAAATACTCCAAATAAATAAATAATGCCTATCCTGGGGGGGCCTCTTTAGAAAATAATTCTGGGTTGGTACTCCAGACAGCTTGGTCCATCTGCCATTTTAATTTCCCATTTGGGGTATTGTGGGAAATTAAAACGGCAGCTGGACCCAGCAACCTGGTGCCGCTTGGAGCTGCCCTCTGCCACCAGGTAGGACAACCAGGGCCCCACCCACGCTGAAGGGGGCTGGCCAGGGCCCCCCAAACCCAGCGCTGGCGAATTAACTGGACTTCTGAGTGAACGCTGCTTGAAGTTAACCCCTTGTTTGCTAGTGTTCTCTTGAAGATTCTGTATAGATGCAGATGGGTTTGATGTACCCTGACCAGCAGAGGGCGCAACAGGCCTCCTCTTGAAATCTGCCATTCTGCTTATGTGAGATGTCTCCCTCCACGCATGTCTGCATTGCAGCCCCAAACTAGTTTCCCTACTTCAGCTTCCCCTCAAGAGATCTTTGGATCTCTCTCAGAGAATTCTCAGCCCCAGTACAAAACCACCCTTCTCGAGGTGCCATGGCAGTTACACTGATTTACACAGAGGGGCTGGAAGGCAGGTAGCTCTGGAGGAATCCACTGACCAGTTTCTCTTTCCCTGCAGGTCGGAAAACATCTCCTGGAGAAGGAAGTCCTGGAGAAGGCAGACATGGTGAAGCTGCTGGGGCCGAGGCCCTTTGCAGAGAAGTCCAGCTACGAGGAGTTTGTTGAGGGGACCGGGAACTTAGACGAAGATACCTCCCTCCCCAGGGGGCTGAAGAACTGGAACCTTGAGCCGGAGGAGGAGGCCCAAGCGAAGCGAGCCCAGGAGAAGGCCCTCTAGAGGAAGAAGGACCTGCCTGGAAGAGCACGGCGTGTGGTTTATCGGTGAAGCATTGGGGCCTGTTTCTCCACGGATCAGCTCCCAGAGGAAACGTCTCCCTTGCAGGCCCTGATGGGGCGATATTGCAGAGCGGCTAGAGAGCAGCTGAGCCTTGCTTTGCCACGGAATCGCAGGGCTGGGACGCATCTGGACTGCTTTGGGGCCATGGCTGTCAGGTTCCGCTTTCGCCGAGGGACCAGCTGCAGCGATGGAGGGATTTTGTCTGCAGCAAGCAAACCTCTTCAGCAATGGGTGAGTTGTGGGAAAGAAAAGTAGTCGCCTCTCCCTGAACTGACCAAGACCAGCCTCCCACCTACCTGAGCCTGGTGCCCTGACCTCATGGGGCATGCAGTCCCGTGCTCTGGGAAGGTAAGAAAAGAACAGGCACAGCATGTTCTTTCCAGCAGAGAGCCCTGCCGCAGGGACCAGGAGTTGCCTTTCTGCACTCAGTGCTTTCACTCCAGCTTCACCTTGCCTTCTGCTCCCCCTGCCAGCCAGCCAGCCAGCCAGCCTGCCTGCCTGCCTTTGAGCAAAGCCTCCCGTGGCAAGCCAAAGAGCCAGACACGTCAGTGGGATGTCCTGTTTGGGGCTGGAAAAGGGTCTGTGTGGGGAGTGGGAACATGGTGCTCACTAAAATGGTGCTGCTTGACCCCCTCCCCCTTGTAGGCATCGTGGCCCCAGAGGATTCTGGGAGCAGGTGCTCCTAGCACAGCCCATGCCCCCACTCATGACTGCGGCCACCCCATGCATTACATCCGCTGATTTCTCATTGCCTGTGGAGCTCCCTCTTCACGCAGTAGTACCTGGTTTCTCCAGGCAGAATGCCTTCCCCGCACAAGGGTCTCTGTCTGAGGGAGGGTCAGGGAATGGATGCACATTCCTTTCAGTCCTGCTGTTGATTTACATGTCAACCCAGCCTGATCCCCCCCAGGGAGCTTAGGACATCTTTGGGTGCAACTTCCTGCTAGGATTTTCCTTGAAAACACCAGCCAGAATGGGATGGCGTTGAGTGCCCAGCACCTTCCACTTGGGCTCAAGCCATCATCCATTGCAGTGCCTTCAGGGTCCCATGTCCCGCATTAGTTTTGCTATTTCAGCCAAAGTTAGGGAAAGCACCCGGAGGTGAAGGCACCCGTGATCCAGTTTGCCACCACCCACCGTTCTGAGTGCTCCTTCCTTGGCCCCTCTCACTCAGTTACCAAAGAGCACTGAATTCCTACCTCTACAACCCTGGGCAAAGGGAATGTTTAGCCACCTGCTTCTCCAGTTCCTGTTGTGAATTGGGTCTGAACCCCCTTCTCCTCCTGGATGGCCAGTGGAAGTCACGCCATACTTGTTCCAGGGTGCCTTATGCTGCCTCTGAGCCCTTTACTTTGGCAGATGCTCCTGAAGGCCTAGAGACTTCCTCAGCCCCGTGGCCTGGGATCCCTTACCTGAGGACTGAACCCAGGGCCGTCTGCGCGCAGAGTCGGTGCTGTAGCACTGCGCCACAGCCCTTCTTTCGCCAGAGCAGCGGAACAAGGTGCTCTCTCGTTTTTACCCACCTCGCTGCCCACATTGATTCCCGTTCATTGCCACGAGGGATGCATCAGAGAGATTCCTCTGAATTGCACCATTGCTCTACCATCAGGGGTTGTTTTGATGTGTTGAATCTTTTGTAGCTGGGGCGATTTTGCCCGGCTTTCTCCCAAGTGCCAAGGCAATATGGCATCGCCCATGCAGCGCCCACTGGGCCGAGGCTATGCCGAAGCAGGACCCTCCATTCACGAAGCCTCCCGCGTGGCATCTGTGTGTCGGCCTGGTCTCCCTTGCCAGCTGGTTCTGGCATTTCCTTATTTGACCTGCCAATGTCCAGCATACTTCTGACAAAGTGACATGGCAGAAATAATATTTACTGACTCAGCAGAACTTTGTTGGCGTTATCAAAAGCCATGTCTGCTCCACCCAGAGACCAAAGCAAGTTTGGATACTTGCTTCTCCTTCTAGAAGCCCAGCACAGGCAACATCTACTTTATGTTCTTGAGGAGCTTTTCCTCAACGGGTGCCCTGCAAAGAGTCCCACGTTTCCTCATTTTCTAATGGGTGCTGCTAATAGCTTTCCCAGTCCACATCCATGCTCTGGGTTTAGCTTGCCAAATAGGATGTGGCTTCACCACTGTGTCCCTTAAGGGCATTTAGTGGTTGTTCGGACAAAAGTCGCAGTGCCTTCCATTCTCCCTGTTGTCTTGCTCTTCCTCCTCCACCTTTCTCTTTCTACCCCCCCCCCCCCCCCGCAAATCTTGGGAACATCAGAGGCTGTCAGACTATTTGTCCATCTTGCCTGATATTGTCTACTCTGATGGGCAGCAGCTGCCCAGGGTCTCTCCAGCAGAGGTCATCTTACTTGTGTTTCCCTCAGAGAGACACTTCCCTGCTTGTGCTCACGTCTCTGTGCTCCAGTCTCTCACAAGGAAAGCATTCCCCTGCCCCCACTTTTCAGATTTTACAGACATTCTGTAAATTTAGCCCTGTAAAAAAGGGCAGGTGTGTCTCACTGTGTGCAAATGCAGCCCGATTTAAAAACAAAACATACAAGCACTAACGCCGCCCCCTCCCCAAACAGCACAGTTATTACAGAAGGAGGAAATGAGTATCTTGTAATGTATTACAATGTGGAGGTTGTGGAAAGCATCCTGCATGGAGGACAATGTGAAACCGAATGTTCAGCACCAAAACTTTAAGGGTACCAATGGGGCAAAGTACCAGTGTGGGCACAATCTTGTGAAGTGCTCTGTAGTCCACGAAAGCTTTCGCCATAATACATTTGTTAGTCTTTAAGGTGCCACAAGACTCTTGGTTGTTTTAACCTAATCGATATCTGGGTTAAAATGGAACATATATGGAGGCTGAAAAGAGTTGTTAAAGAGACTTGCAGGCCCAGCATTCCCGGTGAGGATTATGATAAAGAACAAACCTGGTTGGACAAATAGCTCCAGGTTGAACCTCAGTGTTATCAGCAGAAAGCAAAACACCTGGGTTTGAGGGGGTGGGGTGCAAAAAGCAGAATTTGTGGGCTCTGCAGTTAATAACCAGAAAGTGGGGGACCCAGATGTGTAGTAGTTCCCTGCTTTAGTGCTGTAGACCCCAGCTTTAGCAGCCTTTCCTCCCGTGCAAAGACCAAGGAAGGAATTTGTTGGATTTGGGAATGCAAATGTATTTATTTGATAAACAAATCTGTTTTCTTGTGCTTGTGGGGGTTTTGTTTGTTTGGCTTCATAAGAACAAAACAAAAAGCAACGGTAGTCTTGCTTTAATGGTTCAGCCGTACATTATCAGGACGGGGCAGGTCTGTGCTCGGCCCATTCTGAGCCTGTGGAGACTGAGGCTGTCTGGCCCAGGAACAGCCATGAATCATAACCAGATGCATCCATGCTCCAACCCCCAAACACACACACCTGGAGGACACATGTCTGTGAGCGACTGACAAGGCTGTGGTGTGCCCACCTGTCACAAAGCGTTGCCAAGCTCAGACCTGGGTCTGCAAGCACAGTGGGCCTTTTTTGCCGGTCTTTATGCCAGCAAGTGCATTGGTTGAGTCATGGTCAGGTGCTTCCCTGCACTCTGTTGATTGGGGCCTGCCCCCTATAAAACTACTTCGGCCACACTTCCTCCATCAGAGCATCTCCATTACTGATAAGCAGTAATCATAATGCAGTGATTACTCGAAGCCAACATGGATTTGTCAAGAACAAATCCTTCCAGACTAATCTGATCTAATTTTTTTGATAAGGTAACCTCCCTTGTGGACTGTGGGAACGCTGTGGACATGATATACCTTGACTTCAGCAAAGCTTTCGACAAAGCGCCTCATGATCTCCTGATTAGCAAACTAGCTAAAAGTGGCCTAGATGAAACAATGATCTGGTGGATCCACAGTAGGCTACAGAATCAGACTCAAAAAGTCCTTATCAATGGGATCTTCTCAAACTGGGGAGAGGTAACAAGCGGGGTACCGCAGGGCTCAGTCCTGGGCCCAGTGCTCTTCAACATTGTTATTAATGACTTGGAGGAGGAGGTGCAGGGAATGCTGATCAAATTTGCAGATGACACAAAATTGGGCGGGATAGCTAATACCTTGGAACAAAATTCAAAGTGATCTTGATAGGCTGGAGTGCTGGGCAGAAAACAACAGAATAAAATTTAATAGGGATAAATGCCAAGTTCTGTACCTAGGAGAAAGAAACCAAATGCACAGTTCCCAGATGGGGGATAAGTGGCCCAACAACACTGCAAGCGAGAAGGATCTTGGAACTGTTGTCGATCACAAGCTGAATATGAGCCAACAATGTGATATGGCTGCAAAAAAGGCCAATGCTCTTTTGGGCTGCATTAATAGAAGCATAGCTTCCAAATCCTGGGAAGTACTAGTTCCCCTCTACTCAGCACTGGTTAGGCCTCATCTGGAGTACTGTGTCCATTCTAGGCACCACATTTTAAGAAGGATGCAGACAAATGAGAGGGTTCAGAGGAGGGCAACAAAGATGATCAGGGGACTGGAAACAAAGCTCTATGAAGCCAGACTGAAAGAACTGGGCATGTTTAGCCTTGAGAAGAGAAGACTGAGGGGAGATAGGATAGCGCTCCTCAAGGACTTGAAAGGCTGTCACAGAGAGGAAGGCCAGGATCTCTTCTCCCTTATTCCAGAGTGCAGGGCATGGAATAATGGGTTCAAGGTACAGAAAGCCAGATTCTGGCTGAACATCGGGAGAAACTTCCTGACTGTTAGAGCAATATGACAATGGAGCCCATTCCCTAGGGAGGTGGTGGGCTCTCCCACACTGGAGGCATTCAAGACAAGGCTGGACAGCCATCTGTCAGGGATGCTCTGACTTGGATTCCTGCATTGCGCAGGGGGTTGGACTCGATGGCCTGTAGACCCCTTCCAACCCTACTACTATGATTCTATGAACTCAGGTAAGCACTGTCAGGGTGCACTGAAGGTCACTGTGGGAGCTAACCCCCCCACAACTTGGCAACTAGCCTGCCTTAGCTAGTGGCCCAGTGTAGGAGATGCCTGGCCTGCGCTGCCCCAAGAACGGCACATTAGATAATGATCGCTAACAACCTTCCCCCGCCTGGTGCCAGATGTGTTAGACTATAACTCTCAGCACCCCCCAGCCAACACATCTGGAGGGCACCAGGTTGGGGAAGGCTGATAACTAGTATCTCTGTGCAAGGCCTGTCTCATTAATTTGACTTCAGAAAGGCCTCATTTCAGACTCTCTGGGTGGGCCTGTCTGCATGAGAGGAGGGAGAGAGCTATGAATAATTCCTGCTGCTGCTTCTAGACAATTCAGTTCTGTGGCTTTAAAAAAACACATCCCTGAAAAGACGGCCTCCAGCGGCTCTTGCATACAGATCCTAGGGGGTGAGGCGTCCTGGTTATTGGCGCCTGGTTCTCCGACCTGCGCATGTCGCGGGGCCGGGGGGACTGTGCTCCGCCAAGCACGTGCAGCCCAGAGGTGCATCTCAGGCGCCCGTGGCCTGGCTCAGAAGGCTGAAGTCGCTACCTGGAGAGCTTCCCCACCTCAGGGAACGGCTCGGTTTTCAAGCAGCCTGGAAGGTTGTTGTAGCGAGGTGCAAGCAGAGCACAAGGGAAGGCTGCCGCGGCTGATGGCAGCTGTGCAGCTCCAGCTTGCACCAACAGCCTCCCGTGTCTTGTGCTGAGCCTGGGGCCCTGGCGGGCCCTGCTTGTACTTCAGCCAACACAGCTGTCATTCCTTAGATGGTGAGGAAGAAATCTGCTTCGCTCACACTGCCCCTTCGGGAGAACCAGTGGCTTTTCCGCAAGGTTCCTCCTCTGCCGCAAGCCCCATAAGACATGGCTAAGGTCAGGACTTGGAATTCCAGGGGTGGCTTCTGGTGCCTGCATTATAAATAACAAGCCGGATTTTGTGGATTGGTAAAGGGTGTGCTGCTTGGCAGCATCCCTGCAAACTGCTGAATTTGGCTGTGGAAGCAAAGGATTAGTTTGGGAAGCAGCTGCTGTTCTCGCTGAGCCCCCCCTTCTCCCCCTCCCCTGGTGGCTCATGTGTCATCGGGGCCTCATGATCGGCCAGCATTTCTCCTTCGGCTAGCCCCTTGCTGGATTTGTGCTGCCATCAGCAGATGCTTATTGGTCAGGCACTGACACTCTGGAGCAGCCCGGAGTGCTGTTCTCCAGCCAAGCCCACTGCGATGGTGCCTGAAAGCGATCCTCATCTGGCATGGCAAAGGCGGAAGCCTCCGTCTGACAGGAGATGTGTCGCAGCTGTGCAGTTTGGAATTTCAGAAGAGGGAGAGGAGATGCACCTGTGGCTACAGTTCTGTTTGCCCCAAGACACGCTCCTCTCCCCCAGGGATGCCAGGACTGTTCCGCTGATGATGATGGAGGCTGCTGGTTGCTAGAGTCAGCGAGGCAAGGGCACTGGACCTCTTTCAGCCCAAGGGCCAAATTCCAGTGGTGGGCAAGGCCAAAGCCAAAATGGCGCAGGGCCAAAGTGTCAGCCTATTGCAGCTTAAAGCTCTTCCTGCCAGCAACGGCCTCGGGAGAGGCATGCAAACCTTTTAGAATGGGGGGGGAACATGCAAAAGCCAGGAAGCCACCAAATGATGGGAGGTTGAGGGAAAAGGGCAGGGCCAGGTGGAAGGGCCAGGGTCTTCTGATGAACCCGAGGGCTGGACTGGAATGCCAGGAGGGCTGGACCTTGCCTGAGGTGCTGTGCCCCTGGTGTAACGGAGGCAAAAACAAGACCAAATAGGCTTGCCTGCCTTGGATCAAGCAGCCTTGGAATGCAGCCCAGCCAGTCTCTCCTGGCTGCTGGAAATGAACACAACACCCTTGTCCGGAGAGGGCCAACACGGTGTCCCAGGCAGCCCCTCCTTATCGGAAAGACAGGTGTGGGGCTGTGCAGTTTCTGGGGGCGGGGGCTATGCGGTAGTAGCTTCTCTGCAGGAGGGCCTTGGGGACTGGAGAGCCAATGTGGTTCATGGCTCGAGGGCTAGACTGAGCTCTACGCTACAGCCTCACCTTGGTGCCTAGCCACAGCTGCAAGCCACCATCGCTCAGCCTCCAGTTCTCTATCACTTCGGCAAGTGGGAGCTGCCTGCTCAGCTTCTTTCAATGGCAAAATTAAGACGGCTGTAGAGCATTCTGCAAATGGAACCAGGCAAAGTAATACAAACAATGCAAGGGAGGGAGGGAGATCGGTTGTTCCCGTACCATCCAGGCTGAGAAGGACGGGGGAGGTGGGCCGTGCTGGTGATGCAACTCTTGGCGTCTGTCTAGCTGGGTGTGGCCCTGTGCATGCCCAGGTCTGGCTTCAAGGGTTGGCATGGTCAGGCCCCTGCTAAGGGGCCACACCTCCTCAGGGGCCCCACTGACAAGAGCTGCCTGGGCCTGCTTCTCTCCGTCATCAATACAAGGTGCTTGTTCATGCATTGCTCACTAGGCCAGAGGGACTGAGCAAGCAAGCAAGGAAAACGTGGTGGGAGGAGGAGCGACCCTTCCTTCCTTGCTTGCTGCCTCTGCTTGGCAAGCAAGGTGGCAGCAGAAATGATGAACAGCAGCAGCAACTGGGGACCATGGCGGTGAGGGAGGAGGCTCTCTGAGGGGGGCACAGAGGGTGTCTTGCCCAAGCCTCCACCAACTCACAAACAAACCACCTGGAGCAGGCACTGCCCAGGCCAGACGCTTTTCATCTCTGCTGCAACCATGCAGAGACTGAAACTATTCTGTGAGGGAGTGTTGGGATTGGGAGAGGGAGAGCAAGCTGAGTGGTGGATCCCCTAAGTATCCGGGTGTCATGAAGGTTCAGAAACTGAAAGGGGCCCCCAGTGGGTGAGAGGGATGGGAAAATGCTAGGAGGACCCTGCAGGGCCAAGGGTAGGCATGGGTGGGCACCTGCCAAGGGCCCGCAGCCCAGCAAGGGCCCACTGAAAGAACCCCCTGGAGCTGCTCCTCTTCCCCATTGCACTGGCTTGTTCGCCTGCCTCTCGCTCTGGCCCAGGCAACGGTGGCGATGAAGGAGCGGCTGCAGGTGCCACAGCCTGCATGCCCACTGGCTCTCTGACTGCCCAGCAAGGAAGCGAGAACCATGATGGGGAAGAGGAAGAGGAGCAGCAGCAGCTGGTGACCATGGCGGTGAGAAGGGTTACTCAGGGAGGGGGGTGCATGGGGGTTCCCTTGTCCAAGGACCCTCCAAAACCTGGAGGTGGCACTGGGTCCCTGTGCTGGAGAAGGCCTCTCCCTGCTGCACAAGTTCTAGCTAGCTATCCTTCGCCTCTACAGCAGCCCCATCCTGATTTCAGCGGAGCTCTACAAACAGCCCAGGCACAAGGACTTGCACGTGGCCTCTGGACTGATGCACAAGCTGTGATTCCTGGAGGCAGGGGGCTGCTGCCTGGAGGCAGTCTGGGAAGCGCCTCTTTCCACGGAGCACGTTTGGCAAAAAGAGGCCCCCCGTTCCACAGGAGGACGATCCGGAAGCACCTCAGGACGGGCTCAGCTGCCCTTCGTATTGCCTTGCTTGATGTGGTCCTGTCCCGCAACTCTCCCTTCCTGCCTCCCTTCAGCAGTGGTCTGGGCAAGCGCCCGCAGAGCTCTGGGTCCTCAGCGTTGTTGCAATTGCCAGCCATCCCCGCGTGGGAGCTTCTCCTCTTGGGCGTGCCCAGTGTTGCGACGCGAGTGTGGGGCTGCCCTGGCGGGATATCGGCAAGCCGTGCTAAAACGCCAGCCCCGTCAATGCCGTGTGCTGAGGCTGACACTCCAGAGCGGCGGGCAGGAGTTAAGGCCACTGGGAAGAGAATGTGCTTTGAAGAAATGAGGGCTGGAGCCACCCTTGCCCAGCAGGTCCTCCTGATGCCCAGAAGTCATGCTTTGCTGTAGGTCCTGGAGGTGTCCCAGGAACTGTGCTCGGGTTCCCCTTGGTTCCTTTGGCATAACAGGGTCCCTTGCGCTGGCGAAGAGGCTTCCTCGGGGCACCCAGCATCGCTCAAGGCACGCAGCTGAAGCGGGCTGTTGCTCTGTGCTAACGCAGCTCTTTTCCTCCGGCTCCTCCTCCTTCCCAATGCAGCCTTTTCATGTCTGTCACCACTGGTTTTGTTCAGGGGGAGCAGCAGCAGGTTCAAAAGTGCCTACAGAAAACGGGAGGGCCCCCATCTGCTCCTTGCTGTAAAGTGGACCTTGGGAAAGAGGCTCCTGATGGGCAAACTTCACTCCCCCTTCCTCCCTGCCCAAGAGTTATCGGTCTACAGACCCAGCAAGATTTGCAAAAGTCCTTGATTTGGGAGTGGGGGGAGAGGGAGGAATGAATGAATGTCTCTTAAGGCCACAAATTGCCTGGAATTTGTGGTTAGTGCAGGAGTGAATGTTGGCACCTTGGTTTGCCCTCCACTACCCTTGTTATTCCTCTTTTGGCTTCTCCACAGCCAGGAACGCATCTGCTTGGCCAGCCTGGAGCTCCGAGTCGCTGAGGTGTTTCTTCTCCCGACCCTGCTCTGCTTTTGTCCTAGTCCAGGATGGGGAGCGCAGGTAGCCAGCCCGGGGGTGGGGGTGCAGACCTGTGCGGAGACAAAGGGGGGATTAGCAAGCGGCGGGGGGAGCTGGCTGGCCTCCGCACCAGAACCCTTCAGCACTGCTGTTGTGCCATCAGCTGGGAGTGATAAAACAGTGGTTTTGCACTGCGCTTTTGCCCAACAACAGTGTCCTTTTCCATGGCCAAGATCCTTCTCTAACATCTACTCAGACGTAAGGCCACTCAAGAAAAGTCCTATTCAGTGATAATAAAAGGCTTCATGTTTTGCAGATTTAGCCCATTTTAGGAACTTGCCTAGGTCGTTGTTGATGAATAGCCTCTCCTCAAATGTTTGCTTTTGTCTGCTTGTTATTTAAGTCATTTGCCACCGTTCCACAGACTACATGTCCAAGGTGGCCAGCAAAAGCAATGTACATGTGCAATTTTTAAAAAATTAAATGAATACCACAAGCAAATAAGACCTCAGTTAAAACAACAGATCAAAACAAAAGCAGATAAAAACAAAAGCAAATTAACACAGTAGCCAGCTAAAAACCCAAAGTGAAAACGGATGGTGTTGGCAGGTCAAAGGACTGTCTGAACAAGTTTCATGCTAACTGGGGGGCAGGGGCTGGATCGGCCTCTCTGAAGAGTGTGTCTGAATTCCTCCTGATGGTCAGTGTCTGTTCCTGCAAGGAGGGAACCCTTTAACTACAGGTTTCCTCCACCGTTTTCTCTTCATGTTCATTTAGCAAGATAGCACACATGGGCCACACTTCCAAATATTTCTTCAGGGTGGGAGGGATAATCAGGCCCCAGGAACTCCTGCTTAATCCCTGGATGGCTCAGTACCATGCGCTTCAAAATACCAACCTTTCCTGCAGGCACTATCTGGGTCACTTTCCCAGAGGGAAAGAGCATTTATGATGTCAACCAAGCTGAATGAAAAGTAGACACATTAGCATTCTTCTAAACCTCCTTCCCTTTCTTTTGTCTGCCCTGAATCTAGATCCTGCCCAGTCAATGTAATAATTAAATTATTTTATTTAATTATGAATTAAATTGCGGGGGGGGTGTGCAGGTGGGAGAGAACGAGGGATTCCTGCCTCCTCCCAAGCACCTGGAAGCCTCCAGGCCACGGGGAGGGATGTGGGGCGGGAGTGGGCAGGGCCCGGAGGAGAAGCCCAGCCTCTGCTGGCCGGATGGGGGGCCCACTGGTGGCTGGATTAGGCCTGTGAGCCAGAGGTTCCCACCTTTGATGAACTGGATGACACTGGGACTGAGAAAGCAGCTTCCTGTCGCAGCAACATGGCCGCACCGGCTCTCAGTGGCCACAGTCCAGCTCTGGCTACAGGCAGCGAGTCACGCGCAAGAGGGAGTAGCTGCCCAGCCACATCCAAAGGCACATCCGGCCCGTTCGCTGGGCCTGGCTGAGCCTTGTGAGGTGGTAGCACATCCTGACACAGGTCCTCGGACAGCACTGCACCCAGGGGTCCCCCTTGCTGGCTTGGGGGCGCGCGCCCAGCATGTCTGGCCAGGGCTGCTTGAACCTCTTCCCGGTTGCAAGCTTCCGGGGAGGGGGGGAGGGAAGGAGGGAAGGCGCACTGTGAGCTGCACGTTTTTTGGGGGGCTCAATTGTTTTGGGCAGCCCCCACTTCTGTACCCCTCTTTCTGTGGGTGAGACTGTGGGTGGCTTGTTTGCCCACCGGGGCCAGCTGCACTCTGGATTTTCGTCCCTCCCGCACCTGCTGAGTGGGGAGCAGGGAGTCCTCATTAATTCCACTCACACTTTCCCACCAAGGAGGCCAATTTGCACTTTCATTCCATCTGTCACTAAGATGCAGCTGCCGCCGCCGCCACCCCCTTTGCGCCCCTTTCAGCAGGAGACGTGGTGCAGCACACCCATCCCCCTCCTGCTCATCACACCATTGCTCTGGGAGAGGCAGAAGAAGAAGCAGGCTGTGCAGCGGGGGGTGGGTGAAGCCACCAGGGAGCCCCCCCCACACACACAGACACACACACTGCACAAGCCCTCCTTGGAGCAAAGGCTTACACATTTTCCTCAAGCAGCTAATGAGGGCGTCACTGCACAGAGAAGAAGCATCACGCCTGGGATGACCTGGTATTTCCACGATCAAGCGAGGTCCTCCAGGCCTGTGCGTCTCCCTTTCTGAAATGCCTGGCAAAGGCCGTCGGGTTTTCCTGGGATTCATGGAGCAGCTGGCATGCTGAACAAGATGCGTGCACCGACACCTACCTGCATGCCTGGTTAACCGTATTTGGCAGCAGTGGCAAACATGGTCCCCTGGCGCTTAGGTTCCTGCTTGTTACCGGGGGGGGGGGGACTGATGGACAATTGGCTCAGCTGACCTTTCTGCCTTGGTTCTGCTGCCTGGGGAGACGATGAGCCAGCCCAGCACCACAAGGACAGCGGCATCATGAGCTGCCAGGCCATTCCACCCTCTCCCCGGTCTTTCTGCACCAGACCTTGCATAAGTAATGAAAAGTGTTTGTAATGGGGCCTCTCATGGCCTTGCTCGTGCACACAGAGCACTGGCATTTAAAAAAAAATCTGGGAATTAAATGCATGGCAATCTAAAAAAATGTAGGGCACCTCAGTGCAGAAAAGTTCCCATTTTGCATGTCAAAAATCTTCCAGGTTTGTGAGCCATCAGGCATGTGGAGCACTACTCTGTCTTTTGGCTCTTCCCCTTCATGTCATGTTTGATGTGTTTGCTTATTTATTTAAAGCTCGGGGAGAGTAACAACAGATCAGAATTATACCGGAATCAGTAAATCCCACTGAATAGATAAGAAAGTTTAATCCCAAGCTCCCAAAGCCAGTCTGCAGAGGAAGGCTTTTGATTCTCCAGCAGGTTACAGAAAGGTGTCACAAGGCTTACACCTCCTCAGGGCTCAGTTCTTCAGGTAAAGCCCAGGGACCTGCCCCGCTGCATCCACAGGATGTCCTTGGACTCCAGCCATGAAGACACCAGCATGCCACAGCTGCTGAGGATGCTAAGAGAAATGACCTTACTGTGGAGGCTAACCAGCCTAAATGAAGCTAAACCCCTACTTAAGGCTCAGTCATGATCTGCTGCATGTTGGAACAACATACAGACAAGCCTGTCTAACTTTCTGCCCCAGCACTACTCGGAGCCCTCCATGGTGCTGCCCTATTCCAGCCTCCCTGGGAAACCTGACTTACCCAAAACCTTGGTAGACCCATTCTGTAGTGGAACTGTATAATCCAGGCCTCACCACTGCCAATGATGCTAAGTCCTTGCCACTACAGAAGCCAAACAGAGCATTAAAACTCATATGTTTCAATGACACTAAGATTTAACTGGGCAACCACACTTACCAGCAGAGTCATTGGACACATTCTCATCATCAGAGTCAGCAAAAACTTCTGCTAGCTCCTGGTCAGACATGTCTGTTAGTTCCGTTAGGTCCAGCAGATCAAAGTGCACCTCAAGGGAGGAGACGCTGCTCAGAGGTTCTGAGGAGACAAAGTGAGGCCAGTCAGATGCTAGAGAGACAGAGGACAGGGGCCTGTTGAAATGATCAGTGGCCCTGGAGTCAGAGGTCCTGCCCCATGTACCCCTGCTGGCCTAAGCTTGCTGGGTGGTCACAACAGCCCTTTCAGTTGTGGCACCACCACTTCATGCTACCTGGAAGGCAAGCCAGTGCAAGCGGGTTCACGCTTCCCTGCTCTGCTGTAATGCAGTGTGAATCCAGCACAAGAGGCTTAGTAGCAATCCTCTCCCTCATCTCACTAGCAGAAATCAAGGGTAAGATTGCACTGTTAGTAGAGTGCTATGGGACTGTACGAGAATGCCCATGGTACCTCCATGGTAGAGCCCCTGCTCTGAATGCGGAAGATCCCAAGTTCCATCTGCAGCATCTCCATTGAACAGGATCAGGTCACAGGCCATGGGGAAGGCCCTTTTCTGCCAGAGACCCCGGGGGGCCGCGGTCAGACAAAGCTGGCCATACCTGGCTAGGTAGACAAGCCTGGTATAAAGCAACATTCCTGCACTTCTAGGTCACATGCTTTAGGTCAGAAGTCCTTTAAACTGCACAATGAATAAAAAGAGGGTGGACTTCGTAATTTCTTTTCTATTCCCCCTTCCTTTTCCAATATTTGTGTAGCCTTGTGTGTTTCTTATGTTTTGTGCATATTAATTTTGTTTAAATATATTTTGCATGTATGCAATAAATAGTAGTTTTTATTTTATTTTTTAACCCAGAGAGCCATCATGGAAAGCTTCCTCAATGGACAGTCATCTCAGACTCAAAGCCATAATTCCAGCAGTTGCAAAGTACGAAATACAGCAGCACTGGGAAGAGCTGAGATAGTCACCTCATGATGGAAACACCCTGGAATTCTGCTTTATGTACTTCCAGACAGCATTTGTCATCTTGGGATAGTGGCAACCTCTAAATGCAGGTTATGTGAAGGGGCTACTGCCTTTTACTTTGCCACTCTGGGTGGCCTTAGGCAAGCTGCTCCATCTCAGCTACCCACCTGCAATATGCAGATAACCACAGGAGCCTACCTCGCAGGGTTGTTTTAAGGATTCACAGGCAGCAGCGTCCCCCGACCTGGGGCTCTCCAGATGTGTTCAACTCCAATTCCCATCATTCCCAACCAGCATGGTCAATGGTCATGCTGTTCATGAATGATGGGAGTTGTAGTCCAACGCATCTGAAAGGCGCCAGGTTGCGGGAGGCTACTGTCTGTGCATGCTCAAAATGCTCTCTTTTAAAAGAATAAATAAAAAACACCAATAGAACAATAATTACTCAGTAACAAATCAGAATGGAAAAAAGACAATGAATTCAACTATTCATCATCATTATTCATGCACATACCCCCAAGAAAGCCAACACTCTCAAGTGCTATATTTATTTATTTTTCTTACTACTGCTACTACTACTACTACATTATACATTTGCACAGTGCTTTCAAGCGTTTAAAGTGCTTCATGTACATTATCTGCTTGTAGTTCTCACAACAACCCTGCAAGGTTGGTCAGTGCTGTTATTCCCTGTGTTGCCGATGGTGGACTGGGGCTGCGAGAGCAGCTTGCTTAGGGCCATCTTGTGAGTTCACAGCAGAAGCAGGATGCGAGCCAGGGACCATCTGATCCACCCTCGGTCTCTCAGCCACTGTGCTGCACCATCTCCCTATACAAACACCACACGCACGGATTGTTTGTGGCAAGCTCTTCTGCGGCTCCTGGGCAAAGCCCTGCGCGCGAATCTGCAGCTGCGCTGCTGGGCCTCACAGGGTCCTGAAGGAGCTGCTGCGCTCCCGTGGCAGGAGCCACCCTCCCGTCCCCTCCGGATTGTACTCACGCCTGCGCTGTGCGACCTGCAGCAGCCCTGAAGTGGGGATGGGGATCCCTCCTTCCTCCTCAGCGGGGGGGCTGTGGGGCTCTTCCACCAGTCCGTGTGTGGGGAAGATCAGGGGGGCTGGCCTCTCCACCTTCGGGGCCTCTTTCATCAGCTCTGAAATCACCAAATGGGGCTGCATTGATTAAGGCAGGGGTGCAGAACCTAAGGCCAGGGGCCAGATTCAGCCCCCTGGGGTTCCCCAGCTGGCCATGCCCCCTTTCCCCCCACCGCCGATCATTTGGTGCTTTTTTGCAGGTCCCCCCCCCCTTCTAAAAGGTTGAAATGTCTCTCCTGGGGCTTGGTCACTGGCCATAAGAGCTTTAAGCTAAAACATCCTGGTATGTCTGGCATGTTGGCCCGGCCTTCTTTTGCCTTCAGCCCCACCCCCCACCCTGGAATGCGGCCCCTGAGACCTTGGAGAGCCCGTGCTGCCAGTCAGTGCCAACATCCTTCCAGGATGGCAGATCCAAATTGGCAAAAGTGTGTGCGTGCGCGCGTGCGTGTGCTAGAGGGGACCTCTATTAGCCAGCTCAACTGTAACATCTGAAGCAAGAAGATCTTTGCAGCTGTAATGCTGTGAACAAAGAGTCTGCATTTTTAAAGAGGGACACCTGATAACCTCCCTTTCCCTTCCTTCCTTCTTTGCCCTTTCCTCACTTTGCTTAGCCTTGGACTCTAAGCAAATCCATGGGCTAAGCGCTCAACACGCAGCGCTCCACCTCATAGGGGAGATATGCAACGAGAGGTGGCCAGCAGCTTGCTTTGTCTGCCGAGTATCAGGAAAGTCCTGTGCCCTCTTCCTCAGCTCCCCAGGAAGGGGTTGCAAGAACCTGAGACTCCTGGTTCAGCAGAGCCAGCCCTCTGCATCTGCAAAGACAAAAGGCCGGCCTGTTTCAGAGCAGGTGGGCAAAGCAAGACAAAGGCCTGTCTGTCTGGAGCAAGGAAGATGCAGCCAGGGCTACAGCCCCGGCCCTCAGCCATATATGGCTCAGATGCCCCCCCATGCCCATCAGGGTTGCACGCACAGCTGTCAGACCCCGGGCATCCATATGTGCAGGGAGCAGCGCCAGGACCATGGGCAGCTGCCAGGACCTTGGCAGGGCATGCTGCTGGTGCTCGCCTTGCCCCCCACCCCACTTTAAGTCTAGCCACCATTTAAACGCCTCACAATGCCCGACACAGGTTCTGCTCACAGCGCTATGGGGCTCCGCCACATGCCATCGGAGGGCACTTTGCCCCAGGGCCCCTTCAGCCCTGGAGCCCGCCCTGAAAGGCAACGTGATAGCCTAGCTGTGCAAGAGTTCAGGAGAGGCCCAGAAAGAGAGACTCTGAGAGTCTAAGGCAGCCTTCCCCAACCCGGTGCCCTCCAGATGCATTGGTCTGCAGCTCCCATCCTCCTCAGCCAGCATGGCTATTGAGAATTGTGGAAGTTGCAGGCCCACACATCTGGCATTAAGTCAGGACACGGGCATGTTTGCTGGAGAATGGTAGTTTTGTAGGGCAAAGTGACACAAAGGATGAAAGAAGAAGTACAGAATGGAGGCCAGCATAGCCAAAAGAGTCTCATGGCACACTGGCTCCCGATGCGCAGTGAAACGTGCGTGCACGCTTCACTAGAGAAATACTTGCCGACGTGACCACACTGGCAGCCCTGTGTGCACGTGTGTTCGGTATTCTGCTGTGGCACCCTGCGCATTGCACTGGCCGCTGGGAGAGCAAACCACTCTTTCATTTCTGTGCCTCTTTGTCCAAACACAGTGTGCCCAGGAGCAGGGGGAATGTGGCATTGATTTCCAGTACAGAAACACTAAATGGCACCAAACGGAGGGGAGGCGAAATATTTCCCATCCCTGCTGAACCAGAGCAAAGGCGAAAGGGCCCCTGCAGCCTCTTCGCTCCAAGGCAGTGCGGGAGTAATCATCCCATCAGTGCAAGGAAGAGAGGCAGCACGGGCAAGGGCAGCCAGAGCAGCCGGGCACTTCTGCGAGGGCAGCACCACCTTGTCTTGAGCTGCAGACGCTGCTGGCACTCATGGATGCCTGTCTCCCCACCTGCCCGTCACCAGTCAAGACCTGGACCCCAGGCCTGTGTGCGATGTATGTCTCTCCCTCTCTGTCTTTCCACTTCTTGCGATGATATATTTCCTCATATCAAGGAGAGGAGGGCACTGGGGACAGGTGGAGTATGGGGCGGGGTGGGGATCTGTGTCTTTGACAACCTACAAGTTGTGTGAAGGGATTCTTATAGAATCATAGAATCATAGAATAGTAGGGTTGGAAGGGGCCTACAAGGCCATCGAGTCCAACCCCCTGCTCAATGCAGGAATCCAAGTCAGAGCATCCCTGACAGATGGCTGTCCAGCCTCGTCTTGAAGGCCTCCAGTGTGGGAGAGCCCACCGCCTCCCCAGGTAATTGGTTCCATTGTCATATTGCTCTTACAGTCAGGAAGTTTTTCCTGATGTTCAGCCGGAATCTGGCTTCCTGTAACTTGAGCCCAATATTCCGTGTCCTGCACTCTGGGATGATCAAGAAGAGATCCTGGCCATCTTCTCTGTGACAACCTTTCCAGTACTTGAAGAGTGCTATCATATCTCCCCTCAGTCTTCTCTTCTCAAGGCTAAACATGCCCAGTTCTTTCAGTCTCTCTTCATAGAGCTTTGTTTCCAGTCCCCTGATCATCTTTGTTGCCCTCCTCTGAACCCTCTCCAGTTTGTCTGCATCCTTCTTAAAGTGTGGTGCCCAGAACTGGACACAGTACTCCAGATGAGGCCTAACCAGTGCTGAGTAGAGGGGAACTAGTACTTCCCGGGATTTGGAAGCTATGCTTCTACTAATGCAGCCCAAAATAGCATTTGCCTTTTTTGCAGCCACATCACATTGTTGGCTCATATTCAGCTTGTGATCGACAACAATTCCAAGATCCTTCTCGCTTGTCGTGGGTTGAGCCACGTATCCCCCATCTTATAACTGTGCATTTGGTTTCTTTTTCCTAGGCGCAGAACTTGGCATTTATCCCTATTAAAGGTCATTCTGTTGTTTTCTGCCCAGCGCTCCAGTCTATCCAGATCACTTTGAATTTTGTTTCTGTCTTCCAAAGTATTAGCTATCCCGCCCAATTTTGTGTCATCTGCAAATCTGATCAGCATTCCCTGCACCTCCTCCTCCAAGTCATTAATAACAATGTTGAAGAGCACTGGGCCCAGAACTGAGCCCTGCGGTACCCCACTCGTTACCTCTCCCCAGTTTGAGAAGGTCCCATTGATAAGCACTCTTGGAGTTCGATTCTGTAGCCAACTGTGGATCCACCGGATCGTTGTTTCATCTAGCCCACTTTGAGCTCGTTTGCTCATCAGGAGATCATGGGGCACTTTGTCGAAAGCTTTGCTGAAGTTGAGGTATATGATGTCTACAGCATTCCCACGGTCTACAAGGGAGGTTACTTGATCAAAAAATGAGATCAGATTTGTCTGGCAGGACTTGTTTTTGACAAATCCATGTTGGCTTCGAGTAATCACGGCATTGTTGTCAAGGTGCTTCCAGATGGATTCCTTTGTCATCTGCTCCAGAATTTTCCCAAGGATTGATGTCAGACTGACTGGTCTGTAGTTCCCAGGTTACTCCTTTTTACCCTTTTTGAAGATAGGGACAACGTTAGCCCTCCTCCAGTCATCTGGCACTTCCCCCGTCCTCCATGATTGCTCAAAGAGAATAGACAGCGGTTCTGAGAGTTCTCCTGCCAGTTCCTTTATTACTCTAGGATGCAGTTCATCTGGCCCTGGAGATTTGAACTCATTCAAAGTAATGAGGTGTTCCTTGACCATATGCCTATCGATCTCAAGCTGCAATCCTGCCCCTTCAGCCTGGACTTGGCCTTTGCCAGGGGGGTCATAGACCCTCTTTTGGGAGAAGACTGAGCCAAAGTAGGAATTGAGCACCTCTGCCTTTTCTTTGTCATCTGTTATCGTTTTGCCATCCTTATTGAATAGCTGAACCACCATTTCTTTCCTCTGCCTTTTACTATGCACGTAGCTGAAGAAAGCCTTTTTGTTGTTTTTAGCATCCCTCGCTAACCTCAGCTCATTCTCAGCTTTAGCCTTCCTGACGCCATCCCCGCAATTCTGTGCTACCTGCCTGTACTCTTCCTTTGTTGCTTGGCCTTCTTTCCACTTCCTATGTGTCCTTTTTTGTTTCCAGGTCATCCCTAAGCTTTTTGTGAAGCCACACTGGCTTCTTCTGTTGTCTTCCACCTTTTCTTCTTGTTGGAATGGTTTGTGATTGTGCCTTGAGAATTTCCTTTATTAAAAGCTCCCCCCCACCTTGGACTCCTTTTCTCGTTAGCGTTGCTTGCCATGGGACCTTACTGATCATTGTTCTGAGTTTATTAAAATCGGCTTTCCTAAAATCCAGGGTACGCGTTTGACTACACTCGGTTTTTGCTTCCCTTAGAACCAAGAACTCAAGTACAACATGGTTGCTTTCCCCCAGAGTTCCTGTAACTGCTACTTGATCCACTAAGTCATCTCTGTTGGTTAGGATCAAGTCAAGGATAGCCGATCCTCTAGTTCCTTCCTCTACTTTCTGTAGGAGGAAGTTATCCGCCACACAAGTCAGGAATTTCCTGGAGGGGCCATGTTTTGCAGAATTTGTCTCCCAACAAATATCAGGGAAATTGAAGTCCCCCATTACTACTACATCATGCTTCCTTAAAACATTGGCTATTTGCTTTTCAAAAGTTTCATCCTTGTCTTCTCCTTGATTGGGTGGCTGGTAGTAGACCCTGACCACCAGGTTACTTTTATTCTTTGCTCCATTTATTTCAACCCAGATGCTCTCAATGGGGCTACCAAGCTCCTCCTCCTGTATTTCTGTGCAGAGATATGTATTTTTCACATACAGTGCAACCCCACCTCTTGGAGTGCAGCAGCCAGCATAGGTGCCAGCTCCAGGTCTGGGGGGGCCATTGGCCAAGAGTCAATTGTCAGTGAGTCTGCCATCTTAACAGCATCGTCACCAGCTGCTCCTCGGCCTCCGCCTCTTCCTCATCATTGCCACCACCTGTTTGCTTGCCAGGCAGAGAACCAATGGGTGAACAGACAGTGACATCTACTGCTTCTTCTCCTCGCCACCAGTATACTCTGGACCAGAGCAAGAGGAGGGTGAACAGGCAGGTTGCAATGATGATGAAGAGGAGCAGCAAGTCCAGGGGACTCTTGTCAGTAGGCCCCCCGCTAGGGTGTGGGCCCTTGGCAGATGCCCAGCCATGCCGACCCTTGACGCTGGCCCTCGCTAGTATGGGCAACACCCATCCCTAAGCAGAACCAAAGAAGGCTGCACAACATCCAAGAGCACACCGCCAGCTGTCCCTTTCCACCAACTAAGTGAGCACACAGGCACACCTTTCTCCTGGCCCTAACTGACAGAGCCGTTTCTGGATCCCGTCCAAACACTTTGCATTTCATCCAAATGTTTACAGGTTAAAAGACTCCTTGCTCAGTCAGAATTGCCTGTTCAACCCGCAGTAGCACTCAGCCATTGCTGGAGCCCACCTTACAAAGAGCTCCAGTGGGGAATGCTTTCCCTCAGTTCTTAATTTCTGCAAAGAGAAGCGTCTGGGCTACAGCCATGGCGTCACGGGGAGGCCTGTTGGGCGCCTGCCAGGGGCCACTGACAGGCGCCCCCCGGACTCACTCCTCCCCCCTTCCCCATCGCGAGGTGCCTGTCGAGCTGCCTCGTGCTCTGGCCCAGGCAACGGTGGCGGTGAGGAGCAGGAGACGTGCGCCTGCTGTTCCCTGGCGCTCTGGGAACCCGTCAAGCAAGCCTGGGTGGGAGGGGGAGGTGCAAGAGCAGCTGGTGACAACCGTGGTGAGACAGCAGACGCACCGAGGGAGGGGCCCACTGAGGGGTCCTGCCCAAGGGCCCTCCAAAACCTGGAGGCAGCACTGCTTGTATTGACTGATGGATTTCACTGGTCTAGTTTCGCATGTACAGGTGGCTTTTCTGGCCCAAGGCTTCCAAAACCACCATTTAAAATCATTTTAACAATGAATGAAATCAGTCAATAAAAATTAAGAGATTTTTAACTCCCCGGCCTGTGGGGATTTGCTGCAATTCATGGTGGTGAGGAAAAGGCATTCCGCACATTTGCAGAGGCGCTTTCTTCTTTTCTGACCACTTTCCACATTCCAGGACTGGATCCTAGCCCCGAAACCAGTTGCTCTGGCCAGGCTTCGCATTATTTCCCAGACACTGACTCATCTAGCTTGGCCACTGCAGTGCTGGGCTTGGCCTTGGCACAGCATGTCTTAAGCCAATTTGGAAGCCCATCACTTGCCTCCTGCAAGGTGTGATCAGGTGCACTATTGCTCATGGCAGCTCGGCCACGAAAGGAGAGGGCAGAGTCAAGTGAGGTGCGCAGGTGTAATGCAACCTGCCCTTGACTCATCATGACGATCCTGAAATTGCCTGGCATGATGGATGCCTTTTCTCGCTGCTTGGAGAGACCTTTGCTGAACCCCTATTAGGTGGGGTCACGTGGAACTCTGCTTCCCAGTGCATTCAGCTGTGGGAGTCAACACTCCAGGAATCACAGGCAGGCATGAAGGAGTCTCTGTCATTAGCATAGCATTGGGGACAGAACCTATCTCCTAAATCCCGTCCCCAGTGGACAACAATTGGCAGCCTGAGTTCCAGGCCATCTTCCTGCCTCCAGGCATGCCTGTCTTCAACCTTGTCTAGGAAGATCACATTTTCAGAAACGAAACCCTGACAAATGATGCCCACCCAAGCAGGGGCTTCAAAACAGAGGCAAAGAGGAAGGAGGGAAGGGCTGTTGTGGGTTTGCAGCATCTTGTGGCGGAGCCGTGTTGTTCTGAAATCCTGGATGGTCAAAGCAGAGTGCCTGGAACTGTATTGTCTTTCCTGTCCCACAAAGGGAGTGGGCTACTCCTGCAGGTGGAACAATTGTGAGGGCAACAGCAGCTCAGAGAAGACTTCTGTTCTATCCCCTCCCACAAGCCCCAAACATCGTGCTCCACTGGTTTAGGACTTCAATACTGTTATTCCTTTCGTCTTGTGCAGTCATATTTCTGTATCCAAAAAACATTTTTGACTGGGAAACTATCAAGGATGCAAGTTTAGCCTGTCAGCTGTCTTTTATTCCTCTGCATATTTTCTTAAATATGCATATATTTAATATGTGTTTGTTTATTATATAGATTCCAATTTTATTCCAGTCTGGGGTGGGTGAAGGAAAGACAAACCTTTCCTCCAAGTCTCTTCTCTAAGCAGAAGCCAGTATCTGCCTTCCTTTTTCATCATGACTCAGCCCTATGCCTTCGTTCCTTCTATTTGAAATGTAACTGAAATGCTTCTGATGGACTCAAAACAAAACTTGTGTCAGGGTGGAGACTGAGCCCATAGAGCCGCAGAGCAGTTCTGATTCTGAGGAGGAACAGCAATCCGTGGGAGCGGAGCTCGCTCATCTCTCACAAGCACAGCAGCTGGCAGAGATTCCTCCTGCCAGCATTCCTGGGATAGCGACCCTGGCAGTGAGAGAGTGCTGGAGGGGGGCTTGCTGGACGCTCGGCGCAGATGCAGGGAGCGGTGACAGATGGAGGGCGCCAAAAGGAGGCGCTCTGCTCGTTTGGTGCTAAAACAACGGTCGTGTCCCGAGGACCCAAGGGTAAGAGGGAGGATCTCTCCCTAGCCCATAAATTCAGGGTCTTCCCGTGATTCTCCTTCAAACGGGGACCAACTGCCTTACCTGGAGCTTAGTCTACTCTGCTATCTTTCCCCAGGGCTGTTCATTGCTTTGACGCTAGCGACTTTGTATTCTGAGTCATAAAGTAATAAAGGAATAAAGTATCAGAAAGAATTCCTCATCATCTGTGTCCTGAGTTGGCTATTGGTGGGGACTGCAAGAGGCAGCTAGGGTGCCCCTGACAACTTGTGAGGTCACTGGCACATCTGAATGTAGGGCTTTTGTCCTTTAAAGAGTGGTCTGGTGGCTCCTTCTTATGAGCAAAACTTTGTGTGACTCCTGCTTAGAACAGAGGCGGGGTGGGGGTGGGGGGAGAGATTGTGTATGCGTGTGTGGATTTTATTTTTACTTGCTAATTGCCCCACTTGCCAATAGAACAGTAATTTCTTTGGACAGATATATTTTCCTTTCATATTGTTTTTCCATGTCTACCAACATAGTTTTAGCTAAGTTCAAATGCTATTTTGAAAAATATATTCTGACATGCCTGCTCTTATGTTCTCTTCTGTCCCCCCTGAAGGCTGATATAAGTAATAATATAGAATTGGGTTGAAGTTCCTTGGAGGGTGAATTGGGTGTTTATAAAGTCCCTTGTGTGGAACATTAAAACAATTCACAGGCTCAGGTCAGTTCCAGGTCTTCTGGGTTTGTCTTAGCCAGGTATCATTATTTATCTGGGCGCAGATTGGTGGCACTGTGAATACAGGTTAGCCTGCTGTACTTGCCCTTGGGCTGGATCCAGAATCTGCCTTCCGCAAGAGGAAGGACTCTGCTCAAGGAAAGCCCCCCACCCAATTTGGGGAGATCCCCCTCCACACACTCCACAGCTCACCCCATTTACCAGGGTCTCCTGACTCTCTGTGTAGCATTTTCAGGGGGGTGGAGCAGTGGTCATGGGAAAGCAGGGGTGGGGAAGTCCACTTCCATCAGCGCATTTGATCCAGCGTAAATCTGGATGCAAGCCCTTGTGTATGTCAAAGGGTGGCTGGGTCCCAGTGGAAGAACTCACATTGGCTTTACTGGAAACTTCCCTGGATCTGCAACAAGAACTGGAATGACAGTTTGGCAAAATCTCACATTCCAAATTCAAGTGTTTCAAGTTTGAAAATGTGTGCGTGTGTTTTAAATGCTGAAATCCAGTTGAGGGTTGATAAGGCAACAGCCCTAAGCTCTGCTTGCCAGATTCAAAACCTACGTCTCTTTTCCAAAGCTCCAGCATCTGGCAGCACGCGTGTGTGCGGTGGGATCAGCTAGAACAAGCTGCAAGCTGCTGCGCCTTGGCGGACCCGCTTCGTCCGCGCCCGGTCCCCCGCGGCACCTTCTCCAGCCTGCCTCTCCCACCCCGGGACCTCCGGGGGACGGCGGGGCTGCCTCGCTGCTCCTGCCTGTGCCGCTCTGTTCGCTTCAGCATCCGGCTCCCTCCCTCGGCCCGCCCCTCTCTGCTCCAGCAGCACCCGTGCGCCCGAAGGAAGGGCTTGGAAGAGCCGGCGTATTCCGCGCCCTGCTGACTCACATGGCGCGGCAGGAGCCGTCGGGCCCCCCAGGCCCGCCCCGTGGGGAGCCGCAGGCTGGGCACAGCAAAGAGAGGAGGACAGCCGAGGCCCCCGCTTCCGTGTCCAGCGCTGGCGCTGCCAGGGATCGCAGCCGCCAGAGGGGAAGGGGGCCCTCCCCAGAGCCATCAGCGCGCGCGGGGAGGGCTGGGCTGGGCTGGGCTGGGCTGGGGGGCTCCGGAAGCCCCGCCCCTCCCCCCTGTCAGTCAACGCATCCCCTGCCGTAGCTTTCTAGAGCGAGCAGGTGAGCGAGCCGCACAGAAGGGAAGGGAGCCCGCCCCGCCCCGCCCCGCCGCGCCCCCGGAAGTCCAGCTCTTGGAGGTGTTGACTGCGTTGAGTCAGTGGTCAGAGGGAGTCACTCTGCTTATGCTCCGAGGCACTCTTATTCCAGCCCCGCACGTTTCGAGGGTGAGAGGTACCGTTCCAAGCAGGGGCCGGGGGCAGCCTTGCTGTTGGTCAAATCGAGCCCGGACGTGTCCCGGGGAATCGCCCGGGCGACACCTGACCCCCTGCAGGCCCCGCCCGGCGCCATTTCCACCAGCCGGTTCCGCCTCTGCAGGGCCGGCGGGCCTGTCTCGCTGCCCCCCCACGCGCCTCCTCGCCGGCTCCGCTGGGGGTGGAGCGCGGCCCAGGGAGGCCCCCGCCGGCGCTTGCCCTGCCCAGGCCTCCTCTGCCGCCTGGAGCCCCGGCTCGCGCGGTGCCAGCTGCCAGGCCAGACCTCGCCTTGCGCGCGTTGTTGGCGAACCGGCCAGAAAGCTTCGGCCGCTGAGCGGTGCCCAAACGGAACCAAGACGCGCCCCCGCCCGGGCGCCACGTGTGCTGCGAGAGGCCTCCTGGGGGCTGCTGCCTGGGCCCAGGCACAGGGAGCGCGGAGAGGCGGGCGGCGGGCGGGCCTCCAGGCTGGAGCGAGGCGGTGGCTCCGCGGACGTAGCGAGCGGGGCCGACAAGCCCCGCCACGGACCCGCGTCTGCCGGTAGCCTTTGCCAGCCGCCTCAAGCGCCGAGCCGCAGCGCCAAGGGGGGCGCGGGCACGGGCGCGGCACCGCCATCACGGCCGCCAGCAGCCACCCGACACCACAGAAACCACGCCTCAGCCCGCGACACACCCGAAGCCCCGGAACCGCTTGCCGAGCGCAGGGGGAGCGCCGAGCCGCCCTGCTCCGCGCACACGCGGCGACGCGTCCCCACATGCCTTGCTCAACAGGGCCCGGAGACGCGAGTCCGGGAGCCTGCCGGGCGCACCCCACTGCGCGCGCCGCCCGGCCTGCGCGGACACGCCCCGCGGCGCCCGTCTCGCCGGCTCCCCGCTCTGGAAGCTGGTCGGAGTCCTAACGGCGCGTGCGGGGAGCCCCCCAGCACTTGCCCAGGCGAAGGGCTCCGCCGCCGGAGAAACCCACTCTTTGTTCCGGGGGGGGGGGCGCTGGCAGCCTAAAAATGCCCCTTTGTCTCTCCCCCGCCCCCTGACACTCAGCATTTCAGCTGTGGAGGGGTGGCGGGCGGGAGAGGCTGACCGAGAGGTGGTCTTCCTTAACAAGCACCCCCAGTTTGGGACCCATCCTGATGAGTCCCGTGCAGGACGGGGGGGGGGGAGGTTGCAGCGCCGTCCAATCGACCCCCCCCCCCGCGCGCACTCTCCACATTCCCTCCAGGTCCAGAAGAGGAAGCCCAAGGCGGGCGGGGCAGCCTCTCCCCTAGAGACCCCCTTCTCCATGACGGGGGCCATCCAGGCGCCGGGCGCAGCCCGCGAGCAAAAGCCCAGCAGCCGCGCCCGGCGAGCCGGAGCCCCTCACCGCGGCGTCAGGGCGGCCCGCTCGCTCCAGGCCTCCGCCCCTTGATCCCTCCCCCCGAGGGCGCCCGCCGGGGGTCCCCCCTCCACTCACCCGGGGTGGCGGCCCCTTCCGGCGCCTCCATCCGTCCGGCTGCAGCAGCCGCTGCGCCGGCAGCCGCCCGCCCGCCCGCTCGCTCGATCCTGCGCTCGCCGCCGCCGAGCAGCCGCGGCCGCCTCGCCTCGCCTCGCCCCGCGCCGCTCTGGCCACTGCAGCAGCAGCAGCCGCCCGAGCGCACATCGCGGGCCCGGCCGGGGCGGGGGAGCGAGGCCAGCGCGCCGGAGCAGCGGCGGCAGCAGCCCCGAGCGCCGAGGAGCGCGGCTGGCCCTGGCCCTGGCCCTGGCCCGGGGGAGGGGACTTCGGGCGGGCGGCGGGGCGGGCTGGCACGCAGTCCGGAGCGGCCCCCAGCTCAGGCCCTCTGCTATGGCCACTGGCATCAGCACCCAACGCACGGTGGGGCAGTGGGCGAGTTGGCTTCGGAGCTTGGCCCCGGGACCTTTTTCTTTTTCTCTCCAAAGCTGGGTTTCAGCCCTGGGACTTCGAGGAGGAGGGTGCCTCTGAGCATCTGCAGAGTGCCAGAGCTGAAGATGCAATCAGCATGCCCTGGAAATCAATGGGAGAGTCTCTACGAATGGGAACGGAGGTGCAGGGTGGATTGACAGTTATGTGGGAGCAGCTACAGAATAGAGGGGGGGAAGGGGAGCAAGGGAGAAGACTGGTTACCTTCACACTCTGCTTTTGGGTTCCTGGAGGCCTCACTGTGGACTAGAAGGATGACAATTCTCTGATCCAGGATGGCGATTCTTACATTTTACTGGAGAGGTCTATATGGCTAAGAATGGATCCTCAACGTCAGTGAAGGCTGGTGGCTCCAATGTCAGTAGGGCAGTGAGTTGGCTCTGCACCTTGGAGAGCTCCTTTCGAGTTTTAGTTATTTAGTTATTAGATTTATTAGCCGCCTATCTGGACAGCTACCTGGCCACTCTAGCCAGCGTTCAATTTATTAATCAACTGAACAAAACAACATTGCCCTAAAAAACCCTAACGCACCCCAAATGCCCACCTGAACAGCCAGGTTTTCAAAGCCCAGCGGGAGCTCATCAAAGAGGGGGCATGGTGGCAGTCACTAGGGAGGGAATTCCACAGAGTGGGAGCCACCACAGAAAAGACCGTCTCCCTAGTCCTCACCAGCCTAACTGTCCTGGCTGATGGGACAGAGAGAAGGCCTTCCAAGGCTGATCTCATTGAGCGGCATCCCTGATGTTGTTGGAGGCACTCCTCAAGATAGACTGGGCCGGAACCATATAGGGTTTTAAAGATCAATGCCAACACTTTGAACTGGGCCCAGAAAATAACTGGTAACCAGTGCAACTCCTTCAGCACTGGAGTGATGTGGTCTCGCCGACAGCTGCCTTTAATCAGGCGGGCCACCACGTTCTGCACCAGCTGCAACTTCCGAACCATCTTCAAGGGTAACCCCACATAGAGTGCATTACAGTAGTCTAGGCGAGAGAAGACCAGGGCATGAACTACTGATGGGAGCAGATGGGTAGGGAGGCAGGGGCACAGCCGCCATATCAGATGGAGTTGGTACAGTGCCGCCCAGCTCACGGCTGACACCTGAGCCTCCATGGACAGCTGGGAGCCTAAAATGACCCTCAGCTGCAGACCTGGTCCTGCAGGGGCAGCCACACCCCATTCAACACCAGGTCAACATCCCCCAACCTCTCCTTGTCTCCCACCAACAGTACTTCAGTTTTGTCAGGGTTCAGTTTCAGCTTAGTCCTTTCCATCCAACCACTCACTGACTCCAGATACTTGGACAGGGTTTCTACAGCCAACCTTGGTGAGGATTTAAATGAGAGGTAGAGTTACATGTCATCCGCATATTGTTGACACCGCACCCCAAACCTCCTGATAGTCCCCAGCGGCTTCACATAGATGTTAAATATCATCAGGGAGAGGATGGAACCCTGTGGCACCCTGCAAGTGAGCAGCCAAGGATCTGAAGTCTCCTCCCCCAGAGCTACCCTCTGGTACCTGCCAGAGAGGATGGAACAGAACCGCCAACCACCATAATACGGTACTCCTATGCCCAACCCCTCCAGGGAGTCCAGGAGGATACCATGGTTGATGGTATCAAAAGCCACTGAGAGATCGAGGAGAACAAGGAAGGAGCATTTTGCCCCTAACCAGGGCCCTCCCTATATCATCCACCAAGGCCATTTCTGTCCCATGCCTAGGCCTGAAGCCCGATTGAAATGGATCCAGATAATCGGCTCCTTCCAAGTGTGCCTGCAACTGCAACACCACCACCCGCTCAATTGCTTTGCCCAAAAACGGCAGATTCAGGGAGGGGCAAAAGTTGTTCAAGTCTTGGGGATCCAAGGAGGGCTTCTTTAACAGTGGTCTTATCACTGCCTCCTTGACAGCTGATGTCATCACTCCCTCCTCAGAGTGATGGAGGCATTAACCACTGCCTTGATCCCCCTTCCTAAGCCTCTCCCTGCAGCTCATAATGAGCCAAGATGGGCAAGGATCGAGTAAGCAGGTGGTCGGCCTTAAGATGAAAGTACCTTGTTCACTTCCTCAGAAGGAAGAAGCTGGAACTGATCCCACACAACTGGTCTGCCACTGGCCACACCTCATTCACTAACCGTATTCACAGTGCACAGAATAGCACTCCTGATCTGGTCAATTTTAGCCACAAAGTGCTTTGCAAACTCATCACAGGAGGCCTTAGAATGCTCCATTGGTTCCAGAACAACTGGATTGACCAGGTTCTGGACCACTTGGAACAGCCTCCTGGGACAGCCCTCTGTGGATGTGATAGAGGCAGCATAAAAAACGAGTTCTGACTTGTTCTGACTGAAACTCAGAGCGAATTCACCACCTCACTGACATGGGAAGCACCAGCCTCCCCTGCTCGAGGTTCAGAAGCAGGAGGAGGCAAGGTCAGGACAGGCATGTCACCCTCCTGCCCTGCCTGTGAGCATCCGGCAGGCCACTGGGGGCTTGGGGGGGATGCAGGGCAGGGCCAAGATATTTCGCTGCCTAAGGCAGCGCAGCAGATGACCCCCCTACCCCCTACCTGACACACTGGTCAGAGGCCTCCCCAACCATATGAAGATGCAGAGTACCCCTGAGCATGCACAGAACTGGCTTGAAAGGGATGCTTGAGTTTAGATCAGTACACAGTGCAAACAATCCGCACACTCAGGGCACTGGCCTCCTCCCCCCATGGGGCTGCCTTCCCCAACCTGGTGCCCTCCGGATGCAGGTCTTGGAGTGCAATGCCAGAATCCCCCAGCCAGCATGGGAGCTGTGATCCAACACATCTGGAGAGCACCAGGTTAAGGAAGGCAGCCATGGGGCAAAGGCATGGGCTCCCAACCCCAAAGAGCTGATGTGGGTCCAGAAATAAATATTTGCACTAAGACACAATGTGTCCATTGGATTTATGCATGCTTTGCCCCCTAGACGCGCACGCGTGCACACACACACCCCTACCTTATTTTTCCTGCATTTAGCCTTGAGGAATGATTTGTGTACCCTGATCCTGTCCACACTGTGGGGGCTCAGGAGGCATGGCTAGGGTGTTCCTCACTTGTCCTAATGGTAGAGCCAGCCTCGGTAGGAAATAGGATGCTGAAGAGGCTAGATAAACCCACTGTGGTCTGATCCAACAGGGCTCCTTGTGTTCTTACGGCACCCTGAGGAATCTTGAGGCTCCTAGGCCAGATGGTGTGACTTCCAGCGGCATTGTAGGCTCGAAGGCCAGCTCTCTGCATTTTTAACATCCACAACCAGCCAGCTCCCACCCAGCTCCGCACCCCCAGGGAACCGAGCTGCAGGTGCATTTGGCTCTTTGCTGGAGAAGCTTCCCTGCAGCCGTGCTCCTCCTGTCCCATGGCCCCGGTGGGGGTAGGGGGTGAGCTGGCATCTCTCTGCCAGCTGAGCTGTACAGGCCTTTTACTCCAGTCTCTCACTGCCAAGTCTCTCTCTCACAGTCGCCCCAACGACAGCTTCTAAAAGCAGAGCGAGGCACAGCTCCAAGTGGAAGGGCCCAGAAAAGTGACGCCAACCAGAGGAAGCGCTAGGGATGCCTTGCAGGAGCCACTTTCCAAGGGATGCCACAGCAAGGCTTCTGCAAAGTGAGATCAAAGCAGAAAGTACCACAAGACTAGATGCTGCTCTCCTCACCACCACCACCCTGGAAGCCTCGTAGGCTAGCAGCTAGTTTGGGGCAAGAGGACTCAGCGGAGAATCGATGGGCCAAAGGCAATGCTTAATATCCTAAGCCAGGGACACAGAGGCCCGAGGCTGCCTGGAAGTTCACCTCTAGCTAAAAGCCTTGAGATCCATCATGGAATGAAAGCAGAATATACATGAAGAGCGCAATCCTATGCATGCGTAGACAGAAAAACGTCCTACAACTCCCAGCATTCCCCAACTAGCTGGAATGCTGGGACCTGTAGGACGTTTTTCTGTCTAAATGTGCATAGGATTGCACCCTGAACAGCTAAATGAGGTAACTGTTGATTACTTATAGGGGAATTGCACTCTGCACGTGGTCACACAGGCCTGGTACTGTTAACCCTTGCTGTGTGAAACACAGCAAGGGTTAACAAGCTGTGTCCTTATCCCCTGGTGGGGAGGCACTCTGACTGACTCCAGCTTGCTTGCTTGCTTAATAAGCAAAAGGACAGTCTCGGCAGATGTTCCTTGCTTAGGGTGAAGACAGTAGCTGCATCTCTCCAATCACACAGGGCTTCAAAGTGGCCCTTGCAGTACACAAGGAACCCCCAAAGACAGAGCCATCACAGCTGGAGAGAACGCGAAAAGTGATGGAGCCCCCTTTGTGGGCCAGGGGTGCCCAGCTGGCCAGAGAGCTAATGAAGGGAGCTATTAGTCTGGGCTACCAAGCTGCTTTGTTTGAGGACAGGGCTGGGCAATTAACCCAAAGCCATCAGGGTCAAAGCTGAACATGAGGTCATTATTTCAGCCTTGGAGATAAAAGGGTAACAAACCTATAGAGCTCTATAGGCAAAGTTCGGGAGGCTTGTAATTGGACCCAGGGGGTTGGAGATGGCTTGGGAAACATATGGCCTCCTGATATTTCTCTACAGGTCATATAGCCCCACTGAGCCCATAGCCCAACACTGGCCCCACTGCCTCTCCTCGCCATCTACATCTCTAGCCATCCCGATTCCCTGCTTGGGCGCCTTCTGCAGCTAGGGCCAACATCCACGCCCACCCCCACCCTCCGTGACCACACAGAGAGCAGCAGATGCAGAGGCAAACTCCATTTTAGTTCTGCAGTCATGATGGTGCTATTATTTATGTAAGTTTGAAATGCAAACCGCACATGGTCAGAGCATTTTGTTTTTAATCAGGGTTGGCAAACAGTTTTGTTGTTCTAAGATATCAGGAATGTAGAAGCAGTTTTAAAGCATGGAATGGTGGTTGCAGGGGGGTAAAGAGAAATGTTAGCTGCGTACTTCACAACAGAAGCAATACCCACGGCCATCTAAAGCCCCCACCCCACCCCACGGGCCTCATCAGCCCATTAAGTCTAGGGTCTAAGATCATCTAGCTGCACCTCTTCCTGACTTCTTGCAGCTTTGTTGGCCTCATCTGCCTGTGTTTGTGGTAGATACGGAAACAAATGGCAAGAAAATTTATAATCAAGGTCTACCCTTGTCTCAGCAGGTAAACCTGCTTTGTCTAGGCAAGCTCTGTGGAAGGGCCCCCTCTCCTTCAGGAACCCCCTGCATGCTTAGAGCTTCAATAGTTCCACCAAAGATGGTGCGGAGACCAGGCCCCGTGGGACCCAACCTGCCCATGCAGCCCCGTTGATGCCACTGGGTGTGCTTGCTGCTGCCCCCATCACCAACTGCTCTCTGGGTGGCTATGGGGGGGGGGGCTGAGCCCCCAGGTCCATCCCTAGCCGCACCAATGCCAGCAACTGGTATTCAGGGGCATGCTGCCATTGACTAGCAGCCTAATCCTCTTCCAGGAATGTGTCTAAGCCCCTTTTAAAGCCATCTAAAATGGTGGCCATCACTGCATCTGTGGAAGTGAATGCCACAGTTTAACTGTGCGAAGCAGCCCTTCCTTTTCTCTGCCCCGCATCTCCCACCGCTCAGCTTCATGGGATCATAGAATCATGGAATAGTAGGGTTGGAAGGGGCCTACAAGGCCATTGAGTCCACCCCCCCCCCTCAATGCAGGAATCCAAGTCAGAGTATCCCTGACAGATGGCTGTCCAGCCTCGTCTTGAATGCCTCCAGTGCGGGAGAGCCCACCACCTCCCTAGGGAATGGGTTCCATTGTCGTATGGCTTTGACAGGATGTTTCTCCTGATGTTCAGCCAGAATCTGGCTTCCTGAAACTTGAGCCCATGATTCTGTGTCCTGCGCTATGGGATGATTGAGAAGAGATCCTGGCCTTCCTCTCTGTGACAACCTTTCAATTACTTGAAGAGCACTATCATCTCTCCTCAGTCTTCTCGTCTCAAGGCTAAACATGCCCAGTTCTTTCAGTCTCCCTTCATAGGGCTTTGTTTCCAGTCCCCTGATCGTCTTTGTTGCCCTCCTCTGAACCCTCTCCAGTTTGTCTCCATTCTTCTTAAAATGTGGTGCCCAGAACTGGACACAGTACTCAGGATGAGGCCTAACCAGTGCTGAGTAGAGGGGAACTAGTACTTCCCGGGATTTGGAAGCTATGCTTCTATTAATGCAGCCCAAAAGAGCATTTGCCTTTTTTGCAGCCACATCACATTGCTGATCATATTCAGCTTGTGATCGACAACAATTCCAAGATCCTTCTCGCTTGTAGTGTTGTTGAGCCACGTATCCCCCATCTTGTAACTGTGCATTTGGTTTCTTTTTCCTAGGTGCAGAACTTGGCATTTCTCCCTATTAAAGGTCATTCTGTTGTTTTCTGCCCAGCGCTCCAGTCTATCCAGATCACTTTGAATTTTGTTTCTGTCTTCCAAAGTATTAGCTATCCCGCCCAATTTTGTGTCATCTGCAAATCTGATCAGCATTCCCTGCACCTCCTCCTCCAAGTCATTAATAACAATGTTGAAGAGCACTGGGCCCAGGACTGAGCCCTGCGGTACCCCACTCGTTACCTCTCCCCAGTTTGAGAAGGTCCCATTGACAAGCAGTCTTTGAGTCCGATTCTGTAGCCAACTGTGGATCCACCGGACCGTTGTTTCATCTAGCCCACTTTGAGCTAGTTTGCTCATCAGGAGATCATGGGGCACTTTGTCAAAAGCTTTGCTGAAGTTGAGGTATATGATGTCTACAGCATTCCCACGGTCCACAAGGGAGGTTACTTGATCAAAAAATGAGATCAGATTTGTCTGGCAGGATTTGTTCTTGACAAATCCATGTTGGCTTTGAGTCATCACTGCATTGTTGTCAAGGTGCTTCCAGATGGATTGCTTGATCATCTGCTCCAGAATTTTCCCAAGGATTGATGTCAGACTGACTGGTCTGTAGTTCCAAGGTTCCTCCTTCTTACCCTTTTTGAAGATAGGGACAACGTTAGCCCTCCTCCAGTCATCTGGCACTTCCCCCGTCCTCCATGATTGCTCAAAGAGAATAAGACAGCGGTTCTGAGAGTTCTTCTGCCAGTTCCTTTATTACTCTCGGGTGCAGTTCATCTGGCCCTGGAGATTTGAACTCATTCAAAGGAATTAGGTGTTCCTTGACCATATGCCTATCGATCTCAAGCTGCAATCCTGCCCCTTCAGCCTGGACTTGGCCTTTGCCAGGGGGGTCATAGACCCTCTTTTGGGAGAAGACTGAGCCAAAGTAGGAATTGAGCACCTCTGCCTTTCCTTTGTCATCTGTTATCGTTTTGCCATCCTAATTTAATAGCTGAACCACCATTTCTTTCCTCTGCCTTTTACTATGCACGTAGCTGAAGAAAGCCTTTTTGTTGTTTTTAGCATCCCTCGCTAACCTCAGCTCGTTCTCAGCTTTAGCCTTCCTGACGCCATCCCTGCAATTCTGTGCTACCTGCCTGTACTCTTCCTTTGTTGCTTGGCCTTCTTTCCACTTCCTATGTGTCCTTTTTTGTTTCCAGGTCATCCCTAAGCTTTTTGTGAAGCCACACTGGCTTCTTCTGTTGTCTTCCACCTTTTCTTCTTGTTGGAATGGTTTGTGATTGTGCCTTGAGAATTTCCTTTATTAAAAGCTCCCCCCCACCTTGGACTCCTTTTCTCGTTAGCGTCGCTTGCCGTGGGCCCTGACTGATCAACAGTAACACTTACTGTTACCGGGATGATGCCCAGTTCTAGTGTTATGATGAGTCTCCATCCTCTCCACCCCATGCACCGTTCTGTACACCCCTGTCACGTCCCCTGCACGCGTCCCAAACGCGGCCACCTTTCCTCAGAGGGGAGGAGCACCAGAAGCTGGACCATTCGGGTCGCCCTTTCTGCATCTTCTCCAGCTGTACCGAACTCCCTTGTAAAGGTGCAGACTATCACCCAGCTTACAGCCGCGGAGGCAGGACAAGGAATAAGCCCAAAGTTTTGTCGTCGCCGTCCTTAACTTGCCGTGTCGGCCAGACCCCCCGCCCCGGCATCGCTGGCGCAGCGCGGCCGGCCTGTCCGCGCTCGCTCGGCGAAGGGCCGGGCCGGGCCCCGCGGAGCGCGGCGGGCTTCCCCGCAGGGCAGGGGCGCAGGGCTGCAGCCTGGCAGCCGCCTGCCGGCCTGGTCTCCGCTCTCCGCCCTGCGACGTGGCCGTCGATGCGCGCTTCGGCGGCGGCCGCCGGTGTTTCGCGCGCAGCCCGCCCGGTGCTCCGTTACGTCGGGCGCCGCGCGCGGGCGGGGCGGCGACGAGCGCAGCGAAGCAACCACGGGGTGACGGGGCCGCGGGCGGATGGGTGAGAACCCCCCGGTTGCTAGGGCTGGGGCTCGTTGCCAGGGGCGGGCCCGGCGGAGCCGCGCCTCTCGCGAGATTTGGTCGGCGGTTGCTAGGCGACGCGGCAGCTCCGGGCCTGGGCTGCTGAAGGGGCGCTTCAGCCGGCGCCATGGTGAGGGGCGCGGGGAGACGCGGGCAGCGGAGGGCGGCTCGCCCGGGGGCCCCGCCTGCCAGGAGCCCCCGCCTGCCCCCCCCTCCATCCCAGCTGGGACTGGGCGCGCTCAGAAGGAGTGCACTCTGCACGTGCTCGCCGGCACTCTCTCCTGCATTCTCCGCCTGCACGTGCCGGGCCTGAGCCCTGCTAAGCCTCCATGCCTGCTTTCCTCACCACCGCCGCCCCCCAGCCCCCTTCGCGAGCTACCGCTGCCCTGCCTTCCCCACCGCCAGGCAACCCTGGTTCTGCCGGGGCTCCTGCCGGCCAGGGCCCTCAACCTGGCCGCGCTCAGAGGGAGGGCACTCCGCGCGGGCTCAGGGGCACTCTTTCCTCTCTTCCTCTTCTCGTCTCGCACGTGCCAGGCGTGAGCCCTGCCGAGCCCCCGTGCCCTGCGTGTTCCTCCCCCGCCCCCTGCCCCACGCTGCGGGCGCCCTGCTTTCCGGCCCCTGCCCTACGCGGAGCTGTGTCGGGGGCAATGGAAGCTGACAGCCGGAAAGAACTTGCTGCTGCTGCTGGGGGACGGCCACGGCAGGGGGGAAGGCACCAGGGCCTCCGCTAAAGCGGGAGACGTCCTGGAAGGTGGCTCCGCAGCCTCCTTCCTTCCCACTCCTTGCACACTGCGGGTGTTTTTTCCTTCTCTCCGCCCCCCCCCCAGGCGCCCAAAAAGAAAGGCGAAAAGAAAGCTGCTGGCGGCAAGAAGGGCAAGGGTGCGAAAGGGCCAGCAGTGGTGGATGCCTTTCCCCCGGAGGGCATGACCAAAGAGCAGGTGAGCAGGGGTGGGGTGGGGTGGGGGTGCTTTGCCGGGGCAACTGAGAGGGTGGATTCCTGAAAGCAGCAGGGTGGAAGGAAGGTTTAACCAGGATTATGTAGGAAGATCGATCCTGCAAGAGATCCATTATCCCTCCAGGTCTCCTGGTGCTTTTTAAAGATGGCTCTTATCCTGGGCTTGTGGGGGCTGATTTGTGGGGTGGTTTGGCATTCGCTGATTGTCTCTGAACTTCCTGACTGAGAAGGGCTAGGAGCAAGACCAGTAGGGACCATGCAGGCCCTGAGTGGGTTTTCATGGCCTCTCTTCCCTATCTCTGGGACACTTCTGGTATCCCACTGCACCAGAGAGACAGAAGTATAGGAGGCCAGTGTTGGGAGAAACCCAGGATTGGGTCCATGTCCTATCTGCCCTTCTGCTTTCCATAGAGGAACAGAGCTCAGCACTTCTACAAGGTAGCTAAACATGCAATTCCATCTTACAGTTTAGGAAGTGTTTATGTGTGAGAATATTGCAAAGGTGCTATGTGTTCTTCTAAATACATCCCTGGAACATTCTTCTAAAAATGGTAAGCTGATTTTTCCATTTCCATAAAGCACCAGCCTTTGTGTTGCCAGCCCTCTGGACAGAGTTTACACATTCACATCCCATATCAACCTGCCCGCGCATTAAGATAATCGAGGGAGGCCTTCTCTGTAATCCTTCCATAAGAGAATCCACAGAAGTGCGGGCCTTCTCTGTAGTACCATCCCAACTCTGGAATGCCCGCCCACGGGAGATCCACCTGGTGCCAAGGTCGTATTGTTTGTGGTGCTATGTTAAAACCTTTTTATTTGCAGAGGCGCTTTAAAACAAGCTTTCAGATTTTTTTTTTCACATTTCTTAGAATCGACTTTTGCTGGGGCATGCCATCTGGAGGACACCAGTTTGGGGGAGATTGTGCTGTATTGTATTGTTTGTAGGTCATGTTACATACATCGCCCCAAAATACTTTTGGGGATGAAGATGCGGTTTCTAAATGTTTCAAATAAATAACTTCCCTGTTTCTTCTGAAATGTAAGTGTTGCACCCATTTTGGTGGCAGACGTTCACTGGAAAGGCCTTGCCACGGCTAACTTGACAAAGAGCCTCAGGGTTCTGCATGTCAAAAAACCACAGTGCCAGCGGTGGCAACGGTGGGTTCCCTGTCCGCCCACTCAGCTCCAGCCTTGCCATCCACTGACCCTCTTTTTGGTCCTGCAGCTGGAGGAGCACATTGGGCGTATTCGGGAGGAGCTGGACCGTGAGCGGGAAGAACGCAACTACTTCCAGCTGGAGCGGGACAAGATCCACACCTTCTGGGAGATCACTCGGCGGCAGCTGGATGAGAAGAAGGCAGAGCTTCGCAACAAGGACCGCGAGATGGAGGAGGCTGAAGAGCGTCACCAAGTAGAGATCAAGGTGAGACTCTGTGGGCTTGGTTGACTCCTTTCCTCCCACCCTGGCTCCCGCCTTCACTGGAATAGCAGAGTCAACTTCAGCCCGGTGGCTTCTGCCAAGCCTCTGCTGAGGAGGGTGTTCTGCTGATGGAGACCAATCTCTGGTCTCCCTTTGTCTCAGGTTTACAAACAGAAAGTGAAGCATCTGCTCTATGAGCACCAGAACAACATCACAGAGCTGAAGGCGGAGGGGACGGTCGCTATGAAGCTGGCCCAGAAGGATCACCGATCCCAGGAAATGGAGCTGCGGAAGGACATGCGCACTCTGAAGGTGGAGCTGAAAGAGCAGGAGCTTGCCAATGAGATGGTTGTGAAGAACCTTCGGCTGGTATGTCTGAAATGATGCCAGCCCAGCTGCTGTGCGGGGCCCAGGCTGGTGGGGCAGGGGCACCCCAAACCTTCGCTGTCCCTCCAGAGCAGACCTCTGCCTTGGCTCTGCTTCTGAGCTTGGGAGGGGCAGCCTTTTGCATTTGCAAGATCCTCCACTAACCAGCCTTGTCCTCTTGGCAGAAACAACAAGAAGATACGACACGTCTGCGCAATGACTTTGAGAGGCAAGTGAGAGGTCAGTGCTGGGATTTGCCACCAAGAGCTCAAGTCAGGAGAGCCATCTCCACACCCAGACACCTCCCTCTTGCTTCCAGGCTCAGCAGGCCCCAGTCTCTCTTCTTCCTTAGGTGCCCTTCATGCACAAATCCAGTGATGTGGGAGGTGGGCCCCTGTGGCACAATCCCACAAGTCTCAGAAGCATGAATATTTGTAAGTACGGTGAGGCTCATCTCCTGGGTCTCTTCCATGCTGCTGTGTGTGTGAAGGTGGCCTTAGTTATTGGGGGTTTGAGTATCAGCTTGGTAGGCAGCAGAGGCTTGCATAGCGCCCACTTTGCATAGCAACTCATGTTCTGAATGTCTAGCATTCATTCAAAGGAATAGCCCAGGAGCTCATTTGAATTGCTGCATGCAGCGTAAGGAAGAACATGATAACAGTTGTAAGCTGCTTATCAAATTAAAGATGCTGTAGGAATGATAAATATAGTCATAGAAATTTGCTAGCTACAGAAGCACAATTTGCCAGTCTGCCTTATAAAAATAAATTTCTATCCTGCCTTTCTAGTGCCTATGCATTACACAGGGTGGCTTAAAATTTAAAATAACAAAACAACCCATTCATTTACAATATAATAAAAATATAAGAAAGACAGAGACTGCACTTAAAACACTGTCTTTAAATAAAAGATCGGCACTTAGAAAGGCAAAAGCCTGCTGGAATGACAGTGTCTTCAACAACTGGCAAAAGACAGCCAGAAAGGGAACTGCCTGAGCTTCACAGGGCATGATGTGTTCCACAGTGCTGGTACAGCCACTGAGAAGACCTTGTCTCTGTTTTTGCAGGGAGCTTTGTAAAATGCCAGGCTGCCCCAGTCCATCCTCCAATTCTGGCAGAGTTCTTTCTGTGTAGGTGGTCTGAGTATCTTCCGTGCTTTTCGGCAAAGCTGGCATTTCCCTGTCAGGCAGTCTTGGTTAGCCCTCTGTCCATGGTGCCAGTGGACACCGTGCCCCATCTCCTCTTCCCCACAGCCTAGAGCAACAGGCCACAGGTAGCGGCGTCCTTAGCTTTATTGCCTGCTTGCCTAGCAGAGCGCTCAGTCCACCCTGGGTGTTGCTCCCCCAGAGATCGAGGCCAAATACGAAAAGAAGATGCGTGTGTTGAGAGACGAGCTCGACCTGCGCAGGAAGACTGAAATCCACGAGATCGAGGAGAGGAAGAACGGGCAGATCAACACACTGATGAAGAACCACGAGAAGGCCTTCAGCGACATCAAGAACTACTACAATGACGTCACTCTAAACAACTTGGCACTCATCAACACTCTCAAGGTAAAAGGCACGCAGCTCCCGGCATCCTCCCCCAATGAGGTTGCTGCTGTGATCACGCAGCGGATGGCTGGAGGGAGGGAGGGCAGGTTTGTTTTTGCTTTGGTTGATGAATGTAGTGCTGTGGCTTAAGAGCTGCTACTGGGTTGCACTTCGCGCTCTGCCTGTGGAGACATTTTGTGTTCTGGAATCCCCTCCTTGTGCTTCCCAACTCCCTTGTCGTAACAGGAGGCCGTGTAGCCCTCTCTGTGGAAGTAGACCTTTCTGCTTTTTTGCAAGCCCTGTTGTTGTCTCTTGCATGTCATGCTAAACATGTTGGAAATAGGATCCATTGACTTTACTGGGCCGGCCAAATGACTAGGAGTGCAGTTGGGAGGATCTGGACAGTTACTTACTTTTGCCTGGGGTGGGGGGAGTCCCATGGGAGGTTTGAGGAAACCTGTTCCAGAGAGATGACCATGTTGGGTGGGACAGGGCCTGGTGCCTGGTTTTGAGGACCTGAGACACCCTTTCTGCCCTGGAACACAGGAGCAGATGGAGGAGATGAAGAAGAAGGAGGACCACCTTGAGAAGGAGATGGCTGAAGTAATGCTGCAGAACAAAAGGTTGACGGAGCCACTACAGCGAGCCCGGGATGAGGTGGCTGAGCTGCAGAAGAAACTGGCCCACTACGAGAAGGACAAGGCAATGCTGGCGGTAGGTCCCAGTGCTCAGCACTCACTAGGATCTCCACTTTGCTGCTTCCGCTTTGTGACCTAGGCAGCACGTGCTCCGCTTTGTGACCTGGGCAGCACGTGCTGGGTGGCTCGTTAGCTGCCTTGCTGTGGACAGCATTGGGCCGGCCTTGGCATGGGCCGGCTCCCTCTCATACCACGTAATGTCACTTTGACGGTAAACTGCCACAGTCATAACTTGCACTTCACGTTGCCTGCTGCACTGATGCACAGGCGTTACGCGCCTGCCAGTCTAGCCAGTGCCTGGCACCTCAGCCTTGGTGTTGATTGGCCTTTTAAAACAATGGCTGAGGTCCTGGGATTTTTTGGACTGCCACCAGTTTATCATTCTGCACAACCAGAGGTCTCTTTTCATTTATTTATGTACTGTATTTATATAGCAGCCCCCTAACACACGCTACCTTGGTGGCTCAAAAACAGCATTAAAATGCAGCATAAAACAATTAAAACCCAAACACACTGAAAACACAGATTTTAATCACAAAGGGCCAGACTGAAAGCCATAAATTATTTCACAGATCTCAATAATTCAGTAGATCTTCATTTGGCATCCCAAAGACCATAAAGATGGTGGACTGCAGTTAGAGAACCTCTGAATTAAGGGTTTTATCAAGGCTGCACTTGTGTGTATTTATGGGATGGGGATTTGAAGTGATGCTCAGGGCCTTGGGGAGCAGAGGAACTTGCCGTAGTACAGCCTTCCCCAACCTGGTGCCCTCCACCTGTGTTGGACTGCGTTTCCCAGCCAGCATGGTCATTGGCTGGGAATGATGGGAATTGCAGTCCCGTGCATCTGGAGGGCTCCAGGCTTCTGCAGTACCTTCCTGCTCACACAAACACTGCTCTCTGCCTCAGGAACTGCCCTCCTTTTCACGCCTCCCCTCCCCTCCACAGAGTGCGAGAGCCCGCCTGAAAGTCACCGAGAAGGAACGGAAGGATCTCCAGTGGGAGCACGAGGTGCTGCAGCAAAGGTTCAGCAAGGTGAAGACGAGGAGTCCATACTTTTACCAATACTTACAGCAGCCTGCTGCCCTCTAGATGTTCTAGACTTCAGTGCCAAGCATTCCTGACAATTGACCGTGCTGGTTTGGGCTGATGGGAGTTGAAGTCCAAAACACCTGGAGGGCACCAGGCTGGAAAAGTGACCTATGCTGTGACGGATTTCAGCATCGGAGAAGGTGGGGCAGGAAATTTGGGTTTGGTGTGTTGTGTTCTGAGACATGGGGACAGGGAAATGCCAGGCACGGCCCATTTTCTGCAGACATCCAGTGGAGCCTCATCTGCGGGCCCACGACAGTGCTGGGCCCCCAGATGGCCCCTGGGGAGAGAGAGGGAGAGGAAAGCTTGACCTGGGACCGTCCAGGGTGCAGCAGCTTTGGGCATCCCTTTCGTCTCCGACTTTTGCTCTGCACATGTCTGCAGTTGTGCAGGAAGGATTGAAAATAAGGCTGGTGAGAGTGACCAGGCCCCAGAAACCTGAGGGTGTTTTCCTCTGGGGTTGCTGGAGAAGCCGGGCTTTGTGCCTGACTGAGCGACAAGGAGAGCGTCCCCCACTGGGCTGCTCCACAGCTGCAGCCGCTACGATGACCTCGTGGAAGTGAGGACTGCCATGCTGGAGAGATTCCCCTCTTCTCGTTCATCGCCCAGCCGGGGCCCAGCCTTGGAGCAGTGCTCTCCTTGACCCTCGGCTTGGTGGCTGTCTCTGCCCAGGTGCAGGAAGAGCGAGATGAGCTGTACGAGAAATTCACCAAAGCCATTAACGAGGTGCAGCAGAAAACCGGCTTCAAGAACTTGTTGCTGGAGCGGAAGCTGCTGGGTCTCTCCAGCCTCCTGGAGAAGAAGGAGGTGCAGCTCAACGAGGTGCTCGCTGCCTCCAACCTCGACCCCAGCGCCCTCACCGTGGTCACCCGCAAGCTGGAGGTATTGTGCCCGAGCCCCAGTGGAATCCTTTCTGAAATGCCTTTTTGTAGTGGCCTTCAGTTTGAAGACGCACAGGGCAAACCCAGCCAGGCTGGTCCCTTTCTTGCTGCCGTGGTGAAGCGGCACGTGTCCCCCTCTGTGAGAAGTGAAGTGGCCAAGGGCCCTGTCCCTGTGCTGCCAAGGCTGAGTTCCCTGCTGTGCTGCCCCATCTCCTGTGGAGGGCGAGCGAGAGCTCCTGCCTGCCTTCTGTGCCTGAGGCCACCTGGGGCTGCCAACCCCTTCTAACTCCACAAGGGCCTGGGGGCCAGTAGCTGCGCAGCGGGTCTCCATCGCTATCCTGCCCCCTTCCGCTCCATGGGGTTTCTGCCACTGCTGATTTCCCTGCTGCCCCCTTCGTTTGCTAAGCTGCCATCTCCCGCTAACTGCCCTGGCCTGGAGTAGCGCTACTTGCGCTTCCAAAACATGCCCCTGGCAGGCCAGGGGAGCAGGGCTAGCAGAGTCTTCCAGGACACCTCCCCCCGACACACAGGCGCACACAGTCCAGCACTCCTCCTCCCCACCGTGCCAGTCCTTGGGTTCAAGCACAGCCACCAAGGGCCAAACGAGGGTAGTTTACGCACTGCCGGGACCCCAGCGGCCTCCTCCCCCCTTGGGCTTCCTCTCCTGCCCAGTCAGTGGCGTTCCTGACGGGATGGAAATCAGCGTCTCCAGTGGCTCGAGCCGCCTGGGAATGGCGGTGAGCCACCTATGCGTTCCAAGCACTGGTGGCGCCAGTAACTGGAGATGCAGCACAGCGGATGCTGCCCAGAGGCCGGCACCTCACCCCACCAGCTGTTCTGCACGTTCCTGCGCTCAACTGCTGCTTGTGCGGGAGGCTCAGCCCCCGGGAACGTCCAGCACGTCACTTTGTGCCGCGGGCGGCCTCGGATCCCGGACCAAGCGGCAAAAATGACCTCGTAGCAGACACAGCATCGTCTCCTGTTCGGGGTGGGCGGGCCAGCAGAGCCCGGGTGGGCTTTGGGAAGCCTTGACTGAGGCACAAGGAACGAGCGGGGTCGGATGCAGGAATCCTCCTTGGAAGGAGGGAGGGAGGAGAGCCAGCACGGGCTTACAATCCCCGGTGGGCTACTTTCTTTCCGCACTGTATTATTAACCACGGGTGGTCTGCCTTCACAGGATGTGCTTGATTCCAAAAACAACGCCATCAAGGACCTGCAGTACGAACTGGCCAGAGTGTGCAAGGTGAGAGCTGTCCCTGAGAGGAACCCCTGTATGTGTGTGCTGGAGCAGAGGGAGACAAGCTGGCCTCTTCAGTCTTGGCCAGGGAAGGAAAGGTTCCCCAGCTCCCACACTCAGGACACTTGGGGGTCCGTAACTGTTTCTTCAAAGTCCTTTGTGCTCTCGGCAATCACGACGTCCTGCGGCACAGAGTTCCGCAGGTTAACGACATGCAGGAGTACTTCTTCCGGCCTTTCTGCAACCCATTTCCTAGGCCAAGAGGAGCAATGCATTTTACACCATCCACCCTCCGCCTCACAGACGTGAATCCCGGCATCTTGTCCACCGTCAGACGCATTGTACAAGCTGAAGAGCCCCAGCTCTTTTGAGCGTTAGCTCTCTGAGGTGGTCCGGCCTGCAGCCAGGCGCATTGCCCTTTCCTGCTCTCTTGCCTCCTGAGGCGAGATGGACAGAGCAGCCACCGAACTGGGCAGCCTGTTACATGTGGCAGCGGTGCGGTCCGGGCACTCGGTCCCTCCCCTCGACCCGCGCCTGCAGCCTCGCATTCTCTCCCTCCCGCTGCAGGCACACAACGACTTGCTGCGGACGTACGAGGCCAAGCTGACCGCCTTCGGGATCCCCTTGGACAATTTGGGCTTCACGCCTCTGGAGACCTCCGTGCTCGGCCACACGCTGGGCCAAGGGCCGGCGGGATTTGTCTCCACCCCCACGTAGCAGAGCCTGGCCTCGTCCTTTGGAACAGCCGCTGCCCTTGCCTCGCGTTTGGCCCGCCTCGCGCTCCTGCTCTGGCTGTGGGGCAGAGGAGGGGAGGAAGCAGCCCCCAGGAAGGGATCGGGGCTGGCCCAGTGCTCTTTCGCATTAAACTGGCCCTGCAGTGGGCTCTTCCTACCCGGTCTCTGCCAAGTCCCCCTTTTCTTTCCCCCCTCCTTCAAGGATGAGCGCGGGGACTCTGAGAACCCACCCTCTCCGCTCCTGAGCCCCGGACCTCTGTAGCACCTTCACAGGAGCGGCAACAGCGCTCCCCGCCTGTGCTGTCCACAGAAGCACCATCCCGGGGAACACTCCCAAAGCTGGGCCACGCACAGGTGTGATCAGGGCCCAGACTCAATCCCTGGCACCCCCCGTTCGAAGCAGGAGACTCCCAAGGAGCGGCCCTTGCCTTCACGAGAACCCTGCGAGGTAGCTCTTTTATTAGCCTCAGGATTACTGGCAGACATCAGCTTGTGGCCACGCCCCGGGCCTGTCCCTGTCCTGGAAGGGGGACGGGGCGCGGCTCCCGCTCTCAAGCCACCGTGCCGCACAGGCAGCGTGGCCTGGAACCTGCTGGAGGACCCCTCCTTCGGCCGTCCCGTCTCTTCCGCTAGTTCCCCCTGTAGGTGGTGTAGGAATAGGGGCTGAGCAGCAAGGGGATGTGCACTTTCTGTTCCGCCTTCGTGATGCTGAAGACAATCTGCAACAGACGAGCAAGGGGGCTTAGACGAAGCGGTGTGGGGCGGGGGACATGGAAGAGCAGAAGCTCAGCGGAGCTCTTTGCCCTGGGGTATCCCGCCCCTGCCGTAGCTGCACTGGACCGAGTCCATGGGGGCCACGGGCAGGGGCAAAACCGCCTGGCTCAGAGCCCCTCGGGGGCCCCAGCCCCTTCCGGCTCGTCCAGTTATGGGTGCGCTCCTGAGTGGGTGCCCCGCGGGCAACACCGGGCCCGCCTGGCTGCGCCTACCAGCCCTCCGGGCCTGCACCCACACAGACCTGTGCGATCCCCTAGGCACCCTTCCCCAACCTGCTGCCCCCAGAAAGGTGGGGCTGCAACTCCCATTATTCCCACCGGGAATGATGGGAGTTGCAGTCCAACCCACGTCGTAGCCCTTACCGCTGAAGCACCGAAAGAGGGCGGCGCATGGACAGGTGGGGCCCCTCCCGCCGCCTCCCCCTGCCAAACGAAACTTACTTCCACGTAAGGGTAGAAGCTGCTGTAGCCCTGTTGCCGCCAGTACTCCCCCGTGTCAAAGTGCAGCTTGTAAGTGCCCGCTCGCAGCTGCCCGGGCGCCAGGCTGCTCTTGTCCAAGCGCCCGTCCGTGTTCGTCGTGCTGAAACGGAAGCAGAGCTGGCCGCAGTGGTTGGGGAGCCGGTCCAGAGCCCCTACACAATGGCGCCAGCCTCGCCGAGCCAGGCGGGGCTCCCCCGGCCCCCTCCTACCTCTTCATGAGCTCTGCCCAGGGTTCGTCGGGAGGCCCCAGCTGGGAGAAGCGCATGGCCAGGCCGGTCGCGGGCAGGCCGGTGAGCATGTTCAGCGCGTGGATGGTCAGGGATGCGTGGGGGGCCTCGTCTGGGCCCGCAGCCTGGGATTCAGGGTGAGAGCCAGGAGAAGAGAAGTGCGCTGGAGCCCCCACGAATTCCTCCCGCTGCCCGGCCCAGGAAGCAAGAGCAAGCCGTGCACACCCCTAGGCCCCGGCTGTGCCTGCCAGCCGCACAGCTTGGGCAGGGAGCCTGGGAGGCGCCTGCTTTGGCCCTCCGCCGCTACCACCGCCACCGCCCCCTCTTTAAAAAACGTGGTCCGGCTGGCGTTCCTGCCCGTTGCCCCAAGGCACACGGGGGGGCACGTGGGGGCACCTCCAGCTCCTGCAGGAGAGGCGCCCGCAGGCACTGCCTGCTCCAGGTTTGGGACAAGACGCCCCCGGGGGCCCTGCTCCCTGGCCGGGCCCAGCGCCCGCTTGCCGCCGCCACCTGTTCGCTTCTCCTCTGGACCCAATCCACAGCGCAGCCCAGGGGGAAAGCACAAGACGAGCAGAGGCTGCTCCTCCTCTTCCTCGCTCCTGCCTCATCCTCGCTGCTTGCATGCTTGGAGGAGACTGGTGAACAAGCAGTGACAGCAAGAAGGAGAGCAGCAAGTCCAGGGGGCTCCGGGGGTCTGTGGTGCCCCCCCGCCCAGCAGGGGCGGGGACCTCGACAAGTGCCTTACTATGCCAACCCTCGGCACTGGCGCCACCCATGCATGCACTGACATACACATCTACAGCTCTTCCCTACGAGGGAGATCCTGAGTATGGAGTTCTGCCATGCAGGGAAGAACCCCCTTGCATGTACTTTAAATGCACAAGAGGTTTGCGTGAAGCCTCCTGTGGTGACTTGACATCCCGCAATTTAAAACCGTATGCTGGGCCACAGCTGCTTTACATGAGGTCCATTTGCTGTCTGGCCCTGAGCAGAGTTTTCCTTTCAGACACCTCTTGCCAGAAAACCCACGGGGCTGGACAGGGCAGCCCAGCTTCCTGAGAGAGACCTGGTTGTCTCGAGCTGCCCATCACTTGCATTTCCCCCCATGCCAAGCAGCCCAGGGAAGCTCTGCAGTGAAGGGGCTAGCCCTCCTCTTGGGCTGAGCCCACCCTTCTCCATGGGATCTCTCACCACATTTCTGTGGAGCTGCACTTTGTCCCTCTGCGGCAACTGGTTCCTCTGATCCATTTGGGGGCGTTCCTGAGCCAGCCCCTTGGCATCATTTCCTGACCCTGCAGGAGCTGACCCATGACTCAGCAGAAAGTGTTAACCCTTTGGGTATTGCAAGGGGGAGCCCAAGCAGATGCCCACCTGGCCTCTGCCAAAATCATTAGCAAGCAGGGTTTTTTCCCCAGCTATACCAAACCACACTAACAACTGTAGATCTATCTTTTTGTAGGGCTTCCAGTTTTTGTGCTGGGAGTCAATGCAGCAAGCACTCCTTGGGACATGTCCATTGAGACACGCTCCAGCAAAAAAAAAAAAGATGGGGAGAGGACACAAGAGGAGACACAATGTTACTATGGGTGGGACAATGGTTGGTGGACTCAAGTGAGTGACACTAATCTCTGCTATCACACTGCGGTACAGCAAAAGGGAGGTAGAGCCCCAACGTTACCGTGGACGGGTCAAATATCGGCTGGTTCTCATTCGTGTCAGTGACGGTAATCACTGCTGTCCCTGTAGTACTTAAGCCTTCTCCTAACATGTCTGCGGCTTGCAGGAGCAGCGTGTACCGGGGGAATTTCTGGAAGGAAGCAAAACAACAATTCAGTTTGTGCCAGTAATGGGGAGACTTCGCTGCAGGCGTTCATAGCCCTCCTTGGGAAAAGGCGAAACACGCGCCCATGTGGGACGTTCGGGACTGAAGGCGATACAAAATGTAAAGACGAATAAATTACAAACGAAGAGGGAGCAATCCTGCACTCGGATGGGTGCTTAAGTCCCGGTGCTTCCAAGGAGATGTAAGTGCCAATCACCTGATGCAGGAGCACAGGCAGAGTGCTTGGGGGCACTCGGAGGCACCAGCTAATCTCCGCCCCCCAGCTCCCACCCAGGCATTCACCTCCCGGTCTAGGCCCGTCGTGATCACGCTGATCAGCCCCGTTTCATTGTTGATGGTGAACATTTGTCTGTAGGGGTCTTCGGGCTCCTGGCTCAGGATGGAGTAGGTGACGACCCCATTGGTGGTACCCACACTGTCATCAGCATCGGTGGCTGACACTTGCATCACAGCGGTACCTGGACATGCATGAAAAAGAGTTGTGTGTTTTTTTATGTTTCAGAATGTGCAGTAGAGAAAATCCACCCTCCTTCCCAGCCGGCATGAAGGCGGAACCGATTCTGTCCCAGGCAGCTGCAGAAGAAGCTTTTCAGCCTCCGAGTAAAAGTAAGCTACACAGGAGCAGAGCGCTTTGCAGGGAATGTGAGCTGCACGGCACACCCACGGAGAAGAACGCATAGCAGGCGGGTTGCACATGGTATCATCCCCTATGTAGGGGACAGAGCCCATGTACATTAAGCACGCGCAAGCAGTACACAGGAACACCTACTCCGCCGAACAGCAGCAACTAACACTGTTTGCCTTTGCTCACACTCGTGCAAATGAACGCACGTTCCTACCTGGTCTGGCTCCTTCTGCCACAGATCCTTCGAAGACACTCTGGGTGAATCTGGGCCGGTTGTCATTCTGATCGCTCACCCTGATGGTGAAGTCCATGGGGTCCTCCACAGGCCGGCCATTTTCAGACACGGCATGGCAGGTAAGCTGGAGAGCAAAAGCGGACAAGGGCCGTATGCACCTTGAAATTGGCAAGGAGGGTTTGGTCCAGAAAACATTTTGAAGGGAGACAAGGAGCCACAGATGCAGCCGGGCATTGGCTGCTCTAGACAGAGGTTACATGGGAAGGGCAGCAGCAGGGAGCTTTTGACAGTCCCCTCCCCCAGGGCCATCTCCTCTTCCTGCCCCCTGTGAATGGGGAGCCCCTCTCTTACCGCCTGAAGTGCTGACGAAGGACAGGCCCTCTGCAGGTGCTCAGAGGCACTTGGTCACGTTGCTTCACTCGTTTCAGGCCTGATTGAGCCCTGCCGAACTCCCGCATCCCACAAGGCTATCGACCTCCACCATTGCTGCTGCAGGGGTACGACGGGGGCCGGGGAGGGCAATGTGAGGGGGAAGCAGCCCTCTGTAGGCCACATGGGCTTCGGTGCCACCCCCTGAATACCGGAGGAGGAGGCCTGAGCTTCCACTGCACAGAAACCCGTGAGGCATCTGCCTGGAGGCGCTCTCCCGTCCGCCAGGTGGACAGCCTGTTCTGACATGAAGAGCAGCCTCCGGACGTCTTGAAGAAGGCTCTGCCGGTTGCCCACGGATGCGGCGGCACGCGAGGACTCACCAGGTACCTGTCGGTGATTTCTCTGTCCAGCGGACGGGTCACTTTCAGCCAGCCAGTGTCCCGCTCAATGGTGAAGACGCCGATCGGAGGGCTGTCTGCTCCCTGCCCAGTGATGCTGTAGAAGACTGTGGTCATTTTCCCCTTACTGGATTTGATCTGGTAAAAGCATGGGCCAACTATTCAGCCGATGTGGTGGGAAGTGTGAAGCCTCAGGGCAACGGAGGAGGCTGAGGCCGGGCTGAACTCCTCTGACCCTCCTCCCCGCGACGCGTCACATTGCTCTGCCGCCCCCAGCCGGACTCTCCGCACCCACAGATACGGGGGAGGTGCCCGGCCCAGGTGGCCAGCAGCCGTTGGCCTCCGGTGGGCATCTCCTAGGCACAGCAGACCTGCACGGCCGACACTGTGGCGGAGAGCCAGAACTGGGAGCTCTCCGCTCGGGACGTTTTGGTGCTAGAATGTTGCCTTAATTAAGACTTTGCAGTCATGTTGCAGAATGACACGTAGACCCGCCAAACACTGCAGACTCAGACCCAACAAGCCAGAAGGACACCAAACTGCGGAGTCAGTGTAAAACCACAGACACGCCACCTCTACGTGGGTGATGAAGAATGGCATTCCGAGAGAAGGCATCGTGGCAGCTTTCTGGGCAATGGAGAGGTCCCAGCAAGCCGACTTGCCCCACAAGGAGACAGAAGCAGAAGCTGTGCTGCTACAAAAGAGGAGCGGGTTCTCTGCTCTTTGGCCTCCTCTACCTGCTCTCAGCCCCGGTCACGAGAAAGCGGCTGCCCAGCTGGCCTCTGCCAAGGGAGCAGCTGCAGAGCACCCAGGCGGAGCCACATCGTGGCCGCAATGGGGGTGGACACAGACAGTCCACCAAAGCCCGAAGTGGGACCCCAGGCTCTTCCAGGCCAGAGCCCAGATAGCCTGATGCTATCTGGTCCCGGAGGAGAGTCTGAGATGTCTGAAACAGCAGGGTGGTGGTGGTGGAAGGGAGCCCACAAGCCACTGAGCCATTCCACGGGAGGAGACCGTGTTGCCCCTGCCACCGAGCTCTGTTTCTGAAGCATCCACCTGCCCCGCTTGCCCTCCGACACGTGCGTCGGCCAGGGTCCAAAGCTGAGCTCCCGCGAGGTCCTGGCAGGACCCCAGAAGGGACTGGATGGGTGGTTCCTTCGGACCAGCACTGTCACAAGTGGTGAAGTTCGGGATTCCCATGAAGACAAGATGTTGCCAACTTTCAGTTCAGGACAAAGGACCCTAACCTTGGGCCACCCCTGACAGGGGGGGACCCCAAGGGACGCCACCCCAGAACGGAGGCCTCACCTGCACCAGCTTCTTGGGGAAAGGGCCCCTCTCATTCTCAGCGCAAGTGACCGGTGGGATGGCCCAGTCCCTCTTCTGTCTCCGCAGGCCTGGGCCCGGTTCCAGGAAGGCCAGCAGCTCTCCGTGAGCAAGCCAATAGGGCTCCTGTGAAGAAAGACACCCCTCTGGCTCAGCGAGGCAGGAAGGATCCTGGGCATTTATCCAGAGAAACCTCAGTGCCTCGGCAGGGCCTGGAGTGGCCATGTGTCCTCTTTTGTAGAGGACAGTCCTCCGTCTGAAGGACGGTCCTGTTCCCGTTTAAAGACGAACGACCATCAGAGCTGTGGCCCATCTGCAGTGAACGCCTGGACTCGGCCTTCCCCGCTCTGGGGAGCTGCGCTGTATTCTGCTTCAGTTATACTCATTCCTTCTAGATGGGCATCTATTCATATAAATCAGTGGATGCAAATGGTATGCAGACTCCTCTCTTTTGACCACACATGTCCTCTCCGGGGGCAATATGAAGCTGCCACCCCACCTGCGAGGCTCCCCGGCAAACGAATGGGGTGGAGGACGAAGGCAGAGAGACAGGACTGTGCCCGACAGGCTCTGTACCGCAGGACGGCAGTGCTGGTGGCGGGTCTGTGGCTGGTCCAGGCCTCTTGCCAGGAGCTTTCTTTGCCCAGCTCTACAACAGGGCGGCGGGCGCGGGGGTCTTTTCCTGCCCAAGAGTCACGTTCTCTTGTGGGTAACCTTCTGGGGGCTGCCTTCCCGGGGGGGGGGGGAGCCAAAAGTGGGTGGGGACAAAGCTAGGGCGGTTCTGTGCCCTCTAGGACTGTCCTTTTTCAAAGGCGTCCTCTGTTTGAAGGGCTGCCCAGTCACGTGCGGCTGAAAGAGACAGAACCATCCGAAGGGGGAACTAAAGGGCCTTGAAGGGGCCCATCTGCAGCACCTGCACCGCAGGCGGAGCAAGGCCCTGGTCACAGTCTCCACTGTGACGCATTGTGTTTCTATTTAAACTGTAACCATTATTTCCAAATTTGCATCTGTACATATAAATCAGCATAAAAAAAATGTATGCAAATTGGTGTCCTTTTGTCCTCCTTTTTTGTCCTCCTTTTGGGTGATGCGTTTCCCATTTTTAGCAATTCGGAAGTGGCCACCTGAGCAAAGGCACATCCACATTTCCTCCCATACTGCGAGGCCATGTGGTGTAGTGGTTGGAGTGCTGGACTGAGACTCCGGACATCTGGGCTGTAGTCCCCATTCAACCGTGGAGCCCGTCGCTCGCTCAGCCAAGCCTACCTCACAGGGATGTTGTGAGGATAAAATGGAGAGGAGGAGGACCCTGTGAGGCCCCTTGGGCTCCTGGACAGAGGAAAATGGTGGGATATAAATGAAATGAATGAATAAAATATCCACACACATCAGGATCATGCTTCTGTGCTGAGAAAGGGAAGCCACGACAAGGACGGGAGGCTGAATCTTACACACACACACACAGTCATTCCCCACCACTCAGCTGATGGGTGGGAAATAGCTGAGAATGGGAAAGAACAATGTTGTGGGGCCCTTTTGTTCTAGCATGACTCGGACACTCCCGGACTCCAGTTCGCTGCCATGTTTGGCTGGTCTATTTGCCTTACCTGATCCCTCCACACAGCCGTATGGTTTGCAATCCATGGAAGATAGTTCCTGTTTAAAGTTTGAAGTTTGGCAACCCACTGTTGTTTTTAAAGGGTACTTGGCTTTACTAAATCAACACCAGTCTGGGAACATTAGGACCAACTTATCTTTTTTTAAAAAAATTTGCTTTGAACACCCATGCTGAAGTAAGCATTCCATGTAGATCCACAAAATCCAGTATTTTGAACCCAGCAAAGTTGGTGAACTCAACTTGCCATGTGGTTTTGTTCTTTGGACCCAAACTTCAACTTTGCACAGCAGAGGGATCAGCTCACCAGACACTCAAACAGAACAGCTAAGCTGCCCACAAGAGGGTCCCATTGGCAAGCCCGCAAGCAGCAGTATTAAATATAAACCGGGATAAGATGTTGCTTTGCTCTGATGCCATCCATTCCCCTCCTCTCTTTCCTGGAAATTATGGGAGGGCAGAGCCATTGCTGAGACTGGGTGAGTTCGCACGTCATGCTAAGCCACCCTGAAGATAAGCCATGGTGGGGGGTTTTGCTGGAAAACCCATGTTAGTCCCAACAGACAATCAAGTGCATTGTGGCTTGCGCTGCAGCCCCCTCAGTCCTCCCACCCACTTCTAGCACATATCCCGGGCACCTTTGCAGCAGAACTCTTCGTTTCCCATCTCAGCACCCTTACTGCAATTGGTCCACTGGTGTTGCCAGCCCATGAGGGAAACTCCCCCCATGCCCATCAGATAGCAAAAAGGAAATTTTCAGAGCCCTTATGAACAGGGAAACATGCCAAAAGTGCCCAAGAATGCCTCTTTGCAATAGATACCCCTCTTGTCAATGCCCTTGTCAATTTCATCTTCTGCTTAGGTGCCTTGCCCTGCTAGCTGACACTCCCCCCCCCTTTTTTTTTTTTAAAGGCTGCTTCATGTACTATCGAAGTAATTACACCTGCTGGAAAAGCTCCTCCTGCAGCTCCCAGCTGCTTTCGGCTTCCGGCTCTGCCCCACCCTTTGTGCTTGTGGATTCCCTTCACTCGTCTCCTTTGTTACCTATCAGATATGCATATGGGTTATAGAGCACTGAACGAGATTGGTAAAGATATGCACATTTCAAGGCAGAGCAGGAAGACCATTTTAGAAGATGATCTCCCCCCAGAAATGTTGCCTGGTGCTGACCCCGATTCCTTTGAGGTCCTGCCAGGTCATGACCTTATTTGCCCAAGCCTTTTTGATTTGGTTATTTTCACCTTTATTCTGTTGGCTTCCTCGGGCTGTGCTGCTATGCTACTAGTTTTTAAAACAAATGTTACTGATGATATAATTATTGCTGTTATTATTGCAGGTTTTGTGAACTGTTCTGGAAGACTTGTACTGAGATTTGCAATGATGGTGGTGGTGGTAGATGATGGGATTTATTTCTTTATTTAAAACATTTCTATCACACCCTATATCATTAAGATCTCAGGGCGGCATACAGATAAAATCAATTTAAACAGTATAAAACAATAAATAATTTAAACACTTAAAACATATTAAACTATTAAACAAGCTAAAACCAGTTAAAATCTAAAACAGAACAATTAAAACAACATGCTAGGGAATGCATATAGCCCTCAAAGGCTTTGGTAAAAAGCCATGTTTTTACTTGGTACCGAAATGAGACCAACGTCTACACCAATTGGACCTCCAAGGGGAGGGCATTCCACAACCAGGGTGCCACAGCAGAGAAGGCCCTCTCCCACATCCCACCATAGTGTATGTCTCGTACTGGTTTGGTCACAGAGGAGGGCCCCTCCAACAGATCTCACTTCTCAGGCAGGCATATATAGGGAGAGGCACTCCCTCAAATATCGAGGTACCAAGCTGCTTAGGGCTTTAAATGTCGTCACCAAAACCTTGAATTCCAACCGGAAGCATATTCAACTCCTTTAAAACTGGTGTTATATGATTTTGATGAGGTGTTCCAGTCAGCAGTCTAGCTGCTGCATTTTGCACTAGCTGCAACTTCCGAGTTGTCTTCAAAGGCAGCCCCACATGAAGTGCATTGCAGCAGTCTAATCGGGAAGTTACCAGCGCATGTACTACTGTGGCTACGTTATCACTGTCCTGGAAAGACTGTAGCCGGCCTCAGGTACTCCGGGCCACGGAGTCCACCTGGGGCTCCAGCGACAGGGATGAATCTAGGAGTACTTCCAAGCTACGCACCTGCTCCTTCCGGGGGAGTGCAACCCCATCCAGGACAGGTTGCTTACCCAATTCCCGGACTTGGGAACCACCAATCCACAGAGCTTCCATCTTGTCAGGATTTAGCTTCAGTTTATTGGCCCTCATCCAGCCCATAATAGTCTCCAGGCACTGGTCCAGCACCTTCACCACCTCAGCTGACTCCGACAACAAGGAGAAATAGAGTTGAGTATCACCAGCATACTGGTGACACACACCCCCAACTCCTAATGACCTCTCCCAATGGCTTCATATAGATGGGGGATAGAATAGAGCCCTGTGGCACTCCACAGCTTAATAGCTGTGGGGTAGAACAGGAATCCCCCAATACCACTCTCTGGAATTGGCCCTGCAGGTAGGGGTGGAACCACTGTAGCACAGTGCCCCCAATTCCCATCCCGCAGAGCCGATCCAGTAAGACACTAGGATCAATGGTGTCAAAAGCCGCTAAGAGATCAGGGAAGATCAACAGGGTAGCACTCCCCCATCTTTCACCTGGAGTAGGTCATCAGTCAGAGCAACCAAGTCTGTTTCAGTGCCGTACCCTGGCCTGAAACCAGACTTAAATGGGTCCAGATAATCAGTTTCCTCCAAGAACGTCTGAAGCTGCCCAGCCACCACATGCTCAAGCACCCTGCCCCAAAAGGGGTATTGGCAATGGGGCGATAGTTCCCACAAACCTCTGCGTCCAGGGGGGGCCTCTTCAGGAGAGGGCACATTGCAGCCTCTTTCAAGGTGGCAGGCACCACCCCCTGACAGAAGCATTTACCACTCCTTGGACCCACCCAGCCAATCCACCCCTGCTAGATCATACAAGCCAAGGTGGGCAAGGGTCAAGCTTACATGTGGTGGGCTGGACTGATTCAAGCGTCTTGTCCACATCATCAGGCTGCAACAAATGAAACTGATCCCAGGAAACACAACCAGATGGAACATTGGACACCTCCCCAGACTCTGTGATAACTGGCGTCAAGTTCTGAGCGAATATGAGCAACTTTCTTCTCAAAGCGCCTAGCAAATTTATCACAGCAGATGACCGAGGGTTCCGATCCCAGTTTCTCTGAGCCTGAGCAAGATCCCAACAGGCCCTTCACCACTTGGAACAATTCTGCTGGGCAACATTTCAAGGATGAAATAATAGATGTACAGTCAGGGCCAGAAATATTGAAACAAGGATAACTGTTTTGGCAGTTGGCCTCAGTACACCACCACATTGAAGTTGAAAGGAAACACACCCAGATGGGAGCAAAGTCAGGACTTTCAGCTGTAATTCAAGGGGTGTGACAAAAGTGGGGCACTAACCATTCAGGAAGGACAGCCAGTGGCATACACCCCCCCCCCCATCGCTGGTGGCTCATAAGTAATGGAACGAATGGCTGACAAGCAGCTGCATGGCCAGGTGTGGCCTGTTTCCTGGGTACCCCATGACCAATCAAGCAGATAAAAGGCCTGGAGGTGGTTCTGAGTGTTACGTGTGCATTTGGTAGCTGTTCACTGGAACTCCCCACATGAGGTCCAAAGAGGTGTCCATGCGGGTGAAGGAGGCCATCATTAGGCGGAGGAAACAAAATAAACTCATCAGAGAGATAGCAAAAACAGTGGGAGTGGCCAATACGACAGTTTGGAACATCCTGAAAAAGAAGGAATTAACTGGCAAGCTCGGCAACAGCAAAAGGCCTGGAAGACCATGGAAGACAACTAAAGTGGATGACCGCAGAATGCTGCTCATGGTGAAGAGGAACCCTTTCACAACATCTAGACAGGTCAAGAACGCTCTTGTGGAGGTAGGCATGCCATTGTCAACATCCTCAGTCAAGAGACGGCTTTATGAATGTAAACACAGAGGCTTCACAACAAGGTGCAAACCACTGGTAACGCTCAAGAACAGACAGGCCAGATTAGCCTTTGCCAGCAAACACCTAAAAAAGCCTGCCCAGTTCTGGAATAAGATTCTTTGGGCTGATGAAACCAAGATTAACTTGTACCAGAATGATGGGAAGAGAAAAGTATGGAGAAGGAAAGGAACAGCTCATGATCCAAAGCATACCACATCATCTGTCAAACATGGTGGAGGCAGTGTTATGGCATGGGCATGCATGGCTGCCAATGGAACTGGATCACTGGTGTTTATTGATGACCTGACTGCTGATAAAAGCAGCAGGATGAATTCTGAAGTGTATAGGGCTATACTTTCTGCTCAGATTCAGCCGAATGCTGCCAAACTGATAGGGCGCCACTTCATATTGCAGAAGGATGATGACCCAAAACATACAGCAAAAGCTACCCCAGAATTTCTCCAGTTTTGCCTTTAATATCATTCCCTCAAGTGAGCAGTCTGGCTTTATTTCCTGGAGTATGGACTGGTTTGATCTTCTTGCAGTCCAAGGCAAGTCCAAGTAAACATCTTCTGATTTCCTAGCTGCAGTCAGCGTCTGCAGTAATCTTTGTGCCTAGAAAGACAAAGTCTGTCACTGCCTCCACGTTTTCTCCCTCTATTTGCCAGTTCTCAATCAAGCTGGTTGCCGTAATCTTGGTTTTTTTGAGGTTGAACTGCAACCCAGCTTTTGCACTTTCTTCTTTCACCTTTGTCATGAGGTTTCCTTTCCCAATCTTAAACTTAGTAATCTAGGCACAAAGATTACTGCAGACGCTGACTGCAGCCAGGAAATCAGAAGACGTTTACTTCTTGGGAGGACAGCAATGACAAATCTTGATAAAATAGTGAAGAGCAGAGACATCACACTGACAACAAAGGTCCGCATAGTCAAAGCAATGGTATTCCCTGTAGTAACCTATGGCTGCAAGAGCTGGACCATAAGGAAGGCTGAGCGAAGGAAGAGAGATGCTTTTGAACTGTGGTGCTGGAGGAAAATTCTGAGAGTGCCTTGGACTGCAAGAAGATCAAACCAGTCCATACTCCAGGAAATAAAGCCAGACTGCTCACTTGAGGGAATGATATTAAAGGCAAAACTGAAGTACTTTGGTCACATCATGAGAAGACAGGATACCCTGGAGAAGATGCTGATGCTAGGGAAAGTGGAAGGCAAAAAGAAAAGGGGCCGACCAAGGGCAAGATGGATGGATGATATTCTGGAGGTGACAGACTCGACCTTGGGGGAGCTGGGGGTGGTGATGGCCGACAGGAAGCTCTGGCGTGGGCTGGTCCATGAATTCATGAAGAGTCGGAAGCGACTGACCGAATAAACAACAAAAATGTCCTGCTTCATTTTGTTCTCCCAGACCATGCTTGCATGTAATTCCAGGTGTCGTTTGACTACCCACCTTAGCATTCCAGTCTCCTGTAAAGAAAATAACATCTCTTTTTGGTGTTTGGTCCAGTAGGTGCTGCAGATCCTCATAGAACTGATCTACTTCTGCTTCTTCAGCATCTGTGGTTGGGGCATATATTTGGATCACTGTGATGTTAACTGGCTTACCCTGAATTCGAATTGAGATCATTCTGTCATTTTTTGGATTGTATCCAAGCACTGCTTTAGCCACTTTATTATTAATTATGAAGGCTATTCCATTTCTTCTGTGGTCCTCTTGTCCACGGTAGTAGATCTGGTGGTCATTTGATGTGAAGTGGCCCATTCCAGTCCATTTCAGTTCACTGACACCCAAAATGTCTATATTTAATCTTGACATCTCCTCAATAACCACATCCAATTTGCCCTGGCTCATAGATCTTACATTCCAGGTTCCTTTGGTGTGTTGATCTTTAGAACATCGGATTCGTCGTTCACCACCAGCACCATCGGCTGCTAGCCGTCCTTTCAGCTTTGAGCTAGCTGCGTCATCACATCTGGGGCTAGTTGAACTTATCCTCTGTTCCTCCCCAGTAGCATTTTGACCATCTTCTGACCTGGGAGTCCCATCTTCCGATGGTATACCGACATATCTCTGGTTGTACTGATCCATTTAGTTTTCATGGCAAGAATACTGGGGTGGGTTGCCGTTTCCTTCCCCAGGGATCGTATTTAGTCTGACCTCTCTGCCATGACCTTCCCGTCTTGGGTGTCCCTTCATGGTTTAGCTCATGATGTCATTGAGGTTCTCAAGCTCCAGCACCACGACAAGGTAACGATCTCCTTTGCTGAAGTCCTGAATGGTTAGTGCCCCACTTTTGTCAACCCCCTTGAATTACAGCTGAAAGTCCTGACTTTGCTCCCATCTGGGTGTGTTTCCTTTCAACTTCAATGTGGTGGTGTGCAGAGGCCAACTGCCAAAACAGTTATCCTTGTTCCAATATTTCTGGCCCTGACTGTATAGTAAGATTTTTTTGCCATCCTCACTGCTGCATAATAGGCACAACGAAGAGTCTTTGCTAATCGCCAATCATACTCCAAGACCTACACCACCTGCACTCTAGCCATCATCTGCCTGTTTCATTGCCTATAGATCTTCTGTAAACCAAGGTGAATTATGGGCTCCACAGCACAGCAGTGGGTGCTTGGGAGCGATTGTATCGATGGTCCTTCCCATCTCACCATTGCATAGTGAGACCAGAGCCTTGACCGAATCACCAGCCCTATCAGCCAGAAAATCCCACAGAGCATTCAGGAATCCATCGGATTCCATAAGTCTACAGGGTGGACCATCTTGACTGGTCCCTCACCCCTGCAGGGAGGATCTGCTACTGCCAATCCAAACTTCACAAGGAAACGATCTGACTGGGAGAACGGGGTTGTTGAAACACCCCCCCCCCCAAAACCAGATCATCCTCCATCCATCCAACAGCAAATGCCAGCAAAAGCCAGGTCCAGGGTGTGTCCTGCCACGTGTGTCAGGCCAGTGATGTACTGAGACAGCCCCGTGGTTGTCATGGTTGCCATGAAGTCCTGAGCAGTCCCTGTCGGGATAGCCTCGGAGTGGATGCTGAAGTCCCCCAGAACCGCTGCCCTAGAGTTCTCCAGCACCACCTCCGAGGCCTCTCAGCCAGCTCTGGCAGGGAGACTGTTGGGCAGCGGGGGGGGGGGGGGGGGTACCAGCAGCATACCTGTTCCGTCTCTGGCCCAATACAAGGTACAGACCCTCAAAACCGGTGCTAGGCTGGGCGGGTTTAATGGGATATTAAAGAAGAATAACAACAGTCACGACGATGACGACGACGGGCTATTAAAGGCTCACAATAAAATATAATAAAATAACAATAAATGACATTGTGATGGTGATGATAGGCTGTGTTCACATGCAGGCTTTGAATTAAACTCCCGCCGCCCTCCACTCCCTGCCAAAGACTGACAGCAGCCTAGCGCACTAAAGCCCCACTTCTTCATCCTGTTTCCCAGCAACAGGACAGACCCTCAGCCTACATTTTCCCCACCGCTTCGGCGGAGCTGCCTGGGACATTGCCCTCGGGCCCTCATTGTCTGGTGGATGAAGCAGTGGTCTGTTGGGGTCCAAAGGCCCCCTCTCCCTGGCCTGACATGTACTCAGTTCCGTGAAGGGCAGAGGAGGAAGACAGAGCTGCCCGAGGCTGCCACCGCGCCTGCCCCGGGAGGCTCTCCCTCTGGACGCCATATATCTTGGCATTCTCAAGGGCCCTTTCCAGGGGCTGCTGCGCATGGCTTTTCTGCAGATCTGTGGGTTCTGGGCTGTCAATCCAGCCTGGAGCTTAGCGCCCAAGGGGCCAGCTGTCACACCGGTGTGGCTTCGCCCGCTCACCAGGAGCGGCCAGGGGTGCCTCCCCACGCTCCCCTTGTGAGTGCTTCTCCCCACATCCCAGTGCAGCGTGGCCTCCGTGCTTTGTGTGTGCAAGCCCACGTTCCCCCCCCTGCTTTGGGGGTTTCAGGGAGGAGGGCGATGAAAAGCCGCACCAGAGACCTTCCAGAGCGACTCCCAGTCAGAGCACACCTTACTGGGCTACAAGACCAACGCGCTGGCACCGCTTCCAGAGTTCTCCAGCACCTCCACACCCACGCCCCCTCACCCCCCCAAACTCCCCCCATCCTCTCCCCAATGCCTGGATCCCATAGCTTCCCCCCTGCCCCCTCAGGTAGGACAGGAGGGCTGTCCTACCTGAGCAGGAAGGACCAGGAGGAGCAGCAGAGCGCCCCCAAAGTAGCCCATTGCTCCGCTCTTGCTCTCTGCCGTGGGCGAGCCTCTCTCTGGCAACGGGGTGGCAGCACAGGTGACTCAGCCAGGGCAAAGTCTGCCTGCCAAGGCCCTCTGGGGGAGCCGGTCCGATCGATGTGCAGTGCTGGCTCCTGCATCCCCATGGAAGCAAGCCCAGGCCGCTGTCGCAGGTGGCATCGGACCAGGCGGGTGGAGGGTACACAAGGGCCTTCTCTTGCGTAAGTGCCATTGGGCAAGCATTGCGCCGTTCAGCACGGGAGGCGTCATTTGGGGCAGCGCTCATCAGGAAGTGGCCCTGGAACCCCTTTCCAATGTCAGACCTCGGCTCTGGGGCCTCCCCCAACCCCAGCGCTTTAATTTTTTGTGAACAGATTGAGAAAGCAGGTGAGCGAGAGTGAGGGAGAGGACTTTGCACTTTGCGCACCACACGGGGCAGCCTTTACACAAGACAGTCCTCTGTCTGAGGGGCTGTCGGAGGTCAATCCTCCAGCAGAAGGATGGCCTACCCAAGCCAAGCCTGGCTTAAAGCCGAGGAGCTGAGGAAGGGAGAGCAAAGAGGCCTTGAAGTTTCCCATCCAGACTGAGCGGGCGGGCACACAGCTCACCTGGGCACCGTCTTCCCGACTACGGTGAGATGAATTTCTGTGTAAATTATAGCTCTTGTCCCTGAATTTCCATTTTTACATCTAAATTCACATATGCGGGTGGAATGCCAACGGGTGTCCTCTTTCTTGGTGATGTGTAAGTGGCTGTCCGTCTGACTTCTTTCCTCCTTGGAGTGATTGAGGGGTCTGGCCACTTCCCCTGCCCCCTCGCAGCAGCCGCAGTGGTGCCAAAAGGGGGCGTGGCCTCTGCAGCCCCCCCTCAAATAAAATTCCATGATGCAAATACCCCTGAGGCCAGGTATACACATGGCTTATGTGGGGGATTAATTCCTATGTCTGGGAACAGACATCCAATGGACATCCAGTGAACATCCATTTTGGCATCCCAAAGACCATAAAGATGGTGGACTGCAGTTAGAGAACCTCTGAATTAAGGGTTTTATCAAGGCTGCACTTGTGTGTATTTATGGGATGGGGATTTGAAGTGATGCTCAGGGCCTTGGGGAGCAGAGGAACTTGCCGTAGTACAGCCTTCCCCAACCTGGTGCCCTCCACCTGTGTTGGACTGCGTTTCCCAGCCAGCATGGCCATTGGCTGGGAATGATGGGAATTGCAGTCCCGTGCATCTGGAGGGCTCCAGGCTTCTGCAGTACCTTCCTGCTCACACAAACACTGCTCTCTGCCTCAGGAACTGCCCTCCTTTTCACGCCTCCCCTCCCCTCCACAGAGTGCGAGAGCCCGCCTGAAAGTCACCGAGAAGGAACGGAAGGATCTCCAGTGGGAGCATGAGGTGCTGCAGCAAAGGTTCAGCAAGGTGAAGACGAGGAGTCCATACTTTTACCAATACTTACAGCAGCCTGCTGCCCTCTAGATGTTCTAGACTTCAGTGCCAAGCATTCCTGACAATTGACCGTGCTGGTTTGGGCTGATGGGAGTTGAAGTCCAAAACACCTGGAGGGCACCAGGCTGGAAAAGTGACCTATGCTGTGACGGATTTCAGCATCGGAGAAGGTGGGGCAGGAAATTTGGGTTTGGTGTGTTGTGTTCTGAGACATGGGGACAGGGAAATGCCAGGCACGGCCCATTTTCTGCAGACATCCAGTGGAGCCTCATCTGCGGGCCCACGACAGTGCTGGGCCCCCAGATGGCCCCTGGGGAGAGAGAGGGAGAGGAAAGCTTGACCTGGGACCGTCCAGGGTGCAGCAGCTTTGGGCATCCCTTTCGTCTCCGACTTTTGCTCTGCACATGTCTGCAGTTGTGCAGGAAGGATTGAAAATAAGGCTGGTGAGAGTGACCAGGCCCCAGAAACCTGAGGGTGTTTTCCTCTGGGGTTGCTGGAGAAGCCGGGCTTTGTGCCTGACTGAGCGACAAGGAGAGCGTCCCCCACTGGGCTGCTCCACAGCTGCAGCCGCTACGATGACCTCGTGGAAGTGAGGACTGCCATGCTGGAGAGATTCCCCTCTTCTCGTTCATCGCCCAGCCGGGGCCCAGCCTTGGAGCAGTGCTCTCCTTGACCCTCGGCTTGGTGGCTGTCTCTGCCCAGGTGCAGGAAGAGCGAGATGAGCTGTACGAGAAATTCACCAAAGCCATTAACGAGGTGCAGCAGAAAACCGGCTTCAAGAACTTGTTGCTGGAGCGGAAGCTGCTGGGTCTCTCCAGCCTCCTGGAGAAGAAGGAGGTGCAGCTCAACGAGGTGCTCGCTGCCTCCAACCTCGACCCCAGCGCCCTCACCGTGGTCACCCGCAAGCTGGAGGTATTGTGCCCGAGCCCCAGTGGAATCCTTTCTGAAATGCCTTTTTGTAGTGGCCTTCAGTTTGAAGACGCACAGGGCAAACCCAGCCAGGCTGGTCCCTTTCTTGCTGCCGTGGTGAAGCGGCACGTGTCCCCCTCTGTGAGAAGTGAAGTGGCCAAGGGCCCTGTCCCTGTGCTGCCAAGGCTGAGTTCCCTGCTGTGCTGCCCCATCTCCTGTGGAGGGCGAGCGAGAGCTCCTGCCTGCCTTCTGTGCCTGAGGCCACCTGGGGCTGCCAACCCCTTCTAACTCCACAAGGGCCTGGGGGCCAGTAGCTGCGCAGCGGGTCTCCATCGCTATCCTGCCCCCTTCCGCTCCATGGGGTTTCTGCCACTGCTGATTTCCCTGCTGCCCCCTTCGTTTGCTAAGCTGCCATCTCCCGCTAACTGCCCTGGCCTGGAGTAGCGCTACTTGCGCTTCCAAAACATGCCCCTGGCAGGCCAGGGGAGCAGGGCTAGCAGAGTCTTCCAGGACACCTCCCCCCGACACACAGGCGCACACAGTCCAGCACTCCTCCTCCCCACCGTGCCAGTCCTTGGGTTCAAGCACAGCCACCAAGGGCCAAACGAGGGTAGTTTACGCACTGCCGGGACCCCAGCGGCCTCCTCCCCCCTTGGGCTTCCTCTCCTGCCCAGTCAGTGGCGTTCCTGACGGGATGGAAATCAGCGTCTCCAGTGGCTCGAGCCGCCTGGGAATGGCGGTGAGCCACCTATGCGTTCCAAGCACTGGTGGCGCCAGTAACTGGAGATGCAGCACAGCGGATGCTGCCCAGAGGCCGGCACCTCACCCCACCAGCTGTTCTGCACGTTCCTGCGCTCAACTGCTGCTTGTGCGGGAGGCTCAGCCCCCGGGAACGTCCAGCACGTCACTTTGTGCCGCGGGCGGCCTCGGATCCCGGACCAAGCGGCAAAAATGACCTCGTAGCAGACACAGCATCGTCTCCTGTTCGGGGTGGGCGGGCCAGCAGAGCCCGGGTGGGCTTTGGGAAGCCTTGACTGAGGCACAAGGAACGAGCGGGGTCGGATGCAGGAATCCTCCTTGGAAGGAGGGAGGGAGGAGAGCCAGCACGGGCTTACAATCCCCGGTGGGCTACTTTCTTTCCGCACTGTATTATTAACCACGGGTGGTCTGCCTTCACAGGATGTGCTTGATTCCAAAAACAACGCCATCAAGGACCTGCAGTACGAACTGGCCAGAGTGTGCAAGGTGAGAGCTGTCCCTGAGAGGAACCCCTGTATGTGTGTGCTGGAGCAGAGGGAGACAAGCTGGCCTCTTCAGTCTTGGCCAGGGAAGGAAAGGTTCCCCAGCTCCCACACTCAGGACACTTGGGGGTCCGTAACTGTTTCTTCAAAGTCCTTTGTGCTCTCGGCAATCACGACGTCCTGCGGCACAGAGTTCCGCAGGTTAACGACATGCAGGAGTACTTCTTCCGGCCTTTCTGCAACCCATTTCCTAGGCCAAGAGGAGCAATGCATTTTACACCATCCACCCTCCGCCTCACAGACGTGAATCCCGGCATCTTGTCCACCGTCAGACGCATTGTACAAGCTGAAGAGCCCCAGCTCTTTTGAGCGTTAGCTCTCTGAGGTGGTCCGGCCTGCAGCCAGGCGCATTGCCCTTTCCTGCTCTCTTGCCTCCTGAGGCGAGATGGACAGAGCAGCCACCGAACTGGGCAGCCTGTTACATGTGGCAGCGGTGCGGTCCGGGCACTCGGTCCCTCCCCTCGACCCGCGCCTGCAGCCTCGCATTCTCTCCCTCCCGCTGCAGGCACACAACGACTTGCTGCGGACGTACGAGGCCAAGCTGACCGCCTTCGGGATCCCCTTGGACAATTTGGGCTTCACGCCTCTGGAGACCTCCGTGCTCGGCCACACGCTGGGCCAAGGGCCGGCGGGATTTGTCTCCACCCCCACGTAGCAGAGCCTGGCCTCGTCCTTTGGAACAGCCGCTGCCCTTGCCTCGCGTTTGGCCCGCCTCGCGCTCCCGCTCTGGCTGTGGGGCAGAGGAGGGGAGGAAGCAGCCCCCAGGAAGGGATCGGGGCTGGCCCAGTGCTCTTTCGCATTAAACTGGCCCTGCAGTGGGCTCTTCCTACCCGGTCTCTGCCAAGTCCCCCTTTTCTTTCCCCCCTCCTTCAAGGATGGGCGCGGGGACTCTGAGAACCCACCCTCTCCGCTCCTGAGCCCCGGACCTCTGTAGCACCTTCACAGGAGCGGCAACAGCACTCCCCGCCTGTGCTGTCCACAGAAGCACCATCCCGGGGAACACTCCCAAAGCTGGGCCACGCACAGGTGTGATCAGGGCCCAGACTCAATCCCTGGCACCCCCCGTTCGAAGCAGGAGACTCCCAAGGAGCGGCCCTTGCCTTCACGAGAACCCTGCGAGGTAGCTCTTTTATTAGCCTCAGGATTACTGGCAGACATCAGCTTGTGGCCACGCCCCGGGCCTGTCCCTGTCCTGGAAGGGGGACGGGGCGCGGCTCCCGCTCTCAAGCCACCGTGCCGCACAGGCAGCGTGGCCTGGAACCTGCTGGAGGACCCCTCCTTCGGCCGTCCCGTCTCTTCCGCTAGTTCCCCCTGTAGGTGGTGTAGGAATAGGGGCTGAGCAGCAAGGGGATGTGCACTTTCTGTTCCGCCTTCGTGATGCTGAAGACAATCTGCAACAGACGAGCAAGGGGGCTTAGACGAAGCGGTGTGGGGCGGGGGACATGGAAGAGCAGAAGCTCAGCGGAGCTCTTTGCCCTGGGGTATCCCGCCCCTGCCGTAGCTGCACTGGACCGAGTCCATGGGGGCCACGGGCAGGGGCAAAACTGCCTGGCTCAGAGCCCCTCGGGGGCCCCAGCCCCTTCCGGCTCGTCCAGTTATGGGTGCGCTCCTGAGTGGGTGCCCCGCGGGCAACACCGGGCCCGCCTGGCTGCGCCTACCAGCCCTCCGGGCCTGCACCCGCACAGACCTGTGCGATCCCCTAGGCACCCTTCCCCAACCTGCTGCCCCCAGAAAGGTGGGGCTGCAACTCCCATCATTCCCACCGGGAATGATGGGAGTTGCAGTCCAACCCACGTCGTCGCCCTTACCGCTGAAGCACCGAAAGAGGGCGGCGCATGGACAGGTGGGCTCTGAGTTGGGCCGACCTGGGTCGAGTTGGGCTCATCTCGATCCTCCCGAGGCCTGCTGCTGCCCGTCCGAGGGCACGCGTGGTGGCACTGAGAGCGCTGGGCCCCTCCCGCCGCCTCCCCCTGCCAAACGAAACTTACTTCCACGTAAGGGTAGAAGCTGCTGTAGCCCTGTTGCCGCCAGTACTCCCCCGTGTCAAAGTGCAGCTTGTAAGTGCCCGCTCGCAGCTGCCCGGGCGCCAGGCTGCTCTTGTCCAAGCGCCCGTCCGTGTTCGTCGTGCTGAAACGGAAGCAGAGCTGGCCGCAGTGGTTGGGGAGCCGGTCCAGAGCCCCTACACAATGGCGCCAGCCTCGCCGAGCCAGGCGGGGCTCCCCCGGCCCCCTCCTACCTCTTCATGAGCTCTGCCCAGGGTTCGTCGGGAGGCCCCAGCTGGGAGAAGCGCATGGCCAGGCCGGTCGCGGGCAGGCCGGTGAGCATGTTCAGCGCGTGGATGGTCAGGGATGCGTGGGGGGCCTCGTCTGGGCCCGCAGCCTGGGATTCAGGGTGAGAGCCAGGAGAAGAGAAGTGCGCTGGAGCACCCACGAATTCCTCCCGCTGCCCGGCCCAGGAAGCAAGAGCAAGCCGTGCACACCCCTACGCCCCGGCTGTGCCTGCCAGCCGCACAGCTTGGGCAGGGAGCCTGGGAGGCGCCTGCTTTGGCCCTCCGCCGCTACCACCGCCACCGCCCCCTCTTTAAAAAACGTGGTCCGGCTGGCGTTCCTGCCCGTTGCCCCAAGGCACATGGGGGGGCACGTGGGGGCACCTCCAGCTCCTGCAGGAGAGGCGCCCGCAGGCACTGCCTGCTCCAGGTTTGGGACAAGACGCCCCCGGGGGCCCTGCTCCCTGGCCGGGCCCAGCGCCCGCTTGCCGCCGCCACCTGTTCGCTTCTCCTCTGGACCCAATCCACAGCGCAGCCCAGGGGGAAAGCGCAAGACGAGCAGAGGCTGCTCCTCCTCTTCCTCGCTCCTGCCTTGTCCTCGCTGCTTGCATGCTTGGAGGAGACTGGTGAACAAGCAGTGACAGCAAGAAGGAGAGCAGCAAGTCCAGGGGGCTCCGGGGGTCCATGCTGCCCCTTGTCCTCGCTGCTTGGAGGAGACCGATGAACAAGCAGCAACATGGGAGAGGACACGGGAGGAGTCACAGTGTTAGCATGGGTGGGACCACAGTTGGTGGACTCATGTGAGTGACACTAATCTCTGCTATCGCGGCAGTGCATCCCAGCCTGTTTGCGGCTTGCAGGATCAGAGTGTATTGGCAGGTTATCTGTAAACAAAGAATTCCATTAGCAGTGGGAATCAAAGCCCCATATGGCAAAGAAGAAGCATGTTATCATGTAAAACTCTTGGGTGTCGCCAACCGACTCACAGAGACATGAAAATCAAGGTGCCTCCAGATAGCCAACTGAAATGTGGCATAAGGGTAGTCGTAAAGCTCCCTTCTTAGGGAAGATTTGCTCAGTACCCAGGACATAAAGACTGTCGAGAGCAGAATGGCAACGGCAGTTCGGTACCTGGCACGCTTTAATCAGCCTCGAGTTGGGTCAGAGGGTGGAGGACTCAGAGTGGCAGCCTGCAACTACGACAGTGTGTCTGAGTGTGTCAGTGCTGAAATGGATGGGGGCCGCTTTGTGTCTTTGGGAGAGGGCGGTTCTCAGATGTCAAACAGGGGCTGTGGCCTTATGGCCCAGTGCTTTGACTGGAGCAACGTGCAGGTCAGTATAGGCAAGCGTGCTTTGTCTAAAGGGACGCTTCTCAGTGTGTTTCTCAGCCCCACCCCAGTGGGGCCCAGCCATTCACCTCTCTGTCTAGGCTTGGCTTGCCTACGCTGATGATTCCTGTTTTTCTATTGATGGTGAACATTTGGCTGTGTGGCACTGGGGGCTCCTGGCTGAGAATGGAGTATGCAATGATCGTGTTGCTGGAATCCACAGTACCATCTTCATAAGTGGCTGACACTTGCATCACAGAGGTACCTAGGCATGCGTCACAAAAGTCCAAAACTCAGTTGCAGAAAGTACAACAGGAAGCTGATGCACACGACCACACATATTCCTAAGTTGGAGGCAGATCTGGTCCTGTCCCAGGCAGCTGTCAGCCTCTGAATGAAGGCAAGCCATGCAGACCACCTGGGCATGATCTGCACACCTCCTGCCAGTCCCCAGGGCACCCGTGGGTGCTGTAGGAGCTGCACCGTCCACATGGAGAAAGAAGCACGGTGCAGGGCCCGGGCAGTTGGGCGCCCTCCTCCCCTCCTGTCCGGGTGCCCCTGTCCACACAGCATGCGCAAGGAGTACAGACGCGGGGCACCCCGCGCTGAACAGCACCAGCCAACCCTGTTTGCCTTTGTTCAGATGGGTACTTACCTGGGATGGCTCCCTCTGCTACAGAGCCCTTGAAGATACTCTGGGTGAACTGGGGGTGGTGGCTGACCACTCCCTCGCAGTCCCACACTTGGGCTTTGACTGTCGTCACCTGGGACAGCCCCTGGCCGTCGGTCAGCTTGAGGGCAATGCTGTATTCTCCCGGCTCCAGCTGCTTGGTCAGTTGAAGGGTCAGTCTGTCTTCTGTGGGAGGAAGACGGGAGGGAAACCGCCAGGCGGGGGGCTTAGGGCTGGGACTTCATCCACCGAGACGACCCCCACTGTGCCCAGAGGAATAAAACCAGGCTTTGCTCAGCTGCTTCTTTTCTTTTTTGAAAGGAACACACTTTTTTAAAAAATGCGTTTCACTAACAGATTTTCATGCTAGCACTGATCACCTATCAGAGCATTTCTCACTGCAAGTTTAATGCAAATTTCAGAATGGGGCGGGGCGGGGCGGGGCGCATACCCAACAGCAAGAAGGCCTGTTGGGCACCACGATGCCTTCAGGGTCCTTAGATCAGAAGGTGCTGCAGCTATGCCTAATTTCTTGAGGCCTCTTGTCAGGCAAACCAGAGAGCAAGACATGATCTGACTAATACATGCCCCCATTTTTACAAATGCGCATTATTGTCTGACTTTGGCCTCCTTCGCAGAAAGCAACGGCGGAGGTGGCGAGCAAGCGCCTTGAGACGGCCAGTGGGGTCGTGCCTGAAGGGATGCTATCCTGCGCGGGGATGGAGGCGGGGATGGGATGGGACTCCCCTCCGCATAGAAAACGAGGAAGTCAGGACTGGGCCAGGACTGTTTATTTTGGAGGGAAGAGCACCCAGACACGCAAGCGCGCCTCCGTCCACCGCCGGAAGCGGCTCAGCCCCGCTTTGCTGCCTCCACTCCTGCTGCTTGTGAGAACGAGGCCCTTGCGGTGGCGCAGGGGAAGACACCCGCACGCAGCTCCGGCCCATTTCTCCAGAGGTCCAGGGGAGCGCGGAGGACGCAGCGACTTACCCCCGCTCTTCCGGACCGTCCAGTTGGCACTCGAGCCCAGCTCCAGCATTGCAGAGAAGGGGTGGGTGTTTGGAGGAAGGTCCTTGTCCACAATGGTCAGCACCTGGGGTTCGGGGCTCCGGCTGCAGACCTGGAAGGAGCGTGGGTCTGGCTCCGGCCCATTGTCGTTCACATCGTCAAGGTGTATGAGAAGAGTTCCTGTGCCAGTGCCTGGTGGTGACCCTGGAGAGAAATGGCGGCACGGCTAATGGCGCAACCCGATATGTGCCTACACGGAAGTAAGTTCCATTGAGTTCAATGGATCTTACTCACAGGCAGCTATGTGGAGGATTTCAGCCTGACGCGTGACGTGCAAGTACCATGTTTCTGTTCAACTGCCTCCTCTCCCCTGCTCTGTTCAGAGTTCCCTGCTATTTGAGGGGAGAGAACTGTTGAGGGGCACAGCAGGGCCTTCTCTGTCATGGCCCCACTCCACTTACCTTGCTCCATTTTGCCTAGCTGAAGCCCTCTGCAGTCCAAGCTTGTCACGGAAATGTTCTCATCCATAGCTTTTTTTTTTATGTTAATGCCTTAATTGTATGGATTGGTAATGTGATCTAATTTTGGAAAGCTCCAGTTCCTGCTGCACAATATATTTTTAGTTTCGAATTTTTAGACAAGGTATTTTCAACAAATAAAGATGAAATTATGAGATTCATATTTCAGAGGAACCAAGGTCAAAGAGCAGGAAAGGCTCCTCTTTCTGCATTGGGAAATGCCAGATAAATGATAGCCCCGTTTCTCTGGAGAGTACTTAGCACAGCAATCCATCACAGCCCCCTTACAAGAGTCTGTCCTGCCCGAGTGCGGGACACGAAGCAGAGTCCAAGGAAACAGTTAAACATGTCCACTTACCATTGTCCTTTGCCAAGATGAGAGCTGTGTAGGTGTTGTTTGTCACAAATTCTGACTCTCTGTCCAGAGGGCCTTTAGTCTTTATGACGCCATTTTGGGGGTGAATTTTCAGCCACCCTGCTAGGTCATTCCCAATTGTATACCTGCAAAAGAAACAGTAAGAGTTATTGCCAGACACATTTCAAACCCCAGGGGATTGTGGGGTTTCATTAATTTCTTACTGTTGTTATTCATATATTTATATCCCACTCTTCAAGTAAAAAGAAATCCAGGATGACCTACAAAATATTTAATTAAGTAATAAGGTAATAATACCAAAAAATTGCATTCTTTGATGAGCTTCTGCCAGGCTTTAAAAACCTAGCTGTTCAGGTGGGCATTTGGGGTGGGTTAGGGTTTTTTAGAGCAGTGTTGGTTTGTTTCTTTTCTGTTTTTTGTTCAGTTGATTATGTAAATTTGTTACTAGTATTGTACGCTGCCTAGAGTGGCCAAGTAGCCAGCTAATAAATCAAATAAATAAATACATAATCAAACCAGCACAAAATGTATGCACATTTGGGGCTAATTAAAAACTAATAAAAATTACTAATGAAAAAAACTGGGGAAACTAGAAGATCTCCATCTGGTGGCAAAAAGCTAACAATGTAGGTGCCCGGTAAGACTTCCTTGGGACAGCGTACCACAGGCACAGTGGTGCAAGCACCGAGAAGACCCTCTCCAGTCAACAGCTGGTGCAGTTCATTTGCTGGAGGTATTTGGAGAAGCCTGACTGCATGGGCAGGCTGACGGGGAGGCCAGCGCTCCTTCGAGCACCCTGGTCCCAGCCACACTGCAGGGTCAATCTTGGGCATCTCCCCTTCTTCACCATGCCTGCGCTACCTGTCAGCTACCTAAAGGTGTGATCGGGGAGGAGAGGCTGCCAAGATGAGAGCTGTGTAGGTGTTGTTTGTCACAAATTCTGACTCCCTGTCCAGAGGGGCTCTAGTCTCTATGATGCCATTTGCAACGTTAATTTTGAGCCACCCGGCTGGGTCGCTCCCAACTGTATATCTGCAAAAAACACACAAAAAAAGCAAAACTGAAAGAGTTATTGCCAGATACATTTCAGATCCCTGGGGATTGTGAGGTTTCATTTATTTCTTACTCTTTTTATTAATACATTTCTATCCCGCCCTTCAAATAAAAACATTCAGGGTAACTTACATAACGTTACAGTGTCATGAGTATTGGTTTTAATGCTTTATATAAATGTTTTTGTATTTATTATGATGTCTTTTAATGTATTTTAATCTCCCTGTAAACTACTTAGAGATATTTTTAAAATATTATAAATAGTATATAAATGTATTTATTAATAACACCAACATAAAGGAACATGATAAATACACAAAGATGTCACTAAAATAAAACTGCAGCACAAAACCTATGTACATTCAGAGCTATATATCTGTAGATATGTAGATATTATGCCTGGGGAAATCAGATTGCCACATGCTGCTAAAAATATAGCCACGTAGGAGCCAGGCAAGCCTCCCTCGGGAGCGCCTTCCACAGGCAGCATGGTGCCGCTGGGTGCAGCGCCTGGAAAAGTATGTGACCTGACTGCGCGGGGAGGCCAACGGGGAGCCTGGTGCCCCTTCGAGCACCCTGGTCCCAGCCACAGAGGCCCTGGAGGGCAACCCTGGCCTCCGTGGCCCGGACACGGACACAGCTCTGCACTCCCAGTGCCTGGCCTCAGTCAGCCACCTCGCCGCTTCCCTCTGAGCTCCCTGCAGGGTCCATCTCGGGCGTCTCCCCTTCCTCGCCATGCCTGCGCTACCTGTCAGCTACCTAAAGGTGTGATTGGGGAGGAGAGGCTGCCCCCCAGCGCTGCGCTTTGCCCCAGCGCAGCCCCCGAGCCAAGCTGCTTACAGCCCCGAGCCGAGCCACCTGCCAAAGCACTTCAAGCAGGGGTGGGCAACCTGCAGCCCTTGCAGCCCTCCACCCCACTTCATCTGCCCCTTCCATTGGCAGGCGGCTGCACGGAGAAGGCATGGCAGAGAGAGAAAGGGGGGCTTGTCCTTGTCCTCCACTTTTGGTTTTCGCCCTGCCCAACCCTGGCCTTGGCCCTGCTCAGCGTCAGCACACGGCCCTTGGCCCATTACCCACAAAGGAAGATGGCCCTCACCACAAAAAAGGTTGCCCAGCCTGGACCTAAACCCTCCTGCACCTGATGGTCTGCTGCAGAAACTTATCAGGGTCCTGAGCGGTGTACGTGGCCACTTTCTGTCCAACGGCGAGGTCTTCTGGCTTGGTCACAGCCATTTGAGGTGGAACAAAGATGGGGTCTTCGTTGATGTCCAACACGTTGACGGTGATCGTAGCCGTGGATGTCGGGAGAGCCACCGAGAAGGGAACTTCATTCACCACAGTGACTTGGAGGACAAACTGCTTTTGCGCCTCATAGTCCAGGCCCTTGAGGAGGACGCAAGAGAGAGGGAGATGGCCCAGTCAGGGGTGCAAGAAAGAGGGAGATGGCTCAGTCAGGAACGTCCACCTCGAGGCCAGCCAGCACAAGCAGTCACAGCACTGAGGGAGGCTGGAGATACATTCATTTGAAATGTTTCTGAATCGCCCCCTCCGCTCAACGAGCACTCAAGAAGATTGCAACAAAACCGCAAACACAATAAAACACAAGGGTTTCCAAGAAAGCCGAAATAAATGACAACAAAACAGGGCAGCCTTCAAGGGCAGCCTCAGCCAGGAAAGGCTCGGGGAACGGCGTGGCATCAGCCAGGCGCCCCAAGGCCAAGATCGGGGGAGCCAAGCAAACCGCCCTGCGAAGGGAGTTTCGTAGCGGGGGTGAAGCGGCACAGAAGGCCCGCTGCCAAAAAGGGGTGCGGGGAGGGCTTCTCCGCTCACCTTCACAGTCGTCAGAACACCAGCATTGCTCTGGGGATCGGTGGCGACAGCAAAGTTCCCTCCCTCGTTCCCTTTCACAAGGGTGTACTTGGCCTTCCACGCCAAGGTGTTTTGCTGGTCAGCATCCGTTACCATCAGCCTGGCAATGTCAAACCCCGCCACGTTCTCTGGCATGCCTGCAACGTACTACAAGACAAAAGGAAAGGGCTCAACCAGGTCTCGGGGCCCTGCCTTGCTCAGGTGGAAAAGCCCAGCTCAACATGCTGATAGGCCGCCATCCTTTTCTGGAGCAGACAGCGTCAGATGGCTGGGAGGCAGTAGGTCTGCATGTGTTTGACGGAGGCGTGCAGCAGGTACAATGTGGTGTCAGTACAGCAAAGGGGAGGTAGGGAGAGCCCAGCATTACGGTGGACGGGTCAAAGATTGGCTGGTTGTCATTCGCGTCAGTGACGGTAATCACTGCTGTCCCTGTAGTAGTGAAGCCTTCTCCTAACATGTCTGCGGCTTGCAGGAGCAGCGTGTACCGGGGGAATTTCTGGAAGGAAGCAAAACAACAATTCGGTTTGTGCCAGTAACAGGGAGACTTCGCTGCAGGCATTCATAGCCCTCCTTGGGAAAAGGCGAAACACGCGCCCATGTGGGATGTTCGGGACCGAAGGCGATACAAAATGTAAAGACGAATATATTACAAACAAAGAGGGAGCAATCCTGCACTCGGATGGGTGCTTACGTCCCGGTGCTTCCAAGGAGATGTAAGTGCCAATCACCTGATGCAGGAGCACAGGCAGAGTGCTTGGGGGCACTCGGAGGCACCAGCTAATCTCCGCCCCCCAGCCCCCGCCCAGGCATTCACCTCCCGGTCTAGGCCCGTCGTGATCACGCTGATCAGCCCCGTTTCATTGTTGATGGTGAACATTTGTCTGTAGGGGTCTTCGGGCTCCTGGCTCAGGATGGAGTAGGTGACGACCCCATTGGTGGTACCCACACTGTCATCAGCATCGGTGGCTGACACTTGCATCACAGCGGTACCTGGACATGCATGAAAAAGAGTTGTGTGTTTTTTTATGTTTCAGAATGTGCAGTAGAGAAAATCCACCCTCCTTCCCAGCCGGCATGAAGGCGGAACCGATTCTGTCCCAGGCAGCTGCAGAAGAAGCTTTTCAGCCTCCGAGTAAAAGTAAGCTACACAGGAGCAGAGCGCTTTGCAGGGAATGTGAGCTGCACGGCACACCCACGGAGAAGAACGCATAGCAGGCGGGTTGCACATGGTATCATCCCCTATGTAGGGGACAGAGCCCATGTACATTAAGCACGCGCAAGCAGTACACAGGAACACCTACTCCGCCGAACAGCAGCAACTAACACTGTTTGCCTTTGCTCACACTCGTGCAAATGAACGTACGTTCCTACCTGGTCTGGCTCCTTCTGCCACAGATCCTTCGAAGACACTCTGGGTGAATCTGGGCCGGTTGTCATTCTGATCGCTCACCCTGATGGTGAAGTCCATGGGGTCCTCCACAGGCCGGCCATTTTCAGACACGGCATGGCAGGTAAGCTGGAGAGCAAAAGCGGACAAGGGCCGTATGCACCTTGAAATTGGCAAGGAGGGTTTGGTCCAGAAAACATTTTGAAGGGAGACAAGGAGCCACAGATGCAGCCGGGCATTGGCTGCTCTAGACAGAGGTTACATGGGAAGGGCAGCAGCAGGGAGCTTTTGACATTCCCCTCCCCCAGGGCCATCTCCTCTTCCTGCCCCCTGTGAATGGGGAGCCCCTCTCTTACCGCCTGAAGTGCTGACGAAGGACAGGCCCTCTGCAGGTGCTCAGAGGCACTTGGTCACGTTGCTTCACTCGTTTCAGGCCTGATTGAGCCCTGCCGAACTCCCGCATCCCACAAGGCTATCTACCTCCACCATTGCTGCTGCAGGGGTACGACGGGGGCCGGGGAGGGCAATGTGAGGGGGAAGCAGCCCTCTGTAGGCCACATGGGCTTCGGTGCCACCCCCTGAATACCGGAGGAGGAGGCCTGAGCTTCCACTGCACAGAAACCCGTGAGGCATCTGCCTGGAGGCGCTCTCCCGTCCGCCAGGTGGACAGCCTGTTCTGACATGAAGAGCAGCCTCCGGACGTCTTGAAGAAGGCTCTGCCGGTTGCCCACGGATGCGGCGGCACGCGAGGACTCACCAGGTACCTGTCGGTGATTTCTCTGTCCAGCGGACGGGTCACTTTCAGCCAGCCAGTGTCCCGCTCAATGGTGAAGACGCCGATCGGAGGGCTGTCTGCTCCCTGCCCAGTGATGCTGTAGAAGACTGTGGTCATTTTCCCCTTACTGGATTTGATCTGGTAAAAGCATGGGCCAACTATTCAGCCGATGTGGTGGGAAGTGTGAAGCCTCAGGGCAACGGAGGAGGCTGAGGCCGGGCTGAACTCCTCTGACCCTCCTCCCCGCGACGCGTCACATTGCTCTGCCGCCCCCAGCCGGACTCTCCGCACCCACAGATACGGGGGAGGTGCCCGGCCCAGGTGGCCAGCAGCCGTTGGCCTCCGGTGGGCATCTCCTAGGCACAGCAGACCTGCACGGCCGACACTGTGGCGGAGAGCCAGAACTGGGAGCTCTCCGCTCGGGACGTTTTGGTGCTAGAATGTTGCCTTAATTAAGACTTTGCAGTCATGTTGCAGAATGACACGTAGACCCGCCAAACACTGCAGACTCAGACCCAACAAGCCAGAAGGACACCAAACTGCGGAGTCAGTGTAAAACCACAGACACGCCACCTCTACGTGGGTGATGAAGAATGGCATTCCGAGAGAAGGCATCGTGGCAGCTTTCTGGGCAATGGAGAGGTCCCAGCAAGCCGACTTGCCCCACAAGGAGACAGAAGCAGAAGCTGTGCTGCTACAAAAGAGGAGCGGGTTCTCTGCTCTTTGGCCTCCTCTACCTGCTCTCAGCCCCGGTCACGAGAAAGCGGCTGCCCAGCTGGCCTCTGCCAAGGGAGCAGCTGCAGAGCACCCAGGCGGAGCCACATCGTGGCCGCAATGGGGGTGGACACAGACAGTCCACCAAAGCCCGAAGTGGGACCGCAGGCTCTTCCAGGCCAGAGCCCAGATAGCCTGATGCTATCCGGTCCCGGAGGAGAGTCTGAGATGTCTGAAACAGCAGGGTGGTGGTGGTGGAAGGGAGCCCACAAGCCACTGAGCCATTCCACGGGAGGAGACCGTGTTGCCCCTGCCACCGAGCTCTGTTTCTGAAGTATCCACCTGCCCCGCTTGCCCTCTGACACGTGCGTCGGCCAGGGTCCAAAGCTGAGCTCCCGCGAGGTCCTGGCAGGACCCCAGAAGGGACTGGATGGGTGGTTCCTTCGGACCAGCACTGTCACAAGCGGTGAAGTTCAGGATTCCCATGAAGACAAGATGTTGCCAACTTTCAGTTCAGGACAAAGGACCCTAACCTTGGGCCGCCCCTGACAGGGGGGGACCCCAAGGGACGCCACCCCAGAACGGAGGCCTCACCTGCACCAGCTTCTTGGGGAAAGGGCCCCTCTCATCCTCAGCGCAAGTGACCGGTGGGATGGCCCAGTCCCTCTTCTGTCTCCGCAGGCCTGGGCCCGGTTCCAGGAAGGCCAGCAGCTCTCCGTGAGCAAGCCAATAGGGCTCCTGTGAAGAAAGACACCCCTCTGGCTCAGCGAGGCAGGAAGGATCCTGGGCATTTAACCAGAGAAACCTCAGTGCCTCGGCAGGGCCTGGAGTGGCCATGTGTCCTCTTTTGTAGAGGACAGTCCTCCGTCTGAAGGACGGTCCTGTTCCCGTTTAAAGACGAACGACCATCAGAGCTGTGGCCCATCTGCAGTGAACGCCTGGACTCGGCCTTCCCCGCTCTGGGGAGCTGCGCTGTATTCTGCTTCAGTTATACTCATTCCTTCTAGATGGGCATCTATTCATATAAATCAGTGGATGCAAATGGTATGCAGACTCCTCTCTTTTGACCACACATGTCCTCTCCGGGGGCAATATGAAGCTGCCACCCCACCTGCGAGGCTCCCCGGCAAACGAATGGGGTGGAGGACGAAGGCAGAGAGACAGGACTGTGCCCGACAGGCTCTGTACCGCAGGACGGCAGTGCTGGTGGCGGGTCTGTGGCTGGTCCAGGCCTCTTGCCAGGAGCTTTCTTTGCCCAGCTCTACAACAGGGCGGCGGGCGCGGGGGTCTTTTCCTGCCCAAGAGTCACGTTCTCTTGTGGGTAACCTTCTGGGGGCTGCCTTCCCGGGGGGGGGGGGAGCCAAAAGTGGGTGGGGACAAAGCTAGGGCGGTTCTGTGCCCTCTAGGACTGTCCTTTTTCAAAGGCGTCCTCTGTTTGAAGGGCTGCCCAGTCACGTGCGGCTGAAAGAGACAGAACCATCCGAAGGGGGAACTAAAGGGCCTTGAAGGGGCCCATCTGCAGCACCTGCACCGCAGGCGGAGCAAGGCCCTGGTCACAGTCTCCACTGTGACGCATTGTGTTTCTATTTAAACTGTAACCATTATTTCCAAATTTGCATCTGTACATATAAATCAGCATAAGAAAAATGTATGCAAATTGGTGTCCTTTTGTCCTCCTTTTTTGTCCTCCTTTTGGGTGATGCGTTTCCCATTTTTAGCAATTCAGAAGTGGCCACCTGAGCAAAGGCACATCCACATTTCCTCCCATACTGCGAGGCCATGTGGTGTAGTGGTTGGAGTGCTGGACTGAGACTCCGGACATCTGGGCTGTAGTCCCCATTCAACCGTGGAGCCCGTCGCTCGCTCAGCCAAGCCTACCTCACAGGGATGTTGTGAGGATAAAATGGAGAGGAGGAGGACCCTGTGAGGCCCCTTGGGCTCCTGGACAGAGGAAAATGGTGGGATATAAATGAAATGAATGAATAAAATATCCACACACATCAGGATCATGCTTCTGCGCTGAGAAAGGGAAGCCACGACAAGGACGGGAGGCTGAATCTTACACACACACACACACAGTCATTCCCCACCACTCAGCTGATGGGTGGGAAATAGCTGAGAATGGGAAAGAACAATGTTGTGGGGCCCTTTTGTTCTAGCATGACTCGGACACTCCCGGACTCCAGTTCGCTGCCATGTTTGGCTGGTCTATTTGCCTTACCTGGTCGTGCCACAAGGCCAGGTGGAGGGCATTCTGTGAGCCCTGGCCCCACTTTGAGGGAGCTATACCCTGGGACACCAATTTTGAGTCAAACAGAGATGTTGTAGCGTCAGGCCCAGCCATGGGAAGCTCAGTGCCTGAGAACTTGGTTCTACCACGACTCCCACTGGCCGATGTGCTGGGAGGGGCGAGACGCAGGATGCTGATATGGCCTCTCTTCCACACCTGGGAGACCTGACCTTGAGAGAGGCCCCTGCTTCTGGACCAGGGATGCTACCCATGGGAAGAGGGCGGTGGCAGCAGGAGGTCTCTGCAGGAGAGGGAGTTTGGGGGATGTCTCTAGTTGGCGATGCACAGGAATGTCGTGAGGATAAAATGGAGAGGTGCACTGTCAGCTAAAGACAGCATTTCAGAGGCGTCCGGCACTGCGCAGCAACCGCCTGAGAGCCAGGTTTTCCTGCCAGGATCAAAGGTCCGATACTGATCCTTAGCAGCCCCTCCCCTGTATGTAGACCAGAGCAGCCAGCAGCAGACTTAGCTAGAAGCGATGCTTTGATAACCTGGAATGCTTCCCCACTTTCAGTAGAACTCTCCAGAGCTATTTAGATTTATTCTGTGTGCTGAGCCCAGGGCTGTTTGGGTCCTTTCTTGTGATCCTCATGAACTGATTCTGGTCAAGTATTAACGGTGTGATAGGTTAACCATAGATCTTTATTGAGAGACTTATAGCTAATTACTAGAATTACTGCAATAAAAGGTTTTACTGTGACTTTTGCCTCACCTCCAGGAAGTCAGTTTCTAAATAATCTATGGAAGATAAGTCCTGTTTAAAGGTTGGCAACCCATGTTGTTCTTAAAGGCTACTCGCCTTTACTGAATCAACACGGGTCTGGGAACTGTAGGAACAGCTTATTTTTTCAAAAAATATATTTGCTTTGAACACCTACATTGAAGGAAGGGGTCCATGTAAATCCACAAGCTAATTTGTTCCAATGTTTTGGGGAAAATGGCCCAGGAAAGTTGGTGGACTCAACTTGCCATGTGGTTTTGTTCTGTGGGCCCAAAGAGGCTTCAACTGTGCACAGCTTATGAAACACCCAAGCAGAACAGCTGAGCTGCCCACAAAAAGGATCCAGTGGCAAGCCAGCAAGCAGCAGTATTAGCTATAAACACAGTGATAAGATGTTGCTTTGTTCTGATGCTGCCGTTGGAGCTCAGCATCTGTTCCTCTCCACTCTTTCCTGGAAATTATGGGAGGGCAGGTCCACTGCTGATACTGGGCGAGTTTGTGTGACACTCTAAGCCACCCTGAAGATAAGCCACGGTGGGTTGTTTCTTCGCTGGATAACCCATGTTACTCCCAACAGAGGATCAAGTGCACTGTGGCTTGCCGTGGATTGTTTCCCCCTCAGTCCTCCCACCCGGTTCTGGCACATATCCCCGGGCACCGTTTTAGCAGAACTCCTCGATTCTTCGTTCCCTATGTCAGCACCCTTTCCACAACTGCTCTGCTGGGATTGCTGCGTGCGAATGGTGGGTGGCTGCAGCCCAGCACTTTCCTTTGAAGCACACCCAGGTGCCCAGGAAAAAAAGGAGATGGTAAGCTGGGTGCCCAGAGCTGCCCGAGGCTGCCACCATGCCTGCCCCGGGAGGCTCTCCCTCTGGACACCATATATCTTGGCATTCTCAAGGGCCCTTTCCAGGGGCTGCTGCGCATGGCTTTTCCGCAGATCTGTGGGTTCTGGGCTGTCAATCCAGCCTGGAGCTTAGCGCCCAAGGGGCCAGCTGTCACACCGGTGTGGCTTCGCCCGCTCACCAGGAGCGGCCAGGGGTGCCTCCCCACGCTCCCCTTGTGAGTGCTTCTCCCCACATCCCAGTGCAGCGTGGCCTCCGTGCTTTGTGTGTGCAAGCCCACGTTCCCCCCCCTGCTTTGGGGGTTTCAGGGAGGAGGGCGATGAAAAGCCGCACCAGAGACCTTCCAGAGCGACTCCCAGTCAGAGCACACCTTACTGGGCTACAAGACCAACGCGCTGGCACCGCTTCCAGAGTTCTCCAGCACCTCCACACCCACGCCCCCTCACCCCCCCAAACTCCCCCCATCCTCTCCCCAATGCCTGGATCCCATAGCTTCCCCCCTGCCCCCTCAGGTAGGACAGGAGGGCTGTCCTACCTGAGCAGGAAGGACCAGGAGGAGCAGCAGAGCGCCCCCAAAGTAGCCCATTGCTCCGCTCTTGCTCTCTGCCGTGGGCGAGCCTCTCTCTGGCAACGGGGTGGCAGCACAGGTGACTCAGCCAGGGCAAAGTCTGCCTGCCAAGGCCCTCTGGGGGAGCTGGTTTGGTCCATGGAAACCAGCTCAGGCTCCTTTTGTGGGTGGAATCGGATCAGGTGGGTGAAGGATCACAAGGACCTGCTCTCACATTAGCGCCATTGCTCCTTTGTGCAAATCTGATGCCTTTCAGAGCATGACATTTTATTTCCATTGACAATTTGAGAAAGCAGGTGAGAGAGAGGAAGCCCACACAGAACTCCGTGAATGCACTTTGCACACCACACGGGGCAGCCTTTACACAGGACAGTCCTCTGTCTGAGGGGCTGTCGGAGGTCAATCCTCCAGCAGAAGGATGGCCTGCCCAAGCCAAGCCTGGCTTAAAGCCGAGGAGCCGAGGAAGGGAGAGCAGAGAGGCCTTGAAGTTTCCCATCCAGACTGAGCGGGCGGGCACACAGCTCACCTGGGCACCGTCTTCCCGACTACAGTGAGATGAATTTCTGTGTAAATTATAGCTCTTGTCCCCGAAAGTGCATCTCTCTGTCCCCTTGCAGAGATTAAGGGTCGGATCTTTTCCACTGTCCCCGCCCCCAGCTGCGGTGGTGCAGTGGTGTCTGGGAACCTGTTCTGCTGTCATTCCCAGCCCAGCCTCATAGCCAATGCCAAGGAACTGCGGGCGGGGGGGGGGGGGCTGTGCATTCTGCTTGATGGGTTTCCTGCTTCTGGGTGGGTGGGGCAGCTGTCTCAAGGAAAAAGGTATCAGCCACTCAATATGAGATCCATCTAGTGTAATACCTTTATTAGGCCAACGGAAAGATAACAAAAAATGTGCAAGCTTTTGAGATCTCCAGATCCCTTCATCAGGCAAAATGTTACAAAAAGCAGGGAGGGTGGAAGGTTGAGTAGATGTTGTTGTCAAGATGTCTGCGTGGTCAGAGTCTTAAGATGATGTGGAGGAGGAGGGGCTGCAGGCCCTTGCTTTTTGTAACACCTTGTCTGATGAAGAGATCTGGAGATCTCAAAAGCTTGCACATTTTTTGTGATCTTTCCATTGGCCTAATAAAGGTACTACACCAGACTGATTCTGGATTTTTTCTTTTGTCCAGCACAGCTTCCATTGTTTTGTTTCCACCATTCCAGACAAGTTCTGGCTCTCAGTTCCAACTCTGATTCACACGTTTCCATATTGGTGTGCCTTTATGAAACTTTGATAGGGTGCTGCTACTCGACACCACACGGGCTTGGAAAAAAGTGTAAAGGATTCATACAGTAAACGGTGAACATAAGGAGACAGACTCCCAAAACACGGGACACCACTGATTCATATTTTTTAAACATTACCAGAATATGGCCCTCATTCACCTCGCCAAGTTCCTTGACATCCCCCGTCAGTTCCAAGGACAGGGCTTTCCTCCTTCAGTTGTTAACAGCCAGTTGACGTGCAGGTACCAGCAGCAGCTGAGGTTTTCCACCGTGACCCCCTGCTCGTGTCTGCCCATCCACGTGCACTGAAGAGGCACAGTTACAGCACTGGCGGCCCCAGCTAGAGCACCTCTTGGGTCGCGCCCAAGTCCGCCCTGCGCATTGCAGGAGAAGGGTGGTGGTGGAGCGCAAGGAAGGACTGTGACCTGGTGCGCTACTGATCTCTTCTGAACAAGGTGGGCTGCTCTACCAGCGGAGGTGAGATCGACAGAAGCCCTGCACGCGGCTGCCACAAGAGGGCAATGTCAGCGCACACCCAACTGACGTGCGCCTCTAAAAGTAAAACACCACCAAAGGTAGCTGTTCTGGTCCGTTATTAGGACCAACCAAAATGCCACAAAAACTGTTGACTAAGCTGACACTTTAAGCGAAAGAAAGACCCCAGAATGAGCGATGTTCACTCCCCTTCCCTGCAAGAGGGGGTTGAGGAGAGCAGCCAAACAGACAAGCCAAAGAAAGAGGAACAGACTGAGGCTGAAACGCAGGCCAAGTGGAACAGCCTCCTTTGCCGGCCCACACGTGGCCACTAGAGAGCAGCTGTGACCCCCCAGTGCTGCTGGGGCTGGAGGGAGACTTCACACAGCGCCTGGCTGGGGACACAAGAGGTCATTCGCTCCTCCTTGATGGGATTTTTAAAAGTGGCTCAATCCAGATCGACACATCAAGGCAGAAGGGTGTGAGCAGTGCTGTCTGGCGTGTGAGGAAGACAGACCACAACACGGAAGAGGGTCCCCCTCCTCAGGGCTGGCCCAAGGCATTTGCTGCATGAGGCAGAGCACCAAAGGGCACCCCCACCCCGCAGGTACTATGCACCCCATGTCAAGATACACAGTACCCCTGAACGTGCACAGAATTGGCTTTAAAGGAACATTTAAGTTTAGACCAGTAGATAGAGCAAACAACCCAAACTACTATGCCATCTGGGAGCCAGTGTGGTGTAGTGGCAAGAGTGTTGGACTAGGAGCTGGGAGATCCGGGTTCTAGTCCCCACTCGGCCATGGAAGCCCACTGGGTGACTTTGGGCCAGTCACAGACTCTCAGCCCAACCCACCTCACAGGAATGTTGTTGTGAGCATAAAATGGAGAGGAGGAGGATAATGTAAGCCGCCTTGGGTTCCTTGCAAGAGGAAAAAAGGCGGGGTATAAATGCAATAAATAAATAAATAAATCTGCCTCCTCTTTCGATAGGGTCAAATCCCCCAAAAGAACTGAGATGGGGCTAGAGATGAATATTTGCTATAAGGTGCAGTATATATCCTATGGGTTTATGCATGCTTTCCTCCCTCCTTTTTTTTTCTGAATTTACCCATGCAAAATTACATATGTAGCCCTATCCTATCCAAGTTGTGGGGGCTCAGGAGGAATGCCTGGGGCGGTTGCCCCGCCCCAGCATTTGCTACCCAAGGCAGCTGTTTCACTTTGCCTGATGGTAGGGCCAGCCCTGTTCCTCATAGCTGTGTTGCTGCCACAGAATGACAAACTGGGATCAAAGGTGTGTCTAATATGCGGCCAGCTTAAACTGCACCAACAGCCACGGCCTTCCCCAGGGATCCTGGGCAGGCACTTGCTTGGATGAGGAGGTGCAGCCATGAGTGGGGCGGGTGGGAATTTTGGTCTGCCTGAATGAGAGTTCTCTCATGCTCCTCTGAAAAAAGTCCATCCCAGCAGGATCTGCTATATGGAGTGACTGGAAGGCGATACCACAGCTTTCCTCAACCTGATGCCCTCCAGATGTGTGGGCTACAGGCTGGCTGGAGGGTGCTGGGGGGACACACCTGGAGGGCACCAGGTTGGAGAAGGCTGTGACCTGCTCTAGTCGGCCTGGAGACCTGAGCCCACCAGGAAGTGGGAGAAGGTCCAGGGAAGAGAGCAGCCCGTAGGGCTGGCATGGCTGGGTGGGTTTTCCTGCAGAGCCCAGGTGGTGCCTGTTTCTCCCCAGCTGTCACCCTCGTTTGGCACAGACTGAGGCTTCCTGTTATGCAAGGTCCTGTGTGAGCTCAGTGTTGCTCCAAGATGGCATTTGCTCAGCACATCCCCACACTGGAGGCCTTCAAGACGAGGCCGGACAGCCACCTGTCAGGGATGCTCTGACTTGGATTCCTGCACTGAGCAGGGGGGTGGACTTGAGGGTCTTGTAGGCCTCTTCCAGCCCTACTGTTCTATGATTCCCCTAGTTGTCCTGAACCTGAGAAGGCCTCTGACTTCTTCTGCCGCACCCCGCTCTGCCACTCCTTTTCCAGGGAAGCGCTCAGAGCTGCTGCTGCGTAAGCAGAGGCGCTTCTCTCCACCACCTCCACCAGCAATCTGGCCGGGGCCCTGTGGTGCTTTCTGCAGTGGATCATGCCCTGCCCCTAGCCCTGGCTCAAGTTCTGCCATTATTCCACGAGTGATCCCATCCTGTCGGCATTCGCAAACCTGGCTGCAAGCCTCTTTCGCTCGCAGCCCACGAGTCGGCTGTTCATTCTGTTCGTCCAGCAAGGCAGGCAGGGTCAGCTGGCGGGCTCCCAGCGCCCCGCCTGAGGGAGAGCGCAGGCGGGCTGGCGGGCTGGGGCCGTAATGCAACCAGGTGCTTTTCATGGAAAGGTTCATCTCAACTTTGGATGGGTTTGCTCCCATCCGCGTACCTGACTTTCCCATATACCACACTGGATAGTTCCAGTCGCAGGCGCCAGAATTCAGAAGTGTCTCCCCTGCCCCCCCCATGCTTTTTAGTCTCACCCCTGAGATGTCTAGGAGACCATTTTAAATGTTAGGAGCTGCCTGGGCTCCCGTTGCAACTGAGCAGTGACACAGAGCGTTGGAGTCCACAGCCGAGGGATGACCTCTGCTGCCCTCCCTGTCTGGACTTAGTTTGCTGACGGATGGGCCTAGAGGGCCGTTCTAGCTCTGTGGAACACAGGAAAGGCGAGTGCCCCTCCCTCAGTCATGTGGAGCCAAAATATGACAAGCAACAGACAGGGATCGGGCCCTTGCCCCACAACAGAGGGGAATCATGATGGCTGGCTAAGGGGAGATGCTTCAGTTATGCACAAAAGGTAGAAGAGGAGAATGTGGGACCTCCCCCTCCCCAGCTCTGCTGGGACGGTTGCACCCATAAGGGAAGGACTTGCTCTTAATGGCATTAGCAGGTGAATGGACCAGCCTGCCGGCCAGGCAACTGCATTTGGGCAAAGCTGGCCCCCGCCACCTCCCCCATCACACATTGTTGGGGGGGCACCCACCCACTGATCATCTTCCTCTTATGGCTTAAAGTGCACTTGTAGCCCTTGTGGATGGATCCCCCATTTGTTTTTAATGTATTTTGATTACCTTCCGATGTTTCATACAACCATAAAAAGCCATTCTGATCCAACAGAGCAACAGCTGTGGCTAGCACTTCAGCAGCCACAGCACTGCCCCTCTCCTGCCCTTTCCCGTCCCGGACAGCCAGTTTGCTCCAGTAGAGGGAAAGTGTGGTTTACATCTGGAAGGCCTGGATTCAAATCCTGCTGCCTTTGTGGCCCCAGGTCAGCCCCTGTGTCCCAGCCAGCATAGGATCGGGACTTCAGGGTGGCTGCGTGGAGGCAAATACAGATCAGCTTGTGAAGCGCTTTGCCAATTGAACTTGACCATAAACCTCAGCTAGAGAGCCCCAAGGCCCCAGAGCTCCAATGGGCCTTCTTGGGGGGAACAGGCTGAGTGGAAACCTCTGGTGTCTGCTGCCCATTTTTCTTTTTCTTTTTTAAGATTCCTGAGCGCAGGAAAAGGTGTGGAATCATCCCCCACCTGACCTATGCAGTCAAGTGTGACTCAACAAAACCCAGGAGCAAGATAAAAAAGGCAAACATCTTCAGTCCCTCCGCCAACCCTCCATTCTCCTCTGCCTCTTTTTTTCTGTTCTCCTTCTCCTGTTATTCTTCTCCTATCATCTTGATACTCTGTGATTGCCTTTGGCCAGGGTGAGAAAATTCCACCTACAAAGAGCCGCTCAGTGGCATGAGACCAGCAAAGGTTTGGTCTACTGATGACAAAGCCTTTTCCGTGGTGATGCCCCAGCTCTGAACTCCCTCCGCAGGGAAGCTTGCCTGGTGCCCCCACTAGTGGCTTTTCAGATGCCAGGCTTAAAAAGCACACTGTTCTCCTAGGCTTTCAACCGGGTTTTTGTATTGGTCTTACATGACACCATAGCTTTAGGTTCCTTTGGCTTTACTCCATGCTGCTGTTTTACCTCAGTTTTAATATCAGCTTTGTTTATTGTTGCATTGTTGTAATGTTATTGTGAGCCACTTTGTGGATCCACAGGATGAAACAAAACATGGTGGAAGTTCTCTAAATAAATAACAAAATAAGGGCACAATTCTATACTTGAAGTATGCTGGTTGAGACTATAGTCGGGGTGGAGAGCATGTGGCCCTCCAGGTGTTGTTCAGCTGCAACTCCCATCATCCCTTACTATTGGCTATGGCTGATGGGAGTTGCTGCCGCACAACATCTGGAGGGCTATGTTTTCCCCACCCCTGGATGATAGGATTTGGCGGAAGCCGCACTGCACCAGCATAATGCAATCTACAATGTTCAGCATCTAAAGCCTCCTCCAAGGGAGGCTCAGAAGGCAGCAACACAGGGGAGGGCCTTCTTGGTACTGGCCCCCCAAGTATGGAATGAAATGATCTCCCTGGTGAGGCTCGCCTGATGCCAGCATTGTTATCTTTTTGATGCCAGGTTAAGATGTTTCTCTTCACTCAGGCATTCAGCAGCATATGATGAGGTTTTCATCAGGTCCTGGATTTCTCTTACAGTTGACTGCTTAAAAGTCTTTTTAGATATATGTTGTCTCTGTGGGTGCTGTCTCATTTATATGTTTTAATATTAATGGTTTTAGACTTTGTACAGTCAGGGCCAGAAATATTGGAACAAGGATAACTGTTTTGGCAGTTGGCCTCTGTACACCACCACATTGAAGTTGAAAGGAAACACACCCAGATGGGAGTCTGGACTTTCAGCTGTAAGTCAGCCGAAGTCAGGACTTTCAGCTGTAATTCAAGGAGTGTGACAAAAGTGGGGCACTAACCATTCAGGAAGGACAGCCAGTGGCATACACACACCCCCATCGTTGGGGGCTCATAAGTAATGGAACGATAGGCATGGTGGAGAATTCCATCACGGATTTCAGTGAGGCCAAAGGCACTGGCATTCAGCCCCCCGAAACCCGTGGTGGAACGGCCTCCCACCCCCCGCCACCCTGCGGAATCCCCCTAGGATGAAGCTTACCTGGGGCAGATGTTCCAGCGGCAGCGGCTCCGGTGGCAGCTCTGGCAATGGCGGCAGCGGCTGGTCTCTCGGCCAGCTGCTGCAGCCATTTGCGTCCTGCCAGGCTGCCATGATAGGCTACGTAAGTATTTACGTAGTCTACCACGGTAAAGGCAGCTACGCAAACGGCTTAGTGGCCGGAGCTCTGGCTGTGGACGGCCCTGGCCGGCGGCTCTGCGGAGCTGCTGCGGAGCAGAGCTGTCCCAGGGAGGATTCCGGGGGAAGGGACGGAGCGCCTCCCCCCCACCGCAAATCAAAGCTGCAAAAAGGTAAGTGACTTTCGTACATCCGTACGGAACGAATGGCTGACAAGCAGCTGCATGGCCAGGTGTGGCCTGTTTCCTGGGTACCCCATGACCAATCAAGCAGATAAAAGGCCTGGAGGTGGTTCTGAGTGTTACATTTGCATTTGGTAGCTGTTCACTGGAACTCCCAACATGAGGTCTAAAGAGGTGTCCATGCAAGTGAAGGAGGCCATCATTAGGCGGAGGAAACAAAATAAACCCATCAGAGGATCGCAAAAACTTTGGAAGTGGCCAACACAACAGTTTGGAACATCCTGAAAAAGAAGGACTTAACTGGCAAGCTCGGCAACAGCAAAAGGCCTGGAAGACCACGGAAGACAACTAAAGTGGATGACCGCAGAATTCCGCTCATGGTGAAGAGGAACCCTTTCACAACATCTAGCCAGGTCAAGAACGCTCTTGTGGAGGTAGGCATGCCATTGTCAACATCCTCAGTCAAGAGACGGCTTTATGAATGTAAACACAGAGGCTTCACAACAAGGTGCAAACCACTGGTAATGCTCAAGAACAGACAGGCCAGATTAGCCTTTGCCAGCAAACACCTAAAGAAGCCTGCCCAGTTCTGGAACAAGATTCTTTGGACTGATGAAACCAAGATTAACTTGTACAAGAATGATGGGAAGAGAAAAGTATGGAGAAGGAAAGGAACAGCTCATGATCCAAAGCATACCACATCATCTGTCAAACATGGTGGAGGCAGTGTTATGGCATGGGCATGCATGGCTGCCAATGGAATTGGGTCACTGGTGGTTATTGATGACCTGACTGCTGATAAAAGCAGCAGGATGAATTCTGAAGTGTATAGGGCTATACTTTCTGCTCAGATTCAGCCGAATGCTGCCAAACTGATAGGATGCTGCTTCACATTGCAGATGGATAATGACCCAAAACATACAGCAAAAGCTACCCAAGAGTTTCTCCAGGCAAAGAAGGGGGATGTTCTTCAATGGCCAAGTCAGTCACCTGATCTCAACCCACTAGAGCATGCTTTTCACTTACTGAAGACAAAAGGCAGAAAGACCCACAAACAAGCAGCAGCTGAAGGCAGCTGCAGGAAAGGCCTGGCAAAGCATCTCGAGGGAGGAAACTCAGCATTTGGTCATGTCCATGGGTTCCAGACTTCAGGCAGTCATTGACTGCACAGGATTTTCATCCAGGTATTAAAGGCGAACCTTACGTTTGAAATTATGTTGGTTTGTTCCATTACTTATGAGCCACCAACGATGGGGGTGTGTGCATGCCACTGGCTGTACTTCCTGAATGGTTGTTGTTGTTGTTTATTCGGTCAGTCGCTTCCAACTCTTCATGACTTCATGGACCAGCCCATGCCAGACCTTCCTGTTGGCCGTCGCCACCCCCAGCTCCCCCAAGGTCGAGCCCGTCACCTCCAGAATATCATCCATCCACCTTGCCCTTGGACAGCCCCTCTTCCTTTTGCCTTCCACTGTCCTTAGCATCATCTTCTCCAGGGTATCCTGTCTTCTCATGATGTGGCCAAAGTACTTCAGTTTTGCCTTTAATATCCTTCCCTCAAGTGAGCAGTCTGGCTTTATTTCCTGGAGTATGGACTGAATCTTCTTGCAGTCCAAGGCACTCTCAGAATTTTCCTCCAGCACCACAGTTCAAAAGCATCTCTCTTCCTTCACTCAGCTTTCCTTATGGTCCAGCTCTCGCAGCCATAGGTTACTACGGGGAATACCATTGCTTTAATTATGCGGACCTTTGTTGTCAGTGTGATGTCTCTGCTCTTCACTATTTTATCAAGATTTGTCGCTGCTGTCCTCCCAAGAAGTAAACGTCTTCTGATTTCCTGGCTGCAGTCAGCGTCTCCAGTAATCTTTGCGCCTAGAAAGACAAAGTCTGTCACTGCCTCCACATTTTCTCCCTCTATTTACCAGTTCTCAATCAAGCTGGTTGCCATAATCTTGGTTTTTTTGAGGTTTAACTGCAACCCAGCTTTTGCACTTCCTTCTTTCACCTTCGTCATGAGGTTCCTCAGCTCCTCCTCGCTTTCAGCCATCGAAGTGGTATCATCTGCATATCTGAGATTGTTAATGTTTCTTCCAGCGATTTTAACTCCAGCCTTGGCTTCATCAAGCCCAGCACGTCGCATGATGTGTTCTGCGTACAGGTTGAATAGGTAGGGTGAGAGTATACAACCCTGCCGTACTCCTTCCCAATCTTAACCCAGTCCATTGTTCCGTGGTCTGTTCTTACCGTTGCTACTTGGTCGTTATACAGGTTCCTCAGGAGGCAGACAAGATGACTTGGTATCCCCATCCCACCAAGAACTTGCCACAATTTGTGATGATCCACACAGTCAAAGGCTTTAGAATAGTCAATAAAACAGAAATAGATGTTTTTCTGAAACTCCCTGGCTTTCTCCATTATCCAGCGGATATTGGCAATTTGGTCTCTAGTTCCTCTGCCTTTTCTAAACCCAGCTTGTACATCTGGCAATTCTCGTTCCATGAATTGCTGGAGTCTCCCTTGCAAGATCTTGAGCATGACCTTACTGGCATGTGAAATAAGTGCCACTGTTCGATAGTTTGAACATTCTTTGGTGCTTCCCTTTTTTGGTATGGGGATATAAGTTGATCTTTTCCAATCTGTTGGCTATTCTTATGTTTTCCAAATTTGCTGGCATATGGCATGCATCACCTTGACAGCATCATCTTGCAAGATTTTAAACAGTTCAGCTGGGATACCGTCATCTCCTGCTGCCTTGTTATTAGCAATGCTTCTTAAGGCCCATTCAACCTCACTCTTCAGGATGTCTGGCTCTAGCTCACTGACCACACCGTCAAATCTATCCCCGATATTATTATCCTTCCTATACAGATCTTCCGTATATTCTTGCCACCTTTTCTGGTGGTTTGTTCCATTACTGATGAGCTACCAATGATGGGTGTGTGTGCATGCCACTGGCTGTACTTCCTGAATGGTTGATGCCCCACTTTTGTAAACCCCCTTGAATTACAGCTGAAAGTCCTGACTTCACTCCCATCTGGGTGTGTTTCCTTTCAACTTCAATGTGGTGGTGTGCAGAGGCCAACTGCCAAAACAGTTATTCTTGTTCCAATATTTCTGGCCCTGACTGCAATGTGTTTTTAATGGTTTTTCATCTTTGTAAACCACCCAGACAGCTTCGGCTATGGGACAGTATCGAAATGTAATAAAACAAATAACTGAACTGCTGCCACAAAAGATATGCTCTTGCAACAGCTCATATGCGCCTGCAAAACCCTCCTCTTGCACAACCGCTGCAGTGGCACAGCAGTGCCCATGGAATGGGTCTAATGGGGCAGAGTTATGGGTGGGACAGGGGCAGCACTGAGGCAGTGCAGACTCATGCCTTTCCCATCCAGTGCCCTCCAGATGTGTTGGACTACAACTCCCAGCATAGCTGGCTGAGGCATGCTTGGAGCTGTAGTCCAAGACATCTGGAGGGCCCCAGATTAAGGAAGGGTGCCATATCCTATACCCCTTCAGACAACAACTGTGACACCCCCATAAACATCACAGCTTAATGCCAAGGATGGATCTGGTGCAGGGAAAATTCACACCCCCCATCAAGGTCAATGGAGAAGGAAGAATAAAGAAAACATTGCATAGCCTGCCACCTGTGTTGCCACAGCAGAATATAGGACAGCCTTTCCCTAATGTGGGATCCTCCAGAGGTCTTGGACTACAACTCCCTTTTCCCCTATTGGCCATGCTGGATGAGGCTGATGGGAAATGTGGTCCAAAACCTCTGGAGGGGAAGGCTGGTATAGGATATGGTGGAACTTTGCACCCAATCACAGCACACCAAGCCCTGCTTGTAAACCCCAGATAGGGAGGAGGAAGTCGTAACTCAGTAGTCCAGGCACTGGTCATGAGGCTGTGTTGCTCCAGTTGCAAGTCATGCACATGCACAGCACACAAAGAACTCTAATAACGGGGAAAAGGCACTTTGCACCAATGTACTGGCCTCAGCACACTCATAAGAACTGGAGCACAGAGTAAACTTCTCTTCCCAGAACCCTTGCAGGTACCTAGCCTTGGGGTTCCAGACACAAACACCCCCCAAACCCCACAACCAGAGAATGATGACTGAGAACATAAGAACATGAGAAGAGCCCTGCTGGATCAGACCAGGGTCCATCTAGTCCAGCATTCTGTTCACACAGCGGCCAACCAGCTGTCGACCGGGATCTCACAAGCAGGACACGAGTGCAGCCGCAGCCTCCCACCCACGTTCCCCAGCAACTGGTGTAACACAGGCTCACTGCCTCTGGTACTGGAGAGAGCACATCGCCATCAGGACTAGGAGCAATGGATGCCCTTCTCCTCCAGGAATATGTCTAACCCCCTTTTAAAGCCACCCAAGTTGGTGGCCATCACTATGTCCTGTGGCAGCGAATTCCATGGTTTAACTGCGCACTGCGTGAAGCAGCCCTTCCCTTTCTCTGTCCCAAGCATCCCACACAGGTAAAAAGGGGACATCCATGCTAAGCACAGCCGCCACACATCTCTCAGCCCGCCTCCTGGCTCTAGATGAATGCCGCTTCTTGCTGTAATACCCACACAGCAGAAAAATGCACTCCCGGGCGAGGTCAACGGGCAAAGACACCCCCCCCCCCCGGCACGCCGCCTCTCGGAATTACAGCCAGGCCACGTGGAGCAGAACAAAGGGCCACTGCACGCCTAGAGTCCCACTGCAACTCCCCCAGGGAGGGGTGCCATGCTCACAGCTGCTGCAGGGAAGCTGAGGCAGAACAGCGGCAGGGCGCTCCGGGGATGCCATTCCTCTCCTCGCCTCCTTGCAAGCTCCTCTTGGACATCCAGTTCTGGAGACAAGGATGTGCTTCTGCCCCTGCTCCTTGGTTCTCTTCCTGCTGTCTTCGCAGGCAGCTCTCCAGCAGGTACAGAACATGCCCCCCACACATAGGTCCTTGCAGCCCAGGAATGCCCCCCCATGGGCAGCAGCGATGACCAGGGTGCTCCCAGCCATTCCTCCACCGGCTCGCGAACCTGCTTGCTCCAGACAGGCTCTTGCAGCCTGGCAAGCTCCGTGGCAGGCTGCTATGAAACAGGTGATGATGTTCCTAGGATGAAGATGGAGCCATAAAGGCCCCCACGCTTGCTACCCTGCCACCCACCAAGGGAGAGCCGCTCTTCTGGAGCAGTTGGCTGGCGACCCCAGGTACGGGCCTTTTCACTTTCATGGCCTGCTTCAGCTGTCTCCAGCCAGCTGCCCTCCAGATACGTTGGACTACAAATCCAACCCATTGCTGGGGCTCTTGGGAGTTGCAGTCCAACACATCTGAGCAGCAGCAGCTTGGGGAAGGCGGGACTAATCTCTTTCCAGCTCTACTTTGTCCTATTGGCCCAGAAATGATGTCAATCCAATGTGTGTCTGGCTGTTGCTTTGTGTTACAAGTGCCTGTTTTAGCCCATTTATTGAAAAATTAATAAGGAGCATGAATATTTCAAGAATAAAATGGCTTTTAAAAATAATTTTGGCATTCTTTTTTAAAAAAGAAACTGGCTGTAGATTTTCTGGTTTGTTCTGTGTCATACATCAAGCCTGTTGGGGTGTTGTTTAGCAGTCTGGGAAGATGCAAAAGTCAACCCACAGCATGGGCCTCCCCCTCCCCGTGGACTGACTGCCAGGAGGCTCAGAAATGCCACTTCTCTGAGCCAAGCCAGTCCACCCTTCCGCCCCGCCCCACCCCTCTCCTGCATCTGTCAGTTGCTTGGATGGATCAGTTGAGGAAGTGGCTAAACTAGACAGGACTGGAAGAGAAACAGAATCTGTGCTGTGCCCAAGGTCTGTCTGATGGACAGTAGCTGCCTTTGGCTCTCGCTCAGCTGGCATCCTCCCAAGCAGCCATTCCGTCTGGCTGCAGCAGAGAGGGAGAGAGAGAGGGGAAACAGGGCCACTCCACCAGCCCTGTTAAGAGGCCGGCCTTGTGGGTTCCCGGTCGACAGCTGGTGGGCCACTGTGTGAACGGAATGCTGGACTAGATGGACCCTGGGTCTGATCCAGCAAGGCTCTTCTTGCATTCTTATGCCCTGCCCCCCTTAAATGTTCCCACCCACAGCTCCGAGGGGCAGGGTCTTTGTTGTTGTTGTTTATTTGGTCAGTTGCTTCCGACTCTTTGTGACTTCATGCACCAGCCCACGCCAGAGCTTCTTGTCTGCCGTTGCCACCCCCAGCTCCCCCAAGGTCGAGTCCATCACCTCCAGAATATCATCCCTCTTCCTTTGGCCTTCCACTTTCCCTGGCATCAGCATCTTCTCCAGGGTGTCCTGTCTTCTCATGATGTGGCCAAAGTACTTCAGTTTTGCCTTTAATATCATTCCCTCAAGCAAACAGTCTGGCTTTATTTCCTGGAGTAAGGACTGGTTTGATCTTCTTGCAGTCCAAGGCACTCTCAGAATTTTCCTCCAGCACCACAGTTCAAAAGCATCTATCTTCTTTTGCTCAGCCTTCCTTATGGTCCAGCTCTCGCAGCCATAAGTTACTACGGGGTATACCATTGCTTTGACTATGCGGACCTTTGTTGTCAGTGTGATGTCTCTGCTCTTCACTATTTTATCAAGATTTGTCACTGCTGTCCTCCCAAGAAGTAAACGTCTTCTGATTTCCTGGCTGCAGTCAGCGTCTCCAGTAATCTTTGCGCCTAGAAAGACAAAGTCTGTCACTGCCTCCACGTTTTCTCCCTCTATTTGCCAGTTATCAATCAAGCTGGTTGCCATAATCTTGGTTTTTTTGAGGTTTAACTGCAACCCGGCTTTTACACTTCCTTCTTTCACCTTCGTCATGAGGTTCCTCAGCTCCTCCTCGCTTTCAGCCATCGAAGTGGTATCATCTGCATATCTGAGATTGTTAATGTTTCTTCCAGCAATTTTAACTCCAGCCTTGGCTTCATCAAGCCCAGCACGTCGCATGATGTGTTCTGCGTACAGGTTGAATAGGTAGGGTGAGAGTATACAACCCTGCCGTACTCCTTTCCCAATCTTAAACCAGTCCGTTGTTCCGTGGTCTGTTCTTACCGTTGCTACTTGGTCGTTATACAGATTCTTCAGGAGGCAGACAAGATGACTTGGTATCCCCATCCCACCAAGAACTTGCCACAATTTGTGATGATCCACACAGTCAAAGGCTTTAGAATAGTCAATAAAACAGAAATAGATGTTTTTTCTGAAACTCCCTGGCTTTCTCCATTATCCAGCGGATATTGGCAATTTGGTCTCTAGTTCCTCTGCCTTTTCTAAACCCAGCTTGTACATCTGGCAATTCTTGTTCCATGAATTGCTGGAGTCTACCTTGCAGCATCTTGAGCATGACCTTACTGACATGTGAAATAAGTGCCACTGTTCGATAGTTTGAACATTCTTTGGTGCTTCCCTTTTTTGGTATGGGGATATAAGTTGATCTTTTCCAATCTGTTGGCCATTCTTGTGTTTTCCAAATTTGCTGGCATATGGCATGCATCACCTTGACAGCATCATCTTGCAAGATTTTAAACAGTTCAGCTGGGATACCGTCATCTCCTGCTGCCTTGTTATTAGCAATGCTTCTTAAGGCCCATTCAACTTCACTCTTCAGGATGTCTGGCTCTAGCTCACTGACCACACCGTCAAATCTATCCCCGATATTATTATCCTTCCTCTACAGATCTTCCGTATATTCTTGCCACCTTTTCTTGATCTCTTCTGCTTCTGTTAGGTCCTTATCATCTTTGTTTTTGATCATACCCATTTTTGCCTGGAATTTACTGCCGATGTTTCTAATTTTCTGGAAGAGGTCTCTTGTCCTTCCTATTCTATTATCTTCTTCCGCTTCCGTGCATTGCTTGTTGTCTGATCCAGTGCATTGCTTGTTTAAAAATAATTCCTTATCTCTTCTGGCTAACCTCTGGAATTTTGCATTTAATTGGGCATATCTCCCCCTATCACTGTTGCCTTTTGCTTTCCTTCTTTCTTGGGCTGCTTCCAGTGTCTCAGCAGACAGCCATCTTGCCTTCTTGGTTTTCTTTTTCTTTGGGATGTTTTTTGTTGCCGCCTCCTGAACAATGTTGCGAACTTCTGTCCATAGTTCTTCCGGGACCCTATCTACTAAATCTAGTCCCTTAAATCTATTCTTCACCTCCACTGCATATTCATTAGGAATATTAGTGAGCTCATATCTAACTGATCTGTGGGTCTTCCCTATTCTCCTTAGTCTGATTCTAAATTGTGCAATAAGAAGTTTGTGATCTGAACTACAGTCAGCTCCAGGTCTTGTTTTTACTGACTGCATAGATGTCCGCCACCTTTGGCTACAAAGGATGTAGTCAATCTGATTTCGGTGTCAACCGTCTGGTGAAGTCCATGTATAAAGTCGTCTCTTAGGTTGTTGGAAGAGAGTGTTTGTTATGCACAGTGGGTTGTCTTGGCAAAATTCTATCAGCCTATGTCCCACTTCATTTTGTTCTCCCAGACCATGCTTGCCTGTAATTCCAGGTGTCGTTTGACTACCCACCTTAGCGTTCCAGTCTCCTGTAAGGAAAATAACATCTCTTTTTGGCATTTGGTCCAATAGGTGCTGCAGATCCTCATAGAACTGATCTACTTCTTCTTCAGCATCTGTGGTTGGGGCGTATATTTGGATCACTGTGATGTTAAATGGCTTACCCGGAATTCGAATTGAGATCATTCTGTCATTTTTTGGATTGTATCCAAGCACTGCTTTAGCCACTTTATTATTAACTATGAAGGCTACTGATAGCATCACTGATGCAATGAATATGGATTTGAGCACGCTCCGGGAGAGAACGCAGGACAGGAAGGCCTGGCGTACTATGGTACATGGGGTCACGAAGAGTCGGACACGACTGAACGACTGAACAATTGAAGGCTACTCCATTTCTTCTGTGGTCCTCTTGTCCACAGTAGTAGATCTGGTGGTCATTTGATGTGAAGTGGCCCATTTCAGTTCACTGACACCCAAAATGTCTATATTTAATCTTGACATCTCCCCAATAATCACATCCAATTTGTCTTGGCTCATAGTTCTTACATTCCAGGTTCCTATGGTGTGTTGATCTTTAGAACATCGGATTCATCGTTCACCACCAGCACCATCGGCTGCTAGCCGTCCTTTCGGCTTTGAGCTAGCTGCGTCATCACATCTGGGGCTAGTTGAACTTATCCTCTGTTCCTCCCCAGTAGCATTTTGACCATCTTCCGACCTGGGAGTCCCATCTTCCGATGGTATACTGACATATCTCTGGTTGTACTGATCCATTTAGTTTTCATGGCAAGAATACTGGGGTGGGTTGCTGTTTCCTTCCCCAGGGATCATATTTGTCAGGGTGGACACTGAGCCCATAGAATCCCAGAGTAGTTCTGATTCTGAGGAAGAGGAGTCACTCCTGGGAGAGGAGCACGCTCCTCTTTCCCAGGGCCAACAGCTGACGGAGATTCCTCCCACCAGCATTCCTAGCTTAGATAGCAGTCCTGGGACAGAGCGCAGGAAGCAGACTTGATGGACGGGCAAAGCCGACGCAGAGAGCGGCGCCAAATGGAGGGCGCGGAAAGGAGGCATAGTGCCCGGTTGGTGCGCAAACAACGGCTGCGCCCAGAGGATCCAAGGGAAAAGGGGAGGGACTCTCCCTAGCCCTTAAGTTCCAGGGTCTGCCAGTGATTCCCTTTCAAACGGGGACCAACTGTTCCAACTTAGGGCACAGGCACTCTGCTGCTCATATCTAGTTGCTAACAGTAGAGTTGTTAAGTTGTAAAAGAGGAATAAAGCTTTGAAAAGAATCCTTTGTCTGTGTCTGGACTTGGCTACTGGATTAGACTGAGAGAGGCCTCCAAGGAGACCTTGACTGTATTTAGTCTGACCTCTCTGCCATGACCTTCCCGTCTTGGGTGTCCCTTGACGGTTTAGCTCATGACGTCATTGAGGTGCTCAAGCTCCAGCACCATGATAATGTAACCATCTCCTTTGCTGAAGGGGGCAGGGTCTGCTCACCATTTAATTCTCCACAGTGCCCCTAAATAAGATTGATCATTCCGGGAATAATTTCTGGGAAATTAAAATGGCAGGTAAGGCCAGGAGGACCCCCACCACAGGTCACTGGGAGCTGGAAGCAGCCCTGGCTCCAGAAGAACAGCAAGAAGGGCTTCCCCTCCATGAATTCCTCCCATCCCCTTTTAAAGAAAGGCCCCTCTCCCTTTCTCTCCTTGGCAATGGGCATTCAGTGGTTGGCTGCTTCTGAATCTGGAAGTTCCATTCATCCCTCATGACTTGTAGACATGGACCAGGCTTTTCTTCCTCCTCCACGAGTTCATCCAATCCCCCTTTAAAGCCATCTTAATCTGTGTCCATCATCCCATCTTGTGGCAGTGAGTTCCATGTGTTAATTTCACACCACATGAAATAGCAATACCTTTTTGCTGAAGTGGACCAATAAAACTTTATTGGATGATCCTGAGCTCCAAGTATTATGAGGGAAGGAGAAAGATGTTTCTTTATCTAGTTTCCGCACATCGTTCATAATTTTATACACTCCTACCATGTCCCTGCCCCCAAACAACTTTTTTCTAAACCAACAAACTTTTTTCTAAACCAACAACAGAGAGCTTCGGCTATTGGGCGGTATAGAAATGAAATGAATAAATAAATAAATAAAAGTTATCGGTGGGAAATTATCATAGGTGAAAGGAAGATAGGCCTCTGCGCATGTCTAAAGACCACTTTCCTCCTTGGGGTGCACTTGCACAGCCTCAACAAGCATACAGTGGGGAAGGTGAGTTTCCAGTTCAGAGGGGGTGTAACTTTAGGGAAACTCAACCCCCGCTTCCCGCTTCTCCGTTTTCACAGAGAACCGTGAAAATGTAGGCCCCGCGCCCACGTGGCCAGGCGGGTTCCTCTCCCCGGGGGCTCCTCTGTCGACACCCTACAAACAGGCTCGCTCCTTCCAGCTCTCGGCTGGTGCAGTGCGGAGAAGCGAGGGGGTCCCACCAGAAGACTTCAAGGAAGCGCCGCCGCGTCCAGGGAGGGATTCCCTCGGGCGCCGGGAGGGCCAGGATGGAACACCGGGGGGGGGGGGGATAATTGCACTCGAGCGCTGGGTGGAGAGAAGGCCGCGCCCAGCCGGGCTCCGATGGGGGTTTGGGGGACGGGCTGGGCCAGGTCGACTCCTGGAGACTGCACCGGGGAAGGGGGGAGCGCTGACGGAAGCCTGCGCGGGTGCGGGGGCTCTTCCACGTAGAAAATTGACGCGCGGCGGGGAGGGGCTGAGCGACGCACCAAGGAGAAAGCCAAAGGCGAGGCGGGGCGGGGCGGGCGAGGCGAGCAGGGGGGGCGAGGCTTCCCGCGCAGACCGGGGGGGCGGGGAGGTGCCCCGCCTTCGCAACGCATGGGACGACCCGCCCGGGCTTGCAAGACCTGCGCCCCCGCCCCCGCGAGGGAGGCGGCCAGCGGAAGAGGCCCCGCCCGCGCTCACCTGGCGCGGCGGCTTTAAAGGCGCCCGGCGGGGCGGGCGGAGCGAGGCGCGGGCGGGGCGCCTTCGCGCAGCGCAAGAGCGGCTCGCGGGCGGACCCTCTCCCGACGGCGCCTCCCGGCCGCGGCGATGGCCCTGCGGCGGAGCCCGCTGCTGCTGCTGCTCCAGGTGAGCGCCGCCGGGGGGGCGAGCGCGCGGCCCGGGAAACGGCGCTCCCCGCCGGGCGCTGGGGAGGAGCCCCGCCGGGCGCTGGGGAGGAGGTGTGTTGCGCGCCCCCCCGCTCCCCGCCCCGCCGGCGCCGCAGCGTCCCCCCTTGGGGGGGGCTGCCCGCCCGCCTGCTCCGAGGCGGGGGGCGAGGCTCGCGGCCCGCGCCGCCCCTCTCCGTTTCTCTGGGCGCGGCAGCGATGGGTTGGGGGGGCTTCGGGAGTTTGCCCCCTCCACCACGTGTTTGCTTCTCAGGTGGGTGCTCTGCTCGGGAGCCCGACGAGTCCTTGTCCCGCTGGCCTCGTCTCGGAGCGCTTCATCTTCACGGTGCCCGACGGAGACCTGCCCCGGGGCCAGGTTTTGGGCCAAGGTAACGGCGGGGCGGGCCGGGCCGTGTCTCCTGGAGCCTGGCCCAAAGCGGGGAGGGGGCGGCCAGAGAATGCTGCGGGGCTTCCTCGGCGGGGCCGCGATTGCACGTGTTCGCGTTTCCGTCTGAGCCGAGCCCGCCCCGTGGCTCCTGGGCGGCGGTTTAGTAAGCTTGGCGTTGTCGCCCGCTCGGCGCTTGTTCCGGGGGTCTGTCTCCGGCCCGGGCCTGGTCGTCTCCTCGCTTCCCTGTAGCGCGGCCTCCTCGGGACGAAAGTTCTGACCGAGCTCCGTCGGCACAGCCCTGCGCCGCCGCCGCCCCGAAATGCGGCGGGCGGCTGGGCGCCAGAGGGCCGCCGTTGCAGACTGGCGCGGGGCTGATTAGCGCCCCCCGGTCTGCGCCCTGGGCCGGCGCCTGCCGCCGCCCTTTCTGCCTGCGCGCGTTCCGCGGGTGCGGCGCCGCCGCCGGCCGCGTGGCCTTTTGGAAGGGGCGCCCTGGGGCGCAGCCTCCCCCGCCCCCTTTGTGCGCGGCCCTTGTACCTGCTAAGGGTTGGCCAATGGGCCGCAGAAGGGCGTCCGGGTGAGCCCCCTGGTGGGGGTGGGGGGAGCTATGCGCCCGCCCCACCCCTTGCCCCGGGCCAGCAGCGTGTCAGGGAGTGTTGAGCGGTGGCTCGTGAAGGGGCCAAGTTGGGGGCATGGAATTTGAGGCAAAGGGCTCCCGATCTCTGTCGCCATCCTCCGTGACACAGCCCCGCTGCCTTCCCCGGCCTTTGGCATGCATCTTTGCATCATGACCCGAGTTCAAATCCCAGCATGACTGAACTTGCTGGTGCTTGTGCGCTCATGCGCACCCGCTCTCTCTCTTAAGACTTCGTCTCCAAGGCTTAGTTTGCCCGGTTGCCCCTCCCCCCCTCCCCCAGTTCAGCTCTTCATCCATTTGGTGTGCAAGGCCTGGACAGTTGCTCCTCTGCCCAGCTGACCTCATCATGGGGTGTGTGTGTGTGTGGGGGGGGTTTCTAGGCAAGGAGGGGAAGAAAACAAATGATGCGCACGCCCCATTAAAAACATTGACGGTTATTTTCTGCTCTTTGGTGGGACCCCCAATTCCACTGCCTGAAAACAACTTCATTGCCATTTGCCAACTGTTAGGGCTGGTCGTGGGTCTGGAGCTGGGGGATGTGGTGGATTTTGCTACATCGGTGGGGGTGATGGAGGGTTACTGGCAGCATCATCGTTTGTCATTGCTGCTGGTCTAACTATCACAGGGATCTCAGAGTGGCGCATGTGACTGCGCCCCCACTCCACTGATCTTCCCTACAGCCTCATGAGGAAGAGAGAATGTGGCCAGTCCAAGGTCACCCAGTGAGTGTTGCAGCTGCATGGGGATTTGAACTCGGCTCTCACCGGTTCTGGTTTGACCCTCAAAACGTGGGTGGGCAACGCGTGGCCTACAAGTCCCCTCCCCATTGGCTGTGCTGGTATGGGCGGATGGGAGTTGTAGGCCAAAGCATATGGAATGCCACAAGTTGCCCACCCTTGGTGTAGAGAGTAGAGGGCTTGGACAGCGGAGGCTTGGATTCTAATCCTCCTGGCTGCAGATCTTGCTAGGAGACCATGAACTGGGTGCCCACCCCTGCTCTCAGCCACTCCACCACACCTGGCTCTCAGTACAGGGTGGCACTTCTGGGTGAAGCCGTCATGTCATCCTAAGAGGCTGGTCTTCTGAGCCCCTCTTGAATGCCTGGCGTGGGGGCAGTAGGTGGGTATCAGGCAGCTGCTGGGCCCGCAGGCGTCCCACGTGCTGGGCTCCTCCACAGACCAACTTGTCGGTGAGTAAGAATGTCTTGTTCTTTCGTAGTCCCATGATAGGTCCCCAGCAGCCACCGCAGAAACCTCCTGACCCACCCACTCCCCACCGTGTGCAGGTGGCCACTGTTCTCTTTTCCTCCCTGTTTCCTGGGGTCTGGTCTGCTAACTGTGGTGCTGCCCCTCCTCCAGCTGGCATCCTAACTGCCTGCAAATGTCACTGGTTGTTTTGTGAAATAGGCACATTGTGTATGGAACAGAGGCTGGTCTGTCTCCTTCCTCCATCACCCCTGCCAGGAGCAGGAATCCGTTTAACTCTCTCTGTGCCAGCAACTTCAGTCTCCCAGAACTGCCCCTCCTGTTGCAAAAGACCCACCAGCTCTTCTCCCTGCGCCCTCCCCAAATGGAATTCTTTCCACCTGCCTCAGGGTTTGGGAATAAAAGCCGTGGAATGAGTGGTTCAAAATTCAAAAGTTCTGGCACAAGATCTGGCCACCCTTGCTCAGCAAGACCTTTTCAGTGTTTGAAAGTGGCCTGTTCACCCAGCCATGATCCAATCCAACCTGCACGGAAGGTTTGCTGGCTTGTACCCAAAGCCAATTAAAATCCTTGCAACACAAATGTCTGTCTTTGCAGTCAGAATGTGGGACTTCCCACATTGTCTGGCGAGAGGGGAGGCCTCTCCAGCCCCAGTTTCCCATTCATGGAACTGCTTTTGATGTCCCCTCCCACCCTGGTAAGGAACTGAAGATTTCCAGGATTCTCTGCCAGCTCAGTGCTCCGGAGCTAGGGGGAAATCCTGGCTCCCTCCGCCCCTAGAGAAGATCTCTTTCCCTGCTGCACCAGGGAAATCATTCAGGTGCCTCAGTGTGATTTCATTGCTTTTTGCTAGCAGGAGTCTCTGAAACGTCAGTGAGAGAGAAAGCTACAGCACCTAAACTTGTCTGTTACCCAGATGGTGCGATATGCAGTGAGCAAGCAAGGCATGTGCAATCAGGGAAGAATGTCCCTTTATCCATGCCTGAGGTGTGACTTAAAGCTGGAGTTTGGCTGTGGTACATAGAAAGTAACCTGAGCTTTCATTCATGTGCAGAGTGCATCTTCATTCCCACTAAACCATTATCGCATGTGCATTTGCGATTAAGGAGTGTGGCTTCTTAGCCAGTCAGCGCAGCCTTGAGTCCCCCCACCTCTCTGTTTCAAAGATTAACTGCCACTGTGTTTTTTGCACAGATGTAATGCTGTTTTGAAGTAGCCTCTAGCATAGGAACTCCTCTGGCTGTTGGAAGTGGGCTCTCTTGAAATTCCTGCAGCATTTTCTCTTGTCATAGTTCTAGCAAAGCTTTTGTGCTGAGCTGTCCGAGGGGTCTTGCAGCCCCTCTTGAGCTGTTCCCTGTGTCCAGCCAGTGCAGCCAGCCACTGTCCTCTGTGGGAGCGGCCTTGGCAGCACAGCGCTGCTTTGCGCTCCCCCTCGAACGTGCCTAGTGTGTTTGCTGAGTGGCCTAGGGAGGGTTTAATCCTCTGTGCCTAGTGTGTTTGCTGAGTGGCCTAGGGAGGGTTTAATCCTCTGTAGCCCCAGCAGGCGCTGTGTGCGCTCTCCTCACCTCTTGCACAGCTTGACCTCTGCAATGGAGGGGCCTTGAGATAAGGTTGTCAGCACCAGGGGCTGCCTCGAATTCCAGGCATGCTGGAGTGAGGGGAGGGAAAGGTGGGGCGGTGCAGCTCTGTCCCACTGTTCTCTGCTCTTAAATGGGCCAGTTCTGCTTGCTGCTGGAAGCAGAGAGCAGGGGAGGCCCCCGCACCGTGTTCGCCCTTTGGATGTCCAGCTGCAGCAGCCTGGGCCTCTGGCGCTCCAAAGGGGCGTTCCTTCCCCACCCCCCCGTGGTGCTCTGCCCTCCTACTGTGGGGCTGCAGCAAGAGAGACCCACAGCCCTCCTGGCTCCACCTCTGACTTGAGGGTCGGGACTGGAGCACCAGTGCAGAACTGTGGTGACATTTAAGGGGATGAGAGGCTCCCTTCTCCATTTTTATTGGGGGGTGACTAGGCTGGGATGAGTCGGCCAGTCCCACTTTCCTCAAAGGCTGGATAATGGTGCAGGGACAGGTCACGATCTGTGGTGAGGTCCCATGCTGCCTCTCCTGGCCCCGGGGTGTGCTCTTTGGAGGACCCAAGGGCCGTGGTGCCAGCTCCCGTTCTCTCGTGCATTATTGCCTCTTGCATCCATTAGGAGCTGCCTGTTGTATGGTAACCTCCCTGTTTCTCTGCGCTGTTGGCAAAACCTCCTGGGGAAGGCAGGAAGGAAGCTGTTTCCAGTAATGGAATATGGGTGTTCTGTTGGCTGTGATGGGCTCTGCTAATGGCTGTGCAACCCTTCAGATTCCCCTAAGTGATGAGAGCCCGGAGATAGACCGAGATGGCTTTGACCTCCAAACCTTTTCTGTGGTTGATGTGTTTGGTGTTGGAGGAGTCTGTTCTCTCCAGCCTAAACTCTGGTCCTTGTGCAAAAGAGCAGGGCACGCTTCTGTGCGTTTTGCTGCACGTCCACAGCCACAAATCCAAGAGCAGGAGCAGGGTTGGGGGAGAAGCAGCCTCAGCTGGTCATGATAGTGCAGTGGGGGAGGTGGTCCTGAAGACTGCAGAGAGACCTCGCTCTTCATTTCGGGGCTGTTTGGAGACCCATTTTTGTTTCTTGATTTGTTACAATTCTATACCACCCAATAACCAAAGTGCTGTGGATGGTTCATAAAACAAATCTTCAGACCATAAAATACAATAATGCAGTAAAACATAATAGAAAAACCTTACTTTTAAAATGGAGTAAAATGCAGGCAAAAGCCAGCAGCAATTAAACGAAAGGACTAAAAAGCCTGGGAGAATGGAAAGGTCTTCACTGGTGCCGAGAAGACCACAACGTAGGTGCCAGGTGAGCCTCTCGGTGGGAGGGGGTGTAGGCGTTCTACAAGGGGGGGCACCACTGAAAAGTCCGTTTCTTACTAGCCACCCACTTCAGCTCCTCTGGCAGGGGCGCCCAGAGAAAAGCCTTAGGGTTCAGTCAAGTGTCTATGGAAGGAGACTCTTCAGCACTCTCGACATCACAGCAGGGTCGGTGTTGGTTGCGCCTGCTGCGCTGGTGTGGAGGTTCTCTTGCAGCACGCGACTCGCTGTCGCGTCCAGGAGAGCCGTTGCCTCGCTCAGCCATGTCTCCTTTCAGCCATGGCTTTGGATGCTCTTTTCAGTGGGCCTGAGCAGCCCTTTGGCTCTTGGAAGCCTTCTCTGGTGCCCCAGGGTTGTTCCGCAGCTGCTAATTACTGTGGGCTGCTCACACCCTCCCAACAGGGGTTGTCAACAACAGTGGGATTAATGCACTAAAAAATCAAAAATTGCTGATGCCGTCACTAATACCCTCAGGTATTCTATTATTCAGAGCATCATTCTAGAGGGGGAGTTGTGGGTTTTTGTTGTAGCAAAAACAAGTTTTGCAGCCCGTTGAAGACTTAACAGACTTATTGTGGCATAAGCTTCCATGGGCTTTGTCAGATGTTGAGTCAGGGGCACTCTGCTTTTGTCCTTCTCTGCTTGTAGGCGGAGGAGAAAATGCCACCAATGGTCAGTGGTGGAGCTCACGGGGTTGAAGCACCTGGACTTTTTTATCAGAGGGGATTATGACTCCCCACCCCACCCCCGTACCTCAGGCTTCCCTGTTATTTCGTACCTGCCATCCTCACAGTAGCTGGAGGGAAGTGGATTTTCCCAGCAACAATGTGGTGGTGTGAGCGATCCCTGTTGTAATGCAAAGTTTTGGGAGGGGGGGTGGCTTGGTCTTGAATGGGTGAGTAAGAGCCCTTAGCATTACAGAAGACCTGCAGTGGAGTTCTATAATCCAAACCCACACAGGGGTCCATGCAGCTGCCTGTATTTTTGGACTCTCCTTGGGGGTGGGGCTCTGGGGATTGTTACGATGAGCGCCTGCACTCCCAAGTTTGCCACAGTGCAGCTGCCGATGGTGTAGGGAGGGGCTGCGCCTTCCATCTTGTAGCCCCAAAACTCCAAGGCACCCCTTGGAATAATGGCTACTGCTCCTCCCCATCTCTTCTCACATCTGGCAGCCAAGGCTGTGTGGAGCCTGCCCTTCTCACAGGCTTTGTGCTTGCGGGGGTGGGGGCCCACGAGCCTTACACCACAGGCTGGGGCATGAGCGAGAGCCCGCGTGTCCCTCTTGCATACCCATTTTGATGGTTTTCCTCCAGACGTCATAAGGGGCCACAATGAGTGGGAGGGTCCACAGCAGCCTTCCCCAATCTGCTGCCCACCAGGGGGTTTGGACTTGGACTCCCATGAGCCCCAGCCAGCATGGCCAATGGTCAGGGAAGCTGGACATTGTAATTCAAAACAATGGAGGGCACCAGGTTGGGGAAGTGTGCAATAGAGCCGGTCCTTTCTTTGGCACAGGTAGACTTGCAGAAGACCCCTGGGTCTGGCCGTGCCAACTCCTGGCGATGCTAGCCAGCTCCATTTCATGCCCCTGAGCGTTGAGGTTTGGCTCCTTCCTCGGCACAAGGCTTGCGAAAAGACAGCCTTGGGTGCCGAATGTGGCAGGAAATGGGCCATGCAGGACTCCCCAAAAGCGGCTTCGAATCACCCCTCCTTTCTGTGGCTGCTGACTCAAAGCTGCGTTACCAACAACAGGGGCTATAAAGAGCCAACGAGAGCTACTTGGGGCATTTCTGGAAAGTATCAGGAGATGCATCCCTCTTTAAATGATGCCTGCACTTCCCTGGTGGCAAGGCATCATCTCCCACATCCCAGGCCAAGGTCTCAGCTGTTTGGAACTGTTCTGGCTGGCTGCACTGTTGACACGGAGCTTCCTGTATCTGCAAGATTTGTTAGAGGGCAGGATGAGCCTTATACTGGGGGCCCCCCAAGCCGCATTGTCCTGTCTGCCAGCATTCCAAGCAAGGTGACAGATAAGGGTGGGGGTGCGTTGCTGGGCTGAGCGAGATGCTGGTGATGGGGGAATGCATTTCGGAGTGCTTACGGTGTGCAGCTGGTCTTATTGGCCACTCCTGTTGTGTGTCTGTTGTGTAGGGTCGGAACCCAGAACATTCTAAATGCTAGGGTAGGCTTGTAATGTGTGTTTTTGGGGGTAGCTGGATCTGTCCTTAGCTTAACCCACTAAGGGCACAGTCCAGCGCATGTTTAGATAGAAATGAGCCCTGTGGTTCCAAGCATGCCCTTGCCATCGTGACTGGCTGGGGCATGCTGGGAGTCGTTGGCTTTTCTTTTGTCTAAATGTGCATAGGGTTGTGCCCCAAGAGCCTTTGGGACAGGATGTGATAAGTTTGGGATATGCACCTTCTCACCCCACCAGAGCCTCCCGAGCCCCTATCTGCTTCTTCATTCTCTTTGTGGTGCCCTCCAGATGTACCGGGTTACAGCCCCAGCCATCAACAGCCAGCGTGGCCAGTGGCCTCAGGCAGTGCCCAGTTTGCTTTGTTCTCCTGTTGGCCGGATTGTCAGACTTGTGAACTCGCCTGGAGCTGGAGGGGCTGCCAATGCCACCTCCCCACCTGTCTGGTCTGTTGAGGGGTGCTACCCCCGTGTTCTGAGCTGCAGGAATTTAAGGCCAGGACAGGGAGTGAGATGGGGCTGTGGGCGGCTGGTTTTTGCATTGGAAAAATCCAGATGATCAGATGAGGACACGGGGGCCTGCTGTGTGGCTGGGCAGGGCACAGCCCTGCAGAGGCCCTGGCACCACAGCCAGGTCCTGAGCAACAAGGAATCCCCCGGCAGAGTTTGCTTAAGCAGCGGCAGGCTTCTGTTTGCAGGACCAGACTGTGGGATCTGATCTGGCACATATGGAGGACTTGGCTCCTTGCTACGCTAGGCAAGCGGAGATCCCCCATCAGTCAGGACTGGGCCTAGATTGCTCTGACTGGGCCATTAAAGCTCCCCCCACACACACACACGCGCGCACGCTATTCCTATCTCTGCTGTGTAAGCAATTCAAGAGCTCTTAATGCCAATCCATTAAAAGGCAAACAGGATGCCTCCCATCACAAGATGCTATCTTGAATCCAAGGGAGAGATTCAGGGCGTCCTGGCTGACTGCTTACCAAGGGCACATTCCAGTTGCTCTCTTCTCCAGGTCCTCAGTTAGGAAGCTTGTTCACACATGTGCCGGGGTAGGCCAAAGGTTGGCTCGCCCAGATCAACATGTTCAGGGGCGTCTCAATAACGTGGGCAGTGAGCAGCAGATTTTTTTCAACAGCATACCAACTTAAATCTCTTCTCTGGGATAAGGGTTAAAATGTTTCTCGGAGCCTGTCCCTGCAAGGCCAAGAGCCAGGCCTCTGCTAATGTGCTGCTCTCCCTCTTCCCCCCATCTCCCCGCCCCAGTTCAGTTTGCAGACTGCCATGGGCGGAAGCTGGCCGCCTATGAGACGGAGGACGAGCACTTCTGGGTGCTGGCCGATGGCACCGTTTTGGTGCGGCACCACACGCAGCTGCGTGGCCAGGAGAGGACCTTCGCTGTGCATGCCTGCGATTCTACGGGCTCCAAATCCTCCGCCTCGGTCACTGTGCAGAGCAGAGGCCTCCCTTCTTCAAAGGTAACATGCCGGGCAGCTGGCAGGCCTCCCGGGAGCACAGGTGGCAGGCACCATGGCAACCGTTGTGCCTCGGTAGGCGGTTGCGGTGGAAACTCTGCAGGTGGGGCGGGCAGCTTCCCTGCAGGTGGGGGACGCCTCTCCGAGCAGGGGCTCCCTTGCGGCACAGAGGGAGACTCTTCCTGCCGCCAAAATAGCTCTGGCTCTCCCCACAGCCTCTGAGCTCTGGCTTTGCTGCCGCTGCTCCTATCGGCAATTCTTGTGCCACCAACGGCTGAGCCCCCGTCTCGCAGGGACCAAGAGAAACTTGACGTCACTGCAGCTGTGCCAAGTCATGTACAGCAAAGCAAAACCGGTCCTTCAGAATATACACAGTTAACAAAATCCTGAGTTAAGGGACATGAATGTACACCACCAAGATTGTTTAATATTAGAAAGGGCAAATGTTAAAAACATCGTAACAGAGACATACCTGTGATGATATACAAGTAAAAACTTGAGTATATAAAACCTAAATGCTACAATGGTAAAATATTGTAGCAATGTAGAGACCCATATGACAATGTGCATGTTTAAAAGATATTATTTATTTATATATATACACACACACACACCCTAAAAACTACAAAGAGGTCGTTAGTAGTTTTTAACGATTTTATACTATGGTTTTAAAAGAAAGAACAGCTGAAGTTTTTATGTGCATATCCTGACACATACATCTTAAGTTACATGTTTTTAAATTTGCACTTTTTATAATTAAACCATTTTAATTGTGTATATTCATGTCCCTTAACTCATGACTTGGCACAGAACAGATGGATTTTGCGGTCTCAGATGAAGTCTCTGGGTCATAAGAGTTCTCATCTTGAGGACTGCTTTCCCCAACCCTATGCTCTCCAGAGTGGCTTGGCTAGGGCCAGACCTTGGGGATGAAGTCCAGGGCTCCGTAGCCAAGCCACCTCCTCCCCTTAGTGACTCCCCAGAGAGCAGCAGACGATGAAGGCATCAGGATGGTGCTATTGTTTAAGGGAGTTCAAAATCATAGAACGGTCATAGAATAGTAGGGTTGGAAGGGGCCTTTAAGACCATCAAGTCCAACCCCAGAATGCAAAACTGCACGTATGTGCTCAGAGTATTCCTTTTGAGTCGCGGCTGGCAAACACTTTTGTTGTTCTAATATATCAAGAAAGTAGGTGCAGCTGTGAAGCAGGGAACGGCGGGAGGGAAAGAAGTTGTAATTGTGTGCTTCACAGCTGAAGTAATACACATGGCTGGGTAAAGGGGGCCCCATAAAACCATTGTGTTCAGGGTCTAAAATGACTTAGCTGCATCACTAGCCCTCTGGTTATGTTGGGCTACAACTCCCAGCATAACTGCCCTGGGGATTCTGGAAATTGTAGTCCAACACATCTGGAGGGCATCCGGTTGGAGGAGGCTGATTTAGGGAGTTACCTTCTCTGTAAAGTCACTCCAGAACCTGATCCTAGTTTCATGTCCTGGTTTGTTAATGGGATTAAACTATAGTTTCCTGGTTTGGAAGTAACTGGAAATTGGTTGAACAAATCCCAGAAGTTTTCCATTATGATACATCAGAGGAGGGGATGAAGGAACAGGCAAGCACAATGCTGGTGCTTGTAGGATGTCAAATTTCCAGAAATGTTGAAGCCATGGAGAGCACTTTTTTCCCAGGATTTTTCAGGAGAAATTTTGGGGGAAATGGAACTATATGCAATACTTTCCTGAAGTCACTTAGCTATAAAATTGTACTATTCGGCATATCTATGGAATTTTAAAGCATGAATGTATTGGATTTATACAAGCAAAATTGTAGATATACCCAAGACCAGAGCTGCAAACTGCTGCATCATCTACTACCTAAGCGCATGTCTCTTCGTTTTTGTTATCTGAGCAAGGAAAAAAGTTGAAAATAGAAACCATGAATTGTTCAGTAAACAAAAGGAAGTGTTTTATTAAGACAGAAACAGTCTCATACATTCCGCAACCTACAGCATTTTTGGATATTGAGTTAAAGTTAAAATAACATTGAACTTTTAACATAGTGTTATACCATCATATGCACGTTATGGCATATTAGTTGTGGACAAAATTAGTCACATTTAACCAATATACATATCCTTGGAAAGTGCTACCATCACAAGTCTCTAATCAGAATCAGTTCTGAAACAATAACTTCTCAGTCTGAATCTGTGCCATCATTTTTATCTTCTTGGACTTCAGAAAATGTGAGGTTTGCACAGATTGAGACTACTCTTTCACATGTTAGTGATTTCCAAACACAGACCAATTTCTTCCACACATCACAGTAACACTCTCTTTAAAAACCATTCAGTCATTCTAAGAAAATATTTTATAGTTTTTTTCGCAGTATTCCCCCCAAATTCCAAGTTTTCAGTTGAAAAAACTTTCCCCCCAAGCGGACTTTTATCTGGCTTTCACATCTGTAGTTCTTAGTCCCAATAGACCATGGTTAGTCTCTGACCTGAGCCATGGCAATCGAGCAGTTCAGCTAGAGCTACCAGCTGCAGCCTCTCATGCATCGCCACGAGGGCAGGAGTGGAGACTACCCTCATTATGCCATAAGCCAACGCCCCCCAGTGCCTTCCAGTTGCCTTGGACTCCAACTCCCATCAGGCTCAGCCAGCATGGCCAGTGGTCAGAAATGCTGGGAGTTGCAGTCCAAAACATCTGGAGGGTGAGCCAGGTTGGAGAAGGCTGACAGAGGCAATGAGCTGGACTAGAAAGCCTTCCAAGGGAGCCTTATTAAAACGGGCTCCCTCTCTTGTTTTAGTTCTTGTTTTTTGCAGAGACCTTTGTCGATGGCAGGTATTGGTTCTCTGAGGGGGCTGGAAAGAACTGTGTAAGGCGTTCCCTATCGGGCAGCTCAGGGCAGGATGGGCTGGGCCGGTGGACGCCACTGCTTCGCTCTTCCTGAGCCATTCACAGCAATCGTGTTGCAGGCCGTTGGCCTCTTGGCCATGCCGCCAGCAGGCCGGTGACCTGCCTGCTTTCCTTGTCAAAAGCTGAGTGTGACAGTTGGTGGTGGGTGCCCTCAGCCACTGGCACGGCGGCTCTTCCTCTGCCCCCCACGTGAAGCAACTCTAAATGTCTCGGCCCCTTTTTGCAGGAGGAGCCTGATGCCACCCACCAAGCGGAGGTGCTGTGGTTCCCATCGGCAAAGCCTGGTTTGAAGAGACAGAGGAGGGACTGGGTGATCCCTCCCATCAGAGTGCCTGAAAATGAGAGGGGTCCGTTTCCCAAGAACCTCGTCCAGGTAGGGCAGCTCTGCGTGTGCATTCATGAGCCTTCCTGCCTGGCAGCGAATAAGGAGCTGCGTATTCCCAGCAGACGTGTGCTTAGAAGATGTTGCTTGCAAGAGTCAGGCGCAAAATAGCGGGGGGGGGGGCGTTGTTGTTCCTCTACCTCAGCCTTCCCCCAACCTGGTGCCAAGAGCCGTGCTGGATGAGACCAAAGGTCCATCTCGCCCAGCATTCTGTTCCCACAGTGGCCAACTAGCTGCCCCAATGGGAAGCCCACAAGCAGGACACAAGTACAACCCATGTTCCCCAGCAACTGGTGTACATAGACACACAGCCTTGGCTACTGGAGGTAGCCATCAGGCCTAGCAGCCATCAATAGCCTTGTCCTCCAGGAATTTGTCCAACCCCCTTTTAAAGCTATCCAAATGGGTGGCCTCACTACGTCTTGTGGAAGTGAGTTCCATAGTTCAACTGTGTGAAGAGTCCTTCCTTTTATCTGTCATGAATCTCCCACCAACTGAGCTTCATTGGGTTCTAGTATAATGAGAGAAGGAGAAAAATGGCTCCCTGTCCACTTTCTCCATACCATACATAATTTTGAACGCTTCGCTCGCGTCTCCCCTCCCTCACCTTTTTCCCAAGCTACACAGTCCCAGATGTTGTAACCTTCCCTCACAGGGTGGGGAAGTCTGCTGCACCTAATGGCTGTGGAATAGTGGGCAGATGGGCAACTTGTGCCAGCCAAGGCTTCTTGACATTCCAGCACCAGCAGCCCTTTCTGGAAAAGCCACATCTGCCTTGTTGGAAACCACTCCTGTCTTTCTTTCCTTGTCTCAGATCAAATCAAACAGGGATAAAGACACCAAGATCTTCTACAGCATCACTGGTCAGGGGGCCGACACCCCTCCAGAGGGCGTCTTCACCATTGAGAAGGAGACGGGCTGGATGAAAGTGACGCAGCCGCTGGACAGAGAGCACATCGATAAATACCACGTGAGCAATTCCTCCCTGGTTCAGGGCTGGGCAGGGCAGGACATCCCTGAAGTAGTCTGCTTTTAGGTGGGAGGATTGTTCCCACCATTGAGTGAAGGGAGGGGTTTTGGACCACATGAGTGCTTTAAACATGGATCTTCCTCTCCTTATAGCTTTTATCCCACGCTGTGTCTGAGAATGGCAAACCTGTGGAGGAACCGATGGATATAATAGTCACCGTCACAGATCAAAATGACAACAGGCCCCAGTTCACCCAGGAGGTCTTTAAAGGGTCTGTCCTGGAAGGCGTGACACCTGGTAAGGATTGGGGGAGACAAGGAGTAAGCAATGGCACTGTGGGGGGGGGGGCTGTCCTCATCCTTGCTCCAGCAGCCTGAATCGGGCCGTGCTCACAGCTGGCCGTGCTTCGGGTCACCCGGTGTGGCTCAGCTGCCTCGTCATGTTTGCAGTCCAGGCCCAGGACGGACGGGATTTCCCAGCTGTGTAAAAGGTCTGGCATCAGCTCAGAAACAAGTGTCTTCCTGACTGGGAACTATGACAGCGTTGTTCCAATAAACAAAGAAAAGCACCTGTCCCAATAAATAATTCCCATTCCCCTTCCACACATATATTAATCCTACTTGCTTATTCAGTTTTGCAATAGGCAGTACTTTCCTAAACCAAGCCAGGACCTACAGCGGATTATGCTGCTGCCGTGAAGTGAAGATTCAGCTACACATGAGTGATGCCTGATTATAGGGGGGTGGGCATCCTAGTTCTTCTCCCTCTTGAAGTGGCCTAATGTGCTCTTCCCCGACTCTAACGCGCCCTTCTAGATGCGTTGGACTACAACTCCCAACATTCTCAGCCAGTATGGCCATTGGCCATGCTGGCTGGGAATGATGGGAGTTGCAGTCCAGTGCATCTGGAAGGCACCAGGTTGGGGAAGGCTGCCACAGTGTATCCTGAATTCCACCGCTTCCGTATAAATAAATAAATAAAAGCAAGCGCACACACCGCTGCATGCCTCTGGGTCTCACAGTCTCCGAAGTAGCAGAATAAATATATCTCTGAAAGACTTTTCCCCATCCTGGCCAATAGCACTTTTCCAGGCAAAGAATCCTGTGGAACAAATGAGCTATTGAGCAGAACAGCTGCAAAGACTGGTTCTAAATCTTTTAAGCTATGGGCAGGGGCCATAACTCCAAAGCAGTCTGGTAGACGTTGGAGCCCCATGTTCAAGAGGAGGTAATGTGGGGCTAGATGGACTGATTTGTCTGACATTCCATAAGGCAGCTTCGGACGTGCAAATGTTCAACCTCCCCCCTCTCTCCTCTCTGCGGCCCGCCCCCCCGCCCCCAGGGACCTCGGTGATGGAAGTCAGTGCTACTGATGCCGACGACGCGATAGAAACCTACAATGGCGTCATTGCCTACTCCATTGTGAGCCAAGTGCCTGGGGAGCCCCACCCACAGATGTTTGCAATCAACAAGGCAACAGGGGCTATCAGTGTGATTGCCAGCGGCCTGGACCGAGAGGTGAGTGGCCAGGCTGGGGAAGCAGGCTGTGGGGCTGAGCCGCCTGGCTAAAGGCCGCCTCGAGGGAGGCGCAGCAGGGGCAGAGGAGGATTCATAGAGCTGCTTAAGCCCGGGGTGTCACTCTGGAGGCTTCGAAAGCCGCAGGATGCTGCACGCTTCATTGCCCTGTGGCCGGGGGGCCGAGCTGGGCCCTGAGGTTGGCTTTGTGGCTCCCGGATTTAGTCCCCAAGCCAAGACTCGGGGTGTGTTTGGTTGAAAACGTTTGCACTGGGTGTGGTTGGGCTTTGTCTGCACAATACAGGGTTGAGGGGGATAATATGGTCCGCCTGCCCTCACTGGAACCTTTCTTGGTCCATCTTTCATGCTACCTGGAATGCCTCTTCCAGAGAGTGAGCAAATACACCCTAATCCTGCAAGCAGCAGACCTGGATGGCTTTGGGTTAACCAACTCCGCAACTGCCGTGATAGAAATTGCAGATGCAAATGACAATGCGCCAGAGTTCAAGGACCAAATGGTAATGATTCTTTGGGCTTGGGGGTGGGAGGGTGGGCAGCTCCCTGTAAACATGTACAGGGGAGCCAGTGGTCAGCAGAGGGAGGGGGCAGCAGCCAGAACAGTAACTCTTGCAAATGCTTCAGTTCTGTAACAGGTCTGTGGACAGCTCTTGGCTGTAGGAATGGTTGAGTGTCTTAGATCTGGCGTGGATGGAAGGGAGCTCTCCAGATGTTTTGGAGTTCAACTCCCAGTGTTCTTGATCTTTGGCCATGCTGGCAGGAACTTACAGGAATTGAAGTCCCAAACATCTTGAGATCTGCCCTTCTGCCCACCCCTATGTTGGATCCTCCTGGTTGCAGATTTTTTAGGGCCCAACTGGTAGCCAGGGTACCTCAAAGGCCCTGGTAGGCTTGGGGCCCCTCAGCACACAGGTCCAGGGGGCTGAACGCTCCTGCCAAGCAAGCAGCTAGTCCTGGGCTTATTAAATGGAGGGTTTGGGGGCAGGCAGGTAGATTTGCAGCACATGCACAGCAGTCCCATGCCCTGCAAAGGGGGGGGGGATTGGGGGGAGTGCATTCCTAACCAGGCAGCTCATAAGGTGCTTACTCCTCTCTCAGTACTCTGCAGAGGTGCCAGAGAACAAAGTGGGTCTAGAGGTCATGAGGCTGGCCGTGACTGACAAGGATGAGGTCAACTCTCCCGCTTGGCGGGCCATGTACTCCATTGTGCAAGGCAACGAAGGGGGCTTCTTCAGCATATCGACTGATCCAGAGACCAATGAAGGTGTCTTGAGAACAGCAAAAGTACGTTGTGTGTCTGTGCACATGTGCGTGGGGGCACACAGATGTGCATTGGCAAGAGGGAAAGGAGCAGGGAGCTGGCGTTAACCAAAAAGCCCCTCCAACTTTCCCACTGGAAAACGATTTATTTGTATTGTATTTAAATTTATTTTGGGGCTGCCTTTAAGGATGGACCCTTTTGTGATGAGAGGCACTAGTATCAGTGTATGGAATTTTCTTATACAGTAGGTTATCTTTGGGCAATGTGGCTTTTGGGGAGGAATTTTGGGGCTATGTGAACAAGTCAGGCTCAGCCCACTTAGGTGCAAGGCATGCATGAAGGTCGGACTTGTCCTGAAGGACCTCCCCAGTTGGTGGCAACACCTCCCTGGATCTGGTTTCAAAGCCTTCAGTAGACTTGCCCATGCACTTGATCAGGCATCATGGCTAGCAGCTGATTAATATGAAAGCTCCCAAGTTGTTGGCTGCCAAAGGAGTAATAGCAGGAATGCTCAAGCTTCGAAATCTCCGGTCATTGCAGCAAGGCAGTTTCCTAAACCTCATCCCAAGCAGGGTCTGCCATACATATATATATCCCTGGAGGACCCTGCTTGGGATGGGGTTGCAATGACTCCATGTTGCTTGCTTCTCTCTCTTTCTCTCTCGGAGTGCAGCCACAACAGTGCGCACCTAGCATACTTGCTGCTTTTCTTTCTTCTCCCCGTTTTAGAGCTTGGACTTCGAAGCAAAGAAACAGTTCCTGTTGCAGGTCACAGTGGCCAACGAGGTCCCCTTTGTGGTGAAGCTCCCAACTTCCACTGCAACTGTGACCATCAACGTGGAGGATGTGAATGAGGCGCCGGTCTTTGTGCCTCCGATCCGGATGGCAGAAGTCTCCGAGGACATCCCGATGGGACGGGAGGTGGCCACGTACACGGCTCAAGACCCAGACAAGATGCAGCACCAGAAAATCACGTAAGCCGTTCTGTTGCTGGGTGCCTGGATGTCGGCCCCAGGGGTGGGTCATGGGACGGGCTCCCTGTGTCAGCTTAATGGCTCATTGACAGGTGGGTAGAGATTGATGATGGGGCTGATAGGCTTGCGAATCCAGCTTCAGGGTGCCGCAAGACTTCTCCACCTCTTGAGAACCCACTACCCGACTGGTTTGCCCTTCATCACTCAGTGCTCTGTCTTAATGAATGGAAACCTGGATGCTGGAAATGCAGAGCAGGGGAAATGCTACGTCATAATGGACCAGCTTAGGTTGAATATGCAAGCTTTGCAGAATATAAGGAGAACTAAAGCATTCTACTGTCTTAAGTTTCATAACAGGCATGCAGACTTTTGGATCAACAGAAGCTGGTCAGAAAATATTTTTTATTTTATGTATTTAAAATATTTAGATACCACTTCTTAGGGCATAGCCCTCACAAAGCAAGGTGCAACCAAAGGTGATCCAGCTGAGATGCATCTAAATAGACAAAAACACAGGGATCCAGTGTGAGAAGGAAGCACCAAGTCTCAGGAATTAACATCATAAAAATTGGTTTCAGCCTGTCCCCTGCTACCAATGTGTTCAAGTCACATTTTGAAGGCCTGCCATAGTTCCATAGGAAGGGAGTGCCAAAGCAGCAGGGCCACCACTGAGAAGGCTCCGTCCCTTGTGCCTGCCAGCCCACTTGATGGCACTTGCAGGCAGTGCCAGCGCCAGGTTTCGGAGGCCCCTTGGGCAAGACACCCTCCGTAGGCTCCTCCCTCTGTCAATCTGCCTTCCCACTGCCATTGGACTAGCTGCTGTTGCTCCTCCTTCCTTTCTCCATTGCTCCCGCTCGCTCACTTGACAGGCGGAGTGCCAGGGAGCAAGGAGGCCGTGACATCTGCTGCTGCTGCTCACCACCATTGGTGTGGGGGCCAGAGCACGAGGCGGGGCACATGCAGGCTGCAATGCTAAGAGGAGGAGCAAGGCCAGGGAGCTCTTGTCAGCGAGCCCCTGCGGGCGCGTGGGCCCTTGGCAGCTGCACAGCCGTACGTGCCCGTGATGCCAGCACTGCTTGCGGGCACTCTAGGAGGGCTTCTGTAGTCCATAATCGTACAGAATCGTGTGGGTGGAAGGCAGTCCATTAGATAAGGTTTTATCTTTGCATTCAGTGTCACAGCAAGCATGTGACACTGAAATTAAACACGTGGTGACAATCAGGTCTAAAGAAAAGATCAAGGGTAGGATAAGTTGCACCGCCAAAAGGGCTGGGAGGAACTGCACACACCTTTCCCACTGAGGATGGCTTTGACATGCAGGGAGGCTTTCTCCAGAGTTTGATCGAAACCAGCAACCTGGTGCCCTCCAGGTGTGTTGGGAGGGCAATTCCCATAATTCCCAGCCACAGTGGCTGTGTTGGCTGGGAATTATGAGTGTTGCAGCCCAACACAGCTGGAGGGTGCCAGGTTGGGGAAGGCTGATCTAAACTGAGAGCAGCTCAGCAGGTGGAGTGCACCGCCCGAGGAGGGGGCGGAATTTCTCCCTCCCTTTCTCCCAGAAGGGATCTTGGGATGGCAAAATCCTAGGAAATCAGGCGCACATGTGGCAACAGAAAAGTGAATGTGTTGGGAAGGGCGGAAGCTGTGTGCGCATAGAAAAACTAGATTGGTGGGCAGAGGGAAATTTTAATGAGCTTCCGCCACGCATTGAAAACTTGGTTGTTCAGGCAGGCATTTGGGGTAGGCTAGGGAAATTTTAGAAAGTGATGTTTTAATATGTAATTTAATTGTTTTTAAAATGTTTGTATTATTGTACATCGCCCAGAGTGGCTGGGTGACTGGCCAGATGGGCTATTAAGAAGTTTAATAAATTAAATAAATAGGGAGAAGCTCGAGCCAGCATCCCTGGCCTGCTCATTCATCACAAGCAGTTTTGACACAGGGTCTGGGGAGAGCCGGTGGCCTTGGGGCCAAAGTCCAGGGCCCTGTAGCCCGGCGGGGGGCAAATGACCACCCCAGAGAGTGGCAGATGATGAGGGCAGCAACAACAAATGGATGATGCTATGATTTTAATGTGTTTAAAATGCCAGAGTGCACATGCTCAAGATGTGTTGTGGGTTTGGCTTTGTTTTAAATATCAGGATTTGCAAACAGTTTTGTTGTTTTTGGTTGACTGTGTCAGGAATGTAGAAACAGTTGTGAAGTCTAAAATGCTGGTCTAGGAGTGGCAGAGAAGAAACATGAGTTGTGTGCTTCACCAGCCAAGTAATGTCCCTGGCCATCTAAAGGAGGCCCCCATGAGACCATGTAGTCCAGGGTCTGACATGGCCCCACTGTGCCACTGGGGAGAACAATGAAGCCACTGCACCATCTGTCACTTGAAATGGCGCAGCCCTAAAAGAGCTGTAGCACATGGTGTATATCTGCCTGCAGCATAATATGGGGCGGGGGTGGGTGGGTAGTTGCTTGCTGGCTTCCACCCTCCGCTTTTCCCTTTCCTTAGTTCCTTGGGATTAAATGTCTCCTCTCCCCTCAGGTACTCTATGGGCAATGACCCAGCGGGCTGGCTGGCCATCCACCCTGAAAACGGCATCATCACAGCCAAGGGCCACTTGGATCGTGAGTCCCATTACGTCCGGAACAACACCTATGTGGCCATTGTGCTGGCAGAGGATGATGGTAAAAGCAGGGTGGCTGGGGACGGGGGCTGGAGGGAGGCGGCGGCAGCGGCCTGGTCCTTGGTGGCCATTCCCTTGCGGTGGGGGGCATCAAAGGCATCTCTGTTGGTCTGAGCAACCAGCTGCCTGTGTGAGGGGCACATGGCGTCTGAGCTGCAGCCCCTCACGGGCTGTCACGAGAAACCACATCCCTGTCATGGCTGTTTATCTGGTTAGGCAGTGAGTGGGGGGAGGGCCGGAGGGGATCTGCAGCCTTCGAAAGGCAGGAGCTGGGGCACTCTTGAGGGCCCCCTGCAGCTGAGCCGGGGTGGAGGATGAGATGCTCTTAGCCTCTTCTACAGCTGAAGTCGTGGCAGGGTGGTGGTGGTGGCAGGGTGCGCATGTGTGTGACGTGCAAGGGACTCGGATCAACACTCCCCCCCCCCCCCGTTCTTGGGGAGAACGGTGTGAAAGCACACGTGGGTGTTGCATGCTCAAGATCACAGCCCAGACTCTTGCCACACATAAGTCACACATTCTGTACTTTAAAACAAACAAAACACAAAGCAGGCTCATGAGCCAAATTGTGCCAATTAATGCTGAACAGAGCATGCTGGTGTCGCCTTCTCCACGCTGTGTGTATTTTGAGCAGTGTTTTCACACTCTTCAAAAGCCAAAGCGAGTGGAATATCTCCGTGGCAGTTTGAACATCGATGTTAATATGTCCTTGATGTGCTTCAGTACGTTCTGCTTCAAGAACTTGGACACAGTGCAGATCCTCAGAATAAATATCGTAAATGCCAATAGTTGGCACAAATCTGAACGTTTTGTGCATGCCCTCGTTTCATTCTCTTTGTTCTGAACTCGCTATTTGTATTTGGCAAAATTTGGAGTCTTCTGCAAAGGGTGGTCGATCTGGGTAAAGGGGGGGCTGTTCTGGGGTGGAGGGTTGCTGGAGGCTGTGAGGGAGGGAATTGTGGCTACACAGGGCACAGGGGTCCTGCTCTTGGGCACTAGTGCTGCAGCATGCATGCCGTTACTTGGACTTTTTTCTGCAGCCTTATGGACCAGAAATGTTTGTTCTGAGTTCTTATGGTTTTAAATATTGCAGGCCTCATTTCTTTGCCTGGATATACACTTTTTAGATAAATAAAATGTTCTAAACTCTTTAAAAATCAATGCATGCTAGGCTTCTAAGATTCTGTGTAGAACTGCACACAGATACATTTATTTATTTACTTGTAATATTTTTTACCCTGCTCTTCAGTCCAAAAAGTGATTAATAATGAGACGGTCCCTGCCCTCAGCCTTACAGTCTAAAAGACATGACACAAAAGTGAAAAGGATGGGGAGGGAGGAGGAAAAAAGCAGAACTCAGGCACCAGTTCTTCGTTTCAGAGTTCCCATGGGGTTCTCTCTGGCAGGGAAGGGCACAACGAGCCCCCAGCAGCTGTTCCTTCCCTGGCCGACGCATGGGGCTCGCTTGGGCTCCCCCTTGCCCTGATCTTTATACATGGCAAATGAGCCCTGTGCTGCCCAGCCTCTTCTTCTCAGCTTCTAAAGCTGCCTTCCTCTCCCCCCCGAAACAGGCACCCCCCGGGCGACTGGGACGGGCACCCTCCTGCTGACGCTGCAGGATGTGAATGACAACGGCCCAGAGCCCGATCGGCGGGAGATCACTGTCTGCAACCGTGACCCGGTGCCCCAGCTGCTGCGTATCCTGGACAAGGACCTCCCCCCCAACACCTCCCCATTCCGTGCAGAGCTCAGCCACAACTCTGATGAAAACTGGGCTGTAGAGATGGATGCGAAAGGTGAGGAGGGCCCCCCCAGAAGAGAGTTCCTTGTCCAGGCCAGGAATCTTCTTTCTTGTGCCAGCAGTATGAAGCTTCTCCCCACCCCACTTTTCTGAATATGTTACTGCCTCTGGCTGGGACCTCCTGTTCCCTCTGGGCCAGAGGAATATCCGGGCAAGCCATCCCCCCTCCCAGTCCTCCTTGTCAGGGCTGCTGCTCTCCCGGCTGGCTGCTCCACACCAGAAGGGGCTGTTGCCCTCCCATCTGCTCCCCTGCAGCTTGTCATCCTCACTAGCCCCAAGCAAGCTGTCCCCTTGATTGGCTTGTGCGGGTTTCTTTGCACCGGGCGGCCCCCAAACGTTGGTGTCAACTTTGCACTCTCATTTCCCCGACTTCCAGAAAGCAAGCGTCCACATTCAGGATATGCCAGATGACAGACACTTTTATTCCCAAACATCGTCCTGCTCATGAAACAAGAACAGAGGAAGAGCCCTGTTCGGTCAGACCCAGGGTCCATCTAGTCCAGCGTTCTGTTGACACAGTGGCCTGCCAGCTATTGACTGGGAAGCCACAAGAAGGGCATGAGTGCACCAGCACCCTCCTGCCCATTTCCCCCAGCAACTGGTGTACACAGGCTTTCTGCCTCTGGTACTAGAGGTACCACATCACCATCAGGACTAGTCGCCATTGAGAGCCTTCTCCAGGAATTTGTCCAACCCCCTTTTAGAGCCATCCAAATTGGGGGCCATCACTATGTTCTGCAGCAGCGAATTCCATAGTTTGTGCTGTGTGAAGGACTTCCCTTCTTCTGCCCTGAATCTCCCACCAATCAGCTTCATGGGGTGACTCCACTGGGTCCTGGTATTTTGAGAGAGGAGAAACATTATTTTGGAATGTTTTACGCGCATGTGAGCAGCCTTCCCTTACCTGGCACTCTCCAGATGTGTTGGACTACAACTCCCAGCATCCCTCAGGCAGTGGGAGATGGGAGTTGTAGTCCAGCACATCTGGAGGGCACTAGATTGGGAAAGACTGAGATCTTTTTCAAGGCAGTCAATACAGTACACAAGTGAGAGGAACCGGCCTTGTCCCTATTCCACTGGACAGTCAGGGGGCCTCCGTTGGCTTGGTCAGAGGCATACCTTCCGTACCCATAATCCACTTCACCTGAAGTTGGAGGCCCAGGTCTCATCGCGCTAATTGATGCCCTGCTGTGCTTTCACAGGGGAAACGGCCATCTTGAAACTGCTGAAGCCCTTGAAGCAAGAGATGTACAAGGTTTACCTCCAGCTATTTGACAACCAGAACAATGAACAGTTGACAATCCTCGAAGCAACGGTCTGTGAATGCGAGGGGCAAGTGGAGCAGTGCCCAGTGCCGCTGCTGACTGGCGTTGGGGCGCCTGTAATCCTGGCCATCTTGGGGTCCATTTTGGCCTTGCTGAGTGAGTGTGCGAGACGCTCTCCTTCTACACGCTGTCAGAGTGGGAGAGGGAGCTGAAATACGGGGTGCCATGATCAGCCCAGTGATCTGCTTATATGAGCGGCAGAGGTGGGACTGTTCACTGGTGCAGGACAAGAGTGCTGCAGACCAGACTGATGCGGGGGTTAACATGGCTGGGGGGAAGGCTCGGAGTGGGGAGGGGAAGACGCTTCTCCAAGCCATCATCACTGGATTAGTCATCATAAACGGGTGTTCTGTTTTCTTCCTTCTCCCCGCCTTTTCCCACGCCCAAGCTTCCCCTCTATAACACTAAGGACTAGAAGCGTGGCTCCTTTCTATGAAAATGAAATGGGTGGTCTCTGAGGCTCTACCTGAGACATCGGGGCCCTTGCCTGGTTCTGCACTACATGCTGCATCCAGTGCTCACATCCATGGTCAGCAACAGTCATCCAGGGTAGCTTTGCCAATCCTAGCTGTCTTCACAGCACTCGATGTGGCACACGGTGCAGGACTGAGCGGGGAAAGCTGGGCCCCGCAACTTGTCCCTGATGAAAGAATGCCGGGTCACTCTTGGTCTGTGTGGCCCGGATTGGCCTGCTTCAGCCTTCCCCAAGCTGCTGCCCTCCAGATGTGTTGGGCTGCATGTTCAGTGACCATGCTGGCTCAGGATTATGGAAGCTGTAGTCCAGCCAGGCTGGGGAAGGTGGGTGTACTGTGTACTCTGGTGGGCGGTGGTTCTCCAGGGTCCTGGGCTGAGAGAGGCCTCCCCCTCCCTGCTTCCTGCATCCTGCATCTTTGGGCTGGAGATGCCGGGCGGTGGGCCGCCAGGGCCGGGCCTTAGGCCCACTTCCAAGGCCGCCAGAGGACCACCCAGAGAGTAGCAGGGCAGCAGAAGCAAGCTCTGCTTTGTTCCTGTAGTTGTGTTGGGCCTGTGATTCAAATGGGCTTACAATGCAAAGCTGCACTTGCTCGGAGTCGTGTTTTTCCAAAAAAAACCCCAGGGGTGGCCAGCAGCTCTGTTGTTCTAACATCAGGAATGTAGAAGCAGAGAGGAAAGAGGCCTGTCTGCAGTAGTTCGCATGGCTGTCAGGGGGCCCACGAGACCCATGGGGGGCCCATGAGACCACGAAGCCCCGGGCCTGGAAGGACCTCGCTGCGCCACTGGCGCCGGAACGGAACCGGGGCCCCTCTGCGTGCCAGGCGGGGCTCTGCCGCTGATCCGCAGGCCCACAGCGCTCTCCGCAGACCATCCTCTTCCCCTCTCTGAATCCCTGGGGCAAAAGTGGAGGCGAGGCGGCGCCGCCCCACAAGACCCAGAGCCCTTTGGTGTTACTGCAGAGCTGGTCAGGCGGGCGGCCCTGCTGCCCCTTGGCCAGCCTGGCTCCCGGCAAGACTCCGATGCCTCTGCCCCGCTCGCCCGCCCGCCCGCCCGCCCCGGGAGAAGTGCCTGCTGAGCCTTGTCTGTTTCTGGCCTCTTCCAGTTCTGCTGCTGCTGCTGCTGCTCTTCGTGAGGAGGAGGAAAGTGGTGAAGGAGCCGCTGCTCCTTGCAGAAGAAGACACGCGGGACAACGTCTTCTACTATGGCGAAGAGGGCGGCGGGGAGGAAGACCAGGTGGGCACATGGGGCCTTGGCCCACGGAAGGGGGGGCAGCCGTGCAGCTCCCGTCCCCGACACCACAGCAGAATCAGTCCAGGCGCCTCCAGGGGTTAGGAGGAGGAGGCTCTCCTCTCCCTCCTCCCCAGGCCCCTCGTCAGCTTCCTCTCAGAACCGCAAACTGCCCGCAGCAGCCAGCCCCAAACTGCACGGAGAGCGGTGCCCTGTGCCGTCTGTCCCGGACTGACCTAGCAGACATTCGTTGCTTGGCAGTCCTGCTCGTTGCGGCATTGCAGGGGCTCTGGAAGGCGCCTCGCCCCCTGCCCCTGAGGCCAGGACTGGAGACCTGTGCCCTCCCTTGCCAGTACTCGGCTGGCAGAATGAAGCAGGGGAGATGAGCGATGGGGAGCGCTGCCTCGCAAAGCGCCAAGCGCCAACCTTGGAACCCTTCCCTTTCCCTCTGCTCTGAGCCTGTGTCAGACTCCAGCCCCACGGTCGGTGCCGGTCGGAGCGTGACGGCGGGCAGTCTGTCCCTTCAGCCACCCGCTTCCCTTTTTCATTGTTCCCATGGGACTGGGAGGGAGGGGAGAGTGTTCTTTCTCAGCTATAGCTGCATGCCGGGGGTGGGGTGGGGGTAGGCAGGGGAGACCTCCGCCCCACCCCTGCTACCACTGAAGCAGGCAGGCGAGCAGGTGGGGGAGCAGCAGACCTCACTGCTGGCTTGGAATTAAACTCGAGGCGGAGGAGAACTTTGGGGACCGCAGTCCTGGCTTCGTATTTGGGGCAGATGCTACGAGACGTCAGCCGCTCTGTTTCCCGGCTGAGAAGTGCCTTGCTTTGGTGGTGTTGCTGCAGCTGACTTGCCTGTCAGCTGTGCGCGCTGCTCTTGGCTGAGCCGCTTTGCTTCGAGCGACGGTGAGGTCGCTGGGAGGAGCAGAGGGCTCTTGCCCAGGATCGCTGGGGTGGGGCAAGATTGATGCCCCCCCCCCCCCGCGCGCACGTGCCGGTGTGCTGCCCTCGGCGCCCGTGCCCTGCCCTCGGCGCCCGTGCCCTGTGACACTCCTTGGCAGCGCCGTCTCTCTCCCCCCTCTGCAAGGACTACGACCTCAGCCAGCTCCACAGAGGCCTGGATGCCCGTCCAGAAGTCATCCTCCGGAATGATGTTGTGCCCACCCTTCTGCCAGCCCCGCAGTACCGCCCGCGCCCTGCAAACCCAGATGAAATTGGCAATTTCATCCATGAGGTAAGGTTGCAAGAAGAGAAACATGCAGAAAGGGACAAAAAGGTAACGCAGCTGTCTAATTTGGAGTGTGTGTGGTACATTTTTTTCCTGTATGCTATCTCCAGTATCTGAGGCAGCGAGCCTATGTACACCAGTTGCTGGGGAACATGGGTGGGAGGGTGCTGTTGCACTCGTGTCCAGTTTGTGAGTTTCCTGTGGGCAGCTGGTTGGCCACTGTGGGAACAGAATGCTGGACTGGATGGACCCTGGGTCAGATCCAGTGTGTCTCTTCTTATGTTCTCATGTTCTTATCCTTTGGTCCTAAGAGGCTTCCAGAATTGGGTCCTTTTAGCTCAGTTCAGTTGACGTTGATTGGCAGCAGTGAAAGATGGGTGAGAAATTTGCTCAGTGCATGTTTATTTACTTTTATTTTATTTAAAATATTTCTAGGCCGCCTTTCAGAGCAAGAGCCCTCCAGAGGTGGCTTACAGAATAAAGTTCCAAACAGTCAATAAAGCAAAAATTAATAAAATCAGTTAACGCCAGCAATAAACCATCTAGTCTAGATAGTAATAAAAATCTAAATCACAATTGTAGCAAAACCCCCAAAACAGTCCAATAAAACATAGGAAAATTTCAGTGCGAACTTAACAAATTCACACTTCCAGAACTGAAACACAAACTGGAACGTGGCTTGGCATCGAAATCCGTACATTTCCGAAGTTTGCGATGCAGTTCACAAAACAATGTGCACAAAAATGTTTTCTTTGTTGGTAAATTGTTTGGGGGAATCCTGTATGCTTGAAGAAGTGCACACAAAAATGTATAGGTACACATTTTCTTGTGGGCTTGTTAAAAAATGGAATTTGCAGTCCAGAACTGGGATGGAACAAACAACATTGGGAAAATGAGGGCCTGAGTGAAGTCAAGTGTGGCCGATTGGCCTATCTCCAGCAGTCACCGTCTTGGGTGTCTTGGAAGGGGGCCTTTTCCAGCCCTGCGATTGCAGATGCCTGGAACTTGGAGGTGCCTGGCCTGAATTTGGGAACCTCCTCGACCTGCCCATCAAGCCGCTGTGCTGCCCCGCCCTCCCGCTCCTCCCTCACCCTCCTGCAAGGCACGGAGCTCGCCCAGCCGTAAGAAGCAGCCCTCCCATCTTCCGGTTGTCAGTGTTTGCTTGGGAGAGAAACAGGCCTCTTTCCCAGCCACAGCAGCGCCTTCCCAAGAGGCTTGTGGCCTTCTCCTCCAGGCAGCCTCCCCCCGCCGGGGTTTGTGGTCGAGCACAGCTGGAGGGCCCCGGGTTGGGCCTGGCTGCCTGAAGGCGGGGGTTGTGAGCCTGGCCCTCTGCTCCTGGGCCCGGTGGACGTTGGTTCGCATTGCCTGTGCCAAAGAGGCTCTTCCCCCAATGGAGAGGTGCTGAGCTGTCGGTCTCTTCCTCCCGCAGAACCTGAAGGCGGCTGACACGGACCCCACCGCGCCCCCCTACGACTCCCTGCTGGTGTTTGATTACGAGGGCAGCGGCTCCGAGGCGGGCTCGTTCAGCTCCCTCAACTCCTCTGGCTCCGACCAGGATCAGGATTACGACTACTTGAATGACTGGGGCGGCCGCTTCAAGAAACTGGCCGACATGTATGGTGGGGGAATGGAGGACTGAGGGCCGTGGCTCACTTCCGTCCCTGCTGTGGGCACCTCTGCCAGAGCCCCGTGCCCCTGCTCCTCAACCAGGCCCCCCTCTTCCCTGTGCTGGCTGCTGCCCACTTGCCAAAGTCACTGCATCACCGTGCTGGGCCCCTGGTGGCCCGTGTGGCCATGGGACTTCCCAAGGAGACCACCCCTCTCAAAGCCTTTTGGGGGAGGCCCTGAACCTGCCTCCTGGCACAGCATTTTGCTTCCTCCAGCAATGTGCCTCGGAGGCCTTTGGGCCAGACAAGCCACAGCCTCCCTGTGTTACCTGCTGGAGTGCCTCTAGGTGATGGTGCCATCCCGTGCTGAGGAACCTGGGGGCAGGCAGGGAGGCCCAAATTCCACCCCCAGACTCCAAGGGTCAGAAGACGCCTGATTCTTGCTGCTAGGGCAGGCCCCTGTTCCCTGGTCTCCGTCTGGAGCCTCTGTGTGTGAGGCAAGGATGGCCTCCGAGGGGGCAGGTGTGATGCAGAGGGATAGTGTAGCAGTGTGTGTGCTGTAGTGGGTCAGTTTTCCCCAGATGCCCCCAGTCAGCCCCACAAGTGCCAGCAGCCTTCCCAGAAACTCTCTTTGCTGCCTTTTTTTATAAGTGTATCCTAAGTGCTCCTAGGTCAGTTGGGGTTTTTTGTACTGTGTATAAAATAGACTTGGTGATAAACTAAAAGATGGGACAATCAGGGTGTAAAGTTTTAATAAAGGATTTTCTTTTTTAATGTGAGTGTTCTTCCCTGAGCTTGTCTGGGGTGGGCCCTGGCAGAACGTCATCCGTTGGAGTTCCTTGGGGCCAGGAAGAGGCCAATCACTTGCTCACTCCTGTAGGGACAAGATCCGCCATGTTCAGGGTCCTACTCTCCGCCCTTTGGCTGCTCTTCCCCCTGGGCTTCAGCATCCCCTCCCATTGGCCTAGGCTGGCCTTCTCCAACCTGGTACCCTCCAGATGGGTTGGACTACAGCTCCCATCACTCAGCCATCAGCCATTCCGTCTGGGAATGATAGAAGTTGCAGTCCGATGCAGCTGCCCAGGGTGACCTCGGCATGCTCAATCCTAAGCAAAAACAAGCGGCCAGTATCCCGCTTCCCCGCCATGCTCTCTTCCGCAGTGGCACAGAACACGCCCGATTCTGCTGGTGCCCTTCAGCTTGTGTTCACACCACCCACCCAGTTTGCTTTTCAAAAATCCTGTCTTCACAGCTTGGGATCAGGTGTGCCACTCTGCATGGCTCAGTTCTCCCAGGGCCAGCGTCAGAGGTAGGCATAGTTGGGCAGCGGCCGAGGGCCTGTTGGCAAGAGCCCCGGACTTGCTGCTCCTCTTGCTGCTCGCTCTGGCCCCGACCGTGGTGGGGGTGCGGATGCTGCGGCCACCTTGCTCTGCCTGTCGAGCAGGAAAGTGGGAGCCATGAGGAGAAGGGAGCAGAGCAGCAAGAACAGCTGGCGACTGGTGGTGAGAAGGTCGGCTCACTGAGGGAGGGTCTCATTCAGGGCGCATGGGCCAAGGCCTCCGAAACCTGGAGCCAGTTCTGCCTGCTGCCAAGTTCTGGATGGGAGACCCGTGGTCTGAGCCTGCCCTGTAGCATGTTACACTCCATGCAGCAGCAAGCACACGCTGTCTGGCGTGGCTCCTGCCTCTTGCCTGTGGCCCTCCTCCCCCTCTAGCGAGGCAGCTGTGTCCCCCCACCCATGCCTCCCACCTCCCTGCAAACTTTCCCATCCATCAGCACTGCAGCTCATGGGATGAGGCTCCCCAAAGCAGACTGTGGCCAAGGCCACTTCTCCACGACAACTGAGCCAGCAGAGATGGGGGGGGCGCCGCCGCACTCCCCCTCTCATCTTTCCCCAGGAGTGAGCAGCCCTACAGAAAGCTTTCCCCGGCTGCCTCCGCAGCAAGGGCCACGAGTGCTTGGCTGGCGCTGAGGCCGGCTGAGCTGGGCCCTTTGGAATGCGCCAGGAGTGGTGCCTGCTAGGATCGGAATAAATACATTTCCATAAGGGCCCGGCCCTGTTGTCGTTGGCCCCACCTGCCACTGGAATGCAGGCCCTGGAAGCTTCTCCAAAATGGAATTCAGCCCTCTGGCTGAAAGAGGTTCCCCACTCCCTGTTCTGGAGTCGGCGGTCATCCTCGCCTCGCCCCTCAAACTCTAGGAGCGTCGGAAGCTGCCTTGCACCGAGTCCGACCCCTCGTCCGCCTAGCCCAGTGTTGTCGGCGCTGGCTGGCGGCAGAGGCTCTCCCTCCCAGGGCTCCAGGCAGGATTCCTTCCCAGCCCTCCCCGAGATGCTGCCGGATCGGGCCAGACGGCCCCTCCCTCCACCCGGCCCTCTCCAGCTGGTTTTCCCACCGACCCTCCCTCCCCTGTCCTGCTGGGATTTTGCTGTGCTGCGGCCTTGTTGATCTCTTCCCAGACCAGCTCACGGCTTCAATTAGATAAGGGTTCAAAAATGCAGCAAACGAGGGTGGCGAATTGCAGCCGCCATGTGGATGATGAAGCAAGAGCCCCTCCCGCGCTTCTGCAGGGCCCCGAAATGAGGGGCCTGCCTACTCCCTAATGCAGCCTTCCCCAACCTGGTGCCCTCCAGATGTTTTGGAATCCAACTCCCATCCGCCCCAGCCAGCCTGGCCAAGGCTGAGGGAAGTTGTTGTTCGACAACATCTGAAGGAGCACAGGTTCCCCAGTCGTCTTGTAGATCAGGGTGGGCAATTTCTGGGAGCTGGGAGGTACATTATTATCTGAAGGATTGCCTCCTCCCATGTGTGCCTGCCCGGACCCTAAGATCATCTTCAGCGGTCCTTCTGTGGGAGCCCCTGCCAAAGGCAGGTGGCTACCAAGAAGAGGGCTTTTTCTGTTGTGGAATGGGCTTTCCAGAGAGCCCATTCACCTGGCATCTATGTTGTGTTCTTTCTGGTACCAAGTGAAGACCTTTTCATTTTCCCAGGCATTTTAGTCTTTTGGCACTGTTGTTTTAACTCTGTTATTTTATTTTACATCTCTGCATTCCTGTGAGGTTTTAGTTTGGTTTGTCCTTTCACACTGTTTTAGGTTTTTACATTTTATGTATTTTGTGGTTTTAATTGTTGTGAACTGCCCAGAGAGCTGCGGCTATTGGGCAGTATAGAAATGTAATTAATTAATCGCCCCCCCCAAACCCACCTGGGGCTGCCCCCTTCCCCCCCCCAGTGCTGAATTTGCTGCGGAAATTACCACTGATGGGGCAAATTTGGCAGCAGGGGAGGGGGACTGGGACTGTGAAAGTGTGCGGGGGGGCACACGTTCAGCCCACATATTGCACACCCCTGTTGTGGATGGATGCAAGGTGTGCACAGCTGTTAGTGGCCCTCAGCAAATTCAACATGCAGGGATATCGCTCTTTTTAACAGTGCTCTCAAGTGGTGAGTGCCAACAGAACTGTAGCCAAATGGGGGCCTCTGAGAAACACAAGAGGGAGGTACTGGCATGCTCAGGGGAGCCGAGTCCTAAGAAGTATAAACATGTTTTTTAAAAAAAACCCTACAGAGGCAACAAAAACCAAAACACAGCTTGGTGAGGACAAGCATGCTTTGTAGCCCAATAACAAGCGTTCCCTGGGCAAATTACAAAGAATGAAATACAAAATAAATTGTTTAAAAAGAATAAAATGCAATACAAAATGAAAGACAGCACAGGGATAAATATATGAACATCCATATGAAGCTTTTTTAAAAACCACCACGCTCTACAATGCTTGGGAGAAAAGAAAGGTCTTCTTGTAGGCCCCTTTTTCTATGAAAAGTTATCCATGTAGGCACGTGGGGAGGGCATTCCATAAATGAGGCGCCACCACTGAGAAGGCCCTCTCTCTCATAGCCACCAGCCCAGCTTCCCTCAGTGGGAGCACCCAGAGGATGGCCTCTGAAGATGACCTAAGTGTCTCAGCAGGTGCCCACAAGAGGAGGTGTTCCTTAGGGTGTCAAAGGTCAACACCAACCCGTTGAGCTCATTGGGCCCGCCTATGGATTGAGGCTGCAGGCTGGCACCCCGGCAGGGTTCCTGGGCACAGACCTGCCTCCTGGTCTCCCGCAAGCAGCTGCGGCTGTGCGAGATGCAAGGGGTGTCACAGCCTGCGCTGCAACATGCAAGCAATGCTGGAGCACCTCTCCCCAGTTGCCTGCTGCCCCCACCCCATCCAGCCACCCATCGCCACTTGAGTCGTTTGTGCGGTTGGGCTGCCTGTGAGTTTTGGAACTCTCCCTGTGCTGCCTGAATCAACGCCCTGGGCCTGAGTGGAGTCTGGGGTCCGGCGGCTCTTAGGCACACAAAATATGTGTGGCGGGGTGCGGGAGGATGTAAAGTTGGGGGTAACAATGGACGAAGGCTCATGCAGCGCAATGGAGAGAACAGCTCTGATAGCGCCCAGTAAAAGTCTTCAGACACATGTAGGAAGGAAGCCAGACTATGAAGCACATGGTCTTCGATGTCTGTATACTAATGCCCAGAGTACGGGAAACAAACAGAACGAACTTGAGCTCTTAATACAGGAAATTATGACTTGATAGGTATAACTGAGACTTGGTGGGATGACTCTCATGACTGGAATTCAGCAACTGAAGGATATAACTTGTTCAGAAAGAACAGGAGGAACAGAAAGGGAGGTGGGGTTGCACAGCATGAGAAAAATACTTATCTCTGCACAGAAATACAGGAGGAGGAGCTTGGTAGCCCCATCGAGAGCATCTGGATCAAAATAAATGGAGCAAAGAATTAAAGGAACCTGGTGATCGGAGTCTACTACCGGCCACCCAATCAAGGAGAAGATGAGGATGAAACTTTTGAAAAGCAAATTGCCAATGTTTCAAGGAAGCATGATGTAGTAGTAATGGGGGACTTCAATCTCCCCAATATTTGTTGGGAGACAAATTCTGCAAAACATGGCCCCTCTAGGAAATTCCTGACTTGTGTGGCGGATAACTTCTTCCTACAGAAAGTAGAGGAAGGAACTAGAGGATCGGCTATCCTTGACTTGATCCTAACAAACAGAGATGACTTAGTGGATAAAGTAGCAGTTACAGGAACTCTGGGGGAAAGCGACCATGTTGTACTTGAGTTCTTGGTTCTAAGGGAAGCAAAAACCGAGTGTAGTCAAACGCGTACCCTGGATTGTAGGAAAGCCGATTTTAATAAACTCAGAACAATGATCAGTAAGGTCCCATGGCAAGCGACGCTAACGAGAAAAGGAGTCCAAGATGGGTGGGAGCTTTTAAAAAAGGAAATTCTCAAGGCACAATCACAAACCATTCCAACAAGAAGAAAAGGTGGAAGACAACAGAAGAAGCCAATGTGGCTTCACAAAAAGCTTAGAGATGACCTGAAAACAAAAAAGGACACATATAGGAAGTTGAAAGAAGGCCAAGCAACAAAGGAAGAGTACAGGCAGGTAACACAGAATTGCAGGGATGGCATCAGGAAGGCTAAAGCTGAGAACGAGCTGAGGTTAGCGAGGGATGCTAAAAGCAACAAAAAGGCTTTCTTCAGCTATGTGCAGAGTAAAAGACAGAGGAAATAATGGTTGTTCAGCTATTCAATAAGGATGGCAAAACGATAACAGATGACAAAGAAAAGGCAGAGGTGCTCAATTCCTACTTTGGCTCAGTCTTCTCCCAAAAGAGGGTCTATGACCCCCCTGGCAAAGGCGAAGTCCAGGCTGAAGGGGCAGGATTGCAGCTTGAGATCGATAGGCATATGGTCAAGGAACACCTAATTCCTTTGAATGAGTTCAAATCTCCAGGGCCAGATGAACTGCACCCGAGAGTAATAAAGGAACTGGCAGAAGAACTCTCAGAACCGCTGTCTATTCTCTTTGAGAAATCACGGAGGACGGGTGAAGTGCCAGATGACTGGAGGAGGGCTAATGTTGTCCCTATCTTCAAAAAGGGTAAAAAGGAGGAACCTGGGAACTACAGACCAGTCCGTCTGACATCAATCCCTGGGAAAATTCTGGAGCAGATGATAAAGCAATCCATCTGGAAGCACCTTGAAAACAATGCAGTGATGACTTGAAGCCAACATGGATTTGTCAAGAACAAATCCTGCCAGACGAATCTGATCTCATTTTTTGATCAGGTAACCTCCTTTGTGGACTGTGGGAATGCTGTGGACAGAATATACCTTGACTTCAGCAAAGCTTTCGACAAAGTGCCCCATGATATCCTGATGAGCAAACTAGCTCAAAGTGGGCTAGACGAAACAATGATCTGGTGGATCCACAGTTGGCTACAGGATTGGACTCCAAGAGTGCTTATCAATGGGACCTTCTCAAACTGGGGAGAGGTAACGAGTGGGGTACCGCAGGGCTCAGTCCTGGGCCCAGTGCTCTTCAACATTGTTATTAATGACTTGGAGGAGGAGGTGCAGGGAATGCTGATACAATTTGCAGATGACACAAAATTGGGCGGGATAGCTAATACTTTGGAAGACAGAAACAAAATTCAAAGTGATCTGGATAGACTGGAGCGCTGGGCAGAAAACAACAGAATGACCTTTAATAGGGATAAATGCCAAGTTCTGCGCCTAGGAAAAAGAATCCAAATGCACAGTTACAAGATGGGGGATAGGTGGCTCAACAACACGACAAGCGAGAAGGATCTTGGAATTGTTGTCGATCACAAGCTGAATATGAACCAACAATGTGATGTGGCTGCAAAAAAGGCAAACGCCATTTTGGGCTGCATTAATAGAAGCATAGCTTCCAAATCCCGGGAAGTACTAGTTCCCCTCTACTCAGCACTGGTTAGGCCTCATCTGGAGTATTATGTCCAGTTCTGGGCACCACACTTTAAGAAGGATGCAGACAAACTCGAGAGGTTTCAATTGAGGACAACGAAGCTGATCAGGGGACCGGAAACAAAGCCCTATGAGGAGAGACAGAAAGAACTGGCCATGATTAGCCTTGAGAAGAGAAGACTGAGGGGATATATGATAGTGCTCTTTAAGTATTTGAAAGGTTGTCAGAGAGAAGATGGCCAGGATCTCTTCTTGATCATCCCAGAGTGCAGGACACGGAACCATGGGCTCAAGTGAAGGAAGCCAGATTCCGGCTGAACATCAGGAAAAACTTCCTGACTGTAAGAGCAATACGACAATGGAACCAGTTACCTAGGGAGGCAGTGGGCTCTCCCACACTGGAGGCGTTCAAGACGAGGCTGGACAGCCATCTGTCAGGGATGCTCTGACTTGGATTCCTGCATTGAGCAGGGGGTTGGACTCGATGGCCTTGTAGGCCCCTTCCAACCCTACTATTCTATGATTCTATGAAGCAGGGGCTGTGTGGGGATGTTTGAATTTTAAGCCCCCACCTGCCTCTTGGGTGGAGGCCAGGAAATATTTAGAACCGTGTAACCCCAAAGCAAATATAACCCCATGTAACCTTAAAACAAATATTGAAATAAGCACACATTTTAAGAAGGAAGGTGCAGAAATGAGCCACCCTGATCATCGTCCCTCGGCACAAGTTCCTTCCCCAACAAAGAGGTCTTCTGCTGGTTGCAGATTACCCAACCTCTGGCTTCCTCTGGGCAGTAGGGAGCTCCAAAGACACCAGGAACGCCTCTGGGCACAGCATTGGCCGGGGCAGATGTGACACCCAGAAGGCACCACCAGAGGACACCCTCCCTTCCACTGGAGAGAGAGGCCAGTCCTTGCAGGGCCAAAGTCTTTGCAACCTTACTCAGGCAGAGAAACTAAAACAAACACTTACCCCAAGGGCATGTTTATCAGGACAATCATAGAAACAGCCTCACTCAGGCCGGTCTCCAATTTATTGCCTCTATAGTTTAACAGATTACGGCTGCAATCCTATACTTGCTTGCTTGGGAGTAAGCCCCACTGAACTCAGTGGGCCTACTTTTGAATGGATATGGAGAGGATTGCACTGTGAGATATTCAGAATCTTAACTACATCAGTGTGGTGTAGTGGCTAGAGTGCTGGACTGGGAGCTGGGAGATCTGGGTTCTAGTCCCCACTCGGCCATGGAAGCTCACTGGGTGACTTTGGGCCAGTCACAGACTCTCAGCCCAACCTACCTCACAGGGTTGTTGTTGTGAGGATAAAATGGAGGAAGGAGGAGGATCATGTACGCTGCCTTGAGTTCCTTGGAGGAAAAAAGGCGGGATATAAATGCAATAAATAAATAAATAAAATAAATAAGCTTAGACAGCAAATTGTGCCCCCTTAAGCACAACTATGACTCAGTTTTTAAAAATGATACATCAACATTGGGCAGGAGGGATGGCTGACACTATACACTATCAAAACATGGATCCAACAGCTTCCTTTTAGGGTTTTGATATAAGCAGTAATGGAGGACATATTGAGGTGGGTCTTCAGCCACTTCTGTACCAAGTCCTTGCAGAAAAGGAGACGCCATTAAACATCTCAACTTCACCCATCAGCTGAAAGTGGAGTGAAAGAAGTGGTTGCTCTAAGCCAGCCTTCTACAACCCGGTGCCCTCCAGATGTGCTGGACTGCAGTTCCCATCATTTCCAGCCAGCATGGCCATTGGGGGTTGCTGCCCAACACAGCTGGAGGACACCAGGTTGGGGGAGGCTAGCTTAAAGCAAAGGGAATTCAGTTCATTCCAATGTATGATTTGCTTGCTTTGGGTACCGCTGACCATAAAGCTGAAGAACCAATATGGGAAAGGAGGCTGCTTCCAAAATAAGTAAGGTCATCACAACTGCTGAGGGCTTTATTTTCCTGCCTGTGCCCTGAAATCATCATCAGAGGCCTTTTTCCAAGTACCCCCACATACTGAGACTCATAAGTGGGCCTTTTCAGTGGTGGCCCCAAATTGTGGAATGCCCACTCTAGGGAGATCTGCCTGGCACCTACTTTTGTTGACTTTTCAGCACTAGTCAAAGACCTTTTTCTTCTCCCTGGCCTTTTAGAAAGCCGTTTAAAAGAATTTTTAATTGCTGCTGGTTTTATTTTTAATGATATATTTAATGCTGAATTTTAAAAGTAGTCTTGCTCCATGTTTTAGCTGCTTGAATATTTACCCAAGTGAGTGTTGCAGCTTTTAAAGCTTTAAAAAATGTGCGACTGTTTTTATCATTGTTTGATTATTCCTGCTTTTATTATGTACCTTGCTCCGAGAGCTTCAGGGCGCCTCATACATTTAACAACAACAGCAGGTGAAGAGCAGCGCAGGCCTCCCAAGCGTTGGCTCATCGGCCGCAAGAGTGGCTCCGTGGTCTTTCATCGCAGTTGCATTTTGCACTTGGGGGAATGTACGTGAAGCTGTTATCCTCCCTGACATCATCCAGCCCTTATCGTATGTAACTCACTGTCACAACAGCCCCAAGGATCACTGATAGTCCCATTTTACAGACAGGACTGAGGCTCCCCCAAGCTATTTATTTATTTATTTATTTATTTCATTTCATTTCTATACCGCCCAATAGCCGAAGCTCTCTGGGCAGTTCACAAAAACTAAAACCAAACAACACACAATAAAACAATTTAAAATATATAGAACATTAAAACCACAATATAACAATACAACCACAATAAAACCTAGCAGCAGTACAGGAGTTTAAAATACAGATTTAAAACAGCAAAGATAAAAATTTAGAAAGCTAAAATGCCTGGGAAAATAAAAAGGTCTTCACCTGGCGCCGAAAGGAGTACAATGTAGGCGCCAGGCGAACCTCACTAGGGAGCTCATTCCAGAGCTGGGGTGCCACAACAGAAAAAGCCCTCCTCCTAGTAGCCACCCGCCTCACTTCCTTTGGCAGGGGCTCACGGAGAAGGGCCCTTGATGTCATTAAACAGGGATGTTTAATCCCCTCGATGTCATTAAACAGGGATGTGAAAGTCTTCGCTTGCCTCCCCCCCCCCCCGAGCTTTCATGCTTTACTGGTTCATTTATTGCAGCACTACAAGACTGAAATGGAGCTTGCTTTTGCCGCCCTGATGCTAACTGCATTTACTTGGGAATGAGCACCATTTTGTCACAGGCAAGGAAGTACTGTTTTAAAGTAGACCTCGGAGGAGCATCTGCCACCACGTGCGGGGGCCCCTGGCTGCCCCTGGCCTATGAAATGCTTTTTAAAATGAGGAAGGGCGCCACAGCAAGGCGGTGCCAGCTCTGGGGGCCCAACCCGCCGTGTTGGCCAGGGCCTGTTTGGGTTGCTCCCATCATGTGCCACTCTCTGGGTGGATACGGGGGGGGGAGCAGTGGCTGGGCTGAAGACCCCTGGACTTTGACCCCAAAGTCCAGCCTAGCCGCACCACCGTGATTGCCGGCAGCACTCAAGGATGCAGCCCTAAGCACCCTTACTAGCATGTAATCAGCTTCTGACAGGATGGATGCCTAACTCTGTATGCGGGTTTTTTAAGGACCTAACAGCCCCCTTTTAGGGTTTTCGTGCAAGCAGTACTGCAGGAGATGATGCGACGGCCTTCCTCGGCCATGTCTGCACCAGTCCTTGCAGAAAAGGAGATGCAAATAAGCTCCTCAGCGTCAGCCATCTGCTGGAGGCAGGGGAGGACAGGCTTCATGGCCCCTGCATGGCAGGCGACGGGTGCTGGGTTCTGCGGCCGTTTCGCCCGATGCCCGGCTCAGCCAGCCTGGCAGGTTTCGCGCCGTCTGATCAGACGCCCCCGCGCCCCGATATGGGGGCTGGGCGGGGAAGGAGACGGGCCCGCCGTTCGGCGCATTCCTCTCCCGCCTTCCTTATACCTCTCCGCCGCCCCACAGCCGGAGCTCTCCGGGCGGGCCGCAGATGAGCTCCGGGGCGCTCCCGGCTCGAGCGTCGCGCGCTCAGCGGCGCCGGCTCCGGAGATGGGCGCTGGGGCTGGAGCCCGCGCCCAGAGGCAGCCCGGCGTCCTGCTCCCCCGCCGCAGGCTCCCGCGAAGCCCCCGGGCGGAACCCCGGCCCGCCCCCCAGCCGCGCGACGGCCCGCCCCGCTGGGCGGAAAGCGGCCCGCTCGGGGGCTGGGGTGGCCCGCGAGCGGGGGGCCGAGCCGCTCGCGGGCTGCCCCGGCCGAGGGCGCGGAGCTGCTGCCGGGGCCGCCGGAGAAGCCGGGCCGCCTCGCTCGGATCAGCGCAGCGGCTCGACGGGCCCCGGCGGCGGAAGCACAGGCTGCCTGCCTGCCCACGGCGCGGGTGCGCTGGCGGGGCAGCGAGGTCCGCCAAGTCGTTCCAGGGCCGTCGGGAGCAGCAGCTCTTGCTCGGCTCGCCCGCACGCCCCGAGGGGGCCCTTCCTCGGCGACGCGGAGACGCGCCTCCACCCTCGCTGCGGCTGGACGAAGCAGAAGAAGGCGGCACGGTGCGGAGGGGGCTGTACCGATTCAGTCACCACATTTGCCTGCACCCCCAGGTTAAAAAGCAAAGCTCCTGCAAGCAGAAAGCTAGCTCTTCGGGGAGCAGGGCTCTCGCTGCGCTGCTGCTTCTCGTCTGCAAGGAGTTTCCGCACAAGAGGTATTCCGGCACGTGACCCCGCTGCCCCAGGTCTCGAGCGCCTCCCACCGCTGCACCTGCGGATCCTGCCGGGAGCCTGGCCTGGCTGTGGGCAGTAAGGCGCGGGGGGGGGGGGGGATGGCGCGGCGCGGCGCGGCACGGCCCCGCCTCCTCCCTCACCTGGGGGCGGGGCTTCCCGGGGGCGGAGCCTCTCACCTGCTGGAGCCGACGAGCGCTGGCCCGGGATGGCAAAGCGTCCCGGACACTCGCCGCCTGTGCTCGCCTCGCGCTCTGATGGGGACGCAACCCGGACGCCCGTCGGGGCTCCGCTTTCTTCTGCTGCTCCTTCTCCAGGTGAGGGGGACGGGCGGGGCTCGCGCGCCTTCCCTCGCGCGGGAGAGGGGAGACACACTCTACATGCTCAGAGGCACGCTTGTGCGGCACTGCAGAGATCGTAAGTCCTGGCCCGGGACCTTCTCTTACTCCCTGGCAGGATCCTCCGGGCCGCCCCCTCCTTCTTCTCCGGGGGCTTTTTCGAGATCCAAAAAGAGGCACCTGCCTCTCCTCCCCCTCCCACTTCCCTCCTCGGTTCTTCCCTCCTCCTCCCTTGGCCTCCGGCAAGCCCCTTCAAATCAGCCCCCCCCGGCTTGTTTTGGGCTCAGCCCCTGTCCCCATAGCCGGCTGTGGAATGGGTGTGCCATGCCGGACACCTGCACCAGGCCTCCAGCACCCCCACTGCCCCCTCGCCTCCCCAGTTCACCAACGAGGAGGCGCTCCCCCCGCCCCCGCCCCATATTGGCCAGTGCAACCACACACCAGAGAGTCCACCTGTTGTGGGCCCCACACGTCACCCCGAAGTAGGCTGCTGAGAGGCAGAGCTGCCCCAAGACGCTGCGCTGTTCTGGCTCTGTGGGTGGGTGGCTTCGCCTGCAAACATTTCCCTGCCCCAACAAGAGACCGTGGTGGGGGGAGTGGGCTGCTTGAGCAGTCTCGGCAGCCCTGGTTTTGAGGAATGGGGTGATGATCCACAAAGTGTGTTCCTTTGCAAAACCACTAATCCTGCTTGAGAGGAAGACTTTGGGGACTCCCCCATTTCCTCCAAGGAGTGGCTCTTTATTCATACTTGTCTTTCCTGCCTGCCAGGCTGGAAAGTGGCTTTGCGAGGAGACGGCAGCCCAGTGCCAACCAGGCTTCAGTTTGGAGACTTACACTTTCATCGTGCCCAGGCCAGACTTGGAAAGGTCCAGAGTGTTGGGCAAAGGTAAGAAGAGGCGTTCTGCGACATCCTCCGTCTTCCTCAGACTTCCTCAGTTGGCTGGGATGTCCTGGGTTCACTTGCCTGTAATGACAAAATAGCCTTGTGGCCTTTGCTGATTTCCACTGGTCTCCTTCCTAAAACCCAATAACCTATTTCTGGGGCTGGATTAATCATTCTGCCAAGCATGCTGGAGGGCAGAGCACAAGCCCCCTGCTATGATGTCACTGTCTGGGAGTTTCCCTGTGAGCAACGTATGTCCTGCTTCCTAAATATTATTGCAGCTTCTTCTGCTGGTGAAAAATATTTCTTCTTGTGAGAAGACTTTTTCTAAAAAGCAGGGTATAGATCCATAAAATGCAATAGATACAAATACTAACATAAATGACATGCGCTGGAGAAGAGAGTGATGGGCTCAGGAGTGCTTTAAAATTCCTGCTTGTAGATCCAAGTGACTCCTCACTGGGTGATCTATCTCCTCTTCTGTAAAATGGGTATAACAACAACCCGCCTCTCTGGGTGGTAAACAAGGTGTCCTGCAAAGCATTAAAAGTGCACGTTTTTGAAGCATGAATAGCAGTCATTCCTGCTGTTTGCGTGTGCCTCCAGCCCATTCAGGCACAGATGACGTTTAGAGAAGGACGCTTGGAGGTGGTGTGGCTCCATTTGCATCCTGTACGTCTCAGACTATAAAAATGGGTGTGCTTTGGCTAGCCTGATAAACTGAGGAACAGTCTGAAATGGGTTTTGACTCTGAACGAATGTTCAGATGCTAGCACACTGTGCCACCCAAGAAGCCATGAAACTCTCTTATATGGGATAAATTAGAGTGGCCAGGGCTTTACACTGTTATCTGCAACATAATTATTTGTCTTCTGTTGGAGACAGGAGACTGGGCTGGAGGAAGTCAGTCATAACTTCATCTGTCTTCTGGAGGCAAACTTATTATTATTTATACTTGATCGCCTCATAAATATCCTCTCTAGCTGACATTGTAATAAGTTTAAAGCAAGATTAGAACATAACATACAATTGTCAGTGAAATAATTTCTAGAGATGAACAGAAGTAGGAATTTTGAGGAGTGTTTCTCTTTGGCATCTCCTGCGAGAGCCATGAAAGCGTTAACAAAAAGTTCAGGTGGCTCCCACTTTGCCCTTTCCCCCTCTGGCAGTGCAAGGTGGAGCTGAGCTGGGCTGGGCTGGGAGAGTGCCGCTGAGCTGACTTGTCCCTGCTCGCAGCGCTTCTGGCCTGGGCGTGTTTGTTCACCTGAACTTTGACAATCCCTTTTGCCGGTTGCCTGGCAGCCCAGTCGGGGCGTCCTGCTTTGCTTCTTATCGCAGTTTCGTTAGTGTGACCAAGCGGGCTGCCGGTCCTGCTGTGTCAATAAGCTTCTGTGAATCATTTACCTCATTTCACACGGGATCGGTTTGGAAAATCATTTTCAGTTCTGTTATGAGAAGGATTGGCCCTTGACGATTGACCTTGTCCTATGTCCATGAAACAGTCCTGAATTCACATTTACTTTTGAATCTGCTGTCTTGGTCTCTTTTTCTCTATGTGAACAGGCAGTAAGTGGTGCAGCTAGGTAATTTTAGACCCTGGACTTAATGATGGGGGGGAGGGCTTTAGATGGCCATGGGTATTATTTCAGTTGTGAAGCACACAACTGAATTTTCTCTCCTCCCCCGCAAATGCCATTCAATGCCATGGTTTACAACTGCTTCTACATTCCTGATACATTAGAGCAAAAAAACCTTCTTGAAACCCTGTTTGCCATCCCTGATTGAAAAAAGAAAGAAATACTCTGAGCATGCACAGTTTTGTGTTTTAAACTCACTTCAATCCATCATCAAGACTATAGGAATAAATGGAGTTCACTTTTGCTGTCCTGATGGTAAACACACTTTTTGGAAATAAACATCATTTTATTGTAGAAAAGGATACTACATTTTAAAGGTAAAAAGAATGAACTGGGCATCTGTAACCCTGTGCATGGCATTCTGGGTTAGCTGCCACCTGACAAAAAAAAGTATTTTTAAAAATGAGAGAGGCTTCTGCGGTGACCAGCATCAGACCTGGTGGGTCCTGGCATGTCCATGGTGGTGGCATCACTGTTCTCTGGGTGGTCATTTGCGTACCTGGACTTTGGCCCCAGGGTCCAACTCTTGCTGTACAACTATGAACGTGCCCAGGTACAAAACAAGTGCAGACCTCTAAAACATTTTTATTTATCGTCACACTTAGGCAGCTTCCACATTCAGTTTACATCAAAAAGAAAACAGCCAAACTTTTAACTACGCAATCTTGTTAGTAATGTCAACGCTCTAGAAAACAACAGCAGATACGTCATTCTAAACCTCATCCACCCTGATTTCATATTAGATCCCCCCCCCCGCCCCAACACCCTTAGAGTGGTTTATCCCGCAGCAATAATTTGAATGGATGCAACAATGGAACAAACTGTATGCATGTGTTGTGCCATTGCAAGTTTGTGGCTCATTTCTAAAACAGGTCCCAGATCATATTAGGATTATTCTGTTAACAGACTATGAGTTAGCATTCTAATATGCATGTTTATACAGAGAAAAGGCGTACAACTCAAGGCTGGCTGGAGAATGCTGGGAGCTGTAGGCCTTTTCTCTGTATAAACATACATAGGATTGCGCTCTAAGGAACTGATTTTAGGGGAGCTTCCTCTATCCTAGGTTTTCTGACTATCTGCCAGAAAACTTTTGATGTGTGTGCTTCATTGGTTGCAAAGAGATTGGTTGTATTTGGCAGCATAAGATCAGGACCATTTTAATCAGGTCCTGGATTTTTCTTATTGTTGATTGTTTAAAATAAACAATAAAATTGTTTTACATATATGTGGGTCTCTCTGTGTGCTGTCTGTTTATATGTTTGTATGTAAATGGTTTTTATAATGTATTTGTAAGGTTTTAATCTTTGTAAACTGCCCAGAGAGCTTTGGCTATTGGGTAGTATAGAAATGTAATAATAGAATCACAGAATAGTAGGGTTAGAAGGGGCCTGTAAGACCATCGAGTCCAACCCCCTGCTCAATGCAGGAATCCAAGTCAGAGCATCCCTGACAGATGGCTGTCCAGCTTCATCTTCATCTGTCCAGCTTCATTACTTTTTTGCAGTAATAAGTTAAGTTAAATGGAATTAGAGACATGGAAGGATAAATATTCTAGAAGGTTGCGCAAGTTGCTGACTTGAACTCGCATATACGCGCACACACAAAATCAATATTTATAAGGAAAGAGGAAATAAGACATTAGAAATAAATATTATTTGCACTTATGGATTATGTTATAAGCTAGGAATGAATTAGATGCTTGTGTCTTAAGGTTTACATGTTATGTTTTCATATATTAGGATGTGTATTGGTATTATTATTATTAATTATTATTATTATTGTTAAGCACTCAAATTCCTAATGTTTGCCCATCTTAAAATTCAAAAATGATATTTCCCATGTCCAAAATATGAAAATACTAGGTATCTTTGGATGCAAACTTCTGACAAGTGTTGAAATCAGACACTTACAGAATCATTCTGAAAACCAACAACCATATTGTGGGCCTAATCCTGGGTAGGTGATGACTTTGTGCCTGGCCTGGTAAAAAGAGAGATGCCTCTAAACCACTGTCAGTATAAAAGAGAAAGGAGTGCATTTAATGATGATTAACTACTTTAAAGGGATGTATGTAATCCTCTAGACAAGCTAAGCTTGACTGAGGTGTTTGGAGAGGACGCGATACACACCCAACATGGTAGATCCTAACTTGCACACCTGTTTCCTAATGTAGACAAGGTGGGCGGGACAGATAGGCCTGTTTTCATTCTTGCTGCTAAACAGCTGAAGGTGGCTTGGGGAGTGGGGGAGGATGTAACATTTTTTATACATACACATATTGCCCTTCATCAAAATGAAACTATGAAATGTAGGCTCTCACACACCTGTTTCCTAATGCAGAGACAATGGAAGGGACAGATAATCCTGTCTTTGTTCTGCACAATGTAGAGGCCTGCATTGATGTATGTTTGATATATGTTTGTACTTTTTCAGCAAGGGCTACTTTCCTTGGGGGCGGGGGGGACACAAGCTGTCATTTACATTATACCCTCTATTTGTTTTCCAGTATTGTGCTGTTCCTATTCTGGCTGCTGCCAATAACAGAGCCTTATTTAGCTGTTGCTCCAGTGTGGCATCTAAAATGGAATGAAAGGCAATAACGGGGTATCACATGCTGAGTTGTTTGCGATATATCGCTGAAAATATCTGCCCCAAACACTTGTACCTGCCCACAGGTCCATGGCATGTGAAACAACGTGCCTCTGGTCCATCAGTGAAGGGGGAGATTTTTGATGGGATGGCTTCATTTGACTGGTGTCAGGTATCACCTGTGTATTAGCTTTAATTCAGGGGTGCAGAACCTCCTGCCAGGGGTTCAAATCCACCTCTCTTGGAGCCCCAGTCAAGTCCTCTGGGGTTCCCTAGATGGTCACACCCTCTTTCCACCACCCAGCGCTTTCCCCCCAACCACGGATCAGTAGGTGTTTTCCGAGTGTTTGTGCAGTTCCCTCCACCCCATTCTAAAGGCTGAAATGCCTCTTCTCAGGCTTCGTTTCTGGCAGTAAGAGCTGTAAGATCAAATATGCTGCTCTTTGTGGTGTTTTGGCTCTAACCCTTTTGCCTTTGGGTGAAAGAGGTTCAGCACCCTGTTTGAAATGCATTTCTCTAATTGCTACTGAATTAGACTTAAAAGGCTTCCCCCCCCACCCCCAAACTGCATTCCACCATGTTTCTGTAATTTGTTGGCCAATATCCATTTTTCAAGCAGTTTTAAGCATCCTGTCATTCCTCTAGGATGCATCCAGGACAGCTTTTAAAAAGTCATCACATGAGTGCATCACATTTGCAGCCCAAAGGGTGTGGCTGTGTGACAAAGCTGACAAAAACTGGGGTTTGCTCAGCTGTACAAGTCGTTGTTTGGGATTGCAATATTCTTAACAGCAGCGATGGATTATTGTAGAACAGTAGCCACTTAAAAAAAACAAACACTGAAATTAGAGTTCACCAACTGAATAAGGCTGCGAAGAAGAAACGAAACACAGAGTTGGAAATGGGGAACATGTTATGAGAGACTTCTGCTCAAATGAATCAGCGCAGGGGCAGGGAAATCTCTGATGACAGGATGATCAGGGTCACCCCTGGTGTGGAGCGGGGGTGGGCAAAAGTAGATCTCCAGATGTTCTGGGCCAGCATACCTGGCCATTAGCAGGGACTTCTGGGAGCTGAAGTCCAAAACGTCTAGAGAACTACCTTCTGCCCACCCTGATGTAGAGGTTACATCAGGGTTCAAATCCCTAGTGAGCCGTGCTTGTGTGGTAACCTCAGACCTGTTACACATGCTCAGCTGATGGTTGTGATTACAAATCTTTAGCGGAAAGGTGGGATACAAAGAGTATTGGCTAAGTCAATCAGGAGTGCAGCTGATGGTAGGTGGAGCAAGAACCAGCCCCCCCCCCCAGTTCCTACTCATGCTGACTCAGTCCCTGTGTGTGTGAATGTATGTATGTATATAAATTCATCATCATCATCACCTATGTATGTATGTATGTATACATGCAATACTTCCTGGTTGCTTTTGTATTGCAAAATTGGAGGAAAGCTGAGTCAAGTTGCTGTGCATGCCTGAAAAGCAGTGGGGCCTCCCGCAGTTGAGTTGCTCACAAATGCATCTCAGGCTATCTCTGCGACCTCTTTTTGAGGTTGTTGGTGTGAGTCAATGCTGCTTGTTTCCTGCTGTTTCGGCAATGTGTGTGAGAAGTGGTGTAGCGTAGTGACCAGGCGACTGAGGAATGAATCAGTAGGACCCTGATTTTAATCTTGCCTTTGCCATTAACTCACTAGGGGAGCTTAGGTAAGCCACTTCCTCTTGGCCTCAGTTGCCCCATCTGCAATGGGGGGGGGATAATAATATTGACCTACCTTACCCAGTTTTAAGGATTTCGACTAGATAATAACTGTAAAGTACTTTAAACGCTGGCTTGTCTATAAAGTCTGGACCTCCAGTTGCCGAGTAATTGGTTTAGATATTTGACATGAGATGCTGCAGTGCAGATGTGAAACCGATGGTGTCTTTTGGGGAGGGTTAGATTTGCCACCATGTTGAACAGCATCTCTGGCTAGAAAAGGTGCAGTGCAGGAAGGCATCTTGCACTCCTGTTGGACTCAAGGGAGCTCCACGGCCGGGAAATGTGTCCTCCTCGGGTGGTGACCTGATTTTCTTGTTGTGGCTGGTGCCTTCCTGCTCCTCACCATTCGCTTGGCCTACTCTGCATTCCCCCCATTAAGAGGCTGCACTGTGTCTGCACACACTGCAATGGCCATGTTGACCGGGAATGATGGGACTTGCAATCCAACACATTTGGAGGGCACCAGGTTGGGCAGGGTTGACTCAGATTAATGCTGAATGTACGTTCTTGAGTGGCAGGTCAAGGGTGAGTCTTATTTGGGCCTTGGTGGCTCTTTTACATATTGGCTGCTGAGCTAGCCTGAAACCCGGTGCGAGGTCTGTGATCTTCCCCGGTGCGAGGTCTGTGATCTTCCCCGGTGCGAGGTCTGTGATCTTCCTCAGAGGAGGGTTGTGATCCGCCTAAGCAGGGGAGCTCTCGGCAGACTCTGCTGCTCACGCTGGACTTGGCTTAGGTTCAACCAGGCAGCACTGAAGGCCCCCTGGGGAGCATCTGGACACTTCTTTAGCACAGCCCCTTAGATGTGGCACAGGAGCAGGCAGGGCCTGATGAGATGGTGGGATCCTCCAGCCCTGCTAATCCCTGGAAGTGTGGCACTCCAGAGGTGCTCCAGAGGAGCAAAGGGCTCTCCGCAGGCGTAGCAAAGTGGCCTGGAATTAGGGCAGTGATCTCTCTCTCTCTCTCTCTCTCTCTGGGTGTGCAGTTTTCCACCTGCTGCCTGTGTAGCCCTTGCTGTAGAGCTGAATGCCTGTTTCTGTTGCTGAGTTGGCAGTAAATCCAATCCCAAAACAGGCTTTACCCATTTGGAGAGCTCTCTCTGGGAGATGGGTAAACAAATCCCCATTCTGTCTGGGTGACCTGCAAAGAGCTGGGAAAACTGATGAATGCCACACAATACAATTTCCTGAGTATGTCATGCAGAGAGTTCTGCAACGTGCAGTGTCATAGAATCATAGAATAGTAGGGTTGGAAGGGGCCTACAAGACCATCGAGTCCAACCCCCTGCTCAGTACAGAAATCTAAGGCAGAGCATCCCTGACAGGTGGCTGTCCAGCCTTGTCTTGAATGCCTCCAGCATGGGAGAGCCCACCACCTCCCTAGGGAATGGGTTCCACTGTCATATTGTTCTAACAGTCAGGAAGTTTCTCCTGCTGTTCAGCCGGAATCTGGCTTCCCGTACCTTGAGCCCATTATTCCGTGTCCTGCACTCTGGGATGCTCGAGAAGAGATCCTGGCCTTCCTCTCTGGGACAACCTTTCAAGTCCTTGAAGAGCGCTATCATATCTCCCCTCAGTCTTCTCTTCTCAAGGCTAAACATGCCCAGTTCTTTCCACCTCTCCTCATAGGGCTTTGTTTCCAGTCCCCTGATCATCTTTGCTGCCCTCCTCTGAACCCTCTCGAGTTTGTCTGCATCCTTCTTAAAGTGCGGTGCCCAGAACTGGATACAGTACTCAGGATGAAGCCTAACCAGTGCTGAGTAGAGGGGAACTAGTACTTCCCGGGATTTGGAAGCTATGCTTCTATTAATGCAGCCCAAAATGGCATTTGCCCTTTTTGGAGACACATCACATTGTTGGCTCATATTCAGCTTGTGATCGACAACAGTTCCAAGATCCTTCTTGCTTGTGGTGTTGTTGAGCCACGTATCCCCCATCTTGTAACTGTGTATTTGGTTTCTTTTTCCTAGGCGCAGAACTTGGCATTTATCCCTATTAAAATTCATTCTGTTGTTTTCCGCCCAGCGCTCCAGCCTATCCAGATCACTTTGAATTCTGTTTCTGTCTTCCAAAGTATTAGCTATCCCGCCCAATTTTGTGTCATCTGCAAATTGGATCAGCATTCCCTGCACCTCCTCCTCCAAGTCATTACTAAAAATGTTGAAGAGCACTGGGCCCAGGACTGAGCCCTGCCGTACCCCACTCGTTACCTCTCCCCAGTTTGAGAAGGTCCCATTGATAAGCACTCTTTGAGTCCGATTCTGTAGCCAACTGTGGATCCAGCTGATCATTGTTTCATCTAGCCCACTTTGAGCTAGTTTGCTCACCAGGATATCATGGGGCTCTCTGTCGAAAGCTTTGCTGAAGTCGAGGTATATTATGTCCACAGCATTCCCACGGTCTACAAGGGAGGTTACTTGATCAAAAAATGAGATCAGATTTGTCTGGCAGGACTTGTTCTTGACAAATCCATGTTGGCTTCGAGTAATCACGGCATTGTTGTCAAGGTGCTCCCAGATGGATTGCTTTATCACGTGCTCCAGAATTTTCCCAGGGATTGATGTCAGACTGACTGGTCTGTAGTTCCCAGGTTCCTCCTTTTTACCCTTTTTGAAGATAGGGACAACGTTAGCCCTCCTCCAGTCATCTGGCACTTCCCCCGTCCTCCATGATTTCTCAAAGAGAATAGACAGCGGTTCTGAGAGTTCTCCTGCCGGTTCCTTTATGACTCTAGGATGCAGTTCATCTGGCCCTGGAGATTTGAACTCATTCAAAGTAATGAGGTGTCCCTTGACCATATGCCTGCCGATCTCCAGCTGCACTCCTGCCCCTTCAGCCTGGACTCCGCCTTTGCCAGGGGGTCATAGATTCCTGAGAGAGGTCATCAAGTGCAGAGACCTTCCCACGGATCAGCTCCCATTTAACCCAAGCCACAGAGTACCACAGATGGCACCTACACCTCTGATGCCGCCTTTGACCGAGTCAGCCCATTGGTCCGCCCAGCCCAGCCCAGTCTTGTCTACACAGCCTGACAGCAGTTCTCCCAGGCTGGACACAGGATGCTTTCCAGGCATCACCTGGACACAACCAGGGCTTGAGCCTGGGACTGTCGGCATGCAGCGTGAATGCTCTACCACTGAGCTGCAGGTCCCCCTTCTCTCTGCCTCAGGCATAAGCAGAAGAGGCTGCTCAGTAGGGTTTGGGGGGCGATAACTGCAGAGCCTCCAAGATCCAAAGCCCATCCCCTCTGCTGTCCCGCACCAGTAGAAGGCGCTTGCGCTTTGCCCTGGCAGCTCCCAAAGGCCTTTCTGGCTGCTGCACCTGCAGCCTGTATCTCTCTTCTTTGTTACTTCAGCTTTCTGTCCTGCAGCTTCATAAGCACGGCAGGCCACTGCAGGATGCCCGCAGGGCAGACCGTGACTGATGGGCAAAGCAATGAGGTCGTGGTCTGTTGGCATTGCTGTAGGATGTGCTAACCTGCTGGAGTGGAGAACTGGGCCTGGATCAGACCTGGGCTCTCTGAGCTTAAGGGCAGGTTGGCTGCCTTCTGCCTGCATTGCAGGCTTGGGAATGTCGGGTGCTTTCTGTGGCTCAGCCCAGGGATTTCAGAGTCTGCTGCACTCTTGGTTCTTCCACCACCATCTGGCAGAGGGTGTGTTTGGGCTGGTCCTTCACCCGTCTCTTCCAGCAGGAAGTATTTCATTGCTTCATGTAGTGGAGGGAGAGGCCTGGGCCACACGGGGACGTGGTCTTCCTGACTCATTCTGTCTGTGCAGCCCTGGTGCAGCAAGGGCTGTGTGCATGCACCGTGGAGGGGAGGCCACCCCTCTCTCCCATTCCCCAGTAACCTAGTTTTCCCGACTGTGAAGCTTAGCTGGCATATAAATGCAACCAATAAACGAAATAAGAGTCTCTGCTGGCACTTCACGGTTTCACCGTCACCGGCATGGCTTGCCGTCCAGGCTCTCCGGGGCTGCCTTCCTATGAGGAAAGGTGAGGCATCTGCCTCTGGTGGCAGATCTGGGGCATTACAAAGGGTGGCTGATGTTGTGTCTCCTTACTTTTAACCAAGTTTTAAAAATGTTTAAAATAAACCACCTGCGGGGTAGCAAGGCAGCGGGCAGGAAGTGGGTCTGAGAGTGTCGGGGATGTGCATTGCGCAGACGCTTCCTAAAATGGGTAATTCAGGGTGGCGCCATTGTGGACAAGACGGTGCTACTCCAGCGCAGCCACTCTAGGACAGACGCGTATTTCTGCTGCCATCTTGGAAGTTCTTCCGCTGTGCTGCTGGAGGTGGAGGAAGCTGATTGGGGCGAGAACTGGGCCTTGCTGGTTCAAGAGACTGAAATGGCCAAGGCTGGCTCTCTTTGTTTGTGGTGTGGTGAGCTCCCCCAGGAGCGGAAGAAGGTAGCAGTAACGCCTCCCAGCCTCATGTAAAATCGTAGGATTGTGGAGCTGGAAAGTTCACCTGGCTGCACCCTCTTTTCTTGCTTTGAAGGGAGATCCAGCATATTCAGATATCCGCCTCCTCCAGAAGCTTCAGCCCAGCTTTTTCTGATGAAAACTGTGCCCTAGATTGAAAGCAGAATTTGAAAGCTTTCCTGATCCCCATTTATGGGAATGAAGTGGTCCTGGGGTGTGAAAGTGAAACCTCTCCGGTCCTCCGCCATTCTCTCTAGCCCTCTCTTTTGCTTGTTTGCCATGTTGATTTTGATCTGGAATGACATCTGCCAAAAGTGGATTCATGTGACTTTGGAGAGACTAGCCGATTTCCCAGACCAAGGAGCCTCCCCTCCCCCCAGCTGGCTCGCTTTCATCTGCTGAATTGTTCCCTATGTGCAAATATGTGATGGCCATCTGAATCAGCTTTCAGGTGAAACTCTTGTTCTACAACTTGGAAAGTCGTGGTGAAACTCCAGGGTGATGTCACTGCTCAAACATGGAACCTGCTGCATCTCGATGCAAGCAGAGAGGGGAGGGGTGTCTGGCCGTGCAGTTTGTCTGACACATCTGTATAGCAAGTCCGGAATGATGTATCCTGCTCAAGGGCCCCCTTTTCTTCATTAGCGGCATATGAATTTTTTCACTGTGTGTAGCTAGCATGATTTCGCTACAAACGCAGGAGCTGATGATACAGTTTAGCATGCAAACAGATACTGAACGAGGCCTTGTTGAGTCAACTTCAGTTGCTATAAGTGCTCAGGCTTTGGAGCTAGAATAAAAACTTAATCAAGCACGGATCAAAAGAGAGGCGACTGTTAGGTTCTCTGGACACTTACCTGGTTAGCAAGTGCTTAGTTCCCAGTTTTGATCACCGTACCTCAACAGGAGAAGAGCTGAGCTGAAACAGACCTACGGCCCATCTAGCCTAGCATCCTGTTTCCCATGGTGGCCAGCTAGATGCTTCTGGGAAGCCGACAGTTTCTTTCTTCATTATTTATTTATAGTACCATTATATCACTTAATATATTAAAATCCCTAAACATTAAAAGAGCCATGAGCACAGTAGCCCTGTTCTGCTCCTGCTGTCCTCCAGGAACTAGTCAGTGGCACATTGCCTTTGAACATGAAGATTCTATATAGCCATCATGACAAATAGCCATTAATAAGACCTGTCTTCCTTGAATTTGTCTAGTCCCCCTTTAAAGCCCACAGCTTGTGGCAGTGAGTTCCATAAGGTGATGGCATGTGTTCTGAAGTACTTTCTCTAGTCTGCCCTGAATCTCCCAAGCCTCAGTTTCATTGGAGGATGTTTTTGTATATAGGAGGGAGAGGGAGTGTTCTCTCTGTCCACTTTCTCCTCAAAGATGGCGTTTTATTGCCTAAGGCGGTGGCTTCCTCTTACGTGTCCCACGGCTTGTCTGGGCCTCTGAATGGGGAAGCTGAGTCTGTTTTAGTGTCATCTTCCGGTGCCCCACCCTGGGCAGGACATGAGAGCATGACACTCGCACGCCGTCTCTTTCTTTATTAAGAGCCGTGTCACTGGGAAGTGGGTGACGCCATCCAAGGATGGTGCTGCCCATATTTGGCGCTGTGGGAGAGGCTACTGGGGTCCTCTTGCTTCTCTGGTGTCATCCGCTTGACAGTCAGGAGCCTTAGTTAGCGTGTGTGGTTTTTCTGGGTGGGGGGACTTTCCTGCTGATAACAAGCAACTCAAGGGGCATCATCTGCTTTCTCCCTGGGGGCTTCTCCTCTCTCCACCACAGGAATTCTGCTTGATTCATGCTTCATTTTGCTTTCCCAGTTTTTGGAGGCTGGAGATCCCTGTGTGTGTGTGTGTGTGTGTGTATAGATAGATAGACAGACAGACAGACAGAGAATGGTGAGTCATTTTAGCCCTCCATGACCCATGATAAGATGTTGATTTCCTGCGTGGGGCAGGAACGTGAGAACTTTTGCCCTGATAATATACCCCACGGCCTCTTACTCTCTTCTCCACTTTTCTCTCTCCAGCAGTCACAGGTGATCAGCCCTTTGCTTTAAGGAAAGGGGGTCAGGTGCAAACCCACTGCTCGCCCGGAACTGCAGTGTTTTAGGTTCAGCAGAGGAGTGCACAGTTCGGAGAGGGTGCTGGGCGCACCTCTCAGTATTGCAAAGGATTGTGGGGCAGCTGCCTCCGACTAGTCCTGATGAGACTTGTGTGTTCTGTTACGTTGTTGGTGTGAGCCCATTCGTGTTTATGGGGAAAAGGGTACACTCACACTTTACATTAGGTGGCTGAGGAGTTCCGTCATTGAGGGAACTGCTTGCATGGAGCCTGGTGTCCTCAGTAGGGTGATGTATGAGGAAGAGTTGGTACTCTGCAACTTTCAGCACCAAAAAGCGGAGTTCTGAGACTTGAATGAATTATGTAAATGAAGCACATTTTGTTCATTCTGTGTAGTTCCGATCTGCCTGTCATGTGAAGGGGCATGCTTTCAAACTGGTTCTCATAGCCATGAAGAAAACAACAAATTTTGTTTCAAAAATGAAAATTGAGATTGAAAAACCCCAACACTGCACATGACTCACCACAGTGTTGTGGTTGTTGTTTCTTGACCTTAATAACTTCCAAATCATTCCTTTTTGATGAGGAAAGAACATAATATGACAGGATGTTCTTTCATTTGGATTTCAAAATGCTGAAACCCGGCATTTTGCAGGGGTGGTGTGTGTGGCAGAGAGCAAAAATGTCCTTATTTTTATAATGAAAATATACTTCAATTTAGGGATTGCATATTTATTTTTGTTGTTAGCCCTATAGAAGTGGCTTTGATTTTGATCAGTGCTTCAGTGTGACCCAGCCATGCCTGACCCTGTTCATTTAAAAAAAAGCAAGCATCTGTGTTTTCCTATATCCATCAAACTCTGAAGGGCACAAGATCAGATCCAGAGAAAGCTTTGATCGTTTGTCTTGAGAAGTGTAGGAGGTGCGTGTGTATATAACAGAGACAGAACCTCTCATGGGGATCAACTTGTGTCTGTTTAACTGGAAGTGCTGGGAGTTGAACCTGGGATCTCTTTGCATGTAAAGCAGGTGCCTCTGAGCTATTACCCTTTCTCCCCCGCACACACACACCTCCTTTTATAGGAAGCTACCTTGTACTAGGTCAGTCTGTTTCTCCATATAACCTAGTATTGTCTATTCCAGTTGGCTGCACAGAGGAGCACATTAATCCCACACACACACAGGTTGAAAGAACATGTGGGGGGCATTGTCCCATGCCCTGCACAACTATGCCTCCAGCTGCCATCACGTGTGGCAGAAACGCCTTGCCGCTGTCTGTGCATTTGGGCAACATGGAAATGGGATCTTTGCATGTGCTGATGTGCGCACGTAGAGCTCCACATGAAGAGGGGCCCTGATTGGGCCAGAGTCCTTCCTTGCATGGAGGAGCTCCACGTGCATCCGTACATGCTGACAACCAAACATCTGTCTGAATGTTCAGATGGCAGGGAAGCGTTTCTGATGCAGGACATGGGAATGGCAGTCATGCCTGTGAGGTGCAGGGCTAGCCATGCAGCCCTGTGCCCCTCACACATTCTTTCGGTGTGTGGGTGTTTGTGTGAACCCTCTATAGGCTCCCCAGGCCTCAGGCATAGTCTTTCCCCTTGCTTCCTACTGGTCCCTTTCAACTGGAGATGCCAGGGACTGAACCCGGGACCTTCTGCAAGCAGAGCTGGGGCGACTCTCCTTCTTCGCCTTTTCTCTGCCAGGAGACTCAAGGGGTGGGGGAGAGATGTGTCTGTGCTGGGGCACGCTGTCCCCCCCCCAGCAAATCTACAGCGTGTGCTGCATGCTGTGAGCTAGACAGGCTGCCGAGGACCCTCCTTGGAGGCCCTCTGGGTGGGGAGACTGACAGCCGCTGACTTAGGATCTGCCCGGTCCTGCCCAGACATGGCTGAATTGGAATGCGCTCCCCTCCCAAAGTAGGCCAGCTGGAGGAACCTGCTTGTGTTGCTCCCCTCCCTTGAGCCTGGTGGGGCCCAAGCAAAGCCCAGCGATGCGGAAGGCGGAGCCTGTCATTGCCTGGTGCCAAGGCCTCTTCTGTGGCTGGCGCGCTGCCTGTGCGCTGGGTCCAAGGTGCCTCCAGGGGAAGCAGGCACAGAGTTTGCCTGGAGTGCCAGAGGAGGAAAGGGAGCAGCCTTGCCTTTCACTCAATCAGCCACACCTTTGTAATGGAAAGGCCAGGTGAGAAGAAAGGTGCTAGCAATGAGAACTTGCCCACAGGCAGAGATGAGAGAGAGAGAGACAGACAGACAGACAAGACAGACACCACCATCCCCAGTCACATGTCTGATATTCCTTTTGGAAAAATCAATGGTGGGCATAGCCTGGATTGTGCCCCAAGGCTCCTTGGAATAGGTCAGATCTAGGAAAGGAAGCAAGGTATTAATCTTGTGGAGGGAGAAGCTGTCTTGAAAGAAAGGGCCCCTGAGTGCTCGGCCTGTAGAAGAGCTCCACACCAGCAGAGCCTCTTGGGAAGGACCTGAGTAGCTCAGTGGCAGAGCACTGCTTTGCATGTGCTAGGTCCCGGGTTCAGTCCCTGGCATCTCCAGTTGAAAATACCAGAGTGGGAGAACAAGATGATGGGGAATGTGGTGATGGCTAATCTGGGCTCCTGCACTGTGGTCCCGTTAATTCATAGGAACCTAGGAAGCCACCTTGTACCAGGTCAGATTATTTTTCCATCTAGCCCAGAACTACCCTGCAGTGACTCTCTGGGATCCTTTGCAGAAAAGAGTCATGTGATGGTGCCCACCAGTCCCAGTTAGGAGCTGAGCAGCTCCATTGTGAACTAACGGAGGTTTCCAAACCATCTTCAAAGGCTGCCCCATGCACAAAGCATTGCAGTAATCCAACAGGGAGGCTTCCAGAGCTGGTTACAGCTGGTATTTCAGCCTATGCTAATAAAAGGTGTGAGGCTACCTGTGCCTCAGGTGACAATGATGGATCTAAGAGCACCCCAAACTGCGCACCTGAAGCTTCAAGGGGAGTGCAACCTCCTCTAGAACAGGTTGAACACCACTCAGCCAGGCAGTCAAAGCACCCACTAACCAGACCTTTGTCTTGTCTGGACTGAGCTTCAGAATGCAGACTCTTCAGAAATCTGCCATACTGAGGAGGTTAGGCAGTGATCCTTGATACGACACTTGAGATGTTACAAGAATCTCCCCTCTTTTGCTATATGAGAAGTTGGAGGCTACGGCCGAGCTGTCATAGCTTCCCCTGCTCTCCCCCTGGCCAAGTAGCGTCTGCCTGGATGAGTCCTTGGCACTGGCTTGGCGTGATGTCTCTGGCTAATGTTGGGGAGGGGGCATTCATGCAGGCATTGCTCACATCCTTTATTTTGGCGGTTGGCATGGAGCAGCCTTGGCCAAAATGTTGTTGCATTTTCACTGGGTCATGCACTGTCTCACCGCAAGGCAGGACTTGCTGCTCAGGCGCATCAGGTGAGGGGGATGCTGGGGACATCCAAGGGTCATGAGCCGGCATTAAAGGTGGGCATGGCTGCGCACGTGCCGAGGGCCCCCCCAGAGGGCCCCCTGACAAAAGCCTCGGACCTGCTCCTCCTCCTCTTCGCCGCCGCCCCTGCTTGTGCACCTGCCTCTGGCTCAGGCCCACACAGTGGTGGTGGTGAGCAGGAGGCACAGTAGACGCCACCGCCGACTTGATCACCGCCTCTCTGCCTGTCAAGCAAGCAAGTGCTGCAGCGACGAGGAGGAGGCGCAAGAGCAGCTGGTGAGAAGGTCGACTCCCTGCGGGGGGGGGGCATTGTGGGTGTCTGCCCAAGGCCCTCCAGACCTGGGGCCGGGACTGGGCATGACCACAGCCTCATGTGCTCCCCACTCTGTGAAGCAGCCTCTCCTTCCAAAATTTCCCCTGACTTCTAAAGCCCCCAGAGCACATCCAGCCTCCGCTAGGTCAGCTGGTTGGGACAAAAGGTCACGACTTAACATGCCCTGAAAACAGATTTCATGGCTGCAGCAGTGCTCGGGAGAGAAGGGCGCGTCATGAGCTGCAAGAGACGCTCCCACTGCGCTGCGTGGGTTGGCCCTGCACCAGTGCGGCCTTCAGCCCACAACCTCCCTGCTTAGCTGGCATCCAGACACCTGGCCAGCTAACTCCTTACTGGCTTGCCACCATGGGTGGATGTCGTCTGCAAACCAGTTCCTCGGACTTTGCAAGTCAAATTCTGACTGCTTCCACCTCCTGTGGATGCACAATGGTCCGACTGCTTCCGGAACTGTGGAATGCGGACTGACTGGCAGATGGGAGGCACCAAGAACAGGTCTCTGGATTGCTGAGAGCAGCTCGCTTGACCTGCAAGAAGTGCCTGCTTAGAAGAGGGAAAGTGTGCTGACTTGCAGCCAACTCCTTGTAATGTCTCTCAGGCATGGCACGGTATTTGCTGCTTTCTAGTATACAGGCGGAGAGATTCATTCTCCTCATGCACTGTGGGCTTAAGAGTGCACGTTTAGTGCTGGGAACATCTTTAGGTTTTCTTAACGGGAAGTGAAAGGAGGGTTGTTTGTTTGTTAATTCGAGCTGGCAATGCTGCGGCTTTCTCACCCTCCCACCTCCTTTAGCTTTATATCCTTAAAGAGACACTGATGTTTAGGGCATATACGCACTGCAGCCGAAATGAACCCTACTGTTGCAATGTGTGTGGGCATTTCAGGTTCTTACACAATAGTCTGCAGTAGCCTTTTCTTCTGGTGGGCAGTTCTGTTTTTCTCTCCCCAAAATTACTCTGTGTGTGTGTGCGTGTGCGTGTGCACACACACACACATGCATGCACGTGTACAGTTGCAGATCTGTCTGCTTGTGATTTGTACCTAGCTGTCTGTCCCATCTGCATCTGTTTCTGGGAGGGGGGGTGCCCCTCAGTTTGGTACACAATGGCACTGCTTATGTTAATTGACTAGACCATCCTCCCCCAACTGGTGTCCTCCAGATGTTTAGGACTAAAACTCCCAGCATTTCTGACCATTGGCCAAGCTAGCTGGGAGATGCTGGGAATTGAAGTCCCAAACATCTGGAGGGCACCAGGTTGGGGAAGGATGGTCTAGTCTGTTCCCAGCTAAAACACGTGTAAAGTTCTTGTGCATTGGGGTGGGAACATCTCTACCTCTGTTAGGTCACTGATGGCTCAGGTGGTGTATATTTGTGTTACATTAATTATTTCATGATGTCTCCTCCAAGGAGCCTGAGGAAATGTACACAGTTCTCCCCCCCTCCACTCCATGTTATCCTCACACCAACCCTGTGAGATAGTCTAGGCTGAGCCATAAAGCCACCCTGTGAGCTTCATGGCTATACGGCAGCCTTCTCCAAGCTGGTGCTCTCCAGATGTGTTGGATGGCAACTCCCATCATTCCTAGCCAACACATCTGGAGGACACCAGGCTGGGGAAGGCTGTACTAGGTGAACCACCATATTCAGAGGCAGTTTGGGGACTTTCACAATAAAACCGTGAAAGGCTTTCAGCTCCATCCTCCGCTTCTGATCTTCCTTGATGGGCTGGGCAAGGTGGACCTTTTGTCCTAACCTAGCAAGGAAATTCTTGTGGGTTTGTCCTATTCTGAGCAGGGGGAGGAGATGGATGGGCCCCCAAGGGGTGCCATGTCTGGGGTTTGTGCGATACAAGGGCTGGAGATGTTACTGAAGAAGTAGTGAAAGTGCTAAGCCGCCCTGCTCGGTTTACAGGAAAATCCCTGAGACGCTTCTTGGCCTTGCTCTGCAATCTGTTCAAGGTTCTGCCTGTTATAAACAGAGAGGCTGCTCTGGAGCCCATCAGCAACCTTGGACCCAGGAGGAGGCGCTGGCTTTTTCATTGGATAATCATGGACTCTGCAGGGCCTGGTGTTCGACTGCCTTGGTCTGGACTCACCTTTCAAGAGCCAGAGTCTCCTTAATTTGCCCTTTGCCTTCCCTCCTGGGTTTCACCCCTGCCCTCTGTTCAACACCGCTTTCTTCTTGTGCTGCGTGTACGAAGCTAGCAAAGTAAATTGTATGGGGGTGGGGGATGCTAGTCAACCGTGCTTCAGGGCTAGCTTGCAAGCTTCTGGCTCGGAATTCCATAATGCAAAGCATGATGATGGGCGGCAGGCAAGGAGATCTTGAAAGTCAGCATTGTTCAGTCTGCCATGGACAGCTTGAATTGTGCAGGCCCAGGTGAAAAATTATCTGTCCTGGCTCTGTCCTGTGTAAGGTGGTGTGGCGGGCTGGAGAGGGCTGGGAGGCTCTGGCATCGAAGAGCAAGGCTCGAAATGCAGGACACAGAATAATGGGCTCAAGTTACAGGAAGCCAGATTCCAGCTGAACATCAGGAGAAACTTCCTGACTGTTGGAGCAATACGACAATGGAAATGGAACCTAGGGAGGTGGCGGGCTCTCCCACACTGGAGGTGTTCAAGACGAGGCTGGACGGCCATCTGTCAGGGATGCTTTGACTCGGATTCCTGCATTGAGCAGGGGGTTGGACTCGATGGCCTTGTAGGCCCCTTCCAACCCTACTGTTCTATGATTCTATGAAATGGCAGCCAAAGGAATTGGCTCTCCTACAGGGGTCTTTTTGCAGGAGTTGACAGACGTATTTGTGGCTCTTAATAGTAGCAGGCCTCCCCAAACTGGTGCCCTCCAGATGTCTTGGACTACAACTCCTACCGTCTACAGCTGGTGAGGGGATGATGGGAGTTGTAATCCAACCCATCTGGAAGGCACAGGTTGTGGGAGACTGTAGCAGAGGAAAGAAAGCAAAGCTGAGGGCTGAACCCTACTCTGTGGGTAAGAATGTCAGAAACTATTATTTTATGGCACAAAATGTCAGAAACTATTATTTTATGGCACAAAATGGTAACACCGAGTGTGGGCTGAGGGGAGAGGAAAACATTTCTTGTAGCATGAGCCAAAAGTTTTGCACATGAGGGGGAAAGGGGGAAAAGGTGGCTGGAACAGGGCCACTGATGGCTACTAAGCAGAAGCCACAACCCGGAAGGGAGCATCCGCCTCCTCCTCACCAGGCCCTTCCGCTTCTCCCTGTCATCACGACCACAAAATTAACTTGCAGGTGCTGCTTGGCCCCCACAGCTCGGGGACCCCAATGAGAGCAGCAGATGCCGAGGACAGGGGCTAACAGGCCCGGTGCCAGCACCTGGGCTAGCACGGGCCTGTCGAGGCCCAGCGGGGTTCTCACTGCTTGGCCCAGCATCTTTTCTTTCTCCTTAAGAAACATTCTGTAGGCAGGGGACAGCTGGCCGGGCATGTACAGCGCTGTCTAGCCCCCGCCCCCAAATCCAGGGTTGAAAATTACCTAACTGCACCAGCAATTTCAGACTTGAACGGCTCAAGCGCATAGCCACATTTGAGCCTCACCTGGCGAGCCTCAGGCTGGGAGTGGCAACAGACCATGCAAACGTGCCCTGTTTGTGTTTGAAAAGGGGCTTCTGGTGGGCCGGGTGGCGTGCTGGGGCCCCCTGGCGGCAGCGTCTTTCGCATGGCCCATTCTGCAGGCATAGCCAGCGGCCCTTCCTGGAGCCCCCTGAACGTTGACGCCTGTTCTCCCCACACCCCATCTGCACAGTGAACTTCCAGGACTGCGCGGAGAGGACCCACACCCCCTACGCCTCGGATGACACACGCTTCGGGGTTCGCTCGGATGGCGTGGTCATGGTCAAACGGCCCCTGCAGCTTCACGTCCACGAATGGAGCTTCTTCATCCACACCTGGGACATGGCTGGCAGGAAACACTCCGCCAAGGTGACGCTGCAAATGCGCAGCCACGGACGCCACCGCCAGCACCACCACCATGCGGTACGCAGCCCCCTGTGTCTGCCACTCTCTTCTCCTGCCCTTTTTGTTTACCGGGGAGCCTCCCAGGCCTTGGTGAGGCACTGAGGCTCCCCGTGTTATGCGCCCAGGCATTTTCCTGCCTTGCTGAGCCAGAGGGGTGTGTCTTTCTTCACAGGAGCCCAATGGCATTGCTCATGGAGAGGTGCTGATCTTCCCAAAATCGGGCCCAGGCCTGAGGAGACAGAAGAGAGATTGGGTCATCCCACCGATTACTTGCTCTGAGAATGAGAAGGGCCCTTTCCCCAAGAAACTGGTGCAGGTAAGACCTCTGTGCTGTGGCGGCTTTTCCTGGGGGTCCTTCCCTGCCAGGGGCGGCCCATGACTATTTCTTTCTTTGAGGTTTTGGTTACTTCATCTTAATCCCCAAATTGGTGACATCTCATGTTTGCAAGAATCCTGAAATTCACAGCCTGTGGCAGTGCTCGGGTCATCAGAACTACCCATCCAATCCTTTCTGGGGTCCTGCCAGGATGTTAGCTAAGCTTTGGATCCTGTCTGGGAAAACAAATATTCCCCAGCAATACACATGAATGTCTTTATACCAGCCTCCCCTATAGCTGACTGGGGGACTTGTAGGCCAACACATCTGAAGGGCAGCAGGTTGGGGAAGCCTGCTTTCTACTGCCAGCCTGTGGGGCAAGTAGGCCTGCTGGGACCTTTCCATTGTCCAGAAGGGTGCCATGAGGCATTCCGTCAAAATATAATTCTTCATCATCCATGTGGAAGTGGAGCTTCTGTGGTTTTACGTTGACTCGGCCATTTTGTGTCTTTCTGGGCTGTTGGGTTTGCGTTTGCCTGGTCTACGTTTCATTCTGTAATATGTTTGGAAAATCTCACTTGAGGCACTGTTGCTGTGCATGGGAGATGCTCATCAGAGACTGGCTGCTGCTGGCCATATGAGGCTGGCACTTGCCCTCCAACTATCAGGGTGGAGAGCCTGGCCGGGGTGTGGGGCAAATATGGCACGTGGTGGGGAAGAGGCTGCAAGTCGTGACCACCTCTGTTGCTCTGAAGCTCCCCCCACCCGCCTCTTGATGGATTATTTTCTCCACCAGATCAAATCCAGTAAGGAGAAAGAGACCAAGGTCTTCTACAGCATCACTGGGCAGGGAGCAGACAGCCCTCCGATCGGCGTCTTCACCATTGAGAGGGAAACTGGCGAGCTGAGAGTGAACCGTCCGCTGGACAGAGAAACCATTGACAGATACCTGGTGAGTCCTCGTGTGCCGCTGTGTCCATGAGCAACCAGCAGACCCTTCTTCAAATCACCCAGAGGTTGCAGCTGGCTACTAGGAAATGGCTCTGCTGTTTTGGACAGGTGGGCTGGGGCAAGCTCGGCGCTCTGTGGAGCTATGCAGGTAGCTGCCATGCTGTTTGCTGTCCCCTTAGAGCCCTCAGCTGGCCTGCACCCTTGCTGATTCCTTCCCCTACCAGGGAAGGAAGCTGCAGTCCAGCAGGAAGCCTCAAATGAGAAGAGTTGTCCATCTGGTGAATGAGGGAGGCCCTCTTGGCTCCCGTAAAGTCTCTTGGTTGCATCACAGGTTTCTTTGCAGTAAAATCTCAGGCCTCCTCCTCTGGTATTTGGTGGGAGGCACTGAAACATCATGTGGCCTGCAAAGGGCTGCTCCCCCCCTCCCCAGCCCTATATTGCCTTCTTCAGCCTGCCATTGTACCTGGGCAGCAGTGGTGTTAGAGGCAGATAGCCTTGTGGGACGCAGGCATTAGGCAGGGCTTAATCAGGCCTGAAAGGTGTGAAGCAATATGATCAAGTGCCTCTGAGCATCTGCAGAGTGCCTGTCCTTAGTCACCACTTCAGGTGTTAAGAGCAAGACTTCCCATTCACAGGGTGCAGCATCCTTGAATCTTCCCATTTCTCTTTTTGGTTTGCTGGAGTTAAGCTGGAAGGTGAAGAGGAGGAGACTTTGCTGGGGAGACTGTCAGAAGCTCCCTGCTGCTGCCCTGTGCATAAAACGTCTATCTAGAATGGGTGGGTTGGCTGCACAAGGCCCACCAAGGGACCCCTGGTCACTGCGGCCAGAAACTACCACCTGACACACAGCTGGAAATCACAGTGATTCTGCTGGGAAACTGCCAAAATTCCGGCTCTTTCTGTAGAGATTAGGGCTCCCCACAGCCTGCTAAACAGTAAGAGGATGATTCTTCTGGGAAACAAGGTGCCTACTTTGTGCCCTAGCAGAATTGCTGGGATTCCATTGCCATGGTCACTTCCGGTAGCAGGGGAGGGGTTCACTGGCAGGGGGTTCCAGGGAGCCAACATGGTCCCCCCCATCCCTCTGAGGTTGCCCATCCTGATCTAAAACAAAAAATGCTTTGCTATATCTGTGCCCCGCCCCCAAACGTTTTCTGTGCCAAACTGGTCCTTGGCAGTTTCCAAGTGAATAATGGTCTTGACTGCTTTTGCTCTCCAGCTGCAGTCCCATGCCGTGTCTGAAAATGGCCGGCCTGTGGAGGACCCCATGGACATCACCATCAGGGTGAGCGATCAGAATGACAACCGGCCCAGATTCACCCAGAGTGTCTTCGAAGGATCTGTGGCAGAAGGAGCCAGACCAGGTAGGAACGTGCATTCATTTGCACGCGTGTGAGCAAAGGCAAACCGTGTTAGTTGCTGCTGTTTGGCGGAGTAGGTGTTCCTATGTACTGCTTGCGCATGCTTGATGTACATGGGCTCTGTCCCCTACATAGGGGATGGTATCATGTGCAACCCGCCTGCTATGCGTTCTTCTCCGTGGGTGTGCCATGCAGCCCACATTCCCTGCAAAGCGCTCAGCTCCCGTGTAGCTTACTTTTACCCGGAGGCTGAAAACTCTTCTGCAGCTGCCTGGGACAGAATCAGTTCCGCCTTCATGCCGGCTGGGAAGGAGGGTGGATTTTCTCTACTGCACATTCTGAAACATAAAAAAACACACAACTCTTTTTCATGCATGTCCAGGTACCGCTGTGATGCAAGTGTCAGCCACTGATGCCGATGACAGCATAGATACTTACAACGGGGTCATCACCTACTCCATCCTGAGCCAGGAGCCCGAAGACCCCTACAGACAAATGTTCACCATCAACAATGAAACGGGGCTGATCAGCGTGATCACGACGGGCCTAGACCGGGAGGTGAATGCCTGGGTGGGGGCTGGGGGGCGGAGATTAGCTGGTGCCTCCGAGTGCCCCCAAGCACTCTGCCTGTGCTCCTGCATCAGGTGATTGGCACTTACATCTCCTTGGAAGCACCGGGACGTAAGCACCCATCCGAGTGCAGGATTGCTCCCTCTTCATTTGTAATTTATTTGTCTTTACATTTTGTATCGCCTTCAGTCCCGAACATCCCACATGGGCGCGTGTTTCGCCTTTTCCCAAGGAGGGCTATGAACGCCTGCAGCGAAGTCTCCCTGTTACTGGCACAAACCGAATTGTTGTTTTGCTTCCTTCCAGAAATTCCCCCGGTACACGCTGCTCCTGCAAGCCGCAGACATGTTAGGAGAAGGCTTCACTACTACAGGGACAGCAGTGATTACCGTCACTGACACGAATGACAACCAGCCGATCTTTGACCCGTCCACGGTAACGCTGGGCTCTCCCTACCTCCCCTTTGCTGTACTGACACCACATTGTACCTGCTGCACGCCTCCGTCAAATGCATGCAGACCTACTGCCTCCCAGCCATCTAACACTGTCTGCTCCAGAAAAGGATGGCGGCCTCTCAGCATGTTGAGCTGGGCTTTTCCACCTGAGCGAGGCAGGGCCCCGAGACCTGGTCGAGCCCTTTCCTTTTGTCTTGTAGTACATTGCAGGCGTGCCAGAGAACATGGCGGGGTTTGATGTTGCCAGGCTGACGGTAACGGATGCTGACCAGCAAAACACCTTGGCGTGGAAGGCCAAGTACACCCTTGTGAAAGGGAACGAGGGAGGGAACTTTGCTGTCGCCACCGATCCCCAGAGCAATGCTGGTGTTCTGACGACTGTGAAGGTGAGCGGAGAAGCCCTCCCCGCACCCCTTTTTGGCAGCGGGCCTTCTGTGCCGCTTCACCCCCGCTACGAAACTCCCTTCGCAGGGCGGTTTGCTTGGCTCCCCCGATCTTGGCCTTGGGGCGCCTGGCTGATGCCACGCCGTTCCCCGAGCCTTTCCTGGCTGAGGCTGCCCTTGAAGGCTGCCCTGTTTTGTTGTCATTTATTTCGGCTTTCTTGGAAACCCTTGTGTTTTATTGCGTTTGCGGTTTTGTTGCAATCTTCTTGAGTGCTCGTTGAGCGGAGGGGGCGATTCAGAAACATTTCAAATGAATGTATCTCCAGCCTCCCTCAGTGCTGACTGCTTGTGCTGGCTGGCCTCGAGGTGGACGTTCCTGACTGAGCCATCTCCCTCTCTCTTGCGTCCTTCTCAAGGGCCTGGACTATGAGGCGCAAAAGCAGTTTGTCCTCCAAGTCACTGTGGTGAATGAAGTTCCCTTCTCGGTGGCTCTCCCGACATCCACGGCTACGATCACCGTCAACGTGTTGGACATCAACGAAGACCCCATCTTTGTTCCACCTCAAATGGCTGTGACCAAGCCAGAAGACCTCGCCGTTGGACAGAAAGTGGCCACGTACACTGCTCAGGACCCTGATAAGTTTCTGCAGCAGACCATCAGGTGCAGGAGGGTTTAGGTCCAGGCTGGGCAACCTTTTTTGTGTTGAGGGCCGTCTTCCTTTGTGGGTAATGGGCCAAGGGCTGACGCTGAGCAGGGCCAAGGCCAGGGTTGGGAAGGGCAAAAACCAAAAGTGGAGGACAAGGACAAGCCCCCCTTTCTCTCTCTGCCATGCCTTCTCCGTGCAGCCGCCTGCCAATGGAAGGGGCAGATGAAGTGGGGCGGAGGGCTGCAAGGGCTGCAGGTTGCCCACCCCTGCTTGAAGTGCTTTGGCAGGTGGCTCGGCTCGGGGCTGTGAGCAGCTTGGCGTGGGGGCTGCGCTGGGGCAAAGCGCAGCGCTGGGGGGCAGCCTCTCCTCCCCAATCACACCTTTAGGTAGCTGACAGGTAGCGCAGGCGTAGCGAGGAAGGGGAGACGCCCGAGATGGACCCTGCAGTGAGCTCAGAAGGAAGCGGCGAGGTGGCTGACTGAGGCCAGGCACTGGGAGTGCAGAGCTGGGTCCGTGTCCGGGCCACGGAGGCCGGGGTTGCCCTCCAGGGCCTCTGTGGCTGGGACCAGGGTGCTCGAAGGGGCGCCGGCCTCCCCGTTGGCCTCCCCGCGCAGTCAGGTCACATACTTTTCCAGGCGCTGCACCCAGCGGCACCATGCTGCCTCTGGAAGGCGCTCCTGAGGGAGGCTTGCCTGGCTCCTAGGTGGCTATATTTTTAGCAGCATGTGGCAATCTGATTTCCCCAGGCATAATATCTACATATCTACAGATATATAGCTCTGAATGTACATAGGTTTTGTGCTGCAGTTTTATTTTTAGTGACATTTTTGTGTATTTATCATGTTCCTTTATGTTGGTGTTATTAATAAATACATTTATATACTACTTATAATATTTTAAAAATATCTTTAAGCAGTTTACAGGGAGATTAAAATACATTAAAAGACATCATAATAAATACAAAAACATTTATATAAAGCATTAAAACCAATACTCATGACACTGTAACGTTATGTAAGTTACCCTGAATGTTTTTATTTGAAGGGCGGGATAGAAATGTCTTAATAAAAAGAGTAAGAAATAAATGAAACCTCACAATCCCCAGGGATCTGAAATGTGTCTGGCAATAACTCTTTCAGTTTTGCTTTTTTTGTGTGTTTTTTGCAGATATACAGTTGGGAGCGACCCAGCCGGGTGGCTCAAAATTAACGTTGAAAATGGCATCATAGAGACTAGAGCCCCTCTGGACAGGGAGTCAGAATTTGTGACAAACAACACCTACATAGCTCTCATCTTGGCAAAGGACAATGGTAGGTGGACATGTTTAACTGTTTCCTTGGACTCTGCTTCGTGTCCCGCACTCAGGCAGGACAGACTCTTGTAGAGTGGCTGTGATGGATTGTTATGCCAAGTTCTTTCCAGACAAACAGGACTATCATTTCTCAATGCACAAAGAAGAACCTTTTTTACTCTTTGTCCTTTGTTCCTCTGAAATTTCTGCATCTCATTTCATTTTTATTTGTTGAAAATCTAAAAATTCGAAACTAAAAAGATATTGTGCAGCAACAACTGGAGCTTTCCCAAATTAGTGGCTTAGTGGTTAAGACGCTGAACTGCAGACTGGAAGGTCGGCAGGTCAGCAGTTCGAGACCCGAGTGCTGCGTGACGGAGTGAGCTCCCGTCTTCAGTCCCAGCTCCTGCCAACCGAGCAGTTCGAAAGCAAGGAACTGCAAGTAGATAAATAGGTACCACCTCGGCGGGAAAGGTGACAGTGTTCCGTGCACCTGGGTGTTCAGTCATGCCGGCCACATGACCACGGAAGCGTCTTCGGACAGCGCTGGCTCTTCGGCTTAGAAACGGGGATGAGCACCGCACCCTAGAGTCGGACACGACTGGTTGGGGACACCTTTACCTTTACCTTTACCTTTACCAATCCATACAATTAAGGCATTAACATAAAAAAAAAACTATGGATGAGAACATTTCCGTGACAAGCTTGGACTGCAGAGGGCTTCAGCTAGGCAAAATGGAGCAAGGTAAGTGGAGTGGGGCCATGACAGAGAAGGCCCTGCTGTGCCCCTCAACAGTTCTCTCCCCTCAAATAGCAGGGAACTCTGAACAGAGCAGGGGAGAGGAGGCAGTTGAACAGAAACATGGTACTTGCACGTCACGCGTCAGGCTGAAATCCTGCACATAGCTGCCTGTGAGTAAGATCCATTGAACTCAATGGAACTTACTTCCGAGTAGGCACATATCGGATTGCGCCATTAGTCGTGCCGCCATTTCTCTCCAGGGTCACCGCCAGGCACTGGCACAGGAACTCTTCTCATACACCTTGACGATGTGAACGACAATGGGCCGGAGCCAGACCCACGCTCCTTCCAGGTCTGCAGCCGGAGCCCCGAACCCCAGGTGCTGACCATTGTGGACAAGGACCTTCCTCCAAACACCCACCCCTTCTCTGCAATGCTGGAGCTGGGCTCGAGCGCCAACTGGACGGTCCGGAAGAGCGGGGGTAAGTCGCTGCGTCCTCCGCGCTCCCCTGGACCTCTGGAGAAATGGGCCGGAGCTGCGTGCGGGTGTCTTCCCCTGCGCCACCGCAAGGGCCTCGTTCTCACAAGCAGCAGGAGTGGAGGCAGCAAAGCGGGGCTGAGCTGCTTCCGGCGGCGGACGGAGGCGCGCTTGCGTGTCTGGGTGCTCTTCCCTCCAAAATAAACAGTCCTGGCCCAGTCCTGACTTCCTCGTTTTCTACGCGGAGGGGAGTCCCATCCCATCCCCGCCTCCATCCCCGCGCAGGATAGCATCCCTTCAGGCACGACCCCACTGGCCGTCTCAAGGCGCTTGCTCGCCACCTCCGCCGTTGCTTTGTGCGAAGGAGGCCAAAGTCAGACAATAATGCGCATTTGTAAAAATGGGGGCGTGTATTAGTCAGATCATGTCTTGCTCTCTGGTTTGCCTGACAAGAGGCCTCAAGAAATTAGGCATAGCTGCAGCACCTTCTGATCTAAGGACCCTGAAGGCATCGTGGTGCCCAACAGGCCTTCTTGCTGTTGGGTATGCGCCCCGCCCTGCCCCGTTCTGAAATTTGTATTAAACTTGCAATGAGAAATGCTCTGATAGGTGATCAGTGCTAGCATGAAAATCTGTTAGTGAAACGCATTTTTTAAAAAAGTGTGTTCCTTTCAAAAAAGAAAAGAAGCAGCTGAGCAAAGCCTGGTTTTATTCCTCTGGGCACAGTGGGGGTCTCGGTGGATGAAGTCCCAGCCCTAAGCCCCCCGCCTGGCCGTCTTCCTCCCACAGAAGACAGACTGACCCTTCAACTGACCAAGCAGCTGGAGCCGGGAGAATACAGCATTGCCCTCAAGCTGACCGACGGCCAGGGGCTGTCCCAGGTGACGACAGTCAAAGCCCAAGTGTGTGACTGCGATGGGGTGGCCCATGACTGCCAGAACAGGGCAATGCTGGCCGGCGGGATGGGAATCCCAGCCATTCTGGGGATCCTTGGTGGGATCCTTGGCTTTCTGAGTGAGTAAAGACGTTTCTATTCAAGCAGGCCTTTGGCACGTCAACTAGTCTGTTGGGTGCTGTTTTATGCCGTTACTGTTGTGTGTGTTTAAATTGTGGTTTTAATGTATTTTTTATTGTTTTAATCAAGTTTTTATGGGTTTATTTTTGTTTTTTAACTTCTTATGATGGTTAGCTGTCTTGCTCAGTTTTCTTGGTGGAAAGCTGTGGTACAAACCAAACAAAGAAACAAACAAACAAACAAACAAACAGGCAGGCAGGCAGGCAGGCAGGCAGGCAGGCAGGCAGGCAGGAAGAAAGAAAGAAAGAAAGAAAGAAAGAAAGAAAGAAAGAAAGACCATCTTTCTTTCAATACAGGCAGGCAATTTCAATACAGGCAGGTCTCCTTGTACCCCTAAAGGTGCCAGCTGCCAGGAAGGTGAATCAGGGCCTTGGTGTGTTCTGTGCATGGGTGCGTGCATTCAAATGGACACCAAAACAACCCAAATTCTGAATCCCGAAAAGCTGGATTCTGCAACCTGAATAAATTATGCACACTGATGCATTTGCTGCTTTTGCAGAATGTATTCTGCCTCTGCCACTCCTCATGACGGGGGCGTGGGCCTACGTGAGGCATGGAAGCAGATCCGTGGAAGTCTTCCTGGGGCTCCCTTTTCTTCCGCCATGCCTCAGGTTACTTGAGACAGTGTTGCTGCTGAAATTTCATGCCCATTTTCACAGTAATACGATCAATAATAAGGAGGATAAACACTATGTTTTTAAAAAGCAGTAATAAATGAAAGCTGAGACTCTCAGGGGTACCACATTCTGGGTGTGGAATATGCATGGCCCTGGGCAAAAGTAATTTGGGAGAAAGGCTGTGCTTCAAGATCAGCGTCCAAAGTGCAATGGGAGAAGCACCGTTTGAATCTGGAAAGCGGCAGCGTTGGCTGATGTGACAGCTTGAGGAGGGAGAGGGCTTGGGGAGTGTTGGGAGCTGGGCCAAATGAGAGCAGCCCGCAGGGCGCCTGATTTCCCAGCTGCTTGAAATGTTTGACACGTCTGAGACTTCTGCACACATGTTTCCTTCTGGGCGTCCCTCTGTGACCATGAGAGCCAGGGAGTTGTGTTCTGCTAAGAGCTTCCACGCTTGGGCTGCCTGATCCCCATGCCAGATAGCTGATCTGTGTGCAAGCTGCTGGGAGGGAGAGATGAAGCGCATCTTGCTGTGGGTGGGGGATCCCTGTGGGAAAAGTGCGCCTGAGACAGCGGCCCGCCAGTGTGCACTGTGGTGGCAGCAGTGTGGCCAAGATCCCGCTCTGCTCCTAGTTTTTGGCTCTCAGCTGCAGCCCAGTGGACGTTCCAGGCTGCCCCCTCTTGGGAGCTGTATCTGCAGCTCACAGTTGCCTCTCCAACCGTCTTGTGTTCCAGTCCTGCTTCTGCTGCTGTTGCTGTTTGTGAGGAAGAGGAGGGTGGTGAAGGAGCCTTTGCTGCCCCCAGAGGATGACACACGGGACAACGTCTACTATTATGACGAAGAAGGTGGTGGGGAAGAGGATCAGGTGGGTCTCAGGACTCCTAACATTGCAGGTCTGCTCAAGGAGCACGGCAAGTTGGCTGTGCTCCTTGAGGCTTCCTTTGGGTCAGCCTTCCCTCACCTGGCTTGGGATGTTGGGCACTGTAGTCCATTGCATCCGGAGGGCCCCAGCTTGGGGAAGGCTGACCTTTGCTTTCTTTTATTGGGGATGTTCAGTTTGCACTATCCTGGAGGCTCTGACAGCTTAACAATACACTTTAAAAAACATAAACTGCAGTCTATTCAATCATCACCATCATCATCATGTAAATACTACTGTGTTTGCTAAAAAGCCATCAATGCAGTGTACAACAAATCTAATAACAGATTTTAAAGAGCAGGGTGACTGTCTCAGCTAAGGTGTGGAAAACCCCAGCTAGTTTGTTCCTCCAAGGGAGAGAAGAGTCCATGTTCTGTTCCTGCACTGGAGGATGACTCACCCAGGCCTCCTCTCACCCTCCCGATTTCGCCTAGCTAAAAGCCACAGGGGAGGTGTGATAAGGGCTCCTTCCCATGCCCTGGATCCTCCTACCTCCTGCATCTGTTTCCTGACTGTCTGTTCTCTTCTTAGGACTATGACCTGAGCCAGTTGCATCGTGGCCTGGATTCCCGCCCCGAAATCACCCGTAATGACGTCGTCCCAACTCTCATGCCAGCCCCACAGTACCGTCCACGGCCTGCCAATCCTGATGAGATAGGCAACTTCATCGACGAGGTGAGTTGGACTTGGGGTGCAGTGAGCTGCGGCCCGGGGATCTCGGGACGAAGCAGGCTCAGCCTCGTGCGAGGGGCTTCTTGAGGGCAGATGCTACGGACCATCTCTCTTGTCCACCGCTGCCTTGCTATCAGCGTGGAAGGGGTGGCAAGAGGGGAAACATCACATCCATTCGGAACGCTCTGTTAATCCCTGGAAGTGCCAAAGCTGGAAGCGTTTCTTTGCTTGTTGGTATTTATATCTTACCTTCCTGTGCCAAAGGTGTTCTCAAGCTGGTATACAGATTTTAAAAAATAATAATAACAAGCTAACATACAATTCTAAAAGCAGCAGCAATAAAACACGCCAGGAACAGCAGATAAAAGCACATCAACTAGGGCAGCCTTGCAAATTCGCCCCAAAGGTTACTAGCCGGCAACATGTATTTACTCTCCTGCTTTTTTTACTCACAAGAGCAGCTGGCGGAGTAGGATGGAGAACTCCATCCCCCTTTGGCAGCCTGTTCAGTTACCTGGATGAAATTTCTAGTTGCCAGTTGTGGGTAGGCAAATGATTAAACATGTGGCCTCTAATAAAATGCCTGCCAAAATCAGACAAGAGCATGCTTAAATGTGGTCAGGAAAAGTGCGCCACAGCTGCCTAGTGACTCCTCTGCCTCTCGAGACGGCCTGGGCAGAAGTGGGAGAGCCACCTTGACTTTCTCAGGAGAGCAGGTATCGCCTTGCTCTGGAGTGGATGGCTGTTGACGGCGCTGTTGTCGCCATCAGCTTGCTCTGGCGTTGAACAAACTGAACTGATGTTCATGTCCCTCACTGCAGAACCTGAAGGCGGCAGACACGGACCCCACGGCACCCCCCTACGACTCTCTGCTCGTATTTGACTATGAGGGCAATGGCTCAGAAGCCACCTCTCTCAGTTCACTCAATTCTTCCAGTGGAGACCAAGAGCAAGATTATGACTACCTGAATGACTGGGGCAACCGCTTCAGGAAGCTGGCTGACATGTACGGAGGAGGCGAGGATGATGACTAGATGTGACAGGAATGACGGGGGCTTAATTCTGTGTGTGTGTGTGCTGGAGAGAGAAAGAGAGAGAAGAGACTGGCTTTTCCCAGCAGCTGGCTATTGGTCAAATGGGCTGCTCTTTCCATAAGCTGCCAAAGCACTACATAACATTTGCCTTCCTTCCGAAGTTGGCCCCTCCTGAGGTGGATTCAGACGACCACATCTTCCACATGATGACTGCAATCATCATGTGACAGCTGCGTCTTTTTGAAGCTCCTAACACATCGTGAGTCATTGTAAGGTAGACTCAAAACCACCAGTGGGGAAGAGAACTTTAGGAAGCCATCATGACTAGTAGAAGTCCTACAATTCATTTCCCAGCCCTTGGCACTGTAGGACTTCTGTCTAAACATGCATAGGATTCCATCCTAAAAAGTTTAATCCCACCACTCCTGTATTCAAGGGCATCATAGTATCCCAACTCCCAAGCATCTGGGATGGGATTATTAGCACACAAACTGGCTGTTTAAACAGGTTGTCTGAATCCACCCTTGCTGTCCAGCCACGTGAGAGCTCCTGTTCAAGGGTGTTTGGGACCACTGCAAGAGCCTCGGTAGCAGTTTTGCCTGAGAATCATGCCAAAAACTTTGCAGGAACGCCCAAAGTGCAATCGTTTCACTTGGATCTGGGCAGGCCCCTTGCCTGCTGCCTCTTCACCACTGATCTTCCTTTAACCTCACACCCTCTCCTCACTTACCTGTACCTCCTCTACTAGCACAATACCTGGCAGGGTGTTGCAAAATCATAAATATCTCACACATAAAACAAAGAAGATGATGCAAGAAAAACATACACTTGGTGGGAAGAGGAGCAAAACAGGCCTGATTTTATGATCACAGTAATAATGGATACTGTCTTCTAATGCGTGGGCTAGGATGTAAGGAATACTTAGGCATGGTATATTCAGCCTGCATGCCATGAGGCCTCACAATTTGGTGAGATGCAGCCCAGTCACTAGGTCTGAAACTGTTAATGCTTTGGGCCCTCCCTACCCCTGCCCCTAGTACAATGCACTTTAGGTACTCCTAGCACTGTGATTCCAAAGCACTAACCAAAGACGATTCTCGGGGCTGTGTGTGTTTGGCAGTTTTGCACAAGCATAGCCCAAATGTGAAATCTGGTATTGGGGTGGGGGAAGGATTGCAGCATCTTGAGAATCTGGGCTTTTATTTTCAAAGGCTTTACGGCTGCAAAAATAAGCAATGCCTGATGAAATCTTGGAAGATAAGGCAGGATTTCTGGTGGGCAGGGAAATAGGGCAGGGCTTTGGTGCAAAGCTCTTTGGCAGTCCCTGAAAATAGCATAGCAGAATATACCATACAAAGATTATTTGTATAATTGATACAGAATTCATTGTTTCTTGGTCTAGAATTCTGGCTGGCTCCTCGAGGATAAGGAGTGTGTAAGTGCAGAGTAAACACAGCCATGGTTATTCCAATCTCTTGCAGAACAATCCCACACGTGTCTGCGCAGAAGTAAGCCCCGTGGAGTTTATTGGGACTTACTGTAATTGTGTATGGGATTTCAGCCATGGATAGCAGCAAGAGTTAAACGGGAGCAAGTTGGGCTCCCTGCTCCTCAGGCTTGTTTTGCTTAACACACCCTTAGCAGGGAAGGAAACATTATACTTTAGAGCAGGAGTGTCGAACCTCAGGCTTGCAGGCCTAATCCATCTCTCTGGGTTTTGTCAGATGGCCCCAGCCCCTTCCCCAGGCCCCAGAACCTTTCCTCTGACTGCCAATGATGTGATGTTTTCCCAGCTTTTGTGCATTTTTTTCATTTTGAAAAGGTAAAAATGGCTCTTCTAGGGCTTAGTTACTGGCAGTAACGGCTTTAAACTAAAATATATTGGTAAGATGGGCCCCGCCCTTTGCCTCTGGCCCTGCCCACCACTGGAATGCGGCCCCCGAGAGCTTCTCCAAAATTGAATTTGGCCCCCAGGCTGAAAGAGGTTCCCCACCCCTGCTTTAGGGGTCCCTGAATCAGCTAGTCAGTCGCAAGTGCCTTTGCCCTGCCACCTTATCGTTGACCAATTCTCCATCCTTTTGTTCACACAACGCACAGATAAACTATGGAATTCGCTACCACAGGATGTAGTGATGGCTACCACTTTCGATGGCTTTAAAGGGGGTTGGACAAATTTCTGGAGGAAAATTCTATCAATAGCTACTAGTCTTGATGGCTATGTGCTACCCCCAGAGGCAGTAAGTCTATGTACACCAGTTGCTGGGGAACATGGGTGGGAGGGTGCTGTTGCGGTCATGCCCTGCCTGTGGGTTCCTGGTCGACAGCTGTTGGCCACTGTGTGAACAGAATGCTGGACTTGATGGACCCTTGGGCTGATCCAGCAGGGCTCTTCTTATGATCTTGTGTTCTTATTTGTTATCCTTTTTTCTGTCAGACACACATGGGTCAAATATATGCCTCCCCATAACATTGCAGGTGTATATTACCACCATCACATTATCAAACACTCTCTAGTCATGTTTAAAGTCTAGTGTCAGCCCTTGTTGCCCATGTATTGTACCTTTTTGTATACTGGTACTGTTCATGCACATTCTTGTCTGTTGAATGGATGATGTATAAAATGTAAGTGAATAAGTTTTTTTCAGCCAATTTTTAAGTTAACATTCTCACCAATGTGCCAATTGTTTCCTGCTGTGTGTTTCCCAATGTGTCGTGCTGATTATATAATTACTGTCCAATTGATGGGTATTTTTAGGTGGCTTTCTCTGTGTTTAGATCTGTATATTTAGCTCTCCTTTTTGAATATATATTGTTAAGAGTATGGAGGAATGCACACTTGAAAAGCCATTATTTTACCTACTTCTTTCACAGGTCCTTTTGTAATAAAATTTTAATAAACTTTTTTTCTTAAAAAAAAGCAATCTGCTCTCTCATCTATTGCTGAATATCTGCATGTCATTGTCTCCGTTCATTTGTCAACCAATTGATATATTGTCCTTCAGGAGAGGTCCCAGGGTGTTTTATAAGAACAAGACAACATTTATAAAATGTAAAAAGAAAAATGCATTTAAAAACCCTGGGAGAATAAAAATGTCTTAGTCTGGCCTGAAAAGGATAATAATATTGGCACCAGGCAGGCCTCTCTGGGAAGGGAATTCCTACCACCAAGAGGGCTCGTGTGTCACACCTGGCAGAGCGCCAAGCTACAAAAACCATGAATGCCTTGCATGTTATAGGATCTCATGCCAATGTGATTCTTGTTCCACAGGATGTGAGGCTCAGTACACACCCATGCAGTAGGTTCTCCAGTCCACCATGCAAGTCATGGCTTTTGTAGTTGCCTGTTGTATCCTGGGGAAGGGCTAAGCTAGCAGTGTTCACCGGCATCTCTGTCCACAATCCTTCTGCTTCTGGCGTTTGAAAAGAAGTACTTCTTCACTCTATAGAATCTGCTACTACAAGTTGTACTGTGGCCATCAACTTGGACCGCTTCAAAAGGGGATTAGCAAATTCATGGAGGAGGAAGCCTTCAATGGCTACTAGTCATGATGGCTATGTGCTACCTCCAGGATCAGAGGCAGCATGCATCTCAAGGCCAGTTGCTAGGCAACATGATCTGGAGGGTGGACCACTGGTCCTGCTGGTGGGCTTCCCATGGGGGGAATCTGCTTGACCACTGTGTGAAGAAGGAGGCTGAGCTAGCTAGATGCACTCACTGTGGCCTAATCCAGCCAGGCTTCTCTAATGTTATCATGTCCTCTCTTTTCCCCACCCCTTCACATAAATAGACATTCCAAAATGTGAGAAGGTGCTTGGGAGTTGGGATACTATGATGCCCTTGAATACAGGACTGGTGGGATTAAACTTTTTAGGATGGAATCCTATGCATGTTTAGACAGAAGTCCTACAGTGCCAAGGGCTGGGAAATGAATTGTAGGACTTCTTGGTGGGTCTAAACATGCATAGGATTACTCCCTTATTCATTCTTTAAAATAAATGTGAGCTTTCAGCCTGGGCTTTTTTCCGTCATGTTTAGATTCACAATAATTATCAAAGAGTCTCATGGCTCCTTAAAGACTAAAGGAATTTTTTCTAGCATACGTTTTCCTGGATACTGTTCATTTCGTCAGATGCAAGAAGTGTTAACCTCAAATTGGCAGATTTATATATGCATGCACACGTGCTGGCATGAAGGTGGATGTGAAATGTTTATTCGTTATTAATGTTATCAATGTTAATTATTTCCTCTCTGGATTATATATACACTTGAGAGCAGGTGTAGCGTAGTGGTTAAGCGACTGAGCTGCGCGCCGGGAAGCCTTCCCTTCAAATGTGGCCCCTGCCAGGGGCGCAGGCAAGCCCCGCCCCATCAGCCTCGGCCCTGTCTGCAATATGGCGGATAACCATGCACGACTGACCTACCTTGCAGGGTTGTTGCACGGATTACAACTAGCAAGTGCATGAGAAGCGCTTGGAACACTTGAAAGTGCTACGGATATGTGGAGTATTAATCTTACAGATGTATGTGCATATTATATACATGGGCGGGCGCACACGAAATGAAAAACGCCTCGTCACCCTGACCTTCTCACAACGGCGACAGCCGCCTCCCACCTCCTCAAGAGGGCTGCTCTCCAGGGCCCCGCGCGCATCGTTTATGCCCTGACCCTCCCAAGATGGCGGAACGCCGCGGCGTTGGCCTCCCTCACCGCCCCATGTCGCTCTCCTTCTGACCTTCCCGAGATGGCGCCGCCGCATCTGCTTGCCCGTCCTTCCCAAGATGGCGGCCGGCGGGGCGTGCTCAGGGCGGCCTGCGGCGCAGCGATAGCGCGCCATGGCCGGGGGCGCGGCGGCGCTGAAGCGGGCGGTGGAGGCGCTGGAAGTGCTGCTGGGCAGGACCGGCGCTGCTGGTGAGAAGGGGAGCGCCTGGCTTTAAGGGTGGTCGTTGGGGGCGGCGGCGGCGGCGTGGTGGGGCTGCCTAGGAGGGGCCTCCGTCTGGCCCGCGGCGCGGCCTGTGTGGGGTGGCCCGGCTGCGTCTCCTGCTATTTTACCCTTGAATCCCTCCATTCCTCCAAGAGCTCAAGGCTCAGTCCCCGCCAGCATCTCCAGGTGGGGCTCGGAAAGACCCCCCCACCGAGACCCTAGGGACGGAGCCGCCTCTTGCCGCTGTAGAGTAGACCATATCCTCACAACAGCCCTGTGAGGTAGGTTTTAGACCGTATTAGATAGTTTTAAGGAAGGCAAACGTGTGAATAGACTGGTTCAGCCTCCCCAACCTGGTGACTCCTAGATGTGTCGGACGTCTGGCTGGGGCGTTATGGGAGTTATAGTCCAACACATCTGGAGAGGACCTCCTCAGTGGTGCCCCCCGCCCCGATTGAGGAACGCTCAATGGTTCCGCCTGGTGCCAACGCTGTCATCTTTTCAAGGCCAGGTTAACACTGTCCTCTGCTCCCAGGCACTTGGCGCCATATGTATGATAAGGCTTTTAACGCGTTCTGGGGTTCTTGTTGTTGATTGTTTAAAATTGTTTTAATGTTTTTTCTGTTAATTTTTTTATCATATTGTATTTTTAGGGGTTTAAACTTTGTAAATTTCCCAGAGAGCTCTGGCTATCGGATAGTATAGAAATGGAATACATGAGTAAATATAAAGCACCAAGTTGGAGAAGGCTGGGCTACCTAGGGCACAATCCTGTGCATGTTTAGATAGAAAGCAGCCCTACAGCGCCAAGCACGGCTGGCTGGAGGAATGCTGGGACCGGTAGGGATTTTTTCTCTCTAAACACGCATAGGATTGCACCCTTTATCTTGCAATGGATCTGGATATACTTACAGAACAGTTGTAACTACAAACGTCTCCAGCAACATTTACAATGTTTTAGGAAGATGGAAGAATGATGCACTGCGCTGGGATGTGCATTTACTGCATGTAGCCTAATCAAAATGTGTCTCTCAGAGGTTTAACTTCTAAAGATCCAGCAAAATCAGGACAGCACTTTACAAGGAATGACACGGAGACCAGGAAATGGGTGTCGCCCTCAGGAGACCAGGAAATGGGTGTCGCCCTCAGTAAAGAAGGTCGGTGGCATGTCTGCATTTCCTCGCTCCTTTGCACTCCATGGGATGGACTCTTCTCTGTCCCTGTCATAGTGACCCCATGAAATGCTGGGAATGGGACCAGGACAGGGATGTGTTATTAAAGCTGTTTGGTAAAATTGTCAGAGTTGCTGTGCCTGCTCCACAAACTGGCAGTGGTTTCAGATATTGTTATGGCTAGTGTTGTCCCTATCTTCAAAAAGGGTAAAAAGGAGGAACCTGGGAACTACAGACCAGTCAGTCTGACATCAATCCCTGGGAAAATTCTGGAGCAGATGATAAAGCAATCAGTCTGTAAGCACCTTGACAACAATGCCGTGATTACTCGAAGCCAACATGGATTTGTCAAGAACAAATCCTGCCAGACGAATCTGATCTCATTTTTTGATCAAGTAACCTCCCTTGTGGACTGTGGGGATGCTGTGGATGTAATATACCTTGACTTCAACAAAGCTTTTGACAAAGTGCCCCATGATATCCTGATGAGCAAACTAGCTCAAAGTGGGCTAGATGAAACAATGATCCAGTGGATCCACAGTTGGCTACAGAATCGGACTCCAAGAGTGCTTATCAATGGGACCTTCTCAAACTGGGGAGAGGGAACGAGCGGGGTACGGCAGGGCTCAGTCCTGGGCCCAGTGCTCTTCAACCTTTTTATTAATGACTTGGAGGAGGAGGTGCAAGGAATGCTGATCAAATTTGCAGATGACACAAAATTGGGCAGGATAGCTAATACTTTGGAAGACAGAAACAAAATTCAAAGTGATCTGGATAGGCTGGAGCGCTGGGCAGAAAACAACAGAATGACATTTAATAGGGACAAATGCCAAGTTCTGCACCTAGGAAAAAAAAACCAAATGCACAGTTACAAGATGGGGGATACATGGCTCAACAACACGACAAGCGAGAAGGATCTTGGAATTGTTGTCGATCACAAGCTGAATATGAGCCAACAATGTGATGTGTCTACAAAAAAGGCCAATGCTCTTTTGGGCTGCATTAATAGAAGCATAGCTTCCAAATCCTGTGAAGTACCAGTTCCCCTCTACTTAGCACTAGTTAGGCCTCATCTTGAATAATGTGTCCAGTTCTGGGCACCACACTTTAAGAAGGATGAAGACAAGCTGGAGAGCGTTCAGAGGAGAGCAACAAAGATGATCAGTGGACTGGAAACAAAGCTCTATGAAGAGAGACTGAAAGAACTGGGCATGTTTAGCCTTGAGAAGAGAAGACTGAGGGGAGATATGATAGCGCTCTTCAAGGACTTGAAAGGTTGTCCCAGAGAGGAAGGCCAGGATCTCTTCTCCATTATCCCAGAGTGCAGGATACGGAATAATGGGCTCAAGATTCCGGCTGCACATCAGGAGAAACTTCCTGACTGTTAGAGCAATACGACAATGGAACCAATTACCTAGGGAGGTGGTGGGCTCTCCCACACTGGAGGCGTTCAAGATGAGGCTGGACAGCCATCTGTCAGGGATGCTCTGACTTGGATTCCTGCATTGAGCAGGGGGTTGGACTCGATGGTCTTGTAAGCCCCTTCCAATGCTACAAGTCTATGATTCTATGGTTTCCCCAGGCATCTCTGACTTGCCATTTTGAACTCGTACTGAAAGCTCTCTGTGTCTTTCAGAAAGATTTTTATTTCAACCAGTGTGTTATAACAATATGTTCTAATGGTACGCAATATAAGGCATTGTTGTCCAACGCTTAAAGCATTAAGCCAGACAAGACCAGAAATAAAAGCATCTTATTTCTAGCATAAGGAGCATCATGTGTCTTTGAAAATTCACATTGAACCCTAATGTTGCCAATGCAAAATTTTTGTAAATACATTTTGTAAATAAATAAGCAAAACATGAATTTGCTGTGGGTTTATTAGAGATCCCTAATCCCTGTACAGAACCACAATTTCCAGTGCTCCCTGCAGGGAATCATATTTAAAAGATTTAAGTGTGTGGTGTAGATACATTCATGGTATTATGTGATCCGCCATCTTAAGAACATAAGAAGAGCCGTGCTGACCAAAAGCCTGTCTAGTTTAGCATCCTGTTCCACAGTGGCCAGCCAGCTGCCTGTCAACTTTCTGGTGCCAGGTTGAGACTTTCCTCTGTTCCCAGGCGTTTGATGCTGGGATCTTTAATGCATCTCTTTAATTGTTTATAGTTGTCACTGATGTATCAGTTGTTTTATGGGGTAGTGGTATTTTGTGTTAGCCATTTTAAGTTTTGTATGTTTTCATTTTTTTGTAAGTCACCTTGAATCTTTTTGAGAAAGCTGCCTAAGAAATCTAAATAATAATAATTGCTAATAAATAGGACACGTGTGCAACAGCACCCTCCTTGCGTTTTCCGCAGTGACCGGTATGCAGAGGCATCCTGCCTCTGATGCTGTAGCCAGTGTTTAGCCATCATGACTAGCAGCCATTTAGCTGTATCCTCTTTCTTTTTAGGGACAGATTCACACTGCCTCCAGGAAACAAAACATGCCGATCTGCTGGAATCCTTACGTTTTAAGGTGGCCATTTTGGAGGAGAAGTTTTCTCAGGACCCCCAGTGGGATGAATTGCGGCGGTGGAGAGCTGAGGTCTCTAAGCAGGCATGGTGGTTGATACCCTGCCCAGAGGTGCCATGGAGTTTTACTTGCCATGCCTTGCTTTTGCTGCTGTGTCTGAAGCAGTTCATGGTTGTCTTAGCGGCTGCTTACTGCCCACCTAGGCCAAATCCCAAAACAGCTGAGGTTGCACCGCCTCTGAGCCCTGACACCCTCAGCATCAACCAGGAGAAAACTGTGCAGGCAGCCTTGCAGTTTATAGTGACCTTGGGCCTTTGCCCATATCTCTTGCCTGGAGTCGGGCTTCCCCTGAGATGCAGGACAGAGTTCAGTGCCGTGGTTCAAGATGTGGTCTCACCTGGATGCCTTTCCAGTGCCACACGCAAGCTTTATGCCACCTGCACTGGCCTGCTGGAGATTGCTCAGCACCCATCTCTGGGCAGCCTCATTCTCACACGTCACCTTGGGGATCTCCTCGCTGGGTTGTGTCAGCTTGGATTCTGTCCAGCAAGGAGGAAGGGGGAAGAAGCAAAGCCACAGGAAGAGCTAACGGTGAGTTCTCACCCTGCATTCATATAGAGTAGGGATGCTGAACCTCAGGCCTGTGGGCTAAAACAGGCCTCCCGGGGTTCCCCAGGTGGCTATACCCTTTTCTTCCAGCGGCTGATGGTTTGGTGTTTTCCCGGCTTTGGTGCAGCTTTTCCCCCATTCTTAAAGGTTGCAATGCCTCTCCTAAAGCTGAGTTACTGGCAGGAAGAGCTGTCAGCTAAAGTAGGCTAGTATTTTTGGAAGTTTGGCCCTGCCCGTTTGCCCACCACTGTACTGTGGCCTCTGAGAGGTTCTCCGAAATGGGATTTGGCTCTCAGAGATTCAACACCCCTGACATAAAGGGTCTGTGTTAGCCTTCCTCAGCTGGGTGCCCTCCAGGTGTTTTGGACCACACCTCCCAGCATTCCTGGCCATTGGTCAAGGCTTATGGAAGTCCAAAACATCTGGAAGGCTAGTCTGCATCCTTTGGCACCAGTTGCCAACTCTTGAGGAGCCAGCAGGCTGGGCAATAAACAGTTCCTCCTAATAGCTGTTGTAATTTTGCTTAAATACGCACATCCGATGAGAAGCATTCAAGGTAACTTTCCAGATCACAGACCCCTTTGCCAGTATTCTACAGCGCACTGTGCATGTTAATGGTGCAGAAGGAACTGTGCATGTTAATGGTGCAGAAGGAACCAACGTACAAACCAACCAAATCATTATCACTTCTGGACATTTGCTGAAAGAAGCATATTTTCATCAAAAATTACCTTTTATTGAGGAGATTAATGTTTTAACTGATCATTCTACGGTTGAAGAGAGATAGCAGCATTTAATTGAGTATCCTAGTTTTGGGCTCAGTGACAGATGAATCCTGATCTGTTTGTTTCCAAGTCAGAAGATATAATGGAGAGTATCCTGCATTCTGGTTCTGTAGACAAAAAGTGGACAGGTTCGGATGTGGCGGCAGGGAGGTGAATGATGAAGCTGCGCTGGTGCAGGCGACACTCAGGTTTGCACACTCAGGTTTGCACCAGTGCGGCCTCTTGGGATTCTAGACCAGCACCATGCAAGGCCTTGCACAGATTGGATGTGGCCAGGCTGGGGCAGGGCAGGAGGACGGTAAGACGGCGTGCAAAGCTGCCTGTCCTCATCTGCAAGGCCCCTCTCTGCAGTGACGTAATGTTGTGACACCAGAATGTGCCTAGTAGCCACGTGAGGGCATTACCTCATTTGGACTGTGCCCATTTGGGCCCATTGTCCCAAAGGACCAGAGATGTGAACTGGCTTCCCCCAGTGTGAATGCTGATGCAGCAGCCACCCTTTGCAGGCGCCTGTGTATCCAGTTGCTTTTCTAAGGGCCAGACTAGGCGTTATCCAGGGAGTATGAACAGACAGTCGGCTGAAGTTCTGTTTTATTTTTAATTGAAAAGTGGGCTCAGTAGAGACTTTGTTCAGGAATGGAGGAATCAGATGGGGGCAGGGGGTTGGTTGTTTGGCTCTCCCCATTCCTTCTGTTTGCATGCACAAAATCTCCCGCTCCTCAGTGCTCCCTCCCGCAGGGGATCCCCCACTCCTTTTTCTCCAAGGGATTTCTCCAAATCCAAAGCATTTGGATGGGTGCTTTAGAGTAAAACTGGAGAGTGGAAAGGGTTGCGCACCCCACCCGTCCCAGTCTCTGCATTCACTCTGGCAGCCTCCTGCAGGTGCCTTTCAGTAAAACCAGCTCTGGGGAGAGATTATTCGCGGGCCCCCTGTGTAGGGGCTTCTTAGGGCTGCAAAGCGTCCTGGAAGATGGTGGCGCGCCACCAAACTGCCCCTAGAGGGAGCCAAAGCTGTGCCAACAAGATAGCGTGGGACTTTTCCAGGGGCTGACCGAAGAGGAGCGAAGCGGTTGCAAGGAGGCCATGCGGGGCCTTCTGGACAGAGTTTACCAGCCGCTGGTGGTCCGAGAGCTGCTGCTGCTTCAAGGTGGATCCCAGCAGGTATTGCAGGTTGTCTCCGTATGGTGGGGGTTCTAGGTTTGCAGTGTTCTTTCCTGAGTTGGTCCCTTCCGTTGACAGTGGCTTGGAAATCCCTCGTGCTGCGTGATGGGGTTGCAGTCCAGCGCATCTGGAGGGCCCCAGGTTGGGAAAGATGGTCTTAGGCCCACATCTGGCCTGCCTGACAGTAAAAGGAAGGGCCTTTGGGGGCCCTCTTTTTTCTTGGTATTTAAAAAAATACGTGAGCAGAGAGGTACGCATGGGCAAAGTGGCTCTGGGCAGCCCAACCCTTCCCTGCACCCTGACTCTGAGGGTTCCCTGGAGACTCTCTTACAAGGGGGGAAAGAGGCCGCTCCCTTGCCTTCTGTTCGTGCCACTGAGTGGCAGGAGGTTTGTTCCCCCTCTGCTGCCTGGCATCATGTACAGAAAATCCTCTCTGTGCAAAGACTTTGCTGAGCTGTCCTGCAGGTTGTGGCTTGCTGGTGTGGTGGTTCAGCCAACGGTGACATTTTCTCCTTCCTTCCTTCCTTCCTTCCTTCCTTCCTTCCTTCCTTCCTTCCCTCTGTGTCCTTCCAGGGGTCCTGTTCCAGTAGGCAGGACGGTGAGCATCGTCTGGCTCTGGCCCCTGCCTGGCTTCGGCGTCTCTGTGGGCAGCTTCTCTCTGAGAGGCTGATACGACCCAGTGGGGTTCAGGCTGTGGTCCGTGGCATCCTGGAGGGAGCAGGAGGTGAGTGCAGGCAGAAGAAGAGTCCTCTGGATCAGATCACAGCTGCATCTAGTCCAGCATCCTGCTTCCCATGTGGCAGGCCAGATGCTTCTGGGAAACCCTTAAGCAGAGTCTGGAGGCAGCAACTCTCCCAAGTTCTCTGCCCCAGCAGTTGGTGTTCGGTGGCCTGCCACCTCTGAACCAGGCAGGAGGGCCTACTTAGCTCTCCTGGAGGTTCTGTCATGCAGGAGGTTCTGCTTGGCAATCATGGCTAGCTCCCACTTGTTAGAGATGACTCTTTCTCCCCCGTGGATTGTATAGTCCTTCTTTAAAACTATCTGTGCCCATGGCCATCCCCTGTGGCAGCGTATTGCCACTAACTGCATGCCCCTGCCCTTTCTCAGCAGCTGGTGTGAGAAGGTGTTTGCTGCTGGACGGGTGCAGTGTCCCAGGACCTGGGAATTCTGTGACCTTTTTCTCAAATATTATTTTGGGGTTGTGGAGTTCTCTGGTTCACTGTTTGAGTTCAGTAGGTGATGGTTGCTCTGTTGGTCTTGGAAGACAGGCGATATGTACAATTATACTTTTTGAATGGGCCATTCTAGGTAGATGTAAGAATACCTAGGTTTTCGAAATTCACAGGACTCTACATCAGCCTTTCTGCCCAACAAAGAGATCTGTGAAACTTGAAAGCTTACATATCCGTACATCTACCAATAAAAATAAAAAAAAATCACTTTACCAGCTTTGTGCCAGCTGATTGACAGGCATTCAAGAGCCCCTGCTTCTTTCCCTTTTTTGCTTTTACTTACCCAGGGTGTCAAAATTGACTGGGTTCTATGGGGTCTGATAAAGCACTTCCCTCCTCCTCTGTGGTCATAGATCAGTGTTAGAACCCCTCCTTTGCATCCAGAGGGTCCTAGCTTCAATTCCTGGCATCTCTACATAGGGCTGGGAACGAACCCCATCTCACTGGCAGAGGTTCTTCAGGGTTCAGTCTGGACGATACTGAGTCCGTGGATCTATGGGCTGACTTGTATAAGATACCTTCCTATGTCCAGTCACCTGGAGGTTAGAGCAGGAAATTAGAATGCATTAACATTCAGAGGGAGCCTAGACTGGACTCCTTTATAGTATGCTGGGGTCTGACTTGGAGTCTCTCCTGCTTTCAAGCCGGGGCCGTGGGGGGCAGCAGTGCTGAAGCTGCAGCAGCTGACTGGCGGAAGTGTGACTTGGTGGCCGGGATCCTGTCCTCCTGTCCTCAGCAGTCTCTGTCCCTGGAGGATTATTACCAACAGGTGTGCCCACAGGTATGCCCTTCACCCCTTCCCCATTATACAGTGACTCTGGGTTTCTGCAGACATGGCGGGGGGTGTACTTTTGTTCCTAGATGGGGAATTGTGTAGAAACTCAAAGTCATTCCAGCTTGGAGGAATTTTCTAGTCCAATATGAGAAGACACAGGTGACATACAGATGTAGATGCTCCCACTCCACTGTACAGACCATTGCCTTCCCTTGTGTGATCCAGACTTGTAAATAGCCGCTCACCTCTGGTGTGCCAGAACTGGTTCCAGGTGACCAGAGGAGGAGGGTTCTGTCAATCAGAAGAGAGTTGGTTCTGTATCCTTCAGACTATTGAGATGTAATTATATAACACCTATTATCAATGATTTCAAGATGGTTTTACAAAAACGTAAAAACAAGTGTGTAGGCAGATAGGCATTAAGAAATACTGTAGGCTAGTTGCTTTTGTGGATTTACCTTCAAGCCCCGGAGAACCCTATTTCCAAAAGGCCATCAATAAGCCCACAAAAGTTACTAGCCTGTCGTTATTTTTGGTAGCCTTGCTGGTTGTTGTTTGTTGTTGTTTATTCGGTCAGTTGCTTCCGACTCTTTGTGACTTCATGGACCAGCCCACGCCAGAGCTTCCTGTCAGCCGTCGCCACCCCCAGCTCCCCCAAGGTCGAGCCCATCACCTCCAGAATATCATCCATTTGCTGGGTGTAGAGGAGGGGAAATCCCCTCTTCCTCAACTAGTGTGAAAATGCAGGCTACTAGCCTCTTAGCAGGCTAGTAAAAAAAAAGATCCTCTACCAAGCAGATGGGCAGAGGAGGCACAGAGCAGCCAGCCCATCCTCCGCCAGCCCACCACATTTCTGTGCAGGTTGTGGGGGAAGCCCCTTTCGTGGCCAGCACAGAAACCTGGGGAGCAGTGGAGGAGGCAGGTCTGTCTGTCCCCGGCCAGCCCACTCATTCACCTCCGAGGGTTCCTTGTTGGCGGGGGATTATGGGAGTTGTGGTCCAACACAGCTGGAGGGCACCAGGGTGGGGAGGCTAAACTATACACACACACACACACACACACACACAGTGTTAGAAGCATTGCCTTAAACAGTTTGGCATGATCAGCGGCAGAGGGATATGCAGCAGTCGAGAACAATGCAGATGCAGCCCCAGGCAGCAAGTCAAGAACTGCTCGTGCACCATTTCTCTTCCAGGTTTTGCAGCTGTTTCTCATTCAGGATAAGCTGGCAGCCCGTCAGTTCCAGCGCGTCGCCACCACGACTGTGCTCAGCATGGCAAGGCAACACCCTCAGCAGGCCGAGAAGCATCTGCTGCGTCCCATGCTGGAGCCCCTCCTGCGTTGCTTGGATGTGGGAGGTGATGGCTTCTTGTCTCTCAGCCACCTGGACCATGCCAGGGAATTTGGGGGGCCCCATTGGAGGGGCAGGGAAGGGAGCAGTTGTGTCCCTTGTAGCCATCTTGGGCTGTGAGAATTGTTGCTTATTTTCTTCAGCAGCTTCATTACTCAGCATCATTTTCTTTGTGATTCTTGGGTATCTTGTTCCGCAGTGAACCTCACCCCCCTGAGAGAAGCCTGGCGGGATCTCTCGTAGTAGCCCATTACAAAGCGGGCAGATCTTGAAGTAACTAATTCTGGATTGTTTTGTTTAATTCAGTGGGCATTGTTGCATTGAATTAAATGAAACAGTCCATAAAGCAGTGATGCATTATGCTGTTACCATCATCGCTTGTTGCTACAGAATTTTGATGGTCTTGTTCTCTGTTTTGTTCAGAAACATCGCTGGAAGATCTTCCGGCAGGGATGGTGCTGGTGAAAGAGGAGGAACTCAGCTTGTGTGTGGAAACTGTGTTTAAGGTACAACATCTAACCGCCTTTATCTATATGATTACTGAAACTGGAGATTGTAAGCAGGGAACTGACATTGCACGAAATGGACTCTCCATTCAGGCCGCTGAAACAAATGGTCTTCAGAAATTCTCTCTCGTAGTCCAGGCGTAAAGCACTGAGGATAGAGCTTTTGTATAAAGTGATAGCAAATCCTTGGGTCAGATTGGGAAATGCTTCCATGCACTTGCTCCAAAGGCAGTGCATCAACTCCTTTTGCAGAGGTGGTCCAGCTGCCCTGTTATCTTCCTTGAAAGGCAACACCTTCCTTGGATGATGCTTTAGTGGAAAACACACATTCATGTCATGTCCCTTCTGGCTCTGGTGGTGGGGTGAGTAGTTGGTATCCCAGTTGGGTGTTTCAAACAACTGACAGTACAGAATCAGATTTGTTTATTTGTATTTGTGTACTGTCATCAGACCATCACAAAACAAACATTTAACAAAAGATACTAGATATCCGTACAAAGAAAACATATTTAGAAAAAGTTGACACAAACCCAGTTCATATAAAATAAACTTAAAATTCTGGATCTGTAGCTAAAATAAGTAAAATCTATGCAAGCCCATATACAATCACTCAAGAACTGAAAGTTCTTAATCTCCTTGACAAGGCATAGCATTCTCCTTTAAGAACTTTTCCCTAACACCAATCTCTGTAGGTAGAAAACTGATTGATTGATTGATTGATTGATTGCTTTTCTATACCACCCAATAGATACCTACCTTTCCCACAAAGGAGATAGTTTACAGTCACATGGACAGACCTCCAGACCTTTTAGATCTTTTTAAAATCTGACCCAAATATTGTTCCCTCAGCACATTATACAAAGGACAATATATAAGGATATGCATAAGGTTTTCCACCTGTTTTAAGCCACAACAAGGACAGGTATGCTCATAATATGGCCTATTCCTGTATCTTCCTTCTAAGAACTAACAGCCATGGCAAGTATGGAGTGGGCCAGGGGCTCAGTCCTTCAGATCCAGGGATGGAAACTTCAGCTGCCTTAGGAGAGGGTGAAGCAGTGGGCTCTCCTGCTTTGAGGCCTTACTTTAGCTTCCTGTCTTTGGTGAACACTTTACCCCGAACACTCTGATGTTGAGTAGCTGCTGCTACCTCACAGCAGTCTTGGCTCAACATCCCTTCTTCTCCGGTGTCTGTCTCTCTTGGCTGGCTTCGAGCTCTGCCGTGTTCGGACTGGTCTTTCGATACAGGCCTCTCTTCCCACCCACTCATCTGGGCTGGTCAGTGCAAAGTAAATGCATTTATTCCGAAGTGTGGGGATTGACTTCCCTGATGCTCCAATATTCCTGCTCAGGGTCGCTGTTCAAGTGTGTGTTCAGCTTTGCCCTTCACACTCTGCTCCACTAGGAGTGATGCCCCATCTTGCGTGGCACTGCTAGCCCAGCACTTTGGAAGCATGACTTGTTAGGAAACCCTTGTCCATTTTTCAAAACAGTTGCCAAGCAAAATCACTGGTGAGCCCGCATTCGGAAGCTGAAGTTGCTGTACGGGGTAATTGGCTGCCTAATGTGGATGGATAGGGATGGGACTGAGTGGCTTGCCAAGCAAACGGAAATAGCTGGGGTGGAGAGTGGCTGTCCTGCTGTGTAGCTTTGTGCACTCTAGTTTGGGCAGGGGAACTGAGAGAGATCAGCAGAAATTGTCATAGTGAAGGAAACGAGAGGGAGCACCTTTGCCTGATTGGCCTGGTCAGTGCCTGGGGGTGTCAGGGACAGACTGTCTTGAACACCTGAGTTGCAGGAAGCGGTGTGGAGTGAGTGACACTCCACCAAGTTCCGCCTGCTCATTGTTCTTGAGGAGGAGTTAGCAAAGCATCCAGTTCTGATGGGACTGAACGTGGTAGAGTTTGTGCAGTGCCGCCTTTTCAGCAGGAAGGGCAAGTGGGTGACCTTTCTGTAGTTGCCAGGTTAACCACCAGCTGGAGTTATCAGAGATGGGTGCAACGGGCAAAGCTGCTTCTCTCCGTGGGGGACCAAGGTGCTTTGCCTTGGGCAGAGTCCCAAGTTTTGGGGCAGCACAATTTCATGAGTGAAGGAGCTGAGCCTTGCAAACAACCTGCACAGAGATCTTTGGCAGACGCCGTGGCAGTCTGAGCCCTTGAACACTGTGATTGCTCGGCAGTGTCTCGAGCGGTAATGATCTGCTCTTAATGAGCTGGCAAGCAGAAACGGGCCCAAGAGGCCGCCTGGTGGCCACAGTGGCTTCTGCCAATGCCTGCAAGCGCCGGGAGGATCCCTTGTTAATGGCAGTAGGCTAAAGTCTGGCAGAAGGGAGATTAAAACAGCAGGCATGAACTTGCAGGTGTGGCCGGGCTTTTGCCTTGGAGTCTCCTTGGATGCCAGACTGAGAAGCTCCTCTTGGGCCATCACTGGGGGTGTGGGGAACTGTGCACAAACGAGGGTGCTTGTTGAGGAAAAATGGCTCCAGGGGGGATTAGCCAGCCCAGGTGAAAACAAGAGCCTGCGGTTTTTATCAGAGGAATCTTCCCACAGAATCTGCCTTTTGGGACTGAGCACCACCATGCCTGGGGAAGTGTTCTGTGCCCCTGAGGATGACTTAAAATCTGCTCTTGGTCCTACACAGCTTGATGACAATGCTGAGATATGTGTGTGCAGCTATACAAGATTGCCTGGCCAGTGATGCCTCAAAGGTCTAAGACAGGGGTGGGCAACTCATGGCCTGCCAGATGTTTTGGCCAACAATTCCCATCAGCCCCCTAGCCAACATGGCCAGTGGTGAGGCATGAAGGGAGTTGTAGGCCAAACATCTTAAGGGCCACCGGAATTGCCCACCTCTGGTCTAAGACGTTGGATGGGCGCCTGCAGGACAGGCAGTGAAAGCTCCCGGCCTCTCCTTTAAGCTAGTTGGTCCAGCACGTCACGAGGCAAATGCCATTCCAAATTTCTGTTGAGCAGTCTGCGAGCAGGCACCTTTACCGAGGGCCACAGCAAATGAAAAATACATCAGAATTATTTGTCAAGAAAAGCTGAATTACGCAGCCTGTTTACATTTTGCAAATCTGCATCAATATTGTCCTTGCCTAGCATGATCCCGCCGCTGCTAATCCTGCGGAGAGGCTGAAACATCTGTGTGGAGCATCAGCGTTGCCAGTCAATTGTATTCTTTATTAGCCCCTCCCCCTGGCTTCTGAGGTGTCCGCTGCATCGCCCACCACTTACAAGCACCTTTGTGTAACAATAAGAGCTGGAAACATGCTCACTTTCAAATTATTATTAAGGAAAGTTGTGATTCTCAAGAGATTATAATGATCTTGTGCCCTCTCCTGTCCTGTTTTTCCATGAGTTGTAGCCAGTAGGCGAGGTGTTCATGTGTTCCTTCCTTCCTTCCTTTGCTCATCGCCTTGGGCTTCCTCTCTCCTTGCAGGTATACGTGGTTGGCAGTGAACCCTTGGCTGTGCTGATGGATTCTTTGCAGCGCGTGCTGGGAGTCATCTTCTCCCTTTGGTGTTTCACCAAGCAGAATGTGTCTTCCTTACGGTAAGGTGCGCGGCCCAGAGTGGGGACCCTCCAGCTGAAGATCCCCTGCACCTCTTCCTGTGTCCAGGGAGAAACCTCCTTGGTCCGGGATCAGCCTCAAGGGAGTGGGAGCCAGTCAGGGAGCTTCCACTGCCACTGGGGGTGGCTTATTGGAGTGTGTTTTCTCCTTACTGATAACCAAGGCAGTGCTTGGCGCTGCGCAGCCATACCTGAACACCCGCTTTCATGCTCCAAGGAGCTTATGAAAGTGTAAAAACAGCACAGCCTGCAAGCAGCGGCAAAGAATGAAACCATTCCAGGACATAGCACCAAATCTGGAGCCTCCAGGGCACCCTCCCGCCCTTTCCCTTTGACTCGGGTGCATTCAGATTGGCGGGTATTCCTTCTTCCCCACTGGACTGCGTGCAGGTGTTTTCCCAGGGTGATCACTTCATGTGTCTTTCCTGCCTTGCAGCACCCCTTGCCAGGAGATCCTGCTGTGGTTCTTAGAGAAGAGTGAGAGACGGGTGGCACTGGTCGCCCTGGAAGGACTTGCGAGGCTGGGAGGAGCCCCCTGCTTGCCCCATCCGCTCTGCCGGTTTCAAGTAGCCAGTGAAGGGGGTGCCAGAGCCACCGTCACAGAGGTTGCCAGGTGAGGGACGCCAGGCGGCCCCCCAGCCCTGAGAGCCTGCAGGCCGGTGCTGCAGCACAGCTTGTTCTGGGTTGCGCCTCCCAGAGCAGCTGAGGCACAGCCCCGGGGCTGCTTGTTTCCCGGGAGTGCCTGTGCTGCTGTTTATGGGGTCCTCTGGCCCACTCTCAACATGGCCCAGGAGCGCTCCACTGTATTCAGAGACACCTGAGACCCATCTGGAAGTCAGCCTTTTGGATCTGGCTTTGTGAATCATCCAGCTTTGGGGGATAGGTCATGTTTCGTCTTTAGTCCTCAGAGCAAATGGGGTTTGAGAACGAGCCTTTGAATGTCTGGTGCTTGCAGAGGTCAGCATCACCGCGTGGGTCATCACAGACGGGGAAGAGGAGTTCGGGGGCAATGGCATCTGCCTTCGCCAGCTTCTACATTTTGTGGATGGGGAAGTGGTTGCAGACTGTCCAGTGCGTTGGCTGGTGTGGTCCAGAAACAACAAAGGGGATTTTAACAAAATATTGAAAAGCTAAAACAAGACATAAAAGGCAGTTGCACCCCTGTTTACAGTTCCAGGCGTGTTTTGAGAATCTTCCCTTTATGAAGGAGAATTGATTTCTTCAAAACTTCCAACTAATGCTTAAGATTCCTGGCTTCTAACTCGCTCCACCGGCGAGCTAGAAGCCAGGAGTTCTTGGCGTGATTTGGAAGCTTTGGAGGAATCACTGGCCCGTGATAAAGAGAAGGTTCTCAAAGCGGCGCAGCATCAGCACGGGAGCGGCTGCCCTTTCCGCCTTGGTGCTCCGCCCAGGCCCTTGAGGAAGTCGCATGCTGCCTCGTGATGTGTCTACAAAAGCGGCCCCCTGCCCCAGTTTTCCACAAAGGAGAGTGTTCCTGTGAAGGAAAGTTGACATCACAGTGAAGTGATGAAACTGTGTGAACCTCCAAGCACGGGGCAGTGCTGGGTTGGAAGGAAATAGCAGACCCATCAAGATGGAGGAGAGATAAGAGCCCGGAGCTCTTGTGGCTTAATGGGGGTTTGTTGACTTTCGAAGTGCTCTGCGCAGAGGCTCAGGTAACTGAAACCAGAAACCGCAGTGCAGTCAGCCACGGGAGGGCAAGCGGGAGGAGGCTTGGCTCTGAGAAGTCAGCGAGTGCACAGGAGAGAGCTCCAGTTCCCAGCCCGAGAGCCTGCACTGCTGTCTGACTGCCACTGATGGTAAACACTTCCACTGTGCTCATGTTCCAATCACCGGCCATAGGGAGAGAAGGGCAACTCTGTTTCGGGAGCACCATCAGTCTTAAGTCAGCCTTCCCCAGCCTGGTGCCCTGCAGACGTTTTGGACTACAACTCCCAGCATTCCTGGCCATTGGCGCTTTCGCTCATAGGAGCTGTAGCCTGAAACTTCTAAAGGGCGCCAGGTTGGGGACAGCTGTGTTACAGTGTTGAAAGCACCTCACAGAATCCTCTTGCTGCAACCTTTCAGCAGCCCTCCAAAGTAGGCAAGTATGATTATCCCCATGTAGCAGATGAGCTGAGGCTCAAGAGAGTGAGAAAGAGAGGCATGAGTTTAGGGCAGAGGTGAGATTCAAACTGGGCTCTTCCAGGTCTTTTAGCTGCCCTGCCACACCAGCTCTCATTTCTATATTTATTTTTAAAACTCATATGCTGCCTTTCAGTTTTTGAAAACTCCCAGGGTAGCTAATGACATCAAGAACAATCCACACATCGGAGTAAAACTCGATGCTAAAATTACAGTGGGTCCCATCTGTGTATTTTGCCCGCCAAATTCCTCCTGAGGATCCAGGGGCTGCTCTAGTTAAAGGGCAAGATGGAATCCTGCCACAAAGGAGAGGGAGGCAGCAGAGCAAGCGTCTCTGTGAGTGGTGCTTTGTGAGGCTGTAGCTCCCAGTGCTGCTCTCAGCATGCCTGGGATCTTCACCCGGGGGGGTCATCTTTGGGCGGCTCCCCTCTCCGAGTACCTGCCTGGGATGACCGGTGGCCTCCCAGCTCACAGCGCATGTGCTGCTGAGGCCCCGCCAGGGCCCTCCCTCCCTGCACCACTGCCCAGGCGCAGCCCCTGAGCATCTGCCTGCGCTCAGTGGGTCCAAGGATCCTGCTTCTGCTCAGGAGCTGGCCTGAGTGTTCACGGCGCTGCCACCTGTGCCAGGACTGCCGCTCCTTCCCTTTGTGAAAAGCCTGTCCCCCTGTTTGCCAGCGATGAAGACGAGGCTCTCTATCAGAAGGTATCCTCCGAGCAGTGGCGGCTGGAGCAGGTGGTGGGCTTGCTGTCGCACGTGCAGAGCAGCGGCTTAGCCGGAGACTTCTTCCTGCGTTGCTTGAAGGTAGGGGGTCACCCGGCATCTGGCCTTCTTCGTCACAGGGCCATTGCTGGGCCCATACCCGGGGCCCCGCATCTGTTCCCCATAGCCTTGAGTGTCCATGAGTGCCAATGGGAAACTCCCCCCCCCCACCTTAATTGCCATGCAGGGGCCAGTTTTCAAGAGGGATTGCAGCTGGGGGGGGGGAGGGTTAACTCTTCCCTCCCCACATGCCACAACTCCCTCCCCCCCTCAAGATCTTCCCCTGCATGGCAAGTAAAAGGCAAAAAACCCTTTCCCCATTGGTCTGGGGTGATCTGGGTCAGGGTGCAGATTAATTGAAGAATTTATTTTGAAAGGATTTGGATGAGAAATGAATGATCTGGCTTTGCCTCTTGTCATATTTAAATAACTCCTAGTAAATATTTCTGAATATGCATTTATAGATATAAATTACCACATGCAGGTTTTATGCAGATGTGTGTCTTATGGGCCTGAGCAATGCCCCTGAGCCCCATGACTGCTTCTTGCACAACCGAGTGGCTCTGACTCCTGTGTTGCAGGGGATCCAGAGGCCTGTCTTCAAGGCAGCATTTCTGTTGCAGGGGGTCACGGACCAAGGGCCTGATCCAAGCGGAGGAACCACCATCCTCCAGATTTGGGTTTAGATGTGACAGGGCAAATGCACAGGGAAGGCAGAAGGTGACCCAAGTCTCAATAGGCCCTGATCCCAGGCTGAACATGAATCCTTCAGTATGCAAAGTGTGCACCCTACCACTGAGACACAGCCCCTCCCATTTATGGGTTATTCTGCTGCTGCTGTGGTCTGTTTTATTTATTTATTTGAATTTACTTAAAGCATTTTTGCCCCACTCTTCAGCCCAAAGGGCTCCCGGTGCTGCTTATGTACGATCAATAAAAACAGGACAGCCCCTGCCTGCTGGCTGACAGTCAAAGAGACATGACACAGAAAGGAAAAGGGGTGAGGAGGGGAAAGGGAATCAAGCATAAGAAGCTGCTTTACACAGAGTCTGACCCCAGGTCCATCTAGCCCAGCGTTGTCAGCACTGACTGGCAGCAGCAGCTCTCCAGGGTTTCAGGCAGGTGTTTTCCCAGCCCTATCTGGAGTTGCTGTGGGGGATTGAGCCTGGGACCTTCTGCATGCAAAGCAAGGGCTCCATCTCTGAGCTGTGGCCCCTCCCAGAGTTGGGTGCCACTTCTTAAAAGTTAAACAGGACTTCCCACGTGGCCCTTTTGAACAGGAGCAGTGCAGGGAGAGGAGGAGCCAGGAAGAGCTGGTCTTTCAGCAGAGCTGGTGATGGGGCCTTGCTTCCCATTTCTTGCAGCCTGAGCCATTGGTCTGTCAGGGCTGGGCAGAGGGGAGATCTCCAGATGCTTGGGACTTCAACTCCCAGCAATCCTGACCACTGGCCATCCTGGCAGGGGCTGCTGGGAGCTGAAGTCCCAAACATCTTAATCTCCCTTCTGCCCTGCCCTTCCTAGTCCAGTACTGTCAGTTCTCATTGGCAGCGGCTTTCCAGGGTCTCTGGGAGAGAAGGCTGTTCCCTGTCACCAGTCGCCTGATCTCTTTGTAACAGGAGACGCCGGGATCGGCTCTGGGAGCCAATGCGTGCACGACATGTTCCGTAGGACTGAGCTGTGTCCCCAGCAGCCCACCTGCCTGAAGGGAGCCCTCTGAGTAGTTAGACAAACAGTAGAGAGACATGAAGAAGTCTGCCAACCTCTTTTGTAACTTAAAGCAAGGTCCACCCAATTCCCAAGACATCTAGATCAGCCTTTCCCAAGCCTCCAGATGCATCGGACTGCAGCTCCCCTCATTCCCAGCCAGCATGGCTATTGATGGGACTTGCAGTTCAACACATCTGGAGGTCACCAGTTTGGGGAAGGCTTATTTAGAACTTAGGGTGTTGGCTGTGTGAGGAGCGGCCTTTGGTGAATGAGCAAAGGAGTTGCTCAGTATGAAATGTTCGTCTCTCCCTATTGGGAAACGCAAAGATTCCCTTGCTGTGCAGCTCTTTTGAGGTGAGGAAATCTTGTGCTGCAAAGAGAGGGATGGTTCTACTCATTCCGAAAGGGGTAGAGAATTGGGAAGAAAGATGTTGAGACTGTTTGCTGGAGCCCCTTTTGGGGTGGTTAAAATAGAGGCATCATTGACCAGAAGGGTCTGCAGATGCAGATTGCCCTCGCTTGTTCTGCAGGGGTGCAGCGTTTTCTGAGTCCTCAAATGGCAGCATTTTTTTTCAGAGGGACTTGTGAATGTTTAGGGACTCTGCTCTTTGCACGGAGGCTGCCTCCTTGTGTGCCCATGTCTGCTCTAAAAAAGATGACAGGAGAGCACCAAGGGTGGGAAAGGGTTAAGCCCTGTTCCTCCCTAGACTGTCCTGGCAACAGCAGAAGCCAAATGGTGGGGTTTACAGCTGTGAATAGGAAGTGTGTCTCCATCAAGCCTGGCTCTCTTTGGGATTCTAGGTGTTTATTATTGAACAATAATTATGTAATAATTCGTAGTGTGCTCCGTCCAGAAGGCAGGGGGGCATAACCAAAATCAGAAAATGCATATAGCGTTCCATGAAAGTCTGCTTTAAACCTATTAAGTAGCTTTTGAATCATCCCCAGGCCTGCTCCCTTCACGCTGGTTTCCAAACGCTGCTGCTATGACTCCAGGCCATCTTCCCCACCCCACCCCCCGAGCCCCTGCCCCACTTCTGCAAGCGCTTTCCCCCACCTTTCTTTCAGCATGCTGTGATGTGCCTGTGCCCTACATCAGCCTTCCCCTTCCTGACACCCTTCAAATGTGTTGGACTACAACATCCATCATTCCCAGTTAGCATGGGCCTGCTGGCTGGGGGATGGAGAATTGGGGGGCGTCACTATGGGGAAGGCTGCCCTGAGGGCTGAAGGTGGCTGGCCTTGTGGTGCAGGCGGGGGCCCCCGACCATCTGTGCTGCTGCTATTCTCTTTAAACACATCCAAAATATGCACCCTGAAAATCTTCCTGGTTGCCCTGCCCAAAGCAGGTTGTTTGCCCAGGACATAGGAGGCAGCCCACAGGCGGGATCAGTGTCTGCTGCCTTGCCTGACCTGTGGGCCTCATGCGGCCCACCCTGGCCTTTGGTACAGCCCCGCCCTGCCTGCCAGCCACTGCTGCTGAATTTGTTATGGGGGCAAGGCGCCCGGCAGAGTCATGAGTGGGGGGCTTGCTTCAAAGCAAAACTGTGTTTCCAGAAGAGTCCCAGGGGTGCGGTTTTGCTTTAAAACAAGGCAGGTGCACCTTGTTTTACAGCTCAGTGGGGGCAGGGGTGTGGCCCCTGATGGATTGGCTCCCAGGCACCTCTGCATTAAATGAATGATTTTTTTAAAATGGTGTCGTTTGCCCTATTGCAGCCCATGGTGTAGGCCATGGGCTGCTCTGCGAAGAGGCTCTTCCGGGGCAGTTGCAGCGCGTGTCCCCCATGTTGTTCATGTTCTCTGGTGTCCCTGTTCCTTCCGCCCCACCCCACCCCCGGCAGGCGCTGACGGATGTGGCAGGGCAAGGTGCTTCCCCGGAGGGGTCTGTCCCTGCCTCCCCCACGACTTCCCTGGGCCTGGAGCAGTGCTGTGGCCCTCCGCTCGAGCAGCAAGAGAGGCGGCTGCGGGTGCTGCAGGTGGTGGCCCTGCTGTGCGAGAGCATCTCGGAGACACTGTTTGCGGACATTGCCCAGGTTTGTTGAGGTCCGGGCTCCTGCCCTGCAAAGCGGTGGCCGGACAAGACGCCCAGGGCCAGCAAAAGGCCGCTTGCTGCTCCTGGGCCGAGCGCCAGCTGGGCGTTTTCCAGAGAGCCCAAGTTGCGTTGTTGGTGCGAACGCCCTGGGTGGCCCCAGGGGAAGAAGCCCCTTTTGCGCTTGAGTGCCCCAGCAGCTCCGCTGGATGGGGCGCAGAAGGGGGCGAGGAGGGACTGTGCTAATTTCAGGCTTGGCTAGAAACGCAGGAAACTGGGGAGCCCGAGGTGTTGGGCTGCCAGATCGAGAGGCCTTTCGCCTGTCAAGCGTGAGAGGCTGTTTTGGTGCAAAGCTTTTCCTCGGTAAGCAGCAGAGCACAAAAGTATCCAGTTGTCTCCCGTAGAAGCAGACCTGTTGAATGTACAAAACCCTAATCTCCCTCTCCCTCCTCATGCCCAATCAGATAATTAGGGAGTTCTCTGAAAAGACAAAGCATGTCAAGGGAAGGAATCATTGTCTGGGTTTGGAAACCCAATGGAATTTGTTTTTCCAGGAGGTGGCTGGTGATGGGCTTAGTTACTGAACGCTGCCTGCCGCCACCGCCTCCCTCTTTGGCCTCCAGGTGCGCCGGTGCCTGACAGGCGCAGCAAGGCACGTTACTTGGACCCGAGCCTCAAATGCCTGTGTGAAGACCAGGCCAGAGGATGGGGAGACAGGTACCAGGCAAGCAAGGAGTCCTGGTTTTGCCAGGCCAGATCCCCACTTTTCCCTCCTAAGAATCAGAGGGGAGACCTGTTGGCTCTCAGAAAGTTACATACCTGTGGGATTCAGGTTCCAGAATGCATGGGGAGCCACGGCCTGACCCCTCCTCCTCCTCCTCCTGCCACTGGGCTGTGAAGCTGCATGTTCAGAGGGGACATACAGTGATGCAGATCTCTGGGCTTCCTGCCTTGTTTCGGGGCTTCCCAGAGGCATCCAGGTGGCTGCTGTTGGAAGCCGGATCCTGGACTAGATGGGTCCATCTTGGCCTGATCTGGCTCATCTTAACTTACATCTTTGTGAGCTGCATTCCACTGCCTAGCAGTCTGAACAGTCAGAGATGCCTTGAGGTCTTGGTTGCTGCACCTCAAGCCCGTTGTCTGGGGTTCCAAGGCTGCTGCCCCAAGTGTCACTGCATGCAGCTCGTTGCCTCCAACTGCTGTGAATCAGGGCCTGTTCGCATAGTCAGTTCTCCTGCGACCACCTCAGTCCCAATCTTGTTTCCAGGGTCAAGGGGCAAATCCAGGGTTGATGTCAGCTGAGGGGGAGTTGCCAGTCCGCAGCCAGGACGGGAGCTCTTAACTCGCTCTTTGCTGGGTGGATTCCAGCGTTCCTTGGAGAAACCCAGTTACCAGTGAAATGGCTTATCAGCAAGGGAGTGTGGCTGAAATGCCCGGGAATAGTTTTTTATTTATTATTTATTATTAAATTTATTAATCGCCCATCTGGCTGGTCACCCAGTTTGGGTCGTAACCTCAGGATAACAATCCTGAATCTGGATTGTACAAACAAGCCCTTGTTATACTCCTTAGAGAGCCTGTTCAGATAAATGTTGCGCGTGTCTCCAAAGACGTGGCGGTCTTTCTGCAAAAGGACACGCTGATCTCGCTTTGTGCGTCTCCCTCTGTTTGCTGCAGGTTGTAGAATTTGTGGCGGTGACTCTCCAGCGAGCTTGCGCAAGTCTCGCCTGCAGCTCAAGGGGCACAGTGGAAGCCCAGACTCTGACTATGGCCATGGGGCTGGTGGCAGCCCTGCTAGGGAGCACTGTGCAGGTGAGCCGGAGCATGCTCAGGCCTCAGAGCGCGTTGCTGCGTGGTGGTGGTGGTTCTTTCCCTCACAGATACGTATGTTCCAGATTCAAGAAGACCACTAAAGAAGAAACAGATCAAGGTTTTTAAATACAAATCATGATAAAGAATATTATTATATACACTTAAATCTCACAACTTTAGCTGAACCAATTTAACTCCTCATCAAAATGTCTGGTGCTTCTAACTCTCTAGGTCTCTGCCAGGGGTGCAGAACCTTAGGCCCAAATCTGCCCCTCCAGGTTTCCCTAGGTGGCTGCACCCCCTTCACCTGGCCATTTCCCCCAGTCGCCAACAGTTTATTTATATGGTTATTTGTTTCTTTGTTGCATGTATGTCCCGCCTTTCCTCCAAGGAGCCCAAGGCAGCATACCTGATACTTCCCCTCTCCATTTTATCCTTGCAGCAACCCTGTGAGGTAGGTTAGGCTGAGAATTGGTGCCTGGCCAAGTGGAGACTTGAACCCGGGTCTCCCCAGTCCCATTCCAACACTCTAACCACGATACTACACTGGCTTTCACTGGGTGGTTCCCTGGCTTTTGTGCATTCCCCATTTTCCCCATTCAGAAAGACTGCAATGCCTCTTCTAACGCTGAGTTACCGGCAGGAAGAGCTTTAAGCTAAAACAGGCAGAGTTTTTTGGCCCTGCCCCCTTTGTGCTTGGCCCTGCCCGCCACTGGGATGCAGCCCCCTAGATCTTCCCCAGAATGGAATCTGGCCCTTGTGCTGACAGAGGTTCTGCACCCCAGCGTCACTGCAAGCTGGGGCCTGTTTGGGGCCTGGAGTGTGATGTGCAGCGGGCACCATTCCCATGCCCAGCCTTCTGGGTCAGTCGGAGAGCCACCTTACCCCACCCAAAAATGGTGGTCCTAGCACAGCATTGCTACTGCGGTGGATCCTCCCTGCGAGCAAGGAGGGAGTCGCTGGGGGGGGGAAGCTCTGGGCAGGGTGGGCTGGATGTGCCCAGCTGACTTTTGCGTATCCACAGAACGGCTGTAGGTACAGCACAGCAGCCCCCACTAAAAAGCGGGGCTGCACTGGGCTCTGTTTGGATGTTGTGGGCCTTTTGAGGAGGATGGGGGGGATGACACAATGATGCTGGGGTTACTTTGGTTTCTGACCGCAGTTGAATCGCAGAAGGTGGGGGGGACGTCTTGATCCCTTAATAGGCCTCGGCCTTGCAGGCTTTGCAAGTCAAGTTCCCGCTTGCCAGGCCTGGCCCCAGAGATAAATGTGTTCCTTCCTCTCCCTGTGTTTTCACACAACTGCTTGCACCCATGCCTGCCAAAGCCTAATGTGGTTTCAAGAAGGGAGCTCTTGAGCAATGATGATGATTTTATTTATATGGTGTGTCCTGTCCTGCTTGTCTCCCCCCATCCCAGCTTGGAACCTAAGGCGTGTTGCAGAAATATACTATTATAAGGCTGCATTCAAAATCCATTTAACAATAAGTGGTGAGGGAGGAGTTGTGCTTGGGGCAGGAATGATGGTGGGGAATTTTTTTAAGTGTCTACAGGTGCTTCCAAGGCAAGGAAAGAGAAAGGACATGGGGGAAAACTATACTGAAGGGGCAGCTGCAACTAAGAGCCAGCCACCACCCACTATTGTCAGGTGCAGCGGAGGCATCCTCAGACTGCTGGTGGTGCCTGGGCACGGATCGCTGCCTGCAAGCGCATCGCCACGGACTCGCGTGTCCCCAGCTTGCTCTTACTGCTCTGTATCTTACCGCCTGATATGCACCCCAAGGCCTACATTCGAGTTGCTCTCCTTCAATGAGGGAAACAGTGGCAACTCCTTTCCCACTGCATCCATGCCGTTTGCACCTGTCGGCTTGGGGCATGATATTATCTCTTCTCCCGGATCCGTTGCGTACGCCCATAGCAGTAACCACAGCAAAGGCTCCCTCGCTGCACTGCCTTCTCCTGGCGCTGCCTCCCCACAGCCCAGGGGAAAGTTCTCAGGAGAACCCCTGCTTCCCTCTGTCTCTGTGGCAGGACTGACGCGCTGGGTGTTCTCTCTCTCCAGCTGAAACTGGCCGACTTTGCCGCCCTGAAGCGGCTGGTGCCCCTGCTGGAGGCCGTCTCCCGCGTTCACCCGGAGCCCGTCATCCAGGAGCTCGCCGGGGACCTGCGCATCGCCATCTGCACCCATGGAGCCTTTGCCCCAGAGACTGTCTGCGCTGCGGCTCAGGGCGCCCTGCTCAAGGGCCATGCTGGGGAGCCGGACAAAGCAGGAGTGGGCGTGAGCCGAGGCCCCACAGGATGCTCACAAGCCGAGGGCCCCGAGCCTAAGGGGGCTGTGCGGCAGGGCTCCACAGAGAGCAGCTTGCCCGCTGGGCACGTGTCCGCCCCACCAAGAGGACAGTGGGCTGCAACGCCTCTGGCAGAGCCACACTCTGGCTCCCCAGCCCCACAGAACCTGCCAGAGCTCCTCTTGTCTGCTTACGACCCCGATGTCCCGTCCCGAGCGGCTGCCTTGCGTCGCCTTTCCCGCTTGACAGAGCAGCGGGACCCCGAGGCCCTGAAGCTTCGGGTACAGCTGCTGGAGGTGGGCTGTTCAGAGGCGCTTCTGGGGAGGCGCCTGGCCTTTGTCTGCCACTCCTGCCCTGGGCCAGCTTCCTGGGGAAGCCCCTGCAACTGTGTGAGATTGTGCAGGTGGGAAGGGCTGGGGCCTTCCTTGCTCCCTGCATGGAAGAGCCCACTTTAAACTCCTAGTGTAGGCAAGGCTGTTGGGCTGGATGTTTGCTAGTCAAGGTGAACCAGACCTGGCAAAGCAGGAGGTGGGTTGTGGCCCTGCAGAGCTCCTTGGATTCTAGAGACCTATAGGTAGAGTTGGGTTTAAGTTGCCAGGCTTTGCCTCTCCAGCTTTCTTGCATCCTAACAAACCACGGAAGCATGTTGGCTGTCAGTATGTTGAGTGCTCAAAGAGGTGAGGGGGAACTTTGGGGGTTTGGTGGGGTGCAGCCCTCTCTTTTGCTTCCTGTAGTGGGGTGCAGGACCTCAGGCCCACCTGGGGGCTCAGTTTGGGCCTCCAAGGTTCCCCGGGGGGCCACTTCCCCTTTCCCTTGAGCACTGACCATGTTGTGGTTCCCTGGTTTCTGTGTGGGCTTCCCCTCCATTCTCCGAGGTTGCCTCTGCTCAGGCTTGGTTACCATCAGGAAGGGCTTTAAGCTATGATAGGCTGGTGGTTTGGCTAGTTTTTTTGTTGTTGTTCAGTCGTTCAGTCGTGTCCGACTCTTCGTGACCCCATGGACCATAGCACGCCAGGCCTTCCTGTCCTGCGCTCTCTCCCGGAGTGTGCTCAAGTTCATATTCATTGCATCGGTGATGCTATCTAGCCATCTCATCCTCTGCCGTCCCCTTCTCCTTTTGCCTTCAGTCTTTTCCAGCATCAGGGTCTTTTCCAGAGAGTTTTCTCTTCGCATTAGGTGGCCAAAATATTTGAGCTTCAGCTTCAGTATCTGTCCTTCCAATGAGCACTCAGGGTTGATTTCCTTTAGGATGGACTGATTTGACCTCCTTGCAGTCCAGGGGACTCGTAAGAGTCTTCTCCAGCACCACAGTTCGAAAGCATCAATTCTTCGGCGCTCAGCCTTCCTTATAGTCCAGCTCTCACAGCCATACATTACTACTGGGAAAACCATAGCTTTGATTAGATGGACCTTTGTCGGCAAGGTGATGTCTCTGCTTCTTACTATGCTGTCTAGGTTGGCCATAGCTTTCCTCCCAAGGAGCAAGCGTCTTTTAATTTCATGGCTACAGTCACCATCTGCGGTGATCTTGGAGCCCAAGAAAGTAAAATCTGTCACTGCTTCCATTTCTTCCCCTTCTATATGCCAGGAAGTGATGGGGCCAGATGCCATGATCTTAGTTTTTTTAATGTTGAGTTTCAAACCAGCTTTTGCACTCTCCTCTTTCACCCTCAACAAGAGGCTCTTGAGATCCTCTTCACTTTCTGCCATTAGGGTGGTATCGTCTGCATATCAGAGGTTGTTGATAATTCTCCCAGCAATCTTAATTCCGACCTCTGATTCATCCAACCCGGCATTTCTCATGATGTACTCTGCATATAAGTTAAATAAGCAGGGTGACAATATGCAGCCTTGTCATACTCCTTTCCCAATTTTGAACCACTCGGTTGTTCCATGTCTGGTCCTTACTGTTGCTTCTTGACCCTCGTACAGGTTTCTCAGGAGACAGGTAAGGTGGTCTGGTACTCCCATCACTTTAAGAATTTGCCACAGTTTGTTGTGATCCACACAATCAAAGGCTTTAGCGTAGTCAATGAAGCAGAAATAGACGTTTTTCTGGAATTCTCTTGCTTTCTCCATGATGCAGCGAATGTTGGCGATTTGATCTCTAGTTCCTCTGCCTCTTCGAAACCCAGCTTGTACTTCTGGTAGTTCTCGGTTCGCATACTGCTGAAGCCTAGCTTGTAGGATTTTGAGCATCACCTTGCTGGCATGTGAAATGAGCGCAATTGTGCGGTAGTTTGAACACTCTTTGGCGTTGCCCTTCTTTGGAACGTAAACTGACCTTTTCCAGTCTTGCGGCCATTGTTGAGTGTTCCAAATTTGTTGGCATATTGAATGCAGCACTTTAACAGCATCATCTTTTAGGATTTTAAATAGCTCAGCTGGAATACTGTCATCTCCACTAGCTTTGTTGTTAGTAATGCTTCCTAAGGCCCACTTGACATCACTTTCTAGGATGTCCAGCTCAAGTTCAGTGACCACACTATCATGGTTATCAGGGACATTCAGATCTTTCCTGTATAGTTCTTCTGTGTATTCTTTCCACCTCTTATTAATCTCATCTGCTTCTGTTAGGTCCCTGCCTTCTTTGTCCTTTATCATGCCAGTCTTTGCACAAAACGTTCCCTTGAGATCTCCGATTTTCTTGAAGAGATCTCTAGTCTTTCCCATTCTGTTGTTTTCCTCGATTTCTTTGCATTGTTCATTTAAGAAGGCCTTCTTGTCTCTCCTTGCTATTCTCTGGAACTCTGCATTCAGTTGGATATATCTTCCCCTTTCTCCCTTGCTTTTCGCTTCCCTTCTTTCATCAGCTGCTTGTAAAGCCTCATCAGACAGCCACTTGGCTTTCTTGCATTTCTTTTTCTTTGGGATGGATTTCGTTGCTGCCTCCTGAACAATGTTACGGACCTCTGTCCATAGTTCCTCAGGCACTCTGTCTATCAGGTCTAATCCCTGAAATCTATTCCTCACCTCCACTGTGTATTCATAAGGGATATGATTTAGGTCATACCTGAATGGTTTAGTGGTTTTCCCTACCTTCTTCCATTTAAGCCGAAATTTTGCAAGAAGCAGCTCATGATCTGAGCCACAGTCAGCTCCAGGTCTTGTTTTTACTGACTGTATGGAGCTTCTCCATCTTTGGCTGCAAAGGACATAATCAATCTGATTTCGATATTGACCATCTGGTGACGTCCATGTGTAGAGTCATCTCTTGTGCTGTTGGAAAAGAGTGTTTGCTATGATCAGCGTGTTCTCTTGGCAAAACTCTATTAGCCTTTGTCCTGCTTCATTTTGTACACCAAGGCCATGCTTGCCTGTTATCCCGGTGATTTCTTGACTTCCTACTTTAGCATTCCAATCCCCTATGATGAAGAGGACATCTTTTTTTGGTGTTAGTTCTAGAAGGTGTTGTAGGTCTTCATAGAACCGATCAACCTCAGCTTCTTCAGCCTAAGTGGTTGGGGCATAGACTTGAATTACTGTGATGTTGAATGGTTTGCCTTGGATTCGTACTGAGATCATTCTATCGTTTTTAAGATTGTACCCCAGTACTGCTTTTCCCACCCTTTTGTTGACTATGAGTGCTACTCCATTTCTTCTAAGGGATTCTTGCCCACAATAGTAGATATGATGGTCACCTGAATTAAATTCGCCCATGCCTGTCCATTTTAGTTCGCTGATTCCCAAGATGTCGATGTTCAGTCTTGCCATCTCATGTTTGACCACCTCCAACTTACCTTGATTCATTGATCTGACATTCCAGGTTCCTAAACAATATTGTTCTTTACAGCATCGGATTTTCTTTTCACCACCAGACACATCCACAGCTGAGTGTCCTTTCGGCTTTGGCCCAGCCGCTTCACTCTTTCTGGCGCTACTTGGAAATACCCTCTGCTCTTCCCCAGTAGTATATTGGACACCTTCCGACCTGAGGGGCTCATCTTCCGGTGTCATCTCTTTTAGCCTTGTGTTACGTTCCATGGGGTTTTCTTGGCAAGAATACTGGAGTGGGTTGCCATTTCCTTCTCCAGTGGACCACATTTTGTCAGAACTCTCTGCCATGACCTGTCCATCTTGGGTGGCCCTGCACGGCATAGCTTATGGCTTCACTGAGTTACACAAGCCCCTTCGCCACAACAAGGCAGTGATCCATGAAGGGGTTGGCTAGTTTTTACCCCGCCCCATTTTGCCTTCAGCCCCACCCACCACTGGAAAATGACCCCCAAGAGCTTCTCCAAAATGGAACTCAGCCCTTGGGCTGGGAGAGGTCCCCACCCCTGAGCATCCAGGCAGTGACCTTTCTAGCATAAGATAATGCAGCGGTGGGGCGCCATTGCCATGCCTGCTGGGACATCCGCTGCTGCCTCTCTCCCCTTGGATGAATGAGCCAGTTCAAGCCCTGGTCTTTGGGTCATTTTAGCTCTCGTGAAATCCATTTCTGCTCCCTTTCCTCTGTCAGAGCACCCTGCTGCTCAACAGTTTCTGAGAGCCTCAAGGACTCCTTCCATGGTCAAAAATTCCGGCTCCCGGTTAGGCCGAAGCTGCCACGGTGCTTCCTGCTAGCAAAACCTGTGTCTGGGCCTGGGTGGGGGCTTTCCGTGGAGGATGCAGGAGATGCTTTGCATTTCGGGAAGGTACCAGCACAGAGGTGTGTGGCTCCCAGATGCAAATATCCCAGCTGACTCAGGTGAGTTGATTTTTGGTCTTTATACTTCCAGGTTTTTGTGGAAAACTTGGAACATGAAGACTCCTTTGTTTACCTTTCTGCTATCCAAGGTAAGCTGGAAAAATCTGTCCGTCTGTCTCAGGCTTTGCTGAGAATGAAAACAGAAGCTGTTCGCTGCCTGGTCGAACAGCCTAATTGTGAAGCGGCCAGCACCAGACTCCTTTTCTGTGTGGCTGAGATGTAAATAAATAAGGATTGCCTGGCTGGATCCAGCCAGGGGTCCCTCTGGTCTTGGGGCAGAAGCTCCGGTCTTTCAGGAGCGAGAGGGGGTTGGCTCTTCTGAGCTGCCACCACGGATCTTTGTGGGTTGAGGCAGAGCCTGCATCCCAGGAGAAAAGACAGGGGGCTCTTAATGAATTCGGCAAGCCCCACATCCGGGCTCCCTCTGATTTTTGTCAAGTCGTCCTCCCTCCCCAGTAGCCTCCCAAAAGCTAGATAGAGGGTCGGCCTGCCTTTGGGCCTCCCGGTAATGCGAGTGCTGCTTCACAGTGCAATGGCTCTGCTGAGCAGATGCTGCTCTCCTCTGTGGCGTCTTCTCCCAGGTGAGAGAGGTGGCTGCTTGGCTGGAGGAGAGCTGAGGGGTGCCCCTGGGAGAAGTGGGTGAGGTCCTGAGCTCGCGAGTGCAGCAGGGCAGGAGCTGATGCCACTTGTTGGTCATCTAAATGGTCACATTTCCCAGCATGTTGGCTTAAGGACACCAGGGCTGCCCTCTACAGAGTCAGACCCTCGGTCCACCTAGCCCGTTACTGTCGACACTGACTGGCAGCAAGGGCTCCCGGGGTTTCTGGCAGGAGTTTTCCCGGCCCCACCCAGGAATCCAGGCATCAGACCTGGGACCTTCTGCATGCAAAGCGGGGGCTGCACCATGGGGCGCTGGCCCATCCGCAAAGCTACAGTGATAAGAACAGAAGGGGAGCCCTGCTGGATCAGACGAGGGTCCGTCAGACCAGCACTCTGTGCACACAGTGGCCGACCAGCTGTCGACCGGGAGCCCACAAGCCAGTCCTTGTGCAAAGTGATTGAACATTGCCTTGCCGAGGAACTCTCGCCTGTCTTCCTGTCTTTTGGCAGCGTCTCCTTTCACGAGGAACTGTGACTAATTCCTCAGGCAAAGCGGTCTCCCAACGGGCTTCCTTGGAAGAACAGCAAGGCGATCTGTCGTAAGCCAGGCAGATAATGCTGTGCAAATACTGAGCGGCACTTGTGTGCGCTCCTGGCTGTCTTCTGAGGAAGTGAGCACCGTGGCATCTGTATTCTCTGTCATCTCACGTAGGCCTTGGGTGTCACTATGAAGCCATTCCAGGATGTTCCCGACAGTTGTGCGTTGACCGTCAAAGAGTTTGGACCATACCTCAGAGGTCATCTGCTCCATCCCTCATCAGGGCAGGAAATCCAAACCATCAGGAAGCTCTTCCCAGCATTTAGGCAAAATTCCCTTTCTTGGAATTTGAACTTGTCAGTTCAGATCCTATCCTCTGGATCAACAGAGAGATCAGATTTGGTCCATCATCGGTGTGTCAGCCAGTGGTAACAGGGCACTGAAATGAATGTTGTACATTTTGCCATGTCCTTGCTTAAGCAGCTAATCTGTGTACAGAGAGTGCAAAAGGAAATGGAGGGGCTGTAGCTCAGTGGATACAGCACTTGTTTTGCATGCAAAAGGTTGCAACCTCAATCCCTGGCATCTCCAAGTAGGTCTGGGAAAACGCCTGCCTGAAACCATGAAGGAAAGAGGAACATTTCAGGCTGAGCCCAAGAGGTCAGCACAGGAAGGTCTGCAGTATGGTGGCTTCTTTGTTCTCAGCGTGGTCGCTTTGCTCTCCTCCAGGGGTCCCTCCGTCTGTGGTAAGGTGGTTGGTGAGGACAGAGGGCCTTCTTGGTGGTGGTGCCCATTTGTGGAATTTGCTCCCAAGAGAAGCCTGCCTGGTACCACCATTGTCCTCATTTTGCCACCAGGCAAAGGCATTTTTATTCCCCCAGGCTTTAGAGGGAGCAATCCTATGGCTGCTAGTCAGTGGCTAGACGGCTGTAGGATATGTGGTTTTATGGGAACCAACCCAGAGAACTGGCCTTCTCCCCTTTCTGTACTGCCTCGCAGGCAACGCAGAACAGCCCCACACTCCGTGCTCGGAAGAGGAGCATGAAGTGACCAAAATGGGGTGTTCCAGGGGGCATTCTAGGGTGGGGAATGTGGAAATGCCAGTATGACACATCCATTGTGCCGTCCGGCAGCCTCTTCCCCTGCTCCGCCTTCCTACGGCTAGATGGCTGAAATTGGCCGTGTAGCTGCAAATGCAGGGCAGGAGAAGTGCGGAGGGAACGATCCCCTCCGTGCTTCTCCTGCCCTGCATTGGATAGGCGGTCACTTCTGAGTTCGGAGGCGGCCACCTATCCCCACAGGATTGCACCCTTGGTGTATTTTAGGACACATTCCTATATTACAATTACATGGGCTGTGAGAGGTCTGTAGGCAGAAGGGTGGCAGAGCTCCGCCAGTACACCAGCAGAACACCCCACTGTCAGAATGGCTGAAACGGGGGGAGGGGGATTATGGGTGGCACAGTGGAGGAGCACATGGACGCTGAATCCTGCACTCCAGTCTACAGCCATGCCCCTGTTGACATTGAAACTTCACCCCTAGACAAGGCCAATGAATAGGCTGCTTAGGGAATAAACGCTGCACAGGCGCAGCAGAAGCTGCCTTGTGCAGAGTCAGAGCCCTGGCTCCTCTGCCCCAGTACTGTCGGCACGGATGGGCAGCAGTGGCTCTCCAGGGCTCCAGGCAGAAGTTTTTCCAGCCTCACCTGGAGATGCCAGGGAGCGGACCTGGGTCCTTTGGCATGCAAAGCAGGGCTGCTGCCGCCGGACGAGCCGGGCTCCTGCCAGGCAGATGACAGAGGAGCTGAAGGGGGCGGGTTTCCGCCTGCAGCAGTCAAGCAGCCAGCAGGGGAGCGTGCCCACCCCCGCCCGCCGCCTCTCTCCTGGGCTTGTGTCAGCTTGAGCGAGTGAAGGGCTCAGCTGTGTCCCGTGGGGGACAGACGTCTTGGCGCGCCCACCGCGATGCACCGAGCGCTGCTCCTTGCACGCCAAGCGACCTCGCTGCCGCCCTGACTAGCGCTGGCAGCTTTTTCACGGGGGGCGGGGCAGTCAGACTGCTGCGTGCAGCGTAGAGAGTGATGTCAGCCGCCAAAGCCCTGGGAAGATGTGGGGCAGAGGCTAGGACGTGGGGCAGCCGGCACCTCTTAACCTCTGTCCTTCCCCCCAGATATTCTCCTCGCTGCTTGTTGGCGTGCGCTGTCCCACGCACACATGCACCCCGATTCCAGAACACCCAGCCTCCACTGTTTCTGGCTGAAGGAGAGGCTGAAAGGAAGCCCGGCAAGGGTTCTTCAGCCTTGCCCGTTCAGCCTTCGCCACTGACCTGCTGCTTGGCACTGGCAAAGACTCTCCCCGCCTCTTCCCCAGTGCTGTTTTATTGCAGTTTTTTATTTCATTGCTTTGGAAGCCGGAAATGAGTAACGGACAAACCCAGTCTCAAAAAATGCAGAGCTGGGATGTTGGCAGGTTTTAGCCAGTCTGTGCCACGGTAACTAATTGTAATTATACCTACGATGCCTTTGCAGTCAGCTTTTAATGCAGGATCTGCCATTGGCAATGTGCCGTTTGCACACATTTCGTGGTAGATTTCTGTGGTGGACACACAGTAAAAAAAGAAGAAGAAGCAAGCATGGAAGAGGGATGTCTGTTTCAGACTACTAGCAACCCCCAGAACTTTAGCAGGGTGTGTGTGGAGTTTGTAAAGTTTCAAGAGTGGGGGTATTATAAAGATCAGAGGGGGTCACAGAGTTCTCTGTGGGACTCAGGCTGCACCATAGAGGGTATCTGAAAGTGCCTCCTTGCCTGCTGGGGAAAGAAGCGAGCTTTGAATTGCCATCCCCTGGAGCCAGGGCTCTGGGGGTTCTGCTTTTTAGCCAGTTCAGGGGAGCCCTCAGGTGACCTCATTCATGCTTATTTCCTCGAGGTTCTATTACAGATGGGGCAGGGAGCCTCTTTCAGCCCGTGGGTTGAATTCAGTTTGGGAGACGCCCTCTGCCCACCAGTGGTGGGTGGAGATGAAGGCAAAAGAGGCGTGAATATCATCAAGGGACACTTCAGAAATGCCCTTCCAGAGTCTTCTAGCAGGAATCAGTCTGGGCTAAAGAGGGCAAAATTGGCTGAGATCTAGGAGCACCCTAAGCGTAGCAGTCCCCTTGGCTTTTTGCCTGAACCAACAGTTAGCGAACACTTGCCTTGTTGTGGGGCCAGCTGTGCCCCCATTACTGTGGGGTGAGCTGTGCAGGAGTTTCCTTGTCCTTGACCACTTGCTTGACCCCCTTGCTGTTTTTCTTGGCTGCCGGTGGGGGTGACTGGACCGATACAGGGTTGCTTTTGGTATCTGGGGATCAATCCAGCAAGGAAACAGCAAGGCTTGGGGAGAGGAAACAGGGACTGTGTGCAGAACTCTCTTTCAAGCCCAGCAACAGGTGCTGAGCTGCCAAACTGGGCTGTGGCCATCCCAACCCCCCAGCTATCAGCTGACATGGCCTGTGCAGATGTAACCGTCTGGGAATACTTCCTTTTCCAACAGCTTGATGCCTCTAAATTGCCGGGCGGGCGTCTCCCCCCCCCCCTTCCTCTCCCTATGTCCAGAGGCAGGGCTATGGCTGCCCTGGAGCTGGAGATCAAAGGACTGTGAAAAACAGCTGCATCCTAGTCATAGCTCAGAGGGGGTTGAGGTCATAACCTGTGCCTTTAAGGCTCTCCACAAGCAGCTCTTTAACTGAGGGTGTCCGGCATGCTCTGTTGGGTCTGGGCTGTTTTACGGCTCCGGGGTGGCGGAAGGCAGTTTCTGGCTGAGCAAAGCCTGCTTTTCCTATTGTTTACAAAGGACGATGGGCTTGCACATTAGGCCGGAAGCATTTAGGTTGTAATTGGCCTGGGAGGTAAGTGATAGCCGTGGGGACGGGGTTCTGTTGCTCAGGAGAAACCACTGCCATGGCTTGTTGGGGCAAGGCTGTAGGATACAGAACACTTCAAAGAGAGGCTCCCGTCCCAGTTACCTTTGGTGGGCTGGAGCTTGACTTGATCCCCCATGGCTAAACATGCCTCTTCCAGGGGCAGGTAAAATAAAACCTGGGGCTCATCAGAGACTCGTTTTGACATGAGCCTTTTAAGGAGTAACCTCGTGAAATCTTGATTTGCAGGAGGCCTGTGATGAAGCCAGCTGTTGCCTGCTCATGTCACAAGAAGCCAGCCCAGCCTCCCCCAACCCAGTGCCCTCCAGATGTGTTGGACTACAGCTCCCAGCATCCTCAGCTGCCTGTGTAGCCCAACACATCTGGAGCACACCAGATTGGGGCAGGCTAAGTCAACCCGTCTCAGAGGAGCCCCAGAACTTTTCCACTGTGTTGCCGTTGCACACCAACGCACTTTCCCTTTGGGAGCACGGACTTTTCTGGTGGAGCCGCCTCCAAGAGAGTCCGAGTGGGTTTGGTTTGTTGGTGGCAATGCCAAACTTGAGCTTTCTAGCTTCTAGTAGCTCTCTTCTGCTCCAGAAGCAGTTCCATCCAGCCTGGCTAGAGGTTGCTTTTTGTAGCTTACTCTAACCCTCTTGGCATGGAACAGAGAGCTGTGCTCGGTTGACAGAGCTCACAATCATAAGCCCACTCTGGACAAGGGCAGAAAAGGAATCTCAGCAATAACCAAGGTGCACTCTAAAAGATTTCTGAGGGACGTGGCTTTGTCCTTCTCTCCACGAGTCAGATCTTCACTCCCTCTGTTTGTTGTTTCTTATTGTGGCAATGCATCTTCTGCTTCGCCAGCTGTAGAAATAGGCAAGGGCTCAAAATGCTACCAGTGCTCCAAAGCGCCCCCCCCCCCCGTGCTTCCGACATCAGTCCACCCAGTGGCGGAACCTGGTCTTCTGTCTGTGTCATGCCCTTGTGCTCCTTTTTCTCTGGACCTCCAGGTGTTGCCCTGCTGTCGGATGCGTTCCCAGAGCGAGTCCTGCCCTATCTGCTAGCCCAGTATGGGAGTGTTCGGCCAGGCCCACAGGAAGTGCAGGCAGCTGAGACCCGGATGAAAGTGGGAGAGGCCCTCATGCGCATCACACGAGCCCTGGGTGAGTTTGCATTTCCCTCTGAGGAGTCTGTGTGCGTATCTTTATTGCAACGGAAATTTGCTGTGCAACTTCGATGCTCTTTCCCTGCCTTTTCAGTGTTCTAGAATCTCCAGGGAGCAGATTATTGCAAAAGCCTGAAAGCTTCCTGCCCAGGGCCTAAGCTGACTTTTCAACCAGGCACGTCCAGAAAGAGTTACAAAACCCACACTGTTGTAACCGGCTGTCCTGGATTCTGGCCCCCTATACACTCCTAAGCAGCACCGATGCTCCTCCAGGGGTCTGGCACCAGCCTTTCTGGTCCACAGCTGCCCACAGCTTTGTCACCTTGGACCAGCCTGGGCAATATACTCCACTGGGGCAGAGTTGCCCCAGCAACAGCCCCTATTTCTTCTGCAGCACCCTCTGTGCTTCCTGTACTTCAAACCTAGTGACCAAGCACCAAATGGAAAGCATGAAAAATTGCCATCTAGGCCCACCCAGAAGCTCACCTGCCTTGGCTTTGGAGTCAGATTCTCTGGCACAGGCCGAAGCATCACAACAGGCCCAGCCCTTGCAAAGGGGAGGTAGGTGTCTTGAGGGCAGGGGGATGAGTCACCTCCTCTCCCTGAGCCTGGAATGGGATTTGAATCTGTGCATGGTATTTACTGAACCATGAGAACTTCCTCTTCACCCCATTTCCCCAGAATTGGAAGTTCAGGAATTACCCACCTGTTTCCTGCATGTCACAAGGCATCTTGATAACACTCAGCTGTATTCCTTGATGTTTCCTGACTTCTGTAAGACTAAAGTTTTGTGGCTTGTCTGGGCATGAGAATGAATGCTCCAGTGTTTTTTGCTTCTTTTTTTAACAAACTGAACTCCTCTGTGCCGGAGTCCAGCTTTACCATGGTTCCTTTTAGCCAGCCTGGATGGTGCCACCACAGCCCTCTTGAGTCTTCCACCCACTGCTGTTGGCAGAAGACAGATCCCTCCCTGCATCTCTCACTGCAAATCCTGCTAGGTCAATTCAACCTTGCTACATTTTATTTATGTTGAACCAGCTCCTCATTAAAGTCCCATCTGGTCCGGATGTTTCTCCATCTGTGCAGCCCACCTGTGTGTTTGGTGCAAAAAGGGACTAAGAGACCAGGTTTTGGCTCTTGCCATTGAGAGAGAGAGTCCTCCTTGATTTTGTTGGGCTTCTGTGGCAGCTGAATAAATACTTTCTCAACATAGGGTTAATGTGTGAGGACCTTGACTAGTTTTTAAGCTTCCTACCTAGAGGGAACAAACCTGCTTGGCATCAACTGGTCTATTTAAGGGTGTGTGTGTGTGTGTGTGTGTGAGAGAGAGAGAGAGACAGAGACAGAACCACTGCATGACACAAAGGATACTGGAATATGTGCTAGACCAGGGGTGGGCAGAAAGTAGATCTCCAGATGTTTCAGCTTTCAACTCCTGGCATTCCTGACGGTTGGCCATGCTGACGGGCTTCTGGGTGTTGACGTCCAAAACATCTGGAGATCTACCTTCTGCCCACCCCTGTTCCAGGGCACACACTTGGGCTGTTGGGTCTCTCTGTTGACCAGTGTGGACTGAGAGCGTGGCCTTCCCTGGGGTGATGCATTGCAAGGGATGGAGTGGCTGTGGCCCTGGGCCAGCCGTCCTTTGAGGGGGCTCATCTGCACTCTGTTCTCATTGAGGAAACCCTGATAAGCTTCCAGGGAACAAGCCCTTCCTTTTCAAAACCACCGCTAGGCTAAGCTGGAGTTACCTGGACTGACCCTCCGCTGCTGGGAGCTGTTTAGAATACTGTGTGCTTGTTTGAATTGTTTGTTGGCCATCCCAGGCATAAAGCACATTGTTGGGAAGCAGGATATTTCCAGGCAGAGACTGGGGCTCCAGCCTGCAAAAAAACTGGCAATTAACTGGACGTTTTGGCAGTCAACACTGCAGCTTTCTGCAGCAACCTGCAGAGTTGCACGCATGTGCAAAAGCACCACCTGGCTTCTGTTTTCTTCAGCAGATCCGAGATCTCATGAGCAGCATCCTAGAGCCCTGGGAAGTCTTGCTCCAGGCCTATCCCTAGGGAGGCTTTGCTGGCAAGCTGTCGTTCCCTCAGTGATGTTGGGTTGTTACAAAATAGCCTCCAGCAGCCAGAGCATGAGTGGCACCAGCTCATCGCCTAGGTGAACCTGCCTCCCATAGGTTGCTTGCTTCCAGTAGTGCTGCTCCCATGTAGTGATAGGGGGACAGGGTGGGAGCCACTCCATAGCTCTCAGCCTGCCTGCCTTGCTTGCTCCCTCTCCTTGTGTGTGGGCTCTGACAGCAATCAGAGCATTTAACCCTCTGCTTCCTCCCCCCCCCCCATGTGAAGGGCTTTTTTGTTCTCCAAGGTAGAAGGGCACTCAGACATTCCCACTGCTCTCTCTAAACAACCATCTGCTGGAAAAAAAAAAAGGTTCTTGGCTGCTCCCACATAAGGAGTTGCTGCTGGCAAAGGGCCCTTTTCTTTAAAGATAATAGCATAATTGCTCCCTGGTGTGTTAGGCCTTTATTCTTCTGTTTGTATCTTTTTCTTTTTTCTTTTACCTTTTCAAGGTGCGCTTCCTGCCCCTCCCCTCCCCCAAAGCAAGAGGGCTGTGCATGGGGGGCGGAGGCCCCTGCTGTGCCTAGCCAGGCGTTAGGGAGGCTCTCCACCCCTCTACTGTCTTTCGACCCATTCCCTATGCTTGCTCTCAGCGAGTGCATCTTCCCCCAGCCTGGTGTGCTCCCAGTGTGTCGGACTACAGATGTGTTGGAGTACAACTCCCATAATACCCTGATCTGCCTGCGGGATTATGGGAGTTGTAGTCCAACACATTTGGCGGGCACCAGGTTGGGGAAGGCTGTCCTAGGAGTTTCTTCGCTTGGACCTGAAGTGCTCTGGCACCTTGTGGCCCAAGAAAATGGCTTCCTGTGAGTGGAGCTTCTTTTGGGGCTGCCCGGGGCTCTGCTACTGCTTGGCCGTTCTGTGTGTGTGTGTGGGGGGGGGCCTGGAAGCCCTGCCAGGGCCACTGAGCTGCCGCTCTTCCTTCCTGGGCTGTGCCTCTCCCTGCAGGCCCAGTTCTTGTGCTGCCGCCAGCACAGTCCCTTGTTTGGCGTGCGCTGACTAGCCTCCCTATTTATAGCCGAAATTAAACCAAACTGTTTGTACGTCTTCACATTTTTCATCACTTCAGTGCTATTTAAGAGAGTGCCCTGCATTCTTAAAAAATGTGGGCTTCCCCCCGCCCCATCTTTGGGTTTTGCTTTGCTCTGGGGGCGACTCCGCTCTGAATGGCAGCGGAGTGCTGATTGCGGCAACAACACAAACAGACAGCGTTTGTGGGCATTTGCATCTGTTGGGCGTGGAAGACCCCTCCCCGAGCAGTGTGGCGGAGCACCACCTCCTACACCAGGGGCCCTGAACCTCTGGCCTGGGAGCCCAGTCCAGCCCACCAGGGACCCCACCTCGGCCCTCTGGGGAGGTCCGTGACCCCTCCCCCTTTCCCCAGATCACCGGTCGTTTGGTGGTTTCCTGGCTTACTCATTTTTCCCCATTCTGAGAGGTTGGCATGATGCTCCTAAGGCTTAGCTACTGACAGGAAGAGCTTGAAACTACAATGGCTGGGTGGGGGTGGCATTTTTTGCCCTTTGCCTTGGCCCCCCCCAAATGTCCCCCCCCCCCCCCGAGAGCTCTGAAATTGAATTTGGCCTTTGGACGGAAAGAGGTTCCACAGCCCAGTTCTACAAGACGTTTCCAGGACCGAGGGATGATGGCTTGAGTTCCGTCAGTGTACACTAGCCACTTACTGCTGGACACGAGGGGGCCTTATTTTGGCCTACCGGCTCCCTTGTGGTGCAGCATGATCCTGCCTCCTGGAGGAAGCTTTTGAGGAAGGTGGCGGAGCGCAGGTGCCCAACCGTGAATTGCGCCCGTCTTCCCACTGCCCTTCGCTCCCTGCATCCCCAGGTGGGTGAGGCAGAGCCACCTCACACAGCGAGAAGAGGAGCCCTGGGGTGGGCCGCTGTTGTTGTTCCGTCGTTCAGTCGTGTCCGACTCTTCGTGACCCCATGGACCATGGCACGCCAGGCCTTCCTGTCCTGCGCTCTCTCCCGGAGCATGCTCAAGTCCATATTCGTTGCATAGGTGATGCTATCCAGCCATCTCATCCTCTGCCGCCCCCTTCTCCTTTTGCCTTCAGTCTTTCCCAGCATCAGGGTCTTTTCCAGAGAGTTTTCTCTTTGCATTAGGTGTAGGGTACATTTATGGGACCAAAGCCCCCGGCAACTTGGAAATGCCCTTAGGCTTGGACTGATCACCCCACCCGCCCAGCCAGCCGCTTTCAATGCCTCAACTTCCCACGGGGTCACTGGCTTCGAAGGAACCCGCCTGGGTCTTGGGAGAAGCGGAACTGGGCTTCCTGCGTCCCTTCTATCCACTCTGTTGCCTTCTGCCAGTGCTGGCCTCTCTAGCCACCAGTCCCGTCCCATCATTGCCGCCCCGCCCCGGGTGCAGGGTCCCTGGCCAGGGCTTTCCTGTACAGATACTCGAGAGTGGTAGGAGAGCGGGCGGTCGCTGCCAGCCCAGCTGGACACAGCTGTGCCTGGGCACTTGTGCTGCTCTGGGAGCCCCCAGACCAACTCGCAGACTAGGGCTGGGGTGAATCCAAGGCTGAGCAGGAGAAGGCTTCTCCGACAGTCCTGGGGGGGAGGCCACTCAGGAGGCGGTGTCTGCCCTGTGCTCCTGCCTGCAGCATTTGCCCCAGGGCACCTGGCTACCTTGGGAGGGGGCCGTGAGGGGGGAGCAAGTGTGGCAAGGGGCTGCAGCATACGTGTGCTGGGAGTGGCTGCTTTGCAGCACTTCTGAGGTTTTCATGTCAGAAAGTCGCTTTCCTTTTTTCCGGCAGCAGGAAGCCAAAGTCAAGTTGAGATCTGCCGGTTGGCTGGTGGAAAGGATATGGATTGGGAAGGCGCTTGTGCAACCTGACCCAGTTGTGTGTAACCTCTGCGTGGGAAGAAAGAGGAGCCCCTGCGGGGTGGGGGGAGGCACGGTCGGCAAGTGCCTGCACAGCCTCCTGCGGGATTCGCATTGTCGGCCGAGCTTCGGCACATTGCGTTCGCCCCGCCCAGGATGTCAGCGGAGGAGGAGAAGCTCCCTCTTCCCCTCCAGGGATCCCCCACTCTGCGCCCCTCTGGGGGCGGGGCGGGAGCTGTCTGCTTTGTTCCCCACCCAGAATGCCACTTTGGAAGGCAAGAGCCATAATTAGGCCCCATCAGCTGGAAGGAGATGCACCTGACGGCCTGGGTTGGCGCGCTGCTTACATCTGAGTAAGGGGGTGTTGCCATTGCGTGGGATGCAAGCTAATTTCATTCGGCACAGGCGTTCGCCCTCCCCGCTGCTGCCATAGTCTTCGCTGCTGCTCAGAAGCATATGGGCAGCAGCTGCCATCGGAAGCCAAAGCTGGCCGGCCCCAGCCCTGCTCGCTTCTGTGCTCTGGGTTACCAAGGCAGGACGATTTTCTCGTACTAGTAAGCAAGCCCGTGAGAATCTGCTGATTGTACACCAGTCACTCAGGTGCAGCATTTGAGTTTTTTGTTTGCTCAGGAGTATGCCTGGCCTGTGGATGCAGCGCTTGCTTAGAAGTGTGAGAATTGCAGAGCCAAGCAGAAGTGGTGTCTGGGCAGTATCTGGTGGCACAGTCACCTCTGGGAAGGAAGGAAGTCCCGGCCTCCCCCTCCCACATGGCTGGAGCCCCTTCCAGAGGAAGGCTCTGGGCCTTCAGGCCTGGGGCAGATGCAGATGTGCCATCTCTTGTGCCATTGACATGCGGGTGAAGGGAAGACCAGTGGGGAAGCTTTGTGCTTTGGAATCCAGCAGCCTCAAGTCCCTTGTGGTGCAAATCAGAAAGGCTGCTAATGAAACTGAGGGGATTAAGGGTTCATCCTGAGCCCAGGAGTTGAGTGTCTGATTGTGTGTCAGGAAGCACCAGGGTGCATGCTGTTCAAAGGTGTTTATGGCCTGTCAGGTTCCTCCTATTCTTGTGTGAGTGGTTGGATAAGCCTGTCTTGACTCCTGCTGCATCCCCACCCCCAAATATTCCTGCAGCAGCACGTTCGCATGGTTCGCATGCCAGCTGAAGGGCTTGTCGCCCAGTAAAAGTCTTGCACTGCTACTTTAAACTCGTTACCCTTCACTGTTGTGTGTCAGGTATTAACATCCTCACACTTCACCTTTTGCTATTTTAAATGAGGAAAGGTTACAACTCTGGGACTGTTCAGCTTAGAAAAAAGACCAGTACACAGAGACCTGATCGAGGTGTATAAATGCATGTTTTGGGGAATGTGGATAGAAGGAAAAAATGTCTTCCTCCTCATACTCGGGGGGTCATCTCATGAAGCTGATTGGTGGGGGATTCAGGACAGGTAAAAGGAAGGACTCTTCACACAGCACGTTGTTGAACCATGGAATTGCTTCCACAGGATGCAGTGATGGCTGCCGTCTTGGATGGGTTTAAAAGTGGATTAGAGAAGTTCATGGAGGATAAGACTGCCAGTGGCTACGACTCATGATAGCTATATGTTACCTCCAGCATCAGAGGCAGGATGCCTCTGAATATTGCTGGGGAACACGAGCAGGAGGGTGCTATTGCGCTCGTGTCCTGCTTGTGGCTTTCCACTGGGGCATCTGGCTGGCCACTGTGGGAACTGAACGCCGGACTGGATAGACCTTTGGTCTGATTCAGTGGGGCTCTTTTTATGTTCTTAAATTCACTTTGCATCTTGTGGCCCCTGAAGGGGGCAACAGGAATCCCACTGCATTTTTCTTAGTATTTAAGGTGCCACAAGACTGTGTTTGCAACAGACTGACCAGGGTGCACCTCATTTGCTATCTTTCCATTCTCTGACGAAGCATTCTGTGAACTTGAAAGCTTGCAGCATCCTGTGGTGACTGTACCCTGGCTTAGTAAAACATACCATGTGACCTCCTGGTCCTTGGGACTGGCGTAAGAGGCATAATTTGCTGCATGTGCAGAGCAAGGCAGCATTTTCCTGTGCATGGTTCTTCATAGTCTTGGAGTTATGCATCCTCAGAGCAACCATGCCAGCTACATCATGGCTGCTTCCCCCGCTAATCAGACCCACCCCACTCATGGCAGAAGCCCAAGGGAGCTCCTGGGCTGTTCGTGTGGTTGGCCCAATCCTGGTCCTCATTGCCTGCTTGTTGCAGTGAACGCCACAGATAGCCCTTCGCTGCACATAAATAAGGCCGCTGCTGCTCTCTGTGGAGGGGCCACGGAGCACGAGGAGCAAAAGCTGCTGTGACTCCATCGCTGGAGAGCCCATCTCTGCTAGTTGAGGCCTGCGGAAAGGCAGCAGTGGCGCCTTGCCGTGTACAGGAGCAGCCCACAACTGCTGAGCGGATGGTGGTGATGGTGGGTGAACAGACTTTGCTGTTGCCTTCGCCAGCCTGCGGGTTGCGCCTGAAAGAACAGGGATCCGACAAGGCTGGACTTGAGAAGGGTGGCAAGGGTGGGATGGGGGGGGGTGGCTATAATCAGTGGCAGGCAGCCCAGCATCTTACAGCCCCTGGCAGAACTGGAATGAAAGGGGGGGGAGCAGGTGTGTGCTTGAGCAGAGAAGGGCTGCTGGCACAGGGAGAAGGGGATAAAGGAGGACAGCCAGAAGGGGACTGAGGGGGAGATGAGAAGCTCCATCCTGACAAGGCGTCCAGGAACCTGTTCAAAGGGGCACCAGGGCCAGAATCCCAATCCTCAATGTGTAGGGGAACCCTCTTCCCTAGGTAGGAGTGGCCAGGGCCTTCTGCTGAGCCGTCATGCCAGGGCAGCTGCTTCCTGCACTATGGGGTATGTGTGTGGGGGGTGTGCCCCTAAAGGGGATGTGTGCGGCCTGGTCTCAGAGTAGGGGTCAGAAAGGAGCCCAGGACAGTGCACTACTCGGCATCCACGAGCGCATTCCGACGGCTGCAGTGCTGAGCCACAGGCGGCTGTCATGGGTTGCATCAGGAGGCCCCGCACAGCTGGGCAGGGAGGGCGGCCAGCTGCGAACGCCTGCTGAAGCATGTGGTCCTGATCGGCTGGGAGCAGAGGACCGCAAGCCAAGGTGACTTCTAGGCTAGAGCTGCAGCGTGTTGCCATGTGATGTGATTTTTTAATGGTTAAGCCGCCGCCGCCGCCACCTCTCTGCTCTTTGTCTGCGCGATGCTGCCGCTGCTTCCTCTACCATCCGGGGCAGGAGCTGCACTGCCTGGTTCACACGTGAGTCGGAAGAGCAGCACTGATGGTTTCTGATCTTTGTTAGCGATGGTAAATAAAGCAAATAAAGGTAAATAAAGTGGGCAGATGGCGGTATGCCAAAAGCCTGGGATCGCCTCTGCTCTTTCTCACAGTGTGTTTCCTGAGCAGCCCTTTTTTCAAGAGAGATCAACAGCATGGCCAGTTGCCAGCACCCCTGCCCTCCATAAACTCTTCTTCAGCCAGCAGAATGCATCCCTATGCATTCAGTATTCCTTCTGTCTTGCACAGAGCTCTGCCCTGCCAGCAGTGAGCAGCTCTTCAATAATTTGGGCCTTTCTCTTTTCCACCCCTTGCAGGAGACCTGGTCTTCCCACACCGAGGCGACCTGATCCATGCTTTCCTACGAGGAGCCAGAGATCCGGACAGCACCCTCAGGGCAAGCAGCCTCTCCAATCTGGGAGAGCTCTGCCAGATACTTGGTTTCCAGCTAGGCTCTGTGGTCCACGAGGTATCAGTCCTGTTTGCACCCCCCCCCCCCCAAACAGGGGGTTGAACCTCTTTCAGCCCAAGGGCCAAATTCCATTTCAGAGCTTTTGGGGGCTGCATTCTAGTGCCGGGCGGGGCCAAAATGCCAAGGTATTTTAGCGTAAGGCTGGTAACTCAGCCTTAGGAGAGGGATTTCAAACTTTTAAAATGGAGAGAAAAAGCACAAAAGCCAGAAAACCACTGAATGATCAGGGGGAACGGGGCATGGCCATCTGGAGGGCCACATTTGGCCCTGGGCCTGCGGTTCTACGCCCATTCTCTAAAAGCTATTGCTACTACCGGAACATGGCAGCAGGTGACACAATTGGGAGAATGATGCAAATGTCTGACTCCCAAATGGAAACCAGGAACTTCTGTACCTCTCCAATGTGTGATTCCCCCCACCCCTTGGTTCCAGAAGTTTAGATGCCTTTTGCCTCTTCGGCATAGCCTGAGCATCTTCTCAGACTCCTTTCCCTCCTTCAGACAACGTGAAGCTGTAAAGCAAGACCCTCGGGTGCCTCTTGCATGCTGCTTCCTCCCCATTAATGAAGTCTTCTTTGTCTTGTGCTTTGCTGCTAATGAGACAGCTTCCGCTAAACCTGTGCTGTTTGACTGGAGGTGTTGAGCAAGGTTCATCAGCTGCACAAAGGCTGTGTGTGTGTGTATGTGTGAGAGAGAAAGAGGGAGAGGGAGAGAGAATACACCCACAGCTGTGCATCTCTGTTTCAGGCTTGAGCCAAGTGCTCTCAAGCTCTTCTGGTTTTTCTTATCTGCTTTTTTCAAAGATGAGAGCTGTAGAAGCCCCTCACTCCCTGTTATTGGTAGGTGGGGATGTGCAACTTTTACCAAGACTGAAGGTGCTGGGCTGGCCCTTCCTGGCCAGAAATCCCACATTTTTTCAGTCGGCGCCAGTGGGTGCCATTTGCCACTCCTGTTTGTTTATTTATTTATTGCCTGCCTTTCTGCCAAAAAATGGTGCTGAAGGAGTCTTATCAATACAATCCAGATTCAAAACAAAATCTTAATTAAAATACAGCATAAAAACAGTTCAGTTAAAAACCATAAAAGAAATAAACTGCACCAACCAATTCTGCAACAGAGCAGTTTACGTGCCCAAGGCCTGCCTGAGGAAAAGGCGATGCCTCTGTGCATCTGCTGCTGTGCTTGGGTACTATGGAGATGCTCGCCCAGCCGGCTGGAACTCTCCACACGGAGAGGTGGATTACATCCATGGGCTTCTGCAGGGCAGTGCTCTGGGCACAAAAGGGGCATCTTGTGCCATTTCAGCGTCCCTGGCCCTCCTACAAGGCTGAGGAACCCACCGGAGGTGCCGTCCAGAGCTGAGGTCTGGCAGGGCACATGCTGCAGACAACTTCCATGTGCTTGGTGGTAATTAATCCGGAATGACATCTGTTCCTCTGATGCTTTATTTACCGTCACTAACAAAGATCAGAAACCTCAGCTGTAAACACACATTAAGAGGGTTGTGGGAGGGGAGGAAATCCATAGTTTTGCCACTCTTTGTCCCCTCTGGCTGTGAAGCAGTCTGGTTTGAAAACAACCCTGCAGTATGGGGTGACTAGTCAGTCTGAAGTGATTGCAAGCTTCGCTTCCACTGAGTTTTGAAGGTAGCCAGCACTGAAGCTGGAAATGTGGGAAGCAGCTTTGTATGCCAGCTCAAACCTGTTCTCCATCTCTGGATTGTCTACTCCAGGGCTGGGTGGAAGGTAGTTCAGGATCAGCTGGTAGATCTCTGGGTGATTCGCAGGAGATCGTCCAGGGGTTCTGACTCCTGATTGTCGAACAGCAGCAACAACTCAAAAGCTCCCCCTACATGCTATATTTGGTTGCTGAAGGAGGATGCTTTGGAGGCAAACCAGGGGTGGATTTGGGTCTGAAAGGACTTGTGTGCTTGGTTTTGTTACCAGTCACAAACTCCTGGGCTGAGCATGTGCTCAGAGGCCTCTGTCCCTTAATTCTTTGGGTATGTATGTCTGCTCGCCTGAGCCGCTACTTTGCACCTGGCTCTGGTTGGTGGATCTTGAGGTTCTAGTAAAAACGGAGTTGTTCCTGCAAGCCTGGAGTGTGCCCACCCCTGATTGCCTGAGGCATCAGTGTCCCAGCATCTTGGTCTTTCCCATTACCCGGGACATGATCCTTGGACGGGAGATGCCAAGGACTGAACTGGGGGCCTTCTGCGTACAGAGCAGGAGCTCTGCCACAGAGCTACCACCACAGGAGGTCCGAATGCCGCCCCGGTGTCAGGAGGTGTGCATGATGGTGGTTGTGCTGCTGTTGCAGCCTGCCCTTGGCTACAGCGTCTGCGTATCCAGCACAGGGGCAGCTTGGTGCAGTTTTAAGTCCCTCTTTCATGTGTGTGAATGAGTTCGTTGGGGGGGGGGGATGCTTCTGCCTCTGCAGCAGGCCCGATGCCAGCTGATTCAGCAGGAGCTGCTGCAGCCAACTGCAGCGGCGGGAGGGGACGCTGCCCTTGAGCTGAAGGAGGGGTGCTCCCGCAGGGATCTCCATGGCCGGCTTCTCTGCCACTTGCAGTACCCGCAGTTTGGATCTCCTCAGTGGCTTCCTAGAGCTCGGGTGGTGGTGAATGTCCATGTTCTGAATGTGAATAAGCCTGGAAGGAAAGCTGGGCTGCTCCTTTTGTCCAGGAGTTGCATCCATAACCCTTGCCAGCAAGAGAACCAGAAAAAGTTTCCCGCGTTGCTTGAACTTCCGGTTCTTTCCTGGAGTGCTGTCAGCATCCAGTGATGGGTTCTGGGGGAATCTGCCCATTAAAATTTGTGTGCGTTGGTTTATGAAATGCGTATACTGTTCTTCAGTGCATGTCCCCTCCTGTTCTCGTGGTTGTCCTGATGCGGGTCTTTGTGGTACATGTGGGGCTTTGGTCTTGTGCTTGGCTTTGCTGCGTAGCCCGTTTCTGAGCACCCCACCTTGAAAGCCCTGTAGAAGGGCATGGTATCTGGCCAGTATTAATGGGGCCCTTGTGTCTCTCTCCCTGGCAGCTGACTTCATGTTTGGCCGCGGTGGTGAAGACCGACCACGAGGCCGAAGTACGGAGAGCGGCGGTCCACGTGGTGGTGCTTCTCCTGCGTGGGCTCAGCGAGCGAGCCATGGAGGTGAGCGTCCCTTCTTGATTCCACGCAGGGGAGAGCCACCCTGTCGCCCAGCCTCCTCTGCTCTTGTGGCTGAGGCTGGAGGCAAAGGCCGCCCTCCTCTCCTAGGGGCAGCACCCAGGTCACTCTGCCCAGAACCAAGCCTTGCTCTGGGGCAGCACCAAAGAAAACAGAAGAGCGAACAGAAAGGCCATCCTCATGTTTGTGTGATGAAGAGTGCCCAGTGCGTTTCAACTCTAGGTTTTCCTCAAAGGATCTTCACGTGCAACAGATTCTAATTCCAGTTAGAGCAACTGAAAGCTTCCTCTTGAGTGAGCCTGTTTTGCCCAGAGTAGGGCACAGGAATGGTTGAAGCACGTTGGGCATTCTTCACAGAACAAAGGACTGCTTTCCAGCAGCAGACCAGATCCCGCCTCTCCTTTCTGCCTGTGTGGGTAGCAGCCTTGGGTCTGGGCTCAAGCTGCTGCTTGCTGTTCCACTGGAGAAGCCCCGCTCCAGTAGTGGCAGCTGCAGTTGCAATGGCTGTTGACTCACCGGGAAAGCTTTCAGGAATTGTTTTCCCCATTTGGTTGCCACAGGGGGTTAGGGGAAGGTGTGGCCTCCCAGAAGCTGGCTGGTGCCCTTCAGAGGTGAACTCCTGGGTTGAGGCAAAGGGCAGCGGAAGCACAAGCCGGCCTGGGGAGATTCCCTTTCTGCTGGCTTCTCTCTTCTGCTGCTCTCTCGTCCATGAGCAAGGGAGGCGTGGAGCAGACCTTGACCGCTGCACACCAGGAGTTGCAGAAACGCCCAGGCGCTCTGAAGACTTGTCGAAAGAACTGGATGGTTTTTAGCATTTACTGGTCTGCCAGTGCCAAAGCCAGTGTTCGGAAAACACGTGAAGTCTGATTCCCCATTTGAGCTCAGAGGCACAACACACATGCAGGACTGCCCTGACGCTGTCAAGCAGATATAAAATAATAGTTTGCAGATGAGCAGCTGGGGAAATGACCATGTCCAGGTCTTCACTGTGCAAAATAGATCTTGAGTTTTGGGATTTTAACACCCCCCCCGCCTCATTATTCCTAAACATTATTCCTAAACCTTAAACAGGCCACAGATAAATAATAATACTACTTTTATTATTTCTGAAATTTTCCCTCCCTCCTACCCTCCCACATGGCCTCCATCCTGCACAACTCCATTATTTTAGCATGGGGCCAATCCTTGTCTTCCCCCTGCAGATGGGGCATGCATATTACCCAGACCCAGCCTCTGTGTGATGGTGATAGGCAAGTTGCCAAACTTCCAGCGGATTACATTTCCACTTCCTATTGAGGCCTGCTGGGAGTTGTGGTTTCTACAGGCTGCCCACCTGAGTCCTGGAGCACAACGGCCTTGGCTTTGTTGGCCAAGTGCAGGCTGGGCTCTGGGCAGGCTGCCAGGGGAGATCTTTTGGCAGGATGCTGGGGGGTGGCTCATCCGTGGAGGAATGTCACCAACCAGTGCCTTAGGAAAGCTGCCTGGCAGGCGCCTGGACAGTTTGGCAGCAGAAGGCCTCCCAGGACTGTTGCCGCTCCCAGGCCACCACTTGGAATGGGAGCCTGAGTGGCTGCTTTTGAGCCGGTCTGTGGGGTGAGGGCACTATGGCCTTGTCCCCTGAGGGCCAGGCCCCAGTGCAAACCGTCCAGCCTACCCTTGGGCTCACCAAGCACCAGGCAAAGGCGACTGGGTCTGTGGTGCCTTGACATGAGAGAGCATCTCTGAATGGGCCATTTATGTCATGGAGGGAGCCTTTTGAGAGCCCTCTCCTCAGCCCCCCTGCAGCCCTGTGGAGCAGGGCAGCCTGGAGGAGGGATTTTGCCGCCTAGGGGCCTTTAATGGCTGCACGGATCTTGCACATCCCATCCCAGCGCTCTCGCCACTATGGGCTAGCTGGGGAGGGTTAGGGAAGAGCCACTGGGAATCGGGAGAATTAATCTGATTTGCTGGATGCTCACCAGCGGCCAGCCAGCCATACTTCCTGGAAAAGGGCAAGGAGGCTCATGCTCTGCGTCCTCCTCGTTCTTAGCCAGACCGTGTGGAGAGCACTAGCAATGCTGGGCTCTGGGCTAGGCTGCTCGCGCTCCCTCCTGCCTTGCGCAGCAGTGCTCTTCCCTTGGCAGGGCCACTCCTCTTGCCACCTATGGCCAGACAGAGGGCTCACTGTCGGGCCCTGAAATGAAAAGGGCGCTTGTCCACAAGTCCCGCCCTGACTGCCTTTCCAGGGGGAAATACAGCCCTCTGCAAACACCCTCCCGGCTGGCCAGGCCCACGGCCCTGCTGCTCCTGCCTCGCTCACCACGCCTCCCGGCACAAGCTCCTTCTGAAGACAGTCTGGAACTCTTACGGCAGCCTTCCTCAGCCTGGTGCCCTCCAGGTGGGCTGGACCACAACTCCCAAGGCTGGCTGGGGGATGCTGGGAGTTGTAGTCCAACCCAGCTGGAGGGTACCAGTTGGGAAAGACTCCTTTCAGGTGTGTCTCATTACCTGTCTTGGTGACAGGCCCTTTTCCTGACTAGCTTTCTGGCTGTAGAACGTTTGGGACAGCTCAATGGCTTTTTATGACTGTGATTTTTGTTATCCTTTCCGTTTCCCTTTTCCAACATTCAAGGTGACAGAAAATCGCAAACTACCTTATCTCAGTCTCTCAACAAAGCCACCCAGTTAAGATCTTTCCACTTTGGAAATCCCCATGATCAAACAGTGATGTTAACTGTGCTTTGCTCCATCCATCACCTGCCTCCAGGTAGCTCTATAAAGAGCTGCAGGTTTGCTGTACTGAATGCTTACTGGTGATGAGTCCTGAGGGTCACCTCCTTGGAACTAGCATAGGTCGGGGTTTGTGCCACCTCCACCCTTTTGGCCAAGACTGCCTTGTGAGGTGAACGTGGCCTGAAAACGAGCAGAGAAGTTGCCTTCCTCCCTTTTCCCCAGGGTGCCAATCTTTTCTCTCTAGAAGTAGTTGATGCTGAATGGGGCATGCATTGTAAAGGCAGGGGTGGACCCCTTCCATGTTCTCAGAGGCTATTTTATTCCATTTTATTATGTCCAGAGGTTTGATGTGTGTGTGTCACTGCACAACCCATTCATAAGTGCCCAGGTTGTATAATAAAGTTCGTGTAATGGAATGGAAGTATGTCACAATTAGAATATCTGCATGCAGGCAGAGCTGGGCCTTGGATGTACAGAATCCAAAAGAGGAGTGGCGATGAAGTGCATAATTCCTCCCGCTTTTCCTTTTTTACACATTAAGAATAATTTGCCACCCCTTGCTTAAGAATGTGACAGGGCCACAAAGGGCCAGCTGGAATTGCTGTGGAAGCCTGAAGATATCTGAGGTGAGGAGCTGGCATTCCAGTGCCTGGCAAAGGATTTAGAAAGGGACCCAATGGATGGATCCTCCTGTCCAGCCTCTGCACCTCACCTAAAATATTACCTGGTGAGCACCTGCCCCACCCTCCTTTCAGCTCTGCTCTTCAGCCTCCAGCAGTTGGTTTCACAGCTGGATTTATCCTGCTCCTCAGCCAAACAGGCTCCCAGAGTGGCTCACACGCAATCAGGAGAACAAGGCAGTCTCTGCCTGCAGCCTTCCAGTCTCGAAAGGCAACACACAGGGAGCAAGACATGGGGAGGGAAGAGGAAAAAGTGGGGTAGCTTTTCGGCAGGGGTGGTGGGATGGCCCTGCTGCCCCTCTTGTCCCCTTGCTCCTAGGGCAGGGAAAGTCCTTTGTTTGTTTGTTTGTTTGTTTGTTTTGATGCGTCTGGAATTCAGAACAGGCATTTCTTTTCCTTCTGCCAGTGGAGGGGGCAAAGAATTCCTGCCCCTGCCTAGAATAAGCATGCTTCATAACAACTCACTACTATGACCCCAGCTGTTCCTAGAAGTAAGACAGGTCTCCAGAACTGTTGGGGTGACCTCATGAAGAGCAGCGTTTCCTAGGGCGTTGAAGGCAAGGACGTGGCCCCACACCGTCCATAGGGGAAAAGGCCACTGATGTTACAAGCAGGGCCTTGATCCAACGCATGTGGGGGGCATTGGCCGCCATGAGCAGAAGGCTTTGGATCAGCCTTCCCCCCCCCCGGAGCCCCCCAGATGTGTTGGACTGCAACTCCCAGCACTCCCAGCTTAGCCATGTAACTGGGGCATGCTGGGAGATGCAGTCCAGCACATCTGGGGGGCTCCGGGGGGGAGGCTGCTCTGGATTGCCCTGGAGGTGAGCACTCATCCAGCGGTCCACAGTGAGCCCTGCCTGCAACAGGTTCTGCTGTTAGAAACTGTTGCTGCCAAAAGCAAGGAAGGCCTGTAGCTGGGGACGCCCCGCTGAGAAAGGCTTCTGCGGGAGCCCTGTAGCCACATTCCCTGGCGTGGTGGGTGGTGGAGAGGCAGTAACTGTGCTGAGCCTTAACGAGAGGCTGTCTGCGTGGGATTACCTGGCTCTACACCACGTGCAGGCTGTGACTGGAGGGATGGGGGAACACTGACATTCCTACCCCTGCCCCGCCATCCAGCTCCCAGATCCTTAGGAGAAAGAGGCCTGGCTTTGTTTGGCATGGAGGTCCTCAGGAAGAGAATTCTTCCATGCCCTGCCCCAAAGGCTGCCAGTTCTGGACGTGGACTGAAGGTCCACATCGTTCTCGCCCACGCCGCTGGTCCTGATGCATCTCTCTGCCTCCATCCCAGGTTCTCCGGGATGTCCTGCTGGATCTCTATCGCCTGCTGAAGTTTGTGGTGCGCTGTGAGCAAGACCCGGTCACCGTGCTTCACGCGCAACTGGCCTTGGAGGAGCTGGATGGCATCGCGAGGCGGTTCCTCTTCCCACGCCAGACCCTTGAGAAGAAGATTGAAGTCCTGCCGTAGGGCCGGCAGAGTAGAGCAGCCCTGCTGCCTGAGAATGGTGCCGGTGCGCGCAGGGAAAGAGGCGGGGCAGGGGGCAGGCTAGCAGGGGCCCTTGAACTCCATGGCCTCGCCAGCACTAGTCTGCGGCCAGAATGGGGCTGAGGTGCCTGCAAGTAGAACAGGGGCCCACCTGACCTGCTCGTGCCACAGGGAGGCTTTGAAGGGTGGGACATCTTAGAGGGACAGCGGCAGCCTCGGGGCTGCTTCTGGGATCAGCCAATGCAATAAATTAAGTTCATTGGAAGAAACCACATGCGTGTGTGTGTGTGTGTGTGCACGCACGCATAGATGTTGGTGTGGAAACTGCTCCTGGTGTCAGGGAGCTCATGGGGTCCAAGCGACTGCAGGTCAGGCTTAGAGCAGAGTGTCCCATGTTCAAGAGCTGGTGTGGTATAGTGGTTGCCAGCACGGAGTGTGAGTCGGCCCTTGCTCGGCCATAAGCTCATCAGGCAAGTTCCTGCCTTGCAGTCTCTTCGATTCTTGTTGTGACACGCTGGTCATTCACGTGACATGTCCCTTGTGGGCTCTTAACTGTGACATTCCTCTCTGTTTCTGGCTCTTGTTTGGACCGTCAGTGTGCCCAAGAAAGTTGGTCTGTGCTTCTAAAACATTTCCTATGGGACTTAGCAAGTCAGGCCAACAAGTTTGCATCTCAGAAAGCTGTGGTAGAGCTTGAACACCATCCCCTCTGTGGTGGCTACAGAGGGACACTCACGGCCACCAATGTGCCTTCCTCGTGAGCGCCTCCAGAACAAGGCCTTCAGCACGGCTGAAGAGCTGGGCCAGGGTTCCTCCAGGGTGGGGGATTTGAGGGCAGAACAGCTGGGGCCAGCCCCACATTACAGCTCCTAGACAGCATGAAGAGACCGCCATAGGAGCCAAAGTGCAAGGCGTCCGCCTCTTCCGTACAGATTGGAAGGAAATGAGAGGGTGATGTGCAGTCCTCCCTCTGCCTCTCCCTCTGCTATTCTCTTGACACATGGGGTGAATTAGGGCCACGGATCCTGGGCAAGAATGCTTCCGCCCTTTGTTAGTGCGTAGATCTCTTCTGCAACAGCTTTGACCGCTTGGAACACAGGAGCTGCTCGGGGCCTTGGCTACCCAGAAGTCTCTCCATGATATTAATGGGAGCAGAGCTCTTGGGGAATCTCCTCCCCCACCCCACCCCCTAATGTTTTTGTTATGTCCCTCATGCACCAGCCTCTCACCCATAGTTCGCACAGACTGCTTTTGATTGCAACAGTACAGAGCACTTTCCAGGGTGGAAACGTTGCCGCAGCATTGCAATGTGCCCTATCTCTTGACTACTCCTAAACCTGCTTGGAGGAGTAGTGGTGTTGAGCGCATGCCATCAGTGTGCATGATGCCTTACACAAGTGCATAGGCAAACTGGACAGGTCTCTGCCCCCAAAGAGCTTGCAATCTAAGACAAACAGTGGGGAAAATGGAGGAGAGGTGAATGTGAGCAAATGCAGCTGGATGTACGTAAGTGCCGTTACAGCTGGGAATGAAGATAAAGGGGACAAGCCAAAGGACATGTGGATGGTGAACAGCCTTGCAAATAAGTCCCCAAAAGTTAGTAGCCTGCAAAAAGAATTACTAGCCTGCTGGGGGCTGGCAGAAGAGGGGCAGAACGCTCTACCTGGGACTTCCCTGCCCAGAGAAGAGGAAACAAGTAGCCATCTCCCTGAGGTCAGTTTCAGGATGTTCCCCGCAGAAAGCTGGGGTCACGGGCAGCTACTGATGCTGTAGTGGCTCTGCGGCCTCCCTCTTGCCCTGGAGGGGTGTGGCAGGGCTGAGGGAGCAGGACCCAGGTCGAGGGTTGTTCCCCTTGGGCGCTGCTACCAGGGCCCACTGCAATCCTGCCCTGCCTTCACTCTTCCTCTTCAGAACCAGCGCCAAATTCCCGGCAATGAAAGGCCCACGCCGGGACCATCTGCTCCGCTCTTTCCCGCGGCTCTCTTTGTCCCCCTGGCGAGAGGCTGCTTGTCCCCAGATGACCCTGCAGGCAGCCTCTGAATGGCGCGTGCCAACATCCAGCAGGTGTCCCGGGAGGGGGCATTCAGAGGGCCGCCGCCACCAGCGCGGGGTTGGGGGGCAAGCGGAAGGGGGCTCCCTGTCTGCCTGGGCCCCGGGGGCCGCTGTGGCGCCGGTGAACCGCCTGCCTTCCGCGGGGCAGCGCCCGCGGCGGGGGCTCAGGTGGTGGCACCGGCGCTTCTGGCGACGTGGCTGCGGGGCGCCCCACGAGGAGCCGGCGCACTGCGGAGCGGGGAGTTCCGGCGACTGCAGCGGCTCCGCTCCGAGCGCCTCTCTCGACGGCTCCCAGGGAGGGGGGGAGCGGGAGAGAAGGCGACCCTTCCTCGCAAGGTCCTGGGTCAACCAAGGGAAGCCGCCTTCCCCGAGAACAGCAGTCCTGGCGAGGCTAGTTGTGCAGCCGGGAGTTTCGAGGGATGATGTTCGTAGACTCCAGGAATAGCTGCACAGTCTGTGCATGGGAGGAAAGGGGGTGGGGGGCGGCGCGCGAGAGCGGGGGAAGCGCGGCTCGGAGCCTGTCATTGTCCTTGCAGGGGAGTGCCGGGCTGCTGCAGGCTCCCCTCCCTGGGATAGGCGGCTTCTGTGCCCTCCTCAGCCCCAGGGCAGGGGGCTGGCTTGGGTTCCCTTACAGGGTGCCGCTTTGCCAGGGTAGGAGGCTCCCTGGGTTTATTTTTGGGTCCGCTCCTGCCCTGTGACGATTTTGCCTGGGCTCTGCCGCCGCCGCCGCCTCACGCTTGCTCCAGCCAAAGGTTATTGAATGAAAAGTCTCTTTTCATGTTGGCTGCAATTCCGCCGCTGCAAACAAGGCGATTCCTGTGCAGGAGCGGGTGGGAATCTGGTTTCTACCTTGGAAGGGCATTTTTTTCTTCTTCCCTTTCCCCCCTCCCCACCCCGAGCGGCTCAGAACGCTGAGCGAGAAGCCCTGCCTGGGAGCTGCCTTTGCACCGAAAGGTAAGATGTTGCGATGCTGGAGGTTTCACAGTGGAGCAGCACCTGCTGAAGTGGCCTTGGCAGGGGGGCATGGAGCTTGCCTGGCCCCCGGGTGCTCTGGTCTCTTTGCCAGCGTCATCCAGGCAAGCACCTGTGGTCACCCCGAGAGCACTGCGGCTGCCTTTGCTGGTCCGGCAGAGAGGGAGAGAGAGAGACCTGCAAAGAGGAAAATAGATTTTGGGCTCCGGCTCCTGCTCCTTTCTCTGTTGAATCTTTGGCAAGGCGGGGTGTCTTGGAGCAGTCGCATGCTGGAAGGGACCCTCCAGTCCTGCAGCTAGGACTTAGACTGGCTGTGGTGCCGGGGCATCCCTCAAGGGCCCTTTGAAGCAGCATTGCTTCGTCCTGGCCTGTATTTGCGCCTGTGGTTGCCCTCCAGATGCCTCTGGTCCTCTTGGGCAAGAGGCTGGCTCCTGGGTGGTGAGCACAGCTCCATGCTTCCTAGGAGCCAGGACTTGGCCACAGGAACTGCTCTCAGTCCTGGGAAATACAGTGGAAGTGAGATCATACTGATCATTTGCATAAGCCACGATCCTGCTAACAAAGGAGGGACTCCCTTGTAGTCCTACCCAGCACATTTTCCAGATTCTGCCACCCCCTGAACAACAAGAAGGCAGCAGCAATGGTCAAAAGGCAAGAACGGGAAGCAGCTGTCCAGCTCTGTGATGGACTCTTTGCCTGGCTTACTGGCCGTGGAGAGTGCCGTCCCTCAGACTCCCTTATCTGTAAAATGGGACTTGCGCTGACTGATCTCATGGGGTAATGGTAATGTTCTGCAAAATTACGACTACAAAGCATCGTACAAGTTGTTTATTTTTAAAAGCACAATGGAAATGATTTACTACCTGAATCTGGTTAGGGGCTTTTAGGGGGCCATTGGCTCGAACAGCTGCGTCAGGCGTGTGTGTGTGTTTTGTTTTGGGGGGTCATCACATTGGTCCTTCTGGGCGCCCAAGCTGCATGTTGCTGCTTCACAATAAACCAGAAGGCAAAAGAAAAGTTTGCAGGTGGTGTTTTAAGCTTCTGTAGCGTGAAGGCTGTCTTGAGATGACAGGGGAGCACGAAATGCCTGGAGTAGCTGCGGGTGCTGGAGCTGGGACCCACCCAAGGAGGGTCCAGTCAGAAAAGTTGCTTCTTGCATTGCCAGCCTGGAGTGTGCAAAAGGCATCCTGGGGCTCCAGGGTTTAAAATACTGGCTTGTGAGTGTGGATTAAGTGGGGGGGGGGGGAGGCTGTGAAGGGCAATCTGCAGGGGATAGGGAGAGCCATGCTGAATCCGATCAGAGAGGCCTGTCTAGTCCAGCACGGGATGGGAGAGGAACTTATGGGCATGGCGACATGGGCCAGTTTTGTGCCGGCACGGCTGTTGGGGCTGTCGTGCCGCCAAGGGGCCCATGAGGGCTTTGTGCTGCGAAGAGACCGGAGGCCCCTTTGGAAGAGGCCTTGCCGAAACCCCAGCCTGCAGGCTTTGTTGGGGGGGAGCCATGGTAGGTCCCCTGCTGGCCTTGGCCTCATCTGGAGCAGTGGCAGCATCCGCACCCCACAGGAGGGCCAGAAGCAGGTGGGGGCCGGCTCTCCCTTTGAAGTCACCTGGGCGGTTTTGCCAGTGGAGGTGGAACTGCTCTGCTTCCCACTCCAGCGGTTGCCCTGCTCCTTCTGCAGCCCCCTACCCTGCAGGCTGGCTCTGGTGGGGAGGGGGTCCCTCCTTGCCAGCCAGCTAGCGAGGGGCTTTCAGCACCAGGCCGAGAAGCCTCTTCAGCCGTTTCTCAACTAATGGGAGTGTGGGAGGCCTACGCCGCGAGGGCAGGACGGCGGCCATTTCCTAAGCGTGAGTTTTTGATCTTTTCAAACAATTGTATGTATACCTGGCCTCGGGACTGGGAAGACCAGGGTTTTTTAACCATGGAGTTCCAAAATCACCTTTCCGAAAGCAAAGCCCACCCTGGGGTCAAAGCAGACTGGAATACAGCGACTCAGGCTATCCTACAGTTTGTTCTGATGCCTTGGTTGGGCCTATTGAGGACTGGGGAAGTGAGGTGGGTGGGGAGATCTTTCCACTGTATATGTTCTTGGGGTCCCCCAGAGGAATACATTTCTGGGGCATCAAGAGCCACAGGCAGGAATAGGGCAGTGGGTGGCGAGATGAAAATAGCCCCTGAAGCATCCTTTTCAGGACACACTTGGGCGGGGTTTTGCCTCAGTGTATCGTGGCCTCGGGGATCTCTGTATTTGGGGCTTGGAGCCTGTTACATCTCCCCCCCCTCCCTGGGTTATGCAGTAACCGGGGGTGGGGGAGGACACGAGGATGTATTTTCCTATGAAGACTGTGGCATGGCTCATTGACTTGAGTCACTTGCAAACAGAAAGCCATCAAAACAATGGGCATTCCCTGCTAGGACCAGAGATGCTGTGTCTAGATTCTGCGGTGTGCATGTGTTGATGTGGAAGAGTGGCTGAGTGGGTTTTTAGGCACCTAGATCATCTGTTATGTTTCTGCCACAATGGTTTTGGGAAGGGATTGAGGGACTCCCTAAGCTTTAGGGATCCCTCAATCCCTTCCTAAAACCCTAAAGCTTTAGAACCAAACTTTAGCGTTAAAGGGGTGTTCAGTGGTCACAGGGTTCCTAAACAGGTCTGAGATTACAATTATTGATAGGATCTCTCACTATATAGAAAACCAGACAGGGTGTGAAAAGAAAGCTGCCTTCCAGTTTGCAAAAGTTTCCTTCTTTGGGGGTAATTCACTTGCCACAGGTAGCCAAGGGAGTGGCTACCTGTGGCAACGTGGTACGTACTAGCCTGAGCTAAGTTGCAAGGATTGGGCCAAAGGAATTATCTGAACCCCCATGATTTGGTATGTATTTTAAACCACATGACAAGGGGAGCAGGGCAAAATGTTAGCTGAGGGGCTGCTTAAGCCACCTCCCTGCTTTGAATACGCCTTGGGAGCTACTTAGTCGTGCATCAGGCACACATCCAACTGCCTTTTATGCAAAAAGCATAGGAAACCACGTTGCTCCATTAGGAAAATCCCAAGCTCCCAAAGAAGCTTTTGCCTAATAGTAGATTTTTATACTTGTCTGTTATACGACATCCTTCCACTGTGATTTTACTGGAGTTATTACAATAATTTCCTGGGAACATTCTGCAACCACCAGATGATTTTGCTAAATTTAGCTTAATGTACAAAATTCTCCTCTTCTGTTATTTCACATGCATCTGAAGGCAAGGGGTGTGAATGAGATGTGTGTGCATGTAGGTGACAGGCAAGCAAGGGCAAGATTCTGTTCAGAAACAGGCTTGCGTGCAATTCTTTCGTTCCGGTCTGTATTCTTGCTTACTTTGTCCATAACCACAAACCAGTCTATCTTGTGGGATGGATGCTGCTTCTACAAAATCTTTTCATTTTATACGCAGCAGGAGCCTATCTTTTTTATTATTTTAAATATACTGCCTACCCTCAAAGTCATTGTCTCCTATCAGGAGTGTGTACATAGCCAAGTGGCAAATCTGATGTTCCAGATCTAGTGTGGACACAGACACAAGCCCTTCAAGAGCCTGCCATGTAAGAACAAAATGGTCATTTATTTATTACATTTCTATGCTGCCCAGTAGCTGAAGCTCTCTGAGCAGTTCACAACAATTAAAACAATGAAACACAACATGATAAAATACAATATAGAAGTTTAAAACTACTGTATAAAATTTTTAAAAAGCCAAAATAAAACCTAGCAGCAGTGCAAAGATTTAAAATACAGTAACAGATTAAAAAAAACAGAAACTGAAACACTAAAATTCCTGGGAAACTAAGGTCTTCACCTGGCACTAAAAAGAGCACAACACAGGTGCCAGGTGAGACTCTGGGAAGCTCATTCTACAACGGGGGGCGGGGGCGGGGGGGGGGAGAAAAGGCCCTCTTAGAAAAGGCCGCTCACTCACCTCGCTTCCTTTGGCCGGGGCTCTCACAGAAGGACCACTGAAGACGATCTTAGGGTCTGGCAGGTACATATATATGGGAGGAGATGACCCTTCAGGTAATCTGGCCCCAAGCTGTTTAGGATCACCCCAAATTAAAAAGGGCTAAAAACATAAAAACAGACCTGATGCTGGATCAAACTAAAAGACCATCTGCTCCAGCATCCTGCTTCCCAACAGCGGCCAACCAGGTGCTGCAAAGCATGACGTGAGAGGATCCCTCCCCCAGCAGCTGGTATTCCAGGGCCTGTTGCTGCCTCTGAACCTGGAGCGAGCACTACAGAATATGGTGACTGGAGGCTGTTGACAGCCTTCTCCATGAATGCCTTCCCCAACCTGGTCCCCTCTTGATGCACTGGACTGCAACTCCCATAATTCTCAGCCATGAATTGCCCAGCCTGGGAACTACGGGAGTTGCGAGCCAATGCACTGGCACAGCTAGGGCTGGAAATTGGGGCCACAGTCCACACACACACGCCCCCCCCCCCCCCGAGGGTGGCGGGTGCAGAAGCAAATTCTGTTCCTGATATCATGAGTTTAGAATGCAAACTGCACATGCTCAGATTATTGTTTTCAATCAGGGTTGGCACAGAGTTTCGTTGTTGCTCTACCAGGGATGCAGAAGCAGTTTTAAAGCATGGAGAGAGAACTGTCAGTTGTGAGCTTCACAACTGCAGTGCTAAACATGGCCCACTCAAGCCCCCTCACCCCCCAGGGCCATCAAAGAACAATCCTGTGCATGTTTAGACAGAAGAAAGTCCTACAATTCCCAGCATTCCCCAGTCAGCATGTCTAAACATGCTTTTTTTCTGTCTAAGCATGCATAGGATTACGCCCTAAATTCCGTTTCTGAAATTACCTAGCTGCAGCACTCACTGGTCCCACACATTTGGAGGGCACCAGGCTGAGGCAGGCTGACCTAATCCATTTTAAAGTCACCTAAGTTGCTAGCCCTCACCAAGTTGTTGCCGATGGCATCTTTTACCAAGAGGCACTAGAATAGTCTCTTTGTGACAAGGGACAAAAAGCAAATATAGCTGTGCTGATCCATGAATAAAACCCCTGAACTCCAGGGGAAAAAAAATCCAAAATCCACAGTTAGGCAATAATGTTATTAGGACCAACAGAAATACTAGAAGTGCAAGCTTTTGAGTTCTCCAGAATTCTTCTTCAGGCTGGGTAATGAACAGGTTCTGGAGACCCTGAAAGCTTGCACAATTTTTTGGGGGGTGGGGGAGATTTTGGTTGGCCCTAATAAATGTATTGCCCAGCTGTAGATTTTGGATTTTTTCTCCTGGAGTTTGGATTTATGATGGTTCTCCTTCAGACGGACTTCTTGAGCTGCTCTTCCTTGCTGGCTGGGGCCGAGGCGACTCTTGGAAGCCTGCTCTCCAGGCTGCATATTGAGTGATGCTGTCGGCCCTTCAACTGTATGAAGCCGAATCTCTCCGGGGGAGTGCTTTTGCCACCTGCAGTTTCTAGACGTCCTTGTGTCATATATAAACAAACAAACAAATCGTTAAAACAAATCTGCGACCCAATTTATAGAGGCACCTTCTTAGTCTATCAACACTTTTTAAATCGACGACCAAACCGATTAATTGGTGGAGCAGCGCAGCCTGGCGCGGAGCAGCAGAAGGCGGGCGGCGGGCGCTGCCCCCGCGCGGGGCTGGCGGGACCCTTCCGGGCTGCGCGAGGCGCCCCTGCACTGCAGCCGCCCGGGTGCCCTCCGAGGGCCGCCGAGCTGTGCCGGGGGAGCTCTCGGAGCCCGTTTCGGCCGACGCAAGAAGCGCCCTCCGCCCCCTCGTGCATCTGCCCGCGGCCTGGGGGAGTTGCTCCCCGCCGCCGCCGCCGCCGCCCTGGCCCCGCGCCGCGTCTCAGCGCCCCGGGCCCCGGGGAGGGCGCGGAGCGGGGCCGCCGCCATGGAAGTCTCACCGTCTACCCAGGCGCGGCCAGGAGCGGCGCGCCAGCACCGCCCGGCTCCGCGGGCCGGCGAGGAAGCTGTGAGCCTGCGCCGCCGGGCAGGCGCGGCCCTCGCCCCGGCAGGGCTCCGGGCCCCACGGCGGCTGCCCTCCGCGGCGGGGCCCTCGCGAGAGGCGCGCCTCGCAGGGGCCGCGGCGCGGGAGCTGTGCGGTGCGGTGCCCCGCCTCCCTCGGGCCCGCCTTCGCGGGGGCTTCGGCACGCTCGGCCTCCCCGCGCGCCGGACCCCGCTCCCCGCGGCGGTCCGGGCGGGCCCCGGCCGGGGAAAGGCGAGGAGGCGCATGGAGGGGGCTGGTGCCCCCCCGCGACCTGTCCTTCCCGCGGGCAGCCCGCACGAGCTGGCTCCGCCCGGCAGCCCCGAGCGGGGCAGGCGCGGGCTCCGTCGGGGCGCGGGGGCGCAGTGGCGCCGGGGGCGGGGGCCGCGCTCTGCCTCCAGTCGCTCCTCCCCCTTCGGCGCGCGGGGGCGCCCCTGCGCCTTCCCCTCCCCGCCTCCCCGTCGGGGCCGGGCTCCCGCTGCCTCAAAAGCGCCGCGCCGGGCGGGGGGAGAAGCCGCGGCGGCACGGTGAGTCTGCCTAGCTGGCGTGGGGGCGATCCTGGGGGGGCGCGCGCGCGGAGAGCTCCGTCGAGCCCGCCCCTGCCGGCACCGGCGCTCGGCTCCTGCTTGTGCCGGCGCGGCTCGCGGGAGAAGCAGCACTCTGCACATGCTCCTTTTCCCGCTGGGAAAGGGCCGCCGCTCCCCCGACGGAGGCCGCGGGCGGCGGCGGCGGCCGTGCAGCCGTCTGGAGGGGCGGAGGCGAAGAGCTGGGGCGGGCCCGCGCCTCCCCGCCCGCCCGGCCGGCCCTCTCCACGGGCTCCCTCGGGACTTTCGCGCGCCCGGAGCGGCGGACGGGGAATGGCCGCCCCGGCGCCCTGGCTGCGGGCGGCGGGGAGGCGTTGCCTGCGCGCGCTTCCCGAGCCGCCTGGCTGGCTCCGCTCCTGCGGGGCCAAGAGGCTGGACGTGGCGGCGCTCCGGGGGAGCCGGGGAGGATGCCAAGACCCTGGCGGCCGGGGCGGCGGGGAGGCAAGACCTGGCTGGAGCGGGGAGGAAGGCGGCTCCCTTGGCGTTCAGGCTTGGCACGGGGAGGGCGTCGTGAGCGGGGGGGCGCCCCTTTCCAAGCTGGGGATGCGCCCTTGCGCGGGAGGCAGGCCAGGCACATGTGCGCGCCGCTGCTAGGGAGGGGATGGTGCGCACGCACGCACGCACGGGCCACATGGCAGCACGCTGTGGCACGCTCCAGCCCTGGAGCTGGGATGGCGACCGCCTGCCTGCCTGCCTGGTTCCTTTGGTGTATCTCGGAGGGAGACAGGTGGGATGCGGGGAAGGGGCTCTGCGCGGTGGCAGAAGCGGAGCGCGCACCCCCAGTAGGGCCCTGGCCTCCCAGGCACTCCCGCCCAGCCCTTGGAGAGCCAGGTTCTGCCAGAACAGAGCAGCCTGACCTCCAAATGTTTAGGCTCCAACTCCAGTCAGCCCCAGACGGTGTGGCAGTGGTCAGGACTGCTGGGAGTTGTAGTCCAAAGCACCAGGCTGTAATGGGCTGGAACAGACGGTAGGGAGCTAGGTGGACCCAGGGCAGAGCCCCCGTTTTGCTTGCAGAGGCTCCCCCAGGAGCAGCCCCTCCCTGGCGGCATCCTTGCTCAGGCCCAGAGCTGGGACAGAGCTGATACTTCGGAGGACTGCGAGCCAGGGTGGGACCTTGCCCAGGCCCTGACACAGCCGTCAGGCTGCTGCATCACTCTCTAGGTGATGGACAGCATTTCAGACTAGGGCTAGGGAGGCTTGGGTTCAAATATCCACCTGCCTGGCGACCTCAGGAGCTGCCATCTCCAGCCTGCCTCACCGGGCGTTTGCCAGGATTAAACGGGGTGGGGTGAGAACCAGGTCCACGAGCCAGAGCCAAGGCAGGGTGGGTGAGGGTAATGAACATCCTGTACAAATGTTCATGAGGACCAAGGTGATGCAGGGGGTGGGGGTGGGGAGGCAGCCTGTTGGATGTCTTGCAGCCGCCTTTGCCAAGCTGGCACCCTCCAGAGGCCTTGGGCTGCAACTGCCATCATTCCCTTTGGCCAGGTGGGCTGGGAAAGATGGGAGTTGCAGTCCAGCCCCTCTGGAGGGCGCCCGCTTGGGGAAAGCTGCTTCCCATGTCCTGTCAAGAATGTTGGTTGCTCTGCCCAGAGAACATGGGGTTATTGGGCGGATTAGATATGTGGTAAAAAAGAACTGACCAGCCCTCCCTCCCTGCCCCCAACCCCTCGCAGATGCCAGTGAGGCTCTCCACAGCCCTGCGTGTTTTGGGGACCGGCCTCTTTGCCGTGGTGGTGCTGGGTGGCATCCTTGCTGCCTACGTGACGGGATACCAGTTCATCCACACCGAGAAGCACTACCTCTCCTTTGGGCTCTATGGGGCCATCCTGGGCCTCCACCTCTTTGTCCAGAGCCTCTTTGCCTTCCTGGAGCACCGGCACATGCGGCTGGAGGGCCGGCCACTGAAGCTGCCCTGTCCCGTGGCCCTGTGCATCGCCGCCTACCAGGAGGACCCAGATTACCTGCGCAAATGCCTGCGCTCCGTCCAGCGCATCTCCTTCCCCAACCTCAAGGTGGTGATGGTGGTGGACGGCAACGGGGAGGAGGATGCCTACATGCTGGACATCTTCCACGAGGTCATGGGCTCCGACCGGACGGGCTGCTTCGTGTGGCAGAGCAACTTCCACACCCGGAGCCCAGGCGAGGTGGAGGACGGGTGGCACAAAGCCATGCGGCACATCCAGAGCCTCGTGCGCCAGAACACCCACTGCTGCATCATGCAGAAGTGGGGCGGCAAGCGGGAGGTGATGTACACGGCCTTCCGCGCCCTCGGAGACTCCGTCGACTACGTGCAGGTGGGCGATGGGCTGCAGGCGCCCGTTGGGTCTCCGAACACCACTCCTCCCCTCCCCTCCCCCCCATTTCTGCTTTCCTGCAGCAGAGCCCTTGTCAAAGGATCTAAAGGGGGGGGGGAGCAAGACTGCAGCTACCTGTTCCAGCCTCCTGCAGATGTGTTGGACTACAACTCCCAGCATGCCTTGGGGTGGCTGGGGCATGCTGGGAGTTGTAGTCCAACACATCTGGAGGGCACCAGGTTGGGGAAGGCTGACCGAGTTGGTACCATGGAAATGTGGAGTTGGGATACACTGCAAAAAAAAGAGATGCACCGTGATTTGAAGATGGGGGATTTGGTGACTTGGATCCATAAGCCCCCCCACCCCGAGCATGCTGGTGCTTGGGAGGGAAACAGCAAGGGGAGCTGCTTCTGGGCTTCTGCTGGCCTCTCAGCCTTGCCTTCCACAGACAGAATGTGCGAACAGCCCCTCCTTGGAGCACCAGGTTGCCTTTCCCTGGCATCTCTGGGTGGGGCTGGGAAGGCATCCTGGCTGAATCCTGGCAGGCGGGGAGAGCATTTGCGGCCAGTCAGTGTTGAAAGTACTGGGTTGAATGGACTGCAGGTCCAACTCAGTACAAGGCAGCTTCTGGGGTTCCTACCTTCTCCGGAGCATCGGCCTCTGCCTCCATTCCATCTCCCCTGCCTGCTTCTCGCCAGAGGGGAGCCGTTCCCCTCCCCTCCCCAAAGCACTCACGCTGACAGTGTCTCTTCCCTCCTTGGGCTCAAAGTGCAGAGGGTCCTCCCATGTGCTGGAGGCCTGCAGGAGAACGAGGTGGCAGACTGTGGGCGGGGTGGAGGCTGTTCCACCTTTGAATGCTCCTCCGCATCAAAAAGATCTCCCTGCGAATGGAAAACTTGCACCCCAGGGAGAGAGATTCTGGGCTGGCAGCCCTTTGCCAGTTGCTCTGGGCTGGTGTGTGGGAGCTCTCACAAATGCCCCCCCCCCCCAAAGTGGGAAGTGTCGTACTGCACCCTTCCACCGCATCCTGCTGTACATGTTCACCGGGCCACAGCTCCCTGAGTCAGGGAGGGGGGAGATTCAGGGCACACCCAGATGGATCTCGTGCTGGGACTGGGGGCACAGCTCCCATGCTTTTGCTCCCTGCCCCACGCAGTGGAGGGGCTTCAGCCCCCCCCCGCCATCTGGACAAGCCCAGTGATTCTTCTGCTTTCACTTGCCAGTGGTGGGCGGGGGATGGGGAGGAAGGGTCTTCCTGTGGATGGCAAAGACTACATCAGTGGGCATGAGTCATGATGGTTGTGTCACCTCCAGAACCAGAGGCAGTGTGCCTCCGTATGTCAGCTGCTGATGAACACAAGCCGATCGGACTGTTGTCCTCATGTCCTGGTTGCGGGCAGAGATGGGAAGGCATGGGGAAAAATGGAGGAGCAGGGAACCAAACATCCATGGGGAAGAAGCCATTCTTCCTATGTCTTCTGAGTCTTCCCCAAGCCTTCGCATCTCTAGCGGTGGGCTTCCCATTGGGGCATTAATTGGCCACTGCAGGAACAGCTGGACTAGATGAGGATAAGGCTGTTAGTGGCTACTGGTCATCATGGCTGTGTGCCACCCTCAGGGTCAGAGACAGCATGCCTCTCAGCACCAGTTGCTGGGAAGCATGGGCGGGAGGCTGCTGTCACCCTCGTGTCCTGCATGTGGGTTTCCCGTGGGCAGTTGGCTGACCACTGTGTGGACAGAACGCTGGCCTAGATGGACCCTTGGCCTGATCCAGCAGGGCTCTTCTGATGTGCTTAAAGCCCATGGCAGAGGAGGGCTTCTCTCCCTCAGCCCTGGGCAGCTTCCTCATTTTCGCCACTTAGGCCTGTGTGCATTAGCCTGCTTTTGTAGAGGTGACTCAGGGGAGTCTGTGCCCTTTCTCTGCCATTCCTTCAAACGTGCATTCACTCCCTCTCTGACCCAGGATATGGAGTACATTTCTCCCGCGTCCCCTAAAGGAGGATCATATTCAGAGCTGTTCTCTTCTCTGCTCAGCGTACTAGAGTGAAATCTGCTCTTTTCTCCGTGGCAAAGTGTGTAGCAAGCATTCATAGAATAGAATCACAGAATAGTAGGGCTGGAAGGGGCCTATAAGACCATCAAGTCCAACGCCCATTCCCCTTGGAAGAGGAAGCCATGCACTCTCTGGAACCCTCCATGCTCTGACCCCCTCCCTGTGAGGAGAGGACAAGGTTGTTAAAATGGAAGCAGCTGTTTATGTGCATGTGCCCTACTGTCAGGGAACAGAGCAGGCCATGACCGGGTCTTTTTCCCTGGCAGGTGTGCGACTCTGACACAGTCCTGGATCCAGCCTGCACGGTCGAGATGCTGCGCATCCTGGAGGAGGATCCCCGTGTTGGTGGAGTTGGCGGAGACGTCCAGGTACCAACCTGATGGTGCATGGAAGCCCGGACCCTGGCTTTGAGGATAAAAGGGGGGAGGGAGCCCCATTAATTAATTGATGTATTTTTATCCCACTCCTCAGCCAAAAGGACTCCTAGGGAGGCTTACGTGCTGTCGCTAAAACAAGGCAGTCCCTGCCCCCACAGGCTTGCAATCTGAAAGGACCCGACACACAAGGAGAAAGGGATGGGGAGGGAGGGGAAAACCGGGGGGCGTGTTCCAGCAGGGCTGGCCCCGCTTCCCTGTCCTCCCTCTCAGCACGGCCTGCTGACTGGCTGCCGCCCAGTTGCCGCTGTGCTGCCGCCGCCGCCCCGCCCCAGCCTCCATGTTTCCTTACAGCGTGGCACTTGCTGGATCGGCTTGGCCTGGAGGCTGCTTGTGCCTCTGTGCCGGGGAAGACCAGCACGGGGGCCGGCGTGCCCGGGGCGGGCGTGCGGGCGTGCGTGGAGAGCCTGGGGAGTTGTTGCTCAGGCGGGCATGCCCTTCCCCCCAGATCCTGAACAAGTACGACTCGTGGCTCTCCTTCCTGAGCAGCGTGCGCTACTGGGTGGCGTTCAACGTGGAGCGGGCCTGCCAGTCCTACTTCGGCTGTGTCCAGTGCATCAGCGGCCCACTGGGCATGTACCGCAACTCCCTGCTGCAGCGGTTCCTGGAGGACTGGTATAGCCAGACCTTCCTGGGCAGCAAGTGCAGCTTTGGGGACGACCGGCACCTCACCAACCGCGTCCTGAGCCTGGGCTACCAGACGAAGTACACGGCCCGCTCCAGGTGCCTGACCGAGACGCCCGCCCGGTACCTGCGCTGGCTCAACCAGCAGACGCGCTGGAGCAAGTCCTACTTCCGGGAGTGGCTCTACAGCGCCCTCTGGTTCCACAAGCACCACCTCTGGATGACCTACGAATCGGTGGTGACGGGCTTCTTCCCCTTCTTCCTCATCGCCACGGTGATCCAGCTCTTCTACCGCGGCCGCGTCTGGAACATCCTCCTCTTCCTGCTCACCGTGCAGCTGGTGGGCATCATCAAGGCCACCTACGCCTGCTTCCTGCGGGGCAACGCCGAGATGATCTTCATGTCGCTCTACTCCCTGCTCTACATGTCCAGCCTCCTGCCAGCCAAGATGTTCGCCATCGCCACCATCACCAAGTCCGGCTGGGGCACCTCCGGCCGCAAGACCATGGTGGTCAACTTCATCGGCCTCGTCCCCGTGTCCGTCTGGGTGGCCGTGCTCCTGGGCGGGCTGGCCTACACCGCCTACTGCCAGGACCTCTTCACGGACACAGAGCTGGTCTTCCTCATCTCGGGAGCCATCCTGTACGCGTGCTACTGGGTGGCACTGCTCACCCTCTACCTGGCCATTGTGGCCCGGCGCTGCAGCAAGCCACAGGAGCAGTATGGCCTGGCCTTTGCAGAGGTGTGACGCTGGGCAGAAGGCCAGGGCGGAGCGGGGAGGAGTGCAACCATCACCGAGGCCTGGCAGCCTTCCCCCTGCAGTGCTGTGGGGCGTAGGGTGGGCTGGCCCCACCCTGCTTGGGACATGGTCTGGGCTTGAAGCGTCCGCCCAGGAAGCAAGCCGGCACGTGCGGGAGCCTGGAGTGCACTGGCTGGGCCAGGGTGCCGGCATTCCCATCCTCAAAGGGATGCCACTGGCCTGCCTGACATCGCTCCTGCAGTCCACTGACCGTTCTATGCAAACAACACCGCCTCACACAGGATAGCACCACCGTGGCCGGAGCGGCCATCTGCAGAGCAGGTTCAGGGTACAATAATAGTTGTGGCTGATGTGGGGGTGCTTATCTGGAGCAATAACCTCCTTGAGGAGACCTCTTGAAGAAGGGCGCCTTCTATGCCTAGCTAAGATGCCACCTTTCGTGGCTGCTCTCCCTAGAGAGCTTTCGGGAACTTGCAAGGCTCATTTGCTGCGTGTGCGACAAGCACACGGGACTTGAGCCACTGACGCCCAGGGACTGCCTTCCGAGCAGGGGCCCCACAGGAGGTGGGGTGAGGGGGCAGAGCCCTCCACCCCACCAGCTGGGCAGAGGCAGGTTCCTTCCACAAGCGCTTGCCTGTCCTCGACTGCTGCAGCCAGGGGCTGGAGGGAGGCTTAGCCAGAGGAGAGGCTGGGTGTGTCCAGGCGTCTGGCCCAGGGCACAGCTGCTCCCTTAGCAAAAGAGCATGGAGCAGCTGCCCTCTTCTGCGCACCCACAGTGCTGGAAAGCTCCCAGAACGGCCTAAGGGGGGGTGGCAGCGGCGGCAGCGCCCACGGCTGACCTGGATCCAAGCAGCAGGCTGCAAAATTGGAGTGGACAAATGTCTTAAGCTCAGGCTAGATTTCTGAGGAGTGGACCAGCTCTTCCTACCAGCACCCAAGTTTACATACTACCTATCCCTGCATTCTGGGGGTCACTGTCTAGGCCCCATTTTGTGGTGCTTGGGTGGGCACAGGCCCCATATTGCTGCTGCCAGCCTGAAGTTGTTTGCCTCGAAAGGAAGGCAGGGGCTCTGGCAGGTGTTCAGGCTGTCTGCAAGGCCAAGGAGCATAACCGTGAACGGGCTGGTGAGCGGCTGCTCTTCCCGTCGGTCTGTCTCTTGGCCCTGGCTCAGGCTGGGCCTTGCAATCTCTGGTGTTTCTCCTTCAGGTGCTCCCCCTACCCCCCCCCCCCCCATGCTAGGCCAACACAGCCACATTGTTTCCAGCTCGGAGAAAGGGGAGAACAGAGGCCAGCAAGTGGTGCTGCTGGGGGAGCTGCTGCCGCCACCCAGTTGCTAAGTCGCGATCTGGGTTCCCAATCTGCTCAGCCCTTAAAACTCCTTCCAGTCTCACCTCTGCTAAGGTGGGTGCATGTGTGTGTGGGTGTGTGAGGACTCTTGGGGCTTCCGCTGCAGCTGGCACCAAGCTGGGGGGGGGGGGGTCGCTTTTGTAGCAGAGGCACACTGCTGAGATGAAAGTGCCTGGCTGGCCTTCCCTGCTTGCCACTGCTGAGCTAGCCGGGCAACGCAGGGACAAAGCATTTAGACACTTGCTCTAGTGAACACCCTGTCTGACCACTCCGGGCGCTTATAGAAAAGACGGGGGTCTTCCACACTTCCAGTTATGCAGAACTTGGATTCCTGAAAATCTCAAACTTACCCACATTTTTTTGGGTTAAAAAAGAGAAAGCAAGTTTGTGAAACTACTATTTTTACACAAAGCATACATTTTGAAAGTGTACAAGCAATATTTTCAAAATATCTTGGCAGCGTCTGGGGTGGAGCTGCTTTTCTTGCTTCTCTGATGCCGCTTCTCCTGTGCCCTCAGCTCTTCTTGGAAAAACTACTCCGGATCCTAGCACAAAAGAAATAATAGGCTCCAAATGCAGCATGTGCATTTCAGCTTATGCAAAACTTAATGTAACTTGGTTTGATAGCAGTATTTAAGCTGGGCTCGTGCTGGATTTGCTCAGGATCATCTCTCCAAATTTGGGCCGTTCCTGCTCAAGGGAAGCACTAGAGCAGCCTCCCCCAACCTGATGCCCCCCCAGGTGTGCTGGGTTACAACTCCCAGCATCCCCAGCCAGCATGGCCAAGGTGGTCAGAAACACTGGGGGAGTTCTCCACATCTGGAGGGCACCGGGTTGGGGAAGGCTGGTCAAAAGGCTCGGCCTGTAGCATCCCATGCCAAGATGGCTGGAGTTTTTGGCTAATACTGAAACTCTGCTGGCCACCTTATTTGTGCCTGCAGCAGCGGTGGGGGTAGGGCAGCAGAACTATGGGCTGCACACTTACAACTTTAAGAGTTATGTGATGCTTTGCCATGGCTGAGCTGCTTTCCCTGGTCCCCACAGGGCAATGCAAACTGAAATCCTACTTCAATCTGGCAGGTGGACAACTATTAGAGCCCAGATGGTTCCTGGTCCTGTCTTCTTAGAGGAGAGGTATTCATTACCAACATTCACTTCCAAACCAAAGAGCGTTTATATACCTATATACTTAGGCAAGTTCCCGTCACTGCATTTTCCTTGCTGAGAAAGGGAGCAAAATAATTCGTGCTGTTCGGAAATCCTGCATTAAGGAATCCCAGATCCCACAACCAGAAAATTCCAGCCTTCTAATTGGAATAGGTTTTGCAAAATTAGTTGATTTGCATGTTTAGCTTCAGGTATGCAACGAGGGGTTTTGGAGAGGGATGAGCAAAGAGTCTGTGTCTAGACTGGGATGTTTTTGTTCCAAATGCAAAACTTGCCAAGCAACCGTGCAGGCTAGACACATGCTTTTTACAAAAGAAAGCCAAGAAATCTCTCGGGATTCCACAGGAGGCTTCTGCACAGAAATGGTAGTGTGTGCTTTGACTCCACGCTGTCCCCTAGGGTCAGTGGGCACCTGCTCTACCTTTTGGCCTTGGTGCTGTTCAGGATCCGGTTCCAATGTCCATCCCCCAGCAACCCTTTTCTTTTAGGACCAGGAAGCAAAGGTCTGCTTTGCTGTGCTGCTGGGGATTCCCTATAGCGGAGTCTGCCTCTGCCCCAACTTCCAAGTCTCTCTGCCGCAAGTGAGTGCTGCCCCTTTCCTTGAACTGAATCCCCAGTACCAAATTCCTGCCCTGTTCTCACACAAGGCCTGAGCCCTGCCTGAGTTGGCACACCTAAACATTCCTACTTCTCTTGCTGGTCTGCTTCATACGAAGCGGCAGGGACAGGAAAAACAACCCATAATGTGGCAACAGGGTGGCTAAAGGGCAGTTTGGCCCTGTTCAATACCAAGCAATTTGGTCCTGGCTGCCCCCATGGGCCTGTGCGTACGGAAGGGGCAGCAACGCTGATTCAGGGTCATTTGTCTAGGAGCTCTGAGCAAGGCTTTCCCTAAATGGGGACTGACTCTGTAAGATGAGCTGTGACCACCAGCAACGAGAACATGATGTCTTTAAGCAAGAAACAGGGGCTGTTTCCTAGCTGCTCTGGCTGCAGCGCCACCCGTCCACCAGGTGTGTGCCTAGGGCTGTTCCCCAGGGCTCCTGTCAGGTGTGAGGAGGAGGAGGAAAGTAACACCTGGGGTAGCTGGCGAAGGGGAGGCATGGTAGTTGCTGACTCTAAAATGCAAGCGGGTCGGTTCCTTTGCAGGCTGGGCGGGAGTGCTTGCAGCGGCCCATGGCGGATGCTGGCCCTGCAATCTGCCCACTGGCTGCCAGACCAAATGGCTGCTTGGACAGGGCTGGCCAGCAAGGGCGCATGAGCATCTGGAAGCCTTTGAAGCCCACTCCCCAACACTGTGACAAAAGCAGGGGAGTGGCCTCCCACCCCCCTTCCAGCTGTGCTTTCTTCCCAACCGCACGTCTGGGGGTGCTGCTTTCCGCCCCTGCCCTGCTGTTGCCTGTGCTGGTCCCAGGCATGAGAGCGGGGAGTGTCAGGCTCCACATCCCCCCCCACACACACACACAAACACACGTTTTCCCACTCCGGGCTGCCTCCCTTTTCTACATTGATCTGTGTGTTTGGGTTGCTAATTTAAGATGAGATTTGTATAGTTTTTTGTACTCTTTGGTAACGACACTAGTTGACGGCTTAAAGTTATTTGTAAACTTATTTATTTTTTACCTGCATTTTCATATTTTTTAAAAATGTCAAAGTTTGGGTTTTTTACTATGACGCGTTTGTTACAATAAAAAATAACTTGTAAACAAGATGGCTGAGGTTGTAATTTTATTGTGGTTGGGTTGAGTTGGGGGCAAAAACCAGGGCTGGCTAAAATCACTGTTGGGAAGATGGGCCTGTTTCTCCCCCAGCTCCTTCCTATATGCCAGGAGGCCCACAGAAGACACCCTGGGCACCATGTCCTCTGTTTCAGCTCCACTTTGAGTTCCCTGTAGGTTTAATAGAGACAAAGCCAACAAGAGCCATTTCCAAAAACAGCTCTTCAGCATTCTGCAGAAGCTGGGTTCCTGCTCCAGAGCCAGGAGGCAAAAAGCACAATGTGTGGGACCCAAGAGGGCTGAGCTCACTGAAGGATGGCATCAGGAAGCCAGAGGGAGGAGGATTAAGCCACCAGCGCAATTGCAGAAAGAGCCATAACAGGACCAGTTTCTGGCTGGCAGAGTGGATCTCGGTGGTCGCCAGCTAAGCTGACACCTTCCACCCCCAGGACAGAAAGCTGGCTAGTACTCAAACCTTTGTTTGCCCTCATTGGTCTCTTTCAGAGACGCAAGGAATTTGGAGTGAGGGGCTCATGCCGACAGATCGTGCACCCTGCTGGGCTGAGCCCCAAACCTAGGCTCCCGCCCATGGGCCGCTGGCTGTTTGGGCACTCCAGGCACACGAGCTGGTCTCTTCCGCCAACTACCCTCGCCTTTGTCCCACAGAACCTGGCCTCTGAGGGAAGGCTGCCAGGTGTGTCCTCCAAGTGTTCACTGGGTTCCCATAACCTGGCCAAGGGAGCTGGACTGGCCTCTGGTGGTGTGGTCCCTGCCACTCTGGGCAAGGAAGGCGGGTGAATGCCCTCCATGGCCTGCCACCGCGAGCAGGGTGTGAGGCGGCTGGAGCGCGCTCACGCTTTCTTGGCCACGTTGGTGATGATGGGCTTGGGGCGGGTCTTGAAGAGCAGCTTCCTCTTGATGAGGGCCCCCACCGCGTAGGAGGGGCCAGAGCTCGACTCGCCGGCTGCTTGCTTGGTCAGGACGGCAAAGGGCTTTTCCAGCTGCACCACCTTCCCATAGAGGATGTGGTGCCCGACGATGAGCACAGGCACCCCCTAGGAAAGAGGAGGCAGCAGGGCTCAGCGGGCGCTGCAGAGGCCACCCCCCAAGAGCTCCCTCCCCCGCCCCCCATAACAGCCAGGCGCACCCTCACCTCCTTGGTGTAATGTAGGTCCCCCAGGAGCCTCCCGGCCAGGCCGGCCCCACAGCGCGATTCTAACTCGCCTTGGAGCTCCAGCAGCAGCCACTCCACCAGCTCGCTGGCCCCCGCCCTGCAAGCAACAGGCTGGGGGGTTACAGGAGGGCGAGACTCAGGCCTCGGGGCTGCAGCTGGTGAAGCACATCCCGCCCCCCCCCCCCGCCGTCTCTGCCCAGGAAGACTCACCCGGAAACGACCACCTGCACCATGGTGGGCTCCGGGCTCCTGCACAAAAACAAGGCAGCATCATCTGCAAGAAGGGTGGTGAGGGGGCTCAGGGGAGAGGGTGGCCTCCCCACGCTTGGAGGAAGTTCCAGAGGGGAAGCCGCGTCAGTCTGCTGCAGCAAAAGCAACAAGGAGTCCTGCGGCACCTCAAGGACAAGGACATTCAGGGCCCAACCCGACGCGCGTTCAGACGGAACAGGCCCCGCAGCTCCCGGCGTTCCCCGCCACGCGCGGGCCTGCGCCTCTACTCTGGCAGGCGCCTCCGTGGCCCGGCCTCCGCCTCGTCGGAAGCAGCGCGGGCCCGGCCCTTGTCGCGGCTCCTCTTCTCCCGCAACGCCCGAGTCGCCTTGTGGTCCCGCTGGGGCCTCCCGGCGCCCGCCGCCAAAGGCAGAACGCCGCGACAGCTCTGGAGCCGCGCGGGAGCTCGCGGAGGGCCGTTTCAAGCGCCGCCGCAGCGGCCGGCAGAGAAGCGGGCGCCTCGGCGCGGGCCTGCGCCGGCCGCCGGGGCAGGCGGCCCGCGGGCCGGGGCCTCTCCGCGGCTTTCCCGGCGAGGGGCCCTCCCCGCCGCCGGGCAGCTCCGGCGCCCCACGGGCCCTCCGCGCGGGAGCCCCGCGGGGCGCGCAGGCCGGGCGAGCCGGAGGCGCGCGCGCCAGCCAGCCAGGCGCGCCCGGGCCCGCGGGCGAGCCGCTCACGCGGCGCGGGGGAAGCGCCGCCGCCGCCGCCGCCGCCCCGCTCCGCTCCGCTCGGCGCGCGCGCGGGAACCCACCGCTGCGCCCGGACGCGCCGGCGGCCCCGCCCCGGCCGCGGCGAACGCGGGAGCCCCGCCCTCGACTTCCGCTTCCGGCCGGCGGCGCACGCGGGCCCGCGCCTGGGCGGCGGCGGCGCGCGCGAGCCATGGGCGAGTTCCAGGTGCACCGCGCGCGGCTCTTCGCCTTCGTGCCCGCGGGGATCCGCTGCGCGGCCGCCGCCCGGGCGCCCCGGCCCCGCCTGGCCGTGGCCCGCCTCGACGGCGCGCTCGAGCTCTACGACCTGCGGGCCAACAGCTTCCAGGAGAAGGTGGGCGCCAGGCGCAGCCGGCCCCGCGCAGGCCGCCGGGCACGCGCCCAGGGGTGCCCGAGCGCTCGCGGCCTCCCGCGGGCTCCGCTGGGCCACGGCGGAGCGCCGCGCTGCGCGAGGCGCGCCCTCCCGCTCCCCGCTCCCCACCCCCTCCGCAGGCGGCGGCCGGCCGGCACATCCGGCGGCAGGGAGTTCCGCAGGGCAGACGCTGTTTCGTGCGAAGAAGTCACCCGCTCAGGCAGCGCTGGCTCCCCGGGGAAGCAGGGCGTCTCCCTAGGGAGCGCTGGAGGCGTTCAGGACGAGGCTGGGCAGCCACTTGCCAGGGATGCTCCGAGCTGGATTCCTGCACTGAGCAGGGGTTGGACTCGAGGGTCGTGGAGGCCCCTTCCAACCTTGCTATTCTGTGATTCTACGATCCTGGCTGGGATTGGGCGTGGAGCCCCATTCCCTGCCCCAGATGTTCCTCTGAGGCGAAGGCTCTTGGGTCGAATGACGGCACAGGCCCCTCCTGTCCTCAGGCCTTGTGTGCGGCCCCCCCACCCCGAGTTAAGGGGTGCACGTTAAAAAAAGTTGAGTGGGATCCACCGCTTGCAGGAGATGCTTTTCCTTGAACCAGCGCAGTCTGCTCAGGACCACCATTTGCCTCTGGGGGTTTCTTGCAACTGTCCCTTACTTATTGATTTTCCTCCAGGTCATTCCAGGCCATGAGAAGAGGATCTCAGAGGCGCTCTGCTGGGCAGCAGGGGACCGGCTGTTTGGCGCAGGCCTCAGCGGGGACATCGTGGAATACGACTTGGAGAAGCTGCACATCAAGTATTCACTGGATGCCTTCGGGGGACCCATCTGGAGCATGGTGGCTGATCCGACTGGGGCTCAGCTGGCAGTAAGTCCCTCTTTCTTCCCAGGGAGGGCTGATTAAAAACATGGTAGCGGAACCTGCATTAAATAGTTAGCAAGAGAACCACCTTCTTGGGTGGAGAGAGCACTCGCTCAGTGACTTCGATGAAAGGATGGAGGCAATCCATACCAAATGTACAGGAATCACAAAACTACAAAGGAATAGCTAACACCTCAGAACACAGAAATAACATTCAAACTGGCATCACTGCACTGGACAACTGGGCTGAAATGAACACAATGAAATTCAGCAGGGACAAATGCAAAGTATTGTATTTAGGCCAACCCCCACCCCAGAATAATATAATGCATTAGGATAGGGAATACCTGGCTTGGCAGCAGTACATGTGAAAAGGATCTGGGGATTGTAGTTGATCACAAGCTGAACATGAGGCAACAGTGTGATGCAGCTGCAAAAAAGGCTGTTGTGATTTTAGTTTGCTTTAATAGAACCATAGTCTCCAAGTCACAGGAAGTAATAATTCCATCTCACTCTGCACTAATTGACCTTTTCTGGAATACTCTGTCCAGTTCTGGATGCAGCTCTTTAAGAAGGATATAGATGGGTAATGAAGATGGTAAGGGTTAAAAAGATTGAAGGAAATGGGCGTGTTTAGCCTGGAGAGCAGATGACTGAGGGGGTGGGGCGACGGCGTTCTTCAAATACCTGAAGAGCTGCCGTGTAGAAGAGGGCAAAGACTTGTTAGGAACCCTGGAAGCTGCCTTGTACTGAGCCAGACCCTGGGTCCATCTAGCTTGTATTGTCAACCCTGACTGGCAGCAGCTCTTCAGGGTTTCAAGCAGGAGTCTTTCCAGCCCTACCTGGAGAAGCCAGGGATTGAACCCGGGACCTTCTGCATGCAAAGCAGGGGCTCCACCACTGAGCTACAGCCCCTTCCTCGAGGGAATGTTCTCTGCTGCCCCCAGAGGAAGAACTACATTTATGAGGCTGACGTTACAGGAGGGGAGATTGTGGCTGTTCAGGGGAAACTTCTTAACAGTGAGAGTAGTTTGACAATGGAGCCAATTCCCCAGCCTCCCTTAGCTTCAGATGTTTTGGACAACAACCCGGATCACCTCCAACCAGCACAGCCAAAAGTCAGCGAAGATGGGAGTTGTAGTTGAAAACATCTGGGGGCACCAAGCTAAGAAAGGCTGACCTAGAGGGGTGGGTGGCCTCTCCCTTGCTGGAGGTCTTCAAGCAGAGGCTGGCCAGCCATCTATTAGGGATGCTGAGCTCTGGATTTCCTGCATTGAGCAGGGGTTGAGCTAGATTGTCTCCAAGTGCACCCTCCAACTCTTATGGTGCTATGCATTTCATTCGCTTCACCGAATGTCTGGCTTGAGGCTCAGACTCTTTCTACTACTCACAAGTAGTGAGCTGCCATTGCTCAGTGGTGGTGCAGATGTTTGCATGCAGAAGGTCCCAGGATCAATCCCCAGCACCTCCTGATAGGGACAGAAGAATTCCTGCTTGAAACCCTGGAGGGAGAGTTGCTGCGGTGTGTGCTGGGTGCATTCTGCAGCCTTTTTGAATATTCAAGCCCGGATCAAGGGTTGCGACGTGGTGTCTGAACCCAGACACTATACTTTAATCGTGGGTTAAACAACCCACAGTTAACCTAACCACTAATTGTAGGTTAACTGTGGGTTGTTTAACCCATGATTTGCCACCATGTGCGAACTGGATTGGTATAACTTCCTATGTTCCTAGCCCCAGCTTTGCCACTGTTTCTCTGCATGTGTTGCTGGATGCGCCTGTGCTGTTTGGTTGTCCAGAGCTCGAATCATGGGGGAAAACGTAGGGTGCTCAGCATTCCTCTCCCCAAAGAAAGAAGAGGATTTGAACAACCTGCTGACGCTCTCTCTCCTTATTTATTTATTACATTTCTATACCGCACAATAGCTGACGCTCTCTGGGAGGCTCACAAAAATTAAAATGCGAAGGTACAAAATAAAAAAAACATAAAGGTTGAACTTTGCTGTATTAAATCTGTTGCTGTATTTTAAATCTCTGCGTTGCTGCTAGGTTTCATTCTGGTTGTATTTTTATACTGTAAAACTACAGTATAAAAATACAACCAGAATGAAACCTAGCAGCAACGCAGAGATTTAAAATAAAGCAACAGATTTAATACAGCAAAGTTCAAAGACTATAATGCTAAAATGCTGGGAAAATAAAAAGGTCTTCACCTGGCTCCTGAAAGAGTGCTATGTAGATGCCAGGCAAACCTCTCTAGGGAGCTCATTCCACAGCCAGGGTGCTACAGCAGAAGAGGCCCTCTTCCTGGCAGCCACTGCCTCATTTCCTTGGCAGGGGCTCCCAGAGAAGGACCGCTGAAGACCTGTCTCTCCTTCCTACAGGTCGGTTGTGACGATGGATCCATTAAGCTCTTCCACATATTACCTGACAGAATCCAGTTTGAGAGGCAACTGGACCGACAGAAAGGTGGGTTGTGGGAGTGTGTGTGGTGTCAGCCACCTGTGGTACCTGCTCCGTTACCAAAGAGACCTTCAGGAGGCAAAGTGTCTGCCCCCCAACCTGGGCTCCTGAAGTCAATTCAGAAAGTGGGGGGTGAGGTGTCAGTAGTATGGGGCGAAGGCAAAGCCAGGGTACATATTCTGTGCATCTTTTTCCTGTATCTGGCAAGTACGGCTCCGGGTGAATCTTTTTGGCTTGGGCATTCCGTCTGCTGACCTGGAAATGAAAAGGCTTCGCTGGCTGTTCGGGCAACACAGCCCAGTTGTGCTCAGCATTGGCCCCTGGAGCTGCGGAAGGGCTCCTCTGCTGGTCGCAATCCCTCTTTTCATAAACCGATGTCTGATTGGAAGGGACCTCTGAGATGCGATCGGGCCCCTACCCAACGTTACCTGCACTGGGCGGGGAGCTGTTGGAGGAGCGGGCGGAGGGGACTTGGTCGGCCTCACAGCTGAGACTCTCAACCCTGCTTATCCCACAGAGCGGATCATGTCCCTCTCCTGGCACCCCTCTGGGACCAAGATTGCCGCGGGTTCCATTGACCTCATCCGCATCTTTGATATCAAATCAGGTGAGGGCGTTGGTACTGTTAATGCTACGTTTCTATACTGCCCAACAGCTGATGTGCTCTGTGCGGCTCACAAAACGAAACTTAAAACCATAACATACAATAACATAGTAAAACGTAATATAAAAAGCTTAATGTCGAAACAGAATAAAATCCTGGTAAAAGCCAGCAGCAGTGCAAAGGTAAAAAATCGCACTATTGCAATTTCTTAAACCGAAGAACCGGGAAAATAAAAAAAGGTCTTCACCTGGTGCCAAAAAGACCGCAATGTAGGTGCCAGGTGAGCCTCTCTGGGGCAGGCATTCTTCACCGCACTCGGAGGGCATCTGGACAAGGACCTCTGGTCTTAAGGTCCATGCAGGTATAAATGGAAAGGCACCGTCCTTCTGGGGCCAGGCACACTCATGTTGTGCCCCTCACCTAGGGCCAAGTGAAACTGGCGAAGGATACGGCCTTCCCGTGCCGATTACAGCAAACCTGCCTCTCTTTGGAGGCAAGCTAGCTCAGCCTGAGGGACTTTGATCCCCTGTGCTCTGTAAGGCCCGAGGGCAGCGCCCTCCTGACCGTTCCGTCCAGAGGCCAAGGGTAGGCTGCAATGTGGGCAGCAGCAAGTGTTCTGGGTGGCGGCCTCTAGCTATGGAACTCCCTCTTGCTGGAGGGACTATAATGCCACCAGACAGCTGCTGTCAGAAGAGACAATGCCAGAGCGGCAGAGAGTCTGACCTGCTCTAAGGCGGCTCTCTCCTATAGCACAGGGCTGCAGAACCTTTTCGGCCCCGGGGGCCACACTGGGCAGCTGCTGGGGTGGCAGGAGCCACACGTGCGCATACAAGCGCACATTCAACTCTCACACACATCACAACGTGCACACTGCTCACTCACTCTGTGTGTGTCTTGCTTACATTCTAATATTTTTAAAACTTCCCTTGATGACAGGCTGGGCAACCTGTGCTGCGTTCCTTGGAAGGTAATCTGTCAGGAGCCTGGGTCCCCCTATGCCCCCACACCCATACAATCCACTCACTTCTCCTTTCACTCACTCATTCACTCGCTGGCACATGCACGCACCTGCTGAGTGAACACTTTAACCCTTCCCTCACCTCAACTGCCCCAAAAGAAAGAAACACTCTAGACGTGCGCTCTGTGGTTCCTGCCACAGAACCCTTGATCCGAGAGTGTCCCCAGAGCATCCTAGGGAGCAGGCAGGAAGCTTCAAGCACTGTTTCCTAGGATACTCCTGGAATCAGGCTTCACTGGCAGGAACCATAGAGCCCATTTCTGGAGCATTTTTTCTCTCTTTTTTTTTCTTTTTTCATGGCCCCAGGTGCTGGGGGTCAGGAGGGGGGCACCAGAGAGGGCTTGGGGGAGGCTCCTGTGGTCTGCACATTTTGCACTCTTGCGACAGAGGCACATCAGCATTTGAGTGAGCGAGCCCCCGTCCCTGTCCTCCCAAGGGCGATGGGGGTCTTCTCGGTTGGGCTGACTTCTCAGAGCCAGAGGCTGAGCATGTTGGTGCCTGTTTTGCAGGCCACGCTGTCCAGCGGATTCGAGTGGAGCGGCGCCTGCAAGGATCCCGCAGCCCAAAGTGTGTGGTGTGGGGCGTGGCCTTCCTTTCAGATGGCACCGTGGTCAGCGCGGACTCTGCCGGGAAGGTGCAGTTCTGGGACTCGGAGATGGGGACGCTGCTGTCGAAGCACCCGGTCAGCAGGTCCGCTGCACTTGGCGTGGCTGCATCTGAGGTGGGCGAGGGCGCGCGGGGTGAGGGCGTGCCTGCATCTCCGCTGCGCACACAGGGCGGAAAGCGGGCGTCTCTGCTGTGCCGTAACGGTAGAGCGCAAGAATGGGATATTAAGCAGGTTCCACAGGGGAACTAGCCAGGTGTGCGCTTCTTTATTAACAAAATGTATAAACTACGCTATTTCCAAAAAAAGATCCCTGAGTGGTGAACAGTAAAGGAAAAACCAGTCAAAAGGAATAAAAATATTAAAATCAGGTTATATCAATAAAACTGTAGCTGGTCATTCAGAAAAAGTTTGTCTGAATAAAAAGGTCATAAGCAGATGCCAAAAACAAAGCAACATTGGCACCTGCTTGACACCACCTGGCAAGGAATCCTATGGAGAGGGAGCCAGTGCAAGGAGCGCTCTGCTCTGACTGGACTCTGAACAGACCTGTGGTCCACGCGGAGCCACCGGGGTGTCTCAGCCGATGATCGGCGTGAGAACAATCGCACCGTCATAATGCGGTCAGCAGCATGTGCACCCCTTCAGCGCGCGCAGCAAACAGACGCCAGAAAACTGACCCGCCCCAGACCTCCTCACTCCTGAGTAAGGCTCTGTAGAGTGGTGCCAAAGTGCAGGCTCTGATCCATCTCCAACTAGAGCTTTGTGTGAGTACAAACACAGCCCCTGTTTGAGGGCAGATTCCTTTTGAGGAACTCCTAGCCACAGGATGTTCTGACGCCAACTCGCCCGTACTACTTTGACAAAGGCGGGTGCCCTCTTTCCTGCAGGCCAGGCCAGCCCTCCCAGGGTTCCCCAGACAGCCACGCCCCTTTCCCCCTGGCAGCCAGGCACTGTGTGGTTCCTTTGCTTGGGTGCTTCCCCCCCATTCCAAAGGCTGACCTGCCTCTCCTCCGGCGCGGTCGCTGGCAGCAAGAGCTTCCAGCGCCAATGTGCTGGCCTTTGGCCCTGCCCCTTTTTGCCTTTGGCCCTGCCCCTTTTTGCCTCTGGCCCTGCCCCCAACTGGACTCCCCCCCCCAGCAGCCCTGAAGTTGCATGTGGCCCTGGGCCGAAAGAGGTTCCCCACCCCTGCTTTAAAACAAGACAGTTAGGGGCTATTGGCTGTGACAGGCAGAAGCACTTCACGGAGCTGCGGAGGCCTCTGATCCTTGGGGAATGCCGCGTGAGCTCTGCGGGGCCATCCGCTTGGCCGGTGCAGGTGGCCTGCGACAGAGGAAGACGGGTCTGCGCTGGTCCCACGTGGTCTGTGCTGCGTGCTGCTGGCCTGTCAGACTTGCAAATTATTTTTCCCTGCGATTATCTGGGGTGCTGTGTGGGGAGAGACTGCCGCTTTGGCCTGCACTGTTCACGTTGTGTGCCTTGCTAGCCTTTGGTTTACCTGGCTCCCTCCGCAGGCGGAAGACAGCCTCGTGGTGGGCACGTCGGAGGGGACGGTGTACCAGTTCCAGCTGCTGCCGGTGAAGCTGGGCAGTGCTGAGCGCCAGTGGGTGCGGACGAGGCTGTTCCAGCACCACACCCATGACGTGCGGGCAGTGGTGCACACGGCAACGGCATTTGTCTCCGGAGGTATTGTGCAGAGCCAGGGGGGCGCCGTGGCCCGGGGCAGAGCATGTGCTTTGCGTGCAGATGGTCTCCGGTTCCATCCTTGGCACCTTCACAAAAGAGCACTGGGCAGCAGCAGCTGCTGGGACAGGCCGCCTCTGTCCGAGAGCCCAGAGAACCGCAGGCTGGCCGAGCTGGACAAATGGCCCGGCTTGTGGCAAGCCGGCGCCCTGTGCCCTTGCTGCCTGCGGAGGGCACTGCAGCCTGTTGTGAATCGGCCCGGCTCGACGTCCCATTGCCTCTTCTTCCGTCAGGGCTGGATGGGCAACTCGTGATCCGGCCACTGATGGAGAAGGTGGAGTCCAAGACCTACGAAGCTGCCCTCCGGAAAGTCACCTTCCCTCATGTGAGTAACTGTGCTGTCGGAGCCCTGCCGCTTCTCTTTCTTTGGGTGTTTTCCCCTCGGCTCTGCTTGCTGCAGATGCTCTTCCCCCTGAAAGGACGTGGGTGCAACCAGTGCAGCAGGCTCAGCCCTCCTCTGCCGTCTGCCCGTGGCAACAGCGTCCACAGTTGCTCTGACGTTGTGTCCTTCCCTCTTGCAGAGGCGCCTCGTCTCCTGCGCCAGGAAAGCCCGTCTCCTCCTGTTCCAGTACCCTCAGCAGCTGGAGCTTTGGAGACTTGGAGCCACCAGCGCCACAGGTGAGAGGGAGCTGAGTCGGGGTGGGGAGGGGAGGGCACGCCTATGCTCCTGTGCCCATCCTTGCAGCTGGTGGTCGCCAGGCCAGGTGCAGCAAGATTTTTGGCCCGTAGAGAAGTTTGTCTCTTTCCTCCCATAACGGACATCCCACCATGCTTTCGCTGGCTGGCTGCAAACAGATGCTCTTGTTCCTTGTTGCAGGAGGGGCCGGCGAGGTCCTCCCTGTGTCCTGCCCCCCGAAAAACCTGCTCCAACTCAAGACAAAGGTGAGGGAGCCTTGATTTCTCATCTGTAGGCAGGGCCACAGGCTGGAGATGCTGCCTTCCAGGGCTGCTTTTGAGGATGAGTGTTAAGGCAGGGTCCGTGGCTCAGTGGTAGAACCCCTGCTTTGCATGGAGTCGGTTCAATCCCCGACATCTCCAGGTAGAGTTAGGAAAGTTACCTGCCTGAAACCCTGGAGAGCCACTCCCAGGCAGCATTGACAATACTGGGCTGGATGGATCCAGGGTCTGACGCAGGATAAGGCAGCTTCTGATGTTCCAGTTTCAGTGCCTCACCTGCGCCATCCCTAGCAGTCATGTTGCGCGACAGCCACCCCAAAGGCCATAAAATCTATCCTGCTAACATACAAACAGCTTGATGTAGCACTAGGCTAAAATTCTTCTGTACGTCCTTACCTGGTTGTTTAGACGCCAGCCCAAATCATGGCGGTCTTGCAACGTGTTGGCTTTGGTGAGTCTCCAGAGATAGTTCCACAGGTGGGGCGGGGACGCTGCACGCACCCACATCCCTACTCAGCTCACATATACCAACACCTTGTTTCATCTGGCTCTCTTCCCAGGGCCCTGAGCACATCAGCAGCAGCTGTGTCTCTCCCTGCGGCAGCTGGATTGCCTACTCCACGGCCTCCCGGCTCTACCTGCACCGGCTCCAGATCGACGGCGATCACATCACCATCGAGAGGGTGAGTGAAAATTGCACACCGGGAGAGGGGGGCGCCTGGGCTGGGAGCTGGTTAGCTGTTGCCGAAGGAGCTGGAAACTCCTCCCTGGCCTCCAGCTGAGCCTCCCTGGGAGCAAGGGAATAGGGAGATGAGGGTGCACTGGGGCCTCTGGGTGAGGCTTGGCTGTGCCGTGACCCCCCTTGTCTTCCCCAAGGTTCCCAAGGTTCCCAGGCTGATTTGCTCTGCCCACCACCTCCTTTTCTCCACAAACTCCACCAGGCTCTTTGTGGCGTCGGATCGGGGCTCTGTGCATGTCCTTAAGCTCTTGCAACCGGGGGCTTGCAAACACCTACACACCCTCCGTCCAGACTCAGGTAACAATATTGAAAAAAAGGAACAATTGCCAGCAGCCATGCCTGCCCCCCACCCCCAAACAATCAGATAATCAAATCAAAGGTCATCACTCCCAGGAAGGTATTAATTGCTATCTAAAATTGAATAACGCAGGCGCTTGGGGGATGAAGCCGGGGAGGTGGCTTCAGAACTGGCTGCTGCCCCAGGAGGAACATATTGGAGCAGGTGGTTCTTAAGGCAGGCTGGTCTCAAGCCATTTAGGGCTTTAGTCCTCTGTCAGTAGAAGAATCAGTCTGATTTTGGGGTCAGATGTTCCCCATGAAAGCCATGCAAATCAAGCATGACTCCACTTCTAAGTTAAAAAATAATAGTCATAGCATCACTGAGAACATATAATTGCAAATAAACCAATGGGGTCAACGATACCAGTGTAAACTACATGAACCTTCAACAACTGTGTGTTGGGCATAACTGACTCCACTTCTTAAACACATTAAACAAAATATTGTGCTGTTAATATGATATACACATACCATAATTTATAACAGTTACAGATTTCTAGCGGTGCAGTTATCACGAGTTGTGAATTACCTGCAATAACAACACATCTCGCAGACCTTGCAACCGTGGCAGATGCTCCTCGAGCAACCTTTGCACAGGTGCCACATTTCACAACACGAGTAGGTCAAGACAAAGTGGTTACTCAAAGGACGTGGTTGCTGCAATATTCTGTGCTTGCGTCAGCTACCAAGATGATACCAGCCCTTTTCTTGGTGCTAGCAGTGGCAGGTCCTGCCAGTTCTGAGGCCGCGTCTCTTGAGGTCCCAGGCAAGCTGACTATGTTTCTACACTCATCGCAGGGTTTCATCAGCCTCCAGGTGGTCTGCTAGGAAGAGACCTCTTTGCAGATGTTCTTCCTGTCGTGGGAACAGTTTAGGCATTGAAAAAAGCATAATTGGCCACTGTTTGATCACATGCCTGGACGTCTGTGTAGAGCCAGTGCTGTCATCTAGCCTAGATTTGGGGGGTGTTGCCTTGCCAGAATAACTCTTGCGTGCCCCTGTGAAAGGTTTCCACCAAAACCCATTGGGCAATTTACTGTTTCATTAAAGTTCCCTATTATTTCTCAGTGTCCTTTTGAGTCTTCCCTCTTTTATTTTTTTATTCTTGTATTTGCTGCTGCCCTCTTTAGTTACTCAGGAAGGATCACCGGTGTTGTTTTATCTACTGAGCTTTTATTTATTTATTACATTAGCCGAAGCTCTCTGGGCGGTTTATGAGACAAAGCTTAAAACCATAAGTGTATCCTTTGTAAGTTTCTTTGCGCACATGGAAAAGCAGGCTTTGCATGTTTTAAACGAACAAATCCTGCGGATGGTCCCAACAGCGTGAGCTTTGAAGGCACATTTAAAAGAAATCAGACCTGAGCTGATTGCTGGGAAAAATGGACATGAGTGTTCACTCTCCTGTTTCCCTGTGAGGGCCTCTGTGCTGCAAGCCAGAATTTGGGTTGTCCGGCTGGTAACAATTGGTGAGAGGGCCCTTCGAAGGCTTGCTCCGTTGCCACCCTTCATCTGCATCACCCCAAGGTGTCCTCAGGGTGCACTTGCTGTGCCTGTAGCCCAGGAGAAGGCTGGAGCTGGAGCCCTTTCTCTGATTGCTTCACGGGTCTGTATCCTCCTGCAGAGACGATGGAGGCGGCGTACCTGCTGGCCGTGAGCACCGACGGCAAGTGGCTGGCTGTGGCGAGTGCAGATCGGGCAATCAACATCTACAACTTGGAAGTTGCCAAGGTGAGCCAAGCGGCGCTCCACGGTGGGAGGCTGGGCCCGCTCATTGACCTGGTCCGGCTTGGTCATAGAAAGTGAGAGGTGCGTTGGTTTCCTTGGCTGCCTTGTGGGCAGATGAGAGTCCTGGGAGTTTTCCAGGCTCCCGCTTGGCAAGGGTGGCTGCCCTTGCACTCCTGTCCTGCTTGTGGGCTTCTCCTCAGGGCATCTGGGAACAGAATGCTGGACTAGAGAGGCCTGGGCCCGGCCTCAGGGCTGCCCTCCAGTTCTTGAGGGGGCCTCCGCAGCGGGTGGAGGGAGCTGGCCTGGGTCACGGGGATCCCTCCCCTCCATCTGCTGCACTCTCTCATCTTTGTCCAGCTCCATTGTGCTGTGCCTGCCTACGACTGCCCAGCGACTGCGCTGGCCATTCATCCAGTGTCCAATAACCTTGTCATCGCCCATTCAGACCAGCAGGTAAGACCTCCTCACCCCTGGCTCCTCCTAAGCCCCTGAGTTACACCCCTTGGAGAGGGAGAGAGAGAGGAGGGGTTTGCGCCATCTGCCTGGGCAGAGTTCTGGTCCTGCCCTTGCCGTTCCAGTTTCCCTTCGGAATTATTTGCAGCTTTATATTAAACATAGATCCTTTCTGTTGTTAAAGACGAGCTATAGCTAGAGGGGTCTGTATTCCTGCGGTCCTTAAAGTTGGGACGCTTGGTCTCCAGGGAGGGACCTGCAGGGTGGGGCGGGGGTGGGGGAGCCCTCGCTGAGTAGGACCGCTTTAGCCTCCCCTGCTGGGCTGCCTCCTTCCCAGGTCTTCGAGTTCAGCATCGCAGACCAGGGATATACCCTCTGGAGCCGGAAGGTGCAGCAGTTCGGGCTGCACAGGGATTGGACAGACCGGGACACGCCCATCACCCACATCACCTTCCACCCCAAGCAGGCCTCCCACATCCTGCTCCATGACACGCACATGTTCTGCATCCTCGATAAGTCCCTGGTGAGTGGCACGTACAGAGGGAGGCTGCGCCAGGCTGTGGCCATCTGCCCCACCAGGCGCAAAGCACCTGCTTCGTTTTCATAGAATCATAGAAGGGGCCTATAAGACCATTCAGTCCAACCCCCACAGGTGCCCCCCCCCCCCATTCATAGGCTGTATCTGCAAGGGCTGGGAAGGACGGAAGCAGAGCACACGCTTTCCATGCAGGAAGGCCCAGTCAGAAAAGATTTGGTGGCTGAGGACGGGCGCAGCCATTCTGCGACTGAGACCCTGGAAAGCTGCTGCAGTCAGGAGACCAGAGGTGCGGAGCAGCCTCAGGCCCGTGAGCCAAGCCAGCCCTCCAAGGGTTTCTGGATGGCTGTGCCCCTGCCCCCTAACCACCAGTCATTGGGTGGCTTCCTGGCTCTTGTGCAGTTTTTCACTCTCCGAAGGCCGACTTCCTGATCGTGAGAGCATTCAGCTGCAATAACCTCGAATTATTGGCCCTGCCCCTTTGCCTTGGCCCCACCCACCATTGGCATGTGCCCACTGGGAGGTTTTCTGAAGTTGAATTTGGCCCTTGGGCTGAAACCGGTTCAACACTCCTGCATGAGATGGCTGTGGTGTGTGCATGTGTGTGTGCAGAGGGGGTGGCGGGGAGAAGGCTTGGTGTAAAGCAGCACAACAGCAAAGCAACACGGAGGCTCTGGATCCCCCCTGGATGCCGTCAGTCTGAGGGTCAAATGTGTAAGAAAGAGAGACTAACAACAGAGTATTTAAACATATATTTAATTTTTCCTTTTGTCAAGCATGTCCATCAGTGTCTTTTGTATGTTCTAAAAGACCCTGACGTGCTTGACAAAAGGGGAAATTTCTGGCTCTATAGACCAAGAACTCTGAGCCCCGGTGGCCTTAATCCGGAGGACAATCCATAGCCATTACACCAGTCTTACCTCTGTTTCTTCTCCTGAGGAATTCCATCGCCAGGCATTCCAAACTGCCACACCTGACACCCAGTTAACATCCCAGCTGTGGACGAGGGTGGAAGCCGAAGTGTTGAGCTTCATGTCTGTGGTTGGTCTTTCTTTCTTCCTTGTACATTTTGCCTTCAGACCGGCAGCACCCACAATGGATCCGGAGCCTCCTTGTTGTGTCGCTGTTGTGCTGCTTCACTCCAGCCTCTCCATACAGAGAGCTCTGGGCTCAGGACGGTTTGTCCACCCTTGACTGGGCCAGTCTCATCCTGGTGCAGAAAATGCCACACTCCCAAGGCAAGGCAGCTGTGACCGCAGAGGGCCTGACACTTTTTCTCCTCATCTTTGCGAGATGGGCTGTCCCCTGAAGCATCCCCAGGGAAAGAGCTCTCACTCTGCGCCTGGCAGCCATGGCTCAGAGACGCTGGTTTTCCCGTGCTCTTACTAGCCACTTAGGGATGTTCTCATCTGCCTCTTCTCCCCAGCCGTTGCCGGAGGATGCCGCCGTCTTGCACAACCAGATCTCGCTGGCGCAGCTCTCCAAGGCAGCCCGACGCAGCTACAGCCACGCCTTCAAGATCTGCAAGAAGTATCAGGTTGGTGGCAGGGCCCATGCGCTGCTCCCCCGGCCAGGAAAGGCTGCTCCACGCCCGGCAGAATGGGCCTGTGACAGGACAGTGGGGCCCTTTCAGCCTTAGGCCCAAATCCCGTTTTGGAGAAGCTCTTGGGTCCGCGTACTGGTTGGTGGCAGGGCCAGAGGCCAAGGGAGGCGGGTTGGAATGCCAGCATATCTTTGCTTTGAGCTCTTCCTCCAGCAGCGCAGCCTCGGGAGGGGCATTCCCAGGGCTTAAAATGGGGGAACAGCTGCACCAAAGCTGCTGCTGCTGTTGTTCAGTCGTTCAATTGTGTCCGACTCTTCGTGACCCCGTGGACCATAGCACGCCAGGCCTTCCTGTCTTGCGCTCTCTCCCGGAGTGTGCTCAAGTCCATATTCATTGCATCAGTGATGCTATCTAGCCATCTCATCCTCTGCCGTCCCCTTCTCCTTTTGCCCTCAGTCTTTCCCAGCATCAGGGTCTTTTCCAGAGAGTTTTCTCTTCACATTAGGTGGCCAAAATATTTGAGCTTCAGCTTCAGTATCTGTCCTTCCAATGAGCACTCAGGGTTGATTTCCTTTAGGATGGACTGATTTGAGGACCTTGCAGTCCAGGGGACTCGTAAGAGTCTTCTCCAGCACCACAGTTCGAAAGCATCAATTCTTCGGCGCTCAGCCTTCCTTATAGTCCAGCTCTCACAGCCATACGTTACTACTGGGAAAACCATAGCTTTGATTAGACAGACCTTTGTCGGCAAGGTGATGTCTCTGCTTCTTACTATGCTGTCTAGGTTGGCCATAGCTTTCCTCCCAAGGAGCAAGCATCTTTTAATTTCATGGCTACAGTCACCGTCTGCGGTGATCTTGGAGCCCAAGAAAACAAAATCTGTCATTGCTTCCATTTCTTCCACTTCCATATGCCAGGAAGTGATGGGGCCAGATGCCATGATCTTAGTTTTTTTAATGTTGAGTTTCAAACCAGCTTTTGCACTCTCCTCTTTCACCCTCAACAAGAGGCTCCTGAGATCCTCTTCGCTTTCTGCCATTAGGGTGGTATCATCTGCATATCTGAGGTTGTTGATAATTCTCCCGGAAATCTTAATTCCAACCTGTGATTCATCCAACCCGGCATTTCTCATGATGTACTCTGCATATAAGTTAAATAAGCAGGGCGACAATATGCAGCCTTGTCGTGCTCCTTTCCCAATTTTGAACCACTCGGTTGTTCCATGTCTGGTTCTTACTGTTGCTTCTTGACCCTCGTACAGGTTTCTCAGGAGACAGGTAAGGTGGTCTGGTACCCCCGTCTCTTTCAGAATTTGCCAGAGTTTGTTGTGATCCACACAATCAAAGGCTTTAGCGTAGTCAATGAAGCAGAAATAGACGTTTTTCTGGAATTCTCTTGCTTTCTCCATGATCCAGTGAAAGTTGGCGATTTGATCTCTAGTTCCTTTGCCTCTTCGAAACCCAGCTTGTACTTCCGGTAGTTCTCGGTTCGCATACTGCCTAGCTTGTAGGATTTTGAGCATCACCTTGCTGGCATGTGAAATGAGCGCAATTGTGCGGTAGTTTGAACACTCTTTGGCGTTGCCCTTCTTTGGAATTGGAATGTAAACTGACCTTTTCCAGTCTTGTGGCCACTGTTGAGTGTTCCAAATGTGTTGGCATATTGAGTGCAGCACTTTAACAGCATCGTCTTTCAGGATCTTAAGTAGCTCAGCTGGAATGCTGTCATCTCCGCTAGCTTTATTGTTAGTAATGTTTCCTAAGGCCCACTTGACTTCACTCTCTAGGATGTCCGGCTCCAGTTCAGTGACCACACTATCATGGCTATCAGGGACATTCAGATCTTTCCTGTATAGGTTTTCTGTGTATTCTTTCCACCTCTTAATCTCATCTGCTTCTGTTAGGTCCCTGCCTTCTTTGTCCTTTATCATGCCCGTCTTTGCACAAAACGTTCCCTTGAGATCTCCGATTTTCTTGAAGAGATCTCTAGTCTTTCCCATTCTGTTGTTTTCCTCGATTTCTTTGCATTGTTGATTTAAAAAGGCCTTCTTGTCTCTCCTTGCTATTCTCTGGAACTCTGCATTCCGTTGGATATATCTTCCCCTTTCTCCCTTGCTTTTCGCTTCCCTTCTTTCCTCAGTTCCTTGTAAAGCCTCATCAGACAGCCACTTAGCTTTCTTGCATTTCTTTTTCTTTGGGATGGATTTCGTTGCTGCCTCCTGAACAATGTTACGGACCTCCGTCCATAGTTCCTCAGGCACTCTGTCTATCAGGTCTAATCCCTGAAATCTATTCCTCACCTCCACTGTATATTCATAAGGGATATGATTTAGGTCATACCTGAACGGTTTAGTGGTTTTCCTGACGTTCTTCCATTTAAGCCGAAATGTTGCAACAAGAAGCTCATGATCTGAGCCACAGTCAGCTCCAGGTCTTGTTTTTACTGACCGTATAGAGCTTCTCCATCTTTGGCTGCAAAGGACATAATCAATCTGATTTCGATATTGACCATCTGGTGATGTCCATGTGTAGAGTCGCCTCTTGTGCTGTGTTTGATATGATCAGCGTTTTCTCTTGGCAAAACTCTATTAGCCTTTGTCCTGCTTCATTTTGTACACCAAGGCCATGCTTGCCTGTTATCCCGGTGATTTCTTGATTTCCTACTTTAGGACATCTTTTTTTGGTGTTAGTTCTAGAAGGTGTTGTAGGTCTTCATAGAACCGATCAACCTCAGCTTCCTCGGCCTCAGTGGTTGGGGCATAGACTTGAATTACTGTGATGTTGAATGGTTTGCCTTGGATTCGTACTGAGATCATTGAATCGTTTTTGAGATTGTACCCCAGTACTGCTTTTCCCACCCTTTTGTTGACTATGAGTGCTACTCCATTTCTTCTAAGGGATTCTTGCCCACAGTAGTAGATATGATGGTCACCTGAATTAAATTCGCCCATGCTTGTCCATTTTAGTTCGCTGATTCCCAAGATGTCGATGTTCAGTCTTGCCATCTCATGTTTGACCACCTCCAGCTTACTTTGATTCATTGATCAGACATTCCAGGTTCCTAAACAATATTGTTCTCTACAGCATTGGATTTTCTTTTCACCACCAGACACATCCACAGCTGAGTGTCCTTTCGGCTTTGGCCCAGCCGCTTCACTCTTTCTGGCGCTACTTGGAAATACCCTCTGCTCTTCCCCAGTAGTATATTGGACACCTTCTGACCTGAGGGGCTCAACTTCCGGCGTCATCTCTTTTAGCCTTGTGATAGGTTCCATGGGGTTTTCTGGGCAAGAATACTGGAGTGGGTTGCCATTTCCTTCTCCAGTGGACCACATTTTGTCAGAACTCTCCGCCATGACCTGTCCGTCTTGGGTGGCCCTGCACAGCATAGCTTATGGCTTCACTGAGTTACGCAAGCCCCTTCGCCACAACAAGGCAGTGATCCATGAAGGGGGCACCAAAGCTGGGGAAACACCAAATGGTTGGCGCTGCGGCCAGGGGAAGGGGGCAGGGCCATTTGGGGAACCCTGGAGCACTGCGATGGGACCCTGGGCCTGCGGTTCTGCACCCCTGGCTTACGGGCTTCACTGTCATAGGCTCCTGTGGCATCCCCTGGCTTCAGTGGCTTTAAAAGAAGGTGCGGCAAATCCCATCGCAAGGGGCCAGGGCTGTGCTGGAGTCGGTGAAGCCCCAGCTGCAGGCAGCGACTGGGCTGAAGGTCACAGCCCCCTCAGAAGCAGGGTGCATGCTGCTCCCTGCCTGGGCCCGAGCAAGGTGCAGCTGCGTCAGGGAAGGCCTGGCTGCATTGCCCAGGCTTGGAGATGCTTCCTCCCTTGCCCGTAGGCCCAGGTGTCCTGCCAGGGCCCGGGAGGAGGACAGGGCGGCTGCCTAGCCTGCTGGCGTCTATGGAGGTGTCGACGGGCAGGGGGAGCGACCCTGGAGCTGTCCTGCGACGCAGCAGAGGGAGAGAAAGGAGGGCAGCCTCAGACACCATAACTGCCCCCCTTCCCGCCTCAGAGGGCTGAGCAAGGGGGGCAGGTTCAGCGCTTCCCCCCACCACCAGGAGGAAAGATCTGTCCGTGGCTGTTAGCTTTGCTAGTGAAACGGGACCCCCTGCAGCCGAACACCAGATGCTGGGTGGCAGCAGCAGGACCGGGCGCGCACCTTCATGCCCCACCTGGGGGCTTCCAGGAGGCTGTGGGAAATGGGAGGCTGGGTTAGACTGCTCCTCACAGGCCGCTCTGACCTTCTGAGACGCTGCGGGTGGGTCCTAGCACGACCGCAAACTGGGGCACTGGGTGACTAGTGCGTTTGCCACTGGCAACTCTGGGGGCGCTGCTCTTTTGAACTTGGCGGAGCAATTGCAGCTACCCAGGCACTGCAGGCGCCCTGTGCTTCGAGAGCGGAGGGCAAGATGACTCCCCTTGCGGGGGGGGCGCTGTTCAACCCAAGGGTCCCCAGCTGCTGAGCCCTGCCTGTTATAACCTCCCCCCCCCTCAGCCTCTGCTGTTTGTGGACCTGCTGGATGAGAATTCCTTGGTGGTGGTAGAGCGGCCTATGGCAGACATCAAGGCCCAGCTGCCCCCTCCCATCTATCAGAAGAAATTTGGCACGTGAAGATACCTGTCCCAGCTGCTCCGTGTGAACAGACACCTGCAGAGCTGCTGTTTTGTCCTCCAGACTGCGAAATGGTCCACAGAAGCCCCCGCCCCAACTCCAAATGAGCGAGGAGAACGAGGCGTTCTGGGAACATGGCCCAGTTCCCATGGCCACCCTGCTCCCTCCTCCTCTGTCCCCTTGAGCTCGTGCCCTTCCTCTGGCCTTATCAGGCTGTGGACGTTGGTTTTGACCTCGGTATCTTGGCTGGGCTGCGTGCTCCTAGTTGTCAGCAAAGAACCTCCAAGGGGTCAGCAGCCAGACTTAGCTGAATGGGCGGTAGCTGACAGGACAAGGCCAGCTTTGTTGGGAGCAGAGCCTGGAGAAGACGATCGGTGCCTTTGTATGAATCTGCGCCTTTCATAATAAATGCTTGGTATTTGTATGGTGCTTTTGAGTGTTCAAAGTGCTTCGTGCACATGATCGCAGAATCCTCACAACAGCCCGGTAAGGTGGGTCAGTACTGTGGCAGATGGGAGGCTGAAGCCGAAAAGGCCTGGGTTGGTGCAGATGTAGCCCCACCCTATGTGGGCTTGGAACCCAGATTGGCCAACGCTGTGTCTAAACTTGTGGTCTTTCAGATGATGCTGGACTCCCGACCCCCATGAGCCCCAGCCAGCCTGGCCATGGTTAGCAATGACGGGGGCTGCAGGCCAGCGATGTCGACAGAGCCACAGGTTCTCCAGCCCCGGTCTAAATCTTCTGTCTGCTGCGCCCATGAGAAGCGCTTGGCTGAAAGAGGCGGCTGTCCTTGGGCTTCCGGCGCCTGTTCGGGGGGTGTGTCCTGCCTCCCCGCAGGGTCTGAGGGCGGACCTTTTGTTCACTCATGTTCTATGGTGCTGGGAGGTGCTTGGCAGACTGCCAGAGGACTGCACGTTAAAATTTAACCTGGGAAAGGGAGGGAAGTGGAAAGAACGCCATGGTTTCCGCCATAACGCCTACATCGGCCCGATTAGTGGCTTAGTTGCAGCCTTCCCCAAGCGGGTGCCTTCCAGATGTTTTGGACTCACATCAGTCCCAGCCTGCTGGGAGTAGGAGTCCCAACCATGTGGAAGGCACCAGGTTGGGGAAGCCTGTTCTAAAGGCTTCCCAGAAGAGAGGGATTCGAAGGAAGTGAGAATGATGCTGCATCAGGTGTTTTGGGAGACCGTTGCAGGCAGGGAGCAGCAAGAGAAGAGGGCCGAGCAATTCAAGAGCATAAGAGACATACTGGCCAACCAGCTGCCTGTGGGAAACCCACAAGCAGGGCATGAGTGCAACAGCACCTTCTTGCCCATGTTCCCCAGCAACCCGTGTACTGCCTCTGGTACTAGAGGTAGCACATGGCCATCAGGACTAGGAGCCATGGAGTCTTACTGTACAGAAGTTTGCCCAGTTTCGAGGAGCAAAAGCCTTGAGGGTGGTGGGGCTGGAAGAACAAGGGGGAGAGATGCGTCTGGCACATTCCCAAAGGCAGAGCCTGCCCCAGGCGCAAGTGCTGACACTGGACGCCCCTTGCCGCACTCGGCACCGGCGCTTTTGAGCCCTCATGAATCCACAGAATAGCCTTTGGACTTTTAAGCCTGCCCAGCTTGCTGCTCCAGTTCTGCCCAGACTTGAAAAGAGGGCAGCTTATTTAGACTTGTGTGATGAGACCAAAGACCGGCCTGTTGCTGCAGCAGACACCTTTCCAGTCCCCGTGCAGCTGGAGCTGCGAGGACTTTGTTGCATTTCCCTGTTCTCATCAGAGCTGTCCTCAGGAGGCTGGGATTACAAATGCTCATGTAAAAATAGCCGCCCTCCTCCCAAGGATGAGCAGCAAAGCCCTGGCACGGAGCAGGACTTGGGGCCACGGGAGGCAAGCGAGGGCTCTGCTTCCTCCATGGGAACTGACAGTCTGATTAACGCGGAACACTCGGTGTGGCCACTGAGCCAGATCCATCCATCTCGGCCTGCTGGGAATCTGAGCCCCGATTGGGCCTGTGCTCTAAGCTTGCAAAAATCCTCTTCTAAGCTGGGCTGCCTTTTCCTCAAGTGTAAAAAGGGGAAAAGCGAGCTGAAGTGATTCTGAACAAGATGGGACTTGACAAAAGGCTTGTGCCGCATGTGAAGTGTGGCAGGAAGGAGGCGCGGTTCCGCTGAGCCAAGTGAAGCAGCCTGATGGAGAAGCTGCAGCAGGGAGCCCTTCACTCCCAGCCCAGTCTTCCCCAACACGACGCCTTCCAGATGTGTTGGACTGCAACTCCCATCAGTAGCCCTGTTGGCTGGTGATGATGGAAGTTGCAGTTCAACAGCACCTGGAAGGCTGCCCTAGACTCCTCCCTGTTTTGCTTTCCAGCAGAGCCTTGAACACAGTGGCCTCTAAGGAGTGGAGTGCGACGGATCCAGCTGCCTTTTCAGTGAAAGAGCAGGGCAAAAATGCATTAAATAAGTACAGGCCTCGCTGGGCGGGCCCGGCAGAGCGCGTTTGCGGGCGGGGGCACAGAGGGGGGAGCCGGGCGCGCGCTCTGCCCGCCCCTCGGCGCGGGGCTGGCTGCTCCCCAGCCCGCCTTTCGCGCCGGGCTGCCGGGCTCCCGCCGATTTCCCGCGGGCGCGGAGGCCGGCCGGCCGGCCGGCCCGCCAGGGCCCTGGCGCTCCAGCGGCCCTCGCCCCCGGCCAACGCCCGGGCGACGGGCGCTGTGGGCCCGCGGCAGCCCGCCGGCCACGCGCCGGCCCGCCCGGCTCTCCACCAGCGCGGCCCCCCTTCCCCCGCGGCGGCGCCGCGCGGCCCCGCCCGCCCCGCCCCGCGGGCCAATGGGCGCCGCCGCCGCCGCCCGGGCTCCGCCCCTGGCGGCGGCGGCGGCGGCGGCGGGCGCGCGCCTGTCGGCCGGGCCATTCGGCGGCGGCGGGCGGCGCGGACGGGCCCGGCTCCGGAGCGGCCCCGCGGCGGCCATGGCGGTGTGGACGCGCGCGCGCAAGGCGGGCGCGGTGGAGGTGCTGCTGCGCGAGCGCTGGGTGCGGGCGCTGGCCGAGCTGAGCGGCGAGGCGCTCACGCTCAGCGCGGAGCCGGAGCCGCCGCCGCTGAACGGGCTGCCCGACGGCGCGGAGTGGGGCGGCCCCGGCGCCGCGAGGGCGCGCAGCCCGGCCGGCAGCCCCGGCGGGCGGGGCGCGGCGGCCCCGTGCGCGCCCGCGGGCTCCCCGCCGGCCGGGGTGCGGCGCGTGCGGGTGGTGAAGGCGGAGGCGGGCGGCCTGGGCATCAGCATCAAGGGCGGCCGCGAGAACCGCATGCCCGTGCTCATCTCGCGCATCTTCCCGGGGCTGGCGGCCGAGCGCTGCGGAGCCCTCCGCCTGGGGGACGCCATCCTGGCCGTCAACGGCACCGACCTCCGCGACGCCACCCACGACCAGGCCGTGCAGGCGCTCAAGCGGGCCGGCAGGGAGGTCCTCCTCGAAGGTGAGCCGGGAGCGCGAGCGGCGCTCTGCGCGCGCTCAGGGGCGCCCTTCCCCTGCTTGCCGCGGGCGCGGGGCGGCTCCCCGCCTGGCAGAGGTGGAGCCGCAGCCCCGCACGCCTGGAGGGCGCCGGGTTGGGGGGCGCTGGGCGTCCAAGAGGCCCGGGGTAGTGCCTACCTCGCGAGGGGGTAGCGCGTGAAAGCAAAAGGGCTACGCAGCCCCCTGCCCCTGCCCTGAGCTCCGGGGAGAAGGGGCATGTTGCATTGAACAAACAGGGCAGGGGGCTGCCAGAGCCAAGCTGTGGCCTGCATGAGGAGGGGCCTCCTTCCCCTGGAGCCCCCCCCCCCCGTTGCCCTCTGCACCTGTTCACAGGCAGCCATTGGCAGAAGGTGGCCCCCCCTTGTGGAGCCCACACTCTCTGGGGCTTCGGCTCCCAGGAGCGTCGAGGTGGCTTTCGCCTCTGGGCTGCTGGGCCGAGAGGCAGTGGCTTCGCCTGGGCGATGCAGCTTTCCCTGCCCAAAGCCGCAGACCAGAGCACCCACCCACCCAAAGTGGGACAGCTGTCTTGGCCACTTGCGGGAGGTGCCAGGCCGGGAGGCCCCTTCTGGGTCCCTTATTTGGGGCTCATCCACAACACTCTCGCTTCCATGTGGGTGAGCGCCCAGATTGTGTCCCTAGGCAGGGAAGCTGAGTTTCACGGGGCTGGTTCTGCCGGAGAGGTAACCAGGGAGGTGGGGCTGCGTACCTGGGCTGGGGCTGTGTGGGTGGTCTGCAACGTTTCTCTTTTGTCCGGAGGAAAACAGTGCGTATTCTTCCCCATGGCCTGTTCTCTCTCCATCCCCAGCACTAGTATTAATAAGCACGATGGGGAAACTTTCCCATTAGTGTGGCCCGCAGGGCAGCTGCTCAACTTGAACATGAGTTTTTTTGTTTTTGGAGGGCAGCTTAGTGAAAGCCTTCAGGGAAAAACTCCAGCTTGTTATGTGTGGGGTTGGGCATTCAGTTGGTCAAATGGATTTGGCATTTTTGAAGCATTCACTTTAAAGGACCAACAAAGTGCTGCGCTTGGTTATCCAACAGGTTTGATACTTAAACACTAATTATAGAAATAAATTAGCTAACAATACTTGTGATTTTTGAAAAAATTGCAGTGAATTTCAGTAAATTAACAATCTTATGCAGAATTTCTATAAATGTGAACGACTGACAAAACAGTTACTCTACTTGGCTTTTATCCTGACTCACGCAAGAGTTTTGCATTTAACAAAAAAAGAAATAAAGTCACGCCAACTATGGTTAGTCTAAATCAGGGATGGGGAAAATGCAATCCTCCGGTTCTTGGTGGACTGCAAGTCCAATAATCCCTGATGGCGATTATCATGGTTGATGGGAGTTGTAGTCAACCAACATCTGTAGGCCCACACATTTCCCCCCCTCCTTGAAATAGTTGGTATTGCTTTGCTTTATTTCTGTGTGTGTTTTTTGAGTGCTTGCACTAAGTTGGCAGCAGGCCAGTTCTTCAAGCACCATCAACTTCATGGGATAATCGACAACATCTGACCACCAGCCCGTTGACCCGTACGCTGAGCCCAGTGAAACATGGTGGGGTGAAAGGGTGAGTAGGCAGGAGCGGTTGAGATTTGCAGGAGTACCTTGGCTTCACAAAAAACCCAAAGGCCAGAGATGGCACCTGCAGCTGGACAGAGCAGTAGTGGGGGGCAGTTTGGAAAGTGATAGCAGCCGGAAAGTGCGAAGCACATATCTGCAGTCATCTTAGATGATGGCTTGTCAGCCCTGATAAGCAGACTGCTGCTTCTGTGTCCTGTTAATGCAACAGAACAGTTTGCTTTACCTCTCAGGTGACGTGGGGGGGGGGGCTCCTGCTGCTCTTGGGGAAGTGGGTGGGGCATGGAGGAGGAATCTTGGAGGTATTTTTCAGAGTGTCTCCAGCCTTGTGGCTTCAGTGGTGAAGATGAGAGGACAGAAGTGCCTCACTGCTTCTGTGGGGTGTGATTCTGTCCCTTGGGGAATGCATGCTGTGGAAGTGTGAAGTGGGAGGGGGCGGCTGGCTTGGGCGCGATGGTGATTGTGCCAGGCAAATTGAGCTGGCGGTGGCTGAGGTGCTGGTACCACCATCTGTGCCGGCATCAACTGTTGTGCATAAGCTCTGGTCTGTGCTGCTCTTTTAGGGTAGCCTTTTGCTGGGGTGAAGCACATGGCAGAGGGTGCTGCTGGCATGCTTAGGTTCACTGTGGAGGTCAGAGGGGGGCTCTTTTTTTTCTTGGCACCATTTGCGGTATGTGTGTGCCTTTTGTCAGGCCCATGGCTGGACCCCAAGCCCTGTTGTAGAGGTCACAGAGTACACAGAGCAGGACAACCTGTTAGCGGTGTGAACTTCACTACCAATGTCATAGAGTTGGAAGGGACGTGAAAGATCATCCAGTCCAACCCACTGCTCAATGCAGGCTCTGCATGCAGGGTACATCTGCACCATCCCTGACAGACAGCCACTCAGCCTCTGCTTAAGTATGTTACCTGGATTGGATGTCTGACCAGGTTCAAATCCCCTCTCAGTCCTAAAACTTCCTGCATATCCTTGAGCTAGCCACAGGATTGTTAGCGGGATCGAGAGACCACGTGTTCCCCCACTGCCCATGGAAGAAGGGGGTGTACAGAGATGTGGTGACTGGGTGCTGGAATTTCACAGTCTAACACGTGCTCAGGGATCACAAGGCTACTACTGCTCTGTCCTTGGGCAAAGGCAGGCCAGGCAGTTGGCCTCACCCAGCTGGCACCGGCAGTCTCCAAGGTTGTTTGTGCCACTCATGTCTCCAGTGGCCCTGGTGGGCTTCTCTGCAGCAGACAGACCAGGGAAAGTGCAAAATCCTCTTCCTGGGCTGCTTCCCTCTGGTGCTGTTCAGTGCGCTTTTTGAGTCTGCCCTCCCTTAGGTGCTTGGGCATGCATGCCCCGCAAGGGTGGTCTTTGCACATTCTAGTGCTAGCCTTTGGCTTTTTGACTGGCCTCCTATAGTTATTCACAGGGCCTGATCCAAAGTGGCCCCTTTCTGTTCAAATAGCACTGAGGAAAAGTCCTGTTCTGGACCGCTGATAGGGGAGCTGGGAGTATTCTTTGTATGACGGAAGAATAATGGACAGGAAAGTGAATCCTTGTCCTGCTTGCAGTGCTTGGGAGATGGCTTCCCAAATGCTGCTGTTCTTGAGCCATTGGCCGCAGAGACCCGTCGTCCAGAAAACCCTGTGTCCGTGCGGCAAAACCCAGTGCCGACTTGAAGGGCACTTCCACATTGTCTCACAGTCCAAGGCACACTGGCACGGGGAGAGCATTCGAGCGCCTTGGCAGAGCCCCTGGCCGGTTGTGGATCTCGGCTGCTGTGAGCCAAGACCTGGAGGGTCTTGCCTAAGCTGCGGGTCTTTGTCTCTCTGCCGCAGCTCCATCCTGTCCTTCCTTGTGGTGCTTGTTTTAGAATATGAGCCCCTTTCGAACAGGGGCCTGCCCTTTTTCTGATAGCACTGTATTAATACTACTCTGCAGTAAGCACAGCTTCTGATCAGGCTGAAAGGAGATTTAAACTCAGGTCCCAGTCCAAAGCTCCACTGGCCTCACTGCCATCCCATTATGGGACAGCCTGTGTTGGCCTTGGTCCTCTGCTGCTTCCCTGGCTTCTGTGTGTCTGCTCTCCGGGCACTTGCTCAATTCCAGGAAATTCTGCTGCTTCTTTCTCTACCATTTCCAGTCTCACAGCTCAGAGGCGTGGAGACTTGGAGCAAGCTTGTTTCTTCCAGAGACACCCTGTGCTGTGTGTTTCCTTTCCCCCAGAACGTGCCAAAAGCAAGCGGTGGTGAGAACTGTTCAGGAGGCTTCTCTTTCTCTCTAAACCAGAGACTGTTCCTCGGCTGTGTCACCTTAGCCTCGTTAGACATAACCTCAGGCAGGCTAAAATTAAATTAGAGAAGAGAGGAACAAGGGGTGAAAAGCTTAACCCTTATCCCCCAATTGTGACAAACAAATGCTGGGTCTTTGTTAAATACTGAGAAATAACTGAAGGATGGGTTGTAACTGGAACACTTTGGTCTTCAAGTCCAAGGGTGGGGACCATTTGCAAGCGTACTACCATTTCCCTGCTCTTGTCATCCTTATTGGCCTCTGTAAACATCCCTCCAAGTGGAAAGGATTTGCATGGCCTTCCAGCAGTGAACCTGCCCAGCCTTTGGTGGGTCTTGGGGGGCTGTTCCAGAGGACCTGCCCCCCAACAGGCAATGTGCAGGCATTGCTCTGGCCAGCCACTCAGCACCACCTGAAGGAGGGATGTTCCTGACAGCGATTAAAAAGCTGCCCCAGGCTATGTGGAGCCTGGCAGCAAGACCTGCAAGAGTTTCCGTAAACCCTCATGGCAGCTCTGAGCCTGAGGACCCTTTCCCAAGAGAAGAGGTGAGTGCAGTAAGGAAAGGAGGCTCAGCGTTGATGTGGCCAGGGAAATCCTGGGCAGCCAGATGCCTCTGCAGCTGGGGGGAGAGGCGGGTGTGAGGCTGGGCTTTGCCAAGGGCCTCAGAGTCCAGTCGCTGCATTGAACGCCGGCAAGCGCTTGCTGCCTTTTGTGCCGATGGGTGATGGGCCTTTGGGGTGGGAGCGCTGCGCGCCGATGTCCCAAGCCCCCTGGCTCAGCCTCCCTGCTGCTGGAGTGGAAGGGTGGCTTGGGCTCCTGCGGAGCTGAAAGGAGCTTTTCAGCTTCTCCTCCCATGGAGAGGATCTGAGTTGAGCCCAGAACTCTCCCAAGAGCAGAGGGGTTAATGTCTGGGCTGTCTGGGGAGTGGGAGGGACAACAAACTATCTCTCCTCCAACGGTGCACATACAGCATCTGTGCTTCTCCCAGAACTGGCTTGAGGAGAATCTCTTTGAAAAGACAGCTTCCCAAACAAAGGAGCTCCCCCAGCTTGGGGAGATGGGGTGGCTGGGGTGATGGGATGTGTAGCCTGGCTGGCGGTGATGGGACTTGTAGTCCAACCCATCTCAAGGGCACTAGATTGAGGGAGGCTGCAAGTCTGCCTTCTTAGAGGTACTTGCAAGGACTCTTGGATCAGCCGCTGGGATTTAGCTTCATTGGTTGAACTGCGCACCAAATGGCAGCTTTCTTCCCCACCTTTTGCCAGGAGCCCTTCAGCTCCTCTCTCCTGGGAGGCTCCCATTAGGGTTATGTTGTGCCCATTCGAGCCACTAGTCTTTATCATGTGCAAACAACTGAAGGACTGGGTTGGACGGGCGCTAGCTGAGATTAGGTCCTCGGTGGCTGGGGCAAATGGCAGCACCCACAGCCTGCCTTTACCCTGCTCAGAGATCATGCCAGGCCATTTCCCAGCTTCCCCCAGACTGCCCTGCTTTCCGTCACTTCCTCTGCAAGGCCCCCTGGCTTGCTTCTGCCCATGCTCTGGGCTCCCAGGAGGCCTAAATACCTGCCCTAGTAGTCTTCCCGGCTGTGGCTGCCGCTTGACTCAAAATCTTGCTGCTCGGTGCAGGGCACTTTAAGCTCCCAGCACAGCCCTCCCCAGCCTGGCGCCCTTCAGGTGTGTTGGACTGCAACTCCCTAGTTGGCGGGGGGATTCTGGGAGTTGTAGTCCAACACATTGGAGGGCATCGGGTTGGGGAAGGCTGTCCTGGCTCTTACTCCGTCATGGTATTTCCATGTTCCAGCAATGAATAATCTGTTTGTATCTTTCAGTGCAATGTTTTTTGGGGGAGTCAACAAGACGGTTCTGGAATTTCAAACGCACCACATTTCGCATTGAGATGGCCACGTTCGGGATACTTCTGCTGGCGCCAGGAGAGTCAGACTGCTGTCCATGCCTTTCCCCAAGTGCTTGTCTTTGCCCCTGGCCTGGGGAGACCGTGCTTTGGCCTGGAGCGTTCTGCTTTGCTGAAGGAGGGAGCATTTAACTTTATGACCTTGCTGGAAAGCCACTTTTGGACCAGCGTGCTGGTGGGCTGACATCTGGTGGGCAGCTGTGCAACTCTTCTTCCTGCACCGGCGTTTGCGCTGTGCACAGTCGAAATGGCGTTGCTTCCCCCTCCAGCTCCCCTTGCTTGCGTTCAGCTGGCTGTCCTGGACAAGGAGAGGAGCAGGCTAACGGTGCGGGGAGGTGAGCGTAATCCTGGGATAAGCAGTGCTCCCGGAGGCCCTCAGGCTGGTGTCTCCCTGTCCTGGTGCTGGCTGCAGAGGCGTTCTGCCCAAGGGAGCGGGGCGCCTCTGGCTCCCTGCCCTCAGCTCTTCCTTTTTGACTTCCTGCCTCCAGCAGTCAGCTTGCATATTGATTGCTGGAGTCTAACCCTTATCTTGCTGCCTGCCAGGATGGGCTGGAGAGCAACACAGGCTGTTCATTCTAATTTTTTTTTAACATGGGAGAAGTAGGGCACCGCGGGAGGTGCCTAGAAAGGTGGTGCCTTGGTTCTCGCAGGCGCTGCGTTGCCTGCCCCCGGTCTAACTGTTTCGCCCACCTTGAGCCCTCAGGATGGAGCTGCAGCTTCAAGGAGTCATACCCAGGGGATAATAGGGCCAGAGGATGCGGATGAGGTGTGCTCAGTGGCAGGGCCCCTGCTTTGTATGTGGGAGGCCCCAGGTCAGTCCCCTGGGAAAAACCCTGCCTGAAACTCTGGAGAGCCGCTGCTGCCCATCAGTGTCAGCAGTACTGGGCTAGATGGACCAGCAGGGGACTGGCTCCATAGAAGCCTGCTTCCAGTGTACCTGTAATGTGGTCTGGCTGCAGAACTGCCTTCAGAAATTCCTCAGCGGGATGAAGGGGGTATCTGCGGTGGCTCGTAATGAAAGTGGCTCAGCGCTCTTTTCACGGACGTTTCGCTAAAGATGAGACATGAGTGAGTGCAGTGTTAACAGGCAGTTCACTGCCCCGAAGAAATGTGATGAAGGAGATTAGAGATGACTGGATTTCCTGACACTTCTGGTTTTAAAAATAATTTTAAAGAAGCTAGTGGGGCTCCTTCCTCGTGCCATTTTCCCTATCTCAGTCTCCCCCCACCCCACCCCAACTGCTATAAGACCTGCTGAGGGAAAATACAGTCATGCAATTTTGATCCAGGAAATGGCCTGGGGAAAGAGCAAAAGACCCCTTTCCCTGACCAGATTCAGAGCTCCTCGTAGCTGCTGTTAAAGCGTAAAAAATAATAATGGTTAAAGTGGGGGGGGCAGTCCTGCACCTCCTGCGTGGCTTTTGTTTTGGCTCCTAAGACGGGGTGTCTGCGCTGGCGTTGCCATGGCGCAGGGTCGGACTCAGTTGCTTGTGGCAGCTGCTGATGTATCACTGGGAAACGTGTCTGGGATTGGGGCGGGGGGGCTCAGCGGTCCCAGCGCAGTCTGCGCCCTTCTTAAATCAGCCCCCTGCCCTTTGTGTTCGGAAGGGGAGCTTGCGGGAGCTGGCTGGGCCCTTGGGGAGGGCGGCAGGCCACGCCACGCGCAGGGTTGCAACGTTCAGCGGGGCCAGGGTGAGCTCAAGGGAGCGGAGCGGCAGCTGCCCAAACTCCCCACCGCCTCGCTGCAGAGTCAGTGGGAGCGCCTGGGCTTCAGCCAAGCCCCTCAGCCTCGGAACAAGGCCCGCGATTCTGCCTCGCAGGCTCCACATGTGGTCGCGGCCTGTTCTCCGTTGGTCGTGCGCATTGTCTATTGTGCCTAGATGGGGATGGAAAGAGTGTGGTGCATTTAGTGCCTGTTTAATGGGGCGTTCGTGAGCAGCGCTGGAAAACAGTTTGGAGTGAATGAGGCATTTATGGCGGCTTTGGATGGTCCTTAACTGGAAATAAACTGTGGTGCTGCTCTTGTCAACAGACAAGCTGCAGCTGTTTTGTTTTCCCCGTCTTAATTTATTGTGAATCGCCAGCTGTCCCTGGACAGAAGTAAGCTTCGACTTTTTCTAAGCATATATTGATACCCAGTTGTGGACTTGCCCGCTGTGTGACTCAGGCCCCAGCCTCCGAGTGCCGACAACCTGCTGTCGCTGCAGGGAGTTTTCTGGCTGAAAAGCTTCTAGCTGAACCTGCCGATGCGGAGCGTTGCGGGGTGAGGGCTGCTCCTGCACGCCCTGCCAGAGCCGAACCTCCTCAGGAGTGTGTGTGCTTTAGAAGTTTGCCTTTTAGGGCTAGAAAAGTCTCTGCACTTGGCATCGTGGCTGTTTGGAATTGAGGAAACTAAAACAGCTGGACTTTTCAGAGCCTCTCTGAAGGCAGGGGAGAGAAACTGTCTCCTCCTCTCCCGTGTAACACAGCGACGTTTCCTCCCTCATCCCTTGAAATCTTGCCACTTGCAGTTGCTAAGTAGGGGGACCCAAATGCATGATGCGCTCTCCCGCCTGTGCCACTTCCTGCTTCGGGGGACTGTGGTTGGAGACCGGTTCGGCAGCTTGGCGCTTGAGCACCGACCACGGTCAGATGGGGTTGGCTTGCTTGGCCTGGTGGCGTAAAGTGCAGTCATCTACCTCCACCCAAGGCGGAGTGACTGGCACCCCTGGAAGAGGCTGGACCCAGAACCCGTTGTTCATTGGATTGTGGCGTCTGCCGAGTCCTCCAGCACTTGATGATATGGGGTGGGGAAAGAGGGCATAGAGAAGGGGCTGCCCAGTGGGTTTCCTTCCCTCCTGACCTGGGAAGGTATCCTGCAGGGGTTGGAAAGCGTGTTGTGTGTTCAGATTGATCTCTGCTATTATGGAGGTGGATGACGATGCCTGTAATAGCAGGGAAGGGCCATAGCTTTGTGGTAGAGCCCCTGCAGAAGATCCCAGGTCCAATTCCCAGCATTTCTAGGTAGGGCTGGAAAAAGTCTTGCCTGAAATCCTGGAAGAGAGCCTTTGCTGCCACTCAGTGTCAACAGTACTGGGCAAGATGGACCAGCAGTCCGACTCAGCAACTGAATTTGGGTGACGCATCATGGGTCGTCCTGGGATATTTCACTCACAACAAGCCACGGTGCCTGCAGGTGCCAGGTTGCATACATTGCGTTGTGTGAACCTAGCAAGAGCGGGTCATCTTGCACTTCCTTCAGAAGGGGCTGTAGCTCAGTGGGAGAGCCCCTGCTTTGCATGCAGAAGGTCCTAGTAGGGCTAGGAGAGAATCCTGTCTGAAACCCTGGAGAGCCTTTGCTGCCGGTCAGCATCAACAGTGCTGGCCTAGGTGGACCAAGGGTCTGACTACGTAGAAGGCAGCTTTGTCTGTGCCCTTAAGAAAGGGTGAGTTTTGGTGGCGTTTTCTGGGGAGGAGCTGGGCCCCATGGAGCAGCCTCTGCTTTGCATGCAGAAGGTTGCAAGTTCAGTCTCTGGCATCTCCATTTGGAAAGGTCAGGTAGCAGGCGATGCAAAAAAGTCTTCTGTGCCCGAGGCCTGGAGAGCTGCTGCCAGTCAGAGTCGGCAATGCTGAGCTGGGTGGACGAAGGGTCTCATGCCTGGTATAAGGCAGCTTTGTATGTTTTGCCTCTGCGAAGATCTGTTCTACTCGGCTGCCTTTCAGCTTGCCTTGGGATTCTGATATTCCAAAGGTGAGAACTTGGGGCGGCCTGATAGCCTCGTGCAGCTGTGCTGAGAGGCCTGTGGAGAAGGCGGCCAGCGCCTTGCTTCCGCCATCAGGGTAGATTGCAAGCTGCCACCTATTCAGGCTGCAAGTTGATCCCAGCTGTGCCCAGCCTGTGCCCTCCTCTTTGGCAGGGATCACCTTACCTTGCAAAAGAAAGCGGAGATGGCATTTCCCCTTGCCAGATCGGTCCCGGAGGTGGACCGAAAAGTTGCTTGTGCAGGGAGGGGCAGGATGGCACTTCCTGGGGCTCTGCCCTGCTGGTTTGGGCAGCTTTCTGTGCTAGCCACAGTACAGCCATGGGTCGCCCCCCGGGCCCCTCGAGACCCTGCTGCTCCCCCTCCTGTTGCTCTTGCATTTTTCTTGCCACACATGGCAGCTGCCTGGCCTGAATGTCTGGTTTCCTGATTACACTGTGTGTCTGTACATACTCAGGAGACAAAAGGGGGCTAAGTAGAGCAGATTTTCTTCTTTATGAGGAACTTTGTAGCAGACGTTTTCCGTTAGCTAAAATAATTTATATCTTGCCTTTCCATTAAAATAATAATGCTCGGGGTGGCTAACAATCATAAAACCAAGATTGAAACAAAACATAATTAAAACAATCATAATAACAAATAAGATAAAATCTGTGCTGGCTGGGGAATGCTGGGAGTCGCAGGGCTTTTCTCTCTAAACATGCGTAGAGTTGTGCTCTAAAACATGAAGCAGGCCCAAATTGTGGGGTTCTCGGAATATTGTTTAATATGCAGCACGTATGTGTGATTTGCGTTGTTCGCTGTGTCCCCCACACGCTCTTCGTGTACGTAAAGAAACTTGAGTTTTTAAAAGCCTGTGTTTGCAGACAATCAAAGCCATAAATTTTGTTACGTGTTTGAATTATATATATTGTTCATTTGTTTCTAGTTGTTTCTGATGAAGGGTTATACACATTAGGCAATCGAAACAGAAAGCAGGAGCCCTTCTATAAATAAAGCCTCCCCTCTGCACCTCGTCAGGGTCTCATCTTGTTTTCTTTTCCTTTTTGTCTGCCCTGTTCTGTTTGTTTGGAGCTGGTTCTGCAGCTCACGGTGCCACAGAGGGCCCCCCTTTTTTACGGCCCCTCGGCACTCTTCTTGCAGAGAGGAGGTTACATGAAGAGGGAGCAGGTGTGGGTACCCCCCACGCTCCCCTGCAGGGCGAGCGCCACTCCTTTCCGGGGTGCCTCTGTCCTTATGAAGGTGAGAGCAGGAGTGGGCAGCGAGTTCTCCTTTATGAACCTGAGGGACTAGTGGCTTGCATGAACCAGGCCCACATGCAGCCTTGCCTGCTGATGGCGTGCACTGCCCGTTCTTCAGCCTTGCAAAGCAGCTTTTGTTCTCCGTGCTGCTCCTCCGGGAGAAGCTTGGGGAAGGAGTGGTGCCAGCTCAGCCAAGGAATCCTTGATAAGACAAGCGCAGTGTCTGCTGAGGGTGCCATGGGAGCTCAAGAGCGTTTGAACTGTGGAGAAACAGGTGCTGCCTTCCCATGGGGCTCAGGAGGGACCTGCTGGCCTCCTCTGCTGCTGCCGCCGCCTTTGCTGGACTTCCAGTGATGGGAGATGGGGCGGGGGTGCTGCCAGGCTGGGAATCCGTCTACCCAGAACATACGCAGAGTGCTGGCATCTACTTGGCATCCTTCTCTGGACAGGTGTTCTGCCAGCACTGTTTCCAGCCATGAGACCATTGGACAGCCGTCTGTCTCTCCCAGGGGACGTTAGCAGACGTGGCTTGGGCACTCCATGGCTCTTCCGGTGTTCAAGTGGCTGGTTTCCAGTACATCGCCAGACTACCGAGGTGCTGGGGAGCAGGCGCCCTCCCCGATGCCTCGGTGCCCTGGCTTGCTGTGCTGTTCTTGGACTGATTAGGCACCGCGTATCTGTGCCACAAATGTACAGCTGTGCAGGCCAGCTGTGCAGCCTGCCTGTGTGCCTTGAAGGGGCACGGCAGATCTAACGGGTGGCAGAAAGGGATCTGGCCAGCTCTTGTAGCAGAAGAAGGGCCTAGTGGGTAGAGCAATTGCCTTGCATGGAAAGGGTCCCGGGTTCAGTGCCCAGCGTCTCCAGCTGGAAAAGGCTCCGGTGGCAGGTGATGGGAAGCCCCTTCTCTGCCAGAGGCCCTGGAGAGGTGCCCCCAGCCAGAGCAGACAGTACTGGGCCAGGTGGGCAGCTGCCTGAGGCGGCTCCCTGTGTTCAAAAGAGCTGAAGCTCAAGTGGATACTGCGCCAGCCGGAAGGCGCATGTGCTGTAAATGGAGGGCTGGTGGATTCTGGGGAGCCCACGCTTTGGCCTGGGCAGGGCAGTCGCAGTGGACCCCGCCAGAGCAGATGCTTGGCTTGTGGGGAAGCAGCAGGTGGGCCACCCTGACGCCTCAAAGGCCAGAGGGCGAGCCTTTGGGGGTTCTTTGGCAGGAGGAGATGGGGGCGGCCCAGGCGCTGTCTCTCTGCCGCTCCTCTGGATTCAGTAGAGCAGGAGTGCAGGGCCTTTGGCCTGGGGGCCTGGTCTGGCTTTGTGGGGCTCCCCAAAGGGCCACACCCCCTTCCCCCGCCACCGATGGTTTGAGAGTTTCCCGGCTTTTGTGCAGTTTTTCTCTCCCACGCTAAAAGGTTGAAATGCCTCTCTTGAAGCCTTCGTTACCAGCAGGAAGAGCTTTAAAGTAAATTATGCTGGCATATTTGGTATTTCTTCTGTTTTGGACTCCACCCCTTTTGCCTTCGGCCCCGCCCAATGTGTGTGGCCCCTGAGAGTCCCTCAGAAATGGAATTCGGCCCTCCGGCTGAAAGAGGCCCCCCACCCCTGTGGCAGGCGAGGCCCCTCCTTTTCCTGCCTGAGAGGAAGACCAGCATCTCTTCTCGATCAGCCCAGAGTGCAGGACACGGAATCATGGGCTCAAGCTGCAGGGAGCCAGATTCCGGCTGAACATCAGGAGGAACTTCCTGACTGTTAGAGCAATAGGACAGTGGAGGCGGTGGGCTCTCCCACGCTGGAGGCGTTCAAGACGAGGCTGGACAGCCATCTGTCAGGGATGCTCTGACCTGGATTCCTGCATTGCGCAGGGGGTTGGACTCGTTGGCCTTGTAGGCCTCTTCCAACCCTACTGTTCTATGATTCTGTGACTCGAAACATGCGTGGCCTCATGCTTGCCGGCTGGGGGTGCTCTTGCTGGAGCAGCCTGTTCAGACGGCAGCTTACGAGGCAGGCGCTGCCAGCTCCGAGCCAGCGGAAGAGGCTGCTGGCTGGCAGGGGCTCATCTCTGGGGCAGCAGCACTCCACATCAGCCTTCCCCAACCAGGCACCCTCCAGATGTGTTGGTCAGCAACTCCCATCATTCCCAGCCAGCAGGGCCATTGTGGCTGGGGTTGATGGGAGTTGCAGTCTAACACATCTGGAGGGCGCCTGGTTGTGCATCCCTGCTCGTGCATCCCTGCTCTAGAGGGATATGGTAAATGAGGAAGAGCTGGACTGCCTTCCAAAGCTTGCTCCCAAGTAGACTGAGGCTCTGACTTGCATGGGAGGTGAGCCAGTTGAGGTTCCCAGCAAGGTGGAGCTGCTGCCCTCTCCCCCGTTTGGCAAGCAAGCAGATAATTTGCACAAGCACCATCGCTCAGACACTTTTGCGTTTCCTCCTCAGCGGATGACCCATGGGCCGCTTGAGCTTTACTTTGAATTCCCTGTAGGGAAGCTGTGACTTCCCCCCCTCTGCCATAGAAAGTGCCTGCTTCAGCGTATTGTGTTGCTAATTCCTACCCAGCAGAATTGTGCATGGCGCGGGAAAGAGGGAAACATGCCAACATGCCGTTCTGAGCCCAGGCTGGCTGTGGAGTGATTACCCAGAAGCCTCTTGGCTGTCTCTGGGCCCTTGCTCAGTAAAAGGCACCCGGTCCTTGGCCCATGCAGGCCCTCTTAAGAGCCCCAGCAGTCTCCGTGGCACGTTCCTGGCAGAGCCACGGGGCAAGCACTTTCCTTCATAGGGCCAGAAAATCTGAGCTGTCCATGTTTCCTTGCCTAGTCCTTGTAGAAGGGGTGCATCTGTGCAAGGAGGGATGAGAAGCATGAAGGCTGCTTGCCATCATCCTCTCCTGAAAGCCGAAGGGCAGAGCTTTCGGTTCCTGACTCATCTGTGCTGGACTGAAGCTGCCCTCCTGGCAGAGCAGGTAGGAAACTTGCCCAGAGCTGAGAGCGCTCTTCTTGTCTGCAACTCAGTGGGAGCACCTGGCGGCTGTCTCCTGTGACAGGCAGGCACCCATTTGTCTCTAGGGCTGGGGGGTGGAAATAGAGGTGCTCAGCAGTGACCGACACATCAGCAGGACTCCTCTGGACTTGTGGACTTGGGCAGCGAGGAAGCTTCAGATGTTCTGGACAGCTGGCAGAGCCGCGAAGGGCAGCTTGGGCTTTGCAGATTCTTGTTCCTTGAACAATGCAGGTGTTACATTGGTCTCCTGGGGCTGCCATGGTTTTCAGAGGTGAATCTAGAGCCTCTGACTATGGCTGGTCTCTTCTGGGTAGAGATATGAAGGCAGGAAAAAAAACCCGGGATAATTTGGAGGAGAATGGCTGTTTTCCAAATTTCAAAAAAATCTCGGTTGAAAAATGGAGGGTTGTTTTTTTTTTTTATTCCCCCCCCCCCCAGTCTTTTACATCTCTAGTTCTGGGAACCTTGCCCAGTTTTCAGTGGGATGAGCATCTCGTGTGTGGGTTCTTAGTTGTGCTGCCAGGTAGAGTCAGGCCCCCACGGCCAGCGCCTTTGCCTCATCTTGTACTCCTTGCATGTGGCTGGTAACTTCCTGGCTGGAGAGAGATGGAAGATCCTTGTCCTGCCTGAAGAATCCAGGGTGAGCGAGTGTGGTGGAGTGGTTATGCTGCTGGGCTTGGCATGGGAAGACCTGGATTTGAATCTCTGCTTGGGCTGCAAAGCTCACTGAGTGGCCTTTGGCCAGTTGCCTGCTTCCAGCCCAACCTGCTTTACAGAGTTGTAAAAGATAAAGGGTGGGGTGTGGCAGCCCCATCCATGCATGCCAGCCTGAACTCCTTGGAGCAGGGGTGGGCAACCTGTGGCCCTCTAGATCAGGGGTAGGCAAGTGTTTTCAGCCATGGGCACAATTAGCAGTTTGAGAAGCTGTCCTGGGTGCCAGCACAAAATGGCTGCCCTGGCAGGCATGGCAAAGCACAAGTAACCTGCCCAAAAGACCAAGTGCAAGGCAGAGGTGAGGGCTGAGCCTCAACACACTAAACAACTCCTTTGGACCCACAATTTTCAGCACTAAACCTATTTCACAGCAATCCCAGCTGCCAGTAAGAAAACGTGTTAATATTTAGAAAAAGAAAAAAAAGTGGGCTGGGCCAGGCACATGGGTGAGTGCCAAGGAAGGTATCCAGGGTGCCTGGTGCCTGCCGGCACCACGTTGCCCTCCCCTGCTCCAGATGTGCTACTCCACAACTCCCATCAGCACCAGCCAGCACAGCCAGTGCGGAGGGCTGATGGGAGTTGTGGCCCTCCAGACGTTTGGCCTGCAAGTGTCCCAGCCCTGCATTGCAGGATGGTGAGTTTATAAGTCTGAGAAATCCCTAATCCGGGAGTAGAGGTGCCTCCCGCCTCCCTGCTGTCTTCCTCCTCCTCCTCCCTGACGCATTAATTCCCTAGACTCTTTTCCCACCCTGCTTGGACCCTCGAGGCTCAACGCAGGAAGGTATGGAGTGTCGTGGGCTCCGTTGGGCCAAGGACATGCTCAGCCTTTCCCACCCCTTCCATGTTGCCAGTTGGAAGAGAGCTTTCCTGTGACTCATCCCTTTCCAGCAGTGCACCTTTTCCTGTGGAATCAATGTGTCCAGAGCATCCCTCTGGCAGCAAAGGAGCCTGTGGGCAAAACAGTAACAGGAAATGGATTCCTCAGCGGGCTGGCCGGCCAGCCAGCATCAACCATGCACCCGTGATGGGCGGGGGGGTGGGAGAGCAGCCTGTGCCGCCGCTGCCGCCACCTTGGCATCCTTGCCGCCTTGCCATTGGTGCATCGTGGTTGATGCTCGCTGCTTGAGTGGACCCTTCCTTGAACCCAAAGGCTGCTGCTGCAGGAAGCCATCTGCTCTCTGCACAGGTTAATGCCTCTTCTCTTCTGGTTTTTCTCCCAGTGAAGTACATGCGGGAAGCAACCCCATACATCAAGAGGCCGTCACTGGTGTCAGACTTGCCTTGGGATGGGGCAGCGCCACAGTCGCCCAGTCTTAGCAGCAGCGAGGAGTCCGGCTCCCCGAAACACCACAGCCCTGCCAAGGACCGCAAGGTGATCCCCTTGAAGATGTGTTACGCTGCGAGGAACCTGAGCATGCCAGATCTGGAGAACAGGTGAGCCAAGCTTAAAGTGGGCGGGTGGGATGGCGAGAGACGTTTCAGACTGAGGCAGTTTAGGGTTTTTTGTTTGTACGGAGGACTAGTAGCATGGGATAACTGGAGTCACGGAGTTAGGGTTGGAAGAGACCCCAGGGCCATTTGCTTCCGAGGTCCTGCCACTGCAGACCCACCAGTGCGATCTAGAGTTGCACTGGCAGGGTGCACCCTGGTCCTCTTAATATCTCCCGCCGCACAGCATTACAGCCTGCTCTGAGAACAAGCAAGTCTGCGTTTGCCAAGAAAAACACTTCACGCTGTGCTCAGAACGGATTATGCAGAAATGTTGCGTATTCTGGCTTTGGTTTTACAAGCAAGGAGGGGCTGAATATGAGCTGAGGGAAACGGGGGGGGCATGCAGGGCAGGTTGCCAGATTCCATATAGAAGACGCCCCCTTGTGGCTTTAGTGGTTGCCTAGAGAGGAGAATTTGCATCTGTGCAGCTTCTCCCAAGTGCCACAGTGGTGGAGAAAGCTGCGCCCTGGTGTCTGTGCTGTTGGAAGAGCCTGCCTGTGGGCTGCTTTTGATTTCTTCACCTCCTGGGCGAGAATGCAATAGAGACATGCGTTGTCATCAGCAAAAGGAGGACAGTTTCGTGGCTCAACGGCTCCAGTGGAGAGAGGAAGGGCAGCCTGCTGCCTTCTAAGTCCTGTGCCCCCCCCCCCCCCGCCGCATGGCAAATGTCTCCGGCAACTTTGCTGGGTGGCTGCCTCTGTCAGCAGCTCCCACCCAGGAATGGATCCCCCTCGTTCAACTGCACCGCACCTTTGGGAGGCAGATTGGCATTGTGCCGTGCCTGGGAGCATCCAGGCTGTGTGTGTGTGTGTGTGTGTGTGAGCTCCGGCTGGTGCCTCTTGGGCACAGAGTGGTGGGCTGGTGGGGCTTTGAGCCTGAGCTCCCAAGGCCGCTCCTAGAGCCCCACGAGCTGTCCTGCCCTGTCCCTGTTGGACGTTCTGGCTGTGCTCGCTTTGGGCGTCCACAGGATGCAAACCTAATCCACCCACTGGCTGCCTTCCATTGAGGGGGTGGGGGTGGGATGAAATTTGGGCCCGAGCCACCGGCGGACAGGCTGCAGAGGAAGTGTCCGTTCATCCCCAGTTCCTCGGCAGGGTGTTGAGTTTCAGGCGGCTGCAGCGGTGCTTGGAGTCGGGGAGGGGAGGGGCAGGGAGGGGTGCCAGCAGTGAGAGCGTGGGCCCTGGATTCGTTCACCCATCACACCGTCAGTGCCGTCTGCAGGAAACCCTCGGCCCATGGGCCACTTGCCAGAGCCCTCCACCTTGTGCCCACCCCATCCCCTTTCACTCCCTCAGGCCTGGCTGCCTTCCAGGTTGCCTTAGCAGCGTCTCTTTTTGCTGGGCCAGCAGTGCAGGGAAAGGCCAGCGCTGACTGATGGCTGCCGTCTGCTGGGAGGGTGGTTGTGTTACAGCCAAACCTCAGCTAGGGGTGTCAAGCTGAAGATTTCTACTTGCGTTGCTTTAGAGCAGCAGGGTGGGCAGCAGGTTTCTCAGTTGTTTAAGAGTGGGAACAAAACAAAACGCTCTTCCCCCGACTCGCCCCAAATTAGGCTGTTGCAATACAGAAAGCATGCGAGGGGGACACAGGAGTGTGGTCTTGTGTGTGAAAGGACTGCGAACTCATTTTTGGCACAGAGGAAAGCAAATTCCCACGCCGCACACATGCTCTCAGCAGCACCCTGCCTCCGACTTTGAAGTGTGTCTCCCCGCCCCCCCTTTCTTCCCTCCCCCTGCCGCTGCCACTGTTTCAAACTCAGCTCCAGTTGGTGGGCCTCAGGTTTCTCATTAAAGAAACCAAAGTAGATCCCACAAGGTCTGCCCATACTTGATTTAGAGCACGTAACAAAAAGGACCAACAGATAGCGAATCAGTGAAGAAAAGAATGCAAAACATCAAAGGCATTAAGCCAGCACGGTGTAGTGGTGAGAGGGTGAGACTGGGACTTTGGAGATCTGGGTTCCAGTCCCCAGCTGAATCCCGCTGGGTGGCTTTGGGCACTCTCAGCCTAGCCTACCTCACAGGGTTGTTGTGAGGATAAAATGGAGGGGAGGAGGAGGACCATGTGAGCTGCCTTGGGTTCCTTGCACAAAGGGAAAAACGCAGATATACATGTAATAAACAAATAAGGTGATGATGGGCAGAATCGATGACTGGGTGTGCTGAGCTCACTGGTGAGGCTCCACAGAATTGGCTCAAATCGGTGTGTATCAGCTATGGTGTATCTACGAACAAGAAGCAACCGCAGTGGCTATTCAGTCCCCTGACCACTTGCCCTGCTGTGGCCGTTCGAAGTTCTGCACCTGCTGGGCCACCCCACATCTTGATGCGCTCAATGCTCGTAAAAAGCCGTTGCAGGTAACTGCAGGCCTGGCCAGGAAGGCACAAGGCAGGCTGCAGGGCTGGCATTCCAGAGGTGCCTCCGTGGGGTAACAGCCTCTCCCTGCTAGCTGACTGAGGCTGCGCGCTTCAAAGGAGGCCGGTTGTTGCTTGCGGTCCCTGCCCAGTTCATAGGGATGTAGGCAGGCAGCAAGTGCTGAGGGAGAGAGGGAGTTACTGCCCCGGCAAGTTACTTCCTGCCTGGGCCTGAGCCCCGACTGCACCTGGGCAGTGCATCGCCCTCTCCTTGCCATGAACAGAGCCAGCAGCAAAGAAGTGCCAGTGGCCCAGAAAAGGCTTCCAACTGTGGCCAGATCAGATGTTCCCTGGGGTGCCAGGAGCCAGATCCCCTGAAGAGTCTCCAGGGTCGGAGCAAGGCTCTTCTCAGACGCTGTCCCAGCATGGCCCTAGCTCGATTCAGCGCCACCTGGCAGTCGACAGCCCCGTAGCGCTGCTGCTGTGAGACTCTCCTGCCTGCCTGACTTCGGAACGGCTGGGGAACCTCGGCTGGAGCACTGCTGTGTGGGTTGCGAGCGGGAGGCGACGGTGGTGCTGCAGGAGAGGCGGTTGGAGCAGCTCCTCCTGGGTCAGGGGTGGGGAACCTCTTGCTGCCAGGGCCCGAATTCCATTTCAGAGAAGCTCTCAGGGGCCACATTCTGAGGTGGGCTAAAATACCAGCATATTTGAGCTTAAAGCTCTGACTGCCAGTAGCTCGGCTTTTGGAGGGGCGTTTCAACCTCTTGGAATGGGGGAAAAACTGCACAAAACTGGGAAGCCCCCAGTGACCAACGGTTGAGGGGAGGGGCAGGCTGGACAGGGGGCGTGGCCATCCAGGGAACCCCAGCGGCTGGCACGGGAGGCTAGGAAGACTGAATTTGCCCCTGGGGCTGAGGTTCTACACCCCTGTCCTGGGCTCTCTTGAGGTGTCCACGCTGACGGTGGAAACGGCAGCACTGCAGACGCCAAGCATGCGTGCTCTGCACCAAGGGAGGCGAACTTCTGTGAGCTGACCCACAGTTCGCTTGCGAATAGCTGGGTCGACAGTATTTCCTGTTCCAGCCAGCCGTCGGGAAAGGCGAGGAGCCAAGCGGCCTGTTGCAGCCAAGCCTCGCTGGCTGTGGCAAGTTCTGATCAGCAGCTCTTTGGCTCCTGGGACTTGCAAGGGCTTGACCACAGGCCTTCAAGCTTGGCAAAACCTCGGTGTGTTTTCGTTATCAGTGGCATCCTTATCACGCTTGCAACCACCCCTGCCAAGATGGGCGGCTCTCTTTCCCCATTGCGTGCATGATTTGCTTGCAGATGGGCCCCCAGCCTCACACAGCTACTCGCTACTCTGTGGCTGCTGGTCCTGATGGCCATGCACTACCTCCAGGACCAGAGGCAGTGAGCCTGTGTACACCAGTTGCTGGGGAGCATGGGCGGGAGGGTGCTGCTGTGCTCATGCCCTGATTGTCAGTTTCCCGGGGGCAGCTGGTTGGCCACTGTGTGAACAGAATGCAGGACTGGATGGACCCTTGGGCTGATCCAGCATCAGGGCTGCTCTTAGGTTCTTTTGCCGTAATAATGTCACCCACAATATTGGGAGCTCATTCACTTGCCCGCCTTCCAGTGTGGCAAATGCCATCTTCTGTCAGCAACGTCCTTCAGCGTTCTACATAAGGCAAACCAGCCAGACTCTACAGAAAAGAATAAATCGACACAATTTGACATCAGCAATGGCATTATTCAGAAACTAGTGGGAGAACGCTTCAGTCTCCCAGGACGTTCTGTCACTGACCTTGGCCACTGTGGAGCAAAGGTACCTCAATGGGAGATTAGATCCAGAGGCTCCCAGAGTTGCAATTCATTAACAGGTTCAATTCTATTGCCAGAGGCTTGAATTGGGATAAAGGATTTTTATCACACTGCATGTGTTAATTGGGCAGAGGATGAGATGGCTAGATAGCATCACTGATGCAATGAATATGAACTTGAGCACAGTCCGGGAGAGAGCGGAGGACAGGAAGGCCTGGCGTGCTCTGGTCCATGGGGTCACGAAGAGTCGGACACGACTGAACGACTGAACAACAAATGTGTTAATTGGCTCACCTAGTGCCAGAGTGTTTGCAGTGGCCACTTTAACCGCTGTGACAGAGTGTCCCTTGGAAGGCTGAAGTGTTGTCTAAATTAGAATTCATCAACAGGTTCAGTTCTGTAGCCAGAGTTTTGAATCGGGATAAAGGATCTTTATCACGCTGCATGTGTTAATTGGCTCACCTAGTGTCAAGGTGTTTGTGTTACCAGCAACAGCTGCTCTGAGAGTGACCACTGCTAAGAATGTGATTGTCACTGTGAGCCCTTTCTGCACTGAATTTCCTCCTGACCTCACTGTTTACCGGTCTGCCCCACCCGCCAAGCACTCCGATATACCTGAAACGCCTGATAAAGGTCATGTGCCTGATGAAGTGGACTATAGTCCACGAAAGCTTGCGCCGTAACAACAAGGCCCTTTGCTGTTTTCAATGTGCTCAGGCTCTGCTCTTCCCTGCTTGGTCTGGGGAGGTGTTTCCAGGGGATCAGTCAGAGAGCGGTGAGTTTCTTCCACAGTCGTGTCCGGAGAATTAGCAGAGTAATCCCAGAGGAAGGGTTTCCCTTTGTGTTATGCATGTTTGGTTTGCAAGTATCCAATCAACCCAAACAGGAATGAGATGACCCTGGATGGAGCTGAAGGCGAGCTGAGTGATGACGCAGGGCGCGTCCTCTTTTTCCCCAGGAGCCGTCACTTACGAGGGGGGGTGGGCCCGCCTCCAACTGCAGCAAGCCAGGTCGGTCAGAGCAATGCTGCCTTGATTTCCCAGAATGGCTCAGCCGTCTTGATAGCAGAGTTGATGTTGGGGCTTTTCCTCCTCGGTTTGTTGCATCTCTGGGCTGGCTCGAGGCCTGTCTTGGGCTTTTTGTTTCCATGTGGTGCCTCCCCCCCCCCACTGTGGGTTTTAACTATTTTTACCTCCTGCCTCGACTCTTGCTCTCCACTTGTCACGGGGCTGCAGCCTTTGGCGGGGAGGTGTGAAGCCACCCGGCTGGTGGTCCCAGGGGGTGGGAAGGAGTCCCTAGAAACGGCTGTCTCAGAGCATTTTCCGCTCTGCCCTCTCAGCATCTTCTCTTGGCGGGGACAGAGATGCCCGATGCACCACGAAGCAGCCATACCAGTAATGGACTTGGCCACGTGTGGCTGCCTGACTGTCTCGGGCACATGGGTCTTGCATGGCCCACGTTTACAATGTTTTTCTCTGGGCAGCGGGGCAACTGCAGGGGATATGCACACGGATCCAGAGAGCGGGACAGCCGGTCTTGCAGGCAGGCAGGAGCGGTGGGGAATGAGAGGCTGGCGCAGATGCTGGCCTGGCAGCTGCCCTGGGGCCAGCCGGGCCGGAAGGAAGGGCGAGTGGCGTGCGCCCCTCTGCAGGCAGCTGCACGTCCTCTCTGGCCAGGGAGGGTCACCGCAGCTGGTGTGTGGAAAGTGTGGAATTAGCGACACAGCCAGCGGCAGCCGTGCTTCATGCGGGCAGGAGTCGGCTGCTGCTGCGGGAGGCTGTCCTCCCACTCCGAAGCACAGCCTCCCCCCTGGATTCGGACCCGGAGCTTGCCGGAGCGACACTGGGAGCGCGGTGGGAGTGGTGCTCCTGCATCGGCCCCCGAGGCTGCGTGGCCTTGCCTCTGGAGCGTGCCTGCCAGATCTCCCCTCGCAAGGCCGCCAGGCGAGCAAGCCGCTCAGGGTCACAGATCACGCCTCTGGCAGCCAGGGCAGGGGGGCATCTTCTGTCCAGCATTCCGTCTGGCGGCTGGCGAAGGAGCTGTTCCGCACAAAGGACGTGTCCCAGACTCCGCCGAGGCTCAATAGCAGGTTGAGATCTCTGTGTTCTGTTGGCAGTCAGGTCCGGAAGAGTCCAGAAGAACATCAGATCCTACTACTCCCACCCATCGGCACACCACCTGCTGCAGGCAAGGGGGCCCGCAGAAGAGGATTTGGAGTGGGACCCCTGTGGGGCTGCCTGGCCCTGGTCACCAAAGGCTGGAAACCAAAACCCAGGGAGGGGGAGGCTGTTGTTGTGCCCTCTGTAGCCTTCCCAGGCTCAGGTCCTTGGTTAAGGCTGCTTTTAAGTGAATTAATTAAGGAGAGCCAGGGCCTGCAGGAGAAGCCACCACCACCGGGGAAGAGGCGTGCTTGCCGCCGCTGGGCCTGCTGCTGCCGCTGCTGGGCCTGCTGCTGCCGCCGCTGCCACCACCACCAGGCCTTCCCTGTGGACTTCTGCCTGGCAGACTGCCAGTCCCTGCAGGACCAGGCCCCCATGTACCGAGCCAGCTGTGCTGCTCCACCTGCCCCTCCCTGGAGGGGCTACATAAGCTGGCTGGCTGAGGTGGCCTGGGAGAGCCAGGGCCTGCAGGAGAGGCCACCACCACCACCACCGGGGAAGAGGCGTGCTTGCTGCTGCTGGGCCTGCTGCTGCCGCCGCCGCCACCAGGCCTTCCCTGTGGACTCCTGCCTGGCATTTTTAAGGGGATTTTAATTGTTTTGTTTGTTTGTTTTATTTTGTTAGGGGGGATCTTGTTTATTTATTTATTGATTGATTTATTGCATTTATACCCCGCCTTTCTCCCTCTCGTAAGGAACTCAAGGCGGCTTACATTATCCTCCTCCTCACCATTGTATCCTCACAACAACAACCCTGTGAGGTAGGTTGGGCTGAGAGTCTGTGACTGGCCCAAAGTCACCCAGTGAGCTTCCATGGCCAAGTGGGGACTAGAACCCGGATCTCCCGGCTCCCAGTCCGTCACTCTCACCACTACACTACACTGGCTCTGCTTTGTTGTGTTTTTAGGGGTGGGTAGCCTGCCTGATAGGCGGGAGCGAGGGGGCATGTGTCCACCTGATGGAGGCAGTGGGGGGAGCGTTGGGGGCCAGAAGATACCGAGGCTGGGCGGCAGGCGCTGGCGGAGCGCTAGGGGCAGGCCATGCCAGGTAAGGGGAACAAGGGAGAGATGTGTAGTATCTGTCCCCTGCTCCGGGCCTGTCCAGAGCCAAAGGATGGCTGGGGGAGGTGTGACCCCATCTTCTGGCCTTCGTTTGCTGCTCTGCAATGCCAGGTCTGTTACCCAGAAAACCTCCCTCATCCATGACATGATCCTGGATGAGGGTGCAGACCTGGCATGTATTACGGAGACCTGGCTGGCCGAGGCTGCTGCTCCAACCCTTGCAGCCATGTGTCCAGCTGGATTTTCGTATGCACAGCAGCCGAGGGCTGGGGATCGGGGAGGGGGAGTGGCTGTTATCTACCGAGAGTCCTTGGTCTTCACCAGACCCCCTCTCCAGGAGACCAAGGTTGCTGAGTGCATGTACTGGAGGTTGGGCCCGAAGGGCAGTCTGGGGATTCTGCTCGTGTACCGTCCACCCCGCTGCACGACTGACTCCCTGGCCGAGGTGCTTGAGGTGGTCTCTGATGTGCGTGTACAGTCCCCTAACTTACTGGTGTTGGGGGACTTCAACGTACATTCGGAGGCCATCCTCACAGGAGCACCTTGGGACTTCATGGAGACCATGGCCTCCTGGGAGCTGCACCATATTCTAACTGGGCCCACCCATGTAGCCGGTCATGCACTAGACCTTGTGTTTGTTTCTGGAGAAGCGGGGAGTGATCTGGAAGTCGGGGGTATATCCACCACCCCCTTTTCATGGTCAGATCACTATCTGGTGATGTTGGACTTCTCGGTTCCACAACCCCTCCGCAGGGGTGGAGGACCCATTAAAATGGTCCGCCCCAGGCGTCTTATGGATCCAAATGGATTCCTGAACGCGCTTGGGGATTCTCTGGGGCATGCCAACGGCCACTCGGTCGAGACCCTGGTGGGTGGCTGGAATGCCGCAATCACTGGGGCATTAGATCGGGTGGCTCCGAAACGCCCTCTCCCCCTGAACAGGGCTCGGACTGCACCATGGTTCAATCCGCGGTTACGAGCTCTGAAACAGGAGGTGAGACGGCTAGAGCGCCGTTGGCGGAAGTCTCGCTCCTAAGACGATCAGACACGGGCTAGAGCTGTATCTTCAGCCTATCACGTGGCGGTGAAGGCAGCAAAAAAGGAATATTATACTGCCTCCATCGCGTCTGCAGAGTGCTGCCCCAGGAGGCTGTTCCAAGTGGTCCGGAGCCCGGTCGGTCCTGTGGCTCCGGAACCACTGGAGCATTCTAAGGCCTCCTGTGAGGCTTTGGCAAGGCACTTTGCAGATAAAATTGATCAGATTAGGTGTGTTACTCTGCACACTGTGGATACAGTTAGTGAGCAAGAGGCGGCCTGTGGCAAACCGGTTTTGTGGGATCGGTTCCAGCTTCTTCCTCCTGATGAAGTGGACAAGGTGCTTTCATCTGTAAGGCCGACCACCTGCTTACTTGATCCTTGCCCATCTTGGCTCATTATGAGCTGCAGAGAGAGACTGGGTGAGGGGATCAAGGCAGTGGTGAACGCCTCCCTTGAGGACGGAGTGATGCCATCAGCCCTCAAGGAGGCAGTGATAAGACCGCTCTTAAAGAAGCCCTCCTTGGATCCTCAAGTTCTGAACAACTTTCGCCCAGTCTCAAATCTGCCATTTTTGGGCAAGGTGATTGAGCGGGTGGTGGCGGTGCAGTTGAAGGCACACTTGCAAGAAACTGATTATCTAGACGCATTTCAGTCGGGCTTCAGGCCTGGGCATGGGACAGAAACGGCCTTGGTCGCCTTGGATGATATGAGGAGGGCTCTGGATAGGGGTGAATGCTCCTTCCTTGTTCTCCTCGACCTCTCAGTGGCTTTTGATACCGTTGACCACGGTATCCTCCTGGACCGCCTGGAGGGGTTGGGCATTGGAGACACTGTATTGCGGTGGTTCCGGTCCTTCCTCTCCGGCAGGTACCAGAGGGTAGCACTGGGAGAGGAGGTTTCGGACCCGTGGCCACTCACTTGTGGGGTGCCACAGGGTTCCATCCTCTCCCTGATGCTATTTAACATCTATGTGAAGCCGCTGGGGGCTATCATCAGGAGGTTTGGGGTGCAGTGTCATCAATATGCGGATGACACGCAGCTCTACCTCTCGTTTAAATCTTCACCAAGGTTGGCCGTAGAATCCCTGTCCAAATGTCTGGAGACGGTGAGTGGCTGGATGGGGAGGAATAAGCTGAAGCTGAACCCTGACAAGACCGAGGTACTTTTGGTGGGAGACAAGAGGAGGCTGGGGGATGTTGACCTGGTGTTGAATGGGGTACGGCTACCCTTGAAAGACCAGGTCCGCAGCCTGGGGGTCATTTTGGACTCCCAGCTGTCCATGGAGGCTCAGGTGTCAGCTGTGAGCCGGACAGCGCTGTATCAACTCCATCTGATACGGCGGCTGCGCCCCTTCCTTCCCGACCATCTGCTTCCATCGGTAGTACATGCCCTGGTCTCCTCTCGTTTAGACTACTGTAATGCGCTCTACGTGGGGTTACCCTTGAAGACGGTTCGGAAGCTGCAGCTGGTACAGAACGCGGCGGCTCGCCTGATTAAAGGCAGCCGCCGGCGAGATCACATCACTCCAGTGCTGAAGGAGTTGCACTGGTTACCAGTTGTTTTCCGGGCCAAATTCAAGGTGTTGGTTTTGACCTTTAAAACCCTATATGGTTCCGGCCCAGCCTATCTTAAGGAGCGCCTCCAGCAACACCAGACAGGCCGCTTAACAAGATCAGCCTCAGATGGCCTTCTCTCTGTCCCATCAGCCAGGACAGCTAGACTGGTGGGGACGAGGGAGAGGGCCTTCTCTGTGGTAGCCCCCACTCTGTGGAACTCCCTCCCTAGGGAACTCCGTCATGCCCCCTCTTTAATGAGCTTCCGTCGTGCATTAAAAACGTGGTTGTTCAGGCAGGCATTTGGGGTGGGTTAGGGTATTTTAAAAAAAAAAAAATTATGGTAAAATTTTATTGTTTTAAATTGTTTTATGGTGGGTTGTACATCGCCCAGAGTGGCTGGGTGACCAGTCAGATGGGCGAGTAATAAAATAAATAAATAAATAAATAAATAAATAAATAACTGGCTTGTTAACATGGGGTCTGCCCTTACCTTGCTTGAGCTGTCAAGCGACGGGTCAGATGCAGAGCGGAGGGGGTCTCGGCTGACCAGCAGAGGCTTCAGTGCCTGTGTCTGCCCAAAGCAGGGTAGCGCGGAGCTGCACAGAAAGCAGCTTGGGATCTGCTGGCAGATCTCTGGGCAGCTTGCAGTAAATCAGCAAGAATTCCTGACTCCTGATTCTTTCACTATGGCAGCGACAAAATGGCTCCTCTCTCCCACCCTGCAGTGCACTCTCAATTGCACTGCTGAAAGGAAGAAAGTCTGGGGTGAGTAGGACTGGATGTGTGTGCGGGAGGACGGTGAGCTGCCCTGTTCACTTCTGGCACTCAAATCCCTGAGCTCAGGATTTTTCCTTTCTGAGTGTATTTTCTTTGCCCCAGGCCCCAATTGCTGGATCTTGGGGTTCTGGTAAAATACAACAGCACACAAGGTGGGTCCCACAAGCCTGAAGTCTGCCCATCCCCAGGGTAGAGCAACTGATGTCCAGTGGAAGTTTGGATTTCTCTGTGGCTTTCTGGGTGAGGGCTGTGGGGAATGCCTGCCGCCAGGTGGGCGCCTTTTGGTTTCCGTGAGCAAAGCTGGGCGTGCGGCTGGGACGGGCCCGGGCACGATTGGTGCTGTGAGGAATGTCAAGCAGGGAGCTGATGGCCACGTCCCACCCACTTCTGCCCTGGAAGGTGGCATGGGGAGCTTAGGCCAGGAGGTTGCCGTTCAGCCTCACGTCAGCAACAGCGAGCAGCTGGCCTCGTGAAGCAGCCCTTCTCCTTAGGGAAATGGGGGGAAGGACTTGCCTCCCCCAGGGGTCCCAACTGGAGAGGCTGTGTACTGGCTTGTTGGGGGACCGAGAACTAAGTCCTACGAGGAAAGATGGCAGGAACTGGGTATGCTCAGCTTTGAGAAGAGAGGGCTGGGCTGTGATAGCACGCCTCGTCCAAGACGGTAGGATGTGGAATAACAGGCTTAAGTTACAGGGAGGCAGATTTCGGTTGAACATCAGGAAAACCTTCCTAGTTGTCCCAGCAGTCAGACAATGGAGCCAGCTGGCCAGGGAGGGGTGGGCTGTCCGTCACTGGAGGTCTTCCAGCAGAGAGCGGAAAGTCCTCTGCCAGGGATGCTTGAAACTGGATTGCTGCACGGAGCAGGGGGTTGGACCCAAAGGCCCCTTCCAACTCTACAGGTGAAATCCAACCTATGTCTTACTTAGAGTAGATGCTTTGAAATGAATGGGACCTAAGTTAGTCATAACTAACTTACAGCCTATTCATTTCAGTGGGTCTGCTCTAAGTAGGATTCATGTTGCATTTTACCCTATGATTCCACGCTTCTCCTCTCCGCTTAGTCACCCTGGCTTAGCTGATCCTGGGTGGGCCTTCTTTGCAGCCGAGGAGTGCGGGGGAGCGCTGCTCCGGAGATGCCACCAGCCCCAAGGCCGCCTTGGTCCATTTCTTCTCCTCTGAGCAACTCTGCCCTCCCTCCCCGTGCAGGTTGGTCGAGCTGCATTCGCCCGACAGCAGGAACACCCTGATCCTCCGCTGCAAGGACGCGGCCACTGCGCACTCCTGGTTCGTGGCGATCCACACCAACGTCACGGCTCTCCTCCCGCAGGTCCTGGCCGAGCTCAATGCCATGCTGGCTGCCAGCAGCGCTCCGGGGAGCGGCAAGGAGGTCAAGCACATCGCATGGCTGGCGGAGCAGGTGAGCCGCGGAAGGGCGTGGCCGGTGCCTCGAGCCGCGTGGCTTGGATGCATGTGCGGGGAGGTTGAAACACTGCTGGCAGAGTGGCCCAGCCCGGCCTGCCAGAATGAGGGAGGGCTGCTTCTTTCCTGATGGACTGTACTTCTAAACTCCCCCATAACCCAAGTTCTCTGGGTGGTGTGCAGTGTGCTAGAAACATAAAATGCAAACAATAAAACAGTGAATAAAACAGCACATAATAAAACTAAGAGAAAACTAGCAGCCGAGTAAACGTGCAGTGATGTAAAAGCACTTGAAACAGGTCCTTAAAATGCCTGGGAGAACAAAAAGGTCTCCTTGACTTGGTGCCAAGAAGACCACAATGTAGGCGCCAGGCGAGCCTCCCCGCAGGGGGCATTCCACCCTCCGGGTGCTGCCACTGAAAAGACCCTCTCTCTCTCTTAGCCACCTGCCTTGCCTCATTTAGTGGAGGCACCTCGGGATGACAACCTTGGTGTCTGGGTGGGTTACCATGCATGTGTTGGTGGTCAGAGGAAATTCAAGCCCCTTGGGAAAGGTGGGAGCTGGTGAGATGGAAAGAGAATGTTTAATATCCGATGGCTTATTCATGCTCTCTGTGAAAGGGCTTTTCTTTCCCTGGCCAGTGGAAGAACCACATTGTTCTTCCTGCAGCAAAGTCAACAATTCCTGTGGACTGGGTGGGGGTGGGGGTGCCACTGATGGGAGAAGTCCAGCCCTCTATTCAGGCAGCTCGATGTATCTGTACCAGGCTGAAGCAACGGTCTGGGGACTAGTGTGCCCTGGCCAGTTTGTCACAGCGACTAGGGCCACCAACATTTGTGCTCCTTGCATGAGTGTGCTTTTCCTGTCCTGTTGTCACTAATAGATTCTTGAGCAGGGGGCAGGGCCTTCCTCGTCCGCCGCTTGCCTGGCATGTGGGACGGCGCTCTAGGGGTCCTTCTGAGACACCTGGGCATCCCCTGGGATGCAAAGGAGCCACGCCAACCCACGGTAGGATTTCTGTAGCGCCTCAAGAGGCACTTTCTCAGGCAAGTGAGCCAGCCTTGCTGGCTTCGTGGAGTGGGTCGGAGGTGTGGGAGTGGGCTGATCCGCTGCATGTGGCCTGAGGCGTGGCGGGGACAGGCAGGCAGTCAGGGTGAAAGCAGAACTGTGTCTGGAGATCTGGGGCTAAGCGCCCTCCTGTGGAGTGAGCTAACCAAGAAGACTACTCCATGGCAGCTTCTGCCACGTTGAACGCCCTAAGCTGCAGTCCTGTGGTCCTTGGGAAGGTGCCCCAGGGCCTGTAGGAGTGATGGAGTCTCCCCCTTCAAGAGCGTCTGCCCTTGGAGGAAGGGAGCTCACCTGGAGCTCACCCTTTGCACTCTGGAGACCTCTGCAGCTCGTTGAAACTCAGACGTCAGAGAAGGGGGGGAGGCATACTGGCAGGTGGCAGTGGGCGTGTGGGGAGAGGCTGTGGACTCGAAGGATCCACAGATCTGGCCCCCAGATGTGCCTGGAACTCTGCCAGTCCTGGATCTAGTGTAGATTAATTCACTCCCATTGGTTTTAGTTAGAGAAATAGTGTGCTACAGTGGTTAGAGTGTTGGACTGGGTCTGGAGAGACTCAGGTTCTAGTCCCTACTCAGCCATGAAGCTCATGGGGTGACTTTGGGCCTGTGATGGACTCTCACCCTAACCTACCTCACAGGGTTGTTGTGAGGATAAAATGGAGGGGAGGATCATGTACGCCACTTTGGGCACCTTGAAGGAAAGTTGGAATATGAATGTAACAAATAATAAATGGGAGGGGATGGGTAAAAGGAGGAGGGAAGCCCCAGCCAGGGAGGGTGGAACATGCCAGGACGCTGCTCCTCCCTCACTTCCCCACCGTTGGCATGAGCCTGGCAGGGCGTTGGCTCTCCTGGAGTCTCTGCCGTTGGAGTTCTCCGAGATCAGGGACAGGCTGGCCCAGTTTGCCTCTAAAGCACTGCAAGACTTTTGTTGTTTTGCTGCAAGGGACGAACACTGTTGGCCCCGTGGGTCTGGCCCATTAGTCCCCTCTCTGTCTTCCTCTTCGTTTTATCCTCTCCACACCTCAGCTTTTGTCTTTGTGTCAACCACCTTCGGTCCACTTTGCTCATCTAAAGCAGGCTGTTGCCTAGACCCATGGATGCTGCAAGTGCGCTCATCTGGGGCTGTGCCCCTTCCCTGCTGAAGGAAGAGCGTGTGTGCGTAGCTCAGGCATAGGTGCACCCCCTGCGGGCTGCGGCTCTTCCGTGGCAGGTCCATCCTTCCCATCCATTCTACGTTCCTTTTCCCTCCCCCTTACAAGGCATCAGAGGGGAGAACCCTGGCAGCTGCCGTTTCTCAAGTGCTGGATTGCTGCACGCATCAGTGTCATCCTTGGAGCCCGCTTGGCCTGGATGGAGACAGCAGGCATTCCAGGGCCTGTTCCGCCAGGCCTGGTTCTGGGCCAGGGACTGCAGGCAGCGCCCGGCCTTGCTCAGCAGTGAAGGAGGCCAACGGCCTGTTCACTGGGCGACGTGTGCCCCGTGCCACGGGTGACAGCTGGGGAGGAATGTGAGCCTGGAGTGGAGGGTGTGGGCTGGAGGCTGGGCTTTGTGGAAGAGGGTTAGCAGGGTGAATTCTTGGCTCTGGCCTCCCATGGCAGGGATACAGAACTAGTCTTCCCTAGGGAGCAGGACTAGCCCCACCCCCGGCCCTCTGCAGTCTGAGCGGTGTCAGTGGGCATGTCCCGGTTGGGAGGGGGAAGCAGGGATCAGGGGAATCCCCACTCGTAACCCCCATCTTGCAGGAACCTGAAGAGGCTCTGCAGGCTGGATTGGGGAGGCCGGGGTGCTGCATTAGACCTGTGGACCGTGGGCTCCGCTCCCCCGTCTTTCACTCTTGCCAGCAGCTGGTTTCACCAGTAGCTGCAGGTCAGCAGATCCATTAATCTCTCCCCCGTCACTCATTGTGCGTGAAACGGCTGAGGGGGTAGGGGAAGGAAAGCACACAAGCGATGGGGGGTGCCTCCCCTTGCGCTCCCCTTCCTGTGCCCTCCGTGTGCAAGCTGTGAGGTGTGTTGAAGATGGGAGCTGGGAACCTGAGCAAGAAGAGGGGGAGCCCCCTTGGCTGAAGCACCCTGTGTATATACCTGAAGTAGGTTCAGAAAGGTGGGGTGGGCGGGTGGGGAGGAGCAGATTGGGGAGCTTGATTTAGCCTGGGTTGGGAGCACAACTTGTCCACCCCTACAGCTGTTCCAGCTGCTCCTACTTCCGGCTGCTCCCCACCGCCATGCCAAGCCCAGCCTGTCATCTTTCTGCCTCGCGCTTGTGCCCCATGCTTCCTGGCAGCCACAGGAGGATGTCCCCCCCCCCACCCCCAGTTCTTGTTTGCTTGTGGAAGCACCTTGCCAACTGCCCCCTTTCTCTTGGCTTCCTGCAGGCCCGGCTGGACGGAGGACGACAGCAGTGGCGGCCGGTCCTCTTGGCCGTGACGGAGAAGGACCTGCTGCTGTATGACTGCATGCCATGGACGAGAGACACCTGGGCATCCCCGTGCCACAGCTACCCCCTTCTTGCCACCCGGTAGGCGGCTGCGGGGCTGGGGAATCCAAGGAAGGGCTTCAGACCTGCAAAGAGGGAGGCTGTGGAGGCAGCTCTCTTCTGCGGTCAGTCTGCAGACAGAGGTGCCCTTGAGATTCCAGCGGAGGGGGACTCGGAACAGCAGTGCCAACAAATCAGCGGAAGTCCTCGGCTGGCAAATGCTCACTTGACTGCCTGCTCCAACTTTGCTTTGTGGCCCATTGGCAGCCCGGAAGGGAGGGCGTGGAGCAAGCTGGGCGGGGCTGTTCTCTGGCATCTTGCAGGGGCTTCCCTGCTGATTTCCTGGAGACTTTCACCTGCTTTCGGTAGCCAGGAAGGGCTGTCCACGAGCTAGCCTGAAAAGTATCTCCCTGCCTTGGTTCATAAACAAGAAATAGGGCACAGTCTTTCTGGAGGCACATGGGGCAAGTCCCAGAAGGTCGGTCCTAGCCCCCCAGGCGCTCCCCTGGTGCCTCAGCAGCCCAGCTGGGAAGTTGTACTCCAACACATCTGGAGGCATCAGCTTGGGGAAGGCTGGCCTAGATGGTGTCGGTGTTACCCAGACTTTGGGTGTTTTTAGGTGGGCCAATTTCTGTACCCCTCGATAGATTGTATGTAACCGTAGCAAACTTGCAAATATTTGTCCAGCTTAACGTTCCCCCACGCCACTTTTTCTCATGTCTTCTGAGTTTCCATTAGACAATGCTGAAGTGTCATGTTTACCTTGGAAGCCATGAGGACTAGGAACTTGCTGGGGAAAAGTCCCATAAACTCTGAAGTTGTTGCAGTATGTGCTGGAGAGAGAGAGGCAACTAAGGACATGCTGAGGGCTTAGGAAGATTGAGCCAGCAAGACTACCCAGCTAGCCACAGGGCTTGGGCAAGAGAGCCGGTGGGTCAGGCAGGTTCTGAAGGCTTCCTAAAGTAACCAGATGCAGGGCTGGTTTGATCTCTAGCCTGCCTCTTCCAGAGGACTCGGAGCACTTCCTCACTAGAACCTTGGGCTGAAGCACTGGCGAAGACTGCCAAGCATGCCGCGACTTTGCTGGCCCAAGTTGCCCGACGTCACTGCCTCCCAGAACCTGGGGCTGTGTGTGCACAGTGCCCAGCAGGCTGAGGGGGCCGGTGTGCAGAGGTGGCTGACCGTGTGCCTGCCGTGCTTGGCCTTCCAGGTCAGGGGAGGGGGGCTGAGCCCAAACCCTGACAGCACTGCGGTCTTGCTTGGGGGTTGGGGGGCTGCCAGCTTGCTGGATCTCCCTGCCTGGACAGGTGCACGCCGCACCCCCTCCCTGGCCGCAGCATGGGGCCGGCAGGGTCTATGTCACTCCTTGGAAGCCGCCCTTCCCAGCCGCAGGGGGCGCGGCTCCTGAGAGGTTCCTGGAGGCCCTGCAGCAGCAGCGGGATTCGGTTAGGCCGCCTCCCAAACGTCCCTCCAGCCAGAATCCATTGGAAAAGAGAATCTCTCGCCTCAGCCAGGACTGCCAGAGTGCCTGTCCTGTGTCCCCACCCCTCCCTGCATCCAGCAACCGTGGGGTTCTGTGCTGCCCCAGGTTTACAGCCACCTGTCCTGGCTCTTGGGGGGGGCGGGGGTGGTTCTGGCTTAGGTTCCAAACAATTTCGGGTTGCTGCTTTGGGGAGAGGGGGAGGAAGGGGGAGCCTGTTCTGAAAAACAGGTGTGTCCATGGGACAAACCAAAGTGTGTCTGCAATGCCACATGAGAGAATTCGTGGAGAAAATGCCTGTTGACAGAGTTGGGACCTGGGAAACGGACCCCTCCCTTGCTCAGAGCAATTCCTCCTCCTCCCCCCGCCTGGCGGTCATGAGAGCTGACCCCTCCTGCTAACAGCGTCCCCCCGCCCTTGCAGGCTGGTGCACTCAGGTTCAGGCTGCAGGTCGCCGTGCATGGGATCGGACCTGACGTTCGCCACGCGGACGGGCTCTCGCCAGGGCATCGAGGTGCACATCTTCCGTGTGGAGACGCACCGGGACCTCTCCTCCTGGACCCGGATCCTGGTGCAAGGCTGCCACACTGCTGCGGAGCTCGCCAAGGAGGTATCCTTAGGTAGGCCGCCAGCTGCCAGGGCTGGTCTCCTGAGCTGCTCTGGGCGTGGGGGGCGTGGCCTGGAGCTGGGCTGCACTGTCGGACTCCGGCACCGGCAGCACCGGAGCGCGTGGGGCAGCCAGACCTCGCTGTGGTCGTTCAGCTCAGAAGGGGGAGCGCCAGAGGAGTGGCCACTCCTGGCCATACTTATCCCTCCTCTCTCGGGTGGAGCGGCCAGTGAAACACAGCCCAAGCCAGGCCAGAGCGCCCTGCTTCTGGTGCTGTCGCCGGGGGGAGTGATAGTGGAGTTGTCCCCTTGGAATGGCTGGTGATGGCCACGTGAGGATGGGGTGGGGGGGTGGCGGAGCCCCCGCTTGTCATGCGGAAGGTCCCCACCCGATCCCTGGCAGCCTCTCCAGGTAGGGCTGGAAGAGAATCCTGCCAAAGCCCTGGAGGGAGAGCCGTTGCCGCCAGTCAGTGCAGACGGCACTGCAGTAGATGGACCAAGGTCTGACTCAGTCTAAGGCAGCTTGCAGAGCCAGCCTTCGGCCCTGCTGGAAGATCCAGGCGCAGGTGTTTGGCTCTTGGTCTCTTCTTTCCAAAGGCAGGAAGGCTGCTCAGTGGAGCGCCCCCCCCCCCCGCCCCGTGTCTCAGGCCCCCTCTGGAGTCCCGCAAGAATTCTTTGCAGACGTCTTTCTGGCTGCTGCTGTCCTGGCTGTGTGTGGCCCTCGCCGCTTCCTGGGGGGCCAGTGAGATGCCTCTTAGCATTTTTTGTGTTCTTCATTCTGACCTTCATTTTTGCAAATAAAGCTTGTGATTCAGGCCCACCCAGCCTTCCCAGGAAAAAGGCCTTTGTGTTGGTTTTCCTAGAGTAGGTTAACATTGTGAATGGGCGCTGGTGAGCGTTGCAGCTGACCAGGAATTTTGAACCTGGTGTGTCCTGCATCCAGACCCAAACAAGCTGTCTTCTGCCGCCTTTTATCTGCAGACTAACGGCTTCTCGTCTTTTGCTGTTCTTGTGCATCATTGACTTGAGCACCCCAGGAATTTCCAGTCGCCTTAACGGCGGTATAGAGTAAAACCCAAGGCACTTTGTTTCTCTTTTCAGGGACACGCTGCCCCAAGGATGCAAAGCCCCCACTACAAGAATGGAGCTGTCCGGCCCTGACATTCTTTGGGCATTGGCGCACCCATCCCTTTCTTCAACAGCAGGGCCCAGCTTTCAACCTGCCAATCCTTTTCCTTCCTCCACACAGATAGTGTTTCATGTACCCCTGATGCCTGCTTCCAAAAGAAGAAAGATTCCAGTAGCCCCAGCCTAAAAAGGCTGCTCACAAGCGATCCAAAATTCCAGTAAAAAATAGCTGTTGCACAAAGGGATGGATGGAATCGCAAACCTTCACTGTCGCCGTTACTTAAAGCTTGAGCCTGCTAGCAAGATGCTAGTTCAGAGAGCGATTGTGGGCACTGAAGCTGCCTTATGCCTCCCCAACCTGGTGCCCTCCATATGTGTTGGACTACAACTCCCGTAATCCCCCAGCCAACACATTGGAGGGCACCAGGTTGGGGGAGGCTGGCTTTCCTAGCCCAGGGCTAGCTAGCAGAGCTCTCTGGGGCCTCGTGTCTTTCCCCTCATCTGCTTAGCAGATCCTTCTCACTGGAGAGGCCCCTTGGGAGCGGGCCCTTCTGCACACACCCCGTGCGTTCCACCACTAAGCTGCGGCCATGGAAGCCTGCTGCCCACGTAGGTCCCAGACCGCCTCCCTTGCCCGGACAAGGCTAGCAGCCGATGCTCTCTTCCCCACCTCTCTCCATGGGTCGGTAGTGCCAGTTGGTGTTAACTTACACAGCCATTCATGCAGGCTGTGTGGACTTGCAGAGCACTGGGGGTCTCCTGGATTTGGCCCAGCCAGCCCTTTGTCCCCGGCTGCAGTGGACCAGCGTAAGGGTCGGCATCCCTGCCCTGGCTGAGGAAGGACACAGCTGAGTCTTAGGGTGTGATAATGGAGTCTGAGAAGCCCTGGTGTGAAGCTGAGGGGTGTGGACGCAACGGACACACGCACAGCCAGATTTTATGTATTTGGAGTATTGTTATGCCGCTACTCAGCCAAAAAGGCTCCCAGAGCGGCCTTCATATAATCAGTTCAGGGCGCAATCCTATGCATGTTTAGACAGAGAAAAGGCTGGCTGGGAATGCTGGGAGTTGTAAGCCTTCTCTCTGTCTAAACACGCATAGGATTGTGCCCTCAACTAGGCTGTCCCGGCCCACAGGCTTATGATCAAAAAAGGCACAACACACAAGGGAAGAGGAAAGGGGAGGGAAGGGGGGGGGGAAGTAACTATTCAGCAGGGCTGGTGGGATGGCCTGCTCTCCCTGTCCACTTTATCGATATGTTTTGTCCTGTTTTGCATGTGTGTGGGGTGCTGCTGGAGTGATGTGGGCCGGCTTTCTTCCAGCACCTGCTTGTGTTCTTTCCGTCTAGGCTGCATCTTGAACAACCAGGAGGTCCGGCTTATGATCCACTACGAAAATGGCTTCACCATTTCCAGGGAAGAGGCAGGCTCTGCCAGTGTCCTTTTCCGTTACCCTTTTGAGAAGCTAAAAATGTCTGCAGACGACGGCATCCGGAACCTCTACTTGGATTTTGGCGGTCCGGAGGGGGAGCTGGTGAGTCGAAGGGCCTAGGGGCAAAGAATGGCAGCAGCAACGATGCCCTTGGGGGCTCCTCCTCCTCCTCTGCACACTGGGGATGGCTGGAGTGGCTTCAGTATGTGCTTTTAGGCCAGGGGTGGGCCAATGGTGGCCCTCCAGATTTTTGGGCTACAGCTCCCCATCAGCCCTAGCCAGCGTAGCCAATGCAGAGGGGTGGTGGGCCAAAACATCTGGAGGGCCTCAGGATGCCCACCCCTGGGTTAGTAGATGAGCTTTATTTACAGTTGTAGCCTGCTGTATCCCACTGGCTCAAGGCAAGTCACCACAGTTTCACTGAAAACAATCACTGGTGTTCCTCAATCTAGTACCTAAGATATAAGGAAGAGGTTGAGGAAGCAAAAGGAGTAATGTTCTCTGTAGTTGGCCCAGCAAGGGTGATGAGTGTACACACATCTAGATTTGCATCCCCAGCTAGCACCACTGAGAACATAAGAAGAGCCATGCTGGATCAGGCCACGGAGGGTCCCACACCCTCCTTCCCTTAGCAGCCAACCTGATGCCTCTGAGAAGCCTGCAGGTGGGACGACAGGGCATCGCCGTCCCCTCTTGCTGGTACTCAGTGGCATATTCTGCCTCCAAACACAGAGGTTCTGTTTCGCTCCCATGCCTTATACCCATTGATAGACAGATCCGGGGGGGGCGGGCAGGGTGTCTAACCCCCTTTGAAAGAAAACTAGTGCCCGTCGCCACTTTTTGCGGCCAGAGATTCCATGGGTTAATTCTGCATTGTGTGTGGAAGGACCCCCTTCTTTCCTCTCCGGAATCCATGGCCCGCCAGTGTGGCTGCGTGGCTGTGCCATCTAGCATCACAGGAGAGTGGGAAAAGCCTCTTGCCATCGGAGCTCTTTCCCCGCTCATTGCTGCTTCCTGGTCCCTCTTGCGTTTGCACTTGCCGGACGTGCAGGGTGTCAATCATCTTTTGGCTTCCAGTTTTGGGGGAGCTCTTCAGGCCACATCCCAGACATGGGTGGGGCCAAAGGGGCAGGGCCAAAAATGCCCGCCTGTTTCAGCTTCAAGCTCTGAACTGCCAGCTTGGAGAGGCATTTCAACCTTTTAGAATGGGGGAAACCTTCACAAAACTTAAGCAACTGGAGGAAAGGTGGTGGGGCTGGGGGAAGGGGGCTACCTGGGGAATCCCAAGAGGGCCAGGTTGGGCTCCCGGGCAGGCTGGATTTGGTCTGTGGGCCGGAGGCTCAGCTCACCCTGAACGCTGTGCAGTATCACAAATGTAAGTACTGTAATTGAAACGATAAAAACTGGCAGCTGGAGAAGTGTTTGCCTCGGCACATGAGCCAAGTGATGACCCGGGGTCCGTGTCGCTACTTCTTCCCCCCAGACGCTGGAGCTGCGCTCCTGCCCCAAGCCCATCGTATTCGTGTTGCATACGTTCTTGTCAGCTAAAGTGACCCGCCTGGGGCTGCTCGTGTAGGGGCCGCGGGCCGCCAGGAGGCCGCCAGACGTTGGCTGCAGCAGAGAAGGTGCACGGCATCCCACCGCCACCTGTGAGCGTCCTCCTGCTCCAGCACCAGTGCCTTGACGGGACGCGCGAGCAGCGGCCGCCTTGTGGACCCTTGGCCAGGGGAAGAGCTTTGCTGACACTGCTGCTGCGCTTGCTGGATCCGCCTTCCCAGGGGAGCAACGGCCGGAGGAGGAGGAGGGGGCCCACGCAGTCGTGAAGGCTGCGAAGCCTGTCCTGGAGCTCCACGTGGCTCCGAAAAGCCCACCGGCGTCCTGGCAGCTGGCACTCGAGCATCTTGCCGCGGGGGGCGGGGGCGGCCCCTGACTTGGGTATTACAAAGCCACTTCTTTTTCCTGTATCGCACTTACCGCATGTGCCTTTTGGAGGCGGAAGGAAGAGGCTGGCGGGGGCTGGGGGCAGCCTGCTGCCCGGCCTCCCCCAGGGACCACACTCCGCGCTGCTGCCGGAAGCACTGTGGGGCTGCTTCCTCGTGTGGGGAGGGCATCTTTTGCAGGGGGGTCCGGCAGAGGGCCAGGACCCACGGCGCGCCCTGCTCCCGCACCTTTTGTCCTGGAAGACGTGGGGTGCAGTGCGTAGGGCTTGGCTCAGACTGGAGGATGCGGGACATGGAGCGCAGGCCGGCCTGTCTGCTTGGCGCCCCCAGATGTGTTGGGCTGCAGCTCCCGGCATGCCCCAGCCAGCATGACTGCCTGGGGCACGCTGGGAGTTGTAGCCCAGCACACCTGGAGGGCGCCAAGTTGGAGAAGGCTGGCATAAGTGCTCAAGGGGGCCAGCAGGCAGGATTGGGCCCTCTCTCTTTTCTTTTCTGAGTCTGAAGGCCAGCCAGAGAGGCAGGCTCGGCTCAGCTCTGAGTTTGTGGCCTTTTTCTGTGGTGATTGGGAGACCCGGGTTCCCTCCTGGGGGAGGCGAGCAGCCTAAGACCCGCCTTTCCCACAGTGCGTGCAGGCTGCACGTGAGGCTTCGGTGCTGTGGGATCCGATGCTCTCTCTCAACCCCCCCCCCCGGCTCTGTGGTGAGGAGGAAGAGGAGGGTTGGGGGCGGGCTGGGGGGAGTCACCTCCGAGGGACAAGGAGCGGCCCAGACGCTGAGCAAGTCCTGCGGCGGGGGACATAGCCCCCCTCCCCCCTTCAGGATCCTCCTGCCTCCCTCGAAGCCCCTTTTCGGTCAGGGGGCTGGAACGTCTCAGGCCCACCGCCAGTAGCTCAAGCCTGCCGAGTCTCTGCCCCGGCAGCCCCGTGCCCTCCTCCGTCAGCCGTGTTTCCTGGGGAAGGGAGGTGGCCGCGGCAGCCTCTGTGAAGGCCTGTGCTCGGGTCCCCCGAGCCTCTGGGTGGCATTTCCAGGGCTACCCTGCAGGAGCCGCTTCCGGGAAAGGCCCCATGTCTGTGATCCGGACCTCAAGTGGGCGTGCAGACCGAGACCTCATGCTGTGAGGGGGCTGGCGATCCCCCCCCAGTGTCCTCCACACCTCAGCAGACTGCCAGCACCAGCCTTCCCCAACGGGGTAGCACCGTCGTTGGCTGTGCTGGGTGGGGGACGATGGGACTTGTGTTCCGGGAAAGCTGATCTGGACCACCCAGGGGAAGCTTCCTTTCTGGTTTGCAAAGCTCCACTAGGCAGTGTTCACACACTTACAAGCTGATCTTCATTTCCAGGAGGACTAGAAAGTTCTTTTTTAAATCTGTGGCATCACAGAACTCACAGCCCCACCTTTTAAGCCAGCAAGCCTATTGGGAACCCCAGGGTCACGAGCCTATCTGCTGCAGGGCTCCCTTCCCCACGCTGGTGCCCTCCAGATGGATTGGGCCACATAGTTGGCTGTGGGGTTATGGGACTAGTGGTGCAGCACACCTGGAAGGGGGCACCAGGTTGGGGAGGCCGCTGCAGCAGGGTGTGTGTGTGGTGCTGGGATAAGACTATAGGTGAGGAGGTTTAAAGGCAGCAGGAAGAATCTTTCACGTGTGGGACTGAACTCAGACACTGCTGTGACTTTGGTGGTGCAGCGGCCTTTGCGGAAGCCCTGCTGGGCACAGGTGGGGGGTGGCCTCCTTCCTGGTCCATATCGCAGACCCCCGAGGGCCCCTTGGTTTGAGACTTCAGACAATGAGCGCGGGCTTCCTCTGTTCCCAGAAGAGTTTGCTCAGCCATGGGGCAGGGGACACCCCAAAGATGCACATCACGCTGGGCGGGCCAGGTGGCCACGGGCCAGGGCTTGCAGGGAGGGGGCTGGCCGTATGTCAGCTGCTGTTGCCTTTGTGAGGTGGCAGGTGAGCCTCCTCCAGGCAGTGGGATGAGTGCCTGGGGAGGGCAGCGGGTGTTCATGGAGGCGGCTCTTGTGTAAAGCAGCTTTCCCCCACCTGCTTCCTTCTAGATGTTTTGGCCCATGAGTCCCATCACCCTTGGCCAGTGGCCATGCCAGCTGGGGCTGATGGGAGTCATAGGCCACGAGATCCAGCGGGACACAGGTTAGGGAAGGCAGGCATAACAAGGGCCTAGTCACAGCAGGCTGGATTCTGCACCCGAAACTCCTGAGATCTGCAGTCAAGCTGAATGTGCAGGGCTTTGTACATTGCCTTGCAGACTTGTGTTTTTTGGGTAGACTTCTGGAAGATGTGCTGCAGAGCGAAGGTCAAAGAAAGAGGAGAAAGGAAAGTGTTTGGTAGCATTTGCGGAGGGGTGGGCAGGCCTGGAGCCTTCGGAGGAGGGGCAGACAAGCACTGGAATCCCTGTCCAAGGTCCTCAGCATTCATGCCTTTATTCTAGAACACCTCCGTTTTATAATTAGGCAAACTGCTGCTGTTGTGTCCCCAGGTAGTCCCACAGGGCAAGAGAAATAGTGCATTTTATTTAGTGCTGCCTTCTCCAACCTGGCACCCTCCCTCCAGAGGTGTTGCACTGCAATTCCCAGCATCCCTCAGCCATCATGGCTGGAGTTGTAGTCCACCCTGTCTGGAGGGCACCAGGTTGGAGAAGGCCGATAGTGTGCATGGTCAGCAGAGGACGTGGCCAGCTTCTGCATTAACCAAGGGTTGAAGCTGAAAAGCTGGGAGAGTTCAAGTCTGCTGGATCTTCCATCGGCCTCTTTGTGCCTGCCAGAAGCTGAGTGCAGCGGGGATTGGATCCCGTGCGGCCTCGTCTCTAGCTTAGAGCCTGCGGCGGCAGCAGAAACAGCAGAGCAACCAGAACCCGACTGCCTGTGCAGATGAAGGATCCAAAGTGTGCATCCTGATGTGAGTGAGGCCCTGCTGCTGGGCCGGGGAGTCGCAGCTGTAGCTTGCTTGGAGGAAGGGCTCTTCAGCACAGAGCTGTGCTGCAGGGGAACCGCTGCCTCAGGAGGAGGTGGGATCTCCTTTGCTGGAGGAATTGAAGCAGAGGCTGGAGGGCTGTCTAGCAGGGATGCTGTGGCTGCACCCTGTCCTGCAGCGCCTGCATGGAGCAAGGGGCTGGCCTGGGTGACCTCTGAGGCCCCTGCTAGCTCGGTTTCCACAACTCATGTTGTGGGCCTTCCTGCTGTGCCAGCCAAAGGGCAGTGCAGCAATGGGTGGGTGGCATTTTTGTCCACCCTGGGAAATTTGCACCAAGGCATTCCTTACCTGATGTTTGTAATTCAGCCAAACCAGCGTATTAGGACTTATCCCTCACGAAAACGTTTGGGTTCAGTCCTTGTTCAGAGGGGTTGTTTTCTGACACTGTGCATTAAAAACTGAACTTTTAAATAAATGAACTTTTATTTGTTCTGGACACAACTCCTGCTCCTGACAAAGACCGCCTTCAGTTCTGTTCCTGGTTTTATCATCATGGGGCAATTTGCCGCATTTGCGTTTATATGTGAACCCAGCCAAGGCTGCACTTAGGGGCAGTGGTGCTGTGAGCCGCAACAGTTTTTTGGTCTTGCTTGAACTGTCCCCAGTTTCCCATTCGGTGGTGGTTGCCAACAGCTGCCCATGTGCGTTTGTGCTGAGGGTCCCGCAGGGACAAGGATGCGACTCCCCGGAGATCACCGCTGCTGCTGCTGTGTCTTTGGGGAGTTCCTAAGGGAGCGTTGTAAATACATGCCCGTGGGGAGGGCATTAATGGAGCTGTTTAAAACGTGCTCTGATATCAGAGTGCTGGGTGACCGCCCAAAAAACAAGTTGAGCTTTTAACAATAAAAAGTTTTAAAACCAGCAGGAAGCTAGAACTTGTAGCTTGGTAGTCAAGGCCTCACTCTGAACACCTTTTAAATAGCACTTTTTCTTCCAAGTTGTGTCGCACTCGCTTTTTGCACCTGGGAGGAGTCCCTTATGGGGTGGGGGGGACAGTGATCCATGCTGCCCTGTTCAGTGGTGCTGAATGATGCTGGAGAGTGAGCAATACAGAGAACAGTTGCCTGGCCTCGTGGCCTGGCCCACCTCTGCTCCTGCTGACGGCCAGCATTGGAGCATGGAACAACGTGTTCAATTTTGTGGGAGTTAGCTGCTTTCATCCCAGTGGCAGGATTGGGAGGGGAGGATCCTTGGGGCACACTTTTACACTTAAAAAAGTTTTCAGTGGTGATTCTAATCCCCCAACCCACCACAGCCCCACCTGGTTGTCTGATTTTCTTTGGTCTGTGGCTGGGATCAGCCAGCTTCAGGGTTCCCCATCTGCTACTAGGCATCAGTCAGGAGTTTACAGTTTGGGCAAAATGCAACTTTATAGGCCCAAAGTGCCAAAGATGAGACTTCCTTGTATGATCTCTTGAAAAAATTTGCACAGATACCACTACAAATAAATGACTGTGTCTCTGCTGTGCAAGCTTGTATGGGTGTGCGCCCGCACGCACGCTGTTTGATATATTCTAACCTTGAGTATTAAGGCACAGCCAGTAATACTGCCACAATCAATCCAAAATGTACAACCAACTTTATTTTTGTATTCTTTGTAAATGATATTTATACAAGGACTTCTTTTTTCCTGAGATTTTTAATCTCAAATACCTGGAGTCGCCAGGTTACTGAATTCACATGAACCAAGCGGTGATACTTGGGCAGCATTTGGTCTTTGCAAGCAAAGGAGTTCCCGGCGTGCGCTAGAGAATACATGGACACCCTCCAGCTCTTGAGTTACATGTTAACTGTATAGTATTGTACATTACAATGGAAAGGTGACTAAGGGCAAGTGTAACCTTTATGTTGTGTATAATAAAGGTGTTGATGATTTTAGGCTGAATTCATTGCCTCTTGTCTGTGGGGGGAAACGATGACTTTTCAAAATGGAGGGTGAGGAAGCAACACGGTGCTTCTTGCTGTGGAATGTGCACTGCTTGTCACTCTCCCCAAATCTGTGCTAGTGCACGAGATCCTGGAGTGATGAAGGGAAAAGAGGCCAATGGGCAAAGTGGCTGGCTTGAGGGGGGGGGGGCATCCTCCAAGCAGCTGGGATCCAGTCTGTTTTACGTCATCCTCCAGCCTGATGAGCTACAGGTACGCTGGACTGCAACGCTGCTGGAATTGCAGCCCAGTGGATCTGAAGGGCACCAGGCTGGGACAGCTGTTTTGCGCCACCCCTTTGGGGCTAGAGGATCCACCTCCTTTAATGCAAGCAGAGCGTGCATCTAAAAGAATTGGCTTCCCACAGCACGGGAGGTATTGCTCTGATGATCGTGAAAAGATATTTTTGACATCAGATGCTTCAGCTGGGGTCTTCCACCTTTTTAATAAGATGCTGTTTGAGCTGTCTTGGACAACTTGGTTTCAAACACAGGGCAAATCTCTGCCCCTTCAGTAGCAAGTCCCTCTAGGTCCAAGGCGCCTCCTCCCAAGCAGTTGTGCGCAGGATCATGAAAAGGCCATTAAAAAAAAAAAAAACTTAAATGAAACCCATGTGGTAGCCGAATTGGGCTAACTTGTCTTTGGGGCCACTCAGACTTGATGCAGCCAAGAGCACAAGACCACTATTTCCCCTCTGCACAGACACTGGAGCTAACAAAGATCTGGAAGTCTGTTAATTCTTCCCCTTGTATGAAATAAACATTTTGTGGCACCCTGAAGGCTACCACATAACCACATGGCATAATCTTTCACGGACACTGCCTACTTCATCAGATGCATAAAGTGTAATCCTGTATTACAAGTATAGAAACACACAAGGTTGTGTGTGTGTGTTGTAACCAGTGAGATCAGACGGAACTGAAATACAGAAAGCGCTAATTATTTAGAATAGCCCTTCACAAAACAACAGTTTGATGGTAACACAAACATCCTTGCATTGGTGAGCTGATTAACATAGTGTGATGTAAAGAAAACCTTTATTCCTGTACACACACCCACCAGAGGGAGGTACCTGCAGATAAAGGAAGCTCAAGATTTGCAGATGCACAAAAATATACTTTGGGGGGGGGGAACCTAAGGAGGGGCACTCAAAAACAGCCCCACAAGAACTCTGGCACAGAGACTGAGAGGGGAAAAACCTGACAGCTTGGTGGGAGGGGAGGAAGAGACACGGAGGTAAAAAGGCTACAAAGAGAACCTGTCTGCATAAAGCACTTGTGGTTCACCCTGAAGCTATTTTAACAATTCCCCAGGGATGGAAGTGACAGCTACCCATAGAAATCAGTTGAATCCAAGATGTTTATATAGCTGGGATCGGGCACCACTTTGTTAACCCTGTTCCAAAACTCAAAATGGTAGCAGCAAACACATTTCCTCCTCTTCCTAACTTAGTTCTTATTCAGTTTGGAACATTTTTTTTAAACCTACAAATGCAAATCCCAAAGGAAAGGCAACTAACCCTCGATACTGCAGGCTGGAAGGGATGTGGCTGAGAGAAAGCGGCTTATGATAGCCCTGAGGTATAATTCATACTGGTTACTGCAAGTCAGTGTCTTCAGTGGTTTACAACACCCCTGTAGTGTTGTCCAGTGGTATTAAGGAGCTATCTTAAGGAGTGCCTCCAGCAGCACCAGACAGGCCGCTTAACAAGATCAGCCTCGGATGGCCTTCTCTCTGTCCCATCAGCCAGGACAGCTAGACTGGTGGGGATGAGGGACAGGGCCTTTTCTGTGGTGGCCCCCACTCTGTGGAACTCCCTCCCTAGGGAACTCCGTCATGCCCCCTCTTTAATGAGCTTCCGTCGTACATTAAAAACGTAGTTGTTCAGGCAGGCATTTGGGGTGGGTTAGGGTATTTTAGAAAATGTTTTTATTGTAGAATTTTATTGTTTTAAACTGTTTTATTGTATGTTGTACATCGCCCAGAGTGGCTGGGTGACCAGCCAGATGGGCGATTAATAAATTTAATAATAAATAAATAAAATAAATTAGACTCTTATTGCAGGTTTGGGGCAGGGGAGTTAGACTTGTGTTACGAGTCTCCAACAACCCTTCAGTGCTCTCTGTTGCTTTTACTTCCCCACTGCAAACTGGGATCAGAGTAGTATGCAAGAACCATACAGGCTAGTTCACTGTCATACTGAAGAAAGGTAACGAGCAGGGTACCGCAGGGCTCAGTCCTGGGCCCAGTGCTCTTCAACATTTTTATCAATGACTTGGAGGAGGAGGTGCAGGGAATGTTGATCAGATTTGCAGATGACACAAAATTGGGCGGGATAGCTAATACTTTGGAAGACAGAAACATAATTCAAAGTGATCTGGATAGACTGGAGCGCCGGGCAGAAAACAACAGAATGAAATTTAATAGGGATCAATGCCAAGGTCTGCATTTAGGAAAAAGAAACCAAACGCACAGTTACAAGATGGGGGATACATGGCTCAACAAGACTACAAGCGAGAAGGATCTTGGAATTGTTGTAGATCACAAGCTGAATATGAGCAAACAAGGTGATGTGGCTGCAAAAAAGGCCAATGCTCTTTTGGGCTGCATTAGTAGAAGCATAGCTTCCAAATCCCGGGAAGTACTAGTTCCCCTCTACTCAGCACTGGTTAGGCCTCACCTGGAGTACTGTGTCCAGTTCTGGGCACCATATTTTAAGAAGGATGCAGACAAACTGGAGAGGGTTCAGAGGAGGGCAACAAAGATGTTCAGGGGACTGGAAACAAAGCTCTACGAAGAGAGACTGAAAGAACTGGGCATGTTTAGCCTTGAGAAGAGAAGACTGAGGGGAGATATGATAGCACTCTTCAAGTACTTGAAAGGTTGTCACAGAGAGGAAGGCCAGGATCTCTTCTCCATCATCCCAGAGTGCAGGGCATAGAATAATGAGTTCAAGGTACAGGAAGCCAGATTCTGGCTGAACATCAGGAAAAACGTCCTGACAGAGCAATACGACAATGGAACCAATTACCTGGGGAGGAGGTTGGGCTCTCCCACATTGGAGGCGTTCAAACCGAGGCTGGACAGCCATCTGTCAGGGATGCTCTGACTTGGATTCCCGCATTGAGCAGGGGGTTGGACTCGATGGCCTGGTAGGCCCCTTCAAACCCTACTATTCTATGATTCTATACCTCTGTTACAGGTTGGAGGGCTGTGCTGAGAGACAGAGTAGCTTAGAGCAGCCCTGCAATGTAGTCCTTTCTTAATATTGTAGGACAGAGGTGGGGCCGAATTTGCTATTCTGCTTTGCAAGGGCCTGCACTGCCTGACTTTGGAATAAACGGCAACTTGTCAAAAGAGGGAATTGAAACTGCTAAACTTCTAAGAGAATATCTGTCCCACCTAGGCTGTGGACTGTGGGAACTGAACCACCTCCACTTCTGTGTCCACAACCTTAAAGATGATTACTTTACTTCCAAGCATGCAGGAAAGAGTGGAGAAAACCTCTTCCTCCAAAAATGTTTTTGCTCTTTTAGCCACCACTGTGAAGGGGGCATTGAAGCCTAATTAAGGCCTGCTAAATAATCTTTTGAATGTGCAGTTCATAGCTTCATTCTGTTAGAATCAGGGTGTTTAAAATGATGCATTTGCCCACCTTTTAAAATACCCAAGCTACCAGACTATTTTAGCTTTAGGGTGCAATCTTATGCATGTTCAGAGAGAAAAATGTCCTACAACTCCCATCATTCATTCCCCAGCCAGCTAGGGAACGATGGGAGTTCGAAGACTTTTTAAAATCTCTAAATGTGTATAGGATTGCACCCGAAGTAGGCTGACCATACGTACCGTTTCAAATGGGACAATACTGTTTTTTTTTCATATTTCCCGACCGTCTCCTCGTTTTAATATAAATGTCAATTTTGTCCCGTTTTTAATTTTTTGTAAAACACCGAACGCGTTTATCATAAGGCTCTACTCTAATCAATGCGTGCAGTAAAACTACTAGTGTGAGGAAAGAGGAAGTTCTGTTTCCTTCATCTAGCCAGGGCCAGGCGTCTTGAGCTGGCGACGATCCGGCTTGTCTGCAGTGGCGGGAATTCGAGAGGCGTCGCTAAGCCCCATTCAGCGTGTGGGAGCCAGGAGGGTGACTCTTGCTGTTATTTCTACCATCATTCCGCCCATAGAGATTCTTTCTGCTCTGCATTCAGTTTGATTCAGACTTTTCAGAGTCATATTTCAGTTCAACAGGCTGTTGATAAGGTGTTGAAGGACCGAAATTTGCTGCGTAAGATTACTTCATTAGAGAAATTTTCATGGCACGCTTGTGGTGAAATACAGTCCTCTCTATGTCTACCTAAATTTTTGTATGAGTTCTGTCTCTGAAGAATAATTGTTAGCTCAATATGTTCATGTAATAAAACTTTTGTTATCATCTTACTTTTTCATGAATACAGAATATTACATAAGCCCGTCCCGTTTTTGTCATCCCAATATCCCGTTTTTGTCTCAAGGAAGTATGGTCAGCCTAACCCTAAAGGAGCAATCCTATCTGGGTCGACAGTCGCCTCCGAGCCTGGGGTGACCACCTATCCAGTGCAGGGCGGGAGGAGTGGTGAGGGGCAGATTTCCTCACTCCCCCTGCCCAGCTTTCGCAGCTAGACAGCCGATTTTGGCTGTCTAGGTGTGGGACTTTGGAGTGCAGGAAGCGGCAGCCGGACAACACATAGGATGTGTCATACCGGCATTCCTGACTTCCCTGCCCCGGCACGCCCCCAGGAACGCCCCGTTTTTGCCACTCCGTACTCCTCTTCCAAGCGTGGGGCCATTCTGCGCAGGAGGGCGTGGAGGCTGGTTCTCAGGGAACTGGCCTATCCTATGGCCGTCTTAGCTGCTGACTAGCGGCCATAGGATTGCGTCCTAAAGCTCTCACTGCCAGTAATTAAGCCCTAGGAGAGGCGTGTCAACCTTTTGGAATGAGGGGAAATTGCCCATCAGCATCATCATGGTTTATTTGCATCCCACTTTTCTCTCTCTAAACGGAAGCCCAAAGTGGCTAACAACATCATACACAATACAACAATATCAAACACAATATGAAAAGACAACAGTATGAAAAACTAACAATAAAATTACTACAATAAACCTATAAACAATTTATGGAGCAATCCTATCGGGACAGGCAGCTGCATCTGAACTTGGAGGCAACAGCTTATCCGACGCAGGGTGGGCAGAGCACAGAGGGGATCTTCTCCATGCTCCAGCCGCCCTGCATTTGTGGCTAGATGGCCGATTTCAGGGACTTTGGAGAGGGGGCAGGGGGAGGCTGGACAATGCAGAGCAAGCGTCGTACCGGCACTTCCATGCTCCCTGACCCCAGGAACACCCCCTTTTGCTCCACCCCGCACTGCTCTTCCAAGCCTAGAGCCCAGGGATGATTTGCGTTGCCTACGAGGCGGCAGGGGCGGGGCGGGGGCTTTCCAGGAACCGACCTAGGAGCGCGGACACCAAGGTCAGTTCCTGGAAACCGAACAATCCTATGGCCATCTAGCCACTGTCTAGCGGCCATAGGATTGCGCCCTAAGTCAATTCAGGACATCAGGTCAGTTAATAAATATAGAATGCATAAATACATTCAACAAGGGGATAATACAACACAACCCACATGTTATAGATATGAAAAGCTGAGAGCAGGATACAAGGAGCAATACCCAATGTATTATGGTCAGCTGATACACAGAATAAAGGGTGACCCAGTGGTTGGTATGGTTGGCCTTTGGCTGGCAAGACAAAGTCCACCAGCTGACCCTGGGCCACTCACTGCCCGAGCTGAGCCTACCTCAGAGGGCTGGCATGAGGATCAAGTGGGGTAAGGTACACACCCATCCATTGCACCCTGAGCTCTGTGGAGCAAGGCGGCGGGATACAAATGCACAGCTTGCCATGTCTCATGCCGGGCACACTCTGCTGAACAGCTCAGAACAGATTGTGTGACCGTCGTGCTGCTTCTTGACAGACACATCTGTAAGGGAAAGAACAGATGCCGTCACGTCCTTTAAAATGGCGCAGGGAAGTCCCTGCCAGAAAAGCGATGTACTCCTTTATCTATAAAAGTGATACATTTGTATTCACAAGCTAAAGGAACGACTGCATCAATAAGGCAAGACATTTCTACCACCCGAGGACCCAGCCAGAACTCATGTTGTTTCAAGCATGGTTTATGTTGAGCTTAAAGGAGCCGCACAAACTGCAGCTTAGGCTGCAATCCTATACCCACTTACCTGGGACTAAGCCCCATTACACGCAATGGTACTTGCTTCTGAGAAGACCTATGTAGGACTGCACTGTTAAAGAGCTTAATTATGACCAGGGAGACCCAGGTTCAAATCCCCACTCAGACGCTTGGGCCAGCCACTCACACCCTCCCTCTCCGGCTTACCTACCTCGCAGGGTTGTTGCAAGGATAAAACAGGGTGTTCTTGGCCTGCAGCTCCCAGCATCCCTCACCGCGGGTTCCGCTGGCGGGGGCTGATGGGCGCCGTGGGCCAAAACGTCTGGAGGGCCACCCGTCGCCCACTCCTCCCTTTCCGCGTGTCCCGGGGGCGGGAGAGGGAGCCTTGGCTGGGAGGGCGCCACTCCAGGGCAGCCGGCCGGGGCCCCTGCCCCGAGGAGGCCGGGCAGCCCGGCGGGCCCCATGGGGCGGGGGCGGCCCGGCCTCTCTCCCCCCCGAGCGGCGGCGGCGGCCGGTCCTCCGCCGCCGCTGTTCCCGGCGCAGCCTGCAGGCGGCAGCGCAGCGCGCGCCCGGCTGTCGTCCGCGGGCTGCCGGTGGCCGCCCCGCCGCCCCGCCCCGCCCCGCCCCGCCCGCGCCCAGCTCGGCCCTCCGCCGCCCGGCCCGCGCCCGCCTCGCAGCCCGGCCGCCGGGAGGAGGGGATGCGATGACCACGTCCGCCCTGCAGGTACCGTCCCTCCGCGCCGGGGCCGGGGCGCCAGGCCCGGCGGGGCGGGCCCGGGGCCCCTCGGCACCCGGGCCCGACCCTGGCCCGCGCCCGCTCTCGAGCGCGCTCCGCCGCGCAAGCCCCGCCCGCGCTCGCCTCCGGCCCTCGGCGGGCGCGCCTGGCAGCCCGGCCGGGCTTTCCCGCGCCTGTCGCCGGCGAGGCGGGGCGAGGCGAGGCGGCGCTGCGGCGCGGAGGCCAGGGCCGGTCCCCCGGCCCCGCCGCCGCCCTCGGTGCCGGCCTCTCTGACCCGCTGGGCCCCGGCCGCCGGGGAAAGAGCCACGGCCCGGCTCTCGCCCGGCCCGGCGTCGCTCTGCGCCTGCTTGGCCCGGGGCGCGCCAGGCACGGCCCGCCCGGTGCTCGGCCTGCAAGCCTGCGCGCTGGCTGGCGCGAGGCGCGAGGGGAGCTCCGGCCACCGCCTCTGGAAGGCCGCAAGTTGCCGCCCCGGCGTCCCTCTGGTGAGGGCGGGCTCGGGCCCAGGGGACCCCGCCCGCTCCTGTTCTCGCGCTGCCGCGGAGCTAGCTTGGGACCTTGCTCGCGTTTATATACTGCCTTATCTGCTATAAAGCCAGCCAGGCGCTCTACAACAGTTTGAAACAGTGAGACCTCAACAGTAAAAACAAGAGCACTGGAAAGAGCGAAACCTTCAGACAGCTACTTAATTTAAAGGGCGACACTACAAAGTTGCGTCTTCACACCCTTTCTTGGGCCTGTGAGTCATGTGTGCTCAGCCTAGCATACCTCATAGGGTTGTTGTGAGGATAGGATGTCTGCCCTGAGCTCCTTAAAGGGAAGGGTCGGCTCAAAATGTAATAATTAATTAATTAATAGACAGACAGACAGACAGACAGATCAGGCAAAGAGTGGTTAAGTCCAGAAAGAAGGGGAATAGAGCACCAAGGAATAGCTTAATCAGGATCAAGCGATCTGGAGTTGGTGTTTTGGGAAAGTGGGAGGAAAGGCGCCACTTTTTAGCCCCTTACGTGCACAAGATCCCACTTCAGGTTAATGAACTCCCACTCTCTGGAATATCTTAAATTTGGCAATTGTGTACCTGTGTGTGAGTGTTTTGTTGCACACCCTGAGCCAGTGGGATTGTGTGAGCAAAAGGAAATGTAAACACCCCCCCCCAAATACTCCAGATCACTAGATGTGGAATCAGTTGCTCCTCTACCCCCTTTTGAGCCCCACCCCACCCTGTTCTTTTTGTACTCCCATTCGGGGAGGTGGCTCTCTGTTCTCCCTATACTGGTTTAATATTTGTTTATTATTTATTTTAGAACATTTATATACCACTTCCCATCTTAAAAATTGATGGTTGGGAAAAGCCTGGGTAAACAAGTACATTTTAAATAATTGCTGCAAGCACATGATCGCCAGTGCCTGACATGTTGTAGAGGGGAGGTCATTTCAATGAATGGATTCATGAGTGGATTCACATTCGGTTGAATGGTTGTGTGGGAGTGGGTGGGCATTATTTCAGATTAACACATGGGTGTGACACTGTGTACAGGGGTTAACACAGATTGGGATTCCCCACAACATGCAAATGGACATATTGGAAGAATTAGGAAGAAGAGGGAAATGCCCTTTTATTGCTTTTTATATGACTGTACCCGAAAGGGTGGTGTCCGTGGGTAAAGTCCACATGAAGATGTGCTGGTGCCTCATCCCAGGGCAAGGCAGCATGAAACCAAAGGTGCTTTGGGACTGGAGCTTGGTGGAGGAATAGTACTGTGAAAGATGTCTGCCATATTCTGTAGGAAAATGGTTTTTAGTTCTGAGGGGGTTTTGTCATGGCAACAGCCCTGTGAGTAGTTCCCTATCTGCTATTTTACAGATGTATGAACGGAGGATGAGAACGGGCTCACCTGGGTAGGGATCTGAACCTGGGCTGCCTCAGGCATTAAGGAGATGTAGAGTGATACTTTGGGGGCTGTCCATTGGTGACTTCTGTGAAAATTGGACTTTGCTGGGCTGGAAAATCCCAGACTTCTTGGCTTTTGGAATATATTTGGCCCTGAGCGTTGCTGGGCTCTAGGTTGCCTGCAGGTGCTTCTGGGTGTGGCCCTATTTTCCATTGGTGGGCCTCTGGCTGTCCTGTTCTACAGGGAAGGGGCTGGTGCAAAGATCTTTCCTGGCTTCTTCCTAAAGGACCCAGGGGGAGCAAACAGGATTTTGAGGGCACTCTAGCAAGACTGGGAGAGGCGCTCGACTGTGTGACTCGTCGCCTGCCTGTGACGCTGGGCTGGGCTGGGCTCAGCACCCTCTTTGGTTACCTGGAGAAGGCTGCACTTTTGTTCATCCTATGGCAGTGATAAGGCTCTGCAGATGATGGTGTACTACAGCTCCCATCATCCCTGGCCATTGGCCATGCTGACTGGGACTGATGGGAATTGAACTCCAACAGCATCTGGAGGGCAAGAGGTCACCCTCTCCTGCTTGGTAGCCTCCCCATAGACCTGCAGAGACCTTTGGGAGCGGGGGCAGCCGGCTCCGAAGCCGCACGCAAGCCTCTCTTGCACTGCTTCAGGGCCTGGGTGCGCACAGCTCCAAGCAGCCCACAGGGCGTCTCCTGTGGGTGAGAGCCTCGTGCCCCACGCCCAGCCTGTCCAGTGCCCCTTGCAAAGTGGCAGTGCACCCCTGAAGCCCCGGCACCGTGCTCTCCCTTTGCTCTGCGACAGGTGTGAGTCTTTCAGCTGCTTAGGTGTTGCCATTCCGTGCACAAACTCGCTTGGGGAGCAGCGGGACTGATCCAAAAGCAGCGGCATGCTGGGCCAGTATGCCCCACCTGACCTGCTCAGCTTTGGGTCTCCCCAAAGCATCTAGCAGAAGGGATGGTGCCTGCCAGGAGGCCACCAGCTGGCAAGAATCTTTCCCTTTGTTGTGGAACTGGCACTGCTCTGCTTGTGCAGTTTCCCACCATTTCTCCTCCTCAGTCAGAGTCCTCCCTGAAGGCCCAGTCCTCCAACTCCATCCCCCACAGGAGCTTGCCTTCTGTGGTGATACCGGTTGCAGCAGTGGTCAGCAGCTTGTGCGGCCCGCAGAGAGGGCCTGCTCATTGGACCCTGTGCTGCCGGAACAGAGAGCGTGAGTGGGAGACAGCACAGGCCTCCGATTTCCAGGAGTGGCCCTTCCCCAGGACCTCCCACTGTGGTCACGGAGATGGGCCTTTAGTCTTGGGTACACCTTTCCCTCTTGCGTCCTGACCGCTCTACAGGAAATATTTCAAGTTCTGGGGGGCTGCCACCACGCTTCTCGTTCCCTGGGCAGCCTGGCACATTGGATTTTTCGAGCTGTGAGCCCCGCTGTTCTGCCATGAAACTTGAGCCAGGCATTTTCTTTCCAGAAAGCCATTGATTTGGTCACCAAAGCCACCGAGGAGGATAAAGCAAAGAACTATGACGAGGCCCTGCGGCTCTACCAGCATGCAGTGGAGTACTTCTTGCATGCCATCAAGTGTGAGTCTGGCGGGGGGGCTTTGGGGGCAGGCTGCTGTGCCCAGCCGGGATCCATTCTGGCGGCTTCACAAGGGCCTTGCTCAGAGCGGTCCCCTCCTTTGTGAGACTGGCAAAGGCAGCCTCCCAGGTTTGCAGCCTCCCAGTGACTCTCTGGGTTTTAAATTGATTTAAAATGATTTGTAGGCCACATTTAAGGGTAGAACTCCTTAAATTCTAAGTGAATTTAAATTAAATTCACTTGCTCTGTGGCTGCAGCCCAGGGTGGGGTGATGGCAACAGGAGATGGCAGGCACAGTGATACAGGGGAAGGAACAAGAAGACTTTTTCTCCCTCTGTTTATTAAAACTAGAGCGCAGGGATGACCCCAAAGGTTGGCAGTCGCTGGGGGGCAACAGTAGGAGAGGACAGTTTTGCCTTGAGGCTCTGCTTAGGGGCTTCCCGGGGGCACCTGGCTGGCCACTGCTGGCAACAGGATATTGGAATAAATGGACCTTTTCCTGGTGTGACCCGGCAGGGCTGTGCTTACGTTCTTTAGGTGCTCAGGGGACTTTCACCATTCTCTGCTGTTTGCAGTGGTTGCCAGCAGCTGGCCACACCATGAGCAATGCACGCCTGGGGCAAACGAGATTCTCCAAACGGGCTTCCCCCCCACCCGACTTTGAAAAGTGATGCCCCGGGGGGGTCTGGGTGAGGTGGGGCTGGGCAGTCCAGTGTCTCTTCCTCTGCTGGCTTGAGAGGAGCTCCTCCTAATCCGCCTCTGTTGCTCTTTCAGACGATGGTCACAGCGACAAGGGCAAGGAAAGCATCCGGGCGAAGTGCGCACAGTACCTGGACCGGGCCGAGAAGCTGAAGGACTATTTGCGGAACAAGGATAAGCAGAGCAAGAAGCCCGTCAAGGAAGCCCAGAATGACAGCAAGGGGTATGGGGCAGAGGGCTGTACCTGCAGAGGGGGAGCCATGCGCACCCTTCTCCATAGCTGAGGCAGGAGTGGGGGGTCACGGAAGCAGTCCTAGCTCAGCCTGGCTTCCTTGTCTTGGTTCTTTCTTGGCCTTAAAGACGGAGCCTGTGTCTCTGCACAAGTGCAGAGAAATTCCTAGCCTGTAAGGCTGAGGCAAGTGGTCAGGACACCTGTGGACTCCGCTTGCAGAACTCTCTGGAGCTGGGCTTGGGGGGGGGGCGAGCTTCAGTGCCCTGCCTTGACTCCTGGAGATGCCAGGGTTTGGACCCCAGACACGTATAAGCAACAGTCTACATCATTTACATAGGGCTCAGCACTTGGTATTTTGTGCGTTTAAAAAGTGACAGACCTTACACTACAAAACCAAATCCGTTCTAGTCAGCAGAATAAGGCGGTGGGGAGGGGTCAGATCATCAGCACCAAGAGGAAAATCTTTTCCAGCATCAAACTCCAAATATTCATCGCTTCACCCCAACAACCTTGCTTGGGTGATCTAGAGCCGTTCTCTGCTCTATGAACATCCTGCTTGTCCCATGCCCTCCTTGTGCAGTACTTCTGGCTGGGCTGCAGGTGGCCCTGACGTGGCATGGTCCTGTGCAGGGGGCCGTTCTGTGGCTGCATGCACAAGTGGGAGGCATCCCTCCCTCCCTGCGCGCTGCGGAACTCCAGGAGGAAGTTCTGCCTTGCCGTTCTCCACCCACACCAGCGTGTGAATAAGAGCTGGCGGGAGCCCCTCTCCAACCGGTCTCAGGCCGGTGAGGAAGGCTGCTCCTGGCTGCCTTGGCGCGGCTGACCCGTGTCGTCTGGCACCTTCCTCCACAGGAGCGACAGTGACAGTGAGGGCGACAACCCGGAGAAGAAGAAATTGCAAGAGCAGCTGATGGGTGAGCTGCCCTGAGCCCATGGCTCATCCCCGAAGCCACGCATGACTCTCTGGTGGCAGGCTTGCTGTGCCGGGAGGCTCCTGGGCTCCCCGTTTGGGCGGCCTGGGCGGGTGGGGTCAAGCGGCCCCTGCTGAGCAGCCGGCTCTCTCCCTGCAGGCGCCATTGTGATGGAGAAGCCCAACGTGCGGTGGAATGACGTGGCTGGCCTGGAGGGGGCCAAGGAGGCCCTCAAGGAGGCCGTCATCCTGCCCATCAAGTTCCCCCACCTGTTCACAGGTGAGTCTCCTGGTGCCGCCCTGGGTGCACCCTGGGCTTGCTGTGAAGGGCGGGTGAGGCCATCTCCTCTTTCTTTGTGCCAGGGAAGCGCACTCCGTGGCGGGGGATCCTCCTCTTCGGCCCTCCTGGGACTGGGAAATCCTACCTGGCCAAAGCCGTCGCCACCGAGGCCAGCAACTCCACCTTCTTCTCCATCTCCTCTTCGGACCTGATGTCGAAGTGGCTGGGTGAGAGTGAAAAGTGAGTGGGGCAGGGAATCCACCTTCCTCTGGCGCGACGAGGGGCTTGGCTGGGGGCGGGGCGGGCGCCCCCCTCATTGGTCGGCGTGGGGCAGGAGCGCGGTAAGGGCGGCCCGCAAGCCGCTCGTGGCGACCTGCCAGGCCCCCTGCTACCACCAGGGCAATTGTGCTGCCCATCCCTGGCTGCTCTTATCACCAGTCAGAGACGGGCACGGAGCTGCCTTGCCAGTGCTGGCAAGGGGAACCCCGTCCATTGTCTCTGATGAGAGACTGGAGGCCAGCGGCAGTTGCTCATCCCAGCAGTCCCAATGCAGAGGTGTGTGTGTGGGGGGGGGAGGGTTGTGGGTAGTCCCTGGACCCACTGGCAGGACGGGATTTGGCCCACAGGGCCAAAAAGCTTGTGCACCCCTGGTGTAGGAGGAGAGAGGTGGGTACCAGAACTGTGCAAACCAGGTCTCCGTGGGAGGCTTTAGATGGGTCACACTTCACTATCATCACTGGGATGCCGACCCAGTTTGCAGATCCGCTTCCATGGCCTCTGCTGTATGCCTGCTGGAAATGGTCCTGAGCCTTTGGCTCTGCCTCTCCCTTAGGTTGGTGAAGAACCTCTTTGAGCTGGCCAGGCAGCATAAGCCTTCCATCATCTTCATCGACGAGGTGGACTCCTTGTGTGGCTCCCGCAACGAGAATGAGAGCGAGGCAGCCCGCAGGATCAAAACAGAATTCCTGGTGCAGATGCAGGGTGGGTAGCTGAGAGTGGCAGGAGAGGAGGAGGCCTTGCCAGTACCGCTCCGTCGTGACCAGTGGGCAGGGCAGCCGGCGGCTTCCCTGCCCTGCCTGCTGCTCCCCTAGACTTGAACAGTCAGGCGGTAGGGCTGGCGGGGGGCTCCATCTTCTCCCTGCTCCAGACGGAATGGTGATTGGAGCTTTTCCGTCTTGACAGGTGTCGGGAATAACAATGACGGCACGCTGGTCTTGGGTGCCACAAACATCCCCTGGGTGCTGGATGCGGCCATAAGGCGAAGGTGGGTGATAAGGGAGGCGATGCTGGCTTTGGCGCGGTCAGCCGTGTGCTCCAGCTGCACAGCTGGGGAGTCTTGCTGGACCTCCTCTCTGGCCTCGAAACAGCAAGGGCTCTCCGTCTCTGTCCAGGTCCTCTGGCTGAAGGGACATTCCTTTTTCTTTGGTTTAAAACCTTTCTACCTCGCTTGTTGGTTGTACGTTCTGCAGTGGCTTACAACATAGTCAACACTGACAATGAAAACAGTAAAGCAAGACACAAATCCAGAATAACAATGAAACCTTTTAACAAGGTTTTGTTTAAAAAATGTGTTTGTACTTTTTAGATCCTTGTACTGCTACTATTCTTTGGCTTTGGTTTTATCCTGCAGCTGTTTTAATCTGTGTTAGATTTTATATTTATTTTGTTATATTTATGTATTCTCTCATTTTAACCTTTGAGACCTGCCGAGAGGGCTTCAGCTTTTGAGCAGTATAGAAGTGCAGTAAGCACATAAAATAAAAACCAAAGGTTTGAAAGAGCAGTAAAAAATCAGGTTGAAGGGCCTGGAGGGGTGGAGGTGGGCAGGGCGGAGGGTAGAAAGGGCTGTTCCCTGTTGCCACCCATCCCTCCTGAGGAGGTGCAGCGTCTTAATGGGTGCAGGGAGAAAGCAGACACCTTCTGCCCAGCTCCTTCGGGCGCTGGAGACTGACTGTGGCCCATGCCTGCCTTTGCGCCTAGGTTTGAGAAGCGCATCTACATCCCTCTTCCCGAGGAGCTGGCCCGGGCCCAGATGTTTAAGCTGCACCTGGGCAACACGCCACACAGCCTGTCGGAAGCCAATGTCCATGAGCTGGCCCAGAGGACGGACGGCTACTCAGGCGCCGACATCAGCATCATTGTGCGCGATGCCCTCATGCAGCCAGTGCGCAAAGTGCAGTCTGCCACGCACTTCAAAAAGGTGAGGGCTGCGCCCCCTGCCAGCCCTGTTCCAGGAAGGGTGGGAGCTTCCCTGGACTTGGCCCCTCCACCAGGTCCTCTGCGGCAGGCAAACCCGCAGAAGTCTGTTTCCTCGGGGGCCACACCTACCTCCCGCAACTCCGTCAGGAGGGGCGGCTTTTAGCTGTGCTGGAGGAGTGGGTTCTGCCTTTGCTCGTGTGCTCTGCATCTGTCTTTGCTAAATCCGCACCTGGCCTGTGTTTATTTTAGATGGCCGCCTGCTCTTTGTTTTGGGAAGCTGCAAGGGGCTGCCGGGCGCTGCTCAGCTTTAATGATACTTGTGTCCCCAGACCAGTCCCCTGTGGCAGCACCTGGCCCCAAGAAATAGCTTCTTGGAAGAATTAAGGGGAACCTCCTTGGTCAGGCAGGGGACATGTGGCTTCCCAGTTGCTGCAGATTAGTAACGGGGGGGGGGGGGGGCGGGGATGCATTTCCTTCCTGTCGCTTCCGGATGGGCCAGCGTATTTCTGGGGGGACTGGAAGCCCCATCCCTGTCCTTCACCCGATTTAGCCTTCCTCCCAGGCCCTAAGGGGCTAGAGCCCAGCCCCCAGGGACTCCTCCCCACCAGTGCAACGCCACTGTCTGTCTTGCAGGTCCGTGGCCCATCCCGCACCAGCCCCAGCGTGGTGGTGGATGACCTGCTGACCCCGTGTTCGCCAGGCGACCCTGGGGCTATTGAAATGACCTGGATGGAGGTGCCTGGGGACAAGCTTCTGGAGCCCATTGTCTGCATGGTGAGAGGGAGCCCCGTCCGTCCAAATGCCTCCTTCCTGCCCTCACCCCCTCCTCAGAGTCGCAGCGCAGAAATCCACAGCGCAAACGTGCACTGGTCCCACTCTTCCAAGTGGGCAAGATGCCTGGGCAGCAGAGGGAAGGAGCCAGGGCAAGGCGAGACTGTACATGCTGGCTGGGGACGATGGGAGTGGTAGTCAACACATCTGGAGGGCAGCAGGTTGGGGAAGGCTGCTGTATGCAGCACAGCCTTCAGCGCTGCCAGGCCGCTATAGCTCTGGAAGCCCCACTCCCACTCCGGGGTTGGGGCATTTACGGGAGTCCCGAGACCCGTTTCGTGTGGCCAACAGCTGTGCACCGTGGCTGAGCCTCCCCCTTCTGTCTCTGCAGTCGGACATGCTGCGCTCGCTGGCCACCACTCGTCCCACTGTCAACGCAGAGGACCTCCTGAAGGTGAAGAAGTTCACGGAAGACTTTGGCCAAGAGGGTTAATGCTACGCCCATGGGAGCAGTGGTGACGGGGGGCAACCGGGGGCACATTGCTGCGGCCATGTGCATTGGAGGCCCTTTGTGCTGACGGAACTGTGCTAAGCAGAGGATCACATCTGGCTTCGTACTCTGGCTCTGCTTGGGCCACCCATTTGGCTGGGGAATGGAGGAAGGACCACCATGGCTACGCTGGATGACGGCAACAAAGGGGACTCTGGCCAGCCCAGCCCGCTTTTCCCACCAGGACATCCCTGCCTTCATGGTTGCTCTTTTTTTTTAATTACTGCTGCTTGGTTTTGTGTTTATACAAATAAAAACAATGACACCTCCACGATACCCCAGCCCTTCTCCTAAGGCCTCATCTGGCTTGTGTGGAAACGGCGCACCGTGCTCGCTGCCTCTTGCCCCAAAGAAATGGCTGGACGGGCTCCCCCAAAGCTGCTGCTCACTTCTCGGAACCTGAACGGCTACAACTCCAGACTTGAGCTGAACTTTGAGGAAATAGCCTCTCTCCTGCTCCACCAAACTTGCAGGAAGCTCTTTCAGGGAGAGAAGCACTCCGGCCTCCCAGCAAGGCTCGTGAGTGCTCCGCTCCCTTCCCTCCTGCTGCCAAGGCCCAGGAAACCAGGCTGAGTGCTGGCCTCTTGCAGGTCTCCCCTTTCCAGCCTCGCCCCCAAACATGCCCTGCCTGGCTGCGTGTGCATGTTGCAGAAGGGCCAGAGATCACGAGGGGGCTGCTACTGCAAGCCCCAGCTGCCCCCCCCCCCCCCAAGTGCTGCAGCTGCTCCTGCCTGTCTTGGCTCCCCCTAGAAGGAAGGCGGGCTTTGCTGTGCCACGGGTGGAGTGATGCAGCCCAGCTCTGGTGCCTGTGGACAGGAAGCTTGTCAGGGCCGAGAGAGACAGGCGCATGATCCCGAGGCGGTGGGGACAGGCCTCTCCCCGGCTTTGCTGCTGCAGCTAGCGGAAAGATCTGCCCGCCCTCTCCGTGGCTCCCAAACCTGGTCAAAGGTGCTTTGCTGGAGCCTCCCTCTTGTTTTGAAATCCACACACAGCAGGGCCAGAAGAGGGGCTGGCCCATGGGATCCATCAGTTCCACCAGATGGCTTTTTGTGCTGCGAAGGGACAGGCCGGGGGCTGCTCACACAGCTGCCTTGGTCTTGCTGAGGCGCTTGCTTCTCTTCCGGCACTTCCCGGGTCGAGTGCTGACTTGCAGTTTTGCGACAAATCCACCTCTCTCTGGCCCTAGAGCTGCTATCCTGCGCTTGGGCCTTGTCTTAGTACTACTGAGGAAGGCTGGGGTGGTGGTGGTTTTGGCCTCTGGACAGTGTATGACCAACTCTCAAGAGCCTCTAGCTGGCAAGGGAGTGGGAGATTGCCAGTTCACCTGCCCACCCGTTCTTAGCACATGTAGATAATTTTGAGTTGATTCCTGTTTGGAGAGGGGACAGTCTGTGAAAGAATAAAGTGTTGAAACTGAGGGTTTGAAACCATTTGCTTTCTTATATAATTGACTTCCTCATGAGTCATATATAATCTTGTGATTTATTTCATCAAAGGAATGGGAGCCGAGCCAATGAATGCCTTGTGCCTTGGCCAAAAGAAAGTGTGCGGGGGGGGGCACTTTACAGTTTCACTTGGGGGTGGGGGGCCTTTCATTACTTCTGCTAATCCAGCCCAGGAAACGAGGCCAAGTACTGGCCTGCTGCGTGCTCTCCCTACACTGGAAAAGGGGTCCCAGCACCTCCAGGCAGGGAGCGTTAAGGACAGAAGCCAGCAAACGCGCAAGTTCAGCGTAGGTCGGAGCGGGGCTTCTCGAGAGCTGGAGCTGCCGAAGCCGTGGAATACAGCCGCCTCACCTGCTGCCCACCTCCACTCAGCAGCAGGGCCAGGCATTCCCGGAGAGGAGATTGTTCCTGCCATATCAACGTAAGCTGTAATAAAGATTGATTCAGTACCTTGGAGGACCCGCTGCTGCCTCTGAAAGGCGCCTCTGAATGGCCAGTTACGCAGCCACTGCTCTGTCATTTCTCTTTGTTCAACATACGGGTTGGCTGCCTTTAGGGGCGCGGCCACCCCTTGCTTTTCCTGCTTGTGCCTCATCTCTTCTAGGACCTGTACCAGGGCGGGGGGCCGTATTTGCCCTCCTCCAAGCTCCAGGTCCCAGGACTAGGCCAGGCCGTCTTCCCGCCTTGGGTCACGCTGTGCAGTGGGCACGAGAGGCGCTGCAGAGGCCCGCGCAGTGGTTCGAGGATGCTGGGATGACTCGGTCAGCAGGTGCTGCTTTGCTGGTGCTCCCAAACTCTTGTCCCCTCAAGGGCATTCGGGGTTTGCTGGCGTAGCTGCACCTGTGTCACTGCTGCTTGAGGACACGTGGAGGCAAGAATGCTGCATCCAGCACGAGTCACACCCACCCTCGCCCCACAGAAAGCAGCAGCACATAAAAAGTCTTGTCTCTCTGCAACTGGCCCTTTCACAGGCCTGGACAGATTTAGACGCCACAGGCAGAGGAAAGGCACCCTCCTCCCCCCAAGGGCTCACTCATACACCTCAGCCCACTGCACGTTCGCAAAAGTCTTGCTCTCCATCTTATCAATGCACAGCACTCCCTGCAGGTGGTCCATCTCATGCTGGACGATGCGGGCCGCCCAGCCACTCGCCTGCCAGGTCGTCGGCTGCCCGGTTTCATCCAGGCCTGTGGGAAGAAGAGCAGCTCCAATGAGAAAGGCAACTCCTGGCTCCTGTGGACCCTTGCTCGCATTAGGATAGGGCTGGGTGTAACGTAACTTGCCCCCCCCCCCCCCCAGGCCAGTGCAGGGGGAGGCCCTGGGAAGTAGCTTCCTGGGTCGAATGCTTAAATGACAAATGGGTGGGGCAGAGAATATGTGCCTGGCCCTTTGCTGGGAGTTGTTAAGACCCGCTGCAGCCCCTTCTTGTTGTTGTTCAGTCGTTCAGTCGTGTCCGACTCTTCGTGACCCCATGGACCGTAGCACGCCAGGCCTTCCTGTCCTGCGCTCTCTCCCGGAGCGTGCTCAAGTTCATATTCAGCAGCCCCTTACATGCTGCCAAAAATAACAGGAGAGATTTTGTAAAGATACCACAGCAGGCAAGTGGAGATAAGCGGGAGAAACGGCCACTGCCTTGTGTGAGAAAGCTCTCCTCGGTTACCTTCTGCAGCCACTTCCCCCACAGCCCTGAACATTTTCCCTTGCTACAGCACGCACCAGTGGTCACACCACATGCCCGAAAAGCGGCCCAGGCCTCTTGCCCCAATGTCTTCTCCTGTCCCAATGGACACCTCTCTATTCTCTTGACCAGCTCAAAGGGAGCAGGGAGCAGGAGGCTGGGAGCACGTTTGGAGAAATCTGGTGTGCGCCCGACCCCTTTCCCAGCTGCACCCACGCAACGCAACAGTGCCCGGCGCAGCCAAGACGCCCTTTCTCCTGCCCCCGACACAGGCACTGGCAACACCCCTTCCGGCGACAGAGCCAGGAGTGACCCCCCCGCCGCTCTGGGCAGGCCCCTCCCGGACTCGGCGCTGCCGCCCCCCAACCGAGGCATGAGCCGCTGGCTCAGGCCCCAAGGGCAGCCCACCTGAGACCTGCACAGCCCGGAGTCTGGCAACACAGGCAGAGAAGCCGCTGCTGATGCTCTGGCGGCCCTCGGGGAAGGAGACCAGCTGGGAGTCGAGCACCCTCACGGCCGGGTTCACGAAGACGCGCAGGGCGAAGGGGGCCATCTGCGGGCCTGGCGGACGCCGGGGGGTGCTCCTCACACAGCCCCGCGGGGTACTCGGCCACGAACCCCTGGAGGGGCACGCCCACTTGGGCGCGCTCAGGGCCACGCACTTCTGCCTCCTCATCACGCGCACCAGCGCCCGGATGAGGGCCTGCGCCTCGCCGCCGGCGACCCGCTCGGGCTCCACCGGGGCAGCCGGGCGCGCAGAATCGGGCCCCCCACTCGGCAGACGTGGCCGCAGGGCGGGCAGGCGGGGCGGCTTCAGGACCCTGCCAGGAGGTGCGCGGCTTCGCCGGCAGGGAGGAGGCGGCGCGGCCGCCGGCCCGGGCCCCCGAGGGGCAGGCCGCGGGCGCCCGCCCGCCCGGCCGCGCTCGGGCACGCGCCGCGCCGCGCGCAGGCCAGGCCCGGCCTCCGCCGAGGGAGCGCCACGGCCGCCTCGGCCGCCCGGGCCCTGCCCGCAGGCGAGGGGCGCGGAGATCAGCGAGCGCCTGCCCCGCCGCTCGGGCCTGCGCGGGCGCGCCGCGGCGGCTGGGCCCGGGGCCGGCAAGGGCCGCCGCTGGCACGCGGGGCAGGAGGCCGCGCCGGCGGGGCGGCCAGGCAGGCTGCGCCGCTCCCGCGCGGAGGGGGAGGCCGCGCGTCCGGAGGCTCCCGCTGCGGCCGGCGCGAGCGCGCCGCGGGACCCCGCCGGACCCCCGGCAGCCCTGCGCGGCGCGGGCGAGCGGCTGGCCAGCAGCGCCGGCGCGGCGCGGGGCGGGGCGCCCTGGGGCGCCGCCGCCCGCCCTCCGCGCGGGCCGGCTGCGGGGAGCGGAAGGCGGCGACTCCGGGGCTGCTGCTCTGGGGCGGGCGGGACTGGCGATTCGCCCCGGAAGAGCGGCGCCCCCGCTTGCCCGCCGGAGGGGCCCGGCCCGCGCCTCACCGGGTCCCGCGCGCAGGCTGCCGCTGCCGCTGCCGCCGCCGCCCCGGGGCCGGACGCAGCACGCGCCGCGCGGGGAAGCGGAAGTGCCCGCGGAGGCCGGGCAGCGCGCATTCCCGCGGCTCCGCCCCGCTGCGAGGGCAGGAAAGGCGGCGCCCCCCGCCGCTTCCGGCCCTGCTGCCGCGGACAGACCCCCCCGCCCCGGGGCTGGGCTTCCAGCGCCGTGCGAGCACGAGGTTCTGCATCTGCACAGCAGCCTCTGCCCCCTCCCGACCAAAGTTGGGCGGGACAGCGAATACCCTGGGAGACAGAAACAAAATTCAAAGTGGGCTGGAGCGCTGGGCAGAAAACAACAGAATGACATTGAATAGGGAGAAATGCCAAGCTCTGCACCTCGGAAAAAGAAACCAAATGCACAGTTACGAGATGGGGGATGCGTGGCTCAACAACACGACAAGCGAGGAGGATCTGGGAATTGTTGTCGATCACAAGCTGAATATGAGCCAACAATGTGATGCAGCTGCAAAAAAGGCCAATGCTCTTTTGGGCTGCATTGATAGAAGCATAGCTTCCAAATCCCTTCTGCTCAGAACTGGTTAGGCCTCATCTGGAGTACTGTGTCCCAGTTCTGGGCACCACACTTTAAGAAGGATGCAGACAAGCTGGAGAGGGTTCAGAGGAGGGCAACAAAGATGATCAAAGGACTGGAAACAAAGCCCTATGAAGAGAGACTGAAAGAACTGGGCATGTTTAGCCCTGAGAAGACTGAGGGGAGATAGGATAGCACTCTTCAAGTCCTTGAAAGGTTGTCACAGAGAGGAAGGCTAGGATCTCTTCTCGATCATCCCAGAGTGCAGGACACGGAAGAATGGGCTCAAGTGACAGGAAGCCAGATTCCGGCTGAACAACAGGAAAAAATTCCTGACTGTTAAGAGCAATACGACAATGGAACCAATGACCTGGGGAGGTGGTGGGCTCTCCCACACTGGAGGCATCCAAAATGAAGATGGACAGCCATTTGTCAGGGATGCTCTGACTTGGATTCCTGCATTGAGCAGGGGGTTGGACTCGATGGCCTTGTAGGCCCCTTCCAACCCTACTATTCTATGATTCTGTGATTCTACACTGAATGGAGAGGAGGCTAATGGAGAGGAGGCTAATGGTGGCTCCCCACGCCCGCCAATTCCAGACGTGCCCATGGCCCAACCTTTTCTCCCCCTCCATCAATTTTGCTTATCATTCCTCCAGAATGTATTTTCAGGATCACTCAAGGCTTGCTCACTATTTTCTGACAGCGCACCTTACCTTAATGATGGTCCTAGCTTATTATTATTATTATTGATTTAATTTATTTATTAGACACCTTTCTCAAAGGCAGACTCAAGGCATTTTACAACAAGGTTAAAACATACCCCACATGTAAGGTGTCCTACAACAGGGATTAAAACAGACAAAAAATTTAAAACAATTTAAATATCTTATTGCGACTGGTGATTTTTTTACTTCTTTTCTAAGCAAGTGGAGACAAACCAAGACGTACAACCTCCTCCCCAGTCCCCCTTCTCGGACTTCCACCCTGGCCTCCTTGGCTAGCCTGGCCCAGCAGACACAGCTCGCTGTGGCACAAGCTCAGGCAGTTCCCCCCTCCCACACCCAAAGGGGCTAGTGGGATGCACTGTGCTTTAAGGCGCAACCAGAACAGCAGCCAGCAAGCTGGGCATAGCGAAGCAGATGCTTGCCCCTGGCCAGAAGCATCAAGGAAAGTGCTTTGCTCAAGAAGGGACTTTTCACTGCAACTGAGGTCACCATGCAATTTAGGAGAGGAAGGGCAAGATGATACGGGGGTATCCTCGGCGAAGGGAAAGACACCGAGGAGGCTGCCACAGTGCCTAAACAAGCATCGGGAGGGAGGACAGATGGGCTGGCTCCTCTCACAGTATTGCCCAATGAGGTACAAAGGAGCAAAACAAAACGGTCACATTTATTCAGACCCTGCTCCACCTTCACCAATGTTCCTTTTCCCCGTCGACACCAGCTTCCAGTCAGAGCAATGCAAGCCCAACCCCGTCCTGTCCTTGCAGAAACAGAAGCACAGGAACAGGAGCCAAGTGGTGCACCTGCCCGTGGCTAGCAGTGCACACACACAAATGCTCCTTGCTCCAGCTAGGCCTGCCAAGTGCCAGACACCCCAGAAAAGAGCCACATTTCAGACAGAACTATTCCGTGTTTGGTGGCGCACTGAGCTGCAACGCATCCCCAGACACTGCAGTGCTGTACTCTTCTGCTTCTGAAACAGGGGCTGAGATGTTGGGCGATGCTTCCTGCTCAGAATTAGGGAGCTCCGAGTCCAATTCATCTGCTGGGCTTTCTTGGGATGGCCCTTTCTCCTCAGCTGGGGGGAAAACAGTCTCTTTCTCGGGCAGGACTGAGGCAAAGAGCTCCTGGATTGCACATTCATCCACACTGCTAAGGCTCCCATATTTGTGGAGCTGAGTAGGGGGAACACCTAGCAGAAAGAGGGGAGACGATGCAAAAATTAGAAGCCAAAATCTTACATCAGCCTTAAACGAACAAGACTCAAGAGAAGATTCCTCAAATCCCAAAGCACAGCGAGAGGCCCTTGGACAGCAGAACACACCCTTCCACAGGTTTCACCCGCAGGCCACTCACAGAGCCCCAGAGAGGAACCGCGCTCGGCCCGAAGAGGTTGGGGATCAGCTACCAGGTGCCTCCTTCCCACACCTCCTGCTGAGGAAGCAAAGGCATCCCTACCCAGAGCCTGTGCAATTTGGGCTACAGGGAAGAGGAGCTGGAGGCAGCGGTTGAGGTAGGGCACCAAGTCTTCCAGAAATGCTGTGCAGAAGTGGATGAAAAGCTCTTGTTCTCGGCTGCTGAAAGCCAATGCCTCCGCCCGGTGGAAAGCCAGAATGGCCTTTGTCACCTGCAGAGAGAAGAGAAAGGCTGAATCCCTTGGCTTGCATATTCAGGACAGGACAGGGGCTGTGGCTCCAGCTGAGCATGGAACCACAGCCTGATCCAATGGACAATATGTGCCCAAAAAGTCAAACCCCAGCTAATCAGTCTGGGATGCGGACAGCAGCTGGATAGCAGGTGCCACAAGCTACCCAGGAGACAGCAGGAGAGGGAAGAAGCAAGCATGGAAGGATGTGGCTTGCCCTGTTGCCCAAAGGGCTGGAAAAATCCAAGCAGCCTGGCACTTAGACCTCTGCTGCTGGCCTCTGCCAATCTTATTCTGCCAAGTGGCAGTTGGAATGTTCTTCTCCAGTCCTGCTCCCAGTTTCTAAGAAGCACAGAGCCCACCTGGACAAGGGCCTTCTCCAGAGTAGCTGCCACCTCTGGAGCAAGAGCCACAGGACAGCAGAGACGCAAGTCATTGAAGGCTACCAGGACATCGTTGAGAAAGCAGGCGAGCGGTGGGAAGTCCAGGAGCACCATGGGGGGCTGCAGAGTGCCTGGCTGGGCAGAAGACACAGCCGCTGGGATTGTGCTGCCCAGGACAGCAGGTGCAGATATCAGAGTATAGGAGTTCATCTCCTCCTGGAATCTACGTACAGCTTCCTGCATGGCCTTCTCAAAGGTGAGCAGAGCCACCCGCTGGAAGAGAGGGGCGAGCTGCCCCCGGAAGTCCGCTCCTACACGGCTGAAGGAGAGGCCAAAGTACATGCACTGGCCCAGCAGAGAGTCCAGGCGGCTGCCCACACCTCGCTGCAAGTCACGCTCAAGCACCAGCAGGAACTGCGAGACCTTCTGCAGCACCCAGCCGTGGAAGATGGCGCTTTCATTGAGGGTGTCCTGCCCAGGAGGGGGCACCAGCGGCTCCTCGTCCGCAAAAATGGCACGATACTGTGTGACAATGTCAAACAGGTGCACACGGCAGGCCTCGATAGTCTTGGTGACATGCACGTAGGGGTCGTCGTTGGGGATGGCAGCCAGGATGGAGAGCAGCCAGATGTCACGTGCTTGCAGGAAAGTGATGCGCAGCTCGGCCTCAGTGAAGACATCCATGCAGCGCAGGTAGCCGATGACGCGCAAGCAGGCAGGCAGCTGGATGTTGGTGCGCAGTTGCTGGATCAGCTGGGTGAGCATGAGTTGTGTGGACTGGCGCACCTCTGCCACTATACCCTGGGAAGGAGAAGACAGACCAAATCAGGGCCTGTTACCCTCCCTCACGGGCACAGCACCTTGAAAATAGACTCCCGGGACCAGCAGGGATGGATGGACCGCCTTCAATACTGCACAGGCCACTTTATTGCTATGAGAAGCCCTAGGATTCATTGACATGACCACTTAGGGGAGGAGTTACATACAGCTCAGTGTCAGAGCACCTACCTTCTATGAAGAAGGGTCTTGGTTTGAGGTCTGGCACCATCTCCATTTGTTAGGGTCAGGCAAGAGGGGATGGAAAATATCTGACTAATACCAACAGCTTCCTATATATTTTCACAGCTACATTCTGGGGAGTTTTAACAAGGTGTAACTAAACTGGATTTAGGAGTCCAGAGAACACATTTTTGCTTAAGAACATAAGAAGTGCTTGCCTAGATCAGAACAAGTCTCGCCTAGTCTCAGCCATTTTTGCAAGAATCCCAGCAACCATCAGGTCCACCAGACATTGGCCAAAAGCCCATTGGTGAAATGTGGTCTAGCTACCCCTGCTATAAAGGTGACACTTAGGAGATCAATGGCCATATTCTGCTTTTGCTGCAGAGAAAGAAATAGACAGGATCATCCCTCCAACATGAACAACCACGCACCCTAACTGCCAAGAACAACAGAAGCACTTGCGCAATGAGAAGAACAGAGCCAGAAAGATTCTGGCACCTAACACAGGATTGCTCTTGGAACATGGGTCTCAGCTATCATGGAGCAGTCAACCCACCTGGAACAACCCAGAAGCCACCCCAGCTCCAGCTGTATAAGACAGGGCAGCTGAAAGAAAGGTAAGGAACTGCAGGATGCCCGTTATAGCTGCCTTTCTTGACCGAGCTTTAGGACAGCAGCCCAGACAGGTAGGAATCCTCCGTATGGCTTCCGGGCGCTCTGGAGATACCCCCCCCCCCCCGGAAAGCATGTTTGGGGGGGAAGGTGCACCTGGATGACAGGGATGGCGGCATGCTTCTTCTCCAGGCGGCGGACGTAGCACGCGAGCTCCAGGGCCTCCTCATAGTAGCTGTTGCGGACGCAGGTGTCCATCAGCTGGGGGATCTCCAGGACTTCCAGGATCTCTGTGTGGCGGTTCAGAGTCAGGTTGTTCATGCGGCGGCTCTGGGCTATCTGCTCGGCCTCACGCATGAAGCTCCTGGAAGGAAACGGGAGAGAGAGGAAGGCAGGTTAGCGAGCAATGCAGAGGGGCGCCACAGCCCCCGGGCGGGCGGGCAAGCCAGCCATCTGCGCCAGCGGATGCCACGATAAGCCCTGCGGCAGGGCGTTCCGCCAGTGAAGGGTGCGGCGAAAGACCTCCCTGGCCACGCGTCTTGCCCGCAAAGGGCGCCCCCGCGGAGCGCCGGCCGGGCTCCCCTTCCTCCTCCTCACCGGCAGGTCTCGGCGAAGGGCGGGAGGCGCCCCAGGAGGCGGTCGAGGCCCTGCTCGATGCCGCCGAAGCCCCGGCGCGTCTCGGCGGTGCACTCGGCCGAGCGGATGAAGGTCTTGTAGTGGGCGAAGGCCAGGGCCCGCGTCTGCGCCCCGAGGTGCGCCCGCTCCTCCGCCAGCCGCGCCGGCTCCCTGCGCAGCGCCTCCAGGCCTAGCCCCGACAGCGCCGCCAGGTAGGCCGGCAGCGCCGCCGCGCCCGCCGCGCCCGGCAGCAGCGGCGAGGGCGCCCCCCGGAACAGCCAGGCCAGCAGGCTCGCCTCCTCCAGGTCCGGCCCGCCGGCCCCCGCCGGCCCCGACGCCTCCGAGGCCGCCATCGGGCCTCGACGTGGACGAGGAAGTGATCGCTATGGCAACAGGGCCGCTCTGGCCGCGAGGCTCCGTGGCGACTGCGGGCGCCGCTCTGGCCTCCAGGGCGCGGGCTCTGTGGTTCCGCCGCGGCGGCGCTCTGCCCGAAGGCCCCTCGTGCTCTACCGTTGCCATAGAGGTCTGCGTAGGTGTGAGCATAGAGGGGCAGGGCCCGGTGTTCCGCTTCCGGCTACGCTCTGGCCCGACCACGCGGGCTTCGGCTGCTGTTCCGGCCGGCCGCTGCGATGCGGCCGCTCACGGAGGAGGAGACGCGCGCGCTCTTCGAGAAGCTGGCCCGATAGTGAGCGGCCGCGGCTCGCCCGCCCGCCCGCGTCCCCTGGCGGGACCCGCCGCCGCCCGGCGCGGGCCCGAGGCACCCCGAGGAGAGGCCCGGGCTGGCGCGGCGCCGGCACTTCTCGCCCGGGACGGCCGCTGCCGCCCCGCGGCGCCCGGCCCGCTTTGGCCGGCGCGGCAGGCTGCGCAGGAGCGCGGGGTGGGAGGGGCGCCCCCGCGGCGGGGTGTCGTTGGCGGCTGCCCCGGCGGGCGCCTGGGGCGGCTTGGTCTTGAGTGGGCGACGCAGGCGGTGCAGCTTTACCGGAGCCCTGCTCCTGGCGGAGCGGAACGCGGCCGGAAGCGGGTTGGCGGGATGGGGCCACGCAGCTGCCGGCACTCGGGCTGGAGGGGCCTTTGGCCACATCGTGCGGGGCTGGCCGTGCGGTTCTGAGGCCAGCTCTGTTCTTCCTTCCTGCAGCATCGGTGAGAACATCCAGCTCCTCGTCGACCGGCCCGATGGGGCCTACTGCTTCCGCCTGCACAAGGACCGCGTCTATTACCTCAGGTGAGGCAAGCCGCTACTGCCTCAGGGGACCTCCAGTTGTGGTACCCAGGCCCTCCAGAGCGCTGGCTGGGGATGATGGAAGCTGCAGTCCAACACATCTGGAGGGCCCTGGGTTGGGACAGCTTGGATGCGGCAACAGTTTAGTTATACTTTGCATGCAGCTTGGCTTCGGGGGCCCATCTCACCTGCTCCGGCTCTGGAAAAGTTTATCCATTCTGATGAGATACTTTTTGTGATGTTTGAGAACAGAATCCAAGACTTCCTTGTTTGGGTGGAAAGCCCTCCCCCCCACACACACACTCACTTGTATGAAGGCCCCCACACTTCTTCTCCATGTTATCATTGTGTGTGTGGGAGGGGGTGACATGTTGGGTTCCAGCGTATCTCCTCAGCATCCTCGATTTGGTTTGGGCACCTTAAAGCATCCATTGTCCTAGGAGGTTGCAGCACCTAAAACCCAGATACCAGAGTCTTCTCCTGTTCAGCAGGTTTTTCTGCTTCTCAGAGTGTGCTCAGCCATGGTACACTGTGAGTGGACCATGCTACAAACCAAGCAAGTCAGGCAAGGTTCAGAACAGCTCCTGTGGATCGCTTCAGAACTTTTGATGCTGGAGGGGCGGAGTCCCAGTGAGCTGCCTCTGCTTCTGTTTCTTAGCGAGAAGATCCTGAAGCTTGCTACAAACATTCCCCGGGAGAATCTGGTGTCACTGGGCACCTGCTTTGGAAAGTTTACTAAGACCCAGAAGTTCCGGCTGCATGTCACTGCCCTGGATTATCTCGCCCCCTATGCCAAGGTAAAGTAACTTTGATTCAAGGGATGTAAAGAAAATATGGAAGGGCTTGAGCCCAATGGGTGGTACAATAAATCCAACTCAAGAGGATTGAAAGGGAGTATCTCGTTTGAGCAAGTAACTTGTTCCTTAGCAGTTAGTTTGGTGGGTTGTTCTGGTTTCTCTCTTGCAGTACAAAGTGTGGGTGAAGCCTGGTGCAGAACAGTCTTTCCTCTATGGGAACCACGTACTGAAGTCTGGCCTGGGGCGCATCACAGAGAGCACTGCCCAGTACCAGGGAGTGGTGGTATATTCCATGGCTGACATCCCCCTGGTGAGTGATGGCTACTGGCTGGGTAGGGTATTGAACTTGGCTGTATTCTGAGATGACGTAACAAAAATGGTCTTAATGCCTCTCATGCTCTGTTTGACCCTTTCAGGGCTTTGGCGTGGCAGCCAAGTCCACCCAGGAGTGCCGAAAGGTGGACCCCATGGCGATTGTGGTGTTTCATCAAGCGGATATCGGGGAATACATACGGCATGAGGAGACACTGACTTAAATGCAAGGGCAACAAAGGCCCAAGAACTTTATCCCTAGATGGAAACCAAAGAAATTGTTCTGCACTTTCTGCCAACCTATTCCCCTTTCCATGCAAACAGTGGAAGGCCCAGCGTAGTAGGTTGTTTATGATGGAGAGAAGCTGCCAGCAAAATAGCCGTCTGTCATCTGATGGATAGACAACAGTGAGGCCTGTAGTTAGCTGTAAGTGAGCTAGAAAACATTGAGATGTAGCTGCAGGCCTGCTATTTTTGAAGACAGAAGTTGTAATCAACTCAGTAAAATGATCTGATTTTGTTCCTTTGACTGTCTTGTTTGTGGTGTGGTCAGGGCGCTGACGAGGACACACCCTTTTCTGTTTTCCCAGGGTGTTTGGGATGGGGAACCAGAGTGGAATTTCACTGGGCCACCTACCTTCGCTACTGCAGCCTCATTGCCCTACTGGCAGGCTACCTCTATAGGAAAGTAAAGCAGGGGGGAGACAGAGGGAGCGAACTGTGTCTGCCGGAGAGGGAAAGGGAGAGCCGTGTGTTACACACATTGTCAACTTTACCCCTGCTGTACAACTTGGTCAGTGAAAATATCCCAGATACATGCTGTGGTTGCAGCAGAAAGGGCTTCAACATTATGAGTAATTTTTATTTAGGCCAGTTTTATTCCAAATCAACCCCCTGTGACTAGCAGATGATGCCACCCCCTTCTCTTACAGCAGTGATGCTTGGATCTTTCAAGTAACACCCGCCCCCTGAGAGCCGCTGTAAGACACAACTCCAGCGTGTGCAAATGCCGTCAGTAACACTGCCGGCAGGTGCTAAGCCAGATGGGGGACAAGGCCAAGCGTGCATCCCTCTGTGGAATGAGGCTCCTGGCCATAACGGATTTGTAACGCCTTAGCACCGTGGCTTGCTGGTGGCCGTGGTGGGCTGCGTGGTAAAGAGGCGCTTCAGAAAGTAGAGCTGAAGAACACCCGAGAGAACAATAGCGACGCTCTGGGCTGCTGACCACCAGTTCACGTAGTTGTGGTTGGACTGGAGAAGGAAGTAATCTGCCGCACTTCTCATCCGAGCAAAGTTGTAGTAGCGCCACATATGGAAGATGTGGATCAGCAGCTTGGTGGTGCTCACCTGTTCCAGACAGGGCAAGGGAGGAAAGAGCTCTTCAGTCTCGTGGCTCAGCACTTGCCCATGGTGGTTTTTGGACAGACAGGATACAGGCTGCATTTATTACTATTGCTATTATTTAACCAGTGAGGCCCCTGCATTGAGCTTCTGAGTTGGGGACTGAGAGGAACTACTGTCCCTCTTCCTAACCCTTGGGACCAGACGATGGGCCCAGAAAACAATTCTTGGCTGCATCTGGTGTGACTCTGTCCCATTTTTTCCCCAGACTCTGCTGGTTTTCTAAACGGCTGCCAGTGTTATCACTACCTGCACGTTTGTTTATTTTTGCCATTTATTCATTGTTACCTCGATTGCCGCCAGTGTGTCATTGAGTTTCTTCCTCTCAAGTTCTAGGCTTTGTAGGCTGAAGTCCCTGTAGAAGACCCCAAAGCTGAGACGAACCTGTACAGCTCCAAACTGGTTGTACCGATTGCTCAGGCACAACTGGTAGTAGCCTGCAAGGAAGAGTCAGGATTGTACCTGGCTTCAGAGGTTTCTCCACCACAGTGCTGCCAGGTCCTGTTGGGGCAGGGCACCCTTCCCCAGCTGATGTGCCGGACTGAATCATAGAATCAGAGAATAGTAGGGTTGGAAGGGGCCTACAAGTCCATCGAGTCCAACCCCCAGCATGCCCAGCCAGCACGTCCAGCGCACCTGGGTGGGGAAGGCTGGCGCAGGATGTAGGCACAGCACTCCGGGCCTGTAACAGAGAGACTGATCACGCCTCTCTCAAGCTGTTTCGGGCAGGGGCGAGCAACTGGTGGTCCTCAAGGTGTTACTGGACTGCACCTCCTGTCAGCCCCAGCCAGAATAGCCAATGGTGATGCATGATGGGGGTTTCTGCCCAAGGTCAGGAGGGCCTCTGGTTGCTCGCCGTGGCTCAGGCTGCACTTGCTTGCTTGCCCTTTGGAACACAAAGTTGGCATCTGCTCTTATGCAAACATCACATTATGAACAGGGACCATTTTTCCTGAGACTCTAGCTGCTCTCCATCCCTCAAGTAAGGAAAAATAAGAGATTAAAGAGTGCGGGGAAAGGAGATTATGATTTAAATGTGCATCAGCTTAATCTCTATTTTCAACTTTACTTAGTGACATTGGGTTGGATCCATACGTAGAGTAAACCCACTGGAATCAATGGGACTTCAGTCATGACTAACTTGCCCCATTGAGTTGACAAAGTCTCGGTCTGACCCGTCAAGTAGTGCAGAGAGCACTCAATCGTGTTTTCTTTTTAAAAGTTTGCTATTTTCACCACTTTGGCACTACATTAGGCTGAAATGTGCCATCCTGTGAGCTGCATAGCTCAACAAGGATTCTCCATTTTGAAGCCCAGCACTTCACAAGGGGATGGAGTTGTTTTCACAGGAGACTTGCAAGCTGCATTTTTGGGATTGTATATTTTGCCTGCAGGCTGCAGCTGGGCATTTAGAAAGTACTCCAGAGGTGGCTGGTGGCAGAGCCCAGCCAAGGGGGTTAGGTACCTGTCTCCTTGGCTTGGAAGTTGATTTGTCCCCGCACATCCTGGGAGGTGCCAAGGTGAATGCCGCTGGGATCATTTGCGGTAGCCAGGATGTGTCTGTCATGGCCAATCCCTGCTGTCCACTGCACCTGAAACCAAAAGATACCGAATAGAACAAGAAGCAGGAGAAGTTTTCTTTCTGGTTCAGTTGCTGACGCTATGACTGGTATACATGCCAGTTGCTTGTTTTGGGTTTCTTAGGAGCCAGAAGCAGGTCTGTGCAACTATAGAAGCAGAACGGAGCCCTTGGTTCAGCTGCTGCCTTTGCTTCTGTGGGCAATGGAGGTATTCCCCTCTGAGATAGCAAGAGTCCTTGCAAAAGGAGCAATCTCGGAGAGCGAGCTTCAGAGCAGGGGTGGGCCATATTTTTGCCCCTGTGAGCCTTGGTGCGTTGGGCACACCCACCCTGCTCTCTCTCACACAGACACCACTCACTGTCTCGCACATTCGTCCTCATTCATGGGGGAGGCAGATCATGGCTGCATCCAGAGCACTGGAGTTCGGGGATGATGGAGGTTGCTGGCCCACGCATCTGGTGGGCACCCAGGTTGGGGAGGGCTGATTTAGACAAAGCCATTTGGTGAGCAAGCTTTTACTGCAATGGGCCACATGCTGGAAGCACAGCTGCTTCCCTACAGACCTCTACTGGCAGATGCGGAGGCCGGAACCACTGTTCTATCTTCCTAGTGCAGATGAGGAATGTATATAAGTGGCTTCCCTCCTGCTTTCAGAGCTGGCCAGCTTATGTGCAGCAACTGGCCCAGGGAAGCCACGTTTTGGGTCCTCGTTTCTAGGCAAGTTTTACAAAAATGAATGCTTTTCTGCTTAAGCTAGAATAAGGCAGCCAGTGTTAAAGACCAGCCCTAGCTAGCTGACATCTCCAGCATCTGGACCCACATGTAAGCTGTCTTGTTCACCTTTGTAGTAATCTAGCTTACAGATGGGGATGCGGAGCCAAAAGAGTAAACTTGCCTATGTGGCTTCCCCCCACCCCACCCCCACATGCAAGTACTGGGACAGTGTTCTGTGGGCAGGTGGCTGTTGAGGTGTTAAACTTGACCCTCCCTTGAGGCAGGAGTTTGCTAACACAGGCTTAGAAGTCAAGGGTTTAAGATAAAGAGAACTGGACGGCTCCTAATTCTGTACCTAGTACCTAAGATAAGCAGCCACGGGCGGCAGCCTCAAAGTTCCTTGTACTGACAGACCCAAGGAAGATGGAAGGTTACTATTCTGGTGCTATGGGAACCCCGGGCACCCTCAAAACTGCCACTTGGCTAATACACTAGAGTATACCCTATCTCCAAACAGCATTATTTCTGACCTTGATCTATAAGACCTAAAATGGGGGTTGGACTCGATAGTCTTATAGGCCCCTTCCAACCCTACTATTCTATGATTGACCAATTAATTGAATAGCTGGACAGTTCACCAAAGGTATTAATCAGTTTCATCAAAGCTGGAACAGACGACTGCAGTCTCGAGATAAACAACAAAAAATCCTCTGCATAAAAGCAAATTTTACATTCTAAACCAAGATGGACAAATCCATGACTACGATTATTTTGTCTAATAGCACATGCCAGGGGTTCCAAACATAAATTGAGTATCAATGGAGAAAGTGGACAACCTTGTCTGGTGCCCCGCCCAAGTAAAAAAAAAGCTGAGAATAAACCTTTGTTACTATTGCTCTAGAAGCTGAGTATAAGTTTTTAACCCATTTCAAAAACTGTATAGGAAAACCAAAATTAGTCAAATATAAAAGTAAATTTCCAGTGAATTTTGTCAAAGGCCTTTTCTGCATTCAAAGAAATGATGGTTGCCTGCTCAGTTCTTTCAGAGTTTAAAGCAACTAGATCAACAACTAATCTAAGATTATCAGCCCCCTGTCTATTTTTAATAAATCCCACCTGGTCTGGTCTAATGAATACGGCCATGCCCTGTTGTAATCTATCGGCCAAGATTGCTGTACAGGATCTTCAGTAGGGCTAAATGGCAGTCTTGTGAAAAGCAAAAATGTGCAACCTCTCACACACCGTCCCATGAAAAATACCATTTCCCCTGCAATTTAGAAAACATTTAGAGTGCAATCCTATACATGCTTAGACAGAAAACAAAGTCCTACGGCTCCCAGCATTTTCTGTCTAAACGTGCATAGGATTGCACCCTTAATTTCAAAAAATGCTTTACCATCTCTGTTGTTAACCACTTTGAGGTTAGTTAATCCTGTTTTCCAGATGGGAAGCAAAATGACTAATTCAGCCAAAATCTCACAAGTGGAGTTCAGGAAAAAAAATGCAACTGAAACCTTGGCCTGTGAACAGCTAGTTGAGGGTCTTCCACTCCCCCACAGACATACAGATCTTTGCCAAGACCTGACTGATACCACCAGCTGTGGATATATATGACTGTGTCCAGGAGTTAACACTGGAGAAAGTTCTTTAATGGGCAATAAAACAGTCTAGCTTGATCATTGAGAGTGAAATCACTCACCCCAGGGAAAGGAGAAAGAAGCATTCCTGCAGTCTGTGCTATTTGTTTTTTATTCATTCATTATTGCATTTATATCTTACCCTTTTTCCTCTTGCAAGAAACCCAAGGCGGCTTACGTGGTCCTCCTCTCCATTTTATCCTCACAACACTGTGAGGTAGGTTAGGCTGAGAGTTAGTGACTGGCACAAAATCACCCAGTGAGCTTCATGGCCAAGTGGGGACTAGAACCCGGATCTTCCCAGTCCAATTCTAATCACTGCACTGCACTGCTAGAAGGTGAGGAACCATCAGGGCTACCTGGGCCCTGGCAGCTTCCATGACTTCAGAGCGGCCTGGCCATTTCCACCCCCTCAGACACCCACCTCATAGCTGAAGAAGAATTGCCCATTCTGATATGCATCTTGCCAGAAGCACTCAATGCCGCCCGCAGGGATGACAATGGCAAAGTCATGCTGAACTGCCCCACCGGAGAGTGCAGCATCAGTGGAGTCGCTCAGCGGCTCAGTCCTGGGGGATCCCGCTAGTGCCAGCCCCCCCAGCAAGCCCACAATTGCAGCCACAGGGAGCAGTGCAAACATGTTGCCAGGGCAGTGCCAGCTGGGCTGGGGCAGTGCTGCCGCTGGAGCCCAGCATGCTGGGCGGGAGGGGTAATCATTAACCGACCTGCTCCTGCCCAGCGTTCGTTCCGCTCACTGCTAGATCAAGTCTAGTTCCTCAAGGAAATGTTTGGCACTGGAAGGACACTGAGGCTGAGCTCAGTGTCACGCATTCCCTTCCAGGGCCCAGCAGTTTTTCAGCCTCAGCAGGGTACTAGGCACTGTACAGAACCAGAGAGGCCAAGATTTAATGTAAGGTTTAAATGATTTACATCCCTGCCTTCCTGCAAGGAACTCAAGGTGGCGCACACAATTCCCCCTCCATTTTGTCCTCACAACCACCCTGGGAGGTCTATGAAGCTGATGAGAGAGATGGGCCCCAGGTCACCAAGTGAGCTCCAAATGTGGCTGTCCCTCAGTCCTAGCCACTAACACTCTTAAGTGCTGCACCACAATCTCGGCCGAAGCCGACATGAAGAGGCTGAGCTTCATAAAGCTGGAGCAAGAATAGGATACAGGAAGGTCACCCGCCAGCAGGAAGTGCAGAAGAATCCAAGCCGTGAGAGCCAGTGCGGTGTAGTGGTTGGAGCGCTAGACTGGCAGTGGGGGACCCGGGTTGTAGGGCTCACTTGGCCGTGAAGCTCAGTGGGTGACTTGGGGCCGTGGCCGACTCTCAACCTAACGGTCACAAGGCTGTTGCGAGGATCACGTATGCCACCTTGGCCTCCTTGGAAGTAAAGCAGGATATACATGTAACAAATAATGCTGTGCTAGTGGGTGGGCAAGCCACACTTCTGGCACTGGGACTCATTCACAACCGCTTCTAAGCCCCAGACTTCCACCCAATTTCAACCGGAGAGCTGAAATTGTGTGTTCAGCTCTTTCCTGCCAAGTGCTTCATTTTGCATTACGCCCGTCTTTACAAACACTGCCCAGCCTATTTTGACGTTTCTCTGTACAATTTAAGAGCTTTTTATTATAACTGACATTTTCTTCCTTCTGCCAGAGTTCTGCTTGAGCTGCTGCCGTCCATTCCACCCACCACAGCTGAATTTGTTCTTTCCTCCTTGTCCTTAAAAGGGCTCCAACAGCATGAATTCTGCTTGCTTGCAGCAGCTGGTGTTGAAGGACACATCATATATTATTCCAGAAGGGAGTTTTTCCAGCAATTGTGATAAGATAGGGGTGCCCACGTGATTGGGTCTGCTAGTGCACCACACACACAGACGTTGAAAGTGGGGCGGGTGGGGGAAGAGGAGCAGCACAGAAGAAACCCCTTCGGTGCTTGCAAATGATGCTACTCCTACAGCAAGGTAAGCCCCAGGCAGTAAGAGGCGGCGGCTGCCTGGCTCCATCCATCCTGTATGGAACTGCCACACCTCGCCCGTCAGCCAGCCAAGGAGAAATTCTCCATGCACAACTACAATTGCCAACACTATGCTTTACATCAACCTTGGGGAAGGTGGTTTTACACACACACACGCTGAATTGGCATGATTTATTCTGAATATGGCAGAGACGGCAAGAGAAGGGCATCCAATGAAAAGGCACCCCCCGCCCCCAGCCTTTGCCAGGCATTCCAGCACGTGAATAAAATAGTTCCCACCTCTGATTTCCAAAGTCCATAGAAAATTCTGCCTGTGTAGAACAACAGAAGCTCAAGACGGACTTGTGAAAAATACTTTTTTTGTGAGAAAACTACCAAGTGGTTCTGCAAGAATATTCCATGTGGAGAATGTTTAAGGTGAATACACCCAGGGCCCATTCAAATTAAATATCCATCACATAAAACTGATGCAGGAAACATCCATGGTCCATGCCAAAAAAGAGCACAGCAATCAGGCCTGTAATGTTGAACACAACCCTGGCATCTCCTACAGAAACAATATTAACTCCTCCCCACACCCTCCCCCCACACAGGCAGCCATCGTTAACAGCATCCCACTATTTTGGATGGGATGTCATGTCACTATCATTTTTGATCTTGGAAACTGAAGGCTTTACAGGGGACATCCTTGTCCCCTTGGTATTTGCACCTGAGAAAACTCAGAAAGGGCACCCAAGTAGACAGCTGATACAAAATTGCTTTATTTGGCAACACACACATACTTTGGCCCAAGTCTCTTTTTGGACCCAAGGAGAGATAAGCAGAAACTGCCAATGGGCAATGCTCATCTCCTGTACCGCTAGGTTAGAGAGAATACTCTTAACATTTGATGAAATCTCTTGATGGAACCAAAGCGCCAGAGCCACTAACCTCAAAGAAATGTCTCAGCTCACTGTATTTCCAAGACAGCAAGGAATACAGTACACATTTTGGCCCTCTTTCAGAGGACCCACTTTCACTCCAGTACCAACTTCAGGCACTGGCTGAAGCTCTTTCTAAAAGTAACAAGGAGAACAGCAATGAGAGCAAAGGTGCTATTCATCTGGAACTGGAGAACACCTAGGAACATGTCAGTCCTGCCCTGGAGCACACTGGGAGCACTACATCCAAGCCAAGCGGCTGCTTCTTAACGAAGGCCTTCCCAGGGAGGAAAGGAGGCCTCCTGCAACGCTAGCTGAGCAATGTTCTTATCTTCAGACACAGCATGTGCTGGCCCAGCACAGTCTGCAGAGGACGCCGTTCTGTCCTGACAGTGGCAGTGGAACCTAGGACCACATGCGCTTAACGCCAATGATCCTCTGGGCGCTCACTCGAGTCCCAGCTTCTTCATGGTCCGCCAGCGGTCCTTGATCATCACTGCAGTACGTTCTTTAAAAGGATATGCTTGGAAAATGGCTTTCCAGTTGCCTTCCCCAAACTTCTTCACGCCTGCTTTGATCCAGTCCGACTCCTCTGAAGTCCACTTCTACAAAAAAAGGACAGAGACTCTCATGAGCAACTATGAAGCACCACCAGTGGGTCTCCTTCCAACTCACACCGTAAACAGTTTTGTTAGAACAGAAAAAGAGCCCTGCTGGATCAGACCAATCTAGTCCAGTATTCTGTTCACACAATCTGTCTGGTTTCCAAAGTTCTTCCACAACCATCACTCACTGGGCACAAAGAATTACCACAGATAGTTGATGTCATGCAGCAGCTGTCATGAGAGCTTGGATTTTGAGCCAGGAAATGCCTGGACACTTAACCCACCGGAGCCTCCCGCTCAGGGGTGGTTGGAACGGTGATCACAGACGGAAGAGATTTTTATTTATTTTGAATTACAGATATATACATGAACATGAACACTTATAGGAGAGGGACAGTGGGAGGTAAATGGGCTGGGAGTGCTGGTGGAGGGAGAGGGGAAATAGGCATTGTTTGTTCATATGTAATATAAAAAAAAAAATCATGACATGTTGACAAAAGATGGTAGAAATAATGGCTGAAATTGCCCAGGCTTCTCAGGCTCGTCTAGCATCCTTAACCCATAATTAAGGGAGGGCCCGCAGCTCAGTGGTCGAGCACATGGCCTGCATGCACAAGGTCCCAGGTCTGATCCCGGCCTCTCCAAGTCGGGCCGGAAAAAACTGTCTGAAGCGCTGGAGCTGCTGCCAGTCAATGTAGCAGATAGAATTCAGCTAGACGGAACTTGGCACGTGTTCTTGTTAAGAGGAATCACAGCCTGGATTACATAGTTAGTGGATCAACTGGCCTTCCTTTTGGAAAAGAAGGGTTTGCCAAGGGAGGCCTCTCAGTCATCAGTTTGGGGTTTAGACCTTTGCCACCTAGACTGGGAGTTGCTACGTTACCTTCTTTTTACTGCTGCTGATGGAAGTGTCAGTGCTGTTTTTCCCTTCCGATTCTGAAAGACAATTCAATTAGGGGCTTCACCCTCTGCAGATGCAAGAAGGCACAACTATAGCTACAGGACTCTTCCTTTCAGAAGACAAATACAGAGTACAATTTACCAAGCAGCAACTTACAGCAGGGTACACGCAACCACTTGGTGAGCCAGTTACTTCTACCACCCTGGCTCAGTAGCTGGAAAGTTTTACCACTACTGCACCCCACTAGAAATCCAGTGAAAGATGACAGTGATGAAATTTCCCTGAACCCTTGGTAACATAACACATCGTATTTGGCAGACCTGCATTCACACATAGTTGCCAGCTAATTCTAGCACAGTTCATTAAGGTATCTACCAGGTTTTGAATGTTTTCTTTAAGTGAGTCTCCTTCCTCATGGCAGAAGCCTCTTGAATTCACCCATTGGGCAGCTCGCTGCCTGCCACTTTGGCAGCAAGCCCCACCCATGCCGGGGTGATGTCACTGCGTCATGCAGGGGTGTTGAACCTTTTTCAGCCCAAGGGCCACATCCAATTCCAGAGAGGCTCTCGGGGGCCACATCCCAGTGGTGGGTGGGGCCAAAGACAAAGGGGGCAGGGCCAAACTTGCAGTCTATTGCACTTCAGGCTCTTCTTCAGAGAGCCACCGCAACCCTTCAGAATGGGGTGGGAGGGAGCGGCACCGGAGCTGGGAAACCACCAAACCACTGGGGAAGGGGGGGTGTCCAGGGGAAGGGGACAGAGCCGTCTGGGGGCGGCTGGAGGGGTGGCCCTGCCAGTGCTGCACCAGGGCCCGGCCGCTGAACAGCGCAGGTGCTTGCAGTGAAGAGGTGGAGCTACAGCCAAGCACCCCACGGCCCCCCACGCCAGGCCTGGCATAATGCTCTCACTCTCCCTTGCAATTCAAGGGATAACAAGCTGATCTTTTGAGTGTGGGAACATGTCGCTGCTCTGTGCGACCAAGAGCTGGGCCCTCAGATTCCCTGGTGATGGTGAGGAGGCTGCTTTGCTGGGGCCCCATGTAACTGCCTGGGCTGCTTGGGAGTTTGGCCTGGCCCTGCTCTCCGTGCCACAGCTGCCATCAGTTCTACACAGTGGCCCATGAGCCGCAGCTCGACAGTCCTGGCCGATGGTATTTGTACCCCCAACCAAGGGGAGCCTCAGCAATCTGGCAGTTTTGCTGCTGGGGTCTATCCAGAGGAGATACTGTGTTGTCGCAATAGAGGCCCAAGAGACTTCGAGCGCGCAGAGCACCACAAACCAGAGACAGAGGGCCCACGAGCAGGCACACCCACCCGCCCCCGCTTACTCTGGTCCAAGAAGAGCTCCTCCTCATCACTCCACACCTCCTTCTCTTCGTGATGGGCTGAAGAATTCACTCTCATCATGGATAACCTGAGTGCAGCAGAGAAACCCAAAACCTCAGACGAGCAAATTCTTGCCCCGTCTTGCTCTGTCAAGGAAAGGAGCCAAGAACCACATCCGAGGGGGGAGGGGGACAGACTGGCCTGCATCCATTAATTTCATGGCCAGAATCACAGATGGATCCATTAAATACACAGGGGCAGGGGGACTACGTACCACTACGTGCTCCAGGGACTTCTGAAGTGGATTCATCCAGTGACCTTGACCAGCCTCCTGAACGGTGGGCCAGTAGTGGCAACCCCATTTTATAGGCATTGACAAAGGAATGGCCACGGTGGCCATCCCCAATCTGGCACTCTCCGGGGGTGTTGGATTACAACTTCCAACATTCTCAGCCAGCACGGCCAATGCAGGTTGGGGAAGGCATGCTGGCTGGGGGCGATGGGCATTGCAGTCCCACACATTCAAGGGCAATGGTGTGGGGAAGCCTGGGCTAAGGCCACCCAATTCATCCCCTGTGGATGTGAGATCTGAATGGGTTCTTCCAGCTCACAGCTCTCCCTCTGAATCACTGCCCAAGGCCAGCTTAAAAAGAAGCCAAAAAAGCAGCTGCGGAAGCAGCCATCCTCCCATACCTGAGGAACGGGGGGCCCACCGGCTCGGCAGGTCTTTGGGGTCTCGCTGGCTGGACAGCCACTGTCACCACTGGCTTCTTGGAGAAAACGCGGCTGGGAGACGGGTCCCCACAGCGCTCCCTCTGCGGCCCCATGATCATGCTGCTAATGGTCGGCCCGCCCTTCGCTTTCCACAAGAAATGCTGGGACCCCAAAGCCTCCTCCTCTTCCTCTGCCACTGTGTCTTCCCTCCGGCGCTTGGCTCTGTGGGCTGCAGAAGCCGAAGGGGGCTTGGGGCAAGTCCAGTCTGTCTCGTCCAGTTTCGAAAACACTTCATCAGGGACTGAGGAGTCAGAGAGGGTCTTGAAAGCTTCTCTCAGAGCAGAAAGCCTGTGGGAGGCAGGCCGCTTGGGCAGGCACCTACGAAACAAAGCAACCCCAGCTGTGTCACAAGGGTTGCTGATGCACGTCTCACAAATGGCCTAGGCAGGGCTCTCTGCCACTCCCTTCGCAGCAAACTATCCCAGCACGGACTCCTCTTCCTCCGTCAGAAAACAATTAAAAGCACCCAAGAAACAGAACTAGAACAGCCCAGGCGACCTCCCTGGTGGAGCCACTTCTGGAGCTTCTGAGTTGGATGGAATGGCAAGGGAGGCTGCCGTCCACCATCCAGAGCAAGACACATCCAGTCAGGTAAAAGCATTTAGTCACTTCATGCGAACCCAATCTCCAAAGTCTCTAGCATATGGGAAGACCTCTCAGAGACCCAAGCCACAGTCTAAACAACAGAAATGCCGCTACTGTTCCAGTCCTTTGTCAATCTATTTAGCTCCTGCTACCAAAGAATTAGTCAATCTATAACGGGACACAGGACTCCATCCTCTTGTTGCAGCAAACGAACACAGATCTGCTTCTGAAAGTTACTGACAGACAGTTCTGAAGGTTTAGTGGATTGTTCTAAATTAAGGCAACTTGAATTATGGTTTAAATCTCCCCCCCCCCCACACTCACACACACACACACTTATTGATTTAAATCAATTTTCATGTTATGTAATTCATGTATTTCATGAACATGCATGCATACTAATTGGTTGCTCTAACAATTAGAATAGATTTGTTTGCAACTAAATAGAATCTTTATACAACAAAGGGCCATAATTTTGAAATTAATGTATTTCTACAGGGCAAGGACACTAGGGCAGGATCACTTACTCAAAAACTAAATGGCCAGAACTTTCTAAAAGCAGAGGCTGGTGGTAACTGGGCATCAACAACATGTTGGGACACCATCCAGCCAACGTTACACACATACAGGTCCCACTGTTTAATTTCTACAGTGGAGGAAGCACATAAATAACTCTCTCCCTCTGAAGGCAAGAGAACTTATAGAACAATCCTATACATATCTACTCAGAAGTAAGTCTCACTGTTTTCAGTGAAACATACTCTCAGGTAATTGTATATAGGATTGCAACTTTAAGTAATTTTACTTTTCGTTGGATTGGGCTCTAGATGTCCATACTGTTTTGCAGTCTGTCAAATATCTATACTTTACCACAACCCAAGGCCTCTCTTGTGTCAGATTTAAAATGCTTGGCCTCAAATGGCAGATATTGTCCCTTGTGGTTCTCTCTCTCCCACAGCAAAGCCAGGCTTCACTCAATGGGATTGACAGAGGGTTGTGCATTTGGTTTTAAAAGTGCATCCCCAGAGTACATGTGTGTGCTAAGGGTGCAAGGGAGATGTTCCCCAAACTCAGAGTGGGACAGAGGGGGAAGGAGGCAGTGGCAGGAAAAAGTCGCTGTTGTGCCAAATGAGGGAGGAGCCCAGCAGCACTGGCAGGTCGCTTGGGAAGGAAGGACGGAAGGAAGGACGGACGGACGGACAGGGCAAGCAGCAGCCTGGGAGCCAGGAAGTGTGGCAGCTGGAAGGAGAAATGATACTGGCAAGAGCCAGTGGGAAAACAGGAAAGTATCGTGGCAGGGTGGGACTTGGATGGAAATGGTGGGGAGGAAAGAGATGGGGGCTCTTTCCTCCCCAGCAATTCTTCACAGAGCGCATAGTTAAACTATGTAATTCACTACAAGACATAGCGATGGCCACCAATTTGGATGGCTTTAAAAGGTGGTTAGACAAATCCCTGCAGGAGAAGGCTATCCATATCTACTAGTCCAGATGGCTATGTGCTACCTCCAGTATCAGAGGCAGTGTGCCTATGTACACCAGTTGCTGGGGAACATGGGTGGGAGGGTGCTGTTGCACTCATGTCCTCCTTGGGGGTTTCCTGTGGGCAGCTGCTTGGGCACTATGTGAACAAAGGAAGAGTACAGGCAGGTAGCACAGAATTGCAGGGATGGCGTCAGGAAGGCTACAGCTGAGAATAAGCTGAGGTTAGCAAGGGATGCTAAAAACGACAAAAAGGCTTTCTTCAGCTACGTGCATAGTAAAAGGCAGAGGAAAGAAATGGTGGTTCAGCTATTCAATAAGGATGGAAAAATGATAACAGATGACAAAGAAAAGGCAGAGGTGCTCTATTCCTACTTTGGCTCAGTCTTCTCCCAAAAGAGGGTCTATGACCCCCCCTGGCAAAGGCGAAGTACAGGCTGAAGGGGCAGGATTGCAGCTTGAGATCGACAGGCATATGGTCAAGGAACACCTAATTCCTTTGAATGAGTTCAAATCTCCAGGGCCAGATGAACTGCATCCTAGAGTAATAAAGGAACTGGCAGAAGAACTCTCAGAACCGCTGTCTATTCTCTTTGAGAAATCATGGAGGACGGGGGAAGTGCCAGATGACGGGAGGAGGGCTAACGTTGTCCCTATCTTCAAAAAGGGTAAAAAGGAGGAACCTGGGAACTACAGACCAGTCAGTCTGACATCAATCCCTGGGAAAACTCTGGAGCAGATCATAAAGCAATCCATCTGGAAGCACCTTGAAAACAATGCCGTGATTACTTGAAGCCAACATGGATTTGTCAAAAGCAAGTCCTGCCAGACAAATCTGATCTCATTTTTTGATCAAGTAACCTCCCTTGTAGACCGTGGGAATGCTGTAGACATCATATACTTCAACTTCAGCAAAGCTTTCGACAAAGTGCCCCATGATCTCCTGATGAGCAAACGAGCTCAAAGTGGGCGAGATGAAACAACGATCCGGTGGATCCACAGTTGGCTACAGAATCGGACTCAAAGAGTGCTTATCAATGGGACCTTCTCAAACTGGGGAGAGGTAACGAGTGGGGTACCGCAGGGCTCAGTCCTGGGCCCAGTGCTCTTCAACATTGTTATGAATGACTTGGAGGAGGAGGTGCAGGGAATGCTGATCCAATTTGCAGATGACACAAAATTGGGCGGGATAGCTAATACTTTGGAAGACAGAAACAAAATTCAAAGTGATCTGGATAGACTGGAGCGCTGGGCAGAAAACAACAGAATGACATTGAATAGGGATCAATGCCAAGTTCTACACCTAGGAAAAAGAAACCAAATGCAAAGTTACAAGATGAGGGATACGTGGCTCAACAACACTACAAGTGAGAAAGATCTTGGAACTGTTGTCGATCACAAGCTGAATATGAGCCAACAATGTGATGTGGCTGCAAAAAAGGCCAATGCTATTCAGCTTCCAAATCCCGGGAAGTACTAGTTCCCCTCTACTCAGCATTGGTTAGGCCTCATCTGGAGTACTGTGTCCAGTTCTGGGCACCACACTTTAAGAAGGATGCAGACAAACTGGAGAGGGTTCAGAGGAGGGCAACAAAGATGATCAGGGGACTGGAAACAAAGCCCTATGAAGAGAGACTGAAAGAACTGGGCCTGTTTAGCCTTGAGAAGAGAAGACTGAGGGGAGATATGATAGCACTCTTCAAGTACTTGAAAGGTTGTCACAGAGAAGAAGGCCAGGATCTCTTCTTGATCATCCCAGAGTGCAGGACACGGAATAATGGGCTCAAGTGACAGGAAGCCAGATTCCGGCTGAACATCAGGAAAAACTTCCTGAGTGTCAGAGCAATATGACAATGGAACCAATTACCTGGGGAGGTGGTGGGCTCTCCCACACTGGAGGCCTTCAAGAGGAGGCTGGACAGCCATTTGTCAGGGATGCTCTGACTTGGATTCCTGCATTGAGCAGGGGGTTGGACTCGATGGCCTTGTAGGCCCCTTCCAACCCTACTATTCTATGATTCTATGAACTGAATGCTGAACTGGATGGACCCTTGGGCCGATCCAGCACGGCTCTTCTAATGTTCTTGTGAGGCAGCACGGACTGTCAGTCTTGCAACTCTGGTTACACTAAACCTTACTAGCAAACTTAAAAACCTTGACCACCCTAGTCTGAACCAAAGCAAACCACTCTGCCAACTGTACCAGGAGGGAGGGACTGACTGCCAAAAATGAGTCTCAAAAACCTGGCAGTGACTTGCCTGTGCCCTTGCCCAAGATAATTCTGGAGGAGCTGATAAGATGCTCTCTTAGGCCAGATGCATGTTAGGCGCTGTTGTCATGTCAGTTCTTTCTTGGCAATTTTGATTGAGTGTATGTAAATGTGGAATGTAAACGGGCCAGGGTCCGAAATGAACTACCAAGCGAGCCACTTAGTGTTTCCCAGCTTAAAAAATGGCTGTTTTGACACACTAAGCCCTTGCTCCTGTGCCAACGGGCGCAGTGTGCAGAGAAGTGATCATGACTGGAAGTACGGGAAGGCAACTGTGTCCTGCTGAAAGCAGCAAAGGGGCGGGAGGGGCCCAGGCATCAGCTGCCCAAGACGGGCACCCTTCACATCACTCACCACAGGGAGTTGGAAACTGTAACACACCCCAGGCTATTTACCTGTCTGAGTCCTTGGAAGCCACCGACACAGAGGCCATGGCAACCGTAGCAGGCTCTGCCCTCCCACTGGCTTCTCCAGCAACATCTGGAGTGGTCATGCTCTCACCAGCCACCTCCGCACATTCCAAAACGGCTTCCTCTTTGCTTGCCCCTGCTGTTGGCAAAGGCCTTGCAGTTGTCTCGCTGCCCCCCTCCGAAACAGTCGACCTTTCTTCCCTCTGATCATCAGCCCTTCCTCCTTCAGGTCTGAGCAATACCCGCGTCTCATTTGAACTTCCCACGGATTCAGTGTCTGCTGCTCCTGCCATTTCAGGGGGTTCTTCCACAGGCTCTGAAACCATCATCTCCTCACTAGCTGTTCCCACTGGATTGAGCCTGGTCTCCATCTTATCCGCTGAATTCTTTTTTGCCATCTTAAATAAGGGGGAAGAACAGTGACCAAAATGTTCCTCTGCTTTATTCACTTTTTTGAATTATGTACACCAAATGTGACCTCTGGGGTAGGGGCTGTTCTGCATTAAGGTATCTTTCTCCACCCCTAAAACGCAGCCCAAACACAAAAGTCTTTCTGGGGACCCCCCTCCCCGTTTTCAGCTGCAGATGTCGCACTAGTTTATTTAATCACAGAATGGGAAGGGATCATCTAATCCAGGCCCCTGTCTAGCCTCTATTTCAAGTCCTCCAGTGAAGGAGGACCCACCACCCACTACTACCCACCCATTTACGAGATATTAAAGTGCTCCACCAACATGGTGCATCCCACTCAAGCCGTGGCGGCTGAATGCCACACACAAGATGAACACCTACCACTAAGAGAAGGGGTTCAGAATCATCCAAGTAGCCTTCGAAAAACAGAAGTATCCTCTGCTGGAAGGCCTTATATGAGAAATTCCAGATGGTTGGATGAGAGAAGTTCCTCTCCCGGATGATGCTTTGCAACAACATTCTCATTTTCTAGGGAAAAAAGGTTTTGAGCACGTGCAGGTGAATGGGTGGGGGAAGAAGTTTTCACAGCTTAGAGAACTTCAAACAAAACACCACTACCAAACCATGTGAGCACTCTAGGTAATATCACAAATGCCTGGAAAGAATGCCTGCAAGGGATAAGGGGCACAAATCCCTCACAATATGTGTCTCCAGTGAGTAAGGAGGATAGTAATCCCCAAGGCATCCGAGATGTACTGCGTTTGAGGGTGAAAGAAAGACAAGCTATTGTTTATTCAATTCATATCCTCACTTTCTGCCAAAAAAATGGAGCCCAAGGCAGCTAACAATAAAATCCAGATTAAAAACAAAATCTTCATTAAAACATAACATAAAGACAACTAAAGAACGCCATATGCTTCTGACCCAGGAAAAGAATTATTTATTTATCGCATTTATTGAAACCCATGATAGGCCTGTTTCCTACTCATGCCAGGATGGAATCTTACCTCCTCCAAACTCACCTGGGTGCTGGGGTCCTTTGACATGTATTTCTTCAAGATTTTCTTGGCTTGTTCATATTCTTTGTTCTTAATGCAGGTGATAACAGCCTGGAGCAGACAAATGAGAGAAGAGTTCACAAGGAAGACTTTCTGTGGATCTTCCTAACCCAAGAAGATACTGTTCCAGATCGGTTTCAAGCGACTCCCAGCCAGAGAGTGTTCTCCATAGGCCTGCTGAGAGATCCTGGAGCAGCCACAGCTCAGCAACAGAGCACAGGCTTTGGAGGTGGCCCCAGACTGAATCCCTGGCATTGTTCATTTCAGCAGCACTGGGAAAGGCCCCCCTCTGCCTCAGCCCTCAGAGAGCCACTGCCAGAATGAGCAGTACAGGGCTACCTGGGCCAGTGGTCTGAGCCAGCGCAAGGCAGCTTATGTTCATTTTATATCGCAAACTCCATGGGGAAGCTCATCCTTATGCTAGGCCCACCACATGCTAAGCACCTGGGCTGGCATCTCTGTTTAAGAAGCTGATGAAATGCTGCTGCAGTATCAGCCTAATGCCAGAGTTTTCCAAACTAGCACCAGTATTCCCTTTCCTAAGCCCTAATGCTCAGGCACAGATACTGTTATGATCAAACCTAGTTTTTTAAAAAATACTACCGTTCTCCAGATTAGGATAGTTTAATCCTAAAGAATGAGCGAAATTCGATTTCAAGGTTTTAAACCAGAATTGTCATTAACAGGGAGGCCAACTAGAAACTGGTCCCCAGGCAACCAAGGGTGTGTGTGATTCAGAGCTCCTGATCTGCAGCACATTCCACATCCAACCTAGCCTTTTAAAAATAAGGGGTGGGGGGGAGTCTAATGAACACTATCAGTTAGGCGCAGATTGAACTCCTATCAAATAGCTGACCCAGAAGCCTCAAGCAAATTCTTTGCAAATTGTTCTGCAGCTTGGATCTTTTTCACAGCTAACCAAGCCCCAGTAAATTAAGCTAAGGAGTCTGCAGGCTGTCTGTGCTCTGCCTCTGTTGATCTTCCTTGGCCTGGTTCATAGGAAAAGGTGGGAAATTAACCCTAATTAGGTCTTTGTGGAAGCATGCAGCTACCTTCAGGGGGAAATTGCTTTGGTATGAATTTGAGGCCTATGCAAGGCTCCCTCCTAGGTTTACTGTGGGTTAAAAAGAGACACCTTGCTCATGCTCAGAAATTATCTGTTACTTTGGGCCAAGCAGCTGTTACGTCAAGGTAAACAGAAAAAAAGTACTCAAATATTTCCCCCTTCAGTTGTTTTAGTGGGGTTTTGTGAACTTATTTACAAATCGAGAAAAATGGAAAAGATAACCCTGGGCTTTGAATTAGAGCCCAAATCAAATCTTTTTCAGATGCATAGTCTTTTGAAACCAAAGCAACACAAATACCTAAAAAGACAGCTGTCCTCATTCTTTGTGAGTAATCTGAGAATCAATAATTAATGTCTACAGAAAGGGAAGTGTTAACCCTTACAGCTTCCTTTATTTTTGTTCTTATTTCCTCTATTATGTTCGTATCTATGTTCACTTCATTTTTCATCTTCTCCAGAAGAACAAGTGCGCATTCAAGAGGTGTTTGCTCAGTCTCTGTATCAATGGTCCAGTCTACAATACAAATAAATAATTCCTATTACCACTAAAATATAATATATCTATACATGCACACAAACACACAAATGGATTTTACACAGAGGAAGCATAGAGCCATGCTTCAGCTATGGGTGGAAAACATGTTACAGCCCAGCATAAACAAGAAACAAAACATACCATGTGAACACCTTTTTATTCTCTCAGTATTTTAGCACTTTACTTTCCTAGTCTTCTAGCTTTGGCGTTTTAAATCTGTATTTTAAATCTCTGCATTGCTGCTAGGTTTTATTCTGGTTGTACTGTTATATTGTGGTTTTAAGCTTTCATATTTTATATTGTTTTATGCTGCGCTTTGTGGTTTTAATTTCTGTGAACCACCCAGACAGCTTCAGCTTTTGGGCAGTATAGAAATGAAATAAATAATATTTAATATCATAGAATCATAGAATAGTAGGGTTGGAAGGGGCCTACAAGGCCATCGAGTCCAACCCCCTGCTCAATGCAGGAATCCAAGTCAGAGCATCCCTGACAAATGGCTGTCCAGCCTCGTCTTGAAGGCCTCCAGTGTGGGAGAGCCCACCACCTCCCCAGGTAATATGTTCCATTGTCGTATTGCTCTGACACTCTGGAAGTTTTTCCTGATGTTCAGCCAGAATCTGGCTTCCTGTCACTTGAGCCCATTATTCCGTGTCCTGCACTCTGGGATGATCAAGAAGAGATCCTGGCCTTCCTCTCTGGGACAACCTTTCAAGTACTTGAAGAGTGCTATCATATCTCCCCTCGGTCTTCTCTTCTCAAGGCTAAACATGCCCAGTTCTTTCAGTCTCTCTTCATAGGGCTTTGTTTCCAGTCCCCTGATCATCTTTGTTGCCCTCCTCTGAACCCTCTCCAGTTTGTCTGCATCCTTCTTAAAGTGTGGTGCCCAGAACTGGACACAGTACTCCAGATGAGGCCTAACCAGTGCTGAGTAGAGGGGAACTAGTACTTCCCGGGATTTGGAAGCGATGCTTCTATTAATGCAGCCCAAAAGAGCATTGGCCTTTTTTGCAGCCACATCACCTTGTTGGCTCATATTCAGCTTGTGATCGACAACAATTCCAAGATCCTTCTCGCTTGTCATGTGGTTGAGCCACGTATCCCCCATCTTGTAACTGTGCATTTGGTTTCTTTTTCCTAGGTGCAGAACTTGGCATTTGTCCCTATTAAATGCCATTCTGTTGTTTTCTGCCCAGCGCTCCAGTCTATCCAGATCACTTTGAATTTTGTTTCCGTCTTCCAAAGTATTAGCTATCCCGCCCAATTTTGTGTCATCTGCAAATTGGATCAGCATTCCCTGCACCTCCTCCTCCAAGTCATTCATAAAAACGTTGAAGAGCACCGGGCCCAGGACTGAGCCCTGCGGTACCCCACTCGTGACCTCTCCCCAGTTTGAGAAGGTCCCATTGATAAGCACTCTTGGAGTCCGATTCTGTAGCCAACTGTGGATCCACCGGATATAATTATATTATTTTATAATAATTATAAATAAAAATAAAATACCATACAGAATGCTTTCGGCACTATTAGGAATCCGCTCACCAAACTGTTTCCATAGCTAACATTCAGATATAATCCTCAAATTGCCTGGGTGGTTTTTTACCTTCTATTTGTCCCATAATCTTTCTTCCTATTTCTTATTTCTATTATTTTTCCTTGTATTATCCTTTGGGCTTTTTAAAGTAAGTTGACAGGGATATAGGAAGTCTGGCCGATTACAGGTTAACTTTTGACCTAGTTTGTAATACCAAATATAATCACAACAAACTTATAAATTTAAATACAACACCCAATTTTTATCTACATGTATTTCCTTTCTTCTACCCAGTTAGTAAGCAATATACATAAACATGCACACATACAGAGCACCAGAAAATGCACAATTTAAGAGGTTGTGATTTGCTTCCAGCAGGCACAGCACTGGTATGTTTCAACCTTTGTATGTTTCAGATTTCCAAAGGTAAAAGCAGGCAAAGACAGCCTCAACACTCACCCTCTTCGATCCTGGACAGAAGCTGGATAATCCGCAGCTGAAGAAGAATACTCTGCTCTAGCGCCAGGGGCCGGGCAAGCAGAGCTGGAGAAACACAAGACACAGTCAGAGGCCCACAACGCAGAACCAAACATTTGGACAACTGTACAAAAATCTGGCCAGGCTACACAGCAGCACATCTTCGACTGCACTTCTCCCAGCTGATCCAAGCAAATGAATACCCAGACAGGCCACTGATGTGTCACCACCTCTCCATCTCAATATGCCCACTAGCCCAGGAACTACTGTCTAAACATATGCACATGTGTTATTTTTATTGTGTTTTGAATTATTGTTGTGAAACATCCCAGGGCTCCCATTTTGTGGGGCAGAAAGACAGGGCATAAATATTTTAATAAATAAATACATCTATACATACATACGAGAATATAAATTGTGAAGCAGTTGAACTTTTTAGTACCGCTCCCTGAAGGTGTTACATCATTGCCTGATGCCAAATCCCTCAACAGTATAATGTAATGCTGTAACGTTCCCTCCATTAAAAGGTTTTTTAAGAGGGGAGCTCTGGACAGCCTGGTCTGGCATTCCCACGAGCCAAGGAAGCTGGGATGAAGGGGAGAATCTTCCCTTCTCAAATTGTACCCATTTTTGCCCCCTTCCAAGCCCCCTCTGAAGGAATTTGAGCTTCTCCCCCCACCCCGTTTTTTTATTTGTGAGGGGAGAAAATGTCTTTGGCTTCATGAGCTGCCCTGGCTTCACGGGAGCGTTTTCTGTTGCTTTCAGTTGCCCGTTGCGCCTTCTGCATTTTTCTCCGCTCCCAATCCGAATTCATGGGGCGCCCCCCCTCCCCTCCCCCGCCGAGGCAGGCAGGAGCGCGTCAAACCGCGCGTCAGCCTTCCTCAAGCCGGGGGCCTCCAGAGGTGAGGGGCCGCAACTCCCATCACCCCCTGCGGGTGGGGCGGGCGGGAGCTCATAGAGTCACAGGACAGCGGGGCTGGAAGGGGCCTACAAGGCCCCGCGCGGGAACCCAGGCCAGAGCCGCCCGGCAGGCGGCTGCCCAGCCTGGCCCCGACGCGCCAGCGCGGGGAGCCCCCCGGCCCCGGGGCCGCCCTGCTCCGGCAGCCCGGAAGCGTCTCCCGGTGCCAGCCGGAGTCCGGCTCCCCGCGCTCGAGCCCGCGGCTCCGCGTCCTGCCCCCCCGCGCGCGGGCCCAGGCCGGGAAGGCCGAGGCGCGCGGCGCGGCGAAGGCTGCGCCACCGCCGCTCCGCCCGGCGGCCGCGCGCCCCACCGTAGATGACGTCACGCAGCTGGCGGAAGTCCCGGCTGCGCCCGGCCCGGAAGGCCTGCAGCGCCTGGTGGGCGTAGAAGAGCAGGGCCCAGCGGTTCGCCGCCTCCTCCAGGGTCCTCCCGCGGGCCTCCGCGGCCGCCGCCATCGCCGGGGGCGCTCCGCGGCGGGCAGCGCGGCTCGCCCCGCCCCCGCGCTCGCACGCCATCCAGCCCGTCGGGGCGCGCCGGAAGTGACGCCGCCGCCGCGCTGCGGCCGGCGCCTCTCTCCGAGGGGCGGGGCGCGGCGCGGCGCGGCGCTCGCCGGGCTCGGCGCCGCGCTGCGGAGGCGCTGGCCCGCGGCGACCGTCGTCCCCGCACGGCCGCGGCGGCGAGGGCTCCGGGCGCGGGTCCAGCGCCCCGCGGCGGGTCCCCGGGCCGGGCCGGCCGGGAGCTGCGGCGGCGGCTGAGGGTCCCGCCCGGCTGCCGGTCGGCCCGGGCCAGGCGCGCGGGGGCCCCGGGGAGCGTGGGCCGCGTCACCTCGGCAGCGCCGCCGCCCCCCTGCCGTGGCCGGAGCGAGCGCTTCCGAGCGGGCTCGCGCTCCGGCGCCTCGGGAGCCCTTCGCCCGCCGGCGTCGGCGCCCCCCCCGTTCAGATGTGTCATAGAAGCGTGGAATGGCAGGGCTGGAAGGGGCCTACAAGGCCGTCGAGCCCTGTCCCGCTCGGCGCGGGGACCCAGGCCAGAGCATCCCTGGCAGGTGGCTGTCCAGCCCCTCCTCCTGCCTCCAGCGTGGGAGAGCCCCCCGCCTCCCCAGGTCACCGGTTCCGTGGTCGTATTGCTCTCACAGTCAGGAGGTTTTTCCTGATGTGCAGCCGGAATCTGGCTTCCTGTCGCTTGGGCCCATGATTCCGTGTCCGTGTTCTTAACATGCATCTCTACGCAGGCTCTCCCTGAAGGGTGACCCAGCCAGCTGTGGTCTGTAGCACACAGTACAGTGTGTGTTTTTATTGCCGATAATCGCATTGTGTTTATCATATTGTTGTTTTATGTCTTTGTATTTTGTGTTCACCACTTTCATATTTTTGTGGAAAGTGTATATAAAGTTAAGCAATAAATGAAAGAGCACCAGTGTTTTCTCGATTGACTCTTTCAGTTTGGTGGCACTCTGATGCTCTTCATCTTGTGGCTGAGAAAGGTTATTCTCCTGCTCCATCCATTGCTGCCTATATGTACATCCAAACCCTCCTCACATGACCGTCATTGCTGTTATCATCATGGAGGGATCGACACTGAAGCAACCACTTTGGGTGCCTCATGGCTCTCACCTCGGCACATCCTGGTGCAACCTGCTTTGCAGAGGTTCCCCATCAATACAGTGAATTAAGTTTTCAACACATACTGCTGTGTTTGCAAGATTACTTCTTCAACCCCCAACAAAATTACCTGGGAAAAATAAATTCATGCCAACTCCACCATGTTTAAAAAGAAGAAAAGGTTGCATAGACTTGCCCTTGAGATCATCAAAGACCCAGTAGGTTTGGGACATATTTTTATGGAGATACTGAAAGATTGGTGTAAGCCAGAGGCATTTATGATAATTTGGTTCAGGTTTTTGCTCCCATAAATAAGCCAGATTCACCACACTGCAGAAGACATCCAAATATGTTTCTTGACATCTTGCAATGTTACAAAAATATTGCTATTCATCTCCTTACATTTCTTTCAATCTCTCTTGGTATGAAACCAAATGATTGTTACTGAATTCATTTTGGTGACTTGGGAGTTGGGAGTTGCCCCTTCATGGATCACTGCCTTGTTGTGGCGAAGGGGCTTGCGTAACTCAGTGAAGCCATAAGCTATGCCTTGCAGGGCCACCCAAGACGGACAGGTCATGGCAGAGAGCTCTGACAAAATGTGGTCCACTGGAGAAGGAAATGGCAACCCACTCCAGTATTCTTGCCAAGAAAACCCCATGGAACGTACCACAAGGCTAAAAGAGATGACACCGGAAGATGAGCCCCTCAGGTCGGAAGGTGTCCAATGTACTACTGGGGAAAAGCAGAAGGTATTTCCAAGTAGCGCCAGAAAGAGTGAAGCGGCTGGGCCAAAGCCGAAAGGACACTCAGCTGTGGATGTGTCTGGTGGTAAAAAGAAAATCCGATGCTGTAAAGAACAATTTTGTTTAGGAACCTGGAATGTAAGATCAATGAATCAAGGTAAGCTGGAGGTAGTCAAAACATGAGATGGCAAGATTGAACATCGACATCTTGGGAATCAGCGAACTAAAATGGACAGGCATGGGCGAATTTAATTCAGGTGACCATTATATCTACTACTGTGGGCAAGAATCCCTTAGAAGAAATGGAGTAGCAGTCATAGTCAATAAAAGGGGGGGAAAAGCAGTACTGGGGTACAATCTCAAAAATGATAGAATGATCTTTGTATGAATCCAAGGCAAACCATTCAACATCACAGTAATTCAAGTCTATGCCCCAACCGCTGAGGCCAAAGAAGCTGAGGTTGATCGGTTCTATGAAGACCTACAACACCTTTTAGATCTAACACCAAAAAAAGATGTCCTCTTCATCATAGGGGATTGGAATGCTAAAGTAGGAAGTCAAGAAATCACCGGGATAACAGGCAAGCATGGCCTTGGTATACAAAATGAAGCAGGACAAAAGCTAATAGAGTTTTGCCAGGAGAACATGCTGATCATAGCAAACACACTTTTCCAACAGCACAAGAGACGACTCTACACATGGACATCACCAGATGGTCAATATCGAAATCAGATTGATTATGTCCTTTGCAGCCAAAGATGGAGAAGCTCTATACAGTCAGTAAACACAAGACCTGGAGCTGACTGTGGCTCAGATCATGAGCTTCTTGTTGCAAAATTTCGGCTTAAATTGAAGAATGTAGGGAAAACCACTAAACTACTGAGGTATGACCTAAATCATATCCCTTAAGAATATACAGTGGAGGTGAGGAATAGATTTCAGGGATTAGACCTGATAGACAGAGTGCCTGAGGAACTATGGACAGAGGTCCGTAACATTGTTCAGGAGGCAACAACGAAATCCATCCCAAAGAAGAAGAAATGCAAGAAAGCCAAGTGGCTGTCTGATGAAGCTTTACAAGTAGCTGATGAAGGAAGGGAAGCGAAAAGCAAGGGAGAAAGGGGAAGATATATCCAACTGAATGCAGAGTTCCAGAGAATAGCAAGGAGAGACAAGAAGGCCTTCTTAAATGAACAATGCAAAGAAATGGAGGAAAACAGAATGGGAAAGACTAGAGATCTCTTCAAGAAAATCGGAGATCTCAATTTTTATTTATTTATTTATTATTAAATTTATTAATCGCCCATCTGGTTGGTCACCCAGCCACTCTGGGCGATGTACAACATACAATAAAACAGTTTAAAACAAAATTCTACAATAAAAACATTTCCTAAAATACCCTAACCCACCCCAAATGCCTGCCTAAACAACCACGTTTTTAATGCACGACGGAAGCTCATTAAAGAGGGGGCATGACGGAGTTCCCTAGGGAGGGAGTTCCACAACCTCAAGGGAAGGTTTTGTGCAAAGACGGGCATGATAAAGGACAAAGAAGGCAGGGACCTAACAGAAGCAGATGAGATTAAGAAGAGGTGGAAAGAATACACAGAAGAACTATACAGGAAAGATCTTAATGTCGCTGATAGCCATGATAGCGCCGTCACTGAACTTGAGCCGGACATCCTAGAGAGTGAAGTCAAGTGGGCCTTAGGAAGCATTGCTAACAACAAAGCTAGCGGAGATGAGATGACAGTATTCCAGCTGAGCTATTTAAAATCCTAAAAGATGATGCTGTTAAAGTGCTGCACTCAATATGCCAACAAATTTGGAACACTCAACAGTTGTCACAAGACTGGAAAAGGTCGGTTTACATTCCAATTCCAAAGAACAGCAACGCCGAAGAGTGTTCAAACTACCGTACAATTGCGCTCATTTCTCATGCCAGCAAGGTTATGCTCAAAATCCTACAAGCTAGGCTTCAGCAGCATGCGAACCGAGAACTACCGGAAGTACAAGCTGGGTTCCGAAGAGGCAGAGGAACTAGAGATCAAATTTATTTTTATTTATTTATTTATTTATTGCATTTATACCCCGCCTTTCTCCCTCTCGCAAGGAACTCAAGGCGGCTTACATTATCCTCCTCCTCACCGTTGTATCCTCACAACAACAACCCTGTGAGGTAGGTTGGGCTGAGAGTCTGTGACTGGCCCAAAGTCACCCAGTGAGCTTCCATGGCCAAGTGGGGACTAGAACCCGGATCTCCCGGCTCCCAGTCCGTCACTCTCACCACTACACTACACTGGCTCTCGCCTACATTCACTGGGTCATGGAGAAAGCAAGAGAATTCCAGAAAAACGTCTATTTCTGCTTCATTGACTGCGCTAAAGCCTTTGTGTGGATCACGACAACTCAGGCAAATTCTTAAAGTGATGGGAGTACCAGACCACCTTACCTGTCTCCTGAGAAACCTGTACGAGGGACAAGAAGCAACAGTAAGAACCGGACGTGGAACAACCGATTGGTTCCAAATTGAGAAAGGAGTACGACAAGGCTGCATATTGTCGCCCTGCTTATTTAACTTATATGCAGAGTACATCATGAGAAATGCCGGGTTGGATGAATCAGAGGTCGGAATTAAAACTGCCGGGAGAATTATCAACAACCTCAGATATGCAGATGACACCACCCTAATGGCAGAAAGCGAAGAGGATCTCAAGAGCCTCTTGTTGAGGGTGAAAGAGGAGAGTGCAAAAGCTGGCTTGAAACTCAACATTAAAAAAACTAAGATCATGGCATCTGGCCCCATCACTTCCTGGCATATAGAAGAGGAAGAAATGGAAGCAGTGACAGATTTTACTTTCTTGGTCTCCAAGATCACCGCAGACGGTGACTGTAGCCATGAAATTAAAAGACGCTTGCTCCTTGGGAGGAAAGCTATGGCAAACCTAGACAGCATAGTCAGAAGCAGAGACATCACCTTGCCAACAAAGGTCCATCTAATCAAAGCTATGGTTTTCCCAGTAGGAATGTATGGCTGTGAGAGCTGGACTATAAGGAAGGCTGAGCGCCGAAGAATTGATGCTTTCGAACTGTGGTGCTGGAGAAGACTCTTACGAGTCCCCTGGACTGCAAGGAGGTCAAATCAGTCCTAAAGGAAATCAACCCTGACTGCTCAGTGGAAGGACAGATACTGAAGCTGAAGCTCAAATATTTTGGCCACCTAATGCGAAGAGAAAACTCTCTGGAAAAGACCCTGATGCTGGGAAAGATTGAAGGCAAAAGGAGAAGGGGACGGCAGAGGATGAGATGGCTAGATAGCATCACCGATGCAATGAATATGAACCTGAGCACACTCCGGGAGAGAGTGGAGGACAGGAAGGCCTGGCATGCTGTGTTCATGGGGTCACGAAGAGTCGGACACAATGACTGACCAACGAGTGAAGTGGCCAAGTTTGCAGAAGACACCAAATTATTTAGGGTAGTTAAAATAAAAAGGGATTGTGAGGCGCTCTGAAAAGATCTCTCCGAATGGCAAATGCCGTTCAATATAAGCAAGTGTAAAATGATACACATTAGGGCAAAAAATCTCAGCTTCAAGTATAACCTGATGGGATCTGAGCTAGCGGTGACTGACCAAAAAAGAGATTTGGGGGTTGTGGTGGACAGCTCGATGAAAATGTCAACCCACTTCTGGCTGCTGTGAAAAAGGCAAACTCCATGTTAGGCATAATTAGGAAAGGAACTGAGAATAAAAGTTGCAGAGAAGTGCTACTAAAATGATCAAGAGGCTGGCGCAAAAGGAAGGACTTCTTCACACAGCACATAAACTATGGGATTTGCTATCTCAAGATGTGGTGATGGCCCTGAATTTGGATGGTTTTAAAATGGGGTTAGATAAATTCCTAGAGGAGAAGGCTATTGATGGCTACTAGGCTTGATGGCTATGTGCTACCTCCAGAACCAGAGGCAGTGAGCCTATGTACACCAGTTGCTGTGGCACATAGGTGGGAGGGTGCTGTTGCACTTGTGTCCTGCTTGTGGGACTTGTCAACAGCTGGTTGGCCACTGTGAACAGAATGCTGGACTAGTTGGACCCTTGGCCTGATCCAGCAGGGCTCTTACGTTCTTACATTTTTCTGTCTTGCCTTTTAACCCCTGCAAGTTCTGTTTTCTTTGTGTCCAGGAGAGGGTGCCCAAGAGCAGGTTTAGGAATGGCTGTTCTGTTTTGGATGATAATTCCATCCACCCTGTGGGCAGCCTTTACATTTTTCCATTTAGCATTGGCTCTGCCCAGTTGATGGAGCCAGGACAGCACCATGTGCTATTTTCCTGTTTGAATCTGGTCAGGAGGTATGCTGGGAATGATCAGAGATCTGCCTGGGCCAAGTGAGTCACTACAAAACATCCAGATACGTCCTTATCTAAGCTTCAAAGGCAGAAGGTTTATTTGCCTGCCATTCTAATTATTAGAAGGAAAGCCATAGTCTCTGGCCTTTGGAGAGAGAAATTCAAATGCAAAATCTTTAATTTCTTTTTTCACAAAATCTGGTGCAAAGTTGAACAAGCCAGCCTGTCTGTCTGTGTGGTTTGTGTGGCAAGCCAGAGAGACCCCCTCCTATACACATGTACACACACAGCACATGCAAAAGGGTGCTGCAGAAAGGAGAACGTTCCCTTCACCCAGCACCGCAGGACTGCACAGTTGGTGGGCCTGTCCCTTGTATGCAGTGCCAAAGAGATGTTGATCACGTGCTAGGAACAGCATCAGGCCTAGCTCTCTCCCCCAATTTTGTGCAATGCAGAGAAAGACATACCCAAGTCCTCTTGACATGAATGAGACATAAGAACGCCTTTAAACTTTTAACAGCCCAGACATCAGCACATGTTCTTAGAAGTCAGTTCCACAGAGTTCAGTGGGGCTTACTTCTGAGTAACATGTTCACAACTGTAGCGTACATTCCACTACTGTCCGGGGACTGAGGAACAACCATTTCCAACAGCCCGTAGACTATTACTTGGAAGTGATCTCCGCTGATCTTAATGGAAGCGTGTTCCCTTAGGGTCCTAGTCTTGCACATTTAATTTTTGCTTCAGGAGTGCCATCGACAGAGGCAACTCCAATATCAATGGGGCAAGCCGAAAAAGAAAGCCAAACTCTTCTCTAACCAGTTGCCACAGTCAGGCTACAATTTAGCATAACAGATCTTTGAAAACGTATTTGGGGAAAGTTGTGGCATTTTTATGCTTCCAAAGAGGTTGCAGTGAGAGCGGAACAGTCATTTAGAGATGGTGAAACAACTCGTGAGAATGACTCATCTTGCGCACCAGAACGGGTTTGTAAACTGGTTTTATGACACAAATCACAAAGTTTGTTCTTGGCCAGGGAGGAGGACGCCCTCAGGTAACAGAGCACATGGGTGGAACACCCATGTTTATGTCTTCCACATTTAAAATAAACACCCGCAGTCACCCTATTAAAGTGAGTCTAAAATGTCTGTATAAAAATTAATGTGAGACTCGCATTCCCCCCTCTTGTGAAGTCCCAAAAATAGTTTGCTTGGCAACATCATAGTAAGTCCTACTGGAACAGCGTAAATGCTTTTATTAGACCTGAAATTACAAATCATGAAAGCTTCAACTGCTGCAGCCAGGAATTACTTCCTGATTAATGTTTGAAAGGGTTTCTCTGCAGTTAACAAAGATGACACATGCAGAAGTGCAGTCCTTCCTTTATGCCAGGAGTGGGCAACTTTGGGGGGTCCCTGGGGCCACTTTCCACCCCCCGCCCAAAGGCTGCATTCTTGCTGCTGCTAGCAAAAAAAACCCTGGTGGCTTGCTGCCAAATTTCAGCAGCAAACGGCTATGGAAGCTTAAAAGGGTCAAATTTAGCTTGTTTTTGGCAGTGCGGTGGTGGCAGTGGAGGCTATGCCGGGGGAAGAAGGGTTGGATGTGGGCTGCAAACTGCATGTTGCCCACTCTTGCTTTATGCTTTAAAATCTTAGGGATATAGGTGACACCAGGGCAGGGTGGGGGAAATCTAAGAGGGCAAATGCCCACCAGAACAACTGCTTGCCCATCTTGAACTAATTAGAAAGAGGGAATGTGAAGTGCAGTCTTCCTCTTCTAGAAGACTGCAGTCTGCAAGACCAAGCTCACCCTCTCAGAAATTCCCTTGCCCCTTCTTTGCCCACCCTGTTTTTTTCTGAAGCTGCCTCTGCTAATGGACAGAGGCTGTAATGGCCAAAGGCCACATGCGGCATGTAGGAGTAGAGGTAAATCCAGCCCAGAATTCACTTTCTTTGTATAGATCTCATTCTGAGTACTGCTTGGCAGTGGGCACTGCTGGGGCCTCTGGATTTGCCTGAGGATGCTTGAAATCACCTTCTGGTGGCTGCCAGGTAATACAGCACACTCCTCTTATGCTAGATTTGTCTAATGCAGGAGGTGGATGGATGGCACATGGGTTGTAGCCTTTTTTTTCTTGCTTATCAAGTCTCAATAGTGGTGTTTATACGTTATACTGTTTTATATGAGTTGTTGGCCACCCTGGGTCCCTTGAGGGCGAGGTATCAATCCAACAAATCAAGCAGTAATAATGCATCATTATCTCTGCCGTAAGCAAGTGACGCACAAATTGAACACATGCCAAGGTTTCTCCTCCTTCCTCCAGCAACAGGCCCAACCTGATCCAAATGGCTGCACTGCACAATCCAAGATATACATCCCAGGATCTCTTGCAGTATCCCTGAGGAAGCTGGAATATACCTCTTGGATCATGTGCCTTTCCGTTGGTACCACTGCTTTAAAACCACAGATAGTCTGAACTCATTGTACAGCAGGCAAAGTGGAAAAAGCAAATTCAGTGTTGGTGATTGTTAAGAAAGGGGCTGAAAATAAAAGGGCAGGGCTGTACTGCTATTATATAACAAGACTCTGTGGTTTTAGTGGCCACATGTGAAATACTGCGGAGGGTTCTAGACACCTCATCTCAAAACAGGCTACCTGGAAAAGGGATAGAAAACGACGTCCCAAATGATAATGGCATTTTATTACCTAAAGCATTGGAGTTTTTTAGTTTAGGGGAAAAAAGGTGACAAAGGGCACAATCCTATGCATATTTAGACTGAAAAAAGTCCTACAACTCCCAACATTTAATGCTGGGACTTGTAGGACTTTTTTCTGTCTAAACATGCATAAGATTCTGCCCTAAGAGAGGATGTGATTGAGGGTTATCACGTTCTGAGCCACGCAGGGAGAGCGGATGGAGACAGCTGCTTGCTTCCTCTGGAATGGAGGGTCAATAGTGAAGTTAGCAGCAGTTCCTTCAGCATGGACAAAACAGGCCCTATTTCAGATGACATGCATATGCTTCCAAACAAGGCTTTTATTGTGAAGTTGCCCTGCCTCATTCATGGAATTTTACAGGGGGTCCAGATGTCATCTTCCACTTGTAAGCCTTCCATGTTTTCCCACCGCTTCTTCCATCGTTTTTCTTTACGCCACGACCACCAGCAACCTGCCAAAAAAAGAAATATTAAGGTACAAAAGGCAGAAAAGCAGCACAATATGTTTTGGTTGATAGTGCACTAGAAGCCGTGCGCTTGGAAGCACTGCCACTTAGCTGAAGGCAGCCTTCCCTAACCTCATGTTATCCAGATGTGTTGTTAGACTGCAACTCCCATCATTCCCAGCCAGCATGGCCAACAATGGGAGTTGCAGGCCAACACATCTGGAGGGCACTAGCTTAAGGAAGGCTGGCGTAGGGCACTCACTCTGCACATAGCACCATCTGAGAAGCATTAACGTGGCGTTCGTCTAGCTCAGGGAACAACTGAACCAGACAAACTGTTTTGTATAGGGCCACTTTATTGCTTTTGCTGATGAATACAGCTCTGATCTGAAGCCGCTGCTGCCATCTCCTCATGGACAATTATGGAAGGACTATTAGTATTATTAATAATAATAATCAATACTACATTTCTAATTTGCCCAATACCTAATGGTCTCTGGGCAGATTACAAACAGTAAAAAAACTAAAATGCCATAGAACAGTTAAAAATATAAAATACAATACAAATATTTAAAAGAATAAAATACAATACAAAACAATAAACAGCATAGGAATTGATAAAACAGCCATAAAAATCTAGAACTAGGTCTCCAAAATGCCTGGGAGAAAAGAAAGGTATTTGCCTGGTGCCGAAAAGATACTAATGTAGGCACCAGGCAAGCATCTTTAGGGAGTTTGTTCCATAAGTGGGGTGCCACCACTGAGGAGGCACTCCCTCTTGTGGCCACCTGTCTAGCTTTCTTCGGCAGGGGCACCCTAAGAGTCCAAGCAGGTACACGTGGGAGGAGACATTGCTCCCAAGCTGTTTAGGGCTTTAGAGGTCAACGCCAAACAAAATATATAGTTTGAGAACCCAACCTTTTTCTTGGAATGCCTTTTGTCTGTACTTCATTGCCAAATCACCTTAATGGAAGACCTCTGAAATGCCTGGCATTAAACAGTGTTTTTCTTTCATCAAACAATGTCACGGGTTTATTCAGTTATTGTTAAAAATTAAGGTGAATATTTTGGGAATGATCTTTTTTGAAAACCATGTCACCTTCCAACTCTCGCGTGACTTGCTGATTGAGAACTAGCTTGGCAGGTGCACCATGGAAACCCCTGTATCCTCTGCCCACCCCCCGCCCCCACTTTGTCCCCTGCAGCCATAAAAGAAGAGGAAGTGGGAGTGAATTCCTCCGATCTCTCTTGGGCCCTAATGAAACTCCCCTACAGCAGGAGGGAAAGCACAGTAATAATTATAAATAATAATACTTTTAAAAAAACAGAGCATGCCAAATGGAAAACCCTGAAGCAGTGAAGAGAGCCATTACTGATGGACACATTCATGCCATTCGGCATGAAGAGCATTCTTTAAAATGAGAGGAAGTTGCTTTTCTTCACCCTTCACTTGTAGCAAGCGCAGGATGCTGCAATCCATTCACAATGCAGAGGTTATTACAGAGGACAGCTTCCCTCAGACTGAAGGTGGTATTGCCGAGGAATGGCTAGAACTCCTGAGTCCACCCCTTTTCCTGGATAAAATGAATTGATGATCATGTGTCCAACTGGACTGCATTACTTGATTTTGCAAGAAGAGGTTATTTTATTTTGCACAGTGAAGTAATACATTCGGATAGCAAAAAAGCCAGGAAAAGCTTAGGGCAAGTTACAGAAATGCTTCCTATGCCTTAAAAGGCAAGTGTGTGTGGGAGGGGGGAAATGACCCCTGCAGTAGGCTTGATTGGAACAAGACTTTTCGGTTTGGTCATGGCAAGTCCTGATTCTGAAAACCGATTTTAACAAGCTGCTGGGTTAGTATCCCTAAATGTCATCCCCCAGGGTTCTTGGGGGAAGCCAGGGAAACAGGCTTAGAATTGTAGGGTGCTTCCAGATGAGACTTTTATTGTAGAATCACCTGCTCCGTTACCACAGGGTTTGGGGGGGGGGGGGGCTAGACATGGTCGTCTTCCATTTGCAGCGCTTCTGCGTTTCTCACTGCTTGTTCCATCTTTTCTCTCCCCATAAAAAATCCATTAAGGAGGGAAAGACGGAATAGCAGCACGAGGCCTCCTGGCGGGGGGTGCTGGGAGCCCTCCGTCTAGAACCACCCGTACTGCAGACATGTCCTTAAGGAGAATGGAGTTGTTCAGAAGTGCGCACAGTGATGCCAGCCCCTCCACAGGGCTGGTGATGGAGCCCTGCTGCCGAACGGACTTCTGTATCCCTCTGCTCACACTGTACACCTCACCACAGAGGGGAAGACTGCGACCAGGGCCCAACCCACATGGGAACGCTATGAGAAGCACTTTCATGTTATATCTGGATTTTCATTAACTCACTTTTGGTCTGTCAGGAGCACACGAATCAAGAAAAGCGGAGTATACACTACCTAAAAACCTCTTTTGTGTCACACAGCACTTGAAACCGCCAGACTTCAGGGTTGGGTGGGCAGAGTCCAGGGAGTAGAACTGAACGTCATCAACGCGTAGGTGCTACTCAGCTAATGAGAGAGGGTTGTTCCCCACCCCTGTCCACACTCGCCTGCTCAGGTAGATTTAATGGAAGTGCTGAATTAAGCCCCTGTAGTTTGCCCCGCATCTCCCCCTTCTCATCTACCAATGGGATATTGTGAATGATTAAAAGATACTGCGCTATTATGAATGGGAAAAACAGGCTACATACTGTGAATGGGTAAAGCGGCTACTGTGCTAGGCTATATATTGGGAAAACAGCTCTACTGCGATATAGTGAAAGGATGAAACAGTGCAGAGTAGTGCTAAGTGGGAAAGGAAGCCTGTGTCCAAAAGCACCCTACTGAGAAGTGGTGGGGAGGAAAGAGGGAATAGAGGGGCGGCCCCACCCCTTGATCACATCACTGCTAGGTCACAGCCAGGTCACAGAGGCATGCCCAGGATTTGATGTGAGGGGACGGAGCACACTGCAGCAGAATCACTTGGGAGCCGAGTTTAAGGAAAAAAGATGCACTGAAAGGACTTTCAGAAAATGCACCTTTTCTCGCTTCACACTATATCATCCGTGTAGATTTGCCCCTGATGATCTCGGTGCCTTGTTCAGCCTGCTGTCCAGATGCTAACTGGAGATGGGCAGCTTCAAGGCCTCTTTGCTCTCTTTCATCTTATGGTCCTTTATCTTTCAACCAGGCTTGGAGTGGATAGACCTTCAAGTAGAGGACTGTCCTCTGCAAAGTAGGACACATGGCTGCCCCCAATCAGGGAGGCCCTGCACTGCATTCTTGACCTCACTGAATGAGGAGACATGCCCACAATCAAGGCGGCTTCCATTTGTGCCCAGGTGGGGCGGGATTCTTCACTCTGGCATCCCTCGGGATAGGTGTGATTGCATTGCCCTGACTTCTTCCTATGACTTGGCTGGCTCTCAAGTGGCCAGATGCCCTGGTGTGGGAGGAACATTCCCCCATCCCCTGGGGTGATGGGACAGAAAGACGCCCTGATTAAAGGGAGCGCTCTGTGCGGGAGCTGTGTCTCTGTGTGGTGCAGGTCTGTGGCATGTGGGCATCCTTGGATGTGCATGAGAAATGAAAGGACCGGGGCTGAGATGACTGCAGTGAGGTGGGTGTCATTATGGGGAGAACAGCTCACAGAATGGTTGAGCCAGGCTCTTGAAGCAGCTGGAGAGAGATGAGTGCACCTTCCCCAACCTGGTGTCCTCCAGATGTTTTGAACTGCAACTCCCTGAACTCCCATAGTTACGGAAAACATGAGTACTTCTGGTGGGGGTGGTGTTGCTGATGAGATCCCCATGCTGCTTTGCCATGGAGTTCCATAGGGAAAGGGGAGTGTGTGTGTGTATTACATATATAATTTGTCTGAAAACCTTGTTTCCAACACGTGATCAGAGCCTTTGCTGAGTTATCTGAACAACTGATGCATAGTGCATACAGCTACAAGGAGTGTCAGACACACGTCGGTTACTGATCACGTTATTCTCCATCAAGCAGGATCGGGAGTGAGAGGATTGCCAGCATCCAGCTATCTCTTGGCACGTCTAAAAAGAAAGCGGAGGTGAGGAGGGTCAGCAGGCCGCCGTTGGCTCGCCCGCCTCCTCTCGCGGTGTCGTCATCACTTTCAGGCAGGAAAGCCTCTGGTTTTGCTGCGCCAAAAACAACAGTGGCCAGGAAGAAACAAATTGCAGTCCTGTTTTGGCTTTTTGTCTTGACTGTGTGATTTATGGGCCTCAGTGCAGCGATTAGAGATGAAAGAAAACATTCCAGCCTCAAGACCTGCACATTACCGAGGTCTCATGTGTCTGGCCTTCTGCATGAGTTACTGTAAAAAGGGGTGGATGGGAAGCAAACCCCCCCCTCAAAAAAAAGAAAAAGGGATTTTTTAAAAAGGGAAAATTACAAGGGCTCACTAGTCAGCAAGTACACCAGCCATCAACTGCCCAGCCACTGCTGTATAAAACCAAGGAAAACACCATCTCTGCCTGGAGGTGATCTGCGGTATTTGCTAGGCCCTTCTGGAGGTAACAGCCATGCAACGATCAAGGTCAACAAAGGCAATGTGGGAAAGTAAGCCAGGCACAGCTCGTGTGGAGGAAAGAGAAGGGGAGCTCGTGTGTCTCCCAGGAAAAGCACCAGCCGTGCGTCATAGGAGCAGATCAACAGCACCACCATCCGCTTAGGACAAGCGAAAAGATGCTTCTGTCTAACCACGCGGATGTTGCCGACTATGGACATGAACTTCCAAAAAGTAAATCCTACCAATGAGTGCCCTGATGCTTTCAGCCAAGTGCCACCAGCCCTTCTTTGTCATCAGGCTGCATTCCATATCTGTGCAAAATAAGTGATGGAAGGGGCCCTGTAGCCGATTAAACACCCTGCTATGGATGTCTGGTCATTCCGGTAATCAAACAAGCAGGGAAACATAAATATTGCTTAAGGACTAAGAACTGCCTTCTTGTACCAAGAGATATTCTAAAATGAGAAATTTGAGGGCCAAACTAGATGTGAATAACATGCATTAATGCAATTAACATGAGAGTCTGTATGGTGTAGTGGTTAGAGTGTTGAACTGGGAAGACATGGGTTCTAATCCCCACCTGGTCATGAAGGTCACTGGGTGTCTTTGGGCCAGTCCCTGGCTCTCAGCCTAACCTACCTCACAGGGTTGTTGTGAGGATAAAATGGAGATGAGAAGAATCATGTAAGCTGCCTTGGGTTCCTTGGAAGAAAAAAGGTGGGATATAGATAATAGTAGTAGTAATAATAATAATACTGCTGCAAATTTTTTGTTAAGTAAATAGCAGCTACCTAATGCAAATAGCAGCTCTGAGTGGAGGTGATTTTCATTGGGACTATGGTGTTGGCAAGAAGGGTTAAATTATCGCTCCTCACCCCGTGGCCCCAATGTTGGTTGTGCACACACACACATTAATTGTATACATGCAATTCATGTCATGTCTAGTTTGGCCTTGATCCTAATGCACAAAGTTGAACATGTGGGATAGGGCTTCTCCACACTAGGCTTTTTATCCTGCAACTTACTGGAGCTTCTGCTTCTAGATTCTTTGTGGGATTAAGATTGGCTCCTTACTCAGGCTAACACAGGCTTTTTTTTCTGGGACTTCCTTTGTCTGCAAGTTCTTTATGTTTCATTATACAGCCACGAGATGGTGCTGTGTTATGGCAGAAATGCACAGTTCCACACAGCCATTAAAGTGGACTAACATTTATTACTGCATTATCCCCGATCTTCTAAAAACCAGGATAAAGATCAGAAAGCACAGGAGACGCCCTGGAGGTTGACGATGTCGTGTAAAGACCTGCAAACTTTGGTGAGTGACCAATCACAAACATGCAATAAAAGCCTTGTGTAGAAATGCTCTTAATCACTACAGCTGAGTCCCAGAGCCTATTCTGAATGCTGGCTCATAATACAAGAACCCAGTGGGGTCAACCCATGAAGCTGAACAGTGGGAGATTAAGGACAGACAAAAGGAAAGTCTTCACATAGTGCATTGTTAAAGTATGCAATTTGCTACTGTAGGATATAATGCTGGCCACTAACTTGGACAGCTGTAAAAGGGGATTGGACAAATTCATAGAATCATAGAATAGTAGGGTTGAAAGGGGCCTACAAGACCATCTAGTCCAACCCTCTGCTCAATGCAGGAATCCAGGTCAGAGCATCCCTAACAGATGGAGCCTCATCTTGAATGCCTCTAGCGTGGGAGAGCCCACCACCTCCCTAGGTCATTGGTTCCACTGTCGTATTGCTCTAACAGTCAGACAATTGGTTCCATTGTCTGTTTCCCACCTCCCAGCTGAGCAGAGCAGAGCAAGCTGCTCCAGCTGGTCCAGAGACTACAGAAGCAAGCAAGCTCCCAGAGAGTGAGCGAACAGGGGGAGCAAACAGGAGTTGGCCAGGGGAGATTGGTAGGGGAGGCCCCTAACATTTTATTTTCTTTTTTCTTTTTTAACAAACTTTTTTTTCCATTTATTTGTCTTGTAACACACATTTCCACACCAGTGGGACTCTTCTTTTAACCTCCAGTGAGTAGAGGAGCAGGCACAGGCTAGTCTAGAACAATCACAAAGCTAGACACAAAAAGGGAAGAGGCTATGAAAGGACAAGACTCTCCAGTGGTGGTGACTTGCAAGGTGTGTGGAATGTTTGTTTTCTTGCCTGAGAACAACATGGCCTACACCTGCAACAAGTGCAAGTTGATCACACTGCTGGAAGAAAAAGTAAGTGGACTGGAGCGGCGACTGTTGACCCTCCGGGGAATCAGAGAACACGGAGAGTTCTTGGACAGAATGGGGGAACTACAGCAGCAAAGGGAAGACCAGAAGCTTGAAGAGCAACAGCAAGATGAGGCAGAAGTGGGAAATGCTGAGGTGAGGAAAAATGGAGTAGAGGATACTCCTTGGAAAAGGGTGACAGTTAGGAGCAGAACTAGATGCCACTCTGCACCAGTGGAAGCAGTGGAGCTGTAGAACTGATTACAGGTACTTGTGGATGAGACTGGAGGACAGCCTGCAGAGGAAGAATCACAGGGGAACCTGCATGAGAGTGAGCAAGAGGCTGAAGGTCAGTCAAGCAGAGGCGGTGAAACCCAGGCCTACAACAAGAAGAAGAGAAGAGTGGTAGTAGTGGGAGACTCCTTGCTGCGTGGGATCGAGACCCAAGTATGTTGTGAAGACCCGTGGACTCACCAGGTATGTTGTCTCCCGAGAAGACGAATTAGAGACGTGACTGAAAGGTTGCCTGCACTCATAAAGCCCACTGACAGGTATCCCTTTCTTCTCATCCATGTGGGGACAAATGATACCACCAAGCGGAGCTACGAAGAGATCACGTCAGACTTTGAAGCTTTGGGAAGGAAACTCAAGAACTTTGGGGCCCAGATAGTTTTCTCATTCATCCTTCCAGTAGTTAGAAGAGGGATAGAAAGGGAACGAAAAATACTCCGGGTGAATGACTGGCTACGAAGGTGGTGCCGACGAGAGAGATTTGGATTCTGGGACCACGGGCTATACTTCCTGGAAGATGGGCTGTTGGCAAGGGACGGGTTGCACCTCACAAAGGATGGGAAGAATGTGTTTGGCCACAGCATGAAGAACTTCATCAGGAGGGCTTTAAACTGAATCCTACGGGGAAGGGAGATGTAAAGTTGGGGGTAACAATGGACGTAGGCGCATGCACTGCAACAGAGAGAACAGCTCTGATAGCACCCAATAATAGTCTTCAGACACATGTAGGAAGAAAGCCAGACTATGAAGCACATGGTCTTCGATGTCTATATACTAATGCCCAGAGTATGTGAAACAAACAGAACGAACTTGACCTCTTAATACAGGAGGGAAATGTGTCTGGTGGTGAAAAGAAAATCCGATGCTGTAAATAACAATATTGTTTAGGAACCTGGAATGTAAGGTCAATGAATCAAGGTAAGCTGGAGGTGGTCAAGCATGAGATGGCAAGATTGAACATCAACATCTTGGGAATCAGTGAACTAAAATGGACAGGCATGGGCGAATTTAATTCAGGTGACCATCATATCTACTATTGTGGGCAAGAATCCCTTAGAAGAAATGGAGTAGTACTCATAGTCAACAAAAGGGTGGGAAAAGCAGTACTGGGGTACAATCTTAAAAATGATAGAATGATCTCAGTACGAATCCAAGGCAAACCATTCAACATCACAGTAATTCAAGTCTATGCCCCAACCACTGATGCTGAAGAAGCTGAGGTTGATCGGTTCTATGAACACCTACAACACCTTCTAGAACTAACACCAAAAAAAGATGTCCTCTTCATCATAGGGGATTGGAATGCTAAAGTAGGAAGCCAAGAAATCACCGGGATAACAGGCAAGCATGGCCTTGGTATACAAAATGAAGCAGGACAAAAGCTAATAGAGTTTTGCCAAGAGAACATGCTGATCATAGCAAACACACTTTTCCAACAGCACAAGAGACGACTCTACACATGGACATCACCAGATGGTCAATATCGAAATCAGATTGATTATGTCCTTTGCAGCCAAAGATGGAGAAGCTCTATACAGTCAGTAAACACAAGACCTGGAGCTGACTGTGGCTCAGATCATGAGCTTCTTGTTGCAAAATTTCGGCTTAAATTGAAGAATGTAGGGAAAACCACTAAACTACTGAGGTATGACCTAAATCATATCCCTTAAGAATATACAGTGGAGGTGAGGAATAGATTTCAGGGATTAGACCTGATAGACAGAGTGCCTGAGGAACTATGGACAGAGGTCCGTAACATTGTTCAGGAGGCAGCAACGAAATCCATCCCAAAGAAAAAGAAATGCAAGAAAGCCAAGTGGCTGTCTGATGAGGCTTTACAAGTAGCTCACGAAAGAAGGGAAGCGAAAAGCAAGGGAGAAAGGGGAAGATATATCCAACTGAATGCAGAGTTCCAGAGAATAGCAAGGAGAGACAAGAAGGCCTTCTTAAATGAACAATGCAATGAAATCGAGGAAAACAACAGAATGGGAAAGACTAGAGATCTCTTCAAGAAAATCGGAGATCTCAAGGGAACGTTTTGTACAAAGACGGGCATGATAAAGGACAAAGAAGGCAGGGACCTAACAGAAGCAGATGAGATTAAGAAGAGGTGGAAAGAATACACAGAAGAACTATACAGGAAAGATCTTAATGTCCCTGATAGCCATGATAGTGCGGTCACTGAACTTGAGCTGGACATCCTAGAGAGTGAAGTCAAGTGGGCCTTAGGAAGCATTACTAACAACAAAGCTAGTGGAGATGACAGTATTCCAGCTGAGCTATTTAAAATCCTAAAAGATGATGCTGTTAAAGTGCTGCATTCAATATGCCAACAAATTTGGAACACTCAACAATGGCCACAAGACTGGAAAAGGTCAGTTTACATTCCAATTCCAAAGAAGGGCAACGCCGAAGAGTGTTCAAACTACCGCACAATTGCGCTCATTTCACATGCCAGCAAGGTGATGCTCAATATCCTACAAGCTAGGCTTCAGCAGCATGCGAACCGAGAACTACCGGAAGTACAAGCTGGGTTCCGAAGAGGCAGAGGAACTAGAGATCAAATCGCCTACATTCGCTGCATCATGGAGAAAGCAAGAGAATTCCAGAAAAGCGTCTATTTCTGCTTCATTGACTACGCTAAAGCCTTTGATTGTGTGGATCACAACAAACTGTGGCAAATTCTTAAAGTGATGGGAGTACCAGACCACCTTACCTGTCTCCTGAGAAACCTGTACGAGCGTCAAGAAGCAACAGTAAGAACCAGACATGGAACAACCGAGTGGTTCAAAATTGGGAAAGGAGTACGACAAGGCTGCATATTGTCACCCTCCTTATTTAACTTATATGCAGAGTACATCATGAGAAATGCCGGGTTGGATGAATCAGAGGTCGGAATTAAGATTGCCGGGAGAATTATCAACAACCTCCGATATGCAGACGATATCACCCTCATGGCAGAAAGCGAAGAGGATCTCTAGAGCCTCTTGTTGAGGGTGAAAGAGGAGAGTGCAAAAGCTGGTTTGAAACTCAACATTAAAAAAACGAAGATCATGGCATCAGGCCCTATCACTTCCTGGCATATAGAAGGGGAAGAAATGGAAGCAGTGACAGATTTTACTTTCTTGGGCTCCAAGATCACCTCAGATGGTGACTGTAGCCATGAAATTAAAAGACGCTTGCTCCTTGGGAGGCAAGCTATGGCAAACCTAGACAGCATAGTAAGAAGCAGAGACATCACCTTGCCAACAAAGGTTCCTCTAATCAAAGCTATGGTTTTCCCAGTAGTAATGTATGGCTGTGAGAGCTGGACTATAAGGAAGGCTGAGCGCCGAAGAATTGATGCTTTCGAACTGTGGTGCTGGAGAAGACTCTTACGAGTCCCCTGGACTGCAAGGAGGTCAAATCAGTCAATCCTAAAGGAAATCAACCCTGACTGCTCAGTGGAAGGACAGATACTGAAGCTGAAGCTCAAATATTTTGGCCACCTAATGCGAAGAGAAAACTCTCTGGAAAAGACCCTGATGCTGGGAAAGACTGAAGGCAAAAGGAGAAGGGGACGGCAGAGGATGAGATGGCTAGATAGCATCACTGATGGAATGAATATGAACTTGAGCACGCTCCGGGAGAGAGCACAGGACAGGAAGGCTTGGCGTGCTATGGTCCATGGGGTCACAAAGAGTCAGACACAACTGAACAACTGAACAACAAAGGTATAACTGAGACTTGGTGGGATGACTCTCATGAGTGGAATACAGCAATGGAAGGATACAACTTGTTCGAAAAGAACAGGAGGAACAGAAAGGGAGGTGGGGTTGCACTGTATGTGAAAAATACGTATCTCTGCACAGAAATACAGGAGGAGGAGCTTGGCAGCCCCATTGAGACCATCTGGATCAAAATAACTGGAGCAAAGAATAAAAGGAACCTGATGGTCGGAGTCTACTACCGGCCACCCAATCAAGGAGAAGACAAGGATGAAACTTTTGAAAAGCAAATAGCCAATGTTTCAAGGAAGCATGATGTAGTAGTAATGGGGGACTTCAACTTCCCCACTATTTGTTGGGAGACAAATTCTGCAAAACATGGCCCCTCCAGGAAATTCCTGACTTGTGTGGTGGATAACTTCCTCCTACAGAAAGTAGAGGAAGGAGCTAGAGGATCGCCTAACCAACAGAGATGACTTGGTGGATAAAGTAGCAGTTACAGGAACTCTGGGGGAAAGCGACCATGTTGCACTTGAGTTCTTGGTTCTAAGGGAAGCAAAAGCTGAGTGTAGTCAAATGTGTAACCTGGATTTTAGGAAAGCTGATTTTAATAAACTCAAAACAATGTTCAGTAAGGTCCCATGGCAAGCGACTCTAATGAGAAAAGGAGCCCAAGATGGGTGGGAGCTTTTAAAAACTGAAATTCTCAAGGCACAATTACAAACCATTCCAACAAGAAGAAAAGGTGGAAGACAAAAGAAGAAGCCAATATGGCTTCACAAAAAGCTTAGAGATGACCTGAAAACAAAAAAGGACACATATAGGAAGTGGAAAGAAGGCCAAGCAACAAAGGAAGAGTACAGGCAGGTAGCACAGAATTGCAGGGATGGCGTCAGGAAGGCTAAAGCTGAGAATGAGCTGAGGTTAGCAAGGGATGCTAAAAACAACAAAAAGGCTTTCTTCAGAAGTGTGCATAGTAAAAGACAGAGGAAATAAATGGTTGTTCAGCTATTCAATAAGGATGGCAAAACGATAACAGATGACAAAGAAAAGGCAGAGGTGCTCAATTCCTACTTTGGCTCAGTCTTCTCCCAAAAGAGGGTCTATGACCCCCCTGGCAAAGGCGAAGTCCAGGCTGAAGGGGCAGGATTGCAGCTTGAGATCGACAGGCATATGGTCAAGGAACACCTCATTACTTTGAATGAGTTCAAATCTCCAGGGCCAGATGAACTGCATCCTAGAGTAATAAAGGAACTGGCAGAAGAGCTCACAGAACCGCTGTCTATTCTCTTTGAGAAATCATGGAGGACGGGGGAAGTGCCAGATGACTGGAGGAAGGCTAATGTCCCTATCTTCAAAAAGGGCAAAATGGAGGAATCTGGGAACTACAGACCAGTCAGTCTGACATCAATCCCTGGGAAAATTCTGGAGTAGATCATAAAGCAATCCATCTGGAAGCACCTTGAAAACAATGCTGTGATTACTCGAAGCCAACATGGATTTGTCAAGAACAAATCCTGCCAGACGAATCTGATCTCATTTTTTGATCAAGTCACCTCCCTTGTGGACCGTGCAAATGCTGTGGACAGAATATACCTCGACTTCAGCAAAGCTTTCGACAAAGTGCCCCATGATATCCTGATGAGCAAACTAGCTCAAAGTGGGCTAGATGAAACAACAATCCGGTGGATCCACAGTTGGCTATAGAATCGGACTCAAAGAGTGCTTATCAATGGGACCTTCTCGAACTGGGGAGAGGTAACGAGTGGGGTACCGCAGGGCTCAGTCCTGGGCCCAGTGCTCTTCAATATTTTTATTAATGACTTGGAGGAGGAGCAGGGAATGCTGATCAAATTTGCAGATGACACAAAATTGGGCGGGATAGCTAATACTTTGGAAGACAGAAACAAAATTCAAAGTGATCTGGATAGACTGGAGCGCTGGGCAGAAAACAACAGAATGACATTGAATAGGGATAAATGCCAAGTTCTGCACCTAGGAAAAAGAAACCAAATGCACAGTTACAAGATGGGGGATACGTGGCTCAACCACATGACAAGCGAGAAGGATCTTGGAATTGTTGTCGATCACAAGCTGAATATGAGCCAACAAGGTGATGTGGCTGCTAAAAAGGCCAATGCTCTTTTGGGCTGCATTAATAGAAGCTTAGCTTCCAAATCCCAGGAAGTACTAGTTCCCCTCTACTCAGCACTGGTTAGGCCTCATCTGGAGTACTGTGTCCAGTTCTGGGCACCACACTTTAAGAAGGATGCAGACAAACTGGAAAGGGTTCAGAGGAGGGCAACAAAGATGATCAGGAGACTGGAAACAAAGCCCTATGAAGAGAGACTGAAAGAACTGGGCATGTTTAGCCTTGAGAAGAGAAGACTGAGGAGGGGAGATATGATAGTGCTTTTCAAGTACTTGAAAGGTTGTCCCAGAGAGGAAGGCCAGGATCTCTTCTTGATCATCCCAGAGTGCAGGACACGGAATAATGGGCTCAAGTGACAGGAAGCCAGATTCCGGCTGAACATCAGGAAAAACTTCCAGAGTGTCAGAGCAATACAATGGAACATATTACCTGGGGAGGTGGTGGGCTCTCCCACACTGGAGGCCTTCAAGACGAGGCTGGACAGCCATCTGTCAGGGATGCTCTGACTTGGATTCCTGCATTGAGCAGGGGGTTGGACTCGATGGCCTTGTAGGCCCCTTCCAGCCCTACTGTTCTATGATTCTATGAAGTTTCCCTTGATGTTCAGCCGGAATCTGGCTTCCTGTAACTTGAGCCCATTATTCCGTGTCCTGCACTCTGGGATGATCAAGAAGAGATCCTGGCCTTCCTCTCTGGGACAACCTTTCAAGTACTTGAAGAGCGCTATCCTATCTCCCCTCAGTCTTCTCTTCTCAAGGCTAAACATGCCCAATTCTTTCAGTCCCTCCTCATAGGGCTTTGTTTCCAGTCCCCTGGTCATTTTTGTTGACCTCCTCTGAACCCTCCCCAGCTTGTCTGTATCCTTCTTAATGTGTGGTGCCCAGAACTGGACAGAGTACACCAGATGAGGCCTAGCCAGTGCTGAGTAGAGGGGAACTAGTACTTCCCGGGATTTGGAAGCGATGCTTCTATGAATGCAGCCCAAAAGAGCATTGGCCTTTTTTGCAGCCACATCACATGGTTGGCTCATATTCAGCTTGTGATCGACAACAATTCCAAGATCCTTCTTGCTTGTGGTGTTGTTGAGCCACGCATCCCCCATCTTTTAACTATGCATTTGGTTTCTTTTTCCTAGGTGCAGAACTTGGCATTTATCCCTATTAAATTTCATTCTGTGAAATTTCATGGAGGTTAAGGAGGATTCATGGAGGATAAGGCTAACAGTGGCTTCTAGTCAGGAAGGCTATATATTACCTCCAGCATCAGAAGCAGTAGGCCTCTGTATGCCAGTTGCTGGGGAACACGGGCAAGAGGGTGCTATTGCACTCCTATCCTACTTTTTGGCATCCCAGAGGCAGCTGGTTGGCCACTGTGTAAACAGAATATAGACTAGATAGGCCTTTGGTCTGATCCAGTACAGCTCTTCTGCTGTTCCTAATGCAAAGATTCAGTCTTGAAAGATTAAAGAAAACAAAGCAATTTGCCTCTCCCACTGATAGCCATTTCAAATGTGACAAAATTTCTATACCAGTAACACTTCCCTGCTTGAAAGAAGCACAACTGCACACAGCTGGTCATATTTAAAAATTGCACACACCTGTTTTCCTGCTTGTCCATTGAAGGATATAGACACATATGTGATAGGCAATAAATATGGTTTATATTTATTGCATTTTGCAATAAATATAAGTATATGCATTTTGCTACACAGCAGTGCTGTCCACAGAGGCAACTTGTTACATTCGAAGCTGAGGCCCTGAGTAACTGCAGCTCATATGTGGGGTGCTAGAGGAAACGTTTCTAACAGGATCACACCCCAGCACCTCTCCTTAGATCTTTTTTTAAAGATGTGTAAGCCACCTTTTGGGGTAAACTCTCCCAATGTGGTATACAATAAAAGGTTAAAACTGCAAAGACAATAAAGCAATGACAAAAACAATAATAAAAGTGATAAACTGTATCAGTTCTCCACAATCAGGGAGCTACTACCTAGAAGGCCCAGTCCGTCATACCTGCCAGCCAAATTGATTTTCAGGCGGGCACACAAGCAGGACCTCCCATGGTGATCTCAGAGTGCGGGCAGGTTCGTATGAGTGAACCACTGTTTGGCATGTCAATGAAAGCAGTTTTTGCCTTGTGCCAGATAGCGTCCCACAAAACTAAGGGTTAACAACCTGCTTGAGGAAAACCTTGATCTGCTCCAGAAGATGCCAAAGGTAGAAGGTCACAGGACAGGGGGATTCTAGGAATAAAAGGGCTTAAGCAACAGCAATTATCTCTCTTCAGCAGATCTATGGAGAACAAGAACAACTTGCAGATGAGGTGAGCTTCCCAGGTGGAATTTTTATTTTGGACTCCACACTCTTTTGCATCTTGGGCAGTGCCTTGTTGGTGCCATGACTTACTTTGTAACATCAGCTGCAACCAACTTATAGTAACAGTCAAAGGGAAATAGAAGTAGAGTTGTTGAAATTGATAAAATCTCTTTTACTGCTTCTGCTATCATTTGCTCAAAAAATATAACTAGATTTGAGATTGCCTCCGACATGGGCCACACAGGCAGCCTCCATGCCTTTTTGAGCAAAGCTTGCTGCACGTTCCTGGCAGATAATGAGGCCCCTGCTGGTGGGCTTGTTGAATCTGAAAGCTTGGGCCTCCCGTTCCTGCAGGTAGCTTTCAGAAATCCAAGTCAAATTTGTGTTAAACTACAAGCTTTAGTGAGATGACCATGAATCATTTTTTTCTGCATGCACTTCTGAAAGGAAGGCTGGAAACAAGGGAACAGCGTAGCGTCTTGCCCTGTTGGCCCACGGCTCCATTGTCCCCGATCTCAAAACAGCACGCCTCTGGTGTCGTCACCAGGTACACACCACTGCACATTTCTTGCATTGTGGGTAGAGATTCCACGACAGGGGGAGCAAAATTTATCAAAGGTCACAGGGACATTGGGTGCCACCTATATGGAGTCAGACCATTGGGCTATCTAGCCCAGTACTGTCAACAGTGACTGGCAGCAACTCTCCAGGGTGTCGGGCTCTCCAGGGGTTTCCAGCCTTGCCTGAAGATGCTGGGGATTGAACCTGGGACCTTCTGCATGCCAAGCAGGGGCTCCACCACTGAGCCATGGCTGTTCCCAAGTCAAACAGCTTGTTTTCAGATACATTTGAAACATAGGAATTTGTGCCTTTGAGATGTAAACACTGAACAGAAGCCCATGTAATTCAGCACAGAATCAGTGGATTGTACAGAAATATATATAGATGCTTCCAAAACATACGTCATCATGTGGTCTGAAAGACAGGAGGGGAAACTCATCAGCCTGACCCCCAAGATGCCATCCTTGAAACAGAGGCTTTCCCGAAAGCCCCAGATAACACGTGTGTCATCTTTCAGCAAATAACTGAATTGCTGCAATGAAAGGAATAGATTTGTCCCTACCTACATTTTTTGGGTTTTATTACTGCAGATAAGCTGGAGCCACCGTGCAGATAGGGAGGCATTATGATTATGTCTCTCTGGCCTGCCATTATCTCTGCCCATTCCAGCTCTCTGTAACATGATGGTAAATAAACGAAGAGGCTGCTGGGCAGGCCTCCAGCTCAGGCGGTTTGACTGGCTTGACTGGAAAATAAAGAGAAACGCACGTTTCCTGTGAAAAGGATGGCTTTCCACATATACCCCCCCTCCCCCGAACATATTTCCCGTGACTGAATAAACAGAGAACAGGAAGGCAAGACTGTCACTGGGGAATAATCAGGCAAAGGGAGAGGCACACACCCCATAATTCACTCAACTTTCATATCTGAGCCCCCTGGGCCTCCTTTCCTGTCCATTACCCTTGTCAAGGAGACCAGGTGAAGAATGTGGAAATATTGGCCTCCTAGAGCCAGTGCTTTTATAAAGGCATGTCAGATTAACCTGAGGGCTAAGTCACATATTAGGTTCCACTGCTTTCATTCTCCCAAACCCCATGATCTACTTGAATAACATGTGAATCAGGATTAAGTCCATGGAGCATTTGGGTCTTGAGTCTATAGCTCCAGAGGTTCTCTATTTCTTCTATTATTCCTGAATTGGATAGTTGCTCTATAGGAAATATTTCCAGGCCATCACAATTTTTGAAACACATTGCTTAATCCTTTTAGTCAAGTTTGTTGATTTGTGTTTTCTAAATTGAGTACAAAGGTCTGTTGTTTTTCCAATGTACTGATGGATGCATCATCCGAAGGATTTGCCTTCAACTATGTATGTCACAATATTAGACTTGCAGATGTTGTTCTCTTTAATGAAATAGATCTCACCAGATATACAATCTCCTTGAGAAAGGCAGGTCTCAATGACCACATTTCAAAAACAACAGAAGAGTTTACAGACAAAAGGTTACTTAGCAACAAATAGCTGATCTTCTTCTCAATCCTAATCTGATACCTGGAAGATTTTATGTATTGCCTCAAATCTCATAATCCTAATAGCCCATAATTCTCCATTGTTTCTGGCAACAACACAGGTATTGAAAGGAAATCCCTAAATATCGATTCACAAGTACAAGAGCTGGTTCAAAATCAGCCTATCATACATCAAGGATGCTAATGGTTTTCAATTGAGAACTGAAGTTGTAAATAAGTGGTATTAATTTGACACCACTACCATACTTGGAACATTTGATGTCATTTCACTTTACACTAATGTGCCAACTTACTATGATATTCAGGCTTAAGTGCATTTTTAAGTAGCCTTTGAGATGTAAACTCCTACGTCAGTTATCACCATCTTAGCTACACTGTTCCTTTCTTACAACATGGCATTTAACCAGAAACAGTACCTACAAATACAAGGCAGAGGCTGGTAGGGGCACATGCTTGGCTCCATTTTATGCCAATCTATTTATGGACAGCATGGAACCAGCCATCCTACAAAGGCAGGCCACTTGTAGAATGGTCGTGATAAACTGGCAACGGCCCAGTTTCCACATAACAATTAACTATGGGCTAAACAACCCATTCTTCAGCAAAGGAGATCGTCGTAGTGCTGGAGCTTGAGCACCTCAATGACGTCATGAGCTAAACTGTGAAGGGACACCCAAGATGGAAAGGTCATAGCAGAGAGGTCAGACTAAATACGATCCCTGGGGAAGGAAACGGCAACCCACCCCAGTATTCTTGCCATGAAAACTAACTGGATCAGTACAACCAGAGATATGTCGGTATACTATCGGAAGATGGGACTCCCAGGTTGGAAGATGGTCAAAATGCTACTGGGGAGGAACAGAGGATAAGTTCAACTAGCCCCAGATGTGATGACGCAGCTAGCTCAAAGCCGAAAGGACGGCTAGCAACCGATGGTGCTGGTGGTGAACGACGAATCTGATGTTCTAGAGATCAACACACCATAGGAACCTGGAATGTAAGATCTATGAGCCAGGGCAAACTGGATGTGGTTACTGGGGAAATGTCAAGATTAAATATAGACATTTTGGGAGTCAGTGAACTGAAATGGACTGGAATGGGCCACTTCACATCACATGACCACCAGATCTACTACTGTGGACAAGAGGACCACAGAAGAAATGGAGTAGCCTTCATAATTAAAAATAAAGTGGCTAAAGCAGTGCTTGGATACAATCCAAAAAACAATAGAATGATCTCAATTCGAATTCAGGGTAAGCCATTTAACATCACAGTGATCCAAATATACGCCCCAACCACAGATGCTGAAGAAGCAGAAGTAGATCAGTTCTATGAGGATCTGCAGCACCTACTGGACCAAATGCCAAAAAGAGATGTTATTTTCCTTACAGGAGACTGGAACACTAAGGTGGGTAGTCAAACGACACCTGGAATATAGAATTTTGCCAAGACAACTCACTGTGCATAACAAACACTCTCTTCCAACAACCTAAGAGATGACTTTATACATGGACTTCACCAGATGGTCGACACCGAAATCAGATTGACTACATCCTTTGTAGCCAAAGGGGACGGACATCTATGCAGTCGGTAAAAACAAGACCTGGAGCTGATTGTAGTTCAGATCACGAACTTCTTATTGCACAATTTAGAATCAGACTCAAGAGAATAGGGAAGACCCACAGATCAGTTAGATATGAGCTCACTAATATTCCTCATGAATATGCAGTGGAGGTGAAGAATAGATTTAAGGGACTAGATTTAGTAGATAGGGTCCCTGAAGAACTACGGACAGAAGTTCGCAACATTGTTCAGGAGGCGGCAACAAAAAAGTCCCGAAGAAAAAGAAAACCAAGAAGGCAAGATGGCTGTCTGCTGGGACACTAGAAGCAGCCCAAGAAAGAAGGAAAGCAAAAGGCAACAGTGATAGGGGCAGATATGCCCAATTAAATGCAAAATTCCAGAGGTTAGCCAGAAGAGATAAGGAATTATTTTTAAACAAGCAATGCACGGAAGTGGAAGAAGATAATAGAATAGGAAGGACAAGAGACCTCTTCCAGAAAATTAGAAACATTGGAGGTAAATTCCAGGCAAAAATGGGTATGATCAAAAACAAAGATGGCAAGGACCTAACAGAAGCAGAAGAGATCAAGAAAAGGTGGCAAGGATATACGGAAGATCTGTATAGGAAGGATAATAATATCGGGGATAGATTTGACAGTGTGGTCAGTGAGCTAGAGCCAAACATCCTGAAGACTGAGGTTGAATGGGCCTTAAGAAGCATTGCTAATAACAAGGCAGCAGGAGATGACGGTATCTCAGCTGAACTGTTTAAAATCTTGCAAGATGATGCTGTCAAGGTGATGCATGCCATATGCCAGCAAATTTGGAAAACACAAGAATGGCCAACAGATTGGAAAAGATCAACTTATATCCCCATACAAAAAAAGGGAAGCACCAAAGAATGTTCAAACTATCGAACAGTGGCACTTATTTCACATGCCAGTAAGGTAATGCTCAAGATGCTGCAAGGTAGACTCCAGCAATTCATGGAACGAGAATTGCCAGATGTACAAGCTGGGTTTAGAAAAGGCAGAGGAACTACAGTCCAAATTGCTAATATCCGCTGGATAATGGAGAAAGCCAGGGAGTTTCAGAAAAACATCTATTTCTGTTTTATTGACTATTCTAAAGCCTTTGATTGTGTGGATCATAACAAATTGTGGCAAGTCCTTGGTGGTATGGGGATACCAAGTCATCTTGTCTGCCTCCTGAGGAATCTGTATAACGACCAAGTAGCAACTTGGTCTGTAAGAACAGACCACGGAACAACGGACTGGTTTAAGATTGGGAAAGGAGTACGGCAGGGCTGTATACTCTCACCCTACCTGTTCAACCTGTACGCAGAACACATCATGCGACATGCTGGGCTTGATGAAGCCAAGGCTGGAGTTAAGATGGCATTAACAATCTCAGATATGCAGATGATACCACTTTGATGGCTGAAAGTGAGGAGGAGCTGAGGAACCTCATGACAAAGGTGAAAGAAGAAAGTGCAAAAGCTGGGTTGCAGTTAACCCTCAAAAAAACCAAGATTATGGCAACCAGCGTGACTGATAACTGGCAAATAGAGGGAGAAAACGTGGAGGCAGTGACAGACTTTGTCTTTCTAGGCGCAAAGATTACTGCAGACACTGACTGCAGCCAGGAAATCAGAAGACATTTACTTCTTGGGAGGACAGCAAGGACAAATCTTGATAAAATAGTTAAGAGCAGAGACATCACACTGACAACAAAGGTCCACATAGTTAAAGCGATGGCATTCCCCGTAGTAACTTATGGCTGTGAGAGCTGGACCATAAAGCAAGCTGAGCGAAGGAAGAGAGATGCTTTTGAACTGTGGTGCTGGAGGAAAATTCTGAGAGTGCCTTGGACTGCAAGAAGATCAAACCAGTCCATACTCCAGGAAATAAAGCCAGACTGCTCACTTGAGGGTATGATATTAAAGGCAAAACTAGAATAATAGAATCACAGAATAGTAGGATTGGAAGGGGCCTACAAAGCCATCGAGTCCAACCCCCTGCTCAATGCAGGAATCCAAGTCAGAGCATCCCTGACAGATGGCTGTCCAGCCTCGTCTTGAAGGCCTCCAGTGTGGGAGAGCCCACCACCTCCCCAGGTAATATGTTCCATTGTCGTATTGCTCTGACACTCTGGAAGTTTTTCCTGATGTTCAGCCGGAATCTGGCTTCCTGTCACTTGAGCCCATTATTCCGTGTCCTGCACTCTGGGATGATCAAGAAGAGATCCTGGCCTTCCTCTCTGGGACAACCTTTCAAGTACTTGAAAAGCACTATCATATCTCCCCTCCTCAGTCTTCTCTTCTCAAGGCTAAACATGCCCAGTTCTTTCAGTCTCTCTTCATAGGGCTTTGTTTCCAGTCTCCTGATCATCTTTGTTGCCCTCCTCTGAACCCTTTCCAGTTTGTCTGCATCCTTCTTAAAGTGTGGTGCCCAGAACTGGACACAGTACTCCAGATGAGGCCTAACCAGTGCTGAGTAGAGGGGAACTAGTACTTCCTGGGATTTGGAAGCTAAGCTTCTATTAATGCAGCCCAAAAGAGCATTGGCCTTTTTAGCAGCCACATCACCTTGTTGGCTCATATTCAGCTTGTGATCGACAACAATTCCAAGATCCTTCTCGCTTGTCATGTGGTTGAGCCACGTATCCCCCATCTTGTAACTGTGCATTTGGTTTCTTTTTCCTAGGTGCAGAACTTGGCATTTATCCCTATTCAATGTCATTCTGTTGTTTTCTGCCCAGCGCTCCAGTCTATCCAGATCACTTTGAATTTTGTTTCTGTCTTCCAAAGTATTAGCTATCCCGCCCAATTTTGTGTCATCTGCAAATTTGATCAGCATTCCCTGCTCCTCCTCCAAGTCATTAATAAAAATATTGAAGAGCACTGGGCCCAGGACTGAGCCCTGCGGTACCCCACTCGTTACCTCTCCCCAGTTCGAGAAGGTCCCATTGATAAGCACTCTTTGAGTCCGATTCTATAGCCAACTGTGGATCCACCGGATTGTTGTTTCATCTAGCCCACTTTGAGCTAGTTTGCTCATCAGGATATCATGGGGCACTTTGTCGAAAGCTTTGCTGAAGTCGAGGTATATTCTGTCCACAGCATTTGCACGGTCCACAAGGGAGGTGACTTGATCAAAAAATGAGATCAGATTCATCTGGCAGGATTTGTTCTTGACAAATCCATGTTGGCTTCGAGTAATCACAGCATTGTTTTCAAGGTGCTTCCAGATGGATTGCTTTATGATCTACTCCAGAATTTTCCCAGGGATTGATGTCAGACTGACTGGTCTGTAGTTCCCAGATTCCTCCATTTTGCCCTTTTTGAAGATAGGGACATTAGCCTTCCTCCAGTCATCTGGCACTTCCCCCGTCCTCCATGATTTCTCAAAGAGAATAGACAGCGGTTCTGTGAGCTCTTCTGCCAGTTCCTTTATTACTCTAGGATGCAGTTCATTTGGCCCTGGAGATTTGAACTCATTCCAAGTAATTAGGTGTTCCTTGACCATATGCCTGTTGATCTCAAGCTGCAATCCTGCCCCTTCAGCCTGTACTTTGCCTTTGCCAGAGGGGGTCATAGACCCTCTTTCGGGAGAAGACTGAGCCAAAGTAGGAATTGAGCACCTCTGCCTTTTCTTTGTCATCTGTTATCGTTTTGCCATCCTTATTGAATAGCTGAACAACCATTTATTTCCTCTGTCTTTTACTATGCACACTTCTGAAGAAAGCCTTTTTGTTGTTTTTAGCATCCCTTGCTAACCTCAGCTCATTCTCAGCTTTAGCCTTCCTGACGCCATCCCTGCAATTCTGTGCTACCTGCCTGTACTCTTCCTTTGTTGCTTGGCCTTCTTTCCACTTCCTATATGTGTCCTTTTTTGTTTTCAGGTCATCTCTAAGCTTTTTGTGAAGCCATATTGGCTTCTTCTTTTGTCTTCCACCTTTTCTTCTTGTTGGAATGGTTTGTAATTGTGCCTTGAGAATTTCAGTTTTTAAAAGCTCCCACCCATCTTGGGCTCCTTTTCTCATTAGAGTCGCTTGCCATGGGACCTTACTGAACATTGTTTTGAGTTTATTAAAATCCGCTTTCCTAAAATCCAGGTTACACATTTGACTACACTCAGCTTTTGCTTCCCTTAGAACCAAGAACTCAAGTGCAACATGGTCGCTTTCCCCCAGAGTTCCTGTAACTGCTACTTTATCCACTAAGTCATCTCTGTTGGTTATTTATTTATTGCATTTATATCCCGCCTTTTTTCCTCTTGCAAGGAACCCAAGGCGGCTTACATTATCCTCCGCCTCTCCATTTTATCCTCACAACATCCCTGTGAGGTAGGTTGGGCTGATAGCATGTGACTGGCCCAAAGTCACCCAGTGAGCTTCCATGGCCGAGTGGGGACTAGAGCCCAGATCTCCCAGCTTGCAGTCCAACACTCTTGCCACTACACCACACTAGTCAAGGATAGCCAATCCTCTAGTTCCTTCCTCTACTTTCTGTAGGAGGAAGTTATCCGCCACTCAAGTCAGGAATTTCCTGGAGGGGCCATGTTTTGCAGAATTTGTCTCCCAACAAATATTGGGGAAATTGAAGTCCCCCATTACTACTACATCCTGCTTCCTTAAAACATTGGCTATTTGCATTTCAAAAGTTTCATCCTCGTCTTCTCCTTGATTGGGTGGCCGGTAGTAGACTCTGACCACCAGGTTCCTTTTATTTTGTGCTCCATTTATTTTGATCCAGATGCTCTCGATAGGGCTACCAAGCTTTGGCCACATAATGAGAAACTGAAGTACTTTGGCCACATAATGAGAAGATAGGATACCCTGGAGAAGATGCTGATGCTAGGGAAAGTGGAAGGCGAAAGGAAGAGGGGCCGACCAAGGGCAAGATGGAGGGATGATATTCTGGAGGTGATGGACTCGACCTTGGGGGAGCTGGGGGTGGCGACGGCCGACAGGAAGCTCTGGCGTGGGCTGGTCCATGAAGTCACGAAGAGTCGGAAGCGACTGACCGAATAAACAACAACAAAACAACCCATTGCTAGCTGGGCCATGTGGCAGCAAGTATGCCTGCTGTCACTTGCCTGCTCACCACTTCGACTTTGCAGCCACTTTCTTCAACAATCCAGGAACAGCCCATTTCAGAAGCTGAAATGCCAAGTGGAACAGCCTCCTCCCCAACCAGGTGCCCTCCAGATGTGTCAAACTACAGCTATGCTGGCTGGGGGGTAGTGGGAGTTCTGGTCCAGCATATCTGGAGCTCTGCTAAATCAACGTCTGTGACGTCATTCCTTTGTTTTCATATATGACGTCATGTTTGACAATAGTCTCCTTAAACGACTAGGTCGGTTGCTTTTAAGGCTTTCAGGTGTGCGTGGACGGAGCCCTTCACCTGGAACTGGCCCTGCTGAGATTACTGACAGGTACCCCTCAACACGGATTTTTGCTCGTCCAGGCGAGCGGAAGACGGGACGTCATCACTCCCCAAAAGCCCGTATGAAGAACGCTCTAGCCCTGCTTATTTTCATAGAGTCTCTCCTTTGCCGCCTTCTGAAGGTCGGCATTTCATTGGCTGGCAGAGGGGCCGAGCGCGCGGATCCGATTGGCTGCTGCCTGCCCTGGCCTTCCTCCTCCCCTTCTCCCTCTCCCGAGCGGGCGCGGCTTAGGTACGGCGGCCCCGGAAGGCCAAGAGCCCTCTGTGGCGAGGCGGGCGCGTCTGAATGGGGACGCCGGGCGAGCGCGGCCTCGGCGGGGCCGGCCCGGAGCGCCCCCAGGGCGGGCCTTTCTTCAGGCTGGCCGAGGTGGCGAAGCGCAACACCGGCAATGAGGCCTGGCTGGTCATCCGCGGCCGCGTCTATGACGTCACCGGCTTCCTGGACGAGGTGGGGGCGGCGGCCGCGCCCCCGGCTGCAGGAGGGGCGCCCCGGCGGGCCTGGGGAGGGCGCTGTCCGGCCCCGGGGCGGCTTGTCGCACCCGAGCGCGCAGAGGCAGGCTGGCTTGCGCCCCCCGCCGTGTCGTGGACTGCCACTCCCGTCAGCCCCCGCCCGTTCGGCCAGTGGTCATGGACGATGGGAGTTGTAGTCGAAGAATCTGGTGGGCGGGGGGTCGCCTCCCCTTGTGCTGCCAAGGCCGCCGTGATGCTGGGGCTGGTTGCACAGGGCACTGATTTGGCATAAGCAACCTGGTACTCTCCAGAGGCTTTGGACTACAATTCCCATCAGTCCCAGCTAGCCTGGCCAGTGGTCAGGGACTGGGAGCTGTAGGCCATAACATCTGGAAGGCGCTGGGTTTCCCACCCCTGGATGGCAGCGATGTGGCCACCTCTCTCCCTAATCCTGCAGGCCTTGGCCCAGCCCAAGGAGCATGGCTAGCCACACGTGGGGGAGGGGCCGTGGCTCCGTGGCAGAGCCCTGCTTGGAATGCAGGTGGTCCCAGTTTCGATCCCCGGCAGCATCTCCTGGTAGGGCTAGGAAAGAACCCAGCCTGAAACCTTGGAGAGCCACTGCTGTCAGTCATTGCCAACAATACTAGTCTAGGTGGACCTAGGGGGCTGTCTGATTCAGTATAAGACAGCTTCTGGTGTTCCTGTGAGTAGCCTCCTGGCCTATCCATGTAAAACAGGGCTGCATTGACTGCATGAAAGAAGTAAAATGCAACAAAATAAAAACATAAAAACAGCTGGTCTTGGTACTGGCTGCTAGTATGATGGGGAGGGCTTGTATAACTTGGGGGATAGGGTAAAGTAAACACTTTGCATGCAGGAGGTCCTGAGTCCATTTCTAAGTATCTCCAGTTAAAGCAGAGGCAGGGCTCACCCTGAGATCCTGACTGGCTGGTATCATGGGCAGGGCCCACAGCTTAGCAGCTAATCTTTAGTCCTTGGTTTATTCTCCAATGAGTAATGCAGCCTTCCACAGGCTGGGCCCTCCAGAGGTGTTGTACTACAACTCCCACAATCCCCCAGTTAGCTCTGGGGTCTGACACTTCCAGAGGGCCTCACGTTCGGGAAGACTGGAATAATGGATCTCAATGATGTGGCTTGGAAAGACCCTGGAGAGCAGGGCAACCTTGTGCCCTCCAGATGTTTTGGACTATGACTGCTGTCAGCCCTAGCTGTATGGCCAATGGTTAGGGATGGTGGGAGTTGTACACTTTTAATACATCTGGAGAGCACCAGGCTAGATGGACCCAGTGCGCTGACTCCACACGGCAGCTTCACAGGCAGACACAAGTCTGTGTTCCTGGTGCCGACTTACTGATCTCTCTCTGTGATGGGAATGAATGCTTGCCAGGGGTTTGTTAAAGTGAAGTAATTCTTTGTGTGAACATGCTCCATTTTGCAACCTCTACTAACAGTTCAGAGCACAAAGGGGTGGTGTGAAAATGAATATGAGAAGGGTTGTCAAATATTTGGGATACTAAAAGGGCTATATAAATAGCTATTAGCAATATCAGTATTACAGGCATGATCCATTTTGCAGGAAGTGGTGCTGGCAGCTCTAATCAGAGTATTCTATATTTCAGTGCCTGGCAACAAGGTTATAATATGGTTTTAATTCTGATTTTCAGGGTGAATATGTGAAAATTCCCAATGCTGTTTCCTCAGAAACGTTGAAGTAACAGCAGTGTTGGGGAAAATTATTCAGCCACAGAGCAGTTATTTTAAACATACACAAAACAACTTTTCCCTCCCCTTCACTCTCCCCATATAGCAATCTACTCTGCCTAGACAAACAAGAAAAAGTCCTAAGCTTCTCGTGTTTGGGGGAAAGTGCCCCCCCCCCAGTATGAATCAGATCTAGATTGCAACTGCAAAAAGGGAGTGTGGTCTGGAGACTGAGGACTGTGGGTGGTCTGAAGGATTCTTTTTTCACTCTTAAGTTTGTAACCCGCTGTTCTCTCCTTAGCCCAAGCAGCTAAGAAGTATTGCATAAAAGCAATGCAAGACAACAACACAATACACAATTGACTTGGATTCCTGCATTGAGCAGGGGGTTGGACTCGATGGCCTTATAGGCCCCTTCCAACCCTACTATTCTATGATTCTAATATTGTATCATCAGTGTTTCATACCCCCCCCCCCCAATAATAACCTTTGGCCAATTACAGAGATAAAAACAAATGTCATGAAAACCACACACAATTGTAAAAGGCCTCCATAGGTTTCTCTGAATACATAATGCCTTGATGCCATGTTTCTAACTATTTACATGCTTTGGCTTTTTCAGTAATGTATTCCAGTGGTTTGGGACCACCACTGAGAAGACCCTACTGTACCTTGCACCGAACTGACGTCATGAGTGTGTGTGGGTGGAGACAGATTGAGAGAGAGAGAGAGAGAGAGAGTTTAAGCAGGGCCTCTCTTATTTGAAAGGATGGCACAGATGCACTCTCTGTGTGTCCCATCTTGAAGCTTCAGAAACTGCCTTGCACGCTCGTGCTAGCTAGTTTGTTGAATGTAGATTTCTCTTTTAGCTGTTCACGCTGCTAGGAAGCAAATCACAGGCAGCTGAGCAGTTAGTAAATTATCTTCTCTTCCTGAAACCTCCACACTGTTGTGACTGTTTCAGCAGGTGTTCCACTTATCCCTGCACTCTCCTCCAAGTTCCCTGTACTCTCTGCGGCATTTGCTCACTGAACCTCCCTTCTTGCTGCATGATAGTTGGATGGGATTGCAGTTCAGCCAGCCTGAAGGGCTACCACAGGCTCGTGGCATAAAGCAGAGAAGATCTCTTTGCTAAGAGATCACTGTACTCTGCTCCTGAGCTCAAACAGGCCCTGGTTCGACAGGCCAGACACTTGTTTAGTCAGTCTCTTTGAAGCCTGTCAGTTGCAAGGGAGATGATTTGAAACCAGTTTTATTTATAGTGTTGCATTAGAGCTTACATAATATAAATTAAGACAGTGGACTCTCGGATGGTAGAAGCTCATTGGAATGAGGGAGATCAGGCATCTCCAGAAAGCTCGGAATTGAATTCCTGAGTTGCTCAAGAGCTGTGTGTTTTATTTATTTATTAAAAATATTTTTAGGCTGCCCTTCATCTTCACAGATACTAGGGTGATATACATTGGACATGACAAAAACTAATAACTCAGTGATAAAAGAAACAAAACCTTCATAATAAACAGTTTCGAGACAGCTAAAACAATAGAGTTGACTAACCAACATGACCAAACTGAAATGAAACCGTTTTGACTTGGTGCCAAAAATATTATAGAATCATAGAATAGTAGGGTTGGAAGGGGCCTACAAGGCCATCGAGTCCAACCCCCTACTCAATGCAAGAATCCAAGTCAGAGCATCCCTGACAGATGGCTGTCCAGCCTCGTCTTGAAGGCCTCCAGTGTGGGAGAGCCCACCGCCTCCCTAGGTAATTGGTTCCATTGTCGTATTGCTCTTACAGTCAGGAAGTTTTTCCTGATGTTCAGCCGGAATCTGGCTTTGCTGAAGTCGAGGTATATGATGTCTACAGCATTCCCACGGTCTACAAGGGAGGTGACTTGATCAAAAAATGAGATCAGATTTGTCTGGCAGGACTTGTTTTTGACAAATCCATGTTGGCTTCGAGTAATCATGGCATTGTTGTCAAGGTGCTTCCAGATGGATTCCTTTATCATGTGCTCCAGAATTTTCCCAGGGATTGATGTCGGACTGACTGGTCTGTAGTTCCCATATTCCTCCTTTTTACCCTTTTTGAAGATAGGGACAACGTTAGCCCTCCTCCAGTCATCTGGCACTTCCCCCATCCTCCATGATTTCTCAAAGAGAATAGACAGCGGTTCTGGGAGTTCTTCTGCCAGTTCCTTTATGACTCTAGGATGCAGTTCATCTGGCCCTGAAGATTTGAACTCATTCAAAGGAATTAGGTGTTCCTTGACCATATGCCTCTTGATCTCAAGCTGCTATCCTGCCCCTTCAGCCTGCACTTCGCCTTTGCCAGGGGGGTCATAGACCCTCTTTTGGGAGAAGACTGAGCCAAAGTAGGAATTGAGCACCTCTGCTTTTTCTTTGTCATCTGTTATTGTTTTGCCATCCTTATTGAATAGCTGAACCACCATTTTTTTTTCTCTGCCTTTTACTGTGCACGTAGCTGAAGAAAGCCTTTTTGTTGTTTTTAGCATCCCTTGCTAACCTCAGCTCATTCTCAGCTTTAGCCTTCCTGACGCCATCCCTGCAATTCTGTGCTATCTGCCTGTACTCTTCCTTTGTTACTTGGCCTTCTTTCCACTTCCTATATGTGTCCTTTTTTGTTTTCAGGTCATCCCTAAGCTTTTTGTGAAGCCACATTGGCTTCTTCTGTTGTCTTCCACCTTTTCTTCTTGTTGGAATTGTTTGTGATTGTGCCTTGAGAATTTCCTTTTTTAAAAGCTCCCACCCATCTTGGACTCCTTTTCTCGTTAGCGTTGCTTGCCATGGGACCTTACTGATCATTGTTCTGAGTTTATTAAAATCAGCTTTCCTAAAATCCAGGGTACGCGTTTGACTACACTCAGCTTTTGCTTCCCTTAGAATCAAGAACTCAAGTGCAACATGGTCGCTTTCCCCTAGTGTTCCTGTAACTGCTACTTTATCCACTAAGTCATCTCTGTTGGTTAGGATCAAGTCAAGGATAGCCGATCCTCTAGTTCCTTCCTCTACTTTCTGTAGGAGGAAGTTATCCGCCACACAAGTCAGGAATTTCCTGGAGGAGCCATGTTTTGCAGAAAAACATTTTGCATATTGTAATGCCGGTGCCAATCGTACTCCTATGGAGAGGGTATTCCACAGTTGGGGTGCCACTATGGAGAAGGCTGTCTCCCTTGTTGCCACAAAATGTACTTCCCTTAACATGGAGAAAATTCTCCACTGAAGATCTTAGGACTTCCTATGATCAGACATGGGTATCTAGAATGTATTTTGGGGCAGGATATACTTGTTTCTGTGATCCTTGACTATGTGCTAAATTTAGGTCCCTTGTATTACTCTTGAAGAGTACAACTGCTCCTCCTTTTGTTCCAAATGTGCTCTGATGTGAGACTCTGGGAGTTTTAAAGCCAAAATCTGAATATCATTAGCACCAAGCAAAGAACCAAGGTTCCCCACTGTGGAGTGGCATAATCTTCTGGATGCGCCTCAACTTGGCTTGGCATATTGTGTTAAGAACATAATATGGATCAAACCAAGGGTCCATCTAGTCCAGCATTCTGTTCGCACAGTGGCCAACCAGCTGTCAGCTGGGAACCCACAAGCAGGACATGAGTGCAACAGCACGCTCCCACCCATGTTCCCCAGCAACTGGTGTACATAGGCTCACTGCCTCTGGTACTGGAGGTAGCACATAGCCATCAGGACTAGTAGCCATTGATAGCCTTCTCCAGGAATTAGTCTAGCCCCCTTTTAAAGCCACCCAAATTGGTGGCCATCACTACATCTTGTGGTAGTGAATTCCATAGTTTAAGTATGTGCTGTGTTCTACCGTTTGGCCACTTGGAGAAAAATTATTGTGGATGTGAACTGCCCAGACAGCTTTGGCTATGGGGCAGTATAGAAATATAAGAAATGAAATGAATGAATGGACTCTTGACTGTGAGTGAATTCAATATCTCAGTCTGCTCGTATATCAGATCATCTCTGGTTTTGAATCAGCTTTTCTAAGTGACATGGAAAACCAAGCTTTTGAGTCATACAAAGCTGTTTTTTAAGGGGAATCTTAAAACCAGAAGATACCAAGAAATTAAGGCAGCGCGACACAAGCCGGCCTTCTCCAAATGGTATCTTTATATTTACATTGCCTCTCCTCCTCTGGTAGTGTGAAAACCAAATTCAGTGCCAGAGAGGTATCAATCAGGGCTGTGTGCTCTCCATTCTAGGCCAAGCTGGTAGCTTTTGTTTAGACTCTTTCGATGCTCATCCTTAATTTGAAGTCCACAAAAACAAAGGAGAGAAGTCAATTGCTTTGGCTACTGGGCTGTATAGAAATGAAATAAATAAATTGTTGGTGGCCTCAATCAAGCCCTTACTGCGCGCTGCTTGTCTCTAGCTCCTTCTCTGTCTGGACCTTCTTCTGTGTCATTCTGGGGAGAAATGTGCGATCTGCCAAAGGGGGCAAGCTAGTGACGTCAATTGGAGATGACTCTCTTAACCTCTGCTCCCTGCCTCTCCCTTGGAGGAGTTTTACCCTGGGAGCAAACTCCACCGCAGGGCCCCTTTCAGCTCAATGAAGGTGTGCCTGGGCATGTTTTGCCTGCTCTGCACTCTCTGACCTGAAGCACTGTCTGTGGCTCCCGTTTTGTTGAAAGCAGATGGCACCGGGAGGTGGGGGGGGTGCAGGTAGAGGGGAACCGAACAACCGCTGGAAATCAAACATTGGCAATCTAGGAAGCTGCCTGAGATCATGTCAGCCTCTTTGTCTGCCTAGCCAAGTATTTGGCTCTCCGGGGGTCTTGGGAAGAGGGAGGCCTTTCCTTGAGATGGTTTTAGTTGAAATTGCCAGGGACTGAAGCTGGGACTTCCTGACCGCAAAGCAGGTGCCTCTGCCACTGAGCACGGGTGCCACTAAACATGTAGCAACAACAGTTCTGCCTTTGCTCAGTAATACCCATACTGCTAGCGAAGCAGCCTGCAAGCAGGGCTCCTGCATCCCACACCTTGGGAATCACCGAGAGACCAGAGCAACCAGGTGCCTGTTGCTGGCAAAGGGCTGTAATGCCACAGAGAGGGTTTGGAAAATGGAGGCAGGAGTCTTAAAGAGCTGGGAAAATATTTGTTTGTTTGCATTGAGTAGAAAGCTGGGCTAAACTAAAAGTGTACTCAAGGAGGCTCATAATAGAACAACAACTACACATCATGAAATACAAAATTATAACATACCAATATTGCAACTTTCCAAGTGTCAGAAGCACGTTTAAGGAACCATCATCAAAACATCTAAGCAGTAATCTGGCCAGCAATAAGGGGGGAAACCCCTTAAGATCATCAGTGCAGATCCTGCGTTTCTAGGTGCCTGAGTTCCCAGCAGCTGGTAATGTTTCAGGTGTGTTTGAGAAAGCTGAATGGCATTCTTGAGGCTTCAGATTGCAGCCCTGTACACATTTGCCTGAGTAGATATGTGTAGCATGGCACTGATGGAGCGCAAGCCTATGCATGTCTACTCAGAAGTAACTTGTATTGAGTTAAGTGGGCCTTACATTCAGATGAAGTACATCTTTAGAATTGTAGCCTTACATCCTCAGTGGGGCACATCTTGGGTCTTTGCTCCAGGAGGTGGTCAGTTGCGGCTGGCACTGTCTTTCCCATTCATGGCTTTTCTTTTTCACCATTCCCATGCTAAACTTTTCCAGCATCCAGGTGGAGAGGAGGTTTTGCTTGAACAAGCTGGTAGAGATGCCACAGAGAACTTTGAAGATGTCGGTCACTCTCTGGATGCCCAGGACATGCTGAAAGACTACCTCATAGGAGAGGTTCATCCGGTGAGGCCCCTTTGCATAAAACAGACTTCTTGTGGCTTTTGTGCTGTGTTTTCTTCCCTCCTCCTTCTCCTCGGAGGACACTCTTGGGACAGCCATTCTTTTTGTGGCCCATAAGAAGATCTTTTGGGGCTCCAGGGAGAAGGCGCGAGAGGCGCAAGCTGTTCTTTGCCACCTGATCTGTCAGGGCTTCTGGGGAGAGCGTGGTGATTCATGTAGCACCCTGTGCTGTCGGGTGGCTGTCACTTGTCCTGTCCAGAAGCCCATGGCTGAGGCCGTAGCTGTTAAGCTGTCTCTAGGAAACAGGAGGGATGGAAGCGTTGCTGCTCGGGTGGCACTGGCTCTTCTCAGAGGCTGGAGGGATTTCTTCCCAGGAGGTTTTAACAGCCTTTCCCTCTTTCCCTTTCTCTCTACAGTGTGACCGTGCACCCGATGCCTCCAAGGTAAGACCCACTCTTAGTGGTGTGTTTTCCCTTTCATTCTAAGATGGAAGAGTTCTTGGCAGCTGAAAACATGTCGTAAGCCCAGGCAGGTTGCTCCAGCTACTGCACGAGCAGGGATGGAGGGGAGCAACGGCAGAAGCAGGAGGACTGAACTTCTTTACGTCGCCGTGATTCTGCAGCTGAGGGCCTCCCTCTTGAAAGAGGGGTCATGGTTGGCTGGCTTCTCTCCTTCCTTGGGGGAGGTGTTGCAGCCCACTGGCATTTTCCGTAGGTGTTGCTCCTCAGAGCCAGGCTATTGGTGCCCTGCCAGCAAGGCTGGTGTTCGGCATGCAGTGTCTCCCCTTCTGCCTTGTGGCTTCAGTTAGATACTGAATAATTCCTTCAGCGCTATTCCTGAAGGCTGCTGCTCAGCTGTCTTCTACTGTGGGTGGAAAACACACCCCGGGACTCTGGAGTCTGTAGCACAGTACAGGCCTATCACTTCATCATCATCATCGTCATCCATGGCAGTATACCTCTGAATGCCAGAATGCTGGGGATTACAAGAGGGGAAAGGGCTAAGGCCTTCATGTGCTTGGGTTGGGGGCTTACACAGGAACATCAGAAGCCGCCGTAAGCTGAGTCAGACCGTGTGTCCATCTAGTTCAATAGTGCCTGCACTGACCGGTGGCAATGACCCTCTAGCATTTCAGGCAGGATTCTTTCCTAGCCCTACCTGGAGATGCTGGGGATCGAACCAGGGACCTTCTGCATGCAAAGCGGGGGCTCCACCCCTGAGCTATGGTCCTTCCACCTGAAGGCACCTGTTTGCCTACAGTGGGAAACAGGATGTTGGACTAGGTAGACCTTTGGCCTGATCCAGCAGGGCTGCTCTGATGTTCTTAGTAGGAGAAAAGGCTCTGGGGTAAAGGTCGTGGGTTTGAAGGCTGTTCATCTTTGCTGGAGAAACTAGGATTTCTTTGTCCTGCACCCAGCTGCCTTCAGTTGCAGCATGTGGAGTGGGTGGGGCTGGGAGCACTTCAGTTCTGGAACACCTGGGGATGTCTGAGCAACCCCTTCCACTCCCCAGTCCAGTGGCAAGGTCTCTGTGTGGGGCAGTCCCTGGGAGAACTCAGAACCTGACATTGCCAAGTAGTTCCCACGTTGGAGGGCCATCTGCTGTCTGTGTAAACAGAGCCGTGGGTTGCCCGAGCCACGCTGTGTGATGCCCAGGAGATCAATCATTGACAGCAAGGGGATTAAAACATTTCTCCAGCCTAGCTTGAAGCCCAGTCTGTGCATTGTCTTCTCTCTCCTGTCCCTCCCTGGCTTGTGTCAACAAAGGCTTGGAACGAGTGCAGTGTCCCAGCCAGCGGCTTACTGAACATGGCCTGAGAACATCAGGTTTTGATTCTGGATGGCACTCTTCCCCAACCTGGCACTCCTTAGATGTGTTTGACTGCAATTCCCATCATTCCCAGCCAGGATCATGGGAGTTGCAGTCCAACACCTCTGGAGGGTGTTGGATACCAGGCTGGGCAAGACCCAGGCACGTGCCACTCTGCCACTGGAGAGCGGCCTCCAGCTATTCCGGAAGGACCTGAGCAGATTCCCACTGCCTGGCGTGCGAGGCCAGCGTTGAAAATGGCCTTGTACCAGAAACCCTTCCCCCACCGCACCAATCCCCATGTGCAATATTAGTGTCTTAGGAAGCTGTAAAATAAATACCTTCTTGTGATTTATGGTACCCCTGGGGAGAAAAATAGCCTTGACCGTGTTGTTTCTACAAACATAAAAACACGCTGCAGCCGTTTCGTTTATAGACCCACCCAGATTTTAAAGTTTCATGGTATGAGATGAGCTGGGGATTCGGTGTTGTGTGTGTCAGCAAGCTAGAGAAGCAGGGCTGCCTTTGTCACTGCCGTCAGATGGCAAAGCTCCACTCGTTGACAGTGGGGCTAGCAGGGCTCCTGTGTTTTCCAGGCGCTTTGTCCCCATTTTTAAAAACAAAAAGTCAAAATGCTGCATGGGCACACCCACGTGTGTCCCTTTACACCAGAAGAGTGCCAGGCAAGCTGCTCTGGCACGAGTGCTGCGGAGCGAGTGCAAGTGGGCTTCTGGCTGGGTCCCGCTTACATCTGGTCTTGCCCAGGTGCCACTCACACGTGCACTCACTTCTGAGAAGTGGGATTTTTGCCAGGGGAGGGTGACGGGACACTGTGTGTGGTCAGGAGGCAGAATAATGCCCTGGCAGACGCATCTGAGAAAAGGCTCCCATGCTGTCTCCAACTTCAGGAAAAGACTTTGCCAGCTTCAGTGTCTATTTACTCCTTCGAATTGGTCACTCTGAAGAAGGGTTTGGACTGTTTGCCCCCCAACCTGGTGCTCTCCAGATCGTTGGACTGTAACTCCCATCAGCCCCAGCCAGTATGGCCAGTAGCCAGAATTCTAGGGGCTGCAGTCCAAAACCCCTAGAGGGCACCAGGTTTGGATATTGGGAGAGAAGCTGGCAGGTTTTCTGATGGCCTGTCTTCACCCCACCCCCTTTCATCATCCAGTTCCTGTAGTTTGTATCAGAATTTTCTGGGCCAGTTACAATGGGAAATCTTTTCTGCAGCGAAGCGAACAATCACACAAAGTAAATCCTGCCTGTCACTTCTGAGATCTCAAGCTGCATCAGCCATTATTTGTATTTGTCATTTTGAAATGGTCCCGTGCTACCCAACTGCTGCTTGCCAGCTGCTCCAGCATTGCAGAATGTGACAAACGCCCTTCTCAAGCCTGTCTTTGTGTCTTTTTCTCCCTCTGCCAGGCCTAACCGAAGGGTTGCTTTTGCATGCTCGCCTCCTCCCTAGCTGCTTGTTCAGTGTTGGCTTTCTCACTTTCTCTGCACACTCAGCTAAAGCCACTTCTGTGAGTCTCAAGAACTAATAACATCTTTTATAAGGGCAAATTGATGGGGCTAAGTAGTGCTTGCTCTTGCTTCGTCTTTTTAACAACAACAAAATATCTTAGCTAAAGGAGAAAACAGCCATTGCAGCTGGGGCCATTACAGGTTTTGCCCCTTGCAGTGGTGGGGAGACAGCTTTCCTACTGGTCTGAGCTGGTGACCAGAAATGCTCGAACTGTAGGGACCCAATTAGCAGCTAGCTAGCACCTGACGTTGCTATGAAGGTTATTTGCAAAAGCGATGCTGAATGTTGCAGAAGGACAATTGAATTGCCTTTAAGGTTAGCTTAGGGGTGGAGGGGGTTCTGATACAGCAAACACAGGCTGCTCCTGAGGCCAGTGGGGGTTTGCACAGGATTTGGGCCAACATTTCAGTTGGCTGTCACTTGGAAAGGGCTGTGAGTTGCCAGGGCAGAATAAGCTGTCAGGTCCTTCACTGGGAAGCAGACGGTGGTGATGCTGGTGGCCACAGCTTTGCTATGCCTTTTCTTGGGGGTGACAATGGGTCATTGATGAGGAAGTCTCGGGGTTCTTGTTAAAGTATAGCTCTGCTCATCTAGAGGAGCCTTCCCCCAACCTGGTGCCCTCCAGATGTGTTCCACTACAACTCCCATAATCCCCCAGCCAAAACATCTGGAGGGCACCAGGTTGGGGAAGGCTGATTGAGAGTGACCTCTAGATGTTGAAAACAAAAGTTTTACTTGACAGCTCCAGGAGTGAAGCTAAAAGACTTGGCGAGATTTGAGGTGCCTTACTTGCTCTTTCCCAGGGCCCAGTTCAGACATTCTTAGGTCTCTTGGGTGATGCAGCCACTCATATGAGTGGCTGGGATGCTCACACAACATTGCAGACATCTGTGTGCAGGGAAGTTAGCCCCCCCCCCCCCATTGGCTTGTGGGCTAACTCTTGTTAGCCACAGCATCTCCCCCCCCGCCCGCCCCTGGCTTAGATCCGCCTTCCACAATGGGGCATGTACATTGGAAGCACAGCTTCTGTGTGGCAAGGCTTCCTCCTTCTGGCTCACGTGAAGCTCTGAGGTCTTTGGGTTGGACTTTGTGGAAAGAGCCCTTGCTTGAGCAGCAGTCAAACCTCTTTCTAGATAAGGGGGGGCTTGTGGAGGGGCTCAGCAGGGGAATTGGCTTGAGAAATCAAGAGCGGGAGGTAGCTTCAGAAATAAATGGTGGCATGGCAGGAGGCAGAGACATGGGGCGGGGGGATAACAGAGAGCAGGGAGTACTACAAAATGGACTAGGAAAGCACATGTTGGAGGAGAGAGAGGGATGGAGGGAACTGACTGGGCAAAGCAATGGAAGGCTTTGAGAATCAGAGTTGGATCTATTCAAGAGGAACTTCCACTCCAATGTTGTGAGGTATGTTGCTCTCTTCACTGAAAGGCTTTGATCAGATTGACTTGATACAAACCTGGATCTCAAGCTAATACTTCTGCCTTTGCTGATGTCCATTGTTTGTGATGAATAGCAACCCCAAAAATTCGACTGTTGCTAAATTGCCTTCCTGCTCTTGGGTTGGATTTATCTGTTGGAGCAGCAAGTTTCTGTTTGCTGAAAGCCTTGCTTGGTTCCAAAACCAAGCCTGCTTTGCAAGCTCACCAGCGTATTTCAGAAAGTCTGTTGCACCTTCCAAAGCACCTCAGCATCTCTTCCTGTGGAATTCAGCTGAGCATTGCTGGTCCTTAAGCTCTTAAAATGTCAGAGCTTTAATTTCCATATTGAATTCTCTCTGAAAACCTCTCTTCCTAACTTTCCATGGAACTCTAGTCCTGTGGTTCCGCTTCTTACTGCAAATGCAAAGGTCTTCTCACCGTCCCTGTAAAACAACAGCGGTGCTTGTTCTGTAAGTTGACTGCAGACTGTGGGTTAATTTTGGGCATCTCATTTTGCAGCTTTTATTGTGCTGCTTTATAGTGGGGAAATAATGGAGAGAAATGCCACACTTGGCTCAGCCGTACAGGTCTTCTGAATAATAGTTATAATTGCCATCCTGTGCAGTCACGTTGGCCACCAGAAGCAGCAGACATTCCCAGTGCCCGAAAAGAAGCCTTCTGGTTGGGCTGCAGCATTTCCTCCATCAGTATTTGCTCTGATATTCTCTATGCTCGTGTTGTAACACTGAGTGGAAGAAATTCTCCCAAATGCCTCATGGTCCTCCTTGTATGAAAATCACCTGTTTTGAAAGTATTTTCTTGAACCTGGCACAAAAGAACCCCTGCAGGTAGAAATAAATTGTTCCCTCCAGCTTCTTTTATTTTCCTGCAAACAGCGGTTGGGTGCTGGAATGTGCCATCTACCACACAACACAAACCTACAAGCAAATGGCTTCTGTGTTGGTGTTCTAAACGCATGACTGTATCAGTGTGTTTGTTTGCACTACCACCGGCTATCTTAAATGTTAACAACTTAAAACAGTTGTTAATATTTGATTGTTGTTGTCATGGAATCTCTCGTGGTTTGTGCCTGCCCCCAGGAAGGGGAGTAGGAGAGAGTCCTTCTCCCTCCGCATCCCGGGGATTCTTTGCATCTCTCTCTTCTTTGCGGCAAGAGACGACCGGGGCCCCTTTTGTGCAGTCTGCCACCACCTGGGTAGAGGATGGAGCGCCAGCTCCTTGCTGTGCCCTGCTGGCCAAACCACCAGCACTGGATGCCCACCACTGCTGCCTGGACTTGGAAAAGCAAAGGAGCTGTGCTACTGCTGTGAGCAAGCAGCCTTGAGCCTTGCTGCTTGGAACTGGGATGACAGATTGGATGGAGACACCCACGTGGGAAGTGTGCCAGAGGAGGGATTAGGGCTGGGGCTAGAGAGGAGTGTGAAACAGGATCTCATGAAGGAGTTATGGGCATGCTTGACCATTGGCTGCTCTTAAAGGCAAAGGCACCTTTTGTAACTTTCCTCTTCAGCCAGACAATGGATAAGGCAGGTGGACAAGCTGGCCTTCTATGCTCTCCAGTTCTGAACTGAGGCCAAGCACTATGCTCTTTAAAAAGGGGGCTGGGGGTATTGGTGACTGCTGATGTAAGGCTGAGCCACTGTGGAAGAACACTGAGCTGCTTAACGCAGAGTTGCTGCTAAGAGATGTCTGGCTGGCACACCATGGGGGACTCACAAGCTAAAGCTAACACACAGGGCAAAAGAGCACCGTAACAAATAGCCCTCATGGTGGGCTGGAATCTCTTTGCTCAGGGAGCCCCATCATTTGCCAGTTAGCAGAGAGGAGCTCCATCATTGTTCATTGTACCAAATCGGAGAGCAAAAAAACAAAAGCCAGGGATGCATACATAATACCAATTGCTTAAGAACTTCCCTACCTCCAAGTGCTTGTAGATAGGACATGAGAGACTACAGAGATGGGAAGCTTGAAACTTGGTGGTATTGGTGGGAGAGCAAGCTAAGGAGTAAACGGGTAGATGAGAACCAAGACAGAGAATCTGAGCAAAGGTGGGTGATACCCTTGGGGAGACACTAGAAGAGGGAAGGAGGTGGGAGGATTGTTTTTTGGCTCTTCCTTTAGTAGCCAAGAATTAATAAAATATGTGTTTGTGTTTATCTTCTCAGGATCCAAACAATCCTCCCTCCAACGAGTCAAGGTAGGGTATTGTGTTACTAAAGTAAGCAAACACTTTTTCTAAGTAAGCTTGTTTTTAAAAAGAAGCTCCCAAACTGTGTGTGGATCAGCCTCCTGCATGCTGTGATCTGTGAAACAGCCATCTTCTTGTTGGAGGTGGCCACAGCAGCTTCAAACTGTGTGCATATGGAAGGTGGCTTGAATTAGGGGAACTTCTAGATGTATTTTTTATACATCTTTAGGTGATCTTTGAGGTTTTCCTTGCCAACTTTTGATGGAGGGCATGTTCATAATATTGTGCCATGGGTGTCACTCCTATGTAGCATGGGATTCCATGCCAACAGTGGTCATATCTTTAGCTGGTAACTACATGGCTTGGCTGCAACATATGGAAAGTTCTGGAAGCAACCCTGCTGGCCCAGTATGCATAAGTCACCCCAAGGGTGTATCTGTGCCTACAAACCAATGGCTATATAGTTCTGACATTACTCAAGGAACTGTGACAGCTGCAGCTCTGAAGGGTGTGTGAAGACTGCTGTGTGCAGAGGTCGCTGGCCTTCTTGCAGAACTTCAGTTCCCAGGGCTTGGTTGCTAGTTAAGCTGGTTTATGTTTATAGTGTAGACATGCCCTTGAGGAGTCATTGCCTCTGTCACCATCTCACATCTGTTGCTAAGCTGCACTGAGAAGGTCTTTCTTGTTTATCAGAGGTGGGCAATTTTGGGAGGTCTGGGGGCCATTTTTGCCCTCCCCCGACGCTAATTTTGAATTTTAAAAAAATTATTTACCACTAAAATGTAAAAAAAAAAAAAAGAGAGAGGGTCAAAATGGCTCCTCCAGTCTTTTTTTTTTTTAATTTTTTCTTTTCCAATTTTGGGGAGCAGTGGAGGCTGTATGCTGCCCAGCCCTGCTGTTTACAGTGCATTTAGCATAAATGTGTGTTAATGTTTTCCCTCTCTTCCCTTTTTCCTTAGTTTCTGGTCAGTCTGGTTGATCCCTATTCTAGGAGCATTGGTCCTCGGTGTAATGTATCGCTACTATATGATGGATGGCAAATCCTTGTGATTTGGCCCTTGCTGGACTGTTAGAACTGGAAAGCATGCAATGCTGTTGAAAACTGCGGGGTATCACTGCATTCTGGTGGCCTTCCAGATTCTGTCCGTCACGTTTATCAATCAATCTAGCAGCCCTGGTGCCTGCAAAGCCAAGCTGGAATCTGGGAGACCCACCATAATTTTTGTTGTAGTTGCAGAAACCGTAGCATCCTACCATTCCATTGTATTTCTTGATTCTGTCATCGGCTGACAGTCACATTTCATTCAGCAGCTTCTGGGTTGTTGTGGTGGATGCCTCTGATCTATGCCAGTCTGTCCTCTCAAGTACAGAAGGAGTTGGCACGCAGTTCACATTCCTCTTTAGAACAACGTTAGAGACACTGCTGCCTCTGTACGGGAGTTTTGAAATGGTTAAATAAGTATTTTTTAATGATCTTCTAGTTTATATAGTCCTAGTTGATCCTATGCCTTTTTAATAGGCCTGTTCTGTAATAAAGGACTCTCCAGTTACTTTGACTCTGCAGCCTCTGTTTTTCTGGCTGACTCTGCTATCACTTATCTGTCCTTCTGCCCTTGGTGTTGATGGCTACTTGCTTACATTTAGAACTCAAAGAAGCGTGTGTGGTTCAAAGTTGGCCCTTCCACCAACTTCCTACCAGAAAAGCTTCTGAACCCAAACAAGTAGGCATCAAAACCAAGGGAGAAGGAAGCAGTAGGAAACCTGCCTCTGGTATGAAACAAGCAATTATACTTTTTAGGCTTGAGCAGTGGCTGCTGGGGGTGGGGGGGGGGTGTTACTCACTGCTTCTGCTCTGGAGCCAGCCTCAAACAGTGCAAACAATCCGCACAAAATAGCCATTGTGTTGGGACACAGGGAAAAGCCCACTTCCCCCCTCATTCCCTCCAACGATGTTGCCTTGTGGTTCTAAGTTTGAATCCGAGATGTTAACTGAAGGGACAGCCATGAAATGAAGGTTGTCTCCTGAAGGTATTTCAACATTGCCTGTGTTCATAGAAGGTCAAGAACTACAGCTTCTTAAAAAAGAAATTTTAATATTTCATTTAAGACATTTCCATACCGTCCAATAGCCAAAGCTCCCTGGGCAGTTTACAAAGATTATAAACCTTACAAATGCAATATTGTACATAATATAAAACCATATATGTGCAGACATATGAGATAACTCCCTCTCTCACACATGTACATATGTATAAACTAACAATAAGACATCCTAGGAATACATCTAGTCTTTGTGAAAAAATGGCTTTTCCTTGGCTTGGCAGTCGTTCCTACCGGAGATCTTTTGGGTTTTAGGGTATGGAATTCCTGCCTTGAATGCAGCTGGTTTATGGTTCTGTGACCTTAGGCGGTGAATAAAAAACAATTCCTAGTGTAATCTTCCATTACATAGCCCACCAGCCATGTCTGAACAAGCCCTCCTGGTCTTTCCTCTGTTACCACACTGTCCACAGGTTTTCTCACCCGGTTGGTACTTTGATGAAATCAAGGCTCTTTTCCCAACACCTCTTGACCTCCAATATTTTGGAAAGAGGCTAGGCAACTGATATGCATAATAAAGTTTGTTTAAAATTGGCTTTCTAGCAGTGTTTCATCAACAACCATCCATCCTGTGTAGGTATCTGAGAGCCTAAAAGCCTTGACCATGGCCGGCAGTTAAACTGGTTGTATGGGCAACTCTATGGAAGCAGGCTTGAGTCTGTTTTTACGTGTTTGTTGAATTCCGCTGATAAGAAAATGTCTCTCGACTCTCTCCCTATCTGTAAATCCAGGGTTCAAATCTTGCCTTGGAAACTGATCCATCTGGAATAGCAGTTATGAAGGGAAACACTCAAGAAGCTATCTGGTTCTCAGAAGGGTTGGCTTGTGGAAAAGTCCTGCATCAAGGAAAACCATGTTGAGAGTGAGACTTGCTCAGATTTTTGTTCTTAAATCCTGAGCCTGTGTTAAGTGTTCATTGGCTATGTCACTCAAACATGCTGCTGCTTCTTGCGCTACCATCTTGGTGCTTATTTGTCATTTCCTGAAGGAGACAAACATCTGATTTTTCTTTGTGCAGGCCAACCTGCCAGGCATAGAGACAGAACAACCCTTTTATGAAGTTAACAAGTGGGCACCAACAAAATGTGGCAGTGTAGAGTGCTCAGGATTCCAGCCATTCCATTCTTCCTCTTCCCAGGTTTTCTGAATGCTCAGCTAGCATTCTGTGTGCCCTGAACATGCTCAATACTCATGGGGTTGTTTTTTAAGATCATCTCCTCCACCTCCGCCCTTCTGTGTTTGCTTTTCGCATAGATGTTTGGGTGCTTTTCTGCAAATCTTGGGGTTTCCCCAGGCTCCCTGATACCTCCCTCTTGTGTTTTGATAGTACCCTTTTGGCTACATAAGGACTGGAACTCAAGAGAACAAGTCTACATATGACGATTACAATGGTGAGTGAAGCTCGGTTTCCAATGCACAGCTCCCCCGTGGCTCTGCCTTGCTTCCAGTCAGACACCAGCCCTGCCTGACTTTGGGCCCGATTAAGAAGCCATGGAGGCCTATTGCATGGGAGATGGCGCTCCTCTCGCCTCCACCCTCTGCCTCATTTCGTTGAGGGAGGAGGTCTAACATGCAGAAGGTCCCAGGTTCACTTGCCAGCAGCATCTCCAGGTAGGGCCAGGGAAGACCCCTGCCTCAAACCTTGGAGAGCAGCTGCCTGATAGCGTCAGCAGTACTGAGCTAGGTGGGCCGATGGTCGGACTTGGTTCGAAGGCAGCCCCCTAGGTCCTTCCTTGGCGTTGCTGTGGACTGGAGCAGTGAGCAGTCCTTGAGTGGATACGTGGCTACCCAAGTTAGCCCTGCGATTTGGATGGCCACAAGGTGCCAAAGCAAACTGATGCCACCTCCAGCATGGGTGACTGGTTTTTCTAGTGGCTCAGTGCAGGGATGAGCAGCCTTCAGGGATCTACTTTGACTGTGCACTAGACCCAAGGAGCCACCAACCTGAGTCAGGGGGAGGAGACATAGTTAGAATTAAACACTGCTGAGACAGCTCCTGGTTACTCCCTCAAGGCTGTCTTCGTTTTAGCAGTCTAATTCTGTGTGGGGAGCCTCATGTTGTTGTTGCTATTGTTAAACAACTGGGAGTCAGAAACCCTTGCTGACGTACTACAGATCACACAGATCTACCACCAGACCCCAGTCGACCTTCTACGTAACCCTGGCTTACTGGACCTTGCCCAGTGTGCAATTGTGGTTGCCCATCTCCAAAAGGACATGGTGGAGATGGAAAAGGAGCACAAAGGGACAACCAAAATTGTCTGGGGCTTGGAGCACCTTCCCTATGTGGAAAGGCTAAATGGCGCTTTTTAGCTTACCCAAGAAGAAAAGATTAAGGATGCAATCAGCCCTAAACACTGTAGTGGGACTGTCAGTGGAATTCAACTTGGAATTCAAAGAGTTGCATCTTTGCCTGTGTTGTGAGGAAGTTTTACTCACACTCTCGGCCTCCCAGTAAAATGGATTGGCAGGAGATTCAGGACAGACAAAAGGAGGCACTTCTTCACACAATGCCCCATTAATTTCTGGCATTTGCTGCTACAAGATGCTGATAGCCACAGGATTAGGTGCCTTTTAAAATAGCATCATGGCAGAGGAAAGGTCTGTTGACAGCGACTGAATCATGGTGCTTAAATGGAGTTGGAGATCACATTTTTCTGACAACTGCAGGGGTTGGTTGCATTCATGTCCTGCTTGTGGGCTTCTGGGAGGCAGCTGGTTGGCCACTGGGTGAAATAGGATGGTGGTTTAGAAGGACGTGCCTTTGGTTTGATCCAGCCAGGCTTAGACTAGCCTTACTCAACCTGGCGCCCTCCAGATGTGTTGGACAACTTCCAGCATCCCCCAGATAGGTTGGGGAAGGCTGGCTTAGACTAAGAATAAAACCCTCCTTGAGAGAGAATGAAAAAAAAATATAGTTGAGAGATGAAAAGTCGAAACTTGATGAAGAGCTGCTGCCTTTCAAATACTTAAAACAACAAGTAGCCTGCCTTGAGCTGGAAAGGATTTATGGCAGGAACCAAAACAGCAACGCTTTGTCAACTTCCAACTGAAGGGTTGTGGGTTTGGGGAGGCTTTTCCATTAGTTCTTTTGTTTCTGGCCCAAGAGCAGGGAGTGGGACTATCTATATGTGCATGGAACTTCTGAAAGGAAGATGCATAGAGTAGGTTGCTGATGTTCTGGGTAGTATCCAGTGTTAGGCTTAACTTAAGTCCCATTCATTTCAGTACGTCTAAGTAGGATTAACATTTGATACAACCCACTGAGTTTGAGGAGGAATTGATGGTCTTTGATGGCGTTTTTCCCTCCTTTTCTCTCTTATTTTTACATAACTACGTACAGTGCAGTCCTGTGCATGCCTACTCCGAAGTAAGTTCCATTGCATTCAATGAAGCTGACTCCTAGGAAAGTCGGTATTGGACTGCAGCCTTCGAGAGTAACCCTGCAGTATCAAACAAGGCTAGTTCCTAAGCAAGTCTATACAGCACTGCAGCACTAGTCCATCTGGATCAAATTGCTTACCTGCCATGGGCTGTTTATGAGTGTAAACAGAAACGTCTGACTGAGCAGGATCCACTTGCTGGGCAGCTGAAGAGAGGCACCCTGGGCTCCTTGTTTTGCCAACTTGCCTGCCTCCTTCATCAAACAGGAGGAAGGAACCCTCTGCTGCTGCCCTTGCTCCAAGCGTTTATGGAAGATGGCAGGGAACAATCCGCCATGCATGAGAACTGGAGCTTTTTAAAAAAAACACTTTATCTAAATAAGTCTAACAAAATATATTACACAGGTTTGTGCAACACACAAATAACAGTTTTGCACCAGTTGCATTGGCTGCTGGCAGATTCCCGGGCCCAGTTCAAAGCACTCGAGTTAATGTGGCCCTGAGCTGTTTAGGGCTTTAAAGGTTATCTCAAGAAGGGGTGGGCAGAATCCAAGCTTTTGGGAATGACTTTGTTTTTTTACTAGAGCCCTGAGGTCCACTAATCAGAGCCAGGTGCAAAATGGGGGGGGGGGAGGCAGAAAGTAGAATCAATTATCTACTGCGCCCCATGAGACATACACTGTATATAGTACAAAGACAAACCTACATCTGAGGATTATAACAAAACTCTCAAAGCGGCCAGTTGAGCTGTACAAAGGCCTGGTCAAAGGCAACCAATGAATATTCCTTTTTACAGGTCAGGAACACAGGGAACTAAAATATGCAATTAGCACATGGTGATTTAATTTTTTAAACTTCCAATTTTACTTGCCCTTCTTAAAGTATTGAGAATGAAAAATCCTTGCAAATCACCTGGAGATCTACCTGGAGATCCCAATCTACCTTTTCTCACCGCTGATCTAAAGATCACCTTCACCCACACAATCCTGCCCATATGTTAAGATGAGCATAAGGTGGTTCTGCTCATATGCTTACCAGCTTGGCAGACACAATTCAAACAGGCCTTAAAAATGTTCCGGTTCCAGGCTATATTCCCCTAACAGTGCTCTATACCGCTTTTATTAAGCTCTTCAAATGTGCCTTGGGAACTTTTAATGGTATGGTCTCAGCATACACTTTTAACCTGGTGCCTTACATATTTGAGTGCCTCTCACTTTTTTCTGTACCCTGCCGTGTGACAGCTATGCCCAAAAAGGCAGCCTATAAATACTTAAACAAAACAAGGTGGCCAGTTACAAATGGGAAGAGATCTTAACCAATGGCTAAATTGTCCCGTCTTGCTCCGCCTACATGCGTGGGGAGATGGTGGAGTAATATAAAGGGGGAGATTTGTTCTGCAGTGTGGAAGGCACGCTGCAATTCCGGATTAAAAAACGACGACACCCCCCCCCCCCCCCGTGGAAGCAGCTTTGCTGAAAAGCAGCCCTAGGAAGGGGAGCCCGGAGAGGCTCCTTCCCAGTTGCCGCCAGCCCCGAGAGCGGGCCCGGCGCTTCTTCCGGCGGGCGCCGGCGCCCTGGCGCCGCCTTCCCCCGGCGGATGCCCCCCCGGGGTGAGGGCCTGCAGCTCCCAGCCGGGGGCGCGGGGCGTTGCAGTGCCACGCACCTGGCGGGCCCCGCCGGGGGCGGCCCCGAAGCGGCTCGCGCGGCCCCCGCGACATCGGCGCGCCTGCGGGGGCCCCGAGGCGGGCGAGGGCCCCGCCGCCCGCGCGGCCCTGCGCCCGCCGGGGTCTCGCTCGCAGGGGGCCGGCGCTCCTCCCTCCCTGGCGGCCCCGCGGGCGGCGCGATAAATACCTGCGGCCGGGCGGGCGCGCCGCGAAGGGAGGCGGGCAGCCGAGCGGAGCAGCGCCTCCCCCGGCCGCGGGACACGCCGGGCCCAGCGCCGCCGCCGCGCCGCGCCGCGGGCGAGCCCACCGGTGCCGCGGAGGCGCCCGTCGCCCGGCAGGCTGGAAGCGCGCCGGGGCCCCTGGCCCGGCCCGGCCGCCATGCGCTCCACGCTGGCCGACGGGGCCGCCCCGTGCGCCGCGCCGCTGCCCGCCTGGCCGTGGCGCGCCGTCGCGGGAAGAGCCGCCGCCGCCCCCCCAGGTAAGCCCGCGCGCCCTCCGCCGCGGACGCGGCCCCGCGCTGCTGCTGCTGCTGCTGCTGCTGCGCTCCTCGCCGGGCGGCGCGGCGGCGCGGCCTCTTCCCCAGGGGCGCCCTGGAGACGAACCCCGCCGCCCCCATGAGCTGGGCCACTGCGCCTCCCGTCGCCCCCAGGCAGGGGCCGTGACGAGGGGACGCGTAGCCCGACCCTCTGGGGAGCCCGCAGTCGGGGGAGCGGGGCCGCGCGGCCGAGGGGCAGACCGCGCCTCCCATCGCCCCTGGCCGCGGGCCACGCTGGCGGGGGGATGCTGGGGCGCGCGGCTGGAGCGGGCAGGCCGGCTTGAAGCGCCCGGGCCCCTGCCCGCCTGCCCGGCCGGCGCCTTGCACGGCGAGCCAAGGCCTTCGGGCGCCGCTGCTCTCCTGGCCGCCGGCCTCCGCAGTCGCGCGCTGGCTGGCCGCGGGAGCCGCTCCGGCTGCGAGCGACCGTCGGCGGCTGATCCCCGCCGAGGGCGGGACCCGCGGGCTCTCTTCCTGAGATCCCCGGAGCCCTGCGCCCATCTTCCTGACTTGGACGTATTCTGAGCCCCACGCCCCACTTTGCTCCCTGGCTCAGGCGTCATCTTTGCTGTGAGCAGCGCCTGTTTTGGTCATCAGCAACTGGAGCCCCCTCCCCGCCCGCCAGATCTGGCTACTGAGGAGTACCAGCTGCCCCCCACCCAAGGGCGCAAGAACAGCAGTAGCGCCAGAGATGGCACCCGGAGGAGGGCACTGGCCCGCCCCACACGAGTATGGAAGTAGCCCCCCCCAACAGCAACAACCCCAGAACACTAACTGCCGACCCCCCTTTGTACTTTGGCAAAACAGAGTTTCATAGGAAGATGTGTGGAAGGCAGGAAATGTGGAGTCCTGCTGTTGCTAATATTTATCTAGGGTCAGCACTTTGCTGTAGTTTTGGAAGTGAAGCGGTGGCTCTTCCCGCAGCGGAGTGACTGCCCTACACATAAATGGCAAAGAGTCTTGTGGCAAGACTAGCACATTTATGCTGGCAGAAGCTTTCGCGGACACTGTCCATTTCATGAGATGCTTGAAGAGTTAAACTCAAACTGGCAGATTTATGTACACAGGCCGTTTGGTGTTTGTGTGTGTGCGTGCGCGCGTGTGCATGCATGGGGCGAGGGGAGATGTAAACTGTGTTGTTGGAGAGAGAACTGAAATGCAGAAAGTGCAGCCAGGGAAAATTACCTAACAGTTGCCAATCACAAAACATTGTTGGATGAGAACACTGGCATCATTGCAATGGTGAGTCTACACATGGATTTATTTATTTATTTTAAAAAATTCTTGGCCACCTTTCAGGGCAGAAGCCCTCGCAAGGTGGCTCGCAACAATAAAATACATAAAAACAGTTAAAGTATTAAAAACAATACAAACATAAAACACAATAAAATAGCAATAAAAGCAACAATAAAAGCCGACAATAAGACCAGCAACAACAGCAGTGTTGTTCAAGATGTACTTGAATTAGGTCACCTGGCTTTCAATGCAAAAATGAAAAGTGCTCCAAGGGGTCCAACCCCCTACCCTTTTGTAATGACCCCCTTAGATATTGGTTTTACAAGGCTATGGCTAAACTTGGGGGAGTCAAGAGATTTGATTAAAGAGCCCATAATTTGAACACTGAATGTGAGGAATTTCTGATGCAAATTGGTAAGTGAGCTGTGAACAATTTGAGGGCAAAGTTCAATGATGTTGGCTCTTTTTAAAAATTATTTTTTAATTATTTTTGGTTAAGGAAAATGCCGTGACCTGTGGATCTTACACATCAAGAGGTTTTGGTCAGGCAAGAACTAACGAGAGAGCAGCCGGTACGGATGTTGAAGTGAAAATCCTGTTCTCCCAAGGGACATTATTTTTAATCTAGATTGATCTAGATCTAAGTAATATTTCTTAAATATCCCATCATAACCACCATTGGGAATGTAACATCAAAATAAAAGCTCAATCCTAAACTGAAACAAATGTAAAAAAATAATTGAAAGGCAGTGGTGCTTTATCTTACAAGATCAGAACATACCCAGGAACATAAAAGAATGCAATTAGGCAGTATAAATCGGCTTCCCAACTAATCCCCCGCCTCCAATATACTTATTTCTTCCCGCTCCAGGCCATCCGAATTCATTCTCTAGACCTTCTTCAGGGCTTTTTGAAATAAAGGCAATATCCCTATGTGCGTGTGTATGTCTTTATATTCAGCACTGACTTCCTGGTGGGGAGAGGGGCCAGGGTGGGGTGGAACTGTTTTGGCATCTTTCTTGATTCCCTAAGAAAAACTAGTACCCCCACCCATCGTCAAATCTAATATTCTCAGCTCATTTCCTTATAAGGTCAATCACCGTGCATCTCACCTTTTTCCCACGTGCCAGTCCGAAATGCATGGCTAAGAATGGCTAGTGCTAGATCCTCGGATGCAAGGACTGCGTCAGAAGTGCGAGAGTCCACACAAAATTTTGGGGGAAGAACTTCCCTTAGAGCTTGTGAGGTCTGTGGACAGAGTGGGGGGCTTACCTGCTAATGTCCAGGTTCAAAGACAGCAGGTATGGTGCAGGGGCTAGAATGTTGGATTTTAGAGTGCAGAGACCTCCCAGGTCCAAATATCAGCGGCTCAACCAGGAAGCTCACTCAGTTGTGAGGAGGGGATTGGAACTATGTGTCCATGGTGTCATGGCCCGTCTGATTCCACCAGCAAGTCAGGATCAATTCCTTGGGATGGCAGGAGGTAAATGGAGCAGTGCAAATGTCAAGTGCTCCGTGCCAGAATCCTGTGCAATGTTGGGACACAACACAACCCTTTCATCCAGGTGGGAGGCAAGAATTACACCCTGACATCTGCTGAAACATTGCGAGGGATCCTGGGATGACCCTTTTCGATCACCGTGTCAAACTGTTATGGAGATTATGAGCTGAGATGTAAGAGAAACGGCCCAAAAGATAAGTTGTGGAGAACTTTATGACAAGGAGTCTGCTCTGGAAGTGAGTTTCATTTATTTATCTTTATTTATTAATATTTAAATCCTGCCTTATTTGCTAACAAGTCATCGAGGCAGTGAACAACAATTTAAAACAATGCAGCCTTAACACAATAAAAAACAAGAACATTAAAAACAGTAAAACATTAAAACCACATAGTGGAAAAGGCTAAATTGAAAAGATGCATCTCCATGCCATTTCTAAAAGCCAAGGGAGTGGGGGCCAATTGCCATTCTTGAGGGAGCACACCCCCATTTGGGAGCAACACAGGCAAAAGCTGTTTCCTGTGTGCGCAACAAATGGCCCTCTGTGGGTAATGGTGTCCAAAAGGCTTCTCCTGCAGATCTTAATACTCAGACAGGTGAACCTAGCAATGTAGGCAGGCCCTTTGGTAGCCAGGTCCTACGCCACTTAGGCATTAAAGGTCAATTTATTTATTTATTTATTTTATTACTCGCCCATCTGACTGGTCACCCAGCCACTCTGGGCGATGTACAACCCACCATAAAACAATTTAAAACAATAAAATTTTACCATATATATTTTTTTTTAAATACCCTAACCCACCCCAAATGCCTGCCTGAACAACCACATTTTTAATGCACGACGGAAGCTCATTAAAGAGGGGGCATGACGGAGTTCCCTAGGGAGGGAGTTCCACAGAGTGGGGGCCACCACAGAGAAGGCCCTCTCCCTCGTCCCCACCAGTCTAGCTGTCCTGGCTGATGGGACAGAGAGAAGGCCATCTGAGGCTGATCTTGTTAAGCGGCCTGTCTGGTGTTGCTGGAGGCGCTCCTTAAGATAGGCTGGGCCGGAACCATATAGGGTTTTAAAGGTCAAAACCAACACCTTGAATTTGGCCCGGAAAACAACTGGTAACCAGTGCAACTCCTTCAGCACTGGAGTGATGTGATCTCGCCGGCGGCTGCCTTTAATCAGGCGAGCCGCCGCGTTCTGTACCAGCTGCAGCTTCCAAACCGTCTTCAAGGGTAACCCCATGTAGAGCGCATTACAGTAGTCTAAACGAGAGGAGACCAGGGCATGTACTACCGATGGGAGCAGATGGTCGGGAAGGAAGGGGCGCAGCCGCCGTATCAGATGGAGTTGATACAGCGCTGTCCGGCTCACAGCTGACACCTGAGCCTCCATGGACAGCTGGGAGTCCAAAATGACCCCCAGGCTGCGGACCTGGTCTTTCAAGGGTAGCCATACCCCATTCAACACCAGGTCAACATCCCCCAGCCTCCTCTTGTCTCCCACCAAAAGTACCTCGGTCTTGTCAGGGTTCAGCTTCAGCTTATTCCTCCCCATCCAGCCACTCACCGTCTCCAGACATTTGGACAGGGATTCTACGGCCAACCTTGGTGAAGATTTGAATGAGAGGTAGAGCTGCGTGTCATCCGCATATTGATGACACCGCACCCCAAACCTCCTGATGATAGCCCCCAGTGGCTTCACATAGATGTTAAATAGCATCGGGGAGAGGATGGAACCCTGTGGCACCCCACAAGTAAGTGGCCACGGGTCCGAAACCTCCTCTCCCAGTGCTACCCTCTGGTACCTGCCGGAGAGGAAGGACCGGAACCACCGCAATACAGTGTCTCCAATGCCCAACCCCTCCAGGCGGTCCAGGAGGATACCGTGGTCAACGGTATCAAAAGCCGCTGAGAGGTCGAGGAGAACAAGGAAGGACCATTCACCCCTATCCAGAGCCCTCCTCATATCATCCACCAAGGCGACCAAGGCCGTTTCTGTCCCATGCCCAGGCCTGAAGCCCGACTGAAATGGGTCTAGATAATCAGTTTCTTCCAAGTGTGCCTTCAACTGCACCGCCACCACCCGCTCAATCACCTTGCCCAAAAATGGCAGATTTGAGACTGGGCGAAAGTTGTTCAGAACTTGAGGATCCAAGGAGGGCTTCTTTAAGAGCGGTCTTATCACTGCCTCCTTGAGGGCTGATGGCATCACTCCCTCCTCAAGGGAGGCGTTCACCACCGCCCTGATCCCCTCACCCAGGCTCTCTCTGCAGCTCATAATGAGCCAAGATGGGCAAGGATCAAGTAAGCAGGTTAAAACCTTGAACTGTGCCTAGAAAGCAATTGGCAACCAGTGCCAGTCTTTCAGGATAGGTGTGATACAGTCCTGATACTGTGGACCAGTTAGCAGCCTAGCTGCTGCATTTTGCACCAATGAAAACTTCTGGGCACTCTTCAGGAGTAGCCCCATAGAGCACATTACATTAGTCTAACATTTTAGACAGAGGTGAAAGAATGGGGTTTGCAATATCACACAAGACTACCAGCATTCCTCACAGTCTTACACATTCACTGATCGATCCCTCTCTGTTTTGCGGGAAGGGGGGGGGGGCTTATGCGTGCAAGGGCTGCTGTGTGCATTCCTGCTCTTGTGCAAGCAATTCCAGTCAGTGGAGAGGAAAAGAGGCCAAAGGCCGGGGGGGGGGGGTCATTTACAGTATGCTTTTATATTGGGTGCTGCCGCCCTTCCACTTTGGGATTTTATTGTTTGCTTTGTGTGTCAGAACCAGGACCAGGACGCCTCAGCCGGGGGTGTAAAAAGCAGTAAACAAGGTCTTTAAAGAGTGCGGCTGCTGGTGACAGGGGCCTGGTTTCAAGGCATTGCACAACTTTTAAAGGTCTGCTTCAATAAAACACAGAGCACCGTGCCAGGAGAGGGCTGCCCTGGGATATGCAGTGGCATGCAGTTACAGAGCGTCTGCCTGGTGCGAGGCCAACCACCTCTGGGTCCCCCTGGGAAGTGGACTTGGCCCCACCAAGAGGCCTGCAGTGAGGTCTTGAGAGGTCAAAAATGAAGAGGTGCTGGCCTGACGGAGGAGAGCAAAGGTGCAGGGGAGGCTGAGCTGATGGCAGGGAACAGTCTTCTTGAAGTGCCCCACAAAGAGTGAAAGGGGGGAAGTTAGGAACACTGGAAGCTGCCTTATACTGAGTCCACCTATACCTTTGTCCGTCTAGCTCAGTATTAACATTGACTGGTAGCGGCTCTCCCTCCAGGGTTTCAGGTACGATTCCTTCCTGGCCCTAGCTGGGGATGCTCTCGGGGATTGAACCTAGAACCTTCTGCTTGCAAAGCAGGGGCCATACCATTGAGCTACAGCCCCTCCTGGGTGGCTGGCAGGACAGAGGCGGAGGGAAGATGGAAGCACTTGGGGCATCAGAAAGGCTGAGAGCACAGCACCAGCATTGACTGACTGGACATTTAATTACTGGAATACATTATTTCCAGGCTGGTGTGGCACCCTCACCATGACTGCGCTGTTCCATGGGCTGCACTTCGAAGTCCAGCCTGCCAGGATCTCTGCTAGGCCAGGGACGACAATACTGAGCAAAGAAGATCCATGCTTTGCCCTGAATCGTATTCCATAAGTTGTACAAGGATGCAGCCTAAAAAACTGATCAACTGGAAAGGAATAGAAATCACGTATGGAGCTGTTGCTTCCTTCAACACTTAGGTAAGCCCCAGAAAGGCCCCTTCATATGACGACCAGCCCTATTTAAAGAAAGTGTGGTGACGCACATGATGGGGACAGGAGCAGGAGCTGCCGGTTTATTATTTATAGTATTTTTATCCTGGTCCTGAGCCAAAAAGACTCCTGGAGTAGCTTACGTGCAAAACAAGACAGTTCCTGCCCAGAGGCTTACAATCTTAAAAGACATGACACACAAGGGAAAAGGGATGGGGAAGGAAGAGGAAAAAATTAAGCCACCTTTCAGCAGGGCGGGTGGAATGGAGAACTCAGACCCTGGATGCAGCTCCTTCGGGGATTCTGTGTTCTCATGAGCAAAGGCAAAGAGGATCCCGGAGACCAGCTGTCCCCAACCTGGGGCCCTCTAGGTTTGTTGGACTGCAGCTGCTGTTATTCCCAGTCAGCATGGTCAATGGAGGGAAACACACTGGCAGGGCCTGGGCCAGATTCCCTTCCACACAGACGGGGTGTTCCGGAGCAAGGCTATGCACTCCTCAAAGAGTGGCCCTGCCTCCCTCCTTGCTGCAACTCCTCCATTGCCCAGAACAGTTGTTGTTGTTCAGTCGTTCAGTCGTGTCCGACTCTTCGTGACCCCATGGACCATAGCACGCCAGGCCTTCCTGTCCTGCGCTCTCTCCCAGAGCATGCTCAAGTTCATATTCATTGCATCCGTGATGCTATCTAGCCATCTCATCCTCTGCCGTCCCCTTCTCCTTTGGCCTTCAGTCTTTCCCAGCATCCGGGTCTTTTCCAGGGAGTTTTCGCATTAGGTGGCCAAAATATTGGAGCTTCAGCTTCAGTATCTGTCCTTCCAATGAGCACTCAGGGTTGATTTCCTTTAGGATGGACTGATTTGACCTCCTTGCAGTCCAGGGGACTCGTAAGAGTCTTCTCCAGCACCACAGTTCGAAAGCATCGATTCTTCGGCGCTCAGCCTTCCTTATAGTCCAGCTCTCACAGCCATACATTACTACTGGGAAAACCATAGCTTTGATTAGACGGACCTTTGTCGGCAAGGTGATGTCTCTGCTTCTTACTATGCTGTCTAGGTTGGCCATAGCTTTCCTCCCAAGGAGCAAGCGTCTTTTAATTTCATGGCTACAGTCACCGTCTGCGGTGATCTTGGAGCCCAAGAAAGTAAAATCTGTCACTGCTTCCATTTCTTCCCCTTCTATATGCCAGGAAGTGATGGGGCCAGATGCCATGATCTTCGTTTTTTTAATGTTGAGTTTCAAACCAGCTTTTGCACTCTCCTCTTTCACCCTCAACAAGAGGCTCTTTAGATCCTCTTCGTTTTCTGCCATTAGGGTGGTATCGTCTGCATATCGGAGGTTGTTGATAATTCTCCCGGCAATCTTAATTCCGACCTGTGATTCATCCAACCCGGCATTTCTCATGATGTACTCTGCATATAAGTTAAATAAGCAGGGTGACAATACGCAGCCTTGTCGTACTCCTTTCCCAATTTTGAACCACTCGGTTGTTCCATGTCTGGTTCTTACTGTTGCTTCTTGACCCTCGTACAGGTTTCTCAGGAGACAGGTAAGGTGGTCTGGTACTCCCATCACTTTCAGAATTTGCCACAGTGTGTTGTGATCCACACAATCAAAGGCTTTAGCGTAGTCAATGAAGCAGAAATAGACGTTTTTCTGGAATTCTCTTGCTTTCTCCATGATGCAGCGAATGTTGGCGATTTGATCTCTAGTTCCTCTGCCTCTTCTAAACCCAGCTTGTACTTCCGGTAGTTCTCGGTTCGCATACTGCTGAAGCCTAGCTTGTAGGATTTTGAGCATCACCTTGCTGGCATGTGAAATGAGCGCAATTGTGCGGTAGTTTGTGACTAGCAAGTTCAGCAAGTTCAGTGACCGCACTATCATGGCTATCAGGGACATTCAGATCTTTCCTGTATAGTTCTTCTGTGTATTCTTGCCACCTCTTCTTAATCTCATCTGCTTCTGTTAGGTCCCTGCCTTCTTTGTCCTTTATCATGCCCGTCTTTGCAGAAAACGTTCCCTTGAGATCTCCAATTTTCTTGAAGAGATCTCTAGTCTTTCCCATTCTGTTGTTTTCCTCGATTTCTTTGCATTGTTCGTTTAAGAAGGCCTTCTTGTCTCTCCTTGCTATTCTCTGGAACTCTGCATTCAGTTGGGTATATCTTCCCCTTTCTCCCTTGCTTTTTGCTTCCCTTCTTTCCTCAGCTACTTGTAAAGCCTCATCAGACAGCCACTTTGCTTTCTTGCATTTCTTTTTCTTTGGGATGGATTTCGTTGCTGCCTCCTGAACAATGTTACGGACCTCCGTCCATAGTTCCTCAGGCACTCTGTCTATCAGGTCTAATCCCTGAAATCTATTCCTCACTTCCACTGTATATTCATCAGGGATATGATTTAGGTCATACCTGAACGGTTTAGTGGTTTTCCCGACGTTCTTCAATTTAAGCCGAAATTTTGCAAGAAGCAGCTCATGATCTGAGCCACAGTCAGCTCCAGGTCTTGTTTTTACTGACTGTATGGAGCTTCTCCATCTTTGGCTGCAAAGGACATAATCAATCTGATTTCGATATTGACCATCTGGTGACGCCCATGTGTAGAGTCGCCTCTTGTGCTGTTGGAAAAGAGTGTTTGCTATGATCAGCATGTTCTCTTGGCAAAACTCTATTAGCTTTTGTCCTGCTTCATTTTGTACATGCCTGCCTGTTATCCCGGTGATTTCTTGACTTCCTACTTTAGCATTCCAATCCCCTATGATGAAGAGGACATCTTTTTTTGGTGTTAGTTCTAGAAGGTGTTGTAGGTCTTCATAGAACCGATCAACCTCAGCTTCTTCGGCATCAGTGGTTGGGGCATAGACTTGAATTACTGTGATGTTGAATGGTTTGCCTTGGATTCGTACTGAGATCATTCTATCGTTTTTAAGATTGTACCCCAGTACTGCTTTTCCCACCCTTTTGTTGACTATGAGTGCTACTCCATTTCTTCTAAGGGATTCTTGCCCACAATAGTAGATATGATGGTCACCTGAATTAAATTCGCCCATGCCTGTCCATTTTAGTTCGCTGATTCCCAAGATGTCGATGTTCAATCTTGCCATCTCATGTTTGACCACCTCCAGCTTACCTTGATTCATTGATCTGACATTCCAGGTTCCTAAACAATATTGTTCTTTACAGCATCGGATTTTCTTTTCACCACCAGACACATCCACAGCTGAGTGTCCTTTCGGCTTTGGCCCAGCCGCTTCACTCTTTCTGGCGCTACTTGGAAATACCCTCTGCTCTTCCCCAGTAGTATATTGGACACCTTCCGACCTGAGGGGCTCATCTTCCGGCGTCATCTCTTTTAGCCTTGTGATACGTTCCATGGGGTTTTCTTGGCAAGAATACTGGAGTGGGTTGCCATTTCCTTCTCCAGCGGACCACATTTTGTCAGAACTCTCTGCCATGACCTGTCCGTCTTGGGTGGCCCTGCACGGCATAGCTTATGGCTTCACTGAGTTACGCAAGCCCCTTCGCCACAACAAGGCAGTGATCCATGAAGGGGGCCCAGAACAGTACAAGAGTTAAAAGCCTGTTAAGCACGGAAGCAATATTTTCTGCCAGTATGACTTGTATTGCTTTGCCTCAAATGCTCCAGGATGCTCCCTGCAAGGAGCCAACACCCCAGTCTTTACATCTGGAAATACAGAGCACGCATGCTCTGGCGGCAGAGCTCTGTAACCCTAGGTTTTAAACACGGTACCACAGCAGCAGCTTCTTGGGTTTGCCAAAGGCATTGTTAGCTTTGGCCTCGCAGGTCCACGGCCGTCCTTCCTCTAAGGATGCTGCCAAGAGAAAAAGTAACACACACAAATCCCTACCGAGCTTAGCAACTAGTCAGGAAGTGCCGGCGGAGCTGCTGACAGATTCTCATCATTTTCTGACTCATTTTTCCAAATGGTCATTGGAAAATAATCAACTACTTCATGCAGACTTTCAGGGAAGCACCTGCTAATTGTCCCCCCACCCCTTGATTAAAATAAAGACTGGTTTAAAAAGCCAATTAGCTCATCCCATTTAACCCCTGCATGTTGCATAATATGAACATAATATGGAGAGAGGGGAGAGAGGCAGCTGAGAAAGCCCTCAGGGCCTGTCCCAGCTGGATTCCCGGGGCCACCTGCCAGCAACAGCCCTTTGGGAAGGATTCAGAGGGGGGGGCAGTAGATGAGGATGACACCAAGCACCTGCTCCTGTTCCATCTGGACTGTTCCTGTCCCCAGGGCCCTGTGGGAAGGATCCTGATGAATTTTTTTTTTTTTAAATCATATTGTTTCTTGTGACTTTATTATTTTTATGTTACTTGTAAGCTGCCTTGCTAGGATTTGTATCCTGAAAAGTAGCATATGAATACATAAACATTCTGTTTCTATAGGAAGGCAGACATTTGTATTGCTCTTACTTCCTCTTAGGAGCACTTGCTAATTATTATGTTAACAGGACTGTAAAGCGAACACAGGTCGCTGCCCTATACTGAGTCAGACCATGGGTCCATCCAGCCCACAACTGGCTGTTCTGACAGGCAGTGACTCTCCAGGGGTGTCAGATGGGGGTCTTTCCCTGCCCCAGCTGAGCTGCCAGGGACTGAACCTGGAAAGCTCAGCATGCAAAGCAGGAGTTCGTCCGCTGAGCTATGGCCATTCCCGCAACAGCTAAGCCATTTAAAATAATTTGGGGGTGTTAACAATAAAAAGTGGTGTCCAAAAGCCCGTCCTGATCCTCACAAGCAAGTTTCACTGAAATTGATTAAACTTGTTCCTGGGTGTTTGGGGCAGGGCTATAAATGTGGAAGACTGGCTTCTTCCACGGCCCAGCCTTCCCCAACCTGATGTCCTCCAGAAGTGTTGGACTGCAACTCCCATCATTCCCAGCCAATGTGCTGGGAGTTGCAGTCCAGCACATCTGGAGGGCACCAGGTCGGAGAAGGCAGCTCTTCAAGGATGTTGCCAGTCCACAGCAACGTAAAAATATCCCACAATTAAGATTCAAAGGCCATTAAAAATAGAAACTTCCCACAACCTTCAGGATGCAATTTCAGCAGTATTTGAAAGTTGCCAGATATTATAGTTTTACTGTGATCCCCGTAACATTTGTGATTTCTCCCTAGCAGTTACAGATAGAGAGATTTTTGTGTGTGTCTAAGCTTAAAGAACAAGAAATCAAGGGGGTAAAGGAAAGTTAGGAAAAAATGCAGCCTAACTGTCCCAAAGTGTGGAGGAGGTTGAGGAAAAGGCAGCAAGAATGAAAAGCCTCTCAATGGAGAGAGATCGGAAAGATTGGGTTTGTTTCTTTTAGGAAGGACACACACACAAAAGTCTAAAGTCATGAATGGTATGAAGAAAACTGCTTATGACCTATTGTTTTTCTGATCTCCTACGATCCTGGGAACATTCGCAAAAAATGAATAATGGCGAATTCAGAACTGATAAAACAGAATTGTTTTTCCCACAGTGCTTAACTGGAATGCAGTAGGTTCATGGCTGCAGGGTGTAGCTGAGAACATGGATTTGGTGAGAAAGAGCTGGGTTCCAGGACACAGAGAGCAAGAATGGCCACAGCTCAGGAAGTGAATGCTTCCACATTTTGGATGGTCCCTATAAGCCAAGAGCAGATCCACATGCACTTTTCCTGCACTTTGGAGCTCAATTAGAAGTGCAGGAAGTGAGGCAAGAGAGGTGCCTCTCCGCAAGCACTGAACGTGTGTGTGACTCAGCCCTGCAGAGCGTGCGGTCTGCAGTCATCTCCTGTCTGCGGTTGAGGCAGGCGAGGACTGGCATGACTGAAGTCAGAGGACATGCGGACAGCGGGCGTTGACATACACAGCTCCCTTTCTTCAAAAACGGTAATGCAGGCACACCCTAATATCGCAGGGCAAAGCAACTTCCTCCATTGGCTGGGATTACATTTGACATGTGGTGGTGATGAGCCAGGAATATCGATATCCTTGGGAAGTGAGACTTAACTGGACACAGTCCCAACAAGGTAGATTGGATCTGGTCTTACAATTCCTGTGGACCAAGGTAAACTTGACTGTATTAAAACAACAACAAAGAGTCTTATGGCACCTTAAAGGTGGACACATGCATGTATTCTGGCATGAGCTTTCATGGCCACTTGCCAATGATGGACAGTGCCAATGAAAGCTTATGCCTGGGCAAAGAAATGTGATAGTCTTTAAGATGCCACAAGACCCTGTTGTTTTTGCTGGAACTAACACTGCTCCCCTCTGGAAATTGTTGACTCCATTTAGTTGCTTTTCAGTACTTTGCACTGACTAGACAGTGATGGTGAGAAGAAAACGGACTGTGGTTTTAGTGTTTTTGGTCAAAAATCATGCTGCTGTCCTCCTGTATGATTATTTGCAACCCAAGAAGGGTATAAAGGGGACACCTTGCACATTCTCAATTGCTCTTCTGCATTTATCGGAAGGGCCACATCTCTCCACATGCACCTCTCTGTACAAAGATCTTTAGCAGAGACCCTTCTCCAGAGACCCTGCTGCTTGAGGTGTGAGAGAGACTGGCTGCTGGGGAAAGGGCCTTCGCGGTGGGAGTGCCTCAGCTGTAGAATGTTCTCCGTAGAGAGGCTCACTTGGCACCTACCCTTGATGCCGGTTCAACATCTGGGAAAGACCTGTATTGAAACTGGCCCAGGCCTTTTAACATTAGGGTGTTTGGTCTCTGCTGATTACTTTTATAGTTTGTTCTGCTTTGAGCCTGGCTTTTCTTCATTTGCTGTTTTATTGTGTTTTGATCCTTGGCTGTAATCTGCCCTGGGAATTTATTTGAAGAGTGGGGTAAAAATTCCTATAATAAAGACATAATTATTATCCCATCGCTCCAATTAATGAGCTAATTGATGAGGGGATCATTACTATCTTACAGCAGCTTCCACAGCTTGGTGCCCTCCAGAGGTATTGGACTACAACTCCCCTCACCCCCAGCCAGGTTGGGGACAACTGTCTTATGGCTTCCATGGCACAGGCCAGAATAGGCACCCTCTCCGTTGCACATTTGGCTTCTCAACAGCTGGCCTGTGGACAGGCCAGAGCCACTGGCTTCAGAGCTGTGCATTTTTTCTTCCATGCTCCCGATGCCCTCGCTCCACCTCCCGCCACCCCAGCCTCCAGGCTTCCCTATGAGGCTGCCTATGCCTGCATAATTCCCAGCACGTGAGATTTAGAAAGGAAGGGCAGGGGGTAGCTATGTGTGAGCATATAAAGCCATGGGTCCATCTGCCTTAGTGCCGCCTATGGCAGCAATCTCCAAGGCCAGTATGAGCCAGTATGGTGTAGTGGCAAGAGTGTTGGACTGGGAGCTGGGAGATCCGGGTTCTAGTCCCCACTCGGTCATGGAAGCTCACTGGGTGACTTTGGGCCAGTCACACACTCTCAGCCCAACCTACCTCCCAGGGTTGTTGTTGTGAGGATAAAATGGAGAGGAGGAGGATAATGTAAGCCGCCTTGGGTTCCTTGCAAGAGGAATAAAGGCGGGATATAAATGCAATAATAAATAAAAATAATAATAAATAAGGCCTTTACCAGCACCTGCTACATGAGGTGTGGTTTTGTTTTTTTTTCCTTCTTGAACAGGGTCTTTGGCCTGTGCCCTTGTTTTTGTGCACAGAAAACTGGTGCTGTAGCACTGAGCTACCTCCCCTAACCAAAAGCAACAAGTGAGAGTCCTGTGGCACGTTAAAGAGGTGTAGATTCACGACAGCTTTCGTGGGCTAGAGTCCACGTCATCAGGTGCAAGCCCACAAACGCATCTGCCATAATATCAGAACAAACCTAGATGTGTTTGTGTGGACGTAAAGTCCCACCATGTCCAGTGTGGCTTGCTCCCTCGGAAGCGTGCTTAGGTCGCAGCCGCAAGCTCTGTTGCTATTTGCTGCCACAGATGGACAAGGTTGTGCCCCTCTGGAAGCTGCTCCCCCATCAAAAAAGGGAGCCTGGTTGTCCGCCTCCCCTCCCTCATCCAGGGCTGGGGCAGAACATGGGCAGCTGCCTTGTACGGCCAGACTGTTGGTCCGTCTGGCCCAGTATTGCTGACACCGACTGGCAGGAGCGGCTCTCCAAGGTTCCGGGCAAAGCTCCTTCCTGCCCCCACCGGGAGAGGCGGGGGATCAGGCCTGGGGCCTTCTGCATGCAGCGGGGCTCTGCCACCGGGCGATGGCCAGCTAACGGTACTAAGATCCCAGCCCTGGGGTTATGGACGAGGACTTCAGGAGGCACACGGGAAGCTGCCTTGTACGAAGCCGGCCGGCCCACGGCTGCCTAGCCAGCGGCGAGCGGGCGTTCAGCCACGGCGAGACGGCGGCTCGCCCGCCCGCCCCACGCGCGGCATCGGCCCGGGCAGGCAGATGAAGCGCGCGCGCGCGCGACGGGGCGGCGCCTTTCCGAGCCTGGGGCCGCAGGCGAGCGGCAGGGCCCGGAGCCGGCCGCGAGGCGCGCAGCTCCCCGCCGCCGCCTTGCTGCCGCCTCCCGGCCGCTGCCGCCGGAGCGCCGGGGCCTGGCCCAGCCCGGCGGGGCCTCCTGCCGGCCAGCAGGGCCTCTGCCGCGGCCCCGCCGCCGCCCGCTCCGGCGCACGAGCGCCAAGCAGCCCCCGGCCCGGCCGGCCCCCCGAAGGCGCAGCTGCGCCAGCCGCCCCCGCTCGCCGAAAGGCCCGCGGGCTTCGAGCGCGCGCGGGAGCAGCCGCCGGGGCCGCTTTCCCCGCGCGAGGGCGCAGGCGCAGGCGGACCGGCGCCGCCCAGGCTCATTTCTCGCTTCGCCTCTCCTTCCCCGTCGGCGGCCAAGGCGAGCGGCGCGCATGCGCGTCGAAGGCTCCCCAAAGCCGAGGATGTATTTATTCATTCTAATCCGGCGGAGGCCGCGGAGAAGGGGGAGGGGTGCGCATGCGTGGACCGTCGCCCCCGCGCCGCCTGTTGCCGGCTCCTTGTCTTTCCCCCTCCTGCTCCTCCGGTTTGAGGCTCTGCGCGTGCGCTCGGCTTCCGTGGAGTTTCGGGTCCCCTTTTCTTGCCCTCCGCCGCTCGTAAAGCGAGGGGTTGCGAGCTGGGGCGGCGCATGCGCAGTGTCCGCGGAGAGGGGGCGGTCCCGCTAGGCGGCAGCCACCGGATTCCTGTCAGGAGCGGCGGCGGCTGAAGAAGAGCCCGGTCCGCGCCTCCCTCTGCCCGCTTCCTCTCTCGCTCGCCGCCGCCGCCGCGGAGCCCCTCGGCCGCTCCGCCGCCGCCCTCCTCCGCGGCCTCCCCGCCCGCCCCGCCCCTTCCCCCCACCCGCCCCGCCCGGGCCTCGGAGCTGCGATGCCCTCGGACTTCATCTCTCTCCTCAGCGCCGACCTCGACCTCGAGTCCCCCAAGTCCCTCTACTCCAAGGGTGAGTCTGGGCCGCAGGGCGGCCGGCGGGGGGAGACCCCCGTCATTCCCCTCACGCCGCGTCGCTCGAGCGCTGCTGGGCCGGCTGCTTCGGAGCGGCCTGCCCGCTCGGTCTGCCGCCGCCGCCGCCGCCGCCGCAGGAATGCGCCCCGACGGGTTTCTCGGGCGGGGGGCGGCAAGAGAGGAGAGGCCGCTCTCGAGCGCCGCTGCCCCCCGCTGCCCCCCGCCCCGCGGCCTGCCCAGCCGACCCGTGGCGCCGCCTCGCAGCTTCCAGGGCAGGGGTGGCAGAAGGCCGCTTTTCCGGGCCGGTTGCGCTCTGCACGCGCCCAGAGGCGCTCCCTTGTCCTCCTCCACCTATTCTTAGTATTATTCCTCTTCGGCGCTGTAATGCCGCTTTCCCGCTCAAGTCCGTAAAGCGGCGGCTCGCGATTTCGTGGCCCCGAAGCTGCTAAGCCGCCCTCCGTCATCAGGACGCGGCCCCGTTATTTTCGTTTTTTAGAGAGCGGCCGTGTTAGCCTGTTGCGGCCAAGACGAGGTTGGTGGCATCTTAAAGACGAACAGTTATTCTGGCAGAAGCTTTCGTGGACTGTACAGATTTTGTCATATCAATTGGTCTACAAGTATTAGCAATAGATTAAATAAATAAATATAGCTGCGTGTAGTAGCTGCTGTAGTCCACAAAAGCTTGTGTCAAAATAAATCTATTAGTCTTTAAAGGTGCTACAAGACTGCGTTGTTTTTCATTTTTATAAATGTTTTCAGTCTTTCTCTCCCCCCACCCCCAATTTACAATACATAAATCAATCCCTCCCAAAGTAGGTCTATTTATCTACCATATTTATATCCAACCTTTCCTTCAAGGCTCTCAAAGCAGCATACATAGTTCTCCCCCTTTTTTGCATCTTCACAACAACCCTGCAAGTAGGTTAGGCTGAGATAGTGATGGGCCCAAAGATACTTGATGAGTTTCTTGGCTGAGTGCGGGTTTGAACCTGAGTTTCCCCAGTTCTAGTCTTATAGATGAGAGAATTGTGAAGATGAAAAAGCAGCCACGCACCTGTCAATGCTAGTTATGATCTTGGGCCAAGCCCACCATCTCAGGCTAGCCTAACTTGCAGAGTTGTTGTGAAGATAAAATGGCTGGGGGTTCAGTGTATACTGTCCTGTGCTTGGAGGAAGTGTGGCATAGAGATGTAATATATTTCTGATGGCAAATTGTCTCTTTCTCTCCCTCCCACTACCCCAAATTGGGCCTGGCAAGCCCTTCACTGATCTTCAGAAGGGGGGGGGGAGCGAATACAAAACAAACACTGAAGTGAGGCCAGCTAGCTCACCCCTTAAAATACTTTGTTCTGAAATAATGGTCAATGTCAGGTAACTCACCACACTTCCCCCTCCCCCGCATCACACAGGAGGCCCTTGAGGCCTCCCTTCTGAAGCAATGAAAGTGCAGTGTGTAGTATTTAAAGGGAAAGTATTTGCCCTCATCAACATGGGGTAGAAGTTTTTTTAAAAATTCAGTAGAATGTCCGATACAGTATGAGAAAATAAAGATATTTTGTTCTGTGTTGAGCACATACAATTAGATCATGGGGTTTTAAAAAAGAATTTTGCAGTTGCCTCAAAACAAGCACTGCGAACTCCAGAAACAAGAGGACTGATTCTACTAACTTTTTGCATTTTTTTCCTGCACAAAATGCAGGAGTTATTTCCATGCATGCCCCCAAGGAAAATAATTGAGTGAACTAGTTATATAGGTTTGTCAGTTATTTGTTTTTATTTCAGTTTACTTAGTATATTCTTTTCAGAATAAATTTTGTATCTTTAGACTAATTTCTAAAGATATTAGTCCTGAAAGCTAAAATAAATTTATATAAAGATATGGAGCCAAGGCAAGGCAGCTAGTGGCCTGCATACATACCGGTAGGTCTTGCAGTTATATGTGTACTATAGTTTCTGCTCCATTAAACTGAATACAATTAAATGATTGACTTTCAACATGTGATTTTTCCTTTTTTGTTCTGTCATGATACAGGAGACCTGTGATTCTTAAAATATGTTCAGGGACCCAATAAAAAGGGCATTGGATAGTTGCTGTGGTTGATATGAGCTTCTCCCTTCCTAGTTTATATACCTTATTGAGTGAGAATTCTGAAGTCCTCATCATCCCTGCTGTCAGTGAAATGCAGCAGCTGTGTGAGTTATTGATTTATTTTTGCATAGAAGGGGGAATAGGCATGACAAGTCTTTCAGTGAAGTGCTTATTAGGCCATGCTTTCCTTTGGCATCCTTAGCAGGATAGTTCTTCTGTTTTTTAGAGCTAGAAATAGGAGCTGCGGTTGGACTTTCCCTAGTCTAGTCTGTATTTGGGGCTCTGGGGTGAATTGGAGAGGTCAGCTTCTGTAGCAGAGCTCACCTGGAAGGTTCCTTTTAACGCGGACAGAACTAATGGAGTGCTTAGGCTGAGGCCCAGTGGCAACATATTCAGTTCTTGTTATATGATTATAATTATATTTAAATGTGTTTTGTTTCCCACTGCACAAAGCAGTCTTACACGCACAGTATAGAAATTCATGATTAATTTAAGAAAAAAAAACCCAAAACAATAAATGCCATAATCAGAAAATAATACAAATAAAGATAAATACCACAAAACATAGTCTAAAAACAATACAATATGAAGTGTTCATCCACAAATGCACAAAATCTTCCCCTATTCACAGCCTAGAATGAACGCCTCAAAAGCAGCCCACCACAGTTGACCCATAAATGTCCAGATGGCTGGGAAAATAAGTGCTGGAGAAGCTTCCTTGGGGAGAGTTCCATAAACATGGGGCTATCACAGAAAAGGTCCATTCTCAAACTGATGCTCCCTGAGCTTTTATCAGATGGGGGCATACAGAGAAGGGCCTTTAAAGCTGATCAGGGACTAGGTAGGTTCATATGGGAAGGTGGTCCTTGAGGTATTGGGGTCCTGGCTCACGTAGGGCTTTATAGGTTAAAATCTGCACCTTGAATTTGGTGTGGATTTTAACCAGAAACAAATTGGCAACCAGGCGAAGCAAGACTGGGCTTATATGATCACATTGCCTACCCCCAGTCAACAAGTTCGCTGCTAAATTCTACACTAGCTGCAGTTTCCAAACTGTCTTTAAAAGCAGCCCAACAATACAATGCATTGCAGTAATCTAACCTAGAGGTTACCAGATCATAGACAACTGATGTTAGGTTATCCCCATCCAGATAGGGTCTCAACTAGGCTACCAACCAAAGCTGATAGAAGGCACTCTGTGCCATGAAGGCCACCTGAGCCTCCAATGGCAATGATGGATCCAGGAGTATCCCCAAGCTGCACACCTTCTCCTTCAGGGGGAGTGTGACCCCATCCATAGCTGGTTGCACTTCCCCCACCGGACAGAGGAACCACCCGCCAGCAGAGACGCAGTCTTGTGTGGACTGAGCCTCGGTTTATTGGCACTCATCCAGCCCATTAGTTCAGCATCTCCACCACCACACCTGCTTGAGATGAAACGGAGATATAAAGTTGTGAGTCATTAACATACTGATGACAACTCCATCCCCCCAAACTCTGGATGACCCCACACAGCTGTTTCATGTAGATATTAAACAACGGGGGATAGAATCAGCTCATGTGGCCACAGACGAGGCTCCAAGGAGCTGAGCTAAGCACCACCCACTGGAAACCATACAGGTAGGAGTGAGACCATTGCAAAGCAATGGAAATACCTAATTCCCAACTCGGGCAGCTGCTCCAGAAGGATAGCATGATTTGATGGTATTGAATGCTGCTGAGAGTTCAAGGAGTATCAACAAGGACACACTTCTGTCTTTCCTGAGAGGTCATCATAGCAGGGCAGCCAAGGCAAAACGGCCTGAACCCCGAGTGAAATGGATCCAGAAAATCAGTCTCATCCAAAAATGCCTAGATCTGGCCAGAGACCACCTGCTCGAGGACCTTGCTCAGAAAGGGATCTGTGCAACAAATTGTTCAGATCTTCCAAATTCAAGGAGGGTTTCTAAAGGAGCAGGCTTACTGCTGCCTTTTTGGGGCGACCCACAACCACTCCCTGTTGTAAGGAGCCATTTATCACCTCCCTAGTGGGCAACATGTGGGAGGGCTTCTGCCCTGAAAGGTGGCCAAGAAATACTTTAAATAAATAAAATGTCCTCCAGATGCTTTGGCCTACAACTCCCCTTAGCCCTAGCCAGCATAGCCAATGGTGAGGGATCATGGTAGTTGTAGGCCAAAACATCTGGAAGGCCACAAGTTGCTCACCTTTGTAGAGCCTTATTTGAATGTCTGCAGACCCTTCCTCCCCCATTCAAGGTTGTGATCATGCAGACGCCATAACTTCAACATCAGGTCAGGTTTTCTCTCTGCCCTCGCCTTCCCAACCTGCATTTATTTATTTATTGCATTTCTATACTGCCCAATAGCTGAAGCTCTTGTAGCATCTTGCTTGATGAAGAGATTTCAAAAGCCTTTACATTTTTTTGGTGATCTTTTGGTTGGCAAGTGAATTTTGGAATTTTGCTTCTGGCCTGCATGGTCACCTTTGCTTTTTGTCTTCTTTGTAACACAAGAAACGAGAGGCATTTGATTGTGGAGGGTGGGGTGAAGCAAAAATAGATGACTAAAAAAAAAAAAGCCTAGTAAATACAGACTTTTGTTGCCAAAATATGTCAAAGGTCAAAATTAAGAGAGATTAGATTAAGAAAGGTATGTAAAGCCTCTGATAACTAGAACACTGGCATTTATGTGCTTAGTTTTGTTTTTAATCTTCTTGGCTCAAGGTGTAAACAAAAAAATTGACAAGGCTAGAAAAGAAAAGCCTGAACAGGTTGAAAGCACTCAGATGTTGTTTCAGGGGATGGTTTCTTGTGAAAAACTAGTTTTGGGTAGGACAATCTTGAACATTAGCCCTGTCTCTTCCCCCCCCCCCCCCCGCCCAATAATATACCACCCTAACAATTCAATCCTATACATTTCTCATAAAAAGTTAGTCCCTCTGAGTTTAATTTAGTTTACTCCCAGGTAAGTGAGTAGGATCGCAGCCCAAGTGGTGGTGTTGCCAGTGGGTTGGGATCTGGCTAGTAAAGTAAGCATAAAATTTAACATTGTGAACATACTCAAAACTGAGAAATAAGCTTGTTCTCTACTATGAAAAATTGGTATTTGGTGCTATAGTTCTGATAGTGTTTGCTTTACTAGTCAAAGCAGTAACTTCAAATGTTATCACTGTCAAGCTGTTGATTTATCAGTTATTCCAAAGGCTGAATCTCTGTGAACTTATGAATCTTATTGTCAAACTAGCAGGTTTGAAGTCACCAAGTCACTAAGGGCACAAGCCTATGCATGTTTAGACAGAAAAAAGTCCTACAACTCCCAGCATTCTGCAGCCAGTATGGCTGGCTGGAGAACACTGGGAGTTGTAGGACTTTTTTCTGGCTAAACATGTGTAGGATTGCAGCCTAATTTGTTGTTATGCAGATATGAGTGACTTCATCTTTAGTACTCTGCAATCTTTTATTAACCATTTTGTAATGTGTATCTGAGATTCTGAATCAAATGTTACTCTTGTTAATGGATTAGTAGTGCTTGCCTACTTGATCTGTGTAGGCTTGAGCTATGTGGGTTGCACATACCCTTCTAAAGTTGTATTTTAGTCCCCATTGGTATGCAATATTCTTTGAACATGATAGCATCTTTGATACTTATAAGCAGTTCCTAAATCTTTCAGAAAGCTTATTCTGAATGCCCATAGATAACGACTTACTTACTTACGTACGTACGTACTTACTTACTTATTTATGGCAGGGCTCTGATACCAGTTGTCATAGACTTAGAACACTTGGCTGTTGTAACTAGGCAAATACACTTAATCTTAGATTGTGTTTGCTTTTAGTAGTCGTTTTGAATGAATGATGGCAGATATTGCCCAAATGGAACACCCTAAGTAAACCTAAATCAAAATACTGGTTGTATTTATTGTAAGATGCCCAGAGAACTTTGTTATGGGGTAGTATGCAAATCTTGTAAATAAATAACATATAAGCCATACAACTTTAAAGAGCATTGGAAGGACCAATCGTATGGCCCCTATACAGTGTCTGGGGGCCATAGGATAATTCAGATTCCTGGATCTGAGGTCAGAGACAGTGCTCTGACTGCAGATCCACTAATCCACACTCCCCTCCACCTCGGAGCTGGTGCAGAGAGAACTGTGCTGGCTGCCTCTCCAAAGTTGCAAAGGAGAGGGGGTAAAGGGGGCATGCTGGTGGGCAGGGAGGGGAGGGGACTGGGGAAGCCAGGATGTAACGAATCCCCAGCTAGGTGGGGCAAAAAAGCCTGTCTAGCCAAAATGCAGGGTGAGAGGAGCACGGAGGCTTACAGGCATCACCATAGGATTCCACCCTGTGAATATCATAATGGTTTCTGTTTCAAAACACTGCAGAATAGCCCCTAAAGATACAGTAACATGAATTTTATCATCAATATTAAACACTTTGGAAGCAAATGAATTTATTACCTCAAACTTTCTAGGAGAGATTTGAAAACTAAATTGTTTAGAAAGCAGATGATTAATTTATCAGTTTACATTTAAATAAAGGTGTACATTAGAAGCTCTTAATATAGGTGCCTCTTTGAGTTAACTAACATTCAGTCTGATAAAACAAAGGCTTTTTTTAAACATTCAGCACATTCCTTTTATAGTAACCGACCAGAAGCAGAGTACCTTTAAATCATGGACAAGTTAAAATTGCTCTAAACCTTTAGCTGCTTGACCTACCAATTAAAGATCGCAGCTGAATGGGACTTTCAGCTCAGCTCATACTACAGCTGTGGCAGATGCCCCAAGGAAACCTTTGTCACTTGCTTAGAATCATAGAACCGTAGAATAGTAGGGTTGGAAGGGGCCTACAAGGCCATCGAGTCCAACCCAGTTGTTTTCCGGGCCAAATTCAAGGTGTTGGTTTTGACCTTTAAAACCCTATATGGTTCCGGCCCAGCCTATCTTAAGGAGCGCCTCCAGCAGCACCAGACAGGCCACTTAACAAGATCAGCCTCGGATGGCCTTCTCTCTGTCCCATCAGCCAGGACAGCTAGACTGGTGGGGACGAGGGAGAGGGCCTTTTTTGTGGTGGCCCCACTCTGTGGAACTCCCTCCCTAGGGAACTCCGTCATGCCCCCACTTTAATGAGCTTCCGTCATGCATTAAAAACGTTGTTCAGGCAGGCATTTGGGGTGGGTTAGGGTATTTTAGAAAATGTTTTTAATGTAGAATTTTATTGTTTTAAACTGTTTTTATTGTATGCTGTACATCGCCCAGAGTGGCTGGGTGACCAGCCAGATGGGCGATTAATAAATTTAATAATAAATAAAAAATAAATAAACCCCCTGCTCAATGCAGGAATCCAAGTCAGAGCATCCCTGACAAATGGCCGTCCAGCCTCGTCTTGAAGGCCTCCAGTGTGGGAGAGCCCACCACCTCCCCAGGTAATTGGTTCCATTGTCATATTGCTCTTACAGTCAGGAAGTTTTTCCTGATGTTCAGCTGGAATCTGGCTTCCTGTAACTTGAGCCCATGATTCCGTGTCCTGCACTCTGGGATGATCAAGAAGAGATCCTGGCCTTCTTCTCTGTGACAACTTTTCAAGTACTTGAAGAGCGCTATCATATCTCCCCTCAGTCTTCTCTTCTCAAGGCTAAACATGCCCAGTTCTTTCAGTCTCTCTTCATAGGGCTTTGTTTCCAGTCCCCTGATCATCTTTGTTGCCCTCCTCTGAACCCTCTCCAGTTTGTCTGCATCCTTCTTCAAGGGTGGTGCCCAGAACTGGACACAGTACTCCAGATGAGGCCTAACCAGTGCTGAGTAGAGGGGAACTAGTACTTCCTGGGATTTGGAAGCTATGCTTCTATTAATGCAGCCCAAAAGAGCATTTGCCTTTTTTGCAGCCACATCACCTTGTTGGCTCATATTCAGCTTGTGATCGACAACAATTCCAAGATCCTTCTCGCTTGTCATGTGGTTGAGCCACGTATCCCCCATCTTGTAACTGTGCATTTGGTTTCTTTATCCTAGGTGCAGAACTTGGCATTTCTCCCTATTCAATGTCATTCTGTTGTTTTCTGCCCAGCGCTCCAGTCTATCCAGATCACTTTGAATTTTGTTTCTGTCTTCCAAAGTATTAGCTATCCCGCCCAATTTTGTGTCATCTGCAAATTGGATCAGCATTCCCTGCACCTCCTCCTCCAAGTCATTAATAACAATGTTGAAGAGCACTGGGCCCAGGACTGAGCCCTGCGGTACCCCACTCGTTACCTCTCCCCAGTTTGAGAAGGTCCCATTGATAGCACTCTTTGAGTCCGATTCTGTAGCCAACTGTGGATCCACCGGATCATTGTTGCATCTAGCCCACTTTGAGCTAGTTTGCTCATCAGGATATCATGGGGCACTTTGTCGAAAGCTTTGCTGAAGTCGAGGTATATGATATCTACAGCATTCCCACAGTCTACAAGGGAGGTTACTTGATCAAAAAATGAGATCAGATTCGTCTGGCAGGACTTGTTTTTGACAAATCCATGTTGGCTTCGAGTAATCACGGCATTGTTGTCAAGGTGCTTCCAGATGGATTGCTTTATCACGTGCTCCAGAATTTACCCAGGGATTGATGTCCGACTGACTGGTCTGTAGTTCCCAGGTTCCTCCTCCTTACCCTTTTTGAAGACAGGGACAACGTTAGCCCTCCTCCAGTCATCTGGCACTTCACCCGTCCTCCATGATTTCTCAAAGAGAATAGACAGAGGTTCTGAGAGTTCTTCTGCCAGTTCCTTTATTACTCTAGGATGCAGTTCATCTGGCCCTGGAGATTTGAACTCATTCAAAGTAATGAGGTGTTCCTTGACCATGCCTGTTGATCTCAAGCGGCAATCCTGCCCCTTCAGCCTGTACTTCGCCTTTGCCAGGGGGGTCATAGACCCTCTTTCGGGAGAAGACTGAGCCAAAGTAGGAATTGAGCACCTCTGCCTTTTCTTTGTCACCTGTTATTGTTTTGCCATCCTTATTGAATAGCTGAACCACCATTTCTTTCCTCTGCCTTTTACTATGCACGTAGCTGAAGAAAGCCTTTTTGTTGTTTTTAGCATCCCTCGCTAACCTCAGCTCATTCTCAGTTTTAACCTTCCTGACGCCATCCCTGAAATTCTGTGCTACCTGCCTGTACTCTTCCTTTGTTACTTGGCCTTCTTTCCACTTCCTATATGTGTCCTTTTTTGTTTTCAGGTCATCCCTAAGCTTTTTGTGAAGCCACATTGGCTTCTTCTGTTGTCTTCCACCTTTTCTTCTTGTTGGAATTGTTTGTGATTGTGCCTTGAGAATTTCCTTTTTTAAAAGCTCCCACCCATCTTGGACTCCTTTTCTCGTTAGCGTTGCTTGCCATGGGACCTTACTGATCATTGTTCTGAGTTTATTAAAATCAGCTTTCCTAAAATCCAGGGTACGCGTTTGGCTACACTCAGCTTTTGCTTCCCTTATAACCAAGAACTCAAGTACAACATGGTCGCTTTCCCCCAGAGTTCCTGTAACTGCTACTTTATCCACTAAGTCATCTCTGTTGGTTAGGATCAAGTCAAGGATAGCCGATCCTCTAGTTCCTTCCTCTAATTTTTGTAGGAGGAAGTTATCCGCCACACAAGTCAGGAATTTCCTGAAGGGGCCATGTTTTGCAGAATTGCTTAGGGAAGGATTCAGCTTCCATAGAGGTAGTTGTGACATAAAATGGTTAATATTGTTTTATGTTTGAAACAATATTAAACACTTTAAGCCATAACCACCTCCCTGGAAGCTGAATCTTTCCTTGGGCAAGTGAGAAGGCTTTCCTTGGGGCATCTGCCACAGGAGTAGTATGAGTTGTAAACATCAGCACTTAATGTAAAAGTAGAGTAAAATGAAATGGTGCTTGTTATGTATTTATTTTATTTATACCCAACCTTTCCTCCAGTGGGCTCAAGGCAGTGTACGTGGTGTCTCTCCCTGCCCCCCCCCACACCCATTTTATCCTCACCGCAACTTTTTGAGGTTAGGCTGAAAGAGAGTGACTGGCCCAAGGCCTCCCTGCTTCTAGTCTGACACTCAGAGTCCAACGAATTCATACTGAAGTATCAGGGGATTTTTCCAGAGCTGATGTGTTCCTATAAGTTGCAGCAAACTGAATAACATTTATGACATTTATTAACATGCTTGGCTATGTAATTTTGTTTTTGTGGAGGCAATCTTGGTATGTGTATATATAGCAGGAGAGTTGCAGGCTTCTGATAAGGGTCAATGAGATCTGGCAGTAAGCCAGGGAAAGACATTGCTGTGATTGGAATGTATCCATCTTATCTGAAATAGTAGAAACTAAACTATGTGAATTGTAGGTATTGTGCTAGATTTTACACTTAGGCATTCTAGGAAGGAGATTGTGCTATACTCTATACCTAGTGTATTAATTTACAGTACTCAATAAACTTACAACATGATCTTATGCATGTTTATTCAGAAGTGTCCTACAGTGTTCACTGTGGCTTATTCCATAGTAAGTGTATTTACGGTTGCAGCCTTAATCAATGTAGTGAGGTTTCTTAATCTTACAAGTGTTCATCTGACGGTTCAAAATAGGCACCCTGGCACCCTCCAGATGTTTTGGAACACAAGTCCCATAATTCCTGGCCATTACCTATGCTGGCTGAGTCTGATGGGAGTTGTAGTCCCAAAACATCTGGAGGGTGCCAGGCTGCCTAGCCTATTTCATTGTTTCTTGCTCATTTGGGCATGGACATTTTAGCTGGGGTTTGAAATATGCCATTACCTTTGCTTTGGAGAGTCTTTTACATAGGTCTTGGATTTGTTCCCTATATGTGATATGTGCTACTTTGAGGTATTTTGGAATAGTCTGTTCCATCTTTTTGCTTATTTAAAAAGTGTGCAAGTTAATAATGAATGGTGGAAACTTATTTCTTATAGAGAAATCAGATCTGGGAAATATTTTCATGAGTAGTCTGTCTGTGTCCTGAACAATGCATATTTAAGATTTGTTTTATAGGAACCTTATTAAAAGCTACTTTGAAAACTAATTTCTAACCCAGTCTTTGTTTTAAACTTTTATTAGTCTATGCAGTCATGTTCCAGCTGTTATAGGCTGGACTCTTTTCAGTTAGGAAAATGCTAGTGAAATTCTGACTTTGGCTACTCTTTTTCCCTGAACTGTCTTCATTAGCAGCCATACCACCCATCTGCATCAGAGTGGGGAGGGGACGCAAGAAGGCCTACTCCATCTCCTTGGCTACACAAGGAGTTGTACCTGAATTTGCTTATTTAGTTCCTCCCTCCCCATTCCTTTTGCATTGTGTCTATTAAATTGTATGCCTATGGGCACGGCCTGTGTTTTTTAATTTTTATACAGCATCTAGAAATTTTAGGGGCTTATAAATAATAAGGTTCTGAATGTGCATGAATTATTGTTCATGCCAGTCATGTAGCCTTGGTCCAGTTTTCAGAGCCAGTGATGATGGGTGGGAAATTTTCTAGTGCTTTTTTTTTCTGCAGAAAATTTTCCGTTTCATAAGTTCATTAGTAAAAATAAATGTATGCCAGTTACATATACAGTATTAGGCAAGCTTGGCAGTTTCAAAGTTGTAATTAATGTTTTTTAGGTGATTATTCCAAGCAAATATGTGAGAGAATTCATGTTATTGAAATACATATGTGTCTCAGAGTGAAAAGGAACTAATATGTAGTAACAGTGAAACTGAAGGTGCTGCAACAACCTTCGCAGAAGAGAGTTGAACTCTGCTGTAAATTTTCCTGTGTAAATGACCCTAGGCAAATTAACGTAATTTGCACTGGAAAATTGTCCAGTTCAAAATTTTCTGGAAAACACACGTTACTCTTCAAAGCCCATCCAGTAGTGTGTTGCATTAGTCGAGCCTTGAGGTATGACAGTTGCTGATTCCAAATCTGGAAAGGAAGATGTGAGTTGCCATTTCAGGTGGTGATAAGTTTCCCTCACTTTTGCAGTAACATAACTCTGCAGATACACCAGAATTAGAGAATTCGGCTCTCTTGTAAAGTCTAAGGTGTTGCATATACTTTTAGTAACTTCAGGGAGTTGACACGTTCATTACTTTTACACAGCGTATTTATGTCAGTTAGCAGGGGTTTCAGATCCATAAAAACCCAGATCTGTTCATTCTTGTATTCAGTAGCTTATATATTGTAGATCCCATGCAAGTACTTTACTAGTTTTCCTTACATATAAGATCTGAAGTCAAAGAGGAGGTGATCATAGATGTTAAAAATAGGTTACAATTTGCTTTTACATTTTCTTGATCTTGATTAGTCTCCCAGTTGACTCAGTATACCAAATATTGCAACATACCAAATACCTCAAAGTCAAGTCCATTATAGTCTATAGTTGAGATGTGTACCTTCTATATATTCTAATTTGCTTATATGATATTTACAGTTGAGTTGTCTATAAGTCTTTTCTCTGAGTTTTGGCGGGATGTAGTTTGCACCTGAAATGTTTCATCCTTTATCTCTGAAAATGTTTCTGGGATAAAGAATAAGATAAAGAAATACTTAATCCTATAGTGATTGCAGTTGTTGTTGTTTATCCCTTATTAAAAAAAACTGAGGGAAGTAGATGAAGCTTGCTTGTAAATATCTCAAGGAATTGAAATGGCCAAGAAACTTTACTGTTTTGATAAATACATGGCATAAGGTCCTCTAACTGAAATGCTGCCCAACAATTCTTGTACAGCATATCAAGGCAAAATCCAACCAGACTAAAAACTTCAGTGGGGTGGTCATGTTAGCCTGTTGCAGCAAAAATAGTCTGTAGCAGTTTAAAAACTCATAGGCTTATTTATTTGTTTATGAAAGCTAATGCTGTAATAAATGTGTTAGTCTTTGAGGTGTTACAGGACTCCTTGGTTTTCCAACCTGAGTGGAAGGACCAACTTCCCTGCGATTTCCCAAGGCTTGCAGAGAAGTAAATGAACTTCTGGTTCTTCCCAAACAGCAATAAAAAACAATGTCCATGCTAACAAATCCACCAACTGCCTTGACAGGCTGTTTCTTTCTTTCATATATTTATATCCTGTCCTTCATATCCCGAAGAGTTCTCTTGAGTGGCTAACATTTAAACCAGTCAATTAAATTACATTGACCTGGTTCACACGACATGATGCAGCTCATTGTGGGTTATTTAACTCACGACAAGCTGCAGTGTCTGCAGGCGCCACTTTGCGTGTCCAACCCCCACTTGGGAGTTGTCGTGTTGTGTTAACCCAGAGAGTGTGGGTTATGCGAGGGCTAAGCAACCCTCACATAAACCATGGTCTGTTCTAAGTTTATGCGAGAGTTGTTTAACCCTCGCATTAACCACATTCACCGGGTTCACATGACACAATGACCTCTGAGCAGGGGTTGGATATATAAAATGGTGGACACACATGCTGCAGCTTCACCATGGTTAACCCACGGTGGGCTGTTGTGTTGTGTGAACTGGCCTGTTGTGATAAGAAAAAAAAATTCAATTGACATTTATTGGATGGGGGGAAACATCGATAACATTGTATTGACTGCTTCAGTAAAAAAAAAAAAAAGTAAAAATATTGCTACATCCTGAACAGAATTCTTACTGAAAGGAAAGTTGTAGTGTCTTAAGATCCAGCCACCAAATGATGATAAAGCTGGGATAATTGCTATATCTGTCAGTAATGCCGCTTCTCATATGTGACCTTTGAGGCATGAAGACAAAGAACATAGTGTTGCAGGTCAAACCACAGTGCATCCTAAACTTATTTATTTGAATATTTATGGACCACCCCATAACCATGGTTCTCAGTTAAAACCATAGAAATTAAAATACAGACATGTACTCTGAAACAGAATAAAATCAGCAACAGCAAAGCACCAAACCAAAATAATGGCAACAGGAGATGATAGTAGAACAAACCTTATAGCCTCATTAATATGGTTGAGACTGTGGTGTTGATGAATTAAGATTTTGCAGATTTGTTTTTGACTGTTTATTGCTAAAGATTTGGAATTTTTTTAAAGCGAAGTTGTCTCAGTTTTATACCCAAATGGAGTTTTTACAGATTCCAACTATTCTAACCTTAACCCATATAATTTTTTTTCCTGTTTGGTTACTTTTGTATTTACAGAGTTGGCTTATTTTCTGTTCTCCATTAGCTGACTAAAGAGTTATAGCCTTGATTGTCTAATTGTAAATATGGAATAGGAGTGATAAGTGCTGCATTTCAAAGATGTGTTAGACTTTTTTCTTCCAAATCGCCCAGGAGGCATGTAACGTTTTAAAGATTTACCTCCATCAGTGTAGCTTAATAGAAAATCAGTCTTGTCAATGCCAATAGTTTTGAAAAAGAACTTCTATAAATTATACATCAGCAAACCTGGGTAACTGTTAAGATTCTGGGTTAGGATCTCGTAGCCATGTAAGATGAATAAAGAACTTCCTTGAATGTAAACATTTTTGTAAAGGTGAACAGGTTTTTTTGTAATAAAAATTCCAGAGATCTGGAGGATGCAATCACTGATAGTAAATGTAACAATAAAACATAAACATAACAATAACAACGAAATGCTGCTCAGTTTTTGGACAGTTAATTATCAGACTTACAGCCTTCCCCATTTCAAAGGGAACCATAACTATCCAATTGTTTTTTATATAATTTTAAAGATAAATACTAAAACTATGCAGGCACAAGTTCTGTCCTATCCCTGGACATCAAAAGCCAGCTGAAAGTTTTTGCATCGTAGGAAAGTGACATTGATGGACTTGCTAACGTAGGCTGTGTTTACTACAGAAGGGGAGACTATAACCTGGCAAGCATTTGAGTAATAGTGAATACTATTTATAGACACATGCTGAGAAGCAGAGATCATGGAATCTGGCAAGGACCTGGACTTCCTGAGAGTTTGGGCATCTCCTTTGCTCCAGCACCCATCGTAGTGAAGGAAAATCTGATGTACTGGCGTTATTAGAGGGCCATGGGGGGCTCAGGCAGGACTTTTGGAGAATAGATGTCTTCCCCTGGTACCATGCCCTCTCATTTGCTCTAGCATAGAGCCCCCTGAGAGCTGCTGTCTGGCTTTTCAGTAACCATACTAACCCAGAGGCAATAGAAGGATTTGGGAAGTAGCATTTATGGCAATGGATTAGCTGCAGACTATTGGGGAGGGGGGCAGGATTGGGTCTTGGCCTATCAACTTCCCTCCCTTCTCATAGTTCATGACCAAGGCTCTAGTGCCTGCATCTACTGCCTACCCCATTTTGCAGAGTTCAAATTAATTTGCCAAATAATTTGCCAAATGATTGGGTAATAAGGCAAGGAGATTAATACTTCCGCAAATGACATACTTTGCACAATTCTAGTAGATGGATGAATGGGAGCTCCAGTTGGGGGATGGTGCAAGAGGGGTTATTCCAGCATGGTTAGTAGGAGTGACATTAATGGTTTAGCTGCTATACACTTTAGTCACAAAGGCTCGGCTATGACTCTAGGGTGCTTTCGATATCAGAGTTGAGTAAAAATAACTGTTTGGTACAAAGAGGAATTACAAGAATTAGTCAAGGAGTAGAAATTTTTAGCAGAGAACTTGGGAGTCTGTTGAGCATACATAAGGAAGGTTAATAGGCTAGGCAGTCTTCTTGAGGCACTTGTTTCTCTCGCTCATAGTTACTTTCCTGCTGCACATGCCTTTTCATGTGCCTGGTATGAATTTAGCTGAAACAATACAGCATACTCTGGTGTTTGCTTGGTTTGCTTCAAGGAACACTCCTGGTTAAACATTTGAGTATCTGTAAAATGCTAAAGCAAACAATAGTAAACAGTGTCTTCCTGCTTAAGCAGAAAAAGAAATATGAAGTGTTAAAATCAGTCTCTACATTATGGTCTGGGCTTGTTGGCTTGAAAATAAATCTTGTTTAGACTGTATGTTTTTTTTATGTTTAAACTTATATCTTGCTTTTCTGCCATATGGCCCCTCACAGCAAGCAGATTTGTGACTGAAGCGCCTCATGAGAAGTGAGAGAAGGTATAGATGGCTGAAGTGAGGGTATGGGCACTATGCATTTCTTGGCCCTGAACTTTCCAAGTTTCTGGAAACTTCCTTTTTTCTGTTTCCAAGCCAATTGGAGGAGATCCACAATTCTGAAAAAGAATTTATATGAAGTAGAACAACAGTGGCAAAAAAAAGAAGGGATACTTGTAGTAGAATGGAAGTATAAAGAGAGAACTTGTGGTCTGTTTTAAAGACAAATGGATACTCGCTGACAGGTAGTCTTGGACATATGAGTAAGGAAGCAGCCTGGGTATCGTGATGATAGAGCAGCAAATATTGGTCATTCAAATGTTACATTTCTGCACTGAATCTAATGTATCAGTTTCAAAACTCATTTTTATAACTTGTTCATTACTTCTAAAGTGTTGGAATAATTTTTAACAAAATAAGCCCATTTTGTTCAGTATACAAAAATGTATATCTATGTAAGGCTGTATTTTAGGGATGATTGATCTTGTTATCAGAGAAAATATTTAAACAGTATTGGCTGGGATCCAAAGAACTATTTCAGTCATACTAAATGTTTTTCATGCTTAGTAGAGTTTTTGACTACCTACTGCTTTTGAAATTTTCCTCAGTTTCAAAGTGGTTTGCTATGTGTTATGGCAGGTTCCTGTTAGAGAAGCAGAAGCCCTCAGCCACATTAGTTGCATTTGCCTAATTGTGTAATTATTTCAATCCTGGCTTGCGTTTCCAGGCTGGTAGCTACCTGGCTCAGTCTGCTGCTTTTGGAACAAAAGAGATGTGGAACAGACTACGTTAACTAGATGGCAGACATTTGGCTTTCACCCAAAGGGTTGGGTTTCTTTTAAATCCTTCAAGCAAATGAAAATATGCACGAAGTGAAAATATAATTCAGGAATAAAGTGCTTCTCTACCTTTCAGGTCTAAACAAAAGTAGGCATATTAGCAAATTTGGAGGCCAATTTGGAAAGCATACTATCTAAGATGACAATACAATTCAGATTCAGTGGTATTGCTTGGTACATGGAAACTTTAGTGTTACCCCTTCTTAGTAAAAGTCCTATTTTCAAAACTGTGCATATGCCTGGCATTGCACCACTTTAATTCAGCAAGCAATACTATAGTAAGATGCTAGATTATATGGAGAACACTTCCAGTTATTCTTGGCTGCCGCAATCTTTTAGAAAGCTAATGTGCAACAGACTTGTATGTTTTCCAGTGAAGTTTCCAGTCATGTTGAGACCCAAGCTTTAAATGTTTCCAACTGGACAAAAATGCTGCCTTGTTACATGGCAGGAACTGTTGGCAGAAAAAATGTTCTAAAACAATTGCCTTCAACGTTCCTAAGTGAAGATCAGCTGCTGAGGATTTTACTAATTTGAGAATAAAACACCTAAAGGTGCAATCCTATGCATGTTTAGACAGAAAAGAATTCCTATAACCCCCAGCATTCCCTAGCCAGCCATGCTGGTTGGGGAATGCTAGTCATTGTACAACTTTTTTTCTATCTAAACATGCATAAGAGTGCAACCGAAAACATTGAAAGCCATCTAAACTAGTAGCTATTGATATACGTTATGGCAATGAACTCTGCAAGTTGCATGAAGTACTTCCTTACATTCGTCTTGAAATTAAATGGTTAATTCCCACTAGGCATCCACAAATGTCGGCTTGGCTTGCCAGCCAGCCATTCTTGTTGTTGCCACTAATCCATTCCCTTCCCTTGAGTCCTCTGGTATGCACGGATGGCTTGGGAGAAAGACATGATTCTCTGTCATTTGTGCAGAGTTTTGAGAAGGTAAGACAGTCTCTTGCAGTACAGTTCCCTGTTGCTTGGAAAGGACTCCTACTGTTTCTTACCTGCTTGGAAACTGCAGGGGAAATGAGGCACCTCTAGGGTAGGGATCTGTGTGGTGCTGGATGCTTTTCTTGCCAGAGGGCTGAGTGCACTCACCATAGCAAGCTGGTTAGTGAATTTGTGGGTTCTTGTTGCCCACACTACTGGTTCATGATCCATTCAGTGCCCAGCGTGGGATTGAGATACATTTCCCCAAAGGGAAATATAACAGTGGAAGTGGGACCTACACCAAAATGTTGCATTGTGGGGTGCTCCCTGATCGGGATTCAAGTCACACTGTTTAGTTGAAGCTAGTTTTCTGGGTGAGCTTCTCAGCTGCGACAGTACTCTTTACTGGTGAGAACATTGGGGCACTACTTTGGCTGCTGTGTGAGGCCAGGATAAGCAGCACAGGAGTACCATGGTGCTCTTTTCAGGGAATACTTATTTCCAGAAGTGACTGTCAACTCCATTACTTCTCCTTATTTGTGCTTGGTTTAATTTAAATTGTAAAAACTATGCTTGATGACCTCCTAATGCCATTGCTTGGTAAGTGTAAATATGAATTTGTCTGGAGGTGTTGGATTCTGCCCCTCAAGCCTGCCATCCCCATCTTGGTGCCCTCCAGATGTTTTTAGATTACAACTCCCAGGATTCTTGACCATTGGCCATGCTGGCTGGGGCTGATAGGAGTTAAAGTCCAAAAACATCTGGGACCACCAAGTTGGTGAAGGCTGTTGCAGACAATGGATTTTGTGGTGTGTTCTAAGTGAAAACTGAAGGCATGTAAGTATGTATAGCAGTCGGTAGGTTTCTAATATAAGGTGGTGCTTGTATGCCTATTATATAGTTGCGCAGTAGTGTCCAGAAAATGAACCTGTTGTGTGAACTGGTCTATTTATTTATTTATTTATTTATTTATTGCATTTATACCCCGCCTTTTTTCCTCTTGCAAGAAACACAAGGCGGCTTACGTTATCCTCCTCCTCCATTTTATCTTCACAACAACAACCCTGTGAGGTGGGTTGGGCTGAGAGTCTGTGACTGGCCCAAAGTCACCCAGTGAGCTTCCATGGCCGAGTGGGGACTAGAACCTGGATCTCCCAGCTCCTAGTCCAACACTCTTCGTGGGTCGAAAGTTATTGATGTCCTGGTGGAACTGTCTGTGAGTCTAGGTAATAAAGTTGTCATCAGTGTATCTCAGGGGGAGAAGAGGCTTTGGGGCACAGGAGCTGAGAAAGCATTGTCCTAAGTCAGCCATGAAGTTGTTGACATGCTGTGTGAGTCCCCATGGCAGTGCCATTGATCTGAAGATATATGTTCTCCCCCATGCTGAAGTAATTGTGGGTAAGTACAAAGTGGCAGAGTTTGGTGGCTGAAAATGAGCCGCTTGGTTTGAACATACAGGGCCTAAACCTAGAGTAGAAACTTTACAGCACTGCTCAATGCTGATGTATTTGAAGACTTTTCCTAATGAAATCTGTGGTTTTAATTGTGTGTTAGGGAAGATTGGTCATTAGATCAAAGACTGCTTCAGTTACAAATCATCCAGTGTAATTTCCTCCTGCGCTCCAAGGCCTATTCAGTCAAAAGAGAGCAATAATGGAAAGATCTTTTGAAAACTGCTAGCCCCTTAAATCCACAGATGTTTATTGTTGATTTTCATATTTTGAGATCATTTTCAAACATCTGAAGGACTTGATGAGGAGAACTAAGTGTCTGTTATTTCTAGGCTTAAGTTGTCTGACGGTCAATCCACTTCCTTTCAAACATGCATAAGACTACAACCTACACATTGAAAGCCATCTAAACTAGTGGCTATTGACATACATTATGGCAATGAACTCTGCAAATTGCATGAAGTACTTTCTTACATTAGTCTTGATATGAAATCATTATTGCCCACTAGGCATCCACAAATGTCGGCTTGGCTTTGTTGTTGTTCAGTCGTGTCCGACTCTTTGTGACCCATGGACCAGAGCACGCCAGGCCTTCCTGTCCTGTGCTGTCTCCCAGAGTGTGCTTATATTCATTGCATCGGTGATGCTATCTAGCCATCTCATCCTCTGCTGTCCCCTTCTCCTTTTGCCTTCAATCTTTCCCAGCATCAGGGTCTTTTCCAGTGACTTTTCTCTTCGCATTAGGTGGCCAAAATATTTGAGCTTCAGCTTCAGTTTCAGTATCTGCCCTTCCAATGAGCACTCAGGGTTGATTTCCTTTAGGATGGACTGATTTGACCTCCTTGCAGTCCAGGAGACTCGTAAGGGTCTTCTCCAGCACCACAGTTCGAAAGCATCGATTCTTCGGCGCTCAGCCTTCCTTATAGTCCAGCTCTCACAGCCATACATTGCTACTGGGAAAACCATAGCTTTGATTATACGAACCTTTGTCAGCAAGGTGATGTCTCTGCTTCTTACTATGCTGTCTAGATTTGCCATAGCTTTCCTTCCAAGGACCAAGCGTCTTCTAGCCATTCTTGTTGTTACCATTAATCTGCTCCTTTCCCTTGAGTCCTCTGGTATGCATGGATGGCTTGGGAGAAAGACAGGATCCTCTCTCATTTGTGCAGGTATGATATTCCTGATGCCTTGTAGTCCATCTTTGTGGAGGATGTTGGTGTAAAGGGCCTCAGCGTCCATGGTAGGTAGAGTGGTGTTTTCTGAGAGATTGTATTGGTGGCATATGGTTAGAGAATGGAGTCCATATATCCGGAGACCCCAACCGTGATACTACCGATGCCCGAAACAATGGAACACCCAGTTTGGTTAGCAGATAGAAGACACCTGGTCAAGGCTTCTGAGATGTGTCTATGTAGATTTGGCCCTGCACATCTATGGGAAATCCCTTCATCAGATTGTATAGTTCATTCTGGTATTCCTAAGTGGGATCTGAAGATAGGGGCCTGTAAAATTAGGTGTTGCAGAGTTGACTCTCAGCCTCTTCTAAGTAGTCCAACTTGTTCATGATGTTGACAGCTCTTCCTTTGTTGACCTCTTTAATTATATCATTATTGTTTCTGACGCTGTGGATGGCATCATATGGATGGCATCAGCACTGAACAGCAAGGCATTTAGCATTATTTCTTAAAGATACTGAGCATTCAATTTAATCTTCTACTGACATCCTTGTAACTGTTGGACTCTCCCAGTTAGGGATGTATGAGATTCATTTCAGTATGTATTTTATCAGGATTTACCCACTTCGTACCTTCCAGACTGAACACGGACTCAGCTGCAATTTGTGGTCGAAGTCTTTATGTATAATAATAATTTCTGAGCTTGGAATGTGATTAGCAAACTAAAAATACTGTGTTCAACAGCATGCGTACTTTTGAAAAATGCACACAAATACTGTTTAATCAATGGAAGAAGAATGTGTACATTCCAAAGATGTGCACAATTGATGCTTACATTTGGAAAAATACGCATGACAATACGCATGGATTTTCATGCTCAAAGAAAAAAACAAAGCAATCTGATATGGACTTGAGTCGGAACGAGCTTCAAGATGGAATTCAGGGAATTTCAGCAAGCTTGAGTTTTGCTGATTTGCACATCCTTACTCCCAGTGCTTTTGGGGTTTTATCTGTAGTTTGTTGTTGTTTATTTGTTCAGTCGCTTCCGATTCTTCGTGACTTCATGGATCAGCCCACGCCAGAGCTTCCTGTTGGCCATCGCCACCCCCAGCTCCCCCAAGGTCCAGTCCATCACTTCCAGAATATCATCCATCCATCTTGCCCTTGGTCAGCCCCTCTTCCTTTTGCCTTCCACTTACCCTAGCATCAGCATCTTCTCCAGGGTATCCTGTCTTCTCATGATGTGGCCAGAGTACTTCAGTTTTGCCTTTAATATCATTCCCTCTGGTGAGCAGTCTGGCTTTATTTCCTGGAGTACGAACTGGATTGATCTTCTTGCAGTCCAAGGCACTCTCAGAATTTTCCTCCAGCACCACAGTTCAAAAACATCTCTCTTCCTTCGCTCAGCCTTCCTTATGGTCCAGCTCTCGCAGCCATAGGTTACTACGGGGAATACCATCGCTTTAACTATGTGGACCTTTGTTGTCAGTGTGATGTCTCTGCTCTTAACTATCAAGATTTGTCATTGCTATCCTCCCAAGAAGTAAACGTCTTCTGATTTCCTGGCTGCAGTCAGTGTCTGCAGTAATCTTTGCGCCTAGAAAGACAAAGTCTGTTACTGCCTCCACGTTTTCTCCCTCTATTTGCCAGTTATCAATCACACTGGTTGCCATAATCTTTGAATTTTTGAGGTTTAACTGCAACCCAGCTTGTGCACTTTCTTCTTTCACCTTCGTCATGAGGTTCCTCAGCTCCTCCTCGCTTTCAGCCATCAAAGTGATATCATCTGCATATCTGAGATTGTTAATGTTTCTTCCAGCGATTTCAACTCCAGCCTTGGCTTCATCAAGCCCAGCATGTCGCATGATGTGTTCTGCGTACAGGTTGAATAGGTAGAGTGAGGGTATACAACCTTGCTGTACTCCTTTCCCAATCTTAAACCAGTCCGTTGTTCCGTGGTCTGTTCTTACCATTGCTACTTGGTCGTTACACAGATTCCTCAGGAGGCAGACAAGATGACTTGGTATCCCCATCCCACCAAGAACTTGCCACAATTTGTGATGATCCACACAGTCAAAGGCTTTAGAATAGTCAATAAAACAGAAATAGACTTTTTCTGAAACTCCCTGGCTTTCTCCATTATCCAGCGGATATTGGCAATTTGGTCTGTAGTTCCTCTGCCTTTTCTAAACCCAGCTTGTACATCTGGCAATTCTCGTTCCATGAATTGCTGGAGTCAACCTTGCAAGATCTTGAGCATTACCTTACTGGCATGTGAAATAAGTGCCACTGTTCGATAGTTTGAACATTCTTTAGTGTTCCCCTTTTTTGTCATGGGGATATAAGTTGATTTTTTCTAATCTTATTTATTTATTTATTTATTTCATTTCTATACCGCCCAATAGCCGAAGCTCTCTGGGCAGTTCACAAAAATTAAAACCAAACAGCACACAACAAGCTGGTGGCCATTCTTGTGTTTTCCAAATTTGTTGGCATATGGCATGCATCACATCATCTTGCAAGATTTTAAACAGTTCAGCTGGGATACTGTCATCTCCTGCTGCCTTGTTATTAGCAATGCTTCTTAAGGCCCATTCAACCTCACTCTTAAGGATGTCTGGCTCTAACTCACTGACCACACTGTCAAATCTATCCCCGATATTATTATCCTTCCTATACAGATCTTCTGTATATTCTTGCCACCTTTTCTTGATCTCTTCTGCTTCTGTTAGGTCCTTGTCATCTTTGTTTTTGATCATACCCAGTTTTGCGTGGAACTTACCTCCGATGTTTCTAATTTTCTGGAAGAGGTCTCTTGTCCTTCCTATTCTATTATCTTCTTCCACTTCCGTGCATTGCTTGTTTAAAAATAATTCCTTCTCTCTTCTGGCTAACCTCTGGAATTTTGCATTTAATTGGGCATATCTGCCCCTATCCCTGTTGCCTTTTGCTTTCCTTCTTTCTTGGGCTACTTCTAGTGTCTCACCAGACAGCCATCTTGCCTTCTTGGTTTTCTTTTTCTTTGGGACGTTTTTTGTTGCCGCCTCCTGAACAATGTTGCGAACTTCTGTCCATAGTTCTTCCAGGACCCTGTCTACTAAATCTAGTCCCTTAAATCTATTCTTCACCTCCATAATTCTGTGCTATCTGCCTGTACTCTTCCTTTGTTGCTTGGCCTTCTTTCCACTTCCTATATGTGTCCTTTTTTGTTTTCAGGTCATCCCTAAGCTTTTTGTGAAGCCACATTGGCTTCTTCTGTTGTCTTCCACCTTTTCTTCTTGTTGGAATTGTTTGTGATTGTGCCTTGAGAATTTCCTTTTTTAAAAGCTCCCACCCATCTTGGACTCCTTTTCTCGTTAGCGTTGCTTGCCATGGGACCTTACTGATCATTGTTCTGAGTTTATTAAAATCAGCTTTCCTAAAATCCAGGGTACGCGTTTGACTACACTCGGCTTTTGCTTCCCTTAGAACCAAGAACTCAAGTACAACATGGTCGCTTTCCCCCAGAGTTCCTGTAACTGCTACTTTATCCACTAAGTCATCTCTGTTGGTTAGGATCAAGTCAAGGATAGCCGATCCTCTAGTTCCTTCCTCTCCTTTCTGTAGGAGGAAGTTATCCGCCAGACAAGTCAGGAATTTCCTGAAGGGGCCATGTTTTGCAGAATTTGTCTCCCAACAAATATCAGGGAATTGAAGTCCCCCGTGCCATTACTACTACATCATGCTTCCTTAAAACATTGGCTATTTGCTTTTCAAAAGTTTCATCCTTGTCTTCTCCTTGATTGGGTGGCCGGTAGTAGACTCCGACCACCAGGTTCCTTTTATTCTTTGCTCCATTTATTTCAACCCAGATGCTCTCGATGGGGCTACCAAGCTCCTCCTCCTGTATGTCTGTGCAGAGATATGTATTTTTCACATACAGTGCAACCCCACCTCCCTTTCTGTTCCTCCTGTTCTTTTTGAACAAGTTATATCCTTCAATTGCTGTATTCCAGTCATGGGAGTCATCCCACCAAGTCTCAGTTATACCTATCAGGTCATAATTTCCCTCTTGTATTAAGAGTTCAAGTTTGTTCTGTTTGTTTCTTCCCTAGCTTGCAGGCACATTTAACACTGCATCACAGTGATTTGGATCACTGTGATGTTAAATGGCTTACCCTGAATTCGAATTGAGATCATTCTATTGTTTTTTGGATTGTATCCAAGCACTGCTTTAGCCACTTTATTTTTAATTATGAAGGCTACTCCATTTCTTCTGTGGTCCTCTTGTCCACAGTAGTAGATCTGGTGGTCGTCTGATGTGAAGTGGCCCATTCCAGTCCATTTCAGTTCACTGACACCCGAAATGTCTATATTTAATCTTGACAGCTCCCCAATAACCACATCCAATTTGCCCTGGCTCATACATCTTACATTCTAGGTTCCTATGGTGTGTTGATCTTTAGAACATCGGATTCGTCGTTCACCACCAGCACCGTCGGCCGCTAGCCATCCTTTCAGCTTTGAGCTAGCTGCGTCATCACATCTGGGGCTAGTTGAACTTATCCTCTGTTCCTCCCCAGTAGCATTTTGACCATCTTCCGACCCGGGAGTCCCATCTTCCGATGGTATATCTACATATCTCTGGTTGTACTGATCCATTTAGTTTTTGTGGCAAGAATACTGGGGTGGGTTGCCGTTACCTTCCCCAGGGATCGAATTTAGTCTGACCTCTCTTCCATGACCTTCCTGTTTTGGGTGTCCCTTCATGGTTTAGCTCATGGCGTCATTGAGGTGCTCAAGCTCCAGCACCATGACAAGGTAACGATCTCCTTTGCTGGAGTTATCTGTGGTGCAGGGCTGTAAAACTGTCTTCTGTCTTTCGTTGGCCTTGACATTGCCTGTCCTATCAATTTTGAGTCCATTTATGAGAGACTGGAAATTTGACATTCTTGCTATTAACGCATGCTGTATTCTTGGAATAATAGTGTTTACTGCTCAAATATAGGTATACTTGGTCCTTGTCTTAAAAAAGCTTTTTTCTTTTTTTTTAGAATCTGTCTATGACCTTCTCCCTAAGGAGCTGCAGTTGCCATCTTCCAGAGAACTCTCTGTAGCATCCATGAGTCAAACAAGTGGTGGCGAGGCAGGTTCGCCCCCTCCGGGTGTAGTTGCTGCTGGTAAGTATTTCTCTTGAGTCAAATTAAGCTCTTAATGCATATTAATATTGTTGCCAACATGAGCAGTGCTGGAAAAGTTTGCAGTCTTAAATTATGAGAGAGGGAGAGAAACTAGAGGTAAATGAAATTTTAATGTATACCTCTCAGCCCCTCAAATGCCAATTTAGAACTGAGATGCAGTGTTAAATGTGCCTGCAAGGTAGGGAAGAAAATAAAATTTGCAATCGTGTTTTGGGTTTGTGAGTTCTGTTACACTACGTGAAGACAAATTTCATCCCCACCCCTGAGTTATGGTTAAACCATATTACTTGTAAATGTTACTTTTGCTTGTTTTCCTTTTTCACAAAATGAGGGCTTTTTTTTATTGCTTCTTTGGCAGTTGGTACCTGGAGCTCTTCCCAGCACTAGGTGTACATCTGGAAGCACCCATCTTGAGCTTTACAGTATTCTCGTTACTAGGTATATTTCATGGTTTTCCTCGCATAAGAACATAAAAAGAGCCCTGCTGGAGAGCACAAAGGATCCATCTAGTCCAGCATTGTGTTCACAGAGGCCAACCTGCCTCTGGTACTGGAAGTAGCATATAGCCATCATGACTAGTAGCCAATGATAGCCTTATCCTCTATGAGTTTGCCTAACCCCCTTTTAAAACCATCTAAATTGGTGGCCATCACTACATTTTGTGGTAGCGAAGTCCTTTTATCTGTCCTGAATCTCTCACCAGCTTCATGGGATGACCCTGGATTCTAGTATATTGAGAGAGGGAGAAAAATGGCTTCCTATCCACTTCCTCCACACCATGCATAATTTTGTACACCTCTGTCATGTCCCCCCTCACTCGCTTTTTTTTTAGCTAAATAGTCCCAGACGATGTAACCTTTCCTGTAGGGGAGTTGCTCCAGCCCCTTGATCATTTTATTCTTGATGCTCTCATGGGCCAGAAAATGCATGACAGACCATAACTGGCCTGTAAGCTTTGTAATAGAATATCAAATGTCTGGGAACAGAGAGGCTGTTGTCAGAGCACAGTGAGCTAAGCATGTTATGCAATGCATTACGCTTTGAGAGTGCCTTCTCCGGTACAGTTCAATGCTGAAAATGAGCCGCTTGGTTTGAACATACAGGGCTTAAACTTAGAGTAGAAACTTTACAGCACTGCTCAATGCTGATATATTTGAAGACTTTTCCTAATGAAATCTGTGGATTTAATTGTGTGTTAGGGAAGATTGGTCATTAGATCAAAGACTGCTTCAGTTACAAATCATCCAGTGTAGTTTCCTCCTGCACTTCAAGGCCAGTTCAGTCAAAAGAGAGCAATAATGGAAAGATCTTTTGAAAACTGCTAGCACCTTAAATCCACAGATGTTTACTGTTGATTTTCATGTTTTGAGATCGTTTTCAAACATCTGAAGGACTTGATGAGGAGAACTAAGTGTCTGTTACTTTTAGGCTTTAGTTGTCTGACAGTCAATCCACTTCCTTTCAAAAACTGAACATAACAGAGTTCATGTTAAAGAAAAAAAATTAGCATATGCTACAAGAATGTTTATAATAAGGACAGTATTACTTGAATCAGAAGGATTTTTCAGTACTGCTCTCAAAATATCTAGCAAATAATCTCTCCTCTTCAGACAAATATGGGTTAAATTTTTCTCTCGTATTTCAATTTTTAAAAAAATTCTAGCTCCCCAAAATTACCCTGAATTGCCATGGTTTGCATCCTAGAAAGCAGAGGTGGGCAACTCAGGGCTCTCAGAAGCTGCCAGTGCAGCCCACCATGGGTGCCCTGTCTTCCTGATTGTATCCCCTGCTCTAGTGCCACAATTGTGCTAGAGAAGCGGGCGCACCTGGATGACTATCCTCATACGCCCAGTTTCCCAGCACAATCAGGGTAAATGCTGGAAAACATGGCAAGCAAGGAGAGTCATCCCTGTGCACCCCTTTTCCTATCAGAATCTGGCTCCTGACAGGAGCACAATTTACATTATGCACCTCCCCCTGCCCAGCTGTTTGGGGTGAGGATTTATCTCTGCAGACAGGGAGGGGAAATTTAAACTTCCCATCACTGCATCCTGTGGGGGGCAGTCAGTCTGTATGGGAGTGTGTGTGCATGGCGGTGTAGAGAGAGTGTGTGTGTACGTCTGCATGCATGCATGCATGCATGTGGTCAGTCTTTGTATGGTCTGTGTGCAGTTGTGGTCCCCAACCTATAATCTACTGTCTATGCGGTTCTTGGGAGCCAAAAGGTTGCCTATCCCTGCTAAAAAGGTTGTGTTTGAAGTGGTGGTATATGCGTAATGCTTTCATCATATAGTCAGGATCCCTGGAAGTGTGGGTTAGAAACCAAGTGAGTGACCTTCATGTGTTTTAAAAATGTTTACTTATATGACAATAGTACTGGGTCCAGGCATGGTAGTGTATTAACATTCAAATCATTTGGCATGCAATTTTGTCAGTCCCAAGCATTAAAAAGACTCTGAAGGAAACCGTATTGTGTATGCAGATAGGAACAAGATCAATTAAGTGTGCCAGAAATCTTAAGCTAAAATGAGTTCTGACTTCTTCATTTGGATACTGACAAAATCAAGGAGAAGGCCACAAGCCCTTCAGAAAATAAAGAGGAGATGATACATGGAGGGAGTCCTAGTGTGTAGGTTACTGGGCTTAAAGGGCATAGGCCCTGCTCTCTGCCATTTGGATTCCTAAGAACAGTGTTTAAACTTGGCCCAATATCATAGACCCAAAGCAGATCCTTTTTCCCAGAGATGGGATAAGCTGAAGAAGAGGGCTAATCTGGTCACAGCACTGTGCCCAACATTCTTCCAGAGAGGCTGATGCTTCTTCCCAGGGGTAGTTCCCATTTCCAAGTGTGGGCCATTTCGTGATACTGTTTCCTTCCTTTTGAAGCAGCAACTTCTCTTGCAGCTCGATTTACCCAGGTGCCCTCAAACTGGATGGCAGCAGTAACTCTGGTTACCCCTTAGCCAGTGTCGGAGAGTCTCTTACAGTGGGCTAGTTACTTGTGGATGAAAAAATGAGCATAGGTCAGCCTCCACGTTAACCCCACAAGCTGGTGGTCTCTCTGTACAGAGCTGTTGTACTTGGCCTTGTCTTCTGCAGAAATCTACCTGGGGACATTCTCCCTGCTACCAAGAAAATCAGAGAAGGTTATGGCCAGGGAAGAGGGTACTTGTGAGATTAAAATTGAGACTGAAATCATTTTTAAAAGAGGACCAAGAGTCACTCTAAAGTCATTTTAGTCCTTCTATCAGGTGGACGAGGAAAGATTCCAATGGGCTACATTGTCAAGTGGCTGGAGGGGAAAGGTGACCTTGGGTGATTTAGAACTGTGGGAATCTATTCCTTTATGTCCCAAAAACAAATATATTGTTTTGTGTAGCTGTGTTGTATCTGCACTTATTTATCCTGATATGGCAGATTTATTGTAAGAATTCAAGTTTGTCACTTCAAACAACCCTTTTGGCTGCTGTTTCTTCACAAAACTAAGAAAGTGTTCTGTGGTTTGGCTACATGTAGAGCTCCATCTCCCTTTTTTAATCTGTCAAACTCAGTTGCCTTTACTGGTGCCAGTGACTAGATTAAGAGGTGAGGGCTGGTGAAAAATATTTTCCTTTATTTAAGACTTAACTTCATTTGTTCTCTGCTTCCCTAACCACAGGGTGACACAGTATCTGGTTGCAAATCAGATTGCCCCAGGTCTTTCTTTTATTGCGTTGATCTCAGGTTCTGGGACACATAAATGGGTTACATAAAAGTTTGCTGCAGTTAACTTCAGATTTCTGGAGGAACGGGATTGGCTGATCTCAGGTATGAGGGCCTGCAAGAACAGACTGCTAGTTCTGCTGTTACATTTGGCTTCCAATTTGCAAATCAGTCTAAACCATTTTAAAACTGGGTATTTGTAATTGGTATTTCAAGAGCACATTTGATTATTTTAGCACAAAAGGTGTGTTTCATGTTCATCAATCCAAATATGAGATGGTTTCTTTGCAAATCAGCCAACTAGCAATCTATAATTTTCAGATAGTCCTCAACGTCTTTCTGAACCTTCTTGATGTATTTTAGTTAAGCTAGAAAGAGGTGCCTATCTCTTAAAGTCAGATAGGCCTTGATAGTACCTGTGTGTGTCTGTCTAGAGAGCTTATTCCTTCCATGCCATCAGTCTGCTGCGAAGTGTATCTTGCCAAAAGGAGTTAAGGACTCAATAACCTAAATGTTTCTCTCTAGAGTCCTAGCAATGTGAGGAGGAAGAGGAAATGCTTTGAAAATGGGTTTTAGGAGTGAGCTGCCTCAAATCTTTCTAGGCAGTTTTCAGGTCTGTGACCTCACAAGGTAAATGATAACATAAACACATTAGTTAAACCAAACTTTCAGGATCCAGACTTTGTCATGCTTAGAGTAGACCCATTGAATTCAATGGGCCGTGAGTCATGACTAACTTAAGTCCCATTGATTTAATGGGTCTAATTAAGCATGACAAAGTCTGGATCCGACCCAATTTACTGTTCATCCTTGGTGTCTTATTAGGGATATGCAGTTTTTCAGAAACTGATTATAAAAGGGGCAAGAAGTCATTTTAACTTTACCATTTATCCAAATAAAGTATTGTCATCTCTGGATTGTCTTTATAATGGCTAAAATTCCTTCCTTCCCTTTTGATATGTTGATGAGACTTGAGACACAGCTTGGATAATGCCAAATTATACCCCAAAGCACTCACAATTAGAAGATAATTCTGGTAAAATACTCTAAGTAGTGATTTTCAGTTTGGAATTACCAGCAGTTTATGGCAAAGGGATACTTCAACTTATTTATTCTGTCTCCTGGGGGCAGGGTATTCTTCCTGTATGTTAGTGTGGTATCTGATCAAACTGTATGCACTGAGCAGTGACAATTGTCTTATTCTCATAATGGCATGCAAATGACCCCAAAGAGGGATAGGAGAGTTCAGTGTCTAGTTAGCTTTGTGTCGCTTCAGCTGTTTTAGGGAAAGCATCTGCCTGAACTGATTTGCAATTTGAACTTTTCATGTTCTCCACAATGCACTGAAGAATGGCCTCTATTATAAATGTTACCCCTACTTTTTATGTCCACTAGAAGCTTACCCCTTCTCCAGTTATAGGTATTTCTGTTTTCTTGGCTGACATAGTTATAGTAAAATATATATTCCCTAAGCTCCTGAACCAAACACTATTGTTGCTGTAGGAGCTGCTCTTTGGGATGAATTTGTTAGCTGTCAGTCTGTGCTTCTACTGAGCAATAGTTGCAGTGTTTTGCTAATACTTATAGTAAATTTACCTGTAGGATTATGACCACTGTGTCCCTTATCAGTTCAGAAAATGATGACCCTTGTGTGCATAAGTCTTGTGTAAAATTTAACCAGTTAAGGATGGCATTTTAGAAGGGATTGGGCCTGAGGGGACAGACATTTCCTATCTGGAAAAGTGTTTAAGTCTTACTGGTCAAGACATCATAGCACTGTTCATCTATTTTGTGTCTGGAGAGACAGGGTGGGGGAGAAGTAAGCGTGAGAGTCCTTAATTCCAGCTTGCTGGTTGGCTGTATCTGATTGTCACTCTTGCGTGTCAGACTCTGAATTGGTGAACCTGAACCACCCAACAAATGTTCCAGGTAAGAAATAACCACTTGTGCATCTGTAAACATGAGTGTTAAGTGATGGATTTTCTGTAGTCAAAGCAGACCGAATCCTGTCCTTATTCTATTAAATGCTGCTTGTTTTGGCATGTGGATGTAAGGGGGAATTTAATATTGTTTGGGGTTTAATGTAAGTAACCAACCTACTTTGAATCTGCCTTGAACTTTTAAAGTAAATTGGATTGCTTTATGATATTTGCTGGGATGCTAGTTGTTTTCTCTATTAATACACTTAACTTGCATTCTAGCTCCGCCATTCAGAGACAGGCATCGTGTGGTGGGTTGTGTGACAGTGTCTGTCAATAGTGAAGACAAATAGTACCAGAGACACTTAACCCATCCAATCTCACCCAGGGTATAGGTCGGTCTCGTTTTCAGACTTCTTCATAAGTCTTTCCTTTCTTTTTCTTTTTGTTTTGTTTATAAACAGTGGATTGACTGAAGTTAAACTCTTATAAAGGTTTTGACTTTACTTCAATAAATGAAGCTGAAAAAAGTAGAAAGACAAAGCTGGCACAGAAGGTGTCAAAAGCAGGTTTGCAGCCACTTTGTATGTCCTGGTTCATGCTTCTGCCTTTGACAACACAAGGGCTCATGTCCTTCTGTCTTTCCTCCAAAACTGTCTGTGTGTTCACTGGTTCTGCAAAATTCACGCACAAAAAGATTTGGAAAATATTGGAAGAGGAGACTGCCAAGAATAGAAAATGCAGTTTTATAAATGACACTTATATAGGGACAGGCTCTGGGAATCGGGACCTGTCAAAATCCCAGGGGTTCACCCTGTGTTGTTGAATGCTCATCTTTTTCATTCTGTTTCCTGAACAGCAAGTAGCAGACAGCATGGCAACCGTGCTAGGTTCTGGAAAGCACTGAGTTCTTCCATTGGCTGATTGTGCATTATAGTGTTTTGCATAAAGATGGCTAGAAATTTGCAAGGCACCACAAGTTTGGCTTTTGGTCTCCCATGTTCTCCACTTTGAGAGGTGACTTACATTGCAGGGTAGCTGCCAGTTACTTTCTCATCGCTAGATTGATGGTTGCTCCTCTTGGAAAGCCTTTTGTCCCTGAAGGGCTTATGTTGAGAGAGCGCCCCCAAAATATCTCAGGGATAGAAATGGCTTCATTTAAGCCCTGCCTAAAGAAAGTAAATCCCTTTGTGGCTTGCAGTGAGCTGTTGAAGGACAGAGACATTTAAAAGGGCTTTATAGTCTTAAGTCTCCCAAGGTTGTAGAAAGCTATTGTAGCTTTAGGTAGTAACTCAAGCAGCAGTTCATAACCTCTTTGATTAGGCCAGCTTCTCAGCTCCTAATTCAGAGGAGAGGAGAGGCCTGAAAAACTGCCTGACTGCCGTAAAAATGAAATTGGCGTTTAGGTTAAAAGCTGTTAGTGACTGGGAGGCGATGAGTGTGTGCATGAGCAAGGGTCATTGCCAACTTAGATAAACTCCTGCTCTGTCATGGTAGTATAGAACAGGGGGTGGCCCTTACTTTGTGCGGTGCTGGCTTGCTTTGATTTTTTCCTTTTCTAAAACAGAGAACTGAATCCAGCAAGGTTGCAGAAGCTTGCTGTGCATTCTTGAACTACATATTTTATTTCAGCTTGGAATATTGATGCTTTGGAGCTCAAAGGGTTTTTAGCTTCCAATGTGATCTCTCCTATTTGGATCTTGGATGAGTCAATTATCAAATGACTGGCACAGATACAGTGTATTGCAGTTTTTGTCACCATGCCCCTGGAGACTGTCATAAAACATACTTGGCATGTGATTGTAATTCTGAAATGGCATTAAGATGTAATTGATCCTTGTTAGCATGTAATCTTGTATTTCACAAAATGCAGTAAAGATATCCAACCCTCCCCCAACATCGAGTTTGTGCTTATTGGGCTGGGTCTCTTGGGTCCTAGAGAGTAATTTCAATCTTTGAAGTAAAAGGGAAATTCTTAAAGAGGGAAGATTCCACATTTGCTCTTGAATTAAGGTTGCCAGAGGGGACATGCTAGTAGTAACCACCTTCCTAGATCCAGCCAATTTCCTCCTGGCTTGGGCATAAGATAACTCTTAATGGCTGGCAATTTGGGGGAAGCAAAAATTGCACTCTGACCATCCTGACTTGGGGTCAAGTGGAAGAGTGTTTTTTTTAAAGTTTGATCGGGACTGCTTCAATGTAAAGTGATCAGTCAAGGGTTTGCCATTACATTTTAAACTCTTCAAATTGTACTTAACCACAGTTTGAGTGCAGTGTGAACTATGTTACATGAAAAATAAGCATTCATTTCAGTAATGCAATGCACTGATCTTTTGCTGAGCCTTATTCATCTCAAAAGTATGAAGTCTGTCTGCAAACTTCAAATACAGCAGTAAGATGTCGATCCTAGGTTACACTCTATTATACTTAAATCTTTGTGTACAGTCATATAATTCGTTCCTCTTAATTGGTGTGACTAAACTTGCTTATTTTTTAAAAATCTCTTAAAGCCTTTAGTTTGTAACTTGGCACAGCTGTGATTAAGTAAACCAAACAATTGTTTAACATGCTCTGACTTACCTTAGTTGCAATCTGCATGACTGATGCACAGGGCTAGCAATAGAAAAGTAGGCTCCTGATGTAAGAGCAAATTAATATTTCCTTTCAGTTTCTCTGTAAAATAGTATTAATTGGAGGGAGCTCCCAGCTATTTAACTTCCTGCTAACATTTTGTTCAATAAAATGTAGGAATCAATGACTTTCTTGATAGGATTTTTTTATTTCACATGAACTCCCTCTGCAGGGTATGAAACCTGCTTCACATAACTGCCCCAATGTGGACGGGTGTGAAAAATGCTAAACACTTCCATTTTAGATAGGCACGTGGGTGCTTCTTTTCCAGAGCTGGCACAGTGTTTTACCCACACTATCCACTGAAGGAAATGTGTGCCAGAATAATGGGCTGAACCTGGACACCCAGGCTCAGAGGATGAGCTCTCTATGCCTTGCATCAAAGATGAGGCAGCGTCCCTGCTTGCCTGTCCCTCTTGTGATCATCTTTGTTTTGGACAGAAATCCAAAGATGGTCACATTCTGCATGGGGTTTCCTTATTGAGGGAAACCATTGTCTGTGGCAATGCAAGTGCGCAGCATCCTTCCTGCATGCATTATGTTCCGCAGTGCATGTAGAACACCTAATGTATGCAAGCTGCATACTTGTATTTCTTGGTGGGTAAGTGTTTAAAAACAAAATAAAAGGTAGTGCTGTTTTAACAAAAGCTAGTTTAAAAAAACAAACATGTCTAGTAGCAACCTGTTCTAACTCAAAGTGGCTGCAAATCTGCAACTATAGTAACTGAAATTAGCGAATTTTATATCGTTCTAAGGAAAGCACTGCATTAATGCATGATACAAAAAAGGATTTGAGAAATGTGTTTTTTTTTTAATTAAAATGCAGTTTTGAGTGACTGAATCTTCCAATTTCAGCCACTGCATTTGCCAAGGAACAAGCTGGAAAATGGAACTGGTATCAGTCGGTGGCTCCAGATTATTCCAGAGATTAGCTGGAGATGGGGCTGGGACAGCTCTGAGGGAACAATGCACTGGTGGTACCCAGCAGATACGTTTTCTTCTGAGATCTTCATAACTAAAACTAAACAGAAGATTGATCTGTTTTCTCTTAGTCTACACTTTGGGGGCTTCTTAATGCAATACTAACTTTTTCACTTAGCCAAAATGTCAATATGTTTTTATCATTATGCCTTAAAATAAGCATATAGTTAGTTGCCTGTTAAATGCAATTTTTAAAACCTGCAAGGACCTTATATAGTCAGAACAGAGTTTATATACACTGAATTAATTCCATTTCATGTTGGTGACTCATTAGAAAAAGCCTTCACTTTTATATTAAGAGAAGTGCTAACCATCTTGTTTGCTCTCTTCAGCAGATATTACTGTCAATTTAATATGGCTATTAGTTAGCTGATTATTCTGAGATAGGGTGATGGGCCATTTTTGTTCTTCATTTGGTAGAATTCCGGGGCATATGCAGACAATTGCAGTCCACCATCTACTTAACTCAGAGCAGTTACTTTGATTTCAGGATTGCTACTGAGGAGTGAAGGTTCATCTTGTACCAAGAATCCTTCTTGCCCGTTCTGCTTGTAAGAAGCCCAAGTAACCATTATAGTATCTTATGGAAATCTGAATCGTAGGCAGACCAATACGCTTTCTGGCAGAATTGTTTAGCTATCATCCCTAACAACGTCCCTTCTGCTGAGGGATAGAGTTCTACCTGTGCCCTCAATCATGCTGAGTGACTTTATCTTTTTATGGGGTAGAACTAACAAATTCTTAGGGAGGTGGCTTGATCCTGCCTCTACCATCTTCTTGCCTTTCAGTGCCCAGCATGCTCTAATTTCAACTCTCGGCTGATTAATTTTTCTAAAGCCATACGTGGTGATTGGTACCAGTTCCATTTTGTTGCAGTTAAGTTATTTTTATATTTCATTTCTCATTTAATAATTGATATCTGGAATAACCAGCAGCTCTCTTCTCATTTATTTTCTCATATTTTTATTCCAGGATTTGCCTCTGAAGCAGGGAGTGTCTGCATTAAAAATGACCTGTAGTTCTCTGCTTCATAGGTTAGAAACTTATTTTAATACTTTGTGGCTAAGCACAGTCCCACCTTTTTCAAAAATTTCAGAAGCTGAATGATTGGCATTGAATGTGGCCTAAAAGCATACAATCTTGCATTGGGGTTTCTATCATTTTAGATAAAATGACTTAAACTCATAGTCCAGCTGAGGCAATAAAAGTGCCCTTGTTTGCTTGCAGCCTTTGTCTGACTTAAAGGATTTTTTTTAAAGCCTGATTGCCACACACACAAAATTGAAAGTACCATTTGGACACTTTTTCTGAATACTTCTGTGTTGCTTAAGCCTTATATCGCTTGAAGTGTTTAAATTCCAAAACAAGCCAAATTCTCAAACATTTGTTTGGGGAGGAAAAAAAAAGTTCACCAATCACATTATTTCAAAGGGACTGCTATAGCCAGCACAGTTGGAATCATGTACCCTGTATTTACTTCTGAATTGTACACCGCAGATGCTTCTTCAGCTCCCTCCTCTTCCTCCATGGGCGGTGCTTGCAGCTCCTTTACCACCTCTTCCAGCCCCACCATTTACTCTACCTCAGTCACTGACAGCAAAGCTATGCAAGTGGAGAGCTGCTCCTCAGCCATGGGGGTAAGTAACCGAGGGGTAAGTGACAAGCAGTTAACCAATAACACAGTCCAGCAGCAGCAACAACAGTCCACACCGAAGAGGCACACAGTGCTGTACATCTCGCCACCACCAGAGGATTTGCTGGACAACAGCCGGATGTCCTGCCAGGATGAGGGGTGCGGATTGGAGTCTGAGCAAAGCTGCAGTATGTGGATCGAGGATTCCCCCTCCAACTTCAGTAACATGAGCACCACTTCCTACAATGATAACACCGAGGTGCCACGTAAATCACGTAAACGAAATCCAAAGCAGAGGCCCGGGATCAAACGGCGAGATTGTGAAGAATCGACCATGGATATCTTTGATGCTGACAGTGCCAAAGCGCCTCATTATGTCCTTTCTCAGCTCAGCACGGACAGCAAAAGCAACTTGAAAGCAGGAAATGGGTTGGTATCTGCCTTTATGTTCTATCAACATGTGTTAAAAAAAACATTACTTTGACGTCTTCCTAGAGTTCAGCTCAGGTTCTCACTCAGAAATACAGGAGAGCTGATATGTGGAACTAAGTTCAATGGTTTCTTATGCTAAAACATAAGTACACGTTTGTGGTGTTAGAATATGTTCTAGGCCAATTTAGCAGCCATTGAACTAATCAGACCTGGAACAGTTGTCTAACACTTCCCTGTGGACCCTGATTAGTGGATAGGAAGCTTTCCAGTAAAACCATGTTAAAAACATAATACCTGAAGCTGAGATCGGCTCCTCCATGTCTTCCTCAACAGTGCCATACAAACTATTTGTGAGGATCTAAGTCTGCACTTCGCCTACTTCTGTTTCACTCTCTCCATCAATTAAAGGCAGCTGATACTGATCTTGTTATATTAACACTTACTGAAATGTTAAGGTATACTGGACCAAATTTATGTTCCGTGTCACTTCAGTTCTGTATTTGTTTTTTCAGAAATAAATCTCTAATCCTGTTTTTCTGTTTGCTTCTCGGGTGTGTGTGTGTGTGTGTGTGTGTGTGTTGTCTGTAGTCATGCCTGGATGATGGTTTCTCATCTCTTCCACTTCCCACTCTTCGCTTAATTGCATTTCAACTTAGAAACAATGGCTTAGCTCCAAAGATCCTGCTACATGAGCAGAAGAAACTTTAGCTCATATGGGTGTATGTGTGTTACTTATCCCCCCCCCCCGTAGTCCCTGCATCCCTAAAAGCAGGCTTCAGAAGGTCACAGGACCCTCAGTTGACCTTTGGGTGCTGGGGAGAGTGGGGCCACAGTTGCCTGAAAAATCAGTGACACCTGCACATGCATGCAAAGTGCTTTCTGCTCATAAAGGGGAATCTTTGAATCCAAGCCATTGTCCACTGGTTTATAATACTGTTAATTCTTGTGGATCATAATCAAACAGTGGGCTTATTTTACATTCTGTATGTATTTGTAGTATGTTCTCATATTTATGCTTGGGTTGGTGAATATTAAGTTGATGCGGGGCGGGGGGAACTTTCCCATCTAAAGGAAAAGCACCTTCAGTTTGTGTTTTCTTTGTTGTTCCAGTTCCATACTTAAAATACCACTTTGCAAAGGTGTTTTATAAGAAACTCTCCAGAGTGTTTTTTGTAATGTTGCCAAGGAGTCTTTTGGGATATGACTGGGTAGCCTTTTCCATGCAACCTGACCTGCAATCTTATGTTGCCTGTTCTCCCCACACAAAGCTGATAAAAACTCTACAAGGACAAAAATGGAATTAGAGGAAAATGTTAGTGCTTGTCCTGCAGATTCCAGAATTGGCAAGCATTCCCAAGGTCTTATTCAAAGTAAGATAAAAGATCTAGGCAAGGCTTACAGTAGGTGTGGAGAATCTGTGGACCTTCAAATGTTGTTGTACTCTAACTCCCATAATCCCTGACAATTGGCCACACTGTCTGAGGCTGATGGGATGGAGTCTAACAACATCTGGAGGGCCACCAGTTCCCCATCCCTGGTTTACAGGCAATGAAATTGTGAGTTCAAGGAAATAAGTTCAGTTTTGGAAGACTTAACAATGCAGTGTATGTCAGCTTAGAAGCAAGCCCAATGGAGTTCAGTGGGACTTACTGCTGGGTAAGTGTGTACAGGATTACTACCTAAAACTCTGTATACCTCTCCTAGCAAATGTGAGGAGCCCCTGTGTTATATAATGGAATTACTCTGGTAACATTGGGCAGCATAATGGCTGCTGGAATTCAGTGTTGGGATTGATTTAAAAGAAATACTTCTCACCCTGTTATAGGGATTGAGATTGATAGAGTCTTAGCACCTCACAATAACCACATGAAGTAGGTTAGGTTGAGAAACAATGGGACTGTTCACACAACACACTAACCCACACTCAATGGTTGAGTGTGGGTTGTTGTTGTTGAACTAAGGGTTGTTTGTTGAACTGTGAGTTAGCATGTTGTCTGAACCCAGGATATTTCCCGCAGGGTGGCTTGTTAACCGCCCTGAACAGCCCAGCAACAAACCATGGGTTCTCAAGGTGGCTTGTTTGAGAAATATAAGCCACCCTGCAGAAAATGTCCTGGGTTCAGACAGCATGCTAACCCACAGTTCAACAAGCAACCCACGGTTCTATAACCTACATTCAACCACTGAGTGTGGTTTAGTGCATTATAAGAACGAGGTCAATGACTTGCCCAGGGCTACCCCATGAACTTCATGACTAAGTTGAGGTTTGAACCTGGGTATAAAGTTGTCTATCAGCACAGACAGACATCCAAGTTGCCATGGATGATAACGATGGTGATAATAATTTATTGTTCCAGGCGGAGATCTAGAGTTATCAGGAATAGCTTTCTGGAAATGCAGCCGTTACAAAAGGCCAAGGGGTACATTGTGAGGACAGCATCCTGCTCTGTCTCCTGGAGGCATGATGCTAGCTTCATAGAATATCCATCTAACCCACTGGGTCCAATCATTAACTAGCAAAATGCGTGTTCACATTTTAGGTCCCTGAACATGGGTGGGAGGCAGGAAGGAAAAGGAGTATGTAGTAGAGTGGCTATTTGTATGGCAAGAGACCTTCAGTGTACTGAATTCTGGAGAATTCATAGCAGCCTCTTAAAATACCATTGTCAGTTTCTTGAGGGAAAAGGGGAAAGTTTCTATTTGTGCAGTAAAGTCGCATGCAATTTTCATGTAGGAAAAGCAATTTTAAGACTATAAAAGCAAAGAAAGGGGAAATTATAAACATGGATCATGGACCTTTGTGCTGTAGGTCTGTGACCTACCTTGAAGTACTCACATGACTTCCCCTAAGATTTGAAATATCCTCAAAATATATCCACAAATGCAAGAACTAACGAAAACATTTTTTTAAAGTAGGTTTTTGTACAGCTGCTACTTTGGTCTAGTCTACAGCTAAACACAGAATGTACCTTACCTGTCAAGTGATAATACTTGAGACATTATGGATTTTACTCAGTTTCCAAGCATGTAAAACAAGGCTGTACTGGGTTACCTACAATGTTCCATGCTGTGCTTTGAGCCTGGAAGGCAGATTTGAGTCCTGAAATGTAACTTACCTTCATGAACATGCATACAGTTCATGGAGAACTAGCTGGAAGGTTTATCAGTATCAAGCAGAGTTCTACATTTTTGCAGGGCCCTTAGGCAGCAGGAGCACAGTGGATGCCGGTTTTATGGCGTAGTAGACAAGTAGAGGCGTGCTCTGTGGGTAGAAGCAGAAATATAGCTTTCTTGGGTACACTGAGGACTTTACATGTGCCCTTGTACAGGGGTCTCAAGTGGTCTTTCCTATGGAAGTCTACTAGCAAACCCATCTCTAATGTGTTCCTAATGCTGCTCTGCTGTCCTGATTTAGGCCCGTTCTACTTCAAGGTAACCTTGCACAATGCTGCATCATGAGAGCTGGCTTAGGGCTTCCCATGCCCCTGGTGTGATCCTTTAGTGCACATCCAGGAGTGCAAGGAGGAAGGCAGGTGCTTTTGTCCACAGACCTGCAGTACTCGGGAGCAGTCAAGCATTCAGACAACACAACCCATCTTTGTCATCCATATGAGCCGGTGCGGACCTGCACAAACTGAAACTCGCTGCAGAGTTAGGGAATATTGAAACAGCCTTCCTGATCTTGAAGTTAAAGCCCCCGGGGCAAACTCTTACGCTCTCACGTGACACGACCATAATTCAGGTTGAGAGAGAGAGGGTTTTGTTGTTGTTGTTGTCTCCAATCTCAACATTTTGGGAAATATGAGGTGACCCTCCTGTTCATGATTTATCCAAAATTTCTACGCTGTCAGGTCAGATAGTTGGTCCCTGGGTGCCTAGGGATGGCCAAAAACCAATGTACTTTGGAGGGCTTCTTCAAACAGGTTTTAATTATGGAACTGCCTGTCCAATGCAGTTTCCAGACAACTCTGTTGGTAAGAGGCTGAGCCCTGTTGCATGTATTACTTCTGTTAAAGCAGACAGAGCAGCTAAAAAGAGATGGTTCTAAAACAAATAAATCAGCCTGATCCATCGCCATATAGTGTCTGTAAACTTGAACTGCTGCAAGGTCAGGAGCAAAGCAAGCGTGAAGCTGCCTTTCCTTTTAGCATGGAAATATATCACTTCACCTTGGATGCTACAAAGAATGTGCATTAGCAACAGCAGCTAGATGGTATTTTTACTCAATTTACTTCTGAAAAGAGCAGAGGCTGCTTCCTCTGTGTCGCTAAATAGAAACATGCTTAACTGGGTCTGTCTATGAGTAATTTCTCCTGCATCCAAACCAATGTCATACAACATGTTATGTTCTATAGTATTTTTTCAGCCTGGTGAGATGAATATGCAGTATTTTTCTTTTATTAATATGCTTGTTTTAAAGAGAAAGCGTAGCCACAGTGAAGCTTATTTAAGTGCCATTGGCTTCAGTAGGAAAGTTACGCACATGCTTAATCCTCTCCCCCTTGAAATTACCAGGAAGTTGCAAGTGCTGCTTGATTCAGTCCACTATATATAAAGAGAAAAATGCACTATGAAGCAGATGTAATCTTTGTTAAGACAGAAATAAGTAATATCCAGCAGCCATGTTTTCTGTGATCTGACCCAAATGTTCATAGTATGAATAGTCTTGTCACAGTATAGTAGTTCAAGAGACATTGTATTTTAATAGTCTAAAATATGTACATGATATTGTTGTAGCCTAACTATACCAGTTTTAAAGCTCACATTTCACGTAACGGACAGAGGTCTTAACATTCCACATTTAAAGTGTGAGTTCTGCTCAGCCACATGTATTTATTTACATAATTAGTGTTTAGGGAAATTTCTGCAAATATGCAATAACCACTGTTTGTTTGAAATGGTCACAATTAGTGAGGAAATGCATGGTAAACAGTTCAAGAATGCTTGTCATCTCATGCCAGCTGGCTGGATGTATGCAAGTATTGTTGCCTATACCACAGTGCATATTTTTCCTTACATTTAGTAATAAAACAGGTTTAAAAGGGCTTCAGTTTCAGGCTATATCCTTTAGTTGCAGTGATTTAATTTCTGTTGTCGGGGAGGGTACCACCTTCCCCCTCTATATTTCATCATATTCTTGCTCAGTGGTTTTAAATAGGCAGATTTAGAGATATGGCCCAGGTCTGTGTGTGTATCTCCCATTTATTTATTTATTTATTTATTTATTTCTATACCGCCCGATAGCCGAAGCTCTCTGGGCGGTTCACAAAAATTAAAACCAAACAACACACAATAAAACAATTTAAAATATATAGAACATTAAAACCACAATATAACAATACAACCACAATAAAACCTAGCACCAGTACAGGAGTTTAAAATACAGATTTAAAACAGCAAAGATAAAAATTTAGAAAGCTAAAATGCCTGGGAAAATAAAAAGGTCTTCACCTGGCGCCGAAAGGAGTACAATGTAGGCGCCAGGCGAACCTCACTAGGGAGCTCATTCCAGAGCCGGGGTGCCACAACAGAAAAAGCCCTCCCCCTAGTAGCCACCCGCCTCACTTCCTTTGGCAGGGGCTCACGGAGAAGGGCCGCTGATGATGATCTTAAGGTCCGGGCAGGCACATATGGGAGGAGGCGATCCTTCAGGTAACCTGGCCCCAAGCTGTTAATCTCCCATCACACACCCCCAGCCAGGCTTTGCTCATTTTTGAAGGAAAGCCTCTGGTAACATGTTCACTGGTCTGCTTTAACACCTCAGAACATCGGAAGCCCCAAAAACAACTGGAGGGAAGAAGAGCCCTATGTTATGTGGTCAGTACCCTGGTAAAACTGAGGGCAAGGAGCTGAAGATAGTTGTGCAGCCAGAGACTCAGCACAGAGCTCGCTACCTAACGGAGGGCAGCCGGGGCTCGGTGAAGGACAGAACACAGCAAGGATTCCCCACTGTCAAGGTATGCCAGACCTGGAGGGAGCAGGATGAGGGAAGAACCAAAGGGGTGCTAGCATTTGGGGGGAAGCACTAATTCTGGTCTCAGCTCTAGCCAACTCTGAATCCTAGGCAGGACTTGGTCTTAGTCCCCTAGGCGTTCATGGGCTTCCCTGCTGTGGCAAACCATTGCATCTAGACATGTGGTGTTGTTCAGTATTGATCTTGTCATTTTCAGTTTTAAATGCACTAAATTAGAATTTGTTTATACAGTTCCATATTTCTTAGGGATGTGGCTATTTTGTTGTTTAGAGAGCAGAGAACTGGATGTTTCTTGGCTTAGTACAGGGGAGCCTTTCTTGCTGGGTGGAGGATGTGTAAATATAGACCAATAGCTGCTCTCAGCTCTTAACGTTTAAATGAATGCACAGAGCACTGTCTGTGAGGCAGTTCACCAGGAACCAAGCAAACTGCAGTGTGCTCATGTACACCAGTGCCTCAGAAAAGGTATGAGGAAGCCCTCAAAGGCACTGCTGAAACTGAACAGGCCCTGTGCCTGCAATGGCTGTCTGCAGTCTGAATTGTAAAATATTATTGATTTTTAGCTTGGAGGAAGCGCAGAGCTCTGGGAGGTCATCTTATAGCTCCATAATGGATCTAGGAAATGCTACATGTTATTAATCCAGTTAACAGGTAAAGAACCTGTGGCCCTCCAGGCTACAACTCTCATCATTCCTGACCATTGGCCTGGCTGGCTGGCTGGAACTGATGGGAGTTGTGGCCCTCCAGATGTTGCTGGACTACAAGTTCCCCACACTGCTCGATGTGATGCATCCTGTTTTTGTATGCCCTCGTTGGTTTTGACCATTTGTGGATGTTACACATATAATGGAACAAAAGGTGGTGTGAATTAATCTTTTGGGAGGGTGGGGGCAGTTGGCTTAAAAACAAACCTTTAAATCACCTGGCTGCATAGTGATTTTTTTCCTGAGATATTATACAGCATTTTGCTTAATATTGTAGTAGAGTTTTTATTGACTGATTTTTTAAATTTGACTTGATTTGTACTGTACCTTTCCACCAAGAAAATGGCACTCAAGGTAGCTGCTTGGATGTCTGTACAGTGTCTAAAGAATATCTTAACATCTGGAATTAGTCGTAGAATCATAGGGTTGGAAGGGGCCTATAAGACCATCGAGTCCAACCCCCTGCTCAATGCAAGAAGCCTGATTCCCAGGTGGTCTCCCATCCAAGTACTAACCATGGCTGACCCTGCTTAGCTTCCAAGATCGTGTTGTTTAGGACTTTTGTGATAAGGTTTCTGTGTAATGCTTACCTGTTTAAAAAGTCCATCCATCTCCAAGGTAGTCCCTTGAAATACTCCCATGTTTGAAGGGGCTTTGGATTCATAATTAAAATACAGTAGGCACAATAAAATTAAGATGAAAGAGTTTCAATTTGGGAATGAAGTATGATTTGCTAATGTGTATAATCGATGCTGATACTTGTTTAGAAGCTGAAGGGTTCTACTTGCTGGAAAAGGAAGACATTCTACGTATCAGGTTTTACCCAACTAGATCCCTACCCAGCTAGGGATCTGATGTTGAAAAATATCCTTGTATTGTTGGCATTTGCAAATTAGTTGCGCTGCCTGTTGTAGTCTGTTAACTTTTGTATGCCTATGTTTTGGTTCCAGCTGGAAGGTCATAATGAACCTGTGACACTACAGGTATTTGTGGGGAATGACTCTGGTCGGGTGAAGCCTCATGGATTCTATCAGGCCTGCAGGGTTACCGGACGAAACACCACGCCTTGCAAAGAGGTGGACATTGAGGGCACCACAGTCATTGAGGTCGGCTTGGATCCAAGCAACAACATGACCTTGGCGTAAGTCACTGTTTCTCAGTGTACCATTTGTGGATCTGTTGCAGATACAGTTTGAAAATCAAGTTGATAATTCCTTCTCGGATCAGGCATTTCAAAATGCACAGAGAATGGGAATGCTCTATGCACACCATGTCTGTGCATGTATCAACCCTTGCCGTTGAAGTGAATGCAGCAGCCCCAGCTTGCCTGTGCAAATAGATCTCAACAAGTGCACGAGAATGCTTGCCAGCATGATTCAAAGCAATTGACTGGCTCAGTTGCATGTCACAGTAATCGATGGCTTTAGCAAGATGTGAGTGACCCTAGCTGACTCCTGAGCTCATGCATTCCCCTTCCGTTCTCCACATGAAGCTGTGAGGAAGACATCAAAAGCTTTGGCTTTGGGGTTAACCACAGTTTGCCATGTTGTCTGGATCCAGAACTGTGGTTAACATTTGCTATGGTTTGTTTAAGCCAAGTACATTTTAGAATCCATAGTTCGAGTAGGCTTGTTTGAAATTTAATATATAATGCTAACTACAGTCTGTTGCTCTGGATGATATGACAAGCCATAGTTGACCAAAAAGAAGGGAGAGTGCACACGCCCAGGAGAGGAGGCTAGGCTCATTCATGTCTATAGAAATATAATACATACATTTGTTGTTGTTCAGTCGTTCAGTCGTGTCCGACTCTTCGTGACCCCATGGACCATAGCACGCTAGGCCTTCCTGTCCTGCGCTCTCTCCTGGAGTGTGCTCAAGTTCATATTCATTGCATTGGTGATGCTATCTAGCCATCTCATCCTCTACTGTCCCCTTCTCCTTTTGCCTTCAGTCTTTCCCAGCATCAGGGTCTTTTCCAGAGAGTTTTCTCTTCGCATTAGGTGGCCAAAATATTTGAGCTTCAGCTTCAGTATCTGTCCTTCCAATGTGCACTCAGGGTTGATTTCCTTTAGGATTGACTGATTTGACCTCCTTGCAGTCCAGGGGACTCATAAGAGTCTTCTCCAGCACCACAGTTCGAAAGCATCAATTCCTCGGCGCTCAGCCTTCCTTATAGTCCAGCTCTCACAGCCATACATTACTACTGGGAAAACCATAGCTTTGATTAGACGGACCTTTGTCGGCAAGGTGATGTCTCTGCTTCTTACTATGCTGTCTAGGTTGGCCATAGCTTTCCTCCCAAGGAGCAAGCGTCTTTTAATTTCATGGCTACAGTCACCGTCTGCGGTGATCTGGGAGCCCAAGAAAGTAAAATCTGTCACTGCTTCCATTTCTTCCCCTTCTATATGCCAGGAAGCGATGGGGCCAGATGCCATGATCTTCGTTTTTTTAATGTTGAGTTTCAAACCAGCTTTTGCACTCTCCTCTTTCACCCTCAACAAGAGGCTCTTGAGATCCTCTTCGCTTTCTGCCATTAGGGTGGTGTCGTCTGCATATCGGAGGTTGTTGATAATTCTCCCGGGAATCTTAATTCCGACCTGTGATTCATCCAACCCGGCATTTCTCATGATGTACTCTGCATATAAGTTAAATAAGCAGGGTGACAATATGCAGCCTTGTCGTACTCCTTTCCCAATTTTGAACCACTCGGTTGTTCCATGTCTGGTTCTTACTGTTGCTTCTTGACCCTCGTAGAGGTTTCTCAGGAGACAGGTAAGGTGGTCTGGTACTCCCATCACTTTAAGAATTTGCCACAGTGTGTTGTGATCCTCACAATCAAAGGCTTTAGCGTAGTCAATGAAGCAGAAATAGACGCTTTTCTGGAATTCTATTGCTTTCTCCATGATGCAGCGAATGTTGGCGATTTGATCTCTAGTTCCTCTGCCTCTTCTAAACCCAGCTTGTACTTCCGGTAGTTCTCGGTTCGTATACTGCTGAAGCCTAGCTTGTAGGATTTTGAGCATCACCTTGCTGGCATGTGAAATGAGCGCAATTGTGCGGTAGTTTGAACACTCTTTGGCATTGCCCTTCTTTGGAATTGGAATGTAAACTGACCTTTTCCAGTCTTGCAGCCATTGTTGAATGTTCCAAATTTGTTGGCATATTGAATGCAGCACTTTAACACCATCATCTTTTAGGATTTTAAATAGCTCAGCTGGAATACCGTCATCTCTGCTAGCTTTGTTGTTAGTAATGCTTCCTAAGGCCCACTTGACTTCACTTTCTAGGATGTCCGGCTCAAGTTCAGTGACCACACTATCATGGCTATCAGGGACATTAAGATCTTTCCTGTATAGTTCTTCTGTGTATTCTTTCCACCTCTTCTTAATCTCATCTGCTTCTGTTAGGTCCCTGCCTTCTTTGTCCTTTATCATGCCCGTCTTTGCACAAAACGTTCCCTTGAGATCTCCGATTTTCTTGAAGAGATCTCTAGTCTTTCCCATTCTGTTGTTTTCCTCGATTTCTTTGCATTGTTCATTTAAGAAGGCCTTCTTGTCTCTCCTTGCTATTCTCTGGAACTCTGCATTCAGTTGGATATATCTTCCCCTTTCTCCCTTGCTTTTCGCTTCCCTTCTTTCCTCAGCTACTTGTAAAGCCTCCTCAGACAGCCACTTGGCTTTCTTGCATTTCTTTTTCTTTGGGATGGATTGAGTTGCTGCCTCCTGAACAATGTTACGGACCTCCGTCCATAGTTCCTCAGGCACTCTGTCTATCAGGTCTAATCCCTGAAATCTATTCCTCACCTCCACTGTGTATTCATAAGGGATATGATTTAGGTCATACCTGAATGGTTTAGTGGTTTTCCCGACGTTCTTCAATTTAAGCTGAAATGTTGCAACAAGAAGCTCATGATCTGAGCCACAGTCAGCTCCAGGTCTTGTTTTGACTGACTGTATAGAGCTTCTCCATCTTTGGCTGCAAAGGACATAATCAATCTGATTTCGATATTGACCATCTGGTGATGTCCATGTGTAGAGTCGTCTCTTGTGCTGTTGGAAAAGAGTGTTTGCTATGATCAGCGTGTTCTCTTGGCAAAATTCTATTAGCCTTTGTCCTGCTTCATTTTGTACACCAAGGCCATGCTTGCGTGTTATCCCGGTGATTTCTTGACTTCCTACTTTAGCATTCCAATCCCCTATGATGAAGAGGACATCTTTTTTTGGTGTTAGTTCTAGAAGGTGCTGCAGGTCTTCATAGAACCGATCAACCTCAGCTTCTTCGGCATCAGTGGTTAGGGCATAGACTTGAATTACTGTGATGTTGAATGGTTTGCCTTGGATTCGTACTGAGATCATTCTATCGTTTTTAAGGTTGTACCCCAGTACTGCTTTTCCCACCCTTTTGTTGACAATGAATGCTACTCCATTTCTTCTAAGGGATTCTTGCCCACAATAGTAGATATGATGGTCACCTGAATTAAATTCGCCCATGCCTGTCCATTTGAGTTCGCTGATTCCCAAGATGTCGATGTTCAATCTTGCCATCTCATGTTTGACCACCTCCAGCTTACCTTGATTCATTGATCTGACATTCCAGGTTCCTAAACAAAATTGTTCTTTACAGCATCGGATTTTCTTTTCACCACCAGACTCATCCACAGCTGAGTGTCCTTTTGGGTTTGGCCCAGCTGCTTCACTCTTTCTGGCGCTACTTGGAAATACCCTCTGCTCTTCCCCAGTAGTATATTGGACACCTTCCGACCTGAGGGGCTCATCTTCCGGTGTCATCTCTTTTAGCCTTGTGTTATGTTCCATGGGGTTTTCTTGGCAAGAATACTGGAGTGGGTTGCCATTTCCTTCTCCAGTGGACCACATTTTGTCAGAACTCTCTGCCATGACCTGTCCGTCTTGGGTGGCCCTGCACGGCATAGCTTATGGCTTCACTGAGTTGCGCAAGCCCCTTCGCCACGTAACACAAGGCTAAAAGAGATGAAGGGGAATACATACATACATACATAGTTTAGAATGATGTCCAAATGGAGCCACTGTGTTCTTGTTAGACCTAAGTTAGTTTTGTGATAAAGAGAATTGTCAGGTTTCCTTCCCAACAGTTCTCTCCCTTGCTTAGGCTGACATGTTATACACAAGAAAAACTTGTTTTCCAGTTTTCCCCCCTCTGACTTGGATGATGTGCTATAGATGACAGCTATAAGACATTGTAGGTGGAAGGCAAATATATGCATTTCCAGTTAACTTGACACTTTGGAAGCTGCTCATGAACTGGCTCTGGACTTATCAGTGGTTGGAAGCCTAGACACAGACATTAGCTATGTTCATGCCAAAAGGCCCTTTAACTAGGCTGCTATCTGAAGCTAGCAAAGTATTATATGATGAGGTACTCGCTCAATGCTGGCTCTGAGATGGTCACTCTTCTGAAGTGCTGAACAATGCAGTCTTTCAGCAACCACAAAGCTCTTGTAAACAGTTGCCACCATGCGGAGCGTTATGTGTGTGCTTGGAAGTTGTGGATTGCTTGTGACTCGGTAAATCTCATCTACTGTAACTATTAATCTGGATTTTGACTCCATCCCTAACATGGATCAACCTTTTAATTTAAAAACTGCTGTGGTCTAGTGACTGGATATCATATTGGACTAAGAAGAGACCTTTGTTCAAGTCTTTCCTCAGCTGTTGGTCCAAGTGGGTGGTTTTGAGCTTCGCGTCATCTCTGGAACTTGGCTCTTTGTGAAGAATAAAGACCTACTTCACATCAGCCTTTTTGTGAAGGTCACTGTTAAGAAATGGCCATTTTCTACTTTTATCACGGGTGGAGCTTGGGGCTATGAAATAAACCTGCACTTTAAGTTCCTATTTATTTTGACACAGCTGGTGTGTCCCATTGACTCAAGGCAAGTAACCGAAGATTCCCTGAATTCTGCCCTCATGTCAGCTTTGGATTTTTGCAGGTGCATGGGGAACACTAAGTATAGCAGCATTCCCCCTCCCTCTGTAACGTATGAAATAAAAATTCTGCAGTCAGCTTCCTCTTCCCCACACGGTGAGATGTTCAGATTCTCACTACTTTGGGAGCCTTGCACATGTCACTGGATGGGAGGTGGGTAGAGGAGGATATGGAATGTATGTATATTATGGATGTTAAAGGTAATCATTTGAATTGAAAAAAATGTGTTTGGCAATTTATAAGTGTGCTTCATTGATAAACTGGTCTCTTCAGTACCTCTCTGTATTGACAAATCTCTGTTTGCTTTTAAGCAAAAGAGAGATGCAAAATAATCTCCGAATAGTGACTGATTGTTCCAGGGATGAGCATTCAGCCAGCCAGCATAATTGAGTTGCCCAGATTACTTGTCTGATCTGTTGCCTGAAATGAGCTACAGTCAGATACCTCAGTTGAATCTAAAGTACTGCTGCCATCTTCTGTTTTCTCTGAAGGCAGCCTTTTTTGTTGGTGGCTGTTGACAAAAAAGGTAACCAGCTTTTTGCCCACTGGTTGTTTAAATGCCTTAGCCAACTGTCTCTGAATATATCTAAATAGGCAGGATTGATGTATTGTACATTACTTCTCAGTATATTGGGAGGAGGGGGGAAATAGATGATCATTTTAATTCCTGAAAAAAAAAGATATTTGGAAGTATCGGAACATTACTGCAGATTGCTTATTGCTGGAAATAGTGGAAGATTCTTTGGTCATAGCTCTTATTTTTATCCGTAAAAATTGTACCATGTGGCTAGTTTAAACTTTCTTCTTCCTTTCAAATGACATTTACTATCCTACGAAAGAAATCTGATTGTGTGCAATATTTTAAGAGCCTCCTGATGTCCTTTGATTGGTTAGCACTGTCTTCCAAGTGCAGCTGCTATTGTTAGAGGCACATTGGGTGGAAACCCAATAACTTTGTAGAAACCGGCCTCTTCTGGATTTACTGTTTCCATAGTTAAGCTTAATGTCCATTGTTATCTAGCATGAATAATATACAAAGTGATGGACTGTCATGCCCATAACACACTCTTGAGGCAAGTTGCTATATTCCCCTTTTATTGGTGGGAAAGTGATGCTGAAACTGAATTGCCCAAAGTCAGACAGTGTCTGTCTGTCTGAGCAGGGATTTTCACACATTCCTCCCCAATTCAGTTCTAGTACTTGATCTTCTGGGTGATGACACTGGCTCTGTGATAGTGGCTGCTGGAGTACATTGAGCTGAGATGACCTTCTTCTGGCTGTTTCCATTATCTTTACAAATGTGGAGGCATAGGCAGCTTTGGCTCTATTAAACAATTCTAGCTTAGGGTTAAAATACCAACTACTTCCTAGGAGTCCTAGGAACCTTTGTGCTTTCTATATAAAGGCAAGAATTAGATGGCCAACCTGAAGGTAAAAAATTCATGATCCACTTGAAGGGAAGTCAAGTTGGTAACGTTAATCCTTTGTTGCTAGGGTGGACTGTGTTGGAATACTGAAGCTGAGGAATGCAGATGTTGAAGCTCGAATAGGCATCGCTGGTTCTAAGAAAAAAAGCACTCGGGCCAGGCTAGTGTTCCGTGTTAACATCCCTCGGAAGGATGGCTCCACTCTGACTCTGCAGACGCCGTCCTCGCCCATTTTGTGCAGTAAGTGGCAAAGTCAAACTCGAAGGCTAGTCCCACTTTGATTTGTTGAGCTGTTCTGCATCTCAATTTTATCTCATTACAGAAGCTTGTGTTTTAAAAACAAAACAGAATAAAAATCCCAAATTAACCAGAAATTTAATGAACCATATTGCTGAGAGAATCAGTTCTCTGTTTTCAGTGGCATGAACAAAACATGGATAAACTGAGCTTTGCTACTGCACTAGTACGTCAGTTCAGAAGTAAATTCTGTTCTGATAATGGCAACAGGAATGTTTAACTACTTATGTTCAAGCTAATCTTCCATTTTTACTCCAGAAGAAAAAAAGATGCTGGGATACATCATTGCATTAATGCAGAGGATGTGTGCAATTGGGGTTGTTCCACACAATCCCCTGAATTGTTATAAAGGATCCTGGCAGGCATCGCTTGGATTACACACTGGAAAGAAGCCTTAAGCGACCGCCTGGGATGATTGTTATTGTCAGGCCAGCCTTGGTAGCAGTTGGCAGCAGATAAGGGGCCCTTTCTTCTTGGCTGAGGTTGGAGAAGCTATTACTTGTTGACTGGGACTTTCATCTGCTGGCTGCTAGGCAAGAGTGAATAATTTCATTCCATCTTAATGAAAAGCACAAGCCAGTGTTAAGCAAAACTTTTTGGGAGAGGTCTGCGTTACATGGAATGTAACGTACCCTGGGATTCAGCAAAGAAGTACATGTTGTTGCAGTAGAAGTGTAGTATACATACATATAGCACCTCTGCAAAGGAAAATGGCTGTTTCTGTCCTGAGGCAAGGGGCTTCTATCAAGGAAGCATTCATCACCAGCTTGAGGCAAGCTGCGTCTGGCTTAAACTGTATGCAGTCATGCCTAAAATGCCAACCTTTTGCCTCTGGGCAAAATGTCTTACTCCTGTGTAATATTGGTAGAGTTCATTTGTATTTAGAGACTTCCCAAAGCAGAAACTGGTTTAAAGGTCCAGTCAGTTAGTTTGGATTTTAAAGACCTCTTTGCTACTCAAAAATATATGTGGCAGTTAGTTGATTTTTGGAACTTCTTACACTAGCCCATTTTCAAACCAGAAAAACTGTGCCATTTCACTTTGATATTGCCTAGTGGTGAGGGATGTAAGCACATCCTGTAGATTTCAGTCCTGCACCAGCTCCCAGAGGATTTGTGTTGTGCTTTTCTCAGACAAAAGAAGACCTGGGATATTTTATTTAAACCTGGAATGTACTTTGCCCGAGCAGAAGTTTTACGAGTTATGTTCTGTTTCCCCATATGCTGTGCTAGCCAAAGGACTGGTTCACTACGGACCTCTTGAGGAATGTTGCTAATCAGTGCATGCTTTCAGTTAACATTCCTCTTCCTTTCAATTTGTAGCTCAGCCAGCAGGTGTACCGGAAATCCTAAAGAAGAGCCTACACAATTGTTCAGTGAAGGGAGAAGAGGAAGTATTTCTGATTGGCAAGAACTTTCTGAAGGGAACAAAAGTGATCTTCCAAGAGAACATGTCTGGTGAGTACCAAAGTTTGCGCACCCAGGCTGAGCAAGGGGAGACTAGTGTGGATGGCGTCGGGTTAATGGTTGGTCTCTTTGGGTAGTCAAGGAGTCAGCTGCCTCCTGTGACTACCTGGTCAGGAGCAAATAAGCTTAGCTGGGCATATGCAGTGACTCTTCCCTCTTTTGCTGTTGAACAGATGAAAGCTCTTGGAAAGCAGAAGCTGAAATTGACATGGAGCTGTTCCATCAGGTACTTTTTTAGGGGCCAAAGATATCTAGATGAACCTTTCCTGTTCATAGTGGGGATACAGTTCCTTATTTATTCTTGAAAGTATTCTTGAAAGTATTTGTTGAGAACAGTGTAAGCTTTAGCAAAGCAAAGGAAGGAAGCAGTGAGTTTTGGGGGGAGGGGGGCACATGCTTTTGGAAATGAAGAGGAGGGCATGCTAAGATGTTGTCTCCTGTGTACTCGCACCAGTGGTGACTATGCCCAAGACATTCAGCTTTGTGCTAGAATGAATGTCAGTCACCTAGTAACTGTTCAGTTTTTTTAGTACATGCCTCAGTACCTCGAATGTGATCTTTACCTGTTATGAATAAATCTTACAGCATTAACAGTCAGTGAAGAATAAATCCTGCAAAATTCTTTTTTGGATTCAGAATCATCTAATTGTGAAGGTGCCACCATATCATGACCAGCAAATAACAATGCCTGTTTCCGTGGGGATCTATGTGGTGACCAATGCTGGGAGATCGCATGACATACAGCCATTTACATACACTCCAGACACACGTATGTAAAAAGCAGTGAACTGTAGTGACGGCCTTGGAAAATATTTCTGCAGAACCTTCCTTGTCTTCAGCTTCTCAGTTCTTGGAGAAGCTGAGGAATAAAGCAAGACAGTTGGGTGGACAGCACCTCTTGCACTTCTTGACGGGTAGTGGCACTGGAGGCGCTGTTCCTATTGTGCAAACGAGGTCAGGCCCTCTGAGGCTTAAAGGGTGTTTGTGCGGAGGATGAGTTTGGCGCTACCTGACATCACTAGGGCCCATGTAAGCCTTCCCCAACCCAGTGTCCTCCAATTGTGTTGGACTGCAGTGGCCATGCTTGCTGGGAATGATGGGAGTTGCATTCCAACATATCTGTGGACACCAAATTGAGGAAGGCTGGCCAGTGTTGTGAAACTTTGTTGCAGCCATTTGCACTTGGAAACCTGTAGCTAGGGTTATTTTTCTGAAAGTGATACGAAACATTTTAAATGTTCCTTTTCTTGTATAAGAAGGCTTTGCTTTACACTTGTTTTTAAGTCGGTGATGTCTTTTGCATTAACAGCTGGTACTCTGAATGTGAATGTGAAGCAGGAAATATCCAGTCCGACACAGCCCTGCTCTTTTGATGAAGCAATCAAAGGTATTTTGATCGAAGCAATCAATCAGTGGTATTAAATCACTTCAGTCTGAACTTGCACCAGAAAGGGTCTTCATAAAACTATATTGTGGTCAAATAGATTAAGAGAATGCTGAATTTCCTGCAGGCACGTATCTCCTCCCCACGCACACTTACTTTTTGGGGGAAATAAATTAGCAGTGTTCTGGATGACAAAATGCCTTAGCTGAAGCACGACGCTGCTGCAGATAACCAGTTAGGCATTTCATGGAAAGGGTAATATAAGAGTTTTACCGCTGTTGAAAACCTCACCATTCAAAACACCGGATTATGGGATTAGTTGTTGGACAACAAATCTCCACGGTACCTGCAGCTGTGCTGTTTTCTTCAACATTCTTTGTGTGCTGCAGTGACTAGCCCCACTGGTATGTATGGCCTTATTTGTTAAAACAAATTGTGTGGCGAAGCTAATTAAGTTTCAGATCAAAAAGATGTGTGATTGAAGAGGAGCAGCATAAATAGTAAGGTCACGCATTTGGCAGCTTTCCAGGCTTGCAGCTGAAAACTGTTTAGCTAAGCTGTCCTGGGCCATTTCCAGCCAGCTAGGAACATCAGAAGCCACCTTGTACTGAGCCAGACCACCAGTCCGCCTGGCTCAGAACAGTCTACGTGGACTGGAAGCAGCTCTCCAGAGTGTGGGACAGGGGCTTTCCCAGCCATGTCTGGAGATGCCAGGGATTTAATTTGGGGGCCTTCAGCATGGAAAACAGTTGCTCTCCCATTTTGCTGTGGTCCTTCTCCAGGCTGCTGGCTTAGCATGCTGCATTTGGGTGCTTTCCAGAAGGCTAGAGGCATGTCTAAGACATGTTCTTTCTCCCTTCAGAGCCATCCTCTGTGCCTGGGTAACCATTTTTTGACCAGTTTAATTGTGTAAGTTGGGAAACATGAATGGTGTGGTGCCAAAGTGGATGATAAATGGGGCTGTTTCTTGCTATATTTTGTGTCCAATATTTTCCTCCACCTCCCAGTTTGTTCCTTATACTCTTGTCATCAGTTCAGGCCCTTGCTGATAACAAGTATGCAAAATTATATTTCTTGTTCTCATTTCATCTTTTCTTTTATCCTTGTATCAGTCCTGCATTATTGCAGTTTAATTTGTTGTCCTTGTTCTTTGTCAGCCACGGTGAAACGCTGATGCCTTTGACTCCAGTTTCTAATGTTAAACATTTGGCTCAGGCCTCTGGTGCTCATGACTGCAAGCTTTAATCTTGCACATGTTATTCGTAGGATTATTTCCATGGCAAACTGTTTTGCAGCTGAAGAAAGATTCCTGAAAAACGCTTGCTGTTTCCTTTACAGCCTTATTTTACTACCTTTTTACCTGTTACTTGCAACCCTTACTATAAGAAAGGACTTTAAAACTGATGCTTTCAGGAAAGAGCTGATATAGTGGAATAGAACAGAATGGAGGAAATTTAGTGGCCTGCAAAGAGATGGGACATCAGACATTGAAGAATTTGAGTCATTTTCCTGTAACAACAAGTTTATGGTTCCTTTGGTAAGGAGAGCTGAAAGCAGAGAACATTTTTTACTTGTCATGTCACAGAGTCTTGTGGTACCTTAAAGACTAATTTTTCTGTGGTATAACCTTTCATGGGCCAGAGATCACTTTGTCAGATGCATGATAAGATGGATTTGATGAAGTGGGCTGTAGCCTGTGAAAACTTAAGCCACAATAAATGTATTAAGGTGCGGTAAGACTCTGTGTTTGCTATAACAAATCTGTATTGACCTTGTCATACAGGTAACATTTTACCAGGTATAATGTCTCTCCAAGGTCATGCTGTGGTGAAAAAAAAAAGGGTAAAAAGAAAATTTAAAGGGGGAGTCAAAAGGATTAAATCCCTTCAAAATGCTTGGGGGTTACTCAAAACCACAGTAATAAAAGCTCAGCTAGAATGTATACCACAGATTAGGAAAGGTAGCACCAAATCCAAGAGGTCACCAGCGAGCAATGTTAACAAGCAATGTCAAGGAAACTATTAGGGAAAAGAAGGCTTCCTTCGGAAAATGGAAGTCTTCCTCAAATGAGGAGAACAAAAGGGAGTACAAACTTGAACAGAGGAGATGCAAGCAGACTATTAAAATGCAAAAAAGCATTTTGAGGAGCGTATTGCCAACAACATCTTGGCCAACAATAAAGACTTCTTTAAAAATATCATAAGCAGGAAACCAGCTAGCGAGGCAGTTGGACCATTGGATGACAACAGAGCACTAAAGAAGGATAAGGAGACTGTGGAGAAGCTGAATGAATTCTTCTCATCTGTCTTTACTGCAGAAGATGTAGGACAGATACCTGTGCCTAAACTGACGTTTTCAAGAAGGGAGTCTGAGGCAAATAGTGGTGACAAAAGATGAAGTTCTCAACCTTATTGACAAATTAAATGTGAATAAATCACCAGGCCTAGATGGTATCCATTCTAGAGTTTTTAAAGAACTCAACTATGAAATCGCCGATCTTCTGACAAAAATATGTAACATGTCCCCAAGATCAGCCTCAATGTAACACCAGTTTTTAAAAAGGAATTGGGGTGGGGGAGGATCCAGGAAATTACAGGCCAGTCAACTTAACGACTCTTCCAGGTGAATTGGTTGAAAGCATTATTAAAGATAAAATTAGTAAGCATATAGAAGGACAAGCGCTACTAAAAAAAATCAGCAAGGCTTCCAGAAAGGTACATCCTGTCTCACTAACCTTTTAGAGGTCTTTGAGAGTGTCAGTAAACATGTGGACAGGGCTGATCACCGCAGTAGACATTGTTTACCTGGACTTCCAAAAGTCTTCTGACAAAGTCCCCCACCAAAGACTCCTAAGTAAACCTAGGAGTCATGGAATAAGAGGAGAAGTCCTCTTATGGATGAGTAACTAGTTAAATAACAGCAGTGAGTTGGAATAAATGGTAAATTCTCCCAATGAAAGGACATAAACTGTGCACAGGGATCTGTATTGGGGCCAATGCTTTTCAACTTACTAATAAATGATCTGGAATTAGGTGTGATCAGTGAAGTGGCCAGGTTTGCTGATGACACCAAATTATTTAGGGTGGTTAAAACAAAAAGGGATTGTGAGAAGTTCCAAAAAGGATCTCTCCAAATTGGGAGAATGGGCATCCAAATGGCAAATGCAGTGCAGTGTAAACAAGTGTAAAGTGATGCACGGGGCAAAAAATCCCAACTTCACATATAAGCTGAAGGAATCTGAGCTAGGCTGACCAAGAAAGAGATCTTGGGGTTGTGGTGGACAGCTCAATGAAAACGTCAGCCCAGTGTGCAGCTGCTGTGAAAAAGGAAAATTCCATGTTAGTTATAATTAGGAAAGGAATTGAAAATATAACTGCCACACTTGGAATACTGTGCACAGTTCTGGTCACTGGACCTAAAAAAGGATATTGTAAAGTTGGAAAAGGTGCAGAAAAAGGCAACTAAAATTATCAAGGGGCTTGAGCAACTTCACTATGAGGAAAGGGTGCAACATCTGGGACTGTTTAGGTTACAGAAAAGTTGAGTAAGGGGAGACGTGATAGAGGTGTACAAAATGATGTCTGGTGTGGAGAAAGTGAATAGGGAGACATTTTTCTCCTTCTCTCATATAATACTAGAACCCAATGGGGTCATCCCATGAAACTGATTGGGGGGAGATTCAGGACAGATAAAAGGAAGGACTTCTTCACACAGTGCATGGTTAAACTATGGCATCCACTTCTACAAGATGTAGTGATAGCCACCAACTTGGATGGCTTAAAAGGGGATTAGACAAATTCATGGAGGATAAGGCTATCAATGGCAACTAGTCCTGGGGGCTATATGCTGCCTTCAGTATCAGAGGCAGTATGTCTATGTACACCAGTTGCTAGGAACATGGGCGGGAGCGTGCTTTTGCACTTGTGTTCGGCTTGTGGGTTCCTGGTCATCAGCTGATTGGCCACTGTGTGAACAGAATGCTGAACTAGATAGACCCTTGGTCTGATCCAGCATGGTTCTTCTTATGTTCTGTGTATTCAGAAAGTTCTTACAACCTTACTTTAGAACTGCATTTCTTGAGAGAGGAGAGGTAGCCCCAGCAATGGATCCTTCTCTCTCTCTCTGTCTCTCTCTGTCCCTGCACTTTGAGTCACATCCTCTGGTGGCATTTCAGGACTGCATTAATTTTGTATTTGTTATCTGCTACAGTGAATGTGAGTGGCTGTAACCTGGACAAGGTAAATATTCTTCCCAGTGCCTTGATAACTCCACTCAGGCCAAGCAGTATCGTTAAGAGCGAAGAGGCTGCTCCAATGGAGCTTGCAGCGGAAAAAAGGTCTCCTCCAATCTTTAACGTAAGTGGTGTTGACTGGTGATGTGGATTTTCTGGGGGAAATTTATTTATTTACAGCTTTTATATCCCACCCTTGAGCCAAACAGGCTACCAGACCAATTTACAAAGGTAAGTAGCATGATAGTCCCTGCCACCGGCCTTATAATCTAAATTTAAGACATGACACACAAGGAATCAGAGGTAGGCAGGGAAGATTTATATAATTAAAATTATTTTAAAAGCCTATTTAAGAGGTAGTGATGGTGACAGTTTACTTCCTCTTTCCCTCCAACTCACAGGGCAATTGGTTAGAGTTTTTTAAAAATTGAATTGTGAAATTTTCCACTGCACTTAAACTATGGAGATATGATTTAGCATGTTTGTTTGACATACCTTTTTAGTTTTGTTTACTAAATGTATGTCTGATTTTATGAGCTGTGAAAATATCTGCAGTTTTTTTTTCTAATAGCTAAAAGTAGTTGAATCAAAATATTTGATTGTGGAACTGCACTTAGTGCAAAATTCAATACTACACCTAGTGCAAAATAAATGTTTTTGTTGAAAATTATTTTTATTGGGATACTTGTAAATGTTTTGAAGCATGACAATTCAATATCATATACTTCCTTTACAATTGAAATAATTAAGGAAAAATAGGAAGGTACTGAAAGCTCTTAACACTAATGTTAGTCTTCCTGAAGATCTGTGTGCATGAATGTGTGCTTTTAAGGGCTAGTCACCTGAAAAAAGTGAATTACAATTTCTGGTTTTTGATTTGACTAATATATCCAGTGCTGTTGCCCAGTTTGATTTATATTTTGTTCATTCATTATGTTACTAATTAATGTTATAGAACACTGCATTTCTAAAAGTGGAAAATTTTCATGGAAAAATATAGTACAAAAGCATTTCTGCAGAAACCTTGGGCAATATCCAATGGGGCGCAGCTGCTAATGTAGATTAGTGTGAACTCCTCACGCGCAACTCCAGTAGCGTGAACTAGTGCACTGATTCCCCAGGAAATCATCATGCCAGCTAGCAGTGCTAGCAATGAGCTAGAGTAGTTTACACTACTGTAATGTAATTTCTGTTAGGGGTTGTACCCCATTGGACACTGGCCCTTTCCACCCCACACCACTAATGTTGACTTGTCGGGATGCTATTTATACTAGGGCTTCTCATACATTCTTTTTATGTGATATTAGCAACAAATGCATACAGATTACAGCTAGATTAGCACCAAATCCAAATAGATGCCAGATCAACTTTCTCTCTGGATTGTGTCTAGGCAGAGGAGTGTGAAAAGGTCAGCATTTTATTCCAAGGAGAATGTTTGTGTTAGTCTGAAATATGTTCGTGTCTCACCTAGTTGTATTCACACTTGCCTTGTCCAGCATGGAAATGTGCTATTTCATTTCATATTTATTCTTTACAAATAAAGAAGTGTAATTTTGTTCCTTTACTCAAAATGCACAAGCAGCCATATGAGCTAAAAGATAACCACCTAAGACAGGCCTATATTGCAACTTCCTTTGTGTTCTAAAAAGGCTGGTCTTGCTTTTTTGGTATAATGCTAGATAGATTTTTAGTTGCCAGATGCCACTTATCCCAGTTTTCTAGTTCAGTGTAATCTCCTCCATGGCAATAAATATTGATCCTGTTATCCATATTCTCCAGGGCATTGTGTAAATTATGTTGAACAGCTACTCTTTCTCTTTTTTTAGTGAGGCTTTGGTCTCCTGTAGACCATTGTGTTTGTGGCTGCAAGGGACTAATGCTGGAGAGGCACAAAGGCATTATTTCCATGCTTTCTGTCTTCAGCTTGGAGGTAGCTCTGTTGAATCCTAATGCAACTTACTAATGTGCTCTCCTATTACTGCGTGTGTTTCTCTTCAGACAACCAATGTGGTTGCACCATCTCAAGTAACGTTAGAGACCAACATGTCCAGCATATTGGGGAATGGCACTTTCTCCTCTTCTCCTGCTCATTTAGCTTCAGAGAGTGAAAAGCAGCAGTTGCCGCCCAAGGTGTATACGCCAGAAGCAATGCCCAGCCTCCAGACACAGGACATGGTGCAGCCTGGCAGCTTCCCAGCAGTCTCTGCTCCCAGCCAGCTGCAGAACAGCGACACCTTGCTGCAGCAGGCATCCCAGTTCTCCTCGAGGGAATCCCAGCCGAGAGAGGTGTTGCAGCCAGACAGCTCAGTCATGGCTTTGTCTCAGCTGACGGAGGCATCCCAGCAGCAGCCGCCGCTTCAAGAGACAGCACAGGCATTGCAGCAGCAGATATCATCAAGCATGTTCTCATCAGCCAGCGGGGTGAGTCAGCTACAGAACACAATCCAGCAACTGCAAGCAGGCACCTTTCAATCCAGCGCTGCTAGCAGCAGCAGTAGAAATGTCGACTTGGTCCAGCAGGTCCTGGAAGCGCAGCAGCAGTTGTCGTCTGTCTTGTTTTCTGGGTCCGATAACGAGGATGTCCAAGAGCAACTTAACGTAGAGATTTTCCAGCAGGTCAGCCAAATCCAAAATGGAGTCAGCCAGGGGTTGTTCTCCTCTTCTGACACAGTCCACTCAAGGGCTGAAGACCTTCTCTCTGGCAGAACTGAGAATGTTCACCCGCAGCCTGAGAGTTCTTTATCCAGCCAGCAGCAGCAACAAGCCATGGAGACTTCTGCAGCGATGGTGATTGAGATCCAACAAGGTCTCTGCCAGGCAGCCAGCCAGATGCAGTCAGACTTGTTCTCCTCCTCCTCTGCAGGAAATGGGAACATCCAGCAGTCCCCTGTGTACCAGCAAGCTTCCCACATAATGGGTGGGCTGTCAACAAACGAAGACATGCAAATGCAGTGTGAGTTATTCTCTTCAGCCAATGTTTCTGGCAATGAAGCTGCTACTCCGCCGCAGCCGCAGCAGCAGCAGGTGACTGCTAATGGCCCACCTTTGTTTCAGTCTTCAGGCTCCACTGAAGGCGAAGAAGCTTCAGGTCAGGCAAAACAGATTCAGAGCAATGTCTTTCAGGCCATGGTCCAAATGCAGCACAGTGGGGAAAGTCAGGCTCAGGTCAGCCTTTTCTCTTCCTCGGAGAACATGATGGCCACTGTTCAGGGTAGTGGAGCCCAGCAGCAGGGTGGGAGCCTCTTTCAGCAGAGCGGGGAGATGATCTCTCTGCAGTCCGGAAGCTTCTTGCAGCAGGCTCCCCACTCACAGGCTCAGCTTTTCCACTCCCAGAGCCCTATTGGAGATGCCCAGAACATATCCCAGGAGACGCCCAACTCTCTCTTCCGCAGCCAGAGCTCCGCCTCTTCCTCGGAACAGTTGCAGCCTCCGATGTTCCACTCCCAGAGCACCATGGGGGTTGTTCAGGACCAGCAGGCAAGCAACTTGTTCCTTTCCCAGAATTCAATGAGTGGCTCAGTCGCACAGGAGGAGCAGATGCCCTTCTTTACCACCCAGAATTCCATGTCTTCGCTGCAGGCTTCTGCTAATGCTGAGCAGCAGTCCTCATTCCAGCAGCAGCAGCAGCAGCAGACTCCACTCTCACACCTCCAGAGCCCGATGCTTACCCAAGAGCAGCCCCCCCCACCACCGCAGAGCATGTTCCAACCGCAAGTGCCCCTAGGTTCCCTCCCTCCTTCAGGGGTGCCCCCAAGCCAGCAAGGCACCATGTTCCAGTCTCCTCATTCAATGGTGGCTCTTCAGAGCAGCACCCCCACCCAAGAGCAGCAGCAGCAGCAGAATATGAGGTTCAGCAGCCAGAATGCCATGGGCCCAATGACATCCCAGGAGCAGAACATGATGTTCAGCTCCAGCCCCAACCCGATGGCCAGCCAAGAGCAGCAGCAGCAGCAGAACCAGTCTCTGTTCCACCCCCAGAGCAGCATGGCACCAATGAATCAGGATCAGCAGCCTATGCAGTTCCAGAGCCAGAGCCCAGGCTCCACCCAAGCTGAGCCACAGCAGCAACCTGCCTTATTCCACAACTCCCCCCAGATCCAGCTGGTCCAAGGATCCCCCAGCTCTCAGGAGCAGCCAGTCGCCCTCTTCATATCATCGGCTTCCATGTCTGCCTTGCAGAACAGCATGAGCCAGCAAGAGTTGCAGCAGCAGCAGCCCCCCCTCTACTCTTCACAGAACAGCATGTCTGGCATCCAGGGGGCTCCATCACCCCCCCAGCAGCAGCAGCAGCAGGCAGCTTTGTTCCACAATGCAGCTGGAGGTGGCTCCATCAACCAGCTGCAGAACTCCTCGGCTTCATCTCGGCAGACCTCTGGGATATTCCTCTTTGGCATCCAAGATAGTAAGTTTTAAGCATGGAATGACCAGGCTTGTCCTTGGCTTCAATGGTAGATGAGTGCTTTTGCCAAAAGGCCTTTAACAAAGTCTCTCACCAAAGACTCCTGAGCAAACTTAGCAGTCATGGAATTAGAGGAGAGGTAAATTCTTCCAGTGCAGGGATGTAAACAGTGGGATCCCACAGAGATCTGCATTGGGACCAATGCTTTTCAACTTGTTCATAAATGATCTGGAATTAGGTGCGAGCAGTGAAGTGGCCAAGTTTGCTGATGAAGCCAAATTATTTAGGGTGGTTAAAACAAAAAGGGATTGTGAGGAGTTCCAAAAAGCATCTCTCCAAACTGGGAGAATGAGCATCCAAATGGCAAATGAGGTTCAATGTAAGCAAGTGTAAAGTGATACACGTTGGGGCAAAAAATCCCAACTTAAAGTATAGCCTGATGGGATCTGAGCTAGCAGTGACCAATCAAGACAGAGCTCTGTAGGGACTCTGTAGGTCAGCCTTCCATAACCTGGCGCCCTCCAGATGTGTTGGACTACAAATCCCAGCAGCCCCAGCCACATCTGGAGGACAACAGGTTGAGGAAGACTGCTGTATATGTTGCAGAGACCTGTGCAGTGTGAACTGGAATTGGTTCCCTCTAAACCTGTTCGCATGACACACCGGCCTCATTGTGGGTTGTTGTCTTAAAACGGGGCCTGGTCTAGCCAGGACCCACACACTAAACAGATTTGAAGGTTCTAATGTGACTCATGTCTACTTGTGTGAAAGAATGATAGTTTATTGATGGAAAATGGATGCAGATATTAAAAAGCAAAAGAAAGCTTACACACAGCCCTCTAGCTCTCAGCTGTAGTCTGGTTCCTAAGAAGGTGACAGGCATGGCCTTAGGGCTGGTTACCAGAGCAGGTGGTGTGCCTTCCCCCTCTCAGGTGATAACAGGTAGCAGTCCAATCTGCTCAAGATTTTATAAGGCAAGTCTCATTGGACTGTTGGAACTCACACACACACACCTCCCTTTACCCAGAAGGAGAAAGGGGGAGCTTTCCTCTTGGCAGCAAAGGCAGTTTCTCACAGCATAGGAAGAAACATCCTTTATCAGCTAAAAGGTACAAACCATACAGCTACTGTGCAAAGCAACTACTGTGCATTGTTTTAGCTTTTGTTAGTAGCAAAAAGCATGGCCTTCACTGTATGTGAAAACGGCTAAGAGAACCAAGTCTAAAATCATAAAAATTGCCAATTGCGCTAACAAATTAGTATACTTGTGCTACTATACATTGCATATGATTTTTGTGAACCGCCCCGAGAGCTTCGGCTATTGGGCAGTATAGAAAATAAATAAATACATAAATAAAATATGACTGGAAATTCGCACCTGACTTCCTGCCATTCTTCCAAATCCAATGCAGTTGCTTAACCCACTATGGGCAGTGGCACATGCCAAGCAATGTTTTGAATATAGAGTCCCTGATTGCGGGATTGCTGTGTCGTGCGAACCCAGCCAGCGTGAGTTATTTGAAGGTTAAATGACTCTTCCGAACCCTCAGATTGTAGTAGGGTTTAACCCTCAAATAACCCACAGTGCCCAGGTTCACATGACACAGCAACTCCCCAATCAGTAGTTGCATATTCAAAATGTCACCTGGCACACACCGTGGCTCATCATAGGTTAAACAAGCCCTGATGAGCCCAGCATGTTGTGTGAACCAGGCCTCTGAGTCCCCATTAGTCACTTGTGCTCAGGATGGAAATCCACACTTTGTTCTGAGTTATGCTTTCATAAGGCTGATGGTCTTCTGGCCTGAGGAGCCCTTTGAAAAGGCCTTTGATTTTTAAATGAATCTTCTCTCTCTCAATAGGCTGTGGCCAGCTCTTAACATCTGGACCAGGTTCAATGTCAGATCCAATGATCACCATAAGCCAGCCACAGGGTGAGGCACAGCCATCCGTCACAACCCTCCTGTCCCAGCAGATGTCGGAGAGCTCTCAGCTGTCTTCTGCTATGGCCACCAATCAGAATATGAAGAAGATCGATGACCTGCTTGTGTCGCTACAGAACCAGGGGAACAATAACATGGCTGGCTCCTTCTAGCTGGCCAGGTGAGCTAGGTATTGGCGCCCGAGCCACTTCAGCCAAGCTGAGATGCTCTCCCTTTTTTTGCTCTAGCCATTCATGGCGCATACGGAAGTCTCCATGCTACTGCTTCCCTGAAATGAAAATATTTGGTGTCTGTTTTGAGAATAGATGAGTGTTTCAGCTAGATTCTTAAGTCAGTTCTTGTTCTGTTGGCTCTTGGTGTAGTTCAGTGGAATGATATACACTTACAGTAATGTCTTGCAGCTCTGTGGCAACTGGTGTTGGTTGCCACTGAAGGGCATTGCTCAAAAATCATGGTGCGGATTGAGGTTTCTTGGCCTTGAAACTAACCTCAGGCTGAAATAAGCAATTCTGTAGCATTGCCCAAGGTAGGCTGCTTCCTACAGCATGGGAGGGCTGCTTGGGCAGGGCTGCTTTTGCTTAATATGTGCAGGGACAGGAGGTCAGGGCTGCATACATTTTTATATATACATTTATATTTATATTTTCCACCCAGAATACATTATGCAGAGCAAGCAAATTTGCAAAGAGTGGCTTCTGCATAATTTTGTTTCTACTAGCACTGATTGGTGGAAGTCATGCTCTGACTCTGAGACTTTAAGGGTCAACCACTGGAGTCATAGTCATAGAATAGTAGGATTGGAAGGAGCCTATAAGACCATCGAGTCCAACCCCTTCTTATCTTAAGAAGATAACCTTCTTAGCCATTAGAGCAAGAAAATTACTTTAAGAACACACAATCCTGAGGCTCTTAAGATGTTGAATTCTACCAAGTTCTGTACCACTGGTGCAGTTATAGAAAAAACGCTCACCTTCCTGAACCATAACGCCAGGAGTGTGGCTTTCATTCTAGCCCCAGAGTATACATCCGCCTCCACAGAGTTCATCCCAGCTGGGTAACACTGATGGGTGGCAATGATTATTTTATTTATTTTGTTTATAATACTTCTTTTCTGCTTATATTAAAATCCCTAAGTGGTTCACATTAAAATACAAGATAAAAACAATAAATAATTAAAAACTTTACAACACCATAACAATAAAACAAAATAGTAACAATCCCTCGCAGGTCAGGGAAAACCTGTGTGAACACATGTGTTTTCAAGAGGCATTTATCTTGCATTCTGCCTCTTGAACTACATGAGGAAGAGTGTTCCAAGGGTGGGTGCCACCACTCAGAAAGCCTGCTTACGTACTGTTACCAGGCAACCTTCCATTGGCCACAGAATTATTAGTAAAGTCTCCTCAGAAGATCTCATGGGTCGACTGGGTATATATAGAGGAAAACAGCTAGGTGTTCAGGTCCCAAGTCATTTAGGACTCTGTATGTCAATAACAAAACCTTGAACATGGTTCAGTAGCTAATAGGCAGGCCGTGCAGTTCTTTTAACACAGGCACAATATGTGTATATCTCAGTGCTCCACTGAGCATCCTCGCTGCTGCATTCTGCACTAGCTCTAGCTTCCAAACCAGCTGCATGTAGAGAGCATTACAGTAGTCTAATCATGAGATCACTGGTGCATGGATCACATTGACTAGGCTATCCCAGTCCAGGAATGAGCATGGTTTCCACCCCAGCTAATGCTAGTAATAGGCACTCCGAGCCACTGAGGTTACCTGATATCAGATGCAAAGCAGTCAGTGTTAGCTTCAGCATGGAGGGAAATACCCAGTTGTTGGGTGCTGTTGAATTACAGGGCTTCGGGAAGGGTGGGACTCTCTCAGTTATACTTAAACTTTGTCTTTTTGTTTTCTCTCCTTTTACTTGTTACTTCAGGAATCCTGTGGTGGACAAGCAGATTTTCAAGATTCCTTTAGCTCTTGTGACTCTGGAATGGAGGGTGTTGTGAGTTAAATTTCCTCTGTCAAAGGACGGCCTGAACCCAAGGGAAAATGCAGCCTTCGCCCGTGCCAAGCCTGGGAAACAGCTGTTGAGCATCGGAGAGAGACCTCTTGGAGCTGAGAGAGGCAGAACAGCTGTGCTTTGTGTTGCCCAAGCCTGGGTTGGATGGTTACCCCCATCTCTCTAGCCCTGCTGTGAGGATGCAGAGCATGGCTGCTCAGCTGTCATTGCAGCTAGGCAAGGAAAGAATGTGGAATCGTGTCTCTCCTCCCCCTGCCCCCATTCTCTCTTTCCAGCCTTCACAACTCTTTGGTCAGGTTGTGAAGCATGCAGGAATATCTTGTGTCCTGAAATGGTTTGGTTATACTGGCGTCTGATTTGCACATTTGTGCTCATCACTTGATTTGCAGCTGAACGTGTAACTGGATTCCATGTTGCTGGAGGCAATGTGAAGTAACATAAGGGTTTATTCTGTGGTCATGAACATCACACGTGCCGATCATTGCTTGGTGCTGCCGTTGTCAAGTGGTGAACATGCTAGTGTGAATTTGGCCCCAGTGTTGAATGGGAGCTGCTGCTGGCTTCTTAATAGAATGGAGAAAACTGTGAATTAGCGCCCAGGGAGGGGGCAGCCTGTACAATAGACAGGCAGAGTCTCCCATGGCATTGGGGCACAGCCAGAAGGATGGCAGGAGCACATCCAAGAATGTGACTTCAGCTTCCTGAGGGGCTGGATGTAAATGGACAGGTTGCTCCAAGGGGGGACTTCCTCTTCCCTTGCAGAGGGGGGGTGAGGAATGGACTCCCTCCTGAGTCCTGTCTTGATGGGACCCCAGCTGAATCGCGTTCCTCTCAGTCCCCTTTCTGTATCTTTCCTCTTGTAAATATGCTGTCATCTCTAGAAAGCTGAACTCGCCTTTGAGGTGGCCCGAAAGCCCATTGCTTTGGGATGGAGGAAAGGCCAAGCTGGTGGACAGAGACCTCAGTGTTGGGGGGCGGGGGTGTTCTGCTTCCCAACCCCTTTTCTAATTGGTGCTGGTATCAAGTCTTAAGTACAAACCCAATTGGGGGCAGGGAGCGGATGACAGCTCCCTGTGGGCCCTTGACGCAGCGCCTCTGTGGCCCCGCAGTTCCTCTGAGGCAAGCAGCAGCCCTCTTGCAAGGCGCCAGTGGCGGTGCTGAACTTTCACCCGTCTCAGCATAAAAGGCGATGCTCAGGCCTTGCAATCCCAGCCCCTGGGACAAGTGCCATGTCAGGCGTTCTCCAGGGGGTGCTTGCTGCAGCCTTCCATTTCCAGGTTTATGTTTCCCTCTCCTGCACATCCAGTGCTGTGTGGGGTGTCAGTCACCCACCAGCTTTCGTGTGTAGCTCTCACTGGCCTTGGGGATTGTGGTTTTTATTAAGCGTTAGTGTTCATTTTTTGTCTTGTGTAGAGAAGAGTTTCACTTGTCCACGGTTTTATAGGCTCCCCCTTGTGTGTTTTTTCTAACTTGTGGGTGTCACCTTGAGCTATGTAGAGCCATGCGTGTTTTTTTGTTCTCATTCTTGTCGTCCTGTTAAATACCAGTCCATCTCTGATATTTGCAGTCGGTGGTTCGTTCTGTCTGTCTGTCTCTCCTTGAGAGGCTTGAGTTATGTTTTCAGTAGTACAGGCTATTTTGCCGATATGAAGGGAACTTTTCAGAAAGAGACCTGCTCTAGGTCATTTAATTTTGAAAACAGTTTTCAATCGTTCAAGTTTTGGATGATTTATATCTAATGTGTGTTTCATTTTTTTGGAAAGCTCTATTTTGTATTTAGGAAATGATGAACTATTTTGCTATTTGTACTGAGTGAGTACATTGGCATAAATATAATATATATATAAATATATATATACATATTCACACACATATATTCTTCTTGCCACAGATTTTTGTGGTAAGTGTGTGAGTTTATCGTCTGTTCTCCCACAACATGGTGTTTAGTAACTGGGGGAGGGGCGGGAGGAGGGGTTGTTAAGTACGAAGTATTTAAGTACTTTTTGCAGCTTGCATAATTTGTTCATCTCTGGCCATTCCATCAGGCAGCATCTGTACTGATTGGCTGTGAGGAAGGCAGCTTTACTGCAAAAGTGACATGTCTCACCCTGCAGTGTGACCTTGCAGAGGACCCCCTCGGGCTGACTTCTTGGGGGTTGGGGTTCCATTCAGCATGAACCATTCAGCTTTTACTCATGGTTAATGTCTAATATTTTATTGCTAGCTTTTTAATTTATAATAACACTACAAATTCACAATTGGAACCCGCTTTCCCTCTTTCATAATGACAGTAGCTACATGGAGCATACTTCTCCTGCAGTATTTTGTATTTGCTGAGAGGATGTTGAGGATGAGAAGGAGCAGCCATGTGCCTCTTATTAACGGTGACTGGGGAGACGGAGAAGGAATGTACCAAGTCAGTGGCTTTGGCTTACGCTTTAGGGGAACCTACAGCTGTGCCAGAGACTGGGCCAGCTTCGGGAAGAGACACTTGGTCCCAGACTATGGAGCCTTTATGAGGCGGAAGTGTGCAAAGAGGGGTGAGGAGGGGCAGATGGACCTGTGCACTGCTGTGTCTTGTTCACGTCTGTGGCAGGACTTTCCTTGAGGGACAGGGCCAAGTCACCAGGGACCAATCCTCTATTGAACCAAGATTTCTGCCCAGATCCACCTAGCCACTTTCCCCAAACCGCTCCAGCTGTACAGCATGGACATCCATCTCTGGTTTGTAGTAAGGGCTCCTGCTGCTCAGTGTGAAACAGTGACATTCGTGTTTTTTGGTCGGTTTCTTTCTTTACTTTCTTGGTCCATTTTAGGTCAATATTTAAATGTACAACATTTTGAGTATGTGATTTGGTTACAAAAAGTATGTCTTTGAAACCAAGGGCCTGCTCCGCGGCTCGTGGGATCTGGTGCTGCACCTTTCCTGCATCTTTTTGCGGGGGGGGGGGGGGGAACTGTGGTGGCAAAGCTTGTAAAGACAGCTTTGTCATGGCAGACTCCTATTGCCCTGTCAAGTGCACCTTGCTTCTTTTCTGTTCTTGGTCCCAGCATGGCTGTTTGGAGCTTATCCTGTGTCCGTTCATTCATTCTTGCCCATTGCATCTGGTTCTTTTCAGTATGGCTGCTCAAGAAGGGTCAGATCAGGAGATGGCAGGAGGGCGGGATCACCTCATTACTTCACAGAGAGTCCCAAACTGCAGGGGGCGACTCCTCCCTCATGGGTGCAGTGTCTTCCCACCAGGCACTCTGGATGAAGCCGCACTGAGAATTAATTTTTGAAGAACTATAAAAGCCCGGATGGGAACAAGAGGAAGCAGTACCTTGAAAGACACCCCCCCATATCTCTTACTGTCTTGCTCCACTGCAAACAAACATGAACAGCCAAGTGGTTCTGTGTCCCATCCTCAACAAGCTCACAAGAAGCCTTGAGCCCCTTGCATCGGAGCAGTGCTTGACTGGCTGGGATGGGCGTTTCTGCTTGGCCTTCCCCTACCTGTCAGTGAGCAAGTTGGCCATGACCCCTTTGCCCTTCCCTCACCTCTGCAGCAGACGCAGCCCACCTGGGTGCAGCCACCACTGCCAAATTGTCTTTTGGGCCCCATCCCAAGTGCTGCTTGCACCCTTCAGCTCTTGCCTGACAGCTTGGCCGCCAGCTGGGGTCAGTTTCCTCTGTCAGTCACCATTTGTACTGGGGCTCTGGACCATGGAGTCCAGCTCGTTCAGAATGAAGTCCCATTTGGGCGAGGCGAGGCTTCACCTTTCATGCCAGATGCTCAACAATTCCTGGATACTGCTATTTGGGCTGGTTCCCTGAGCCTGCTGAGAGGATGCTCTCTGCATCTCTCTGCCCCAGCTTGCCTGATCAGCTCTCTCATGAGGGTTTCCCCACAGAGCTCCATTTCCTCTCAGGAATGTGTCTGCTCAAAGTGGCCTGAAATCAGAGCTATCCACCTCCTGTCAATCTTGGTGCGTAACCCTGATGCACTCCCCACTCCCTCTTTCTCCCAAGTGGTTTCTCAGCCTTCCAGCCATGTTGGCGTCGAGCAGCACCCAGACAGACCAGCCGCTGAACAGCCTCTTCCGATATCCTGCAATGTGAATGTAGCCTCAGATGGCCCCTTGTGTATTTTGTGTGTCCCTGGCTTGTGTAGGTGGGTTTCTCAGAGCACTGATACCAGTTTTCAGTTTATTCTGGGGGGGAGGGGGAGGGGCTGGGAAGGGCAGGTCCTCATTTGCATTTGTTTTTAGCTATTCTGTGATAACTCGTTGAATATTAAAAAGAGATATTTTGCTTCTATTGGGACATTTGTATACTTGCAACTATATTTCTGTACACAGCTGCAGTCAAGAATAAAACTTTGAAAGTTTTCATTTTGCAGTGTATAAGTACCGTGGCCTGTTCTTTCCAGCATCTTGGGGTCAAGATACTGAAAGCAAATCAGGAGCCTGCTTGAGAGTCTTAAAAGGGGTGTTTAAGTTCCTTGTGCAGCTCTGAGCCCCTCCCTCTTGCGCACAGCGGCTGGATGCTCAGATGCCTCACAACACAGAAAAGTTGCAAACGAGACTGGAGACCCTGTAAGAAGAGGCTGTCTTATGGATCCCCTCCTGCATCCACCAGAGCCCTTCCCCTCTCCCTTGCTGCTGTGCTCCTCCTGCTGCTTGTGGTTGCTGCTGCTGCTCATATTTGCAAAGATGCACGCCTGGCACAGTAAGCAAATTGAGCCAGGTTGAGGGTCCTGGCAGCCAGCAGCGACCAAACATGGGTGGCAGACACCCCCCCCACACACAAACTGATCTGGGGGGCCAACCAGCTTACACATTTGAGTTATGTTGGGGGACGTCCCAGACACTTTACTGCCATTATGAAAAAACACATTATAGAGTGAAATAGTCAAGCTGGGCCAGGCTCCTCCTCAAATGGTTCAAGTGGGATTTGCCCTGCATTTTCCTGTAAGTAAATGTGACACCGACAGACTTTTCAGGCTGACATTGGCGGCAGTGGTGGCAGCGCTGGTGCCCTCTGCTTGGGGTAATGCAGCTTGAGAATGTCAAATATTAGAACCACACAAACCTCCTACAAAGCACATGCAAGTAAAAATTGTGCCCTGAGATGCCGTTTGGGCACAGGGACTTGAGCCTCTGGCCAAAGCTGTTAATCTTTCCAGTGCCCAATTCCTCCCCCAACTTGCAAGGGTGCCCATGCCGGTGCCCACTACTAATCTCTAGTTTTGAAACTCATCACGTATGCAAACTATTGCCCAAGGCTGTAATTGGTGTATTCTTCCCCATCAGCAGGAGTCCACAGCACTTGCTCCTCTCTGCACCAGCACACACACACTCCTGGTTTCGCCTCTCAATGGGACTGTTGTGCTTTGTGCGCAGTCTTTGCTTTCATGTGACTAATCACTGCTTAGAGCAAACATTTACAGTCAGGGCCATAAATATTGGAACAAGGATAACTGTTTTGGCAGTTGGCCTCTGTACACCACATTGAAGCTGAAAGGAAACACACCCAGATGGGAGCAAAGTCAGGACTTTCAGCTGTAATTCAAGGGGTTTGACAAAAGTGGGGCACTAACCATTCAGGAAGTACAGCCAGTGGCATACACACACACCCATTGTTGGTGACTCATAAGTAATGGAACAAATCAACATCATTTCAAACTTAAGGATCGCCTTTAATACCTGGATGAAAATCCTTTGCCGTCAATGACTGCCTGAAGCCTGGAACCCATGGACATGACCAAATGTGGAGTTTCCTCCCTCGAGATGCTTTGCCAGGCCTTTACCGCAGCTCCCTTCAGCTGCTGCTTGTTTGTGGGTCTTTCTGCCTTCAGTCTTGGCTTCAGTAAGTGAAAAGCATGTTCTATTGGGTTGAGGTCAGGTGACTGACTTGGCCATTGAAGAACATCCCCCTTCTTTGCCTGGAGAAACTCTTGGGTAGCTTTTGCTGTATGTTTTGGGTCATTACCCATCTGCAATATGAAGCGGCGCCCTATCAGTTTGGCAGCATTCGGCTGAATCTGAGCAGAAAGTATAGCCCTATACACTTCAGAATTCATGCTGCTGCTTTTATCAGCAGTCAGGTCATTAATAAACACCAGTGACCCGGTTCCATTGGCATCCATACATGCCCATGTGATAACACTGCCTCCACCATGTTTGCCAGATGATGTGGTATTCTTTGGATCATGAGCTGTTCCTTCTCCATACTTTTCCCATCATTCTGGTACAAGTTAATCTTGGTTTCATCAGTCCAAAGAATCTTATTCCAGAACTGGGCAGGCGTTTTTTAGGTGTTTGCTGGCAAAGGCTAATCTGGCCTTTCTGTTCTTGAGTGTTACCAGTGGTTTGCACCTTGTTGTGAAGCCTCTGTATTTACATTCATAAAGCCGTCTCTTGACTGTAGATGTTGACAATGACATGCCTACCTCCACAGGAGCGTTCTTGACCTGGCTAGATGTTGTGAAAGGGTTCCTCTTCACCATGAGCAGCATTCTGCGGTCATCCACTTTAGTTGTCTTCCGTGGTCTTCCAGGCCTTTTGCTGTTGCTGAGCTTGCCAGTTAATTCCTTCTTTTTCAGGGTGTTCCAAACTGTTGTGTTGGCCACTCCCACTGTTTTTGCTATCTCTCTGATGGGTTTATTTTGTTTCCTCCACCTGATGATGGCCTCCTTCACTCGCATGGGCACCTCTTTGGACCTCATGTTGGGAGTTCCAGTGAACAGCTACCAAATGCAAATGTAACACTCGGAACTACCTCCAGGCCTTTTATCTGCTTGATTGGTCATGGGGTACCCAGGAAACAGGCCACACCTGGCCATGCCGCTGCTTATCAGCCATTCGTTCCATTACTTATGAGGGTGTGTGTGTATGCCACTGGCTGTCCTTCCTGAATGGTTAGTGCCCCACTTTTGTCACATCCCTTGAATTACAGCTGAAAGTCCTGACTTCGCTCCCATCTGGGTGTGTTTCCTTTCAACTTCAGTGTGGTGGTGTACAGAGGCCAAGTGCCAAAACAGTTATCCTTGTTCAATATTTCTGGCCCTGACTGTATATATCAACCTCAGACCTGACATACCTAAAAGGTTCTCACCCCACACCGATGTTTGTGACGCACAGAGTGAACAGCCCCAGAGGGGCAGCCATGTTCATCTGTTGTAACAAAAACAGGGAGTCCGATGACGCCTTAAAGACCAACAGATCCCTTGTGGATGATAGCCACAAGTGAGCAGCCATTTTTGATGAGGGCAGAGCACGAATCCGGGTTGCTTGTGATGCAGTGGCACTGAAAGAAGGACTCTGTTCAAACAACTATTCCAAACACCAGGCCAAGTACGTAAGTCTTTTATACACCACATCTAAACAGATTCTGGAATGGTGAACAATAAAGGATAAAAAGAATAAAATACCATATTAAAACAAAGAATAAAACAACATGTTGAAAGTTTTAAAAAACTTGAGTACCGATTAAAGCTGTGGCTGATCAATCAAGGAAGGCTTCTTGTAATAAAGATGCCTCCACAGGTACCGAGAACAACACACTGTTGGTGCCTGCCTGACCTCCAAAGGCAGAGAGTCCCACAGAAGGGGAGGCACCACACTGAGGGCTGTACTCCAGGTGGATTCCAGTCGGGCCATAGGTCGATGCAGAGCCACCAGGAGCATCCCATCTGATGACCTCCGTGACTGGGCAGTGACAAAGGAGAAGGTGCGCCCTCAAATAATTTAGTCCCAAGTTGTTTACAGCTTTATACACTAGTAGCAAATCCTTGAAGCTGGCCCGGTAGTGAACAGGCAGCCAGTGCAGTTCCCTCAGCAAGAGTTGCATGCTGAAAAGGGGCAGCAGCTGACAACTCCCAGCTGTCCATGGAGGCTCAGGTGTCAGCTGTGAGCCGGACAGCGCTGTATCAACTCCATCTGATACGGCGGCTGCGCCCCTTCCTTCCCGACCATCTGCTCCCATCGGTAGTACATGCCCTGGTCTCCTCTCGTTTAGACTACTGTAATGCGCTCTACGTGGGGTTACCCTTGAAGACGGTTCGGAAGCTGCAGCTGGTACAGAACGCGGCGGCTCGCCTGATTAAAGGCAGCCGCCGGCGAGATCACATCACTCCAGTGCTGAAGGAGTTGCACTGGTTACCAGTTGTTTTCCGGGCCAAATTCAAGGTGTTGGTTTTGACCTTTAAAACCCTATATGGTTCCAGCCCAGCCTATCTTAAGGAGCGCCTCCAGCAACACCAGACAAGCCGCTTAACAAGATCAGCCTCGGATGGCCTTCTCTCTGTCCCATCAGCCAGGACAGCTAGACTGGTGGGGACGAGGGAGAGGGCCTTCTCTGTGGTGGCCCCCACTCTGTGGAACTCCCTCCCTAGGGAACTCCGTCATGCCCCCTCTTTAATGAGCTTCCGTCGTGCATTAAAAACGTGGTTGTTCAGGCAGGCATTTGGGGTGGGTTAGGGTATTCCTGATGCTGGGAAAGACTGAAGGCAAAAGGAGAAGGGGACGGCAGAGGATGAGATGGCTAGATAGCATCACGGATGCAATGAATATGAACTTGAGCACGCTCCGGGAGAGAGCGCAGGACAGGAAGGCCTGGCGTGCTATGGTCCATGGGGTCACGAAGAGTTGGACACGACTGAACGACTGAACAACAACAGGGTATTTTAGAAAATGTTTTTATTGTAGAATTTTATTGTTTTATATTGTTTTATTGTATGCTGTACATCGCCCAGAGTGGCTGGGTGACCAGCCAGATGGGCGATTAATAAATTTAAATAAATAAATAAATAAACAGCCAAGCTGCTGCATTCTACACTAGCTCCAGCTTCCAGACCAGCCTTAAGGGCAGCCCCACATAGAGCGCACTACTGCAATGCAGCCCTGAGGTTACTAGCACCTGTACCTCTGTGGCCAAGCTATCCCTGCGCAGGAGAGACGCTAGCTGGCGTACCAGTCAAAGCTGGTAAAAGGCTCTCCAAGCCACCATGGCTTGTTAGGCCTCCAGCGACAGTGATGGGTCTAGGAGTACTCCCAGACTACGAACCTGATCTTTCAGAGGGAATGCAACCCCATCCAGAAAAGGCAGTGAGCCTATCTCCTGGGCTCGGGAACCACTCACCCTAGCTTCCGTCTTGCTCGGGTTCCGCTTCAATTTATAGGCCCTCATTCAGCCCATTACTGAGTCTGGGCACCGATTCTGGACTTGCACAGCCTCACTGATTCAGATATTACGGAGATACAGCTGTGTGTCATCAGCATACTGATGGCACCCGGCTCCAAATCCCCTAATGACCACTCCTAGCAGCTTCAGCTAGATGTTGAACACCGGGGACAAGATGGTGCCCTGCGGCACCCCATAGCTCAATTGCCAAGGGGCCGAGGAATGGTCCCCCAATGTTACTCTCTGGAACAGAGTCACAAGCAATTGGGCAGCAGGAGCCCAGACTTAGTCAATGGCTGGAGGGTCAGCCACTCATGGTTTGGCCTCAGCTTGCTTTATTTACTGCCCAAGGGGGGGAGGGGTTAACCCACAGTGAGGCTGCGGTGCATGTGGCTGCCATCTTGAATATACACCCCCCCTTGGGGGTTGTTGTTATGTGCACACTTGGCAAATGTGGGTTATGTGAGGGTAAGCCACAGTCGGCCTAATTAACCCTTGCATAACCCACTCACTGGGTTCACACAACATGACCCCCCCGCCTGCGTGCAGGATGCATATGCAGGTGCCCTGTCTTGTCATAGGTTAAATAACCTACAATGATCTGCAGCATGGCATCTAAACTTGGTCATTGGCTCCTGAAGCAGCTTGCATCCACAAAAGAGAGATTGGGCACCAGGCTTACAAGCTAGAAAGACAAGGCACACAAGGGGAGGCGGGGAGAGAGGAAGGAGATCTGTTTTTCAGAGCCAGGAGGTGGTGGGCAACGAGAGGGCGCTTAACCACGCTCTGGCCAGGCTAACATCCCCTCGCTGGTGCTCATGTTGGAACAGCAATTGGTGGCGCTTGTTCCTTTGGCCCACAGATGGGACCAGCACGTTCTTCCCCTTTACTTCTGCGGTCCCAGGGCAGCCATCCATTGGAGTGTCCCTTCTGGCAGGGAGGGGGGCACGCGCTCCTTGCCACTGCTCCTCTGGCCAACCGAGGGTCAGGTTGCTCTCTCCCTTGGCTTGGTATCCTTCTTGGGAAGTAGTGGGCCCAGTCTCCCGGTGTCCCCAGGCTGAAGCCAGAGAGCGCGTCCTTAGTGTGCGTCAGCTACAGATCGTCACATTCCAAAGCAGGGCTTCCGCCTGACTTTTAAAAAGCACAGGTTAGAAGGGTTTAGGGCTGCAATTTGTCTGCACCAAAGGGTACCTGACTGCAAGAGCTACACCAGTGAGTCACATTCTGCTGACCCTCTTTTCCCCTCACTGTAGCAGATTATTTACTCTTTAATGGGGTCTTGCAAAAACCTTTTGGTCCTCTTGGAACAGAAAACCTACACCTGAGAGACGTGCCGGGCGATGGGCGAAATTTGGCCAGGGTTCTGTCTGCCTACGAAACATTTGCTGCACCCCTCCTATCTACAGAAGGCCCAGACAAGCTAGTAGCGTCAGATCTCTTTCGCTTGTCTCATGCACAGGGGAAATAACCTGTGTGTAAATCCATCCTTTGCAGTGCCCATCTCCAGCTGGTACCATATCGCTAGCTGGGTGTGGCATAGGAGCAGGAGAGCCCCACATGCAGGCCCAAACTGCGTAAGTGCTGTCCCACACAACGTAGGCCTTTCTGCTTTCAATTGTGGTGGTCCTAATTCTGCTGGTTAAATGAAGACAGCGGCCAGAGGTAGTGAAAAGATCATTTTATTTAATGTAAAGTCTGTCTTGTATATGCACAGACTTCTAAAAGAGAAGCGCTACTGACCACATTCCAACAACCCTAAGTAGAAAGGAGACAGCCCCTAGCTCTGTACTTAAAACCCATGGATGCTATCACTTCCTTAGAGAAACCCAAAGAGGTTTTTATCCTTACCCTCAGCTAGTCCAAAAACTGAGGATTAATCATGAAATGAACAGAATAATGCAGACTCCATTTTAGAGGGAAGTGTTTCTCACAAGAGAGAACACCTGGGTGGTTGCAGCTCCTGGAGAAACCCTAAGCAGACTTTCCCAGCTTGGTGCTGTCCAAATGTCCAGGGTCACATTGAGTAGTTGCTCAATGTCCTTGTGCACCTGGAACTTGTGAGATCTTTTGCAGAGGTGTGATGTGTACACGCTAGATAGTGCATTTACTTTCCTTCAACAAAAGTGGGGAAATTAACTCAAGAGCCCTGGCAACTGAAGTACGGAAGTTGTATTTTACCTTAAATACAGAAAGGAAAGCATAGATCAGTACACTGTCCCCTAGCACTGGACGAGGAGGCTTCCTAATAACCGTAATTATTATTTACGGTAAAAGATTTCTATATTTCACTTGCATGGAAAGTAAATGTGCAGTCTGAGAAGAGACAATGGCATGGAATTACAGCTGGCCGAATAAGGCACAGGGAGGGCACTTGCGGGAGGCAGCCTTTGGGCTTTAAGCACAACAGGCATAACTAGTTTCACTGCCACAGGCGTTGGCCACATGGCAGCCAGAACAGGTTTAGGGCAGGGAGGGGGAGCATGTGACCCCCCCAGATGATGTTGGACTGCACGTCCCATCATCCCTCACTATTGACTCTGCTGGCTAGGGCTGATGGGAGTTGCAATCCAACAACAGCTGGAGGGCCACATGTTTGCTCTCCCTGATCTAGAGCTGCATCAAGAGATAGAAAAAAGTTGGAGTGAGTGTTTCCACTTTGTTTCAGAGGACAGTTAAGGTGAGGACACTTCAGGATGGGACCGTGCTTCTTGCCAAGGCTTTAGATTGGTCAATACAGAGGGGCCCTCATGAGTTCCTTGACTAAGGTGGTGACGTGTTGGTCAGGAAGGCATTTGCACGGAGCCGGTGTCCTCAAGCTCTGTGCCTTACAGGAGGGCAACTCCTCGTAAGTCAGGGTAGAGGATGTCCAGGCCACGAGCTTCAGTTAGAACAAAGGCAGGTAGCCTAGCGTGCTCTCATCAGGATCCTTTTGCTCCTAGCTGCCACGGACTCCATACTCACACAGCCTTTCCCAGAACAAGACCTATGACACACATTAGAGCAGGTGCTAGGGTGAAGCCACAGGTACAGGATATACATGTACAAGCCATCAATCAGTACTACCAGCAAGGCAGTGGAAAACCCTTCACCCAGAAGCCATTTCTGACCAGACTGCCCTGCATCCCTATCTGATTGTGCCTGCTGCACTTTGAACAAGGTGCACGCTTCAATGGGTCTAAGAGGAGGGCGGCTGTGAGCGCGCTCAAACTATTCCCAGGAGGGAGGAGTAAGGCTGGTGCTGCTCAGCAACACAAGACCGGCACATCTTGAATTGCCCACTCACTCCAGAAGATGCCCCCCTCTGCCCCACTGCCTGCAGAGGCTATTCCTGCTGGGCTTTGACCTGATTATTGGGCAGAAGTGGCTTCCCCAAATGCTGACCGACCGTCAGCCCGTGTTTCTGGTCTGCCTGCTGCTCCCTGACCTCTTTCTTCAGCACAAAGCCCCCAGCAAAGCTCAGCTCAAAGTCGCTGACTGGGGCAAAGTGGAGGGGCTTCTCCTCCCAGATGGTCGCCAGCCTCTTCTTCCATCCCTCCAGGATTTGGGAGCGGATCTCCGCTGGGGTGTGGCCAATACTGAAAGCAATCTGGGGTTCCAAGACTTGGAAGCCACAGAAATGGAGAGTGCCGCTCTGGGAGGGCGAGAACCATTGCAAAACACAATCAAGGCCTGTTCCTCTAGCACAGGAGTGATGTACAACTCAGAGCAGGTCTGGTGAAGAGCTCCACCCCGGCACTTCCAGGACGTGTTTGAGGAACCACCACCACTCCAGGTTAGTTCCTTCAATATCTGTACGGAAATGTTACTCTGCTTACTGTGCACGTTCAAAAATGTGCACCTGAAGCAAGGGTTCTCTGGGTAAACCAGAAACCTATACCATCTAATGGAGTTTTATTTTAAACCAAGTCTTAACTCTTACCGAAGCTTTGCCCACAGATTTTGCTTTCTTACCTGTATTGGCCAGAGAATGATGTTGACATCTCCGTGGACGCCTTCAGGGGTGTACATGGAGCCTGTTCCACCAGTGGTGAAGGACAGCACAGCCTTCTTTTTCTGTAGGGAACCAAACCTCAGTCATGCCCCGTGCGATGGCTGCAAGGCTGCAGCGTAAGGAGTCAGAAAGGTCAGCACCAGATCGGCAGGGGACGGGTACTCTGCAGTGGGCTGGGGGGGGGGCACAACTGCTGACCTCTAGCGAGTGGCTCTTCTTTGTGCCCTGCCTCACCTGCTCCTGGTCCATGCCTGCACTGTGCCCCGGGCTGCTGAGGCCAAGAGACGGGGGCAATGCAGAATCTGACCCAAGTCCGTTGCTGCCCCACCCTCTCGCACAGGGAGCACCTAAGGCAGCCTTCCCCAAACGGATGCCCTCCAGATGTGTTGGACTAGAACTCTCAGCATCCCCCAGCCAGCACGGAGAAGGCAGACCCAAGAGATGGTCAGCAGGCCTCACATGCAGAAGACAGGCTGCAGCAGCTGGCCAACGCGAGAAACATGGGGAGCAGCACTGCAGTCAGCTCAAGTGCGGGAAGACATGCACCGCCCACTGCCGGAGCCGCACGATTCGCCACTGCCGCCCTCTCCCCCTCCCCCCCGAGCAGACCCACCTGGAAGGGCCCCTGGTCATACAGGGCACTGTAGGAGTAGGCAAAGCCGCCCGTGAGGATCCGGTCAAACCAGCCTTTCAAGATGGCTGGTAAGCCAAACCACTGGATGGGAAACTGGAACAAAAGCAGAGCATTGGGCCCTTTCCACAAACCCATTTCATTGCACAGGCGATGCTCGTCTGGCTGGGACCCTGCTGCCTGCCTGCCCTCCGGGCCCTCCTGCTTGCAGCCTTCCCCATTTCTGTAGGACCGAGCCACTAGCCCAGATTTCCGTCCCAATGGCAGCTGGAGTAGAGGCTAGGGAAATCTCTCCAGCCGAGGCACCAGCATCATGCTTGAAGGGCCAGCCCCACACAGGGATTCTACATGTTTGCCAGAGTCCAATTTCTAGATCCTGATGTGTCTACAATTCCCCCCCATGCCCCCCACTCAATTAGGGTTTCCTATGTTTTATCTTGTGCCTCCAGAATTTCTACTCCAATAAGCCACATGACCGAAAAATGTGACTGAATTTTCACAGCAAAATTTATAGACTCCCAGACTTGGAAAGGACCCTTGGGGCTGACCCCCTGCTCAGTGCAAGGAACCAATTTCAGGCATTTCATAGATGGCTCTCTTGTCTCTGCTTGGATACCTCCAGTGATGGAGACCCCCGCCCCCTAGCCAGTTAGTTCCACTGTCTGACTGCTCTGACCATTAGGTAGTTTTTCCCGTTGTTCAACCAAAATCTGCCTTCCTGTAACTTAAGGTTGTTATTTTGTGCCCTACAGTACTGGAAGATGGAGAACAGGTTGCGGCCCTCTTTTGTGTCATAACTCTTTAGGTACTTGAAGAGCGCCCTCAGCTCCGCCCTCAGTCTTCCCTTCACAAGGGTAAATATCCTCAGCTCCTCCTATCATTCCTCGCAGTTCTTGGTTTCTAGTCCCTTGATCATCCTTGTTGCCCTTCTCTGAACTCGTTCCAATTCTCTTTTGTGGTGTCCAGAACTGGACCCAGTATTTGAGGTGAGTAGAGTGGAACTATGACTTCCTGTGATTTAGAAATTATACTTCTATTGATGCAACCTAAAATTGCATTTGCCTTTTTTGCAGCCACATCACGCTGCTGGTCTCGTATTCAGGTTGTGATCAGCTACAATTTTACAATTCTCAGGTCAAACACTTTGGAATGTGAGCTAGCCTGCAGCGACCCAGCAGCTCTCCCTGGGAGGGAGCGTCCCAGCGAGCAGCCACCTGGAAGATGACGAGATCCGCGGCTTTCAGCTTGTTCTGTTCCTCCACGATGTCACTGCCCAGGCGGCCTTCTTTCCACGCCAGCCCTGTCTCTGTGGCATAGTTGAAGCTGTGGGGGTCCTTTGGGCTGCCTGAGAGAGGAGGAGAGCGGTGGGTGTCTGGTGACGGGGCACCTCTGTGCCTGGCGCAGGGGGGAGCAGCAGGCTGCTGAGCAGCTCCGTACCAGTGACGTCCTCCCGAGAAAGGACCGGGTTGAACTTCATGGCATAGAGGTCGGAGACAGTGACGCTCCACCCAGCCTTCTGCAGGGCCTCCACAGCCGCCTCCTTCATGGCGTAGTTGAAGGACGTCCTCTCGGGGTGGGCCAGCACGACCAGGGCCTTCCTGGCTGCAGAGAGAGACCGCCGGGCCCCAGACGGCTTGTTTGTCTGAGGCAGAGCAGCAGAGGGTCCCCGCTGCAGGCGGAGGTGCAAGGCCAGTGCCAGGGCCGCCCTTGGGGCAGCTGAGGCACAAGAGCCCGCAGACACTGCCCCGCCAGCCCTGCTGACACTACGGGAACAGCAGATGCCATGGCGGGCCGGTGCTTCGCCTCCCCGACCTGCCCACCTGCTGCCTCACTCTGCGGGGGGGGGGGCTGCCCTGCCTTCCGGGGCAACAAGGCTGAGGTTGGTGGCTGCCGGTGCCCACTGGGGCGGGGGGCAGAGGCAGGCAGAGCCTGGGGGGAAGGGAGGGAGGCGGAGCCAGGAGTAAAGGCTGCAGTCCCACCCAACGCCTACGCAGGCAGGCGATTGCGGTCACACAGGCAAGCGTCCACGGGCACCCAGGCAGGTGCCTTGATGGAGTCGTGGGGTTGGACGGGGCCTCCGAGATCATCTAGTCCAACCCCCGGCCCAAGGCAGGCTCTGCACTGCAGGGCGCAGCCCTGTGTCCCCGCCCGCCCGCTGCCCGTCCGGCCTCTGCTTCAATACTCGGCGACGGAGAGCCCGCCCCTCCGGCGGCAGCGGCTGCCCCGCTGCTGAGCGGCTCTCGCGGCTGGAGGTTCCCGGTGCGGAGCCGAAAGCTGCCGCGCGGCCCGCCCCGCCCCGCCCCGCCCCGCCCCGGGGAGCACGGAGAACGGCCCTGCTCCGCCTGCGGCGCGGCAGCCTTTCGGGCAGGCGAGAGCTGCCAGCGCGCCGCGCCGCGCCGCGCCGCTCCTCGGCGGACTCAGCCGGCGGACCCTCCGCGCGCGCAGCCGAAGAGGCGCCGCGCCTGCGAGGCCCCGGGGCTCTTCCGCGGCGCCCTGCCCGCCCGGCTCCCGCCGCGGAGCCCTCTCCCGGCCCCTCCCGCGGCGCCGGGCCCCGCCGCCGGGCTCGCGGGAGCGCGCGGGCGCCCCGTCCCGGCCGGCCGGCCGAGGAGCCTCACCAGCCATGGCGACGCGCGGCGGCGGCGGCGGCGGGCGGGCCGCGGCTCTTATTCGGGGCGGAGGCGGGCCTGCCGCGGCCCCGGGGCGCGGAGCGCCCGCCTGAGCCAATGCCCGCTGCGGGGCCCGCCCGCGCCAGGCGCTCGGAGCGGGGCGGGCGCTGCGCGGGCAGCCGTCGAGCGCCGGCGCCCCGCCCCCCGAACGGGCCCCGCCCCCTTTGCCCGGCGCCCGAGCTGGCGGCCAGCGCTGCGCCCTGGGCGGCGAAGCTGCGCTCCGACTCTGCGCGGGGCGGAGGGGCCTGCCTTTGCGCTGCCCTGAGTCGCCCACCGTTAGGAACAGAGGGAGCGCCCTGCTGGGTCAGACCAGGGCCCATCCAGGCCGGCCAGCCAGCTGGCGACCACGAACCCACAAGCGGGGCCTGAGCGCACCAGCGCCCTCCCGCCCGTGTTCCCCAGCCAGTGGCATACACAGGCTCACTGCCTCTGGTACCGGAGGGAGCACAGAGCCGTCAGGACTAGTAGTCATCGATAGCCCTCTCCCCCAGGAATTTGCCCAACCCCCTTTTAAAGCCATCCAAATTGGTGGCCATCGCTTGGTCCTGTGGAAGTGGATTTCCTAGTTTGACTCTGCGCTGTGTGAAGAAGTCCTTCCTTTTACCTGTCCTGAATCTCCCACCAATCAGCTTCATGGGAGGACCCCTTTGGGGTCAATATCGAAATCAGATTGATTATGTCCTTTGCAGCCAAAGATGGAGAAGCTCCATACAGTCATTAAAAACAAGACCTGGAGCTGACTGTGGCTCAGATCATGAGCTGCTTCTTGCAAAATTTCGGCTTAAATTGAAGAACGTTCAGGTATGACCTAAATCATATCCCTGATGAATATACAGTGGAGGTGAGGAATAGATTTCAGGGATTAGACCTGATAGACAGAGTGCCTGAGGAACTATGGACGGAGGTCCGTAACATTGTTCAGGAGGCAGCAACTCAATCCATCCCAAAGAAAAGAAATGCAAGAAAGCAAAGTGGCTGTCTGATGAGGCTTTACAAGTAGCTCACGAAAGAAGGGAAGCGAAAAGCAAGGGAGAAAGGGGAAGATATACCCAACTGAATGCAGAGTTCCAGAGAATAGCAAGGAGAGACAAGAAGGCCTTCTTAAATGAACAATGCAAAGAAATCGAGGAAAACAACAGAATGGGAAAGACTAGAGATCTCTTCAAGAAAATCGGAGATCTCAAGGGAACGTTTTGTGCAAAGACGGGCATGATAAAGGACAAAGAAGGCAGGGACCTAACAGAAGCAGATGAGATTAAGAAGAGGTGGCAAGAATACACAGAAGAACTCTACAGGAAAGATCTGAATGTCCCTGATAGCCATGATAGTGCGGTCACTGAACTTGAGCCGGACATCCTAGAGAGTGAAGTCAAGTGGGCCTTAGGAAGCATTAGTAACAATAAAGCTAGCGGAGATGACAGTATTCCAGCTGAGCTATTTAAAATCCTAAAAGATGATGCTGTTAAAGTGCTGCATTCAATATGCCAACAAATTTGGAACACTCAACAATGGCCGCAAGACTGGAAGAGGTCAGTTTACATTCCAATTCCAAAGAAGGGCAACGCCAAAGAGTGTTCAAACTACCGCACCATTGCGCTCATTTCACATGCCAGCAAGGTGATGCTCAAAATCCTACAAGCTAGGCTTCAGCAGTATGCGAACCGAGAACTACCGGAAGTACAAGCTGGGTTTAGAAGAGGCAGAGGAACTAGAGATCAAATCGCCAACATTCGCTGCATCATGGAGAAAGCAAGAGAATTCCAGAAAAACGTCTATTTCTGCTTCATTGACGACGTTAAAGCCTTTGATTGTGTGGATCACAACAAACTGTGGCAAATTCTTAAAGTGATGGGAGTACCAGACCACCTGACCTGTCTCCTGAGAAACCTGTACGAGGGTCAAGAAGCAACAGTAAGAACCAGACATGGAACAACCGAGTGGTTCAAAATTGGGAAAGGAGTACGACAAGGCTGCATATTGTCACCCTGCTTATTTAACTTATATGCAGAGTACATCATGAGAAATGCCGGGTTGGATGAATCAGAGGTCGGAATTAAGATTGCTGGGAGAATTATCAACAACCTCCGATATGCAGACGATACCACCCTAATGGCAGAAAGCGAAGAGGATCTAAAGAGCCTCTTGTTGAGGGTGAAAGAGGAGAGTGCAAAAGCTGGTTTGAAACTCAACATTAAAAAAACGAAGATCATGGCATCTGGCCCCATCACTTCCTGGCATATAGAAGGGGAAGAAATGGAAGCAGTGACAGATTTTACTTTCTTGGGCTCCAAGATCACCGCAGACGGTGACTGTAGCCATGAAATTAAAAGACGCTTGCTCCTTGGGAGGAAAGCTATGGCCAACCTAGACAGCATAGTAAGAAGCAGAGACATCACCTTGCCGACAAAGGTCCGTCTAATCAAAGCTATGGTTTTCCCAGTAGTAATGTATGGCTGTGAGAGCTGGACTATAAGGAAGGCTGAGCGCCGAAGAATTGATGCTTTCGAACTGTGGTGCTGGAGAAGACTCTTACGAGTCCCCTGGACTGCAAGGAGGTCAAATCAGTCCATCCTAAAGGAAATCAACCCTGAGTGCTCATTGGAAGGACAGATACTGAAGGTGAAGCTCCAATATTTTGGCCACCTAATGCGAAGAGAAAACTCCCTGGAAAAGACCCTGATGCTGGGAAAGACTGAAGGCAAAAGGAGAAGGGGACGGCAGAGGATGAGATGGCTAGATAGCATCACCGATGCAATGAATATGAACTTGAGCACGCTCCGGGAGAGAGCGCAGGACAGGAAGGCCTGGCGTGCTATGGTCCATGGGGTCACGAAGAGTCGGACATGACTGAACGACTGAAAACAACAACAACTCTGAGAGAGGGAGAAAAATGTCTCCCTATCCACATTCTCCACAGTTTTGTAGACCTCCATCATGTCTCCCCTTACCCTCCTTTTTTTCCAAGCGAAACAATCCCAGCTGTTGAAACCTTCCCTCATAGGGGAGATGCTCCAGCCCCTTGAGCATTTTAGTTGCCCTTTTCTGCACTTTTTCCAGCTCTACAACATATTTTTTTAGGTGTGGTGACCAGAACTGGACACAGTATTCCAAGTGTGGCCGCACCATAGATTTGTATAGGGGCAGTGTGATGTTGGCAGTTTTATTCTCAGTCCCTTTTCTAATTATGCCTAACATGGAGTTTGCCTGTTTTACAGCAGCCGCACACTGGGCTGACATCTTCACTGAGCTGTCCACCACAGCCCCAAGATCTCTTCCCTCGTTGGTCACTATTAGCTCAGACCCCATCAGGCTACACTTGAAGTTTGAACTTTTTGCCCCAATGTGCATCACTTTACACTTGCTTACATTGAACCTCATTTGCCATTTAGATGCCCGTTCTCCCAGTTTGGGCAGATCCTTTTGGAGCTCCTCACAATCCCGTTTTAACCACCCAAAATAATTTGGTGTCATCGGCAAACTTGGCCGCTTCGCTGCTCACTCCTAACTCCAGATCATTCGGCTTCATGGGAGGAGAGGAACACCCCCGCCACCGGTCTTAGCATTGTGAGAGAGGGAAGAAAATGCCCTCCTCTCCACTTTTCCACACCAGGCACCATTTCCTGCACATCAACCATCCCCCCCTCCACTCGACTTTTTTCTAAGCCAGAAAGCCCCGAACGCCGCACCCTCTCATCCAGCCCCCTGAACATTTTGGTTGGCCTTTTCTCCAGCCCTTGTTGAGGCGCAGTGACCAGCGCTGGCCACAGCAGTCCATATCATGGCATCATAGAACAGTAGGGTTGGAAGGACCCTACAAGTCCATCGAGTCCAACCCCCTGCTCGATGCAGGAATCCAAGTCAGAGCATCCCTGACAGATGGCTGTCCAGCCTCGTCTTGAACGCCTCCAGTGTGGGAGAGCCCACCGCCTCCCCGGGTAATTGGTTCCATTGTTGTATTGCTCCAACAGTCAGGAAGTTTTTCCTGATGTTCAGCCGAAATCTGGCTTCCTGTAACTTGAGCCCATTATTCCGTGTCCTGCACTCTGGGATGATGGAGAAGAGATCCTGGCCTTCCTCTCTGGGATAGCTTTTCAAATCCTTGAAGAGCACTATCCTATCTCCCCTCAGTCTTCTCTTCTCAAGGCTAAGCATGCCCAACTCTTTCAGTCCCTCCTCATAGGGCTTTGTTTCCAGTCCCCTGATCATTTTTGTTGACCTCCTCTGAACCCTCTCCAGCTTGTCTGCATCCTTTTTAAAGTGTGGTGCCCAGAACTGGACACAGTGCTCCAGATGAGGCCTAGGCAGTGCTGAGTAGAGGGAACTAGTACTTCCCCGGATTCAGAAGCTATGCTTCTATTAATGCAGCCCAAAATAGCATTTGCTTTTTTTGCAGCCACATCACCTTGTTGGCTCATATTCAGCTTGTGATTGACAACAATTCCAAGATCCTTCTCGCTTGTAGTATTGTTGAGCCAAGTATCCCCCATCTTTTAACTGTGCATTTGGTTTCTTTTTCCTAGGGGGCCCCCTCTTTCGGTGGTGCGATATGATGCTGCAAGGCATGCTAAGCCAGCCCTGCTGTCTGTCCAGGCCCCCAATCCTGCCCTGGCGGCACCACTCATGAGAAGAGCCCCTGCCACTCCTCTTCCCCAGCAGCCAGGGCTGCTTGTGCTTTGGAGGCAACACAGCACTCGGACAGAGGAATGTCCAAACCTGCCTTGTATGTATTGAGCCCAGTTTAGTCTATTCTGCCGGGCCAAAGTCTTTTACCCGCTCTGCTTCCCAGGAGCCTTTCAACTGGCATTGCACCTTGGCCTTGCTTGCTGCACGCCATGCAGGGCTCTGCCACTGACCTTGGAGCCCGTCGGCCTGCCCGGCCCCTCATCTCAAAGTGCAAGCACTGGGAAAATGCCCCTTGTTTTTATGCACTGATGTGAAGACAAGCGGTCTGGCCCCACAGCTGCGCAGCCTGTCCAAAGCCTGGCACACCTCCTCCCCCCCCCCCCTGCCAGGATCTTTTGTGCAGCTCAGAGCAGGGGCTGCGGCACTGGCGTTTTGAGTTCTCGACAACGCTGGGTGGGGGAGTAGAAGAACATGCAAGTGACTGCGCCATCTCCTCTGAGAATGGGAGAAGGCAAGATAAACAAGCAGAGCCTCCTGCCAAGGGACACCCGCACTATTGGGAGGCATCAAGAACAGCAGTTGGTATCCAAAGCAATCGGAGGTCCCCAGGGCCTCCAGTGATGCCACATTTCTTGCTCCAGTCATAAACAAGGAGAACAGGCCTGCCAGTGGAACTCCAGGCAGGCCAGACACCTATGGCAGGAGGCACCTAGAAGCTCAGCACAGCACCGGTATTGATGGCTGGCCCAGTTTGCAGAAACAACCCAAGAGAGCGCACATGCAGTGCCACACCCCTGCAGCCTCTGCGCCATTGCAAGGGGTCCTGTGTAGAGTGCTTGGATAATGTACCAAAGTACCTTGGGGGTGTCCCCAAACTGGCTGTTTTGCTGCTGCATGCGGGGGATATTGTCTTGTTAGCTTTTAACAGGTTGGATTCAGAAGACATCGGGGGATTGGACCCAATGGTCTTCTAGGCCCCTTCCAACCCCACTACTCTATGATCCAATGACATGGCAGTGTGACACCTGGGTGATTGGGGGGGTCTCAAGAGAATGGTAGCGAATAGTCCGAATGCGCCGACCTGCCCCACCTCTGGCAAGGCCACATGCCTGGAAGTCTCCCCCCCCCCCCCCCCGATGTGTTAGCAGAATTCTCATCAGCTGATTAGGGGAACACATTACCAAGAGGAAGAAGCACTTTCTGCTCTCAGCGCTGAGCAACCTGGGGCTGGACAGGGGCCAATGCGAGACACCCAGCTCCACTGCGGCAGCCCCTGCCTGAGGACACAGACCTCTGCCTCCATGCCCCTTAGCTACTTCAGTGCTGGCCTCATCCGACAGACCTTTGGTGTCTGCATGGCCGATTCAGAATAAAGCACAGAAGTCCTGCCAGACAAATCTGATCTCATTTTTTGATCAGGTCACCTCCCTTGTAGGCCATGGGAATGCTGTAGACATAACATACCTCGACTTCAGCAAAGCTTTCGACAAAGTGGCCCATGATATCCTGATGAGCGCTCAAAGTGGGCTAGATGAAACAACGACCTGGTGGATCCACGGTTGGCTACAGAATCGGAGTCAAAGAGTGCTTATCAATGGGACCTTCTCAAACTGGGGAGAGGTAACGAGTGGGGTACCTCAGGGCTCAGTCCTGGGCCCAGTGCTCTTCAACATTGTTATTAATGACTTGGAGGAGGAGGTGCAGGGAATGCGGATCCAATTTGCAGATGACACAAAATTGGGCGGGATAGCTAATACTTTGGAAGACAGAAACAAAATTCAAAGTGATCTTGACAGACTGGAGCGCTGGGCAGAAAACAACAGAATGACATTTCATAGGGATAAATGCCAAGTTCTGCACCTAGGAAAAAGAAACCAAATGCACAGTTACAAGATGGGGGATGCGTGGCTGAACAACACGACAAGCGAGAAGGATCTTGGAATTGTTGTCGATCACAAGCTGAATATGAGCCAACAATGTGATGTGGCTGCAAAAAAGGCAAATGCTATTTTGGGCTGCATTAATAGAAGCTTAGCTTCCAAATCCCGGGAAGTACTAGTTCCCCTCTACCTGGCACTGGTTAGCCTCATCTGGAGTACTGTGTCCAGTTCTGGGCACCACACTTGAAGAAGGATGCAGACAAAGATGATCAGGGGACTGGAAACAAAGCCCTATGAGGAGAGACTGAAAGAACTGGGCATGTTTAGCCTTGAGAAGACTGAGGGGAGATAGGATAGCGCTCTTCGAGGACTTGAAAGGTTGTCACAGAGTGGAAGGCCAGGATCTCTTCTTGATCATCCCAGAGTGCAGGACACGGAATAATGGGCTCAAGTTACAGGAAGCCAGATTCTGGCTGCACATCAGGAGAAACCTCCTGACTGTCAGAGCAATACGACAATGGAACCCATGACCCAGGGAGGCGGTGGGCTCTCCCACGCTGGAGGCGTTCAAGACGAGGCTGGACAGCCATCTGTCAGGGATGCTCTGACTTGGATTCCTGCATTGAGCAGGGGGTTGGACTCGATGGACTTGTAGGCCGCTTCCAACCCTACTATTCTATGATTCTAAGCTGAAATTGTCTACGAAGGTGGCATTGCCATAGCTAGAGGCCATAAAAATGCTTGTGGCCCATCCCAGAAACAGTTGCCGCTGCACCTGTATTTGAAATGTTCCTGCCCAGATTTGCTTTGTGTTAAAAGGAGGGAGCGGCGCTCTGTTGGCACCGCAAACAGGGCGGAGTAGCAAGGGTGGCCTGCAGACTGGGCCCGGCCCTCTCTTTACACTGTGCATCCCAGCTAATCAGCAGCCACTGCCAGTTGGTTTTGCTTCTGGCTATCGTGTGACTCGACTATCTAGTTGTGGCACGCCAAGGCACAGTCAGGAGGAACGTACGGTGCCTGCCTCGAGCAATTGGCTGCTAACAAGCTCTTTTTTTTTTTGGAGAAGTAGGCAACGCTACAGAACAAGGAAGGACTGAACAGTCTGCATTTGCTGCAGCATGACACAGAAAGCAGGAGAAAAAGGAGCAAAACCACGTGGTGGAAAGGTTTCACCCCTCTCCCCAGACTTCGAGCAAGTGGCAGCCCCACTGAACAGCAAACACAACACAAGGCAAATGAAGTGATGTCTTCACTAGGTTAGCTCATGCTCACTGCCTTGAGGGAATGCCTGGATGGGACAGCAGAGTAAAAACAGTGTGCTGTATTTCTTTTACGACAGTGGAAGCAAGATTCTGAGCTGCGCTGAAGAATTTTTCCAGGGCAGGCATTCAGAACAAAAAAACAAGGAGGATCTTACAGATTCCTGGCAAGATGAATCTAGCAAAGGTGTTTGGGGGCTAATCATAGATCTGGCCATAGACTCTTGTTCCTGTTGGCTTTGAACACCCCTGCCCACCCAAAACCTCACAGCCAGCCACTTGGCATGACACGGCTGAGCAGCCGTGGCCCCCTCCGGCCCACACCTGGTAGGAAAACAAAGGGAGGGGCCCGGGCGAGGCCTCTGCTCTTGGCCACTAGTCAGGGCACAGAACCATCAGGCAGTGCAGACGTCAGACCACAAGAGGGTGGGAGGGTCTAGGGGGCCTGCCTGGCCCATCGGACCAAACTCTACCCAGCCCAGTTGGCGGCCTTTCCTCCTGGCACCTGAAAACAACGGCGTTCCCAACGTTACGGAAGACAGAGAGAGAATGCAGAGGGCCCTGGTTTATTAAGAACACTGCTGCTGCACAGTCTTTTGCCTGGGAGACGCCACAAGGCCACCCTCACTTTCCAGACTGCTTGGGGGACGGCACTGTCTTCCCCAGAGATGCCACTCACTCCCCTCCCCTTTCCGTCCACTGCCGCAGAAACACGGCGCATCCGTCCGCAAACACTTTGGCCAAGGGTCGAAGACTCCTACCGTCTCCCAAGCCATTGGAAAAAGAAAAGCGTCCTCTCGCAGCCAGCAGCCTGGGCAGACGGCCGTCCCCCCCCTTCATCTCCTCTTCACAAACTTTTTGGGGGCTGCGTTGGGATTCAGGCGCCTCCTGCCTGCACCCAGCGCCGCATCCCGGATCTGCAGGTTGGCCGCCCGGCTGTAGATGTCGTTTTCCACAAACGGAGAGACGCCCGCGACGTAATCGGGGTCGAAGACATCAGTCTTCTGCCTGGCCTTGCGGGAGAGCCGCTGCTGGGGGAAGTGCTGGTCCTCCGTCAGGTGGGGATTGCTTGCGTGCTTGCCGCCTTGAGGAGCAGGGAGGGAGTGCTGCAGACAGGGACACATAAGAAGAGCCATGCCGGGTCAGACCAGGGTCCATCCAGTCCAGCATTCTGTTCCCACAGTGGCCAACTGGCTCCTCAGGGAAACCTACTAGCAGGACAGGAGGGGAACAGCACGCTCCCACCTATGTTCCCCAGCAACTAGTGTACAGAGGTATCATACTGCCTCTGGTATTGGAGGTAGCCATCAGGACTAGTCGCCATCGATAGCCTTCTCCTCCAGGAATTTGTCTAACCCCCTTTTAAAGGCATCCAAATTGGTGGCCATCACTACATCCTGTGGAAGTGAATTCCATAGTTTGACTATGTGCTGTGTGAAGAAAGACTTCCCTTTATCAGTCCTGAATCTCCCAGCAGTCAGCTTCATAGGATGACCCCATTGGGGTCATCTAGTATTTTGAGAGAGAGAGAGAGAGAGAGAGATCTATCCACATTCTCCACACCAGGCATCGTTTTGTACATCTGTCACATCTCCCCTTAGCCTCCTTTTTTCCAAGCGAAACAATCCCAGCTGTTGTAGCCTTCCCTCATAGGCAGGATGCTCCAGCCCCTTGAGCATTTTGGTTGCCCTTTTCTGCACTTTTTCCAGCTCTACAATATACTTTTTTGGTGTGGTGACCAGAATGCTACACCATGTTCCAGGTGTGGACACACCATAGCAGGATGATGCTGGCAGGTTTATTCTCAGTTCCTTTCCTAATTGTGCCTAAAATGAAGTTTGCCTTTTTAGAGCAGCTGCACACCGGGTCGGCAATTTCACTGAGCTTTCCACCACGACACCCAGATCTCTTTCTTGGTCAGTCATCGCTAGCTCAGGTCCCATCAGGTTATGTGTGAAGTTGGGATATTTTGCCCCAACGTGCCTCACTCTGCACTTGCTTGTGCTGCCTTTGCCATCTGATGCCCATATGCCCACGTGTAAACACACACTCAGTAAACCACGGCCTGTCCCGGCGTCCCTCCCCAGATGGTCAACCAGAGCAGCAGGCAGAGGTCCCTCGTGCTTGGCGTGCCCTCTTCATGGGCTGGAAAGCCGCAGGGCGGAACTGGCGGGCTCCACGAGTCTTCCTGTCCCCAGAGTCTATCAGTCGGGATGGATGGCCAGGGGGGCCTCTCGCTGCTCTTGCCCCAGGCACATTTTGCATGAGGAAATGTGGGGTGGGGCATGGGGCACTGGCAGCCCCTGCAGCAGCAGAGCGGAGCATGGGACACCCACAGCAGGACAGCAACAGGGGTGCGTGGCGCTCAGGCAGCACGTCCAGAGCAGAGCCCCACTCACCCGGAGCCCACGCGGGTTCAAGACCTTCGGGTTCTGGGAAAAATGCACCCGGAGGCCGCCATCATCCTCCACAGTCACCGCCACCTTCTTCAGTGTCTTGTTCCCACAGCGGGGGCAGAAGAGCCGGGTCATTTCAGATGTGGTCCTAGAGGAAGCAGAGAAGCCAGGTGAGTGTCCTGACGGCTCCAGCAGCAGCGGCAGCCTGAGCACCTCTGGCAGCTCCCAAAGGGCCTGGGGACGGCTGCTGTCCATGCACGGGGGGCAGCCCCCTGCAAGAGACCTACATGAAACAGCCGTGGCAACGCAGGATGTAGCTCCGGGCGTGCCGGACCAGCAGACCATCCACCGCCAGCACGTGCAGCCCCATCTGCAGCAGGACATTCTGAAAAAGGAGCAGAGGGAAGCCGCATCAAAGGGGACGTCGGAGACCCAGGGGCTTACCCCCCCCCGCAGCTAGTGTCAGCGGGGGAAGGTCCCTCTTAGGCCCAGCAGGGGTCAGGAATGGCCTGAGTTGAAGTTTGGAGCCTGGACTGCTCTTGGAGGGGGCAGAGCTGAAACAGCGAGGGCTCGCGCTGGGTTTGGGAGTTTGCTCTGTTCCTGCTATTGGATTGACTCTGTTCCACACCTCAGTGCAAGTTCCAAGCCACCTGTGCTTCACGCCACCATTTAGTTCAAATCAGGACACAAAAGCTGCCTCGCCTCCCCTCCGGCTCCTTGGTCTCCTCCCCATCATGGAGCAGCCTTCTGGACCCACATCGCTGCCCCCCGGGGCCCTTCCCTCATCTCCAGGAGACCCCGGCCCCGGGTCTTCTGCACAGATCCCTGAGCTCCCCCTTTCCTCGAGCCCCTCATCAATCAAACCCACGAGAGCCCCGGCACCCTTTCCACTCGTCCCCACGGCGCTCCAAAGTCAGTCCAGTAAAGCTCTGCTTTCAGCGCTGGCCTCCTCCTCACACTAAGTTATTTCATTTCATGGAAGCTTGTTTGGACGGAGGTCCAGGAAGCATTTGGCAGATCCATGCTCCTCGAACAAGCCTGCGTGGATGGAAACAGGGCCGGCTGGGCCTGTAGCCACCCTGCACCTCTGGGGCCCACCTGGTCTCACACAGCCCACACTTGCCTGCATGGCGAAGTCGGTGGTGACGCAGCCAACCTGCACGCCGGCTGGTTCATCACCCCGGCCCAGGTCCTGCTGGATCTGCTGGAGGTTGCTGGGCGTGATCCAGCCCTCCTCCTCTTCGCAGTACTCTCCGCTCCCCGCCTCACCATTCTCCTGGCTGTCAGGGGCCTTGGGCTCGGCAAGGACCACTTCGGCTTGCTGCAAAAGACAGACAGGCTGGGCGGGACCGATGGAGTGCTTGCCCAGGCGGCGCCCGTGCTCAGCGAAGCGGCCACCCGTGTCCAGGCAGGAAGGGGAGCGCACGGGGCCTCTCACCAGCAAGGCCTGCAAGTCCTCCTCGATACTGGGTAGAGGAGTCCTCCAGAAGAGGAAGGAGCCAAACTCGGAGGCTGCGAGCCCTGCTCCGGCTGCACATTCCTGGCTGTCCACAGCTGATGGGGGTTTTTCACCCCCAGGGCGCTTGGTCTAGGGTGGAAGGTGCCAAAGAAGAGTTAGTGCACGCCACTCACCAGAGGATGCGGGGGGGAGCCCTCAGTCCAGCTAGCTCCGTACTGCTGACGCTGGCTGGCAGCAGCGGATTTCCCAGCCCCCCTGGAAATGCTGCCAGGGCCTGGGCCAGCACTAAGCGGCAGCCCTTCTCCACTGGCTGTCATGGAGGGACCAAGTGAAGCTGCATCTCCCTCTAAACACCCGGAAGAGGCCAAAGGGCTACTGGACCGTGACAGGTGGCGAGGGGGAAGGGGCTGCATGCCGCAGCCGCTTGGCAGGCGCTCCAGGCTCTTTCCAATGCTCAGCCCTGGGAGGAGCAGTTCACTCTCCCCAGGACCAAGACCAGGCCATCACCTGCTACCATCCTGGAGGGAAGACGCTCCATCCGGGTGTGCCACACTTGCCCCCTCTTCCTCCCTTCCATGAAGAACAGGTCAGAGCTGGGGTTGCTAGGGCGGAAAGTTACCTTGGAAGGGAGGTGGAAGCCAGCAACATGCACTGGTGCCTCTGGGTGCTGGTTCGTCGAGCTGAGCGTTACCTGCAGGGATTGGGGGGAGGGGGGCAGTGCATCAAACGGGGCGGGGCAGATTGCAGGTCTTCACAGCAGCAGCTGCTTCCTTAACCCCCCCGCTGACCTGCCATAGTCTGGTCAGCTTTGAAACAGCAATGACTGGAAGAAGGTGTTGCACTCAAGCCAGAGCACAGCACAGAAGGGAATCAAAGAGGCAGCGCTTAACTGGCCTCCTTGGAACTTGCAGCCGGGGCAAAGAGAGCAACCCAGGCTGCTAGTCTTTGCGGCTGGTGGCTATGGAGTCCCACATTTTGACAGCAGCTCCCCTTCACCTCCAAGAGTCCTTGAAACTAAGCTGAATGTTCTGCCAGCATTCAGGTAGAACTGGGCCAAGCCACTGCATTCAGGACCCAGCTCTTGCACTCTAGTCACACAAACAAGGTTCGCTACAGTGCAAACATCCACGCTCATGGAGTGGCTTGCTGAACGGCAGATACATGGAGACTCTGGCTCCTATTCTGGATGTGGAAGCTCTCCTTTTAATTATGTGAGCCCAGACAGCTGAGTGATTAGAGCTTCAGACTAGGGAGACCAGAGTACAATCAGCCATGAAGCTCACTGGGTAATCTTGGGCCAGACCCAATCTCTCAGCCTAACCTACCTCACAGGGTTGTTGCGAGAATAAAAGGAGGGGGGCAGGGAGGACCATATACGCTGCCTGGGCTCTCTGGAAGAAAAGCGGGATAAAAACATAATGGCCTTTTATTTATGAGCTTGACTGAGTTTTGATTTTAGTAATGTTACGGCTTTGGGACGGGAAGGGAACGAAATCCAAAGTGAATGAACTGAACTCTACTATTGGCCGGGGGCCCAAGGCTCTTGGGAAGTGGTGTCCCCTGCCCCCTCCCAGGAAGAGCCTCATCATGGCAAGCAGAAGAGCCGCTTGGCCCATCCAGCGGCCAGAGGAACAGCCGCCACAGGAGCCGGCTTCCCCCTTCCCTGCCAGGAAGAACACGCAGCTCCAACGGCCAGTGAACCCAGGACAGCCAAGGCGAGCAGAAGGCGGGCACACTAGCCTGTACCCTGGGTCAGAACAGACTTGCCCAACCTGGCGCCGTCCAGATGTGCTAGATCACAACTCCGATTATGGGAACTGTAGTCCTGCACATCTGGAGGGCACCATGTTGGGCAAGGGATGCTGGATGAGTTGCAGCAACCCAAGCAAGACCCCCACAGCAAAGGAAGGTCACCTTGGCCCCAACTAGGCAGAAATGCCTGGTTGAAACTTGCCACTTCGTAAGAAAATGTTAGTCATTTGGCAGAATGCAACTGTGATGAACAAATCAAGTAAATACATTGCTAGATAAATAATACAAAAAGAATAGCCCACCTTCTGCTCTGGCTCTTTCTTCAAGTGGGCCACACCAACATTCTCGGCTTCCAGCTGGTAGGTCAAGGCCAGAACTTGGATGTCTGTGACCGAGAGACTGGGGTAGTCGCCTGTCTTCTTGGAAAACTCCGTCACTAAAAACAAAAGAGGGTTTTGTAAGTTAATCCACATGCAGAGAAGCAACTCAAGGATGTCACATACTTTCATAGGGGGGGGCTTTCCCCAAAGGGGAAACACGGAAGAGCAGCGCGGCTCACCCAGAACAGCCAGCCCAGGACTCTGCTCCTGGACTTGCTTTAGTTTACTCATCTACAGAAAATGTTTAATAGCTGCTCTTCTGCAGAAAATCTCAAAGCAGCTTCCAAAATAAGAGAGTCCACAACAAAAAGAGCACACAAGAAAAACAAGTCAGGACAGAGTAGAACAAAGTACTAGTATGAATCGCCACAGACTACAAACAAGCCCCTAAGAAACCTCGGCAAATTAGGTTTCACTCAGTGTTGAAAAGAGAACACAGGTGGTGCCACGCAAACTTCCTGGGGAGGGAATTCCAGAGGTGGCGGGGGGCCACCTCTGAAGAGGCCATTGATCTTAACCCCTGGGCGGGTCCGTGTGGGAAAAAGCAGCCCTTTGAGCATCAAGCAGATTGGGGCTTCATAGGTCAAAACCAGAACTCGGAACGGTGCTCAGAAACAGACTAGTGGAGCCAGGTGACAGCTGCTGAAATGCTCTCTGTGCACCCTGTCCCAGTGCATCAGCATGCTGCTGTGTCGTGCGTGGCCGCTTCCGAACTCCCCGCCCCCCCAACCCTAAACCGTACTGCTGGGACCAAGAAAGCTCAGGGGAGCCAGGAGCGGATGTGGAAGGCCTGAGAGCGCCCTTCCGTTCCGACACACAACAAAGCCCTGGGCTCGGGCTTGGTTAACGTGGGGCGCTCGCCTCTGCTGGTGGCAACGGGGCCCTCGTGAATGACAGCGCCGGCTCCGCAAGCCTGAGGCCGCCCCGAGGTGCTGCCGGAGCAGTGGTGCGCACCAGGCGGTGGCGTCTGGCTCTCGCTAGTCATGGCCGAGTCGCATTCGGAGAAGCCGTCTGAACACGGCCGGAGGAGGGCCGGCGGGGGCAAAGAGGGCACTCACCCAGGCGCACGTATTCGGGGAAAGGCTGCTTGAAGTGGAGCTGGTAGGGCAGCACCGCCAGCCGCCGGCGGGCCTCCTTGTCCCGGATCTCAGCCACCACGTCGCGGATCGTGTACACGTTCCTGCCAATCTCCTGCCGGCGGGAAAAGGCACGCGGGGGCCGCCGTCAGGGGAGGGGCCGGCTGGGCGCCAAGGGGCCCCCGCTGGGCGGGGCGGGGGGGAGGGGGGCCCGCCTTTCCTCCCCTGCGGGGCCAGGGCAGCGCAGGGTGCAGCCAGCGGCCCCGAAGCGCCTCCCGCAGCGCCGCGGGAAGGAGCGAGGCGCTGCCCCGGGGCGGCTTTGGGCCGCGGCTCCCAGCGCCCCGCCAGCACGGCCGCGGCCAGGGATGACGGGCGCCGCAGCCCAGACACCCGGAGCGCGCTGGGGCGGGGCGGGGCGGCCCGGTGCCGCTCCGCGGCAGCCCCGCCCTCGGACGCGGCCCTGCGGCCGGGCCGGCGGCAGCCCGGCCGCCCGTACCTGCAGCGGGGCTCCCCGCAGGAACGCGCCGGCGTCGGCCACGACGTGCTCCACGGGAGCCATCTTGCCCGGGCCGCGGCGGCCTCCCGCGCGCGGCACGCCGGGAGGCGTAGTCCCCCTCCCCGGAGCGCGCCGGGAGCTGTAGTGCGGGCTGGCCGGGCCGCGGGCGCGCCGCGCCTTCGTCGGCAGCCCCTGGCGCGCCGCGGCGCGCGCCGCGCATGCTGGGACAGGGGCCGGCCGGGCGCCGCGGGCTTGTTCGCGCCCGGCGCCGCAGCCGGGGCGCGCGCGGGCCGCTGGCTGCGCGGGGGCGCGCGCACGGGCCGGGGCCTCCGCGCCCGGCGCGCTGCCGAGGCGCGTGTCATGTGACGCGCCTCTGGTCACATGACCGGTGCCTGCGGGAGGCGGAAGTGGGACGGAGCTGAGCTGTCGCCGGTGAGTCCGGCGGCCGGGGGCGGCGGGGCGGCGCGCAGCTCCCGCCAAGGCGCGGGGCGGCCGGCGGCCCTCCGAAGCCGGCGGCCGGCGAGGGCCGCTTTCAGCGGGGAGAGCGGTCGGCGGCCCGCCGGACGGCTGCTCCCCCCGGCGGGCGGGCGGCTGCCGCAGCGCTCCCCGGCTAGAAAGAGAAGCGCGGCCTCCCGCGCAGGGCGCCCGGCGGGCGCGTGCGGAGAGAGGAGCCCGTGGGGACACTTCCGCCGGCCAGGCCCGGAGCCCCCGGGGCCGGCGCCGTTGGAAGGCCGCGCGCAGCCCCTTCCTGGCTGCCCTGGCCGCTTTCTTCGGCCGCTTCCGGAAGGCGCTCAGGCTCAGGCTTTGGCGAGCGCAAGAGCTCGTTCTCTGCAGTCTGAGCTCCGCCGCTGGGAAGGAGGTATCCTTGAGGTATTTGGGCGGGCGCGGCCGGGGTGGGGGAGACTGCCGTAGGGAAAAGAGGCAGCGGTATCCTCCGAGGCGAGCAGGCCCGGGCCTTTTCAGGCGTTTTGCCCGGACTGCTATTAGGAGCCTCTGTAGACAGTGCCCCCCCCCCCCGCCGCCGCCGCCGCCGAAAAATGTGCTTCTCTGAGCTCCAGGTGTGTGGGTGGTGATGGGGGGAAGAGGGCACCAGGCTGCCCTCTTCTGCACCAGTGGAAGTGTCCCGACAGTCCATATGTTATGTGTTCTGCAGCTGCCTTGTTTCGCAAACCCTTGCTGGAAGGGGGTGGGCAGGCCCGTGTTGCACCATTGGGTGCTCTTTGTTTTTCTTTTAGGCGACTGCCGGATGGCCTTTGCTAGGGGTGCCATGACTTTCTTGGGGTGTGCAAAGGGGATCCATTCCACTCCTTTGTTTTGCTCTAAGGGGAAGTTTGCACTGCTCCCTTTGTTGCATTGTTTATAGTTTGGAATTTTCTGTCAGAACACTTCTTCACGTGCTGAATGCATGAATGTGCAAAGACTGAGGCATTTTTGCTTCTTGAGATGGCCTGGTTGGCTGCTATGTGTGAGCAGGCATAGCCTTGTGACCTGTGTGACACTGTTTGAACAAAGTGGGGCAAATAGTCTAGTGATTTCTTTCCTGGTCTTGCAAGGGCTGTTGTAGGAAATGGTGTACTTCTTTAAAGGCATGCCAGTGTTCCCAGCTAGGAAGAATCCTGGGAGTAACATGCTATTTCAGTACGAGGCAAGGACGCGGCCTCCAGCGCTCTGTCGGGTGAACGACTGCTGACACGGGCATGACTTGGGATGGTTGAGCAGCTGTTGCTGCTGCCCCCTGCAGCAACATGCCTGGACTCCTTGTTTGCCTCTTGTGTTTTCTGCAGAACGGAGCAATCAATATGGCTGCTGTTTGGGTATAGCTGGGCCTTAGCCAGACATGGCATCGATCTCAGCCCACCCCTTTCCCACACTGCTGGACTTGGTCTTTGGGTCGAGCTCTATCCAGAGGGTTACCTGGGGCCATTGGGGATGAAGTGAATTGCTGTGAGCACCACCCATTCACCTCCACACCGTGCTGGGCTCACAGTAGAGCAGCACGTGTTGGCGCTGGAATGCGTTAATGATTAGTTGGGTTTGTTGGGTTCCTGCTGAGCAGCTTGTGTGGCTGCCAAACGCGTGTCTGTGTTGTTATGAGCCAGCTCTGTTTTCTGCTCTGGTGCTCTTGGAGATCTGTAGGCAGAATTGACCAGCTCCGGGGGGGGGGGGGGGCAAAGTGAAGGAGGAAACCCAGCCAGGAGGGAGCTTCCTGTTTTCCTTTGCTTATCTCACTGGCACATCTGTCATTCAGAGGCTTAAGCACACAGGCAGGCACCCCACATTGGGTCCTAACAGCTCACAGCTCAAGCCTGCAGAAGAGGTTGCATTTGTTTAAAATCTGGTGCTGCTGCTAGCTGAGCCAGAGGCCCCCTCAGCTTCTCCTAGTTGGAACTTGCCATGAGGGGGGTGGGTTGTGTAGGAGCAATGCTGGTAGTGCCTGAGTTGCACTGCAACCTGTTCCTCTGTGCCCTGGAGCTCTCCCCTCCCTTGTACCTTTGCCAGGGATGAGAATCCTGCCCGCCCCCTGCAAGGGCCTAGTGACTGCAGGAAGTGGTTCCTTTCCCCTGAGCTGTTGTTGAGCCTGGGGTTCTGTGGGTTGTCCAGGTTTCAAAACCCAACAGCTGGATGAGCCTGGAACATGGAGGGCACAGAGTGCCCCAGCTATAGGCGGCAGTTGTTTGGGTGGCGAGGAGGGAGAGCAAAACGTTACCTGTGCTGGGCCGAAGGGGCAACGTCGAGGGAAGCAACAGGAAGCAAATTCCCGGGTCTGGCCAGGCACACACCAGGCCCTTGCTGCCATTCAGGTGCTGTGTGACATGGGCTCAAATGGAGGAGCATCTTCTGGGGGCTGCCTTGCTCCGCCCCAGGGCTGACAGCCCTGCTCTGGGTCTAGGGCCAGAGCTCAGAGGGGACTCCCTTACTGCCTCAAAGGCCATGGGTCGCATATTTCTCTTTTGCAGGCTCCCGATGATAAAATGGCTTCTGCGGGGCTGTCTGGAGAGAAATCTCTGCTTACTGTGAAAGGTGAGTCTCGGGGAAGCTCTGTGGCACTTGAGCGGGGAAGCTTGTTCAACGTGATCCAAGTCCCATCAGCTTCAGTGGGTCTTTGTATGAGAGTAGCTGGGCAGCAGGGGAGGGGGGTGTCATTGGCCAATCTCAGATCAGAATATTAGGAACCCTTTAAGACCGACAAAGTGAGTGAGGTGTTTTGTTTTGTCGCTTTGACAAACATTCGAAATGCTGGATGGGAGCTTTTCAGTTAAACACAACTCAGAACTAATTCTGCTGAGCAAACACCTTTTTTTGTGCTGGGAGGTCAGTGGAAGGTGCAGGGAGAGATGATTTCATGCATCTGAGCTGGCGTGAGTGTTCTTAAAAATGAAGAATAGGTTGCTTTATACCCTTCTGTCTTTGGTTTAAGCACCTGACTCTGAAAAAGAGTCTTGTATCACTTGAAAGATTGCACTGCGCTCAGCGGTTGGGGCACTGGCTAGGCCCATGGAAGGCCTCTGCCTCACCGGCTGTTGTCTTTCAGCCTCAGCTGCTTGCTTGCCTGCCTCTTTGTGGTCCCCAGAGCAGGGCTGACTTTTTCTCGGCGTGAGCCAGAGTTTCCCTGCCTGTGGGGAAATCCCTTCCGGTGTGTGTGCTGTGTGTGCTCCGTCTTGCCAGTTAGCAAGCGGGGCTTATTCTGATCTGTTCTCTAGAGCAGCTTTCCCCAGCTGGTGCCCTCCAGAGGTGGTGGACTTCAGCTCCCATCATTCTGCTGGGAATGGTGGGAGTTGTAGTCCCAACACATCTTGAGGGCACTGGGTTGGGGAAGGCTGCTCTAGAGCTTCCCAAGATGGCCTGGACTTCACAGTCCTCCTTCCCTTGTGCTGTCTGATAAGGATGGGGCCGAAAGAGGCTCCCCTCTCAGCTTTGTTCAATACACATGCAGGTGGGGGGCAGGACTGTTCCTAAGAGGAAGGGCGCTTTCCTGATCCTGGAAGCATTGGGCCCAGGTCAGGCTTAGGCAGGCTTGCTCATGGGGCCCTTCCAGTCCCAGCAGCCATTGCTCTCCGCCCTCCACGAACGTGAGGCCCTCCAAGCCTCTTACATTCTGGTACAGGGACATGGAGAGTTTAATTCTTCAGGTTGCCTTCCAGCTACAAGGGTTAAAAATGATGCCTGTAGGCTCCCCCGTTGCCTTCTGGTTGACCCTGAGCCAGCAACACACAGCTAGGTCACCCCTAAGGACTGATGTGACGCTCTCCCCGCCCCAAACAGACTCTGCCTGCTGGCTGTGCAGGGGGTGCCAGGCCCTGCAGGAGGTGTCGCCTGCCTGTCCCCCAGGGAGAGGGCGTGGTGGACCAGGAGGGCCCCTCTTGCAGTGAGCAGCAGCAGCCCCCTGTGCCACCAGGGGGCGCCCCACACCAGCACGTGCTTGCGCTTTCCTCGCAGCCGCAGCAGCGTGGCTGGCTCTCCTGCCGGCGGCCTGGAGGACCAGTCCTGGCTCCCTGGGCTCCCAGCAGCTTTCGGAGCACTCCAGCCAGGGTCTGGCTCTGGATCCCAAGGAGGAGACCCTCCACAGCTGCAAGGGGGCGCCCAGTTTCAGTTCCCACAGTGGGAGTCTGGGCACGTGTCTGGACTATAACGCTTGGTTTGGAACACAGGGACTTGCTTGCGGAGAGGTTTCTCAGCATCCACAGACACTGTACTTCCCAGGATGCTTTTCATGAAGCCATGACCATTCAAACACATTGAAGCCGAGAACATTGCACCACTTGGTCATAGTCATAGCATAGTGGGGTTGGAAGGGGCCTAAAAGACCCTCGAGTCCAACCCCCTGCTCAGTGCAGGAATCCAAGTCAGAGCATCCCTGACAGAGGGCTGTCCAGCCTCGTCTTGAAGGCCTCCAGTGTGGGAGAGCCCACCGCCTCCCCAGGGAATGGGTTCCATTGTCGTATTGCTCTCACAGTCGGGAAGTTTTTCCTGATGTTCAGCCGGAATCCGGCTTCCTGTAACTTGAGCCCATTATTTTGTGTCCTGCACTCTGGAATGATCAAGAAGAGATCCTGGCCTTCTTCTCTGTGACAACATTTCAAGTCCTTGAAGAGTGCTATCCTATCTCCCATCAGTCTTCTCTTCTCCAGGCTAAACATGCCCAGTTCTTTCCGTCTCTCTTCATAGGGCTTTGTTTCCAGTCCCCTGATCATCTTCATTGCCCTCTCTCCAGCTTGTCTGCATCCTTCTTAAAGTGCAGTGCCCAGAACTGGACACAGTACTCCAGATGAGACCTAAGCAGTGCTGAGTAGAAGATCTAGTACTTCCCGGGATTTGGAAGCTATGCTTCTATTAATGCAGCCCCAAATAGCATTTGCCTTTTTTGCAGCCACATCACATTGTTGGCTCATATTCAGCTTGTGATCGACAACAATTCCAAGATCCCTCTCTCTTGTAGTGTTGTTGAGCCACGTATCCCCATCTTGCAACTGTGCATTTGGTTTCTTTTTCCTAGGTGTAGAACTTGGCATTTATCCCTATGAAATGTCATTCTGTTGTTTTCTGCCCAGCGCTCCAGTCTATCAGGATCACTTTGACTTTTAGTATTAGCTATCCTGCCCAATTTTGTGTCATCTGCAGATTTGATCAGCATTCCCTGCACCTCCTCTTCCAAGTCATTAATAACAATGTGGAAGAGCACTGGGCCCAGGACTGAGCCCTGCGGTACCCCGCTCATTACCTCTCCCCAGTTTGAGACGATCCCGTTGATAAGCACTCTTTGCGTCCGATTCTGTAGCCAACTGTGGATCCACCTGATCGTTGTTTCATCTAGCCCACTTTGACCTTGGGGTCTTGTGCTTGCGCAAAGGAGAGATGAGGATCCGGGCAGGTGGATGTGGCTGTGGGGGGAGGGGGCAGAGGGCCCTGGCTGGCAGTGTCCTCATTCTTAGCATGCAGATAGATCAGGCTTGCCCCAAAGCCCTGACATGGAGTGTTTGCTAGCCTGCCCACCTGCCTGGACTGTGGGGAAGCCCCTCAATTCTCCCCTTCCTCCCTCCAGTTGTGTCGGCAAAGCCCAAGGTGCAGGGCCGCCAGTCACGGATCACCTCCTTCGTGGAGGTGACGGCAGATGGGCTCGCCAGCGAGACCAAGAAGACAGGGAAGCGGATCGGGAGCTCTGAGCTGCTATGGAATGAGACCCTTCTGCTGTAAGGAGCTGGGGCTCTGGAGAGAAGGGGGGCAGGACTGAGCTGGGGCAGGTTCTGGGTTTGCCCACTCAAGTCTGTGCTGGCCCTCGATGCTCAGGCAGGCAAGAGGATGCAGGCCTCTAGGAAGCAGCCTTGACCGGAGTCAGACCTTGGTCCATCTGGCTGACTGTTGCCTGCACTGACTGGCAGGAAAGGCCCTCCAGGGCCAGAGCTTACTGGGATCGGGCCTGGGGCCTCCTGCATGTGAAGCGGGGGCTCTCCCCCTGAGCCACGGCCCTGTCCGGCGCGTGCAGCAGCAGAGAGGCGCTGCAGTGGGAATTGCCAGAGGCAGAGGTGCTGGCAAAGCCAAACCTCCTTTGCTGGCCCTATGGCTTCGGCGCCTCCTGGCCCACACCGTCGTATCCGTGGCCTCTTAAGCCTGCACGGTGTGCCTGGCCACCCGTTGACGGCCTTTGCAGAATTGATGTGGCTCTGGATGCCCAGTCGGTGCAGCCTCTCCCCTCACTGCCTGGGCTGACTTGCCTGCTCTTCTTATGCTCGGGAAGCCTCACGGCGGCGTCAGAATACCGTGTCCTTGCATTCCTTTCTTTTGCTTAGTCCGACACGCTTCATGGTTTCTGTTGAACTGCTTTGCTGCCACGTCAGCCTTCCCCAACCTGGTGGCTGGTGCCCTCGAGATGTGCTGGGCTGCAGCACCCACTGCTGCCAGCCAGTGCAGCGGGAGTTGCGGCCCAACTTATCCTGGGGCACCAGTTTGGTGTGCCCACTGGCCCCGAGCATGCAGTCTCGCCACTCTTGCACATGCTTGCTTTCTTCCTTCTTCCCCAGGAGCGTCACGGCTCAGAGCCACCTCGAGGTGAAGCTCTGGAGCTGCCACACCCTGCGCAATGAGCTGCTGGGCACGGCCTCCATCAGCCTCTCCAGCGTGCTGAAGCCGAGCAAGGGGAAAGGTATGCCCCCTCGGCTGAGGCGCCCTCGGCTGGGTTCCCCCCGGGCCCTGCGCTCTCGGCTCCTCTCAAGTGGCCGCCCTCTCCTTCCTCTTGCTCGTTCGGTGCCTGCCCTCGGAGAGCGCTCCCTGGGGGCGGCGGTGGCGGTGGTGGGGGCAGCCTGGCCCCGGAGGGAACAAGGCCTCATTGTGAGGGGCTGGGCGGCCTGTCAGGCGTGCAGGGCTGCTGCTGCTGGTGTGTGTGATGGCCCGCCAGCCTACCCAGCCTCTCCAGGCCCTTCGGCTGCCTGCTGCCATTTGTGGTCGCTGGAGTGGCCCACGGCAGCCGCCGCCGCATAATGGCTTCTATTCAGGGGGCTCAGGGCAGGGAAAGGCTCCCTCCGTCGTCTCCTCCATGCCAAACCCCTCTCTCCCGCCCCCTGCCCCGGATCACAGACCACAGGCCTCATGTTGAGAGGTGCTGCGCCTGGGGAAAGAGGGGGCGTCGGAGCTAAGCCCTGGCCGTTTCCTTGGGCTCTCTGGGCTCGCTGGGTCTGAGCTTGCCACAGCCCCTTGGAGCGTGTTCTCTGGGGGCATGTGGAGCTGGAGCAGAGAGGCCCTGCTGCCTTGGGAAAGGCGAGGGTGGGAAGAGAGCCCCCACGTCCCCAAACAGCTGTTCTGCGGGGGGGGGGGAGGTCCCTCGAGGCCTGAGCCTCCTCTGTGCCTTCTCTTGCAGCTCAAGAATGCCTGGCCCCACGGGCCTCTCAGAGCAAGGGCTGGGCCAGGCATTAGTGTGGCTAGAGGCATCAGGGGCGCAGTGGGGCTGCCCTGTCTGGACCGGGTGGGGCGCTGGAGAGCCTGTCTGATGGGGCTGTGGGCCATTCTAGAACAACCCCCGCCCCTGGGCCCGTTTGCACTCCCTTCCCCGCCTGGGCCCTCCTCCTCCTACTTGTGTGCTGGACACAAAGCTCCTTTCACGAGGCTAGGAGCCGTTTTGGGAAGCAAATGGAAATGGCTCCACTGGATCCCAGCATGGACGGAGTTTCCCCCTGTGCGGCTGTGAGGGGAGGCTCCTTAAAGTGACAGTGCAGCCTTTGCGCGGGGAGCACTAGGGCATGTGCCGGTCCGGTGGCCGAGGTGCGGGCTCTCTGTCCCCGTGACCCGAAATAGAGGCGGTTCAGGCCCAGGCTGGCGGGGAAGCAGAGGGAGTGGCCTCCACCCCGCCCTCTCCGCATGAGCCTCCTCAGTGCTCCAGCGAGCACACAGCCAGAGCGGCCCCTGCTTCCCTGTGCAGTGGGGGCTGCAGCCCTTGGCCCCTGCTGCTCAGAGGAGCAGTGGCAGCTTCCTGAGGTGCTGCCTGCCCATCCCTAGGGCTCCAGGCAGGTTTCCAGACACAAGGTGCACAAAGAATGAGGAAACGAGCGGATGCCCCTGCAAGACCCTGGATGGCAGCCTGGCTCTTGCTCCCATCTGTTGGCTTGCCTGGGGCATTGCTGGCCCGCTCTTCAGCAGGAGAGGCCCTCGGAGTGGCCCGCGAGCAGTCTGCAACAGCAGGCAGCCCCTGCCCATGGACGTGCCTCCTAAAACGCACGGCGCACACGGGGGTGGGCAGGGAAGGGGGAGGCGCGGGCGGCCCCCATCTGAAAGCTCTTGTCTGGGGCCAGAGAGGACAGCTTGAAGCCCCCCGATGGGACAGGGGGAGGCCTGGGCCGTCCCTCCCGTGTGCCAGGCCCCTACAGTGGGCTTCCAAGGCAAGCCCCCGAGGAGCTCTGGGGGAGTGGCACGGGCGGCTTCCTCCTCACCAGGTGCTGAGCATGGGGGGTTGGCCCTGTAGAGCACCCTTCCCCATCTTGGCACTTTCCAGAGGTGTAGGACCAGCTGGATCTGGAGGGCGCCAGGCCCTAGAGGCGGCCTGGGAAGAGACTGGCCCAAGGATGCCCAGCCGTTCCTGGATGAACCAGGATTTGGTTTTGGGCTGCCCAGTGGCTGAGGCGTGGGGCCGTCCTGGGGGAGAAGCCTTGGCCGCAGCTGGAGCGGGGACAGGCCCAGCCAAGGGTTTTCTGACATGGCGGGAGGCGTCCAGCTGTGTCCGGAGCCTTTGTGGTGCTCGTGCCGCTGTCTGCAGGTGGACATGTTGCTTGAGCAGCGACTTCCCTTGGCCACATGCAGATACTCCGTGCTGCCTGCAGCCCCAGGGCCAAGCACCAGGTTCCAAAACGGGGCCCTCTGACCTGCCCTGCCTTGCTCCTTGGCCGTCCTTGGCAGAATCTCTCCGCCTGGGCTGGAGCCAGGCAGCCCTTGCGGAGCTCCGGGAGGAGTGCGCATTTGGGGAGGTGGAGGGTGGGGTGCAAATCGGTTTAATCGGAGCCAGCCGGCTACTGCCTTGACTGGAGCAGCTCCCAGGCCCCCCATCTAACACCTCGTTTGCGGCTCCAGCCCCCCTTCCCCCTCCAAAGGGGCTCTTTGTTCTCAGGCCTGCTCTGGGCACCGGCTGAGAAGCCCTGGGCCAGGGCTGCTCCCTGCCCTCTCCCTGCTGTGTGAGTACCGTGGAAGCTGTCTTTGGATCGCTTCTTCTCTCCCGCCAGCTAGACTGGGAACGGGGCCTTCTGCCAAGGCTCCCGTGGCAGCTGAGACCCGAATTGTGGCGGTACCCAGAACAGGGGGGGTAGCCCAGAAGAACAGGGTGTGCGTGCACGTGTACGCAAAAACATGTTCTCTTGTGCCCACTCTGTTTGACTGCTAAAATGAGGGGTGGGGAGCCTGCCAGGCTGCTGCAGTGTGCAAGCAATGCTCCCCCCGCCCCGTTTGCATCAAAAGGTTCTTGTTTAGGGAGCCTCCCCCCCCACCATGCTTTTACAGCAGAGGCCTGTGAATGTGCTTCCCATTCTGCCGTGCCGGCTGCTGGAGCTGCAGCCGCAAAGAATTTGTCCAGGAAGAAGCCAGACCCAATTCCTCCGCCCCACCCCCATCCAAGGCTGTAGGAAAGCTCTGGCGACAGGGCCGGAGGAGGGCGGCGTAACCCAAGTGGCTGGCTGCTTGTCCCACAGCCAGCCCCGCAGGAGCTCCCTGCCGACAGCTTCCCCAAACTGCAGCCTGCCTTTGCCAGGTGGGGCACCCCTCACACATGATCCCACGCTGCAGGAAATGGAGTGCCGGGGTCCCACATCCAGGGCTGCCCCTCCCCTGCGCTTATCCTCCACACACACCACCTTGCCCTGGTGAAGGCCACACGCCCAGGCCAGTGCAGCCGGCGACTCTGCGGGCGCCGTCCTTGCCTCCGCCTGGCCCTTGAGTGCCTTGCATAGGCCGGAGCGTGTCCTGCCCCCAAGTCCCGTGCAAGCAGCTTCCTGAGAGGGTCTGTCTCGCTCCCCCAAGAGGGCGGGGCCTGTGGCAGTTCCTGTTCTTCAGGAGCGCCTCTGCCAGGAGGGGGGTGCTGTGTGTGGTCAAGCACCATTTCCTGTAGCCATTTCCAGGCCTCGGAATAAGTGTCTGCACAGACAGACATGGCCTCTGTTTGGGCTTCATGAGCTTTTGGGGGGAACAGCCAAGAACCCTGTGGCACCTGAATATTGAACTTGGGGGTTTGGCAGCCTTTGGGGGCCTGTGCGTACATTTGGCAAACTGAGGAATTGTCCTGGGCGCCACCTTCTTAGGGGCTGGACATGCTGCAGAGGAAAGCATCAGCCTCCCGACTCCCTCGTTGCCTCCAAGTGTCTCTGAGCCCCACGTGGGGCCTAAAGGCCTTCATGGGGCATGAAGATGGCAGCCGCTGGAGGCCCTGATGTGGCCTCAAGCGATCCCAGCTGCTGGTAGGAAATATGTTAATTTGAAAGTGGAGGAGCTCCACAGATGCCAAGAAAAGTGTCCGAGGCGCACTGGTGCCTGGTCTAACCATTTATGACCCCAGTGTGGTGTAGAGGTGAGAGTGTTGGACTGGGGCTCAGGGGACCCAGGCTCTATTCCCCACTCGGCCGTGAAGCTCTCTGGGTTACTTTGGGCCAGTCCCTGACTCTCAGCCTGACCTACCTCACAGGGTTGTTGTGAGGATAAAATGGAGAGGAAGAGGACCATATTAGTCACCTTGGGTTCCTTGCAAGAGGAAATAAGGCAGGATATAAATAAAAATAAAAATTGTGGCATAAGCTTTCATAAGCCTGACTTTATCAGACAACCGAGTGGGCATACCATGAAAGAGTCAGCCACAGTAAACTGTTGTTTTTCAGGTGCCACAAAGATGTCTTGGGGATGCACAGACTTTGCCCTCACATTTATGTGGGGTTTTTTTTTCTCTCATCTGGCCTCGACCTTCCAAACCAGGGGTTTTTCCTTGCCTTTAAGCCTACCTGTGCTTAGCTACATGAGCTGCTCCCAGCCCCTTAGCTCGTAATCACAGAGGGGATCAGAATAGGGAAATGGGGGCGTGGTGGTGGTGGTGTCTGTGCATAGGAGTGACTGTAAATAGAGAACCAGAAGTTGACCTGGACTGGGGCTGACTAACCAGGGAAAGGACCTTGGAGTTATGGTGGATAAACTCCATGAAATGTCAGTGAGCTGCAGCTGTGAGGAGGGCACATTCTGTGCTTGGGTTTAGCAGGAAAACTGCCCATATTGCAATACTCTCCTATTGGCCTTCCCCAACCTGGTGCTCTCTGGATGTGTTGGACTACAACTCCCAGCGTCCCCAGCCAGCTGGGAGTTGTAGTCCAGACATCTAGGGGGCGCCGGGTTGGGGAAGGCTGCCTAATACAAATCTAGGATGTGGTCTCAATTATTTAAATTGATGTATGTAGAAGGTTTATATCCTGCCTTTCAATCAAATTATCCTCAAGGCGGCTCGCTGTAGAGTATAGCAGCGCGCGCACAAAACCCGCGCAGCCCAGCGATTCTGGGTCCCCTGGGCGACAGCAGAGGCGGCTGTCCTCCTCCCGCTCGCTTTGGCTGCCCCGGGTCCGCTGGCTGTTGGAGCCGCTCCTGGCAGGGAGGAGGGGGAGCCAGCTCCCTGCAGCTGCTGCTGCTCCCACGGATGGGCAGGCGGCTCTTTGCAGTTCTTCCTGGGAGGGGGCAGGGGGCGCCACCTCCCAGGAGCCCTTGGGCCCCTGGCTGCCTGGCAGGGCAGCCTGTGTCTCTCCTCAGCTCCACAGCCCCAGGGCAGCATCCTGAATGTTCTGTACGCTTCTGGTTACCCCATCTCAGACAGGATATGGTGGCGCTGGAAAAGGTGTGGAAAAATTATTTCTTTATTCATTTGTCACATTTATATTCCACCCTTCCTCCAAAGAGCCCGAGGTGGCTTACATGATCCTCCATTTTATCCTCACAACAACCCTGTGAGGTAGGCTAGGCTGAGAAGTCAGAGACTGGCCTTCATGGCTGAGTGGGGACTTGAACCCGGGTCTCCCCAGTCCAACACTAGTCTAACCACTACATAACACTGCCTCCCCAAAAAGACAACTAAAATAATCGGGCTGAAGTAACTTATCCTCCCCCCCCAAAAAGGCAAGCACTGGGGGCTTTTTCTTAAGAAAAAAAGACTGAAGAGGGAGAAAGTAGAAAGGGAGCCATGTCGCCGCAGAGCTAGACCATGGAACGCGGCGTCTCAGGATGTGGGGTGATGGGGGTCCCACAGATGGCTTTAAAAGGGGGTTAGACAAGGGGGCGCGGGCGAGCCGCCAGCACCTCTTAGCCCAGGACAGCTCAGTAGACGCGCCGGGTGCCAAGGCCGCCATGGCGCCCCTGGATGGCGGTTGCGGGGGCTGGCCTCGCTGCCCCGCTTGGGCTGTTTGCATGCCGCCCCCCCCCCCGCCCGGTTCCGAGAGGCGAGGCGGGAGGTTCCCTCGCTTCCGCCGCCGCCGCGTCCAGAGCAGGAGCGCGTCTCTGGGTCGGGGCGCCTCTCTGCGGAGGCTGCGGAGGGGCCGTAGGCGCCCCTCCGCCTCGTTTCCATAGGATGCGCCTCTCCAGGCCCATCCACCGTGGGCCCGCGAGAGCTCCAGCGGGCACCGGCCTCCCCGTGAGCGCCGACGGGCGCTGCTGCCGGCGGCGGCGGCGCTTCCTCGCGCACTCCCCGGGAGCGCGGCCCTCGAATGGCCCGGCCGGGAATGCCCGGCTCGAGCGGAGCGCTGCGGCGGAGGCCGTGCGCGGGGCCGCGGCGCCCCTTCCCCAAGCCCCGCAGTGCCGCGCGCTGGCAGCCTGGCTTTGTGCGCGGCCGCGGGGACCTGGGCTGCCGCCACAGCGAGGCCCTTTGTGAGGGGCGCGCGGCCAGTGTTTATTTTGCTTCGGGGAGGGCAGCGCGGTGCGCCCCGCCCCGCCGGAGACACAGGCAGCTTGTCTTGGGCGGGGACAAGGGGGGCCTGTGCGGCTGCCGCGCGAGCCGGCGGGCGAGGGGCCACGCGGCCAGGCACCTGCTCGGCAGGCCGCGCTCGAGCGGCGAGCGCCGCTTGTGCTTCGCCAGCCCCGGCTCCAGCTGAGCCTTCGGCAGACCGGCTTTGCACGGGGCCCCCGGAGGTCCCCTGGCCGCGTCGCCGGGCCTGGCCCTCGCAGGGGGCACGTGCCTCCGGGTGACTTTCCGCCAAGCCCTCTCGTTGCGCCCGTTCAAAACGCGCCCGCGCAGCCCGAGGGCGGCTGCTGCGCCTGGCACAGCCGGCGAAGGGCGCGCCGGGGTGACTCGCGGAGCCTGGCCCAGGAAGGGGCAGGGCAGGGAGGGTGTCCTGTGGGGCAGCAGCAGGCGCTTCCTGCTGCTGCAGGGGCGGACTGGCGCTTTGGCGTGGGCCGGAGGACCTGGCTTGCCACCATGAGGCCCCGTGGCCGAGTTTCTCCTCGGAGGGGATCCGTCCTCCCGGAAGAAGCGCTGCTGCTGGCTGCAGAGATGGGAGCTGCTGGCAGAGGAGGCTCAGCAGGGCGGGAAGGGGCCAGGCGCTCTGCACACGCTCTGCGCCACAGGCCCAAATGCTTCAGGGCTCATTGGCGAAGCCGCAGCTGTGCTGCGATGCCCCGAGAGGATGGCGGGCCCAAAGGGCGTGGTGGTGGCCAGGTGAGGGGGCTGGGGGTAAGCGGGCCCCACCGCGAGGGCTCTGAGCGGCTCTCCCAGGTAACGCTTCCCTCCTGTCACCCTCGTGCCTCACAGTGGAGAACAAGCAGCTGACCTTGAACCTGCAGATGGAGAACAAAGGCAGCCTTGTCTCTGGCGGGGAGCTGACGATTTTCCTGGACGGGCCCGGTGTTGACGTGGGAAGCGTGCCGAATGGCAGCATCATGACGGAGGGTGAGCGGAGAGCAGGGAGGCTGACATCTCTGCTGGCTGGGCCTGCCTGGCTGCAACCTGGGCAGTCGCCGAGGCTGGGGCCAGGGGGAGCTGTTCGTGGAGCCAAGGCAGCAGGGTGTGCCCGTGTGTCAGATCTGTGAGGGAGTCTCAGCCAGAAGCCCTCCCTGCACCCCAATCCCAGATGGGTGCTGTCTGGTGGTGGGGAAGGAAAAGCACTCTTTGGATGCTCAGAGGCACTGTTCACAGATGCTTCCTGTGATACTGGAGAACGAGGACAGGTTCAGGACTGAGCCCCGGAGTGACCACTGCTCTTCCACTCCTTTTTGGGGCCTGGCACAGCTTGTGCAGACTGCGTGGGGCCTTGTGCCCAGGCAGGTGACCCTGGCAAGAGAGGCCAGTGAAAAGTAAAGGGACACTCCTGCCCTGGAGAGGACCCCTCTCTTCCTTTCCAGAAGGCGTAGTTGGGGCCGCCTTGGATTGGAGCGTGGTTATTTCTGTATTATATTTCTATACTACTCAGTAGCCAGAGTACTTTGAGCAATTCACAGCAACGAAACTATAAAATGCAGCATGGTAAGGTATGTATATGCACACACTACAGTATAAAAGCAAAGTAAAAACCGCCACCACTGTAAAGATTTAAAAATGCAGTAACAGATTTAAACACAACAAAAACAAAAATGCCTGGGAGAATGAGTTCAGCTGGTGCCAAAACAATCACAACGTAGGCGCCAGGTGAGCCTCTCTGGGAAGGCCTTCCACACACGGGTGCCGCTACTGAAAAGGCCCTTTCCGTAGTTAGCACCCACCTCCCCTCATCTGTTGGGGTACCTGGAGGGCATCTTTCTCGCCTGTCGCAGGCAATCAGAGGAGCCGCAGTTGATGGGAGGAGCGAAGTAAATGGCGGGAGCTAAAGATGGCATGACTCCTGGGAAGAGGGGGGCTGCAGAGGGGGAAGGGAGGGGAACCCCACTTGCCACAGGGCAGGGGGGCGCTTGTGGGAGGCCTGCCAGGGCAAGGCTGCCTTGAGGACATCGGCCCCGCCAGGCTCTGACCTTGTGGCTGAATCCCTGAGGAGCCCCTGTGCGTCTCCAACAGCATCCCTGCTTCAGGCCCCACCCCCCGCCGAGCGTTGCTTCCTCCCACTCGCAGCCTTCCTCATCCCCTGGCTTCAGCCTGCCTCCCCCAGCCTTGGTCCCTCTAGCTGTGTTGGACTGCAACTCCCATCATCCCCAGCCAGCAGGGCTGCTGATGCCCAACACACCTAGGGGGCTTCCGATTGGGGAAGGCAGGCTGAAGGCTGCGGCCATAAAATGCTGCTGCTGCTGCCCCTCCCCAGTGGTATCGGCATGGAGGGCTACAGGCAGAGGCTGCTAGGCCACCTCGGACAAGCGGCCGGCCTCAGTCACTGCAGGGCGGCTTGCCCAGCTGCATGGAACGCCTTAGGACGACACCTGGCCGGCTGTGCCAGGGCTGGGCTTCTGGCACGCCGTGGCCCTTTCTGATCTTTTTCTCGCTTCCTTGCTCCTTCAGGGTCCCAGGTGGCTGGGAGGGACCCCGGTGGCCCGGTGCCATCCCCAGAGAACCGACACCAGGCCCCCAGCACTAACTGCTTTGGCAACAGATCCAGGTAAGGGGCTGCTGACGTGCCGGTTGGGTCATCAGCAGGAGTCCTCAATGGGGACTCCTCTGTGGCGGTTGTGACAAGCGGCACCCAGCACAGGCGGAAGTGGTGGCAAAAGACATACAGGTGCCCTGGAGCCACGGGGCACAGCCAGGAAGGGCTGTGGGCAGCAGAGGATGGGAGGAGCCAGGGCAGGTTTTTAGTAGCCAGGCTGTGCATGCTGGGGAGGCTGAGTGACTGCTGCTGCTGGGGGGCTGGGGAGGCATTTGGCATCGTGGGAGTTGCTGCCTGAAGACGCCGGGGGGGGGTGCAGTTGGGAGTGAAATGGGGTCCCAGTCTTGTCCTCTGCTCTGCTCCTGGTGTCTCGCAGCGCACCTTATCTGGTGTGTGCGGGAAGTGCAGGCGATTGTTGGAGCGGGTGTCCTTTGGTTTTAGAGCTGAGTGCCCTGGAGATGGAGGCTCCTCCTTCCCCCAGAGCCTGCCTGCCTTCTTGCCAGGTGCTTGCAGAGGAGGCCTTGCCTGGGCCCCGGGCCACGCCCTGGCCTGCACTTGCCAGCTGAAGTCTCTGCTGGCCACGCTTAGGGAAAGGCGTGTTGTCTCACCAGCCTGGAACTGAATTTAACACCTCATTTTGCTCTACAGAGGAGTGCAGGATGATCAGCTGCATGCAGCAGGGGGGCGAGGGGCTGCTGCTGGTACCCCCTGTGAGGGAGGCAGAGTGTGGGGCCCCTCACTGCTACCCATCTCCACCCACAGAGCAGCGGGGCCTTGGAAGGAGTGGCAGTGGCAGCCACTTGTCCTGGGCTGCCTGGTTGCTGTCCTGCTTCACTGGCCGGAGGGCCGAGGAAAATCTCTTGCCCCAACCTCTTTCTCCTCCGTGGCATCTTCTTCAGACCTCACTGGCTCTGTGTGCGTGTGCACGTGCATGCGCAGAGCCACAAAAGCACCCCACCAAGGAAAGTCAGATTTGTTCTGCCGAATAAAATGCACGGGGAGAGGAGATTTCCATGGGCTCGCCTCTTGGGCCAGACTTGCTTCTGCGTGCATGTGCATGCACATGCCCGCGCACACACACACGAGACTTTACAATGCACTGAACTGGAACTCCCCCTTCCAAACCCACACACTTGCACATCTGATTTCTGCTATCTCACCTGGTGCTGCTCACAAATTTCCAGGCTGACTTGCTGAACCTCGAAAAGTTGTCTGGAGCCTTAGACCCCTGCTCAGATGCTGAAGCAGAGCCATCAGAGGCGGGCTGAATTCAGGCTGTCCCGAGGCTGTACAGCAGCCGTTGGATCCAGGGCCCAGAAGGATCCCAGAAGAGCTCCCCACGTTAGCCAGGAGAGTCCCACAGCTTCTCGGATGGATGCATCCGCTGGGGCCTGCGCCTTCAGAGGCCCCTGGGCGCCCGATGGAGCAGCCGGCTCTTGCAGAAGAAAGTACAAGACAACACATTGTTAGGGCAGGGATGCCTGTGGGGGCCTAGAGCTGCCTTCCCCAGCCTGGCCCCCCCCAGATGTGTTGGCCTGCAACACATCTGGATGCCCCCAGGTTGGGGAAGGCTGGCCTTGGCACTGGATGCAGCCTCTGAAGCATCCTTGCCTGGCAGCTCTGCGTTGGCTGGCTTTCCAGGCAGTTCTGTGTCCCCCACCCCCCGATTTAATTCTCTGCTTTCAGGGAAAGACGTGTTTTTTCATTATTGCCACTGATGCGGGTGTTGAGGGGCGAGGAGAGAGAAACGTGGTGATCAGTCTTTGCCCCCTGCCTGTTTCTCCCTTGTACCGCATATCCACCGAGCCTTCTCAGCAGGTGTGGCCTCTCGCAAGGGCCTGTAAAACCTTTTGTCTTGGGGTGCCACATTCCCCAGTGAGAAGCTGCTCTGAAGCTAGACTGGTATGGGTGGAAACAGTGGCGGGGCGGGCAGGGCTCCTGACTCCTGCCGGGGTCAGACCCTTGTCAGTCTAGGTGAGGCCCTCACTCACTGTTAGGGAGGCCACAGAAATGGATTTGTTTTCCTATTTGTGCGTTGCTCTTTCTAAAACTCATTTGCACTTAGGGCAGCAGCTGAGAAATGCCTCTGGGAGGGTCACACACCCTTGGCCCATCTAGGCGATGGAGCGAGGAACATAGGATGAAGCTAGGAACGCCGGAAGTTGCCTTTTACGGAGTCAGAACGCCCCCCCCCCCCCCGGTCCATCTAGCCCAGTACTATTTGCACTGACTGGCAACAAAGGCTCGCCCTCTCTCCAGGGTTTCAGGCAGGAGTTTCTCCAGCCTTACCTGAGGTGCTGCCGGGATCAAACCCGGGACCTTCTGCATGCAAAGCAGGGCTCTGCTGCTGAGCTATAGCCCCTCCTGTTTGTCCCTCCCTCTAGTGCCAGCAGCTCATATTCGGAGGCAGCCCCTCGATCACGGGGTCCCATTTCTTGGGGTCACAGCTGGTGGCTCCTCCCGCCCCCAGTGTGTCTTGGGAAGCAGCTTCTGAAGCTCTGTGGGGCAAGGGTGCCACGGAGCCCCTGCTTCTGGGCAGAAGCAGCCCTCGCTCGGCAGCTGGCTCCTCTCACATACTGGAGGAATCTCCCAGGCTGGCGCTGCGAGGGGTCAGCCGTTCCCCAGCTGGGGAGAGAGCGCAGCTCCTGCCTGCTATCCTGTCATGGCTTCTTGTTGGCGTTCGCTGGCAAAGTGCTGTTCGGTTGTCCCTGCCTTTGCCTCCTCATGGTCCTAGAGGGCTGCCCATGAGGAGCTGAGGTGGCAAAACAGGCTTTTCCATGGCAGAATGGGGGTCAGGCTGGGGCGCTGCACTGGCTGTTCCCTGCAAGCAGTGGATTTTCATAGAATCATAGAATGGTAGGGCTGGAAGGTGCAGGAATCCAGGTCAGAGCATCCCTGACAGGTGGCTGTCCAGCCTCGTCTTGAACGCCTCCAACGTGGGATAGCCCACTGCCTCCCCAGGTAATTGGTTCCATTGTCGTATTGCTCTAACAGTCAGGACATTTTTCCTGCTGTTCAGCCTTGCGCACTCTCAGCCCCTTTGGCTTTGCCCCTTGCCATGTGGCTGCTTTCTGGCTCCAGCAGGCCTACACCTACACACTCACGCCAGGGCCAGCGTGGCTCCATCGCAGGGGCTCTGCTCTGCCTGCTGTCTTCCCTGGGCTGTACACAGAGGGGAGCCCCGGGGACATGGAGCACTGGGGGATTGTAGATGTTGCCCCTTTCTCTCTCAAGCAGCCTGGCTCTCCGGCCCTCAAAGCAGGATCTCTGGCGCTTTCCTTGCATGTCCAGGCACAGGGGTGTGGGGACTGGGTCCCTTCCAGGGAGAGGATCGAAAGGGCTGGGCCTTTCCTCTGTCTTGGCTCTCTCCTGCCCTCCTCTCCGCCCGCCCCTCGGTTTGCTCACTCTGTGGGCAAACTGCCCCGTCCCACCCCCATCTGCTCTTCCTGCCGGCTTTGCCTGCTCCTATTTTAAGCAGCTGCTGCCACCGCCGCTGCTCTCGGTACACTCTGCCATGTGACCACTTCTGGTTTATTTCCACACAGCTATTAAAAGACGGTCCCAAGCTAGGATCTCCGTAGGAAGCCGGCCTCAGCAGGGTGGCCTATTTGGGACTGCTCAGGCTGTGCAGCCCGACAGTGCTTCAGAAATGGCCTGTTTGGGTTTCTAAAAACACCCCTGGAGGCTCTGAGCTTGTTTATCCCCGAAGGAGGGATGAGCACGTTGCAGCCTCCTCCTTCCACCATTCCTGGTGATGTCTGAGCAGATCCTGTGCCAAAATCTGGACCAGCTCACACCGTGCACGTTCATTCGAAATGATGTCAGTGTTGCACAGTTATTGTTGTAGCTCTGCTCATTTTGGACCTTGTTTGGCTCTATGAAAACAGAGGGCTACGAGCCCAGTCTCAAGGGCTGCTGGTGTCCAGCGAGGGTGGGGTGGGGTGGGGTGGGGGTGGAGGGCTGGGCTGGGCTGGGACTGGGAAGGCCACGGTTCAACTCCCCATTCAGTCATGGAGCTCACTGGGTGAATTTGGGACAGTCAGCCTCTCACCCTGTCATACTTCACAGGGTTGCTGTAGGAAAAAAATGTGGAGAGGGAGGTCAGCCACATCACCTTGTTGGCTCATATTCAGCTTGTGATCGACAACAATTCCAAGAACTTTCTCGCTTGTAGTGTTGTTGAGCCACATATCCCCCATCTTGTAACTGTGCATTTGGTTTCTTTTTCCTAGGTGCAGAACTTGGCATTTATCCCTATGTAATGTCATTCTGTTGTTTTCTGCCCAGCGCTCCAGTCTATCAAGATCACGTTGAATTTTGTTTCTGTCTTCCAAAGTATTAGCTATCCCGCCCAATTTGGTGTCATCTGCAAATCTGATCAGCATTCCGTGCACCTCCTCCTCCAAGTCATTAATAAAAATGTTGAAGAGCACTGGGCCCATGTATGCTGCCTTAGAACATCCCAGGCCAGGCCCTTGCTCCATCTAGCTCAGTACTGTCCACGTCAGAGGCAGGCAGCCTGGTGCCCTCCAGATGTTTTGGACTACAACTCTCATCAGCCCCAGCCAGCACGGCCAGTAGTTGGGGATTGTGGGAGTTGTAGTCCAAAACATCTGAAGGACAGCTGGTTGCCTGCCCCTGGTCTGCAGTGACTGGCAGTGACTCTCTAGGGCTTCTGAGAAGGCTCTTTCCCAGCCCTCCCTTGGTATGCCTGGGATTGCACCCGGGACATCCTGCATACCAAGCAGGTGTTCAGCCACTGAGCCACAGCTTGAGATCCATGGAGGAAGAGCAGGATAAAACCTCAACCACACCCTCCATTCTCTGCTGCCAAGACTGAATTCTGCACAGTCCCACTCTGTGCAGAGAATGTCTCATCCGGAGAACCCTCTTACCTTTTTTTTTTTCATTCTGGCTTCTAGCCCTTAGGGCTGTTGATGGGAACTTGACAAAACCATGTGTGAGTGCAGGTGAGAGAGAGAGCAGGACTTGCATGCCCTGCACAGTTCCTTGTTGCCCCCTTCCATGTCTCAGGAGCAAACGGAACTGTGCAGAATAGATACCCACTGAGTCAGGCAGCAGGACCCATGCTGTCTTGGCGCAGAATTCGATGTGGGTATGGAGCAGACAGGCCAGCATCCCACCTTCTGTCATAAGAGGAGAATTCGGGGCAGGGGTCCAAGTGGATCTCAGGAGATGCTCCTTTACCATCTCTTGCCTCTTTCCTTCACAGAGCACACAGACACGCATCTGGAACGGCCAGGCAGAGCATGGCCAACAGGGAGCAAAGCCCGAGTCCCCGAGTGTCGCCCCAGCTGGCAGGCAAGAGCCAGGGCACCACTGTGAACAGCGCAGGTGGGAGTGGGGCGAGGGGGCGGCCACGTCCCTGCTGCTGCAAAGAGGAGGGCGCGTGAAGGCACCTGCAGCCCTGCCTCGACTGCCCTGCTCTGTCTTTCCAGTGAACGGAGAGCCGGCCAGGTCTGCCCCCGATGCCGAAGAGGTACCAGCTGTGCCCCCTGCGGCTGTGTCCAGCGTGACCCCCAGCTCGGACACAACTCTGGAGCCAGCCGAGGCCGAGGAGTTGACCCCTGGCTCAGCAGCCCAGCCAGCCAGCCAGGCCCCAGAGATGCTGCCCCCCGGGTAAGTGGAGCCCTGCTGCAGGGCCATGACATGACTTGGGTCAGCCAGCCGATGCCTTGGAGAGGAAAGGGGGAGCTGGGGCTGGTTTATGCATACCGTTCATGGTGCATGGTGGTTGTCCTTCGATAGTCCGATAAATAACTTCAGTGTATTTATAAACTTAAATATAGAGAGAACTTCTGTCTCCATAATAAGGACTTTGATTTGCTGACTCTCTTGACTCATCCACAGATCAGTCTGTTTCTCTCTGTAACTATGACCAGTCTCCTGGCCTACCTTGCAAAGCTGGTGTAGAGATTCCTGAGACAGTGTCTGTGAATCTCTTTCTCCATTTAAGGAAGGGCTACGTGAACGCTAAGAACTGTCAGTAGAATGTAGAATATTTTGGCAAGTTCTGGGATTTTGAGAAGGAAGGGAGCTAGGGTCAGGGGAGAAGGCACAGGTTTGTGGGTGCCCCATTTGGGATCAGGGCCTGATTACTCGAGGTAAGCGTCTTTGTCCTGATCCCCTTCCTTGGCAGTTTTCTCTTTGTGGAGGGCTGTGTGTATTGGGGTGTGGTTCTGGAGGGCTCCTTGCCTCCCTTGCCTCTTCTGCTCAGCTGGCCCTCAACCACACCTGTTACCCTTCCTCTCCGGCCCTGCGATGTGGCCACTTCTGTGGAGTCTTCCTTCGTGGCGCTCCCCAGCGCCTCCTTCTGACTCTGGGTTTTCTCCAGCGGCCTCCTGCATTTCCGATGAAGGGAGCCGTTTGTTTGCCTTCTGGCCTCTCAATTCAGAGCCTCACGTGTGTTGCTCACAGGTAATTGGGTGCCAGAGCTCAGTATGCCTTTATGTGGGGTGTGTGAGCGCTACTGTGTTCAGGCCTCAGCCGCTTCCTGTTTGCAGACTGCTGGAAAAGTCCAGGCCTCTCAAAAGCTCTTTCTTCCCCCCGGAGCTCCCCCTCCCCGCCGTGCCTTCTGCTCACATACTGCAGTGTGCTGTGGGTCCGGGAGGAGAGGGGGCCTCTTGGTTGATGCAGAAGCTCTCCTTGGGCGCAGAATGTCCTGTTGCCTGGTCTCCCGCACCCTTCCTTTCAGAAACTCACGGCTGGGTTTGTGGGAGTTGTGCGTGGGGGAAGGGACAGTTGTGTGTCTTGTGTGGTCAAGCCACATTTCCCTTTGCTGCTCTCCATCACTGCCCGTGGCTGAGGAGGCATCCCGGTGCCTCTTGGGGCAAGGCCCTGGACGCTTCCAAGGCCCAGCTGGGTGCACACGCTGCCCACGGTCTCCAGCTCCTTCTCTTCCTGGCAGCCCAGGGGTGCTTTGCTTGGTGGCGGTGAGCACATGCTTCAAGCCCACCCCATTTGCACGGGCAGCCCATGGGGGAAGCAGGGTGGTTGTGGGGCAGAGGGCTCCCTTCACGCTGCTCTCCTCAAACATCTGCCCTCAGCGTGGCCAGCACAAAGGCTTCATTACATGCTGCTGGAGTGGGGAGAGCTGGAGGCTGTGGGGTGAAAGTAGTGGGGCTAAACTGTTCCAGATGAACACCCCTTTTCCTGAGAGCCATGCAGAGGCTGTGAGCCGGGACCAGAAGGGCAGCAGCTGCTGCTGCTGCTGCTGCTGCTGCTGCTGCTGCTGTGCAAGGTTCAGATCCTTCGCAGGGGAGTGTCCCACTGTCATGCTCACAGACATGCGTGCTCCTCTGTCGCTCTCTCTGGGTGGACAGCAGAGCAGACGCTGTGTCCTCCCCCCACACGCACACACCCCGCATCTGGTTCCTATCAGTGCTGCTTCTGCAGCAGGGACAGCGGTCCTCATTAACACGGCATGTACACCAGTTCGCGCCTCGTCTCGCACGCACAAAGAGGCGCATTATGCTCCCTGGCAGCAGACACAGGCTGTGGTTCCTGCATAAGGCAGGGCGTCTTGCTTGGATGGCAAGGTAACCCAGCGCTGCTGCCGTCTTGCTACAGCAAGCCTTGTCTGGTGCGGCTGGGGTGGAGGTAGCCGAGGAGGCAAGCAGGCTGGCCGGCCGGCCAGCCATCTTCCTGGGCCAGGTCTTGGCTTTATCTTTTATTGATTCATCATTTGATTTGATCAATTTATATACTGCTTATTATAAAAAGAAACCCAAAGCGGCTTACAGTACAAAATCAGGCAGTAGAATACATGATCATGATAAAATAAAAATAGTTGTTAGCTGAAACACTGAAATGAGAAAGCTCAGAACACAGCAGTGAACAAACTGCAGTGAACAAACTAGGCAGCAGAATTGTTCAAGGAAGACTTGGGTAACAAGATGCGTCATCAGCAGGAGTCTAAAACATGCCACATTTGACGCCTCCTCAATACCAGGGTGCAGTGCATCCCATGTGGCGGGTTCTGCCACGGGGGAAACCCACGCCAGATTACAATCTGCAGGTTGCGGCACAACAAACAAGGCCTCCTCCGATGACCTTAGCGATTTCACGGGTCTCTCCTGGGGAAGGCGATCCGCCGGGTCTCCCGATCCCAAGTTGTTAGGGCTTTATCTGCCTACAGCAAGACCGTGAGCTAATAGGTAGCCAGTGTTGTTGTTTCCACGCTGCTGTAATACATGCTTGGCCAGGTGCCCCACTCAGCCTCGATTGGGACCCTCAGGTGCAATGAGGTGGCCACACTCGCCTTCCAGCCAGCTCTGCCCCCTTGCTGGCCTTGCCAAGGCACGGGCTGTATATTACCCGGGAGGGAGGCCTGGTGCCGCCTTGTGCTTTGGAGCGGAAGGTGTTCCTGCTGGTTGGAGTTTGGCTGGGGAGGTTTTAGAGGCAGCTCTCTGTGCATTCTGCATCTCCACAGTGATGCTTCTAAAGCATGGAACTCATTCTTGTCCATCCTGAGAATCGAAATTCATTTGTACAGTCAAGGCTCCAGCACGTATGTGCTTGAAAACAGGCAGCCAGGTCTTGAGGAAGGAGGTGCCCAGCCAGGCTTTCAGGTGGTCGGGGCGGCCTCTTGATTTCCCCATGGCTGGCTGACACAAAATGAGCAAAGATACGCAGACGTCTCCTGGACAGCCGTGCCCCCTGCTGAGGTGGTTAGGATCCCAAAGTGTGCCTAAGCACCCTTGGGTCTGGCCGGACTGCTGAGGTGCAGTGGGAGAAGGTCCTGGGTTTAGAATTCTGGGGGCCTGAATCTGTGCTCGTCCAGACAGTTCTTGGAGCAGCTTGAGTAAGTGTCAGTAACCCAGTTCGCATAATCACCATGGCTTAAACAAGCCACGGTGGCTTGTTTGAATAATCACCACTTAGGCTTGGCTTGGAGTGTCCTCTGAACCCAGGTGGCATGGCTTGTTCGAGGGTTGAACAATCCCAAATAACAAGTGGGCTGTTGCTGGGTTACTTGATGATTGTTTAACCCTGAGCAACCCATACCGCCTGGGTTTGGACGACAGAAGCCGTGCCCAGGCAGTGATTATTCAGAATGCATGGCTTAGACAAGCCACTGTGGCTTGTTTAAGCTGCAGTGATCGTGCGAACCGGCATCTGCCTCACAGGGCTGATGGAACAACAGATAAGAGTTGTAAACTACTTTGTGTGCTGACAAATTCTAGAAATAAGAAATAACAATAAACATTGCCTTGACCAAAAATGGGACCCCCCTCCATTCCACTGTAACCCCCACACCCCACCCTGTGCCTCTCTTTCCCTCAGGTGGGAGCAACGGGAGCTGCCGAATGGGAGGGTCTATTACGTGGACCACAACACAAAAACCACCACCTGGGAACGCCCTCTTCCGCCAGGGTAGGGGCTCTGAAATAAAGGAGCTTTGTGGGGTCTGATTTGTGGACAAGCGAGTGCAGAGTGTCCTTCAGCAAGGGTGGGGCGTGGAAAGCTGGTGGCCTCAGCAACAGGGATCGGAGCACTGGGAGGGGGCAGGGGGAGTGAAGGCAAAAGTGTTGTGGATCTTCCTTCAAAGGAAGGGCTGGGGGGGGGGCAGGAAGGAAACGGGTCTATGGTCCCATTCAGCCTGCCGTACCTGGTGTGGCGTATGTGGATCATGACCTCTTGGAGGCCATCTGTATGAGGCAAACCAAGAGTTCAGCTGCTCAGGAGAGGTGGTCCTCAAAGCCAGCTGGTGTGCGTGTTCATTTGTTTGCTTATTTAATTACACAAAAAAGTGTATCTCACCCTTCAATCTGAAGGCTGTTGGAGCGCCTTACGGGGGAAATGCAAATAACAGCATTAATGAGTTAAAACAGCAGCAGCACTGTCCCCCAAAACACACGACCTGTAAAACTCTTGCATTAAAACAGAGTTTAAATAGTTAGCATGAAATAGCCTGGACAGCAGCATTGGAACGACTGCCGTCTGCTCCAGGTGAGCTCTCCCTGGGGAGGAGACGATCCCACACCTGGAGAGCCCCAACAGAAAAAGCCCTTCAGGAGGCAGGAAGGGGAGCCTGGGCAAAGGCCTGCAGCGGCGATCCTAAAGCTCAGGCAAGCTCCTGAGGGAGAAGGCAGGCCCTTCAGGTCCCTGGGTCCTAAGCCCTGTGAAGGGGAGAGGCAGCGCCTTGGATTGTGCCCAGAAACACACCGTTGATTTGTGGCTGGCAAGATGTGTTCTGCACCCCCGCTCCCAGTTAGCTGCCAAGCTGCCTACGAAGGGAAGTCTCTGAGCAGTCTTCGCAGGCAGCCCCATGTTGAAACCAGTACAGCGGCCCCAGCCAGACCGTGGAATAACTGGCTAGGAGCTCCCTGTCTAGGAAAGGTTTCAGCGGGCAACCCCAGACCTAGCTGGTTGAAAGGTCTAGAAGTTGCTTGGGCAACTAAAGACAGGGTCAGATTTAACAGGACCCCCAGGCTGCAGGCCTCATCCTGCAGGGGGAGTGCACGTCTGTCCAGAGAAAACTCGGCACCGCTTCCCAAGCCTGTTACCTCTTGCAGTGGGTGCGTGGAAAGGGGTTAATCTTTCTTTGGAGGTTGTAGTAGGCATGGGAGATCTTTGGGGCGCCTCTTGTGCGAGGCAGAATCATCCTTGCGCCAACCCCGAAAGCCCCCTCTGCCCCAGGAATAATGACTGGCAAACAAAATGGCCATGGTGGTAGGAAAAGGGTTAATCTGCCTCCGAGTGTGTATGTGAAATAGAGAGATGGGTCTCCTCACGAGGCTCCCCTTGTCTGTGCAGGTGGGAGAAGCGTGTGGACCCCCGTGGCAGGTACTACTATGTGGACCACAACACCCGCACCACCACGTGGCAGCGCCCCACCGCCGAGTACGTGCGCAACTACGAGCAGTGGCAGAGTCAGCGCAGCCAGCTTCAGGGAGCCATGCGGCAGTTCAGCCAGAGGTTCCTCTACCAGGTGAGGGAGGGGCTTCTCCCACAGGGAGCAGCGGGGAGGGTGCCCAGGGCAGGGTGGCCGGTGGCCCCAAGCCACCGGCCCCTTCCCTGGAACGCAGAGCAAGGGGCTGAGGACTGAGCGCCATCCAGGGCAGGCAGCAAGCGCCTCCCCAGATGGCTCCTGCCTGGGTGCACGGGGGGTGGGGGCCTGCTGGCAGCGGCAGCAAAGGTGGGGTTGCGTTGCTGGAGGGGCCGTGGGGGGCTTTGTTGAGTTGGCCCAGGCATGTGCCCCTTCCTCAGCCCGGCTCGCATTGGCAGCCCCACCCCGTCACCTGCTGGCCTTCTTGACCCGGGCCCTGCGGCTTCCTAGGGTTGCTGTGTGGCCTGTGACTGGGTGGGGGTGCCTGATTTCAGAAGATGAGGAGGATTTTGTTGGCTTTATTTTTTTACCAGTATTTATAGACAGTCCTGTAAGAGTTCCCAAGGCAGCTCACAGCCAAAACTTAAAACAAGCTAAACCTCGATAGCAACAAACGAAAACAGCAATAAGAATCGAATGCTGCCTGAAAGCACGGGTGGCAGAGAGGGAGACAGGCCCCAGCGAGGGCCGCGGGAGCCTGCCCCACTCAGGAGCCCTCACCCGGCCAGGGCTGCGAGGGTGGGAGGTGGCTTGGCTGCCGAGGCCTCTGTGTTCCAGCCGGGCCTGAGCAACGTCTCCCCTCCACTTTGTGGCAGGGCTGGGCGGGAGGAGGCCAGCCCTCTGCGCAAATGGGGCGGGGCGGGGAGCTGCATTTCCTTGGTCCCACGAACAGGCCTGGTCTTAAGGCTGGAGACACTTGTGGCCACTGGCAGCTGCGTGCTGCCTCCCAAGCAAAGGTGGTGTCCTGAAGTTCCTCCTGGGAGCCTGGCCCCTTGCACTAGGTCAGGTGTGCCCCCGCCCCCCACCACTGAAATTCAGTGGCGCAGCAAAGGCAAAAAAGAGGCAATTTTTCTTTAAAACAAGGCATGGAGGCAGCAGAAATTGGTTGTTGGTGCAGCAGCACGGGCAGCGGGCAGCCCTCAGTGGGTGCCGGGAGCAGGAAATTGGCCCCTGGAAGTTGCCCAACCCCGCACCGGATAGTGATGGGCTCTTCCAGCAGGTGAAAGCATGAACATCTGCGGGGGCTGGATCAGGGCTTGTGGTGGGAGCCTGGGCACCCATCCTTGGGCTGCTTTGGGCTGTGCTCTGCTCCCCACCTCCAGGGCCCTGATCTGCTCTGGGCTCCTGGGCAGCTGGCCGAGCAGCTCTGACAGCCCCACCTGCAGCCAGCCAGAGGCACAAATCCCTGGTGGCCCCCACGGTTGTTCCCCTGGACACCTGTCCCATGTCTGCTGTTGGGCCTCTATGTTGTGGCTTCTGTGGATTCCCTTGGCTGGGTGTTTACAGCAAGCCCACAGGCCGTTCTCTGCCTCTGCAGCCACCACACGTGGCCAGTACTGTGGAGCAGCTGTTCCGGCGTGGTAAGAAAGGCTCCCTCCACGCAGGAAGGCCCCAGGCTAGCTACCTGGAACAGGCGCCCTTGGTGAACCAGGCCACCCCCACCCCAAGAGCAGACCTAGGCTGAGGTTTTGGTGAAGTGGGAAATATTTTGCCCTTTTCCATTTAAGGAAGACGCGGGGCGAGGGGTGCAGCATCCACAGAAGCAGACCCGCCGGCATCCGTAATCGAAGGCGCCCCAAATGGGTCTTTGTTTTACTAGGCGCCGCTCAGCCCGGAGGACCTGACAGCAGCCGCCCTGGAGGCCAGAGCAGCCGCCTGCTCTGCGAAGGGAGGCTGGCTGGGTGCAGCGACGTGGCCGCCAGGCGCCGCCCGCCCCTCGGCTCAGCCCCGCGAGGGCAACCGAAGTGGCGGCGCTCGGGCGCCTCCCACCCCTGCCTCCAACGGGGAGCAGCAGGGAGCCAGAGGCTGTCCCACGTCACGGGGGGAGGCCAGGCGGGGGGGCTGACTCAGCCCCGCCCTCACCAGCCGGCCCCTTGCTCGCTGCCGCAGCCTCGGTCGTGTTCCCTCTGCATGCGCACAGGAATTGGAATAATGGCATCTTCATTTTTATTTTTATTTTTTTGTATTTTCCCCCTCAAATTTGGTGCCCCACTTCAGTTGGCACCCCAGGCGGCGGCTGGTTCGCCTCTCTGCACGGGCCGCCCCTGCAGGAAGGCAGTCAAGTGGCAGAATTGTTCGCCTGAGAAAACGGAGGCGGCCAAAGTCACCTTTGCAGGTGACTTTCTTGCAGGATGGGGGCCTCGCTGAGAACTGCGGAGCCCTTCCTAGGGAGGCAGCCGCTGCTCTTTGAGTGTGCGTGTGCTGTGCCTTATTTTGGGACCACGACACATTCTTTTTGGACATGGGTGAAGTCTTTGACGTGAGCCTGGAGCCTCCCAGGTCCTGTCTGGCTTTTGCGTCTGGCTGCTCTCTCCAGAGACCCCAGAGGGGAGCCTGGGAGGGGGACTAATCTAAACAGCCCTGCTGCTGTCGCCACCGCCCCCGAGGCATTGTATCCCCCTCCCCAGCTGGCCATCAGGGCTGCCTGCGTGTCCTGGCCCAGCCCAGGCTGCCTGGAGCTGGATAAAGGTGCTTTGTATGGGGCCAACCTGTGGGGGGCTGGGGGGAAACGCCTGTCTGTGTGGCATGAATGTTCCCTCAGTCTGAGAGCATCTCGCGCCCGGCCGTTGGGCTTCACAGCCCACTGTGAGGGGGGAGGGGGGGCAGCCCGCGGACCGAGCCAGGAAGCTCTGGGCGTGGACAGGGCTTGTGGGAATGATTTCATTGGAAAGGCCTGCAATATTTTTCCCCTCTTGTGTGTGGTTCTCGGAGGAGGTTGGAGGTGGGACTGTGGTGGGGCGCTCAGTCGCCTCGGCCAGCAACGGGGGTAGCAGCAGCTGCCTGCCTGCCTGCCTGCCACTGGACTTTCGCAGCCCGTCCTCTCCCGTCCTCTGCCCCCAGCTGCACGCATTCAGGCCGGCAGTTTGCCCTCCCCACAGTTGGCTGGGACGTTTTGTTTAGCGGACTTGGGTGAGGGGAGGGGGGTGGGAGAAAGGGCTGGGGGGGCTCTCATTCCACGTTCCAGCTCTCCCCCTTCAGTAACCGGGTGGTGTGTGTTTTGCCCCCCTAGTCATCGGGCGCCCCGGCTGACAGTGACCCTCTTGGGCCGCTTCCTCCGGGCTGGGGTAAGTACCGTCTCTTCTTTGCCTCCTTGTTGGGCTCAGGGCATCTGTTCCTGCAGGACCTGCTCCTTCAGGCTTCTTCCCTTTACAGGTATGCAGGAAGGGTCTCTGTGTTACTTGAATCAACTAGACCTGCCTGGGCTCTGGGTTCAAATCCTGACTTGTTGCAAACATGCCTGCTTTCCAGTCTCCTGAGCCCAGAGATGCTGCTGCTGCTGCTAGTTTGCAGGTTTCTTTTTAGCCCCCGTGCCCCCCTCTTCTGTTTCTCCTGTGCGTGAGGGCTACAGCAGAGGGAGGGAGGGGAGGGGGAAGACGGAAGGATGCCGAGCGAAAGCTTTCTGGGTTGTCAAGACGCTTCTGCTGCCTCTCCTGCAGCTGCTGTGAATCCTGCCTTGCTCTTGTTGCACCTGAGTGAGCTGTGCTGGAGTAGGGGAGGCTGGTGGGCTGGGTGTGGGGGCTGTTTGGTGGGACGGAGCGAACCGTGACAGGAACATCTTGGGTAGGGTGAGAGGTGCATTCGCTAGGGTGGCTGTGGCTGGAGATGGAACGATGGCAGAAGCTGGGGAGGAGGCGTCCCAGTGGTCAGGCCTCACGCTGCCCTGGGAAGGGCGGGGGGCACGTGGCTTCCCATTGGATGGTGGCCCAGTTGGAATGAACCAGGGGGTGTGAACAGCCATCCCCCCACCCCCAGCAAGGGAATTTGGAAGAAGCCCTGAGGGGTTGCAGGGGCCAGCTGGAATCTCCGATGTGAATCTGTTAATGCCACTGGGCGGCGGCAGCAGGGAGCTCAGGGGCTGAGGGGCCATTCTAGTGGGACAGTGGAGGATTGGGGATCCAAGCCTCTTTGAGGCGCTGCGCCGCCCCCCCCCCCCCCCCCCCGCTTTGGGACTAAAGACCCAGCCTGGTGAGCATAGCTCAGTTAAACTGTGGAATTCACTTCCACAAGATGATGTGATGGCCAGCAACTTGGATGGCTTTAAAAGGGGGTTGGACCAATTCCTGGAGGAGAAGGCTCCCAATGGCTTCCAGTCCTGATGGCCCTATAGATCCCCTCCGGTATCGGGCAGTGTGCCTCTGCTTTCCAGTTGCTGCAGAGCACTGGGGGGGGGGGGCTGCTGTGCTCCTGCCCACTTCTGGGTTTCCCATGGGAGCATCTGGCTGGCCGCAGTGGGAACAGAATGCTGGGCTAGAGAAGCCTTTGGTCCCACCCAGCAGGGCTCCTCTTACATCCTGACCTGGGGCGGAGGGGCTGTCCGGGGCGGCAGGGTGTCCAGTGGCCGTGGGGAGCCGGGCGCTCAGGTGCCGGGAGGCAGGTGGCTCTTGCTGGGAGCTCCTGGCCTGTTCCAGCCCAGCCCCTGCTGGGCCTCTGAGACCGTTGCCTGAGCAGCCCAGGGAACGGCGTGCAGCGGGCAGAGGGGGAACGTCTGCTGGGGCAACTTGGAGAGGCTCAGCATCCAGCCTCACAGCAACAGTACCCTGCCCCTGGAGAGTGGAGAGCCTGCCCCTCCTCAGGGCTGCCTGGGCCTGGAGGGCCTCCCGTGTGGGCAAGAGATTGCCAAGAGCCAAATCCTGAGATTGCCATCCCCCCGCCCCCGCTCTCGCTAGCGCTCCCAGCGCCCTGGGGGAAGGAAGGGGCAGACAGACAGCTCTTGGAGTTCCCAGTAACCCGACATCTGCCTGGCAGCCACTAGTTTGTGGCCATGACCGTGACGGTTTCTTGGATCCACACTTTGCCTCTTCCTCAGCAGCCGTCCAGGGCAGGGGCAGCTGGTGGGGGCATGGGAGTGCGGCGAGGTCTCTCCAGCAGAAGCAAGGGGTCTGTCTTGCTGCAGGCCCAAATGCCTCTTCAGAGGGCTGAGGTTGCACCCTGCCTAGTCTCACCACCCAGGGAGCTCAGCTGAGTCTGGAAGGAGAACAGCAGGCAGGGCAGGGCAGCGGGAGCTGGGAGGTCGGGGGGCTTGAGCTCCAAGGGCCAGTGGAAGGAAGGCTGCCTGCTGCTTTCGACAAGGGGCTGGTGTGGGCAGGGCAGCCAGGGCCCCTGGTGGCCCTGGAGCTGGGTTGCCTGCTGCATGGGAAGCAGCCAGGGCTCCAAGAGCTGAACCGGGGGGTCCATGCAAGGGGAGCACCCCCTGTCGTAGGGCAGAGGTGAGCTTGAGCGAGTGAGCAGAGCAGGGGAGAGGGAGAGAGATGCCCTGCGCATGAGGGAGGATGTGGCATCCTTTGCGCGTAAACCCAAAGCTGGACCCCAGGGCTGGGGGCAGAGTGGTGTGTGGATGTGCTGTGTGCTGGCCAAGGGGGCTGGGTGGGGTGGGGTGGCGACTGGGGCATTGAGGCTGGCGTGAGGAAGAAGCTGGCATGGCCGGAGCCTTGGCAGGGCAGGCCTGGGATCTTTCAGCTGCTTCCCCTGCAGGTCCTGCAGACGCCCAGCAAGTGGGAGGCAAGTGTGTGTTTGTGCTGTGGCGGAGGGCGTGCTGGAACACCCTGGGGTGCCCAGCCAACACCACCTTCTGAGCTTGGCCCAGGCAGAGTGTTGCAGTGGCTTTTGCAGTGCTGTACCGCTTTGCCTCCTCCTGTGGGGCCTCTGTCCGGAACAACGGCCACAAGAGGAAGACTAACGTTGCCGCTCCTTTGCTCTCCTTCCAGAAAAGAGACAGGACAACGGGCGAGTGTACTACGTGAATCACAACACCCGCACCACACAATGGGAGGACCCTCGCACCCAGGGGTAGGAGGCCTGTCCTGCTGGCTTGTGCTCGAAAGCGGCTGGCTTGGGAGCCTTTGGCAGCAGCTTCAGGGGGCATCCTTGAGGCCTCCTTAGTGGCCGGAGAGGCATCTGCAGCCTGCAAGGGGTCTGAAGCCTTCCCTGGAGCCCAGGGAGGACCACAAGCCTCTCAGTCCCCAGGGGGCAGAGGAGTGCTTCTCCCCGACCCTGCTGCCCTGTACACAGAGGCCCAAGCCCAGAGTGCCAGCTTGGAATGGCGCAAGGACCACGCACAGCAAGGCTGCTCCTGCCCCTTGGTCCCTGTGCAGAGCCAGACAGAGAACTAGTGTGGGAGGCGGGGGTGCACTTTGCAAGCTGGGGAGGCAGGCTGGTCAGAGCCACCAGGGCTCTAGTTGTCTTTGACAGCGGCTGTGGGGTGGGGAGATGCACAAACGTTGGCCAAGACATGCCCCTTGATGCACTCCTCCCTCTCTGGCCAGGATGATCCAGGAGCCAGCTCTGCCACCCGGCTGGGAGATGAAATACACGAACGAGCGGGTGCGCTACTTCGTGGACCACAACACCCGCACCACCACCTTCAAGGACCCCCGGCCTGGATTTGAGTCAGGGTAAGTCCCGCCGGCACCTCCTGCGCACTCCTCCGCCCCTTGGACGCTCCTGATGTGCCTTCGCACAGTGCCTCGAGACCTTGAAGGTTTGTTTCCGTGAGGAGTCACTGACAGTTTTGTTGAGGTGAGGATCCGAGGCCGCCTGGCCCTCGCTTGCCTGGTCACGGCTGGGGGAGGCTCACTAGAGGGGTGGTGCGGCGCATTGTGGGAGCATCTGAGGCCTTCCGGAGACATTGCTGAGGGCGGTGGGATATCAGCTCTCTGTCCTTGGAACTATTTCCCCAGCCTGGCGCCCTCCAGATGTGTGAGATGACACTTCCCAGCATCCCCCAGCCAACTATGTAGTTCCATTCTCACACGTCTGGAGGAGGCCAGGTTGGGGACAGCTGCCTTGGAGGAGGCCTGGTGAGCCCGGAGTGTTCACACAAGCTCAGGTTCTGGGAGAGAAGGTACTCGGCCTCAAGAGCACATCAGTGGGAATTCCAAGGAACGTCTGCCGCATGGACCGTTCTCCTCAATTGCGCTCCTTTGTTGTAAGCTGCAGACGTCAGGATGTGGCCCGTGATGGAGGACTCTCTCCGCCTGCTGGTTTTCTGCCCCTCTAGACTCCCCAGGAGCACCTGAGCGGACTGCCCTGCTTCCCGTTTCTCAGGCTTCCGTGCAGGGATGTGTGTGGCAGCTCCTTCCCCGAGTCCGCAGAGGCACAGCCGGGCCCGTGTTTCCTCAGAGGCCTTGGCTGTGGCCTGGTGTGGCTGCCCAAGCCCCTGCCAACCCCCTCTACACAGCTGCTGCTCAGCAGGCTGGGAGAGAAGGACGGTGATGGGGAAGAGTTGTGTGCATCTGTGGTCTTTCCCAAGTGTGGTCCTCCCTGTGTACGCCGTGCTCTCCCCAGACCACTCCACAGACGTGTGGCAGGACAGGAGGAGCGCAGCTGTGGTGGCAAGGGCAGTGTCTGGGGAGCATCATCCCCTCACGCATCTTCCCCATTTAAAGTGCAGCCCCCCGCTGATCAGCACTTTTCTCAGCACCAGTCAGCAGGGCTGTGTGCAGGGGGAGATGAGCAGTGGGAGCTGAGCACAAGGGAGGGAGCCTTAAACCTCCTTATCCCTGTGCACTGAGGTGGGGGTTGTGGGGGGGGGAATCCAGCAGCCCTAGCCTTGCCCTCTAGGTGCAGGCAGTCCCCGACCCACTGCCACAGGCATCCCTCTGGAGCAAAAGGGTTTACCCATGTCCTTCCTTGCTGTTGCAGGAGTAAGCAAGGAGGTTCCCCCGGAGCGTATGACCGAAGCTTTCGCTGGAAGTTCCACCAGTTCCGTTTCCTGTGCCACGTGAGTGGTCTTCCATCTTGTTCACCGCAGGGCAGGAGGGGAAGAATCGGGGCCTCCTCAGGGGGCGGGAGCATGGGCAGGTTTGGGGGACTGTATTTGGGCCTCTCAGCCTGTGCTTCCTCCACAGTCGAACGCACTCCCCAGCCACGTCAAGATCAGTGTCTCGCGGCAGACGCTGTTCGAAGATTCCTTCCAGCAGGTGAGGCCTGTGCCGCAGGGCGGGGCGGGGCGAGCAGGCTGGTCAGGCCAGCTTGCCGTTGTGTGGGGCACCTCTTTCTCCCCACCCAAATCGCTCCTCCTCCTCCCGGCCCAGATCATGAACATGAAGCCTTACGATCTGCGCCGCCGCCTGTACATCATCATGCGTGGGGAGGAGGGCCTAGACTACGGCGGCATTGCCCGGTGAGTGGGGAGGCCTAGGCTGCCGGCCTCCCTTCTGGTGGTCTTCCTGTGTGTTGGGCCTTGTCCCGCCTCGGGAGGGGCAGAGCGGAGATGGCGATGGGGCCACGGCACCGCGGAGGTGGCTGGGGCACTGGCCCTGCAGGGACAGGGGCCGCTCACCGCTCCACAGCCTCAGGTGCGGGCGGCCACCTGGTCTCTGCATTCCAGCCCGGCCCCTGGCCGCCGCTGCTTCTCCTGCTCCAGGTGGCAGCCGCTCCCAGTCCTGGCGTGCCAGAACTTCTGGCGCCTCTCTCTGCGTCCTGCCAGTGGTTTTACCCTATGGTAGGTTACGTCATGCTGTTCTACCACAGGGTAGAACCACGGACAGGATGCCGGGGCTCTCTGCGTCAAAGGAAGGATGCGTCTGGGCGAGGGTGGCGGGCCCTGTGCAGGGCACCGCGACACACCGGGCGTGGCCCACGTGGGAGCAGGCGTGGTTGAACGTGCCTTCCAGGGCCTCTGGGCCAATCTGGGCTGGGTCTCATTGGCCTCTCCCCCCGCTCTCCCCACCCCACAGCGAGTGGTTCTTCCTCTTGTCCCACGAAGTGCTCAACCCCATGTACTGCCTGTTCGAATATGCCGGCAAGAACAACTACTGCCTGCAGATCAACCCGGCCTCCTCCATCAACCCTGACCACCTCACCTACTTCCGCTTCATTGGCAGGTTCATTGCCATGGTGAGCAAGGCTGGAGTGGCTCCCCTTGGGGTTGCCGGGGATGGGGCCGGGGGGGAGGCAAGCGGTCTCTTTCTCTCAAGGTGTTTGTGCAGGAGGGGCGTGATTGAGGCCAGGGGGGCTTGCTGCCTTGCTCTTCCCTGGCATCCTGCTCCACCTCCTGGATCTGTTGGCTGCTGCTTATTCGTGGTGGCTGTGATTTGTACAGAATTGTCGTGGATGGTGCGGCTTCCTTCTCATGGTCACTTGTTCCCCCGGTTTGCCATTTTTTTATACACCCAGGTATAGGCAAAGGGGGTGGGGCCAAGAATACCTGCATATTTTATCTGAAAGCTCTTACCACTCATAGCTAAGCCTTAGGAGAGGCATTTCAGCCTCTTAGCATGGGAGAAAAAAACACACAAAAGCCAGGGAACACCAGTTGATTGGTACTGGGCGAGAGGGGGCAGGGCCAGGAGAAGGGGGAGTGGCCATCTGTAGAAAGCTGCAAGGCTGGATTTGGCCCCCAGGCCTGAAGTTATACACCCCTGGGTTCACACAACATGACAACCGCACCCAAGGATGATTATGGGTTGACTATGGCTTGTTGAAACATGGGTTATTGTGTTGTGTTAACCCATCCGTGCTACCCAACAATGGTTTGTTAACCACAAACAACCCATAAACACATGGCTTGTTCTTGGGTTGTGGACTGTGGGTTGTTCGTTGTTAACAAACCTTGGTTTGTTAGTGCAGCTAGTTTCACACAACAGGGCTGTTTGCATGACATGACAGCCCATGGGGAGGCTGTGGCACGTGCAGGGTGTCTGTGGCTGCCATTTTGAACGTGCAACCCCCACTCAGGGGTTGTCGTGCTGTGTGAACCTGGTTATGTGAGGGTTAAACAACCCTCACATAACCCATAGTCTGCTGTGGGTTGTGCAGGGTTGTTTAACCGCCGCATCCCCCAGGCTCGCATCCCCCAGGCTCGCATCCCCTGAGCAGGGCTGGCCTATGCAGTCTGGCGCCTCCAGGCACCATAGTTTGTGGTGGGTTAAATATGCCAGGGCGAGCTGCAGCGTGTCATCTGAAGCCAGTCAGCACAGCAACCCATATTTCAATGACAGCCCACACTCAGCCCACACTGAGCCTTGAGAGCGTGTTGTCGTGTTTTGTGAACTCAGACATTGACTGGCAGCCACCGTCCTGGGTTTGAGGCAGGGCTCTTTCAGGCCCTGGCAGTCCACAGAACCTTCTGCCACCATAAAAAGGCCAGACTTTCATGGGCCGCCAAGAGCTTTCTGGCTCCCATAGACATAACCCAGCCCCCACTCTGGGGTTTGGCATTGAGCTTAATGCCAGGTGGGTAAGAAAACCAAATACTTTGGATGGAGGTGCCCAGCTGCTCTCAGAGGGGGCGGCACCCCCCACCCCCACAGGACCAAGTGTGCAGTTTGGGAGTTCTCCTGGAGTCGGCACTACCTGGGGCTGCTGGGGGGCGGGGCGGTGGCAGCCAGGAGCACTTCTTAGCTGCTTGGGCTGGTTCGCTTCCTGCAGCCCCACCTTGAGAGGGACAGGACTCCGGGGGGGCCACCGTAGTGTGCTCTAGGTGGAGCTCTCTTTAAAGGTTGTTCAGAAACCACGACTGTTGCAGAATGCGGCCACCTGAGCGTCAGTGGGGGCCAGCTGGTTGGATCACGAGACACCTGCACGGCTGGCTTTAACTTTTAAGCCTCCAGCCTTCCCCAACTGGGAGCCTTCCAGATGTGTCAGACTGCATCTCCCAACCTTCCCAGCCGGCGTGGCCATGGGAGTTGCAGTTCAACCCATCTGGAGGGCTCCTGGTTGGGGAAGGCTGTCCTGAGCAGTCTCGTAGGATGGCCTCCGCCCACCAAAGCCTCGCCACACCACAGGTTCGCCTCATGTGCCACCAAGGAGAGCAGTCAGGCTGGCGGCCTGAGGGAAAACAGTGTGGTTTTCTGTGGCTTCTTAAAAGATTTTTTTGTTGGGCTGCTGTTCATTTTAGCTGCATTTGTTTATTGGCTTTTAGTATCTTCCATGGATCGGTGTTTCGGGATGTTGTTGTTGCTGGTTCTTGCTTTTGTTTTAAGTAGATGGTATTTTGTTTTGGAAGACACCTTGAGAGGGTTTTTTTAATCGTCAAAGGCAACCTACAGATCTGTTGTTCATATGTACGTGCACGCCGGCAGGAGAGGCTACTGTGACATTTGCAGTGTGGTGCACCAGATTTTTGCCCCTGGAAGCGGTTGAGGGGAAGGGTGGCAGCTGCCCCTGCCCCGCCAGGCCCACCGCCGCTCAGCCTTTGCCCTGCCCTCTCCCCAGCTGCTACTCTGGTGCCATTTTATTTTTGGCTATTACTTCTCCGAGTTCTTCCAGCCAACCAGGGAACATGCAGGAAACTCTATGATGTCACAGCACTACTAGCCAAAAGAAGCTGGTGCTTTTTAGTCTCAGGCTAAATTAGAGGCGGGGGGGGAACTGTCCCTGTCACCAAGGCAACCATGCTGTGCGTTGGTATGGTCTCTTTGGCAACAGGAACACATTCCTGCCTCCAACAGTTGCTGGAAAAGGGCGTGCTTCTGAGGGAGGGGCACATAAAAGCTTGGCCCCCTTTCGCTCAGCTCTCGTCTGCAGGATCAGCCTCCAGCCGTGGGGCAGATTCGCTTTGGAGGTGCTTCCAAAGAACCCTCGGGGCGCTTGTGGGCTGGGAAGGCAACTAATGTTTGAGGAGTGGGAGAAAACCTTGGGGTCTGAGGAGCAGAGCCAGCACACCCACACCGCCAGCAGGGAGCTCGCGAGAGAGCTGGACCTGTAATATATGGAGACATTTTGAAAGCGTGGGAAAGAAAAATCTGCTCCCCCCCCCCCCCCGAAGAGAACATGGAGGGGGGTTTGTGGAGGGGGATGAAAATATTTGCATTTTTAAAAACTTAATTTATCCAAAGGACTTTGTATCCTTTGTGTTTAGAAATGGTACGTAAACTAACCTGGCTTGACTTTGTCAGGCAGAAGAGAAGTGGCCGGAAAGAGGATCTGGTCAGGTGGCCCTTGCATGCCAAAGTGTGTCATGGAGCAGGCCCTCCTTTCATTTCTCCAAGTCCTGAGTTTTTGTTCCTTAGCAGAAAAGGAGTGTGCTTCCTTTCTCACGATCCCCCCAGCAAAAAGGGGAGGGGGTGTCAGGCCTTCCCTCTGGCCGGGCGAGGCTGCAGGAAGACACCGAGGTTGCTGCCTTGCCTCGCTCTGCCTGGCCTGCAGGGAAGCTCCCACCCTGGGCATTTCTCCCCCAAAGGGCTCAGCAGAACTGGCTGAGCAGGAGCCTGGATGGTTCCGCCCTGCTTGGGTCTTGGGGAGGGGGAGGAGAGATCTTCCCCCAAGCCTGGGTCTCCCTTCCCCCCACTCCCTCTTCCACCCAAACCCCAGACTATTACTCACCACCCGGCTGGCCTCCCCCAGACGCGCAGAAGCGTCTGCGTTATTCTTGGCTTCGCGGAGGCAGGCTGTGGCCTGGGAGCTCTGGTTAAACAAACGCTGCTGTGGCACTGTTTGGGGAGCACGCTGGCCGCCTCTGCTGCCCGGGGTGGGGGAGGGGAGATTTGGGTATCTGCAGGGAGGCAAAGGGTGCATGTGGGGCCCTGCCAGCCCCCGGGGCTGTCAGCATTTGGAGCCCTTCATAGTGTGGGACCAAGCACCCCAGGGCCATCTTCCCCCCATCAACCTGCCCAGGCACATGCAGATCTTCCGCTGAGGCCCCTCTCAGAGTGCTGCCGCCATGAGAGATCCAGTTGGGTGGCAACAAAGGAGAGGGCCTTTGAGGAACACCAGAAGCTGCCTCAGACCCTCAGTCCATCTCGCCCAGTGCTGTCGACGCTGACTGACAGCAACGGCTCTCCGGGGTTTCGGGCAGGAGTTTTTCCAGCCCTTCCTGGAGATGCTGCTGGGATCGAACCAGGGACCTTCTGTGTGCAAAGCAGGGCTCTGCTGTCGAGCCACAGCCCATCCCTTTTCTTCCAGGGTGCTTTGGTTGTGGGACTCTGTCTCTTGCCTGGGGCCCACTTATTATCCTTTAGGGGCCAAGATAAGATGTTTCTATTCTGTCAGGCTTTTTAAGGAGGTGCATTATACACCTTGGAAATGGAGTTTTTCTTCAGCTGTTTTATCTGATTATTTGCATTTATTTTCTTGATTTTAATGGTCTTATTGTATATTTTATTGTTGTTTGGCTGTTGTGCTCTCTGTGAGACTTACACCTTCAACCACCCTGGGCTAAATATTTATGAAGGGTGGTACATAAATGTATATAAAAATGAAAACTGCAGCCTGGTGTTGGAGGTGGGGAAGAGAAACAGATGGACAGCATCTCCTCCCTGTTGGGGTCTCCCACCTCCCTAGGCGGCTCTTGGGTCATTTCAGTTTTTTCCCTGTGGTCCCCTCCTGCTGGGGTTTGGCGCTGAATGCTCTAGACAGGGCATGCGTGACTGATGTGCTTTTGGGGGCGGGGGTATCTCCTTGACTTGCAGGCTTTATACCACGGCAAGTTCATTGACACGGGCTTCACCCTGCCCTTCTACAAGCGCATGCTGAACAAGCGCCCCACCCTCAAGGACCTGGAATCCATCGACCCCGAGTTCTACAACTCCATTGTCTGGATCAAGTCAGTACCCCCATTCCCCATGCCAGCCCTCCTGGTCTTCTGAGGGGCCCAAGTTCCTCCCAGGTCCCATCAAGCCATGCATGAATGAATGCATTGTTTGTTGAGGTCACAAACCAGTACAAATGTTGAGACAAAGAGCAAATAAAACTCGTTAAGAACATTGAAATAAGACAGATATGTTTAAAAGGAGGCTGATAATCCCCACACACCCCTAATTTGCAGTGAAGTGAAAAAAGTTTTGCAACCCTCTCAACAATTGAAAGAGAATCTTCCCTTGGGCAGAGGCATACCAGATCTTCAGAAGATTGTCCCAAGAGAGTTCTTAGTAGAGGGAGAATCAAATTCTTTCTGCAATCTCTGTACAAATTGCAGTGCAGGAGTACATGGTTAACAGACTTACTAGTCTAGTTTGGCACAGAGATAGGCATTTGTTAACCAGGATCTTATAAAACTGCCCACTTAACAATGCAGAGGGCAACACATTGAAGCAAGTGAGCGTAAATGCTCTCCTGTATTTAAAAATCCCTCATGGCCTGCGCAGCCTTGGTTTTAAACTTGGCCCTGTGAGCTGGCTGTAGTGACCTTGCAGCACCCAGTAGAGGACCCTGCCCCTGCCCAGGGGGGCATTGCTGTTCCTTGCTGCCTCTCAGGAGTATCTGTTGCTTAGCCATTTTGATTTATTTCTGTGTTCCACATGCCCCAAAGCTTGAAGGTGGTGTAAGGGCATCCTGGACGCCACGTGAGGAGCATGGGTGGGCTAAGGGAGGCAAAGACGGCGGAGCAGTGGCACTTCCAGATGAGCCCAGAGAAACTACCCTGATCCAGATGTGGCAGTTACGAGGAGGGACAGAGGGAAAGAGAGGGAGCCCAGCACCCAAAGGCCCTGGGCAGAGGCTGCTCCTGGCAAAGAGCAAAGGGATTGCGGCTTGTGTGCTGCATGGGGGCAGGGATGTAATGGCAGGTAGGGGGAGAGTGGGTGCGTTGAAACCTGCCAGGGGTGAGGAGGAGAAGCCAAGTGACTGATTCTGCAGGGGCCATTTTGTCCAGGTGTGCACCACGCCTGTGCCTCAGGAAAGCTTGTAATCGACAGCAGCCATGAACGGCCACAAAGTGGTCTGTGATCTTTGGCCTCCCGTAGCACGTCTGGGCTGGAATTCCCCCTGCCCCAGCCGCTGGCCCGGATATCACCTACTGCTGCTAATCCAGCTGTCCCCCCCCCCCCCCCGCTTTCTTTCAGGGAGAACAACTTGGAGGAGTGTGGGCTCGAGCTCTACTTCATCCAGGACATGGAGATCTTGGGCAAGGTGACCACCCACGAGTTGAAGGAGGGTGGCGAGAGCATCCGTGTCACCGAGGAGAACAAGGACGAGTACATCTTGTGAGTTCTGCCTTTGGGCTGGAGGCAGAAGTGGCTGTGGCCTTGCATCAGGGAGCGGGGTGGCTGCCAGAGACCGCTCAGCCAGAGGGCCCACCGTTCTGCGTGCCACTGAGCTCCTCCAAATGCCTCCATGCTGGGCTGCCTTGGAGGCAGCATGGTCCAGTGGGTAGGCCTTAGAGTAAGTTCAAATGGCCCTCCACTGTGGAAGCTACTCAGGGAGCCTTGGACCAGCCTTGTCTGGGGCTCAGTTCCCCATCTGTTAAATGGGAACATTCTGGACCAGCCTCACTGGGTGCTTCTGGGGATAGCCGACAGGGATGGTAAAGCCTCTGGTATACCTGAATGCGCTCCGTCCGTGACAAAAGGGCCATGGAGGGAGTTACGGGGGAGACGCGGGCAAAGCTCGCCTCCTCCCCCTACCCAAAGGCACGTAGCTGTTCCTGAGCTCCTCCAAGGGGCATGGCTCGGGGCAGGACCAGATCCGAAGTGGCCTGGGGGTGTTGAGTGGCCAGTCTGTCCTTGCAGGCTGCTGACGGACTGGCGGTTCACGCGGGGCGTGGAGGAGCAGACGAAGGCCTTCCTGGATGGCTTCAATGAGGTGGCGCCGCTGGAGTGGCTGCGATACTTTGATGAGAAGGAGCTGGAGGTGAGCTGGGCGCACATGCAGTGCCCCTTCCTCTCCCGCCGCAGAGCCCGCCTGTGCGCGAGGAGGGCCGCATCCATTCTCGTGCAGCCTGTGAGGTGTTGGGCTCGAGAGCGATGGACTGGCCCTCTGGCTCCTCAGTGCTCCTTGTAAATGGGAGAACTCCACATCTGAGAAAGCGACTGACAACCCTTTAGACGCCGGACTGTCCATTGGGAAGCAAGCTGATTTTTTCTCTCCCTTATTCTTCACGGCAGCCCCCCTCAGGGGCTGGGTGGCAGGGGACGCCTTTTGCGTGGCATGCCGCTGCCTCCACACTGGAGCAGGAGGCCTCTTTTGAGGCTGTGCCTGTCTGGACGCACATCACCCAGGGACGGAGCGCCTTGTCCTTCACGAGTCATGCCTGATTGTACGTGAATGTATGCGCACTAGGTTAACCATGCCCGTTGTAGTCCCTTCATTGATCCAGAGAGAGGCGTTCACGTTGAGGGGTGGCCCTATTTCCCTCCGGTGTGTCAGGTCGGCAGGGCAAGTTCAGCTGCCGCTTTCGAGCCTCGTTTGCCGCTCGGGAGTCAGCAGGGCGCCGGCAGCTTTGCCCAGACGCGGGCCGTGCCGTGCCGCGGCAGTGTGCCCCGTACTCAGCAGGGCTCAGGCTGAGCGGTCCACGGCCCCTTCCCTCCCCAGCTGATGCTGTGCGGCATGCAGGAGATCGACACGAACGACTGGCAGAAGAACACCGTCTACCGGCACTGCAGCAAGAGCAGCAGGCAGATCCCGTGGTTCTGGCAGGTGGGCTCCTTGCGGAGGGTGCCCGGTCTGGCCCAGCTCAGCTGCAGCGGGGCGGGGCGGGGCGGGGCGGGGCTGCGTTCCGTTGCTAGGGGACAGCGGGGCGGCTCCCGTGGGGGCGGCAGCGGCGGCTGGGGAGTGGATCACGCCCTGGGCATTGCCCTGCAGTCTGGTCAGGACTCACTCTTGAACACGTAGAATAATGACCAAGGAACTGCCCCTGAGCAAGTGCAGAGAGCGCTTCCTCTAGATAAGCGCAGCACGTGCCCCACAGGCAGGGCTGGAGGCCAGGGCCTCCGCTGCGAAGGCCTGGCTTCCAAGCAGCTGTCAACCCCGGGACTCGTGGGTTGCTGTTGGACTCCCCTGCGTGCCAGATGCTTTGTGAGGCCCTCAGGGGCCCGTCTCTGCTCCTGCCTGCACCCCTTTGGGGGCAGAGGCGCCCGCTCTTACGCCTCCCAACCATGTGGGTTGCAGGTGGTCAAGGAGATGGACAACGAGAAGAGGATCCGCCTGCTGCAGTTTGTGACGGGGACGTGCCGGCTGCCGGTTGGAGGATTTGCAGAGCTCATTGGTACTTGCGTGGCTGGCTGCTACCCAAGGGAGGGTCTGCGTAGGGGGCTTCCAGCTGGGCAGGAGGGAACACCTGGGGGGTTGGAGAAGCTGGATCGAAGCACTGTGTGGTTGCGGCTGATTTATCCTGCCCGTCTGGCCTGGGACAAGCAGCTCTGCACGGCACCTTTTAACTCCTCCCAGGCCTGCTTTTTTGCTCTCCTGGCTTCCAGCTAAGGAACCTGGGAATTCTGTACTTTGGCTCAGAGCTGTCTGGGGGAAAAGCCACTAGAGCTTTCCACTGGGTTTCCAGCTGCTCTGTGCTGCCATATCCTACTGGGCTCAACGGGGGACACTGTGCTCCTTTCCTTCAGGCAGCAACGGGCCCCAGAAGTTCTGCATCGACAAGGTGGGCAAGGAGACCTGGCTGCCTCGTAGCCACACGTGGTGAGTGAGTCCCCCAGCTCCTCTCCTCCACCCTGTCCCCTGCCTGGCCATGCTTGGGACAGGGTGGGCAAGACCCCTTGGCTTGGCCAGCGCCAGGTGCTGAGGGGCCATCTTTGCCTTTTGCAGCTTCAACCGCCTGGATCTGCCTCCTTACAAGAGCTTTGAGCAGCTGAAGGAGAAGCTCCTTTATGCCATCGAGGAGACGGAGGGCTTCGGGCAGGAGTGACGGGCACTTGGGCCCCCAGGAGATCCTTGGGGAAAGCCACCCCAAATCCCTGGAATTGGAGCAAAATCCATGGGAAGAGGGATGGAGGACTGAGTTTTGCCCTGGCCTGGGTCTTGCAGCTGGGAGTGGGAGGCTGCAGGAGGTTCCCCTCCCTCTTCCCCACAGCCTGGGCCGTAGCCGACTCTCCCCACCGTCGCATTCAGTCGAGTTGCTCTTCACCAAAGCGGGAGCCTGATTTCCTGTTCTCCCACACCCTTGTCCTTGCACCGAATTCAGCCCCCTCCCTGGGCATCAGGGCGTCTTGTCACAGATGCCTCTTGAGCAAACCAGAAGGCCCCCCACCCCCCGGAGCTCTTCCCGTCAGGACAGCCTGAGCATTCTCTGCACCAGGAAGCACTCAGTACAGGAGAATGAGCACTTTTGAGACCCCGCCCCCCAACTGCCTGTTTCACAGCTGTCGGGGATGGTGGAGCTCTGTCAAGGCTGGGCCCTGCCAGGGACTGGTCGAATCCAGGGTGGAATTCCCACCAATTTCCCCAAGCCCCCCCCCCCCGCACTTCTCCAAGGCCTTCTCCCGCTTCCTGTGCCAAGGAAGTCAGGTCTGTGCTCCCTCCAGCCCAGCTGATTTTCTGCTCTGCACGTCGGAGTGGGCCTGGCTACGCACGCCGGGCTCCTTCCCAAACGCATCCAGTGGAAGACACGACTTGGGGCGCAGCCCTGCATAGCCCTCGGAGCCTTTTGCTGCACTGCACAGCTCAGGTGCAGGTCTTGCTGTATCATGGAGCAGCCTCTGGGCTATTAAAGCCAGCAAAAGTTATCCCACGCAGCCCAAAAAATTTTCAGCCTGAAGGCTTTGGGAAGGGAGAGGAGGCCTTTGAGGGTGGTGGGGCGGGGCGGGATGGGGGCTGAGCCTGGCCCTCAGGAAATAGGGAGACACCCCCTGGGTCCCTTAGTTTCAGCCCTCTGAATCTTGCAGGAACTGGCATTCCTTCTTTTTCTGGAAGCATCGGTACCCCGAGAGTGGCAGAACCGTAGGGAGGTCTTACCTTGAATTTCTACAAAACAAATTAGCCAAAGCGTAGAACTGTGGACTTGCATGTCCTGAAAGACAGGAAGAAGAGGGGGCAAACTAAAAGAATCCTGCGGTCTTGGTGTGTATGTATGCTTGTTTTAAAACTATGGTGGTTTGTTCGAGGCCTGATTCTTGGAGTGTGTGGCTGGCAGGCCCGAGACTGGTGGTGAATACAAGCGTGGAAGAGCGTGCTCGGGCTCGGGGGGGGGGGGGGTATCCTGTAGCGACATGGTGGGGTGCCTCAACTTCCATGGAGAGAGAGCGCGCGTGCGTGTACATATATATAAATATATAAATGTCTGTGGATACAACGAATTGCAATTGCTTTTGATGGGGATCCTGGATAGTTTTGTACTGCACCATCCTGCCTCAGTGATGCCAGTTTCTTGTGCAATAAACAGTCCGCAGCTGCTTGTGGTCTTCGTGCCTCCTTCTGTGCTTTAGGTAGCCAGCAGGGAGGTCAGGAGGTTTCCACAGTTTGCTGTCCTGGGTGTTGCGTGGGGCGGTTTCCCAAAGTGGGTGCATGTGGAGGAGGTTGCAGCTGCGTTGAAGGGCCTCAGTTCCAGGGGAGAACAAACGGGTTAGGGGACCCTTGTGGGAGCAGCAGCTCATGTCATCCTTCGGGTGTGCTGTGCCCTCCTGCAGGGCTGGGCATAGTTCCTGCCCTTCTTGCTGCCCTGGGGATCATATATTCCGTGCAGCTTCTTGTTGGTAGAAGGGTTGGGCGCCCTGGCCCTGGTGCCCTGGCCAAAAGGGGGTCAGGGAGAAAGACCACGTGCTTTTATGGACGGACACGGAGGAGCAGCACTGGCCATATGGGCTTTCTCTGCTTAAGCACATCAGCCAGCCCACCATTGTGGGACAGAAGCTGGTGTGGAAATGCTGCTTCAATCATGAAGCTGGCTGGGTGGCTGCTCTCCCCTCCCCATATCATCTGCTTCAGCTCTTGAGGAGAGGTGTACATTCCCAGACACAAACAAGGAACCGCATCAGCAGGCCAAGAGCCCTGCAATGCCTTTCCTGCCCTGGGTAAATGCCCAAATGAGGGCAGCAGCGGATGTGACAGCCAGGGGCTGGGGCAGCCTGCTTGGGCTTGTTCCTTTTCCCATGTGTGTCTTGAAAGTCTCTTTCCGGGAGGTGACTGGGGAGTCTTGGGTTCCGATCATGCTGGAAAAGGAGAGCTACATCTTGCGACAGCCCCAGGACTTCTTTCCCAGTTGCCTTCTCTCCTGTTAATGCCTGCTCCAGTCTGAGAAACCGAACCACCTAAGCTAGGCTGGCGCCAGGGAGCCACTGCAGTGATGGCACACAGGCTGCTGGTTTGGGCCAAGGTCCACAAGGAGCTCAGCTGGGCTGGCTAGGGGTTGATGAGGGTCATAGTCCGACACCTCTGGCGGGCACCAGGGTGAGAAGGCAGAGTTAGTGGCGCTCTCGTGCTATTGGAAGTGCTGGGGGCGGGGTGAGGACATGCCATTTCCCCCATGGACGCAAGGAGCAACAACTCGGGCAGGGATGGGTGTCTCAGGGATTGTTTGGTGCCAGAGGTGGGAAGGTCCCAGAGCTTGCTCACCTCTGAGGGGGAGAGGGAGGGTGAAGGCTTCGGTGTTGTTTGGGTGGCATTTGGCCCCATGAATGTGTTTTGGCAGGGTGGGGAGAGATCCTCTGCCAGCAAAACAGCCAGCTCCAAGGGAGGGGGAATTGGATTCTGCTCAGAAGGGCCGCTCCCCCTCTCCTCCCCTGGCTTTCAAAGCACCAAGCTGTCCCTGAAGGCAGAGAGCAGCCCTGTGTTGTGAGCAGAGGAAAGGCTGGCCGAAGGAGCAGCAAAAACATGTTTAGTTTGGCCGGGAGGAACAGGCTGGCTTTCTGCACTCTGCTACAGGGAAAGAGGATCACCCTGTTCTCTGGGGAAGCAAACCACCCATATGTTCCTGCTGCTTTGGTGGGGCCGGATTAGCTCCACCCCTCTAGGGGAGCCACCCTGCAAAGTTGGGATGCCGGGCCTGTGCCCCTTTTTGGCCTGTGAAAACTCCCACCCGCCAACCTGGAGGTGAGCCTGTTCCCTGCCCCACTGGGGTGTGATGGCTTGGAAGGTATCTGTTCTAGCTTTGCCATCTTCTACGCCCACAAGCTATTTTGCGTTCTGCTCCATCTCCCAAGGGGGGAACAGAGCAGTCAAGCCAAGAGGCAGCAAAGTGGCCCCATGGGGGGGGGGGGCAGGCATGGGGACAATGTAAAACATACACGGCTGGGCCAAAGGGGAGAGGGCAGCGACTATTTTAGAATCTGCATGATTCAGCTGCCTGCGGTGGCTCCCTCGGAGATAATGTGAAGCTTCGGGGGACCAGACTTTTATTTATTTATTATTAAATTTATTCATCGCCCATCTGGCTGGTCACCCAGCCACTCTGGGCGATGTACAACACACAATAAAAACAGTTTAAAACAATAAAATTCTACAATAAAAACATTTTCTAAAACACCCTAACCCACCCCAAACGCCTGCCTGAACAACCGCGTTTTTAATGCACGAAGGAAGATCATTAAAGAGGGGGCATGACGGAGTTCCCTAGGGAGGGAGTTCCACAGAGTGGGGGCCACCACAGAAAAGGCCCTCTCCCTCGTCCCCACCAGTCTAGCTGTCCTGGCTGATGGGACAGAGAGAAGGCCATCCGAGGCTGATCTTGTTAAGCGGCCTGTCTGGTGCTGCTGGAGGCGCTCCTTAAGATAGGCTGGGCCGGAACCATATAGGGTTTTAAAGGTCAAAACCAACACCTTGAATTTGGCCCGGAAAACAACTGGTAACCAGTGCAACTCCTTCAGCACTGGAGTGATGTGATCTCGCTGGCGGCTGCCTTTAATCAGGCGAGCCGCCGCGTTCTGTACCAGCTGCAGTTTCCGAACCGTCTTCAAGGGTAACCCCATGTAGAGCGCATTACAGTAGTCCAAACGAGAGGAGACCAGGGCATGTACTACCGATGGGAGCAGATGGTCAGGAAGGAAGGGGCGCAGCCGCCGTATCAGATGGAGTTGATACAGCGCTGTCCGGCTCACAGCTGACACCTGAGCCTCCATGGACAGCTGGGAGTCCAAAATGACGCCCAGGCTGCAGACCTGGTCTTTCAAGGGTAGCCGTACCCCATTCAACACCAGGTCAACATCCCCCAGCCTCCTCTTGTCTCCCACCAAAAGTACCTCGGTCTTGTCAGGGTTCAGCTTCAGCTTATTCCTCCCCATCCAGCCACTCACCGTCTCCAGACATTTGGACAGGGATTCTACGGCCAACCTTGGTGAAGATTTAAACAAGAGGTAGAGCTGCGTGTCATCCGCATATTGATGACACTGCACCCCAAACCTCCTGACGATAGCCCCCAGCGGCTTCACATAGATGTTAAATAGCATCGGGGAGAGGATGGAACCCTGTGGCACTCCACAAGTAAGTGGCCACGGGTCCGAAAACTCCTCTCCCAGTGCTACCCTCTGGTACCTGCCGGAGAGGAAGGACCGGAACCACCACAATACGGTGTCCCCAATGCCCAACCCCTCCAGGCGGTCCAGGAGGATACCGTGGTCAACGGTATCGAAAGCCACTGAGAGGTCGAGGAGAACAAGGAAGGAGCATTCACCCCTATCCAGAGCCCTCCTCATATCATCTACCAAGGCGACCAAGGCCGTTTCTGTCCCATGCCCAGGCCTGAAGCCCGACTGAAATGCATCTAGATAATCTGTTTCTTCCAAGTGTGCCTTCAACTGCACCGCCACCACCCGCTCAATCACCTTGCCCCAAAATGGCAGATTTGAGACTGGGCGAAAGTTGTTCAGAACTTGAGGATCCAAGGAGGGCTTCTTTAAGAGCGGTCTTATCACTGCCTCCTTGAGGGCTGATGGCATCACTCCCTCCTCAAGGGAGGCGTTCACCACCGCCCTGATCCCCTCACCCAGTCTCTCTCTGCAGCCCATAATGAGCCAAGATGGGCAAGGATCAAGTAAGCAGGTGGTCGGCCTTACAGATGAAAGCACCTTGTCCACTTCATCAGGAGGAAGAAGCTGGAACCGATCCCACAAAACCGGTTTGCCACAGGCCGCCTCTTGCTCACTAACTGTATCCACAGTGTGCAGAGTAACACACCTAATCTGATCAATTTTATCTGCAAAGTGCCTTGCCAAGGCCTCACAGGAGGCCTTAGAATGCTCCAGTGGTTCCGGAGCCACAGGACCGACCGGGCTCCGGACCACTTGGAACAGCCTCGTGGGACAGCACTCTGCAGACGCGATGGAGGCAGCATAATATTCCTTTTTTGCTGCCTTCACCGCCACGTGATAGGCTGAAGATACAGCTCTAGCCCGTGTCTGATCGTTTTTGGAGCGAGACTTCCGCCACCGGCGCTCTAACCGTCTCACCTCCTGTTTCAGAGCTCGTAACCGCGGATTGAACCATGGTGCGGTCCGAGCCCTGTTCAGGCGGAGAGGGCATTTCGGAGCCACCTGATCTAATGCCCCAGTGATTGCGGCATTCCAGCCACCCACCAGGGTCTCGACCGAGTGGCCGTTGGCATGCCCCAGAGAATCCCCAAGCGCGTTCAGGAATCCATTTGGATCCATAAGACGCCTGGGGCGGACCATTTTAATGGGTCCTCCACCCCTGCGGAGGGGTTGTGGAACCGAGAAGTCCAACGTCACCAGATAGTGATCTGACCATGACAAGGGGGTGGTGGATATACCCCCGACTTCCAGATCACTCCCTGCTTCTCCAGAAACAAACACAAGGTCTAGTGCATGACCGGCTACATGGGTGGGTCCAGTTAGAATATGGTGCAGCTCCCAGGAGGCCATGGTCTCCATGAAGTCCCGAGGTGCTCCTGTAAGGATGGCCTCCGAATGTACGTTGAAGTCCCCCAACACCAGTAAGTTAGGGGACTGCACACGCACATCAGAGACCACCTCAAGCACCTCGGCCAGGGAGTCAGTTGTGCACCGGGGTGGACGGTACACGAGCAGAATCCCCAGACTGCCCTTCGGGCCCAACCTCCAGTACATGCACTCAGCAACCTTGGTCTCCCGGAGAGGGGGTCTGGTGAAGACCAAGGACTCTCGGTAGATAACAGCCACTCCCCCTCCCGGATCCCCAGCCCTCGTCTGCTGTGCATACGAAAATCCAGCTGGACACATGGCTGCAAGGGTTGGAGCAGCAGCCTCGGCCAGCCAGGTCTCCGTAATACATGCCAGGTCTGCACCCTCATCCAGGATCATGTCATGGATGAGGGAGGTTTTCTGGGTAACAGACCTGGCATTGCAGAGCAGCAAACGAAGGCCAGAAGATGGGGTCACGCCTCCCCCAGCCATCCTTTGGCTCTGGACAGGCCCGGAGCAGGGGACAGATACTACACATCTCTCCCTTGTTCCCCTTACCTGGCATGGCCTGCCCCTAGCGCTCCGCCAGCGCCTGCTGCCCAGCCTCGGTATCTTCTGGCCCCCAACACTCCCTCCACTGCCTCCATCAGGTGGACACATGCCCACTCGCTCCCGCCTATCAGGCAGGCTACCCACCCCTAAAACCACAACAAAATCCCCCAAGAAAAAGAAAACACACACACCCACACACACCAATTAAAAATCCCCTTAAAAATAATGCCAGGCCGGAGTCCACAGGGAAGGCCAGGTGGTGGTGGTGGTGGCAGCGGCAGCAGCCGCTGCCACAGGCCCAGCAGCAGCAGGCGTGCCTCTTCCCCGGTGATGGTGGTGGCCTCTCCTGCAGGCCCTGGCTCTCCCAGGCCACCTCAGCCAGCCAGCTTATGTAGCCCCTCCAGGGAGGGCAGGTGGAGCAGCACAGCTGGCTCGGTACCTGGGGGCCTGGTACCTCTTTTAGGAAAGAGGGAGGGGCCAGAGCTTGGGGGCTGAGCACATCCTTTCCATGCAGGCAGCCCCAGGTCAAGGGTCGCAGGGAATGGAGCTGAGAAAGACCTCTCCCTGCCCACGAGCTGGAACAGTTACTGCCTGCCAGCTGGTGGAGACAATACTGGGCCGGATGGACCAATGCGCCAACTCCCATGTCAAGCACCATGTCAACTGGCCATGTCTGAATTGGGAGAACACACGTTTGCCCGCACCAAGTCCAGGGTTTGAGTCTCTGGCCTCTCCACTTGAAGGACGAGCTAGGTGCTCCCACTGTCAGAAGAAACAGACAATACTAGCCCAAGTGGCTCTGTTATAACAGCCTTCCCCAAGCTGGTGCCCTCCAGACGTGTTGGACTACAACTTCCAGCACCCCCCAGCTTTCTATGCTGGCAGCTGATGCTCAGCACATCTGGAGGGGACCGGGCTGCGGGGAGGCCGTGTTCTAAGGCAGCTTCCCTTGCTCCTCAGAAGGGCGGCCTCTCACATTGCATATCATCTGGGGCATCCTAGCAGGCCCAGCAGGACCACTAGCCTAAAGCAAGCAATTGCCCACCCTGCTCCAGGACAGTCCTTTGAACTCAATCGGCTGCAGAGGGGTGACTTGCTACGTCCCTCCCCCTCCGATGTTTCTGCCACCTACACACTTAGCTAGCAGCACACCTGAATTCTTGATTGAAGCCAGCAGATGTTGAGTTGCGCACACAGCAGATTCCTGTCAACAGATGTGGGTGACCTCCCTCTGCCCGACAGAGCCTCTCCGTCATGGCATGGAGTAGCCCCCCACCACCACCTGGTACCCTCCAGATGTTTTGGGGTGACAACTCCCTGGAGTCCTGACCATGGGCAATGCTGGCTGGGGTTGATGAGAGTTGAAGTCCAAAACCTCTGCAGGGCACCAGCTTGGGGAAGGCTGGATGGAGGTTGCCCGATTGACAGGAGGCAACAAATCCCCATTCCTGAGCCCATCTCACCCAGAACTGAAGCACGGCTGTTTCCCCACAAGGCTCTCATTCTCCACCAAAGCCAGTCACTTGGCCAACCAATGAATCCCGACCTAGCCTTGCAGAGTCCAGCCCACAGAGTTTGAGGTTATTTCCATGCAGCTGCATCACCTAGAGCTGCAGCCCTTCCACCAGCACTTATGTGCCGTGCTCACAACGAATGTCTGCAGTTGACTTGCAGAGACTCCGAGGAGGGTGTCGCCTTGCCCCCGGCCCCAGCTGCCTGGCTCCGGCCAGCTGACCTGCGCCCTGCTTTGCAGAACAGCCCCATTGGTTTCCATTGGCACCTTGCCAAAGCTGCATGGGGGAGGTGCTGCCAGGCCTTCAGAGGCAGTTTCCTTTGTAATTCGAGGGCGCTGCTGGGGGTGGGGGTCAGTTTGCAGCCATCGTTGTCATGGCTGTCGTCGCTGCTTTGGGAATGGGGTGGGGATAATGGCAGCCCCCAACTTTACTGGCAGGCCAAAGAGCAAGCCTGAAACCTAGAAATTCCTAGTCCAGGAACAAGCATCTTTCAGAGGGAGATCTCAAGACAGCTCATGGCTGTGTGTGTGGCCTATTGTTAGAAGAGCAGCTTAAAAGTCTCCACAGAGGCTCTCTCCATTTCTTCACAGGTTTGAACTTGACCTGAGCTTGTTCTTCAAATCTCTCTGTAGGAGAGGCAGGAACTAGGAAAAGCAATTGGAAAACACGAATTCTCACTATCACTGTCTCAGCCTTGAAGAAAAAGATCAGCAAAAAAAGCAAGTCGGGGGAAAATCAAGGCTGCTTGAAATGTCTGGTGTGGGAAGTAATCTCTCTCCCCCACTGCCCCCGCTCCATCACAAAACCAAGAGCTCAGGCCCTGCTTGTGGGCTGTCATCAGGGAATCTACTTGGCCAAAAAGGGCACTGAACTAGATACACAGCTTAAATAAGTGAGCCAAGCTACATGCAACTATAGAAGGAAAAGAACTCAGGTCACTAGACCATTTGACATTGGGGGGAGGACTCCTTCCTGACTCACATCTGTAGCAAAAATATTCTTGATGTGGGTAGTTCGAGGCTGGTGTCTTTGAATACCAGTTCTTGGGGAACACAGGTGGGCGGGTGCTCTTGCCCTCACGTCCTGTGCATGGGCATCTGGTTAGCTACTGTGGGAACAGAATGCGGGGCCAGGTGGAGCTTTGGCCTGTTCCCTCAGGCCTCCTCCTGCCTTAATTTGTTCTCTCCCCAGCTGCCATTAATTTCAGGAATTCAAGACTACGCCTCTATCCATCTCCAACGTTCAGGGTAGATTATACTTTCCATATCCCATTTTGTTTACACCAATGCGGCTGTGAAGCAGGACGCCAGTGTGGTATAGTGGCAAGAGTGTTGGACTAGGAGCTGGGAGATCTGGGTTCTAGTCCCCACTCGGCCATGGAAGCTCACTGGGTGACTTTGGGCCAGTCACAGACTCTCAGCCCAACCCACCTCACAGGGTTGTTGTTGTGAGGATAAAATGGAGAGGAGGATGATAATGTAAGCCGCGTTGGGTTCCTTGCAAGAGGAAAAAAGGCGGGGTATAAATGCAATAAAAAAAATAAAATAAAATAAATACTTGCTGGAGCCAAACCATCTCACCTTAATACTACCACCTAGTTTGAAGGCATCCATTGGAAGCCCCTTCCCCAAACGGCCCTTTTAGCCCCAGGATTTGGGAGCTGCTTCTTAGCCAGGGTGGCTAGGAGATATTCCAAGTGGTGGTGCTGGGGGATTGCTCAATGGAAGCAGAGTTGAGGGTCCCCTATGCTTTAATCATCAATGGGAAGCTTCTCGGGGAGGTAACAGGCTAGTCTGTCATGACCAGCTTTATCTCTCTCTTCCATCTAAGCCAGGTGGGCTGGTTACACCCTTGCAGGACTGTCTGGAGTTGATAACAGATTGAATGAGGTAAAGAAATTGAAGCTTGCTCTAGCCAGGACAGAATTGCTCCCAGCATGCTCAGATTGAGGCAGTGGCCAGGACTTTATTGTACTGGCTTGGCTCATTTGTCAACCCTGTTCTCCCTGAAAGAGGGATTTGGCTACTGTGGTGCACGCCCTGGTAACCTTTCATCTAGAGTACAATAACACTCTTTACCTGGAGCTGCCCTGGGAGGGAACAGAAAACAGATTCTGCATGAACGTCATTGGTTAAGTTTGCTACTAGCCGAAATTTGAGGTGCCAGTGCTCACCTTTAAAGCCCTTTACGGTACAGGGGCCAGGATATTCGAGGAAGAAAGCCTTTGGTTGGTGGCTGGCCACCACGGAGTGGGCACTCTGTGTAGCAGGACTCCCCCCCCCCCCCCAACACACACACACTTTGTCTTCAGGCAGCTGCTGAGAAGGAGCAAGGATCTTCTGAAGAGGCCAAGACTTGCCTTCTGGCAATAATGTGCCCCTTTCGTTTACTTGGGTCTAATTGCCTGCTGTTGTTTCTCTGCTTATTGTTTCAGCATGGCTTTAACTGCTGTCCCCACTTTTGAGGATCACAGTACTGAAAGGCAACTTATGCATTTTCTAAACAAACAAACAAAAATTCCATGAGAACCAGGTTTACAAAGCAATGGGCACAAGAGCTACTGCTGCCACCTGGTGATGGAAGGTCACCATCACACGAGCCCCAGCCAAGAAAGCCGAAGTCCTGACCTGGAATGAAAGCCGAAGTCCTGACCTCCTTAGGTTTGCCGTCAGCAGACTCTGCATCTTGCTGCACCTCAGGACAAGGTGGGAAGAGGAGCTGCCCTCTGCTCTGCCTTTGGTGCTACTGCAGACACCAAAACCAAGATAGCAGCACCACTGCAGGCCTCACCCTTGTGGGACTGATACCTCCCAATGGCTGTATGTTGGACAGACCCAGTGTCATGGCGCGTGTGGCTGGCTGGCTTTCAAATGTTTCAGGTGAACCATACCAAGCGAGAGAGGACTAGTGTGGCAGGCATTATGCCACAAATGTGCTTACTGCTCTTGAACCCTCGCCTCTCACATCCTAAAGCACGGGCCAACCAGGTGCTCTTTCCACTAGTGGCATTTCCTGCTCCGAGTAGGATAAATAGTCCATTTACAGAGAGATCCCCCAGTGTGCGTCCCTTTCTATCCAGCTCCAGCCCAAAGCAGCTCCGGGGACTTCCCAAGCCTCTACTAAGAAAGAACCTTCAGCAATGGCACCAGTTCACAAGACTTTAATTTACAAATACGAAATCCTCCTACTTTACTTCTTCTCCTTCTTCTCCTCTTTCTTGGCATCGCTTTTCTCCTTGTCTTTCTCTTTCTCATCTTTCCGCTCCTTCTTGCTCTCCTCCTTCTCCTGCCCCTCCTTCTTCTCTGCATCCCTGTTGGCAATCTTGTTGTTGATGAGGTTGTGGAGGGCGACCACAGAGCGGATGAGCGAAGCCAAATAGACCACCACCATCTGGTCATTGGTCTTCAGGTAGAAGGCCTTGACGAACTCTTGCAAGTTGACATCCGGCAGCAAATTGAAGACATCCTGGAGCTGGTAGATGATCTGGTGGTTAATGGGAAGTTTGCCCATGGCCACTCTCTCCAGGTAGCTCCTGATGTCAAGAAGCTTGGAGTTCAGTCCCTTCAAGCCGTGCACCTGGTTTGTGATGCGCTGGGAAAGAGTGCCCACGGTGGTGTCTTTAATATCGCTGGAACAGCCAGGAAGGGAGAGAAGAGTCAGAACAAGGGGCTCAGATGGCAGAAGAGGCTGGACACAATAAAAGAGGATTTCTTTACTACATTTAGGGTGCAATCCTATGCATGTTTAGACAGAGAAAAGGCCTACACCTCCCAGCATTCCCCAACCAGCATGCTGGGAGGTATAGGCCTTTTCTCTGTCCAAACATGCATAGGACTGCACCCTTAGAAAGTCAAGGTGAGACATCCTTATTGGCTGCATCTGCAGCCTCTTCTGGCCCAACAACATTACACAAAGTTACTAGGAGATGTCAAGGAAGGGGTCACACTGCTTTATGGGATGTACCACCTCTGAGGCCCCAGCCAAGGGAGCAGCACCACCAGAGTGGGAAGGCTGAAGCCTCTACAGAGGAGCTCTTCCTGAAAGAAGTGGGCCTTGGCTTTGACAGAGATGTCTCCAATATGGAGATAGTGGGAGTCATGGGCATCTCACATCCATTTTTCACCTGCAAGAAGGGAACCACTGACAGCTGCCTTGAGGAATAAGATACACAGCAAAGCACAAGCTAAAAAACCTTAAGCAGCATGCAGCTGGAAGATGCTTTACCGTAGCAAGTGCTCAACCCCAACTTCCTCTGCTTCCTCCGCTCCTATTTCACTGGTCACATGTTCAAAGGTCTTGGAAGTCGGCGTCCCGTCCTTTGGGGTGCGAAAGCACGCAATTACCAGTCATGATGAAATAAGAGGCAAATAGCACCATCCATCTACTTCTAGGAAGGCGGGGGGAGGATGGGGGGAGAGTATTCAAAAAAACCCGGAAGCTGACTTTGTTGCAGGCCAGCCAGTTGAGAGCTGCACAACACGATCAGGACCAGAAGAACTGACCAGTGGAAAAGATGCACTAACCCTCACCTTCCTCCCAAAAGGAAGCAGCAATAGAATTAATGCTCAAAAATAGTGAGCTATCACACCATATGCAGAGCTTCTTTTGGGGGAGCTCTCTCCTGAGTCCTGCTTACAAGGATGCGGCATGAGGAAGGTGTGGCCAGCATCCCTGTTACTGCTCTGCCTCAGTGTAAACCTGGTGCCTTGGCAACCCAACAGATGTACTCTTTGGCTGACCCTGAAATGTAAAAGGGAAAAAGCAGCTTGACATGTATGAATCCCAGATACTCACGTCATGAACTTCTTCCACAGAGATGTAGGCTTCTGTGGGCAAGCCCAGGTCCTTTGGCTTCACATCGATAATGACCAAAACCTGTTTGGACATAAACCCATTAGCGCCCACCAGCAGGAACTCCTCCTCCTCCAAAGGAGTGGGAGGAAGCCTTCCAGGGAAACTCACCACCAGCTCTCTCCGGCAGGGAGAACCTGCAGCCTGCTGCTGCTCAGAGGATCCTCCAGCCACTGCCTATTCATGCCAGAAGGCAGCTTCAAAACGCAGTTTGTGTCACTTGCAATGAGCAACTAGCAGTGGCGGGGCTCTCGCTCGCTTGGCCGGATTCGCATGTTCTGAGAGGGTCCTTACCGAGTTTGAACAGTATCTCTTCATGAGTTCGTTGATAGCAATATCATTCTTGTGCAGCTTGGGGCCTGTGTGGTACCATCCCATGATTCTTTCCCTGGCTAGGGAAAAAGACACAGAAAGCAAAAGTCTGAACAAGCCCAGATTCTTCTGGTGCCTCACAGGAAGTGGGACTTTGTTAACAAAGCATCCATTATGAAGTCCTTAGGAAGGAAGTACTCCAGGTACAACAGCGTCATAAAGCAAAAGGGATGCGATACTCAGCATTTCTCAAAATCTGAGCCCACCATTTGTATTTGGCATTGCTAATATTTAAGGTTCTACACCAGCTTCCAAATAAATTTTCTGAAGAATACAGAGCGCTGCGCTTCGAGTGCTGGCAAAATGCACAAGACGAGCCCAACCTTCAGGGGACAAGCATGCTGAACTCATGAGCATTTATTGCACACACAGATGCGGTGAGATCCTTATTTTTAAGAATGTGTTGGAAGAGCCCTGCTAGATCATACCAAAGGTCTGTCAGTTCAGCATCCCTTTTCCCACAGTGGCCAACCAGATGCCCCAACGGAAACCCACAAAAGCAGAAGGTGAGCCATCTCCTGGTGTTTGTTGCCCAGTGGATGGTATTCAGAGGCATGCATGGAGGATAAGGCTATCAATGGCTACTAGTCACGATGGCTATAAACTACACCCAAGATCAGAGGCAGTACATAGCCATCATGACTAGTAGCTATTAACAGCCTATTAACTAGTAGCTATTATTTCCATGAAATAGCATGCAGTCTAAAATGTTTATTTTTATTTTTTTGCTGGAGCAAAGTGAGGAGTTCTGTAGAACATGAGGAGTTCTGTAGAACTGGATGTTTTATGATGACACTGTGAAGGGTCACCAGTTTGTTTTCTCTCTACCACAGCAGTTTTCCTCCTTGGAAAATTCCAAGTATATCAGACTTAATCCACTGATGGATTTCCTTAATAATTAAGCATTTGTGAAGAGTCAGAGCAAAGCTATTCCAAGGACATCATTTGGCTTTTCAAAGTGACGGATTTAGCCATGGCACGCTCCTCTGGCAAGCTGAGCACTGCTTACCATTGACCTTCTTGAACATCCCATACATGTTCTCCAGATAGTCATGGTCTAAAAACCATACGGAGTCATCTTTATCATCTTCATCAAAGGGGACTGTGGAGAAAAGAGAGAGAAGGTAGCTCATTATTTTACAGCCTGAATGTCCAGCCCCCAAAGGACTAAGATGCGCAAATGGCATCCATGTGGTGAGAAACCTAGAAAGGGGTCCAAGCAGCTGCAGTCCCTTGCTCCCAGGCAGCCCAGGGCTCCATCCAGCCCGGCACTGCCTATTCTGGCTGACGCCGAGTCCCCAGGATCTCAGGTGGGAGCGTTTCCCATCATCTGCTGCCTGACCCTTTCAGCTGGAGGTCTGTACCGACACACAAAGCACGTGCTGTTGTTGCTGTGTTACGGGTCCTTCCTATCACAGAACTGACAGCAGCATTTGGTATGCTCCACGGGCACGTGCTGTTGTTGCAGCCCACGCAGTCAATGATTACTACAGATTACAAGCCCGCAGAACTGGACGGATTCCGATTTAAAGTAAAGTCAAATGAGAGAATGAGTCTTCACTGGAGAGCCCAGGCCAGGCCAGCTTCTGAACCACCTGGGGAGTCCGAGAGGCCCAGAGTTCTGCTTTAGCCACACACAACTCAGCACGCTTTGTAAAGCAATAACCCAGAAAGGTCTAGTTGTCAGAGGCTTCTTGAACCCCAATACTTTTGTCATGAAGCCAGTTTTAACTAAGACTGATGGCGATTCATTTATTAAATTTATATTCTGCCCAACTGACAAATGCCCTTGGGATGGTTTACATCATTAAAAAAATTCTTATGTATTTACTTATTATATTTCTATACCACCCATTAGCCTAAGCTCTCTGGGCAGTTCACAAAAAAGCCAAAACAATAAATGCAACTAATGAAAATATTAAAATATTAATGATATTAAGAAGCCAGCAGTAAAGTTAATAATCAGAGCAACAGATTAAAGATTAAATGCCAGAAAAGGGCTCTGCTTTTCTGGATCCGGAGGGAGATCCGTCCTCTCTGCATTGGTGCCCATGCATCATTTTAGAGGCAAATGCCAGGTTTCCCCAACCCATGAAGGGCAAAAAGGGATAGTGGGCAGGAAAGTATTTGCCACAGCTGGCTTGCAAGACCACCATTAAGAACTCGGAGCCCCCTCTACCTGCAAAGCTGTTGGACACATCCAAAATCTTCTTCTGCCACGAACCCAGGAGGACGCCTACCACTCGCTTCTGGTTTCCAACTTTTCCTATCCTAAATTGGAAGGATGAGATCAAGAGAAGGATGAGTCACATTTGATGCTCAGTACAAAACAGGCCACACTGGAAGACAGTGGAAGGCAGCATCTGAGGCCACGACATTGGGAGAACGGGAGGGGAGGAAGCAGGCTGCCCAGGTGCGAAGACTGTTCCAGGAGGAGTCCTGGTAGCCTTTGGGAAGGGGGTCGCTGGGCTGGACAAGCTTGTCTTTTTCTGAAGGCATCTGGAGGCCAACTGAGAAGGCAACTGAACTCTGCCTTCCTGTAACTTAAGGCCATTACTTCCTGTCCTACAGTCTTGGACAACAGACAACCAGTTGTGGCCCTCTTCTGTGTGATAGCCCTTTAGGTACTTGAAAAGTGCTATCATATTTCCCTCTTTTCTCAAGAGTAAACACACCCAGCTCCTTCATTTTTTCCTCGTAGGACTTAGTTTCTAGTCCCCTGTTCATCTCTGTTGCCCTTCTCTGAAGGCACTCCAATTTATCTGAATCCTTCTTAAATTGTAACGTCCAGAACTGGACACAGTATTTGAGGTGAGCTTCGACCAGCGCAGAGTGGAACTATTACTTCCTGTGACTTAAAAACTGTACTTCCGTCGATGCAACCTAAAATTGCAGTTGCCCTTTTTGCAGCCACATCACGCTGCTGACTCACAGTCAGCCTTCCACCAAGTCAGACTATTGGCTGGTTGGTCGATTCATTAAATTTATATATTGCTCAACTGGCAGATGCCCTCGGGCACTTTACATTCATAAAACCCCCCAAACAGCAATAACGCAACAGCCAAAACCATAAACACAGCCATGAAAACATCGACATATCAAAACGCGAGAAATGCCGAGAGCCAGCAGCAGGGTTAGCAATCGAAGGGTTCAGCGCCGCGAGCAGAGACCTTCGCCGGCGGGGGTGTCTCCGGCCGCCCAGTCCACGCGGCGCCTGCCCGGCCCGCCGCTGGACTGCAGCGCCCATCATCCCCAGCCAGCGCGGCCAAAGGCTGGGGCTGGCGGGGCTGCAGCCCGGGAGCCGCGGGCTGGGCAAGGCTGGCGTCGACCAGCGCCGCGGCGCGCCCCTCCGCTGCTCCTTCGACGCGGGGCTGCCCGCGGCGGGCCTGAGAGCGGCGCGGCCCCTGCCCACGTGCAGAGCGCCGCCCCAGGCGGGGGCGGCCTCCGTCGGCCGTGACGCAGCGCCTGCCGGGCCCTCACCGGTTGAAGTGGTCCACCACGCTGAGCAGCACCAGCGGGTGAACCACCACGCGCTCCACGGCCAGCTCCGGCATGACGGCGGCGGCGGGTTCTCGGCTCGGCGGCAAATGGGCGGCGGCGGCGGCTCCTCCTCGCCGCTCGGTCGCGCTGCTCTCCCGGCATGCACTGCGGCGCCTCGGAGCGGCGCGGGCGCCGGGCGTGAGGCGGCGGCGCCGTGGGCGGCGCCATCTTGGGGCGGGGCGGCGCCATCTTGGCGGCTCGCTGCGCCCCGGCGGCCTCGCCGTTGTGCTGCGGCCGCGCGCCCCCCCCGCGCCGCTCGCCGCAGGCCGCGCCCGGAGGGCGATCGGAATCGGAAAGGGGCGGGGGCTTTTCGCGGGTTGAGGGAGCCCCAGAGGCGCTGCCGGGCCCGGCCCGGCCCGGCCCGCGGGAGGCGGCGCGGATGGCTGCCGCGCCCGGTCGCGCGCGCGCTCCTTCTGGGCGGCCGCCCGGGGCTCGGGCCTTGGCCGCCGTCAGCCCCAGGCCGCGTGGGCAGCGGCCGAGGCCCTGGGCGCGCAGTCCCTCCCCGGCGAGGAAGGGCGGCGGCGTGCGGGCCCTTGGCCTTAGGCAGCAGGCGCGGGGCTGGCGGCGCGAAGAGGTGCCGAAAATGTGTGGTGTGGGGGACGTGGGCCCTTCATACTTCGGCGTAGGCCCCCTATTTGATTTATTAGCCGCCTGTCTGGCTGGCTACCAGGCCACTCCAGGTGGCACACGATGCTAGTAACGACTTTACATAAGCATAACAATTCATGGAGGACAAGCCCATCAGTGGCTGTTAGTCCTGATGGCTATGTGCCACCTCCAGTACCAGAGACACTCCGCCTCTGTACACCAGTTGCTGGGGAACATGGGTGGGAGGGTGCTGTTGCCCTCTCGTCCTGCTTGTGGGTTTCCCGTGGGTATATTAGAACCCAACGGGTCGTCCAGTGAAGCTGATGGGTGGGAGATTCAGGACAGATAAAAGGAAGGACTTCTCCACCCAGGGCACAACTTACTATGGCATTCACTTCCATAAGATGTAGCGATGGCCACCAATTTGGATGGCATTAAAAGGGGGATGGACAAATTTGTGGAGGAGGATAAGGTGCAACCCAGCGTGCAGCTACTGTGAAAAAGGCAAATAACAAGCATAATTAGGGAAGGAATTGAAAATAAAACTGCCAAGATCATCCTGTCCTTACACAAATCTATGGTGTGACCACACTTGGAATACTGTACACAGTTCTGGCCACTGCACCTAAAAAAGGGATACCGTAGAGCTGAAAAAAAGTGCAGAAGAGGGCAACCAAAATGATCAAGAGCCTGGAGCATCTCCCCTATGAGAGAAGGTTACAACAGCTGGAATTGTTTAGCTTGGAAAAAAGGAGGGTAAGGAGAGATGTGATAGAGGTCCACAAAAGTATGCATGGTGTGGAGAATGTGGATAGGGAGACATTTATCTTCCTCTCCCATAATACTAGAACCCAGTGGGGTCATCCCATGAAGCTGATTATGGGAGATTCAGGACATAGTCAAACTATGGAATTTACTACCCACAAGACATAGTGATAGCCACCAATTTGAATGGCTTTAAAAGGGGATTGGATTAATTCTGGACCTAGATGAGTAGGGTTCAGGTTAACTGAAAGACCGTATTCTCCTGTATGAGCCTGCTCATGCCCTGAGATCTTCAGGGGAGGCCCTTCCCGCGTTCCCACCACCATCACAGGTTCACCTGGTGGGAATGTGGGAGAGGGCCTTCTCGGTGGCTGCCCCAAGGCTCTGGAACTCCCTTCCCAGGGAGGCAAGAGGGGCACCCTCCTTGGTATGTTTTTGCAGGCAGGCAAAAACTTTTTTTGTTCCGATAGGCCTTTAGGGCTAGATAGTTTGGACCTGATGGATATGATAGATCTTATTGTTTATATTGTTGTTGGCCTTTTTACATTCTAAAATGTTATGAAATTTTAATATTGATTTAATCATATTTTTCATTCTTGTATATTTCTATTTATATGTTTTAACTGTACAAGTTTTTAATGTTGTAAAGCCACCTTGAGCCCCAGTATTGGGGAAAAGGCAGGGTATTATTTTGTTGTTGTTGTTGTTGTTGTTATTCATGGAGGACAAGCCCATCAATGGCTATTAGTCCTGATGGCTATGTTCTACCTCCAGTATCAGAGACAATATGCCTCTGTACACCAGTTGCTGGGGAACATGGGTGGGAGGGTGCTGTTGCCCTCTTGTCCTGCTCGTGGGTTTCCCGTGGGCAGCCATTTGGCCACTGGAAACAGAATGCTGGACTAGATGGACCTTAGCCCGATTCAGCTGGCTCATCTTGTGTTGTTAAAGCCCTGGAGAACACAACAGTTGTAGAAACTTATTTATAAATAAACATTAGTTCAGACAGTTAAAAATAAACACTGAAATGACAAACAATGTTAACGTTGCATTTTTGGAAACCATATTAATTCCCCCATGTCCAGTAGTAAGGCCACAGTTTGAACATGTAGGCATTAAGTGGCTAGTCTCGACTTCTTTGAGTCCACCCACAGGAGGGCATGTGGTGGGTGCCTGACACATCCTGTGGGGCTGTTAATGTAGGTCACTTTGAGACTGCTGCAACTGAGCACAACTCTGGTTTGAGGCAAATCACTTAGAGCACAGAAAGGAATCCACTGTGATCTCTGCAAACCATTTACTTGGCTGTTGCAAGAAGTTTGCAGGTCCTTTACGTGATGTCATTGTCATCCAAGGCCTGTCCCGTTCTTTATAACCATTATCAGGGATTTTTCATGACAAGGAAAGCCTAGTATTTTCTCTCTGTGGAATAGTGACTTGTACAAGGTCACACACAGGTGAGACCTATTCTCAACCCAGATTTCTTAGGCACAAGCCCAAATCTCCTGTGCCCCTTGCTTGATGCTCTAACTTAATATTGCAATTTCTCAGACTAATGATACCTCTGAGGAAAGACAGTGTTGTAGAATTACCCAACTAGACATCATTTTTGCAAAAAGTGCCTGCTTGTTTCTGACTCACTGAATTAGAATATCCATTAATTAATCCCATGTGAAGTGTGTACAGGCAGGTAGCACAGAATTGCAGGGATGGCGTCAGGAAGGCTAAAGCTGAGAACGAGCTGAGGTTAGCGAGGGATGCTAAAGACAACAAAAATGCTTTCTTCAGCTACGTGCATAGTAAAAGGCAGAGGAAAGAAATGGTGGTTCAGCTATTAAATAAGGATGGCAAAACGATAACAGATGACAAAGAAAAGGCAGAGGCGCTCAATTCCTACTTTGGCTCAGTCTTCTCCTAAAAGAGGGTCTATGACCCCCCTGGCAAAGGTGAAGTACAGGCTGAAGGGGCAGGATTACAGCTTGAGATCGATAGGCATATGGTCAAGGAACACCTAATTCCTTTGAATGAGTTCAAATCTCCTGGGCCAGATGAACTGCATCCTAGAGTAATAAAGGAACTGGCAGAAGAACTCTCAGAGCCACTGTCTATTCTCTTTGAGCAATCATGGAGGACGGGGGAAGTGCCAGATGACTGGAGGAGGGCTAATGTCCCTATCGTCAAAAAGGGTAAAAAGGAGGTACCTGGGAACTACAGACCAGTCAGTCTGACATCAATCCCTGGGAAAATTCTGGAGCAGATGATAAAGCAATCCATCTGGAAGCACCTTGAAAACATTGCAGTGATTACTCGAAGCCAACATGGATTTGTCAAGAACAAATCCTGCCAGACGAATCTGTTCTCATTTTTTGATCAAGTAACCTCCCTTACCCCTTCATGGATCACTGCCTTGTTGTGGCGAAGGGGCTTGCGTAACTCAGTGAAGTCATAAGCTATGCCGTGCAGGGCCACCCAAGACGGACAGGTCATGGCAGAGAGTTCTGACAAAATGTGGTCCACTGGAGAAGGAAATGGCAACCCACTCCAGTATTCTTGCCAAGAAAACCCCATGGAACGTATCACAAGGCTAAAAGAGATGACACCGGAAGATGAGCCCCTCAGGTCGGAAGGTGTCCAATATGCTACTGGGGAAGAGCAGAGGGTATTTCCAAGTAGCGCCAGAAAGAGTGAAGCGGCTGGGCCAAACCCGAAAGGACACTCAGCTGTGGATGTGTCTGGTGGTGAAAAGAAAATCCGATGCTGTAAAGAACAATATTGTTTAGGAACCTGGAATGTCAGATCAATGAATCAAGGTAAGCTGGAGGTGGTCAAACATGAGATGGCAAGATTGAACTTTGACATCTTGGGAATCAGCGAACTAAAATGGACAGGCATGGGCGAATTTAATTCAGGTGACTATCATATCTACTATTGTGGGCAAGAATCCCTTAGAAGAAATGGAGTAGCACTCATAGTCAACAAAAGGGTGGGAAAAGCAGTACTGGGGTACAATCTTAAAAATGATAGAATGATCTCAGTACGAATCCAAGGCAAACCATTCAACATCACAGTAATTCAAGTCTATGCCCCAACCACGGAGGCCGAAGAAGCTGAGGTTGATCGGTTCTATGAAGACCTACAACACCTTCTAGAAATAACACCAAAAAAAGATGTCCTCTTCATCATAGGGGATTGGAATGCTAAAGTAGGAAGTCAAGAAATCGCCGGGATAACAGGCAGGCATGGCCTTGGTGTACAAAATGAAGCAGGACAAAAGCTAATAGAGTTTTGCCAAGAGAACATGCTGATCATAGCAAACACTCTTTTCCAACAGCACAAGAGGCGACTCTACACATGGACATCACCAGATGGTCAATATCGAAATCAGATTGATTATGTCCTTTGCAGCCAAAGATGGAGAAGCTCCATACAGTCAGTCAAAACAAGACCTGGAGCTGACTGTGGCTCAGATCATGAGCTGCTTCTTGCAAAATTTCGGCTTAAATTGAAGAACGTCGGGAAAACCACTAAACCGTTCAGGTATGACCTCAATCATATCCCTGATGAATATACAGTGGAGGTGAGGAATAGATTTCAGGGATTAGACCTGATAGACAGAGTGCCTGAGGAACTATGGACGGAGGTCCGTAACATTGTTCAGGAGGCAGCAACTCAATCCATCCCAAAGGAAAAGAAATGCAAGAAAGCCAAGTGGCTGTCTGATGAGGCTTTACAAGTAGCTGAGGAAAGAAGGGAAGCGAAAAGCAAGGGAGAAAAGGGAAGACATACCCAACTGAATGCAGAGTTCCAGAGAATAGCAAGGAGAGACAAGAAGGCCTTCTTAAATGAACAATGCAAAGAAATCGAGGAAAACAACAGAATGGGAAAGACTAGAGATCTCTTCAAGAAAATTGGAGATCTCAAGGGAACGTTTTGTGCAAAGACGGGCATGATAAAGGACAAAGAAGGCAGGGACCTAACAGAAGCAGATGAGATTAAGAAGAGGTGGCAAGAATACACAGAAGAACTATACAGGAAAGATCTGAATGTCCCTGATAGCCATGATAGTGCGGTCACTGAACTTGAGCCGGACATCCTCGAGAGTGAAGTCAAGTGGGCCTTAGGAAGCATTAGTAACAACAAAGCTAGCGGAGATGACAGTATTCCAGCCGAGCTATTTAAAATCCTAAAAGATGATGCTGTTAAAGTGCTGCATTCAATATGCCAACAAATCTGGAACACTCAACAGTGGCCACAAGACTGGAAAAGGTCAGTTGACATTCCAATTCCAAAGAAGGGCAACGCCAAAGAGTGTTCAAACTACCGCACAATTGCGCTCATTTCACATGCCAGCAAGGTGATGCTCAAAATCCTACAAGCTAGGCTTCAGCAGTATGCGAACTGAGAACTACCGGAAGTACAAGCTGGGTTTCGAAGAGGCAGAGGAACTAGAGATCCAATCGCCAACATTCGCTGCATCATGGAGAAAGCAAGAGAATTCCAGAAAAACGTCTATTTCTGCTTCATTGACTACGCTAAAGCCTTTGATTGTGTGGATCACAACACACTGTGGCAAATTCTGAAAGTGATGGGAGTACCAGACCACCTGACCTGTCTCCTGAGAAACCTGTACGAGGGTCAAGAAGCAACAGTAAGAACCAGACATGGAACAACCGAGTGGTTCAAAATTGGGAAAGGAGTACGACAAGGCTGCATATTGTCACCCTGCTTATTTAACTTATATGCAGAGTACATCATGAGAAACGCGGGGTTGGATGAATCACAGGTCGGAATTAAGAGTGCCGGGAGAATCATCAACAACCTCCGATATGCAGACGATACCACCCTAATGGCAGAAAGCGAAGAGGATCGAAAGAGCCTCTTGTTGAGGGTGAAAGAGGAGAGTGCAAAAGCTGGTTTGAAACTCAACATTAAAAAAACAAAGATCATGGCATCTGGCCCCATCACTTCCTGGCATATAGAAGGGGAAGAAATGGCAGCAGTGACAGATTTTACTTTCTTGGGCTCCAAGATCACCGCAGACGGTGACTGTAGCCATGAAATTAAAAGACGCTTGCTCCTTGGGAGGAAAGCTATGGCCAACCTAGACAGCATAGTAAGAAGCAGAGACATCACCTTGCCGACAAAGGTCCGTCTAATCAAAGCTATGGTTTTCCCAATAGTAATGTATGGCTGTGAGAGCTGGACTATAAGGAAGGCTGAGCGCCGAAGAATTGATGCTTTCGAACTGTGGAGCTGGAGAAGACTCTTACGAGTCCCCTGGACTGCAAGGAGGTCAAATCAGTCAATCCTAAAGGAAATCAACCCTGAGTGCTCATTGGAAGGACAGATAATGAAGCTGAAGCTCCAATATTTTGGCCACCTAATGCGAAGAGAAAACTCTCTGGAAAAGACCCTGATGCTGGGAAAGACTGAAGGCAAAAGGAGAAGGGGACGGCAGAGGATGAGATGGCTAGATAGCATCACGGATGCAATGAATATGAACTTGAGCACGCTCCGGGAGAGAGCGCAGGACAGGAAGGCCTGGCGTGCTATGGTCCATGGGGTCACGAAGAGTCGGACACGACTGAACGACTGAACAACAACAAACCTCCCTTGTGGACCGTGGGAATGCTGTAGACATCATATACCTCGACTTCAGCAAAGCTTTCGACAAAGTGCCCCATGATCTCCTGATGAGCAAACTAGCTCAAAGTGGGCTAGATGAAACAATGATCCGGTGGATCCACAGTTGGCTACAGAATCGGACTCAAAGAGTGCTTGTCAATGGGACCTTCTCAAACTGGGGAGAGGTAACGCGTGGGGTACCGCAGGGCTCAGTCCTGGGCCCAGTGCTCTTCAACATTGTTATTAATGACTTCAAGGAGGAGGTGCAGGGAATGCTGATCCAATTTGCAGATGACACAAAATTGGGCGGGATAGCTAATACTTTGGAAAACAGAAACAAAATTGAAAGTGATCTTGATAGACTGGAACGCTGGGCAGAAAACAACAGAATGACATTTATCAGGGATAAATGCCAAGTTCTGCACCTAGGGAAAAGAAACCAAATGCACAGTTACAAGATGGGGGATAGGTGGCTCAACAACACGACAAGCGAGAAAGATCTTGGAATTGTTGTCGATCACAAGCTGAATATGAGCCAACAAGGTGATGTGGCTGCAAAAGAAGGCAAATGCTCTTTTGGGCTGCATTCATAGAAGCATCGCTTCCAAATCCCGGGAAGTACTAGTGCCCCTCTACTCAGCACTGGTTAGGCCTCACCTGGAGTACTGTGTCCAGTTCTGGGCACCACACTTAAAGAAGGATGCAGACAAGCTGGAGAGGGTTCAGAGGAGGGCAACAAAGACGATCAGGGGACTGGAAACAAAGCCCTATGAGGACAGACTGAAAGAACTGGGCATGTTTAGCCTTGGGAAGAGAAGACTGAGGGGAGATAGGATAGCGCTCTTCAAGGACTTGAAAGGTTGTCACAGAGAGGAAGGCTAGGATCTCTTCTCGATCATCCCAGAGTGCCGGACACGGAATCATGGGCTCAAGTGACAGGAAGCCAGATTCTGGCTGAACATCAGGAAAAACTTCCTGACTGTTAGAGCAATACGACAGTGGAACCAATTCCCTAGGGAGGCTGTGGGCTCTCCCACACTGGAGGCATTCAAGATGAGGCTGGACAGCCATCTGTCAGGGATGCTCTGACTTGGATTCCTGCATTGAGCAGGGGGTTGGACTCGATGGTCTTGTAGGCCCCTTCTAACCCTACTATTCTATGATTCTATGTGTTCTTGATATGTAAGGACAGTTCTAGTCCATCGAAGATACCTATATAAATTCATTTAGTTCTTTCAAGCTATAAGTTGATTAGGGTCTCTTGCTGTAGTTTCAAAGCCTTCCCCCACTCCCCTTGAAAGGTGAAAAAACAGTTTTTATGATTCATCCACCCACTGGAGGAATTCTCAGAGGAAGAAGTAGAGCTCCCAGAAACTGAGGGCACCCCAGATCAGTCACTATCACTAGACCAGAAGAAGCCTGGCCCTGGGGTGGGGGGGCAGGGGATGGCTGCAGGCCCATGCCTGCCAGGGGACTCCGCCTCTAAGGCAGAGGCTGAGCAACCCCCTGGCCCCCAAGAGCGTTTTCCCCTCAAGCAACAGGCCAGTAGGGCTCCCATGAGGAGTGCACATTTGCAAAGAAGACCTCCTCAAGTGAAAGTGACTCAAGAGTAGGGCTCTGACCAGAGTGCTCTAAAGGACTGCAGCTGAGTCCTGGGTGGGGCTCATCGGGCTCTGGTATTGAAAGCCTTCAGTGTCCCCCTAGCCAGTGCTGGAAACAATGCCTTTACCAGCTCCTACTTCTGTGTATCCTGTTTTCCTACCTTGCCTTCTGGTTAAACTCTATGCTACTGACTCTGGACTCCTGCTTGACTCTGCTTCTTGGGATGTGTGTTGTATCTGATTGTTTTTCTGTGTTTTGACCTTGGCTGTGCTTCAGACCTCTCTTTTGGATTAAGAATATAAGAAGAGCCATGCTGGATCAGACCAAGGGTCCATCTAGTCCAGCACTCTGTTCATACAGTGGCTCCCTCTTGGCTGATAAAACTGTGCTTTTGCACAGCTTCCTGCTGATTGCTTTTCAATTGCCCCTTAGTTTAACCTGAGCCTCATCCAGCCATAGCAGGACCCGTGAATACTCTCAAGTATGGGTCTACTGTAATGCACTCTATGTGGGCTTCTGAACCTTGCGCCTGGTTCAGAAGCTGCAGCTGGTACAGAATGCAGCAACAAGGATGTTCAGTGACTGAAGAGGAAAGAGATTTTGGAGCTGTGGTGGACAGCTCAGTGAAGATGTGAACCCAGTGTGCAGCCACTGTAAAAAAGGCAAACTCCATGTTAGGCATAATTAGAAAAGGGATTGAGAATAAAACTGCCAATACCATACTGCCCCTATACAAATCTATGATGCGACCACACTTGGAATACTGTGTCCAGTTCTGGTCACCACACCAAAAAAAGATATTGTAGAGCTGGAAAAAGTGCAGAAAAGGGCAACTAAAATGCTCAAGGGGCTGGAGCATCTCCCCTACGAGGGAAGGTTACAACAGCTGGGATTGTTTAAGCAGACGATACCACCCTCATGGCAGAAAGTGAAGAGGATCTAAAGAGCCTCTTGTTGAGGGTGAAAGAGGAGAGTGCAAAAACTGGTTTGAAACTCAACATTAAAAAAACGAAGATCATGGCATCTGGCCCCATCACTTCCTGGCATATAGAAGGGGAAGAAATGGAAGCAGTGACAGATTTTACTTTCTTGGGCTCCAAGATCACCGCAGACGGTGACTGTAGCCATGAAATTAAAAGACGCTTGCTCCTTGGGAGGAAAGCTATAGCAAACCTAGACAGCATAGTAAGAAGCAGGGACATCACCTTGCCAACAAAGGTCCGTCTAATCAAAGCTATGGTTTTCCCAGTAGTAATGTATGGCTGTGAGAGCTGGGCTATATGGAAGGCTGAGCGCCGAAGAATTGATGCTTTCGAACTTTGGTGCTGGAGAAGACTCTTACGAGTCCCCTGGACTGCAAGGAGGTCAAATCAGTCCATCCTAAAGGAAATCAACCCTGAGTGCTCATTGGAAGGACAGATCCTGAAGCTGAAGCTCCAATATTTTGGCCACCTAATGCGAAGAGAAAACTCCCTGGAAAAGACCCTGATGCTGGGAAAGACTGAAGGCAAAAGGAGAAGGGGACGGCAGAGGATGAGATGGCTAGATAGCATCACCGATGCAATGAATATGAACCTGAGCACACTCCGGGAGAGAGTGGAGGACAGGAAGGCCTGGCGTGCTATGGTCCATGGAGTCACGAAGAGTCTGAACGACTGAACTACAACAACAACAAAGAGAGATGTGATACAGGTCTACAAAATTGTGTATGGTGTGGAGAACGTGGATAGGGAGACATTTATCTCCCTCTCCCACAATACTTGTACCCAGTGGGGTCATCCCATGAAGCTGATTATGGGAGATTCAGGACATAGTCAAACTATGGAATTTACTACCACAAGAGGTAGTGATGGCCACCCATTTGAATGGCTTTAAAAGGGGATTGGACAAATTCCTGGAGGAGAAGGCTATCAATGGCTACTAGTCCTGATGGCTATGTGTACCAGTTGCTGGGGAACATGGGCAGGAGGGTGCTGTTACGCTCGTCTCCTGCTTGTGGGCTGCTGGTCAACAGCTGGTTGGTGGCTGTGTGAACAGAATGTGGGACTAGATGGACCCTGGTCTGTTCCAGCATAGCTCTTCTTATGTTCTCAGTGAAGCACCTAGCTAAACACACATTACATCTGTGTTAAAAGGACAGTACTGTTAGCTACCTAGCTATGGCCAAGGTTCTGTCGTTGTCATGCAATGCCGTAAATAACTTGGGACCAGAATACCTAGCAGATTGCCTTCCCCTATATACACCCAGTTGCCCCTGAGATCTTCAGAGGAGGCCTTATTGGTCATTCTGCGGCCAATAGAATGTCACCAGGTAATATTAGTGGGCCTTCTCAGTAGTGGGTCCTACCCTCTGAAACATGCTCCCACATGTGCTTTGAGAGGCAGAAACGGACAAGCTTCAAATGCCTCCTGAAAACTTATTTGTTTACTCAGGCTTTCCCTGATCCATAAGGGACTATGAGGCTTCCCTGTCTTATTATTGTCTTTACTGTAATGTGTTTATTATTTAATATTGTTTTTATATTACATTGTTGTTGTTGTTGTTCAGTCGTTCAGTCATGTCTGACTCTTCGTGACCCCATGGACCATAGCACGCCAGGCCTTCCTGTCCTGCGCTCTCTCCCGGAGCGTGCTCAAGTTCATATTCGTTGCATCGGTGATGCTATCAAGCCATCTCATCCTCTGCCGTCCCCTTCTCCTTTTGCCTTCAGTCTTTCCCAGCATCAGGGTCTTTTCCAGAGAGTTTTCTCTTCGCATTAGGTGGCCAAAATATTTGAGCTTCAGTATCTGTCCTTCCAATGAGCACTCAGGGTTGATTTCCTTTAGGATGGACTGATTTGACCTCCTTGCAGTCCAGGGGACTCGTAAGAGTCTTCTCCAGCACCACAGTTCGAAAGCATCAATTCTTCGGCGCTCAGCCTTCCTTTTAGTCCAGCTCTCACAGCTATACATTGTTGTTGTTCAGTCGTTCAGTCGTGTCCGACTCTTCATGACCCCATGGACCATAGCACGCCAGGCCTTCCTGTCCTGCGCTCTCTCCCGGAGCGTGCTCAAGTTCATATTCATTGCATCCGTGATGCTATCTAGCCATCTCATCCTCTGCCGTCCCCTTCTCCTTTTGCCTTCAGTCTTTCCCAGCATCAGGGTCTTTTCCAGGGAGTTTTCTCTTCGCATTAGGTGGCCAAAATATTGGAGCTTCAGCTTCATTATCTGTCCTTCCAATGAGCAGTCAGGGTTGATTTCCTTTAGGATGGACTGATTTGACCTCCTTGCAGTCCAGGGGACTCGTAAGAGTCTTCTCCAGCACCACAGTTCGAAAGCATCAATTCTTCGGCGCTCAGCCTTCCTTATAGTCCAGCTCTCACAGCCATACATTACTACTGGGAAAACCATAGCTTTGATTAGACGGACCTTTGTCGGCAAGGTGATGTCCCTGCTTCTTACTATGCTGTCTAGGTTTGCCATAGCTTTCCTCCCAAGGAGCAAGCGTCTTTTAATTTCATGGCTACAGTCACTGTCTGCGGTGATCTTGGAGCCCAAGAAAGTAAAATCTGTCACTGCTTCCATTTCTTCCCCTTCTATATGCCAGGAAGTGATGGGGGCAGATGCCATGATCTTCGTTTTTTTAATGTTGAGTTTCAAACCAGCTTTTGCACTCTCCTCTTTCACCCTCAACAAGAGGCTCTTTCGATCCTCTTCGCTTTCTGCCATTAGGGTGGTATCGTCTGCATATCGGAGGTTGTTGATGATTCTCCCGGCACTCTTAATTCCGACCTGTGATTCATCCAACCCCGCGTTTCTCATGATGTACTCTGCATATAAGTTAAATAAGCAGGGTGACAATATGCAGCCTTGTCGTACTCCTTTCCCAATTTTGAACCACTCGGTTGTTCCATGTCTGGTTCTTACTGTTGCTTCTTGACCCTCGTACAGGTTTCTCAGGAGACAGGTAAGGTGGTCTGGTACTCCCATCACTTTCAGAATTTGCCACAGTGTGTTGTGATCCACACAATCAAAGGCTTTAGCGTAGTCAATGAAGCAGAAATAGACGTTTTTCTGGAATTCTCTTGCTTTCTCCATGATGCAGCGAATGTTGGCGATTGGATCTCTAGTTCCTCTGCCTCTTCGAAACCCAGCTTGTACTTCGGTAGTTCTCGGTTCGCATACTGCTGAAGCCTAGCTTGTAGGATTTTGAGCATCACCTTGCTGGCATGTGAAATGAGCGCAATTGTGCGGTAGTTTGAACACTCTTCGGCGTTGCCCTTCTTTGGAATTGGAATGTAAACTGACCTTTTCCAGTCTTGCGGCCATTGTTGAGTGTTCCAAATTTGTTGGCATATTGAATGCAGCACTTTAACAGCATCATCTTTTAGGATTTTAATTAGCTCAGCTGGAAGACTGTCATCTACGCTAGCTTTGTTGTTACTAATGCTTCCTAAGGCCCACTTGACTTCACTCTCGAGGATGTCCGGCTCAAGTTCAGTGACCGCACTATCATGGCTATCAGGGACATTCAGATCTTTCCTGTATAGTTCTTCTGTGTATTCTTGCCACCTCTTCTTAATCTCATCTGCATCTGTTTGGCATACCTGCCTTCTTTGTCCTTTATCATGCCTGTCTTTGCACAAAACGTTCCCTTGAGATCTCCGATTTTCTTGAAGAGATCTCTAGTCTTTCCCATTCTGTTGTTTTCCTCGATTTCTTTGCATTGTTCATTGAAGAAGGCCTTCTTGTCTCTCCTTGCTATTCTCTGGAACTCTGCATTCAGTTGGATATATCTTCCCCTTTCTCCCTTGCTTTTCGCTTCCCTTCTTTCCTCAGCTACTTGTAAAGCCTCCTCAGACAGCCACTTGGCTTTCTTGCATTTCTTTTTCTTTGGGATGGATTGAGTTGCTGCCTCCTGAACAATGTTACGGACCTCCGTCCATAGTTCCTCAGGCACTCTGTCTATCAGGTCTAATCCCTGAAATCTATTCCTCACCTCCACTGTATATTCATAAGGGATATGATTTAGGTCATACCTGAATGGTTTAGTGGTTTTCCCTACGTTCTTCAATTTAAGCCGAAATTTTGCAACAAGAAGCTCATGATCTGAGCCACAGTCAGCTCCAGGTCTTGTTTTGACTGACTGTATAGAGCTTCTCCATCTTTGGCTGCAAAGGACATAATCAATCTGATTTCGATATTGACCATCTGGTGATGTCCATGTGTAGAGTCGTCTCTTGTGCTGTTGGAAAAGAGTGTTTGCTGTGATCAGCGTGTTCTCTTGGCAAAACTCTATTAGCTTTTGTCCTGCATCATTTTGTACACCAAGGCCATGCCTGCCAGTGATTTCTTGACTTCCTACTTTAGCATTCCAATCCCCTATGATGAAGAGGACATCTTTTTTTGGTGTTAGTTCTAGAAGGTGTTGTAGGTCTTCATAGAACCGATCAACCTCAGCTTCTTCGGCCTCAGTGGTTGGGGCATAGACTTGAATTACTGTGATGTTGAATGGTTTGCCTTGGATTCGTACTGAGATCATTCTATCGTTTTTGAGATTGTACCCCAGTACTGCTTTTCCCACCCTTTTGTTGACTATGAGTGCTACTCCATTTCTTCTAAGGGATTCTTGCCCACAATAGTAGATATGATGGTCACCTGAATTAAATTCGCCCATGCCTGTCCATTTTAGTTCGCTGATTCCCAAGATGTTGATGTTCAATCTTGCCATCTCATGTTTGAACACCTCCAGGATTCATTGATCTGACATTCCAGGTTCCTAAACAATATTGTTCTTTACAGCATCGGATTTTCTTTTCACCACCAGACTCATCCACAGCTGAGTGTCCTTTCGCCTTTGGCCCAGCCGCTTCACTCTTTCTGGCGCTACTTGGAAATTCCCTCTGCTCTTCCCCAGTAGTATATTGGACACCTTCCGACCTGAGGGGCTCATCTTCCGGCGTCATCTCTTTTAGCCTTGTGATACGTTCCACGGGGTTTTCTTGGCAAGAGTACTGGAGTGGGTTGCCATTTCCTTCTCCAGTGGACCACATTTTGTCAGAACTCTCTGCCATGACCTGTCCGTCTTGGGTGGCCCTGCACGGCGTAGCTTATGGCGTCACTGAGTTACGCGAGCCCCTTCGCCACAACAAGGCAGTGATCCATGAAGGGGTTATATTGCATTACATATGCATTTTAATGTGAACTGCTTAGAGATTTCATTGTATGGTCTAGACGTATAATAAATAAGGGCATCCCTTTCTGCAAAAGCTCAGAGAGCAAGACTGACTTCATAGCGTGTCCTGAATTCAGCCCACGTCTCGTGAAGGAGGAGCCACATGCCACTACCAGTAGTCTCTCCAGAATGTATTTCACTGCCTCTACCTTCTTGTAAAATTTATTTTATTTATTTAAGCTGTTTCTATACCGTTTGATGTCCCAGCATCTCCAAGCAGTTTACATAAAAATGCATACAATATAAAAAAGAAATTTGAAAACCGTATAAAACAATAATTATCTTAAACATTACAACAAAAGCAGTAAACCTGAGCAGTGTTGTGATCAATTATAAGCAGCAAATAGCTTAAAAGCTAAAAGCTGGTCTGAATAAAAACATCTTTGCCTGCCAGTTCTCATCCTGTCCTAGCCTTGCACCTCTCTGCACTGATCAAGGAGCCAGTGAGGAGATGCTGCTTGCCTATGGAGAGATGCCTCCAAAGGTTCTTCAAGAGTGACTCCTAGACCTTATGGATGCTGTTTCTCCTATGCCAGCTTCCATCAGTAAAATCCCCAAAAGCGGAAAATTGAAGTGTCCTTGCAGAAATCTCTGCACCCCAGACTTTTGATACTAATTTCTTTTTTAAAAAGTCTTAAAGTATGATAGACTGAAATATGGGAAGCCAATGATGCTTCACTGGAGATTCCACAGCGAAGGACGGCCTTTGGCAGTGGTATTTCCCCCACAAGACCCTGCAATATGGGCTTGCAATATGAGATCTTATTTGGATCGATTTCAGTCTCTTAAGGGAAGCAGTTGACCTTTTGTGATTTGGATTTCTGGTCAGAGATTATTCCTCATAAGAAACAGAGAAAACTTTGCTAACCTGATGGGAACTGAGGTTATCATTCCAGGGTTCACACTCAAGTACTGTGGGAGAGCGGGTTGTTGGAGATAATTCTCAAAGCACTTCATTTATTTTCTTTTTAACTTTGAGTATTTTTTACAGGAGGATCAAGTCCAACCAATTTGCAAAGCTCTCACCGCCATGTGGTAAAACGTTTTTTTGTGTGGTGTTTCCAAGGAGACGTTAAGTGCTTCTGGAATGGTTCCCACAAACATTTTGGCTCCATTCAGACATAACATCAAATCTTGGTTTGGAAACTGGGAGTGCTCCTGCAGGCGTGTGGATGCCTCCTTGGCTTCTGCTGACTATAATCGGATGTCGCAGCTGGAGAGGCGAACTGGTCAGCGCCCTGCCCCCAAATTGTTGCCGGAAGTGGTTTTGAGGCTAATGGGAAAGGGCTGTAGCTCAGTGCTGGACCACCCGCTTTGCTCACATCAGGGTCTGAGTCCAGGGGCTCCTGCACACGGAGCGTTTCTCTTGCGAAGAAGATTGCTCCTTCATGGAAGTTTGCAGGCTCTTTATATGACACCATGATCGTTCAAGGCATCTCCTGCACTAAATGCCCTTTGCTCTGTTTTTAAATAGCTCGCAGATAATGAGCTATCAAATTACCCCGTTGTGTTCCGCTTCAGTTTCCCCTGTGAAAAGAGTAAAAGTGGCAAGAAGAGGAGTGAGATCAATGAAAGATAATGGAAGACTCAGATATGGGGGGAGGGGTGGGGAAGGAAGCACATGAAAAAGGGAGTTGTGAGCCTGCATTTAAAATGAAAGCAGAAAGCCCTGTTTTAAATGCAGGATTTTAGGCTGGTGTAGAGATGCCCACAGAGTCACAACTGCAAACCTGACCGCCACAAGGGAGCAGCCTCTTCAGCAACAATATGGCTCAGATGAACAGTCTGCATAAGAGCTGAACACTCCTTCCTGGCTCTCATTTGGGTCCTGATCCAAACAGGCGTCTCACAGGCTCCCTGATCCTTCCGAGTGGTCTCACACAAGAGGTTGTCTCAGGTGGCTAGCTAGGTGTTGCATGGGTGGTCCTGAAGCTCCTGCCTGGCTTGCCTGAGGTGATGCAAGTGATGCAAGGGGGTGCAAGATCCACCTGTGGGCCCAGGCAATGACTGTGGAGGCCACTAGTGCTGTGGCTGAAATGTCAGAAGTCAAAGGCTCTGCAGCTTTCCCTGCTCCTGTAAGGAGATGCCAGTCCAGAGTCTAGGCACAGCTGGGCATCTCCAGCTAGAAGGATCATGTAGTGGGTGACAGGAAACAGCTTTGCCAAGACCCTAGAGAGCCACTGTCAGAGTAGAACATACTGGTCAAGAAAGGCGAATGCCCTGGCCAGTTATAAAGCGGCATCTAGTGTTCCTAACTAGGCTAGCGCTGCAAACCATAGTTTGCCACTTTGGATGTCATGGCAAACTGTAAGTGAAATGAGCGAACAGGAGAAGGCAGAGGAGGAGGAGGGAGAACACTGGAGGGATCACACCAGCCGATGTGGGTTTGGCATTATGTCTGAATGGAGCCAATGGCAGAGTTATGGAATGCCCTTGCCTGGGGCCTATGTTGTTGGCATTTCCACGCACTTGTTTTATTTTTCTCTGGTGGTGGTTTTTATGCTGGTCTGCCATTGCTGTTTCAGGTTTTGTCATTTGTTTTTATTGAATGTTACTATTATAGTATTGCTTTCATTCTGCTCTGTAAGCTGTCCTGGGACACTTTTTGACAGGTAGGATACAAATCCTTAAATAACAAACGCATATGAACTTTTCAGGGAAGATCCATGAGTGGGATACCAGATTTCTGCCTGTGATTGCTCCTGGGCCTTTCCCATCCATCTGCCTTCCAAGGTTCATTCCAAAAGGGCTCCTCCCACAGAAGAATGGAGAGCACCTGCTTTGCATGCAACAGGGCCAACCCTTGGCACTTCCAGCTAGCAAGCGATGAGAAAGTCCGCTCTCTGCTGGAGACCCTGGAGGCCACTGCCAGTCAGAGAAGACCATGTTGGGCTAGCTCAGCCTTCCCCGGCCTGGTGTCCTCCAACGCCTGTGTTTGCAGGGAATGATGGGAGTTGCAGCCCAACACATCAGGAGAGCACCAGTTGAGCTAGCTGGACAGAGAGCCTGGCCTGATAGAAGGGAGCGTCCCAGGTTCCTGCGTTGCCTGAATCAGTCTGAAGTTATGTGCAGTATGAAAAGAGCAAGGGCCCCCTTGTGGCATTTCTAGAAATTGCATCATATCCTTTTCTGTCCTTTTATTTTTCTTCTGGGCAGAATTTTTACTTCTTTACAGCAGGGGGAGACATTTGACCATACTTTGAAAGCTCGTTTTTCTCAATATACATATAAAACTCAATGTTCAAATTAACTAGTTCAATAAGTAATTTAGCTCATTGATTTTTGGGCATATCCTAAGTGCCGTTACAAGCTACGGATATTTTAAATGCCATTACCTAATAGAAGGAATGTTTTAAGCACCTTCTATTGATTTTATTACTGCTTTATTTTGCTGTCTTGGTTTAAAATCATTTTAACCACTCGGTAATCAAGAAGAAATATATCGTTGGTGAAATACAGTCAATTTCCTAAAACCTTTGACATCGTTAAATAAGGAATTACAGTTGTTAAATCATGTCAGGCAATAACCGAGGGACAGAAAAGATCTACCGTTTGGAGCAATGGGCCAGCTTTACCAGTAAGCTGTTTTGACCTCTGCCATTCAGACTCTATGTATATGACAATCACACCCTACTTCTCTTTTTGGCTCTTACATCAGCCTGTTTGGCAAGAAGTACAGCAGAAAGCATTCATCAAACTAGTCGTCACATTAATTAATTCATTAATCGCAAATTCAAAATGTGGCTTTTAAATCAGACAAATCAGTGCTGCCTTTAGTTGAAGGACATTTGGTGCAGATGTTATGAATGGTCATTTCTTGTACTTGGAATTATCTTTTGACAAGAAGATTAGTCTGTGTTAATTTCATGGGAGGAGCTGTTATCTCCATTAGGTATCCTTAACTGTCACATGTATAGAGAAAACTGGGATGTTTGTTTTAATTGGGAAATTAAGCACTGTTCAGTTAAGAAGGAAGATAGTTAATTTGACTAAAAATAGTCAGTGGATAGCTTCACTAAGAAGACGTTTAAAATATAAGGAGGTTGCTGAATGCTAGAAGAGTATGATCAAGAGAAAGGTAAAGGGTATTTTAATGACATGCAGTGCCTTCTTGTTCAAATCACTCTCTAGCTTAGCAAATGGGATTTTTCATTTGCTTGGTGATATTGCTGATAATGTTGCATACTGACATTATGCCCCCAAAGATGTAAATTGAGCATGCTCCAAGGAATTCCAGCCCAAATGCCTTTAGGATGAGCATGAATGAACAGATTAACTGTACCCCTGAGCTAATCATTTGGTAGATGCAGACTGCAAATATAGTCTATATGTTGCCTAATCAAAGGATCGCAAAAGAAGGCAGTGAGCTTTGCAGCTCAATAAAAGCCAGCTAATGAGATGATTAAATTGACTTCTGATAAGATTTAACTATAGAGTAGCAAACATCAATACCTCTATACAATTTGGCAAGTGGTTCTCGAGTTATGATGTGAGAGTTTCAAGGGACTCTACTGTTGGGGAACAAACACTAGTCACTAACCAGCACCGGAGACTAGATTTTGCAGAGTCGAGGGCTCTAATTGTTAGTAGCCTTCTTTTCTTTTCTGCTGCTCCAAGTTGCAATTGGAGGGGAACACGTGATTAGATTCTGCCGGCCAGGGCAAGAATGAGCCCTGGAGACAATGGACCGAGGCTGCTTGAAAGGGAACAGGACTGCTTGGTTCTTAGAAGCTATAAAGGAATTGAATTTGCCTCCATCCAGGGATTGCCCTGTGTGAGGTGTGGCCTTGTGGGTGCAGAACACATTTTCTACACATGTGAATCCCACAGGGACCCACTGAGGAGAACAAGAAACAGATCCTGTGAGTCAGGTGCCCACCATGCGCACAGGTTGTTGCGGGACTCTACTGTTTGTGAGCAGACCAAGCAGTCTGCAGAATGGGCAGTGGAGCTTCTGCGCCATCTGTGACGGGCCCGATCCTGTGCATGCCAGCGTGACCCCAGCACCACTGCTGCGGATGTCTGAGCATGTAGTTCCCGGACATCTCTCACGTGTGTCCAAATCTGATCTGTATGGTGTTCTACTCGATCTTTCTGCATATGCTCCTAGCCCTGCACAATGCTTTGCTGCCTATGAGCACCTTAATATTAGAGCCACTATGGGAAGATATGGGATATTAATTTTTAAAAAGATTGGCCATAGCTGTATTAAATAACTGTTACGCCTACCATTTATCTTCTTCCGATAATTTCAGAATTACAATGCCTAATGCACATGGCCCGGTGCATAGAGATACATTTGGGAAAATGCATGCAGTTGCTCACATTGCTAGATGCGGTCCGTCAGGTCCGTCATCCCCGACTCGGCAGGGTTTTCCATATCTAGTACAGCAGTTCTACATGCTGAAATCCATTTCCACATGCCGATTGTATTCCCTGGACTGGGGCAAATGTCTTTAGAACTGCAGTGCCATTTGTTCTCTGGGTAACCCAGAATGAGGCTATCACTGTAAGGAAAGATAGGTGTCTGTCTAATACACATTCAGAATATGGATTGTCCTATTATGGCAGCTTTGTTCTTTTGTGCTATCTCCTTTCTTTATAGAATAGAATGGTTTTCCATCCCATTCAGGAGGTGAACTGGCAGTCAACATGATCCTCTCTGGTATCTGCTAGTATTTGGACTCCTCACTCTTAATAGATGCACAACCTTCTATTTGCCTTGGTTACAAAAGATGCAGCACACAATTGCCCAGTTATTACCAGCTGTAAAAATCTTTGTCCTTTCTCCTGCATATGCAGGAATTTGCTCCCCCACCCCACCCCACCCAATCCCAAAGCTTAGAAATACAAAAGCCAATGACCATAAGACAGAGTTGTTGTGTTCTGATCTGAAAGGCAAATTAAAATGGCTATTTAGTTCATCACCTCATGTTCTTAACACACAAACTCCCCCCCCCAATATAAAAAAGAAACCGTGCAGCTGAAAAACAGGCTTTACCTGCAATAATTTTTCCACACCTTGAGGACTAGCAAATTCTTTAATATGAGGCTTTATTTGTACAAAGCAAAACTTCAAAACCACTCAAAAGCTTTCTTATTAACTGCTGTCAGTCCTGTGATTTACAAGGGCAATAAAGATCTGGAGGGGGCACATTCATCATGGAGTTCAGTGCACCAGGAGCCATTTTCTCAGGCAGCAAAGCCAAGTGATAAAACGAGTTCTTTTGTTCCATACCCTCCTTAAGCAGTGTGTGTCGGTCCCTCTGGCTTGCAGCTTGGCTGTGCCCCTGTAGCTCCCCATCTCTCTGTGATGACGGACTGTGCTGGTGCTGGTGGCGCATCTGGAGCAGCAGGTTCTCTGAGTCATACAAATCTACTTCCTGTGTTCTATTAGTTGCCAGCATTATGTATTCCTCTGATCTTAATTTTTATTTTATTTGCATAGCACTTTTGAAATTGGGTGGGAGAAACCATCATATCCTTCTTTCTTAAGAAAACTCAGATAATTCTGATTTAGGAGAATATACAGTCCTTATGTTTATACCAAAGAACTCTTCTTATGATTTGTGCGATGTGGATGTTGGGAAGCAAAACTCTGTTGTTCTGCATTTTAACACACTCTCTCCGGTTGACAGTGATAGTTTTTGTTTTTGTCCTCCAGTAATAGTAGATGGGAGAACATGTTCATTTGTAAAAACACCACCACAACCACCACATAGGCAGCCTTGTTGGTGCTTGCTTGGCACCCTGAGGAACGATTAATTAATGAAAGTAACTGAACTGTAGCTAAATTAATTGAGGTTTAAGCCAATTGGTGCACAAAACAAGCTTTTAAAAATGTGTATGTTTTATTTAAAACAAAAACTAATTACAGTATCATAGGTGACTGTCAGAAGGAAGAAAATAACAATTGTGGTTCAGCATTATCTTCACCGTGATCATTCCCGTACCACACAAAGATGGTCTTGTTTTCCACAATTTTGTCTTCAGACATTGTTAAAACAGGCCTGACTTGGCATTGCTCTGCCAAAAAGAACAACTTGCATGTCTTCCAAAAATGAAGGCAATTAAAAATTATTACAAATAACAGGTAGATTAGCTGCCATTAATAGATTACACAAGTTAACCAGCATCACATAATTTAGATTGTGAGGTCTTATTTATTTATTTATTTATTTATTTATTTATTTATTTCATTTCTATACCGCCCAATAGCCGAAGCTCTCTGGGCGGTTCACAAAAACTAAAACCAAACAACACACAATAAAACAATTTAAAATATATAGAACATTAAAACCACAATATAACAATACAACCACAATAAAACCTAGCAGCAGTACAGGAGTTTAAAATACAGATTTAAAACAGCAAAGATAAAAATTTAGAAAGCTAAAATGCCTGGGAAAATAAAAAGGTCTTCACCTGGCGCCGAAAGGAGTACAATGTAGGCGCCAGGCGAACCTCACTAGGGAGCTCATTCCAGAGCCAGGGTGCCACAACAGAAAAAGCCCTCCTCCTAATAGCCACCCGCCTTACTTCCTTCGGCAGGGGCTCACGGAGAAGGGCCGCTGACTATGATCTTAAGGTCCGGGCAGGCACATATGGGAGGAGGCGATCCTTCAGGTAACCTGGCCCCAAGCCGTTAAGGGCTTTGAATGTCAACACCAGCACTTTGAATCGGGCCCGGAAATGGACTGGCAGCCAGTGCAGCTGGAAAAGTACTGGCGTAATATGAGCTCGCAGGCCAGTCCCTGTTAACAATCTTGCTGCCCTATTTTGGACCAGCTGAAGTTTCCGGACCATTTTCAAAGGCAGCCCCACGTATAACGCATTGCAGTAATCCAGACGAGAAGTTATCAGAGCATGGATAACTGTAGCTAGGCTCTCTCTGTCCAGATAAGGGCATAGTTGGTATACCAGCCTAAGCTGATAAAAAGTGCTCCGTGCCACTGAGTTCACCTGTGCCTCAAGTGACAGTTCTGGATCCAAGAGCACCCCCAAACTATGAACCTGATCCTTTAGGGGGAGTGCAACCCCCTCCAGAACAGGTTGAATATCACCTAGCCGGGCAGACGAACCACCCACTAACAGTACCTCCGTCTTGTCTGGATTGAGTTTCAGTTTATTAGCCCTCATCCAGTCCATTACCGTGCCCAGGCACTGGTTCAGAACAGCCACTGCCTCACCTAGTTTTGATGAGAAAGAGAGGTAGAGCTGGGTGTCATCCGCATATTGATGGCACCTCAGCCCACACCTCCGGATAACCTCCCCCAGCGGTTTCATGTCGATGTTAAACAGCATGGGGGATAAAATAGAGCCCTGTGGAACCCCATGGCACAATTGCCATGGCACAGAGCAATAATCCCCCAGCACCACCTTCTGGAATCGGCCATCCAAGTAGAAGCGGAACCACTGTAGTGCAGTGCCTCCAACTCCCAACCCAGACAACCTATCCAGAAGGATACCATGGTCGATGGTATCGAAAGCCGCTGAGAGGTCCAGGAGAATCAACAGGGTCGCACTCCCCCTGTCCCTCTCCCGGCAGAGGTCATCCCACAGGGCGACCAAGGCAGTTTCCCTTCCAAAACCAGGCCTGAAGCCCGATTGAAATGGATCTAGATAATCCGTTTCATTCAAGAGTGCCTGGAGCTGTCCTACAACCACCCACTCAAGCACCTTGCCCAGGAAGGGGATGTTGGCCACTGGCCTATAATTGTTAACATCCTCTGGGTCCAGGTTAGGCTTTTTCAGGAGTGGTCTAATTACTGCCTCTTTTAAAGCAGCAGGCACCACTCCCTCTCTCAAGGAGGAATTTACAACCTCCTGGACCCAGCCGGACAACCCCTCCTTGTTTGATTTAATAAGCCATGAAGGGCAAGGGTCAAGCACACAAGTGGTCGATCGGACTTGGCCAAGCACCTTGTCCGCATCCTCAGGCCTCAGTAACTGAAACTCATCCAATAAAACTGGACCAGACGGTGCTCTGAACGCCTCTACCAATGGAACTGCATTAATGGTGGTGTCCAATTCATGACGAAACTGAGCGACTTTATCCTCAAAGTGCCGCACAAACTCGTCACAGCGTGCTACCGAGGGTTCCACGGTCTCTCTCCCTGGCCCAGAATGTAACAGGCCGCGAACCACTCGGAAAAGCTCCGCCGGACGACACTGAGAAGATGCAATGCTGGTGGAAAAGAACTGTCTCTTTGCCACCCTCACCGCCACAGAGTAGGCTCGATAGTGGGCTCTTACCTGTGTTCGGTCAGACTCAGCACGAGTTTTCCTCCACCTGCGTTCTAGCCGTCTCCCCTCTTGCTTCATTGCCCTCAGCTCAGGTGTATACCAAGGAGCTGGCCGGGCTCTGCTCAGAGGGAGAGGGCGCTTGGGCGCGATCGTGTCAACCGCCCGAGTCATCTCTGCATTCCACAGATCGACCTGGGCTTCGACAGGAGCACCAGCCATACCAGCAGGAAAATCCCCCAGAGCCCTCTGGAATCCATCGGAATCCATTAATCTCCGGGGGCGGACCATTTTAATAGGTCCCCCACCCTTGCAGAGGGGAAAGGCCGCCAGGAGTCTAAACCTCAACAGGAAGTGATCTGACCATGGCAAAGGGACAGATGTTAATTCCTCCACTTTCAGATCACCATCCTCCTGCCCAGTCGAGAAAACCAGATCAAGCGTGTGTCCTTTTATATGCGTTGGGCCGATGACATGTTGGGACAGCCCCATGGTTGTCATGGCGGCCATGAAGTCCTGAGCCGCCCCAGATACAGCGGCCTCGGCATGGAAGTTGAGATCCCCCAGGACCATTATCCTGGGGGTCCTCAACACCAAGTCCGAGACCACCTCCGTCAGCTCAGGCAGGGAGTGTGATGGGCAGCGGGGTGGGCGGTACACCAACAGAATCCCTAATCTGTCCCGGGTACCCAACGCAAGGTACAGACACTCAAGATCTGCGCTCGAATGAGCAGGAAGCCTGGAGAGGGAGATTGAATTCCTATAGACCACGGCAACCCCCCCTCCCTGACCCTCAAGTCGGTGTTGGTGCTGCACCGAGTACCCAGGAGGGCACAGCTGGGAGAGAGTGACCCCTCCCAGTTCCCCCACCCAGGTCTCAGTAACTTGGGAGGTCCTTTGTTTATTAAATGAACCCCCACCTCTATATGGTGCAATGACCACTTAATAAAGTGGATATATTTGCAGCCTCCCAAGTTCGATGGAAGAACAACTAACTCCCGCATTTGGGTGTCTGTTCCAATTTGCTTATAAGGCTCAGTGCAGCTGGAGGTTTTGGCCACAATCCAGAGCCTGGTCGGTCTAGTTGCTCCAGAACCGCTGGAGCATTCTAAGGCCTCCTGTGAGGCCTTGGCAAGGCACTTGGCAGATAAAATTGATCGGATTAGGAATGTTATTCTGTGTGCCGTGGATACAGTTAGCGAGCGAGAGGCGGCCTGTGGCAGACCGGTTTTGTGGGATCGGTTCCAGCTTCTTCCTCCTGATGAAGTGGACAAGGTGCTTTCATCTGTAAGGCTGACCACCTGCTTACTTGATCCTTGCCCATCTTGGCTCATTATGGGCTGCAGAGAGAGACTGGGTGAGGGGATCAGGGCGGTGGTGAACGCCTCCCTTGAGGAGCGAGTGATGCCATCAGCCCTCAAGGAGGCAATGATAAGACCACTCTTAAAGAAGCCCTCCTGGATCCCCAAGTTTTGAACAACTTTCGCCCAGTCTCGAATCTGCCATTTTGAGGCAAGATCATTGAGCGGGTGGTGGCCATGCAGTTGAAGGCACACTTGGAAGAAGCTGATTATCTAGATCCATTTCGGTCAGGCTTCAGGCCTGGGCATGGGACAGAAACGGCCTTGGTCACTTTGGTGGATGATATGAGGAAGGCTTTGGATAGGGGTGAATGCTCCTTCCTTGTTCTCCTCAACCTCTCAGTGGCTTTTGATACCGTTGACCGCGGTATCCTCCTGGACCGCCTGGAGAGGGTGGGCATTGGAGACATCATATTACTGTGGTTCCGATCCTTCCTCTCTGGCAGGTACCAGAGGGTAGCGCTGGGAGAGGAGGTGTCGGACCCATGGCCACTCACGTGTGGGGTGCCACAGGGTTCCGTCCTCTCCCCGATGTTATTTAACATCTATGTGAAGCTACTGGGGGCTATCATCCGGAGGGTTGGGGTGTGGTGTCATCAAAATGCGGATGACATGCAGCTCTACCTCTCGTTGAAATCTTCACCAGGGTTGGCCATGGAATACAAGAAGGAAATTATGACTTGATAGGTATAACTGAGACTTGGTGGGACGACTCTCATGACTGGAATACAGCAATTGAAGGATATAACTTGTTCAAGAAGAACAGGAGGAACAGAAAGGGAGGTGGGGTTGCACAGCATGAGAAAAATACTTATCTCTGCACAGAAATACAGGAGGATGAGCTTGGTAGCCCCATCGAGAGCATCTGGATCAAAATAAATGGAGCAAAGAATTAAAGGAACCTGGTGGTTGGAGTCTACTACCGGCCACCCAACCAAGGAGAAGACAAGGATGAAACTTTTGAAAAGCAAATAGCCACTGTTTCAAGGAAGCATGATGTAGTAATAATGGGGGACTTCAATTTCCCCGATATTTGTTGGGAGACAAATTCTGCAAAACATGGCCCCACCAGGAAATTCCTGACTTGTGTGGCGGATAACTTCCTCCAACAGAAAGTAGAGGAAGGAACTAGAGGATCGGCTATCCTTGACTTGATCCTAACCAACAGAGGTGACTTAGAGGATAAAGTAGCAGTTACAGGAACTCTAGGGAAAAGTGACCATGTCATACTTGAGTTCTTGTTTCTAAAGGAAGCAAAAGCTGAGTGTATTCAAACGCGTACCCTTTTAGGATTTTAGGAAAGCTGATTTTACTAAACTCAGAACAATGATCAATAAGGGCCCATTGCAAGCGACGCTAACAAGAAAAGGAGTCCAAGATGGGTGGGAGCTTTTAAAAAAGGAAATTCTCAAGGCACAATTACAAACAATTCCAACAAGAAGAAAAGGTGGAAGACAACAGAAGAAGCCAATGTGGCTTCACAAAAAGCTTACGGATGAACTGAAAACAAAAAAGGACACATCTAGGAAGTGGAAAGAAGGCCAAGCAACAAAGGAACAGCACAGGCAGGTAGCACAGAATTGCAGGGATGGCGTCAGGAAGGCTAAAGCTGAGAACGAGCTGATGTTAGCGAGGGATGCTAAAAACAACAAAAAGGCTTTCTTCAGCTACGTGCATAGTAAAAGGCAGAGGAAAGAAATGGTGGTTCAGCTATTCAATAAGGATGGCAAAACGATAACAGATGACAGAGAAAAGGCAGAGGCGCTCAATTCCTACTTTGGCTCAGTCTTCTCCCAAAAGAGGGTCTATGACCCCCCTGGCAAAGGTGAAGTACAGGCTGAAGGGGCAGGATTGCAGCTTGAGATCGATAGGCATATGGTCAAGGAACACCTAATTCCTTTGAATGAGTTCAAATCTCCAAGGCCAGATGAACTGCATCCTAGAGTAATAAAGGAACTGGCAGAAGAACTCTCAGAACCGCTGTCTATTCTCTTTGAGCAATCATGGAGAAAGGGTGAAGTGCCAGATGACTGGAGGAGGGCTAATGTTGTCCCTATCATCAAAAAGGGTAACAAGGAGGAACCTGGGAACTACAGACCAGTCAGTCTGACATCAATCCCTGGGAAAATTCTGGAGCAGATGATAAAGCAATCCATGAGTGCTTATTAATGGGACCTTCTCAAACTGGGGAGAGGGAACGAGTGGGGTACCGCAGGGCTCAGTCCTGGGCGCAGTGCTCTTCAACATTGTTATTAATGACTTGGGTGCAGGGAATGCGGATCAAATTTGCAGATGACACAAAATTGGGCGGGATAGCTAATACCCTGGAAGACAGAAACAAAATTGAAAGTGATCTTGATAGACAGGAACGCTGGGCAGAAAACAACAGAATGACATTTAATAGGGATAAATACCAAATTCTGCACCTAGGGAAAAGAAACCAAATGCACAGTTACAAGATGGGGGATACGTGGCTCAACAACACTACAAGCGAGAAGGATCTTGGAATTGTTGTTGATCACAAGCTGAATATGAGCCAACAAGGTGATGTGGCTGCAAAAGAAGGCAAATGCTCTTTTGGGCTGCATTAATAGAAGCATAGCTTCCAAATCCCGGGAAGTACTAGTTCTCCTCTACTCAGCACTGGTTAGGCCTCACCTGGAGTACTGTGTCCAGTTCTGGGCACCACACTTTAAGAAGGATGCCGACAAGCTGGAGAGGGTTCAGAGGAGGGCAACAAAGATGATCAAGGGACTGGAAACAAAGCCCTACGAAGAGAGACTGAAAGAACTGGGCATGTTTAGCCTTGAGATGAGAAGACTGAGGGGAGATAGGATAGCGCTCTTCAAGTACTTGAAAGGTTGTCACAGAGAGGAAGGCCAGGAACTCTTCTTGATCATCTCAGAGTGCAGGACATGGAATCATGGGCTCAAGTTACAGGAAGCCAGATTCCGGCTGAACATCAGGAAAAATTTCCTGACTGTTAAAGGAATATGACAATGGAACCAATTGCCTAGGGAGGTGGTGGGCTCTCCCACCCTGGAGGCATTCAAGACGCCATCTGTCAGGGGTGCTCTGATCTGGATTCCTGCACTGATCAGGGGGTTGGACTCAATGGCCTTGTAGGCCCCTTCCAACCCTATGATTCTATGATCCCTGTCTAAATGTCTGGAGACGGTGAGTGGCTGGATGGGGAGAAATAAGCTGAAGCTGAACCCTGACAAGACCGAGGTACTTTTGGTGGGTGACAAGGGGATGTTGGGGGATGTTGACCTGGTGTTGAATGGGGTATGGCTACCCTTGAAAGACCAGGTCCACAGCCTGGGGGTCATTTTGGACTCCCAGCTGTCCATGGAGGCTCAGGTGTCAGCCGTGAGCTGGACAGTGTTGTACCAACTCCATCTGATATGGCAGCTGTACCCCTACCTTCCCGACCATCTGCTCCTATCGGTAGTACATGCCCTGTTCTCCTCTCGTCTAGACTACTGTAATGTTTTCTATGTGGGGTTACCCTTGAAGACGGTCCAGAAGCTGCAGCTGGTGCAGAATGCAGCAGCTCGCCTGATTAAAGGCAGCTGCTGGCATGTTCACATCACTCCGGTGCTCAAGGAGTTGCACTGGTTACCAGTTGTTTTCCAGGCCAATTTCAAGGTATTGGTTTTGACCTTTAAAACCCTATACAGTTCCGGCCCAGCCTATCTCAAGGAGCGCCTCTAGCAACACCAGACAGGCTGCTTAACAAGATCAGCCTCGGATGGCTTTCTCTCTGTCCCATCAGCCAGGACAGCTAGGCTGGTGAGGACAGGGGAGAGAGCCTTCTCTGTGGTGGCCCCCACTCTGTGGAATTCCCTCCCTAGGGAACTCCGTCATGCCCCCTCTTTAATGAGCTTCCACCACGCACTGAAAACTTGGTTATTCAGGCAGGCATTTGGGGTGGGTTAGAGTATTTTTAAATAATGTTTTAATGTATAATTTTACTGTTTTAAATTGTACCATTGTACATCACCCAGAATGGCTGGGTGACCCGCCAGATGGGTGATTAAGAAGTTTAATAAATAATAAATAAAGAGCATGGGCAGTATGAGACCAGCCAGGGCGTTCTCCAGTCCAAGGGATAGCTTGCACACCCGTTCTTGGCCTCCTTCCGCCAACATAAGGCTGTTTGGATTACAGCCCCTGGCTGCAGTCCTAACCCATGATTCCCAAGAAGGTTCTCTTCAGAGTTTCCCACTGAAACCAGTGGCACTACACTTGAGCAACTGGTTTTCATCTTCCAATTTTAGATACAATGGAATGTTTTTTTCCCGAAAGCAGATGGAAGCAGCGAACGAAGGCAGCAGGCACCGGCAGCTTTCAGCACAGATAAAGAGATCCTTCTAGTCTGAAGAGTTTGTTTTGGAGAATATAAACAAGGTTGCGATGATCACATTGGTTGTCTCCCATTGACATGAAGATGCAGCCAATGATTACCATAAGATCGCACGACACTTGAGATGTTTGATAAAATATAGTGGGCTGGTTTACAAGGGAATTCAGTGCAACAGAAGGGGCATCAAACTGTTTGCCCCAGTGCTGTCCTGCTGAAGGCAGCATGACTGCTTTAGACTCCGAGGATGTGCTTTGGAGGGTCACTGTGCACCAGTGGTGGCTGAACCAGAGCGCGTTACTGCCCCAGAAGGAGGTAGCTGTAATGAGAGCCATGACAGCATCTAACCAGTTTAGCCAACATATGGAAAATGTAGGCCTTGGCTGGTCTATCATGGGTCTCAGCAATGGCAGAGAGATTTTTCAGACCTGTTTGCTGTAATTTTATGGTAGTACTTAAACTTTGAGCAGGAAAGATTTTGGCCAGGAGGTTGGGCCTCTTTTTATATAGCTGCAAAGGGAATTGTGTGTTATTTCTGATATTTATCGTATTGCTAAACCTTTTGTCTCTGATACTTTAAGTTGGAAATTATAAGTGTTCTTTGTACTCTGGGGCCTCTTTTATACTGTAACTTCTTTAAAGTTTTTAAAGATCTAAAAAAACTCTTTACTTTATGAAGCAGTTTGGGGGTCAGTTTTTATAAAAATGTGTGCTTTTATGTTGGATCGTTTAAAGACCATCTGTTAACTGAAACCAACCATAAGTGAAGTTGCAGTTATGTTTCCTATTAGTTTTGTATCTTTCCTATTAGTCATGTATGAGAGAATACAGAGGTAGCCAGCAGAACTCCAAACAAGAAATGAAAAAACAGATGTTGCCACCATTTTACTTGTTTTCTTTTACAAGAACAAGAAATTATTGGTAGAACAGAAAACACTGTTAGGCTGCTTTTGCTAACCACTGTTGAAAATCATGGCAAAGATATATTTTAGTTTGTTTATTGTCTGTTGCAGTTGAAAATTGGACTGTTTTGTTTAGAAATATTGAGAAGAAGATTCAAAGAAAAGGAAAAGGAAAGATGATAAAACTTATGACTGGACACATAGAATGAAAAATAAAATATACAGTTTGAAATAGTTATACACTCCCTGGTCTGGGACGGCTCATTTATTATATTGTCACACTGAACCATGAATTTTTTTAAAAGCAGGGAGAAAAAGGTGTAGATTTCTCTGCAGTAGATCTCTGACTTACTATCTTCAGCGCTTCTCTGCTGATTCATATAAAGATTTCTGTGAAGAAGAAACAAAACTTTGTTTTTCAAGTAAATTCAGCTGTGAGCTCATGGGTGTGCCCACACCATGCTACAAGATTTTTACTCACATATGCCACTGAGAGAGTAACACTCCTTGCTACTTCGCAACTCCTGTAGAATTCCAGAAAGTTGTTAAGATTATGGGAGGCAGATATAAGAGTGGCCAGAGAAATAACCTAAGATATTTTTATTCTTGTTTCTACAGAAAAAGGGGAACAAGTTAGCACGTACTGGACATGCAGATAGAATCATAGAATAGTAGGGTTGGAAGGGGCCTACAAGACCACCGAGTCTAACCCCTGCTCAATGCAGGAATCCAAGTCAGAGCATCCCTGACAGATGGCTGTCCAGCCTCGTCTTGAAGGCCTCCAGTGTGGGAGAGCCCACCACCTCCCTAGGTCATTGGTTCCATTGTCGTATTGCTCTAACAGGCAGGAAGTTTCTCCTAGGGGTGTATGAAACCCCACTTACCTGGCTCTGCTGGGGTCCGCAGGTGGGGGGAGGCGATCCATTCCTCCCCCCAGAATCCTCAACAGGGTGAGAGGTGATCCGTTCCTCCCCCCCGGAATCCTGCCCGGCCGGCTCCGCTCCATGGCCAGTCCGCGGAGCCGCCAGCCGGGCCAACCCGCAGCGGGGCCTCCAGCCGCTGCCGGGCTGCTGCGGACGCAAATGGCATCCTGCGAAGGGGACGCCATTTGCGTCCCTACGCCGGCCCGTGATAGGCTACGTATATATTTACATATCCTATCACGGCTAAAGCAGGGACGCAAATGGCATCCCCTACGCCATTTGCATCCCTGCTTTAGCCGTAATAGGCTAGGTAAATATATACGTAGCCTATCACGGGCCAGCGTAGGGATGCAAATGGCGGCCGCTATGACGGCCGCCATTTGCGGCCGTAGCAGCCCGGCAGCAGCCAGAGCCACCACCATCGCTGCCACCGCCGCAGCTGCAGCCAGGTAGGCTCCGTTTCACGGGGCTTTCGCAGGGGGGTGGGGCGGGTTGCTCCGTTCCACCACGGATTCCGGGGGGCTGAATTCACTGGAAATTGGCCTCCCTGGGATCCGTGGCGGAATTCTCTAACATCCCTAGTTTTTCCTGATGTTCTGGCTTCCTGTAACTTGAGCCCATGATTCCGTGTCCTGCACTCCGGGATGATCGAGAAGAGATCCTGGCCTTCCTCTCTGTGACAACCTTTCAAGTCCTTGAGGAGCGCTATCCTATCTCCTCTCAGTCTTCTCTTCTCAAGGCTAAACATGCCCAGTTCTTTCAGTCTCTCTTCATAGGGCTTTGTATCCAGTCCCCCGATCATCTTTGTTGCCCTCCCATGAACCCTCTCCAGTTTGTCTGCATCCTTCTTAAAGTATGGTGCCCAGAACTGGACACAGTAGTCCAGATGAGGCCTATTCAGTGCTGAGTAGAGGGGAACTAGTACTTCCCGGGATTCGGAAGCTATGCTTCTATTAATGCAGCCCAAAAGAGCATTTGCCCTTTTTGCAGCCACATCATCTTGTTGGCTCATATTCAGCCTGTGATCGACAACAATTCCAAGATCCTTCTCGCTTGTCGTGTGGTTGAGCCACGTATCCCCCATCTTGTAACTGTGCATTTGGTTTCTTTTTCCGAGATGCAGAACTTGGCATTTGTCCCTATTAAATGCCATTCTGTTGTTTTCTGCCCAGCACTCTAGTCTATCCAGATCACTTTGAATTTTGTTTCTGTCTTCCAAAGTATTAGCTATCGCGCCCAATTTTGTATCTGCAAATTTGATCAGCATTCCCTGTACCTCCTCCTCCAAGTCATTAATAAAAAGATCCATGAAGGCTGGTGTTTTAAATGGGGAAAACCCCTATTTTCGTACATTTATTTCCCTATGTAACCCTTTAACAAACTTAAACTGGAATATCAAAGTGTAGTAAAATGTGAGGAGTGTGGGGCAATACAATCTTTCATTAATTCAGTTTTCAAATGGGGAAATTAGAGTGACAGTGTTTTCACACATGAGATTTTAAATCTGTGCTTCACTGTACTTATATGTGAATGAGCACACCAGCATTAGCCAGAATTCCCATTCCTGGCACAAATGCCTCTCTTCTGCAGTGACCAAGGTCACATGGACAATGCTGCTCAACGGCAAGCCTCATATATCAAATTGCAACGGGTTCAAATGCTGCACAGTGAATCTGTGGCAAGCTGGACTCGTGCCTTTGAGGACCCAAATGGGGAGGTGGATGGTGGTGCCAGTGACTCACTTTCCCAAAATGGACCCTGCTGTCTCGTTGCTCTCTCATCTCTTTGCCTGGGTTTCCTAGTCCTTTCACCTGTCATGTTCCATTGTGTATAACAGTAAAAAGAGGGCCAGTGGGAGGGAGAAGAGAGGGAAGGCAGGAATGGGGCTGGGATGCCTCTGAGTACCAGTTCTGGGAAAGCTAGCAGGAGACTGCTGTTGCGTTCCAATCCTGCTCGGGGTCTTCCCATGGGGGCACCTGGTTGACCACCGCGGGAACTGGATGCAGGACTAGGTGGACCTTGGGCTGGTCCGGCACGGCTCTTCTGCTGTTCTTAAGTCCTCCCTGCAGCTGTTAGGTTGCTTGTTTTTGTTGGCAAGTGCAATTTGTTGACTGAGTTCAGGCCTTCAGTGGGGGAAACAGCGCAGGATCAGTTGTTTCCCCATCCCCACCAGTCACAAGACCAGGATTGCCCTCATTGCCTGTGCCGCATCAAAGGTTGCTGTGTCGTCTGAACCTGGCGCGCAGCGCCGGCGTAGTTCATTTTCACCCACCCTGCAACCCATCCTGCGAGGTGTGGGTTGGAGGGTGGGTGAAAGCGAACCATGCCCGCGCCGTATTTGGACAACACAGCAACCTGCGATATGGCGCAGGCAATGAGGGTCGTATCGGTTGCGTGAGCAGCATGCGCAGGTTCCCCTGCTGATGGTCTGAACTCAGCCGCTCTAGGGAAAGGTATCCTCTCCTTCCTGCTCTTGCATATGTGTGGGGTTTTTAGTATACCAGTTTTGCCAATATATAAATGTGTATGCTTTCTCCTGAAGATTACTTTCTCAATTTGTGGTGAGATATCATTTTTCTCACCTGTTTTCAGAGTCCAGTGATGGCCTTTTAATTTCCCCTTGCTCTTATTGGATTTCAGAAAAGGTTAATTAGTTATCCACTGAGCTTGGTGGAAGAAGATTTTAAAATATAATATTAGGCAATGTCCTATTGGGGTATAAAGGTAACACCACAAGGGGGTACTATAGTTATATCAGATTTGTCCTGCTAAGTTGGTTTATTAAGGTGAACTGAATACAGCCTGCAGAGTTAATTTTTATATGCTAATACGCCATGGCGAGTTGGGAACTTAAATAAAATGATACAATTAATTCAAATTTATGGCAAGTAGAAAAACTTAGTAAGGTCATCTGTAGATTATATTAACACAGCATCCCAGCTTTGACATTCAGTTTTCGTCAAACATCAGGCGGTTGTGCAATGTATATTAATGCCCCATGAATGTAGAAGGAAATATGGTTAAAACAAATTTGGTAGAACTTGGCTAAGATGCTGCAAAGAAAACATGCAACCCTTTTACAGTGCAATCCGAGACATGTCTGCTCATAAGTTTCTGCAGCCGGATGACGTGGCAAAATGCTTGAATCAGTCCGGCCCACCCCATGTAAGCTTGACCCTTGCCCACTTTGGCTTGTACGATCTAGCAGGGCTGGATTGGCTGGGTGGGTCCAGGGAGTGGTAAATGCTTCGCTCTGTCAGGGGGTGGTGCCTGCCGCCTTGAAAGAGGCTGTAGTGTGCCCTCTCCTGAAGAGGCCCCCCCTGGACCCAGAGGTGTGTGAGAACGATTGCCCCATTGCCAATATCCCCTTTTGGGCGAGGTGCTTGAGCGTGTGATGGCTGGGTAGCTTCAGACATTCTTGGAGGAAACTGATTATCTGGACCCATTTCAGTCTGGTTTCAGGCCAGGGTACGGCACTGAAACTTGGCTGCTCTGACTGACGACCTACTCTGGGTGAAAGATTGGGGAGTGCTACCCTGTTGATCTTCCCTGATCTCTCAGCGGCTTTTGACACAATTGATCATGGTGTCTTATTGGATTGGCTCTGCAGGACGGGAGCTGGGGGCACTGTGCTACAGTGTTTCTGCTGCTACCTTCTGGGCCAATTCCAGAGAGCGGTAGTGGGGGATTCCTGTTCTACCCCATGGCTTTTAAGCTGGGGGGTGCCACAGGGTTCTATTCTATTGCCCATGCTGTTCAATATCTATATGAAGCTGTTGGGTGAGGTCATTAGGAGTTTTGGGGTGGGGTGTCACCAGGAGACTGATGATACTCAGCTCTACTTCTCCTTGTCGTCAGACTCAGCTGGGGTGGTGAAGGTGCTGGATCAGTTCCTGTAGGCTGTAATGGGCTGGATGAGGGCCAATACACTGGAGCTGAATCCGGACAAGATGGAAGCTCTGTGGATTGGTGGTTCCCGAGTCTGGGAATTGGGTAAGCGACCTGTCCTGGATGGGGTTGCACTCCCCCGGAAGGGGCAGGTGCGTAGCTTGGAAGTACTCCTAGATCCATCCCTGTCGCTGGAGCCCCAGGTGGACCCCGCAGCCTGGAGTACCTGAGGCCAGCTTCGGCTGATCTGCCAGCTACGGCCTTTCCTGGACAAGGATAAACTAGCCACAGTAGTACATGCACTGCTAACTTCCCAGTTAGACTGCTGCAATGCACTTCACGTGGGGCTGCCCTTGAAGACAACTCAGAAGTTGCAGCTAGTGCAAAATGCAGCAGCTAGACTGCTGACTGGAACACCTCATAAAAACCATATAACACCGGGTTTAAAGGAATTGCACTGGCTGCCAATACGCTTCCGGTCGGAATTCAAGGTTTGGGTGATGGCATTTAAATCCCTAAGTGGCTTGGGATGTTGATATTTGAGGGAGCGCCTCTCCCTATATATGCCTGCCCAAGGATTGAAATCTGTTGAAGGAGCCCTCCTCTGCATCCCACCAGTATGAGACATACACTATGGTGGGATGTGGGAGAGGGCCTTCTCTGCTGTGGCACCCTGGTTGTGGAATGCCCTCCCCTTGGCAGCCTGATTGGTGCAGACATTGGTTTCATTTCCGCACCAAGTAAAAACATGGCTTTTTACCAAAGCCTTTGAGGGCTAAATGCATTCCCTAAAGTAGCACACAGTTTTAACTGTTTATTGTTTTAGATTTTAATTGGTACTAGCTTGTTTAATGTTTAATATGTTTTTAGCTGTTTAAATTATTAATTGTTTTATATTGTTTAAATTGATTTTATCTGTATGCCGCCCTGAGATCTTAATGATATAGGGTGGGATATAAATGTTTTAAACAAACACTAACAAATAAGTAAATCCCATCGAGATCAATTACACTTACTCTCAGATAGGTGGGTTGTGGACTAAGCACATTAAACACTGCATTTGTTGTTCAGTCGTTCAGTCATGTCCGACTCTTCGTGACCCCATGGACCATAGCACGCCAGGCCTTCCTGTCCTGCGCTCTCTCCTGGAGCGTGCTCAAGTTCATATTCATTGCATCCGTGATGCTATCTAGCCATCTCATCCTCTGCCGGCCCCTTCTCCTTTTGCCTTCAGTCTTTCCCAGCATCAGGGTCTTTTCCAGAGAGTTTTCTCTTCGCATTAGGTGGCCAAAATATTGGAGCTTCAGCTTCAGGATCTGTCCTTCCAATGAGCACTCAGGGTTGATTTCCTTTAGGATGGACTGATTTGACCTCCTTGCAGTGCAGGGGACTCGTAAGAGTCTTCTCCAGCACCACAGTTCGAAAGCATCAATTCTTCGGCGCTCAGCCTTCCTTATAGTCCAGCTCTCACAGCCATACATTACTACTGGGAAAACCATAGCTTTGATTAGACAGACCTTTGTCAGCAAGGTGATGTCTCTGCTTCTTACTATGCTGTCTAAGTTGGCCATAGCTTTCCTCCCAAGGAGCAAGCATCTTTTAATTTCATGGCTACAGTCACCGTCTGCGGTGATCTTGGAGCCCAAGAAAGTAAAATCTGTCACTGCTTCCATTTCTTCCCCTTCTATATGCCAGGAAGTGATAGGGCCAGATGCCATGATCTTCGTTTTTTTAATGTTGAGTTTCAAACCAGCTTTTGCACTCTCCTCTTTCACCCTCAACAAGAAGCTCTTGAGATCCTCTTCGCTTTCTGCCATTAGGGTGGTATCGTCTGCATATCGGAGGTTGTTGATGATTCTCCCGGCACTCTTAATTCCGACCTGTGATTCATCCAACCCAGCATTTCTCATGATGTACTCTGCATATAAGTTAAATAAGCAGGGTGACAATATGCAGCCTTGTCGTACTCCTTTCCCAATTTTGAACACTCAGTTGTTCCATGTCTGGTTCTTACTGTTGCTTCTTGACCCTCATACAGGTTTCTCAGGAGACAGGTAAGGTGGTCTGGTACTCCCATCACTTTCAGAATTTGCCACAGTTTGTTGTGATCCACATAATCAAAGGCTTTAGCGTAGTCAATGAAGCAGAAATAGACGTTTTTCTGGAATTCTCTTGCTTTCTCCATGATGAAGCGAATGTTGGCGATTGGATCTCTAGTTCCTCTGCCTCTTCGAAACCCAGCTTGTACTTCCAGTAGTTCTCGGTTCACGTGCTGCTGAAGCCTAGCTTGTAGGATTTTGAGCATCACCTTGCTGGCATGTGAAATGAGCACAATTGTGCGGTAGTTTGAACACTCTTTGGCGTTGCCCTTCTTTGGAATTGGAATGTCAACTGACCTTTTCCAGTCTTGTGTCCACTGTTGAGTGTTCCAGATTTGTTGGTGTATTGAGTGCAGCACTTTAATAGCATCATCTTTTAGGATTTTAAATAGCTCAGCTGGAATACTGTCATCTCCGCTAGCTTTGTTGTTACTAATGCTTCCTAAGGCCCACTTGACTTCACTCTCGAGGATGTCCGGCTCAAGTTCAGTGACCGCACTATCATGGCTCTCAGGGACATTCAGATCTTTCCTGTATAGTTCTTCTGTGTATTCTTGCCACCTCTTCTTAATCTCATCTGCTTCTGTTAGGTCCCTGCCTTCTTTGTCCTTTATCATGCCCGTCTTTGCACAAAACGTTCCCTTGAGATCTCCAATTTTCTTGAAGAGATCTCTAGTCTTTCCCATTCTGTTGTTTTCCTCGATTTCTTTGCATTGTTCATTTAAGAAGGCCTTCTTGTCTCTCCTTGCTATTCTCTGGAACTCTGCATTCAGTTGGGTATATCTTCCCCTTTCTCCCTTGCTTTTTGCTTCCCTTCTTTTCTCAGCTACTTGTAAAGCCTCATCAGACAGCCACTTTGCTTTCTTGCATTTCTTTTCCTTTGGGATGGATTGAGTTGCTGCCTCCTGAACAATGTTATAGACCTCCGTCCATAGTTCCTCAGGCACTCTGTCTATCAGGTCTAATCCCTGAAATCTATTCCTCACCTCCACTGTATATTCATAAGGGATATGATTGAGGTCATACCTGAACGGTTTAGTGGTTTTCCCGACGTTCTTCAATTTCAGCCGAAATTTTGCAAGAAGCAGCTCATGATCTGAGCCACAGTCAGCTCCAGGTCTTGTTTTGACTGACTGTATGGAGCTTCTCCATCTTTGGCTGCAAAGGACATAATCAATCTGATTTCGATATTGACCATCTGGTGATGTCCATGTGTACAGTCGCCTCTTGTGCTGTTGGAAAAGAGTGTTTGCTATGATCAGCATGTTCTCTTGGCAAAACTCTATTAGCTTTTGTCCTGCTTCGTTTTGTACACCAAGGCCATGCCTGCCTGTTATCCCGGTGATTTCTTGACTTCCTACTTTAGCATTCCAATCCCCTATGATGAAGAGGACATCTTTTTTTGGTGTTAGTTCTAGAAGGTGTTGTAGGTCTTCATAGAACTGATCAACCTCAGCTTCTTCGGCCTCAGTGGTTGGGGCATAGACTTGAATTACTGTGATGTTGAATGGTTTGCCTTGGATTCGTACTGAGATCATTCTATCGTTTTTGAGATTGTACCCCAGTACTGCTTTTCCCACCCTTTTGTTGACTATGAGTGCTACTCCATTTCTTCTAAGGGATTCTTGCCCACAATAGTAGATATGATGGTCACCTGAATTAAATTCGCCCATGCCTGTCCATTTGAGTTCGCTGATTCCCAAGATGTCGATGTTCAGTCTTGCCATCTCATGTTTGACCACCTCCAGCTTACCTTGATTCATTGATCTGACATTCCAGGTTCCTAAACAATATTGTTCTTTACAGCATCGGATTTTCTTTTCACCACCAGACACATCCACAGCTGAGTGTCCTTTCGGCTTTGGCCCAGCTGCTTCACTCTTTCTGGCGCTACTTGGAAATACCCTCTGCTCTTCCCCAGTAGTATATTGGACCTTCTGACCTGAGGGGCTCATCTTCCGGCGTCATCTCTTTTAGCCTTGTGATATGTTCCATGGGGTTTTCTTGGCAAGAATACTGGAGTGGGTTGCCATTTCCTTCTCCAGTGGACCACATTTTGTCAGAACTCTCTGCCATGACCTGTCCGTCTTGGGTGGCCCTGCACGGCATAGCTTATGGCTTCACTGAGTTACGCAAGCCCCTTCGCCACAACAAGGCAGTGATCCATGAAGGGGAAACACTGCATAGTTCTTAGCTTTGTTAGGGCGCAATTGCCAGGCATGTTTAGACAGAAAAAAAAGTCCTACAACTCCCAGCCAGCCAGGCTCTTAATGTGCTTCATGAACTTTCCAATGGTAGAAAAGTGTTTGCAGTTGGTTTTTCGGGATTTTAGTTGCCTGGAAAAACACATATGCCAAAATGCTTCTTTTAATGCAAGACATGTTACTTCTCCTTCTTATGCAAGGACGTGCGATGGCCAGCGCTGCTGTTGGGTTCTTTGCATCGGGCATCGTAGTCCTGACTTGGGCACCTGTTGGTGGGAAGGTCAGCCATGTGTTTTACAGGTGCCTATGTTGGTTTTCTTCCTGCATGAGAACAGGTATTCCTATTCTTTTGAGTGTGTACATATTTAAATAAATAAATATTTTGTTTTTCATTAAACAGTTAAAGAAAACGTTAAACAGTACTTTAGAATGCAAGAGCTTATTATACTGCATAAACATCCACATTTGGTACTGTAGTGCCAAAGTTACACTAGAGTTGCGGAAGCGTATACGCATTTGTTACAGTGTCCTGTCCCTCCCGAACATAGCATAATTGAATCTCCCTGGTATTGTGTGTCTGTTATCCCTGATACACTGTTGGATCCATACTTAGTCATAGCTAGACCCATTGAAATAATGAGACAAACACCCATAATAACCAGAGAAAAGATGGGGGAGGGTCCTTCTTCCTCATTGGCTCCTCAAGCCAGAACTAGTGAGACTCATGATGGCCACATCACTGGAACAGCTTTTGGGGAATCATTTCCCCCACTTGTCCTGCTGGAACAGTTGAAAAGGCTTTCCCAGTGCCTTTTCATTTGGAGGTGATGTTTTGTGCATGCATGACTTGTGTACATGCGCAATCGGCTCAGGCAGGCTGCTGAGGTTAAAAATAAGATCTGGGCAGCCGGCTGCAGGGTAGCAGCCAGTGTGACGGTGCTGCTGTGCTGCGCTGCAAAGATACTCACTGTCAGTGTCTAGATGGTCGTCACTGTGTGTGGGGAGTGGATGCCAAACTGCCGGCATGTTAAAAGAGCTCTACTGACGTAAGTCACTAAGTCATACTTAGAGTAGGGGCTTTTCTACATGAGGCTGTTAATTTGCTGCATCTACTTTTGGTGTCGTTGCAGAATTGAGAACTGAGCATTACACAAGGAGTATTTCCTTTCCCAGTTTTCCATGACCTAACCTCTAGGTGGCACTATGGTATAGTGCAAATCCACAAGAGGAAATTGTGTTTTCTTTTGTCATCAGAAATAATACCGCATTTCCCTGCTTTAAAAAAACTCACCGACAGTGCTGTTTTTAAACAGAAGCAGAACTGGAGGGTCACAATGTCATCTAAAGGAATCATAGAATCATAGAATAGTAGGGTTGGAAGGAGCCTACAAGACCATCGAGTCCAACCCCCTGCTCAGTGCAGGAATCCAAGTCAGAGTATCCCTGACAGATGGCTGTCCAGCCTCGTCTTGAACGCCTCCAGTGTGGGAGAGCCCACCGCCTCCCTGGGTCATCGGTTCCAAGGACCTGTAAGCAACCGTGAGCAGGGAATGCTGAGCACATCACAAATGCCTCATGTAGTAATGCTGCAAATCCGCTGAAATCAATGACTACCATATGCCCCATTGATTTCAATGGGTCTGCTGTATGTATGACTGAGTTTGGATCCAGCCCATTACCCTTGATCACCAGGAAAGGTACAGGGCACCTGCTAAAGAAGGGGAGAGCCCCACCGTGCCACTGACCACGCAAGGCCGCGCCCCCGAGGCAGAGCAAGGCAGGGCCTCAGTTGGCAAGTGCTGGGAGGGCCGCGTGCGAGGTGCAGGAGGGCAGCGCTGTGTGCCAAGCAGCCCTGCGCCCACTAAGCTGGCCGGCTGCCCTCAAGCGTGGCGAGAGACGCTGTTCCATCACCGGTGCAGAAGGCAGAGCCTCTGCCTCCCGTCTGGCTGGCTTCTCTGCTGGGACAGGGTCAGCCATCTTGCCCCTCACCTCAGGCAGCTGGACTTCGTGGGCTGCCACAGCTCTGAAGCCACGCTGGAGGCCCTTCTCCTGGCACTGGGGGTGGGCGGGTGCTGTCCTTTGTTCCATATTGTTTACTTACCTATGGTTGATATCAAGATACTTCTTCATTTTTGATATTTATATGCCACCCTATAACACACAGTTATCTCTGCGGGTAGCACTGTCTGTCAGTTTAAATGTGGGGATGCAAGACAGGTGAGGGGATACCTGGCAAATGAGCTTCTGTGCCTTACTGGTTGTGTGTCATTCCTGGGTGCCAAGTTGACAGCAGAGTCTATATTAAGCCATATAAAACGGCCTCTCCGTGGGGGCCGCGAGCCTGGCCCCGCTCAGGAGCCACGCCGGGCCGCTGATATTAAGCCGCTAGCTGCAGTTGCTACCACAAGTGCCCACGAGGGAAAGGAATCAAAGGCAGAACAGAGCACAGGCCTGGAAGGAGAAGATGACACAGGAAGCCTTTCTTTGTGGACTGGGACGCTGCCTGCCACGTGACACCCATCGAGACGGAACAATCTCTATTTTGCCCCTTTAGGAAATGATTGTTTCCCTTTTGTGTGGTGCCAGCTGGTCCTTGTTGGTAAAATAAAATTTCTAGTAAATCCTAGTGACTAGGAGATCTCTTAATACCCTAAAGCAGCCTTCCCCAACCTAGTGTCTCCCAGATGTGTTGGGCTACAACTCCTATCATCCCCCAGCCAGTTATGGGAGTTGTAGTCCACCACATCTGGAGGGCACCAGGTTGGAGAAGCCTGCCTGAAGAGGATCCTTCCTGCCTGCCCCTCGGCTCTCCCCTTGGGTTGCTCACAAGACCAAAAGGACGGGATAGCAGCCCAAAGCTCCATTTAGTTCAGCCTTCTGGTTCCAGCAGAGTCCTACCAGTTGCCTCTTCCAGGAAGGCACAAGCAGGCGGGCCATAAACAGCCCTCCCGCCTTCATTGCCCGCCAGCAGCTGGGGCGTGTGAACATAAGAAAGAAACCACTGTGTACACCAAGTCAGACTGTGGGTCCATCTAGCCCAGAAGTCCTTCCAAGCCCTGCCACCTGGGATCCCTTTAACTGGAGGCTCCCAGGACTGAGTCCAGGCCTTCATGCAGGTCACGGGCCGCTCTCTCTGCCGCCATGGAGCGGTGGTGCTGCAGGCTGGCTGCCTCTAACTATGGATTGATCCATGTTCAGCTGTCGTTTAGCTGGCACAGCTAACTGCTGTTCTCCCAGGATGTGGGGAGGCCGGCAGTCATCGGGGGCAAATGTGCTGGGTGTGGCTATGCATGCTCCAGTTTCTCCCTGCCAGCATTACTCTGGGGGCACCACCACCATCAAAGGCAGATCCGATGCTGTGCCTCCACGGCGCTCAGCGTGGTTTTCCTGTCGCAGCCACGGGCACATCGGGAGCCGCCGTATACCGAGTCACACCATTGGTCCGTCTAGCCCACTGCAGCAGCGCCCCCGCCAGGGCTTCAGGCCAGAGCTGTCCCAGCCCTTCCTGGAGATGCTGCAGAGGGTGGAACTGGGCCCTTCTGCACGCCAAGCGGGGCTCTGCCTGCGGCCAGGCCCCTCCCCTCCCTGATGCCCCGGACCTTCCTAATGGAGTCATTTCAGGTGGCAGTAACACTTCAGCCGGAGTTCAGCCTGTTTCAGTTAATTTCCTATTGAACTAAGCCCAGGCAAACAAAGGTTCTTATCTGAACCACCTATCAAGATTTGAGGATCTGTTGCCACGGGACTCAGAGCGTACTATGGCATATCTCTTATGCTCTAACAAGAAAAGAGCGCCTGTGTATGGGAGAACTGATCAGTAGAATGGTACTTTCCCCAGCTTATAATGGCATCGAAGTGCAGAATGCTATTCCTCACAGTTGAAGAGAACACTTAAAGAACATAAGAAATCCAACGTGAAACCACAAATGCAACCAGCACGGTGCAAGATTCACTAAAATAAAAAATAAGCAAGTTTTGTCTTAGACATGTGTGTTGTTCAGATTTTAAATTTGAAGTCCTCACAAGAATGTCTCTGTCTCTGTCTATGTGTATGAAAAGAGGATGTCTGTCTATTTGTCAGCACCCTAGCCCCAAAACCATGACATCCAGACATCTGAAATTTGCTATGCATACAAAGGAGACCCTGGGGGTGTGCACCCCAAGATTATACGGTTTCAAAACACATTAATTAACTTTAATTAATGTAACTGTGTCTGTGTGTTCGAAGCCTGCTGTACTGTCTTCACTCACTAGGTGGAAGACGTCTCGAACTTGGATTCCTGCACTGAGCAGGGGGTTGGACTCGATGGCCTTGTAGGCCCCTTCCAGCCCTACTGTTCTATGATTCTATGAACCATCAGATAATTTTGCAGACAGTCAACACAGTTTGAAGCCAGGGGGCAATGGTCTGAGAGACAGAGTCAGAGTTATACGGCTGCCCCTCCCCCTACTGTGGGTCAGACCCCCTCTCCGTCAGGGTGCTGTAGGAGTGCACCAGTGTATATTTATTCAGGGAGGCCTATGAAAACCTTTATCCCAAGATAAAAGCAAATTAAAGCATTCTAGACTGGCTGAACAAACAATATGTCATTAAGAAATTACATGGACAATTAAATTTCCTTATTAAGCAAGATATAATGCTAACAATGTTACAGTAATTTATGAAGTATAACACATTTTTACCAGGAACTAGCTCACTGCCTCTGCTACAGAAGGGGCTTATTTTAGAAGTCAGGTCATTCAGAATTGAAAAGGGATCAACAGAATTAGTCACTTGAGTAATTTAAACATGCATGTACATATCCCAGCTGTGTGGCTTTTAGTCACATTTACTGGGGTTGCTTAGAGTGGATCATTCTATTTACGTCCACTTTGAATCCAATTTTGCTGGCAGAGACGGGGAAAAATCTGGGAGTCATCTGCTTAGCAGGGCAAGAGATGCTTCCCAGAGCAATCTTGCACAAGACTTGCCAACATTTCCTCCTAATTAATGTGCTGCAGGTGAATTCAACCATCCTACCATTGTCCCCCATGAGGCAAGTCTGGCATTTGGGGCAGCTGTATGTCCTTCCTGCAGATGCTGTGCTCTTAAGCTCCTGCACCCCACGAGGCCGACTCCCAGTGCTGTGGCACTCGCGTCCTGCTTGTGGCTTTCCCAGGGGCAGCTGGCGGACCACTGTGTGAACAGAATGCTGGACTAGATGGACCCTGGGTCTGAGCCAGCCTCAGGGCTCATCTGCTGTTCAGGGCTGGCTCCAGGTGTTGGGGGGCCCTCTGGCAAGACACCTCCATGGGCGCTCTCCCTCAGGGAGCCCCCTGCTCACCTCCGTTGCCGCCAGCTGTCCCCGCCCCTCCTTCCTGGCATGCTTTGGCAGGCAGCTGCTGAGCAAGGCGGCCGGGGCATCAGCGGCCGCTTCTCACCACCACCACAGCTGTCCGCGTGAGAGCGAGAGGCAGATGGACAAACTGGTTGCCACGGCGGAGCGGAGGAACCCGTCCAGGGCGCTCTTGCTGGTGTGTGCCCTGTTGGATGCCCAGCCTTGATGCTGGCCCTGCTGACGCTCAAGCTTGGCTCGCTCCTTCCGACGGACATGTCCAGTGACAGGGTGCTTGGATGCATCCGACGTGTCCGATGAAGTGGATTCTAGTCCAGAAAAGCTCATGCCATAACAAATCTGTTTGTTTTTGAGGTGCCACGAGACTCTTCAGTGTCTAGATGGCCTTTCTGATTCCTGTGCTCTCATGGTCTCCAGCAGTACTGGCTGAAACCTATGGCTTGATTTCTTTTTCATCTAAGGTAGGCCAATATTACTATTCCCCCACACTGCAGATGGGAGGCTTGAGGCTAAGGTGGCCCCCCAAACCAACTGCATGTTGCATGGCCAAAAAAGAAGACAAGAGGCCACACATTTGCATAAATTTGCATCTCCTAATTTATATGCATAGATGCAAATTGGGAAATTATTATTCTAATTTAATCAGAAAGATAGTCCTTCTCACCAGGGCATGGGAGACTGTGACCAGGTGGCCGGCCTGCTCAGTCTGCTGTGGATGGACCAGACTTCTTGTGGCGAATTGGACTGGGCAGCCCCTCGGACAGAGGATGCCTTCAAACAGAGGCCTGTACTCTCTTAGAGGCCACCCTCCCTTAGGCTTAGGCGGCACCTTGCCTAGTAAGCTCATGACAGAGGCCGGATTTGATCCCTTCCTGATTCACAGCTCTTAATCACTCCCTGAGTTCAGTGAGCCTTGCCTCGAAAGCAGTCTGGACGCTCTGCTTAGTTCCCCTGGGTCTGGATGATTTCCTCTTCTTTAGTGAGGAATTGCCAATAGAATCCAGCACTTAACGTAAGAACATCAGGAGGGCCCCGAAGCCGGATCCAGCCCAAGGGGACCTCTCTAGTCCAGCATTCTTTTCCCACAGCGGCCAACCAGATGCCTCTGCAAAGCCCTCCCATGGAGCGGCCACTTACGCATTGCCCCCAGTTAAGCACTGCATCACCACAAAAGAGGACCCCAGTCTGCATTACCATTGCATATGTAAATTTATATTGTTGTTGTTCAGTCGTTCAGTCGTGTCCGACTCTTCGTGACCCCATGAACCATAGCACGCCACGCCTTCCTGTCCTGCGCTCTCTCCCAGAGCGTGCTCAAGTCCATATTCATTGCATCGGTGATGCTATCTAGCCATCTCATCCTCTGCCGGCCCCTTCTCCTTTTGCCGTCAATCTTTCCCATCATCAGGGTCTTTCCCAGTGACTTTTCTCTTCACATTAGGTGGCCAAAATATTTGAGCTTCTGCTTCAGTATCTGTCCTTCCAATGAGCAGTCAGGGTTGATTTCCTTTAGGATGGACTGATTTGACCTCCAGGGGACTCATAAGAGTCTTCTCCAGCACCACAGTTCGAAAGCATCAATTCTTCGGCGCTCAGCCTTCCTTATAGTCCAGCCCTCACAGCCATACATTACTACTGGGAAAACCATAGCTTTGATTAGACGGACCTTTGTCGGCAAGGTGTTTTGTGTCAAAAAATACCATTTTGTGTCTCAGGTATACAGCATTGCAAGCTCCTGGTCCTTAGATGTGTCAAGCGAAATAAATCAAAAGTCATAAGGAAAACATATCCCCCCCAAAGTGAGCCATAAACAGAACTGTCTAAAGGAAAAACATCTCCCCCCAAATGCAATGAATTATGTCCAGTTCATCTTTCTTTATACATCTGCTGCTTTCTTACATCTGCTGTACTCATTTAGGATTTAAAAAAAAGATTTCCATTCCTATGCTGTCGTGTGTCCCTCCCAAAGGACCATGCAGCAGTATTAATGAAACAGGTAGATGAACATTCTACACAAGAGCTACAATGGAATTGTTTTAATGTTCAGCTGAATCTGAGCAGACTGGAAAAGGACATGTTCCTTCAAGAGATGTGCCTGGGAGTTAAACTTACTGTCTTGCTGAGTACAAAGGGCTGAGCAGAAAGCTGGGATTCCTGAGCCATTACAACAGTCTAACTGCCCCGCTGGTCAATGTATTACGTGGGTTTGCAGTGAAACGTTTCATGAATAGGCCAAAACCCAACTGCAGTGGCTAAAACACCTTTGCAAATGATGGACGCCAATTTCAATTTCTGTCTTACTGGAATTTAGCAAGCTTTCTGCCTGTTAAAGAGTTCGGTGTAACAAGGAGATTTGCACCAATACAAGATGCTCTAATGTAATATATCCCCTTACCAATGTTGTATTTGTGTACCTTCACAACCAAATTGTTGTGCAAGTGAAGGCCCATGCTGGGAATTTGTGCAGGCTACATGAAAAAAGTACAGTGCCATTTGGAACAGTCACTTGCTAAGTAGGCAAAATGAAAAGAGATTCACTCATACATGGGAATGTATGATGAGGGCATAGCTAGTGTGTGAATACGTAGACTTCTATATCCAGTTTCTAGAAGAAAGGAGACATGTTTCAGGGGGAGAGTGGCTATGAAGTTGACAGACATCAGTAATGGCTGTAAGGTATGGAGAGATGTATATAGGAACACCGGAAGCTGCCTTATTCTGCGTCAGACCCTTGTTGCTGTTTTAAAATGTTACAGTGCTGTTTTATTTAAGTGTATTTTATATTTAATTGTTTTAGAATTGTACTTTGTTCTGCTTGGAAAGGCGGTATAAAAATACTTTACATACATAAAAAAATAACGGATTGCCTTTCAAGGTACTTATTCTTTTTTTACCCCACCCTATCCTGTAGCCCAGGGCAGGTAACAAAAAGATCACAAGAAATGAGATGATTCAGTTATATTGCTAGTTTTCGTTAATGCTGTGATGATTTTATTTATTTATTTATTCATTTCATTTCTATACCGCCCAATAGCCGAAGCTCTCTGGGCGGTTCACAAAAATTGAAACCAAACAAGACACAATAAAACAATTTAAAATATATAAAACATTAAAACCATGATGATGTTAATTTCTCTGTAGCAAAGGGTTTTTAGAATCCTTGACTCATTAGCCCAAAACAACCTTGTGCAGAAGGTCACCAACACCCCCATTTTACATATGCAGAAATAAGAAATTACCATTAGAACAGTGTTGTTGTGTGTTATGTAAAACGGTGAGGAAAATATTGTCGGTTTTGTTAAATAATGTCCTCTTTTTAAGGATGCAGATGAAAATTCTTTGTCAGAGTTTATGCTCAGAAAGAATTTTGTTAACCAAGGGAATTTGTATATTTATTTATTTGTCAGATTTGTATACCACCCAGTTGGCAAAGACCCTTGGGGCAGTTCACAATCATAAAACCAAAACAACAATGAAATAATTCCACAAAAAATACAACAATAAAAGTATTAAAAATATTAAACATTAAAAATGTTTTGAAATATTAAAAACATTCAGGCATACTCCTGAAGTATGTTTTCTGGAGTATGTTTTCTGTTGTTTGATAATGAAAAATGTGTTACATTTGTGCTTTCTTATTTGCGCTAGTGGCCAGAAAAGTGAGGGCTAAATTTGCTGCTCAGTTCTGAATATTCCTTGTGTTTTGTTATTGTTGTTCAGTCGTTAAGTCATGTCCGACTCTTCGTGACCCCATTGACCATAGCACGCCAGGCCTTCCTGTCCTGCGCTCTCTCCCGGAGCGTGCTCAAGTTCACGCATCGATTCATTGCATCGGTGATGCTATCTAGCCATCTCATCCTCTGCCTTCTCCTTTTGCCTTCAATCTTTCCCAGCATCAGGGTCATTTCCAGGGAGTTTTCTCTTCACATTAGGTGGCCAAAATATTTGAGCTTCAGCTTCAGTATCTGTCCTTCCAATGAGCACTCAGGGTTGATTTCCTTTAGGATGGACTGATTTGACCTCCTTGCAGTCCAGGGGACTCGTAAGAGTCTTCTCCAGCACCACAATTCGAAAGCATCAATTCTTCGGCGCTCAGCCTTCCTTATAGTCCAGCTCTCACAGCCATACATTACTACTGGGAAAACCATAGCTTTGATTAGACAGACCTTTGTCGGCAAGGTGATGTCTCTGCTTCTTACTATGCTGTCTAGGTTGGCCATAGCTTTCCTCCCAAGGAGCAAGCATCTTTTAATTTCATGGCTACAGTCACCGTCTGCGGTGATCTTGGAGCCCAAGAAAGTAAAATCTGTCACTGCTTCCATTTCTTCCCCTTCTATATGCCAGGAAGTGATGGGGGCAGATGCCATGATCTTCGTTTGTTTAATGTTGAGTTTCAAGCCAGCTTTTGCACTCTCCACTTTCACCCTCAACAAGAGGCTCTTTAGATCCTCTTCGCTTTCTGCCATTAGGGTGGTATCGTCTGCGTATCTGAGGTTGTTGATAATTCTCCCGGCAATCTTAATTCCACCCTGTGATTCATTCAACCTGTGATTCATTCCATGAGGGAGCGTTTCTCATGATGTACTCTGCATATAAATTAAATAAGCAGGGCAACAATATACAGCCTTGTCGTACTCCTTTCCCAATTTTGAACCAATCAGTTGTTCCATGTCCGGTTCTTACTGTTGCTTCTTGACTCTTGTACAGGTTTCTCAGGAGACAGGTAAGGTGGTCTGGTACTCCCATCTCTTTCAGAATTTGCCACAGTGTGTTGTGATCCACACAATCAAAGGCTTTAGTGTAGTCAATGAAGCAGAAATAGACGTTTTTCTGGAATTCTCTTGCTTTCTCCATGATGCAGCGAATGTTGGCGATTTGATCTCTAGTTCCTCTGCCTCTTCGAAACCCAGCTTGTACTTCCGGTAGTTCTCGGTTCACATGCTGCTGAAGCCTAGCTTGTAGGATTTTGAGCATCACCTTGCTGGCATGTGAAATGAGCGCAATGGTGCGGTAGTTCGAACACTCTTTGGCATTGCCCTTCTTTGGAATTGGAATGTAAACTGACCTTTTCCAGTCTTGTGGCCACTGTTGAGTGTGCCAAATTTGTTGGCATATTGAGTGCAGCACTTTAATAGCATCATCTTTTAGGATTTTAAATAGCTCAGCTGGAATGCTGTCATCTCCGCTAGCTTTGTTGTTACTAATGCTTCCTAAGGCCCACTTGACTTCACTCTCGAGGATGTCCGGCTCAAGTTCAGTGACCGCACTATCATGGCTATCAGGGACATTAAGAGCTTTCCTGTATAGTTCTTCTGTGTATTCTTTCCACCTCTTCTTAATCTCATCTGCTTTTGTTAGGTCCCTGCCTTCTTTGTCCTTTATCATGCCCATCTTGGAACAAAACGTTCCCTTGAGATCTCCGATTTTCTTGAAGAGATCTCTAGTCTTTCCCATTCTGTTGTTTTCCTCGATTTCTTTGCATTGTTCATTTAAGAAGGCCATCTTGTCTCTCCTTGCTATTCTCTGGAACTCTGCATTCAGTTGGATATATCTTCCCCTTTCTCCCTTGCTTTTCGCTTCCCTTCTTTCCTCAGCTACTTATACAGCCTCATCAGACAGCCACTTGGCTTTCTTGCATTTCTTTTTCTTTGGGATGGATTTCGTTGCAGCCTCCTGAACAATGTTATGGACCTCCGCCCATAGTTCCTCAGGCACTCTGTCTATCAGGTCTAATCCCTGAAATCTATTCCTCACCTCCACTGTATATTCATAAGGGATATGATTGAGGTCATACCTGAATGGTTTAGTGGTTTTCCCTGCGTTCTTCCATTTAAGCCGAAATTTTGCAACAAGAAGCTCATGATCTGAGCCACAGTCAGCTCCAGGTCTTGTTTTGACTGACTGTATAGAGCTTCTGCTCATGGATCACTGCCTTGTTGTGGCGAAGGGGCTTGCGTAACTCAGTGAAGCCATAAGCTATGCTGCGCAGGGCCACCCAAGACGGACAGGTCATGGCAGAGAGTTCTGACAAAATGTGGTCCACTGGAGAAGGAAATGGCAACCCACTCCAGTATTCTTGCCCATAAAACCCCATGGAACGTATCACAAGGCTAAAAGAGATGACGCCGGAAGATGAGCCCCTCAGGTCGGAAGGTGTCCAATATACTACTGGGGAAGAGCAGAGGGTATTTCCAAGTAGCGCCAGAAAGAGTGAAGCAGCTGGGCCAAAGCCGAAAGGACACTCAGCTGTGGATGTGTCTGGTGGTGAAACGAAAATCCGATGCTGTAAAGAACAATATTGTTTAGGAACCTGGAATGTCAGATCAATGAATCAAGGTAAGCTGGAGGTGGTCAAACATGAGATGGCAAGATTGAACATCGACATCTTGGGAATCAGTGAACTAAAATGGACAGGCATGGGCGAATTTAATTCAGGTGACCATCATATCTACTATTGTGGGCAAGAATCCCTTAGAAGAAATGGAGTAGCACTCATAGTCAATAAAAGGGTGGGAAAAGCAGTACTGGGGTACAATCTTAAAAACGATAGAATGATCTCAGTACGAATCCAAGGCAAACCATTCCACATCACAGGAATTCAAGTCTATGCCCCAACCACTGAGGCTGAAGAAGCTGAGGTTGATCAGTTCTATGAAGACCTACAACACCTTTTAGATCTAACACCAAAAAAAGATGTCCTCTTCATCATAGGGGATTGGAATTCTAAAGTAGGAAATCAAGAAATCACCGGGATAACAGGCCAGGCATGGCCTGGGTGTACAAAATGAAGCAGGACAAACGCTAATAGAGTTTTGCCAAGAGAACACACTGATCATAGCAAACACTCTTTTCCAACAGCACAAGAGGCGACTGTACACATGGACATCACCAGATGGTCAATATCGAAATCAGATTGATTATGTCCTTTGCAGCCAAAGATGGAGAAGCTCTATACAGTCAGTCAGAACAAGACCTGGAGCTGACTGTGGCTCAGATCATGAGCTTCTTGTTGCAAAATTTCAGCTTAAATTGAAGAACGTCGGGAAAACCACTAAACCATTCAGGTATGACCTCAATCATATCCCTTATGAATATACAGTGGAGGTGAGGAATAGATTTCAGGGATTAGACCTGATAGACAGAGTGCCTGAGGAACTATGGACGGAGGTCCGTAACATTGTTCAGGAGGCAGCAACGAAATCCATCCCAAAGAAAAAGAAATGCAAGAAAGCCAAGTGGCTGTCTGAGGAGGCTTTACAAGTAGCTGAAGAAAGAAGGGAAGCGAAAAGCAAGGGAGAATGGGGAAGATATACCCAACTGAATGCAGAGTTCCAGAGAATAGCAAGGAGAGACAAAAAGGCCTTCTTAAATGAACAATGTAAAGAAATCGAGGAAAACAACAGAATGGGAAAGGCTAGAGATCTCTTCAAGAAAACTGGAGATCTCAAGGGAACGTTTTGTGCAAAGTTGTTGTTGTTGTTGTTCAGTCGTTCAGTCGTGTCCGACTCTTCGTGACCCCATGGACCATAGCACGCCAGGCCTTCCTGTCCTGCGCTCTCTCCCGGAGCGTGCTCAAGTTCATATTCATTGCATCCGTGATGCTATCTAGCCATCTCATCCTCTGCCGTCCCCTTCTCCTTTTGCCTTCAGTCTTTCCCAGCATCAGGGTCTTTTCCAGGGAGTTTTCTCTTCGCATTAGGTGGCCAAAATATTGGAGCTTCAACTTCATTATCTGTCCTTCCAATGAGCACTCAGGGTTGATTTCCTTTAGGATGGACTGATTTGACCTCCTTGCAGTCCAGGGGACTCGTAAGAGTCTTCTCCAGCACCACAGTTCGAAAGCATCAATTCTTCGGCGCTCAGCCTTCCTTATAGTCCAGCTCTCACAGCCATACATTACTACTGGGAAAACCATAGCTTTGATTAGACGGACCTTTGTCGGCAAGGTGATGTCTCTGCTTCTTACTATGCTGTCTAGGTTGGCCATAGCTTTCCTCCCAAGGAGCAAGCGTCTTTTAATTTCATGGCTACAGTCACCGTCTGCGGTGATCTTGGAGCCCAAGAAAGTAAAATCTGTCACTGCTTCCATTTCTTCCCCTTCCATATGCCAGGAAGTGATGGGGCCAGATGCCATGATCTTCGTGGGCATGATAAAGGACAAAGAAGGCAGGGACCTAACAGAAGCAGATGAGATTAAGAAGAGGTGGCAAGAATACACAGAAGAACTATACAGGAAAGCTCTTAATGTCCCTGATAGCCATGATAGTGCGGTCACTGTACTTGAGCCGGACATCCTCGAGAGTGAAGTCAAGTGGGCCTTAGGAAGCATTAGTAACAACAAAGCTAGTGGAGATGACAGCATTCCAGCTGAGCTATTTAAAATCCTAAAAGATTATGCTATTAAAGTGCTGCACTCAATACGCCAACAAATCTGGAACACTCAACAGTGGCCACAAGACTGGAAAAGGTCAGTTTACATTCCAATTCCAAAGAAGGGCAATGCCAAAGGGTGTTCAAACTACCGCACAATTGCACTCATTTCACATGCCAGCAAGGTGATGCTCAAAATCATATAAGCTAGGCTTCAGCAGTATGCGAACCGAGAACTACCGGAAGTACAAGCTGGGTTTCGAAGAGGCAGAGGAACTAGAGATCAAATCGCCAACGTTCGCTGGATCATGGAGAAAGCAAGAGAATTCCAGAAAAACGTCTATTTCTGCTTCATTGACTACGCTAAAGCCTTTGATTGTGTGGATCACAACACACTGTGGCAAATTCTGAAAGTGATGGGAGTACCAGATCACCTTACCTGTCTCCTGAGAAACCTGTACGAGGGTCAAGAAGCAACAGTAAGAACCAGACATGGAACAACCGAGTGCTTCAAAATTGGGAAAGGAGTACGACAAGGCTGCATATTGTCACCCTGCTCATTTAACTTATATGGAGAGTACATCATGAGAAACGCCGGGTTGGATGAATGAATCACAGGTCGGAATTAAGATTGCCGGGAGAATTATCAACAACCTCCGATACGCAGACGATACCACCCTAATGGCAGAAAGCGAAGAGGTTCTAAAGAGCCTCTTGTTGAGGGTGAAAGAGGAGAGTGCAAAAGCTGGCTTGAAACTCAACATTAAAAAAACGAAGATCATGGCATCTGGCCCCATCACTTCCTGGCATATAGAAGGGGAAGAAATGGAAGCAGTGACAGATTTTACTTTCTTGGGCTCCAAGATCACTGCAGACGGTGACTGTAGCCATGAAATTAAAAGACACTTGCTCCTTGGGAGGAAAGCTATGGCCAACCTAGACAGCATAGTAAGAAGCAGAGACATCACCTTGCCGACAAAGGTCCGTCTAATCAAAGCTATGGTTTTCCCAGTAGTAATGTATGGCTGTGAGAGCTGGACTATAAGGAAGGCTGAGCGCCGAAGAATTGATGCTTTCGAACTGTGGTGCTGGAGAAGACTCTTACGAGTCCCCTGGACTGCAAGGAGGTCAAATCAGTCCATCCTAAAGGAAATCAACCCTGAGTGCTCATTGGAAGGACAGATACTGAAGGTGAAGCTCAAATATTTTGGCCACCCAACGCGAAGAGAAAACTCTCTGGAAAAGACCCTGATGCTGGGAAGGACTGAAGGCAAAAGGAGAAGGGGACGGCAGAGGATGAGATGGCTAGATAGCATCACGGATGCAATGAATATGAACTTGAGCATGCTCCGGGAGAGAGCGCAGGACAGGAAGGCCTGGCGTGCTATGGTCCATGGGGTCACGAAGAGTCAGACACGACTGAATGACTGAACAACAACAATAGAGCTTCTCCATCTTTGGCTCCAAAGGACATAACCAATCTGATTTCGATATTGACCATCTGGTGATGTCCATGTGTACAGTCGCCTCTTGTGCTGTTGGAAAAGAGTGTTTGCTATGATCAGCGTGTTCTCTTGGCAAGACTCTATTAGCCTTTGTCCTGCTTCATTTTGTACACCAAGGCCATGCTTGCCTGTTATCCCGGTGATTTCTTGACTTCCTACTTTGGCATTCCAATCCCCTATGATGGAGGACATATTTTTTTGGTGTTAGTTCTAGAAGGTGGTGTAGGTCTTCATAGAACTGATCAACCTCAGCTTCTTCAGCTTCAGTGGTTGGGGCATAGACTTGAATTCCTGTGATGTGGAATGGTTTGCCTTCGATTCGTAATGAGATCATTCTATCATTTTTGAGATTGTACCCCAGTACTGCTTTTCCCACACTTTTGTTGACTATGAGTGCTGCTCCATTTCTTCTAAGGAATTTCTTGCCCACAGTAGTAGATATAATGGTCACCTGAATGAAATTCACCCATGCCTGTCCATTTTAGTTCGCTGATTCCCAAGATGTCAAAGTTCAATCTTGCCATCTCATGTTTGACCACCTCCAGCTTACCTTGATTCATTGATCTGACATTCCAGGTTCCTAAACAATATTGTTCTTTACAGCATTGGACTTTCTTTTCACCACCAGACACCTCCACAGCTGAGTGTCCTTTCGGCTTTGGCCCAGCCGCTTCACTCTTTCTGGCGCTACTTGGAAATACCCTCTGCTCTTCCCCAGTAGCATATTGGACACCTTCCGACCTGAGGGGCTCATCTTCCGGCGTCATCTCTTTTAGCCTTGTGGTACGTTCCATGGGGTTTTATGGGCAAGAATACTGGAGTGGGTTGCCATTTCCTTCTCCAGTGGACCACATTTTGTCAGAACTCTCCGCCATGACCTGTCCGTCTTGGGTGGCCCTGCACGGCATAGCTTATGGCTTCACTGAGTTACGCAAGCCCCTTCGCCACAACAAGGCAGTGATCCATGAAGGGGGTGTTTTGTTATGGTTTATAGCTAAACAGTAAAATCACAACACCAAAATCTGGAGAACTGTGGCCCTGGGAGAGCAGCGTGCCCAGGGCTGCATCACAGAGACAGCCCCCGACTTGTCCTGACGGGACTTTGGAAGCCACGGCGGTCCACCTTTGCTCCTCTCGGACCACTGATGAGCACATGTCAGAGCCCACCCAGACACGGGCCTCCCCCTGTCCCACTGAAACAGCTCCACCTGCAAACAGAACAGCAGCAAAATTTCCCACCCGGTTTGTTTTCCACCAAATATGTCATAAATGCTGATTTGGAGCAAATGATATTTCCTTTTACAAAGACTAATCAGGAGGATCCCCTGTGACACCGTGCTGATATGTATGGTGCACTTCTTTGGGACCAAAAGCTGGAGCAATGAAGCAGGAAGAGAAACGGCCCAGCGGGGCAAGCCCTCCTCACACGGAGGCAGCGGTTTCGCCCGCTGTGCTGACATGGGAGTTGTGAGTGTGAATTAGCACTTGGTCTTATTTGTTTTCACACCTTTTAATGCAGCAGCTGCCATGGGCCGCTTTATCTCCAGCAAATGTTAATAAGCCTCTCTAAAAGGACAGCTCGGTACCAGCGCTGCGAAGTGTGGCCAAGGAGAGGTGGCGCACTTGGCAGGCCTGTGGGGCAGCAATAGCGGGGGGATTTCATCAGGACGTGGAGAGCATCCAGACGGAGGCAGACCTCAGGCCTGGGGGCCCATCTGCTGGGGCTCCCGGGGCCCCCTTATCTTGCCTCCCCACCTTATTCTGCGTCAGACCCTTGGTCCATCTCACCCAGCACTGTTGACACTGACTGGCAGCACCAGCTCTTTGGGGCTCCAGGCAGGGCTCTCTTCCAGCTCTAGCTGGAGATGCAGCCAGGGATCGAGCCGGAGGCCTTCTGCACGCAAAGCAGGGGCTCCACTGCTGAGCCACGGCCCCTCCCCAAGGAAGTTGGGGATACATGCATATAGTCATTTGGTGCCTTATTCATTTTGCTCAAAGCGACTGCATTTCAGCAGTTAATAATAGTACCAGGTACAAACAGCAATCTCCCAAAATGTTAAAAGTTCCTGCGGGACACTGATGACACCTGAGTCATCCATGTCCATCAGTCCCAGGGGCCCGGCAGAAGGTGCTTAGGAACACAGGAAGCTGCCTTAGGCCGAACCAGACCCTGGGTCCACCTAGCCCAGTATTGTCAACACTGACTGGCAGTAGCAGCTCTCCAGGGCTTCAAGCAGTTTTTCCAGCCCTACCTAGAGAAGTCGGGGATTGAACCGGGGCCCTTCCGCATGCAAAGCAGGGGCTGGAGCCACTGAGCAGTGGCCCTTCCCTGCCACCAGATGTGCCTGCGGCTCCCTCCCTGACTGATTTCAAATGGGCTCTGAAGACTTGGATGCTCCAGTCTGCTCTGAAATGACCATGTGCCCAAACTACGGAACTCGCTTCCACAAGAGGTAGTGATGGCCACCCATTGCAAATGGCTTCAGGCAGGGCCTGGGCCCATAGGTGGAGGAGGCCAAGGCTACCGATGCCTGCGAGCGCAATGGCGATGTGCCACCTCCAGTATCGGGGGGGCAGGCCCTCCATGCCAGTTGCTGGGGAACAGGAGCAGGAGGGTGCTGGTGCCCTCATGTCCTGCTTGTGGGTAGGGTGGCCGGTGTCCTCCTTTACAAAGGACACTCCTCTATTTGAATGCTGTCTTGGTTTGAAGGATGGCCAGTTCATGCCCAGGTTCAAGCTAGGTCTCGAGGCTGCCCATCAACAGCACCTGGGCAGCTGACTGCACAGCCACACAGGGGGTCACCTGGCCAGCATTCCCCACTTTGGTGAGATGTATGTCTATTTGTATTATAGTTACTATTTCCAAATTTGCACCTATGCATATACCTTTCCCCTTCATGAATCACTGCCTTGTTGTGGTGAAGGGGCTTGCATAACTCAGTGAAGCCATAAGCTATGCTGTGCAGGGCCACCCAAGACAGACAGGTCATGGTGGAGAGTTCTGACAAAATGTGGTCCACTGGAGAAGGAAATGGCAACCTACTCCAGTATTCTTGCCCAGAAAACCCATGGAATGCACCACAAGGCTAAAAGAGATGACGCCGGAAGATGAGCCCCTCAGGTTGGAAGGTGTCCAATATACTACTGAGGAAGAGCAGAGGGTATTTCCAAGTAGCGCCAGAAAGAGTGAAGCGGCTGGGCCAAAGCTGAAAGGACACTCAGCTGTGGATGTGTCTGGTGGTGAAAACAAAGTCCAATGCTGTAAAGAACAATATTGTTTAGGAACCTGGAATGTCAGATCAATGAATCAAGGTAAGCTGGAGGTGGTCAAGCATGAGATGGCAAGACTGAACATCGACATCTTGGGATTCAGCGAACTAAAATGGACAAGCATGGGTGAATTTAATTCAGGTGACCATTATATCTACTACTGTGGGCAAGGAATTCCTTAGAAGAAATTCCTTAGAAGAAATGGAGTAGCACTCATAGTCAATAAAAGGGTGGGAAAAGCAGCAGATAAGCCCAGCAGTACTGGGCTTATCTCAAAAATGATAGAATGATCTCAGTACGAATCCAAGGCAAACCATTCAACATCACATTAATTCAAGTCTGTGCCCCAACCACTGAGGCCAAAGAAGCTGAGGTTGACTGATTCTATGAAGACCTACAACACCTTCTAGAACTAACACCAAAAAAAGATGTCCTTTTCATCATAGGGGATTGGAATGCCAAAGTAGGAAGTCAAGAAATCACCGGGATAACAGGCAAGCATGGCCTTGGTGTACAAAATGAAGCAGGACAAAGACTAACAGAGTTTTGCCAAGAGAACACACTGATCATAGCAAACACTCTTTTCCAACAGCACAAGAGACGACTCTACACACGGACATCACCAGATGGTCAATATCGAAATCAGATTGATTATGTCCTTTGCAGCCAAAGATGGAGAAGCTCTATTTAGTCAGTAAAAACAAGACGGGGAGCTGACTGTGGCTCAGATCATGAGCTTCTTATTGCAAAATTTCAGCTGAAATGGAAGAACGTATGGAAAACCACTAAACTATTCAGGTATGACCTAAATCATATCCCTTATGAATATACAGTGGAGGTGAGGAATAGATTTCAGGGATTAGACCTGATAGACAGAGTGCCTGAGGAACTATGGACGGAGGTCCGTAACATTGTTCAGGAGGCAGCAACGAAACCCATCCCAAAGAAAAAGAAATGCAAGAAAGCCAAGTGGCTGTCTGATGAGGCTTTACAAGTAGCTGAGGAAAGAAGGGAAGCAAAAAGCAAGGGAGAAAGGGGAAGATATATCCAACTGAATGCAGAGTTCCAGAGAATAGCAAGGAGAGACAAGAAGGCCTTCTTAAATGAACAATGCAAAGAAATCGAGGAAAACAATAGAATGGGAAAGACTAGAGATCTCTTCAAGAAAATCGGAGATCTCAAGGGAACGTTTTGTGCCAAGACGGGCATGAAAAAGGACAAAGAAGGCAGGGACCTAACAGAAGCAGATGAGATTAAGAAGAGGTGGCAAGAATACACAGAAGAACTATACAGGAAAGATCTGAATGTCCCTGATAGCCATGATAGTGCGGTCACTGAACTTGAGCCAGACATCCTCGAGAGTGAAGTCAAGTGGGCCTTAGAAAGCATTAGTAACAACAAAGCTAGTGGAGATGACAGTATTCCAGCTGAGCTATTTAAGATCCTAAAAGATGATGCTGTTAAAGTGCTGCACGCAATATGCCAACAAATTTGGCACACTCAACAGTGGCCACAAGACTGGAAAAGGTCAGTTGACATTCCAATTCCAAAGAAGGGCAATGCCAAGGAGTGTTCAAACTACCGCACAATTGCGCTCATTTCACATGCCAGCAAGGTGATGCTCAAAATCCTACAAGCTAGGCTTCAGCAGCATGTGAACCGAGAACTACCGGAAGTACAAGCTGGGTTCCAAAGAGGCAGGGGAACTAGAGATCCAATCGCCAACATTCGCTGGATCATGGAGAAAGCAAGAGAATTCCAGAAAAATGTACATTTCTGCTTCATTGACTATGCTAAAGCCTTTGATTGTGTAGATCACAACACACTGTGGCAAATTCTGAAAGAGATGGGAGTACCAGACCACCTTACCTGTCTCCTGAGAAACCTGTACGAGGGTCAAGAAGCAACGGTAAGAACCGGACATGAAACAACCGAGTGCTTCAAAATTGGGAAAGGAGTACGACAAGGCTGCATATTGTCGCCCTGCTTATTTAACTTATATGCAGAGTACATCACGAGAAACGCCGGGTTGGATGAATCAGAGGTCAGAATTAAGATTGCCGGGAGAATTATCAACAACCTCAGATACGCTGACGATACCACCCTAATGGCAGAAAGCGAAGAGGATCTAAAGAGCCTCTTGTTGAGGGTGAAAGTGGAGAGTGCAAAAGCTGGCTTGAAACTCAACATTAAAAAAACGAAGATCATGGCATCTGCCCCCATCACTTCCTGGCATATAGAAGGGGAAGAAATGGAAGCAGTGACAGATTTTACTTTCTTGGGCTCCAAGATCACCGCAGACGGTGACTGTAGCCATGAAATTAAAAGATGCTTGCTCCTTGGGAGGAAAGCTATGGCCAACCTAGACAGCATAGTAAGAAGCAGAGACATCACCTTGCCGACAAAGGTCCGTCTAATCAAAGCTATGGTTTTCCCAGTAGCAACGTATGGCTGTGAGAGCTGGACTATAAGGAAGGCTGAGCGCTGAAGAATTGATGCTTTCGAACTGTGGTGTTGGAGAAGACTCTTACGAGTCCCCTGGACTGCAAGGAGGTCAAATCAGTCCATCCTAAAGGAAATCAACCCTGAGTGCTCATTGGAAGGACAGATACTGAAGCTGAAGCTCAAATATTTTGGCCACCTAATGTGAAGAGAAAACTCCCTGGAAATGACCCTGATGCTGGGAAAGATTGAAGGCAAAAGGAGAAGGCAGAGGATGAGATGGCTAGATAGCATCACCGATGCAATGAATCGATGCGTGAACTTGAGCACGCTCCGGGAGAGAGCGCAGGACAGGAAGGCCTGGCGTGCTATGGTCCATGGGGTCACGAAGAGTCGGACATGACTTAACGACTGAACAACAATAACAAAACACAAGGAATATTCAGAACTGAGCAGCAAATTTAGCTCTCACTTTTCTGGCCACTAGCGCAAATAAGAAAGCACAAATGTAACACATTTTTCATTATCAAACAACAGAAAACATACTCCAGAAAACATACTTCAGGAGTATGCCTGAATGTTTTTAATATTTCAAAACATTTTTAATGTTTAATATTTTTAATACTTTTATTGTTGTATTTTTTGTGGAATTATTTCATTGTTGTTTTGGTTTTATGATTGTGAACTGCCCCAAGGGTCTTTGCCAACTGGGTGGTATACAAATCTGACAAATAAATAAATATACAAATTCCCTTGGTTAACAAAATTCTTTCTGAGCATAAACTCTGACAAAGAATTTTCATCTGCATCCTTAAAAAGAGGACATTATTTAACAAAACCGACAATATTTTCCTCACCGTTTTACATAACACACAACAACACTGTTCTAATGGTAATTTCTTATTTCTGCATATGTAAAATGGGGGTGTTGGTGACCTTCTGCACAAGGTTGTTTTGGGCTAATGAGTCAAGGATTCTAAAAACCCTTTGCTACAGAGAAATTAACATCATCATGGTTTTAATGTTTTATATATTTTAAATTGTTTTATTGTGTCTTGTTTGGTTTCAATTTTTGTGAACCGCCCAGAGAGCTTCGGCTATTGGGCGGTATAGAAATGAAATGAATAAATAAATAAATAAAATCATCACAGCATTAACGAAAACTAGCAATATAACTGAATCATCTCATTTCTTGTGATCTTTTTGTTACCTGCCCTGGGCTACAGGATAGGGTGGGGTAAAAAAAGAATAAGTACCTTGAAAGGCAATCCGTTATTTTTTTATGTATGTAAAGTATTTTTATACCGCCTTTCCAAGCAGAACAAAGTACAATTCTAAAACAATTAAATATAAAATACACTTAAATAAAACAGCACTGTAACATTTTAAAACAGCAACAAGGGTCTGACGCAGAATAAGGCAGCTTCCGGTGTTCCTATATACATCTCTCCATACCTTACAGCCATTACTGATGTCTGTCAACTTCATAGCCACTCTCCCCCTGAAACATGTCTCCTTTCTTCTAGAAACTGGATATAGAAGTCTACGTATTCACACACTAGCTATGCCCTCATCATACATTCCCATGTATGAGTGAATCTCTTTTCATTTTGCCTACTTAGCAAGTGACTGTTCCAAATGGCACTGTACTTTTTTCATGTAGCCTGCACAAATTCCCAGCATGGGCCTTCACTTGCACAACAATTTGGTTGTGAAGGTACACAAATACAACATTGGTAAGGGGATATATTACATTAGAGCATCTTGTATTGGTGCAAATCTCCTTGTTACACCGAACTCTTTAACAGGCAGAAAGCTTGCTAAATTCCAGTAAGACAGAAATTGAAATTGGCGTCCATCATTTGCAAAGGTGTTTTAGCCACTGCAGTTGGGTTTTGGCCTATTCATGAAACGTTTCACTGCAAACCCACGTAATACATTGACCAGCGGGGCAGTTAGACTGTTGTAATGGCTCAGGAATCCCAGCTTTCTGCTCAGCCCTTTGTACTCAGCAAGACAGTAAGTTTAACTCCCAGGCACATCTCTTGAAGGAACATGTCCTTTTCCAGTCTGCTCAGATTCAGCTGAACATTAAAACAATTCCATTGTAGCTCTTGTGTAGAATGTTCATCTACCTGTTTCATTAATACTGCTGCATGGTCCTTTGGGAGGGACACACGACAGCATAGGAATGGAAATCTTTTTTTTAAATCCTAAATGAGTACAGCAGATGTAAGAAAGCAGCAGATGTATAAAGAAAGATGAACTGGACATAATTCATTGCATTTGGGGGGAGATGTTTTTCCTTTAGACAGTTCTGTTTATGGCTCACTTTGGGGGGGATATGTTTTCCTTATGACTTTTGATTTATTTCGCTTGACACATCTAAGGACCAGGAGCTTGCAATGCTGTATACCTGAGACACAAAATGGGATTTTTATTTTAAGTGGGGATACGTGTTTTTTTTTAAAAAAAACACTTAATGAAATACAGTGATGAAATGATACTGTGGCACTTTAAACCGACAGATCAATAAACTGCAGTAATGACTGTAAAATTACATTACGGAATCCTGGCTTTAGTTTTCTTTCCGTGACTCAGTATCGGAATTGCCCAACCCAGATAGCTGTAGAGAAACACAGAGACATGCGCGCACCGCTCCCCAACCTTCAGCTTTCCGTCTCTTAACTTTCATCTCCTCTCATGGTCAAGGCTCGGCGCATGATCTCACATCAGAGCAGGTCCCAGTTTGTGTGATTATATATCTGCATTGGTTTCTGCAGGAGTCAGCAGAGTGAGATGGAAACGAATGAAGGAGGCGATGGAGTAAGAAAGAGATGCCGTCGTGCCTCATTTCCCCAGAAATAAGCACATTTTCATGACGCGGTCGTAGAATCACGGATCAGCGGGGAGGGGGGTCCGCCCCGATGCCGGCGCGGGGCGCGGGGCGCGGGGCGCTTTCCCTGAGCGGCCGGCGGGGGCTTGCGGCCGAGGCTGCCCGAGATTCGCTCTCGCTGGGCGAAGGCGCCCGCTGCGCACGTGGCCGCGAGGTCTGGCCGTCGTCCGAAGACCCGCCCTCGTCCGGCAGCAGCGGGACAGCCTGGAGACCGGAGCCGCGCCGAGGCCTCCCTCGCGTCCCCGCCGGGGTCCGGAAAGTCCGTCCTCGGGCTCGGGGCGCCTCGGGAGGCGTCTTCAGGCGCTCTTTAGCAGAAGGAAGCGTCCGTCCGTTTACCCTTTTTAGAACGTGTAGAACACCCGGACTCATGGCGAATTGCCAGGCAAGCGGGATGTTTCAATGGGCCTCTGGCTCTCCCAGGCGCCAGGTGCCGTCCCTTCGCCGTCTAGCAGCTGCACCTTTTTTCATTTTTACTCTAGAGTGGGTGCAGAGAATCTGATCTGGATTGGGACCCTACCATGGGGGCTTTTAAGATCTGGATGGGGCCCTGTGCCTACTCTGGAGTAAAAATGAAGAGAAAAGGAGACATAGCTGCTACATACGGAGTCAAAGTAATGTCTGTTTTTATCCTGAGATATACTGATTGCTGGACATACCATCCAGTCCTCAGGGCTTAATTTGTGCGCAGGACTGAACCTGTCTTTAATGCCCAGTGCTGGCAGTAGAGCCAACTAAAAGAGGGAGTGCCTTGAACATGGGCAGAGTGCATTCCTGTCGTCACTGAGTAACCACACCACCCAGTCCATGTATGGACAGTTAAGCAAGGTTTCCAGGCAGACAGTGGGCATCTCTACGCCAGCCTAAAATCCTGCATTTTAAAACGGGGCTTTCTGCTTCCGTTTTAAATGCAGGCTCACAACTACTCCCTTTTTCGCGTGCTTCCTTTCCCCCCTCCCCTTTCCCCCTCCTTCTCCCTGTATCTGAGTCATGGTTCCATATCTTTCACTGATCTCGCTTCTCTTCTTGCTGCTTTCCCTCTTTTCACAGAGCGAACTCAAGCAGAACACAACCCGGTAATTTGATAGCTCATTATCTGCGGTCTATTTAAAACCAGAACAAAGGACATTTAGTGCAGGTCAGGAGACGCCCTGGAGGATCAAGGAGCCATCTCAATCGCAGGATAAAAGCTCAGTGTGAAGAAAGCCTGTACCTCTCCTGTTAGAAGTTACCTATGGACTGTGCTAGTTTGTTTATCTGTTTGAAGAGGCTGAAATGCTTTTTGTAGTATTGCCTTGTCTGATGCAAAACCTACACTGCCTGGCATATAGAGTCCTAAGAACATAAGAAGACCCCTGCTGGATCAGACCAGGGCCCATCTAGTCCAGCATTCTGTTCACACAGCAGCCAACCAGCTGTTGACCAGGGACCTACAAGTAGGATACAAATGGAAAAGCACCCTCTCACCCATGTTCCCCAACAACTGGTGTACATAGGCTTACTGTCTCTGGTATTGCAGGTAACACATAGCCATCAGGACTAGTCACCATCGATAGCCTTATCCTCCAGGAATTTGTCCAACCCCCTTTTAAAGCCATCCAAATTGGTGGTCATCAATATGTCCTGTGGTAGAGAATTCCATGGTTTAACTCTGCGCTGTGTGAAGAAGTCCTTCCTTTTATCTGTCCTGAATCTCCCACCAATTAGCTTCATAGGATGACCCCGGGTTCTAGTATTTTGAGAGAGGAAGAAAAATGTCTCCCTATCCACATTCTCCATAGTTTTGTAGACCTCTATCATGTCTCCCTTACCCTCCTTTTTTCCAAGCGAAACAATCCCAGTTGTTTAACCTTCCTTCATAGGGGAGATGCTCCAGCCCCTTGATCATTTTAGTTGCCCTTTTCCGCACCTTTCCAACTCTACAATAACTTTTTTTAGGTGCGGTGACCAGAATTGGACACAACTGTGGTCACACCACAGATTTGTATAAGGGCAGGGTGATCTTGGCAGTTTTATTCTCAATCCCTTTTCTAATTATGCCTAATATGGAGTTTGCCTTTTTTACAGTGGCTGCACACTGGGTTGACATTTTCATCGAGCTGTCCGCAACCCCAAGATCTCTTTCTTGGTCAGTCACTGCTAAACTCCCATCAGGCTATACTTGAAGTTGGGATTTTTTGCCCCAACGTGCATCACTTTACACTTGCTTACATTGAACTGCATTTGCCATTTGGATGCCCATTCTCCCAGTTTGGAGAGATCCTTTTGGAGCTCTTCACAATCCCTTTTTGTTTTAACCACCCTAAATAATCAACTTACCTTCCACCCTCTCTCCCTGCATGAACATTCAGACACAACCCCCAGTGCTCAGAAGAATCTCCAATTTGCTTTTAAGTGTCTTGTGTTCTAGTGAGGTCTGCTTGGTGCCAACACTGTCATCTTTTGGGTGCCAGGTTAAGACTTTTCTCTACTCCCGGGCATTTGACGGCATATGATAGGGTTCCTTAATTTAGTTGTCTTACCAGGTCTTGGCATTTTTAATTGTTTTCAGCAGCTTTAACTCTTTGTGTGTTTAACCCCTGCTGTAAGACACTGGGGGCACTTTTAGGAAAAAAGCATATTTAATAATAATAATAATAATAATAATAATAATAATAATTCAACAGGAACCAGCAAAACAAATGTTTGGCCAGTTCCTTTAGCCCACGGATTTGATGAGGCCAACCAGGGCTTCTTGGATTTCTGGTTTGGTGTCACTTTCTCCTTTCCACTTTCTGTTCTTGGAAGGACATTAATTGCGGATTGTGTTTAAAACCATCCCGAGGTGTGATCTGGCTGTAGTGATTTTCCCACTGAGAGATTGCGGTGGGGCAGCAGCCTCAGCCAGACCCAGACACGCTGTGACAATGAGAACAGGTGGTGGACGAGAGGAAATAATCCAGCCCCTGCAGTACGTTTCAGACTTCTCAGGGTGACTATATATTTATTGATATTTCATTTTCAGGTGTTCTCTTCCTTCTTTTTATCTTGAAGGCGCTGAGCAGATCCAACGCAATCCGTTTTCTGCAGCCCCCTCTCTGGGGCAACCAGATGGGAGCAGCTTTGCTTGTGGCACCTGTCCAGACGGAAGCATGTTCCACAATGGGGAAGAATTTTCTTCAGGAGTTTAAAACATAGCACATTATAAAGACTCAATTTTTGTTTAAGCCTGATTGTGATGCTCCCCCCCTCCCCGCTGTAGGGCATGAAATTAAAATGCATGCATAGAACCAAATGATTGCTACAGAGCCTTGTTTCAAGCCGCGGTTCTCTGGTGGATGTCATTAGTCACGCCAAGACGAACTGGGGCGGAACAACAGGAGTGGCAAAGATCTGCGGCAAAGAGGATATCTGTATGGAACGATCGACTGCCATGGGCATGATCTCCTGGCACAGACTGGTGGTAGGCATAGCACAGAGACGAGAGAACGGCGCGGCCGCGCTCGCGGAAGGGCTGCTCGGGGACCCCGGGGCGGGAGCCTGCTCGGCGGTGACGGATGGAGGCTAATGCCCCGCTCCGCGTGGAAGCCCGCTTGCCGGTCCGGCATCCAAGGGCCTGGGCCACCCACTGTTCTTGCTCTTGAGGCGCCCCAGCCCAGAAACAAACAAGCCATTTGCAGCTCTAGGAAAGATTTATCGCAAACCCCCGTTGTTTTACTCATAATGGCAGTTGCAGATGGCTCCGGTAGTATGGGAAGAAACCGTAACAATGGCCGCGTGTCCTTCGGTTTCTGCTCAGATCTTACACATTGTTGATGCAAACATATTCCCCCCCCCCCCGCCGCCCCACTTCATGTGAAAAATAATAATTGATGAAGTGGCCACCTGTTTGAAGATTAAACGTTTCCTTTGGGAGCACAGAAGTACGTTGGCTGCACAATGGCCATCCTCCGCTTGCTGCCCTTTGTTACCCCTTTCCCTGCCTCGGAGTTAACATGCTTAGTTGTGCCTGAGTGAATGAACTCCCGGCCAACCTGGGGGGCTCCTCAGCAGAAGGACGAAAGGCAAGCCGGGTTCGTACAGCCAGAGCCTGGAGAGGAATTCACTAAACAGATTTCCCCCCAAGCGGAACATGAGGAAAACAGCTTGTCATGAGAGAGAGGGAGGCGCGGGGCGGGGGGATTTAATAGGCTCTCATGTCTGGGAATGTCCTTTAGCTCATCAGGAATAAAGATCACCTTTGATCTTCTCCCCCCTCTATTCATATTAATACTGATTCCATGTTGCTGTAAACAAACGGCCACAAATGTCTGTAATGCTCAACTTTCTTTTTACATTTTGATTTTGGACATAAATGCTTCTTATGGTTGTTTCTTCTTTTTTTCCTTTTGTGATTGTGTTTCTGATGGGTTGTGACTTCAAAATATTGTCATGAGGCTAGAGTGGTATTAGAAAGGGTGGATAATGAAGCTCAAGGATTTTGGTAAGTGTATGTAAGATATCCCCTTCATGGATCACTGCCTTGATGTGGCGAAGGGGCTTGCGTAACTCAGTGAAGCCATAAGCTATGCCGTGCAGGGCCACCCAAGACGGACAGGTCATGGCAGAGAGTTCTGACAAAATGTGGTCCACTGGAGAAGGAAATGGCAACCCACTCCAGTATTCTTGCCAAGAAAACCCCATGGAACATATCACAAGGCTAAAAGAGATGACGCCGGAAGATGAGCCCCTCAGGTCGGAAGGTGTCCAATATGCTACTGGGGAAGAGCAGAGGGTATTTCCAAGTAGCACCAGAAAGAGTGAAGCGGCTGGGCCAAAGCCGAAAGGACACTCAGCTGTGGATGTGTCTGGTGGTGAAAAGAAAATCCGATGCTGTAAAGAACAATATTGTTTAGGAACCTGGAATGTCAGATCAATGAATCAAGGTAAGCTGGAGGTGGTCAAACATGAGATGGCAAGATTGAACATCGACATCTTGGGAATCAGTGAACTAAAATGGACAGGCATGGGCGATTTTAATTCAGGTGACCATCATATCTACTATTGTGGGCAAGAATCCCTTAGAAGAAATGGAGTAGCACTCATAGTCAACAAAAGGGTGGGAAAAGCAGTACTGGGGTACAATCTTAAAAATGATAGAATGATCTCAGTACGAATCCAAGGCAAACCATTCAACATCACAGTAATTCAAGTCTATGCCCCAACCACTGAGGCCGAAGAAGCTGAGGTTGATCGGTTCTATGAAGACCTACAACACCTTCTAGAACTAACACCAAAAAAAGATGTCCTCTTCATCATAGGGGATTGGAATGCTAAAGTAGGAAGTCAAGAAATCACCGGGATAACAGGCAGGCATGGCCTTGGTGTACAAAATGAAGCAGGACAAAAGCTAATAGAGTTTTGCCAAGAGAACATGCTGATCATAGCAAACACTCTTTTCCAACAGCACAAGAGGCGACTCTACACATGGACATCACCAGATGGTCAATATCGAAATCAGATTGATTATGTCCTTTGCAGCCAAAGATGGAGAAGCTCCATACAGTCAGTAAAAACAAGACCTGGAGCTGACTGTGGCTCAGATCATGAGCTGCTTCTTGCAAAATTTCGGCTGAAATTGAAGAACGTCGGGAAAACCACTAAACCGTTCAGGTATGACCTAAATCATATCCCTGATGAATATACAGTGGAGGTGAGGAATAGATTTCAGGGATTAGACCTGATAGACAGAGTGCCTGAGGAACTATGGACGGAGGTCTGTAACATTGTTCAGGAGGCAGCAACTCAATCCATCCCAAAGAAAAAGAAATGCAAGAAAGCAAAGTGGCTGTCTGATGAGGCTTTACAAGTAGCTGAGGAAAGAAGGGAAGCGAAAAGCAAGGGAGAAAGGGGAAGATATATCCAACTGAATGCAGAGTTCCAGAGAATAGCAAGGAGAGACAAGAAGGCCTTCTTAAATGAACAATGTAAAGAAATCGAGGAAAACAACAGAATGGGAAAGACTAGAGATCTCTTCAAGAAAATTGGAGATCTCAAGGGAACGTTTTGTGCAAAGACGGGCATGATAAAGGACAAAGAAGGCAGGGACCTAACAGAAGCAGATGAGATTAAGAAGAGGTGGCAAGAATACACAGAAGAACTATACAGGAAAGATCTGAATGTCCCTGATAGCCATGATAGTGCGGTCACTGAACTTGAGCCGGACATCCTCGAGAGTGAAGTCAAGTGGGCCTTAGGAAGCATTAGTAACAACAAAGCTAGCGGAGATGACAGTATTCCAGCCGAGCTATTTAAAATCCTAAAAGATGATGCTGTTAAAGTGCTGCATTCAATATGCCAACAAATCTGGAACACTCAACAGTGGCCACAAGACTGGAAAAGGTCAGTTTACATTCCAATTCCAAAGAAGGGCAACGCCAAAGAGTGTTCAAACTACCGCACAATTGCGCTCATTTCACATGCCAGCAAGGTGATGCTCAAAATCCTACAAGCTAGGCTTCAGCAGTATGCGAACCGAGAACTACCAGAAGTACAAGCTGGGTTTCGAAGAGGCAGAGGAACTAGAGATCAAATCGCCAACATTCGCTGGATCATGGAGAAAGCAAGAGAATTCCAGAAAAACGTCTATTTCTGCTTCATTGACTACGCTAAAGCCTTTGATTGTGTGGATCACAACAAACTGTGGCAAATTCTTAAAGTGATGGGAGTACCAGACCACCTTACCTGTCTCCTGAGAAACCTGTACGAGGGTCAAGAAGCAACAGTAAGAACCAGACATGGAACAACCAATTGGTTCAAAATTGGGAAAGGAGTACGACAAGGCTGCATATTGTCACCCTGCTTATTTAACTTATATGCAGAGTACGTCATGAGAAATGCCGGGTTGGATGAATCACAGGTCGGAATTAAGATTGCTGGGAGAATTATCAACAACCTCCGATATGCAGACGATACCACCCTAATGGCAGAAAGCGAAGAGGATCTAAAGAGCCTCTCGTTGAGGGTGAAAGAGGAGAGTGCAAAAGCTGGTTTGAAACTCAACATTAAAAAAACGAAGATCATGGCATCTGGCCCCATCACTTCCTGGCATATAGAAGGGGAAGAAATGGCAGCAGTGACAGATTTTACTTTCTTGGGCTCCAAGATCACCGCAGACGGTGACTGTAGCCCTGAAATTAAAAGACGCTTGCTCCTTGGGAGGAAAGCTATGGCCAACCTAGACAGCATAGTAAGAAGCAGAGACATCACCTTGCCGACAAAGGTCCGTCTAATCAAAGCTATGGTTTTCCCAGTAGTAATGTATGGCTGTGAGAGCTGGACTATAAGGAAGGCTGAGCGCCGAAGAATTGATGCTTTCGAACTGTGGTGCTGGAGAAGACTCTTACGAGTCCCCTGGACTGCAAGGAGGTCAAATCAGTCCATCCTAAAGGAAATCAACCCTGAGTGTTCATTGGAAGGACAGATAATGAAGCTGAAGCTCCAGTATTTTGGCCACCTAATGCGAAGAGAAAACTCCCTGGAAAAGACCCTGATGCTGGGAAAGACTGAAGGCAAAAGGAGAAGGGGACGGCAGAGGATGAGGTGGCTAGATAGCATCACGGATGCAATGAATATGAACTTGAGCACGCTCCGGGAGAGAGCGCAGGACAGGAAGGCCTGGCGTGCTATGGTCCATGGGGTCACGAAGAGTCGGACACGACTGAACGACTGAACAACAACAACAACAACATGTAAGATATCATCTCCATCATCAGACAATAATAGCTGCTGCTTCTATGTTTACTTCAGGATGCTGCACCTTCTTTCTCACCACTTTTCAAGTCAGCAAGGAAGAAACTTTCTACATTCTGGGGTGGGGAGGTAGTAATGCTCCCCTCAGTTCTAGACTGTAGCAGGACAGGACCACCACAGTCATGGACAAATCTCAGGCTTGTAGGATCTACTTTAGTTTTTTACTAGAACCCTGAGATCCACCAACCAGAGTACAAAATGCAGGGGGGGGGGAGGGATCAAGTGCAAAATGGTGGTCCGAGGGACAGAGCTAATTACCTTCCACAGCCCAAGATCCATATTCTGGGATGCCCTGCTTATGCGAGTACAAATTGACATCTGAGTTACCACAGATCAGGGATCTTCTTTCTTGTTGCTATTGCTAAATAATTAAGGGCACAATCCTATGCATGGTTCTACAGAAAAAAGTCCTACAACTCCCAGCACTCCCCAGCCAGCCTCTCTCCATTTCTTCTATTTATGGGAGTCAACGGAGGGTCACTGTGAGCATTTCTACACCAGGCTAAAATCCCACAACTTTACTGGGGCTTTCTGTTTCCATGTTAAATACAGGATCATGATGGTCTCCCTTTACATGTGCCACCCTCCCCACTCCTTCCCCCTTATCTGCGTGTTCTATATGTTTCATTATGCAGTCACTAGGTGGCACTGTGGTCTAGCTCCTCTTATTGCTTGACTTCCTCTTTTCAGGAGGAAATTCAATGTTCTGTAATTTGATAGCTCATTGTCTCCAATCTTTTTTATAATGGGATAAAGGTCATTTAGCCTGGGAGATGCCCTGGAGGTTGATGACATCATATAAAGGACCTGCAAACTTCTGTGGGTAACCAATCTCAATCACAGGATAAAAACCCTGTCTGGAGAAGCCCTGTGTATCAGTACTTTCAGATAGACTTGATCACTGTGCATCAGTACTTTCCTGTGGAAAAGACATCGTGCTTGTAGCTAGGAGTACACTGTTGCAAATCCAGGCATTATAAGAATAGCACCAATTACAAATGTTATTAGCAAAGTCTTATGCAACTAGTACCATGTGCCTAAGGGACAAAGGGAAGCCGTCTTCCCGGGCGCATGGCAAGCCAATTCTGAAACTGGGGATGGGGTGGGGGCATTTCAATAGCTGTTTCTGATATGGCTGGCATGTGTGAGTGAGGGATGGTAGTTGTGGTGGTAGGGAGCATGCCGTTAAAAGAACATTTACAATAACAAACTCCAATGGATGCACATAGTTCCTTGGGCATACTTAAGGAGTGCTTGGGTCTCAGCCATTGCACATAGGGTCAGAAAGCGATGGCGCCAGAGATCTTGCCTCCCTGCTGTACTCAAAAGATCAGCCATCGTCCACCAAGGCACATGCCGGGGTTCTCCTGCTCTCCCCCCACCTTGAGAATCAGGGTGGCGATGCAATTCCGAAGCAAGGGCTAAATGAGCCTGAGGGTCGCTGGAGTCCCGTACATTGGTGTGATGCCACTGAGGGAGGCATCTGAGGCCCACTGCCACGGTCAGCGAGGAGGCTGCTCCTGCTGCAGAGAGTAGCAAAGTGGGAATCTTGTTTGAATTAAAATGATGTCTGCTAAGTAAAGGAACCCTACAGAGATGCAAAAGGGCAAAGCTTCCAGCAGTCCTTACTATCCTCTCTGAAAGGCATATTTATATCTTCCAGACTAGTAATTAATCACTCAGTCGGACTTTTGGAGATGTGCATGCACAGAAGATCTTATTGTACTGCCAGGAACCACAAAGCTGGGCACAATTAAGAGGCTGATTTAATTTATTACACGGAGGCATGGAACAGGAATGTTTTAAGTGATGTTGACAGGCCAGAATTTCAAAACCACCCATTTTAAAAATAAAAAACAAATGCTTCTGTCCTCCTAGCCCCACTCCCAATTACGTTACATTAATAACAGGATTCTAATAAGGTTCTTGAAAGTGAAATAAACCTCTAGACAATAACAAAGGCTCAACAGTACCCTAACTTTTATTAGGCATTCAGCACTTGTTGGAAGGGATAAATGAAGTAATCAGGGTATAAAAATTGAAATGAAACCAAGAATACCTAGAAATGAATTGGCCAGGATGTTTCTTTTGTGATGGGATGGAGGCTTTTGAAATGGTGAACCTTTGCTGCTGTTGTTGCTGTTGACTTCAGTTTTTGATAATGCTTCACGTTTCTTCTCTCCTGAACAGGAGGGCTGCCTTTCCTTGCAGGATAAGTTTCCCTTTGACAAAAAAGAAGAGCAGACAATGGCTCTTGGTTCCTCTTCCCCTCTGGTGGCTTTTGTCCCCATTCTGTTCTGTTACTTAAAGGCTGGATCTTGCTCAGGGGTCCTTCCCATGTCCTTGTCATGTAGAGTGGCCACTTATGCAAAGCCAAACAAGATGAAACACATCACCAAAAGGAGGACAGCAATTAGGATAAAATTTCCATCTTACCCTATTGTGGGAGATTGCGGGCTTCTCTACACAGAGGGTTTTTACCACACAGGTACACAGGTACCAGTTTTTACCAGGGCTTCTGCTGCCATATTCTTTGCAGGATTAAGCTTGCCCCTTTTCATGCACTTCTGCTCCCCCCCCCCCCCGCCATGGAGTTCCTTTATCTGCAAGCCCTATATGTTTCATGAAACAGCCACTAGATGGTGCTGTGTTATAGCACCACTTCTTTTCATGAGAAATTCATGTAACTATATATAAATAGCTCATTATCTGCAATCTTTAAAAAGCTGGGATAAAGTACAGAAAGCACAGGAGAGGCCCTGAAGCTTGATGACATCATGTAAAGGACCTGCAAACCTCTGTGAGTAACCAGTCTTGATCTCAGGATAAAAGCCCAGTGTGGAGAAGCCCTATGAGCAGGTGACCTCCCATGTGCCTGGCTCAGTCTGTGGTCCAGGTGCTGTTGATGGGCAATTTCAAGGCCTTTTAGCTCTTACTTCAGATGGTTCTTTATCTTTAAACCAGACTTGAGCTGGACAGCCCATCAAACAAAGGATGCCTTCAGAGAGAGGCCTGTCCTCTGTAAAGCAGGACACTTGGTCACCCTATGTCGACCCGGCTACTGTGGGAAGGTGGGTGAAGAAGCTTTTCCATGGCATCACTAAGGCCCATTCTGCAAGGGCCTTGGGAGCAGGGGCCGTGGCAAGGCACACGAGGCTGCGGGTCCCTCCCCCCCCCACCTGCCACTTCCGGGAGCTGTAGCAAAGGGCCTCTCCTCCGCTTGGACCTCTGCTCAGCCTCTCTTACACACAGCCTAGTAGTAGGAGCTTAGGGAGTGTCAGCTACTGCCCTGGACAGGAGGGGAGCGTTAATCCTGCCTCTGTTTTGTAACGTAACCCTTTTCTGTTGTCCTAGGCTAGAACAATGGATTTAACTTTTCGTTTCCTTGTCTTTCTAAGCTACATCTAAAGTGGTAATATTAGCCTAGTGTACGTTTTGCATTTAGCGTCTCTGCTACATTAACTTGATAAAGGAAGCCCATGAAGGGATTTACCAGAAGGCCTGCGAGAGAAATCCGAGAAAAGGCAAAAGCATCTTAGCTTTAATAATCCGCACACGGGCGTCGGAAGCGGCAGGTCCCATCAGCCGCGCCGTGAGCAGGATGGGACGGGGGTCACAACGAGGCGGTTGCGCTCCTGCGGCGGAGTCAGCCGAACGGGGATGGCGGATCCGGTCGCTGGCCTGGAGGCAAACCTTCGGGGAACGGCCTCCGAAGGCTGCTGAAGGCTGCCTCGGCCAGCCTGAATTAATTTGGTCATCCAGTCACTTTCGAAGCTGGCCCTGCGTTTCACGCGCGGGGGCTGCTGAGCGAAGGGGGCAGGCGGGGCGGGGCGGGGCGCGCCGCGCGGGCCTCTGTCCGGAGAGGAGCAGGGCCGGAGCGCAGGACGCCCCCGGCCCCCTGGGGCGCCTCCGCGCGGCGCCGTCTTCCCGTTCTGTCCCCGGAGCGGCGGGGCCTGGTTCCCCTCGCAGGGAGGAAAGCGGTCCACGGACGCCCGAAGCCGAGGCGCGCGCTCCGCGGCCGTGCTGGCGCTGGCGCTGGCGCTGCCGGGGCCTCCCGACTCGCCGCGCTGACGTCTCCCCGGATTTCTGCCCCACCGTTCCTGCTGGTGGGACGCCCTCCGCTCGCTATCGCTATCGCGGCCAGCAGCCAGCAGCCAGCGGGCCGCGTGCGGCCAGGACCAAGGGCCTCCCCGGGATGAGGGCATCGCGTCCGACGCCGCGGCGGGGCGGGGGTGGAGGCGAGAGCGGGCGGGGAGGGCAGCCCCGCGTGGCCTGCCGGGGGCCGGCTGGGTCCCCAGCAGCACCTCCGGCGAGGCCCCTCGCCGCCCGCCCGCCCGTGCGACCCGCTCCCGCGGCCCGTGCCCGAGCCCGAGCCCGAGCCGCCGCGGCGCGGTGCCGGCGCACGCGTGTCCGCCAAGGGCCCGCCAGCGCCGCGCGGGCCCGGCCGGCCGCAGATCGGGCCCCACGAGTGCGTGGGGCCGGGGGGCAGCCCTCGCCCGACTCTCCCCGGGCAGGCTCGCGCGCCGCAGACGTTCGCGAGGGCGCCGCGGAATTCCGAGCGTCGGGAAGGCCGCCGCCGAGGGCGAGGCCGCGGGGCGCCTCCGCCCGGCCAGGCAGCACGGGTCTTTCACGGGGACGCCCGGGGCAGGAGCGGGCCAGTTCTTTCCTGGCTCTTAAACAGAGTGAACGGAGTTTAAAAACTAGAATGTTGATTGACTTTCAGGAACCAGATTTGTCTGGAATGTAAATCCATCCTACTAGTAACGTTTAAATAAACTTTTGGCATAGAAACGTTGAGGGACCCGTTAGCTATTTGTGGCTTGACCAGATATAATGCTCAAAAATGAACTGGAAACCACAAACAGATTTTCAGACCTGTCCCAGGATATGTTAAAGTTTTCTATGATTTACAAGGTTTCTGGAGGGAATACTTCACATCAAGACTCCATTCCTCCTGGGATTTAACAAGGCATTCGTTATAAATGTTTCCATATTTTATGGAGCAGGTATGATGCCATAGACCAAGACCAAATGGCTCGATCCACATATAGAGTGGGCTTTATTGTGTGGCTGATGTCACAGGTCAGGAGGCCAGTAGACACCTGTTGTTTGGTGCGTAGTAAAAGCCCAGCCTGTTGACATCTTTTTAGATTTATCCACAGACTGGAAATTATAAATGACAATCTGTGTGATTTTCCTTTTAGATCCAGGCTTGCAAAATTTTTTGCTTAATGAGCTGTTAATTCAGACCAGTATTCACCTGTGATGTAAAATATAACTGCTGTTCCTTCTAGCCTGGTGTGCATTCTATTATACTTGAAGATTTCTCTCTCTTTTTAATATATAAATATGATTTATTTCTTCTCAAGGCCCTCTGTTTCTGCTCACAGAATACCCTTAATGGAACCACAGTGGGTTGGATCCAGATTTAGGGTGCTTCCAGATGGAAGGCCCCTGGCACTGCCTATCAAAGGACATTGTGCATCCATTCCATCTTTCCTTCCTTAACAGATTTTCTCTGGTGAGAAAAAAGAAGGGAAAACAATGGGGAAACACAGGAGGGGTTACAAAGGGAAGATGGCGATGCCTGGACCCCACAATAAAGTCCTGTGAGTGAGGCAGGGTTCCAGCCCCATGCCTTTACTACTCTAAGATAGGTGAGGGGGTGCCTTTGCTGAGCACAGCTTCTCTGGGTACAGGACTGTCTCTGTGTGTGAGTGTGGCTGTACTATGTTTCAGACCACATGAAACTCTTCATCAATCAGCACTACAAAGTGGCAACATCTCAGCTTATATGGTGAGCAAAGTTGGTTCTTCCCAACTGCAAATATCTTTAGTCACTTCATTGTTTAGCTTCATAACACAATGCAGCCAACATGTTTTCATACAGGAGACTTCAACCGCAGTGGTTATGTGACATGAGATGATAATCGCTAATGCGGCATTTGTACCTCAAACATCCCTCCTGGCCAATGTAGGGGTGCTTCCATCTTAGGCATTTAGTGTGGAATTGCCATACTTTCTTCACTCAATTTTTATGGGGCATTCACACGATGCCATCATCTAATCATTGTCATCCTATATTTTCCATGTGGTGCTTCGATCTTTTCTCGGGCCACAAAAAGTCCAACTCCCTTCCCCGCCCCAGTGTTATTAATTTTCCAAATACAAGGACAAACAAAGAAACAAAGAAAAGAACATTACATGTCTTTAAGTCTAGTGATCGATAGGAGGAAGTACTTTTAACATATTTCCCCCTTTTACTTTATAGGCAAAAACGTAGGTGGAATCCATCGGTTTCTTGGAGATTATTTTTTAAATCATTCTTTATAATTGCAAATTATATTTAGTCTCTTTCCCATAATGGGAGGAAGGGCTTTGACATATGTTCCTGCATATGTTCCTGATTTGCGTATGAAGTAAAAACATGCCATATTGTATACAAATCCAATAATTTGGCTTTAGCTAATTTCACTTGGTAGGCCGATTCTTCTGCCATGACTATTTGCCACAGCTTCATATACCAAGATTTCAGTGTTAGAAGTTCTGCAGTTTTCTACCTTCTAGGTATTACCCTGCGGGCTGCCATCAGCATGAACGCGATTAATTTCTTCGATGTCACCTTTGCATTTTGTTCTTCCCATGTTGCTAGTTGAGCCAATGCTGGTGAGACATATATAGTCTGATGCGTGACATTTGCCTTTTTGAGAAGGCAGAAGAGTTGCACAATCTCCACAAGTGTAGATGGCCTTAGTGCTACTATTCTGCCCTTTTAAAGTGATGTGTTGGGCAGGTGAACCTATCACAGCTCACCATGCATTCACTGTAAACTTTGCACTGGGTTCCATTTTATCACCCCATTAATTTTTCAACTGATTTTTTTAAAAATTAGAGCTAAAACCCTGTTCCATCTATATATATATATTTTAAAAAATAGGGAGTACATCATAAAATTTAATCCTGAGCAGCATGTCTGCTCACAAGTAAGCAGGACAAGCCTCAGAAGTAAGCAGGACTGAATCAGAAGCCTCAGAAATAAGCAGGACTGAATCACTCAGCAGCTTCCTCTCCAGGCCCTGCCCCTTCTCCCCTTCAGGGAACAGCCCTTGTCCCCAGTTAGCTGCTGATTAGAGGGGAGAGTTTCCCCTGCTGAGAGGGGGGTGGTCCTGGGGAAGAAGCTGGTGGGCAGGATGGGGAGCCCCCACAGGCTATAGCCAGTCCACAGGTTGGAGTTCCAAATCCCTGACTTAAATGACAGTGTTAGAGCACTATAACACTATTTTAAATAATAAAAAACACCCTTTTGTGTTATTCCCATTTTAGCAAGGCTTAAAAAATTTTTAAAACTTTTTTTAAATTAATTTTTTAAAATGTTTTAAAAAAGAAAAGGTTTAAAAAATACTAGCACTATAGTATTATAGTGTTACAGTGCTGTATAGTGCTATAACACTCATTTAAGCAGTAGTTTGCTGCTTTTAAAAAAGTATGAGAAAAGCATATTGGCTTTAATTAAAAGAATGATTAAAAACAAAAATGGATGGCATGATAAAATGGCCCCCGCCATAAAATGGCCCCCGCCATAAAGGTTATAGTAAACGTGTGCTGAGCTTCAAGTCACCCCTCTGGTGATTTGGACCTTGTCCTTCCCCACCAAGAGCATCCATGTCATGCCCACTGGTGTGGATGGGACCGAGCACATAGAAAGAGGGCGATATACTGTCTCCCAGTAGTGCGGAACCTCAGTTCCAGTTCCGCTCATGGCTCGCGAGAAGTGCAGTGAGTGGGCAGCACGGTGAGCAACTTGTCCGGAGGCAGCCAAGGGCTCGCGTTGACAGGGCAATGGGGTGGGGTGGGGTGGGGCAGAGCCCTTGAAGCTCCAGGTGTGGAAGTGTCCTCCGTCTTTTTAGGGTGGGAAATTGATCTCTGGTTTCAGAGCGGAAGAGATGCTTTGACATCAAGGGAGGCTGGTGACACCTGAAGGGCCGCAGCTGAGATTTGGAAGTAGGTGCTGGTGGGGAGGTGGCGGCGGCGGGGGCGCTGGTCAGCACTGGGGCCCCTTTTGCCTGCTGCTGCTGTCCTCACAGACCCTCTTTGGGCCCGTTTGGCATTGCGTTTTGTGATTTGAGGCTCTTCAAATGCCTTTTGGTTGCAGGTTAATTCGTGGTTGAATTTTCTTTTGGAAAGAGGAAACAGAAGAGTAACATTAATGGAGCAAAGGAAAGGGTTTGGAATTATGCGTCCTTGACGCTAGGTGCTATATGCTTTCACACTGCTATATTTACATGGCATTCATTGTTTCTGTTTGGTCAGACATTCTGCCACTGAAGCGCAGTTCTGCCACGTGCCCTCATTCCAGTAATTTGGCCAAGTAATGCTGGGGAGGGCTGTTGGTCGGAAAACAATCACCAGGGGTCTTCTGTTGGTTTAAAAGCGGAATTTCAATGGCGAATAAACAGCCCTCCAAGGCAAACGTTGGTTCAGAGGTGTGCGAGCTAAAGATGTGGAGCTGGTTGTGCTGGTCGCCCTTTGAAGGATCACGCTTTGATTCATGGCACTGAACGCCACCTCGCCACCTGCCCCTGTGGCAGAAGCGCAGGGCATCCCCGGAACAGGTCAGCGTTCTGGATGGGAGAGCCGGGGCGCTGGTGCTCGAGGAAATTCCCCAAACTTTACCTCAGTGCTCATTCAGCGCACTCCTGTGCTCACTCGTGACCTGTTTTTCAGTTCAATTGTTTGGGAAAAGTTGCGCATTTTTCAAAAGTTGTGCATTTTGAGGAAGTTTGACATTTTGAGGAAGTTGTGCATTTCACAAGTGTACATTTTGCGAACATGAACGTAAATTTGGGAATTTGCGGACATTTTCAGAGAACACGCGCCCCCCACGCACTGAGATGGTGAACGGGCTGGTTTTGAATGATTGTCGATCCAAACCGAAATTCTCGTACACCCCTAGAATGAGCCGCAATGGTACTGCCAGAGGCCCATGGAGCCAGCAGGTACTCGTGCAGCTGTGCCAGGCTGGTTGGTTTTTCTGCCATCTGGGAAGCAGATTTCTGCCTGGGTTTGGGGGCCAGTTTGCCCCGTCATGCCACTAGTGGAAGCTACAGTGGACACCAGCAATGGCGAAATAAAAGCCAGAGGAAGATGAGGGCGTGCCTGTGGACATCAAAGGCGACCACAAATATGAAAGAAACCAGGGATAAAAAGGGTTGTGCTGCCAAATCAGTCCATGGAGACACTGCATATTTACAGAGAGGTCTGTTGGAATAAGGAGCATTTGCAAATGGGTTCAAGGGGATAATGTGTGTTGAAATATGAATCCAGGGGGATGGGATGGTTTCAGAAATCTATCTACTGTATATAGCATAATAATCCCAGTATTTCATAAACTCATAGGAACGTATTAAATAAAAATAAATTTCAAATGTCCATGGCCTCATTGCAAATCATTTTGAAGAAGAGGAAAAAAACCTTTCCCCAATGTGGAAACCATCTTGCATTAAACAACACCAGAAAACAAAATAATTGTATAAAAAGCAAATGTCAGCTCTAGTTATTGCAGAGGCTGTGTTGTTTCCAATAACAATTTGGCATTTTATTTAGTCTGCAACAATCTACAATTTAAATTTAAAATAAAGATTTTTCTTTTCTTTCCCTCTGAGGTTGTGTGCCAAGCAAAGCAGAGTGGAGTGGAACATCTGCTGGCGATTAAAGCAGGCCCCAAGTACAAAGTAAACATGGATTTTATCCACAGTCAACAGCATTTACAAATGTAAAGGGAGGAAGCTACCGAGTTTTTGAAGAATGAGCTGCTAGAGAGGAAATATAAGTATGGAACAGCAGATGGCGATAATTAGTTCCATCTTGCGAAAGGCTTCGATTAAAAAACAGAGAGGGTGCAATCCTGCGCTTTGTTGCTGTTTCATTAAAGCAGCCCTCGTGGATGGATGCCCGGCCTGCCCCCTGTGAGCTCTGGCAGTGAACCAAGGTGCTGAGGGGGTTCATCTGTGGTGGGATGGGACATGGCGTGGCATGCGTGGAAGGCCCCCACCCCAAGGGAGGAGGAGGGCCTGGTGGTTCGTCTGGTGCTCGGACACATGGGATCCCTGTTTGCAGAGCACTCTGTGGCTGATTTGGCCATGGAAGGGAGCCAAGCCACAAACCATCCCATAGAGCAAGATGGATAGGTAGCTCCAGGGCTTCAGTCCCAGCTGCCCTGTGGGTCAGGGGCATGGCTTTGTTGTCCTGTGGACCAGAGGCTGTTTCCAGCAGCCTCCAAAGGCTTTCGTTGGTTTCCAGCTCATTTCTATTGTAAGTTTCAGACAACTGTTTGTTCAGAGCTGTAGATGATCATGAACCAGCCTCCCAGCTTCCCGCGTTGGGTGACCCATAACTCAAGAAGTCGTTTTGGGGATGAAATGAGACGTGACATGCTTCTAACGAGTGTGAAATTCAGAGGCCTCGAACGGGGGATGCTCACCTGTGGCCTTTCATCTTGGCTCCAGTGGGAAGGGATGGGTTGGACGGCATCTCCAGGTGCACACGCTTGGCTCACTGGGAGTAGGGGGACAGACCCCTGCTGCCGGCTCAAGGTGTGGGGGGCCCTTGGGCAAGGCCCCCTCCATGGCCCCTCCCTCAGTGACTGCCCCACTCGCCACCATGGCCACCCACTCTCTTGCTCCTTAGCCACTTTCCCTCATGGCTCCCACTTCGGAAGCAGCCTTCTACTGGGCCAGCCTCCCCTGGGCCCATCTAAGCCAGTCGTGTAAGTACTGACTGGCAGCAGCAACGCCCCAGGGATTTGGGCAGGACTCTTTCCCAGCCCTCCCAGGAGAGGCTGCAAGGGATCAACCCTGGGATCTTCTTCATGCCAAGGAGAGGCTCTGCCACGGAGCCACAGCCCCCTCCCCCACTGGCTTGCTTGGTAGGCAGAGAACCAGGGAGCATGCAGGCAGGACATCCACTGCCACTCCTTCCCACCACCCCTGCTGTCTGGGCCAGAGCGAGAGGAAAGTCCACATGCAGGCTGCAAGGGGGGGGGGAGGAGGAGGAATGACTCCAGGGCTCCTGTCAGTGGGCTCCTGCTGAGGTGTGGGCCCTTGGCAGGTGCCCAAGCATGCCTACCCTGGATGCTGGTCCTGCAGACCCTCCATCACATCCCCCTTTGCCTGATTGGAGCAATGAAGGCTCCAGCGTTGTGATTGAGAGAGGAGATGATAGAACAGACAGGAAGCTTTGCAGGGTGGAACCAGTCCCAGGATTGCCACCCGCTTCTAGTCTCCACGTAACTGCCAACCCCACAAAGAGAGGAACTGCCCCGACAGAGCAGAACCACGGTTCATCTAGGGCAGCTGTGTGCCTTCAACAGCAGCTGGCCAGATACCTGCCCTGGGAAGCACAGAAGAGGCCCTTGATGGAGATGGGGGGAAAGAGAACAGGTGCCCTCTTTTACAGCAGACTGTCCTCTGTTTGAAGGGCTGCCAGAAGACTGCCCTTTATTTGAGGGGCCTCCTCTCCCATTCCAGCCTCGAGACAAAGAACCACTGGAACTGTGTCCCATCCCCAGTTAGCAGATGTTACAGCAGGCACACAGCTCACCTGGTCACAGCCTTCTGCACAATGGTGAGATTTACTGCATTTCTGCTTAAGGCATAATAATTATGTCTAAATTTGCACCTATACATATGAATTAGCAGATGCAGATTCTATGCAAATGTCCTGTTTCTTCCTCTTTGGGGGAAATGCAGTTGGTTTATATGGCCATTGGTAGTCCTGCCCTCCGGTCTTTTAAGGGCTTTTGTTTACAGAGGCTGTTAATCCACTATTTCTACTTTTGGTTTTGTTGCAGAATTGAGATCCATGCACTACACAAGGAGTGTTTCCTTTCCTGCTTTTCTGTTACATAACCTCTAGCTGGCACTGTGGCGTAGTGGAATAACACAAATATACAGTGAAAACAGCACTTTCTTTCACTTTTACAATTAAATACTGCAATTTCCCTGCTCTAAAAAAATTCACCAGAACTGCTCTTTAGACACAGAAGTGAAACTGGAGGGTCATGATGTCATCTGAAGAACCCGCAAACAACTGACAATAGGGAATGATGTGTGCACAATAAATGCCTTGTCTAGAAAAGCTCTGTGACTCTGAGTGAACAAGTGGCGAAGCAGCTTTTGGTCCATAGCTTGGGGGGGAGCTGGGGGGACCTCACCCACCCTAAATTTTCTCTCCCCCCCAAATGTATTTACAAACAAATAATAAAAAATAGTTTACAATTTTGTCTTTTAAAGGTCTGCAAACCAGGTGAACGGCCTCCCCTGCTTTTTTGGAGCCCACCCCTACTTAGAACTTGTAGGCCAGCCATGGGCCTGAGCAGCTTAGGTGGATAAATCTGGCTGCTAGTGTATTGAGGGCGAGAGTGGAGGACCGGAGGGAGACAGTCTCTGCTCAGGGCTGGAGGGGGGGGGGCTGCTGCCTTGAGGGGCTCCACTTCTGTGTCCCTGCAGAGGCCCTTCTCCCCATCCGCCTGCTGGAGTCCTCCTGAGCAGCCACTTGCAGCAGGCCGGTGGGGATGAGATGCATTTCCATGTATTGTTAAGAATTTTTAGACAAAATTTCACCCTCTCCATACCATTCCCATCATGATATAAGCCTTAGCCTCCGTCATGTTCCTTCCAGCTCGGTCACCTTTTTGCTGAATCTCCTAGTCAGTCATCTGCTGCGTGTGCGTGTGTGCGTGTGGTGGAGCAGAGATGGGGAGCAGGGCCATCCCAGTCCTGCGGAAAGCCGAGTTGCTTTTTTCCTCTTCCCTCCCCATCCCTGTTCCCTTTTGTATCGTATCTTTTTAGATTGCAAGCCTGTGAGCATGGACCATCCTGATTTTATTAATGGTATGTAAGTCACTCCAGGAGACTTTTGGGCTGAGGAGCGGGATAAACATGCTTAATATAATACATAATATAAATGTGTGCTGTCCTTTAAGCACTAGTAATTGTTTAAGCACTAGTAATTGTCTTTACTGGGGTTTTACTCAAACTTCCTTGGTGTTATCCACATGGTTGCTTGCACCCACTGACTGCACATTGATTTTCAATTCCTAATTAACTCAGCATTTCAAAGACAAGACTTGCTACCCCTTTTTTGGGGTCAAACTTTTTTATATTTAATGCAAGACCATAAATCATCCCCAGCTTTTCTTGAAAGGTTTGTGAACGTCGTCACAAATCTGAGTTTTGCATTCCAAAAACAATAAAGAAAAAACACTGAAGATGTTTGGATATATTTTAAAATGAGAGCCAGTGTGGTGTACTAGATAAAGTGTTGACCTGGGCACAGCTGGATTCATATTTCCCCCACCACTACCTCAGTGCAGCTCACTGGTGGGCAAGGGCCAGTCAGTCTCTCATCCTGACCTGCCTCACAGGGTTAAGAACACTGGAAGCTGCCTTATATGTGTCAGGGTGGACACTGAGCCCATGGAGTCCCAGAGTAGTTCTGATTCTGAGGAAGAGCAGTCGCTCCTGGGAGAGGAGCGCGCTCCTCTTTCCCAGGGCCAACAGCTGACGGAGATTCCTCCCATCAGCATTCCTAGCTTAGAAAGCAGTCCAGGGAGTGACCGAGCACAGATAGCAGACTTGGTGGATGCGCGACGCCGACGCAGAGAGCGGCGCCAGATGGAGGGCGTGGAAAGGAGGCATAGTGCCCGGTTGGCACGCAAACAACGGCTGCGCCCCAAGGATCCAAGGGAAAAGGGGAGGGACTCTCCCTAGTCCTTAAGTTCAGGGGTCTGCCAGTAATTCCCTTTCAAACGGGGACCAACTGTTCCAACTTAGGGCACAGGTACTGTGCTGCTCAGATCTAGTTGCAAACGGTATAGTTGTTAAGTTGTAAAAGAATAAAGCTTTGAAAAGAATCCCTTTGTTTGTGTCTGGACTTGGCTACTGGATTAGACTGAGAGAGGACTCCAAGGAGCCCTTGACAATATGGACTCAGACCCTGCATGGTCCATCTAGCCCAGTCTTGTTGACACTGACTGGCAGGTGTGGCTCTCCAGGGTTTCAGGTAAGGATGGACAAAAGTCCCTTACCTGGTCCTGCAGCTGTTTTCGGTGGGGGGGAGGCGCTCCGTTTCTCCCCCCGAAATTCTTGGCGGGGGGGGAGGTGCCCCGCCCCTCCCGGCCGAAATTCAGGCCGGGGCGGAGGCGCCCCATCCCTCCCCACCAAAATTCTGGCTGGGGGGGGGAGCACCCCATATCCCCGGCCACGAAATAAAAAAGTCAATTGTAAAAAAAAAAGTGATCGGCTACGTAACAATTTACGTAGCCTATCACGGGTTTTTTTTTTTTTTTACTTTACTGGGAAATGGCGGTGGCGGCAGCTGGTCAGAAGACCGGCTGCCGCCCCCGCCGAAACGCCGCTGGGACCCACCGCCGAGAGCAACATTCGACAGAGGTAAGTCCCATCCCGGGGGGGGCGGGGGGAGTGTCGGAGAATTTCCCCACCAATTTCAGGGGGCCGAATGCATTGGCATTCGGCCTCCCGGAGATTCGTGGAGAAATTCTCCGACATCCCTAGTTTCAGGCAGGAGTTTTCCCAGCCCCACCTGCAGATACTTCAGGGATCGAACCCGGGACCTTCTGCATGCAAAGTAGGACTCTGCCGCCGAGCCACAAGCCCCAGCGTTGTTGCAAGGATACAACTGTATGTTGTCTTTAGCTCTATAGAACAAAGTGATAAAATGAGAAAAAGTGATGAGCTTCGGCTGTTGGGCAGAAGAGAAATGTAATAAATAAATGAGAAGAATGTGTTTGATGGATAGCATAAAAACTTGATTCTTAAGCTGCAGAGTTTTTCTTTACTTCGATTAAAAACAATGAAGATTCTGGCAGCATCTTAGAGACTGTGGCCTGATCTTTCATAGCCAAGAACATAAGATTAATCATTAGCTTTGATTCATCACCACCACCACCAATTTATTTTTATTTTATTTTATTATTAAATTTATTAATCGCCCATCTGGCTGGTCACCCAGTCACTCTGGGCGATGTACAACACACAATAAAAACAGTTTAAAACAATAAAATTCTACAATAAAAACATTTTCTAAAATACCCTAACCCACCCCAAACGCCTGCCTGAACAACAGCGTTTTTAATGCATGACGGAAGCTCATTAAAGAGGGGGCATGATGGAGTTCCCTAGGGAGGGAGTTCCACAGAGTGGGGGCCACTACAGAAAAGGCCCTCTCCCTCGTCCCCACCAGTCTAGCTGTCCTGGCTGATGGGACAGAGGGAAGGCCATCCGAGGCTGATCTTCTTGAGCGGCCTGTCTGGTGCTGCTGGAGGCGCTCCTTAAGATAGGCTGGGCCGGAACCATATAGGGTTTTAAAGGTCAAAACCAACACCTTGAATTTGGCCCAGAAAACAACTGGTAACCAGTGCAACTCCTTCAGCACTGGAGTGATGTGATCTCACCGGCGGCTGCCTTTAATCAGGTGAGCCGCTGAGTTCTGTACCAGCTGCAGTTTCCGAACCGTCTTCAAGGGTAACCCCACGTAGAGCGCATTACAGTAGTCTAAACGAGAGGAGACCAGGGCATGTACTACCGATGGGAGCAGATGGTCGGGAAGGAAGGGGCGCAGCCGCCGTATCAGATGGAGTTGATACAGCGCTGTCCGGCTCACAGCTGACACCTGAGCCTCCATGGACAGCTGGGAGTCCAAAATGACCCCCAGGCTGCGGACCTGGTCTTTCAAGGGTAGCCGTACCCCATTCAACACCAGGTCAACATCCCCCATTTAGCATCTGGATTTTGAAAAGAAGCATTTACATAGAATCATAGAATAGTAGGGTTGGAAGGGGCCTACGAGGCCACTGAGTCCAACCCCCTGCTCAATGCAGGAATCCAAGTCAGAGCATCCCTGACAGATGGCTGTCCAGCCTTGTCTTGAACGCCTCCAGTGTGGGAGAGCCCACCACCTCCTGAGGGAATGGGTTCCACGGTCGTATCGCTCTAACAGTCAGGAAGTTTTCCCTGATGTTCAGAAGGGATCTGGCTTCCTGGAACTTGAGCCCATGATTCCGTGTCCTGCACTCTGGGATGATCAAGAAGAGTTCCTGGTCTTCCTCTCTGTGACAAACTTTCAAGTCCTGGAAAAGTGCTATCCTATCTCCCCTCAGTCTTCTATTCTCAATGCTAAACATGCCCAGTTCTTTCTGTTTCTCTTCATAGGGCTTTGTTTCCAGTCCCCTGATCATCTTTGTTGCCCTCCTCTGAACCCTCTCCAGTTTGTCTGCATCCTTCTTAAAGTGTCCAGAACTGGACACAGTACTCCAGGTGAGGCCTAACCAGTGCTGAGTAGAGGGGAACTAGTACTTCCTGTGATTTGGAAGCTTTGTTGTTGTTTATTTATTAATGCAGCCCAAAACAGCATTTGCGTTTTTTACAGCCACATCACCTTGTTGGCTCATATTCAGCTTGTGATCCACAACAATTCCAAGATGCTTCTCGCTTGTAGTGTGGTTGAGCCACGTATCCCCCAACTTGTAACTGTGCATTTGGTTTCTTTTTCCGAGGTGCAGAAGTCAGCATTTCTCCCTATTAAATGTCATTCTGTTGTTTTCTGCCCAGCGCTCCAGTCTATCCAGATCACTTTGAATTTTGTGTCTGTCTTCCACAGTATTAGCTATCCCGCCCAATTTTGTGTCATCTGCAAGTTGGATCAGCATTCCCTGCACCTCCTCCTCCAAGTTATTAATAACAATGTTGAAGAGCACTGGACCCAGGACTGAGCCCTGCGGTACCCCATTCATTCCCTATCCCCAGTGTGAGAAGGTCCCATTGATAAGCACTCTTGGAGTCCAATTCTGTAGCCAACTGTGGATCCACCAGATTGTTGTTTCATCTAGCCCACTTTGAGCTAGTTTGCTCATCAAAATATAATGGGGCACTTTGTCGAAAGCTTTGCTGAAGTCGAGGTATATTATGTCTACAGCATTCCCACGGTATACAAATGTGGTGACCTGATAAAAAAATGAGATCAGATTCATCTGGCAGGGTTTGTTCTTGACAAATCCATGTTGGCTTCAAGTAATCACAGCATTGTTGTCAAGGTGCTTCCAGATGGATTGCTTTATCATCTGCTCCAGAATTTTCCCAGGGATTGATGTCAGACTGACTGGTCTGTAGTTCCCAGGTTCCTCCTTTTCGCCCTTTTTGAAGATAAGGACAACATTAGCCCTCCTCCAGTCATCGGGCACTTCCCCCATCCTCCATGAATTCTCAAAGAGAAGTTCTGAGAGTTCTTCTGCCAGTTCCTTTATTACTCTAGGGTGCAGTTCATCTGGCCCTGAAGATTTGAACTCAAAGTAATTAGGTGTTCCTTGACCATATGCCTGTCGATCTCAAGCTGGAATCCTGCCCCTTCAGCCTGTACTTCGCCTTTGCCAGGGGGGTGATAGACCCTCTTTTGGGAGAAGACTGAGCCAAAGTAGGAATTGAGCACCTCTGCCTTTGTCATCTGTTATCGTATAGCTGAACCACCATTTCTTTCCTCTGCCTTTTACTATGCACGTAGCTGAAGAAAGCCTTTTAGTTGTTTTTGGCATCCTTCGCTAACCTCAGCTCGTTCTCAGCTTTAGCCTTCCTGACGCCATCCCTGCAATTCTGTGCTACCTGCCTGCACTCTTCCTTTGTTACTTGGCCTTCTTTCCACTTCCTATATGTGTCCTTTTTTGTTTTCAGGTCATCCCTAAGCTTTTTGTGAAGCCACATTGGCTTCTTCTGTTGTCTTCCACCTTTTCATCTTGTTGGAATTGTTTCTGATTGTGCCTTGAGAATTTCCTTTTTTAAAAGCTCCCCCCCATCTTGGACTCCTTTTCTCGTTAGCGTCGCTTGCCATGGGACCTTACTGATCATTGTTCTGAGTTTAGTAAAATCAGCTTTCCTAAAGTCCAGGGTACGTGTTTGACTACACTCAGCTTTTGCTTCCCTTAGAACCAAGAACTCAAGTACAACATGGTCACTTTTCCCCAGAGTTCCTTTAACTGCTACTTTACCACTAAGTCATCTCTGTTGGTTAGGATCAAGTCAAGGATAGCCGATCCTCTAGTTCCTTCCTCTACTTTCTGTAGGAGGAAGTTATCCGCCACACAAGTCAGGAATTTCCTGGAGGGGCCATGTTTTGCAGAATTTGTCTCCCAACAAATATCAGGGAAACTGAAGTCCCCCATTACTACTACATCATGCTTCCTTGAAACATTGGCTATTTGCTTTTCAGAAGTTTCATCCTCGTCTTCTCCTTGGTTGGGTGGCACGTAGTAGACTCTGACCATCAGGTTCCTTTCATTCTTTGCTCCAGTTATTTTGATCCAGATGCTCTCGATGGGGCCACCAAGCTCATCCTCCTGTATTTCTGTGCAGAGATAGGCATTTTTCACATACAGTGCAACCCCACCTCCCTTTCTGTTCCTCCTGTTCTTTCTGAACAAGTTATATCCTTCAGTTGCTGTATTCCAGTCATGAGGGTCATCCTACCAAGTCTCAGTTATATCTATCAGGTCATAATTTACCTCTTGTATTAAGAGTTCAAGTTCGTTCTGTTTGTTTCCCATACTCTGGGCATTAGTATATTGACATCGAAGACCATGTGGTTCATAGTCTGGCTTTCTTCCTACATGTGTCTGAAGACTATTATTGGGCACTATCAGAGCTGTTCTCTCCGTTGCAGTGCATGCGCCTACGTCCATTGTTACCCCCAACTTTACATCTCCCTTCCCCTTAGGATTCAGTTTAAAGCCCTCCTGATGAAATTCTTCATGCTGAGGCCAAACATTCTTCCCATCCTTTGTGAGGTGCAACCCGTCCCTTGCCAACAGTCCATCTTCCAGGAAGTATAGCTCGTGGTCCCAGAATCCAAATCTCTCTCGTCGGCACCACCTTCGTAGCCAGTCATTCACCTGGAGTATTTTTCGTTCCCTTTCTATCCCTCTTGTAACTTCTGGAGGGATGGATGAGAAAACTATCTGTGCCCCAAAGTTCTGGAGTTCCAAGACGAGGCTGGACAGCCATCTGTCGGGGATGCTCCGACTTGGATTCCTGCATTAAACAGGGGGTTGGACCCGATGGCCTTATAGGCCCCTTCCAACCCTATTATTCTATGATTCTATGAGTTTCCTTCCCAAAGCTTCAAAGTCTGACATGATTTCTTCGTAGCTCCGCTTGGCGGTATCATTTGTTCCCACATGGATGAGAAGAAAGGGATACCTGTCAGCGGGCTTTATGAGTGCAGGCAACCTTTCAGTCACATCTCTAATCTGTCCTCCTGGGAGACAACATACCTGGCGAGTCCATGGGTCTTCGCGACATACTTGGGTCTCGATCCCACGCAGCAAGGAGTCTCCCACTACTACCACTCTTCTCTTCTTCTTCTTGTAGGCCTGGGTTTCATCGCCTCTGTTTGGCTGACCTTCAGCCTCTTGCTCACTCTCATGCAGGTTCCCCTGTGATTCTTCGTCTGCAGGCTGTCCTCCAGTCTCATCCGCAAGTACCTGGAATCGGTTCCACAGCTCCACTGCTTCCACTGGTGCAGAGTGGCGTCTAGTTCTTCTTCTCCTAACTGTCACCCTTTTCCAAGGAGTTTCCTCTACTCCATTTTTCCTCACTTCAGCATTTCCCAGTTCTGCCTCAGCTTGCTGTTGCTCTTCAAGCTTCTGGTGTTCACTTTGCTGCTGTAGTTCCCCCATTCTGTCCAAGAACTCTTCGTGTTCTCTTATTCCCCGGAGGGTCGACAGTCGCCGCTCCAGTCCACTTACTTTTTCTTCCAGCAGCGTGATCAACTTGCACTTGTTGCAGGTGTAGGCCATGTTGTTCTCAGGCAAGAAAACAAACATTGCACACACCTTGCAGGTCACCACCACTGGAGAGTCCTGTCCTTCCATTGCCTCTTTTCCCTGTTTGTGTCTAGCTCTGTGATTGTTCTAGACTAGCCTGTGCCTGTTTCTCTACTCAGTAGAGGTTAAAAGCAGAGTCCCACTGGTGTGGAAGTGTGTGTTACAACACAAATAAATGGAGAAAAGTTAGTTAAAAAATAAAATAAAATAAAGTAAGATGTTAGGGGCCTCCCCCTTGACCTCCCCTGCCGAACTCCCCTGGCCAACTCCTGTTTGCTCCCCCCGTTCGCTCGCTCTGTTCGCTCGCTCTCTGGGAGCTTGCCTGCTTCTGTAGTCCCTGGACCAGCTGGAGCAGCTTGCTCTGCTCTGCTCAGCTGGGAGGCGGGAAACAGACTGAAGCTTCCCGCCCACTCAGCTGCTGGGAGTACTCAGGCCACACACACCCAATTCAGTTGGAGCTCTCAGAAGCTCCTGGTGAGCTCACAGCCAGTCAGAAGGATAAAGGGCAGCGCCCTGGGCTTCCAGCAGCCCACTTACCTCTTAGCCTCTGTCTTCTTTGTCTCTTCCATCACTGCAACTCCCCTGGCCAACTCCTGTTTGCTCCCCGTTTGCTCACTCTCTGGGAGCTTGCCTGCGTCTGTAGTCCCTGGACCAGCTTGCTCTGCTCTGCTCAGCTGGGAGGCGGGAAAAACATCTTAAAAGAAAGACGGAAGAAAGACCTTTTTATTTTCCCAGGCATTTTAGCTTTCTAAATTTTTATCTTTGCTGTTTTAAATCTGTATTTTAAACTCCTGTACTGCTGCTAGGTTTTATTGTGGTTGTATTGTTATATTGTGGTTTTAATGTTCTGTATATTTTAAATTGTTTTATTGTGTGTTGTTTGGGTTTAGTTTTTGTGAACCGCCCAGAGAGCTTCGGCTATTGGGCGGTAGAGAAATAAATAAATAAATAAATAAATAAAAATAAGACGGAACTCATTAACACTGGGCCTTATATTTAGAAGAAGAATAGCAAACCGCTTTGTAGGCAGGGCGAGATGCGGCTGGGCGAGGGCGTCAGTCCGGCCAGCAAGCCATTTGGGAGACGCGGCTTGCGGCTGCGGAAAACCACCCGCGGGAGAGTCCAGGACGGGGGCATCGCGGTGCCGCTGCGGCGTCGCCCGGCAAAAGGCCCGGCTTCCTCCCGGCCGCTTTCTCCAGGCCCCTCCGGAAGCGGCGGCGTCCTCTTGCGCGCCGCCGCTCGCCCGGAACCGTTTCCGCGGCCGCCCCTCCGGAGCCCGCCCGGCCCGCTTCTCCCGCTGGCCCCCGCTCGGGCCAGGGCGCGGGGCGGCAGCGCTGCCCGGGCCCGCGCGCTCCGCGGCTCCCGGCAGGGCGGCCCTGGCAGTCCGCGCGCGCGCGCGAGCACCGCAGCGCAGCGCCTCGCAGCAGCGCCTGAGCCACGGCCGCTTCGACGGCGGCCCGAGCGCTCGCCGCGCCCCCGAGCGGACCCGCCGTCCGCGCCGCGCTCGTGTTCAAGGGCGCCGCAAGAGCCCGCCGCAGCCGCGGCCTTTCCGGCGAGAACTGCGCCTTCCCGCAGCAGCGCCTTTCCCGGGCGCGGCAGCCGAGGGACTCGCGGGCCGCAGGCGGCGCTGGGCTCCCGCCCAGGAGGCGGGGAAACTCCGGCCGGCCGGCGCAGAGCCCGCGGGCCGCGCGCCGGTGGGGCCGGGGGCAGAGCAGGGGAGCCCGCCCTGCGCCAGTCCGCGCGTCTCTGAGCGCCGTTCCACGTCGAAACCGGCGGCGCAGGACCGGTTCCGGCCCGAGGGCTGAATCCCGTTTCGGGGACGCCTCGGGGGCTGCGTCCCCTGGTGGGCGGCGGGGCCAAAGTGCAGGGGATGCGAGAGCCTCTTGTAGCCGGCCGCTGAAGCGAGGCAGGAGGAATGCGGCATCCCGGGCTTTCGGGCGAGGCGGACTGGGCAGAGCCTGGTAGCCACCAAATTGTCAGGGGAAAGGGGTGGGGCCGGGGCGTGGCTATCTGGGGAAGTCCAGCGGTGGGGCGGGGCCCACGAGCCTCAGCTTCTGCACCTGCCTCAAATGGAATTGGGACCAAGCTCCTTCACATGCTCCAACCTGCCCACACTTTCACATCTGCAACAGGTTTCCTTCTCACTTTCCCACCATTGGCGGCAGAAAGGATGATGGTCAGGAGGGAGAGGGCCTTTTCTGCAGTGGTCCCACACCTTTGGAACACAGTAGCAGGTGGGGTCTGTCAGGCCCCATCATTCCAAGCTTTTAGGAAAGGCCTAAAGGAAGCCCATTTGCTGCCTTTGGCCTTCTCTTGTGTTTTATTGGACTGCTGGTGGTTTTAGCTGCTTTTATTTATTGGATTTTAGTACTGGGGGGCTAGTTGTTTATTTGATTATTATTGCTGGCATTTATTAATACTAGGTGTTTATTAAGTATATTTTATCCTGGAAGCTGCTTTGAGAGGGCTGGTAAATAACGAAATACCCACCTGAGACCAGTGGATTCTGCTTAGTGGGAAAACCAGAGGCTGATCAAGGCTGGAAAACTGTTCCATCTCCTGCCCTGGGATCACTGAATTGTGGGGGGAAGCAGAGCAAGCTCAGTGTGTGTGTGTGCGTGTGTGTGGGGAGGGGGGGTTGATGGTGGCAGGAGTCAAGGCATACAGGCCTCTGGTGCAATTTAAGATAAGGGACTCTGAGCCACTGCCTGGCCCCCAGCACTGGCCAAAGCTGTGGAGGGACCCCAGCTGCCTTCTCAGGTCCAGACACAGATGTCCAAGGAGACCAGCGACTTGAGAAGAGACTCCTTGAAGCAACTGAGAACCTGAGCAATGCTGGAGTAAAGTGCCTAAGAAGAACCAGCTGGTATTCTGGGCACCAAGCTGTTCCATGTCTGGATTAATTTTATGAGGTTGTTATGAAAAATATGTATCGGGACAAAGCTGAAGAATGAAATGTTTAGAATCCAGGAAGGAGGAGATGTCTGCAGTGTTGGATGACAGCAGTAGCCTCCCTTGTATGTGCTACACATTTCATTTCGGAGCCAATGACTCCTCCTTCAGGAGCTCAGAAGGAAGATACATACATTCCAAAGGTCTGCAGCTTTCTTACTATCCATGAGGAGGAAAAGCCCCCCCCCCCCGGGCTTTCTTGCTCTCCACACTTGTAAAAGGCCTCACACACAAATGTTTTGCTTGAAACCCTGAACCAGCCCCAGGCGCTGAAATGTGCCCAGTGTAGAGAGCTTTCTGGCCTCTGCCTGAGGAGAGAGGCAGGAAACTATGCGAGAGTTCCATGTGTGGGCCACAGTGTGGCTTGTAGGGAGGTCCTTGGAATGGCGACCCTTCCTCTGAGGAGCTGTGCATGTCAACGCTACAGGAGGCTTGCAAGTTGCGCTTGTCTCAGCCCGGAGCATTGCACATGAGCAGCGGCCACCCTGGGGCTCCGAAAGGGCTCCCTGGCTTGAGCACGCACAGGGGTCTCCCTTCCTTGCAGCTTTCACCTCCATGAATTTAAGTGGGGCTGGAGGTTTTGGTCGTACATATTTAGTATTTCACATTCCCCCTCTGCAGCTTGGCGGAACACTCTGTCTGGAATAGCAGAGTTAACAACTTCCTCTTCTGCCCTGATGGAGGATTCTGACCTCCCCCCCCCCGCCCCCACCAGATGCATGAGAATCTGAGGCACAGATGCTGCACAGCCCTGACCAAGTGACAAATGTGGTCAAACTGTTTGCGGAAAAGTGTCTGCTGGAGCAAATATGCTGGACAGCTGGGAAAACAGAGGCTGACTCGCAAGACACTTTGTTTGACTGGATCTGTGGTAAACAACGAGCAGGCAAAAATAAATCTGCACATCTGGCAGCCCAGCTGGAGCGTCCCGAGTGAGATGCCTGGCTGCACGAAGCTAGGCCTCCCCCAGCCGTCCCAAGTGCCCTGGTGGCGCTTGGAGAGGAGAGGGGGCTCCTTGGAGGGCTTTGGTTGCTGGCCAGCCCAAGGTTTGCGGGCGTTCCTGCACCCTCCAGGTAAATGACTTTGCCGTGTTGGAAGACTCTTGCTGGGGGTGGGTTTAATGTGCCCAGCGGAGCATCTTGGCCAACTTCCCATCCGCCCCGAAACCACAGCCAGCAGATGCAGCCCATTGGACTGGCTGCTTCGAGATGTCTTCATAAAAAGCAGAAGAGACCCCCCGGAGCGGCAGTGGGTGCCACTGGAGCCGGGGCCTGCGCCAGAGTGTGCCTGTGAGGCCAGCACAGGGGCCGTGTTGCCGGCCTGCATCACCCTCAGACTCACCTGCGACCCAGAGGCCCGCTCCTGCGTGGGCTGACTGCTCCTCATCCCCAAAGATGTCCTTGCTCAGTGGCTGGGGGCCACCTGGTGCTGCCCCAGTGCTTGGGACTGCAGCCCCAGCATCCCTGGCCACTGTCCGACTCACCTGAGGGCGCCAGCGTGGGGCAGCCTTGTCTCCCTGTTGGGGGATGTTGCTGCAGTGGACAGCAGGCCAGCCAGGTGCAGCAGTCCAGGGTGGGGGCTTTGGGCACCATGCTGCTTGTGTAGTCCAGACTGACTCGACCGGGTTGGCAGGACACAAGAGCCCACCGGGCTGTGATTGGCCTGTGGGGCTGCCATGCTGTGCCTGGTGCCGCGGGCGCCATTTTGGCATGGTGCTCATGGGGGCCAGCTTGCTGTGGCATGTGAACTGGGGGTGGGGGCATTGAGGGTCAGACAACCCGCAGACAACCCTGCCACAGGCGATAGCCCCTGTGGGTAAATTAAGCCAGGGTGGGCTGCTGTGTCGTGCCAACCGGGTCGCTGCCTGTTCAGGTGTCGGTCTGCATTTGGAAGTGAACAGAGATCACGAAAGCATCTTCGTCAGTCCCTGGCACTTCTTTTTCACCAGAAAACTCGGCCTGTAGCAGCTGCCATTGCACCTTCCAGCCCCGCAGGGAACAGGGGTCCAAACCCCTCCAGCTGGCCCCATATAATCAAGCTATTTGCAGAGCTCTGAGGCTGTGGAATCAGTTGCAGCCTTGTCTTGTTGGGAATAGAATCTGGACTCCGGCATGATAGCCCCATTTCAGGTGTGGGCTTCGAACATGCCCTTGAGCCTGTGCAGGATTTTTTCCTCTCAGGGCAGGGTGTGCTCTTCCACAACTCCCGTTCATGGCTCCGAGCCTTGTGTGTGGGGACATTCCCAGAGTCTTTGGAAGCTTTTCTTCCTAAGCAAAGCTTGGTCAATCACACTCAGGCCACGCCACTTGTCTCTCAACTCATGTAAATGACATCTCTTAAATCTCTTTTCAACCCCCCACCCCTAACATGGGCCTAACTTCACAGTGGTACAAAGTTTCAGTTGTTTCAGTTGCTTGAATTGGAGGATAGGGCAGGATTTGGCTAAAATGGGGAGGGGAGCAGGAGTGGGGATGGTGGGGTTACATTACACGCCCCCTGCTACTTTTTACCCCATAATGTGAGTATGGTGTTGCCTCCAGATAGAAACTCTTGGGTATCTTTCGTTCTGACTTGGTTTCCTGAGGCATATTTTTGGATTTACCTCCAGTCACTATCCCTTTTTCTGTTCCAGTACCTCCTAGAAAAAACACAGACACAGTTACTGCTTTGTTCATCCTTCTCTGTTTAAGGGCTCAATTATTTATTCATTTCTTCCTTAATTTTTTGTTCTGTTTTCTCTCTGCTGGTGTCAAATGAATTCCTTGTTCTCCAGCAGCTCAGCAGGGGAATGGATTAGTGCTGCTGGAATACAACCACAGCAGTGTCAGGATGCTGGGGCAATCTCTCCGCTGGAGAAAAAATTGAAAAGCACCCAGTGTTTAGGAAGAGAGGTTTGGCAGCAAGGTGGGAGAGGATGCCTACTTGATAGATCTTGTTTGTTTTCACAGAAACGCTTCTAGCAAGCTTCTCTGTGCCACTCAGAGACAGAAAGTATCAAAATCCTTCTCTGGCCTGCAGGGCAAAACGGGAGTAGGTGCCACCAGGAGGATCATGGGGTTACTGCTGTTCATGGCCAATTGCTTCATTCACATATCTGTATCAGCACCCAGTTTATTAATAGGCCAAACACCTCCACATCCCAGGAAGAAAGATTTGATTCCATACAGTTCCACTTGATTCCATACAGCTGGTCGACAGCTGGTTGGCCACTGTGTGAACAGAATCCTGGACTAGATGGACCCTTGGTCTGATCCAGCGTGGCTCTTCTTACATTCTGAAGAGGAAAATACAAGAAAGTCCACTAAGAGTGCATATTTCATCCTTAAACATTAAAACAAGACGGGAAGACAACATTGAAGCAACCAGTAGCCATTAACAATGTTATGGAAGTTGTTTGTGAATCTTTAGAGCTTGGAATACAAACTTTGCAACTGATGTGGTTCCATAAGATTGTGTACCCATGACAAAGAAGGTGGTGTACCACACTGAAGACTTTCCAAGGAAGGGAGCAGTCAAAGGATAAATAAATCTGTTTCATTTTCTCTCTATGAAAATTGCACAGTAGTAACCCATGCAGCATTCCTTCTCACTTTTCACTGCCACATGGACCTACGGAGTGCCAGTAAATCTTCCTTCCAAACTAGCCATGGGGAGAACATTGAAGCGAGTTAGTGTAAATGCTATCCTATATTTGGGGACAAATAAGAACCGCAAGGAATTAGCACAGCCTCCTTGTGGAACCGTAACCAGCCTCCAAATGGAATGGAGAACACACCTTATTTTATTTTATTTATTTTATTGCATTTATATCCCGCCTTTTTTCCAGTTGCAAGGAACTCAAGGCGGCTTACATGATCCCCCTCCTCTCCATTTTATCCTCACAACAACAACCCTGTGAGGTGGGTTGGGCTGAGAGTCTGTGACTGGCCCAAAGTCACCCAGTGAGCTTCCATGGCTGAGTGGGGAGTAGAACCCGGATCTCCCGGCTCCTAGTCCAGCACTCTAGCCACTACACCACACTGGCTCATGTGGTGTAACATCATGGCAGATGTTACAGAACTCTGATAATTAATTATCTTTGACGCATTTGGAGAAAACTGATTTCGCCTTGTTGTAGCCCTGGGGGCGGAGGAGGTGCCGACCTCCCATAAGGGAGCCCTCTGTTTGGAAGCACCCCAGGTCAGGCTTACAGTCTACCATTGGGCTATAGGGCTCCTTCCCTTTTGGCATTTGCTAACTATTCTGATGTAGTTTATTACGTTCCCTGCACCCATTTATCAATTCAGCCAGAGGGCCACTTTGAAGTTGGCTTTATATGTGCATTTACAGCTGCCTCTGGATCAGCTGTGAAGGCTGTGATGGGCCGGCCTGCACCGCCTGCCCGCGGCAGCGGAGAGGTGCTGGGCATGCCAGTCTTTGCATCAGGGCAGGAATCCGTCCCTGACAGACTGCGTGCGTGTCAGTCAGTGCGCACATGTCCTCCGACAGGTGTGACAGTCGCTTAGGCACCCTGGGGTGGGAACAAGCCCCATGGGACCCGCCTGAGTGGGACGGCCCTGGCTCTCGCGTTTCCTCCTACTAAACAGGCCCAAGACAGACTTTGGGTTGTGACCATCATCTGAAACGATCAGGCGTTTTCATCCTGGCTTTTTCCTCCTGCTGGCTTTCCAGTTTCCAGCAACATTGTTCAGGATTAATATTCCATAAAGAAAGCCTAACGTAAAAACACACACGCCCTTCATTAAACCCTGTTCCTGCGCTCCAGCGTGGATCCTTTGATCAAAAGTCCTGCCGTGCTCTGGCGGGGGCTGGCGTGATTGTGATAATGTGCAGCGCTCTTTCTGCTATTCCTGCAGGGAACATAAACCCCACATTAGTTCCATATTAGTACCTGACTTGGAGATGTTAAAAAGCACCAGAAAAAAGGTTAACTAGAGTCAAGTACATGTAAGAGAACTGTGATTATTAGTGTTTGGGGAGCCATTTGGAAAAAACATCTCTGCTTTCCCGTAAGAGTTTATTGGTGTCTCTGCTTCTGGCGGCGCTTGGCATTTTGATCGCGCTGGTGCAGCAGCCCCGCGAGGGTGCGACGGCTGGTTGCAGTTGCCACCCAGCACGGGCGGGGCCCGCCGCGCCAGCGCCCCAAGCCCAGGGGCTGCGCTTGGATGGGGGGGGGGCGCTGGAGAAGCGCCGCCTCCCTCGGTGCCGCTTCCTGCCTCGGCTCCGCGCTGCAGGGGCGACGTCTGGCCAGCCCCTTCCGAGGGCCAGCGAGCCCAACGGGGCTGCCTCCCCACGGAGGGCGGAGAGGCGCGCGGGCGGCGGGCCTGGGGCGGACGCGTCCCCTTCGCCTGGGCTCCGGGGGGCGGCGGGCGCCTCGGCCAGGGGCGGGCCAAGGACGGCGGCCCTTCGGGGCAGGCAGCCCCGCCTCCAGCCCAGCTGAGGAGGGAGGCGCGTCCGCTTGGCCTCCCCGGGCCGTGCGCACCCCGTGCTCAGAGCAGGGCCCGCGCCGCGTGGCGGGGGGCTCTCGGCGAGCCGCCCTGCGTGGGCCCGCGCCCTGCGCGCCTCCGCCGCCTGCTGCTGCTGCTCCGCTTCGGCGCGGCCGCCCGCGCGCTTGCCCGACGGCGGAGAGCCGGGAGGCCGAGAGGCCGCGGCACCTCCCGCCCCCCGCCAGAGGCAGGGGCGCGCAGGCGGCCGTGGGGCGGAGGAGGGCCACTCCGCAGCTGGGGCTGGCGGCGGGCGCGCCGGCCTGGCGACCCAGCCGCTGCCGGCGGGCGCTGGCTCGCCAGAGGCCTCCGACGATCGGGGCGCGCCGGGCGCCTGGCGCCGGCTCAGAGCTGCTCGGCCTTCGCCCGGCGCCTTCGCCACCATCGTCGTCAGCACACGCGGCGAACGTTTATTCCCTGAATGAGCTCCGATCACGAGAGCCGATGCCGGGAGGATGAGCGGAGGCCGCAGCGCCTCCCCCGGCCTGCGCCGAAGCCTCGCCCCAGAGCTGCCGCCGCCCCGCGCTCCTCGGGACCTGGCCGGGCAGGGCGGACGCGCGTGTGGGGGCCGCACAGCGGCAGAACCCGCACGCTCCCCGCGTGCGTCTGCTCGCGCCTTGCTGTGGCGGCCCCTCGGCGCGGCCACAGAAGCCGCCCGCCCTGTGGCCCCGCAGGCAGGGGTGCAGCGGAGGCCGGGCTCGCAGGGACGCAGCCCCGGCACTTTTCCATCAGCAGGGACTTTGATGCCCTCTGCCACCCCCTCGGAATTCCCTGTTCCCTCTGAGCTTAGCTGCGATCCTCACTGTGGCTGTGTGTGTGTGTGTGTGTGTGTGGGGGGGGGGGATGAATTTCCCAGGCAGCAACATATTGTTCCATGTTGGAATGCAAAGTATTTGGGATGACTTGGCCTGGAATGGGCAGTTGAGACCTATTTGCTTTACCAAAGACTTGCTCCTGGCGGAGAGGAAAACGACTAGAACTGGTTTGTTGATATGGCTCCACACAGCTGCCTGAAATTTTTGGACTGCCCTTGGAGACTCCTGCACTTCCAAATTTGCCACTACACCACTGTGTGTGTGTGTGTGTGTGTGTGTGTAGTTCAATCCAGCTGGGTGTGTGGACGTTTCTGTTGGAGGGGGAGGAGGGAGATATAATGAAGGAGCTTAGGGAAGGCTAATGGGTAATGTTGGGGCGCTAAAGAAGTGTGCAAGGGGGCTGTTTAAATGAGAAGGGGTCTGGCCATGAGGGCTGAGTTGAGAGGGGGAAGCCTCCATAGAGTATCATATTTTGAAAACCTAAAATGTTTGTGAGTGAGTGAAGAAGATTTTAACACCCCTGCATTTTTTCTCAGACGTCCAGTTGAAATACTCCTGCCTTACTCTCAGCTGCACTGTTTTTGGATCCCAGTTGAAGGCTGTATATCTTACAAGGTTGTATAATCTTAGAAGGGGGCATGGCTGTGAGACCGTGGCTGTGACTGTCACAAAGGGACCCTGCACTTCTGAATTTGCCACGACACTGCTGCCCACAGGAAGACTTGCCACCTTGCATTTAACTCAAACACCTGGGTGCCGCTTGGCTCTCACCCCGTTAGGAATTTGCAAGCAAAAGGCGTTCTGGCCGCCTGCCCGTCTGTGCTGGCAAACTGGAGTGTGTGTGCAGCAGCATGCCTGCTCTCTCAGCTGCCAAGTTCACCCCCTGCTGAGAGCGACTGTTCTTTGTTTTGAGCATTTGCTTTCAAAACATATATGGCCATATGGGATCTCCAGGTTTTTTGGCTTCAGATCTTAACTGTTACGTTTTATTATCATTAAGTGTTTAATTAGTTTGAACGCAACAGGAAAAAAAATTGTGCAGCATAAACTGGAAATGCTTTTTTTCTTTTAAGGGGTAGCTTTGTTTTCCTAGTCAAGGAAATTAACCCTTACTTGTGCAGTGCTGGGGTGAAATGCAAACACGTCATGCATGGCTCCTACAGATGTAGGGTGGACCCAGAGCATTTTCTCCCTGCATTGCTGCTGAACTATGCTTGTGGCCAAAGGCAGCATGTAAACAAGACCTTGCATGTGGAACAAAAATCCCATACCTTATAAATGTATAAATAAAGGCACCCACTCTCCATGCTTAGGAAGTGTAGGCTGGCTGAAGAAATGGAGGCAAAACTGCTACTATCAAGAGTATTGCTTGGGAGATAAATCCCTTGAGGATGAATGTTTACTGCCACAGAAAGATGCTGTGCTAACAGCCCTAGTCAAAACTCTCTTTGGGCTCTTGTCTTGCATCAGGCAGGGTCAGAATCCTGCAGGACTTCCAAAGGTGCCCTTCGGCAGATTTTGGCAAGTAAAAAGATAATATTGCTTTAGCATCTGGAGAAACAGGAGTTAAAGCAAAGTTGTTCTTTTGCTCTTGTTTCCTTTTGAACTCTGCTTGTCTTGCAAACCACACAGAGGTTTAAGCGTGCAAAGGATTTATAAAACTAACACAACCAAGCAGACCCTGAAGGCTCTGATCCGCTGATGACACAGACGGCTTTGCATGGGGGTTGCAAACATTCCTGTGGAATGAGGACATCACCACCAGAATTCACTTTGAGGGGGTGTCATTGTAATCCCCTTCAACGAAGCTGAGAGAGGGATCTGCTTGGCTAGTGTGTGCGCGCATGGGTGCACGCCTGAGGAAAGTGGTCCCACTCCTGGGGCCCCTGCTGGCTCCTTGGCAAACTGTGGCTCCAGTCCATGATGACAATGGTTTCAATATGTTTGCTTCTTGATATGTATATCTCTGGGTTTTTAAAAATGTATATTATTGTTTAATGTTGTGAAGCTACAGTATAAGCAGGAGTTGTTGTTCAGTCATTCAGTCGTGTCCGACTCTTCGTGACCCCATGGACCATAGCACGCCAGGCCTTCCTGCCCTGCGCTCTCTCCCGGAGCGTGCTCAAGTCCATATTCATTGCATCGGTGATGCTATCTAGCCATCTCATCCTCTGTCGTCCCCTTCTCCTTTTGCCTTCAATCCTTCCCAGCATCAGGGTCTTTTCCAGGGAGTTTTCTCTTCGCATTTGGTGGCCAGAATATTTGAGCTTCAGCTTCAGTATCTGTCCTTCCAATGAGCACTCAGGGTTGATTTCCTTTAGGATGGACTGATTTGATCTCCTTGCAGTCCCGGGGACTTGTAAGAGTCTTCTCCAGCGCCACAGTTCGAAAGCATCAATTCTTCGGCGCTCAGCCTTCCTTATAGTCCAGCTCTCACAGCCATACGTTGCTACTGGGAAAACCATAGCTTTGATTATACAGACCTTTGTCGGCAAGGTGATGTCTCTGCTTCTTACTATGCTGTCTAGGTTTGCCATAGCTTTCCCCCCAAGGAGCAAGCATCTTTTAATTTCATGGCTACAGTCACTGTCTGCAGTGATCTTGGAGCTCAAGAAAGTAAAAGCTGTCACTGCTTCCATTTCTTCCCATTTTATATGCCAGGAAGTAATGGGGCCAGATGCCATGATCTTCGTTTTTTTAATGTTGAGTTTCAAACCAGCTTTTGCACTCTACACTTTCACCCTCGACAAGAGGCTCTTTAGATCCTCTTCGCTTTCTGCCATGAGGGTGGTATCGTCTGAGTATCTGAGGTTGTTGATAATTCTCCCAGCACTCTTAATTCCGACCTGTGATTCATCCAACCCGGCATTTCTCATTATGTACTCTGCATATAAATCAAATAAGCAGGGCGACAATATGCAGCCTTGTTGTACTCCTTTCCCAATTTTGAACCAATCAGTTGTTCCATGTCCAGTTCTTACTGTTGCTTCTTGTCCCTCGTACAGGTTTCTCAGGAGACAGGTAAGGTGGTCTGGTACTCCCATCTCTTTAAGAATTTGCCACAGTTTGTTGTAATCCACACAATCAAAGGCTTTAGCGTAGTCAGTGAAGCAGAAATAGGCGGAGTACAAATAACAGATAGATGGATTTGATTGACAGGTGCCTTAACGCAGTAGGCAGCGTGTCAGTCTCATATTCTGAAAGTCCTGATTTCGATAGAGAGCAGTTCCTTTTTCCCCTTCATGGATCACTGCCTTGTTGTGGCGAAGGGGCTTGCGTAACTCAGTGAAGCCATAAGCTATGCCATGCAGGGCCACCCAAGACGGACAGGTCATGGCAGAGAGTTCTGACAAAATGTGGTCCACTGGAGAAGGAAATGGCAACCCACTCCAGTATTCTTGCCAAGAAAACCCCATGGGACGTATCACAAGGCTAAAAGATATGACGCCGGAAGATGAGCCCCTCAGTTTGGAAGTTGTCCAATATACTACTGAGGAAGAGCAGAGGGAATTTCCAAGTAGCGCCAGAAAGAGTGAAGCGGCTGGGCCAAAGTTGAAAGGACACTCAGCTGTGGATGTGTCTGGTGGTGAAAAGAAAGTCCGATACTGTAAAGAACAATATTGTTTAGGAACCTGGAATGTCAGATCAATGAATCAAGGTAAGCTGGAGGTGGTCAAGCATGAGATGGCAAGATTGAACTTTGACATCTTGGGAATCAGCGAACTAAAATGGACAAGCATGGGTGAATTTAATTGAGGTGACCATTGTATCTACTACTGTGGGCAAGAAATTCCTTAGAAGAAATTCCTTAGAAGAAATGGAGTAGCACTCATAGTCAATAAAAGGGTGGGAAAAGCAGCAGATAAGCCCAGCAGTACTGGGCTTATCTCAAAAATGATAGAATGATCTCAGTACGAATCCAAGGCAAACCATTCAACATCACAGTAATTCAAGTCTATGCCTCAACCACTGAGGCTGAAGAAGCTGAGGTTGATCGGTTCTATGAAGACCTACACCACCTTCTAGAACCAACACCAAAAAAAGGTGTCCTCTTCATCATAGGGGATTGGAATGCCAAAGTAGGAAGTCAAGAAATCACTGGGATAACAGGCAAGCATGGCCTTGGTGTACCAAATGAAGCAGGACAAAGGCTAATAGAGTTTTGCCAAGAGAACACACTGATCATAGCAAACACTCTTTTCCAACAGCACAAGAGACGAGTCTACACATGGACATCACCAGATGGTCAATATCGAAATCAGATTGATTATGTCCTTTGCAGCCAAAGATGGAGACGCTCTATACAGTCAGTCAAAACAAGACCTGGAGCTGACTGTGGCTCAGATCATGAGCTTCTTGTTGCAAAATTTTGGTTCAAATGGAAGAACGTAGAGAAAACCACTAAACCATTCAGGTATGACCTGAATATACAGTGGAGGTGAGGAATAGATTTCAGGGATTAGACCTGATAGACCGAGTGCCTGAGGAACTATGGGCGGAGGTCTGTAACATTGTTCAGGAGGCAGCAACTCAACCCATCCCAAAGAAAAAGAAATGCAAGAAAGCCAAGTGGCTGTCTGATGAGGCTTTACAAGTAGCTGAGGAAAGAAGGGAAGCGAAAAGCAAGGGAGGAAGGGGAAGATATATCCAACTGAATGCAGAGTTCCAGAGAATAGCAAGGAGAGACAAGAAGGCCTTCTTAAATGAACAATGCAAAGAAATCGAGGAAAACAACAGAATGGGAAAGACTAGAGATCTATTTATTTATTTATTTATTTATTTATTTCTATACTGCCCAATAGCCGAAGCTCTCTGGGCGGTTCACAAAAATTAAAACCAAACATCACACAATAAAACAATTTAAAATATATAGAACATTAAAACCACAATATAACAATACAACCACAATAAAACCTAGCAGCAGTACAGGAGTTTAAAATACAGATTTAAAACAGCAAAGATAAAAATTTAGAAAGCTAAAATGCTAAAATGCCTGGGAAAATAAAAAGGTCACCTGGTGCCGAAAGGAGTACAATGTAGGCGCCAGGCGAACCTCACTAGGGAGCTCATTCCAGAGCCAGGGTGCCACAACAGAAAAAGCCCTCCTCCTAGTAGACACCCGCCTCACTTCCTTTGGCAGGGGCTCACGGAGAAGGGCCGCTGATGATGATCTTACGGTCCGGGCAGGCACATATGGGAGGAGGCGATCCTTCAGGTAACCTGGCCCCAAGCCGTTAAGGGCTTTGAATGTTAACACCAGCACTTTGAATCGGGCCCAGAAATGGACTGGCAGCCAGTGCAGCTGGAAAAGTACTGGCGTAATACGAGCTCGCAGGCCAGTCCCTGTTAACAATCTTGCTGCCCTATTTTGGACCAGCTGAAGTTTCCGGACCGTTTTCAAAGGCAGCCCCACGTATAACGCATTGCAGTAATCCAGACGAGAAGTTATCAGAGCATGGATAACTGTAGCTAGGCTCTCTCTGTCCAGATAAGGGCATAGTTGGTATACCAGCCTAAGCTGATAAAAAGTGCTCCGTGCCACTGAGTTCACCTGTGCGTCACGTGACAGTTCTGGATCCAAGAGCACCCCCAAACTACGAACCTGATCCTTTATGGGGCGTGCAACCCCCTCCAGAACAGGTTGAATATCACCTAGCCGGGCAGACGAACCACCCACTAACGGTACCTCCGTCTTGTCTGGACTGAGTTTCAGTTTATTAGCCCTCATCCAGTCCATTACCGTGCCCAGGCACTGGTTCAGAACAGCCACTGCCTCACCTAGTTTTGATGAGAAAGAGAGGTAGAGCTGGGTGTCATCTGCATATTGATGGCACCTCAGCCCACACCTCCGGATAACCTCCCCCAGCGGTTTCATGTAGATGTTAAACAGCATGGGGGATAAAATAGAGCCCTGTGGAACCCCATGGCACAATTGCCATGGCACAGAGCAATAATCCCCCAGCACCACCTTCTGGAATCGGCCATCCAAGTAGGAGCGGAACCACTGTAGTGCAGTGCCTCCAACTCCCAACCCAGACAACATATCCAGAAGGATACCATGGTCAATGGTATCGAAAGCCACTGAGAGGTCCAGGAGAATCAACAGGGTCGCACTCCCCCTGTCCCTCTCTCAGAAGAAGATTTTCTGTCTTCAAGAAAATCAGAGATCTCAAGGGAATGTTTTGTTCCAAGACGGGCATGATAAAGGACAAAGAAGGCAGGGACCTAACAGAAGCAGATGAGATTAAGAAGAGGTGGCAAGAATACACAGAAGAACTATACAGGAACGATCTTAATGTCCCTGATAGCCATGATAGTGCGGTCACTGAACTTGAGCCGGACATCCTAGAAAGTGAAGTCAAGTGGGCCTTAGGAAGCATTACTAACAACAAAGCTAGCGGAGATGACAGTATTCCAGCTGAGCTATTTAAAATCCTAAAAGATGATGCTGTTAAAGTGCTACATTCAATATGCCAACAAATCTGGAACACTCAACAGTGGCCACAAGACTGGAAAAGGTCAGTTTACATTCCAATTCCAAAGAAGGGCAACGCTAAAGAGTGTTCAAACTACTGCACAATTGCGCTCATTTCACATGCCAGCAAGGTGATGCTCAAAATCCTACAAGCTAGGCTTCAGCAGTATGCGAACCAAGAACTACCAGAAGTACAAGCTGGGTTTCGAAGAGGCAGAGGAACTAGAGATCAAATCGCCAACGTTCGCTGGATCATGGAGAAAGCAAGAGAATTCCAGAAAAACGTCTGTTTCTGCTTCATTGGCTACACTAAAGCCTTTGATTGTGTGGATCACAACAAACTGTGGCAAATTCTGAAAGAGGTGGGGGTACCAGACCACCTTACCTGTCTCCTGTACAAGGGTCAAGAAGCAACAGTAAGAAACAGACATGGAACAACCGATTTTTAACCGAAGGGTAAAAAGGAGGAACCTGGGAACTACAGACCAGTCAGTCTGACATCAATACCAGGGAAAATTCTGGAGTAGATGATAAAGCAATCCATCTGGAAGCACCTTGAAGCACCTTGTTGCAGAGATGCTCCACATGGGCAAAATCCGGCACCAGCTGATGGGATCTCAGAAAGGGGCTTCTAAGGAGCACAGCCAGTGGCTGCTAGCCACCCATACAGTTGTGAACACCCTTTTCCCAATTGCCTTCATTAGTGTGAAACCTCCTCGCACAAGTTGTGTGAGTGATGAGGGGCTGGTAGTGCTGTTCAGGACTGATCAGGCATTGATCAGGGGAGACCTCACTGCCTTCAATGAGTCCAAGTCTTCAGGGCCAGGGTGGAGGGCATCTTAGGGCACTAAACAAACTTGCTGGTTTACTCTCAGAACCTTTATAATCTTTGAGGAATCCTGGAGAACAGGTGAGGTGCCACAAGACTGGAGACAACTCTCCACTATCCTGTTCTCTTAACCACCCCAAATAATTTGGTGCTATCTGCAAATTGATGTGGCCATGCCCAGTTCAAAATTCTGGTGAGGACCTAAGTAATTTGGGGCCAGGTAGGTTGGCCTGCACCCGTATGCACCTGCCCTGTATACCTAGGAAACTGCCTGATGCCCCTGCTTTATGGTCAGCGTCGGAAACCCTACTCGTTGGCCCACCTTTAAGATCAGTGACCGTGGCAGACACTAGCGACGGGGCCCCCTCAGCAGTGGCCCCCGCCTTCCTGAGATCTCTCCCAAGGCATGTGCAGCTGGCCCTGCCCTTTGTGGCATTTGAAAACCTTTGGAAACTCATCTGTTTTGAATGGCTTTTAATGGATGTGTTTTATTGGTCATACTGCTGTTTTACTGATCAGATCCGACATTAAAAGTGTGTGTGTGTGTGTGTGTGTGTGTCTACACACACACATATACACACACATATTGTTCAGGGTTATTTATAATGGGCACTATGAGGAAAAACAACAGATTGTTTTGTGAAATGAATTGGAAGATGGCATTATTAGACAATGGACATTTGTATTCCCACATTATCACTCCATAGCTGCAAAACTGCAAGTCATTTATTTCATCTTGGTAATGTGCCTTCTTTCTGGTCCAACAGTTTATCAGAAATGTTAATCCACTGGGCAGTGAGTATGGCGTGGAGTGGGAGGTGTAAGACAGAAAGAGAGGATTTAAAATTAGCTTGGAAATATTGCACAACTCATTAAAAATGTAATCATGCGTAAAATGAGATCAATGAAAATTTATCTAAAAGTGCAAGGAGCAGGCATTTTCTAGTATGATCCTGGATTTAATAGACTGGATTTTAATTTAGTCGGTTTGCAACCAAAATCCCTCTAGGCTAAATAAAACAGCTTCCCCTCCCGGTTATTGTACAGACAGCTAATTTTCTGCACCCTTCCTTCTAATATTCAATCTTATCTCTTGCTGGATAGAGGTTTCAATATATTGCAAAATTTGTTTTCTTTACATTTTCCATTACAGCTTTTCATTTGCATGATAAATGATCAGAGGTAGAAGCTGGATAAAACCAAGCCGTGCTCTTCTTTTATTAATTTGGGCAGAATAAAGGCAACTTTTCAGCCCTCCCACTTCGAGCAAAGCCATGTTCATAAATGGAAATCTCCTGGTTCTATGTGGTTGCGAGCAGATGCATTATGCCTTCTGGCTAAAATGTGATGCAGCTTCTGTTCATGGTTTTAAGAGAGAGATTTGATTTCACTTTCCACTTCTTGCATTTAAGCATTTACTAAGGACATCTCTATGTGTGTGTGTGCATCCTTTGCCTTAAAACCAGGTATCAGAGTTTCCCCAGACTTTATGGCATTGATTTGTCTTTAATTCTGAATTTCTGTGTGTCCAGATTGCACTGTTTGTGCTGATAGGAGGTCAGGCTGAGACTGCTGTCTGGTCTCTGGCCCTCTGTGAGTGAGGAAAAGGGCTCCCATGAGTTCCCCTGGAGGTCCCATTTTAACAGAATCTGCATTTTTCTGGCAGAAAAAAACAACCCGTCTAACTTGTTCTTTTTGATATTGCACTGGCACCCTTTTGCTGCATGATATCCTGCCTGCTTCTCGGGTGTGTTACACCTGGACAATGGGTGCCGTCTCTCCTCTCTCCCCTTTCTCCGGGGCCCCATCTATATGGCACCACTTTCACCCTCCACTCCGCTACAACTGCACAGCATTGCAGCTTCGAATTAGCTTCTAGTTCAGTCTGTTTCCCCCCTCCCAGCTGAGCAGAGCAGAGCAAGCTGCTCCAGCTGGTCCAGGGACTACAGAAGCAGGCAAGCTCCCAGAGAGCGAGCGAACAGAGCGAGCGAACAGGGGGAGCGAACAGGAGTTGGCCAGGGGAGTTCGGCAGGGGAGGTCAAGGGGGAGGCCCCTAACATTTTTTTTTTTTTACTAACTTTTTTTCATTTATTTGTCTTGTAACACACACTTCCACACCAGTGGGACTCTGCTTTTAACCTCTACTGAGTAGAGGAGCAGGCACAGGCTAGTCTAGAACAATCACAAAGCTAGACGCAAAAAGGGAAAAGAGGCAATGGAAGGACAGGACTCTCCAGTGGTGGTGACCTGCAAGGTGTGTGCCATGTTTGTTTTCTTGCCTGAGAACAACATGGCCTAAACCTGCAACATGTGCAAGTTGATCACGCTGCTGGAGGAAAAAGTAAGTGGACTGGAGCGGCGACTGTTGACCCTCCGGGGAATAAGAGAACTCGAAGAGTTCTTGGACAGAATGGGGGAACTACAGCAGCAAAGAGCAGACCAGAAGCTTGAAGAGCAACAGCAAGAGGAGGCAGAAGTGGGAAATGCTGAGGCGAAGAAAAATGGAGTAGAGGATACTCCTTGAAAAAGGGTGACAGGAGCAGAAGAACTAGACGCCACTCTGCACCAGTGGAAGCAGTGGAGCTGTGGAACTGATTCCAGGTACTTGCAGATGAGACTGGAGGACAGCCTGAATCCAGCAGGAATCCAAGTCAGAGCATCCCTGACAGATGGCTGTCCAGCCTCGTCTTGAACGAACTCCAGAACTTTGGGGCACAGATAGTTTTCTTATCCATACTTCCAGTAGTTAGAAGAGGGAACCTCTAGTTCCTACTAAAGGGAATGAAAAATACTCCGGGTGAATGACTGGCTACGAAGGTGGTGCCGACGAGAGAGATTTGGATTCTGGGACCACGGGCTATACTTCCTGGAAGATGGGCTGTTGGCAAGGGATGGGTTGCACCACACAAAGGATGGGAAGAATGTGTTTGGCCACAGCATGAAGAACTTCATCAGGAGGGCTTTAAACTGAATCCTACGGGGAAGGGAGATGTAAAGTTGGGGGTAACAATGGACGTAGGCGCATGCACTACAACAGAGAGAACAGCTCTGACAGCGCCAAATAATAGTCTTCAGACACATGTAGGAAGAAAGCCAGACTATGAAGCACATGGTCTTCGATACCCAGAGTATGGGAAACAAACAGAATGAACTTGACCTCTTAATACAGGAGGGAAATTAGGACTCGATAGGTATAACTGAGACTTGGTGGGATGACTCTCATGACTGGAATACAGCAATGGAAGGATATCACTTGTTCAAAAACAACAAGAGGAACAGAAAGGGAGGTGGGCTTGCACTGTATGTGAAAAATACCTATCTCTGCACAGAAATACAGGAGGATGAGCTTGGTAGCCCCATCGAGAGCATCTGGATCAAAATAAATGGAGCAAAGAATAAAAGGAACCTGGTGGTCGGAGTCTACTACCGGCCACCCAATCAAGGAGAAGACGAGGATGAAACTTTTGAAAAGCAAATAGCAAGTGTTTTAAGGAAGCATGATGTAGTAATGTGGGACTTCAATTTCCCCGATATTTGTTGGGAGACAAATTCTGCAAAACATGGCCCCTCGAGGAAATTCCTGACTTGTGTGGCGGATAACTTCGTCCTACAGAAAGTAGAGGAAGGAACTAGAGGATCGGCTATCCTTGACTTGATCCTAACCAACAGAGATGACTTGGTGGATAAAGTAGCAGTTACAGGAACTCCGGGGGAAAGCGACCATGTTGTACTTGAGTTCTTAGTTCTAAGGGAAGAAAAAGCTGAGTGTATTCAAACGCGTACCCTGGATTTTAGGAAAGCTGATTTTAATAAACTCAGAACAATGATCAGTGAGGTCCCATGGAAAGAGACGCTAACGAGAAAAGGAGTCCAAGATGGGTGGGAGCTTTTAAAAAAGGAAATTCTCAAGGCACAATCAGAAACAATTCCAACAAGAAGAAAAGGTGGAAGACAACAGAAGAAGCCAATGTGGCTTCACAAAAAGCTTAGGGATGACCTGAAAACAAAAAAGGACACATACAGGAAGTGGAAAGAAGGCCAAGTAACAAAGGAAGAGTACAGGCAGGTAGCACAGAATTGCAGGGATGGCGTCAGGAAGGCTAAAGCTGAGAACGAGCTGAGGTTAGCGAGGGATGCTAAAAACAACAAAAAGGCTTTCTTCAGCTACGTGCATAGTAAATGGCAGAGGAAAGAAATGGTGGTTCAGCTATTAAATAAGGATGGCAAAATGATAACAGATGACAAAGGAAAGGCAGAGGTGCTCAATTCCTACTTTGGCTCAGTCTTCTCCCAAAAGAGGGTCTATGACCCCCCTGGCAAAGGCGAAGTACAGGCTGAAGGGGCAGGATTGCAGCTTGAGATCGATAGGCATATGGTCAAGGAACACCTAATTCCTTTGAATGAGTTCAAATCTCCAGGGCCAGATGAACTGCATAAAGGAACTGGCAGAAGAACTCTCAGAGCCACTGTCTATTCTCTTTGAGAAATCATGGAGGACGAGTGAAGTGCCAGATGACTGGAGGAGGGCTAACGTTGTCCCTGTCTTCAAAAAGGGTAAGGAGGAGGAACCTGGGAACTACAGACCAGTCAGTCGGACATCAATCCCTGGGAAAATTCTGGAGCAGATGATAAAGCAATCCGTCTGGAAGCACCTTGAAAACAATGCAGTGATGACTCGAAGCCAACATGGATTTGTCAAAAACAAGTCCTGCCAGACGAATCTGATCTCATTTTTGGATCAAGTAACCTCCCTTGTGGACCGTGGGAATGCTGTAGGCATCATATACCTCAACTTCAGCAAAGCTTTCGACAAAGTGCCCCATGATATTCTGATGAGCAAACGAGCTCAAAGTGGGCTAGATGAAACAATGATCCGGTGGATCCACAGTTGGCTACAGAATCGGACTCAAAGAGTGCTTATCAATGGGACTTTCTCAAACTGGGGAGAGGGAACGAGTGGGGTACCTCAGGGCTCAGTCCTGGGCCCAGTGCTCTTCAACATTTTTATTAATGACTTGGAGGAGGAGGTGCAGGGAATGCTGATCAGATTTGCAGATGACACCAAATTGGGCGGGATAGCTAATACTTTGGAAGACAGAAACAAAATTCAAAGTGATCTGGATACACTGGAGCACTGGGCAGAAAACAACAGAATGGCATTTAATAGGGACAAATGCCAAGTTCTACACCTCGGAAAAAGAAACCAAATGCACAGTTACAAGATGGGGGATATGTGGCTCAACAACACTACAAGCGAGAAGCATCTTGGAATTGTTGTCGATCACAAGCTGAATATGAGCCAACAATGTGATGTGGCTGCAAAAACCGCAAATGCCATTTTGGGCTGCATTAATAGAAGCATAGCTTCCAAATCACGGGAAGTACCACTTCCCCTCTACTCAGCTCTGGTTAGGCCTCATCTGGAGTACTGTGTCCAGTTCTGGGCACCACACTTGAAGAAGGATGCAGACAAGCTGGAGAGGGTTCAGAAGAGGGCAACAAAGATGATCAGGGGACTGGAAACAAAGCCCTGTGAGGAGAGACTGAAAGAACTGGGCATGTTTAGCCTTGGGAAGAGAAGACTGAGGGGAGATATGATAGTGCTCTTCAAGTCCTTGAAAGGTTGTCACAGAGAGGAAGGCCAGGATTTCTTCTCCTTCATCCCAGGGTGCAGGACACGGAATCATGGGCTCAAATGACAGGAAGCCAGATTCCAGCTGAACAGCAGGAAAAACTTCCTGACTGTAAGAGCAGTACGACAATGGAACCCATTACCTGGGGAGGTGGTGGGCTCTCTCACACTGGAGGCCTTCAAGACGAGGTTGGACAGCCATCTGTCAGGGATGCTCTGACTTGGATTCCTGCATTGAGCAGGGGGTTGAACTCGATGGCCTTGTAGGCCCCTTCCAACCCTACTATTCTATAATTCTATGATTCTGCTGCGATACACTCACGATTTACTGCAAGCTTCCCCAACAGACTCTGCCATGCCCTTTTTTTGCTGTTATATTTTAATGCACAGCTGTGCAGGCCCATGAGTGTGGGGGTGCAACACTTCAGTGACTGTTTTGTATTCTGAGGGTTCTGTTGTGTTTGTCTGTCCCTCGTTAGATAAAAAGTGGGTGTTCTGTGCTCCTCCATTTCCATGCCAGCTGTTTGGCAGTTCCCCAGCTTGAGACTCTTGGATGGTTCACACTCACCCAAGGCGTGAGAGGTACATGCCTACCCATTGCTCCGAAATGGTGGCCAGAGAAAAGTTGGTCCTCCCCCAAGATCCCTCCGCCCAGCCCTTGAGCACAGAGTCCAAAAGAAACCATTACGAAGACATGAAGCTGCAAAAATGTGCAGAAGTGTGATTAAATAAATGAAAATGCCTCTCTGTGCCTCTGTAACTGTGCAGCTGCGAAGGGACAGGGGGAGTAAAGAGGAGTCACAGAGCAATGCAAGCACTACACACGCCTGCAACACACCCACCATAAAATGTGAAGTCAGTTCGGGGAAGGGACAGACAGCTTGCAACTGCGGGAAACCCTCAGCAAACCACAAACATCACACAAAACACCTCCTTGGAAATCTGCATTTTCCAGGAGAAAACCATGGATGGCTGCGAAGTGGTGACTATATCGTATGTCCCGAAGGACCTCGACTCACCGCTGCCCCAGAGTAAAAGGCTCGTGTAGATGGGGCCTGGGCTTGTGTGTGAGGACCGCTTCTTATACAGCCTAGTTGTTGGCTCGCATGCAGACGCTTTTGACGGGCTGGGGGCTGGGGACCTGCTGCCTTCCTGGTCACTAGATGTACAGATTCTTGGGGCCCATCTCTGGGGACAGACCACAGGCCGGGGGCAACTACCTTGTGGATGCCAGCCAGCAGCTGACTCCAAGGGGATTCCAGCCAGAACAGCTCCCTAGGACAGGATCTTTGGCATCATCGGCCAAGAGAAGATCTGAGCTCCTGGTAGGCCTAACACAGGGCAGGTCCCAGGGAGGACGTCTCCCCTTTAACTTCCCTATTGTCTCTCTGCACTTTGGTTTTAGATCCAGAGGGCTGTGCAGTGCAGCTGTTCAGTGGACCTTGACATTTCCGAGGCTTTGCTGCATTCTTTGCTAAGATATTGTGGAAGCTAATCGAACACCCCTTTGTTTAAGTGATTGTTTGCTAGTGATCAGGAATGATTGGCTGGTACATCCCCAGTGGGTCATCCAGGAGTTATCCAAAGAACTTCTATGGCCCTTGATCAAAGGGGCTTTCTTGGTGGCTTTCTGAAGGATCCACCCTCCAGAGCTAGTGGAGAGGGGCTGAGGTTTCGACAAAACTGCAGCGGCTCAGCAGAGCGCTGAGAGTTTGGAGCTGGAGCTGGGGCAGGGTGGTGGGGTGCAGCTTGGCGAAGGCTGCCCGCGTTCCTCCCTCGGGGCGAGGGGATGTTCTGCCTGCTGCCTGGCTCCCCTTATGCTCCACTTGTGCATTTGTAAAGAAAGCTGGTGTTGTGAAGGTCCCCTCCACGGAGCCTCCCTCGTGCCAAGGAAACAGTCTGTTTCCCGCCTCCCAGCTGAGCAGAGCAGAGCAAGCTGCTCCAGCTGGTCCAGGGACTACAGAAGCAAGCAAGCTCCCAGAGAGCGAGCGAACGGGGGAGCAAACAGGAGTTGGCCAGGGGAGTTGCAGTGGTTGAAGAGACAAAGGAGACAAAGAAGACAGAGGCTAAGAGAAGTGGACCTCTGCTTTTAACCTCTACTGAGTAGAGGAACAGGCACAGGCTAGTCTAGAACAATCACAAAGCTAGACACAAAAAGGGAAAAGAGGCTATGGAAGGACAAGACTCTCCAGTGGTGATGACCTGCAAGGTGTGTGCAATGTTTGTTTTCTTGTCTGAGAACAACATGGCCTACACCTGCAACAAGTTCAAGTTGATCACGCTGCTGGAAGAAAAAGTAAGTGGACTGGAGCGGCGACTGTCGACCCTCCGGGGAATAAGAGAACTCGAAGAGTTCTTGGACAGAACGGGGGAACTACAGCAGCAAAGGGAAGACCAGAAGCTTGAAGAGCAAGAGCAAGATGAGGCAGTGGGAAATGCTGAGGCGAAGAAAAATGGAGTAGAGGATACTCCTTGGAAAAGGGTGACAGGAGCAGAAGAACTAGACGCCACTCTGCACCAGTGGAAGCAGTGGAGCTGTGGAACCGATTCCAGGTACTTGCGGATGAGACTGGAGGACAGCCTGCAGACGAAGAATCAGAGGGGAACCTACATGAGAGTGAGCAAGAAGCTGGAGGTCGGTCAAACAGAGGCAATGAAACCCAGGCCTACAACAAGAAGAAGAGAAGAGTGGTAGTAGTGGGAGACTCCTTGCTGCGTGGGATCGAGACCCAAGTATGTCGTGAAGACCCGTGGACTCGCCAGGTATGTTGTCTACCGGGAGGACGAATTGGAGACATGACTGAAAGGTTGCCTGCACTCATAAAGCCCACTGACAGGTATCCCTTTCTTCTCATCCACGTGGGAACAAATGATTCCACCAAGCGAAGCTACGAAGAGATCAGTCAGACTTTGAAGCTTTGGGAGGAAACTCAAGGACTTTGGGGCCCAGATAGTTTTCTCATCCATCCTTCCAGTAGTCAGAAGAGGGATAGAAAGGGAACGAAAAATACTCTGGGTGAATGACTGGCTACGAAGGTGGTGCCGATGAGAGAGATTTGGATTCTGGGACCACAGGCTATACTTCCGGGAAGATGGGCTGTTGGCAAGGGACGGGTTGCACCTCACAAAGGATGGGAAGAATGTTTGGCCTCAGCATGAAGAATTTCATCAGGAGGGCTTTAAACTGAATCCTACAAGGAAGGGAGATGTAAAGTTGGGGGTAACAATGGACATAGGCGCATGCACTGCAACGGAGAGAACAGCTCTGATAGCGCCCAATAATAGTCTTCAGACACATGTAGGAAGAAAGCCAGACTATGAAGCACATGATCTTCGATGTCAATATACTAATGCCCAGAGTATGGGAAACAAACAGAATGAACTTGAACTCTTAATACAAGAGGTAAATTATGACCTGATAGATATAACTGAGACTTGGTAGGATGACTCTCATGACTGGAATACAACAACTGAAGGATATAACTTGTTCAGAAAGAACAGGAGGAACAGAAAGGGAGGTGGGGTTGCGCTGTATGTGAAAAATACCTATCTCTGCACAGAAATACAGGAGGATGAGCTTGGTGGCCCCATCGAGAGCATCTGGATCAAAATAACTGGAACAAAGAATAAAAGGAACCTGATGGTCATAGTCTACTACGTGCCACCCAACCAAGGAGAAGACGAGGATGAAACTTCTGAAAAGCAAATAGCCAATGTTTCAAGGAAGCATGATGTAGTAGTAATGGGGGACTTCAAATTCCCCAATATTTGTTGGGAGACAAATTCTGCAAAACATGGCCCCTCCAGGAAATTCCTGTCTTGTGTGGCAGATAACTTCGTCCTACAGAAAGTAGAGGAAGGAACTAGAGGATCGGCTATCCTTGATTAGATCCTAACCAACAGAGATGACTTAGTGGATAAAGTATCAGTTACAGGAACTCTGGGGGAAAGCGACCATGTTGTACTTGAGTTCTTGGTTCTAAGGGAAGCAAAAGCCGAGTGTAGTCAAACGCATACCCTGGATTTTAGGAAAGCTGATTTTAATAAACTCAGAACAATGATCAGTAGGTCCCATGGCAAGCGATGCTAACAAGAAAAGGAGTCCAAGATGGGGGAAGCTTTTAAAAACAGAAATTCTCAAGGCACAATTACAAACAATTCCAACAAGAAGAAAAGGTGGAAGACAACAGAAGAAGCCAATGTGGCTTCACAAAAAGCTTAGGGATGACCTGAAGACAAAAAAGGACACATATAGGAAGTGGAAAGAAGGCCAAGCAACAAAGGAACAGTACAGGCAGGTAGCACAAAATTGCAGGGATGGCGTCAGGAAGGCTAAAGCTGAGAACGAGCTGAGGTTAGCAAGGGATGTTAAAAACAACAAAAAGGCTTTCTTCAGCTACGTGCATAGTAAAAGGCAGAGGAAAGAAATGGTGGTTCAGCTATTAAATCAGGATGGCAAAACGATAACAGATGACAAAGAAAAGGCAGAGGTGCTCAATTCCTACTTTGGCTCAGTCTTCTCCCAAAAGAGGGTCTATGACCCCCCTGGCAAAGGCGGAGTGCAGGCTGAAGGGGCAGGATTGCAACTCGAGATCGATACGCATATGGTCAAGGAACACCTAATTCCTTTGAATGAGTTCAAATCTCCAGGGCCAGATGAACTGCATCCTAGAATAATAAAGGAACTGGCAGAAGAGCTCTCAGAACCGCTGTCTATTCTCTTTGAGAAATCATGGAGGACGGGGGAAGTGCCAGATGACTGGAGGAGGGCTAACGTTGTCCCTATCGTCAAAAAGGGTAACAAGGAGGAACCTGGGAACTACAGACCAGTCAGTCTGACATCAATCCCTGGGAAAATTCTGGAGCAGATGATCAAGCAATCCATCTGGAAGTACCTTGAAAACAATACTGTGATTACTCAAAGCCAACATGGATTTGTCAAAAACAAGTCCTGCCAGACGAATCTGATCTCATTTTTGGATCAAGTAACCTCCCTTGTAGACCGTGGGAATGCTGTAGACATCATATACCTCAACTTCAGCAAAGCTTTCGACAAAGTGCCCCATGATCTCCTGATGAGCAAACAAGCTCAAAGTGGGCTAGACGAAACAACGATCCGGTGGAGCCACAGTTGGCTGCAGAATCGGACTCAAAGAGTGCTTATCGATGGGACCTTCTCAAACTGGGGAGAGGTAACGCGTGGGGTACCGCAGGGTTCAGTCCTGGGCCCAGTGCTCTTCAACATTTTTATTAATGACTTGGAGGAGGAGGTGCAGGGAATGCTGATCCAGTTTGCAGATGACACCAAATTGGGCGGGATAGCTAATACTTTGGAAGACAGAAACAAAATTCAAAGTGATCTGGATAGATTGGAGCACTGGGCAGAAAACAACAGAATGACATTTAATAGGGATAAATGCCAAGTTCTGCACCTCGGAAAAAGAAACCAAATGCACAGTTACAAGATGGGGGATACGTGGCTCAACAACACTACAAGCGAGAAGGATCTTGGAATTGTTGTCGATCACAAGTGGAATATGAGCCAACAAGGTGATGTGGCTGCAAAAAAGGCAAATGCTCTTTTGGGCTGCATTAACAGAAGCATAGCTTCCAAATCCCGGGAAGTCCTAGTTCCCCTCTACTCAGCACTGGTTAGGCCTCATCTGGAGTATTGTGTCCAGTTCTGGGCACCACACTTGAAGAAGGATGCAGACAAGCTGGAGAGGGTTCAGAAGAGGGCAACAAAGATGATCAGGGGACTGGAAACAAAGCCCTGTGAGGGGAGACTGAAAGAACTGGGCATATTTAGCCTTGAGAAGACTGAGGGGAGATATGATAGCGCTCTTCAAGCACTTGAAAGGTTGCCACAGAGAGGAAGGCCAGGATCTCTTCTTGATCATCCCAGAGTGCAGGACATGGAATCATGGGCTCAAGTTACAAGAAGTCAGATTCCGGCTGAACATCAGGAAAAACTTCCTGACTGTTAGAGCAATACAATGGAACCAACTACCTAGGGAGGTGGTGAGCTCTCCCACACTGGAAGCATTCAAGATGAGGCTGGACAGCCATCTGTCAGGGATGCTCTGACTTGTATTCCTGCATTGAGCAGGGGGTTGGAGTCGATGGCCTTGTAGGCCCCTTCCAGCCCTACTATTCTCTGATTCTATTCTATGATTCTACAAGGCCCCATGCCTCCAGAGGAGCACAGGAACGGCCTTCCGCATCTCAGAGCCCTGGCCCCATCTGCCTCACTCTTGTCTGCACGATGGCAGAATCACTCTGGGTTTCAGGCCAGGCTTTTCCCCAGCCCCAGCTGGAGATCTGGGGCTGGGGGGCTGGGAGCTTCTGCATGCAGAGCAGGGGCTCCACCACTGCAGGAAGTGGGGTGCGCATAATGATATTGTGCACCTCACGAGCGGAGGACGGGCTCCACACACAAACCCAGTCATGCTTCCACTCCCATTGAGGTTGTCTGACCACTTTCCCCACTACGTTATCTAAATCAACCTCCTCCAATGGCCAGGCCAGCAGGGAATGATGGGAGTTGTAGTCCAACATGCCTGGAGGGCACCAGCTTGGGGAAAGTCAATGTAAAGCAAAGCACCTGGTTCACATGGGCACACAGCCTCAGCTGCATCACTGCATTCAGTGCAGGATTAGGCCCTGAGCAATGGGAATGTCTAAGGGGGGGACAGGGGAGTGAGTGTCCTTACCAAGACTGAGCATGGAAACAGCCGGCTGCATGCTGTTCAGTGAGGCCAAGGCTCCCAAACCAGGAGGGAAAGAGTGCCAAGGAAACCATGCCATTTTCACTTGCCCAAGGCCCAGGCCAAAGGAGGCTGGCAAAGCCCTCCCAGCAGCCCGGCTCTGCTTCTCCATATGTTGTTCCCTGGCCCGACTGTGTGGGTGGCTGGAGGGGCCCACAGTCTGTCCAGGGAAGCTGAGGCGTGGAAAGACCGAAAGCCCCCTGAAGCACAGGTGATTTGGCTCGAGAGCAAGGGGTTTCTCTGTTACCTCTCCCCAGTGTTCTGCATATTTCTGATGATCCTTAGGAATTATGTAAGCTGCGGCATTCGAATGAAAACAGATCCCGAGAAGGAATTGGGGAGCGTAACTGAGTGTTGACAAAGGACTCTGGGTCTAAGAGGGTGAAAGATTCTGTCTGCCAACTGGAATCATCACTCGTGTGGAGGGCCGGCCGCTCCTGGGCTGCGAGCCCCCCGCCCCCCCGGGGTCAAAAACTGTGGCTGTTTCCCTGGATCCATGGCTGAGACAGCTCCAGGAACAAGGGTGGAAATGTGAAACTGGCAAGACTGGAAGCAAAACATCATGCATTGCTCATGTACTGACAGTCCAGGTGGTTAAAGAGTGCCCAAACGTTCTCTCTCACCCCCTCTGCCACACCCAGGGATCCCCACGCACGCTAGCGGCTGTGGATACGGTGCCAAGGCGCAGTCCTCCTTCCGGGCCAAGGTGTGCACATTGGGTCTTGCCTGGGTGAGGCCAGCAAACACACAGGAACTGCGAGAGCAGGTCGCACAACTTGTGCCCCCCCCCCGAGGTTTGGGCCTACGACGCCCATCGGCACTAGCCTGCATTGCCAGTGGGGAGGGATGCCACGAGCCGTACGCCAAAGCATTTGGAGGGTGTCAGCTGCTCACTGCCCTCCTCCAGTGCCCTCAGCCCTAGCAGGAGGAAATGGTGTGAAGCAGGAAGAGGGGCATCTTCGGAAGAGCCCTGCAGGTAGCGGATTCCCCTCTTCCCTGCCAGGAGGCCAGGCCGGGCACCTGCCTGGCTGCAGGAGAGGGGCAAGTGGGGCCCACTGCCTGGGCCTCTGTGCTGCCTCCCACTGGAGGGGCCGATCCCTCACAATGGCCTAGGAACCTGCATGAGCAGGAGCCTCGCGAGGTCATGGAGGGGCCAGGTCAGCTGAGCATGCGGGGGGACCTGAGGGACCTTAGGACTTGCATTCTTTGGGGCAGAGAAGGCCCTTCGGGGTTCCCGCTGGTTGGCTGCTGCACAAACAGAATGCTGGACTAGAGAGGCCGTTGGGCGGATCCAGCCTCAGGGCTCTCCTGATGCTCTTGGGGGTCCGGGGATGAATCTCTCACAAGCATAGAGACAGACACTTTCTGCCTGGGGATGTGATCTGCATATAGCCAGGGAGGGCTATTGACAGGCTATTTCTCCTGCTGCAAGAAGATGCATAAAAATGGGCGGGACATTAATACTGGGAATGCTGCAGTAACTGAGAGAAGCCACCTAGCCAAAGTTTGGAGGAGGACAGACGTACAGAGGCGTGGGCAGACCTTGAAAAAGGAAGGCAGTGGCATGATGGAGGAAGAAAGGGAGACCTGAAAGGCAGCCCCAAGGAAGTGGGTGTTAATCTTGATGATGGAAGAGAAAGATGTATTTGGATGGAAAAGAAAACAGCTGCACAAAATCTTTGCTTTCTAACATCAAGTTAATCTGCATCAAGTGATGCCACAGCAGGGCCTTTGGACTTCCTCTGAGCTTCCATCCTGGGGGGGGGGGGGGTCTGCTAGGTATCAATTATGAATCAGACATGGAATTGTCACTTGGGCAATTTCCTCTTTCTCAGCCTTGCCTCTCCATTTAAAAACAGAAAGAAGCATGAGAAAAAAGTATCTTATGAACATTGCATAGAGCAATCCACACATCGCAAAAGGCCCCAGGAAGAAGGAGTAGATGCTTCTTTCTGGTGGGCTCTCCCACACTGGAGGCGTTCAAGAGGCTGGACAGCCATCTGTCAGGGATGCTCTGACTCGGATTCCTGCATTGAGCAGGGGGTTGGACTCGATGGCCTTGTAGGCCCCTTCCAGCCCTACTGTTCTATGATTCTATGATTCAAAGCATCCTTTGCAGGTGTTGGACAACCAAGGTTAGGCTTCTTTGGCTGTGGTTGTATTTTCATGTTTTGATGCTGTTAGCTGCTCAGAGAACAGAGTTATTGGGTGATGAACAAATATTGCAAGTAAACAAACAAACAAACACATAAATGGTGTCCTAGAGTAGGGAGATGCGTATCGTGTCACTGTTGCCATTTTATAGCATGTGGCTAAATGTGGCCAAGACTTGAAAACATCCACGAGGCAAAGCTCTCCCCTGTTAGTCCATTGTGGTTTAGAGAGCTATCATCGCAGCAAAGGGGTAAGAAAGGTAAAGAGAAAAGTTAACTTCTGGTTTCTGATTCATCATTTTTATGGAAGTTAAATTCTTTTGTTTTAATGCGCACTTGATTGAGGGAGCATTTATTGAAGTGGTTTATGGTTTGTAGAAGGAGACAGTTGAAGAAAGAACAAATGAATCTAATGTAAATCAAATAGTCAGAGCTTTTATGGAGGGAGCAAAGCCTTAAATGTGTATCCTTAATGGTAATTTTACAAAACTCCACCAGGCAGCTTCAAATGGAGGTGACAGGTTGGAGCTTGGATCCCTTTCAGATGCTAATCACCTGTTCATGGTGATATTTCTCTCCTTGGTTGCAGTCAGCGAATTGAATAATTTATGGAATGAATTTTGTTGTAAATTTATTGTGTCACAAGCAGGTTGTAATTTCACTAACAGTACACTTAAGTTATTAAGTAAAAAAAAACCAATGTGGTTGATAGGATAGCACATTTGCGGGGATTCCCCCCCCCCCCCCCAGCAAGTTCTCATCTTCTATGTATTTTCAGAACAGAGTGTTTGCCTAATTTTTATTCAGAACATGATCTGAAAAAACCGGGGAGGGCATTAGCATAAATGGGGTCGCATTTGCTAAATCTATGGCTGGATCTGGCAGTCGTAAACAAATTACCGACGGCTTGGAACAGACAGAAATAGCGCCGCGCCGCGCCGCGCCGCCGCCACCCCCTCGCCGAGCCTGAATGATCGTCTTCACCGCGGCGAGGAGCGAGGCGGCGCCGGAGCTGCGGGAGGAGGTGACGGGGTGGGCTTCGCAGACGGCGGGGGGCGCTGCCGCCGCTTCGCAGAACGTTCTCCGGCCCGCTCGGGGCCTCGGGCGCGGGCGGAGCAAGGCCGGCGGGAGCGCCGCTGCAGCTGGCCGCCGCCCCCGCCCCCGCCCCCGCCTCCCCGCCGCCCCCGGCGGCGATCTGTTCCCGGCCCCCCGCCCCAGCTCACGGGGCCGCGCCGCCTCGGCTCCTGCCGGGCCAGCCTCGAAGGGAGGCTCGGCGGGCACCTGCCGAGGGCTCGCAGCCCAGCTGGGTCCGCGGGCCGGGCCCCCGGCGTGGCTCGTCCCGCCGCCGCCTGCGCGCTCCGCCGCCTCTGCTGGCCCCGGCCGCGGGGCGGGCGCGCGGGCGGGCGGCGGGGCAGCGGATGCCGCGGCCCCTGGCGCGTGCCTGCCGAGCCAGCCGGCGGGGCCGCGAGGAGCGGGCGCGCGGCAGGGCGGGGCGGGGCGGGGCGGGGCGGGGCAGCCGCGGGGCTCCGCGCGGGAGGCGGCCTGCCGAGGGGCCTTGCTCGCGGCTCTCGAGCTGCCGGCGCCGGACAGGCTCCTGCGTGCCCGGGCAGCGGGGCCGCTGCTGAGCTGCAGCGCGGGCGGGGGCCGCAGCGGGACCCCGGGACGCGGAGCCTCCCCGGCGGGGCCGCGCTCGCTGCGCTTCCCGCGCCCGCCGCTCGTGAGCCGCCCCGGAGAGGAGGGCAGGGCGCGCGCGGCGGCGGCCAAGCGCCCATTCCGCCTTTGCGGAGGCTGCTGCTGGCGCTTCGCAGGAGGCGTCGGGGGACGGCCCCGGGCGAAGGCGGCCGCGAGGCCAAGTGCGGCGGCGTGAGGGCCCCGGCGAGGCGAGGCGAGGCGAGGCGGGGAGAGGCGGGGAGAGCCTTTCGGGTCCCGGCCCGCCGCCGCCGCCGCCGCCGCCTCATGCAGCCGAGAAGCGCTTCTCTAGGCCTGGCCGGGCCGGCGGCTGGCGTGCGTCCGCCCCCCCCCCCCCGGGTTCCCAGAGGCGTTGGACTGCGTCGCCCCTCACTCCCAGCCCGCGGGCCCAGGGCCAGCGGAGGGCAGCGGGCTGGGCAAAGCTAGACCACGCGGCAGGCGAAGCAAACAAAAAGTCGGCGTCCGTCCGTTAGTCTCCGACCCTGTTGCAACCCAGGCCGAGGTACCGAAACCAAGGGTGCATTGCCCTCTGTTTCGCCCTGGGCCTCCCTCCCTTCCTCTTCTGCTGAATGTGAGATTGTAATCCCCTCGGGACAGAGACTGCCTCCTTCTGCTTTGTCAAGCACCACACACCTGGCTGGCACTAAAGGAAGAAGTTGTCATGCGTCACCATCATCACCACCACTTGGCCACAGGTCAGCGTTGGACTCCAGCTAGATGTGATTCAGATCAGTCCCTCCTCTTTAAGGGCTCCTCGAGCAGTGAAATACTGGCCATGTAGATTCAGTTACAATGGATTTCCTCCCATAACGTTTGGGAAGGTCGTGTGGGGAGAGGATTTCCCCGTGATCCATCATAAGGATTTGTTGTTGTTGTGTCTTTATGTATCTGTAGGTGCTCTTCTTTACCTGCCAGTGTAAAATCACAATTAAAATGGAACACGTCTTTCTACTTTTCATTTGTCAAACTGTGTTGTATGTTTTCTGTTCTTAATTTGGCTGTTATTTGTCTCTTTGATTGATGTAACTCATGTGCATCCCTTTTTGCCCCAGGATGCTGGTTAATGACCTCCTAACCTGGGAGTCAAAGAAACACACACACTGTGATCAAGGCAAAACTACTGATAACATTATATCTTTCATTAAGCCCAATCCCTTGTTTTCCTGCTTCATCTAAAGCCATTTTGCACTTTGAAAATAGGTATTGTACAGTACAATCCTATGCACGTGTCCTTAGAAGAGAGCTTTGGCTATTAGGCCATATAGAAATGTAAAAAACTCCATAAGTTCTACTTACTCCCAGGAAAGTATGTAGTGGATTGCAGCCTAAAGAAAAGAATTACTGAGCAGCTGGATTAATTATTTGCATCTGTTTTCAGTGCAGAAGATGTAGGGCAGATGGATCTGATTGAACTGAACTGATATTGTACCTGAACTGATATTTGTAGGAAGAGCATCTGAAGAACTGAGGTAAATAGTGGTGACAAAAGATGAATTTCTAGACCTTATTGATAAATGGGAAACAAACAAATGAGCAGCTTCCATTGATATCCACCTGAGAGTTCTCAAAGAATTCAAATGTGGAATTGCTGATCTTCTAGCAACAATATGTAACGTGTCTTTAAAACTGGCTTCTATACCAGAAGACTGGAAAGTGGACAATGTAACACCAACTTTTAAGAAGGGATCCAGGAAATTACAGGCCAGTTAGCTTAATGTCTGTTCCAGCTAAACTAGTGAAAAGTATTATCTTCTTCTATACACTGCCTTGTTGTGGCGAAGGGGCTTGCGTAACTCAGTGAAGCCATAAGCTATGCCATGCAGGGCCACCCAAGACGGACAGGTCATGGCAGAGAGTTCTGACAAAATGTGGTCCACTGGAGAAGGAAATGGCAACCCACTCCAGTATTCTTGCCCAGAAAACCCCATGGAACGTATCACAAGGCTAAAAGAGATGACGCTGGAAGATGAGCCCCTCAGGTCGGAAGGTGTCCAATATACTACTGGGGAAGAGCAGAGGGAATTTCCAAGTAGCACCAGAAAGAGTGAAGCGGCTGGGCCAAAGCCGAAAGGACACTCAGCTGTGGATGTGTCTGGTGGTGAAAAGAAAATCCGATGCTGTAAAGAACAATATTGATTAGGAACCTGGAATGTCAGATCAATGAATCAAGGTAAGCTGGAGGTGGTCAAGCATGAGATGGCAAGACTGAACATCGACATCTTGGGAATCAGCGAATTAAAATGGACAGGCATGGGCGAATTTAATTCAGGTGACCATCATATCTACTACTGTGGGCAAGAATCCCTTAGAAGAAATGGAGTAGCACTCATAGTCAATAAAAGGGTGGGAAAAGCAGTACTGGGGTACAATCTTAAAAACGATAGAATGATCTCAGTACGAATCCAAGGCAAACCATTCAACATCACAGTAATTCAAGTCTATGCCTCAACCACTGAGGCCGAAGAAGCTGAGGTTGATCGGTTCTATGAAGACCTACAACACCTTCTAGAACTAACACCCCAAAAAGATGTCCTCTTCATCATAGGGGATTGGAATGCTAAAGTAGGAAATCAAGAAACCACCGGGATAACAGGCAGGCATGGCCTTGGTGTACAAAATGAAGCAGGACAAACGCTAATAGAGTTTTGCCAAGAGAACACGCTGATCATAGCAAACACTCTTTTCCAACAGCACAAGAGACAACTCTACACATGGACATCACCAGATGGTCAATATCGAAATCAGATTGATTATGTCCTTTGCAGCCAAAGATGGAGAAGCTCTATACAGTCAGTCAAAACAAGACCTGGAGCTGACTGTGGCTCAGATCATGAGCTTCTTGTTGCAAAATTTCAGCTTAAATTGAAGAACGTAGGGAAAACCACTAAACCATTCAGGTATGACCTAAATCATATCCCTTATGAATATACAGTGGAGGTGAGGAACAGATTTCAGGGATTAGACCTGATAGACAGAGTGCCTGAGGAACTATGGACGGAGGTCCGTAACATTGTTCAGGAGGCAGCAACGAAATCCATCCCAAAGAAAAAGAAATGCAAGAAAGCCAAGTGGCTGTCTGATGAGGCTTTACAAGTAGCTGAGGAAAGAAGGGAAGCGAAAAGCAAGGGAGAAAGGGGAAGATATATCCAACTGAATGCAGAGTTCCAGAGAATAGCAAGGAGAGACAAGAAGGCCTTCTTAAATGAACAATGCAAAGAAATGGAGGAAAACAACAGAATGGGAAAGACTAGAGATCTCTTCAAGAAAACTGGAGATCTCAAGGGAACGTTTTGTGCAAAGATGGGCATGATAAAGGACAAAGAAGGCAGGGACCTAACAGAAGCAGATGAGATTAAGAAGAGGTGGCAAGAATACACAGAAGAACTATACAGGAAAGATCTGAATGTCCCTGATAGCCATGATAGTGCGGTCACTGAACTTGAGCCGGACATCCCAGAGAGTGAAGTCAAGTGGGCCTTAGGAAGCATTACTAACAACAAAGCTAGCGGAGATGACAGTATTCCAGCCGAGCTATTTAAAATCCTAAAAGATGATGCTGTTAAAGTGCTGCATTCAATATGCCAACAAATCTGGAACACTCAACAGTGGCCACAAGACTGGAAAAGGTCAGTTCACATTCCAATTCCAAAGAAGGGCAACGCCAAAGAGTGTCCAAACTACCGCACAATTGCGCTCATTTCACATGCCAGCAAGGTGATGCTCAAAATCATGCAAGCTAGGCTTCAGCAGTATGCGAACCGAGAACTACCGGAAGTACAAGCTGGGTTTCGAAGAGGCAGAGGAACTAGAGATCAAATCGCCAACGTTCGCTGGATCATGGAGAAAGCAAGAGAATTCCAGAAAAACGTCTACTTCTGCTTCATTGACTACGCTAAAGCCTTTGATTGTGTGGATCACAACAAACTGTGGCAAATTCTTAAAGTGATGTGAGTACCAGACCACCTTACCTGTCTCCTGAGAAACCTGTACGAGGGTCAAGAAGCAGCAGTAAGAACCAGGCATGGAACAACTGAGTGGTTCAAAATTGGGAAAGGAGTACGACAAGGCTGTATATTGTTGCCCTGCTTATTTAACTTATATGCAGAGTACATCATGACAAACGCTCCCTCATGGAATGAATCACAGGTTGAATGAATCACAGGGCGGAATTAAGATTGCCGGGAGAATTATCAACAACCTCAGATACGCAGACGATACCACCCTAATGGCAGAAAGTGAAGAGGATCTCAAGAGCCTCTTGTTGAGGGTGAAAGAGGAGAGTGCAAAAGCTGGCTTGAAACTCAACATTAAAAAAACGAAGATCATGGCATCTGGCCCCATCACTTCCTGGCATATAGAAGGGGAAGAAATGGAAGCAGTGACAGATTTTACTTTCTTGGGCTCCAAGATCACCGCAGATGGTGACTGTAGCCATGAAATTAAAAGACGCTTGCTCCTTGGGAGGAAAGCTATGGCCAACCTAGACAGCATAGTAAGAAGCAGAGACATCACCTTGCCGACAAAAGTCTGTCTAATCAAAGCTATGGTTTTCCCAGTAGTAATGTATGGCTGTGAGAGCTGGACTATAAGGAAGGCTGAGCGCCAAAGAATTGATGCTTTTGAACTGGGTGCTGGAGAAGTCTCTTACGAGTCCCCTGGACTGCAAGGAGGTCAAATCAATCCATCCAAAAGGAAATCAACCCTGAGTGCTCATTGGAAGGACAGATACTGAAGCTGAAGCTGAAATATTTTGGCCACCTAATGCGAAGAGAAAACTCCCTGGAAAAGACCCTGATGCTGGGAAAGACTGAAGGCAAAAGGACAAGGGGACGGCAGAGGATGAGATGGCTAGATAGCATCACCGATGCAATGAATATGAATTTGAGCACATTCCGGGAGGGAGCGCAGGACAGGAAGGCCTGGCGTGCTATGGTCCATGGGGTCATGAAGAGTCGGACACGACTGAACGACTGAACAACAACAACAATAAATAAATGGAAGTGTTTGTTTGTATGTCCTCAATGGACTTGAAAACTGTACATCCGATTGTTATGAAACTTTCAGGATTCGTTGTACCTTTAACTGGGATGGTTTTAGGCATATTGAAATTTTTGTCTGCCATCAGGTACTCAACCTATATTATCAGATAGATACAGCAGGGGCTGGGGGAAGGGAGAGAGTTGCCCAGGTAACGGAAGAAGAATGTTGGCAGCTGATGGGGTGGGAGGGGGAGAGAAGGAAGAGGGGAGAAGTGGGGAGTCATGGCTGACAGAGAGGAAAGCTCAAGACAGTCTTCAGGAGATGAAGAACAAAGCAGTCCCCCTTCAAAGGGCTATGGAGGTCACCATGGCAGGGGCCGTGCCTAGGGGCCAGAGCAGGGATAATGTGTCCAACTCTGGCAGCTGCCTAACTTTGCTTGAGGGCTGTGCTGTATCCAACTCTGACAGGTGTGCAAGACTTTGTTGTATCAAACTAAGGCCTCTTCCCAACCTGCACGAAGCCATTTGCTAATTAAAAATGAAATTAGTAAGTATATAGAAGGACAAGCCATGCTGAAGAAGAATCAACTGGCTTCTGCAAAGGTAAAGTCCTGTCTTACTAAGTTTTAGAGTTCCTTGAGAGTGTCTACAAGCATGTGCACCTGGGGGATCTGGTAGACAGTCATAGAATCATAGAATCATAGAATTTCATAGATATCTATATCTATATCATAGATAGAATCATAGGGTTGGAAGGGGCCTACAAGGCCATTGAGTCCAACCCCCTGCTCAATGCAGGAATCCAAGTCAGAGCATCCCTGACAGATGGCTGTCCAGCCTCGTCTTGAAGGCCTCCAGTGTGGGAGAGCCCAACACCTCCCCGGGTAATTGGTTCCATTGTCGTATTGCTCCAACAGTCAGGACGTTTTTCCTGATGTTCAGCCGGAATCTGGCTTCCTGTAACTTGAGCCCATTCTTCTGTGTCCTGCACTCTGGGATGATCAAGAAGAGATCCTGGCCTTCTTCTCTGTGACAACCTTTCAAGTACTTGAAGAGTGCTATCATATCTCCCCTCAATCTTCTCAAGGCTAAACATGCCCAGTTCTTTCAGTCTCTCTTCATAGGGCTTTGTTTCCAGTCCCCTGATCATCTTTGTTGCCCTCCTCTTGAGTCATAACCCTCTTGTGTTTTCCCACTGCTTCTTCTGTTTGTTTGTTTCTTTGTTTGTTTTTATAGCAGACAATCCATTAAGGACGATGAGACAGAATACTAGTGCAAGGCCTTCCAACTGGTAATGCTAGGAGCTGTCCATCTCAAAGCACCCAAAGTAATTCACATTCGTAGGTTGCCTACGAACTTTGAAAATATCAGAGGCATGGTTGCACACTGAAGGTTGGACTACCTGGACTGTTACACTTAAATTTCCAAGGGGCTGCCTGCTAGAAACTGCAGGTGATTTCAGATGAAGCTTCTATTGTGCCATTGCCCTATCTTATTCATGGAATTTTATGACATCTTCCACTCATGACCCTCCTGTGTTTTCCCACTGCTTCTTCCATATTTTTCTTACTGCAGAAAATCTGGTAAGGAGAAAAAAGGGAGAGTAGCTGCACAAGGTATATTGTGCAGGTATGTTGACAAGGTTGGCCAGGTATGTTGCCTCCCAGGAGGACGGATTACAGACGTGACTGAAAGGTTGCCTGCACTCATAAAGCCCACTGACAGGTATCCCTTTCTTCTTGTCCATGTGGGAACAAATGATACCGCCAAGCAGAGCTACGAAGAAATCACGTCGGACTTTGAAGCTTTGGGAAGGAAACTCATAGAATCATAGAGTAGTAGGGTTGGAAGGGGCTTACAAGGCCATCAAGTCCAACCCCCTGCTCAATGCAGGAATCCAAGTCAGAGCATCCCTGACAGATGGCTGTCCAGCCTCTTCTTGAATGAACTCTAGAACTTTGGGGCACAGATAGTTTTCTCATCCATACTTCCAGTAGTTAGAAGAGGGATAGAAAGGGAACGAAAAATACTCCGGGTGAATGACTGGCTACGAAGGTGGTGCCGATGAGAGAGATTTGGATTCTGGGACCATGGGCTATACTTCCTGGAAGATGGGCTGTTGGCAAGGGACAGGTTGCACCTCACAAAGGATGGGAAGAATGTGTTTGGCCTCAGCATGAAGAACTTCATCAGGAGGGCTTTAAACTGAATCCTACGGGGAAGGGAGATGTAAAGTTGGGGGTAACAATGGACGTAGGCGCATGCAGTGCAACGGAGAGAACAGCTCTGATAGCGCCCAATAATAGTCTTCAGACATATGTAGGAAGAAAGCCAGACTATGAAGCACATGGTCTTCGATGTCTATATACTAATGCCCAGAGTATGGGAAACAAACAGAACGAACTTGAACTCTTAACACAGAAGGGAAATTATGACTTGGTAGGTATAACTGAGACTTGGTGGGATGACTCTCATGACTGGAATACAGCAATGGAAGGATATCACTTGTTCAAAAACAACAAGAGGAACAGAAAGGGAGGTGGGGTTGCACTGTATGTGAAAAATACCTATCTCTGCACAGAAATACAGGAGGATGAGCTTGGTAGCCCCATCGAGAGCATCTGGATCAAAATAAATGGAGCAAAGAATAAAAGGAACCTGGTGATCGGAGTCTACTACCAGCCACCCAATCAAGGAGAAGACGAGGATGAAACTTTGGAAAAGCAAATAGCCACTGTTTCAAGGAAGCATGATGTAGTAGTAATGTGGGACTTCAATTTCCCCGATATTTGTTGGGAGACAAATTCCGCAAAACATGGCCCCTCCAGGAAATTCCTGTCTTGTGTGGCAGATAACTTCATCCTAGAGGACGAAACTAGTAGAAGAAGGAACTAGAGGATCGGCTATCCTTGACTTGATCCTAACCAACAGAGTTGACTTAGTGGATAAAGTAGCAGTTACAGGAACTCAGGGGGAAAGCGACCATGTTGTACTTGAGTTCTTGGTTCTAAGGGAAGCAAAAGCCAAGTGTAGTCAAACGTGTACCCTGGATTTTAGGAAAGCTGATTTTAATAAACTCAGAACAATGATCAGTGAGGTCCCATGGAAAGCGACGCTAACGAGAAAAGGAGTCCAAGATGGGTGGGAGCTTTTAAAAAAGGAAATTCTCAAGGCACAATTACAAACAATTCCAACAAGAAGAAAAGGTGGAAGACAACAGAAGAAGGCAATGTGGCTTCACAAAAGGCTTAGGTTAGGGATGACCTGAAAACAAAAAAGGACACATATAGGAAGTGGAAAGAAGGCCAAGCAACAAAGGAACAGTACAGGCAGGTAGCACAGAATTGCAGGGATGGTGTCAGGAAAGCTAAAGCTGAGAATGAGCTGAGGTTAGCGAGGGATGCTAAAAACAACAAAAAGGCTTTCTTCAGCTACGTGCATAGTAAAAGACAGAGGAAAGAAATGGTGGTTCAGCTATTAAATAAGGATGGCAAAACGATAACACGACAAAGAAAAGGCAGAGGTGCTCAATTCCTACTTTGGCTCAGTCTTCTCCCAAAAGAGGGTGTATGACCCCCTGGCAAAGGCGAAGTACAGGCTGAAGGGGCAGGATTGCAGCTTGAGATCGATAGGCATATGGTCAAGGAACACCTCATTACTTTGAATGAGTTCAAATCTCCAGGGCCTGATGAACTGCATCCTCAAGTAATAAAGGAACTGGCAGAAGAACTCTCAGAACCGCTGTCTATTCTCTTTGAGAAATCATGGAGGACGGGGGAAGTGCCAGATGACTGGAGGAGGGCTAATGTTGTCCCTATCTTCAAAAAAGGTAAAAAGGAGGAACCTGGGAACTACGGACCAGTCAGTCTGACATCAATCCCTGGGAAAATTCTGGAGCACATGATAAAGCAATCCATCTGGAAGCACCTTGAAAACAATGCAGTGATTACTCGAAGCCAACATGGATTTGTCAAAAACAAGTCCTGCCAGATGAATCTGATCTCATTTTTCGATCAAGTCACCTCCCTTATGGACCATGGGAATGCTATAGACATCATATACCTCGACTTCAGCAAAGCTTTCAACAAAGTGCCCCATGATCTCCTGATGAGCAAACGAGCTCAAAGTGGGCGAGATGAAACAACGCTCCGGTGGAGCCACAGTTGGCTGCAGAATCGGACTCAAAGAGTGCTTATCGATGGGACCTTCTCAAACTGGGGAGAGGTATTGAGTGGGGTACCGCAGGGCTCAGTCCTGGGCCCAGCGCTCTTCAACATTGTTATTAATGACTTGGAGGAGGAGGTGCAGGGAATGCGGATCCAATTTGCAGATGACACAAAATTGGGTGGGATAGCTAATACTGTGGAAGACAGACACAAAATTCAAAGTGATCTGGATAGACTGGAGCACTGGGCAGAAGACAACAGAATGACATTTAATAGGGATAAATGCCAAGTTCTGCACCTAGGAAAAAGAAACCAAATGCACAGTTACAAGATGGGGGATATGTGGCTCAACAACACTATAAGCGAGAAGGATCTTGGAATTGGTGTTGATCACAAGCGGAATATGAGCCAACAATGTGATGTGGCTGCAAAAAAGGCAAATGCTCTTTTGGGCTGCATTCATAGAAGCATAGCTTCCAAATCCCGGGAAGTACTAGTTCCCCTCTACTCAGCACTGAATAGGCCTCATCTGGACTACTGTGTCCAGTTCTGGGCACCACACTTTAAGAAGGATGCAGACAAAATGGAGAGGGTTCAGAGGGGGGCACCGAAGATGATCAGGGGACTGGAAACAAAGCCTTATAAAGAGAGACAGAAAGAACTGGGCATGTTTAGCCTTGAGAAGAGAAGACTGAGGGGAGATAGGATAGCGCTCTTCAAGTACTTGAAAGGTTGTCACAGAGAGGAAGGCCAGGATCTCTTCTCGATCATCCCAGAGTACAGGACACGGAATCATGGGCTCAAGTGACAGGAAGCCAGATTCCAGCTGAACATCAGGAAAAACTTCCTGACTGTTGGAGCAATACGACAATGGAACCGATGACCCAGGGAGGCGGTGGGCTCTCCCACACTGGAGGCGTTCAAGACGAGGCTGGACAGCCATCTGTCAGGGATGCTCTGACTTGGATTCCTGCATTGAGCAGGGGGTTGGACTCGATGGCCTTGTAGGCCCCTTCCAACCCTTCTGTTCTATGATTCTATAAGGCCTTCCAACTGGTCACACTAGGACTCCTCTGTCTGGAAGCACCCCGTGTTGGGGTCCCGCTACCTGTGAAAGTGACGGAGTGCTTATCGGTTAGTGATGGCTGCGGTACATTTCAGCAAAGGCCATCCAATATGAATGCATTATTCGTGTCCCTAGCCATCTCAGAGATGCAGGAGGGCTCTGTGTGCTCCAGTGGGCACATGTCCAAATGCTAACCGAGCCCAGCATTTCCTTAACTTGTGGCAGCCAACGGGATGAAGCCTGTGCAGACATATGGGGATGCGGTGCTGGTCTTCTCTGAAGACCCCAGGCTGGCCCGTCACTTACATTTTACTGTTGCTCTCATCATTTATTTATCCCAGAATGCACCATAAATCACTGATATCATTGTTCGTGTTTCTTATACCATTAGCTTTAAAAATTTATAAATTGCTTTGCAGGCAAAAAAAGCCAGAAAGATTTAAAGCACTATTGCTACAGAAAAGGGGCACGATGGTCCAGGCCAGCACTCTCCGCTGACCGTTAGCGCTGAGCGGCTGCCGGACAGAGGGAAGCGGGATCAGCCAAGGAGGTGGCGAGGAATGGCTGGAGTGGAGCACGCTCGGCCGGGCCTGAAGGCCACGCAGCATGTTTTGCAGCTTTTCCCCAGAAGGGTCTGACCCAGTCCCGCTGATCCCGCCCTCATAATTTCCAGGATTCTTTCTTCATTTGGAGGGTGAGTTGGGGGTGCCGAAAGGGCCGGCAGTGGTTCTGTGCCAGCCCTGGCCTGTTTGCCCTCCAAGCAGAGGCTGCAGCTCTAGCCTTGCTGCCTGTGGAAACATTCCTGGCCGTGAGTGGCGCCCCCCCCGCCCCGTGTCCGAGGCACGCTGAAGCAGTCGAGCAAGTGGCTGCTGGGCCGTGGCACCACCCTCCGGTGCCACCTGCCTGGGGGCTGTTGCACATTCTGTGTGGGAGCGAACCCAGGTTCGACAGCACGGCGCACGCTCAAAAGGGAGCTGTAGCCAAGGGTCCATGCAAGGACAATCCATGTTTTTCAAAGCCTATGTTTGTCACAATTTCTTTTCTTTTATCTTAAAATGGAGCTTTTACTTACACCACACAGTGAATGGAAACTCTAATAAGATCAGCGATTTATTGGTTATACCTTTGAGATGGGGAAGAACCACAGCTTGGCTTTGAAACCCCCTTCACTTTGGCCAAACCCACGCCATGCGGAAACACACCAGGTGGCCCCTCCCTCCCTCCTCTGGCATCTGGCCCCAGGTCCTGAGGCTCCAGTGTCCCCTGGGGGCTTTGAAAAATGAGCAACCATCTCTTCTTTCCTTACTTTGACCCATTTGCTGTGCTATTGATCCAGCTCCTTAATGTTCCCATCTGTATGGTGATGTTTGCTGGGTCATCAGAAAGTGTTCCAGAAATCCAAGTTAGCTTTGAGACAAAGAGAGGGAAGGGAAGATGGTATCTATTTTGAATGATGAAACTCATTTCCTGATCCACATATCATTTACCTCCAGGGATTTGCTGTGATTCACATCTGAGGAATATTTGAAATGTAAATAGTGTGACAACTTGCTCTCTCCAAATACCAGAGGCAGGACATTTTTTTTAAAGTGCTGGCATTTTGAGAATTTTGCATCCGTAGCTTGCAGAAAGAATGGCCAAAGAAGGGAGTTCTCAGTTGGGGCAATTGCTTCTAGTCATAGAAGTAGGGAAGCCAAACCTACAATACAGATCCATGGATTATTATTCTTTTTGGTTTGTAATACCTTTTCTCTGTCCATCTCCCATTCCCATTCACACACACAATCCATGAGGTCAGTGGTGGCTATGGACTTACTCCGGGGCTCTGGTGGATCCTCATATTATGGGCCAGGTTCTCATATTCTGGAACAAACTTGTTTTCACCTTCTTACTCTGTGAGGAGAATGTAGAACTTGGGAGGAAAGGCCATCAAGCTGCTCCCGAAGCATCTTCTGCAATGCCCTCCCCAAAGGAGCTCACCAGGCCCCTACATCACTGTGGCCGTTTTGGCACCAGGCAAAGGTTCTCCTTTTCTCTTGGGGATTTTAGAGACCTACTTCTAGATTTTGATGACTGTTTGTATATATCCTTAACCCTGAACTGTTTGTATTATATTTTATTCCTTTAAATATTGGGATTGTATTTTATGTTTTTAACTGGTTGTAATCCACCCAGATAATGTTTGTTATAGGGTAGATTTAAAAAATATAATACTTAAATAAATCTGCCATAAAAATGTCTTCTTGACCCAGTGCGATCAAAAATGTCTTCTTGACCCAGTATCCAGCCTTGGGGAGGTATTGCATGCAAATGAGCCATGTCAAGGGCCTGCTGGCATTAATCAAGCTGAGGCTGCATGGAGCAGCAGGGCGGTGGCCGGTGAGCAATGGCCCAGCGGGTGGGTGAAGATGAACACCCCATCCATGCCCTGGAATGCAAATAGTGGGTGTGTTGGGCATTGCTATATGGATGCAAATCTCAATCCATCAAGGAAGCCATGGGTAGAATCCTGATTCTGCCACCTGATCAGGGCACTTAGCAAAAACATGGGGTGTGAGATGAGAGCGCTTTGCTGCAAAGGCTTCTCTGTTCTGAGACTAAAGCACAACTTTCCATGACTGCCCTTCACAAGCCAGTGCAGCTGGGCTGCAACAGCTGGCCCATGAAGAAGCACGCAACTGTTTTCCCTGAAAATTTGGCAAGCTGAGCCGAGAGGGTCCCCTTTCAAGTCTCCGATGCGATCTGCTTAGGAGATGAAGCCCCGTGGTGGGTGTGAACATTTGTTAACTGCTCCCGAAATTACTAATGCTTCATGTTGCTTTAATCCATTCCACTGTAATGGCTTTATTAGATTAAACAGCCTGTCGAGCAAGCGAGGAACAGTGGGATTATCAGACGTCTTTCCGAACAGCCAGCAAAGACCAAGTACCACATAGCATGCGAAAGTCGAGGCACTTTGCAGGGTCTGCTTAGTGCTTTCTCAACCCCCTCAACAATGCCTCACTTGAAAAATCCCTTTTAAGCAGCCTGAAGACAACCCCCGAGGCAAGAAAACAGCCATACCATAATAGTTAAAAGTTCTCCCATGGTAATTGTGTGGTGCCCACTGCAGGAGCCCAGAGATGAAAACATACGACACACGTGTGCATGGGCTTGCCTGAATGTCTCTGAATAAGACCCAGGTAAGACAGGAATTGTCTTTTATGGCAGTCTTCCCAATCCGGTGCTCTTCAGATATGTTGGACTACAGTTCCCATCATCCTCAGCCAGGCAATGGGAATTGGTCCAGCACATCTGGAGGGCACCAGGTTGGGGAGGCTGTTTTACGGAGTATCTCCCCAAGCGGTGAGCCTTAATGACAGATTTATTTTAACACAAACCTAATTAGCTATTTGAAGTATTTTGTCAAGAGGCCCCCGATTAGCGCGCACGCACACGCACAGCGGGTGGCTCTTCTTGCTCATCGTAAAAGCACAGTTACTTCACAGCATTCTTGCAGCCCTTGGTCTGCTGCAGCAATTTGAATTTCGTTATTGGTGGCTGCTGGAGATCCTAATTTAACAAAGGGTAATGCATTAAAGAAAAATCCTCCATGCTGAGTGTGCATTAGGTAATGGGGGTAACTTTGGAGACAGAGAACACCGCCTACGTTGTTCAGGTCCACACAGCTCGCCGCATCTTGAAGCATCTGCTTCTATACTTGTAGATGGCTTTCCAGGGGATTAGCTAGGTTCATGGAGGCTAAGGCTCTCAGTGCTACCAGTCACGATGGAGATATGCCACCTCCAGGATCAGAGGAGGTGAGCATCGGACTACCGGTGGTTTGATAACATGAGTGGGGGGTGCTACTGTTGCGCTCAGGCCCTGCTTGTGGGTGTCCCATTGGGGCATCTGGCTGGCCGCTGTGAGAATCAGCAAGGCTCATTCTGTGGAGAACTCCAGGCAGGGTAGTTACTGATGAATTGGCAAAAGGAGGCAATGCCTCACCCCCAAAAGAGCAGGATGGTACAAATCTGCATTACGTTTGCCTATGCTAATTTAGATGCATAGGCATAGATGCAAATGTAGAAATCATAGAATCATAGAATAGTAGGGTTGGAAGGGGCCTACAAGGCCATCGAGTCCAACCCCCTGCTCAATGCAGGAATCCAAGTCAGAGCATCCCTGACAGATGGCTGTCCAGCCTCGTCTTGAAGGCCTCCAGTGTGGGTGAGCCCACCACCTCCCCAGGTAATTGGTTCCATTGTCGTATTGCTCTTACAGTCAGGAAGTTTTTCCTGATGTTCAGCCGGAATCTGGCTTCCTGTAACTTGAGCCCATGATTCCGTGTCTTGCACTCTGGGATGATCAAGAAGAGATCCTGGCCTTCTTCTCTGTGACAACCTTTCAAGTCCTTGAAGAGCGCTATCCTATCTCCCCTCAGTCTTCTCTTCCCAAGGCTAAACATGCCCAGTTCTTTCAGTCTCTCTTCATAGGGCTTTGTTTCCAGTCCCCTGATCATCTTTGTTGCCCCCCTCTGAACCCTCTCCAGTTTGTCTGCATCCTTCTTAAAGTGTGGTGCCCAGAACTGGACACAGTACTCCAGATGAGGCCTAACCAGTGCTGAGTAGAGGGGAACTAGTACTTCCCGGGATTTGGAAGCTATGCTTCTATGAATGCAGCCCAAAAGAGCATTTGCCTTTTTTGCAGCCACATCACATTGTTGGCTCATATTCAGCTTGTGATCGACAACAATTCCAAGATCCTTCTCGCTTGTAGTGTGGTTGAGCCACGTATCCCCCATCTTGTAACTGTGCATTTGGTTTCTTTCTCCTAGGTGCAGAACTTGGCATTTGTCCCTATTAAATGCCATTCTGTTGTTTTCTGCCCAGCGCTCCAGTGTATCCAGATCACTTTGAATTTTGTTTCTGTCTTCCACAGTATTAGCTATCCCGCCCAATTTTGTGTCATCTGCAAATTGGATCAGCATTCCCTGCACCTCCTCCTCCAAGTCATTCATAACAATGTTGAAGAGCACTGGGCCCAGGACTGAGCCCTGCGGTACCCCACGCGTTACCTCTCCCCAGTTTGAGAAGGTCCCATTGACAAGCACTCTTTGAGTCCGATTCTGTAGCCAACTGTGGATCCACCGGATCGTTGTTTCATCTAGCCCACTTTGAGCTAGTTTGCTCATCAGGATCTCATGGGGCACTTTGTCGAAAGCTTTGCTGAAGTCGAGGTATATGATGTCTATAGCATTCCCATGGTCCATAAGGGAGGTGACTTGATCGAAAAATGAGATCAGATTTGTCCGGCAGGACTTGTTTTTGACAAATCCATGTTGGCTTCGAGTAATCACTGCATTGTTTTCAAGGTGCTTCCAGATGGATTGCTTTATCATGTGCTCCAGAATTTTCCCAGGGATTGATGTCAGACTGACTGGTCCGTAGTTCCCAGGTTCCTCCTTTTCACCCTTTTTGACAATAAGGACATTAGCCCTCCTCCAGTCATCTGGCACTTCCCCCGTCCTCCATGATTGCTCAAAGAGAATAGACAGGGGTTCTGAGAGTTCTTCTGCCAGTTCCTTTATGACTCTAGGATGCAGTTCATCTGGCCCTGGAGATTTGAACTCATTCAAAGTAATGAGGTGTTCCTTGACCATATGCCTATCGATCTCAAGCTGCAATCCTGCCCCTTCAGCCTGTACTTCGCCTTTGCCAGGGGGGTCATAGACCCTCTTTTGGGAGAAGACTGAGCCAAAGTAGGAATTGAGCACCTCTGCCTTTTCTTTGTCATCTGTTATCATTTTGCCATCCTTATTTAATAGCTGAACCACCATTTCTTTCCTCTGCCTTTTACTATGCACGTAGCTGAAGAAAGCCTTTTTGTTGTTTTTAACATCCCTCGCTAACATCAGCTCATTCTCCGCTTTAGCCTTCCTGACGCCATCCCTGCAATTCTGTGTTACCTGCCTGTACTCTTCCTTTGTTACTTGGCCTTCTTTCCACTTCCTATATGTGTCCTTTTTTGTTTTCAGGTCATCCCTAAGCTTTTTGTGAAGCCACATTGGCTTCTTCTGTTGTCTTCCACCTTTTCTTCTTGTTGGAATTGCTTGTGATTGTGCCTTGAGAATTTCCTTTTTTAAAAGCTCCCACCCATCTTGGACTCCTTTTCTCACTAGCATCGCTTGCCATGGGACCTTACTGATCATTGTTCTGAGTTTATGAAAATCAGCTTTCCTAAAATCCAGGGTACGCGTTTGACTACACTCAGCTTTTGCTTCCCTTAGAACCAAGAACTCAAGGACAACATGGTCGCTTTCCCCCAGAGTTCCTGTAACTGCTACTTTATCCACTAAGTCATCTCTGTTGGTTAGGATCAAGTCAAGGATAGCCGATCCTCTAGTTCCTTCCTCTCCTTTCTGTAGGAGGAAGTTATCCGCCACACAAGTCAGGAATTTCCTGGCGGGGCCATGTTTTGCAGAATTTGTCTCCCAACAAATATCGGGGAAATTGAAGTCCCCCATTACTACTACATCATGCTTCCTTAAAACATTGGCTATTTGCTTTTCAAAAGTTTCATCCTTGTCTTCTCCTTGATTGGGTGGCCGGTAGTAGACTCCGACCACCAGGTTCCTTTTATTCTTTGCTCCATTTATTTCAACCCAGATGCTCTCGATGGGGCTACCAAGCTCCTCCTCCTGTATTTCTGTGCAGAAATATGTATTTTTCACATACAGTGCAACCCCACCTCCCTTTCTGTTCCTCCTGTTCTTTTTGAACAAGTTATATCCTTCCATTGCTGCATTCCAGTCATGAGAGTCATCCCAACAAGTCTCAGTTATACCTATCAGGTCATAATTTACCTCTTGTATTAAGAGTTCAAGTTCCTTCTGTTTGTTTCCCATACTCTGGGCATTAGTATATAGACATCGAAGACCATGTGCTTCATAGTCTGGCTTTCTTCCTACTTGTGTCTGAAGACTATTATTGGGCGCTATCAGAGCTGTTCTCTCCATTACAGTTCATGCGCCTATGTCCATTGTTACCCCCAACTTTACATCTCCCTTCCCCGTAGGATTCAGTTTAAAGCCCTCCTGATGAAGTTCTTCATGCTGTGGCCAAACACATTCTTCCCAGCCTTTGTGAGGTGCAACCCATCCCTAACCAACAGCCCATCTTCCCGGAAGTATAGCCCGTGGTCCCAGAATCCAAATCTCTCTCGTCGGCACCACCTTCGTAGCCAGTCATTCACCCGGAGTATTTTCCGTTCCCTTTCTATCTCTCTTCTAACTACTGGAAGTATGGATGAGAAAACTATCTGGGCCCCAAAGTTCTTGAGTTTCCTTCCCAGAGCTTCAAAGTCTGACGTGATCTCTTCGTAGCTCCGCTTGGCGGTATCCTTTGTTCCCACATGGATGAGAAGAAAGGGATACCTGTCAGTGGGCTTTATGAGTGCAAGCAACCTTTCAGTCACGTCTCTAATCTGTCCTCCCGGGAGACAACATACCTGGCGAGTCCATGGGTCTTCGCGACATACTTGGGTCTTGATCCCACGCAGCAAGGAGTCTCCCACTACTACCACTCTTCTTCTTCTTGTAGGCCTGGGTTTCATCGCCTCTGTTTGACTGACCTTCAGCCTCTTGCTCACTCTCATGCAGGTTCCCCTGTGATTCTTCCTCTGCAGGCTGTCCTCCAGTCTCATCTGCAAGTACCTGGAATCGGTTCCACAGCTCCACTGCTTCCACTGGTGCAGAGTGGCGTCTAGTTCTTCTTCTCCTAACTGTCACCCTTTTCCAAGGAGTATCCTCTATTCCATTTTTCTTCACCTCAGCATTTCCCACTTCTGCCTCATCTTGCTGTTGCTCTTCAAGCTTCTGGTCTGCCCTTTGCTGCTGTAGTTCCCCCATTCTGTCCAAGAACTCTTCGTGTTCTCTTATTCCCCGGAGGGTCGACTGTTGCTGCTCCAGTCCTCTTACTTTTTCTTCCAGCAGTGTGATCAACTTGCACTTGTTGCAGATGTAGGCCATGTTGTTCTCAGGCAAGAAAACAAACATTGCACACACCTTGCAGGTCACCACCACTGGAGAGTCTTGTCCTTCCATAGCCTCTTTTCCCTTTTTGTGTCTGGCTTTGTGATTGTTCTAGACTAGCCTGTGCCTGCTCCTCTACTCAGTAGAGGTTAAAAGCAGAGTCCCACTGGTGTGAAAGTGTGTGTTACAAGACAAATAAATGGAAAAAAGTTAGTTAAAATAAAAAATAAAAATTATTTAAAAAAATGTTAGGGGCCTCCCCCTTGACCTCCCCCGCCGAACTCCCCTGGCCAACTCCTGTTTGCTCCCCCTGTCTGCTCGCTCTGTTCGCTCGCTCTCTGGGAGCTTGCCTGCTTCTGTAGTTCCTGGACCAGCTGGAGCAGCTTGCTCTAATAATAAATAATTACAATAAATAATTATTGTAATGTAAACTGAAACACAGTGCAGAAGGCTACGACCAGGCAAGCTGTGTGTCTGCCTGCTCATTCTGCTAACTGTGGCTGGGCCACGGTTCTAACGGTTCTTTCAGTGGGAGTGGGGCAGAAGAGCCCCTCAAAGAGAGGTCATTCCCTTGGCAGCCCTTCAAACAGAGGACTGTCCTCTGTATAAGAGGGCACCTGGCCACCCTCGCTCTTTTAAGATGGGCTCACAGCGTTGTATGATACTTTCCCCAAGAGGATCAAAAACACAGGTGGGGATCCGGAAGGTGTGTATGGTCGACGTGTCTGTAACTTCCCCCACAGTTCACCTGGAGCTCTGTGGGGGAGGCTGCCCCCAGAAGCTGCACACCCAGGTTGTCCGGCGGGACTCCTCTCTCCCTCTTTCATGCTCCCTCTGTGGCACTGCTATCACAGCCTAGCTGCCGGAGGGACGCCAGCCGCCTCTGGGCTGGGACTCTGTCTGGCCAGCCGCACTTGCGGCAGCCCCTGAAATGCAGCAGGGCCGGAGATGGCGTTCTCGCCCAGCAGCCACCTTGCAGCAGGAAGCACCTCTCTGCCATTCCTTCTTTGTACTCTCCGCTGTAGGTCTATTCTGCCATTCATTTGTTTCACGACTCACATTTTATTTATTTATTTAATTTATTAATTGCCCATCTGGCCGGTCACCCAGCCACTCTGGGCGATGTACAAAATGTATAATAAAACAGTTTAAAACAATAACATTCTACAAAAAACACCATATTTCTAAAAATACCCTAACCCACCCCAAATGCCTGCCTGAACAACCACATTTTTACTGCATGGTGGAAGCTCATTAAAGAGGGGGCATGGCAGAGTTCCCTAGGGAGGGAGTTCCACAGAGTGGGGGCCACCACAGAGAAAGCCCTCTCCCTCGTCCTCACCAGCCTCGCTGTCCTGGCTGATGGGACAGAGAGAAGGCCATCCAAGGCTGATCTTCTTGAGCGGCCTGTCTAGTGTTGCTAGAGGTGCTCCTTGAGATAGGCTGGGCCGGAACCATACAGGGTTTTAAAGGTCAAAACCAACACCTTGAAATTGGCCCGGAAAACAACTGGTAACCAGTACAACTCCTTCAGCACTGGAGTGATGTGATCTCGCTGGCGGCTGCCTTTAATCAGGTGAGCCTCCGTGTTCTGCACCAGCTGCAGCTTCCAAACCATCTTCAAGGGTAACCCCACGTAGAGCGCATTACAGTAGTCTAGACGAGAGGAGACCAGGGCATGTACTACCGATAGGAGCAGATGGTCGGGAAGGTAGGGGCGCAGCTGCCATATCAGATGGAGTTGGTACTTCACTGTCCAGCTCACAGCTGACACCTGAGCCTCCATGGACAGCTGGGAGTCCAAAATGACCCCCAGGCTGCAGACCTGGTCTTTCAAGGGTAGCTGTACCCCATTCAACACCAGGTCAACATCCCCCAACCTCCTCTTGTCTCCCACCAAAAGTACCTTGGTCTTGTCAGGGTTCAGCTTCAGCTTTTTCCTCCCCATCCAGCCACTCATCGTCTCCAGACATTTGGACAGGGATTCTACGGCCAACCTTGGTGAAGATTTGAACAAGAGGTAGAGCTGCGTGTCATCCGCATACTGATGACACCGCACCCTAAATCTCCTGATGATAGCCCCCAGCGGCTTCACATAGATGTTAAATAGCATCGGGGAGAGGATGGAACCCTGTGGCACCGCACAAGTGAGCGGCCATGGGTCCGACACCTCCTCTCCCAGTGCTACCCTCTGGTACCTGCCGGAGAGGAAGGACCAGAACCACTGCAATACGGTGTCTCCAATGCCCAACCCCTCCAGGTGGTCCAGGAGGATACCGTAGTCAACGGTATCAAAAGCCACTGAGAGGTTGAGGAGAACAAGGAAGGAGCATTCCAGAAGGTGGTGCTGGGGGATTATTGCTCTGTGCCATGGCAATTGTGCCACGGGGTTCCACAGGACTCTATTTTATCCCCCATGCTGTTTAACATCTACATGAAACCGCTGGGGGAGGTTATCCGGAGGTGTGGGCTGAGGTGCCATCAATATGCAGATGACACCCAGCTCTACCTCTCTTTCTCATCAAAACCAGGTGAGGCAGTGGCTGTTCTGAACCAGTGCCTGGGCACGGTAATGGACTGGATGAGGGCTAATAAACTGAAACTCAGTCCAGACAAGACGGAGGTACCGTTAGTGGGTGGTTCGTCTGCCCGGCTAGGTGATATTCAACCTGTTCTGGAGGGGGTTGCACTCCCCCTAAAGGATCAGGTTCGTAGTTTGGGGGTGCTCTTGGATCCAGAACTGTCACTTGAGGCACAGGTGAACTCATTGGCACGGAGCACTTTTTATCAGCTTAGGCTGGTATACCAACTATGCCCTTATCTGGACAGAGAGAGCCTAGCTACAGTTATCCATGCTCTGATAACTTCTCGTCTGGATTACTGCAATGCGTTATACGTGGGGCTGCCTTTGAAAACGGTCCGGAAACTTCAGCTGGTCCAAAATAGGGCAGCAAGATTGTTAACAGGGACTGGCCTGCGAGCTCATATTACGCCAGTACTTTTCCAGCTGCACTGGCTGCCAGTCCATTTCCGGGCCCGATTCAAAGTGCTGGTGTTGACATTCAAAGCCCTTAACGGCTTGGGGCCAGGTTACCTGAAGGATCGCCTCCTCCCATATGTGCCTGCCCGGACCATAAGATCATCATCAGCGGCCCTTCTCTGTGAGCCCCTGCCAAAGGAAGTGAGGCGGGTGGCTACTAGGAGGAGGGCTTTTTCTGCTGTGGCACCCCGGCTCTGGAATGAGCTCCCTAGTGAGGTTTGCCTGGCGCCTACATTGTATTCCTTTCGGCACCAGGTGAAGACCTTTTTATTTTCCCAGGCATTTTAGCTTTCTAAATTTTTATCTTTGCTGTTTTAAATCTGTATTTTAAACTCCTGCACTGCTGCTAGGTTTTATTGTGGTTGTATTGTTATGTTGTGGTATTAATGTTCTATATATTTTAAATTGTTTTAATGTGTGTTGTTTGGTTTTAATTTTTGTGAACCGCCCAGAGAGCTTCAGCTATTGGGCGGTATAGAAATGAAATAAATAAATAAATAAATAAATTCACTCTTATCCAGAGCCCTCCTCATATCATCCACCAAAGTGACCAAGGCCGTTTCTGTTCCATGCCCAGGCCTGAAGCCCGACTGAAATGGGTCTAGATAATTGGCTTCTTCCAAGTGTGCCTTCAACTGCACCGCCACCACCCGCTCAATCACCTTGCCCCAAAATGGCAGATTCAAAACTGGGTGAAAGTTGTTCAGAACTTGGGGATCCAAGGAGGGCTTCTTTAAGAGTGGTCCTATCATTGCTTCCTTTATAGCCCACCTTTCGTCCAGAGCGCCGCTCAAGTTGGTGCCCGTGAGGGTGCCCAAGGGGGCGTCTCCCATCCAGGCCCAGGCCAAGCCCAGATCTGCTTAGCTTCAGGCAGGCAGCAGAATCCTCTGCCCTCAGGCTGATTTGCTGCCCACGAACACCCCTGTGGCCTTGGGCGTAGGCTGCGCCACATTCAGACATTCACCACATTTCCTGCCAGCATCAGTCCCATAGTCCCCTTCTCCTAGGTTCTAGACTTGTGTGTCCTTATTGTTGGGCCCTGCCCTTTTTATCCATAGATCCCGCAAATGGTTTGGGACCCATTTATTTAAGAAATCCTCCCTGCTTTCCCCTCAAAGCAGCTTATAGGGTATAAAAAACATTAGCACAGTAATCCGAGATAATAATCAAATCTCATTACCAACAGGCTAAAAGCAGCAGCAACCCCCCTCCCCCGTCCCAAAGTAATAGTTGGTAATAAAGTTTCATAGGGATAGCATTGTTTCGGGCACCTGAAGGCACTCCTGGTCTGTGCTTGGAGCTGGCCATACTGATGGTCATTTTGCCCGCCCCCACTCCCCTGCAGTTTGGACACAGGTGGCCACCAGCTTCTCTTCCAGGCAATTAGAGCATCTCGAGGCCTCTGCCATGGAGAGCCATAACCCCTTCCCCAGAAAAGGAGCCGCCACTACCAAAGTCTCTCTGCACCGTGGATAGCTCCTTCGGAGTTCTGGCTGGCTCTAAGTGAAACCCGGAGTGGATTCACCGCCCCACTGACACTGGAGCCACCAGCCTCCACTGTCAGAGACCCATTATCCCCAACCATGGCTGGGAGAGATGGGAGTTGTAGTCCAACACATCTGCAGAGCACCAGGCTGGGGAAGGCTGCCCAGGTAAAGAGTGGCTGCTTACATGCTGGACTATGTGCGCACTCATGCGCTCCTTTACAAAGAAAGAGAAACGCGCTGGCCTCCATGGAGCAATACCCCACCCACACTGAAGGCTTCGCCGCCCCCCCCCCCCCCGTGCAGCTGCTCTGGCAGCTAAGCCGTGCGTCCAATAGGAGCGTATGCAGAAGGGTTTCCCAACAGCGTGTGCCCAGAGTTCTGAAACCCTTCCCTACCTTGCCAGCAATTTGGGGTTTGCCCTTTCGGAAGTGACACCTATGTACTGCATGGGTCTTTGACTTGCAGCACCATGGTAAAAAGATTTAACCTCCTCCTACCAAAGAAATGGATAAACACCTGTTATTCCCAGATCTGCAGTTATTTGAGCGTAGAAGTGCCTGCAGGCGAAGTTAGTACAGCAAGAAAATCCCAGTCATTCTCCATTCCTTCACAGTATTCTTTCTGCCTACCTGAAGTTTAAAAAAATATCATTTTGTTTCATCTTCTTTTATCCCAGAGTGGCCCCTTCACCTCTATATTTTCTTGCTCTGAATCTTTTCTCTGCAGTGTATTTCCACCCCTCACTCCCTCCCCCTGCAACACACATGCACTGTGTTTTTTGTTCAGGTAAAGTGGAGATTTTTCAGACAGGCAAAGAATGCAACCTTGCTTTAACCCATGCTGCTTTTTTTGCAGCTGGTTTCCTAAAGTTAGGTTGCCCCCTGCTGCTCTGGTTCCATTCTAAATAAAGCTGGAGATCAAATATGTTTGGGGACCTGATTATTCACATGCTGCAGCCCCTGGAACCAAATTGTTTTACAGCAGGTGAGGACCCAGGAAATAAACAGCTCGGAAGATGCTTTGGTGTGACACAGTTCCGTAAAAACACACACAACCCAAAACAAATAAGACAGGGGAGCAGTTTGTTTCCAGAAAGACAACCTTTATTGGAAAACATACTTCTGAGTTCCTATTGATTGAAGCAAGAGCACTATAAAATGTGTCTGGCAATCGCAGGATGCTAAGTAGAATCCTATTAAACAGATACTTTTACCCAAATTCCCTGCTATTAATTAGCCTCTTACTGCATTGAAGATATCGAATCACTGCAGGTTCACTCAATATAAGGCTCCCTTGTTCTGAATAGGGGCGCAAAACACCACTGTACTTTTTTTTTCTGCAGCTCGTTGTAGTTGAGCTTGAGCAAGCCCCTTAGCAAAGGATGGCAGTGGTCCAGCAGCCCTGCTTGGGAGCTTTAAAATAAGAGTGACCTTGGGGTCTCCTGAGTCACTCATGGTGACTCAGGAGAAGTTGCTGCTCTCCAGGTGTCCCTTTCACAAAAACAAAGACGAGACAAATAACTTTCCAAGGCGCTGGTCCCCTCGAGCAAACCATGGACGTCGTATCTGTTTGACATTGTCCCAGGGGAGCCAACGAGACCAGTTCTGGTGCTGTGTTCTGCCCTGATTTCACAGCTGGCTTATAGCAAGCTCATTCCTGTTTGATTCTGGATCCCTCAGGGCTACAACCAGGGGCCTCCAAGTCAGGAGGCAAACACTGGAGTTGCTTCGGCAGCCTGAGAGGCAGAGGGGTTTCTGGGCTAAACCTGCCTTCCACTTCTGCATCTGCAGGCACTCATGGGCTGCCAGCTCAGTCTTCTGACTGGCTGGGATCTCCTCTCTCTCTCTCTCTCTCTCTGTGTGTGTGTGTGTGTGTGTGTGTGAGGGACGCATCTGCAGATATGTACAGATGTGGTGCCAACCACAGCAGCTGCTCATGGACACCTGGGCACTTTCCTGAGGTGCCCAGCCTCGGACAGGATGTAAACAGAACTGTCAGAACTTCCACTCCCATGGCTGGGAAGCTTGGCTCCACATTTGTCTTCTCCGAGGACGTTCTCTTCCTCTTCCACAATCCGAGGAGCCACGTACCTGTCAAGTTTACAAGGCATACTAAGCCACCTTGAACTGCTGATTATGACTTGTTTTCTTCAGTCACTACCTTTGTATTTTAAATGCAGGCTGGATGAAGCCGTGGATCTCTCGTCTTTGGGTTTCTGTTCCTTATACTTAAGGCGTTTTGTGACATCCAAGGAAAGCTGGCAAACTGTCCCACATTTCCCTGCAAGTGGCTGCAAGTCCACTGGGGCCCTGATGCTTGCTGGCATCAGGCAGAAGCCGTGTTCTGATGGAAGCAGAGTGCGGAAGGGGCACTTGGACAGCAGAGCGCTTCAAGTCTGTGCCTCGGCAAAGCCTTCGCTTGCCACCCTCAGGCCTCGGAAGAGACCTCCAAACCCGAGTCTCCGGCCAAAGCGGGGGGCCTTACCCCCTCACAAGCCTCTGTGAGCTCTTCTTCCCATTTTTCATTTTAAATGCTGCTAGGAGTTCTGTTTTTAAAAGCTTCTTGCATTTTAGACACCTCTTAAAATATGAATAGACACCATACCCCCCCCCTTTTTCAGCCCTAAGAATACTAAATGGCATTTCTAGTAAGTTCCGCCCAGCCAAGGGTGCGTCTCCGGTCCTTGGTGTTCAGCCTGCTCCCTGCTGGTAACTTTCCTTCTTGTCCACAGGAGAAGCCAGTCCTCTTGCTTTCCCCGGTACAGATTCTGTAGGATAGAGTTTGGTGTGCACCAAAGTTTAGCTCAGGCACATGGAGGTTGCCTGAGCCCCAGCATCTCTAGGATCTGCATTGCCTGCATGGGTAGCATGTCAAATGATGATTCACGTTATGGAAAGACTGTGGAAATATGTCTTCGCAGCATCAGAAGCGGAGGAACATTTTCCAACCCTGCCTAATGAAGAATGGAAAATATGTTGATTTAACTCTAGAAAAATGTTCAGTAGACATTAAGAAAAAAAACCCCAACCCTCTGTGCCATATCTAATTTCATTAGCAAGCTGTAAATGGCAAAATGATGAAGAGATAAAGTTTCAAAGGGCTGAGGACCCTCACATTCTCCGTAACATTAATCATGTGCTTTTAATTTTTATACAGCGTTACTCGGTAGTGTTGCATCCCCCTTTTATGATTCTTAGGAGCTGGGTTAAAGTATTAAGTCTTCAGGCATAAGTGCCTCTCTTGGCTTGCTGAGTAAATCTCCAGTTCTGAGATGCAGCTGGAGCGAGAGGGGGGCGGGAGGGGGGCGCACTTTGGGAACACTGCCGCTGCGGCCCCTGCTGGGATGCCCAGTGCCACCAGCACCATCTCTGCTGGGACGCACAGGCTGCTGCCCCACCCAACTGCCTGAAATTTATGGCCCCATGTCCAGCACTGAACCCCATTCCAAAGGTTGTGCAGCTTCAGCCCCCCCACACACACTCCCCCCCCTCCGCCCTCCTTTCCTAGCTAGCCCTTAAGAGGGCCTTTTCTCTTCCAGGAAAAGGAAAATGAATTGTCTCTACTGTGGTAATTAAGCTCCCAGGAAACAGCCTCATTAGACTAATAAAGAGTAAATAAAGCAGTCAAGGACATACTTTTCTTTCGGCTAATCAGGCAAATTCAAGGGAAATGAACACCCTCCCCCCCACACACACACTTATCCATCTGGCCACTCATGCCAAAGAATCTGTATAAAAACCACAGAAAGGAAAACATTTCTCCAGGTTGCTCCTTACCACTTAGGAAGCTTTGCAAGAAATTATTCTTTGGAAGATGAATCCCCCCGGGGTTGTTCTCAACTTTCCAGTGAAATTTTCCATAAGGCAAAATATTTATACCATGGAGCATTGGAGGGGGTCCTGGAGGCCATCTAGCCGACGCTTGGCTCAGTGCAGGAACCCCAGAGTTCAGCACCCCCAACAGATGCCAGTCCAACGGCTCTGCTTGGAGACCTCCAGCAAAGGAAAGCCCACCCAGCCTTCTACCCTTACAGACTGGGGAGAGTCTCTGGGGAGGGATGGCCTTGCATTTTGGGACTCAAGGGTTGCAGGAAACAGGGATATCTTCCCTCTACCTGTTCAGAGCTTCTCTACAGCTCCCTCCAAATGTATGGGAACCTTTTAAAAGTGGTGTACTGTATTCATGCTACTTGTTTATGTTTTTGTACGATTTGTGTAGCTCATATATTTATTTAGATTTATGTATGTTAATTGTTGTTTAATACATTCTGCCCCTCCCAAGGAATGTCTGCAGGGTCAGTGGTTGCAGCAGTACATACAATGGCTCTTTCCGAGCCTTATTATGGATGTAATAATGATGTAGGCGTCAGGCATGCATGATCCTGGTGACGTGCACACACTCTCACAGCACCCAAAGGAGGCTTTCCTTGAACTGCCTCCACAGATCATGAATCTCTTCCACTTGGGCCTATGGAACTTCCTTCAACCCTAACCTGGGTCAGGTTTTGGACTTCCTTGACCCAACCCAGCTGTTTGTGAAACTCTTGAGAGAACGAGTTCCTGAAAGAAAGAAATCTTCTATTAGGTAGCACATTCAAAGTACTTGCAGAGCTCACAAACAGTGATATGAAGAATGAAATTGGCAGCAGATGTATTAAAATATTGATAGCAACCATTCCATACCCAGGCTCTGCCTATCAATAATTCATTTTACCTTGAAAGAAGGAGTAAGATTTTGGAATTTGCTTTATCATGTTTTCACTTGACAAGGTAGGTTTGGCTTTATTTCTTCTGAGCAGGAGGTCCCTGGCAAATAATACTCTCTTGCATGCTTAGCAGCTGGAATTTACTTTGGGTGGCTTCATTAAAGGAGAGAAAACCTGGGATAGAAGATGGAGGCTCCCCGGGGGCAGCCGCTGCGTGGGACTCCTGCTTTGGCCTCAGCTACGTCAGGTCGTAAGCCCCCAGACCTTCTGGGAAGGATTGTAGGTGTTGTGTCATTGTTTGTTTATTTAAATTGCAATATTTCTAACCCATCCTATATCCATTGATCTCAGTGTGGGTACGATGATAAAAACTACATATTATCAACCCATTAAAATCTATCTCTTGATTCTTTGGGCCCAAGGGCCAAATTCCACTTCAGAGAAGCTCTTGGGGGCCGCATCCCAGTGCTGGGCGGGGCTGAAGGTGAAAGGGTGGGGCCAAAATGCCAATACGTTTAGGGCGGGGCAGGGGGGACATGCAAAAGCCGGGAGAGCACCGAATGGCTGGCCATCGGGGAAAGGAGGTGGGGCCGGGGCCATTGGGGGATCCCAGAGGGCTGGACTGCACCCCCAAGAGGGCTGGATTGGGCCCACCGGCCTGGGCACTGCAGCCCCGGTTCAAACCATCAACAACCGAGAGACTGCCAGGAAAACCCCAACGCTTGGATGAGCAGCCAGGTCCCGGCTTGGTGCGTCAGGAGCTGCATCACAGCAGCTACCCGGGTGGGGCCTGGGATGGGGGCTCCACCTGCGTGGAAGGGGTGTGCTAAACCCATGCCATGTTCCTCCAGGAGGGGCTCACGGCAGGACCCCGCCAGGGCTCAGCACGTGGCTTCTGACCATGGAAAGGCGCTTCGAGTTGCTCGCGGGTGGCCCCACGGGAGGGGGCCGTGGGAGTGCGCGTGTGCTGGCTTGTCTGTGTGCAGGCGCACCCGCCCAGGGCAGAGGGGGCTTGCAGCGCAGAGCCACCCCTCAGCTGTCAGCAGATCGTGCTCTGCAGCAGCCTTGTGCCACAGACTTCCCAACAGTAAGCCTGCTAGCATGCTCGACTGTGTCACACGCGCATTTTCCCTCACCTTGCTAGGGACAGGGGGTGGGGGGAGAAACAGCCATGTCAACTGAAAACTTTCCCAAGCGATGTAAACAGGTGGAGGAGGAAGTGTGTTTGTGCATGAGACACACATCCGTGCTTGATGAGCACCCATGGGGATTTGGGAATCTGCTGAGCATTTGCTTGAAGTTCAGGTGGCTTTTTGATGCCCAGCTCATGCTAAAATTATTCGTTAAGGCTTTGCTCTAAACGCTGTTCTTTAGTCATGGTTTCCTGCCAGCGTTTTACTGAGAGATGTTAGGAAATTCTTTGCTGTGCTGCCATGGAATCTGCTCTCACCCTTTTGTATAGTTTTTTTTAAAGAAATATGATGGAATAATGTCTCCTCCGTTATTCAGTGTGCAAAGTTCAACGGTGTTTGAGAAACAAGCACTTAGTTGCACGTTTAGTTAAAATTTGTGCAAGTCCCGTTCCGAAGAGGCTGATCTTACCCAGCCACTTGCACATTTTTAAGGATCCCATTTTTAAAAATAAAAGCAGAGTGGGGAAGAGCACTTCGTCCAGATCGCCCGCTGCTTTGATACTGCCAAGGGGAGGGAAAAGTCCCTGGTGAAGGACGTGAACGTCCTGTTCTAGAGAACGACAAGGAACCCGAAAGGGGTCACGAGTGTTGCTCTGGCTCCGCACGCTGATGCTCCGCAGCTCTTGCTGGAGAAGCCCGCGCGGCTTCTCGTTTTTGTGGCATCCTCCCTCCGTCTGCCCTGTTGCACGTAAGGCGGCTGCTTCTGAGGGCCGGAGGCGACGCGAGAGCGGCTGGGTGCCGGCTCCGACGCGGGACGGAGCGCGGGCCCGGGGGGCCAGGCGAGGGCCGGCTGCTCTGGAAGGGCCGCCCGGTCCGCGGGAGGGGGCTCCTCCGTCCCGCGCCGCCGCCCGCTCGCTCGCTGCGTAGCGCGAGCTCCCGGCGTTTCCGGCGCGAGCCGGGGCCTCTCCTCGCTCGCAGGCCGAAGGCGCTCGCAGCCGCGGGAAGGCCTGCGGCGGCCGGCCCCGAGCAGACGCCGCCGTGCGCCCTCCGCGGATCCAGCGAGCCAGCCGCTCCCGCTGGGCTGCCGCCGAGGCGGCGCGGCGGGCGGCGGGGCTGCACGCGAGGCCCCGGGCTGGAGCGCGCGCGCCGCGCGCAGGCGGCCGCCGCCCGGGAACGAGCTGGCGAGGGGCGGCCTGCCCGGGGCGCTCCCGGCGCGGCGCGGCGGCTGACGAGGCCGCCCGCACAGGGGCAGCGCGGCGGCGGCCCCGCTGAGCGCCGGGCTCCGCTGCCGGAACTGGGGCGCGGCGCGGCGCGGCCGCCACACGCGCTGGTGCTCGCCGGCTCCGGCTCGCGGCGGCGCGGGCCCCTCCCCCCTCCGGCCGTGCCGGCGCCCTCGGCGTCTGGCCTGGCCGCCCCCCCAGCCGGCCCCGGCGCCGGGTCCGGCCCGCGGGGTGGGGCGCCCGGGGCCCGCCGCCGCCCTGCGCGCGCGAGGCCGAGGCCGGGGCCTGTCCCTGCCCCGGCGGGCGGCCTCGCCTCCCGGGGCGCCTCGCGCGGCGGCGGGGGCCGCGGCAGGGGGCGCCGGAGGCCTGGCTCTCGCGGCGCCCGTGAACACGCGCCCGGAGCCCCGGGCCAGGGCTCGGCAGGCCTGGGGCGACGGGGGCGAGGCCCGGCTGCGGCGCGGACGGGCGACGACGCTCGGGCTGGCGAACGCACGGCTTCCCCGTGCAGGGCGCTCGCTCGGGCCGGGCGGGGCGGCGAGCGGGCGGGCGGGCGCTGTCGAAGGAGCGCCCCTTCCCAGGGCGGCCCGTGCCGCGGGCGAGGCGCTGCGCGGCGCGGCGCGCTGGAGGGACCAGCGGCCGGCTGTGCGGCTCGCCGCCGGCGCGGGCAGCCCAGCAAAGCGGTCGGCCAGCGCAGCTCCCGTTTTTCTCCCGAGGGCGCCTGTGTTGCGCAGAGACGCGCCATTGCCCGAGCTGCTCCGGGCTGCAGACAGGCAGCAAAACCATGCCGGAGGAAGGCGCCCCTTTCCACCGTAGGTTTCATAGAACTTCCTTTTTAGAACGACAAACGCAATTCCTTTTAAAACCCTACACCCGTAAAACAATTGCCTCATTGCCTCTGCCCCCTCATCACCAACATGTGTGTTGAATACTGCGGAATTTGGGGTCCTTTTGAGGTGTTCACATTGGCAATTCATGTTTTGCTCCCCTCTTAAAGAGAATTTTCTGAAATGTCTGAATTAATTATAGTATTTTCCCCATGGAGACTAGCAATAGTTTTAAGGCATTTTGTTTGCACCTTTTAGAACCGAATTTAATTTCTATTTCTATTTGGGAAATTAAACATATAATTGCAATGATGCGTTATTGTATCACGCGCACACACCCATATTGTAATGGTGCATAACTTTAGAAGCACTTTCAATTTTCTAAAAAGGGCAGCAAATGGTAGAACAAGAAGAGACAGCCATGAAGCGTTTTGTCAGTTTTCAGAATTAAGTTCAATCTGTTCTCAGTAAGATGACACCCGTAGAACAATTTTCTGTTTTGAAACTATTATCAACAAAACTCCAAACTTGCAGACATATTCCATACTCTAAATTTTTCAGAAAGAGCTAATTTATGAAAAACAAAAATGACTTTGATTTTATGTAGTGTTTGAGCTTTGGGCCTGGAGAGATTCAGTAGCCGATTTGTACTTGAAATGACATCCATGGGATTACTATAATGAATTTAATCTGTTTCCATTATTAATGCCTTATTGGCAGGTTACTAACCCAACTCCTCAGACATCACTCAGGTGAAAACTGAATTGGGCAGCTTGGTTATGATTTAAATTCTGTTGAACAATTGAACTGCTACAATAATCCCACAGTTGCATTTTAAAAAGGCTTTCTGGAAGTCAGAATTTTGACATTCAGACCATTAAAGGTAAGAATGTGAACTAGCTGTGAAGATCGGCCAGGTTTACTTTTTGTTAAACAAAGAACAATTTTTAAATGGACATTTATGTATGTACTTATTTAAGAGGTTATAAATTTGACGTGAAAAAGTGGGTGCATTTTGAATTTGCCAGTCTGAAATCTCAGTTAAATTTATAGACCCTTTTCCACTCTAGAGGGAGAGACCAGCTCTCTTATGCAAGCTCATCCTTGCATAAATTGTTGTTGTCATTCAATTATAGTTCATGATGACCCACTAGACAAAACAAAACAACAACCCAAGATCATTTAATACATCTTATTGAGCCATGAAAATAATATCACATCTCTCAGGGAAGTCGCCATTTTAAAAAGAAATGGGGTCCTCGTTAACAGAATTGTTCTAAGGCCGGGTTCCTCCTGGCTGACAATTGGTGTTTTAGCCGCTGATCTCCATCTTAACACTTCCATTCTCTCTCTCTCCTAAGCCCCAGAATGGTTAAATTCAAAATCCCCCAGCTTACGACTGTGCTGCCTTCCCAGCTTAATTCTGCATTCATCGCGGGTGTGTGGAGAGTGCAATTTTTTAACCTTCTTTTGCCCCTTTTCTTTCATTTGGAGATTAAAGGCAAATGCTGAAATGTATCAAAAATAAATAGTGTGCAGGAAAGCTCATTCATCACCATCCTTGGTTTGCTAGTTCTTTGTTTCTGCTTCATGCTGTGTGCTTTACATTACATCTCACAAGCCCCCCTTTCTCCCTCCCGCGCGCACGCTCTCTCTCTCTCTCTCTCTCTCACACACACACACACACACACACGCACAGTCTTCCGCTGTGGAGTAAAATCCGAATTTTCATCAGGTTTGAAATTACATTTGTGAAGGAAACGTTGCCCCATGGGGTGCCCTGGGACAAATACCAGTTACCCTGGGCCTCATCCTGAACATGGTTTTGACTCAGAAAATGTAATTGTTAAGCCCCAAATGCTCCTTTCCGTCTGGAACCAGAAACGGGAATTGCAGGTGGTGGCAAAGCGACAGCCAGAGACAGGAGATCAAAGTTGGGCCAGGAGATCACTGTGGTTACAAAAACAAAAGGTGCAGCAGCCCCTCCCCAGGGCCACTCACTCGCCGTCCAGTTCTGCTGGGAGATGGGGGTGCTGCTACCCCGTCAAGTCAGTGCCGTAAAAAGGCCCCGTGGCTTCGCCTCTGCAAGGGGCTTCTGCGTAATCCATGGTTTTGTCTGCATTGTGTCCAATTTGCACGAGTGACGAACTCTTGCCTAGCAGAATGCCCTCTTGCCATTAGTAGCCACCTCCTCTTCCTCCTCCTCCTCCATTTTAATTCTAAGACTTTTTTGTAATCCCCCATCCTGACCCCCACCCCGCCTCAAATTCTCCGTTTTATTCCCAAGTCGCTTTTCTCCATCTCTGAGGTGGTGGCGCGATGCCGTTTCTCGAGAGCGGAGGCTTGCACACAGAAGGGGAGGCTCCGGCCCAGGCCTGCTCCTCCCAGCCGGGCCGTGGTCAGCAGTAGTGGCACCTCTGAAGCCACAGCTGGGTCCTAGATCCATCTGGAATCTGTTTCCTCGGGGAGGGGGAGCTGATATGTGGGCTCTGTCTTATTGCATGGCTCGGCCAGGCTGTCATTTTGGAATCTCAAGCCAGGGCGCATCTGAGCAAATGGAAGTAGTTGCGTGTGTCCACTCTGCATCACTGACAGCCTGCAATAGGATGGGGAAAGGGACAAATCCCAGACTTCTAGCAGGATGTAGCAAAAGGTGATTTTAGAAGCAGGCACATTTTTGTTCTGAGAAGTCCACTACTGTTGTGAAAGTCAAGCCCACCTCCCTTCTGATGAAAGGCTTTGTGTTGCTAGCGGCAGGGAAGCGGTTAAGTTCTGCACTGGCTGGAGGATGAGGGCCGTTCTTCTCTGCTGACAGAGAGGTTGACCAGTGTCAGCCTCGCCTGATGTGTTCAGCATCACCTTCGCTGCATCATAAATAAAACGGACAAATTGCCCTTTTTCTCCTAGGGTGGAACAAGCACTCGGGTGGGGAGAGACGGGGACCGGGGCGTCTGCCTGGTGATTTGGAAGGGGGAGTGAAGAGTCTGAGGGAAGCTGGGTGGGGGCGGAGAGGAGCGTAGAGCGGGATCTCGGCAACTGCTCCATGAATCTCTGGGTGGCAGCTGAGAACAATGGGGGAAGCAAGCAATTACCTCCCATCCTTCCCCTTATCCTGGCACATGAAATATATTCTTGCCTGAGATTTCACACCCCCCCCCTTTTATATCTTCAATTCTTCGAGGAAAGTGAGGGAAGATATAAGGGGGGGGCTGTCAACCAGGCTGCCTGGCCACCGCAGGGCCTGGTGCTCCTGCTCAGAGAGGCATTGCGCTGCGGTGGTTCTCTGCCCAGGCGGACTTTGGTGGCGGCTTCTGGGACAGAGCAGAAAGGTTCTTCCTTCCTCGGAACCTGTCCACCAATTTTCTACAGAAAACGTGAGGTGAACAGACACGGAATCCTGGAAGGCTGGTGCTTCCTGCAGCCTCCAGGAGCCCACCCAAACATGCAAACAGAGCCAGCGTCCCTGCGTTGTCGGAAGCCTCCAGCCTGCAGCAATGAAGGACCTTTGGCTAGTGGCATCTTGGCCTGAGACAGCACGGCCTGGAAAGGGTTTGCTGTGGAATTGCTCCCCTTGAAAAATCCATCCATATCGCCCTCTGTGGACATGAAGAGGCGTAGGGGTGCTTTGCAAGTGATGCTCGGAACACCCTTTCTTTTGGAACGTATCATGTATGGAAGTTATTAATGTGGGAAAGAAAGCGGATGAGAGCCATTTTGAAACAGGATGCACAGTCTCATAAATGGAGCATTCAGTTTGCAGACCCAGGGAATGCAAGATATCTTGTATGCATCACGTGTGAAAATGGCTTGTTCTAGGGCAGCCTTGGTGCCTCCCAATGTTTTGGACTTCCATTGGCTCCAGCCAGCATGGCCAACAACTGCGAATGCTGGGAGTTGTAGTCGCAAACATCTGGAGGGCACCAGGTAGAGGAAGGCTGGTTTGTGGCATTTGTCAAGAGACACTCCACCCCCACGATTGGCTGGTTGGCTGGTGGGACTGGCCCTCTCCCAAAGAGGACGACGCCCTCACACAGAGGAGAGTGCTCTCACTGACCCTGCTGTCTCTCGCTGCAGAGAACAACAGGGCTGTTACATCCCCTGAAAGGAAACATGTAGGGAGGCGGTGGGCTCTCCCACGCTGGAGGCATTAGATGAGGCTGGACAGCCATCTGTCGGTGATGCTCTGACTTGGATTCCTGCATTGAGCAGGGGCTGGACTCGATGGCCTTGTAGGCCCCTTCCAGCCCTACTATTCTATGATTCTATGTGGATGAGACTTCCTGTAGTGGCAAGGCTTCCTGGGGAAAAGCATTCTGGGAAAGCCACATAAGCTGCCCAAGCCCCTGAGGCCATCTGCCTTTTGAAGGTGCCTCATTGGTTTCTGTTGCAGATGTAGCAGTTGCAAGCTTTGGGGACCATGAGGCAATGGTCAAAATGAGGTACGATGATGTATGACAGCCTCCCCCAACCTGGTGCCCCCCAGATGTGTTCTAGAACTCCCAGTCTCCCCCAATCAGCTATGCTGGCCTGGAGATGGTGGGCATGGTAGAGCAGCATATCTGGAGGACTCGGGGGTGGGGGAGGCTGAGGCATGTTCTTCTGGAGAGGGCATGCTGGGGTGTCTCCTGAGGGATGACACCTATTAAAAGATGCTGTGCCATTCTCCCGCCTTTTCCTCCTCAACATATTTTCTCTGGAATTAAAAAAAAAATGGAAGAAGTGGTGGGAAAGCATGGGAGAGATACAAATGGAAGACAACTTGGTCTAGAGGTCTCCAATATTCCATTTCTTGGGCAAGGTGCTGGAGCGTGTGGTGGCTTCTCAGCTCCAGGGATTTCTGGATGAGGTCATTATCTAGATCCATGTCAATGTGGCTTTAGGCTGCTTATGGGACAGAGACTGCTTTGGTCACCTTGGTGGACAATCTACACCGGGAACTGGACAGGGGGAGTGTGTCCCTGTTGGTTTGCTGGACCTCTATGCAGCTTTAATGCCATCAACCCTGGTATCCTTCTGGAGCGTCTGTCTGACATGGGACTGGGAGGCACTGTGGCTTTGGTCCTTTGTGGAGGGACGATCTCAGAAGATTCTGGGGGATTCCTGTTCAACGACATGGCTGTTAGCCTGTGGCGTCCCTCAGGGTTCCATCTTACCCCCCCAAGCTATTTAACATATACATGAAACCACTAGGAAAGATTGTCTGGAGGTTGGGGGTTCAGTGCCACCAGTATGCTGATGACACCCAATTCTATCCCTCCTTCGGTGTCTTTTGTTGGTAATGGACTGGATGAGGGCAAACAAATTGAAGCTTAATCCAGACAACACAGAGGGGCTCCTAGTTAGTCAAAAGGCAGATCAGGGAATAGATGTGCTGGATGGGGTTTCGATTCCCCTGAAGACTCAGGCTCAAGTTTGGGTGTACTTTTGGAGTTGGCCCTGAAATGGGATGCCCAAGTTTCAGCAGCGACCAGCAGTGTGTTTGCACAGCTGAGGCTAGTGCACCAGCTGCACTCATTCCTAGAGATATCTGGGGGAAGTGCCAGATGACTGGAGGAGGGCTAACGTTGTCCCTATCTTCAAAAAGGGTAAAAGGAAGAACCTGGGAACTACAGACCAGTCAGTCTGACATCGATCCCTGGGAAAATTCTGGTGCAGATGATAAAGCAATCCATCTGGAAGCACCTTGACAACAATGCAGTGATGACTCCAAGCCAACATGGATTTGTCAAGAACAAGTCCTGCCAGATGAATCTGATCTCATTTTTTGATCAGGTCACCTCCCTTGTGGACCGTGGGAATGCTGTAGACATCATATACCTTGACCCCAGCAAAGCTTTCGACAAAGTGCCCCATGAGATCCTGATGAGCAAACTAGCTCAAAGTGGGCGAGATGAAACAACGATCCGGTGGATCCACAGTTGGCTACAGAATCGGACTCAAAGAGTGCTTATCAATGGGACCTTCTCAAACTGGGGAGAGGTAACGAGTGGGGTACCGCAGGGCTCAGTCCTGGGCCCAGTGCTCTTCAACATTGTTATTAATGACTTGGAGGAGGAGGTGCAGGGAATGCAGATCCAATTTGCAGATGACACAAAACTGGGTGGTATAGCTAATATTTTGGAAGACAGAAACAGAATTCAAAGTGATCTTGATAGACTGGAGCACTGGGCAGAAAACAACAGAATGACATTTAATAGGGATAAATGCCAAGTTCTGCACCTAGGAAAAAGAAACCAAATGCACAGTTACAAGATGGGGGATACGTGGCTCAACAACACGACAAGCGAGAAAGATCTTGGAATTGTTGTCGATCACAAGCCGAATATGAGCCAACAATGTGATGTGGCTGCAAAAAAGGCAAATGCCATTTTGGGCTGCATTAATAGAAGCATAGCTTCCAAATCCCGGGAAGTACTAGTTCCCCTCTACTCAGCACTGGTTAGGCCTCATCTGGAGTACTGTGTCCAGTTCTAGGCACCATATTTTGAGAAGGATGCAGACAAACTGGAGAGGGTTCAGAGGAGGGCAACAAAGATGATCAGGGGACTGGAAACAAAGCCCTATGAAGAGAGATGGAAAGAACTGGGCATGTTTAGCCTTGAGAAGAGAAGACTGAGGGGAGATAGGATAGCACTCTTCAAGGACTTGAAAGGTTGTCACAGAGAGGAAGGCCAGGATCTCTTCTCCATCATCTCATAGTGCAGGACACGGAATCATGGGCTCAAGTGACAGGAAGCCAGATTCCGGCTGAACATCAGGAAGAACTTCCTGACTGTAAGAGCAATACGACAGTGGAACCAATGACCTAGGGAGGCGGTGGGCTCTCCCACACTGGAGGCATTCAAGACGGGGCTGGACAGCCATCTGTCAGGGATGCTCTGACTTGGATTCCTGCATTGAGCAGGGGGTTGGACTCGATGGCCTTGTAGGCCCCTTCCAACCCTACTAGTCTATGATTCTATGATCTGGCCACAGACACACATACTTTGGTTACATCCTGCTTGGACTACTGTAACATGTTCTACATGGTTCTTCCCCCACCTGATGGTTCCTGGCAGCCTTACCAGTCTGCCCTCGGGTCTGGTGGTGCTGCTGCTGAATGCCAGGTCGGCCCAAAATAAAATCTCCCTCATCCATGATTTGATTGTGGATGAGGGGGCTGACCTGGCATGTATTACTGAGACCTGGGTGGGGGAACTGGGAGGGGTCACTCTCTCCCAGCTGTGCCTCCTGGGTACTCGGTGCAGCACCAACACCGACTTGAGGGTCGGGGAGGGGGGGTTGCCATGGTCTATAGGAATTCAATCTCCCTCTCCAGGCTTCCTCCTCATTCGAGCGCAGATCTTGAGTGTTTGTACCTTGTGTTGGGTACCCAGGACAGATTGGGGATTCTGTTGGTGTACCGCCCACCCCGCTGCCCATCGGACTCCCTGCCAGAGCTGACGGAGGTGGTCTCGGACTTGGTGTTGAGGACCCCTAGGATGATGGTCCTGGGGGATCTCAACTTCCATGCCGAGGCCACTGTATCCGGGGCAGCTCAGGACTTCATGGCCGCCATGACAACCATGGGGCTGTCCCAACATGTCATCGGCCCAATGCATACAAAAGGACACACACTTGATCTGGTTTTCTCGACTGGGCAGGAGGATGGTGATCTGAAAGTGGAGGAATTAACATCTGTCCCTTTGCCATGGTCAGATCACTTCCTGCTGAGGTTTAGACTCCTGGCGGCCTTTCCCCTCTGCAAGGGTGGGGGACCTATTAAAATGGTCCGCCCCCAGAGATTAATGGATTCCGATGGATTCCAGAGGGCTCTGGGGGATTTTCCTGCTTGTATGGCTGGTGCTCCTGTCGAAGCCCAGGTCGCTCTGTGGAATGCAGAGATGACTCGGGCGGTTGACACGATTGCGCCCAAGCGCCCTCTCCCTCTGAGCAGAGCCCGGCCAGCTCCTTGGTATACACCTGAGCTGAGGGCAATGAAGCAAGAGGGGAGACGGCTAGAACGCAGGTGGAGGAAAACTCGTGCTGAGTCTGACCGAACACAGGTAAGAGCCCACTATTGAGCCTACTCTGTGGCGGTGAGGGTGGCAAAGAGACAGTTCTTTTCCACCAGCATTGCATCTTCTCAGTGTCGTCCGGCGGAGCTTTTCCGAGTGGTTTGCGGCCTGTTACATTCTGGGCCAGGGAGAGAGACGGTGGAACCCTCGGTAGCACGCTGTGACGAGTTTGCTCGGCACTTTGAGGATAAAGTCGCTCAGATTCGTCATGAATTGGACACCACCATTAATGCAGTTCCATTGGTAGAGGCGTTCAGAGCACCGTCTGGTCCAGTTTTATTGGATGAGTTTCAGTTACTGAGGCCTGAGGATGCGGACAAGGTGCTTGGCCAAGTCCGATCGACCACTTGTGTGCTTGACCCTTGCCCTTCATGGCTTATTAAATCAAACAAGGAGGGGTTGTCCGGCTGGGTCCAGGAGGTTGTAAATTCCTCCTTGAGAGAGGGAGTGGTGCCTGCCTCTTTAAAAGAGGCAGTAATTAGACCACTCCTGAAAAAGCCTAACCTGGACCCAGAGGATGTCAACAATTATAGGCCAGTGGCCAACATCCCCTTCCTGGGCAAGGTGCTTGAGCGGGTGGTTGTAGGACAGCTCCAGGCACTGTTGAATGAAACGGATTATCTAGATCCATTTCAATCGGGCTTCAGGCCTGGTTTTGGAACGGAAACTGCCTTGGTCGCCCTGTGGGATGACCTCTGCCGGGAGAGGGACAGGGGGAGTGCGACCCTGTTGATTCTCCTGGACCTCTCAGCGGCTTTCGATACCATCGACCATGGTATCCTTCTGGATAGGTTGTCTGGGTTGGGAGTAGGAGGCACTGCACTACAGTGGTTCCGCTCCTACTTGGATGGCCGATTCCAGAAGGTGGTGCTGGGGGATTACTGCTCTGTGCCATGGCAATTGTGCCATGGGGTTCCACAAGGCTCTATTTTATCCCCCATGCTTTTTAACATCTACATGAAACCGCTGGGGGAGGTTATCCGGAGGTGTGGGCTGAGGTGCCATCAATATGCGGATGACACCCAGCTCTACCTCTCTTTCTCATCAAAACCAGGTGAGGCAGTGGCTGTTCTGAACCAGTGCCTGGGCACGGTAATGGACTGGATGAGGGCTAATAAACCGAAACTCAGTCCAGACAAGACGGAGGTACTGTTAGTGGGTGGTTCGTCTGCCCGGCTAGGTGATATTCAACCTGTTCTGGAGTGGGCTGCACTCCCCCTAAAGGATCAGGTTCGTAGTTTGGGGGTGCTCTTGGATCCAGAACTGTCACTTGAGGCACAGGTGACCTCATTGGCACGGAGCACTTCTTATCAGCTTAGGCTGGGATACCAACTACGCCCTTATCTGGACAGAGAGAGCCTAGCTACAGTTATCCATGCTCTGATAACTTCTCGTCTGGATTACTGCAATGCGTTATACGTGGGGCTGCCTTTGAAAACAGTCCGGAAACTTCAGCTGGTCCAAAATAGGGCAGCAAGATTGTTAACAGGGACTGGCCTGCGAGCTCATATTACGCCAGTACTTTTCCAGCTGCACTGGCTGCCAGTCCATTTCCGGGCCCGATTCAAAGTGCTGGTGTTGACATTCAAAGCCCTTAACGGCTTGGGGCCAGGTTACCTGAAGGATCGCCTCCTCCCATATGTGCTTGCCCGGACCTTAAGATCATCGTCAGCGGTCCTTCTCCTTGAGCCCCTGCCAAAGGAAGTGAGGCGGGTGGCTACTAGGAGGAGGGCTTTTTCTGCTGTGGCACCCCGGCTCTGGAATGAGCTCCCTAGTGAGGTTTGCCTGGCGCCTACATTGTATTCCTTTCGGCACCAGGTGAAGACCTTTTTATTTTCCCAGGCATTTTAGCTTTCTAAATTTTTATCTTTGCTGTTTTAAATCTGTATTTTAAACTCCTGCACTGCTGCTAGGTTTTATTGGTGAGGTCACACCAGGGGATGAGCTTGACCCTCAATGATCCCATTATTTGCTTTCTTTCATGAGGTGGTGGGAGTGCAGCAGGATGGGGCCGCAAGAACCACTACGGCTGATGAGAATGGATGGGGAGCTCATCGGTACCCCTTGCTCCTGGCTGCAGGAAGGAGAGTTCCTGAGCCGGGGGCACATGGGTACAAACTCTGCTTGCCCCAGCTTCATCACTGCTGTCATCAAATCACTCCCGAGGAGGAGGCGGCTTGGCCTGTGGCTTTATCCCCAAGGCTCCGTGTTTTTCTTCTAAGGGCATTCAGGTTTCCCGAAAGGCTGACGGATAAGCAAACTCCCACGTTGGGCTTCTCGGTGCTTGTGCCTCTATTTTCGCTTCCCCGCTGAAGACTGGACGAAATCAGCAGTCAGCCCATCTAGAAGCTGCGGCCAGGTTCCTGCTGGGCAGAAAAGGGCATCTTGCTTGTCCCTGGAGCTGCTCCCTCGTGGGCTTGCTGGCCGCCGTTCTGCTGTGGCCTGTGCAGGGTCCCCACCAGCCAGAGTGGGTGGTGGCAGGCACCATTTCCCCTGCACTGGAAGCCTGTCTGGCGGGGCTTTTCCTTCTTCTTATAAGCCGCCAACTGGAATTCCTCCCAGATGGGAGGCTGGCTGAAAGCATCGCAGCCCTGGAGCTGCTGGTTTGCCATGTGGAAAGTACAACCTGGTGGATGGCTACAAGGCTGCAGGCAAGATGAGCAGGTCGTGCGCAGTCCTTTGCAGCTGGGAAGGGGGGCCGGAGCAAGGAGGGCCCGTGTGTCCCCGGAGTCCACTCCTGCCAGGACGAAAAGCGGAGGGGGGCCTGGCGAGCGGGCCGACAGGGGAGGGGGCTGACAGGGGAGGGGGCTGACCACTACCAGGCAAAGGGCATCGCACGGCTACCTCAGCTTCTCTGTCTTAATGGATTCTGCATAGTACGAAAAATGACAAGGGAAGCGGGAGTGGGGGTTACAACTGGAAGCGACGATGTCTGGACACCCCCGCCCCACCCATGATGTTCCATGAACGGGCAGGACGATGGCAAGATAAACACCTGGCCTGGAAGCACCCAAGGGCACCCGCAGGAAGAGTGCTGGGCACCCTGATGCTCTGAGGTCCATGTGCGAAAACCAGGGCTGGGGAACCTCTTCCGATGGGACGGCTGAATGCCACTTTGGAGGGGGCCGAGGCTTGGGGCCAAAGGGGCCACCCCCACCCCCCCGGCATACTGCAGCTTCAGGCTCCTCCTGCCGGCAACCGAGGCCGAGGAGAGGCGCTTCGACCCCTCAGGAGGGGGGGATGCCAGCGCCGGGAAGCCCCCAGTGATCAGCGGCTGGGGAAGGCGCGGCCTGTTGAGGAGCCCCGGAGCGCCGGGCGGCCAAGCAGGCCAGGCACGAGGCAGCGCGGCAGCGCCCCCTTCCTCCTGCGGCGCAGCAGCTTTCCCTGCTGGGTGCCATCGACAGCTGCCTGAGCTGTGCTGTGCTGTGATACGATAACGAAAGCTGATAAAGCGCTCTGTGAAGCGCCTTGGCTGACTTCAGTGCAGAAATACAATAAATACATACATACATAAAGCACTTGAAAGGGGAATCCCAGGAAGCCTCTTTCACAGCTCTGTCTAAAGCCCTTTATAGAAGTTCATTGTAGGCAAAATGAACTCATGTAGCCTGGGGAGCTACTTTAAAAGGGTGGTTTATTCCATGAAAAAAAAATGTTGGAGTAGCCTTTAAGAGTAGTCCAAAACCAGGAAGGGCATAATCACAACAAGGGGCATAGATTTGCATATTTGTGTATGCTAACTTTTATGCACAGATGCACATATTTATTTATTTATTTATATCCCACCTTTTCCTCAGTACTGGGACTCAAGGTGGCTTTGCAACGTTCAAAACTTGTACAGTTAAAACATATAAATAGAAATATACAAAAGTGAAAAATATAATTAAATCATCAATAATATTAAAATTGTATAAAACTTCAGAATTTTTAAAAAGCCAACAATATAAACAACAGTACCACTCCATCACATTCTTACAGGTCCAGACTAGCTATCCCCAAAGGCCTGCTGGAACAAAAAAGTTTTTACATGCCTGTGAAAGCATATCAAGGAGGGTCCCACTCTCACCTCTCTAGAAAGGGTTCCAGAGCCTTGGGGCAGCCACTGAGAAGGCCCTCTCCCGCATTCCCACCAGACGTGCCTGTGATGGTGGCGGGACCGCAAGAAAGGCCTCCCGTGAAGATCTCAGGGCACAAGCAGGCTCATAGGGGAGAATATGGTCTTTCAGATAACCTGGACCTGAGTCGTATATTGCTTTAAAGGACATGACTGGCTGCCAGTCCATTTCCGGGCCCGATTCAAAGTGCTGGTGTTGACATTCAAAGCCCTTAACGGCTTGGGGCCAGGTTACCTGAAGGGTCGCCTCCTCCCATATGTGCCTGCCCGGACCTTAAGATCATCATCAGCGGCCCTTCTCCGTGAGCCCCTGCCAAAGGAAGTGAGGTGGGTGGCTATTAGGAGGAGGGCTTTTTCTGTTGTGGCACCCCGGCTCTGGAATGAGCTCCCTAGTGAGGTTCGCCTGGCGCCTACATTGTACTCCTTTCGGCGCCAGGTGAAGACCTTTTTATTTTCCCAGGCTTTTTAGCTTTCTAAATTTTTATCTTTGCTGTTTTAAATCTGTATTTTAAATTCCTGTACTGCTGCTAGGTTTTATTGTGGTTGTATTGTTATATTGTGGTTTTAATGTTCTATATATTTTAAATTGTTTTATTTTGTGTTATTTGGTTTTAATTTTTGTGAACCGCCCAGAGAGCTTCGGCTATTGGGCGGTATAAAAATGAAATGAATGAATGAATGAATGAATAAATAAATAAATAAATGACCAGCACTTTGAATTGTGCCCGGAAACAGACTGGGAGCCAGTGAAGCTGTTTTAGCAGGGGAGTGGTATGCTCCCTGTAGCCAGCCCCAGTCAACAGTCTGGCAGCAGCTCTTTGAACCAGCTGAAGTTTCCGAGCACTCTTCAGAGGCAGCCCCGTGTAGAGCGCATTACAGTAATCCCAATGGGATGTAACTAAGGCATGTCTCACTGTGGCCAAGTCAGACATCTCAAGGAACGGGCGCAGCTGGCGCACTAGCTTTAACTGTGCAAATGCACTCCTGGGCACCGCTGAAACCTGGGCATCCAGGCTCCAGGCTGAATCCAGAAGTGCACCCAAGCTGCAAACCTGTGTCTTCAGGGGGAGTGTAACCCCATCCAGCACAAGCTGAATCCCTGTTCCCTGATCTACCTTTCGACTGACCAGGAGCACCTCTGTCTTGTCTGGATTAAGCTTCAGTTTGCTTGCCCTCATCCAGTCCATTACTGCCGACAGACACCGGTTTAGCACCACAACAGCTTCCTTGGAATTAGGTGGAAAGGAAAAGTAGAGTTGGGTGTCATCAGCATACTGGTGACACTGAACCCCAGAACTCCAGACAACCTCCCCCAGTGGTTTCATGCATATGTTAAACAGCATGGGGGACAAAACAGAACCCTGAGAGACCCCACAAGCCAATGGTCAGGGAACAGAAGTCCCCCAGCACCACCTTCTGGGTCTGCCCCTCCAAGAAGGAATGGAGCCACCGCAAAACAGTGCCTCCACGTCCCATCCCAGCGAGGCGGCCCAGAAGGAAATAAGCACAGTAATTTAAATAGAAATACCATACATCTCACCACAGTGGGGGCAACTGTGACCAGGCGACCTGTGTGCTGGTCGGCCTGTGCTCTGTGCCTGTTGATGGGCAACCTCAAGGCCCTACTCTCTTGGCTCTTCACCTTTAAACTCGAATTGGACAGGACCTCCAAATAGAGGACTGTCCCCTGTAAAGTGGAATACCTGGCCACCCTAGCCATCGAATGACACAAGAGAGCCCTCCCTGCATCTGTCAAGGTGTTTCTGGTCTGGGCCATGGAGCAAGAAGTCCCAAACCTGCTGTGGAAGTACAGTTTTTCTGGGTGGGGTGAACATCAGCAAAAAAAAGAATAATTCCTTCTGAAAGGATGACATTCCCTTTCCCTCTCAAACAGATAAAATGATGACAAACATGAATTCCGACTGGCATCCAGCATTGGCCTGGACTTGCTCCTCCTCCTCTTCTTCCCCACTGCAGCCCGCGTGTCCCCCCGCCTCTCGCTCCCGGACAACGGTGGTGGCGAGGAGGAGCAGCAGCAGATGCCACGGCTTGCGTGCCCCCCGCCCGCCAAGCCAGCCAGTGGGAGCAGTGAGGAGAAAGGGGGAGCACGGTGAGAAGGTGGACTCTCGGGGGGGCACGGGGGTGTCCTGCCCAAGGGCCCTCAGAAACCTGGATCCAGCACTGTGTGGGTAGCAGCAATAAAAACCGTTCTGTGGCACCTCAGAGACTACCATGTTCCTCCTGTTCTTTCTGAACAAGTTATATCCTTCCATTGCTGTATTCCAGTCATGAGAGTCATCCCACCAAGTCTCAGTTACACCTATCAAGCCATAATTTCCCTCCTGTATTAAGAGTTCAAGTTCGTTCTGTTTGTTTCCCATTCTCTGGGCATTAGTATATAGACATCAAAGACCATGTGCTTCATGGTCTGGCGTTCTTCCTACATGTGTCTGAAGACTATTATTGGGCGCTATCAGAGCTGTTCTCTCCATTGCAGTGCATGAGCCTTCATCCATTGTTACCCCCAGCTTCACGTCTCCCTTCCCTGTAGCATTCATAGAATCATAGAATCAAAGAATACTAGGGCTGGAAGGGGCCTACAAGGCCATCGAGTCCAACCCTCTGCTCAATGCAGGAATCCAAGTCAGAGCATCCCTGACAGATGGCTGTCCAGCCTCGTCTTGAATGCCTCCAGTGTGGGAGAGCCCACCACCTCCCTAGGTAGTTGGTTCCATTGTCGTATTGCTCTAACAGTCAGGAAGTTTTTCCTGATGTTCAGCCGGAATCTGGCTTCCTGTAACTTGAGCCCATGATTCATGTATCCAGATCACTTTGAATTTTGTTTCTGTCTTCCAAAGTATTAGCTATCCCGCCCAATTTTGTGTCATCTGCAAATTGGATCTGCATTCCCTGCACCTCCTCCTCCAAGTCATTAATAACAATGTTGAAGAGCACTGGGCCCAGGACTGAGCCCTGCGGTACCCCACTCGTTACCTCTCCCCAGTTTGAGATGGTCCCATTGAGAAGCACTCTTTGAGTCCGATTCTGTAGCCAACTGTGGGTCCACCGGATCGTTGTTTCATCTAGCCCACTTTGAGCTCGTTTGCTCATCAGGATATCATGGGGCACTTTGTCGAAAGCTTTGCTGAAGTCGAGGTATATGATGTCTACAGCATTCCCACGGTCTACAAGGGAGGTGACTTGATCCAAAAATGAGATCAGATTTGTCTGGCAGGACTTGTTTTTGACAAATCCATGTTGGCTTCGAGTAGTTTAAAGCCCTCCTGATGTTCTTCATGCTGTGGCCAAACACATTCTTCCCAGCCTTTGTGAGGTGCAACCCATCCCTTGCCAACAGTCCATCTTCCAGGAAGTATAGCCAATGGTCCCAGAATCCAAATCTCTCGCGCCGGCACCATCCTCATAGCTAGTGATTCACCCGGAGTATTTTTCTTTCCCTTTCTATCCCTCTTCTGACTACTGGAAGGATGGATGAGAAAACTATCTGGGCCCCAAAGTTCTTGAGTTTCCTTCCCAAAGCTTCAAAGTCTGACGTGCTTTCTTCGTAGCTCTGCTTGGCGGTATCATTTATTCCCACATGGATGAGAAGGGATACCTGCCAGTGGGCTTTATGAGTGCAGGTGACCCTTCAGTGACGTCTCTAATCTGTCCTCCCAGGAAACAGCATACCTAGCGAGTCCACAGGTCTTCGCAACATACTTGGGTTTCTGTCCCACACAGCAAGGAGTCTCCCACAACTACTGCTCTTCTCTTCTTGTTGTTGTAGGCCTTGGTTTCATCGCTTCTGCTTCACTGACCTTCAGCCTCTTGCTCGCTCTCATGCAGGTTCCCCTGTGATTCTTCCTCTGCAGGCTGTCCTCCAGTCTCACCCTCAAGTACCTGGAAACAGTTCCCTAGTTCCACTGCCTAGTGGCTTCCACTGGTGCAGAGTGGCTTCTAGTTCTTCTTCTCCTAACTGTCACCCTTTTCCAAGGAGTATCCTCTACTTTATTTTTCCTCACCTCAGCATTTCCCTCTTCTGCCTCAGCTTGCCATTACTCTTCTAGCTTCTGGTCTTCCCTTTGCTGCTGTAGTTCCACCGTTCTGTTCAAGAACTCTTCGTGTTCTCTTATTCCCTGGAGGGTTGACAGTCGCCACTCCAGTCCTCTTACTTTTTCTTCCAGCAGTGTGATCAACTTGCACTTGTTGCAGGTGTAGGCCACGTTGTTCTCAGGCAAGAAAACAAACATTGCACACACCTTGCAGGTCACCACCTCTGGAGAGTCTTGTCCTTCCATAGTCTGTTTTCCTTTTTGTGTCTAGCTTTCTGATTGTTCTAGAGTAGCCTGTGCCTGGCCCTTACTCACTGGAGGTTAAAAACAGAGTCCCACTGGTATGGAAGTGTGTGTTAGAAGACAAATAAATGAAAAAAATGTTTTTAAAAAAGAAAAAATGTTAGAGGCTTCCCCCTTGACCTCCCCTGCCGAACTCCCCTGGTCAACTCCTGTTTGCTCGCTCTGATTGCACGCTGTCTGGAAACTTGCCTGCTTCTGTAGTCCCTGGACCAGCTGGAGCAGCTTCCTTTGCTCTGCTCTGTTCAGCTGGGAGGTGGGAAACAGACTGAAGCTTCCTGCCCACACAGCTGCTGGGGGTACTCAGGCCACCACCACCCCCATTCAAAAACATTAAAAATGGCAACCCTTGGAAACCTGTGTGTCTGTGCGTGGTATATTGGTCCAACCGGACGGCCTTAATATCCATGTGCAGAGACTCAGGCGGCAGTCAGAACAAAACGATGTGGCAGTGGAAGGCATTCACAAACCAGGCACTGCACGGGCCAAGTAAGGCTATGGACTGCGCTGTCTCTCGTTACAAAAAATCTCCGCCCTTTGGTGCTCTCCAGCAACGTTTAGTACTTTGATGCACTAACATAAGCCTGTGGTCTTGGCATTTCTGTTATCTTTATCTCTCGCCTCATTCATTTGGTATTTATGACCCTGGACCTCAAGGCACATAGCAGCTCCTCTGCCCTTCAAGCATGTGAGTCAGCAAGCCCTCCCGGTTCACAAAAGGGAGCTCGCATCCCAGTAAAGAGGGGTGCATTAAAGGGGTTCTGAGTCTTTTTTGTAATAGGGAGTGCAACCCATCACTGATTTTTTGGTGTGGCTGCAACTAAATTCAGGACAGAAGCAATAATTTTTAAAGCACTGAATGCTACTTCCAATGTAAGAAAAGAGTGAAGGAGAGTTTTGGACTCTTCTGAATGCAACCCTGATGTTGCTTCAGTTGAGGAAAGACCGCCACAGCAAAACCTGAGGAGGGTTTAAAATACACATGAAAAACAGCCTTGCCAAAACACACTTTGGGGCAGCAGTGTGAGTGCTGCAATAACTGGGGGGGGGGGCAGGGTGGAGAAGCTGTGCATGCTAACAAGTTGCTTCACATGGCCAATAACTGAACAACAGTTGAGAGAGAGCAGCTTGGTGGCAGCTAAGGATTTTCACGCAGGGTGTTCCTTGGCCCTGGAGGATGCTGATTTCCTAATGGAGGGTCTGAGGCTGCAGGCCTCTTCCAGAGAATCAGATCCTGGGAATTCAGCTTCCTGTCCTTTGTCACAAAATGAGCCATAGCTCTGAAATATGGACTGTGTGGCTGGATGATCTGCCATCTAGGCTCATTGTTGTTGTTGTTCAGTCGTTCAGTCTTGTCCGACTCTTTGTGACCCCATGGACCATAGCACGCCAGGCCTTCCTGTCCTGCGCTCTCTCCCGGAGCATGCTCAAGTCCATATTCATTGCATCGGTGATGCTATCTAGCCATCTCATCCTCTGCCGTCCCCTTCTCCTTTTGCCTTCAGTCCTTCCCAGCATCAGGGTCTTTTCCAGAGAGTTTTCTCTTCGCATTAGGTGGCCAAAATATTTGAGCTTCAGCTTCAGTATCTGTCCTTCCAATGAGCAGTCAGGGTTGATGTCCTTTCGGATGGACTGATTTGACCTCCTTGCAGTCCAGGGGACTCATAAGAGTCTTCTCCAGCACCACAGTTCGAAAGCATCGATTCTTCGGCGCTCAGCCTTCCTTATAGTCCAGCTCTCACAGCCATACATTACTACTGGGAAAACCATAGCTTTGATTAGACGGACCTTTGTCGGCAAGGTGATGTCTCTGCTTCTTACTATGCTGTCTAGGTTTGCCATAGCTTTCCTCCCAAGGAGCAAGCGTCTTTTAATTTCATGGCTACAGTCACCGTCTGCGGTGATCTTGGAGCCCAAGAAAGTAAAATCTGTCACTGCTTCCATTTCTTCCCCTTCTATATGCCAGGAAGTGATGTGGCCAGATGCCATGATCTTCGTTTTTTTAATGTTGAGTTTCAAACCAGCTTTTGCACTCTCCTCTTTCACCCTCAACAAGAGGCTCTTGAGATCCTCTTCGCTTTCTGCCATTAGGGTGGTGTCGTCTGCATATCGGAGGTTGTTGATAATTCTCCCAGCAATCTTAATTCTGACCTGTGATTCATCTAACCCGGCGTTTCTCATGATGTACTCTGCATATAAGTTAAATAAGCAGGGTGACAATATGCAGCCTTGTCGTACTCCTTTCCCAATTTTGAACCACTCGGTTGTTCCATGTCTGGTTCTGACTGTTGCTTCTTGACCCTCGTACAGGTTTCTCAGGAGACAGGTAAGGTGGTCTGGTACTCCCATCACTTTAAGAATTTGCCACAGTTTGTTGTGATCCACACAATCAAAGGCTTTAGCGTAGTCAATGAAGCAGAAATAGACGTTTTTCTGGAATTCTCTTGCTTTCTCCATGATGCAGCGAATGTTGGCGATTGGATCTCTAGTTCCTCTGCCTCTTCAAAACCCAGCTTGTACTTCCGGTAGTTCTCGGTTCACATACTGCTGAAGCCTAGCTTGTAGGATTTTGAGCATCACCTTGCTGGCATGTGAAATGAGCGCAATGGTGCGGTAGTTTGAACACTCTTTGGCGTTGCCCTTCTTTGGAATTGGAATGTAAACTGACCTTTTCCAGTCTTGCGGCCATTGTTGAGTGTTCCAAATTTGTTGGCATATTGAATGCAGCACTTTAACAGCATCATCTTTTAGGATTTTAAATAGCTCAGCTGGAAGACTGTCATCTCCGCTAGCTTTGTTGTTACTAATGCTTCCTAAGGCCCACTTGACTTCACTCTCGAGGATGTCTGGCTCAAGTTCAGTGACTGCACTATCATGGCTATCAGGGACATTTAGATCTTTCCTGTATAGTTCTTCTGTGTATTCTTGCCACCTCTTCTTAATCTCATCTGCATCTGTTAGGTCCCTGCCTTCTTTGTCCTTTATCATGCCCGTCTTTGCACAAAACATTCCCTTGAGATCTCTGATTTTCTTGAAGAGATCTCTAGTCTTTCCCATTCTGTTGTTTTCCTCCATTTCTTTGCATTGTTCATTTAAGAAGGCCTTCTTGTCTCTCCTTGCTATTCTCTGGAACTCTGCATTCAGTTGGATATATCTTCCCCTTTCTCCCTTGCTTTTCACTTCCCTTCTTTCCTCAGCTACTTGTAAAGCCTCATCAGACAGCCACTTGGCTTTCTTGCATTTCTTTTTCTTTGGGATGGATTTCGTTGCTGCCTCCTGAACAATGTTACGGACCTCCGTCCATAGTTCCTCAGGCACTCTGTCTATCAGGTCTAATCCCTGAAATCTGTTCCTCACCTCCACTGTATATTCATAAGGGATATGATTGAGGTCATACCTGGATGGTTTAGTGGTTTTCCCTACGTTCTTCAATTTAAGCTGAAATTTTGCAAAAAGAAGCTCATGATCTGAGCCACAGTCAGCTCCAGGTCTTGTTTTGACTGACTGTATAGAGCTTCTCCATCTTTGGCTGCAAAGGACATAATCAATCTGATTTCGATACTGACCATCTGGTGATGTCCATGTGTAGAGTCGTCTCTTGTGCTGTTGGAAAAGAGTGTTTGCTATGATCAGCGTGTTCTCTTGGCAAAACTATTAGCTTTTGTCCTGCTTCATTTTGTACACCAAGGCCATGCTTGCCTGTTATCCCGGTGAGTTCTTGACTTCCTACTTTAGCATTCCAATCCCCTATGATGAAGAGGACATCTTTTTTTGGTGTTAGTTCTAGAAGGTGTTATAGGTCTTCATAGAACCGATCAACCTCAGCTTCTTCAGCATCAGTGGTTGGGGCATAGACTTGAATTCCTGTGATGTTGAATGGTTTGCCTTGCATTCGTACTGAGATCATTCTATCATTTTTAAGATTGTACCCCAGTACTGCTTTTCCCACCCTTTTGTTGACTATGAGTGCTACTCCATTTCTTCTAAGGGATTCTTGCCCACAATAGTAGATATAATGGTCACCTGAATTAAATTTGCTCATGCCTGTCCATTTTAGTTCACCGATTCCCAAGATGTCGATGTTCAGTCTTGCCATCTCATGTTTGACCACCTCCAACTTACCTGGATTCATTGATCTTACATTCCAGGTTCCTAAACAATATTGTTCTTTACAGCATCGGATTTTCTTTTCACCACCAGACACATCCACAGCTGAGTGTCCTTTCGGCTTTGGCCCAGCCGCTTCACTCTTTCTGGCGCTACTTGGAAATTCCCTCTGCTCTTCCCCAGTAGTATATTGAACACCTTCCAACCTGAAGGGCTCATCTTCCAGCATCATATCTTTTAGCCTTGTGATACGTTCCATGGGGTTTTCTGGGCAAGAATCCTGGAGTGGGTTGCCATTTCCTTCTCCAGTGGACCACATTTTGTCAGAACTCTCTGCCATGACCTGTCCGTCTTGGGTGGCCCTGCACGGCATAGCTTATGGCTTCACTGAGTTACGCAAGCCCCTTTGCCGCAACAAGGCAGTGATCCATGAAGGGGATCTAGGCTCATAGCTCGCCCCAGACACAGAAAGTTCCCGGACGACACGTCTCTGCTCATCTCAGTGGGGTGGGTAGTTCTGTGCCCAGCTGACCCCACCTCTCCATCAGAATGAATGTGGGGTTTCCTGCTCTGGATGGAGAGTTCTGAATTGGGCGGAGGACTGATTCTGAAGCAGCTGCCTCAAATCCAAGCCAACAGACTGAAATATTATTATTGTTGTTGTTGTTGTTAATATTACTATTATCATTACTACTACAAATATTGGCCCTAGTTTGTAGCTCTCAATACATCCCTTGCATTTGTGTGTTTGTGGGGGGGGTATTGTGTTTTTAAAGATTGTAGGCCCCCTTTGGAGGTCTTTTTGGGGGCAAATTGCTTATAATAAATCAGTAGATAAATAAATGGCAAAATGTGTTACCATCCTAACTGAATTTGCCCTCACAACAAGCCTGTGGTCCAAGCTGCTGCTGTTCCCATTTTACAGGTGGGGAATGGAGGCTGAGGTCGAGCATGATTCCTCAGAGTGTGTCAAGCTGAAAAGTCTCTCTGTTGTGGCCCTTTGAAACCGCTGAGCCTGTGAAGTCCAGAAAGGCCAACTTTACTGATTCTGAAGAAGCTAGATGATGCAATGACGCCCTCCAGTAACTGTGGCACAAACTAGGAAGGCCTTTGCAATGTGCGTGTGCGTGCATGCATAAGCGCATGCAGCAGGCATTGCTTTAACTGGCAACAGAGTGGAAACATTGCAGACTTCGTTCCTGTTCTTTCATCGTCACTTTGCTGTGTTTCTGGGGTCCGTTGCTGGTTTCGTTCAGTCCTCCAAGCCAAGGGAGCTCACCGCAGGCAGGAAATCAATTCTTTTTATCGTTAACCACTTTAGTACTTACAGGAGCTCCTTTCATTCACAGGCCTAGGAACTTTGCAGGAGCCTTTGAGACCTGGTGGCTCTCGCAGAGCAAGTCTGAGAGATGCCAGGAGGAGCCCCTGTAGCTGCCCCTCTGTGGGATTCCCTGTGTTGCCTGCTGCACGGACACAGCGCTCCGGGGGCTGGGCTGCATGAGGCACAATGGCAACAGGGCAGCAGAAGCAAGCTCCATTTTATTCCTGCAGCGGTGATGGTGCTGTGACAGAAGGGAGTTTAGAATGCGGAAGCACACATGCTCAGGCGATTGCGCCTTTTATCGGGCCTGGCAAACCCTCTTGCTTTGTTTTCCTCATGCAACAGGAATGGAGAAGCCACTGTAAAGCATGGAGGGGAAAGAGAAATGTTACTGGCATGCTTCGCCACTGAAGTCACACACATGGCCGTCCAAAGTGCCCCCGCCCCAGAATGACCATTCAGTCCAGGGTCTAAAATGGCTGTAACCGAGACCCATTTGCCGAGAGCCTGATGTGCAACACAGACGATCCTTCCGGTGAAAGCCGTTGGGCATCAAGGCCTTCCACGGTATCTGGGAGGGGTTACCCAGCAGGCGGCTGCTGCAGTGCAGGGCACTTAACGTGGGTCTCATTAAAGTGCAGGTGGAAAAGGATCGTGTTGCCTTTGGGAATGGCAGCCAGCAATGAGCGCTCGTCACAGCAGGCCCAAATAAATCATGTTACAGTAGCCCAGGCTACAGGTCACAAATCTTCTTGAAGATAAAAAGGAACCATGCCTGACCATGTCTGAAACATCCCTTCCATGTGCTTCCTGTTAGAAAAGAATGGATCCCATACTGGAAAACATACCAGCAGGTTTGGGCCAAGGCAGGAATTGCTACCAGCGTGCGCAGATGGCCCCTTCCAGATGTCCTCCTAGAGCAGCACGTACCCCTCCTGATCTCCGGGGTTCTGTCTTGCTTGCATGTCAAGTGGTGGCTGTGGAGTGCTTCAGCAAGGGCTGTGGAAGGCGGAGAGGAGAGGGATGGGCAGCATCTGCATGTTGCCAGGAGGATGGCGTGAGTGATGAGGCGCAAGGGTGCTGCGTGGCTGCATTGCCCTCACTGGGGCTGGCCAGGACATGGCTGAGCTGGGAGTATTCCTAGCCCCCTTTCACTAAAACAAAGACAAAAAGGCATGGGGGCCTCTGTGAGCAGACAGCTAAGCCCCATCTCAGCTGCCCTCCGCTCTGGCAGTGACTGGCCATTTTGAAGGAGTTTGTGGAAGGTGAAAGGGAAGGTTGTCCCTTGCTCTTTGCTGAATGTACAATTGAAAAGGCTTGCCTATGCTTCCCAAAGCTCCAGGGACAGAACCGGGATTTTGAATAAATGAGTGAATACATTTAAAAGAAATAGTTTGTGCACTTGGCTACCATAGAAATGACCCCAGAAGTCACTGTCCACATGATGTGTTTGGCTAGCAACATGCGAGAATTTATAGGTAAATCTTGGGTTTCTTGCTGGACTTCTGTCAGCAATCTCCCATGCAGGAAGGGCGGGTGCAGGACTGACGGACTATAAAATGGGGGGAAATGCTTTCAGTGACATTAATCCATGTTGATATTGGTTTTCAGAGGAACAACCCATACAGAGCCCTTGCATTGTGAATGTGTTGCTGCTTGGACGTAGATTTAATTGTGTCCTTCTGACTGATGTGTGTGATATAACCTAATGTTTGCCTGTGAAGTGAACCCAGGCCCAGCGCTCTGCAGCAACATAACTGAATGTGGTGGAAGGCTAACCACTAAGGAGAAACAGATGTGTTTTGAAGGGAATACCTGCCTGGCTGCTGCAGTATCTAATCAGGCTGAAGCTGGGCTGTAGGAGAACAGTGAACGGCAAGAAGGGCTGGGGCTGGGGAGGAGAAGTATTTGGCACGTCTTTTGTTGAAATTCAATCCCAACCGCTCCAGCCAAGCCCAGGACTCGTCTGCAAACTTTTCAATCAGCTTTTTAGGATACAGTGAATTTTGTCATAATTTTGTCAACCAGAACCAGATGTGCTTTTTCTTTTGACAGTGTGGAATAACAAAATCATATTTGTTCAAACCACAAGGCAGGTAATAAATAACTGTGGACACAATGCTGCAGCTTGCCATTCTTCAAAAGGGGCAATGAATATTGCCGAAAAATTTAATTTGGGAGGTAAAGTCAGTTTTTTAAGAGAAAGCCATCTGAGACCCTGTGGCTTGATAACATTTCCTTTCCTGTTGGGCCAAATCCAGCCCGGTATCCTGGGGCCATAACAAAAGGGATCTCCAGCAGATGTGGCCCAAGAAGGCAGGTAGAAGTTCTACCCATGATCCTGCCAAGCAAGAAGAACCGTTAGTGCTGGATGTTTGTTTGGGAAGTTCTGATTCTCTGGGATAGAAAATCGACACTGGGATTGCTGTAATTGTAGATCTATTTCCTGCTAATTCTTGGGTTGAGAAACAACATTTTCTGGTGGCTCTGGCCAGGCTAATCTCACAGATATGACTGCTGCAGCCAAGCAATGAACATCCCCCTCTAGACCCTTAGCCACTGATGGGCAAGAGACCAACTTCAGTTTGGTGCACTGAAGTGTCTAGCTGGCATTCAGAAAGAGCTCTAGGGGTGCTTCCAAACAAGGCTGTTATCCTACCATCACCCTGCACTGTTCAAGGAATTTTACAGGGGTCCAGACATCCTCATCTTGCACTTGTAACCCTCCTGTTTTCCCACCACTTCCGTCCTTTTTCTTGCAGCAGAAAATCTGCTAAGAAAAAAAAGATGGACGAGCTGCACTATGGCTTCTGATTGGTAGCACTAGGAGCCCTGCATCTGAAAGCAACCCGAGATCTGGGCCAGCTTTGTTTTGATTTTTCCCCTCCTCCTCCTCCTCCTCCTCCTGGAATGATGTGGGTTGTATCCAAGTTCTACTTAGAGTAGACCCATTGAAATGAATGGGACTGCATTTAGACTAAGGGTGTCTCTACATTAAGCAAAACCCCGCAAAACCCCACATCCTTTCCGGAGCTTCCTGCTTTTGGTTTCTTTGTGGGATTAGGAAGGGCTTCTTTTCAAGGCAGCCATGTGGTTCGAACTGAGGGAGTGCCTTCCTCCCGCCCTGGCATGTGTGCAAGGGGGGGCGGGGAGTCTGGTTTTCGTAGCTTAACTTCTGCTGTACTGTTTTCTCGCAGCCCCCAGGAAACCTCTGACTTACTTCTGAGTAGTCAAGATCACCCTGTACGTCTGCAACCCTCAGCACACTTACTTGGGAGTAAGCCCCATTGAACTTAATGGGGTGCTCTGAAACAGAGGACGTTGCTTCTGTGCTTGGTGGGGCGGGGGATCAGATGTGTCTCCCTTCGTTGCAGGGAGGCATTTTACCCTCTTCTCCTTCCAGTTGAGAAATGCGGAGGCAGGAGACGCAATCAGCAGGCAATTCTTGCCCTCGTGCCCGTCAAATCTGCTTGGTCTCCTTCCGTGCAACCCCACTCCCATCCACAGTGCCTTTGTCATCCTGACCACACACACCCAACAACTGAAAACAAACGCCCACAGTGGGCAGACGCAGCGGTTTCTTCCGCTATTGGAGAATTTCACGGGGGGGTCACGGTGCTCCTGTTCCATGGGCTGGGAAAAATACGACATTTTTCCCATTTGGGGAAAACATGAGATAGGTTGGGGGAAATTGCAGGAGTGCCTTGGACATCAACAGCGTCATGTAAAGAGCCCGCAAACTTCCAAGGGAGAGCCGTCTCAGTAGCAGGATAAAAGCTCCATGTGATGAACCCCTAACATCGATACAACTGTGTTTGTGTCGTCCCCAAGAGTTTGTTGCTTGCCCTGCTAAAATAACCATTGTGAGATTTCTTAGCTACACATTTTGCAATTGCACCAACAGAACTAAGGATGTGGAGTCCAAATTCATTCTCTGGTTTATCCCCCAAAGGCGCTCCGATTTCTGGCAACCAGTTCTTTTACGTTTTCTTCTTTATCTTAGAAATACCTCAGTTTTACCATCAGAAGACAATCGTTGTAAAAGAAATGGATGTGCTATGTGTCAAAAATATGTAGGCTGCTGTGTTTGTGTGCACGCGCATACATGCATTCACTTGTGTCATTCATTTATAAAACTTACTAAACTTAAACGTATTTATTAAACTAATTGGTGACCCTAGCCTAGGCTGTCAGAGCATCACACACTGCTTGGGAGATGGTCTAGCCTGTAGAACAGAATTTGGGTTCCTGCTTTGTTAGCACTACGGTCATGCAGCATTCCTTCCCCACAGTTCTCGAGGATTTCGGCGGGCTGTTATAGTAGGGTGCATCCATTTGTTCTGGAGCACCAATATCCTTTATTTCAGTTTACAGGCTACCACAGGCTGGATGTGCTGCCTACCACCAGGAGATGAATGGTCAGGCAGCCACTCCCACTGATAGGATTATTTCTGGGAGAGTTGTAGCGGGAGGCAGGCTCTTTTTTCTGCCTTGCACTGAAAGCTCCGTCTTTATATTTGCCTCTGCTGTGAATGCCAGGTTGGCCCTGTTTTGCGGCACGGTAAAGTGACCTGCTTCTGGCAGCATGGGGCAGGTGGGCAGTTGGGGGAATAGATGAAGGCAGGAATTGGTGTCTGAATGGTGCAGCAAGTTTTTTTTTTAAGTGTTGGCCCTGGTGCTGGTTGTGGTGGGGGCTTTTTGGCTCCATTTCAGGCAGCAAAATATCTCTGGCTATTACCAATGAGAGCTCATGCCACGTGGTGTTCTGGCCTCTTTTCCTGACTCTGAAATAAGAGCAGTGTTTCCCATTTTCCCCTGAAGTTCCATGGCTTGTTTTTTCCTACCTTCTTTCTCCTTAATATTTTCTTTTGAACCAGACCTCTGTAAAAGTGTTCTTGGTTGGTTGGTTTGAAGTACATTCTAGCTTTGCATCTTTTTGTTCAAAAGAGAAGCAGGGATGAAATGGCAGCATTTCTAAACTGAATGGAAACGAATGGAAGTCACTACATTCCCACTGGCTCTCGCTGCCTCTCAGGTTTGTTTTCCAATAGTCCATATTCATAGAGACTTTGGGTGATATCCAGTGTTAGTCCTATGTAGAGTAGACCCATGGAAATGAATGGGACTTATGTTAGTCATGAGTAACTTATGTTTCATTAATTTGAATGGGTCTACTGTACGGAGGACTAACATTGGATATTACCCTCTGAAAGCAAATCTGTTTATGGATTTAGTCTCAGTCCCTGTAGGTTGGAAGTTAGGTTTTTTTTAAAGCTCTATCTGGGTTCAGGCACTGGAATGAAATTCCATAAGGCAAATTCTCCTAAGAGAAAATCAGCACTAGTGTGGCTAATCGGGGGGTGGGGGTGGGGTGTGCATGTGTGCATGTAAGAACGGCTTTGCTGAAAAAGGGTCACTTAAAGTAAATGCTAATGACTTAAAATGTTATTCCTTCTGTGCTTTAGAAGCAACATTAAAGCAATGCAGGCTCCTGGTCTGTGCCTCATCTCTAGTCACTCTTGAGGAATTCCCAATGGATCTCCTGGGCTCCCTTCTTTTAAGAAGGGGGACCTGGAATCACTTACAGGACAGGTTTAACAAGAGGCAAAATGTGTTTTTTATTTAGCATTTGCTTGTGTGAAAAAGATGGATTCTCTCGCAGTCTCCTGATGCAAGGCGTCGCCATCGATGCACAGAGGGGCAGCAATGGAGCCGCCTTCATCATCCGCGGCCACTTAAATTCTCCCCCTTCGCCCAGAGCTGGCCAAGACAAAATGGCTTCATTTGCAGAATCAGTCCACAGATCTAGCAAAGCTGTTTTGGTTGGATTTACCAATCCTTGATTTCTGATTGGATATCTAAGGGAACCAAAGTGTGGCAGGTTGCTTCTCCTCTCTTGGGAGGAGGGAGAGTTGTTTCACAGAGCCACAGGGAGCGACTGGATGAATCTATTCACACACAGCTTTCCTTCCACGCAGGGAATGCCGATGGATCAGTGGCCCAGAAAATGCTGTGCATCCAATCAGGAGCAGCCGCTCTCTTCAACACTTCCCTGATGCTTGCAATTAAACTGTCCAGTATTCGCCTGGTGGTGTAAGACTCCATTCTTTTCAAAGAATCAAGTTTATGACTTTGTAGTGTGAGATGGTGCCAGCCATGCTGCTGTTTTCGCTATTCAGTGTTGAGGAAACACATTACATCTGTCTTTGATCCCAAGATCTGGATTGCTAAAGCTGATGGCCACAATTAAAGACAGTCCTGTTGAAAACCTGACCTCTGTCTGCTCTCAACTTCATGTAAACTTTTCAATATGGCTGTAATTTGGTATTAAATTACCCATGCTTTATTGCTTTCTAGCACAGCTCTGTCCTGTTGCTTTTTAAAGATTTAAAGGCTAACATGAAAGAAAAATGGCAGCATATTTGCATAATTCTGTAATTATGTACTTGTTTTCCTACACTTAGATAGCCTTTTGTATAGTTTATGCCTCTTCCGAGAGGTGGCAATAGTTGGGGAGAACAAATTCTCTGCATTTCCTGGCCATCTGTGGCATTGGATGAGTCCCCGTCTTAGCAATGGTGACACCTTGGAGAGTCTGTCCTCGATTCATTCAGCAGAGGAGAAGATCACTCTTTGCTCGCTTCCCCAGCCTTCCATGGCCCCTCCTCAGGATGGTCCTCAATCTCGTGCTCCCAGAGAGAGCCAGTGCAGAAGAAGAGCTGTTGCCCTCAAGACCGGTGGGCACCAAGCCTGCGGAATCCCCAGATCCGCGCTGGAATGGCTTGAATTGTTTTTGCTCCTCTTGTAACCTGCCCCAGTTGCCATCTGACTTTGTAGTATCAGGGGCCCTTGAGGATTAAATGCTGACCTTTCTGCTGTGTCATTCATTCATTCATTCATTCATTTATATACCGCTCCACATCAGAAGATTTCGGAGCGGTGAACAACACAGTAAAAGAATAAAACAGCAGGTTAAAAGAGTTAAAACATTTTTTAAAAAGACAAACCCCAACAAAGTGGAATTTAACAAACCACGGCTGGTCATGCAAGGAAGGCCTCTTGAAATAACAATGTCTTCAGGAGGCACCGGAAGGAACACAATGTTGGTGCCTGCCTGACCTCTAAAGGCAGGGAATTCCACAGGAAGGGGGCCACCACACTGAAGGCTCTTTTCCTGGTGGACTCCAACCAGGCCATGGATCCATGTGGAACCACCAGGAACATGGCCTCTGATGACCTCAGTGACCGGGCAGGTTGGTAAGGAAGGAGGTGCTTTCTCAGGTATCCTGGTCCCAAGTTGTTTAGGGCTGTGTACGCTGGTACTAATACCTTAAACCTGGCCCAGTAGCAAATAGGCAGTCAATGCTGTTCCCTCAGCAGAGGAGTTACACACTGAAAGGGGGCAGCTCCCAACAACAGCCGAGCTGCTGCATTCTGCACTAGCTCCAGCTTCCGGACCAGCCTTAAGGGCAGCCCCACATAGAGTGCATTGCAGTAATCCAGTCTTGAGGTTACTAATGCCTGGACCACCATTGGCAAGCTATCCCTGTCCAGGAGAGTCCATAGCTGGCCACACTACTACCTCCTTAAGGACAGCAGGGACCACCCCTTCCTGTAGGGAAGCATTTATCACTCCCTGGACCTGCCCAGTCATACCTCCTCAGCTAGCTTTTATTAGCCAGAAGGGACAGGGATCAAGAGGGCACATGGTCGGTTGCATCATTGCAAGCATCTTGTCCACATCAATAGGCCGTAACAACTGGAACTTATCCCACAAAATCAGGCAGATGGTGGCATCAGACACCTCGACTGGTACTGCACTAACAACAGCATCAAGGTCGCTGCAGAGACAAGCGATTTTGTCCTCAAAGTGCGATGCAAAAAGGTCACAGTGGGTCCTCCATGGGGCCAGGACCCCATTTACTGGGGAAGATGTTAACAACCGCCGGACCACCTGGAAGAGCTCTGCTGGATGGCTACTTGAGGACGCAATGGAGGCAGCAAAATAAACTTTCTTTGCTGCCCGCACTGCCACGCAGTAGGCACGATTATGCACTCTAGAGCGTGCTCGGTCGTCTTCACTTCAAGTCTTGTGCCATTTGTGCTCTAGCCAACGTCCAGGCTGTTTCACTGACTGCAGCTCCCCAGTATACCAGGGAGCAGAGCGGGCTCCACAGTGCCAGAGAGGGCATTCAGGTGCAATCAAGCTGATGGTCCTCCATATCTCACTGTTCCACAGTGAGGCAAGGGGCTTGGCTGGATCATCATCTCTCTCCACTGGAAAATCCCCAAGAGCATTCAAAAATCCATTGGATTCCATCAGTCTCTTGGGGCGGACCATCTGAATAGGTCCCCCACCCCCGCGGGAGAAGAGTAACACCGTAAGTTCAAATCTCACCAGGAAATGGTCTGACCATGACAATGGGGTTACTTGGAGCCCCCCAATCCTCAGACTACCCATCTCACAAGTTGGAGCAAAAACCAAATCAAGGGTGTGCCCTGCTTCATGTGTTGGGCCGATGACATACTGAGACAGCCCCATGGTTGTCATGGAGGTCATGAAGTCCTGATCTGGAACTCCGGAGACAGCCTCAGCATGGAAGCTGAAGTCACCTGAACCACCGTCCTGGGTTCCTCCAACACCACACTTGCGACTGCCTCCACCAGCTCAGTCAGGGAGGATGCTGGGCAGCAGGGTGGGCAGTACACCAGCAGCATCCCCAATCTGTCCCTTTTATTGCTCGGTTTGACAGCTATCCTGCAACATCCACTTCCCTTCACGATCCGGGGCTTTTTTCCTTTGGGAACGGTGAATTTCCACCAGTTCTCCCATCCCCACCACCAGAACCTCTTTGTTCTGACCGCCTTTGTTCAGGGGAGGCAAGTGGTTATTTTTCACTAAGCAGTCAAATATGGAATTGTGATGTAACACGTCATTTCCAAACAGGCAACAGCAGTAAAAGGACGGTTGAGGTTAGGCAGCCTGGAATGCTTGTGAATCCCATAGCAGCAAAACTGTATTCGGAGGTACCATTTAACATATGCAGGGTCATTCCAAGAAGGTGGAGAAAATGCTGGTGCCAGGCCCTAGCGATGAGGAAGATGTATGTGGATGGCCATTTTCTGTTAACCTCGGAGAGGTCTGAGCACCCAAGAAGACACAGTCACAATATCATCTAAAGAACCCCTAAACAACCACGAGTGAGGGATGATAAGCGTGCGATACATTCCTCATGTAGAAAAGCCCACTGATGGCAGCCGACAAGTTTCACGCATCATCAAGTGATGTGTATCTATTTCTGGAAAGCTTCTCTTCAGACTTTTCTCTGGCAAAAGCCAAACCAAGTGAACAGCACTGCCCCTCCCACTGTTCATCAGGTCGCCCTCCTAGTTCCACCAGGCAACGTCCCACAGCACTCTGCTGTTTCCTGTCTTGACACTCGCCAGTCGTTAAGGTGCCTCAAGACATGTTGTCTTTGTGAAAACAGACTACGTCAGCTGGGCCCCTGGGTATTCATCGCCAGTACTTTATCTTTATGGACAGACTGGAGGTATATGGGACCATATAGAATGCCAGGACAGGCATCAAGAGGCAAACAGCAACAGATAACAAGCTGAATCATACATCTATCTCCGTTTTTGAGATCAAGGTAAGTTATGGATCTCTCAGGAGAGCAAAATACTAAATGAGTTATTTTGGAATGGTACTTACTAAATTTCATGTTATCATTAACATGACACGATGCTAGCTACAAGAATATATTTAATTTCTGTGATGTTGAGCAAGTAGTTGTTGCAGTGAAAGGAAGGGATTTTTATTTGAACAACAATAATAAAACCTCTGGGTGGAAACAGTCTCCAGAAACGAAGGATCTGTTGTTGTTTTTCCAACATGCTGGTGAGTGCCATCCCAGTTGAGCTCCTCACATTTGCATGTAAGTGCTTCACCTCTCTGATGACGTGATCTCTCTCTTGGCTCCTTCTCTCCCTCTTCCGCACCACACAGGGTCACCTACACACAGTGCCTTCACCCATTCCCATCTTCAAGGTGTTGCTTCTTCCATGGGGAAAATGGTGATGATAAAATAGAGAAGTGCCTAAAAATACCCAAGATGCTGTACAAGAAAGACTCCCTCCTTGATCTTTCCTGCTATGCCTTGCTCCACAGAAGCCCCCTTTCTGAAATCTCACTTTTCCAGCTAAACCTTTGCTGAACTCCCATGGCAGCTTTCCGGCACTTTCTGCTGCTACCATTTGATCCTCCCCTTCTCCTTCTCAGGTGACAGTGTGAGAACCCTACAATTTGCATTTCATGCAGAGTTGTTTTTTGCGTCTGTGGTTCTGCCAGCAAAGGGAAGGAAAAGGGAAGGAGTGCTGCTGCAGCAACAACCGTGTTGGGTTGGCATCTTGGCAGCAGAGCAAGGGGACTGACGTATCTGCCTGCAGTGGAGACACGATGCTGCCCTGGTGCGTGCACAGCATGCGCTGCCATGCTTCCACACTGGCAGCACCCAGACCTCAGCCCTTCCAAGTCTGTGGCAGGCTGAATGTTGAAACACAGGGAGATCTTTTCCAGACACATCATGCAGATGTATGAAGCTGTCTTATGCCGAGTCATCAGAACATCAGAAGAGCCATGCCAGATCAGGCGAAGGGTCCATCTGGTCCAGCACTCTGTTCACCCCATGGCTGACCAGTTTCCTCTCTGGGATTTGAGGCAGCAGTCTTTCCCATCTGCTGCTACAGGGCCATTTAGCTGGAGTGGCCCAGGACTGACCCAGGAACCTTCTGCATGCAAAGCACGGGCTTGGCGCCCGAGCCACGGCCTAAGCCTGAAGCATCACATTCCTCGGGGGAGACAGAGCAGCGGCCTGTCGGGACTGCTTTGCTCGAGGCATCCCGGCCCAACTCCGCTGCAGCAAATGTGCCCAGAGCCCGGAAGCCATCAGCAGAACTCAGGGAAGAACTCAGGAAGCGCAGCAGGCAGGAAGGCACTGCAGGCTCACAACGGGCAAGTCTAGGGCGAGGCAGGGTGGCTGGTGAAAGGGACTCGCAGGGCTCCCCAGCCGTTCTGAGCCAGCAGGCACATTTGGAATCTCGAGACTGTCCTGGGCACTCTTACAGAGTGGCCGCCATGGGAGCTGGCCCATTCACAAAACGGCTGCCATGGCAGGCATGGCTGGCCACACAACACCCATTTCCCAGAAGGCAGACTGATGAGTGGAAAGAAAGACGCTTGCCCATGATCCCAAGTCCAAGGCGGGGGGGTGGGGGCTGCGCTCCACAATGCAGAACTCCCCCCTTTGAGGCCAAATAAAGATGGTGCTGGGGGCAGCCCTCCACTCTGAAGCCCGCTGGCCTCCCAGTTCTTAAACTGAGCATCAGTAGCAGCTGGACAGACCTCTTGGCCTTCTGAGGAGTGGGCTGGAGACCCAGGTGGAGTGGTGGTAAGAGTGTTGGACTGGGGCTTGGGAGACACAGGTTCTAGTCCCCACTCGGCCATGAAGCTCACTGGGTGACTTTTGGCCAGTCCCTGACTCTCAACCTTGACAGGGTTGTTGTGAGGACAAAACGGAGACAAGGAGGAGGACCGTGTAAGCTGCCTTAGGTTCCTTGCAAGAGGAAATAAGGTAGATATAAATGTAATAAATAAACAACAAAGGAGCAAACCAGGAGGAGCCCCTTCCGCTTTGGGCTATCCCCTGATGTCCTCATGACTGCCTGAGAGTTTTCCACGCTTGCATGCTTCGCCCTCCCAGAACTATGAGCAGCAGTTTGGAGCAATAAAGTATTTTTAAAGCTCTGATGGTGATGGAGAGGGGCACATATGTACGTCTGAATTCTTCCTCAAATAACAGTGTGCAGCACAAAACCCACCAAGCCAGGGGCAGCAAGGCATTGCTGTGGACTACCAACAGCAGCTGCCACATGCCCTGGAACACCAGCGCAGGCGGTCCTCGGCCAGGCCAGGCCATCCGCCCGCTGGCCCCATGTGTTCTGGCTGGCAGCTGCTCTCCTCCCTCTCCGGCAGAGGAAGGCCTTGCTGAGCTCTGCCCCCTGAGAGGCCTTTAACTGGAGCCCCCCACCAGAGAGGGGACGTGGCACTTTCAGCCCGCTGCGCTCTGCCCGGAGCTGCAGCCCCTCCGCACGGCGCAGGTGGAGCAGCGCAAGAAGAATGGGGCAAAGCTCCTTCATTGCCCCGCAGCTGCGCAGGACCGCTTCCTGGTGGTGCGTGCCTGGAGGTGACTGACTGGGCCGCTTCCAGTGCCCGTGCCAGGCGCTCCCACCTCAGGCGCTCTCGGAGGAGAAGAGGCTTTGGAACAGGCAAGTCCAAGCAGCGGCTGAGCCTGAATATGTTGGGGACCAAACTAAGAAAAAATGTTCCTTTTCCCTCTAGCCCTTTGCGGGGTCAAAGTCTAGTGCAGCCCTTCTCAGCCTGGCACACTCCAGCAGTGTTGGACTCACATCTGGAGGGCGCCAGGTTGGGGCAGGCTGATCTAGCGTGCGCCCAGTGAACCTCTCCAGTCATGCCGTGGGTATTGCCAGGAGAAATCCACTGGTGGGCGCTGCAGTTCCGTCCCCGCCAGCATGCAAGGTGAGCAGTGTGGACGGCCTTGGGAGCTGCAAGGCAGAAAACAAAGAGCCCAGCCCCACACTGGGGAGCAAAGCGCTCAGAAAATGTGCAGCATCAGGAAGGCTGGAACCTGTTTTGAAATGGAACAATTTTGTAATTCTGGCCAACACTGAGTGTGTTCCATTTCTATGTGGGTTTTTAAAGTTGCTTTCACAAGTGCTCATGTTGCGCAGAGAAGCCATGCATAAGAATTAAGGGCTTCCATCCTGCATGAAAATGAACGTCTCCTGGGATAAAAACCTGGACTTTCAAAACTGCTGTCCATGATGACAGAACAACATTTGGTGTTCTTGGCTCGTGTGATTCTTCTTTAATATTAGACAGAGCAGGCAGGGATAAGATGCCCCTTTGATATTTAGAGAAGGATTCTGACGCTTTAATAAGGGAATCCTTCGCCTCCCTCATCCATCATTTGCCATTCTCATCTGTCCGAACACCATCATAAATTATAGCCTCCTCCATATTCAGGGCTTGTATAAATAAAAAGCTGCTGTGATCTGAGGGGGGAAAGGGGATTTTTTTCCTTTCCCTTTTCCTCTACCCATTAGGAAGCTTTTCTTCTCTGCTCCTCAAACTCCCCTAAAAACAGTCCTTCTTTGTGGCAGGGGCAACATCCATTGGGGGCTGCTTTATGATTGGGGGAGAATCCCCTTCTTCATTATGGTCTCCATTTATCACCAGCCATCTCTCCCCACCCTTTTCAGTAATATCTTAGGGATTACGCAGCTCCTCTGCGATACTCTGAAATTAATCAAGGCAGGCAAAATCTCCTGCCATATTATCCATCACTGGAGGAGAGGAGAGGAGAGGAGAGGAGAGGGAGAGGAGAGGAGAGGAGAGGAGAGGAGGGGTGCTGCAATCCAGGAGGCTGTGTCAGCCCAGTAGTAACGAATGCCTTTGCTCCCCAAAGGGAGCCATCTAGGCTCACAAGCTGCCATTTCAACATAGGACACCTAACCTGGGCTCAGTGCTATGCAGAATGCCAGTTCCTTTGTTTAGAAGACGAACTGGACAATACAGAATACTGATGACTCTTTCCCCTTTTGCAACCTTTGCTCTGCTGCTTGCACCTGAGTAGTGAAAGCATGGATGCACAGAGAGATGCAGAAACTTCCAAGGATGTTTTTTCCCAGCCAGTTTTCTACTTCAGTCTCTTCTACGATCAAGTCCTGCACCACAATTTCCACCCAATAAGTTAGTTTTCATGGTACAGACCACAGACCACTTAGTTTGATTGCAAATAATAAAGGCAGATTATCCACAGAGCTGCTAGAGTGACAATTCTGACTTGCCTTGACCTGGTGTCCAGGGAGAGAAGAATTAATTTTACGAACCCCTGCATATGTCTCTCCTCCCTCCGAACAACATGGCGTCAGCGTTGCATCACATCCCCTTTGTCCTCAGCTGAGTTACATGAACACGCAGGGAGACGAGGCACCAAAGGGCTGCTTGCGCTTGGTCTAGGGTGGCCCTCAAAACACCCATTTGTGATGGAGCATCCCAGCTCCGTTGGCAGTCGCGATGCTGCTGACCGTTTGGGCTATGAAACCAGAATATTCTGGCTATTCTGTGGCACCCCAACAGAATCATCAACTCTACTGTGTGGCCGTGGCAAGATGGCAGGGAGGGAGAGCAATGGAGGGAGGATCCCGTACAAACCAGCCTGGAGGGAGCCTCCACGGAGTACTGGGAATACGGGGGTTCAACAGGCCCAACGTGTTCCTGGGGAGAGTCAATCATTACTTTGCAAGAAAGAATAATAAGCACGGTGCCCTGGACAAAGAGGCCTCCACCCAAACATGTTGGTCTGATAAACCCGCATATTTCCAGTAGACCTTGAAGTCTTCCTTCTTTTTTTGTTTTGCATTGGTTGGTGAGCACCACAGCCTGCAAGGGGAGAACGAGGGCACTTAAAAAGTGAACCTCTTTGGCCCTTTTGGGAAAGTGGGATTCAGACTGGAATTTGGGATGCATGGAACCTCCCTGTTATTTCTGTTGATATTTCTGCCTCACCAAAAGTGGTGTTGCCTATCTGGAAGACTTATCCATAGGAACAGAGCTGCAGGTTCTGAACTGTTATCTTACAGGTTAGTTTGGGGCCCAGCTATATTGATGCAGGGGTGTGTGTGTGTGTATGTGTGTGGGAGGAAGGGAGGGAAGCAATGGGACCACCAAACCAGTCAGGATTCCAGCACAGTGTCTGCAGGGGACCAAATGCCCAGGGTGCAGGCTCACCCAACTGCGGATGGATGTTTGGCTGAAATGGATAAACTGAGGCCCCAAAGGCGGAACTGTGTCTCAGTAAGCATGTGGCACATCCATTAGAAGCCGTGCACCCCACACAACACACACGCACACAGAGCATCCCTGGTGATACTGTGAAGGATCCTCCTCTCAAACAGCAAGGGACAGCTATGGCATCTTGGATGGGTGTGAAGACCCATCTCCTGCAATGAGGCATACTTTTCAAAGCAGAGGTGGGGAACCTCTTTCTGCCTGAGGGCTGAATGTCATTGTGGAGACGTTCTCAGGGGCTACATTCCAGCGGTGGGTGGGGCCAAGGGCAAAAGGAGCAGGCCAAAGTACTGGAAATGCCAGGATGTTGTCGCTCTGAGCCCCCCCTGCCAGGAGCTCAGCCTGGGGAGGGGTATTCCGAGCTTTCAGAATGGGAATAAAGCCACACAAAAGCGATCGGTAGTTGGGGGAAAGTGGGGGCAGGGGAAGGGGCCCAGCTGTCTGGGGAGTCCCAAACGGCTGGACTGGGCCCACAGGCCTGAGGTTCTACACCCTTGTTCTGAAAGGTCCACTGCCCTGCCCCCCCCCCCGAAAGCAGCACAACATTCACTTCAAAAGCCAGAAGCATAAAAACCAGCCAGCTTTCCTTGCCCAAGGAGCTGTCCTTCCGTTGCCACCAGACTATTTACCTGTTCACAGCGGAGATCTCGATGCTGGCATGCCTGGGGCCAGGCAGGATGGGCCTGGAGCCTCACCGTGCAAGTGGGGAATGGGTCATCCCCGGTCATCCTGAGCTGGGCTCTCCCTCATGGCAGAAACATTTCCCGGCTCTTCCTAAAAGGAGAAAAGGGTGCTCTTTAACACCAAGCCAAGGACCTCCTGGCATGTGTGAATTACATGGCAATGAAGGTTTCTGAGGGAGCTCAAACATTCTAATCCCAAATCCAGGTCCTAAATTTCAAGCTGGGCTCTCCCGAATGCGACCTGCCGTTCTTCATCAAGGCTCTGTGGGGCACCCGGCACCAAGTTAAAGAAAAGCCAGCAAAGGTCAAGTGTGACTGAGCGGGCCTCAAGGAGTAAGTAATTATTCTAAGCACCGCAGAGCGTTCCCTTCCTGCGCGGGAGCTGCTGCTGCTTGACAGCAATCCCATGCAGTCAAGTACCTGGGTCTTCCCAAAACCATTTCTTTCCCCTGCTTGTGTTAATACAGACATTAAGTCTAATAGTGTCTACTTAGCATAAACAAGAAGATAAAAATGATTTCTGTGATTGAAATGTTTGTTATTTTGCATCAGGCACCTTCAGACACTCAGAAGTTTTGCATTTTAATCCACTCTATGTTTGGTTTGGGGATTGATAGATTAGTTTTAATCCCCTGTCTAATAGTGGGGGGCTGGTGAGATTTATTAAGCAGGCAGGGCTGGGCTCCTGGAGGTAAGAGGACTCGCATGTATTTCTCCTCCTGCATATTAAACTGGGGGAACCTCTAGGTCTCACCAGAAGGGGTTTCGAAAGGCTGGGGGGCTCCACTTTGTTGTGCTTCAAAAGTATAGGAAGCATTTCATTTATAAATGAGGAAAATCTGGATTGTGCCTGACCCTCCTCTGCACAACAAATGCCTGAAGATACTCATTGTTAACGTGTCCTAGAAAGCGTCTTTTAAAATCATTACGGAAACTTGACTGTCAGATGTTTATATTCAAATAAGAGTCACTGTGACACAAAATGAGCGTGCGCACACAAGTAACGGACACAGCAAGAGAGGTCGAGAGACAGATCACATGACCTGCTAGTAAAGGATACTGGAGTGGAGCAGAATCTTTCCAGAAAAGTAATGTAAGGCGGGGTTTTAATTTTCTTCTTTCAAAAGCTTTCATGTATCAACGGCCCTGATGGCTAAAAGTGGGCGCATCCCTGCAACGTTCCCTTGGAGCACAGCCTGCGCATGTCGGCGACATTTTAGGATGCCCTCATTTAGCACTTCCTCTTGCCACTGGACAGGCAACACGGGCAGCAACTTCAAGGACTTGAAAGGCTGTCGCAGAGAGGAAGGCCGGGATCTCTCCTCGATCACCCCAGAGTGCAGATCACGGAATCATGGGCTCAACTTGCAGGAAGCTGGATTCCGGCTGAACATCAGGGGAAACTTCCTGACTGCCAGAGCAATAGGACAGTGGAACCGGTGACCTAGGGAGGCGGGGGGCTCTCCCTCGCTGGAGGCACTCAAGGCGAGGCCAGACAGCCACCTTTCAGGGATGCTCTGACCAGGATTCCTGCACTGAGCCGGGGTTGGACTCGATGGCCTTGAAGGCCCCTTCCAGCCCCACTAGCCTATGATTCTATGAACACAGGAAGTGGAACGGGAAGCATCTTAAAGAAGTGTTGCCTCCCAGTGGTGGATGGTAGGTGGCATTAATATGCAACCTGCAATGATGCTGTTAGTGTGGTTTGAGGGGTACGGGGTGGGCTGCATAAGGTCACTTCACACTTGTAGAACCTCCATCTTTAAGCACCGTTAGAGTTTTGGTAGGTGGGCTCCTGATTTCTGCTTAGCATTCTTTTCTTAATATTCTTTACCTAAGATGACTTCTAGCTTTTAACAGATATAATTTTTTAAACCTTGCATATAGTGATTGTCAAATTAAATTTAGACAGTGCATTTTTTTCCTGCTAATTTAATGACAATCAGTGGTTCTGCCCCCAGAACTTGGCAAATAGGCAAAGAACTGGGACAAGTACCATTTAGAGTAATTAAAAGGAAAGGTAATGAAGAACAAAATCCTTTAATGGATATTTATCTTGGGTGCTTTGTGGAATGGATCTATTTCTTTTAGTCACATCTGGCAGATCCTGAAGCCGTCCTAAGGTTACTGATTTCCACATGATGTTGTTCTGATGAGTATACAGTATAGGCACTGAAGCTGTCTATTATTTAATAATTTTATTTGCTAATGAGTTTCACATAATGGGGGCACTGGAGATGGAGGAGTCAAGCACACGTCAAGGCTAGAATAATGTGGATTGGGAATTTGGGATGAATTTTAGAAAGAAGTAAAATCCGGTCCGTCAGTCATAATTCAGCACCCTTTCTACTTAGACATAATAAAAATAAACTCTGCACTATAAATTGTCTGGGAAGGGGACAGAGATAGTGCTAAGAACACATGGGTTTCACCACATGTATACAAAGATGCCATTACAGCTGAAATCTGGGGTACTGTGACGCTTGTTTCTGTCAGATCTCGGAAGGGGAAAGGAGGAGGATGGGGGCTGTTTCCCTACAGAAAGTGATCCAAATGGAGCTACTCGAGCTAAAAAACAAGGGTGCCTGGCCCTCCCCCAAGAGGTGTATCTCAAAAGACGTTGCCCTTTCATCTACAAATAGTAAACTTGCAAGGAAGGATAAGCAATCACTTGTCACATTTGCAGGAGTCAGACAAGGCAAAGCTCTCTGTTTCCAAGAGAGTGCTATCAAAATAGGTGAAAATTGTAAGAAGTGGGCTTGGGAGAGGCTTCAAGCGGAGTGGATTGCAAAACACGATTCTCCTGAGAGGAAATCCAGGCTGGGTGCCAGATTCAGACAGGGCAAAAGCTCAGTGCGAGTCTCTCCCTGCTTCTGCTGGACCTTGCCAGGTCACAAGCAAAATCCAAAGTCACCAGGGCTGTATCCATACGGGATGTGTTACCCCGCGGGGGGTGAATCCCTCCATGTCTGGTCTGGACCTCACCTGGCCCTCAGTCTCCCTTTCTGGTCCTGGCACAGCAAGGTGTAGCTTGTCTTCAGAAATCTCCACCTCTCAGGATCTGCTACGTGTACATCAGCTCAAGCTCCCCACCAGGGGTAGCAAAATGACACAGAGGGTGTTTGTGCTGCTTTTGTGGAAGCAAGAACGAGCTACACGTGGAGGCTTCGGCTCCAGCATGTTATCTGCCTCTTAGGTCCAGTTGCAGCAAAGTGTGGCCTCTGGCTCTTCAGAATCCCCCACTTCTTGGGCTCTGTGATGCGTGCACCATCTCACGCACCCACCCCAGGGGAGCACTTCTTGCCAGCCTCATGCATTGCAGGCCTTTACAAACCTTTGGACAAGCAGTGCAGTTTCCGCCATGGGCAGTGTGGTGGCAGCATTTCCACAGAGACACATGAAAAAATGGTCCTGAATGGTTCTTTCACTGAAGCTTTCATCTTGAAAATTAAATGATCAATGACCCCCTCCAAAATAAAATACAAGTGTTTTGTGCATCTTTTACACAAACTGTTTTGAGCAGGAGAAAATGGCGACCTTTATTAGTTACTTGCTCCCCCCCCACCCCACCCATCCCCTGAATTGGGAAACTGGAACTTTGGAAATAAAATTCTGTCAATGAATAAGATGAAATACAATTTCAGAACCAAGAAATGCAGCCTGTCCAGGCACGGGATAACTAACTGGTAGCTGCTGGAAGAACTGGCCCCAAAGGCTGTCATGGGTCCTGAGTGGCATCTATCATTAATTCTCACAAATAATAAAAACACAGTGAGAAGCAAGCAAAAATGATGCACCCTCACCAGGCAAATGAATGGAATGTAGACATTCAAATAATCCCCATTGCCATCGGTAAATGTAGCACTCTCATTTGGTGTCACAGAGACCAGCCAGAAATGTAGGAGACTTACTGGACATGCCAGTTATGTTATTCATAGGCAGCAATGTCTCACACTGACAAATAACAAAGCAAAACTGGAAAATGCTTGAAAGTGAAAAGTGGCCATTTGGTTCTATAAACAATGGGTTCCCAACCAGCAGATCAGCAAGGGAAAGCCAGCCCAGGTGCGAGCTGAGGCCTTTGGAGTGTTTGCCCCAAATGATATGAATGTGGGCACATCTTTTTCCATGGTGATATTTCCAGCAGGAGCCTGGCAGTGATGATGGCAATCCTCTCCTTCCTTCCTCTGTTCTCCTCCTCATCTTCACGAGCTGTTCCGATGCTGAACTCTAGTCAAGCCCAGGACTATTGGTCAGTGTCACTCAAGTCTCCTACAGAGCTGAAATCCAAGGCATTCTTGTTCGGCACCGAAGACTAAGAACGCTAGAGCTGCCCGTCTTCCTCTCTCTCCTTTGACTGTTTATGGGAGCATCCACCAGGTTGGACGTCTTCTCTGCTCTTGTAATGTAATTCGGAAATCGGATCCCATTCCCTGGTGACCCCTAGTTCTGCTCATCAGTTGAGATTAGGTGTTATTTCAGATTTGCTACAGTACTGGTAATGTACTTGACTCCAAATTGCAGATCTATTGTTGCTTCCAACTCTTTTTCTTTTCTTAAAAAAAAGAAGAAGCAATTAACATTATCAGGGCTTAATTTCTAGAAAGAAAATCAAAGTTCTGATAATAGTTTTGAACGAACATTTTCAGTGGATGTTGAAATGAAAACTTTGCAGCATGAAGAGGTATCTCTGTAATTAATATCCGAAAGGCATGATTCATGAGACGAGTGTGCATATACAAAAAAGAGCCCAACTGGGATGTTGTTTGTGTGGTATAAAAATATTATGCATGTTGCTTATGGGGGCCAGGGGAAAGGGCGAGTTTCTCTTCGGTCTGTAAACATCCAATGTGAAGGAAAAGAAAATGCGACAATGAAGGAAACCCCCACCAGGTACTAAGAGCCCCTAGTCTCCCTAGATGTGTTCACTGCTTTCACTTTCTTTTTAGATCATCATGTTGGTACAAAATGAGCCGGCGAAGGAAAGAATTCTAATGAGGTTTAAATAGAAACAAAAATGTCCCCGCTTATCGCGTCTGATTTGCACAGGCACAGAGTCAGGCCCGGGGAATCCTTGAGATGTATTTATCATCATAAAAAGGACTTATTTGGACTTTGAAAAAAAAAAAAAAAGGAAAGGGGGAAATTATACAAAGGGCAAAGCCGAGAGCCATCTCTGAAGGGCAGTTATTGCTTGCCCTTGCATGGAGAAAAAGGCTCCCTCAATGGGATTACGTCCCCTCTCATAACCTATCAGTCGTCTGATCAGAAATTCATAATACAGGGCCATCTATTTCTCAGCCCAGCGAGGGCTGCATGATTGAATTTAAATAGGCAAATGCCAGACTTGAGCTCTGACATTCTCCTTGCCTCTCTCCATCTTTCCCTTTTGCCTGCCCCCCAATCGTAATGTATTTCCCCCCCCCTTGTTTTTCTTCCCCTTTCTCTACTTCTCTGTGCACCACCATTTTATATTAGGCATGAACTAGCATGATGAGAAGTTATCAGGAAATGGAGGATGGGTGTGGGAGAGGCAGGGAGAGGGAGAAACACAGGAACACACACAGGAAGAGAGGGAGGGAGGCAGGGACCGAGGGAGGCTGAGAGAATTGGATGGCAGAAAATTGTAAATTGTTGCTGTCACGCTCTCCCTGGGACAGTACAATCTGTTTTTAAAGCCCTTCTTTTCCCCCATCTCAATTATTTTTTCCTCTGTCAGCCCCCCTCCCGGGTTAAAAGGAAATATTTCAAGATAAATTATCCAGGTGGTATACTTACTAAATCAGCAGAATGGTCAAGAGTCGGGTCTCTGTGTGGCCCATGCCTTTTGCTTTTACATATCTGATCACGGAAAACAAAACGCACCACACTATTTCATTTGCCAGGAAAGCTTCCTTTAGCCAGGCTATGGGGAAGCCAACCTAAGGAAACAACCCTGGCAGTCTCTCAAATGGGGCAATATTCACACAGGGTGCGTTGGTGGTGATGGGGGCTGGAAAGGAAATTCAGAGAACCCTCCATCTCAGCCACAAATGAATAAGCTCAACTGCTCTCGGAGGGTAGGAAATGCAGAGCTGCCATTTGGAGCAAAAGAGGGGGAAACCGGTCCCCTGGTCTGCAGTGTGCAATCCCCCCCCCACACACACACACACCCCTCAGGAAATTGAAGCAATGGCCACTGTGGTTAGCCATGTGGGAATGAGAAGGCTGCTGTTTCAAGCACACTGACTGGGATGCTGATGGAGCCTTTTGATGAAGAAAAGTTCATCAAAAGATGAGACCTGCTGCTTCCTGCGAACAAGAGGCACGGGCAGCGTGAATTCTGGACTGGCCCAAAGAGCCGGGCCAAAATGGGGCTCCTCCCTCATGGCTTGTGCTCAGCTGGCACACCCTTTGCTGGGAAATGTGGAAACGACACAGCTAGGATTGTATTTTTCTTCACACACTGGCCCCTTGCTGCTGTGCCCCTTTAGCAGGAAAAAGACCTTCCTGAAGCCCCTGAATTACTTGTTGGATTTCTGAGGGTAGGCAGGGAAGGTACATTGCCCCCAGCAAAAAATAAAAATAAAATTAAAAACAGAACCTTGGTTGGGTCTGCTTGGAATCACCTTCTGCTTACCAACAATTGCCATGGACTTCAATCTAGTAGAATAAAAGACGCTGAGACCATAACTTGTTATGCCATGCTGAGAAGACACCTACGGTATATATTATTGCTGTTAGCGACAGGCCTGCGACTAAGACGGCTTTTCTTTCCTAGCAGCCACAGTAGGGGAAAAACAAAGGCTGAGTGGAAACAACTCAGAAATGAGTTTTGTGTGTGACATGGGGGGACTAGCTTAATAACCTTACCTTTGATCATCACTAATTTCCACTCTCCAGGCTAAAGAAATGAATTTCGGCTGTTCTGCATTAATAAACAGGTGACCTGTCAGATGCTGGTGCTCGTTCCACGGTGGTTTGCCCTTACAAGGAATCAAACCACGGAGCGAGGGAGCGTTTGAAGGAAAGAATGGGGGCTTCCGCAGCATCTTCTGCTACAATGCATCTTGGATTCCAGCCATCCGCAGGCTGTTCTTGTGGGTTGCTGGGTGTGTGTGTGTTTATGGGTTCTATTTTCATGCTGCAGCTACGCTCACAGTGTATTCATCCTGACTTAGGAGAGAGGCAGGATTAGTTCCAGTACCAATGGATGGATTTGATGTCTCTGACATATTTCTGTTTCCACATCAGAGGCGGCCATCCTTATGTAATCACCTGCAGAGCACCTGAGGTCTCCAAGTGGGGATTCCGGCTGAGGCCTAGGGTCAGACACCAGGCTCCCCGGAACACCGGAAGCTGCCTTAAGTGGAGTCAGACCCCCTTAGTCCATCTAGCCCAGTACTGCCGACACTGACCGGCAGCAATGTTTTTCCCTCCCTCCAGGGTTTCAGGCAGGCGTTTTCCCAGCCCTGCCTAGAGATGCTGCTGGGATCGAACCTGGGATCTTCTGCATGCACAGCAGGGCTCTGCCACGGAGCCATGCACCTGGGCTCTAGGGATGCCTGCAGGTCCAGGGAAGTGCTAGTTTGATTGCTTCTGCTCTGCAGCGGCAGAAGGCATATGGGAAAGATCATCAGGAGGTCTGGGGCTGGGTGTTATTAGTACTCTGATGACACCCAAATGTATTTCTCCTTATCATCTTTATCCAAGAAAGGTATGACTCCTCTGAAGAGCTGCCTGAAGCTGGTAACGGGCTGGATGAGGGAGAACAAGCTGAAGTTGAATCCAGGCAAGACAGAAGTGCTCATCGTGAAGGGTCCTAATTCAGGTAACAAGGTATGTCAACCAGTTCTGGATGGGGCTGCACTCCCTCTGAAGGCGTACATTCGTAGCTTGGGGGTGCTTCTTGACCCAGCCCTGCTCCTGGCACCCCAGGTGGAGGCAACGGTGAGAAGTGCCTGTTATCAACTTTGGCTGATATGCCAGCTATGCCCATTCTTGGAACATGTGGACCTGGTAATGGTGGTGCACGTGCTGGCAACCTCTAGGCTTGATTTCTGCAATGTGCTGTACTTGGGGCTGCCTGTGTATTTAGTCTGGAAACTTCAACTGGTACAAAATATGGCGGCCAGGTTGGTCTCTGGGACACCCTGTGGAGACCACATTACACTGGTTTTAAAACTTTACCTTAGCCGCCAATATGTTTCCGAGCAAAATATAAAGTGCTGGTTCTGACCTTTCAGGCCTTACGCGGTCTAGGTCCAAGGTACCTTAGGGAGCGCCTCCTCCCCCATGTCCCAGTCTCGGAGGGCTCTCCGCTGCGGCTGCCTCATGTGAGACTGGCAGCCACACGCAAGGGGACCTTCTCTTTTGCCGCCCCTCAGCTGTGGAACAACCCGCCGGTTGAGATGTGCCTGCTGACCTCGTTGAAGGTCTTAAAGCAGGAAATCAGACTGTTATTCTGGCCTTCCCTGTTTAGAACTCCTGTGCTGACTCTTGCATGCTGTTTTTAAGCTGTGTTGTTTTATTGTTGGGGGTTTTGTTGTTAAATTGTTTTTAGTTCAAAGTTGCTTTTAGTGATATGTTGTTCATACGCTTTTATGGAAATGGCTTTTAAACTTTGTATATCGTATTTTAATGTTTTAACATCTGTAAACTGCCCGGAGTGCTCAGCTAGGGGGAGGTATAGAAATGTAAGAAATAAGAAACAAATAAAAAACCTTGCAAGCCCAGCAGGTCAGGCGACTTGAGCCACCAGCAGGGTCCCAGTGTGCCTTACGCGATGGAGGTCTCTGGCTGGCTCCCCTGCCCAGCACCCTGCATTGCTGCAGAGCGCCGGGAGCCCTGTCTGTTCTGGCCTCCCATTGGCGTCAGTGTCACCCCAGTGAAGCACCTCTGATGGGCACCGGCGGGCTTTGACTCGTGCACCCTGGGCCATTCCCCACCCCAAAGGCAAGGGGCAACAGGGAGCACTGGATCACAGCCACTGAGCTGCTGGGTCAGCACAGGGTGATGTCAGCGCTGCTTCCATGGGAGTCCGAGGTCAAAGGCCCAGACGCTGGGGATGGCTCAGAGCAAGATGGCTATTAAACCCACAAGCGCCGCCCCAAAACAACCACCGGCAGCCTGCAGATGGCTGGAACCCAGCATGTGTCGGAGCAGCGGGAAGAGTTTAAGGAACCCACGATTGCTCGCTTCAGAGCATTAGTCAGACCGCGAAGAAAGCGGCGTTGCAGGAGAAGCTGGCAGCAAAGTCAGGCGGGGGGGGTCATTATTAAGTCCACAAGGGAAGTTTGGTGCCCAACATTTTATTGTATGAAACTGGCTGTTGCTCTTAAGCAGCCTTCCCCCGCCTGGCACCCTCTAGACCCCCATGGCCACGCTGGCTGGAGACGATGGGGTTTGTAGTCTAACATATCTAGTGGACACCACCAGGCTGGGGAAGGCTGCTCTTAAACATAAAAACTTTCTGTTCTGTTCTAATCAGATTTACACCCCCCCCCCCCCGCACAATTAGACCTTATGTGGTTGTCCAGGGATGGCTTTTGGACGGAATTCTGTGTCCCAGGGTGCTCAGCAAGCGGCTGAGGCTGCATGCCGTGTTGATCAGCGATAGACGTCATTTCCTCATAGGGGCAAGTGACATGGTTGGGCCAAGGGACTCACTCTGCCACTTGGATTGAGCTCTCACCGTAGCGGCAAAGGAGGTTAATGGTTGAAGAAATTTTAAAATAGCCAATATGCCCTTTTGATGGTAATGACGATAAACTATTCTGCTATCAGCAAAAAGGACCTTCATGTAAAACCATACTCCCCATTTTTATATACTTCTCAAAGTACTCAGAAGTAAAACAACAGGACACCCTGACACTGAATTTGGGGAGGGGGAATTATGTGCCCCCATATAAAGCCCCTGCTCTTGCAAGAATGGCCCAAGGTTCAGTGTGCTGCAAGTTCATTACAGAAATTGAATTATACAACAAAGCTGGCCTGGCAGAATGTATTATTTCCTGTTTCTGGTTTCCTCCTACTTTGCGCTATTTTGTAAATATATTTTTTTCATTGCTTGCAAGAGGTATTTTGAATGAAAACATATGTTATTTCTCAGAGAAAAAACCTGTCGGCCACTTTCTTAAACAAGGGCCTGAATCAAGGCGCCCCATGCTGGAAAAATGGTGGCGGTGGCGGAGCCAGTGTGCCTCTGGAGACCAGGGCCGGGAACGCGCGCCGGGAGGGGCTGCTCTTGCCGTGAGCCCCGCTTGTGGGCTTCCATGGGGGCCTCTGCCTGGCCACGGTGGGGCAGAATGCTGGCTAGAGGGGCGCCCGGGGCTGGCCCCGCTTCGGGGCCCCTCTGAGGGTCTTGTGGCACCACACGGTGGCCCAGCCAGGGACCCCTTCGCAATGGCTGATCCCTCCATGGGGAGGGCAGAGAGGCTGGTGGCCTTTCGGGACATCAGCTTCCCGCCGCCTAGTCCTTGCGCGCCTGCCGCAACGGCAGCCTTCAGGGAACCACAGTCTGGGGGCGCCTCCCCCGGCCCCCTTCCCAGGTCACACTTGCGTGCGGTTTCCCGGGTCCGGGCACTTTGCCTGTAGGCTGAAACGCTCCTCCCAGGGCGGAACTGCTGGTAGGGGCAGCGCCAAGCTCCTCTCTGCGGGCGTTGCTTGGGCCCTTGGTCCCACCCGCCAAGGGATGCGCCCCTGCGAGCTGCTCTGGACCCGAGGTTGGCCCTTGGGCAGAAGGGTGGCGCTTCGGCCTGGGGGGGGGGGGCAAGTGGCTGCCTCTGGGCCAAGTCCAGCCCACAGGAAGCATCCTCCCAGGTGCCCACCCAGCGGCAAGAGGGTGATCCCGAGAGACATTCATTCCCCCGCCCTCGGGGCACGCAGCCCCACTCCCTGCGGCATGCTGGTGCGTTGCTCACGCCCCTCATCCAGACCCCACCGCCCTGCCAGGGCCTTCTGGAGGCACAAAGGCACAGCCCCTTCAAGGGCCTGAGCAATGAGCAGCCACGGGCTGCAGGATCCCAGCCTTGCCATCCAGCCTTCCCACGCAAACTGACCATTGGCGGCGACGGCGGCAAGCACAGTTTCCATGCCTACGTTATGACGCCTTATTAGAGTACGGAGAGCTCATTAGCCTGGCCCTGTGCCTCAGGAGGCCCCGTTTAACATGGCTTTCCATGGCTCGTAAAGGGGCATCAAGCACCGGCACGGGGGGGGGGGCAGAGGAAGGCATCTCTTCCCAGGGAAGTTGGGGCCCTCTTCGCAGCCCAACCTGTGGTGCCCTCACAGCCCTTGGAAGGGGGTCAAGGCAGACGCTGGGGCATGAGCTGTGGGTCCCGGCCACGCTGCTGCCCCCTGCCCCTTGGTGCTGCACCCCCTTCAAGGGCAGCATGGGGTGAGCCGGGGCTGCCCAGGTTCAGTCCAGGAGACGCATGCACCAGACCACCCGATGGGGTGGAATGGGACGCTGGCCTCATCCTGCATTCTGTGACATCTTTCTGGTGCCTTAATGGGACTTTGTTTCCTTCCACTCTGGGGGCAACCTGGATTTCCCGCCGAGACTCTGCCCAGAAGTACGTTGGCCCTTTGCCAGAGAGTTTGCAGTGGGGCTCCAGTTGCTCACCTTGCCCTCCCAGAAAGTGCCTGGTAACATTTCTGTGACAATATTCCTGGGCATTTCCTCTTTGTGTCTTTAATCTGTTACTGTTCTTACTTTTCTAGTGATCCTGGATTGGATCCAAAGAATGGGGGATACACCAGGACTCTTCTGCCCCCCTTCACACCACTGCCCCTTGAAACTCACCCCAAAGCTACTCCTGAGGGTCAGAGGACCCCGTGAAATGTCGTATGATGTGTGTGCGGGGGGGTGAGCAACCCCCCCCCCCAACAACAACAGCTCACCATGCACTGTGCATCAAGCGGTCGTTTTAATATGATGCGCTGCTGCTCTTCTGCCCCATCCTGGCCACCACACTTCCTCATGCCAACACCCCAGCGCAGCATCCAACCGAAATGGCCACAAGAGCGGCAGTGCCGGCGGTGATGAGTGGCGGAGGCTGCTTGGTGGCCACTTGGGCAGGTTGAGGAGTCCCGAGATGGCCCTTGAGGTTGTCTGGAGGGGGAAAGGGCCACATTGCCACACCTCTGAAGCCATGGAGGCACTCCCCAGAACCTGCCCTCTAAGAGCTGCTTGGGGAGTGGCCCTTGGCAGCCTCTATTAGAGGAGAAGCCCAAGTGAAAGGTCCTAGAATCATAGAATAGTAGGGTTGGAAGGGGCCTACAAGACCATCGAGTCCAACCCCCTGCTCAATGCAGGAATCCAAGTCAGAGTATCCCTGACAAATGGCTGTCCAGCCTCGTCTTGAAGGCCTCCAGTGTGGGAGAGCCTTGTCGCTCTGCTGGAGCGTGGGCGGTGTATCCATCGGGGAGACATATTTTAGAAGGCTGTTTTGCTTTGGGAGACCCAAGGACTCCCCGACCACCACATTCACAACAGAAAAAGTATCTTAGTTCTCTAAACTCGGTTTTTATTTCTGAAAACAGCTCAGAGCGGTGTAGTGGCTAGAGTGTTAGACTGGGAGCCAGGAGATCCGGGTTCTAGTCCCTGTTCGGCCATGGAAGCTCACTGGGTGACTTTGGGCCAGTCACAGACTCTCAGCCCAACCTACCTCGCAGGGATGTTGTTGTGAGGATAACATGGAAAGGAGGAGGATTATGTACGCCGCCTTGGGTTCCTTAAGTAGGAAAAATGGTGGGATGTAAATGTAATAAATAAAATAAATGAAAATGAAGAGTCACCATCCTATCAGCCCGGCATGCGTCACTGCGCGGCGGCGCCATCCGAGGGCCGCGGGAGCGCGCCAAGCCCCGCCCCCTCTGTCCGCCCCGCCCCGCCCCCCGGGGCGAGCGCGGCGCGTCTCCTCGGCGGCGCAGAGGGGAGGGCGTTCCAGGCGGGGGGGGCGGGGCCGCCTTCCGCGGCGCCCCCCGGCTAGGGGCGCGCCCCTGCGGAGTCCGAAGAGGCGGCTTCGCCTCGGGGCGCCTCTGCCCGGCAGGGCCGCTCAGACCCGGGCGAGGTTTGGGGCGGCCAGCGCGCTTCGAGCAGCGCCTCTCCTCCGCCCAGAGCAGGTCGCTCTCGCTGGCGACGCCCCCCTCCCGCTCTCCGGGCAGCCTTAAGCCGTGGGGTGCCGAGCCGTCCCCGGCAAGGGCCCTTCCATCCGCGAGCGCGGCCCGGGGGCTTCTCCATCCGCGCTGCTGTCCAGGAGAGCGAGGACGGCCGGCCGGCCGATGCTCGCGCGCAGGCCCCGTCCGCGGGCTCGCCCTGCTGCTCCGGCCGCGGGGCTGCCCCCTGGCTGACGAGGCCCTGAGGCCGGAGCCATGCGGGCGCGCGAGACGCGGGCACGCAGCGCCCAGCCCCCGCCCTTCCCCGCAGCGAGCTTCGTGTGGGCACAGGCGCAAGGAGCGGGGCTGGGAGGTGAACGGACGCCGTCACACGCACACACGTGTTCTGCCGCCGGGCGGCCTCGCTGAGGCCCGGGAGGGACCCGGGGGCTCGGCCGGGAGGGAGGCGATCCTGTCCCAGCAGCCACAGCCCGGGGCGCCTTGGCACGAGCGCTCGCTGCTTGGCCCTGGCCGGGCCCTAGGAAGGGGCCCCTCTGCCCTCGGGCTGAGCGGCGCGGCTCCTTCCCAAGCCGCCGGGCCAGCGGAAGCCCGTCCGGGCTGGGGGACGTGGCTCGGCCGGCCCTTTCCCCGGAGGCTGCGGCTGGGACGCTTTGGCCCGACGGACGCGCCCCTTCGAGGCAGCGCCCCGTGCGCGCGGGCGCACGCGCGGGGCCCGCGCTTGAGGGCTGCTGCTGGCCGAGGAGGGGGCGAGCGCTGCAGGCCTGCTGCCTCCCTGGGGGCGCCGGAGACCCCCGCCTGGCTTCTGGTGAACTCGAGGGGACATTTTCGCGGGCGCGGGGAGGCTGCACGCAAGGCCTTTCTGCCGTTGGACTCAGACGCGGCGCGGGGGGAGGAAGTGCCCCTTCCAGGGACACACGTGCTCGGACCTTGCGCGCATCCTCCCTTGGCGGGCCGACATTGACGCGGGGGGGGGGGTCGTGGCTTTGGCTTCGCCGCCTCCTCCCTTCCGAAGCCTGGGGCTGCGTGACCCTCCCCGCCGCCTCCGCCTCTGGGTGCCCGGCCGGGCCGCCGCCTGACCATAGCGGGGCCCCGGGGGGGCTGGCTTGCTCTTCTGCTCCCCTCGCCAGGCCAGCGGACCCCGCGCCGCGGAGGCGAGCCGGAGCCGCCAAGGCCAGTCCCGCAGGACGGCGCTCCCACTTTCTCCCGGAGTGGCGGCGGCGGGGGGCTCCGCTTCAGAGCAGCCGTCGCGGCCGCAGCAGCAGCAGCAGCGGGAACGGCGCCCGGCCGAGCGGCCCGCGGAGGTAAGGCAGCCGCGCGGCCTCCTGCGCAGCGCGCGGTGCGTCCGGCGCGGCCTGATCTGAATATGCAAATAGGGGGCCTGCCCGGCACGTGCCTGCCCGCCCCTCCCCGCGCCGTCGCTCCGCGGCTCCTCCGGCGGGGGCGCGCGAAGCTCGGCGGCGCCTGCCTGCCTGCTTGCTTTACGCATATGCATGTCGGAGTCGCGATGGGGGGGGCCGCGAGAGGGCAGAAGAAGCGCGCAAGAGAAATTAACGCGTGCTGGGGGGCGCCAGCGGAGGAGGACCCCCCTCCAAAACTCTCGTTGAATTATGCGGGGGGGGGGGTCGACGTCTTTTTTAGGGCGATGGTGATCTTGAGCGCAGCCCTCCTTCCGCAGCATTTAGGGGGAGTTTGTTCCCTCTGCAGCTGGCCCCCCGGCCTAGGGGAAGAACCTCTTGGCACTCCCTCCCCACCCCCCGCATGACTAATTTGTGTATGGTGGCATTTGGATTAGGAAGCGTCGTCATCCGGTCCCACTTCGCTGCAGCTCCGCATTCGCATCCTTCGTGCTTTTGCACTGTGCGACCAGCGGAAGGGGATTTCTTCCCCTTGCTGCTTGTTCGACCCACATGTCAGGCAAAACCCTTTGCAAATAATCCTGGACCAGGCACCGGTTAATGGTTGGGTCTGAATTCCAGTTTTGAAAAGGCGAAGGGTTTCCCCCTCCCTTTTCTTCAGAGCCTCCAGGCTGTTTCTTGTAACAGGCAAGGAGCGCCCAGGCAGGCGGACAGCTGCTGTTCCAAGCAGAATTAAAGAAGAGCAAATGAAAGGTAGGGAGAAATGCCGCTAGAAGAGCAAACATTTCTCCTTGGCCGACTGCAGCTCCCAGCAGAATTTAAATGCCTCCTTATTCCTGGCCCTCTTCCTGATGGACCCTGTGCCATGCCCTGCAGAGAGTGCACACCCCTGCTGATTTATTTAAAAAACACACTGAAAACCCAGAGAGCATCTCTCCTTTCTCCTCCACACTTTTTCTTGGAGGATGGCTCTTGCTACGCTGGAGGGTGTGTGTGTGTTCTGCTTTAAAGGGGGGAAAGGCATCCCCAAATGAACTACTGATTCTAGGAAAGGTTGAAACCAAGAAGGGTTGACTAGACATCAGTAAGGGCATGAAAGAAAGAACGCATTTGTGGGCGGAAGAGAGGAAATGGACCATGTCCACCTGCTGCTTTTTCCAACACAGAACCCAATGGCTGCTGCCTCCCCTCCGCCCCATTCCGTGGCTTGTGCATTCGCCACAACCGCCTGCCTCCAGCCTCTTTCGGGAAAGGCTGCTTTGGCTGCTGTGCTCCTGGCCAGAGCATGCAGACGCTCCCGCAGGCTGTGTGCGTCCTGTCCGCTGCCTTCCGGGGCTGGTGCAGGGCACGCCGAGGCCTGCAGAAGGGGCGGGTGGTGGGGGCTTCTGTGGCAAGCGTGCTTGCAGCACTGTGGCTGGGGCTGCCGGCCCTGCTGGGGGTGCAGGGGCCGCATCCAGCTCTCTCCAGGCCTGGCTCTCGGGTGCCAGCGAAGGAGAAAGGCAGGATAAGGGTTGTTGCTAACAATCTGGGGATCATCAGGCATCAGCGTCATTCTACAGATCAGGAGGCCTCAGCGTTGCCTGCCTGGGCACTCGGTGCCAATTTGTTCCTATTAGATGGCCGAGCCCGGAGGTGTCTGATGAGCAGATTGGGCCTTTATCTCGGCGCTGGAGAGGACACGGCTCACACGGAGACAGCCTCGCTGCTGCACATTTGGGATGTGTGCGTGTGCGTGTGATTTGCTTGACTAGTGCTGGAGCTGGCTGCCTCTTTGCCTGGACTGTGAAGGGAATTTCTGGGCCCAAACAGAGCTCTGTCTAAGTCTCTGTGTCGTCCCATTAAATGTACTGGGAATTAAGGAGAAGCCATTAACAGAATTCATCCTTTTACAATCATGTCTGGTTTATTTCTCAGTAAAACACATCATCCAAACATATTCCAGCCCGGTTGCCCCTTTGTCACCCTTTTCAGTGTATCTGCCAGACCCACTGTCTCGTAAGCAATTTGGCTCCCATTTTTAGCAAAGCATTTAATTCCTCTAGAGGACGGTTCCAAACTCTTCAGACACTCTTTCTGGATTAATGAGACAAGGGTAATTCTTCCGGATAATCTGTTCTTTTGGAAAACATAGGTGTCCCTTCTTCACAGATATATTCTTAGAGGTCACAGTATGGTTTCGTCCAGTGTTCGTGGGTCGGAATGGGGCCCAGTCTCAGTCTCCTTAGCATCGTCATTCTGTGATTTTCTATATTTTGCAAAGATGCATATGGCAAAACAAAGACACGTTTGATTAATTTTATGGGACTGTGAAAAGGGAGGAAAGTAGTGTCAACTCCTTGATGTATGTGTGAATTGCTGTGGCCAGCCATATCTCCGTCCTCTCCAGATGTGGGCCTCATGTTCAGCCCTGGGCATACTCCATGCTCCCGGCTGTCCCAGCACTTCTGTTTTTATTGAGCTTTTAATTTGAAAGAGTTTGTCGAAAGCTTTAACAGGCTCAACCACGTTCCAGTCTCAGAAGAGTTTGCATGTCTGCAAATTGAATCTCTTACCTATGACCACTAAATGGATATTTCTACCACAGGCACAGTGCTTCTTCTGCATCAAAGAAGACTTCCAAACATATGAAAAATGTATTCATACAATGAAAGCATCCAAATATTTGTATTGTGGAGAAAATTCTAATTTCCTCCTTTGGGTAGAAAGCAGTCTAATAGTCTCTGACACTGTTTTAGTTCAAGCCAAATTCAGAGTAAGAAAAAGAGCAGAATTTCAGACACGTCTAAGGAGCAGCCTGAAAACATTATGTTACTTTCTTGTCTTTTAGTTTCTATAGAGGAATTTTCATTTACTCTAACAATTATATATTTTGCTCAGTGGTGAATTGTTCAACCCGAAGTGCATCTCTTTGGTGCCCTGGACTTTAGAAGAGAAAGAGGTTTAATTTGTCATAGGCTAACATTCATCCAGCTAGCTTTGATCTTTGTGTTGTATGGGTGGAAATCATCTGGCAAGTACTCAGACGGTATTTGTTAGGAAGACTGTATTAATTTATATATACATATTATGGACTCTTCTAATTATAGAATCTAGAGTGAATACTTAACGTTTTAGCATTTTTGCTAGCAGAGGATTTAATTTCAAGAAAACCTTGTTTAAAAAGCCTACCTTTATTTAGCTGTTAGTCAAGTTCCTTAAATGCAATTCATAAAAATCCAAATCCAGATTTGTCTGATCATAATACCCAAATCTTTGCAAATTGAGCTGCTAACAGGGTCATCAAGGACAATTAAGTGCCACAGACATTAGTATTTCAAGTTCGGGTCAGTTTTATTTTTCTATAGAGAGGCCCCAGGCTGTCAAATTATTTTTTTATGTTGCTGCTTTAAATATGACAAATCACCCTCTCTGTTTATATCTGTCTGTCTATTGGTTTAGTTCAGGGTGGATTTCATATGTGAAATTTCTCCCATGAAACAACTGATATGTTCTCAGCATGCGAGAGAGAGAGAGAGAGAGAATAGTGGGGGGAGCCTTTAGATTAATGGTCAGTGTCTCATACACACAAATTTGTGTTAGGACGCTACAGAGAAGGTGCGAATTACTGACAAGATCTGGAATAATTCCTAATGCTGTCGAAGGGTTCATTTTCTCCTCCGCATGATGGATGAGGCATAAGAAGTGCCTTCTGAGCTCATTAATGCGCATCATTCTGTTAAGTGTTATTAAAGTCCATCTCTTTGAAGCCACAGGAACAGTATCTTTCCCCTTATTTCGCCTGTTTTTCAAAAAAAAAAAATCTCTATCTACAGATGCTTCTCTTTTAGAAACATTGTCAAAGGGTTACTTATTTTATTACAGTGTATATTTTCAGGACTGCATCTTCCCCACCTTCTTTTTAAAATATTTGATTGCTACATGTAATTTCAGGACTATACGAGTCCTAACCTTTAAAATTGCAACAGAAAAGCAAGCTTGTTAGAACAATTCCTTCAAGGGCAGAGCCTAAGGGAGCATTTTTATTCTGCGCCACATCTGTGTGAAGCGACCGCAACGCAGTCCTCCTAAATTTGGCAGGCTGCGGTGTAAGGCGAAGAAGAGGGAGAAGAAGGCAACATCTCCCTGTTAGGTTGCATCAAGAGTAGCAAATCCATTTTCTATCCCTCCATTGCAGAAATATGTGTACGTTTCTCAGCCATGGTCCAGCCTGCTTCCCAGGGCAAGGGAGAACCCAGCCATGTGAAGACCACTTGGGGTGACTGGACTGCTTGGAGATGGATATTCTTTTTTCTTGTGTGCAGCCATTTTCTTCTACCTTTAATAATACAAAAATACTTCGCCCCTCGGCTTTTTCTGGGGGCAGGAAGGCGAACTGAGCTGAGGGTAGGATTGGTAAGGCTAGCAGCATGGCAGGTACTGATTACACATGGATCATATTAAATCAAAAGTAATTTTAGCCAAACAGGAGAATTCACTTTAAAGGTTTTTTTTAACCTTCCTTAAGAGCACATTTTTCCCCCTCAAAGCCCTGAGATAATAAAATGCAATATAATTTATGGAGAGCTTTCCATGGGTGTACATTCCTAACTCTCTCTCTCTCTTTTTTTTAAACTAAGATAAAACATACCCAACCACTGGGAAGATAATCAAGACAAAACAAAATGCAGCTGATCATAAAGCTACTTAGAAACACAGCATTCCTTTTGAAAGAGACTCAGACATACCTCGAAAAGGTCCCCAATTTGCTTTTAATAGAATTAGAGAAGTTTGAGGCACAGCTGGCAAAAACAGCTGGGTCTTGAACATTTAATTCGAGATTTGAATAATTCTCCAGATTGAGCTAGAATCATGAATGCCATATAAAAAGATTGTTTCCCCACCCTTAAATTATATTATTTCACAGATGTGCAAATACTTCTGAGGGAAAAAAATTACATCGATCAGTTTTTAATACCCCCTATGTCACCCTTCAGTCAAAGGAGGGGGAAAGCCCCCCTGCAACCTTTTTTGTCTTCAGAAAGGTGCTAGATTATAAACATCTGAAGGAAATGAAAGGGGGGTTACCCAGTCCACCCCAAATTCTTTCCAGATTTTCAGTCCTTGCACCAGCATGCCTTCTGTTCTCAGGGAGGAGAGAGAGAGAGAATGGAGAGAGATGGCTCTGTTTCTTATTAAGACTGCAAGTCAAATACATCGATAGGAGTTACTCATTTTGAATTGGCTAATTTTGAGGGCCTTGGACCTTGAACCGAATTCACATGCACCACTGGCCCCTTCCCCAGGAACAGGGGTGCCCCCCCCGTCTGGGTCTGCATCTCCACATTTGCATTGGAGCCTCAGTAGGTGCCACCAGATCTGTGGGCCTGAAGTGAACATGTGTACTCAAACTGTTTGGCAAGAGCGAAGCTTTGGCAGCCAATTTTTAATTCTTTACAGGAGACAATGAGCAACAGAGAAGCTGGATTGATCAGAGCAGAAGATTTCTGTTCGTGAATGGGCAGCCTCAAACTGCAGCCTGCACATGGACAGGGAAAGAGAAACCATTTTGAATCAAAAGTGTTCCTTCATTGGAATAAAGACACCATAGAGGCTGCCCCCAAACCATCATACATCCAGGAAGAAGCCGCCCAGTCCATCAGGTGGTTTGACTTTGTTTGGCTGCATGCCCGAAATAGCGCTGTTTGCTTTAGGCTAAACGGCAGGTGGTTCTGCACCACAGCATTGCTTTGCCCATGTGCCTGGTGGCGCATTGCTTCACAGAGGAATTGGCCCCTAATACCTACATTGGCCATCCACTTGGGTTCTGTCAATTTGGCACAATTCAGCAGAATTGAATGGTGGCACCCTGTGCCCCAATCGAGACCTTTTCATCGCTGACTCATTGCTTGTTCGAGTCTGTAAAGCAAAGCCTGGTGCCATCACTGTGGGTTTTTGGCCTGGCCTTTTGCTTTTCCCCAAAACTGAAGCCCAAGTAAACTGGAGAAAGCAAATGGTGCAAAAGAATGCAGAGCCGATCACAGCACTATGGAAACTGCTCCACAAAAATGTGGAACGAAAGCTCAGCCAAAGTACGGTAACAGCTGTGACAGTCTGGTGCCATTTAACACTTGTTCAATTACAAGAAGGAGGGGGGATTCAAAAAGAAGCTTGATTTATAGAATAATCTTTCAAATATATAATGTAGCTGCTCCCTCCGCCAAAACAACAACAACCTCTCTCTCTTCCCCAGTGTTGCCCCCAACAGCACATGCTCTGTTTGACAGGCTGGGGAAGTTCTTCCCACATTCCCCACTCCTTTGCTTGAAAAAATGTTTTCTAGGGTTTGTGTCAGTAGTTATTTGCAAACTATTTGGGGTCCAGGAAGGACAGCTGCAGAAACAAATTGTAGTTTATAAGCATCCTTACTATTTTTTGTTAGAAATGATACTATTATTGATGACATGATTTATTCCAAAAAGCATGATTGTGTTAGCTCAGGCCTTTTCTGTTGTTGAAGGATTTTTGGAACGGTGTGGTGGTCAGCTAGCACTTAATTTGCAAAGAGGAGCTACGGAGGCATTGGCTGTAGGAAAGCTGGGTCCTGAGTTAACACAGTAAATATCACATGTCTTTTGAGTGATAATTTTGCTCCTATTTTAACTTTATTGCATTGGATGTATCGGAATATTTAAGGTTAAGATTACCGTAAGATCTATTCTTAAATATTTACTATCTGCTATATCTGTGGTATAAAAACTGCAAATATATCTATCCTTTGATTCAGGCAAACAGTTTAGTCTAGCGAGAAGATGATCCATAAGACCAGCGCTGTGCTCATTGCGTGGCTGTACAAATTTCTTTTCTCTCTTTTTTAAAAACAGTATCTTGAAAACTGGGGCTCCATTGCGCCTGCCCTCCCCCACTCCGTTTTCTCTTTGATCATCACCAAAAATAAGTCATATCGTAAATGTTTGCATAGAAAGGCACACTTTGTGAGCAAAGGTCAACCGCTGACGCTGATGAGAGCTCCATGCACAGCAGCTGGGCAGTGTTTAAGTCCCCCACTTTTATAATATCAGAGCTTCACAGGATAAAAATGACATCGTACCCCTGAAAAGGGAAACTTTCTGGCTACACTCCATGCAAATTTGAGGTGCAAGTAAATAAAGAAGGACCTCATTAAAAGGTTTAGGGGGCATTTATCTCCTGCCTACTGACTTCTGAAAGTAGGATTCCTTGCCCTCCTGCTGGGGCTCTGGCCAAACGCCACTGGATGCCACTTTCACAACCCAGAGGGCCATGTCTGCTTGAAATCCACATGGGCACCTATGAGAAAGCCCTGCTCCTTGTGCTAACATCTGCAGTGAATATTCTCCTCCCTGTAGGAGACAAGGAGAGTGACATTTCTTTGTGCAGGCGGCCCCTTCAGTTGCACTCCGCATGTCAATCAACCGAATTACAAACATGGTAAATAAGAGTGGCAACTGAACTCCTACCCTCCCCCACCCCTGGACCCGAGCGGAGGTGTAAATAATTTAAGCTCAGCCCCCAGAATCTCACACAACGGCTGCATTTTGCATGGAGGACAGGACGAGCTCCGCTCAAACTTGACTGAAAAATTATCTGACCGCAAACACAGAACCTTGGAGAGAAAACCTGTTTGTTATAAGCCATGTGGAGAAACAGCACAAGAGAGCTGGTTCTTTCCTCCATTTTCTCTTTCTTTTTTTCCCACACTCCCTCCACCCCTGCAATGTACAACAGACACTTGGAAGAAGACTTCTGTAGCGCTTCCCAAGGAGAGCATCATCATGTGTATTATGACCAAGTGGTTCCAGGCTGCTTGTCTGTTGTGCCTCTCATCCATTTTGTGAATGAAGAGGGAACGGCGTGCCTTGTCCCTTCTCTGCAGTATCAGTTGACTGCCCAAGTAGCAGCACTTAAAAATATGCCAGCCTGTTCATTTTTAGGTGTACCCAGAATGGGGGAGAATGCGTGGTCCAGCTCCTTCTAAAGAAGAAATGCCAAAGGTGCCAGAATTGCTCTCCCATGTAGCACATACAGGATGCAGAGTGGGTGGGGTGGGATGGGGAGAGAGACAGTGAGGCTGAATGGATCCAGGTGGAGCGACTTGACTACTGGCCTTTAGATGAGGGCTGTGTTCACAGATTAGGAGAAACATTTTTGCAGTTGATTAATTATCTGCCTTTGAATTGGGTAAATTTTAAATGTTAACAAACCCTTGGGAAATGTGGCTTTTTGATCAAGTATAATTTAATAAACAAAAGCACCCAGTCATTGTTAGAAAGAGCGTCTTTATTCTTCTTACACTCAAACATCACAGCCAAAATAAGTTTTAAAAAGCCAGTGAGCCTTTGGTCTCACTGGCTTTTAATGCAACACTTTGGATTGCTCAGAGCACTTCCCAAACGTTATCTAGTCATCTTTCCAGCAACCATGTAAGGTAGGCCAGTATTATTATCTGAGCCAGAAGGTGTAGTCCTGTGGCAGCCAGTCTGACGTTGCTGCTCCAGCCAGTCTCAAGCAGTGCTGGTGGAAGGTGCGTGGGTTGCAGGCAAGAGCCCCTCAGGAGCCGGGGGACACGTGTGGGTGGGCTATTTGCGCTGTGGAGAGGCCTTTTGTCAGCTCAGCAGAGTCGTGGATCATAAGTAAACGAATAAATAATCTGCAGATGAAACCCATTAGAGCCCACAGGCCTTGTATAACCATCCTCCGCCGAATCCGTTGCGCTCATCCCCCCCCCATTTCCTTGCACCTGCCTCCCCCAGTCCTTCTGACAGAAGGTGCCTGGCAGGGTCTGTCTTTGCCAGTCTGCCTTTGCAGAGCATCTGAGCTTTGCCCACTGAAAGGTGCTTCTTCTGCTTCCTATGTATTATGGCAGATCATTTCAAGGAAGCCCGGAGATTATCCTCGTTTGCTGGCTTCCCCATTGTTCTTTTGTTTTCCTTCCCTGCCTCTCCTTTTGTCAGCTCATTGTTTTACTCGCTGGCTCACTTTCATTTCTCCCTACACTTGGAAATCTTTTCCAAGGCTGTATGCAGGGCTGGTGGCTGCCCGTTTCTTTCCCCTCTCTCTCTTTTCCTCCCCAATGTCATTGATTTATTTTAATATTACTAACAAGAAGAAGAAAAAGAAGAACAATAATAGTAATAAATGTCCAGTTACTTGCAGCTGTGATTTTGGAAGGTGCTTTAGAAGGAATACATGCGAATTGTACTTTGTGTCCCCCCCACCCGCAAACACTTCCTGCTCCAGCTGTGTCAGTACTTGAGTTGGGAGCCTCTGGCAGGGACTTGTTTTCTTTTGTGTGTGTAGTGCTTAAAATAAACCAACCATCCTACAAGTAAATAGATAACTGAAGGATACAATTTCCTGGATGTGGCCCAGTAAGAATTTGTGCTCAGCCACCCCCACCCCCCATGAACACAGGCCACGTTCTCAGTCGTATTGGTCAGGAAATGCTCAGGATGTGTTCTTGGTGGATTGTGCCAACCAAGAGCAGCTGAAGAGCAACAAATAAGCATTCGTTTCCCCCCACACACAAACTGGATGCATGAAGCCCCCTTCCCTGCTGAGAGCCAAGAGTCGGTGGCCATGTCTTTTTTAACATCCTAATTATTATTTCTGTCCATAAGAAGAGCCCCAAAGCAGATCAGGCCCAGGGGGCCTCTCTAGTCCAGCACGCTGTTGGCTGTTGGCACAGTAGCCAACCAGATGCCCCCGTGGGAAGACCACAAGCAGGATGCGAGGGCAAGAGCAGCACCCTCTTGCTCAGAGAGCTTTGGCTATTGGCAGTATCGGAATGCAATAAATAACACTATAAAAGAAATAAACGTCCACCAACAGCTGGTATTGAGAGGCTGCCTCTGATTCTGGAAGTGACTTATAGGCTTCATGACTAGTAGCCATTGATATCCTTTGGCTTCTAAGCAGGTCTGTTCAGTTGGGTGCTTTTTTCATTCTCTTTATAATTGTGTTTTAATGTATTTGTTTTGTTGTTATCATTAATTACATTTCTATACCGCCCCCTAGCCGAAGCTCTCTGGGCGGTTTACAGACGTTAAAACATTATAATATACAAAGTTTAAAAGCCATTTACATGAAAGTACACAGACAATATACACAAACAACATATAACTAAAAACAACTGCTTGTAAGCTGCCTGAGTGTCATTTTATTGGTAGAAAGGTGGGGTACAAATGAAATGCAATCAGTCATTAAAATAAGAAATAATAGCCTGTTGCGCCATGTATTTGTCTGATCCCCTTTTAAAGCCACTTGAGTTGGGGGCTGTCACTACATCTCATGGCAACAATTTCCCTAGTTCAGCTATGTGCTTTGTGTCCTGAATGCCGCCGCCCTGATTCGGCTTTGTGGAATGGCCCCATTGTGTTCCAGTATTATGAGAGAGGGAGACGATCTGTCCACTTTCTGCATACCATGCATAACTGTATACACCATGTCCCTACTTACTCATCGTTCTAAACTTAAAAGCCCCAAACGCTGCAGCCTTTCCCCATAGGGGGGTTGCTCCAGCCCTTTGAGAATTTTAGTTGCCCTTTTCTGTAGCGTCACCCGCTCTTTTTGTGGTGTGGTGATCCAATCGTATTCCAAGAATTCCAGTAATCTGCCAGCCATTTGTAGGCAGGGGCGGCCCTTGTAAAAGGCAGTACACAGAGAGAGAGAAAATATGAGCGCTGTTTTATGACAGGGCCTCCTTTCCCGTGATCTGTCTTGGTGATGATGGTCAGCTAAGGGCAACCCCGGAGAGCATCCCCTATGCACCATGAGGGGAAATCCTGTTGGTGTGGAAGGTATAATTTCAGCAATAAAATGAGTAAAAATCAGGGAAGGGCACAAGTGCATGAAGAGGTATCCTCTGTGGCTACCACTGTCTTACCCCAGTGGGTTCGCCAGTGTCAATGCCTGGACCTTTTCCTGGCAGCAGCAGCAGCCCGGGAGCAGCCGCCAAAAGCCCAGCCTGGAGCAGCCTGTGGGGGGCTTCCGATTGATGTAGTGCCTGTTTCCAGGGATGGGACTGCCCAGCTATTTTTGTGGCCTCCTTGGAACGTGCTGATCCTTTGTGCTGATCATGTTTTATGGCTTCAGCTTTATCTGGAGTTACAGTTGTCCACTGCATAGAGTTTGCTGGAAAGTTGGTGGGGTCAAGATTATATTAAACAAATTGACATGATTCTATTCAGCAGAAGAGGCGAGGATTTGCCCAACACCCAGATGGTCCCACTCCCCAAAGCAAGATACTAATGCGATAGTGTTGTTATTTAATTCACCACTTGGGAAGCTGGCTTCCACGAGCATCGGCGTTGGTCCTCTCCTGTCTGGGCTGGCCTGTTTGGAGGAGGCCTTTCTGGAAGCTGCCTTTCTGCATCTAGTCGGATAGTGCTGCCAAAACAGCAAAGGGGGAACATTGGAGATGTGACCCAAAGCAGGGGCCACACAGGGGCCATGTAGGGAGTGCAGGGAGAAGCTGAGGAAGGCACAGGGCCGCGCGCCTGCCCATCTTCCCAGGCGCATCTTCACTTCGGCCTGGGGGGCTGCTGCAATGTCCCAAATGCCCTCGGGAAGTGGGAACGGCGCACCGGTCCCCGGCTTGTGATGTGAAGAGGAAGTCCTTGTCGGAAAAGAGTCACGCGCGCCAAGGATGCCTGTGGAGGGCAGGCGCCCCCGCGATCATTGCCCCTTGAGTTGCCCGCTTGGTGCTTCACATGCTTGCGAGGAGCTCAAAGGAGAACCTTTAGATGAGGAGAATTAGGAAGGAAAAACACTGGTGGAGATTTCAGGAGCAGAGCAGGCCACTTCACAAAAGGACCGGATACGCACTCCAGTGGCTTCTCTGTTTCTCCACGTCGGGTGAAGATTGCTGAGCTGGGCATATTTCCAGTTAATTTTCCAGCTTTTTTGAAACACGAGCGTCTTGCCAAAGCGACTTCAGCTCTATGCTCCCAGTAGATGGCATTGCAGCCTGCTCGGGAAGAACGGCTGGGAAACTGGAGGCCCCTCGCCGGCTCGTGTGCGTGGGCTGCTGCTGCTCCTGCTTCTGCGTGTTCAGTGCTTGCCAAGTGTTTTAAACACACATTTTTTTCAAACAACTGGTTTTTTTTCTGGTTACCTGTAACTGGAAAGAGTAGCAAAAGCGTCTTTAAATGTCTGCGCTTCAGACAGAAAGGGAACGCTGCGGCAATGCCGGGGGACTTGCTGGCCCCCCCGGGGAAGGGGATGCGTGACCGCTCGGGCCCCCCGAGGGAGGCGGCGCGCTCCCAGCCGCCGCCCGTCTGCCCGGGCTCGGGCGAGGCGCGGGGAAGGCGCGCGCAGCGCCCCCCCCCCGCCGCGCGCGCGCTCAACTCGGGCCGGCTCCGTGTCGAAGCGGGCCCTCCGCGGAGCCCCGGCGCGGGGCGGCGGGCCGCGGGGCGGGAGGCGCGGCGCGGCGCGGCGGGGAGCGAGGCTCTCCGCGCGCCGGCGCTGGAGGAGGCTGCCGGGAGCGGCCGTGGGGCTGCGCCCGGTGGCGTTCGCGTTCCAGGGGCTGGCGGCCGCCTTTCGCCGCGGCTCGCCGCGCCCGCAGCGCGGCCCGCCCGGCCGCCTGCCCCGTGAGGCGCGGGGTGACGCGGCCCGGCGTCCTCGCGGCCCTTCGCCTGCGGGAATGCCGCGGCGTGCCCCGCCCCCGCGCGGTCTCAGCCGCGCAGTCGCTCCCGGGGGGCGAGCGGAAGCCCGGCGCTCGGGGCCGCGGCTGGCGGCGCCGCGCGGCGGACCGGGGCTCCCCGGGGCGCCGTGGCCCCGCCGCCCGCGCGTGAGCCCGCGGCGCAGCGGAGGCGGCGGGCCGGCTCGGGGCGGGCGGGCCGAGCGCTTCCCCCGGCGCGCTGTGCGGTCCTGCGCCCGCGCCTTGATGCTGGGCGTGCAGCCTCGCAAAAACATACATTCGGCGGGCGCTAATGGAGCGCGGCGTAAATTGGCTTCCTTGGCTTATAACAGGAACAAGGTAGCCTCCCCGTGTCGGGATTACGTTTTTCCTCTGTATCAAAAGGCTTTAAAATACTGAACTCAATTCCTTTTGAATTAACTGAGCCTTATTTTATCCCCCCCTCCAATATCACCGATCACCATAGTAACCGCTAGCTGTCAGTTCAGCTTCTGACATTTTTCTCATTTGGTAAGATTTCAGAATTGCCACCCTTCCTGCCAACATGTCATGAACAAGAAAAAAAAATGCATGAAAAATCTAATGGGTGTCTGGTCTGATTGTCCTCACTTGTGGCAGGAGAGACAAAAACTGATGAATTGTGAAATGTATTCAGAAGGATTCAAGAAATGCAGGAATCCTGGATCCCTCCCTTCCCCCCACCCCGGCAACACCTCCTCCTTTCCATCTTGTTTTGCTTGATGCGCCTTACATGCTCGCCCTGACATGGGGGGGGGGGATTTAAGACAACAGCCTTTACATTCACCCTGCTGCCCCCTCCCTGGTTTTTTAAAAAGTCATCATTAGAAAATAAAGTTGGCACGGTTTGTTTTTTAAGCATTCTATTTCCCACTCCTATTTCCATCCAACTAAATTTGCATCAGCCATTGATTAAAGACCATTCGGTGGGCTTTCTTGTTTTTGGAGACCTGTGAGGTTTTCCATTCGTTTCCTAAAAAAAAGCACACCAAACAGACCCCCACAAAACGGGAAATATGGAAGAAGCCAGGCAACCTAGCAGAGGTCGGTGGAAATTCTCCCTCTTCCTCTTCTTCTTAAGGACATAGCTTGCAATATTTTTAATACATCTTTTTTTAAACAGCTTGATAAAGAAAAACCACAAACTATTTTTTCAAAAATCTGCTCCAAAATGTAGTTCTTCATCCTAAACAAAGAGAAAACAGGTGTGGGGTTTTCCTGTGTGTGCATTAAGCAGGTAAAAACATAAAGACCTTGCTTCCTTCTTCCAAAGAGCTGATCCATTTGATACAGAGGAGGTGAGGGAGTCCAAGTGTCCACTGACTGGGTGGGTGCATCCATGCTTGTCGGCTGGCCGCTTTTGCATGTCTGTGCTGCACACACGTTAGTGCTCAGAAATACGGGTCTCTGAAAACTTGTTTGGGGTGAGTGCAGTCTTACCACGGTGCGAGTTTCCCTGGGTGCCTACGAATTCTAGTTCAGCAGCAGGAACTCATTTCAGAAACACAAGACCGACTTGATAAGCAGCTGCCTCTCCGCTCCATTCCTCCAATGGTCTTGGGGTTATGATCGCCAAATGCCACCAAATTGTTTCTCTCCCGCATTCCAGATGCTGCTATTCTGGCTTCAGCCATTTTAAAATATGCAAGCAAATAAATGAGGGGAAGGGGGCATTCAGAGGCACGCAGAACATGGTGGCCATTTGCAGGGGAGAGTCAAAAATGATTTCTTATCTTTGCTTATAATATACGTGTGCTTCATGTTCCCAGGACTCACATCCCAGTAAAAACAGAGAAGCCTGAAGATATCGTTATCTGAACATACAATACAAACATAACAAAATAAAACCCAAATTAATATTTTTGCAACATGCAGTTTGGTTGCAATCAGGTCAGATGTTCTGGTTTTATATATATATTTATAGCCTGTGGCTCAGCATTCTCTGCAGTGGCTGAGCATGTGCCAGATAGAGTGTCTGTTTGCTTGTATGCACACTTATATTTGTGGATCCGCGCCTGTGGCTGGGATGCAGGCACGAAAAATTAGCTAGATCCCTTAGCATAATAATGACTCAGTTTGCTTAAAATTCTAAACATTTTGGAAAGAAAGTCAATAGTGCTTGTCCACTCCTTGCTTCTCTTGTGACATCAAGCACGTTTATTGATTGTCAACTGCCTATTTCATTTCTGGTAAAACAGACGCTACATTTGCCTCATGGAGCCAAGAACCTGGAAGCATGTACATCTTTTAATAAGCAGCCGTTGTGCGGCATGCAGCAGTCCTCAAATGAACAGCACAAACAGAAATATTCCTGAATGTCCTTCTGGGTTGTAAGATTTACCATAATCAGCAAGCCCAGTAAGGCTGTCGGGAGCCCTGGTGCCCCAAAGCCATTGCTCCTTCCGTTAATTGTAAAAATTCCACACACTTTGGGAAACAGGGACGTGTCATTTATATTACGCTTCTGTCAGGTGTATAAATATTAAAATATATTAGCCAAAAAATGGCTGATTATCCCTGAAACATTTTGCGATAAATCTCACCTTTTTATGGTGTGGGAGGGAGAGGGGCTCTTAGGCCTAAATATTTTATGATGTTTGGAAATATTCTTTAAACAACCTAGATTTATTATTAATGGTTTAAACATTTATAACAGCCTTAAAATCCTGAGGTGCGGTTCACGTTACAGTCATATACCAAGACAAAGTTATTTTTCAGTGCGAAGTGTATACAGACTACAGAAGTGAGCCATTTTCAGGTGGAGGGGGAGGCAGTGTTTGGAAAGCAGACTATGGATACCAGGCAGATGTCTCTTTCAAGATCAAGGTGTTCTTAACAGAAATGTAATGTTAGACATGCAATCAGACAGAGGCACTGATGGCAAATATGTTAATACTGCTGGGCTGTATGTGTGTGCATATGGGCCTGTATCAGCCGTCCATTTCCTATTTTGCTTAGGCACTGCAATGAGCCGTGTTCCAGGTGGACAGCAGCTCCGTCTTTCGCTACAGAGAGGCAAAATGCATGGGGGGGGGAGGGGTGTCACCCTGCAATTTTACTGAGTCTAACTTTGAAAAAAACGGGTTATTTGTTGGGTGCTGTGTGTGTGTGTGTGTGTGCGCGCGCGCGCATGTACATGCACACGCACGATTTGTATCTCATATAGCATCCAGGACAAAGTTATGAATATGTAATAAAGGCAATGGATAGAAGAGAGGGTGATACATATTTATTGACCTCAGTGCATGTATGTCTTTAATGAACAAAGGGCCATAAGGCAGTGAGTGTATCTGGCTAAGGGAGGCTGTGTCAGAACAGGGTCTTTGTAAAGCCAGAGTAATTTTTTTAAGGCATCACTTTGCCTTGACAGGCTGATTTGGGGTGTGTGACACAATCGGTTCATTTGATTCTCAGAACTCAGTTGGGGGTTAAATTGGAATCCAAACATCAAAGAATTCTTCCAGCAGACCCAAATTTTGTCCACACAGTTTTCTCCTTCCAGTTGTCATAATTTTAGCTAATTTCACACTGCAATACATTTTGAACCTTTGAAGTCTTTCCTGAACATATAGCATCATCTTAGACATAATATGCGAACGGTCTTGTGTGCATACGTGTCCTTTCCTTGCAGGCCTTTTCCAGTGGGTGTGTCATCCTTTTCCATGGGTGTGCTTTTGGTACACACATCTCTGATGTTGCCCTGTGATTCTGGTGCTTCAGGGGTCAGTACCTTCTAGGCCCTTCCTGGCTTTCTCTTGCTCCTTGTTTGCCCCACAATTGTTGTATCATAAACCCCTCCAGACACCACGTGGCACAGGGAATGCGCAGGCTGAGGCATTGCTTCTTATCGTAAGGTCAGGACAGGGGGAACACACTAGGCTGTGATTGGGGATGGTGCCGCTGGCCATTTAGCCTCCCTGTGTGTTATCAGATCACTTTTGTAACATGGCCCTAATAAAAGAAGGAACTGTTTTTTTAAAAAAAGGAGAACAGAAGGAGCAAATGTTGCTCCATTTTTGCTCTCTTCCTCAGTCATTTGTGTTACACAGTAGTAGTTTCTCACATTTATGTTCACTTCTGCCTTGTCCACCTCTGTCCGCTTTAATTGTGCTCATGCATAAGTTGATTCAAAACTTATTTAGCTAAAATAACCACATGGGATGTGATGGGGAAACCCAGCTGCTTTGTGTTGTTTTGATATTTTTGTGGGGTGGTGGTGGTATCAGAATTTTAATGGCATTCTTGGACACAAAGCCGCTGTCGATATTTTTGCAAGCCTGGGAGAAGAAAAACTGCAATGGTTGCATGGATAATGAAGTTTACTTCTGAATATATTTAATTGTGTGGGATTTTAAAGTGTCTTTGAGGCTGATCAACTTGAGGCTGATCAACAGCCTTGACGCAGGCCAATTTGTGTGACTCTGGGGCAGGGGGATGCTAATGTATCACTGCATTTGCGTTCTTTATGGAACACCTAGATGGCTTTTTAAGGGGGAAAATTACGAGACGAAAGGGAGCAAAGCAAAAGGGCTGATGGCCGCCACTTTGGTGCACACTGGGACAGCTGAGCAGAGCAGGCAAAGGAGAGCTTGGCTTTCCGTGTGTTTGGTGACAGCCTGCCAGAATCAGCCCCTGCTGGATGAATCGTCTGCAGCCGATGCACTCCTGCTGCTGCCTGCGCGCCTGCCTGCCGGCTGCACCGCTCTGTGGCATTTTTCTTTTTCACCGAGCGGACTGCCTCTCCCAGGCCAAGCAAATTGCATCTCATTTTAGGCCTGTTGATTCCTTGGGCAAGAAGCTTGTAACGTTTTGTTTGGTCTACACATTCTTTTAGTCTCCAGTTTAAAAAGACAGGCAGGCAGGCATTTTGTTGGTCCAACAAGGGTGCGTGACTGAATCTCAGCATCCTCCTGTGGACGCAAAAGGCACCTCTGAACCAGTTGGAGATCGTCTCCGCCCACCTGGCTCCTTCGTGGAGGAAACCAGGTCTGAGCACTTGAGCTCATTCAGGTAGCTGGAAATTGTCTCTTGCTCCCAGGCAGGAATTCATGGTTCTCTTTCAGAGAGCCAGTGTCCCAGCTGTGGTCTTGGCACAAAATGTTTTACTTATTACTGCCTCATGGCAAAAAGCAGCTCAGCACAAGAATCGCCCTCCCCTTGAATTGGAGGTGTGTGTTTATCTGAGGGCGGTGCGGGGGGGGGGGACGCGCCCCAGTCTGGATGGGAAGAAGGGCTTGTTGGGGTCATCTTTGGTTAGTGGAAACGCTAGGCTTTCCATCTTGAGCGTTGCTGTTTTTCTGCGTGATTATTTTGTTGCTAATTTATGTCAGCATTAGCAAATCAAGGTGGATCATGGCCATGAAAGCACCAAGGTGGGGCTTATGGACCTTGCAGCTATTTCGGGCAATGTCACAAGCACTCACACCTCACACAGACACATCCCCCTCCCGCCTCTTTTCCTTTTTTATTGTCCTCCCAGGGAGCAGAATTTGAACTTAATATTCCATGAAATAAGCCATTGTAATCACGTTGGGTTAATAGAAGAAGTAAAATTGCCTCTCCTCTCATAAGACATTAGAGCCAGGCTGTGTTATTAAAGTTTTCTTGTGGACAGGCACTTTAAAATATGGCCTCGGTGGCTGACGCAAGCCTTTTCCGCGGAGATGACAGCTTCTCAGAGCTTAATAGGCTGTTCATTTCTGGCCTGTGAGTTTTCCGCGTTTCTCTGTTCGGAGCCAGGCTGTGACTTGATGGCTAAAATCTGATGCGAAGAAGTGCTTTCTGCTGGGGAAGGAAAAGCCAGCTGTTATTTCTTCTGTGAGGGGCTGCATGCAAATTGGCATCAATAAGCAAACAATTAGAACTGTTACACAGAGTTGCTTTAAAACTGGCACCCTTGACTCCTTTGACCTGAAGGCCTCCCCCCCCTCCTCCTCCTCCTCCTTATTATTATTATTATTATTATTATTTCACAGATGTTGTATTGAGTGGCTCATCTCTTAGGGCAAGAATGGCTTTTGTTGGCAACGTTCTGCTTGATTGAATTTTACAGTAAACTAAACTGAAGTGGCAGGTGACAGATTAAGGACGTGTTTCTTTTCTCCAGCTATGTTTTAATTTCAATTCGCCTTGAGTTTCTGGATCCAGCGGTGATGGAGAGAAGGGACCTTGGACACTGGCTTATCTTGAGAGGTGTGCAGTCGTCCAGTAGCGACACTTGGCAGTGCCGCAGATACTTTTGCTCTAATCCTTCTCTGCGGAGTACTGTGGCACACAGTATCCAGGAGAGGGCTGCTTCGGAGTGAGGAGATCAAATTATCTCCCAAAGGCATTGCGCCTTTCTTGGGTGAGGTTCGTTCAGAGGCGTTTCCTCTTCATGTCTTCCCCCGGTCCGTCAATGCCTGAGCTAACTGAAGGTCTCTTGGTTTGTTTATTCCAAGGTTTCCTCTCTTTCTAGTTTTTCTTTGTCCTGAATGCATTTTAACCCCATCAGAGCAGATGAGCAGCCTGTCCTGATAGCACTCAAACTCCCCATTTTCCAGGGCTGTGGTCTTTCTTGCTCTGGACTGAAGTCCAGTTCAAATGTGATGAGTTTCCTACCTAGAGAGCACTTCTGTGTGGGACAGATGACCCAGCCACATGCAGGTTGTTCTCGTCAGGTGCCCGCAACCTGTTGGAAAGGTCAGCATCTGTAGAGGAAAAGTTGCTCCAGTTTTATGCAAGGATTCAGGCAGGAGCTGAGAAGGACACAAGGAGAAGGACGAGGGCAGGGTCCACATCCTCGCTGCCCTGTGTCAGTGGGGGCAGAGCAGAGTACCACTCTGGAACTGCTTGCCGGGTCCACTTTGAGGCCTGCTCACCTTTGCCTGATCTCTGGGCTCCTGCCTAGATGCTACTAGCATCAGTCAGCTAATGCTTCAGCACTTCTGACTCCAGCCCCATGGCAACTGCCCTGGCCCCAGAACAGGTCAACACACCCTTCATACTCCCAGTATGCTTCTGCCTTCTTTCCCCACCCTATTTCCCTGCACTGGGGTTGTCAGAGGCAACTGGCCATGGAAGGTACCAGATAGACACACACAAAACATGCAGTGTAGGCCATGGTTGCAGATTTGGGGCCATGCGGCGCTGACCTTGAGATTCATAACCGTCATCATCATCTTCTGGGAAATTCAAAGCACTTTACTGTAACAAAAATACAATTAAATCCAACAATATGATAAGATAGCGCTGCAACTTAGAAACAATTTCCAGAGGGTAGCCCTGTTAGTAGGTTACAGCAGAAACAACATGGAATCATCTGGCACCTTAAAGGCTAACACATTTATTCTGGCATCTGCTTTTGTGAATTCCACAGCTTAGGAAAGGTACCAAGTCCAAGAGGTCGCCAGCAGGGTTAATGAGCAGCGTCAAGGGAGCTATTAGAGAAAAGAGAGCTTCCTTCAGAAAATGGAAGTCTTGCCCAAATGAGAACAAAAGAGAGCACAAGCTTGCACAAAGGCGATGCAAGCAGGCAATAAGAGTTACAAAAAACCACTTTGAAGAGCATATGGCTAACAAAATCAAGGCCAATGATAAAGAATTCTTTAAATATATCAGAAGCAGAAAACCAGCTACAGAGGCAGTTGGACCATTGGATGATAATGGAGTTAAAGGAGTACTGAAGGAGGACAAAGAAATGGCAAAGAAGCTGAATGAATTCTTCTCATCCGTCTTCGCTGCAGAAGATATAGGACAGATACCTATACCCAAACTGATGTTTTCAGGAAGGGAGTCTGAGGAACTGAGGCAAGTAGTGACGAAAAAATAAGAAGTTCTCAACCTTATTGATAAATTGAAAGCAAATAAATCACCGTGCCCTGATGGTATCCATCCCAGAGCTCTCAAAGAACTCAAATATAAAATTGCTGATCTTCTAACCAAAATATGCAACATGTCCCTAAGATCAGCCTCTATACCAGAGGACTGGAAGATGGCCAATGTAACACCAGTATTCAAAAAGGGATCCGGGGGTATCCGGGAAACTACAGGCCCATTAGCTTAACATCTGTTCTGGGTAAATTGGTTGAAGGCATTATTGAAGATAAAATTAGTAAGCATATAGAAGAACATGCCCTGCTGAAAAAGAATCAACATGGCTTCCGCAAAAGTAAGTCCTGTCTGACTAACCTGTTAGAGTTCTTTGAGAGTGTCAATAAGCATGTGGACAGGGCTGATCCAGTAGACATTGTTTACTTGGACTTCCAAAGGCTTTTGATAAGTCCCTCACCAAAGATTCCTGAGCAAACGTAGCAGTCATGGAATAAGAGGAGAGGCCCTCTTATGGATCAGTAACCGATTAAAGAAGAGAAAGCAGAGAGTAGGAATAAATGGTAAATTCTCCCAGTGGAGGGAAGTAAATAGTGGGGTCCCACAGGGATCTGTATTGGGACCAATGCTTTTCAACTTACTAATAAATGATCTGGAATTAGGAGTGTGCAGTGAAGTGGGCAAGTTTGTTGATGACACCTAATTATTTAGGGTGGTTAAAACAAAAAGGGATTGTGAAGAGCTCCAAAAGTATCTCTTCAAACTGGAAGAATGGGCATCTAAATGGCAAATGCGGTTCAGCTAAGTGAAGATGTTCAACCCAGTGTGCGGCTGCTGTAAAAAAGGCAAACTCCATGTTAGCCATAATTAGAAAAGGGACTGAGAATAAAACTGCCAACATCATACTGCCCCTATACAAATCTATGGTGCGGCCACACTTGGAATACTGTGTCTAGGGATGCACGAAAGTCACTTACCTGGTCTCGCAGCTTGCTTCGCGGTGGGGGAGAGGCGCTTCGCTGCTCCCCCCAAAGTTCAGGCCGGGGGGGGAGGCTTCCCTCCTCGCCCGGCCGAAATTCAGGCCGGGGGGGAGGCTTCCTGCCTCGCCCGGCCAAAATTCAGGCCAGGGAGAAGCGCCCCGTCTCCCCGGCCGCGAACTTCAAAAGAAAAAAACAACAACACGCCCCTGTGATAGGCTACGTAACGATTAACGTAGCCTATCACGGCTAGATCTGCAAAGTCAGCCGTGATAGGCTACGTTAATCGTCACGTAGCCTATCACGGGTGACTTTGGGGAAAAAAACGTGTACGTAAATGGCGGCCCCCATAGGGAGCCGCCACTTGCGTTCCTTATTTGGTCCCTGTAGTCTACGTAAAGATTTACGTAGACTACGGCGAAAATAAGGACAACGCAAATAGTGTTGCCCTTATTTTCGCCGTAGTCTACGTAAATCTTTACGTAGACTACAGGGACCAAATAAGGAACGTGAATGGCGGCTCCCTATGGGGGCTGCCATTTGCGTACGCGCTTTTTTTTTTTTTTTAAGTCACCCGTGATAGGCTACGTGATGATTAACGTAGCCTATCACGGCTGACTTTGTAGATCTAGCCGTGATAGGCTACGTTAATCGTTACGTAGCCTATCACAGGGGCGTGTTGTTGTTTTTTTTTTACTTGTAATGGCGGCAGCGGCAGCCGGTCAAAAGACCGGCTGCCGCCCCCGCCCCTGACGAAGACCTGCCGAACCGCCGCCGGGACCCGCCGCCGGGAGGGACATTCGTGAAAGGTAAGTCCCATCCCGGGGCGGGGGCGGGGGGGCGGAGAATTTCTCCCCGAACAACCTTCGGAGGACCAAATGCGTTGGCACTCGGCCCCCCGAAGTTTCGGGGAGAAATTCTCCCCCATCCCTAACTGTGTCCAGTTCTGGTCACCACACCTCAAAATATTGTAGAGCTGGAAAAAGTGCAGAAAAGGGAAACCAAAATGCTCAAGGGGCTGGAGCATCTCCCCTATGGGAGAAGGTTACAACAGCTGGAATTGTTTAGCTTGGAAAAGAGGAGGGTAAGGGCAGACACAGTAGAAGTCTACAGAATTATGCATGGTGTGGAGAATGTGGATAGGGAGACATTTTTTCCCTCTCTCAAAAACCTGGGGACATGCCATGAAGCTGATTGGTGGGAGATTCAGGACAGATAAAAGGAAGGACTTCTTCACACTGTGCAGAGTTAAACCATGGAATTCGCTACCACAGGATGTAGCGATGGCTGAACTGCAGACCGGAAGGTCGGCAGGACAGCAGTTCGAGACCCGAGTGCTGCGTGACGGAGTGAGCTCCCGTCTTCAGTCCCAGCTCCTGCCAACCGAGCAGTTCGAAAGCAAGAAATTGCAAGTAAATAAATAGGTACCGCCTCGGCGGGAAAGGTAACAGCGTTCCGTGCGCCTCGGTGTTCAGTCATGCCGGCCACATGGCCACGGAAGCGTCTTCGGACAGCGTTGGCTCTTCGGCTTAGAAATGGAGATGAGCACCACACCCTAGAGTTGGACACGACTGGCTGGGGACACCTTTACCTTTTAAAAGGGGGTTGGACAAATTCCTGGGGGAAAAGGCTATCAGTGGCTACTAGGCTTGATCGCTATGTGCTACCTGCAGTATCAGAGGCAGTGATCCTATCTACACCAGTTGCTGGGGAACAAGGGCAGGGGGGTGCTGTCGCACTCAAGTCCTGCTTGTGGGTTTCCGTGGGCAGCTGGTTGGCCACTGTGTGAACAGAACACTGGACTAGATAGACCCTTGGCCTGATCCATCAGGGCTTTTCTTATGTTCTTACATTTTAATATTGTATTATGTTTCTTATTTTGTTGCAATAGCTTGTGGCTGATGCAAATAAAATGTATATTCTGTTCTACTTGAAAACAATGCAGTGATTACTCGAAACCAGCATGGATTTGTCAAGAACAAATCCTGCCAGATGAATCTGATCTCATTTTTGGATCAAGTCACCTCCCTTGTGGACCGTGGGAATGCTGTAGACATAATATACCTCGACTTCAGCAAAGCTTTCAACAGAGTGCCCCATGATATCCTGATGAGCAAACTAGCTCAAAGTGGGCTAGATGAAACAACGATCCGGTGGATCCACAGTTGGCTACAGAATCGGACTCAAAGAGTGCTTATCAATGGGACCTTCTCAAACTGGGGAGAAGTAACGAGTGGGGTACCGCAGGGCTCAGTCCTGGGCCCAGTGCTCTTCCACATTTGTATTAATGACTTGGAGGAGGAGGTGCAGGGAATGCTGATCCAATTTGCAGATGACACAAAATTGGGCGGGATAGCTAATACCCTGGAAGACAGAAACAGAATTCAAAGTGATCTTGATAGACTGGAGCGCTGGGCAGAAAACAACAGAATGACACTGAATAGGGATAAATGCCAAGTTCTGCACCTAGGAAAAAGAAACCAAATGCACAGTTACAAGATGGGGGATACGTGGCTCAACCACACTACGAGCGAGAAGGATCTTGGAATTGTTGTCGATCACAAGCTGAATATGAGCCAAATATGTGATGTGGCTGCAAAAAAGGCAAATGCCATTTTGGGCTGCATTAATAGAAGCATAGCTTCCAAATCCCGGAAAGTACTAGTTCCCCTCTACTCAGCACTGGTTAGGCCTCATCTGGAGTACTGTCTCCAGTTCTGGGCATCACACTTTAAGAAGGATGCAGACAAGCTGGAGAGGGTTCAGAGAAGGGCAACAAAGATGATCAGGGGACTGGAAACAAAGCCCTATGAAGAGAGACGGAAAGAACTGGGCATGTTTAGCCTTGAGAAGAGAAGACTGAGGGGAGATAGGATAGCGTTCTTCAAGTCCTTGAAAGGTTGTCACAGAGAGGAAGGCCAGGATCTCTTCTCCATCATCCCAGAGTGCAGGACACGGAATCATGGGCTCAAGTTACAGGAAGCCAGATCCCTTCTGAACATCAGGAAAAACTTCCTGACTGTTAGAGCAATACGACAGTGGAACCCATTGCCTTGGGAGGCGGTGGGCTCTCCCACACTGGAGGCCTTCAAGACGAGGCTGGACAGCCACTTGTCAGGGATGCTCTGACTTGGATTCCTGCATTGAGAATGGGACTCAATGGCCTTGTAGGCCCCTTCCAACCCTACTATTCTATGATTCTACTTCTTGGTTTGTAGGCTGCTCAGGGAAGAAGTGTTGATGGGCAGCCGTATAAATTGAGTAGTAGCAGTAAGGGAACACTCCGACGTTTTCTTTTTTACCCCAGAATGTAATTGCGTATGACCAGACCCTGCTCATATTTCTGGCTCCTCGGGTGGGGTGTGTACTGTCTGCCTTGGACACTCATGCGTCCCCTTCACACATGGGGACTGGTGGCGACAGATATGTGCAGGCCTGCAAGTTTCTATCCCATGAAGTGAACCTGAACTGGAACAACAGTCCACGGAACGGGTGGGGTGGAAGATCTCCTCCCACTCTGTACAGGCAAAGTGTTAGAGGCTCCAAGGGAATTTTCTGAGCGACCCTAAGAAAAGGCATCTATTTTTCAGCATCTCCCTTCTGAATATTGTTAATGGAACAGGGAACACCGAAGACATGAGAGCTGCTTTGAAGTCCAGCTTCATGTTGTGCTCTGTGTGCTTCTCCCAACCTTCAGAACTTCGCAGATTGGCTTTAGCACTGTCACTTGCGGAGATGCTCAAAACGGCCTGAAGGAATTGCCGCGCTGCGCCCCACACCAGAAAGCACTCTGCACTGCCACCGGCGGCCCTCCAGGTTTGAGGGCAAGAGTGTGTCTCGCCCCGGTGTGGTGATTGTGACCTGCCACGGAGCCACACGTGTCGCTGAGTGCAGCTTGCGAGGGCACTTTGAAGAGGTACAGAGGGGATGGAGAGCTCTCTGCAGGCCACACGTAGAGACAGCCATTGCAGGCCTGAGAGGGAGAGAAGATGGCTGGCCTGGCATGGATGCCTGGGGTGCAGCACTCCAGCCAAGACTTGCCGGCCTCCCCCCTCCGCCCCACTCCCAGGCCCGGTGTGCAGAGGCAGGCTGTGGCTGCCCACCCGGGAGAGAAGAGCACTGTCCTCGAGTGCCGACGCAGGGCGGCCATGTCTCCTTTTTCCACAGGGGGCTTCCCTCTGCCTGAAGGGCTGTCCTGCCCAAGTGTGGTTGAAAGACAAAGCACCCTATGCAGGGAGAGCTGCAAGGGCCCTGGCCTTGCCCATCAGCAGCGAGTGGCTGGGCAGCCGAGTGACCTGGCAGGCACTTGGGCCGCCTGGGCGCAGCCTTCCTGGCTAAGGAACTGCATCTCTGCTTAAAGTGTAAGAAGTGCTTCTACATTTGCTGTTATACAAATCAACATATGCATGTGTTATGAGCATTGGTGTCCTCTTGTTTTTTGGGTGCTGCGTTTCCTCGTTTTGGTGATGCGCAAGTGGCCAGCCTAGTGCAGAGACCCTCTCTTCTTCTTCCCCCCTTGCCATGGCTGAAGCCTAGCTTCCCAGGCAGATGCCAGGGCAATGCTCTGCTGAGGCAGGGCTGAGATTAAGCCCTGTGGGATTAGCAGCGCATGGCAGAGGGAGGCAGGGAGGGAGGCAGCTGAGATGCGTTTCTCGCCCACACCGGCCATCTCAAGTGATGCAGCGCAAGGCAGCTGCTGCCTCTGTCTTTGAGGCAATAGGAGATAAACAGAACAGGCCAGGGTTAGGTTCGGGGTCTCCATTTGGGGTCTCCAGGGTTAGGTTCAGGGTCTCCATTTTTTTCCTTTTCCTCTCCCCCCGCATCTTCTTCATTTTTTTCTGTTTTGGTGCTAAATATGAGTGAGACCTCCCTATAAAGACCATGATGGGGCTGCGAGAATAGACAAGATGTCTCCATCTGATGCCTGCTGTGTATTAGGAACATATGCTGGAAGGGCCTGAGCAACTCTCTTCACAGACAAGCAATCTAAAGATGTGCTTTCACAAACACTCTGATTCTTGCTTAAAAATAGCAATAAGGCAGATACGCTGAAGAACATATTCTAAAGTTTGCAGTGTTAAATGCTTGTTCGAAATGCCCAGCAACTGGTTCCATTTGCTGGGATATTTTAGTTACAATCAAAGCACAATTTGTAAGAAAAAGAAATCGGTCAGGTATCTGTGACAATTTTCATTAACTTGGGAATTCCCCGGCCCTTGGGGATTTAAAAGAGGACTGCCACAGCCTTCCCTCTTTATGGGCGTTACGCCATGGACAGTTGTTTGTTCTGGAGAAGGACCACCCCAACGACCGTGTCCTGGTTGGAGGGGGGAGGGTCTGTATTTGTTCCCCATATTTTGCTACACTCTGGGTCAGCTTGTCAAGAGGCAAGGGAAATGTTCCATGACTGTTGTTGTCAGTTCCTTTATTGACAGTTGTGCAACATTTTGCTTTCAGCTTTTTAATTAGTAAACATCATCAGCACTTTGACTTTTATCTAAAAGGAGAAGTAGCTCCCCAGATGGAAATATCACAGACTATGAAATAAAAAGAGCCTTTAAATGCCCGGAATTCTTGCAGGGAGACAGATGCTGTTTTGGCGTTTGATACTGCTGTTGATTCCTCACATGTTCTTTGCACTGGCTCTGTTCCAATAATTTTTATTCCTGTTAAACTGGATTTTAGTGACTGTCTGCCTTCCTTGCCCTAGGTCAGTCTCCATTTGAAGGGGTGATCCCTGGCTGCCTCATCAGTCTCAGCGGGGGCAGAGCAGGCAGGGCTGGCATCGGGGGTTGGTCCTGGGTGCCTGCTTCAGTCAGGGGGGCTGCTGCCAACCTCTGGCATGCCCTCCTCCTCCTCGTGGCTGCTGCCTGTTCAGCTGCCCTTTCCCAAGTGAGCGAGGAGAAAGAGCAGGGACTCCATGCACGTTTTCCTCTCCCGGGGTGGGGGGTGCAGATTGGGCCCAGAGCACATGGGCAGTGGCAACCGTGAGGAGGACAAGGAGGTGGGTGGGCACAGGGAGGAGGGTGGGCCACTGAGAGCATCTTGTCCACAGGGCCTCAAGGATAGAACCACCCTTGGGACTAAGTGAAACTGCCCACAGAGGTCCTTCACAGGTAACGTCGAGACTGTGACTTCAGCTTCATGTGTAAAATTTCATAGCAGCTCGCAAGATAAAACATTACAAATGTCATCCAGTAAAACAGACAAATCAAATCAATAAACCCATCTCAATAAAGCCCAGAAGAATCATCCCAACCACCAGAATCTGGGTATGCAGCAACAAAGGTCAATGGCCCTCCCTTTCCAAAAAGGTAACAGAAAGGAGGCTTATCAAGTTGCTCTTTGGAGGGATTTCAAGACCCTTGGGGCCTGCCACAGAGAAGGTCCTGCTCCTCGTAGAGGCGAACCTAGCCGCTACATGGGATGTAACCTGGAACAGACCTCTTCAGAAAATCTTAAACCTGCAGGCCATTTAAGTATTGGCAGCTCTCTGCCTCTTTTTCTCAGCTTCCTATCTGTCCGGCAGCCGACCTCACAAACATGGCAATCTTGAGCCCCTTGGCACTGAATAGGAGCAGAGAGGAGCGCTCTCCCTGTGGAGCCGAGTGAACTTGCTGGAGGCTGCCCTTTGTGTGCTGGACTGGAGCCAGGACAAGCAAGGAAAATTCTGTAATTGACGTGCCTGAGAGTCATGCTATATAAAGTGGCCTTCCCCAACCTGGTGCCCTCCATACTAGCTGTGGGATTCTGGGACTTGTAGTCTGGCACATCAGGAGGACACTAGGCTGGGGAGTGCTGGTGTGAAGTGTGATTGGTAATAATCACAATCACAAAGCCCAGAGCGAAGCCTTGGGTGCCGATTTGCTTCCGGGTCCCCTGCTGGATAGAGCCTCAAGAAAACCTCCGGCCCCACAAAGCCTGCTGGCACGGCGCCGCAGAGACGTGCCCATGAGCTTGTCTCAGGCCGTCGCGTTGTCCTGTTCCCTAAGCCTGCCCTGAAATCATGTGTATGTTTTGTGCTTTTTTATATTGATAAGTCTGGAACTCTTAAATCCCACACTAGTGAAAATATTGAATTAGCTCTTTACCCATGTTCCTTGAAATGCAGCAATCCTGCCTTTTCAGAGACACACCATGTACTGCAAAGTATTTTATGACAGCCACATAACGCCACGCAGGTTGCTGAAGTGCAATGGAACACAATTCCGTGGATTGCAATAATGGCTTCTTTTCAGAGCAGCAACGTTGCAGTAATGCGGAAGGATGCGGCGGGGGTGTCCTCCTTTTCCCTCTGACCATCTCAGAGGGACAGCATCAAAGTGCGGCGAGGAAGTGCATGTGGAAGTAGCCTGCTCGGAGCTGCCTGTGCCATGGAATGGGATTCTTTTTTGTGTCCCTTCTCAATTTCTCAACGATGTTCGCTTAGGGCCCTAGGAGAGGCAAAACCTGGCCCTGGTCTGCTTTGCCAGTTATTGTGTGGAAGCCAGCCCTGCCGATGCGTAACTTGCAGGGACGGTCCTTGTAGCTTTGCCAGTCTTTTCCTGGACATATTTTATTTCTGTGTTATTGTATCCGAAGCAATTTTTAATACTGTGCCACAGGACACTAAGGAGCCTATTCAGAGATGGCGTCTGTGCCCCGTGGAAGGGCCTTTTCATGTACTGCACATCTGATTGGAAGAACCGGCCCTCTGCGGCCCCCTGGCATACTGTAACTCACACAAAATGGGGGCGTTTCTGGGATTTTCTGCATTAGTCTCTGGCCCTTTGACATGTCCAGTGCAAGCCCGATGGGGCTCCATTGTGCTGTTTGCACAAAGGCAGGCAAGGCGGCCTCTTTCTTCTCTGTCAGCTGCTGAAATAAGAAGGTTCTAAGAACAAAGGGCAGAGTTGGGCCAAGGAGCAATGCAAGAGGAGTAGCACTTCCAAAATGAGGCGTGGGGAGGGGAGCCCCCACCCGGCATGGCGGGAGCCTCGCTGTCCCGCCCCACCTCTTCTCCTGACTGCATTTGGGGTTTCGGAATATTGCAATGTAAAGTGAATGATGCATTCATTCTTGGCGCAAATCTTATTTCTAAACTCTAATTTAATAGAATTAAATCCTAAGCTGCCTTGGTTTTAAGAGATAAAACTCCAAAGTTGATAACTGCATTTAGGAATAGTACAGGTACTGAGTTTCTGATTTGCTTCCTGAGCATGGAAATCCCTCAGATAGTCAATATTGACGACCTTTAATTGGCAGCAGAAGCTCCTTCTGAGCAAATGCTTTCCTCTCCTGCTGGGGGGGGGGGGGCTCCACACATGAGAAAGGCCAGGCTCCCCCACCCCATTCCTCTGGGCCAGACTCCAGACTCCCCTGCACTACTCTGGGCAGGCCTTCAGGCTTCTTCCTGCTTCCATTCCTTCATGGGGGGGAAGACAGTGATGGACCGTGGTTTCTGTTCCTTGGAACCCCCTTCTGGGTTAGTTTTACTTGTTCCACTTCGGGCCCCTGGCTAGATGCCCTGCGGGAACCGAATCTTCAGCTTAAGCTGGTGGATTGGAAGTGCGTCCAGCCTCTCCCTTAAGCCTCCTCCTGGGCTGGGCTGATAGGTCCTGCTGCCTCCTGGCTGTCAGTCCTGATTCAGCTGCCTCCCAAGGGGTGCGGGTGTCCTTGGTCCCTGGCGGTGCCCTGCTTGGCTTGTGGGTCTCCTTGCATGCCCAGGGCATGGCCAGAGTTGCTCCAGCCCAGCATGCTCCACCTGTGGGCCGGCCCAGGCACTGCTTTGGCCTGGCTTCCCTCTGCCTGGCACTCACCCCACCCATGTGTCGTCCAGCTGTCCCTCACATGCCATCCCTTTCATCGCTTGTGGCACTGCAGCCGTTGCCCCCACTGCTTTCCTGACAAGGCTTTTGCGGAGCGCAGGGAACAAGTGCCTGTGGCAGCTTCCCCCCCACTGCCCTTCAGATGTTTTGGACTACAGCACCCAGCAGTCCTCACCGTTGACCATACTGATGGGAGTTGAAGTCCAAAACATCTGGAGGGCAGCAAGTTGGGGAAGGCTGGCCAGTGAGAACATCTCCAGGGTGTAAGATGGGGGTGCATTACCTTTTTGCCTCTGAGCAATGCATTGCATTGGAGGTTCTGGGGGGCTGTGCCTGTGCACACGCGGACACACAAACACACTCGTGCATGCACTCACACCGGGTCATAAGAGCATAAGAGGAGCATGTTTTTTAAAATGTTTTAATTGCTTTAATTATGGGGTTTTATTCTTTTATCTTGATGTTCACCACTCCGAAACCTTTGATGTGTATTGTAAATAAAATAAGAAATGCCCTGCTGAATCAGACCAGGGTCCATCCAGTCCAGCATTCTGTTCCCACCATGGCCAACCAGCTGCCTGTGGGAAGCCCACAAGTGGGATGCGAGGGCAACAGCACCCCCCCCGCCCATGTTACCAGCGACTGGAGTACATAGGCCCACCGCCTCTGGTACTGGAGGTCGCACACAGCCATCAGGACTCGCAGCCATAGATAGCCTTCTCCTGCAGGGATCTGTCCATCCCCCTTTTAGACAAATTCCTGGTTGCTGCCTCGTGGGGTTGCTGGAGGAGAGAGGAGGCTGCAGCTTCCCGCTGCCCCGGAGATGCCATCCTGCTGACTGCTTGGTCACTGCTGCTTCTGGGGATCAAGCAGCCATCTGGGTTGCTGTGAGGCCTAGGGGAAGGCAGGCGGCAGCGTCCCCCCCCCATCCCCATGACCCAATTCAGCTTCACTGCCACCATTAGTGCCTCGCCACTGTGGGATTTTGGCAGTGGCTGGGGGTTGGGGGGCACATGCAAGGGCTTGGGGGTCAATGGCAGCCCATGGGTTGTGCACCCCTGGAGAAAGAGGAACCCAGACATCTGGAGAGCAGAGCTCACATTTTAGCAAAAGTGAAGACGCAGGAATGGAAAGATAAACTGTGTCCACTCATTAATCTGTCCCAGTGTTATTTTTCTCCCTAAAACAAAGGCATTTATATTTTCATCCCAGCTCTGGATATTGGTGTTATGTGTGGGTCAGTCTCCGCACCCCTTAATGCCAGCGTGCAGCAGGGTTGCTCCTCGCCTAAGGGAGGAGAGCCAGTGGGGGAGGCCGGGCTGCACACAGAGAGGCTCCGCGCCCGAACGCAAGGCCAGCCGGCATGTGGAGGGTTTCCGCCCCTGGGAGCTCGGCTGCTGGGTTGGGTGGGTGGCTGCCAGCCTCGAAAGGGGTGCATTTACAGCCCTGCCCTGCCCCACCCTACCCCCATGGAAGCTTTCTCCCTTCTTAACCCTTTTTGAGCTGGCTGCTCAGCTTATCAGCAGTTGCAAATGATAAATAGATCAATATTGGCTAATGTTATGATTCACTAGCATTTATCAGATAGACACAGAATGATTTATAGAGCGCAGCATTTCAGGCCTGACCCTCAAAGGACTCCAAAAGCACTTAAAAATAAATTTACCCTGGCCTCACTCACCCCATTTCGAAAAGGGTGACAAAGATGAAGCAATTTATAAGTCACACTTTTATTAATGCTTTTAACTTCCAGATGCTTGGCTCCGTGGCCCTTTGAGCGGCATAAGTGCAGCACCCAGTTGCGTGGCAACCTCTGGTACTTTGTGGGGACTTTGAGCAAATGATCAGCTTGTAAATGGGTGCTCCGCTCCACGTTATCTTGTCGTAAATCCCCAGACCCTTTCCAGATCGAGAGAGCGCCACGCCAGTGAGGTTTGGGGCCTCTGGCGTATGCAGTTGGGTGTTGTGCCGATGGCAGCTGGCCCATGGAGCTCCAGGCTGAGGTGTCATGGGCTGCTGGAGAAGGACGCCCACGCTGAGAGCTTGGCTGGAGCTGGACACATGGAGTGGGAGCTGAGCGAACAGCCCGGCTCCACAGGGCACCCGGGGATGCTTCGTGGGGTCATTTCATAGCAAGTGGGAGAGGGGGAGGGGCTTTGTGCATGGCACTCCCTTTGTCAGGCAGACTACCTGGCAAGGGTGTTGTGGGGGGGGGGAATGAGATAATGTAATCTACCTTGAACACTTGGGAAGATTTTTTTACCCCCCCAAAATGCATTTTTTAAAAAATTCATTTCTAATCTGCCCGATAACTAATGTTCTCTGGGTGGATTACAGGGAAAGAACTGGTCTTTTTTATTTCACCTGAACAAAAAGGGGAGAAATGCTTCAGCTGAAAGTTTTAAGAACAACCTGGCTGCCCTTTCTTTAAGGCTGATGGTGAACCTGTGGCCATTTCCAGGGCAGAAAAGACTAAGGTTCATGAATGGGGACTTCCCTAAAAATTACACGGATGCCAGTTGTCCCTCTCTCTCTCTCCTGATGTAGATGATGCCCACACTGTAGTGGTTCAGGCTAGAACACGGCCTTTAATGTTCTCCTGACATCTCAGCTAAGCAGAACCAGCGTCCCACCTGACATTTGCACAAGGAATGGGATTTTATGCACCAGGACAACAGGGATGAAGAAACCCAGAAGTGTAATCTAGGCATGGCTGTGCAGGATCAGCACACCTCTCAGCCATGTAAGTCTCATGGAGAGAGACACCCACTGCATGCACTTTCAGAGGAGGTGGCAGAGGCATATTGGGTGCCTAATATGTATTTATTATAACATTTATAAATCAATGTAAACTGCCTAGAGAGCTTTGGCTATGGGGCAGTATAGAAATGCAATAAATAAATAACTAAATAAAAAGTATTGGAGCAGTGTACAACATATTAAAACACAAAAAAATTACAATTAAAGCAAAAACATCAGTTAAACAGTGGCTGGAATTTAGTCATCAGTTGGGAAATTCTTGCCTGAAAATAAAAGTTTTCAGCAAGCGCTGAAAACAGTAATGTAGATGCATGCCTGATTTCAGTTGGGTGGGTATTCAACAGCAGGAAGCCAACACACTGAAGGCCCTATTTCTGGTGTTTTCCAAGTGGACCTCCAACCCAAGTGGGGCCACCAGGAATATGCCCTTTATTCCCGGAGACATGATTCAGAGCTCCTGATATCCGTCTGCCACGTGAGGCCTAGGCACAGTTGTAAAGGAGAGGAAGTACAGATGTCAGAGACATTTAAAAAAATGAAAATGAGAAAATAATATCAACTCTTGTTAAAGCTGCTCAGCATGTCCATAAGGTGCAAGTTCAGGAGAAGGGTTTTTATTCTGCCTAGGGTGGCAAAGAATTTTTTGGGCCAGCTGTTCATGTGTTTGCGGACACTGTACTATTCTGCGACCCGTCATGTTAGGCAAAATGTTTGGTTCGCTCCAGGGAAATTGTGCTTCATTTTGGATTTTCCATTCATGATTTCTGATTAATATTTTTTCCCAGTAATGTGAGAAAGAGATATCTCTCTCTGAGTTTAAGTGAAAATCTGTTTGAATTATCAGTGTTCCAAACGAGCCTTTTGTGTGATTTAATTAACCTGTGGATAGGTCTGCGAAGTCTGTGCTTTACTGTTCTCTCCCCAGATGGTCCGCCTGTCCCTGGGTCACAGACCTGGCGTTTAATTTGCTGGACTACAGAAAGGGCAGGTTTACAGATCCTCAGTATCTTTAGGAAGATGGCAGGAGGTCTTTGAGTTTCCTCCTGATATTTGCCGAGAAGGTTTCCCCAGCCTGGTGCCACCCAGATGTGGTGGGCAGCGGCGCATCTGGAAGGCACAGGGCTGGGGCAGGCTGACTCGAGCAAACCGGGGCCGAACGGGCTAGCGTGGACCTTTCCCCCAGGGACCCTTCTGGGAAAACATGTTCTACCTGGGCACAAAGCGCGCCCACCGTTTGCGGTTGCTGCTCCCAGCGCAGATCAGCGTTGCCAGGGGCGCTCCGCAGGCGCACGCTCCAGCGGCCGGCTTCCCGCCCCGGCCCTTGCCTGGGCGCTCGTGGGCACGATGGCCCGCGGGGCTTTGCAGAGGGGAAACCGACCGTCAGCTTCAGGCTGGAGATGCAGCTGCCGGCGCCAGAGCTTTGGGGACGCTGAGACAGGAGCCTCCTCTGAGCCCTTTGTGCTCTTCGGCTAACCCGGGCACGGCTCTCCTTCCTCCTTGCCCGGGGCAGCGGCGGGCTCATTCTTCTGGAATAAAAGGGGGCTCCGAAAGTAGCAGCCTCGGGGCTGGCTGCACGCCACCTGCTCACGCCCGCCAGAGAAGCCCGAGGCCTGGGAAGGGGAGCCAAGGGGCATTTCGAACCGCGTGGGGCAGAAGCCATCTGCGGGGCGGGGCGGGGCGGGGCGGGCGAAGCCAAAAGCGGAGGCCCGGAGAGCGGGCAGGGGGCGACGCCCCCCGCCCCCGCTCGCCCCCCAGCCCCCCGCCTTGCGCAGCCAACAGTCGCGCTCCGACGCTGGGCGGCAACCCGGCCGTAGCGCGGCGGCCCGCGGAGGCGCGAGGAAGGCCCGCGGAGCGGCCGCCCCGAGACCACAGCCGCGGGCAGCGGAGCGCCCGCCCGGCGTCGGGAGGCGGGGCGGGTCGCGAGGGCGGCCGGTGCCGGGGCGGCGCAGCTCCGCGGCTGATCGTTCCGAGGGGCGCGCCCGCCCCTCCGCGAGGAGGACAGCCGCAGCGCCGCTGGAGCGGGCGGCGGCGGCGGCGGGCGGAGACCCACGGCCACGGAAGGCTCCGCAGCGGGCTGGGCGGGGGCATCGCTGCAGCCGTCACGAGCGCCGCTTCTGCCGTGGCCGCTTTGGCTCGCGCGGGCAGAGCCGCTCCTCTGGAAGGGTCTCAAAGGCCGCCAGCCCGGCTCCCCCACCTGTTCGGACCGCTGGGCTCATTGGGGAACTTGAGACGCCGCCGTGGGCACCACCACCCCGTGGCTCCCACGCAGGATGCCCCTGGTCGCGTCGCGGCTGCCATGGAGGCCTGGCTAGTCGAAAGTGAGCTAAAGAGCGGGGGGGGGACATAGTGAGGCCAGAGGCTGGGAGGGGGAAACAGCAAGACAAGGGGGGGGGAGAAGGCTAGAGGCTAGACGGGGGGAGAAAGAAGGCCACCCTGACATGCTCCAAGGTTTTTATTTAAAAATGTTGTTTTGAAGGGGTCAAGGAGTGGAGAGTTTCGTGGGCGCCCTTGGAGGGCCCCGCGGGCACCATGGCACCCCCGGGTGCTGTGTTGGGGAACCCTGACTAGCCTAACTCCTGCCACCAAACAGCGGGGATTCCTGGTCACCAGCCCCGGCCCCCCACGAGCCAGCCTACCTAGTCCAGAGCTGCAGCAGGCCACAGACGCGCACGAGGCGCTTGCAGAGCAAGTATGGGTTGCGTTGCGAAGCCCTCCGCCAGAGAGCAGCTCTCCGGACGACCTTCCATGGTCGTTCATCACGTTTGCTGGTGTTTATCCCATTTTATCCTCCCAATGGCCCTGTGAGACAAGTTTAAGCTGAGAAATAGCAACTGGCCTGAAGCCACGCAGAGAGCGTCCTGGCGGAATAGGGATTCGAACCCAGGTCTCTCTAGTGCAAGACTGATGCTCTCGCAAGCAGCAGAACCACAATGCTTGATCAATTACCGACGGGGAGTAGTCAACTGGAAAAATATGCTGACCAACATAAAAAGGCGCCTACTTAATCTGGCAGCAGACTTTTTGAAAGTATCCTTTTTAGTGTTGGCACTTATAAAAATTCCAGATGTCCAGAGGCACCATCTTACAAGAGGCACTTCCCCTTTCTGCTCATGATGGACAGCAGGAATGCTTTTTATTTTATTTATTTATTACATTTATATCCCGCCTTTTTTCCTCCAAGGAACTCAAGGCGGCGTACATGATCCTCCTCCTTCCTCCATTTTATCCTCACAACAACAACCCTGTGAGGTGGGTTGGGCTGAGAGTCTGTGACTGGCCCAAAGTCACCCAGTGAGCTTCCATGGCCGAGTGGGGACTAGAACCCAGATCTCCCGGCTCCCAGTCCAGCGCTCTCGCCACTACACCATGCTGGCTCTTCTGAGATGACACATGGATGCACCACGTAAAAGCAAAGAAAAATTGCTTTTTACTTCAGAAATGATTATTTTAGTCCCGTGCAAATTTGATTAATTAATTAATTGACTCAAAACGCTTACTGTGAATTGACTGCGGCTTTTTTTTAAAATCGGGCCCACTCTCTAGTGCTACTTGCACGATTATCCCTTGGAGGAAGAGCCCTGGAGTTGTACTATTGCCTCCACTTGCCGGTTTCCACTTTTGCCTTGGAAGATGTGATCGGTCGCCGCTGCCTCATCGTTCCATTTGTGAAATGGGGCCGCGGCTATATGCTCTGCCCGGTCAGCCACTTGCGAACCAGCCTGCAAATAAACACTCCCAGCGCTGCACGAGGAAAGGGGGCGGGGGGGGGGATCTCTCGACTGCCATTTCCTGACAACGGACAGACAATAGTTTGCGGGGGGGGGGCGCAGCTCTTGGGAGCCCCTTTCTTCCACCGGGGAGAAGGAGGCTCATTAAGCGGTGGGCTCACACGTCCTGGAAGCAAGCTGTGATTTGGCACCCGGAATAATGTTGCATCGCTCCCGTGCGGAAAGAAAGAAGGGGCCGCCGGCTGCCGCCTCGGTTCCTTCCCTTCCCTTTGGACTGGGAGCCCTCGGAGCGTTTGCTTTGTTTCTTTATGAGCGCCCCCCCCCCCCGCATCCCCACACAGAGTCCAAACGTGTCTCTAGAAAATGTGTTTCTGTCTCACGCTGCGATGGCTGCTTTTGGAATGACACAAAGCCAAAGAGAGAGCAAGGAAATGGAAAGCTCGCAAATGCTTCCCAGCGGAGGTTCCTGCGGGGACGGCCTTCCCTAGCTCCTGGCTCAGCCGAGGCTGGGGATGCCCGCCAGCAGCCCCTTGTCATCCCAGAAGTGGGGGCTCCCCCCGCCAAGAAACAGCCCTGCGGAGCTCTGGCGGACGGGGAGACGTCGGACGCACGATGCAGCCAGCTGGCGTTAGGGGCCCAGAAGAGCCGCCTTCTCCCTCCTCCCCTTGGCAGCACAAAGACACTCAGCACAACGCGCGGAGGTGGCCAGGGGCCCTTGGAAGCTCAGAGCGCTTCGGGGCGTCGAGGGAGCAGTTGAGCTCCTGGGCTGCGCCAGAGATAATAGTAATTCAGGACAGCTTCTCATCTTCATCTTGGCCTCATCCATCCAGGCCCTGGGGCTGCTACTGGACACTCGAGCACTCACGGGCAGGTTGGAGTCTGTTTTGCACCCATCAGCATTTCATGCCCTTCCCCCGCTTGATTTAACACCTGCCTAAATTGCCCGGCTGCAAGTAGGCATGTGTGAAACCCTGCTGGATGAATTTCAGTTTGTGGATCCATTTCTTGATCGTAAGCCAGGGAGATCTGCAGAAAACCAACTACAGTTCCCTATTTTGCCAAGTTCCTGTTGCACATCAGGTCACTTGGTATTTTCACTTCCTCACTTTAAGTAAAGGCTCTAATGTTAATGTCACTCACCGTTGCAATGCAAAACTTAATAGTTTTAAACCTGCAAAAAAGGCTGTTCCAGAACATGCATTTTCCATGTGAGGATGTTTAGTACAAAAGAGAATCTGGCAACAGTGCCAATGCCTCAGTTCCTAGAAGTTAATAGAGTAGTAGGAGAATGGAGAATGTTTAGCTGTTAAAAGCTTGACATATTGCAAGAATGCAGATATTCACATGCTGGTGTTCACATTTAGGACAGCTTATCAGCTGATTATGAGGTGGCCATGAGAAGGTCTAACATCTGTCCTTGGAAGTGATTGACTTGCAACATGCAATCCAAATTTGGAGGGGCGTGAATTTTGGCAAGTCTAGCTTGATTCCCTCCCCTGCCACCTGGATTCCCAGTTTTGGGGGTGCAAAATATGGGTGGCCACACTAGATGCAACAATGGACTGGATGAGGGCGAATAAACTGAAGCTTCATCCAGACGAGACTGAAATGCTGTTGGTGGGTGGTTCTGCTGACTGGATGGAGGGTGCTCAGCCTGTTCTGGATGGGGTTGCACTCCCCCTGAAGGAGCAGGTCCATAACTTGGGGTCCTCCTGGAGCCATCTTTGTCACTTGAGGCTCAGGTGGCCTCAAGGGCACAGAGTGCCTTCTACCAACTTCGGTTGGTGGCCCAGCTACTCCCCTATCTGGACAGGGATAACCTGGCTTCAGTTGTCTATGCTCTGGTAACCTCCAAGTTAGATTACTGCAATGCACTCTACATGGGGCTGCTTTTGAAGACAGTTCAGAAGCTGCAGCTCATGCAAAATGCAGCAGCCAGATTGATACCTGGTCCTAGAAGGTCCACATATATAAGACCAACTCTGGCCCGCTTGCACTTGGCTGCCTATATGCTTCTGCGCTTAATTCAAGGTGCTGGGTTTAACGTATAAAGCCCTACAGGGCTTGGGACCACAATACCTGATGGAGCGCCTCTCCCAAAATGAACCTACCCGTACCCTGCATTCAGCATCTAAGGTCCTCCTCCACGTGCCTCCTCCAAGGGAAACTCGGAAGGCAGCAACAAGGGAGAGGGCGTTCTCAGTGGTGGCCCCCCAATTATGGAATGATCTCCCAGATGAGGTCCACCTCAAGCCAACATTGTTATCTTTTCGGCACCAAGTTAAGAGCCATCTTTTTTCCCAGGCATTTGGCAGCACATCAGGAGTTTTAATCAGTCCTGGATGTGTCTTTAGTTATGACTGACTGTTCAAAGTTGTTGTTAGTTATATGTTGTTTGTGTATATTGCCTGTGTGCTTTTAAATGGCTTTTAAACTTTGTATATTGCACTTTAATGTTTTAACTTCTGTAGACCACCCAGAGAGCTTTGGCTATGGGGCAGTATAGAAATGCATAATAATAGTAATAATAATAATAATAATAATCTGACCTTGACCTGGTTTCGAAAAGGGAAGCCCCCTCTCTTTCCCCCAATTTAAAATTCCTTCTCCATGGCCATGTTTCCACAACAACGGAAGGAGAAGCTAATGGAGGAGTACCGGATTTTTTAAAAGGAATTAGCTTTGCTGTGAGCAGGACTCCATGAGCAGGTTCTCCAGTGCAGTAAAAATCACTTCACAGAACATACTTCTAGGTGGGGGTGGGGGTTGGAGTGAACATCATCTGACTGGCAGGGGCTGCTCAACCAATAAGAGAGGCTTCCCCCCTCTCCCCCACTTTCTCCTTTCCCCTGAAAGTCCAGATGCACCTGCATTTTAGAAGCAAGCCTCATTTAGCATAATGGGAGTTACTTCTGAGTAGACACACATATACTTGTGCTGGGAAAGCGGGGGGGGGGAGAACACAAAGACAGAAACCAGCCCCCATTGTAACCCGCGGGATATCTCTAAGGAAACTGTGAAGTACTTCCTAAGGCAATGGATCAGAGCCTTGAGATTGCACTTGATTGTTTAATCACACTTAAGGAACTGGGCTTTAACGTGTGCCATTTCAATTGAGGGGCAATCTCTGTAAGCTCTGATGTGGGCATTCAAAAGCAAACCTCATTGACCGCGATGGGAGTTACTTCTGAGGAGACACTAATGGTTTTTTTGTGGGAAAGAGATCAAAACCAGCCCCCATTTTAACATGCAGGATGTCTATAAGGAAGCTGTGAAGGAGTTACATCCTAAGGCAATGGATCAGAGCCTCGAGCTTTCCTTTAATCGCATTTAAGGAACTGGGCTTTGATATGTGCCCTGTCAGTTGAGGGGCTTCTCTGTAATTTCCGTGGTCACTGAGAGGGCAAGCCTCATTCAGTAGAATGGGAGGAAACGCCCCTTGACCGGGGTCACAGTGAAAGGAATGCCTCTGGGCAGGGCTAGGTCAATTGACCCAAGGTCAGTGTGGGGTTTGGGGCACACAGTGGGCACAATTTGGGGCACAATGCGGGGTTTGGGGCACACAGTGACTATACTGCTGAGAGCCCAACTTGAAGCGAAGAATCGGACTTGAAGCAGTCTCAGGAAATCCTTTTTTTCTGCAATAAGCTCCAGGGCGGCTGCTGGATGGCCATGACATTGTGTATCCCTGACAACCTCAACACACAGCCGCTTCGGAGCAAATTGCTGGTGGAGACACCCCCTCACCCCACCCCCATGATGGAGACCAGCGCAAAAACAGAAATTTCAAACACTGTGGGGCTTTGTGAAGGACAGAAGCAGAAGGTTTATGGAACCTTTACAGCTCTGCACCTCCAGGTCTAGAAGGGTCATCCCCTGCTAGAATGCCACTGATGATCTTTTGTTCCAGAGTTGCTTACATTTAAATACAATATTAGATGCCTTTTGCATTTTCCTTTTGGACAATGCAATGCATAATTGGATCAATGTATGCGTATGAAAATGTTCCTGCAGGCTTTTTTCGATGAACTGAACACCTCTGAACCAAATGCAACCAGACAGGTGCCCCCCTTCCCTTGCATCACCTTCACTGCTGGCCCAGGGGACATGGGGCTGGGTTGGGGAGGCAGCTGCCTCTCCCCATCTCCTGCCCCTGCAAGGCTCCCACTTTTGCAATTGTGTCTCCAGAATCAACTTGGAGGGCTTGGAGCTGTGGGGGCGTGGCTCTGGGTGGGATCTGCTACTGCCTCTTTTGCACACACAATAAAAATGTTGTGCACCATTTGTGTGCGTCCTGCAGTCCTGACAAAACAGCATTTGTGGTTCAGGACAGCTTTACTGTGTCTAACCCTCACCTTTGTTTTTGTTAATGACTAGGATTGCTGTCAAATGGCTTTGGCCACAAATTATCCGTCAACATCTTCTACTTTCCCAAATCCCCACTCTTGTGATGCATGGAAGAACCAAGAGAGCCCCCTTTACACTCACACTGTGTGCTGCTCTTGCTCTCATGAATGGAGCGGGATGCAGTATACACTGGTGGAAATTGGTTCTTTTGGCATTAACGGGTGTGGGGTGTGGGGGTAATGAAACCAGTCGGAAACCACTCAGCTTGAAAGTGAGTTGCTTCTGGCCTCTTGTATTCACTCACTCACTTTGATGGCCATCAGATGGTGTCTTGCTCAGGGCTGACCCAAGACATTTGGCTGCCTGAGACAAAGGACAAGATGCCCCCCCCCCCCATTCCAGGTAAAAAAAAGCTGGCTGGGTTGACTCTTTCTTCAACACTGGAAGGCACCCAACACAAATCTACAGAGAGAAAACACATCTCAAGATGCTTAGGGGGCTCAGGGCATGGCGCGAGACCACAGCTTTCTCCTCCAACACCTTGCTGCCACCCCCAGCATCTGCCGCCTGAGGCGACTTCCTCACTCTGCCTCATGGTCGGGCCGGCCTTGTGCTGCCTGCTTCCCTGCTTGGACCCAATGGCTGCCCTGGGCCTTAAGAGCCTCACTCAGGGAGGCCCTCTGCTCCCTGCTCCCAGTGGGGGCTGCGTGCAAGAATCGCTGGCCAAGAGCGTCTTCATGCCGGCGGGGGCTGCCCTTGAGGGGCAACTGGGGCCGGCCTTGACATTTTGTTAGGATTATTTTTACTGGCATGAGTAGAAGTCATGGACAAGAAGAGCACGAAACATGAAAGTCTGGGCTGGGCTGGAGGGAACAACCCATGAATTAAAGGAATAACAGCACGGGCCAGCAAGCAGCAGGTGTGTGCAGTGAGCAGAGTCGCCCTGATGAACACACTGGCTCTGGCTGACGCTACGGTGGCTTTGGGTGGTGATGAAGGACAACGTCAATGCTGGGGCTCTTCAGTCTTTTGAAGGAGACGGGATCTCCTGCGTGATGTGCCAGCCCTGGGACTCTCCCTCAAAGCCCATAGGAATCTGCAGTGGTTGCAGTCAGAGTGGTTGCCTGCCAGACAGCTGCTCCTCCTTCCTCCTGGAAGAGGGTTTTCCTCGGATGCCTCCAAGCGCTGGCTCATAAACCTGGCTTTCTACTGCCGTCCTCTTGGTGTCCTTCATGTTTCTGTAAACAGAGCCAATAATTACAGGTCTTTCTGTGATCTAATGCTTAGCCACGCTGTGTGTGTTAATGGGGAACTCTTGGGGGTGGATGGGGAGGGGGGGTTACAACCGAGGCAAACGGCTTGATAAATACTAGTTAAGATTTGTAACAAGAGGGATACTGAGTGGCTGTGGTAAACAACTTGGCATTATTTCAGGCACACAAATATTTGCTTGACACTCATGGGATCATCTTTTATTATGACTGCATCTTTTATCATGATAAAAGAGGATGCGTCCATCCATCCATCTGTCTGTCCGTCCGCACCATTGCGCCTAGCCCATGAAACCTAAACTCCTGAAACTCGGCATGCATGCTTAGGGGGCCGTAGCAGTGTGCGCCTTGGGGTAGCTTTGTTCTTAATGAGCAGGGGAGATGAGTAGGCCAAGGGACAGGGTTATATATTGCCCCCCTGGGGAGTGGAGTGGACATACCCTCCCTCAGGCACACCTTGGCAGGGGCCGTGCCCAGGGGCGCTGGTGGGCATACCTTCTCTCAGACGGGACAGGCACGGGGTGTTCACCTCCGACAGCTGCATAAGTTTGTTTGAAGGCAAAGCTGGGTCCGTTCGCCAGTACAGGTCTATGATGACCCCAGACCTGAATTTCCAACCATCTGCCATGAAGATTAAGAACTTGGCACTCTTTCGAAGGCTCAGGCTGTGCGCTGCAAAGTAGGACTTGGCCCAGTCTTCCACAGCCACTTCTACATCTCTAAAAAAGGCACAGATTTGCATAAAATGCATGTATGCTGATGTTTATGCATAGATGGAAATTTAGGAGTAATACGGGGATCTAAATAGAAATACAGCATATCCCACGCCCGTGGGGAAGGCTGCGACCCAGCCTGCTCCTCAGGCGCTCGCTGTGGGCGGCAACCAGGCCCTCTGCTCCCAAGGATCCCTCCCTCTATGGTGTGCTTGGACAGGACAGCCCTTCAAGGAGAAGACTCTCCTGTGGCTACCCTTTGGCTAGAGGACTGTCCTCTGTAAAGCCGGCCACCTGGCCATCCTCATGCAGGCGTGGTTGCAAGGGAGAGCAGATCCTGGACAGGCACATCTTGCTGAGATCATCTGGTGAGGAGGGGGCGTCCAAAGTTGTCCTGGGGAGAAGTTAAAGGGTGGGGCATACGTCCCTATCGGCAGCAATCACACCACTCTGAAGACAAAATGGGCCGCTGAAATCACAGGTGCAGCTGATCCCTCTGCTGGTCCAGAGAAAATCCTTGGTTCAGAACCAGTTTTTCAGGGCTGATGAAAGAGGGCTGTTCTGATCTCGCTTCACCATGGCCTTTAGCCTAGAGAGATACGTTTTATTTTCTTTTACAAACGACAGAGGAGAAGCCTGCTGTTAGAGCATAAAATCAGAAAATGTGGATGCAGCCGCCGCATTAGAAGGAGCCCCTCCCGTGCCGTGTGACATGCGAGTGATGGACCCAGTCTGCGATGTCCAAAAAGTCCAGGCACCACATAAATAAACCCAGTCACACTCCTCCCCTCACAGCCACCACCAAAGGGTCATCCTGTCTGAACCTCTGCTTGCATCCCAAATTAAGAATGTGTTCAGAGTCAAGGTGAAAGGTACAAGAGTCCCCTTTCAAAGGCAACATGTCAGAGTCTGTGCTGAGGGTGATAAAGAACATTCAAATGGGGCAATCCGTTCTCAAGGCTCTCTAGCCCCTGCTCCCCATTATGCCTTTTGTGTTTAACTGAAATCTGTTGGAAGGCCTGGGTCTCTGGAAGCAACCCTGTGTGCCAGGCGGGGCGAGGGCTGTGTTCACACTAGAAGCAGGAGGCCTCTGACTTCACTCCCGTTAGCAAAGCCTCCATTGGCCAGGATGCTCGTTTGCACTGAGCGTGCTTTGCTGCCTTCACTTCTGCATGAACCACCCTCAGACTTCACATACTTTGCTCCAGAGAGGCTCGAAGGCCTTTTAAGCCTCATGGTGATGCCTTCGGAATTCTTTTGGCTACCTCCTTCTCCATGTGGCACAGAGAGAGGCTTGGAAAAAAGATGCCCCAACCCAGACAATCAAGCCCAGATTCTTGGGGTAGCTGGAAAGCAGCTACTTCCTGTTGTCAGTGCAAACACTGAACACTGGGAGGAAGCAGCGGATCCAGGCCCTTGAAGGGTGTGGCTGCATCTTATATGGGCCCAGCTCTGGTTCATCAGGAGGAGGGAGAAAGCCACGCAGGAGAGATGCCAGGGGTGCTGCAAGACAGGGTGGACAGGTGTCCTCTTTTACAGAGCAGTGTCTTCTCTTGAGGGCGTCCTCTGTTTGAAGGGCTGCCCAGTCCAAGTGGCTGAAAGAGACAGAACCATCAGAAGGGTGCCCTAAAGGGCCTTGAAGGGGCCCATCCGCAGCAGCGGGACGGCAGGCGGAGCTCTGTGACTGCTCCTGGTCACAGTCTTCCACACTATGGGGTGATGTGCTGTATTTCTATTTCAGTTAAAGCAATTATTTCTAAATGTGCATCTGTGTGTATAAATCAGCAGATGCAAATTTCATGCATATTGGTGTCCTCTTTTGTCTTCTTTATTGGTGGTGCATGTCCTCTTCGTGAAGCAATGCAGAAGTGGCCACTCGACCTAGGAACTGCAGGCAGTTGCTTGAGGAAGGCCAGACCTTCTCTCTCACCCTGCCATTGCGCAGATTCAGACAACCGGGAGTTGTGCCTGAACACTTACTCCCTGGAGCCTGTAACCCTGGCCAGGAGCAGATGTTTAAGCTCACCAGGAATATCCACCTGGTTCTTCAGATGCCCCAGGGGGTGAGAAGGTGCATGCGTGTGTGCAATGCGAGAGAGAGAGAAAGGAGTTGTTGCTATAAGAGCATGTGCTCCCTTTAGCGGATGGAACAGTCCTATCCACCTTGAGCCCATATGTGGAAAGCTGCATATTGCAATGTGTTAGTTAATGAATGAATGAATGAATGAATTCATCAATCAATTATATAAAAACATGGGGTAAATTCTAGTGTTTACAATACTGCTTTGAATTCCGATCTAACTACTGTCAAACAATTAATTTATTAATGGAAGAAGCAGAAAGGCGTGTTATGACAGATTTATCTGTTTAGAGAGATGAAAATAAAGGTAATGGTTTCAGAACCAGATGGGACAGAGTGATTGGCTGTCCTGTTCCATCACAGGTGTGGAAGAAAACATTCTTGCACAGGCCAGCAATGTGTTGCTGTTTTATTGTATTTTTATTGTTATTATTACCGTATTGGTTTTTATTATGTGTTTAATTGTTGTACGCTGCCTTGGGAGGGCTTCTGCCCTGAAAGGCGGCCAAGAAATATTTTAAGTAAGTGAGTGCAGTTCACCCTGCGTTAATGTGAAAGAGAACCGCTGTAAAATACTATATCAATATTACCTGACACCTAGCCAATTGAGTCACATATACAGCAACTGTAAAAATAGGTGTCGGCAATGTGAAAACGACAAAACTAATTTTATACACCTTTGGTGGGAATATCCCGTAGTTAATTATTTTTGGGGAAAGGTTATATGTATAGTAACACTAGTCACATGTGTTTGTTTATTATGTAATCTTTTGGCAGTTCTGCTTGATTATGTAGAAAAACAGACAGATCCTATACATAAAGAACGGAATCTGTTGATTGCTGCCAGGATTTTGGCTGCCACCCGAGAAGTAACACTCTTGCCACATTGAAAGAAGGGTTGCGTGAAGTCTGGAATGTTGTGGAGATGGCTAGTGAACGAGTATGCCCATGTAAGGGTTGGTAGCCAAAAGAATGTCCATTTTTCTAATGTCTGTTGCCCTTTTATTAACTTCATGAGGGCTAGATAAAGCTTGGGCATTAACAGATAATTAGCTTTCCCCTTATTACAATCTGATTAAGTTGTTAAAATTGTCTCCATTTTGTCCCCTTTTTCACATTTGAGTCTACACTGTATAATTGTTTTGTTTTCCCCTCTAACATTATACAAACTATGTGTTTTGAATGATGTTTTGTGGGAATGTTAGATAATGCTGATGCTTTAAAATGGCATATTTGTTTATAACATGTATTATCTCTCTTTTTATATTAAAATAAAGTCATATATATATATATATATATATATATATAGAAAACATGGGAAGAGGCAGGTTCTGCAATATGCTATTACAAGTTTCCTATCAGATTTCCTATCAGATTTCTGCCAATAGTACGCTGGGGGTTGCCATAGGGCAGTATCTGACCAGAGACTTGGACTTGACAAAGGAGTGTTAATAGCCCAGAATATTCCAGTGATGTGGCTCCATCAGAAGACATTTAGATGATCCTCCTTAAGTCTTCTGAATGGGGCAAGAGCAGAGTGGAGGATGATGTAAAGTAGGAGTCTCTGAGCCTCCTGGCAACCCACCCTGGCTGATTCAACCCTCAAACAGCCCCTGCTGTCCATCTTTGGATGACAAGACAGACCGTGGCAACCCCCTGTGCCACAACCCACAGTGGCGTAAAGCAGTGATCGTGAGAACCTGGTCTGTGTGTGTACAGTGAAAATAAAAAGTGCAATTTGAGGCAGAGAAAAGGCACAGGAAGAAAGGCACAGGAAGAGCTGAGTTTCAGTTCTGTAAACTATTAGGTTTTGGGGGTGTTGGCTGCCTCACCTCTCCCTGGAGACCTGACGTGGGAACCATGGCCTTTGGCCAGCTGTGGGAGTGTTTAACCCAGGGGCCAAATCTGGCCTTCTTGGAGCCCAGCCCTGGCCTCTGGGGTCCTTTGGTGGCCCCACCCTTCAACTTTAAGCCCTGCCTCCACTAGTGCTCAACCTTTACATTTGTAATTAAACTCAAATATTCCAGAAATGCCAGAAGCCTCCAGTGACTTCCTTCCTAAAGAAACCAAACCTGAGTCCATGCTGTGTCCCTCAGAGGCCACCATATCATAAAAGAGTACAAATTAGAAAACAAATCCTTACACCAACCCCACCTACTGCATTTAATCAGGTTTCTTTGTTTGAAGTTATCCAAGCTTAGTCGTTGATTTGTAGAATGCCTCTTGTAATTTCTTGGTCTGCGTCCTGTTTGTTTTTGTGTAATATTTCTAATTCCTTTTACAGTCTTTTCTAGGTTTTTATCATCCTTTGTATCTTTTTATATGTCAAAATAAAATAATATATAGAAACTACTGGCAGGAACACTGAGTTTAACCTCTTGGATGAAGGATTCAGACGATGCCCTTTCAGCTGCTGCGTGGATGTTGGAACACACGCGGGGGAAGTGTGTGACGCCCTGCCGCTCACCCATTCCCGCCTCCACCACCGCTGCACCAGACATGGGATATAGCTGGTAGCAGTTACCCTGGGGGAGCCCTGACCCCTTCCCTTGCCCTGAAGAGGCTTCCAGCTCCTGCATTTAGCACAGGGTGGTACAGAAAACTTGGGGCCCATGTGGCCCTGCACTCCCTGGAGGTCCATTGTAAGACATACCTGGTGTATGGCCATTACAGAGGAAAGAAGAGAGGGAGGCGTGACAAGGCGCCCGTCCTCAACATGCCCCACCTCCCCACCAGGAGGAAGCGCCTCTGAGGCCATTTCCCCACAGCTGCTGCTAAGAGCGCTTCCTAACTGGGACACATCACTTGTGAGTGTTGCTAAGGGGGCACAGAGAGAAAGAGCCCGTTCAAAATCACATAGTTTTTTTCTGATGGAGGCTTTAAAAACCTGGATAGCAAATGGTTGGAAACGTGTCTTTAGATTTGCTAGCTGCTTTGTGACTCCCTGCAATTTAGAGGTGCCGTGTAAATATTTTAAGAACAGACTTGAGTGCTTCTTGTGACAAGGGCCCCATTCTCCTAGACGTGCCCGTCCTCATCGGGACAAACACTATGTGAGGTTTCCGTGAATTTCAGATGACCTTGGATAATAGTTTTTCCTCTGGGTTTTGTTATTGTTTGTCTCTGGTCTGGAGAAGCCGGGCTTGGGGGTTGCTGCAGAGCCTTCAAATCCATTTAGCAGGAGGAGGGAGGATGGGTGGGGGGCCTTTCCTTTCGGGTGCAAATGCTGAGCTGAGTGTGCAAGTTGGGGCAGAATTGGGATGCCAGAAATGGAGGAAGGGGGATTTTATTCTCTCCACCACATCCCAGAACTCTTCCTCCTGCTCAGGCGCTAACACAACCCCAGCGTACATCGGAGACTCGCTTCCTGCAAGCGGGCTGCTGATGGCCGGGCTGGGCACCACACGGCATCCTCCGACTCCACAGGAGTCGCGACATCTGGTTTGCCTTTGTTCGCAAAGCTCCCGGGAGGGGGGGCACTCTCTCTGGTCAAGGGCCACACTGCATGTCATATTTCATTACCTTCAGTAGCTACTATGGAGGCTGTGTGGAAAAGAAAAGGGTCAGAGTTAACCCTTTAGAGTTAGCCAGCAATTTCCCCCAGTCCTTTATGCTCCAAATCTGTTTGCAGCTGTGTGCCTTGGTTGTTCAGCAGGTAAGCATCAGGCCTCCCTTTCCCACCAAGGCTTTGCCCTCTTAATGCCAAGGGGGTTGGGGGTCGCATTCCTGTTCTTAAGGGAGCTACTCAGATGAGGGCAGAAACACCTGGAACCTGTTAACAGGGGCACTCATGGGAAACCCAAAAGGGGAAAGTATGCTTAGGTTTTGGGGGGGGGGGGTAATCCCTTTTTATTTTGGCTGCTGTTTTCTTTCCATTTCCCACCATGCATTATTGTTTTGTTCTGGGGACTTTCCAGGCATCCCCCCCCACACACACACACAATAAATAATTCTGTAGTTGTTACCCAATTGTTGCATGACATCTGGGAATCTTTCCTCCTGGTAGTGCATTTAAACTACAATATTTCATTACTGGCAAAATGCGCTCCCCTTTGCTCGCTAGCAACAGCTGTAGGGAATTGGCCAGTGTCTGTACAATCACTGTATATATATATATATATATATACACACACACACATACATACATACATATACATACACACACACACTTCATTCATTCATTCTTAGGCTGCAGTATAAGGTGCATTCACTTGGGAATTAGTTCCATTAAACATGGTGGGATATACCTGAGCAAACCTGATGACAATTGGGCTATAAGACGGTGAGCACTCCTGTAATTTGGTAAGCGAGAAAACAGAGTGGCACATTGATTTACCTGCTCAGTCTTCCAAACCCAGCATAAGAAGTGATCTCATTCCTCCCTTAGCAAAGTTATGCTTTCCTCACTCACTCTACTTACAAAGCTTATATCTCACTTTGGCTTTTAGCTCACTTTAATTGACTTGAGTTTTGCAAAGAATCCTGCTAACTGAACTTTAGTGAGGTGCTGAGAATTTTATGAGCAATTCTTAGCTGCCTCAAGCCCCACCCCCAAGAACTACAATTCCCAGGGTCCCTTCGGAAGAGGAAATGGTGGCTACACCAGTTTACGTCTGTGGTGCACAGGTGCACCCAGGGAAAGAACGTGCTGTTAAAATAGTGACCGTAAGGCTTCACCTCTACAGAAGCAGGAATGTATTTGAGATGGAAAGGTGTCACATTTTCTCCCCACTGTTTGCCCTAAATGTTGCTCTCGTTCTAAATGGACTCAAGAGCAGGCCAGGCAGGATACAGGCTCATGTGTATTTCAAACCCATGGAAATCCATTGCCAGCTGAAATGTAACCACAAACTTTGGTCCTGGGGTGTAAACTGCCAAGATGAGTTTCAGCCCAAAGCAAAGTTTTATGGATGAATTGTAAACCCCTAAAAATAGGGGTTTCTCATGGAAACACTGACATAACGATGGCAGCCTGAGTGCAGTGCAATAATAAATGAGGCAGAACAGCAAAGTGCTGCTTTTAATTTATCATTTAGTAGGAGGAAAAGGCTGTTTACTTCTTCTTTTTCATCCTCTTCTCTCCTCCTAAGACTTTCAGCCATTATTTTGAACTGCATTTTATAATAAATCCACAGTGGTTATGTTGCCTAGGGCTTTAGTGTCTATTTGAGTGAGAGAGAAAAGCTGTTCCTAAAAAAACAGAACACAAACATATTCAGTTGACCGATAACTTGGAGCCTTACAATATATTTTTTATTCTTATTACAAATGGAGATTAAAAAAAATTATATTGGGCCCACTTTCCCCTGCATCTAAAATGTCTCTGCAAACTGCGCTCCCAACTCCAGCTTCCCCTCCAGGGCAGGAACAGCAAGTGAGTGCGGAAAGGGATGCAGCCTGCCCCACAGGATGATCCTCCCCTGCGATTGCCCCACAGCCCCTAGTTCCACCACCCTCAGTTTAAGGTCTCCTGCGAGACCTTCTGTGGAGTGAAAATGTCAAGCATGTGATTTGCATAAACCTGTTCACTTTGTATGGGATGCGCCTTTCAGAAACCGGGATTGATTTTTGAGAATGCACTTTGAGAAGCAGCCTTCTCAAGACTGGCCCATGTCTTCAGTAGCACAGAAGACCCAGGAACAATTCTGAAATGCGTCTTCCTCTACGTACCTGTTGCACTCACATCTAACTGTATCAACATTACCAAGGTGTCTTGTGGCTTCCCTGCTCATGTTTTCCAATTTCCAAATGCAACCAGGACTGAGAAGAGGCCCAGCATCTCCCACCCTCAGTTCCCTTTCAGCTCAACAAATGCCTCTTTCAGGCTGAACCTTAGCCTCACGTGTGCAAGGAAAGGTCTGGGTCCATCTGCTTCAACTTTGTGCAAACGGACCCAAAGATGGAGGGTGACTTTCTGGATTTTCTTGCTTCTTTCTAGTTACTGTCTGTTTAAAAACCCCTCTGGAAATTTTTCATTTCATTTATTACATTTCTATACCACCCAACAGCCAAAGTTCTCTGTGTGGTTTACAAAGATTAAAACCCTAAAAATACAATATAATAACATATATGAAACCTGTTATGTACAAAAATATAACAATTTTAAACAATCAACAACAGAAACAAACAATAGATCCCAGGACTTCTTAAAAACTTTATCATATGCTGTCAAATGCCTGGGAGTAGAGGAAAGTCTTAACCTGATGCCAAAACAATGACAATGTAGGCACCAGGTGGGCCTTGATAGGAGAGTGTTCCATAATGTGAGGGCCACCAGTGAGAAGGCACTCTCCCCTTTTGCCACCCACCAAGCTTCCCTTGGAGGAGGCAGTTGGAGGAGGGATGTATATAGGAAGGTTCATTCCAGGAGAGACACTCCATCAGGTATTGCAGTCCCAACCTGCGTACGGCTTTATAGGTCAAAAACAGCACCTTGAATTGGGCTTGAAAAACGACAAGCAGCCAGTGCAAGCAGGCCAGAAGCGGTGTTATACGTTCAGGCCTTCTGGTTCCTGCTATCAGTCTGGCCACTGCATTTTGCACAAGCTGCAGCTTCTGAGCCATCTTCAAAGGCTGCCCCACATAAAGCGCATTATAGTAATCTAACCTGGAGGTTACCAGAGCACAGATGACCAACGCCAGGTTGTCCCTGCCCAGATAGGGGCACAGCTGGGCCACCAACTGAAGTCGGTAGATGCCACTGAAGCCCCACTGAGCCTCAAGTGAAAAAGATGGCTCCAGGAGGACCCCCAAGCTCTGAACCTGCTCTTTCATGGGGAGTGCAATGCCACCCAGAACAGGTTGAGCACCCTCCATCTGGTCAGAAGAACCACCCACCGATAGCATTTCAGTCTTGTCTGGATTGAGCTTCAGTTTATCCGCCCTCATGCAGTCCATTGTCACAGCCAAGTACTGATCTAGCACATTTGCAGCCTCCCCTGATAAAGAGGAAAGGAGAAATAGAGCTGTGAGTCATCAGCATACAGATGACAATGCACTCCAAAACTCTGCATGACCTCACTCAACGGTCTCGTGTAGATGCGGAGTAGCGTGGGGGACAAAACCAACCTCTGCAGAACCCCATACTGGAGAACCCACAGTAGCGTGGGGGACAAAACCAACCTCTGCAGAACCCCATACTGGAGAACCCACAGTAGCGTGGGGGACAAAACCAACCTCTGCAGAACCCCATAATGGAGAACCCACAGGGCTGAGCAATATTCCCCAAGCACCACTTTCTGGAGCCGACCATCCAAGGAATCACTGCAATGAAGTAATCCCCACTCCCAACTCAGACAGTCGTCCCAGAAGGATACCATGGTCAATGGTATCAAACCTCGCAGACAGATCAAGGAGAATCAACAAGGTCACTCCCCCGTCTCCCTGCTGTAACACTGGAGTCTAAGTCCTGGCGGATGCAAGAAATTTTATCTTGGAAGTGCCTAGCAAGTGTATTAGAATAGGCCTCAGATGGATCCAAGGAGTCAGCATGTAAAAAGCCCTGGACAGCCCTGAAAAGCTCTCCTGGGAAGCATGTAGAGGACTCCATAGAGGCAGAGAGGGTTGTTTTCTTTGCTGCCTTCACTGCCCCTGAATATCTGCATATACTTGAGCAAAGGCACATGCCAGTGTTTGATTGCATCTATTAGTTTTCCTCCATCTGTGCTCAAGCCGTCTCCTATTTTGATTTTGTTTCATCACTCTCAGCTCTGGGTATACCACAGATGCTCATTGGAAGAACAGATACTGAAGCTGAAGCTGAAATATTTTGGCCACCTAATGCGAAGAGAAAAGTCACTGGAAAAGACCCTGATGCTGGGAAAGACTGAAGGCAAAAGGAGAAGGGGACGACAGAGGATGAGATGGCTAGATAGCATCACCGATGCAATGAATATGGACTTGAGCACGCTCCAGGAGAGAGCGCAGGACAGGAAGGCCTGGCGTGCTATGGTCCATGGGGTCACGAAGAGTCGGACACGACTGAACAACAAAATACCACAGAGCCGTATGAGCTCTACTGCAGACAGGGAGTTTAGGAGCAATTGTCTCAACTGTCTGGGTCATTTCTGCATTCCACAGATCGACCAGGGTTTCGACAGGAGAGCCAACCATATCAGCCAGAAAACCGCCCAGAGCCATCTGGAAACCATCCGGATCCATTAGCCTCTGGGGGCTGAACATCTTAATAGGTCCCTCACTCTCACAGAGGGAGAAAGCTGCCATAAATCTAAACCTCAACAGGTGATCTAGCCATGACAAAGGGGTGAATTTACATGGAGATGGTTTTTGAAGCAATTCTGTTTAAATACGGATTTTCATGAATTTCCGGATTTGGGGGTTAGCTCCTCCCAGGGGAAACGGTAGTCAGTAACACGGTGTATTAATTTTTAAAACCCTGCTTGCATGGGACAAACGGCAGCTGAAACTGCATTGGTTTGGGGAATTGGGGGGCAGAGCAAATGACTGAAGGCTTGCTTTCCACCACCACCCCACACTCAGTGATGCTTTTGCAGTCAGTACGGCTCTGTGTGCCTTTGCACATCCTCTGCTCCACAACTGCAGTTTTGGAGCACCAGGGCTGACTACCCTCCATTCTCCCAAGCCCTCTGTTGCATGACTGCACAGTTTCAAAGCATCTGGGGTGACTCCTCTCCCCACTCCGGCACCCAAACAGCAGGCAAAGGAATTCTCCCAACCCCGCTGCTCCTGTACTCAGCAAAGCGCAAATGAAGGCAATGAGTTACTTCCGGGTAGACATGTTTAGCCCTCTGCTCTCCCTACGCCCCCGCTCCACGCAACTTTCCCTTCCGCCAATCAGCGCTGCTTCCACCAGCCCGCACCGAAGCCAGATGAGGTCACACAGACACCCAACCTGCACTGAAGCCGCTGTGACGGGGAAATCCATCACAAAAGGAGTTGGGGCAGAAGGATTTAGGGGAAGAAACAGTGTGCTAGCTACAGGGAGGGGCATACACCTTCTGACATGATCGTCTTTGGGGCGGAGTGGAACCAGAGTAAAAGCCCCGTATCGATTGGCTCCACGACGGATTCAAAGCCTCCCACCTTGAGAACACCGCTTCCCTGGCCAGCTGAAGAAGAGGCAACTAGAGAATGCCCCGTTTCAACACCCTGCTGCTCCCGCCCAATGGTCTGTGGGAAATCCCTCCTTTCCCTTTTGGATGGAGCCTCCCCATTTGGAAGCAAGCAGGGCTGTAATTGCTGTGCCCAGCTCCGCTTGCTAGCGTGGGCTGAGCTCCTGGCCCCCCTGCCTGGGATGGCCAGGCAGCCATCTCCCTGCCCTCCAAGCCCTGAGTGCCCAAGCCCGGGTGCCTTTGCACAGGCAAGAAAACAAAGGAACACGGAAGAGACCAGCAGTCTCTCCACTTCAGCAGTGGACCGAGTAGAGGAGCGCAGTTTGCGTGATGCTGCTCAGTGGATCCTCTCGGCGTCTGAAGTCGAGGTCCCCGGCCTGCCTTTTTCTGAGGCGGCTGGCCAGGCAAACGCTGCACAGCCCCAGAGAGCAGCCCTTTCAGGCTGTTTCTAAGGATAACTGGCTGGCCCACCTTACGGAGCAAGGCGGCTTCAGAATATAATAATAAGGGCTGGGAAAGAAGTGGCAGCGTGAAAGGGATGACCTTTATTTGCAATCATAGCCGAGATTTACAGTTTATTACTGATAGCTTTTATAAAGAGCCATTCAGTTCAGAGGTGAGAGGTTTGTCATCTGGAAATGCAATTAACTTTAGCCGTATCCCAGTCCCCCTGGTCTCACTGTGAGAGCCGCCTCTTTGGCAGTATCATGATTTCCCTTCTAATCTCATCCCCCCCCCCCCCCAGTTAGGTCCAGTGCATCCCTTGAAATTAACGTGGCCACATATTTTTGACTCCCATTTTTAATTATTTATTGCTGACCTGTAGAATCAGAGGCGAAAGGGTGCTGGCGACATTCTATTAGTTCTAACCTTTCATTCTCCCCCCCCCCCCGCCCCCAACACACATGCACACTTATTCTTTTTGAACGTGAACATTTCTAGGAAGAGAGACTTTTAGACGAACAAACATTAAGGAACCTTATGAAAATCAATTACTAGAAGTGAGACCCTTGACTTGTAAGAATTTAATCCCCCAGCACCATGTGAACACCCACCCACCCATCAGAGGCCATGTGACCAGGTGTTCCACGTATGAAGAGGGGTGCGAAGCTCAGGAGCCAGCCAGACTGGCAGGAGAGATGGAGGCCTGAGCCCACCAGCTGGGTCCTGGTCTCGTGTGCCATTTGGGTATGTTCCCCTGTACCCCCCAGTGAAGGCAGTGGGGCCACCAGGGCAGAACTCCGGGCCCCACGCAGCGGGATGGGCAGGAGAGGCCCCGAAGGCAGCACAGCCAGCTTGCCGCCTGCTGCAGGGCGTGGCGCACCTTGCCCCCTGCATAGGCCTCTTATGTCCAGAGCCTAAAACGACCACAGTGCACCACGGAGCAGACGGGGTGGTGACCGCACTCCTCCCCCTGGCCAATGAATACGGAAGGGCCGAGGAGCTGGCTGACCCGAGAAGGGAATGAAGTGCACTGCCCAGAGAACGTTTGTGACTGGACAGTGTATAAATACTGCGAGGGAAGAAAGTCAGAGAATAAAAGCAGGGTCCAGTCCAAGGAGGCGGCGGTCTGGGCTGCTTCCAGTTGGACGGCTCCTAGTGCTACTGGCACGAAGGCATTTGGCAGCTGCCCTGGCTTTTCCTGCTGGAGGGATTTGTTGTGGAAAGAAAAAGGGGGGCAGAAATGTTAGGGAAACCTGGGAGGGTCACAAGTAGAGGATGATGTCTGGACCCCGTAAGATTCCATGAATGAGCCAGGTGATGGCACCACAGAAGCCGGGTCTGGATGCCCTCTGGTCTCACAGCCAGCCGCATGTGGGGAGGAGCGCAGGGGAGGAACCCAGGGCACCATTGCCAGGGCCGTTTCCTCCCTCACACCAGGGGCCAGCTACTGAGCGCCTGGACTGTGGGGGAACTTGTTCAGTGGTAGAGTATATGGCTTGCTTGCAGGATGCCCCGCAATTAACCCCTGGCACTGCCAGTTTAAGAAAAAACACAGGCCCGCTGGAAGCTGCCGTATCCGGTGCCAGAGCCCCCTTGGCCCGTCTCGCCCAGCGTGCCGATGCTGCATCTGACCAGCAGCCCTGGTTCTCCCTCCCTGCAGGGGGTCGGGCAGGAGTCTCTGCAGGCCTGTTGCCTGGCGGGGCTGCCAGCTGGGACCTTCTGCATGCACAGCGGGGTCTCTGCCGCTGAGCCACGGCCCCTCCAGGCAGTGTCGGGCAGCAGGCGATGGGAGCGGAAGTGGACTGGGCTAGATGGCCAGTGTGGCTGAGCCGGTCTCGGCGGCTCTTTGCCATGCTGAGTGTCCATGGACACAACGCTCGGTGCTGCGCAAGAAGACAGCGGGTGGCTCCGGGTGGCAGCAGGACGCAAGCGGCCTGGGAGCTGGAAGAGACGTGAGCGGCTTTGGTGTCCCAGCAGTGTTTGTGTGAGAAATTCTGGAAGGCCTCATTTTGTTTTGCAGGTTCCGTTTTATGACCCTCTCTTGTCTGCTGGAATCCCTCCAGTTTTGGAGGAACTGAATTGCCAGGCACAAAAGAATTTAGTACACTTGGTTGAGGTTCTCTGAAATATAGGGCAGTGGATGTCCTGCAGCAGGCAGATTGGAGCCAAGAGAGCAGAATCCTGGCCAACAATGGCCACCTCTGCAAAAGGGAGTGGGGATGAGGAGCTCTGCGGAAAGGGCCTCTTCGTCACAGGCACCGCCTCCCCACTCCCCTGCCCTCGCTTTGAAGCGGCACTTTTACATGCTCCTGTGGAAGCAACTTCTCAGGGCCAGGGCTAGTTGCAAGGGCTGCGCGTGCAGTGAGCGCACGCAGCGGAGAGGGGCTGCAGCAGCTTAGAGCAGCCCCTTGGCAGCAGGGGCTGTGCAGACTCAGAAGTGGGAGCGTGTAGATGGGGCAGGGGAGACCTTGCCGCCATGATTCCACCCCACGGGGGTCCCTGTATGCGCGATCACCACGTGAACGCTGGGGCTCTGTGCTCTCCCCCTCGTGGGGAGCGGAAAACTGGACTGTGCTTCTGATTTTTAACATCCACTACTATTTTTCTTCTAGAACGCCACACAAGTTTGCACATTAGGTTCCCTAAGGCTGTTGTTTCTTACAGTATTGCTGTCTGTTTGATGAAGCTGCCTCTGGCAACTAACTCTGGGTCTTTGGGCCGCCATGTGGCAGGGCAGGACCCAGGGCTGCTGATGCAAACGTCTGCCCTTCCTCCGACAACAGGTGGTGGCTTTGTCCAGACAGTGCCCACCGTGGAGAACCGCCCCCGCCCAGCCCTTGCTAGCCGGCATGGACAGCATCCTGCATGGCCCTGTCGAGCGCTGGCCCGGGGCCCTCTCTGACTGTGGCCTCCTCTGCCTCGCTTCACATGAAGTTTCCATTGTCACCGATGTTGTAGTTTTTCATAGAAGTGAACTCTGGATCCTACCTCCCTGGCAGGGGGTGCCTGACTGATGCAGTGACATCAAGGCTTCCGAGTCCAGTTTGGAGGTGCTCTCCAAAGGGAAGCTGCTGGCGCTGTCTCTTTGGGCCAGCGGAAACCCAGTGATGGTCTGCTGCCCTGAAAACTGAGCGGACGAGGTAGCTGTTTAAGAGGGTGCGACAAACTAACAGAGGAGGAAGGGTGCTCTATCAGGAGCGGTTTAGTCATGGTAGATAAGCAGAGCTTCCATGTTCAGAGGCAGTATATCTCGGTATGACTACCGCTTGCGGGGGCGGGGCTGTTGCCTTCCTGCTCTGCGCGGGCTTCCCGGAGGCACCTGGCGGGCCGCTGCTGGAGGCAGGCTGCTGAGCGAGGGGCCTGGGGGCCGGCGCTGCTTCAGGGCTCTTCGCGTGTCCCTCGCCCGCAGGGGGGCCCAGCCTGCTTGGGGAGCCAGCGGGCGGCTCCTTCGGGCGCGGGTTCCCCTTCCGCGGCGCGACGCCCCCGGGCCGGCGAGCTCCTCGTCCGCGCCGAGCGGCGCAGGGCGAGCAGAAGCGCCGGGGGACAGCGGAAGGGGCGGCCGAGGGGGCCCCGCCGCGCCCGGCTGCCCCCTCTCCTTCCGCAGCCGGCCCCGCGCGGGGTGAGCAGGGAAGCCCGAGCCCCGGCGCGGGCAGCCGGGCGGTGGCCGTCCCCGACCCGGGCTCGTCTCCGCAGGCTTGCCCTCGCCCCGGAATACGAGGCACGGGCGAGCCGCACGCTGCCCGCCCGGGCAGGCCCCATCCCGCGGCGCGCCTCTCGCCCTCCTCCGGCCGCCCCGGCGGCGCGCAGCCTCGTTGCGGGGATGCGTCTCTGGGTCGCGCGGCCGCGGCATTCCGGGCCCCGCGGCGGCACGGGAGCGCGTCCGACGGGGCCCCGCGGCCAGTCCGCCGCTGCGGCCCCGGAAGCGCCTTCCGGGCCGCGCGCGTGCCAGGCCGCCGGGAGACCTCGCCTCCGGCAGCCGCCCGCCGGCGAGGCCCCCCGGGAGGCGCCGCGGCCGGGGCGAGCAGCCTGCGGCCGTGTGTCGAAGCGGGGCGTCGCCGGGCCGCTGCTGCGCTAACAAGCCCCTGGCGGCCCTCGGGGCTTTGCCGCCTCTCGTTCCCGGAGCGCCTCGCCCCGAAGCCGGGCTGGGCGGCGGAGGCAAGGCCCCTGCGGCCTCCGGGCTCCGCGGCCCGCTCGCGCCGCTGCGGCGCCCGTCCTGCCCCGCCGAGGCAGCGCCACGCGAGCGGGCGGGCAGGCCCAGTCTGGCGCGCGGGGTCGGGCGGCGAGGAGAGGCGGCCCGGAACTCCCCGCGGCCTGTTGCCTCAACTGCGCTCGGTTTGTGCGTCGCATTGCGCGTATTTGTTTTGCCCCGCAGCCCCCGGAGACGCTGTCGTGGAACGGCGATATATAAATACGTTACATAGGTAACAACAAATAAATCACACGCCCCCCCCCCCCCCCCCCGCCAAGCTCGGGAGCAGACTTGAGCCCAGCCAGGCTGCGGGAAAGGGAGGAGGCCCCGGCTCTCCTCGTCCGTGGAAGCGCGCACACTTTGGCGCGATTCAATGCGTGGGTTTAATGCGCTCTTACGTGCGCGGTTCTGCCTTGTTTCTAGTTTGGCCCTTCAGTTACAAGCCCCTTTTCCCACCGTGTATACTTCAGAATTCCTGAAGAATGCCCTGCTCACAGGCCCAACGCCAGTTCCTACGGACACATCGGGATCTCCCTCTTCCTGCCCCCCACCCCCCTGCCCAATCTCTCCCCCCAACAGGGGTTTGCTGTTAGGTGACAGGCAGGGAGCGAAGCGCGATTACGCCACTGAGAAGGAGCGTTGAGTCAACCACTTCAGGGGTCACTGGGGGGCCATCAGCTTATTATTTAACATTTTCATTAAGATCTTGGGGAAGGTGCAAATTCAAATGGGCTTGATGTTGTGGGGAAGCCACATGCAGGAGCAGCCCAGAGGGGAGAGGCCCAGTGTCGTGACAGAAGCCACAGGGGCGGGATCCTCCTGCTCAAGCTCCCCTAAGCTGGCCAGGCCAGGATACCAAGTGCAGTGGCTGTGTCCTGCCTTCAGGCCCCGGATCTCTGCTGGCGAGGGGTTGTGAGAGCTGTAGCCCAACACCTCTGGAGGGCAGCAGGCCACAGGATCATAGAACAGTAGGGCTGGAAGGGGCCTGCAAGGCCATGGAGTCCAACCCCTGCTCAATGCAGGAATCCAGGTCAGAGCATCCCTGACAGATGGCTGTCCAGCCTCGTCTTGAAGGCCTCCAGCGTGGAACAGCCCACCACCTCCCCAGGTAATGGGCTCCATTGTCGTATTGCTCTAACAGTGAGGAAGTTTCTCCTGATGGGGAAGCTGCTCCGGATGAACTGTGGGGGGGGGGGGGCTGCTGCTGTGCAGCTCCCATGCACGCAATGGTCCTGGTGCTGGAGCAAAACGGCCTGGAGAAGCAGGGCCCTTGGACTCCTGCTTTCCTCCACCAGCACCAGTTCTAACGACCAGAAGATAATTTTCTTTTTCAAAAGGGGCAGCACACCAAAAAACAGCATTTGCTGTACTTCAGGGCCTTCTGCATCTCACTGTATAATTACACCATTATTAAAAGTCTGCCCTGTTAGATTTGTTCAAAACCATCAATTCCACAGGTTCGTTTTTAAAGTGAGATAGAAAATAGCAGGAACAATTCTACATACATTATATTCTATCCACATTGAATGACAATTTGGTACCCAATGTGCTTATTGGTATAATTAAAACTGGATTAGTGGGATGGATTAGGGCATTTTTAGAAGTCCTTTGGGACTTGCCTTGCTTGCCTCACTATGCATCCAGCACAACTTTTACTGCAAGGTGGATTGTTGTGCCTGTGAAGTCCATCTATACTTTGTGTCTCTGGGTTTTCTGATTCCTTTCTTTCAAAGGAGCTATTTCAATGATGCCTTCAACCACTTTCAACAGCCACAGAGAAAACTGATATTCCCCACTGCACCGTAAGGGCCTTTCCATAAGTCTTCATCTCCGTGTAGCACTGTTTTTCTTGCAGGGATAATCATGTTTTCTAAGCGCTAGAAGCACAAGCTGTGCGACATTCCTCCCAGAGTTCTCAGGCCCTTGTACACCCTGCACGGGATGTGCCAGAAGACGTTCCCTCTGCCAGTTAAAGACCAGGGACTTCAGTTCCTTTTTAACCACTGTACAGCTTCAGTAAGGCAGGGCTTTCCGTGAGTAAGGCAGGCATGCAGAACCCCTTTCAGCCCACGGGCTGAACTCCCTTTCAGTGGAGGCTTGGGGGCTGCATCCCAGTGCTTGCAGGGGCCAAAATACTAAAGAACCCCAGCCTGTTTTTGCTTCAGCTCCTCTTGCTGGTCACTCAGTCTTCAGAGAGCACATCAGCCTCTTAGAATGGGGAAAACTGCAAAAGCCGGAAAGCCACCCAATGATTAATGGTTGGGGGCAATGGGGATGGGAGACAGAAGAAGGGGTGTGACCTTCTGGGGGGCCCAGGAGAGCTGGATTTGCCCCCCAGGCCTAAGGACCTGCACCCCTATTGTAAGGTGTGTCCAGCAGGGGACTCCAGAGTGTGTCTTGTTCAGCACACAGTGACAGGACCCATCTCCATGCCCAGACTGCAGCCTGCTTAAAGTCTCTACGTGTTTAAGACATAGTAGCAACTAAATCTTAACATACCTTTTTTGAATGAGGAAGTTTAAAAATCCCTTTAAAAGACTGAGATAATTGTGCTTCCTTGCATTATAGGATTTCAAATGCAATTCTCTATGCTGACTTTATTACTCCAGAGTAAGTGGTTTTAGGATTACAGCCTCTTTTAAGCAAAAACAACTCTGCTTGTTTGGTTTTTTCACTTTATAAAGCAAAATAAATAAGAAATAACAGCTCGCAAAACACAATCTTTGTTCATCTTCTGTTCAAAGCTGGTGATGCGCGAGGGGTTTCCTTTCGCATTCCTGCTTTCCACATAATTCCTTCCCATTGACTAGCTGCTTGAGTCTTTTCCCCAGATACATTAGCCTGCATTATCCAGCTTGTAGCTCATTTTATTGCTTGTCAATATTTCCAACTTCCTTGGGTTGCTTTATATAATTTCTTGTCTCCTTGGTATTTGCAACACTTTCTAGGTTTTTCTTTCTTCCTTACTTCCATAGACTTGCTCATTACCCTTTATAATGGCAATTAAATTAAAGGTGTTAACTAAGATGAACTCACTCCCATTCCTTGCTGTTTATCACAGTTGTGGCTGGTTTTCAGTCCTTTGATGGGGCTTTCAAAATCTGCTCACCTCTAAATGGGATCTGTGAGCATCTGCTCTGTTCTGCTCATATATGAAGCAGAGGATCTAGAAATAGCAAACCTGACAGCAATGAGTGGCTACTGAATTTCTTTTGGGCTTTCTTTCCATCAGTAGGGAAAAAGCAAGCATCCAGAGGCAGGCAGGCAGGCAGACAAGACGTTCAGGCTACAAACAGCCCAGGACCCGACAGATGGCCTGTTCTCACCACAACTTGTCCACGTGCCCAGGTTGTCTTCAGAGTCCCTCTACAGAGTGACCCCAGATTATGAGATGCAAGGCGGGGTGAGGCGGGAGTGGTGGCTGAGGAGAAGGTGTTTTGGCATGTGGCACCTCACCTTTGGAGAATTCTCCCCAGGGGAGCTCACCTTTCTCCTACATGGATGTTCACCTGTTGCCATCCAAATACCTTTCTATTCTCCTAGGTGTTTTAAGTCCAGCATGACTCTTCTTATGATATTACATAATGTTGGCTAAATTGTGTTTTGCTATCCAAACCAAACATGTTCTTTGTTTGTGCTAATGCCTTGACATTGGCTGGCCAAGTAAATTCTGTCTCTTGGAAACAAACAAGTATGTATTTCAAGTTTGATAATGAAGCAGCTTTACCACCAGAAATTAATTATCTGTTTTAAAAAAATCTTTTCCTTTCATCCATTTTAGAAATGTCAGGAATGGACTCTGCTAATCATGGGGCTTCATCGGGGAGGGCGCAGCACTTTGGAAGGGGCCATCCGGCATCAGTCTGAATGCCAGATGACAGGGCTGCCGTGATCCCTAGGGTCAGACATCGACAGAAGTCAGCTTCCAATTACCAATTAGAGTTCCTGCTGAAAATCTCTACCTGGGCAGAAAGGTGTAAAAAAAAAAAAGATAGCATATTGAAGTTGGTTTTCAAAGCTGGGAACATAACTGAAGACATTGCTCAAGAAGATGTGACCACATTTTGTTTGCACCACAAAGACCAACAGGTGACCAAAGTCTTATGGCTTTTGCTCTAATGTGAGTCACATTCTTGAGCCTGTTAAATGACGGTGGTTGTAATGTGTTTGTAAGGGAGCAGTTGCTGGAAATGCAAGGGAGGATTCTAAAGCCAAGCACCTCTTCCACCCAGGGCTGGCCTCAGAGCCTCTGGGGTCATGGAAGAAGAATTGCCTCAGAGAGCCTCCTGATATTATAAGTGACTTTGAGCATTGCCTTGTGTTCCATTCCGGAATGATGATATGGGAGCGGCAGCGGACACTGAGCACTAATGCCCTGTTTTGAAGTTGCATTGGAGACTTGCCACTGGACTAATGAGTTTGCTCAATGGATGCCAGCAGACTGAGCCAACAATAAGGCATCTTGATTCAGTAACGTTGCTGTTACGTTCAGGAGGTGCCTTAGATAAGGTGTTGCTCCAAATGCAGCTCCCAGGCTGGAAAGGTATGTCAGTGCCTGTATGTGAGTGAGTGAGCTGGGTGGCAAAGACAACAGCAAACGGAGCTCTGTCCCCCACGTTTGGCCTGCCCTCCAGCCCACAGCCACTGTGCTCAGTTCTCAGGCCCCATATGCATGGGTATGTGTGCTCTCCCTCTACCTGGATGGTGCTCAGAAGCCATCTTGGGTGAATTCCACGTGCACTTCCATGGGGCGATATATGTGGAAGTCGCCATAGGCTGGCTTTTCCCTGCAGCTGCTACAGACTGGGAGGGTAATCAGAATCCACCCTTTGCCATGGAGTTTTGCCAGCTCAGCACTAATGAATGCCGGGTCCTTGGGTAAATGTCAGCTGTTCATGCACTGACAGCATTAAATGATGCCACCTCTGAAACCACCTGCCCATCCATGAGTTCTTGCATTTTCTCTGGGATGTGAGCACTTTGCATTTCTCTAAAGGCTACTGACAAATGGATTTAGATAATGAGTGCAAATTAATAAGTACTTTTGTATGTCACAAAGGATTATAGTATCTTGATGTTATGCCCTTTGGGTTAACAGATGCAGCGGAAGCCTTTTAGAGATTAGTGCATACTGTCTTATGAGGAGGAAATTGCAAAAGCTCTATTGTCTGCATGCAGTGATGTCACACTGCAAGGAAAATGTAAAGAGATGAACATTCACAAAGGAGAGCCATCAAGAATGAGTGTGGAGAAGTTGAGCTATCCTGGGGGGCAGGAGGTGGGGCTAAGAACAGGAGTTACACCTCCATTCAGACAAGCACAGATTCACTAGATAGCTTTAGGTTGCCCCTACGCCTGTGTTCACACCCTGTGCAAATCTGGGAATAAATAATGCTGCCCTATGGAACAAGACTGCTGAAAGGGCTACTGAGATAATGTGGTGTTCCTGGAGGAGTACCTACTCCCAAACCCATCTGCCTGCACTTTAAGATCAGCTGCTGAGATCCTTCTACAAGCACCTCTAGCCCCAGAGTATGAAGCTCATCTACAAGGGAGTGGGGTTTTCTGGGCAGTGGCACCCTGGTTCTGAAATGCCTTCCTCAAAGAGGCTCACCTAGCACTACCATTGTTACCATTTAGGTGCCAGGCAACAGTGCTGTTTACCCAGGCATTTTAATGGATTTCATTGATTTAATTGAGCAAGTTGGGAGTCTGTGTTAAAGTGTTGTGTGGCAGGGACCTAACAGAAGCAGATGAGATTAAGAAGAGGTGGAAAGAATACACAGAAGAACTATACAGGAAAGATCTTAATGTCCCTGAGAGCCATGATAGTGCGGTCACTGAACTTGAGCCGGACATCCTCGAGAGTGAAGTCAAGTGGGCCTTAGGAAGCATTAGTAACAACAAAGCTAGCGGAGATGACAGTATTCCAGCCGAGCTATTTAAAATCCTAAAAGATGATGCTGTGAAAGTGCTGAACTCAATATGCAACAAATTTGGAACACTCCACAGTGGCCACAAGACTGGAAAAGGTCAGTTTACATTCCAATTCCAAAGAAGGGCAACGCCAAAGAGTGTTCGAACTACCGTACAATTGCGCTGATTTCACATGCCAGCAAGGTGATGCTCAAAATCCTACAAGCTAGGCTTCAGCAGTATGCGAACCGAGAACTACCGGAAGAACAAGTGGGGTTTCGAAGAGGCAGAGGAACCAGAGATCAAATCACCAACATTCGCTGGATCATGGAGAAAGCAAGAGAATTCCAGAAAAGTGTATTTCTGCTTCATTGCCTACGCTAAAGCCTTTGATTGTGTGGATCACAACAAACTGTGGCAAATTCTGAAAGAGATGGGAGTACCAGACCATCTTACCTGTCTCCTGAGAAACCTGTACGAGGGTCAAGAAGCAACAGTAAGAACCGGACATGGAACAACTGATTGGTTCAAAATTGGGAAAGGAGTACAACAAGGCTGCATATTGTCGCCCTGCTTATTTAACTTATATGCAGAGTACATCAGGAGAAACGCCGGGTTGGATGAATCACAGGTTGGAATTAAGATTGCTGGGAGAATTATCAACAACCTCAGATACGCAGACGATACCACCCTCATGGCAGAAAGCGAAGAGGATCTAAAGAGCCTCTTGTTGAGGGTGAAAGAGGAGAGTGCAAAAGCTGGTTTGAAACTCAACATTCAAAAAATGAAGATCATGGCATCTGGCCCCATCACTTCCTGGCATATAGAAGGGGAAGATATGGAAGCAGTGACAGATTTTATTTTCTTGGGCTCCAAGATCACCGCAGACGGTGACTGTAGCCATGAAATTAAAAGACGCCTGCTCCTTGAGAGGAAAGCTATGGCACACCTAGACAGCATAGTAAGAAGCAGAGACATCACCTTGCCGACAAAGGTTCGTATAATCAAAGCTATGGTTTTCCCAGTAGTAACGTATGGCTGTGAGAGCTGGACTATAAGGAAGGCTGAGCGCCGAAGAATTGATGCGTTTGAACTGTGGTGCTGGAGAAGACTCTTACGAGTCCCCTGGACTGCAATGAGGTCAGATCAGTCCATCCTAAAGGAAATCAACCCTGAGTGCTCATTGGAAGGACAGATCCTGAAGCTGAAGCTCAAATATTTTGGCCACCTAATGCGAAAAGAAAACTCACTGGAAAAGACCCTGATGCTGGGAAGGATTGAAGGCAAAAGGAGAAGGGGACGGCAGAGGATGAGATGGCTAGATAGCATCACTGATGCAATGAATATGAACTTGAGCACACTCCAGGAGAGAGCGCAGGACAGGAAGGCCTGGCGTGCTCTGGTCCGTGGGGTCACGAAGAGTCGGACACGACTGAACGACTGAACAACAACACACTGCCTGAACTCTGATATGATAAAGGGCAGTATAAATTTTTTTTAAATAAATAAATACATGTTTTGAGTAATTTTTTTTAATGTTAAAGTTGATGATAATTGTGCTAACAGGGTACTATGTAACACTGAGCAATTGCTGCATTGCTTTTGAGGCCATGGAGGAGAGAACCGCTAGTGGTGTTCTGAAGGTGGGACATCTGTCTAGGAGGGTCCTTTCTTGGGATGGGACATTGCCCATGTGATGAATCCCAGATAACTGCAATTGGCAAAAATGTCCAGAGAAATAGTTTCATAGAATAGAATAATAGACTAGTAGGGTTGGAAGGGGCCTACAAGGCCATCGAGTTCAACCCCCTGCTCAATGCAGGAATCCAGGTCAGACCATCCCTGAAAGATGGCTGTCCAGCCTCGTCTTGAATGCCTCCAGTGTGGGAGAGCCTACCACCTCCCTAGGTAAATAGAATAGAATCACAGAATAGTGGGGCTGGAAGGGGCCTATAAGACCATCAAGTCCAACCCCCAACAGAATACATGAAATAAAAAGCGGTTGGCTTTAGCAATCCAAGCAAAATGCAACAGTAAACATGAATGTAATAGTAGTAGAGGGGGAACCAGCAAGCCAGCAACAGATTGGCAGGCAACAAAATTAGGACCATAAGAATATTAGGAGAGCCCTGAAGCTGGATCAGACCAAAGGTTCATCTAGTCCCGCATTCAGTTCCCACAGTGGCCAACCAGCTGCCCCAATGGGAAGCCCACAAGCCAGGCTTGAGTGCAAGAGCAGCACTCTCCCACTCCTGTTCCCCAGTAGTGGGTACCTCTGATATTACTGAAGGTAGTGGATAGCCACCAAGACCAGTAGCCATGGATAGCCTTATCCTCTAGGCTAGCGCTTGATGGGGCTGTGCAGGATGCTGTCCGTGCCGGCTAGCAAGGGCTGGGCGGGGGTGGTTCTTCACGGTGGGCACTGTCTGGACAAAGCCACCACCTGTTGTCGGAGGAAGGGCAGCCGTTTGCATCAGCAGCCCTGGGTCCTGCCCTGCCACATGGCAGCCCAAAGACCCAGAGTTAGTTGCCAGAGGCAGCTTCATCAAACAGACAGCAATACTGTAAGAAATAACAGCCTTAGGGAACCTAATGTGCAAACTTGTGTGGCATTCTAGAAGAAAAATAGTAGTGGATGTTAAAAATCATAGAATCATAGAATAGTATAGAATCATAGAATAGTAGGGTTGGAAGGGGCCTACAAGGCCATCGAGTCCAACCCCCTGCTCAATGCAGGAATCCAAGTCAGAGTATCCCTGACAAATGGCTGTCCAGCCTCGTCTTGAAGGCCTCCAGTGTGGGAGAGCCCACCACCTCCCCAGGTAATTGGTTCCATTGCCGTATTGCTCTGACACTCAGGAAGTTTTTCCTGATGTTCAGTCGGAATCTGGCTTCCTGTAACTTGAGCCCATTATTCCGTGTCCTGCACTCTGGGATGATCAAGAAGAGATCCTGGCCTTCTTCTCTGTGACAACCTTTCAAGTACTTGAAGAGTGCTATCATATCTCCCCTCAGTCTTCTCTTCTCAAGGCTAAACATGCCCAGTTCTTTCAGTCTCTCTTCATAGGGCTTTGTTTCCAGTCCCCTGATCATCTTTGTTGCCCTCCTTTGAACCCTCTCTAGCTTGTCTGCATCCTTCTTAAAGTGTGGTGCCCAGAACTGGACACAGTACTCCAGATGAGGCCTAGCCAGTGCTGAGTAGAGGGGAACTAGTACTTCCCGGGATTTGGAAGCGATGCTTCTATGAATGCAGCCCAAAATAGCATTTGCCTTTTTTGCAGCCACATCACATTGTTGGCTCATATTCAGCTTGTGATCGACAACAATTCCAAGATCCTTCTCGCTCGTAGTGTGGTTGAGCCACGTATCCCCCATCTTGTAACTGTGCATTTGGTTTCTTTTTCCTAGGTGCAGAACTTGGCATTTGTCCCTATTAAATGTCATTCTGTTGTTTTCTGCCCAGCACTCCAGTCTATCCAGATCACTTTGAATTTTGTTTCTGTCTTCCAAAGTATTAGCTATCCCTCCCAATTTTGTGTCATCTGCAAATTTGATCAGCATTCCCTGCACCTCCTCCTCCAAGTCATTAATAAAAATGTTGAAGAGCACTGGGCCCAGGACTGAGCCCTGCGGTACCCCACTCGTTACCTCTCCCCAGCTTGAGAAGGTCCCATTGATAAGCACTCTTTGAGTCCGATTCTGTAGCCAACTGTGGATCCACCGGATCGTTGTTTCATCTAGCCCACTTCGAGCAAGTTTGCTCATCAGGATATCATGGGGCACTTTGTCGAAAGCTTTGCTGAAGTCGAGGTATATGATGTCTACAGCATTCCCACGGTCTACAAGGGAGGTGACTTGATCAAAAAATGAGATCAGATTTGTCTGGCAGGACTTGTTTTTGACAAATCCATGTTGGCTTCGAGTAATCACGGCATTGTTGTCAAGGTGCTTCCAGATGGATTGCTTTATGATCTGCTCCAGAATTTTCCCAGGGATTGATGTCAGACTGACTGGTCTGTAGTTCCCAGGTTCCTCCTTTTTACCCTTTTTGAAGATAGGGACAACGTTAGCCCTCCTCCAGTCATCTGGCACTTCCCCGGTCCTCCATGATTTCTCAAAGAGAATAGACAGCGGTTCTGAGAGTTCTTCTGACAGTTCCTTTATTACTCTAGGATGCAGTTCATCTGGCCCTGGAGATTTGAACTCATTCAAAGTAATGAGGTGTTCCTTGACCATATGCCTGTCGATCTCAAGCTGCAATCCTGCCCCTTCAGCCTGTACTTCGCCTTTGCCAGGGGGGTCATAGACCCTCTTTTGGGAGAAGACTGAGCCAAAGTAGGAATTGAGCACCTCTGCCTTTTCTTTGTCCTCTGTTATCATTTTGCCATCCTTATTTAATAGCTGAACAACCATTTCTTTCCTCTGCCTTTTACTATGCACGTAGCTGAAGAAAGCCTTTTTGTTGTTTTTAGCATCCCTCGCTAACCTCACCTCGTTCTCCGCTTTAGCCTTCCTGACGCCATCCCTGCAATTCTGTGCTACCTGCCTGTACTCTTCCTTTGTTACTTGGCCTTCTTTCCACTTCCTATATGTGTCCTTTTTTGTTTTCAGGTCATCCCTAAGCTTTTTGTGAAGCCACATTGGCTTCTTCTGTTGTCTTCCACCTTTTCTTCTTGTTGGAGAAAAGAAAATCAGAAGCATAGTCTGCTTTTCCGCTCCCCACGTGGGGGAGAGCACAGAGCCCCAGCATTCACGTGGCAATCGTGCATACAGGGACCCCCGTGGGGTGGAATCATGGCGGCAAGGTCTCCCCTCGCCCTATCTACACGCTCCCGCTTGTGAGTCTGCACAGCCCCTGCTGCCAAAGGGCTGCTCTAAGCTGCTGCGGCCCCTCTCTGCTGCATGCGCTCACTGCACACACAGCCCTTGTGACTAGCCCTGGCCCTGAGAAGCTGCTTCCACGGGAGCCTGTAAAAAGGTTGCTGAAGACAAGCACATGGGTGCGTTCTCCATCTTGCTCTGTAGTTGTGAGGCTTCCAGGAAACATCTGGCTGGCCGCTTCTGCTGGAAGATGGACTGCTGAGCGAATGAGGCAGGCCTTGGCCTGCGCTGGGGCGGCGACACTCGTGACTCCTGCACATTGTCCAGTCATGAGCATCTGTGAATCTCACAGCCGGGTCTTTCTTGGCGGGCAGTCAGTTTGCGAAGACGAGCCGGAGAAGAGAGTGTAGCCTTGCTGGATATGTAAATGGTGAGCAAGCAGCTTGCCAAAGAGACGGGACCACCACCCGCCGTCCCCTCACTTGCTGGCCTGCCGAGCCTCTCCGAAGAGGATGCCCAGGCGAGGGCACAGGTGCAGTGGTGTTTCTCAGCTTTTCCTCTTGGTCTTTTCTCATTTCACACCCTGCAGGATTCCGTTTCACTGATCAAAGCCCGGAGTGGTTCCATGAAATCAGCCTGTTCCTGGCATGCCGTGTTGGTGTGTTGCAGGTGGCTTGTGAAATGCAGTCCAGGGCACTGCCTGGATTTCAGGGATGTGAGGGACCTGAGCTAAAAGGCTCCTTTTCTGGTGAGGCTAACATTACGAGGGAGGAGTTGTGGAGACCAGAAGATGAACCGGCTTTACAGATGGTAAGCTGTGGGGCAAGTATTCCATATTCCCAACGTTTATGGGAATGGTGTTGCCCTTCATGCCAGCTCTATGAAACCACGAGTATCCCATTTTAAACTTTGTCAAGATAAGCAGGGCTGGTCGGAATCACCTTTTTCTGCTGGCATGAGCTGGGCTTTATGTCTATCTGAGTTCGTGCAGAGTGTCTGTACACCTCAGGAAGGACCGTAGCTCTGTGGGTGAGCCCCTGCTTTGCACACAGAAGTTCCCCAGTTCACTCCCAGGCACATCAAGGCAGGACTGGAAAAGGTCCTTGTCTGAGCCCCTGGAGAGAGACTGCCAGGCCAGGGTGCCCTCCCAGTGGCTGGGGATGATGGGAGTTCCAGTCCAACACACCAGGTTGGGGCAGCCAGGATGCCACACAGGTGAACGAGGGGATGTGGAGGAAGGGTTGCTTCCTGTGCAGCAAGGAGTGGGAGGGGGCATCTGGAGCGCCAGCAGCCCTGTCTAGAAAGGGCTAACTTCTTGAATGCAACAGCTGGGCCATCTCCCTGATTACCACTTTGCGCTAATACAATGTGCTCAAAAGCAGGACTGATAATGGAAAATTCATCCTTCTTTACTGCCTGTATGAGTTTGAGCTTTGGATGTGCTTTCCAACCAGGCCTTTCATTGGTGTCCAGGGAACTGCTACTATTTTTAAAGGAACACTATGGAAGGCAAAGAGCTTTCTCAAGATGTACAGATGGAGGGGGGAGAGGGTCCAGCCAAGCATCTGGCGGAGCTTTCTTAGGCTGCACGCTGTCCGTTTCCATCCCAGGGAGCCCATGTAACTTTTTGGACGCAGTGAGGGCTCTTTAGGGCAGAAGCAAACCTGGGGGGAAGTGTAGGCAATTTCTCTAGACTAGGAATTCCTCTGTAAAATGGTGCTGGTACAAAATAGGGCAGCGAGATTGTTAATGGGGCTTGGCCAATGGGATCATATTACACCAGTGCTTTGTGATCTGCTCTGGCTGCCAGTCTTTTTCTGAGCCCAATTCAAAGTGCTGATATCAACCTAAAAAGCCCTAAATGGCTTGGGGCCAGGTTACTCAAGGATCATCTCCTCTCATATACGCCTGCCAGGACCCTACGGTCATCCTCAAAGGCCCTTCTCTGGGTGTCCCTGGTGAAACAGATGGTTATTAAGGAGAGGGCCTTTTTGGTGGTGGCATTCCAGTTGTGGAAAGCACTGCCCAAAGAGGCTAGCCTGGCACCAACATTGACCCCATCTACATGGAGACGCTTTCTGAGGCGATTCTGTTTAAACCTGGATTTTCATGAAATCGGGTTTGCTCCTCCTGTGGCAAACGTAGTCAGTAAAGTGGTGTATACTTTACCCTGTTTTCATGGGGCACACGGCACTCGTAACTGCATTAGTTGGGGGTTGGGTGGGTGGAGTCCCATGAGCAGAACTGAACGTCATCCACTGCGTAGGTGCGGGGCAGCAAATGAGCGGAGGCGTGCTCCCCGCCCCTCTCCTCTCGCCCATGCTCAGTGAAGTGCCATGGAAGAGAATGAGTTACTTCTGAGGAGACATGTTTAGCCAACACCTCTCCTTGTGTCTGCCCTTTCATGATGCAACTTCCCCTTCCGCCACTCAGTGCTGCTCCCCGCAGCCCCCGCTGAAGCCAGTTGAGGCCACATGGTCTCCCAACCTGCACTGAGGCCACCGCGACAGGAAATTCGGTACTAACTGACTTTGCAAAGAAGCGGCTTTGGGGGCAGAAAAGCACACGGTTGATGTGGAGTGGGGGTTAAGTCACCTGCCATGATCATCTGTGAGGCACAGTAGAGCTGGAGTAAACTCCCTGGGTAGATTGGGCCAGTGTGAAGACTATTTATTTTCCTCAGGCTTTTTAGTCTATTGGTTTTAAAAAATGTGTTAGTGCATTTTTAGATCTTTGCGCTGCTGCTGGCTTTTATTTTTGGTTTTTACACTGGTTTTCTTCAGTTTCAAACTTACAGTTTTATATTATGTTTTATTAAGTTATTGAATTTTGTAATTTAGGTTTGTTCTGTGAACCACTGGAGAGCTTTGGCTGATGCATGGTATAGAAATGTAATAAATAAAATTAAATTAAAAAATAAATAAATAAATTTTGAATTAATATCATCCCTATTTTTGATAACGTACAAAGGGATGGATGCTCTTGGGTATAAAGTTTTAGAAAATAGAGTGTACAGTATTGAGCCTAAGAAGTTTGTAATTAATATTGCCTTAAAATTATTTGTCGGGGATGCTTTGACTTGGATTCCTGCACTGAGCAGGGGGTTGGACTTGATGGTCTTATAGGCCCCTTCCAATCCTACTATTCTATGTATGGTTAGTCATAAAAGTGTTCTTCAAAATTGCATTTTAAAACTGAAATTAAAAAACTTAAAAATTTGAATTTTAGATTCACGTTTTAAAGTTCCAGATTGGAGCAGGATTTTTTTTCCCCTGGACCATCTGCTATCCAAACTAGCCACCTATAAACAGAAGCTGGGGTTATCCAAATGGCAGCCGGCTCCCAGGCAGGCTGGGAATTAAAAGCACACACATAGCTAATGCGGGATGACTTTTGCCGTTGGGTTGCCGTTGGGTCTTTCAGCTATAGTTTCCAAGGCCTTGGTTTTTCTTTGAGAAACTTCTGCTTGTTATTTTTTTCTTTCTAGCTGGACACTTGTCATTTCAGAAACTTAACTCTGTGAGTTTGGGATTCTGGTGCATCGTTGGTTTATGTGTATGAGCCCAGTAAATGCAGTGATTGCTTAAGAATAATATAGTTAGTTAAAAGAGATGACTTTGATTGTGTGTGTTTTGTTCCCATCACAATAACTCTTTGCAGGTGATTATTAAATTAGAGATCTTCTTTGTTTTTCTAACAAAAAGAGACCCTTTTCATGTCAGCACCAATTATGAGTCGTAATTTTTCACATTTTACAAAAGAAATTTCTGTCCTACCTCCCCCCGTCTCCCCCAAATAAATCGGGGCTTTGACATCCAATGACAAGGAAGATATTTTTCCTTTTTTGCACACACTGTGCTTTTGAGTTTTCTTTAAAAAATCTGTTGACTCTATTGAAATGTGACAGGGCAATATTTAACCTGAATGGAGGCACGTTGACTCCTCTTATTAAAACTGACAGTTAAGGACATTTCGCTCTTTATTCCTTCTGATACATGCAGACAAGTCTTCACTGCTAACTGGTATACAAAATCAAAACCAAAAAAAAAGAGTGAGGAGATGAGTACCTTATAAACAATATATGAATGACAATTGCAAGTTTAATCTAGCAAAGAAACCTTTTTTATCCTTTATGAAAATTAAAGCCCTTTCAAATTAGTTTGATATATGAAGACAGGCTGGCATTGTTAATTCCCAAGGATGCTTTCCTTTTCCCCTGTCCTCTCTCTCCCTAGGCAGACAGGTGGTTCCCCATCATATTCTGGGTAGTTTTGAACCAAGGCTGATAACCAAAGGCAGGGGCAGGGGCGGGGGAGGCTCTGCCTCGACTCTCCCAGGTGGGGCTGTGGGGTGGGGGGGCTTCTCCACTCCTTGGAAGTGGCGGCACTCCTTTCCCTTGAGGGGAGCACAGGTTGCGCACTGTTCTGCAAGAAGGACACGAGATGCACACGGTGCATTGGAACTCCAGGCACCCCATTCTGCAGGGAGCAGCTCCTAGGAAGAGTGCAGTGGTGCTCAGACGTCTCCAAAAGGTAATGGCTTCCTTTGACATCACTGTCCTAGACAGAGAAGGTGCCTGATGTAGCAGGAACTCTTGGGTTGCCTTATCTGCAGACACACAACATGGAAACCCTGTGGCATGTTCTGCTCACCACTCACTGGTGCTTGGCCACAGGGCTGAGCCGGAGGTGTTATGGCAGTCTCAAGCCCAAATAAATGCAGAACCCGCTTCTGCTCACTTATCCTCATGGGTCAGGGTGCTGGTCAAGCATACGGCAGATGCTAGTTCTTAAGCAGTACAAAAGATTTAAGAAGAAGATGTGGCGGAAGCTGAGGGGCTTGCAAAGGGTGTGCGGATGAAACTTAGCAGGAGACAGAGATGAGAGATCTCTGCACCTCCAGGCAAGGGGCTGTTGCAGGAGACACACGGGGGCACAAGCTGCTGCAACAGCCTCCGTCTGTCATGGGCCCATTTCACAGCTTCTCTAGACCTCTTCGAGGTGAGCTGTTGTTGCTTGGATCGAGTTTGTGGGCAGAAGCAAGAGGCCACCACTCTGCTCAGGCCAAATTTGCCCTTCAGCCCTGACAGGTCTTCCCAAGAGACTGTGAGGATCATGCAGCTTTGTTCTTGCCAGGCTGCATCTTACCCTGGATACCAGCTTTGGTTGGTGGCACAAGAGTGAGCCATGTGAAGGCAGCAGGACCCTTCCTTTCCCACCGTCTGTTTCCCTGATTGCACTTCTGCTGTGTCCGTTATGTTTACAAAGCCTTCACAGTTCTGAACAGCCAGTTCTGAATGGTGGGGCAGAGATGCCTGGGCTCTTTGTTTTTCTGAGAATTTGTCGGGCGGGGGGGCATCAACGTATTGTGAACCTTGCCTTTTTATTGCACATTTTAAATCACTGTAGTCTGTTTTAATTAAGCCTGATTATTTTTAACAGTTGGTATTACGACTGTGAACTGCCCAGAGAGCTTCGGGTATTGGGTAGTATAGAAATGAAATGAATAAAAATATTCATCATCGCCATTTGTGGCTGTGTTTCTCCATCCAGACTGAAAGTTCTTCCCATCTTTCTGGCATCCTCTTGTTGATGCAGCATCCAGTCTCCCCTTCACCTTTCTTCAAATCTAGCAGCCACCATCTTCTTGTCCCTCACCGGGACATGAAGCATTCCTCTTATTACTTACCATCTTTCTTCCTAACGACCTACCAGGCAAAATGTCCCCATCTCTCACCACCAAGGCTCACGTGGTTTTGCCCTCCTGCCATTGCCCTCTTCTTTGGCAGTTCTGTTGGCTGCCTCATGCACTTCCAGAACCATCTTTTTCGAGGCTTTGGCGGCAGAGCGGTGGGCCTGATCCAAGAGCTGCACCCATGGGGTGCTGCAAGGGATTCTGGGGCACTCCCCCAGATCGTTCTGCTCAGCTGATTGGGTGACTCAGTTGGAATTCTGCTTCCTGCCTTGCTTTGGGGAAAGGCAGGGCAGCTGAATCAGGCAACCCTCGTTGTAATTCTCTGTACGTGGCTCCTAAATGCATATCTTAACCACTGTTCTTTGAGATGAAATAAACTTTTATAGCTCTTGGTATTGCTGTAAATTTGATTGACCAGATGTTTCCAAGTTTAATAAAAGGCTGGGAAAAAAAAACACTTGGTGCCCTTTCCCTCTCAAATCTTGATCTTTGGTGAGCAAAAAACTAACAAGACGCACACAGGATGGCTCTTTTTTTCTTTTTTCCCCTTTTCTTTTTTTCTTTTTGCACCTTACAAATGCTCTGATTCCATTACTTGGCTGTAGCATTAACAAAAGCCTTGGTGTTTCTTTGCTAGATTTGGGGTGGGGTGGGGTGTGAAGGTGTGTGTGGGCAAATGGATTCTGAGGGAAACAAAGCTCTAGTTTGGGGGATATTGGCATTAAGGGGCATCAGGTGGCTTGTGAGAGATGTAGCAAATGGGCCGAGGGGCCTGTTGGAAAGGTCAGGCAAAATTCTTTAGGTGCAGAGCCAGAGTTCTGTAGAGAGCCATTGGTAGTCAACGTCCATCATTCATGTGTGTTTCCCCCGTCTTTTATTTATCAACTTTGCTTTCCCTGCAATTTTCGTTTATTATTTTCCTTCAGCTCTAATTAAAGCTTAATTTCCCATAACGACAATAAGAGTTCCCAGAATTGCATCATTTTAGTTGTGAAATAAATATTGATTGCTGTTCATATCCCACCACACTCTTAACTACATTAAATATACAGAGCATTGCTGCGTTCAACATCCATTTCTTGATCGGAGGCAGTTGCTGTTGCACTCGGAGAGTGTCACTAGCCATCATTTCAGTGACTTTCCCTGTCTTCTTTGATCAGGTTTTGGTCTTGGGTCTTGTTCTTTCAGAGGCTACACCAGGGGTCCCCAACCTTTTTGTGTCAGTGAGCGCATTTGGAATGTTTGAGTCTGGTGGGCACTCTCACAAAATGGCCATCAGGGAAGTGGGTTTGCCCATTCATAAAATGGCTGTCACAGTGGGCGTGGCCAGGCACAGCACACTCATTTCTCAGAAGGCAAACTGGTGAGACTAAAGGAAAAGGAACTTTTCCAAGAACTTAAGGTCAAGCTGGAAGCAGGGTAAGGAGGTTCAAACCACAAAGCCACTCTTTTGAACACAAATAGGGAGCCAGTGTAGTGTAGTGGTTGTAGTGTCGGACTTGGAGTTGGGAGATCTGGGTTCTAGTCCTCACTGGGCCACGAAGCTCGCTGGCTGACTTTGGGCCAGCCACGGATTCTCAGTCTAACCTCACCTCGCCTCACAGGGTTGTTGTGGGGATAAAATGGAGAGGAGGAGGAGGCCTGTGTAAACTGCCCTGAGTTCCTTGCAAGAGGAAAAAAGGATGGCTATAAATGTAATTATTATTCATATCATTATGAATAATAATACGCATGCTACCCTCCCAGTTTTTTTTAAATCATTTTTTAACATCTTAAGAAATAAAAATCAGGAGGGGTGGGGAGCCTGGGGGGCACCCAGAGAGGTGTCTGTGGCACCTGTCCATTTGGCGCTGGCTTGCAAGGAACAGTCCCACCCCACAAGTGGCAACTCCTCCATAGCAATTCTGTAATGTGTCTCACGGTTCATCGTTTCTTCTGGGTCCAGGAGAAGTTTCAAGGCCAGTTGTGCCAACCCAGGATGTGGAAGGAAGGACACATGGAGAAAGTTCTTCTAGACTGGCTCCACATGGGGAGTGTGATGTAAGATGCCAGGAACTCTGGCAGTGGGTCCCAGGAGGACACCCCTGTGGATGAGAATGTAAGAAGAACCCTGAGGCTGGCTCAGACCCCAGGCCTCGCTAGTCCATCCTTCTGTTTCCACAGTGGCCAACCAGCTGGCTGCGGGAAGTCCCAAAGTAGGACATGATGGCATCAGCGCCCTCCTGCCTGTGTTCCCCAGTGACTGGTATCGAGAGGGATGCTTGCCTCTGATCCTGGAGGTAATACGTAGCCACCAGGACCAGTAGTCACTGATGGCCTGATCCTCTGTGAATTCATTTTCTCTCTGAGTCACCACTGTGGCAGCCAAACCTGGCTTCAGCCCCACTCCTTCAGCAAATATCCCATCCTGCAAGCTACAAATGGTGTTTTATGCATTGCCTTAATATACTGGGGTTAGTCTGGGTTTTTATCTTCATCTTAAGCACCCTTGCCACTGACATAAGAACATAAGAAGAGCCCTGATGCTGGATCAGACCCAGGGTCCATCTAGTCCAGCATTCTGTTCACATAGTGGCCAACCAGCTGTCGACCAGGAAACCCACAAGTAGGACATGAGCGCAACAGCACCCTCCCACCCTTGTTCCCCAGCAACTGGTGTACACAGGCTCTGTGCCTCTGGTACTGGAGGTAGCACGTAGCCATCAGGACTAGTAGCCATGGATAGTCTTATCCTCCAAGAATTTGCTCAATCCCCTTTTAAAGCCACCCAAATTGGTGCCCATCACTACATCTTGTGGAAGTGAAGTCCATCGTTTAACTATGCGCTGTGTGAAGAGGTCCTTCCTTTTATCTGTCCTGAATCCCCCACCAATCAGCTTCATAGAATGACCCTGTGTTCTAGTATTATGGGAGAGGGAGATAAATGTCTCCCTATCCACATTCTCCACACCATGCATAATTTTGTGCACCTGTATCATGTCTCCCCTTACCCTCCTTTTTTCCAAGCTAAACAATCCCAGCTGTTGTAGCCTTCCCTCATAGGCAGGATGCTCCAGCCCCTTGATCATTTTAGTTGCCCTTTTCTGCACCTTTTCCAGCTATACAATGTCTTTTTTTAGGTGTGGTGACCAGAACTGGACACAGTATTCCAAGTGTGGCCGCACCATAGATTTGTATAGGGGCAGTATGATGTTGGCAGTTTTATTCTCAGTCCCTTTTCTAATTATGCCTAACATGGAATTTGCCTTTTTTACAGCGGCCGCACACTGGGTTGACATTTTCAATGAGCTGTCCACCGGAACCCCAAGATCTCTTTCTTGGTCGGTCACTGCTAGCCCAGATCCCATCAGGCTATACCTGAAGTTGGGATTTTTTGCCCCAATATGCCTCACTTTACACTTGTTTACACTGAAGTGCATTTGAGATTTAGATGCCCATTCTCCCAGTTTGGAGAGATCCTTTTAGAGCTCTTCACAATCCCTTTTGTTTTAACCACCCTAAATAATTTGGTGTCATCTGCAAACTTGGCCACTTCACAGCTCACTCCTAATTCCAGATCATTTATTAGTAAGTTGAAAAGCATTGGTCCCAATACAGATCCCTGTGGGACCCCACTATTTACTTCCCTCCACTGGGAGAATTTACCATTTATTCCTACTCTCTGCTTTCTGTTCTTTAACCAGTTACTGATCCATAAGAGGGCCTCTCCTCTTATTCCATGATTGCTAAGTCTGTTCAGTCTTTGGTGAGGGCCTTTGTCAAAAGCCTTTTGGAAGTCCAAGTAAACAGTGTCTACCAGATCACCTATCTACATATTTATTGACACCCTCAAAGAACTCAAAAAGGCTAGTGAGATAGGGCTTACCTTTGCAGAAGCCATGTTGATTCTTTTTCAGCAGGGCTTGTCCTTCTATATGCTTACTAATTTTATCTTTAATAATGCTTTCACCCAATTTACCCAGAACAGCCGTTAAGCTAATGGGCCTGTAATTTCTGGATCCCCCTGGATCCCTTTTTGAATATTGGTGTTACATTGGCCTTCTTTCAGTCCTCAGATATAGAGGCTGATCTTAGGGAAATGTTGCACATTTTGGTTAGGAGATCAGCAATTTCATATTTGAGTTCTTTGAGAACTCTAGGATGGATACCATCTGGGCCTGGTGATTTATTTGCTTTCCATTTATCAGTAAGGTTGAGAACTACATCTTTTGTCATCACTATTTGCCTCAGTTCCTCAGAGGACATGGAGGAACATCCTGCCTGCAAGGTGTCTGGCCTTGTTCTTGTGCCCCAGTGGCATGTTTGTGGTTCTCCTAGTCATGTAGGCATATTTTGAGGGTCCTTCGCACTCCCTGCTGTTACTACTGATCTGCATTGGGTTGTTTTAAACCAGGGGAAGGCAATCTGGCACTCTCCAAATGCTCTGGACTACAACTCCCATAATCCCTGACCGCTGGCCATACAGGCTGGGGCTGATGGGAGTTGTAGGCCAAAACATCTGGGGGTACCTAGTCCTATTTTCAAACCACCACCAAAATGACTTTCCCAACTGGAGGAAGTTGGCACTGTCCAACATTGTTGCCGGAACAGGGTTTGTGCTGGGGAGCCTGGGCTGCTGCTAGAAGCCCCCCACCCAGTCCTCCTCCTCGTCCAGGCCAGCGTGGCAGAAGAAAGAAGCTGCTGGAGGCACCAGAGCAGCTAGAAATGGTTCCTAAAACAAACAGGAACCTGCACGTCCTTGGGAATGTTTGGGGAGGAAAGGGTGCTAACTCAACTCCCAGCTACTTCAAATAAAAAGAGGTGCACGTGAGAAGGCAGGCAGTTTTTTCAGAGGTGGCCCAACTGCTGCTTCTTCCGCCCCGCGCCACTCAGTGTGCTGGAACTGCAGCAACGCTGGGCCCGTGTCTTGTGTGTGCATCTGTCTGTGGGCCTGGGCGCATGCGTCTGAACACATGTACGAATCAAGCCGCCTGGAGCACTGGCTGAGCCGGGGACATAAGGGAGCCCCCTGCCCCCCCAGCATGCTGGTGACGGGGGTGTCACAGCGCGGGGAGCTTCAGCCCAAGGCCCCATGGAGAACGGTGCGAATTTTGCCAGAGGCTGATCCTGCCAGGGCAGACGGTGCAGCAAAGCACACTGCCGCTGTACCTGCGAGGCCCAGTGGGTTGGCTTCTCTGCCGGTGAGAATCCAGAGCAGCCACCCCAATCTGGTGCCCTCCAGATAGGTTGGTCTGCCACTCCCACGGTCCCCAGCCGGCATGGCCAATGCTTCTGGAGGGCACCAGCGGAGCTGCTCCTTCAAAGACAGCATCAGCGTTGACATCCTTACGCTCGGGAGGGCCTTGCCGATGTATCACTCAAAAGACGTGTATACCGCCTTTTGAGGGGAGCCTCCGCAGAGGAATTTACAAGATAAAATCATAAAACAATGAAATATAGAATACTTTAGCTAACATAGAATAGTTTAGTTAACTCAAGCAGCAGCATAAAGCATTTCTAAAAATACCAGTGACAATTACAACTCCAGTTTATAAAATAAAGATAGCATCTGTTCATCTAAAGGCAGCCCGGAGTATCCAGGTCCTTCAGATCAGTTAGGGAGGGAGCCAGGCGCAGGATGGGGCCACCGCTGAAAAGGCCCTGTCTCTTGTGCCTGCCAACCTGACAGATGTTACCCATTGGCCTGTGAGTGGGGCCTCTGCCCGCCTTCTCCACGTAGCCTCGCCAGCCACGGGTCACGCACTGAGACGACTGTCCAGCCAGCCATGAAATATGAGAAAGCCGTGTGCTCCCTTACCTCCTGACACAGCCCCCAATCTTTCCCATGTTTGGCAGGAAACAACCGCACCAAGTTCGCACTGGGTCCGCTTCATTTAGGGGGCCCACCTGCCTTGCAGCGGGCTTGAAGCACTCGCAGCCCCCCAGCCTTCCCAAAGGGGGCAGGGGGCATTTGGGCGCCCACGGCAAACGCCCCGGCGGCCCAAACGCAGGCGCGCGGGGGGAGGGCGGCCACCGCGCCCCTCGCCAGGCGGCGGGTGCCTGTCTTGAGGAAGGGCGTCGAAGGGAGGCCCCGCCTGGCGGACCACGGAGCCACGACCCCGCCGCCGCGCGCCAGCCCGGGGCGAAGGAAATGCCGGGAAACACGCCGGGCGGGGGAACGCGGGAACCGCCGAGGCAGCCCGGGGCCTCGCTGCGCCGAAGGCGGGCGGAAGGCGCGCCGAGCGCGGAGACGCGCCCCGGGAGACGCGGGCCCGCGGGCTGCCTCCCGGCCCCCGGGGGCTCCTCCTCTCCCTTCAGCGCTCCGGGTCGGCACGGACGCGGCCGTCCTTCTGTGTCGTGTGGCACGGCGGACGGAACTCGTGTTCCGGCCCCGGCCCGGCCCGGCCCGGCCCGGCCCGGCCCTTCCCCTCCGAGGACCGATCTGCCTGCGAGAACATAACGGCCCTGCGTTCAGAGCCCAGCCTGGCGGCGAGTCGGGCCGCCGAGCGAGCGAGCGAGCCGGGCGGGCGGGCGCGGGGCGCGGGCGGGGGGCCTGGCCCTGTTATGGCAAACATCGACCGGGCCGTCTGCAAAGGGCCCCTCCCGGAGGGGCTGGACAGGCGGCGGAGACAGGGGAGCCGCCGTCCGCGTGAAGGAGCCCGCCGGTCCGGGCCAGGGCAGTCGCCGGGAGCCCTTTCTTCGGCTTGGCTTCATTTCGGGGGCAGGCCGGGGAGGACAGCCCTCCTCGCCCCCCAGCGGTTCTCCAACGGCAGCCCAGCCGCTGTGAGCGCCTCCAAACCCGGTGGCAGCCCCGGTGGCCCCTTGCCCAGGGTGCTGAGCCCTGCCACGGGAAACGGCTGGGGCCCTGGAGGACCCGTGGGAAGCTCTGAGGAGCCGTTTTCCGCGGAAGGCATTTCGGCCCCCCCAGGGGCAGGCGGCCCCCCCCTGCAGCAGAAGGAACGACAGTTGTCTGCTGAATGGGGAGGCTTTGGCCTACCCAAGCAACAGGGGCGGGGGCTGTTTCAGGGCGAACGCTGACGGTTCTGGAGCCATCAGCGGGACGACTGAGCTTGCCGAGATGGCTCACCCGCAAACTGCTTTGACTTTGCCAAAGAGAAAAGCAATATAGGAAAATTATATTACAGTTAATACGTGGATAGTCCAAATGCTTTGTGTGATCTGTGGTGGGGAGGAGGGCTCCTTGGGTTGTGGCTCAGCTTGTGAGGCCTGAGTTCAGCCAGGATGATGTTGATCAGATCCTGCTGCAGGCACAGCAGCAGCAGTATGTTGGGACCCGCAGACATCCACCCACCACTTCACAAAGAAATGAGCACGGAGTCAGCTAAGGGCACGAACTCCTCACCCCGGCTCTTCTGGTTGGGAGACTCTTGCTTTTGCACATTTCCTCGCTGTTCCTTCTGCAAAAGTTTATCCTTCCTCCCCTCCCCCCGATCTGTGGAGGGCTTAAAAATACATATATTAAGAAATATCATGCTTGTGCGCTACAGTTAGGAGCATGGGTGCAATGCTGCAGAGGTGGCAGGGAGGCCCTGCTGTGGAGCCTCTGTTGCATCCTGAGAGCAGGGAGCCATAGCAGATGCCATTCCCATAGATCCTGACAACCTCATGGGATCATCAGGACCCATGGGAGCTATATTTCCTCTGGATCCTTGCACCCTGGATGCTGTTGCGAACGCTCATGAGAAGATCCCAGGTTCAAGGATCCATGGGAGGTGTCATTTCCATGGCTCCAGACAATGCTATGAGAACTCAAGAGATATGGGAACTATAGCTCCCATGGAACCTTGTGTCCATGATACCGCCAAAGCACTGAAGGTTCAATGGCAGCATCCCAGCTGTGTGGTGCCAATTCCCATCCTACCAGCAGGTAGGGATGTCAGAGAATTCTGCCACGGACTCCCGTGAGGCTGGATTCTTTAGAATCTGGCCCCACGTAATCCATGGCGGAACGGCCTCCCCCCCCCGCCACCTCACGGAATCCCCCCAGGACAGAGCTTATCTGGTGGCAGATGTGGCGGCAGCAGTGGTGGCGGATGCGGCGGATGCGGCTCCAGCTGGTCTCCCGGCTGGCTGCTGCCGGGCTGCTGCGGCTGCAAATGGCGGCCATCGTAGTGGCCGCCATTTGCGTCCTTGCAGTCAGCCATGATAGGCTACATAAGTATTTACATATCCTATCATGGTAAAGGCAGCCATGCAAATGGCGTAGTGACCACCATTTGTGTGGCTGCCTTTACTGTGATAAGCTACGTAAATATTTACGTAGCCTATCACAGCTGCCTCCAAGGACGCAAATGGCGGCCACTACAACAGCCGCCATTTGCAGCTACAGCAGCCCGGCTGCGGCTGGAAGTCCGGCTGCAGCTGGCCCTGGCTGGCGGCTCCGCGGAGCCGGCTGGGGAGGATTCCGGGGAGAGGGACGGAGCACCCCCCCACACCGCAGATTGCCCGGCGCGGAGCCAGGTAAGGCTTTCGTACACCCCTACCAGCAGGGCTGAGGCGCTCTCCTTGTCAAGGGGACTGTGCATCTACAGAATCACTGAGATATGAGCAGAAGGAAGTGTTTGACATTGGTGGGGGAGCGTTATAGCAGAGCTGGGCTGGACCTCCTGACCCAGCCACGTTTCTGTGAATTCAGGGGGGAGGAATGCAACAGAATTTTAGCTCAGAATGGAGTCCCCACACCTAAACACCCTTAATTCAGCCCCGGAAAGAATCGAGTCCAAATTACCTGACCTAGCCACGCCCCCAAGGAGAACCCAGAAGGGTGCACATCAACAGACCAGTTCTAGCAGTTTCCATCTCTGCCAGGAGCAGGTGTCTTGCAAAACAAATGGGTCTGATTGCCCATTCCAGACCCAGCCAGTGCAAGGTAATGACTTTGCATTACATCAGGAAACAATACGTTGTTGCTGGGAAAATTCATTTCCCCTCAGCTAATCGGAGGACTGCAGCTCAGCACGAACAGGCCAGCCTGAGGGGGGCAGCAGATGACGCTGGCCCACTGCACCACTGGGGGTGGTCCTATCTCAAGTCAAGCCCTGGGGTGTGGCAGCACCACAGCAGTGGGGCTCCCTCCCAAAAGAGATGAGTCTGGCTCCATCCCTGATGGGTTTTTGGCAGACAGTAAATCATTTCTATTCTGCCTGGCTTTTAATGAGTAATGGCTTAATTTTTCTGCTCTAGTTGGTTTTAAATCTCTGATCCTAGTTGGCCTGGTTTGCACATAACAGCAATGCAAAGTATGGATTATTGTTGAATTGTCAGTTGCTGTTGAATCATCAGCTGTTGTTTCATGCAAACCCTGCACTATGACTTAACTGTGGGTTGTTAACAACGTACAACCCAGGAAGAGAACCCATGGTTTGTTGTTGGATTGTGAACTCTGGGGTCTTAACAGTAGTGCTGGGTTCACATGTGAAGATGGTTCAATGACAACCCATACTCAGCCCGTACTGTGGGTTGTTATGTGTAAACCAAGTCATTGTGTCTTGCTGTTTACGGGTGCAATCCTGTCGTTCCCTCCGCGCTTCTCCTGCCCTGCATTTGCAGCTAGAAAGCCAATTTTGGCCATCTAGCCACAGGAAGGCAGAACGGGGGAGGAGGCTACCAGACAACACATAGGATGTGTCGTACCGGCATTTCCGCCTTCCCCACCCCAGAATGCTCCCTGGAACGCCCCATTTTGGCCACTCTGCACTCCTCTTCCAAGTGCAGAGTGCGGGGACATTTCCCAGGAAACCACATATCCTATGGCCATCTAGCCACTGACTAGCAGCCATAGGATTGCTCCCTAAATAGTCTTTAGTGGTTGTTCTTGATTTTCATGTTCTTGTACATAGCCTTGGGGGCCTCTGTTAGGGCTAAAAGGTGGTCTAGAAATTTCTTTACAAGAAACAGGCAAACCGCGTGTTGCCTCAGCAGCCTCTCAACTTCCATGCTGGACTCCTCCCTCACATGGTCACTTTGGCTGGACTGTCTGCTGACCTTCAGGCCTCCCGCTCATCCAACTGAAGCTGCAGCTGCTGAGTCACTGGAGCAGAACCCAATCCTTCATTAGTGGCATGGATTTTCTCAGATGTGTTTGTACATCTCTGGGGTTTCTCACACCAGCGTTTTGCCCTGAATATGTTTTCAGAGAAGTGGCACTCTTTACTGGAACTGTTGTTTAAATTTTAAAAAGACTCTGTCATTTCAGGAGCTGAAATAGGTGTTTTTTCCCCTGCCAAAATGCAAATGTTGAAAGTGTGTCACTGAGTGCAAAAAATGGGGAACTCTAGTTCACTTTGGGAAACATCTTCCTCTGATTCCAGGAGAGGCTGGTCCAGGAAAAGACATCCAGTTCCCTGTTTTTTGTGTAATTTAAGCTGCATGCAAATGTAAACGTAGCGTTGGGACTGCTGTGGGAACACACATGCTGTGGCAGACTCAAACAAAGCCTTTTCTCTCCAGGATTGAGCTCAGAGAAAACTGTTTGTACACCCCTGTAATTCAAATGTTGGGTCAGCCAGAGTGCCTGTCTTTGGCTTATTAAAGTGCCACATGTAAATTTATTCACAGAAACAACAACCGCTTTGGGGAAGGGAGGCTTGATGGCACAGCACTGATTGGCTGGCTCCTATGATGTTGTTAACCCACCTTCGATGGAGCATGTTCACCCTTTTAAAAACTGTATGGGGGGGAAGGAACAAAGTGAGAACCAACTCAGCATTTGAGTCCCTGGTATGTGAACCTGTCTCTCACCTGTGAAGCCAGGCTCCCTTCCCCACTGCGATCGCCATTTGTCTTTGTGTGTATCATATGCAGCCTTGCTCTCTGGAAGCAAGAGCTGCCTGGATGAGAGTTCTCACAAGGGCGCTCCTCCAGTCAAATGTCAAAGAGGAAGTCCCTTTCCAGACCCCAGCCCAGCTTGTCCCAACCTGGTGCCCTCCCGATGTATTGGACCGCAACCCCAAAATCCCCCGCCACCCTTGGCAAAGAATTCTGGGAGTTGTAGTCTGAGCACCAGGTGGGGGAGCGCTGTCCATCCAGGCTGCCTCTGAGCAACACATCAGCCCTGCAGCTGGCTGACACTTCGGCAGCGGCCCTGCTCTCTCTCGCCTCCACGGAAGTGGCTGCGCGTTGTCTCCTGCTTCTGGAAGAGGTGTAGGCCAGGACCAAAAATGATGTGTTAAAATCAGTAATCCTCATGTCTTCTTAAATACATTCTGACCAAGTTTGAAATTCTTCTTAAGAAATACTCTTAGAAGCCATTGGTATGGCTCACGCGTGTGCTGCTGGCTTAAAAGAGCTGATCAGCGGAACCCAGGGCAGCCCATGAAGGAGGGTACTTGCAAGCGGCATGCAGACCCTGGCATGCCACCGGTCTGAACAGGGCAGCGAGGAAGGCAGCATCCATCCAGCGGGGGCCCGCGGCCCCAGGCGTCCGCTCACTCTGGGCGGCTCTCGCCAGCAGCTCTCTGCCCTCGGAGGGAAGGGAAGCCTTCAGAACAAGGCTGTGAATTGGTTTTCATGCTTGCATTGACAGATTGGGAAAGCAGTTTGTTCTACCAAATTTAACAATGATATATCATTATCACAACTTTGGGGGAAATCTATAAAATCAATAAGTTTGTAGCCTGAACAGGATTTGTATCGCTCGCTTGCTGTGCTGGTGTCAGGCGCCGGCATATGGATTGAGTCACAGCCTGAGATCAATGGAATTTGTGGACAGTGAGCTCAATAACAAGCCCTTCTGAAAAGAAATAGATGTAAAAAGCAAATTTACTAGAGTACAAGAAAGAGAAGCTAATATCTTTTCCGTGCCTGGCTGTAAAGTGCTCTGGGGCAGCCATTGGCTGCTGGGGGCTCCGCAAGTCGGCCTGGGCTGCGCCTGCACCGCTGAGGGGGGCTGCCGGAGCCTCCATGGAAGGATCCAGGGGTTATCTTGCAGGGCTTGGACTAGGAAACGAGCCCAGAATGGCCGGGGCCAGGGTGGGTGGCGGGCGGAGCAGGGCGAGGGGAAGATCCCCTCTGCATTGTGAACGGAATAAAGACAGAAAACAGTCAGTGTGTCTGCCAGGGAGAGACCATCAGCGTCTTTATTTACTGTGCGCTGGCACGGCTTGCTAATGGAGCAAAATAAAGAGGCATAATTAAATAGTTTAATGAATTCGCAGTCCTTTTGTTTGCGCAGGGCCGGGAATGCGTTTTCCAGGGGGCCTCACAAAGAGCTCGGCTGGTCGTGAGTTAAAAGTAGGAAATGGGGCCTTTGAAGGCATTTTTATACTTCATTATCCCAGCATGTAAAATGACTTGTACTAAACGACCAAGGGTTTGTTCTCTACTTGCCCTCTTTCTTTCTTCCTCTTCTTTCTTTAAACAAAGGAGAACATCAGGGTGGCTGAAGGGGACGGGGCTTCCCTTCAGCGTCCAACTGCCAACAGATCAGCTTCCCAGCAAGCTGGTGGGTCTGTGCCGCCATCGCCACCGCCCCTGCCCCTAAGGCCAGGAGAGCTTTGGCGAGGGGCTGTGCGCGGCGCGGCCATCAGCTCGAGAGAGCTGCGCAGGGGCGGGGGGCACACTCTGTCTCCGTAGCGTGAAGGCAAAGGTTGCCTCTCTCCCAACCAGAGTTCCTTGGAGGAGGCTCTTCCCCGGCTTGCCACATTTCCAGTGAGGTGCTTGGGCGGGGAACCTCTGGATCTGGGCCAGGTCTGGACCTCAGAATCTGGACCACGGAGGTCTCTCTAGGCCCCACCCCCACCTGACGGCGCTCCATGGTCCATCTTCCTGCATAGGCCTACCAGCCTGCAGTGAAGGTGGCCAGGTGTCCCACTTTACAGGGGCAGTCCTGTATCTGAAGCTGGCCTCTGCTTGGAGGGCTGTCCAGTCCAGGGGCCTTGAAGCTGCCAATTAACAGTGAGCAGCTGGACAACAGCTGACTGAGGTGTAGTCGGGGGGGTGGGTAGAATGGGCCACTGGGCTGGGAGGTTGCAGCAAAAGCAGCTGCATTTCCATGGTTGGCCCTGAAACAGTTGAGGTCTAACCACTGTCCCATGTTGTGCAGGACATTTGGTTTTACAAGGGCATGGGAGAGTCATAGAATCATAGAACAGTAGGGTTGGAAGAGGCCTACAAGGCCATCGAGTCCAACCCCCTGCTCAATGCAGGAATCCAAGTCAGAGCATCCCTGACAGATGGCTGTCCAGCCTCCTCTTGAAGGCCTCCAGTGTGGGAGAGCCCACCGCCTCCCCAGGTAATTGGTTCCATTGTCGTATTGCTCTGTCAGGACGTTTTTCCTGATGTTCAGCCAGAATCTGGCTTCCTGTACCTTGAACTCATTATTCTATGCCCTGCACTCTGGGATGATGGAGAAGAGATCCTGGCCTTCCTCTCTGTGACAACCTTTCAAGTACTTGAAGAGCACTATCCTATCTCCCCTCAGTCTTCTCTTCTCAAGGCTAAACATGCCCAGTTCTTTCCGTCTCTCTTCATAGGGCTTTGTTTCCAGTCCCCTGATCATCTTTGTTGCCCTCCTCTGAACCCTCTCCAGTTTATCTGCATCCTTCTGAAAGTGTGGTGCCCAGAACTGGACACAGTACTCCAGATGAGGCCTAACCAGTGCTGAGTAGAGGGGAACTAGTACTTCCTGGGATTTGGAAGCTATGCTTCTATTAATGCAGCCCAAAAGAGCATTGGCCTTTTTTGCAGCCACATCACCTTGTTGGCTCATATTCAGCTTGTGATCAACAACAATTCCAAGATCTTTCTCGCTTGTAGTGTTGTTGAGCCACGTATCCCCCATCTTGTAACTGTGCATTTGGTTTCTTTTACCTAGGTGCAGAGCTTGGCATTTCTCCCTATGAAATGTCATTCTGTTGTTTTCTGCCCAGCACTCCAATCTATCCAGATCACTTTGAATTTTGTTTATGTCTTCCGAAGTATTAGCTATCCCGCCCAATTCTGTGTCATCTGCAAATTGGATCAGCATTCCCTGCACCTCCTCCTCCAAGTCAATATAACAGTGTTGAAGAGCACTGGGCCCAGGACTGAGCTCTGCAGTACCCCACTTGTTACCTCTCCCCAGTTTGAGAAGGTCCCATTGATAAGCACTCCTTGAGTCCAATTCTGTAGCCAACTGTGGCTCCACTGGATCATTGTTTCATCTAGCCCACTTTGAGCTAGTTTGCTCATCAGGAGACCATGGGGCACTTTGTCAAAAGCTTTGCTGAAGTCAAGGTATATGATGTCTACAGCATTCCCACGGTCCACACGAGAGGTGACTTGATCCAAAAATGAGATCGGATTTGTCTGGCAGGACTTGTTTTTGGCAAATCCATGTTGGCTTCGAGTAATCACTGCATTGTTTTCAAGGTGCTTCCAGATGGATTCCTTTGTCATCTGCTCCAGAGTTTTCCCAGGGATTGATGTCAGACTGACTGGTCTGTAGTTCCCAGGTTCCTCCTTTTTACCCTTTTTGAAGATAGGGACAACGTTAGCCCTCCTCCAGTCATCTGGCACTTCCCCCGTCCTCCATGATTTCTCAAAGAGAATAGACAGCAGTTCTGAGAGTTCTTCTGCTAGTTCCTTTATTACTCTAGGATGCAGTTCATCTGGCCCTGGAGATTTGAACTCATTCAAAGGAATTAGGTGTTCCTTGACCATATGCCTATCGATCTCAAGCTGCAATCCTGCCCCTTCAGCCTGCACTTCGCCTTTGCCAGGGGGGTCATAGACCCTCTTTTGGGAGAAGACTGAGCCAAAGTAGGAATTGAGCACCTCTGCCTTTTCTTTGTCATCTGTTATCGTTTTGCCATCCTTATTTAATAGCTGAACCACCATTTCTTTCCTCTGCCTTTTACTATGCACGTAGCTGAAGAAAGCCTTTTTGTTGTTTTTAGCATCCCTCGCTAACCTCAGCTCATTCTCAGCTTTAGCCTTCCTGACGCCATCCCTGCAATTCTGTGCTATCTGCCTGTACTCTTCCTTTGTTATTTGGCCTCCTTTCCACTTTCTGTATGTGTCCCTTTTTGTTTTCAGGTCATCCCTAAGCTTTTTGTGAAGCCACATTGGCTTCTTCTGTTGTCTTCCACCTTTTCTTCTTGTTGGAATTGTTTGTAATTGTGCCTTGAGAATTTCCTTTTTTAAAAGCTCCCACCCATCTTGGACTCCTTTTCTCATTAGTGTCGCTTTCCATGGGACCTCACTGATCATTGTTCTGAGTTTACTAAAATCAGCTTTCCTAAAATCCAGGGTACGCGTTTGACTACACGCGGCTTGTGCTTCCCTTAGAGCCAAGAACTCAGGTACAACATGGCCGCTTTCCCCCAGAGTTCCTGTAACTGCTACTTTATCCACTAAGTCATCTCTGTTGGTTAGGATCAAGTCAAGGATAGCCGATCCTCTAGTTCCTTCCTCTACTTTCTGTAGGACAAAGTTATCCGCCACACAAGTCAGGAATTTCCTGGAGGGGCCATGTTTTGCAGAATTTGTCTCCCAACAAGTATCAGGGAAATTGAAGTCCCCCATTACTACTACATCATGCTTCCTTAAAACACTGGCTATTTGCTTTTCAAAAGTTTCATCCTCGTCTTCTCCTTGGTTGGGTGGCTGGTAGTAGACTCCGACCACCAAGTTCCTTTTATTCTTTGCTCCAGTTATTTTGATCCAGATGCTCTCGATGGGGCTACCAAGCTCATCCTCCTGTATTTCTGTGCAGAGATAGGTATTTTTCACATACAGTGTAACCCCTCCTCCCTTTCTGTTCCTCCTGTTCTTTTTGAACAAGTTATATCCTTCCATTGCTGTATTCCAGTCATGAGAGTCATCCCACCAAGTCTCAGTTACACCTATCAAGTCATAATTTCCCTCCTGTATTAAGAGTTCAAGTTTGTTCTGTTTGTTCCCCATACTCTGGGCATTAGTATATAGACATCGAAGACCATGTGCTTCATAGTCTGGCTTTCTTCCTACATGTGTCTGACGACTATTATTGGGCGCTATCAGAGCTGTTCTCTCCGTTGCAGTGCATGTGCCTACGTCCATTGTTACCCCCAACTTTACATCTCCCTTCCCCGTAGGATTCAGTTTAAAGCCCTCCTGATGAAGTTCTTCATGCTGTGGCCAAACACATTCTTCCCAGCCTTTGTGGGGTGCAACCCATCCCTTGCCAACAGCCCATCTTCCAGGAAGTATAGCCCGTGGTCCCAGAATCCAAATCTCTCTCGTCGGCACCACCTTCGTAGCCAGTCATTCACCCGGAGTATTTTTTGTTCCCTTTCTATCCCTCTTCTAACTACTGGAAGGATGGATGAGAAAACTATCTGGGCCCCAAAGTTCTTGAGTTTCCTTCCCAGAGCTTCAAAGTCTGACGTGATCTCTTCGTAGCTCCGCTTGGCGGTATCATTTGTTCCCACATGGATGAGAAGAAAGGGATACCTGTCAGTGGGCTTTATGAGTGCAGGCAACCTTTCAGTCACGTCTCTAATCCATCCTCCCAGGAGACAACATACCTGGCGAGTCCACAGGTCTTCACGACATACTTGGGTTTCGATCCCACGCAGCAAGGAGTCTCCCACTACCACCACTCTTCTCTTCTTGTTGTAGGCCTGGGTTTCATCGCCTCTGTTTGACTGACCTTCAGCCTCTTGCTCAGTCTCATGCGGTGTCCCCTGTGATTCTTCGTCTGCAGGCTGTCCTCCAGTCTCATCCGCAAGTACCTGGAATTGGTTCCACAGCTCCACTGCTTCCACTGGTGCAGAGTGACATCTAGTTCTTCTTCTCCTGTCACCCTTTTCCAAGGAGTATCCTCTACTCCATTTTTCTTCGCCTCAGCATTTCTCACTGCCTCCTCTTGCTGTTGCAAGTGACGGAGTGACAGGGCATGTAGCCCACCCCCGTGCCTGGCCTGCTCATTGGCCGGCCAGCAACCTCTTGGGCTCAGCTTTCGCAGGGCAATCCAGCCAAACAGGCACCGCTCCAAAAGGCATCTGCACAGCACATTTGCTCCCAACGACTCAGGCAAGTGAGCCAAGCCACATGCTTCAAGGGAGCTAAGCGAAGGAGAAGAGATCCCAGAGCTGATGACCCATCAGAGCGGCAGAAAGCACTGCTCCCCCCACTTGAGCTGCACCTGTTTGACCGATCATGGCCTTGAGTGACATCTGTCCAGCAAAGGAATCCAGATGAGGCTGGTGCCTTCATGGCAAAGGGTGGGTCTCGCCACAGCCTGAGAGCTCAGGACTAATGCTGGCCTTGTGACAGAGGCTTACTGAGCCTTGGAGGGCCCTGGACCAGCTAGCCAGCTGCCAGCAGCGGGGGACTTCCCCATGGGGCAAGCAAGAGCCATTTACAAAGCCGCCTCTATTTCTTTACTGCTTGCTGTGGCTTATAAACAACACTGTTTGTTTCTTGTTAAAATTTACCCCGTAAACCAATTTTACTGTGTGAGTTCAAGCCAATAATTGTTTAGTCCTGCCTTTCTCATATCCATAATACATCGACTATAAACCTGAGGTTTCCACTTTATAGAATTTTCCCTTTGCTCCTTGGTGCAATATACAGAGCCAAGCCGGTGTGCTGGCCAGGAGCGGGGCCCCGGGGGGGGGGTAGGGGGCCCTCCAGACCAGCAGAGGGTTGGGAGGAGGAGGCGGTGTCAGGGGTAGACCACCGGCCGCAGGTCCCGCCGTTGCTGCGTCACTTGCTGCCTCCTGGAATAGCGAAGATGCAAGAAAACAAACCTGGAGAGAAGACGATGGGCCGTGGCAACAGACTGCCTCTGCGGGTTGACGCCGGCCAGCCTACTGAGGGGCACTGACATGCAGAGGGGCAATGAGATGGCTCTCAGCAATTCATCAGAGGGAGACAGACATATAGGCTTCCCAGCCCCCCGCGCATCAGAGATGCTTTCTGCTTGGCCCACGGATACCAGCCTCCTTGGCCCTCTTGCATGGTTGTGTGATGCTCCTGCCAGGTGATTTAAAGATACAACTCTGCACTTCCTCTGGTTCCCACTTAATTGGGGGGGGGGATGCCACTTTTATGCTTGGGCTTTAAACAAAACCTGATCCAGGGAAGCATCTGCCCCCCAACACCACGCCCTTGCCTTTGCTACCCTGAGATATTTTGGAATTTGGCGTAGGACAGAAAAACATCCCAAAGATCATTTGTGCTGGTTCTTTTACAGATCTGGGTCAGGATTTTGAAGATTCCCAGGGAGCAGGACAGAGAAGCCGCTCTCTCTGCCTCAGACCCCGAAGAGACACTGCCGATGGGGCAGGCCATGGGGCGGGGGGGGGGGTGCTGGGCGGGGAGGAGGCCATCTCGGTGGATGTGTTTTTAGTCAAGTTAGTGGAAGCACTCTGATCAGGTGATCTAGCTACCTGGATTGATTCCGAGGGCATCCCTGCAGACAGAGTACAACCAAAAAATAAGTAAATGCGTGTGATGACGCCACATGTTACCATATTTCAAGACCAAGTGATAATCTGCATTTTTGTGGTTGTTCTCATATTGTGCTTATTTATGTACGTGTTTATTTTGATTTTTAATGCATACCTGTCCATGGGCCCCTGGGAAGGTGACAACCCTTAATAAGCACAGAACACGAGACCATAAAGCAGAAATATTCAAATGCATACCGTCAAATTGTAGCTTATTGTATAGACTTAAAAAATAAGTCTATCAAATGGCATTATTAAAGTAAACTGCTCATATAATAGCATATTACTTGTTGTATTCATTGTTTTTAACCTGTTTTATTGTGTGAGCTGCCCTGATAACTTTTTGTTATTGGGTAGCATATAAATACAATAAATAAAAGTATCACCAAGTCCTAAATGCTCAAATGCTCTACTAAGTTTGCTAACCCTGTGGTACCGAACTTATGCTGCAATTCTATACACACCTACCTGGAGTAAGTAGATGATCTCCGAGGTCTCTTCTAAGACTTCTATGATTTTAGGGTAGATTTGGTGGGTGCGAGAGCAGAGCGGACTGACCTCAGGCATGGACTCAGTCTAGCAAATCACTCCTCAGGCACGAATCACACTTTTTGCTTAATTGCACTGAAGTGGCCAGCCATGGGTTATTCATTTAATCAATGCATAGGCCATTTGACTAAAAAGACGTCTCAAAGGAGTTTACAGCATAAGAGTTTAAAATACAAAATGTCCATAGCTGAGATGTTTAAAACAGAATACAAAATGTCTCAGTTAAAAACATTTCACTTATGATTCTGTTTGGGGTGAGTTTAGATCCAGGACAATGGTGTAACTGGTGAAAGTGGCTGGCACTTTGCCACCACGGGAATTTTGATTAAAGGGGATGATGACGATGACATACAGGAAGGCAATTTACATAAATTGCAAACTTATTTGATAACGCTGATGGCATTCACACAAGCCAGCAAATGGAGGTAAAGGAGAAACCAGAGCCTTGCAGCTGATTTAAGCTGGGGGTGACTGGCAGAAAACAGCTCTGCCTCCCCATCCCAGTTCATACCTGTTAGGTATGCTGTAGAAACAGAGGTGCATTACCACCCTTCTCTCTGGCTTTCTGTGGAGGGATCTCCTGCACCTACTCTGGGCCCTGCAAACAGGATGGACAGCGGAGATGTAGCATGCAGGCGGTGGCCCAGAGACACACCTCCTCCGTTCTTCCACACCTGACATGAGTTTGTTTATCTGGAAGCTCAGTCCAGCATTTTCCAAAGCCCCTGCACCTTGCTCATTCATGAAGTTGTCCGGGGGGGGGGGGTCCATCATATCAGCCCACCTCTGGGGATTGTTTCTGGAAATTAGGGAGCCCCTCCCCTCTTTCTTCCTTTCTCACCCCAATGCCACACTTTGTACGGTGTTATTAAATTATACCCCTTGTTTAAGAAAGGACAGCTCCTTTTAATGAGTGCTTTAATGCCGGTACTGCCTGTCGCTGTCTGGGGAGCCCCTATTCTTTTGTTCCTAATGAGGAACACCTCATTTGCACTGTCCCTAGATTTATGGAGGGACCGAAAAACCGCCAATTTATTACATCTTAAATGAACTGCTCCCAAAGCAAAAACAGAGGCAGTAAACTCTCCTCGTTGTGTGGTGTGGTTTGCTTCTTTATTGAGCTGTGTAGCGGTGTTCTGACTAGTCTCCGAACTAGGGAGAGTAAGCATGGGCCATAATTATCTTCTGAGAACCCCACTTCCCAATAACCCTGCTCTTTGGGCTATTGAACCTGTCACTTAGGATATTTTATGGCACATTGTGAGGATGGATATTTATTTATTTATTTGCCTAGGAGGAAAGAAGCCTTTTTCTTTGATGCTAGATTTATTTGGGGAAGGCTGGTGAATTTCTTGTAGTTTTTTTAAGCACTCTCTTTTGGTGGGTTTTTGGCCCTTTGGTTCTGTACCATTCCTCCTTCATTCCTCACTCTGCCCCCCTTTTATTTTGGGCTCATGCTATTTATTTGTTACTCTAATTTCTATCCCACCATTCTAAAAATGTAAGGGGAGGGGGAGGTTCACAAGTGTTAAAACTATTAAAAACAAGATGAAATAATACGCTGCCAGAAAACTAGTGGCCATGAATACATTGTGAAAACAGCAGCAGCGATTTGCTCACTGAGAAAGTCTTTCCGGAATTAGCCATGTTTCACTGCCAGCTTCAAAGCGAGCAGCCAAAGGGCCAGGCGGGCCCCCTTGGGAGGCTTTTCCAGACTTGGGGCGCCACAGCAGGAAAAGCCCCGTCCCCAAGCCCCAGCACCGGCTGAACTCAGACAGCAGGGCCTCGGAGGGGGCCGCAGGAGGGGGACGAGTCTCCAGGCAGGGTCCTTTGGTGACCGCTGGGGGGCACGTCCGCACCCCACCGAGGCCAGGCTCCACCAGTCCCGCTCGTCGTCTCCCCCTCGCCTCTCAGCGTGGCCCTGGGCAAGCGCCACGCCCGCGCCGCGCCGCGCCGGCGCCTGGCTGCGGCTGGGCCCTGGCCGCTGCGGCATGCGCGCGGGGCGTCCCTGGCACCGCCCCCGCCCCCGGTGTCCCGCTCACACGAGCACCGCTCCGCCGAGCCAGCGGCGTGTTTCCTTACGGCCTGCTGGTGCGAGCAGGCTCACGGCGGGCCGCTCTCTCCCCTCAGCGCAAGCAGCCCCAGCCTGGAGGGGCCCTTCCCTCCCAGGCGGTTTCCCAGCAAGGAAGCCTCCCTCCACGCGGCGCTGCGGGGAAGCGCGAACCCCCCGCCTGCGCACGGGGGCCCCACTCTGGCCTGCAGGCGCGGGGGGCGCCGGGCAGCGCGCTTGGCCAAGCCGCCCCGCGCGCGCTCGCGCGCCTCGCCCGCCCCTCCGGCTTCGAGGCCCCAGTGCGGAGAGCCAGCGCCGGGCACGGCCTCAGCCCCGCTGCCGCTCGCTTCCCCCAGGTGCCGCGCCCCCCCCCCCCCCCGTAATAGCGCTGCCTCCCCGAGAGACCCCAAGCGCCCGCGGCGGCGCTCGCCCTCTCCCCTGCCCTGCGGAAGCGCGTTTCCCCGGCGGAACGGCGCGCGGACAAAGGCCACCCAGAGCACGGGGGGCGCCCCTCCGCCCCGTTCCTCTGGCGAGACTCAAGCCAGGGCCTCCGTCCAAGACGCCTGGCGGCGGGGAGGCGCCCGCCCGCCCGCCCGCCCGGGAATTACCCGGACGCCAGGCGTGGCGGGAGGGCGCGGCGGCGTCCTCCGGGCCACCTCGGGGGGAAGGGGCCGGCGCCGAGGGACACCCGGCTTCTGCGCGGCCCTCTGATGCCCGGCCGAGGCCCCTGCTCTACAGGCGGGCGGGGCCCACGCGGAGCACCCCGGCCCGCTTCCTCCGCGGAGAGCTACGGCGGCGACCGTTCCGCCTAGTTCGGCCTTAGGCGGCCGCTTGTGGGTTGCTAAAGCGGGAGCCCCATCGCCGAAGAGGCCAAGCGCACGCGCGTTTCCACAGCACGCGCACACCCGGGCGCGGATTAGGCGCGAGCATCGTCGCGCGAGGGGCCGCGGCGCGGGAGTCCGGCCTGCGGGCCTTGCCCGCCCGGCGTGCAGGTGCCGCCCTGCAAGGGCCTGCGGGCGGCTCCGTGTCCCCGAGCCGCGCGTGGGCGAGCCGGCCCTCCCGGGGCGCGAGGCCGTCGGGCCAGGAGCAGCGCGGCGGGGTTCCGCTGCCCCCGGCTGGATCCGCAGGGCCGGGGAGCGGAGCGCGTTGGGACGAGGCGACTGGGGGCGAGCGGGAGCGGCGGACCCTGGGGCGCGGCCGCCGGGTGGCCTGCCCAGCGGCGGCCCTGGGCGGCGGCGGGGTGCCTGGCGAGTCCGTTCTGAGGCGGGGAGCGCGCCGGGCGCCCTGGGCCCGGAAGCGAGGCACGGCGAGGGGCCGGCGGGAAGCGTCCTTGGGCGAGCCTGGGGCCCAGCCACCCCGGCGTGCCCTGGGCCGGCCGAGCGGGGGCCTGAGGCCGCGGGGGCCCGCGCGCCGCTCGTGCAAGGCGGCGCCGACGTCCCGAACGCAGGCGCCCGTCGGGCTGGGCTCGGGGGAGCGCGGCGCGGGGCGGTTCTGCGCGCCCACGGAAGGCTTTATCAACTGCTCAAAGGCGCTGTCGATTATCCCACAGAAACTCCGGCTACAAATAATTTTTCACCTCTAATATTTTCCCTATAAAACCTCCAATCTATATATTTACTTTCTGTTTGGCTTGAAAGACAAAAAACGTTCCCACAGCAATAATTTTTTTTAGACAAACTTCAGAATATTGTCCGTATCTGCAACTTTATCCTTTGAATCATCATCTTCATCTCTTATATTAAATGATAAGATGGCAGGATTCAGGATTAGAGCTCTCCATATTATTCCAGTGAAGGGAATTACGACAGGGGTCATTTTTTAGAATTATGTAGGAGGGGAAAAGGTCCCAGGCAGCATTAGAAGGAAAGGCATCTATAATTAAAATATAATTTAGGCCTTTGATTTATGGTTTTCTCAGTGAAATGCGTGGTGCTGCTGAGGGACAGACAGCATTCCCAGTAAAACCACCCCAGAACCAAGGGTGAGGAGGGCTTGTAGCCAGGAGGAGGCATAAAATGCCTCTATTTTAAAAAGGCCTTTCAGATGCTCAGAGGTGCTTAAGGGGTAGGAAGAGAGAGATGGGAGCTGAATGGGGAAGGTTCAGGACAGACAAAAGGAAGCCCTTCCTCACTTCAGACAGCACATTCTTAAACCATGGAATTGGCTGCCATGGTTGGGGGGGGCCCCGCGGGGCTCATCCTCATTTGTCTTTTCCTTTTGTTTTTTTGTTTTTAACTGTAATGGCATTTTTTCCATCTATGTTTTTTAATTGCTGTGCTTTGGATTAATTTATATTACTCATTTTAAGGGATGCGTATGTTTTAAAAATGATGGTTTTATGTTTTGCCTTAGAACTGTACATTGCCTCATGGGGCCTGTTATGCCACCGTGAAAGGCGGTTTAGAAATAGTTCAAGAAATGAATAAATGCATACAAGTGTGGACACAGTCTCTCCTGTGGGTGGCTTTAAAGGGGGCTGAGACAGATTCATGGGGCAGGCTCTAGATGGCTCCTAGTCCTGAGGGCACTGTGCTACCTCTGGGCTGGGAGGCAGGGCGCCAGGTGCTGGGGCCATGGGGGGGGTGCTGTCGCCCTCCTGCCCTGCTTGGGGCGGCCTGGAGGGGCCTCTGGTCAGATCCAGCAGCAGGGCTCTCCTCCTGTGCCTCCCTGGACTGATGTCTTAAGACGTCCTGCCCCTCCAGAGATGTTGGCCCTTTCCCAGCCCTCTGCTCCACACCTCACCGCTGGCACCACGCTGAAGGGCCGTGCCAGTCACAGGCCTGCTGTGACAGGCAGCAGACGCTGCTGCCCAGAGCTGCTTGCCAGCACCCTGCGTCGGGCATTGCGGCAGCACCCTAGCCTGAAGTGAAAACAATGAAAACAATGCAGTGATTACTCGAAGCCAACAGGGACTTGTCAAGAACAAATCCTGCCAGATGAATCTGATCTCATTTGTCAAAAACAAGTCCTGCCAGACAAATCTGATCTCATTTTTTGATCAAGTAACCTCCCTTGTAGACCGTGGGAATGCTGTAGACATCATATACCTCGACTTCAGCAAAGCTTTCGACAAAGTGCCCCATGATATCCTGATGAGCAAACTAGCTCAAAGTGGGCTAGATGATACATCGATCCGGTGGATCCACAGTTGGCTATAGAATCGGACTCAAAGAGTGCTTATCAATGGGACCTTCTCAAACTGGGCGGAGGGAACGAGTGGGGTACCGCAGGGCTCAGTCCTGGATATTTAGCCTTGAGAAGAGAAGACTGAGGGGAGATAGGATAGCGCTCTTCAAGGACTTGAAAGGTTGTCACAGAGAGGAAGGCCAGGATCTCTTCTCGATCATCCCAGAGTGCAGGACACAGAATAATGGGCTCAAGTTACAGGAAGCCAGGTTCTGGCTGAAGACCAGGAGAAACTTCCTGACTTAGAGCAATACGGCGATGGAACCAATTACCTAGGGAGGCAGTGGGCTCTCCCACACTGGAGGCATTCAAGATGAGGCTGGACAGCCATCTGTCAGGGATGCTCTGACTTCGATTCCTGCATTGAGCAGGGGGTTGGACTTGATGGCATTGTAGGACCCTTCGAACCCTACTATTCTATGAATCTAAGTCGGACATGTGGTCCTGGAGGAGCATGCCCCTGCTTTCTTGGCCAGCCTGGTTCCAAGGCTGCTGTCTTGGCAGACCCAAGGCCAGCTGGGGATGAGGGGCGGGCGGGCAGGGGGTGCTTGAACCTCTCTCTGCACCTGTTCAAAATGAAGGTCCAAAATAGAACTTGAAGACATTTAGATATTCTCAGCCCCTGATTGTCTGCTGCCACTGAAGTCTAGAATCTCCACTGAAGAAGCCAGGAAGGGAGATTTGCTGTGTATGCTGAGTCTGCACACCTCACACCCATAAGGTGAGGGGCAGGGGGACTCCCTGCAAGCCAAGATGGCAGTGAGTGGAGGGCTGGGGCCCTTGAGAGGGACTGTGCACTATCTGATTTCCAGGGTGACGACAGGTGGCCCATTTCTGGGCTCCGAGGGTTTCGCTACTGCAGCCAGACTGAAGCAGCATCCAGATGAGCCGTGTGGGAAGGGGCCGTGTGTGGTGGCGGTGGGAAGGGGGCGCTGGTGCCCAGGGCCGCCTCAGCATGCCGAACCCAGCATGCGTACTGGTTCCTGCGCAGTCATGGCTGAAAAGGTGCCTTTCATGTGCCTTTCTAGGGAGAAAAGCGGGAGCTTGAACGCGGAGAGCTTATCGTCCTTGCAGCTTCTGGCCCTTGACATGAAGAAGGCCAGAAGCAGATCCCAAGAGAAGCTACCATGAAGGCCGCTGGGAGGTACAGGCTGGCTAAGCCAGAAGTGACGTGTGGAAGCCGTTTCCCCCAGAGACCATTCGACAACCTTTTCATGATCGTTGCAAAGGACTGCAGCATCTTATATTCCCACATTCCCCCCCGCCATGTGCATCATGGTCACTGGTAGAAAATGAGCCCCCCAAGTGACCACATGCCTTGGCCCTAGTCTGGGGGGAGCGGGAAGCCCCCCCCCATGCATGAGCAGGCCCCCTTGCGCAAGTTTGGAAATGTTCATGCCTTGCACTGTGAGATGAGATGAACATCTGGAGAAACCTGGTGAGGGCAGAGGGGCGGGCAGCCTTTCCACAGGCCTCTGGCGGCTGCTTCTGCCAACGCTGCAGTCGCGGACGGGGGCCGCATCCCTCGAGTGCACTCACTGCAGTTCCGCCTCTTGTCCAGCTCCAGGAACACAAACTTGTCATTATCAGACGTGGAAGATCAATGCATTAGCCCCTGCGCTGAGCCTCTCACACAGCCTGTCTTTCATCATGCCATCTAGAGAAAGCCGTGGGCACCACGATACAGCCACACTTGTCATTTGGGGGCCTGTTTTTGTGCCGGGGGCTGGCTGGAGACAGTGATCCCATGCAAAGGCACTCGTCTGCAGAAAGACTGATTGGGAGTGAATCTTCTATAAATAATAAACAACAAATAGGTCCAATTTAGTCAGATTATCCCCAGATAGGTTGTGGACATTTTTTTCAGTGCAAGGACAACAAACCAACGAAGTCCCCAGATGCAGGATTTGATGGTCCTATGTGGATGTTCTGGACACAGGACCCCAAAACAGCTCATGCCTGTATTTTATCAAACTATTTATAGATGGCATGTTGAAAAGCTATTTTAGCAGTTGTTTATTATTAAGCAGTTGTACTCAACTGTTTGCCACAGAAGAAGCACCTCTAATTTCTTCTGATGGAACTACAAAGCAGTTGAAAGTGATACTAAACTTCATCTTTAAAGTTCAAGAAAGTTGCACCATCAACAAAAGCAGGACTGGTGCATTTTTTAAAATGTGTTGTTATCGTTAATAACTTGCAGCCCTTTCAAAGATCCGGGGTTGAGCCCAAGTTCTACTTTCCCCAAGAGGAGGGTCTCCGCTCGTGTCAGTTCCCTTCTCCTGATTTGGGATTCCTTCCTCCCGCCCCACACACCACAGCTCCAGGCCCGTAGCCAGCCTAAAATTTCGGGGGGGGGGGAGAAAGTGGGGCGGTTCATCTGGTTTGCAGGCTTTTTAAAGACAAAATTGTAAACGTTCGTAATTGTGAAGAAAATTAGGGGGACTAAGAAGATTCAGGGGGTGCAGCTCCCTTTGCCCCCCTGGCTATGGGCCCGCACAGCTCACCCCATTCAGCAAGGTTTTCTGTGTTGCATTTTCAGGGGGCTGGAGAGGCTGCTGTTGGAAGAAGGGGTGGGGAAGTCCATTTCCGTCAGTGCAGTTGATCCAGTGTAAATCTGGATCCAACCTCCCCCCTCCAAAAAACTCTGGAAACCAACCGAACAAACTCCGTGCCAAGGACTGTCAGCGAAGGGACTGAAAATGAAATGGTCAGGATATGAATGCCCTGAACTGTGTGGCTGCACTGGGAATCATGCCTCTGGTTGCTGCCTCTCAAAAGGATATCGCAGAGCTGGAAAAAGTGCAGAAAAGGCCAGCTAAAAATGATCAGGGAGCCAAAGTGCTTCCCTAAAGGGCAGGCTAAAGCATTTGGAGGTTTTCTAAGGTGGCGGAGGGCAAGGAGGAAGAGAAGACAGAGGTTTATAAAGAGGTTTCTCTGGTGCAGAGAAAGTGAATCAAGCAGGATTTCTCCCTCATAATGCTGGAACCCAAAGGGGTCACCCAGCGAAATGGACAGGTAGTGGATTTCAGACATACAAAAGGGCGTCCTTCTTCACACAGCACATCACAGCACAGAATTCACTGCCACCATTTAACTACATGGAATGTGCATGTGATGGAATCTACCTCTGTGTAGCGAGTGCCCAGTGTTGGGGGGGCGGAGAACAGGGGAAGGGTGATCCCTTCATGTGCTCCTGGTGCGCTTCCTCGGAGCATCTAGCTGGCTGTGACTGGAAGTGGGATGCTGGAGCAAATGAGCCCCACTTTGTCTGTTCCGGCCGAGTTCCTATGTTCTGATGATCCAGCCTTCAATTGACTGGATCTCATTATGTCAGAGTTCTCTCGATCCATTCCATCCACCTTCCTCACCCTGATGTCCTCCTTGGTCCACAACTCCCAGAATCCCCCAGCCACCTCAGTTCAACACATGTGGAGAGCACCAGGCCGGGGGAGGCCGTGCTGCACCATCCACAACTGCAGTCCTGCCGAAAGCGGTCCAGCTGGGCATGGCAGAGGGCCGGTTTCCTCTGGCCTCGTCTGGAGGCAAAGCAAGGCCAGCCCGCTGCCTGACTTTACTGCCTATCCCTCCATATCCCCGGTCGGTCCAGGAGACCATCCTGGCCCTTCTGGCTGCTGATCAGCCACAGGGTTCTGGCCAAGCTCCACACGGTGCTACACGGAGGTCTTTTTAGACCCTGGGCTGGATAGGTCTCAAGCGGGTGTGCCCTGGAGACGGCCCTGGGCATGACTTCAGTGGTGAAGCACTCCGCTAACATTTCCCCCACCCTCCACTTTACAACTGCTTCTACATTCCCGATACAACAACTGCAAAACTGTCTGCCAGCCCTGATTTCTTCTTTTAAATAACCCCTCCTTGAGCATGGGCAGTTTTTCATTTTAAACGCCCTTAAATCAGCCACATCATGGCTCCAGGAAGAACATGGAGTTTGCTTCTGCACTTGCCATTCTCTGGGTGGTCGCTTGCCCCCGCCCCCAACACACCCACACATGTGGGCTCCATGGGGCTGGGCTGGCCCCTGAGGCCCAGGACAAGCGGCATCTCTGGCCCCTGCACTCCCATGGGCCACAGGCTGACAGTTGGGAGAAGCTGGCATGTGAGCCCTGGGTGGGCTGCGAAAGCTCCTGGCTTGGCTTGGCTTGGTGTCCCTCACTTTGGCCTGACCCTCACGCTCCCCACGCAGCCTGGCACCCAGCCAGCAGTGCATTTCGCCAGCGGGCTCATTCCCTGCTCCCAGGATCCTGCGTGACTCCAGCCCACTGCAGGGGTCCCGCCTTCCGACGGGCCCACAGGCCTGCTGAGTCTGTTATGTGGGTGACTGCAGGTCCTGTTGGAGGGGCCCTTTGGCAGAGGTCAGGCCTCGATCGGAAAGGCCCCCAGTCCACGCGTGGCTCACAGAGACAGACCTGTCCGAAGGGCCTCAAAGGGCCCCATCCACGGCGCCTGCACAGCAGGCAAAGCAAGGCCCTGGTCAGTCCCTCGCGCTACGCTGTGTTGCACTGTATTCCCATTTAAATTATAGTAATTATTTCTAAATGTGTATCGATACATTTACATTAGCATATGCAAATTTTATGCAAACCAGTGTCCTCTTTTCTGTTGATTCACAAGTGGTCACCCTAGTGTGAATGCACCTGAATATCTTATGTCAATTGGAGCATCTCTACACCCGCCTGAACTCCCGCATTTAAAACAGGGCTTTCTTCTTCCGTTTTAAATGCAGGATCATGACGGGCTCGCTTTACGCACACTTCCTTCCCCTGCACTTTCCCCCTTATCTGAGTCCTCCATATGTTTCATTGGTCTAGCTCCTCTGGTTGCAGGTTTTCCTCTTTTCAGAGGGAACTCAAGCAGAACTTAAGCACTGTAATTTGATAGCTCATTATCTCGACCTTTTAAAAAACAGAATAAAGGTCATTTAGTGTGGGAGGCACCCCAGAGGTACCCTTAGCTTGCAAGTGGCTCCTTTGTTCCAGAATCTGATCTCTCAGGAAATGAGCATGACCTTCCAGGAACATGTGTAAAACAGAGAACTAAGATCGCAGCAAAAGTTGTCTTTGCTTCCCCCCCCCCCACTCCATAGCTGTTTGGGGATGGGTCTTACAGGAGCAGGTGATGCCGCCTTGTTTTCGGGCAGGATGCTCTGCATGGAACTGCCTCCCTTCATTTCTTTGCTCTGATTCCTTCCTTCGTGGCTTTAAAAAGAACCAGGTGCTTTGAGAGGATCTACTGCTGCTTACCTCTCATCTATCTTCCCCTCACCCCCTTTGCCTGTTAGTTCCCTTTTTAGAAAGTAGTTTTCAAATGTTCCTTAATGTGGTTTTTAATATAAGTAGCTTGGGGGACTCCAGCAAAGGAGATCGTTACCTTGTCATGGTGCTGGAGCTTGAGCACCTCAATGATGTCATGAGCTAAACCGTGAAGGGACACTCAAGATGGGAAGGTCATGGCAGAGAGGTCAGACTAAATACGATCCCTGGGGAAGGAAACGGCAACCCACCCCAGTATTCTTGCCATGAAAACTAACTGGATCAGTACAACCAGAGATATGTCGGTATACCATCGGAAGATGGGACTCCCAGGTCAGAAGATGGTCAAAATGCTACTGGGGAGGAAAAGAGGATAAGTTCAAGTAGCCCCAGATGTGATGACGCAGCTAGCTCAAAGCCGAAAGGATGGCCAGCAGCCGATAGTGTTGGTGGTGAACGACGAATCCGATGTTCTAAAGATCAACACACCATAGGAACTTGGAATGTAAGATCTATGAGCCAGGGCAAATTGGATGTGGTTATTGGGGAGATGTTAAGATTCAGTATAGACATTTTGGGGGTCAGTGAACTGAAATGGACTGGAATGGGCCACTTCACATCAAATGACCACTAGATCTACTACTGTGGACAAGAGAACCACAGAAGAAATGGAGTAGCCTTCATAATAATAAAGTGGCTAAAGCAGTGCTTGGATACTATCCAAAAAATGACAGAATGATCTCAATTCGAATTCAGGGTAAGCCATTTAACATCACAGTGATCCAAATATACGCCCCAACCACAGACGCTGAAGAAGCAGAAGGAGATCAGTTCTATGAGGATCTGCAGCACCTACTGGATAGTACGCCAAAAAAAGATGTTATTTTCATTACAGGAGACTGGAATGCTAAGGTGGGTAGGCCAACGACACCTGGAATTACAGGCAAGCATGGTCTGGGAGAACAAAATGAAGCGGGACATAGGCTGATAGAATTTTGCCAAGACAACTCACTGTGCATAACAAACACTCTCTTCCAACAACCTAAGAGACGACTTTATACATGGATTTCACCAGACGGTCGACACCGAAATCAGATTGACTACATCATTTGTAGCCAAAGGTGGCGGACATCTATGCAGTTGGTAAAAACAAGACCTGGAGGTGATTGTAGTTCAGATCACGAACTTGTTATTGCACAATTTAGAATCAGACTCAAGAGAATAGGGAAGACCCACAGATCAGTTAGATATGAGCTCACTCATGAATATGCAGTGGAGGTGAAGAATAGATTTAAGGGACTAGATTTAGTAGATAGGGTCCCGGAAGAACTATGGACAGAAGTTCGCAACATTGATCAGGAGGCGGCAACAAAAAATGTCCCAAAGAAAAAGAAAACCAAGAAGGCAAGATGGCTGTCTGCTGAGATGCTGGAAGCAGCCCAAGAAAGAAGGAAAGCAAAAGGCAACAGTGATAGGGGGAGATATGCCCAATTAAATGCAAAATTCCAGAGGTTAGCCAGAAGAGATAAGGAATTATTTTTAAACAAGCAATGCACAGAAGCGGAAGAAGATGATAGAATAGGAAGGACAAGAGACCTCTTCCAGAAAATTAGAAACATCAGAGGTAAATTCCAGGCAAAAATGGGTATGATCAAAAACAAAGATGGCAAGGACTTAACAGAAGCAGAAGAGAGCAAGAAAAGGTGGCAAGAATATAAGGAAGATCTGTATAGGAAGGATAATAATATCGGGGATAGATTTGACGGTGTGGTCAGTGAGCTAGAGCCAAACATCCTGAAGACTGAGGTTGAATGGGCCTTAAGAAGCATTGCTAATAACAAGGCAGCAGGAGATGACGGTATCCCAGCTGAACTGTTTAAAATCTTGCAAGATGATGCTGTCAAGGTGATGCATGCCATATGCCAGCAAATTTGGAAAACACAAGAATGGCCAACAGATTGGAAAAGATCAACTTATATCCCCATACAAAAAAAAGGAAGCACCAAAGAATGTTCCAACTATTGAACAGTGTCACTTAGTTCACATGCCAGTAAGGTAATGCTCAAGATCTTGCAAGATAGACTCCAGCAATTCATGGAACGAGAATTGCCAGATGTACAAGCTGGGTTTAGAAAAGGCAGAGGAACTACAGACCAAATTGCCAATATCCGCTGGATAATGGAGAGTTTCAGAAAAACATCTATTTCTGTTTTATTGACTATTCTAAAGCCTTTGATTGTGTGGATCATAACAAATTGTGGCAAGTTCTTGGTGGGATGGGGATACCAAGTCATCTTGTCTGCCTCCTGAGGAATCTGTATAACGACCAAGTAGCAACGGTAAGAACAGACCATGGAACAACGGACTGGTTTAAGATTGGGAAAGGAGTACGGCAGGGTTGTATACTCTCACCCTACCTATTCAACCTGTACGCAGAACACATCATGCGACGTGCTGGGCTTGATGAAGCCAAGGCTGGAGTTAAAATTGCTGGAAGAAACATTAACCATCTCAGATATGCAGATGATACCACTTTGATGGCTGAAAGCGAGGAGGAGCTGAGGAACCTTATGATGAAGGTGAAAGAAGAAAGTGCAAAAGCTGGGTTGCAGTTAAACCTCAAAAAAACCAAGATTATGGCAACCAGCTTGACTAATAACTGGCAAATAGAGGGAGAAAACGTGGAGGCAGTGACAGACTTTGTCTTTCTAGGCGCAAAGATTACTGCAGACACTGACTGCAGCCAGGAAATCAGAAGACGTTTCCTTCTTGGGAGGACAGCAGTGACAAATCTTGATAAAATAGTTAAGAGCAGAGACATCACACTGACAACAAAGGTCCGCATAGTCAAAGCAGCGGTATTCCCCGTAGTAACCTATGGCTGCGAGAGCTGGACCATAAGGAAGGCTGAGCAAAGGAAGAGAGATGCTTTTGAACTGTGGTGCTGGAGGAAAATTCTGAGAGTGCCTTGGACTGCAAGAAGATCAAACCAGTCCATACTCCAGGAAATAAAGCCAGACTGCTCACTTGAGGGAATGATATTAAAGGCAAAACTGAAGTACTCTGGCCACATAATGAGAAGACAGGAGACCCTGGAGAAGATGCTGGCGCTAGGGAAAGTGGAAGGCAAAAGGAAGAGTACTAGTAATCCCGGGAAGTACTAGTTCCCCTCTACTCAGCACTGGTTAGGCCTCATCTGGAGTACTGTGTCCAGTTCTGGGCACCACACTTTAAGAAGGATGCAGACAAGCTGGAGAGGGTTCAAAGGAGGGCAACAAAGATGATCAGGGGACTGGAAACAAAGCCCTATGAAGAGAGACTGAAAGAACTGGGCATGTTTAGCCTTGAGAAGAGAAGACTGAGGGGAGATATGATAGCACTCTTCAAGTACTTGAAAGGTTGTCACAGAGAAGAAGGCCAGGATCTCTTCTTGATCATCCCAGAGTGCAGGACACGGAATAATGGGCTCAAGTTACAGGAAGCCAGATTCCGGCTGAACATCAGGAAAAACTTCCTGAGTGTCAGAGCAATACGGCAATGGAACCAATTACCTGGGGAGGTGGTGGGCTCTCCCACACTGGAGGCCTTTAAGACGAGGCTGGACAGCCATTTGTCAGGGATGCTCTGACTTGGATTCCTGCATTGAGCAGGGGGTTGGACTCGATGGCCTTGTAGGCCCCTTCCAACCCTACTATTCTATGATTCTATGATTCTATAAGAGGGGCCGACCAAGGGCAAGGTGGATGGATGATATTCTGGAGGTGACGGACTCAACCTTGGGGGAGCTGGGGGTGGCGACAGCCAACAGGAAGCTCTGGCGTGGGCTGGTCCATGAAGAGTCGGAACTGACTGACCAAATAAACAACAACAAGCTTGGGGGATCTGAGAGAGGGGGAGGCCCCATGCACAAAATGTCAGGTGACCATGCTGCTGCTGCTGCTGCTGCGGTTGTTGCTCAAAGGAAGAACGGGAAGCTCCCCTCACAGCTCACCACCCCTCTCCCCAAGGGTCTGGGTCTGTGCTGGCATCTTGTGGGATGAGACAGCCCAAAGCACCTGCAGCGTGGAAAAAAAACTTTGCTCAAAAAACTCTCCTTTTGAGATTTTATTGTATAGATGGAACAGCTGCAGCAAGTTGCAAATGACGTATGAAATGGAAAATTCCCTCCCAGCACAGGCAGCAAATCTGGGCCCTGCTGGGCTATCTGTTCTAACATGCCCAAGACACTGAATGGCCCCTTCCCATTTTTCTTTCCAGATTCTGGTCTTCCTCATTGTCTGCTGTCATTTTTCTAGCACCACCTCCCCACAAGAGAACACACCTTGACCAGGAACCGCTCTGCAGCCGGTCTTCTGCTTCCATGACTTTCACTCATTCATCTGCCTCTCAAGAGAAAGTAACACCATTTGGATGCCCGCAGAGTAACATACAGTTGTCCCGTTGAATTAATGTCACTACTGACCCTTTACTGCTGTCCGTCTGATGTGCTTTGTGGGCAACAGTGAAGTCAGGCAGTCTTCTCGGTCAGGTGGAAGCATTCTGGCTCCTGCATGCGGAGCGTGGGCCTGGGGGGTTCGGCGTGGAAGCGACGCCTGACACAATGCCATGATCGGTGTGGTTTGCAGCTCAGCATCCTGCCTCGCTGCCCCCACCGTGCAGCTTCAGAACATCGTGCAAGGGGTAGAGCACAGCTGCCCCATAGCAGAGCTGCCCGGCCTGCAGTAGTGAGCCTGGACGCGCCGTGAAGACACCACCGCCGCTCTCACCATGCCAAAGTGCATGATCACAAAAAATTCCCAATGGTCTACTAGGGTGGTGGAGATTGGTTTTCAAGGTGCCCCAAACCTGCTGTCCAGTTCTGGACAGAACTTGCCACTTTCTGAACCATTGTTTTTGGCTCTGATGGAGCTTTCCTCAGCTTCTGGGCTGAAATGGCAAAAGTGCTGCGCCTCTTCCAGGTGCTTTCTTTTCATGGTAGATGCAAGGACATCAAATGCTCTCACTTCAAAGAGAGTTCCAGTTGGGATAGGCAGGTTGGTGAGGCTTGGAAACCCTCCCCTCCCTTCCTCCCACTGCCCCATCTCCAACTAAATCTCGGCTACAAGGGGGTTTCTCTGTGATTTATGATCCATTGGTGGATCAGTCTTATTAAAATCCATGGGAGCCCTTGGCTCATTTTGTCAGTCTCAGACCACCCATAATTCCTGTCAGTATACCTGGTTTGTCCTCTCCGTGTGGTTTCAGTGGTTTGTTAGATAATATCTTGGCTGAAACAAAGCAACTAATTATGCTTCCTAAAACCCAAGGCTCATTAGCAACTGGAGCAGTTTTGCAAAGTTGTTTCCTGAATCAGTTCACTTTAGAGGGAGAGCTGGGAGGGCAGGAGAGGAAGGAGAACTGCAGAGGGAGAGATTATACCTCCTTCCACAGCACTGATCGTTGGCTTGGCTAGGACCCCTTCCCGTCTAGTAGTTCTGAGTTCTTCCTGTGCTACAAAAAAACTCATTTGTAAGCAGAGTTGCTGTTTTGAGAGCCACTAGCCAGCCGTCTCCTGCCGCCCTGCCTCATTGCCCAAAGGCACCTTCTTCACCTTGCGGCTGCTCTCTACAGAACGTGGGTGGCACCCCCCCCCCACTCCAAGCCCATCAGAACCTCCACTAAGACAAGGGGGCATCACATGTTTCTGGACCTGTCTCTGTTCTCGTGCGGACATCTTGAGTGGCCTCAGCCCCCAGGATATTGGGTATCTCCACGGTGTTCCAGTTTCCCTGTCTGTATGAAAGCTGACTCATGGCTGTGAGAATTCTGCCCAACACCCCCCGCCTCCCCTGTGCCCCAAGTAGCGAGAAAGGCTTGCGGGGGGCAGGGGCGGGGGGGCTCTGGGCCTCTTCTGCAGAATGGCCTTTGGATTTTTGCCTTCAACTGGAAGCAGAGTGAAATGGTTCCCTTTCAGCACTGCTTTGTTTTTGACCCCTTCTGCGAATTCTCAGAGGAAGGCAGCATATTCCCATCTTTTATAGTAATCAAATTTATCTGGCATCTCTCAGCCTCTTGAATTACTTATGCTACAGTTGGCCAGCCTCAGGAAGGCTTTGGCTGGTTTATTTATTTATTGTTCTAAAGTGAGGGTTTTTGACATGAGGTCCCCACTTCTTCCTCGGGGAGTTGAGGGGGAAAATGGAAAGTGGTTTCCGCCATCGTTTGTGCAGAAGGCTGTTTTTGTAAATGCAGAAGACATGCGGCTCTGGAGATAAATGCACGAGCTTCCAAGTCTCACCCAAACAACAGGACTTCCCCAAACGGTGCCAAGTTTTTCCAGAAAGAGTCCCATGAAACAGATGCTGTTGCTGTTTAATTGCAGGCAGAGAGAAATGCCATAGAAAGGAGTGGCGTCCCATTATTGGCCACAGAGCTCAAAGCATTTTCCGGATTTAATGGAACAGCTTTGGATGCCAGTTCCTGCAGACGGGAGGGCCGCTGGTGTTCGCGCAATCTGAAGAGCAAACAGACGGCACGCCCAGAGCTGGCAAAGGCGTTCTACGATGGCTCCCGCTCACCATTTCCAGGCTGCTTGCTGGCGTGTCAGAGCGTGCCGTCTGGCTGGGAGACCTTGCATCTTCTTCCTTGCCAGGAGCTCTGGGTACATCAGCTGTGTGACACCACCAGTGGCAGGGGAGCGCCCATGGGAGCGGCCTCTGCCCTAGAAGCTAGACCTGGCTGGTCAGTGGGGAAGGGGGTGCTGGGCCTCGGGGTGCCGCTAGGACTGGAGGTGGGGCCAAAGCCCAGGGCCTGGAGCCTGGGGAGAGGGCAAGTGGGCACCCAGAGAGCAGCAGGAGAGGGGGGCAGCAGAAGCAAATGTCAGAAGCACCCTGAGGCTGGGTCAAACCCAGTGGAGGCTGGTGGCTCCATTTGTCAGTGGGGCTGTGCATCCACTCCGGGTGTCAGCCCCACTGACATTGGAGCCACCTGCCTCCACTGGTCAGACCCCAGGGGGCCCCTGTATTCTGTCCAGCACTCTGCTCATACAGTGGCCAGCCAGGCAGTCCATGGGAAGCCCACAGGCCCCCTAAAGAGAACTTCGGTCTACTGCGCATGCATTTGGTCTTTCCCAAGCTGGCCCCAGTGCCAGCATTTTTGCCTGGCACTCGGTTCCCTTTCCAGCTCTAGGCTCCTGTGAACCTCACCTGCTCATGGGACAGGGAGGTCTCCACCTCCTGTCAGGTCCAGGTCTCTGTGTCATAGAATCATAGAATAGTAGGGTTGGAAGGGGCCTACAAGGCCTTCGAGTCCAACCCCCTGCTCAATGCAGGAATCCAAGTCAGAGCATCCCTGACAGATGGCTGTCCAGCCTCGTCTTGAAGGCCTCCAGTGTGGGAGAGCCCACCACCTCCCTGGGTAATTGGTTCCATTGTCGTATTGCTCTAACAGTCAGGAAGTTTCTCCTGATGTTCAGCCAGAATCTGGCTTCCTGTAATTTGAGCCCATTATTCCGTGTCCTGCACTCTGGGATGATGGAGAAGAGATCCTGGCCTTCCTCTCTGTGACAACCTTTCAAGTCCTTGAAGAGCGCTATCCTATCTCCCCTCAGTCTTCTCTTCTCAAGGCTAAACATGCCCAGTTCTTTCCGTCTCTCTTCATAGGGCTTTATTTCCAGTCCCCTGATCATCTTTGTTGCCCTCCTCTGAACCCTCTCCAGCTTGTCTGCATCCTTCTTAAAGTGTGGTGCCCAGAACTGGACACAGTACTCCAGGTGAGGCCTAACCAGTGCTGAGTGGAGGGAAACTAGTACTTCCCGGGATTTGGAAGCTATGCTTCTATTAATACAGCCCAAAATGGCATTGGCCTTTTTTGCAGCCATATCACCTTGTTGGCTCATATTCAGCTTGTGATCGACAACAAATCCAAGATCCTTTTCGCTTGTAGTGTTGTTGAGCCACATATCCCCCATCTTGTAACTGTGCGTTTGGGTTCTTTTTCCTAGGTACAGAATTTGGCATTTCTCCCTATGAAATGTCATTCTGTTGTTCTCTGCCCAGCGCTCCAGTGTATCCAGACCACTTTGAATTTTGTGTCTGTCTTCCACAGTATTAGCTATCCCGCCCCATTTTGTGTCATCTGCACATTGGATCAGCATTCCCTGCACCTCCTCCTCCAAGTCATTCATAACAATGTGGAAGAGCACTGGGCCCAGGACTGAGCCCTGCGGTACCCCACTCGTTCCCTCTCCCCAGTTTGAGAAGGTCCCATCGATAAGCACTCTTTGAGTCCGATTCCATAGCCAACTGTGGATCCACCGGATCGTTGTTTCATCAAGCCCAAGATGTTCCATCTGCAGGTCCAGTCCATGGGGCGGAGCCCACAGCTTGTCCACTACACTGGTGAAGGTCAGCGTGAAGGCAAGGGGTTGAGAAGGATGTGGAGGTGGACAGAACTGAGAAGCAGAAAGGGGGAGGGCCTGATCCAGCAGCAAAACACAGGAAGTGCTCTGTGTCCTAGCAACAAACACCACAGGCAGGACAAGGAAGTGGCCCAGCAGTGCCACACAAAGGAGGGGAAAGAAGCCAAGCCAGATGGGGGGCAAGCAGAGCCCCAGGCTCCTTCTGGTCTGCTGCAGGGAGGGGATTGCTTGAGGAGCACGGAGGCTCCCGCCCAGCTCCTCAGAGGACCCAGACAGGGGCCATCACTGGAGACCCTGATGAGATCCTGCCTCTGGGGAAAATCATGAGTGACACCCAGCAAAGTCCTCCTGCCGCCTGTCTTTCTGGATGCCGTTGCCAGTGCAGCAGGATTTCATTATGCAGAAATCCAGTCAATCCAATCATTGTCTCTAAGGCGCTAATTATTTTCAATAAATGTATGTCACCCGTTTAATGCAACAAGAGTTTAGAAAATGATACACCTTTGGTAATTACAGCAGCCAAGATGTGTCCATCAATCTAATTGTTTTTATGATTCTGACTCATTTGCATCCCTTTATTTTTATGAAATGAGCTCTCGGTCATTTTGATAGTTTTGCTCAGTGTTAAGAAAAGGGTCAGGGTATAGAGAGACCCACTCCAGATTTCGTGTAAAGATGTGTGCCTGTTGCTTGTCTCCTGCACAAGTGATGTGCATGGATGCGGCACCTCCTCTCCATGGGTGGCAGAGGAGCCTCTGGGCAGCTAGGGACAAAGGCCTTCTCGGCGGGGCCCCAGGCGGCCCGGAGGAGAACTTGCGGGACTCCGGACCGGGCAGACGGAGACCCGGAGAGGCCGCCTGGCTGGGTAGCGATGACCGTGGCCTCCTTGCTTTGCTTGGAGGATGGCCCTCCTCTGGCCCAGGAGCCAAGACACCGTGGCTGGCGGGAGCAATGCCCCAAGCACTTGGTTGAGGTGCTGCCCCCCCCCCCGCTCCAAATGCTACTGCAAGAGCACTGCCCAAGCTTCCATTCTTTAGACCCAGGATAAAGGTGGACCATGGCCGGGGGGGGCTCCTTCCGATGCCTGCAAATCCCATCCGCGGCACTGGCTCCTGCCCGCCATCCCAGGGCAAAGTATCTCTGATGTGCAGGTGTTTGTCCCTCCCTCCTCCTGCCGCACTCTGTTGGCTCTTGCTGCCTGTGTGTGGGGAATGCCAGCAGGGAAGTCGGGGACGGCATGCCTTGAGAAAGCGTGTCGGAGAGGGAGGCACATGCCGCAGTGGTGGCGCTGGGACAACTCACTGCCTGCCTGCCTGCGCATGCTCGTGCCTGCGCGTCCTCCCTGTTCCGGAAGAGAGCAGCTGCCTGTTCAGGATGGGGCTTCTGTGTTCTAATGCCGCTTCTGGTTTGGCTCCAGCACATATCACAAGAGCTTGCAAATCTGGACACAGAGTTGTTGGGAAACCCATTTCCATAAACACAGAGCACGTTCTACAACTGAACCTCACTTTTCCCTTCATGGAAATAGGCTTGTAGCCCAGCAGAAAATGTTTGCTAAATGCAGGAAGAGCCTCATTGTGTTCGCACAAGGAACGTGTTGTGTTTGCAAACTGCACCACCACCCAGCTACAGCCCTGTGCAAAGACAACCAGGACTTTCTTCCAAAAGTTTACATCTTTACGGAAGTGCCTGTTAGCAACTGGTTTCTCTAGCCCTTTCCTTCTTGCAGATTTTATTCACGTCTGGAACTATTAGGCAGGCAGGTGGGCGGGCGGGCAAGGAGCATGGAGGCTTTTCTTCTGCCTCATGGCTGGCAGTCAGGCTTAAGAATCTGAAGATAAATGCGCTGAAATGGACATTTCCTTCCCTTTGCATTTTGCAAAAATGCAAAGAACACAGAAGCAGACTGTTCCTCTCTCTGCTCACCTGAGCTTGTCATCTGACCTGCTCCTTCTTCCAGCATCCTGCTCTTGGGAGCCAAATCATCTTCACAACGAAATGCCTCCTCCTTCCTTTGGCAGATTGATAATCAGTACCTAATGGATGACGGAAGGAGGGTCATCCTGCTGGGGAACAGGTGCACCCACGGCACGGTGAGCTTCAGCATCCCTGCTGGAGGCTTCCTGTGCATCACACAGCACATTCCGCTGCTGCACATAGAATACAGTTGCAGAATCAATGCGGGGATTTATTTCAAAAAAGTAAAAATCTTAATTCGTCCAAGAACACACTTGAAGGCTCAAGTCTGCCAAATACAAGTTCTGCTGTTTAAAATATCAATATACTACACGTCCATGGGAATTAAATTGCATGCTCTGTGTGTGTGTGTCTGTGCACGTAACTCAAAATCTCTCTGCTCTGTATTGCCAGCTTTGGTGCAGGGCATGAAATCATTTTCCCATCTTAGCCCAGGGTTCTCCGAAGGTCAGGCTTTCAATTGGGCTGTTACTGTCTTGCTGCAGAGTTTCCAAGCCGCGTTAATTTTTGGCCTGCCATTGATGGATGGAGCAGTTTGAATTCTGACATGCAGCAGCCTGACTGGAATGACCTGCAGCGGCCGATGTCAGCCTCTTATTTCATGCCCGTTTGTCAGGCAGAAAAAACAAAGACTTTGGGAGTTGCTCTTCCTTTAGCAGCTACTGGAGTATGTGTGCACGCATATGCACGCTCACAAAAAACGGGGGAGGTGTGCATCTCTCTCTTTTCCTCTTCCTGAAATCTCTACCAGAGTCCAGCCTGGATGGAATGGCCAGCCCCATCCCTGCAGGTTCTCAGGCTTCCGCTGTGGGAGAGCATCCTCTTGGACTGTCATTCCATCCAAGCAGGGAAATTGGGGGATTGTAGCATGAATGGCGCCTGGGTCTTCCTGGGCTGGCAGTGTCCCTGGTGCCCTCTCATCCTGGCTCCCAAGGGCTCAATGCTTCTTCTGGGGAATTTGCCACCCTCCCTGGATGCATCCTGCATTTTTCTGACAACTCTGAGCTTTATTCCCTCCCCCACTAGAAAGTTCACACATTCCGACAGAAAGTATCTCATCTCAACCCTTTAACATTACAGTGAGGTGTGAGCATGGGTGATTGTTTCAGATCTGGGGAAAATGTAATTTTTAATGAATTCCCAAGTTTAATATATGCCTACAAGGAGATTTTGTGTTTTCAAAGATGGGAGGAACCTTCCTGCCCCTTCCCAGCAATAAGAGTTGCAGCTCTCGAAAGGGAAGCATGATGACAAGTCAAATAAAAAAGCAACCCAAAACCTGGCAGCATCGCAAAACCGGCCTCCCAAGCCTTGAGGTCCGGCATGAAAGCCAAGCTGCTTTCCAGGCACAACAGAGAAGCAGACCAAGGTGTTCCCAAAAGAAAGCCACACAGGTGGCACTTGGCAAGGTGTGAGCCTGGGGAGCCGAGCAAAGTGGGGGGCAGCAGAACAGCAAGATGCGTGCAGGAGCCCCTTTTGTGCTGCCTGGATTCAGAGGTCCGCTCTGGCGTGACCGGACTGGCCCACAGGATCGGCTGGACAGGGCTGCTCAACTGCAGCTTTGCAGCCCCGCTTGTGCCTAGCCCACACAGGAGGGGGCTCCCTGCAAGAGCACTTCCAGACTGTACAAGGGCAGGCAAAAATCTTTATTTATTTTATTTATTTCATTTCTATACCGCCCAATAGCCGAAGCTCTCTTCCGGGTTTCTTCCGGAATCTTCCAGGTTTCTGCTGAATCCAGAAGGAATAAATATTGTAGGGACCGCAAGCTGTTTCATTCAAGGAAGAAGTGGTTGGTCTCCTCAGAGGAATCCATATCTCTCAGTCAGTTTTCAGAGCAGTCCCTATCAGGCCTGTTAGCCTGTCACTCTCCCAGCCTGAGACTTCAGAGCCACCAGCAAACTCACTTGGGGGCCAAGAGGACTTGCCAGCCTCATTCTGCCCCCCCCCCCCGCCCTGGGCGTTGCTTGGGGATGAGGCTTCTGCAAGAGCCCTCCCTCGACCAGCCGCTGCCGCCTGGGTCCGGCTCATCTCTCACTACCTGGAGCTCATCTTCGCCCAGGGGCTGACCCCGCCCCCTTCCAGGCTATGAGTAATCTGCATTCCCAATGAAAACATTTTGCACAGCATACAAAACAAGACGGGGAAGGGAAACGCATCTTGGCTACTTCACGATCCTGCTAAGATAAACAAACAGGAGTTAAGAAGTTGTCGGTGGTCAATAGGCACGCAGGCGTGGTGGCACAAATCCATCTCAGACACATTCCTGCAGGCTAGCCATGTTCTCCGTCGTTGCCCCAGGGGCCGCCAGACCCTGCTGTCCTTGCCCTGGCCCTGCCTTTGGAGTGGATCCTTGGGCATGAAGGCCCCGCGGTCCCCCGGGTGGGCCACAGACATCTGCTGAGCGCTTTGCGAGGAGCCCTGCTGTGCTTTTCCACCATCACGCCTGCCTTTTTTCTCACTGCAGAACATCCATTAAGGAGACAAAGATGGAGCCGCTGCAAAGGCGCCTGAAGCGCCCGAGCACATCTGCCGATGCTGCGGGGAATTGCCCCTTCCCACAGTGGGGCAGAGCCGAGCGGCAGGTTAGGGGCAAGCTGAAGAGTTGTGCCAGGCACACGCCCTGGACAAATGCCCGATTGGGGCGCATGTTTTACAACCAGATGCTTAGGGGCTGTTGAGCCCAAGGCAAGCCTTGCTTCACTGGAGACTCCAGCAGCCCCCCCCCCCCCCGCGTGTAAATAATGTCTGCAAAAGTACATAAAATATTCATATGAAATGCCAGGTAGCGACAACTCATATGAAAAGCAAACTGCCAGTGCAGTTCAGCTCCTCTCTCCGGCAGAAAAGAATAACATCCATTCCTGTTTCTCCAAACTCTTCCCCCACGCCGCCCAAAGAAAGGAAGCTGAGATGAAATGTATTTAAATAGCAGCCAGGTTGCTATTTAAACTGATGGCCAGGAAACCAGAAGGTGAGCCCGGCCCCGCTCGCTCCCTCTGCTCCGCACTCGCGCAACCCGCGCATCGCCCGCCGCCCCTCCCCGCCTGCGGCCCCGCCCGGCCCCGCCGCGTCCCGCCGCCCGCCGGGGGCGCGTGGCGAGAGGCGTAGCGGAAGGGCCCCCGCCTGGTGACGCCGGGCGCCGAAGCCGCTCTCCCCAGGAAGAGCGCGGCGCGCTCGGGGAGTGGGCCCGGGCGGGGCGTCGGCTCGGCAGCCGGCGGCCCCTCGCTGCTTTCGCCCGGGGACAAGCGAGCCGGTGCAGAGCGGCCACCGCCGTCCGGCTGCCGCTGGGGCCTGCAGCTCGCGGGCTGCGCTGGAGCCACGCCGGGCAGCCGGCGCGCGCGCACGGCGGGGCGGGGCGGGGCGGCCGCGGCGGCCAGCGGTCCCTTGTGCGGGCGCAAAGGGCGACGGCCCTGCGGAGGCAGCAGCCTCTGGGTCCTTCGCGGGCCGAACAGCCTCAGCCGCGGGGCCCCGGCCCGCCGGCCGGCCGCCTCGTTTGCGAGCAGCGCAGGAAGCGCCTTCTCGCGCGCCGCTGCAGCGCGCGGCCGTCGCCGGCCCCCCTCGACGTGGCTGTCGTTGAAGAGCAGCCCCGCCGCCCCCGCCCCCTCAGCGGAGGTGTCGCTAGCAGCAGGCCGCGCTTCCGCTGTGTTTTCGGCTGGGTGCGTTTGCTGGGCGCGCGCATTCCCGCCTCGAGCGCTGTGGGAATGGCGGGACAGAAGCGTGTTATGGCAGCCAAGCGAGGCCTCACTGGCTCAAGGCTGTCTCAAAGGGTGGCGGACAAAGCCCATGTTCTGTTCAGCAGCTGCTTGGAAAATCCCGCTCACAACTGGCCCCTCTCTTTCTTTTAGCAAAACCAGCCATGGCGAGGGCTGGGGGGCTGATCCAGGCTGGGACAATGGTGCATGGGGAGGGCACTTAACTCTTCCTCCCCATGCCCTTTTCCCAACGACAAGCCCCCCCCCCCCCGCCGCTGCCGCCCTGCCCCGCCACTGCAATTCACTCTTGAAGTGGCAGTTTACACCAAGTAGCAGCTTTGGGGCAAATCACAGTTTAGGGGAGGGGATATTTTTAGCGGGGAAATGGCTTGGGGAGATGCCACTGCCCCAATCAGTCCCCCCACCCCGCCCCACCCTGTGGCTGCTTTTGCAGGGGATAGTCGCAAACGTGCCTTCGAGGGTTGGACCCGATGGCCTTGTAGGCCCCTTTCAACCCTACTATTCCATGATTCCATGATCCTTTCCAAGCACTGCTAATTGCAAGTGTGCCTACTGGCCCGCAGGGTGGTGGTGACTGTGCATTCTGTGGCTGGATGGTCCCCAGAAGGTTCCGCTGCACACAAGCTGAGGCCCATTTCGCTGTGGGGAGCCGGGCAGGGCAGGGCAGGGCAGGGCAGAGGCTCAGTGGCAGAGCCCCTGCCTTATGTGCAGAAGGCCCCGGGTGTGACCCCCACAGGCGTCTCCAGGAAGGGCTGGGGAGGCTCCTGCCTGCAACCCGGCAGGGAAGGAGCCCCGGCCGCCAGGTGGCGGCACAGCACTGGGCTCGACGGCCAGGGCTGGCTCGGGGCAAGGCAGGTGCCTGTGCTCCTAGGTAGTGCAGCCTGCCCACCTGCAGCTCTTCCCTGGCCCTGGCCTGGCCCTGCTTGTGCTCTTCTTCAAGCCCTTCTGGGCACAGCTGGCATGCAGACAACTCCCCGCCTTTGGGTCTTGCTCTGACTTCATGCCATGATGTCCCTCCTTTGGTAACCGATAACGAGCAGACTCCCCTCCCAACAACCCATAACTCGTCTTGTCCGCTGGCTGCTCTGCCTGAAGCCTCCCCTCCCCTCTCCAGTCTATCAGCGCTCCCAGCCTGTGGCAGGTGCATCGCTCTTTATTGCCTCGGAAAAACCCGGAGACTCGATTCTTATTAAGCTTGCAATATCTTAAATGAAATTCAGATTTATATGGGGAAATCACACTATTTGTAATATGAATCATCAGCGCCAGTAATGCAATTTTAAGGAGCCGATTTCCCCGCCAAGAATCCGTGAGTCTGCGTGTCCTCCCTTCGCCTGCTCTCAACAGAAGCTCGGCTGCGATCATGCCTCAGTGCGGCGAGACGCCCTGCTTCCACGGCGGGGGCAGAGCAGGCCGGGGCGGCACTCCGACACTCCCCGCACCCGTTCTTCTCTTGTCCCACTGGGCGCCCCGTGCGCACACACACGCAGCCACCCGCAGGTGGCCAACGGGCAGCGGGCACAATTTCCACTCTCAGCCAGCAGCCCGTTGCCAGTAGGACTGAGGCAACGCGTTAGTTCAGAACCTTATTGGAACCATATTTTAAACAGATATGACAGGAGAGGGAAGGCTTTTCCAGCTCCTCGGAGTTTAATCTGCCCCTGGTTGACACCCCCCCCCCCAGGGCCCTTGGCTCTTGCTCTTCTGAACAGGCGCCCAGGAGCAGGGGTTCTTATTCTCCAGCCACCCCTCTCAGCTGCCCGGTGATCCACCCGCCAGGTGCTGCTCCTCCTGCAGCAGTCAGCTGGAACAAAGCGGTACGTGGAAACGGAGGCAATGGGCAGATCCTCAGAGGAGGTGCGGTGCCGTTCACGCAGCCGTCCACTGCACGTGTTTGTGCAATCCGGCCCTCAGGCAGAGCCCCCTGAGAACCAGGCCAGCCCCCTCCTCTTGCTCACAGCGGAAGTGCTGAAGCTCTTTCAGCCCAAGGGCCAAACCCCGTTTCAGAGAAGCTCTTGGCCCTCCGGGGGTAGCGGGGCGAAGGCACAGAGGCCAGCCCGCTTCTGCCCAAGCTCTTTGCCCCAGGCCCTCGAGGGCGGAGGGGAAGCGCCGCACCGCAACTGGGAAGCCACCACACGACTGGTGGCTGGGAGGCTGGAGGAAGGGGCTGGGCCGTCTTGGGGCACCACAGAGGGTCGCACTGGGACCCTGGGAGGGCCAAGTTGGCCCTCCCGCCCAAGCTTCCCCACCCCTGGCTTAAAGCGAGCGGGGCAGAGATGGAGTGGGGCTTTGCAACAGGTGGAATAGCCAGCACCAGCCAGGCTGAGGCTGAACAAACCATCATGATTCGGACTTGGAGCGATGTGATAGAATTCTCTTTTGCAAAGTGTCGCACAAGCTTGAGGGAAATATTTCAGTTTCTGTACTGGTGCATGTATTTTGCGAGCCCTTGCTAATTCCATTGCTTTGAGGACTGTCCAACAGCCAAATGAACTGATGAAGAGCAAACTGGTAGAAGAAAGGACAGGAACAAGACAGGGGGAGTCATTTTAATTTCTCCTTGACTTTCCTTAACAATGGTTGTCTTTCAGTTTTTCAGTATAAGGCTTTGAAATGATAATGCATTACATTCATAGCAGGATGGCAGGCTCTGGGGGTTGCATCAGGACCCCCAAGAGAGCAGGGACATTTAAAGCACTTTCTTGTGAAGCTGCTGCTTTTACAGGAGTCTCAAGTTCTGTTTTTTAAATGTATGTTTCTTGTTATTCTTGATAGTTGAGAATGTTTTGTTTTAAAAGATATCTTTTGAGTTTCACACAGCAAAATGAAGAAACTGAAAGAGCTCACCCAGTTCCCGATAGAATTACATAACAAATGAGATGAATTTATCCAGCCTTAAAAGTGGGGGACAGATGCTGGCGTATTTTGTCATTCTGAGGGCTGATCATAACGCACTGGACACATCTTCTGTTTGTGAAGAGATTGTAAAGGATTTGTTGGTTTCATTAATCAAACATTTCATTAATCACAGATTAAAAATGTGGATCCCAAGTGGAGCCGTCTCCTGAAAATGTTCCAGTGTTGATGGCGTGGTCACAAACCATCTGGATCTATCTGCTAACTCAGACAATGCACTGAAGACTATTTACTTTGCACAACCTTCAGTGAAATTGTCCAGATTTCACCTGCCTTGAGAAAATTAGCTGTTCTTGTCATTCCATTAATTTTGCCACAGCTAGATCATATTTTGGTGCCCTGTGGGTCAGTCTCTGTTGGTCTCTGTTTCTAGACTGCTTCATATTTTTGCTTGAGATGAGCTGGTTGTTAACATACATGGGAACAAAAGACTGATTTTCTAACCTGAGACACTTCCAAAGTCTTCCTCTATCAGGAAGAAATCTTTGTAAAATGAGCACAGAAGACCTTGCAGAGGGCTGTATCCAGCAGGCCCAGTCCCCACACAGTCCACTGGTATTGGGGAGGTCACAAACGGCACATGGAACCCGCACCTGCGAAGGGTCAGGAGCAGGTCTCTACCAGCTTCCCTCCCTCCAGCTGGCATAATTGGGTTGAGGGTTATCCTAGCAAAAAGGGAGCGCTGCTGTGCATAGCAAGGATCTCAAAACACCAGCGTGTCTGCAACAAAAGCACAAAGATGGGGATGCAGAAGGCAAACACACGATGATAACTAATCGCTCCTAGCCCAGCCGGGCCTGACTGCGGGAGGAACCTGGCCTGCGTCTGCAGATGCAGAGCTCTCGATGTGACCTTCTGCTAAATTGGATCAGGCGTTTCTTCTGCGGCACTCACCCTCTTGATGAAACCCCTGCATGGAGCAGCCATATTTTGCTGCTGTGTTTTAGGGAGCAGATCCTTCATTGTCGCTGACTTCATTTCATTCTGTCAATTTTCTGCAAAGGAGTTATGTGCATTCTATAATTCTGTTTTTCATATCAATTCATATATTTTTTTCTTCTTCTGGTTCCTCATCTCCCTCCACATCCAGCTGCCAAACCTTTCCTTATAGCCTGGGAAAACTCCACCCCCACTCCTGCCCCCATCATAAGCTTGCAACACCTGCAGCGAAATTCAGATTTATAGCCCAAAATGCCCCCATTGCAATGTGAAATATAAACAGCAAAGTGGCTTGAAAGGAAGCCAGGTGTGTAGGGATCTTGGCCTCAGCAACTTCCACTCTCCACACTTTGCTATCTGAGTTACTTCCAAGAGCTGTATATTAAAAAATAATCTGGCAACATGGTATACTTGGCATGCAGTGCCTGGATGCATGCAGAGAGTCATCTGAGGGGATGAGTTTAAAGAAATCACATTAACACATAGAGAAGAAAATGACATTTTTATACTTGATTTGCTCGTGGTTGGATGGATGCAACTAAACACAATCTGAGCTGTCGCCATGCAGCAGGAAAACAAAGATGCTGCTTTGGAATGTTACAAATGAGTCCGATGTCAGTCAGACACTATAAGTCGGAGTGACGCAGGAAGCCATATTTGTAAAATGATTGGTTTATTCATATTTGGTAACTGGAGTCCATCATTTTTCAGTGTTTGTGTGTGTGGTGCTGGTGGGGATTGCACACACCCCCAACCTCCACATCTCATCCACCACAGGGCCTGTCATCTTTGGGGGCGGGGAGGCTTTGGGGGAATCGAAGCTGTGCCTCTTTGGAGGTTTAGACCTTTGTTCCCCTCTGTCAATCCCCCCACCTCATCATTCCAGGAGAATGATTTTTCTCATAAACTAACATGTCAGACAAGGCATCTACATTTTTTACAAAAATATTATTTGGCGATATTCTGCACTAACATTTGATGTAAACCCTGGAGGTATATTCCCCAAGTACCTATTACCTCTGTTTTAGGGAAATTACATTAAATTATTAGTGACAAATTTACTTGTCTGCCAATGTGTTTTTCTGAATTTTACGACAACATCAATACTTGGCTGTTTTATATGGCCCCTCATTTACCTGTCTTTGAAGGCAGCCCCCCCTCTGGGAGCGCTGGCTGTCACTAGCAACCAGCTGGCAAGCCTCTCTCAGTTTTACGTCCACTGGCTTGAATAAGGAGGAAAATCCGCACAGTGCCCCATGGTCCTCAACGGCAGCAGGCACCTCTCTGCCCCCAGCGAAGGGCCCTGGCGTGTTCCCGGAGGATGGTGTCCAGGAGTGGGAAGTGGAAGGAGGCCTGCAAAGAGAGACTTCCTGCTCCTGGGTGGGAATTCCAGGAGCTCCTGTGATTTGGCCGGTGCCTGGAAGATTCTTCCTAGCCCAAGATCAAAATGCCAGCAGCAGTTGGAGAGAGCAAAGGTCAGGCTGCAAGCAAAGGTCAAGTGTGGCATTTTAGAGCCCAATTAAACTGCTGTAAAGAACAAGCAGTTGGGATGAGGCCTCCAGGAGAAGGTAGGAGTGCAGGCACCCCACAGGCAGGCGCCCGGTGGTTCCCCACAAGAGATGTTCCTGTGTTGCTTCCCCACTGATGCTGAATTCACGCTCGGAGGTTTTAGTGCCAAAGCTGTGCCGGTGGTGCGTCTGACTTTCCAAGACCAGGCCTCTTCCTTCCTTTGGCTTCTGCATCTCCTCAGCCTCAGAGTCTCTCCCGGCAATAAGCAATTACTCATTTTCAGAGTAGGAAGAAGGCTCTTCCAGATCTTATGGCGCCATCAAGCCACCCTTAGGCCAAGAATTCAGTTGGTCGCCTAACAGGTCATATTAGCAGAGGGAGGATCTTTCTGGAGTGCCTTGGAAGAGGTGGTTGATACGTGAGCCCTGGAGTAACCAAATGGCAGAGAGCTTGAACAAGGCTTGGTTGTTCCTTCCCTGCCGTTGAGGCATCATCACCTTCCATCACCTGAATGTGTGGCTTGTGGGCGAGTGGTGCCCAATTCAGAATGCCAGTCACCTGCAAATGGCGCGCTGTGGACAAGCCCTTTCTGCGGGCAGCCAGGTCCTCTTTCAGACAGAAAATCTCGATCAGATGCTAAGGATCAGCTTGCACTAGGGATGTCAGAGAATTCCACCACGGATCTCAGGGAGGCCGAATGCCAGCGCATTCGGCCCCCTGAAATCGGTGGCGGAACGGTCTGCCGCCACCCTGCTCCCCCCGGGACGGGACTTACCTTGGGCGGATCTTCCTGGCAGCGGCGGCGGCTCTGGCGGTGGTTCAGCGGCGGCAGCTGCGGCAGCTGGTCTTCTGACCGGCCGCCGCCGCCGCCATTTCCAGTTAAAAAAGCAAACAAAAAAACGTGATAGGCTACGTAAAGATTTACATAGCCTATCACGGCTAGTTTTATAAAAAACACTGTGATAGGCTACGTAAATGTTTACGTAGCCTATCACGGCTGATTTAAAAGAAAAAAAACGCGTACGCAAATGGCGGCACCCATGGACGCCGCCATTTGCATATGCACGTTTTTTTTTCTTTTAAATCAGCCATGATAGGCTACGTAAACATTTATGTAGCCTATCATGGCTGACTGCAGGGACGCAAATGGCGGCGGCTGCAGCCGCCGCCATTTGCGTCCCTGCTAGCCAGCAGCCGGATGTCCGGCCGCTGGCGGAGCCGGCCGGCGGCTCCGCTGAATCCCTGCAGAGTGGAGCCGGCCGGCCAGGTTTCAGGGGGGAGGGACGGAGCGCCTCCCCCCCGGCCAGAATTTCGGGGGGAGGGACGGAGCACCTCCCCCCACCGTGAATGTCACCCTTCGAAAAGGTAAGTGGCTTTTGTACATCCCTAGCTTGCACCCTCCGTGCTTTGCATTTAGGGCAATGTCCTCATAGCACAGTAGGGTTGGAAGGGGCCTGCAAGGCCATCGAGTCCAACCCCCAAATCTGGACTCCGAGCCCTCCCAGTCCTTGTTGATTCTTTAACGTTCTTAGAGGAGCCACACAAGTCATGGTTATAGGAGCTGTTCCCAATTTGCTGAATGAAGGTGATCGCAAAGCTCTGAAAAATAAAGATATTTTGGTGTCCACATGGATCCTCCTTCACCTAAATTGAGATGGAATATGTCGCTAACTCCAAGCACTAAAATGCAAAACTTTGCTTAGTTATTTGTTGTCGTGAAGAAATAACAACCTGCCCATGTGAACTAACGACAAATGTGTCAGGATCTCAAATCCTCTTTTTTGCTACAATGTCTGGTACGTGTGCTGGTTGCTCATTTTCTGCTGTTCGTAGATATGCAAGACGACTTGATTGTGTCTCTGTGTTGCACATCTGTGTGCCAAGGGGGGAAGATAAATGCCCTTTCCAGGAGCAAAACACACTGCCCTTTCTCATCTTTTATTTGCTGTTCATTTCGCCAGGTTTTCTTACCCACACCCTCTTGCTGCCTGTCCTGGACACAGGACTCCATTGGCCAATTAAGTCTGCAGCTGGATTCCTATTTCCCAGGCAGCCCACCTTATAAATTATGGCTAATATTATTACCCCCTTCTCACCCCCAGGCAAGGGAACGGATGTGTTTGGTTCAGAGGAGGGAAGGAAGCCTCGCCTCGCTCAGCTCAAGATGTACGATTAATACAGTTGATGCAGAAAATGGCCTATTGCATGGCTTCTGCTGCGGCTGCTGCTGCTGCTTCATCTTCACCGTCATCGTCATCTCCTCCTTCTTTTAAATATCTCATGCTCGCTGCACACAGTCTCTGAGCATCCGTTAGAAGGAAGTGGCAGCCGGCCTGACCTTTCTCTCGGAATCACGTGTGGGAAAGAGCATTAGCATGATACAAGAGCCCTTTAATGTGTTTTTCCCTCCCCAGCCTCCCGTTTACAGTGGCTGAGGCAAGCTGCCTGCTCAGAATTACCTTCTAGCAAATATGGGGCTCTAAATCAGGCATTCTTTTTGTCCTTCCTCCGTACATCATAAGCTACAGTGGTTTCGAAGGACTTTACTGGTGCGTTTCATGTTCCCCAAGGCCAAGCCAAATATTTGACTCCTTTTGTATCTTTGCTGGCAGAGTGATGGGTGCAAAGGCTGGTCCTGTTAAACTGCTGAAAGAACATTTTGGCCAAGTAGGAATGTGCTAGTCATGAGACAGCTTAAATTGGCTGCTGTGCAACTGGAGCCGAATGAGCGACAACTGTGGAAATGCCACAAGGCTGGGTGTTTTGTGTGTTTTCCAGTGCCCCCAATTAGCACCATTAGCAGATCTCTAATATGCCTGCTGTGTGCCTGCGGCAGCTGTGGCTGATACAAAACCAGCCAATCGCACGATGGCCCTTGTCAGCTCTCATTAGCCTGTGATCAATTTCCAGGATCTAAGGGCAACTTGAATGAAAAGTAAAAACACATTGTTACCACAAATTTCATCACGTAAATATGCCGGATAAGGAAATAGATCAGCTGTGACCTCTTTGACATTTTCAAAATGTTTAAAAGCTGAAGCTAATACTTTCTGATGGGCTTTCATCTTGCATTGACAATGGAGGGGCCCAGAGTGGTGACAGTCCATGTCAAGGGGGCTGTCTTATCAAAAGCAAGACCCCCTCTAGATCTTTCGAGCCAAATATTCTCAACAAAGATAATTGCATTTATATAGTTCTTGCTCCCTTTTCTTCTCCCCTGACATGGACCTCAAAGTATGGACTCGGGAGCAGACATCAGGCTTTTCATTTTATGTTTTTAGAAAAAGAAACAAGACTTTAAATTTCAAAATATTTTATTGCTCAAAAGAAATCCAGAATATTTCTGTGCTGAGTCCACCAGAAGTGAATATAGCTCAGTGTTCTGTTTTGTCTGATTTGCGTTTTGTCACAGATGCTGGATGTTACTTCTTCCACGTCTGCTCCTTTGGAGCTCACGCATTTGACTGCCAGCCGCCTCCTTTTGCCACCTGTGCCCTTCGTAGGGGAGAAGACCATGGAGTTTCTACATGTGGGCTGCTTTGGATTCCCTCCTGGTCGTGGCTTCAATAGGAGTCTTCTTTTGGTTAACATCTTGCAAGTTCATTTCTCCCACTTAGTTTGCTGGGGAGTATTATTGGCATAGGGGAGATGAGTATAGGGGAGAGTCTGTGTCAGGGGAGACTGCCTGCCTGACGGGCAAGGTTGGATCACAGCACAGGCTCGCAGTGCCTTTTACCAGCTTCAGCTGGTTCGCCAACTATGGCCTCTCCTGGACAGGTACAGCTTGGCCACAGTGGTACAGGCATTAGTAACCTCAAGTGTAGCCAAACATGTACCCTGGATTTTAGGAAAGCCAATTTTAATAAACTCAGAACAATGATCAGGACCCATGGCAAGTGACGCTAACGAGAAAAGGAGTCCAAGATGGGGGGGAGCTTTTAAAAAAGGAAATTCTCAAGGCACAATTACAAACAATTCCAGCAAGAAAAAAAGGCAGAAGACAGCAGAAGAAGCCAATGTGGCTTCACAAAAAGCTTAGAGATGACCTGAGAACAAAAAAGGACACATATAGGAAGTGGAAGGAAGGCCAAGCTACAAAGGAAGAGTACAGGCAGGTAGCACAGAATTGCAGGGATGGCGTCAGGAAGGCTAAAGCTGAGAACAAGCTGAGGTTAGTGAGGGATGCTAAAAAGAAACAAAAAGGCTTTCTTCAAATACGTGCATAGTAAAGGACAGAGGAAAGAAATGGTGGTTCAGCTATTAAATAAGGATGGCAAAACGATAACAGATGACAAAAGAAAAGGCAGAGGTGCTCAATTCCTACTTTGGCTCAGTCTTCTCCCAAAAGAGGGTCTATGACCCCCCTGGCAAAGGTGAAGTACAGGCTGAAGGGGCAGGATTCCAGCTTGAGATCGACAGGCATATGGTCAAGGAACACCTCATTACTTTGAATGAGTTCAGATCTCCAGGGCCAGATGAACTGCATCCTAGAATAATAAAGGAACTGGCAGAAGAGCTCTCAGAACCACTGTCTATTCTCTTTGAGCAATCATGGAGGACGGGGGAAGTGCCAGATGACTGGAGGAGGGCTAATGTTGTCCTTATTGTCAAAAAGGGTGAAAAGGAGGAACCTGGGAACTACAGACCAATCAGTCTGATATCAATTCCTGGGAAAATTCTGGAGCGAATGATAAAGCAATCCATCTGGAAGCACCTTGAAAACAATGCAGTGATTACTGGAAGCCAACATGAATTTGTCAAGAACAAATCCTGCCAGACGAATCTGACAATGATCTGGTGGATCCACAGTTGGCTACAGAATCGGAGTGCTTATCAATGGGATCTTCTCAAATTGGGGAGAGGGAAGGAGCAGGGTACCCCAGAGCTCAGTCTTGGGCCCAGTGCTCTTCCACATTTGTATGAATGACTTGGAGGAGGAGGTGCAGGGAATGCTGATCAGATTTGCAGATGACACAAAATTGGGTGGGATAGCTAATACCCTGGAAGACAGAAACAGAATTCAAAGTGATCTTGATAGGCTGGAGCCCTGAGCAGAAAACAACAGAATGAAATGTAATAGGGATAAATGCCAAGTTCTGCACCTAGGAAAAAGAAGCCAAATGCACAGTTACAAGATGGGGGATATGTGGCTCAACAATACTACAAGTGAGAAGGATCTTGGAATTGTTGTCGATCACAAGGTGAATATGAGCCAACAATGTGATGTGGCTGCTAAAAAGGCCAATGCTATTTTGGGGTTGCATTAATAGAAGCATAGCTTCCAAATCCCGGGAAGTACTAGTTCCCCTCTACTCAGCACTGGTTAGGCCTCATCTGGAGTACTGTGTCCAGTTCTGGGCACCACACTTTAAGAAGGATGCAGACAAACTGGAGAGGGTTCAGAGGAGGGCAACAAAGATGATCAGGGGACTGGAAACAAAGCCCTATGAAGAGAGACTGAAAGAACTGGGCATGCTTAGCCTTGAGAAGAGAAGACTGAGGGGAGATAGGATAGCGCTGTTCAAGGACTTGAAAGGTTGTCACAGAGAGGAAGGCCAGGATCTCTTCTGGATTATCCCAGAACGCAGGACACAGAATAATGGGCTCAAGTGACAGGAAGCCAGATTCCGGCTGAACATCAGGAAAAACTTCCTGACTGTTAGGGCAATATGACAATGGAACCCATTCCCTAGGGAGGCAATGGGCTCTCCCACGCTGGAGGCATTCAAGATGGAGCTGGACAGCCATCTGTCAGGGAAGCTCTAACTTAGATTCCTGCATTGAGCAAGGGGTTGGACTCGATGGTCTTATAGGCCCCTTCCAACCCTACTACTCTATGATTCTATGAAGACTGGATTACTGCAACACACTCTGTGGGGCTGCCCTTGAGGCTGGTCTAGAAGCTGGAGCTTCTGCAGAATGCAGCAGCTTGGCTCTTGTCGGGAGCTGCCCCTTTCCAGCATGTGACTCCTTTGCTGAGGGAACTGCACTGGCTGCCTATTTGCTACCGAGCCAGGTTTCAGGTATTGGTACTAGTGTACAAAGCCTTAAACAACTTGGGACCAGGATACCTGAGAGAGTGCCTTCTTCCTTACCAACCTGCCCGGTCACTGAGGTCATCAGAGGGCCTGCTCCTGATGGTTCCACATGGACCTATGGCCCAGTTGGAGTCCACCAGGAAGAGTGCCTTCGACGTGGTGGCCCCCTTCCTGTGGAATTCCCTGCCTTTGGAGGTCAGGCAGGCACCAACATTGTGTTGCTTTCGGCGCCTTCTGAAAACATTATTTTAAGGGGCTTTCCCTGAGTGACCAGCCGCAGTTTATTATGTTCAGAATCTCTTCTTTTAAAATGTTTTAATTGTTTTAGTTATGGGGTTTTATTATTTTATCTTGCTGTTCACCACTCTGAGATCTTTGATGTGAAGCAGTATATAAATATTGTAAAATAAATAAAGCCTGCGCACTTGAGGAGATGCCATCATGTGTTGGTTCTACAAAGAGGGCTGAAGAGTCTCTCTCTCCCAGGAAAGCAAAGCAGAGGATTTTCCACTGAGTGAGCCTCCCCCAACCTGGCACTCTCCAGGTGTGTGGTGGACTACAACTCCCATCTTCACCAGCCAGCACAGCCTTTGGGAAAAGCTGCACTAAGACATGTAGTAATTTACACACACACACACACACACACATTTGTAGCAAATAAGATAGGTGTGTGTGTGTGTGTGTGTGTGTGTACATAAATGTCATAGAAGCATAGAGCTGGAAGGGACCTCAGAGATCATGTAGCCCACTCCAGCGCCCAATGCAGGCCTGCACCACAGCATCCCCGAGCAATGGCCATCCAGCCTCTGCTTCAACATTTGCAGCGAAAGGGACCCTCCACCTCCCAAATGTGAGTTAGGTGGGCACCAGCATTCTGAACCATGCTTGGAAACAGACAACCACTGCGGTTTCTGCTTAAAAATGTCCCATGGGACGACGGCTTGAACCAGCGCAGGGAGGTGGTCTTCTGTGAACTCCCACCTGCTGCCGACACACCCGTAGGGGTGCTTCGCTTTTGCAAGAATCAAATGGAGATGCCCATCCCCCACCCAGAAGATGGTTCTTGCACTTGTGGCTCAAAGCGAGGCCAAAAAGAGCCCCCATTGGAAGAGAACTCCAGGAAAGCTGGAAGAACCCGAAGGTGCAGCATCGGCAGAAAAGTGAGAACTCAGCCACACTTCCTGTGTTCTCAGAAGGGGCCTCCCAACCCTGAGATGATTTTAAGTGCCTGAAAACCTCTGATTAACTGCTGCTGGCTGAGGATCGCAGTTATTCCATGGGGACTGCAGAGAGCCTGGCGGAAGACCTGGCCCTGACAGTCAGTCTCCTTCTCTCTCCCTCTGAGATTTGGCAAATGGCTCAGATTCATTTGATCTTTGCTGTTCTCACATACCGAGGTTTAATGTTGGTGAACTGGCCCTTCTCCCCCTTCCTTTTAATTCAACTTTTCAGGTTCTAAATCAGTTGATGTGCAGGTGATGCGAGGCACATGATCCAGCACTCCCAAACAAAACCAATGACCATGAGTAGCACATCCAGTTTATAACAAAAAATAATTCTAAATTTTTAAGTTCTATAGATTTATAAACAGGTTTTAAAATGTGAGATGTTTTGGTATAAAATGCCAGCTTCAGTTACAGGCAAGAGTATGCTACACTAGCACTTATAAGCTGGGCCAGACCCAATCAGAAACAGGCCAACCCTCAGCGAGGGAAGCAGGATGAACAGTCAGCACCTGTGTTCAACAGCCAATCAAGCCGCACTAATAAGCACGGTGGCTTGTTTCATCTCATCCTTTACATGGATACAATAAGTGGTATTGTTGTTGTTGTTCAGTCATTCAGTCATGTCCGACTCTTCGTGACCCCATGGACCATAGCACGCCAGGCCTTCCTGTCCTGCGCTCTCTCCCGGAGCGTGCTCAAGTCCATATTCATTGCATCGGTGATGCTATCTAGCCATCTCATCCTCTGCCGTCCCCTTCTCCTTTTGCCTTCAGTCTTTCCCAGCATCAGGGTCTTTTCCAGAGAGTTTTCTCTTCGCATTAGGTGGCCAAAATATTGGAGCTTCAGCTTCAGGATCTGTCCTTCCAATCAGCACTCAGGGTTGATTTCCTTTAGGATGGACTGATTTGACCTCCTTGCAGTCCAGGGGACTCGTAAGAGTCTTCTCCAGCACCACAGTTCGAAAGCATCAATTCTTCGGCGCTCAGCCTTCCTTATAGTCCAGCTCTCACAGCCATACATTACTACTGGGAAAACCATAGCTTTGATTAGACGGACCTTTGTCGGCAAGGTGATGTCTCTGCTTCTTACTATGCTGTCTAGGTTTGCCATAGCTTTCCTCCCAAGGAGCAGGCGTCTTTTAATTTCATGGCTACAGTCACCGTCTGCAGTGATCTTGGAGCCCAAGAAAGTAAAATCTGTCACTGCTTCCATTTCTTCCCCTTCTATATGCCAGGAAATGATGGGGCCAGATGCCATGATCTTCGTTTTTTTAATGTTGAGTTTCAAACCAGCTTTTGCACTCTCCTCTTTCACCCTCAACAAGAGGCTCTTGAGATCCTCTTCGCTTTCTGCCATGAGGGTGGTATCGTCTGCGTATCTGAGGTTGTTGATAATTCTCCTGGCAATCTTAATTCTGCCCTGTGATTCATCCAACCCGGCGTTTCTCATGATGTACTCTGCATATCCCCTTCATGGATCACTGCCTTGTTGTGGCAAAGGGGCTTGTGTAACTCAGTGAAGCCATAAGCTATGCCGTGCAGGGCCACCCAAGACAGACAGGTCATGGCAGAGAGTTCTGACAAAATGTGGTCCACTGGAGAAGGAAATGGCAACCCACTCCAGTATTCTTGCCAAGAAAACCCCATGGAATGTAACACAAGGCTAAAAGAGATGACACCAGAAGATGAGCCCCTCAGGTCGGAAGGTGTCCAATATACTACTGGGGAAGAGCAGAGGGTATTTCCAAGTAGCGCCAGAAAGAGTGAAGCAGCTGGGCCAAAGCCGAAAGGACACTCAGCTGTGGATGTGTCTGGTGGTGAAAAGAAAATCCAATGCTGTAAAGAACAATATTGTTTAGGAACCTGGAATGTCAGATCAATGAATCAAGGTAAGTTGGAGGTGGTCAAACATGAGATGGCAAGACTGAACATCGACATCTTGGGAATCAGCGGACTAAAATGGACAGGCATGGGCGAATTTAATTCAGGTGACCATCATATCTACTATTGTGGGCAAGAATCCCTTAGAAGAAATGGAGTAGCACTCATAGTCAACAAAAGGGTGGGAAAAGCAGTACTGGGGTACAATCTCAAAAACGATAGAATGATCTCAGCACGAATCCAAGGCAAACCATTCAACATCACAGTAATTCAAGTCTATGCCCCAACCACTGAGGCCGAAGAAGCTGAGGTTGATCGGTTCTATGAAGACCTACAACACCTTCTAGAACTAACACCAAAAAAAGATGTCCTCTTCATCATAGGGGATTGGAACGCTAAAGTAGGAAATCAAGAAATCACCGGGATAACAGGCAAGCATGGCCTTGGTGTACAAAATGAAGCAGGACAAAGGCTAATAGAGTTTTGCCAAGAGAACACGCTGATCATAGCAAACACTCTTTTCCAACAGCACAAGAGGCGACTCTACACATGGACATCACCAGATGGTCAATATCGAAATCAGATTGATTATGTCCTTTGCAGCCAAAGATGGAGAAGCTGTATACAGTCAGTCAAAACAAGACCTGGAGCTGACTGTGGCTCAGATCATGAGCTTCTTGTTGCAAAATTTCGGCTTAAATTGAAGAACGTAGGGAAAACCACTAAACCATTCAGGTATGACCTAAATCATATCCCTTATGAATATACAGTGGAGGTGAGGAATAGATTTCAGGGATTAGACCTGATAGACAGAGTGCCTGAGGAACTATGGACAGAGGTCCGTAACATTGTTCAGGAGGCAGCAACGAAATCCATCCCAAAGAAAAAGAAATGCAAGAAAGCCAAGTGGCTGTCTGATGAGGCTTTACAAGTAGCTGAGGAAAGAAGGGAAGCGAAAAGCAAGGGAGAAAGGGGAAGATATATCCAACTGAATGCAGAGTTCCAGAGAATAGCAAGGAGAGACAAGAAGGCCTTCTTAAATGAACAATGCAAAGAAATGGAGGAAAACAACAGAATGGGAAAGACTAGAGATCTCTTCAAGAAAATCGGAGATCTCAAGGGAACGTTTTGTGCAAAGACGGGCATGATAAAGGACAAAGAAGGCAGGGACCTAACAGAAGCAGATGAGATTAAGAAGAGGTGGCAAGAATACACAGAAGAACTATACAGGAAAGATCTGAATGTCCCTGATAGCCATGATAGTGCGGTCACTGAACTTGAGCCGGACATCCTCGAGAGTGACGTCAAGTGGGCCTTAGGAAGCATTACTAACAACAAAGCTAGTGGAGATGACAGTATTCCAGCTGAGCTATTTAAAATCCTAAAAGATGATGCTGTTAAAGTGCTGCATTCAATATGCCAACAAATTTGGAACACTCAACAATGGCCGCAAGACTGGAAGAGGTCAGTTTACATTCCAATTCCAAAGAAGGGCAATGCCAAAGAGTGTTCAAACTACCGCACAATTGCGCTCATTTCACATGCCAGCAAGGTGACGCTCAAAATCCTACAAGCTAGGCTTCAGCAGTATGCGAACCGAGAACTACCGGAAGTACAAGCTGGGTTTCGAAGAGGCAGAGGAACTAGAGATCAAATCGCCAACATTCGCTGGATCATGGAGAAAGCAAGAGAATTCCAGAAAAACGTCTATTTCTGCTTCATTGACTATGCTAAAGCCTTTGATTGTGTGGATCACAACAAACTGTGGCAAATTCTTAAAGTGATGGGAGTACCAGACCACCTTACCTGTCTCCTGAGAAACCTGTACCAGGGTCAAGAAGCAACAGTCAGAACCAGACATGGAACAACCGAGTGGTTCAAAATTGGGAAAGGAGTACGACAAGGCTGCATATTGTCACCCTGATTATTTAACTTATATGCAGAGTACATCATGAGAAATGCCGGGTTGGATGAATCACAGGTCGGAATTAAGATTGCTGGGAGAATTATCAACAACCTCCGATATGCAGACGATACCACCCTAATGGCAGAAAGCGAAGAGGATCTAAAGAGCCTCTCGTTGAGGGTGAAAGAGGAGAGTGCAAAAGCTGGTTTGAAACTCAACATTAAAAAAACGAAGATCATGGCATCTGGCCCCATCGCTTCCTGGCATATAGAAGGGGAAGAAATGGCAGCAGTGACAGATTTTACTTTCTTGGGCTCCAAGATCACCGCAGACTGTGACTGTAGCCATGAAATTAAAAGACGCTTGCTCCTTGGGAGGAAAGCTATGGCCAACCTAGACAGCATAGTAAGAAGCAGAGACATCACCTTGCCGACAAAGGTCCGTCTAATCAAAGCTATGGTTTTCCCAGTAGTAATGTATGGCTGTGAGAGCTGGACTATAAGGAAGGCTGAGCGCCGAAGAATTGATGCTTTCGAACTGTGGTGCTGGAGAAGACTCTTACGAGTCCCCTGGACTGCAAGGAGGTCAAATCAGTCCATCCTAAAGGAAATCAACCCTGAGAGCTCATTGGAAGGACAGATCCTGAAGCTGAAGCTCCAATATTTTGGCCACCTAATGTGAAGAGAAAACTCTCTGGAAAAGACCCTGATGCTGGGGAAGACTGAAGGCAAAAGGAGAAGGGGACAGCAGAGGATGAGATGGCTAGATAGCATCACCAATGCAATGAATATGGACTTGAGCACACTCCGGGAGAGAGCGCAGGACAGGAAGGCCTGGCGTGCTATGGTCCATGGGGTCACGAAGAGTCGGACACGACTGAACAACAACAACTCTGCATATATGTTAAATAAGCAGGGCGACAATATGCAGCCTTGTCGTACTCCTTTCCCAATTTTGAACCACTCGGTTGTTCCATGTCTGGTTCTTACTGTTGCTTCTTGACCCTCGTACAGGTTTCTCAGGAGACAGGTAAGGTGGTCTGGTACTCCACCTTACAAGTGGTATTGTAGCATACTCTTATTTGTAACTGAAGCTGGTATCTCATACTGAAATGCTTTATATTTTAAAATCTATTTTATATGTACTTTAAATCTATAAAATTAAAAATATTATAAAATGTATAAACTGGGTGTGCTACTCATGGTCATTGGTTTGTTTTCTGGTTCTGTTAACAATACAGTTAGCAAATTAATAGTTCTTTTCAGTCCTTTGCCAGTCTTTCATTTTCTTTAAATATATATGACTTTCTTCACCCTTGTATTATTCTAATAACGTCTGTGCAATTTGACTTTCTCCCCTTTTGCCATATTTGACTGCTTAACCCTGTAGAACTTTTACCACATTTTAGCCTTCTAGGATCCATGAAGGGTACACATCTGTTCACAGTGCCTGCTGCCTTCAGCAGCCATTTCACTTAAAGCCTGCATTTAATGACCACTGCTGCATCACTTGATAACTTGCATTTTAAACTATGTTCTCTTGAAAAGCTAAGCTGGAGGTTTTTACATTCAGCCATCAATTTTAAATGATTGAAATATCTTCATTGTGGACTACAACAAAAACTCTGTTGCATGCGATAACAATTGTAAAGCATTTTGTAAATGGAAAACTGCTACGGAAATGGGCAATGACATCAGCATCACTATTAGTAAAGAAATAATGACTCCAACATTTCTTTAACAGCAATGATTTCATTTTATTTTTTGGCCTAACAGGTTCAAACAAATAGTTGCACAGATCATCCATCACAATGAATGTGCGAATGTCTCTGAGGCATATCAGAGCAAAACAGAAGTTAGTTGCCATATTTTGAACAAGGACTGAGCTGGGTGCTCAATTCCCACATCCCCACCTTCTTGGCCCCCTTGACAAAGGTCTGGCGCAGCTTCCAGGCACAGGGGGACAGAAGGGCCGCTTCATTCTGTGATGCGAGTGAATCAAAGTATCTTTTATTTATTCCATTATTCATTTAGTTTGTTTGTTGGGGAAGGGGGGGGGGAGAAATAGAACCTGTGTGAGGTTCTTTTGAAACGGTGAAGGTAAATCAAAGCCCAAGAAATGTCAAACCCCAGGTATGGAGGGGCAGGGGGTGGAGGCATCCATCACTCTCGGATCTGCCTCTACAACTGACCCTATGAAGTGCAGCAGAGATCACTCTGTGTGAATCAGCGCATGCCAGATGGAGACTTCAGGGCCTTTCCCTTTTTCCTCCTGGGTGGCATCAGCTTGAACCCTGTGCAGACCGTATCTGTGAGGGATTCAGCAATTCACAAGCACCAGGCAGGAATTGTTGCTCTCTGAGGCCCATGGACCTGAAAGGTAGCCTGAACCAACGATTCCTTGCCAGGTGGATTCTTCGGTCTGGCTAGACAGTCGTGTTTGTGCTGCATGGTGCAGAGACTGTGATCTGCCCGAGTCCACATTGCTTAACAGGAAGCCAGATGCTCTCGGGTGGAAACATCTCCGGGAGCCCACAAGCTTCCCTGTGGGGGTGGGGGGTGTCTGTGCATATTTGAGGATTTGTGGGCTGGTGGAGAGAGAGTTATGACAGGCATTCTGGAAACCAGCACCTTTCAAGCCACTGCACAGAAAACGTCCTTGTGGGAAGAAGCTTCTAAAATGCCTGTTCATGTGCGGATTTGAAATTCTTAGAGTCCCTTTAAAAAACAACGCAAACCGTTAAATGCAGCCCCTCCCCAAGTATCTACTTGCACACTATTGCCTTGTAAACGTGTGTCATTGTAAGCGTTGCCACGCAGTCCTGCCGAAGTCGCCGCCACGCCCCCGCCTTCCCCACCCTAAGGACAGCTCCCTGTGCTGTTGGTTGCTTGAGCCTGTGCTAGGCAGTGGGGGGCCGTTCCTGGGGGGGCGCAGCAGCGCGGCAAGTGTTTTCCTGCAACAACCCTGTGGTGCCTGTCCATGTGCCACATCACTGACCCCATTTGTGCCAGAGTCTGCCAGCCTCACGCCCCTTCGGGCCCACAGGTGTCAGCTGTGCATGAAGCCACAGGCAGGATTCTTGTCAGACCCCCTCTCCAGAAGCACCCAATTCACTCTGGCAACAATTGGCCAGGATTTATTTATTGTATCTCCACCTATAATGGTATTGTATACTACTTTTTTGGGACCAACCAAGATGGTTTACAAAATATTCAGAACTTACAAAGCATAGTCAGATAAAAACATAATAAAACATTGAAGACAACACTAAAACCTTGACATTTTTAAAGCCAAGTTGAAAGAATGTGTCTTGACACACACACCCTCCTGAATGCAGGGAGAGTGGGGACCTGTTGAGCACAGGGGAGCACATCTCAGAGTTTGGGAGAAACACAGGAGAAAGCCGGAAATGTCTTCTTTGCAAGACCCCTTGGAACAGCTGCCGTCCCGCACCTCCCATTAATTGCAGTGGGGCAGTGAATTCAGGGCCAGGCAGCTGCGTCCAGCCTCCACTTCAGGACTATAAGAAGAGCCATCGTGGCAGGGGGGAGGCCAGAGCCCCCTCCACTGAGCCATGTGGAGCAGAGACGCGCCCCCCCCCATCTGCTCCCAGCTCGGGGGGAGGTGTGGGGCTGCACTGTCAAAGCAAGGTCTCCCAGGCTGGGGGGGCCACCACTCTAGCCCTACCCCAACCCCAAAGTCAGGCTGCGCTACCCAGTGCAACCAGAGTGAGTCAGAGCTTTGCCGCTGCTACAGCAATAAAAGCCCGTTCGCTCCTTTGATACCAGATGTTCAGTCTAATGCCTGAAAGTGTTGAGGGAAATGCTCTACCCATGATTTTTGAAAAACTATCTTTAAATCATGGTACAATCCTGAAGGGGCAAGGGGGCGGAGATAGCCTTGAATTATTCCCCCCTCCCCCCCCGATGGATACATGTTCATCCTGTGTGCAAAAAGCTGTTCAGACATGTTGCAAAATTACACTTGGGTTTGCTTTGAATCAATGGAGTTTGAGAGCTGAGTTGAAACGTCCAAAGATCTGCTGTCTCTCTCTCCTGCTCAGGCTGTGCAACACTGAAACCACACAGGAAGAGAGTGGACCCAGAATTTTCTTAAGCCATCATCCTGAAGAAATCAGCAGTTAGCAGCAGCTAAATCTGGCTGTTTGGTTAACAGTGGTGGCGAAGCTGAGACAATAAAACTACCAAGAAATTAGGGACTAAATGCTGGGCAGGAAAAGTTGGTCTTTGCCATGAAACCTTCTAAGTCAAATGGGTTGACTATATTGGCTCCAGACATCATCTTCATCTTGAGTGTTCCAGTAATTCAGTGGGATAAATCTTTTAATGCATAACGTAATGTAAATGCCCCCCAAAGCAACATAGTAATAAACATGGCACATCTTCCCTGACAGCAACAGATCCTTTCAAAAGTGCTGTTAGGAGGCAGTGAAAGCTTAAAAAGAAAAAAAAGGACTCTGCAAGACAGACGGGCCAGCTGCCTAACACCATTATTTTTTATATAAAAGTCATCCAGTTCACACAAGATAAAATTATACAGCATGAATTCTACAAGCCATTTGTCATGAGTGAGGCATACGCCTGTGTCTATTTTGCCCCTCATGCGTTCCTTCCTTTTGTCAAGCTACACATGGGATCCCTATTGGACGCAACTTCCTTCCTTGTCGGAAATGTATCTTGTGTGAAGTTGGCCTAAGAAAGAAGCTCAGCCAACCACTCATGAACTGAAGACCATATTGGAGGGTAAAATCAGGCTTTCAAGGTTGACGCTGGCTCCTTCCCAGTGAGCTTCCCCACTCCCAAAGTGCGCGCTGGGAAGCTTCTTCATGCATCAGCTGAGCCGCGCGTCCTCTCCCAAATGAGACCTCTGCAAATGAGACTCCTGCTCAAAATGGTGCCGCACTCCCAAGGAAGACGTGCAAACGTCTGGTCATGATGACCTCTTGCTTTTTTTTTAAGATGTTGAAGTGAGTTAAGAGTAGAAAAGTCTTTCAAAAACGAACAAGACCACTCTGGCAGGCCTTCCCAGGAGCCAAATACTTGTTTCCTGAAGGGCTTCTTACTGAATGTGACAGAATGCTTGGACTCACTCCCTTCCGCCTGAACCACGTGGACAGGGAGGCAGAGCAAAAGGAAGGGGAGAAAAGTCACCCAGTTATTTCCTATGGTGTGTTGCAGTCTCCTCATGACATAAGATTTGCAGAGGCACTTGGGCCCAAAATCCAGGGACCAGGAAATGGAAGGGCTTCTTCACTCTTCCTGCAAGACATTCTCCACCAAGCACATCCCCTCCTGCTTTCTCATCACGTTGCCTGGGGTCTGGACGCTGGGTTAGAGCTCTGGATGCAGGGGGTGACTGGGGAGACTGGAGAGTGACATGTGTTTGTGCACACCTCCTTTCCACTGTTGTTGCTTTTAAGCACTTTTGATCTGCACAAACATTTTCAATCCTTTTTCTTTCTTTCCCTTTCTTTGGTGGGAGTTTTATTGGCATTCATGGGCGGATAGAGACCTGCTGCAGATCAATAGACACACACCGTCCAGGTAGTCAAAGAGAGATGTACACCTGCAGGATGGACAGAGTATCACACATCCCTTAAAGATGAGCTGCACAGCATTTTAAATAATGGATGCTTGAGAAACCAGATTATTAACAGGAAATGTGTGCACAGATTTCAAAATCCTTCCCTAAGACGCCCATGAAGGGAGTCCTGTTGGCGCCTCTTTCACTCACCTGTGGAGACTTCCATGCCTGGCGTAAGCAGGTGGCAGCTTCCGTCACAACAGAGCCAGGCCAAGGACAGCCAACGAGATGGAGCCTGGGGAAGAGCTGCCGCTTCTCGAGACACCGTCACCACTGGAGTGAAGAGGAGGGCCAGGAACGGCGGGAGCAGGGAGGGGCCAGCACCCGTGCTGCCACGCACTTGCCTTTCTGTCTTTGACACACGCCTGGTTCACACACACTTCCTTCACCCCCAGACTGTGCGGGCAGCTCCCCACTCCTGTGTTTGCTCAGCTATGCAGCCCTCAAAGCTGTGGCACTGGAGCCATCCAGATGGGGAAGTGGCATTCCCTCCCCGCCCCCCCCCCCCGCAGTTAGGGCAGTCAGAGGAGAGCCCTGTCCCCCCTCTGCTGCCTGGAAAGAAACCTGGGATGGAATGAGGCTGGGAGGAGTGCAGGGAATGTCTCCCTTTTTGCTTATGTAGCCTGATATTGTTTCCTCTTGTTTGATGATTTCCAGTGGATTGTTTTGTTTAGTTAAGTTTGGTCTGACTTGCTGTCCTGGGCATGGCCTTGTTTTAAATGACAGCCACCCATGCTGAGAGCCAAGGAGCAGGAGGGACTCGCAGTCTGAGAAAGGGGCTTTCCATTGGGTGGAGGTAGAGCGTCAGCCCAAATAGGCAAAGGGCAGCTGCCTGGCCAGGCCTTGAGAGCTCCTATCAGGATTCCCCAGTTGTCAGAGGAGGGGGTCAGAAGCAGCAGAAAGAAAGAAAGAAAGAAAGAAAGAAAGAAAGAAAGAAAGAAAGAAAGAAAGAAAAAAAACTGTATGGCTTGTCCCTTTTCCCATCGCATTTCGAAATAAGACATTATTTTTTCAAGAAGGGAAATATTCTTATATTAAAAGCAGGCAAACCACTTATCCTCTCTTCAGGTTGTTATAATTTGTGCCTAAATATGGTAAGGAGCTGCTCACTACCCCTTCATAGTGGTAGCTACTGCAAACAGATGCTTGCTTGGGTTTCTTACTACGCTTTAGGGATACATGAGAGATCCCTGGAGAAGTGAGGCGGACCCTTTGCCTGCTTCAATACTAGAATCTCCTCCCTTGAGAAGGACCACAAGCGAAGCATGCTGCGACTGAAGAACAAGTCACACCCCGCTGCTTCTATCCTTGCATTGGCCTTTGGCCTTGATTCTACAGGGCCTTACAACTCCTGCTGGTGCCGCAAAAGACAGCACCCTTTTGTGGAACAGGCCTCCCACACGCATTGCACGGATCAGCTCCTGACCATGCTTACAAGGGAGAATCCATGTAGCATAAGCAGTGCCCTGCTGAAACAAGCGCAGGCCCATACTGCGCAGCAGCCAAGCAGAGGCCTCGGGGAGGCCACGAGCGGAACATGCGCACCACAGCAGCCTCCCACTCGTGTTCCCAGGTGAAAGCCAGTGTTTGTTTCTTGCACCGATATCCCACCTTCCTTGCATTCTGGAACTCCAAGCGGTGCGAGTGCGGTTCCCCCGCCCCGCCCGCCCCAGGCACCGACTAGAGGCGGCAGACCTGCTTAGCAGAGGGCTGCTGGGGGCACCCTTTGCCTTCAGACCATGCTGGAGTCCCTCTGCGACTCCGCTCTGTTTTTGGTGCCCAGCTCGTCCTCGCAGGGAAACCAGAGCCTGCCTGGCTTCGCAGAGGGACCTCCACTGCGAGGCTCTCTGAGCTGGACGCATGGCCGTGGCCGAGAACGGAGGCTGAGCTCCCTCTCCGAGCTGGACGCGTGTCCGTGGCTGAGAACGGAGGCTGAGCTCCCTCTCCGAGTTGGACGCGTGGCCGTGGCTGAGAACGGAGGCTGAGCTCCCTCTCCGAGCTGGACGCGTGGCCGTGGCCGAGAACGGAGGCTGAGCTCCCTCTCCGAGCTGGACGCGTGGCCGTGGCCGAGAACGGAGGCTGAGCTCCCTCTCCGAGCTGGACGCGTGGCCGTGGCCGAGAACGGAGGCTGAGCTCCCTCTCCGAGCTGGACACGTGGCCGTGGCTGAGAAAAGAGGCTGAGCTCCCTCTCTGCTCTTGCCCTCTTTGCAATTATCGTTTTCTGCATCCGTGAAGGGAATGCACCTGCTGCAGTGACAGCCCATCATGAATTCTTGCCCACTGCTCAGGGCCCCGGTGGTCCCCCCGCCCCCGATGATGACTGGAGTGCCGGCTAAGGAGTAAATATTTGACCGCTGCCACAGTGACCTCGCATTAATTAGCAGGGAAGCTCAGAGCTTTACATCTGATGGAACCACAATATTGTTTTTACAGGTTTATGAAGGCCTGATTGATGTGAGTCCCACGGATTTTTTAAAGGATTAAACTGTATGTGCAGATTACGGAGGCCTGTCACTGCCTGAGCAGGAACAGAAGAGAGGGAGGAGGAAATAAAGCAAGTGCCAGAAGGGCAGCCTTTTAAGCATTCTGAAACCAATCTCCCTTTCCAAGTTGCCCGCAGTTTGGGAAATTAGGTGCTGATGCCAGAGCATGTAAATATTTCTGTTTTCTTGTTTCTGTTTGAGGTTGACTGAGGATTTTCAAATATTTCACCATCCTTGGGAAAGAGTGTTGCTGGCTCTCTCTGGGTGATGGTCTGCACTCAACCTGAGATTGTTATCCGACGTGGGCAAAAATGCCGTTTTTGAAGCAGCGCTGGGCAGTCCGAGAAAGCCATGCCAGAATTCCTTGCAACAGCGTCAGAGCTCCCGTGTTGCCCCACTCAGGTTATTCATGGCAAGATGCAGCCCCTATGGGCCCCTGGAGCTGGACTCCTATCCACACTGCTTGGGAGTAAGCCCACTGAATGCAGAGAGGCTTGCTTCCAAGTAAACAAGCCTAGGGCCAGGCTGCAGGAGGGTCACAGCAGCCTCTCTGGACCATTCTCGGGCATCGAGCTGTCCCTGAAGCAGAGCCTCGCGATGATGCGGCGCACGTGGCAGCTCCTTTCGCCCTGGCCCTTCCCTTCTTCCCTTCCTTGGTGGCCTTTGCCAGACAAATTGCACCGAGCCAGAAAGAGCCAGCCCATTGGGCAGACTGGCGACAAAACAGGCAGGGGCGTCTTCTTTCTCTCCCATTTCCGTCCATAGGGCATGGGGCGTCATGCTGTTGCCCCCCTCCCCAACCTTTAGCTTTTACAAACTATAATTTCCCTGAGAAATGGCTTGTGCCTATAGAGTCCACTGTGCATAATGAATCAACCTCAATAAAAATCTAAAAGGCACAATAAAAGGAAAGCAAAACTCAGTGCGGTCCCTGCCGGAGCACTTGGCAGCTGCCTTCCTCTAAGGAGCTGTTTAAAATGTACGCCTGCCCATGGCAAGCATTACAGCAATGTGGATTTATTGTTGCCACAGTCTCCTTGGGAGCGTGAGATATGGCAGGGGACCTATGCCAGGGGTGACCCCCACGGAGTCAAGGGCAAGGGACGGAATGGGGCTGTGTGTGTGTTTAAAAGCCATCTGGGGAGGAGAGATGGTAACAGAACAGCAGCAGCACCATCACCATCATGGCCTGACATTTCACCCAAAATATATAAAACAAAAGAGAGGGAGGCTCAAAGCTGCGGGAAAGGAACAAACTTCCCAAAACCAAGAGCTTTGGGAAGCAGCACTGGGGGCGGCATCTGAGCCTGCCATCCCCTGTAACAGCACCTGGATTTCCCACACTGTACCTTCATCATTTGCCTCCCTCATATTTGTCACTCTTCCTGGAATAAATGGAGTGGCTTTTTTGGCTCTGCAATAAAGACGTACTGAAGCCAGAAATCTTTGCACTTTTCGTCCTCTCTGGTTAGTGCATGAGTAACAGCTCATGCTTTTCCCTGCCCGTTCTTGCAGCTGGAGGATGGTGGTTGTGCTGGTTTATTATTTATAGAGCACCACCAATGTGCATAGCAGTTGCCCACCATCATAGAAATAATGTGGGGAAACCCATACAGAAGTGAATAAAGTGGCAAAATCTACCTGACCTTTACACCACCAACACACAAAGGACTCCCTGCGCTGACTGAAAGAGCCAAGAAAAATTTAGCGGAGACACACAAGAACCCGTTGCACTTCCAGAGAACAAAGCAACATTGCGCTCAGAAGAGCCGGCGGCCGAACGTGACAGGCCTGTGTGAGGGTGAGGGGCCGCAATCCAAGGGCAGCGCTGGCTCAGGGCATGCCATGAAGATGTGCTCCAAATATTCTCTGCTTGCACATTGTAAACAGCTTTGAACCTTATGGAAAAGCAGCATATTTCAATACATCATAAGTAAACATGATGAAGGGTGATGTGCCCAAGGTGCAGAAGGTTCTGTGATAGGAGAAATCCATTGTGAGAAGAGCCTTGTTGACTCTCTAGTCTTAGGTGAGCTGTTGTTTGATTTGGCGCACAAAGGGTGCCATTTGCCAGGAACTGTTCCGGCCTGTGCCACATTCCAACGAATGGTCACTGCGCAAGTGTGTGCATGAGATGCTCACAGCCGACTGCATGCTGGACTTACTTTGGTTGCTTGTTGCCATGGGCGCTGGAGGCTCTCTGTCTACGGCCTTGAGCCAGTGCCTTTTGGGCATAGTGGATTTTCAGACTAACCAGTAATAACCCCCTGCTACCTAGATCTGGCAGTCAGACGCAGGATAGTGCACTGCGGCCAGCCACAGAAGCAGGGGAAGCAGGGGGGCGGGCAGGGAGAGGGCCCTTTGGCTGCCATGGGGTCCATGCCTGAGTTTGTGTTTCCAGGCTGAGCACTGGCCACAGGCAGCAAAAACCTCTTGGGAGAAGGGGATCGGATGGGCCAAGAGGAAGCCAATGTTTACCTGCCTGAAAAACTAGCCACCACCTTCCTTTTTTGTCATTTGAGAAGAAGGATCCTCCTCCAAGAGTTTCTTTGGTGAGCACAAGGCTGAGCTCTTTCTCCCCTCCAGTGCCAGACTTCCCATTTGCCTGGCAGGCAGCAAAGGAGCCCCAGGCAGCAGGCGACTGGCTTCGCCTCTGCTTCCTCCGCAGGACAATGTCCTGTGTCCCAAATTGTCACCAGCCATGGTGCAGGACGAGCCGACAATGCAGCATCTGCCTCCGCTGTGGAGAGGGGCTTTCGTCACACTCCAAGGAGACCTGGCTGCATCTGGACCCCATGTCATGCGCCCTGTTCCTCCTTGTCATGCGCCCTGTTCCTCCTTCGGCACCTCTTTCTCACCGTGAAGTGACCTCTTGAACCCAGGGCTTGTGCAGCACCCAACCGCCACTCCATCCTGCCTGGCGTGGGGGAAGCCTCCTTTCCCTTTAGTGCTGGGGGTGGAACTCCAGGGGCCTGGCTGCCAAAACCTTGTCGCCCACCCCACCCATTTTCCCTGTGATCCTTTGTGTCAATTTGGAAATACGGTGAACCTGCTTTGGGTCATCTTAATGGCGAAGAAATAGTGTTCCACTAAGCCCTGTTTGCTAGATCCTCAGCGATGCAGCTCCTACTCCCCATGGGAAATCTTGATGGGGGGGGGGCAGTTCTCTGCTTTCTCTACAGCAGCAAGACTAGATGAGAGAATAATTTTGACTTGATTTTCTCACTCTCTTCTTTTCTTAAATTGTGTGTGTGGCAAGATGCATGCAATCCACACCCGTGCAAGCAGGTTTCAATAACAGATAAAGGAGCCTCTTGTAATATTCATCTTAAAATAGCCCGCAGCAGAATTCAAAGAAATATCTCTATAACCAGGGCTAAAATATGCAGGAAAGGGGTGGAAACATTAGCTACTACTCCAGATTACAAGTTTGGCATTATAAAGCAGTTTTACAAATATATATTCCCATAGTGGGGGATTGGCTTATTTCTTTTAAGGATCCTATTTCTATTTTGTACAAAAATAGATTCTGGAAATTATTTTTTGTACTCCTTTTCACTGTCTGATATTTTAGCATTTGCTTTTTTTCATTCTTAAGTCAGAAGATAAAAGAAAATGCATTTATAATTGTTCAAAATTGTCAGTAACATTTAATATCTATCAACAATTTCTTAATTGTTGCTTTAAAAAAGCCGCCCTTCAACATGTCAGTCTAAATAGCATCACAAGAGGCTTTTAAAGGAATCACAAATTAAGCTGTTAACATCTATTTTCAGATAATACTGATTAGATTAGAGATAATTATTCCTCTTAATTTCACTAAAGCAAAAAATGCCCTCCCTTCATTACTTCTAAATTAAATTGTAGAGAGTGAATTTCTCTACAGACATTTCTTTAGAGACAAACAAAACACATTTACAAATGCATTCAGAAAGGGAAGATGAACAGTCTGTTTTCTCTTAGAATTTCCTTAATTAAAATCTTCAAACTTTTAGATTCTGCTCAGATTTTTAAGCTAGAAATACACTGCAGGAAGTAGGAATAACATGGAGCTACACTATCTAGACTGGTAATATTAAAATATCTTGATGGCTTGCAACATGTTCTCCCAATTTTTAAAAAATTGTTTCCTTATATATAAAACCAAACCACTTAAAACTAATGGCAATTTCTGTCAATTTACATTTCTCCATTAATTGAAAAGTGCACTCTCCTGAAAAGAGAAACGGTTTAAACTAGTGTGAGTACTTTAAAAATAATTTTTAGTTGGAATCCTTTGTCACATTGTAAATATTTCAAATGAAGTCTTTTAGCACCAGTGTGGAGAAGGCAGAAGATGACCCCCCACCCCGCTCCACTACCCTCAGGAGGAGAAGTGGGGGAGGGAGCCATCTCACTGCAACCCCGGGGTACTAGCTCTGACTGATAGTGGAGATGTCATTCTCTGCATTATTTTAATGGAACGCTTACTTTCTGGTAGAACAAGTTCCTTCTGACATGACATAAATGTTTTAAAATAAAAAGGCATTGAGAGGATCAGGAAAACATCTTAGCCTGAATTATTCATAAACAGCTGCCGCAAGTCCACTTTCACAAAATGTCAGTTGACCAAGAAACACGCGTCCGCTGCACGAGAAAGGGAACAGCCGCGCTGCACAGCGCCGCGAGATCAACGCCTGTTCTACTTGGCCCGAAATCCGCGACTCCGGCCCCGGCTGCCGGAGCGGGGCGCGGGCGGCGGGCGGGCGCCGAGAAGCCGCGGCAAGCCTGGAGCCGGGCGGCCCCGCGGCAGCTCCTCGCGGGCGGCCGCCGCCGGACGCTCGCCAGGGCCTCCCCCCGGCCGCCTCGGCGCCGGGCAGCCCTTTCCGGGGCGCCCGACCGGGTCGCGCGGGCGCAGGAGGGCTGCTCCGGCCGCGCGCGCGTGGCGCCCCGCGCTCGCCCGCGGCGAAGGGCGACGGCGCGAGAGGTGGGGCGCCCGCCGCGCCCCGGCGTTGCGCGGCTCCTGGGCCCCCGCGCTGGCGCGTCCGCGGCCGGCCCCCGGCAGGCCGAGCGCCGGCATCCGCGGCGCACGGCCCGGCGCCCCTGTCGCCGAGCCGCCCTCGGGCCGCGGGCGCGCCGGCAGAGGCGGGGCCCCCTGCACGTGCGCCGCGGGCGGGCGCATTCGCGGGCCGGCGCTGGCGGCGGGGGCGGAAAGCGATCGGCGCCGGGCCGCCGCCCTCCCGAATGTCGCCCGCGCCCGTCCCAGGGAGCGCCGAGTTCGGCAGTTCTGCCGCCGGCAGCAGGCAGCGCGCGGCCCCGTCCCGAGAGGCGCCCGGGGCGCCGTGGGGCTGGAAGGCGCCTCCCGCCCCCGCGCCGCTCCCGCGCTCGCGCGCCGCCCCGGGCCTGTCCTGCCGGGCGAGGCCAGCGGCACCCCGCCGCCGCCGGGAGCTGAGAAAGCCGCCGCGAGGGCTCCCTCGGGGCCCGCTGCAGCCCAAAGGCCGGTCGGCCGCCGCGATGCTGCACGGGGACGCAGGGGCCGCGCCGCCGCCGCGCTCCCGGAGCCCTTCCCCGCCTCGCGGCCCGCCGTTTATCCCGCTCCCTTCCGCTGCTGGAGGTGCATTCGGTGGAGCAGCCCGTGGCCGTCTCGGGGAGGCGAACTGCGGCGCTGGGCCGCGCAATCCGAGGCCCCTCCGGCGCCTGCCGCTCCGGAACCGGCTGGGCCCGCAGGCTGCCCGGGCGCGCCAGCGCTGCGCCGGGCCGGGCGGGAGGCCGGCAGGGATTGCCGCGCGCCGTGCGATTCGGCCTGTAGCCCTGCGGGGGCTGAAGACGGGCGCATCCGCCAAACGGCCCTCGCCGGCGCGCGGTGCCTGTGCGCCGCGCCCCAGCAAGGCCCTTCCGGGACTAGCCGTTGGCAGCACGGCTCTTCCGGGCGGGGGCGCTGACTGGGTCTCAGCAAGGCCCCTGTTTCAAAGCTTTGGCCCACAATGTGCGGAATGGTGACAGGGCGATGCAGCTGGGCGCTGGCTAGTAGAAGCCCTTTGCGCGTCAGATGGCCCATGCTTCATGCTGCCGTGGCTACTGAGTGGGCTTGGGCCAGACAACTTGGCAGTGGCTCAAGGACTGCCCAGGACCTTTCCCTGTAGGGCCCTGACAGAGAGGCACAGAGCAAAAGGGCAGGGAGGCAGCTGTCCACGCACCCAGAGTGCAAAAGGACCACAGGCAGAGAGATGGAGAGGGGTGTTTCATACTTGACAGCTGAGTTGCAAACATGGTTTTCACAGGAAAGGGGCGTAATGCGCTGCTCCGGTTGTCGCAGCCTCTCAGTATTCCAGACACATTTTCCCAACTTCCAAATGGATGTGATGATTTGCCAGCAGCCCTAAACGTCTCTGGCTCCTCCTGGCTCTTTGCCTCTTGGCTCTGCACATTTACTTTTCAGATGGTTTTCCTGTCGTGAAGAATAAGCCACGCACGCCTGCCCCAAACCAGCCTTCACGCTTCTGAGGTCATTGAGAAGATCTGCAAGGGCTTCCCCAAGAGGAAGGGTGTGGCCTGGCAGATCCCATTCGCCCTTTCTGCCAGTGGTGCGGCTGGCGCCACTTCGCCATGGGTGCTTCACACTCCGTTGCGGCTGGCGACGCTCAGGGGGGCCCCTCACGGGACGGGGCCCTCACACGCATGATGATTGGCTTGCAGGCAGCGCAAGTGGGTTCTGCCTTTCTGGTCCGTGGGAACAGCCATGCCAAGTCTGGCTCAGACAGCAGCTGAGTGAGCTGGTGTGTGTGTGGGGGGGGAGAGTTGCCATCAGCCCATGGGGCAGAGGCATGCCCTGTGGAGAGCTGGGCGGCCGGAGAAGCCGCAACTGAGCACATTCACCAAGGGGCCTCCTGCGTGCTCCAGCACTTGAAGGTGCTGCCCACAGTGGGGCGGCGGAGCCAGGCCTGCCGAGCACAACGCCCACACCTTTTCATATCGGGGCAGGGACGTCATAGACCCCCCACCACCACCACCACCGCAGGATTCCCTGCCCTCTGCAAGCTGAGCTGCAGCCCTCGTAGCAGTGGAGATGGATTTTCCCAGCAACAACACAGAGTTGTGAGCTGCCCCTACTGTGTCTTTATGTGTATGTATGTGGCGGGGGGGGGGGAGTCTAGTATTTCTAGGCCACCTTTCAGGGCAGGAGTCCTCTGAAGGTGGCTTACAGCCACAAAAATCCCATATAACAAAAAGTGATACTGCAATAGAATAGCAAAAATTCACAGCCACAGCAAACATCAGAAATCAAACATCTGGTCTAGACAAGAAAAAAACCTGCAGCACACTTGCAGCTGTGACCCAGAACAGGCCAGTGAAGCATGATCAGGGAAAGGCCCGACTAAGGCTTCAGGGCCTTCCCCAAAGCCTGCAAAATACTGTAATGCAAAGTATTTGGGGCAGCTTGATCTTAACGGGCAATTCAGACCCATTTGCTTGACAAAAGGCCATTCCTGGCCGAGATGGAAACTGCTGGAACTGGCTTGCTGACATGGGTCCACCCAGCTGCCTGTATTTTCGGGCTCTCCATGGAGGCATGGCCAGGGGGACCCTCAGGAGGCGCACCCGCACTTCCACCATTAGCCCCGCACCACTGCCTGCCCAGGCCAGGAAGGGCCTCTGGATCGCACCTGTTCTGTGCCCCGACTGCATCCAAGAAGTGCCAGCGCCCGCGGGAGGCAGGTCCCTTCCAGAGTGACCAGTGCCCTGGAGGAGGCAGCGATGAATAGGACCGGAGGCGGGTCCAGGCACCCTGTCAGGACCTTTCAGGAAAACTAGCCTGATTTCAAAAGGTCCCCCTGCAGGACTGGTGCCGTTTCTCTCATTTTCCCCAAAGGCGCTGGAGGCTGCTCAGTATTTTGCTGCAGAAACACATCCAAGGTGGCGTTGCCGCATCCCCTCTGTCTGCAGGAAGGCCTCTCCCCTTGCCCGCCTGCAATGGTGTGGTCGCTTTGCTAGAGGGTGGATTCTGAAGTATCACTTAACATCAATCCGTTTCCTCAAGATTCTTGATAACATGGTTTGTATTTCACCACTAATAAATAGGCCTGAAGGAATGTCAAACAGGAGCCAATCTCCCTGCCTGCCTGCCTGCCTCTCCCTCTTTCTCTCAGCTGAACATTTCCCCCTTTGCAGTCTAGATGGGCTTGAGTGGAAGTTTTGCTTTCGCTTCTGACCTCAGCCTCTGGGTTGTGGGGGTTTTGGCCCCGGAGGATTCCCTGAGCTCGCCAAGGTCTGACCGCTTTGCTGGCATGCACATTGCTTCCTTCACTGTGGTGTAGGCTCTGGGATGCTCATTGCCCAACCCCATTGCAGAGGGACTTTTGGGCTGGGATTTGGATCTGCTGCATGTCTTCAAGCAAGGACATTTCTCCCTCTTCAGGCCAACAGCGGCCCAGGGTTTCAGCTACTCTGGTTCCTCTGATGCAGGCTGGGCTACAACTCTGACTGGCTCATTTTTGACACTGCAAATCATCCCCAGTTGTGTTTGCCATGTAGGGCATTGGTCAGGCATTGGGACAGGCTGATCTGTCATGTGCATTCTTGTTCAGAGTCTCAGTTTCCCAGTGCTGGGCTTGTTCTGCCTTGGTTCTGCTTTGGAGCTGGGTGTTTTCCTGCACAGAAAGTCCTACGTGTTTTTGTTCACATTTTGCACCTCCTTCACACTTGTGATCTTCCAGAGGCAGCATTGGAAAGTGAATGCAGGGGCCAGACTGGGTCGCGCCTGGCTCAGAAAGGCAATTTGTAGGCTCATAGCTCTGCTTTGCATCAGGCCTGCTTCCCAACGTGTTCTCCTGGTGAGCGTCTTTTCTCCCTGTAAAAAATCCACTCCCATTTTGTTGAAGGTGAAGACCTGCCCTAAGAGGTAGAGGTCTTTGGCTGCAGCTGCAGACCCCTGGATGGCGCTGATAAAAAGTGGGAAGCACCCATCCATGTGTTGCCACTGACCACCATACATAGCTAGGTCTGGCCTGAGCATAAAGAGCACCCTGGGCAGACAGATCTTCAGTGTGCCACCGCCCCCACCCCACCCCGGCCTGCTTTGTAGCGCTGCCAAGTTGTGCGGACTGTGCAGGATTGCAAAGCTTAGCAAAGCAAAGCTGTGTTCCACTGATTTGCATTTAGAACAAACAACATCACACTGGCAATTAAAAGAGAAACCTACGTTAAAGAAAACTGATGGAAGCTAATGTTTGTAGTTGGTACCCAAACAGCCTGTAGAATTTTGAAAGAAGTTAAAGACCCTTCCTGCTTTTTCCTCACTGCAAACAGCACGCTCAACAAACACTGAGCCAGCCAGCTTAGTTTAGCTTGGCGACCCCTTCAGCTGGACACCCAGGGTGCCCACCCAGCTCACCCACCCCTAAGGCCAGCCCTGGACACCATGGTAAAATGAGATCAGATTCACAAGTGAGAAGCCCATTCTCGACAAGCAAGATCAGAATCGTGTGGGATTTCTCTTTCCCTGGGGACTTTAAGAGATGAAATGTCAAACGCAACAAGCCCTTTTTAATTTCTTAGATTACATCCAGCTTTTAATAATGTGGCGCCCTGGAAATGAGAACAGATAATATTTGCCTTGTAAAACAGAACAGCCGACTCCCCTTCAGAAGGCAAATTGGCTCGCCAAGCTTTGTTGTGGGCTTCAGCTGACAAGTTTGCAGATGCTCAGGGTTTGGGGGCTAATGAGAGCCAGATGCAGCTGTGCTGCAGCATGTGCCCTCGTCCTGCCTCTGCCATCCAGCAGAAGGGCAGCCTGGGCCAGGGAACCCGCAACCTGTTCGAATGAATTCAGGTTCCTATGAATCCAGCCTGTGGACTCAGTAGCGGACCAGCTTTTTCTGAGTCACACGGATTCTGTGGACTTTAAGACCAGGGATTTTTTTTACCGGGGGGGGGGGGGAGGATTTGCACAAATTTGCACTTGTGCTTATGTGCACTTGAGCTAATTCACAGTTGCGCTAATGCACATTACTGCAAGTGTGAATTAGTGGAACAACATTCTTGTACATCCCCACCTCCATCCGATTCTATCAAGGAGTGGACGACAGAATGAAAGACGCCTGACAATCTGCAAAACACAAATGGAGAGCTTTGGCTATGTGGTGGTATAGAAATGAAATAATAATAATTAATAATGATGATAATAATAATAATTTAACAAAATCCGTACATTCCTACCTGTGGCTACAGGAGACCATAGCTCTTCCTCTGCATTTCAGGAGATCATAGAAGCATAGATTAGTAGGGTTGGAAGGGGCCTACAAAGCCATCGAGTCCAACCCCTTGCTCATTGCAGGAATCCAAGTCAGAGCATCCCTGACAGATGGCTGTCGAGACTCGTCTTGAATGCCTCCAGTGTGGGAGAGCCCACCACCTCCCAAGGGAATGGGTTCCATTGTCGTATTGCTCTAACAGTCAGGAAGTTTCTCCCAATGTTCAGCCGGAATCTGGCTTCCTGTAACTTGAGCCCATGATTCCATGTCCTGCACTGTGCCATGATCAAGAAGAGGTCCTGGCCTTCCTCCCTGTGACAACCTTTCAAGTCCTTGAAGAGCGCTATCCTATCTCCCCCCAGTCTTCTCAAGGCTAAACATGCCCAGTGTTTTCCGTCTCTCTTCATAGGGCTTTGTTTCCAGTCCCCTGATCATCTTTGTTGCCCTCCTCTGAACCCTCTCCAGTTTGTCTGCATCCTTCTTAAAGTGTGGTGCCTCACCAGTGCTAGTAGTTCCCGGGATTTGGAAGCTATGCCTCTATTAATGCAGCCCAAAAGAGCATTGGCATTTTTTGCAGCCACATCACCTTGTTGGCTCATATTCAGCTTGTGATCGACAACAATTCCAAGATCCTTCTCGCTTGTAGTGTTGTTGAGCCACGTATCCCCCATCTTGTAACTGTGCAATTGGTTCTTTTTTCCTAGGTGCAGAACTTGGCATTTATCCCTATTAAATTAAGTCTGAATCCACTTTCAAGTCTCTCCTCCTCTTGCTGCTTATGTTCGTCCTGCTCAAAGTACAGGACTGGCATTTGTCATGCAAATGAGCATTGTGGCCAATGTTCACTTTTATGTTCATTACAGACCTGACTGAGGCAAGGAGGCTTTAAGCCTCATGCGTGAAGAACGACAGCCAGGGCGTGAATGTGGCTCCTGCTCCTGTATCTGAAAAGTGAGTCCCTTGAAGAGGGCGCTCGGGCCTGCTCTGGCGTTTTCTGGGGTGGCGGGGGAAAGGGCGTTTGTGCATGTGACCTTTGATCAGATCACTCCCGGGATCACACATGTGCAAGTGGTGCAAAGCGGCACACTGATGGCGCGTGTGACACCCTCGGGTGGGAACAAGCGGGACTTTAGAGACTTGTGCTTCAGTGGGATCTCACCCACGTTCCTTTCTCCTTCAGCCAAGCACAACCCAGGACGTGGGCCCAGCTGGGGAACTGCAGTACTGCAAACGCCCCCCCCCCCCGCCGCTCTAGACCTGTGTGTTCAGGTGCAAGCCTGCCACTCTCGCAAGGGCTTTGGGTCTGATCCTAGCAGGGTGCCTCCTTTAGCATGGAAAGCTGTCCTGATAGCAAGCTCTGGAGGGATGAAACCCCTCTGCCTTCGAATGGCCCAGCTTGCAAGGGGATCTGCTTTCTCTCCTTCACTCTTGGAGAAACCTGCTATGCAACGGGCAATAAAACTGAAAATAAAGCTCAGAGGCAGTGGAAATGCCTTAATGGCAAGGTGTCAAAGCATTAGGTGCTGCCCATAAAACGTGAGGGATTTAGACGTTTGCACCCCATTATTGCACCAGTGGCTGGCTGGCTGGCTGGCTCTCTCTCTCTCTCTCTCTTTCTTTTTCTTTCTCTCTCCTTCCTTCCATCTGATCTGAATATGTGGCAGTTGGGGGCTCCATGATTTATTCTAGAACAGGTTTGTATTTGGGGGGCTTATTATAGCTCCACTCTGCTTCAGCTCCAATACAACTTCCATTGTTTTCTTTTGCGCGTGCCAGTATCCCTACTCCTGCGTGTGGTCAGGTGGTGATGAGACTGCTGCTCTATCATAACCCAGTAATTGACTAAATGTATATGCAGCTTGCATTGCAGGCAGCTTTTCAGCCCAGCTTTTATTCACTTTTACACATGTTCACCACAATCTATTTTCAACTTTTCTTCCCCCTTGTTGCTTTTTTACTCATTTTGCAATTGAAATAACTTTAGACTCTTCTGAGAGAAGTTGAAGATACTAACTATGAAATGCTGAAACAACAAGAACTGCCTTGTATGCTTCCCATGAGATGAGAAATACGTTTTCTTCAGCAAATCACATTTGACATGAAGCTTTGGAAATTAACCCTATGCCCAGATGACCACTTCCCTACTGTAGTTACCAAGTGCAGTAATTCATGGTGGGGGGTGCGCGCGCGCGCACGCATGTGCGCATACTGCTCTCTTCACCGCATGCACATCACTTCCACCAGATCATTCAGGAGGCCTTGCTTACAACAAACATCCTCCGCAAGGCTACAGGTGTGTGCTTGTGTGTGTGCAAGGTTTACGTTCTCATCTCCCAGATGAAACATCCTGTTACGCTTGAATGAAGTCACCTTTTACGGCATCTCCCCACCCCACCTCCCACCGCATGGATGTGGTTGTCTCTGGAGAACAATAACCCCACATTCTCTGCCTTTCAGTCTTCTCCAATGTGGGAAGGGAAAGGGGAGGCCAAAACCAGCAGATGGTGAAGGTTAAGGGATGACTCCATGAAGCCCCGGTGGAAGTAACTGGAGCTAACTTCTGTTCTGAATCCAAACTTGCGGCGCTGTCAGAAGGGAAGAAGGTTAATGTGGCAATGATTTTACATTAGCCCCTCTTCTGTGTCGGAGGGTGTGGGCATATTGGGGGGGCAGTATTCCTCTGGCTTCCCTTCCTCTGGGTTCCTGCTCCTCTAATTCTTGCTCCAGGCTACTGGGGAGATTGGCTCTAAGCTCCGTGTGGTTTGTTTTTTAGCTGCTGCTCTGGTTGTCATGAAAGCCAACAATGGCTGGCCTATTAAGGCACATGACTCTCTCCGGCTGAGGCATTGTTGCTTCCCTGAAGCCCGATTAAGGCAAGACTGGGGGGGGGGGGACGACAGGCCAGCCTTCTCCATGCACATCCACAGGCTCCCCTTTCCCTCTTTTTTCAGCCATGTGTGGTGACTTTGATTCTGGATGTGGGCGTCATTTGTCTCCTTCTTCAAATTGTTTGATAGACTCAACAATATGAATAAAAAACAAATGGAGACTCACATTTCCAAGAAGGCTTAAATGGAGGAGGGCAGCCAGAGAGGAGGGGCTGGCCGTGACTCACCACTGGACTGAGAGCCAGGTGCCCAGAATAGGGGAGCCCATGCTCCGTTCTGGAAGAAAGGGTCGAAGGCCAGAAAATCAAATATCCCCCGTGAAACCATCAAAGGCATTGGCCTGAGGATGGGGACCGCAGCTGGTAGCTGTGGTGGCTACATTGATCTCCATGGAAGAAGATGCTTCCAAGACAAATTCCCAATTACTCTATCTGGGAAATGGGTGCTTTTCCTCAACTCCTGTTGTAATATGAGTGCACATTGTAATGCAGCTGCTTCTAGGAGGCACAGCCCTTCTTTCTAGAGCAGACCTTACAGTCCGAAATCTCCAGAATGAAAACTTGCGAAGCCTCTCTTGCAGAGAGTCCATGGTGGAGCCCACTGGCATCGGAAGGTTGCACACATTAAACGCGGAGGTTAAAGGGGGGGGGAGTGTGTGTGTGTGAGAGAGAGCGGGGGGGAGGGAAGGAGGGAGGGATCTCTGGTTTTGGAGCATTTAAGTGCCATTTATCAGAGGAGAATTGAAAGCAATATTATTAAGCACTTTTTTGTTAACTTGGAGAAGGAAAAGGAGAGCTTGGCCAGTGCTCTACCTTTTTCTTAACCAGGCAAAGTAAAGAAATAGCCACAAAACCTTAGAAGCATTCAAGTACCTCACTGACTTTCATCAGATGTTCTCTGTACAAAAAAATAAAAATAAAAAATCGTTCTCTCTTTTTATTTTTGCTTGGCTTTAATCTTATTTGATGCTGTCTCAACAGGCCGGGACATGCTTTCTCGGATGGCAATTTCACTGTGCCATATGTGCCTCTCGCAAGATAGCAGAGTGAAATGAGTCTTGGCAGGAAGAGAACTAAACATATCGACAAAGAAAAGAAAAACATTATTTACTTAACTCCCTCTTGCCTGCCTGCATTTTATTTCTTTCAGCTGCTTCTGGTACAAGGATTGGAAGTCTGTTGGGTAAATGTCTGTGTAAAAATACATGCCTGGCCATGGCTACTTTTTGCAGCCATCTCTGGCAGTTTTTATCCCAAACAGCTGCCATAAGGCAGCCTTTCGGGCAGAAAAGAGTGTGCTCCATCCCAGAATATCTGCAATGTGGTAGGGCTCCAACTCGCTATGGAGCAGGAGCAGTGCCCCGTTCTCCTTCCCAGAAGCCTTGCGGCCGGCACCATTCCTAGCCTCTGGAAGGCACGGCAGGCGCGCCGGGAAGCCTCGAGCCACCCCTGGAGACACCCTTGCTTTCCTGTCCCTTTCCCAGGTGCAAGAATGGGCCATCCCCAGTTGGTCGCTGCAGCATTTCTGGGAGTCTGGAGGCCCCAAGGAGGCCCCTTGCTCCCCCTGAGCTGCCCGAGACCACCACCGCTCTGGCACTGCTGGCAAGGGCACAGGGGCTCCAGGCCTCCTGGGGTGCTGTGTGCTCCAGGGGCACCAGCACCTGCTGTGGCCCTTTGCGACCCCTCTCAGCAGACGGATTGATGGGGCACCTGTGGCCCCAGGCCGCGCAGACCTGCATGCGCCTCACACTCACCAGGGCTGCTGGAAACAGAATTAGCTTCTGCTCACAGCAGTGGCGCAGCCATTTGAACTGCAGGCCGTGATAGACCCAGGGTATTTCCGGACCACGCCAAGGCTCCCTGCAGGGCAGCCCTGGGTGTCATGTCCAGGAATCCTGCGAGGGGCCACGTGCTCCCGGGCTACGTGCGCAGCCCAAGCCATCCAGGTGGCAAGGCCTGCCGCTGAAAGGCCCCTCGCTCGTCTCGCACATCGGGAAGCAATCAACGTTTCGCCAAGGGACTGCTTCTTGATGAGCAAAATGAGCCCGTGCTGAGAAGCTCCAGTGCGCCTTGGTCCGCTTCCCCACCACGGCTCAAGAAACCTGGACAGATGTTTTCCCGTGGCTTGATAAACCCCTAGAAAGCTTTGCTGTGAAGGACTGCCTGAACCGTTCTGGGTGTGCCTAGAAGGAGTGCCCGCTGTGGGACCCAGTGCTGGAGAAGGGCCTCTTGGAGAAGGTCATGCCCTTTTACAAAAATCCTGGCTGGCGGAGCAGCCTTGTGCCACCGTCTTGAAGGCGGTCTTGGAAAACACAGTTAGGCAGCATCTAGGGTGCGGTGTTTTCTTCCTAGCTGAAAATAGTATTACTGTTCTGCTTGTTATCCTTCCTAAACTCTGAGAGGGCTTTTTCCATACCTGGTATCTGAGCATTCATCCTACGATGCAGGTCAGATATTCCTGCAGGCTTAAAGGATTGTCTTGAGTCACCCTTGCAGAAGCTGGCGTTGGATGTGTATGGTTGTTACCATTGCCAAAATGAGGCTCTGCTACTGTCATTTGCTCAGATGATGATGGGAGTTTTTGTGGCATGGGGCTGGCGATGGACAGCGCTTCCAGGCAGAAGGAGGGCTCCCAGTGCCAAGGAGCAGAAGGACCCTATGGTCAAGGAACACCTAATTCCTTTGAACGAGTTCAAATCTCCAGGGCCAGATGAACTGCATCCTAGAGTCATAAAGGAACTGGCAGAAGAACTCTCAGAACCGCTGTCTATTCTCTTTGAGCAATCATGGAGGACGGGGGAAGAGCCAGATGACTGGAGGAGGGCTAACGTTGTCCCTATCTTCAAAAAGGGTAAAAAGGAGGAACCTGGGAACTACAGACCAGTCAGTCTGACATCAATCCCTGGGAAAATTCTGGAGCAGATGATAAAGCAATCCATCTGGAAGCACCTTGACAACAATGCAGTGATTACTCGAAGCCAACATGGATTTGTCAAAAACAAGTCCTGCCAGACAAATCTGATCTCATTTTTGGATCAAGTCACCTCCCTTGTAGACCGTGGGAATGCTGTAGACATCATATACCTCGACTTCAGCAAAGCTTTCGACAAAGTCCCCCCTTGATATCCTGATGAGCAAACTAGCTCAAAGTGGGCTAGATGAAACAACGATCCGGTGGAACCACAGTTGGCTACAGCATCGGACTCAAAGAGTGCTTATCAATGGGACCTTCTCAAACTGGGGAGAGGTAACGAGTGGGGTACCGCAGGGCTCAGTCCTGGGCCCAGTGCTCTTCAACATTTTTATTAATGACTTGGAGGAGGAGGTGCAGGGAATGCTGATCAGATTTGCAGATGACACAAAATGGGGCGGGATAGCTAATACTTTGGAAGACAGAAACAAAATTCAAAGTGATCTGGATAGACTGGAGCATTGGGCAGAAAACAACAGAATGGCACTGAATAGGGATAAAGGCCAAGTTCTGCACCTCGGAAAAAGAAACCAAATGCACAGTTACAAGATGGGGGATACATGGCTCAACAACACTACAAGCGAGAAGGATCTTGGAATTGTTGTCGATCACAAGGTGAATATGAGCCAACAAGGTGATGTGGCTGCAAAAAAGGCCAATGCTCTTTTGGGCTGCATTAATAGAAGCATAGCTTCCAAATCCCGGGAAGTACTAGTTCCCCTCTACTCAGCACTGGTGAGGCCTCATCTGGAGTACTGTGTCCAGTTCTGGGCACCACACTTTCAGAAGGATGCAGACAAACTGGAGAGGGTTCAGAGGAGGGCAACAAAGGTGATCAGGGGAATGGAAACAAAGCCCTATGAAGAGAGACTGAAAGAACTGGGCATGTTTAGCCTTGGGAAGAGAAGACTGAGGGGAGATAGGATAGCGCTCTTCAAGGACTTGAAAGGTTGTCACAGAGAAGAAGGCCAGGATCTCTTCTCCATCATCCCAGAGTGCAGGACATGGAATAATGGGCTCAAGTTACAGGAAGCCAGATTCCGGCTGAACATCAGGAAGAACTTTCTGACTGTTAGAGCAATATGACAATGGAACCAATGACCTAGGGAGGTGGTGGGCTCTCCCACACTGGAGGCCTTCAAGATGAGGCTGGACAGCCATCTCTTAGGGATGCTCTGACTTGGATTCCTGCATTGAGCAGAGGGTTGGACTCGATGGCCTTGTAGGCCCCTTCCAGCCCTACTATTCTATGATTCTATGACCCTGCCCCATTCCACCTCTTCTTTTTCAATGGAGTGTCTGCAGTTAGGGAAAAGACAGAAGAAGCGGTGGGAAAACAGGAGGGTTTTGACTGGATAACAATGAGGTCCAGGCCGCGCCTGCCGGTAAAATGCCGTGAATGAAGTGGAGCAATGGGGCAAAAGGGGGGGAGGGGAAAGCTTTGTTGGGATGCACCATCCTTTTCTTTTCAGTGGTATCAGAGCACTCAGTGTACATAACTCCAGGGCTAAAAGAACATGACAAGCAACCCAATGAAATGGAAAGTGCCCAGTTTCCATGAACGCCAATAAATCTCAGGAACTCAGTAAAAAGCCAGTCCCAGAAATTCAGTGGAAGGCAGTACAAGAGGTCTATGGTGCCATTCCTGCTCCGTGTCTAGTGGCGCCCATGCATTTCCAGAGACAGGCTCCATGGCGCTCAGCCAGGCCACAGGGTGAGGTCATTCATCAGTGCCACATCACGCAGGCAGAGCTTTGCTGGCCAGTGGTGTAGCGGAGGCCGGGCTCGCAGGGACGCAGCCCTGGCCCTTTTCCATCAGCAGGGACTCTGATGCCATCTGCCACCCCCTCGGAATTCCCTGTTCCCTCTGAGCTTAGCTGCGATCCTCACTGTAGCTGTGGTGGGGATGAATTTCCCAGGCAGCAATATATTGTTCCATGTTGGAATGCAAAGTATTTGGGATGCCTTGGCCTGGAATGGGCAGTTGAGACCTATTTGCTTTACCAAAGACATGCTCCTGGCAGAGAGGAAAACGACTAGAACTGGTTTGTTGATAAGGATCGACACAGCTGCCTGAAATTTTTGGACTGCCCTTGGAGACTCCTGCACTTCCAAATTTGCCACTACACCACTGTGTGTGTGTGTGTGTGTGTGTGTGTGTGTGTGTAGTTCAATCCAGCTGGGTGTGTGGACGTTTCTGTTGGAGGGGGAGGAGGGAGATATAATGAAGGAGCTTAGGGAAGGCTAATGGGTAATGTTGGGGCGCTAAGGGAGTGTGCAAGGGGGCTGTTTAAATGAGAAGGGGTCTGGCCATGAGGGCTGAGTTGAGAGGGGGAAGCCTCCATAGAGTATCATATTTTGAAAACCTAAAATGTTTGTGAGTGAGTGGGTGAAAAAGATGTTAACACCCTTGCATTTTTTCTCAGACGTCCAATTGAAATACCCCTGCCTTACTCTCAGCTGCACTGTTTTTGGATCCCAGTTGAGGGCGGCATCTCTTACAAGGTTTATTACAATCTCAGAAGGGGGCGTGGCTGTGGCTGTCGCAGCAGGGCCCTGCGCTTCTGAGAGTTGCTGGCACGACTTCGGCGGGGCTGTGCGGGGGGAGGTGGAATGCCACTGTCTGGGTGCGAAGCGACTCTCATTCTGGAGGCAACGCAACTAGCAAACATTTCAGATCATGCAGATGAGAAGGCTTGGCAATATATCCTCTCTCCCTCTCTCTCTCTCTCTCTCCATATATATATATATATATATATATATATATATATATATATGAGGGGGAAAATGGCATTGATTGCTGTGAATGAACTCTTCAGCTTTGTTATTCCAAGGTATATTTCAGTGTGCAAAATGCACCTGGGTGCAAAAATACCTAAACAGTGAGAAGTATAGTGCTAGGAATATTTATTTCTGATAATGATGGCTCATTGTAGAGATTTCTCTGCATATCTGCTGTTTGCAGTTACTTTCACATCACAGAGGAAATGCAGTATGCAGAGGGGGAGAGAATGTGGGTGGGAAGGATGTGAAGGCCTAGAAAAAACCCCAGAAAAAAGGTGGGGGCGGGGACAGGAACATTGGGGGGGATCCCAATTTTTTCCTGGTTTTGGGGGGGGGGAATTAGGGGAAAACATTTCACCTCCCCTACTGTTCCCCCAGTTTCCCCTCAAGCCTTCACATCTCTGCAGAATCACTGCCTGCTGGATCACTGAGGTTGCAGGATTTTATCTGACAAAAGGATGATGGCCTTACAGAAGAGGCTTCCAAATCAGTGGAGCTGCTTTTGCTGTGCTTTCTTTTGCTTTCGCCATTCTCATTGTAACAGTTGTGCACGGGAGGGCACATCCACACATATGCACAACAGAGACAAACACCTCGGGAAGGAAAGCAGCGCCATGCGCTTGGCAGAGGGTGGAGGCTGTTCTTTGCTGAGCCGCTCGTCCTGATTGTGACAAGATGAGAAGACGATGCGAGGGACGATGCTGTGGAAGAGCCATCCCCAGATTCTTGCGGTTAAGACATTTGCAAAGCCTGGATAGGTGCAAGAGACCCCCTCGCAAAGTGCTGTGATGTGAACCCTTGCTTTTGGCCTCTGCACATCCCTTGGAAAGCAGCAGCCCTGTCCAGAAGGCAGGCCACGAGTCCCTGCCTTCCATTCCTGGCTGGTGCTGCGACAGCAGCGCATGGCACTCCCCACCCGCCTCGTGCGGTGTGACGCCCATGCTCCTCTCGTGCTTAGGGGAGTGCTGCGTGGGCGGGCGGGCCGAGGAATAGCTTTTGCCCACTCCATTTCTTTAGCCAGGTGGGGGTTCCCAGGCACTGAAGCACTGCATTTAAAAAGGGCCATGGAACGGCTGGGCTCTTGGGGAAAACTCAGCCTCTAAAATGAGCTGGAGCAAATGCAAATAAAAAGGGGCTGGATCCAGACTGAGATAGTTGAAGGTAGGGCTCACTGAAATGAATGAACACGTTAATCATGACTTCAAGTCGCATTGGTATCAAGGGGAACAAAGTGCAGCTAGGTTTGTCTCGATCCAACCTCAGGTAAATTGAATGAACATGACTAATAGCACCATCCTATACATGTCTACCCAGAAGTAAGCCCCATTGAATTCAGTGGGGCTTACTCCCAGGTAAGTTTGCAAAGGATTGCAGTCTAAATGACATAGGAAGGGGATTTTTTTGGTGCTGCTTGTCAAGAAGGTGACTCACTGCCCAAGTCCTTGCAACAGGCATGCTGGGTTTGTGGGTTGGTGGGGGTGGCGGCATCATCTTTTTTCAATGAAAAAAATACTGTGTTCTGAATTCCGGGGAAATGCTATTTCCCTGTCACAGTGAAGTAACAGTGGTGCATTTAGCACACCAAAGGGCTGGGGAGGGGGGCACTATTGTGTCATGCCCAAAGTGGGTTATTTAAAACTGTCCTGAATTTTAACAAGTTGGAAAGATTACAGGATGCTCAGAGATGGGCACTGCTATTTCTTCAGTAGATGGGCTGTTAGTTCTGAATTTGTGCAAACATGAATGCACAGATTACGCGATCTTGTGGTGGCTCGGCGGCGTCCTTGCAAGCCTTTTTGGGCTTCGGACTAAATGGGGACATGGAGTTGCTAGCGGTGTTTGCTCCATTGTGCCGACTGCTGTCAACATTTGCTTTAGTCGTTGCGATCATTAGTACTCCAACACTTCAATTTACCCCCGCTCAGCCCCCGCCTGGAAAACGCCGCGTCTCCCAGACCAGTCGCTGTCCGAGCGTCCTCGCTTTCCGGACACAATGAGAGGGAGGCGGCGGGGTCTCGCTTCCTCCGTCTTCCCTCAAGCGGAAGAGAAGCCGCCGCCGCCGCCCGAACGCCTGCCCGTCGCTCGCCCGGGCTCGTGCGAGACGGAGAACGCGAAGAGAAGGCGAGCGGAGGACGGAGCGGACAGCGAGGGGGGCCGTCTGGGGCCACGTCCCGGGGGCTGCGGGCTGCCCCGTGGTCTCGCTGGCCCTGCCTGAGCCGCAGCCCCGGCCCCGAGACGGAGGGAGGCAGGGGCAGGGGGCGGCCGGCGGCCATCTGCGCCGCGCTGCCGGCCCGGCCGCGCAGCCACGTTCAAGTCCGCGGTCCGGGGGAGTTTATTGTCCGCTCCATCAAAGGGTCTGATGGCCGGAGAGGCCTCGATGTGTCCCTGGCGACCCGCATTAGCTGGGCGGACTTGTTTAAGCGGCACAGAGGGTGTCTCCGCGTGATGCCGACCCCCGCGGCGGCCTCCTTCAATGCGCAGCGCTCATTTGGGTCGGGACTCAGCAGGGCCAGCTCCTGACATGGCCAAGCCTCAAAGCGCTCCTTGGGGCCGCCCTCGCCCCGGTGACCAGCAGACAGAAGGGCCGATCGGTGCCCCCTGGCAACGAGCGAAACAACCGCGCCCTCCCCATCTCCCTCCCCCCGACCCCCACACGCCCTCCTTCTGTCCGAGTAGCTTGGAAAAGATAAATGGTTTGGTCTAAACCTGGAGACTCGAGGCTGGAGGAGCCGGGAAGGCAAATCAAATTGGCTTCTGCATAACGAAAATGTGAGGTTTAGGGAGTCAATGCAGTGCAAGATTAATCCAGATTAAATCATATGGCGGCACTCACGCCGCCGCCGCCCCTTTTATCCCCCGGAAAGGCCGCTGTGTGTGAATGCTTTTGGCTGCTTATCTGTCCGTGTCCGTGTGTAAAGCAGAAAGGGCATTGCCTTAGTTCAGGAGCTACTGAAACGGTACACTCATTGAAGAAAAACACTTGCAAATTTTAAGCCTGTATTTAAAATATTTTGGGGGTTTTTAATGGCTATTTTTTTAATGTTCCTTTTTTTTCCTTCTTGAAGAAATGAAGTCCCTGCCCTTCATTTTCCTCATAACCACAAAAACAGCTTTTTCCTTATGGAGAACAGTTAAACTATACACACCTAGTCAAGCACTGTAAATTTGTCAGTATTGCACACTGTAATTAAGATTTTGTTTCTCATATAAACCATACTCATTCTCACATAAATGTATCAATTATTTGTTGAATAATGTTGGAAAACGGTTTTTTGTTTTTCTGTTTTTACACATACATTTGACAACTGAACATTTTTCTTCTCTAATCTTTTCTCAGTGCTGATGTGGTGCAGGTTAATGTTTTAAGTAAAACCAATATAAACATTTAATCCCCTTTTGGCGGCTATTTTTGTTTTAGAACAATGTATTCTGAAATAGAGTTGTAAGACAATACAGAATTAAGACACCTTTTTGCAGGGAAAACTAATTTTAATATGCTGATAAATATGTCAAACATATTTCTAAACCCAACATCCACTTTTCTGAGAATAAATTCTGTAAAGAAATTGCAGAGAAAATGAACCAAACAATGTTGATTTTTATATAAATTAAGCAGATTATTAGTAAATATTTTGTCATTCAGATGCTTCATATGAATTAGTTAGAAAATGCAAAGCATCGGTAAATACATAGAAATGAGTTAAACATATTGTTCTTGTTCCCGTTACTGCTACTATATTTTTGCAGTCCTCAATATACTATTTTGGACGTGCACTGATCTGTTTCAAAACATTTGAAAATATAATTTTGTTAAAGATGTTTAGAAAAACTTTAGATGGAAGGCTGATTTTAAACCCAGTTAAACAGGTTATTTGCTTCTAGAAATGTGCTTATTTGCTTCTAGAAATACACTGGTAATGGTGCTTATTCTTTGTGAACCTGTATGTCATATAATAAATATATATATAGTTTATATAAAGATATATAGATTTATAAATATATATATATCTTTTGACAGACAGACAGACAGACAGATCTCTCTCTCAAAATGCCCAAGGTGGAGCATACATAGCAAACTGAAACACAAAGACTCCGGTGGAGGCACAGAAGAACTTTGCTGGAAGTTGCTGGTGAGGAGCTCCCCTCTGGGGACACCCTGGCTCTCAGCTGTGCCCCCGCCTCTCGATCCACATGGGGCCTGCACCGAAAGAAATGATGCAGTTATGGGGCCAATAAAGGTTTTAAAATAATGTAGGGAATTGGCATGGGGTCTTGTTTCCCCAACATTTACACAGTTGATCTCAGGAAACACAAAACAAAAAACCTGATCAGTTCTCTGCAGTTTGCATTTTCTCTTAGCGATATGAAATGACTGCTCCTGTGGAAGAGGACATACTTGGGTCCACTTGAATGTGAACCTGTCCTGTGAGCTGAAGTCTGCCACCATGCCTGCTTTACATAGGAGGCTCCTTTTTTCCTGGCCACAGTTCACCTCTTTGCTGGGGATGTGATGTAGATGTAGCAGCTCCTGACCCTTTTTCTTTGTTCCTTCCTTTTGTGAGCGGGTGGAGGGATCCAGAGGTGCACAGGTGTGTGGGCCCGGGGGTGCACAGGGATCCAGAGGTGCACAGGTGCTTCTCCTGCCCGTCCTGATGCAGAAGGCCCATCACCACCTTGGGACAAAGTATGCAGGACATGATCAGAAAAATACCACGAAGTGGTGAGAACATAGATTTGGGTCCTAAATCAATTTTTGATTTCAAGTGATTAGGAAAATATAAAATCAAAGATGCAGTAGGAAACTTGTTTGAATTAAAGAAGCAACATGCAATGCACTTAACCCTAACCAGCTCATTTTTGTCTCGCCTTCCAGGGTAGTCCTGGGAAGAGAATAGACCTGGTCTTCAGGTACCAGACAGGATCAGCATATTGACAATGGATTTGGGGGCGAGGGGCACCTTTAAGGATAAATCCAGAGGAGGGGAGCTGGAACATTGTACAGGAAGAAAGAAAGAAGGAAGAAGGAAGTGTTTCTGTGAATGGCTGGCTTTGTTTTCTCCCATTTGCATTGATTAGCCCTAAGAACACCTCACTCATTGCAAATCAGGCGGCTGGAAGGCTTAGATGGCAAGGTGTTGTTTTGTAACCTATTGTGAGAAAAAGAGGGGAGATGAAGATCAAGGCAACAAGCCTGCCCAGCAGATGCACCAAAAATGCAGGTTTTAGCATCACAATGTGGAAGGCATTTTGCTTTTTATGGTTTGAGTATGAAAAGGCCCAGTTTTGCTCTCTGGTCAAGTCTTTGGTCCTTGTTGGGCCATGTTCCCTGCCCCCACCCCAAGTGGTTATATTTTCTGCTTCTTGCGTTAACAGTGGAAATGGGGTAGGAGGAGCAGGGGGGGGATAAAACTGCAGAATGAGGGAGGGACATACAATAGGGTGGCCATGACTTTGAACAAATACATAAAACATGCCACTCTAGCGCTGAGCCCCCAGCCCAGCCCCGCTCCAGCGTCCTCCTTCCAACTGTGATTAAATTTGCTGTGGTCATTTCCCAAATGCCTGCCTGATGAAAAAAGCACCCCCTGCCTTTTCTCACACCGTGGCTTTGAGGAAAGGCCTTCCTGTGGCTACCAATCTGCAGCCCTGCCAATCACACAGCCTTGCGGAGACATGCATGCCTCCTTCATTAGCAGAAATGCTTCACATCTGATTGCATCACCTGCCCACCCCCGCAAGCCCCGCAACTTCAGCGTGCCTCCCTTAATAAAGCAGCAGCTCTTCACGCCTCTCACAGAGCGGCTGTGATGGGGTTTCCTGAATGCCCCCCTGATCCTCTCCCCAGCTTCCCTGCAAACTGCCTGGTGTGCAATAGAAAAGAATACATTTTAATAAGCCTTGGGAGGAAGGGGGGGGGCAGGGAGAAAAGAAAAGAAAAATGAGGTTTTGCTCTGCGGCCCTGTTCTTAGGAAAGGGAAGGTGGGCCCATTGCAAGGCAGGGAGGGGGAATTTAATATTGCGAGAGATAATAACAACGATGTTAATATCCGGAATTTTCAATGTACCATAAGTACATTTTGTTTTTCCTTTTAGCACGATTTATAATTAAAGATTTTAATCTGGCTTCACATTGAGTTAATAAGCCCTTTGATTGATTAGGATTCATAAAATTGCCATTCCCCGCTGACGCTTTGTGTTTCGGGGGATGCTCTTTTGAAAAGCTGGGCGAAGGTGACGGGAAGTGGCCTTTGTCTCCGCCAGGCCCAGGGGCACAGGGCGCTCGACTTCCATGGGCTCCGCAGCAACGTCTCCTTGTTGTGCGGCAGGCACGCTCTGTGGAGCTGAGCCATTTTTAGGGATGCCCAAGAAAGGCAGCCGAGGGAGAGAGCAGCCCAGCGCTTCACGCAGCTGTGCAGCAAGGCGAGATACATGTGCAAAGAGCACCAGTGTTTCCAAATGAAAAGGAAGACGATTACCACACATATTAGGCTCGAGCTGGTTCCCAGACCTGCTTTTTGCCTGGCTTTCCCTTACTGCTCCATCTTCCTGTTCTGTCCTCGGCATCTTTCCCTTCCTTTTGCTTTTGGGTGGCCGAGGTGGGGTGAGGCTCCCTGAAAGAGGCTTTCAAAGTGCAACAGTCAGGATCAAAAAGAACTGCACACATCATATTAGAAAGATCTGGAAGGAAAGAGCGGTAAATTGCACCGGTGAATTGCACCGTGTACAAGGGAGAGGGAGGTCTGTGTCGCAGGCGCTGCTTTTTCCAAAGAAGAGAAGAAGAGGGGGGTGAATGTCCCTTTTCCTTTTCCCTCTGAATCAGAGCAAAAAGTGACCCTGTTTAGACCTCGAGGGGTGTCACTGTGTGGGCAGCATGCAGGGGATTTCCTTGTGTGTTTTGTGCTCAGAAGGGACGTGCTGTTGTTGAGCAGAGGGCCTTTTGTGAGACCCAGCAGTGCAGGACTTGGAGAAAATCCCATCTGGAGAAGACTCACCTTGTTCTGCAATCAATACCACTTCCCTTCCCCATCTTTCATCCAAATTTGCTAAACCCAACGTGCCTGTTGTCCACCCCACCCCCATTTTAGGATTCCTCATCATTTGGGGAATGAAATCATTTCAGGCTCAGAGAGGGAAGCAGAATGCCCAGCCCTGGCAGGGACCCAAGTAGAGCGGCCTCCCTCTGCCCATCCCTCAGCTCCAGCACCTGGTCAGGAGTGCTACATGGCATAGGAGGCAGGTTTGGGGGCTTTTTGTTATGAACTGGATGGGTCTCATGTGGAAAAATTCCACACTTCCTCTCTCTCTGATTGCTGGTCCATTAATATTGGTGCCTAAAGATTGCTCAGATATTTTGCCTTGGATATTTCCCTCATCAGAGCCTTGGAGGGCTCTGTTTTGAGATATCTTGCACTTGCACCAATCCACAGTGATGAAAACCTCACAGCAATGCCGGCTCTTGCTCACAAATGGACAAAAATGTCCCCACCAACCCACAGTAATTTCCTGCATCTACATAACTGACCACACAGCTGATCGGTGGGGGTCCTAATGTGAATAATGAAGGATGCAATATTTGGAAGAAACAGAAAAGGGGGGGGGCGAGAGACGCGCGCGCGCCCATATAATTTCCCCGATTAATGCCCGCACCCGGCCTGACATACAATATACCTCGGCGCCATTACAGCGCTGAAAGGAGTTGAAAGCAAGCCCCATCTTCCCCCGAAAGCAGGTGGGAGGCAACTCGGCTGAGCCCAAGCAGCCGTGCCGGCGCTGCGCGCCACGGCAGCGCGAGGAACCTTCCGACTGAGCGCGAGCCAGCAGCTCTTTCCACCTTCAGTGCCGCCGGTCGCTGGTTCACGAGGCCGCACTGCCTCCCCGCGCGCCTCCGAAACGGGCCCGTTAATGGCCTGGGCGGCGCGGGGCCCGTCGCTTTCTCTCCCCCTCCCCTCCCCTCCCGCCCCGTCCCTCCGCCGGCCGCAGCGGAGCGGCTCCGGGAGAGGGCTGGCTGGGCTCACGTGCGTCTCCTCCCAGCCCGCCTGAGCGCCCCGCTGCTCGGCGGAGGAGCCGGGCGCGCGCGGGGGCGCGGGGCAGGGCCGGGCCGGGCCGGGCCGGGCGCGGAGGCGCGAGGGCAGCAGAGCCAAGGCCAGAGATCGCCGCAGGCCCGCGAGGGCGCCGGGTGGCCGCCGGGCCTCCGCCGCCTGCCGCGCCTCCTCCGTGCGCCTTGCTCGCGGCTCTGCCGGGGAGCTGTCCGGGCCCCGCGGCGGCGGCGGCGGCTCCTCCGGCCCAGCCAGGCGACCCGGAGCCAAAGGCCGCCTGGAGCGGCGTGCTGGGAGCGAGGCGGCGCCGGGCCCGGGAAGCGCCGCGCCACACCGCGTGCGTCGGCGCGCGCTCACTCGCCGAGGGCGGGCAGGGGCGCGGCGCGGCGCGGCGCGGCCCGGCCTCGAGCCGCCCGGCCTGCCCGGGGTGGCGCGGCGCGGCGCGCCCTGCCCTGGGCAGGCGGAGCGAGGCTGAGGCTGGCGCGGCGCGGCGGGGCGCGAAGCCGGCGGGCGCCCTCCGCACGGGCGGGGCTTCCCAGAGCCCCCGCGGAGGGCGCCCCCGCCGCCGGACTGGCCCGGGGGCAGCCTTGTCGCGGAAGGCCGCTTCCGAAGAGGGCCCCGGGAGCCGCCCGCGCGCCGCGCCCGCACGGGCGGCTCTTGCGGAGGAGGCGCCCTTCCGCGCAGAGCGGAGGAGGCTCTTGCGGAGGAGGCGCCCTTCCGCGCAGCGGGCTCCTGCGGCCCCCCGCCGCGCCGCTTGCGCTCGCGCGCGCCCCGGCCCTGGCCAGCGGAGCCGCCCCGAGGCGCCAGGGGCTGGAGGCCGGCAGCAGGGGCCGCGCGCGAAGAGTGAGCGCGCGCTGCGGAGAGCCAAGGGAAAGCGGCTGGGGCTGGAAGAATCGTTCTGGCAATGGCAAAGTGAACCAGCTGGTGCGTATATTTAGCACGGATGTTTTCTCGGCTGTTGTGTGATGCTGAAAAATCAGCTGTCGCCTTCCCCCCACCGCCGTGCACCCGCCACCCCTCCCAGCGCTGGCTGACTCTCCTTCGTTCAGACTTGAGATACAGACCTCACCGATCCAAGGCGTGGGTTTGGGGCAGGCGCCTATAGCTATTCGCGGCTGCTGTATCAAAGCGAACATGCGTAATCCCCCCCCCCCGCTTACACAGACAGCCACAACAGAGCTGGCACCCGCACCACTCTGCGCTCTGCCCGCGCGCACCTCGAGCAGCGAAACACATCGCGCCCCGGAGCCGACCGTCCCGTGTCAGACGGATCGCGATGAATATCTGACCTCCCTAAATCCCATCATTTGGCAGTGATCAGGGGAAGCGCACAGCGCGGCGAGGGCGCTGCCTAATGAAGGGAGCTGCGTGATGTCATTGCATTAAGCTAAAATAACCACTGAACATGAGAACAAGAGAGATGGGCTGGCGGGGGGGGGGGGAGGCAGAGGGAGAGGCAGCGAAATAGGAGCAGGCATATTACAACTCATGTATGTGGATCACACAGCCAGATTGTGAGCAACCCCTGCGCTCTAAGTATCTTCTTAACAGCAAAGAGCGAGGGAGGCGAGGGAGCCAGAAGCCGGCCACTGGGAGAGTGCTCCTGCATGCGCTTGGCCAGGGTGTCAGAGGGCGTGTGAGTGCATTTTTCATTTCTTAGCCTTTATATGGTCTGCCAAACAAATGGGATTATAGAGATATTTACATGCGTTTGAGTAACTGTTCTTGTGTATTTTTTCATCCTGGAGTCAAGGAGGCATAACCACAGAAATGCGCGCTGGCTCTCCCCCTATGCCCACAGCCCGTGCGTGCACATCAGAGATGCTGTGTGGAAATGCCCATGAATATACAGGCAGGATGTGGGTGAGATGGGGCCGATTCAGCTGTCCCTCGCACACCGCCTGTTTATGCCCCCCCATGCCAACCTGCTGGAGGGGGGAGGGAGAGAGGGACATCCCCTTTGGGGCTGGGGAGAAGGCTGCTCTTTGGGATGTTGCTGCTGATGGGGGAGAGTCACAGGGGATGGCCGCTGCACAGGAGAGAGCCATGCTCCTTCACGGCCCCCGCGGCTGCAGCTTCCGGAGCCCACCTCGCTTCGTGCAGCTGCCATGTTTCGCCTCCGCAGTCGCATGCGTGTGGGCGCTTTCCGGGCTGGTGAGATGTCCAAGCACAGCGATCCGACCGTGCATGTGTGCCGCAACATACCGCGCAGTGTGTTCAGCAGAGCCCGCAGCGTCCCTGCCGGATCAGGAAGACTAGAGCAGCAGAATCCTGTCCAAGGCCTGGGCGGTGCATGGGCACAAGGAGGTCCCAGCCCTTCGCGGCCCCTTCCCAAGGCTTGCCAGAGACTGGACATGCTAAAGGCGGCAGAAAGGGGCACAGTGTGCTGAAGAGACATGCAGGGCAACCGTCCCTGGAATGGGTTTCCTGCTGCCTGAGCAGGCCCTGGCCAGTGCCAGAGGGGCAGGGACAGCCCTCCTGCGTCAGTCAGGCCAACGTCTGCCACTACAGGCAGCTGCTGCGCAAACCTGGAGGCCCTCCTGGGACTCCTGTGGCAGCCCTGGGTCTGCCTGGGTGTGTGCATGTTAGGGCTGCAGGGCTGGAAGGGGCTGCCCTTCTCAGAGGCAGCGTGGTATTCCAAGGGCGCACAGAGGCACTCAGCCTCAAATAGCTGGGACACCAACGGGCTGTAAAAGTGGGGCAGGGTGGTTGCCATTGTGTTGTGTGAGGGGGTGGCAGTGGCCACTGTTCTTGCTGGAGAACCACATGGCAGAGCCAGAAGGCTGAGGGCAGGCCAGGAATTCTGGGACAGGAGTCTGGCTCCTGCAGTGTCCTCTGCAGCCGGCCCGCAGTCTTCACTGCCCTGAAGGAACAGGGCTCCTGCCTCCTGCCGTCAGCCTCATCCGGCCTCCTTGGGCTGTGCTGGCACCCGTGCGCGCTGGGGAACGGGGCGGGGGGTGCGTGCGTTTCTGAATGATCAGCCTCCAAGCCCTGGCATGAGGTGGCTGTCCCCTGGCGCCCGGAGGAGGAAGGGTGTCCCGGGCTGCCCCGTGCGCACTGCAGACCCCTCCAAATGCCGGGCTGCTGCACGAGCCTCAGCTGGCCCCACTGCCTGCCCACAGGGCTCGGTGCAGGAGGCCGGCAGCCACCGCACAGCATTGTCGGGCGGGGCCCGGGCTGCTGCCTGTGCCGGCGCTTGCTCTGCTCTTGGTCCTTTGACCCACAGTGCCGCTCGCTCGCTGCCTGGTGGTTGAGAGACCTAAAGAGGTGCGGGGGGGGGGGAGAGGCTTGGCCAAGGGCTTTCTGGAGAACGAGGGTGGGAGGAGGAGCCCAGGGCTCTGGGGCCTCCTTTTGCGCAGCACAATCTGCGTTGTCAAGAGTAGGCAGAGAAAGGAAAGGAGAAAGAGCAGGAGTGCAGCAGGGCCCGCTTTAGCACGCCCCTGCCACAGACATCCGTGCGCCCCTGCCTGCCCTGGTCCCTGGAAGGGCAGGCGGGTGGAGAAGTCGTGGACGTGCGCACCTGGATCCAGGCCAGGGACAGGAGGGGCCGTTCTGGGTGGAAGAGCACAAGGCCCTGCGCAGGCTCGCTCAGGAATGGATGGCTCCCCGCTGGGGGCAGCGGCTGTGGAGGCAGGCCCCGCTCCTCCCTCGCCACTCTTCCTGGGGTGCGGGTGCGAAGCCTTGGTCTGCAGCCATGGGGTGGGCCAAGGAGGCTGCCCAGCACACACAGCTGCTCTGGCCTGCCTGGCACGGAGATGGCCCATGGCCCGGAGCACCGTGCACCAGTCAGGGGGGGCCCCTGGACACAGCGGGACCTGCCAGGTGGATCTGGGGGCCTGGAGAGGTGGGGGCACAGCATCCCTGCTGTGCTGCTCTGGGCTTTGCAGGTCTCCGTTTGGCCCCTCTAGTGCTACCCGCTGAGTCACAACGTGGCACCCTCCCCACTGAAGCTGCGCCATCGGGACCAGCGTCTGTCGCATGGCTGCCTGTGCACCTGCAGGGACACCCACCTGACTGGCTGGCTCGGAGAACGCCCATGCCTCGGTCCTCAGGATGGCAGGTGTGGGGGCACGCTGTTCTCCAGCCCCCATCCTGTGAGTGACAAGGGGTGCTCCCAAGGGTTTAGGTGCACCTGGGAGCTGGGGGCACACAGGATTCTGTGTCTCTGTGGCCCAGTGAGCAGATTCAAAGCTGCGCCAAAGGGACTGGATCCCTCATCCAGCCCATGGGGAGCAGAAGTGAAAACTGGGAATGGGCCCCCTCCAGAAGCCTTCTGCAGGGCAGGCTGGAAAGGTGGCCTTGGGGGAAGTCTCATGCCCACGTGCATGTGGCCTGTGAGGGAAGAATGCAGATGCTACGCAAGCTGACCCAGGGACTCAAGTGCGAGGGATCACTCGGCGCCAGCAGGAATTCCGTGGATTTGGTGCATGGGGGGGCATAGTCTCCTTCCGTGGTTCCGGCCTGGCCTTTCTCCAGGGGGTGGGCTCTGATGTCCTTCTGGGACAGCAAGTAGGTCTGGAAAGGCTGCACCGCCCTCAGCGAGGCCCAGAAATGGCCGTCTTAATCTCCAGTGGGCTTTCGGGCAGTGTCTTCTTGCTCCTCTTGGGGGGCGGCATTTCTCACAAGTCGCTCTTCTGTGTGTTAGGGAGCATGTCAAGCGGAGCGGGGCGAGCAGGAGATCCAGCAGAACTGGGTGCGTGTGTGTGGAAAACATGGGGTGCCTTGGTCACGGCAAAGGAGAGGTGGGGCATTGTGTGGTGTCCTTGGAGAAGCAAAGCCAAAGTGTGGCGTGGCGGCGGGGAGAGAGAGGATGGGTCAGGCAGCTCCATCTGCACAAGGTGAAGGAAAGCCGGGGGGCTCGTGGACCTGGTCCACCCTCCCCCCGCTCAGCCACCTTCCCTCTCTAGCGCCGCCGTCTAATTAATGCAAGTCCCACTCAGGCGCACCGACCCTCACTGGGCCTGTCACTCGTTTATCATACGACCCTCCTAGCCTTGGGTAATGACCTTGAAAGAATATATCAGCCCACGGTGGCGGGAGTGAAGAATTAAATTGTTTCTCTGAGTGCTTATGGTCATTGCTGACAATTTATATGGCACAGCTGCCCTAAGCCGTCCACACCAGCCATTGTGGGGCAATCATTTTCCAGCCAGGAAAGGATTACAGGCTGAATGGACACTGGTGAAAAGCCTCTGGCCAGCTTGGTTGAGTCTGGAGGGTTTGCAGAGAGCAAAAACCTGGGTGAGAAGACAGATGTCTGTCGTGTGCTTGTTATCAGGCGGCTAGCTGGGATGTGGGCAGCATAGCTGGATCAGTCGAAAGGAGGCAAGTTTGGGCAGGATTGTGATCAGGAAAGCCCAAAGCAGGCAGGCAGGCAGAGAACAGGCAGAGTGGACTGTGCAGGATTCAAGGGAGAACTCAAGTGACTGGGCAGGCCAAAGAGAAGGGCAAGGGAAGGCCACCAAAGCCGTGGGTCCAGGGATTCCAGAGGGGGCAGCACCAAGGAGCGCCAAACACATCAGTGGAGTCCTCGTTCTGTCAGACGGGGAGCTACAGAGTGGCGGCCATCTTGGGGGCGAGAGAGCTGGTGGCAAAGAGCAGCCAGAGAGAGGGGAGCCTGTGGGAGGTCCCAGCTCAAGCTAGCAACGGACCGGCCTGCCTCCACCGTGGCCAAAGGGCCAATGGGAAGACCATTCCTGAGGAGGGGTGAGCACGCCCGCCCGAGCACTGCTTTCCAACGAAGTTGCTCAAAATGGTCGGCCACAGCAGAAGATGGCGCTCGGCATGTTTCAGCCCCATTGATGTACCTGGGACTTGTTAACTGAGAATTTTAAAGTGAGGAATTCTAATTTCTTTTGATGGGAGGGGGGTGCCCATGGCCCCTCTGGGCTGCAGCAACTGCCTTGCGTTCCTTAAGGTAGAGGGAGGGAGCATGCGGTGCGCCATGTAAGCAGCAGGCGCTTGAGATGTGTCCGTGCAGCAGGCAAGGGCTTTGCGGAATGGCTGTGGAGATGCTCTGGAGAGCAGAGCCTGCAGTTCCAGTGATGCCGCTGTGAAGGCCATTTTGTCAACGGCAAATGGACAGGCAGCCTCAATCCTGCCAGTTGCTGGAGGCTGTAATGTGCAAGATCAGGGCGTCCTTTACTTTCTAAAGCTACGAAAAGCATGTTTTTTTCACTTTGTGGATTAATATTTATTTATTTATTTATTTTTAAAGGGCCACAGAAGTTCACTCTTTTAACTTCTTTATTAAATATACTTTTGCACAAACCCCCTGCATCCGATCACAGCGGCAGTTATCATCACAGCTGTGTTGCTGGTGCTGCACTTGTTCAGTGCTGATGCAGGCTGCAGCGTTCAGACACAGAGGACAGCACAGCTATGAGTATAACTGATTGTATTATACACTGTTAAAGGCCAAGAGTGCAATATCTGAACTACATGCAACCTAAAAGATGAGGCACAATAGGCAGCTTGAGAAAGATTAGATGGTGGTGAGAGTGTGTGTGTGAACTTATGTATGTGGAATGCTGTGATGAATTTCCCCACGGCAGGATTCTGAGGGCAGGTCGGGGGAGAATACGGACGAGGACTGCCACTTGTGGCCTTCTTGAGGGCATCAGGCTCACCCCTGTTGGAGGCAGGAAACTGGATTGAATGGACTTTTGATCTGACCCAGCATGGCTCTGTTTATTTTGTCACGGAGGAAGAGTCTATTAGGCATAACAACTAAATAAAGTCGGTTGAGCCCCCATGTTCAGATGAAGTGTACCTCTGAATACCTGATGTTGCAGCTTTCGGTCCCTGCTGGCAAAGTAAGGGTTAGACCCATTCGTGGAGGAGAGATCCATCCATGGCAATTGATCCTCCAAAATTACGACCGGTTGCCACTCTCTTGGCTTTCAGGAAAGGCAAGGCATGTATCTTTAACATGGCACTCGGAATTATTTTCCATGTGCTGTTCTAATGTTTTTATTAACGGGCTTATGTTTCCGTGGTTTTACTGTTTTGTTTTAGGGCTGTTGTGCACTGCCTTGGTGTGTTTTGGCACAAAGGGTGGCGTAAAACGTTGGCCCGTCAGTCGGCCGCCCTGCTGCTGAACGTCCCGGCACACCTGGCTGGGTCTGCCCTGGAGGCGGGGCAGCTTGGCGGGGGGCCTCAGCCTGCTCCTTTGCCCGCAGGTGGAATGGCTGTGACCCCGAGGGCCATTCCTGCAGCTGTGGGGCGGCTTTTAGGGCAGCAGGCGGTGCCCGAAAGAGATGGTGTGATGTAGGGCAGCCTTCCCTGACCTGGAGCCCTCTGGATGCATTGGGTTACAACTCCCATCACTCCCATGCTGACTGGGAACGATGGGAGTGGTGGGCCAGCACCTCTGGAGGGCAGCAAGCTGGGGAAGGCTGATTTAGGAGGACGCGAAGCGGAGAGAGAAGATGGTGGGCTTCTTTCGGGTCAGCACGTGACCCAGGAAGTGAAATAACCTGAGTGAGCCAATCAAGAGGCAGCTCCCGAGCCGTTGGGAGTGGGAGCAGGTGAAGCCACAGCACCACCTGCTGGCCAGCGCGTGGCAGCAACGCAGTGGCTTCCATCAAGCAGGTGGAGAGGACGTGCTCAGCCCCCGCCCCGCCCCGCCCCGCCCCCCATTCTGACCGGTTCGCAGTCCTGGCCCCTCGCTCGTAGGGTAGCGGCTGGGTGAAATGGTCCCTGAGTGCCTGCTGATTTTGGCCCAGCAGCACGGCTCTTATCGTGGAGGATCTAACCCTCCAGGCGTGAGGCTCATCGGATGCACGAAGGCCGCACTGCGATCCAGGCACAGCCCAGCGCGGTGTGTGGGACTGCCGCACCGCCAGTTCCAGGCCGCGGTGGTGGCGAGCAGGGCTTGGCCTTGCGCCATCGGCCCTGAGCTGGGCAGCCCCCTCGCTCGCAGTCTGCCTGAGCCCTCCTGGCTTCCTCCCTGCGGCTGCTGTTCCTGCCTGGAGGACTATTCAGCACCAAGGTCTCCTATGAGGTGGGTCGACAGAGGCTCAGAGATGCCTTTGCCTGTGCAGTCAGCAAATGTCACAGTTCACTGTTATTAGCAAATACCTCAAAAACAGCTGGAAGAAGAAAGGCACATGTTGCCGCTGCGCCGCAGTCCCCCAAGCGCTGCGATTCTCGGGCGGCCTCAGCTCTTCTCTTAATAATAATGATAATAACAACAACAGTAACAACTTAAAACCATTTATCTTGGCAATATCAAGTGGCTCCCGCCGCAGCGTTCTGCATTTGTGTGACAGGCCAGTGCCTATATGTATATATTTATACTGAGTATTCTCTTCCCCCGCCCCACCCCAGAATGTTCAGCAGAAAAGGCTTGGCTTGATTAATATTTTCCGCTGTCCGGTAACCATGGCAATTGGGTCAGCAGATATAATACTTAATTTAATCTTCCAACTGCCTCCGTGTGCATCACCAATGTCCCGAATAATAGAAAGCTTTTGCCTCTCTCCTTCGCGCTCTTTCTCCCTGCCTCCCTCCCTCCCTGCCTGCCTGCCTGCCTCCCTCTTTTTCTGTTGTATCACATATATCTTTGCCCGTGGCTCCCTCACATGACCCTAAAGGTATAAACTGTTTTCTTCATTTGCGATATGCATTTTTTAAAAAAAACAACTGGCCATTGCTCCCTCCCAGCTGATCTCCACCAACACGCCAGTCCAGTCCCCTCCCGCCGCCCGCCCGCCCCCACCAGCACCACCACTCCAGCAGCCAATCTCCATGGTATGACAAGGGGAAATGTAGGGAGATTCGGAGCACAGGCACAGCCGCACTGCCAGGTCTATGAACCCCACTCTTCGGCCAAATGAACCCATGTGGATTCTCCTGCCCGCTGCAAAGCTTGCGTGATTGGCCAAGGCAGGCGCGATGGCCGGTTTGACTCTCCAGGTGGGTCCCGCTCCCGCTTTGTTGCACTCGGCCCCCAGTCGCGATGTCTCGTATTCATTTTTTGCTCTTCCTTTCCCCTTGACAATTCTTCTCTGGTGTTGTGCTTTCTTTTTGTTGTGGTTGTTTAGCTGCCATGGTTTGAAGAGCGAATGACCTCCTTGAGGGCTGGGATCTGAGGGCTGGGGAGGCCCGGCTGTTTGGGCCGGGGGGGGGGGTGCCTGGCTTCAAGGGGGCGAGATGGAGGGAGAGAGTTCGGGTCTTTTATTATCACATTCAAAGGATTGCCAAGAACTCCAGGAGACAGGTGAACTGGCCAGCATCTTCCGCCGTCCCTCATGCCGGAATGAGAGAGACGCTACCCTCACCTTTGCCAAAGTGTTGGTGAAGCGTGTGTTTGGGGTGGGGAGCCTTTGGACATTGCCTATTAGATGTGGGCCATCTGTCTCATTTCATTTCTGCGTGCTTGGCTGTTAGCTCTCCTCCTGGGCCCTCCCAGGAAGTGTGCGCTTTATGCAAGGAGAAGCATGGCAAGCCGCACGTCTAGGTCCGACTCGTGTCATTCACTGAGTGCCTGTTTGGTGGGGCTGCCTCACTGTTGCGCCTCTATAGGCTCTGGGCAGGAGTCCAGTGAGAGGGTGACCACAAAGCTTTTGGAACGACCTGACCAGCGGCAGTTTGTCAGCAGTGATCACTGGGCAGGCTGCTGGGGCCAGAGTGCTTGACCAGAACGGCAAGGAATGGCCGCAGCAACAGAGACTTTGAAACATCCTGGGTACATCCATGCCTCAGGCCAGCAGTCCAGGCATCTGGGCCCAGCTGACCCCCTGAAAACACACTGAGACCCTGGGAAGCAGCTCAGGTGGGAAATGGGGCGAGGGAGTCATCTTGGGGCAACGCCCTGCAGCAGAGGTGGCCAAGAAACCAGTTTCAGGCAGCGGGTTGCATGCCAATGCAGTACAGGGGCCTCCTGCGCCACTGGAGGGAGACGGGAGGCATCACACGTGTGTGTGACCATCTCTTTGTGGCCACTGATGGCTGGGATGGCTCGGGGGATCCCAGGGCCGCTCTGCACCCTGATGGCACTTGCAGCAAGTACATGTCACAGAACCTGTGTGAAATGGCTGCACATTGATTTCAAAACTGTGTACAGTGCAAAGACACGTGGCCAGAAAGTGTGGCCAACCACAGATCCCCACTGTGTGCACTTGTCACATATCTGCACATGTTTTTTAAACAGGCTGCATGCAGCTGCTTCAGACGTGTTAGCCGGTCTGCCATGTGCACCCCTAAATGCAAGAGGTGACCCGAAGCTGTGTGCTGGAGGAGGAGGTCCCTGTGAAGCCACGCTTCCTGCTTGGGAAAAACTGGCCAGGGGCCATGTGCCAACCACCCGGTCCCCTGAAGACGACCTGCATTTCCTGCACAAATCCCCTCAAAGTGCCTGGCCTGTAGTGGGTGTTAAACAAAAGGGGTAGGGAGGAGATGCCCCAAATACATTTCTGGCATATGCTGGACAGCACATCAGGCTCAGAGGTGCAGCGGCCCTGAGCTGTGCTGGGGCCCCTCGGGGCACGGCAACAGGCGGCCCCTCCGCAGGATGCCAAAGCAGGCAGGGCCCAGGTGCAGAGGGCAGGGCAGGGCAGCCGTGAGAGTGGAGAGGCCAAGCGCCGGGTGGTCCTGCCGAGGCTCGCCCACTATTCTGACTTGGGGCTGGTTTCTGTAGCCAGGGAAACCATCAGAGGGCAGGGAACCAAGGCCCAAGGCAGGCCAGGCCCTGGCCAAAGATGCTCCCTGAGAGGAGGCAGCCCAAAAACAGCACTCCTGCAGACAAGGCGACGGGAAGGAGGCACCTGCGAGGGGCTGGGGGGGGGGAAATTAGCCAGGTGGGTCTCAACAAGGAGTTAGTAAGAGAGGCCCACGCATTCCCCAGCACTGCTACCGTGTGTCCATGGACAAGGAGGGACGTTCTGGCCTCAGAGCAAGGGCGGTCTGGGCTCGAGTCCGGGCCCTGCTGGATGGAGCCCAGAGCAGCCTTCAGAAGCCAAGTGGGTCTCCCTCCAAAGAGATGCCTGGGGCTCAAGTTGCCTCTGGAAGAGGCTTTATGCAAGTAGACCAATAGGTCTTCCTGACCCTTCAAAATATATTGTGAGAGGGACATGGGAGAACCTGTGTGCACTTGCAAGGAGCAGTCATCACTCCAGAAGAGAACGGGCTGCTCCGCACAGAGGCCCACCCTGCCAAACCTGCAGCGGCTGAGGCCCCGTTTTGAACCCCACTCCCCACGTTTCAGGGGCGCTCTTCCTCCAAAGTTCTCCTAATTAATTCTGAGCACTTGCTGAGATTTTCCATTCTGCTCACAGTCTGATTTTTGCTCTGAGGTGTTTCTAATAAGTGCTGTCATAGGATCTTCAGTAGAATTCTTTACTTTAATGGATCCTGCAAAAGTGACTCCAATTCCGTTTCATTTAGATGCTTGCTCTGATTGTCAGTTTCATCCACGCTATTGGCTTGATTATCGACTGATAGCTATAAATTGCAGACACTCAGAAGGGCATCAGAGAGAGAGAGAGAGAGAGATTTAAACCAGTTAAATGTTTCATAATGGCACGTTTCTGTCTTGGCATGATGCACGTATGGTCCTTTCTAGCAGTAAATCCAGTCATGTGGTTATTTTTCTAGTCTGATATCCACCCTTGGTGCTCTTAAACTTCATAAATATGCTTTTTCAGTAACTGCTTTTATTTTGTCCTTCAAGAAGGTGAAACATAAAGGTTTGAATTTTGAAAATGATGGCATTTCAGATTTTAAGGCCCAGCCCATCTTAACCTTAAGGCAAGCAACAACGTGTCTGAGTGTCTGAGTGTCTGTGTGGGGGCAGGGGGGGGGGCATGTTCGTCGTTGTAGCAATACCATGTGGGAAGCCAGTTGCTGCTATTCCTGCCTTGTAGTGACTGGGTCTGGAGGCTGAGACATATAAGTTTTGCACATTTCTATCCAAGAGCACATGCCTGCAAGGGAAGAGTATCACACTCTTTTCAAGTTAAACTTTGAGACAAACAGCTGTTGACATCAGTGACAAAACTCACAATTTAGCCTGGGTTTCTTCTACACACACTGTGTTGCATCATGCATCATAGTAGAGCAGCGGGTAGTGATTGGGAAGAAATTCGTTCAGTTTGCATTCTAATGCAAACTTTGCTTATTTCGCACCTTTGAACCACTCTGTGAACCGAAATTCAGCGGTTCTTCAAAATTCACACTTCTCTGAATTATGCAGTGGTACTCTCCAATGAAAAAGTGCATACAAAATATGTATATTAGGGAAAATAATGTTTAAAAACTCATTATATTAGAGAACAAGGAAAGCATGTAATTGGAGAAGAGGGGCCCAAAATGCTTACGAATTCTCATGCAAACTTTAAAAAAAACTCATCATTTTGGATGAACCAAAGTTCAGATTGGAAAAAATGAGAAAGAGAGAGAGCCTGAAACTGACTGACTTGCCCATCACTAGTGATGGGCCTTTTGCTCTGCCTGTGGGAGTCCCCAGCACACACAGGCGGCGTCTCCAGGAGCTCATCGCCACAAGGGAGGAGAGAGTCTTCGCCCCCCCGACCTCTGATTTCTCCTTGTAGTGCTGCTGCTGATGCCAAGGAGAAGCGGACACACCGGGGCAGGTGGAAAGGAGAACTGAAGTCTGTGCCAGAGAAAGTCCTGTCCCCTGTGTGTCCCCCCTCCCCCCGTGGGCCAAAAGCAAGTTCATGGCATGAACTGCAGGAGATTCTTAAACAGTTCAACCCTCTCTGTCTTGCGTCCACTTGGGAGGTGTTGGCTCCCACAGCGTTAGGGGGACTCCTCCAGAATGGAAAGGTCCAAGAATCGCAAGTCCAGCTGAGCAGCCTGTCAGCAGCCATCAGAGTTCTTTGAGAGCACCAGCAAGCATGTGGAACATGCGGAGATCATGTATCTGGACTCTCAGAAGGTTTTTGACAAAGTCCCTCACCAAAGACTCTTGAGTAAACTTAGGAGACATAGGATGAGAGGAGGGGTCAGGACCTGTTACGGATTAGTAACTGGTCAAACATCAAGAAGCGGGGGGGGGGAATGGACAGATTTCACAATGGAGGGAAGTAAGAGGTGGAGTCCCCCCAAGATCTGTATTGATACCATGGCTGTTGAACTTGCTTCAGCATGATCTGGAGTTGGAGGCAAGCAGAGAATGTGCACATTATTTAGGGTTATGAAAAACCCAGACTATGAAGAGCTCCAAAAGGATCTCTCCAAATGGAATGAATGGGCAACAAAATGGCAAATGCGGTTCAACTCAAGAGTAAAGTGGTGGACATTGGGGCAAAAATCCCAGATTTCACATACTCCCAGGGCATAGTCTGAAGGCACATGAGACAGCCACCTTGCTGAAGCTAAGCAGGTCTGGGTTTGGTCAGTGCTTGGAGGGAAGATCACCTGGGAATTGCCACCTTGAGTTCCACAGTGGAAGAAAGGTGAGATAGAAATGTAATAAAGAAATAAATATACATCATTGGGGTGTTGGCTGGTGGTGACTGGCCAGGAAAGGGAGAGCTTGATTAAAATGCTGAGCCCATGTGCAGCAGCTGTGATAGTGCTGAAATTCATGTTCAGGATTAGTAGGATATAGCACTGTAATGCCTCTATAGGAATCTATGGTGTGGCCACATTTGGCATACTTTGTACAATTCTGGTTACCCCATCTCAAAAAGGAAACAATAGAGCTGGCAAAACGTGCAGAAGAGGGCAACCAATTTACAAGCTGTTGTTTTGTCTTCCATGTGCTGAAAGGCTCATAGAATCATAGACTAGTAGGGTTGGAAGGGGCCTACAAGGCCATCGAGTCCAACCCCCTGCTCAATGCAGGAATCCAGGTCAGAGCATCCCTGACAGGTGGCTGTCCAGCCTCGTCTTGAACGCCTCCAGTGTGGGAGAGCCCGCCACCTCCCTAGGTAGTTGGTTCCATTGTCGTATTGCTCTAACAGGAAGTTTTTCCTGATCTTCAGCCAGAATCTGGCTTCCTGTAACTTGAGCCCATTATTCCGTGTCCTGCATTCTGGGATGATCGAGAAGAGATCCTGGCCTTCCAGGCTAAAGCATTTTGGACTTTTTCCTTTAGAATAAAGGACAACTACAGTTTTCTGTAGGAGCCTGAGGAGTCGAGGGTGGGGGGTGGGAGGATCAGATGACCGTGGCTGCTTTTTTCCCTAACTACACGAACATGAAGAAGCTTTTGCCGTAAACTATAGCTTGACCCTACAGGGGGATATGATAGAGGTGCGTAAAGTGATACATGGTGTGGAACAGTCTTCTCCAACATGGTGCCCTCCAGATGTGTTGGACTGCAAGTCCCATTATGGTGCTGGCTGGTGTTCTGAGTCACATGGGAGCTGTAGTCTGACACTTCTGGAAGGCACCAGGTTGTGGAAGGCTGGTGTGGAAAAAGCAGACAGAGGGATGTTTTTCTCCCTCTCACGTAATACTAGAACTTGGGGTCATTGAATGAATCTGGCAGGAGATTCAAGGAGCCTCCTGCCTTCTCATCCTGCTGGTGGACTTTCCGTGGGCATCTGGCCAGCCACTGTGAGGATCAGGATGGTGCTGGACCAGATATGCTTTGTTTGGCCTGAGCCAGCTGCAGTGCGCCTCCTGGGTGCTGATGGAGAAACTGAGCAGCTTGCAGGAAACAGGCTTCAGATGCTGCCTAGGTGAGAACTGTGGACTGTTCCCCACTCCCAGTCCCAGCACGGTCAGGCGGGGAGTCTGTCTGCAGACCTCTTCAGGCCCAGGCCAGAGCCAGAGTCTCTAGCAGGATCTGGCCTGTTCTGAAACGAGGTGCAGCAGCAGCCCTTGTGGTTTCCGCCAGTGCCGGAGCAGGATTTGTGAGCTGTTAAGTGGTGGAATGAGTACCGATGGCTGCTGTGGCTACAAAAATTCCCAAAGGGAAGTTCCCCCCCAGCCCCCGGGACAAACCTGCATTAGGAAATGTTTTCCCTGATGCCATTTGCTGTCAGGACAGCAAAGCGGAGCCCTGGACACTCCAGCCCTGTCGCCTGTAAAGTGTTTCTGGCCCCCCGTGGGAGTGCTGGCCAAGGCTGGGCCCTGTGGCGCTTTGCAGGAGGGGGGTGTAGGTGCAGCAGGGGCGAGCTGGAGTGCTGGTGAGGACCATGGCTGTGGGGGGGCTGGTGAAGCCAGCAGACCGGCCCAGGGCCAAAGGCACAGGGGACAGCCTCCGGAGCTGGCAGCCAAAGGGTTGGCAGTGACCGGGGCCAAGAGAAGGCGCAAGCCCCGCTCCCTGCACTTCCGAGCGCAGCACCAACTGCCTCTGAGCTGACAGAGTGCCATAAAGCTGCAGGGAGTGCTCAGCCTGCGATCGTCTGCAAACCCTAAACTACTGTCTCGCTCCTTTTCTGAGCAGCATCACACTTATGGGATGTTGCCATAAATTGCGAGTCGTGCTCCCACGCCACCTGCAGGGGAGCTGGCCACACAGTCCCGGAGGAGGGTGGTGTGCAGCTGCCGAGCAAAGAGGGCGTGCAACGTGGTGGCGGCAGGGGCGGGGCACTGTGGCGTCTGCACCTGGCCATGGCGAACTGGGGCCTCTTCTGCCCCAGCCGAGCCCTTTGGCTTTGGGGCCTCCAACCACCTCTGCTGCGGGGGTGGATCCTGGGCAGTGCATCTCCAGTTCTGTGCTTCGGCAGCTTTACCCAGGCCAAGGAGGAAGGGGCTGCGCTCTGCAGAAGGATGGCGCTGCAGAGAGCATGCACAAGGGGCCCCGGAAGGTTGCCCGGAGAGGACACAAAGAAGTCCTCTGGCATGGACTGAGCTTGTGGCCAGGGGCCGTCGTCTCCAGAGGGTGCACCCTTGAGCTTGTCAGGACCTGGGGGAGGCTGCGGACTAATGTATCCCTCCGCTTGAGCGATTTGGGGATGATTCCCACCCAAGAGCACAGCCGCTGGATCGCCAGAGCCTCTAGCTGGAGCTGAGCCCAGCAACTCTGTTCCTGGCAGCCCCCCACCAATTCCCCTGGGAGCCCTCTGGAGCCCTCCATGGTCATTTCTCTTGCTCACAGGTATTTCCTGAGAAATCCCCATTTTGGGGGGGGGGGGGTTGGCCAGGTCCAATCTGGTGCTGTTGAACGAATGGCACAGCAGAGAGGCTGGAAGTGAGAATCCCTTTTGCCACCCCGATACCGGCCTTGATCTGCCCCGCCAGTAAGTCATTCATGGGCCAAAGAGTGTACTTCGGAACAGAAGAGGACCTCCACTGGATCAGACCCCGGTGGGTCCATCCAGTTCAGCACCCTGCTTTCCATCATGGCCAGCCAGGTGTCGCTGGGAAGCCCACATGAAGGCAAACCTCCTCCCCATTGTTTGCTCCGCCCCCAGCAAATGGTCTGAGAGGTGTTCTGCCTCTGAACAGGGAGCAAGGCCTCGATAGACCCCCTCCCCCTCCCCAAATTGGTTTAATCCCCCTTTAAAGCCATCTGAGGAGTGGCATCACCACCGCTGCACCCTGGGGCAGCAAATTCCACGAGCTCGCGCACGCACGGCCTCCTGTGCCAAGAGGCCCCCTTGGAGCCCAGGCGACGGGGGGCCAGCCGGCCCTGCTGGTCAGAGACCCCTTGCTCTGCGTCTCCTGGCCCAGCCGGGCCCCGCTGCCTCCGCCAGGCTCCCGGTGCTTCTCCATCGCAGGACCAGGCTGGACGGGGGGAGGGCTGTGGGGATGGGAAAGAGCCCTTTGGCTTACGGAGAGCGGGAGCAGGAGGTGCCGCCGGCTGGAGCCTTGTGTCAGACGCAGCCCATCCTGCTCAGCCTCTGCACACCGGTGGCACGTGCCGGGAGGCTCCTCAGAGGCCATGCCAACCCGCCCCCCGTAGACATTTGCTTTACGTAAACCAGCTAGCAAACCGCTCTCCTCGTATTGATGTAGACATTACCACAAATCGCCACTCAGGGACCTGGAAGAATTGACTCGCTGGTTTCAGATCCAATACACACAACTTGATCAGATGCAAAGTTTAAGTACACTTGGCTGGCCTGCCAACTGCGCCTGGAGCGCGGGAAGGGACTCCTCTGCCGGCAGCTTGGAGAGGCCCTGGGGAGAATGACGGGAAGTGGAGACCCGGGTGAGGGCACTGACTCGAGTGGTTTTAAGATGGAGAGTTCGTCTGAGTAGGGAAAAGCCTGGCCCCAGCATCAGATGGGGGAGCCATCTGCATCCACGTGTTTGCATAGGCAATGAAACTGTCCTTGAGACGGGGATTTTATGATCCATGATGGCGCTCTGGATTCCTGCGTGGGCGTGGCAGGACAGGTGGGGTGCGGGGTGTGTCTAGCTGTCAGCTCCACCAGGGCCCAGTCAAAGGGCCTGATCTGGTGCCAGGGCCGGACAGTGGAGGGGGCAGGGAGCAACAGGCCCCAGCCCCGATCATGCCCTTCACGTATTGGTTTGTTCCTCATGTTTCATCCCACCAAGCCCCCAGTGCAAGCCTCAGCACATTTCCCACGTGGACACGCTTTATCCTCCCAGATTGTGGGCTGCCTGATGGGTTTCATTTTTTTAAGGCTTGTAAGATGTACACAGACAGCAGTCCTGTGTTTCAAAAGAACAAACAAAAGAAAGCAAAACAAAAGGCAGGCGGAAGAGCAGCAGAAGCAAGACAGAAGAGCGACAGACACTTCTGGATGCAGGTTTCCAACGCCATGAGTGCTGTTCGTCTTGTGCGACAGACAATGGAAAAGGCGGCCGGCTGGGGGACGAGTCAGGAGCAGAGCACCAGCTCCCTACTATTCCACTCCTCCCTGTGACATCCTGCTTGAGACTCCCTGCTGGAGGCTCGTCTCGGCATGGCAGCGCCATCCCCCACATCTGCTAACCCCATTCGAATGCATGGCCAAAGCCCCCGTCTGGCTGCAGCTCCTTCCCCAGTTCAAGGATACTGAGTTCCATCATCCCACATTCTTCCAGACCGCTGGATCCTGGCATTCCCAAATGGCCCCTATCCAGATGCTACACAGGCCCAGGCCTGCTTCAGAGATGGCAGTACACCAAGGGCATCCGTTGCCTTCAGATCTTTCTCTGGACACAGGCACGGCATCTTTGCTTGACTAAGCACAAAAGATGCCATGGTGCAGGACACTGAACTCTCATTCTTGGAGGACTCCACTCCCCCCCCCCCCCGTCCTCAGAAGAAGAGGCTCCAGAGTTGATGGTTCAGGGAGAGGACTTGGCCACTGGGGAGGCATCGTGAGGCATCCATCTCCCCAGGAGCCAGTTCTCCAGAAAGGCCCCAGGAGGCAGCTCCCCTCCATCCAGAGGAGGTCACAGTACCATCCCGAGACTCTGACTTGGGCCATGAGAACACTAGCATGCCACACCCAGCCCGGCGCTGTCACAGCCTACGATAGCTAAAACTCGTCAGGCCCCCTTAAGAGCCAAAGCCTCCGCCAGTGTGGGGGCGGGGCCAACCAGCCTAAAAGCCAACACTCTGATTTAAAGCTCCCTCTCACTCTGCTCCTTGCTGGAACAACATACAGATAACCCTGTCTGGCTTTCAGCCCCAGCACCACTTGGAGTTTTCGTGGTGTTGATCTCTCTCTGTCTTGTTTCCCTGAGGAACCTTTGTGGACCTAACTTGACCCCTGCTCAAGATCTGATCCATAGCAGAACCCTGCAACCCAGGCACTAGTGCTGGGCCTCGACAGAACCCACAGTCTCACTCAGCCATCCCATTGCCACATTGAGGCCCTTTGGTTGGGTCCTGGTGTAACTGTTAAAGGCCTCAATGGACTTGAGAGTGAGAGAGCAAGAGAGAGAGAGAGAGACGCCTTTGATCTCTGCCGCACATCCTCCTCTTGTCCGGTGGCTTCATCCACAAGTTTGAATGAGAAATGGACATAATGCAGTTCTTTAAAAAGAGAAAAGGGAGCTGTGCTACCCATGTGAGGCACCCCACATGCCCTACCCCTCCCCCGGGAAACCCCCTGGGAAGCCATTTCAGAAGCACACCTAGGCTTGAGGGCCATGTTTTGGCCATGGGCCTTGTGACTCCACTGCAGGCAGACAAGAGGCCTTGTCCCCCATGGACTGCATCCAGTAAAGAAGCTGCCAGAGTTTTTAGTTCTTTTTCTCTGGGAATACGGCAGCAGCCTTCACCAAGAGCCTGCACCGTTGGGAGCAGGATGGGACCCCCCTTGCAGGGCCAAATGCAAAGCCTGGGGCTGTTTAAATATTTGGAAACCTTCTGCCCCTGGTGCTCAGCCCCAGCAGCAGCTCCATCTTCAGGCAGCATATTCTCTGGAGATGTTTTGCCTCAGAAAAGTCTTCACAGAGTCCAGCAGGAGACTGCAGACTGTTTTCTTGTTACTAAACAAGGAGGTATTAACACAGCCCCATCTTGAAATAGGACAGTGGGGGTGGGAGGGGGGAACACAGGCAGCGTCTGCTCTTTTCTCCTTGCTGGCATTATTTGTGACAAAGGCCCCAGTCCGTTTTTCTTCATAATTTGCAGGACTCCTAATGGGAACAGCACCTCCCAATTACCATGGCTGCCAAAGGCTAATTCTGTTACCCTCAGGATCCACAATAGAGAAGCTGTGACACAGAAACTGTGTCATTTGCATACTGTACATACCAAGAATGCAGAACAGCTGCCTGGCCTCTGCTGCTGGCCTGGCAGTTAAGGACCATTAGCTGGGCTGGGCTCCTCCTTCCCTGCTCTCTCCCCCTGGTCTTGGGAATGCCCAGAAACTTCCTTGTCTCCTTTCTGAAGAACTGCTGCCCAAGTGGTGGCTGCAGGCCGGTCGGCTTCTCAGGTCTCCCACATCCAGCCTCTCCCTCCATCCCACGTTGGTTTTCCCTTGGCTGTGTGTGTGTGGTGGTGGGGATTTTCTTTCTTTCTTTCTTTCAGCTGTTTGGAAGCATTTCTGTGCCACCTGCATTACAAACACTTTGGGCAGCTTATGAAGTGCCTTTGTGGTGATGCAGTGAACGTGAACCCCCAAAGCATTTGAAGCCTTGTCTGATTCCCTGCCCTCTTCCCTTCTGCACCTCTGCCGGGCCCAAATCCTGATTCAAAGGCAAGAGTGTGGATCCTTCCCACCAAACTACACAGGGAGGAGTGAGGATTTTGTTTCGGTTTGGTTTTGATAAGAATTTACCCCAAATGAGCAAAATTCTCCATAATCGGGACAAAAAGAGCTTGACACTAAAAATATTCAAATGTGGGGAAGAACAAAACTGACAGATGTGTCCATCCAGGCCCAAGGCTTAGAGGGCTCTTACAAGTCCGGCTTTGAATCCCGGTGTGGACTCAGCCCTGCTGGTGCTTGATTAGGGCAGCCCCCTCGTCTTCTCCTTTTTCTGACAGGCTCCTCATCTTTAACAAGCGCCGGGGCAGGCAGGTACAACAGGGACCTCTCCAGGCTGCGAACAGCTGTCCCTAGCTAATTTGGCTGGTGCAGAGGCATGAGAATTTCATTTCAGTTTGTTTTTATAGGACTTAACAAAATTCACCAAGTTTGTCATATTCGGGGGAGAAAGGTCTTGAGATTTTAAAAAATTGAATGCAGGAGGAAGTGAAACTGACAGATTTGCCCATCCTTAGCTAAAGCTGCTTTTCTCCCCTTTGTAACTATCATCTATATGTCCTGCCTGTGTTTCCAGTCGGCAGCTGGTTGGCCACTGTGTGAACAGAATGCTGGAGTAGATGGACCCTGGGTCTGACCTAGCAGGGCTCTTCTTGTGTTCTTACATGTAGATCTACCTACCTACCTATACATCTATTTATCTGCACGCACGCATGCACGCATGCACACACACGCACACACACTTACACCTGTGCCCTCTCACACTCCATTGCTGACAGAGAGGGACCCTTGATGACGTTTGCCTCTTCCATGACTGGCCCAAGGCAAGGCTGGGCAGAAGGGAGGTCTGGATCTACTAGAAGTTCTCCAGGCGATTTGCAGGAGATTTAATTTCTGACCCCCAATTGTTTAACAAGAGCAGGAACAAAATGACTTCCTTCCCCACCCCCAACCCACACTCAGTTATACTGGTGACATGAAGAAAACTCAGGGTAGCCACGAGTGGCTTTATGTGCAGAAGGACTGTGAGCTCCCTTCAGTCATGGGGCTCAAGGCGCATGCCTGGGCTCAGGATTCCTTAATTCTAAGTGCATTGTCTTTTGCTTTAGGCACTTATTGGTGGATCTCAGGGTTCTAGTAAAAAACAGTATAGATCCCACAACCTCGATGTCTGCCCACCCGTGACGTAGAGCACTGCTCCTGTTCTGAAATGACCCATCACAGATGCCTAAAACATGGGGTTAACAACCACTAGCAAACCTTTTAAGGAATTGCTACGTGAGGGGTGTGTGCATGTGAGATGCAGTTCGGCCACTGGCAACCCTTCACAAGACAAAGAAGTATAATCTACCCCGCAAATATATCTGAGTGCTATTATTTCAGCTGAGCAATCAAGGCTTCCCCCAGAGAATTCTGGGGATTGTAGTTTGGTGAGAGTGCTGAGAATTCCCTCTCAGGCCTCCTGTGTTCCCAGCAGTATACAGGGGCTGCCTGCAAGGGTTTCTGTGCTTTGCTGACGTGAGCAGGGCTGTGCGGTCTGGGGGAAGAATCCAGGTCCAGCACAGCTGAAGGAGGGCTCTCTTCATTTTGAGTTGCATCAAATCCAGACTATCAGGAGCTGTTCATGATTTGATCCTCTGTAGTTTACATGGAGATGACAGCGAAGTATATGCACAAATTCCTATCAGCTGCTGATTTTATTGACAACATGGATAGATTGAAAGGCCCAAAGCTTTTTTGTTGTTTTGGTAAAGCAAATAAGGAAAGCAGAAATGTAAATTACATCTTTGGGTTCACATTAGAGGTTTGCAAATAATACTGGCTAATGGTTATTGCAAAGGAAAATAGCACTGGGATCAATATTCTATACAGTCGAACGCAATACCTCTCTCTCTCTCTCTCTCTCTCTTTTAATCACCTCATTGCAGAAATGGCATTGAAATCAGAAATCTCATTTTCTCCATTTGTACAAATTGAACATAAGTCATGGCAAGGGAGGGGGATGTGGCCAGCAACGTTGCTCTTTGTGGGGTGCATCACTCATTAGGGGAAGGCAGGGGCACAGGTGAGATACCTGGCGGGTGGGCCTGCTGACCTTCCCAAGCAAGTCCCTCTGAGGGGGGCACCAGGGGGCTAGGGACTGAGCGGGGGCTCTTCTGCCTTATGCATGTCCCACTCCTCACAAAAAAAGAGGCAGTGAACAGTTTCTGTAAGGTGCCTTGAGCTTTGGGCAGGCAGCATAGAAATGCAATCAATCAATAAAGGAGCAACATAGTATTGGAACAAAGGGGCCGGATAACTGCATGCAAGAACTAAAGATGAGTGTTTATCCTCCAGCATTTTAACTATTTTTATTTGTTTATTTACTACGAATATTTTAATACCACCCTTCATTTACAAACACCAGGTGGTATATAAAAATATAGTAAAAAAACCAGTACAGTATAATTAAAAAAAATAAAAAATCAAACATTTCCATACATCAAGGGCAGCAAATATGTGAAACAGACAACTCGTGTCAACCAGCTTAAAATGCCTGGCAAACAAATGGGTTGTGACCTGGCCCCAAAAGAAGTACAGCGTCACATCCCTGTGGGGCGCCACATCAGAGAAGGCCTCTGCCTTGTCCCAGAATGCACCAGCCGCCCTGAAGAGCCTCCCCGATGGCCTTAAAGCACAGTTCAGGGAGGCGGTAAATGGAGGGGCGTCCCTGTGGCTCTTGGGTCTCAAGGCATTTAGAGCTTTGAAGGGAAGCACCATCACACTGAACTAGGCCTGGGTGCAGATAGGCAGCCAGTGCAGCTCCTTCAGGATCAGTTTCATATGTTTCTGCCTAGCTGCACCAGTTACAATTCTGGCCGCTGTGCTCTTCACTATGCACTAGCTGAAGGTTCCAAGCGGTCTTCGAGGGTGGTCTCACATGCAATCCATTACAGTAATCCAGTTGGGAGGTTACCAGAGCATGAACCACTGTGGCCAGATTATCCCTGTTCAGGAACAGTCATAGCTGGCAAAACAGCCAAAGCTAGCAAAAGGCATTCTTAGCTACTGAGACCAGCTACACTTCACGCAATAAAGTTGGGTCAGGAAGTGGCCCAAGCCACACGCCTGCTCTTTCAGGGGCAGCACACCCCATACAGAAGAGGCTGCCCGACCAGTTCTTGGACGAGAGAACCACCTCCCCACAGGGTCTCTCCCTTGCTGGAATTCATCATCAGTGTATGTGCTCTCATCCAGCCCAGTGCTGCTTCCAGACATGGGTTCAGCACCCGTACAGCCTCAACTGACTCAGATGAAGCGGAGAAACAGGCTTGGGTGTCTTCAGCAGTCATCTCACTCCAACTCCCTGATGACTCCGCCCAGCAGCTTCATACTGATGTCAAAATGTCATGCAAGACCCCCTGCGCCAATGCCATAGGGTCAAGCAGACATCCCCTCCCCCAATGCTCCTTGCTGAAAGTGGTCCTGCAGGTAGGAGCAGGACCACCGTGCCACTGTGCCTCCCACACCCAGCCCACAGGGCCAGCCTAGCAGCATGTCATGGTCAATAGGGTCAAAAGATGCTACGACGAGGCCAAGGGATATCAAGAGGGCCTCCCTCTCTCCCCCCTCCCCAAAGGGCCATCATCAGGGTGACCAACGGCTGACAAATTTAATTATGATGCAGGCAGAAGATTGCCAAGGAAGTTCAGCACGGTCAGTTTGGCTTCAGAAGAAGTCTCATCTCAAAAATGAGGAGACTGATCAAAAGGATGCTGAAGGGGAAAGTCAAGAGAGTCAGATCTCTCAAGAACACTTGGGGGTTACTTGAAACCATATTAATAGAAGCTCAGCTAAAAGGTATACTGCAGGTCAGGGAAAGTGCCACCAAATCCAAGAGGTCATCAGTGTGGTTATCGAGCAGTGTCAAGGGACCTATAGGGGTCGGGGGAGGCTGCCTTCAGAAAATGGAAGTCTTGCCCAAATGAGGAAAACAAAAAGAAACATAAACTTGCACAAAAGAAATGTAAGCAAAGAATAAGGGGCGCAGAAAAAGGTTTTGAGGAGCAGATGTGTTTGGCCTCTGTAGGCATGGAATGCTAGGCTACACAGGCCTTTGGTCAGATCCAGCATGGTTCTTCTTCTGTTTCTGTGCCAAACCCAGGCCTGAAATGGGTCTAAAGAATCTGCTTTGTCCAAAAGTGTCTGGAGTTGAATTGCCAACAGCCTGTGTCTCCCTGATTGCGTTTGGTAAAAGAAACACAAGGCCCAAGTCGCCGGGTTCCGCACCCAGCCATCCCTCATATGTGGCAGCCCAGGTACCAGGTAGGAGGGCTTCTGTGAGGCTGCCCGGACTCAGCAGCATCTTTCCTTTTGCTAAATGGCATTGGGGGACCCAGGCTGGTGGCAGCCCAGTGTCCTCTGCCAGGGGTAGTTGGGAGGCCCTCAGCATAGGCCCTGGTCAGCTGTGGACTCACAGACGACGCAGCCATCCCAGGTTCCAGCTACCTGACTGGTCGGTGCCTCTGGCACTGATTTCCATCACTGGTCTTCACAATTTCTGCAATAGAAACAGGGCAAACTGCACACCATGGAGAGAATATAATTATTCTCTTTAGACAATACAGGGTGGAGAGATATCTGTGAAGTCAGAACAGAAATCAGAGGAGCCCAATAAGTAACTTCATCCTGCATTTAAGCCCAAGGGTTAGGGGGAGAGGAGGGAGGGCCAACAGGGAAGATCATCTTGTTGGCTGGAGCTGTTCCTCCCAAGCCTGTGAAGGAGCCCTGGCAGCGGCTACATGCCCTGGGAGGGAGCGCTCTGTGTCAGCTGTGGCCGCTTGTGGAGCTCCTTCGTATGTGGCCTTGGAGAGAAGAAGCTGGTGGGGGGACATGGGGAGGACGCAAGGCCAAAGCTGGGGTGATGCTGAGACACCCCCTTGATGCCCTCCTATCAAAGTGCAGCTGCAACATTAATGCGCAGACATTTGAAAGATAATAATGTTTCTGCAGATCAAAGCAGCCCTTCTTCTGACAATTACAGTGAAATGGAAGCTCTCCTCCAAGAGCGACGCTGAGCTCTTGTTGTGCTTCTCCCATTTTTTAAAAAAATTCTTCATGAGCAAATTGGTTTTTCAGGGCTGTAGAAAGAGCCGATTGGAAGCTGAATTCCACTCTTACTGCCCAGAGGTGGGATTTGCAGCGTTGGACGTGTAACATCTGAAGGGCTGCCTTTTTTATATTTTTAAAAAATTGGTATCTAAGAATAAAAGAGAGAATAGAAGAAGAAGCTGATCAGGAATGAATAAAGTCTCCTTTTAAGCTGAAATGCCCTCCCCCCACCCCATTTTCCCTCCAGAAAAGCCGGCCTGTAATTGCTTGCAATCACTCGGCACAAATTGTCTGCTCGTATTTGCTTTTTAATTTTGTATAATCTGGTCCATTTCGCTCCCTCTGCCTTTGAGCTTAACCCCTCCCCCGCCCCCCGTCTCATGTCTTCTTTTTCTCTTGTGCTTTAATTCTTCAGTGCTGTTTAAAAATTAGTAATAATTCCCTGGAATATTTCATGGCTTTCTACTATGAAAAAGGGAACTTGGGAACAAAAGCCTGGGCCTTCTGAATACAGACAGCACTGTTGTTTTGAATACATTTGTTCCATTTTCAGGATGCATAAATGCACAGAACGTGTTGGGGTGGGAACAGGTGAGAGTCCCAGGCACCCAGCTGTGGAAATGAGAGGAGGATTCTGAGGCAAAGAGACAGGCTGCTTGGACGTGCTCCGGGTGTGCGTGCGCATAGGGCTCCCAGCACGCCTTTCATCGTGTTACCATCTTCACCCCCACCCCTGACATCTCCTACCCATCCATCCCATCCATCTGCAGGCACTCCTGGTTGGAGGCGGCTTTTCATGATTTACATTAAGAGCCTACAATTGTGAGGCAGAGGCTACTATTCAGGTGGTTGACAGGATAAGAAAATCAGAAGAGCCCCTCTGGATCAGAGCAAAGGCCTCTCGCCCAGCATCCTGTTCCCACAGTGGCCAACCTGATGCCCCCACAGGAAGCCCACAAAGCAGGACGTGAGCACAAGGGCAGCACCCTCATGCTCGCGGTCCCCAGCAACTAGTTATTGAGAGCCAGACTGCTTCTGATACTGGAGGTCATACAGACAGCCATCATGACTGGCAGGTATTGATAGCCTAGGGATGTTGGAGAAATCTGCAACAAAAGCAAATGAGTTTGGATTTCTATGAATCGGACCTGTGTAATCCACAGCAGACTGGCTTTTTCTGAGTCACATGGATTCTGCAGACTTGCAGACTTTTTTTACTTTCCGGAATTTTACACAAATTTAGTTGCAGAAAAATACATTTTAAAAGGACACCGTCCGAAAATGCGCATTTCCTTCATAGGCTAAAGCATGAAAATGTGCATTGGAGGGGGGTTGCACATTTTGGGGGGATTTACACATTTTTGCAAGTGTGGATTTGCACAAATGCAAATTTGCACAAATTCAGGAAACTGGAAAAAAATCTGATTCCACAGATGAGCAGACAACAGAACAAAAGGCACTTGAGAATCTGCGAAACGCAGACAGAACAGACTTTACAAAATCCAGGCATCCCTATGATAGCTTTCTCCTCCGCCATGGATTTATCTAATCCCTTTTTAAAGCCTTCCAAGTTGGGGACCACCACTAGATGTTGTGGTAGTGAATTCCTAGTTAAACTGTGAACTGTGTGAAGTCCTTCCTTTTATCTGCCCTAAATCTCCCACCATTCAGCTTTATTGGAGGAGCCCACTGGGTTCTAGCGCTATGAGCGAGGGGAAAAAATCTATTCCCCATCCACGTTCTCCACACCATGCATAACGTTTTATACCTTTATCATGTCCTCACTTACTCGCAGTTTTTCTAGACTAATCCCCCCACCAAATATGGTAATATGGTAAAATATGGTAAAAATATCCCCTTTTCTCATAGGGGAGTTTCTGCAGCCCCTTGATCACTTTGGGTGTGATCAAGAACAGCCCATGGGAACAAGCAAATGCCCATCACAGGTTGAATAATCACAATGCCTTGTTTTAAGTCACGCTGCTGGGTGCTGATCATGTGAACCCATCCAGAGTAAGGTGTCTTATTAGGTACATCATTTGCTGTTGTGAGTAACCCATTGGAGGCCTTTGGGCATTTCTTCCTAAAGCCAGGCCCAAATGGTTCTGGGGGAAGGGTCTTGTGCAGAGGGGAATTGGCCTCTCCACAGAGCTGTGACAACGGTGCAGCTTCTTTCCTGCTCTCCCTTCTTCCCTTCTCCAACACCACGTCTTCCCCTAGCAAGAGTCCACACTGTGGGCCCACCGTTGATGTTGCAGAATACACAGGGCACCTAAAAACAAATTTAGCTGCAGCCTCCACTTTTTTTAAATCCATCCAGCCCCTTTTCAAGCTCAAGTGTGTAATGGAAAATAGAAGCATAGCTTCCAAATCCCAGGAAGTCCTAGTTCCCCTCTACTCAGCACTGGTTAGGCCTCATCTGGAGTACTGTGTCCAGTTCTGGGCACCACATTTTAAGAAGGATGCAGACAAACTGGAGAGGGTTCAGAGGAGGGCAACAAAGATGATCAGGGGCCTGGAAACAAAGCCCTATGAAGAGAGACGGAAAGAACTGGGCATGTGTAGCCTTGAGAAGAGAAGACTGAGGGGAGATAGGATAGCGCTCTTCAAGTCCTTGAAAGGTTGTCACAGAGAGGAAGGCCAGGATCTCTTCTCCATCATCCCAGAGTGCAGGACACGGAACAATGGGCTCAAGTTACAGGAAGCCGAATTCCAGCTGAACAGCGGGAGAAACTTCCTGACTGTTAGAGCAATACGACAATGGAACCAATGACCTAGGGAGCTGGTGGGCTCTCCCACGCTGGAGGCATTCAAGACGAGGCTGGACAGCCATCTGTCAGGGATGCTCTGACTTGGATTCCTGCATTGAGCAGGGGGTTGGACTCGATGGCCTTGTAGGCCCCTTTCAACCCTACTATGATTCTATGATTCTAATGTTCAGCCCCAGTCAAAATATTTCCTGCCCCCTGAGGAATAACAGCAGCGTGCGTGCGTGCGTGCATGCGTGTGTGTGCATTTTTCATTAAGACTGCAAGAGGGGAAGAAATTATTACTCCCCCTCCCCCACCACATAGTCCCAATCCTGGCCAGCCCCCCCCTCCCCCCGGCAGCTGCTATTTGCAGTAAAAGCAGGAACATGATCCATGCAACCTGAAGGGACGTTGCCAGGGTTCCCCTTATGACCTGGACTCCCTGAGCAACTCCTTAAGGATCTCTTGCCTCCTTCCTTCTTTTACCTTCCCCTTTCCAATAACATGAGGTTTAGGGTGTAGGCATGGGGTGATTGACACTCTAGACACAAGGTTAACCACAACAGTTTACTGGTCCATTAAAGCAAGCAAATCACAACTAAAGGATTCACACAATAGAGCTGAGTTATATAAAAGACATTAAGAGAAAATAAAAGTTGCAAAACACAAGTTCCTTTACCTTAGCTGTACTTAAGACTTTTCCAGGCTGCTGCTTCCTGCTACCTCTTCAGGCTCTGTTCTCCCCAACTCTCCTCTTACTGCTCTGGTCTTTCTGACTCTCTTTATACCCTCCTCCCCCAAACCTGAAAGTACTGCTTCAAACCTGAAGAAATGAAATTTAACTGGGGAAATGAAACTACTCTTCTCAAGGATAACTCCTCCGAATAAAAAACTCCAGGCCTCTAGGCCTGACCTTTTTTCCCTTTGCCTCTGTGGGCCTCCAACCTTCACAGACACAAACTACAGGGACCCTGTACATCGGAGGTCAGCCCTTTACAAGGACTACCTGCCCTAATCCACCCTGTGCAATTAGATGAAACTTGCCAATGTTCTTCATGCGCTGACTGCAAGCTGTCCCAGGGCAGGCTGGCCACCGGGAGACCTCCGTTTCCTAGCAATGGCGGCCTTCACCTGGGGAAAGTGTGCAGGTGAGGCGGTAAGAAGGCGTGGCAGCTCCGAGCCGTCTCCCTTCCGTTCTTCCTGGTGGTCAGCAGTGGCTGCCAGTTGGCCAATGGTTGTCTGGGCAATGCTCCCAGTCAGCCGAAAGAGCCACTGGCCTGTGGCATTTTGGCCCTTGGCATCTGAGCAGTGGCTTCTCTCCTGCCAGGCTTTGGTGCCCTTCCTTCTCCAGGGAAGCTCCGTCAAAGCAAATGTCTCTCATGGAGCTTTTCAAAGGCCAGAAAAGTTCATTTTAGTTTTAATGTGATTTGAGGGGGAAAATTGAAATAATGATTTGATATACAGACATTGATGAAAGATGTATTTTTAAAGCAGTAAATTAAAATCTCATTAATATTTCAGTGAGGATATTTTGTGCTTATCTGTTTCATCTCTCTTTTTGACCTCTAGCTCGGAGTTCCCAGCATGAAGGCAATGGTGAAATCTGTTCACCATAAAATGTTAATTATAAGTAAATTGCAGCACAAACGTTCAATCAGCCACATTAATTCTACATAAAGTGAATTATTGTAGCAGAAAATTTTCAAATGTGACTGAATTTGGTAATCTGCCTCCTGCATCCCCTACCTTTGCTCTCAGGGTTCCACTCAGCACGGCAGTGTCCTCTGTCTTCTGGAGAGGCAGCCGTGGAGGGTCTCCCACATAGGGTGTCTTTCAAGATGCAGAAGTGCTGTTGGGTTCATTCACACTTTGCCTTCTAAATGGCTCTTAATTACATCAAATTCATCGTGCCCACTGGCAAAGCATAATGGAACTGTGAGCTATTTAACGCCCCCCCCCCCGCCTCTCTGCCGCACGAGGCTGAGGAAGATTCAAGTGGGCACCCTTGGGAGGCACAGAATGTGACTCCTGCACCTCGCAAGTTGACTGCAGTACTGAAACAAACCCCCACAAATGTTGCCTGCAAGGAATGGCGGGGGCAGCGTGGCTTGGTCTGAGACAGGGCATCATGCGGGCACCCAAAGGACCAGGGGGAGGCCTGCCTAGCAGGGCTGGAACACGCAACCCCAAGGTGACTGCGTGAATGCGCCCTGTGTGAGCATCAGATGCCATCTCCACCGCCCATCCCACCTCTCCCCCGGTCAGCGCCCTGTCCTGATGTGGAATGTTTGGGGGGTCTCTCTCTTCTCAACTTTACCCGGCCACTTTGGGTTGGCTGGGTCCTCTGGCATCTGAGGTTCTGTTAGAACCCACTTGGAACTGCAGATATGTGAAAATATCTGTTACATTGGGTGTGTTTTGCATCTGGGATAGACGGAATAGTTTGTGCCGTATCATCCTCAGGTTCAAAACATAGGTAAATGCTATTTGGCCAAATCAATCTGTGTGTTGATTTTTCATAAAGCTTTTAATCCCAAGCATTGACCAAGGGACCCAAGTCCTTGATACTTAAATGCTGGCGCTAAGCTGCACAGACACTTTTGAGAGTCTCGGAGACACGGCGTCGGGGATCGTAGGCACCCTTTCCTGGCAACTCGGGGGGCCGCCCAAAGGGGCAGAGTGAGTGCTCTGGCTCTCGGCCGCAGGCGGCTGGCTGTGACCACGGAGCACCTCCTGCGCCGAGGACGGCCCTGCAGCACGGAGGGAGAGGCTCTGTCCGAGGATTCAGGCACTTGGGTTTCCTGACTGGGCCTCAAGCCTCGAAAAATGGCCCTCTGGTCATCCTTTCACGCAAATGGCACCTCCTGTCCTCTAATGCCAGCACGGCATTTCGTCCCAGCTGGAGCAAGAGGTCCCTGGGTCTGCACTGCAGGGAAGGCAGGAGAGCAGAAGGCGTGCTCTGTTATGCCACCACCTCTCTCTGTTCAGGTTTATTTCTATCCCACTTTGAGCCTCCCAGATTTATATGTAGGAGGCTCAGGTGGGTCACCGTGCCTTTGACTGGCACTCTAAAGAGCGGGGGCCTGGGCCTGCTGCCCATCCTTCTGGCCCCTGGGCTACCCCAGTCGTCGAACACTGGGGCTTGTTGTTTTAATCTCAGCCAAACCACCTCAGCCTGGGGGAGGGGCGGGGTCTAGGGACGGGGGTGAGGCCAGGGGAGAAGCTGGTGGGCCGGGGGGGACCCCCCACAGAATGGGGTTTCCCCATTCCTGGTCTACTGAACCCTGCGTAAGGTGTGGGTCTGCCTGCCCCTGGTCTGAATTCCGCCAGGGTAACTGCCTGCCCCTGGTCTGAATTCCCACCCTCCTCTTGCTCAGGGACTGAACCTCTTTTGGTGAGTTATGCTTACTTAATTCACAACACATTTTCTCCTTAGCAACAACATTTCTCATTAGCAGAACTTAGGAACTTTGCATTAATTGTTCTCTGTTCTATTCCATTATCTTTCCACTCCACTAAAACCCACAGAATTCAACCTGAAACTATAGCAATTCCACATGAGATAGGAATGCTTTTACAGCTGCCAAAGCTGTGCAGAAATCGGGATCTTGACACACGTGTGAAAGGAAGAGAAAAACACGTCTGAACTGCTGTGTTGAGGGGCAGATTTCCAATTTGATGATGGCAGGAGATGCTGAGCTACAAATACATGTCGGAAGAGCAGGCAGCAGCGCCATCTCCCAAGGAGAGGGCGGGGAGGATGAGAAGGTCTAAACGAGAGGTGTGGAGAAGCAGCTCCGGTTCAGGAAGGAGAAATGGGGCAGGACAGAGGTGGGTTTGCAGGCAGCTCAGAGCAGTCTGTGCTGGGAGGAGCCTGCCTTCCTCCATACTGTGGCGAGGGGCACCCCACAGGCCTTCCTCGCCGAAGTGCTCCATGCAGCAGCAAAGGAGAGGGTGGATTTGGAGGGGGTGACCCCGCTGTGCAATGCCCTCCTTAAGTAGGTGTGCCTGGTTCCCACGCTATAATTTTGGGGTGGCGGGGTAAGACATATTTATTTTCTTGGACATTTTCATTTGAGAAATGCCTTAACTGCAGTATGTGTTGGTGACTGTCTCATTATTGTAACTTCATGGTTTTACTGTATATTTTAATGTTTCATTATATATTTGCTGTGCAAATATATCGCATTTCTCAGGACTCTCTTGGCTAGAGATTCCTGGAATATAATTGGTTAAACGGTGGTACACTAATGTTTAAATAACATTAACAATAATCCAGGTCTGGTTCAATCCACACCAGGCCTGCATCTGGTTGCCACAGATATCTGTTCCTGCAGGTCAGCCAACGTACCTGCCGTTCTGGATAACTGTACCACCACTACAAGATGGCAGGTGTGGGATCCATGTTCCTTTGTTCAGGGAATTAAAAGGGTCTGGAATCTGCAAAACCGTGTGTGTGTGTGTGTGTGTGTGTGTGTGTGTAGGCTTCTTCCAGCACAGACTGTCTTGGCTTCAGGGTCTACAACAGGGGGCAAGTGTGCCCCCAATGTCTAGGGATTCTAGATGGCAGGGCCTTTTCCATGGCCATAGACGTGAAAACACACCACTCACTAGAGAGGGAACTGTACTTTGGATCTCAACAGAGATGTGAAGAAGGGTGGCTTGGACCTCTGTGGCTGTTTCCGGCCATCCTACCGGAAAGCAGAGAGATCTGTGGAAATAGCCAGGCAGGTGCACATCCCTCCTCCCAGGCAAGGCCCAGGTGTGCTGCCCACCTGCTCTTGCTTGGCCAGGAGGGACACTGACAGCATCTTCACCTGCAGCTCACCAGCAAGGCAGTGAGAAAGCAGAACCACAGGGCACGTTTGGTGAGATGTTTGCCATTGTCCCCAGGCAGAAAGCACTTTTATTTTTTACCAAGGCAGAGCTGCTGGAAACTCTTCAGGCAGGCACAACAGGTCCCTTCCCTTTTCCCCCAATCCCGCCCTCTCCTTCACTCGACAAGTGTCTCAATGGCACAGAACGTGGACGCGTTCCGCTTGTGACCCAGGCGCTCTGCTAGCTCTCCAGTCCACGAAGAGTGGCGAAGGCGCATGTGGAGGGCTGGCTTCCTGAGCAGCGCTCAGGCATTTGGGGACCGGCCGTTCATTCGGTGGGCAGCTTTGGGTGCAGCCCTGCTGGGTGGGCCTCAGCATCACTTTCCTATGAAGAGCTGCCTTAAGTGGAGTCAGGCCTGTGAAGATCCATCTGGCCAAGTCCTGCAAGCCCTGTAAGAGGGTTCCCCAGGACTGACCTGTAGGGATCGGACCTGGGACCACCCCAGCTGTGCCCCCTCCCCAGCTGGGGGGCAGCTTGGCTGCAGTGGCTGATGCCCCGGTGACCACGCTACAGCTCCTTCTATGAGGGTTGCCTCTGAAGGCTCCTCAGAGACATCTGTGAGCTCAAGCTGCCCCTGACAGAACACTGCCTGGCATCCATCCCGGCAAACATGCTGTGCCACCGGGTCTGGAACTGCTTCTCAGAATGCCAGCCTCCTTCTGCACACAGTGCAAAAGGCGGGGGCGTGCTTGTGAACCCGGGGTGGCTTGGGGCCCCAGGAGCTTAACGCCTCCTCCGCCCAGAAGTCTTGCGGCGACCTTGGAGGCCCTTCTCTCCCCCCCCCCACAGGAGGTGACTGGAGAGAGGCCCTTCTCAGCGGGGCCTCTGTCTTCAGAAGGCTCTCTCTGAGGAGAGTCAGCGATGCTGCTCTCATTGCAGGGCCAAGCAAAGGCCGCCTTGCTCTCTCTGGCTCGCTTGAACATCAGTTGGATGTGAGCTTTTAATCCCCTCCTGCGTTACTCCTGGTTTGCTGTTGCTGTTGCTCTCGGAAGCACTTCCAGAATTCCTGCCAGTTTTGTACTGGATGAGATCCAAAGGAGGGTCGTTGTAGGCAAAGTTCAGCATTTAGCGTGTGACTTTCCTTGCATCCAAAGACCTGTCTGTTCCAGCAGAATCTTTCTGTGGGGTTCCCAAAGGCTTCTGGCTAATTACCGAATTCTCTGTGATTTGTGTGAGTGATGATTGGCACTTGCATGGCTGATGATGAGCTCTGGGAAAGCCCTGCTCCCTCCCCCAGGGCGGGGGCTGCTCCCAGACCTGCTCTGACAGCCCCCGGGTCTTCTCTGTATGTCCCTTCCCAGTCGGCTGAGGAGTTTGGGCAGGCAGGCGGAGGATCCGGCCATGTCCATTTGAGCCGACTAGATGCTTTATCCAGGAGGCATTTGCTAGGCATTTGCCTCTTCTGCTCTTTCCTACTCTGACAATGCAGCCCTGCGCCCGTTCACTCAGATGCAGGTCCCCTGCCTCCAGTGAGGTTGCGCATTTCAACATCTTTACTGCACCTGTTAAAGTGGCATTTTAATTTGTTCATTTTAATTTTTGTTGCTGCTGAATTTTGTTGGTGATTTTTGCTAGTTTAGATAAATGACGTGAGAGTTGCTATTTAAAGTTGTAATTTTAGTGTTGTTGTGTATACTTAATTGTTATTAGGAATTGAGTGTTATTGTATTGATTATTGGCATTGCTCGTTCTGTGGTTTTGTTTGTTTTGATTATTTATCCATTTTTATAAGGAACCTGTTTTGGCGTATTGTTGTGTTCATTGTGTGGCCCACTAGGAGTGTAGTTATTGCCAAAAGGGGGTACAGAAATAATCCTGACCTGGCTTCACTGGGGACTTACCCTGTCGTAAGTGTGATTAGGGTCGCACCCCAATCAATGCAGCAAGAATCCAAGCAGAAGCCGCTGGGGCCCTCTTGTCCCCGCCGCCGCCTCTTCTGGTGCTGCCCTTCTGCCTCTGCCTCTGCCCTGCCTTTCTGTCTTTGTCCCTCTCTCTGGATGGAAGAAAGAGGAAGTTCCCTGGAGCTGACAGACCAGACTGACCTGAAGGGCCCAGGAGCTTACATTCAAAAGTTGACAGACAGGTGGAAGTTAGGAAGGGGTTGCAGCGTGGCATTACTATCTCCCTTGCCTTGGCTTCATTCCAAATCCACACTATACATTTGCATTGGCTAGTGTGGGAGGCATCTCCTTATTCCATTTTTTCTGCATTTGTTGTTTTCTCAATGATCCATTTGCTTAAGTGTTGAGTCATTTTAGAAGTTATTCACTTGCTGAATTGTTAAGGTTTGCATGTGTGGCCTTCATCTTACTTTATCTTGCATTTATTTCACGTTGGGTCTTGTTCCGCAATGAACGGTTTAATTTCTTTCTGTTAGGATTCTGAATTTGTGGCCCTTCTTGGCGGCACACCTTTGCGTGCTAGGGTGGGATGTGGAACGCCGGTTCACATCAGCCACCCTCGGGGTCGGGGGCAGCAATATGCCGCTCAGGGAGGGAGCAGCAGGAGGTGCCAAGGCTGCGGCTTCCACGCCCTGGTCAGGCTTCAGCATCTGGCTGGCTGCTGAGGGACACTGGCAAGGGCTGCGCTGGTTGGGTCTGGGCTGGGTCCAGCCACAGAGCGCTTTGGAGGGTCACATGCATCTGGGTGTGGATTGCCACGGCAAGCCAGCTGCTTCCAGGCAGGGGCGTCCTTTGCTGGTTGGGGGCAGCGATTAGCGACCCTGCTTATGCAGCAAGATCCCATCCCCACCCCAAGAGAGAGACTTTTCTTGTGGCATGTTTGGCACTCTTCTACCTGCATCATGAAAGGAACAAATAAAAACAGGTCAATATGGAAATGTTGGGTTTGAAGCAAAGTAATGAGTAAATGACATACTTATTTGCTAGGATGTTGTTTTTTTTAACTTTCGGAATTCAATGAACAGCTTTAGTGATAATTAACAAATTTCCATATTCATGCTAAATCAGTATCTATAGAAATAATAGTGCCACACTTCAATATTTATGACATTTCCATAAATACAGAAAATTGGCAATTATCATAGCCGTAAAAGACACCTACACATTAATTCCCTTCTGAATGCAGCCACCTGCACCATTTTGTCTTTCTGTCCGGGCCTCCTCTCTGCACCCCTCCCTCCCTCCCTCCCTCCCAACTGCTGCTTGGGCTGGGTGGCTGCCCTGGTGGGCCCTCCCAGCTGCGCTGCACACTCCCTGGCCCACGGCCTGCCCTGGCCCAGCCCTGATCCCACTCAGCCGCGAGCGCAGGAGGTGGCGCCTGCCTTGTGTGCGCCGCTGCGCTGCGCTCCAGACCGCTCAGCCCAGCTCTTGCCAACTTTGCAAACATCAGGCAGGGTTTCCAGAGGGCCCCCGGCGGATGGGTACAGAAGTGCAATGAAACCTGCTCTTGGTCCCAGTGAAACCATTTCCCAGCCCAAACATTTTATGCAGCATGTCTGGCCAAAGCTGGCTAGACCCCAATCACTATTAAAGGTGATCCGATCCGATCCAATGATTTGCTTTAGGGGTTTCTAAAATTCAGCACCCACCCCTCCTTTTAACATCACGCGCGATAACAGCGTCCTTGGAAGGACATGCCGCCCAAATGCATGGGGCTGGCTCCCGTGCACAGATGGCCTGGATCACTTCTCCTGCATGTCTTGGGAGCTGAAGGCCAGTCAGCGTCCGCTCTGGGACTGATCATTCGCAGCCAATCAGTCGACCTATAGGACTGTACTACGAGCAACGGATCGGACAGGAGTGGGAAATGCTTTGAGCTGCCTATCGATGTCTAATCACTACTGACCACCGGGTCTGATGGGGTCACCGAGATCGGGTCAGAGCAAAGGCACAGGGACGCCAACAGCATTTCACACCCTGTAATGCAAATGTGTTCATTGATCATGGAGACGCCTGTCGGAGGCCTCTCCCCCACCCCGGCCAGGCCTCAGCACGGCCCTGCCACGTTCTTGTCCTGTCTTGCTTGGACACTGATTGCAGCCTTCAAATGCGACCTTTGCACTCCCCAAGGTCGTGTCCAAGGCAGAGACAGTACAGCTGAATGGGAGCCAAGGCAGCGGGGCAGGGAGGCCTGGCATCCGTTCCGGCCTCTTGCAAAGCAGCCGGAGGAAGCAGCAGCAGCACCGACTGGCTTGAAACCTCCAGAAAATGTCTCCTCCTCCTCCTCCTAGTTTGGGACTCGCAAACAGTATTATCAAGGGAGAAGGACTGTTTCTGCCTGCAACGTTCCCGGGAGGGAAGCCATGTCCTCTGCTGTGCATCTATGAGCCACTCTTGGCAAGCAGGAGTAATTAAAAGCCTCTCTGAAACCGGCCGTGTTGGGCATTGCTTGCCGAGGGGGCGGGGGGGGGGGATGCCGCACAATCCAAGTCGGAGCACATCCTGGGGAAAGGAGCTGGCTGCTTGCGGCGGGAAGTCACTGGGGCTCTGCCTGCCACCGCTCTGCACTGCTCCTCCTGTGTGCCCATCTCTGTTTTTAACATGGTGGCACCTTGTCTACCTGCAATATGCAAATAGTATTCAAATTAGGCCTCCACGTACAGACTGTCAGCACATACCCTAAAGCTCCCCTCCAGCAAATGACTAATGGGAACATGTGTTCCTTCTATAAGCTTGGAGACAAGGGGGGGAGGGGGGGGTCCCTTTTCAGTCTCCAAAGACCCTGTGTCAGGAACGCAGGTGCAGCAGTGCTGACGCCCCCCACCGTCCTGCTGCCCCCGTGGACCTACCCCTCTGGGCTCTGCACCTTTGGGCACAATCCATGCCTGCCACTTGGTGTGCCGCCTCGGGCACGCCCTCCTCCACGCTCTTGTGCCACTCCCCTTCATATCGCTGAGCACCTGCTGGCGGATCGTGCCCAAAGGCTGCCCTAGGCCCTCTCCACAGGGCTCAGCCCTGGGGGTTGCGCTCCTTCAGCCCTCGGAAGGCGGAAGGGTTGGCAGGCCAGCGTGGCTGCCCTTCTGTTCCACCGTCCGCTGCACCAGAACGGTAAATAAGAGGTGTTGTACAGGGGGCATTCAGTGGCCCAGGTCAAGGGTGCGAGTGCAACAGTCATTACACCATGCGAAGATCCAAAGGGAATGACCCTCCTTTGGTGCTGGAGAAGGAGCCGCTCCTGAAAACACGGGACAACAGAGGTAGTTCTCTGTGGAAACAAAATAGATCCTCTCACCCCGTGAGAATCCAGGCAGGGTTCTGTGCAAGGGTCTGTGTGGCAATGCCCCGTGAGCTATTCCCAAGAGAAGAGCATCCCTGGAGGGTCTCCTTCTGCTCTGCATGAGTCCATCCGCACACCTCCCTGTATGGAGAACAGAGATCTGGAGGCCAGAGAGAGCAAGCAGCTTGCCCTTCTGAAGTCGCATGAATTCTGGGAAGGTTGCTTCTGGCCCTGGTGGAAGGGAGCGGTGATTAACATGGCAGAGAGAAAGTGGGGAAACAGACGGAGAGTTCAAGACCAGTGTGCGTGTGCCTCTGACCTCAGTGGGGTCAAGAGCAGGGGTGGGGGGCTCTGGGCATATGGAACTTACATCTATAGGCCGCTGAAGACAATGGGCCTGTCTCCAGAGGGCCGGACAGCTCTCTGGCTGCACTGCTCCTGATGCGGGCATGACAAAGAGAATCTGCCCTCCTTCCTCCCCAACGTGACCGGCTTCCCTGACCTCCAATTTAGCTCTTCTCTGTGCTCTATTGAATGACTCTCTTCCCCCTTCTAAGCACAGCCTGGGGGGTTTGCTGTCCTCTCCCGTTAATGCTAACATGAACACTACATCTGCAGAGCCAGCAGCCGGGAGTGAAAGCTGCTGGAGCTGGTGGAACGGAAGGGGCCTCACTCACTCATGCGGTTTGGCGAGGCGGGGCAGGACCCCACCTCCCGCTCTGGACAGCCCCACGCAGCAGTGCTGCGACTCGAGGCACGTTCACGTCTGTGCCTGCGGAGCCGCGCCAGAAAGGCGTCCCTGTGCTGTAACTGACCAACTTCAACCCAAAGAGTTCATCTAATTGCAAATTGAGCCTTTTGTGGTCTCCACCTGTATCACAGGAGGTGACTAAGTTCATTTCCTCTCTGTCAAAAGAACTGTAGGGCAAGAGAATCTTTGCACCGACCAGGAGTGGACACTTAATGCTCCGCATCATCCCGACTGGCTCATTAATCACTGGGAACCACCTGCCACTGCGGTCGCCACCCGTCCGCATTGCTCTACCTGCAGGCAGCCCTGGCGAAGGAGGTCTGGGCAGCTCTGACCCCAGCCTCTGCCTCTTTCACGAGAACCTGGCCTCCCTAGAGCGCTTGGGGAGATACTTCAGGCCACCGGTGCAAAGGTCCTGCTAGGACCGTCCAGATGCTTCCCGGCGGCCTGCACAGCTTCTTTGTAGGCCGGATGGTGCTCAGCCTAGGGTCCTGCCAGCTGTCTGCTTCGTCCACCTTCTGTTAATGTGGCCAGTGCTGCTGAAAGCAATGCAGTTTCAGGACAGGACACATACCCCCCCCCCCACGTGGCTGCTCCATGGCTGCCGGCTCTGTACTGCTCTCTTTGTGCTGCTTTCCTTCCCCTTGCTTGTGTCCTTTTGCAGGAGAGGGTCATGCAGAGGGGACCCCCACTCTGTTAGCCACACCGAAAGGCTGGCTGCAGCCTCCTGCCCCTTGGAGGTTCAGCAGAGGGCCGGAAGGGGATGAAGGGGGCCAGCCCAAGTGCCATCCCACTCACTATGTGGCACTCTTAGGGGACCCACCGCCAGCTGTCCGGGACTGGTGCCCCCTGGACCAGCACCTGCCTCTATCTATCTATCTATCTATCTATCTATCTATCTAGCCAAAGCTCTCCAGGCGGCTCACAAACATTAAAGCCACAAAGTACAACAAAGCCTTTGCCTTCCAGGAAACAGGCCTTCTGCTTTTTGGTGCCAGTTGCATATTGCACCTTTCTTCAATGCCTTCAAAAGCAGTAGAAAGCTAGAAAGGAATGCCCGCTACCAGAAAGAGGAGTAGAGGTGGAGCTTGCCAGGGCCCTGGGGCGTGCCGGCAGCACAATGAGCAGAGTGGCTGTGGGGTGCTCTAAAAGGACACATCCCTACTTGGTCTCCAGCACGGTGCAGTGGGGAGGCCGCTGGACTGAGACTCGGGAGACCCGGCGCTAGTCCCCACTCAGTGCTGAATCTCACGGGGCGGTTTGGGGCCAGTCGCTGGCACTCTGCCTAACCTACCTCACAGGGCTGTTTTGAGGAGGGCCACGTAAGCTGCCTTGGGTTCCTTGCAAAAGGAAAACGAGCAGGATATAAATGCAATGACAAATAAATAAAATCTCTGACAGAGAGATACAGGCAGGGAGAAGTTGCTTGATCCATCTGGGAATTATTTAAAGGAGCTGACTTTTACAAATTGGCTCTTTGGAAGTCTAGGCAGATGCATATACACCCCACAGCACCCCAAAATGTCAAGGTGTCATAGGATCGTAGAACAGTAGGGCTGAAAGGGGCCTGTAAGACTATCAAGTCCAACCCCCTGCTCAGTGCAGGAATCCAAGTCAAAGCATCCCTGACAGAGGGCTGTCCAGCCTCGTCTTGAAGGCCTCCAGTGTGGGAGAGCCCACCACCTCCCTGGGTTCCATTGTCATATTGCTCTAAGTCAGGAATTGATCCTGGCCTTCCTCTCTGTGACAACCTTTCAAGTCCTTGAAGAGTGCTATCCTATCTCCCCTCAGTCTTCTCAAGGCTAAACATGCCCAGTTCTTTCAGTCTCTCTTCATAGGGCTTTGTTTCCAGTCCCCTGATCATCTTCGTTGCTCTCCCCTGAACCCTCTCCAGTTTGTCTGCATCCTTCTTAAAGTGTGGTGCCCAGAACTGGACACAGTACTCCAGATGAGGCCTCACCAGTGCTGAGTAGAGGGGCACTAGTACTTCACATGACTTGGAAGCTATGCTTCTATTAATGCAGCCCAAAAGAGCATTGGACTTTTTTGCAGCCACATCACATTGTTGGCTCATATTCAGCTTGTGATCGACAACAATTCCAAGATCCTTCTCGCTTGTCATGTGGTTGAGCCACGTATCCCCCATCTTGTAACTGTGCATTTGGTTTCCTTTTCCTAGGTGCAGAACTTGGCATTTATCCCTATTAAATGTCATTCTGTTGTTTTCTGCCCAGCGCTCCAGTCTATCAAGATCACTTTGAATTTTGTTTCTGTCTTCCAGAGTATTAGCTATCCTGCCCCATTTTGTGTCATCTGCACATTTGATCAGCATTCCCTGCACCTCCTCCTCCAAGTCATTAATAACAATGTTGAAGAGCACTGGGCCCAGGACTGAGCCCTGCGGTACCCCGCTCGTTACCTCTCCCCAGTTTGCGATGATCCCATTGATAAGCACTCTTTGAGTCCAATTCTATAGCCAACTGTGGACCGATCTGAGGGCTCCGAAAAGGCACTCTGGGCTGAGGAGCTGCACTGGTGTTTCTGCCAACCACTCACTCTGAAATCATGTGCTGCTGCAAGCACTGGAGCGGAGGCCTTTGCTAGCAGGGAGGCCCATGCCAGGCTGAGCCATGCCATCTTCCGCCTCCCATCACTGCGCACAGTGCAGCTGTCTTCACATCAGGCAGCGAACCATCTCTCCCTCACCCTCCTCGCACACACTCCCCCTAGGAAAGCCGCAAAGCCTTCAGCTGGGGCCTTGTGAGGCACTTAAAAGATCTGAGGCCCAGACCCATAGGACACAAATCTGCATATGCTCATTTATATCTATATATGGACATTTAGAAATAACGCCTAGGAGTGATTTAAATTTCACAGGAGGCAAAGGCAGCCAATTAATTTCTCATCCAAATCATCCCAAATAAAATTAAATTCTTCACTTAATTTGCCCCCTGATCCAGATCAGCCCAAACCAATGGAAAAACATCTTTTCTTAAGCTTTGTTGTCATGCAGGGGAAAGGGAGGGAGTCTGTTGCAGCCTGTGGGAAAGGAAAAGTGAGCCCTTCCCTACGCAGCTGCCATCCCCCATGAAAATGGCCCCCTGCACTGCAGTTAAGCTGAGAACAAAGCCCTTTGATTGGCACCAAGGGACACTCGGGGCTCTGTGGACGACATCTGGGGTTCTGGGAAACGGATTTGGAGCTGGGACCCCACAGGTCCAGTCCTAGCTACATCTCTACCTTCAGCTGTAAATGATGGTCTCCCTTCAGGATAAAGCAAGACAAATGTTTCTTCCTGAAAGGAAGGCTTTTAAAAAACCCCATGCATGACCTCCTTCTGATGTAAGAAGGTACAGTTTGCATCCCAAAGCAGAGCCAATGTCCCCTTGGGGAGCCCCTGGGAGATACTCAGGCTGAAAAGGGGGATCCCCCAGTTTGGAAAACTCCCAGGCAACAGATCACCTGGTGGCCAGAAATCTGATGAGAATGCCCAGGAAGTGGAAAGGGTTACTTCAGCCCCACTCTGAGCTGGTCCTGGGCTGTGTTTCCATGATAACGGAAGGGTGAAGCAAATGAAAGAATACCGGAGTTTTCATGAAATCAGCATGGCTCCGCGTAGGGATCCACAAAGGATTGCACCGCACCATTTTAAGTCACTGATGGAAACATACTTCTGGGTGGGGTGGGGGAACTGGGTGAATGTCACCAGACTGGCAGGGGCTGCTCAACCAATAGGAGAGGCTCCCTGCTCCAGGCTCTACTCCCCTTAATGGCAATCTCAGGAACAAGCCTCATTGACCACAATGGGGTTTACTTCTGAGTAGACTTCCCAGACCAATGCCCCATTTCACCCATTTCCCCCCCTTTCCCTCTAAATACTGAGCTACTGCATTAGCAGGCACCCCTGAACTAATGTGCCAACGCACGATAGCGCAAATGCATGTTAGTGCCATTTCGTGATAGAGCGATAGAGTGATAGCAAGATACTGACATGGAGGATATGTGTCTTGATGGAAGATCTGTGCAGTGGTGTTCTAATGAGATAGTGCCTTAGCATTAATAATGCATAATAAGGCATTATTTCATAGTGCCTTAGAAATAACATACATATTTCGTATGTAATATACGAAAGCTGAACTATGAAGTTTGCGAAAGGGGACCGAAGGACACAAAGGAATATTAGCCGTGGATCACTCCCCACGTGTGGTTCTGGGGAAGCGACCTGAGATAAAACATATGTTCAGGCTGTAGTGGGGGCACCTGCTTGCCCTCGATAGCATGCTTATCCGCACTAGTGATCTTGTGCTTATTTTCGGGGGGGGGGGATGTTAAGTTGGTCCCTCAGCATCCTGCTCCAAAAGGGCGTTGAAACTTCCAGAAAACAGGGAGTGAAAGGGCTGGGTCACAGGCAGGTGAGCGACATACCCCTATGGGCAGGACTATGATACTGACGCGAGTGTGGGTGATGGAACACACCCCAACAGGACCGTAACCGAGCTGAAGTAAAGGGGAAAGGTCGGACTATAACCAGTCACAGGAGAACCAGTTTTTCCATGATAAACCCTGGGGCGCCTGCTGGGTGGCCACAACATCGTGTAAACCGCACGACCACCACACACAGCCAGGCTGGAGTAAATCGCTGGTGGAAACACATCCCTGGTCTCCTTGAATGACCTGAAGGCAGGCACCACAGAGCAAGAACCTGAGATGTCTTTCTAGTCCTGGAGGTGGGAAGGGAAGAGGCTGCTTCCCTGGGGCTTAACTTTCTGGCGTCGGTATCCAAAGCCCTGATGGAGTCAAGCAGCGTGAGGTTGTCAAGAGAGCTGTGTGAAAGAGGTGCTCACCTCCATTAATCCCCCCCCACACACACACACACACCCTGCCCCAGGCCTGGATCCGGACTCTGGTGTTGTTACCATTAAGAGGTCCTTTCTTCACCTCCTCTGTTGCTGTCCATCACAAACCCAGCTCTTGGAGCAGAGGCTGAAACAGGGTCAGGAAGGTGAAAAGGCGACACTATCCATTAAGCAACACCAGACATTTGTTTTTGTGCCAAATCAGCAAACACTAAATCACTGTAGCCCAACTGGGGGATTTATTACAGAATTACAAAGATGGTAATTTATTTAAGCTCTTGACTTCTTCTCTTTTTCCCTCTGCTGATTTTTATTGGCTTGGTTGTCTCATGCTGACTTTTCAATGTATATCACACTGACAGGGATATTTAGATGATGCTTGGGTGAGGCAGTGGCTGACCCAAGACACCTTGTGGACCACAAAGAAGGAGCCAGGCTGAAGACAGGACCCAAAGAACGCCACTCTCTCCATGGTCAACACAGCGGCCTGTGGGTTTCATTGTGTTTAACTCATCATAAGCAAATGGGGAAACGAAGTGTATGAATGATGCATGGGACTTCTTTAAAAAAGAAAAACTTCTGGTAAAATAATGTACCTCCTGTTACAGTATCAATTTCTACATAAAACAGCTTAAAATAAATAGCTAATCAGGAGGCCATTTGAAAGCCACACTTAATTTCCCCGTCATAGGAGATTTGGGAACTCGACTCACACTGTTGCTTTTAATCTTGACCCTGGTTGTCAGTTGGTTTTCTACTCCAAAGATACACATGGTTTAACAAGATTACATTTAATTAGGTAAATTAACAGTTATGCACATGAGACAGGCAAGTAGGTTTGTTTTTACAGTTGTACTGTGGGTGATTTGGAATAATAGTAGGTACAAGAGGCAAAGTAGCAGATTAGCTGAAAACACAGGAAAACCTGGATGAAAGTTGAATGGCAATATGTGAAGGATTTTGCCAAACCAATAAAAAATGGAAATACGTGGCAAATAAATTGTGGCAGAGCATGACTAGTATTGTGCAGGGGAGTGGGGATGTCTGTGAGGAGCATGTGTCATCTTGTCCAGTGTTGGAAGACTGTGCGTTTCTTACTTTCCAGCTAGTGAGCACCAATGGACGCTGAGGATGTTTCACTGCACACACACACACACAGGCCACAATTGTGCCACATGTACTCACCAATGTTATGCAAGGGCCCAGTGGTAACACAGCCCCTCCACTGCATCTAGTTTGTTTCTTGCAAGATACAAAGAAGTTCAAGGGGATGTAGAGGAGAGCAGCAGAGATTAGAAAGGCAGCCTTGGGTGTAGGTCCTGGGAGGAAAGGCTGCAGGAAATGGTCACATTTAGTTGAGAGAGAAGAGGGCTCAGAGAGACACAAGGGCAGTTTCCCAATCTCTAAAGAACTGCCATAGAGAGGAAAACTGCAAAGGGTTCAAGCAGCAGAAGGACTGCTGAAGCCTGAATGTCAGGAATGTTTCCTTCACTCAGGGCCGGGCCCCCCATGGGGCAGGGGGAAACCCCCACCTCAGGCAGTGGATTGGGAAGGTTAGCAGATCCCACGCACCCTCTTTCCGGGAGTCTCGATCCTGCCGCCACCCTAGGCCCCTCCAAGGGAGGCAGGGGTAGGCACTCAGGAGAGCCTCGCTGCCACTTTCCCGCTGTGGCAAATGGTGCACCAGGAAACCAGCCCTTGTGGCTCCCTGGAGCAGCTGCCATCATCACTGCCACCACCTGCCCCGTGCCTCGCGCGGGACAAACCCCCTCAAAGAGAAGGGGAGCTCTCTTTCCGTGGCACCTCTTTGAAATCATCATGCAGCCTTGTTGCTGTGATACCTCCCCTTTCTGAATTACTTGCCTTAGTTTTGCCAAGAAGCGGCGTGTCTTCCAGCTGAGCCATGCTTGAGACCCTGTGCAGCCTTGGGGGCTCCCATCTCCAGCACTGCTTCTTTCTGCAGCTCACCAAAGTGTCAGGTTTTCCCTCCTTAAGATGCCCTTTTTATTTAATCTGGAGGAATAGAAGGAATTAGCATATAAACTTATAGAGTTGGAGGGAAACTCAAAGGTCAACTATTTAAATCCATTGCTTCAGCTTCCCTGATAGTTGACCAGGACCAGTGACAAGGGTAGGTATGATGGGGCACTTGCCAAGGGCCCACATCCTGGCAGGGGACCACTGACGATAGCCCCCGGATCTGCTCCTTCTCTTCAGCACGGCAGCTTGTTTGTTCACCCACATCTTGCTCTGGCCCAGATGCGGCGCTGGTGTGAAGGAGGTGCAGGAGATGCCGCGGCCCGCTTTGTCCGGCTCTCTGCCTGTCAAGCAAGCAAGAGCAGCTGGGGGTCATGGCGGTGAGAAGGGGGGAGGGCCCCACTGAGGGAGGGGGCCCATGAAGGAGTCTTGCCCGAGGGCCCTCCAAAACTGGAGCCCGCAGTGTAAGTGACCATCCAGCTCTCCTGTCCGAAAAACACGCACCACTGCTCTCTTTAGAATTGTATTTATATTATGGGGTGTGAGAGAATCTTGGAGGGACCCTCACTCCATAGCAGAACATCTGTTTTGCAGGCAGAAGATCCCCGGTTCAATCCTTGGCATCTCCAGTTTTTTAAAGAAAGAGGACAGGTATCAGGTGAGGGGAAAGTGCCCCCCGGCCGGAGACCCAGGAGAGCTACCGCCATTCATCGGGGTAAACACTGCTGGGTGAAACAGGCAGATGGACAGAAGGCGAGGGACAGCAGCTCCGTGTCAGTGACAGGCCCCCCTTGCCCGGCAGCCCAGCCCAACCTGCTGGACATGCCATCGCAGCACCGGGGGCTCCGGGGGCCTCACTGCTTTCTGTGGCTCCAGCTTCCCAGCAGCCTTTGTGAGAGGAAGCAGGAAGAGACAGGTCAAGAGCTTGCCTTCATTGCTCCTTGGCTGTTGCCCAGACCAAAAAACAGTTCTGCTGAATCAGTCCCATCTAGTTGACATGGGGGTTAGACAGATGCTTCCAGGAAGCCCCCAAGCCAGTCCCCTCTCCCAGAGCATGGCCTTAAATTTTGTCCCGTCTTCCCGGAAGGGACTCGTGGAATGCGCACCTTTTGCAGGGGTTTCTCCTGGTTCACATGTTTGAGTAGGGTGGTCACTTGTGAATCGCCAAAGAAGAGGACAGGTACCACCAAGAAAAGGGGGCACTTATTTGCATAAAATCTGCATATGTTAATTTATATGTATTGCTGGCAGGCAAAGACTTATTCATCAGGCAGGACTCTGGCATATAAACTGGTCTGTTGCTAACTGGTTGGTGCTACATTTCTTTTGTTGTTACATTTTAAGTGTGTTTTAATTTCTTTTTATGCTATGTTTTAATTAAGATTTTGTTTTTACTCCAGATTTTATTGTTAGCTGCATTGAGCACCATTTTTTGGCAGGAAGGTGAGACAGAAATAAAATCAATCAATCAACACAATTTTAGAAAAGCTGACTGACTTTTCCATAGCCACAAAAGCTGTTCTTTAAAACCACCACCACCTGAGTAACAGTCTCTGTTCAAAAGGGTGAGGATGAGAAATCAGTTATATCCCAATTGTACAGCACTGCCTAAATTACAGCTCGCAATGGCATGCTTAGGTTTTAAGACTTCAGTCCTCTGCCTGTTTCCTGAGATTCAGCCCCATTGAACTCAACACTGCATACTTCCAAGTAGAGACACGAATAGGTTCAGCTGGTAAACACAGTGCACATTTATTTACAAAAGGCTCTCCTTCACCCAAGCTGAAATGCAACCTTTAATCAGAAATGTAAAAAACCTTACAAGGAAGTTTTATAGGATCTACTTTGCTTTTTACGTGAGCCCACCAACAGGAGTCAGGTGCAAAACAGGGTGAGGTGAGGTCATACCCTTAGAATTAAAGATCACAGAGCATTTTGTTTTCAGTACCAGAACTGAGTTCACAGTTCTCTCTCTTTCTCTAACATGCAAACCCTCCTAGGTTTGTTTTTTTTTTCCATTTTAGCAGCATGATTGGGGGCTGGGGAGGAGTCCTATTGTTGCTGCTGTCGCTAAACAATTGCAAGCCAGAAACCCTTGCTGATCTACACATTTCACCCAGAGATCTACCAGTAGATCCCAATTTACCTTCTGCCCACCCTTAGTGTTGTCTTAAACAACAGTACCAATGTAGGCCCGCCCCCATCCACCCCGATCCAGACTGGGGTGACGGTGGCAAGGTCCCGACAAAAATCGCCTCCCGCCCCCTTGAGAGCAGAGCCGCCCTGGAGAGATCTCCAGTCTTCATGTTTGTCGACACTCTTGAAGGACTGGGGCAATGAGGCAGGACTTGTCTTTGCAAAAGACAGGATATTTTCTTCCTCTGCAAGTCTTGTTCTTCTGTATGCAAAATAATTTTAGCTTTAATAACGCTTTCCACAAATTTATCCAAGCCAAACATTAGGCCAACAGACCTGTAATTTCATGGATTCCTCCTGGATCCATTCTTTAAACATTCTCTGGTAAGTCCCATGATACCCTCCTGATGAGCAAACTAGCTCAAAGTGGGCTAGATGAAACAACGATCCGGTGGATCCACAGTTGGCTACAGAATCGGACTCAAAGACCCTGACGTAGTCTTTCTAGCTTGTTTCTTGCTCCTGATAGTTAAATAAACACGCTTTGCTCATTTTTATGCCCTTAGCAATTTGCCCAACAAAGTCCTTCTTTGCTTGCCTTATTATCAAGTCGCCTTTGTTTTGCCAGATTTTTTGCTGCGCCCCACCCCCCTTGGCCAAGACTTCTACTTTGTCTTCTTCTTTGCTTATTGTCCCGTTGTAAAGTGCTGTTTCACACTGACAGCAGTGCGTGTGTGTGCGCGCATACACGCGCGCGCGCGCACATTAATGGTTTATTTACGGTTCTCTGCTGGTTTCCCTTGGCCTCCTTTTCCAGCCACTCCTGTCTACTCACATCCCAGGTTGCCTGCTTCTAATGATGCCCTGGCCACTCAAGGATCTGGGTCGGATCCGGCTGCACTCACTGCCCCCCGCCCCGTTGCTTGACTCCGCTGTGCGACTCTGCCGCGCCTGTATGCCTTTGTCTCGGTGTGGCCTCCGCTGTTCAAAGTGCGAGGCTAACAAGTCTGCTTGGACGGCTGCTCGTTCCCCCTCTTGCCTCGTGTTGTGGGCGCACACAGAGACGCTCACCTGCCCCTTCCGCCGGGCCTGCGGGGGCTGTTTTCTCTTTGCATCCGCTGCGGATGGCAGGGGCGCCGACAGACGCTCCCGCTCCGCTCCCATCCTGATGGAAGGCGGCTCCACGCAGCAAGAGCCCTGTGGGAGCTTGGAAAGAGCAAGCGCAGTTTTGGCCAAATTCTGCCATCCGTGCAGAAAGGTCTCCGGCACGCGCCGGCGTTTACGGCCAGCCCCCCCGGCCCCCTCCCGAGCGGCGGCGGCGGCATCGGCACGGCGCTCAGCTGTTTCTGGTTTCTCGGGACTGACAAGAGCAGGGCATTCTTGGCCGCGGGGAGCAGCGGGGGGGGCGGCGGGGGCCATTTGTGCCAGTGCCCGGCTGGGCAGCGCGCTCGGAACGGGAAGGCCAGGCAGAGTGGCCACAACCCGCCGCCTCGGAGCGCCTCTCCCTCTCCGCCGCGTGCTTTGGTGCAGAGCATCCGTGGGTTTGAATTAAAGATTGGGGGCAGCTTGACCCGTCTCCTCTTTCCGGACGGTAATGGGGGCGGTATTCTTGGCACCGGACCACGGGCTGCAAAGCGGGCCTCCCGCCCAGCCAGGGCCTCGCCTGAGCACAGCCGCCCGCGCCTTGTGCCGCTTTCGTGCCGGGGCTGCCCCGAAACAGGGCAGACCCGCCTGTCACACCGGAGGACAACTGGGTCCGGAGGCCAAAGGCCCAGAGCGTCGGTGGCGGACTCGGCCGCTCGCCCTGGAGGGGCCAGAGGAGGGCGGGGCGCCGCCCGCCTCGCGCGCGTGTCGCCCGTGGCCCGAAGAGCCCCGGGCGCTTTCAGGGGCTCCAGGCAGGCCTCCTGCGGCGAGCCGCCCGCGCCCCGGCTTCCCCCGCGCGGGACTGGGCAGGGCGACGCGGGCCCACCCGGGAGCCGCAGGGCCGCGCCCAGGCGCCCTGCCCGGCGCCCGGGCGGGGCCCCTCCGGGCAGCCTCGCCCTGCTCGCGCGCGCCCGGCGCTCCTTCCGCCCCCTCGCCCTGCAGGGATCGCGCTGAGCAGCGGGGAGCGCGGCGAGGGGCGTAAGAGGCCGCGGGGCGACTCATGAGCGGAGGCTGAGCGAGCGAAGCGCGCGTCGCTTGGCCGAGGCGCGACCGCCGGGAGGACGAGAGAACCGCCGGCCAGCACCAGAGGGGCGTGAGCCGCCGGGCCGGGCCGGGCCGCTCTTGCAGCTACCGCGGGGCGGCCCCAGCGGGAGCGGGGGGCGCGCGGGCCGACCGCGTGAGGCCCTGTCGAGCCAGGAGCGACCGAGCAGGGCCCAGCCGGGCTCGAACAGGGGCCGGCGGGGCCCTGCCGTGCGCGCCTGGGGATCCTGGGCGTCTGGGGCGCAGGGAAGCAAGAGGCGGGGACAGGCGAGCCCGGGCGCCCTTCCTGCTCTGGGCGAGCCCTGGCGGGCGCAAGCTCGAAGGGGCCCTCGCGGGAGCGGGTTCCCGCGGCGTGATCCGCAGGCTGGACGAAGAACCCCGACGTCCCAGCAGCATCGGCCGCTGCTCTGGCTTGGTGCTTCCGGCACAGCGCCTGCCTGCCGCCGCTTCAGAGCGCGGCGGTGGCCTGGGAGGGCGCCCAGGGCTGCTCCGCGGGCGGCCCCGGGCAGGACGCCGCCGCCAACGCTGCCCGCCGGAGGCTCCAGCCCGGGGCGGACGCGGCCACCTCGGCGGGCAGGCCCGCTGGGCGCGCTCCAGAGCGGGCACTCGAGCCCGCTGCTCGCGCGTGGGCGTGTCGCGCTGCCCCTCGCTGGCCGGCCGCGTCGCGTCGCGGGGGGGGCTGGGCTGGGCTGGGCTGGCGCCGACAGAGAGAACGTGCTCGGGCCACGCCGCCCGTCCCCTCCGCGCTCCCCGGCGCCGCGCCGCGCCGGCCCGCTCCTCGGAGGCTGCCAGCGCCTCGCCTTGGGCGAGGGGTGGCAGCTCTCCTCCGGCGGCGCGAAGGGAGGCCAGCGGAGGAGCGCCCGCTGTGCGGCAGGGCCGCTCCCGCCCGTGGAACATGGCCCGCCCCCTTCCGCAGGGGTGCGTGTGGCCAGCCCGGTGCCCCCGCCGGGGGGGGTGCGGGCGTCCCTTTCCCTCCATGCTGGAAAGCGGCCCCGCCATCCGCCCTGCAGAAAGCAGCTTTGGGAAACTGGCAGGTCCACTCGCTTTCCTCTGACACCCCCAACACCCCGCCACGCAGCGCTTCACAGCTGCCTCTGCATCCCTCATCCCTTAGAGCACAGAGAGATACATCCGCTGCGCATGCGCAGTGCTGCATTTTAAGCTGGCTTAATTCACAGCAGTGTCGTGACTGCAGGAGTAAGATGGAGCTTCTGCTGCCTTGATGCTGAACAGATTTACTTGGGAATAAGCACCGTTTTGTTGCAGAGAATGATAACAGGCGTTAGAAGTAAAAACATAAGATGAGCCGGGCACCCCCTGACAGCAACATGCTTCGGTAGCCAGCGCGATCTGGGCCCTGGCAGCCCAGGGTCTGACGGGAGAGTGTGGGCTGGGGCCCCCAGCCCGGCTCTGGCTGCACCGCTGTTTCTGTCTATGCCGCAGTGCACTTGCATGCAGTGGGGCTGCTTAGGGGGCACCAGCCTCTCCCTGGAAGCAGGGAACTCTCAAGGAAAGAGGTGCAACGACACCCTTGGGAGCAGAGCATACCTTGGCCTTCTTGCACAGGGTGTGTGGTGTGCACCATTGTCGGGAGCGCTCTGAGAGAGCTGCACGTGCATACTGGAACCACCCAGCCTCCTTCATGTTAATGTTTCCAGGTCAGAAGTGACAAGATACAGTGGACGACCAGTCCCTTAATGAACCCCTGAGGGACCGCCCGAGGTACTAACAACTTCTCTCCAACGCATCAGGCAGGGAAACAGCAGCAGCCTCTGCCTTTTCACTTCCCATCACTTCCCTCTTCTGCCTGCTCACTCCGCACAAAGAAACCAATTAGGGGGAAGGGTACCAATTGGCAAGCCCCCCAAATCAATCACACACACTGCTTGACATGTGCGCCGCCCCACCCACCCCCCATGTGCTGTGGACATGCACCCACAGGATGCCAAGAGCCATTTGGCTTGTGCAGAAGCATGCAAGAAGGGGGCATATACCTGAACAGCACACCGGCCAGGGGCGTGGGCGTTGATGCCCTGCAGTGCGGACACTGCTTCATCCTGTCAGGGAGCAGCCCACCCACCCAGGGGTTCTGTCCTGGCTTCAGCCTGCTCGGAGTCGAGAGCCAGGCAAAAGGGGAGCCAGTGGCGGGGGAGAGGCCACGTCCAAGCGGCTCATTCATCCATGGAGTGATTTGCTTGGTGTGAGCCATTGTTCCCTCCCGGCCTCCCCCCCCCCCCGTGTAAAATGGGCGTGAGAGAGCTGACCCACTTGCCTAGCAGGGGTGTTGTGGGGATTAATGAGATAATGATCACAAAATGCCATCTAAACAAGGAAGATTAATGCCAAGCGTAGCAGAAGTCGCCTGCTGCCATACGGGTGCCACTTAGCATCCCCAGGGGAAGGGAATCCGTCTCCGTCACGGGTGTTTTGCATATGCAAATGGAGCTGTGGCTCCTGAGGGCACGGTCGCATGCAGCCTCTAGGAGACGCTTCCTGCAAGAAGCCCGGCAGGGGGTGAGATCAGGGTGGGGTGGGGTCCTTCAGCACACTGCATGACAAGCTGGTGGCTTCCCCACTCCAGGTGATGAGTGACGGGACCAGTTTCTCCAGCGGGCCCCCCCGCCTGGAGCCTCCCTGCCTGCGCCAGCAGCAGACCCGGACTCACACTGGCAGAGGTGCCCAGGCCAAAGTCTGGCAAGAGCATTTAGGAACCGTGGGCAGTTGGGCTTCTGTGGCTTCCTCCCAACCAGTCCCTGTTGGCCAAGGTGACGCTGGCATCATGGGGCTTGGCAGGTCCCCAGCCCTAGCTGCTCCCCATCAGCAAGGAGGTGGTGGCCCCGCCTGGCATGTGGAAGGTCCCCAGCTGGATCCTTGGCAGCATCTCCAGGTGGGGCTGGGAAAGCTCCTGCCTGAAACCCTGGATGGCCTGCCAGCCGGTGCCAACAGTACTGGGCCAGACGGACCAAGGGAGGGTCTGCCTCGGCATAAGGCAGCTTCCGATGTTCCCCTGAAAGAGCAGCAAGAGCTCAAGAGCTGCCTGGGTAGGAGGGAGCCTCTCTGCGGCTCTGAGCTGGCATGAGTCCCACCCGGAATCCTGTGTCCCCTTGCTGGGCGGAGGGCGTGGACACCCAAGCCCCTTCTTCTGAGTCAGCCCCTTGCCTGGTTCACCTGGGGCTCTTCTCTTGCCCTGGCTCACTCCTCCTTCCCCTGTGCTACTGGCAGTTGCATCCTCAGAGTTTGGGTCAGACAGGAGCAGCCCAGGGGGAGTCACAGGGGGGTGAACGCCAGTGCGGCGCAAGGCCCTTCTGCCACCGAGGGCGGCGGCTGCTGCAGCAGGGTGTGCTGCTCCTGTGGAAGTCGCTGCTAGGCAGTCGCTGCCTCCTGGAGCGTGGTGGGAGACTGACTCAATGCTCCAGTGCATCACCGCTTGTCAATACCCCTGAATAAACTAATCAACCCATTTGCACCTTTATGAAAATGCATTTCAGTCAATGAAATCAAAGCGGTTGACACAATTCGGAAGAGGTTAGATGGAAAGCAGGGGGTAGGGGGGCAGCTTCCCTGTAACAAGCAGAAAGCAAATGCTTTGCAGAAGATGCTGCAAAGCGTTTTGGTGAAATGCTAGGGCAGGAGAGCCCTGCAGAACTGAGGCCTTGGTGATGGGCTTCACTCTCACAGAGGGACTGTGGCGCAGCTGCCTCTGGAACTGCCAGCTGGTGGCCTGCACCCCACATACAAAATGTCATTGCAGCCCTAATTCTGGAGAGGCAGTCTGGTCTAGTGGCTAGGGGGTTGGACTTAGACCTGGATTCAGAGAGTCACTCTGCCATGAAGCTACCTGGGAGCCAGTCCCTGTGTCCAAGCCTGACCTCCCTCACAAGGTTGTTGTGAGGATAAAAAGCAAGTGGAGGGGGAAAGACCATGTTCGACACCCTGAGCTTGGGAGAAGTAGAGCAGAACAAATGTAATCAATCTATCAATTCATAATCAGTCATTCGGAGATGCAGCTTTTTGTTCTTTCCAGTATTTTAGCCAAAAAATAATCCTTTGTAGACCTACTTGCCAGATGTGGTCAGACTTAAAGTGTAATATTCTCCTCATGAGAAAAAGGAGGGACATGAATGGTATCACCAGGCCAATGCTTTTGAAGAGCCACATGTGTGTGCGCGCGCGTGTCAGGATTGCCACGGAAGATCTAAAGGCTGGCTCTTGGGTTCAAAGGTGGACAGGAGTATCAAAACAAGGATTGGGGTGCTCCCCTGCTAATTGTGGCTAGGTCCAAGTGGATCCATCAGTCGAGCCACAAAAAATGTGCCACAGAACTAGCTAATTTAGCACCAAATCCCAGTGCTAATGAGCATCTTTTCTCTGGGGTTTTTGTTCCACTTCCTGTTTTGGCTGGATCATCTCTGGGGAATGAGGCTCACTATAATGCAGTTTGAGAATCCCTTATCTAAGCAAATCTATTGATGTTCTGCTGCTGCTCATTTACTGCAACTCAAACACTTTAGCAACATTTGCTATCTGAATAGGCAGTGACTGGGGGCGGAGGTAGATGGAATGGAAACCATGGGGGGCTGGTGTTTGCGGGGGGTGCATTGACCAGCATCTGCTGCACTGGAGTCAAGATGTATCCTCCACTCTTCCCACCCCTACTTGGGGATTTAACTTCCAGAGACGCTGACAGAGAAGGGGCTGAATCCTGAAGAAAGGAGGACTAATTCAGCGGCATTTTAAACAGGCCAACTCCAATCTCTTTTGGGATAGGGTGGCCTCTCATGAATCACCCAAAAAGAGGACAAGAGAGGGGCCTATTTGCATAAATTTGCATATGCTAATATATGTGTACAAATGCACATTTAGAAATGGTTATAATTTCAATAAAAACACAACACATCCCACCATAGCGTGGGAGGCTGTGACCGGGCGGCCCGCTGTGTGCGTTGCTTCGCCTGCTGCCCAGCTGCTGCTGGTGGCCATCGTCGGGGCGCGTGAGCTCCATCTTGGATGGCTCTGTCTCGTTCAGCCCAGCAAGCAGGGGGCACCTTCAAACAGAGGGCAGTCCTCTGTAAAAGAGGACAGCTGGCCACCTTCTTGAGGGACGAAGGAGGGACAGTGCCTTGCCAGTCTCCCTGGGCACCAGAGAAGAGGGGCATTTGGAGCAGATGCTTAATGTTTACTTTGGACAGCCAATTAATTGGTTAACAACAAGAGAGCTAATTGGCTTACAACAAATAAAATCTGTTGTGTGCTTCTGTAATCACCACCACGATGCAGGCAGTGGGAAGGCAAGCGGGTGGGGGGAGACAGTCATGCTAGTGCCGTCTCTTCCTCCGTGTCCAGTGTGGCAAGGGTGGCCAATTGAGGGGCAGCCCACTTGCAACAGCAAACGCCGACTGGGCCGGAGCTGTTCTGTCAGGAGTGGAATCCCCACTCTGAGGGCTTCTTATTGCCACAGATCCCCTACCCCTTGGCTGCCGCTTGTTATTTCTAGCATTAGAAGGCAAGGAAGAAAATAGCCCCCAGGCATGTGACACGAGGCGCAGGCCTTTAATGTCAGAAATAATTATCACGTTCAATTGGAGCTCATTAGGATGAAATGAGACCTCATTGAGCCCTCTTGGGGGGGGGGGTTCCTTAATGAGGTTTCCTTCTCCCCACTCCTCCATAGGTCTGAACTGCTGCTATAGGGGAAAAATGGGGGCTGGTGGCACATTTAAATTGCAAGCAGTGTGAGCTGCTCTAAAATTTCAGGTCATGGATTTTCCACTATTCTCGCTGCATACCTTTGTTATTATTTCAGTTTCAGAAGCAGCTACAGGTCTCCTTATGGGCTCTCTTTCAAGGCCAGCCTTTCCCTCAGTGTGCATGAGAATCCCATGTTCCAGCTTGGCCACATGCAACGGGGACAAGAGGGTCAGGGGGAAGGGTTTCCACAGTGGACACTGTGATGCAGTGGCTTAGTTCTGGCTTTGGTTGAGATTGCAGCTTAGCTTGGCTCCCCTGGATGGACCTGGACACGGGTAACTTTCCAGCATAGTCGCCGGGAGGGGCACTGCTGGAAAGTTACACAAGGCAAGAATTGCGAAGCAGTTTGCACAGAGAAAGCGGTGCAGGGGGCGCTATGGAGGTGAGGCATGGCCAGCATGTGGTGGTGGTCCCCCTGCCACCGAAAAAGGCATTTGTTTCACATTTTTACAGTAAACCTGCCCCCCTCCCCCAAATAAGGAACACTTCATGAGTTTGCATGTCATGCTTCTGCAGGGGCTGTGCTTAACTCCTCTGTATTGTGCCACTGCTGAAGTGATCACTGCCTGTTACGTTTAATGGGATTGTACCTTTTAGACTAAGAGACATTTGGGGATCCCATGCGAGGCACAGAGGGACCATTCTGGTGACACCTGGTGCTAGGCCTACAGTGCCCTGCAAGGTTCCCAATGAAACCAGCCATGTAAGGGGGGAAGGGTCCCATCCTTCCTTCTAGTGCAGGCATGGCCTTTTGCTCCCTCCAACCCCTCCTGGCCTGACTCGCGTATTCACCACCATGTCCCACACAAGAGTCTCCTTCTCCCTCCAAAGCCCCAGACTCCACACGTGACCCCTTGGAACTCTCCAGACTTGGAAGTCTGCTTTCCTGCTTATCCCCCAGATTATCTGGGAATGTTTTACAAGCAGCATTAGCAGGGGCCATTCACAAACGAGCCTCTGCTCCTGGCTTCCACCATCTGCGGCCCCCTGGCCTTCGGTTGCCTTTTACGCCCAACATTCTAACTATAACTCCATGGGAATAGAAATGCCACAGACTGAGGGAAGGACCTGGAAATCATTGGGCTCAGCTAAAGCATGGCATAAATAAAAATGTTTTATGTCGCAAAGGTGGATTAACTCAGCACAATTAAAACTTAACAATATCCCGGAAGAATGGCTGGGCCCCTTGGGCAACATCAGTTTCTCCTCTTCCCATTCTGGACTGTCTGGCCTGGGTCCAGCCTTCCACTCAGCTGGCTGGACAGACACATGCTCAGAAGAAGATCCAGCCATCCTGCAAAGGCAGCTGAGAGGCAGGCAGCCTTGTGGCTCTGTGGCCCTGGTCAGCCCAGGCAGGGGACATTTGTCACATTTATTTATTAAATTTCTTAATCGCCCATCTGGCCAGTCACCTGGCCACTCTGGGCGATGTACAACAGTACAATTTAAAGCAGTAAAATTATACGTTAGAACATTGTTTAAAAATACCCTAACCCACCCCAAATGCCTGCCTGAACAACCAAGTTTTCAATGCATGGCGGAAGCTCATTAATGGGGGGGCATGGCGGAGTTCCCTAGGGAGGGAGTTCCACAGGGTGGGGGCCACCACAGAGAAGGCCCTCTCCCTCGTCCTCACCAGCCTAGCCGTCCTGGCTGATGGGACAGAGAGAAGGCCATCTGAGGCTGATCTCGTTGAGCGGCCTGTCTGGTGTTGCTGGAGGCGCTCCTTAAGATAGGCTGGGCCGGAACCATATAGGGTTTTAAAGGTCAAAACCAGCACCCTGAATTTGGCCCAGAAAACAACTGGTAACCAGTGCAACTCCTTCAGGGTGATGTGATCGCTCCGGCGGCTGCCTTTAATCAGGTGAGCCACCGCGTTCTGCACCAGCTGCAGCTTCCAAACTGTCTTCAAGGGTAACCTCACGTAGAGCACATTACAGTAGTCTAGACGAGAGGAGACATCTGGAAAAGGCTTCTCTTGCACCTGTGGTTGTGTACCACTGATTTTTCCAAACATCTTTAAAAGGAGGTTTCGCTTTCTACCAGCTCAGCATTTGAGCAAGCATTGATCACTGAGTATGCCTGGCACTGAGGCAAGCACTGAGCGTGCCTGGCATTTCAAATCTCATCTTTGTCCAACCCCCTCCCCTGCCAGTCAAAAACCTCCATAAAAACAACAAATCTTCTTCTTCTTCTTCTAAAGGAGCATCCCTTTAGATCAGCAAGTGCCCCTTGTACTAGAAAATGACATTTTCTGCCGGAAATAAAGTTGTAAGGAATAAAATATATCTGTTCAGAAAGTGTCAAGGCTGAAATCTGAACTCTTTTGATACAGTATTGCTAGGCTTATATGCATTCATATCATATTTCCCATCTATAGTGGTGCATATTTAAATGTTCAGATATTGTGTGCATTGTTTAAATGTGGCTAGGTGTACATCCTCAGTGGTGTAGATCACCATGAACCTTGCGCTGCATCCGTATGCTTCTGTGAGTCAGAAGGGTAAGGGATGGTTCCATAAACTGTTTTTAATTGAATGGCTGAAAATGCTAAGTAGGAAATGGGTGAAATTCTTCAACATTAAGGCCTGTGGACTAAAAACAAGGCGACCACCACACTTTCCTTTACCTTTCTCTACATGCAATTGCAGCAGTGAACATAAGAACATAAAAAGAGCCCTGCTGGATCAGACCCAAGGCTGGTCTTCTCCTAATTTCTGTCTTGGGGCAGTGCTATTTAATTTGTTCACAAATTATCAGGAGTTAGGGGTGAGCAGTGAGGTGGCCAAGTTCGCAGATGACACCAAATTATTCAGAATGACAAAGTCCCAAACAGATTGAAGAACTCCCTTTCCCTCCTTCTTTTGAAGCTGGTGAAGTGATGGCAAAATGGCATGTGAGATTACGTCTAAATAAGTGCAAAGGGCCGCACTTCGGGACAAAAGATCTTAACTTCACGGATACTCTGATGGGATCTGAACTGGAAATGATTGACAAAGGAAGAGATCTTGCAGTTGTGGTGGAGAGCTCGGTGAAAGCCACCTTGGCAAGCCTTCTGCCCTAAAAGACAGCCTAGGAATATTTTAAATAAAATAGAATAAATACATAAACGTCAACCCAGTGAGCAGCTGCTGTGAAAAAAGACAAATTCCATGCTAGGGATTATTATAACATAAGAACATAAGAAGAGCCCTGCTGACTCGGACCAAGGGCCAACCAGCTGCCTGCAGGAAGCCCACAAGTAGCACATGAGGGCTGAACATGGCCCTCGTGTGAATCTGTGGTGCAGCCCCATCTGAAGCACTCTGTGCCATTCTGGTTGCCCATCTCAGAAGGGACACAGTAGAGCTGGAAAAGGTTCGGAAAACGGCAACCAAAATGACCAGGGCACCCCCTACGAGGGAAGGCAAATGTGTATGGGGATTGTTAGTTTAGGGAGCAGACGCAGCAAAGAGAAGATGCAAGAGAGGTTTAGAAGATTATGCAAAGTGTGTGTGTGCACATGCGGGGCAGAGATAGCACCTTCCTTGCTCTTTCCATGGGGGCCACACAGTGAAAGAGAAGGACAGGAAGTTCAGGACAGACACTATTTTTATTTATTTATTTATTTATTTATTACATCTGGCTTTTATCACTGGCTTTAAAAGGGGATTGGACAGAAGACAAGAGCTCTGCTGATGGCTAGCAGCCAGGATGGCTACAGAGAGCCTCCATGTTCACGAGCAGCATGCCTCAAATACTCGTGGGGGCAGGAGCAGGGGGGCTGCTCTGCTTGTGGCTTCACATAGGCATCTGGCTGGGCTCTCTGGGCAGTTGCGGCCAGATGCTGTTTCCCACCTCCCAGCTGAGCAGAGCAGAGCAGAGCAGAGCAGAGGAAGCTGCTCCAGCTGGTCTAGGGACTACTGAAGCAAGCAAGCTCCCAGAGAGTGAGCAAAGAGGGAGAGCTAACAGGAGTTGGCCAGGGGAGTTGCAGTGGAAAAGGAGACAAAGGCAAAGAGGTAAGTGGGCTGGAGAAAGCCCAGGAGGCTGTCCTCCTTCTGAGTGGCTGTGAGCTCACCAGGTGCTCCTGAGAGCTCCAATTGAATTGAGGGGGTGTGGCCTGAGTACTCCCAGCAGCTGTGTGGGCAGGAAATTTCAATTTGTTTCCCGCCTCCCAGCTGAGCAGAGCAGAGGAAGCTACTCCAGCTGGTCTAGGGGCTATAGAAGCAAGCAAGCTCTCAGAGAGCGAGCCATCAGAGCAAGCGGACAGGGGGAGCAAACAGGAGTTGGCCAAGGGAGTTCGGCAGGGAAGGTCAAGAGGGATACCCCTAACAATTTTTTTAAACAATTTTTTTTCATTTATTTGTCTTGTAACACACACTTCCATACCAGTGGGACTTTTAACCCCCAGTGAGTAGAGGACCAGGCACAGGCTACTCTAGAACAATCACAAAGCTAGACACAAACAGGGAAAAGAGGCAATGGAAGGACAGGACTCTCCAGTGGTGGTGACCTGCAAGCTGTGTGCAATGTTTGTTTTCTTGCCTGAGAACAACATGGCCTACACCTGCAACAAGTGCAAGTTGATCACGCTGCTGGAAGAAAAAGTAAGAGGACTGGAGAGGCGAGTCTCGACCCTCCAGGGAATAAGAGAACATGAAGAGTTCTTGGACAGAACGGTGGAACTACAACAGCAAAGTGAAGAACAGAAGGTAGAAGAGCATCAGCAAGCTGAGGCACAAGAGGAAAGTGATGAGGTGAGGAAAAATGAAGTAGAGGATACTCCTTGGAAAAGGGTGACAGGAGCAGAAGAACTAGATGCCACTGTACACCAGTGGGAGCAGTGGAGCTGTGGAACCGTTTCCAGGTACTTGAGGATGAGACTGGAGGGCAGCCTGCAGAGGAAGAATTACAGAGGTTTCTGCATGAGAGTGAGCAAGATGCTGAAGGTCAGTCAAACAGAGGCAATGAAACCAAGGCCTACAACAACAAGAAGAGAAGAGTGGTAGTAGTGGGAGACTCCTTGCTGCGTGGGATCGAGACCCAAGTATGTCGCGAAGACCTGTGGACTCGCCAGGTATGCTGTCTCCCGGGAGGACGGATTAGAGACGTGACTGAAGGGTTGCCTGCACTCATAAAGCCCACTGACAGGTATCCCTTTCTTCTCATCCATGTTGGAATAAATGATATCGCCAAGCGGAGCTACAAAGAAATCATGTCAGACTTTGAAGCTTTGGGAAGGAAACGCAAGAACTTTGGGGCCCAGATAGTTTTCTCATCCATCCTTCTGGTAATTAGAAGGGGGAGAGAAAGGGAGAGAAAAATACTCCGGGTGAATGACTGGCTATGAAGCTGGTGCTTATGAGAGAGATTTGGATTCTGGGACCATGGGCTATGGCAAGATTGAACATCAACATCTTGGGAATCAGCACGCTAAAATGGACAAGCATGGGCGAATTTAATTCAAGTGACCATTATATCTACTACTGTGGGCAAGAATCCTTAGAAGAAATGGAGTAGCACTCATAGTCAACAAAAGGGTGGGAAAAGCACTACTGGGGTACAATCTCAAAAACAACAGAATGATCTCAGTACGAATCCAAAGCAAACCATTCAATATCACAGTAATTCAAGTCTGTGCCCCAACCACTGAGGCCGAAGAAGCTGAGGTTGATTGGTTCTATGAAGACCTACAACACCTTCTAGAACTAACACCAAAAAAAGATGTCCTCTTCATCATAGGGGATTGGAATGCCAAAGTAGGAAGTCAAGAAATCACCGGAATAACAGGCAAGCATGGCTTTGGTGTACAAAATGAAGCAGGACAAAGGCTAATAGAGTTTTGCCAAGAGAACACGCTGATCATAGCAAACACTCTTTTCCAACAGCACAAGAGGCAACTCTACACACGGACATCACCAGATGGTCAATATCGAAATCAGATTGATTATGTCCTTTGCAGCCAAAGATGGAGAAGCTCTATACAGTCAGTCAAAACAAGACCTGGAGCTGACTGTGGTTCAGATCATGAGCTTCTTGTTGCAAAATTTCGGCTTAAATTGAAGAACATAGGGAAAACCGCTAAACCATTCAGGTATGACCTAAATCATATCCCTTATGAATATACAGTGGAGGTGAGGAATAGATTTCAGGGATTAGACCTGATAGACAGAGTGCCTGAGGAACTATGGACGGAGGTCTGTAACATTGTTCAGGAGGCAGCAACGAAATCCATCCCAAAGAAAAGGAAATGCAAGAAAGCCAAGTGGCTGTCTGATGAGGCTTTACAAGTAGCTGAGGAAAGAAGGGAAGCGAAAAGGGAGGAAGGGGAAGATATATCCAACTGAATGCAGACTGCCAGAGAATAGCAAGGAGAGACAAGAAGGCCTTCTTAAATGAACAATGCAAAGAAATCGAGGAAAACAACAGAATGGGAAAGACTAGAGATCTCTTCAAGAAAATCGGAGATCTCAAGGGAACGTTTTGTGCAAAGACGGGCATGATAAAGGACAAAGAAGGCAGAGACCTAACAGAAGCAGATGAGATTAAGAAGAGGTGGAAAGAATACACAGAAGAACTATACAGGAAAGATCTTAATGTCCCTGATAGCCATGATAGTGCAGTCACTGAACTTGAGCCGGACATCCCAGAGAGTGAAGTCAAGTGAGCCTTAGGAAGCATTACTAACAACAAAGCTAGCGGAGATGACAGTATTCCAGCTGAGCTATTTAAAATCCTAAAAGATGATGCTGTGAAAGTGCTGCACTCAATATGCCAACAAATTTGGAACACTCAACAGTGGCCACAAGACTGGAAAAGGTCAGTTTACATTCCAGTTCCAAAGAAGGGCAACGCCAAAGAGTATTCGAACTACCGTACAACTGCGCTCATTTCACATGCCAGCAAGGTGATGCTCAAAATCCTACAAGCTAGGCTTCAGCAGCATGTGAACCGAGAACTACCGGAAGTACAAGCTGGGTTCCGAAGAGGCAGAGGAACCAGAGATCAAATTGCCAACTTTCGCTGGATCATGGAGAACGCAAGAGAATTCCAGAAAAATGTCTATTTCTGCTTCATTGACGACGCTAAAACCTTTGATTGTGTGGATCACAACAAACTGTGGCAAATTCTTAAAGAGATGGGAGTACCAGACCACTTTACCTGTCTCCTCTGTACGAGGGTCAAGAAGCAACAGTAAGAACCAGACACGGAACAACCGATTGGTTCAAAATTGGGAAAGGAGTACGACAAGGCTGCATATTGTCATCCTGCTTATTTAACTTATATGCAGAGTACATCATGAGAAACGCCGGGTTGGATGAATCACAGGGCGGAATTAAGATTGCCGGGAGAATTATCAACAACCTCAGATACGCAGACGATACCACCCTAATGGCAGAAAGCGAAGAGGATCTAAAGAGCCTCTTGTTGAGGGTGAAAGTGGAGAGTGCAAAAGCTGGTTTGAAACTCGACATTAAAAAAACGAAGATCATGGATCTGGCCCCATCACTTCCTGGCATATGGAAGGGGAAGAAATAGAAGCAGTGACAGATTTTATTTTCTTGGGCTCCAAGATCACCGCAGACGGTGACTGTAGCCATGAAATTAAAAGACGCTTGCTCCTTGGGAGGAAAGCTATGGCAAACCTAGACAGCATAGTAAGAAGCAGAGACATCACCTTGCCGACAAAGGTTTGTATAAGCAAAGCTATGGTTTTCCCAGTAGTAATGTATGGCTGTGAGAGCTGGACTATAAGGAAGGCTGAGCGCCGAAGAATCGATGCTTTCGAACTGTGGTGCTGGAGAAGACCCTTACGAGTCCCCTGGACTGCAAGGAGGTCAAATCAGTCCATCCTAAAGGAAAACAACCCTGACTGCTCATTGGAAGGACAGATACTGAAGGTGAAGCTCAAATATTTTGGCCAACCAAATGCAAAGAGAAAACTCTCTGGAAAAGACCCTGATGCTGGGAAGGATTGAAGGCAAAAGGAGAAGGGGACGGCAGAGGATGAGATGGCTAGATAGCATCACCGATGCAATGAATATGAACTTGAGCACACTCCGGGAGAGAGCGGAGGACAGGAAGGCCTGGCGTGCTATGGTCCATGGGGTTACGAAGAGTCGGACACAACAACTAAACAACAACAACCTCCCTTGTGGACCATGGGAATGCTGTAGACATAATATACCTCGACTTCAGCAAAGCTTTCGACAAAATGCCCCATGATATCCTGATGAGCAAACTAGCTCAAAGTGGGCTAGATGAAACAATGATCCAGTGGATCCACAGTTGGCTACAGAATCGGACTCAAAGAGTACTTATCAATGGGATCTTCTCAAACTGGGGAGAGGTAACAAGCGGGGTACCGCAGGGCTCAGTCCTGGGCCCAGTGCTCTTCAATATTTTTATGAATGACTTGGAGGAGGAGGTGCAGGGAATGCTGATCCAGTTTGCAGATGGCACAAAACTGGGTGGGATAGCTAATACCCTGGAAGACAGAAACAGAATTCAAAGTGATCTTGATAGGCTGGAGCACTGGGCAGAAAACAACAGAATGACATTTAATAGGGATAAATGCCAAGTTCTGCACCTAGGAAAAGGAAACCAAATGCACAGTTACAAGATGGGGGGTATGTGGCTCAACAACACTATGAGCAAGAAGGATCTTGGAATTGTTGTCAATCACAAGCTGAATATGAGCCAACAAGGTGATGTGGCGGCAAAAAAGGCCAATGCCATTTTGGGCTGCATTAATAGAAGCATAGCTTCCAAATCCTGGGAAGTACTAGTTCCCCTCTACTCAGCACTGGTTAGGCCTCATCTGGAGTACTGTGTCCAGTTCTGGGCACCACATTTTAAGAAGGATGCAGACGAACTGGAGAGGGTTCAGAGGAGGGCAACAAAGATGATCAGGGGTCTGGAAACAAAGCCCTATGAGGAGAGACGGAAAGAACTGGGCATGTTTAGCCTTGAGGAGAGAAGACTGAGGGGAGATAGGATAGCGCTCTTCAAGGACTTGAAAGGTTGTCACAGAGAGGAAGGCCAGGATCTCTTCTGATTCATGGCAGAGTGCAGGACACAGAATAATGGGCTCAAGTTACAGGAAGTCAGATTTTGGCTGAACATCAGGAAAAACGTCCTGACTGTTAGAGCAATACGACAATGGAACCAATTACCTAGGGAGGCGGTGGGCTCTCCCACACTGGAGGCATTCAAGACGAGGCTGGACAGCCATCTGTCAGGGATTCTCTGACTTGGATTCCTGCATTGAGCAGGGGGTTGGACTTGATGGCCTTGTAGACCCCTTCCAACCCTACTATTGTATGATTCTATAAGTAGCAGTTACGGGAACTCTGGCGGAAAGCGACCATGCCATATTTGAGTTCTTGGTTCTAAAGGAAGCACAAGCCAGGTGTAGCCAAACATGTACCCTGGATTTTAGGAAAGCTGATTTTAATAAACTCAGAACAATGATCAGTGAGGTCCCACGGCAAGCGACTCTAACGAGAAAAGGAGTCCAAGATGGGTGGGAGCTTTTAAAAAAAGAAAATTCTCAAGGCACAATTACAAACAATTCCAACAAGAAGAAAAGGTGGAAGACAACAGAAGAAGCCAATGTGGTTCACAAAAAGCTTAGAGATGACCTGAAAACAAAAAAGCACACATATAGGAAGTGGAAAGGAGGCCAAGAAACAAAGGAAGAGTACAGACAGGTAGCACAGAATTGCAGGGATGGCATCAGGAAGGCTAAAGCTGAGAATGAGCTCAGGTTAGCGAGGGATGCTAAAAACAACAAAAAGGCTTTCTTCAGCTACGTGCATAGTAAAAAGCAGTGGAAAGAAATGGTGGTTCAGCTATTAAATAAGGATGGCAAAATGGTTGTTCAGCTATTAAGCATATGGTCAAGGAACACCTAATTACTTGGAATGAGTTCAAATCTCCAGGGCCAGATGAGCTGCATCCTAAAGTAATAAAGGTACTGGCAGAAGAACTCTCAGAACCGCTGTCTATTCTCTTTGAGCAATCATGGAGGACAGGTGAAGTGCAAGATGACTGGAGCAAGGCTAATGTTGTCCCTATCTTCAAAAAGGGTAAAAAGGAGGAACTGGGAACTACAGACCAGTCAGTCTGAAATCAGTCCCTGGGAAAATTCTGGAGCAGATGATAAAGCATCTGGGATCGCGCTCTGCAAGTACTAGAAAGGTTGTCAAAGAGAGGAATGACAAGATATCTTCTCGATCATCCCAGAACGCAGGACATGGAATAATGGGCTCAAGTTACAGGAAGCCAGATTCTGGCTGAACATCAGGAAAAAATTCCTGACTGTTAGAGCAATATGACAATGGAATCAATGACCTAGGGAGGTAGTGGGCTCTCCCACACTGGAGGCATTCAAGACGAGGCTGGACAGCCATCTGCCAGGGATGCTCTGACTTGGACTCTGCTTTTAACCTCTACTGAGTAGAGGAGCAGGCACAGGCTACTCTAGAACAATCACAAAGCTAGACACAAAAAGGGAAAAGGAGCTATGGAAGGACAAGACTCTCCAGTGGTGGTGACCTGCAAGGTGTGTACAATGTTTGTTTTCTTGCCTGAGAACAACATGGCCTACACCTGCAACAAGTGCAAGTTGGTCATGCTGCTGGAAGAAAAAGTAAATGGACCGGAGCAGCAACTGTTGACCCTCTGGGGAATAAGAGAACACGAAGAGTTCTTGGACAGAATGGGGGAACTACCGCAGCAAAGGGAAGACCAGAAGCTTGAAGAGCAACAGCAAGCTGAGGCAGAAGTGGGAAATGCTGAGGAGAAGAAAAATGGAGTAGAGGATACTCCTTGGAAAAGGGTGACAGGAGCAGAAGAACTAGACGCCACTCTGCACCAGTGGAAGCAGTGGAGCTGTGGAACCGATTCCAGGTACTTGCGGATAAGACTGGAGGACAGCCTGCAGACGAAGAATCACAGGGGAACCTGCATGAGAGTGAGCAAGAGGCTGAAGGTCAGTCAAACAGAGGCGATGAAACCCAGGCCTACAACAAGAAAAAGAGAAGAGTGGTAGTAGTGGGAGACTCCTTGCTGTGTGGGATCGAGACCCAAGTATGTCGTGAAGACCCGTGGACTCGCCAGGTATGTTGTCTCCCGGGAGGACGGATTAGAGATGTGACTGAAAGGTTGCCTGCACTCATAAAGCCCACTGACAGGTATCCCTTTCTTCTCATCCATGTGGGAACAAATGATACTGCCAAGCGGAGCTACGAAGAGATCACGTCAGACTTTGAAGCTCTGGGAAGGAAACTCAAGAACTTTGGGGCCCAGATAGTTTTCTCATCCATCCTTCCAGTAGTCAGAAGAGGGATAGAAAGGGTACGAAAAATACTCCGGGTGAATGACTGGCTACGAAGGTGGTGCCGACGAGAGAGATTTGGATTCTGGGACCACAGGCTATACTTCCTGGAAGATGGGCTGTTGGCAAGGGACGGGTTGCACCTCACAAAAAATGGGAAGAATGTGTTTGGCCACAGCATGAAGAACTTCATCAGGAGGGCTTTAAACTGAATCCTGTGGGGAATGGAGATGTAATGTTGGGGGTAACAATGGACATAGGAGCATGCACTGCAACGGAGAGAACAGCTCTGATAGCGCCCAATAATAGTCTTCAGACACATGTAGGAAGAAAGCCAGACTATGAAGCACATGGTCTTCGATGTCTATCTACTAATGCCCAGAGTATGGGAAACAAACAGAACGAACTTGAACCCTTAATACAAGAGGGAAATTATGACTTGACAGGTATAACTGAGACTTGGTGGGATGACTCTCATGACTGGAATACAGCAATTGAAGGATATAACTTCTTCAAAAAGAACAGGAGGAACAGAAAGGGAGGTGGGATTGCACTGTATGTGAAAAATACATATCTCTGCACAGAAATACAGGAGGATGAGCTTGGTGGCCCCATCGAGAGCATCTGGATCAAAATAAATGGAGCAAAGAATAAAAGGAACCTGGTGGTCGGAGTCTGCTACCGGTCACCCAACCAAGGAGAAGACGAGGATGAAACTTTTGAAAAGCAAATAGCCAGTGTTTTAAGGAAGCATGATGTAGTAGTAATGGGGGACTTCAATTTCCCCAATATTTGTTGGGAGACAAATTCTGCAAAACATGGCCCCTCCAGGAAATTCCTGACTTGTGTGGCGAATAACTTCCTCCTACAGAAAGTAGAGGAAGGAACTAGAGGATCGGCTATCCTTGACTTGATCCTAACCAACAGAGATGACTTAGAGGATAAAGTAGAAGTTCCAGGAACGCTGGGGGAAAGCGACCATGTTGTACTTGAGTTCTTGGTTCTAAGGGAAGCAAAAGCCGAGTGTACTCAAACGCGTACCCTGGATTTTAGGAAAGCTGATTTTAATAAACTCAGAACAATGATCAGTAAGGTCCCATGGCAAGCGATGGTAGCGAGAAAAGGAGTCCAAGATGGGTGGGAGCTTTTAAAAAAGGAAATTCTCAAGCCACAATTACAAACAATTACAACAAGAAAAAAAGGCGGAAATCACAGAAGAAGCCAATGTGGCTTCACAAGAAGCTTAGGGATGACCTGAAAACAAAAAAGGACACATACAGGAAGTGGAAAGAAGGCCAAGTAACAAAGGAAGAGTACAGACAGGTAGCACAGAATTGCAGGGATGGCATCAGGAAAGCTAAAGCTGAGAATGAGCTCAGGTTAGCGAGGGATGCTAAAAACAACAAAAAGGCTTTCTTCAGCTACATGCATAGTAAAAGGCAGAGGAAAGAAATGGTGGTTCAGCTATTAAATAAGGATGGCAAAACGATAACAGATGACAAAGAAAAGGCAGACATGCTCAATTCCTACTTTGGCTCAGTCTTCTCCCAAAAGAGGGTCTATGACCCTCCTGGCAAAGGCGAAGTACAGGTTGAAGGGGCAGGATTGCAGCTTGAGATCGATAGGCATATGGTCAAGGAACACCTCATTACTTTGAATGAGTTCAAATCTCCAGGGCCAGATGAACTGCACCCTAGAGTAATAAAGGAACTAGCAGAAGAACTCTCAGAACCGCTGTCTATTCTATTTGAGAAATCATGGAGGACAGGGGATGTGCCAGATGACTGGAGGAGGGCTAATGTTCCTCTCTTCAAAAAGGGTAAAAAGGAGGAACTGGAAACTACAGACCAGTCAGTCTGACATCAATCCCAGGGAAAATTCTGGAGCAGACGATAAAGCAATCCATCTGGAAGCACCTTGAAAACAATGCAGTGATTACTCAAAGCCAACATGGATTTGTCAAGAACAAGTCTTGCCAGACAAATCTGATCTCATTTTTTGATCAAGTAACCTCCCTTGTAGACCGTGGGAATGCTGTAGACATCATATACCTCGACTTCAGCAAAGCTTTCAACAAAGTGCCCCATGATCTCCTGATGAGCAAAATAGCTCAAAGTGGGCTAGATGAAACAACGATCCGGTGGATCCACAGTTGGCTACAGAATCGGACTCAAAGAGTGCTTATCAATGGGACCTTCTCAAACTGGGGAGAGGTAACGAGTGGGGTACCGCAGGGCTCAGTCCTGGGCCCAGTGCTCTTCAACATTGTTATTAATGACTTGGAGGAGGAGGTACAGGGAATGCTGATCCAATTTGCAGATGACACAAAATTGGGCGGGATAGCTAATACTTTGGAAGACAGAAACAAAATTCAAAGTGATCTGGATAGATTGGAGCACTGGGCAGAAAACAACAGAATGACATTTAATAGGGATAAATGCCAAGTTCTGCACCTAGGAAAAAGAAACCAAATGCACAGTTACAAGATGGGGGATACGTGGCTCAACCACACGACAAGCGAGAAGGATCTTGGAATTGTTGTCGATCACAAGCGGAATATGAGCCAACAATGTGATGTGGCTGCAAAAAAGGCCAATGCTTTTTTGGGCTGCATTAACAGAAGCATAGCTTCCAAATCCCAGGAAGTACTAGTTCCCCTCTACTCAGCACTGGTTAGGCCTCATCTGGAGTACTGTGTCCTGTTCTGGGCACCACACTTTAAGAAGGATGCAGACAAAATGGAGAGGGTTCAGAGGAGGGCACCGAAGATGATCAGGGGACTGGAAACAAAGCCTTATAAAGAGAGACAGAAAGAACTGGGCATGTTTAGCCTTGAGAAGAGAAGACTGAGGGGAGATATGATAGCGCTCTCCAAGTATTTGAAATGTTGTCACAGAGAGGAAGGCCAGGATCTCTTCTGATTCATGGCAGAGTGCAGGACACAGAATAATGGGCTCAAGTTACAGGAAGTCAGATTCCGGCTGAACATCAGGAAAAACGTCCTGACTGTTAGAGCAATACGACAATGGAACCAATGACCTAGGGAGGTGGTGGGCTCTCCCACACTGGAGGCGTTCAAGACGAGGCTGGACAGCCACCTGTCAGGGATGCTCTGACCTGGATTCCTGCATTGAGCAAGGGGTTGGACTCGATGGCCTTGTAGGCCGCTTCCAACCCTACTATTCTATGATTCTATGATCCTGCATTGAGCAGGAGTTTGGACTTGATGGTCTTGTAGGCCCCTTCCAACCCTACTATTTTATGATTCTAGTTACATCTAAAAAGTAAACCTTTGTCACCTCTATTAAAGACTGCTGTTTGGATGCTCACTATGGAAACAATTGTTCAGATGTGGTTCTCTTCCCAAATATCTTACACAGTGAAGGCCAATATCTAGATATAGATATAGGTATAGGTAGGTAGATAGATAGATAGATAGATAGATAGATAGATAGATAGATAGATAGATAGATATAATTATTTTAGTCTTTGAACGGCAGCTGTGATTAACCAACAAGAGTGGCGTGTACTTCCGCCATTTTTTTCCTGTATTTCTACCGACCCAACCATTCTCATTAAGCTCTGAAACTGCTTGGCATCAGTCCTGATCAGCACATTCCAGCTTAAAGGGAAACGGTGTCCACATTTATTTACAGTATCCAAATTATTTCCATTATTTGTCAGACATTTGTTCAGACTTCAAATCAGTTATTCTGCAGTAATAAACTGAATGTAATTAGTAATGGATAGGTCACTCCTGAGAGGGAAATGTCTTAATTTGAACCAGAAAAACTAGATGCCATTTTCATGTTTAGTGTGTTTTAAGACTTTTACCTCCTTAAAAAAAACAAAAAACACCACTATCCAGTGTAGTAGATCAGATAAGACTTTAAACTATTGTCACTCCTAACATGAGATCAGAAAGTGCTGGGGAGCGAGCAACAGGCTCTACCCAACTTTAATCATGGCAGAATGCAGGGAGGGCTTGGGAGCCATTTTCCAACTATAGATCTCCTGCAGTCATTGAGAAAGGTTCTGGAGGAGGCTGTTGAGAACATAATGCCATTGTGTGCAAAGACAACGTTTGTGGGCCACTGAAAAGCCTTTGACTTCATGGAAATTGAAGTGGCTTTGGAAGCAGGAAGAGGCCAATGAGAGAGACAGAGTCATAACCCCGAGTCAAGCCCCACTAGTGAGCCAGCCCCACCTGCTTGGCCCCAGGGCTCTCTGCTCCATGCCGCCATTCCGCAGGGAGATCAGTCCCGTGCAAGCCAAGTTCAGTGCTGAGCCCAGGCTGGAGACTGGACTGCTGTCCAAAGGTGCTTGAAGGCATGAGATGACTGCACACTCCACACAGTTATATTGTTTTATGCTGCATTCTGTGGTTTTAATTCCTGTGAACTGCCCAGAGAGCTTTGGCTATTGGGTGGTATAGAAATGAAATGAAATGAAAAAATAAATACATAAAAATAAAAGGAGGCAGAGGGCGGGATCAGCTCTGGGGTGGTTGGAGCGGCCCACTGCTATGGCTGGAGTGTCGCATGCGTCATCAAACACACTTGGAGAGAAGGAGGCACAAGGCTCCTTTCTTGCTGACTGCAATCCGATGTGACAAGGGAAGTGTTTCTTCCTGACGCTCTTATGTGGAGGCAGTTTTTGCTGAAAGACCATCATGACCCAACCACAGCCATAAGAGACACAGAAAGATGGGGCCCCCTCCCCATTCCCAAGCCCATCCTGACCAGGGGTGAGCTTCCTTGTGGAGAACACAAGTGAATACATGGAAAGCCCTTCGACTGCTGTACAGCTCTAGATTCCATTTGGGCTCAGTGGCCTACATGGCCCCTTCCCACCCTATCATTCTATGATGTTTTACCTCCCGCCCCAATGGACTGCATGAGCCACCACTGCCGCTACCTCCTTCCCCCACTGCAAGGGGCTTGCCTGTCAGTCTTTCCTTCAGGGCTTCCCCACTGCTCCTCCATCCCATCATGTTTCCCTTTCAATGAGGCATCTGTGCAGAGCACATGAGCAAAACTAATGGCATTAAAACTAATGGCATTACAGCTTAATGTATACGTGGGGAGATGTCAAAGGCCACCACTGGTTACTACTGGGGGCAAATAGGACCCATTTCACATTTCCTGGCTTTGCAGATGGTTTTCCTTGATTTATGAAATTTATTACCCACTTTTCATTATAAAATAATCCTAAAAACAGGGTACGGCAAATAAAACATAGTCAAATCATACAACATCAGAGGATGGCCACTTGTGAATCTTCAAAAAAGAGGATATGCATCACCAAAAAGGATGACAATGGAGCTAATTGCATATGCTAATTTATATGTTTAATGCAGATTGAGAAATAATTATTCTAATTTAAACAGAAGTAGAGCACCTCTCAGCACCGTGTCGGAGACCGTGACCAGGCCACTGGGCTGCTCAGTCTGCTGTCCAGGTGCTCACTGTGGATAGGTGACATTTCCTGTGGCTGAATTGGACAGGGCAGCCCTTTGGACGGCAGACACCTTCAAAACAGAAGACAGTCCTCTGGCAGCCCTTCAAAGAGAGGACTATCTTCTGCAGAAGAGGACACATGGCCACCCTCAGTAACCCAGATAAATAACAGTTTACATGATGCAGCAAACTGCCCGCCCCCCCCACCAAGAGCCTCATTTTTTGTATTCAGATACTTATTTGGGGATTCTTTAGAATCAGACTCAGAAGGAAATATTGTAGATATATCTTTAGTCCAGCAAAATAGCACTTAAGTTCTGGGGACAGGCCTTGGGCTTGCAGTCATGCATGGTTGCCACTGGCTTCCGTTCTTCCCTGCAACTTGGCTCTGCTTACAGCTGTGGGATGATGCTGGCTCAGCCCTGATTCCCTTCCATGCCATCCTTAATGGGCATGAGAAAAGAACATCCTCTACTGTATGTAAGGGGGGCCATAGTGCCATGCCAGAGCACCAGCTCCACATGCAGAAGTTTCCCATGGCCAAAGGCACAGTTTTATTAGGCACGAGGGCCAAGAGAGAGGTCTGAGAAGCAGCCAAGGCCCCAACACAGATAAGCACTCAGATACAATGCACAGTCCAAGAAGTAGAGTGAATCAGGAGTCCAAGGGTAGGTAGCACAGAGATTCAGTCACAAGACACTGGAGCTGGTAGAACAATGTCTTCCAGGAATTGGTAGCCTGAAACTGTAGGCCAGAGCCTCCTGAGCCCCACCCAGGACTCAGCTGCAGTGCATTACAGGCCCTCCAGCAAAAGACCTACTCATGAGGAGGGTCTTGCGCATGAGGAGTCCTTTCCTCTTGAGGAGTCCTCCTTTGTAATCAAGCAGTCCTTCTCAAAGGAGCCCTACTGGCCTGCCTCTTGAGGCAATGATGCTCTCAGGAGGCAGGGGGTAGCTCAGCCTTTGCCTCAGATGTGGAGCCTCCCACCTCTGGCAGGAATGGATTTGTGACCATCTACCCAGAGGGCCCAGGCTGCTCCTGGTCTTCTGACATGGGCTTTTCTGGGATGCTTTTCATCTCTGGGAGATCTAGCTACTCCTCTGAGGAGGATTCCTCCATTGGGGGCATGAGAATTTCTGCCAGTCCAGGGAGAGAGAAAACTGAGCTAGATGGATCAAGGGTCTGACTCAGTAGAAGGCACACAACCCAACTGAGTGTTTGAAAGTCAGGGTGAGTGCATGTGCCGGGTCAATGATTATTAATCTTAGGAACTGGTTAGAACCTAAGAACCTAAGAAGAGCCCTGATGCTGGATCAGAGCAAGGGTCCATCCAGTCCAGCATTCTGTTCACATACTAGCTGACCAGCTGCCCCTGAGAAACCCGCAAGCAGGATAGGAGGGCAACAGCACCCTTCCACCCATGTTCCCCAGAAAATGGTGTACATAGGCATTCTGCCTCTGGTACTGGAGGTAGCACATAGACATCAGGACTAGTAGCCATGGAGAGTCTTATCCTCCAAGAATTTGCTCAATCCCCTGTTAAAGCTATCCAAGTTGGTGGCCATCACTACATCTTGTGGAAGTGAAGTCCATAGTTTATCTATGTGCTGTGTGAAGAGGTCCTTCCTTTTATCTGTCCTGAATCTCCCACCAATCAGCTTCATAGGATGACCCCATTGGGTTCTAGTATTATGGGAGAGGGAGATAAATGTCTCCCTATCCACATTCTCCACACCATGCATAATTTTGTACACCTCTATCATGCCTCCCCTTACCCTCCTTTCCTCTAAGCTAAACAATCCCAGCTGTTGTAACCTTCCCTCATAGGGGAGATGCTCCAGCTCCTTGATCTTCTTACTTGCCCTTTTCTGCACTTTTCCAACTCTATAATAACCTTTTCAAAGTGCAGTGACCAGAACTGTACATAGTATTCCAAGTGTGGTCACACATTTTTTATTTTTATAAGGGCAGTGTGTTACTGGCACTTTTATTTTCAGTTTGTTGTTCAGTTGTTCAGTCATGCCCGACTCTTCGTGCCCCATGGACCATCGCACGCCAGGCCTTCCTGTCCTGCGCTCTCTCCCGGAGCGTGCTCAAGTCCATATTCATTGCTGTCTAGGTTTGCCATAGCTTTCCTCCCAAGGAGCAGGCATCTTTTAATTTCATGGCTACAGTAACCATCTGCGGTGATCTTGGAGCCCAAGAAAATAAAATCTGTCACTGCTTCCATTTCTTCCCCTTCCATATGCCAGGAAGTGATGGTGCCAGATGGCATGATCTTCGTTTTTTTAATGTCGAGTTTCAAACCAGCTTTTGCACTCTCCTCTTTCACCCTCAACAAGAGGCTCTTTAGATCCTCTTCGCTTTCTGCCATTAGGGTGGTATCGTCTGCGTATCTGAGGTTGTTGATAATTCTCCCGGCAATCTTAATTCCGCCCTGTGATTCATCCAACCTGACGTTTTTCATGATGTACTCTGCATATAAGTTAAATAAGCAGGGCGACAATATGCAGCCTTGTCGTACTCCTTTCCCAATTTTGAACCAATCGGTTGTTCCATGTCTGGTTCTTACTGTTGCTTCTTGACCCTCGTACAGGTTTCTCAGGAGACAGGTAAGGTGGTCTGGTACCCCCATGTCTTTCAGAATTTGCCACAGTTTGTTGTGATCCACACAATCAAAGGTTTTAGCGTCGTCAATGAAGCAGAAATAGACGTTTTTCTGGAATTCTCTTGCTTTCTCCATGATGCAGCGAATGTTGGCAATTTGATCTCTAGTTCCTCTGCCTCTTTGAAACCCAGCTTGTACTTCCGGTAGTTCTCGGTTCACATGCTGCTGAAGCCTAGCTTGTAGGATTTTGAGCATCACCTTGCTGGCATGTGAAATGAGCGCAGTTGTACGGTAGTTCGAATACTCTTTGGCATTGCCCTTCTTTGGAACTGGAATGTAAACTGACCTTTTCCAGTCTTGTGGCCACTGTTGAGTGTTCCAAATTTGTTGGCATATTGAGTGCAGCACTTTCACAGCATCATCTTTCAGGATTTTAAATAGCTCAGCTGGAATACTGTCATCTCCGCTAGCTTTGTTGTTAGTAATGCTTCCTAAGGCCCACTTGAATTCACTCTCTAGGTTGTCCGGCTCAAGTTCAGTGACTGCACTATCATGGCTATCAGGGACATTAAGATCTTTCCTGTATAGTTCTTCTGTGTATTCTTTCCACCTCTTCTTAATCTCATCTGCTTCTGTTAGGTCCCTGCCTTCTTTGTCCTTTATCATGCCCGTCTTTGCACAAAACGTTCCCTTGAGATCTCCGATTTTCTTGAAGAGATCTCTAGTCTTTCCCATTCTGTTGTTTTCCTCGATTTCTTTGCATTGTTCATTTAAGAAGGCCTTCTTGTCTCTCCTTGCTATTCTCTGGAAGTCTGCATTCAGTTGGATATATCTTCCCCTTCCTCCCTTGCTTTTCGCTTCCCTTCTTTCCTCAGCTACTTGTAAAGCCTCATCAGACAGCCACTTGGCTTTCTTGCATTTCCTTTTCTTTGGGATGGATTTCGTTGCTGCCTCCTGAACAATGTTACGGACCTCCGTCCATAGTTCCTCAGGCACTCTGTCTATCAGGTCTAATCCCTGAAATCTATTCCTCACCTCCACTGTATATTCATAAGGGATATGATTGAGGTCATACCTGAATGGTTTAGTGGTTTTCCCTACGTTCTTCAATTTAAGCCGAAATTTTGCAACAAGAAGCTCATGATCTGAACCACAGTCAGCTCCAGGTCTTGGTTTGACTGACTGTATAGAGCTTCTCCATCTTTGGCTGCTAAGGACATAATCAATCTGATTTCGATATTGACCATCTGGTGATGTCCATGTGTAGAGTCGCCTCTTGTGCTGTTGGAAAAGAGTGTTTGCTATGTTCAGCGTGTTCTCTTGGCAAAACTCCATTAGCCTTTGTCCTGCTTCATTTTGTACACCAAGGCCATGCTTGCCTGTTATCCTGGTGATTTCTTGACTTCCTACTTTAGCATTCCAATCCCCTATGATGAAGAGGACATCTTTTTTTGGTGTTAGTTCTAGAAGGTGTTGTAGGTCTTCATAGAACCGATCAATCTCAGCTTCTTCTGCATCAGTGTTTGGGGCATAGACTTGAATTACTGTGATGTTGGATGGTTTGCCTCGCATTCGTACTGAGATCATTCTATCGTTTTTAGGATTGTACCCCAGTACTGCTTTTCCCACCCTTTTGTTGACTATGAGTGCTACTCCATTTCTTCTAAGGGATGCTTGCCCACAATAGTAGATATGATGGTCACCTGAATTAAATTCGCCCATGCCTGTCCATTTTAGTTTGCTGATTCCCAAGATGTCGATGTTCAATCTTGCCATCTCATTTTGACCACCTCCAGCTTACCTTGATTCATTGATCTGACATTCCAGGTTCCTAAACAATATTGTTCTTTACAGCATTGGATTTTCTTTTCACCACCAGACACATCCACAGCTGAGTGTCCTTTCGGCTTTGGCCCAGCCGCTTCACTCTTTCTGGCGCTACTTGGAAATTCCCTCTGCTCTTCCCCGTAGTATATTGGACACCTTCCGACCTGAAGGGCTCATCTTCTGGCGTCATCTCTTTTAGCCTTGTGGTACGTTCCATGGGGTTTTCTTGGCAAGAATACTGGAGTGGGTTGCCATTTCATTCTGCAGTGGACCACATTTTGTCAGAACTCTCCGCCATGACCTGTCTGTCTTGGGTGGCCCTGCACGGCATAGCTTATGGCTTCACTGAGTTACGCAAGCCCCTTCGCCACAACGAGGCAGTGATCCATGATTATTTTCAGTACCTTTCCTAATTATGCCCAACATGGAATTTGCCTTTTTCACAGCAGGTGCACGCTGGGCTGACGTTTTGGTCGAGCTGCCCCCACAACCCCAAGGCCTCTTTATTGGTCAGTCACCACTAGCTCAGATCCCATCAGTATATAGGTGAAGCTGGGATATTTTGTGTATTCATGAAGTGGGGGTTGGTTGTTGCAGGAGCAGCTCATTTTAAAAGATATGAGTATTAAAGAAGTAGCAGGGAGGTCACAGAGCAGGCCTTTCTTCATAATTATCAAACAAATATTGATGAAAAAATTAAACAGGATGCTCTCCCAAGGGTGGGAAGCAGCTCAGCACCTCCTCCTCCTCCTCCTCCTCCTCTTCCTCCTCTCCCTCCTCTCCCCCCCCCCCGCACACACTATGAGTTGCCTTGGGGCAACACGTGAAGCCCTACATTCTAGTCCAGAGGAGTCCCCTTCTTCCCAGCGTGGGGATAACACCACAAGGGCAAGTACAGGGTGCAAAGTGGTCATTTAAGGTAAGCCACAAACCTGACCCTACAAACCTAGGCTGCATTTATCTCCCCACCACCACCCCATCTCCATGGGGACAGGTGAGCCTCCTTCTTTCTTGATAAATGGAAACATTGTGCATCTCTGGATGTCCCACAAGCAGAATAAAGAGGTCAGAAGAGCAGGAGCAAGAGACGCTGTCTAATTTGCACCAGCACACTGGGGCTGACGCGTCCAATTTATGGAGGCCCTGTTCGACGGGTGCTGAGACCAACAGTCACACCAAATAACACAACGGTGGAATCAGAGAGGGGAAAGACGATTGAACATCCTGCAAATGAGACCCCTGGGAAAAAAGCCACACGCTCAGCAAACAAGTCAATCGAAAGCCTGGGCTAATTAGTGCCCGCACTTGCGGGCTGCGCGGTATGCCCCTCAAGGACGCCTTGCCACCAGTGAGTTCAAAGTGCTTCAGGAGCCTCCGGGGTACCTTTTGCAGGAGGAAAATGATGGCATTCAGGCCCAGGGAAAGTTTCTCTCAGAGAAGCGCCTGAGGGGCTTGGGAGGAACTTGGATGGAACTTGGATGGAACTTGGGACATTTCACCAGAAAAAGTCCCTCCTCTCTCAGGCCATCCAGATGCTGTGCTTGAAGGCAGCTGTCCTCCCCAGTGGTTGCTCCCCCCCCTCAGCATCATCACCTGGTCTTCAGAGGAAGATGGACACCCCTGAACTGGGAGATTCCATCCAGCTATTGTGGCTAATGTAGAGCCCCATTCTCCTCTGCAACTGTTGGTCAGCTGCTTACCGTAACATTGCTCTCATGCTTGTTTGTTTGTTTGTTTGTTTCTGAGATGCCTTTTATACACAGCTCTGAAAACAACAGTGAACAATCATGAGGCTGTGCATATCTCGAATAAACAACATGCATGCATGTGTGTCTGTGTGAGACTCCAGGCCTTGCATACCCCGGAGCATTTAGCAGTAGAGAGTTGCCACAGCAACATAAATAAAAAGCACCACAGACCTCTCATGTCTGTTCCGTTGAGCACTGTAGAGGCCAGGCCATTCTGCATTAACTAAAGCTTGTGGTGTTGTCTGTGGCTGAGACATTCCAGAGAGGCATCAACCCCCTTGGGAAGTATGGCTGGGTGTCATATTCTACCCCCTTATCCTGCTGTACTCCTTGTGGATCCTTGCTAGACAGTTCCCCTGCTGTCTGGACTACCTTGAGCCCTGACCTTGGCCCAGGGCATACCTTCCAGCATAATTCTTTGCCTTGGAACATGAGCCTGTCCTGCTGGTCATGCACAGCTGTATTACAAAGCAAGTGGCATTCAGTGGCCTGAAGTTCACAGTAAGGACTTGGTCTCCTTCAGAGACCTGCTTGGCCCAGGCCTCCTGGCTCTAGGGGTGTTGCCACTGCAGTGTTCAAGGGAGCCTCTCAGAGAGGCTTACAGTGAGCTCTGCCCACTGCTGCTGCTTCCAGATAGGGGAATTGGTTGGCTTGGGGGAGGCGTTTGGACCCTATTGTGTTCCCAATGGGGTCGTAGACCCGGAAGGCACCTCAAAGGTCACCTATGCCAATCTGCTGGTGGTGGTGGAGGAAATCCACTGCTAAAAGTTGAGCTTAAAAACCTCTAAGGAAAGAGAGACCACCCCCACCCCTTCTGAGATAGCTCCACTGTTGAACAGCTCATACTGCCAGGAAGTTCTTCCTAAAGTGAAATCCCCTTTCTTGTAATTTGAATTTGTTGGTTCAGGTCCTACCCTCAAGAGCGACAGAGAACAAATTGGCTCCATCACCTCTGTCCCAGCCACTCAGATATGTAAAGAGGGCTGTCATAGCACCTGTTAATCATCTCTTCTCCAGGCTAAACATGCCCAGCTCCTCCAACCTTCCTTCATAGGTCACAAGGCCTCTCATCAGTGTTGCCTCCCTCCTCTGGGATCCAAAGCTCAGATTTGGGCTTGGGAAAAATGTGTTATTTGGGTTTTTTATTTTTCGGAATCTGGCTTGGTTTGGAAAACCCAGTTCTGAGTCAAGGGGAACTCCCCCATCCCTGACAGCAAAGATGGCCATGATGTAGATTCTGCAGGCCTGGGCTCTCACCCCAGGGGAGAAGGCCCAGCCCCAGGGGAACTGGACCACTTGTCATGCAGCAGAGCCATGGGACACAGAGTGCGCCTCCTTGGGAGAACGGGCAGGACCAAACTCCAGCCAAAGGAAAGCCCCCCATGATGGCAATGCTGACATCAGGAGTCTTCTGGGAAATTCATGATCTGCACAGAGAGAGGAGAAGAGAAGGAAAGCTGGAGGAGCCAAGAAGGGAGGTGTTCCAAGCCTCTTCGGTGTTCTCAGCCAGCCTTTCTCTGCCTAAGATGCCACTTGGGTTCAAGGTTGAATGGGAAGCAAGTTTCTGGCAGAATGGGCATCTTCTGCTCACATCTCTCAGAGATTATCCGGTCATTAAATATTTGTAGAATAACAGGAGAGGCCTAATTTAGTTTTTGTTTCTTTCTCTCCATGGTTTAATCACAGATGAAAGAGACTAATAGCACTACAGAGCTTTCTGGTGATCAAAGGCCAATCAATCCTCTTTGTGGAGTAATTAACTATTTGCTAAACTTGCAGAATTGATTTCCATTTAGGGCGAAGAGAGAAGGTTTTAAATGAAGACCAATTTGCCAGGCGTGAGGATGGAATCCCACTCTGATGCCAGGAGATATTCGGGGTGATGAATTGCAGCCTGCTAAATGGAGGCTGAAAGATACAGCCTGGGGTCTGGCCCTACTCACGCTGGCTTTGGGGGAAAGACGGCCGATGGGACATGAGGCTCCTGGACAGAAGGCAGCAGCTCTGCGCAGCTGGAGCAAGCTGGGTAGGCACAGAGCCAGCCTCACGCAGGGCAGGAGAGGCTCTGGACAGATGCAGTTCACTCTGAGAAGTGCAGGAGAGGCTTGAAGTGGAAATTTGCTATACCCAAAGGGGACCCTTTCAGTCACGTTGGACTTTGTCCATTGACTGCTCTCTTTCACCACCAACAGCACAGGAGGAGGAGATCTCGTTGGCCTAGCTTCCCCAACAGAGCTTCAGCTTCCCTGAGAAGACAGCTGCTCCGGCACCCTCAGGTGGCCAGTGAAGGGCCACCAAACCCCTTGGGTCAGTGGCTTGGGAGCGGAGTCAGACCGGACAAGGCAGCAGAGGCCCTCCATGGGACGCTGTGCTTCAGAAGCCCCACAGCAAGACAGCGGAGGCAGCGACATCCCTAAGTGAACACCCCTCTCCCACAGGAGACCAGCCCTTCGTCATCTGCCCAGCCGAAGGCACACACGCCCCATCAGCACTGCCACTGACCACGTGGTCCTGGGCTGATGTCAAGTTACCCTTGAGCAGCCCATCACCGCCTTCAGCATCACAGGCCTGCCAGGATGTTCCCCTTCATTCCACTGTGATGGCCTAGAAGTGTCAAGGCCATGTGGCTAATGGAAGTCCACAGTAGCTTCCAGAGCAGTTGCTGTATCAGCTTGCCAGGGCAAGAGCAGCAAAGAAATGTGTGGCACCTTAATTTTGTGAACAAGGCCTGCCTTCGCCAGGTGCATAAATTGCTGTCCTCAGTTGGTGTAGTGGGACCAAATGGCCATGAAATACCGAAGGTGCAGCGTATGACAAATGGCACCAAGGCTGGTGGATTAAGGTGTATGGAGCAGCATTGCATTTACCTGAAACCATCTGTCAAGGGTCAAAATGGACCAGAAGGCAGGCCCTACCTCACATCGTGGCTATGCAGAGCTTTGGAGGTGGAGCGCCACTGCTTTCTAGAGCAGTGAACCCATCTAACCAGTCCTGGGGGTTTTATTATTGATTGCTTTTGTGTAAATGGTTTTATACATACAATAATACATACAATATTATGTTTTATAATGCATTCTTAAGGTTTTAATCTTTTGTAAATTGCCCAGAGAGCTTTGGCTATTGGGTGATATAGAAATGTAATAAATTAATAAATAATACCATATAATATAATTATATGTGACTGGCATTGAAGAATCACCAACATTTCCCACCATCCCCTGCCACCTGGCTGACTAGGTTAAGTTGCATTAAGGAAGCGGCTTTGGGGGATTAAAGAAGCCAGGTTTGCTACAGCCCAGCTGGGCCTGTGCGTATGCGTTCCTCGGCTGTGTCCCTCACTGGCAGAACGGTGGCTCGGTGTTTCAGGACTTGTGAGGCCAGGGAGGGCAGCTTCCACCGATTTGCTTGTGGGCTCCCATAACCAGGGATTGCCGTGTGGCGTGCTGGGCTGGGGAAGAGCAGAAGGGATTGTGCTGCTCTTTCAGCCAGCTGAGGCCATGACAGTCACTTCCTCTTTTGGCTGACCAGCAGCTTTCGATGCAGGGCCTGCCGCGAACTGACTCAGTGCAGTATAATTACGTTAGGGACCAAGACAGCCTGTTGGAAATCAATCCTGTTGGGGCAGCATGTTTGTTCGGAAATCCACTCAGCCAATTCTGGAGTATATTAGGCCGCAGGCCCATTGCAGTGACCTCTCCAGGATTGGGGTTGACACTTGAACGAAGGCGTTTGTCCAGTTAAAGGACAGGGCTACCAGCACGCTCTTATCTCCCCTAAATTGGATTACTCAGAGCTGCGTGTTCTCTTTAAAGATAGCTACTCCAGAGTTTTCTCCCTCTCTTCCTATCTGTCGGAGATGGTTACCTAGTGATTACCATTTAGTGTGCTGTTTTTAGCTATTCCTGGACAGTTAACACTTAATGCCGCCAGCAGCATTGCTTCCATCGACAGAGCAGTGTTGTCTCCTGCACTGTGCAAACCCACTTGGCCGCAAAGTCCTTTGTCTTTTCTGAAGAGCAGCTCAGTGCTGCAGTGCGCCAAAGTGGTGCATCTCTGCCAACTGTGCCATGCAGGTTGCCAGCTAGAAAAAAAACCCCTTTCATTTAATTTTTCACTGAATCTTGTGGAATGATTTCGTCTCCAAAGCGCAGATTCAGCTTAGCTTGCAAGCTCAGAGTGGATCCTCTTCTGGGTCGAGGACTGAGCCGAGTAGTTCCTACTCTCCAAATATTGTCTACTCAGAGAAAGGGAGTAGGGAAAATACTCATAGTGGAAAAGAGGCTACTGTGACTCCAAGTTGTGCTGGGGTGAAGAGCTGGCTTGCAAAAGAAGTGGTAAAGGAGAGCTCAAGGACATCCCCCCCCCCAGTATTCTGTATTAATTCATCTGAAATCACTTCCACAAATACCCCCCCATTTCCTGTATTTACATATATTTGCTATTGAGAGTTAGAATCCTGACACTCCCTGTATGCATGTAATGAATTGGTGAGGAAATGACAGCTGTGTATCAATCATACAGCCAGCTTGGGCATGGGCGTGATAGAGTGTCTGACAGCTGTAAAAAGAAGTACATGTCTTCTTTGAAGTGACTTTGCACTTCCATTCCAAGGAGACTTCCTTCACAACCTTCCTTCCTTCCCTGGACTACAGATCAAGCCAGATTCCATTGAGAAGGGTTTTCCCTCATTGGAGAAGGAGCAGACAGAAATAACATGTAGATGGAAGGATTTCTGCTGTGGGAATCCAGTAGATTTTATTTACTTATTTATTTTTTTATTTGATGTGTACCCTGCCTTTTCACCAAGAAAATGGTGCTCAAAGTGGCTAATCCATCATCTCCATCCGACCCCAAGAATCAAGTCCTTTGCAAGCTTCATCTGTGCAACAACCTGATAACGGCTGATCTGAACTGCCACAAAGAAGCAGTTAGGAAGCATGCGTGGAATCAGGGGCTGGGCTATAACTGGGCCAGGGATTGGAAGGACTGAAGAGCCACCAGGACCATTTCAGCTTGGTTGACCCTTTCCGGGCCAGTGTGGGTCCTCCTCCAGTAGCTGGCAGGCCTTGTCTTCTCCTGAGGGGAGCTGCTTTTGAGTCACTTTTGGTTGTCGAATACAGGCAGTGTTGCCAAAACCCAGCGGAATACAAAGGCTTCAGAGTGTTCAACCTCTTAATCTACAAAGCATAATTAATCCTCTTTTAGCGCGATGCCTGGAGGAGCCTGATCATCAATGCACTCACTCTGTGAGGTTGCAGTGGTTGCAGCCGCAGCAGCACCTTCTCTCAGCACCAGCAGTAGCAAATATTCCTGCAGAACAAGTGAAAGTAACAGAAGTAACAGGCACAGAGAAAGCTGGGGCTCACTGAGCAAATATGGTAGAATGGCAATTGTGCTTAAACACAACTGATAGCTCTGACATTCTGCTCAGCTGTCTGCCAATATCAATGAGTTCCCCCGTCCAGGAGTCCCAGCCCCTGCCTTCCCAGCCTCTGCTGCTGCTGAGCCTGAGAAGGGCTGGGGAAGCCATAAAGCCCTCCCGGCTATTTGTACTGCATAAAGGTTGGAGGAGGCCTTGCCTGTAGGATGGGGCTGAGTCCAAATTTCAGTGACACTGGGCTACTCCTAAATGCCTCTCCTTCTACCCACATTCTCCTGAGTATTCTCCCACCACCACCACCACCACCACCCCTATAAGAGATCATCCTGCTCTCATTCTGGCTGCCTGGGAAAGGTGTGCCAGAGGTGCCTGGAGAGACCCAGGAAGTCCCCATCCTCCAAATGCAGCAATGAGGAGCCCTGGATTTTGGGGTCTGCATGGGATGTAGTGGGAGGGGCTGCAGCTCAGTGGCTGAGCACCTGCTTTTCATGCTGAAGGTCTCAGGTTCAATCCCTGGCAGCACCTCTAGAGCGGGCTAGGAAAGACCCTGCCTGAAACCTCAGAGAGCCATTGCTCCCAGTCAGTGCTGACAATGCTGGGCCAGATGGACCACTGGTCTGGCTCAGTATAAGGCAGCTTCCCTCTGGGGCTGTTCCTGAGAAACTGGACAGGGTGGCAGTGTTTTCAGGGGCGTTGAAATGTGCTCCTCAGCTCTGCTGACATGTTATGGCTGATTGTGCTTCCAAGAAGAGTCCTGGTTCACAAAAGATCTTGGGTGCTTCCGGAAGGACGTTTCCTATTGCTACCAACCCAAACTTCATCTATAAGCTGATGGGATCTGAGCTAGCAGTGACTGACTAGAATCATAGAATAGTAGGGTTGGAAGGGGCCTACAAGGCCATCGAGTCCAACCCCCTGCTCAATGCAGGAATCCAAGTCAGAGCATCCCTGACAGATGGCTGTCCAGCCTCATCTTGGACGCCTCCAGTGTGGGAGAGCCCACCACCTCCCTAGGTCATTGGTTCCATTGTCGTATTGCTCTAACAGTCAGGAAGTTTTTCCTGATGTTCAGCTAGAATCTGGCTTCCTGTAACTTGAGCCCATTATTCTATGTCCTGGTCTCTGGGATGATCGAGAAGAGATCCTGGCCTTCCTCTCTGTGACAACCTTTCAAGGACTTGAAGAGTGCTATCCTATCTCCCCTCAGTCTTCTCTTCTCAAGGCTAAACATGCCCAACTCTTTCAGTCTCTCTTCATAGGGCTTTGTTTCCAGTCCCCTGATCATCTTCGTTGACTAAGAAAGAGATCTTGGAGTTGTGGTGGACAGCTTCATGAAAATGTCAACCCAGTGTACGGCAGCTGTGAAAAAGGCAAATTCCATGTTGGACATAATTAGGAAAGGCATTGAAAATAAAACTGCCTATATGGTATCATACTGCCCCTATACAAATCTATGGTGCAACCACACTTGGAATACTGTTTACAGTTCTAGTTACCACACCTAAATAAGGATGTTGTAGAGACAGAAAAAGTGCAGAAAAGGGCAAGTAAAATGATCAAGGGGCTGGAGCACCGCCCCTGAGGAAATGTTACATCTGTGACTGTTTAGCTTAGAAAAGAGTTGAGTTAGGGGACACATGACAGAGGTGTACAAAATTATGCACAGTGTGGAGAAAGTGGACAGGGAGACATTTTTCTCCCTCTCTCATAATACTAGAACCCAATGGGGTCTTCCTATGAAGCTGATTGGTGGGAGATTCAGGACAGATAAAAGGAAGTCCTTCTTCACACAGTGCAGAGTGAAGCTATGGAGTTCACTTCCACATGAAGTGGTGATGGCTTTAAAGCCTTAAAAGGGGACTGGACAAATTCATGGAGGAGAAGGCCATCAGTGGCTACTAGTCCTGATGGCCATGTGCTCCAGTATCGAAGACACTATGCCTATATGCACCAGTTGCTGGGGAACATGGGTGGGAGGGTGCTGTTGCACCCCTGTCCTTCTTGTGGGTTTCCCATGGGCATCTGGTTGGCCAGGGTGTAAACAAAATGCTGGACTAGATGGACCCTTGGTCTGATCCAGCATGGCTCTTCTGATGTTCTTATGTTCTCAACGCCCTTATGCAGCTATTCCATTTTTCCTCCTTAACAGAGTTTTTGTGGAGAGAAAAAAGACAGAAGGAACATGAGTGGAAGACCACCATGTGTGGAATCCCCATAAACCTTAATGAATGAGGCAGGGTGATGTTACCATAAAAGCCTTGTCTGGAAGCACCCCTGGTCTCCTGTGATGGCTTTCTTTTTGCCTTTTGTCTGGCCCTGCCACACATCTAACTGGGAAATACATAAGCAGTAACCAATGTGCTGGAAAGGAGGACTTGCTTGCATGCGAAGCAGCTGGCCATGCGCCTCTGTATGAGGAAGGCAAGGAAGCCCAGTGCTTAGAGAAAGCATTGAAAACTCAAGCAGTGGGAGAGATGGCGCGTGAACCTCTCAGTCCACCCTGCACTTCAACTGAGCTCTGCCAACGAGCGGGAGGAAGAAGGGCCCGGCTGCCAGGGCAGCCAAGAATGTGGCTCCCGTCCTCTGCTCCATGTCCTTCCCTGATGCACTGGCCCCAGGGCCAGGTGCAGAGGAGGGTGGCGCTGCTTCACACTACTGTGTTGTGCATGGCTTGGCAGTTTTCACTGATCACATGATGCTTCTGTTGCTTTTGAATTTTGCCCTAAAGTTACCCTAAACGCTGGGGGGTGGATGATGGCAGTGATGATGATGGAACCAGTAGGAACAAATGTCCGCCAACGTTTCACAGATGACAACAGGGATAATCTGCAGTATGTGTAGCACCTCTCTTCTCACTCCAAGGATCATAACTTGAAGGGCTCCCCTTCCCTCCACAGTTACACATTACTGAAGGTGCTGATCTGCTTACTGTTTATTTACTCTGCAACTCAAACATGTCCACCGAAATTTGCTGTCTGAATAGGCATTTATTGGGTGGTGGTGGAGGAAGGGAAGCCGTGGTGTGCTGGCAATGGAGGGGGGGGGGCATGCATTGACCAGCATCTGCTGCACTGCAGTCAAGATGTGTCCTTCGCCCCTCTGATCCCAACTTGGAGATTTAACTTCCAGAGACCCTGCCGGAGAAGGGGCTGATTCCCAGAGAGAGGAGGGCACTTCGGCAGCATGTGAAACAAGCCAGCTCCAAAGCTTTCCGAAGGAAAAGGAGGTCCCGAGATTTGCCAGGGAGGCTGGGCACCAGAGAAGAAGGCAGTATCAGATGTTGGAGCACATGGGCACCATGCTCGGCGCTTAAGGGAAACATCCTGCAAAGATTGTGCGAAATGCACTAGGAGGCAGAGTCTGACGAGAGTGGGCAGTCTCAGAGGGCGCACACAGAACAAGGCCAGGTCAGGGAGGCAGTGCCATTGCAAGATGCCACCTGGATTCTGGAGGTTCTCCGTACCGGATCCACGTCCCCCACCCCCTCCCAGATCCCTGGGAGCAGATCTGCATTATGGGTGCTGCTGCCTCACTCACTTTCCTCCCGTCCCTGCTGGAGCCTGTGGCCCTGAGCCCCAGGTCTCCCTTTGCTGCTCCAGCCCCACTGCAAGGCAGCTCCTGCCCACAGTTCAGGAGTCCCACTACTTGATCTCTGCATGTACCCTCCTCGCGGAAGATACTGAACAAGAAGAGCTGCTGTTGGTCCCAGAAGGGCCCTGGCTCAAGATAATGAGTATGGAAATTCTGCATCCATAATGAACTGCATACGCTCTTCCCGCTCACTCGTGCCGAAAATTTGCACTTGCCTTTCCCATAACTTGTCACTTGTGGGTTTTCTTATTGTTTGGTATATAAACAACGCAAGAGAAGCCTTTGTTCCTTTGTGTCTGCTTAGATTTGCCCATTAATCCCAGGTCTCCACACCCCACCCCCTTCCCCACCAATGCGCACAGGATTACACAAAGCAAAAGTCATTAATTTTTATCTCTGACTATCTGTAGGGTTTTTAATGTGGCCCAGCTTGCTTATGCACCACCAATTACATGTCATAAGTGCTTGTAGATGCTGGAGCTGTATCCAGGCTGATGAATCACTGCCTTCCCCCCAATTAGTATGCAAGGGACTCCATCCCTGCTGGAGCAGCTGGCATGACAATGAGGGTCTGGCTGTGCTGGTCAGGGCATCTGGACACGGATGGCTTTAATTAAACGGTGAGGCACACAAGGTGTTCGGCAGCAGCTCGAGGATGGAGTGAAACTTGGAAATAAAGTGTGGGAGCCCTGAGGGTACGCAGGTGGACCAGGCACCTGTTGCCTTACCTGGAATTCCCTGCTCCCCCCACCCATCCTCCTCCGGTTCCCTGTGGTTCCTGTGCAAGTAAGACACACCGCCACATGAAGGCCAAGTTGGAAAGACCTCAGAGAAGGCACTTTGCTGATGCTCTGGCTCTGAACAGCCACCACCAGGGATGTTTTCCCTCATACACATGCCTGACGCTACCTTAAGGTATTGCTGACACGACTGTTTTTGCAGGCTGAGGTGAAGCCCCTTCATGGACATGTTCAGTGGACTTGCATGGGCTGGAAAGGCAGCAGGCAAGACGAAGGTAAGGGGAAAGAGGGCGTGGCCCCACAGGCGGTCCTCACACATGTCATCTGTGTCATGTGATCGGGAGGGCTGCACTCTGCCGTCACTCTCCAGCCACTTAGGAATGCGCAAGAGCCGAGCTGTGGGCTCTCGGCTTTCTCATGGCTGCCACAGAGGCGGCGTGTTCCTCATCTTTGGCAATGCATTTACTGCAGCTTCAGTCTTTCAGAGCCAGGAGAGTTCATTGTCTTTAGCTGTCGAAAACAGGTGAATTCTTCCAAAGTGTCACCCGGCTGCAATGGATGCATTTTCGCTGACTGAATGCTCTTGATCGAGGAAGCCCACAGAGAGGTGGCCTGGGAAGTTTGGCTTTCTGCATGCTATTCCCCAAGGCTGCTTATCACAAAATCTGGTGCCAGTTTCCTGCACACAAAGGGGGCACTGGAAGGAGTCAAGGAGAGTGTGGTCACCATAGTGTCCCCCTCTCCATTTCCAGAGGAAGCAACTGGACCAGAATCACGTCCTCTGTCCCCAGTCGTCTGGGCTCCTCCATCCCGCCTGGCTCCTGCATGCACAGACATTGATGGTGCTCTCCCTAGCGCAACCTACTGTGTTCTCATGCTAATAGCAGGCCTAAGGTACGTTGCCATGTGAACAAGTCATCATGTCTCCATAGCAACCAGCCAGATTGCCATACACCAGCCTGAAGAGTGGACTCTTTCCCTCCCCCCCTTCACTTTTGTTAAATTTGCTGAAGGGCTCACCATAGGAGGGTCCCAGCTGCTTTCCAAGTAGCTTTTCAATTAACCTGTACGTTGCTGTATAAACAAAGGGGCTGGCCTCCCTCAGACGCGCTTTCAAGGAAGGCAATGAGGACTTTGAACAGACCGTGGCAACTTCCCCAATATCTGGCAAGGAGCTACAGGCAGTGCATACAACTGATCAGTGATGTGAGGGGATTCCTGTAATGGCTCTTGCAATGGCTCTTGAAGTCACAATCTAAATGCAGACATGACCAAACCAGAGAAAACACGTGCTCCTGCTGTGGTTCAGTACATCAGTCTGCCCGGCATTTGGGAAGACTTGCTGTAAATGTGGCATGAAAAATCATTATGCCAGAGTATGTAAAGCAACGTCAGTGGGTGCCAACAAAGAACAAGAAGGATACTGGGTCCATGAGCTTCACATAAACAGTTTGTTTATTGGGGAATTAACTCAGGCAACCCCTGGTCAGGCTGCAAGCAAAGGTGTAGGATGGTATGCTGATGTATCTTTACAAGGACTTTCAATAAAAATCAAACTAGGTGAAGGAGCTGAGGCAAATGTTTTCTCATTGAAAGCGTTCCATGAGTTGCCTGGCAGGAAACTATTGACTAAGAGCAAAGTATGGTGGAACTCGAAGACAGCCTTTGGGAACTATTGTTCTGGAAGGCCACGATCCACAGAGAACAGCCAGATGACTGTTCTACAAAGCAGACATTTCTTCTTGTCCAATATTGGGCAGGGCAACCTGTGAAACTCTTGACTGGGTTTGTCAGGTTGACACAGAGGAATCTCTGACCCAGGAACAGCTGCTTGCTGTGTATTCCAATGTTTTTGATGGTCTCGACGAGCTTGAAGGACCTCGTCAAATCAACCTTGATCCTGCCGTGGATTCCTGCCCTGCCTGGGTATTGAAAGGTACCTTTTGCAATACTTTATAGACCAAAGGATACTCTGTGTCAGAGGTAGAGTGCAGGAGTGATATCCATAGTGACAAGACCCACAGAGTGGGGAAGCTGTCTTGTAATCACAGAAAAGAAAAATGAGAAGCTGCAAATATGCCTGGACCCCAATAATCTAAACAAGACAATTTGTAGATGCACCATACAGTCCTCACAACTGAAGAGGTTCTGAGTCACCTACTAGGCATGAAAAGTTTCACTATTTTAGCTGAAAAGGATGGATACTGGCGGGTGAAATTGGATCAACTTTCTTCACGTCTATACACATTCAATATGCCCTGAGGAAGTTATTGTTTTTTACAGTTTACCATTTGGACATAAATCCTCCAGCAAAGTATTTCAACAAAAAAAATGAGGAAACTTTTAGTCACATGGAAGGGGTACATAGGATAGCTGATAACATGAGCATTGCAGTGGAGACTCCAGAATAGTATGACCAAACTCTACATCAAGTTATGGAGACAGCACGTGCCAAGAATTTTAAATTCAACAAAGACAAGATTCAATTCAAGGTTGTTAAATGCATGGGTCAGATACTGACTGCTCATGGTGTCTGTCCTGAAGAGGATAAAGTCAGAGCTATATGGGACATGGCGCATCCACAAGACAGACGAAGTGTGCTCAAGTTTTTATGATCCTTGCAATATTTGTCACAATATATTCCGAGGGAGGCAGAATTGACTGTGCCTTTGCAAAATTTGTTGAGGAAGGAAGTACTGTTTCAATGGCAGCCCAAACAACAGAAAGCTTTTGATATGGTCAAACAGCGATTGTGTCAGGCACCTGTGCTTCAATACTTTGACACCGACAAACCAGTCACTGTGCAAGCTGATGTGTCAAAGAAGGATGATCTCGGAGCATGCCTACTTCAAGGGAATAGACCAGTGTCCTAAACCTCCAGATCTCTTAGTTTGTCAGAGCAGAGCTATGCACAAATAAATAACTGCTTGCAGTTCTGTCTGCATTAAGGAAGTTCTATCAGTATGTGTTTGGCAAAGCTGTTTTGGTTCAGACTGAGCACAAACTTCTAGAAGCAATTTTTAGGAAGCCAACTGGTAGTGCCTCTGCCTTCCTGCAGCACACACTCTTACAACTCCAGAGATATCAGCTTACTGTAGTGTATGTCCAAGGCAAGCTGATGCATCTTGCTGACACATTGTCCTGAGTTACTATAGACCTTCCCACATCTGACAAGGATTCTTGTCAGGGAGAGAGAGTGATGCATGCACTAAGCACCCTGGCCAAGGACTGGGGCACCACAGCTATCATACAGAGGCTACAAAACAGGATTGCCAGCTCCAGATGGTGATAGCACTCAGAAAGCATGGATGGCACTATTGAAATCCAGCGGGACTTAGGCTCCAGTCTTACAGCAGGTGAATTTGGTGAGGTGTCCAGCGCACTCTCCCAGCATGAACCGACCTATATACTATGCTCTGCATCTAAGGTCCTCCTCCAGGAGCCTCCTCGGAGGGAGGCTTGGAGGTGGCAACAAGGGAGAGGGCCTTTTTGGTGGTGGCTCCCCATTTATGGAATAATCTCCCTGATGAGGCCCACTTGGCGCCAACATTGTCATCTTTTCAGTGCCAGGTTAAAACTGCCTTCTTCTCTCAGGCATTTGGCAGCGTAGAATGAGCATCTTGGTTGTCTCTGGCTGATTGTTTTAAATTGTTTTAGCTATATGTTGTTGTTGTCTGTGTTATTTGTTTTATGTCACTATGTGAATGGTTTTTATATTTTATATAATGTATTTTAATGGTTTTAATTTTTGTGAACCACCCAGAGAGCTTCAATTATGGGGCGGTACAGAAATATAATAAATGAAATTAATCTGATCTCATTTTTTGATCAAGTAACCTCCCTTGTGGACTGTGGGAATGCTGTAGACATAATATACCTCGACTTCAGCAAAGCTTTCAACAAAGTGCCCCATGATATCCTGATGAGCAAACTAGCTCAAAGTGGGCTAGATGAAACAACGATCCGGTGGATCCACAGTTGGCTACAGAATCGGACTCAAAGAGTGCTTATCAATGGGACCTTCTCAAACTGGGGAGAGGTATTGAGTGGGGTACCACAGGGCAGGGGGTTGGACTCGATGGCCTTGTAGGCCCCTTCCAACCCTACTAGTCTATGGTTCTACGATTCTATGAAATGAAATATGTTTCCTCTGCTGCAAAACCCTTCTGGCCTGTAAGGGATCTTCTGCACTGCTGTGATAGTGTTCTTTACCTGGGACACAAGGTGATCATGGCTGAATCACAGAGATCAATCAGGGTATTCACAGAACCTGAGCTAGGCAAGAGGACTAGTAGATTGGCCCCTCATGTCCACTGTCCCTGAGAAGGTAGTTGGCCATTGTTCCGTTTGTGCCCAGCACACCCCTAGCAATCCCAAGGAACCTCTTAAACCACATGGGATTCCTGAACCACCATGGGAAAAGTTGGGCATGGATATTTTTGAATATGGCTCTTCCTGTCTTCCCCTTATGACTGACTATTTTTCAGAGTACCCAGAAGTGTTGAGTTTTCCTGACTGTAAGAACAGTGACTGCCAAGCTCAAAGCTGTGATTGCTTATCAGGTACTCGGAGGATTGTTGTGAGTGATAACATGCCATTTGCTAGTCAAGAGTTTCAGCAGTTTGCTCATGCTTGCGGCTTTGAACAATGCCTCAGCAGCCTAGGATATCCACAGTCGAATGGAATGGCTAAAAGGGCAATTTGGTCTGTGAAACTGCTCATCAAGAAAGCTGCAGATTCAGGGGTTGACTCACATTGGGCATTGCTGGAACAGCAGAATACACCAGTTACTGGGATGCTGCTTTGCTGGCTCAAGTGTTGATGGGTAGGATGCTCAGAAGCATGCTTCCAGTAACAACCAAACTATTATGACCTAAGACACCAGCCAGACAGCCGACCAACCAACAAACGCAACACAGAAGCAGTTTTATGACCGTACTGCAAAGCTCTTACGGAAGGAGATTCAGCACGGATGGACACAGCGAAGGCTGGCTCCCTGATGCTGTTATTTTAAAAAGAGAACGGCCTCCCACATATCAAGCGGTGGCTCCTGATGGCAGCCACCACTGTCGCAAGAGGTGCCGTTCAAGGATGGGGCAGCCAGAAGTTGGGTCAGTGCACGTTCCGAGGGAAGTGGAATGGGTCCATAGAGCAGAGCAGCCCGCTGGATGACCTTGCGGACACTCCTGTTCACGACTCCATTAAGGACACTGCTGCAGCCACAGAAACATGAGGCCCACCTGCAGAAGCAGGTCTGCCCACACGTGGCATCCAAGGCAGGCCTGCCACTTTGCCAGTACAATTACAGAACTACGTCCTTCGAGACGGGATGGTGGCACAGGGCAACCCCAGTGGTGGGCCAGATACCAGTGATCTCTGGCCCCACTATGGCAGTTGCTTTGGATATTTTCTTTTTTATTATGTTTATATTTTTAGGTTGTTTAATATGTATTTCAGTATATATTTAAAGAAGGCACCTGTGATTACTGTTCTTGTAAGAGAATTGTACCAAATGTGAAAGTAAAACCTGATGGTTAGTTCAGTGCTTAGGAGCCCAGGCCTTGGAGTGTTTCTTTGAGGCTTTTTATACATTTGGTCATTTAATAAATGCTGAAGCTTACAAAAGATTTGGATGTCTGAAATTTCCCTAAATCCATACATAAGCAATGGACATTGTGCTAGGGGATTCCTGAATGGTCATCTTGACCAGTGTTGCAGCTAGGGCTGGACACTGGCCCTGCAGCCCAGAGGCCACCCAAATGGCCACCCAGAGAGCTGCAGCTGATGGGGGCAGGGCAAATAGGTCCTGTGTCAGCACCTGGGCCAGCAGGGCCACGCCACAGCCCACTGGGCACACACAGCTCACTCTGGCATGCTTCCTTTCTTCTTATTTTAAAAAAACATTTCATAGTCAGGGAGTGGCCACCCTAAAGGCTTACTGATGCTCATTTTGTTATTTCCCTTTTACAGTATCTTATCCTTTTCTTGAACAAAATGTTGCTTCTTCCCAAGTAAATGTTTTTGGCAGCAGGAGCAAGCACCATTTGATTCCTGTAGTCATGATGGTGCTATGACTTAAGTGAGTTTAAAATGCAAAACCGCACATGCTCAGAGTATTTCTTTTAAAAAACCGGGATTGGCAAACACTTTTTCTGTTTTGATTTTTGCTCTAACTGTTAGAATCTAACTGGTCAGGAATATACAAGCAGTTGTAATGGATGGGATGGTGGTGGGGCCAGGGGGAAGAGAAATGTTAGTTGTGTGCTAAGAAGGACCCAAGACCATTAAGCCCTGGGTCTAAAATCACCCAGCTGCACCACTAGCTTTGACCAAGTCCAATTTCATTACAATATATATCCTCCTTTATCTGTATAAATAAACCAAAGCAACTAACATACAACGGTTAACAAAAGCAACAAAATATTAAACACCCCCAAATTAAAAGAACAACAACAACAACAAAAGGGACAGCAAATCCACAAAGTAATAACTGTAGGAGAAAGCAGAGAACAGAATCACACAGAAACAACAATAGTCAGCAAAAGAAAAAAGTCAACAGCAAACCAGAAAATGTCCCAGGCAACTTCAGCTGCTTCCAAATGCCTTACTGCACAAGCAGGATTTTACCTGGTGCTCGAAGGCCTGCCATTTCAGGGCTAGCTAGGCAGATCTCCCTGGAAAGGGCGTGCTGTAAGGCTGGTGGCACCACCACTGTAACGGCCTTTCTTTAGTCACCTGCCAAACTTCAGTCGGCGAGGGGGCTCCCAGAGCACGATCCCAGGTGTTGAATGGAGGGCATGAGATCACATACATGTTATTTATTCTTTAATTGTCTTATTTGTATCTATCCCAGTTTCCTCCTCCAAACAAGACACTCAAAAGCAGCTAATGAAACGGGGGTGGGGGGTGGGTTTGATGATGATGATAATCCCATTATTAAAACAGCTAGATAAATATCAACACAATCCAAGACTAAAAGAAACCTTAAAGTGGGTGGGGTGGGGAGCCAGAGCTAACAATTAATAACATCATGCAGCAAGAAAATCAAAGGCTTGTTTAAAAAGAAACAACTTTGAATGCCAGCAGACTGCAGACAGAGAGGAAGATGGCCTGACCTCTTGGGGCAGGGAGTTCCCCATATATCATGCTGCCACAGTGGAAGCCCTCTCCTGTGCTGACACCAACCATGCATGGGCGAGAGGGCTGTGGGCAAGAAGGCAAGGCTACAAGCCACTGAAAGCCAGAGTTTGTAGAAGACTCTGGGAGATTCATGTGAGCCCTGGGCTGGGCATGTGGATAGTGTCTCCTTTAGCGGAGGCCTGCATCGGCTCCCTGTGCCTGGCCAGCTGGCTGTGTGGACAGCTGTGCTTGCTGCCATAGGTGGCAGATGATTCACATGCAGCTGCATTTGCTGGGGGCTTGCAGAGAGGCTGGTGGGGCAGACAGCAGCAGCTGGCCAGGTGATGAGAAAGCAGCTTCCTCCCCTAGCACGCACACACCCGGCTCACAGGGTGGCAGGTGCACAGTCCACATGGGCCTTGAGAGGAGCCTGGGTCTCCCTCGGCCAGCCACAGCTCTGCATCAAGCCAGGTCGTGTCCCCCCCACAGCCTCAGCAGCCCCCTCCCTAATTGATTTCTGTAGGGTCTCTGAAAGTTCCATTACCTTTTGCTTAGCTCAGGGGGCCTGACTGTGCAATCCATTGCTGAAACTAATTACAAGATATAATTAAACTGTGACACGAAGATATTATACCGTTAGTTTACTAATGACACCGCGAAGTTGTACAGCCAGCTCAGGACAGTGATTACACGTCATTCATTATTTATCCTTTTGCTAAATGAGACACTGACATTTTCAAAAATTACTTTGAGGTTTCCTAATGGTCAGCAGCAGGTGGTTAGGAAGGACCTCGCCTTCCTCCCTGTTACTTAGGCAAACCTCAGAAGTATTCTTAGCAAAAACAAAACTGCAACTGTCACGCAGGGTCCACAAGGCAGAGAGACCTTGGAAGCCTGGAGGGTTCCTAGCACCCTCCCAGGCTCCGGAACCAGGCCAGTGTCAGAGTGTGCCGAGAGCCCGGTGCTGAGCCTTCCCCTCCATCCATCGCTCTCCTTTGCAGGGATGCTGAACCCTTCCCTTGGCTCTTAGAGCCCTGGTGGAGATCACAGAAAACAGGATCCGTTCCAGTGGAGAAACCCTGGTCCATCTAGTCCAGGGGCAAACAGTCTTTTGGGAGTCGTGGGCACATTTGGCAATTTGAGGCTGCCATGGAAGGTATGGCTAGTCATGAAGGAAAAGAAGTGTGACCAAAAGGCAGAGGTGGGATCTGAGCCCCAATGTGCTAAACAACCCCTTTGAACATACTGACGCACAGCGAAACCTATTTCACAGAAAGCAAACTCTTTTTTTCTCCCTCCCCTGTCAGCCAACCCATACCCCACCCTCTCTATCTCACTCACTCACTCACTCTCACACATACACCATGTATCTGCCATGCATGCATACACACAAACACACACCTCCCATCCCTTCCTCATTGCAAGCAAAAGAACTGGGAAGGGGAGGGGACCTTGGCGGGCACCAACAAACGTGTCTTGGGGCGCATTGGTATCTGTGGGTGCCACATTGCATACCCCTGATCTAGTCCATTCACTGGTTTGTCCTATTCCAGAGGTGCCTATATTGTACAACATTCGGAGCAGATAGACAACAGACGAGACAGGTCTGGGGCTCATCCCCAAACATGTCAGGAAGTCAGGAAGAAGCTCTACGCCCAACTGGGTGCCTTTGGAAAAGCCTGTAGAGTACAAGGCAAAGACATCACCACTGCAACATGCTGAACCCCATGATGAAAGAGCTGTTGGAAATGGGGTGTTCCACTGAATCTCCTTGCGTTCCATTGATGTGGCCTTTTCCACAAATCTAGCAGCATCACAGGCATTTACAGGGCCCTGAGTATTGAAGAGATTATCGCTGAGGATGAATGCATGCCAGGTTGGAAGAGACTGCGTGTGTGTTCTTGCACATGGGTGTAGGAGTGTCTGAGAGGCTCTTTGTCTGCTTGGGGCCGCCACATGGGACGCAGCTGAGTCTGTCTGGCATTGGTCACTCTTTCTGGGCTCCGGTCCTTCCTCTTCCAGAGTCTTCTGTTGCTGTTGTCCTTGGGGGGCGGGAAGCATTTCTGTTTTATTCCTCTTGTAAAAGGCTGGGAATTAGAGTTCCTTCTGTGAGCACCTGAAGGTGGGATCCAGAAGGGTTTGGTTATTCACAGTTGTTACAGCTCTGTGTATTAACCCTTCTTTATTACACTGTCATTCGTCACATTCTCAGAACAACAGAAGATTAATTTACTGGCTACAGTCTGGTTGGCTTCTGGGGGTGTCCCTTCGCCCACCCCCACCTCCCCTGGCTCACTGGGGGCAGAGGCACTGTGAGGTGCCGCTGCTCTTCTCCATCTGCTGACCGCTCTGTAGCCCCACAGGTAATGAAATCTTCTTGTTTGCATCAGAGATGCTGCCGGCGGCTTCAGACAAGGCTTAATTTCCTCAGAGTGTAATGGCATCCCAGCACCTGTAATTATGCTAGTTTCTCTCCTGTGTTGATTAAATGCGATTTACCCTGAGAACCAAGTGATGAGTATTTGAGTGGAGGGTGTTGAGCCAATCGCTGGCAAAATGGCCATGATAAATAAACTCGAAAGTGGGGAAAGAAGAGGGGGCCCCGAGCTCAAAGGGGAAAGGAACGGTTGGGAACACCGGAAGGCTGGTCCCTTCTTCTGCTCCCTTCCCTGTGCAAATGTTAAAAGAGGCCCTCAAGGTTTCCCTAGAGAATTCTGTCCTGGGCCCCCACACGCAGCCCCACAGTCTGGGACGCCATTTTTAATTTCCCACAGTGGCCTGGAGTGCAGCTACGTCGGGCGCTCCAGGGAATTGTGGGAAATCTGGCAAGGCCCCTTGCCAGCTGTCTGTCACTGCCACCAGATTTACATGCGGCTGAGGGGTGGGGGTGGGTGGCAGACACAGTGTGAGCAACACCCCCCCGGCAGCAATGTGCAGGGGGCCCGCTCCGCTCTGGAGCCAGCCCCGTGCCACAGGGCAGCACAGGTTAGGGCACAGGCCCTTCTCAGCTGCTGGGGTTCAGGCAGGGTAATTGCCAAGCAGAATGAACAAGGAGACGTCTGAAGCCAATAGTCTGCCACTCAGCCGAGCTGCTCTGCGCCGCCTTGAGCTGTGGCTGGATGAGGTGTCAGGCTCGCGATTCATTCCAGCTGGTGCTAAGGGATAATGAATTATCCGTCAGCTTAATACGCTGGGCATTCCGAACAGGACTTCCACATCAGCATGTGGTTTACTTGGTAATTAGAGAAATTGCATTTCCAAGCTCAGAAGTTTAGCAGAGATCGGAGGCTGCCCAAGCAGCCAGGTCGGACCCCTCCCTGCCACACGAAAAGTGGCCAGGTTCGCATGGCTGGAAACCCATCGAGGCAGGCAGGCAGCAGGGTGCCTTCAGACTCACTCTGGGGCGGGCTGGGAGCCAGGCCACTGGCATGCCACCTCCTGGGGCTGCTGCACGCCCTCTCATAGAGGCCGCTGGCTCCCCCCCGGGGTCTGCTTCCATTGTTCGATGCATAGAGGGGAGAGGCACAAGTGTTGCCTGCTCCCCACCCTCCGCCTCTTGGTCCCTAATGAATTCCATCATTCGAAATATAGGTCACCCTGGGCAATTAGGCAAGAGCCGCTGTTTTTGAAGGCTATTCTGCAGGCAGGAAGACCAGTTTCCAAATGAGTTATCAGGTGATACGGTGTTTGGCCTGAGTCAGCCTGATTGACAGGGGCCTGGGTGTTCGCAGATGCATTATTTAAACATGTTGAGATATAAGAGATCTTCTGCACTAATTACTTCGAAGGCTGTATTAATCACAAGACACTTTAATACCCGATCAATACAGGCATTTGTCAACGACCTTGTAAATCTCCTCCACTTTCACTCTGCTGTGGAGCCACACATGCTGCTGGGAGCGGGGGGGGGGGGGGCAATTGGCAGTGGGGATGAAGACAGGCCTGTCCTCCAAGGCATGTGGGGGTTGCTCAGCCGCGGCGCTGTTCACCTGCAGCAGCCTTCCCCAACCTGGTGCCCTCCAGATGTGTGCGGCTACAACTCCCAGCATCCCCCAGCCAGCCATGGGGGGGCTGGGTCAGAGCAGGCCAGGCAGGTGCCTTGGCTGTTGCCATATGGCTGTCAGCTGCTCCTGACTTCAGAGCTCTGCCTCGGGACGAGGGCCACGCGCGTGGGGTGGCCTGGCTGGGGAGATGAATCCCGCTGCGCTGCGTCCAGGGTGTGTGGTGGATAGAAGTGGATCGACTGACTCGCCTTTCCTGGCAAGATGCCTGTGCGTGGCATGAGAACCTTCCCCAGGATGGGCTGGAGGGGCAGCAGTGGAGAACATAAAGGCCAAGGTGCCTCGCCAGAAGGACAGGTGGTGGCCCTGTCACTCCAGCAGGGCCAGCCCCACTTGTTCTTTCGGTCTAGTGATGGCTTCGAGTTCATAAGATGACTGTTAGTTCTGCTGAATAAAAGGCGCAGTTTCATGCGTGTGCCCTGCACTGGAAACCACCCAGGCAGCCACCTCCCCTACTGGCTAATACCTCATTGCCCAGCCAGCCAGTGGGATGGAGTTACCGATGGGCCAGTAAGTGTCCATGAGGGGCCCACCCAGGTGGTCTCCCAGCCAGGCACTGGTGACGCTTCATTTGGGTCATGCCCCTTCAGACCCTCTGAGCCCTTGCTTCACAGCCTTTCCAAAGGAGCCTTGCAAGCCTGTTGGGTTCACCCTTGCCTCTCATGGCCACCGGAGACTGGCTCCACCCTGCAGGGCCCAAAATGCCACCCTCTGCCCATCGTGGCCTCCTCTGCCTTCTAGGAGCTGTTGCCATCCACGAAGTTGCAGAGGGAGAACCACTCTGGGCTCTTCTTCTACTCTCTGGCTACTTCTCTGGCACTCTTTTTTTATTATTTTATTTTATTTGTGGTCCCTGTCATTCTGCTGGGGCAAAGGGGTAAAGAGATCTGACACCAAGTGCGGGAAAATGCTGTATCTGGAATCTATTTTCCAGACGGCAAAATAATAAAAATTCATGGCAGGACAGCGGCTGCTGACACGTTCCCAAAGACATATTGCAGGTAGCATTATTTATTGTGGCACAGAGTTCATAGAAGTGCTACCTCAAAGCACCCGGAGACATCCTAAAAAGCCCATCTCCCATCAGGTGAAGCAGATTTATGGTGGCTGCTGGTGGAGCGGGTCGGGCGCTGCTGAGCATCAAGAAAGGCTGCTTTCCTCAGTGCAGCTGCATGATGGGCTCACAGGAGGGTTCCAGCCAGGAACGATGCAGACTGCCTCACTGCGGCAGTAGCATGCTGCTTCCTGGGACAAGGAGGGCCAGCAAGGGCAGGGGGAGCTCTGCAAGAATGCTGCCCTCTCTCTCTCTTTCTCTCTCTCTCTCTCTCTCAGAGGGTAAGGGAGATGTTTTGGGGAGATGAGAACAGCCTATTCCTACAGTCTATTCTCCCTGTTGCATACCAGCTGTGTTGGACTGCAACTCACATCATCCCAACCAAATGGTCATGCTGGCTGGAAATGATGGGAGTTGCAGTCCAACACATCTGGAGGGTACCAGGTTGGGGAAGATGAGCCTAAGTCCATGTCCCAACTTTAAAAGTCAGTGCAAACGTGTGAGTGCCACTTCCACAGTCTTCAACCCCTTTAAGGAAAGTCCCCATGGGTCTGAGTCCCTGGGGCTATGACCTGTGTGCCCACTGCAGGACCCTGCTCTTGCTTTCTTTTATTATCGGCTGGGCATTAAAGACATAGCTTTCAGCCATGTGATGCTTAAGTTGCATAGGTTGTGGACAGCTTGTCTTCTTAAATTTACAAAATGGTGTGCTGGAGTGGGGGCACTGGATTTTAAAGCTTGACTCAGCATCCCTGTCAGGCTCTTGAAACCCTCTAGCATCTGCTTGGCAGTTTGTTCATTGCCATTTATTCCCATCTCAATACATTTTTTAAAACCATCTCCCCAGCCAAACAACTAAATTGAGTATACATCCAAGGAAGCACAATTCCCAGCCAGGTGAACGACAGCTACATTAGTTTATCCCACCCTTCCGCCAAGGAACTTTGGGTGGCATTCAGGTTTCCTTGAAACCCTGCCCCCATTTTATCCTCTCAGCAACCCTCCAAAGTAGGTTAGGCTGACAGAGGTTGAGTGACTCAAGCTTACCCAGGGAGCTTCACAGCTGACTGGGGAACTGAACCTGAGCCCCTGAAGTAAGTCCAACGCTGTCCATGACACTGTATGTTCATGCATCCCATAAAAGCAGTGGTGAAAACTGAAATGTATAGGCCCAGAATCACCTGTGTCTACTTTTCCCTCAGCCTTCCAGACAGCAGGACCTTTGCAGCCTGCTGTGAAGGGTGGGTTGTGTCTGTTTCACGTTATTATCAAAGCTACTATTTCACGTCTTCCATCCCATTTGTATGTGAATGCGCATCTATCCACTTGTACTCCAATGACACAGAAATACCAGGATCCTTGTCCAAGGTGTGGTGCAGCGATGGCAGATTGTGCTACATTGTAGTACATTGTGCTAGATGCAGAGGGGAAATTAGTTCAAGGACACCAACAAAGCTTAAGTGTAAAAAATACATATTTATTTTGCCACAAATACTTACAGGAAATAAAAGATTGGGTAGTTCACTTTAGTAGAGGACTGTCAATTTGTTTCCTTAGGGCCCTGCTAGCACCAATAGAGCAAGAAAATATGGAGATATGGAATTATGGTTTGCCAAATAAAGGGTAGGGAGGGTGCTAGGATAATGGCAGGGCAGTCTTTGGAGGCCTAAGTGCAACATGGAAAAAATCTCATTTAAGTGGTACAGAGTTGGCCAGATGAGGGTCAGAATGGACAGATTCAGGGTGGTAGCAGGAGAGAGAGAGAGAGAGAGAGAGAGAGATGAATTCAGAATGGGTATATTTGCTTGTTCCAGAGGAGGGAGAAATCAAAAGCTTTCACTTCCTTGTGGTTCACAATTACTTGGAAATTCATGGAGATCATGGGTTCTCCAGATATCTGATCACAAATGAATGATGGGTTCATTATTGTAGCCCAGACGACCACAGAGCACACTGTGGTCTTAGTTTCCATGCAGGGAATGGCTCCAAAGGCGGTAATGGCGGATCAGTGGAGGGCTAAGCCATATTTAGGAAGCCACAAGCCCTGCACAAGGTGGACTGCAGTTGCAAAAAAAAGAGAAAAAAGAACTCAAAGTGAAGCAAACTAAGTCAGAGAAGACGTGAGGGAGCAACGGAGGGAAGCTGGTTAGCAGTGGATCATGAGGAACGGGCCATGTGTTAGACCCTGAGAAGATCACAGGTCAACATGACAGAGTGTCTGTGTATGCTGGGTCCTGCAGTCACACTGAGGCTGAAAAGAGCAGTTATAGGGGACAGGCAAACACAAAAGGGACAACAACTTTGGACCCCAAGCTGTGATCTTGGCCTTTCAGGGGGAATGCAATCCCACACAAGACGGACCACAACGCAACTTCCTAACCAGCAGTATCTCCATCTTATCTGAATTAAGCTTCAGCTTGTTCACCCTCCTCCATGGTAAAACGGCCTCTAAACACCTGTTCAAGGTTTCCACAGCCTTCATGATCCTAGCAGGAGGGAAAGAAAGGTAGAACTGTGTGCCATCTGTATACTGGTGACATTGCAGCCCCAAACTCCAGCCATTTAAGGTAAGTGTAAAAAAAAAATGGGGGACAAGATGAAATCTTGAGGTACCCCAAAGGCCACAAAGTGGAGCAGAAGTCCTCCAGCGCCACCTTCTGGATCCATCCCTCCAGAAAGGACTGGAGCCACCATGACACCATGCCTCCTAGATCCATCCCAAAAAGATGGCTCAGAAGGATACCATGGTTGACAGTATCAAAAGCTGCTGAGAGGTCCAACAGAGAATCAACAGGGTTGTGCTGTTCTTGTCCCTCTCTCAGCAAAGACCATCCCACAGGCTACAAAGGCAATTTCTACCTCAAACTCAAGGCAGAAGCAGAACAGCAGCCCAAGGCTGTCACAGAGGATCTTAAACATGTGGTGGTAGCAGTGGTGAAATCTAAGTGTCTCCTTGAGTGTAGTATGACAAATGGTCACTCTACCCTGCCATTCTGTGGTGACACCTTCGTGTGCCATTGCTGACCCCAGAGGTCAAGTGCTTGCCCTCATTGACAGAGAAGGGAAGGAAGCTAAGTTAATGTTTTCACAGCCTCCCTTTTCTTCCTGGGCCAACTGGAGGTTATCAAGGCCAGAGGCAGCTTTTGAGTTTCATAAACCTCTTAGGTTATTCGGAGTCATGATTCTCTTATTCAACTGTCTGTGCTTTTCCTTGGGACAGCTAATCCCTCAGCGTGACTGGTGGAAGCCGCAGTATTGATTTCTGTGTCTCTCTAAACCTCAGTTGTGTTCGACGCTTGTTAGACATCTGAAGGAATATCCAGTGGGCTCTAGGGGCAATTTGAGAGCAGAGCTCAATAGGCGGCACTTGAGAGAAGTTTCCGTAAGGTTACTGGGCAGGCCAATAGAATGGATTAGAGGGGAGAGACAGACAGATGGAAGAGAGAATAGGAAGAAAAGCCCCGGCCAGTCCTCTTGAAGGATTTAGACTGGCCCAACACTTTTGTCTCATCCCCTTTCCATTAATAAAAGAACACCTTCATTTATCTGGCTCAGGAGATTTGAAGGTCTGCTTAAGGACATCTCACCATCATCCAGGGACTGAAGGATGTCTTTGATACTCCTTGGATGTTCACAGCATTCTGTGTCTGCAGCTGCAGTGGTACTCACTGGGACATGCATGCACAAAGGGAGGGGAGGGGAAGAGTGTGCAGAGAGACTGAAAGAACTGGGCATGTTTAGCCTTGAGAAGAGAAGACTGAGGGGAGATAGGATAGCGCTCTGCAAGTACCTGAAAGGTTGTCACAGAGAGGAAGGCCAGGATCTCTTCTCGATCATCCCAGAGTGCAGGATCCGGAATAATGGGCTCAAGTGACAGGAAGCCAGATTCTGGCTGAACATCAGGAGAAACTTCCTGACTGTTAGAGCAATACGACAATGGAACCAATGACCTAGGGAGGTAGTGGGCTCTCCCACACTGGAGGCATTCAATATGAAGCTGGACAGCCACCCGTCAGGGAAGCTTTGACTTAGATTCCAGCATTGAGCAGGGGGTTGGACTCAATGGTCTCATAGGCCCCTTCCAACCCTACTATTCTATGACTCAGTGGCTACATGTGGGCTGATCCACATTGTCTTCTGCATCAGGAACGATTCATGGAGCTTTCCCCTCTCATGATCCACTTAGTTAGTCTGGCATTGTGAGTTATGAAATCTCAAGGGAGATGTCTTTGAGGAGAGTGGGTGACGAAAAGATGAAGATGGAACTGTGTCTGAGCAGATTCCATGGCATCATCTGAGCTCAGGATCACTGGGGCATAGGCCCTTTGCTTTTCCACTCTCCGGCATCAGCCTTGGAACATGGAAAGTAAGACAACAGGGTCCCTGGAGTTGGGTCTTGGAACAAATAAGATGATGAGACCTCGGGCGGGGGGGGGGGATGTACAATTAAAGGTACTATCAAGAGAAACAACTGCTCACTTTTGGTTTTTCTTGCTACTTTGGCAATTACAAGTATTCTAAATTGACGCCTTGACTTCTTTTTTCTTTCTTACCATGGATACAGTCAGGGCCAGACATATTGGGACAAGGATAACTATTTTGGCAGTTGGCCTCTGTATACCACCACATTGAAGTTGAAAGGAAACACACCCAAATGGAAGTGAAGTCAGGACTTTCAGCTGTAATTCAAGGGGTTTGACAAAAGTGGGGCACTAACGGTTCAGGAAGGACAGCTAGTGGCATACACACACACCCATCGTTGGTGGCTCATAAGTAATGGAACGAATGGCTGATAAGCAGCGGCATGGCCAGGTGTGGCCTTTTTCCTGGGTACCCCATGACCAGTCAAGCAGAGAAAAGGCCTGGAGGTGGTTCTGAGTGTGACATTTGCATTTGGTGGCTGTTCACTGGAACTCCCAACATGAGGTCCAAGGAGGTGTCCATGTGCGTGAAGGAGGCCATCACTAGGCTGAGGAAACAAACTAAACCCATCAGAGAGATAGCAAAAACAGTGGGAGTGGCCAACACAACAGTTTGGAACATCCTGAAAAAGAAGGAATTAACTGGCAAGCTCAGCAACAGCAAAAGGCCCGGCAGACAACGGACGACAACTAAAGTGGATGACCGCAGAATGCTGCTCATGGTGAAGAGAAACCCTTTCACAGCATCTTGCCAGGTCAAGAACGCTCTTACGGAGGTAGGCATGTCACTGTCAACATCGACAGTCAAGAGACAGCGTTATGAATGTAAATATAGAGGCTTCACAACAAGTTGCAAACCACTGGTAACGCTCAAGAACCGACAGGCCAGATTAGCCTTTGCCAGCAAACACCTAAGAAAGCCTGCCCAGTTCTGAAATAAGATTCTTTGGACTGATGAAACCAAGATTAACTTGTACCAGAATGATGGGAAGAGAAAAGTATGGAGAAGGAAAGCAACAGCTCATGATCCAAAGCATACCACATCATCTGTCAAACATGGTGGAGGCAGTGTTATCGCATGGGCATGTATGGCTGCCAATGGAACCGGGTCACTGGTGTTTATTGATGACCTGACTGCTGATAAAAGCAGCAGCATGAATTCTGAAGTGTATAGGGCTATACTTTCTGCTCAGATTCAGCCGAATGCTGCCAAACTGATAGGGCGCTGCTTCATATTGCAGATGGGTAATGACCCCAACCATACAGCAAAAGCTACCCAAGAGTTTCTCCAGGCAAAGAAGGGGGATGTTCTTCAATGGCCAAGTCAGTCACCTGATCTCAACCCAATAGAACATGCTTTTCACTTACTGAAGCCAAGACTGAAGGCAGAAAGACCCACAAACAAGCAGCAGCTGAAGGCAGCTGCGGTAAAGGCCTGGCAAAGCATCTCGAGGGAGGAAACTCTGCATTTGGTCATGTCCATGGGTTCCAGGCTTCAGGCAGTCATTGACTGCAAAGGATTTTCATCCAGGTATTAAAGGCAATCCTTAAGTTTGAAATGATGTTGGTTTGTTCCATTACTTATGAGCCACCAACAATGGGGACGTGCGTATGCCACTGGCTGTACTTCCTGAATGGTTAGTGCCCCACTTTTGTCAACCCCCTTGAATTACAGCTGAAAGTCCTGACTTCGCTCCCATCTGGGTGTGTTTTCCTTTCAACTTCAATGTGGTGGCGTACAGAGGCCAACTGCCAAAACAGTTATCCTTGTTCCAATATTTCTGGCCCTGACTGTATATCTGTATTCAGTCATGAGCAATGCTGCTACCTGTTATGTACTGTGAAAATAATTGCATCTAGTTGGGCCTGGTCTTGGAATGTGCTAGGAGATCTGAGAAAAACCCACTTAACTTTGGCTGTGCTCCAAATTTGGATTTTGGAATGTGATCCTTCTGATATTGCTGATACTGCCTGTGTGCCACCCAAATCTACTAGGTCAAAGTTGATTCCTAGTACTTAAACCGTCATTCATTAAAATGGTAGGAAGCACATAATGCCACACCTGTAATCACTTGTGCAGCCTGTACATTTATAAATAAAAATATTTTTACAAGGACATTATAAGCCCATGCACTTTTTTCTCAACTTGCTTTATGATAGCAACTGTGCATTTAGGAGGAGGAATCTTTTAATTCCTTCCCAAAGCATTGATCAATAAGAATTTGTCCTGCAGTTGTTGCCTCTCAGGGATGTACAGATTCTGGGAAATGTGGCTTTACTGGTCTTCAGGAGGATGTTGAGGATAGAATCTGGAAGCAGGACAAGCTCATATATTACCAGGTAAAGTTCAAAGGGACTTTGGCACCCACTATATTTATCCAGAGGTTTTTCTTAGTCCCCCACACCTCACCTCCCTTTCTACCCATTCTTTCACATGTAATAACAGGGAGCTTTATATTTCTTCTCATAATCAAATCAGTGACAAAGTGATTGTGACCCACAAAATCCAGAATGCTTCTGGCAAAGGGGGAGTTTCATCTGTTACCATTAGCAATCCCTCCATTATGCCCTCCTCCAATGGATAAGCATTACTTATCAGGACATGGGAAACGGTTACACTGGATCTTGCAGCCTGACACATTCCCAGTGGTTTCTGTGCATTCAGAAGGTATCTCCTGGGCCTCTTTGGTAATGTGCACTAATCAGAGCTAATGTTATTTCTCTGCCCTGATTTCACCTCACTTTCTGGCATTAATAATAGATCCCTTCCTCTTCTAGCTTTACAAATGCCCACAGGCTGGGTTTCATGCTGTCTGTCAGATCAGTATCATGTTGAACTGGGCACTAGGCTGCACTACCCCACCCTAATCCATTTGGCTTAATGGGCAGGCCCCTAACTCCTAAGCAAACTCTCCACTGCTTGGGAATGGGAGGGAAGAGGCTGTAGGGAGCTCTGTCTTGGGTAAAAAGAAAGCAAAAGGAATGGAAGGGAGCTCCAGCAACCTCCCGGCTCTAAAGTTTAAACCTCTGCAAAGGCCTTCCTTTTGCAGATTCACAACAAAGACTGGTACCTTTGTGAGTGTCCTCCTATGGTGCAGCATGGCAGATGGAAGTGAGCAGAGAAATGCTTTGGAAAATGCACCTCTGCCCTGACTGACTGGGCACCCTACCTCAGCCAGGAGGTTCTGATCAGGATGCAGCATATGCTGCTCTGTAAACATTTATGGCTGTTTTGCTGCTGCTGCCACCACAATATATACACTTGCCTCCTTGTGTCCCCCAGGACAGAATACAGTCTTCCGACCAAGGGCAAGTCAGTGGGTCTCCAGTTTGAGGAGGGATGAGTCACGATCTGCACTCCACTGAGGCCAAACAACTTGTGCCACTTCTCTAAAGAGCCCAACCTGGAGAGCAGCATTCCCAAGATGAAACGGGGACGCCTGGGTCCAGCCTCCCCCCCCCATTAGCAGCTCGGGCTGCAGCATGCAAGTGTAATAGGCTAACACTTTACAGCACAAACCAAAACCACACATTTGATTTGTTCACTTTGATGACAGCACATTCAGTCAGATGCAGTTATCCTGCCAAGACTCCGATCTCCTTTAGCCACAGGGCCCTTTAAATATCCCATTTCAAATACGAAGGGAAAAGCGGTCTAAGGGAGCACCCTCGTGTCTTTCAGCCTTATTAAGGCTCTCCTCGCTCTCTGTTTCTATAACACCCCCTCCCCTTTCTGAAGGAGCTGGGCTGATTCCATACTTTGGGGACTTGGTGACATTATGTATCTTGCTTTATGTAACATGGAATCATTATTATCAGAATCGTAGATCATAGAAAAGGTATAACAAGAGGCAAGGAGGGCTTCCACCCCCCCCCCCCTGAAGTTAATAGCAGTCCTGCTGAAGAGAAGGACAAAGGTCAGAGAGTTGCTTCCTGATTGGCTGTTCCAATTCTGCATTGACATTTCTGCCATTTCATCAGAAATTCTAAATAATCCATGTGGAAACTGACTGTTATTTACAGAAGTCATGCACACACGCGTGCGCACACACACTTGCACGGCATAAGCCCACAAGGTGTTGGGGATATAATCTTAGCCCTTGGGGCCTCTTTTTGTGCCAATATATGCCTATCCCCCACTGCCCCACAGAGCGCCCAAGACGAAGCCCACTGGTAGTGCGGCGGGGCAGCAGGAGCCCTTCAGATGCCAAGGAGGGGGCCACTTCCCCCTGCGCAGCAAGCCGTAGCTCACCTTCAGAGAGCCCAAAGAAGAGAGAAGGCTCCAAACAGCCCAGAGGTTTTCTTCTTACAATAATATAGAGAAGGAGACGAACCCATTTATCCCTCTCTAGATCTTAGCCTCATGTATATTCCAGCAGCTGGATGGTGGTATGGATTGCCTAAATCAGTTGTCTTCCTAGGCATTTATCAGCGCAATCCTATCCATGTCTACTCAGAAACAAGGGCCATTGTTACTCTGAGGTCAGTGCGCATGGGACTGGAGCAGCCCCAATCCCCTCTTATCTCTCCATTTCGTGGGAGGGACAGAACTTCTCTCTCATGTGAAGAAGGGCAGTGAGGAGGAGAGAGAAGCAATTCCAAGATGGATCTCTCTCTGCCTGCCCCCCCTCCAGCACTGTAATGAATAAAAATTTCTAAGCATTTAAATAACTGTGATAAGAATTTTAAATCATATTATACATGAAAAGCTGCTATAGGAATGAACAACAATAAATCCTTTCCCTCATTGAACTAAAAAATATAATAATACATAGATTTGATACAGTCCTTTCCCTAAGTGCTCAAAGTGCTTCAGTAACCCTTACAACAGACCTGTAAGCGAGGCCTGTGTGGCTATTCTTGTAAAAAAAAAAGCTTTGGGAAACACCACGTATTTATTACACTTTTATCCTACCCTTTCTCCAGAGTGCTCAGGGTGGTGTCCATGGTTCTGCCCCCACCCCAAACACTTGATTTTAATCTCACAACAACCCTGTGAGGCAGGTTAGGCTGAGACAATGGTGATTGTCCAAGAGCACTCAGTAAGCTTCATGGCTTAGTTCAGAATTTGAACTCGGCTCTCCTTAGTCCTACATTCTACCACCGCACCATGATAGCTCTCAGTTGTTTGTCCTGAACAAGGTGCCCAGGGCCTGGGTGGTTCCAGCAGTAGCTAGACTGGAACTGGAGGCTGATGTAGCCAAGGCTCCCAGAACCCCACCCAAGGCTCAGCACAGAGCATCACAGACCCCCTGGCTGAAGTCCTACTTGTGGGAAGGGCCTTGCTCACAAGGAGGATGGCCTGAAAAGAAAAAAGGACACATATAGGAAGTGGAAAGAAGGCCAAGTAACAAAGGAAGAGCACAGACAGGTAGCACAGAATTGCAGGGATGGTATCAGGAAGGCTAAAGCTGAGAATGAGCTGAGGTTAGCGAGGGATGCTAAAAACAACAAAAAGCCTTTCTTCAGCTACGTGCACAGTAAAAGGCAGAGGAAAGAAATGGTGGTTCAGCTATTAAATAAGGATGGCAAAACGATAACAGGGCCAGATGAACTGCATCCTAGAGTAATAAAGGAACTAGCAGAAGAACTCTCAGAGCTGCTGTCTATTCTCTCTGAGAAATCATGGAGGACGGGGAAAGTGCCAGATGACTGGAGGAGGGCTAATGTTGTCCCTCTCTTCAAAAAGGGTAAAAAGGAGGAACCTGGGAACTACAGACCAGTCAGTCTGACATCAATCCCAGGGAAAATTCTGGAAAATTCAAAATCCTCTGAAGAAATGTTCATTTAGGAAGGGCCATGGCCCAGAAGTGAAGTGGGGCTGTGGGGCTGTGATAAAGCAATCCATCTGGAAGCACTTTGAAAACAATGCAGTGATTACTCGAAGCCAACATGGATTTGTCAAAAACAAGTCCTGCCAGACAAATCTGACACGGAATCATGGGCTCAAGTTACAGGAAGCCAGATTCCGGCTGAACATCAGGAAAAACTTCCTGACTGTTAGAGCAATATGACAATGGAACCGGTGACCTAGGGAGGTGGTCCAGGGCTCTCCCACACTGGAGGCGTTCAAGACGAGGCTGGACAGCCATCTCTTAGGGATGCTCTGACTTGGATTCCTGCATTGAGCAGGGGGTTGGACTCGATGGCCTTGTAGGCCCCTTCCAACCCTACTATTCTATGATTCTATGAGGCCTTTATTCTTGAGGAGTCCCTTTCTGTGCGTGGGTACTCCTTTGCATGGCCATGGTCCTAGCCTGTACCTTTAGACACTGGGGCTGGGTGGTGGCTCAGCATCCCTCTCTGACTCAGAACCAAGCTCTTCACCACTCTAGGGGGAAGATCTGAAGACCAGGCCCTTCTTGGGCAGCCCCAGCAGCCCCTGAAATGACTTGTTCCCCGGTGACATCTGTCTCAAGAGGCTCCAGAATGTCCTCCAAAGGGAATTCCTCAGGGAGGGCATGAAATGGTTCTAGTTTATAAAGGAATGTCTGAATCCTCTGAAGAAATGTTCATTTAGGAAGGGCCATGGCCCAGAAGTGAAGTGGGGCTGTGGGGTCAAATTGCACACTTAGGATTCAGTCTTATGCACACTTACTCTGGAGTAAATCTTGGTGAACTCAGTAATAAGCATGGATTGGATGAGATTATAGGCCTAGTATACAAAATGAGTATACAAACAATCTCCAAAGGGAAGGGGGTTACCCAGATTAAAGCTACTGTTTGTTCATGTGCCCTTCAGTGAAATAAGGACATTTGAAAATATGGGGCTTGGTAGTAAGTATTTTGAAGTATTGAATATAGATTCCTGTGCTGCCCAGAAAAGACTCTGTCCTGCTTAAAGAGCACCAATTGCCTTCCCCCCTTCTTTAAAAAAAAATCTTCATACAATCTCTCTCTCTCCATATCTGAGAATTTTCAGAATTTCAGCCCAGAAACAGGTCCAGCCACCAACGTTGGGTACAGCCCAGTATACACCAGCAGCAACCAGTGAGGAAAAGGCATAAGCAGACATGGGGGCAGAAAATGGTGCAGATAACTGCCACTCTGCTGGAGCAGGGTTCCACCTGCCACATGTTGGTTTGTTAATTGTTTAAGATACTTATTAGCTATTAGCTGCTCTCAGAGCAGCTTCAAAATCAGAACAATTAACACCCCCGGCCTGCCATGTTATGCCCCACACCAGGCCTGGGGGTTGCTGGAGGCCACTTCAGCCAAGGGGAGCTGGTCTCCTCTTAGCCTGGCTCTCTGAAACAGGCATCCCAGGCTGCCAATGGCAAGGAGGGCGAGGTGGAAGAGCCAGGGGAGGCCAGCTGCCCTTCCAAGGCCCGGTCTCCGTGCAGCGAGGGGAGAGCAGCTCTCCAGAGGCGGCGATTTTCCTGCAGGCCTTTTCCCAGCCCAAGAGCAGGGGTGGCCCAACTGCCTGCGTCCCTTCTCAGCCCGGGGGCAACTGGGGGCTCCTTCTCAAGAGTGCTTAGCACAGATCAGTGAGCCCCGTGCACACATTAACTGCTCCTTGGTTCCCTCAGACAGCCTGGTTCAGCAGCCTGCAAGGGGGGATCTCCCCCTCACACACACACGAAATGGGGATTATTCCAGTCAGTGCTGAGGAGAGACCCCGGGTGGCCACTGCTCCAGACTGACCACTCTGGGTTTCTTGATCCATCCTTGAAGTCTGCTCCCTGGAAGTGAGGAGGCGCGGCTTGCCGGGCACCCTGGAGGGCCTCAGGACGGAGGGAGGCCGCCCCGGCTCTTGCAGAACTTCCCCTCAGCAGATCAGCCGCCACCAGTGGCTGGCCAGCCAGGCCCTGTGATGCGCCAGGCAGGAGGAGGCAGAGGCTGGGTGAGGCAGGTGGCTGCTGTGGCCCACAGAGGAGGACGGGAGGCCTGGCTTTCCAGCGGTGGCTGGGCCAGCCAGGGGGCTCCCGAACCCTATTTGCAAGAATTAAGAAGCACCTCAAACCTTCTGTGCGCAGCCCTTTTAGCATTGGACCAAAGCTGATGGGGGAGAGGGCTTGGAACCCTTTTAAATTAAAATGAACTATATCTATTATAATATAATGATAATATAAAATAATTTTACCTCTTTAAATATCAGGGTAAAGGGTCCATTTTGTGATGATGATGATGATGATGATGATGATTAATAATAATAATGCACTTAAGTTTTCTAGGCACTGTACAAAGAGTCAGAAAACAAGTCAGACCGTGCCCTCAGGCTTACAATCTACTACACAGTATATGAGAAAGGGTTAAGGAGGGAACAGGAAAAGAGAGCCCAGGTTCCCTGCCTCTTTTCTGTAGATGCTCTCTACTTATTAAGGGAACAGAGGAAATAACTTGTATATTTGAAGTTGGGTTTCTTGTTTGTTTCAAATCAGATACTTTAAAAAAAAAACACTTCTCTATTGATGAAACTTTTAAACAATCTTGAGATGTTGCAGCAAATTTCCACAACCCCTTTCGATTAGCAAATTATGACGTTGGGGGAGGTGACCTTTGGAGTTTGCCCCTTTACTTACACAAAAAAGGAAGAGATACAGAGGGGGAAAAAATCAAAATAGTGCATAACAATATTCATTGGAAGTCCTTGCATTTTGATCAAAACTGTTTCTTCAGAGTAATGGTGGTCCAAAGAACAAAGCTTTGATTTCTAAGAGTATGGATTTTTACTAAAAAGTTGTGGAGTCCTCTTTTCAGATAATATTGATCATCCAGATAGGAGCAGTTGGTGGTGTTGCCCAGGACCTAATACGAGATGTAAATGTTGTTGAACCACTTGGAAACAGTGATCATAGTGCTGTCAGATTTAATATCTATTTAAGTGGAAAATTGCCAAGGAAGTTCTACACAGTCACATTTGACTTCAAAGAGGAAACTTCCCTAAAAAAGGGGAACTGGTGAAAAGGAAGTTAAAAGGGGGGGGGGGGTCAAGAGGATTAAATCCCTTCAGAATGCTTGGAGATTACTCAAAACCACAATAATAGAAGCCCAGCTAAAATGTATACCACAGGTTAGGAAAGGTAGGACCAAGTCCAATAGGTCGCCGGCATGGTTAACGAGCAGTGTCAAGGGAGCTATTAGAGAAAAGAGAGCTTCCTTCAGAAAACGGAAGTCTTGCCCAAGTGAGGAAAACAAAAGGGAGCACAAGCTTGCACAAAGGTAATGCAAGCAGACAATAAGAGTTACAAAAAACCACTTTGAAGAGCATATGGCTAACAACATCAAGGCCAACAATAAAGAATTCTTTCAATATATCAGAAGCAGAAAACCAGCTAGGGAGGCAGGTGGACCACTGGATGACAATGGAGTTAAAGGAGTACTGAAAGAGGACAAGGAGATTGCAGAGAAGCTGAATGAATTCTTTTCATCCGTCTTCACTGCAGAAGATATAGGACAGATACCTGTACCTGAACTGATGTTTTCAGGAAGGGAGTCTGAGGAGCTGAGGCAAATAGTGGCGACAAAAGATGAAGTTCTCACCCTTATTGTTAAATTGAAAGCAAATAAATCACAGGGCCCAGATGGTATCCATCCTAGAGTTCTCAAAGAACTCAAATATGAAGTTGCTGATCTTCTAACCAAAATATGCAACATGTTCGTAAGATCAGCCTCTGTACCAGAGGTCAGGAAGATGGCCAATGTAACACCAATTTTGAAAAAGGGATCCAGGAGGGATCTGGGAAATTACAGGTCCATTAGCTTAACATCTGTTCTGGGTAAATTGGTTGAAGGCATTATTAAAGATAAAATTAGTAAGCATATATGTAGACGGATAAGACCTGCTGAAAAAGAATTAACACGGCTTCTGCAAAGGTAAGTCCTGTCTCGCTAACCTTTTAGAATTCTTTGAGACTGTCAATATACATGTAGACAGGGGTGATCCAGTAGACACTGTTTACTTGGACTTTCAAAAGGCTTTTGACAAAGCCCCTCACCAAAGACTCCTGAGCAAACTTAGCAGTCATGGAATCAGAGGACAGGTCCTGTTATGGATCAGTAACTGGTTAAAGAACAGAGAGTAGGAATAAATGGTAAATTCTCCCAATAGAGGGAAGTAAATAGTGGGGTCCCACAGGGGTCTGTATTGGGACCAATGATTTTCAACCTGTTCATAAGTGATCTGGAATGAGGAGCGAGCAGCGAAGTGGCCAAGTTTGCCGATGACACCAAATTATTTAGGGTGGTTAAAACAAAAGGGATTGTGAGGAGCTCCAAAAGGATCTCTCCAAACTGGGAGAATGGGCATCTAAATGGCAAATGAGGTTCAATGTAAGCAAGTGTAAAGTGATGCACGTTGGGGCAAAAAATCCCAACTTCAAGTATAGCCTGATGGGATCTGAGCTAGCAGTGACCGACGAAGAAAGAGATCTTGGGGCTGTGGTGGACAGCTCAGTGAAGATGTCAACCCAGTGTGCGGCCACTGTAAAAAAGGCAAACTCCATGTTAGGCATAATTAGTAAAGGAATTGAGAATAAAACTGCCAACATCATACTGCCCCTATACAAATCTATGGTGCGGCCACACTTGGAATACTGTGTCCAGTTCTGGTCACCACACCTAAAAAAATATATTGTAGAGCTGGAAAAAGTGCAGAAAAGGGCAACTAAAATGCTCAAGGGGCTGGAGCATCTCCCCTACGAGGGAAGGCTACAACAGCTGGGATTGTTTAGCTTGGAAAAAAGGAGGGTAAGGGCAGACACAATAGAAGTCTACAGAATTATGCATGGTGTGGAGAACGTGGATAGCGAGACATTTTTCTCCCTCTCTCAAAATACTAGAACCCAGTGGGGTCATCCTATGAAGCTGATTGGTGGGAGATTCAGGACAGATAAAAGGAAGTACTTTTTCACACAACGCATAATTAAACTATGGAATTCACTACCACAGGATGTAGTGATGGCCACCAATGTGGATAGCTTTAAAAGGGGGTTGGATAAATTCCCGGAGGAAAAGACTATCAATGGCTACTAGTCCTGATGGCTATGTGCTACCTCCAGAACCAGAGGCAGTGAGCCTATGTATACCAGTTTCTGGGGAACTTGGGTGGGAGGGTGCTGTTGCGCTCATGCCCTGTTTGTGGGTTCCTGGTTGACAGCTGGTTGGCCACTGTATGAATAGAATGCTGTACTAGATGGACCCTTGGTCTGATCCAGCGTGGCTCTTCTTATGTTCAGTTGGCAGTAAATTCACCTTGTAAGAAAATGAGTATTTGTCCTATCTAAATAGGTGGATATGGGGAATGTGGCACCAGCTTGTAATGGTTCTAGGCTTTGAGGCCACTAAGTAGTGGTTCTAGGCTTTGAGGCACATGCTCTTGTTTTCTCACAAGTGCAAATCACCACAGTAATAAACACGGCATGGTGGTCAGGCCTACCAGATGTCTGGCCTGGGTTTAGCTAGTTGACATATGTCTTTGCAACCATGCCACAGGCTTCAATCCAGAGGTTGCTGGCAGGATTTGGATCAAAAGACTTTGGCAAGCCTAAGAACATCTGTGCCACTGCTATTACCCCACTGCACCTTGAACTATTATTATTATTATTATTATTATTATTATTATTATTAGAAGAAGAGGCTACCACTGCAAAGCATCTGTACCAGAATCCTAACAAGATCATTTCACTTTTAAGAGGAGGGGTAAAAATATTTTTGTACTTTTATTGATTTTCAGTATTGTACAAATGCAAGCCATGTAAACCAATAACACAGAAGATACAGCCATTGAAAAACAATTACAGATCAAATGCCCAGTTCCTTAAATCAGACTGCAGAACCAACTGCTTTTGCTCTTAGCTGTATGCACAAATTCAAAGGGGCAAAGATGAGGACACTGTTGATTGTTGCATTGCATATCTCAGCGCTCATAGATTGGAGCGCTGGACAGAAAACAACAGAATGACATTTAATAGGGATCAATGCCAAGTTCTGCACCTAGGAAAAAGAAACCAAATGCACAGTTACAAGATGGGGGATACGTGGCTCAACAACACTACAAGCGAGAAGGATCTTGGAATTGTTGTCGATCACAAGCTGAATATGAGCCAACAATGTGATGTGGCTGCTAAAAAGGCCAATGCTATTTTGGGGTTGCATTAATAGAAGCATCGCTTCCAAATCCCAGGAAGTACTAGTTCCCCTCTACTCAGCACTGGTTAGGCCTCATCTGGAGTACTGTGTCCAGTTCTGGGCACCACACTTTCAGAAGGATGCAGACAAACTGGAGAGGGTTCAGAGGAGGGCAACAAAGATGATCAGGGGTCTGGAAACAAAGCCCTATGAAGAGAGACTGAAAGAACTGGGCATGTTTAGCCTTGAGAAGAGAAGACTGAGGGGAGATAGGATAGCGCTCTTCAAGTCCTTGAAAGGTTGTCACAGAGAGGAAGGCCAGGATCTCTTCTCCATCATCCCAGAGTGCAGGACACGGAAGAATGGGCTCAAGTTACAGGAAGCCAGATTCCCGCTGAACATCAGGAGAAACTTCCTGACTGTTAGAGCAATACGACAATGGAACCAATTACCTGGGGAGGCGGTGGGCTCTCCCACACTGGAGGCGTTCAAGACGAGGCTGGACAGCCATCTGTCAAGGATGCTCTGACTTGGATTCCTGCATTGAGCAAGGGGTTGGACTCGATGGCCCTGTAGGCCCCTTCCAACCCCACTATTCTATGATTCTATGATTCTACTTTAATGTAGCTTGCATTGCATTGGAACTGCATGGCTATACACTGTTACATTTTGACAGGCCCAAGAGTTGATTGTTCAGCATGTACATGTGCTTGGTTGTTTGTCGGGGGGGCGGGGGGGATGACACGAATTCTCTGTCACTTACAGGCGCCACGCTTGGCCTTAGGGAACTGGAGATGGTGTTGGCATTTTTCAGTAATGTCACAGTGATTTTTAACCAAATGGAGAGACCACCGGCTTTGCCGTTAGAAAAAAAAAAAAAAACCTAATGAAAGGCGAAGCAGGCATACCCCAGAGCCCTCAGTGATTAGCTGTAATTCTTAGCAAGGAATAATGACATGCTCTTCCTCTTGAATTAGCACAGGGCATGGAATTGAGCATAGTGCTAATTGTGATCAGACACAAACAGGCAGCCTCAGTATGTGGGCATGCAGCACGACAAAGGCAGTGCCACGGCTTTTTAGTGTGCCCTGCAAGACAAGCTGCTAGGACAGCTGGAGGGGGAAAGAGGGAGGTTGGCTACATAACCGTTTTGAAAGACAGTTATCCTGGGAGAGAGACATCGGTGGAGTCCTGAAGCCATGCCCCCTCCCTCCCTTTTCTGCCATTCATGCTGGTGGCACCCACACACTCTACCCGGCTCCTGCCTACTCTACAGTTGGCTTTGCTTGCCTGTGCTGCAGTCCTAGTTCTCACTGTTTATGTTGCATTTAGTTCTGGCTTGGTAGGTCTTGTATTATATTGTATTGTATTGCTTTTACATTTATTTATGAGTCGCCTTGTGAGGACTCTGGCCTGAACAGTGAGGTAAAAATGTTTGAAATATGTTGTTTTTAAGTATTCATTTCCAGGACTATCATCTTGGGTCTGCACTCTGCACATGGTTGGCTCATGCTGAAATAATTGCATTGGTTTTCAGACTTGCCATTCCAGTCGCCCATCCCTCTTTTACTCTTTTGTGAGAACTGCACAAAATCATAGAATCATAGAATAGTAGGGTTGGAAGGGGCCTTCAAGGCCATCGAGTCCAACCCCCTGCTCAATGCAGAAATCCAAGTCAGAGCATCCCTGACAGATGGCTGTCCAGCCTCGTCTTGAATGCCTCCAGTGTGGGAGAGCCCACCACCTCCCTAGGGAATGGGTTCCATTGTCGTATTGCTCTAACAGTCAGGATGTTCTTCCTGATGTTCAGCCAGAATCTGACTTCCTGTAACTTGAACCCATGATTCCGTGTCCTGCACTCTGGGAAGATGGAGAAGAGATCCCGGCCTTCCTCTCTGTGACAACCTCTCAAGTCCTTGAAGAGCGCTATCCTATCTCCCCTCAGTCTTCTCTTCTCAAGGCTAAACATGCCCAGTCTCTCTTCATAGGGCTTTATTTCCAGTCCCCTGATCATCTTCGTTGCCCTCCTCTGAACCATCTCCAGTTTATCTGCATCCTTCTTAAAATGTGGTGCCCAGAACTAGACACAGTAGTCCAGATGAGGCCTCACCAGTGCTGAGTAGAGGGGAACTAGTACTTCCCGGGATTTGGAAGCTTTGCTTCTATTAGTGCAGCTCAAAATGGCATTGGCCTTTTTTGCAGCCACATCACATTGTTGGCTCATATTCAGCTTGTGATCGACAACAATTCCAAGATCCTTCTCGCTTGTAGTGTTGTTGAGCCACGAATCCCCCATCTTGTAACTGTGAATTTGGTTTCTTTTTCCTAGGTGCAGAACTTGGCATTTATCCCTATTAAAGGTCATTCTGTTGTTTTCTGCCCAGCGCTCCAGTCTATCAGGATCACTTTGAATTTTGTTTCTGTCTTCTCAAGTATTAGCTATCCCACCCAATTTTGTGTCATCTGCAAATTGGATCAGCATTCCCTGCACCTCCTCCTACAAGTCATTAATAAAAATGTGGAAGAGCACTGGGCCCAGGACTGAGCCCTGCGGTACCCCACTCGTTACCTCTCCCCAGTTTGAGAAGGTCCCATTGATAAGCACTCTTTGAGTCCAATTCTGTAGCCAACTGTGGATCCACTAGAGTGTTGTTTCATCTAGCCCACTTTGAGCTAGTTTGCTCATCAGGATATCATGGGGCACTTCGTCAAAAGCTTTGCTGATGAAGTCGTGGTATATTATGTCTACAGCATTCCCACAGTCCACGAGGGAGGTTGTTTGTTGTTGTTTATTCGGTCAGTTGCTTCCGACTCTTCGTGACTTCATGGACCAGCCCACGCCAGAGCTTCCTGTCGGCCGTCGCCACCCCCAGCTCCCCCAAGGTCGAGTCCATCACCTCCAGAATATCATCCATCCACCTTGCCCTTGGTCGGCCCCTCTTCCTTTTGCCTTCCACTTTCCCTAGCATCTGCATCTTCTCCAGGGTATCCTGTCTTCTCATTATGTGGCCAAAGTACTTCAGTTTTGCCTTTAATGTCATTCCCTCAAGTGAGCAGTCTGGCTTTATTTCCTGGAGTATGGACTGGTTTGATCTTCTTGCAGTCCAAGGCACTCTCAGAATTTTCCTCCAGCACCACAGTTCAAAAGCATCTCTCTTCCTTTGCTCAGCCTTCCTTATGGTCCAGCTCTCGCAGCCATAGGTTACTACGGGGAATACCGCTGCTTTGACTATGCGGACCTTTGTTGTCAGTGTGATGTCTCTGCTCTTAACTATTTTATCAAGATTTGTCATTGCTGTCCTCCCAAGAAGTAAACGTCTTCTGATTTCCTGGCTGCAGTCAGTGTCTGCAGTAATCTTTGCGCCTAGAAAGACAAAGTCTGTCACTGCCTCCATGTTTTCTCCCTCTCTTTGCCAGTTATCAGTTAAGCTGGTTGCCATAATCTTGGTTTTTTTGAAGTTTAACTGCAACCCAGCTTTTGCACTTTTTTCTTTCACCTTCATCATGAGGTTCCTCAGCTCCTCCTTGCTTTCAGCCATCAAAGTGGTATCATCTGCACATCTGAGATTGTTAATATTTCTTCCAGTGATTTTAACTCCAGCCTTGGCTTCATCAAGCCCAGCACGTTGCATGATGTGTTCTGCTTACAGGTTGAATAGGTAGGGTGAGAGTATACAACCCTGCCGTACTCCTTTCTCAATCTTAAACCAGTCCATTGTTCCATGGTCTGCTCTTACCGTTGCTACTTGGTCGTTATTAGGGATTTATGAAAATCACTTACCTTTTCGCGGATTCTGTTCATGGGGGGGGGAGGCATTCCGTCCCTCCCCCCGGAATCCTCGACGGCTGGCTGTGCTCCATGGCGGCTCTGCGGAGGAGCAGGCCGGGCCCAGGCCAGGGCCGTCCGCAGCCGGATTTCCGGCCGCGGAGAGCTCTGGTTAAAAAAAAAAAAAACGCGTATGCAAATGGCAGTGGCTACAGCCGCCGCCATTTGCGTCCTTTATTTTTCGCCGACTTAGTCTACGTCAATATTGACGTAGACTAAGACGAAGAAAAGAAAGGGGAATGCAAATAGCGTAGTGGGTGCTATTTGCGTTTCCCTTTCTTTTCTTCATCTTAGTGTACGTAAATATTGACGTAGACTAAGACGGCAAAAAATAAGGAACGCAAATGGCGGCAGCCGTAGCCGCCGCCATTTGCGTATGCGTTTGTTTGTTTTTTAAACCCAGACGTGATAGGCTACCTAAGTCTTTACGTAGCCTATCATGTCTATGGAGGCAAAAAAAAGAAAAAGACCAGACTGCAAATGGCAGTGGCAGCAGCCGGTCGGAAGACCAGCCGCCACCACCGCCGAAGCCGCCGCTGGAGCTGCCGCCGTCCGGAACATCCGCCCCAGGTAAGTCTCATCCTGGGGGGGATCCGCGGGGGGCAGGGGGGTGGCAGGCCGTTCCGCGATGGATTTCTGGGGCCCGAATGCACTGGCATTCGGCCTCACGAGATTCGTCGCAGAATTCTCTGACATCCCTAGTCGTTATACAGATTCCTCAGGAGGCAGACAAGATGACTTGGTATCCCCATCCCACCAAGAACTTGCCACAATTTGTTATGATCCACACAGTCAAAGGCTTTAGAATAGTCAATAAAACAGAAATAGATGTTTTTCTGAAACTCCCTGGCTTTCTCCATTATCCAGCGGATATTGGCAATTTGGTCTCTAGTTCCTCTGCCTTTTCTAAACCCAGCTTGTACATCTGGCAATTCTCGTTCCATGAATTGCTGGAGTCTACCTTGCAAGATCTTGAGCATTACCTTACTGGCATGTGAAATAAGTGCCACTGTTCGATAGTTTGAACATTCTTTGGTGCTTCCCTTTTTTGGTATGGGGATATAGGTTGATCTTTTCCAATCTGTTGGCCATTCTTGTGTTTTCCAAATTTGCTGGCATATGGCATGCATCACCTTGACAGCATCATCTTGCAAGATTTTAAACAGTTCAGCTGGGATACCGTCATCTCCTGCTGCCTTGTTATTAGCAATGCTTCTTAAGGCCCATTCAACCTCAGTCTTCAGGATGTCTGGCTCTAGCTCACTGACCACACTGTCAATCTATCCCCGATATTATTATCCTTCCTATACAGATCTTCCGTATATTCTTGCCACCTTTTCTTGATCTCTTCTGCTTCTGTTAGGTCCTTGCCATCTTTGTTTTTGATCATACCCATTTTTGCCTGGAATTTACCTCCGATGTTTCTAATTTTCTGGAAGAGGTCTCTTGTCCTTCCTATTCTATTATCTTCTTCCGCTTCCACGCATTGCTTGTTTAAAAATAATTCCTTATCTCTTCTGGCTAACCTCTGGAATTTTGCATTTAATTGGGCATATCTCCCCCTATCACTGTTGCCTTTTGCTTTCCTTGTTCCTTGGGCTGCTTCCAGTGTCTCAGCAGACAGCCATCTTGCCTTCTTGGTTTTCTTTTTCTTTGGGACGTTTTTTGTTGCCGCCTCCTGAACAATGTTGCGAACTTCTGTCCATAGTTCTTCCGGGCCCCTATCTACTAAATCTAGTCCCTTAAATCTATTCTTCACCTCCACCTCCAAAAATGAGATCAGATTCGTGTGGCAGGATTTGTTCTTGACAAATCCATGTTAGCTTCAAGTAATCGCTGCATTGTTTTCAAGGTGTTTACAGATGGATTGCTTTATCATCTGCTCCAGAATTTTCCCTGGGATTGATGTCAGACTGACTGGTCTGTAGTTCTCAGGTTCCTCCTTTTTACCCTTTTTGAAGATAGGGACAACATTAGCCCTCCTCCAGTCATCTGGCACTTCCCCCATCCTCCATGATTTCTCAGAGAGACTAGACAGTGGCTCTTAGAGTTATTCTGCTAGTTCCTTTATTACTCTAGGATGCAGTTAATCTGGCCCTGGAGATTTGAACTCATTCAAAGTAATTAGGTGTTCCTTGACCATATGCCTATCGATCTCAAGCTGCAATCCTGCCCCTTCAACCTGTACTTCACCTTTGCCAGGGGGTCATAGACCCCCTTTTGGGAGAAGACTGAGCCGAAGTAGGAATTGAGCACCTCTGCCTTTTCTTTGTCATCTGTTATCATTTTGCCATCCTTATTTAATAGCTGAACCAATCCAATTGGGGATGACAGACAAAACCAAACAACTGCATGATGAGGATTGTGCATTTAATGTGGTGATTGGTGTCTGTGTGTCATTATTATAATGGAGAGACATGGGCTGCATTTGCACGCTGGTCCCAAATGGAGACACAAAAATAGACAGGCACAAGCTTTACCATTTGAAGCAGGGGAAATGGACAGGGACGGTAGAGCCAATGTCAGCTTTTCAGGTTTTCCATCCTCATACCTTACTGCAGCACACAAACCTGAAACAGGGAAACTTGTCCCTTTAAACTGGTGCAATATTTATTGGACCAGTATGTCAGCATGCACCAATTGTGTATCATAGGTGCCTTGCATTGCCATAAAGCTGCAGGAAAAGAGGTAGTGTATAACTCCCTACAAGCCAGCATGAGCAACTATGCTTCTTTAACAGCTTCTCTCTTGCTAAGAGTTTCCATTTCTCTTTGCTTTCTGTTGCAAATAATCAGACTTTCTTTCACACTTTTTAAGATGTAACATAAAGAAATAATTTTATATCTTAAAACCACCATGGATTTTACAGGTTGGCATCATAATTCTGGCATGCTCATTGTGGGCTGTACTTCTGATCTAAGGGTAAAAAGCATACCAGGATATCTTTGTAGTAGCAATCATTATGCGAATACTAAAGATAGCAGTTTTATGCATAACAAGTTACCAAGGGAGATGTCACCACCAGAGCCCTCTTCATATGTTACGATGAATGCACATGGGGTGCGGGTGGGGGGGTGGAGAGATCATGCCCATTGTCCTTACTCCTGCTCCTGTGTGCATTCAGCACAACTTCTGATGTCTTTGCCATCATGAACGTTGGAAAGGGCAGGGGCCCTGGCTGCACATATAATCTGTATGTGCATAGGCCCTTAAAAAATATGCTGAATATGTATAGAAGGTGGGAGTGTGGACAGTGGGTGCAATCCCGATCCCCCTTGCGGTGTGTTTATCATAACTTTGTGAAGAAAGCTTCAAGACTCACCACAAAGAAAGAAGGGAGGTTGGCTGGCTGGCTGGCCCTGAAAGCCTCATAGCTGCTATCTCAGCGATGTATGAGAAAGAGCCATTTTAGCTGATTTTGTTACGTAAACTTCTGTTTTATAAAGATACTGGCAAGCCTCTCACGCAATCATTTTGTACCTGCATGGAGAGTTGAAGGGAGCAAAGGAGCAGGTGGAAAGTCTGTTCCCAGTGGGTGCTGGTTGATTGAATAAAGGGACATGTTGCTGCCCTGAGGAAATGGATTGGAATATTGACACAAGAAGCTTCTATAGCAGTTGCTGTCTGCCAACATTTTAGCAACATGAAGATTCCAGAGTTCCTCTTGTTGTCTGGAAGAAGGACCAGTACCAGTGGCTGAATAAGGGAAAAAGAGCTAAAAGGCAAAGTAGTGAGGATGAGGCAGGGGTGGGTAATTTGGAAGGAAAGAGAACACAAAAGATGTGGCTTTGCCACGGGAAAGGTGAACAGTGGCTGGCAGACAGGCAGGGGGAACCTGTACCAGTCATAGAGAGCAACATGGTGGAAAGTACAGAGGTAGGAGTGTGAGGAAGCTAATCAGACTGGCAGAAGAGCTTGAGTTGAATGGAGATGAAGAAATCTCCTAAGGGGCAGAAAGGTGGGGATTCATAACTGTAAGGGCTGAGACTGTGATTCTCAAACTTCTCTTAACTGGGGCCTGTTTTGCATAGAGATTTATTGCCCTTCCCATCAATAGATCTTCTAATGGCAACATTTCCTCTTCCTCGTGCAATTCAGTGGACCAAATGCCAGTGCATTCACTTTTAGGGAAAAGGGGAAGGGTTGGTTTTTCCCAAGGTACAGGATGCCCCCATTGGTGGCTGTACTGCCCCTTCTTTCTTTAGCAGTGCCTGTTCCTTGCCACTTCCTGCCTGTTTGCTCTGATATTCATCGTCTGTGTTATGATAGCTGCATCAAAAGTCCCTGATGGCTGCTGCACATATCTGCTGGTGCTTTAAGAAACCACCATGGACTTGTAGCTTGGAATTGATGGAGAAGGTGACAAGGAACCAGCAGAGACTTAAGGAGAAGAGTGATACAATCTTAATGATGGACAAGAAAGTTCTCTACTTTCAAGTAATCCAGTGCTAATTGTCTCAGCCAGCACTCAGCATATTTAGGGCTTTTACACTCTTGAAACCCTGTTAAAAGCTTCAGAATTTTGCATTTTAATGTATTGTTCCTTGCCCTTTGTGAGCTTTGTATACTGTACTCTGTTTATAGAGCATGTGCACTCCCTTCTGTGATAATCTGGTTGTTCATTGCATTTGGAGGGTCTACTTAAGTTTTAAAAATTGCACTAAATTTGCAAGTAGTCAGATGTATGCCCTTGATATATACTGCTAATTTTGCTGTGGTGTACATACTGTGAAAGAAGGGGAGACTTTAAAAAGACATTTGCAAAGGGATTACAAATTAGGTGGATATGAGTGCAAAATCAGAAGAAAGGAAATAGTGGGTTTTGTGAACACTGGTGCATTTTAGACAGCTGTGTGCACAATCAGATAAAGAAATAAAAACAGAAAATTTAAGAAAACAGCCCTGATAAAAGTAGAAATGGAGGATCAAGAAATAGCCAGGGTGTTTGTCCAGATGATTATCACTAGCACCAAGGGATATCAGAGCCTCATTAATGAATGGTAGGTTCCAATTCCTCAGATTATTGACACGGAACTCTTTTTTTTTTTTTTTTTTACATTTGTAGGTGATGAAAGGGAAGAACTTCCAACGCCTTTGACTAGGGGCAGGAGTCCCTTTCTTCAACGGAGCAATGCCATGTTGCTGCCACAGCTTTGTCTCAATGGCCTGTTGAGGTAGGGTATGTACCTTAGAAATGCAGTCCTATGCATGTTGTGGGGCCTACTCTCAATTAAGTGCATAGGACTACAGCTGAATTCACCTAAAAATGTTGTTGACTGTTTCCTTCATAAGTGCCTGGAATGCTGTGGAAGTGCTAGATTCATACAGGTGGAACAACCACACAGTTTCCAAGCACTTGTTCTTTTGACCTCTGGAGTCTCCAAGGCTAAGCAAAGCCAAAACATGTGGACTGAAAGGGCTGCAGGCAGCCTTCTCAGAATATGGATGTGTGTAACAAATATCTGATAACTGCTAAATCCTGGGCTTCCAGGCACAATCTGATCTGATCCAGAAGCACCCAACACTGTGAAACTGAGAGGATGAAAGCAACCTATTATGGGTGTGCAGGATGGATGGAGAAAAATGGGGTGGCTCGATTCAGAATGTCAGCTCATGAAAAGTTTATTTGCGTAATTTAGTACAGAAATTGTGGGAAATGGTACAGAGAAGATGTTACTTTGAAACACAGAAAACACAGACTATAGTTGCTGAAGGGATCAATTCTCTTTTTGTATATGGTTATACAGTCAGGGCCAGAAATATTGGAACAAGGATAACTGTTTTGGCAGTTGGCCTCTGTACACCACCACATTGATGTTGAAAGAAAACACACCCAAATGGGAGTGAAGTCAGGACTTTCAGCTGTAATTCAAGGGGTTTGACAAAACAAAAGTGGGGCACTAACCATTCAGGAAGTACAGCTAGTGGCATACACACACACCCATCGTTGGTGGTTCATAAGTAATGGAACAAATGGCTGACAAGCAGCTGCATGGCAAGGTGTGGCCTGTTTCCTGGGTACCCCATGACCAATCAAGCAGATAAAAGGCCTGGAGGTGGTTCTGAGTGTTACATTTGCATTTGGTAGCTGTTCACTGGAACTCCCAACATGAAGTCCACAGAGGTGTCCATGCGAGTGAAGGAAGCCATCATTAGGCTGAGGAAACAAAATAAACCCATCAGAGAGATAGCAAAAACATTGGGAGTGGCCAACACAACAGTTTGGAACATCCTGAAAAAGAAGGAATTAACTGGCAAGCTCAGCAACAGCAAAAGGCCTGGAAGACCATGGAAGACAACTGAAGTAGATGACCGCAGATTTCTGCTCATGGTGAAGAGAAACCCTTTCACAGCACCTAGCCAGGTCAAGAACTTTCTTGAGGAGGTAGGCATGACATTGTCAACATCTACAGTCAAGAGATGGCTTTATGAATGTAAATACAGAGGCTTCACAACAAGGTGCAAACTACTGGTAACGCTCAAGAACAGAAAGGCCAGATCAGCCTTTGCCAGCAAACACCTAAAAAGCCTGCCCAGTTCTGGAATAAGATTCTTTGGGCTGATGAAACCAAGATTAACTTGTACCAGAATGATGGGAAGAGAAAAGTATGGAGAAGGAAAGCAGCAGCTCATGATCCAAAACTTACCACATCATCTGTCAAACATGGTGGAGGCAGTGTTATGGCATGGGTATGTATGGCTGCCAATGGAGCTGGGTCACTGGTGTTTATTGATGACCTGACTGCTGATAAAAGCAGCAGCATGAATTCTGAAGTGTATAGGGCTATACTTTCTGCTCAGATTCAGCCGAATGCTGCCAAACTGATAGGACGCCGCTTCATATTGCAGATGGAGAATGACCCAAGACATGCAGCAAAAGCTACCCAAGAGTTTCTCAAGGCAAAGAAATGGGATGTTCTTCAATGGCCAAGTCAGTCACCTGATCTCAACCCCATAGAGCATGCTTCTCACTTACTGAAGACAAGACTGAAGGCAGAAAGACCCACAAACAAGCAGCAGCTGAAGGCAGCTTCAGTAAAGGCCTGGCAAAGCATCTCGAGGGAGGAAACTCTGCATTTGGTCATGTCCATGGGTTCCAGACTTCAGGCAGTCATTGATTGCAAAGGATTTTCATCCAGGTATTAAAGGCAACCCTTAAGTTTGAAATGATGTTGGTTTGTTCCATTACGTATGAGCCACCAATGATGGGCGTGTGTGTATGCCACTGGCTGTACTTCCTGAATGGTTAGTGCCCCACTTTTGTCACACCCCTTGAATTACAGCTGAAAGTCCTGACTTCGCTCCCATCTGGGTGTGCTTCCTTTCAACTTCAGTGTGGTGGTATACAGAGGCCAACTGCTAAAACAGTTATCCTTGTTCCAATATTTCTGGCCCTGACTGTAGGTTGAATGACAATTGGCAGCTTTTGAAAAGAATAATATGTGTGTTTAGAATTTGGTGAGTAGGAGCACAATTATTATGGGATCACTAGAACTGCCAACTATCACCACTTTTGTCCAGGATCACCTTCAGGTAGCTAACTCTCTTGCATAAGGTAATCTACTATGACCAAAACTGTAAGTATTAACACTGCTGGACCTGGGTGAGATGGAGAACAGAGGCAGAGCTTGGTGTCATCACATAAACAGATGGTATCAAACTGCAAAGCCTCTGCAAGGTTTCATCTAGAGACTTTATATTGAAAAGGATGGGGTGACCAGATGAAACCTCTGGGACTGAGGGCAGGGGGAGGAGATGAGCAGTTGCCCATCACAACCCTCTGTGATTTTCCTGACAGAAATGTGTGGTGTCACTCTAGAATAGCTTCCAAAACTCCCACCAGCTCTTGTAGGCAAGTTTAAAACACCTCATGATCAGTCTGTAGGAAGGTCTATCGACATCAATGGGATGCAGTTGCCCCTTTGATTTCAAGGTGAAGATAAGGGATGGAGGCTGCTCATTCCAGGAGCATGCTGAAAACAGTCTGTTAACTTTTAACAGTCTGTTAAAAATTTCACACTCCCCAAACCAATGTAAATATTTGTTTTGTTCAATCAGAAATCTTTGGATTTGCATGAAATCAAAATGAGCTGCGTAAACATTCAGGATAGTGAACAAGGGGCAAAGTCAGAACATAAAGCACACAAAAATCTGTGGCTTCTGGCGTAATAAATATATGTCCAGAGACACCCTAAGTGAATCCATATCTGTGCCCATATTGCAGGTGGGGTAAATGAGGTGCAGTCTTGGCTTTGGTGCTGGTGTCTGTGTACATATTTGATGTCATTTTTTTCACAGCCATGATGTAGAGATAATTTTAGAGAGATCACTTGTGTTTGAGAGATTATAGCAAGTAGTTTTATCTGACAGTGCCTATACCCTGTATCTGCCAAGTCATGTACGACTGTACCCACAGAGTTCGGGCCATCCTTTGTTGAAGACAGGCTGTGCAGGAGTGTATGGGCCACCTTGAGCACCATTTGGTGGAAACATGGGTTAAGCATTTGTTAAAGCTTATTCTGTGAAAAAAACAGCAGTACAATTCAGCCAAAGTTAATCCCTTCTGAGTTTAATTGACTTTAATGAGAGCGTCAGCGATTTGCATAACGTTATCACACTGAAATCAATGAGACTTGGAAGTGCTTAACTTCGGCTGGGCCCTGTGATTTTAATTTATCTTCTGCTCTCCAGCAGCTGCCACATTCGCAACTGTGCAGAATTGTAACTGTATACCAGCTATATTGCTAGCCCTGTTGTGATGGCATTGTAAGTACTGAGAACGTCCTTGGGGGGACCCCATGGAGAGTTCTTGTCAAGGACTGGGTTTACACGACAAGCTGTAGCCTGTGGCTTACTGCGGTGCCTGCAGGCGCCGTCCTGAATATTCAACACCTGATCATAGAACCATAGAATCATAGAATAGTAGGGTTGGAAGCGGCCTATAAGACCCTCGAGTCCAACTGCCTGCTCAATGCAGGAATCCAAGTCAGAGCATCCCTGACAGATGGTTGTCCAGCCTCGTCCTGAACGTCTCCAGTGTGGGAGAGCCCACCACCTCCCTAAGTCATTGGTTCCATTGTCGTATTGCTCTAACAGTCAGGAAGTTTTTCCTGATGTTCAGCCGGAATCTGACTTCCTGTAACTTGAGCCCATTATTCCGTGTCCTGCATTCTGGGATGATGGAGAAGAGATCCTGGCCTTCCTCTCTGTGACAACCTCTCAAGTCCTTGAAGAGCGCTATCCTATCTCCCCTCAGTCTTCTCTTCTCAAGGCTAAACATGCCCAGTTCTTTCAGTCTCTCTTCTTTGGACTTTGTTTCCTGTCCCCTGATCATCTTTGTTGCCCTCCTCTGAATCCTTTCCAGCTTGTCTGCGTCCTTCTTAAAATGTGGTGCCCAGAACTGAACACAGTATACCAGATGAGGCCTAACCAGTGCTGAGTAGAGGGAAACTAGTACTTCCCGGGATTTGGAAGCTATGCATGGGTTGTTGTCTTGTGCAAACCTGGCCAGCAGGGGGTATATGAGGAACAAACAAACTTCACATAACCAATGGCCTTTTGTCTAACCATCGCACAACCCCTGCTGCTGGATTCTCATGACAGGACCACCCACAGTTGGAGGCTGAATATTCAGGATGGCACCTGTGGGTGCCGCAGCTCGTCATGGCTGTGTAGTGCCAGTGTAGTGTAGTGGTGAGAGTGACGGACTGGGAGACGGGAGATCCGGGTTCTAGTCCCCACTTGGCCATGGAAGCTCACTGGGTGACTTTGGGCCAGTCACAGACTCTCAGCCCAACCTACCTCACAGGGTTGTTGTTGTGAGGATACAACGGTGAGGAGGAGGATAATGTAAGCCGCCTTGAGTTCCTTGCGAGAGGGAGAAAGGCGGGGTATAAATGCAATAAATAAATAAATAAATAAATGGCTTAAATAAGCCATGACGAGCCACAGCATGTTGTGTGAATGGCCGCAGTATGAGGCAAAGCAGGATGTCCCAAACTGTGTAGTTGTTCCTAGTGCCTAGCTCCTCAATCTCAAAACAGTCAAACACAGTGTTCATAAAGGGAAAAGGTCTGGGTCATAAAAACTGCTACAATGTAGCAGCTACATGAATCAGGACCATATCTGCATGTTATGGGACCACATCAGTCTGACATCAATCCCTGGGAAAATTCTGGAGCAGATGATAAAGCAATCCATCTGGAAGCACCTTGAAAAGAATGCAGTGATTACTCGAAGCCAACATGGATTTGTCAAAAACAAGTCCTGCCAGACAAATCTGATCTCATTTTTTGATCAAGTCACCTCCCTTGTAGACCGTGGGAATGCTGTAGACATCTTATACCTCGACTTCAGCAAAGCTTTCAACAAAGTGCCCCATGATCTCCTGATGAGCAAACTAGCTCAAAGTGGGCGAGATGAAACAACGGTCCGGTGGATCCACAGTTGGCTACAGAATCGGACTCAAAGAGTGCTTATCAATGGGACCTTCTCAAACTGGGGAGAGGGAACGAGTGGGGTACCGCAGGGCTCAGCCATGGGCCCAGTGCTCTTCAACATTGTTATTAATGACTTGGAGGAGGAGGTGCAAGGAATGCTGACCCAATTTGCAGATGACACAAAATTGGGCGGGATAGCTAATACTCTGGAAGACAGAAACAAAATTCAAAGTGATCTGGATAGACTGGAGCGCTGGGCAGAAAACAACAGAATGACATTTAATAAGGATAAATGCCAAGTTCTGCACCTAGGAAAAAGAAACCAAATGCACAGTTACAAGATGGAGGATACGTGGCTCAACAACATTACAAGTGAGAAGGATCTTGGAGTTGTTGTCGATCACAAGCTGAATATGAGCCAACAATGTGATGTGGCTGCAAAAAAGGCAAATGCTCTTTTGGGCTGCAGTAACTGAAGGGGCCGCAGTGGCTTAGTGGTTAAGGCACTGAACTGCAGACTGGAGGGTCGGCAGGTCAGCAGTTCGAGACCCGAGTGCTGCGTGACGGAGTGAGCTCCCGTCTTCAGTCCCAGCTTCTGCCAACCTAGCAGTTCGAAAGCAAGAAATTGCAAGTAGATAAATAGGTACTGCCTCAGCGGGAAGGTAACAGCGTTCCGTGCACCTCGGTGTTCAGTCATGCCGGCCACATGACCACGGAAGCGTCTTCGGACAGCGCTGGCTCTTCGGCTTAGAAACGGGGATGAGCACCGCACCCTAGAGTCGGACACGACTGGTTGGGGACACCTTTACCTTTTTAACTGAAGCATAGCTTCCAACTCCCAGGAAGTACTAGTTCCTCTCTACTCAGCACTGGTGAGGCCTCATCTGGAGTACTGTGTCCAGTTCTGGGCACCACATTTTAAGAAGGATGCAGACAAACTGGGGAGGGTTCAGAGGAGGGCAATAAAGATGATCAAGGGACTGGAAACAAAGCCCTATGAAGAGAGACTGAAAGAACTGGGCATGTTTAGCCTTGAGAAGAGAAGACTGAGGGGAGATAGGATAGTGCTCTTCAAGGACTTGAGAGGTTGTCACAGAGAGAAAGGCCAGGATCTCTTCTCCATCATCCCAGGATGCCGGACATAGAATAATGGGCTCAAGCGACAGGAAGCCAGATTCCGGCTGAACATCTTCCTGACTGTTAGAGCAATACGACAATGGAACCCATGACCCAGGGAGGTAGTGGGCTCTCCCACACTGGAGGCGTTCAAGACAATGCTTGACAGCCATCTGCCAGGGATGCTCTGACTTGGATTCCTGCATTGAGCATGGGGTTGGACTCGATGGCCTTGTAGGCCCCCTTCCAACAACCCTACTATTCTATGATTCTATGATCTTGTGGCAATGGATTCCGTTAAGTTAAATGTGTGTGATGCAAAGAATAGAGATGTGCATACAAGCAAAACTCAAGCTTGCCAAAGTTTTCCAAATTCCAGCTTGAAGCTTATTCCATTTCATGATTGTGATCTTCATTTTTTTCTTTTCACATGAAAATTCATTTTTCCCAAATGTACACATCAATTGTGCACATTTTTGAAATGTACACATTCTTCTCCCATTGATTAAAGCCTATTTATACACACTTTTCAAATGAACACACTTTCATGAATTTTTTCAAAGTTATCCATGCTGTCAAAAAAAAAATTTGTCTGCAAATCACACTGCAAGCTCAGAAATGTACGGACTTCGACTGGAGATTGGTTCCAGTCTGTGTTTGGTTTGAAAGATGTGAACTGCGTAAATCCTGATCAAAACCAAGCTGAAATGGATTTCTCATACATCCCAAGTAAAGATGTACTTTCTCCTGTCTATTCTGAATCTATCCTGACCTTGAATTCGAGTCTTGTGAGAAAAATATATCTGTATTTACATCATAGATACCATTCCTTTTTGAAAATAAACCTCTGCCATTAAATGAGACTACTGCTGCTCCTGCACACATTAGTATTCGATCCTTGGGGTTTCTCCACTTCCGTGGATTTGTTGTTTAAAAAGATTGTATTGGGATTTAATCTATTATTTTGCATCACAGTCTGGTACAGCCTTGCAAATAAGTTCACATGGTTATTAGGCCAGAAAAGTGTTTACTAGCTTGCCTGCTTTTGTTAGTTATTTGTGGTTTAAATTTTTTTAAAAGAACTCTGTTTCATAATGGTCATATTGTAGTGATTGTTCCTTGCCATTCAAGTAGAGATGTGGCTCTTTATAAGCCTGAACTGTTTGTTTGTGGGGTAATTCTCCTTTTTGTGAATTAAACTGCTTTGAAAAATCCCTTCTTCATACATGAGAGAGGCTACTGGCCTTGGCAGTGAGACCAAGGAAACTGGCTGGAGCATAGTTTTGATTTGTGTTCTTCTGAGAGTACAGATGCAAAAGGAAAGCATGGTCTGACCACTGAGTGGCACAAGGCAAAGGCTTGCTTTTTCCAAAGTGCTGGTGGGGTGATAAAAAAGGCAGGAGTTGGATGTTTTCTCATTAAAGATGGAGAGCCAGGAATGTTGATAGGTCAAACTCTCACATCTTCTTTCTGTTCAGGAATGGCTGATGGTGGCCAAACCTTGTGGCCATGTTGGGCCTTCCAACTCTGCAACAGGTTCTTTTGATTGTTGCTGTCGTGCTTTGCCTGCTCCATCTACTTAGAGAGTGTGTTTGTTTGCATTATAACCCTTGGGATGAAAGGCTTCCCTGCCACTTGATTGAAAAACAAGAACACAAAGACACATACGCAAAAGAGGCCAAGAAAGGACTTAGCTCAGTAGCTGCGAGTCCCTTAGAGCAGAGAAGATGGTTACTTGCTGATTGCCTGCGTTTGACATAACTTGGTTAGTATGCTAACGAGCATTCTGCATTTAGCATTCCAGTCAGGTCTGTGCAGGTTCTGTACAGCACAGAGCTCACAAATGGGGGGTCTGGCCAGCAGGACAAGCTATGCTGAAGATTATTACAGAAATGCTCAAGTATACTGCCTGCCTGCTTTTTGCTTTTGTTGCTTTCTTTCGTTCTTTCCCCACACCACCCAAACAGCTTCCCGCAAAAGCTTCAAGAATGAAATATTCAAAAGGCCTCTTGGATTGGTTGCTGCTGCCTTGACACCCCCCCCCCCCACGTCCTCAAAAAATCCTGCTTGCGTAGATATTATTTCTTCTCAGCCACCTCAGTTTGACTGGCCAAAATTCATCCATGATGACGCCAAACAGAAGCTAAAATGTCAGAAGAGAGTGTTGCCTTCTTCAGGACCTCCCACTCTGAAATGATGAACGACCTCAGAGTCTGGATGAAAAAAAGAGCCAGCACTCTGGAGCTCTCCTCCAGAGAGCTGCTCTTTCTTACATGGGTGCAGTGCAGCCATAATGCAGCTACCAGGCTTGGAGGGCATCTGGAGTAAATAGAGTCTTGTTTTTTGTTTTTTTTTAAGGTTTGAATCCAGGGAGAGTTTGTACATTTCAGTTCAGCTGGTACAGAAAACGGTTGGCTAGGCTTTCTGGATCCTTTATCAAAGGCAAACTTAACTGATCCAGCGTCCCTGTGTTGGAAAATCAGAAAGGCTTCAGGAGATGGAGTATTATCCACTAATGCTGTTGCATGGTTAATTTTGAGATCCCCCCCCGTCCCCCCCCCTCTCTCTCTCACACACACACACACACACACACACACACAGAGAGTCGTTTTGAGTGAAATTGCTTGAGGATCAAAAAGGGCTTTTTCAGCTACCCATGGTAGCCTTTCTCTCTTTGCCTCGGGCCTTGGCATTGCGCTCCCTTCTGGCAGGTCCCTTGGTTGTAGAAACTGCACCCTCCACAGCAAGGACATGCCAAGAAATCCCCATCCATGTCCTGTCAGGAGCAGCTGGTGCTATCTCAGGAGCTCCAGGCTTGCTCGCCTGTGATTTTTTTTTTGGCTGTGATCCAAACTATTTTCCTGTGATCATTTTTCTGTCTTTTCTCATAATCCTTTTTTAAACATCATGAGCAATTAGCTGCTCCCCATCCCCCTCAGCCATTCTCCACACATATATGTACACTAAGTTCCATCACAGTCTGTTTTTGCCTAAGTCTAAAAAATGCAGCTTTGCACTAGCTGGCAAGCAAATTATAAAAGGTTTTGTGTTTACTCACTTTGTAAATGGTGCCGGCCCTTTTAAAGGTTTGGGAGCGGTGAGATGCTCAAGTCTTCCGGGACGACTGCATATTCCTAGGGAGGAATCTCACACTACCTCATGGCTTCGGCTTTCCTCCTTTGCTGTCAGTGAGCCAAGGAATCCCCCAATGTTCTTACGCAGCAGATACCAGGACTGTGAGTCACTTCTCATTCCCAGAGCCGTCCACTGCATCTGTGAATGGAATGGTGCAGGCTGGATGACACATCTCCCAAGGTGCCCTGGAAGGAACTGGTTGGGCAGTTGTGACTTCGCCATCCTTCCTACTGCTGCTCTCTCTTCTCGTAATGCTTTTATTTGCCTTTTTCTTCCTTTCTTCCTCTCCTTCTGTCAGTGCATTGCCAGCAGCAGCATACTAAGCTCAGCAAGAGCTGGGTCCCTCTCGCCTTCTGTTTTTTTTTTTTTTTCTGCTTTCCTTTTTTTACTGCAGCAGCCTTTGGCTGCTTACTCTTCCAGGCTGGATCACCAAAGACACACAGCTCACTCACAATGAATAATCAATACCGATATTGATCTGTGGAAAATGTTTGTAAATTCCTGAAAAGAAAATCAGGAGCGGGGGTCAGGGAGGCTCGTGCGGGACAACAGTCAGATTCTAGCAGTGGCTTCCAACGGGCAGAACCAGATACGGATCCCACATTATGCTGGCTCCGAGGCAACAGATCCAGGATTGTCTGCAAGGGGCTGGGGCAAGCAGGCAGGGGAGGAGGGAGCATAACCTGAGTTTTCATTTCTCTATGGCTGCTTTCTCTGAAGAATCGGGAGGCAAGTGGTTGAGAGGCCTTACCAGTGCCATGCCTTGGCTGCAGGCCAGCTCTGTTTTGTTTCCATCATCACATGCTACTTTCCAATTTGCATAAATACAGAGTAAGGTTTATTTTTTAATGTTGCCAAACATAAGATACAGGAAATGATTATCCAACAGAGGATTTGCAGCCTGAATATCCTTGAAAGTAATTTTCCTCCAAATTAAGGAGCAAGGAAGAGCATCAACAATAATAAAAAACTGGAGATAAATGTTAAAAGACCAGAAGGACCTGATAGTTACAGATGCATGGCCTGCAGTCAGGGGCGTGTTCTTTGCAGGATGTTGGGATAAGAAGCTTTGAGCCACGTCTGCTTTTCCCCCATTCATACTTCAGCTAAAATTTGTCTGACTGTACATACTGTCTGGGGCCAGGTAGCTAATGTATGGGGCTATATGTTGCTAACTTGCTTGCATGGAATGTCTTCCTCTTTTCCCTCCTGTTTTAACTCATTCTGGGAAATGGTCCAGCTCTGTCTAACATACTCTAGGACAGCCTTGTAAATAACTCGACAAAAGTTTTTACAAGCCACACGTCCCTCCGCTTGCCGTTTCTGGCATGCACTCGGAAGGACAACAGAGAGCCCCTTCTGGTTTTCAAAAGCTTCTTTGCCTGGTCACTTGGAGACAGTTCTTATGCATCACAGGGGGATCAGTCCTGACTTGTTATGGGCACTCCCTAATGATAGACACCCTCACCAAACCACGAAAACCTAATTTCACCAGAGCTGATGGCAGGACACAAAACATGAGTGCGTGCTTCCGCCAGGGTGGGGAGTAATGCTAGTTCTCCAGAACTGCCTCCCATATCTGTGAAATCTTGTTGTCTGCACAGCCTAGAGAAGCTGGTTATCAGCTGACACCAGCAGGAAGAAGGCTGATTTTTAAAAAATTCTCTCTCTGGCTTCTGATTAGCTCAAGCAATCCAATTAGCAGAGGCATTTATATCACAAGAAGCTGAGGTGCTCCAGCTCATCACAATTGCTGAGACCCAGTCATAAATTCTGCAGACACCACATCTTCCCTGTGACATGGATTAATTACAGCTCTGGGCCTCCCATGCAGGGTTGCCAAGGAAGGTGCACGTGAATATCACAATTAAAGATGAGGGAAAACAGATTTCCCATGCATGAAGGATTGAGCAAAGAACAGGGATTGAATATGAGGAGCGACACTCACGTAAAAGCCCAGCCGTAGCTGGACTATGGGGTGGTCTCCTTCCGTTAGGGTCAAAGCGTCGGCTCTGGCCCTGCTCTCTCATCCAACTTTTAGCAGATCTTTGAAGGAAGGAAGCTGTCTGTTGATGCAGAGATGGGCACGGCTCCCCCGCCCCCACCGCCCTGCCCTGGTCTCATGTGCTGTGCCGACCAACTTGGAGGAGTCAGAGAGGCAATCAAGGAGGTTTACTAGTCTTTGCAGCACCTTCTATGTTCTAAGCCCTGGCACAGAGATTAAAAGGCAAGACAGACCCTGCCTCTGGTTCACAATCTAATAGATAACAATACAATAAGAAAAAGGAATGGGGAGGGAAGACAAGAGTAAGCATTGAAAAAGAAAAGTAAACACTGGTGTGGCAGCCCCATCTCTGGGTGATGACTTGGTCTCCCCCTTGCAGTGAAGTTCTTTGGAGGACGGGGTTGCAGCCTCAGAGTGGCTCTTGGTCTTTCTTCAGCTCTGCAGTCCCAGGGCAAATGTGTTGCTTGATTTGAGTTTTTATCAAAACTTACCACTGACTCTATGTTCTTGGTCAAAAGCTCTGATCTCATGGTTTCAGCAGTTTTCCTTCATGCAAGTTTTTATTTACATTCCTTTTATTGGGATGGTTCCCCTCATGTATCATGTGTATACCTGAGATTTCTTTATAGGAAAAGTTTGAAAGGAGTGTTTAAACGTTGCTAGAAAGAGTGATAGTCAGATCTCCTTTATCGTTTGGATCATTTCATCCTTACCCCATGTTTGACACTTTAATACTCCACTAACCAGGATTCTGTTTCTTGACTGGAGATTTTTTCATTTTATGGAACAAGCTTGCATGGTCTAATGGCAAACAGAGGGTAGCAGAGGGAATATTGTCAAAAATCTCCCTCTCTTCTTTTCTATCCCTTTACTTTATTATCCTCTCTCTTTTTGTCATTTAACTCCAATTATGGGATGCTAAGTGCTTTTGGAAATTTCATTGTTAATATCTTCTTACAGTGCTATTAACGTAAATCAACTTTAATAGTGTCCCAGCAAGTGTAAAAGCAATCAAAAATTCAGCACTCACGAATCATTCTGTAATTTCAGCATAAAATGTTAATAGAAATAGTATCGAATACCATAAAATATCAGCAAATTCAACTTTAAATATAGGTGACAAATGACTTTTCTATGCTGAAAAGTCCTATGGACTCCTGCATTAGGAATCCTTTTCCTGGCAAAACCATACCTCAGTAATACATGATTCAGGAACCCCTCTTATCCCCTCCCCTTTGCCCAACCCACATCACTTGTAGAAGAAATTCTGTTTGTGGGAATCGTTCTGTTTTCAAAACCTAAAATCCAGTCACAGCATTCTGTCGCATTCACTGGCAAAGCAGTTTTAGTGGCAAGAATACAAGGTATCCGATGTTAATTGATTTCCAAGCAGCAGACACCTGCCACTACCTTGATGCCCTCAGGCTGCCCAGAAAAGCTGTAACTGCATTGATGTTGGCTGAGACTAGGAATTTCCCAGAAAAAAAAGCTTTAGCTGAACTGGAATTAAAGCTGTAAATATCTATCATCTATTAATTAAGTTTATAAAGCCCCCATGAGAGTCCTGTGGAAGTAACATTTTTGTGCTGCTCTTAGTGCTCAGAAAACAGTTTTAATTGCTGAAATATTCTATCTGCAGTATAGCTTTAGGAAAGTGAATGGGCAACTTACTGGATCGGTACAGGACCCCACCATGGCCTCCTGCCTTGCCCTTCTAGTGAACTATGCTTCTGCATGGGAACCTGGCAATGAGGTGTTATCCAGATGCTCACATCACATGCACCCAGATGGTTAATACTGAAATCCTATTTATGTTTACTCGGAAGTAAGTCCAATGGACCTTAGCCCTAGTCTTATCTTAACTCATGTATTGTTATATTACTAACGATTGCTAGTCTGCTCAGTTATTTGGAAATTAATTTAAAAACTAGCTTTTTTGGCCTGCATGTGTTTCCTAACAGGGCAAATAGCATCTTGTGGTGGCTAATTTACATTGGGAAAATAGCATGGGGAGGGAAAATTGTAATTCCCCCCTTGGCTTCTTCTTAAAGAAATCGAAAGAGGTGGGAAATCTGAACGCAGATCTCCAATATCTGGTCTAGTTTGGCCCTCATTGTGACAGTTGATCTTGAGTGTCTCCTGGTCTCCTGTCACTTACTTGTCTTCGGCAGGGCTGAGTCTGTAGAAGCAACAACTGACTTTCATCCACAGTTTCCAGATAGGTAGCAAGACATAAAAAGGGATCCCATGGAATAAATGTGCAAAAGGCTGTAGGGCGGGGGTGGGCAGAAGGTAGATTGGGATCTACTGGTAGATCTCTGTGAGAATTGCAGTGGTTTTAATGTCACTTTAATGCTGTTTTAATACTTTATTTTTAATATTTTATGTGTTATTGTTTTTTTCTGAATTGTTATACACCACCTTGGTGACATTTGTGGAAAGGTAGTATATAAATATTATAAATAAATCTGCTGGGGTTTCTGACTCCCAATTGTTTAACCACAGCAACAACAAAACAGCCTCAACCCCTCTAAGTTTGGCTGCTGAAATGAAGAAGCCTGATTATGAGCTCCCGCAGTTTGTTTATTTATTTCATTTCTATACTGCCCAATAGCTGAAACTCTCTGGGCGGTTCACAAAAATTAAAACCAAAAAGTGCAGGATAAAACAATATAAAATATAAAAGTATTAAAACCACACTATAACAATACAATCAGAATAAAACCAGAATAAAACCTAGCAGCAATACAGAGATTTAAAATACAGATTTAAAACACCAAAGCTAAAAGACTAGGAAGCTAAAATGCTAAAATGCCTGGGAGAATAAAAAGGTCTTCACCTGGAGCTGGAATGACTAAAGCGTAGGTGCCAGGCGAACCTCTCTAGGGAGCTCATTCCACAGCCAGGGTGCCACAGCAGAAAAGGCTCTCTTCCTGGTAGCCACTCTCCTCAATTCCTTTGGGAGGGGCTCACAGAGAAGAATCACTTAGGATGATCTTAGGGTCCGGGCAGGCACATATGGGAGGAGGTGATTGCAGGCACATATGGGAGGAGGTGATCCTTCAGATAACCTGGCCCCAAGCCGTTAAGGGCTCTGAATGTTAATACCAGCACTTTGAATCGGGCCTGGAAATGGACTGGCAGCCAGTGCAGCTGGAAAAGTACTGGCAAACGTGATCTCATTGCCTAGTCCCTGTTTGTTTGTTTGTTTATTAAATTTATTAATCGCCCATCTGGCTGGTCACCCAGCCACTCTGGGTAATGTACAATAATAGAAACAGTTTAAAACAATAACATTCTACATTCAAAACATCATATTTCTAAAAATACCCTAACCCACCCCAAATGCCTGCCTGAACAACCACGTTTTTATTGCGTGGCGGAAGCTCATTAATGAGGGGGCATGGCGGAGTTCCCTAGGGAGGGAGTTCCACAGAGTGGGGGCCACCACAGAGAAGGCCCTCTTCCTCGTCCTCACCAGTCTAGCTGTCCTGGCTGATGGGACAGAGAGAAGACCATCCAGGGCTGATCTTGTTAAGCGGCCTGTCTGGTGTTGCTGGAGGCGCTCCTTAAGAAAGGCTGGGCCGGAACTATATAGGGTTTTAAAGGTCAAAACCAACATCTTGAATTTGACCTGGAAAACAACTGGTAACCAGTGCAATTCCTTCAGCACTGGAATGATGTGATCTCACTGGCGGCTGCCTTTAATCAAGTGAGCCGCCGCATTGTGTACCAGCTGCAGCTTCTGAACCGTCTTCAAGGGTAGCCCCACGTAGAACACATTACAGTAGCCTAAACGAGAGGAGACCAGGGCATGTACTACCAATGGGAGCAGATGGTCGGGAAGGTAGGGGTGCAGCCGCCATATCAAATGGAGTTGGTACAGCGCTGTCCAGCTCACAGCTGACACCTGAGCCTCCATGGACAGCTGGGAGTCTAAAATGACCCCCACGCTGTGGACCTGGTCTTTCAAGGGTAGCCGTACCCCATTCAACACCAGGTCAACATCCCCCAACCTCGGTTTTGTGTCCCACCAAAAGTACTTCGGTCTTGTCAGGGTTCAGCTTCAGCCTATTCCTCCCCATCCAGCCACTTACCATCTCCAGACATTTGGACAGGGATTCTACGGCCAACCTTGGTGAAGATTTGAACGAGAGGTAGAGCTGCGTGTCATCCGCATATTGATGACACCGCACCCCAAACCTCTTGATGATAGCCCCCAGCGGCTTCACATAGATGTTAAATAGCATTGGGGGGAGGATGGAACCCTGTGTCACCCCACAAGTGAATGGCCACAGGTCTGACACCTCCTCTCCCAGTGCTACCCTCTGGTACCTGCTGGAGAGGAAGGACTGGAACCACCATAATATGGTGTCTCCAGTGCCCAACCCCTCCAGGAGGATACCGTGGTCAACGGTATCAAAAGCCGCTGAGAGGTCGAGGAGAACAAGTAAGGAGCATTCGCCCTACCCTATATGTTAATGATCTTGTTGCCCTATTTTGGACTAGCTGAAGTTTCTGGACCATTTTCAAAGGCAGCGCCATGTATAACGCATTACGGTAATCCAGACGAGAAGTTATCAAAGCATGGATAACTGTAGCTAGGTTATCTCTGTCCAGATAAGGGCATAGTTGGTATACCAGCCTAAGCTGATAAAAAATGCTCCATGCCACTGAGTTCACTTGTGCCTCAAGTGACAGTTCTGGGTCCAAGAGCACCCCCAAACTACGAACCTGATCCTTTAAGGGGAGTGCAACCCCCTCCAGAACAGGTTGAATATCACCTAGCCAGGCAGATGAACCACCCACTAACAGTACCTCTGTCTTGTCTGGATTGAGTTTCAGTTTATTATTCTGATCTCATTTTTTGATCAAGTCACCTCCCTTGTAGACCGTGGGAATGCTGTAGACATCATATACCTCGACTTCAGCAAAGCTTTCGACAAAGTGCCCCATGATATCCTGATGAGCAAACTAGCTCAAAGTGGGCTAGATGAAACAACGATCCGGTGGATCCACAGTTGGCTACAGAATCGGACTCAAAGAGTGCTTATCAATGGGACCTTCTCAAACTGGGGAGAGGTAACGAGTGGGGTACCGCAGGGCTCAGTCCTGGGCCCAGTGCTCTTCAATATTTTTATTAATGACTTGGAGGAGGAGGTGCAGGGAATGCTGATCAAATTTGCAGATGACACAAAATTGGGAGGGATAGCTAATACTTTGGAAGACAGAAACAAAATTCAAAGTGATCTGGATAGACTGGAGTGCTGGGCAGAAAACAACAGAATGGCATTTAATAGGGACAAATGCCAAGTTCTGCACCTAGGAAAAAGAAACCAAATGCACAGTTACAAGATGGGGGATACGTGGCTCAACCACACTACGAGCGAGAAGGATCTTGGAATTGTCGTCGATCACAAGCTGAATATGAGCCAACAATGTGATGTGGCTGCAAAAAAGGCAAATGCTATTTTGGGCTGCATTCATAGAAGCATCGCTTCCAAATCCCGGGAAGTACTAGTTCCCCTCTACTCAGCACTGGTTAGGCCTCATCTGGAGTACTGTGTCCAGTTCTGGGCACCACACTTTAAGAAGGATGCAGACAAGCTGGAGAGGGTTCAAAGGAGGGCAACAAAGATGATCAGGGGACTGGAAACAAAGCCCTATGAAGAGAGACTGAAAGAACTGGGCATGTTTAGCCTTGAGAAGAGAAGACTGAGGGGAGATATGATAGCACTCTTCAAGTACTTGAAAGGTTGTCACAGAGAAGAAGGCCAGGATCTCTTCTTGATCATCCCAGAGTGCAGGACACGGAATAATGGGCTCAAGTTACAGGAAGCCAGATTCCGACTGAACATCAGGAAAAACTTCCTGAGTGTCAGAGCAATACGGCAATGGAACCAATTACCTGGGGAGGTGGTGGGCTCTCCCACACTGGAGGCCTTCAAGACGAGGCTGGACAGCCATTTGTCAGGGATGCTCTGACTTGGATTCCTGCATTGAGCAGGGGGTTGGACTCGACGGCCTTGTAGGCCCCTTCCAACCCTACTATTCTATGATTCTATGATTCTATGCCCTCATCCAGTCCATTACGGTGCCCAGGCACTGATTCAGAACAGCCACTGCCTCACCTGGGTTTGATGAGAAAGAGAGGTAGAGCTGGGTGTCATCCGCATATTGATGGTATCTCAGCCCACACCTCCGGATAACCCCCTCCAGTTCTGATACAGGGCTCCTTCACACCAAGCTTTTATCCTGCGATTGAGATTGCTCCTCCACGGAAGTTTGCGGGCTCTTTACATGACACTGCCGTGACCCTCCAGGGCATTTCCTGCACTAAATGCCCTTTGCTCCGTTTAATGAGCTATCAAATTACTCCATTGTGTTCTGCTTCAGTTTCCTCTGTGAAAAGAGTTAAAGTGGCAAGAAGAGGAGCGAGATCAATGAAAGATAACGGAAGACTCAGATATGGGGAGAAGGAGGGGGGAAGGGGGGGGAAAGGAAGCACTTGTAAAGGGAGTCAGTTGTGATCCTGTATTTAAAATGGAATTAAATGCAGGATTTAAGGCTGGTGTAGAGATGCCCACAGAAAACAAATTCCTGGCCTGAGCCATGTGTTCAAAGGTGCCCTTCTCGTTAAGTCATCTGGATGTGTGTCTGCCCAGAGCCATTTTGTACCTGATTCCAATAGGTGGATATTGAGGTTCTAATAAAAAACCAAGTAGATCCCACAAGCCTGAAGTCTGCCCACCCCTGCTGTAGGGCATGCTGATAGAACGGTGTATTGGAAAATGTGTTATGATGGTACAGATTTGCAAGGGAAATGGAGAAACATCAGATTTTTAAGGTATTAAGGGCTGATTCAGCAATTCAGAAGTGGCACATGGTGCAGTCTTCCTAGGATTGCACCTTTTTGGGATGCATATCTGAATGGTCCTCTTTGTCAAAACTCCCTACATGTGGAAAACTTGCCCATCAGGGAGAAGGTTAGGGCAGGTTTTTTTAAAAAATGTGAGGGAGCGTTCAACCAACCAGTCCCCTGCCTACATGTGGGGAGACGTGGTGGTGGGCAAGAACTCTGGCTGCAGTGCTTTAATTTAAAATCCCAGACAGGCCTGGCAGGGGAGAAAGAGGAGAGGAAGCCCCCTCTTGGCATTTTTTTAAAAGAGCCATCACTGCAGACACTACCGCCATCGCCACAATGCAAGCAAGCAGCTCCCCCACCCCCCACAATACTGGTGAACCATTTCGGTCCCCTGTGCCCTGAAATGGCTACCCTCTTGCTTCAGAGACAGCATCCCCCCAGGTTGCCCTGATGGAAGACCTGTACCAGGACAAGGGCAGGGGAAAGTGGCCCTGCTAGTTCTCCAGGATCTCTCAGCAGCTTTTGATACCATCAGTCATGGTGTCTTAAAATAGGGCCTGGTCCAGCCAAGACCCACACTAACCAGACTCAGGGATACCAGTATGACTCAAATCCACTTATGTGAAAGAATGATAAAGTTTGTTGATGATAAATGGATGCAGAGAATAAAAGCAAAGAAAGCTTACACGTCATTAACTCTCATTTCAGTCACCCCGGTTCCCAGGGAAGTGATGGATGCTGTCCAATGGGGCTAGTTATCTGAGCAGGTGGTGCACTTTTCCCTGCTCAGACAAGAACAGGTAACAGGCCAATTTACTCAGGATTTTATAGAGCAAGTCTCACTGAGTTAGAAAACTGTCAGGAACCACACCCATGCTGCTCCCTCCCCCCCCCCCCTTTAGCAAGGCCTTTCCCTCTTGGAACAGAGAAAGGAGAGTCCTTATCAGTTAAGAAAGTACAGATCATGCAGAGCTGTGCAAAGCAACTACTGTGCATTGTCTGTTAGTTTCTGTCAGTAGCAAAAAGTGTGGCCTTCACTGTATGTGAATGAGAACCCACTCTAAACCATGAAAATTGCCAACTGCTCTAGCAAATTAATGTACTTATGCTATTAATTACTTCATTAAAAACTCCATAGCTCTGGGTAAATTCACACCTGACTGCCTGCCATTCTTCCAAAACCAAAACTAATTAGGGATGGGGGAGAAATCCTCCACAGACCCCCAGAGTATGTGGAGGATCGGAAAACGTACCTCCACCTCCTGGAGAAATCCTCGCCAGCCCGATCCTCCCCGCTGGCTGGCTCCGGAGTGCCAGCAATACGGCCACCATTGCCATATCGCTGGCTGGGCGGATTGACTGTGGCACGGCCGCAAATGGAGTCCGGGACGTCCGTAAATGGCTGCATTTACCTTAAACTAAGGCCTTTACGGCCGCAAATGGTGTCCTGGGCGCCATTTGCGGCTGCGCCGCAGTCAATCCGCCCAGCCAGGGAAACAGCAATGGCAGCTGTATCGCTGGCAGTTCGGAGCTGGCCAGTGGCTCTGCAGATTCGCCGTGGAGTGGAGCTGGCCAGCAAGGATTCGGGGCAGGGGACGGATCACCTCCCCCCCCCCCGCAGAACTCCACGGACGCCAGGTAAGGGGGTTTTGCACATCCCTAAAACTAATACACATGGTCTCCTTCTGGGCAAGCTCTCTAGTTTGAGAAATGGGAGCATGGTGTTTCAGTGGTCATGCTCCTATTTAGAGGCCAATTCCAGAAGATGATGCTGGGAAATAACTGCTTAAACCCATGATGTCTAGTCTATGGAGTCCTGCAGACTTATTCAGCTGTCCAGAGAGGTGGTATTCCACCTGTTCTGGATGGGGTTACACTCCCCTTAAAGAATCAGGTTTGCAGTCCAGAATTGCTCCAGCTCTACTACTAGAAACCCAAGTGGCCGCAGTGGCATGGAGCACCTTTCACCAACTAAGCCTGGTGTGCCACCTGCGACTCCTCCTGGATAGAGAGAACCTGGTTTTAGTAAGACACGCAGGAATAGTCCTCAGGTTAGAGTACTGCAGTGTATATAGGGTACCTTTGAAGACTAACTGGAAACTGCAGTTAGTTCAAAACATAGCTACTAAGTGGAACCCAGTGTTGAAACACATCTCACTAGCTTTTGGTCCATTTTGAAGCATAAAGTGCTGGTGCTTGATTTTAAAGCCTTACATGGTTTGGGGCCTGGACACCTGAGGGCATATCTTCTCCCATGTCAATCTGCCCACTCACCAAGATCTTCTTTGGAGGCTGCCCTCCAGGCGCCCCTGTCATCCGAGGCAGGTAGTGACTGGGTTGTGGAAGATTACTTGTGAAACTCTCTTCCTAGAGAGACTCACCTCATGCTTGTGTTACTATCTTTAGGGCCCCTGGCAAAGACCTAATTATTCCAAGCTTTTAACCTCTGATGCATTTTTATTAAATTTTGGTTGTGATTTTGTCTAAGGCCACTTTTTACTGCTTTTGTTTTATGATTTGTGTTTTACAATCTATTGTAAACTGCCATGAAAATGTCTAATTAAAGGGCAATATAGAAACATTTTTAAATACACTGGTAAATAAATAAATTGTACTGTTTGGGAGAATTTGATGGCAGGTTATGCATGGTGTGGAAGAAATGGATAGGAAGAAAAAACTCTCCCTCTGTCATAATACTAGAACCAGTGGTCATCCAATGAAACTGAATGGTGGGAGATTCAGGATAGATAAAAGGAAGTACATCTTCACAGAATGTATAATCAGACTATGGAATGTACATCACAAGATGTAGTGATGGCCATCAACTTGGACGGCCTTAAAAAGGTTTAGACAAATTCATGGTGAATAAGGCTATCAATGGCTAGTTGTTACGATGGCTGTATATTACCTCCGGTATCAGAGGCAATATACCTCTCAATACCAGTTGCTGGGGAACATGAGCAGGAGGGTGCAATTGCACTCATGTCCGTGTGGGATTCCCTTAGGCATCTGGTTGGCCACTGTGGGAACAGAATGCTGAACTAGGTAGGCCTTTAGTCTAATCCAGTATGGCTCTTCTTAACATTCTGTTTGATTTTTATAGCTTGTTTTGATGAGTTTAAAGTTTAAACTGCAAGCATCTTTGAGAGGGGCTGTAGCTCAGTGGTTGAGCCCCTGCTTTGCATGCAGATCCAAGGTTCGATCCCTGGCTTCTCTAGGTAAGGCTGGGAAAGAAACATGCCTGAAATCCCGGAGAGCCGCTGCTGCTAGTCAGTGTCAACGATACTGGGCTAGATGGACCAATGTTTTGAGTCAGTATAAGGCAGCTTCCTATGTTCCTATTATCACCTTTCCTCCTGATGCGGGCTCTATAGCTGCATGTAAGTCAGAAATTCAACAGGCAAAGTTTGTATACCCCTACACTGCATCACTATGCTGTGTTTGTCAAATTTTTGCCTACCATGTTGTTGTTAATGCACATAACCTCTTTCAGGAAAAACCTGGCAATCCTAAATTAGGGCACAATATAAACAAAAATAAATTAAAAGTATACTAAATAATCCTTCATTGTAATGAATGAATGGGGAATGCATTAATATTTTTGTGAATGTCTCAAGTAAGGGAGGGCAAAACGCTGCTTTGCTGGTGCTATCCTGCCCTTTGTTCAGATAAAACTTAAATGAAGGCATCACACCTAGAATAGGCTCTGTGGTGCAAATGCTGCTCTTAGCTCACACCTCACCTGCATTGTACTCTACAAAAGTCACTTTTATGCCTACCTTTGTTTGTTTCTTAATCTGTATCAGGGTGTGTGAAGCAGACCTTCCTTGTCAGAGTCACACACATTTCCTCAAGCTATGTGAGGTGTGTGTGTGTGTGTCTATGTATGTATATAAAAGAGAGAAGCTGACTTTTCTCAAGGGCCCAATCTACATGGAAACAGTATGAGAAGTGCTTTCTGGTTATATCCGGATTTTCATGAAATTTTTTTGGTCCGTCAGTGGCAAACGAAGCAAGAAAAGTGGAGTACACGCTACCTAAAAAAACGCTTTCACAGGTCACACAGCACTTGAAACTCTCCTACTTTGGGGTTGGGCAGGTAGAGTTCTATTAGTAGAACTGAACATCATCAACCATGTAGAAGCTGCTCAGTGAATGGGAGAGGCTTTTTCCCTGTCCATGCTCCCCTGCTCAGGGAAGTATAATGGAAGAGATTAACTATGTCTCTGTAGTTTACCCCACACCTCTCCCCTCGCATCCGCCATTTCTCTTCCTAAGTGCGCTCCGCTTCTAGAATGGCTACGTTGATAGGAAGCTGCACACTGCATAGCACAAAGTAAAAATAAACAGGGGAGCACCAGTGATGAAAGAGTGAAACAGCGCTATTGCAAAATAGTGCTACTGCAATAACAGAAGAGAAGGAAAGGGGAGTGCCAATAGTGAAAGAGTGAAACTGTCCAATTGCGAAATAGTGCTACTGCGATATAGTGCAAAAGTAAAAATAAACAAAAGAGAAGAAAAGGGGAGCGCCAGTGGGGAAAGAGTGAAACAGCATGATTTCGAAATAGTTCTACTGCGAATTAGTGCTAACACGTGGGAAAGGAACCCTAAGCCTGTGTCCAAAATGCGCACTACTGCCAGTGGCAGAAAAAAAAGGAATGGGTGGAAAAAGGGATGGCCCCACCCCTTGACCAGGTCACAGCCAAGTCACAGACTTACCCTTAGGCATGCCCAGCATGGACGATTTAATTCAGGGAAATGGGGCACACTGCAGTGGAACTGCACGGGAGCTGTAATTAAGGAGAAAAGACACAGTAAAATGACTTTCCGTAAATGTGCCATTTTCAGGGGAAAGCAGAGGGGTTGCTGCAGAGTGGCGACAAAGTCATGTGTGATGAATGACCCTGATGTGCTCTCACTCTGCACTATATCACCTGTGCAGACTGAACCAAGGACTTTTCAGTAATGTGGAAAATCTTGATGCTTCACTTCTATTAGTAGTTTTGGGCTGCACATTGTTTAAAATGCTTCTTCATTTCTACCTTTAGGTCAAAGGAAACCAAGCATGTGCAGGAATCATAGAATCATAGAATAGTAGGGTTGGAAGGGGCCTATAAGACCCTCAAGTTCAACCCCCTGCGTAATGCAGGAATCCAAGTCAAAGCATCCCTGACTGATGGCTGTCGAGGCTCATCTTGAATGCCTCCAGTGTGGGAGAGTCCACCACCTCCCTAGTTAATTGGTTCCATTGTCATATTGCTCTAACAGTCAGGACATTTTTCCTGATGTTTGGCCGGAATCTGGCTTCCTGTACCTTGAACTCATTATTCCATGTCGTGCACTCTGGGATGATGGAGAACAGATCCTGGCCTTCCTCTCTGTGACCTTTCAGGTAATTGAAGAGCGCTATCCTATCTCCCCTCAGTCTTCTCTTCTCAAGGCTAAACATGCCCAGTTCTTTCAGTCTCTCTTCTTTGGGCTTTGTTTCCTGTCCCCTGATCATCTTTGTTGCCCTCCTCTGAACCCTCTCCAGTTTGTCTGCATCCTTCTTAAAGTGTAGCGCCCAGAACTGGACACAGTACTCCAGATGAGGCCTAACCCATGCTGAGTAGAGGGGAACTAGTACTTCACATGATTTGGAAGCTATACTTCTGTTAATGCAGCCCAAAAGAGCATTGGCCATTTTTGCAGCCACATCACATTGTTGGCTCATATTCAGCTTGTGATCGACAACAATTCCAAGATCCTTCTCACTTGCAGTATTGTTGAGCCAAGTATCGCCCATCTTGTAATTGTGCATTTGGTTTCTTTTTCCTAGGTGCAGAACTTGGCATGTATGCCTGTTAAATGTCATTCTGTTGTTTTCTGCCCAGCGCTCCAGCCTATCCAGATCACTTTGAATTCTGTTTCTGTCTTCCAGGGTATTAGCTATCCCACCCAATTTTGTGTCATCTGCAAATTGGATCAGCATTCCCTGCACTTCCTCCTCCAAGTCATTAATAACAATGTTGAAGAGCACTGGGCCCAGGACTGAGCCCTGTGGCACCCCGCTCGTTACCTCTCTCCAGTTTGAGAAGATCCCATTGATGAGCACTCTTTGAATCCGATTCTGTAGCCAACTGTGGATCCACCTGATCGTTGTTTCATCTCGCCCACTTTGAGCTAGTTTGCTCATCAGGATTTCATGGGGCACTTTGTCGAAAGCTTTGCTGAAGTCGAGGTATATGATGTCCACAGCATTCCCACAGTCCACAAGGGAGGTGACCTGATCAAAAAGGAGGTGACCTGATCAGATTCGTCTGGCAGGATTTGTTCTTGACAAATCCATGTTGGCTTCGAGTAATCACTGCATTGTTTTCAAGGTGCTTCCAGATGAGTCGCTTTATCATCTGCTCCAGAATTTTCCCAGGGATTGATGTCAGACATACTGGTCTGTAGTTCCCAGGTTCCTCCTTTTTACCCTTTTTGAAGAGAGGGACAACATTAGCCTTCCTCCAGTCATCTGGCACTTCCCCTGTCCTCCATGATTTCTCAAAGAGAATAGACAGTGGTTCGGAAAGTTATTCTGCCAGTTCCTTTATTACTTTAGGATGCAGTTCATCTGGCCCTGGAGATTTGAACTCATTCCAAGTAATTAGGTGTTCCTTGACCATATGCCTATCGATCTCAAGCTGCAATCCTGCCTCTTCAGCCTGTACCTCGCCTTTGCCAGGGGGGTTATAGACCCTCTTTTGGGAGAAGACTGAGCCAAAGTAGGAATCGAGCACTTCTGCCTTTTCCTTGTCATCTGTTGTCTTTTTGCCATCCTTATTTAATAGCTGAACCAGCATTTCTTTCCTCTGCCTTTTACTATGCACACATTTGAAGAAAGCCTTTTTGTTGCTTTTAGCATCCCTCGCTATCCTCAGCTCGTTCTCAGCTTTAGCCTTCCTGATGCCATCCCTGCAATTCTGTGCTACCTGCCTGTATTCTTGCTTTGTAGCTTGGCCTTCCTTCCATTTCCTATGTGTGTCTTTTGTTGTTTTCAGGTCATCTCTAAGCTTTTTGTGAAGCCACAATGGCTTCTTCTATTTTATTTATTTATTTATTTATTTATTTATTTATTTATTTCATTTCTATACCGCCCAATAGCCGAAGCTCTCTGGGAGGTTCACAAAAATTAAATCCAAACAACACACAGTAAAACAATTTAAAATATACAGAACATTAAAACCACAATATAACAATACAACCACAATAAAACCTAGCAGCAGTGCAGGAGTTTAAAATACAGATTTAAAACAGCAAAGATAAAAATTTAGAAAGCTAAAATGCCTGGGAAAATAAAAAGGTCTTCACCTGGCGCCGAAAGGAATACAATGTAGGCGCCAGGCGAACCTCACTAGGGAGCTCATTCCAGAGCCGGGGTGCCACAGCAGAAAAAGCCCTCCTCCTAGTAGCCACCCGCCTCACTTCCTTTGGCAGGGGCTCACAGAGAAGGGCCGCTGATGATGATCTTATGGTCCGGGCAGGCACATATGGGAGGAGGCGATCCTTCAGGTAACCTGGCCCCAAGCCGGTAAGGGCTTTGAATGTCAACACCAGCACTTTGAATCGGGCCCGGAAATGGACTGGCAGCCAGTGCAGCTGGAAAAGTACTGGCGTAATTTGAGCTCGCAGGCCAGTCCCTGTTAACAATCTTGCTGCCCTATTTTGGACCAGCTGAAGTTTCCGGACCGTTTTCAAAGGCAGCCCCATGTATAACGCATTGCAGTAATCCAGACGAGAAGTTATCAGAGCATGGATAACTGTAGCTAGGCTATCTCTGTCCAGATAAGGGCATAGTTGGTATACCAGCCTAAGCTGATAAAAAGTGCTCCGTGCCACTGAGTTCACCTGTGCCTCAAGTGACAGTTCTGGATCCAAGAGCACCCCCAAACTACGAACCTGATCCTTTAGGGGGAGTGCAACCCCCTCCAGAACAGGTTGAATATCACCTAGCCGGGCAGACGAACCACCCACTAACAGTACCTCCGTCTTGTCTGGACTGAGTTTCAGTTTATTAGCCCTCATCCAGTCCATTACCGTGCCCAGGCACTGGTTCAGAACAGCCACTGCCTCACCTGGTTTTGATGAGAAAGAGAGGTAGAGCTGGGTGTCATCCGCATATTGATGGCACCTCAGCCCACACCTCCGGATAACCTCCCCCAGCGGTTTCATGTAGATGTTAAAAAGCATGGGGGATAAAATAGAGCCCTGTGGAACCCCATGGTACAATTGCCATGGCACAGAGCAGTAATCCCCCAGCACCACCTTCTGGAATCGGCCATCCAAGTAGGAGCGGAACCACTGTAGCGCAGTGCCTCCTACTCCCAAGCCAGACAACCTATCCAGAAGGATACCATGGTCGATGGTATCGAAAGCAGCTGAGAGGTCCAGGAGAATCAACAGGGTCACACTCCCCCTGTCCCTCTCCCGGCAGAGGTCATCCCACAGGGCGATCAAGGCAGTTTCCATTCCAAAACCAGGCCTGAAGCCCGATTGAAATGGATCTAGATAATCCGTTTCATTCAACAGTGCCTGGAGCTGTCCTACAACCACCCGCTCAAGCACCTTGCCCAGGAAGGGGATGTTGGCCACTGGCCTATAATTGTTAACATCCTCTGGGTCCAGGTTAGGCTTTTTCAGGAGTGGTCTAATTACTGCCTCTTTTAAAGAGGCAGGCACCACTCCCTCTCTCAAGGAGGAATTTACAACCTCCTGGACCCAGCTGGACAACCCCTCCTTGTTTGATTTAATAAGCCATGAAGGGCAAGGGTCAAGCACACAAGTGGTCGATCGGACTTGGCCAAGCACCTTGTCCGCATCCTCAGGCCTCAGTAACTGAAACTCATCCAATAAAACTGGACCAGACGGTGCTCTGAACGCCTCTACCAATGGAACTGCATTAATGGTGGTGTCCAATTCATGACGAATCTGAGCGACTTTATCCTCAAAGTGCCGTGCAAACTCATCACAGCGTGCTACCGAGGGTTCCACCGTCTCTCTCCCTGGCCCAGAATGTAACAGGCCGCAAACCACTCGGAAAAGCTCCGCTGGACGACACTGAGAAGATGCAATGCTGGTGGAAAAGAACTGTCTCTTTGCCACCCTCACCGCCACAGAGTAGGCTCAATAGTGGGCTCTTACCTGTGTTCGGTCAGACTCAGCACGAGTTTTCCTCCACCTGTGTTCTAGCCGTCTCCCCTCTTGCTTCATTGCCCTCAGCTCAGGTGTATACCAAGGAGCTGGCCGGGCTCTGCTCAGAGGGAGAGGGCGCTTGGGCGCGATCGTGTCAACCGCCCGAGTCATCTCTGCATTCCACAGAGCAACCTGGGCTTCGACAGGAGGACCAGCCATACCAGCAGGAAAATCCCCCAGAGCCCTCTGGAATCCATTAATCTCCAGGGGCGGACCATTTTAATAGGTCCCCCACCCTTGCAGAGGGGAAAGGCCGCCAGGAGTCTAAACCTCAGCAGGAAGTGATCTGACCATGGCAAAGGGACAGATGTTAATTCCTCCACTTTCAGATCACCATCCTCCTGCCCAGTCGAGAAAACCAGATCAAGCGTGTGTCCTTTTGTACACGTTGGGCCGATGACATGTTGGGACAGCCCCATGGTTGTCATGGCGGCCATGAAGTCCTGAGCTGCCCCGGATACAGTGGCCTCGGCATGGAAGTTGAGATCCCCCAGGACCATCATCCTAGGGGTCCTCAACACCAAGTCCGAGACCACCTCCATCAGCTCAGGCAGGGAGTCTGATGGGCAGCGGGGTGGGCGGTACACCAACAGAATCCCCAATCTGTCCCGGGTACCCAACACAAGGTACAAACACTCAAGATCTGCACTCGAATGAGCAGGAAGCCTGGAGAGGGAGATTGAATTCCTATAGACCACGGCAACCCCCCCTCCCTGACCCTCAAGTCAGTGTTGGTGCTGCACCGAGTACCCAGGAGGGCACAGCTGGGAGAGAGTGACCCCTCCCAGTTCCCCCACCCAGGTCTCAGTAATACATGCCAGGTCAGCCCCCTCATCCACAATCAAATCATGGATGAGGGAGATTTTATTTTGGACCGACCTGGCATTCAGCAGCAGCACCACCAGACCCGAGGGCAGATTGGTAAGGCTGCCAGGAACCATCAGGTTGGGGGAAGAACCAGAAGAGGGGACAGCTGTAAGGTGTCTAGCCCCTCTTCTCCTCATCTGGCCTGTTAATCCCCCAACGCCATACCTCCCCCTGCCCGTGACCACAGTTATGGTGGCACCTCTCTGACTCCCTGAGTTGCCCAATAGTCCTCCCAGGCACATATTAAAATGTTAAGATATAAATAGCACAACAGTTTAAAAGAATATAAAAGATAAAAGAGATAAAAGAGAACAGCAGCTAAGAAGGAACAGATAAAGTCCACGTTTGCCCCTTTCCCCTTGTCTTTAAAGCTGCTGCCCTCTGCTGCCATTATTTGCTGCTGGTATTGTGGCTGCTGGTGTCTCTGGAGAAGCAGGTGGGTAGGTCTTCAGGTCCTACGCGACTCCAAGTGTGACGCTAAGTACGCACTTAGCGTCGCACTTGGTGCACGCCGAGGCACTGCCTCTGGCAGCCCCACCTTAAGTACTTGTGGGCGGGGGCAGAAGCAGGCTCAGGCTCAGGATCACCCGGTGCAGCTGCTGGCTGGTCCTCCTTTCCCAGGCTCCTTCTTCTGTTGTCTTCTGCCTTTTCTTCTTGTTGGAATTGTTTGTAATTGTGCCTTGAGAATTTCCTTTTTAAAAACCTCCCATCCATATTGGACTCCTTTTCTTATTAGAGTCGCTTGCCATGGGACCTGACTGATAATTGTTCTGAGTTTATTAAAATCAGTTTTCCTAAAATCCAGGATATGCGTTTGGCTTTTGCATAACATGGTCACTTTCCCCCAGAGTTCCCATAACTGCTACTTGATCCACTAAGTCATCTCTGTTGGTTAGGAGCAAGTCAAGGATAGCCAATCCTCTAGTTCTTTCCTCTACTTTCTGTAGGAGGATATTATCAGCAACACAAGTCAGGAGTCTCTTGTAGGGGCCATGTTTTGCAGAATTTGTCTCCCAACAAATATCGGGGAAACTGAAGTCCCCCATTACTAGTATAGCATGCTTCCTTGAAACATTGGCTATTTGCTTTTCAAAAGTCTCATCCTTGTCTTCTCCTTGATTGGGTGGCCGGTAGTAGACTCTGACACCATGTTCCATTTATTCTTTGCTCCAGTTATTTTAACCCAGATGCTCTTGATGGGGCTACCAAGCTCATCCTCCTGTATTTCTGTGCAGAGATATGTATTTTTCACATACAGTGCAACCCCACCCCCTTTCTGTTCCTCCTGTTCTTTTTGAACAAGTTATATCCTTCCATTGCTGTATTCCAGTCATGGGAGTCATCCCACCAAGTTTCAGGTACACCTATCGAGTCATAATTTCCCTCCTGTATTAAGAGTTCAAGTTCGTTCTGTTTGTTTCCCATACTCTGGGGGTTATAGTGTATAGACATCGAAGACCATGTGCTTTATAGTCTGGCTTTCTTCCTACATGTTTCTGAAGACTATTATTGGGTGCTATTAGAGCTGTTCTCTCCGTTGTGGTGCATGAGGCTTCATCCATTGTTACTCCCAACTTTACGTCTCCCTCCCCTGTAGGATTCAGTTTAAAGCCCTCCTGGTGAAGTTCTTCATGCTGTGGCCAAACACGTTCTTCCCAGCCTTTGTGAGGTGCAACCCATCCCTTGCAAGCAGTCCATCTTCCAGGAAGTATAGCTTGTGGTCCCAGAATCCAAATCTCTTGCGCCGACACCACTGTCAGGGTGGACACTGAGCCCATAGAATCCCAGAGTAGTTCTGATTCGGAGGAAGAGCAGTCGTTCCTGGGAGAGGAGCGTGCCCCTTTTTCCCAGGGCCCGCAGCTGACAGAGATTCCTCCCACCAACATTCCTAGATTAGAAAGCAGTCCAGGGAGTGACCCAGCACTGATAGCAGACTGGTTGGATGCGCAGCGCAGACGCAGAGAGCGGCGCCAAATGGAGAGCGTGGAAAGGAGGCGTAGCGCCCGGTTGGCACTCAAAGAACGGTTGCGCCCAGAGGATCCAAGGGAAAAGGGGAGGGATTATCCCTAGTCCTTATATTCAGAGGATATAATTCATATATATTCAGAGTCTGCCAGTAATTGCCTTTCAAATGGGGACCAACTGTTCCAACTTAGGGCATAGGGATGCTGCTGCTCAGATCTAGTTGCTACCTGTAGAGTTGTAAGTTGTAAAAGAAGAATAAAGCTTTGAAAAGAATCCCTTTGTCTGCGTCTGGACTTGGCTACTGGATTAGACTGAGAGAGCCCTCCAAGGAGCCCTTGACAACCACCTTAGTAGCCAGTCATTCACCCGGAGTATTTTTCTTTCCCTTTCTATCCCTCTTCTAACTACTAGATGGATGGATGGATGGATGGATGGATGGATGGATGAGAAAACTATCTGGGACCCAAAGTTCTTGAGTTTCCTTCCAAAAGCTTCATCTGTCGTGATTTCTTCGTAGCTCTGCTTGGCAGTATCATTTGTTCCCACATGGATGAAATCCAACCAGCTGGGGGCAGGGATCGGTTTTTGTGGGCAGGACGGAGGACAGTCTGGAGCACCTGAGTGTGCACTGACACACCATGTGGCGAAGGGTAGTGGAGCACAGGACTTAGATGCCAGCTCCACCACAGACTCAGCCTCTTTCTTCTTAGCTCCCACCCACCCTCCTTCACCAGTGCAGAATTAGCTAGTCGCTTCCTTATGGGAGGGCTGAGTAGGAATTTTTACCTGGCATGGATTGGCTTTGTGTACAGGGTTTTTCGCCTACTCTGCACTGGGATCTCAGCATGGAAGCCGGTTAAATTGGTTGATTGGTCTCAGGCAGAAATTAACAGGTTAACAGGGTTTGGTGGGCACTCTCGGGTACCTTTTGATGATCGGTAAGTCCAGAGGCCTGTGCTTTGAGGTTGTGTGGCCCTCGAGATAGGATATGGCTTACCTTTGGCGCCAACCCACCTCACCTACCCGGAGTTGTGTGGCACCAGGTTGAGGTGACAAAGGGAGGCTCCCCATACACTCATGTGTAGCCTAGGAAAGGGGGTGGGATTTGATCCACCTCTGAACTTGGGCAGAGCGGCTCACCCAGAACACAAGGGACATGCCTACCAGGGAAGAGTTAGGTTAAATTCCCGCACCTCACACATGCAGATCCTGAGGGGAGTGGAGGAAGTTTCTCCCATGATTAATAAAGAGGCCCTAGTTTACCCCAAGCTCTGGTGTCTGTCTCTTTATTCCTCACTTCCTTCTCTGTCCACAATCTCCATCAGAAAGAGTTAAGAGAAGAAGAAAAACTTTTGTAAACTGTTTAAAATAAGGCTTTTGGAAATAAGGCCCTTGACAGAAAGATTAGCTCACTGGTGAGAGCTGCTAAAAGGGGTTTTCAGTCCCCCAGCCAATACTGAGGCTTCCTCTTTCTTAAGCAAGACAAGGGGACAACTTCTGTGCCTGGCTGAGACTGCCGTATTCTCAGGCTGCAAAAGAAGCAATCTTTAATCCTGTCTAAGTTTGATAATATTATGAATATTGACTAAAACCCTACAGAGTGGGCATGGCAGGGCTTTCTGATTCCCATAGTACATTGTAACCTAGCTACATTTAGAAAGTAACTAAAACTGAGAGGCACTTGACATTTGCAAAGGCTTATGGGGGTCCTCTCTCTTCTCATGTTCCCAAATTTACAATAGTCTTAATTTAAAAACTAAGCCAGGGATCAGTTACCTAATCTGGAATTGGACACCCAGGAGTGAGGGAAAGAAAGAAAGAAAACTTCCTGTTCCCAGTTTCATGTGCCAGTGTGAGCTGACTTGAGCTTTCCCAACCAATAATCAGGCAAACTGTTATCTTGCTTTTAATTAAGAGTATCTGAATCAAAACTGGATAAAAAGGACTGGTGGGGGGTGTTATTCCTGCAGGTGTTGCTGAAATACAGAAGGCAAAAGCAGCTGGTAATGAGTTGGGAAAATGAAAAAGGGACATAAGTAGCTTCTTTAGCAAATCCCCTGGAAATGACACAGCGCGTCTTAGATCGATAGGACTCATCTAGCCAAGGGCTGCTGGGCCCACTCACACCTCGGGGGAGAGAGGTGGACAGTCAGAATATTATCTGTGAATCTAGAGCAAAATCACATTTCATTATTTTCTTGGTTCCCCAGTATGGAAGGCAGCTTTTAAGTGCACATGAGAGTTTAAGGAAGGCAGTGCTTAATACAGAGATATATCCCTGAGCTCCAGCATGAGGAGGCCATGCACCCCAACAAGCAATGCTTCAGGAGCACTGTGGTGCAACGGAATGTGGGCCCAGTCGCCTTCAGGGTCTGGCATTTGAATGTGATTGTGCCTGTTGTGTGTTTGGATAGCTAGTCTGATCAGATTTGTCCAAGACAAGTTATGGGGAGGTGACTATGGCATGGCACCTTATGGTTATAGCTACCTCTTTTAGGTGAGTGATGCACAGTGATTTCCTTATCAACCTGGCAGACACATATGACTTGATAGGTGTAACTGAGACTTGGTGGGATGACTCTCATGACTGGAATACAGCAATGGAAGGATATAACTTGTTCAAAAAGAACAGGAGGAACAGAAAGGGAGGTGGGGTTACACTGTATGTGAAAAATACATATCTCTGCACAGAAATACAGGAGGAGGAGCTTGGTGGCCCCATCCAGAGCATCTGGGTTAAAATAACTGGAGCAAAGAATAAAAGGAACCTGGTGGTCGGGGTCTAATACCAGCCACCCAATCAAGGAGAAGACGAGGATGAAACTTTTGAAAAGCAAATAGCCAATGTTTTAAGGAAGCATGATGTAGTAGTAATGGGGGACTTCAATTTCCCTGATATTTGTTTATTTATTTATTTATTTATTGCATTTATACCCCGCCTTTCTCCCTCTTGCAAGGAACTCAAGGCGGCTTACATTATCCTCCTCCTCACCATTGTATCCTCACAACAACAACCCTGTGAGGTAGGTTGGGCTGAGAGTCTGTGACTGGCCCAAAGTCACCCAGTAAGCTTCCATGGCCAAGTGGGGACTAGAACCCGGATCTCCCGGCTCCCAGTCCGTCACTCTCACCACTACACTACACTGGCTCCTTTGGGAGACAAATTCTGCAAAACATGGCCCCTCCAGGAAATTCCTGGCTTGTGTGGCGGATAACTTCCTCCTACAGAAAGTAGAGGAAGGAACTAGAGGATCGGCTATCCTTGACTTGCTCCTAACCAACAGAGATGACTTAGTGGATAAAGTAGCAGTTACAGGAACTCTGGGGGAAAGCGACCATGTTGTACTTGAGTTTTTGGTTCTAAGGGAAGCAAAAGCCAAGGGTAGTCAAACGCATACCCTGGATTTTAGGAAAGCTGATTTTCATAAACTCAGAACAATGATCAGTAAGGTCCCATGGCAAGCGACGCTAACGAGAAAAGGAGTCGAAGATGGGTGGGAGCTTTTAAAAAAGGAAATTCTCAAGGCACAATTACAAATAATTACAACAAGAAGAAAAGGTGGAAGACAACAGAAGAAGCCAATGTGGCTTCACAAAAAGCTTAGGGATGACCTGAAAACAAAAAAGGACACATATAGGAAATGGAAAGAAGGCCAAGTAACAAGGAAGAATACAGGCAGGTAGCACAGAATTGCAGGGATGTCGTCAGGAAGGTTAAAGCTGAGAAGGAGCTGAGGTTAGCAAGGGAAGCTAAAAGCAACAAAAAGGCTTTCTTCAGATCTGTGCATAGTAAAAGACAGAGGAAAGAAATGGTTGTTCAGCTATTAAATAAGGATGGCAAAATGATAACAGATGACAAAGAAAAGGCAGAGGTGCTGAATTCCTACTTTGGCTCAGTCTTCCCCCAAAAGAGGGTCTATGACCCTCCTGGCAAAGGCGAAGTACAGGTTGAAGGGGCAGGATTGCAGCTTGAGATCGATAGGCATATGGTCAAGGAACACCTCATTACTTTGAATGAGTTCAAATCTCCAGGGCCAGATGAACTGCATCCTAGAGTAATAAAGGAACTGGCAGAAGAACTCTCAGAACCGCTGTCTATTCTCTTTGAGAAATCATGGAGGACAGGGGAAGTGCCAGATGACTGGAGGAAGGCTAACGTTGTCCCTCTCTTCAAAAAGGGTAAAAAGGAGGAACCTGGGAACTACAGACCAGTCAGTCTGACATCAGTCCCTGGGAAAATTCTGGAGCAGATGATAAAGTGACCCATCTGGAAGCACTTGAAAACAATGCAGTGATTACTCGAAGCGAACATGGATTTGTCAAAAACAAGTCCTGCCAGACAAATCTGATCTCATTTTTTGATCAAGTGACCTCCCTTGTGGACCGTGGGAATGCTGTAGACATCATATACCTCGACTTCATCAAAGCTTTCGACAAGGTGCCCCATGATCTCCTGATGAGCAAACTAGCTCAAAGTGGGCTAGATGAAACAACGATCCGGTGGATCCACAGTTGGCTACAGAATCGGACTCAAAGAGTACTTATCAATGGGACCTTCTCAAACTGGGGAGAGGTAACGAGTGGGGTACCGCAGGGCTCAGTCCTGGGCCCAGTGCTCTTCAACATTGTTATGAATGACTTGGAGGAGGAGGTGCAGGGAATGCTGATCCAATTTGCAGATGACACAAAATTGGGCGGGATAGCTAATACTTTGGAAGACAGAAACAAAATTCAAAGTGATCTGGATAGACTGGAGCGCTGGGCAGAAAACAACAGAATGACATTGAATAGGGATCAATGCCAAGGTCTGCATTTAGGAAAAAGAAACCAAATGCAAAGTTACAAGATGAGGGATACGTGGCTCAACAACACTACAAGTGAGAAAGATCTTGGAATTGTTGTCGATCACAAGCTGAATATGAGCCAACAATGTGATGTGGCTGCAAAAAAGGCCAATGCTATTCAGCTTCCAAATCCCGGGAAGTACTAGTTCCCCTCTACTCAGCATTGGTTAGGCCTCATCTGGAGTACTGTGTCCAGTTCTGGGCACCACACTTTCAGAAGGATGCAGACAAACTGGAGAGGGTTCAGAGGAGGGCCACAAAGATGATCAGGGGACTGGAAACAAAGCCCTATGAAGAAAGACTGAAAGAACTGGGCATGTTTAGCCTTGAGAAGAGAAGACTGAGGGGAGATAGGATAGCGCTCTTCAAGTACTTGAAAGGTTGTCACAGAGAAGAAGGCCAGGATCTCTTCCTGATCATCCCAGAGTGCAGGACACGGAATAATGGGCTCAAGTTACAGGAAGCCAGATTCCGGCTGAACATCAGGAAAAACTTCCTGTTAGAGCAATACGACAATGGAACCAATGACCTAGGGAGGTGGTGGGCTCTCCCACACTGGAGGCCTTCAAGACAAGGCTGGACAGCCATCTGTCAGGGATGCTCTGACTTGGATTCCTGCATTGAGCAGGGGGTTGGACTCGATGGCCTTGTAGGCCCCTTCCAACCCTACTATTCTATGATTCTATGATTCTATGATTCTATCCAATGCAACTAGTAAGTCATGTCCCACTCAGCACAAAGCCATTACTATGTGTATGAATAGCATGAAGAAGCATTGTTCCTTGACTGAAGTACAGGATTAGCAGCTACTGCCTTTCAGGGCTTGGATTTATGAGGCTGCTCAATATATAGTGATCATGGATATTTGCATCTGCCAGGGGTGGGTGGAGAGAAGCAAGCAGAAGACCATCAAGGAATCCTGGTAGAGCTGGAAGTGGGGAGGCCTGGGGAGGACTTCCTCATAATCTCTTCCTTCCTTCTGCATACTTTCATTGCCCAGGGGGTGCTATCTGATCACTTTCCACATTTTAAATTTATGGCATCAACTAAGCTTTACAATATGATGTTTACAATGAGGACCTAAAATGGTTGCTGTCCCTCATGGAAAGTGCCAACTGAGTGCTCTGCTGCTGAATTTAAGGGTCCTTGGAGGAACTGAGAAATAAATTTATTTGTTTGTTTGTTTGTTTGTTTTTAAATGTCTAAACTACCCTTCATCCAAAATGGAGTTGTAGGGAGAACAATCTTCTTGTGAAATTAGAAAGAAAGCAAACAGAGATTCCTGACCAGGATCAAGGCCCCATGAATCCTGTCTAGGGATCAAGCGACTGGTTTGTTGAGCTAAAGTCATCTTCAAAGGTAGCATAACAGAGCAACTGAACTCCACAGCAAACCTGAGATCTCCAATGAGGTTAGATTTGACATAGCACAATCTTGGCTATACTCAAGAAAGGGCGGATCAATAAGCCAGGGCTGCATTCCAGCAAGACCCAATAGCCAAATAGTCCTAGGCTGCGTTCAGGGGACAGTGGATCAGGAGGAACTGGCACAGACTTTGTCCCTACCTGAGTCTACCTATGTAATAAAGTTTTGTCATTCTAGGGCCTAGAAGGATGCTGATGGGTATAGGAAAACCCCCACATACACAGTCATGTGGGGAAATGATGCTAAGGTCTTTTTACTGATGTATACATGTCAGCTGGGGAGCCATGATTCTCTTCACACAAAATAGTGTACACTATTGAAACAAACATTCTCCTCCTGCCCCCACCCCCATGCATACCCCCAAATGGAAAATGTTATGTGTCAAGCATCCTTCAGAATCAGGAATTGCTCACGAAGTGTTATTGAGTTTTTGGATGATTTGGTTTTTCTTATGGTTGTAGTTGTATGCATCCCACATAGAGAGCTCGTTACTATTTAAAATTGAAGATAATGAGCAGTAAGAATGCTTAGCTCTCAAACAAGAGCCACAGTCATGTTCACAGCTTAATCATCAATGACCCCCATAGAACAGGGAAATTGTTTCAGTTATAAATATGGCCACACACACACACACATTGCTGAACTATTCCCTAAGGCATCTCTTTGTGGAAGATAGTGGTATATAACTCCACACACTTGAGATGAATCTCATCTAAAAAGATTGGCATGAATTGGAGGAAATGATCGGTTCACTTCAATGTCTCAAATTATTTAAGTCCCAAATGTGATAAAGTTGGTTAGGTTACTGTGGTTGAAGATAAATTGGCTGATTTTTGACCTATGATGTCTTCAGTTATTCTTCTCTTCTTTCTCCTTTCTCCATTTTAACTTATTTGATAGCTTTTAGCAGAGAAGAGGCCATCTGAAAGGACAGTTGGGTATGGAGATTTGAGACACCCTTTCAAGGTGTTGTTAACATTTATTAATTTAATAAGCATTGTTCTTATGGCTTGCCTAATCAATAAATGGCTGATTGGACACCATAGCAGGGCAAGTACCTTAGAGCCACCTGTTCTGCAGAACGTTCTTCAGAATTTGGTAATTAAAATGCAGTTGCATATCCAAAAGATAACTGATGTGGATAAAATAAATTCAGGATTCATTTTTTGGGTTCTTTGAAATATGTATCAGACACTGAATCTTGAAACACCTTGATTTGGGAATATGTGAAACTCTGTTACAGTTAGCTGAGCCACTCAGTTGGGTGGCAGTTTATTAACCCTGATTTTCTCACTGAAGAGCTGTAATTTCAATTAGGGCAGTATACTAAACGTGATGTTTCAGTAAAACTCTATACCCACCCAGCTTGCTGAAAAAAGATGAGGCACATCAGCTAAAGAAGCCTGCAGCCTCTGACAATGAACTCATCTCTAGGCCAAAAAGAGGCACGGTCAAAAGCTTTGCAACTTTGTTATATTATTGCCATTTAGCAATCTACTGAAGGAGGGAATTCTAAAGCCGGCCCACGCCGGCCCAGCCCCACCCTTTGGAGGCCACTGAATGCAGAGGGTCCTTTGCTTTATCTAATCTGGGGGAGGGAGGAGTCTGGGACAGCCAGCTTTGCTCTGAGAGCACACCCTGCTGGCCAGTGTGAGCACATCTAGTCCTAGATCAGGAAATTCACAAATGGGAAACATAATTGAATCTATAGCGAAATACAATAGTACAAAAGATGGTGGGACAGAGGGCACCATGCACTACTAAGAGAACTGCTCATGTTCCCATATGAAGTATTCTCACTATTTTTCCTCCTGAAGCACAGAGGGATGACTGAGAGAAGTTTGGGCATCTCTTAGCCCTGGTGTGGAGGATATGATACACAGCTGCTGAAGCCCCGAAGCATTAGGCTCAGGAGGAGCTTGACCTGAAGACATAAGGTGATGCTTGCTCATTAAGCATTGATTCAGATGTGGTCCCAAACTGATAGAGGATGTCTAGGGAGAGGTGTGTCCATCATTCCTGGCATTTTTGCAATAAAGTTGGACATTTCTAGCAGCTACACTGGGCATTAAATATGGACTCAAGTCTAATATCAGTGGCTATCCATTCCTATTGGTATCTTATTTATTTATTACATTTATATAAAGCCCAATAGCCAAAGCTTTCTGGGCAGTTCACAAAAACCTTTCATTCCCTCAGAGGACTCCTATAGTCCAAAAATACTGGAGCCCTATTCTTTGCACGGAACTCTTATGCTTTCCTTTCATCACTCTCCCTTTGCTATCCTTCACCCCACAAAGTCTGGTAGCTTTAGAGCAGAATCTTGACATAGCTGCTAAGCTGAGCTGAAGCCCTGTTTGGTATGTGACTGGTTATTAGGGTTAGCTGAAAGAATGTTCATTTATTTACTGAAACTACTTTATAAATCAATACCTTGTTTTTGAACTCAGGTCAATAGGAATAACTCAGAAACACAGCAAACAACTACAGCAGCCCTAAAACAGCACTTTCAGCATATTGATTTTTAGAAGGGTATCTTTTCCTTGTATTATTCACACAAACTTGAATATCACAAGTCATAATGAGTGTATAAATAAATTAATAAAATACAATGAAGTGAACAAATAGTCTTAATGTGATGTAGCAAAAACAAAAATCCCAAGAAATACAATGGTGTCAGTGTTACCATCTCAGGATTATGCAGCACTGGAAACATAGTTTGGATTCAAGAATATCAGAATACCACCAATAACTGAGCATGCATGTGTTCATGTGGTTAATCTGAAATACCAACAGGCAATGGCATCCATTTAGCCAGATTTTTTTTTTTAAATAACAAACCCCAATACCCTTACCTTCCTTTTAATGTGGGTGTGGAGTGCACCAAGCCTCGTTGTGACAAGGAGGTTCATTTTCATTGTAAAATGTAGCATATTTGCAATCTATTTGGGGGCATTGGGAGGTGTTTCTGTTTTCTAAGCTTTGCTTAAAAGGGAGAAGGAAGGAATGGCATTGAGCAAACATGCCAGAACTGCTCAAGGAGTACTTATTGCAGATGTGGCTATTATTTGTAGAAGCCCACCAGAGCAAGATAGGCTCAGCAACAACCAATCAGGCTGGTGCAGCAGCACTGGCTTGAGACTGGAGGGAAGGGGGTAATACAACACTAGACTCCTTCCCCTCTTCTTGCAGGAGTTGTTCCTAGCCATACCTATGGGCCAACTGGCATTATTTCAGTGGCCATGCTGCCCTCGATTAAGGTGGCAGACGTGCACGCTCACTCTCCCCCGGCCTGGTTCAGCTCATCCTTTCTGCTTGTCTGTGCCTTCTGGCACATCCTCTCTCTCCACGCGGGTTCACATTTGAACTATCCCTGTGAGGTAGCCTGTTAACCTGTATGAAGAAAGATAAAACTTATGCCACAATATATTGGTTAGCCTTTAAGATGCCACAACACTTATTTTTTACGTTCAAACTAGTGTCTATCTAGGAAGGGGGTATATTCATAGACTCATAGAGTTGGAGGGGTCCTTGGAGGCTATCTAGTTCAACCTGCTGCTTGATGCAGGAAAACCAGAGCTAGAGCATCCCTAGTAGATGGCTGTCCAGCCTCTGTTTGAAGAATTCTAGTGATGGAGAGCCCATTAATTTTCTATGGAATTGGTTACAATACCAGGCTCCAAAACTAATTTAGTGCTAGGAATGTGCTATCATCCCCCAGACCAGAATACTCAGGGTGACCTTGAGATGGAAAACAAAATCAGGGAGGCCTCCAAACAAGTGCTGTTATAATGGGTGACTTCAGTTACCCCCACATTGACTGGACAAATGCATATTCCAGTTATGACAAAGAGGTTAAATTTCTCAATGCCCTAAATGACTGTGCCCTAGAACAGTTGGTCATGGAACCATCCAGAGGGGAGGCGACCCTGGATTTAATCCTAAGTGGTGTCACCCAGGACCTAATATGAGATCTAAATGTTGTTGCACCAATTGGAAACAGTGACCACAGCACTATCAGATTTAAAATATATTTAAGTGGAAAATTGCCCAGCAAGTCCAACAAAGTCACATTTGATTTTAATAAAGGAAACTTCCCTAAAATGAGGGAACTGGTGAAAAGGGAGTTGAAAGGGGGAGTCAGGAGGGTTAAATCCCTTCAAAATGCTTGGAGTTTAATCAAAACTACAATAACAGAAGCTCAGCTGAAATGTATACCACAGGTTAGGAAAGGTAGCATCAAGTCCAAGAGGTCATCGGCATGTTTAATGAGCAATGTCAAGGAAGCTATTAGAGAAAAGAAGGCTTCCTTCAGAAAATGAAAGTCTTGCCCAAATGAGAACAAAAGAAAGCACAAGCTTGCACAAAGGTGATGCAATCAGACTATAAGAGATGCAAAAAAGCATTTTGAAGAACATATCGCTAACAACATCAAGGCCAACCATAAAGAACTCTTTAAATATATCAGAAGCAGGAAATCAGCTAGGGAGGCAGTTGGACTGTTAGATGACAATGGAGTTAAAGGAGTACTAAAGGAGGATAAGGAGATTGTAGAGAAGCTGAATGAATTATTCTCGTCTGTCCTCACTGCAGAAGATAGTGCAGAAGAAGCAGAAGAAACAGCTTCACTACTGTTTCCTGTCTCCTAGCTGGAACAGCTTCCTAGCTGAGCAGAGCAGAGCAGAGCAGAGCAGAGCAGAGCAGAGCAGAGGAAGCTGTTCCAGCTGGTCTAGGGGCTATACAAGGAAGCAAGCTCCCAGAGAGCGAGCAACCAGGAAGAGCAAACAGGAGTTGGCCAAGGGAGTTGCAGTGGAAGAGGAGACAAAGGCAAAGCGGTGAGAAGGCTGGAGTAAGCCCAGGGGACTTTCCATTCTGAGTTGCCATGTGCCCACCATGTGCTCCTGAGAGCTCCAACTGAATTAAAGGGGCATGGCCTGAGGACTTCCAGCTGCTGTGTGGGCAGGAAGTTTCAGTCCGTTTCCTGTCTCCTAGCTGAGCAGAGCAGAGGAAGCTGCTCCAGCTGGTCTAGGGGCTATACAAGGAAGCAAGCTCCTAGACAGCAAGCGATCAGAGCGAGCAAACAGGGAGAGCAAACAGGAGTTGACCAGGGGAGTTTGGCAGGGGAGGTCAAGGGGGAGGCCCCTGACTTTTTTTTCTTCATTTTTTTCATTAAAAAAAGAGTCTTTTTCTTGTAACACACACTTCTATACCAGTGGGACTGTGTTTTTAATCTCCAGTGAAAAGAGGACAAAGCACAGGCTATTCCAGTATAATCAGAAAGCTACAAACATAAAGGCAATAGAGACTATGGAAGGACAAGACTCTCCAGAGGTGGTGACCTGCAAGGTCTGTTCTATGTTTGTTTTCTTGCCTGAGATCAACATGGCCTACATGTGCAACAAGTGCAAGTTGATCACGCTGTTGGGAGAAAAAGTAAGAGGACTAGAGCGGCAAGTGTCGACCCTCCAGGGAATAAGAGAACACGAAGAGTTCTTGGACAGAACGGTGGAACTACAACAGCAAAGTGACGAACAGAAGGTAGAAGAGCATCAGCAAGCTGAGGCAGAAGAGGAAAGTGATGAGGTGAGGAAAAATGAAGTAGAGGATACTCCTTGGAAAAGGGTGACAGGAACAGAGAACTAGAAGCCACTCTACACCAGTGGAAGCATTGGAACTATGGAACCATTTCCAGGTACTTGAGGATGAGACTGGAGGACAGCCTGCAAAGGAAGAATTAGAGGGGAACCTGCATGAGAGCAAGCAAGGGGCTGAAGGTCAGTCAGGCAGAGGCAATGAAATCAAGGCCTACAACAAGAAGAAGAGAAGAGTAGTAGTAGTGGGAGACTCCTTGCTGTGTGGGATCGAAACCCAGGTATGTCGCAAAGACCCGTGGACTTGCCAGGTATGCTGTCTCCTAGGAGGACAGATTAGAGATGTGACTGAAGGGTTGCCTACACTCATAAAGCCCACCAGCAGGTACCCCTTTCTTCTCATCCATGTGGGAACAAATGATACTGCCAAGCAGAGGTACGAAGAAATCAGGACAGATGTTGAAGCTTTGGGAAGGAAACTCAAGAACTCTGAGGCCCAGATAGTTTTCTCATCCATCCTTCCAGTAGTTAGAAGAGGGAGAGAAAGGTAGAGAAAAATACCCCGGGTGAATGACTGGCTATGAAGGTGGTGTCGGCGCAAGAGATTTGGATTCTGGGACCACGGGCTATACTTCCTGGAAGATGGACTGCTGGCAAGGGATGGGTTGCACCTCACAAAGGCTGGGAAGAATGTGTTTGGCTACAGCATGAAGAACTTCACCAGAAGGGCTTTAAACTGAATCCTACAGGGGAGGGAGATGTAAAGTTGGGAGTAACAATGGATGAAGCCTCATGCACCACAATGGAGAGAACAGCTCTAATAGCGTCCAATAATAGTTTTCGGAAACATGTAGGAAGAAAGCCAGACTATAAAGCACAGGACTGTAACCCCCCTGGCAAAGGCGAGGTACAGGCTGAAGAGGCAGGATTGCAGCTTAACATCGATGGGTATATGGTCAAGGAACACCTAATTACTTGGAATGAGTTCAAATCTCCAGAGCCAGATGAACTGCATCCTAGAGTAATAAAGGAACTGGCAGAATAACTCTCAGAGCTGCTGTCTATTCTCTTTGAGAAATCATGGAGGACGGGTGAAGTGCCAGATGACTAGAGGAGGGCTAATGTTGTCCCTATCTTCAAAAAAGGCAAAAAGGAGGAACCTGGGAACTACAGACCAGTCAGTCTGACATCAATCCCTGGGAAAATTTTGGAGCAGATGATAAAGCAATCCATCTGTAAGCACCTTGAAAACAATGCAGTGATTACTCGAAGCCAACATGGATTTGTCAAGAACAAATCCTGCCAGACGAATCGGATCTCCTTTTTTGATCAGGTCACCTCCCTTGTCTGGACTATAAGGAAGGCTGAGTGCTGAAGAATTGATGCTTTCGAACTGTGGTGCTGGAGAAGACTCTTACGAGTCCCCTGGACTGCAAGGAGGTCAAATCAGTCAATCCTAAAGGAAATCAATCCTGACTGCTCACTGGAAGGACAGATACTGAAGCTGAAGCTCAAATATTTTGGCCACCTAATGCGAAGAGAAAACTCACTGGAAAAGACCCTGATGCTGGGAAGGACTGAAGGCAAAAGGAGAAGGGGACGGCAGAGGATGAGATGGCTAGATAGCATCACTGATGCAATGAATACGAACTTGAGCACGCTCCGGGAGAGAGCGGAGGACAGGAAGGCCTGGCGTGCTATGGTCCATGGGGTCACGAAGAGTCGGACACGACTTAAGGACTGAACAACAACACCTTCCTTGTGGACTGTGGGAATGCTGTGGACATCATATACCTCGACTTCAGCAAAGCTTTCGACAAAGTGCCCCATGATATCCTGATGAGCAAACTAGCTCAAAGTGGGCTAGATGAAACAACGATCTGGTGGATCCACAGTTGGCTACAGAATCGGACTCAAAAATGCTTATCAATGGGATCTTCTCAAACTGGGGAGTGGTAACGAGTGGGGTACCGCAGGGCTCAGTCCTGAGCCCAGTGCTCTTCAACATCTTTATGAATGACTTGGAGGAGGAAGTGCAGGGAATGCTGATCAAATTTGCAGATGACACAAAATTGCGTGGGATAGCTAATACCCTGGAAGACAGAAACAAAATTCAAAGTGATCTTGATAGACTGGAGCACTGGGCAGAAAACAACAGAATGACATTGAATAGGGATAAATGCCAAGTTCTGCACCTAGGAAAAAGAAACCAAATGCACAGTAACAAGATGGGCGATACTTGGCTCAACAATACTGCAAGCAAGAAGGATCTTGGAATTGTTGTCAGTCGCAAGCTGAATATGAGCCAACAATGTGATGTCGCCTCATCTGGAGTACTGTGTCCAGTTCTGGGCGCTACACTTTAAGAAGGATGCAGACAAACTGGAGAGGGTTCAGAGGAGGGCAACAAAGATGATCAGGGGACTGGAAAGAAAGCCCTATGAACAGAGACGGAAAGAACTGGGCGTGTTTAGCCTTGAGAAGAGAAGACTGAGGGGAGATAGGATAGCGCTCTTCAAGGACTTGAAAGGTTGTCACATAGAGGAAGGCCAGGATATCTTCTCCATCATCCCAGTCCCATGGAATAATGAGTTAAAGGTACAGGAAGCCAGATTCTGGCTGAACATCAGGAAAAACTTCCTGACTGTTAGAGCAATACAACAATGGAACCAATGACCTAGGGAGGCGGTGGGCTCTCCCACACTGGAGGCATTCAAGATGAGGCTGGACAGCCATCAGTCAGGGATGCTTTGACTTGGATTCCTGCATTGAGCAGGGGGTTGGACTTGATGGTCTTATAGGCCCCTTCCAACCCTACTATTCTGTGATTCTAGGATTCTGTGATACACGTCAAATACCTGTGCCCGAAGTGGGGGAGGGAGTCTGAGGTACTGAAGCAAATAGTGGTGAGATAAGATGAAGTTCTTAACCTTATTGACAAACTGAAAGTTAACAAATCACCAAGCCCAGATGGTATCCATCCTAGAGTTCTTAAAGAACTCAGATATGAAATTGCTGATCTTCTAACCAAAATATGCAATATGTAGCTAAGATTATCCACTGTACCAGAGCCCTGGAAGGCAGTGAATGTAACACCAATTATTAAAAAGAGATTCAGGGGGGATCTGGGAAATTACAGGCCCGTTAGCTTAACATCTGTTTCTGGTTGAAGGCATTTTCAAAGATAAAATTAGTAAGCATATAGAAGGACATGCCCTGCTAAAAAAGGATCAACATGGCTTCCGCAAAGGTAAATCCTGTCTGACTAACCCTTTAGAGTTCTTTGAGAGTGTCAATAAACATGCTGACAGGGGTGATTCGGTAGACACTGTTTACTTGGACTTCCAAAAGGCTTTTGACAAAGTTCCTCACCAAAGACTCCTGAGCAAACTTAGCAGCTATGGAATCCGAGGAGGGGGCCTCTTATGGATCAGTAACTGCCTAAAGAACAGAAAGCAGACAGTAGGAATAAATGGTAAATTCTCCCAATAGAGGGAAGTAAATAGTGGGGTCCCACAGGGGTCTGTATTTGGACCAATGCTTTTCATTTTTTTCATAAATGATCTGGAATTAGGAGTGAGCAGTGAAGTGGCCAAGTTTGCCAATGACACTAAGTTATTTAGGATGGTTAAAACAAAAAGGGATTGTGAGAAGCTCCAAAAGGATCTCTTCAAACTGGGGGAATGGGCATCTAAATGGTAAATATGGTTCAATGTAAGCAAGTGTAAAATGATGCACATTGGGGGCAAAATATCCCAACTTCCAGTATAACCTGATGGGATGTGAGCTAATAGTGACTAACCAAGGAAGACATCTTGGGGTTGTGGTGGACAGCTTAATGAAAATGTCAACCCAGTGTGCAGCTGCTGTAAAAAAGGCAAACTCCATGTTAGGCATAATTAGAAAAGGAATTGAGAATGAAACTGCCAGGATCATCCTGCTCTTATACAAATCTGTGGTGCGACCACAGTTAGAAATACAGTGTAGAGTTCGAGTCACTGCACCTAAAAAATAGTTACTGTAGAGCTGGAAAAAGTGCAGAAAAGGGCAGCTAAATCATCAAGGGACTGAAGCAATTCCCCTATGAGAGAAGTTTAAAACAGCTGTGATTGTTTAGCTTGGGGAAAAGGTGAGTAAGGGGAGATACGACAGAAGTGTACAAAATTATGCATGGTGTGATGAATGTGAATAGGGAGACATTCTTCTTCATGATCTCTATGCATCACACATATGGGGTCTGCACCTGTGTGGAGCCTCGATCTGGGAAGCTTCTATAGCTGAGGAAGTTTTGGCCAGAACCCTTTCCCCACCGTCCCAGTGTGTACTGCCCTAGCATGTTCCTGCTTATTCCCTCAGTTCTCTTTTGACCGCCATTGCATGTGCCGCATAGGGAGCTTCTCGCTTTTTTTTTTAAGCGTTCTCTGATGAAAAACTGAGGTTTTTTTCTTTTCTCTCTTCTATCAAGTATTTCTCTCTGTCTCCTTGTTATTTTAATTTCTTTTGTTTTTGCGAGCTTTGCGATCGCCCTCACAGGTGTATGGCCCTCAGGGCCCCGTTTTGAAAGTGCACCTTCTGCAGGGCAAAACTGCTGGCCTCAGACAGGCAGCCTCTCTGCCTGTTCTGCCTTGGTGAAGGGCACGTTGTTGAGGCTTGTCCTCATTGTAAAGCCTTCTCAAAGCAAGTGAGAAAAAACAGGTCAGATCGGCTGGAAGCCATTCTTTGGAAAAGAGCACTGAAATCAGTAGAGGAGCCAACTAATATGGCAAGCCCACCAGTTTCACCCTCACACAACCCACCTGCTGCGCAGGAGCCTGCTCCAGTGTTGGGGTGGTCATCCCCTCAGTGTCGTACTCCGCCGAGTACACGAGATCCCTCCACTTTGGACCGATCTTTGGTGCTTACACTGGCAAAAACACCAACAAAAAAGGCAAAAGTCTCTAAGCAGGCTAGTCTGTCTTCACACTCTAAAAAGAAGAAAAAGGCTTCTAAAGAGTCATATGATCGTGTTCAGGATTGAGCATCAGGACCCTCAGATCTTTCTGACCCTGCGTGAGCACCTTGTGACCGGGATCACTCCATACAGGCGGTGTCAGCCAGCACTCCGACTCTAGATGAAGAGCTGACTACTGCTAATTTCGGTACAAACGTCTCAAGATTGACAGCGACCACCACTACAGGCCATGTCTCCCGCTGCTCCACCAACGCCTACCAGTTGGATGCAATTACCTGTACTGACAGCCTTACCTGCTGCTCCACCTATGTTAGTTTCAGCCATTCTGATGGTGAATCCTTGGCAGGAGGAGGGGCCCATCCCGATAACATCTACATTGGAGAGCGAGGTCTGGGACCTATCTCTGAAGGAACTGATCCCTTGACCAGCCCTTAATGACCGTCCACATTCACTGGAGTCGGTGTGGTCACGTGCCTCCACTACAAGAGGACATGTCCCTAGTTTCTACGAGTGAAGCCGATGTCGGGAACGGTCTAGATCGCCAGTTTGGGAGTGGGACAGCTGTTCAGCATGGGATGTGCAGTACAGGAGACCCCAAGATTGGGTTGACTACTGTAAGGAGCCGTACAGCCAGTACCGCTCTCACCATCCTGATCCTCCCTACTGGGAAGAAAGTTGGTCCCATCGACCTCAATCAGCTACGGTGTTGAGACCTCCAGACCAACCAGTCATTCCTTGCCCTTTGGCGCCATTAGTACTGCGTATTCAGAGGCCACCACCAGTTCAACAAAATGAGATCCAGCTCACTTTACCATCTGTCCAGAAACCACAGATGACTCAGCAACGGGATGTGTTGCCAGTTTTGATGCAGCCACAGCCAATGTGATGACGACCACCAATTTGGATGGCTTTAAAAGGGGGTTAGACAAATTCCTGGGGGAATTGGCTATCAATGGCTACTAGTCCTCATGGCTATGTGCTACCTCCAGAACCAGAGGCAGTATGCCTTTGTACACCAGTGGCTGGGGAATATGGGCAGGAGGGTGCTGTTGCACTCATGTCTTGCTTGTGGGTCTCACATCCACCGCTGATTGGCCGCTATGTGAACAGAATGCTGGACTAGATGGACCTTTGGTCTGATCCACCATGGCTCTTCTTATGTTCTAACTGCTCTTCCCATCAAGATGTTTTTTCTAATGTTCTACCAGAATCTACCCTCTGTAACTTAAACCCATTAGATATAGTCCTGCACTCTCCCTATTCATTTGCTTCCTCAGTTGCTTTCCTGAACAATGCTGGCTACATATGACAGTAACACTGAGATGCAAACAGTTCGTGTCTTAATCTGATGATAATGTAGTATTTGCTCTGCCTTGGGCTAGCAGCAACTCCTCTTTGGCTACCAAGTTCGCCAATTTGTCATCCTTTCTTGAAACTCTGGTTGTCTACATTTACTGTCTTAGATGAACTTCATGATCTTACCTTGAGGTGTTAAGAATTGCTAAGGGCCATCAGAACCTGTGTAAATTACAACCACGCAGACAGCATGTTGAAAAATCAATAAGTAATGAAATAGTACTGCAGCAGAGTAGCCAAGAGAGCAATGGGTGGAAAAATCCCGAGGACTCAGTTTCATTTTGTCAAATAGAAAGGAAGATGTTCTGGTGTAATGTTACAAAATTATCCCCACTGGTCAGGGAAGAAATTGAAATACAGGCGAGGTGCGAAGCGGGTGTGATGCTGCCTCTCTTGGGCTTGTGAAACTCTTTGCTTTCCCCCAAGAATATAGCAGGATCCACTTAATTCTGCACTGGCTTGTCGTTTGCTTTTCTATAATGAGGTAATGAAATGGATTTCTGTCTCCATGTATTCTGGGACTGGGCATCTACTGCCTTCTTTCATCACACCATGATTGCTGTGAATGATCACCAGCATTCAAATTCACCTACCTGGCCTTGGTGGGGAGGCAGACAAATTGAGAAGAATTTGCAGAATGTAGATTCATTGAAGTAGAATGAACAAAACTACAATCAAGACCTGTTTCTAGCCTTGATTCAGAACCATCCATACTTCAACCCTTCTGCAGATCAAGCCAGAAAATCCAGTTCACAATATGCCACAGCAAAAGGGCAGCTGCACTTACAGGAAGGCACAAAGCCTTAGGCTCACTCAAGCAGAAGAAAAGAGGGATGATGATAAAGGGTTTAGAATCCAGGAAAAGTGAGAAAAGGTTGAAGAAAGAGAATATGTTCAGCCTGTAAGAAAATAATGGTAAGGGCAGATAGCTGCTTTCGAATACCAAAAAGGAGTTGCAGGAAAGTTATAGAGAACACCAGGTCTCCTCTACCAGAATTCATGCTGGAGCAGTTTAGATTTAGGTTGCATATTAGGAAGAACCTCCTACAGGTAAGAAGAGTTGGAGCAAGCTTGAGACGACAGAAAACCTGACCCTGGAGTACACACACACACATAATATTATGAACATTCAATTCTGTGTTCCCCCCACACCTTCAGTCTGAAGTAGTCCAGTCTAGGAACAATACCACCATTTCAGCTGTATCTGTGAACTAGGCCTCAGCCAGCCTGTACTGTTCCTTTGATTCTGCTTCTGCCCAAGTTGTCTTCAGGTTGTGAGAAGGCACTGCAGAGGTGCTAAATCCAATGAATTATCTTCGTACAGACTGACTTTGGGTAACTGAAGGGGAAGGCACTCTGACCTGTTCACCAGAAACAACAAGCTGCTACTTTGAAACAAATAACAGAAACTGGAAGAAAATCCAGGGGCAAAACATCAGTGTCATTTTTCTCTTTGGAGCTCTTAAAATCTTGAAGAACTACCATCAAAGCTTTTCTGAATGAGTGAATGAGAAGATTTTTTTGTTTTGGTTGCTGCCCTCCTGGGACTCATTGGAGTAGCAGGATAAAAATTAATTAGAGGCTGTTTGGAGGGGGCTTTGGAAGATCGCCTCGGGCTACACTTCAGTCTGGTTGTTAGAAGCAATATCATCATCGCCTCCTCTCCCAGTGAAGAGGCCTGCCTGGGTGCGGCTGGGGGGAGTCACAGAATGTTCAACACAGACATCAGAGCCAAAAGCTTCCTCCCAGAGAGATTACTTACTGCAAAATCAGTGGATCTTCCTGCTGACAGCCCCAGAAATATGTCTTGTTTCATTTATGGTGTCTTAGAGAAAGGCTGCTTATGAAGCTCATAGAACACTGATTAAATATCCACTGAAGAAGGCTGTTCCCCTTCCTCTTTTTTTTTCAGGAATTATGATAATCAGATGGATGAAAGGAAGGTTCTGGTGATGGAGCAGTCTTCATCTGCATGGCTGGCTTTCTTTTGTAGCAAATGGACTGACATGTCAGTGTGAAGATGAGGATGACACATATCAGTCCAGACAACTGTTCATCTAAGAAGGCTCACATAATCTCTGTCATAGAATCATAGAATAGTAGGGTTGGAAGGGGCCTATAAGACCATCGACAACATTAGCCCTCCTCCAGTCATCTGGCACTTCACCTGACCTCCATGATTTCTGAAAGATAATCAACAGCGGTTCTGAGAGTTCTTCTGCCAGTTCCTTTATTACTCTAGGATGCAGTTCATCTGGCGCTGGAGATCTGAACTCATTCAAAGTAATTAGGTGTTCCTTGACCATATGCCTATCGATGTTAAGCTGCAATCCTGCCTCTTCAGCCTGTACTTCGCCTTTGCCGGGGGCTGGGTGGTCATAGACCCTATTTTGAGAGAAGACTAAGCCAAAGTAGGAATTGAGCACTTCTGCCTTTTCATTGTCATCTGTTATCATTTTGCCATCCTTATCTAGTAGTTGAACCACCATTTCTTTCCTCTGTCTTTTACTATGCATGTATCTGAAGAAAGCCTTTTTGTTGCTTTTAGCATCCCTTGCTAACCTCAGCTCGTTCTCAGCTTTAGCCTTCCTGACGCCATCCCTGCAATTCTGTGCTACCTGCCTGTACTCTTCCTTTGTAGCTTGGCCTTCCTTCCACTTCCCATATATGTCCTTTTTTATTTTCAGGTCATCTCTAAGCTTTTTGTGACAGCCACGTTGGCTGTCACTGTTGCTTTCTTTATTGGAACCCACATGCAATGCCTGGCTATAGGCGTAGAGCTAATCCCAGTGGGATGACCATTGAAAAGTTGGCCTTGGAGGCTTCCATGGCTGGTCTCCCTGTTTTTCCAGAGTTGGGTGGTTGGTGCACAGGCAGAATCCATTCCGGGTTACTGGTGAGTCCTGGTAGGCAGGCAGGCAGCAAGTTGTGGCACTAGGAAGCAGAGAGCCAGTGACAGGCACCTGGCCAAACTCAAATTCTGCAGGGCCTGGGACAACTACCAGGGATAGCAAGAGCTGATCAAGCCATGAGCCCAACTGAGCCCTTACAGCCTCAAGCAAAGCCTCAGGGTAGCCAGAGCTCCACTCCCCCACCCACACACACATACAAAGGGGCAGTCCTCTGGCTTGGAACTATGCAACGCGCTGCTGAGTGTCCTCAGACTGATTCCTTTGCTGTCTTCAAGTGTGGCTTTGAGGAGAGCAAGTATTGCCTTCAGATTCCTCTTCTTGAAGATTCCTGAAAGGCCAGGTTCAGGGCTGGGTGACGTGGCACCCTCCTCCTAAGAGAGATCAGATGGGGGTGGTGTCTTCTGTCTCCGGCAGATTCTAGGGCTGTGAAATCTCGGCAGTTGTGCTGGGCTCCCGGCCATTATTATTTGGAGTAGCATGCAGTCTGAGGGCCTGGATATGATTACTCTGCCTTCCAAGAATCAGTCTCAATAGGGTGTGTGTAGTTTGCTTGAAAGTCAGTTTCTTTGCTAAGCAGGTTTCAGGCATCAGATGATTTAAATTACACCAGTTCTTTGAGAGCATCATTTTTAAGGCCTCTCAGCCTAGCCTGGCCCATTTCCCATTTTTCACTGAGAAGAAACAGAAGTCATTATCTCATCTCAGCATTGCAGCTTTTTAAGTTCAATGTCAATAGCTAGTTAGGAGAGGGCAAGACAGGTCAGGGATTAGGACTCCAACTGTCCTCGCTGTTTCTCTGTAGGATGATCTGCTGTTTTCATCAACCTAATAAAAAATATTCCCATGCTGCTATCTCAGAAGTGATCAGAAAAGGAAAATGTCAGTTTAAAACGGACAGAATTCTGATAAGAATGAGGTAAAAGTGTGCAAGTGTCTATATGACAGAGATTTTGTTATTTTAAAGAACTTTACATTTTCACTTTTCTTGCTCATTCTTGTTTCTCGCATGCAGGTTTGCAGTCCCTTCCTTGGCTTCTTTTCAGATTTGCATAGAATTCTGTGTTTATTTTCAGTTTATTTTATCTTTATAGTCTTTCAATAATCTTTTAAAGACATAACCTGGTCAGACATCTTGTACTGGAAGCTGAAAATACATCCCATCTCTCTCCTACAGAACTATTTACATGCAATGAAAGATAAGCAATTTTATACAGAATATTTTTATTATGGATTTCCCCCCCATAATAAATAACATTTCACAGCTTTTCAGAAACAAATGCTGTAGTTGCTTGGTTTAGTTCACCTTTTGATATATTGTCTGATAAATATGAATAAATGACCAACGTTTATTTATTTATTACATTTTTATACCACCCAGTAGCCAAAGCTCTCTGCAGAACTTGCCCTTCAAGTCTGTAGGGAGTTTGTGGCATCTGGTACTGGTTTCCCACCTTGTCTTTGACTGGTCTTTTGTACTTTTAAAGGTTGCAGATACATTCAGCTCTTCTCCAAGGATACCCTCATGTGATAAGTGATTGTGCATATCATCTTGTGCCCAAGAGCTGAAGTGGAGGTTCACATGACTATGCCTAGTAGGCTATTCTTTCAAGCAACACTATGGTAGGGTTTGACAGCCCATACTATACAGATATTGGTAGCACCTGTCCTGATCCACAGTCCTATACAGGGTGTGAGTGACCACTAGTGGCAGCAATTTGCATGGGGTAGCACTTTCCTTGCACGCAGAGATGGAAGAGGTATTCTCTTCCAGGTATGACATGTGCCTCCTTTCCTTCCCAGGTATTTCCAATTTTAAAAGGATCAGGTTGCAGGTATGGGAAAGACCTGAGACCCTGGAGAGCTGCTCCCAGTCAGAGTAGACATTAGTGGGCTAGATGCATCTGGTAGTCTGACCTGGTATAAGGAAGCATCCTATGATAGGAACGGCTATCAACTGATAATTCTTTAGTGGATGGGAATGGCAATTTCATTTTTTATTTATTTAAAATTATTTTTAGGCTGCCTTTAAGAGAAGAACCCTATCAGGTGGATTTCGGGAGCCAAATGTGGGTGAGACGTTGAGTTTTATTTAGGGATTTTTCTGTGGGACAGCTTTGACTCTTTGTATCCATTTTTCTTTACTATAATGATGCATCGATTAATATAGTAACTGCAAATTACTGTACTTTTCTCTAAAGGCTGACAGTCTTTCGCAGTAGGAAGGAAACACTTATTAAATAGACAATATGTATTTATTAGCTCACTTTTTAGCAACCTTTGGCAGCAGTTGACCTTGCCACTACATCTAGCATTCTACCAGAGAGGAGACAGCCTTTCTCCCATCTTCTCAGCGGCTACTTAAAAGCCTGTGTTCTCTGCAGGGAAGTAGAGAGGAGAAGGCCAGGCTAGGGATGGGGGAGAAATTTGTTTGGTTCACATTTTAATACAAGCCAATATAATCCACACTTCCTGAACTGGAATACAATTATCCTTCAGTTTTTACACTTCTCTGAATTTTGCAATGCAGTTCTCTAATAAAAACAATATGTATATTAGGAGAAACATGCAAAATTGCATGCTTTAGGAGAAAGTAATACAAAAATGTATGCATTTTTGTGCACATTTTGTCTAATGTATGCATTTTCCTGCACTTTTTTGTCTAATGTATGCATTTTTCTGCCCTTTTCTCTTAATGTATGCCTTTGTCTGTGCTTTTTCCCTAATGTATGCATTAGAGGAAATGTACACATTATGAAAAATGCATACAAAAATGCAGACATTAGGAAAAAAACTGAACAAAAAATTGTAGGAATTTGCATGCGAACTTTTAATAAAACAATTCACAAACTGATGCAGAAATGGGATGGAATTAACCTGTGCTTCAAAACGTTTGAAAGTTGTAGAAACGCAAAACCAACAGATTAAGAACATAAGAAGATCCATACTGGATCAGACCCAAAGCCCTATCTAGTCCAGGATTCTGTTCACACAGTGGCTAACCAGATGCCTCAATGGGAGGCCCACAAGTCAGCCACAGGTGCAACAGCACCCACCTTTGTGTTCCCTATCTACTGATCTTCAGAGGCATACTGCCTCTGATACTGGAGATAATATACAGCCAACATGAGTAGTAGCCATTGATAGCCTTATCCTCCATGAATCTAACCCCCTTTTAAAGCCACCCAAGTTAGTGGCCATCACTACATCCTGTGGAAGCTAATTCCATAGAATAAACTATGCACTGTGTGAAGAAGTCCCTTTAATCTGTCCTGAATCTCCCACCCATCAGCTTCATTAGATGATCCTGTTGGGTTCTATCTAATATTATAAGAAAGGGAGAAAAACCTCTCCCTGTTGACTGTCTCCACACAATGCATGATTGTATACACCTCTATCATGTGTCTCCCCCACGCCACCTTACTCACCTAAGCTACACACATTGTAACCTTTCCTCATGAGGGAGTTGCTCCAGCCCCTTGATCGTTTGGTTGCCCTTTTTAGCACCCTTCCAGCTCTGCAATATCTTATTTGAGATGTGATCAGAACTCTACACAGTATTCAAACTCTGGCCGCGCCATAGATTTGTATAAAGGCTTTATGGTATTGGTAGTTTTACTTTCAATTCCTTTCCTAATGATCTTCAACATAGAATTTTCCTTTTTCACAGCAGCCACACACTGGGTTGATGTATTCATTGAGCTATCCATTACAGCCCCTTTATCTCTCTCCTGGTCAGTCACCACCACCTCAGCCCCCATCAGCATGTATTTGAAGTAAATTTTAGACCTCATTTGCCATTTTAATACCTATTCATCCAGTTTATGGAGATCCTTTTGGAGCTCTTCACTGTCCCTGTTCATTTTAACCACTCTAAATAATTTGGTTTCATCAGCAATTTTGTCACTTCACTTTTCACCCCTAACTCTACATCATTTATGAATGTTAAAACAAAACAAAACATCGGTCTCAATACAGATCCTTGGGGAACATCGCTCTTTACACCCTCCACTCCAAGAACTGTCCATTTATTCCTACTCTCAACTTTCTGTTCTTTAAACAGTTACTAATCCATAAGAGGACCTTTCCTCTTATTCCATGAGTGCTACATTTTCTCAAGACTCTTTGATGAGGGACTTTGTCAAAATCCTTTTGACAGTCCAAATAAACAATGTCTACAAGGTCACTGCTATCCACATACTGTTGACACTCGCAAAGAACCCTGAAAGGTTAGTGAGATAAGACTTACCTTTGCAGAAGCCATGTTGATTCTTCTTCAGCAAGATTTGACCTTCTATATTCTTGATAACTTTATATTTAATAATGCTTTCTACCAATTTACCCATAACAGATGTTAAGGCCTGTGATTTCCTAGGTCCCCTCTTGATCCCTTCTTAAAAATGGGTGTTACATTAGCTGTCATACCTCTCCCTGTCCCAGGCCCTTCGGCCTTTAGGAAAGGTTCAGATTCAGATTTGGAGCAGGCTGATTTAGAACCTTCTCAAGCTTTGGAATGTAATAAGGGTGAGAGCCCAACTCTGACTACCTTCCCAGAGGGGAGAAGACCGGAGGAGTCTGATACTCTGTGCCAGCTGCAAGATTTGACCTTGGAAAGTGTGCCTTTAGCGCAGGGGTCTGGGAGCCTGTCTGTGGGAAACAAGCAGGTTGGAGTCTTGGCTGAGGAAGGGAGAGTTTCAAACCTGTCTCCCTTTGAATGGAGGTGTCTAAAGAGATTAGAAGAGAGAATTCTCACTTAGGAGTAGTTTACACTTACAAACAAAGTTTGTTTGCAGGGATAGCTGGACTCATGAATTGCTCTAGGCACCAGGGAGCCTCTGTTTAAAAGTAGATGTAGAGCCCAGGGAGCTTCATGGATATAACACCTTGAGTGTCAGAAAACTCTCTTGTTTGGACTATACCTAAACCTTGATCTTTTGGCTTGCCTCAGCTCCCATGTTCGTGGGACCTTGTCTTGGAAATTATTCCTGAATCCTGAACTCTTTTAAGTCTAGAAACCTGTGTCTTTGGAGCGTTGTCTTAGACTACATCACTGGTCTTCAGAATACTGCTCCCAGCTTCTGTTTGGATTGTGTCTTGAAACTCAATGCTGGATTTACAACCCTGTCTGTGCTCCTAATTGAAATAACTGATTTATTGGGACTGTAGTCTCTGTGACGTTTCTGGGCCACAAACCCTGAAGGATTGCTTGCGTTTCCATCTCACTGCAGTTAAGTGAGTTCATTGCATATTTTGATCCTCTGCTAAGTTGTTGGTGTTATAAAGAGAACCGGGCCTGACATAAGCCACTTTCCAGTCCTCTGGTTCAGAGGCTGATCTTCAGGACATCTTACATATATTTGTTAGAAGACAAACCATTTCACATTTCAGTTCTTCAAGAACTCTTGGGTCGATATGATTTGGATCTGGTTATTTGTTTTTCAATCTATCAGTATGGTCTAGAACTTTATTTCTTCTCACCAGTATTTGTCTCAGCTCCTCAGACTCTCTTCCTGAAAACATCAGTTCTTCTTCGTGGTCTCTATGCATCACACATATGGGCTCTGTGCCTGCACGGAGCCTCGATTCGGGAAATATCTGTAGCTGAGGGATTTGGGCAGGAACTCCTCCCCCACTGTTCCATTGCTCATGTCTCAGTGGGTTCCTGCCTATTCCCTCAGTTGTCTTTCGACTGCCATTGTGGTTGCCTCGTTTGGGAACTTCTGTGATCAGACTCTGTTCGGATAGCATTTCTTGTTCAAAAAGCTGAGGTTTTTATTCTTTCTTTTTCTCCCTCTATCATTATTATGTCTTTTTTATCTGCATTACATTATTTGCCTTTTATTTTTCACGATCCTGCGATCACCCTCATGGGTGTATGGCCTTTTGGGCCCCATTTAGAAAGTGCTCCTGCTGCAGGGCAAAACTGCCACTATTGGATGGGCGTTCTCTCTGCCTGTTTTGCCTTGGGGAAGGTCACGTAGTTGAGGCCTGCCCAAATTGTCAGGCTTTCACCAAACAAGCCTATAGGAACCGGGCGAATCTCCTAAAAGCTGCACTTTGGAAATGTGCACTGGCAGTGGTTGATGAGCCTGGAGAAATGGCTTCAGAAACTGCATCTGCTGCACCTCCGCTGGGGTCGCAATCTCCTCAGTGTCGTACTCCACTGAGTACATAAGTTTCCCCCCCCCCCCCGGATGATCTTTGGTGTTTGCTCTGGCTAAAAAACTTTCAAAAAAAGCCAAGGTTTCAAAGAAGGCAGGTCTCCCTTCCTCTGAACCAAAGAGGAAGAAGTAAAAGACTAGTGATAAGTCTGCCAGTTTATCTTGGGATTGAGCACACCCATTGGGCTCTCTGACTCTCCTGTTGTCCAGACTTCTCGGGATCAACAGCTGCCCTCACCTTCAGCAGTATCTCCCACAACTCCAACATGAGATGAGCTGCGCCTCTCAAGTCTGACAACTCAACTCGCATCGGTGTCTCAGGACTGACAGTGTCTGTCAATAATGACTCCACCCACTGCTCCACCATTGTCTCCTGGTCATCTTCTAACATCGGTACCAATGACTATTCCACCTGTTCCTCCAATGATATTTTTGCCAACACGTGTGGTGAATCCACCTCAACAATAGAATGCCTCTACTTCAGAGGGCGAGATTAGAGACTCATCACCATGCTTTTGGTCACTGCATCCTTATCAGAGGGATGATTATGGTCCAAGATATCGTCGATGTCAGTGATCACCAGAATTGGTCTATTCCATTGCTTTGTCTAATAGGGGTCATGCCCCTAGTTTTGATGAGTACAGCCACCACCGCGACAGGTCCATTTCCCCACATTATAGTTCAGATGAGCATCCATCAAGAGATTCGCAGCATGGGAGATCACAAGATTGGATAGATGAATGTGATGAACACTGCAAGTCATACTATTTGCCTCACTTACATTGGAGTCAGTCGATACAGTTCTCAGCCATCAGCTACAGTGTCGAGACCCCCCAATGTGACATTGCAAGAACAACCAGTACCACTGCAGCCACAGCCATTAATGGCACAACCAACACAAGTTTTTCCCTCTCTGCCTGCCATGCAACTGCAGCCCATATATCAGCTGTTCTCACAACTGGGCACTGGAGATATGTCTAGTCAACTCTGCACACAGGTGGAAAAGCAAAACCCATTACAGGTGAATCTCAAGAATCTCCCATTTCTGCTGCAGAGGACTACCAGTTCATCCCTGGATGCATTAGTTGGGTTGAATGAGGGCATCTCCCCATCTGAGGACTTGGGCCAATTCTCCAGCCAGATGCTCAGGATGTCACAGGCATTAGAGTTGGAAACCCAACAAGTGTTCTCAACCATACAAGACCCAGTGTTTAATTTGGTAAATACCGATTCTTTCCACACTGTGGCCATTCTTCTCCTCCCTGTGCTGGAAGAGAAAATAAACAGTCGTGGAAGTGTCCATCTACAACGCCACCAATACCCAATTGCTTGGACAGGATGTATCACCTACAAGAATCATCTGCCAAATATCTATTTCAACACCTGACACCAAATTCGATGGTTGTGGAGGCAGCTCAACACAAGGCCCACAGGGCTCATTCATCACCCAGTGATAAAAAGGGTAGACAACTAGATCTACTAGGAAGAAGGGTCTACTCATCCATGGCAATGAGTCTCAAAATATCCACTTATCAAGCAGCGATGTCTGGGTATCAGTTGCCGCTTTGGGATAAAGTTGGCTGTCTCATGGAACAGCTTCCTGAGGAGAAGAAAGAACTGGAGTGCCTGTTCCAAGCAGAGGCTTTGAAACTGTCAAGGCAACAAATTAATACGTTGCATCACCAAGTCGATTGTGACATGAAAGCATTAGTTGGATCCATTGCTCTACATCATCATGCCTAGCTCAGGTCTGCCAGACTTCCACAGGAAATGAGGGCCCCTGTCGAGGACTTGCCCTTTGATGGACTGGGCTTATTTAATGCTAAAACTGATGACACATTGGATTCGGTGCAGAACGCCCAAACCACGGCTTAATGTATGGGTTTCTTGCCTCAACAACCTCCTAAATAGAAGCACTGGTACCAGAGCTCCTATACCAGGTACCAGCAACAGCAGCCAGGCCCATCTCAACAACACCAATAACAACAATTGGGCTCTGGAAATAATTCCAGCAATCGAAGCTGTACAACTATCGCCACAGACCGGACTCTAAGAGTAAGCAGCATTTTTTACTCTAACGTCCTTCTTGCTCAGGCCTCCAGTTGTCTCCCAGTTTCTGGTGCTTGCCTGACCTCGTTCTTTCCAACATGGTGCCAATTTACAATGGATTCCTGGGTGCTCTCCATTGTACAGAAGGGCTACAGGATCAAATTCAATACCCTTCCGCCTCTCAGTACTGTGGAAGTCACAGCCCCATCTCTCGTTCTCAGCCAGGAGGTCGAAACACTTCTTGGGAAGGGAGCCATTGTGCCTGTACTGAGGACACATCTTTGGGGTGGCTTCCATTCCAGGTACTTCATGGCACCGAAAAAGGATGGAGGGCTATAGCCAACCTGGACCTTTGAGAACTCAATCTGTACATCTCACCCAGAAAATTCCGCATGGTCTCTCTAGCTTCAATCCTGTCCCTTCTCACTCGAGGAGACTGGTTTGCCTCCATTGACCTCAAAGATGCCTACTTCAACATCACCATAGCAGAACTGCACCAGTGTTATCTCTGTTTTACCATTGGTCCAGACACTTACCAGTTCCAGGTCCTTCCTTTCAGCCTCTCTACTGTGCCAAGAGTATTCACCAAATGCATGGCAGTGGTCTACTCTCATCTCAGACTACAGGGGGTCAAGGTGTACCTGTACATCGATGACTGATTGGTGGTGGTGTCAACATTAAGCCATCTTCTGGGGTCGATAGAGGTGACCTGTGACCTTCTACAAAATTTGGGACTTTGTATCAACATCAAAAAGTCCCATCTACAGCCAACTCAGAATCTGCAGTTTACTGGAGCACACCTAGACTCATGGTTAGGCAGAGCATTCCTCCCTCAGGACCAACTGGAGTGAATGACTTCAATGGTGGCAGAGCTAAGCTGCCACATGGCTGTCTCAGCATTAAAATGACAGCTCCTGCCTAATGGCTATGATGACATCGGTGTTCTGGTATGCCTGGCTGCATATGGGACCTCTTCAAAACAGTTTCATACTCAACTTCAGTGCTGAGCAAGATGCTCACTGAACCAAGCTCCATCTCCCAAGCAACATAAAGGACTCCCTACAGTGGTAGACACTTCTAGGCAACCTTGTCACACGGGATGCCATTCCTGCAGCCCTCATAATCCCAAGTAGTGACTATAGACACCTCGCTCTCGGGATGGGGAGCTCACTGCTTGGGGCTTATGGTCCATGGTCAGTTGTCAGCCACAGAAGTGAAGCACCACATCAGTCTGTTAGAGCTCAGAGTGGTATGGAAAGCCCTTCAGGCTTTTGAGCTGGATCTAGTGAGCAGACTAGTCCAGATCTCATTGGACAACACAACTGTTGTTGCTTACTTTAACAAGGAAAGGGGCATGAGTTTGCTCCCACTCTTAGCTCTGACACTGGAGATTTTTCATTGGTACCTACCTCGCCAGATCAGACTGGTTGCAACACACATGGCAGGCATGGACAATGTCTTAGTGGATCAACTCAGTTGGACTGCATCACCATCTCACGAGTGGGACAAGTTGATTCTGAGGACACTGTTTCAAGGTTGGGGAAAACTGTGAGTAGACCTGTTTGCCATTCTGGACAACGTGGGCTAAGGTCGAGAGTCGTTGGGGGACGCTTTCCTTCTCAAATGGACAGGAACATTATTCTATGCCTTTCCACCATTTCCCCTTCTTACCAGGATCGTGGCAAAGATTGGAAGGGAGGCCATCAAATGCATTCTAATAACACCCTGGTGGCCTCGCCAGACGAGGTTTGCTCCACTATTATGAATGGTGCACCACCGGTACCATCGCCTTCCATCTCACCCATCCCTTTTCACCAGGGAGAAGGGCCAGATACGTCACTCAGATCTGACAGCCTTCCGATTGACAGCATGGAGGACTGGGTGACAGGAGTCAAAGTTGTTTTGACATTGGTACAGAGAATCCTCACTGCTGCTCATAAGCCATCAACTCAGTGCTTGTACGTGAGAAAATAGACAGTGTTCACCATCTTTGTTCGTACCCAGGAATTTCACCCTTGCCAATGCTCTTTGCTGAAGATACTGCAGTTTCTTCTGTTGCTGTTCAACAAAGGGCTGAAGTTGTCATCGTTACAAGTTTATTTGTCTGCTATTTCTGCCTACCACCCTCCTGTTGAGAGTTTTTCTGTTTTCTCACACCCGATGGCAAAGAGGTTCCTCAAAGGGATCAGGAATCTGGCACTACCAGTTCACCCTGTGGTATCGAGCTGGAGTCTCTTGGTCGTGCTTAAAGCACTCTCATCTAAGCCCTTTGAGCTGCTGGTGGTGACAGACTTAAGCCTTCTTTCATGGAAGGTGGCATTCTTTGTTGCAATTACATCTGCACAACAGGCTAGTGAGCTCTGTGCACTCAGGGTGGACCAGCCCTATTTAACTTCCCATAAAGAGAAAGTCGTGCTTAGACCTGATCCCACCTTTCTACCAAAAGCTGTGTCAGATTTCCATTTGAATCAGGACATTATATTGCCTGCCTTCTTTACATCCCCATCTTTGCTGTTGGAACCAACTCTTCACACGTTGGATGTCCGTCGGGCACTGGCCTTCTACAAGTCCAGGTCTGAGCAATTTAGACTCTCTCCCTGACTGTTGGTGGGAAGCGCAAAGCTCAGCCTCTCCTGACTCAGCGCTTTGCATCCTGGGTTGTAAAGATGACTGAACTATCATATGAGCTGGCTGGACTCGAACTGTCTGCGCCAGTCCCAGCTCATTCCACTCATGCAGTAGCGACATCGGTCGCATTCTACAGGGGGTTGCCACCCCTGAACTGTGCAGTGTTGCAATGTGGTTGACACTGTCTACCTTTGTGAAACACTATAGATTGGATGTCCGGGCTAGAGCTGACTGTGCTTTTGGTCGTGCTGTCCTCTCGTCTGTTCTGCAGTTGGATACTGACCCACATCCATGTAAGTTAGCTTGCTACTCACCCATATGTGTGATGTATAGAGACCACAAAGAAGAAAGACAGGTTGCTACCTGTAACTGTAGTTCTTCAAGTGGTCATCTATGCATTCACACAACCTTCTTTGGTGTCATGCTCGAGTTTGATGTTGGGTACTGAAGGTAGTTTTCTCTCAGTTCTGAGGTCACAATGTCATTCTCAAGGAACTGAGGGAATAGGTGGGAACCTGTTGGGGACATGCACACTGGAATGGTGGGGGAGGGGTTCCTGCCAAAATTCCTCAGCTATAGAAGTTTCCCAAATCAAGGCTCCATGCAGGCGCAGAGCCCATATGTGTGAATACATAGATGACTACTCGAAGAACTACGGTTACAGGTAGCAGTACAGGTAACTGTCCTACAGCTTCTGCAGTGAAGTCAGACACAAATAATTAATTTAGGTTCTCTGCAGTGTCCTTATCCTCCTTTAGTACTCCTTTATCTCCCTGGTCATCTAGCAGACCAACTGCCTCCCTAGTTGGTTTCCTGCTTCTGACAACTGTAAAGTTTTTTTTATAGTTGGTCTTAATGTTATTAGTGATATGTTCCCCAAAATCCTCCCCCATCCCTCCTAATTGTGTGCTTGCCTTATTGTTTGCTTGTAGATGCCTTCATCGTTAGTACAGGCCAGGGAGATTTGTCTCATCTCCTGAAGAGACCACCTAAGGTCTTAGAGAAACTGAGCAAGAGTTGTGACAGTGGCCAGAGGTTCCGAATGGTCACCAGGGCCTCACACCCAACAATGCTGGGGAGAGATGAAACCAGATTTTTTTTTCCATTTCTGCCTTGGAGGTAGATTAAGAAACTAACTTATAGCTGACCCACTCTTGGTACAATAAAACTCAATAAAACTGTTTGTCTCACTAAGCTGGTTTTTATATTATGTTTTATACTGTATTTTTAACATTTTAATCTTCTGTTAACTGCTCAGAGAGCTTTGGGTATTGGACAGTGTAGAAATGTAATAAATAATAAGAAATAAGAAACAAAGCTTGGTGTTTCTTATGGCTCATTGCCTAGCCCATCACACTTACCTATGCTGCACTGTAGCTTGTGTTGGGATAGGCAGAGAAACACTCATGCTCTTCCTCAAACTGAATTGGGATGCAGTAGTTTCACAGCTACTCTGTGAAGCATAACTTAAGGATGGTTCTGCATAGCACATGGTTGGATATTCATCCATCTCAGGCAGGTCTTATTTGGCCCATACTGGTTCCCTGAACACATGAAGTGAGGCAGTTGTGGGACTAGCATGAGATACATTTTCTGCTCTACACAATGGCCAGTGTCATTCTGGACTTGTCCTGTCCTGCATCATATCTGCTTTTTCTAAAATGCTTCCCGTGATTTTGGTTTTGTGCTTCAGTATCTAATCAGGAGTGCAGGGAACTTTTCTTTGGATAGAAAGTTATTTTCAATCTTTATTGGAAAATGTGTTTTGGAATAGATTCCATTTCTGACTCCAGCATGATACTTTCCATGCACTCTCAGGAGTGAAAGCAAAAGGAAGAAAGCTTGCATCCTAGCCAAAGCTCTTCCCACATCCAGATGCTGTTCATCCTCTCTCTATGCTATACTTGGAAAAGATGGCAAATTTTTGCCCTTGGAGGGAAAGGACAATGTTTGTATAGGTTCTTCCCTGTGAACTGTTCATCCATGAATGAGAGATGCTGCATCTTTGGACAATTAATTAATAGGTTTCAGTGACTGACAGATCAGCAACTTTAAGAAAAGCAAAATAATTTGGAAACAACTCAAATTGAAATCTGCATAGAGAATATTTAAAAGATGTTAAAACCAAACAGTTAATATCATAAAATAAGAGCGGATGCTACAAGCTGTGGCATGCCATGGCTTTCAGGAAACACAGCTCTGCAAAAGTACAAAAGGCCTTCAGTACGAGGTAATGAGGCACATCTAATTATATTTAAGAAAGAACAGCAAGATCTACTTGGGAACACACAACCCAGCCCTTTTTTCCTTTTCAGGCCAGTCAGAATCCAAGCCCGCTATTCAGGGAAGTGTGAGGGATTTCGGAAGCATTATACAAAGTGCGGTTGCTATTTTCCCATAGTTGTGAAAAAAAAGGCAAAGTCTTCCTTGTCTGTTTCATTCCTCCTCCAAAAAAACTCCCACCAGGGAAAGAGAAACAAAAAAGTCCTCTCAGGCCAAAACAAGCCTGACTGCCATGAGAAATGAAGGCCATCAGAATGGCATTTGACACTGTCAGGCCACAGCTGAAGAACAAGGGAAACGTTTTCGGAGGACTGTCACTGACCCACAGGCCCTCACTCCTAACCTTGCTCTCCCACATATGTTTCTCATTTCCTTGCTTATAGCTGGCCCAAGCTAATGATCTGTGTTTTGGCAGCCATCCCATGCTTGGCATACTGCCTGCCTTGTTCTCATTGTCCCAGCTACTTACAGAAACCCCCCTCCTCTCTTTCGCTGAAAAGCAGCTTTAAAGAATAGTAAATATGCAAAGCAACCCACGCCTTCTCTGTGCAGCTACCATCTTGAATACTCTCCCTGCCAATCAGACACACCCCATCAGTAATGGGCTAAAGAGACTGCCCATGGGTGAAGGGTGAGTTAAACACAAAAGCAGTGGAAATCCAAACAAATTGGCCCAGTAGAGTTGTGCTGCTATAAATACTGAGGAACATGGGCTATTTTGAGGAATGGTGGCATGGGAAAGTTCTGTCTGGAATCTCAGATCTATCAGAGTAGACAGATATTTCCAGTGGACATGGGAAGAAGGACTAACTGCTCAAACCAAGATGGGAGAGGGCATCAAATTTGGCCTTAATGAAATAAGAATCCAAGATGACAACATATCTGATTTTTGTCTGCATAATCAGACAGATAACAAGGGATCATGTGTGTAACTTCCAGCTTTAATGCAGAAAAGCAGAAAGCAAATGATTCAATGTTATTTGCCCAACTTTGGGCAGATCTTTCTATCATCTCAATCATTTTTCACATTTGACTGCTCCTGTCATTTGTCATGAACTATTATGGTGTGTTTGAGCCATGACTAAGAGCTCTGGACTAATATCAAGCAAGGCAAGGCATAAACCCATACCAAACAGAGCTCAGACGCCTTGTCCACTTAGCAGCCTGGCACATGACCGTGGGAAGGGCTGCATCAGGCATGGCAATGAAACTTGCAACAGGGACTGAGCCTTTCTGTGCAAAGGGGACTGGTTAGAACCAACTCAAGGCCCATCTTATCTAGGTTGTAACATGTATACCAAGCACTCCACTGGATGGCTACGGTTTTGAAATTACAGGGTCTAGAATGTATAGGAGCTTCCCTTTCATGTGTGGTGGAAAAATGTGTGTGTGCATGTGCGCGTGTGCGCATGCACGGGCGCAAAATATTTCCTCTCACAGTCTTGGAAGAGGAGGGGTTGAGAAGCCTCAATGGGTTGTTCACTGTGTGTGTGTGTGTGTGTGTGTGGTGTGGGCCTGTCTCATGGACCACAATGGATCATTCAAAGATTTAATGTGTATTTCCTGTTTTGCAGCAATTAGGCCCTGCACTGGTAATAGAGTGCAAAGGAGGCGTTTATTGACCATCTGTCTTGTGCTGCACGTGAGTTTTTCCTCTGTTTCTCTTTGCTTCAACCACAGTCTTACCATTATCAGACCCTAAGTTTCAGCCAGATCAGCCTGCGGGGGGTGGAGATAGAACATGGTGCTGGATATTTACTTGAGCAACAGCTTTACCAGAGAAGAAACATGCTGAGCAGGACCAGATTCCAGAATGTTATATTTCAGGGGGAAGCGTCATTAGTTCCTCAGAACAAGATTCAGCCTGGGTGTGATAGACACCCATCTTTAGTAGTCCTTAGTACAACACAGAGGTGGCTTGTGCCTACAACATCATCTCCTGGCCAGTTGCTTTGGTGGCACAAGGAGCTAGAGCTTGGTTGCCAGGATTTGAGACCAGCAGTCGCGGGCCCTTACTTACTTTGTCTACACATAGCACTTAAAGTAGGAGGGCATAAGCCCTTGGTTCAAATTCTTCTATACCTCTTGGAGGATAGAGGGATAACTTTTATTTATTATTTATTAATTAAATTTATAACCCACCTACATACAAATACTCTAGGTGGTGTAGAAGGTTAAAAACAATGAAACAAAAAATCCAGCAATAAAAACAACACAGCATAAAAACAGTATAAAGGAGTCAACAAAAAGGAACAAGAATTCTAAAAAGGGAAGGCCTGCCAGAATAATAGAGTATTTAATTCCTGCTTTAAAACCTTCAAAGAGGTCAGCAGATGCATTTCACTTTCCACAACTGAAGGGCAGCAAAGGAAAAAGTCCTCTTGCATGTGGCTGCTAATCTCACATTAGGCAGTCACAGCAGATAGCCCTCAGAGTACCTTAGGTGGCAGACTGGGACATAGGAGAGAAGGTGCTCCCTAAGGTACCTTGGACCTAGACCATGTAAGGCCTTAAAGGTAAAAACCAGCACTTTATATTTTGCTGGGAAACAAATTGGCAGCCAAGGTAAAGGTTTTAAAACCGATGTAATATGGTCTCCACAGGGTGTCCCAGAGACCAACCTGGCTGCCATAGTTTGTACCAGTTGAAGTTTCCAAACTAAATATACAGGGAGCACCCCGGAGCAGGGTTGGGTCAAGAAGCACGCCCAAGCTACGAACTTGCTCCTTTGTGGGGAGTGCAGCCCCATCCAGAACTGGTTGACATACCTCAATCCCTGAATTAGGACCCTTCACAATGAGCACCTCTGTCTTGCCTGGATTCAACTTCAGCTTGTTCTCCCTCATCCAGCCCATTACTGACTTCAAGCAGTCATTCAGAGGAGTCATACCCTCCTTGGATAAAGACATTAAGGAGGAATAGATTTGAGTGTCACCAGCATACAGATAACACCCAGCCCCAAATCTCCTGATGATCATGCATGATCCATTTTTGGTCCTGAATGATCCTGTGCTGCAGTCTCTCTTTCTCTCTCTCTCTCTCTCTCTCTCTTCCCCCTGCCCCACCCCCCCACTCACTCACTGGCTGGCTGGCATGTAGAGATGGGGAAAGTTTTATCTTTTTAATTTCTGCATGTCATGCTGCTGTTAAAGGCACAAGTGTGGGGCCAGTTAAAAAGGTGTAAACCTAGACTGGAGTTAGGGTAGGGGAAATGCATGCTTGAAACCCAGAATTGGCATCTAAACAGTTAAAATATCACCACGTTTGATTCATCTTAGATTTCCCATAAACATTCGGCAAAGCAATTTCACTCAATCACACGTATTAACTACTTAAGTTCTCCTCTCCAAGGATGTGGATTGTTATTTTATGCCAAATGTGCTGTAATTAAGTTTGACATAAGCACATGGATTAAATATGTGGTTTGAGGGACAAATGGCAGATTTTTTCTCTCTCTCTCTTTATGGCCATATGGAAAATGCAACAATGTAATGGATGGATTTCCAAATATCTCTTTCTTGTTACTTAATTTTGTTTATATAATTGAAATGGCTCATGTTAATCCAGGGGTTGCCACAGTTCCAAGACTATTTCCTTTAGAGTGATTAAAAAGGAGGAGAAATCAGCTAGACTTTCCCCTCTTGCTCAGAAGCACCCCAATAGATGATCTATGTGTTGCAGGCTTTGGCTACTTGAGGACTGGACTAGGGAGAGTAGGTGATCTCTGTCATAGCAGTGGCCAGGTCCTGCCTGGGTATGGATTGCTTTATCAAACTGGATAGAAGTACTGCATGGGGCAGACTCAGGCAGGGCACAGCAATTAAGTGAATTCATCTTTCTCTTTGATCTGATCACTTGGATGCAGGTTTTGCCCCAGGACCAGCCAAGGTATCAATAGGAAGAACCTTCCTTCCTACTGAGCCCATCAACTTAGCCTCCCTGCCCAAAGACAGATGTTCCTTTGTGTCAGGTGCTGCGAAGGCAAGCGTCTACAAGCCAGGAGGCAGGCATTGCTGAGATGCTTTTAGGAGTGCAGCTGGTGGGAAACTCCTGTAGAGGTGCAGAGACTCCACAGGGGGTAGGGAATGGGGCAGAATGTGGCCAAGAGGAACTCATGTGAGGATGAGGCGAGCAATGGGGGCTGTGTGTGTGTCTCTGAATGTCTGCTTCTAAGGGTTCTGCTGGGGTAAGAAATTCAGAGGTGCCCAATGAGGTCAATTTTGCATTGCAACCCCAGGTAATAACAACAGTGGTGGTTGGTGGGTAATGAAGAGGGTCTGCCCCAAGGGAGCAAGTGTCACCTCCTGCGCATGTCTTAATTGTAGGGCTCTGCCTCTCACCGCTCCTTCTGCCATGTATCAAACTGCAAGGATATCCCAGGATTTTGAAAGGAATTTTGTCACTATATGTCAGTAAACTAAATCATAATTTAGAGAAGCAACTTGAATTTGGAGAAACGGCAGGTCCTTTCAGCCCTAGAGTTTTGTGGTTTAATAAATTCCCCATTAACTTACAGACTTTGAGCTGCTTTGTAACTACCTCTAAGAGAAAAGAGGGTCCTGGCAATGTTTATATTTGATCTTCTCTACCTGTTCTCTGTTTCCTTCTGTATATTTCCATATATCCTGTCTTTAATAGTTCTTGGCACCACTTTTCTTTTTTTGCATAACTAAATCAACTGAATTTCTCTGTATCCAAAACTGGCCTGGGAAAACATTTGTCCTACCCCCTTAATTGCTTGCTTTAATTTGGGCATCTCGGGGCACAGCCCTTTAGCTGAGTTACACCTGCTGAGAGATGGCAGGCATTGGCAGAATCTCCGCTACACTGATAGAGTGCAAGATACATGTGGAGCACCACAGGGGAGGGGGCCATACTCACGCCATAACTGACTCTGCTAGATTGTGGCCACACCCCCACAGACAGTGCGACTTTGCCCCAGCCCCAGAGCTGGCACAAAGGATTTTCTTCCCATTAAGTTCAAGGGGTGGGGGGAGAGAAAGAGACTAAAAATGCTGCCCCACATTGACAACCACCCTGCCCACATCACCATGACAGAGCATAGGATATGTTGTAACTCAGCTCCCAATCACAGCACACCACCACCCGTATATAAACCTCACACAGGGGTGCCATAATTCAGGTTATAGGGCACGCAGTATGGGACTCTATCTTTCTGGCCTTGTGTTGTACACACTTAGAGCTCAGAAGGGGGGAAGAAATGGCACGTTGCACAGAACAACCTGTCCCCAGAACATTCATAAGAACTTGAGCACATTGCTACCACTTCTTTTCCTAGAGCTGTAACGAATACTTCGAGTTGGGGCTCCATGTGCAAACACCCAGCAGTAGCCCCCACCCTGTTTCCAATAACAGGGGGCACCAGGGTAGAGCATCCTACCCAAGTAAGCAGTGGAAAGTGGAGCAGGAGGGGGGCAATGTGGTATGTTGGGATGCTACCTGGCAGGGCTGCCCTGTTGGGCAAAAGAGCTGTATGTGTGTGTGTATCAATTATATGGGTTGCCGGGGGGACAGCTAGCTGCCTAGGCAAGAGCCAGGCTATTGGTCCATGCAGCACTGAGATGTGCCTGGGTGCGTGTGCGTGTGTGTGGGGAGGCCTTCACCTTCCCTAGTGTCAAGTTGTACCCTGAATTCAATCCTGGGACACCCTGACATGTAAAATGGGGGCTGTCCCACCTGGCTAGGGCTCCTCCTGCAGGTGCGGTGCTCCTGGCTTCTATGACTGAGCCTTGGGACTGGAGGTGGGGTGATTGCCAGTGCCTCATGATAGGTCTGATTCCTGCCTGCTGGTGTGGCTGAGTAGTTAGGAAAGTGCCCTGTGGTGTTTGCAGTGTGGGCTTGAGTCCTGGGAGCACTCTCCCTTTTGCCCATGACATGGCTTTTTGTTTGTCAGGCATATCAGCTCCTTCGTCCTTGTGGGGCTCAAAAATTCCCTTCTCTTGCTTCCCAACCCCATGCCCTATCTGGTGAGCCATGGGGGGCTGCTGCTGTCAGTGTGTGTCTGTGGCTGCCCTTGCTGCCTGTCTTGGCCCCTCTTGGCAAAAGCCTCTTTCTCTCCCTTGTTAGGGTTTGAGCCCTCGGCCCAGGGGGCCTGTGTGTGCTCTCTGCAGGCATCCTGCTGAAGGAAATATGGAGGGTGCTGTGTTGTGTGGGTTCTCCTTCTTCCCCTTTGTGTGTTGTGATCCAAAATAGTGCTTGTGAAAAGCACATGGGGATTCAAACCCCTGCTTGGACAGATGTGGAGAGGTGGGCAGTAGTGGGGTCATTGCTGGTTGTGCTGATGGAGTGGGGGTGCTGTGGTGTCCCTTTATGTGTGGGGAAGCAGGTGTGTGTGCTGGGGACAGGTCCCCATTGTTGTGGATTCATTGGCCCTCCACGTGTGGGCAGCATGGGAGCGTCATCATAGACACAGAGCCTATTTGGTGGGCTTTGGGTGTATTTCCAGGGACTCTGGGGGTGTATCTGCCTTTTTTCTGAATGGCTGCTCTCCCCTCCCCTTCCCTCCTGGGCTGTGCACATATAGGATATGTTGGCTGTTCTGCTGGTGTAGCAGCAGAGCCTCTCTCTGCTGGCACAAATGGTGTCTAGGATTGCTCTGTCAGTGGCTGGCTTTGGCTGATACAGAGCAACGTGGCAGTGATGGGACGCACGCTCCGGGATGCCATTCAGATATGAAAGGCTGCTAATGTAAGATTATAATCCTAATAGTCATAGGCAGGCACAATAAGATTTCCAAATTCTTCTGGGTTTTAAACTATAGTTCTTTGTGAACAAAAGGTGCAAAAATAAACAGTACTCCTTTGTCCAGGAACTGGTTTGAGATTAATCAAATAGGAGACAGGGAGAGAAAAAGGAAGCATTAAACAGGCCATTCTGGAACAAAGATTGTCTAAGCCATGGGGAAGTCTATTCCATAGGGAGAGCTAGGAGAAAGTTAGTTTGAGAAAGTTTATTGCCATACTCGATGCACCTATGAATAGCATTCAGCCACTGCCCTGAACATTCCTGTGTCTGTCCTGAGCTCACAGACCTTCAGATGGAAGCAAAGCTATGTGGAAGCTCTGCAGGACAGTCGGGGTCACTGCCACTCCTGCCAAATGGGCAAGGGAAGTGAGATACAGCGTTAAATCCTTGTGTTGGGCCTTAGATGCCTAATCACTTTTCCTTGTTCCTCTTTGGAAAACCTGCTTCCCTTCTAGCTTCATCACAGGGAACATTAGGGTCAAAGTACATGATACATTAAATACATAGCATGCAGCTGACGCTTGCTTGCTTGCTTGCTTGCTTGCTTTCTTCTCATAGGTAAGTGCTCAGGCCCCTGATCTGGATCAGGACCACCATACGTGGCTAGGGGAGATTTAAACCTTTCCTTCAGCTATTTGTTTTCTAAAATTCGCCTCTGCTTCTGCATGGTAGAAAAACAAGGTGATGGTGGAGGAAGCCTCTGTTACTGCTGGTTTCTCTTGCTCCTAAATTCAGTCCATCCTGCTGTTCATCAGGCTGTTAGCATTCCCAAAACGGGGGGCTTGCTATGCATTTTTAGGAACAGAAATGTGGTTGCTGTACTGCTGCGCTTTGGATGGTTGCAGAGCTTTGTGTTAATTGGCCTGTGGGGCATGTGGGGGGTTTTCTCTGAGCCCGAGAGGGGGCCCGCTGAGGCCCTTTTTGATAGGTTATCACAAAGGCTTTATCTTTTCATTTCTTCTTCACATGTTTTATATTGCTGAGGCAGCAGCCTACAAGTTTTAGAAACACTCCAAATTGTTACGTTGACATTGTTGGTTTGTGAAATGTTCCTCCTTTTTCCTGAACTCAGGTACAGGTCAGAATTTATCTGTTTGATCAAATGAATATGGACTTGAGCACGCTCCGGGAGAGAGCGCAGGACAGGAAGGCCTGGCGTGCTATGGTCCATGGGGTCACGAAGAGTCGGACATGACTTAACGACTGAACAACAACAACAATGTTCCAAGTGCAGTTGAATTTGGATTCTATTTGGTGGCAGCCTTCTTCCTGTGCATGGGTTGTGGTTGGGGGAAGGACATGACTGCACCGTAAAGTATTTCACTGGTGCCAAAGTTGCCTGAATTGATCATTACATTTTTGCCCTGTTTTCTTACTCGTTTGGACTTTCTTTGATCTTCTTGGTCTGGCCTTTTTATTTGCTTTTCAACAAGGAGCTACTCATTTCATATCTCTATCTTATGTCAAAACTTTCCAGTCTTGGGGGGATGAGCTCTGTCGGCCAGTTATAAATGGGTCCACACCCAACTAGGGCATATCTACACCATTTATTCCAGAAGAGATTGAGAAAGTTATGGGTCAGTTTCAAAAGCATTTGTTGTTGTTCAGTCGTTAAGTCGTGTCCGACTCCATGGACCATAGCACGCCAGGCCTTCCTGTCCTCCGCTCTCTCCTGGAGTGTGCTCAAGTTCATATTCATTGCATCGGTGATGCTATCTAGCCATCTCATCCTCTGCTGTCCCCTTCTCGTTTTGCCTTCAATCTTTCCCAGCATCAGGGTCTTTTCCAGTGAATTTTCTCTTCGCATTAGGTGGCCAAAATATTTGAGCTTCAGCTTCAGTATCTGTCCTGACCAATGAGCAGTCAGGGTTGATTTCCTTTAGGATGGACTGATTTGACCTCCTTACAGTCCAGGGGACTTGTAAGAGTCTTCTCCAGCACCACAGTTCGAAAGCATCAATTCTTCGGCGCTCAGCCTTCCATATAGTCCAGCTCTCACAGCCATCCATTACTACTGGGAAAACCATAGCTTTGATTATACGAACCTTTGTCGGCAAGGTGATGTCTCTGCTTCTTACTATGCTGTCTAGGTTTGCCATAGCTTTGCTCCTAAGGAGCAAGCGTCTTTTAATTTCATGGCTACAGTCACCGTCTGCGGTGATCTTGGAGCCCAAGAAAATAAAATCTGTCACTGCTTCCATTTCTTCCCCTTCTATATGCCAGGAAGTGATGGGGCCAGATGCCATGATCTTCGTTTTTTTAATGTTGAGTTTCAAACCAGCTTTTGCACTCTCCACTTTCACCCTCAACAAGAGGCTCTTTAGATCCTCTTCACTTTCTGCCATTAGGGTGGTATCGTCTGTGTATCTGAGGTTGTTGATAATTCTTCCGGCAATCTTAATTCCAACCTGTGATTCATCCAACCTGGGATTTCTCATGATGTACTCTGCATATAAGTTAAATAAGCAGGGCGACAATATACAGCCTTATCATACTCCTTTCCCAATTTTGAACCAATCGGTTGTTCCATGTCTGGTTCTCACTGTTGCTTCTTGACCCTCGTACAGGTTTCTCAGGAGACAGGTAAGGTGGTCTGGTACTCCCATCACTTTCAGAATTTGTCACAGTTTGTTGTGATCCACACAATCAAAGGCTTTAGCGTAGTCAATGAAGCAGAAATAGACATTCTTCTGGAATTTTCTTGCTTTCTCTATGATCCAGCGAATTTTGGTGATTTGATCTCTAGTTCCTCTGCCTCTTCGGAACCCAGCTTGTACTTCCGATAGTTCTCGGTTCACTTACTGCTGAAGCCTAGCAAAAACATTTACAGCTGTCTAAAAATCCAGCAAACCCCCCTCTACCTACATTCTGAGGCAGTTAATTTCCCACGTATCATAAAAAGCCTTGAAATGTCCAATATGCCCTTATAATATTTTCCTAACGTATGGATATTAATGTGTGAAACTGAATGCCTAACCCACCAGAAGGGATAGTGCTCTATGTGGTTTGTTCTGCATCCAGAAACCTCTTCCTCCCTTCCTTCATGTGCAATTTCTGCCCCTTTTCATGGAGACAGGAATAAAAACATTCCTGTAGAATGTGAAAGAATCAAAGGGTGTCCCCCAACTGTTTACTCCAGAAGTGGATTGCCTGAGGTAATCCAGAAAGGACAGTAGTGACCTAGGTCACCTCTTTGCACAGCTGGTTTTTGCTTTAGTGTTTGGATCCAGATCTTCTTTTCCTAGATGGTTTGGGAAAACCTGAACTTGCCTGCAGTAGGACCCTGGGTTTTTGTAGTCCAACTACAATAAATCTTACAGGTCAAGCTGCCCTATAATCCTCTTTGAGAAGTGCATTTGTTGTGACCTTACCCAGCTTGTGGCCAGACAAGATCTTTGAACGTCTCCCCAGCACTGCCATGATGAGAAGCTCTTTGATTATGCAGCTCAGCTGCTCCTGCCCCCTCTTCAGCACATTCCCTGTTCAGGCTCAAGCAGCTTTTAGGGGCAGAGCTGCCTCCCCCCCTTTTCATTTTCCTATAGTGTACTAAACCTCAAGACGTAGTTAACCCAAATCCAGATTTATTTAGGATTTATCTGCATTATTAATTCATGTTGTGTTGTGAAAAAGTGCTAAAGGACTCAGATTACATGTGAAATTAAAGAGATAGGTTTTCTAAAGCAAAGCATAATTTAAAATCTTTTAAGAACATCAGAACATAAAAAGAGCCATGCTGGATCAGACCAAGGGTCCATCTAGTCCAGCATTCTATTCATACAGTGGCCAACGAGCTGTCGACCAGGAACCCACAAACAGGGCATGAGCGCAACAGCACCCTCCCACCCAAGTTCCCCAGAAACTGGTATACATATGGTATGGCTCACTGCCTCTGTTTCTGGAGGTAGCACAGAGCCATCAGGACTAGTAGCCATCGATAGCCTTCTCCTCCATGTATTTGTCCAACCCCCTTTTAAAGCCACCCAAATTGGTGGCCATCACTACATCCTGTGGTAGCGAATTCCATAGTTTTAACTATGCGCTGTGTGAAGAAGTACTTCCTTTTATCTGACCTGAGTCTCCCACCAATCAGCTTCATAGGATGACCCCAGGTTTTAATATTTTGAGGGAGGGAGAAAAATGTCTCCCTATCCACAATCTCCACACCATGCACAATTCTATAGACCTCTATCATGTCTCCCCTTACCCTCCTTTCCTCTAAGCTAAAAAATCTCAGCTGTTGTAACCTTCCCTCATAGGGGAGATGCTCCAGCCCCTTTATAATTTTAGTTGCTCTTTTCTGCACTTTTTCCAGCTCTACAATATATATATTTTTAGGTGTGGTGACCAGAACTTTACACAGTATTCCAAGTGTGGCCGCACCATAGATTTGTATAGGGGCAGTATGATGCTGGCAGTTTTATTCTCAATTCCTTTTCTAATTATGCCTAACACGGAGTTTGCCTTTTTTACAGTGGCCGCATGCTGGGTTGACATCTTCATTGAGCTGTCCATCACAACCCCAAGATCTCTTTCTTCGTCGGTCACTGCTAGCTCAGATCCCATTAGGCTATACTTGAAGTTGGGATTTTTTGCCCCAATGTGCATCACTTTACACTTGCTTACAGTGAACCGTATTTGCCATTTTGATGCCCATTCTCCCAGTTTGGAGAGATCTTTCTGGAGCTCTTCACATTCCCCCTTTTTTTTAACCACCCTAAATAATTTGGTGTCATCAGCAAACTTGGCCATTTCACTGCTCACTCCTAATTCCAGATCATTTATGAACAGGTTGAAAAAAATTGGTCAAAATACAGATCCCTGTGGGACCCCACTATTTACTTCCCTCTATTGGGAGAATTTACCATTTATTCCTACTGTCTGCTTTCTGTTCTTTAACCAGTTACTGATCCATAAGAGGACCTCTCCTCTGATTCCATGACTGCTAAGTTTGCTCAGGAGTCTTTGGAGAGGAACTTTGTCAAAAGCCTTTTGGAAGTCCAAGTAAACAATGTCTACCAGATCACCCCTGTCTACATGTTTATTGACACTCTCAAAGAACTCTAACAGGTTAGTCAGACAGGACTTACCTTTGTGGAAGCCATGTTGATTCTTTTTCAGCAGGGCTTGTCCTTCTATATGCTTACTAATTTTATCTTTAATAATGCCTTCAACCAATTTACCCAGGAGAGACGTTAAACTGATTGACCTGTAATTTCCCAGGTCCCCCCATATCTCTTTTTCAAAATTGGTGTTACATTGGCCATCTTCCAGTCCTTAGGTACAAAAGCTGATTTTAGGGACATGTTGCATATTTTAGTTAGAAGATCAGCAGCTTCATATTTGAATAATAGAATTATAGAATAGTGGGGTTGGAGGGGGCCTATAAGACCATCGAGTCCAACCCCCTGCTCAATGCAGGAATCTAAGTCAAAGGATCCCTGACAGATGGCTGTCCAGCTTCATCTTGTATGCCTCCAGTGTAGGAGTCTTTGAGATCTCTAGGATGGATACCATCTGGGCCCAGTGATTTATTTGCTTTCAGATTATCAATAAGGTTGAGAACTTCATCTTTTGTCGCCACTATTTGCCTCAGCTCCTCAGACTCCCTTCCTGAACACATCAGTTCAGGTACAGGTATCTGTCCTATATCTTCTGCAGTGAAGATGAATTCATTCAGAAAAGAATTCATTCAGCTTCTTTGCAATCTCCTTGTCCTCTTTCAGTCCTCCTTTAACTCCATTGTCATCCAGTGGTCCAACTGCCTCCCTAACTGGTTTTCTGCTTCTGATATATTTAAAGAATTCTTTATTGTTGGCCTTGATGATCTTAGTGATATGCTCTTCAAAATGCTTTTTTGCAACTCTTATTGTCTGCTTGCATCGCCTTTGTGCAAGCTTGTGCTCCCTTTTGTTTTTCTCGCTTGGGCAAGACTTCCGTTTTCTGAAGGAAGCTCTCTTTTCTCTAATAGCTCCCTTGACACTGCTCGTTAACCATGCCGGCGACCTATTGGACTTGGTCCTACCTTTCCTAACCTGTGGTATACATTTCAACTGGGCTTCTATTATTGTGGTTTTGAGTAATCTCCAAGCGTTCTGAAGCGATTTAATCCTCTTGACTCCTCCTTTTAACTTCCTTTTCACCAGTTCCCTCATTTTAGAGAAGTTCCCTCTTTTGAAATCAAATGTGACTGTGTTGGACTTCCTGGGCACTTTCCCACTTAAATATATATTAAATCTAATAGCACTGTGATCACTGTTTCCAAGTGGTTCAACAACATTTACATCTCGTACTCCATCCAGGGCGACACCATTTAGGATTAAATCCAAGGTCGCCTCCCCTCTGGTCAGTTCCATGACCAACTGTTCTAGGATACAATAGTTTAGGGCATCGAGAAATTTAACCTCTTTGCCGTGGCTGGAACATGCATTTTTGTTAGTCCAAGCTCAGAATTCAACATTTTAAAGATGACTTTGGGTGGGAATTGTCCATAATAATTTGACACAACTCCCCGCCTCCCCCAGTAAATACTCTATCAGGCTGTTTCATGCACGAATCTGGGTTTAATGTAGATTTAAACATTTACAATGCAAAATAGTTTGGGTTGAAATAATCCTCCTTGATATAGGACACCCCCACCCCCCAACTGTCACCATCCAGGAATCGAGAACTTTAATATACAAATTACAGGAAGACTAATATGAGCAGGACTTAAGATGGTACATTGTAATGGACAGTTCTTGCAATGGAAGGATGTAAACAGTGTGGTCCCTGAAAGATGTTGTTTCCCGCCTCCCAGCTGAGCAGAGCAGAGCAGAGCAAGCTGCTCCAGCTGGTCCAGGGACTACAGAAGCAGGCAAGCTCCCAGAGAGCGAGTGAACAGAGCGAGCGGATGGGGGAGCAAACAGGAGTTGGCCAGGGGAGTTGCAGTGGTTGAAGAGACAAAGGAGGCAAAGGAGACAGAGGCTAAGAGGTAAGTGGGTTGCAGGAAGCCCAGGGGGCTGCCCTTTATCCTTCTGATTGGCTGTGAGCTCACCAGGTGCTTCTGAGAGCTCCAACTGAATTGGAGGGGTGTGGCCTGCGTACTCCCAGCAGCTGACTGGGCGGGAAGCTTCAGTCTGTTTCCCGCCTCCCAGCTGAGCAGAGCAGAGCAGAGCAAGCTGCTCCAGCTGGTCCAGGGACTACAGAAGCAGGCAAGCTCCCAGAGAGTGAGCGAACAGAGCGAGCGTACAGGGGGAGCAAACAGGAGTTGGCCAGGGGAGCTGCAGTGGTTGAAGAGACAAAGGAGACAAAGGAGACAGAGGCTAAGAGGTAAGTGGGTTGCAGGAAGCCCAGGGGGCTGCCCTTTATCCTTCTGATTGACTGTGAGCTCACCAGGTGCTTCTAAGAGCTCCAACTGAATTGGAGGGGTGTGGCCTGCGTACTCCCAGCAGCTGACTGGGCGGGAAGCTTCAGTCTGTTTCCCGCCTCCCAGCTGAGCAGAGCAGAGCAGAGCAGAGCAAGCTGCTCCAGCTGGTCCAAGGACTACAGAAGCAGGCAAGCTCCCAGAGAGCGAGCGAACAGGGCGAGTGAACAGGGGGAGCAAACAGGAGTTGGCCAGGGGAGTTGCAGTGGTTGAAGAGACAAAGGAGACAAAGGAGACAGAGGCTAAGAGGTAAGTGGGTTGCAGGAAGCCCAGGGGGCTGCCCTTTATCCTTCTGATTGACTGTGAGCTCACCAGGTGCTTCTGAGAGCTCCAACTGAATTGGAGGGGTGTGGCCTGAGTACTCCCAGCAGCTGACTGGGTGGGAAGCTTCCTTCTGTTTCCTGCCTCCCAGCTGAGGAAACTGCTCCAGCTGGTCCAGGGACTACAGAAGCAAGCAAGCTCCCAGAGAGCGAGTGATCAGAGTGAGCAAACAGGGGGAGCAAACAGGAGTTGGCCAGGGGAGTTCGGCAGGGGAAGTCAAGGGGGAGCATTTTTTTTAAAATTATTTTTATTTTTTATTTTAACTAATTTTTTTCCATTTATTTGTCTTGTAACACACACTTTCACACCAGTGGGACTCTGCTTTTAACCTCTACTGAGTAGAGGAGCAGGCACAGGCTAGTCTAGAACAATCACAATGCTAGACACAAAAAGGGAAAAGAGGCTATGGAAGGACAAGACTCTTCAGTGGTGGTGACCTGCAAGGTGTGTGCAATGTTTGTTTTCTTGCCTGAGAACAACATGGCCTACACTTGCAACAAGTACAAGTTGATCACGCTGCTGGAAGAAAAAGTAAGAAGACTGGAGCAGCGACTGTCGACCCTCCGGGGAATAAGAGAACACGAAGAGTTCTTGGACAGAATGGGGGAACTACAGCAGCAAAGTGAACACCAGAAGCTTGAAGAGCAACAGCAAGCTGAGGCAGAACTGGGAAATGCTGAAGTGAGGAAAAATGGAGTAGAGGAAACTCCTTGGAAAAGGGTGAGTTAGGAGCAGAAGAACTAGACACTGTTCTTCTGTGACACTGTTCCACACAAATTCCTGACTTGTGTGGCGGATAACTTCCTCCTACAGAAAGTAGAGGAAGGAACTAGAGGATCGGCTATCCTTGACTTGATCCTAACCAACAGAGATGACTTAGTGGATAAAGTAGCAGTTACAGGAACTCTGGGGGAAAGCGACCATGTTGTCCTTGAGTTCTTGGTTCTAAGGGAAGCAAAAGCCGAGTGTACTCAAACGCGTACCCTGGATTTTAGGAAAGCTGATTTTAATAAACTCAGAACAATGATCAGTAAGGTCCCATGGCAAGCAATGCTAGCGAGAAAAGGAGTCCAAGATGGGTGGGAACTTTTAAAAAAAGGAAATTCTCAAGGCACAATCACAAACAATTCCAACAAGAAGAAAAGGTGGAAGACAACAGAAGAAGCCAATGTGGCTTCACAAAAAGCTTAGGGATGACCTGAAAACAAAAAAGGACACATATAGGAAGTGGAAAGAAGGCCAAGTAACAAAGGAAGAGTACATGCAGGTAGCACAGAATTGCAGGGATGGCGTCAGGAAGGCTAAAGCGGAGAACGAGGTGAGGTTAGCGAGGGATGCTAAAAACAACAAAAAGGCTTTCTTCAGCTACGTGCATAGTAAAAGGCAGAGGAAAGAAATGGTTGTTCAGCTATTAAATAAGGATGGCAAAATGATAACAGAGGACAAAGAAAAGGCAGAGGTGCTCAATTCCTACTTTGGCTCAGTCTTCTCCCAAAAGAGGGTCTATGACCCCCCTGGCAAAGGCGAAGTCCAGGCTGAAGGGGCAGGATTGCAGCTTAAGATCGACAGGCATATGGTCAAGGAACACCTCATTACTTGGAATGAGTTCAAATCTCCAGGGCCAGATGAACTTCATCCTAGAGTCATAAAGGAACTGGCAGAAGAACTCTCAGAACCGCTGTCTATTCTCTTTGAGAAATCATGGAGGACCGGGGAAGTGCCAGATGACTGGAGGAGGGCTAACGTTGTCCCTATCTTCAAAAAGGGTAAAAAGGAGGAACCTGGGAACTACAGACCAGTCAGTCTGACATCAATCCCTGGGAAAATTCTGGAGCAGATCATAAAGCAATCCATCTGGAAGCACCTTGACAACAATGCCGTGATTACTCGAAGCCAACATGGATTTGTCAAAAACAAGTCCTGCCAGACAAATCTGATCTCATTTTTTGATCAAGTCACCTCCCTTGTAGACCGTGGGAATGCTGTAGACATCATATACCTCGACTTCAGCAAAGCTTTCGACAAAGTGCCCCATGATATCCTGATGAGCAAACTAGCTCGAAGTGGGCTAGATGAAACAACGATCCGGTGGATCCACAGTTGGCTACAGAATCGGACTCAAAGAGTGCTTATCAATGGGACCTTCTCAAGCTGGGGAGAGGTAACGAGTGGGGTACCTCAGGGCTCAGTCCTGGGCCCAGTGCTCTTCAATATTTTTATTAATGACTTGGAGGAGGAGGTGCAGGGAATGCTGATCAAATTTGCAGATGACACAAAATTGGGAGGGATAGCTAATACTTTGGAAGACAGAAACAAAATTCAAAGTGATCTGGATAGACTGGAGTGCTGGGCAGAAAACAACAGAATGGCATTTAATAGGGACAAATGCCAAGTTCTGCACCTAGGAAAAAGAAACCAAATGCACAGTTACAAGATGGGGGATACGTGGCTCAACCACACTACGAGCGAGAAGGATCTTGGAATTGTCGTCGATCACAAGCTGAATATGAGCCAACAATGTGATGTGGCTGCAAAAAAGGCAAATGCTATTTTGGGCTGCATTCATAGAAGCATCGCTTCCAAATCCCGGGAAGTACTAGTTCCCCTCTACTCAGCACTGGTTAGGCCTCATCTGGAGTACTGTGTCCAGTTCTGGGCACCACACTTTAAGAAGGATGCAGACAAGCTGGAGAGGGTTCAAAGGAGGGCAACAAAGATGATCAGGGGACTGGAAACAAAGCCCTATGAAGAGAGACTGAAAGAACTGGGCATGTTTAGCCTTGAGAAGAGAAGACTGAGGGGAGATATGATAGCACTCTTCAAGTACTTGAAAGGTTGTCACAGAGAAGAAGGCCAGGATCTCTTCTTGATCATCCCAGAGTGCAGGACACGGAATAATGGGCTCAAGTTACAGGAAGCCAGATTCCGACTGAACATCAGGAAAAACTTCCTGAGTGTCAGAGCAATACGGCAATGGAACCAATTACCTGGGGAGGTGGTGGGCTCTCCCACACTGGAGGCCTTCAAGACGAGGCTGGACAGCCATTTGTCAGGGATGCTCTGACTTGGATTCCTGCATTGAGCAGGGGGTTGGACTCGATGGCCTTGTAGGCCCCTTCCAACCCTACTATTCTATGATTCTATGATTCTAGACACCACTCTGCACCAGTGGAAGCAGTGGAGCTGTGGAACCGATTCCAGGTACTTGCGGATGAGACTGGAGGACAGCCTGCAGAGGAAGAATCATAGGGGAACCTGCATGAGAGTGAGCAAGAGGCTAAACGTCAGTCAAACAGAGATGATGAAACCCAGGCCTACAAGAAGAAGAAGAGAAGAGTGGTAGTAGTGGGAGACTCCTTGCTGCATGGGATCGAGACCCAAGTATGTCGCGAAGACCCATGGACTCGCCAGGTATGTTGTCTCCCGGGAGGACAGATTAGAGACGTGACTGAAAGGTTGCCTGCACTCATAAAGCCCACTGACAGGTATCCCTTTCTTCTCATCCATGTGGGAACAAATGATACCGCCAAGCGGAGCTATGAAGAAATCACGTCAGACTTTGAAGCTTTGGGAAGGAAACTCAAGAACTTTGGGGCCCAGATAGTTTTCTCATCCATCCTTCCAGTAGTCAGAAGAGGGATAGAAAGGGAACGAAAAATACTCCGGATGAATGACTGGCTACGAAGGTGGTGCCGACGAGAGAGATTTGGATTCTGGGACCACGGGCTATACTTCCTGGAAGATGGGCTGTTGGCTAGGGATGGGTTGCACCTCACAAAGGATGGGAAGAATGTGTTTGGCCACAGCATGAAGAACTTCATCAGGAGGGCTTTAAACTGAATCCTACGGGGAAGGGAGATGTAAAGTTGGGGGTAACAATGGACGTAGGCGCATGCACTGCAACGGAGAGAACAGCTCTGATAGCGCCCAATAATAGTCTTCAGACACATGTAGGAAGAAAGCCAGACTATGAAGCACATGGTCTTCGATGTCTATATACTAATGCCCAGAGTATGGGAAACAAACAGAACGAACTTGAACTCTTAATACAGGAGGGAAATTAGGACTTGATAGGTATAACTGAGACTTGGTGGGATGACTCTCATGACTGGAATACAGCAATGGAAGGATATCACTTGTTCAAAAACAACAGGAGGAACAGAAAGGGAGGTGGGGTTGCACTGTATGTGAAAAATACATATCTCTGCACAGAAATACAGGAGGAGGAGCTTGGTAGCCCCTTCGAGAGCATCTGGGTTGAAATAAATGGAGCAAAGAATAAAAGGAACCTGGTGGTCGGAGTCTACTACCGGCCACCCAATCAAGGAGAAGACAAGGATGAAACTTTTGAAAAGCAAATAGACAATGTTTTAAGGAAGCATGATGTAGTAGTAATGGGGGACTTCAATTTCCCCGATATTTGTTGGGAGACAAATTCTGCAAAACATGGCCCCGCCAGGAAATTCCTGACTTGTGTGGCGGATAACTTCCTCCTACAGAAAGGAGAGGAAGGAACTAGAGGATCGGCTATCCTTGACTTGATCCTAACCAACAGAGATGACTTAGTGAATAAAGTAGCAGTTACAGGAACTCTGGGGGAAAGCGACCATGTTGTACTTGAGTTCTTGGTTCTAAGGGAAGCAAAAGCCGAGTGTAGTCAAACACATACCCTGGATTTTAGGAAAGCTGATTTTCATAAACTCAGAACAATGATCAGTAAGGTCCCATGGCAAGCGATGCTAACGAGAAAAGGAGTCCAAGATGGGTGGGAGCTTTTAAAAAAGGAAATTCTCAAGGCACAATCACAAGCAATTCCAACAAGAAGAAAAGGTGGAAGACAACAGAAGAAGCCAATGTGGCTTCACAAGAAGCTTAGGTATGACCTGAAAACAAAAAAGGACACATATAGGAAGTGGAAAGAAGGCCAAGTAACAAAGGAAGAGTACAGGCAGATAGCACAGAATTGCAGGGATGGCGTCAGGAAGGCTAAAGCTGAGAATGAGCTGAGGTTAGCAAGGGATGCTAAAAACAACAAAAAGGCTTTCTTCAGCTACGTGCATAGTAAAAGGCAGAGGAAAGAAATGGTGGTTCAGCTATTAAATAAGGATGGCAAAACGATAACAGATGACAAAGAAAAGGCAGAGGTGCTCAATTCCTACTTTGGCTCAGTCTTCTCCCAAAAGAGGGTCTATGACCCCCCCTGGCAAAGGCGAAGTCCAGGCTGAAGGGGCAGGATTGCAGCTTGAGATGGACAGGCATATGGTCAAGGAACACCTCATTACTTTGAATGAGTTCAAATCTCCAGGGCCAGATGAACTTCATCCTAGAGTCATAAAGGAACTGGCAGAAGAACACTCAGAACCGCTGTCTATTCTCTTTCAGAAATCATGGAGGACGGGGGAAGTGCCAGATGACTGGAGGAGGGCTAACGTTGTCCCTATCTTCAAAAAGGGTAAAAAGGAGGAACCTGGGAACTACAGACCAGTCAGTCTGACATCAATCCCTGGGAAAATTCTGGAGCAGATGATAAAGCAATCCATCTGGAAGCACCTTGACAACAATGCCGTGATTACTCGAAGCCAACATGGATTTGTCAAAAACAAGTCCTGCCAGACAAATCTGATCTCATTTTTTGATCAAGTAACCTCCCTTGTGGACCGTGGGAATGCTGTAGACATCTTATACCTCGACTTCAGCAAAGCTTTCGACAAAGTGCCCCATGATATCCTGATGAGCAAACTAGCTCAAAGTGGGCTAGATGAAACAACGATCCGGTGGATCCACAGTTGGCTACAGAATCGGACTCAAAGAGTGCTTATCAATGGGACCTTCTCAAACTGGGGAGAGGTAACGAGTGGGGTACCGCAGGGCTCAGTCCTGGGCCCAGTGCTCTTCAACATTGTTATGAATGACTTGGAGGAGGAGGTGCAGGGAATGCTGATCCAATTTGCAGATGACACAAAATTGGGCGGGATAGCTAATACTTTGGAAGACAGAAACAAAATTCAAAGTGATCTGGATAGACTGGAGCACTGGGCAGAAAACAACAGAATGACATTTAATAGGGACAAATGCCAAGTTCTGCACCTAGGAAAAAGAAACCAAATGCACAGTTACAAGATGGGGGATACGTGGCTCAACCACACGACAAGCGAGAAGGATCTTGGAATTCTTGTCGATCACAAGCTGAGTATGAGCCAACAAGGTGATGTGGCTGCAAAAAAGGCAAATGCTATTTTGGGCTGCATTCATAGAAGCATCGCTTCCAAATCCCAAGAAGTACTAGTTCCCCTCTACTCAGCACTGGTTAGGCCTCATCTGGAGTACTGTGTCCAGTTCTGGGCACCACACTTTAAGAAGGATGCAGACAAGCTGGAGAGGGTTCAGAGGAGGGCAACAAAGATGATCAGGGGACTGGAAACAAAGCCCTATGAAGAGAGACGGAAAGAACTGGGCATGTTTAGCCTTGAGAAGAGAAGACTGAGGGGAGATATGATAGCACTCTTCAAGTACTTGAAAGGTTGTCACAGAGAAGAAGGCCAGGATCTCTTCTTGATCATCCCAGAGTGCAGGACACGGAATAATGGGCTCAAGTTACAGGAAGCCAGATTCCGGCTGAACATCAGGAAAAACTTCCTGACTGTAAGAGCAATACGACAATGGAACCAATTACCTGGGGAGGCAGTGGGCTCTCCCACACTGGAGGCCTTCAAGATGAGGCTGGACAGCCATTTGTCAGGGATGCTCTGACTTGGATTCCTGCATTGAGCAGGGGTTGGACTCGATGGCCTTGTAGGCCCCTTCCAACCCTACTATTCTATGATTCTATGATTCTATTGGGGTAGTTGTTTTTTAACGTGTTCCTAAATGATCTGGAGTTGGGGTGAGCAGTGAGGTGGTCAGGTGTGCTGATGACACCAAGTTATTTAGGGTACTTTTACAGAAAGAGACAGTGAAACATTTCAGAATGATCTCTCTAAACTGGGGGATGGGCATTAAAATGGCAAACGTAATTCAATATAAGCAAGTGTAAAGTGATGTATATTGGGGCAAAAAATCCTAATTTCACATATGCATTGATGAGCTGGCGGTGACTGACTAGGAAAAGCACAACCAAAATGATCAAGGGGCTGGAGCAACTCCTCTGCAAGGAAAGGTTACCATGTTTGGTTTGTTTTAGTTTTTAAAAAAGCCAAGTAAGTTGGGACATGATAGAAGTGTAAAAAAAATATGCATTGTGTGGAGAAAGTGGAAAGGGAATACTCTCTCTCTCTCTCTCTTTCTTTCTCTCTCCCTTGCTGTCATAATACTAGAACCTGAGGACATCCCATGAAGCTCAATGGTGGGAGATTCAGGACAGATCAAAGGAAGTACTTCCTCATACAGCACATAGTTAAACTATGGAATTCACTTCCACAAAATGTAGTGATGGCCACCAACTGTTATGGTTTTACAGAGAGACTAGATAGGTTCAGGTGGACTACCAGTCATGGCGGCTGTCCATCAGCTCTGGTGTCAGAGGTAGTATTCCTCTGAATGTCAGTTGCTGGGGAACATGAGCGGGAGGGTGCAGCTGCTGCTGGCTTTCTTATGTTCTTATTTTTTGTTTTCAGTCAGCTGCTGAGGAGTCTGAGCATTAGGGCAATTCTGAATGAGAACTAAACTCTCCCTGAGACCTGTCTAAGGTGGCAAGTTAAGCTTAACGGGGGAAGCCTCTGATATTCTGCTCCTGGGAGCAGTACTCTTCAAATGGAATATTTGTGGTATATTACTGCTCATCTGTTGGTGAGCCTCTTAGGCCACCCATCAGCTTTTAATACACTATTTGGGTCCCATGGAGATCCTTTTTTTAAGGACTCTGACAAAACTAACAACCATTTAACATGCCATGCTGTCACTCACATGAACCTCTAATTCACTGCAGTAGTCATATCTGTCATGTGGTTAAAGGCGTCTCCGTTTTTGAGAAAAGACTCCATCTTTGGGTGTGTAACTTAAAAGGGTATCCACCAGCTGGGGCAGGTCTCCCAGATGCCCTTCAGGAATTCTGCCCTTGAAAGCCCATATGATCTGTAAGTGCCCTGGGTCATGAATTGTAGTGGGTTGCACACCCCCTGTCCCTCTCTCAGCAGAGGTATTCCTACAGGGCTATCAAGGCAGTTTCCATTCCAGAATCAGTCCTGGAGCCCTACTGAAATGGAATGCATTAATCTATTTCATTCAAGAGTCCAGAGCTCATTGCATTTATATTCCACCTTTCTACTGTGATGGAACTAAAGGTGTTGTGTGTCCATAGGGTTGCAAGGCAGCTGTTTGTTGAGGCACTGGCCAGCCCTACACCTGCTGAGCTTTAGCAAAGTGGCTGCACCATGTGCTTCCGGACCACATTCCAGGACCATTAGTATGCATCCCCGAAGAGTCAGTCCACAAACGGCCTTTCAGACAGTTCTCAGCCATAGAACACGCCCTTCCACAAAGATCAAAATGCCTTTTTCTGATATCAGTCACTTCCATCACTTCCAAAAATGGCACGTTTCCAGTAAATCCAATATTCCCCAACCCCCGTGTAAGGTCATCACTGCAAAGTGGGCATTGTCTGTTTACTCCAGAAATTTAGCAGCAACATTCATTTACACTCTATTAGCAGACTGCTATGCCTTGATCTCTGACCCTGGCACTGACCACAGGTAACCCACTAGATGCCAATAATTTAAGGTGAACTGACAGCATTTCTTAGGGCAGCCATCACAACCAGCCGGCACTGGATTAACCACATAGGACATATGGCTGTGCTGTGATGGTTTAGATGTACATCATAAAGTTTGTGAGCTGAAATTTCATGGCACGTCCTCTCTCTGATACACAGTGCACTTACATTATAAGGATAGAACCAAAAGGGAAGAAGAGCAGGATATTTTTAAAAGCCATTGGTAAGATTCAGGAGCAGAAGATTAAGCCAGCTGAGTGGGGCATTCTTTGTGCCCGGCAATTGAGCAATGATTCGTGTGCCTTTCTGTGAAGCTGTTTAATGTGGATGATCTCATGACCAGGGTGGCTTTTGGAGGGCCTGTGCAGTTCGAGTGCCTGCTCTTGAAAGCAGTGAGAAACCCTTGTGCACAATCCTTTCCTGTCAGGCCCTTGTGACTTTCCTGTTTCCCAGGCTGAACCTTTTCACCCTATGGAGTGTTTCCCCCCAGACTCTGAAAGGCATTCCCTATCAATAAAAGCATTAGTTTACTAAACAGTCTGATAGCTTTGCTTCTCTGGATTAACCCTTTGGGAGCTGGGATTCCTTCAGACTTGTAAAGATATTGATCACAAATCACGTTTGCTTTTCTAACGCTCATGTGCGCTCTCTCTCTCTGTGGATAGTTATAAATAGACAGCACATTCATTCATCTCTACTACTTGGGAAAAGGAGGGTCAGAGAGCCTGGGCTGAATGGGCATGGTTGAAAAAGCATTATCTAAAAAGAATGTGCTGGCCCTCAGCTTCAGGATTAACTTTTGGATTATTTGATACAGATCTTTTATTTTTACAAAATGAAATGGTTTTTATTATAATTTTTGGACAACACAAATTAAAACAAAAACTAAAAAGGGGGAAATAAAATAGGAAAAGGGGCATTGGGGTGATGGATTAAAGTGTTTTGACCATATAAATTAGAAATGCGAATATATTGGACTTCTAACTACAATGCAGAAGTCTCAAGAAAAGCTGATCAAATGTTCTTGTATTTACCTTCTTTGTGTTCATGCTGTTGCTTAGTTTAGGGATGTTGCTACCTTTGCAGAAATCTGAAGTAAGATTTTATCCCATCCCATCTCCATCCCATCCCTGTTGTGATTAGTGATCATAACTCATTACGTGGTCATGCCCCTTCTGGAAAATAGTGCTAGGAGGGAGTTCAAAAAAGAGCATCAGCTTCTCAGAGCATAGGAAGCTGCCTTCTACCAGATCAGATTATTTGGCCATCTAATCGAGTGTTGCCTACTTTGACTGGCAGCAGCTTTCTGGGGTCTCAGGCAGAAGGTCTTTCACATTGCCAGGTCAGTAACTGGGAAGAGTTTATGATTCAGGATTTAATCCTGGATGAAGATGCTGACCTGGCTTGGGTAACCGAAACCTAGCTGGGTGATGATGGGGGAAGGCAGTTTGACCTGACTATGACCACCATGTTTTTGAGGGCACCACCAGGCTAGATCCGATGGGCAGATAGGTGGAATCACAGTGATCTATTGTGAATCCATCTCCCTACTGAGGTACCACCCTGACAATCTCCAAGGCTTAGGTGTGTGCACCTGGTGATGGAGGATCAAGGCAGGATTGGGAATTTGTTGGTGTACTGCCCATCCTGCTGTCCAGCTGTCTCTCTGCCTGAGCAGTTAGAAGTGGTCCCAGAAGCGGTGTTGATTTCCCCCAAGTTAAGTGTGTGTGTGTGTGTGGGGGGGGCTTGCTAGGAGCAGCTGAAGATTTCATAGCTTCCATACCAACTATGAGCCTGTCTCAATTCAAATCTCGCCCTACATGTGTGGCAGGGGACACTCTTGACCTGGTATTTGCTGACCAGGGTGACACTAATCTGTGGGTAGGGAAGTTCACAACAGTGCCGTTTCCATGGACAGATCGCTACCTAGAGAAGGCCTTTTTTGTGGCAGTGCCCTGACTGTGGAATTCCCTCCCTAGCAAGATCTGATTAGCTTCAACTTTACTTAGCCTTGTTGTTGTTGTTCAGTCGTTCAGTCGTGTCCGACTCTTCGTGACCCCATGGACCATAGCACGCCAGGCCTTCCTGTCCTGCGCTCTCTCCCGGAGCGTGCTCAAGTTCATATTCATTGCATCCGTGATGCTATCTAGCCATCTCATCCTCTGCCGTCCCCTTCTCCTTTTGCCTTCAGTCTTTCCCAGCATCAGGGTCTTTTCCAGGGAGTTTTCTCTTCGCATTAGGTGGCCAAAATATTGGAGCTTCAGCTTCATTATCTGTCCTTCCAATGAGCACTCAGGGTTGATTTCCTTTAGGATGGACTGATTTGACCTCCTTGCAGTCCAGGGGACTCGTAAGAGTCTTCTCCAGCACCACAGTTCGAAAGCATCAATTCTTCGGCGCTCAGCCTTCCTTATAGTCCAGCTCTCACAGCCATACATTACTACTGGGAAAACCATAGCTTTGATTAGACGGACCTTTGTCGGCAAGGTGATGTCTCTGCTTCTTACTATGCTGTCTAGGTTGGCCATAGCTTTCCTCCCAAGGAGCAAGCGTCTTCTAATTTCATGGCTACAGTCACCGTCTGCGGTGATCTTGGAGCCCAAGAAAGTAAAATCTGTCACTGCTTCCATTTCTTCCCCTTCTATATGCCAGGAAGTGATGGGGCCAGATGCCATGATCTTCGTTTTTTTAATGTTGAGTTTCAAACCAGCTTTTGCACTCTCCTCTTTCACCCTCAACAAGAGGCTCTTGAGATCCTCTTCGCTTTCTGCCATTAGGGTGGTATCGTCTGCATATCTGAGGTTGTTGATAATTCTCCCGGCAATCTTAATTCCGACCTCTGATTCATCCAACCCGGCATTTCTCATGATGTACTCTGCATATAAGTTAAATAAGCAGGGTGACAATATGCAGCCTTGTCGTACTCCTTTCCCAATTTTGAACCAATCGGTTGTTCCATTTCTGGTTCTTACTGTTGCTTCTTGACCCTTGTACAGGTTTCTCAGGAGACAGGTAAGGTGGTCTGGTACTCCCATCACTTTCAGAATTTGCCACAGTTTGTTGTGATCCACACAATCAAAGGCTTTAGCGTAGTCAATGAAGCAGAAATAGACGTTTTTCTGGAATTCTCTTGCTTTCTCCATGATGCAGCGAATGTTGGCGATTTGATCTCTAGTTCCTCTGCCTCTTCGAAACCCAGCTTGTACTTCCGGTAGTTCTCGGTTCACGTGCTGCTGAAGCCTAGCTTGTAGGATTTTGAGCATCACCTTGCTGGCATGTGAAATGAGCGCAATTGTGCGGTAGTTTGAACACTCTTTGGCGTTGCTCTTCTTTGGAATTGGAATGTAAACTGACCTTTTCCAGTCTTGTGGCCACTGTTGAGTGTTCCAGATTTGTTGGCATATTGAATACAGCACTTTAACAACATCATCTTTTAGGATTTTAAATAGCTCGGCTGGAATACTGTCATCTCCGCTAGCTTTGTTGTTACTAATGCTTCCTAAGGCCCACTTGACTTCACTCTCTAGGATGTCCGGCTCAAGTTCAGTGACCGCACTATCATGGCTATCAGGGACATTCAGATCTTTCCTGTATAGTTCTTCTGTGTATTCTTGCCACCTCTTCTTAATCTCATCTGCTTCTGTTAGGTCCCTGCCTTCTTTGTCCTTTATCATGCCCGTCTTTGCACAAAACGTTCCCTTGAGATCTCCAATTTTCTTGAAGAGATCTCTAGTCTTTCCCATTCTGTTGTTTTCCTCGATTTCTTTGCATTGTTCATTTAAGAAGGCCTTCTTGTCTCTCCTTGCTATTCTCTGGAACTCTGCATTCAGTTGGGTATATCTTCCCCTTTCTCCTTTGCTTTTCACTTCCCTTCTTTCGTGAGCTACTTGTAAAGCCTCATCAGACAGCCACTTGGCTTTCTTGCATTTCTTTTTCTTTGGGACGGATTTCGTTGCTGCCTCCTGAACAATGTTACGGACCTCCGTCCATAGTTCCTCAGGCACTCTGTCTATCAGGCCTAATCCCTGAAATCTATTCCTCACCTCCACTGTATATTCATCAGGGATATGATTTAGGTCATACCTGAAAGGTTTAGTGGTTTTCCCGACGTTCTTCAATTTAAGCCGAAATTTTGCAAGAAGCAGCTCATGATCTGAGCCACAGTCAGCTCCAGGTCTTGTTTTTACTGACTGTATGGAGCTTCTCCATCTTTGGCTGCAAAGGACATAATCAATCTGATTTCGATATTGACCATCTGGTGACGTCCATGTGTAGAGTCGCCTCTTGTGCTGTTGGAAAAGAGTGTTTGCTATGATCAGCGTGTTCTCTTGGCAAAACTCTATTAGCTTTTGTCCTGCTTCATTTTGTACACCAAGGCCATGCCTGCCTGTTATCCCGGTGATTTCTTGACTTCCTACTTTAGCATTCCAATCCCCTATGATGAAGAGGACATCTTTTTTTGGTGTTAGTTCTAGAAGGTGTTGTAGGTCTTCATAGAACCGATCAACCTCAGCTTCTTCGGCCTCAGTGGTTGGGGCATAGACTTGAATTACTGTGATGTTGAATGGTTTGCCTTGGATTCGTACTGAGATCATTCTATCGTTTTTGAGATTGTACCCCAGTACTGCTTTTCCCACCCTTTTGTTGACTATGAGTGCTACTCCATTTCTTCTAAGGGATACAATAGTAGATATGATGGTCACCTGAATTAAATTCGCCCATGCCTGTCCATTTTAGTTCGCTGATTCCCAAGATGTCGATGTTCAGTCTTGCCATCTCATGTTTGACCACCTCCAGCTTACCTTGATTCATTGATCTGACATTCCAGGTTCCTAAACAATATTGTTCTTTACAGCATCGGATTTTCTTTTCACCGCCAGACACATCCACAGCTGAGTGTCCTTTCGGCTTTGGCCCAGCCGCTTCACTCTTTCTGGCGCTACTTGGAAATACCCTCTGCTCTTCCCCAGTAGCATATTGGACACCTTCCGACCTGAGGGGCTCATCTTCCGGCGCCATCTCTTTTAGCCTTGTGATACGTTCCATGGGGTTTTCTTGGCAAGAATACTGGAGTGGGTTGCCATTTCCTTCTCCAGTGGACCACATTTTGTCAGAACTCTCTGCCATGACCTGTCCGTCTTGGGTGGCCCTGCACAGCATAGCTTATGGCTTCACTGAGTTACGCAAGCCCCTTCGCCACAACAAGGCAGTGATCCATGAAGGCAGGCTTTAAACATTTTTTGTTGTTTGCTCAGCTTTTCATGGATTTTAAAATGACATTAATTCCACCCTTTGGTTTTTAAGGATAGTTCTGTTCTGTTCTTAATTTCTGGTTTGTTTTTATACGAGATTGTTTTAATATTTGTATATAGGCTTGGGGTATTTGGGGGGCAAAATGGTGATTCACAAATATTTTAATTAATAAATTAATCCTTTTAGCTGGAGATAGCCAGGATTGAACCTTACATCTTCAGCATACAAAGCACATGCTCTGTAACTGAATTATGCCCCCCCACCACCTTTGTATAAGGAAAGGAAGTACTTGTTTTTTCCTCTAAAGAGTAGGGTGCAGAGGTTCTGGGAAAATTTGAGGGAGATGCCAGTGTTTCGATTTTAAAAAATATTAATATTGATATCTAGCCAGTGTAGATCCCTCTCATGTCATAGGTTGGATCACTTATAATTCACTCCTTCACTAGAGAGGGAATGCATTCATTTCAGCTTTACTCCTTTAGAAAGGTATTTGTTTAAGAAGATTCTCTTTCCCCATGGGGACAATAACTGATATGCCTATCAGGGTGCTGATAGATCATTGAGAGATTGACAGACAAAATAGAATCCCTGCCAAACTGTACCAAAGGTACCTATTTCTAAGGGCATTGCTCACCACCCCTGGGCAAATTATTCTTGGGTACAGCAGAACATTATGCCCCCAACACTAGTGACTTGGAGGTCCTGACCTTTACTGAGTTCTTATCGGGAAGGGGGCATTGTCCAGGATGGAGAAATAGACAGCCAGAAGGAAAGAGAAACAACAAGGTCATGACATAATGAAGTGGTCAGCATTGGATTTCTGCCACTCACACTGGCTAAGCATACAACTGAGCTCAGCAAGACACATTCAGGAAAAAGGAGTGGCAGCAGACAAAGATCAGAATGACTGAGTCTGTTTAAATCCAGGGCATGAAGCAATATGGAGTCTGTGCAGCCCTGAGTCTTCCATCCAGAGTCTGAGCTTGAGGAAAATAATGGCTGTACAGGATCTCCAAGCTAAACCTAGTCTCAGGAGATAGTATCCCCCTGCTCCCCGCCTGACTTTGCCAAGCCGGCATGATCAATGCCAGCATATGGTTTTAAAATTTATTTCTGTAAAAACTGTCTACTTCATGGGGGGGGGGGTTGTTTCTTCCTTTTCTGAAAAGTTAACTTCACTGAGGTCAGAACATGGACTTCAGCAGGTACTCAAGCAAAAGTACCTAGCAGTTAACTAGCTAGGAAGAAACCTGAACTTTGTTATTCCATTTTCATTTTCCAGTCCATGGAGTAAGCAGAGCTTGCAATGGAGAAGACAAAGAAAATTAGATGGAATTAGGTGGAAGATGCAGGAGACTTCCACGGGTTAAATTATATACATTGTATAGAAAAGGAAACTTGCTTTCTGGTTTTATCCCTGGTGTTCTGTAGCGTAACTTTAATTTTAAAATCTTGCAAGCTGAAGACTAGAACTGCGAAGCAACTCTTTGTGGGCAAATTAACCCTTCATTCTTCTTCCACTGAGCCTCTCTTTACCTCTTTCCCTGCCACTGTGATTCAAAACCCTCACTTTTGCCTTCCTCCCACTGTCTGTCAGAACCTGAATGTGTGTGTGTAGCCATCAACTTCATGCTGTGCTTGTGAGCTTCCTACTGGAGAGCCTGGGTGGGTGCTGTTAGAGTCAGAACGCTGAGCTAGGCTGATCTTGGTTTGATCTAGAATTGCAATTATTTATTTTATAGTGTTCTTATTCTTGAATCTAAGTTGACTTAGAATCACATACCTATAAAGCTGGAAGGGACCTTAGTGGTCATCTTGTCTACCCGCTGCTGATGTAGGAAATGCACAGCTGCAGCATTCCTGATAGGTGGCCATCCAGCCTCTGCTTCAAAACCTCTAACAAAAATGAGTCCACCACTGAAGCAGTTTGTCCCACTGTCAAACAGCTCAGACCATCAGGAAGTTCTTCCTAATGTTTAGCTGAAATCCCCTTTCTTGACATTTGAACCTGTTGATTCGGGTCCAACACTCTGGAGCCCAGAAAACAAATCTGCTCCATCATCTATGTGACAGCCCTTCAGATATTTGAAAATGGCTATCATATCGCCTCTTAATCCTCTCTTCTCCAGGCTAAACAAGTCCTTAAATATTTCCTCATGGGATATGGTCTCCAGCCATTCACCATCTTTGTTGCCCTCCTCTGGACACATTCCAATATATTGATATCCTTCTATAACTGCAGTGCCCAGAACTGAATAAGTACTCCAGGTACAGTCTGATCAAAGCAGAATAAAGTGGTAGTGTTACTTCTTGTGATCCAGGCACTATGCGTCTGTTGAGCAGGTTTCTCCATCTGGGGGCTTTGTGGCAGATTTTCTTTCTTGGGTAAACGTGAGCACTGAAGCTGGTGATGTGTTAGCATGCAGAATTGTCTGATTGCAGGGCAATGGCTTAATTTGCTTTTGGGTGCATTCTCCTAAGCTTTAATGAAAGAATCTACTCTTAGAGGTATTAATTTAATTTAAGAACCATTGAGAGTGGATGGCCCAAGATGACAGATGGAGGAATGTGGGTGTTGTACAAGCAGAGCCATAGCTTTGTATTTCTCTTTTCTTAGCACACAGTTGTCTTTCCTGCTGTTCTCGTATTGCTTGTCTCTCTGAGCATTTTTCACTCAATATTGCACAAGAATTGCTTTTCTCTGGATGAGGGTTTCACTTGCTTAATTTGTGTTCTTTTTAGTCTGCAAAGACTGAGTATACTAACAGAAGGCAAACTGGCAGGTTAGAGAGACTGAACAAAGCACAAAACAGTGGGGAAAAACAATAAAAATATTGAAGGCTGGTTCTGAACAAGAACGTGTCCACAGAATGCGAGATTACCCAAAATCTGATTGAAAGGAGTGTGATGTAGATGAAGATTGTCTTCCAAAACACATTTGTATCACACCTTTAAACATTAATAAAGGCTTTGCTTCAGTAGATTAGCCCTCATTGCATGATCCCGCGTCTTAATCCAATTAGGAATGGGAGGACCAAGGGTGCTCGAGCTCACCAAGGGTCTCTGAACCCCACTTCAAGCTTGGTGCAGTCGGCTCCTGCTTAACTGGCTCCTTCTCATTCCTGGGACATTTTCAAAAGTGTGCACTTTCCCCCACTGACTAAAGTATGAAAATGCTTTTTCTTTTCTTTTTTTGAAAATGTGCATTTTAACGTTCACGTTTAAAAAAATACACATTTTTTTCTAATATGACTGCAAGTTCGAGAGAGTGTGAACTTTTTCCAAAAAATCCCCTACCATTCACATTTGGGGTTGTGAACAGGGCAAGTTCTGATTTGCCAATGGAATCAAATTCTTGTACATCCCTAAATCAGCTGTTATTTTCCAGATGTTATTTTCTCCATTCATAGCCACTCCTGCGTTGACTGAGAACTTTAAAGGACTACCCCTGGTGAACTTGCCAGCAGTCAGTCTAATAATTTCATTCCACAGAGTGAGGCAGTTGTCTTTAATTTTTGCTTAAGTCTGTAATGTGAGGTGGGGGCATCATGTCATGACACCAGTTTTAGTCTAAACACTTTTTTTGTGAAGGTACAAATGTCCCTGAGTAAATTAAATCAGTCAGACAATTCTGCTCCCTACCTGTTCACCTACTTCACCTTCAGTGCTCATATTTACCCAAGAAAGAAAATCACCATAAGATGCTCAGATGTGGAGACCTGCTGACGTGTCAGCATTGTTGGCGAACCAGAACTGGAAGCTGGTCACCCTTCTGATGGGGCAATCCATGCCATGTAGATCAGAGGGATAATTATTAATAAAAATGGGACTCTGTTTTTGAAGAACACAGATGACATCAAGTGATTGTAAGATCTTTTTTTAGCTTCAATAATAACCATGAAGTGAGTGGTTGGTATAGAGGAAAGAACAATATACTTTAAATAAATCACCAGGATAGATAGAACAGAAATTTATTTGCCCCTGAAGAAACCAAAACAGTAAAATGTGCTGAGTATCTTGTGTTTTTGATAAAGATTTGTTTCACGTTTCAGTTCAGGATTTATATTCCCCCCCCCCCTTTCGGCTTCCAGGTTCCTTGGTGCTGCCTCTTCTTTTATTTTCCTTTTCCCCCTTGTGAACAGAAATAACCATCCTCTGGCAGAGGGCAATCTGCTCCTTTCCAGAAAGTCCACTGGTCTCTCAGTCACATCCAAGGAATCTATACATCTTATTTTTAAATAATAGTGACCCTTTGTAGGAGAGGCAAATTGCAGTGTCTTTGTTTGGATCAAGGAGAAGGCATCCCATGTTGCTTGCTGCCATCTTGCTTCTTCCCAGTGATACACTCAGCAGCGGATTTTGGCTCAGCGGTTTGTGTAGTCTTACTTTGCTCCACTGGCCATCACAAGACTTTCTGTGATCTCACCTGTCGATGCCCAGCTCTTGTTTGATGTCTCACTTCCGGAACAGAGGGAAGGCTCTGCCCCCCAAAATATTTAGTTAGCAGCTGTTCACTTAGGTGGAATTGACTTTTTATTGGTTTTCCTCTGTATGACTGCCACCAGCGAAGGCCGTTTCCTCCTTTCCTGTTCTCCGCCTGTCAGTTCCCTCTACATTCCTATCGGCAGCCTTTAGCTCTGATCAATACTAACCACTGTGTAACAGCTCACGCATGGCTGCTTTAGTTTGCATCGATCAGACCTCTCTTCCAACAGGTAGCTGGCTCTTTGAGGAAATGACTTGAGAGAGCGGCAGGCTAATTCATGACAGAGGGTTGGAAAGCGGCCCCATGCCCTGTTTTGGCGATAAACCTGGATGTCAGATTCCTGAGACGTTATGTTTTGTTCCCTTTCTTCTCTGAACTGTAGGTCTCATCCAAATCCAAATCATTATGTAAGTCACCTGGGCAAAACAATTCATTTTAATGGGATGATTTTGGCTTCTGCCAGGCTGAAAAGCACAGAGAGTCTGGGTGGGCCCCCCTGCTTATTCCAGCCATCTTCTTCAGTTCAAATCCACAGTGACTGCTTCTAAAGTTTCCTCTTGTCCTGAGTGGTCCAGGAACCCTTGTGATTGGCCCCTTCCCAAAACAGAGCAGAGGGCTGCTGCTGCTGCTGCTGCTCAGAGCCAACAGTAGACTGTGGAAATTTCACTATGTGCAACCTGTTTCTAATGACAAAGTACCAAGCTGCCTTGTAGACTTTCCCACATTCACAGACACTTTAATTGCAGCTTCTACTTTTATGCCTAAGAAGTTAGATGTGAAAGAAGGGAAACATGTTTTTATCAGCTCTCAATAAGCTTGTCAAATATTCTACAGATCAATAGGCCCATCCACTTACAGAACTCCCAAAGAAAAAGGGGAAGCAGGTCTTACATATGTTGTAGCCTTTTCCAGGCAAGGGCAGAAGCCTGCAGGGCAGCTGAGGTTGTTACAGAATTCCCAATGAAGGGAGTGTTTATTATTGTAGGAGGTTTGATGCAGTTCCCAAAAGGAGCTAATCAACAAGTAATAAGACCTCAAGAGAGCAATTTAGAAACCTCAGCTTTAACCCTTGTAGCTGCAGCTAAGAGAGTAATGGTTGCTCTTGCTTTTGGGCTGTGTAGCACAAAACAGATATAGAGTCAGCAAAGGGGACATTATGAAGCATCTGCTGTGATGAAAATTTGACTTCTGATGTTGCCTCAGAGTGAGCCAGACCAGTGGTCTATCAAGCCCAGGACAGTCTCCTCTGCTGGCTTCCCCCAGGTCTTAGTCACAGAGGTCTTTCTAGCAGCTCGTACCTGAGACACTCTCTTTATGCCACTAGGCCAGTTTTACCCTGGTGCAGCTGGGGGGGGGGGGGGTTGGCTCTAAGCCTGTACTAAGTTCAGTTGATTTTCAGTGCTCACCAATGGGAATGTTTGATTTACGTAATGTGTATAGTTGAGCACATTGGTTAATATATGTTGTTTTAAATGTACAACTAAAAATACAAAAAGTGAATGTAACACATGTATATCATACATGTATAGTTGTCAGGATTGGCCTTCTCGGTGGCTGCCCCAGGGCTCTGGAACTCCTTTCCTGGGGAGGCAAGAGTGGCACCCTCCTTGCTATGTTTACACAGGCAGGCAAAAACTTTTTTGTTCTGGCAGGCCTTTGGGGAAGATAGTGTGGACCTGTGAGAATATGATGGATGGATACTATGGTTATCATTCTTGTTGTCTTTTAACATTTTGATATTTTATACAATTTTAATATTATTGATGATTTAATGATATTTTTAACTTTTGTATATTTCTATTTATTATGTTTTAACTGTACAAGTTTTTAATGTTGTAAAGGCTCCTTGAGTCCCAGCATTGGGAAAAAGGTGGGATATAAATATAATAATAATAGGCTGCACCTCTCTCTTGAATGTACACTCGGTGGCAAGCCCAACGTTCTCTGTGTGAAATGGCCCTGATTTCCAGAATGTATTGTGTTCATAGTGAGCTTACACAGTCAGGGCCAGAAATATTGGAACAAGGATAACTGTTTTGGCACTTGGCCTCTGTACACCACCACATTGAAGTTGAAAGGAAACACACCCAGATGGGAGCGAAGTCAGGACTTTCAGCTGTAATGCAAGGGGTGTGACAAAAGTGGGGCACTAACCTTTCAGGAAGTACAGCCAGTGGCATACACACACACCAATCGTTGGTGGCTCATAAGTAATGGAACAAACCAACATCATTTCAATCTTAAGGATCGCCTTTAATACCTGGATGAAAATCCTTTGCCGTCAATGACTGCCTGAAGCCTGGAACCCATGGACATGACCAAATGCAGAGTTTCCCCCCTCGAGATGCTTTGCCAGGCCTTTACTGCAGCTGCCTTCAGCTGCTGCTTGTTTGTGGGTCTTTCTGCCTTCAGTCTTGGCTTCAGTAAGTGAAAAGCATGTTCTATTGGGTTGAGATCAGGTGACTGACTTGGCCATTGAAGAACATCCCCCTTCTTTGCCTGGAGAAACTCTTGGGTAGTTTTTGCTGTATGTTTTGGGTCATTATCCATCTGCAATATGAAGCAGCGCCCTATCAGTTTGGCAGCATTCAGCTGAATCTGAGCAGAAAGTACAGCCCTATACACTTCAGAATTCATCCTGCTGGTTTTATCAGCAGTCAGGTCATCAATAAACACCAGTGACCCAGTTCTATTGGCAGCCATACATGCCCATGCGATAACACTGCCTCCACCATATTTGACAGATGATGTGGTATGCTTTGGATCATGAGCTGTTGCTTTCCTTCTCCATACTTTTCTCTTCCCATCATTCTGGTACAAGTTAATCTTGGTTTCATCAGTCCAAAGAACCTTATTCCAGAACTGGGCAAGCTTTCTTAGGTGTTTGCTGGCAAAGGCTAATCTGGCCTGTCTGTTCTTGAGCGTTACCAGTGGTTTGCACCTTGTTGTGAAGCCTCTGTATTTACATTCATAAAGCCGTCTCTTGACTGTAGATGTTGACAATGACATGCCTAGCTCCTCAAAAGTGTTCTTGACCTGGCTAGACTTTGGGAAAGGATTCCTCTTCACCATGAGCAGCATTCTGCAGTCATCCACTTTAGCTGTCTTCCATGGTCTTCCAGGCCTTTTGCTGTTGCTGAGCTTGCCAGGTAATTCCTTCTTTTTCAGGATGTTCCAAACTGTTGTGTTGGCCTCTCCCAATGTTTTGCTATCTTTCTGATGGGTTTATTTTGTTTCCTCCGCCTAATGATGGCTTCCTTCACTCGCATGGACACCTCTTTGGACCTCATGTTGGGAGTTCCAGTGAACAGCTACCAAATGCCAATGTAACGCTCAGAACCACCTCCAGGCCTTTTATCAGCTTGATTGGTCATGGGGTATCCAGGAAACAGGCCACACCTGGCCATGCCACTGCTTATCAGCCATTCGTTCCATTACTTATGAGCCCCCAACGAGGGCGTGTGTGTATGCCACTGGCTGTCCTTCCTGAATGGTTAGTGCCCCACTTTTGTCAACCCCCTTGAATTACAGCTGAAAGTCCTGACTTTGCTCCCATCTGGGTGTGTTTCCTTTCAACTTCAATGTGGTGGTGTACAGAGGCCAACTGCCAAAACAGTTATCCTTGTTCCAATATTTCTGGCCCTGACTGTATAATTTGCCTTTTCTTGTTCCTTTCACTCTTTGACTTGCAGTGCATAATTGTCCCTGCCCATCTGTTAAATGAAACTGCACTGCCCAAGCCCAAAGCAGATTTGACTTAATTCATTAGCTTGTGAAGAGATGGCGGCTGGGCAGTTATGATGCTGACCTGTGAATGTATTCTGAGTTGGGATGGGGGGAGAAATTTGTTTCGCAGTTTCAAAACAATTTTCAGAAACTCAAATTTTCTTCAATATTTGCCCTTCTCCAAATTTGACAGAATCAAAAAATGCATACAAAAACGTGTGTAAAGGGGAAATGTGCACAGAAATGTGTATATTAGTGAAAATAATGTGCAAAAATGCATTATATTAGGGGAAATTGCTTGCAAAAATGTGTGTATTAGGCAAAATTGCATACAAATATGCACAAAGAGAAATGTGCGCAAAAATGCACATGAATTTTCATGCCTGTTTTAAAAAAAGCAATTCTTGATGTTTGGGAGAAACCAAATGTAAGATTGGAAAAATTCTCAACATTTAGGATGAACTGAACAGAAGATTGGGAAGATGAGAACATCTTTATACATCTTCCTACAAATTCTGCAAGCCACTGACTGGATCAAGTTCATACTCACTACTGAATAGGTCCAAGGTGGCTATACAGTAGCAGAAGGCTCAGGTAGACTTGAGCATGTAACCACTCAGAATTAGGGATGGACAAACCTGTACATGTTGGTTTCTCTCAGCTTCTCATAAGAACATAATGGTGTGCCTATGTACACCAGTTGCTGGGGAACATGGGCAGCAGGGTGCTGTTGCGCTCATGTCCTGCTCGTGGGTCTCCTGTCAACAGCTGGTCGGCCACTGTGTGAACAAAATGCTGGAGTAGATGGGCCCTTGGTCTGACCCAGCACAACTCTTATGTTCTTATAAGAAACTGAGAGAAACCAAAACGTATAGGTTTGTCCATCCCTAATTCTAAGTGGTTGCATGCTCAAGTCTATCTGAGCCTTCTCCCACTGTATAGCCACCTTGAACCTATTCAGCAGTAAGTATGAACTTGATCCAGTGGCTTGAGGAATTTGTTGCCTATACCACTCCCATCTATATTTATTAAATCTGTAAAAGGTTGCTAGAAGCAAGGTGGCTAACAGTTGTCCTCTATGCAGTCAGAGACACTGCTCTCACTACAAGTTTATATCTGCATTTATTACTGCTGGGAGGAGGCTTCAGCATGAATGAGGAACCCAGAAGAGCTGTTGGATTGCCATCCTATGAGCCGACATTGCAGCTTCTCCCTGAAGAGGTTCCCTCAGCCTAGGTTTCTCATGTCTGCTTTGGACACCATTCAGTTTCTCAAGGAGAGCCTTTTCTCCTGCTCCAAGTGTCTAGCCCAGGGACAGCTCTCTTTACCCTCACAAAGGTAGGAATCAGCTGTTTAACAGACTGGCAATATGACAAGAAATGCTACTACTGACTACCAAGTAGGCTTGGAAATGGAATCAGTCTGTGAGTTTGAAGGAAGACACATGTAAATATAAAAAAATCAGGGTACATACACCATTTCACCACCTCTCCCAAACACACAGGAAGACCACTGGGTGCCCTAAATAGCAAGCAAAGATTGTAACCTTTCAGGAGATTAACTCCAATGATGAGACTTCCAACATATTTAACAGGAACGTCACACGATGCCGTGTAAGCATATGTGTACAGAACTCTTCAACCGATTCACCCTATGCAGAGGTTTATCACCGACTACAACAACCTTCTCAACCAGGTGCCCTCCAGATGTTTTGGACTTCAGCTACTATCAGCTCCAGCCAGCATGGCCAATGGTCAGGAATGCTGGGATTTGTAGCCTAAAACATCTAGAGGGCACCAGGTTGGAGAAGACTTGCCTACACCTTTTGCCAAAATGGACCAGTTATAGGCTACCCTGCAGGTGTTTTACTTGGATGCTGTGGTGCCCAACATAGCCTTGATGTCGCCTGTGTCCTCCCATAAAGCAAGAAACTTCAGTAGTCTTCCAGCTGTTTATGAGAGAGTTCCAGAAGCCAATGGAGTTTTCTCCTGGGATCTAAATGTGCATCTGTTTGTCAGTTGTGGAGGAGGAAGCCCATGGCTTTCTGTGAATAAGAATGTAAGAAGAGACATGCTGGATCAGACCATGGGTCCATCTAGGCCAGCACGCTGTTCACACAGTGGCCAACCAGGTGCTTGTGGGAAACCTACAAATAGGACATGAGTGCAACAGCACCCTCCCGCCCATATTCCCCACCCACTGGTGTACATAGGCATACTGCCTCTATTACTGGAGGTAGCATATAGCCATCAGGACTAGTAGCTATTGATAGCCTTCACCTCCAAGAATTTGTCCAATCTCCTTTTAAAGCCATCCAAATTGGTGACCATCACTACATCTTGTGGAAGTGAATTCATATTTAACTGTGCACTATGTGAATCATAGAATAGTAGGGCCGGAAGGGGCCTACAAGGCCATCGAGTCCAACCCCCTGCTCAATGCAGGAATCCAAGTCAGAGCATCCCTGACAGATGGCTGTCCAGCCTCGTCTTGAATGCCTCCAGTGTGGGAGAGCTCACTACCTCCCTAGGTAATTGGTTCCATTGTCATATTGCTCTAACAGTCAGGACGTTTTTCCTGATGTTCAGCCAGAATCTGGCTTCCTGTAACTTGAGCCCATTATTCTGTGTCCTGCACTCTGGGATGATGGAGAAGAGATGCTGGCCTTCCTGTGACAACCTTTCAAGTCCTTGAAGAGCACTATCCTATCTCCCCTCAGTCTTCTCTTTTCAAGGCTAAACATGCCCAGTTCTTTCCATCTCTCTTCATAGGGCTTTGTTTTCGGTCCCCTGATCATCTCTGTTGCCCTCCTCTGAACCCTCTCCAGTTTGTCTGCATCCTTCTTAAAGTGTGGTGCCCAGAACTGGACACAGTAATCCGGATGAGGCCTCACCAGTGCTGAGTAGAGGGGAACTAGTACTTCCTGGGATTTGGAAGCTATACTTCTGTTAATGCAGCCCAAAAGAGCATTGGCCTTTTTTGCCGCCACATCACATTGTTGGCTCATATTCAGCCTGTGATCTACAACAATTCCAAGATCTTTCTCGCTTGTACTATTGTTGAGCCACGTATCCACCATCTTGTAACTGTGCATTTGGTTTCTTTTTCCTAGGTGCAGAACTTGGCATATATCCCTATTCAATGTCATTCTGTTGTTTTCTGCCCAGCGCTCCAGTCTATCCAGATCACTTTGAATTCTGTTTCTGTCTTCCAAAGTATTAGCTATCCCGGCCAATTTTGTGTCATCTGTAAATTTGATCAGCATTCCCTGCACCTCTTCCTCCAAGTCATAAATAAAAATGTTGAAGAGCACTGGGCCCAGGACTGAGCCCTGCGGTACCCCACTTGTTACCTCTCCAGTTTGAGAAGATCCCATTGATAAGCACTCTTTGAGTCCGATTCTGCAGCCAACTGTGGCTCCACCGGAGCGTTGTTTCATCTAGCCCACTTTGAGCTAGTTTGCTCATCAGGATATCATGGAGCACTTTGTCAAAAGCTTTGCTGAAGTCGAGGTATATTATGTCTACAGCATTCCCACAGTCCACAAGGGAGGTTACTTGATCAAAAAATGAGATCAGAAATACTTCCTTTTATCTGTCCTGAATCTCCCACCAATCAATTTCATGGGATGACTCCAGGTTCTCGTACTATGGGAGAGGGAGAAAAATATGTCCCTATCTACTTTCTCCACACCATGTGAAGTCTGAATCAGCCCCCTGTAAGTAGCCACGGATGTAGACAAAACACACTTGAGTGGTGGGGTAGGAACAGACTTTACTGGAGATACAACAAACTTACATCTTAAGGTAAGCTGACCGAGGTCAGCCCCATGGTCAGCATCACTTGCAGGGGGAAGAAGGAAGAAGAATAGGAAAGTAGAGGGAGGAGACAAGGAAAAGGTAGAATGACCTCTCAGAGATCCCCTCCCACCTTACTCAGGTTCTTTCAAGTTCAGGTTAAGTGACTCATGGTCCTTGTCCCTCCAACACTCCTTCTGGAGAGCAATGGGTCACTGTACTAATCCCATGCCCATCAGGTGGTACTGGTGCCGTTCTCCTGGTGTAGAGGCAGGAGTCGGCTTTCCCCTTGGTGAAGCCCAGATTTACTGGGACTCCGTTTCTCATTCCAGGCCCTGGCAGCCTGCTTAAGTCTGTAAGTGCTTTTGTGCAGTTTGCAGACTTTCCTTGCCCCTCCTGGATCTACAAACCCTGGGGGTTGTGTCATGTACAGGTCTTCCTCTATTTCACCATAGAGAAATGCTGTTTTAATGTCTAGATGCCTAACTTGCATCTTCCTGCTGGCTGCTATACTCAGCATTGCTCTAATGGTGGTGTGCTTTACCACTGGGGCAGAAGTTTCATTGCAGTCCTCCCCATACTTTTGAGAGTATCCCTTCGCTACTGACCTTGCTTAGTAGTGTTCTACTTCACCGTCTGTGTTGTGCTTCACTTTGAAGGTCCATCTACAGCTGATTGCCTTGTGACTGGGGTGGAGGGAGTTTAGTCATGGTCCAGGTCCCATTTGGGTGTAATGACTCCATCTCTTCCTGAGCTGCCTTCTTCTTCTGCCTCATCCTTGGGCAAGGAGGCAGAGTCCTCCCCGTTCACCAGCTCTTGGGTCTTCTGCACCCTGGCTGGAAAGTAATAGTCCCTGTACCTGGCTGGCGGCACGCCTTTGGTGGCCCTCTCCGACCTCCTGGGTTCCTGCTGCTGTGCTGTGTTCAGCTTGAGCTCCCCAGTGTCACTGGTCTCACTTTCAGGATGAGGTGTGTCGGCTGCCCTCTCGTCTTCCTCGGCACCATGGGCTCCCCTCTTCCATTCTCAGGTGTGCTTAGGCTCTATCAGCGCCATAGTCCCAGGCCTCACACTCTCGTCGAACTGCACACTTTGGCTGACTATGGCTGCAGTCTTGGGGAATACGGATTCTGTAGCCTTTATGGTGGGGACTGTATCCCACCAAGAGCCTTTGATGGCTCTGCCAGCCAGCTTGGTCCTTTTCTGTTCTGGGATGTGAGCACAGGCCTTACACCCAAACACTCTCAGATGGCCCACCTTCAGCTTGGCTCCATGCTACAGTTCGAAAGGTGTTTTACTAGTGGCCCTGGTTGGCAGCCTGTTCTGTATGTTGTTGTTGTTGTTCAGTCGTTCAGTCGTGTCCGACTCTTCATGACCCCGTGGACCATAGCACACCAGGCCTTCCTGTCCTGCGCTCTCTCCTGGAGTGTAGTATATTGGACACCTTCCGACCTGAGGGGCTCATCTTCCGGCGTCATATCTTTTAGCCTTGTGATATGTTCAATGGGGTTTTCTTGGCAAGAATACTGGAGTGGATTGCCATTTCCTTCTCCAGTGGACCACATTTTGTCAGAACTCTCCGCCATGACCTGTCCGTCTTGGGTGGCCCTGCACGGCATAGCTTATGGCTTCACTGAGTTACGCAAGCTCCTTTGCCACAACAAGGCAGTGATCCATGAAGGAGGTTCTGTATGTAGGCCGCCATAAACACCGCCTCTCATCAGAATTTGAATGGTAGATTTGCATCGGACAGCATGCTTCATACCATGTCTAGGAGTGATCTCTCAGCCACTCCATTCTGTTCCAGTGAGTAGCTGACCGTCTTTTGGTGTGCAATGCCTTGGGCACGGAGGTACAGTTCCATCTCTTTTACGATGTACTCTCCTCCATTGTTGGTACAAATAGCACCCATTGTCTTGTGGAATTTGTTCTTGGTTGCTGCAACAAACTCCTTCAGCTTGCTCACTACTTGATGCTTACACATGATGATGTACACTGTTGTGAACCTGGAATAATCATCAATGAAGGTGAGGAAGTGCTTACTCCCTTCAGGGGTTATCGCCTTCATCCGTCCACAGAGGTCAGCGTGGATGAGCTCCAGTGATTCTGCTCTCACTTGCCTTGGGCAATGGGGCTCATGTCCTTGATGCAACACACAGCTCATCCTTGATCTGCATGCTGGGATCTGTAAGGCTGCAGTGAGTTCCTTGGTCACCAACTCCTTCACTGCCTTCATTCTTCTGTGCCCCATGTGTCTGTGCCAGAGGTGGATGCAGCTGTTGTGGAGTGTGTGGTCTGCCCTCTTGGCCTCTTCTCTGCTGCCAGCAGTCTCATACATAGAGTTCCTCACCCTGGCATCGTCCCACAACCTCCCTTCTCTGGAGATTTGGCATTCATCCCCTTTGAAAAGTAGTACAAATCTGTCTGCTGTAAGCTTCCTTACTGAGAGCAAGCTCCCCGCCAGGTCCGGCACAAACAAGACATCGGTCAGCTTCATTTTTCATCCTGTGATTCCACTCACTAATCAGCCTGGCCTTTACATGTCCAATTTTAGCTCTGCTTTGGGGTGAGCTTCCAAGGCTGTTATGAGGGGTTCATAGGAGTCATCTAGGCTGCACAAAATGATGGCCACATCCTCCTCGAGGTTCTCTAAGCCAATTGCCTGCAACTCCTCAACAACTTGCAAGACTGCATTTACACGGTCTGGCAAGCTGGCTCCTTTCTCGAATCTCATTTTAAACAGCTTCCTCTTTAAGAAGACTTTTGTACTAATGATGGTAGTCTGGTGCACTTCTGCAGGGCCTCCCACATTCCCTTAGCTGTTTTCTAATTTCTGATGTGGAACTAGCCATTTTTGACGGATAAAGCAATCATTGCCCTTGCTTTTCTGTCCCTTTTGACCCAGTTCTGGGGGTTTTCTGCAGGGCAAGCCAATTCCAGAACCTCCCACAACATCTCTTTCACTAGCACCATTTCCATCTTGAACTTTCATATCTAGTAGTTCCCGGTGCCTAGTTTTTCCATGGTTGCATGTATATTTCCTTCAGCCATCATTCCACCTTCTGAGAGTTTTCTCCTTTGTCTGTCGGATGGGCAGTACTCACAGGTTTCCGGGTGATTCCTAGGGATGGTGGAGAATTTCTCCCCGAAACTTCGGGGGGCCGAGAGCCAACGTGTTCGGCCCCCCGAACAAGTTTCGGGGAGAAATTCTCCGCACCCCCCCCCCGCACCCCACACCCCCCTGGGACGGGACTTACCTTTGGCGAATGTCCCTCCCGGCGGCGGGTCCGGCCGGCGGTTCGTCAGGTCTTCGTCCGGGGCAGGAGCGGCAGCCGGTCTTTCGACCGGCTGCCGCCGCTGCCATTCCAATAAAAAAAAAAAAAAATGCCCCCGTGATAGGCTACGTGATGATTAACGTAGCCTATCACGGCTAGATTTGCAAAGTCAGCCGTGATAGGCTACGTAAATCGTCACGTAGCCTATCACGGGTGACTTAAAAAAAAAAAAAGTGCGTACGGATAATGGCGGCCCCCATAGGGAGCTGCCATTTGCGTTCCTTATTTGGTCACTGTAGTCTACGTAAAGATTACGTAGACTACGGCGACCAAATAAGGAACGCGAATGGCGGCTCCCTATGGGGGCCGCCATTTGCGTATGCGCTTTTTTTTTTTAAGTCACCCGTGATAGGCTACGTGACGATTTACGTAGCCTGTTACGGCTGACTTTGCAGATCTAGCCGTGATAGGCTACGTTAATCGTCACGTAGCCTATCACGGGGGTGTTTTGTTTTTTTTTTTAACTTTTAATTTCGCGGCCGGGCGAGGCGAGGCGCCTCCTCCCCGGCCTGAATTTCGGCCGGGCGAGGAGGGAAGCCTCCCCCCCCCTGGGCTGAACTTCGCGGGGGGAGCAGCGAAGCGCCTCCCCCCCACCGCGAAAAGCTGCGAGACCAGGTAAGTGACTTTCGTGCACCCCTAGTGATTCCTTATGAAAACCTTTTTCTTCTTTATTGGCTGTGGGGCCACATAACCTGAAGTCTGAATCAGCTGCCTGTCAGTAGCCACGGATGTAGACAAAATACACTTGAGTGGTGGGTTAGGAACAGACTTTACTGGAGATATAACAAACTTACATCTCAAGGTAAGCTGTCCAAGGTCAGCCCCATGGTCAGCATCACTTGCAGGAGGAGGAAGAATAGGAAAGTAGAGGGAGGACACAAGGCAGAACAACCTCTCAGAGATCCCCTCTCACCTTACTCAGGTACATGTTAACTCTTTAAGTTCAGGTTAAATGACTCATGGCTCTTGTCCCCCCTAACACCATGCACAATTTTGTACACCTCTTCATGTCTCTCCTTTTGTTGTTGTTGTTGTTCAGTCGTTCAGTCATGTCCGACTCTTCGTGACCCCATGGACCATAGCACGCCAGGCCTTCCTGTCCTGCGCTCTCTCCCGGAGCGTGCTCAAGTTCATATTCATTGCATCCGTGATGCTATCTAGCCATCTCATCCTCTGCCGTCCCCTTCTCCTTTTGCCTTCAGTCTTTCCCAGCATCAGGGTCTTTTCCAGGGAGTTTTCTCTTCGCATTAGGTGGCCAAAATATTGGAGCTTCAGCTTCATTATCTGTCCTTCCAATGAGCACTCAGGGTTGATTTCCTTTAGGATGGACTGATTTGACCTCCTTGCAGTCCAGGGGACTCGTAAGAGTCTTCTCCAGCACCACAGTTCGAAAGCATCAATTCTTCGGCGCTCAGCCTTCCTTATAGTCCAGCTCTCACAGCCATACATTACTACTGGGAAAACCATAGCTTTGATTAGACGGACCTTTGTCAGCAAGGTGATGTCTCTGCTTCTTACTATGCTGTCTAGGTTGGCCATAGCTTTCCTCCCAAGGAGCAAGCGTCTTTTAATTTCAGGGCTACAGTCACCGTCTGCGGTGATCTTGGAGCCCAAGAAAGTAAAATCTGTCACTGCTTCCATTTCTTCCCCTTCTATATGCCAGGAAGTGATGGGGCCAGATGCCATGATCTTCGTTTTTTTAATGTTGAGTTTCAAACCAGCTTTTGCACTCTCCTCTTTCACCCTCAACAAGAGGCTCTTGAGATCCTCTTCGCTTTCTGCCATGAGGGTGGTATCGTCTGCATGTCGGAGGTTGTTGATAATTCTCCCAGCAATCTTAATTCCAACCTCTGATTCATCCAACCCGGCATTTCTCATGATGTACTCTGCATATAAGTTAAATAAGCAGGGTGACAATATGCAGCCTTGTCGTACTCCTTTCCCAATTTTGAACCAATCGGTTGTTCCATGTCTGGTTCTTACTGTTGCTTCTTGACCCTCGTACAGGTTTCTCAGGAGACAGGTAAGGTGTTCTGGTACTCCCATCACTTTAAGAATTTGCCACAGTTTGTTGTGATCCACACAATCAAAGGCTTTAGCGTAGTCAATGAAGCAGAAATAGACGTTTTTCTGGAATTCTCTTGCTTTCTCCATGATGCAGCGAATGTTGGCGATTTGATCTCTAGTTCCTCTGCCTCTTCGAAACCCAGCTTGTACTTCCGGTAGTTCTCGGTTCGCATACTGCTGAAGCCTAGCTTGTAGGATTTTGAGCATCACCTTGCTGGCATGTGAAATGAGCGCAATTGTGCGGTAGTTTGAACACTCTTTGGCGTTGCCCTTCTTTGGAATTGGAATGTAAACTGACCTTTTCCAGTCTTGTGGCCACTGTTGAGTGTTCCAGATTTGTTGGCATATTGAATGCAGCACTTTAACAGCATCATCTTTTAGGATTTTAAATAGCTCGGCTGGAATACTGTCATCTCCGCTAGCTTTGTTGTTACTAATGCTTCCTAAGGCCCACTTGACTTCACTCTCTAGGATGTCCGGCTCAAGTTCAGTGACCGCACTATCATGGCTATCAGGGACATTCAGATCTTTCCTGTATTCTTCTGTGTATTCTTGCCACCTCTTCTTAATTTCATCTGCTTCTGTTAGGTCCCTGCCTTCTTTGTCCTTTATCATGCCCGTCTTTGCACAAAACGTTCCCTTGAGATCTCCAATTTTCTTGAAGAGATCTCTAGTCTTTCCCATTCTGTTCTTTTCCTCGATTTCTTTGCATTGTTCATTTAAGAAGGCCTTCTTGTCTCTCCTTGCTATTCTCTGGAACTCTGCATTCAGTTGGGTACATCTTCCCCTTTCTCCCTTGCTTTTCGCTTCCCTTCTTTCGTGAGCTACTTGTAAAGCCTCATCAGACAGCCACTTTGCTTTCTTGCATTTCTTTTTCTTGGGGATGGATTTCGTTGCTGCCTCCTGAACAATGTTACGGACCTCTGTCCATAGTTCCTCAGGCACTCTGTCTATCAGGTCTAATCCCTGAAATCTATTCCTCACCTCCACTGTATATTCATGAGGGATATGATTTAGGTCATACCTGAAAGGTTTAGTGGTTTTCCCGACGTTCTTCAATTTAAGCTGAAATTTTGCAAGAAGCAGCTCATGATCTGAGCCACAGTCAGCTCCAGGTCTTGTTTTTACTGACTGTATGGAGCTTCTCCATCTTTGGCTGCAAAGGACATAATCAATCTGATTTCGATATTGACCATCTGGTGACGTCCATGTGTAGAGTCGCCTCTTGTGCTGTTGGAAAAGAGTGTTTGCTATGATCAGCATGTTCACTTGGCAAAACTCTATTAGCTTTTGTCCTGCTTCATTTTGTACACCAAGGCCATGCCTGCCTGTTATCCCGGTGATTTCTTGACTTCCTACTTTGGCATTCCAATCCCCTATGATGAAGAGGACATCTTTTTTTGGTGTTAGTTCTAGAAGGTGTTGTAGGTCTTCATAGAACCGATCAACCTCAGCTTCTTCGGCCTCAGTGGTTGGGGCATAGACTTGAATTACTGTGATGTTGAATGGTTTGCCTTGGATTCGTACTGAGATCATTCTATCATTTTTAAGATTGTACCCCAGTACTGCTTTTCCCACCCTTTTGTTGACTATGAGTGCTACTCCATTTCTTCTAAGGGATTCTTGCCCACAATAGTAGATATGATGGTCACCTGAATTAAATTCGCCCATGCCTGTCCATTTTAGTTCGCTGATTCCCAAGATGTCAATGTTCAATCTTGCCATCTGATGTTTGACCACCTCCAGCTTACCTTGATTCATTGATCTGACATTCCAGGTTCCTAAACAATATTGTTCTTTACAGCATCGGATTTTCTTTTCACCGCCAGACACATCCACAGCTGAGTGTCCTTTCGGCTTTGGCCCAGCCGCTTCACTCTTTCTGGCGCTACTTGGAAATACCCTCTGCTCTTCCCCAGTAGCATATTGGACACCTTCCGACCTGAGGGGCTCATCTTCCGGCGTCATCTCTTTTAGCCTTGTGATACATTCCATGGTGTTTTCTTGGCAAGAATACTGGAGTGGGTTGCCATTTCCTTCTCCAGTGGACCACATTTTGTCAGAACTCTCTGCCATGACCTGTCCGTCTTGGGTGGCCCTGCACGGCATAGCTTATGGCTTCACTGAGTTACGCAAGCCCCTTCGCCACAACAAGGCAGTGATCCATGAAGGGGTGTCTCTCCTTACTTGCCTCTTTTCTAAGCTAAACAGTCCCAGATGTTGTAACCTTTCCTTACTCCAGCTCCTTGATCATTTTAGTTGCCCTTCTCTGCACTTTTTCCAACTCTACAATATCCTTTTTAGGTGCAGCGACCCTGTACATGGTATTCTAAGTGTAGTCACACCATAGGTTTGTATAATGTTGGCAGTTTTATTTTGGCAGTGACCTGTGGAACCACCCCATCCTTCTGCTATTTTTGTTTGTTTGTTTATATAGTGCCATCTATATATCTGGTGCTTTACAAAGAACAGGTCTCTACCTCAAGGGTCTTAAAATCTTAAGCCTCCACTGTCCTTCTTTCCATCAAAGGCTAGTCAACTGTTTTCTGTTATTTTAGCATTGAATGGAAATTGTTGTTGCAATGTCTGGCAAAGAAGATGCCTGCAGTCTCACCAATCAAGCTAGGAGTTCATGGTGCATGATGAAGCTGTGCTTCTACCTGGTTCCATCTTGTCTGAAGATGACAAACAGAATGGCAGAAAAGTCCTGAAAAGGCAAATTGAGCACAAAATGGCATTTGGCCAGTGTCTATGAATCGTAGAATATGATAATAAAATAATGAAAATAATCTCCAGAAGGTAAATAAATTACCCAACTTACTGCTTCTTTGCATGTACAGTTTGTCAAAACAGCTATAGCCATGAATGATTTATGCCTGCTTTAACAATACACTCATTTTACTGAAAGGTGGTCAGCACTAAGGCTTCTGTGGCATTGTGCCATTTGTTGACAGGCTAATGTTTCAGCAGCAATACATTAAATTATGAGTATCATCATGCAAACATGGTTGGTTATGGGCTCAATATGCTTAATTAACTCAGCCAGAGCTTAGCCCATGAACTAGCATGGACCATCCCCACAGTGCTGGAATGGGAGATAAAGTAGGGAGAGGATGGAATAAACTCCTCAGCTTTCCTACGGACAGGCCTTAAAAGCTAGGCAGCCTTCCAGGATGTCTCCTGGGACAGCTGGGCTATATTTTCAAAGTCAGAGCCTGTCCAAAGCTGTCTTCTGAGTCCTTGTTGATAAATCTGCTGCTCAGAGGTAACAGTGCTTGGATGTCTCAAGTCAGGATATTTAAAAAATAAATAAATAAAAAATCTAGGGGGCTGTCTACACAAGTGATTTAGTTCAGAGTGAGAGCAATTTAAGGACCTTTGCGACACATGATGTTGTTGCCAATCAACTGCCAACCAGCAGCTTTCGTCTTGAAAAGTTGCATTATTGGAAAGTCCTTTTACTCCATTTCTTTTAGTTAAAGCAGCTCCCAGGTAGTTCCACTGCAGTGTGCCCCGTTCCTCTGCATTAAATCCTGGGCATCCCTCTGTGACCTGGCAATGACCTGGCAGTGACGTGGTCAAGGGGTGGGGCTGACCCTCCCCCCTTCACTCTTTTTCCCAATTGGCACTACTGTCCCTAGGGAGAGTAACTAGAGTAACTAGCCTGCCTTTCCAACTCATCAAAGTGCTAGAGCGTTCTTTCGAGCCTTCAGAATCATGCTGTAATTCCTTTTCGCCAGTGAGAGTATCTAGCCTCCATTTCCCAGCCCAGCCCCGTTGAGAGCCATGATTATGGCTTTTCTGATGCTTGCGTTACTTCGGTGCTTCTCTGATGCTTGTGTAACTTTGCCGCTTCTCTGATGCTTGTTTAATTTTGTTGTATTGGAGCTGTGTGATCAGGGAGTTGCAATCCTTCTCTGTTGCATGTGTTACTTCGGAGTTCCTCTGATGCATGATACTTCACTGCTTGAAAAGTGCGCATCAAGGGGAAAAGGGGGTGGGAGCTATAACTCCCTGATAGTTTGCTGGAATGGGTTGAAATTGAACAGGTGGGGGGCCCTCAGGGCGACTCTCCAAATGCTGTAGTGGATAACAGTGGGATTTAGCGTCTTCATTGAGAAGTGGACATAAAGGGGAAAAGGGGGTGGGAGCTATAACTCCCTGTTTGCTGGAATGGGGTGAAATAATAATAATAATAATAATAATAATAATAATAATAATAATAATAATTATTTCCTGCCTTTTTCCCAATACTGGGACTCAAGACAACTTTACAACATTAAAACTTGTACAATTAAAACCTATAAACAGAAGTATACAAAAGTTAAAAAATATAATTAAATCATCAGTAATATTAAAATTGTATAAAATATCAAAATGTTAAAAGACAACAAGAAAGATAACCATAGTATCCATCCGTCATATTCTTACAGGTCCAGACTAGCTATCCCCAAAGGCCTGCTGGAACAAAAAAGTTTTTACATGCCTGCGAAAGCATATCAAGGAGGGTCCCACTCTCACCTCTCTAGAAAGGGTTCCAGAGCCTTGGGGCAGCCACTGAGAAGGCCCTCTCCCGCATTCCCACCAGACGTGCCTGTGATGGTGGCGGGACCGCAAGAAAGGCCTCCCGTGAAGATCTCAGGGCACAAGCAGGCTCATAGGGGAGAATATGGTCTTTCAGATAACCTGGACCTGAGTCGTATATTGCTTTATAGGACACGACCAGCACTTTGAATTGTGCCCGGAAATAGACTGGGAGCCAGTGAAGCTGTTTTAGCAGGGGAGTGGTATGCTCCCTGTAGCCAGCCCCAGTCAACAGTCTGGCAGCAGCTCTTTGAACCAGCTGAAGTTTCCGAGCACTCTTCAGAGGCTGCCCCGTGTAGAGCGCATTACAGTAATCCCAATGGGATGTAACTAAGGCATGTGTTACTGTGGCCAAGTCAGACATCTCAAGGAACGGGCGCAGCTGGTGCACTAGCTTTAACTGTGCAAATGCACTCCTGGGCACCGCTGAAACCTGGGCATCCAGGCTCCGGTCTGAATCCAGAAGTGCACCCAAGCTGCAAACCTGTGTCTTCAGGGGGAGTGTAACCCCATCCAGCACAAGCTGAATCCCTATTCCCTGATCTACCTTTTGACTGACCAGGAGCACCTCTGTCTTGTCTGGATCAAGTTTCAGTTTGCTTGCCCTCATCCAGTCCATTACTGCTGACAGACACCGGTTTAGCACCACAACAGCTTCCTTGGAATTAGGTGGAAAGGAAAAGTAGAGTTGGGTGTCATCAGCATACTGGTGACACTGAACCCCAGAACTCCAGACAACCTCCCCCAGTGGTTTCATGCATATGTTAAACAGCATGGTGGACAAAACAGAACCCTGAGGGACCCCACAAGCCAATGGTCAGGGAACAGAAGTCCCCCAGCACCACCTTCTGGGTCTGCCCCCCCAAGAAGGTATGGAGCCACTGCAAAACAGTGCCTCCACGTCCCATCCCAGCGAGGCGGCCCAGAAGGATACCATGGTCGATGGTACTGAAAGCCGCTGAGAGGTCCAACAGAACCAACAGGGACACACTCCCCCTGTCTAGTTCCTGGCATAGGTCATCCACCAAGTTGACCAAAGCTGTTTCTGTCCCATAACCGGGTCTGAAGTCAGATTGAAATGGAACTAGATAATCTGTCTCATCCAGGAATCCTTGGAGTTGGGAGGCCACCATGCGCTCCAGTATCTAGCCCAGAAATGGAATATTGGAGACTGGATGATAATTATCCAATATGGTGGGGTTCAGAGAGGGCTTTTTTTAAACAAAGGTCTCACTACTGCCTCCTTCAGGCAGGCTGGAACTCTGCCTTGACTAAGGGAAGCATTAACCACTCCTCTTACCCACTCAGCCACTCCTCCTCTGGCTGCTTTTATGAGCCAGGAAGTGCAAGGATCTAGAACAGATGTGGTGGCTCTCACCTCTCCCAGGATCCTGTCCACATCTTCAGGCTGTACAAATTGAAAAGTATCCAACAACACTGGACAAGCAGGGGCCACAGTTACATCCACTGCGTCTGTATTAACTATAGCATCCAAGTCAGAGCGGATCCAAGCGATTTTGTCTGCAAAGTGCTGAGCAAATTGCTCACAGTGGGCTGTCGAGAGGTTTAAATTATCCTGTCGTGGGTTAGTGTATAAAAGACCCCTGACCACTCGAAACAGCTCTGCTGGATGGTTCTTTGCAGATGTAATAGTGGCAGAAAAAAATATTTTCTTTGCTGTCCATATTGCCACAGAGTAGGCCTTAAATAGGCTCTAGCCTGTGTTCCATCGGATTCACTCTGAGTTTTCTGCCATTGTTACTCTAGTCATCATCTCACTTGTTTCATCGCTGCCAGCACCCTAGAAAACCAGGCTGCTGGTGCGGCTTCCCTTCGTGAGAGAGGATGCTCAGAAGTGATTGTGTCCATGGCCCTGGTCATTTCTCCATTTCAGAGATTGGCCAGGGCTTCGATTGAATCACCTGCCAAGGCAACAGGAAAATCCCCAAGAACCACCAGGAAACCATTTCGATCCATCAGCCTCCTGGGACGGACCATCTTCATTGGCCCTCCACCCCTGCAGGGGTTCCGAGTGCCAGCAAGTCTAAACCCAACCAGGTAGTGATTTGACCATGACAATGGAACTATAGAGAGTTCCTCCAGTCTCAGATCACTATCACCCCACCCAGCACAGAAAACGAGGTCCCGAGTGTGACCAGCGGCATGGGTGAGGCCAAATACCTTTTGTGGTGGCAGGGTGCTCTCACAGGGAGCCTTCAGATGCTGTAATGGATAATTGCAGATTTTGGCTTCTTCATTCAAAAGTGAACATCCCCCCCCCCCATTTCCCCCTATTCGGCAGTTACCTCTGTTCCTTTTAATTTTTGCTTTGCACATTTTTGAATGTGTGCATTTTCAGAGTTGAGAACAAAGAGTTTTCCCTGCTCTTTCCTTTGCCGTTAAACAAATGCGCATTAGCGCTTTATTGCAGTAGTGATACACCATGGTATCAGGATCATAGAATCATAGAATGGTAGGGTTGGAAGGGGCCTACAAGGCCATCGAGTCCAACCCCCTGCTCAATGCAGGAATCCAAGTCAGAGCATCCCTGACAGATGGCTGTCCAGCCTCGTCTTGAAGGCCTCCAGTGTGGGAGAGCCCACCACCTCCCTAGGTAACTGGTTCCATTGTCATATTGCTCTGTCAGGAAGTTTTTCCTGTTGTTCAGCCAGAATCTGGCTTCCTGTCACTTGAGCCCATTATTCCGTGTCCTGCACTCTGGGATGATCGAGAAGAGATCCTGGCCTTCCTCTCTGTGACAACCTTTCAAGTCCTTGAAGAGCGCTATCCTATCTCCCCTCAGTCTTCTCTTCTCAAGGCTAAACATGCCCAGTTCTTTCAGTCTCTTCTCATAGGGCTTTGTTTCCAGTCCCCTGATCATCTTTGCTGCTCTCCTCTGAACCCTCTCCAGTTTGTCTGCATCCTTCTTAAAGTGTGGTGCCCAGAACTGGACACAGTACTCCAGATGAGGCCTCACCAGAGCTGAGTAGAGGGGAACTAGTACTTCCCAGGATTTGGAAGCTATGCTTCTATTAATGCAGCCCAAAAGAGCATTGGCCTTTTCTGCAGCCACATCACATTGTTGGCTCATATTCAGCTTGTGATCGACAACAATTCCAAGATCCTTCTCGCTTGTAGTGTTGTTGAGCCACGTATCCCCCATCTTGTAACTGTGCATTTGGTTCCTTTTTCCTAGGTGCAGAACTTGGCATATATCCCTATTCAATGTCATTCTGTTGTTTTCTGCCCAGCGCTCCAGTCTATCCAGATCACTTTGAATTTTGTTTCTGTCTTCCAAAGTATTAGCTATCCCGCCCAATTTTGTGTCATCTGCAAATTGGATCAGCATTCCCTGCACCTCCTCCTCCAAGTCATTAATAAAAATGTGGAAGAGCACTGGGCCCAGGACTGAGCCCTGCAGTACCCCACTCGTTACCTCTCCCCAGTTTGAGAAGGTCCCATCGATAAGCACTCTTTGAGTCCGATTCTGCAGCCAACTGTGGCTCCACCGGATCATTGTTTCATCTAGCCCACTTTGAGCTAGTTTGCTCATCAGGATATCATGGGGCACTTTGTCGAAAGCTTTGCTGAAGTCGAGGTATATGATGTCTACAGCATTCCCACGGTCTACAAGGGAGGTTACTTGATCAAAAAATGAGATCAGATTCGTCTGGCAGGACTTGTTCTTGACAAATCCATGTTGGCTTCGAGTAATCACAGCATTGTTGTCAAGGTGCTTCCAGATGGATTGCTTTATCATTTGCTCCAGAATTTTCCTAGGGATTGATGTCAGACTGACTTGTCTGTAGTTCCCAGGTTCCTCCTTTTTACCCTTTTTGAAGATAGGGACAACATTAGCCCTCCTCCAGTCATCTGGCACTTCCCCCGTCCTCCATGATTTCTCATAGAGAATAGACAGCGGTTCTGAGAGTTCTTCTGCCAGTTCCTTTATTACTCTAGGATGCAGTTCATCTGGCCCTGGAGATTTGAACTCATTCAAAGTCATTAGGTGTTCCTTGACCATATATGCCTATCGATCTCAAGCTGCAATCCTGCCCCTTCAGCCTGGACTTTGCGTTTGCCAGCGGCGTCATAGACCCTCTTTTGGGAGAAGACTGAGCCAAAGTAGGAATTCAGCACCTCTGTCTTTCCTTTGTCATCTGTTATCGTTTTGCCGTCCTTATTTAATAGCTGAACAACCATTTCTTTCCTCTGTCTTTTACTATGCACAGATCTGAAGAAAGCCTTTTTGTTGTTTTTAGCATCCCTTGCTAACCTCAGCTCATTCTCACCTTTAGCCTTCCTGACGCCATCCCTGCAATTCTGTGCTACCTGCCTGTAGTCTTCCTTTGTTGCTTGGCCTTCTTTCCGCTTCCTATATGTGTCCTTTTTTGTTTCCAGGTCATACCTAAGCTTTTTGTGAAGCCACATTGGCTTCTTCTGTTGTCTTCCACCTTTTCCTCTTGTTGGAATTGTTTGTAATTGTGGCTTGAGAATTTCCTTTTTTAAAAGCTCCCACCCATCTTGGACTCCTTTTCTCGTTAGCATCGCTTGCCATGGGACCTTACTGATCATTGTTCTGAGTTTATTAAAATCTGCTTTCCTAAAATCCAGGGTACGCATTTGACTACCCTCGGCTTTTGCTTCCCTTAGAACCAAGAACTCAAGTACAACATGGTCGCTTTCCCCCAGAGTTCCTGTAACTGCTACTTTATTCACTAAGTCATCTCTGTTGGTTAGGAGCAAGTCAAGGATAGCCGATCCTCTAGTTCCTTCCTCTACTTTCTGTAGGAGGAAGTTATCTGCCACACAAGTCAGGAATTTCCTGGAGGGGCCATGTTTTGCAGAATTTGTCTCCCAACAAATATCGGGGAAATTGAAGTCCCCCATTACTACTACATCATGCTTCCTTAAAACATTGGCTATTTGCTTTTCAAAAGTTTCATCCTCATCTTCTCCTTGGTTGGGTGGCCGGTGGACTCTGACCACCAAGTTCCTTTTATTCTTTACTGCATTTATTTTGATCCAGATGCTCTCGATGGGGCCACCAAGCTCCTCCTCCTGTATTTCTGTGCAGAGATATGTATTTTTCACATACAGTGCAACCCCACCTCCCTTTCTGTTCCTCCTGTTGTTTTTGAAGAAGTTATATCCTTCCATTGCTGTATTCCAGTCATGAGAGTCATCCCACCAAGTCTCAGTTATACCTATCAAGTCATAATTTCCCTTTTATATTAAGAGTTCAAGTTTGTTCTGTTTGTTTCCCATACTCTGGGCATTAGTATATAGACATCAAAGACCATGTGCTTCATAGTCTGGCATTCTTCCTACATGTGTCTGAAGACTATTATTGGGCGCTATCAGAGCTGTTCTCTCCATTGCAGTGCATGCGCCTATGTCCATTGTTACCCCCAACTTTACATCTCCCTTCCCCGTAGGATTCAGTTTAAAGCCCTCCTGATGAAGTTCTTCATGCTGTGGCCAAACACATTCTTCCCATCCTTTGTGGGGTGCAACTCGTCCCTTGCCAACAGCCCATCTTCCAGGAAGTATAGCCCATGGTCCCAGAATCCAAATCACAGGAGGCTGTCATTGACAGCAGGGGTGGCTGTCATTGCTAGCAGGGAGAAGTGGCCAGAAAAGGAGAAAGAAGGTGGGAGGTGTACCTCCCCGACTGCTTGCTGGAATGGAGCAAAATTGCACTGGTGGGGTGCTCTCAGGGAACCTTCAGATGCTGTACTAGATAATTGGGGACTTCAGCTCTTTCACTGAAAAGTGCACACATTTGGAAAAAAGGGGGTGGGAGCTGTAACTCCCTGACTGCTTGCTGGAATGGAGAGAAATTGCACTGGTGGGGTGCTCTCAGGGGGAGCCTTCAGATGCTGTACTGGATAATTGGGGATTGTAGTTTCTTCAATGCAAAGTGTGCATAACACTTCAGAATTGTAAAGTAGTTACTTTCCCATTCATAATAATTCATATGTCCCTGATGGACCAAAGCTGATTCCATGAAAATGCCCCTAGGTTGAAATGCTGTCTGGAAAAGAAGCATGAAAAATTGCAGAAAAGGACAACTAAAATGATAAAAGGGCTGGAAGAACTTCCCTACAAGGAAAGATTGCAATATTTGGGGCTTTTTATCTTAGAAAAAGTGAGTAAGAGGGGTCGTGTTAGAATTGTATAGAGTTATGCATGGTGTGGAGAAAGTGGGAAGTCTCAATTTTTAGAACCTGGGATCATCCAATGAAGCTGAATGAATGGTGGGAGATTCAGGACAGATAAAAGGAATAACTTCTTCACACAGCACAGAGTTTGACTGATTTAAAAGGGATTAGACAAATTCATGGAGGATAACGGTACCAATTGCTGCTAGTCACGGTGGCTGCATATTACCTCTAGTATCAGAGGCAGTATTCCTCTCAATATTAGTTGCTGAGGAACATGAGTGGGAGGTGGGTGCTGTTGTGCTCAAGTCCTCTTTGTGGGCTTCCTGTTGGGGCATCTAGTTGGCCACTGCATGAACATGATGCTAGGCTACAGAGGCCTCTGGTCTGATCCAGCATGGCTCTTCTTCTGTTCTTACATTCTTATAATGTACAACTGTGCTATTAAGGGTCATGGATTGGCATATTATCTTGTTGGGCTGAAATGCATGGGTAGGATTTCTTCAGGATGGAGATAAAAGGGTGGTGAAGCTCATGAACTGACCTTGTGTGTGAAATGTCTCCATTCCTAGGGGCCAACTCTGCTTCCGCTTGTTCTCTTAGGATGGGACAGTTCTTACTAAGGACTTACCTGGAGAGGCAAGCAATGCTTCATCTGCCAGCTGCACAATCAGATGCAGAAATAATTTCCTCATCTTTGACTTATTAGCCTTTACCAGAACCAAAAGATGCTTTGAAACAGTAATGGAACTGGTCTGAAAAATTCCTGCAGGAATTCACCAAAGAACCAATCTGCAGAAACACACCCTTCATGCCCGCTTGGTGAGCCTGGGCCTGTTTGCCCTCCTCTGTATCTCAAAGGTGCACGAGAAGAAAAAGCCTGGAGAGGAAGTGCAGCCCACGGAGGGACACCAACAGGTAGGAAGCACCCTTGGTATCATTTTCATGTTTTCCCTGCTACATTTATTATGCGTTGTTGTATCCCATCCATCATATTGAGCATTTCAGTAGAGGGGCAGTGTAAGAATGGTATAAGAAGTAAATCAGGAAATCCTCTTGTGGCAGCCATTCTCATGCCATGTGAGTGAGCCATCATTTGGAATATTATCCCCCCACCTCTTATCTTCATGAGAAATCCTCAGAGGTGCTAGGATGGAGGACTGCTACTTACAGAATCAAAGATAGCATGCTTCTAAGTAACAGTTACTGGGGGGCAACAGGGGAGAGGACTATTGCAGTCATGTCATCTGGAAACAGGATGCTGGACCAGATGGACCCTTGGTCTTATCCAGCTTCAGGGCTCTTATGCTCTTAGACGAAGGGAATCTGGGGTAGAGCGTTGACAAAAGGAGTAGTTCACTGACTAGCTCAATACATTACAAGACAGAAACCACAATCACAAAGCCCAAGAAATCCTCTCTTTGTTTAGCCCACAGAGGTAGAGAGAGAGCTCTTCCCTTTATATTCTATTGCTTCTGCGCCAAGTAACAAGGGAGCAGGTTGGAGGAAGGAACACAGTTTTGTGGCGACTCTTGTATTTGCATCAGTGCCAGCAGTTACCTCACATGGCTCATCCAGTTGATATTGAAATCTTCACTTCTCCTCCCAACTGCCTTGTCCTTTGGTTCTCATATTTTCCTGCCACCTGGATCTGTTCATTTCTGACCTCACTCATCTTGTAACTAAGTTATCTTTAGTCTCTTTCTATGCTCAGCAATCCTAGATTCTGACTTCCTTGCTTTCTTTTCAGAGTACTGCTTGCATCTTTGTTTGGCACATCTGCTGTCCCCCCCCCCCAAATGCTAGGGAAAGAGAAAGCATAAAATAGAAAGAAACTAAAGAAATAATTTCCCTGCTTCCTCACTTTCAACAAAAATGATCCACCGCTTTTGAGGCAGCCAGGAAAAGCAGCTTCGGGTAGTAGGTGTACATTACATTGTGCCTTTCATTGGAGCAAAAGGAGCTTTCCTTTTCCAGCCTGGGGTGGACCAATGTTCAGGTCCAGATGCCATAAATGCCATCTGTAATGTGGTCCACACAGCAGAAAACCTTTTGAACATGGCAGGTTGTACTGGAAACATTCTGCAAAGCATTTCCCATGGATATATAGATTTTGTTGGGGGGCTTTTCATATTCGTATTCTTGGACAGCAAGTGTCCTGATGCACTTAACAAGAAAGTTGTAAGAGCCTCTCCATATGGAGTCAGATGGTCTCTTAGATTAAGCATTATGGCACTTGTCTCATATCCTTCCATCCTCTGTAGTTTCCAGCCCTTCTAGTCTTGTCTGCCTCTCCTTTTCATACCAACCAATGTCTTGCCTTCAGGATTAATACAGAGTAAATTGTGTAGATACTTATGGGTATCACAGAAGTATAAAGCAGTTGTGGGGTTACTATAGGAGACCTATTCCTTTTGAGGGTGGAGGTAAGGAGGATGGGACAGTGTGCATCTCTTCCACCATGTTAGCAGGGAGACAGGTCTCAGAAGCCTCGACTGTAGTGACGACCTGTGTTCACTCGTCTTTGTGCCAGTCCCAGCCTCAGAGCAGAGCGCCTGCAGACCACGATAGGGGCATCCAGTCAGCACATTTTCCAGCTGGTAGGATGACAGGGCAGCGGGGGGAATAAGCATGGATCCTCTGCTACCTCAGTCAGGCTCCTCCAAGCAGGAAGTGCAGCACAGATGACTGGATGCTCTGAGGCTTCTTTGGGGGCCACTGAAGCTCGGTTGTTCCACCCTCACAAACAGCATCAGAGGGTGGTTAGTCAGTGCACTGCACACCTAACTGATGGAGACTTACTAGACTCTTAATGGGCTGCTATGACCCTTCTCCAAGAGTTTATGACCCCCTCAGGTTGGCTCTTGTTATGGGGGCAGGAGGTTAGAGGGTGAACTCTGTCCCCCAGGTCTCTCTCCCCAACAGACCCTGGCTCTTGAAGCAGTTTCTAGAGGCACCAGTTATCTTCCCACTTTTCTGAGAGGAAAAATAAACTGTTTGCGGCCCATAAGTCTTTATTAAAAATTTCCTTTAAACCTCATGTTTTGGTTCTGGGGCCCAAGGCACTTGGGCCCAGCAACAGTTGTAAACCCTACCACATGGTTCCCAGGATAAATGGCCTTTGAAACACTAGGCACCTTCATAGGAGGCACCCACTTGGGTCTGGGTCTTCCAGGGTTTCCCCAGGATCTGGAAGACCACAGGGCTGAGTGCCTGAATCACCTGCTCCACCTACGGTGTTCCAGGGAGAGAATGGCAAAGGGGAATGAGATGGCTACTCTTCTGTTGAGGGAGGGGACAGCAGACCTTTACAAACACTTCCAGGGGTAGCAGATAGGAAGAATCAAGTAATGTGCCTATGCGGCTGCCTGTTCTACTAGGACCCAGGGTCTTTCTGCACAGACAGGCACAGCCTCCCGCCCCAGCTGCATGTTAATCTTTGCATGAGACTTCTGCAAGTTTGTTTTCAAGGACACTCGCATGGTGCCCCCTGCCTCCCTTCATAATATTGTGGGTCACAGAGAGGCTTGCTAGTTGTATGTGTGAGAAGTAACCCACACCACTGACAACGCACTAAAACAAAATCTGGCCTTTCCATAATAGAGTTAAATAAAAATGGCATGGACACAAAGGGAGGGGATGCTGCCACTTGTTATTAATCACCTCACAAACAATATTCATTTGGGGGCTGTGATAATTTCATTACCACATTCCATAAAACAGCCACTATTAATAAATTACATTTCTATACTGCCCAACAGCCAAAGCTCTCTGGGCAATTCACAAAAGAATGAAGGTGCTCTCATTCTGGGAGAAGGATCCCATTATCCCCCAGGCATAACCTATTGCCATCTGAGTACTGGGGAAACACAATAACCCCACAAGCGCAGTGCCATGTTGTGGGAAGATGTGCACAGGAAATGAGGAACATGCTTGTCTTCATTGCAGTTGAAGCACATCATCCTCGGCACGTGTAGATGGTAAGCTTACGGATACTCAGTCACGGCAGTCTGCAAGGACAAGGTGATAGTGGGATGGCCTCGAAGAGGCCCCAGTCTGCCATGCAAAATGGGATCATATACGTGGAAAGATACAATGATACCAGCATTTCCTAGTGGATTGGTTGTGTGGAGCGTGTGAGTAAACAACCCAAGAATAGACCAGAGAATATACAATGTTCAGAAAATGCCTTCACTATTTTCTTCCTCCATCTCAGACAGGATTCTCAGGGCAGAATTATGAAAAGCCCAAAGAAAAAAAGAAAGAAATCAGAAATGAAGAAAGATCCCATTTTAAATGTGGCCCATCAATACTTGACGCTTATTGGGATTTGAAGTCCTGACTAGGGAAGATCGGGGAGACGGAGTAAGAGTGTTGCTGAGCAGGTCCATGCCTTTGACCCCGATGCTCTCTGGCTGGTACCTCTCCCCAAGGAAAGGTCACTATTGCCCTGAACTGGAAGGAAGCAGGTGCTACCCTGATCACAGGGGTGGGATACAGGGTGGGAAGCTGAGACTTTTTCAAGCGGGGAAACAAGAGTTTGGAGGGACTGTTGGAACAAGGCACCTTTACCATCCCATTCATATTGGGGTACCCTGAATTGTGTACAGAGTAATGAGCCCCAGAGGGCTTTTTCTCACTCACTTTTTGCTTTTTGTAAACAAACAAAAACTAAGCAGCACCCAAAGCAAACAACCATCCCATTGTGCCCCAACACACACAACAGAAACACAATACGAGACAATGGGGAGCAGGTGGATCTTAGGAAAGCAATGTGTCTGAACCCTCTTCCCACCTCCAGTCTGCCTGTAGAGGCAGCAACACGCAGCGAGTCCTTTCCTTCTCCCTGCCTCTGGATATCCTGTTTGAGAGAAGTTGGCCCTTGTTATTGACTGAAAGTGCATAAGTTTCTCAGAGATGCAGGAGGACCCAAGATTCTGTCCTACTGCCCCCACATGCGTGCGGGTGTGTGGGGATGTCCTGCCTCCAGTGTGGCCTGCAGTGGCATGAGTCACTTTGGGCCAAAGGTCAGATACACGATTCCTCCTCTGTTGCCGGAAGCCATCACAGGCATGACTCTCCAGCTGCAGCACATTTCTTTTTCAAAGCATTACGTAATTGGACAGCCTGGTCGGCAGTACTTCCTTAACAAGCCTTTCAGCAAACCCTCTGCCTGAGGCTCAGCCAATCCTGTGACTCTGGCGCACACTTACTCACGCAGCCTGAGCCTGGAGAGACCTCACTGTTCAGTGCAGCTAAGAAACAGACAAAATCAGAGTTCTGAGCAGATTGTTCCTCTCACTGCACCAAGAGACTTAAGGAAGTCTCCAGCATTCTCCAGATTGTTCAGTCCATGCAGGCAATGCTGGCAAGAGTGCCTCTGTCTAAACCAGGAGCTGACTGCACTTGCTTTCCTTGCCCCACCTGGGCTCTTTTTCTCATCCCTCTTCAGGCAGAAGAGAGAGACATCCCATCCATCAGTCCCGGTGCCTATGTCCCTTTCCCTTCAGCATATGAATTCTACTTTGCAGGGAACAATGAAAGTAGCAACCTTGCTTCTGGCAGTGCTGCACTCATGATAGTTAGAGAGAGAACACATTCCCTGAGGATGATGAGTGACTCGCTGGGTAATTTTTTTGAGACACTGAATAGAATGAGCAAATTAGGGAGGCAGCCAGGCCTTTCTTCATACCTGGCTGGCTGGAAAATACTGAGACATACATTGAACTGTGGAGGATCCTCCCTCTTCCATACTGTGGAAACGTAAACATATAAATTGATTCTTTACCTACAGTAGGAGCTGCTTTAACTCTTTAAGGGAGCAGTTGGCTTTCTCCAGAATGCAGTGTAGTTGAATGAGTGAGCATAGCGGCTTGTTGAAAAAGATGAGACTTAACTTTGGACATACAAAGACTCCCATTTGGCTCTTGGACCAGAAATTCTAGGTGTGCCAAACAGAATAAAGAAATAATCAAAATACACATCTCCAGAAATGCAAATGAGTTGTGTGTGATGCAGACTTACAAGAATATTCTGACAACCTTAAAAAGCTGAACATGGGAACACAAATGGCATAGCCAAAATAGAAAGTTAGAAGGTCTCTCTCCATCTTTCTCCTGCTTCTAAGGTGAAAGGGAGAAATGGTTCAGTTTGAGGATTTAACATCTATTATGTTTGTACATTTGCAATTCCTCCCTTCAGTTGATCATCAGATTCAGAATCTACTCTAGAAAGTGCTCTCACTTTCTCAGGCTCCCATGAGCAGTGAAAAGGCAACTACTCTCTCTGTGATAGCTTTTCATAGCTTTTCATAGTGCAGTTTTATTTATCACAGCTATTAGCCTTTGAAAGATTAAACAGAACCATTTCTAGGCACATCTCAAAATGCTGGTGCTGGTCATTAAAGGCCCTAAGGCAGGACATAAATTCATTAATAAAAATAAAACCCCAAAACTCCATGTTCAGAAGCATAGAATCATAGAATTAGTAGGGTTGGAAGGGGCCTACAAGGCCATCGAGTCTTGTAGTATCGATGCCTTGTAGGCCCCTTCCAACCCTACTATTCTATGATTCTATGAGTCCAACCCCCTGCTCAATGCAGGAATCCAAGTCAGAGCATCCCTGACAGATGGCTGTCCAGCCTCGTCTTGAACGCCACCAGTGTGGGAGAGCCCACCGCCTCCCTAGGTCATTGGTTCCATTGTCGTATTGCTCTAACAGTCAGGACGTTCTTCCTGATGTTCAGCCGGAATCTGGCTTCCTGTCACTTGAGCCCATTCTTCTGTGTCCTGCACTCTGGGATGATGGAGAAGAGATCCTGGCCTTCCTCTCTGTGACAACCTTTCAAGTACTTGAAGAGCGCCATCCTATCTCCCCTCTTCTTCTCTTCTCAAGGCTAAACATGCCCAGTTCTTTCAGTCTCTCTGCATAGGGCTTTGTTTCCAGTCCCCTGGGCATTCACAAGCAGTATACCGACTGGGGGCAGCCCTGCTTGTGAATGCCCAGAAGTATCTGGCTGACCATGGTTGGAAACAGAATGTTGGACTAGCTAGAACTTCATGGTCCCTGCAGCCATTTGCTTATTCTTTCCATCATCATCATCATCTTCATTATTCTCATTTATATACTGCCCAATAGCTGAGGATGAGATGGCCGGATAGCATCACCGATGCAACGAAGATGGACCTGAGCACGCTCCGGGAGAGAGCGCAGGACAGGAAGGCCTGGCGTGCTCTGGTCCGTGGGGTCACGAAGAGTCGGACATGACTGAACGACTGAATAGCTGAGGCTCTCTGGCTTCACAACAATTCATAAAAATACAAAACCCGCAACACTACAAACATTACAATACAGCACCATAATAAAACATGGTCCAACAACCTTCTAACATACAAACTTTAAAACAATTAAAGAGCTAAAAACAATATACTGGTCTGAAGCAAATGCAGAGATCTTTCAGTATGTTGTTTTTCCTGGATGCTTTTTCTTACCTGTTTCTGTGAAGGTATTTGCCGAGGAAGTGTATTCCAGCTATATGCTGTCTAAAGAGGTGCATCTGTTTTTCCCACCCTACTTCTAACCTGCCTTATGCGTGCCACTCGTTCACCCTCAGCAGGCTGAATTTAAGTCAGCCCGTTTCCTTCCCAGGCTGGTGGCTGTGGTGTCTCCAACAGCCATTGCTCATCTTTTAGTGAATAAAATCACTCAGGATTCTGATGTTTGCTCAAAACCTTTGTCAAGCCAAATTTATGGGCTGCAGATCTGCAAGCTCGTTGGACTGAATAAGGGAAGCATGGGATGGAGTTTCCTGCTCTGCCTTGTGTTGTTAAGAAACACTAGCAGTTTCATGAAAAACGAGCAAGAACAGTGTACACCTGCTGCACAGAATGGCTTCAAATGGGCTCATATAAAAAAATTGTATTAGATTTCTCAGTCTGCTTGCAACCTGAACAGCAATGCCAGGATGCCACAGAAAGCATTTGCACCCCCCTCTCCTTTTGAGCTATCTAAACAAGCAGCTCTGCAGGCTCTCTATAGATTAGTGAAGGATAGACTGAACACGTAGCACAGCTCCAGCTAGCAGTAAGTACTTCCAGGAAGAATGTATGTTTAACATCCACGTTGTCAAGATGAGCAAATGCTTCCCTGCAATATATCCTCTCCTTTTTGAGAGAGGACGGACCTGCTGAAGGCACCAGCAGTTAGTTCTCTTGTTGTTCTGTGGGAACTCAGGGCATCTTTCCCCATTCTCTCAGCCTGGTTCCGCAGCACCCTGATCTGTGCTGATTTCTATCCCCAGGTGACATTGAGCAGGACCAGAGCCAATCACAACACTGTGAGCCATGCAAGGGGTGTGTGTGCATGTCAGACTTTATGGGGCAAATCATCCCAGACTGGTGATCATATCTTGTCCTTTGAATCCAATTGCTGGGCTGCTTGGTAGGGCTTTATCTCTTTGGTAGGACTTTAACTGTCTCACTAGGCAACTGAGGGGCAGCTATGGTTGGGAGAGAAGGGAATAGGTGGCAGTGCTAAAGGACAACACAACTCAGCATGATGGCCCTGAAGCACAGGCCTATTCATCTTGACTTTCAAGGAAAGCAACCTGAAGAAATAGCAGACAGCTGTACATTAACTTCAGACCCTGCTGAAGGCAAATAGTTCCTCTTGCAGTTACAATGGGCTTGGTCTTCCCTCCCCCAACTCTCCATCTGCAAAATCATTCAAGGCTAGAAGGAAAGCAGTTTTTGCCTGGACAAACACCAGCTTCAAACATCGGTCCTGCAGAATTATTTCTTTTGACACCCATGAAGCTGAGAGGGTGCCACGGCAATACGGGCCCCAGGGAGCTTCCTGCGAATCAAAGGAATGATTGGAGAAACTGAGCTTCTGTAAGCCCATTCTCTTCCCCCAATAGGCCTCTCAGGCAGGGGGCTCTGCTTCTAAATGGGGAAGGCCTGAACAGACTCTTCCTCATACTTACAATAAATCAACCCTATTTCACCAAGATTAATGTTTGCCCAATGGGTTGTATGTTTATCTGCTCAATACCGTATTAAAACAAACAGTCTTGGCAGCATGTGATTTGAGCATTAGAAATAAAGCACCAGAGAGAGAGGGGGAGAGGAACATATATGATGAGGTGCCTACAGTCTTGCCTCTCTCAAAAGCGGTTTTGCAAGGTATCTGGGTGTCAGGTTAATAAAAGGAGAGGCTATTAACTGTTTCAACAGGAATTTCTCCAAGGATCCAGAACAGGAGACAATATCCAGATACATAAAAGGCAGGACAGATATTCAGATCTAACTGGGGATTCAGCTCACTGCTTAAAAATTTAGAAGATGCCTTCTGTGTGGCTTGGAAGGTGGCTTTTGGAAGAAAAGAAAGGTGCTTTAAAAAAAACTCATTTGACAGTTACAATAGGGTTATAGGAATGGTGCTGGGGAAGGGTGTCTGCATCTCTATCCCATAATTCAGTACTACGTTTAAATTAAATTTCTCTGTTACTTAACTTTTAAATCAAATGTACAAACGTTTTCAGAAGTGCCAGTGCCTATGTTAGAATAAATTTGGAGTTGACATCAATAAAATAATCAGACCTCTATCTTGAACCAAGTGAGGTTGTACTGAGTAGCCAAAGCACCTTAAGCATATACTGTGGCTGAGAAATAATTTACCAGATACTTATATTGATTCAAGTTGTTTCCCCAACAATTAAAAATGTTTATTAAAAAACACTTTTCCTTGTATTAATATCTTACACGTTGTCATACAAGGTCTGGTACTAAAAATGCTAGCATAACAGTTGTATGAGGCTATAAAAATCTACTTGCTGTTCTACAGTTGGATATAAAAAGGAGGCGTAATTCAGTCCATTGATCTCCGATCATTCCTAGTGACTAAGATACATCTGTCTTTATGTGCCTCTGGAAAAAAAAGAAAAGAAAAAGGGAAAAAGTCTTAAGATATGAGCAAAGCTGCTCTCTAGTCCAGCAGAAAGGCCTTCTGCTTTCTCCCAGCTCTGAAAGGCAGGTTTTGAGTCCCTGCCCTTTAAGCTACAACATACCTGCTGACAGAATTCATCCATCCAGCTTGAGGTGCTTTGCAACAGTGCATTTCTGCCTCCCCACTTATGATCCCAGATACATTTCAGCATCCAGAGAAAGCTTTCACTTTCATGTACAGTAGAAGGTTGCAGCCCTCCAGCCTTTTCGATTTGGGAAGCTCTAACATTAATGCACCAGCTCTGTTTATTCAACAGCAGCCATTTCCTTTTCCTCCCCTGTGCTGTGGAGTTGATTTGGTTTAAACAAGAAACTCCCAAAATCAAAATACAATCAGAACATTTGTGGATTGTGCAGCTAAATTTGCAAAATAAATGCAGAGAAAGCTCCAAGCCTGACTCCCAGTGTTAGGTGTTGATTGCACATTTCCATTGCAAAGAAGCAGAGGAAGTAGGAATTCTGATGAATACCTTCAAGGAGTTACTATTACCCCCTGTAACATTCATTTAGCACCAGCAGCATGTTAGGCACTTAGAGAACACAGAAGTAACATATTGCTGGCCTTGTAGCCATGCATCTAAATTGACCCACATTTTCACAGCACTATACATATCTTTACTATTTGGAACCTTGCACACTCAATTCTTGCTCTTTTGCTCCATTTTCAAGTAACAAAAATAACTGTACATACCCTGTCTTCCAGCCAGTAAGGTTACATCTTAGAACAGATCACTGTCAAGGCAGGCATTTAAAGAAATGCTGAAGTTTCCAGTCTGTTGACCCTAAGCCAGTATAACCCTGCCTTGCCCCAAAACAACAGGCAAGCTAATCTGACAACTTTCCACTCTGTGAAACCTCTGGTTTATGGGCTCCCCTCCCCAGTCTAAATTCAGCTGGGGGAAAGGAAGAAAGAGGCTGCAGTTCTGAGAACACAGTGCTGCAACTCCCCCCACCCCATACCTTTTATTTCATGTGTTACACCAAGGTTTTGGCTGGATGTCTTTGTAAAACTCATTTTAGAGTGAAGAGTTTGACTTCCATGGGTTCCCACACTGCTTTTTACAAGGGGACTGCTTTTTGCAGAGTTCTGCCAGTGGGATTCCTCCCTCCGACCCACGTCCTTTCCATTTATATAAATTTGTGTTCAGAGAAAGTAGTGTTCAGCTAAAAGCAACAACACCTTGCTAGTTTTCATGAGGGGCTCTTAGCCAGAAAGCAATGCTCTGTAGCCCTGTCACAAAAGAACAGGTAGTCATTTCTACTTTGATTTTTCATGAGCAAGAGTTTAAAGATTTATTATGGTCATAGACCAGCACAGTTATACAAATTGTTACATTTCTCAAATCTTACAGGATGCATTTGAGAGTTCCAGTATTAAAACGCCTTTTCTTTGGACATATGCTCCATGACAAACAGCTGCTCACTTGCAACAGTTATAGTGAGCTATCTGCTTACCCATAAAGACCCATCTATTTTATGTTTTACCCACCCATCTGGCAAAGCAACTTTAAACAATTCAACAGGCCACTAGGTATATCAGACACCCCCTCTTACTTTTAAGGAAGAACGCTGCAATTCCAAGTAATGCAAGACCCCTTTTCTATCTCAACAATAAATGAAAGCTCTTTTTCACCCCCACCCCAGCACCAGCTCTGGTGAGGTGAGGGACAAATCTGGACCCATAGTTTAGGCAGGCTTTGATCACTATCCCCCTCCGGCTCAAATACGCTCCAAAGCAAAGCTAGGACACAGTACTTCGGTGCTGCTTATTAACCCTTCTGCTTTACAGTGGCCAAAAGCAGCCTCCTATCTCAGGCACTAGATCAGTTGGAGACCAGAGTGGTTCAAGAATGCAAGAACAGCTGAGAAAGCTAATTGAAGAGTGATGCTTGGATCGCCGTATTAATTGCGCAGGCAGATGCACTCCAGCCTACTTGCTCTGACAGAATCCACATGTGGACGGGGATGGAAAAGCAGAGCTGCGGCGTACAACAGAGCCAGGGGGCCAGCACACAGCCAGCAAAGTGGGAAGGGGCGATTTGCACGTGTGTCCCCTCATTGCACCATTTCCAGCAAGATCAAGCTCCCTAAGTCTCCCCAGATGTTATTTCCTCCCCCATCTTCTCTGTAGAGAGGCGAGACCTTCGGTTTGACCATCATCCCGGTAGCCTTCTGCAGAGACCCACGAGCGAGCTCTGCTCGCCAGACACCGCAGCAGCAGGCATTCCTACTACTCAGATTGACTCTGCTTTCTTTTCATGAGGAAAGGAAACTGTAGCCCAGTAACTGAAAAGGGAGATGGTGCCCAGGGACATCGAGAGAGCTCTCCCTTCTGGGGGAGGGATTGTTTTTAACCCTCCCCCTCCATCAAACCCAGATAACTGAGAAAGCAGATTGGTAGAGGTGCTGGTGCTAAGTACCCCAAAGCACCCGGAGAGATCCTTGTGGGGCTGACAGGCACCTCCACATGCTTCCTGTGGTTGCACTGGGTTGTATCCAACCTAAGCGTAACTTAAGTCCCATTCACTCCGATGGGTCTCCTCTAAGTAGGGCTAACGTTGGCTACAACCCATTCACAGGCAGTCATATAATGTATACACTTATACCAGCAGCGCGTGTGGGATGCGTCAAAAGCGGTACTTACAATTTTAATCTCCTGTTACCTAAGAGACATCTTAAAACACCGATAGAACTCTAGTACGTGGCGCAGTGGAAGCGAGTTTAAAACATACAAAAACCCCTTTTAGAAGAGTGACGCTGAAATCGATAATTCGTGCCCAAAAGCGGTCCGTGTTTACCAGGAGCCTTAGCGCAAGCAGCTGCGTCCGAGCCTCTTTCGCCACCCCAAGCAGAAACGCAGGACGCCGCCAGCGAGCGACGTGCGGAGCGCCCGCGAAGCGCCCTCGGAAGCCGACGGCAGCGGCTCCCGCCCGGGCTGACTCGCTGCCGCGCCCGCTTCGCCAGGGCGAGCGCGCGCTACGGAACTCCTCGGAAGGGCCGCTGCGGAGCAGAGCGCGGCCTCCGGCGGGGCCCCCACCCGGCAGCTTCGTCCCTCCCCGGCCCGCCGGACTTCTCGGCGGGGGCGAGGAAGCGGCGCCGGCAGGGAGCCCAAGCGAGCGGCGCAGCTCATGCGGCGGGGGCGCAGGAATGCGGCCGCTTCCTCCGGCGGGCGGCGCTCCCGCGGCCGGGCGAGGCCGGCCAGCCGGCGGGGGAAGGAGGCGGGGGGAGCGCGCGAGGATCGGGGCCGCGGCCGAGCCGGGCTCCTCCTGCCGAGCGGCAACTTCCCCGGCAACTTCCCGCCGCCGCTCCGGCCCCGTCCTGCCGCGGGGGAGGGGCGGGGAGGGGAGGCGGCCCCGCGGCGGCGGAGCCCGCTGGAATGCGGGGGGGGCGGCTCGCGCTCTCCCCGCCTCCCCCGCGCTTCCTCTCCTCCTCCTCCTGGCCGCCCTGCCTGCCTGCCTGCCTGCCTCGCTCGCGGCCCCCCTTCCCTGCCTCGCCCGCTCGCTCCCTCCCCCGCCGCCGCCTGGGCTGAATCTTATTGATCCAGAAGGTGGCTAATTAGCCCTTCCCGTCGTGCCTGGGTAATGAGGCACATGCGCACTGCACTAATCAGCCATTTTTTGCAGGAAACTAATTAGCAGAATAAAGATCCAAAGAGTTTTTTCCCTCCCCAATCAGCAGATCTGAGCGCGGGCGCTTCCTGCTCCGGCCGCCCCGCCAGCCCGGCTCTCGCCGCCCGCCCGCCCGCCCGCCCGCCGGGGGCCCGCTCGCCCCGCTCCGCTCCGCTCCGCTCCGCTCCGCGCTCGCTCGCTCGCTCCGGGGGGCGCCCGCCCGCCCGCGCCCGGCAACGATGCTGCTGCTGGGCGGCGGCGGCGGCGGCGGCGGCAGCGCCGGCAGCGCAAGTGGAAGCGGCTCCTGCACGGCCCCGGCCGCCGCCGCCGCCGCCCCTGGCCAGCTCGCTTCGCCCCGCCGCCGCCGCCACCCCGGGCTGCTCCGCGGAGGGCGCCGCTCCCGCAGCCTTCATGGGATCTGCCGCGCCGCCGCCGCCGCCGCCGCCGCCCGGGATTAGCCGCCTCGCCGGAGCCGCAGCAGCGGGAGGGGGCGAAGAGGACGACGAGGCGGGAGGAGGACGCCGCCGCCAGCCGCGTAAGTGGCGACTTCGCCGCCGCCCCGCCCGGGCTGCTTTGCATGGGGCTGGCCGGCCCCGCCTGGATCGGGCCCGCCGCAAACTTCGTGTCGCTCGCCGCGCAGGTGCCCGGCGCGGGCAGCGGGGCGAGGCGCCCACGAGGCGGAGGCGCTGCCCGGGCTGGGCGCCGTTTCCGCGGCGCGGCGGAGAGTCCGGCGGGCGGACGGGCTGCCGCCCGGCCTCGCTCGCCTCGCCCGGGCAGCAGGAGTGCCTCGACGCCCGGCTCGGCTCGGCTCGGCTCGGCCCAGCAGAGGGCAGATTGATCGGCCCATCTGCATAATCGATAGGGCAGCGAAGAGGGTGGCCGGGAAATGGCTGCGATGCCCGCCCGCCGCCGCCGCCGCCGCCGCGGCTCCCCTCCGCCGGCCTTCTCGCCGCGCTGCTCGGGGAGCGAGCCCCTGCCCCGGAGGAGGCGCACAGGCACGCCGCCCGCCGACGCGTCGCTGGCGCCCGGGGCCCCCCCGCGCCCCCTCACGCCTAGGTAGGGCACCCGGAGAGTGGCAGGCGGAGGCGCCCCCCGGCCCCGGCCCGCTTGCCCGGCTGGCGTAGGGCTGGGGCGCCCTGTGCTCAGCTCACCTACAGATGTGCAGAAGCGCCTTTTTCAGTTGCTCGGAGCAACCCGAGTCGTGTCCTTTGGGGGAAAAGAAAATGTCCGGGGGCTGCGGTGATCGGTGCCAAGTGCGTTTTTCGCCCAGACCTTCGCATTGGGTCCTGCGAAGCGCCGGGCCGAAGCGCCCACGGAAGCCGCCCTCCAGCTCGCCGTGGCCCCGGGTCCAGCCGTCGGGGACTCTCTCCTCGGAGGGCAGGAATCCTGCTGTGGGGCTGAGGACAGAAAGGGAACGGGCTGGCGCTTTAAAGGCCGGGATTGCCTTGAGGAGTATTTCTAGATTCTTATTTAATTTTCATTTTGCTGCAGGAAGAGGAGACCCCCCCCCCCCCCCGGGCCATGGAGTTTGAGCAAATAAGGTTTGGTTTCCGTGTCTTGTTACAAAGCAACTCCGAATATGTAGGGCATAACACAAGACTCGCTATTCCAGTTACAGCAAACTTAGAAGAAAGGAATGTTTTTGCTCTCTTTTATTTGAGAGAGACGGAAGAGGGAAACAGGTTCTTTCAAAAAGCTGATTGCCGGTTTAAATGTTTATGGAGATTGCGACCAGCATTTTTGTGATGGGTCTGAAGGTTTTTCTCCTCCTGTTTAAAACCTATCCAAGTTCAGGAAGATTGCTGCGAGCAACACATTTTCTGTATTTTTCTCCTGCGTCTGAGGAGGAGTGTTGGCAGGCATTCTGTGGTTTTCAGTTACACAATATGTTATCATGTTTTTAATCACTAAATCATTGCAGTGGTTATAGATTTACAGTCTTGGGGTATTGCACAGAGGAGCAACAAAGGTTCGGTGTTTGTTTGGAAAGTATGCTTTAGTGTTTGTCTGTATTTAAAATTGCTATAAAATTATGCTTCACTTACATTCACATCTGTCTTTCTGTCTGTGTGTGTGTGTGTATGTATGTGTACATGTATGATATGCATGTGTTGCATGTGTGCTTCATGCGTGTGTGTTTCTCCAGTATTACAAAGGCAACAGTTTCAATATCAGCCGTAGCTATTGCAGCAGTGGGTTCTTTCAGAACCTTGGTCGGGAGAATACTGTGCAAGAGGCAAGTGAACAATCCTTATTTTAATTTTATTTTAATTCTTCTTGTTTTAGTAAGCCACCTGCACTGGGGTCAGGTCTGGCTGGAAGCAGCTGTGTCCCGTTCTTGTGCATTCTTGGTGGCAGCGTCTGGCCCTGCGTTGCTCTCTGCTTCAGCTTCTCTTATTATGTAACTGAATACTTGGCAGCATTAAAAATTCAGTATGAACAACCTGGTTGCACTGTCTGGTCCTGTATGAAGTGAAATGCTGAGCTTGGTTTTTAGTTATAATTAGCAATACAAATACAATCTCACAGAAGGGGAAACTGCTGAGGGACGGTTGCGGCCTCCTCTGCTTGGCATTCTCCCCCCTCCCCTGGATGGTCTTTGTCATCCATATTTTTCTTCTGGAGCTGTACGTCAGCTCTTGGTTAGTGGCATTTCTTAAGGCTTTTTGTGGCAGGTTTCTTGTCCAAGGAAAATATTTAGAAGTTTGTTTTGGTCTTTTCTAAACAGGTCCACTAGTTTGCTGATGTCATTTCCTTTCCCATTTGAGCCGTTGTGCCCTCCCCAGTTCTTAGTTGGAGCCTATGGAGGCATTTGGCAGTGCAACTGGAGAGCATGATCTGGGCTCAGTGGCTTGGGGGTCCTGTGGTGCATTTTCATCACTCTGTGGTCTTAGGGTCTAGCTGAACACTCGGGCATCAACTTTTGTGGCTTGTCCTTGGCCCACAGTGTCAGACAATGATTCATTTCAGTTTCCCTTTCTTCCTTTTGCATCTTTCCCTCCCCCCCTTCTTTAATTTTCTCTTCCGTCCCCTCTCTCTCCTCTTTTTTTTTTTTAAGTTCTAATGACAACTTCAATTCACTTGCAAATCTGAGGCCAGCATTAGTGGGGTGCCCGCTGTGAAAAGAAGGAAAGTGTTTTAGGGCTTTTCCCCTTCCCCTCATTGCTGCTCCTTGCCCTCAGTTGAATGTAAAATGTATTTTCCCTCCTTTCTTTTTGGTCAGTTGACATTCTTTGGAGAGCAAAGCCAACTCTCTGAGGCTCACCCCATTCTCTGCTGGGAAATTGGCTGCTGTCGGCAAGGAAAGACATACAGGGCAGAAAAGCAAGAGCTTCTCTTCTGTGGTTGGGGCGGGGTGGGGGCAGCGGCTTTGTTTTTTTTTTAAAAAAAGCTTTCTGTATGGTCAGTGTGGAGGAAGGATTGCTGCTAGGAAGTTTGCTCAGATTTTCTGCAGCCAAGCAGAGGCGAGGCTGAAATGGCCTTGACATTTGGCTTGATGGGAAAACCCCAGGTCGCTTTCCATGGCGCTGGCCTTTTGTTACTGGGGGATGGAGCTAAGGTGCTTTTCAGCCAGGCCAAAGAAGTCTACATATACAGCTTTCCTTCCCATGGTTATTGTCCGTGCGCATTGAGCAGGGAGCCAGTTTGTCCAGGATCAAGAGCACAGACCTTTGTCGAACTTTTTAAACTCTTCCTCTTTTTCCCCGAGCTAATTCTCACTGCTTCCATCTGCCTTGATCTTGTGGCATTTGAGTTGAGGGAGGTGAATGGAATAGATTCCCTTTAGGAAAATTGGCCAGTAGTTGACCAGCTGCAGTGGCAACAGCTGTCTCCAAAGCAAGTGCCTGGATAGGGGCCTGCGTTGTGGCACTGCTACTGCGTTTGCTTTTTACAAGGAATGTGTTGCGTTACAAAGGCATGAACGGGGTTGTGTCTTAACTTGATTTAGAAATTCTGGGTAGTGTCTGTTTCAACACTATAATCCCTTATGTGTGCTTGTATCCCCCTGTTCTGTTGGCTTGAGATTGGCACTGAAAATTCAACTAGGCGGCTGTATTATTCTTGGAGGAGTATTTTTGGTGTGGTACTTCAGCTTTGATTAGCACAAATTGGTGCTTTTTTTCAAAGGCCATTTGGGAGGGAAAACTCAAATCTGTAATTGATTTATCAGCAGCAGCAGTAGTTGCCATCGGCATAACGGTTGTGCCAGTCAAGATGGTTCCCAAAGGAAGCGGGGCCTGGCTCCTCCTGTCTGATTTTCGGGCTCCCTTCAGCCAAGCCACTGGTGGGGGTGGTCTTAGGAGCTTCTTATTGTTCATGTCTGGAATTCCCCCAGGGGTGAATTCAGTTGCTCAAGGCTCCTGCCAGACAGTGCCGTTGTGTGGGTGTGTTCTGAAAAAATTGGGTTTTGCTAATTAAGATAAACCAAGATCTTTCTAGAAAATGTGACTTTGTCATCTTCTGTAATGTTCTGATGTTACATTCCTATAGATGTGATTCCATCCTGCACTTCTGTATTGTGAAGGAAGGAAAAGAGAGTGACAAAGGATTCTTTGTGCAACCAATGGCTTCAAAATGTTTATTTTCCTTGACTTTTTTGTGAATCTCTGAAGTAACCAAACCACAGTAGGGTTGTTGATAGACTGTCATATCAGGTTGGAAGAATGGAAATCGAAGCATCCGTGCATAGGCTTCTGTGCAGCACACTCTGATGGTTTTGATAGAGCTGTTGTGGACTGTTGTCCGGAAAATCCATGTGTTGGGTAGTGCTGCTGTGGCCATGGTACCACAGTCTGTCAGGAAGGCTGCCCAGGCACATGGATGGAGTTGCAATGGGTGGGAAACCAAGTCCTGCGTGTGCTTTGTTGCTTTTGTAATTTTAAAAAACAAAAAAGAGGATGCTATAAGGCTAAATGGCTGCAAACTCAGATATGCCAGGATCTTCCCTTTGAATACAAAGCTGGTAGCTAGTGATCACGGTCATCTAGCTGAGGGGCTGTTACTGCACATATTGGGGTGGTGGGGCGGGGGGGGGGAGCAGGCGGTGGCTGTGAAAAAAATCAACAACAGCTGGGATCACTTGAAAAGAGTAACCAGTCTTCTAATGAGCTACTGAAGGTATCTCTCTGAAAATTAAGGAAAGGGGTTTCCTGGTCCACTTGTGCTAATGTTCATAGAATCACAGAAGGATCAGATGAGCTCTTTGTTTTTTGGTTAGAGTTCTGGCACTGAAAAGAGGCCTCTACCATAGGCACATTTTCTTGTGAATTCCCCTGGGGCAAATGTCTGTTGGTGAAGTGGTTATCTCCACAGCAACCACAACTTAAAGGACAATGGTTCTTTAAGTTGACACAAGCTGGGGGTATATTGTATATGTTTCAGGGAATGCAGCTAATGCATACTCTCCCTTTGCATTTTTTTTCCAACCAGGGTTTTTAGGCTGTGGAGATGGGCTTTCAAGAGCCAAAGGGGTAGTCGTGGCAGCCTCTGGATTACTTGTGATAGTAGCATGTTGGGTGCATGAAGGAGGAGGGATCCTAGGTAACAGGTGGCTATTTCTACTCCAGGCTCTGAGGCAAAAGGAGGGATTCTGGTGGCTTCTCTTTGGATATGCTCCTGAGTTGGGAAGCCTTGCTCATTTGCTTCTGAATTCACTTGTCTCAAGTGTGGTCTTGATCAGCTTTTGTGGTTGCACCTTCAAAAAGCACCTTGTCCCTAGACATTAAAGCAATGCCATTAGATTTCATAATTGGAGGGTTTTGTTCCTGAGAGGCTGAAGAACTTGCACCCCTAACACTTGGACTTCGCAGCTTTATTTCATAAGCCATTTGAGCTTGCTGGGAGTGGTGGTTTGAGTGCACACCCTGTCTTGGATAGGCTTGGAGAAGAGTTCCCAGATAGATTTTTAAAGCTGCAGACTACCGGGCTTCTTCTGGGCATTGCCCGAAAGCTACCAGTTTCACCCTGGGAAAGCCATTATTAATGACAGTCTTCCTGTTTGTGTCTCATTGCCTGAAAGCTCCTCATGGCCTGCTCAGTTTTCTGCTCTCCACTTCCCTAGTCCATCTGAGGTGTTTGAGAATCTCTCCGAGAAGGGAAGGTTTGTCTGATGCCTGTATCAGTCAGTGGGGTGAATAAGCTGCAGCCATCTGTCTGTATTGCTCAAGGTGTAAAATTGCTTCTTCCTAAGCCAGCTGTTGCAAAAATATCTGGAGGCCCGTTTCAGGTGCATTGCTGATGTGCTTTTACGTGGGATATGCTTTGTTGTGGACACCGACAGAGGGCTGTGTTGTATGGAGATTGTCTAGGGAGAGTGATGACTGTGTGTGGGAATATGCCAAGAGGCTTGCTGGAAGAAGCAGGGTAATGGCGGCCTGGGAAAAGGCAGCAAGCAGGCCACGGGTGCCACTGTGTTGTAGAGAGGGAAGTCTTTGGGGAGGCCCCTTAGAGCTCTAGGTAGCTTGGTGCTGCTGAACCAAAAGAGCCTCTAGGGGGGTCTCCCAAATGGGGCCACCCAAATGGGGCCATCTATGAAGGGTCAGCCTCTAACCACCTAAAAAGCGGGGGTAGATGGGCAACTTGACGTTCCTGGTAGACCCCGAGTTGGACTGAGGTGGCTGCTCCTCCGAGGCTTCTCAACCCCATGGCAAATTTGAGAACAAAATGGGCCGATGCCCCTCAGTGGCTGCCTCTTTGGGAGGCCTGATGGAGGCAAGCAAGCTCCTTGTCTGTTCTTTGTGTGTGAACGAAAGCATGTGCTTGCTGGGGGAGCCCATGGCTGTTGTGTACCCGCCATCGCTGTATCGGAGGCCCTGACTGTGCCAGACAGAACTGTAGATGTCAGGCTTTGCACAGAAAGGAGAGCAGGCGCTGAGGGTGCGGGAGAGACAAACAGAGGAGCAGCAGGGCTGAGAGCTTCCAATTAACCTTCCGCTTCGTTGATGTCTAAATGTGACCCCCCCCCCCCGCACCAGGGTATGCTGGCAAATTGAGAGCCTGAGCTCTTAGGGGGGGCAGTTTGGGCCTCAGGAAGACCACACGTGAGCACTGGCCCTGTGAGGCAGATCTCAGCTGCGTGTGCCACAGGGATGGTGCAGGCCAAGAGGAAGTCCAAGCGGCAGCCTCTGAGTGGTGACTTAGGTGACCGGGCACGGGTGTTTTTGCCTGCGCTAAGTGAGCACGCCTGTGGCAGGGAGAGGGGTGTTCCGGGCTCCATAACCTGCCGCAGATTCTGTCAGGTGCCTTTGACTTTGCTCCATCCTCCTCAGTCTAAACCTTCCTCCGAAGTTCTTAGACCTGGAGGAGAAGCCTGTCTGTGGCTCCTAGTCCTGGCGGCTGTATGCTACCTCCAGGATCAGAGGCAGGATGCCTGCGTGCACCAGTTGCTGGGGGACGTGGCCAGGAGGGTGCTGCTGCGCTCATGCCCTGCTTGGGGGTTCCTGGTCGACAGCTGGTGGGCCACTGTGTGAACAGCATGCTGGACGAGGTGGGCCCTGGTCTGACCCGGCAGGGCTCTTCTTGTGCTCTTAACCTTCGTAGGAATGTCAGGGATGGTTTTCTGCTGAGTCGCACCATCGGTCCATCCAGCCTTGTACTGTCAACCCTGACTGGCAGCAGCTCTCCAGGGCTTCAAGCAGGAGTCTTTCCAGCCCTACCTGGAGAAGCCAGGGATTGAACCCGGGACCTTCTGCATGTGGAGCAGGGGCTGAACCACTGAGCAATGGCCCTTCCCTGAAGCCTGTGTTCTTGCCATCCATACTTTCAGGGACTCACCAGGCTTTAAAGTGCATGTTTTTGGCCCTAACCCCCAGCCTGGCAGTTTGGAGCTTGTCGATTCTGGATGGGTGCCTGTTGATTGTTTTTGCTGTGGTGTATCAACTGTCACAAGGGAAAATGGTGTATTGTCACTACTTCAGGAACCTGTAGAGCAATTTAATTATGTAATAATAGCATAGATTTGTCTAAAATGTTGCAGAGCTCCTTGTGAAGGATACATTCACGTAACCATTCTCCTCCTGGCTTTCTAGTTGTCAATTACTGTGAGGCCTTGTGCCCAAATATGTAGTGATGGGTGACTCAGCAGCCCCTGCTGCAAGTATAAAAAGCCTTCAAGCCTTCATTGCCACAGATTTCGTCTGCTACTTCAAGCTACATACGTGCCTGTAAAATTTCATAAGCGTGTTAGGGTGTGGGAGAGAGAGGGGTTTCACAGGTAGCAGCATCTGTGGGGGCGGGAGATCCCAGGTAACCAAGGATCTACATCCCCCCAGCCCCGGCTCCTCCCCCAGTCTGGCATACGGAGGTTCTTAAAGCTGGTGGAAATTGCTGCCAGGCAAAGGGGGACCAGGGCTGGGTTCAAGGCCCAGCCTCTGCCTCACTTGCCTGGGAGCAGCAGTGATGAAGGCAGGGCTGGGCCATTCCCAGCTGTGAGCTGAGTGCAGGAGGTTACGCCCCGTCAAGTGGTTGTGCAGCCTTGGCTGTGCTCGCTGTGAATTGCTGCTCCATTGCTGCCTTTCCCATAGTTCTAGTGGTTGCTAATAGTAGTTGTCGTATTCAGTTTTGCTGAAAATACCCATATTTCACCTTTTCACTAGGAAGTGCCATACCTGGCTAACAGGTATGGCAAAACAGCAAACAGCTTCCCAAAGCCATTCATTCTCCCATTGCATTTCAAAGGTGCAATACACAGAACTGTTTTCATTTCTTGTCTAAAAGTAGGCACGTAGTGGGAGTAGTGGTTAGAGTGTTGGACTGGGACTCGGCAGACCCGGGTTCAAGTCCCCGCTCAGCCATGACGCCCACTGGGTGACTTTGGGCCAGGCACTGACTCTCAGCCTAACCTACCTCACAGGGTTGTTGTGAGGATAAAATGGAGAGGAGGGGGACCATGTGACCTCTGAGCCCGTAGCGTGTCCTTGGATTCCTCCGGGGGCGAGGCTTGACCTTCAAGCCCTGTCCCCTGGGAGAATCCCTGCCGTTACCTTCCATGTGTGATCTTAGGGCTTTAAAGGTCAGTGGCAGCACTCTGGAGCCTGGACACTCCTGTAAGTAGGAGTGTAATGTGTTGTGGCAAGTCCAGTTAGCAGCCTGGCTGCAAACCTCCCTCCATCCTGCATGGAAGCAGATCCCCCGGCTTCTGTGTGTTTCCTTCTGAGCATAACAGAGATTTTTGGAAACTGACTATTCCTGCCCTCCCATGAGCAGCTGAGTGAGAGGAGGGAAGGCAGGAGGGCCTTTGTATTACAGAGACCTCAAGAGCAGAAGTTTGCAATGTGTGTTTGTGGGGGGGTTGTACTGCACAGATACTAATCACACTTTATTTTTTCCTTTAGAAGTGACTAGCAGCCATTCACTTCTATGGAAGAAAGTAAAAGGGTACACTGAGGAATGCCACTGGGATGGGGCTAAATCTATCCAGAGAACGGGAAGATTTGGCTCTGCTGATCTATGTCCCAGCTTGCAGCTACTTCAGTTTGCTCCGAAGGATGCAATAGGAGGGCTACCCTGAGCACCAAGCAATCCCCCATCTGCGGATCCATTCTGCTTTGCAGTCATATTAGAGCATGACAGGATGCTGTGAATGGCTTCTTTTTGTATGCATCGTAGCTACTCAGGTGCCTGTGTTGCGTATAGGAATGGATGGCTCTATCAATCTTGGTCTTGTTGAGATGGTTGGTTTTTTGAGGTCAAGCTTGTTCTGTCCCATTTCTGCACTAGTTCATCATTCTTTTAAAGTCCATGTGGACATTGATATGCATTTTTTGTAATGTACACATTAATCTACCACAAGACGTAATGATGGCCACCAGCTTGGATGGCTTTAAAAAGAGGTTTGGACAAATGCCTGGAAAAGGCCATCAATGGCTACTAGTCCTGATAGCTCTACGGTAACTCCAGTATCAAAGGCAGTGACCCTATGTACACCAGTTGCTGGGGAACATGGACAGGATGGTGCTCTTGCACTTGTATCCTGCTTGTGGATTTCCCATGGGCAGCTGGTTGGCTACTGTGTGAACAGCAAGCTGGCCTAGATGGACCTTGGTCTGATCCAGCAGGGCTGTTCTTATGTACACAGTTTTGTGAGCATTTTTAAACATACATACTTTCGGATGCATGCACCCATTGAATAAGATGTGTTCGTGCATTTTGGAAATGCATGCATCTTTCTTTGCTCATTTTTAAAATGTGTGCATGTTGAGCACATTTTTTTCCTTTCGCAGAACATACTGCAATCTCAGAAATTTCTGACTGGAAATTGTTTTTGGGTCTGCATTTGGGAGGTGTGAATTGGGTAAATCTGTAAAAACAACAAAACAAAACCCCTCAACAGAGCGATTTCTCGCGCATCCCTAGCAGCGTCCACTGTTGGGTGAGGAGCACTTGCCTCTTTGTTCCCTTCCAGGCCTTCCTTTCTGAAACACTTCTCTGGGGGAGGGGAGGATGTGTGGTTTTTGGAAGGAAGGGAAGGCCAATTGCAGGTACTCAGGCTTCATCCATGACACTATTTGGGGGCCATGTGATGATATATGCTGCCAAGGATGTATTGACTGCCACTCTCACTCAAGTAGATTATGGCAGGGATTGTAGCTAATGTGGTGCATGGGAGAGATTTCCAGAATCATTGTGTCTGCATAACACTGGTGGTGAGGGCCTAGGGACCACACAAATGCTTCTTACTGCCGTAGTCTTCATTCTGCCATAAGGAGCAGTGCCCATGCTCATTGGCATTTCAGAATGGGGCATCAGCTGCAATGTACTTCCTGTGATTTCTCCCATTTGGGAGCAATTTGATTGGCCAGTGAAGGAAAACCATCACCTTGGGCCTAGAAAGGGGCTCTGAGTCGGGTGGCGAAAGTCTCCTTTTTTATCCGAATGTGGAGTCTGGTCTTCTCATAAAGGGCAACATGGCCCCATTCCACTTCTATCTTTCTGTAGTGCAGCCAGCCAGCCAGCCTTTTCCCTCCTCCTCAGGCTTTGCTCAGGGGACTCCTTAAGAGAGAGATGCTTGAAGCTGCAGCTCAACTGACCTTTATTTTGATGGGAGGGAAAGAACATCTTTCCTGTCTGTGCCAAGTCACCTTGGATACTTTCTGTGGTCAGAGTAGCTGGTTTCTGGGGATGACTTCTTGGGCTTGTTATGGTACAAAAGGTGGGAGGGAGGTTTGGGAGCCTTGAGCTGTTGGCAAGGCTCAGCAGCAGCTGGAGAGTGAATAGGCTCTTGGGCATCTGTTGGATGCTGTTCCAAGCCAGATGAGGCATCTTGCGTGACATAAGACGCTCCGTCCTCCTTGATCAAGTGCAGTTTCACATCACACCCCGGTTTTGCTGTTCCTGTGTCCAGCGTTTCTGCCGCTGCCTGGCAGTCGGGCAGCACCAGCGGGGCTAAGCGCCGTACGGAATCTGGAGGTGGCACCGGGAGCCTCTGGGGCGCTGTCGCACTTTCGGGCTCTCGGCGGCGCGTGGAGGCTGGGCCCGTCAGCTCAGTAATGTAGCCGTGCAGGAGAAAGCCGGGCAGCCTCTGCCAGCGAGGTATTTTGTCAGGAGAAAGGAAGTGGAGCTGCAGGCGAGGGTTTGTTTTATTCCTCTGTTGGACTTATATGGGGTTCCCCTTGCCTTAAAGCGCAAGAGGTGGAATTGTGAGGTGCGCTCCTGTCATGTGAACAACACAGTCAAGCAGGCACTCTGGCTGGCGTCTGTATTAGGTGATCTTCTCTGTACTCTCACCATGTGTCTTTCCTGCAAGGTGGGTCTGGTTCACCGGCCCTGTTCCAGAACCTGCCATTATGTTGTGGGATCTGTGGCTGGGACTAGTGTCCATCTCAGTCAGGAAGCAGAGCTGGTATGTTGTGAGGCCCACAGCAGGAAGCCTGGCTTGAGATGTGGCATCTCATGTGAGGCTTGTTTTCTTTGTAGGATGCAGTTTTGGGGTGAGCAGACGGAGGGTGGGGGAATGGCACCAGGCAGCTGAAAGGGTCTGTCATTTGTCAGAGTCTGCAGGTTTAATCTTTGCCATAGATGTCACTTGGGGTAGGGAGAGCAGCTGTTATTTGTCTGCCTCCTCCCACTGCATTGGGGTGTGTGTGTGTGTGTGTGTGTGTGTGTGTGTGTGTGGAGATAGACAAGGACTAAAGAGGCAGCAACTTCCCCTGGGAATTTTGAAGCATGTGGCACGTGCTCTTCCTTCCTGCATTTAGCCCTGTATCAAAGGGCTTTCTTGGGCTCTGTAGTCCTCTCTCCCAGTAAGTCAGTGGAAAGAGTTAATCGTTATCAGAGCGTGCGCGTGTGTAGGGGGAGGGATATCAATGTAGTGATTTTGTGCACATGCACATTTTGGCGATATGCAGGATAATGCTTGTTTTGGCGATATACGGCAATTTTGCGCAAATAGCGCATTTTAGCAATATGGCAATTTTTGCACAATTTTCCGCAGCTTTTATTTTTGGGTTATTTCTGTAAGGGGAGCAGAAAGAAGGAAGAAAATGGCTGCCAATGGCTGTCAGCAGCACTGCTCCTGTGATGGCTGTTTTCAGCCACTCTTGCCACGGAGCTCTATGGAAGTGCTCCGTTAACCACGGGGCCTGTTCAGACATCACGCTAAGCCATGGTTAGCGCCGCTAACCATCTAGCAGCAGGTGGTTAATGAGCATGGTTTGTGTGTGGTTAATCACAATGGTTGGGTCTGACTCCCGTTCAGACGTCATGCTACGCGACCATGGTTAGCTCAAAACTCCTAGCCATCATGGCTTAGCATGATGTCTGAACAGGCTTGTAGAGTTGCAGGGGTCCTTGCAGGCCATCTAGTCCAGCCCTCTTCAGTGCAGGAAATCCTGAGCTGGAGCATCCCCAGCAGATGGCTGTCCAGCATCTGTCTGAAGACCTCCCGTGACGAAGAGCCCATTACAACCTTAGGTAATTGGTTCCATTGTCTGTCTGGTCTTACCGTTGGAGTTTCTTGTAATGTTCAGCTGAAATCTACCCTCCAGTAGTTTCAGCCTATTAGGTTTAGTTCTTCTGGAGCAGCAGAGAACAAGTCTTTGCCCTCTTCTAGGGGTTAGTCCTTCAGGCAATTGAAAAATGCTATTACCTTCCCGCTCAGTCTTCTGTTCTCCAGGCTAAGTATACCCAGTTCCTTCAACTTTTCTGCATAGAACTTGTTTTCCATGCCCCCCTGACTATCTTTGTTACATCCTTCTTAAAGTGCAGCACCCAGACCTGGACACAGTACCCTAGATGAGGTCAGACTAATGCAGAATAAAGTGGAATTTGGACTTCTTGTGTGTTGGAAACTATGGTTTTATTAATACAGCCTAAAATTGCATTAGCCTTTTTTGCAGCCACCTCACACTGCTGATTCATGTTCAGTTTGTGATCTACTGCAGTACTGAGAACCTTTCATATGTACCGTTGCCAAGCCAGGTATTCCCCTTTCTATAACGGTACATTTTTTTCCTGAATGAAAACATTTATCTCTGTCAAATTTCAGTTTGTTAGTTTGGGTCTAGTTTTCCATTTCATCAAGATCATTTTGAATTTTACTCCTGTCTTCTGAGGTGCTGGCTAGCCCTCCCAGTTTTGAAGCAACCTTACAGTGCTTGCGTAAAGTGAACAATTCTCACATGGGATGGACTTCAAGCATACTAGATTCTCTCGAACATATTTCCCATTTTGCTTTTATAATGTGGTTTAAAAAATTTTTCTGAGTCTTGGATCCTACCTCTGATGGAAGGCATAGCACGGGGTGAGGCTCAGCTAGTGGCCCTGTGCAGTCACTGTAGGAGGAGAGGCAGCGCTTGCCGGGCTGCGTGGCTGGCTGTTGCATGTGGCGATCTAAGCAGGGTCGCCATAAGTAGAATCATAGGATCATAGAACAGTAGGGCTGGAAGGGGCCTATAAGACCCTCGAGTCCAACCCCCTGCTCAATGCAGGAATCCAAGTCAGAGCATCCCTGACAGGTGGCTGTCCAGCCTCGTCGTGAACGCCTCCAGTGTGGGAGAGCCCACTATCATTTGATGCTCTGACTTGGATTCCTGCATTGAGCAGGGGGTTGGACCCGATGGCCTTGTAGGCCCCTTCCAGCCCTACTACTATTCTATGATTCTATCAAGTACTTGAACTTGGCTCATGCCTTTGGGGTGCAGAACTGAATGCCAGGGAACCTGAAATACTATTTTAAAAACCACTGTACCTGCTTTTAGCCCATGTGGATGTAGAACTAAGTTTGAAAAGGTGAAGGCTCAGACACTGAGGTATGGGGGAGGAGACTTCAGAGCTCCCCTGCCCCCCGGTCTTAATTACCTTTTCCTTTTGAGTCTCACACCCATTTTGCAATTAGGAGACAGTGTTTAAGCCTGGATAATACCTGATGTCCAAATTTTATCACCACTGTGGAGGTTGTGTCTAGGAAATCAGGCCTAAATGATTTATTATACTGAGGAATGAAATGACCATTGCAGAATTTGAGTAATGTGGTGGACTGGATGAGGGTGAATAAACTTAAGCTTCATCCAGATAATGCAGAGTTGATGATTATGGGACAGGGGTGAGGAGACTTGTTGGACGGGTTGGTTGTGGATATAGCTTACACGCTCATGTAAGAATCAGATTTGTAGTCTGGAGATCCTGTTGGGCCCAGCACTTCCCCGGTGACAGCTGTGGCCTGGAGCAGCTGCACTTGCTGCTGGAAGGGAGAGACCTGATCACTGTCATGTGAGTCTTGATGATTGTAATGTAGATGGTATGAATCTGTTCCTAAATATATGGCCTTTCATTCAGTGGCCAACTGGCATCCCCAGCATGGCTTACAGAAGAGTAAAAAAATAAAAAAGTAAAAGAATTCCAAAACCAATTAAACTATAATACAGCACAGGATAGAAGCTCCAATCAATATAGACTAATAGCTTAAAAGAATTAAGAACTTTAAAATTGGCAGTGTTTAAAAGCCTTGGAAAATAAAAAGGTATTTACCTGGTGCTGAAAAAATCACCAGGCAAGTCTCCCTGTGGAGGGCATTCCATGGGTGGTGTACCACAGCCCCAAAGTTGCTCTCCCTGGTTGCTAGCTGTGCTTCAGATTGAGCCTAGACACAAAGAGAGCCAGTGGAGCTGTTTCAAAACAGGGGCGACGAGTTCCCACTTCCCAGTCCCTGTTAGCAGTCTTGCAGCTGCGTTCCGAACTAATTGGAGAATCCAGATGTCCTTCAAAGGCAGCCCCATGTCCAGCACATTGCAGTAATCCCACCTGGATTCAGAAGCTTCAGCTAGTGAGGAATGTGGTGGCCCACCTGTTGACAGGGGCAGATCGATTTTTGGGTATAAGCGAACTTTCTGATATTCTTCCCATTTTGAGATAGCAGCACTGACTGCAGTTAGGTTCCAGGCCCAGTGCAAAGTGCTGGTCATGACCTTCAAAGCCCTCACTAACTTGGCTCCTGGTTATCTCAGTGGATGTCTCCTTCTGTATGAGCTTCTCCTCTAGTCTTAAGATCTGTTGAAGAGTTCTCATTGTTCTCTGTGGAAGCTCTGAGCCTCTGGAGAGCCTTTCAGGAGCTGTTTGTGCAGCTTCTCTCCTGCTGTCCTTTCAAAGACAGTTGAAATCTCTCCTTTTTCAGAAGCTCTGTAATTTTTGCTTGTGATGCTGCTTTTTTGTTTTTCATTAGATCTTGCTGCTGGTTTTATTAAGATTGTTTTTATTATTGGTTCATTTGTTGGTTGCTATTTATATTGCACTAAGCTGTAAACAGCTATGAAATGTTGATGAATAGTGGCATATAAATCCTTTATATAAATACCGTCTGTTCAGAACAAACTTGGAGAATCTCACTGACTCCTCAGGTTTTTCAGTTAAGCTTTTAATCAGTCCATAATTGAATGTCTCCAAGTTGGTTTTAATCAAGAGCAATGCCAGTGGTCTTTCTGCCGCTACTTAGGCAAACTCTCCAACTTGAACTGAAGCTTCCTGGCCTTCGCTGAAGGAATTGCAGTTCAGGAGGGAGCAAGTATTCTCCCATCTTGTCTAAAGCATGGAAGTGAATGTTGGTTCAGTGGAAACATGGGAGTCCGCAATGCTCTTTCATCTGACAGAGGTGTGTCTTGTTTTCTCAACAGCCATCTTCTAGATGGAACAGTTGCAGCGGGGTTTTATAGTCCATATTCCTGTGTGCCTACATTGGTAAGATTATACCAGAGTTCTTACAGAGCAAACTTAAAACAATACCATTTTTGTGAACACCAACTTTCTGTTTGGACGCTGGGCTCTGTGCTGTGCTGCTGTCACTACCAAGGCAGAAGCAGCTGGCTCTGGAAGCCTAGAAGATGGGCACTGGACAGGGTTTCCCTACCACCTCTGGAGAACCCAAGTCCCTTCCATGTATTAGCGCTCTAGCTGCCCAGCTGCACTTTGGACTTAAACCAGGCCATGTCTTGTAAGGGAGGCTGCACAGCACACTAAATTTAACAGGTGCTGGCTTTAAAAGAAAGATGCAATCATAACAGCAGCACAGAAAAGAAAATATAACATTTTAGAAGAGCGCTGCTATTCTTGAACTCTGCCCTAAGAATTTGATGGCAGACCATTGTTCACCAGTGGGCATCCCAAGTCCAGAAATGCCCCAGAGAGCTATTTGGAGAGCAAAGGGCTTCTCCCGGCAGGACAGGCTGTGGGAGCCCTTAGATGGGTTCACTTGGATAGCACCAAAAGTCTTTAAAGTACGGAGTGGACAGTGTTTTATTCCCTCTTTGAAGATAAAGTTCTGGGGGTGCAAATGTTCATTTACTAATTAACATGGACTAAAGTTGAGAACATTACTAATTACAGTATGAAGAATTGCCGGGGGGGGGGGGGCACACTACATATATTAAATGCGTGCGGCCCTAGTCTGAATCCTTCTATTTAACACATGGGATTGCTAAATCTAACAGAAAAGCTGTTAAGCAATCATCCAAGTTATTTCACTGCCTCTGTCTTCAGCAGTTAACAGCTATGTGTTAGTTGGGGGCGGGCAGGGAGAAATAATGGGTGCAAATAGCAGCAGCTGTACAGTGCAAAGATCTCTGGAATAGAAATACTCTTTGGTGGTGGTGGCAACCACTGTAGTAAGTTTCTGGCTGTTCTATTTCGTCCCTGCCTAGCTGTGCCTCTTCTGCCTGGCCTCTTCACCTTCTTTAGGTGAGGCGTATCTGTGGAACTCTCCTTCGAGAAGTCCCCATGTGTGGCATTCCTCTCCAGTCCTCATTTGTAAGAACTTCTCCTGATCTTGTATTCCGTATTTCAGCAGAGAAGCCTGGCCGGTTTGCAGCAGTCAAAAGAGACCGGCAGTAGTCCTCCTGAGACCTTTTTGGCTGATGTGCGTGCTGTAAACTGTGGAATTTGCTTCTGGAAAATGTAGTGATGGCCACCAACTTGGAAGGCTTGAAAAGGGGCTTAGGCAGATTAATGGAGGATAAGGCTATCAATGGCTATTAAGGATGGCTATATGCTACCTCCGGGATGAGAGGCAAGCAGGATGCCTCTTAATACCAGTTGCTGGGCAACATGAATGGGAGAGTGCGATTGCATTCATGTCCTTCTTGTTGACTTTCTGTCAGCGTCTGGTTGGCCACTCTGGGAACAGAATGCTGGACTAGAGAGGCCTTTGGTCTGATCCAGCAGGGCTGGTCTTAGGTTCACATGTCATTTCTGAGGTGCCTCAGCCCTTTGTCGTTTCTTGGTGTCCTACTGTGTTGCTGGCACCTGGTGCTTCGGTTTGCACAAATGTCGGCCCTTCTCCACAAATGTCGGCCCTTTTCCCTCTTGTGGAAGTTGGAAGCTGCCTCCTTTCAGTGACCCACCTAGAGCTGCTGTCCAGGGTGGACTTGCATATGTTAATGGCCTTGACTTGTTCTAGCTTGTTAGTAGTGATTTGTGACTGCATTTATATGCAAATACTAACAACTTGCTGCTGAGTTAATTAGTGCTTTTCTCTTCATTCCTACAGCTCTGGGGGAAAGGGTTGGTTTCTCTTTATTCCAGCCCACTCTGGCTCCATAGAGATACTTACCTACCACAGTTAGGCTGAGAGTGAAAATGAAGGGTAGCTCCTTAACTTTATTTCATGGGAAGGTGATGGTCTGTATTCTCCTGTCGTGCAGCAAGTTCATGCTGCCACCCGCCTGCAGATGCTGGGGGTTCTGCAGCCAGGGCTTTACAACCATTTCTCTGCCTTGCTAGAGCTGCCACATTTTGTTTTTTAAGATTACCCAATGTGTGGTGCTTCATGTGTCTGTTTCCATCTCAAGCCTGGCTGTATGCAATGAGGGGACCTGCTTGTCTTTGGATTGGAAGAGACAGCAACACGGGAAAGTGCCGGTTGCAGCTACTTGTTGCCTTGGAAAGAATCGGCCTTTGTGTTTGCTTTTAACCATTGTACACATTCTTTAGGATGTTAGTTGTCTTTCCCCTCTTCTGTGCTACCTGCTTTGCTTGGGGATTATTCATGCTGTCTTTTCCCTCCCTGCTCTGGGATTGCTCACCTTCAGTTTTTCTCTGGACAGAAGCAGCTGGGATTCTGGAACCAGTCACACTGTTCATTACCTGGGCACACTTTTAGGGTTCTCTCAGCATTAAACCACTTTCCAAAGAGTGTAGAGATGGGCTATAGCTCAGTGGAAGAGCATGCGCTTTGCACGCAGAATGGCTTGGGTTTAGTCCCTGTCACCCCAGCTAAAAGGATCTCACCCTGGAGAGCTGCTGCTGACCATGGTGGACCAGGCAGTGCTGGGCTTGACGGAGCAACGGTCTGCCTCTGTATAAGGCGGCATCTTAGTTTTTAACTCTATGGATACAGTGTGATGATTTCAACCTCCCCGCCCCGGAACTGTATAGTCTCTCTCATATCTCTCTGGAAGTGCAAACCACACTGCATTGAGGACATATACTTTTCATTGTACATTCCACTATTTGTGGAATGTGCCGTTTGAATGATTCACACATCCATGTGGCAGGATAAGTGTGATTTCTGAGAGAGGGATGCACCTTTGTATGCTAGTCTCTGACTGCATGTTGCAGAAGTGATTACTTTGCAAAAGTTTTCTTTTTAACGGCATTAAGATCATAGGTGATTTCTGAGAATCTAGTTCTATTTTCTTGTGATGGTGTGCAGGAGGAGTTGGCTTTTAGCTAGATCAGGATCTGGTTGGGAGAGGAGAATCTAGATGTGACTCTTCCTCTTTTTTATGTTCCCCTTCTGTGTATGATTTGGGAGGGACAGTTTGCTCTTGTTTGGATTGAAGGTCACAAGCTGCATGTCTCAGGAGGCTTCTCCAGGCATCCTTTGGCAGGTAAAGGCAGTGGGGCCCAATTTCTGGGCAGCCATGGTAGTCCAAAGTATTTTGGCTCTTGCAGCGTGTGCCTAGAAGGTCTGTGTTGAGTCTTCCTCCTCTCCCTCCCATTCTGCCCTGCAGCAAAGTCTTTTTCACAGTTACTGAGTCATTGAAAACATTTTTTTAAGCCTTTGTTTTTGCTCTTGAGAAGTGGGCTGGGCTGTGGCTGCAGGCTTGGAGCAGCAGAGCCTGAGCCGGCTGCAGCCTTTAATCTGTGCTGACCCTGTCAGTCTCCAGACCCCCCCCCCCACCGTGTGTGTGTGTGTGTGTGTGTGTGTGTGTGTGTGTGTGTGTATGTAGGAGTGAGTAAGGGAGGGAGCTGCACAGCATACTTTGCCTGTCTGGAGGAGGCTGTGTTGGTAGCGAGAGCCCAGCTAAGATTCCCTCGCATCAGGGCCTTTGGACCCTGTTACCCTGCCCTGCCTGCTGCTGCTGCATATGGCATCTTCAGAGCAGCCTGTGTGTCTTCAGCCCGCCTTCCATAAGGAGAGGCTGTGGCGCAGGCCACCGTATGGGTCCTTGCCTCTCTGCTGCTCTGTGGCCTGGGTTGCGGAGCTTGTGGCTGGAGGGTTTCCCTTGGCTGAAGAGTGAGCTCTGTGTCCTTGTCCAGCCAAATAAGGATGGGCCCCTCGCCTTCATTCTGGCGGTGGCAGCGGGTGCTATGTTAGCCCTGAGCCTGGCAGGCAAGCTGAAGGGATTCTTTCCTCTCCCTTTCCTCCCCCTGCTAGTAGTGGTAGGGGCAGGATCTTGAGGGGCTTGGCTCCCTGCTCTTCCAAGGCTGTGTTTTCTCAAGTCTCCCATCCTCAAAGACAAAAGAAGTCTGGGAGTGCAGACCTGTCCTGCTGCATTCCGAAGCAACGTGGCTTCTTTGATGAACTCCAAGGTGGGAGGTGAAGTTGGTTTACTTTACTAACAGCGGGGATTGAAGCGACTGAGGAACATGCTTCCACCCCCTACCCAGGCCTAGTGGTTGGTGTTTCACTCGCTTCCATCCTTCCATTTTGGGAACCTGGGCCTTTTATGTGGCGGTGCAGAGATTGCTGGGCTTTGTACATGTTGGATACCCCCACCCTGCTGCCTTTTCTCTACAAGGAAGCACATTCCTGTGCTGCAGGAGGAGTACAGATGGCTGTAATGGTTGGGTGACGGCTGCTTCTGAGGGGCCAGACCCTCCCGCGGGCAGCTTTGAGGTGATGGGCCTTCATGGAAGGAAGGATGTGAGGAACCGTGAGGCCTCTTCTGCCTGGCGGCTCACGATCGGAGCCGCTAACTGCCTAGCGATGGTCTTGACAAAAATGTATCCAGACTAGGGGCGGGGGCTGATTTGCATATCGCTGGGATATGTGTGACATTGATGTGATTAGCAAGCGGTTAGTGTCTGCCAAATGACTCTTCTTTTTCTGAACTTTTTACCCACAGCTGTTAACAACGACTCAGCTCATGAAAAGTTTTGACATCTTTGTAGAAACCTTGAGAATAGCGAGACACAATGAGCTGCTGCTGGCTTCCTTTTGTTTCTGATCTGCTTGCATTTAATTTTTAAACAATTCTGAGGTCTAGAGCCTTCTCCAGTGGAAAAGAAGGCGGTGGTGTCTGCAGGGGCTGCACAAGTGTATGAAAGCCCCCACTTCGGGAGCTCCAGGGTTGGCTGGGTCTTCCGCGCCACACTTGTCACGCAGCGGCAGAGGCGTCCGTAGTCCCTGAGGTGCGCTGCTCGCTTTGGAGGAACAAAGGGCTGAGGGAGGATAAGCGAAGCATTGTCAGCAGTGGCGTCCCCCCTTTTGGCTCTTCACCTATTGCTCTGTAGCCGGGGTGGGGGGTCTCCGTAATGGGATGTGTTGGTTCCTCGCCCTCTGGGTTTAAACTGCTGCTGGGTGCTTGGCCTTGAGCCCTTTGCAGATGGGTCAGACAGAGGGGGGTTCCCTGTTTAGCGGGAGGCTGAGCAGGAGGAAGGCCCAGTGGCGCCTGGTCCCTGCTGGGACAAGGAGAGCAGCAGCTGTCGACCCTGGGTGAAAAGTTCAAATCTGCATTTAAAAGGCAGAAGGCCATTAAATAGTGTGACGTCTGGGGTCAAGTTGAAACGGTTCTTGGGTTTAAGCAAGTGAGCTGGCCCCTTTTGTTTAGTACTCAGACAGCCTGGATTGCCCTCCAAACCGCTCAGGAGGGAAATGAGCTTGTGGCCTTGTGTGATGCCAGCCTGACTGCCAGAAAGCTTCTTGGGAAACCCCTTTGGGTGGTGGTAGTCACTTGTATGAATGATTCCTTGGCTCCCCTTCCCAAACTATATGCCGTTTGCAAGCCAGGCCTCCCCAGTGTCCAGGCCTCCTCTTGAATCACTAGTCAAGCTCTCCACGCTTCCCGAGCCTGATGAATGAATACAACTGTTTGAGCTTCCATGGTAACCCTGTGCAAGATCACAGCATTCCCCCTCTGATGGGGGTAGTAGGGAATTCATGTGTTCAGGACTGTTGTCTCCATGGTAAGGAGGAAGAGGGTGGGGAAAGCCTGATTTCCTAGGCCTTTTCATCATGCATTGAGCCCCTGGCTCTTGGAAAGGTGTTGGGGGCTATGGGCCTGATTTGGCCTCATGTGTTTGAGCTTCTCAAGCACACTAGTATGGCCAGCCTGTAGCCAGGAGGACAGCCTGTCTCCTCTCCCCCCGCCCCGCACCCCAATAGAAATACAGAGGTGCGGAGCCCTGACTCTTCTACCGGAGTGTGCTGTACAACAGTTCAGATGCCCCTGCTCTGTGGACCAGATGGCCGTCCCCTGGTCTTTGGTGCCTGCTTACGGACAAGTGAGTGTCTCATAGAGCAGCCTTCTCCAGGCTGTCTGGGGATGGTGGGAGTTGTAGACCAACGCACTGGAGCGGGAAGGCTGCTCCAGTACTTTTGACAGGCTCAGCTCTCCAGTCTGTGATCTGCTTCCCTTGCAAGGGGGAAGGGGCTTGAGAGGCCCCCAATGCTCTGGGGCAGTCTCCTTACTTTCTCTGGGCTTCCAACAGAAATGCTTCTTGACGGGGATGGGAGTGGCTACTGCCAGATGCCTAGACAGTCCCATTATGCCTAGGTGGTGGCAGCGGCGGCAGCGGCTCTTTCTGCAGAGGAAGCCTGTCGGCGTGGTGGTGGTGGCCGGTCCTTGGGCCTTTAAATGTGGAAAAGTCTCTGAGCCTTTGTTTAATTACCTTGCAAACGTTTCTTCAGCCCCCCCACCCCAACACTACCACCATAGTTGATCTCTGCTGGTGTAATGTGGCCACACAAATACACACTGTTGGCATCCCAGCAGCAGTAATTGAACATTGCCAGGAGCAGCTGAGTTGCGTGTGTGGGTGTGTACCTTCTATCACAGGCTTCCCCAACATGGTGCCCATAGCCCTGGGAGGCTTCTCTTTTCTTCCCCTTGCACCTGATAAGATAAGCACACTTTTTTCACAGGTTGGCGGGGTGCTCTGTGAAGCACAGCACTGGCTGAAGCGCCCACCGCCTGCCGTCTTGATGTCCTCAGAGTGCCCCTGGGCCTACATGAGAGATATGGGGGGGTGAGTGGGCTGGCAGAGGCAAAAGGGGTGGCTTGAGAGTCGGTTGAACAGGAATTGGTTTGGAGCAGAATCTGGGTGGGTGATGAATTTGGGAGAAAGTGATTTGGATGTGATCTTCCTATTAATTTGGAGAAGTACATTAATTTAGAGGAAGGAAATTAATTGGCTTGCCTTCTGTGAAATGGGTGTTCTGCTGGAGCAGGAAACTGGTTTCAAAAGGGTTGTTTTGTATTTTGGTGCTCAGACCCCCACGTCTGTCTTGGCAAGTTACTTGTCTTTTATCCTCATCAGTTTGCCTTCTGTGAGCTGTGCATGTTTTGTGCTATGTGGGGTCAAATATGTGGTTTGGTATTTGGGGCTTGGACCACACCTCTTGTGCCTTGTACTCAATTTCTTGGAACAGTTACTTGTCTTCAAGCTTCACCAGTTTACCTTCTGTAAAATGGGTGTTTTGTGACTGGCCACTCCTGTAGAAATGTCATTTTGTAATGGTGCCCACAATGCTTACTTGAAATTCCAAATGTGCCGCAGGTCCAAAAGCTTAGAGACCTCTGCTTTGTGCTAACCTGTGTAGCCTGGCTGGTCCCATGCAGGACACCTGGAGGGGAAGTGCAAAAAGGAATTCCCCTCGGTAGAGCCGCTCCCTGGGAAGACAGGGGATGCCACTGATGGCCTGTCTCTGCGCCCCCACTGTAAGATCTTGGGTCGAGGCAGGCTATGAGAAATCCATGTTCCATTGCAGAACAGGAGTTTATTCATGGGTCAAAGTTCGCTAATGTTACAATTTCTATTCATGAATGTGAGGATTATTAGGACTGCTTTCTTTGGCCTATGTGACTGAAGCCATGTATTCTAGACAGTTCACACTGTAGGGTTTGCTAATTCCACTTAACCACAGTCTGTGTGAATGCATCCATATGCCTGTAGACTGGGCAGGAAAGTGCTGCTGGAATTTTGGGTGGGCTTTGGAGGGAATTGGGGTGGGCAGCAACCAGAGTTCGCAGGAGTCATTTTGAAAGTCTTCAGAACCTTAGATTTTTCTCCTTGGACTTGAACAGCAGTTTGACTGCATTTAAGCATTCCATTTGTGGGAGCGTGTGTGGCTGTGACATCGCGGTAGATCTGTGGGGCAAAAGGATCTTTATCTCACAGGAGCTGGAGGGGCTGTTTGATTTTAGGGTGCTGTACCATTCCTCCTCACTGGAAAAGACCCTGATGCTGGGAAAGACTGAAGGCAAAAGGAGAAGGGGACGACAGAGGATGAGATGGCTAGATAGCATCACCGATGCAATGAATATGGACTTGAGCACGCTCCGGGAGAGAGCACAGGACAGGAAGGCTTGACGTGCTGTGGTCCATGGGGTCATGAAGAGTCGGACACGACTGAACGACTGAACAACAACAACCATTCCTCACATCTGGGCTGCCCCAGAGTGAATCTAGGATCCTGTGGGACTGGGGCCATTCCTTCCCTTGATGTGTAAGGTCACTTATTTAGTTATAGGGCTGTTTGAATAGCAGTGGCTTTATTAAGGAGCAGCTTTTTTTTTGTCTAGAAATACTTCAACCATGGTGTGCCACATATCTCATCAAGATGCAAATGGGGTGTAAAAGGGCTTTGGGTACGGAGCAAAGAGAGAATTTGCAGTTGATTTCTTTTCTCCCTCTCAGCCCCAAACTGCATGCCTCCCCAGAGAATGGAGCTCTCAAGTGTCATAGTGGTGGTGGAGTTCCGACTATAGCCATGAATTAGACGTTGGGAGCCCGATTCTAGACAATCGGAGAGCTGCAAAGACTGTTGACCAGCCACAAGGCAGGATCTGGTCTGTAGTTCCATCAGCAACTTTAGAACTGTATACATTGGAGGGGGGGGGGAGATGGGGAACAGAGGAAACTGCTGGAGATCTGGTCGGACTATTTGTTCAGCTACCCCAGTATGGTCTACCCCTGACTTTGGGCAGAGAGATCTTTAAACTCACCTGCTGCTACCTCATCCTTTGTTAACTGCAGATAAGCCAGGGATTGAAACCAGGACATTCTTCATGCAAAGCAGGTGCACTATCATTCAGCTATGGTCCTGTCTTGGAATGAGGACCTCAGTGAATACAACATGCCAGGGGGAGCATGAATGTGGTACTTGACTGGGTCAAAAGCTGGAGGCCCAGGGAACACCACCACCATGGGAAGGGACACGAATGGACATTAGTGAGCTCTTAATCATATTGCTGCTGTTGGTTTATTGTCTCTGCAGCGTGTGCACCTGCTGTGAAAGGTCTAGTCTGGAGCTTCCGATGGGGCAGCTGAGGCAAAGCGCCATGTTCTTACCTGCCTTTTTCTTCAAACAATATCTTCTGGCTTCCAGATTTCTGATAAATTGATAACAGGAATTGCGGGAGTCAATAGAGTTGTAGACACTTTGCCAATATAACCCTAGTGCTATTGATCTGCCAGTAAATTAAAGTCTTACTTAGAGGCTGCCGATATTTCTAATCTCCTGCCTCACCAATTACAACCTTCCAGCTACCCGAGAAAGACGAGGAAGCAGAGACAGCTGTTAGGCCCCTGTTCAGTGTGGGGAGCTGTCGGGATACCATGCAGGGATGAGGTGTTTGCTCCAGTTTGAAGCACTGCGGCCACCCTACCATGCTCTCTCTCCCCCAAAGCTCTTGCAGCCCAAGGAAAGTCTCTCCCTATGATTTCAGAAGGGCAGGGAAAGAGGTGACAAAGCCCTTGCAAGTACATAACCATTTTATTTTAACTTATTTTCCACTAGTTGGAATGCTGTTTGTGGTGGATCCTTGGTAATTCCTGTCAGGAGTGTTTTTGTGACCAAATGCTGCTCTAGTTACTGGCAGCAAGTTAGCATTGCTGTGATTCCAGAGGGGAATACTTTGGCCAAAGAAGCTCCCAGTCCACTGCCGCTCAAGGAGTAACAGCGCTAGTCAGCACTCATAACTGTTCTTACTGCTTCTTTCAGATGTAGGGGCAACTCCCTGATTTACTCTTCTGGGTGTATCTAGTATAATGGGTCACATGCCAACGTTTGTTTTCCATGCAAAAAGTTGGTCTTCCTAGGTGTTCAGCTATGTTTCAGACTTCTGATGTACTCTGTTGCCTATCTGGCTTCTCTCTAAACATTGCAGCACGTGTAGACCTTAGCAGGGTATCGCAATGTGAAGAACTGCAGCTTTGATAAGGTGGTAGTGAGAGCAGAGTGGGGCTTGCCCCCTTTCTGCAGTTCCAGTTCTCTCCCCCCCACCCCACTCTTGGCTGCTTGTTTGAAGCTGGGCAAGAAGCAGCGTTGCTTCTCCAAGAAAGAACAATGAGATCATCTACCACCCTACTGGGGGGCCTGTTTTGAGTGGCAATTGTTTGAGCAGATTATTCGTCTGATAAGCTCCTTTCAAGTCTCATCCACCATAGGCTTTGGGAAGAAATCTCCAGATAAATGCTGTGTTCTAATACCCCAGAGCAAAAATCAATGGAAGGGGTAATCCTTTGTCCTGTCCAACAGACTTTCATGCGTTTCTACCTCCAGCAGCACCTTCACATATGGGAGGTATTGAAAAGGAAAGGGCACTCACACTGTCCTTGGAGACCAGGTACTCTCCTGGTTCTGTAGGGTGTGTTTTCTAGGGGAAAGAGGTGGTCTCAGAGTTGGGTTCCTGTGATGTAATGTTGAATTTGGCCACAAGCCAGGGGGGCAGGGGCACTGCCTAGTGGTTGCCCAACTGGGCCAGATCAGTTGTCTGTATGTCAGCCTTCTCCAACTTGGTGCCCTTGTTGGACTACAGCTCCCAACTTCTGGAGAGCACCAGGTTGGGCAAGACTAGTATAGATTGTCACTAGCAGGTAGAAATAAATTATAAAATCCCTGTCTTGTGCAGTTAATGTCCATACCTCTGAAGACAGACGAGTTAGCGCTGAACTTGGGGTTCTCAACCTACAGAGTGGGTGGACTGTCACACAGTGCTTCACTGTTGCTATGCTTTACGTGAGCTGCTTTGGACACCTCCATTGGATGGGGGAAAGTGGCATATAAATGTCTATAATAAAATAAGCAATACCCTGTTGTGCTTAGGATGAAGGCTTTCCCCCTCTTTTCCTGAAATTCAGTCTAACTGGGTGTATGGGTTAAATTTGAAAGCGATAGGACCCTGCAGAAGTGACCAGGATGGTGAAGTAGTCTGTGGCTCTCCCCCATCTTCTGAATCACCGATGTGGCCCCTAATGCTCTCTCAGCTAGAAGAGTATTTGTCTGGAGCACCTTGGTAGGAATGACAGCTGCCAGGAGACATACCGGGGTCTTTGTTGTGCTAGATGCAATGGTGATTGCTGGCAAAAGGCTTCTTACCATGCTGTGTGTCTGTCCGGCTTATTACCCTGCAGTTGGTCAGGATTAAAGTGCTCTAGATAACCTGTTGTTGTTGTTGTTCAGTTGTTCAGTCGTGTCCGACTCTTCGTGACCCCATGGACCATAGCACGCCAGGCCTTCCACCCCTGAATTAGTTAAAAGACAGAGCAAGGCAGTTTGAACCCCAGAGTGGACACAGGGGCATTGTCCAAATGCGAAGTTTAACTGACTCTGTTTTCCTCACAATCCAGTGTTTAGATCATGTTTGCCTTGAATGCGTTCTATGGATGAGTATATGAAATCTCTTCATGTGGAGTGGATGCCAGCCTAGCACTGCCCAGTTTGGAACAAGGTATCTGCTGGAGACAAATGATCTAGCTAGTGCAACCCTTCACTGTAGCAAACATGTTAATGTCCAGTTTCCCAAAGATTTGATGTTGCAGCTAGTGCCACACTGAGTTTGTGTGGGGCTGTTCGCGTGTAATGGTGGCATATCATGGGTTAATTAACTCATGATTTACCTTACTGTGTGCTACTGCCACTTCATATGCAGCCTCTGATTGGCCTAATCTGAGGTTGCTCTGTGTTGCCTGGTTAAACAACCCATAGTTAACCTAAGAACAAACCATGGGTTAACTGTGGATTGTTTAACCCATGATTGACCCATAGTGTCTGGCTTTGGATGTCACGGAACAACCTCCAGTTGGCCTGATGGGAGGTTGTATATTCAAAATGGGGGTGGCACATGTCCAGCATGTAATGGCTGCAAATTGTGTCGAGGTGGGGAGTGGAGGCAGCTGCAAACTCAGTTTCTTGACAGCAAGTAGGATTGTTTTACAGGAATTTGATGAATTTGATAAACGGCTTACTGCCCTGGCCAGAGCTATTACCTATGATTCCAGGAACAAAGTTGGAGGACTTCAGGTTATGCTAAGCAGTTGTAGTTCTTATCTGCCCCTTAAATGGTGTTGCAGTGTTTGCCTGGTCTGCTGTATCCCAGAAAACAGAGTTCTGAGGCTTCAGGTGGGCAGGCCTTCCGGTTCTCGTGCGCGTGTGGAGGTGGGCGGGAGTTCCTAGATCGAGAGCAGTGCTTCTCCCAATGGGGATGTTTTTCCTCATCTCCCCTCCAAAGCGCTGCTTCTGCCCCTTGCCTTTGCATTATGTCTTCTCACTCCACTGCCTGTCGGTTGTTGTATTGGAGCCTTGTCACTGGTTTTTCTAAAACGATCCCAGCTTTTGATACACACTCTGAAAACTGTTTTGTTCCTTTGAAAGTCCTGTCTCCTCCGCAACCTCCCAAGTCACTTCATTTCTCCTTGGCTTCCACTGGCTGAAAGGAGTCTTATATACGTGTGTGCCTCTGCCTGCTCAGCTGGCAAGCTTAAAAATGAGGTGTCTGAATGACGTTTGGAGCAGGAGTGACCGTTTCTGGCTGAGTTTGTCGACTTTGAAATGGGCCTGAGCTCAGCCAGGATGTGTTGCTCTGGCCCATGATGGGGCAGCCTGATGGCGGTCTGGCAGGGGAGAGTGGGGGGTGAGTGTGCAAGCCAGCGTTGTCTCTCCCCCTGTGCTGGCACAGTCTTTGAAATATTGCCCCTTGTGGTTGTGTCTTGCGCTCTACAGAGCGCAAGGTGGCCAGCAGTGTATTAAACACGAGTTGAGTCCGGGAGGGTGGGCGATCACCCGTGAGAGATAAGCGAAGTTCTCTGATGGTGGATCAATAAAGGTTAGTAACATCATATCTCAAAGTGAGAGAACCTGCTTTCCACAGAGCCGTTTATCAGATGGCAGACTGGAATGGAGTTAACCTTTCCCTACCCAGGGACCTGTTCCTGACCAGAATAGACCCTTGTGATGAAAGGGAGGCTCTTGGGCCTGGTTGTATAGTCTCTTTGCCTTGACTCTCCTGCCGTCTGCCCCTCATGAATCTGTGATAGGCAGATGCTTACTTGCTTTCTCCCGGTGCTTAGCTAAGGGTTTGTTCCCCAAGGCTGAGCAGATTAGAAGATTTCCTGTTGGAAAGGGCATTCCAGCAAAGAGCAGCCAGAATCCCAATTCTCACCCTTCAGCTGGCAGCACAGCGGAAGAGACAGAGAGCATGCGCAGCAGGCTACCATGCCCAGGATGTCTCTGGAGCCTTAGCCATGCCAACAGGCATCCTACAGCCCCTCGAGAGGAATGTGAGGTGCGGGGGTGGGGGCTTCATCTTGGTTGGCTCTCAAGACACCGGTTTTTGTTCTGCAAAGTGAATGAGTTCCCTGGCACAGGGGGCGGAGGGTTAAACTCACAGGCTGTGGGCCCCTTGCACAAGAAGGGAGCCTGTTTTGCCCACAGGCAGCTTCAAGGCTTTTGCTCCCTCCGTCCTTCCCCCAAGGCCATCTTCAGGGGGCAGTGCCAGCTCCAGGGGTGGGGGGTGATGCTTGTGATTGCAGGCCTAGCTAATGGACTGCTGTCCAAATGGAAGGTGTATTTTCAGTGTAGAAGTGCTGAGCCGTTAGTGAGGCCTGGATTACTGGGTGATTGTGCTGTCAATACCACCGTATTGAGTCTGAGCGAGCCTTCACAACGCAGGGAAACACTTAGCTCACTGCTCCTGCTTATTGAGAAGCCAATAGCAATTTACTGGCTGACACTTGACATCAGATCCATTCCCTGAGGTGCAGCTCCTGCAAAACTACCATTGTGTCCTCTCTCAGCCTGCTGTGCTAGCTACTCCCTTACCTGATACATGGAGTAGGGAGCACAAGCATTTGCCTCCTATTGTGTGTGCCCCTCCACTAGACATTTGGCCATACAGGAGTTGTGAACCAACCCTCCCCCACTGGCCAAGGTGCTTCCACAGCCCGACTAGGAAGGCTGGGGCCTTTCTGCATGTAAAAAGATGTTCGCTGTGTCTGGTTTAGCACCAAGGGCTGGCAAAGGGCTCCCGATGCACGGGGGAAGGGGGAATGGTCCTGAATTCCACCAGTCTGAGTTCCGAGCTGCTTGTGCATCAGGTGGACTTCTTGAGCTGCTTCTCCTTTCTTTTCCTCCCAGTTTGTTGTTTCCTCTGGGGACACTTCCCATGCTGATGGTACAGAGCTCCATCATACCCATCTACATTGTTCAATGAAGTGGGAGTTTTCTTAAGAATCAGTCTCTGGAAACAGTCACTGACTGGGTTCATACAACATGATAACCCACACTCCAGATTGAGTATGAGTTGAACCATGGGTTGTTGTGTTGTCTGTACCCATCCACACTATCAACCCATAGTTTGTTGCCCATGAGCAACCAATGAGGAGAACCCATGGTTTGTTGTTGGGCTGTGAACTGTGGGTGGTCCGTGGTTAACAAACCATGGTTATTGCAGCTGGGTTCAGACAACACAACAACCCATGTTTCAAGAACAACCCATTCTCAACCTTGAGTGTAGGTTATCATGTTGCGTGAACCCAGTTACTCCCTCTTGATGTCACTGCCTTTTCATGATGTGGATGCCAAGACTGGTCTAGGGGAGTCACCATGCTTCTAATTCAGGCTCTGAGCTGATTTTAGCACACAGCCTTTACAGCTTTTACACTTGGCAGCCACCACTGCCTCACCAAGCAGGTTAGGATGTGTAATTAACACACACGGGTGTGCAATGGATGCAGTCCAAGTCCCGTTTCTCGCTGAACCCAAGGTAGCCTTTTCCAACCTGGTGGCCTACAGATGTTTTGGACTACTACTCCCATTCTTGAACCTCACCATCCACTCCTTAAAGACTGTTACATAAATAACTGAGAACAAAGCACATTGGGGCTTCTTTGGGTTAATGCCAGAGCTTCTGAATAACAGCGCAAAATGGATCAAGTTAAAGGCAAAACTTTACTTGGGAAACGTGGAAGAAGACATATAACTGGGCATACATAACTAGATCTGGAAACCAGAGCTCATAGAATCATAGAATAGTAGGGCTGGAAGGGGCCTACAAGGCCATCGAGTCCAACCCGATGGCCTTGTGAGGCGGGTGGCTACTAGGAGGAGGGCTTTTTCTGTTGTGGCACCCCGGCTCTGGAATGAGCTCCCTAGTGAGGTTCGCCTGGCGCCTACATTGTACTCCTTTCGGCGCCAGGTGAAGACCTTTTTATTTTCCCAGGCATTTTAGCTTTCTAAATTTTTATCTTTGCTGTTTTAAATCTGTATTTTAAACTCCTGTACTGCTGCTAGGTTTTATTGTGGTTGTATTGTTATATTGTGGTTTTAATGTTTTATATATTTTAAATTGTTTTATTGTGTGTTGTTTGGTTTTAGTTTTTGTGAACCGCCCAGAGAGCTTCGGCTATTGGGCGGTATAGAAATGAAATAAATAATAATAATAATAATAATAATAATAATAATAACCCCCAGCTCAATGGAGGAATCCAAGTCAGAGCATCCCTGACAAATGGCTGTCCAGCCTCGTCTTGAAGGCCTCCAGTGTGGGAGAGCCCACCACCTCCCCAGGTAATTGGTTCCATTGTCGTATTGCTCTGACACTCAGGAAGTTTTTCCTGATGTTCAGCCGGAATCTGGCTTCCTGTAACTTGAGCCCATGATTCCGTGTCCTGCACTCTGGGATGATCGAGAAGAGATCCTGGCCTTCCTCTCTGTGACAACCTCTCAAGTACTTGAAGAGTGCTATCATATCTCCCCTCAGTCTTCTCTTCTCAAGGCTAAACATGCCCAGTTCTTTCCGTCTCTCTTCATAGGGCTTTGTTTCCAGTCCCCTGATCATCTTTGTTGCCCTCCTCTGAACCCTCTCCAGCTTGTCTGCATCCTTCTTAAAGTGTGGTGCCCAGAACTGGACACAGTACTCCAGATGAGGCCTAACCAGTGCTGAGTAGAGGGGAACTAGTACTTCCTGGGATTTGGAAGCGATGCTTCTATGAATGCAGCCCAAAATGGCATTTGCCTTTTTTGCAGCCACATCACCTTGTTGGCTCATATTCAGCTTGTGATCGACAACAATTCCAAGATCATTCTCGCTTGTCATGTTGTTGAGCCACGTATCCCCCATCTTGTAACTGTGCATTTGGTTTCTTTTTCCTAGGTGCAGAACTGGGCATTTATCCCTATGAAATGTCATTCTGTTGTTTTCTGCCCAGCGCTCCAGTCTATCCAGATCACTTTGAATTTTGTTTCTGTCTTCCAGAGTATTAGCTATCCTGCCCAATTTTGTGTCATCTGCAAATTGGATCAGCATTCCCTGCACCTCCTCCTCCAAGTCATTAATAAAAATGTTGAAGAGCACTGGGCCCAGGACTGAACCCTGCAGTACCCCACTCGTTACCTCTCCCCAGTTTGAGAAGGTCCCATTGACAAGCAGTCTTTGAGTCCGATTCTGTAGCCAACTGTGGATCCACCGGACCGTTGTTTCATCTAGCCCACTTTGAGCTAGTTTGCTCATCAGGATATCATGGGGCACTTTGTCAAAAGCTTTGCTGAAGTTGAGGTATATGATGTCTACAGCATTCCCACGGTCTACAAGGGAGGTTACTTGATCAAAAAATGAGATCAGATTTGTCTGGCAGGACTTGTTTTTGACAAATCCATGTTGGCTTCGAGTAATCACAGAATTGTTGTCAAGGTGCTTCCAGATGGATTCCTTTATCATCTGCTCCAGAATTTTCCCAGGGATTGATGTCAGACTGACAGAGCTAGTGCTAAACTAACTGCAAAAGCCAAAAGAAATTTACCCCAGGTTACTTGAAGGGGCCGCCTTCTCTTGTACCAGCCTCTCTGCACTCCCAAGGTCATGAGCAGACACCTGTCTTGCTTAACCACTGCCGAGGGCAGTTAGGCTAGTGAGCACAAGGGAGATGGCTTTCTCAGTGGTGGCTTTGCACCTCTGGAATCAGCTTCCATTGGGGGGTTTTCAGGATCCTTTGCAGGTCTTCAGGAGAGCTCTGAAGATCCACCTATTTTTGCTGGCATTCCCATAGTGTCTTAGGCTGCTGCTTTTATTGGTAATTTCTGTTTTTAGGGGTTTTTATTGAATATGTACTTACTGAATTTATTGTATCCACTTTGTATGATTTTTATTGTGTACATTGCCTTGAGAGGGTTCTGCACTTAAATGCAGCCTAAAAATAATTGTAAATAAAAAGAAATAAATAAAAAGCATGGTTGGGTCCCCCCGTCCCCCCCGCTTTCTTCCAGAGTCACAGTTCAGTTGTATCCTTGTTGACCATAGGAGCAGATTGTTCAGATAGTTCAGGTTTGCACAGCAATACGATGTAGTTAGAGCTTTTTATGTGGAAACAAGTGATACCCTGCAACAACATGTTTCAATGTATACCTTCTAAGAGGCTCTTCAGGATGCCAGCCAGCTGTGCCTTCCTCCAGGATACTCCATTTCTCACTCACTCGTGTGTGTGTCTGTGTATATATATGTGTATACACACACACACACACACACACACACTTGTGGGCATAATGACCACACAAACCATGTGGTTCTGAGATAACCAAAAGCATGTTACAGTTGTATTTCAAATGAAAGGGCTTGGAAGTTAATCCTCATGAAGGAGAGAACTTGCTGATTACCTACTGCATGCAGTGATTGGCAGGTTATGGACCGATGGTCCCACATCACAGAAAGTATCTTTATCTATTTGCGCATTACAGAGAATAGCAGATAAACAGGTTGAAGACATAATCTTTTGTAGTTTTCCAGTCACTTGTGGCTTTGGTGCAGACACTAAAGCTATACAAGTTAGGCACACATCCTTATCTTCTACAGTTCAGAGGCCTCTTTGGTGGGTCTAGAGAAATAAGGGATGCTCGTGATGATTCCATTCCTGGATTGCTGTGTTCCTGATATTGGTCTTGCATAGCTATAACCATTTCATCCCGATACTTGTTAGGAATCCTGCTTTCCACCAGTGGTCACCTTGGATATTGGCATGAGTCAGAGCAGAATGGTAAAATGAAACCTCTCTTCCATCCCTGAGAAGTCTAAAGGGCCATGTGTCAAGTTACATAAGAACATTAGAAGAGCTGTGCTGGATCAGGCCAAAGACCTATCCAGTCCAGCATTCTGTTCACACAGTGGCCAACCAGTTGCTTGTGGGAAGCCACAAGCAGGATATGATTGAAATAGCATGCTTACAGACAGGTTTCCCAGCATACTCCCTCAGATACTGGAGGGAATGTATAGCTATTGTGACTAGTAGCCATTGACAGCTTTATCCTGCATGGATTTGTCTAATCCACTTTTAAAGCTATCCAAGTTGGTGGCCATCACTATATCTTAAGGTAATGAATTCCATAGTTGAGCTCTGTGCTTTGTGAAGAAGTATTTCCTTTTCTATAACTTGAATCCCCCACCAATCAGCTTCATGGGATGACCATGGGTTACGAAAGAGGGAGAAAAACGTCTGGACAACATGCATAATTTTGTACATCTTAATCACGTCTCCCTGTACTTGCCTTTTTTCTAAGCTAAACAATACCAGACATTGTACCCCTTCCTCATAGGGAAGTTGCTCCAGTCCCTTGATCATCTTGGTTGACTTTTTCTGCACCTTTTCCAACTCTATGCTACCCTTTTTAAGGTGCAGTGACCAGAACTGTACATACTATTCCAAGTGTGGTTGCACCATAGATTTGTATAAGGATAGAATGATACTGGAAGTTTTATTTTCAGTGCTTTTCTAATTATGCCTAACATGGAAATTGCCTTTTTCACAGCGGCCACACGCAGGGTCAACATTTTCATGGAGCTGTCTACCACAACCCCCAGCTCTCTTTCTTGGTCAGACACTACTAGCTCAGATCCCATCAGCATATACATGAAGTTGGGATTTTTTGCCCCATCATGCATCACTTTACATTTGCTTACATTGAACCACATTTGCCATTTTAATGCCCGTTCTCCCCGTTTGGACAGATCCTTTGGGAGCTCTTCACAATCCCTTTTTGTGTTAACTATCCTAAATACTGTATGTTGGTATCATCAGTAAACTTTGCCACCTCACTGCTCACCCCTAAGTCCACCTCACTTATGAACAAGCAGTGGTTTGCAAAAACAAATCCCTGTGGGACCCCACTATTTACTTCCCTCCATTGGGAGAATTAACCATTTATTCCTACTCTGGGCTTTCTATTCTTTAACCAGTTACTGATCCATAAGAGGACCTTTCTAGGAATGACTGCTAAGTTTCCTCAGAAGCCTTTGATGAGGGCCTTTATAAGAAAGAAATCTTTTGGAAGTCCAAGTAAACAGTGTCTACAAAGTGCTAAGAATAAAACACCTAGTTCACACTGGAATGGATTTAAGTCAGATGGTTGAGAGAACAACATGAAAAGTGGTACTTTGGTCTTGCCTAGTGGCTGAACTGTCTCCTATGGACAGTCAGCTCTGGTGGTGGCCCCAGCCCAGTGCTTTGAGTGCATGTGCTCAGCATTCAGCTACCCCTTCTTCTCTCTGTGCAGTCTGTGTAGGTGAGTGAAAAATGGAGACCATACCTCAGATTTGGTCGCTTCACTTTTCCTGAACAATATGAATTTTTCCCCCTGCTTTTCAAGGAAAGCAAAGGGACACTTGTTCTTTATTGTTCCTCTTTGCTAGAAAAGTTCAAGCACACCTACCTGCTCTTCTTTGCTTTCCCTAGTTTTGTGTTCTGTAAAGTCCAAACCAGTTACGTTCACTTGAAGAATTTCTAGCTTTTGTACAGGATAGGCTGGCCTGCAGAGTGCTCTGTGGAGCAGAGAGTGCCTGGTTCTTGAGAGCTGTGTGTTGGGTGCAAACAGTTACTGGTCAGTCTTTTTTAAGGCAAAGGCCAACGGAGGTGAGTCTCTGGAGTTTGGAACACTTTGGAAAGGCCTCTGCCTGTAGTCGCTGGAACCCTGAAACTAGTAGGGAGCATTTCCTGGCTTTACCTTGGCTGCAGGTGCCTGAGTCTTGAAACCAACCAGGGGCTGAGCTCCATGTTGCATTTGTAGCCAGGGAGGCGAAGGGTCAGCATTCAAGCTCTCATGCATGAGCAGAGCCATGTAGTGTCTGTAGCAAGTGGGAACAGTGGCATCCCGGGGTTGAGGAGACTGCAACCCCACCCACCATGTATGCTGGCTGCTATGAAGTGGGTGGGGAGGGGGAGAAAAGCATGAAACATGGGCAGAGACTGACAAAGGCAGGGTCTTAGTAGGAAGCTGTGCCCTGCTCTTACTGTCTGCCTTTAATACAGCTTTCCCCAACGTGGTGCCTGACAGATGTTTTGGACATCAGCCTCAGCCAGAATGCTGGGAGTTGAAGTCCAAAACATCTGGAGGGCACCAGATTGCTTACTACTAGAGAGAGTTGCCTTCTTGGCTTGCCTGTGGGCTTTCTGGAGGCAGCTTGCTGGCCTCTGTTGGAAACCAAATGCCTGGACTTGATGAGCCTTTGCTCTGGTCTGATCCAGCTTTGGGGCTGCTCTTCCATTCCTCTTTCAGGGGAGAGGGGGCATGGTGTGGGGTGGGAACTCTCACAAGAGCTGTGGAAATGCTGCAGCTCAGGGGGGAAAGGGACAGTCTTTCCTTCTAAGGAGGGCTTCCTTTGTGTTGAACTAAAAAAGCAGACAGAAATGAATTCATCTTTGGAGTCTGGTGCTCCTGCTTCTCAGAGAGGTGAAGGGGAGTGGGGAGAAAGAATGAGAGTGTGTACATGAAAGAATATGGAGGGGGACACCGGCACTCATTGACACGTAAACCACCTTACCTGCAAGCAGCATTCAAAAGGAACATGTTGCTTTCTAGAGACTGGCTTGGTCACATTTCAGAGTGAGACATTTCTCAAGCGTGGGAATGACTCATGCCAGCAAAGTTCATGTCTTCTGGAGAAGGAGGGTCAGCATCTGCAGTGCAGGAAAAGTGCTAGTCTTGGATCTTAAATCAAACTGTGGGATGGACAACTGAACATATGAACATAGAAAGCTGCCTTATACTGAGTCAGAGCGTTGGTCCATCTAGCCCAGTGTTGTCGACACCGACTGGCAATGGCTCTCCAGGGTCTCAGGCAGGAATCTCTCCTCACCTTACCTGGAGAAGCCGGGGATTGAACCTGGGACCTTCTGCATGCAAAGCAGGGGCTCTGTCACACTGAGCTATGCTCAAGCACAGATGGTCGAAATGTGCAGGTGTGCTCAACTGGTGAGGAAGAGCTGTGCGCTAGTGGCAGAGCATCCTGCCCTGCCCAGCCCAGTGCAGCCCAGCCCAGCGGGCCATTGTTCAGTCGTTCAATCGTGTCCGACTCTTCGTGACCCCATGGACCATAGCATGCCAGGCCTTCCTGTCGTGCGCTCTCTCCCGGAGCGTGCTCAAGTCCATATTCATTGCATCCGTGATGCTATCTAGCCATCTCATCCTCTGTCGTCCCCTTCTCCTTTTGCCTTCAGTCTTTCCCAGCATCAGGGTCTTTTCCAGGGAGTTTTCTCTTCGCATTAGGTGGCCAAAATATTTGAGCTTCAGCTTCAGTATCTGTCCTTCCAGTGAGCACTCAGGGTTGATTTCCTTTAGGATGGACTGATTTGACCTCCTTGCAGTCCAGGGGACTCGTAAGAGTCTTCTCCAGCACCACAGTTCGAAAGCATCAATTCTTCGGCGCTCAGCCTTCCTTGTAGTCCAGCTCTCACAGCCATCCATTACTACTGGGGAAACCATCACTTTGATTAGACGGACCTTTGTCGGCAAGGTGATGTCTCTGCTTCTTACTATGCTGTCTAGGTTTACCATAGCTTTTCTCCCAAGGAGCAAGCGTCTTTTAATTTCATGGCTACAGTCACCGTCCATGGTGATCTTGGAACCCAAGAAAATAAAATCTGTTACTGCTTCCATTTCTTCCCCTTCCATATGCCAGGAAGTGATGGGGCCAGATGCCATGATCTTCGTTTTTTTAATGTCGAGTTTCAAACCAGTTTTTGCACTCTCCTCTTTCACCCTCAACAAGAGGCTCTTCAGATCCTCTTCGCTTTCTGCCATTAGGGTGGTATCGTCTGCGTATCTGAGGTTGTTGATAATTCTCCCGGCAGTCTTAATTCCAACCTGTGATTCATCCAACCCGGCGTTTCTCATGATGTACTCTGCATATAAGTTAAATAAACAGGGCGACAATATGCAGCCTTGTACTCCTTTCCCAATTTTGAACCAATCGGTTGTTCCATGTCCGGTTGTTACTGTTGCTTCTTGACCCTCGTACAGGTTTCTCAGGAGACAGGTAAGGTGGTCTGGTACCCCCATGTCTTTCAGAATTTGCCAGAGTTTGTTGTGATCCACACAATCAAAGGCTTTAGCATAGTCAATGAAGCAGAAATAGACGTTTTTCTGGAATTCTCTTGCTTTCTCCATGATGCAGCGAATGTTGGTGATTTGATCTCTAGTTCCTCTGCCTCTTCGAAACCCAGCTTGTACTTCCGGTAGTTCTCGGTTCACATACTGCTGAAGCCTAGCTTGTAGGATTTTGAGCATCACCTTGCTGGCATGTGAAATGAGCGCAATTGTACGGTAGTTCGAACACTCTTTGGCATTGCCCTTCTTTGGAATTGGAATGTAAACTGACCTTTTCCAGTCTTGTGGCCACTGTTGAGTGTTCCAAATTTGTTGGCATATTGAGTGCAGCACTTTAACAGCATCATCTTTTAGGTTTTTAAATAGCTCAGCTGGAATACTGTCATCTCCGCTAGCTTTGTTGTTAGTAATGCTTCCTAAGGCCCACTTGACTTCACTCTCTGGGATGTCCAGCTCAAGTTCAGTGACCGCACTATCATGGCTATCAGGGACATTCAGATCTTTCCTGTATAGTTCTTCTGTGTATTCTTTCCACCTCTTCTTAATCTCATCTGCTTCTGTTAGGTCCCTGTCTTCTTTGTCCTTTATCATGCCCGTCTTTGCACAAAACGTTCCCTTGAGATCTCCGATTTTCTTGAAGAGATCTCTAGTCTTTCCCATTCTGTTGTTTTCCTCCATTTCTTTGCATTGTTCATTTAAGAAGGCCTTCTTGTCTCTCCTTGCTATTCTCTGGAACTCTGCATTCAGTTGGATATATCTTCCCCTTCCTCCCTTGCTTTTCGCTTCCCTTCTTTCCTCAGCTACTTGTAAAGCCTCCTCAGACAGCCACTTTGCTTTCTTGCATTTCTCTTTCTTTGGGATGGATTTAGTTGCTGCCTCCTGAACTATGTTACAGACCTCCGTCCATAGTTCCTCAGGCACTCTGTCTATCAGGTCTAATTCCTTAAATCTATTCCTCACCTCCACTGTATATTCATCAGGGATATGATTTAGGTCATACCTGAATGGTTTAGTGGTTTTCCCTACGTTCTTCAATTTAAGCCGAAATTTTGCAACAAGAAGCTAATGATCTGAACCACAGTCAGCTCCAGGTCTTGTTTTGACTGACTGTATAGAGCTTCTCCATCTTTGGCTGCAAAGGACATAATCAATCTGATTTCGATATTGACCATCTGGTGATGTCCGTGTGTAGAGTTGCCTCTTGTGCTGTTGGAAAAGAGTGTTTGCTATGATCAGCATGTTCTCTTGGCAGAACTCTATTAGCCTTTGTCCTGCTTCACTTTGTACACCAAGGCCATGCTTGCCTGTTATCCCGGTGATTTCTTGACTTCCTACTTTGGCATTCCAATCCCCTATGACGAAGAGGACATCTTTTTTGGGGGGTTAGTTCTAGAAGGTGTTGTAGGTCTTCATAGAACCGATTAACCTCAGCTTCTTCTGCATCAGTGGTTGGGGCATAGACCTGAATTACTGTGATGTTGAATGGTTTGCCTTGGATTCGTACTGAGATCATTCTATCGTTTTTGAGATTGTACCCCAGTACTGCTTTTCCCACCCTTTTGTTGACTATGAGTGCTACTCCATTTCTTCTAAGGGATTCTTGCCGACAGTAGTAGATATGATGGTCACCTGAATTAAATTCCCCCATGCCTGTCCATTTTAGTTCGCTGATTCCCAAGATGTCGATGTTCAGTCTTGCCATCTCATGTTTGACCACCTCCAGCTTACCTTGATTCATTGATCTGACATTCCAGGTTCCTAAACAATATTGTTCTTTACAGCATCGGATTTTCTTTTCACCACCAGACACATCCACAGCTGAGTGTCCTTTCGGCTTTGGCCCAGCCGCTTCACTCTTTCTGGCGCTACTTGGAAATTCCCTCTGCTCTTCCCCAGTAGTATATTGGACACTTTCCGACCTGAAGGGCTCATCTTCCGGCATCATCTCTTTTAGCCTTGTGATACGTTCCATGGGGTTTTCTTGGCAAGAATACTGGAGCGGGTTGCCATTTCCTTCTCCAGTGGACCACATTTTGTCAGAACTCTCCGCCATGACCTGTCCGTCTTGGGTGGCCCTGCGCAGCATAGCTTATGGCGTCACTGAGTTACGCAAGCCCCTTCGCCACAACAAGGCAGTGATCCATGAAGGGGCCAGCGGGCCATAGAGTGGTCTAAAGGTGCTGTACTTGCATGTTGTAATGATTTGGGTGAGCAGGAGTTATGCTGCAACCACACCCCTCTCTCTGCTACACCTCCCCCCCAAAAAAATTTGTGACCAGTCAACCATTTTGTTCAATGCCATCAATTCTAGGCTGTTCCAGCAGGCATGCTTTGTTGTGCCTGGTTCATAAAAACAGGGTTCTGCAATGTCCCATTATTTTGCTCATGAACGAATGGACGGTAGGGTTTGGCTTCGAAGGTTGCTGTGGGGCAGGGGACTTGTGAGCTCTGTGCTGAAGTGAGATGTGATGGCATGTCTCAGCAAAGTCCCTTAGTTGTAAGACCACTGCCTTCTACTTCCTGGGGCTTTCCTGTGATGATGGTGCCTCCCTTGATTAAAGCTTCTTGCTTTGTGCTGGTTGTCTCTGCATGGAAGGCTGTCTCTCTGGTACTTCAAGTAAGGGGTCCTGGGAGCTGCGCTATGCTGCTCTGAATGACAAGGGACAGCCTCGGACTTTTCAGGGGAAGCCCTTTAAACTGGACTGCCTCTCTCTCTCTCTCTCCCCCCCCCCTTTGTGGCAGGGTGTTGCTTGGCAATCTGCATATTGGGAGCAGCTTTGGTGCAGTGTTTCTTGTCTTCGGGAACAGTCTTTGTTCTGTGTCTGGTAGACGGTAGGTACAACTTTGTGTGTGCGCGGGCGTCTTTGTGGTGGTCTCTGTGCATCACACACAGGCTCTGGGCCTGTGCAGAGCCTTCTTCGGGAATATTCTAGAGCTGAGAAAGGGTTTGCTGAGGGGCCTGTCCCACCCAAACTGCTCATGTGCAAGGGGTGTAGCTCACGCCTCCCCCTCTGCTCTTGCCGGGAGCCATCTCGGTCTTCAGGCACGGGGGGATGGAGCTGAGTCATGAGTGGAAATAGAAATGGAAGTAACAGCATGATGAGCTATCAGGCCACAGTGGTTGGGCAGGGAACTAGCCCTTGGACAGTGAACCCTCTGCGGCACTGGTGAGCAGGCTCATGCTGGAGCTCTGACTGGCAGAGCTGCCTTCTCAGCTTGGTACTCCCCACAAATCGGTTGCTTCTCAAGGGCAGCAGTCTTGAAGAATTTCTATGAAGCACCTGGCTGGGAAAGGCCCTCTTAGTGTGCCGCAACAACCTGTATTGACACAGGCAGTGTTGGTTTTGTTTTCCCTTGGTGGTGATTGAGGCCTGAAAGGCCTTCCTGGAAACCTGAGATCACAGCACTGTTAAGAAATCTGAATGGGCCACCAGCCAGCTGCATCCTGCATTACACATTTGGAGGTGCTGCAAAGATTGGGAGAAAGCGGATGGCCTGGGGCTGCCACTGGAGCAGGCAGGATGCCACCACCTTTCAGGGCTTGGCAGAAGAGCCAAGGACGTTTTCCAGTTCCATAGCAGAGTAGCTGGAGAGGCTGGCTGTTTTAGGCCAGGGGTGGGCAGAACTCAGCCTTGTAGGATCTATCTACTTTGTTTTTTACTAGAACACTGAGCACCACCAACTGCAGCCTGGTGCAAAAGACACGTGCTTTGAATGGGAGATGTCCGAGCCCAGGAATTTGTTCTGAATGCCAGAACTGAATGGAGCTCATAGAGGGGCATGGAGGGACATCAGAAGCAGCCTTCTACCGAGTCAGACCCTTGGTCCATCTAGCTCAGTTTGGCCAACACTGATCTGCAGCAAGGGCTCTCCAGGGCTCCAGCCCTATCTGGAGATGCCAAGGATCAGACCTTGGACCTGCTGCAGGCTAAGCAGGTGCTCTACCACTGAGCCATGGCTCCTCCACTCACAAAAGAGCTGGATGCACCTGATCTCGTCTGATCTCTGAAGCTAAGCAGGGTCAGCCCTGGTTAGTACTTGGATGGGAGACCTCCTGGAAATCAGGCTTCCTGCACTGAGCAGGGGGTTGGACTCGATGGTCTTGTAGGCCCCTTCCAACCCTATGATTCTGTGATCCTGTGAATCCTTCCATTCACAATCTTTCCACAAACAAATCCCAAGCTTTCTTCATTTCACCAGTACCATTTAGAGCAGGAAGGGAGTGCTGCTGCTGCCAAACAATTCGGAGTTAAAAATCCTTGCCGATCCACCCTGGATGATTTGCAGATCTTCTAGTAGATCCAGAGCTACTTTCTGCCCACCCCTGCTTTAGGTCATTATGGCAGAAATATGCCATCTCCTTGCTTCATCCCCCATGTTCATTCATGGTTCGTGTCTTTGTTTTTTGCGTTGGTCTCATTGGATAATTCTTGGGGATGCATGTATCGCTTAGCGCCTCTGTAACTCAAGAGCCGCCATCCAGTCTGTTCTGGAGAGTACAGGAACGGTTCTGAAGGGAGTGTCTGGGTTTAGATGCCTGGCTGTTGCTGTGCTCTGTGATACACATCAGTTTCACTTGTCAGCTTTTGCACCTTATTTAGACGCAGGCAGAACAATGGATGGCGCCCTGCGGGCAGTTCGCCACTCATGTGGCTCTTGAAAAAGAGCGGGAGCCTCCCACTCCACGCAGGGTTGCAGAACGGGCCGAACGGTACCGGATTTTGTAGGCCTCAGGCTTGAAGAAACCTTGGATTCAGCAGCACTGGGGTGAAGAGCGTGCTCTCTCCTGCATAGACACTTTTGTGGGTGTTTGGGGGGGGGGAAGCTGCTCCACTTCCACACCTGCCAACAGCAGAGGTTGCCGCTATGGATGCTGTTCTTCTTCGTGATAATATAAAAGGGACTGTTAGATGCTACCTCTTTATAACAAGCATAATACCCTGTTCGGTTTTAGGATGTGAACACACCTTCTTAACCTGATTGTCAAAGTTATTGGAGATAGGTTGCCCGCTTCTGTGTTCCACTTGCTTGCTTCAGCCATCTTCTGATCTTGCCTGTTGGTTTCAAGAATCAGAGACTCTTCACTTCTCTTTCCATTGCAACAAATTGTTCTGATGATGGTGGTGATGGCATTTGGGTGGTGGTAGGGGGGCAGTGGCAGGGGAGGGGGTGGTCTCGCCCTTCAGCCTGCAAAATAAATGTTGACAAATGGGGTCTCTTTCCTGAAATGGCTTGCTGTTTATCCTTCCAGTTGCATATTTCTTGATTTGGGAGCCAGCTCCGTTCTCTTTGGGACTTCCAGAACAGATTTCAGCCTCATCATGTTCCTTTCTGATGCCAGGCCTGATGCCAGGCCTGATGCCAAAAGAAGCAGTTAAGAATATTTTTTCTCAATTTCCTTTCCCCTATAGTTTCATTGTGGCAATGAACATCTGGGATGCTTGGACCCTTTCCTTTTTTCTTGAGGTGGATGGTGTAAAAACAAACTGTAAAGGAATTGGAACCTGTGGGTTGTGGCCAGGGACAAAGAGGTGCAAGGTTGAGGACCCTCTGAAGAAATGCTCTCTGGGGCCATACCCTGGGACCATTCGACGATTCCACGTGGTAGAGCTTTAGTTCTCAAGTAGTTAAAATAAATGGCTGCCATGGTGATCTCAAAAAGAGTGGATCCCAACAATTTAGACACAGACATTTACTGTTGTGTTTTATGGGAGAGAGAGGCTGTTAGCTTGTTGGGCCACAAAAAGACATCTCCATGGATCCTATGATGAATTCACCAGAGTATGGTTACACATTTGCCCAGTTCACATGTAACAAGAAGTCAGAGTTCTGCGGGAATCCTGGGTTATCGTTTATACTGCCCAATTGCTGCAAGTGGGAGCAGCTAAACCATGGACCTTTTGTCTGTGGTTTGTTTAGTGTTGCGTGCAAACCAGGAATCCTGGCTTGTCTCTCCCCTGACAAGCCAGAGTCATAAGCCATGGCTTGTTGTTGGGTTATGACTCTGGTTTGTCAGGGGAGTTACAAGCCAGAGTCCCCAGTTCACACAGAACACTAAGCAAACCATGGACAGAAGGCTTGTTACCCGAAACCCTGGCTTTTCATTACATGTGAACCGGGCCACTCTAGTTCCTCAAGTGAATTGGGGAGGATCATAGAATCATAGAATAGTAGGGTTGGAAGGGGCCTACAAGGCCATCGAGTCCAACCCCTGCTCAATGCAGGAATCCAAGTCAGAGCATCCCCGACAAATGGCTGTCCAGCCTCGTCTTGAAGGCCTCCAGTGTGGGAGAGCCCACCACCTCCCCAGGTAATTGGTTCCATTGTCGTATTGCTCTGACACTCAGGAAGTTTTTCCTGATGTTCAGCCGGAATCTGGCTTCCTGTAACTTGAGCCCATGATTCCGTGTCCTGCACTCTGGGATGATCAAGAAGAGATCCTGGCCTTCTTCTCTGTGACAACCTTTCAAGTACTTGAAGAGTGCTATCATATCTCCCCTCAGTCTTCTCTTCTCAAGGCTAAACATGCCCAGTTCTTTCCGTCTCTCTTCATAGGGCTTTGTTTCCAGTCCCCTGATCATCTTTGTTGCCCTCCTCTGAACCCTCTCCAGTTTGTCTGCATCCTTCTTAAAGTGTGGTGCCCAGAACTGGACACAGTACTCCAGATGAGGCCTAACCAGTGCTGAGTAGAGGGGAACTAGTACTTCCCGGGATTTGGAAGCGATGCTTCTATGAATGCAGCCCAAAATAGCATTGGCCTTTTTTGCAGCCACATCACCTTGTTGGCTCATATTCAGCTTGTGATCGACAACAATTCCAAGATCCTTCTCGCTCGTAGTGTGGTTGAGCCACGTATCCCCCATCTTGTAACTGTGCATTTGGTTTCTTTTTCCTAGGTGCAGAACTTGGCATTTGTCCCTATTAAATGCCATTCTGTTGTTTTCTGCCCAGCGCTCCAGTCTATCCAGATCACTTTGAATTTTGTTTCTGTCTTCCAGAGTATTAGCTATCCCTCCCCATTTTGTGTCATCTGCAAATTGGATCAGCATTCCCTGCACCTCCTCCTCCAAGTCATTAATAACAATGTTGAAGAGCACTGGGCCCAGGACTGAGCCCTGCGGTACCCCACTCGTTACCTCTCCCCAGCTTGAGAAGGTCCCATTGATAAGCACTCTTTGAGTCCGATTCTGTAGCCAATTGTGGATCCACCGGATCGTTGTTTCATCTCGCCCACTTTGAGCTAGTTTGCTCATCAGGATATCATGGGGCACTTTGTCGAAAGCTTTGCTGAAGTCGAGGTATATGATGTCTACAGCATTCCCACGGTCTACAAGGGAGGTTACTTGATCAAAAAATGAGATCAGATTTGTCTGGCAGGACTTGTTTTTGACAAATCCATGTTGGCTTTGAGTAATCACGGCATTGTTGTCAAGGTGCTCCCAGATGGATTGCTTTATGATCTCCTCCAGAATTTTTCCAGGGATTGATGTCAGACTGACTTGTCTGTAGTTCCCAGGTTCCTCCTTTTTACCCTTTTTGAAGATAGGGACAACGTTAGCCCTCCTCCAGTCATCTGGCACTTCCCCTGTCCTCCATGATTTCTCAAAGAGAATAGACAGCGGTTCTGAGAGTTCTTCTGCCAGTTCCTTTATGACTCTAGGGTGCAGTTCATCTGGCCCTGGAAATTTGAACTCATTCAAAGTAATGAGGTGTTCCTTGACCATATGCCTGTCGATCTCAAGCTGCAATCCTGCCCCTTCAGCCTGTACTTCGCCTTTGCCAGGGGGGTCATAGACCCTCTTTTGGGAGAAGACTGAGCCAAAGTAGGAATTGAGCACCTCTGCCTTTTCTTTGTCATCTGTTATCATTTTGCCATCCTTATTTAATAGCTGAACAACCATTTCTTTCCTCTGCCTTTTACTATGCACGTAGCTGAAGAAAGCCTTTTTGTTGTTTTTAGCATCCCTTGCTAACCTCAGCTCATTCTCAGCTTTAGCCTTCCTGACGCCATCCCTGCAATTCTGTGCTATCTGCCTGTACTCTTCCTTTGTTACTTGGCCTTCTTTCCACTTCCTATATGTGTCCTTTTTTGTTTTCAGGTCATCCCTAAGCTTTTTGTGAAGCCACATTGGCTTCTTCTGTTGTCTTCCACCTTTTCTTCTTGTTGGAATTGTTTGTGATTGTGCCTTGAGAATTTCCTTTTTTAAAAGCTCCCACCCATCTTGGACTCCTCTTCTCGCTAGCATCACTTGCCATGGGACCTTACTGATCATTGTTCTGAGTTTATGAAAATCAGCTTTCCTAAAATTCAGGGTACGCATTTGACTACACTCGGCTTTTGCTTCCCTTAGTACCAAGAACTCAAGTACAACATGGTCGCTTTCCCCCAGAGTTCCTGTAACTGCTACTTTATCCACTAAGTCATCTCTGTTGGTTAGGAGCAAGTCAAGGATAGCCGATCCTCTAGTTCCTTCCTCTACTTTCTGTAGGAGGAAGTTATCCGCCACACAAGTCAGGAATTTCCTGGCGGGGCCATGTTTTGCAGAATTTGTCTCCCAACAAATATCGGGGAAATTGAAGTCCCCCATTACTTCAATTCCCCATTAAGGAAGCATCATGCTTCCTTAAAACACTGGCTATTTGCTTTTCAAAAGTTTCATCCTTGTCTTCTCCTTGATTGGGTGGCCGGTAGTAGACTCCGACCACCAGGTTCCTTTTATTCTTTGCTCCATTTATTTCAACCCAGATGCTCTCGAAGGGGCTACCAAGCTCCTCCTCCTGTATTTCTGTGCAGAGATATGTATTTTTCACATACAGTGCAACCCCACCTCCCTTTCTGTTCCTCCTGTTGTTTTTGAACAAGTTATATCCTTCCATTGCTGTATTCCAGTCATGAGAGTCATCCCAAAAAGTCTCAGTTATACCTATCAAGTCATAATTTCCCTCCTGTATTAAGAGTTCAAGTTCGTTCTGTTTGTTTCCCATACTCTGGGCATTAGTATATAGACATCGAAGACCATGTGCTTCATAGTCTGGCTTTCTTCCTACATGTGTCTGAAGACTATTATTGGGCGCTATCAGAGCTGTTCTCTCCATTGCAGTGCATGCGCCTACGTCCATTGTTACCCCCAACTTTACATCTCCCTTCCCCGTAGAATTCAGTTTAAAGCCCTCCTGATGAAGTTCTTCATGGAGTATATTCAGGAGTATATGTCCTGGATAGCTGAGGCTTCTACTATGGAGCTGTTCTGGTTGAGCAAGTCTGCCTAGTGGTGGTATTTGGGAGTGACTTGATAAGTGGTTTCTACCATCCTTGGACTACCTGCTCTCCATTCTAGTGGCCTTTGCGAAGGGGAGGATGACCCTGATTGCCTTCAGAGTTTCCATTTGTTTAACTTCCTTTAATTAAATGCTTGGAAAGTGCTGGTGTCTTGCAGAAATGTTGCTGAGTCTCTCCTTTTGAAAGCAAGCAGATGCCTTTGTATGTGGGTTGGGGTCCCCAGCAGGGCCCCCTGGAGAATTTTTGCTATCTTGGTCTAGTTTAGTTAGAAGCTGCAATTATTGCGCTGGTGTTAATTGCCTTTCATAGCATCAGATCACTTTACATGGAGAGCTTAGAGACTGCCAGCAAAGGCCATATATTTGCTCCTTTCTCTATCCCCATATATGGATCCAGGGAGCTGATAAGTTGACCCATATCTGAGGTGACGCTTGGCTGCTACCATTTTGCCCTTTCTTTACATCCAGGTGCGGGTAAAGATATCTGGTTGACTAATGCAAGCAAGCTAGGCTTCAGCAGTATGCGAACCGAGAACTACCGGAAGTACAAGCTGGGTTTCGAAGAGGCAGAGGAACTAGAGATCAAATCGCCAACATTCGCTGCATCATGGAGAAAGCAAGAGAATTCCAGAAAAACGTCTATTTCTGCTTCATTGACTACGCTAAAGCCTTTGATTGTGTGGATCACAACAAACTGTGGCAAATTCTTAAAGTGATGGGAGTACCAGACCACCTTACCTGTCTCCTGAGAAACCTGTACGAGGGTCAAGAAGCAACAGTCAGAACCAGACATGGAACAACCGATTGGTTCAAAATTGGGAAAGGAGTACGACAAGGCTGCATATTGTCACCCTGCTTATTTAACTTAAATGCAGAGTACATCATGAGAAATGCCGGGTTGGATGAATCAGAGGTCGGAATTAAGATTGCTGGGAGAATTATCAACAACTTCCGATATGCAGACGATACCACCCTAATGGCAGAAAGTGAAGAGGATCTAAAGAGCCTCTTGTTGAGGGTGAAAGAGGAGAGTGCAAAAGCTGGTTTGAAACTCGACATTAAAAAAACGAAGATCATGGCATCTGGCCCCATCACTTCCTGGCATATGGAAGGGGAAGAAATGGAAGCAGTGACAGATTTTACTTTCTTGGGCTCCAAGATCACCGCAGACGGTGACTGTAGCCATGAAATTAAAAGACGCTTGCTCCTTGGGAGGAAAGCTATGGCCAACCTAGACAGCATAGTAAGAAGCAGAGACATCACCTTGCCGACAAAGGTCCGTCTAATCAAAGCTATGGTTTTCCCAGTAGTAATGTATGGCTGTGAGAGCTGGACTATAAAGAAGGCTGAGCGCCGAAGAATTGATGCTTTCGAACTGTGGTGCTGGAGAAGACTCGTACGAGTCCCCTGGACTGCAAGGAGGTCAAATCAGTCAATCCTAAAGGAAATCAACCCTGAGTGCTCATTGGAAGGACAGATACTGAAGCTGAAGCTCAAATATTTTGGCCACCTAATGCGAAGAGAAAACTCTCTGGAAAAGACCCTGATGCTGGGAAAGACTGAAGGCAAAAGGAGAAGGGGACGGCAGAGGATGAGATGGCTAGATAGCATCACCGATGCAATGAATATGAACCTGAGCACACTCCGGGAGAGCGCGCAGGACAGGAAGGCCTGGCGTGCTATGGTCCATGGGGTCACGAAGAGTCGGACACGACTGAACGACTGAACAACAACAATGCAAGCAGGAGCTGAATTGACACAAAATCTGTACACCCCTCTGATGTAACACAGGAAGTGTTCCAGCCTCTCTCTCTCCATCCTCCTAACGAATATCATCCAAGTCGCCTAGGATCAAGCAGGTTCCTGCTTACGTGGGCTTAGGTCAGATCTTCTGAGTCATCCAGGGCAGCACAGGTAATGTTACGGGCAGTGGCTTATCCATGGTAAATGAGTGATTTGCCCTATGGATTTCAAGCAGGTTTTGCTGAAGTTGCTGTTCCCAGAGAGGGAAAATGTCAAAAACTAACGCCCCAAGGAGCCGCCCAAGCTTGACTTGCAATGTGATTTAAAAATGAAAGTAGTAACTGCTGAACATCTGCTGTCCTCAGAATACTCTCTGAAATGACACAGGCTGGCAAAGATGCCTAAGCCCAAATAGCCAGCATTGGTGCTGAGACTGGCATGGATTCAAGGCATCCCATTCAACCTTCATGCTGGATCTCTCTCCAGAACTTCCTCCCTGCTCCTGCTTTCACAGTTCAGTACCGTATGTAACAGTGGTATATTAGGCATTTGTGAGGTGTTAGCCACACTTGTTTAGAATCAGTACAGAGGAGAACAGAGTTCTCTACTTAAATATGCATTTTTCTTGAGTATAGTCAAACAGTGTTAAAAAGCAAACAAAAAGTAGGGGTGCAGTATTAGGCGTCGAAGCAGCGTACACAAATGTGCATCAGCTTAACACTAACCTTTGCCATTACCATCAATATCAAGTGCTAAGCCAGGTCACGGAACTTTGAGAAGTTATATGGTCCTGTGGAATCTCGGTCAGAAGCACCGTCTGCATTCACGCTTGCATCTCAAGAGCGTAGGGCCTTGCCACAGAAGGCAAGCCCTTTAAAAGGCAACGAAGTTCCAGAACCTTTCCTGACGTTGGCCATTCTTTCTGAGCTACTCCCTGTCCTTTGCTGTGCTGTTTGAACTTAAGTCCCTAGAGTTAGGAACTTGCTTACAGATTTAACTATAATGTAGGCATATGGGATAATTTTGAGCGCATAATTTCCCCAGGATCACGGGATGGCTTTAAGCCACCAGAAGCACAACTGTCCATTGGGTAAGCAAAATCTTCTGAATTGTAAAGAACCATTGAGAGCTGTCTTGGAAGACCTTTGAAAAGCCCAGAACAGTGATTGGCATGGGACAAGCCAGTTTTGAACAGACTCCATTGAAAATCAAGCATTGCTTTTGAGATGTATCTGATATGCTGAGAGCTAGTATGATGTAGTGGTTAGAGTATTAGACTGGGACTTGGGAGATCTGGGTTCTAGCCCCCACTCTGCCATGAAGCTCACTGTGTGACTTTGGGCCAGTCATTGACTCTCAGCCTAACTTGCCTCACAGGGTTGTTGAGAGGATAAAATGGAGAGGAGGGGGACCATGTAAGCTGACTTAGGTTCCTTGCAAGAGGAAAAAAATGGGATATAAATGTAATAATAAATAACATCTTGCTGCAAGATTATTCTATCTCCATGAATAAGATAGAATAATCCTGTCCCTATAAAAGCAATGGCTACCTTTAGTCACAACATGTTGCAGTAAACAAGTCTTCTTGCTGGTGAAGTGGTGGCTGGAGAAGACTTTGTTAACAGGCAGTTAAGTGGCAAGTGAAACTGAACGTAGGTAAGCGAGAGAAGTTTATTTATTTGTAGTATTTTTATACTGCATTTCCAAAGAGACCCCAAGGCAGTGTACAACAAATCAAACAAAAACAACACCAACATAAAAATCAACAATAAAACTACATTAAAAACAACATTAAGATCATTAAAACCATTTAAAAGACCATATTAAAAAGATTCATCTGAACTCTTTTTTAAAAGCTGAGCGCGTGGGTACCATTCTTAACTCTGAAGGGAGAGCATCCCACAGTTTGGGAGTGATAGAGGACAGTGGCCTTTTGCACAACATTGATAAATGGGGCCTCTGTGAGCGAAGGTGTCCTCAAGGGATTCTTTTGCAGATCTTAAGTGCACAGATTCATAGTGAGATGGGCAGTCCCTTAGATCAGTGGTCTCCAAACATTTTTGATCACGCACTCCTATCACTAAAAGTTTTTTGACCATGCACCCGTAATGTAGGTATATTTATTTATAAAGTGTATACATCTACTACTGTACTAATATATTATGTACATTATAAAACATACAGAAAAAATAGAAATTAAAAAAGGATGAGATAAAGATGAAATAAACAATATTTTTAAAATAATGCTTTTTATTTTATTAACAGTACAAAACCTCTTTTTGCTCTCACAAAGTATTATTAATATATCTTTTAGTGAGAGCAATGTGACTGAATATGCTTCGTTATTTTTGAAAATCTTGGTTTAACACTTTGTGATACAGTGATTCAAAGGTCTGGTTTTAAGTTCAGTTTATTTCAATACTTGGCTTTAATGGCTGTCACAGCTGCCATAGCACGTGCTTTCTTCTCGGCTTCATTCTGCCAAAGAAGAGTGGGAAGGGTTAATCTCCTTTGCGCAGCTGCTTCGATGCTGGCTTCCTCTGCTGTGCCTGGCAGAGGCTGATGCAGTTGCTCTTGGCGGGCTGCAGCAGAGGCAGGATAGGACTGGAGCCGAGAGAGAAGTGCCGTGGCCATCATTGCACACAGTGGCAGCTCATCAGGACAGCGGGAGGCTGCTCAATTACCAGACAGTTCACACACCCCAGTGGATTGTCTTGTGCACCCCTGGGGTGCGTGCACCCCACTTTGGAGACCACTGCCTTAGATAACCAGGCCCTAAGCCGTGTAGGGCTTTAAAGGTTAACGCCAGCACCTTGAATGTGGTCTGGAAAACAATTGCTAACTAGTGCAGATCTTTCAATGTTTCAGTAACATTGCCTTGATACCTTGCACCAGATAAAAGCCGAGCTGCCACAGTTTGCTCTAATTGAGATTTCTGAATGCTCTTCGAGGGAAGCCTAAATACAGTGCATTGCTATAGGCCAAATGAGATGTGACCAAGGCTTGGATAACTGTTCCCAAATCAGACCAACTGAGGAAATGTTGCAGCTGGTGCACTCAACATAACTGTGTAAAGAGGCTTCTTGCCACTGCCAAGGTTTCAAGGAAGCATGATGTAGTAGTAATGGGGGACTTCAATTTCCCCAATATTTGTTGGGAGACAAATTCTGCAAACATGGCCCCTCCAAGAGATTCCTGACTTGTGTCACTGATAATTTCCTCCTACAGAAAGTAGAGGAAGGAACTAGAGGATCAGCTATCCTTGACTTGATCCTAACCAACAGAGATGACTTAGTGGATAAAGTAGCAGTTACAGGAACTCTGGGGGAAAGTGACCATGTCATACTTGAGTTCTTGGTTCTAAAGGAAGCAAAAGCCGAGTGTAGCCAAACACGTACCCTGGATTTCAGGAAAGCCGATTTTAATGAACTCAGAATAATAATCAGTAAGGTCCCATGGCAAGCGATTCTAATGAGAAAAGGAGTCCAAGATGGGTAGGAGTTTTTAAAAAAGAAAATTCTAAAGGCACAATTACAAACAATTCCAACAAGAGAAGAAGACGGAAGACAACAGAAGAAGCCAATGTGGCTTCACAAAAAGCTTAGAGATGACCTGAAAACAAAAAAGGACACACATAGGAAGTCGAAGGAAGGCCAAGCTACAAAGGAAGAGTACAGGCAGGTAGCACAGAATTGCAGGGATGGCGTCAGGAAGGCTAAAGCTGAGAACGAGCTGAGGTTAGTGAGGGATGCTAAAAGCAACAAAAAGGCTTTCTTCAGATCTGTGCATAGTAAAAGGCAGAGGAAAGAAATGGTTGTTCAGCTATTAAATAAGGATGGCAAAATGATAACAGATGACAAAGAAAAGGCAGAAGTGCTTAGTTCCTACTTTGGCTCAGTCTTCTCCCAAAAGAGGGTCTATGAGCCCCCTGGCAAAGGCGAAGTACAGGCTGAAGGGGCAGGATGGCAGCTTGAGATCGATAGGCATACGGTCAAGGAACACCTCATTACTTGGAATGAGTTCAAATCTCCAGGGCCAGATGAACTGCATCCTAAAGTAATAAAGGAACTGGCAGAAGAACTCTCAGAACCGCTGTCTATTCTCTTTGAGTAATCATGGAGGACGGGTGAAGTGCCAGATGACTGGAGGAGGGCTAATGTTGCCCCTATTGTCAAAAAGGGCAAAAAGGTGGAACCTGGGAACTACAGACCAGTCAGTCTGACATCAGTCCCTGGGAAAATGCTGGAGCAAATGATAAAGCAATCCATCTGGAAGCACCTTGACAACAATGCCGTGATTACTCGAAGCCAACATGGATTTGTCAAAAACAAGTCCTGCCAGACAAATCTGATCTCATTTTTGGATCAAGTCACCTCCCTTGTAGACCGTGGGAATGCTGTAGACATCATATACCTCGACTTCATCAAAGCTTTCGACAAAGTGCCCCATGATATCCTGATGAGCAAACTAGCTCAAAGTGGGCTAGATGAAACAACGACCCGGTGGATCCACAGTTGGCTACAGAATCGGACTCAAAGAGTGCTTATCAATGGGACCTTCTCAAGCTGGGGAGAGGTAACGAGTGGGGTACCGCAGGGCTCAGTCCTGTGCCCAGTGCTCTTCCACTTTTTTATTAATGACTTGGAGAAGGAGGTGCAGGGAATGCTGATAAAATCTGCAGATGACACAAAATTGGGCAGGATAGCTAATACTTTGGAAGACAGAAACAGAATTCAAAGTGATCTGGATAGACTGGAGCGCTGGGCAGAAAACAACAGAATGACATTGAATAGGGATAAATGCCCAGTTCTGCACCTAGGAAAAAGAAACCAAATGCACAGTTACAAGATGGGGGATACTTGGCTCAACAGTACTACAAACAAGAAGGATCTTGGAATTGTTGTCGATCACAAGCTGAATATGAGCCAACAATGTGATGTGGCTGCAAAAAAGGCCAATGCTCTTTTGGGCTGCATTAACAGAAGCATCGCTTCCAAATCCTGGGAAGTACTAGTTCCCCTCTACTCAGCACTGGTGAGGCCTCATCTGGAGTACTGTGTCCAGTTCCGGGCACCACATTTTAAGAAGGATGCAGGCAAACCGGAGAGGGTTCAGAGGAGGGCAGCAAAGATGATCAGGAGACTGGAAACAAAGCCCTATGAAGAGAGACGGAAAGAACTGGGCATGTTTAGCCTTGAGAAGAGAAGACTGAGGGGTGATATGATAGTGCTGTTCAAGTACTTGAAAGGTTGTCACAGAGAGGAAGGCCAGGATCTCTTCTCCATCATCCCAGAGTGCAGGGCATGGAATAATGAGTTAAAGGTACAGAAAGCTAGATTCCGGCTGAAGATCAGGAAAAACTTCCTGACTGTTAGAGCAATATGACAATGGAACCCATGACCCCGGGAGGTGGTGGGCTCTCCCACACTGGAGGCGTTCAAGACGAGGCTGGACAGCCATCTGTCAGGGATGCTCTGATTTGGATTCCTGCATTGAGCAGGGGGTTGGACTCAATGGTCTTATAGCCCCAACTCTACTATTCTATGATTCTATGTATTCCTCTGTCCAGATTAGTCAGTTTCTCTATGTATAATACTTCTGTCTTGTCTGGATTAATTCTCACCTTGTTTGCCCTCATTCAGTCCAAAATCCCTAGTAGTAACATATGGCTGTGAGAGCTGGACTACAAGGAAGGCTGAGCGCCGAAGAATTGATGCTTTTGAACTGTGGTGCTGGAGAAGACTCTTACGAGTCCCCTGGACTGCAAGGAGGTCAAATCAGTCCATCCTAAAGGAAATCAACCCTGAGTGCTCATTGGAAGGACAGATACTGAAGCTCAAATATTTTGGCCACCAAATTAGGGATGGGGGAGAATTTCTCCCCGAAACTTCGGGGGGCCGAGTGCCAACGTATTCGGCCCCCCGAAATCGGCGGTGAAATTCTCCGCCCCCCCCCCCCCCCCGGGGATGGGACTTACCTTTCACGAATGTCCCTCCCGGCGGCGGGTCCTGGCGGCGGTTCGTCGGGTCTTCGTCAGGGGCGGGGGCGGCAGCCGGTCTTTCGACCGGCTGCTGCCGCCACCATTACAAGTGCAGTAAAAAAAAACAACAACCCGTGATAGGTTACGTAACGATTAACGTAGCCTATCATGGCTAGATCTCCAAAGTCAGCCGTGATAGGCTACGTTAATCGTCACGTAGCCTATCACGGGTGACTTTGAAAAAAAAAAAGCGCGTACGCAAATGGCGGCCCGCATAGGGAGCCGCCACTTGCGTTCCTTATTTGGTCCCTGTAGTCTACGTAAAGATTTACGTAGACTACAGCGAAAATAAGGGAACGCTATTTGCGTTGCCCTTATTTTCGCCGTAGTCTACGTAAATCTTTACATAGACTACAGGGACCAAATAAGGAACGCAAATGGCGGCTCCCTATGGGGGCCGCCATTTGCGTACGCGCTTTTTTTTTTTTTCCAAAGTCACCCGTGATAGGATACGTAACGATTTACGTAGCCTATCACGGCTGACTTTGGAAATCTAGCCGTGATAGGCTACATTAATCGTTACGTAGCCTATCACGGGGGTGGTTTTTTTTTTTCTTTTTTCGCGGCCGGGTAGACGGGGCGCTTCTACCCAGCCTGAATTTCGCCGGCGAGGGATGGGGCACCTCCCGCCCGGCTTGAATTTCGGCCGGGCGAGGCAGGGCGCCTCCCCCCCCCCCCCGCATGAACTTCAGGGGGAGAAGCGAAGCGCCTCCCCCCCACCGTGAAGCAAGCTTCGAGGACAGGTAAGGGACTTTCGTCCATCCCTACACCAAATGCGAAGAGAAAAGTCACTGGAAAAGACCCTGATGCTAGGAAAGACTGAAGGCAAAAGGAGAAGGGAATGGCAGAGGATGAGATGGCTAGATAGCATCACCGATGCAACGAATATGAACTTGTGCACACTCCGGGAGAGAGCGGAGGGTGGGAAGGCCTGGCGTGCTATGGTCCATGGGGTCACAAAGAGTCAGACACGACTGAACGACAAGTCCAAAATCACCTCCAGACGCTGGTTCAGCCATTCAAGAGCCTCCTTAGGATCATTAGATAGAAATGAGAGGCAGAGGTGGGTGTCATCTGTGTATTGTGGTGTGGTGTAGTGGACTAGGAGCTGGGAGATCCGGGTTCTAGTCCCCACTCGGCCATGGAAGCTCACTGGGTGACTTTGGGCCAGTCACACACTGTCAGCCCAACCTACCTCACAGGGTTGTTGTTGTGAGGATAAAATGGAGAGGAGGAGGAGGATAATGTAAGCCGCCTTGGGTTCCTTGAAAGAGGAAAAACGGGATATAAATGCAATAATAAATAAAATAATAAATAAATATTGATGGCAGTTCTGCCCAAACCTCCAAATGACTTTCCCCAGCGATTTCTTGTGGATATTGAAGAGCACAGGGGACAGGGTGGAACCCTGTAGCACCCCTGAAGGCCAATGGCCATGGGATGGGGCAGACGTCCCTCAGCACCGCCTTCCGAGACTCTTCATCCAGGAAGGACTGGAACCACTGGAACACTGTGCCTCCAACGCCCAATGCAGACAACCAGTCTAGAGGGAGACCGTGGTCAGTCGAAAACTGCTGAAAGGTCCCGGATAACCTCATGGCAACAGTCCCGTCTTTGCTGATTTAATCAGCCAGGCAGGAAAAGGTCTGAGTAAACAGGTGGTAATTCTCATTGCTTCAGATGCTATTCACATCATTGAGACCTACGAGCTGAAAAGAATCCAAAATGAACTGGACAAGTGGTTTTGCTGAAGTTACATCAACCTGACCTTCCCCAATATTGGAGGCCAAATTAAGGAGGATCTGAGTGTCTTTATCCACAAAGAATAAAGCAAATTGCTCACAGCAAGCTACTGACCATGTTCGCGTCCCCGTCCTCCCCCATCCAAATCCTGGCAGAGGAGGTCCTGCACAGTATGGAAAAGCATTGCTGGCCTGTTCTGTGCAGATGCCATGGCAGCAGGGACACACACTCTCTGCTCTCATTGCCATGGAGTAGGTCTCAACTGGACTCTAGCCTATGTTCAGTCTGATTTGTCCTAATTCTCCATTGGTACTCTAGTCTTCCCCCCTGTTCTGTTTCATTGCCCTGAGCTCCCTGGTTGAGTTGGCTCTACTGGGGGGGTGGGGGGCACTTAGGAGCAGTAGTGTGAGCTGCCCAGGCCATTTCCACAGTCTACAGATCAGCCAGGGCTTTGACAGCACCACTGACTAATGAGGCAGGACTCTCCCCATGTGCATTCAGGAAACTACATGGATCCATCAGGTGCCTTGGGCGGTTCATCTTAACACCCTGCAGAAAACGTCCCAGAAAGCCATCTATCCAGGACAATGGAGTTACATTTAACATGAAAAAGTGACATTTATACCAGTTCTTCTCAAACATTTTGAAGTGGGACCCACCTGTAAAGGTATATGTAAATGTAAATTTACATATTTACATTTACGTATGCAAATGTAAATTCTATGATTCTATACAATTTTTTGGGACCCACTGTAAACTAACTCCACCTTTTGAGCCCTCTACAACAGAAAACACAAGAATATCACAGCAGTACTTAATACTGACCTAATTTTATTTGTTTATCATCTTTTAGTGTTAATATAGGTATTCATAGGCAGTGTATATTTGAATAGAATGTAAGCATAGAATCATAGAGTTAGAAGGGACCTCAAAAATATAGTCCAACATACTGCCAGTGCAGCATCCCTGATAGGTGGCCATCCAACTCTGCTTCAAAACCTCTTCTGAGGCAGTCTATACTGGTGTCAGACAACTGGATGGTCTTAATATTTGGTCAAATTCCCTTTTCTTGTAATATGAACCTCTTGGTTTGGGTCCTACCTTTTGGAGCAATACAGTTGCTCCATCATCGATGTCATAGTCCTTCACACGTTGGAAGATGGCTATCCTATTGCTCTTAATTATTGTCTTTTCTGCAGGTTAAAAATACCCACTCCTTCAGCCTTTCCTCATCCTAGGACATGGTCTCCAGGTCCCTCGTCACCATCTCTGTCTCCCTCCTCTGGACATGTTCCAGCTTGTTGATATCCTCCTTAAACTGCAGTGTATGACAGATAAAGGGAGGGCTTGTGTCTCTTAAACAGGCCTCACTGCAGTGAGGGTGAGCTGTCAGCCCAGGAAAAGAAAGACACCCCCCACCCCCCGGAACTGGGAAAAAAGATGATGGTGTAGCTCACCCAGGAACACATCTGGATGCATCTGTGGTATACAACCCACCATTTGAGAAGCACTGATACAAACTAGTGCCAGGTGTGTGCTAAAACTGGTGAACTGATCTAGGTATACTGCAAGATCATGTGATGCAGCTCCTCTTCGATATATGACATGAAACTACAGGCAGGGGCTGCATGTTTGAATGCTCCCTTAGCTCCACAAACTTCCTGCATGTTGAAAATTACCCAGGGAGAATTCTCTCTCCATTCCCACAGAAATGCTCAGTTTCATATGTCCAGGTATCTTCAGCATGGGGAGCATTGAAACCTGCAGTCTATCCCCCCGTAATTTGTTGGGTAGGGGGGAGAACTGCATTACTTTTTGAGGAGTGTGTGCTTGCTTGCGCACTCTGAAGGTTTCACCAGATCTTGGCAAAGGGCTGTGGTGTCACTTCCATGGAAAGACTTCTGGCTCTGTGAGAGGTACTAAACAAGAAGCCAGAGGTCTGGATGGGCATCCTGTGGACCCCGGCAGGCTTGTGGCTAGGAATGTGGCTGGTGTTGCTGTTTTGATGGAGCCTGATGTGAACAGCAGGATAGCTGTACTCTGCAACCCACCATGGTCCAATTGCTCTTTTGGGAGGGGGAACATGGTGCGGTGCTATTAGGAGAGACAGGCCAAGCCTGTCTCCCTCTCCCTCTGTCCCTTCCTTCCTTCCTTCCTTCCTTTCAGCAGCTCAAGGTGGCATACATGGTTCTTCCCCTACCCAGTTTATCTCACAACAATCCTGTGAGGTAGGTTAGGTTGAGAGAGAGAGAGAAAGTGTCCCAAGGTCACCCAGTGTGTGTTGTGGCTAAGTGGGGATTTGGACTTGGATCTTCCCTGTCCTATTCAGACAAACTAACCCAGGGGTGCAGTTGTGGATTTATTTTTATTTTTTTAACTAGAATCCTAAGATCTGCCAACTGGAGCCAGTTACAGAATAGTGGCTTGGGAGGTGGGAACATACTATTAGAATTGAGGGACCAGGCGGCCTCTGAGCACAAGTGTAGCCCAGGAATTTGTCTTCAGTATCAGAACTGAGTTCACAGGTCTGTCACACAAAGATCCGCTCCTGGTTTTCTACCCAAGCTTTCTTCCATTTCAGCAGCCTAATTTAAAAGTGGGGGAGGGGGACCCTTTTTGTTGATGCTATTGTTAAACCATTGGCAGTCAGAAAGCTTTGGTGATCCTAGTGCAAATCACTTAGAGATCAATCAGTGGATTCCAAACTGCTTTCTGCCTACCCCTGCTTTAACCACTGCACCACACTAGCTCTCAATCACGTGCTGTCAGGTCCTCTCCTCTGCGAATGGCAAACACTCAAAAACACTGGAGGCGTTCAAGACGAGGCTGGACAGCCCTCTGTCAGGGATGCTCTGACTTGGATTCCTGCATTGAGCAGGGGGTTGGACTCGATGGCCTTGTAGGCCCTTCCAACCCTACAATTCTATGATTCTATGATTCTGTAATCCCAGTTGGAGCCCTTGGACTTGTGCTGAGCTTTCAGCTAGTCTGCCCAGGGAGGACTGACAGGTATATTGCAGCCTGGGGCCCAGTTGCATTTGAGAGCATCGGGACTGTGTCTGTGCAATGAAAGCAGCTGATCTTGAGGTGGGTGGAGGTGGGTGCTGGTGGGTTTTGGCTCAGGCTCTGCTGGTCTCTTATGCCCAGGCAGTTGTTCTATTACTTTGTGCAGCTGGCTGAAGGCAGCATTGGGTACTCTTGCAGGGGCTTTGCAATTATCATAATAAACAGTTTTATCATCTGCTTGGCAATCAATAATGCAGCTTAGGCTGCTTTACTATCTCAGTGGTATTGATTACCTTAACAGCTGTGCAGCTGTGGTCAGCTGCTGTTAACCCCTGGACTGCTGTGGGGGCCTGCCTTCTTGGGGGGGGACAGGGGGGACAGGAAAGAGACTCTGCTTGCAGCCCCGGCTGTGCTGGAATTTGAGAGGAAGCGAAGAGCCAGTCAGGTGTGGTTCTTGGCCTGAGAGTCAGGCATAGCATTGACAGCGCAGCATTTTAAGGATTCTAATCCAGCCCTCAGCGGGCAAGGGTAGATCGGAATCTGTGTCCACTTGCGTTGCACTGCTGCCTGTGATGCCTGGGAGCTGTCTTTTCTTGCCTTTGACTCCTTTGGGAAAAAAGAGCTGTGCTGCTCCTGGGTTCAAGACTTTGCTTCTGGGGTCCTCAGGGTGGGATAGGGGGAGTCTCCCGATTGGACTGAGCCAAGAATGTGCTGGAGTGGGTGCTGTTAGCGCTGCCTGCATGCCAGCTTGATGCAGACCCTGCAACCTGCTTCTGCCGGGCGCATGCTACAGCCTGATCCATGTCATCCTACATATCAAGAATTTGGGGCTTGCTGCTTCTCCTTTTGGGAAGCTGCGTTTTGCACAGTGCTGGGCCTGGCCAGGGGAATGGCAGGCCTTACATACTTTGGATGGAGTTTGGACATGGGGCCTTCCGGCCCAATCCTGCTCCTAATGGAATTTCCCATTACTTGCTGCCCTGCTGATTTCTGATCAATGAAAATGAAATTGCATCACCTTCCCACAGGCTCCATGTATGGCTGTTGCTTCCAGCAGTGTCAGTTCCAGTAATATAATCTCATCAGGCGTGTGAGAGGGTAATAAGAAATGAAGCCCTACAATTAGCAGGAGCCCAGGCTGCAGGATAACCATTTCACTGCTGGTGGCAAGAAATGTGGGGATCTCTTTGCCCCACCCCTCCCATGGGCAAAGTGGTTCCCTTCCTCTAGCCTCTTGTGGGCATAGATCATGCACCCCCAACATTTTGCGGTCTGTGGGCACATGTGGAATTTTGAGAGAGTATTGTGGGCACTGTCACAAAATGGCTGTGGTAGGATATGTGGCCAATCACAAGGAAGTAATTAAAGTAATCACATTTTCTTTCTCTGCTTACCATTTTCCTCCTTCCTCTGTTGTTTCCCTGTGTCTATGTTTGTTTGTTTGTTTGTTTGACTTGGTACCCCACCTTTCTACAAAAAAATGCCATTCAAGGCAGCTTAAAGGCACAATTAAAACTGATTAAAAAACAAGACATTAAAATACAATAAAACATAACAATTACAGGATAAAAAATTAATAATAAAAACAGCACCCAACCCAACAGACCCGCTTACAGGCCAAAGGTCTTCTTGAAGAAAGCAGCCTTTGCCTGCCAGTGAAAGGACAGCAGAGAGGGAACCAACCTAGCCTCTTTTGGGAGGGAGTCCCACAATCTGGGAGCGGCCACCTAAAAAGCCCTCTCCTCCAAAGGCATCAGTCTCGAGAGAAAGGCCTCTCCAGAGGATCTTAAGGACCAGGCAGGTTCATATAGGAGAAGGTGCCCTTTCAGGTAGCCTGGTCCCAAGCCGCACAGGACTTTCAGGGTCATAACCAGCACTCTGAATTCTGCCTGGAAACAGGCTGGTAGCCAGTGAAGCTGCTGTAACAAGGGATTCGCATGCTCCCTAGTCAACAGTCTGGCTGCAGCATTCTGGATGAGCTGGGGTTGCTGAACAGTGTTCGAAGGCAGCCCCACGTACAGCGTGTTACAGTAGTCCAAACAGAATGTAACTTGGCATGCGTGACCATGGCCAGATCAGACATCTCCAGGAAGTTGGTGCACTGGCCTCAGCTGTGCAAACGCATTCCTCGCCACCGGCGAGACCTGGGCCTCCAGGTTCAGGGCCAAGTCCAAGAGTATACCTTCGCTGTAAGCCTGGGTCTTCAGGGGGAGTGTAACCCCACCCAGCACAGGTTAAGCCCTCTATTCCCTGTTCCGCTTCTTGACTGACCCAAAGCACCTCTGTCTTGTCTGGATTAAGCTTCACTTCGTTTGCCCTCATCCAGTCCATGACTGACATCAGGTACCGATTTAGAACCAGAACAGCTTCTGGGGTTTCGATGGAAAGGAGGAATAGACTTGGGTGTCATCAGCATATTGATGGCACTGAACTCCAAAACTCCAGACAATGTCTCCCAGCGGTTTCATGTATATGTTAAAAAGCATGGGGGATAAGAGAGAACCCTGAGGGACGCCAAAGGCCATGCCGTTGAAACGGAATCCTGTAGCACCACCTTCTGAGATCACCCTTCCAAGAAGGATCGGAGCCACTGCATAATGGTGCCTCCCAGTTCCATGTCAGACAGATGCCCCAGAAGGATACATGGTTGATGGTATCGAAAGCCATTGAAAGATCCAGCAGAACTGACAGGGACACATTCCTCCTGTCCACCAAGGTTACCTGAGCTGTCCCATAACCAGGAATGAAGGCAGATTGAAATGAATCTAGATAATTTGTCTCATCCAGAAATCCCTGGAGCTGAAAAGCCACCACACACTCCCTCAAAACTGAATATTGGGAGACTGGCTGGAAATTATCCTATATGGTGGTTTTCAGGGAGGGTTTTTTAATTACCTCAGTCTCCTTTAGAAAAGATGGTATCACACCTTGCCATAAATCACTACCCTTATTCACTCAACCAGTCACCCCCAGCTGCTTTTATAAGCCATGGAGGCGAGGGCCCAGCACACAAGTGGTAGGCTTCAAATTCCAAGGTTAAATTGTAAGCCCCTTGGGGTAGGGACCTATTATACCTGTTCTCTGTAAAGCATCATGTACATAGATTGTGCTATAGAAACAAATAATGCAACAGACAAATCGTTTTCACAGAAAGGCAAACCGTGAGGCTAAAAGACAAGTAACTCATCCAGGCACCTGAGTGCAAGGCAGAGATAGGATCTGAACCACAAACCATAAAACCACCCCTTTGAAACTACAGCTTCTGCTCCTAGACAACATCCATTTCACAGAAGGCAAGCCAGTTTCTGCAAATCACCCCTAAATTAATTCTTCTAAAATTAATTTCCTCAGATTAATTGGAAGATCAGCCCCAGTTTCCCTTCAGCATAATTCCTGTTCAAGTAACCTAAATGCACCAATTTCTTGTTTGCCAACCCAACGTTCCTTCCCTTTTTCTCTCTGCCAGCCAACCCACCCAGCGGTGGCTCAAGACATTTTGCTGCCCCCATTTCTTTCCATGATGATCAACATCCAAAAACACACATACACAACCTTTCTACCCCAGGATCACCCCCCCCCCCCGGCCAACTTGTCAGTGCAGGGGAGCTGATCTGGATTGGGACCTCAGCTGAGAGGAAGGCTTATAGCTCCTCCTACCCCACATGTTAAAGTCCAGATGTATATTGGGCCCCTTTGCTGGCAATTAAACCTCCACACTGGCAGTTAACCCCCCCCCCCCACACACACACACACACCTCCCTTCTACCCCCAGCTTACCTTTTTATTTCCTTATTTGTTTCTAGGTGACTGGGTGCACTTCAAAGTGAAGTGCTGGCCTGCAAGTGCCCCCTGTTCTCATTTTCTTCAAATGCCTCTGGGCTCACTGACTGTGCTGCTACCACCTCCCTATTGTTTCTCACTAGCCCTGTTTTGGATCCATTCCTCTCAGCACTCTGTCACCTTGGTTTGATGTTAAAGGGAATGGTTATTACTACTAAATGATAGGGTGGGTGAAAAATTGAAAGATTCTGGGAAGTGTATAGAGTGAACAGAGGAATTATGTTTCTTCTAACACTAGAAGTCTGGGGTTCACCTAGAGAAAATGGTGGTAGGAGATACCAGTCCATTCAACACATGATCAGCATGTGAAACTGATGGACACTTGGATCAGAGGTTTGTTTGTTTTTTAAAAAATACAGCTTAAACATATTTGTGTGTCATAGGTGTGTCATCACAATAACAGATAACTGTAAAGTTCTGCATTCAGGTAGAAAAATCAGTTGCACACATACAGGATGGGTTCATAGAATGGTAGGGTTGGAAGGGGCCTACAAGGCCAAGGTTACACCTGGTTTGGTAGCAGTACATGTGAAAAGGATCCAGGGTTTTAGTAGAGCACAAGCTAAACATCAGTCAGCAGTGTGGTGCAGCAGCTAAAAAGGTTAATGTTATTCTAGGCTGCATCAATAGAAGCATAAGGTCCAGATCATGTGAAGTAATGGTACCACACTATACTGCAATGGTCAGATCTCCTCTGGAGTACTGCATCCAGTTCTGGGCACCACAGTTTAAGAAAGTTATTGACAAGCTGTAATATGTCCAGAGGAGGGGGATGAAAATGGTAGGGATGGTGCGGGTGGCCAAACAGATCCGGGAGTCCAGTGGACTCCCCCCCACCTACTACCCTGAGCCACACCTGCCAAGCTCCCTACCCTGCTTAAGCTCCCAGTGTGCACGCCGAGCCACCCACAATCACCCCAGGCCTGTCCAGAGGGCTCTGCAATCGCCATTTTGCCAAAGAAAAAGCAATCACAAAAATGTGAACATTAGATCTTATGCAAAATGGCACCGTGAGTAGACGATATACGTAAGATTACAGTCATAACTGGCCCATTTACGCCTGTAATCTTGTGTATATTGGCCATTCATGGCACCATTTTGTGGAAGGTCAAATGTTTGCATTTTTGCATAGTGGTGATCGCAGAGCTCGCTGAACAAGCCGGGGGTGAGTGCAGGCAGTTCAGCAAGCGTGGGGGGGCGGTGCGTGGGGGCAGGGGCTTGGCGGGCGCCTGGAGAACCTGTACAGGGGGACACCCATTTAACCCTAGAAAATGGTGACGGACCTGGAGACGAAATCCCATGAGAAAAGGTTGAAGGAGTTGGGTACATTTAGTTTGGAGAAAAGATGATTAAGAGGTAATATGATTGTTCTTGTTCAGTCGTTAAGTCGTGTCCAACTCTTCGTGACCCCGTGGACCATAGCACGCCTGGCCGTCCTGTCCTCCGCTCTCTCCCGGAGTGTGCTCAAGTTCATATTCATTGCATCAGTGATGCTATCTAGCCATCTCATCCTCTGCTGTCCCCTTCTCCTTTTGCTTTCAATCTTTCCCAGCATCAGGGTCTTTTCCAGTGAGTTTTCTCTTCGCGTTGGGTGGCCGAAATATTTGAGCTTCAGCTTCAGTATCTGTCCTTCCAATGAGCACTCAGGGTTGATTTCCTTTAGGATGGACTGATTTGATCTCCTTGCAGTCCAGGGGACTCGTAAGAGTCTTCTCCAGCACCACAGTTCGAAAGCATCAATTCTTCGGCGCTCAGCCTTCCTTATAGTCCAGCTCTCACAGCCATACATTACTACTGGGAAAACCATAGCTTTGATTAGACGGACCTTTGTCGGCAAGGTGATGTCTCTGCTTCTTACTATGCTGTCTAGGTTGGCCATAGCTTTCCTCCCAAGGAGCAAGCGTCTTTTAATTTCATGGCTACAGTCACCGTCTGCGGTGATCTTGGAGCCCAAGAAAATAAAATCTGTCACTGCTTCCATTTCTTCCCCTTCTATATGCCAGGAAGTGATGGGGCCAGATGCCATGATCTTCGTTTTTTTAATGTCGAGTTTCAAACCAGCTTTTGCACTCCCCTCTTTCACCCTCAACAAGAGGCTCTTTAGATCCTCTTCGCTTTCTGCCATTAGGGTGGTATCATCTGCGTTTCTGAGGTTGTTGATAATTCTCCCGGCAATCTTAATTCTGACCTGTGATTCGTCCAGCCCGGCATTTCTCATGATGTACTTTGCATATAAGTTAAATAAGCAGGGCGACAATATACAGCCTTGTCGTACTCCTTTCCCAATTTTGAACCAATCGGTTGTTCCATGTCCGGTTCTTACTGTTGCTTCTTGACCCTGCATTGGAATATTCCTGTACTGAGCAGGGGGTTGGACTCGATGGCCTTGTAGGCCCCTTCCAGCCCTGCTATTCTATGATTCTATTACCCTCGTACGGGTTTCTCAGGAGACAGGTAAGGTGGTCTGGTACTCCCATCTCTTTCAGAATTTGCCAGAGTTTGTTGTGATCCACACAATCAAAGGCTTTAGCGTAGTCAATGAAGCAGAAATAGACGTTTTTCTGGAATTCTCTTGCTTTCTCCATTATCCAGCGTATGTTGGTGATTTGATCTCTAGTTCCTCTGCCTCTTCGAAACCCAGCTTGTACTTCCGGTAGTTCTCGGTTCACATACTGCTGAAGCCTAGCTTGTAGGATTTTGAGCATAACCTTGCTGGCATGTGAAATGAGCGCAATTGTACAGTAGTTCGAACACTCTTTGGCGTTGCCCTTCTTTGGAATTGGAATGTAAACTGACCTTTTCCAGTCTTGTGGCCACTGTTGAGTGTTCCAAATTTGTTGGCATATTGAGTGCAGCACTTTCACAGCATCATCTTTTAGGATTTTAAATAGCTCAGCTGGAATACTGTCATCTCCGCTAGCTTTGTTGTTAGTATAGTATAGTATAGTATAGTATAGTAGTAGGGTTGGAAGGGGCCTACAAGGCCATCGAGTCCAACCCCCTGCTCAATGCAGGAATCCAAGTCAGAGCATCCCTGACAAATGGCTGTCCAGCCTCGTCTTGAAGGCCTCCAGTGTGGGAGAGCCCACCACCTCCCCAGGTAATTGGTTCCATTGCCGTATTGCTCTGACACTCAGGAAGTTTTTCCTGATGTTCAGTCGGAATCTGGCTTCCTGTAACTTGAGCCCATTATTCCGTGTCCTGCACTCTGGGATGATCAAGAAGAGATCCTGGCCTTCTTCTCTGTGACAACCTTTCAAGTACTTGAAGAGTGCTATCATATCTCCCCTCAGTCTTCTCTTCTCAAGTCTAAACATGCCCAGTTCTTTCAGTCTCTCTTCATAGGGCTTTGTTTCCAGTCCCCTGATCATCTTTGTTGCCCTCCTTTGAACCCTCTCCAGCTTGTCTGCATCCTTCTTAAAGTGTGGTGCCCAGAACTGGACACAGTACTCCAGATGAGGCCTAACCAGTGCTGAGTAGAGGGGAACTAGTACTTCCCGGGATTTGGAAGCGATGCTTCTATGAATGCAGCCCAAAATAGCATTTGCCTTTTTTGCAGCCACATCACACTGTTGGCTCATATTCAGCTTGTGATCGACGACAATTCCAAGATCCTTCTCGCTCGTAGTGTGGTTGAGCCACGTATCCCCCATCTTGTAACTGTGCATTTGGTTTCTTTTTCCTAGGTGCAGAACTTGGCATTTGTCCCTATTAAATGCCATTCTGTTGTTTTCTGCCCAGCACTCCAGTCTATCCAGATCACTTTGAATTTTGTTTCTGTCTTCCAAAGTATTAGCTATCTCTCCCAATTTTGTGTCATCTGCAAATTTGATCAGCATTCCCTGCACCTCCTCCTCCAATGCTTCCTATTCCTATAGTAATGCTTCCTATTTCCCAGTAGTAATGTATGGCTGTGAGAGCTGGACTATAAGGAAGGCTGAGCGCCGAAGAATTGATGCTTTCGAACTGTGGTGCTGGAGAAGACTCTTATGAGTCCCCTGGACTGCAAGGAGGTCAAATCAGTCAATCCTAAAGGAAATCAACCCTGAGTGCTCATTGGAAGGACAGATACTGAAGCTGAAGCTCAAATATTTTGGCCACCTAATGCGAAGAGAAAACTCTCTGGAAAAGACCCTGATGCTGGGAAAGACTGAAGGCAAAAGGAGAAGGGGACAGCAGAGGATGAGATGGCTAGATAGCATCACCGATGCAATGAATATGAACTTGAGCACGCTCCGGGAGAGAGCGCAGGACAGGAAGGCCTGGCGTGCTATGGTCCATGGGGTCACGAAGAGTCGGACACGACTGAACGACTGAACAACTGAACAACAATGCTTCCTAAGGCCCACTTGACTTCACTCTCTAGGATGTCCAGCTCAAATTCAGTGACCGCACTTTCATGGCTATCAGGGACATTAAGATCCTTCCTGTATAGTTCTTCTGTGTATTCTTTCCACCTCTTCTCAATCTCATCTGCTTCTGTTAGGTCCCTGCCTTCTTTGTCCTTTATCATGCCCGTCTTTGCACAAAACGTTCCCTTGATATCTCCGATTTTCTTGAAAATATCTCTAGTCTTTCCCATTCTATTGTTTTCCGCAATTTCTTTGTATTGTTCATTTAAGAAGGCCTTCTTGTCTCTCCTTGCTATTCTCTGGAACTCTGCATTCAGTTGGATATATCTTCCCCTTTCTCCCTTGCTTTTCGCTTCCCTTCTTTCCTCAGCTACTTGTAAAGCCTCCTCAGACAGCCACTTGGCTTTCTTGCATTTCTTTTTCTTTGAGATGGATTGAGTTGCTACCTCCTGAACAATGTTACGGACCTCTGTCCATAGTTCCTCAGGCGCTCTGTCTATCAGGTCTAATCCCTGAAATCTATTCCTCACCTCCACTGTATATTCATAAGGGATATGATTTAGGTCATACCCAAATGGTTTAGTGGTTTTCCCTATGTTCTTCAATTTAAGCCAAAACTTTGCGATAGGAAGCTCATGATCTGAGCCACAGTCAGCTCCAGGTCTTGTTTTTACTGACTGTATAGAGCTTCTCCATCTTTGGCTGCAAAGGACATAATCAATCTGATTTCGATATTGACCATCTGGTGATGTCCATGTGTAGAGTCGCCTCTTGTGCTGTTGGAAAAGAGTGTTTGCTATGATCAGCGTGTTCTCTTGGCAGAACTCTATTAGCCTTTGTCCTGCTTCATTTTGTACACCAAGGCCATGCTTGCCTGTTATCCCGGTGATTTCTTGACTTCCTACTTTAGCATTCCAATCCCCTATGACGAAGAGGACATCTTTTTTGGGGGGTTAGTTCTAGAAGGTGTTGTAGGTCTTCATAGAACCGATCAACCTCAGCTTCTTCGGCCTCAGTGGTTGGAGCATAGACTTGAATTACTGTGATGTTGAATGGTTTGCCTTGGATTCATACTGAGATCATTCTATCATTTTTGAGATTGTACCCCAGTACTGCTTTTCCCACCCTTTTATTGACTATGAGTGCTACTCCATTTCTTCTAAGGGATTCTTGCCCACAGTAGTAGATATGATGGTCACCTGAATTAAATTCGCCCATGCTTGTCCATTTTAGTTCGCTGATTCCCAAGATGTCGATGTTCAATCTTGCCATCTCATGTTTGACCACCTCCAGCTTACCTTGATTCATTGATCTGACATTCCAGGTTCCTAAACAATATTGTTCTTTACAGCATCGGATTTTCTTTTCACCACCAGACACATCCACAGCTGAGTGTCCTTTCGGCTTTGGCCCAGCCACTTCACTCTTTCTGGTGCTACTTGGAAATTCCCTCTGCTCTTCCCCAGCAATATATTGGACACCTTCCGACCTGAAGGGCTCATCTTCCAGCGTCATATCTTTTAGCCTTGTGATACATTCCATGGGGTTTTCTTGGCAAGAATACTGGAGTGGGTTGCCATTTCCTTCTCCAGTGGACCACATTTTGTCAGAACTCTCTGCCATGACCAGTCCGTCTTGGGTGGCCCTGCACGGCATAGCTTATGGCTTCACTGAGTTACGCAAGCCCCTTCGCCACAACAAGGCAGTGATCCATGAAGGGGGTGTGTGTGTGATGATAGCCATCTGCAAATATTTGAATGGCTGTCACATAGATGATGGAGCTGATTTGTTCTCTGTTCCTTCAGAGGGTAGGACCCAAACCAACCGGTTCAAATGGCAAGAAAGAGGATTTCAGCTAAACATTAGGAACAATGTCTTGATGGCCTGAGCTATTTGACAGTAGGGCAGAGTATCTTAGAAGGTAGTGGACTCCGCTTTGTTGGAGGTTTTCAAGTGAAGGCTGGTTGGCCACCTATCGGGGACGCTGTAGCAGTGGATTTCCTGCATCGGCAGGGGGTTGGAATATATGACCTTTGGCATCCCTTCCAACTGTATGATTCTGTGACTAGGCAGGCATAGAATGTGTTCACTCAGACGCAAGGTACCTCTTATGCTGAGAACATACAGTGGGGATTCTCTCTCTCTCTGGTTTCTTACTTTCCTTTTTGTAATTGACGGATGGTTGGCTTTCTTTAATAGTCTCCGTGACTGTCTTTAAACATATTGGCATTAGAATACCAGAAAAGCCCTGCTGGATCAGACCAAAGACTTCTGTAGTCCTACATTCTGTTCTCACAGTGGCCAACCAGATGCCCCCATGGGAAGCAGGATGTGAACCCAGTAGCACCCTCCTGCTCATGTTCCGCAGCAACTGGGACTGAGAGGCATACTGTCTCTGACACAGAAACTGATATACTGCCATCAAGTCTAGTAGCCATTGATAGCCTTTTCTAGACTGTGGTAGTCCTTTTGAATTTCATGCTCTATATATAAACTAACCAGGGCAGAGATTATACTGTGCCAAAGTTTTTGTGTCAGTTACGTTAGATGAAGATTGGCTTTATACTTTTTATTTACATTAAAAAGCAAAGAGTTCCACAGTTAGTTAAGCATTGTGTGGAGTATTGGGTGACTTCCAAGTTATAGTATTACATGAGAAGCAAAAACTGTTTTTCTAGCTGTTCTCCACACTGCACCTATGTGTGTCCCCTTGTGGCATTATCCTAAAGTAAAAAACACCAAACACTTTTACTTTCCTTCATCAGGAAGGCATTCCAGTCTCTTGAACGCTTTAGTCGCCTTTTTGCTGGGACTTTCAGCTCTGCAAAAAAGGGCAGTGCAAATGTTCAGTGGGCATGGAGCAGGCAGCCTGTGCAGCCAGAAGGCTTTGAATTTCCTGCCTGGTTTTGACTTCTATCATATAAGTATTATTATAAAGATTGCTCCCCATAAGCTCATTTATGTACTTTTGTAGTAGCCAGACACATTTCTGGTAAAAAGCAAATGTTTCCTCCCTCCTTGATGTGAAAGCCAGTATTTTCTCTTTGCAATTTTTGCCACTTTGGCCTGAGCCACTTACTTGAATGGCACCTTTTGGCACAAGCGGGGAGAGTTGTCTGAGAGGCCTGGCTGGCCTGATCATGTTCCTGCCCTGGGAAGCTGCTCTCCTGTTTCTGAGCCAGAGGCTTGAGGCCTGCTGTGCTCCCTTCCTGGGTTGCCAAGCATTTTCCTTGGCTTTCTGTGGTGTAGAGGTCTGTCTACACTGTAGAGGCCCCTGGAAGATCTGAGGGCCTTGCTGTGCTTCAGTCTGCCTGTGCCCACTTAAGCAGGTTGTGCGGTGTAGCTCTTGTTTGTTTTGTCCGCTTGCCAGCTCCAGCTGCTGGTGGCAAGCCCTCTGTGTGGTTTTGTCTTGCTGGGAGGAAGGCCCCACATTCCTCCAAGTCCATCTTGCTGCGAGACACAGGGCCCTCCGAATCTGGGCTTTTCTGTGCTTTGGGCCTGGAGGGGCAGGTGCAAGGAGCTTGCCTCTGCATGGCTGGGATTGACTACTGCCCTGCTGGGTGCAGCAGTTCCCCCTCTGACTGGAAAGGTCCAGGTCCTTTGTCAGGGCTGGGTGTGGTGACTCAGGGGAAGGGAATATCTAGCGTTTGCTTCAATCCTGGCTCTTCTCTCCTGTGCTTCCTTGCCGCCCCCACAGCTCCCCAGAGCTGCTCTGTGCCTAGTTATGCTTCGGCCTGAGCCGTAACCGCAGCACAGAGGTTGCTGCACATTCCCTGTAGGACTGGCTGAGTTGGCTGCTTTCACTTCTAGGCAGAGTTTATATTTGTGCTGGAAATAGCCCCACTAAGGGAGCTGTGCCTGGCTTCTGGCACCGAGCTGATGTCTCTGGGATTGACCCCACTTAAGAGCCACTGTTGTACTTGCTGGCGAAGGAGGAGGAGAGAATGAACCTTGTTTGCAGAATGGCAGGTTCTGGTTTCTGTTTAGATGTTACTGTAGCAAAACTTCTAAATCTGGTCTCCAAAAAGGGGAGCTGTTGCTCGTTGAAGGAAAAATGGGTGCCTGATGGCAGAATTCTGTACACGTCTACTCAGAAGTCGTACCAAAATCCATATACTCAGAGGTAGATTCCATGAAGTTCATTGGGACTTACTCCCAAGTCGCATCCTGAATCAACTTGGAATCTTGCTGAAAGCAAACAATCTCAGAAAGCCATGTTTTGCCTCCGTTTCCTGGTTTCTTGCTATGGGGCATGCATCTGAACTCTGCAACTTCTTGTTTCCCCTGTGGCCCTGGATGGCTTTCCTTCGACCCTGGCACCGTGAAGGAAGCTCTTGCCTGGTATTTTTCATACATCAGCCATCTCCTGTATCTTCGGGGGTTTAGGCTCTCAAGCACTCCAAAACTCTGCTGGGACAGGGAACCAATTAAGATGGCCCACTGCCAGATGTTGCTGTGTCCAGAGGACTTTCTCCCTGTTGGTGTATTGGTGGACCTGTTGGAGCCCCAGTCAACTTCTAAAATGAAAAGGGGGGGCATCATGTTTTGTGCCACCTTAATGCTTAACACATTTATTAAGGCATAAGGTTTTGTGGACTAGAGCTTATGTCATGATAACTTTGTTAGTCTTTAAGGTGCCACAAGACCCTTGCTTTTTTGCTGCAACAAACTAACACACCTACCCCTTTGAAATGGAGAAACTGCTCAAACAATTGTGCCTAGATGTCCTCTTGCTGATTAGAGCCCAACTGGTGCCCTCCAGATGTTTTGGACCTCAGCTGCCATCAGCCCCAGCCAGCCTGGCCAATGGTCAGGCATGCTCGGAGTTGTAGTCCAAAACATCTGAAGGGCATCAGGTTGGGAAAGGCTCCCTTTGGCCTTTCAAGGCGCTTAGTGTTACTGTGTGTCTTTGATTAGATGGAAACACACATCTGTACATGTGGACTCAAATGATGTGGAAATACTGGGATCTTTTGCAGAGGCTTAAACTCCATGCTAAACTTAAGACAAAGTGAGGAAAGTGACTGAAGAACACCAGCAAGCTTCAGTGTTAGGAGTGCATGTGTTTTGTCACACATGTTTATAGAAAGAAAAGATTGGTTAGTGCACTACTCTTCGCACTGGACCAGCACTGTATTCCATTATGGTCCCTAGCAGCACGGGTAGGACAAGGAACGATGGAGGCGGGGAATTACAGTTTGGCCAGTAAGGAGCAGGGAGGGTGTTCAGATAATGGCAGGGCAGTCTTTGGAGGCCTAAACACAATGGGGTGAAGCCGATTTCAGTGGCACAAGGTTGGTCTCTTGCGGGGCTGAATGGATAGATTTAGAGCAATATCAGGAGAAAGTCAGAGTGGGCATATTACCTGTTCCACAGACGCAGGGAAAGTAAAGAGTTTCACTTCCTGGTTGGTCCTAGTCACTTGGAAATTTGCAGAGTGATGGCTGCTCTGGTCACAATTCCAAAATGGGGTAACGACCCTAATCTTGAAAGCCACTGTGTGCAAGTTGGTCTTTTTAGTTTTTCCCTGAAAAATTGGGAAAATGGAATAATTTTGGTTTATGAAATATTTTCTTTCAAAATGATGAATAGAACGTTTAAGACAAGGTGTTCATATATTGCTGGCCTTTACTGCCCACAAATGTTTTCTAAAAGCTATGTAATGAGAATACTTTTACTGGAAGAATAGAGATGTAATATTTCTGGAAATTTTGAAGCCATGGGGAAAAATAGGTTTCTCTAATCCTCTCTGTAAGATACCCAGCATAGTTATATCTGCCTTTCCTTATTAAAAATTATTGATCCAATTCAGGGGTCTCCAACGTAGCAGCCGCAAGGCCAAGCTGAGGTGCCCCCCAAGCTATTTTTGCTCCGTATATAAGCCTATGGAGCAATTTCTCTTAGGCTTGTATAGGGAGCAAAAAAGGACCCGTGCCAAAAAACATCTAAAGGTATGTGTGAAGTACACACCCCACCAAGGACCTTTGGGGTCTCTGGATTCCTGGTGGGGGTGCGCCTCGCCCGTCCTCCAGCTGATTTTTGGCAGGGGGGCTTTTTCTCGCCCCATGCAAATGAATGGAGAAATTGCTCCATTCAGTTGCATGGGGATGGGAAGAGAGGGAGAGAAAAAGAAGAGCCAGAGAGAGAGAGAGGGTAGGGGGAGAAAGAGAGAAAGAGGAGCCAGAGACAGGAAGGAAGAGCAGCCAGAGAGACAGATGGAAGAAGAGAAAGAAAGAGGAGCCGGGGGCGGGGGGGAGCCAGAAAGGGAGAACGGAAGAAAGAATAGCTAGAGAGAGAGAGAGAGAGAAACCAGAGTGGGTAGCATGCACACAGGGTGCACTTTCATATATGTGCACCCTCCCCCAAGATAATATTTCTGTGATTGGCCCCCCACCCTCCTACAGCATTTCTAATATGTGAGAGTCTTCCCAAACTAAATAAGCTTCCAGTAGCTCTTTCTTCAGACCAGATCTCCCTAAACTCCACTGCAACCAATTCCTCACACACAGGAACAGATGCTGTACAGCAGTCTTCCTCTGCCTTCAGCTCTTCCTGGTTCTTCTGGGATTTAGGATGATTCAGATGTTTCAGGGACTACTTGCTGAAGCCCTTAAAATGCATTATTTATAACTTGATTTACTCATAAAATCTTCATGTTTAGTATATTAAATTTAAAAGTATACTTTATTCAGATAATAGCACATTTACTGGGTTTACTTTTAAATCTTCTTAATTTTAATGATAGGAACAACTTAGCCACTGTCACCGTGCCTTACAGACACCCAAACTAGTTCAGTATGGGGCTGCTTCTTTTTGAAAATTCTGGAACTGGTCCAGAATGTTGACTAGGTTGAGCTGCAGGGAATGTATGAGGCCAATCTTAAGTCTACTTTGTTGTCTTCCAGGAGGTTTCCAGGCTCAGTTCAGAGTGCCTGTTTGACTGTTAAAATACGAAATGGTCTGGGCCCCAGATTGCCATCTTCCATATGAACCTTCCAATAGGTTTAACATCTTCCTTAGTGGGAATGCCCTGCTCCGAGTCCCTCTGCCATCTGGGTTATCTGCTTTTGGGGCCTTTTCAGCAGCAGCACCAGGGATGGCCACGGTAGTCCATGCATTGGTAACTTCACGTTTTAGCTGAGCTTTTCTATTCATTATGATGTATTTAAATGTTTGGTTTGTAAACTGCTTAGAGATATTTTTTAGATACAGTAAGCGAGATATAAATTGATTACTTAAATAAATAAATGGACAGACACACAGACAGACAGGCAGACTGTGGAACTCTCTCCTTGGGAAGGCTTACTGTGCCCCTTTCTTCATTGGCTTTTACACTCTTTAAATGCAAGATAAAGATACTGCTTTTCCAGAGAACCTATGGGGTCTCAAGTTTTAAGGGGTTCCTTCGTTTGGCTGCTGGTGAATCCATTAAGTTGTTTCTGTTCTGCGTTCGTTGTTGTTGTTTCAAATTGTACTTGGATTTTATATTTGTGACCCACGGAGATAGTTATAGTCAAGAGATAGGATATAATATTTAAATAAGTTGTGGGAGGCCTTCGGGTACAATAGTTTAAGAGTGGGGAGGCAGGGGGCTCCAGGATCTGGGCTGTAATGGAGCTGTGAATAGTAGAGGCTGGGGGGGGGGTGATGAGAGGAGGGGAGGGCTTTAGGTTCCCAGTCCCTGCTCTCTCTAACTGAAGATCATTGATTTTACGGGAAACCATGTTTACAGACAGTGCACTGATCGACCTGTATAGTTGACTTCTGCCTCCTTAAGTAAGAGCTACCTTTTCCGTAATGACTGGTTGATGGAGAGAGATGAAGTAGTGCTGGATGCAGAGAAGGAATTTGGACAAGAACATTGGTCCATCGCAACAAATCTGTCACATAGTGCATTTGTTAGGTGGTTCAGAGGTGAGCTGAGATGCCCAGTCTCTGTTCTGGATGATGGGTTCGGGCCCAGACAGTTCACAGGGTCAGCAGTTGCAGCCAACCTGTGGCCCCTTCAGTGTTCAGGAGCTTCAAATGGTGATAGCTGTGGAAGCTCCCGTGATCTTTGAAGGGAGACATAGCCACTGTATGTGGGCATTGCTCCTGGGACCTTTTGCTGGTAGCCAATAAGGACAGAAGGGGTGAAGGCTAGGGAACAGACTGTGCTTCCTTCCTTGGTTAGCTTGCTAGGGAGCGGGGGAGGGGGCAGTCAGAGCAGCCGGGAGGCCAAAGAGCCCACCAATTAATTGGGAAGCATTTGCAGGTTTCTCTGGCCTGGCCTGGCCTGGTCTGCAGAGGAGATTGGCTTTCCTGTCAATAAACAAGTCCCTAGTGCAGCATCAAAGCCGCAGTCCTTTATCAATCGCGGCCTCCTCTTCCCGCTTGTTCCTGTAACTTACCAAGCATTTATGACATTGATTTTACAATCAGGCTGTTAACCCTCCCGCCCCATCAGCTCTGCCAGCCTTGCTGGTCCAAACTGTCAATCAGGTGGCTCAGGGCCAATAGGATAGATTTGCAGTAGTAGCTCTGCTGGGAGTGCCAGGTTTGTGTCCTCTTGGTTTTTGATCTCGAGGAGCCTATTGTGTATTTCTCACCTGCCCCAATAAAACTTCTTAGTTGACCCTTCAGTGCAGTTCAAAAGCAGGGAATCTGTCAACGGGCTGCTGAGTTTTCTGGCCCAGGAAGGTTAGAGACACAGATTCAAGATACTGCAGAGCAGCTAGAGGAGCCAGAAAGGGACCTGTCCATAAAAGAACCATGACTGGAAGGGAGCTGAACAAGGCTCCCTCAGAGGAGCTGTGTTGCCTCCTGTCATCGGAAGAAGGCTAAGCAGCACTGTGCGTAACTGCTGCTGGACAGCTTGGTTGAGGGACAGCAGAGCAAGCTACCAAGGGGAATTCTCAACTTGGGGCAAAGACTTGGGGCTTCTGACCTCTCTGTCATTGTTGGGGTCCTGAAGACTCTGGGGTCCCTTCTAGCCAAAGGATTTGTTAGTAATGGAAATCTGAAAAGTATGGGAGAAGTGTAAGTATTTAGGGCACTTGGAGAATGCCTGTGGATAAGTGTGTGTGTGTGTGTGTGTGTGTGTGTGAGAGAGAGAGAGAGAGAGAGAGAGCGCCGGTGACAATCCCAGTTGCTGTTGGTGGTGAAATGGGAGCTGTTGTCACTCAGAAGTTGCCTCACAGCCACTGGGGCTTCCCTGCTTTCTTTGGCTCCAGCCTCTGAACAGCCCTAGAAAGGAAGCAGGAAGTGACTGCAGACAGGCTAGTCAAGAGCTCCTTACCTGTGCTGTGTTGGTTGCTTTTGCCTTGCTTCCTCCTGCCTTTTTCTGTATCTTACCCAGTGTCTTACCTGTTTTATGCCCTGCATTCTGGCTCCTCTTCTCCCCCCCCCCCAGCTGTTGACAGAAAGGACTTGCCAGTCTGCAGGTAATCAGGCTTGGCCAGTGTGTGCTAAAAGTGCTGCCTATCAACCTCTGGGACCCATTGGGCTCCAGCAGGTATCCTGTGGGATGAAAATGTGCTCAGAATATTCCAAGATGGCTGTGAGCAGTAACAGGGAGAGGCTTGAGTGGTTCTGTCTTATTATTTCTGCAGTGCCATCTACATGTATGTTCCATCCTCTGCTTGCAAAGTGATCAGGTTGCACATATCTTTTAGAACAAATACTCTTGACCCGCTTGGCTGAACTGGTCATGAAACTGCTGTGGGTGGCAGTGGTTAAAGTAGGACCTTTTGGAATGAGGCCTGATCCTGTGGGTCCATAGTAAGGCTGTGAGTGTGAAGAGGTGCAGTGCAGGAGCACCTTACTTGGGCTGTGGTCCTGGGGAGTCAGTGCTGCACAGCATTCTCTTGTGTTGGCTTGCCCGTAGTCATTGGGGTGGGCGCTTGGCGTGCTGCCTTCATAAAGGGGCAGCCCGTGATTGGCTTTCTCTTACCATTGGCACACTGCAGTTTCATAGTTCAGAGCCCTCAGTGATTTGACATCTGCTCAGATTCAACCTTGTCCAGGGACTTTATGAGACAAAGGGCAAGCTGAAGCTTCCTTCAGTAGGCCCTGGGATGGATCTGCAATGGACTCCTTGCAGTTGTCGTCTCCAGTTCTCATGAGGTGACAATAACCTTCGGGAGACAGAGGTGCTTTTTCGTATGTGGAGGGGTGTGGGCTTTGCAAGAGGCACTGCCCTGCTGCTTTGGCTTTTGTGGTGCTGATGGGTTTCAGGATCTTTCAGAACTTCTGCCCATCCGTGCTTTCCTCCCTCTGTGTTTTCCAGGCTTGGCAATGGGCAGTAGCTGCTCTTTTGGGTGTGATGGGCTGTGTGCATGTCATGACTGCTCTGTGTGGAAATGTGGTCTGTGCTCCTCGTGACTGACCTGCCTCTCTCTTTCTCTCTCCCTTCCCTCTTTGTCTGCCTTTAGGTCCGAGCCATACTGGGTGCAATGAACACTCCATGCAGGCCTCGGCATGGAAGGCTGTGACTCGCCTGTCATCTTGGGGAAGGACAATGGGTGTGCTATCCCTCAGCACCAGCCATGGACTGAACTTGGTAGCGCTCGCCTTCCCAGCAAACCTAGTAACATGGAGCCGTCTGTAGCGCTGAAGCATGGAGCCCTAGACAACCGGCGGGCTTCTTTCACTGAGCACTCCCCAGAAAGCGCTGTCCCCTCTGGCTCCATTGCCGAGCCAGACAGCAAGGAGGTCTGCTGCAGCGAATGCTCCACCTCCTTCGCCAGCTTGCAGACCTACATGGAGCACCACTGCCCCAGCGCCCGTCCGCTTCTCCCTCTGCAGGAAGGCTGTGGGAGCGACACTGGCGAGGACGGAGACGAGGAAAGCGACGTGGAGAACCTGGCAGGGGAGATCGTCTACCAGCCGGACGGCTCGGCGTACATTGTTGAAAGCATCAGTCAGCTGATCCAAAGTGCGGGGGTCTGTGGGGCTGGCACCAGCAGTGGGACGCTCCCTGCACTCTTCATGAGCTCCGCTGCCAGCACGGGGGGCAAGCCAGGCGAGGCCACGTCAGCTGCACCTGCCTACCCACAGATCATCAACACTTTCCACATAGCCTCATCCTTTGGGAAGTGGTTTGAGGGCTCAGACCAGGCCTTCCCGAATACCTCAGCCCTGACGGGGGTCAGCCCTGTCTTGCACAGCTTCCGTGTTTTTGATGTGCGCCACAAAAGCAACAAGGATTACCTGAACAGTGACGGTTCTGCCAAAAGTTCCTGTGTATCCAAAGATGTTCCCAACAATGTGGACCTGTCCAAATTTGATAGCTTTGTGCTCTATGGGAAGCGGAAGCCCATTCTGATGTGTTTCTTGTGCAAGCTCTCCTTTGGGTATGTCCGCTCTTTTGTGACCCATGCGGTGCATGATCATCGAATGACTCTGAGTGAGGAGGAGCGGAAAATTCTTAGCAATAAGAACATCTCCGCTATCATTCAAGGGATAGGCAAAGACAAGGAACCCCTTGTAAGCTTTTTGGAACCAAAAAACAAAAACTTTCCACACCCTTTAGTTTCCACAGCTAACCTCATAGGCCCTGGACGTAGTTTCTATGGCAAATTCAGTGGGATTCGCATGGAAGGGGAAGAGGGTGCCCAGGTTGGGTCTGCCAGTGGAGCAGAACAGCCCCAGTCAGGCCTCTTGGGACCTGGGGCCCTCTTGAACCTCGGAGGGCTAACGAGCTCAGCTTTGAAGACACCAATTACCTCAGTTCCCCTGGGCCCACTGGCTTCCAGTCCTACCATATCCTCTGAGGGGAAGGACCCTGGGGTATTAGAGTGTGAGCAGCAAGACCTGGCTGACCCAGACAGCCTCTCAGAGAAAGCAGAGCCAGCTGAGGAGGAGGAGGAGGAAGACGAGGAGGAGGAGGAGGAGGAGGAGGAAGACGAGGATGACATGGAGGAGTGCAAAGGGCTGTTCCCAAGCGAGCTGGAGGATGAACTGGAGGAAAGGCCTCCCGAGGAGTCTGGGGCTGTGGCAGGCAGCAGCAGCAACAAAAAGGACCTTGCTCTCTCAAACCAAAGCATTTCTCCCTTAATGCCTACCGTGCTTCAGACGATGTCCAGGGGCACGGCTTCTTCTAGTTCTAATTCTGCTTCTTCCTTTGTCTTCGATGGTGCAAGCAGGAGGAATTGTTTAAGCTTTAACAGTGAGGGTAGTGAGGGCGGCGGCGGGCGGCTGGACTTCGGCGATGAAAGTGCCAATAAAGACAGTGCTGCAGTACCAGAGCCAAATGAGCGCATGGAGGGTGAGGAGGGGGTCTGCCTCTCCCATCACCAGCATGGGGGCCCCTTCTGTGAACTTGGGGGTGGGGAGTGCCCCTCGGGGAGCGGCGTGGAGTGCCCCAAGTGCGACACTATCCTGGGCTCCTCGCGGTCGCTCGGCGGCCACATGACCATGACGCACTCGCGCAACTCGTGCAAGACGCTCAAGTGCCCCAAGTGCAACTGGCACTACAAGTACCAGCAGACCCTCGAGGCTCACATGAAGGAGAAGCATCCGGAGCCGGGGGGCGCGTGCGCCTACTGCCGAAGTGGGCAGCCCCACCCCCGGCTGGCGAGGGGTGAGAGCTACACGTGTGGCTACAAGCCTTTCCGCTGCGAGGTTTGTAACTACTCCACTACTACCAAAGGAAACCTCAGTATTCATATGCAGTCTGACAAGCATCTCAACAACATGCAGACCCTGCAGAACGGAGGTGGGGAGCAAGTTTTCAGCCACACTGCTGGGGCTGCTGCGGCGGCGGCTGCAGCCGCCGCCGCAGCAGCAAACATGGGTAGCAGCTGTGGGGCCCCCTCCCCCACCAAACCAAAAAGCAAACCTACCTGGCGGTGTGAAGTGTGTGACTATGAGACCAATGTCGCCAGGAACCTTCGCATCCATATGACCAGTGAGAAGCACATGCATAACATGATGCTGCTTCAGCAGAACATGAGCCAAATGCAGCACAACCGCCACTTGGGCCTGGGCAGCCTGCCTGCTGAGGCTGAGTTGTACCAGTACTACCTGGCACAGAATATGACCCTGCCCAACCTGAAGATGGACAGCACTGCCTCTGATGCTCAGTTCATGATGAGCGGCTTCCAGCTGGACCCCACCAACACAATAGCATCCCTGGCCCCATCTCTAGGTGAGATGAACTGTGTTTGGGCTGTGATTCTCTGTGTGGGGTTGCACCTGTGTGCACTCCGTCGGGGCCTGCCATTGGGAGGAGCCAGCTTTTGCTTGCCAGAAAGGCGCCATGAATGAAAGGAAAGGCGTGGCTTTCGTGGCTCATGAGAAGTGCTCAACATTTTTCTCTTTTGTAGACAGCATGTTTATGTCACTTTGCAGACATGTTGTGAGTCTTGGTAATGTCAGTAAGGTGATGCTGAGGACAGAATGCCATGAGGGCCCCTCAGGCATGTACGTATTAGAGAAGCTTCGTGTTGTATCTCTCTGTCAGCAGGCCACACCTGTGAGTGAGAGTGTGTGTGTGCATTGTGCATTTTACACACACATTCATAGACGTGTATATAGACACACACACGTTCATGTATACATATATGTGCACACGTGGTTTTGAGGAAGATTTGGGATTTGCAAACTTCCCTATCTTCAGCCAGGGGGCAGAAGTGGTTTCAGAGGCTCCGCCTTTAGTGGGGGGGAGGAGCTGAGCACAGTGCAGAATCTGTCTGATAACTCCTGAAAACTTTCCTCTGTGTTGCACACCTTCGACAGCTGCTCTAAATGTTTCCCTGTCACCACGAGGGCTAGAAGCATGTTTAGGAAGGAAACAGGCAAAATGCAGCTTCAGGTTTGTTCCATGTGCATGTGGCATGCAACAGCTCTGGCTGTACTTGTGAAGTGACAGATGACGCGTATCTTTGGCATTGGCTGGAGACCTAAACAGTGAAGTGAAACACACACCCCTTTTGTCTAGCAGTTGTCAGGAAAGCAACTCAGCTGGAGTCTAACCTGGTATTTATAAATGTTAACGATTGCCTGAATCATGCTAGCTGCCCTCTTGGCAGATTGAGTATTTATCTCCATTTTCTACCTGAGTGGTGGTAAGAGTTGAAGCGATCGTGTTTGTACAGGGAATTCGCCCAATCAGGTTTGCACTGCAGACGCATTGGCAAAAAGTTGCATTTCTACAATCGGATTTCTGGAAGAGCTAGTGTGATGCATTCAAGTCAGGAGGGCTTATTGTAGCACCACCCTTTGTATTCTTATTATTATTCTGTTCTCCCACATTATAATAATGGTAGTTTCTTAGCACAATCTCACTGTTAGAAATGCCTATGTTTAATTCTGTAATTAAGTCTGACATTAGTGGCTTAGGGAATGCTTTTTCCACTTTCAAATGTACTTAGGTGAAGTGCTTTCAGTAGGGTTGAGTGAAAGCGTTCTCCTAATGAAGAAGCTTGTAGGGTTCTTTAACTTCATGGGCAGTTTGCTAGCTATTTGGATGTTCATAGAAAAATCAGATCTGTGTTTTTGTAGGGAAGACTTTTGTTGAAATTTGGGCCTAGAAATATATATCATTAACAGTTTTTGCTGCTTTGGAGGAGATTGGACATCTCTTGAATTCCAGTATTGAATACCTAAGTCAATATTTTATGTAAATTGTGAAACAACATTCTGAGCATAGCAGACTGGCAAGATGCTCTTAGTTGAATGTAATTGTCAATCTACTTCCTGACTTCTCATGACCCCTCTGATTAGCAAAGCAGTTTCTCCCCCTCTCTATGGATGGGTCTAATGTTGTAAATAAGGCTAGCCTGGGGTTGCATCATCAGTGAAGCTGTGTTTGGACAGAGGGGAGGAGGATGTCCAAGAAGGGTTGTCTTTGGTTCTGGAGGAGTGTTGGCCACAGTTTGATGGGAGAAAAAGGGATGGTGGTGGCAAAGGCTGGCTGACATCATTTTCTCCTTTTATGTCTCCTGCCAGTAGATGTATTCATATTGGGAGTTCTTCAGGGGACAAAGGACTTTCCTTGCCCTATATAAAGCAATGACTATTAGTATAACCTGCTCTAAAAATATTGGAGGGGGAGAGGGAGAAAGATAAATAATGCATATGAGATTTCTTCCACTGATCTAAGCATCAGATGCAGATGAGAAAGACTTTTCCTTTGTGTCTCATTGTGTTTGAAATTCTGAGATACCCTTCCTTTTGTGGACTACAAACTTCTCAAAGAGCTGCATTTATAATCTGTTCATGCAAAGTCTCATGTCTAACAGATTCTGTAGAAATTCCATTTTATATTGGACATCTTGTCAAATGTCAAAAAGCATTGCAAACTCCATTGTTCAGTGACGGGGTCCAAAACTTGGCATTGCTGCTTTTTAGGCAGTGAGAATTGATGGCAAAAGTTGCTGTAGACTGCATTACTACAATAACTAAGAAACCATATGAGAAGAAGAGCTGGTCTTTAAAGGGCTAAAAGTGTCTAAAGAGCAAGGAGGATTGTAAGGCCCCACATTGGCCCATGGGAGAAGGACAATGCTGGGAAGCTGCTGAGGGGTGGCTGGAGAGTAGAAAGACCACAACAAAGTTTCCATGCCCAACAGTGCAAACAATATTTTCCTTGCATGGGATGAATTGAGGCAGGGGGTATATATGTGCATGCTCGTGTAAAACGCTGATATGTGTAATTATGTATAGAAGGCTGCATGGAAATAATGAACTGTGCACATGGGGGATGGGTGAGAAAATGTATTTTAAGTAAGGCACTTTATGATCAATTCCTCTTATTGGATTCCCACTCACTTGCTCCTCTTTTTTGTTTCCTGCTGCCCTTTTAATGTGCTGTATAAGCTTCTTGTCATACCTATGTGAGAGTAGGATGCCTGTTTCCATTTTAAAGATGGGAAGCTGAGATGGAGAATTACCCATGGCTGAACAAGAATTTGAACCCAGGGTTAGGCCATTGTGCTCTCTGCTGGAATCCATGCATGTTTGGAATGCTCTTGGCTCTTTTCTGTTTGCTTGCCCACCCAATAGCTCTCTGGGCTAAACCGTGCTTCCTACCTGATCCCCTCTCCTGAAAAGGCAAAACTCTGATCTTGCTCCTGCTTTGACAAATGGGCTAGGAAGGGTAACACCGATTCGTTTCAGGCCCTGTGTCAAAGCATAGTTTGCATTCGTGCTGGCTTAGAATCTGAACCATAGTTTGGTTTTCCGACGGTATAGCTGGCAAGTCATGGTTTAGACTGCCTGGTCCTTCCTGCCTGTCCCCTTGCCTGAAAAGGCAAAACTACCACAAGGCATAATGATGGCCACCAATTTGGATGGCTTTAAAAGGGGGCTGGGCAAATTCCTGGAGGAGAAGGCTATCCATGGCTCCTAGTCCTGATGGCTATGTGCTGCCTCCAGTATCAGAGGCAGTATGCTTATGTACACCAGTTGCTGGGGAACATGGGTGGGAGGGTGCTGTTGTGCTCTTGTCCTGCTTGTGGGTTTTCTGGCTGACAGCTGGTTGGCCACTGTGTGAACAGAATGCTGGACTAGATGGATCCTTGGTCTGATCCAGCATAGCTCTTCTTATGTTCTTAAAGCTGCTTGCCTGTATCTACTTCAGTTTTCCCTTCTCTCAACACTCAGCTTCATAGGTTTACAGCCATTTCCATGATGCAGCAGTCTTTGGAGTCCAGGCAATGGCTAAACCTGTGGTTTGTCAATTCAGACCTCACAGTAAACTGTAGTTAAGCTTTCTTAACCGTGGTTTGGTGTGATGTCCAGATTGTGCCAATGTCTTCCTGGCCTGATGAGGGGTACTAGGGCTTTTATCCTCAGTTTGGTGCACCCAAGGGGCAGAAGACATGGCTGGTGACTAGAGATGTAAAATTGCTGGAAACCTTGAAGCCATGGAAGAAAACTGGGGTTGGGGGTCAGGGGATTTTGGGGGAAATTAAATATATGAAGTATTGGTTTTCTACGTGTACTTTATGAACATGAAATGTATTATGTATAAAGTAGTACATTACATTGTAGCTTAGTATATGAAATGTAAAAGTAAAAATGCCTTGATTTTTATTCAAACAATAATTACAAATATACCCAAGGTCACAGATGAAACTACAAATTGCTGAACCATAATGTACTAAATGTATCTTAATTTTGCCAGGCGGGAAAATGGGAATAAAATAAAAGCTGAAAGCAGAAGCCATTAACATTGCAGTAAACAAAAGAAAGGGTTTATTAACTGGGCTTAGAAAGTATGTAGACCTTAGTGTGATCATGCAGAAACAGAAGGAACTTATAACTATGAGAGAGCACTCAGAAAATAATCGTCCCTGTAATGTAATAATTAAGCAGTAATAACAAATCTGGATTTTCAGTTAATCTTTATAACAGCATTGAACTCTTCAGTAGTATATCACCATGCATGCTAAAGCTATAATCCTCTGCACGGTTACATAGGAGTAAGTCCCGCTGAACTCAGTAACCTTTTTTTCTGTGTAAACATGGATACCAATTGGATTGCAATTTGCAAGTGACATAGCTAATTTTGTCTATAGTTACAATCTTAAACTCATGTCTGTTTAATTTATAGCCCAGTCCATCTCAGTAAATACATTCTTGAAAATACTAGCATAACTCACCTGTTCATCAGAATTAATGTCTGAATGATCCATCATTTCTGATGCCAGACTTTTACTTTGAGCTTTGTGGATTTCAGAAAATGCAAAAAAAGCCTGGATTGAAACAAGCTTCTCAAGATTTCTGTATGTTTCTTCCTTGATCTGTGTGTGTATTTTCAAACATTTCTTCAGCTTAGCTTCACTTAACGTAGCAGATGGAAGACTCTCAGGCAAGTGGGGAGAAGTGCTGGAGGCTGTGTTGTGCAAAGGCCTGGCCACCATGATGCTGGAGCAATATGTTTGGCACAACTCCCAGATTAGAGCAAACCCCTGAAGAGATCCTGTGTTTTTGCAATGTTTGAAAGTACTTTTCCAACATCATCTCCCTCTTTCTTGTTTAGTAACGTAAGAGACTTGCAGCAGTGTGAACTATCTGTAACTTTTTAAAGCGTCATTTGTTATTTTGTTTTTAAATAGTGTATTTCAGTGTGAAAGACAAATGTTCCATAAGAGTTTCTTTCCAATTTGCAGTGTGTCCAATTCAGGCCTCACGACATAAAGGGGGAGGAGGAACTGGGGCTGTGTTTCCAATCCTGCCCTTCTCTTGCTTCACGTCTTGCGGTCCCTGGGACCTTGCTTGACCCGCCAGGCCTCTCCTAGGTGCCCGGCTGGTCCTGGAGTGGGGTCGAGGGGCTGCCCTCCAATTACTTGTGTTTCTACAGAGCTTTTCTGACTGACTTTCTTCTTTCTCTGTGCAGTGGGTGGAGAGATCCCTCTGGACATGCGGCTTGGGGGTGGGCAGCTGGTGTCTGAGGAGCTCATGAACCTGGGGGAGACCTTCACACAGACCAATGACCCCTCGCTGAAGCTTTTCCAGTGTGCCGTGTGCAACAAGTTCACCACGGACAATTTGGACCTGCTGGGGCTGCACATGAACGTAGAGCGCAGCCTGCCTGAGGAGGAATGGAAAGCTGTGATGGGGGACTCCTATCAGTGCAAGTTGTGCCACTACAATACGCAGCTCAAAGCCAACTTCCAGCTCCACTGCAAGACGGACAAGCATGTGCAGAAGTACCAGCTGGTGGCACATATCAAGGAGGGGGGCAAGGCCAACGAGTGGAGGCTCAAGTGTGTGGCCATTGGGAACCCCGTGCACCTGAAATGCAATGCCTGTGACTATTACACCAACAGCCTGGAAAAGCTGCGTCTCCACACAGTGAACTCCAGGCACGAGGCCAGCCTGAGACTCTACAAGGTAAGGCCGTCCTGGTTCCCCACCTCTTTTGCTGTGGGGGTGGGGGCAGACTGCAGAGGCACACTTGCTTGCCTTGAGCACCAGTTTGGCAGCTTCAGGTTAGGAGTAGCCTTTTCAGAAGGAATCCTGACATTAGCTGCCTGGGGGAGGCGAGTAATGCAGCCCACAGAGCTGCTCCTCCTCACATAGTCATGCTTCGTGTAGGCACAGACCGACTGCTGTATGCTGTGTTGGTGCATGCTGCAGGCAGCACCAGTACCCTTAAACACCCTTTCTCGAGGGGGGAGGGCAAGGTACACAGGTGTCTTGTGGAGCACGCCATTGATGCAGTGGTGGGCATTTGGCTGTTGTTCCTGAGGGCCTGCTGCCAAGGGGGTCATTCTCTTTCTCCCGTAGACCCTCATGGCCGCTGCCTTTCCTATCTGCCTGCTGCTCCTGGCTGCAAATTTTTCTCCCCCCCCCCCCATTCCATGTAGGCTGGAAATCAAGAAGCTCTGCATACAGTAAATAGTCCTTTCACTTGCGCGGCAGAATTGCTCCAGACAATTCTATTGATTTTCCCTGGACTTAAAGCTTCACCTTTTTCTCTAATCATCCCATAATGGCTTTAGTATGAACAATCAGGTACAAATTGCCATAAATCTAAGCAGCTTCACTTCATGTACCTTCCACTCACGTATACATACTGTCTTCCTTGCTTTCATCCTCCGTTTCCTTCAGTTTCCTATTCCGCCTGTTTGCCCCCACCCCCCCTTCTCTTCTTCATATCGGTTCCAGGCATTGGTGCTGGATGCACTTCTGCCCCTCTCCCCACCCCCTTTTGTTAGCTGCTGCTTGATTATGGGCCCAGAGTAAGCTTCTGCCAAGGTTTCAGGAGAGGACAATAACTCGCTGCCAAGTATATGGCCTGGCCCAGCTTTGCTGTATATGCTGATGAGATCCTGAGCTCTTCCAAGTAGGCTTTGCTAGCTAGTAAAGCAGGCACAGCCTGGCTTGGTTCTGAACATGAAGCTTCCACGAACCGGGGCTAAGTAGGAATGTGGAAGTTCCCCAGCAAGCGACTGCGGGAAGAGATTTTGTACATGAATGTGCTGTGTGATGAACAGGCCAGTTTCCTGCCTGGAACCACAGTCAGCCTGTACATCCATGTCAGCAGTGAGTATTGGATGGCCTCCTGTGAGAATGGGTGGGAAAGAGGACAGACAGAGACAGCTGGGGTGGGTGATAGATCTCCTTGGCAGTGCAGTGAATTGCTACTGGTGGTGGCGGCGGCAGGGAGGCAGCTGGTTCCCTGCTTGTCAAGAATGCCACCCAGGAATGAAATACCATCTCCGAGGCTTCCACATGTACAGAACTCCAAATCACCAGGAAAGAGCGTCTGAAAGCAAGTTCTATGCTCATTTGGTGTGGTATGTAGTCAGAGGGTGTCAGCTAGCAGACATAGCCCCTCCCAGCTTGGCTTCCGCCTTGGGCTGTGTTCCAACATTTGAGAGGCCTGGCTTTGGGGAGGTGGCACCATGGCATACGTAAGATATTGGACTAGTTTGCACAACACAGCCGAGATGCAGCATGTGCTGGGTGTGTGCAGCCGCCATTTTGAATATGCAACCCCTGATTGGGGTCACAGAATTGTAGACTAGTGGGGCTGGAAGGGGCCTGCAAGGCCATCGAGTCCAACCCCCGCTCAGTGCAGGAATCCAGGTCAGATGTAGGAATCCAAGTCAGATGCAGGAATCTGAGTCAGATTGAGCATTGTGCTGTGTCACGCGAACCTGGCCACTGTGGGTTATTCGATGGTTAACAACCCTCGTATAACCCCACTACTAACCTCCTGTGTCGTGTGAACCTGTGTGATTTGGTCTAGGAGGACTTTTGTGCAGGGTGCTGGAGCTCATCCTAATTCTGGCTCTTCATGTGTCCAAGGGTTGCCTTTACTTCTCTCAGGACCTCGTGTGGTATATTTTAAAATGGAGCTTGGTGGGCTGTTATTTTTCCTCTTGCTAATGTAATCCATTAGCCTGGCACATGCATAATCAGTTTAGAGTGCAGTTAACTGGATGTAATCGAGTTCTTGCCTCTCTGCTGGAGAAAATCCTCTCCAGATGCTGCCTGGGTGAGAGAGCGCAAGGCTTATCATGCTTGCAATCCTCCTTACTCTGCCTTTTTGCCACTTTCCTTTAAAGTTGCTACTCCTTGGCTTCCACGTGTGGTGTAAATGATGCTGGGCGCCAGAAACATGTGTGTGCAACTGTCAAGCAGCAGCACAGAGAACCTTGAAATCTCCCTCCTTGTGCAGGTTGCCTGGTGGGGTTTCATGCTATTGAGATGGCCATTGTGGCACTGATGAAAAACCTGCAAGCACCACCAGCAGCAAAACAGGCACGGTTAAGTTAAGGCAGATGTGTTGGAAACCCTGGATGCCAGAACAGACAGAGGAAGGAAAGGCTAATCCCCAAGACTAATGAATAATTGAACACTACAGTTAGGGCTCCCAAATAATTAAATAAAATAATAGGGAAGAAGTGTCAACTTGTGATGTTTGCTTCTAGGGGTATCATGCCACACTGGCTGGGCATGAGGTTGAGGCGCCTCATGTTGCACTGTAGGGTCAGGCCGAGGGAAGGCATTGCTTGCACATTTTCTCTTACCTGGCCTCCTAAGAGTGGTTGCCCTCCAGAACAGCTTCTGTGGCCTTCTCCCTAATCTCTTCATAGGGGGAAAGTGCTGTGCACAGTTCTGGTCTCCTGGATCTACAGATAAAATGTTTACAGCTGGACGTGGAATTCAGAAAGCTGGTTCTTGCCGCCTCTTTGATGCTGAACAGAATTGCTGGCTCTGAGACAGCATGCAAGAGTGTGTTAGCTTTTCTGGAGCAGCCTGTTCCTTGTTTCTCCATACTAATGGTTGGATGGCTCCATGTGGGCAAAAGGGAGCAATTTCTTCGTGCTCCATCATGCCTGCCATTAAGTTGTCTGTATGGAACTCTCCAGCAGGGAAAACAGGAGCTATGGTAGCATTAGAGTACTCTGTGCACATTTCTCACATCAGGAGTCTTTCTGCTGACATGGTTTCCAACCCTTGGTTGCTGGAGAGGTGGCTTTCCTTTTCCTCCTCAGGTTCTCTAGCTGACTGGATACTCTTGATTTTTTCCCCAAGAAACCTGGACCATCACGTGATTTGTTCTTGCTTTGGCCGATTTGGCTTGGTAGGTGGCCATGTGCTCCTGCCGAGGTCTATTCACAAGCAGCTGTTCAGTTCTTGGGCTTCTCATCACTGGGGGATGCTGGTCTGGGTTTAGCTTCCGCACCACTCTAGACACCGTTGATATATTCTGAGCCATGCATCCAGCTTAATGGGTTGTGACTTGGCTCTGCTCTGCTCTTTGGAGGGTGACTTGGATTCTTTCCTTGCATCTTACCTGTGCCTCCCTCCTCTTTTTCCTCCTCTGTGGCCACTCCTTTACTATGGCTCTCCACTTGAGAAGTTGAACTACGACGTTTGTGTCCTGCCAGTCTCTTGCTTAGCCTGGGCTCTCACGATGTCCTGGGGCCTGGATGCTTTTGCTGAGGCCAAACATTTTCTGCTGTGTTTGGCGATGCAGGGGGTAAGAAGATGCTCCAAAGATACTTCAGCTTTGTCTGGTGTGCAGAATGAAGAAGATAAAAACACTGGAAATGTTTCAGGAAGCAGAAAGTGAATCCTCTCAACTGAGGGGATGCTAATTACACAGCTAATTAATCCGACAGATGTTGCTCTTGGTTGGTACAGATCATGCTACTTAAGCAGGCTTCCAGCGCCCTGCTTGGAGTGCCTCAGCATACATTCTGTATATCGTTTTAAGAGCAAGAGTGCCTGGGGCCCCATTGAGGTTTCAGCCTTGAGAGCAGGGGACAAGAGGAGCTGCTACAGGCCTTGCCGTCCCCCCACCTGCATCTTCTCCGTCTACAAGAGATGATGGGCCTTTGGGCTGGGCTGGCCCCTTCCACCTGCGTCTTTTCTGACTCCCTTGTTTGCAGGGGGAAGGAATGGCAGTAGTGAGCAGACACGTGTCAAGAGCTTGAACCCAGCATAGTAGAAATCCATTTCTCTTCTCTCAAATTCCATAGAGGCACAACTACTCAGCATCTCATTAACAATGCCATTACTAATGCGTTTGGTTTGGTGTGGTAGCGCTTATTATTTACTTATTTGTTAAGAATGTTTATATCCCAGCTTTCCAACAGAATATTGCCTAAGGTAGCTAATAATAGAAAGAAAATTCATCAAAATATAAACTAAAACGATTAAAATTACACAATGAATACCACACACCAATGAAATAAACAGCACTAAAAACAAAGATGGCACTAACCATTTCTACAAGCAGCAGAAATTAAAAGCCTCTGATTAAAATCAGCTGATAGGCTGAAAGCCAGCCGAAAAAGGGAAGTTTTACCCCTGGCTGAATGCCACAAAAGAGGGAGTGAGGCAAACTTCCAGAGGGAGGGAATTCCAAAGTCTGGATGTGGCCACTGAAACACCCCTTCTTGTGTTTCTGCCAAATGTGCCTCTGACACCGTTGGGACACAGGAGACTCCCACCTGCAGATTTTAATGCCTGGGTAGTCCTTCAAGTTTCCTGGCCCTAAGCTGCTTAGAGCTTTAAAAGTTGAAACTAGCACTTTGAATTGGGCTCAGAAATAGGACTAGTAGCCAATGCAGTTGTTGCAACAAGGGAGTCACATGTTCCTTCTAACCTTCTTTAGTCAGCAGCCTGGCCACAGCATTTTCGAGCAACTGCAGTTTCCAAACACTTTTTGGAGGCAGCCTTGCACAGCGTGCTCCACAATAGTCCAAACGAGAAGTAGCCAGGTTTTGTGTTACCATGACAAAGTCTCATGTCTCAAGGAAAGGTTGCGTTTGGCATGATAGCCAGATTTGTGCAAATGTATTCATGGCAAAACTGTCCCCTGTGCCTGGGGGCTAGAGCAGAGTTCAGGAGCACTCCCGAATGGCAAGGATAGGGCTACCCAGGGAGCCTAGGGCTCCCTGATTCTTCAAGGGTAGGGCTACCTGGTCTAAAACAGGTTGAACACCCCTTCTCTGATCCAGAGTCTTAGAGACCATTATCACCACTGCCTTGTCTGGTTTAAGTTTCAATTTCTTCATCCTCATCCAATCCATTACCAACCCCAAATAGTGATTCAAGACCGCTACAACTTCCTTGAAATGCTATGGCAAGGAGAAAGAGAGAGTTGGGAGTCAGCATATTGATACCACCGTGCCCCATACACTTGTACGATCTCTTCCAGTGGTTTTGGGTAGATGTTAAACAGCATGGCGGACAGAATAGAAGAAGCCTGTGGATACCATAGGACAATGGCCACGGTACTGAGCAGGGGGTCCCCAAGCACTACCTTCTGGCACCAACCCTCCAGGTAGGACCTGAACCCTCATAAAACTGAGCCCCCCAAGCTCCAGTTAGGCAATCCAGAAGGATAATGTGGTTGATGGTATTGACAGCTGTTGAAAGGTCCAGCAGAACAAACAAGGATATGCTTCCTCTAGTTCGTGGTATAGGTCATCAATCTTGTCCCATAACCAGGCCTTAAGCTGAACTGAACTGAATCAAGATCAGGGGCAGGCAACCTGATGCCCTCTAGATTTTTGGATGACAACTCCCATAATTCCTGACCATTGGCCATGCTGGCTGGGTTTGATGGGAGTTGTAGTCCAAAACATCTGGAGGGCACCAGGTTGCCGGCTCCTGATCTAGATCATAGAATCATAGAATAGTAGAATAGTAGGGTTGGAAGGGGCCTACAAGGCCATCGAGTCCAACCCCCCGCTCAATGCAGGAATCCAAGTCAGAGCATCCCTGACAAATGGCTGTCCAGCCTTGTCTGGAAGGCCTCCAGTGTGGGAGAGCCCACCACCTCCCTAGGTAATGGGCTCCATTGTCGTATTGCTGTAACAGTCAGGAGGTTTTTCCTGATGTTCAGCCGGAATCTGGCTTCCTGTAACTTGAGCCCATGATTCCGTGTCCTGCACTCTGGGATGATCCAGAAGAGATCCTGGCCTTCTTCTCTGTGACAACCTTTCAAGGACTTGAAGAGTGCTATCATATCTCCCCTCAGTCTTCTCTTCTTAAGGCTAAACATGCCTAGTTCTTTCAGTCTCTCTTCATAGGGCTTTGTTTCCAGTCCCCTGATCATCTTTGTTGCCCTCCTCTGAACCCTCTCCAGTTTGTCTGCATCCTTCTTAAAGTGCGGTGCCCAGAACTGGACACAGTACTCCAGATGAGGCCTCACCAGTGCTGAGTAGAGGGGAACTAGTACTTCCCGGGATTTGGAAGTGATGCTTCTATGAATGCAGCCCAAAATAGCATTTGCCTTTTTTGCAGCCACATCACCTTGTTGGCTCATATTCAGCTTGTGATCGACAACAATTCCAAGATCCTTCTCGCTTGTCGTGTGGTTGAGCCACGTATCCCCCATCTTGTAACTGTGCCTTTGGTTTCTTTTTCCTAGGTGCAGAACTTGGCATTTATCCTTATGAAAAGTCATTCTGTTGTTTTCTGCCCAGCGCTCCAGTCTATCCAGATCACTTTGAATTTTGTTTCTGTCTTCCAGAGTATTAGCTATCCCGCCCCATTTTGTGTCATCTGCAAATTGGATCAGCATTCCCTGCACCTCCTCCTCCAAGTCATTCATAACAATGTTGAAGAGCACTGGGCCCAGGACTGAGCCCTGCGGTACCCCACTCGTTCCCTCTCCCCAGTTTGAGAAGGTCCCATTGATAAGCACTCTTTGAGTCCGATTCTGTAGCCAACTGTGGATCCACCGGATCATTGTTTCATCTCGCCCACTTTGAGCTAGTTTGCTCATCAGGATATCATGGGGCACTTTGTCGAAAGCTTTGCTGAAGTCGAGGTATATGATGTCTACAGCATTCCCACAGTCTACAAGGGAGGTGACTTGATCCAAAAATGAGATCAGATTCGTCTGGCAGGACTTGTTTTTGACAAATCCATGTTGGCTTCGAGTAATCACGGCATTGTTGTCAAGGTGCTTCCAGATGGATTCCTTTGTCATCTGCTCCAGAATTTTCCCTGGGATTGATGTCAAACTGACTGGTCTGTAGTTCCCAGGTTCCTCCTTTTTACCCTTTTTGAAGATAGGGACAACGTTAGCCCTCCTCCAGTCATCTGGCACTTCCCCCGTCCTCCATGATTGCTCAAAGAGAATAGACAGCGGTTCTGAGAGTTCTTCTGCCAGTTCCTTTATTACTCTAGGATGCAGTTCATCTGGCCCTGGAGATTTGAACTCATTCAAAGTAATGAGGTGTTCCTTGACCATATGCCTGTCGATCTCAAGCTGCAATCCTGCCCCTTCAGCCTGTACTTTGCCTTTGCCAGGGGGGTCATACACCCTCTTTTGGGAGAAGACTGAGCCAAAGTAGGAATTCAGCACCTCTGCCTTTTCTTTGTCATCTGTTATCGTTTTGCCATCCTTATTTAATAGCTGAACCACCATTTCTTTCCTCTGCCTTTTACTATGCATGTAGCTGAAGAAAGCCTTTTTGTTGTTTTTAGCATCCCTCACTAACCTGAGCTCATTCTCAGCTTTAGCCTTCCTGACGCCATCCCTGCAATTCTGTGCTATCTGCCTGTACTCTTCCTTTGTGACTTGGCCTTCTTTCCACTTCCTATATGTGTCCATTTTTGTTTTCAGGTCATCCCTAAGCTTTTTGTGAAGCCACATTGGCTTCTTCTGTTGTCTTCCACCTTTTCTTCTTGTTGGAATTATTTGTGATTGTGCCTTGAGAATTTCCTTTTTTCAAAGCTCCCACCCATCTTGGACTCCTTTTCTCGTTAGCATCGCTTGCCATGGGACCTTACTGATCATTGTTCTGAGTTTATGAAAATCAGCTTTCCTAAAATCCAGGGTACGCGTTTGACTACACTCGGCTTTTGCTTCCCTTAGAACCAAGAACTCAAGTACAACATGGTCGCTTTCCCCCAGAGTTCCTGTAACTGCTACTTTATCCACTAAGTCATCTCTGTTGGTTAGGAGCAAGTCAAGGATAGCCGATCCTCTAGTTCCTTCCTCTCCTTTCTGTAGGAAGAAGTTATCCGCCACACAAGTCAGGAATTTCCTGGAGGAGCCATGTTTTGCAGAATTTGTCTCCCAACAAATATCGGGGAAATTGAAGTCCCCCATTACTACTACATCATGCTTCCTTAAAACATTGGCTATTTGCTTTTCAAAAGTTTCATCCTCGTCTTCTCCTTGGTTGGGTGGCCGGTAGTAGACTCCGACCACCAGGTTCCTTTTATTCTTTGCTCCATTTATTTCTACCCAGATGCTCTCGATGGGGCTACCAAGCTCCTCCTCCTGTATTTCTGTGCAGAGATATGTATTTTTCACATACAGTGCAACCCCACCTCCCTTTCTGTTCCTCCTGTTGTTTTTGAAGAAGTGATATCCTTCAATTGCTGTATTCCAGTCATGAGAGTCATCCCACCAAGTCTCAGTTATACCTGTCAAGTCATAATTTCCCTCTTGTATTAAGTTCGTTCTGTTTGTTTCCCATACTCTGGGCATTAGTATATAGACATCGAAGACCATGTGCTTCATAGTCTGGCTTTCTTCCTACATGTGTCTGAAGACTATTATTGGGCACTATCAGAGCTGTTCTCTCTGTTGCAGTGCATGCGCCAAGTCCATTGTTACCCCCAACATTATATCTTCCTTCCCCATAGGATTCAATTTAATTCAGATAATCAATTTCATCTAGAAAATTCTGTTGCTGAGACCACCATGTGCTGAAGTACCGTACTGAAAAATGGGATGGGATGGAAATGTTCCAATATGGTGGGATTTAAGAAGAATATATGTTTTAGTAATGTTCTTACTACCACAACTCCTAGGCTTTGTGGAACCGTACAGTCAGACAAGGAAGCATTTTCCACTCCCCTTACCCACCAGCTAGTCCTCCTGTCAGATTTCATAAGCCAAAAAGGGTGAATACCGAGCACATGCATCAGGGGTGGGGAACCTGTGGCCCTCCAGATGATGTTGGACTCAGACTCTCATCCGTCCTAGCCAGTATGGCCAATGGTCAAGAATGCCAGTCTAACAACATCTGGAGGGCCACAGGTTCCCTACCCTGTCATACATGGTAGGCCTCGCTTCTCCAAGAACCCACAGGCTGCACAAATAAGAAAAGTACCCATAATGACAGAACATCTGCCCTAAGTACCTGCACAGGATCCATGCTAAGTATGCAAGGCATTTAAATGGGTATGGATGTGAGTGATTTAATCTGCAAAGCATCTCACAAAGTAGCAGCCCAAGGGAGATGTAGAGGTAAATGGTGGTGTTTTTGTGTGTGGTTTACTTTCCATACCAGAAAGCAACCTCTTGCCAGGGCCAGCCCCTTGCTGAGGGCATAGTGCCCGGTGGGGTGCTTCCTGCAATGCTCCTGCAGCTACCCCTGGGGGCGGTTTCACCTGCTGTGTGCCTAGAGCGATGCCTCTGTACGAGGGAGGGAGGGAGGGAGGGTGAGTGGTGTCTCTGCTGCCCTCTGGATGGAGGGCAAGCAGCCTTTTTTCACTGAGTTTTTATTCTGAGGGCAATAATTGTGCCCGGAGGTGGATTTGGCCTGGAGACTCTTGTGAAAGAGAAGGTTGTGAAAGCCACAGGGGGACCTGGCAGGTACTAGGAGACAGAGAGCTGGTGTGCCGCACTTGACAGGAGCTGGGAGAGTGAGAGAAATACAGTGCAAGGCATAGGAGTGCTGCTTGGGGTCTTGGAAGCCTCCCATAAATCACGGTTACCGCACTTGATTCAGCATAATTGATGTGGCCTTGTTGCCCACAGCTGATGAGGATTATATCAGCTTGGTTTAACAGTCTCATTTTCTACTCCCAGTGCACCCTTGTTTTAATGTGTTTCAGTTAATGAGGTAGAAGAGAGGACGAGGTGTTACCATTTATACACAGCCAGAGTCGGTGTGAAGGTTCTGCCGGCATGGATGCCGCCACTCTTGGGCACTGCGCACGCCTTGGCTCTCCTCCTCCGGGCCCCTGCCTGCGCAGGTTCAGTTGCAGGCCCCGCCCCAGCTGTGTGTGAGTCGAAGTGTTCCTGGGGGCAAGATACTCTGGTTGCCTTAGGGGAAAAGCCTTCAAGCAAGGTGGTGCTTTGTAGCTGGAGGCAAAAGGCCTTCGCGTCCGAGGGTCTCTGCCTTGCTTCAAACCAGAAATGGCTGTGGAAGTCGTGTCAGGGCCCAGATTCCTCTCCCCAGGCTAGTGTGCTTCTCTTGGGAGGAGGAGGGGTTGCTGGTGGGAATGGCCCATGGCTCTCGGATCTGGGGGTCTCTGACTGTGCTGAAGGCCTGGGGAGGGCTCAGAGTTGCCACCCTGCTTGGACAGGGGCTCGTCTTCCCCTGACTCTGCAAGCTTGGCCTTCTTTCGGAACAGCAGCTGAGTGCAGGTGGAAGGGCCGCCCCCTCCTCTCTTTACCGTTCTGGTGTGAAGTGCCTATAAATAGTTAAGCTGCCTGTTATCTCAGCCCTGGCCTGGTGCCAGCTGGGCCCTGGCATCAGCTGGCTGCCAGCACAGCCCCCGAGGCCTGCCTCTTTCAGCGCTCCTGAGGGCAAAGCTTCTGTTGGTTTAAGCAGGAATTAAATAATTACCAAGTCTTAGCTCTCCCCACCTTCTGTGGATTGGTGCTATAAATTGTCAGCCTGTTTGCATTTAATGTGAATTATGTCATATGGTAACTCCTTTGATTTTGACATGCCTCCGTTTGTAAATACATGAGCCTCTCAAAGGATTGTGGTTAGCCTTGGGGTGCTGGGTGGGGAGCAAGCACAAAGCTTTCCTCTGTCGGCAGGCAGAGTGCCTGGCATGGAAAGCACTTCCCCTGGCTCAACATATGATGAAGGGAGGTTGGAGGGCAGGCAGGGAGTTGCCGAGTCCCCACTCCCAGCTTGGTGGGGTTCCTGCTGTGCTGCTCTGTGGCTGTCTGCGTTCACAGGGCTTTGCCAGACATGCAGGTTCCCAGGCAAAGGCGTGCTGCATAACAGCTTTGTATCAAGCAGCTCCCCTTTTGGCTTCACCAGAGTAGAGCAGAAACAGCTGGGGCCAGATGTATGCAGGAGACTCCCTTAGTAAAGAAGGGCAGATGCCCTCTTCTGCACACTCTTTGGTCTCCTGCTTTCTTGTCTGCATTTTTCTGCTGCAACAGGAAAATAGGCTTCTGAAAACTGCATGTCGTTTTTGGTATTTTGCCCTATCCTGTACATTTAAAGCTGTGGTTGCAAGACTCAGTGTCTACCTTGTAAGTTGGGTGTCAATAATTAACAGGTATTTAAAAGTGCATAATTCTAGAATATTATCCCTGGGAAATTGGTGAAAGCCAAATAAATGTTCTAGGCTTGAAACTGATGTGGATCCCTTTATAAAGGATGCTTCACTGGTGGCCCTGTGGGCTCAGCAAAGGGGGTATTTCCCTCTCCTGTATGACAAACCACCGTAACCAGAGGACAGCACCTGAGTGGCATGGAGATATATCTCATTATTTTTCTGTCAGGGTGTGTGGTAGATGGGCTGACAAAAGCATTTTTCTCAAAGTCGGATGGGCTAATGGTGATGCAGCTGTCTTTTCTAACATGTGGCTTGGAAACAGTGCCCACCGTGCTATCACAAATTTAAAGTATATATAAGTGGAAAATTGCCAGGAAGTCCAGCATAGTCACATTTTACTTATAAAGAGGAAACTTCATAAAAATGAGGGCACTGGTAAAAAGGAAATTGAAAGGGAAAGTCAAGAGGGTCAAATCACTCCAGAATGCTGTGGTTTACTTAAAACTACAATAATAGAAGTTCAGCTAGAATATGTACTGCAGGTCAGGAAAAGTAGTGTCAAGTCCAAGAGGTTACCAGTATGGTTAATGAGCAGTGTCAAGGAAACTATTAGAGAAAAGAAGGTTTCCTTCAGAAAATGGAAGCGTTGCTCAAATGAGGAGAACAAAAAGGAACAAAAGCTTGTCCAAAGGATTGCAAGTAAACAATAAGGGATGCCAAAAGGACACATTCCTAGTACTATTAGAAAGGACAATAAGAAATACTTGAAATACATCAGAAGGTGGAACTGGACTAGGGAGGCAGTTGGACCACTGAATGACTAGGGCTAATCTCATTGTCCTCCTTTAGTACTCCTTTGAGATTACAGAGAAGCTGAATGAATTCTTTGTGTCTGTCTTCACTACAGGAGAAGTGGCGCCAATACCCATGCCTGAACTAATATCTTGAGTAAAGCGATCTGAGGAACTGAGGCAAATAGTGGTAACAAGAGATTAAATTCTAGACTTTATTAACAAAATGAAAACAAAGAAATCAGCAGGTCCAGATATTATCCATCTGAGAGGTTCTAAGGCAAATGTGAAATTTCTTGTCTTCTAACAATAATATCTATTGTGTCCATATGATCGGCCTTTGTACTAGGGGATTGGAAAGTGGCCAGTCTAATGCAGTTTTAAAATGGGATCCATGAAATTACAAGCGCATTAGCTTAATGTTTGTTCAGGTAAATTGGTGGAAAGAGTTATTAAAGATAAAATTATCATGCATAGAAGGAGACATTTTGCTGAGGAAGAATCAACGTGGCTTCTCCAAAGGTAAGTGCTGTATCGCTAATCCTTTGGAATTATAGAAGGACAAGCCCTGCTGAAAAAGAATCAACATGGCTTCCGCAAAGGTACGTCCTGTCTCACTAACCTTTTAGAGTTCTTTGAGAGTGTCAGTAAACATGTAGACAGGGGTGATCCAGTAGACATTGTTTACTTGGATTTCAAAAAGGCTTTTGACATAGTCTCTCACAAAAAAACACACAACTCCTGGGCAAACTTAGCAGACATGGAATAAGAGGAGAGGTCCTCTTATGGATCAGTAACTGGTTAAAGAACAGAAAGCAGAGAGTAGGAATAAATGGTAAATTCTCCCAAGAGAGGGAAGTAAATAGTGGGGTCCCACAGGTATCTGTATTTGGACCAGTACTTTTCACCCTGTTCATAAATGATCTGGAATTAGGAGCAAGCAATGAAATGGCCATGTTTGCCCATGACACCAAATTATTCAGGGTGGTTAAAACAAAAAGGGATTGTGAAGAGCTCCAAAAGGATCTCTCCAAATTGGGAGAATGGGCATCTAAATGGCAAATGCGGTTCAGTGTAAGGAAGTGTAAAGTGATGCACATTGGGGCAAAAAATCCTAACTTCAAGTATAATCTGATGGGATCTGAGCTAGCAGTGACCAACCAAGAAAGCGATCTTGGGGTTGTGGTAGACAGCTCGATGAAAATGTCAACCCAGTGTGCAACCGCTGTAAAAAAGGCAAATTCCATGTTAGGCATAATTAGAAAAGGAACTGAGAATAAAACTGCCAGTATCATACTGCCCTTATACAAATCTATAGTGTGACCTCACTTAGAATGCTGTGTCCAGTTCTGGTCACCACACCTAAAAAAAGATATTGCAGAGCTGGAAAAAGTGCAGAAACGAGCAACTAAAATGGTCAAGGGGCTGGAGCATCTCCCCTATGACAGAAGGTAACAAAAGCTGGGATCGTTTAGCTTGGAAAGAGGGAGGGTAAGGGGAGACATGATAGAGGTGCACAAATTATGCATGGTGTGGCAAAAGTGGATAGGGAGACATTTTTCTCCCTCTCCCAAAATACTAGAACCCAGGGTCATCCTATGAAGCTGATTGGTGGGAAATTCGGGACAGATAAAAGGAAGTACTTCGTCACACAGCATATAGTTAAACTACAGAATTCTCTACCACAGGATGTAGCGGCCACCAATTTGGATGGCTTTAAAAGGGGGTTGGACAAATTCCTGGAGGAGAAGGCTATCGATGGCTACGTGCTACCTCCAGTACCAGAGGCAGTGAGCCTATGTACGCCACTTGCTAGGGAACATGGGTGGGAGGGTGCTGCTGCGCTCGTGTCCTGCTTGTGGGTTCCTGGTCGACAGCTGGTTGGCCACTGTGTGAACAGAATGCTGCAGTAGATGGACCCTTGGTCTGATCCAGCATGGCTCTTCTTATATTCGTAGAATTCTTTTAGAGCATCAGCAAGCATGGTGATTGGAATGATAAGGTAGATGTTATTTGTTTGAACTTTCAAAAGGTTTTCAACAAAGTCCCTCACCAAAGATTCCTGAACAGTCTTCGCAATTATGGAATAAGAGGAGAGGTCTACTTGTGGATCAGTAACTGGTTGGAGAACAGGAAACAGAGAGTAGGAATAAATGGTCAGTTCTCACAATGGAGGGATGTAAACAGTGAGGGCCCATAGGGACCTGTGTAGAGAACTGTGCTTTTTAACTTGTTCATAAGTGAGGTGGAGTTAGGGGCAAGCCATGAAGTGGCCTTATTTGCTGGTGACATCAAATTATTTAGGGTGGTTAGAACAAAAAGGGACAGCAAAGAGCTCCAAAACGATCCCTCCAAACTAGGGGAATGGACATTAAAATGGCAAGTGCCGTTCTGTGTAAGTAAGCAAGTGTAAAGTGATGCATGTTGGGGCAGAAAATCCTAACTTCGCATATATCTGTCAAGGGCTCCTTGGAGGGCTCTCTCAGTCTAATCCAGTAGCCAAGTCCAGACACAGACAAAGGGATTCGTTTCAAAGCTTTATTCTTCTTTTACAACTTAATAACTCTACAGGTAGCAACTAGATCTGAGCAGCAGCATCCCTATGCCCTAAGTTGGAACAGTTGGTCCCCGTTTGAAAGGCAATTACTGGCAGACCCCTGAATATAAGGACTAGGGAGAATCCCTCCCCTTTTCCCTTGGATCCTCTGGGCGCAACCATTCTTTGAGCGCGAACCATTTGGCGCCGCTCTCTGCGTCTGCGCCGCGCATCCCCCCCAGTCTGCTATCTGTGCTGAGTCACTCCCTGGACTGCTTTCTAAACTAGGAATGTGGGTGGGGGAATCTCCGTCAGCTGTTGGTCCTGGGAAAAAAGGAGCACGCTCCTCTCCCGAAGGAGCGACTGCTCTTCCTCAGCATCAGAACTACTCTGGGATTCTATGGGCTCAGTGTCCACCCTGACAATATCCTGATGGGGGTCTGAGGTGGCAGTCTTGGGGTTTGGTGGATCACTCAATGAAAATGTCAACCCAGTGTGTGGCTGCTGTAAAAAAGGCAAATTCCATGTTAGGGATCATTTCAAAGGAATCAAAAATAAAAATGCCAATATAGTGCCTTTATATAAATCTACGGTGCAACTGTAATATGTGCAGTTCTTCTGATCACACCTCAAAAAGGAGGTTACAATGTTTGGGGCTTTGTAGCTTAGAATAAAGGCTAGTAAGGGAGAACATTATAGAGAGGTGTAAAATTATGCATGGATATGAAAACGTCAGCCTGGAGAAAGCGGTAGTGTCAGTCCGCTGGCCAACCTGCTCCCAAGGGATTCCACAGCAAACCTCACTCCCACAGATGACATGGCGCAGCCTGAGGATCCTGTCACAGGGATGCCTTATCTGCACCAGTGATGTGGGTTTTCCTGAAGAATTTGAACTGGAAATTTTTCCAAAGCAAATTAAGTCGGTTTCCATAGGGTCATTTGCATAGTAAGAATTCCAGTTTGCTTTGGGAAATGTTCTGATGCCCTTAAGCAAGGGTGGGCAACTTGTGTCCCTCCTGAAGTCTTAACCTTCACCTCCCATCTTCCCTCACCACTGGCTATGCTGGCTAGTGCTGATGAGAGCCATCAGCCAAAACATCTGGAGGGCCACAAATTCTGCACACCTGGCATAGAGAGATCTAATTTAGCATGTTTATTTGACTTGTATTTAGTAAATAAAGCTTTAAAAAAGTACTGCATGTTAATTTTTTGTCCCAATACACCACAAGTATTTGATGCGAAATATTTGAGGGAGGAAATTAAAGCACACTTAATGTGATTTAAATGTTATGTTATGTAGACATTGGTATTGGAATACTTGTAAAAATTTAAAGATAATAGCATGTACTCCCTTACATTGTTTAAGTTTAAGAAGAAGAAAAAACCCAAGGTACTGAAAACTCTTGACACACTAATCAATTTTAGCAGCCCAAAGAACTGTGTATGATATACTGACAACCACTCATCCATTTCCACAGAGTTGAACTGTATTCTACTGAAGTTATCGGGGCACGTTCCGTTTCGCTGTCACTATTTATTAATGCCATTTCACTCTGAGACATGCGTGTATTTCAATTACATCTACGTATTGTGTCACACACTTGCTAGGGATAATCACCTGGAAAACACTAATTACACCTTTGAAATGGCCTAATACTGTATTTTCAATTGGCATAAGTTCGTTTTTACTAATGAACTTATGAAACAATGTTTCTGCACAAAAATAAAGCCTTGGGAAATTTTCCACCCCATATCACTTGCCTGGGCCCCTGGAGAACCCTTTGATCCTGTTCTGAGCCCTGCCTTGGTCCCTGACGCTCTCCAGAGCACTCCCAGCAGCAGACCAGGTTGGAGACTGCGAGTAATTGCTGGAGTGTCTGCCTGGCCACCAGAACACCCTTTTGGCCAGAGACTGCTCAGGATGAGGGAAAGGCCCCAGCAGCAGACAGTGAGGAAACAGACTCAGCTGTAACTGCTGAACCAGGACATGAGGTAGCTGACAGCATGTATTTAAGAGCTCCGTCTCCTCCCAGACCTCTCCTGGGTTAACAGTTCTCAGAGCCTGTGCTCCAGTTCCTCACTGGTAGCAAATTTCACAACTGTGTAAAGAAATACTTCCTTTTGTCTGTCCTGAATCTCCCACCAGTCACCTCCTTCGGATGACCCTGGGTTCTAGAGAGGGAGCAAAAGTCTCTTTCTAATTTCTCCACACCATGTTTAATTTTATTCACCTCTATTTCATCCTCCCTCACTTGCCTTTTTTGTAATCTAAAAAGTCCCAAGCATTATAACCAGTCCTCGCAGAGGAGTTACTCCAGCCCCCTGACCACTTCGGTTACTTTCCTCTGCACCTTTTCCAGATCTACAATATCTTTTTCTATTTATTATTTTATTAAATGTATTTGGCCAGTAATCAGCAAATATGTTATGGACTTCTCAGTTACTGTACTAGAGCAAACCACCCTGGAGTCTAGCATACCCTGCCAAAGATCTTTGCAGTAGGAACATCAGGCAGGACAGTTCCCTGTAGTCAAGAGAACGTACTCTCACTTTCAAGCACTCTACTTTTATTACCATCTCATTTCTCACAAAAGGTTGAGTTTCCCACCACCAACTGGTGACAAAATAGCGACTATATGTGTTAAATATGAGTGGCCTGGAGTAAATAGCCCATTGGAAACGTAGAACAGAGTGAAAGGCCTACCTTACCTTTGCTTGGAGGCACCTTTTTGTTGTGGGTGGGGACAGGTAGGATTGTTTCTGCCCAAGAGTAGTTGGTCTTCTGAAAGCTGAACTGATGGCAGCCCAAGTGGCTTTTCCAGGGAGGGTTTGCAGCATTGTGATGTGTTGCCTCCCTTCATTTGGACCTGTTTGAGCTGGCATGAATGCCTTGCCAATGTTGGGAACATCACTTTCTCATAAAGTAGTAACTCTTACAAACTGCTGGATCACAAGAGTTGTTTGCTTGCTTGCTTGCTTGCTTTGCACGCCGCCTTTCTATCAAAAAATGGCACTGAAGGCCATTTTTGTTAGAGCCTGAGCAGAAAGGCCCCACTTGGGTGTCTAAGAAAGATGCCTTGGTCAGGTGTACTTGGACAGTGAGGCTCTGTGGGCTGCCTGGTGTTCTGCCTGCACCCAGCGGGCTGCTCTTGAATCTGCTCCAGATTCCTTTCTGGAAGGCCTCTGGGTTGTGTTTCCTCGGAGCCAGCTGTCTGGACGCAGGTAAGCCTGCTGCTGCACAGCTGCATCTCTCCTAAGAAGAGGTGAGGATGTGGGGGTGTCATTTGAGTGGGGCTAGAGCTGCTACGGGCTGGGAGAAGGGCTCCTTTGCTGAGAGGGGAGATATCTGCAGAGCAAGAGGCACAACCAAGATTTGATCCGCATCTCATCTTCATCTTCAATCACAACTTCCAAATTGCTATAGAGACTAACTTGTTTTTGTAATCTATAATTAGCATGCGCAACTTAATTATTACCCAAAGGTACCTAGGCGTGGACCTTTGTAAGATTCTGACAAGGCGCTCTATGTGGGTGGGGTGGGGGATACACAGCAGGCAGCTTTTGAAGAAGACAGGGTGTGAAACGTTACACGCTGAAGTCTGTGCTAAGGAATAATGTATGTTAGAACTGCAAGAACTGGAAGGAAACCAGTGGAATCATTGAAGCCAACTCCAGAGCTGAGTTGGGATGTCCTATGCTTGAAGTCTCCCCAACATTTCCGAGCATTTCTTTTATTATTTGCAAGATGCATAATACAAAACGAGCAGCTTGGATTTAAAATAGAATAAATGTAAAGGCAAGATACAGCACTGTTTCAATAATGAAGTAATTTATAAAGAAACTTCATATTCAGATGTATTTATAGTCAGTAATCCTGGTCTTTAAAATGTCCTAGGGAGGAGACAGAATCATAGAATCATAGAATAGTAGAGTTGGAAGGGGCCTACAAGGCCATCGAGTCCAACCCCCTGCTCAATGCAGGAATCCAAGTCAGAGCATCCCTGACAGATGGCTGTCCAGCCTCGTCTTGAAGGCCTCCAAATAAAGACAAATAAATGGAAAAAAGTAAGTTAAAAAATAAAAAAAAAAATGTTAGGGGCCTCCCCCTTGACCTCCCCTGCCAAACTCCCCTGGCCAACTCCTGTTTGCTCCCCCGTCCGCTCGCTCTGTTCACTCGCTCTCTGGGAGCTTGCTTGCTTCTGTAGTCCCTGGACCAGCTGGAGCAGCTTGCTCTGCTCTGCTCTGCTCAGCTGGGAGGCAGGAAACAGATTTCACAGCCTTGAGCCTTGTTAAGGATTGCGTTATATATTTGAAAACATTTTTCTTAATAATTAATATAGGTTCGTTTTTCTGGTATAAGCCTTTCCATCTGTTTGTTCCTGTCTCCCCAAGTTGTCTTGTTTAACTAGAACACAAGAGCCCTGTCTTGTGCCATGTGTTTAAGCCCTCTGACTTCTACATAATCTGTGGATCTGATAAGTGTTTTATCCATCTGATACTTCATCCAAGTTATTCATGAACAAGTTGAAGACCCCCAGATTCAGCACTGACCGCTACTGCTTTGTTCTGGTGTGATCTCCGTGCGTTTTTATTAAATCCCTTTTGAGTATGGCTAGTTCCATACACAGGACAGCTTCCTTCTAGTACGCATTCTACAGCGCTCCCTGTGAGGATATCGGGAAAGAGGCTTCATTGTACTCCAGGCACATTAGTGTCACCTGTTGAGTTCCACTTTGTGTGAACCTGGGTGTCAAAGGGGGAGGCCAGTTCTGCCATGGTGTGGTCTCAGTGGTTGGCTGATTATCAGCCTCCTGCTTGAGTTATTCAAATTATGGTTAAAGGGCAACCCTGATTAGCAGCTTTGGCAGAAAACTTGGAACAAGTCTATTGAATACGGCTAGAACTCATTTGAAAGCCTACTGTGTGGAAATGAGGGCGGTGAAGAAATCGTACTTCTCCGCCACCATTGCGACTGCTCAGAGTCACCCAGTGGAGCTTTTTTGGGTGGTCAGAGGCCTGTTATGCTCTGGCCCACAAGAAGAAGTGGTGGACCATTCGATAGCCTGCTGTGAACAATTTGCACAGTGCACTTCAGACAAAATCAGTTGTATCCATGCTGATTGGGATGCCATAGTTGATACAGGTCCGATGGATGTAACTTTGGCTCCTGCTTGTCCAGTTACGCTGGGTACTTTTCAGATTGTACGGTCCAAGGATGTGGACAGGATCCTTGGGGATGTGAGGCCAACCACTTGTGTCCTGGACCCTTGCCCTTCTTGGCTTAGAAAAGCAGCTGTGTGTGGGGGCGGTGGGGGAAGGATGGCTGAGTGGGGAAGGGTAGTGATGAATGCCTCTTTCCTGCAAGGTGTGTTTCCGACTTGCCTAAAGGAGGTGGTGATAAGACCTTTGTTAAAACACACACACACGCACACACCTCCCCGAAACCCACTATATTGGATAATTTCTGGCTGGTCTCCAATATTCAGTTTTTGGGCAAGGTGCTGGAGTGTGTGGTGGCTTCTCAGCTCTAGAGATTTCTGAACGAGACAGTCTACATCCATTTCAATCTGGCTTCAGACCTGGTTATGGGACAGAGACTGCTTTGGTTGCGTTGGAGGATGATCTATGCTGGGAACTGCACAGGGGGAGTGTGTCCCTGTTAGTTCCGCTGGACCTTTCAGTGGCTTTTGATATCATCAACCATGGTATCCTTCTGGGGCATCTGTCTGAGTTAGGACTGGGAGACACTGTTATATGGTGGCTCCTGTCTTCCTTGGAGGGGCGATCTCAGAAGTTGGTGCTGGGGGATTCCTTTTCAATGACGTGGCCTTTTGCCTGTGCTGTCCCTCAGGGTTTCATCTTACCCCCCCCCCCCATACTATGTAACATATACAATGATAGCACATCCATGACACCACTGGGAAAGATTTCTGGAGTTTGGGGGTTCAGTGCCACCAGTAATGACACCCAACCCTTATCTCTCCTTTCCATCTAAATCCAAGGAAGCTGTTCTGGTTCTAAATCGGTGCCTGATGTCAGTAATGGACTGGATGAGGGCAAACAAATTGAAGCTTAATCCAGACAAGACAGAGGTGCTTTGGGTCAGTCAAAAGGCAGAACAGGGAATAGAGATTCAACCTGTGCTGGGTGGGGTTACACTCTGAAGACCCCCTGAAGAGTCAGACTCACAGCAATTTTATTTCATTTATTTATTTGTGGTATTTATATACTGCTGAATATAATACAGTCTCAGCAGTTCACAATATTAAAGTGCAATATTAAAACACAGCATTAAAAAAACTTCCAACTACATTAAATATCGAGGAGTAAAATGGAGTGGCGTTATTAATTTACAGTCCAGGGAAAGCTTGGGTGTATTCTTGGACTTGGTCCTGAACCTGGTTGCCCCGGTCTCGGCTGTGGCCAGGAGTGTGTTTGCACAGCTGAGGCCAGTTTGCCAACTATGCCCATTTCTAGAGATGTCTGATCTGGCCAAGGTCATGCATGCCATAGTTACATCCTGTTTGGACTACTGTAACACGCTCCACACGAGGCTACCTTGGAAATTGTTCAGAAACCTCAGCTGGTCCACAGTGCTAGAGCCAGACTGTTGTCATAGAAGCATAGAATAGTAGGGTTGCAAGGGGCCTACAAGGCCATCGAGTCCAACCCCCTGCTCAGTGCAGGAATCCAAGTCAGAGCATCCCTGACAGATGGCTGTCCAGCCTCGTCTTGAAGGCCTCCAGTGTGGGAGAGCCCACCGCCTCCCTAGGTAATGGGCTCCATTGTCGTATTGCTCCACCAGTCAGGAAGCTTTTCCTGATGTTCAGCCGGAATCTGGCTTCCTGTCACTTGAGCCCATTATTCCGTGTCCTGCACTCTGGGATGATCGAGAAGAGATCCTGGCCTTCCTCTCTGTGACAACCTTTCAAGGACTTGAAGAGTTCTATCATATCTCCCCTCAGTCTTCTCTTCTCAAGGCTAAACATGCCCAGTTCTTTCAGTGTGTCTTCATAGGGCTTTGTTTCCAGTCCCCTGATCATCTTTGTTGCCCTCCTCTGAACCCTCTCCAGTTTGTCTGCATCCTTCTTAAAGTGTGGTGCCCAGAACTGGACACAGTACTCCAGATGAGGCCTCACCAGTGCTGAGTAGAGGGGAACTAGTACTTCCCGGGATTTGGAAGCTATACTTCTTTTAATGCAGCCCAAAAGAGCATTGGCCTTTTTTGCAGCCACATCACCTTGTTGGCTCATATTGAGCTTGTGATCGACAACAATTCCAAGATCCTTCTCGCTTGTCGTGTTGTTGAGCCACGTATCCCCCATCTTGTAACTGTGCATTTGGTTTCTTTTTCCTAGGTGCAGAACTTGGCATTGATCCCTATGAAATGTCATTCTGTTGTTCTCTGCCCAGCGCTCCAGTTTATCCAGACCACTTTGAATTTTGTTTCTGTCTTCCAAAGTATTAGCTATCCTGCCCCATTTTGTGTCATCTGCAAATTTGATCAGCATTCCCTGCACCTCCTCCTCCAAGTCATTAATACAAATGTGGAAGAGCACTGGGCCCAGGACTGAGCCCTGCGGTACCCCACTCGTTCCCTCTCCCCAGTTTGAGAAGGTCCCATTGAGAAGCACTCTTTGAGTCCGATTCTGTAGCCAACTGTGGATCCACCGGATCGTTGTTTCATCTAGCCCACTTTGAGCTAGTTTGCTCATCAGGATATCATGGGACACTTTGTCGAAAGCTTTGCTGAAGTCGAGGTATATGATGTCCACAGCATTCCCACGGTCCACAAGGGAGGTGACTTGATCCAAAAATGAGATCAGATTCGTCTGGCAGGACTTGTTTTTGACAAATCCATGTTGGCTTCGAGTAATCACGGCATTGTTGTCAAGGTGCTTCCAGATGGATTCCTTTGTCATCTGCTCCAGAATTTTCCCTGGGATTGATGTCAAACTGACTGGTCTGTAGTTCCCAGGTTCCTCCTTTTTACCCTTTTTGAAGAGAGGGACAACGTTAGCCCTCCTCCAGTCATCTGGCACATCCCCTGTCCTCCATGATTTCTCATAGAGAATAGACAGCGGTTCTGAGTGTTCTTCTGCCAGTTCCTTTATTACTCTAGGATGCAGTTCATCAGGCCCTGGAGATTTGAACTCATTCAAAGGAATTAGGTGTTCCTTGACCATATGCCTATCGATCTCAAGCTGCAATCCTGCCCCTTCAGCCTGCACTTCGCCTTTGCCGGGACATCATAGAGCCTCTTTTGCGAGAAGACTGAGCCAAAGTAGGAATTGAGCACCTCTGCCTTTCCTTTGTCATCTCTTATCGTTTGTCTTTGGCCAGTTACAGAGAACTTGTGTCTCCCTTGTTATAACAGCGTCACTGTCTACTGGTCTGTTTCCAGGCACTATTCAGAGTGCTGGTTATGTCTTACAAAGCTCTACATGGCTTGGAACCAGGCTACCTGAAAGACCACCTTCTCCCATACAAGCCTGCCATAAGATCTTCTGGAGAGGTCCTTCTTTCAAGACCGCTGCCTTCAGGGGCGCGTTTGGTGGCAACCCAAGAGAGGGTCTTTTTGGTGGCCACTCCAGACTGTGGAACTCCCTCCCTGCTGTCCTTTCACTGGCAGGCAAAGGCCGCCTTTTTCAAGAAGGCCTTTGGCCTGCAATTGGGTCTGTTGGTTTGGGTGCTGGTTTTTTAGTTTTTATTCTGTAATCGACTCAGCCCTCCATCCTTCCAAGGTCGGTAAAATGAGTACCCAGCTTGCTGGGGGAAAGGTAGTCAGGACTGGGGAAGGCAATGGCAAACCACCCCGCTATAGTCTGCCATGAAAACGCCAGTGCAAGCGGCGTCCCTCTAGGGGTCAATAATGACCCGGTGCTTGTACAGGAGGAACCTTTCCTTTCCCTTTATTGATTTAATCAATTTAATTGTACCTGTAAGCATCCGTGCCATTTTTTGGTAGAAAAGCAGGGTACAAATAAAATAATAAATAAATGTTGCTGTAAATGTAAGGCTAGGGGGGCGGGGGGAGCTTTGCTCCAGGAATAGGAGGAAGTGCATGATTCTGCAACATGTTCACGGTCTCTTAATGCCAGCTTCTTTATAACCACAGCGATGTCTTCACCGACTCCTAGATAAGCCCTAGGAGAACTGAGTTTGATGGCCATTGTAGGATGTGGGGCAGAAATGTTTTTGAAATGGAAAATTTTTCACTGCTGAATTTTTCTGCAGAAAATGTTCCAGTTTAAGTAATGTATTTTTGCATTAAATTAATTAATAACATAATGAGTGAATACCATACAAGTCAAATTGAGCAACTGGACTGGAGACAATATCAATCAAATCTAAAAGCAAAGTTGCAATACACTTTTTTCAGGTGACTCTTCCTAGGAAGTACAGATATTTATGTACCTAACTCCTTAGGCATGCTAAAATTAGTACATTAACAGATTTCAGTATCTTCATTTCCCCCCTAAAATCTAATGTAAGGAAAGTGTGTACAATTGAGCTGTCATGTTTTAAAATACTTTAAAATATTCCAATAAAAGTGATTTCCAAGTAAAGCTTTGAGTGTGTGTGAATATAGCATTTAAACCGCACTCATAGTGCAGTCCTGTGCATGTCTCCTCAGAAGCAAATCCCATTGAGTTCAATGGGGCTTACTCACAGAGAAGTGGGTATAGGATTGCGGCCTAAGTGCACTGTATTTAATTTTTCCTAATTGGTTATTTCAGTTCAACTACGTTTGGCTTTTAAAAAAAATCTTAACAGATGCTTATACAGCATGTAACATTTGTATGGTAAATGTAACTGAAATAACCATGCCAAGTAAGATTCCCTTGATTTAGGGCAGTGGAAAAAATTCCATTTCAAAATTGTCTGGGAACCCCACATCACTGATACCCAGTGTTATGATGGGGTTTTATTTATTTTATTTATACAAAAAATGTGTATCTCATCCTTCTCGTGCTTAGACATGACTCAGGGCAGCCAACAGCAATTCAAATAAATCATAAAATACTTCAAAATGCCAAAAGAGAGAAAACAGTAAAGTAAAATCAAACAAATGCAACAGATAAAATGGAGATATGAGATAAAACTTACCCATCTGATAAGACAAATGCCTGCTTAAACAAGATCTTTGCCAAATGGCAAAATGCTTTGAAAGCAGGTGCCAGCTGTGTCTCCCAGGGCAAGGAACAACAGAGGTGTAGCCATAGACGTGGGTCTTTCTCTTGTCCCCATCAACTGCCCCTCCACCATAGTTGGGGCATAGTGAAGGGCCTCTCTGTCAGATTTTAGGGCATGGACAAGCTGGTGTGGGAGGAGGCGTCCTGGACCTCAGCCACTTAGGACTTTAAAGGTCGTCGCCAACGCTTTTGAGTGGTGCCTAGAAACCAATAGGTGATCAGTGCAGCCTTTGCAGGACATGTGTGATATGACCTTGTAAGCCAAGGGTGCGGAACTTGTGGCCCTCCAGATGTTGGTCGACTGCAGTTCCCATAAGCACTAGCTAGGATACCCAATAGTGACGGATGGTGGGACCTGCAGTCCCGACGACATCTGGAGTGCCACACGTTCCCCACTGCTGCTGTGCTTAAGCGCCCATCAGCATTCTCACTGCTGCGCTCTGGACCAACTGCAGTTTCCAAAGACTCTTCAAAGGTTGCCCCATGTAGCAATTTGCAGTCATTCAGAAAAGGGTGGAAGAGGGAAACTTTGCTTGTTCCATTTCCCCTCGTAGCTGGGCTGCATTCTGGCCTCCACGTAATGCCAGAGGAAGCTGATGCTACCAGTAGTTCACTGAAGCGCTTCCTGAAACAGCCCGGGCAGCATTAGCCCGCTCGTGTGAACAGCTGGACTGTGCTGCAGCTGCCTGCTGGAGATGCGGGGCCACCGCTGCTCCCGAGAGGGGTGCACACAGCCTGTTGGGCCTTGTGCCTACAGGCGCACGAGCGGGAGGGTGCTGCTTCACCCACCTCTGTCTTGTGGGTTTCCCAAAGGCCGCTGTTTGGCCGCTGCGTGCACAGAATGCTGGACCTGATGGCCTGATCCGGCAGGGCTGCTCTTACGAACTTGCCCACCGCAGTATAGCTCTGGGGTGCACGTCTCTCAGCAAAACTGATGCAGCAGGAAATTGGGGAGGCATCCCAACTAGAAATTGGGATGGGTGACTTCCGCCACCCTCACACTGAAATGTACATTTGGGCCATGATACTGTGTCAAAATTTCTAGATATGATAAACGATTATGTCTTAACAGTTAGCCATGGAACCGACAAGAGAAGAGGCCACTCTTGATTTAATCCTGTGTGATGCCCTGGATCTGGTGCAAGATGTAAGTGTTGTTAAACTGTTTGAAAACAGTGACCACAATGTTGTCATATACACATACATATGAATTGCCTGCATTCATATGAACTGCCCCGAAGTCTTAAAACAGCCAATTTTCAAAGATGGAATTTCTAAAAAATAAATAGAGGATTGGATTAAAAATAAACTGAAGGAGAGATTATCAGGATGGTCAAATGTTTACGTGGTTGTTGTTGTTTTTAACCCCCCAGTGCAATAGAAGTTCCAATAAAATGGATATTGTAGATTAGAACCAGTATAAAGTTGTCAGTATAATTAATAGAAAAGCCAAAGAGGCAAAAGAGTTTCCTTTTAAGAAGGAGAAGTCTTGCCTACATATGAAAAATAAGAGCAGGATCTTTAGATGCTGAAATGAAATAAGGCAAGCAAAGAAGGAACTTTGAGGAATAATGGATAAAGATATAAAGGCTAGAAATATATCAGAAGTAGGAAAGCAGCTGGACAGGTAGTTGGACTTTTAGATGACCTAAGGATGGCTGAAGGAGGACAGGAAAGTTGTCAAGAAGCAAAACAAACACCTCAGTCTTCAGTGCAGATGTTGGAGAAACAACCTATCAGGGTTGGATCGGAGCCCAGAGAGCCCCAAAGCAGTTCTGATTCTGAGGAAGAGATAGAAACTGCGGGAGAGGAACCCGTGCACTGTTCAGAGGAGCAGCCAGGGGGGAACCCCTCCTGGTACACATTCCTGAGAGTGATAGTGACCCTGGCAGGGAGAAGGAGGCGCAACAGCAGTTTCTGGACGCTAGGCGCCAGTGCAGCGTCAAGTGGGAGATGGCGGGTGCTGAGAGGAGGCGCTTGGCGCGACGGCAACAGCGGCGCTCTGATGCCCCATGGGAAAAGGGTGGACTCTCTCCTCCTAGCCCATAAGTACAGAGGTTATAAGTATGCCTTCCCCTCCAAACGGAGATCAACTGATTCCTAAGGTCAGAACCCCCAAGTAGGCAGCTCTCTTAAGTCTCGTGGGATCAAGCAATTAGCATCTGTAGGCGTCATTAGGTTGAATGGGAATAAAGCCTTGGAAAAGAGCCCTAATGTCTGCATGTTGATTCTGGCTACCTCAGGATTTCAGAAGGCGGCAAGGGCGACCTCCTGACACAACCACACCTGGGCCATCATTTTTGGAGGAGGTATCTAAATAACAAATTGCTGACATAGTAGAAGATGCTGATGGAATGCTGACAAGTCAGCGGGGCTGGATTATTGCTGATCCAAATGGGGATGTGTTTCACAGAGCTGTCACCCACCCACCACCTTTGGCTTTATCAGGGGAGAATGCATCCTGTTGCCAAGGCAACGGGGCTGATGCTCCCTCGCCCGATCCATTTGTGTTTGCTTGTTGGTGGGGGCACAAGGTAGACTGGGGATGTGTGTGCATATCTGCTCCTGCTGCTCATGCATAATCAGATGTGACTAGAGGGGGATCCAGGCCTGCTTTGCAGTGCTAGTTGGTAGTGAAACTGCCAACACAGCGTGGGTTGGTTGGGTTAGCTGATGTGTTGCTGCAGCTTGGGAAGGGGTAAAGAGGTTAAAAAAGATCAAGGGAGCCATGTCTGTGAACAGAGAAAAAATACTAGGAAGAGCAGAAGGTAGAGAGGTGTAGTGCTGTTTTCATACACATCTCACAGAAATTGCCATGAAAGAGTAGAATTGTGAATTGTTCATCTTTTAACAAAAATACAGAATCATATAATTGGAAGGGGCCTAGGAAGGTCATCTAGTCCAACCCCCTGCTTAATGCAGGATCTGTTATGCAGAATGCAGTGATAGCATTCCTGATAGATGGCCAGCCAGCCTCGAGCAAGAGGGAGCCTACCACCTTCCGAGTCTGTCTATTCCATTGTTGAACAACTCTTATTATTAGGAAGTTTCTTGGGACAAATTTAAAAGCTGATTACACAAATTCTTGGAGGATGTCTGTACATGGCTACTAGTTATGATGCCTATATGCCACCTCCAGTATTGAAGGCTGTGTGCCTCTGTATGTCAGTTGTTGGGTAATGTTAGTGGGAGAGTGCTATTGCCACAAGCATACATTTGGACCCTGTGGGAACAGAATGCTGGATTAATAAACCTTCGGTCTAATCCAGCCTGGCCCTTCTTAGCTTAACTAAAACTGCTTCCCTGCAATTTCCATCCATTGGTTCTATTCCTGCCCTCTAGAACAACAAAGAACCAGTCCGCTCCATCTTCTGCATGGAAGCCTTCAGATATTTGAAGACAGCTGTCATGTCTCCCCATAATCCTCTCTTCTCCATTCTAAACATACCCACCTCCTTAAAAAATTATTCACAGGACTTGGTTTCCAGACCTCTCACCATCCCAGTTGCCCTCTTTTGGACACACTCCAAGTTGCCAATGTGTTTTAAAAAATTTAGCACCCAGAGCTGGAATATGGCCTGTTCAGCACAGAATAGAACAGAATCATTAGTTCCTGTGATCTGGACACTACGCCTCTGTTCATGTAGCTGCTAAAGAAGCTAAGGCAAGGCTACGTCACACTACTGACTCATGTTCAGCTTGTGATCACCTAGGACACTTAGATCCTTGTCACACGTTCTGCTAAGCCAGGTCTCCCCAATCTTATGCTTGTGCTGTTGGGTTTCTGTATCTAAATGCAGGACTTTATATTTAACCTCATTGAACATCTTGTTGGTTTCAGTCCAGTATTCTAGCCTATCAAGATCGTTTTGAATCTTGATTCCATCTTCTGCGGTGTTAGCTATCACTTCCAGTTTTATGTCATCTGCACACTTGATATGCAATATCAAATATGCAGTATCTCTGAAATTACCTTTCTTTCTGAAGACTGGAAGATACTCCAGGGAAATGCAGGAAATTAGACCTATTGGGCTAACTTCTCTGTCAAGTAAATTGGTGGAAAGCATTAGTAACTAAGGCCAGAATAGCCAAACAGAAGAACAAGCCATGCTGAGAGAGAATCAGCTTGGTTCTGCAGAAGGAAGTCTTGCGTTCCTATGCTTTTAAAATGCTTTGTCAGCAAACATGTAGACAGTGGTGATAAAATAAACATTATATGCTTGCACAATGATAAAGTTGTTACGTTCTGAAGTACTACTTCACACAGCATGGTTCTTACGTTCTTAAGTACTTCATACAACACATGAAGTATGGAATTTGCTACCACAAGATGGCCACCAACTTGGACAACTTTAAAAGGGATTAGACAAATTCATGGAATTCAGGCTATCAATGGCTACTAGTCCTGGTGGATGGAGAGAGAGAAAAAGAGAAAGAACCCCCACTACATCAGAGGCAATATACCTCTCAGTCCAAGTTGCTGGGGAACATGAACAGGAGGGCACAATTATGCTCATGTCCTTGTGCACTTTCCATAGACATCTGGTTGGCCACTGCGAGAAGAAAATGCAGGACTAGTTAGGTCTTTGGTCTGATCCAGCAGGGCTTCTCTTAGGTAAGGCTCACTGACCTGGTTTGCATGACATAGCAGGGCTCATCATGGGTTATTTAACCCATGATGAGCCACGATGTCCGCAGGCACCACTTTGCATATTCAGTCTCCACTGGGGGGGTTGTTGTGTTGTGCGAACCTGGCAGGCGTGGGTTATATGAGGTTTAAACAGCCCTCACATAACCCATGCTCACTGGGCTTGCACGACACCCCTCCCCCCCCCCCCCCGAGCAGGGGTAAGATATACAAAATGGTGGCTGCACATGCCACAGCCACACTGGGTTAAATAACCCATGGTGGGCTGTCATGTCCTGCAAACCGGACAACTGCCTGCTCCTCTATGACATTGAGGGTCATAGAATCATAGAATAGTAGGGTTTGAAGGGGCCTACAAGGCCATTGAGTCCAACCCCCTGCTCAATGCAGGAATCCAAGTCAGAGCATCCCTGACAGATGGCTGTCCAGCCTCGTCTTGAATGCCTCCAGTGTGGGAGAGCCCACCACCTCCCTAGGTCACTGGTTCCATTGTCGTATTGCTCTAACAGTCAGGAAGTTTTTCCTGATGTTCAGCTGGAATCTGGCTTCCTGTAACTTGAGCCCATGATTCCGTGTCCTGCACTCTGGGATGATCCAGAAGAGATCCTGGCCTTCTTCTGTGTGACAACCTTTCAAGGACTTGAAGAGTGCTATCCTATCTCCCCTCAGTCTTCTCAAGGCTTAACATGCCCAGTTCTTTCTGTCTCTCCTCATAGGGCTTTGTTTCCAGTCCTCTGATCATCTTTGTTGCCCTCCTCTGAACCCTCTCCAGTTTGTCTGCATCCTTCTTAAAGTGTGGTGCCCAGAACTGGACACAGTACTCCAGATGAGGCCTATCCAGTGCTGAGTAGAGGGGTACTAGTACTTCCTGGGATTTGAAAGCTATGCTTCTATTAATGCAGCCCAAAAGAGCATTTGCCCTTTTTGCAGCCACATCACCTTGTTGCCTCATATTCAGCTTGTGATCAACAACAATTCCAAGATCCTTCTGGCTTGTAGCATTGCTGAGCCAGGTCTCCCCCATCTTGTAACTGTGCATTTGGTTTCTTTTTCCTAGGTGCAGAACTTGGCATTTATCCCCATTCAATGTCATTCTGTTGTTTTCTGCCCAGCGCTCCAGTCTATCCAGACCACTTTGAATTTTGTTTCTGTCTTCCAAAGTATTAGCTATCCCGCCCCATTTTGTGTCATCTGCACATTTGATCAGCATTCCCTGCACCTCCTCCTCCAAGTCATTCATAAAGATGTTGAAGAGCACTGGGCCCAGGACTGAGCCCTGCGGTACCCCACTCGTTACCTCTCCCCAGTTTGAGAAGGTCCCATTAATAAGCACTCTTTGACTCCGATTCTGTAGCCAACTGTGGATCCACCGGGTGAGGTACATCTAGTCTGAAGCCAGCCAGCGAATGTCTCCTAGCTGTCAAGCCTGAACCTGACTGCCTGCAGGGCTGGACATACCTGGAGAGCACCTGAAGCTGCCTTGGTCTGCTGAGCGAGGCTCTCGATCTGCCTGGCCCAGGATGGTCGTCTCAGTTCTCCAGGCTGTTTCCCAGCCCTGCTGCAATCAGAACCTTTTACATTAATGTATTTATTAATACCTTTCTGTTGGCGATCCTGAAGGCGAGTCACAGTTGTGAAGCTTAAAACAAAACTTAAAATATATAACAGACCCATAGATGAACCAAACAGCCAGAAACACGTAGTAGAGGAGTTCAATCAATCCAAAAACTCTCCTGAAATGTGAAGGCATAGCTGTTCACTCAAAGGCAAGCAGTGAGGTAGGCAAACAGGTCTCCTTGGGGAGAACGTTCCACAGTCTAGGAACTGCAGTCAGGAAAGAGAGTGCACAGAAGAAGCCAAGCAGGCTCTTGTGGCCTGCAAGCTGACGGGAGCATAATAGCGCCCTGCAGCGTGTGTTCACTCACCCGTAGTCCCTTTTTTTCTAAAGCCCCCCAAATTGTAACTTTTCCTCGTAGGCAAGCTGTTCTAGCCCCTTGATCACTTTGGTTGCCCTTTTCTGCACCTTTTCCAGTTGTACAATATCCTTTTTGAAGTGCAGGGACCAGAACTGCATACAGCATTCCAAGTGTGGTTGCATTATATATTTGCATAAAGGCATTATGATACTGGCAGTTTTATTTTTCATTCCTTTGAAATGATCCCTAACATGGAATTTGCCTTTTTCACAGCAACCACACACTGGATCAACGTTTTCATCGAGCAATCCACCAAAACCCCAAGATCCCTTTCTTGGTCAGTCACGGCCACTTCAGACCCCAGTTAGTTAGGATTTTTGCTTCAATGTGCATCGCTTTACAATCGCTGACATTGAACCACACTTGCCATTTTAATGTCCATTCCCCCAGTTTGGAGAGATCCTTTTGGAGCTCTTTGCTGTCTCTTTTTGTTCTAACCACCGTAAATAATTGGGTGTCGCCAGCAAATAGGGCCATTTCACTACTCACCGTTAACTCCACATCATTTATCAACAAGTTAAACAGCATTGGTCCCAGTACAGATCCCTGGACCTCACTGTCTACATCCCTCTATTTTGAGAACTGACCGTTTATTCCTGCTCTCTGCTTTCTTTCTCTAACCAGTTACCGATCCATAAGAGGACCTCTCCTCTTATTCCATGATTGCTAAGGTTGCTCAGGAGTCTTTGGTGAGGGACTTCATCAAAAGCCTTTTGAAAGCCCCCCCCCCCCCAATGTCTTCTAGATCACACAATCCACATCCTTGTTGACACTCAAGGAACTCTAACAGGTTAGTGAGACAGGACTTAACTTTGCAGAAGCCATGTTGATTCTTCTTAGCAAGATGTATCCTTCTGTACACTTGATAATTTTATCTAAATAACCCTTTCCACCAATTGACCTGCTACTGAAGGTAAGCTAACCAGCCTGTAATTTCCTAAATCCCCCCTGGATATTTTTTGTTGGTGTTACACTAGCCACATTCTAGTAGAGTGATACAGCGGCTGATCTTAAGGACATATTAGTTATTTTTGTTAGAAGATCAGCGATTTCACAGTTGACTTCTTTAAGAACCCTCAGATGGATACCATCTGGACCTGGTGATTATTTGTTATTTGTCAATAAGGTCTAGAACTTCCTCTCCCTTCACCTATTTGCCTCAGTTTCTTAGACTCCTTCCTGAAAATATTAGTTCAGGCACAGGTATCTGCCTTACATCTCTTGTAGTGAAGACATATGAAAAGAATTCATTCAGATTCTCTGCAGTCTCCTTATCCTCTTTTAGTACTCCTTAAACTCCCTTATCATCCAGCGGTCCAACTACTGCCCTAGCTGGTTTTGTGCTTCTGATGTATCTGGAGATTTGTTTATTGTTGATCTTAATGTTGTTAGCTGTATGCTCCTTAAAACACCCTTTTTGCTTCACTTATTGTCCGCTTGCATTTCTCTTGCACAAGTATGGGTTCCCTTTTGTTCTCCTCATTTGTGCAACTCTTCCATTTTCTGAAGCTTTCTTTTCTCTAATAGCTTCCTTTGTACACTGCTCATTAACCACACTGGTGACCTGTTGGACTTGGTGGTATCTTACCTACCATATCCATTCTTCATTATTGCAGTTTTGAGTAAAGCCCAAATATATTAGAGAATTTTGACCTTTTTTACTTTCCTTTTCAACTTCCTGTTTACTGATCCCCTCATTTATACAAAGTTTCTTCTTTTGAAGTCAAATGTGACTCTGTGGGGCTCCATCTTGCTCAAAAGTGTGGTGTGATCACTTGGGTGGGCTCATCGTAAGGATAAGTTGGTGGTTTCTGCGGAGGGGACCAGATCCTGATGCTCAGGAGTTTTGGGGAGCGATACAAAAGCCCGTTTCCTTGCCCGCTCCATTAGAGGCCCAGGAGCTGTAGAGAAGCCCACAGTGGCATGTGTGCAAAGAAACTGAGGGTCCTTCTGCATGTATCCCTCCCCCCTCCACGCTTGTTCCTGGCTCCACCCTTTTTCTGTGCAAAGGGTTGGAAGGGGGCCCAGCAGGCTGCCTGTCGGCTGGCCTGGACATGCCTGCAGGTATAGCTGCTATTCTGCTGGTAGAGCTCCTGAGCGCCCCGCAAGGCACAGCCTTGCGGCTGCTGGAAAGCCATGCTTGTTGCAGGACCCTAGCCTTGGCTCTGGGCAGCACCGGGGCCTTGCAGCCAGAATAGGACCGGGGAGGCTTTTGCCTTTCGGAATGGCCGTGGTGGATGATGAGCGAGTGTGTTTGGCCGGCGGTGCGGTTGTAGGAGCCGTGTTGGTGCCGGCGCTGCCGCATGTCCACCCATCCACGGGGAGGGGGCTGGGCTGCTTCTGAATCCTGCCGCAGAGCAGCTCGTTAAGGACTGAGCCGTTAAGCCGACCTGCTGAAGTCGGGCCCTTGCTCCCTCTGGGCTTTAGCCCCTCCTCATTAAGCTGGTTGGGGCTATTGATTGGACATTTGTGTTTGGAAGAGTCTTACTTACTCCATGCATTATCTTGACAGATTGATCAGACCTGATTGAGAACCTCTTAAAGGAACGAACAGCTGTAATGGGAAAGTTGGACTCTGTCATCCGTTAGGGTGATTCTGGGAGCGAGAGGAACAAGGCTGACATCTTGGAGCAATTGTATTTACAATTAACATGGCTGAAAACGATTGCCTCTATTGATCCCTCCTTCCTGCAATTACAGCCCCATTGTTTACATTCCAGCACTTCAGTTATAAAAAGGAAATTCAATAATTATTGCATTATTTAAAGTTAAAGTGCCACAGAGTTTGCTGGCTGTGCTTGCTGGTTGATTTAACGTTCAGTAAAATCTATGCTGAGCTTTCCATCTTTAGGCTGAGCAATATTGGCTTTTAATGAGGCTTCAAGGGTGGAGCAAAAACCCACCTGCCGCCTGTTTTGTTTTTGGTTTGTTATTTGTGTGGGGGACTTTGACAGAGCTTCAGAGCAGCCTGCAGGGCTGGAGGCCTCCTTTGCATATGGATGTTGGAGGAGGAAGCACCCCTGGGTTGGCTGGCCATTTCCATACTGCAGGCAGGCAAAGGACAGAACGGCGGCCAAGGCCAGGCCTGATCTGTGCGAGATGTGTGTGGTTTTTAGTTCTTTGGGAGGGTCGAGAAGTCCCAGCACCAGCAGGTGCAACGACGGCACCTTTGCCTGCCTCCCCCACTCTAGTGGTCCTTTCAGGGCAGTGGGTCAAGGGGAGACTTTGGCCCCTCGCTGCTCAAGTGGCAGATGCAAGTGTACACCAGCCGTGAGGTATAAAAGGGGGTTTAAACCTTTGTGAGATTGATCAGAAGCCTTCCGTAACAAGTACGTGAATGCACAAGTGATGTATGCTTATGTCAGCTAGAATTTGGGCATCAAATGTTGGGGTGGAGGAACCTGAAAAGAAAACAGTTCATTTTTAAGCAATGGTTTTGTCTGTCTTAATTATGGTGTTCAGTTAATTAAAGGTGTCTGGCACTAGCTCTGGAGACCTCTGTTCCTTTGGCAGTCTCTCCCTGTTTTGAGTTGCACTTCCTTCCTCAAGGGTTTTTGTGTTGGCTCTTACCTTATACCATTAATGGAGTATTTGCCACAGGTGATCCTTGCAGGTGAAACCAAGGAACCCTGACAGTGACCACACCTGCAGCAAGCTGAAGCTCCATGAGGTCCTTCATGCCCCAGCAGATGAAAGATGGCCTGAGGGTTCCAACCTTAAAGGCAGCCAAAAAATAATTTTAGATAGATAGATAGATAGATAGATAGATAGATAGATAGATAGATAGATAGATAATATATGTTGGGGGAAGCATGAGGCTGCTTCTTTTAAATGGCTACTGCAATGTGTTTTCCTGTTATGCTGCACAGTGACCATTTGGAAATTCAGGCGGCTCCCCACCCATTTGCATAAGTACTTAAATGGAGGCCTTATCTATCAGGTGGTAACTAAGTGAGTGAATGCCTTGCATCAGCATGCATTTCTTTCTGGGTCATGCTAAAACTTGTGCGGAGTTAAGGCACCTGTGCAGCTTCACTCATGCTGTACTTGCCTGTTCTCTCTGTCTTCCTTCTTCACAGTAAGCCAAAATCAGAATCCAAGAGCCAAGGGATGGGCTGTTCCATTCAGATCAGGCTGTGAAATCCACACGTGCGTGCGCATGTGCATTTGCTCTCCCTTCCTTGGGATGACCATCTCGCAGTGCATCGGGGGCAATAGAGGCCACAGCTGGCAGAATCCCTGTATGTTCCAGATCTTGCAGCCTGACATATCTTTGCCCAGCACAGCATCCCCGTCCTATCCGTCCTGCTTTTGCTTTCTTTTTGGCTTCATTACCAGCTTGCGACCGGTCTGAAGTGGAGCAGCAAATGTCCCCTCCCAGGGCCGCTCAAGTTGCTTTGGTACTGGCGGCAGAAAAATGCCTTCCCCCGGCAGTAAAAAAGAAAAAAATCAATAACAACAACTACCAATTTGCTGCCCTTTCATGACACCCAAAATCAGATGCCCGAGGCAACTATCTCAGTCTGCCTAACAGCAGAGCTGGCTCTGGGAAGTTGGTGTCCCACGTCTCCACCAGCCATGGTTCTCTCCAGTGCCTACATTGTCCCGCTTCCTGTCCCTTGATCAGCCTCCCTAGCACTCTTCTATCCTTCCCCGCCTCATCTTAAGCAGCATTTTTTCAGTGTTTGTTTGATTGTTCCTTCTGTGGTTTGCTTCCTTTCTTCTCTGACCTTCCTTCAAGCCTTATTCTCCATTTGGCTTTCCTTAAAGTTCCCCCTAATAATTTGTCCATAACTATTTAATTTTCCTGAGCCACTGCCATGCTGGTCTGTGCCGGAAGGTCTAGCTGCCCCAGCACGATACAGCCTAGACTTTTGCTTCATAGAATCAACCACAGAATAGTAGGGTTGGAAGGGCCTATAAGACCCTTGAGTCCAACCTGAGAGCCTAAGCGTGACTTCGGCTCTCCGCTGTCTTTTGGGTAGAGCCTTCCCCATTCTCATTTCTGGAAGTCTCAAGGCCTCATCAGTGCAAAGCATTTACTGTCCCATTGATCCTTCTTGAAGACACACTGCTGAAAGTCTTTGTGGTGAGGATGACCCCGTGGCGGGACTGTTCATCCCTGTGCTTCCTTCCTGTGCTGAGAGCCTTTCTTGGGTAGCAAGGGATCCTGGTTGGGCTGAGGGATGCCTTCATGGTGTTGTGTGCTGTTTGCATCGAAGAGCAAGCCCCAGTCCTTTGGGCAGCTTCACTGGTGAGGGTTTTTATCAGAATGTATTTCTGTGTCTTTCTGCTTTAAAAGTGAAGCTCTGACTAACCACAATCAATATTTTGCATTCCATGCGTAAAGAACCAGATGTTAGAAGCTTCCTATTGTTGGAGGGGGGAGCTGTTGTGCCTTTCCATATTGATGGAATTAATCAGTGTGCCCTCTCAGAAGTTGGTTGGCTTTCTAAGTAACTAGTAAGAAGCATATATTCCTTAGGAAGAATTCTTTCCTAATAAGACTTCTTGTTTACTCTTTTCCTTTTGGTGTTCTGTCCAGATGTGTTAGGAGAATATTCTTTTTCAAGCTGCCTGTCTTCCTGATGTACCCGCTGAGGACTGCAGGTTTCTTCTTTGGACCACCTCATCTCCCATGAGGGGCAGTCTGCACTGTGTGTGTGTGCGCGTGTGTGCATGCATGCATCTCACAGAACTAGCATTTGGTGACCAGCAGGCCTGTTCCTTGCCAACTTCGTGTTAACAGGCTATTGCAGGGAAGTGCAAGCTGTGATGACAGCCCATGGACCAGGAGGAGCGGGTTGCTAAAATGCGCCTGGTCACAAATACGTCAGCTGGGCTCTGCTGTGCTTCCTGCAGTGTGCTTCTGGATGGGAGGAGCATGGGGCTTGGGGTGTGTGCCTTGCGTGTTGCTCTTGGGCTGCCTGGCCTGCAGGTGGGTGCTGTGGATCATCAGCAGGTGGTGAAGAGCTGGATGGCTGCCTGCAAGGCAGAAGAGCCTCCCTGGGAAGTCTGTGTCTGCATCAGTTGGAGGTGTGGGCAGATGCCAGGGCAGGGAAGCTGCTTCCTCAGCTATCTTTCCTGGGAGTTGTGCTATGCACTTGCATTCGGGGTCAGGCAGGTGTGCCAGGTGAAAGCAGTAGCAGGGAGGCTGGAGGCTAAGAACATAAAAGCATCTTTTTCTAGCTCTTCTCTCTTCAATACCGCTCCTCCCATCCAAGGCTTTGAGATTTGCTTTCATCCCCCCTCCCCACTCTCTTGTGCCTCAGGAGTCTGATGCTGGGAATTTAGCCTGTGTTGCTTGGCTGGCGAGCAGGCATTGCCCATTTCAAAGGAGAGAGGGCTGCTTGGCAGGTGGATTGGGTTAAACCAAGTTTCCCGCTGATGCTTCAGAATTCCTAAACCAAAGTCCATACAAATTGCTTGCTTCCTCAGATACACAAAGTGAGCTCTGGTCCACGAAAACATCTGCCACACTGTTAGCCTGCAGGGTTCCAAAATACCCTCTGTGTGTGCTGCAGCAGGCTGACATGGCTGCCCCTCTGGAATGCCTTACTAACTGCTTGAGATTTTATATATATATAAGCTACACACACACACACACACACACACACACACTAAATGTGTGTATATGCTTTGCTTCAACATTAAAAAAATAGAAACTCCAGAAAGTCAGTAAAAATAGGGTCCTGTGGTACCTGGAAAGAGGTAAAAAACAAAAACAAAACCCACCTAACTTGTTGCCTGTCTTTAAGGTGCCAAAGGGCTTTGTGTTTGCTTTAAAACATTCAATTTAGAAAGAGATTCATAATACGATAGGAATGGTTAAAAAAAGGAAGTCCACTGAAAATAAGCCCATCTTTTCCCCACGTTTTCCTTTGTGACTGCCAGTACACAAAGCCCCTTTGGGGCTGAGGGCTGTGGGCTGTGGGTGGCCCCCAGGAACTTGGCAGGCTGCCAGCAGTGCCCAAGCGTGAGGTTCCTGCCCAAGCAGGTCTCTGTTTCTCACCCCCTGCTCTGCTTTGCCCTCTGCAGCACCTTCAGCACCACGAGAGCGGAGTTGAGGGGGAAAGCTGCTACTACCACTGTGTCCTCTGCAACTACTCCACCAAAGCCAAGCTGAATCTCATCCAGCACGTGCGCTCCATGAAGCACCAGCGGAGTGAGAGTTTACGTAAGCTGCAGCGCCTGCAGAAAGGCCTTCCTGAAGAAGAGGAGGACCTGGGCCAGATCTTCACCATTCAGAAGTGCCCTGCACCTGGTGCTGGTGAGTGGCATTTCTCTAACAAGGACAGAGTGTGGTGCTTCTCCCTTCCTGTGCAGTGTGATTTGTCTTAGTCAGTTGTGTGTGTTTGTGTTGCCTGATCCATTTCAGAAGATGAGGAGCAAGTTGGCTTCCCTTGCTCAGCGGGAAGGCAGTGCTGGGATGGTTGCTGGATGTGGGCTAGCACTCAAACCCTTGCCTAGACAAAGGGGTGGGGGGTTGCACTGGCCTTGTAGTTGCTCTCTCAGCTCCATATCAGCCACGTTTGTGTCTGGCTAGAGGACTTTCGGGTGTGGAGTTCTCCTGCATCTGCTTCGCAGGCACACTTGCATCGTTCTCCTTCATGAGTTGCCTTATCTGTGAAGATGGGTGACCTGCTCCTTTTCCTTTGTGACTGCCTTGGTAGCTCCTCTGTCGTGCAGTGCCTTGGCGGGTTCCAGCAAAGGGGGGGTATGTGCTGCAGTGGGGCTGTAGGGACACTACGGGGGCCCCAGACCTACTCCTGCCCAACCTGGCAGCAGTAATCAAGCGTTGCTTTAGGGACATTTCGCACGGAATGACAGCCCATCGGTTTAAACCCATCAGTTGTCAGGGACGTGCAGGTGCACTGCCTGCTTTAGCACACAACCCACGACCAGCTCCTTTGTAGGTTGTGTAGCGTGACATGCGAATCTGGACTGTGGTTAACAACCCAGCAGTTAACCCAACATCACAGCATGGTTGTCGTTATGTGCAAAGCTGGTTTTCGTATGCTTTGTACAGGGGTCAGTCATGAGAGGGGTAGGCCCAGGTGGATCCCTGTGATGCTGTAAGGCAAGGGCGTGTGGGAGAGGCCTCATCTCCTCCAGACTGGCCTTTCCTCCTAGCAGCTTCTTTGGGCAATGTGTGCGCAACCCAACGCCCAATAATGAGTGAGGAATGGCCTTAGCTGGCTTCCCACTCAGGTTCCACCCGTTGCTTGGGCTGCTGTTCCCTTCAGGATTTGCCCAGTTATTAACCCTTCCTCTTTCTTAGGACCAACCGCCCTCTGTCATCATGCATGCTGTTGGTTCTTGTGGATCCTAGGGAATGTGATACAGCAGGTGGGTGGTGTGGCTTTTCTAGCTGGAAGCCCCCTCCAGGAGACCAGAGGCAATGGCCACCTCTCTGGTTTTTCTTTTTCACAGTGCATTGGCAGACAGCACAGCCGGTTTGTGCTCAGCTCTCTGAACACTTTCAGGCGGGCTGGGGCTGTGTACTTTCCAGGACCTCCTCAGCCAGCACTTGGGCAGCCTCTGCATTGAAAGTGGACTCACCCCACCCCCAGGCTTTGGGCAGGCAGTCTGCTTTATTTTGGGTTTGTTTACCCCAACCAACCCCCATGTTTCTCTTCCCTAACCTTTGACACTTTGTTTTTGGAAGCCTTTTTTTGCTGTTTTGCTTGGAAACTGCTCTGAGGGCGTGGGGAGAGGTGGCTTTGTGACTGACACAAGAGCTAGCAAATCAGTGCTGTGCAAATCTGGGTTCTGCCTGAGAAGAGAAGAATGGGCTTCTCCTGAGCCCAGTCCATGAAATGCAGCCCTTCCTTTGCCAGACGTGGGGTGGGGTTGGGCTTCTGCTGTGGGCTCACTGCTGAAACGGTGTGCGCCTGTACACTGCCCCCATCTCAACCAGTGTTTGTCTTTCTCTATGTGTCAGCAGAGTAGTTTTGTGGTGCAGATGGTGCTGCAATGCCCTGTGGCTCTGGCTGCTGCTTCCTACCTGGGAGGGGTTTTGGTGCATGAACCCCCGCCCCCCAGGGCCACTTTGAAGGGTAGAGGTGACAGTGCAGGAAACTCTGGGATGAGGAATTGAGTTAGTGTGGTGCACCTTCCTCGGCGCTTCCTTGTTTTTGTTGGTATGTGCAGAGATGTATGAGAAATCTATTTCAGTTTGTGTTTGACAAGAATTTACCCAGTTTCCACCTCCCAGAACAGAACATGGACCTGAACTCAATCTGCAGTCAAAGTCTGAACATTTCCGAGCTTGCAATGCAATTAGTGGAACAAAACACGTTTGAAAAACAAGTACATTTGAAACAGGCACGCAAATGCACTTTTGAAAATGTGCACAATTGATGTGTACATTTGGAAAAATGTGTGGGAAAATATACACCCATTTTTTCATGAAAAGAAAAAAAAAAGCAAAGCTTGCAGTCTGATTCAGAAACGAAAGTGTGGATATGGTGGACCTTGACGACTGAGTCCCTAGCTGCATGTGCGGGGGAGAGGTTTTGCCCCAGGAAAGGTTGGTGAGCAGAGGGTGGGGTGTCCAGGGCAGGAGGGGCTGCAGGGAGCACTGGGGCGCCCAGGGCTACATCCTGCCTTTTCCTCCTGGAGTCACCCTGGCCACCCATTGGAGCACAGCTGGCCAGAAGTACATCTCTGCTGCCTGGTGGGGGTGGGAGGCTTGTGCAGCAGCTCTGCTGTCTGTAAGTTGCTGGGCAGCCATGTTGGCCTCTGCATGTCCCTTGCCTGTCTGTTGTATTTGGGAGCGGGGAGAGAAATGCAGCAGAACCTATTACAAGAAGGTCGTAATGCAGGGGATCTACTGTTGCAATGCCCTTCTTTTCCAAGATGCTTCCTTCTCTCCCAGTATAGTGCTAGAGCGATAGCCAGAACTGCATCGGGTGGGAAAAGCGTTGTCTTCCTGTAGGGGTTACGTATGTTCTGCCTGCAGAGTGTGGCTCTCCCTTGTGGCAGAATGTGAACTTCGTAGAGTTCAGAATCAGAGTGTGTAACCCTGCCTCTCCTTGCGCTGGGCCGAATTATGGCCAGGCTTCTCGGTCTGGCTCCAGGAACGTGCCCGACAGAGAGCACAAGGCCTGGCACTCTTGGGCAGCTGGCTGGGCTCTTTCCACAGTATCCCGTGTCTGCAGGGAGGAGCCGTTGCTGGACAGGATTTGTCCCCTCCAGCTCTGGCAGTGGGAGCGTTTCCTTCCTCCCCTTCTTGTGTGCTGTAAGGTGAGAGACACAGCTGTGCCCAACTCTCTTCAGAGCGCTTTGCAACGGGCAGATGATGATCTCAGGCTTGATCATCTCCATTGTCTGTTCATTAAAATGCATGGCAACCCTTTATTGTGCCCCTCTGCTGAGGCAGGAGAGAGGGTAGAGGAGGGAGCCAAGGACCCTTCCCCAAAGCATCGGTTGAATGTAAGTCTCTGGCAGGAAGGAAGTGGTTAGCAGGATTGTAGCAGGCAGAGTGAAAGCATGCGGCAGTCGCTCTGAAACGTGGCAGGAATCTCATAAACCTCCAGCTTGCTCCACCAGACACTTGTCATCATCGGCAGCTCATGGCTTTCATTAAGCAGCAAGAGAGGAAGCTCCAGCTGCTGACTTGTTCCAGAATGTTTTCCTTGTTCAGCTGCATCCTAAACCCAGGAGGAACCACCAGCTGCCAGACTGCGGAGCTGGGAAGCTTGACAGGGAGCGGGGTTCCCTCTGCTGGCTGCTTCTCCGCATGGAATGGCTCCCTGCTGCTGGCCTGGGTCTGTCTGCAAGGAGTCCCTCCGAGTCAGCCCAAACAGAGAGGCAGCCTGGCCCTTTTTCTATATGGACTCTCTCCCCGCTTTGGGCTTGGGCTAGAGCAGTCTGACTGACCCAAGGAGGGGGGAGGGCCACTTCCCATCCCTGCAGCACAAACCAGAGACCACCAGCAAGGGCAGCAACTCTGCGTCATAGGCGCAGTGCTTTGTTTGTTTGTTTGTTTGTTTTATTTAAAATATTTCTTGGCTGCCTTTCAGGGCAGAAGCCCTCCCAGGGCAGCTTATAACAATAAAATACATAAAAACAGTTAACATATTAAAAGTGATAAAAACATAAAAACAACAATAAAACTAGCAACAATGTTAAAAGCAAAAATAGCAGTCATATCAAGAGAAGGCCAAGGTAAAATAATATGTTTTCAAGACCTTCTTAAAAGTCTGCAGGAACAGAGCATGGTGGGCCTTCGATGGCAGCTTGTTCCAAAGGTGTGGGGCCACTGCAGAGAAGGCCGTCTCATGTATGATCACCCACCTGACTCCTCTCACAGGTGGGCAAATGAGAAGGGCCTCTCTTTCTGATCTTAAAGTGTGGGCAGGCTGATGTGGGTGAAGGTGGTCTTTCAAGTAACTTGGCCTCAAACCATTTAAGGCTTTAAAGGTCAAAACCAGCACTTTAAATTGGGCTTGGAAACACACTGGTGACCAGTGCAGCTGGCGCAGTGTAGGTGTTACGTGATCAAACCACCTTGCCCCCACCAATACTCAGGCAGCTGCATTCTGCACAAGCCAGAGTTTCTGAACCGTCTTCAAAGGCAGCCCAACATATAGCACATTACAGAAGTCCAGCCTGGACGTGAGTAGTGCATGGATAACTGAGGCAAGGTCTGTCCTCTCCAGATAAGGCTGTGGTTGGCGTACCAGCGTAAGCTGGTAAAAAGCACTCCTGGATGCCGCAGGCACCTGGGCTTCCTCAGTTAGCTCAGAGTCCAGGAGGACTCCCAGACTGCGCACTTGGTCTTTCAGGGGGAGTGCAACTCCATCAAAAACCAGTTGTAAACCTCCATCCAAAGTAGTTGGTTTCCCAACCTGCAGTACCTCCGCCTTGTCTGGATTAAGTTTCAGCTTTTTCACCCTCATCCATCTGAAAACAGCCTCCAGACATTGGTTCAAGAGTTCCACAGCCTCCCTAGGCTGTGCAGATGGAAACAAGAGGTAGAGCTGAGCATCATCCACATACTGATGACGTTTCAGCCCAAACCTCCTGATGCCTTCCCCCAGCGGTTCCATGTAGATGTTAAAAAGCCTGGGGGACAACATAGAACCTTGCGGCACCCCACAGGCTAATAGCCATGGGGTGGAACTGAAGTCCCCCAGCACCATCTTCTGAGACCGCTCCTCCAGGAAGGACCGGAACCACTTTAAAACTGTGCCCTCAAGCCCGATCCAGAGAAACGATCCAGAAGGATACCATGGCCGATGGTATCGAAAGCTGCTAACAGCCTGGTATCAGTGCATCAGCCCCTCTGACTTGTTAGAGATGTCCAGATGCAGAACCACAGTCTTCTTCAGCCCACTGCCAATTTGCCTCTGCTCCATCCTTTCTGAAAGTGAATTCTGTACGGGGAGGGACTGAACTCCCTGCTTTGCATGCAGAAGGTCCCTAAGGATCTGTGGGAAAGAACATAAGAAGCCCCCTGAGGCTGGATCAGACCAGGGTCCATCTAGTCCAGCATTCTGTTCTCACAGTGGCCAAATAGCTGTTGACCAGGAACCCACAAGCAGGGCATGAGCACAGCAGCACCCTCCTGCCCCTGTTCCCCAACTGGTGTACATAAGCTTACTGCCTCGGGTACCGAAAGTAACACATAGCCATCAAAGACCTTTCTCTGCCTGAGGCTCTGGAGAGCCACTGCCAGATGGAGTGGACGGATGAGCCTGGGATAAGGCAGCTTCCTGTAAGTTCTAGCTTCCACCTGTGCTTTGTAGCCAGGCAGGCAGGGAGATCCCCCACCCCACCCTATTCTCACCCCAGGAAGGGAGATACCCAACCCCGGCCTGCTGGCTGCCCCGTTGGCAGCCGGGGGCACATTCGGCTCTGATCTAGCCTGTCTGTCTCCTGCATTTGAGGTTTCTCTTTCATGCAGTATCCCTGGCCTGCAGCACAGTGACCTGTGCCCACTTGCAGTCCCTTTTGCGCCTAATTGCGCTGTGTCTGGGAGCATCCAAAAGCATCTTTGGACGCTTGTGGACCGAGGCCTCCTGGATGGCTGATGCGTGTCCTGCCAGCTATGCCAGGCCAAGCTTCCAGCGGCCTGGACTGGTTCTAGAAGTGAGCAGGCTGGCTGGATCTGCATGCTGGCATCTGAATACATGCAACAGTCACACTTCTGCATCCCGGGATTCTTCAATAGCTGATTGAAGAATCCCGGGATCCATCCTGTGGGCTTCCGTAATGGTCCTTTCTGGCACATCAGCAAATCCACAGGAAACATGTTCAACTCAGCACACAGGGCACCAATGGAAGTTTTTTTTTCCTAATAGTTATTGTCATGCATGGGAGGAGGCATTTTGACTGGGGAGGGAAGGCTTCAGTGTGTCTCCCCCCCCCCAAGCTGCAATGCTGATGAGTATTCCACTCCCTCCCACCCCCGTTAGTGTCACATGTAGGGAGGCCCTGACCTCTGGGCCTTTTGGGAGAGGGCCGACATCGTCCAGCCTCTGATTTGCCGGAGCTCCTGCCCCCCCCCCCCCCGAGCTGGCCATGATTTCTCGGCCCTCTTCTCCTTCGTGCTTTGGCTCGTTGAGGGGCTTGTCCTCTGCCCTCTGCTGCTTGCTTTGCTGCCGCCTTTGTGCCAGGCTAAAAGCATTAGTTCCAGCCTTTGGAGGCGGGCAGCTCCTGTCTGTTCCACCTCTCTGGTGCAGCTGCCTCTGCTTTCCAGGCCACCTCCCAGGGGTTGTCTTCTCCGTCTTTGACTAGTGTAAGGATGCAGGGGAAGGAGAAAGGTCACTGTGCCGCACCAGCAGGTGTAGGGAGCTGCTGGGGAGAGGGGATGCAGGCATGTCCATCTCGTAAAGGCAGCCTTGCCACTTCGGCCACTCCATGGTCCTCAAGCGAGGAGAGGGGTGGGGTGGGGGCTTCTCGTTGTGTCTTGGGGTGAAGGAAATGGGAGCTTGGGCAGGGAGGCCTGTGGCCGGAAAGAAATTCAGGAAAGAAGAAGGGAAGGGGTGGACTCTCATGAAGGCCCAGAGGGGCTGTATTTGGCTCCCCCCGCAGCATGCATTAAGGTTCTGTTGAGCCTCCCCCTGCCTTGTAAGCTGCTCCCCCACTGGCCAAGGCATGCCGGGGCACCATCCTGTTGGAGGGTGGCACCTGTGGGTGTTTTGCCAGTTGGGCGACCTCTGTGCTTTGGTGAGGTGCTGAAGAGAAGCAGGAGGGGGTTCCGGTGTGGGTGTGCATGTTCCTTCCCCCCTGAGCCACCAGAAGGGGAAAGTCTGTCTGGGAAGCTGAGCCTCAGAAGGAAGCCTTCTGGCTCTGGAGTTTTGGCGCATCTGAGTACTTCCGGGGTGCGCGCGCATGCACGTGTGTCTGTGGACACAGTATGTGGACAAAATATATGACCAGCCACACACTTCAGCGTCAGTTGCCTGAAAGAATTGAGAGGAGCAGAGAATGCTCTGCTCTGTGCTGGGGCTGTGCCCGGGGCCCTGGTTGCATTGAAGCTGGCGTAGCAAAGGCTCTCCAGGGTTCAGGCAGGAGTTTTCCCTAGTCTTACTTGGAGATGCCAGGACTCAAACCTGAGACCTTCTGTGTGCCAAGCAGGTGCTCTACCACTGAGCTATGGCCCCTCTGAAAAAAATAATTTCAAAGTAAAGCTTTGGATTTCTTTGACTATCATATTTAAACCACTTACTTGCTCACTCAGAATGAAGGTTCAACTGGTTCAACAGGACTTATTTCCAAAGTGTATTTAGGATTGTAGGCTAAGTGTGCTTTATTGAATTTCCCCCCCTAATCAAATATTTCAGTTCAAATTCTTGTGGCTATTGGAAAGAATGTTTGAGATATTTATACAGCATGTAAAATCGAGGGTGTATATATTTTTAGTTTTGTTTACTGAATAGAAGTGAAACATGGTAAATCAAAATCCCAATCCATTTAGGTTTCTGGAATATTTTCAGGGAAATGTTCTGATATAAAATATTCTGGGACACCCACATTATTGTGTTAAAAAGATATTTCTGTCTGCCACCTTTAAAATGTCAAAGATATGTTTGTAAGAGAAACACATCCTTTGTAATAGAAATAGTAGAAATGCCAATGTTTTGTTCTTATTTGTTAATAAAATATAGCCACGTTATCACTATCTTACAAGAACTAAAACGCCACCACTTTGGGTTTTCCTCTATTTTTGTTCCTCTTTTGGGTGCTGTAATGTTGGCAAACCCTGGTGTTGATATTTGTGGGCTGTATAAATGCCATTTCTGCTGATGGTTTAAGAGCAGGTTAAAACGTAGGTTGTTAGATGCATTAGATACATTGGTGCTGATGCAGACTGCCGTGTAGACAAGTCCCACATAGTTCTAAGTGCTGGCCAAAGATGAGAGTGGCTTCTGTTGCTGCTTAGAGGCTGCCCCTGGCCAGGGCACAGGAGGATTTTTTGGAAACCTTGGCTTTGGGGCAGGCGGGGGAGGGCTGCCAGCCACGGTTTTGGCTGCAGCTAGCCACAGAGGTAGGGCTGTCCATCCCTAGCAATACCTTCCTGACCAGATCGAGCGTAGGCCCTGCTGTTCTCTCTGCAGCCTGTCCCCTTGGTCTGTGGGACGAGGCTTCTTGGAATCTGGCTGGGGCCATCGCGGGCCAAGTGGGGGCTGCACACACACAGACACGGGGACCCCCCACCCCCTGCCCCCAGTTGTGGAAACTGGCAAGTTCTAATCTGGTCCTCCTTGGTGTGCTGCTAACAGGCTCCTGCCTCCGAGGGGTAACCATGCTGGCATAAATTCGGAAAGTTGCAAAGCTCTGAGCAGTCTTGCGAGCATTAAAAGTGTCCTCTTTGCCAGAAAGGTCGTTCATAACTTGGCTGCACGGCTGATGTACAGTCAGTGATATTGATTGATTAATGTATAAAAAGCACCAAATGCATTTGCTTCTATGAAAGAGAATAAAGTGCAGGCAAGTCTCTCTTTATTTTCACCTCATCCTTTTGTTTGAAGGACGTCTCTCTTCACCCCCCCCTTTTTTTTGTTTTGCTGGCTTCGTTTAAGGGGAATACAAAAAGCCAGTTTCTGCCAAGTAATGCCTTCACAAAAGGAACATTGATTCACATCAGTGTCGCTTGAGTTACCCTTGCGAAGAAGTGGTTCTTACATTAACCCTTCTCTTCATCAACGATGAACTAAGACACACAATTAGCTCTGACTCTCTTCTGGGAACCGGCTGGAAAAGAGGTATTGCCTCTGCTGCTAATTGCTCCCACCCCCGTCCCATAAGGTGGTTGCTTTTGCCCTACCCCATGGCAAATCTTGCCTCCTGACTGCTGTGCCTCCTTGCTTCCTCACTGGAGCCTGTCTGTTGGAGGGCTTCATCCTTCCCTTGGGCCCTCCAGGGTCTTGTTTGCCAGCGGAGGGTGGCTTTGTTTCCCAAACAGGGGTGACCCCTGACTGCCTGGCTTTCCGTCACAACTGTGTGACATAGAAGGCAGAGAGAGGGCAAGGAGTGCTTGCAAGAGTCCATGGAGAGCTCCCTGCCTGGCCAAGACAGCAAGCCCTTATGTCTGCGTAGTGACCCTTCTCCTTGGAGGTATCAGTGGTTATCCTGAGAAGGCGGGGACTTGGCTTTCCTGGATGGGGCTCCAGAGTACATCTGTGTATTGTGTGAATGGTTCAGATTATCACGGTGCCGACTGCCCTCCCTCCCTCCGCATTAGAGCTGGCAACACGTTGTATGTCTGTCCCTTGCAGTTGCTGCCAGCCTCTCTCTTCCTGCCTGTGGAAGGAGCACATATCCTCCACCCCTTAGAAAGATCATGGGCCCAGCACCACCTGCTCCATGTGCCACACCAGGAGCAACGCAGAGGTGGGTGGGTGGGTCCATCCATTTTCGGTGGATCCTTTGGGGTAGGGTTGGGCTCCACATTAACCTGCAGATACACCTACACGGGCTGCCACGGAAAGCCCTGCAGCCACTTTCTGTTGTCTTGAGGTGCCTAAAAGCCGAGAGGCCCCCCTCCCTCCTGCCCAGGAAGAGCTTGACTTTTCTCCATCTGCCAGAAACAGCCTAACAAGTGATGGGGAAGGATAAGCTTGAGGGGGGTGGAAATGGGAGGCTTTGCAGTGAGCCTGCAGAGCATGAATCCATTTTCTCATCTCGCTCTCTGCAGAATAAATTAGAACTTGCCTCGCCTAATGAAATGGCTTTGTCCCTCCCTCCCTCTACCATCTTTTCCTCCCAGTCTGCACTGGCCTGTCAGAGCTCAGGGACTCCATAGCCTTTGCTAGAACAGAGTGGCCTGGTGCGGAGCTCCTGAAAAGCAATCACAGAGTGGGGCGACTTGGCTGGGCAGCAAACATGTGATGTCACAGCCTCCTCCTGTGGTGCCAGGGCTGGCAGCATTCGTGGTTGTGGCAGCCACTCTGCCAGAGGCCCATTTTCCTGGCCGGGATGGGGTGGGGAGGAAGAATGGAAGCACAACAGAGAAAACAGTTGTGGGTAACTGCGGGAGGGTGCCAAGCCACCCCTCTCTTTACAGTGGCGCCTCACTCCCTCCCTGGCTGGCTGGCTGTGTGCCTCTGTTGCACGCCAGGGATGGGCTTCTTCCCCTTTGGATTTGGAGCCACCATAATTTCTTTCTCCCTAATTATGCCAAGCATGTTAGGATGGCTTGCTGCTGAGAGGGATCCTGCTAAGTGCTAAAAGAGGGTTTTGAAACAGATGGAGCAAGGTGTCCACCAGGTGCTTGTCATTTTCTGAGGGTTTAATTACTCTTTTTAGTGTTTGCCCCTCAGCTGGGGCTAAGTAGCTTTTCTGGCTCCTCTTAGTACTTGGGGTCTGTTCTTCTATGTGCATTTCTGGCCACTAGTGTTCACGGCCTACCCTGGGGATAAAATGTACGCCGCCGCCTCTTTGCTCACTATATCAGGGATGGGCAGACTTCATGCTTGTGGGATCTACTTTATTTTTTTACCAGAACCTTGAGTTCCACCAACTGGAGCCAAGTATAAAATAGTAGGGCAAGCACATATATGCTAAGAATTAAAGAACAGGGTGCTTCTGAACACCTGCTTTGCCCAGGAGTTTGGTACAAGGACCAAGCACAAAAGTCCTTTCACACAAGAATCCACTCCTGGTTTTATGCCAAGCGTTCGTCTTCAGAGTGGGTGGAGCTTTTTAGTTGTTGCTGTTGTTTTTATTTGTTTGTTTGCTTGCTTGTTTGTTTCTATACTGCCCAATAGCTGAGGCTCTCTGGGCAGTTCACAACAGTTCACAAAAAATACAAAGGACAGCATTATAAACATTATACAACATTACATAATATTGTTGGACAGTTGGGAGTCAGAAACCTTTGCCAATCTACCAGAGTCCACCTAGAGATCTACCAGTAGATCCTGATCTGCTTTCTGCCTACCTTTGAACTAGATCACCAGGACAGTGGCTGATAGTGTTCTGTGTCAAAGGTATGCTAAGTGGATACATTAATCCAATTAATACTAAATTATGCAATTTTACGCAGTATTTCTGATAGGTATATTTTGAGAATATATAATTCATGGCTTCCTGATACAATAGTGAAACTCATTGCATTAAGATACAAAGTCCATTAAAGTGGATGTGTAGGGTGTGTGTGTGTGTGTGTACATGCGCGTGAATGCATCTGAGAGAAGGAGATAGTTGCACAGACACATGATAATTTTTGCATTGGAACAGAATATTTTGCACCAAGGAAAACTCAGGTTCTGTGTCCAGAATAAATTATTCAAATGAGTATGTGTGGTGTACATTTTGCATATCTTTTCACTGTGTGGATACTTTCAAATACAGTATGTAAGTTTTTACAAAAACAGAATTCAGCGTATTTGGATTTTGTGTTAAGAGCAGTGGGAGAGGAGTGGGGAAGGTTAAGGGAAGTGGTGGGAGGAAGGGGCTGCACAGTTAATGAGTGGAAAGTGCCTGAAGATCAAGGTGTGTGTGTGTGTGTGTGTGCGCACGCGCGCGTGCGCGCACACGTGCGTGTAGCTATAGTGTTGTGCAGGACACATGGCGCGCATGCCTCCCTGACCCTGGAACCTCTGTTCAGACATATCTCCATGCACAAAAGACCTACAAAACTGAACTTAGTTTTTACGTGGAAGCGGAGATTCCTCATATGATGCCAGTTGTCAAATCACACAGGTCTGGCAGCCTGCCTTTGTGCAGCTCGGGGGACTCAGATTTGTGTCCTGTGCCACTTCACACTGTTGCTTTGTAGAGAGAATGGCACTCCACAAACTGACTTTGTAGGGCATCAGCACATGCCATGGGTCCTTGTGGCCAAGGGTCAGTATGCCTCAGCTGGTCCCCCCGCCTGTCTGTGGAGAGCAGGCCTCCAGATGGAGGTAGGCAGGAGAGGCTCTCATCTTTATGCTATTACTTTTATGGCAAAGAAGAAAATGCCTGAAGCAATCAGCATGAAATTCTTAATTGCTTTGCGTACTTCTCTTCCCCTTGTGGGATTGTACAAATGCAGGAGCTGCTGGCCCCTTATGGCCCTGGCCTCCACACTATTTTTAACTGGTACCTTGTTTTGCAAAGATGCACAAAGCATCCCTCCACTGGATGCAACAAAAGAGCTTGCAGAGAGTTTCATGAGTCTGAGAGGCTGCAGCTCCTGCATCTGCCAGGTATTTGGGCTGCTCTGCTTGGCTCAATGGCCTCTCCAGATTTCGTTCTTTTCTTTTCCTCCTGTCTCAGTATAGCCCACATCCCTGGTTCTCCCCTCCCTCTCTCGGATGTGTTTCTTCCTTTTTGAGTTTCCAGTGCGTGTCTCAGGAGGATGTGAAATCCAAGAACCAGATCTCTGAGATTTCAGAATAAAATAAAAGTAAACTCTGCTTGAAAACACTTTAGCAGGAAAGCCAGGCTAATTGTAAATCAATGAGTCTTAAAATGCAGCATTGATCTCCAGTTAGAAGTTTGAAAGGGAAAGCGGTAATTACTGCGCTCCAAAGGTAGCTTTTTCTCTCATAAGTTCTGGGCAGAAAGAAGGCTCATTAAGGGCAGCAATTTGGAATCTAAGTAATTAGTTTAAAAAGTACTTTTGTGATGTTATTCCTTGAGTTGAAATGACTGTAGTCTTCCCAGCTTTATAGTTTAGCCCTATAAAGTGCAACCTGAGGGGAGTGTGACTCCCAGCACTCTCTACTTGTGGCATTTGGGTGAGATCCATTTCCATGGCTCAAGGGCACCAATCTTTTGCACATCCTTTCTCCACCCACAGAAAAGGCTCTGTTTCCTTGGGCTCAGCAATTCTGTTGAGGATGAAAACTGGAAAATGGCTGGGAGGCTTTCTCTGGAGTCTGCCTCAACCCTCATTGCCAAGGCCCAGCAACCAGCGTAACATCGTCACCTACCTTCCTTCCTTCCTTCCTTCCTTCCTTCCTTCCTTCCTTCCTTCCACTCTGCCTTGTCCAGAGACAGACCAACTAGCAGTTGCCACCAATCCTTCCAAGTAGACACAAGGGCTGGGCAGCCCCCCAAGTCCCAGGGCTTCTTAGGGCCCATTCCTGCCATGTGTGCAGTGGATTTGTCTGGTTGGTTAAATATTTCTTGACTGTCTTTCTCTAAAAGAGAAACCTGGCAAGTTACAAATTGATAAAGCAAACCAGTATCAGAGGACAATAATGCATATATAAGCTGTCATCAAAAAGTCCATACAGTAGCCCATTTGGCATCTAAATAAAAAAACAAATCCCACAAAATAAATGAAAATGACATCTGGATTCCTTCCAAAAGAAGAGTCTTCAAAGCCTTTCAGAAGAAAGCTAAAGATGAGGCCGCCTGAGCCTCCTGGTGGAGGGGGTTCCGCAACAGGAAAAGCCCTGCTTCTCCCCACTTCCAGTCTGTCTTCCACAGGGGGAGGGATGCAGAACTGAGCCATGGAACTCCGCAAGCTTGCGCTGGAGCGTCCTTTAAAGGAAAAAAGAATGAAAGGAGCATCCATTTTACCTCCCAGAATGGTAAAAATCTTACTCTACTGTAGTCTTTGATGCCTGTGGACAATAAGGCAGAGGCACTGAGTGCTACCACTGTCACTTAAACAAAACAAAACACTGAAATTAAAACAGAAGAACGTCTAGAAGGGCCCTGCTGGGCCAGCCCCGAGTCCGGCCTTCTGTTCACACGGTGGCCAGCCAGATGCCTGTGGGAAGCCCACAGGCAGGGCAACAGTGCAAGCAGCACCCTCCCACTCGTGCCCCAGCGCCTGGCGTGCAGAGGCATACTGCCTTTCGACCCTGCAGGTTTCATATAGCCGTCAGGACTAGAAGCCACCGAGGGCCTTATCCTCCATGGATTTCCCCCTGTAAAGCCATCCATATTGGTGTCCGTCGCTTCATCTTGTGGAAGTGAATTTCATAACATTATGCTATGTGCAGAAGTCCTCCCCTTCATCTGTCTTGAATCTCCCACCAATCGGCTTTATTGGAGGATGCACTGGTTTCTAGTATTGTAGGAGAGGAAGCATTGCACTGTGGATGTTGTGCACACCTTGGTTTTCACTAGCGTAACGTCAGTAGCACCAGCACATGGCCACCACTGGAGCCTTCTGATCCAGAACTGATTTAAGTAGGGCAGATTTCAAACTGACACTGCCATCAACTGCTCACCTTCAAACATGCATGCACACACTCCTCTCAGCTCTACTTTGGAAGATGCCAGAACATCCCAGAGAGGAAGGCCAGCATCTCTTCTCGATCATCCCAGAGTGCAGGACACGGAAGAATGGGCTCAAGATCCTGGCTGAACATCAGGAGAAACTTCCTGACTGTTAGCAATACAACAACGGAACCCATTCCGTAGGGAGGTGGTGGGCTGTCCCACGCTGGAGGCGTTCAAGACGAGGCTGGACAGCCATCTGTCAGGGATGCTTTGACTTGGATTCCTGCACTGATGAGGGGTTGGACTCGATGGTCTTGTAGGCCCCTTCCAACCCTACTAGTCTAAGATTCTATGAAACCTCTCGCTATCCACACTGTGCATAATTTTATACACCTCTATCCTATCCCTTACTCACCTTCTTTCTAAGTTAAGAGCTCCAAATGTTGGCCATAGTGGCTGGGGCTTAACTATGCTAGCTGGGGTTTATGGGAGTTGTAGTCCAAAACATCTGGAGGGCACCAGGGTTGCCTATCCCTAGTCTAAAGCATTGTTTCTTGTTACCACTGCAACTCCCTGATTTCATTCTCCAGCTCAAGACCAACCTGAGCAGTTTGGGTAGGGAGCTGTCCCCAGTGCTAAGTTGCTTTGGGGGCCTCGTATTGTCACCCACAGTGATTCTGTGGAGTCTGCCCCTTTTGAAGTTTTTAGTTTGTTTGACAACATACCCTCTTTGACGTACACAGTAGATACACCCTCGGTATACTCATCCTTCCCATAGAGTTCAAAGGAAATGAGATGGAAGCCCTAACCTTTGCTTACAGGTTTTCTGGCCCCTTTTCTCTCCGCCCACCTTAGCCCCAGGTCCAGTGTAACCCTGCTAAGAACAAAGAACTAATGCCTGAGTTTGCTGTATTTCCTCTTCCCTTCCCATCCCCTCCCCTTTCCTTTTCTGTCATGTCTTTTACTTTCTAAGCCTGCAGGCAGGGACAGTCTTGTTTTATTCATTGTATGTAAGCTGCTCTGGGAGCCTTTTTACTAAAGAACAGGGTAAAAATAGAATCATAGAATAGTAGGGTTGGAAGGGGCCTACAAGGCCATCAAGTCCAACCCCCAGCTCAATGCAGGAATCCAAGTCAGAGCATCCCTGACAAATGGCTGTCCAGCCTCGTCTTGAATGCCTCCAGTGTGGGAGAGCCCACCGCCTCCCTGGGTCATGGGTTCCATTGTTGTATTGCTCCAACAGTCAGGACGTTTTTCCTGATGTTCAGCCGGAATCTGGCTTCCTGTAACTTGAGCCCATGATTCCGTGTCCTGCACTCTGGGATGATCGAGAAGAGATCCTGGCCTTCTTCTCTGTGACAAACTTTCAAGGACTTGAAGAGTGCTATCATATCTCCCCTCAGTCTTCTCTTCTTAAGGCTAAACATGCCTAGTTCTTTCAGTCTCTCTTCATAGGGCTTTGTTTCCAGTCCCCTGATCATCTTTGTTGCCCTCCTCTGAACCCTCTCCAGTTTGTCTGCATCCTTCTTAAAGTGCGGTGCCCAGAACTGGACACAGTACTCCAGATGAGGCCTCACCAGTGCTGAGTAGAGGGGAACTAGTACTTCCCGGGATTTGGAAGCGATGCTTCTATGAATGCAGCCCAAAATAGCATTGGCCTTTTTTGCAGCCACATCACCTTGTTGGCTCATATTCAGCTTGTGATCGACAACAATTCCAAGATCCTTCTCGCTTGTCGTGTGGTTGAGCCACGTATCCCCCATCTTGTAACTGTGCCTTTGGTTTCTTTTTCCTAGGTGCAGAACTTGGCATTTATCCTTATGAAATGTCATTCTGTTGTTTTCTGCCCAGCGCTCCAGTCTATCCAGATCACTTTGAATTTTGTTTCTGTCTTCCAGAGTATTAGCTATCCCGCCCCATTTTGTGTCATCTGCAAATTTGATCAGCATTCCCTGCACCTCCTCCTCCAAGTCATTCATAACAATGTTGAAGAGCACTGGGCCCAGGACTGAGCCCTGCGGTACCCCACTCGTTCCCTCTCCCCACTTTGATACGGTCCCATTGATAAGCACTCTTTGAGTCCGATTCTGTAGCCAACTGTGGATCCACCGGATCGTTGTTTCATCTAGCCCACTTTGAGCTAGTTTGCTCATCAGGATATCATGGGGCACTTCGTCGAAAGCTTTGCTGAAGTCAAGGTATATGATGTCTACAGCATTCCCACAGTCCACAAAGGAGGTGACCTGATCAAAAAAGATCAGATTCGTCTGGCAGGACTTGTTTTTGACAAATCCATGTTGGCTTCGAGTAATCACGGCATTGTTGTCAAGGTGCTTCCAGATGGATTGCTTTATCATCTGCTCCAGAATTTTCCCAGGGATTGATGTCAGACTGACTGGTCTGTAGTTCCCAGGTTCCTCCTTTTTACCCTTTTTGAAGAGAGGGACAACGTTAGCCTTCCTCCAGTCATCTGGCTCTTCCCCCGTCCTCCATGATTGCTCAAAGAGAATAGACAGCGGTTCTGAGAGTTCTTCTGCCAGTTCCTTTATGACTCTAGGATGCAGTTCATCTGGCCTTGGAGATTTGAACTTATTCAAAGGAATTAGGTGTTCCTTGACCATGTGCCTATCTATCTCAAGCTGCAATCCTGCCCCTTCAGCCTGCACTTCGCCTTTGCCAGGGGCTCATAGACCCTCTTTTGGGAGAAGACAGAGCCAAAGTAGGAATTGAGTACCTCTGCCTTTTCTTTGTCATTTGTTATCGTTTTGCCATCCGTATTTAACAGCTGAATCACCATTTGGCCGATGGTGATTGTGGAAGCATGTAACCTGACCATACAGAAGCAAGCGTTAACCGTGGGTAGAACACTGGCAGTCCTGGGCTACTAGAAATATTGATGCTGCTCATACTTGTGCGGTTTGTGTAGCATATGAGTTCTGAGCTACTTCCTGCCTCCTAAGGAGAAGTGCAGGGATCTTCAGACTTTCCATCCTTCAGCAGGAACAGCTTCACTCTGACAGATGAGCACCACCATATCCCCCACCACCACCACCACAGTGCCTTGTTCCCAAGTCCCAGCATGATATCATCATAGCTCTTGCTAACAAAAACAATAGGGGTGGGAAGACAGCCGGACACCCTCTGGAGCAAGACTCTCTCTGCTTCCCCCCCACCCCCCGTAATCCCTCCCTTGTACCTATTGTGCTCAGCCTGGGTATACCGCTCCCTTTCTTTCCCTTTGGGGTTGAGGGCAAATGAACTAGGGCAAATGAATGTGTGCCCCGTCCCCCATTTCTCAGCAGGGTGCCCCCATGTTTCAAGATAAAGTGTTGGTCCCCAGCAGTCTGCTGAAGGTGTGTGTGCATCTGCAGGAGGGTGGGTTATATCCCCTGTGGGAGAGCAAGCCTTGTCTGATTGGGGATGCATAGACTTATAAGTAGCTGTGGTCTTCCTTTTTGTCACTTCATTGCGCAAGAGAGGATGGTTTTTGGCATAGGGACCCACACAAGGCAGGAGAAGGGTTTGTTTATTATTTATTTATATATTGCATTTATATTCCACCTTTTTCCTCTTTAAGGAACCCACCCTCCTCCTCCTCCATTTTATCCTCACAACAACCATCCTGTGAGGTGGGCTGGGCTGAGAGTCTGTGACTGGCCCAAAGTTGCCCTGTGAGCTTTCATGGCCGAGTGGGGACTAGAACCCGGATCTCGTGGCTCCCAGTCCAGCACTCCAGCCAGTACACCACCCTGGCTCTCTGTCTGGGGGAAACTGGCTCATGGGCAAGGAGAACCCCTTGAAAGAAACGCCGCTTCTTGGCTCCAGCTCTCTGCTCCCACCTTCTTCCAAGCAGGGAAGCGCATGGCAGCCGCTGGCCAGAAATTGATTACGTTAATTGATATGCCAATAAGAGAGCTTGTTACATCTGCCATTGGTTAGGCCAGCTAACAAGTCCTGCTGATCAATGAAACCAATAAAGATTTCATCCATTAATGAGCAACATAGTAATTAATGTTATCCATAAACCAATTAGCCTGGGTAGCTAATGTGCTGGCTAGCACAGTGAATGGCAGGCAATGTGGTCCATGTGGGGAGGAGGGCTTTAGCTGCGAGAGGCCCTCTTTGTGGTTCTGGGAAACAGGAATGCTCATTGACTGCATGTAAGAGGAAGAGTGCTGTGGAGGCATCCTGCACAAGGCTGGCCCCATTCCTTCAGGCCCGTTCCTGCTCACAGCAGACTTTTCCCTTGGCCCTCCTTGGAGAGCTATGTGTCTTTACCAGTGGGCTCTTCCACACCCACTTGGACATGGCGAAGAAAGAACAGGCACTGCAGGACCTGGGTCAGATGGAAAAGGGTGGAGTGAAGGTGCTGAACTCTAAACTGTTGTATAATCTCATCTCGCGGCCTCCTAGATACATGGAACAGGAAGCTGAGGTGCTGAGATGAAACCCTGAAGGCCGTTGTCTGCTGCCAGCATCAGCACTCTTCCTGCCATCGACGAATGCATATCCCCAGGCCGGCCTACAGGTGCTTGCCAGAGTCCACAGTTAAGTCACCAGCTCTCACAATCAAGGGCACCTGAGATTGCGTAGGGCACCCTTCCCCAACCTGTTGCCCTTGAAATGTTTTGGATGATGGCTCCCAGCAATCCTGGCCATTGGCCATGTTGGCTGAGGCTGACTGGAGTGCCAGGTTGGAAAAGGGCTTAGGGCGTTAACCTGGTGGCCCCCCGCTCTGGACTGCGTGCACACTGCTCGACAGTCCATCCACCTTTGGTATTTGGAATAAGGGTGGAATATGAATGTGATAAAAGGGGCAGGTGCAAGCCCCTTCTTGTACCTTTGCAAGAAAGAGGATAATTAACCTGCAAAGGGGCAACCACACAAGTATCTTTTGGGTTAAGGAGGGAGGGCAGGAGGGAGCATTACGATGGCTGCTTCTTGAGAGGGAGGGGTAGCATGGCTGTTCTGGGAGTGTGTGGGGTTTGAGAAGGCCCAAGAGGGTGGCTATTGCTAGGCAAAAGTGTGCAGAAAGCTGTAGAGGTGCCTCCGAACACCCAAGTCCAGTACTTCACGGCAGCATTTCCTTTGCATTGTTAGGTATTGACCCTGGGAGACTCCTTGTGGATTCCCTAATTGAAAATTAATACTAGATCAATGCCATGAGCAATTTGCATATTGATCATAAACAACTTTGGAGGCACCAAGTGTGTGTCAGATCAATAGGTCTCTCTGCAGGCCGCAGCGGAAGGGCTTCCCTTTGCCTTAGTCTGCACTCACATGCATGTAACGATCTGAGAAAATCCTGAAGTGCAGAAGGGAGGAGAAAGGGGAACTGGCTGGGCGTGGTGAGGGCAGAGGGTGGCTGTGAGATGTCCAACAGCTCAACGCTCGGCTGCCATTGAGAGATGCTCCCTGCCTGGGGAAGTTGGAGGTTCTCTGGCAGCAGGATGGAACCGTGCATGCATGTGTGCACCTCCCCTCCACACACTGGGCCCGGGGGGCAGCCGTCAGTAGGTGCCCAGTGGCAGCAGCTGCCCCTTGTGTAAGTAGCCAGCAAGTTTCAGGGAAGCCCCTGCGCATCTGATTACTTCATTAGAGGGCCTTTCATTAGCTTGGCTGTGTTGTGCTGATGAACTGCTGCTGGCCGCCAGAGCCTGTGACTGGGAGAGCAGGATTCTCAGCACAGACACCGCTGGAGTCAGCTCCGGGGCAGGGCGCTGGTCAGCAGGCTGTGGAGGTGGGGCGGTCTGATGAGCTGCCGTCCAAGAAGCCGGTGCCCAGAGCCCAAAGGCGGGCGGGGGCCTCCTGTCGTGTGGTGGCTGCTTGGGAGTGATGCTTCGTTGGCTGATTGCCCTGCTGCCTCCTCGTTGTGGGCGCTTCAGTGACTGCAGAGGGGTGCAGAAGAATTCAGGGACCATCCTTGGGATGGGAGCTGCGGGTGGGATCAGAGCAGGGCCAGAAGAACCTGTGACATCCCTGTGAAGTCACAGACCCAGCTGCTTGAGGACCAGACTTTGCTCTGCGCTTGCCTTGCATCCTGAAGGCCAAGCTGGCAAGGCTCATGGCTCTTCCTTGTCCACCTGTCCATTTGCTTTCCCAGTCATGCCTGTCTGTATCTCAGGTAGAAGGCAAAGCAGGGTTCCTTCTCCATGTGGAAGGAAGGCTTGGATGTACCATGCTGGTTTATTCGGAGCCTGAGAACAGGGCTTTCTGAAAGCTGAGCTCTTCCGCTGCCGAAAGCTTATTAAGCAAGTAGACGCCTCCCAAGCCATAGAAAGAGGAGCTCATTCTCCCTTTGGCTGCACTCTGGGCACCCTCAACTGCCTCCCGTGCTTGGGAGCAGGGGGGACTATGAGCTGCTTATCCAAAGGGGGCTGTGGAGCACACTGAGTGGTTCATGCAAATCCCAAATTGCTTGGTTTGCATTTCTTCTGCAAAAAGAAGCTTCTAGTCTCTTGTGGTTAGAGACAAATTATGATGCCCAGTTGGCAGTTCCTACTGAAAGGGGCATAGGAACATCAGAACATCGGAATCTGCCTTATACTGAGTCAGACCATGAGTTTGTCTAAGCTCAGTATTGTTGACACTAACTGGCAGCAATGGCCCTCCCGCCCTCCCGGGTTCCAGGCAGGAGTTTTCCAGTCCTACCTGGACACACCAGGGATTGAACCCAGGACCTTCTATATGCAAAGCAGGGGCTGTCACAAGAATATAAGATGAGCCATGCTGGATCAGACCAAGTGAACATTGAGTCCAGCATTCTGTTCACACAGTGGCCAACCAGCTGTCGACCAGGAACCCACAAGCAGGACACGAGCGCAGCAGCACCCTCCCACCCATGTTCCCTAGCAAGTGGCGTACATAGGCTCACTGCCCCTGGTACTGGAGGCAGCACAGAGCCATCAGGACTAGTAGCCACTGATAGGTATTTTTTCCAGGAATTTGTCCAACCCCCTTTTAAAGCCATCGAAATTGGTGGCCGTCACTACGTCTTGTGATAGCGAATTCCATAGTTTAACTGTGCACTGTGTGAAGAAGGGCTTCCTTTTATCTGAAGAAGCAGCGAGGGACACCATTCCTTCCCCTTCTCGACTTAACTCTTTGCATCTGTCGTTGGTGTGTACCCTGTCGGATTGGACTGGTGGTGATCCATGTGGCTGGTAAGGACAATGTTATTGCCAGCTGGCTCAGTTGGACATTCCAAGAGTGGATGCTAGGATGAGCGGTACTAGCAGACCTGTTTTGTCGGTGGGGCAAGCCGACAGTGGATTTATTTGCCTGGAGGGAAAATGCAGCCTGCCCGGTGTTCTGTGGCAGAGTATGGCGGGATCCAGAATCCATGTGGGATCATAGAATCATAGAATAGTAGGGTTGGAAGAGGCCTACAAGGTCATCGAGTCCAACCCCCTGCTCAATGCAGGAATCCAAGTCAGAGCATCCCTGACAGATGGCTGTCCAGCCTCGTCTTGAACGCCTCCAGTGTGGGAGAGCCCAACACCTCCCCGGGTAATTGGTTCCATTGTCGTATTGCTCCAACAGTCAGGACGTTTTTCCTGATGTTCAGCCGGAATCTGGCTTCCTGTAACTTGAGCCCATTATTCCGTGTCCTGCACTCTGGGATGATCCAGAAGAGATCCTGGCCTTCTTCTCTGTGACAACCTTTCAAGGACTTGAAGAGCGCTATCATATCTCCCCTCAGTCTTCTCTTCTCAAGACTAAATATGCCCAGTTCTTTCCATCTCTCTTCATAGGGCTTTGTTTCCAGTCCACTGATCATCTTTGTTGCCCTTCTCTGAACCCTCTCCAGTTTGTCTGCATCCTTCTTAAAATGTGGTGCCCAGAACTGGACACAGTACTCCAGATGAGGCCTCACCAGTGCTGAGTAGAGGGGAACTAGTACTTCCTGGGATTTGGAAGCGATGCTTCTATGAATGCAGCCCAAAATAGCATTGGCCTTTTTACAGCCACATCACATTGTTGGCTCATATTCAGCTTGTGATCGACAACAATTCCAAGATCCTTCTCGCTTGTCGTGTGGTTGAGCCACGTATCCCCCATCTTATAACTGTGCATTTGGTTCCTTTTTCCTAGGTGCAGAACTTGGCATTTATCCCTATGAAATGTCATTCTGTTGTTTTCTGCCCAGCGCTCCAGTCTATCCAGATCACTTTGAATTTTGTTTCTGTTTTCCAGAGTATTAGCTATCCTGCCCCATTTTGTGTCATCTGCAAATTTGATCAGCATTCCCCGCACCTCCTCCTCCAAGTCATTAATAACAATGTTGAAGAGCACCGGGCCCAGGACTGAGCCCTGCGGTACCCCACTCGTTACCTCTCCCCAGTATGATACAATCCCATTGAGAAGCACTCTTTGAGTCCGATTCTGTAGCCAACTGTGGATCCACCGGATCGTTGTTTCATCTAGCCCACTTTGAGCTAGTTTGCTCATCAGGATATCATGGGGCACTTTGTCGAAAGCTTTGCTGAAGTCGAGGTATATGATGTCTACAGCATTCCCACGGTCTACAAGGGAGGTGACTTGATCAAAAAATGAGATCAGATTTGTCTGGCAGGACTTGTTTTTGACAAATCCATGTTGGCTTCGAGTAATCACGGCATTGTTGTCAAGGTGCTTCCAGATGGATTGCTTTATCATCTGCTCCAGAGTTTTCCCAGGGATTGATGTCAGACTGACTTGTCTGTAGTTCCCAGGTTCCTCCTTTTTACCCTTTTTGAAGATAGGGACAACGTTAGCCCTCCTCCAGTCATCTGGCACTTCCCCCGTCCTCCATGATTGCTCAAAGAGAATAGACAGCGGTTCTGAGAGTTCTTCTGCCAGTTCCTTTATGACTCTAGGATGCAGTTCATCTGGCCCTGGAGATTTGAACTCATTCAAAGTCATTAGATGTTCCTTGACCATATGCCTATCGATCTCAAGCTGCAATCCTGCCCCTTGAGCCTGTACTTTGCCTTTGCCAGGGGGGTCATACACCCTCTTTTGGGAGAAGACAGAGCCAAAGTAGGAATTGAGCATGTCCGCCTTTTCTTTGTCATCTGTTATCGTTTTGCTATCCTTATTTAATAGCTGAACCACCATTTCTTTCCTCTGCCTTTTACTATGCACATAGCTGAAGAAAGCCTTTTTGTTGTTTTTAGCATCCCTTGCTAACCTCAGCTCATTCTCAGCTTTAGCCTTCCTGACGCCATCTGTCCTGAGTCTCCCACCAAACAACTTCATAGGATGACCTCAGGTTCTAGTATTTTGAGAGAGGGAGAAAAATGTCTCCCTATCCACATTCTCCACACCATGCACAATTTTGTAGACCTCTATCATGTCTCCCCTTACCCTCCCTTTTTCCAAGCTAAACAATCCCAGCTGTTGTAACATTCTCCCATAGGGAAGATGCTCCAGCATCTTTTTCCAGCTCTACAATACCGTTTTTTAGGTGTGGTGACCAGAACTGTACACAGTATTCCAAGTGTGATTGCACCATAGATTTGTATAGGGGCAGTATGATTTTGGCAGTTTTATTCTCAATTCCTTTTCTAATTATGCCTAACATGGAATTTGCCTTTTTTACAGCAGCCACACACTGGGTTGACATTTTCATCCAGCTGTCCACCACAACCCCAAGATCTCTTTCCTGGTCGGTCACCGCTAGCTCAGATCCCATCAGGCTATACTTGAAGTTGGGATTTTTTGCCTCAACGTGCATCACTTCATGCTTTCTTACATTGAACCGCATTTGCCATTTAGATGCCCATTCTCCCAATTTGGAGGGATCCTTCTGGAGCTCTTCACAATCCCTTTTTGATTTAACACTCTAAATAATTTGGTGTCATCAGGAAACTTGGCCACTTCACTGCTTGCTCCTAATTCCAGATCATTTATGAACAGGTTGAAAAGCATTGGTCCAAATACAGATCCCTGTGGGACCCCACTATTTACTTCCCTCCATTGAGAGAATTTATCATTTATTCCTGCTGTCTGCTTTCTGTTCTTTAACCAGTTACTGATCCATAAAAGGTCCTGTCCTCTGATTCTGTGACTGCTAAGTTTGCTCAGGAGTCTTTGGTGAGGGACTTTGTCAAAAGCCTTTTGGAAGTCCAAGTAAACTGCAAAACATGCAGTTTTTCTGCAAAACATGGCCCCTCCAGGAAATTCCTGACGTGTGTTGGATAACTTCCTCCTGCAGAAAGTAGAGGAAGGAACTAGAGGATTGGCTATCCTTGACTTGATCCTAACCAACAGAGATGACTTAATGGATAAAGTAGCAGTTACAGGAACTCTGGGGGAAAGTGACCATGTTATACTTGAGTTCTCAGTTCTAAGGGAAGCAAAAGCCGAGTGTAGTCAAATGCGTACCCTGGGTTTTAGGAAAGCTGATTTTAATAAACTCAGAACAATGATCAGTGAGGTCCCATGGAAAGCGATGCTAATGAGAAAAGGAGTCCAAGATGGGTGGGAGCTTTTAAAAAAGGAAATTCTCAAGGCACAATTACAAACAATTCCAACGAGAAGAAAAGGTGGAAGACAACAGAAGAAGCCAATGTGGCTTCACAAAAAACTTAGAGATGACCTGAAAACAAAAAAGGACACATACAGAAAGTGGAAAGAAGGCCAAGCAACAAAGGAAGAGTACAGGCAGGTAGCACAGAATTGCAGTGTCAGGGTTGGATCAGAGCCTAGAGAGCCCCAAAGCAGTTCTGATTCTGAGGAAGAGATAGAAACTGCGGGAGAGGAACCCGCACACTGTTCAGAGGAGCAGCCAGGGGGAGAGCCCCTCCCAGTACACGTTCCTGAGAGTGATAGTGACCCTGGCAGGGAGAGGGAGGCGCAACAGCAGTTTCTGGATGCTAGGTGCTGGCGCAGCGTCAAGCGGGAGATGGCAGGCGCTGATTATCTAGACCCATTTCAGTCGGGCTTCAGGCCTGGGCATGGAACAGAAACGGCCTTGGTGGCCTTGGTGGATGATATGAGGAGGGCTCTGGATAGGGGTGAATGCTCCTTCCTTGTTCTCCTCGACCTCTCAGCGGCTTTTTATACCGTTGACCACGGTATCCTCCTTGACCACCTGGAGGGGATGGGCATTGGAGACACTGTATTGCGGTGGTTCCGGTCCTTCCTCTCCGGCAGGTACCAGAGGGTAGCACTGGAAGAGGAGGTTTCGGACCCGTGGCCACTTACTTGTGGGGTGCCACAGGGTTCCATCCTCTCCCCGATGCTATTTAACATCTATGTGAAGCCACTGGGGGCTATCATCAGGAGGTTTGGGGTGCAGTGTCATCAATATGCAGATGACACGCAGCTCTACCTCTCATTCAAATCTTCACCAAGGTTGGCCGTAGAATCCCTGTCCAAATGTCTGGAGACGGTGAGTGGCTGGATGGGGAGGAATAAGCTGAAGCTGAACCCTGACAAGACCGAGGTACTTTTGGTGGGAGACAAGAGGAGGCTGGGGGATGTTGACCTGGTGTTGAATGGGGTACGGCTACCCTTGAAAGACCAGGTCCGCAGCCTGGGGGTCATTTTGGACTCCCAGCTGTCCATGGAGGCTCAGGTGTCAGCAGTGAGCCGGACAGCGCTGTATCAACTCCATCTGATACGGCGGCTGCGCCCCTTCCTTCCCGACCATCTGCTCCCATCGGTAGTACATGCCCTGGTCTCCTCTCGTTTAGACTACTGTAATGCGCTCTATGTGGGGTTACCCTTGAAGACGGTTCGGAAGCTGCAGCTGGTACAGAACGCGGCGGCTCGCCTGATTAAAGGCAGCCGCCGGCGAGATCACATCACTCCAGTGCTGAAGGAGTTGCACTGGTTACCAGTTGTTTTCCAGGCCAAATTCAAGGTGTTGGTTTTGACCTTTAAAACCCTATATGGTTCCGGCCCAGCCTATCTTAAGGAGCGCCTCCAGCAACACCAGACAGGCCGCTTAACAAGATCAGCCTCAGATGGCCTTCTCTCTGTCCCATCAGCCAGGACAGCTAGACTGGTGGGGACGAGGGAGAGGGCCTTCTCTGTGGTGGCCCCCACTCTGTGGAACTCCCTCCCTAGGGAACTCCGCCATGCCCCCTCATTAATGAGCTTCCGCCACGCAATAAAAACGTGGTTGTTCAGGCAGGCATTTGGGGTGGGTTAGGGTATTTAAAAAAAAAAAAATTATGGTAAAATTTTATTGTTTTAAATTGTTTTATGGGGGCTGTACATCGCCCAGAGTGGCTGGATGACCAGTCAGATGGGCGATTAATAAATTTAATAAATAAATAATTTAATAAATAAATAAAAAGGGTGGACTCTCTCCTCCTAGCCCATAAGTACAGAGGTTTCCCACCTTCCCCTCCAAACAGAGATCAACTGATTCTTAAGGTTAGAACCCCCGAGTAGGCAGCTCTCTTAAGTCTCGCTTGTAGTATCAAGCAATTCGCACTTGTAAGCGTCATTAGGTTGAATGGGAATAAAGCCTTGGAAAAGAGCCCTATTGACTGTGTGTTGATTTTGGCTACCTGAGGATTTCAGAAGTTGGCAGGGGCGACCTCTCGACATGCAGGGGTGGTGTCAGGAAGGCTAAAGCTGACTACGAGCTGAGGTTAGCAAGGGATGCTAAAAGCAACAAAAAGGCTTTCTTCAGCTACATGCAAAGTAAAAGACAGAGGAAAGAAATGGTGGTTCAGCTAATAAATAAGAATGGCAAAATGATAACAGATGATAAAGAAAAGGCAGAGGTTCTCAATTCCTACTTTGGCCCAGTCTTCTCCCGAAAGAGGGTCTATGAGCCCTCTGGCAAAGGCGAAGTACAGGCTGAAGGGGCAGGATTGCAGCTTGAGATCGATAGGCATATGGTCAAGGAACACTTAATTACTTCGAATGAGTTCAGATCTCCAGGGCCAGATGAACTGCACCCTAGAGTCATAAAGGAACTGGTAGAAGAACTCTCAGAACTGCTGTCTATTCTCTTTGAGAAATCATGGAGGACGGGTGAAGTGCCAGAGGCCTGGAGGAGGGCTAATGTTGTCCCTATCTTCAAAAAGGGCAAAAAGGAGGAACCTGGGAACTACAGACCAGTCAGTCTGACATCAGTCCCTGGGAAAATGCTGGAGGAGATGATAAAGCAATCCATCTGGAAGCACCTTGACAACAATGCTGTGATTACTCGAAGCCAACATGGATTTGTCAAGAACAAATCCTGCCAGACGAATCTGATCTTTTTTGATCAGATCACCTCCTTTGTGGACTGTGGGAATGCTGTAGACATGATATACCTTGACCTCAGCAAAGCTTTTGACAACGTGCCCCATGATATCCTGATGAGCAAACTAGCTCAAAGTGGGCTAGATGAAACAACGATCCGGTGGATCCACAGTTGGCTACAGAATTGGACTCAAAGAGTGCTTATTAATGGGACCTTCTCAAACTGGGGAGAGGTAACGAGTGGGGTACCGCAGGGCTCAGTCCTGGGCCCAGTGCTCTTCAACATTGTTATTAATGACTTGGAGGAGGAGGTGCAGGGAATGCTGATCAAATTTGCAGATGACACAGAATTAGGCAGGATAGCTAATACCTCGGAAGACAGAAACAAAATTCAAAGTGATCTGGATAGACTGGAGCACTGGGCAGAAAACAACAGAATGACATTGAATGGGGATAAATGCCCAGTTCTCCACCTAGGAAAAAGAAACCAAATGCACAGTTACAAGATGGGGGATACGTGGCTCAACAACACGACGAGCGAGAAGGATCTTGGAATTGTCGTCGATCACAAGCTGAATATCAGCCAACAATGTGATGTGGCTGCAAAAAAGGCCAATGCTATTTTGGGCTGCATTAATAGAAGCATCGCTTGCAAATCCCAGAAAGTACTAGATTCCCCTCTACTCAGCACTGGTTAGGTCTCATCTGGAGTACTGTGTCCAGTTCTGGACACCACACTTTAAGAAGGATGCAGACAAACTGGAGAGGGTTCATTGGAGGGCAACGAAGATGATCAGGGGACTGGAAACAAAGCCCTATGAAGAGAGACGGAAAGAACTGGGCATATTTAGTCTTGAGAAGAGGGGAGATAGGATAGCGCTCGTCTAGTCCTTGAAAGGTTGTCACAGAGAGGAAGGCCAGGATCTCTTCTCGATCATCCCAGAGTGCAGGACACAGAATAATGGGCTTAAGTTACAGGAAGCCAGATTCCGGCTGAACATCAGGAAAAACATCCTGACTGTTAGAGCAATACGACAATGGAACCAATTACCTCGGGAGGTGGTGGGCTCTCCCACACTGGAGGCCTTCAAGACGAGGCTGGACAGCCATCTGTCAGGGATGCTCTGACTTGGATTTCTGCATTGAGCAGGGGGTTGGACTCGATGGTCTTATAGGCCCCTTCCAACCCTACTATTCTATGATTCTATGATTAAACAATATCTACTGGATCACCCCTGTATTGACAGTCTCAAAGAACTCTAAAAGTTTAGTTTGACTGGATTTACCTTTGCAGAAGTCATGTTGATTCTTTTTCAGCAGGGCATGTTCTTCTATATGCTTACTAATTTTATCTTCAATAATGCCTTCAACCAATTTACCCAGAACAGATGTTAAGCTAATGGGCCTGTAATTTCCCGGATACCCCCGGATCCCTTTTTGAATACTGGTGTTACATTGGCCATCTTCCAGTCCTCTGGTATAGAGGCTGATCTTAGGGACATGTTGCATATTTTGGTTAGAAGATCAGCAATTTTATATTTGAGTTCTTTGAGAACTCTGGGATGGATACCATCAGGGCCCAGTGATTTATTTGCTTTCAATTTATCAATAAGGTTGAGAACTTCATATTTTTTCGTCACTACTTGCCTCAGCTCCTCAGACTCCCTTCCTGTAAACATCAGTTCAGGTACAGGTATCTGTCCTATATCTTCTGCAGCGAAGACAGATGAGAAGAATTCATTCAGCTTCTCTGCCATTTCTTTGTCCTCCTTCAGTACTCCTTTAACTCCATTATCATCCAATGGTCCAACTGCCTCTGTAGCTAGTTTCCTGCTTCTGATATATTTAAAGAATTCCTTATCGTTGGCCTTGATTTTGTTAGCCATATGCTCTTCAAAGTGGTTTTTTGTAACTCTTATTGCCTGCTTGCATCGCCTTTGTGCAAGCTTGTGTTCTCTTTTGTTCTCATTTGGGCAAGACTTCCATTTTCTGAAGGAAGCTCTCTTTTCTCTAATAGCACCCTTGACGCCGCTCATTAACCATGCCGGTGACCTCTTGGGCTTGGTGCTACCTTTCCTAACCTGTGGTATCCATTTCAGCTGGGCTTCTATTATTGTGTTTTTGAGCAACCTGCAAGCATTCTAAAGGGATTTTACCCTCTTTACTCCCCTTTTCAACTTCCTTTTCACCAGTTCCCTCATTTTAGAGAAGTTTCCACTTTTGAAGTCAAATGTGACTGTGCTGGACTCCCTGGGCACTTTTCCACTTAAATATATATTAAATCTAATAGCACTGTGATCGCTGTTTCCAAGTGGTTCAACAACATTTACATCTCATACTAGGTCCTGGGTGGCACCACTTAAGATTAAATCCAAGGTCGCCTCCCCTCTGGTTAGTTCCATGACCAACTGTTCTAGGGCACAGTCGTTTAGGGCATCGAGAAATTTAACCTCTTTGCCGTGGCTGGAACATGCATTTGTCCAGTCAATGTGGGGGTAATTGAAGTCACCCATTATTACAATATTACCTTGTTTGGAGGCCTCCCTGATTTCGTTTTCCGTCTCAAGGTCACTCCGAGCATTCTGGTCTGGGGGACGATAGCACGTTCCTAGCACTAAATTAGTTTTGGAGCCTGGTATTGCCACCCACAGCCATTCTGTGGAGGAGCCTACCCCTTTTAGGAGTTCTAGTCCACTCGACACTATGCGCTCTTTGATGCACAGGGCATTCCAATGAGCTGCAGCTCCTCACATCTTGAGGTGCATTCGTAACTCTCACTTAAACTGAAATAGGATTGAAAGTTTTGGCTTCGCAGAGGGACAAACCCTGAAAAGCTGCTGAGCCACCAAGCCCATCCTGTATTGCCCTCCTGATGTTGAAGCTCAGTTTTCATGGCTGTGTGAAGTAGAAGATGGGGCGGGGGTGTGTGTGATGGTTTGCCTTTCCTTTGAAAGACAAACACTGTTGCATCACACATGACTGGAAACATGTTCAGGGAATCTGCCTCTTTTATTTCATGTCTGAAAACAGCAGGAAGCAAAGGCAACCAATCTCTGCTGGCTTTGTTGTTGTTGTTGTTGTTCAGTCATTCAGTCGTGTCCGACTCTTCGTGACCCCATGGACCATAGCACGCCAGGCCTTCCTGTCCTGCGCTCTCTCCCGGAGTGTGCTCAAGTTCATATTCATTGCATCGGTGATGCTATCTAGCCATCTCATCCTCTGCCGTCCCCTTCTCCTTTTGCCTTCAGTCTTTCCCAGCATCAGGGTCTTTTCCAGTGAGTTTTCTCTTCGCATTAGGTGGCCAAAATATTTGAGCTTCAGCTTCAGTATCTGTCCTTCCAATGAGCACTCAGGGTTGATTTCCTTTAGGATGGACTGATTTGACCTCCTTGCAGTCCAGGGGACTCGTAAGAGTCTTCTCCAGCACCACAGTTCGAAAGCATCAATTCTTCGGCGCTCAGCCTTCCTTATAGTCCAGCTCTCACAGCCATACATTACTACTGGGAAAACCATAGCTTTGATTAGACGCACCTTTGTCGGCAAGGTGATGTCTCTGCTTCTTACTATGCTGTCTAGGTTTGCCATAGCTTTCCTCCCAAGGAGCAAGCGTCTTTTAATTTCATGGCTACAGTCACCGTCTGCGGTGATCTTGGAGCCCAAGAAAGTAAAATCTGTCACAGCTTCCATTTCTTCCCCTTCTATACGCCAGGAAGTGATGGGGCCAGATGCCATGATCTTCATTTTTTTAATGTTGAGTTTCAACCAGCTTTTGCACTCTCCTCTTTCACCCTCAACAAGAGGCTCTTGAGATCCTCTTCGCTTTCTGCCATGAGGGTGGTATCGTCTGCATATCGGAGGTTGTTGATAATTCTCCCGGCAATCTTAATTCCGACCTGTGATTCATCCAACCTGGCATTTCTCATGATGTACTCTGCATATAAATTAAATAAGTAGGGTGGCAATATGCAGCCTTGTCATACTCCTTTCCCAATTTTGAACCAATCGGTTGTTCCATGTCTGGTTCTTACTGTTGCTTCTTGACCCTGGTACAGGTTTCTCAGGAGACAGGTAAGGTGGTCTGGTACTCCCATCACTTTAAGAATTTGCCACAGTTTGTTGTGATCCACACAATCAAAGGCTTTAGCGTCGTCAATGAAGCAGAAATAGACGTTTTTCTGGAATTCTCTTGCTTTCTCCATGATGCAGCGAATGTTGGTGATTTGATCTCTAGTTCCTCTGCCGCTTTGAAACCCAGCTTGTACTTCCGGTAGTTCTCGGTTCGCATACTGTTGAAGCCTAGCTTGTAGGATTTTGAGCATCACCTTGCTGGCATGTGAAATGAGCGCAATTGTGCAGTAGTTTGAACACTCTTTGGCGTTGCCCTTCTTTGGAATTGGAATGTAAACTGACCTTTTCCAGTGTTCCGGCCACTGTTGAGTGTTCCAAATTTGTTGGCATATTGAGTGCAGCACTTTAACAGCATCATCTTTTAGGATTTTAAATAGCTCAGCTGGAATACTGTGATCTCCGCTAGCTTTGTTGTTAGTAATGCTTCCTAAGGCCCACTTGACTTCACTCTCTAGGATGTCCGGCTCAAGTTCCGTGACCGCACTATCATGGCTATCAGGGACATTCAGATCTTTCCTGTATAGTTCTTCTGTGTATTCTTTCCACCTTTTCTTAATCTCATCTACTTCTGTTATGTCCCTGCCTTCTTTGTCCTTTATCATGCCCGTCTTTGCACAAAACGTTCCCTTGAGATCTTCGATTTTCTTGAAGAGATCTCTAGTCTTTCCCATTCTGTTGTTTTCCTCGATTTCTTTGCATTGTTCATTTAAGAAGGCCTTCTTGTCTCTCCTTGCTGTTCTCTGGAACACTGCATTCAGTTGGATATATCTTCCCCTTTCTCCCTTGCTTTTTGCTTCCCTTCTTTCCTCAGCTACTTGTAAAGCCTCATCAGACAGCCACTTGGCTTTCTTGCATTTCTTTTTCTTTGGGATGGATTGAGTTGCTGCCTCCTGAACAATGTTACGGACCTCCGTCCATAGTTCCTCAGGCACCCTGTCTATCAGGTCTAATCCCTCAAATCTCTTCCTCACCTCGACTGTATATTCATAAGGGATATGATTTAGGTCATACCTGAATGGTTTAGTGGTTTTCCCTACGTTCTTCAATTTAAGCCGAAATTTTGCAAGAAGAAGCTCATGATCTGAGCCACAGTCAGCTCCAGGTCTCACTGCCTTGTTGTGGCGAAGGGGCTTGCGTAACTCAGTGAAGCCATAAGCTATGCCGTGCAGGGCCACCCAAGACGGACAGGTCATGGCAGAGAGTTCTGACAAAATGTGGTCCACTGGCGAAGGAAATGGCAACCCACTCCAGTATTCTTGCCAAGAAAACCCCATGGAACGTATCACAAGGCTAAAAGAGATGACGCCGGAAGATGAGCCCCTCAGGTCGGAAGGTGTCCAATATGCTACTGGGGAAGAGCAGAGGGTATTTCCAAGTAGCGCCAGAAAGAGTGTAGCGGCTGGGCCAAAGCTGAAAGGACACTCAGCTGTGGATGTGTCTGGTGGTGAAAAGAAAATCCGATGCTGTAAAGAACAATATTGTTTAGGAACCTGGAATGTCAGATCAATGAATCAAGGTAAGCTGGAGGTAGTCAAACATGAGATGGCAAGATTGAACATCGACATCTTGGGAATCAGCGAACTAAAATGGACAGGCATGGGCGAATTTAATTCAGGTGACCATCATATCTACTATTGTGGGCAAGAATCCCTTAGAAGAAATGGAGTAGCACTCATAGTCAACAAAAGGGTGGGAAAAGCAGTACTGGGGTACAATCTTAAAAATGATAGAATGATCTCAGTACGAATCCAAGGCAAACCATTCAACATCACAGTAATTCAAGTCTATGCCCCAACCACTGATGCCGAAGAAGCTGAGGTTGATCGGTTCTATGAAGACCTACAACACCTTCTAGAACTAACACCAAAAAAAGATGTCCTCTTCATCATAGGGGATTGGAATGCTAAAGTAGAAAGTCAAGAAATCACCGGGATAACAGGCAGGCATGGCCTTGGTGTACAAAACGAAGCAGGACAAAGGCTAATAGAGTTTTGCCAAGAGACCATGCTGATCATAGCAAACACTCTTTTCCAACAGCACAAGAGGCGACTGTACACATGGACATCACCAGATGGTCAATATCGAAATCAGATTGATTATGTCCTTTGCAGCCAAAGATGGAGAAGCTCCATACAGTCAGTAAAAACAAGACCTGGAGCTGACTGTGGCTCAGATCATGAGCTGCTGCTTGCAAAATTTCAGCTGAAATGGAAGAACGTCGGGAAAACCACTAAACCGTTCAGGTATGACCTAAATCATATCCCTGATGAATATACAGTGGAGGTGAGGAATAGATTTCAGGGATTAGACCTGATAGACAGAGTGCCTGAGGAACTATGGACGGAGGTCCGTAACATTGCTCAGGAGGCAGCAACGAAATCCATCCCAAAGAAAAAGAAATGCAAGAAAGCCAAGTGGCTGTCTGATGAGGCTTTACAAGTAGCTGAGGTAAGAAGGGAAGCAAAAAGCAAGGGAGAAAGGGGAAGATATATCCAACTGAATGCAGAGTTCCAGAGAATAGCAAGGAGAGACAAGAAGGCCTTCTTAAATGAACAATGCAAAGAAATGGAGGAAAACAACAGAATGGGAAAGACTAGAGATCTCTTCAAGAAAATCGGAGATCTCAAGGGAACGTTTTGTGCAAAGACGGGCATGATAAAGGACAAAGAAGACAGGGACCTAACAGAAGCAGATGAGATTAAGAAGAGGTGGAAAGAATACACAGAAGAACTATACAGGAAAGATCTGAATGTCCCTGATAGCCATGATAGTGCGGTCACTGAACTTGAGCTGGACATCCCAGAGAGTGAAGTCAAGTGGGCCTTAGGAAGCATTACTAACAACAAAGCTAGCGGAGATGACAGTATTCCAGCTGAGCTATTTAAAAACCTAAAAGATGATGCTGTTAAAGTGCTGCACTCAATATGCCAACAAATTTGGAACACTCAACAGTGGCCACAAGACTGGAAAAGGTCAGTTTACATTCCAATTCCAAAGAAGGGCAATGCCAAAGAGTGTTCGAACTACCGTACAATTGCGCTCATTTCACATGCCAGCAAGGTGATGCTCAAAATCCTACAAGCTAGGCTTCAGCAGTATGCGAACCGAGAACTACCGGAAGTACAAGCTGGGTTTCGAAGAGGCAGAGGAACTAGAGATCAAATCACCAACATTCGCTGCATCATGGAGAAAGCAAGAAAATTCCAGAAAAACGTCTATTTCTGCTTCATTGACGACGCTAAAGCCTTTGATTGTGTGGATCACAACAAACTCTGGCAAATTCTGAAAGACATGGGGGTACCAGACCACCTTACCTGTCTCCTGAGAAACCTGTACGAGGGTCAAGAAGCAACAGTAACAACCGGACATGGAACAACCGATTGGTTCAAAATTGGGAAAGGAGTACAAGGCTGCATATTGTCGCCCTGTTTATTTAACTTATATGCAGAGTACATCATGAGAAACGCCGGGTTGGATGAATCACAGGTTGGAATTAAGACTGCCGGGAGAATTATCAACAACCTCAGATACGCAGACGATACCACCCTAATGGCAGAAAGCGAAGAGGATCTGAAGAGCCTCTTGTTGAGGGTGAAAGAGGAGAGTGCAAAAGCTGGTTGAAACTCAACATTAAAAAAACGAAGATCATGGCATCTGGCCCTATCACTTCCTGGCATATAGAAGGGGAAGAAATGGAAGCAGTGACAGATTTTACTTTCTTGGGCTCCAAGATCACCGCAGACGGTGACTGTCGCCATGAAATTAAAAGATGCTTGCTCCTTGGGAGGAAAGCTATGGCAAACCTAGACAGCATAGTAAGAAGCAGAGACATCACCTTGCCGACAAAGGTTCGTCTAATCAAAGCTATGGTTTTCCCAGTAGTAATGTATGACTGTGAGAGATGGACTATAAGGAAAGCTGAGTGCCGAAGAATTGATACTTTCGAACTGTGGTGCTGGAGAAGACTCTTACGAGTCCCCTGGACTGCAAGGAGGTCAAATCAGTCCATCCTAAAGGAAATCAACCCTGAGTGCTCATTGGAAGGACAGATACTGAAGCTGAAGCTCCAATATTTTGGCCACCTAATGCGAAGAGAAAACTCCCTGGAAAAGACCCTGATGCTGGGAAAGACTGAAGGCAATAGGAGAAGGGGACGGCAGAGGATGAGATGGCTAGATAGCATCACTGATGCAATGAATATGAACTTGAGCACGCTCCGGGAGAGAGCGCAGGACAGGAAGGCCTGGCGTGCTATGGTCCATGGGGTCACAAAGAGTCGGACACGACTGAACAACAACAATAGAGCTTCTCCATCTTTGGCTGCAAAGGACATAATCAATCTGATTTCAATATTGACCATCTGGTGATGTCCATGTGTAGAGTCGCCTCTTGTGCTGTTGGAAAAGAGTATTTGCTATGATCACCATGTTCTCTTGGCAAAACTCTATTAGCTTTTGTCCTGCTTCATTTTGTACACCAAGGCCATGCTTGCCTGTTATCCCGGTGATTTCTTGACTTCCTACTTTAGCATTCCAATCCCCTATGATGAAGAGGACATCTTTTTTTGGTGTTAGTTCTAGAAGGTGTTGTAGGTCTTCATAGAACCGATCAACCTCAGCTTCTTCGGCATCAGTGGTTGGGGCATAGACTTGAATTACTGTGATGTTGAATGGTTTGCCTTGGATTCGTACTGAGATCATTCTATCGTTTTTGAGATTGTACCCCAGTACTGCTTTTCCCACCCTTTTGTTGACTGTGAGTGCTACTCCATTTCTTCTAAGGGATTCTTCCCCACAGTAGTAGATACGATGGTCACCTGAATTAAATTCGCCCATGCTTGTCCATTTTAGTTCACTGATTCCCAAGATGTCAATGTTCAATCTTGCCATCTCATGTTTGACTACCTCCAGCTTACCTTGATTCATTGATCTGACATTCCAGGTTCCTAAACAATATTGTTCTTTACAGCATCGGATTTTCTTTTCACCACCAGACACATCCACAGCTGAGTGTCCTTTCGGCTTTGGCCCAGCTGCTTCACTCTTTCTGGCGCTACTTGAAATACCCTCTGCTCTTCCCCAGTAGCATATTGGACACCTTCCGACCTGAGGGGCTCATCTTCCGGCGTCATCTCTTTTAGCCTTGTGATACGTTCCATGGGGTTATCTTGGCAAGAATACTGGGGTGGGTTGCCATTTCCTTCTCCAGTGGACCACATTTTGTCAGAACTCTCTGCCATGACTTGTCCGTCTTGGGTGGCCCTGTACGGCATAGCTTATGGCTTCACTGAGTTACATAGAATAGTAGGGTTGGAAGGGGCCTACAAGGCCATCGAGTCCAACCCCCTGCTCAATGCAGGAATCCAAGTCAGAGCATCCCTGACAAATGGCTGTCCAGCCTCGTCTTGAAGGCCTCCAGTGTGGGAGAGCCCACCACCTCCCCAGGTAATTGGTTCCATTGCCGTATTGCTCTGACACTCAGGAAGTTTTTCCTGATGTTCAGCCGGAATCTGGCTTCCTGTAACTTGAGCCCATGATTCCGTGTCCTGCACTCTGGGATGATCCAGAAGAGATCCTGGCCTTCTTCTCTGTGACAACCTTTCAAGTACTTGAAGAGTGCTATCATATCTCCCCTCAGTCTTCTCTTCTCAAGGCTAAACATGCCCAGTTCTTTCAGTCTCTCTTCATAGGGCTTTGTTTCCAGTCCCCTGATCATCTTTGTTGCCCTCCTTTGAACCCTCTCCAGCTTGTCTGCATCCTTCTTAAAGTGTGGTGCCCAGAACTGGACACAGTACTCCAGATGAGGCCTAACCAGTGCTGAGTAGAGGGGAACTAGTACTTCCCGGGATTTGGAAGCGATGCTTCTATGAATGCAGCCCAAAATAGCATTGGCCTTTTTTGCAGCCACATCACATTGTTGGCTGATATTCAGCTTGTGATCGACGACAATTCCAAGATCCTTCTCGCTCGTAGTGTGGTTGAGCCACGTATCCCCCATCTTGTAACTTTGCATTTGGTTTCTTTTTCCTAGGTGTAGAACTTGGCATTGATCCCTATTCAATGTCATTCTGTTGTTTTCTGCCCAGCGCTCCAGTCTATCCAGATCACTTTGAATTTTGTTTCTGTCTTCCAAAGTATTAGCTATCCCTCCCCATTTTGTGTCATCTGCAAATTTGATCAGCATTCCCTGCACCTCCTCCTCCAAGTCATTAATAAAAATATTGAAGAGCACTGGGCCCAGGACTGAGCCCTGCGGTACCCCACTCGTTCCCTCTCCCCAGTTTGAGAAGGTCCCATTGATAAGCACTCTTTGAGTCCGATTCTGTAGCCAACTGTGGATCCACCGGATCGTTGTTTCATCTAGCCCACTTCGAGCTAGTTTGCTCATCAGGATATCATGGGGCACTTTGTCGAAAGCTTTGCTGAAGTCGAGGTATATGATGTCTACAGCATTCCCACGGTCTACAAGGGAGGTGACTTGATCAAAAAATGAGATCAGATTTGTCTTGCAGGACTTGTTTTTGACAAATCCATGTTGGCTTCGAGTAATCACGGCATTGTTGTCAAGGTGCTTCCAGATGGATTGCTTTATGATCTGCTCCAGAATTTTCCCAGGGATTGATGTCAGACTGACTGGTCTGTAGTTCCCAGGTTCCTCCTTTTTACCCTTTTTGAAGATAGGGACAACGTTAGCCCTCCTCCAGTCATCTGGCACTTCCCCGGTCCTCCATGATTTCTGAAAGAGAATAGACAGCGGTTCTGAGAGTTCTTCTGCCAGTTCCTTTATGACTCTAGGATGCAGTTCATCTGGCCCTGGAGATTTGAACTCATTCCAAGTAATGAGGTGTTCCTTGACCATATGCCTGTCGATCTCAAGCTGCAATCCTGCCCCTTCAGCCTGTACTTCGCCTTTGCCAGGGGGGTCATAGACCCTCTTTTGGGAGAAGACTGAGCCAAAGTAGGAATTGAGCACCTCTGCCTTTTCTTTGTCCTCTGTTATCATTTTGCCATCCTTATTTAATAGCTGAACAACCATTTCTTTCCTCTGCCTTTTACTATGCACGTAGCTGAAGAAAGCCTTTTTGTTGTTTTTAGCATCCCTCGCTAACCTCACCTCGTTCTCCACTTTAGCCTTCCTGACGCCATCCCTGCAATTCTGTGCTACCTGCCTGTACTCTTCCTTTGTTACTTGGCCTTCTTTCCACTTCCTATATGTGTCCTTTTTTGTTTTCAGGTCATCCCTAAGCTTTTTGTGAAGCCACATTGGCTTCTTCTGTTGTCTTCCACCTTTTCTTCTTGTTGGAATTGTTTGTGATTGTGCCTTGAGAATTTCCTTTTTTAAAAGTTCCCACCCATCTTGGACTCCTTTTCTCGCTAGCATTGCTTGCCATGGGACCTTACTGATCATTGTTCTGAGTTTATTAAAATCAGCTTTCCTAAAATCCAGGGTACGCGTTTGAGTACACTCGGCTTTTGCTTCCCTTAGAACCAAGAACTCAAGTACAACATGGTCGCTTTCCCCCAGAGTTCCTGTAACTGCTACTTTATCCACTAAGTCATCTCTGTTGGTTAGGATCAAGTCAAGGATAGCCGATCCTCTAGTTCCTTCCTCTACTTTCTGTAGGAGGAAGTTATCCGCCACACAAGTCAGGAATTTCCTGGAGGGGCCATGTTTTGCAGAATTTGTCTCCCAACAAATATCGGGGAAATTGAAGTCCCCCATTACTACTACATCATGCTTCCTTAAAACATTGGCTATTTGCTTTTCAAAAGTTTCATCCTTGTCTTCTCCTTGATTGGGTGGCCGGTAGTAGACTCCGACCACCAGGTTCCTTTTATTCTTTGCTCCATTTATTTCAACCCAGATGCTCTCGATGGGGCTACCAAGCTCCTCCTCCTGTATTTCTGTGCAGAGATATGTATTTTTCACATACAGTGCAACCCCGCCTCCCTTTCTGTTCCTCCTGTTCTTTTTGAACAAGTTATATCCTTCAACTGCTGTATTCCAGTCATGAGAGTCATCCCACCAAGTCTCAGTTATACCTATCAAGTCATAATTTCCCTCCTGTATTAAGAGTTCAAGTTCGTTCTGTTTGTTTCCCATACTCTGGGCATTAGTATATAGACATCGAAGACCATGTGCTTCATAGTCTGGCTTTCTTCCTACCTGTGTCTGAAGACTATTATTGGGCGCTATCAGAGCTGTTCTCTCCATTGCAGTGCATGCGCCTACGTCCATTGTTACCCCCAACATTACATCTCCCTTCCCCGTAGGATTCAGTTTAAAGCCCTCCTGATGAAGTTCTTCATGCTGTGGCCAAACACATTCTTCCCAGCCTTTGTGAGGTGCAACCCATCCCTAGCCAACAGCCCATCTTCCAGGAAGTATAGCCCGTGGTCCCAGAATCCAAATCTCTCTCGTCGGCACCACCTTCGTAGCCAGTCATTCACCCGGAGTATTTTTCGTTCCCTTTCTATCCCTCTTCTAACTACTGGAAGGATGGATGAGAAAACTATCTGGGCCCCAAAGTTCTTGAGTTTCCTTCCCAAAGCTTCAAAGTCTGACGTGATCTCTTCGTAGCTCCGCTTGGCGGTATCATTTGTTCCCACATGGATGAGAAGAAAGGGATACCTGTCAGTGGGCTTTATGAGTGCAGGCAACCTTTCAGTCACGTCTCTAATCTGTCCTCCCGGGAGACAACATACCTGGTGAGACCACGGGTCTTCGTGACATACTTGGGTCTCGATCCCACGCAGCAAGGAGTCTCCCACTACTACCACTCTTCTCTTCTTCTTCTTGTAGGCCTGGGTTTCATCGCCTCTGTTTGACTGACCTTTAGCCTCTTGCTCACTCTCATGCAGGTTCCCCTGTGATTCTTCCTCTGCAGGCTGTCCTCCAGTCTCATCTGCAAGTACCTGGAATCGGTTCCACAGCTCCACCGCTTCCACTGGTGCAGAGTGGCGTCTAGTTCTTCTTCTCCTAACTGTCACCGTTTTCCAAGGAGTATCCTCTACTCCATTTTTCTTCACCTCAGCATTTCCCACTGCCTCATCTTGCTGTTGCTCTTCAAGCTTCTGGTCTGCCCTTTGCTGCTGTAGTTCCCCCATTCTGTCCAAGAACTCTTCGTGTTCTCTTATTCCGCGGAGGGTTGACAGTCGCCGCTCCAGTCCACTTACTTTTTCCTCCAGCAGCGTGATCAACTTGCACTTGTTGCAGGTGTAGGCCAAGTTGTTCTCAGGCAAGAAAACAAACATTGCACACACCTTGCAGGTCACCACCACTGGAGAGTCTTGTCCTTCCATAGCCTCTTTTCCCTTTTTGTGTCTAGCTTTGTGATTGTTCTAGACTAGCCTGTGCCTGCTCCTCTACTCAGTAGAGGTTAAAAGCAGAGTCCCACTGGTGTGGAAGTGTGTGTTACAAGACAAATAAATGAAAAAAAGTTAGTAAAAAAAAATAATAAAAAAAAAATGTTAGGGGCCTCCCCCTTGACCTCCCCTGCCGAACTCCCCTGGCCAACTCCTGTTTGCTCCCCCTGTGCACTCGCTCTGGTTGCTCACTCTCTGGGAGCTTGCCTGCTTCTGAAGTCCCTGGACCAGCTGGAGCAGCTTGCTCTGCTCTGCTCTGCTCTGCTCAGCTGGGAGGCGGGAAACAGACTGAAGCTTCCCGCCCAGTCAGCTGCTGGGAGTACTCAGGCCACACCCCTCCAATTCAGTTGGAGCTCTCAGAAGCACCTGGTGAGCTCACAGCCAATCAGAAGGATAAAGGGCAGCCCCCTGGGCTTCCTGCAACCCACTTACCTCTTAGCCTCTGTCTCCTTTGCCTCCTTTGTCTCTTCAACCACTGCAACTCCCTTGGCCAACTCCTGTTTGCTCCCCCGTCCGCTCGCTCTGTTCGCTCGCTCTCTGGGAGCTTGCCTGCTTCTGTAGTCCCTGGACCAGCTGGAGCAGCTTGCTCTGCTCTGCTCTGCTCAGCTGGGAGGCGGGAAACAGACTCAAACAGACTTACGCAAGCCCCTTCGCCACAACAAGGCAGTGATCCACGAAGGGGTCTGCTGGCTTACATTTACTTAATCATTTGTGCTTTCTAAAGACCTGGGTCATCTCTGCCATGCAGCTCTCCTTGGAGCTCAAAACACTTTTGAAGATTTAGGCAAAGGAGCCCTAGGAGAGCCAGTAAGAAGGGATGTGAATTTTGCATTCTGGTTCTCCGGGGGGGATCTTCATGACAACCGAATGAGAAGTGCATTTGAGTATTATTCAGATTTTCATGGAATCGGCTTTGGCCCGTCAGGGACACACAAAGCACGAAAAGCCAAGTGTGCCGTGCCTTTAGAATCTGGTTATCATGTTCGCACAGTGCTTGAAAGGAACTTACTTCCAGGTTTGGTGGGGGGAGTAGAACTGAATGTCATCAAACTGGCAGGGGCTGCTCAGCCAATGAAAGAGGCTTGTTTCTCACTCATGTCTGGGTTCCCCCCTGCTACTACATTATTGTGACTGGAGAGTAATTCACAACTCTGAAAGCTAGAAACAGTGCTAAAAAGGCAGGCTAAATACTCATTCCCCCTGAGAGCATCCCACCAGCGCAAATAAGCCCCATTCCAGCAAACAGGGAATTCCCCCCCCTTCCCCAATGTGTGCACTTTTCAATGAAGAAGCCAAAATCCCTGATTCTCTAGTGTAGCATCTGAATGCTCCCTATGAGAGTAGCCCACCACCCCAGTTTCGCCCCATTCCAGCAATCTGCCCTGGAGTTATTGCTCCCACCGCCTTTTTCTCAGTGTGCCCAGTTTTCCATGAAGAAGCCCAGATCCCCAATTCTCCAGTGCAGCATCTGAAGGCTCCCCCTGAGAGCACCCCGCCTGTCCAATTTTGCCCCATTCCAGCAAACTGTTGTGGAGTTATTGCATCTAACACCACCCCCTTTCGTCGTCTTTGGGCACTTTCTCCCTGCTCTCAATGACAGGCTCCTGAGACCTTGCCAGACTGCTACTGCGATAAAGCTCTTAGCATCAGAGAAGTGACTTTACACAGTATCGGAGACATGATTTAACACAACATTGGAGAAGTGAAGTAATGCAAACATCAGAGAAGTGCATCATCATGGAGGCTAATCACTCCCACTGCTGAAATGGGAGTGCAGGGTGATTCTGAAGGTTCGAAAGAGTGCTTTAGGACTTAGATGTGGTGGAAAGGCAGGCGAGTTGCTTTAGTTACCTAGGTTATGGAGGGCATGGCCAGGTGAAAGACACACTCCTAGGAATGCCCTGATGATATTGAATTTAAAGCAGAGGGATGTGCACACAGCAGCTGAACCGCAGGGGAGCCGAATTAAAGAAAAACAATGGAGTAAAAGTGCTCTGCAAAAATGTGGCTTCCTCACAGGAAACTCCGGGGTGGCTTCAGAGTGGCCATGATGTCATGTGTCCCTAACGACTTTAACCCACAGCAGCAAGAGAAAACCTCCCATGTAGACGGGCCCCGAGTGTCTTTCGCTTGCCTCTGATGTGCCTGGAGCAGTCTTGAAGCAGGTGTTGAAGAGATCTATAATTAGCAGCTCTTGCATTTCATGAGACTCTAAAAGCCCTTGGTGGGGGGAGGGGGCAGGAACGAGCCATGCCCCCATCCTCATACACCTTGGGACAAAACACCCTAACTATGTATATGCTGATGGGGTCTGAGCTGTGGTGACTGCCCAGGAAAGGCATCTTGGGGTTGTGGTGGATAACTTGATGAAAATGGTAACGCAGCCTGTGGCTGTGAAAAGGGCTTTCAGAGTGCTGGTAAACATGCGGACGGGGGGTCCCATAGACACTCTTTATTTTGGCTTCCAAAAGGCGTTTGACAAAGTCCTTTACCAACGATGCCTGAACCGTGATTGGAGCTATTCAAGCCCTGGACCAGCAAAGGAAGGCAGCTGGGACAGTCTGCCGGGCAGGTTAGCCAACTTACAATTTACTGGCCTTGCCCAGGCCTGTATTTGGCTGCCTGAGAAGAAGCTACCCCTGGCTGGGGCTGAAGAAAAAACTCTCTCAGGCTGATTGCTTGCTGATTTGAGCCATGTCTCCTAGGAAGGCTCTTATCTGCTGGACTCTTACCAGGAGGAGTGGGGAGAGCAGCACCCAGGCAGTGCCTACCCTGGGGGGGCACACTAAAGGGGGTTGCCTCTTTAGGGGTAGCTGCTTTGGGGGGATGTAGGGACAAGGGCCACTAACTTAGGGTTGATTGCCTTTTGTGTGGGCGGGTTGATTTTTCCCCCCTTACAATCTGGTCATGTGCCTGGGAGAGAGCATACATGGCCGGGGAGCGGGGCTTAGGGGCTCCAATTAGAGTGGCTATGGGTTGAGGGAGTAATGGCATTGGGAGGATGACTAGCCAGGTTAGGGGAACACAGCACAGACCATTAATGGCTGTGCTGTATTCTGTCCCTCCCCCTGCCCGCAGATTTGGTGATTGCCCTGTCAGCCTGTCCTCGGGTCTCTGGTTGGTGCTCTTAAATCCTAGATCAACTCAAAATAAGACCTCCTTATCCATGTTTTAATAGTGGAAGAGGTGGCCAATCTGGCATGCGTAACCGAGACCTGGATGGGTGAACGAGGGGAGTTAGTCTCTCCCAGCTGTCACCACTGGGGTACTTGGTTCAGCATCAGGGTAGACTTGAGGGCCAGGGCGGGCTGTTCCTGTGGACTATACGAATTCCATCTCCCTCTGCAGTCTCCCTCTCCATCTGATTACTGCTCTGGAGTGTTTGCGCTTTGAGTTGGGTCAGTAGGACAGACGCGGAATTCTATTGGTGTACTGCCCATCCCACTGCTTCACAGTCTCCCTACCTGAGTTGACGAAGATGGTCTCGGGTACGCTGTTGAGGTCCCTCAGACTGTTGGTTCTGGGGGGTGTCAACATTCATGCCGAGGGCACGTTGTCCACAGGGGCTCAGGATTTCATAGTCTCTATGACAACCATGGGACTGCCCCAGCATATCATCGGCCCAACACATGTAGCGGGGGATACTTAGAATCATAGAATAGTAGGGCTGGAAGGGGCCTACAAGGCCATCGAGTCCAACCCCCTGCTCAATGCAGGAATCCAAGTCAGAGCATCCCTGACAGATGGCTGTCCAGCCTCTTCTTGAACGCCTCCAGTGTGGGAGAGCCCACCGCCTCCCTAGGTCATTGGTTCCATTGTCATATTGCTCTAACAGTCAGGAAGTTTTTCCTGATGTTCAGCCGGAATCTGACTTCCTGTAACTTGAGCCCATGATTCCGTGTCCTGCACTCTGGGATGATCCAGAAGAGATCCTGGCCTTCTTCTCTGTGACAACCTTTCAAGGACTTGAAGAGCGCTGTCCTATCTCCCCTCAGTCTTCTCTTCTCAAGGCTAAACATGCCCAGTTCTTTCAGTCTCTCTTCATAAGGCTTTGTTTCCAGTCCCCTGATCATCTACTTGATCTACTTGATCCAAAAATGATATCAGATTTGTCTGGCAGGACTTGTTTTTGACAAATCCATTTTGGCTTCGAGTAATCACGGCATTTTTTTCAAGGTGCTTCCAGATGGATTGCTTTATTATCGTCTCCAGAATTTTCCCTGGGATTGATGTCAGACTGACTGGTCTGTAGTTCCCAGGTTCCTCCTTTTTACCCTTTTTGAAGATTTGTTGTTCAGTCGTGTCCAACTCTTCGTGCCCCATGGACCATCGCACGCCAGGCCTTCCTGTCCTGCGCTCTCTCCCGGAGTGTGCTCAAGTCCATATTCATTGCATCAGTGATGCTATCTAGCCATCTCATCCTCTGCCGTCCCCTTCTCCTTTTGCCTTCAGTCCTTCCCAGCATCAGGGTCTTTTCCAGAGTTTTCTCTTCGCATTAGGTGGCCAAAATATTGGAGCTTCAGCTTCAGTATCTGTCCTTCCAATGAGCACTCAGGGTTGATTTCCTTTAGGATGGACTGATTTGACCTCCTTGCAGTCCAGGGGACTCGTAAGAGTCTTCTCCAGCACCACAGTTCAAAAGCATCAATTCTTCGGCGCTCAGCCTTCCTTATAGTCCAGCTCTCACAGCCATCCGTTACTACTGGGAAAACCATAGCTTTGATTAGACGGACCTTTGTCGGCAAGGTGAGGTCTCTGCTTCTTACTGTGCTGTCTAGGTTTGCCATAGCTTTGCTCCCAAGGAGCAAGCGTCTTTTAATTTCATGGCTACAGTCACCGTCTGCGGTGATCTTGGAGCCCAAGAAAATAAAATCTGTCACTGCTTCCATTTCTTCCCCTTCCATATGCCAGGAAGTGATGGGGCCAGATGCCATGATCTTTGTTTTTTTAATGTTGAGTTTCAAACCAGCTTTTGCACTCTCCTCTTTCACCCTCAACAAGAGGCTCTTGAGATCCTCTTCGCTTTCTGCCATTAGGGTGGTATCGTCTGCGTATCTGAGGTTGTTGATAATTCTCCCGGCAATCTTAATTCCAACCTGTGATTCATCCAACCCAGCATTTCTCATGATGTACTCTGCATATAAGTTAAATAAGCAGGGCAACAATATACAGCCTTGTCGTACTCCTTTCTCAATTTTGAACCAGTCGGTTGTTCCATGTCTGGTTCTTACTGTTGCTTCTTGACCCTCGTACAGGTTTCTCAGGAGACAGGTAAGGTGTTCTGGTACCCCCATGTCTTTCAGAATTTGCCGGAGTTTGTTGTGATCCACACAATCAAAGGCTTTAGCGTCGTCAATGAAGCAGAAATAGACGTTTTTCTGGAATTCTCTTGCTTTCTCCATGATGCAGCGAAAGTTGGCGATTTGATCTCTAGTTCCTCTGCCTCTTCGAAACCCAGCTTGTACTTCCGGTAGTTTTCAATTCACATGCTGCTGAAGCCTAGCTTGTAGGATATTTGCTATGACCAGCGTGTTCTCTTGGCAGAACTCTGTTAGCCTTTGTCCTGCTTCACTTTGTACACCAAGGCCATGCTTGCCTGTTATCCCGGTGATTTCTTGACTTCCTACTTTGGCATTCCAATCCCCTATGATGAAGAGGACATCTTTTTTTGGTGTTAGTTCTAGAAGGTGTTGTAGGTCTTCATAGAACCGATCAACCTCAGCTTCTTCGGCATCAGTGGTTGGGGCATAGGCTTACTGTGATGTTGAATGGTTTGCCTTGGATTCATACTGAGATCATTCTATCATTTTTAAGATTGTATCCCAGTACTGCTTTTCCCACCCTTTTGTTGACTATGAGTGCTACTCCATTTCTTCTAAGGGATTCTTGCCCACCGTAGTAGATATAATGGTCACCTGAATTAAATTCACCCATGCTTGTCCATTTTAGTTCGCTGATTCCCAAGATGTCGATGTTCAGTCTTGCCATCTCAAGTTTGAACCTCATTCCAGGTTCCTAAACAATATTGTTCTTTACAGCATCGGATTTTTTTTTCACCACCAGACACATCCACAGCTGAGTGTCCTTTCGGCTTTGGCCCAGCCGCTTCACTCTTTCTGGCGCTACTTGGAAATACCCTCTGCTCTTCCCCAGTAGCATATTGGACACCTTCCGACCTAAAGGGCCCATCTTCCAGCGTCATCTCTTTTAGCCTTGTGATACGTTCCATGGGGTTTTCTTGGCAAGAATACTGGAGTGGGTTGCCATTTCCTTCTCCAGTGGACCACATTTTGTCAGAACTCTCTGCCATGACCTGTCCGTCTTGGGTGGCCCTGTACGGCATAGCTTATGGCTTCACTGAGTTACGCAAGCCCCTTCGCCACAACAAGGCAGTGATCCACGAAGGGGTTTTTGAAGATAGGGACAACATTAGCCCTCCTCCAGTCATCTGGCACTTCCCCCGTCCTCCATGATTTCTCAAAGAGAATAGACAGCAGTTCTGAGAGTTCTTCTGCCAGTTCCTTTATTACTCTAGGATGCAGTTTATCTGGCCCTGGAGATTTGAACTCATTCAAAGTAATTAGGTGTTCCTTGACTATATGCCTATTGAGCTCAAGCTGCAATCCTGCCCCTTCAGCCTGGACTTCGCCTTTGCCAGGGGGGTCATAGACCCTCTTTTGCGAGAAGACTGAGCCAAAGTAGGACTTGAGCACCTCTGCCTTTTCTTTGTCATCTGTTATCCTTTTGCCATCCTTATTTAATAGCTGAACAACCATTTCTTTCCTCTGCCTTTTACTATGCACATAGCTGAAGAAAGCCTTTTTGTTGTTTTTAGCCTCCCTCGCTAATCTCAGCTCGTTCTCAGCTTTAGCCTTCCTGACACCATCCCTGCAATTCTGTGCTACCTGCTGTACTTTAGACTTGTTTTTTTTCAGCTGGACATGGAGATGGTGTTCTGAAAGTGGGGGCTTTGTATCAGTCCCTTCGTCATGGTCAGATCATTGCCTGCTGAGGTTTAGACTTATAACAGCCTTTCCCCTCTGCAAGGGTGGGGAGCTATTAAGGTGATCCGTCTCTGGAGGCTAATGGATCCAGATGGTTTCCGGGGGGTCTTAGGGGTGAGGGTGGGGTTCTGGCTAATATGGTTTGTTCAGTTGAACCCTGATCGATCTGTGGAATGCAGAAATGACCCAAGAGGTTGACATAATTGCTCCTGAGTGCCCTGTTGAGAGTAGAGCTTGTATGGCTCTGTGGTATAATCCAGATATGAGCAAAATCTGATAATGCAAAATAGGAGACAGCTTGAGTGTAGATGGAGAAAAACTCCTAGCAGATGCAACCAAACACTGGTGTGTGCCTATGGTGAGGTATATTCAGAGGCAGTGAGGGTGGCAATGAAGCAATATATCTCTGCTTTATTGAATCCTCTATGTGCAGCCCAGTGGAACTTTTCAGGGCTGTCTGGGCTTATTGCATGCTGGCTTTAAGGACTCCTTGGATCCATCTGAGGCCCACTCTAATACACTTGCTAGGCACTTCCAAGATAAAATCTCTTGCATCCGCCAGGACTTAGACTCCAGTGTTACAGCAGGTGACTCAGGGGAGGTAACCAGAGCACAGCCTTGTCCAGTTTTCTTGGATGAGTTTCAGTTGGTACAGCTCGAGGACATTGACAAGGTGCATGGACAGGTTTGTGCAACCACTTCCGTATTGGATCCTTGCCTCTCTTGGCTTATAAAAACCAGCCGGAAGGGAACAGCCAGCTGGGCCCAGAAAGCGATCAATGCCTCCTTTCAAGAGAGAGTGGTTCTGGGCTGCTGGAAAGAGGCGGTGGTGAGACCGCTCCTGAAGAAACCCTGGACCTGGAAAATCATAACAATTTTAGGCCAGTGGCCAGTGTTCCTTTCCTGGCCAAGGTCCTTGAGCAGGTGGTTGCCAGCCAGCTCCAGGCTCCCTTGAATGAGACCAGTTATCTGGATCCATTTCAGCTGGGGTTCAGGCCAGGTTTTGGCATGGAAACAGCCTTGGTTGCCCTGTAGGACGACCGATGTTGGGAGAGAGACAGGGGAGTGACCTTGTTGATTCTCCTTGATCTGTCTGCGAGGTTTGATACCATTGACCATGGTATCCTTCTGGGACGACTGTCTGAGTTGGGAGTGGGGATTACTTCATTGCAGTGATTCCTTGGATGGTCGGCTCCAGAAAGTGGTGCTTGGGGAATATTGCTCAGCCCTGTGGGCTCTCCAGTATGGGGTTCTGCAGAGGTTGGTTTTGTCCCCCACATTACTCCGCATCTACACGAGACCGTTGAGTGAGGTCATGCAGAGTTTTGGAGTGCATTGTCATCTGTATGCTGATGACTCACAGCTCTATTTCTCCTTTCCTCTTTATCAGGGGAGGCTGCAAATGTGCTAGATCAGTACTTGGCTGCAACAATGGACTGTATGAGGGCGGATAAACTGAAGCTCAATCCAGACAAGACTGAAATGCTGTCGGTGGGTGGTTCTTTTGACCAGATGGAGGGTGTTCAACTTGTTCTGGGTGGCGTTGCACTCCCCATGAAAGAGCAGGTTCAGAGCTTGGGGGTCCTCCTGGAGCCATCTTTTTCACTTGAGGCTCAGGGGGGCTTCAGTGGCACCTACCGACTTCAGTTGGTGGCCCAGCTATGCCCCTATCTGGGCAGGGATAACCTGGCATCAGTCCTCTGTGCTCTGGTAACCTCCAGGTTAGATTACTGTAATGCGCTTTATGTGGGGTGGCCTTTGAAGATGGCTCAGAAGCTGCAGCTTGTGCAAAATGCAGTGGCCAGATTAATAGCAGGGACCAGAAGGCCTGAACATATAACACTGTTTCTGGCTGCCTCTGTGTTTCTGAGCCAGATTCAAAGTGCTGGTTTTGGCTGATAAAGCCTTACGTGGCTCAGAACTGCAATAACTGGAGTGCCTTTCCTGGAATGAACCTACCTGTATACTATGGTCATCATCTAAGGTCCTCCTTTAAGTGTCTCCTCTGAGGGAGGCTCAGAAGGTGGCAACAAGGGAGAGGGCCTTCTCAGTGGTGGCTCCTCAATTTTGGAACAGTCTCCCTAGTAAAGCCCCCATAGTGCCAACATTGTTATCTTTTTGCGGCCAGGTTCAGACCTTCTTCTACTGTCAGGCAATTGGTAGCATATGATATGTTTTTTAATTTGGGTCCTGGATTTCTTGTTGTTGATTACTTATTATTAATTACACCAGTTTTTTCAGGAAGTCGGGTTGAAAAGGGATTGCGAAGAGCTCCAAAACATTCTCTTCAAACTGGGAGAATGGGCATTAAAATGGCAAATGTGCTTTAGTGTAAGCTAATGTAAAGTCATGCATGCTGGGGCAAAATATCCCAACTTTATGTATAAACTGATGGGAACAAAGCAGGTGGTGAATGACTAAGAAATAAATTTTTCACTTTACGCTTACTTACATTGAACTGCATTTGCCATTTGGATGCCCATTCTCCCAGTTTGGAGAGATCCTTTCGGAGCTCCTCACAATCCATTTTTGTTCTGACCACCCTAAATAATTTGGTGTCATTGGCAAACTTGGCCACTTCACTGCTCCCTCTTAACTCCTGATCATTTGTGAATACAGTGAAAAGCATTGTTCCTAGTACAGACCCCTGTGGGACCCCACTATTTACTTCCCTCTATTGGGAGAATTTACCATTTATCCCTACTGTCTGCCTTCTGTTCTTTAACCAGTTACTGATCCATAAGAGGACCTCTCCTCTTATTCCATGACTACTATGTTTCTTCAGGAGTCTTTGGAGAGGGACTTTATCAAAAGCCTTTCGGAAGTCCAGGTAAACAATGTCTACCAGATCATCCCTGACTACATGTTTATTGACATGTTTATTTTCCTGCATTGAGCAGGGGGTTGGACTCGATGGCCTTGTAGGCCCCTTCCAACCCTACTATTCTATGATTCTATGACACTCTCAAAGAACTCTAAAAGGTTAGCGAGGCAGGACTTACCTTTACGGAGGCCATGTTGATTTCTTTTTCAGCAGAGGTTGTCCTTCTATATGCTTACTAATATTATTTTTAATAATGCTTTCAACCAATTTACCTGGAACAGACATTAAGCTAACCGGCCTGTAACTTCCCAGATCCCCCCGGATCCCTTTTTGAAAATTGGTGCTACGGTGGCCATTTTCCAGTCCTCTGGTACAGAGGCTGATTTTAGGGACACGTTGCACATTTTGGTTAGAAGATCAGCACTTTTATATTTGAGTTCTTTGAGAACTCTGGGATGGATACCATCTGGACCTGGTGATTTATTTACTTTCAATTTGTCAGTAAGGTTGAGAACTTGATCTTTTGTCGTGACCATTTGCCTCAGTTCCTCAGACTCCCTTCCTGAAAACATCAGTTCAGGCCCAGGTATCTGTCCTATATCTTCTGCAGTGAAGACGGAGGAGAAGAATTCATTCAGCTTCTCTGCAGTCTCTTTGTCCTCCTTCAGTACTCCTTTAACTCTGTTCTCATCCAACAGTGCAACTGCCTCCCTAGCTGGTTTCCTGCTTCTGATATTTTTAAAGAATTCTTTATTGTTGGCCTTGATGTTGTTAGCAATACGCTCTTCAAAATGCTTTTTTGCATCTCTTATTGTCTGCCTGTATCCCCTTTGTGCAAGATATCTGTGTACAGACAAACATGTGGAGATAGACAGCCCTTCAGGATAATATATTTTATGTGTTTCTGAGTTTGTGGCTAGTATTGGGTTTTTATAAGGTTGTTATTCTCACTGAGAGTGAGGAGAGATGATGAATTTAAGAAGCAAAGGAAGTGTTTTGTGCAGAGCCCCTATGAGGACCAGAAGGCTTCTGCCTCCTCCCTAAATAGGCCTTCCTCGCCTCAGAGGGAGGCGTTCCTTGAGGGGAGGGAGGAGGCCCGCTGCCCTTGTCTTTCAGTGAGAGAGGGCTGAGAATGAACGGGCTGCACTTCCCTGTCCACTCACAGCATAAGCCCTCTATCAAGGCGACCAAAGCGGGTTCAGCTCCAAAAGTAGGCCCAACCCCGGACTGGAATGGATCCAAATAATCTTAGGTGTGCCAGTGCCATGTTTCCCCATTTTGTTATCTAAAAGTCAGGGTGCTTTAGCCCATCACTGACTCCCCCCATCTAGTGCCTGGAGTAGGTCATCCACCAAAGTGACTACAACAGCCTCAGTGCCGTATCCCGGCCAAAAGCCTGATTGAAATGGGGCCAGATAATCAGTTCCATACAGATGCATCTAGAGTTGCAACATCACCCCCCTAGCCAAGAATGTTCGACAGATCTCCTCGGTCAAGGGAAGGATCTTTGTTGTCGTTCAGTCGTTCAGTCGTGTCCGACTCTTCATGACCCCATGGACCATAGCACGCCAGGCCTTCCTGTCCTGCGCTCTCTCCCGGAGCGTGCTCAAGTCCATATTCATTGCATCAGTGACGCTATCTAGCCATCTCATCCTCTGCCGGGACTTCTCCTTTTGCCTTCAGTCTTTCCCAGCATCAGGGTCTTTTCCAGGGAGTTTTCTCTTCGCATTAGGTGGCCAAAATATTGGAGCTTCAGCTTCAGTATCTGTCCTTCCAATGAGCAGTCAGGGTTGATTTCCTTTAGGATGGACTGATTTGACCTCCTTGCAGTCCAGGGGACTTGTAAGAGTCTTCTCCAGCACCACAGTTCGAAAGCATCAATTCTTCGGCGCTCAGCCTTCCTTATAGTCCAGCTCTCACAGCCATACATTTACTACTGGGAAAACCATAGCTTTGATTAGACGGACCTTTGTCGGCAAGGTGATGTCTCTGCTTCTTACTATGCTGTCTAGGTTTGCCATAGCTTTGCTCCCAAGGAGCAAGCGTCTTTTAATTTCATGGCTACAGTCACCGTCTGCGGTGATCTTGGAGCCCAAGAAAATAAAATCTGTCACTGCTTCCATTTCTTCCCCTTCCATATGCCAGGAAGTGATGGGGCCAGGTGCCATGATCTTCGTTTTTTTAATGTCGAGTTTCAAACCAGCTTTTGCACTCTCCTCTTTCACCTTCAACAAGAGGCTCTTTAGATCCTCTTCGCTTTCTGCCATTAGGGTGGTATCGTCTGCATCTTAGCCATGGCATCAGTCTCACTCTGGCTGATTTAATCAACTAAGAAGGGCAAAGGTCAAGTGCACAGGTGGTGGCCCTCACCCATCCAGATACCCTGTCCACTAGAGTCAGCACAAGACACGTGGCTGCTCTACGTGGCTGCACAGCCCAGAACCCTTTGCCAGGAATGTCTCAGAGCCACTGGGGCGTGACTCCTGCTGGGAGGGGCACAGACCGGGAGCTTCCCAGACCGGGAGCTTCCCAGACCGGGAGCTTCCCCTTGACCCAGGGCCAGGGATGCACTAAGAGACGCATGGTGTGCAGCCAGCAGCCTCTCCTGAGGCACAGATGCAGTTTCAGCAGGCCCCAGCTATGCTGTTGCCCCACTGCATGGCTAGGATGCCTTTTGCTCTGCTCCACCTTCTAGGACAAATGGTAGTGTTCTAAGGATAATGGGATCCCCACTCAGTGCAACAGAAGCAGACTTGTCCAGTTGAGCAAGAGATGTATGAGTGGAGCCAGGTGTCTCTGAGTGTATGTAGAGTGCTGAATAGCAACATCAGGATTCAGAGGCAGGTCAGTGTATGCAAGGTCCAGGCAAGCGTGCCTCTGGGGTGAGTTTCTGACAGCGAGGACTTGTCTGGTGTCGTCACCTGCCTTCCACTGGACAGAAGCCCACTTCACCCATGACTCTTCCTTCCAGAGGTGATCTATATTTATCTTACTGGAAATACGCACCTATGTCTCTGTGTTTCTTTCCTGTTGCATGTTCCCCATCTATGTGAGTATGGTAATACCCATGCATATCCGAAGGATATGTGCTGGAATGTTTAAACAAAAGTCACAATGCACCATGGGAGGAATGAAGACACCAAGGAGTAAAGCGATGACATGCCAGTGATTCGGGTACTCTGCAATTTATTACAATAATAGACAGAATTAAGTACTTGAGTAGTGTTGAGATGGAACCAACAAATATTTGGTTAAACCTATAGAGGAAGTAGGAGGTAGAGAAGACCCAGGTGAGATGAAGCAGCATGGGAATGATATGTGCAGGTGGCAGAGGAGAACTGTTGCCACATAAGGAGGTAGGACGGCCATAGAAACCAGATAGGCATGCAAGGAGCCCAATCAGATTAGAGAGAGAGAAAGACCAAAAATGTAAATAACACCATGCCAGGGGTAACAGGGTTCGCTGTATTGAGAGTTCGAGAGGAAACAGAGTTAGAGGGGGAAAGGAGACTGGAGCACAAATACTACCACTCCTGTGCCATTTGGGGTAGAAGGGAGTTCTTCCTCAAGGGTTTGCTGTAAACCAGGAGTTCATCTTTTGGTAGAGCACCAGAATCGTGTGGGATTTTCCGTGTGAGTTAGCTAAAGCACCCTGCCTTTTATATAACAAAATGCAGCTTCCAAGGAAAAGATTGAGATGGGGAGACATGGCACTGGCCCATCTCAGATTACTTGGATCCATTCCAGGTTTAGGCCTGGTTTGGGGGCCAAAACCACTTTGGTCACCTGGTGGAGGATTTATGCTGTGGAAAGTACAAGGGAGTGCAACCCTGTTAGTTCTCTTGAACTTCTCAGCGGCTTTTGATACCATTGACAGTGGCATCCTTCTGGATTGCATGGCTTGTTTGGGTTTGGGTTTGGGGTTGTTATGGTGGCTGTGATCATACCTAGCAGGTCGGTTTTAGGAGGTGGCGCTAGACGTCTGTTTTGCCTCGTTGCCTTTGGCCTGCGGGGTGCAACAAGCTTCTGTTGTGTCTTCATGCCATTTAACATTTACGTGAAAGTCCCGGGGGAAGTCAGCTGGAGGTTTGGGCTGCAGTGCCACCAACATGCTAATGACACACTACTCTACTTTTGTTTTCCACCTACAGTGGCGAGAAAAAGTTTGTGAACCTCTTAGGAATGTCACATATTTCCAACCTAAAATGTTATTAGATCTTAATCTAACCCCATAATCCCAGATAAAAAACAATAGATAGCCTGATCAAACAAATGACACACAAACATGATGCTTTTTCAACATTTGTTTATCCACAACTGATTCAACATTCAATATCCATGTGTGAAAAAGTATGTGAACCTTTCGAGTCAGTATCTGGTGGCAGGCACCCCCTTGAGCAGCAATGACTGCAAGTGAGCGGTCCTGTAACTGTCGGTCAGTTTCACAGAATTTTGGCCCCTTCCTCCTTACAGAACTGCTTCAGTTCAGTGACATTTGAGGGCTTCTGTGCGTGAACAGCTCACTTCAGGCCCTGCCACTACATTTCAATGTGGTTTAGATACGGACTTTGACCAGGCCATTCTAAAACATGGAATTCCTTCTTCTGCAGCCATTCTTTTGTAGATCTGCTTGTATGTTTAGGATCATTGTCCTGTTGCATGACCTACTTTTGGTTCAGCTTCAGCTCATGGATAGATGGCCTGACATTCTTCTCTAGTGTCTTTTGATACACTGCAGAATTCATGGATGTGTCAATGATGGCAAGCTGTCCTGAGGCAGCAAAACAGACCCAAACCATCACATTCCCACCACCATGCTTGACAATTGGGATGAGGTACTTCTGTTCAAACTCAGTGTTTGTTTTTCGCCAAACATAACATTTCTCATTGAGGCCAAAAAGTTCTACCTTTGACTCATCAGTCCAGAGAAACATTGTTCCAGAAGTCTTGAGAATCATCTATGTGATCTTTAGTGAACTTCAGCTGGGCAGCAATGTTCTTTTTAGAGAGCAGTGGTTTCCCCCTGGCTATCCTCCCATGAACACTATTCTTGTTTAGTCTTTTTCTGATCATTGAGTCATGAACACTCATGTTAGCCAAGGCAAGAGTGGCCAGCAGATCCTGGGATGTTACTCTGGGGTTCTTTTTGACTTCCTGGATGATGTGCTGGTTTGTTCTTAGAGAGATTTTTGTTGGATGACCACTCCTAGTAGGCAGGGAATAGGCAGGGGACTTCTGGCCTGCAGGCTAGTTGAAGCCACCAGGCCTCAGAAGAGGCCTCTCCCCTTCCTGCAGCTGTGCCCTGGAAGGCTAGCAGGGAGGGGAATCCACTGATCGCTTCTGATTGCTAGTTGGAGATAACAGCTGCCCTGAGGAGAACAGCAGGGATTCCCCTTACTCAGTGCACCACTCCCCCTCCCAGTTCAGAGGGGGCGGCACCCTAATTGTTTTTCCTGCCCTGTGTCCTTCCCAGTGGGGGAAATCTTGGGGCTGGCGAACCTGCCAGGCAGGAGGATGCCACGTGGCACCTTGGCTGGGGAAAGCCTGAGTGCAGTGAGGCGCTTGGTGGAGATGCCTCGGTCGGAGCAGCTTTGGGAAGTGTGGGCTTTCTCCGGTCGGTCCTGTACTAGCTCAGCTTTTCAGGCAAGCTGAAAACTTCAGAATCCTGGTGCAAGGCCAGTAAGAAAATGCATTAGTCCTTTTTAAAAAGTGGGAAGGCTAGGGCACCCAGAAAAGTGGGAAGAGGCGCATTGGTGCCCACAGGCCCCATGTTGCCTGCCCCTGTGCCAGGAAGACCCTTTAAAATGGTGTCAAGGCTTGCTCTCTGGGCAATATCGCTTCCCCCTCTTCCCTGTCCGGCGTTTGCCCCTGTTAGGCAAGGACCAGTTTTTGTCCTGGCTGCACTGCTGGTGCTATAGGAGGCGATAAAAGGAGAGTGCAGCAGATGCAGTTGTACACACAGCCAGCTTTCACGGAGACAAAGCACACCACACAAAGATGACCTGTGTGTGGGGGAAACACCATGGTTTTAACTTGTACCTGGTGGTGGTTTTAGCTTTTGCGTCTGTCTTTTATATTATGCTGTGCTGGTATGTCTATTGGTTTTATATTGTGTTATTTTTCATTGTGATTGTATTGTGTTTTCAATTACACTGTACAGTGCCAAGAGAAATTTATTTAATGAGGCATTTAATAAATAAATATAAATAAATAGTGTGAGGTGTGACGTGACCCCTGATGCCTGCTTTACGGGACACTGCTAATCTTTCCCGCTTCCCCAGACCTGTTTCTAATCTATCTGAGCTCTTCTCCAGACTGTAAAATAACAGAGGCTATGGAATGTGGATGGGAAAGGGTGACCTTCAGGCCTGGATGGCTCTCTTCTCTAGGGTCCTGCCTAGGAAAGGCCCGGAGCTCGTGGTCACTCCAGCGCTGGTTTGTTTCCTGGGGAGTCAGTGAAGCCCTCCTGCTGCTTTATGTATTTTTCTATTTCATTTCATTTTTACCCTGCCTGCTTCCACAAAGTGCATCCAAAGGCAGTCGATGGTCGGGCTTCTCCAAAGATGTGTGTGTTTATTTGGGTCTCTGTCCTGGCCACAACCCACAGCATGGCATTGCTGCTCTCTCTGCCCTTGGCGCCAGCCAGCCAGCCAGGTTGCCCAGTGGCATTTTGGCTTCCTCTCCTGGGTCTGCAGCCTGCCTACTACTCCAAGCTGTCCGCTGGAAGAAGCAGCCTCTTGGTGGGAGGGGTGGGGGTGGGGAGGTCATAGTTGGGTTATTTCTGGCTAGTTGGGGGTGGGGGGTCCTTTTGTGTTTCAAAGAAGCAGCCTGTGTACAATTAAAACTTGTTTCTGGTAAACCTCATTCCAGGAAGATGAGCTTTTAACAAAAGACTTTTGACAGCTGCAGGGTATTTCAGTTTTTTTTAATGTCGAATGAAAAATCAATACATTTTTCTGGGTTATACATATTCAGAACAGGCTGGATATTTCCATTATAATGGAAAATGGGTGTCTGTGCCCATCTCGCCTGTCAGAGCCGCACCATTGCATTTTCCAAGCCACTGCTAAATATTTCAAACCCGATTTGATTGTGGTTCGTGACAGCTAATGTTTCTTCGCTCTTGAGTCTCCTGGAATGGGGAGGGGGAAGGGGCAAGCCTGCTCCAGTTCCCTCCTCTCTCTATCCTCTTCTGCCCCTGCAAGCCCTCCTCGTAGCATTTGGATCAGGGCTGTTCTGTTTAGGGAGTGTGGGTGGGGGAGAACTCCAAGGAAACTCTGTTCTTGCCTGGGTGCTTTCCAAATGGGAAAGGGTGAATTGTCCGTGCCCTGCTGTAGCGCTGTCCATCAGGATGTGAGAAGGGGCAGGTGTTGTGGGGCCCATTGTCCTCTGGTGGCTGGGTGGCCCTGGGCACCTTGGCTAGGCTAAGCTTAGATCAGTTCTGTGTGCTCCACCAAAGCCCAAGAGATTCCTCCTTGTGAGAAGGAGGGTTTATCTACAGTGTCTTATTCTCCAGGGGCGAAATACTACTGAGCCTTTTATTTGTGGGGGACTTTCAGCATGCAATTCCTTGGATTTCTGAGCCCCATAGATAAGGCTACTAGTCCTGAGGGCTATGTGCTCCCTCCAGTATCAGATGCAGTTTGCCTATGTACATCAGCTGCAGGGGAACATGGGAGAGAGGGTGCTGTTGCCCTCATGTCCTGCGGGCATGAGGGCATGTAAAACCCTCATGGGTTTTCCATGGGCGGCTGGTTGGCCACTGTGTGAAAAGAATGCTGGACTAGACAGGCCCTTGGGCTGATCCAGCATCAGGGCTCTTCTGATGTTCTTCTGATGGTTCAAGTGGCAAGTGATCAGCAGGTGTACGAGGTGGCTGCCGAGGGAGGAGCTGGGCTGGTCTCTGTCAGACTCCCTTCATCGGCTCTCCTGGACTGGCACTGTTCGAGCCTTGCTAGGGACTTTGGAGCGTGGCCGTCGTGGCCTCCCGTGCAGGTGGCTGCTACTCATCTGTGGCTTTGTGTGCCGCCCTCAGTGCTCCGGCTCCGAGAGCCGACGGAGGCGGGCTTTGCAGCCTCTGAGTGGGACCAGCCACCTGTGCAAAAGGGCTGGCCCATGGCTTGCCCTTCGGGGGCATCCCTGGTTTGTTTGCATGGCTTGCCAAAGGGGACGTATTTAATGGGCAGCCTGCCAAATGCAGCTGTGGGCGGGATGGGGGCTGGCGGAAGGCAGTGGTGTCCTAGCTCCAGGGCCTGGTGCTGAGTTGTGGGCTGAGCCGCAAGACTAGGGAGGTGGGAGGCATTTCCATGTGGGTGGGTCTTTTTCCAGACATCCCATAGTGCTTCTGGGGATGACTGCAGTGCTAGGCTACTGGTGCGTCTGTTAGCTTTGTCAGGACATTTGAGGCTAGGCAGCTGCAATGACATGGGCCGTACGCGTCAGATAATTCCATTGGGGTCAGACGTGCCTAAGACCGTGGTAAGGAAGGCCAGGATCTCTTCTCGATCATCCCAGAGTGCAGGACACGGAACCATGGGCTCAAGTGACAGGAAGCCAGATTCCGGCTGAACATCAGGAAAAACTAGGGATGTTAGAGCAATACGACCATGGAACCAATGACTAGGGAGGTGGCGGGCTCTCCCACACTGGAGGCCTTCAAGACGAGGCTGGACAGCCATCTGTCAAGGATGCTCTGACTTGGACTCCTGCATTGAGCAGGGGGTTGGACTCGATGGCCTGGTAGGCCCCTTCCAGCCCTACTGTTCTATGATTCTATGATTCTAAGGCTGGGTAGGGAGGCTGGCTGAGGGCTGAGTCTCTCTCCCTATGTCCACCCCCTCCGGCCATGGAGACCACACACACACACACACACACACACACACACCCTGCCCATCATCTGTGTACAATACTGCCTTAGTTGTGCTAATGACTGGTGTTTTTTAAGCTTTAGAGATGTTTCACATGTGCTTAAAATGGCAGCTGTTAGAATCTGTCCTGGAAGAAACTACAGTGGGGCCTTGGCAGGGGAGGGGCATCCTCCCCCCCCCGGCCATGCATGCTGCCGCCACTGTTTAAACCTGTTGGGGGCCCCTGAAAGAAGGGCTCTGGAGTGGCTAAGGCCAACGCTGAGCTGCGCCATATCTGGCAAGGAGTGAGTGCCCCCGCCCCCGGCGCCTGCAGTCCTTGTCCTTGTCCACATTGCTCTGCCCATTTGCAGGCTGGGTCCCTGAGAGGCACCATCTCCTTTGCCCATAAAATGAGGCCTCTGAGCAGAGGAGATACATTTGCCATCTCCCCCCCCCCCCGTTTTTTAAAAATAATTTTTCTACCTTTATTGGTATTCATAGCTCACATTTTCCTGGTTACTGTCGGTCTGGGCTTTCATCCATTTTAAAGAGCTGTTCCCCCCCCCCCCCTTGTTGTTGATGATGATAGTGTAGAGACAGATGGTGTAACTGCTTATGAATGTCCTATTTTATTTCCTCTGAACCAGACAGTTTGCTGGAAGACGTATGTTATTTCCACATGCTTCCGAGAGGAGCCCAGACAGTCCAGTTGTGGCCAGGCCAGCTAGCACCAGTGGCTCGCCATGTAGAGAGTGCCACCTCTGGGTGGCTGCTGGGACTGCAGGAGCCTCCAGCACCGCTGGCCCAGAAGGGGCTCCGTGGCGGTGTGCCCTCTCTGGGGCACATGGTTGCCCGGTTGCCCTTTTCTAGTGCTTCGCTGGAGGGGGAGGAGGGATGGTGCTGCTCAGGAGGGCCACGTTTTCTTCTTGCTTGAATGTGGTGGTGGTGCTCAGCTGCAGGGACCGAACTGTTTGCCTGAAAGGCTACCTGCCCACTGAACACTCCTACGTTGTACCTAAGTTCCCATGCACTCTGGGCCCAGACTCCTAGAAACTGGCGAGAGAGAGAGAGAGAGAGAGAGAGTTGGAAGGAACCTTGGAGGTCATGGAGCCCCTCGTCCCACCCCCACCCCGCTGCTCAGCAGCTACAGCATCCCTGGCAGGTGACTGTCCTGCCTCCACTTGAATGCCTCCAGCAAAGGAGAGCCCAGCACCTCCCCGGTACTCTGTTCCTCCGCTGAACAGATTTCGCTGGTAGGGAATTTCTCCTGATGGTAAGCCGAAATGTGTTTCCCTGCAGTTTTCACCCGCTGGTTCTCGTCCTGTTCCCTGAAGCAACAGAGAACCACTTCCCCCCTTCTTTGCTGTGGCTTACAGTAACATCCCTCTGAAACAAACAACTGCTCCCCCCACCCACCCAGAAGCATCAGCAGCCAGAAATCCATCCTCTTCGGGCTGCACTGCTTGATCCCTTTGTGCATCCAAAAGCTTGTTTGAATACACAGGCTGAAGGGTCTGGGAGCCCCTCATTGGGCAATGTGCTGCAGTTTAGCCATTGGACTCTCTGTGGAGCGGCTTCGGTTCAAATCCCCGCACAAACATGAAGGTCACTGGGTGACTTTGGCCCAGTTGCTGTCAGTCAGCCTAACCCACCTCAGAAGGTTGTTGTGAGGATAAAGTGGGCAGATGATATATGATGCTCTGAATGCTTTGGAGAAAGGACAGGATAAAAAATTGAATAGATTCCTCATTTGAAAGCCTTGGGTCTTATTGCAGGATAATTCCTGCGTGCTCATATGCTGGTGAAGTTCTTTGAATGCTCACAAGCGTGATATAAATGGTAAGCATTCCTCTCCTCCTCTTTCCGTGGGTGATGCGTAAGAAGAAGTCCTTTATCCCAGCCCGCTCTGCTGGTAAGGAAAGGGAGGCAGGAGGGCCATGGTGCCTCTTGGCATGCTGGCTGGGGGTGGGGGTGCGGATGGGACAGGCCCATGACTTTGCGTGGTGCTGAAATGGGCCATGTGAAGGTCACCAGATACAGACCAAAAGCACTGGGAGATGAGAGCAGGGGCTGCTCCTGTGGCCTCTTTTCGCCTTAAGAGTAAAGACATGTGGCGGCTGCACCGCCCTGCCTGACCTGTGGTGCCAGCGCAAAGCAGCCTGGTCCCAGGCTGCCCTGCTGTGTCAGTGGCATCCTCCACAGGAACGGTTGCCAAGGGCTGTCCTCAGCCAGCACAAAGGAGCAGGCCTAGCATTCCCCTCTGCCGTGGGTGTGCTGCCGCCTGCTTCCAGGACTAGAGGACAGGCGTTCGGCCGAGGGGGTGTTCTGCAGGCAGGTTTTAGTGGGGATGGTGCAAATAGAGCACTGCGTGGCGTCATGCCGAAAGTGCTGCTGCAAGCCAGACTGGAGGGGACATGCTCACCCATCTGACCCACCTCATTGGGTTGGCTGGCTGAACAACCAAATGGATTGATCCAGTCCAGGCCTGTTTGCTTCTAGGTGCTTCTGAGCTGATTCGCTGATGCTTTCTTCAGATTGCCTCCCAGCAATGGAATTCAGGTTCTCACCTTCCCTCTTCACTTTTGGGAAGGCCTAGACATGTGAAGGCCCAGGGGAAAAATACTGGAGAATTAGCAGGAAAAAACCTGGGTTTTTCCAAGGACAAAAAACTCTCTAGAAAGCCATGGGTTTCTCCCCAAAGGTTCCCATATGTTTCGGGGCCTTCACATCTCCAGGAAGGCTGCAGTTGGGAAATGGGACAGGCTTTTTGGATCCTTGGACTCTGTTCTGAACTTCCCCCCTTCCTTCTGCTATTTGATTCTGTTCTGTCTTTCCTTCAGCTGCACATCATCATAGAGTCAGATGCTTCCTGGTGGGCAGTCCCTGCCCTCCTTTAAATCTTTTTCTGCTAATGCTCTGGGGTAAGAAAGGGAGCTCTTCACATGATTTTATTAAAGTGGATCCTCTATGCATAACTGTCAGCTATTTCTGACTTGACGTAGCAGACCCTCAACAGCATGGTCCACCATGCTGACAAGACTCCTGGGTGAATTGGAGCCCTTCCTGACCTGTGTGTGCACTGGTTGCAGCTGGGGAGGACTTCCTCAAGATGTCCTTGGTGGCCCAGCCACACTCCCAGCATGTTCTCCTCCCTTTCCCTGTGGCAAATCATGGAAGTCTGTTCCTCTATGGCCAAAGCACTGTAGGGCCTACCTGCTGGGGCTAGGTTGTGATGGCTGGAGTAAAGTTTTTTCCAGGACATTGGTGGATCATGAAGGAAAACAGATTTTAAGTGCCATCAATAAACTCCTGGCCTGAGCTTTTTATCCATCTGAATTCATGGCAGCTGCTTGTTAAAGGTTTGTGATCATTTTGTGATAGGATTTGTCTCCCTGCCATGAGCTGCCAAGGCGCCGTTGACCCCTTTGGGGCCACCTTTTGGCAACTGACTCATGGTAGGGCTTGGGAGACCCAGGTAGGGTGTCTTGTGGGCTCCCTGAGGATTCTCTGGAAGGCTAGGAAATGGCCCAGGGCCCCTTGCTAGTCGTAAGTATTAGAGCAAACGTTGGGGAGAGGAAAGGCGTTGGGGCAGTGGAGCTGCAGGATTTGAATGCTGCTTGACTCTACCTTTTCCTTCTTACATTTCAGAGGAGCTAATCGAAGATGCAGAAGGTCCCAGCGAGGCAGCTGCCGATCCAGAAGAGCCTGCAAAAGATCCAGAGAGAGCCGTTGACAAGGACTGTGTCAAGTGGACAGGTAGAGTGGCTGCAGGGTGGGGTGCTAGGAGGCGGGGGGCTCTCCCACACTGGAGGCCTTCAAGACGAGGCTGGACAGCCACCTGTCAGGGATGCTTTGGCCTGGATTCCTGCAATGAGCAGGGGGTTGGGCTCGATGGCCTTGTAGGCCCCTTCCAACCCCACTATTCTATGATGATTCTATGAGGTGTGGAATTCTACACACATGCACATGCATGCGCGTGCGCACGCAGACTGTGTGGTTCACCTGGTTTCCTACTGGGGTTTGGTGACTGTTCTCCCTGTGGTCTTGCTCAGACTCCCAGTCCAGGTGTCTCCAGTCACTTCGCTGGGAGTATCTCCTCACCAATGTCATTTTTGAAATCGGTAATGCAAATTAGTGTTGGGAAATAAGTGCCCTGTGAAGTGACCTTGAATTCTGTTTAAAGAAAAAGAAGATTTTGAAGCTGAAAGGATTTTTGTGAAATGGTGCAAAGCTCAGAAGTAACTCTTAAACTATACCAGCAGGAACGTTTGTGTACAGTTCAGGCAGACCTTTTACCTACTAACAAACCACAGAAAGTAATGAGAAAATCTGAGCTGCTTCAGAGAAAAGGGAGCAGGGCTGCCATGGACACTGGCAGTTGAACAAGGGGTGTGTGGATTAGGGTGAGGGCCAATCCTGGCAACTGACACAAGAATATCCGAAGAGCCCTGAAGCTGGATCAGGCCAAAGGCCTCTCTGTGTCACCATTCTGTTCACACAGTGGCCAACTAGCTGCCTGCCTGTCAGAAGCCCACAAGTAGGGCCTGAGTGCAGTAGCACCCTCCTGCCCGTGTTCCCCAGTAACGGGGATTCAGAAGCATGCTGCCTCTGGTCCTGGAGAAGGCATATAGCCACCACGACTTCCATATTCTAGATTTTTAATCCAGCCAAGTCTGTGAAGTGCAGCCCTTGTGATGCTGCCTCTGATCCTGGAGGTAATATATAGCCATCATGACTAGTAGCCATTGATAGCTTTTTCTTCCATGAATTTCTACAAGGACAGAAGAAGGTTTTTTCCAATCCTTGATAATTGTTTCACCTCATTCCATTTAATAAATCGCCCGTCTGCAAGGAGGGCCTGCCTTGACACTGCTGCGGCCTAACAGAGGAGGCCTACAGCTAAAACGCTTGCTGTGGGAAAGTGGGTCAGGCACCCCACACCCAGATCTGTATTCCCCATGGGCCACGAAAGGAGGCTCAGGAAATACCTGTAGCAGCCCACTTGGCCGATCAAGGGCCAGAAGGACTTTGGAAGAGGCCTATTGGATCAGAGCAATCTTAAAAATGATAGAATGATCTCAGTATGAATCCAAGGCAAACCATTCAACATCATAGTAATTCAAGTCTATGCCCCAACCACTGAGGCCGAAGAAGCTGAGGTTGATCGGTTCTATGAAGACCTACAACACCTTCTAGAACTAACACCAAAAAAAGAAGTCCTCTTCCTCATAGGGGATTGGAATGCTAAAGTAGGAAGTCAAGAAATCACCGGGATAACAGGCAGGCATGGCCTTGGTGTACAAAATGAAGCAGGACAAAAGCTAATAGAGTTTTGCCAAGAGAACATGCTGATCATAGCAAACACTCTTTTCCAACAGCACAAGAGGCGACTCTACACATGGACATCACCAGATGGTCAATATCGAAATCAGATTGATTATGTCCTTTGCAGCCAAAGATGGAGAAGCTCCATACAGTCAGTAAAAACAAGACCTGGAGCTGACTGTGGCTCAGATCATGAGCTGCTGCTTGCAAAATTTCGGCTTAAATTGAAGAACGTCGGGAAAACCACTAAACCGTTCAGGTATGACCTAAATCATATCCCTGATGAATATACAGTGGAGGTGAGGAATAGATTTCAGGGATTAGACCTGATAGACAGAGTGCCTGAGGAACTATGGACGGAGGTCCGTAACATTGTTCAGGAGGCAGCAACGAAATCCATCCCAAAGAAAAAGAAATGCAAGAAAGCAAAGTGGCTGTCTGATGAGGCTTTACAAGTAGCTCACGAAAGAAGGGAAGCGAAAAGCAAGGGAGAAAGGGGAAGATATACCCAACTGAATGCAGAGTTCCAGAGAATAGCAAGGAGAGACAAGAAGGCCTTCTTAAATGAACAATGCAAAGAAATCGAGGAAAACAACAGAATGGGAAAGACTAGAGATCTCTTCAAGAAAATTGGAGATCTCAAGGGAACGTTTTGTGCAAAGACGGGCATGATCAAGGACAAAGAAGGCAGGGACCTAACAGAAGCAGATGAGATTAAGAAGAGGTGGAAAGAATACACAGAAGAACTATACAGGAAAGATCTGAATGTCCCTGATAGCCATGATAGTGCGGTCACTGAACTTGAGCCGGACATCCTCGAGAGTGAAGTCAAGTGGGCCTTAGGAAGCATTAGTAACAACAAAGCTAGCGGAGATGACAGTATTCCAGCCGAGTTATTTAAAATCCTAAAAGATGATGCTGTTAAAGTGCTGCATTCAATATGCCAACAAATCTGGAACACTCAACAGTGGCCACAAGACTGGAAAAGTTCAGTTTACATTCCAATTCCAAAGAAGGGCAACGCCAAAGAGTGTTCAAACTACCGCACAATTGCGCTCATTTCACATGCCAGCAAGGTGATGCTCAAAATCCTACAAGCTAGGCTTCAGCAGTATGCGAACCGAGAACTACCGGAAGTACAAGCTGGGTTTCGAAGAGGCAGAGGAACTAGAGATCAAATCGCCAACATTCGCTGCATCATGGAGAAAGCAAGAGAATTCCAGAAAAACGTCTATTTCTGCTTCATTGACTATGCTAAAGCCTTTGATTGTGTGGATCACAACAAACTGTGGCAAATTCTTAAAGTGATGGGAGTACCAGACCACCTTACGTGTCTCCTGAGAAACCTGTACCAGGGTCAAGAAGCAACAGTAAGAACCAGACATAGAACAACCGATTGGTTCAAAATTGGGAAAGGAGTACGACAAGGCTGCATATTGTCACCCTGCTTATTTAACTTATATGCAGAGTACATCATGAGAAATGCCGGGTTGGATGAATCAGAGGTCGGAATTAAGATTGCCAGGAGAATTATCAACAACCTCCGATATGCAGACGATACCACCCTCATGGCAGAAAGCGAAGAGGATCTAAAGAGCCTCTTGTTGAGGGTGAAAGAGGAGAGTGCAAAAGCTGGTTTGAAACTCAACATTAAAAAAACTAAGATCATGGCATCTGGCCCCATCACTTCCTGGCATATAGAAGGGGAAGAAATGGAAGCAGTGACAGATTTTACTTTCTTGGGCTCCAAGATCACCGCAGACGGTGACTGTAGCCATGAAATTAAAAGACGCTTGCTCCTTGGGAGGAAAGCTATGGCCAACCTAGACAGCATAGTAAGAAGCAGAGACATCACCTTGCCGACAAAGGTCCGTCTAATCAAAGCTATGGTTTTCCCAGTAGTAATGTATGGCTGTGAGAGCTGGACTATAAGGAAGGCTGAGCGCCGAAGAATTGATGCTTTCGAACTGTGGTGCTGGAGAAGACTCTTACGAGTCCCCTGAACTGCAAGGAGGTCAAATCAGTCCATCCTAAAGGAAATCAACCCTGACTGCTCATTGGAAGGACAGATACTGAAGCTGAAGCTCCAATATTTTGGCCACCTAATGCGAAGAGAAAACTCCCTGGAAAAGACCCTGATGCTGGGAAAGACTGAAGGCAAAAGGAGAAGGGGACGGCAGAGGATGAGATGGCTTGATAGCATCACGGATGCAATGAATATGAACTTGAGCACGCTCCGGGAGAGAGCGCAGGACAGGAAGGCCTGGCGTGCTATGGTCCATGGGGTCACGAAGAGTCGGACACGACTGAACGACTGAACAACAACAACAACAACAATGGTCTGATGGGCTAGCCTAGTTTCTTAGTGGCCCCCAAGATGCCTCTGGAAAGCCCCCAAGCAGGGCATGAGTGCAATAGTACCCACCTGTTCATGTTCTCCAGCAACTGTTATACAAAGGCATCCTTCCTAGACCCAGAAAACCTTAATAATTATAGGCCGGTTGTAAGTGGATCATGTGGATCCACAGTTGGCTACAGAATCGGACTCAAAGAGTGCTTATCAATGGGACCTTCTCAAGCTGGGGAGAGGTAACGAGCGGGGTACCGCAGGGCTCAGTCCTGGGCCCAGTGCTCTTCAACATTTTTATTAATGACTTGGAGGAGGAGGTGCAGGGAATGCTGATCAAATTTGCAGATGACACAAAATTGGGAGGGATAGCTAATACTTTGGAAGACAGAAACAAAATTCAAAGTGATCTGGATAGACTGGAGCGCTGGGCAGAAAACAACAGAATGGCATTTAATAGGGACAAATGCCAAGTTCTGCACCTAGGAAAAAGAAACCAAATGCACAGTTACAAGATGGGGGATACGTGGCTCAACCACACTACGAGCGAGAAGGATCTTGGAATTGTCGTCGATCACAAGCTGAATATGAGCCAACAATGTGATGTGGCTGCAAAAAAGGCAAATGCTATTTTGGGCTGCATTCATAGAAGCATCGCTTCCAAATCCCGGGAAGTACTAGTTCCCCTCTACTCAGCACTGGTTAGGCCTCATCTGGAGTACTGTGTCCAGTTCTGGGCACCACACTTTAAGAAGGATGCAGACAAGCTGGAGAGGGTTCAAAGGAGGGCAACAAAGATGATCAGGGGACTGGAAACAAAGCCCTATGAAGAGAGACTGAAAGAACTGGGCATGTTTAGCCTTGAGAAGAGAAGACTGAGGGGAGATATGATAGCACTCTTCAAGTACTTGAAAGGTTGTCACAGAGAAGAAGGCCAGGATCTCTTCTTGATCATCCCAGAGTGCAGGACACGGAATAATGGGCTCAAGTTACAGGAAGCCAGATTCCGGCTGAACATCAGGAAAAACTTCCTGAGTGTCAGAGCAATACGGCAATGGAACCAATTACCTGGGGAGGTGGTGGGCTCTCCCACACTGGAGGCCTTTAAGACGAGGCTGGACAGCCATTTGTCAGGGATGCTCTGACTTGGATTCCTGCATTGAGCAGGGGGTTGGACTCGATGGCCTTGTAGGCCCCTTCCAACCCTACTATACTATTCTATACTATTCTACTATTCTAAGTGTTCCATTCCTGGGCAAGGTCCTTGAGCGAGTGGTTGCCAGCCAGCTCCAAGCACTCTTGGATGAGACTGATTATCTGGATCCATTTCAAGCAGGGTTGAAGCCAGGTTTTGGCACAGAAACAGCCTTGGTCGCCCTGTATGATGTGACCTATGTTGGGAGAAAGACAGGGGGAGTGTGACCCTGTTGATTCTCCTTGAAATGCTGCTTCCTCCACTAGAAAAATGAGTCCCAGAACATTTTGCCAAAACTCTTTTTCCTATGGAAGAGGAATACTTCTTTTTTGATGAAGTTAAAATGGTTGTGAATTGCATATGACTTTGGTGTATAAACTCTTAAAAACCAGCATAGTGCAGAAGCATTTCATGTGTTTACCAGCACTGAAACTTACCCTGACCCTTCACAACAGGGCGGGAAAACGAATCACAGAATCATAGAATTGTAGGGTTGGAAGGGGCCTATAAGACCATCGAGTCCAGCCCCCTGCTCAATGCAGGAATCCAAGTCAAAGCATCCCTGACAAGTGGCTGTCCAGCCTCGTCCTGAAGGCCTCCAGTGTGGGAGAGCCCACCACCTCCCTAGGTCATTGGTTCCATTGTCGTATTGCTCTAACAGTCAGGATGTTTTTCCTGATGTTCAGCTGGAATCTGGCTTCGTGTCACTTGAGCCCATTATTCCGTGTCCAGCACTGTGGGATGATCGAGAAGAGATCCTGGCCTTCCTCTCTGTGACAACCTTTCAAGTACTTGAAGAGCGCTATCCTATCTCCCTTCAGTCTTCTCTTCTCAAGGCTACACATGCCCAGTTCTTTCTGTCTCTCTTCATAGGGCTTTGTTTCCAGTCCCCTGATCATCTTTGTTGCCCTCCCCTGAACCCTCTCCAGTTTGTCTGCATCCTTCTTAAAGTGTGGTGCCCAGAACTGGACACAGTACTCCAGATGAGGCCTCACCAGAGCTGAGTAGAGGGGAACTGGTACTTCCCGTGATTTGGAAGCTATGTTTCTATTAATGCAGCCCCAAATGGCATTTGCGGTTTTTGCAGTCACATCACATTGTTGGCTCATATTCAGCTTGTGATTGACAACAATCCCAAGATCCTTCTCGCTTGTAGTGTTGTTGAGCCACGTATCCCCCATCTTGTAACTGCATTTGGTTTCTATTTTCTAGGTGCAGAACTTGGCATTTATCCCTATTCAATGTCATTCTGTTGTTTTCTGCCCAGCGCTCCAGTCTATCAAGATTGCTTTGAATTTAGTTTCTGTCTTCCCAAGTATTAGCTATCCTGCCCAATTTTGTGTCATCTGCAGATTTGATCAGCATTCCCTGCACCTCCTCCTCCAAGTCATTAATAAAAATGTTGAAGAGCACTGGGCCCAGGATGAAACAGTAGTTGTAGTGGACCAGCTCAGAGTGCTTTTTAAATGCTCCCCATGTTTAACCATTGGCAGGGCTCACCTAATGCAGCCATCAGTGCAGGAGAGCATCCCCAATTCAAACCCATGGCAGAGTGCTGTTAAGGGAGATCTTAATGGGCTGCCAGGGGCTGGGGAATTTTAGCAGGAAAGTGTATTTATGGAGTGCAGAGCTGGCAGGCATGATTGCAGTTGGGTTGGGCATGTCTAGCATAAATGACTTTGGCATAGTTCTTGCCATTTATGAATATTTCCTACAGGTCCACTGCCTTTCTAAGGACAGAAGCAGGGGGTACAAACCCAGACGTCCCAAAACAGGTCAGGCCCATCTTGACGGGGCTCTGATACTGCTAGAAGTATCAGTACCCTCCTAGAAGCGAAGTTCTGTTAAGCCTCTACTGCCACAGTGGGGCAAGAGAGACCTGTAGCGAGCGGTTGAGGTGTCTGGGCCACTCTCCAGCATTCTGCTCGTCCCTTCTCAGTGGTGAGGAACAGGGACACAGAAACATGGGTTTGGAGAGGGGGTCTGTGTGTTGAAACCCACATTTGTGGGTTGTCTGTCACCTCCTCCTGCTTCTTCATCCTCTGTGACAGGCACAAGCTGCGCATGCGCGTGCGCGCACGCACACACACACACTCTCTTTAGTGTTCCTTTACAGAGGCATGTCCAGCACCTGCCTCCCTTTCTGGCATCTGAACAGATGTTTGAAAAATGGGAGCAGGATCTCCCCCCTTTAATTCAGGTCAATGTAAAGTTCTCTCCTCTGGCTAATTCCTTCCTTCTGATTCTTTAACGGTTCTCCTTTCAGAATACCCACCGGTGGGCTAGTTGTGGATCACTCCCTTGCCAGGCTTTGGGTGAGCCCTTTCCAGTGTGACCCTTAGCTGGATTGACGTGTTAGCCCATTTCCTCAGCTTACCAAGATCAATCTTAACATTCAGCCCATTATTTGAAATTTCATTTGCATATTTTGCATCCTTGGTAAACTGCCAACACTTGCCCAGGTAATGGGTGAAGATGGGCTGGACCCAGCATGGACCTGGCTCATCTCCACCGGATGTCCCTTTCCAGTGAGATGCTTCCATATGAGCTCTTGCACCTTGACAAAAGTAGACATCATATACCTCGACTTCAGCAAAGCTTTCGACAAAGTGCCCCATGATATCCTGATGAGCAAACTAGCTCAAAGTGGGCTAGATGAAACAACGATCTGGTGGATCTACGGTTGGCTACAGAATCGGACTCAAGGAGTGCTTATCAATGGGACCTTCTCAAGCTGGGGAGAGGTAACGAGTGGGGTACCGCAGGGCTCAGTCCTGGGCCCAGTGCTCTTCAACATTTTTAGTAATGACTTGGAGGAGGAGGTGCAGGGAATGCTGACCCAATTTGCAGATGACACAAAATTGGGTGGGATAGCTAATACTTTGGAAGACAGAAACAAAATTCAAAGTGATCTGGATAGACTGGAGCGCTGGGCAGAAAACAACAGAATGACATTGAATGGGGATAAATGCCCAGTTCTGCACCTAGGAAAAAGAAACCAAATGCACAGTTACAAGATGGGGGATACATTGCTCAACCACATGACAAGCGAGAAGGATCTTGGAAGTGTTGTCAATCACAAGCTGAATATGAGCCAACAATGTGATATGGCTACAAAAAAGGCCAATGCTCTTTTGGGCTGCATTAATAGAAGCATAGCTTGCAAATCCCAGGAAGTACCAGTTCCCCTCTACTCAGCACTGGTGAGGCCTCATCTGGAGTACTGTGTCCCGTTCTGGGCACCACATTTTAAGAAGGATGCAGACAAACTGGAGAGGGTTCAGAGGAGGGCAACAAAGGTGATCAGGGGACTGGAAACAAAGCCCAATGAAGAGAGACGGAAAGAACTGGGCATGTTTAGCCTTGAGAAGAGAAGACTGAGCAGAGATAGGATAGTGCTCTTCAAGTACTTGAAAGGTTGTCACAGAGAAGAAGGCCAGGATCTCTTCTCGATCATCCCACAGTGCAGGACATGGAGTAATGGGCTCAAGTGACAGGAAGCCAGATTCCGGCTGAACATCGGGAAAAACATCCTGACTGTTAGAGCAATACGACAATGGAACCAATTCCCTCGGGAGGTGGTGGGCTCTCCACACTGGAGGCATTCAAGACAAGGCTGGACAGCCATCTGTCAGGGATGCTCTGACTTGGGATTCCTGCATTGAGCAGGGGGTTGGACTTGATGGCCTTGTAGGCCCCTTCCAACCCTACTATTCTATGATTCTATTCTGTGTTCAGCAATAAAGTGCAGAGGCAGGACAAGTGTTGCTATTTTTTAAAAAAATCTATTTATGGTTTTTAACGAATCTGCCTCCGCAGTGTATTGCTGACCCTTCTTTTGTGCTGCATGGGCCAGGCAACTCTTGGATTTCAGCTTTTCACCTGGAATCCCTCCTCATCCACATCTCTTTACAAAACAGGTCTGAGCACAATGTATGCTTGTATGCACAGATGTATGTATGCACAGATAAATCTTCCTCCTGAATCCGTTTTCAGGCCACTGGGTGTGTTGTTTGGACTGAGTCCCCCGCTCCACCCTCTTTGGGCAGCTTGGTTTGGCCTCTTGCCCTCCTGGGTCCATTGGCTGCTCTTGACATCAACTTGCAGATACATTGATCATATTTATGTGGTGCGACATGGCCTCAAGGCTGCTATGCAAATTATCCCAAAGGTCTGCTGACATGAGAACAGCCCACAAAATGGAGAGGCCGAAGCTCCGTGGCAGAGCTCTGTGGCAGAGCCCCTGCTTTGCACATAGAAGGTCCCAGGTTCGATCCCTGACAGCATCTCCAGCCAGGGCAGGAAGAAACTCCAGCCCAGAGCCCTGGAGGGAGGGAGAGCCGTGGCTGCCAATCAGTGTCGATAATGCTGGGCTAGATGGACCAAGGGTTGGTATAAGGTTGCTTCCGTGTCCCTGTGTTCCCAATGGCAGCAGCTGCTCTGAGGCTCGTTCCTGCTTCACGCCCCACACAAGGCCTCCACTGAGGAGGCAGAGTGGCCCATTTTCACCCCAAAGGGCCTGCCCTCTTCCATGGCCCAGTTTCATCCAGAAGGGCATCGTCCAGCAGCTCTCCCTCACCCCCAGAGCCTCTGACAACCCACTGGGTGGAGCGGAAGGAGCTGCCTCATTGGACGGCTGTCCTTCCCCTTGGAGCTGCTGAGCTGATGTGATCAATGGACAGAGCAAACGCCAGCAAGTCCTGCTGTAAATTTCTGGGGCAGGTGGCAAGCGGGTTTTCGGAATGCCCAGAGCTGAGACCCCTGGCTTACGGAAAGAAACATGAATTAATAATCATTTAATTGGCTCCTCCATTATGCTGCTGGGTTAGTAGATGGAAGTCCAGATGAAGGGGCTGTCAGTGGTGCTTTAGCTCAGAGAAAATGATGGCTGGGGAGGGTGGGAGGAGCTGTCTCGGGTCAGGTGGAGTCAGCACTCCCCCCCCCCCCAGCTCTGGACTGTGTGAGCTTCACCTCTGTGCCTCTTTTCCCAGCACTCGGGTTGTAGAGGGAGACGCGCCTTCCAAGGCTGAAAACCTGAGGCAGCGGGAAACACTTGGGGCAGAAAACTGTCTGTGGCGGTGGTCCCTTTTTTGAGGAAGAGGTTCCGCATTCCTGTCACATTTGGGCAAATCACACGAGGCACCAAACTGTCCATTTTTAAATGTTTAGGGTCATTTCATTGTCTTTGTCAGCATCTCCTTCTGTGTGAGGGAAGCCTGTGTGCCCCTCCTTCTTGACCGAACTGGTTGCGCTGTGGTCCCCCCAGATGCTGATTTGACGTCTGTAGATGAAAGAACATGGTTGCGGCTCGGGTGGCAGCTCCTGGTCCTTCGGAGGAGCTGCTGGAGAAACTCAGCTGGCAGAAAGATAGTGGGGTTCACCTTTGTCTGGAGAAGGCCCTGGAATGCCATCTGTGGTGGGACCCACAATGTCTTCCCTCTGCCCTGCTCTCCTCTCCTCTCCTCTCCTCTCCTCTCCTCTCCTCTCCCCTGTACCTTCTGTTCACATGCTGGTGGCACATGCTTCTTTTATGGGTGCAGAGCAGGCAGGGCAGCCTTTACTTCTCCTGATGCCTGGCATGGGATGTGTCCTCCGCCAAAGGCTTCCTATTGCCATTGAATACTCATCCGGTTATTTGCCCTGCTCTAACAGCTCCTCCTTGGCGGCTTTCCCTGAGAGATACTCATGAGAAGATCTTCCACTTTCCAAAGGCATCAACACTAGGTCAATTTGGACACCAAAGGAGCCTCTGAGAAGTCCTCGCTTCCAAGGGCCCACCCAGGTCAATTGGACCATGGCGGTTTCAGGGCTGGAGCTCCAAGTAGCAGGGAGTAAGAGCTGTTGCCTTTGACCCAGTGTCTGCTTGCAGCCACACCTAGCCTACAAAGCACGAGGAAAGAACGCGAGGTAGTTCCACGGTGACATCCCACAGAACAGCAAGCCCGCACTTCCGGTGCTCCTATAAATGCATGCTGTCCGAAGTTGTCCTTCAGGGACGCCTGGCTGGAGTGCGATGGCAGTGCAGCAGAGTGGCTGCAGCTCTGCTTGCTCAGCTCTGTGTTGCTCGCCCTCCCTTTTTCCTAGCACGGCTTTTTCTTTTGCGAGGCTTTCAAAAACATTGTGCAGGATATAACAGAAAAAGGAATAATGAAAGACTGCATCTGTTCACAATAATATTAGCTGAAAGTCAGTTCTCATACTTGAAATAAATATGCATAAATTCTTAAATATTTGCATTGATATTAGCCATATATCTGAAGAGGTATCCAAATGAAACTGATGACTAAAGGAGATAAGTTTGAATGTCCATAGTATGGCTTTAAATCTTGGTCCGCCACCAGGGCCATCAGTAGTGCATGATGGCAGACCATTCCTGGGCCCCACAGAGGCACCCGCTCCGCTTCGTGCCATCGCTGAGACGTTGTCAGCTTGCCCATCTGAGCCTGTGGTGGGTCTCTGGTGTGCTGCGCTCCTCTTTTCTGGGTTGCTTTCATTCCCAAGTGGGCAGTTGTACAGAAGGCCATCTCTAGGTGGCATGGTGTGTTCTTAGCTGCTCCCCCATTTTCTTCTAGAAGCTGGCAGACTGTTGTGCTGCCCTCCCAACTTCCTGAGGGTAGAAGCCAGATGAGGAGACCATCCTGATGTGAAGAGAACCTGTGGCCAGTTTTGGGCTGTTGCCTGTCTTTCTCTGACTTCCTCACATTATTGCTGGTGGCTCTTAGATTTATGCACAAATTGAGGCTATTTGTGGCTTAAAATCATAGTGGAACCAAAATAAGTGGCTACCGCTCAAGTGAAGTCAGGTGTAACTGTGGTGGAGGAGTTTAGAACACTGCACCACGGATCCAGTGAGATGGGCTTGGACTGAACTGAACTGATGCAGTTCTTGGAGGTCCTCTGTTGGCATCACCTCAGCTCTCCCAAGACTGCACTGATTCCCATGCTTTGCAGCCCATTTTTGCAGGGCTTCCTCTGAATTGTAGTCCCGACTTCTGTCACTTCTTACTCCTTAGACCTTTAGAGACTCTACTAAGGCAGGATCCGCCATGTCCTTCCCTCCCTCCTCCCTCTCCACTCAAGGCTTGGTCTCCTCTTCCGGTGATGGTTGCCTCCCTCCCTCCCTTCTCTGACACCTCTGCCTACGCTTTTCTCTTGCTGCACCCCATCGCACTGCTTTGATTGCTGAACTGACTGCTCTGTTGCCGTGTCGGATATCTCCATGGTGCCTCCCCCTTCCTAATTCTGGGTGGCTGTCTCCCTGCTCTCCACCACAGAATCAGCCTTTCCTTCTCCTCTGACTGTGTCCTGGTGCATTCAAACATGCCATGGTTTCCCCTGTTTCCAAAAACCTCTCTGTTCTGCCCCTCCAGCTACTGTCCCAATTCCCCTTCTGCCCTTTTGACTCTAAACGCCTGGAGCTGCCGCTTGCTTCTGGTGTCTTGACTTCCTCTCCCCAAACTCCTCCCTCTTGACTCTGACCATCTGGCCTCACCCACGGACCTGCACTGAAACTGCCCCCACCCGAATCACCAATGGCCTCCTTGCTGCAAAAGGCCCTCTTTCCTCCTCCTCCTTAACCACCCTCTCACTTTGGCTCCCCTTGATCACCGTCTCTGCTTGTGCCCTTGATTTCCAGATTCTCTCTTCAGCTGGTTCTCTTTCTACCTGTCTCATCACTCATACAATTATTTCCATGTCCCATAGGGGAAGTTGTTCTTTTGCTTTCCCTCTCGGGGGGGGGGGGGCAGGGGCCTGTCTTTGGCCCTCTGTGATTCTCACTCGGCATCATAAAATCCCATTGCTTCCAGTACCACCTGCATTCTGACAACAGCCAGCTCTTTCTCTCTACCCACATCCCTCCGTCTCAGTTGCATGCCTGGTATTTCTGCTTGGATGCTTCACTGCTGGCTCATACTCAATATGTAAACCTAAACTTCTCTTTTCCCCCAAGTCCTCTTCTCATATGTTCTACACATCCACTGACGACCGTTTGACTCCACCCTTTGGCTCCTCTTTGTTCCCCTCCATCAGCCTGTTGCCAGGTCCTGTTGCTTCTCCCTTGACAACATTGCAAAAAACCCCTCCCATTCCTCTCTGCCCCCTTGGCAAAAACTGGCGATCTTGTTTACTGCAACTTTCTCCTCTTGGGCCTTGTGTTGTCTCAGCCCCCTCCCCTCTCTCCAGAACTCCAGATGGATGCCAGAATGGGTCACCTCTCTCATCATTGGTCAGACTACATGACTCCCCTCCTCAAACCCCCAGGCTCACCCCTCTTTGCCTCAGGTCCAGCACAAACCCATCGTCGTGCTTACATCTCCACTATCTGATCCTGGTGTATCCCTGTCTGTGACCTCCACTCCTGCATCTCCCTTGCCCATCACTGGCTGACGGTCTCCTTCTACAAACGGCCCCAATCCTTCTCCCTTGCTGCCCCTTATGCCTGGAACTGCCTTCCAGGACTGCTGCTTCTCACATCCTTCAGATGCCTCCTCAAAACTCACCTTTTCCAGGAAGGCTTTGGCAAAAGCCCTTTGTCTCCTGACCCCACTGTCACTAAGCTTAAGTGCATGCAACTGAACGGAACACACATTCTCTCACTGTTTATGCTCCTTCCCCCCTCCCTGCCTCTGTGGCTGCCTTTGAGAAACGTTAAGTGAGCCTATTTGGGGGGAAGGGATAAAATGTCAACAGAATTGTGCAAGAGTACCAGTCCCCTTTCTCTGGGTGGGCATCCGGTCCCAGAGGAAGGGATCTGCGGGATCCCTCTGGGAGACTTGCTCTCAGGCCTTGTCAATCTTCCTTCTCTTTCACCTTGTGCAGGGCCCTTGTTTGTGATTTTTGAACACTCCCCCCTCTCAACAAAAGCCTCCTTGCATCTTCCAGGGGGGTGAGTGGAGGGGGGAGATGGGCGAGAACAAGCTGCGAGCGTTAAACCGCCTAGTTAATCGGCAGCCAATCCATCATGTTAAATATCCAGCTGTCATATATTACCTTTCAAGTGAAAATGAATAACTCCCATTAAGGGTGAAATGGGTTTGAAGTCGATTCGAGACAGATTAAAGTACTGTTCTGACGGTGTGCGTTCAGGGGGGCTGTGCATAATATGCTTGTCCTTGTAGTTTTTAAATAATAGATGCACTGCAAATTTATGTGCTCCTGGGTACAGAGTTCAGAGGTCACAAGGTAGGCATTCTGGGAAGAACATCAGCTTCCTGGAACATTCTCTGCCGTTCGTTTTGCCTTCCCCGTGTTTCTGGTGACTGTTCTGGCAACTTACGATAAGCGGTGTCCCCACCTCTAAATCGCAGTGGGGTATATGATGCAATGTGAGCTGGGTCAGTGGCTGTCTTGCAGTGGGGGGAGAGCAGGTGGCTTGAGAGGCCCTGACACCCCCACCCCCACCACTTAGGGGGCCTGCCATGTTCTTAACTTAGACTGAATGGGAAATCTCTGTTATGTTCCAGTTTTGACGTGTTTTCTGCCCGTGTTCCTTCACTGGAATTATTTCATAAGCATAATGCCATGGATGTTGGTGTTCTCCTGGAACATACCTGGGGAGGGATTGAGGCTGTAAGAGCAGAGGTTTAAAATGTCTCACTCATCCAAGTTCACCACCAAATGAAATACACTCTCGTTGGCTGAAGGCTGGGTACATCGTTGCACGCAAAGGAAGTGGCTCATAGAACTGAGCCAAATTGGGGTGGTGGTGATGGTGCATTTTGCAACATTTTTCTTTCCCTAAACAAAGCACTACCCTTTGTGTATCGGGGGGTGGGGGCAGTGCAGAGAGAAGGCACCAACCAGCAACCATCCTCCTTATCTGGTATTCAGGCAGTGGCTCCATTGGGAACCTCTTTACAGCCCCTATTGGCTGCAGCTGCAGCATCATTTTCCCCTCTCAAATTGCCCACTGATCTTAGTAACAGTGATGTCATGCAACCAAACAGATATAGCTATGTGATGACATCACAGAGGGCAAAGAAAGCTAGTTCAGAGTGAGGGTTCCACAAGTGTTTGGGAGGAGCGATGGCGGTGTCCTGAGGGGCAGCCCAGAACCAGAGATTCCATCCTCTCTGGGGGATCTATATATGTCTGTCTTCCACGCAAGCCCTTCCAGAGCTGATGTGTCACATGTTCACCTAGTTGTGTCTTTCCCCTTTTTTGCAGCACAAGCTACCCAGGCTGAGAAGGAGCTTTTGGAGTCCCCAGCATCCTCCAAACGTATTTCATTTCCAAGAAGCTCAGAGTCGCCTGACACCAAATGGCCAAAAACATCAGATGAGACTAAGCTGGAGCAGGTGAGACCCTGGAGTGGCCAGCCCTTGCTCGTGAGAAGCCATGGCTCATTCGCTTCATACACTTAAAAATGTCTAATCTGCTTTTCAGTCTACTTGGGCCTTTGAGGCAGCTCACTGTAAAATAGTATTAAGTACATCTAACTGTGAAAAGGATAGCATGTTCCTAGAGAAGCTGGCTAGGTGTGGTGAGGGGCTGGAGGAAGGCGCCTGTTCTGTATCAAGGCCTCGATGGCACCAACGCCTGTGGTTTCTCCTTGCCCTCCAGATGTACCAGTGCCCGTACTGTAAGTACAGTAACACAGATGTGAACCGGCTGAGGGTCCACGCCATGACTCAGCATTCAGTCCAGCCCATGCTCCGGTGCCCCCTCTGCCAGGACATGCTCAGCAACAAGATCCACCTGCAGCTGCACCTCACCCATCTGCACAGCGTGTCCCCTGACTGCGTTGAGAAGCTCATCTTGACAGTGAGTCCCCGGAGGAGGAGGCTTCCCTCTCCACTTGCAAAAACTCCTCTTCTCCTCCACGAATAGTCCACGTTCAGCACGTGGCCCTGCCTGTAGGCAAGCAGTAGTCTCTAGCTGCTAAATTGCCTGGGAGGTTGTCTGGAGCAGTGCCAGTGGCAGGAAAGTGAGAACGGGTGGGCCGGCCTCCCTTTTTTGCAGTATACCTCCAGCAGGAGGGAGAGGGAGGGACACATGGCCAGAGCTGCCTGTGACATGAGGAGCTGGATCTGAGAAAGAGAGGCTGGCGTAGACAAGTGAGCTGGTTTCAGGGCAGGGGATCCCACAAGCTAAACGTGTGTTGTCTGAAGAGATGCTTTCTCTCCTTTTTTCTAAACATCCTGCAAAGGAACATCCCCATAGTCAGTCTGTTGCCAAATCAAACAGTTTCTCCCTTTCACAATTTTGCCCCTTCTTGTCAGGCCCCTTTTACTGGTTCCTACTTGGAGCATCTCTTACCTTGACCCTTTGCATGTTTCCTGGGGCCTTCCTTTGCCTCCTCTCCATCCTTTTGTCTCTGTCCAAACTTCTGCTGCAAAACCCCTTCACCTCTCTGGCTGTTCAGGCCATGGGTCGCCCCTTCTCGCGTGCTGCCAGCAGCTCCATGTCCAGCACAGGCCTTCCGTGGCTCTGCCCCACACATTATATCCCTGCTGCCCCCCCGCTCCCCAGCTCTGCCGTCCTCAGTCACCTGCACTCTCCTACCCCCTCACCTCGCTCTGCCACACGGTGCCCGCTCCTGCCCCCGCCCCCCTTCTGTGCTTGCTTCCAGGGCTGTTCCAAAACATCTCTCTCTTGGTTGCTAGAAAGCGTCTTCTGATCTTCAGGCCAGCTGCTTCACGGAGAACTTGTCTGCTCTGGCTCTCCTTAAATCAGCCTGCCCTGAGATGCTGGCGAGAGGGAGGCAGAGGCCAGTGGGCGGGAGGGCAGGGCTCCCTGCGGAGCCCTTGGGCTGCCTCCCTGCAGCCAGGGCCTCTCTGAGGCTGCCTCTTTGCACTGGGACAGGGTGGGGCGGGGGAGGAAGAGGAGGAGGCTTCTGTTCATCGTAGGCCTTTCAGGAGCCTGCTCTGTTGGATGAGGCTGTTGCTATAACAACAGGCGCTTGCTTGTACTGTGCGTCTCATCCCTGTGCCGTCCACGGCCCCCTCCTTCCCTTTCCTGATCGACAGTTGCCCAAGGAGCCCATTTCCCATGAGGCCTGCTGAGAACAGCCAGGGTCCTGGGGTGTTGCTCCGCCAGCTAGGTGGCGGACCCGCTCCGTTTGCGAGCGGAGCGCTGTTGTGAGGCCTTGCTGTGGCTGGGCGTCTGCTGCTCTCCCAGGACGCAGGGGGACGGGGCCGTGAGACCAAAGGCTCGGCCTGCTGCAGCTCTGCCTGGGGCAGGAGTCCCGCGCTGGCTGAGCCCCACTGGCCACTTCACTCCCGGCAGGACTGTCTTGCCTTGGCCCGAGGACCGTGGAGCAGCCCCGGTGGGGCGGCACTCTTGCCCTCCCCCTCCCCCCTCCGTTCTCTCTGGCTCCCTGGTTGCTGGCTGCAGGCAAGGTGCTGCCTCCCACCCCACTTGCCTCTCCTCCTCCCCCCATTGCCCCACCCTCCCTCCCACTGTCGTTCAGCCTTTCTCTTTTTCCTCCCTCGCCTCACCCCCCTCCCCGTTTCATTCCCCATCTCGGATGAAGGTAATGAAAATAATCGGCCTTCATTAATTTTGAGCCCTGTGAGATGATAGCCATTTGGAGCCATGTTTGCCAATTAGATGGTCTAAATTAGAAGTGACCTTGGTACAGTGCCGCGCTTTGCCTCTCTGAGCCTAATGAAGCTTTTCTCTCCAGCACACACACTCCTGCCCGCTCTCCCTCTCCTGCTTTGTCATGGAAATTGCCTCCTTTGTCTGGCTCTGGAACCTCGTCCCCCTCCTCCTGCTGCAGGACAGAGGAGATGTTAATGTGTCTCCTCAGACTCTTGCTGGAGATTTCATTTTGGACCAATTAGGTTTCTGCGGAGGGGAGGGGAGGGGAGGGGAGGGGAGGGAGGCAGGGAAGGGCTGGCAAAGTGCTGCCTGGGACCACAAAGGGGTCTGGCACAAGAAGGAGGCAAAGGGTGGGATGGGGGGAGCCTGTGAGGGCCGGGCCAGGGCGGGGGCCCTTCTTGGTCCACTGGTGGCTCCAGGACGGGCACTTGCTCGGAGCAAGGGTGGTGGATCTCCTGGGCAGTTTGCAGGAGACTGGCCAGGATTTCTGATTCCCAGTTGTGCAACAACAGCGGCAACAGAATGACTCCCACCTGCCCTGAATTATACTGCTGAAGTGAGAAAGGGGGGGTGGCATCCAGCGTGGGGCTGGTGTGGAAGGGCTGTGAGCTCCATTCAGCTCTAACAGAATCACAGAGCTGCAATCCTCCAAACCAGTTCCTGGGCTCAGAATTCTTTTGTTCCGTGTGCCTGTCTTTTGCACCAGGCTCCAGCTGGTGGAACGGGGGCTCTCAAAGCCAGCAGTGCTGGTCCCACAAGTCCGAAGCCTGCCCAGCACTCAGGAGTGGCCCCGGGACGTAACCTGCACCGTCCAGGGGGTGGGGCCCAGGCAGGGATGGCAGTGCTGCATGCAGCAATTCGGACTGCCTTCCCTGAACCCCACTCCCTCCAGGTGCGAACCCCTTCATGCCAGGGAGGGGCAAAGGGAGCCTGGGCTTGTCCGCAGGCCTCCCCTCCTGGAATGTGCCCTTGAGGGAGCGGAAAGGGCGCCTGGTGGTTGCTCTGGAGCGGCCTTCCAGCTGGGTCTCTCTGGGTCCTGCGGTGGCCCTGCCCCATTCTGCCTCCTGCCTGTATCCACCTCGCGTGCGCGCGCGTGTAGATGCCAGTGGAGAAAGGGGATGAGTTAAGCATGCGGAAGGAAGGAAGGACTGGGGGGCTGGCTGGCTGGCAGCAGCAGCGGATTGAGATGCAGGGAAGCACGTGAGGTTGATGATTATATTTCAGGGAGAGTTAATTGACGGAAGGTGAAGGCAGACAAAGAATCACTGCTTACTGCCTTCTTGAATCCCAATCAGGAATTATGATTAAAGACGCGGCAAGACAACAGACGCCTGATGAATTGGTGTCTCTCTCTCTCTCTCTCTTTTTGGTTTTGCCGTCATTCACACTTGATTGACTTCAACCTTTCAAGTGCAAAAGCCCCTCTTTCCATTATTATTCCTAGCCATCTGAGTTTTTCTAATTAAAGTGTATGAAAACAATTATGGATCCCTCGTACTGAGTCTGTTCGCGGGGATGGCTACCTTCCTGGATATCTGGGAAAAGACCATGCCTTGCTATAATAATGTGCAGTTCAGAGGTTAGATAATATTATTCTTTGTCTTTTCCACTGGGCCCTTAAAAAAACCTTTCTCTTGAATTATTTTCATAACTACTGTAGAGGCAGAGAAAGTGCTTGACCTGCTGACAGTATCAAGTGGGGCATTTGTTTATTCCTTCCTGTCTGTCTTCTTCCCACTCCCTTCATCTCCCCACCCTGGAAACTACCCTAAGCCTCTTCTCTCAGTGGGGGGGGGGGGCAGTATAGCCATGCAAACAGACTGGAGAGCTGGGGGGGGGGGGCTTGGGAGGCTCTCAGTTCCACCTCCACCCAGGTGCAGGATTTGCTCCTTCCTGAGTGACCTCTGCAAGGCGAGCGTGCCGGCTCCATTCCAGGGGCTTTGGCTCCAGGCCTCCAGGTCCGTTTACTGCTGTTAGAAGTTTGCCTCTTTGAACTGCCTGTGTGTATTGGTCACCGGTGCCCTCCCACAGTGGATGCTGATGGTGTCTTTCAGTGGTTGACAAGGCCAAATGCGGCCACCAAAAGAATGCTTAAAATGGAAACTTACAGGGACCAGAGGGGAGAGCATGTGGGCTACCTGCAAGGTCATGATACTTGAGCAGAAAAATGTGAAGAGAAGGATTAGAGGTTGTTCCCTTCTTCCAAAAGTAAAAGTCCAGAAGCGTAGCCAAGTGGCAGGAAGACGGAAAGTGCTATGGTGCCTTTTGAGTCTGTGGTGTGACTCTGTGTAGCCCCCTTGCCATCCGCTTCATGCATCGGACCAAGTAGGAACCCAGATGTGTCAACCAGTCTCTTCCAAAGGGGTCCACAGCACTTGTGTTCTCCTAAAAAGGGAAAACGTCATATTTTGTGCGCAGGCAAATGGGGAGTTCCATGTTCCCCATGGCTTTCGTTCTCACTTTCTGGGGCGTTTTTGTCTGGGTGTGTGTTTAAGAATGCCTGCACGCACACACACATTTCAGGAAGTAATGCAAGAGTGGGATTTTGTATTCAGGACAATGCCCATCTCCTCTTGCCCGCATCCTGTTTGCAGCAGCATCCCCCAGCTGAGTGCTTGTGGGAACCCATAAGCAACAAAGGGGTGGGCGACAGGCATCCCCCCGTTCTCTGCACCATCTGCTTTCCAGAGGAGTGTGGAGCTCCCACGGACAGGCCGGGCACCATGGACAGGCCTTCCGTGAATTGGGTTAAAGCTTTCTTTTAAAGCCCTCTACAGCTGACGACTGTCGCAACATCTTGAATTCCATAAGATAAGTGTACGATGTATGAAATAATACTCCTGTTTGTCAATTCTCAACCTATTGTCAATCAGTTTTAGTGGATGAGCCACGTTTTTAGTATGTGGAGAAAAAAATCTTTCTTGGCACCATTCATAATTTGATTAACCTCTATCCTGTCACCCAACTAGTCATCTTCCACCCCCTAAATGAAAAAGTGCCGAGTGTTTTCACCTTTCCTCTTGGAGAAGGGGCTCTGAACCCCTTGATTGTTGGAGTTGCCCTTTCCCAGCTCTGCAATATCCTTTCGGAGCTGGGAGCGGCTAGAACCATCCATACAGCCTTAAATGTGGTGGCAGCATAGATGCAGTCAGTGGCATTGTGATGCCTGTGTTTTTATTTTTCAAGACCTTTTATAATAATTCCTGATGCTGGATTTGCTTTTTTCACCGCTTTAGCATACTCTGCTTTCCTTCTAGCGAGCTTTCCACTCACAGCACAATGGCTGCCCAGGTTGTCTTTCAGACATGGCTGCCTGCTTGTACGTCTGCTGCTGCTTCAGCTCACGGCAAGCACTGGATGAACGGTGCTGCCGGCTCAACATGCTCTGTGGAGTCAGCAACGGCTCAGGGAAGGTGCTGCTGTTGCGCTTCTTGGTGTCATGCTGTTGGTGATGAGTGCCCCTGCCCCTGCCCCTGTGCAGATGGGCGTCCCTTGGGAAGTGACCGGGACCGTCCAGCCCTGAACGTGACCCTCTGTCTTGCTGCAAGACCAGTCTTTTCAAGAGCACTCGGTGAACTTTGCAGGCCTGCAGAGGGAGACGCATTTCCCCCCGACTTAGACTCCCTGTGGGTTTGATTATTCTTTTTAGCCACAGCAAAGGTGAGGGGTGCCTGGGTGTTCCTGATGTTTAACTTCCAGTCTTGGCTCTCAAGAGAGAGGCTGTTTGTTCTTGGAACCCAAATGTGTGTGGTAGCGGTGTGTGGGGTTGGGGAGTAGGGAAGCTGCTGCCACTGCCGCTTTTCCTGCTAGAGAACAGAAAGGGTGAGTGACGCTCCGCTGCCTTTCAAATGCCTTCTTCTGTCCCTTCTACCTTTCTCCCCACCCAGCTCCTGTCCTTGTCAGTTCTCTCCATTTTGGTATCAAGCACTTCGAAAATAGTGCAGCAGCCCTTCTTGGCTCAAGACTGCAGTGTGCTTTTGGAGAAACAGTTTGAGGGAGGTCCTCCTTCGATGTTCAGCTGCTTAAGGTGGGCCTTTCAACTAATGGGTTGCACAAGGACCTTCCCAGCTGTGACAAAACATAGTCAATGATCAGAGTCTGAATTGAGCATAAAAGAAAAATTTAATCATATTTTTCTTTGAGAGTATGCCACTAATTATGTCTACAATATAACCGCAGAAACGTTCTTGACTGATTTGAGCTTTGTCTGTGGAAGGGGCTAAAGACTGACATGCACCCCTCCCAGCATTCTGCTGGTGCTGAAAGTTCTCCACCTGACTAACGGTTTTAAGGACACGGTTGTCTCTCTCCCTCTTCTCTTCTGGGCATCCACAGGTGACCACACCGGAGGTGATGATGCCTAGCAGTATGTTTATACCAGCTGCAACACCAGATCGAGATGGGAATGCCAGCACTGATCAACCAGCCAAGCAGTCTGGTCAGTCTCTTTAAGGCAGATTTTCTCTAGGGTTCTCAGCCTAGAATGGGCCTGTGGCAAGTTTGAGCTGTTTTGCACTGTTCCTTGGGACTCTGGGGCAGGATGGGGATGTGTGCTACTTAGCCATCAGGGCCCCCAAAACACAGCCTGCGCCTCTGTTTGCTTTGAGGGTACATATGAATAGAGCTCGTTCTCCACCCATAGAAGCTCAGAGGTGGCCTCATGCCACGTGGCTCTTGAGCAACTGCCAGTTCAGCCACAGCAGAGCCTTTCTCAGGAGTGGTGCCCCATTGTTGCCCTTGGGCTGTGAAGCAGCTGGTCAGCATTGGTGCAGAGCCTGTCCCAGGTCTGTGGTCCATGTTGGAGCTGTGGAATGTGAGTGAGGCTTTCTGTGGTCTCCGGTGTTTGGGAAGCTGCATCAGTGTGGGACATGATGGGGGTGAGGGTGGTTTCACGCATTCTTGTCTCCAACAACCAACCAGGGACATGTTTGCCTTTCACAGATGGAGTGTCCTAGAATGCCTTGCTTAATCTCCCACAATCCTTCTCTTCTCGCCCCCCAGTCTTTTCACAAACTGAATAGTAATATGGCTGACAGATTCAGTATTGTGTCCGTTTTGAACCCCTCATTAAAAAGGGCTATTGAAGCAAAGCCAGGAAGCCGGTCAAGCGATTGGGAAGCATGAAGGGAGGCAAACACTCGCAGCACATGCGCCAAGGCCACAAGAGGGATGGGAGGCTGAGGTGGATTCAGGCCTGAGACTGAGGCAAGCATGAAGGAGAGTGTCTTCCTGGGAGCGGGGGGCGGGGAGGTTGGGGATGCTGGAGTCTTGGGCAGATGTTGTCCTGGATAGGGAAATACGGATTTTGTGGAATCTGTCCTGTCTGTTTCACGGATTGTCAGGCATCTTTTGCTCCATCGGCCGCTCATTGATGGATTTGGATTTTTTCCCCCTTTGGAAAAGTATGCAAAGAAGTCTGCCACAATTTATAGAACTTTTGCTGGCGGTTACTAGCTCAGCGTACAATCAATGAGCAGGGTGTACACAAAAACAGATTGCTACACAGCAGAGGGTGAAAAGAGGTTGAAGAGAGATCAGAGATTTATAAAACGTATTTTTTAAAAAAATGGAGTATATATTAGAGTATTTTCCAGCAACGTTCATATTTTTGTATAACTATATTTGTGTACAATTCTGGAAAGTTTAAAAAAATGGTTCATAAGTCTGCAGAATCCTAGGGACTTGGAAAAAGGTTGGTCCACCATGGAATCCACAGGTCGGATTCCTTGAAATCTGAAGTCATTTGAATCCATTGCAGATTTCTCCAGCTTCCCTAGTACTGGAGGCATCTGAGAAGATCCTGGTGAGGGGTCCAAAGTGGACAGAAGGCCCGTCCCAAAGGAATGGCAAATAGCAATGGATGCTTCCTGAATTAGCCCAGGAATGTGACCCCCCAGAGTGTCTCATTTGCTTCCCCCTTCTTCCATCTCTTCAGAGACCTTGGAGGACTTGGGCAAAGGCCTGCTGCCTTCTGAGAACCCGGAGCGTGGAGGAGAATCGAAGACTGCCCCACCTGAGCAGGCCTCTGCCAGAGATGATGCCGGGTTTCTGTGCTGGAAGAAGGGCTGCAGCCAAGGTTTCAAAAGCTCCACTGCCCTCCAGGCCCATTTCAGTGAGGCACACGCTAAGCGGCCCCAGTTGCCTGTCTCCGACCGGCATGTCTACAAATACCGCTGCAGTCAGTGCAGCCTGGCCTTCAAAACCATTGAGAAGCTCCAGCTGCACTCCCAGTACCACGTCATCCGGGCAGCCACCATGTGCTGCCTTTGCCAACGCAGCTTCCGCACCTTTCAAGCCCTCAAGAAACACCTGGAGACGAGCCACCTGGAACTGAATGAAGCTGACATCCAGCAGCTCTACGGGGGGCTCCTCGTCAACGGAGACCTCTTGGCCATGGGGGACCCTTCGCTGGCCGAAGACCACACCCTCGTCGTTGAGGAAGACAAAGAGGAGGAGAGCGACCTGGAGGACAAGCAGAGCCCCACGGGGAGCGACTCCGGGTCTGTACAGGAGGACTCGGGCTCAGAACCAAAGCGGGCTCTCCCCTTCCGCAAGGGCCCAAACTTCACCATGGAGAAGTTCCTGGACCCATCCCGCCCATACAAGTGCACCGTTTGCAAGGAATCCTTCACGCAGAAGAACATCCTTTTGGTCCACTACAATTCGGTCTCCCACCTGCATAAGCTGAAACGAGCTCTCCAGGAGTCCACCACTGGCCCGCCAGAGCCCACCAGCAGCCCCGACAACAAGCCCTTCAAGTGCAGCACCTGCGGGGTGGCCTACAGCCAGAGCTCCACCCTGGAGATCCACATGCGCTCTGTCCTGCACCAGACCAAGGCACGGGCGGCCAAGCTGGAGGCGGCGGGGGGCGGCGGTGCCCTGGGCTGCCCCTCCACGCCCGGTCCCGTGAGCGCCCCCACCTCGTCTGCCGTGACCAGCACAAGCAGTGCCAGCACAGCCCCTGTCCCCAGCCTGCTCAGCCAGGGCTCCTGCGAGAGCACGGGGGTCCCCCCTCTCCACGTCCCCGTCGGTGCTGGCACCACCCCGGTGGCCCCCTCAGGCCCCTCGGAGCCCAAGGAGGCCAACCGCAAGAAGCTGGCGGACATGATCGCGTCCCGGCAGCAGCAGCAGCAGCAGCAGCAGCAGCAAGCACACGCCTTGGCCCAGGCCCAGGCCCAGGCCCAGCTGCAGCAGGAGCTGCAGCAGCAAGCAGCCCTGCTGCAGTCGCAGCTCTTCAGCCCCGCTCTCTTGCCTCACTTCCCGATGACCGCGGAGACCCTCCTCCAGCTCCAGCAGCAGCAGCAGCAGCAGCACCTCCTCTTCCCGTTCTATATCCCCAGTGCGGAGCTCCAGCTGAACCCCGAAGTGAGCCTGCCTGTGACCAGCGGCACGCTGGCGCTGGCGGGGGCAGGGCCCAGCCTGCTGGAGGACTTGAAGGTGCCGCTCCCCCAGCCAAGCCACCCGCAGGCCCCGCCGCAGGCCCCGCCCCCGCCCCACGGTGCCCTCCTCCCGCAGAGCCAGCGCCCAGACAAGAAGAGCAGAACCACGGGGAAGGAGAAGGAAGCCCAGAGAGTGCGGGAGAGCTCTGAGAAGCTGGAGGGCCGCCCCACCTCGAAAGAGCCCCTGCCCGACACCCTAAAGCCCAAAGACCAGGCGGCAGGCCCTGCGGAGCCTTCCCTGCTCCCTCCCCGCATCGCGTCTGATGCCCGTGGGAATGCCACCAAAGCCTTGCTGGAGAACTTTGGATTTGAGCTGGTCATTCAGTACAATGAGAACAAGCAGAAGGTGCAGAAGAAGGCCGGGAAGGTCGAGCAGGGCGAGCGCTTGGAGAAGCTGGAATGCGAGTCGTGTGGCAAGCTGTTCTCCAACGTCCTCATCCTGAAGAGCCACCAAGAGCACGTCCACCAGCATCACTTCCCCTTCAAGCAACTGGAAAGGTTTGCCAAGCGGTACCGCGAGCACTATGACAAGCTCTACCCGCTGCGGCCCCAGACGCCAGAGCCCCTGCCCCCGCCGCCTGCTGCATCCCCCCAGCAGCCCCCCTCCACGCCCACCGTCACAGCTTCGGCACCGCCCCTCATCTCCTCTCCCACCCTGGCACCCACCCAGCCGGCACCGCCCCTCGCCCAGCTTCCCATGCCCATGGAGCTGCCCCTCTTCTCTCCCCTGATGATGCAGAGCCTGCCCTTGCAGAGCCTGCCTGCCCAGCTGCCAACCCAGCTTGGCCCCGTGGACCCTCTGCCCGCAGACCTGGCCCAGCTCTACCAGCACCAGCTCAACCCGGGTCTCCTGCAGCAGCAGCAGCAGCAGCAGCAGCAGCAGCAGAACAAGAGGCCGCGCACACGGATCACCGATGACCAGCTGCGGGTCTTGAGGCAGTATTTTGACATCAACAATTCCCCGAGCGAAGAGCAGATCAAGGAGATGGCAGACAAGTCCGGCCTGCCGCAGAAGGTGATCAAGCACTGGTTCCGGAACACACTCTTCAAGGAGCGCCAGCGCAACAAGGACTCTCCATACAACTTCAGCAACCCTCCCATCACCAGCCTGGAGGACCTGAAGGTGGACTCCCGGCCGCCCTCTCCAGAGCCGCAAAAGCACGAGTACTGGGGGAGCAAGAGGTCCTCCAGGACTCGCTTTACGGACTACCAGCTTCGGGTTCTGCAGGACTTCTTCGATGCCAACGCTTACCCAAAGGATGACGAGTTCGAACAGCTCTCCAATTTGCTCAACCTTCCGACACGTGTGATTGTGGTGTGGTTCCAAAATGCCCGCCAGAAGGCCAGGAAGAATTACGAGAACCAGGGGGAAGGCAAAGACGGGGAGCGGCGGGAGCTGACGAACGACCGATACATCCGGACAAGCACCCTGAGCTACCAGTGCAAGAAGTGCAGCCTCGTCTTCCAGCGCATCTTTGACCTGATCAAACATCAGAAGAAGCTGTGCTACAAAGATGAGGATGAAGACGGGCAGGAGGACAGCCAGAACGAGGATTCCATGGATGCGGCTGAGCTCCTGACCCCCACCAGCTCTTCCTGCAGCACCCCGATGCCTTCCCAGGCCCACAGCGCCCCTCCGTCTTCTGCCAGCGCAGCCCCTTGCTCCTCTGCCTCGGCTTTCCTGCCGCAGGTCTCCATGGCTGAGGCAGACCATGACTCCTCCGCCTGCAGTTCCAGAGCAGAAGCCACCACTGAGAAACCAAAGCAACCTGGGCCTCCATGTGCGCAGCAAAGCCACGCCCCGGAGAAGCAAATGCAGCCAAAGCAGGAGGTGCAGCCGCCGCCAGACTTGGGGGAGCCGGAGGCCGGCTCTGTGCACCCCAGGGCCTCCCCCGCCCCTTTGCCGCAGCCAGTCGAGCCCCCGCAGTGTGTCCTGCCCCAGTCGAGCCCTGCTCCCCCCTCCCAGCTCTCGCACCTGCCTCTCAAGCCCCTTCATACCGCCACCCCCCAACAGCTGGCCAACTTGCCAGCTCAGCTCATCCCGTACCAGTGTGACCAGTGCAAGCTGGCCTTTCCCTCCTTTGAGCACTGGCAAGAGCATCAGCAGCTCCACTTCTTGAGTGCCCAGAACCAGTTCATCCACCCCCAGTTCCTGGACAGGACGCTTGATATGCCTTTCATGCTCTTTGACCCCAGCAACCCCCTGTTGGCCAGCCAGCTGCTGTCCGGGACGCTCCCCCAGCTTCCCATGAGCTCCGCCACTTCGCCCTCCACCCCAGCATCCAGCATGAGCACCCTGAAGCGAAAGCTAGAGGAGAAGGCCAGTGCGAGCCCTGGGGAGAACGACAGCAGTACTGGCGGAGAGGAGCCCCAGAGGGACAAGCGGCTGCGGACGACCATCACCCCTGAGCAGCTGGAAGTTCTGTACCAGAAGTACCTGCTTGACTCCAACCCCACCCGGAAGATGCTCGACCATATTGCTCATGAGGTGGGCTTGAAAAAGCGTGTGGTGCAGGTTTGGTTCCAGAACACTCGGGCCCGGGAACGGAAGGGGCAGTTCAGGGCTGTGGGACCGGCCCAAGCCCACCGGCGGTGCCCTTTCTGCCGGGCCCTCTTCAAAGCCAAAACGGCCCTGGAAGCACACATCCGATCCCGGCACTGGCATGAGGCCAAGCGGGCAGGGTACAACCTGACCTTGTCGGCCATGCTTTTAGATTGTGATGGGGGACTCCAGGTGAAGGGAGACCTCTTTGATGGATCCAGCTTTTCCCACCTGCCTCCCCCCAGCAGCAGCAGCGACAGCCAGGGCATTCCGCTCTCGCCAGTAAGCAAGTCCCTGGAGCTCTCTCCTCGGACCCTGCTGAGCCCATCCTCCATCAAAGTCGAAGGGATTGAGGACTTTGAGAGCCCCTCCGTGGCTTCTGTCCATTTGAGCTTTGACCAAGCAAAGCTGGACAATGACGACTGCTCCTCCGTCAACACAGCCATCACAGACACCACCACCGGCGATGAGGGCAACGCAGACAATGACAGTGCCACAGGGCTCGCCACAGAAGCCAAAGGCTCGTCGGGGCCAAGTGAGGGTCTGACCAAGGCCGCCATGATGGCCATGTCCGAGTATGAAGACCGGCTCTCCTCGGGCCTGGTCAGCCCAGCCCCCAGCTTCTACAGCAAAGAGTACGACAATGACGGTACTGTGGACTACAGCGAGACCTCCAGCCTGGCAGACCCCTGCTCGCCCAGCCCCGGCACGAGCGGCTCCGCAGGCAAGTCTGGGGACAGCGGGGATCGGCCTGGGCAGAAGCGCTTCCGCACCCAGATGACCAACCTCCAGCTGAAGGTGCTGAAGTCTTGCTTCAACGACTACCGGACACCCACCATGCTGGAGTGCGAGGTTCTGGGCAATGACATCGGGCTGCCCAAGCGGGTTGTCCAGGTCTGGTTCCAGAATGCTCGGGCCAAGGAGAAGAAGTCCAAGCTGAGCATGGCCAAGCACTTTGGCATCAACCAAGCGAGCTACGAGGGACCCAAGACGGAGTGTGCCTTGTGCGGCATCAAGTACAGCGCCCGCCTGTCCGTGCGGGACCACATCTTCTCTCAGCAGCACATCTCCAAGGTGAAGGACACCATCGGAAGCCAGCTGGACAAGGAGAAGGAGTACTTTGACCCAGCCACAGTCCGGCAGCTGATGGCACAGCAGGAGCTAGACCGGATCAAGAAGGCCAATGAGGTCCTGGGCCTGGCTGCTCAGCAGCAAGGCCTGTTCGACGGCCCCCCTCTGCCGGCACTGAGCCTCCCTGCCACCTACCCAGCATCCCTCCAGGGCATCCCGCCTGTCCTGCTGCCCGGCCTCAACAGCCCGTCCCTGCCTGGCTTCACGCCCTCCAGCACAGGTGAGCTGCTCCCACCCCACCTCCGTCCTCATCTCGAGCACATGTGGCCGGGGCAAGGACGTGGCTGTGGTGAGTCTCGCAGGATGGCCATGAGCGGGGAGCCGGCAGCGATCACCCGCCCTGCTGGGCAATGTCCCTGACTGGCTCCTCTGATCCAGCTGGAGGGAGGGAGCGAGCCCTTGCTGCCGCCCCTGGGGGTTTGGGAAGCGGGGAGGCTGCTGGGGATGGCGGACGGCTCCTCCCTTGCTGGCCGCCCCTCGGCCCTTCCTCTCCTGGAATAACTGGCAGAGCTGGAGCTCGACCCACTCTCCGTTGCCGCGTGTCCCTTCAGGGCAGGAGGTTCTGCCTGGTGTGGAAGAGGCGCCAGCAGAGCTCCTGCCAGCACGCCCCGCCCCCATGGGTGGGCCAGCCCCTCAGCTCCACGTTTTGCCAGTCCTTAGCCGCCTTCGCTGGCCGGCCTCCCAGCAGCCGTTCCATACAGGAGCGTGGAGTGTCCCCGCCTGGTCCTTCCCAAGGTGAACAACGCCGATGGGGGTGGCTGCGCCCACTGACATCATGGCCCCTCCGGAGGGGCACGTGGCCTTCTGCTAGGCTGGGAGAGGCACAGAGAAGGGGGCAGGGCTTGCATCATCCCGGTGCCGGCCCAGTCCCTGGGCGCCCGCCCACGCCCCACTGTTCAGATGGGAGAGAACAGCAGGGGGGCTCCTGCCAGGGGCTGGGAGGACAGCCAGCCCGGCCCCGTGGAGGAACCCAGGAGCCTTTGTGGGCCGGAGGTGCCGCACCCCTCTTTTCGGAGGCAGGCGTTTCCAGAGCCCTGCTTAGTGGCTGCCTGTCCTCGCCAGAGCGGCGTGTGGGTCAGACTGGTTTCTTGCCTCTCCTGCCCAACTCGCCTTCTGCAGCCTGCCGGGCAGTCGCTGCGTTGGAGGCTGGAGCCGCAGCACACCTGGCCAGGAGCACTGAGGCAGGACTGCACCAAAGGGGCCCCCTCCGGAGTGCTGGGCACCCACTGGCCCTCTGGGGGTTTTGTTCTCCCAGCCTCCAGCCCCTTGGGTGCTCCCTTGGATGTTCAGCGCCGGTGAGGGACCGGGGCGTCTCGGGAGAGGATTTCTTTGGGAAAGTGCCTCCACCTCCGCGTGTGCCAGAGGGCTCCGTGAGAGTGCTGGGAGGCTGCTGCTGCCCTGCCCTGCCCATCCCGCCCAGGGCTTCCTGCTCTGTCTGGCCGCAGCCTTCCGGGCCCTCCTGCCAAGAGGGCTCTGTCTTTCTCAGACTTGCCACCTGGGAGCCTTTAAAGCAAGGGTGGGCAGCGTGCGGCCTGCCAGGCCTGGGATTTCCATCGGCTATGCTGAATGGGGCTGATGGGAATTGCCGTCCAACAGCATCTGGAGGGTCGGCCACACGTTCCCCAGCCCGGCGTTCACAGGAGACACCGTTAGTGCCCAAATGGGTGACCTTCTGTACGTAGGGCAAGGGCTTTGCCATTGGGCTGTGTCCCCTCCCTGTGTTTTGGACATGGGTGGGGGCTCTTTGAACTGAGAGCACCCCCCCCAGCCTTCCTCTCACTGAGAGTTCTGCACATTTGCATTTGACTCTCTTACTGCCATCTGGGAATTGAGCTTGTTGCAGGACAGTTAAGGACTGTACAGCTGCTTGCTGTCCTACCCAGGGAAAATACTCTAGCTTGCCCATGCCCACTCATCTCTCCCTCTTGCACCTTTCCCAGGCTGGTCAATGCTCTCCCTAGGAACCATCCTGCACCCTTCTTCTCCCCCCCCCCCGAGGGGCACATCACCTCTCTTCGCCATGGCACGGGAGGCTGTGCACACTGCCACCTCTTTCCCTCTGCCCTCCAAGGGGTTTCTGAAAGGCCCTGCATCACAGGGGGGGGAGACTTGAGTCCTGCTCCCCAGTGAGGGTGGCGGGGGGGAGCTTCCTCCTCCACCAGCATGTCGTCTTCGTCTGCTGTGGCCTGCCACACCTAGAGGAAGGAGATGGCGCCTTGCCCTTCCTCGGCCCATCATGGGGCCCTTCAGCTCCATTGCCCAGCTGAGGCATGGGCTCGGCCACGATCCCCCCGCGTAACTCTTCCTTCTCCTTCCTCCCTAGCTTTAACGTCTCCGAAGCCCAGCCTGATGGGTCTCCCCGGCACAAGTGTCCCCTCGCCTGGCCTTCCCACCTCTGGATTACCAAATAAGCAGCCTTCAGCCTCCCTGAGCTCCCCCAGCCCAGCGCAAGCCACAGTGGCCACGGTCCCACCGCAGCCCCAGCCACTGCCTCGGAAGGACAAGGACAGCGAGAAGCTGAAGGAGAAGGAGAGGGCTGCCAAGGGCAAGGGGGATGCCCTGCTGGCCCCCAAGAAGGACAGAGTGGAGGCCCCGGCCCTCTCTGCCAGCCTGCCTGCCGTGGAGTACTCTGTGGAGGCCTCGCAGCTCCAGGCTCTGCAGGCGGCCCTGAATTCGGACCCCACGGCTTTGTTGACGAGCCAGTTCCTCCCCTACTTTGTCCCTGGTTTTTCTCCCTACTACGCCCCCCAGATCCCAGGGGCCTTGCAGAGCGGGTACCTTCAGCCCATGTATGGCATGGAAGGGCTGTTCCCCTACAGCCCTGCACTGTCGCAAGCCCTGCTCGGCTTGTCCCCTGGCTCCCTGCTGCAGCAATACCAGCAATATCAGCAGAGCCTGCAGGAAGCATTGCAGCAGCAGCAGCGGCAGCAGCAGCAGCCCAAAGGAAGCCAAACCCCAGTCCCCTCGGGGGCTGCTACCCCAGAAAAAGATCCTGCCAAAGAACCCCCCAGACGCGAAGAGCAGAAGGCCGCGCCCCGCGAGGCCTCCCCCCACCTGCCCACACCCCACGAAGAGCCCGAGGCGGAAAGCAGCAGTGCTGTGGACTCCCCCTGTGACCCCTTCATTGCCCCAAAGGCGCAGCACCGGCTGGTGTGCCGGAAGTGCCAGGCCGGCTTCAGCAGCCCGGAGGCGGCCAGCGACCACCTGAGGACCCTCTGCTTCTCCGGCCAGCCGGTGGTGAACCTGCAAGAGATGGTGCTTCATGTGCCCGCCGGGGGCAGCGGCAGCGGCAGCAGCAGCAGCAGCGCGTACCAGTGTGTGGCGTGCGAGAGCACGGTGTGCGGGGAAGAAGCACTCCGGCAGCACCTCGAGTCCGCCGCGCACAAACATCGAACAATCCCAAGAGCAGCAAGAAACGCCAAAGAGCACCCCACTCTATTACCTCACCCCGCCTGCCCCCCCGACCCTGGCGCCGCATCTACCTCGCAGCCTGCCGCTCACTCCAACGACAGCCCCTCGCCCCCGTCTGCAGCTCCCCCCCGCACCTCCAGGAAGTCTTGGCCTCCGGCGGTCTCCCGGGGGGCCCCCCCGGGGAAGCCGCCCCCTCCTCCTCCTCTCTCCTCATCTTCAACGGTTACCTCAAGTTCATGCAGCACCTCAGGGGTTCAGCCCTCGATGCCAACAGATGACTGTTTGGAGGAGTCGGACTCGGAGCTTAGCCAGACGTCCGATGGACCGGCGAGCCCGGCGCAGAGGCCCGAGGAGCCGCGCCGCCCCGAGGACAGCGGTGGTCTCACGAGCATAGAAACGGACACCTTTAGACTGTAAGCTTTGAAGATGAACGATTTAAAAAAAGAATTAACAAAAATTAACAAACCAATTTCAGAAATAGACTAACTGCAATTCCAAAGCTTCTAACCAAAAAAGAAAAAGAAAAAAGAAGAGAGAAGCGTGGGTTGTTTTCCCATATACTGATGCCGGCAGATTTTCCATGGCTTTCTTTTTGCATTTTGGCTGTTGAGAGGGACACTGTGTCGATCTTGAAGGCGCCTCTCCAGTGTCTGTCTGTCTGTCTGTCTGTGGAGCTCTAGCCCCCTTTCAATAATGCCCCCCCCCCCCAAGCACAGCAGAGGCCGGCATAACTGTATGGGAAAGCAGACCACCTTGCTACAGTTTTAAATTTCTTGCTGTCTTAGCATTCAGATACCAATGGCTTGCTAAAAGGAAAAAAAGAAATGTAACGTCTTTTTATTCTCAGGTCAATCGCTCACACTTTGTTCAGTTTTCAGAATCATTGTTTTATATAAATATATATATAATTTCTTTTTTGGTTTTGATTTTTTTTCCAAGAAAAGGAATTTTTTTGTTAATTTAAAAATGGGCAGAAAGTATTCAAGAGACAAACAATGTGAACTGAGTTAGCTTTCTGGGGATTTTAAGGGTAGCTTTTCTGCTGAAGCCAATTTCAAGGGGGAAAGTTCAGCACTCCCACTTTTCAGAAAAGAAAAAAAACCCCATCAACGCAAAGAGTGTTAAGGACTTGGAGCTTAAAAATAAGTTTTAAAACAACTGACTTTCTGTATTTATGATAGATATGACCATTTTTGGTGTTGAGTAGATTGTTGCATTGGAAATGAACTGAAGCAGTATGGTAGATTTAAAAGAACCCCCCTCCCCTCCCCTCCTTTTGTGTACATTTAGCTTTTGTATGGTCAGCTGGCGGCTTCTCATTTGATGTTGTCTTGTTCATTCCTAGCCAGATAGATTACAACCCATTGATTCGCGGAAGCTTTCCCCCTTTGTACCTTGATTCCCTTCTCCATCCTGTAATCTTCCACTTACGGTCACTGCCTTCATTTCTTAGAGGGTGGTTGCAAAATTATTTTATAAAAACTAAAGAAAAAAATTCAAAGGGTTTCAAAGGGGTCAGTAGGATCCCTTGCAGAATATTTTTGTTGGGGGTTCAAAACTTTTTAAGGTGTATACCTGTCTGTTACCCTTGTGCACTTAACTCTGTCTTCTTTCTTCTTCTTTTGCCTTCCTTTCCTCATTTTGTAAATGTTTTGGAACGGAGCCTTTGAAGGCTCCATTTTGGAAGTGTCGGCCTTTGTTTCTCTTTGGGTAATGATTAGGGTGCACTTGTTCCTTTTCCGGGGACTTTTTGTTACATGTGGGGGGTGGGGGGATGTTTTTCTGCTTTTGTTTTGTTTTGTTTTATTTCCTCAAAAAGAAATTCATGCTTTAAATAAAATCCAAAGACAACCCCTTTTCACCACTGGTGCAGAATGAGCAAAAAGGATTCTTCTTTTGACTTGAGGATTTGTTTCTGATTTCAGCCACAAGACTCAGTTTAAATAAAGGAACCATAAATGAATAAGCATGTAGGTTGTCCTCTGTGCTTCTCTGGCAAGCCGAGGAGAAGCTCTTCCTGCAGCTTCAGCGAACCAAAAGACGTGTTTTTGTGTGTCACAGACGTGTCTCTGTGTGCTGGGCAGTGCGAGTGCTGTGTGACCCCCCGCTGCTGCCCCCAAGGTGGGGGACCTGGTGTGAATCTCTTTGCTCCCCTGTTGTGACATCTTATCTGGTCCGGACATTGAAAGGAAAACTTTGTGCTGCTACAGTGTGGAATTTAGAGGCAAGCAGGCGTGGCGCTGTCACTTCCTAGCCGAATGCCAGCAATCCCTTCTTCCAGCCCCCACTCCCAGTAGTGAAATCTCCCCTCACCGCCATCTTTCTTGTGTTTCAAAAGGGAACGTAGACTGTGAATGCTGGGATGGGGGGGCGCTCTTTCACCTTCTGGCTTCTCCCCCCCCCCCCGACCCAACTCCCAAACCGTAGAAAGGGCCAGTGATTCTGCAAGGAAGAACTGCTGTGTTCTGAGAGACGCATGACCGAAAACCTTCCCCCCTGCCCTGCTAAGCCAGAACTTTTTTTTTCATGCCCTTTTTTCTTTCATTTGACGGAAGACTCAACCTTGAACTGTTGTACACATTTCTGTCTAGACTGATGCACAATGCAAGTTCCTTCTTTGATTGTTTAAGTAGGCCGTACTAAAAAGTGTACCCCTGAATATTACTGCCAGTATCCAGTTGTAGCATAAGGTGTCAAAAGCAGATGCAAGTGGGCAAAATGTTGCCGTTTCTCTTTAACAAAGATCCTTGTATTTCTCCCTTGCTTGAGATGAACATTTTTTAAATTTTAAAGTTGTACAGTTTTGGTTTTCATTATTTTAACTTGTTTGTAATTCTATGAAAAATACATAGATATATATATATATATATTTTGCCATTTAACTGTTGTATGTTACTCTGTATCATATAGAAGGTTTTTTGTTTTGGGTTCTCTGTGTGGTATAAGTTTCCAGTTTAACACTAGCTTTACCTGTCAGGGTTGGTGGTCTGCTTTGAAATCATCCTGTTTGTGTCGCTCCCCCCCCCCCAGCATCACTTAATTACAGGCACAGTCTCCCCCCTCCTCCCGCTTGCCTGCTCTTGCCCACCTCCAAACGGTGTTTCCGTGCGTTCCTGATGTTCCACCGCGTCCGGGAGACTCTTGCAGTACCTGATGAGAAACACCTCTGCAGCCTCCCCTTCCGCCCCACCCCTCTCCCCCACCCCTCTCCCTGGAGTTCACAAGAATCCGCGGCGCTCCCGCCCTCACACCCTGCCATTTTGGACCGCGTGGTTTAGCAGTTGGGTTCCACAGAAGCTCCGCATGAAAGGCGGGGCTGCGCTAAGCAGTGCTGGGTGGGGACAGTGAGGCCCCCATGCCGGCATTTGGCACCTAGGTTTTGAAATCGTCCGAGCCTTGTCCCTACGGGACTGGCCTTCTACCCGAGCCTCCGTCCTTGTATGCAGATACACTTTTGTTTTTCTCAGCTCTCCCTTGATGCTGGAATCCAAGCAAAAGGAGAGATTGGGAAAGACCTTAATGGCATTAATGAGCCGAGCGTTGTTTGTGTAGCCGAGAGCGTTCTGAACAAGAGGCGTGATGCGGGCTGTGACCCCAACTGAGGCAATGCCAGGCAGGCTGGCGGGGGGGGGGAGGTGTAGCAAGGCCCCCATGCAAGCTGGCACAATGGGTGGCGGTTTGGGGCCCTCTGAAATAGAAGCAGAGCTCTTGAGGGTTGCTTGGTTGCTTGGTTTGATGGCACTGAAATTCCTGCCCACTGTGAAACACAAAGTTTTGGACTATTTTTCATCTGTTTGATTCAGGGGGAGGGGGAGTGGCAAGTCTGGATAAAACAGAAAGCATAACTGAGGTGAAGAAGAGGTATATGAACAGCCTTTGCAATGTACAAAAACTAGAGCAAGTGAAACCAAAAATGATGTTCTTGGTGTTTTTCTATAATGTAGTCTTGTTAGCTTTTTTGTTACTGTAACGATGCTGATCTCAAACTGTACCAAAATACATGGAGACGGACAAAAACAAACCACACGGAACGCTCAAAAAACAAGATTTTGTCACAAAACACTTTGTTGTCATAGTTAAGTTGATTGTAGATGGTAATTGAATATACTCCTTTGAAAATATTTCATCAAGTATGTTTCCTGCTCATTGTGATACATTAAAAAAATGAGCCAAAGCTCTTGTCTCTGCTGTCCCCGGGTGTGTGTGAATGCGTGTGCCCATCTCTCCTATAGAAGAGACACCCTGGTGTGTGTTGGACAGGAGGAGATGAAGCGGGCAGCTCTGTGACAGCAAACCCATGGATAAGGGCAGGAAGGCCTCCTGTGTCAGGGGGTGCTCTTGTGCTCAGGCACTGGTGTGCTCCCAGAAGGGTTGTGCATCGCCATCTCCACAAGGGGTTCCTTTGTGCCTAACTTTTTTTGTGGTGCAGGGATGCGATTAGCTCAGTTGCTTTTGAGAAATGGAACGTTCCACATTCAGAATTTACCAAATGCCCGTGCCAGAAACTTCAAGAGCCTTAGAAGCACGCTGATGAAACTGGATTTTGACGGTGTGCCAGTGCAATCCTCCCCCAAAAGAGGACCAAGTGGCTGGTGGGCTGCCCTGGCTCTCGGGCACAACTGGGATGGTTCTTTGAAAACCAGGGTGGGGCTGAGAGATGGGCAGATGGGAGCAGCTGGTGCTTTGCGAGACTCTTTGGAGGGGGAAGGTCCCACAAAAGGGCCTCTGATTTCGTGCCTGTCGCAGAACCTGGAATTGAAAGAGGAAAGGCTGCTGGGGACCATTTCAGGATGTAGTCTCCTGCAGCATGGATTTGAAATCCCCTCTAGTAAAAAGACGAGCCCAGAAAGTTGTTGAATTCCGTATGGGTGGGGACGGGTTGCAGAGGTGTCTGTCTGTCTTGGGGAGGCACCGTTAGTCCAAGGCCTAGCAAATCTGGAAAAGGGAGTTATTCTGGAAAAGCTGCCAATGAGGGTGACCTGGTGCTTCCCAAAAGCCAGTTGGTCTGCCCTGCCATGGGGCAGAGTGAGGCGGCGACCTCAGCTGAGAGATTTGGGATGCCGCTGAGGGGTGGACAGTCCATGGCTGTTTGATTCGCTCGCGTGCTTTTGGCCTGGGAGGGGCTGCCCCGTGGGGCTTTCCCCTCCTGGCACCACAATGTCTCGAGCCAGGCCTGCTTGGCTGCAGCGATAGAGCTGCTGCTAGTTGGCTCTGGAAAGTATGCTTTGTGCAGGCGTCTTTCTCATGTAAACTGTTTGCCTTTTAAGCAGCATTTGCAAAATGCAGATATTTCCTGGAAGAGGTGGGAGGGGCCTAGCTTCTGCCAAGAGACCATCACCCTGCTGATCTGTGCCAAGGTATGAATATTTCCAAAGCCGGCCACTTGTTGCCCTGCACCTGACTCACAACAGGCATTTTCAGTTTGCAAAGAACAGTGTTTGGCAAGGCCAAGCGATGGGGGAGGGGAGGGACGATTGCTGAATACATCAGCCCCAGAGTAAATGGATCTCCTACAGAATATGAAGAAGGGGAAGTCATGTTGCCTCCCTGTAGCTTTCCCTGCTCTTTCTATCCCCCCCCCCCCCCGCAGCTTCCTAGCCTTCTGCAGTTTGTGGTGTTATAAAAGGATGGACAAACTTGCTCAGGAACTAATAAAAAGCACAGGGTGAGCAAAGACCTGGCAGTGTCAATCGAGCTGAAGGAGGGCAGGAGGAAGGACATGGGAGCCACGAGTTGCAAAAAAAGTCCACGGAACTCTAAGCTGGAGGTCATGCCACTGGCTTGTCCAGTCCTATGGTTGGCAACTAGGTTGGGCCATTCTGGTATAGAGTCATGAGAGCAAGAAGAAGCCATCTCCCTTTCCTTACAGATGTTCTTGGGGCTAGAGAACAGGACTGGCAGAAGCCAGAAGGGGGAAGGCTGTTCCTGCCTCAAGACAGGGTGGACGTGTCTGAGCAGCTGACCAGTTGACTACAGCTGGTTGGGGAAAGCACCTCCCACCAGGCAACACTCACTGTCTTTTCTGGACACAATTTGAAGGGTGGGAGAGGCAGTTTCTTCAATGCCTGATCTTGCCAGGAGGTTGTCCTCCAGGTCACCTTGGTCTGCCTCCATGCCTAGGTGTCAGTGGATTCAGCCAGCAAGGAATTGTTCCTTTTGTTCTGACCTGGTCCGGTTGGGCCTTGGGCTCCTAGAAAATTGTCTCCTTGTTGCTTTGTCAAAACTGGAGCAGAGAGGCACGATTGACTGAGATGAATCATAGAACAGTAGGGTTGGAAGGGGCCTACAAGGCCATCAAGTCCAACCCCTGCTCAGTGCAGGAATCCAAGTCAGAGCATCCCTGACAGGGGGCTGTCCAGCCTCATCTTGAACGCCTCCAGTGTGGGAGAGCCCACCACCTCCCTAGGTCATTGGTTCCGTTGTCATATTGCTGTAACAGTCAGGAAGTTTCTCCTGATGCTCAGGCGGAATCTGGCTTCCTGCAACTTGAGCCCATCCTCCTCAATGTCCCTTGTGCTGCTGTTGCTGCTGTGCTTTCTGCCTTCTTGATTTTGCCCCACCAACATGTGCATTTCTTGAATGTGGCCTCTCCTTCCTTCTCTTTTCTTTAGGAGCCTGCTTTGGTTTTCAGATGATTCAAGAGATCCTTATTGTCAAATTGCCAATTTCCTCCCCCTGCCTTTTCACTTAGCTTGTTTTCCCAGGCACCTTTGCTTACTCACCAGGTTAGTTGGAAACATGCCCAGATGTGACCAGTCTATGACCTTTGGGTACTTGCTTGAATTCTTCCTGCTCTGTCTCCTCATGGTGCATGTTCCATTTCCCCTCCCCTTCTTGACTAAAATAAAGGATTTGCCAACCCCTTCATCCTGGACATGTCATTAAGATGAATCTTCATTCATGGTGCTCTGCACCCCTTCCTTTTAACCCTTTCCCCAAGCCCACGATTCTACTCCATATTGGCATTCCAGCCTCCGACCCCCAACCTCCAGGGCCTGGCTGACTTTGCGTGTTCTTGCTACTCCTGGCCAGGAGCTGGAGACATGTCAGTCTCTCTCTCGCTCTTGCTCTGCCTCTCGTTCCTCCACCCTGGCCCTGAGCAGAGTTCTCCTCTCATGGCTTCCTGGCTGCCATTGTGCCTCTCTGTAGCTCTGGCACTTGCTTCTAGGTGTGGACTTGTGGGAAGCCTGCCGCTGCTACCTGGAATTGTTGCAAGGCTCTTTGCCCCAAGCATGTTTCAACCAAAAGCCATGGGTTGTCTGGGTTTGGTGGTGCTGGGCGGGTGCGGGGGTGCGGGAGGACAGCATGAGCAGCTTGGTTCCTGCAACCTCCTGGGCCTTGGCAAGATGCTCCATTTCTTGTCCCCTTATCCTTTTGGAGCTCCCATCCCTGTTGTAGGAAACTGGAGCCCTGAGTGGCCCCCCTCACCTGTCTTCCTCTTCCTCATGGGCCAAGCTAAGCTCTGTTTTTTAATGAGGACTCCTGTGTGCCCACATCTTCCAAGAGCGGAAGTATGAGGAAGGGAAGAGGAGATTGCGGAGGGCCTGTCTGGCAGGATGTTCTGGTCCCTGCCCATGAAGAGAATCTCCAGCTCGCAGCCTCCTATAAATCTCAGCCAAAGAACCGGGGGGGGGGGGGGGGGCTGCATCCGACTGCTTGCTTGGCTCTGATCTTGGGTGTGTCTCTTCATCCACTGGCTGGCAGGGGCTGCATGAGAAACGCCGGCAGCCCTGACCCTACAATGGCGATGCAACCTCCTGTCTGCTGGCCAGCCTGCACCGCATGCGCACTTGCACACCCACCCACCCGTGGCACACCCGTGTTCTCCTTTCTGCAGCTCCGGGCCAAAGCAGATGTGGCTTGGGAAAACCACAACCGTCTCCTGACACTCGGAAGAGCTGGGGGGCACTGAGCCCTCTCCACTTGCGTTGCTCCTCCATGCGATCTCCTCACCAAATCCTAGCCAGTAACCTTGCTAGGGGGAGAGAGACGGGAGGCTCGTTGCAGGAGCTGTCTTTATTCCCTTCGGGGTGGGGCGGGGGTGTTAAACTGAGGGAATGGCAAGAGGGAAAGGGTTGAACCTTCCCTCTCCCAGTCCTGCTGCGCTCAAAATCAGAGCTGACCCCGCAGCAGCTGCTTTTAAGTGTGACCCCCCACAAGACTGAACCTTGACTCTCCTGTGGCCTCTTTGCCTTAGCCATCAGGAACTGAGTCAGCAGCATTTCTGCCTTCGTGAGGCGCATGGCTGCCCTCCTGCATGCACAGGAACATCAGAAGCCCCTTATCCGGAGCCCGGGCCCCCATTGGTCCCTCTAGCCCAGTGCGGTCCGTCGGTCGGCAGCAACGGCTCTCCCTCTAGGGACCAGGATGGGGACTTTCCCAACCCTGCCTGGAGAGGCTGCTGGGGACTGGACCTGGGACGCTCTGCCTGCAAGGCAGGGGCTCTACCACAGACCCTCCCAGGGGGTGTGGGCTGAAGGATTGGGGGTGAGAAGCAGCAGCTTAGTGGCTCCTTCGCATTCCTGGAATTTTCTGCAGACCCACCCAATTTCCCCTTGATTTCATTTTGTTTCCAAATGGGACCGCTGCAGAAGCAAATAACTGCTTAGCCAGGTGCAGGCTGGGAAATTGCCCCCCTCCCTGCTCAATCAAGTTAAGAGTTTGGGGTAGGGGGGCTTTTTAAGGGGGTTCCAATTCCTGTCACACTGTCGTTGATGCACAGCAACATTGGGGTAGAGGAGCCATGAATGCTGGCAAATAATGTTGACATGTGGCCTGGGGAAGGACTGCTTTGGGTCGCCAGCAAGTTCCACATTTGACTTGACAAGGGGAACTGGTTCCATCCCCAGCTTTTGCACCCTCCTTGCCAGACAGCAGAAAGATTAAAACCGTTTGATTTATGCCACCTCTTCGGACTGGCCAGGAGAGGAAGAATCCTCTACTGCGTTGTTGTGTGCGTGCGCAAAGGAGAGGTTAATGGGGTCCAGATGGCTGGGACAGAAATTCTGAGCCCAAGTCTCTAAATTAGTTTGTTCCGTCAGGGATTGTTCAATTAGCTTCTGTCAGGGATGCTCTGACTTGGATCCCTGCATCGAGCAGGGATTGGACTCGATGGCCTTGTAGGCCCTTCCAACCCTACTGTTCTATGATTCTGTGATTCTTTGTGCTGGGCCAGCAGAGTTGGTGGGGACCAAGGCAGAAATCCTGGGTTTGGCTTCTTTCTGTCACCTCTGGGCTGGGAAGATGGCAGAACCATCACCCTCATCCATACACACTTATGGGATATGTGAAAGAGGAACTTCTACTATTTCTCATTGGAAAACAGCCTGATGTTGAACAGACTAATGCGTCGCCAGGCCTGCTGAGGTATGGATGGTGATGGGCAAAGGAAAGAAGCGATCCAAATCACAGCGATGAACTCCTGGCCCTGAAGATGTGAGAGCTGCCGCCTGGAGAATCTCTGTCCTCGGTTTCCCTTGACCCTTGCCCAGTTTGGCTCTGCTGGATGGCCTGAGGTGCTCACGCAGCACCTGCCCAAGGGTGGCGACACCCATTCTGCACGCTGTGGAGCACTATGGCGTGTCCCCGACTTGCTGTGATGCCCTTAAAATATGTGCCCCCTGCCCTGCCCTGCCCTGGCCCCTCCTCCTCAGATGCGTCCTGCAAGGCCCCCCCCCCCCGTGCTTTATGCAGCTCCTGAGCGCCTCCATGCGGCCTTGGCTGGGCCCAGCGCCCTCGCCCTCCCATCTGGGGGGAAGAATTCTGGTGGCTTGCGGTGGCCTCCTGCTCCTCACAGAACCGACTGCTCTGGCAGTGGGAAAGAACGAAGAATCTTGGGGCACCTTAACGACTAACACGTTTATTACGGCAGAGGCTTTTGTGGATGAGAGCCAGCTTGGGGAGAAGGTGCTCTAAGGCCCAAATAAACTTATTTTAGGAAGCCCGACGCATGTCAGCCTTTTTCTTATTTTTAGGCCTTCTTCAGGGGGTAGATAAAAAAAGTCTGCAGAATTTTTTCACAGCAAAAGATTGTCTCCTGCATCCATCTCCTGGCACAGGAGGCAATCTTTTCCTGTAAAAAATTTCTGCAGACTTTTTTCTCTACCCCCTGAAGAAGGCCTAAAAATAAGAAAAAGGCGGACACACGTTGGGCTTCCTATAATAAATTTATTTTTGCATCCTGAGAACCCATTTCTCTTCTTTGTGATCTACTTTGGCTGCTCACCTCTGTTTTCTTGCTGTAAGGCTCAAGCCTGAGGCATCCCACACCAGCGGCCAGACACGGCCAGGTCCAGATCCTCAGCCAGCCATTCCCTGAAATGGGCATCCTTCTCATCAGAGACTTTGCAATGGGTGGATACCTTGAACGACAGCCATTCAAGGTGATGTGCTTCCAGAATATTGCTGTTGCTGCTTGTTTTCCAGGTGCTTTTGTAGTACTAAGCAACTCAGCCTCAAAACCCAGCTTTTCTTTCCAATGTGTGGTCCAATCCTCTGCCTACTTCCAAAACTGCAACTGCTGATAGGAGCAGCTTCTGGGGACGGGGCGGGGGATGGGGAGTAAGGCCTTTTGCATGCGGGGGGCCCCTCTCCTCCCACCATGGAGCAGCTCTGCTTGCGTGGTGGAGGGAGCAGAATGCTTGTGGAATTAAATCAAGACGTTTTAAGCTCTTTCCCAGACCCACCCACTCCAGTCTCCGCATCAGGAGGCCTTGGCTGCTTTTTTCTTGGCCAGGGGATTCTCCAGAAATAACTCTCCGTGAACTGAAGTTGCATGCATCTAATGAAGTGGGTTCTGGCACATGAAAACTCAACAAATCTGTGAGTTCTGCTATTCCGCAGGCCTCCATCTTCTGTTGCCGAGGCTTCCCCTATTTTGCCTTTTGTTCTGCTTTGCACAGCTGTTCACTCACTACCAGTCTCTGACTGTGGCAGGGAAGGAGCAGGACGAGCGGTTATTGGGAAAGAAAACATTGCATGCAATGTGTGTGTTCGGGGCGGGGGGGGGGTTATCATCTCAGCACCCTTTTTTAAACCTGCATCTCTCCTTGTTTGTAAGGAAGTGTGTTCTGTGGAGTTCATTCCGTTGCCACGGAGACAGGGGTCCTCTGATTCTTTTTGTGCAGCGTCCGTGGAGCAAGGAGGCCAAGAGGTTAGCCTTTGCCACCAATTCAGGACGCCCAGGAGCCAAGCATGTCCCGGCTCAGCCCCCTGGCTCCCCTGGGAATATGCATGGCTGCCGAAAGGCCCGGGGACATGTTGACACATTGGAGGTGTCTTTGCCAGGTGAGCAGGACTGAGTCAGTGTCTGCCCTGGCGTCCTTCAGGCTTACATGCCTGGGTTCACCTGTTTCTCTGTGGGGGCTGAAAGGAGCAAGCCGTTCTGTGTGGATCCAGTGTGGCTGGTTTGCTGAGCCTCTGGTTTAAACTACCGAAAGGTGCTGAAACAGAGATTATTCATATAAATTTCACCCTAGCCTCTAAAAGCTGTCACAGATTAAAAGAGCCACTGCCCCACTTTGGCAAGGGTCTGGACAGAGACCTCCCTGACTGAGCACCATGTGGAGAGTTATCCAGAGGCAAATGGCTCCAAGGGGCACAGCACTGTGAGCAGAGTGCCATTCAGCGGGGGCGGGGGGGGGAATCCTTCCTCCCTGTGTGTTCTTGGGGATGCTGAGCAGACAACCCTCTGCAGCTTGTAGTGCTATGGATCCTCTCGAGGAGCTGCTCATCTCACCTTGCAAACGCTTCCACTGGGAGCATGGACCTAGCAATGACAGGGTGGCCAATGCTCCCTGTGCACCAGGATCCTTCAGAGAAGGCCAGGGAGCTGCCTCTGCATGGCTGAACTTTTCTGTCCCAGGTGGAATCCAGGCTGCGGCTCTTGGGTGATGTGGGGCACTCATGCCAGGCAAGGTGGAAAATCCTTGGAGGCCAGAGAGTTGCTTCTGAGCAGCCCTGAGGGCCCAAGCTGCCATTTCATGGCAAGGATGCCTCTCTCAGGGCCCTCTTCTCCTCCATGAAGGCAGAGGAGCCTGTCCCCAGCGGAAGCTGCCGTGCCTTCTCCCAAGGCCCCCCCCGCCCCGCCCAGCCACTTCCTAGCAACACAGAGGAAACCCTCAGTGTTCCATGGAGCACCAAACATGAGGTGGCCACCATCTGCTACCAGCCTCCCGCCTGGCTTAGAATAAACCGAGGCGAAAACACAAAGCTGCTGTTGGCGAGGGGACTGCAGCGCGCCCATTTGATTTCTACGATGGATCTCAGGCTCTGGAACTGGGGAGGAGCAGCTTGTTGTGGGCAGCCGGCAAGAGCAGAATGAAAGCTCTGGGCCGGAGAGGCTCCGCAGCAGGGAGGCACGGGATCTGAGCAGCTCTCCCTCCCCTGCCCCAGGCACTGCTGGAGATGTCAGCTTTCAAGGCCGAGCCAGCGGGGCCACATGAGACTCTGCCTGGATCACTGGGTCTGGGGCACTTGCAAGCCTCTTCCTCATGAAATGCTCGTACCTGGGAGGCCTCCATTCAACTTGCTGATGGCTTGATGGGGCTGCAGGTGGATGGCTGCCCAAGGCCTGAGCCCAAGGCAGAGCTGCCAGGTGTGGCCAGTCCATGCCGGAAGACACCCAGCCCCCAAACATGCTTAAACGGGCTGGATGGTGACTGTTGCCTGCTTTGTGGCAACAGACCCAGACCTAGGGCAAGGGATCCCCGGCAGGCTGATCCAGGCGACAGTGGTTTGCATTTCTTGCATTGTCTCCAAGGAGCTCAGGGGACAGACCCCTCGTTCAATTTGAGGTTGCTCAGGCCGAGTCCAGATTGGCTCAAGGGAGTTTCTCAGCTGAGCCAGGGTTGCTCCTCACTTTGAGCCATGCTGCCAACAACAGGCCATGGTTTCTTTCCCAATGGCATTTGGCTCCAGGACCTTGGTTCTCCCTGCCTGGCCCAGTCAAAGGCAGGTGGACCCGGGCAGTGATTGGGAGAGGTTTGGCAGCTTTGCCACTGAGTTTGGAGGGAAAGGGCAGGGCTTGGGTACAAATCCTTCCTCAAAACGCCAGTCCTAAGAGGAGCATCTGCTGCCAGAGGATGCCGTGGGTGTGAAAAAACACATCAGCAGAGATGTGGAGGCTGGAGACGCTCTGCAATTTGCCAAGGCAGATTGTAGGTTTTCACCACCACCACCCCTCCAAATGAAAGTTCTCTGCCTCCCTGCACTGGTCCCCAGGCCCAAGTCGGGTTCTTTTTTCCTCTGCTAAGTAGCTAAACGGAGATGCTGTGTGTAAGAAATGGAAAGTGACAGGATATGACCAAGGCATTGGAAATCAATCCAGACTAAATGCGCTTCTTAACTATAAGTGAACAGTTGAAAACAATCCTCTTTTATAGCCATGGAGATAAATACTCTGTTTTTATTAGGAAAAAATGGCTTTGGACTGAATAAAGTCGTTTGATTAACTAGTCAAAGCAGATGGTTTATTGATGTTTCAGAAAAGAGTTTACAAGGTCTGCTGAAAAAAGAGACCTAGCTCTGAATCAACAAATTACCTTGCTACGGGGGACATGACAGTTCACTGTAATAGATTTATGGGTTGCAACTTGGCGTACTGTTCACATCTGGTTTATTATGATAAAATGTCGAGACCTGGCTCACCTATACCTTTCTTGCAATCTACTATACTGACCCTTGAACTCTAGGACTCTGCAGCAAACCTGGGCATTAAAGCCTGAATTTGCCTTAATCCAGCAAGATTAGTTCCCATGTTCTAGGCAGATACATGCACCATGCAGCTGAGGGCTGGATATCTTTGCATGTGTTCAAGCTGTTTATATTGGACAGCAGTGGATTTAACAGTTCACAGATGAGATGCCATGTGACCACATAATCTCCAGGGTGTGAGCAGTGCCCTGCAGGTCTTGAGCACGGATGGGTTTACAAGGCTGAGTGGTCACCATTGGCTTAGGGCTGGAGCTCATGGGCGCTGCTGGGCATTGGATGGAGGCCTTGCAAAGGGTGTCGGGGTGAAGCCCCTCATATCAAGTCCACTGCGAGGTCGAGACATGGCTTGCATCCACTGATGGGAGGGGGAGCCTCTAAATCAGGAGTGGGCAACTGGTGCCCTCCAGATGTTTTGGCCTATGACTCCCATCAGCCCTACCCAGCACAGTCAGTGATGAGGGATGATGGGAGTTGTAGGCCAAAACACCTTGAGGGCTACAGGTTGCTCACCCCTGAGATGGAAAATCATGAGGCACCGTTTCCACATGGCTGATGGAACTCTGCATGAGCACCAGGGCCCCCACCCTAGGGGTGCTTGTGACCCCATGTTTCTGTAGGGCTGTTCACATAACTGAGGAACAGGCTCTGCTGGGCTGCCATTGCCCGTCCTTGCTGGCTAGGACTCCTCCAGAAGGAAGCGCTCGCACCATTAAGCAGATCTGGGGTGGGCTGCGGTCACACTGCCACAGTTCCTAACAACTCTAGGCCCCCTGGCACTGAAGGAATCCAGCTCCACTGCTGTGCACTCTTAGGGGAGACATTCTCCCTTTCTCATCCTGCAGGTTTCATCTGCTCCGAGTTGCTTTTAGCAATCAGGGAATGAGGCCCAGAAGGAAGGAGGCAGGAGCAGCCAAAGTGGAATAAGCCTCCCTAGCGAGGAATTGAGGTGGGGGGAGTTGCATGGGTTAATTTGCCCTGGAGTGTCTAAGCTCTGCTAACAAGTAGACCAGCGATGGACTGGACAACGGATGGGAGGCAAAGGCATTCTCTCTCCATTGCCTCCAGAAGGCCTCAGAGCAGGTCTGCCAGGCAAGTGGCTGCAAGAATTCCTGGGGGTTCTGCGGCCCTTTCTCTCCTGTAATAAGATCTGCAGAAATAATGTAGAGAGGAAAGGCGATATCAGATCCTGCTTTCTCCCCACACACACCACCGCGAGGTAGGAATTTAAATGCTCCCCCCACCCCCCAATGTCTTAACTATATGCTGTTTTGTTTACAGGGCTCTGGATTAACTCCGAGAGCAGCTTCTCTGCCAGCGCTGCCTTCCTCCTCCTTTGGGTGCTGCCACCTGCTCCTCCCCCCTGGGTTCTGAGCAGAGCAAGACTGCCAGAACCCCAGGACCGCTCGGAACCCTGCTCTGAGAAAGGCCTTCCAGCTCCAGGCTGTCTTGTGCCCCTTGCAAGGGAAGGGCTGAGAGGCCTTCGTTTGCACCTGGCCAACCTCATGCGCAGCCCTTGGGCCTGCTGCCCTCAGGAGGCTCCCTGCAGGTCGAGCTTGAGCCCGGCCTGCCATCTCCCTCCGTCGCGGCACCTGGCTGGAGAGGGAGGAGTGGGCAACACAAGCCTGGCCAGAGGAGCCCATTTGGGGGCAGGACCGGGGCGGCCCCAGGCTAGCTACCTGGCCCTGGTGAACCATGCCATCCCCACCTCCAAGGGCAGGCCTAGGCTGAGGAGAGGTAATGAGTGGGTAGCGCAGGGCTCAGTCCTGGGCCCAGTGCTCTTCAACATTGTATTAATGACTTGGGGGAGGAGGTGCAGGGAATGCTGATCAGATCTGCAAAAAGGTAAAAGTAAAGGTGTCCCCATCCAGTCGTGTCCGACTCTAGGGTGTGGTGCTCATCTCCATTTCTAAGCCGAAGAGCCAGCGCTGTCCGAAGACGCTTCCGTGGTCATGTGGCCGGAATGACTGAACACCGAGGTGCATGGAACGCTGTTACCTTTCCCACCGAAGCGGTACCTGTTTACTTGCAATTTCTTGCTTTCAAACTGCTAGGTTGGCAGAAGCTGGGACTGAAGACAGGAGCTCACTCGGTCACGCAGCACTCGGGTCTTGGACTGCTGTCCTGCCGCCCTTCTGGTCTGCAATTCAGCGTCTTAACCACTAAGCCACTGCGATGACACAAAATTGGGCGGGATAGCTAATACTTTGGAAGATAGAAACGAAATTCAAAGTGGTCTTGGTAGGCTGGAGCGATGGGCAGAAAGCAACAGAATGACATTTAATGGGGAGAAATGCCAAGTTCTGCTCCTAGGAGAAGAAACCAAATGCACAGTTACAAGATGGGGGATATGTGGCTCAACAAGACAAGCGAGAAGGATCTTGGAATTGTTGTCGATCACAAGCTGAATATGAGGCAACAATGTGATGTGGATGCAAAAAAGGCAAATGCTATTTGGGGCTGCGTTAACAGAAGCACAGCTTCCAAATCCCGGGAAGTACTAGTTCCCCTCTACTCAGCTCTGGTGAGGCCTCATCTGGAGTACTGTGTCCAGTTCTGGGCACTGCACTTGAAGAAGGATGCAGACAAGCTGGAGAGGGTTCGGAGGAGGGCAACAAAGGTGATCAGGGGACTGGAAACAAAGCCCTACGAAGAGAGACTGAAAGAACTGGGCACGTGTAGCCTCGGGAAGAGAAGACTGCGGGGAGATAGGACGGCGCTCTTCAAGGCCTTGAAAGCTGCCGCGGAGAGGAAGGCCAGGGTCTGCTGTCGGTCCTCCCAGGGCGCCGGCCACGGAATCACAGCAGGAGCAACTGCCGGACTGCCATTCCCGGGGGGGGGGGGGCTCCCCCACGCCGGAGGCCGCAGGACGAGGCCGGGCAGCCGCCTGGCCGGGAGCTCTGGCTCGGCTCCCTGCCCTGAGCCGGGGGCGGCCTCGACGGCCCTCCCAGCCCCACTAGCCCGTGCCTCTGGGAGGTCGGGTGACGCTGGGGACATCTTGCCCTTTTCCGTCCCGCGGGGCGCAGCATCCCTACCCGACGGCGCCGGACGGGTCCCGGCGTGACTAGGCGCCGCTCAGCCCGGCGGGCCTGACGGCAGCCGCCTGCTCCGAGGGCGGGCGGGGCGCGGAGCGGCCCAGGGCCGGCCAGGGCGCGCCTCCCGCGGGCAGTGCCGCCGCTCCCGCCGCGCCAGGGCGGCCGCCATGGCGACCGGCGCCCGCGCCCCGGCCCGCCGAGCTCGCCGGCGGGCGGGCGGCCGAGGCGGGCCCCTGCCTGGCCCGAGGGCCGCCGGGCGGCGGCCTCGTCCGAAGCGCCGCGAGGGGCGAGGATGGAGGCGGCCGGAGGCCGGCGCGGCGCGCGCTCCCGCGGCCCCCTCTGCGCGCCTTCGCGCGGCGCCCCCCGGGCCGCGCGCCCCGCGGAGGCGCCTTCCGCGCTGCAGCTGCTCTCCGCGGAGCTCCGCGCCCTGCACCGGGAGCGCCTGCGCCGCGTGGACGCCGCGGCGGCGGAGGACCCGGAGGCCGCCCGCGAGGTAGCTGCCCGCCCCTTCTCCCGGGAGCCTGGGCGCAGGCGGGCTGCGCGCCCCGGCCGGCCCGGCCCGGCGGGAAGCCGCCCCGGCCCGGGCGTCGCGCGCGCTCGAAGGGGCGGGCGGGGCCCGCGGCTGGCAGCCCTGCGGCCGCCCCCGGCCCGCCCGCCGCGGCAGCGGGGCCGGCGAGGAGCGGCCTTGCCCGCGCGCCGCTTTCTCCCGCGGCCGGCGGCCATGAAATCCCCGATCAGCGCGAAGAGCAGCGGAGGCCAAGCGGGGCGTCGCGGAAAGAACGAGCCGGGCGCAGTGACGGCCGCGGGGCCCGCGGGGGCGAAAGGCGCCAGCGCCGCGCCGGAGCGCCAGCCGGGCCGGAAGAGGCTCGCCGCGGCCGCCGCCTGCCGGGGGCAGCGGCGGGGGCCTCGGCCGGCCTGCGCCGGCTCCGGGGAGGGCGGCCCAGGACGGGGCGGGGCTCGGCGCGGCTCCCGGCCGCCGCCTCCGGCCGCGAAGGGGCGGGCGCGCTCCCGCGGGCGGCCCTGACGGCTCCGCGGCCCCGCCGCTGCGGGGGCGGCGAGCCGGGGCCCGCCGGGGGCGGGGCGTGGGCGGGGCTGTGCCGTCGCGCGCCCCGCGCGTGGGCCTCCCGCGAGCGGCCGGCCGGCTGACGGCGAGCCGAAGGCTGCCGCGGGGCGGCCGGGTCCCGCGGGGCGCTCCCTGCGCCGTGAGGCGCGCCGTGTACATTCTGCGGTCCTGTTTTTCTTGTTTTCAGCGTGTTCGTCAATTCCGATTGTGCCTGTAAGCTGCCGCGAGTGCCTTTTTTGACAGAGAGGTGGGGTAGGAATCAGACGAATGGCTCACGGCTCAGGCGGGGCTAAACAGGGCAAGTCGCTCCTTCAGCTACTGTGGTCCCGAGCTGTGACGGGCTGCGTCGTCTGACACCTGCGCCTTGGATTCAGCTGGACTGAGGAGCCGCGGGGATGAGCGCATAGTGGCGAAATACGATCGTAACCCCCAGCTTCAGCCAGTGCCGCATCTGCCATATTTTGTGTTGTGTTCAGGGGCTGTTCCGCGTGCGGTGCATTGTGATCCCCTGAACCGGGAGGTTCCCCGGCATGGCTCACTGAAGTCTCTATCCGGATAAGGTGGCAGGTGGTATTCCAGTCTGAGCTGGTACAGTGCACACCGTGCCTTTATTATTATATTTATTTATGTCCCGCCTTTTCCCCAATACCGGGACTCACAGTGGCTTTACAACGCTAAAACTTATACAGTTAAAAAGTAGTAAATGTGGATCCCCAAGTAACACCCCCAAGCTTGTTTGTAACAAACATCCCGAGCTCCGAACTTGATCCTTCACGGGGAGCGCAACCCCTCCCAGAACAGGTTGAACACAACTTGCCCAGATATACGAGCCGCCCACTATCGGTGCCCCCATCTTGTCTGAATTGTGCTTCGGCTTATGGGCCCCTATGCAGCCCGTTGCTGCAGGCGCCGATTCAGCACTTCCACTGCCTCGCCTGGATCTGATGAAACGACAGAGCTGTGTGTCACCAGCGTACAGACAGCGCTGCCCCCTGATTCTCCAAATGATCCCCCCCAGTGGTTCCGTGTGAATGTTAAATGGGGGGATATGGTGGAACCTTGTGAGACCTTAGCACATAAATGCCACAGGGTGAAGAGCACCAGTGTTTCTCTGCCTCCCTATCGTTAGCTTGGCTTTTCATAAAATTATTATTAAAATTAAAAATACTGAAAAGTACACTTGCTTAGTAAAGTTGTAGTTATCATCTGACTATGCTATCCTTTTCAGTTTAATATACTAAAAATGATCATTTTATGAGCAAGCCAAGTTATACATCATATATTTTAGGTTCCTGTTTTATGTCTGATCATTCTAAAATCCAGAAGGTGTAGGAGGAATGGGAGGCAGAGGAAGACTGTTGTGCAGCATCTGTTCCAGTTTGTGAGGAAATTCACGGAACCTCCTAAATCTGTTCTGGCTTGTGGGGATTGGGGAAATCTAGTCTGAAAGAAAAGCTGTTGAGTTTTTATTTAGCTGGGAGAAGTTTTGTAGCGGAGGCAGCATTTTCTAGACGTGAGGTCCAATTGGGAACTTGATTAAAAAATGTGTCAGTGAGTTCCATAGACCCAAGCCTCCACATGTGTGTGCTTGCTTTTTTTAAGAGAGGTGGGATAATCCGCATGTTGTTCTGTCACATGTACTGGCAGTGGCGGGATAACCTACATGTTTTCTCTCACATGTGGGTTTTGGAACTGCATTCATTGACTGCTACAGCACTGAATGAGCACAAGCCCAGAAGCTCTATAAGCAAAACCCAAACTCCAGAATGCACATTTTCTTCACACTGTATCATATAATGATTCTAGTCATATGTTGGGAAACTGAGTATGACTTGGAGCATTCCTAAATGTCTATCTGTAACAGATACATTAGATCCAGAATTTTAATAAGGAATGGCACAAATAACTTTGCAGGGAATCTTACAGAGAGGATTTAAAAAAAACTTTTTTTTTCTCCCATAGCTTTAATGGGCAGTATCCAATGCTGCCTATGTGCTAGCAGGTCCCACAACCAACGCAATGGGAAGCTGGCATCCTGCAGCTACCAGAAATGAGCAAAACACTCATTTCCAGAATGGGGCAAATTACTGGAGCTTGCTGAAGGGAAGTCTGCTCACCGGGACTGCTCTAGAAATGAGTCTGCCCGCTCATTTCTGGGGTTACTGCTGGAAGCGCAAGTTCCTGTTGCACAAGTGGTGGGTCCCACTAGTGGAACAGAAATGATGGGAGCACAGTGGCAGTATTAAATACTGCCCAATATTTGCAGAAAACTTGCACCTCCGGTCTTTCTATAAAATTACATAGTTGGTAATTTTGTGGGAGTTTGTGGGAGTAATGGCTGGTTGGCAGTATAAAAACACCTTGGCCCTGTTCAGATGTAACTGTGGTATTTCGCAGCAGTTTGTGGGTTAATTAACTTACACATTTCCAGTTTCCAGCAAGCTATGAATGTGGCATTTGTAGGTTGTTTCTGTGACATGTGAACCCATGTACTCAGGGTTGTTAAACAACCCCAAGTTAAAGCATAGGTTGTTCTTGAGTTAACTTGGGGTTGTTTCATCCACGAACAAACCCAGGTGCCTGGATTCAGACATCACAGAAACAACCTAGGTGTCACCTAGGACCTAGTATGATTTGTCAGTGTTGTACAACAAATTGGAAACAATTACTATCAGCAATACGACAATGGAACCCATGACCCAGGGAGGCGGTGGGCTCTCCCAGAATGGAGGCATTCAAGATGAGGCTGGACAGCCATCTGTCGGGGATGCTCTGACTTGGATTCCTGCATTGAGCAGGAGGTTGGACTCCATGGTCTTGTAGGCCCCTTCCAACCCTACTATTCTATGATTCTGTGATCTCTCCAAACTGGGAGAATGGGCATCTAAATGGCAAATGCGGTTCAGTGTAAGCAAGTGTAAAGTGATGCACATTGGGGGAAAAAATCCCAACTTCAACTATAAGCTGATGGGATCTGAGCAAGCGGTGACTGACCAAGAAAGAGATTTTGGGGTTGTGTTGAACAGTTCAATGAAAATGACAACCCAGTGTGTGGCAGCTGTGAAAAAGGCAAATTCCATGTCAGTTATAATTAGGAAAGGAATTGAGAATAAAACTGCCAATATTATACTCCCCTTATACAAATCTATGGTGCAACCACACTTAGAATACTGTGTATAGTTCTGGTTGTTGTTCAGTCGTTAAGTCATGTCCGACTCTTTGTGACCCCATGGACCATAGCACGCCAGGCCTTCCTGTCCTCCGCTCTCTCCCGGAGCGTGCTCAAGTTCATATTCATTGCATCGGTGATGCTATCTAGCCATCTCATCCTCTGCCGTCCCCTTCTCCTTTTGCCTTCAATCTTTCCCAGCATCAGGGTCTTTTCCAGTGAGTTTTCTCTTCACATTAGGTGGCCGAAATATTTGAGCTTCAGCATCTGTCCTTCCAATGAGCAGTCAGGGTTGATTTCCTTTAGGATTGACTGACTGGACCTCCTTGCAGTCCAAGGGACTCGTAAAAGTCTTCTCCAGCACCACAGTTCGAAAGCATCAATTCTTCAGCGCTCAGCCTTAGAATCATAGAATAGTAGGGTTGGAAGGGGCCTACAAGGCCATCGAGTCCAACCCCCTGCTCAGTGCAGGAATCCAAGTCAGAGCATCCCTGACAGAGGGCTGTCCAGCCTCGTCTTGAATGCCTCCAGTGTAGGAGAGCCCACCACCTCCCTAGGTCATTGGTTCCATTGTCGTATTGCTCTAACAGGAAGTTTTTCCTGATGTTCAGCCGGAATCTGGCTTCCTGTAACTTGAGCCGATTATAGTCCAGCTCTCACAGCCATACGTTGAGCCCTTCCTTACAGTCCAGCTCTCACAGCCATCCGTTACTACTGGGAAAACCATAGCTTTGATTATACGAACCTTTGTCGGCAAGGTGATGTCTCTGCTTCTTACTACGCTGTCTAGGTTTGCCATAGCTTTCCTCCCAAGGAGCAGGCGTCTTTTAATTTCATGGCTACAGTCACCGTCTGTGGTGATCTTGGAGCCCAAGAAAATAAAATCTGTCACTGCTTCCATTTCTTCCCCTTCTATATGCCAGGAAGTGATGGGGCCAGATGCCATGATCTTCGTTTTTTTAATGTCAAGTTTCAAACCAGCTTTTGCGCTCTCCTCTTTCACCCTCAACAAGAGGCACTTTAGATCCTCTTCGCTTTCTGCCATTAGGGTGGTATCGTCTGCATATCTGAGGTTGTTGATAATTCTCCCGGCAGTCTTAATTCCGACCGGCGTTTCTCATGATGTGCTCTGCATATAATTTAAATAAGCAGGGCGACAAGAGCCTTGTCGTACTCTTTTCCCAATTTTGAACCAATCGGTTGTTCCATGTCCAGTTCTTACTGTTGCCTCTTGACCCTCGTACGGGTTTCTCAGGAGACAGGTAAGGTGGTCTGGTACTCCCATCTCTTTCAGAATTTGCCGGAGTTTGTTGTGATCCACACAATCAAAGGCTTTAGCGTCGTCAATGAAGCAGAAATAGACGTTTTTCTGGAATTCTCTTGCTTTCTCCATGATGCAGCGAATGTTGGCGATTTGATCTCTAGTTCCTCTGCCTCTTCAAAACCCAGCTTGTACTTCCGGTAGTTCTCGGTTCACATACTGCTGAAGCCTAGCTTGTAGGATTTTGAGCATCACCTTGCTGCCATGTGAAATGAGCGCAGTTGTACGGTAGTTCGAATACTCTTTGGCACTGCCCTTCTTTGGAACTGGAATGTAAACTGACGTTTTCCAGTCTTGTGGCCACTGTTGAGTGTTCCAAATTTGTTGGCATATTGAGTGCAGCAGTTTCACAGCATCATCTTTTAGGATTTTAAATAGCTCAGCTGGAATACTGTCATCTCCGCTAGCTTTGTTGCTAGTAATGCTTTCTAAGGCCCACTTGACTTCACTCTGTCCGGCTCAAGTCCTGTGACTGTACTATCATGGCTATCAGGGAATTAAGATCTTTCCTGTATAGTTCTTCTGTGTATTCTTTCCACCTCTTCTTAATCTCATCTACTTCTGTTATGTCCCTGCCTTCTTTGTCCTTTATCATGCCCGTCTTTGCACAAAACATTCCCTTGATATCTCCAATTTTCTTGAAGAGATCTCTAATCTTTCCCATTCTGTTGTTTTCCTCGATTTCTTTGCATTGTTCATTTAAGAAGGCCTTCTTGTCTCTCCTTGCTATTCTCTGGAACTCTGCATTCAGTTGGATATATCTTCCCCTTTCTCCCTTGCTTTTCGCTTCCCTTCTTTCGTGAGCTACTTGTAAAGCCTCATCAGACAGCCACTTTGCTTTCTTGCATTTCTTTTTCTTTGGGATGGATTTCGTTGCTGCCTCCTGAACAATGTTACGGACCTCTGTCCATAGTTCCTCAGGCGCTCTGTCTATCAGGTCTAATCCCTGAAATCTATTCCTCACCCCCACTGTATATTCATCAGGGATATGATTTAGGTCATACCTGAATGCTTTATTGGTTTTCCCTGTGTTCTTCAATTTAAGCCAAAATTTTGCGATAAGAAGCTCATGATCTGAGCCACAGTCAGCTCCAGGTCTTGTTTTGACTGACTGTATAGAGCGTCTCCATCTTTGGCTGAAAAGGACATAATCAATCTGATTTCGATATTGACCATCTGGTGATGTCCATGTGTACAGTCGCCTCTTGTGCTGTTGGAAAAGAGTGTTTGTTATGATCAGTGTGTTCTCCTGGCAGAACTCTGTTAGCCTTTGTCCTGCTTCATTTTGTACACCAAGGCCATGCTTGCCTGTTATCCCGGTGATTTCTTGACTTCCTACTTTAGCATTCCAATCCCCTATGATGAAGAGGACATCTTTTTTTGGTGTTAGTTCTAGAAGGTGTTGTAGGTCTTCATAGAACCGATCAACCTCAGCTTCTTCGGCCTCAGTGGTTGGGGCATAGACTTGAATTACTGTGATGTTGAATGGTTTGCCTTGGATTCGTACGGAGATCATTCTATCGTTTTTGAGATTGTACCCCAGTACTGCTTTTCCCACCCTTTTGTTGACTATGAGTGCTACTCCATTTCTTCTAAGGGATTCTTGCCCACAGTAGTAGATATGATGGTCACCTGAATTAAATTCACCCATGCTTGTCCATTTTAGTTCGCTGATTCCCAAGATGTCAATGTTCATTTTCACCACCAGACACATCCACAGCTGAGTGTCCTTTCGGCTTTGGCCCAGCCGCTTCACTCTTTCTGGCGCTACTTGGAAATACCCTCTGCTCTTCCCCAGTAGTATATTGGACACCTTCCGACCTGAGGGGCTCATCTTCCGGCGTCATCTCTTTTAGCCTTGTGATATGTTCCATGGGGTTTTCTGGGCAAGAATACTGGAGTGGGTTGCCATTTCCTTCTCCAGTGGACCACATTTTGTCAGAACTCTCTGCCATGACCTGTCCGTCTTGGGTGGCCCTGCACGGCATAGCTTATGGCTTCACTGAGTTACGCAAGCCCCTTCGCCACAACAAGGCAGTGATCCGTGAAGGGGATAGTTCTGGTTACCGCACCTAAAAAACCCACACACAATATTGTAGAGTTAGAAAAAGGGCAGAAAGGGGCAATTAAAATGATCAAGGGGCTGGAAGAACGCCCTTATGAGGAAAGGTTACAGCAGCTCTGATTGTTTAGCTTGGAAAAAAGGCAAGTAAGGAGGGATATGATAGAGGTGCACAAAACAATGCCTGGTGTAGAGAAAGTGGATAGGGGGACATTTTTCTCCCTCTCTCATAGTACCAGAGCCTGGGGTCATCCCATGAAGCTGATTGGTGGGACATGTGGCCGCTGTGTGAACAGAATGCTGGACTAGATGGTCTGTTGGTCTGATCCAGCAGGGCTCTTCTTATGTTCTAATGCTCCATTACCATTTTAGGATTATGGCAGTAGTAAGAGATATGAATTACATTAGAAGTAAAAAGGATTTTGGGATTAGTGCCCAGTTCTGCTTACAAGCTCATTGAGTCTCCTTTGACTGGGGAAACCTCTTTAGCACTTTTCTGCTCAGGGCACACTGATGATTCTTCTGTTCCCTGCGACAGGGTATTAGTCATTCTGCATGATCCATGCGCCATGGTCAGCATGTAAGCCCCTAGCAGGAGTGCTGACCACATTGCAGGTTGACAGGGGTGCTGCCCTCTGGGGCCTGCCAGGATTTGCAGACATCTGCCTACCCTCAAGGACTCTCTGCCGAACCAAGAAATGCTCGGTGTGGACTGGCGTGGTGCTACTGGCAAAAGCAAAGGTTGGGGGTTCTCTCTGCCAGTAGGCCCAGTCTCCTGCCTGCCTGCGTCGGTGGGGGCCAGTGGGGGGACAGGAGCTGGTATGGAGGACTGTGGTCCGGGCGATTGGCAGAGGGCCTCGAGGGCAGCGTGGGCCTGCAGACCCCTTGGAAATGACTGCTGGTCTTCTTCTGCCCCCGCCCTGCTCGTGGCTCTGAAATGCCTTCATGCGGCGTAACTGTGCCTCACAAAATGGAGGCAGGGCCAGACTTCGCCACAGGAGACTGTGGCCCTCGGTTGCTGCCAGGGTGCTCCTTGAAGATCTTGGCTGGAAGTGGTTTCTGGAGCCCTGAGCAGCTGCAAGGCAGGGAGCTCAATGGCTCTGGCCGGGCAGCCGCCGACCCCGGCATGCTGCGCCTCTTGCGCTTCACGCTCGCTGGCCTCCCTGTTCTCTCTTCCTGTTCGAAGTGTAAGACTTTTCCTTCCGTCTTGCTTGTGTTCCTGGCTAGATGTGTTCTAGTGCGGAACCACAGAGGGGGCCGTGATCTTGGTGCTGACTGGCTGTCATGGGGCATGAGATACGGGGAGGCTTTGCGCCAGGCCCGCAGGACAGCCGTTGGCCTGTGCGGGGTTCTGCAGATAGCATGCCTGAAGGGCCTTGGACGAGGGGAGTCCGCCCATGCCCTCCCGCGGGCATTTTCAGCTGGTTGAGAGGACTGAAGTGCTGGCGCGTGCCTGCCCAGGGTCCCTCCTGACCCTTCATTCAGGCAGAGCAAATGCAGTCGTCAGTGCTGCTCCCAAAATCTCTGAGGAGCAGGCGCGCTGGAGGGCTTCAGATGAGCTGCAGAGCAGAAGCAGCTCGTTAGACGCGTAGTTTCCATCTTTGCCGCCGTTTCATCTCCTGCCAGACTGGATGAGAAAGAGTGTGTGTGTGCCGGGGGGGGGGGGGCAGTACCTGGGGAACGGAGAGAGGGAGGCAGAGCGAAAGTGGATCTGCCCCCAGCAAAAGCCAAGGCTCTGCCGTGTTTCGAACCTGCTGTGTTCCTGGGTGTCAGGAGCAACCTTTTCCTCCCCCGCCCCCCAGTTTGGCTATTGGAGAATCATTTAGTGGTGAGATTTAGGGACATGCAGTGAAAAAGCTACACTTGGATTGCTTGCCTCTTGGCCAGGACTTCATCTTTCCAGTAAGATCTCTGCTGTGTGGAGGTGTATAACCCTAATGGCTTGTTGTATGCCATTAAAAGGTATTGTACACTCATAAAAGAATGACATTTTGATCAATGCTGTTATCAGAATTACTGTCTTGACACAGAAAAGCTTTCCTGCTGCAAGTTTAAAAATACGCCCTTAAAAGCTTTTTATTGAATACCTTTGCATCCCTGAGAAATCTGCTGTTTTGGTGTGAGGTTGCTCTGAAGTGCTCCTTGGTGTAGCTTGGCTGCAAAGCTTCTGTTTATTATTGGAAAGAACGTAGGCGTGCTTAATTGCTTTCTGGGAGGCAAGATTGAAAACTCCTTTAGCACCTGCCCTAAAAAACACCACCTTTCTTCTCCCCCGCGCCCCCATTTCTGTTTCTTTTAGAAAAAACACAGACTCATTACTAGCAGTTCTGTTTGTTTGCACTGGTCCCCCCACCCCCACGCTGGTGCCTCTGACGGTGCTGCCCGTGCTGAGGTGCCTGGGCCGGGCCCCTTGCGCACCTCTCCGGTCCTCCTCCAGCGGTTTAACGGCAGGGGTTCCATGGCGCTGGAGCCTTCTTCGCTGAAGGCCTGGCTGTTGCAGTGGCCGGCTCAGCGCGTGCCGTGGTTTCAGCTGGCCACTCCCATGCCCACGGTTTCCCCACCCCAGGGCAAGGTGCATAGTACCCAAGGCCAGTCAAGTTATTTTGGCCCCTGAGGCAGAACATCCGACACATTCCTGTCTTCCTCGCCGGCAGTACTGGTGCAGTCATCCAGCGCACGGTCCTGAGGCAGCCACCTTGCTGAAGCCAAGCAGGTCTGGGTCTGGGCAGCGCTTGGAGGAGACTGCCTGCGAGCCACGTGTAGCCACCTTGATTTCCACGATGGGAGAATATGGGGGAAAGAAATGTAATAAAAAACACACAGACTCGCTACCCTTAGAGACATCTGAAATCCACTGCCTGAGGCAGCCTCCTCCCGCTTAGCAGTAGAGCTGGCTCTGCCTGACAGTGCTGAGGCGGCGGCGATGAGGACGTCTCTGCAAAGCACCATCTATGCACTGGGTGCTTCGCTGAGAACTGGTGTGGCCGGTCCCTGCCTCAAAGGGCCTCCCGCCTAAAATGGCCCTGGGGAAAGGAGGGCGGGAGAGGGGCACGGGTCAGCCAGGGAGGAACGTAGGATCACTTCCAATGGCACGTGGACTTTGGCTTAGCTACAGGCATTGAGTACTAGGTATTCAGTTTCAGTGAGGACAAGACACTTGACGTACCAAATAAGGAAAATACTGCTGTCTGGATGATGGGGCAGCAATTCCAGAGGGGACAGGAGAATTGAGGTTTGGAGAGAGCGGACGGGTGGGTGCCATAATGTTTGAAACAGGTGCCTCTGGTACATCTGGAGTACAAGCATTTGGGGACACCCTGGCTTGGGCGTATGTGTGTGTCAGATACAATGATATAAATTGCTGGAGTTCTCAAGGTAGGAGGGGCTGGAGATCGGTTACCGGGCCAAAACTGGAGTGTGGCTGCCTGGCCAGGGATGCACCCCTCGGTGTGTGCTTTCTAGAGAGGAGCATGTGAGAACAGGAGCTGTGCCTGAGAGAGGGAGAGAGTCAGTGACACTCTAGCTCCCTTGAAGAAATTGGCCTGACTAGCCCGGCCCTGCCTAACAGCAGCTTGCTTGCTGAGGACTTGAGTCATGGCCAGACAGGCGTGGATCTGGCTGAATATCCTCTTCAACCGCTGAACTTTGGCAAACTCAAGGCGAGCCATGAGGGAGCTGGCTCTCCGCTCACCTGCGGGCCGGTGCTCTTCAGTGGGCCTGGCACACAGAACTACAGCCGGGCAGAACACCAGGGAGTGAGAGTAGACCTCACCAGTGCTAAACCAGCCCTGCTGGTTCATTTCTGATCTCAGTGCGAGCTGCTGGTGCTTTGCTGTAAGGCCTTCGGGGCCTGGCTGCCGGTGTCACATCCCTTGTGGTGTGCTGACCTGCTGGAGGTGTGATTGGCCAGAATGCTGCACGCACACGCATTGCATTGCCATGGAGTTGTTGGTTGCGCGTTGTCTCTTCCATGTGCATGAATGCACCCCCAGATTGGGACCTCTGGGAGCGAGGCTATCATTGGTGTCATTTTGAACTAGCACAGCTGGTCACAGCCCCAAAGGTGGTCCACTCGGTCGAAGTGCTGTCAGCAAGAACTCCCCGTTCTAGTGGGGGGGGACTGAAATAAGCAATAGTCTGTAGACAGTATTGGCAAGTGGCTGTCACGGTCCGTCACAGGCCTAATGAGCTGCAGAGTGTTGGTTGGAACATGCTGCTTTTGGTTGCTGAAAGGGATTTCCAGACAGTGCGAGCGAGAGAGAGAGTGCTACCACGTGGAGATCTGCGTCTTTGGTGGTAATGAGGTTGCTGCGCTTCCTGATGCTGACCTGGCATCTTTGGCTCCCTCCGTGAGCTCTTCGGCCTCCTTGGGCCGCCTTCCTTTTGGCCTTCTTTCCTCTGCAAATTGCCTCCTGCCTTGTGGCCTGTCCTCTCCACTCACCTGCCGTTTCTTTGGAAGAATCTGTGCTGTCTTTTAGCGGTATTAGAATAAATCTTTCACCTCAGTAGTTAGAATGTTCCAGAACATTCTATGGCCTTGCAGCAGCTCAGCCAATGACAGGGCTAGCAAACACTCCCCACACACTTAGCTTATTTCTCTTTCATGTGGTGCCAATACCCCATAGAGCTGGCATATTCCAGGAGGTGGTGCTGGGGGCTACTGCCAGATCCCTAGCTCTTCCTATCCAGGAATGGGCGTGGTGGGCGCACCAACCAAAGATGGTAATGGGCGCTCTGGACCACTGAGGTCACCTGGGCCTCCAGTGACAAGAATGGGTCCAGAGCACTCCAAACTACATACCTGCTCCTTTAGGGGGAGTGCAGCCCCATCCAGAACAGGCAAACACCCCAATTCCCCTACCTGGGAACCGCCTACCCGTAGAGTCTCTGTCTCATCAGGATTCAGCTTCAGTTTATTAGCTCTCATCCAAGCTGTAGCTGCATCCAGGCCCTGGTTCGGAATGTGCACGGCCTCTCCTGATGCAGATGTCACAGAGAAATGGAGCAGGGTCTCATCAGTGTGCAGGGTACTCTTTGCCCCAGATGTCCTAATAACCACTCCCAAGAGCCTCAGAGATATATTAAATAACACTGGGGAGAAAACTGTGCCCTGCGGCACCCCACAGTTCGACTGCCTGGGGGACGAGGCAAAGTCATCCAGAGTTATTCTCTGGAACTGAACCCGTAAGTAAGAGCTGAACCACTGTAAAACAGGCCCCCAACTCATGAAGGCAGTCCAGGAGGATACTGTGGCCAAGAGTATCAAAAGACAATGAGAGATCAAGAAGAATGAATAGGGGTGCACACCCCTGAGCTTCTCCTGAAGAAGATAATCCATCAGAGCAACCAAGGCTGATTCCATCCCCAAACTGGGCCTAAATCCAGACCAGAATGGATCAAGATGATCAGTTTCATTCAGCTGGTGCACCACCAACTCTCTTAAACACCTTACCTAGAAAGGGTATTTGTGGCTGGGTGATAGTCGGCATGAATCTCTGAGTCCAGGTAGGGGTTTTTCAGGAGTGGCCGCACTGCCACCTCCAAGGCAGCAGGTACCCCGCTATCACACAGGGACAGCAGCACCACTCCCTGATCCATCCAGTCAGTCCTTTGTGACTAGGTTGAAGAAGCCTTGGAGGGAAAGGGTCAAGAGCGCATGTGGTGGGTCGCACAGATGCAAGGGGTTTGTCCACATCCTCAGGCTCCAAAAACTGGAACTGGTCCCACAAAACAGCACAAGGCAGTGCACTGGACACCTTGATAGACACTATCAACAGTGGCATTCAGATCGGCATGAAGGTGAGCAAATAGCGTTGCCCTTATTTTCGCCGTAGTCTACGTAAATCTTTACGTAGACTACAGCGACCAAATTAGGAACGTGAATGGCGGCTCCCTATGGGGGCCGCCATTAGCCGTACGCGCTTTTTTTTTTTTTTTAAGTCACCCATGATAGGCTACGTGACGATTTACGTAGCCTATCATGGCTGACTTTGCAAATCTAGCCGTGATAGGCTACGTTAATCGTCACGTAGCCTATCACGGGGGCGTGTTTTTTTTTTTACTTTTATTGGAATGGCGGCGGTGGCGGCCGGTCGAAAGACCAGCTGCCGCCTCTGCCCCTGTCGAAGACCTGCCGAACCGCCGCCGGGACCTGCCGCCGGGAGGGACATTCGGGAAAGGTAAGTCCCATCCCGGGGGGGGGGGCGGGGGGTGCAGAGAATTTCTCCCCGAAACTACTTCGGGGGGCCGAACACGTTGGCACTCGGCCCCCCGAAGTTTCGGAGAGAAATTCTCCCCCATCCCTAGTGCTGGGTCGCACAGATGCAAGGGGTTTGTCCACATCCTCAGGCTCCAAAAACTGGAACTGGTCCCACAAAACAGCACAAGGCAGTGCACTGGACACCTTGATAGACACTATCAACAGTGGCATTCAGATCGGCATGAAGGTGAGCAATTTTGTCCTCAAAATGTTTGGAGAACCTGTCACAGTGAGCTTTCCGAGGTTTCCAGTGCTGGATTCACAGGGGTAGAAGAAAGCAGCCCCTGGACCACTTGGAAAAGCACAGCTAGACAGCTGCTGGAGGCTGCAAGGGAAGCTGCAAAGTAGGCCTTTATTGCCACCTTCACTGCCATGCTGTAGATGTGATTATATGTTCTCATGCATGTTTGGTCGCCTTCATGACAAGTCTTACACCACCTGCATTCCAGCTGTCTTCTAGCCTCATTCATCATTCAGAGCTCTTTGGTAAACCAGGGGACCATCCAAACTTCAAGTTTTAGCACTGAAACAATCTGGGCTGGCATGTTGATTGATCTGTGCCAGGCGAAGGACAAGGGCAAAATGTGACCCCTGCTCATTCTCTGGCTTTTGATGTCTTGAGCCAAGGGATCCTTCTGGATTGGCTGTCTCAGCTGAGATTTCCCCTCTCCCCACCCCATGCTCCCCTGAGGTCTTGGCTGTCTGGACACCCGTCCGACACCCATCGGACTTTTTTCCTCTCCCCCAATCCTGAATGTATTGTAAGATTTGATATGCTCCCCTTCATTATAAGTATTTCCAGAGTGGCTTGCAAATAAAAAGATAAAAATGAATAGCACAACAGTGCAATGAAGGGGCATCCAATATAAGCGGAAGAAGAAGGTAGCACAGTGAGGAGTCATTTAAAGGCCAGGGGAAGCCCAAGGGTCTCTGTCTGGGGCCAACAGGGCTTTGCAGGAGGGGCCAGGAGAACCTTCTGCAGGCAGAGCTCTGCCCCGTCACCAGCCACACCACTGCGGAGGGCAGGGGTGCCTGGAGGATGGCCTCCAAAGGGGGCCCTGGGGTACGGGCGGGCTCAGGCTGGCACCCGAACGGATGTCCCTGGCAGCGGGCGTGGCTCTCCCCCAAGCCTCGCCACCACAGCCCCCGGGTACCTGCTTCCCATGCAGGCGGTGCCCCTCATGTGGGGTGAAGCTGAATAATATGTGCCATGCACCCCCACGTCCACTGAGGGCCGGCCCACTTTTCAATGGCCTCCACACCACGGTCAGTTTCCAGGCACTGAGTCCTGGCAAAGTTTCTCCAAAGCGTGGCGCAGAATGTGCCATCCAAGGATTTGGCTAATGTTTGCGTGGAAGTAACCCTACTCGGTTGTAGACTTCTGTCAACTCAGGCAGACCTGTGCCAGAACTGACTTCCTCAGGAAGGGAGTCTGAAGAAGTGAGGAAAATAGTGCTGGCAAATTGAAAAGAGCAGATCAGCAGGTCGTCCCGAGGATTCTCTTGTGAACAGGGTGGCTTGGGGGGTGGGGGGGTGATGTCTGACTGTTCCTGTAGCTGGCTATAGCAACGGAGGGGGTGAGAGAGTTTCCCAGCCTGCCCCCCTCCGGGGCTGTCACAGGTTTTCCTGCTTCTGGGATGATGAGCTGGAGCTGCGTCTGACATGCTCTCAGCAGGTTGCTTGTAGCAGATGGGGGGGGGGAGCCCTACCACCAAGCCGGCCCAGTCACCGTGGGGAGCCTGTGCTAGGTTTGCTTAGCGGGGGGCCTGGGGCGGGACTTGCCCCAGTGCCCTGTGGTGGGGGGCTGGCCTTCCTTGGCCCTGCTCTTCAGCTCCTGATCAGAAAAGTGCGCTCTGCCCCCAGGCAACGTCTTGCTTTTCGGGGCCAGGCGGAGTCCTCAGAGGGTGGGGGCTGGGGAGGGAGAGGAGACTGCAGCCTGTTTTGTGATCTCCAAGTTAAAACTCCGGGGGGTTGTTTTCGCTGTTGCTGGAAGCAGTTTGCTGACACAGCCTCGCCGACTGGTGCGGCCTGGACTGACATGTTGGTGTTCTCTGTGAGCAAAAAGAGGACTCTTGGGCCGGGCTGCTTCTTCCTTCTGTCTGTAGAACAAGGGGGCTTGGCTGTGTGGATCAGACCCTTGTCCAAAGAGGGCAGAGGTGGCTGCTGTCATGCAGGAGCTGGCCATTCTCTGGACAGCTTGGGAATGCGCCTTTGCACATGTGCAGAGTTCAGAGCCACCCAGGCTGACCCCTGTGCAAGCAAAGCCATTTCAGTGAGTGATAGGGAAACAGAACAACAGACGAGAAGGAGGGAGGAGTAATGCTGGGTCTGCAATGTCTCGGCCATGCCCTTTGTGGCTGGAGATGCCTTTTTGTCCCCCTCTCTTCCTCTTCCCAGGAGAGCAGAGCAACAAAAGTGGGTACAGCGGTGCTGAACGTCCCATGGTGCGGGTGGGCGCTCAGACCAGGTCTCTTGCTCCCTTGACGGACAGCACCGCCTGGCCACCAACACTGCCTGGCCGGCCTGGTCCAAAGTCAGGGGGCGACCTGGTGTTGTCTGGAGGGTTTGGGCTACAACTTCCACAGTCCCTGGCATTCGTCATTCTGGGTGGGGCTGCTGGGGCTTCGAATCCGAGGGCACCAGGTTACCTCCTCCTGCTCTAGGGATTCAATGCCTGCCAATTTTTAATCTCTTACGAATGACATTCGTATACTGCCCCATCACATTAAGCTTTCAATAAATAAGTACTAAAAACAATTTAAATACCAGATCAGACGTTAACCCATAAAATAAAAGCAGCATAAATTCAGTAACAGAAAACAAAACTCAGAGTAACATCAGAATATAACCACATTTATTTACTTACAATATTTATATACCCGCTCCACATCAGAAGATTTCGGAGCGGTGAACAACATGGTAAAAGAATAAAACACTCTTAACATTGCAATTAAACATTAGTCAGCTTCTTGGAATCCAGGCTCTCCTCATTTGTTTGCATGTCAGGCTGATGTCCCGGCAAGGACAGCTCCAATGTGGGAACAGGTGGGCTCGGGGGGGTGGGTGCTCTCTGTGCATTGTGCCCCTTCTCTTTCCCAGCTGGTTTTCTTGGCTCCAAAGTTCCAAACTGCTGGGAGCCCCCCCCCCCCCCCAGTCTCTGTGATTATGCCAGGGAGAGCCTGAGGCCAGAAACCCTGAAGGCCCTCTTCTTGTGATGCTTGTCCTCCAAACAGGAGCCTCTCCACCATCTAACACTGTTGGGTTTCTGCTGAAGTAAAGGTAAGATTTGCTTTGCATGGATCATAGAACAGATTCCCAGAAATGATTTTTTTCTGCACTGAGATGAAAATAGATCCGTTACTCCTTCCAGCCTGCTGTGTTTTGACCATTGGCAGAGGCAGATCTGCAACATCTGCATGGTTTTTCTCCCACAGAGTTCAAGTGACGTTGAAATGATCCCCTGCCTCTTCCTCGCGGTAGTGGCTTGTGAGAATAGGGAGCCATTGGCGCAGGCAGACCGAGGGAGAAGCTGCATTGCTTCCTTGCAGCCCGGGCTTTAAACGGTGTGGGAAAGGTCAGGATTCCCTCCCTGGTTAAGCCAAGCCTGCAGCACAGTGGAGGTGTAGATTCCCCCACAGCCAGATGCTTTCAGGTGCCTCAAAACATAAACGTGCGAACCTGTGTTCAGGGGCTTCAGAAACGCCCCTGCAATTTTTTGAAAAAGATATTGCTTCTGTTAGGAGACATCAATTGGACGGATGGAGGGTTTTGCTAAAATCAGAAGATGGCAGCAATATTTGTCCCCTGGAATGTAAGCGGGGAGCAGCAGCGAGGTGGTAGCATCTTCTCAGTGGTCTGGCTGCCTTCGTTGCCCACCCTTATTTTTACCAGCTGACTGTCAAGTACTGATTTATTTACATGTCTATTCTACCCTCCTCCAAGGAGCTCTAGGCGACATACCTAGTTACTCCCTCCTCCCTATTTAATCCTCACAAGAAATATTTGAAATCGGTGAGGCTGCAAGATACCCGGTGAGCTTGATTGCTGAGGAAGGGCTGGACTGTGTCTCCGGAGGCCGAGTTACACTCTCTAACTACTGCACCACACTGTACAATCCCACAGTGATACTACAGTAATATTAAGGACTGGGTAAAAGTCATATCCATGAAATCAAAAACAGATCCTGATGATGTTATATGATTTTTAAAGGTGACACCCCCAAAACCACCATCCAGTCACACAGCACATCTGCCTCCAAGACTGAACCATAAAAATCATGGATCCAGCACTCGTAGGTGCTGCCACAGCACAAAAACATGGAACTGAGGCAGGGATCTTCTGGATTTCATAGATTTTTACAGAACAAATCCCCTAAACCACAATTGAATCACATAGAACATCTTCCTCTATGGACTGAACCAGAAAAATTACGGATTCACCACTCATGGGTGTCGCCACACTGTAAAAACAGGGATCTGAGGCATGGATCCTCATGAGTTTTAAAGGGAAAATCCCCCAAACCACCATCACATCACAGGGCACATCTGCCTCCACAGAGTGAACCAGAAAAACACGGGTCTGGTACTCATTGGTGTCATCATGGAGCAAAAACAGGAAGATGGTAAAAGCCTGATCCAAGAAAAAAACCTGGATCCTCTTGATTTCATATGGTTTTTACAGAGCAAATCCCCCAAACCACAGTCAAATCACAGAGCATATTTTCTGCCTCCATGAACTGAAGCACAAAAATCATGGATCTGCCACTCGTTGGTGCTGCCACAATGTAACAACACGGATCCAAGGTAGGGATCCTCATGGATCCTATGACTTTTACAGGGAGCATCCCCCAAACCACCATCACATCACAGTGCAAATCTGCCTCCACGGAATGAACCCTAAAAATTATGGATCTTGCACTCATTGGCACTGCCACAGAACAAAAACAGGAAGGAAGTGAAAATCAGATCCATGAAATCAAAAATGGATCCCCTTGATTTCATATGATTTTTACAGGGCATATTTATTTATTTATTTATTTCTATACCGCCCAATAGCCGAAGCTCTCTCATAACCCCCAAATCACAATCCAATCACAGAGAACCATGGACTGATGCACAAAAATCATGGATCTGCCACTTGTTGGTGCTGCCACAATGCAAAAACATGGATCCGAGGTATAAATCCTCATGATTTTTACAGGGAGCATCCCCAAACCACAATCGAATCCTATAGTACATCTGCTTACACAGACTGAGCCATAAAAAAACGGATCTGGCACTCTCTGGTGCTGCCACGGTGCAAAAACATGGATCTGAGGCATGGATCCTCATGGCTTTTACAGTGTGCAGTGTGGTACAGTGATACCACACTACTTACCATCAAATCACAAATCATATCTGTGGCCAGGATTGCAGTAGAAAAACCATGGATCTAGTGATTCACCATGCCACCACAGCACAAAACGTGGATCTGAGGCACAGATCCTCTGCATTTTTACAAAGGATCCCACAAAACCACAATCGAATCATACAACACATCTGTGACCATGGACTGAACCCTAAAATTCATGTATCCCTTATTACAGCGCCATCCTGTCTCAAAAATATGGATTGAAAGCTGAAAGCAAAGATCCTCATAGATCCTCTACATTTTTATAGAGGATCACCCTGCAAACCATGGCCAAATCAGAGAACATACCTGTGCTCAAAGATTTCACTGTACTGCCATGGTGCAAAAAACTGGATGTATGGCATGGATCCTTATGGCTCCTCTGGAGTTTTACAGTAAGTAGATCACAATGAAATCACAAAATCTGTTTGTGCCCATGGATTTTATAAGAAAAAGCACAGATCTTCTGGTTCACTGAGTGATTACCATGCAAAAACATGAATCCATGGTATGGATCCTTGTCAATTTTTATGATTTTTACAGGGCAAACCCCCAAACCATGCTCATATCACAGATCACATTTGCCTCTACAGACGGAACTATAAATATCTTTTGGTAGCACCATGGTGCAAAACCATGGATCCCCATGAATTTTACATGGAATCCACCTAAAATCGTGATCAAACCATAGATCATGTTTGTGCCCATGGACTGAACCATAAAAATCAAGGTGAGAATCCCCTTTAATTCCCATTATTTTTACACATGTTCCCACAGAAACTACAATAAAATCAAAGATCACATTGACATCCACAGACTTAACTGTGCTTCCTCATGCTGCCAATGCACAAAACCATGTTTCTAGGGCACCTCTTGGTTCTTACACGGGATCTGTCCCAAACCACCATCAAATCACAGAACACATCCTTCTCCATGGATTGCACAATAAAACCACCCAGAGAGCTTTGGCTATTGGCTATGTAGTAAATAAATAAAATTCACAGGTCCACCACCTCACAGCACCATGAGGGCACAAAAACATTCATGGCGCAATATCATGGATGTGTTGTATAGACCTTCATGGATCCTCATGATTTTTATATGGGCTGCATCAAAAACCACTCTCATTGCTCGTATCACATCCATGGCCATGGATCAAAACATAAAATCAGAGATCCCATGTTCATGGTGCCACTATGAAACACATTTATGGATTTCAGGCATAGGTAATCTTGGATCCTCTGGATTTTTGCAGGAGATCATAAGAAGAGCCATGCTGGATCAGACCAAGGGTCCCATCTAGTCCAGCATTCTGCTCACACATTCCAATCCCATGATAACCACCATTAAATCACAGATGACATCTGTGCCAACAGAATGAACCATAAAAAATATAGTACCAGCACTTCATGGAGCTGGCACGGTACAAAAACATGCAACTGGAACATGGATCCTCATGGATCTTATGGATTTTTACAGGCGATATCCCCAAAGCTATAATAAAATCACAGAACGCATCCATGCCCAAGGAATAAAGCATAAAAATAATAGATTTGGGGCTTCATGGAACTGTCATAGTATGAAAACATGGCTATGAGGCACAATTCAACATGGATTCTCTGAATTTTTACATTAGATCCCTCCCCCCCAGTCAAAGCACAGAACTCACCTGTGTCCAAGTATGCACACTAAGAATCCCACATCTGCTGCTTCACATTATGGTGTGAACCATTTATGCAAGGCATAAATCCTGACAGATCATTTGGATTTTACAGGTAGTGGATCCAAAATCACAGCTGAATCACAGAGCACATCCATGTCAGTGGCATGGATCCTATACTTCTCAGAGCTAGGATGGAAAAAAAAACCAAACCCATGGATTCAAGACACAGATTCTTATGTGTCCTCTGGATTTTAACTGAGCATCCCCAAAAATGCACCATTAAATCACAGATCACTTCCATGGCCACAGAGCAAAGTAGTAGAATTATGGAACCTGTAATTCATGGAGCAAGCATGGTACACAAACATGAATCCGTAACAACCATGCTCAGTGTCAGGATTGATTCTGAGTGTACGGACATAATTGGCAGTTCAGACTCAGAAGGGGAACAGCCAGAACCAGGGGAGACATCTTCCCGAGCAAGTTCAGATATGGATCGGCGTGCTTCTCAGGATGCTAACACACAGATGGCTGGGCCTGAAACCCCACCCTCCTCCATGAGAACCCAGGAGGAGGAGGAGGAGAGCATGGGGGCATGACCTGAGGGGTGCTAGACTGCAGCGCAGAGCAAGGAGGGCAGAGCTCAGACGTTCAACCCAGTTGGCTATGCGTGAGGGTTAACATAGGGGAGCATCCCTGGAAGGGAGGGCCATCCCTCCCTAAATTATTCTAGCCAGCAAGTTCTTGTTTCAAACTGTTCCCATTTGGATCCCCTGTTGCCATTCATAAATGTATGAAGCAGCTGTATTCCTTTGTAGCCTGAGAGTCTTCAAGGATTTGCATCTGTAGTGAACCTGTTGATAGTGAATTAAAGGCGTGAGACTGAAGCCACTCGTGTGTGTGCATGAGGAAGGAGGGGGCCAAGGGAACGTGACACTCCCATGCTTCACAGGACCACCATGGCAAAAAGCCACTTTATATTGTATTTTATGATGTATTCTGTGGTTTTTAGGAGGTATAGAAATGTAATTAATTAAAAAACATGGATTTGGGGCATGGGTCCGATCTTTTTTTTCTGCAGAAGATGACCCCAAAATAGCCAGCAAATCACAGATCATGTCAGTCTCCATGAATTGCATTATAAAAATCATGGATCCACTGATTTGTGGTGCTGCCATGGCACAAAACATGGATTTGAGGCATACTCATAATTTCCCTGTATTTTTATGGGGATGCCTCCAAAATCACTATCAAATCACAGATCATGTCTGTGTCTAGGGACTGGACCATAGAAATCACTGATCCAGAATTTCATGGTGCAACTATGATGAGTTAGAGATCCTCATGGATATTCTGGATTTTTATGTGGGATCCCCCCCCCCCCCAAACCACCATCAAATCACAGATTACATCTATGTCTGTGAACGTCACCATAAAAACCTTGGCTCTTTTGTTTCATGGCCCCTTGTGGCACAAAAGCATGGGCTCACATGATTATCGGATCACAAATCACCTTGCTAGTCTGTTATGACATGCAAACCAGGAACTCTGGTTTGACTCTTCCCCAACAAGCCAGAGAAATAAGCCATGGTTTGTTTGGGGGTTATTTGGCTTGTTGAGAAAGAGACAAGCCAGACTTCCTTGCTCGCCCATCATGAAGAACAACCCAAGGACCAAACAATCCTGGATTGTTGAGCTGCTCACACTCCCAGCAGGAAAGATCAGGCAGCGTGCACTAGCCTGCTCACCCATTCCTAAAAACCCAGGGTGTTAAAAAAATGACAACAGGATCCATGATTTTTAAGGTTCAGTTCTGAGGATACTTGCCTTGAATCTATGCTTTTGTACAGTGGTGGAATGGTGAAGTACAGGATCTGTAGTTTGGCTCAGTACATGAACATCCATGTGACCTATGATTTGGCCATGGTTTCATGTAGATCTCATCTAAAATTCATGAGGATTCATTTCTTGGATCCATATGTTTGTGCCATGGCATGTGAAAAACCGCAGGATGTGATATTTGTGGTTAGTCCATGGAGGCAGATATTTGTGATAAGACTGTGGTTTGGGGGATTTGTCCTGCAACGATAATGAGTACGAGGAGCCATCAATTGGATCCAGGTTTTCCCGTGTCAGCAACAAAAAGCACCGCATCTGTGATTTTCATGGTTCAGTCTGTGGAAGCAGATGTGCTCTGTGACTGGTGGTTTGGGTGATTTTCCCTGGCAAAATGCAAAGGATCCATGTTTTTGTACCATCGTGTTGCCTATGAGTGCCAGATCCGTGATTTTTATGGTTCAGTCTGTGGAGGCAGATGTGCTCTGTGATGTGTTGGTGGTTTGGGGGATTTTCCCTGTAAAAACCATGAGGATCTGTGCCTTGGATTATAGAATCATAGAATAGTAGGGTTGGAAGGGGCCTACAAAGCCATTGAGTCCAACCGCCTGCTCAATGCAGGAATCCAAGTCAGAGCATCCCTGACAGATGGCTTTCCAGCCTCGTCTTGAACACCTCCAGTGTGGGAGAGCCCACCACCTCCCTAGATCACTGGTTCCATTGTCGTATTGCTCTAACAGTCAGGAAGTTTCTCCCGACGTTCAGCTGGAATCTGGCTTCCTGTCACATTATTCCGTGTCCTGCACTCTGGGATGATGGAGAAGAGATCTTGGCCTTCCTCTCTGTGACAACCTCTCAAGTCCTTGAAGAGCGCTATCCTATCTCCCCTCGGTCTTCTCTTCTCAAGGCTAAACATGCCCAGTTCTTTCCGTCTCTCTTTATAGGGCTTTGTTTCCAGTCCCCTGATCATCTTGGTTGCCTTCCTCGGAACCCTCCCCAGCTTGTCTGCATCCTTCTTAAAGTGTGGTGCCCAGAACTGGACACAGTACTCCAGATGAGGCCTCACCAGTGCTGAGTAGAGGGGAACTAGTACTTCCCGGGATTTGGAAGCTGTGCTTCTGTTAATGCAGCCCAAAAGAGCATTGGCCTTTTTTGCAGCCGCATCACATTGTCGTCTCATATTCAGCTTGTGATCGACAACAATTCCAAGACCCTTCTTGCTTGTAATGTGGTTGAGCCACGTATCCCCCATCTTGTAACTGTGCCTTTGGTTTCTTTTTCCTAGTGCAGAACTGGGCATTTATCCCTATTCAATGTCATTCTGTTGTTTTCTGCCCAGTGCTCCAGTCTATCCAGATCACTTTGAATTTTGTTTCTGTCTTCCAAAGTATTAGCTATCCCGCCCAATTTTGTGTCATCTGCAAATTGGGTCAGCATTCCCTGCACCTCCTCCTCCAAGTCATTCATAACAATGCTGAAGAGCACTGGGCCCAGGACTGAGCCCTGCGGTACCCCACTCGTTCCCTCTCCCCAGCTTGAGAAGGTCCCATTGATAAGCACTCTTTGAGTCCGATTCTGTAGCCAACTGTGGAACCACCGGGTTGTTGTTTCATCTAAAAGCTTTGCTGAAGTCGAGGTATATGATGTCTACAGCATTCCCACGGTCCACAAGGGAGGTGACTTGATCCAAAAATGAGACCAGATTCGTCTGGCAGGACTTGTTTTTGACAAATCCATGTTGGCTTCGAGTAATCACGGCATTGTTGTCAAGGTGCTTCCAGATGGATTCCTTTGTCATCTGCTCCAGAATTTTCCCAGGGATTGATGTCGACTGACTGGTCTGTAGTTCCCAGGTTCCTCCTTTTTAAAGATCCACACGTTTGTGCTGTGGCGGTGCTCATGAGTAGCCGATCCATGGTTCTTCTGGTTCATTCCAGGGAGGCAGATGCGTTCTGTGATTGTATTGTGGCTAAGGGTGGTGTTCCCTTTGGAAATCATATAAAATCCCGAGGATCTGCCTCGGATGCATGGTTTTGCGCCGCGATGGTGCCGGCGGGCGGCGGGTCCGTGTCTCCGGTGGCTCCGCCCTCGGCGGCGGATGTGCTGAGCGAGTTGGTTGCGGTTTAGCGGCGGCCCCTTCGAAGCGCGCGCGACACGACTTCCGAGGATCCCCGCTCCGGCGCAGCGGCGGCGCCTGCGCCCGCCAGGCCCGTGAGGGTGCCGGCTCGGTCCGCGCTGGGGCAGGGGGGCGGCTGCGGGCGCGCCCTTCGCGAGTCAAGCGAAGCGACCGGGAGCCGTCTCGGGCGCGGCGGCCGGCTGCCCGGGCGGCCGGCGAGCGGCTCCTCCGCTCCGCGAGCCCCGCGCTTTCGCGGCTGCCCTTCGCCCTCCCTCGCCGAGGGCGGCGCCGCGCGGAGGGGCTTCGGCGCCGCCAGCCCGGGCGCGCGCCTCCCGGCCGCTCTGGCCCGCGGGCGTCCCGCCCCCGCGCCGCGCCGCGCCGGGGGAAGAGCGGGGCGAGGCCGGCGGCGCAGGGCGGCCGCGCAAAGCGGCTCTCCGGCGGCGCGGAAGGGGCCCGGGCGGGCAGGAGGCCGGCGAGCCTGGCGCCGTTCGGGGGCGGGCTGCGCCCTCCTCGCGCGAGGCGGGAGCGCGGGCGGCTGGTTCCCGCGGCCGGGTGCGCGCGCCTGCCCGTGCCGCGCGCCCCGCTGGCGCCCGTGTCCGGGGGGCCGGGGCGAGGGCTCCGCCTGCGCGCCTCCGGCTGCGAAGAGGGCGCGATCTCGGGCGCTGGCGCCGCTGCGCGGCCGGGGCCGGCCGCCCGAGGGAGCCCGGCCGCCCCTCGGGCTCAGCCGCGTCCCCGGCCGCGCGCGCCCCGCTGCCTCCAGGGGCCTGGCGGCGGCAACGCGCGCGAGCGCGTCCTCGGTGGGGTGCCCCGGCCGTGGCTGCGCCGAGCGCGGGTCGGGTGGGCAGCGCAGCGCAGCGCCCGCGGGAGCCCGTGCGCCCGGGCATCCTCCTTGGCGCTCGCCGGGCGCCCTGTCCAGTGATGTGAAGGCCGCGGGGGGAACGGGAAGGGGAAAATTCGGACCCCCTCCCCCCCCTTTTTTCCCCAAGGACCGTTTTGTTTTTATCTGAAAAGTTGGAACAATTGAACAGCTTTGGACTATGAAATACTGCCTTTTAGAATTTAAGACAAGGCGTTTACATGTTGTTATTCAGCTTTTATAACTCCTCCACACACACACACACATGATTTCTAAAAACTATGTAATAACTATGTAATAAGAAGCCTTCTGTAGACAGATTGGAGATGCAAAATATCTGGAAATAATGATGATGTGGAAGGAAATGTTTTTTTGATCTATTCTGTAAGATGCCTAACAGTTATTCCTTCCATTCCTTATTAAAATTATTAAGATTATTGAGCCAGTGTAGTGTAGTGGTGAGAGTGACGGACTGGGAGCCGGGAGATCCGGGTTCTAGTCCCCACTTGGCCATGGAAGCTCACTGGGTGACTTTGGGCCAGTCACAGACTCTCAGCCCAACCTACCTCACAGGGTTGTTGTTGTGAGGATACAACGGTGAGGAGGAGGATAATGTAAGCCGCCTTGAGTTCCTTGCGAGAGGGAGAAAGGCGGGGTATAAATGCAATAAATAAATAAATATAAATAAATGTAATGTATCTTTTATTGAAAGACATTTAGGGATGCTCCAGGTCATGCCCAGTTTCCCAACATGTGAGTAGAATCACCATATCATAATATGTAAGAAAATGTTCCATCATTGACTGTCTGGATTTTGTCCTCTAGAGTCCTGTGTTTCTGGGCTTGTTCTGGTTAGATGCTGCAGCAGTCAATGAATGTAGCTGTAGTCTAAAAACCACGTGTGAAAGAAGCCCCGCAGATTAGCCCCCACTGTCACCAGATGCAACGGACCAGCATGTGGGTTATTATCCCACCTATGTCCCCTTGTTTTGAAAATCAACTTTGAGGCTTAGGTCTATAGAACTCACTGCCACAGTTTTTAATACAGTTCTCAATTGGACCTCCCCAACTTGGTGCCCTCTACGTGTTTTGGACTACAGTGCCCATCATCGTTGACCATTGGCTATGTTGCCTGAGGCTGATGGGAGCTGAAGTCCAAAATATCTGGAGGGCACCAGTATGGGGAAGGCTGTCCTAAAGCGCAAAGTGACTTTAGATCTACAAAGAGTGTCAAAAAAGAGAAGTATTGCTTATTTCTCAGTATTCCCCCATATTTCCGTTTTTTTCCATGGCTTAAAAATTTCTGGAAATTTTACATCTCTAGTCCTATCTCCGGGGAGCTGGGGGTGGCGACGGCCGACAGGAAGCTCTGGCGTGGGCTGGTCCATGAAGTCACGAAGAGTCGGAAGCAACTGACCAAATAAACAACAAACAAGTCCTATCTCTCCCACTTCTTATTTTTTAAAAGAAGTTAACACATTTTCTGTCTCTCTCATCTTCTCTCCTTTTGCAGATGAAGGTGAGGCTTCTGCAGGCCTATGTAATAGATCTGAGCAACCAGAATGACATCTTGATTCAGACAGTGGAAGAGCTGGAGAACCTGAAAATGACTGCAGTGGAGGCTAAATTTCAGGTGTGTGTGTCTGGGGGCGGGGGGGAGGTTACACAGTCCTTGGTGGCAGGGTGGGAGTTCTTTTGCTCAACAGAACATCTCATAGAACTGCTCTGTGTGAGATGCTTTTACGTGCTTGCAAAACTGTGTTAACCACAGAAAACTATTTGTGTCTTATATTAACTCCGTCTGCTATGTAACTTGCTTTCTCTCTCTGCACACCAGGTAGCCTCCTCTCTCTCCACTGTTGCAGGCCTTTTTCCACCCCGCCTCTGCTAGCTGCTCTTCTTTCTCTCTCAAAATTCTTGTTCTTCTAACAGAAATAGGCACGGTCTCTCACATCCTCCTCCTTAGCCAGCAGGACACTTACTTGAAAAAGGGATTCATGGAGGAGCCTGGAAATCACAGGCTCCTGTCTTAAACTGGGGCCTGGCGCACTCAGGACCCACACTAACCAGATTCAAGGATACCAATATGTCTCAACTCCACTTGTGTGAAAGAATGACAGTTTAGTGATGGAAAATGGATGCAGAGAAAGCAAATGCAAAGAAAGCTTACATGCACCCTTAACTTTCAGTTCAGCTGCCCTGGATCCCAGGGGAGTGACGGGTGCTGTCCTTCTGGGCTGGTTATCTGAGTGCATGGTGCGCCTTCCCCCTCTCAGGCAAGAACAGGGAGCAGGCCAATCTGCTCAGGATTTTATAGGGCCTGTCTCATCAGAACTCACACACCCCTCCCTCCCTCTCTTGGCAGCAAAGTAAGTTTCTTACAGTACAGAAAGAAGCATCCTTAATCAGCTGGAAGGTACACAGCGTGAAGACCAGCTACTGTACATTGATTTAGCTTCTGTTAATAGCAAAAAGCATGGCCTTTAGTGTTTGTGAATACAGGTATGAGAACCCACTGTAAAATCATGAAAATTGCCAACTCTCTAGCAAATTAGTGTACTTCTGCTATTAAACACTGCAATAAATGCTGCATATGATTCTGGGCAAATTCACACCTGACTGCCCGCCATGCTTCTCAAACCAAATCCAAGACGGCTCCTTAGCCCAACATGTACACTAGGGGAAAGCATGGCTTAAACTTAAATTATTAAACATATAGAAGAACAAGGCTTGCAGAGGAAGAATCCTGCCTTTTGCAAAGGGGGGTCCTTTGAAAATGTCAGCAAATTTGAAGATGGGGAAGTCCAGTGAATGTTGTATATTTGGACTTCCAAAGAGCTTTTGACATACCAGGGGCTTCTGAGTAAATATAGCAATGTAGGATAAGAGCACATGTCCTGTTAGGGACCAGTAACTGTTTAGAAAGCAAGAGGCAGAGGATAGGAATAAGTGGACATTTTTTTACAATGGAGCCTAGGTCCCCTGAGAATCTATATGGGAACAAGGCTATTTAGCTGATTCTCTAATGATCTGGAGTTAGGGTGAGCAGCAAGGTAGCCGGTTTGACAGATAAACCCATGCAGACTGCGAGGAACTCCCAAGGGAACTCTCCAGGCTCAGAGGAGGGCCAAAGGGCAAAGTAAGTGCACAGGCATGCGCGCAGGGGCAAAGTGACCCCGTCCGCTGACGGAGATTGGCTTGGCAGTGATGTTCTATGGCAGCCTTGGGGCTGCAATATAGAGTTCAGTGAGAATGTGTGTGTGCAGCAGCTGTGGCAAAGAAGGCCCATTCTGTTTGGGGAATTGCCAGGAAAGGGAGGGAGAACCCTGCTGCTGGTGCCTTGATGCCTTCACATGCATCTGTGGTGCTGCCGCGTTGGAACGCCACATCCGGTTCTGGCCACCCCTTCTACAAAGGAGCATACGGTAGAGCTGGGAAAGGTGCGGGAAAAGGTGACCAAAATGGCTGTTGGTGCTCCTGTCGCAGGAGGAAAGGCTTAAGTTTCCCGCCTCCCAGCTGAGCAGAGCAGAGCAAGCTGCTCCAGCTGGTCCAGGGACTACAGAAGCAGGCAAGCTCCCAGAGAGCGAGCGAACAGAGCGAGCGAACAGGGGGAGCAAACAGGAGTTGGCCAGGGGAGTTGCAGTGGTTGAAGAGACAAAGGAGACAAAGGAGACAGAGGCTAAGAGGTAAGTGGGCTGCAGGAAGCCCAGGGCGCTGCCCTTTATCCTTCTGAGTGGCTGTGAGCTCACCAGGAGCTTCTGAGAGCTCCAACTGAATTGGAGGGGTGTGGCCTGAGTACTCCCAGCAGCTGACTGGGCGGGAAGCTTCAGTCTGTTTCCTGCCTCCCAGCTGAGCAGAGCAGAGCAGAGCAAGTTGCTCCAGCTGGTCTAGGGACTACAGAAGCAGGCAAGCTCCCAGAGAGTGAGCGAACAGGGGGAGCAAACAGGAGTTGGCCAGGGGAGTTCGGCAGGGGAGGTCAAGGGGGAGGCCCCTAACATTTTTTTTATTTTTTCACTAATTTTTTATTTATTTATTATTTATTTATTTTATTTATTTATTAAATTTATTAATCGCCCATCTGACTGGTCACCCAGCCACTCTGGGCGATGTACAACCCACCATAAACAATTTAAAACAGTAAAATTTTACCATAATTTTTTTTTTAAAAAAATACCCTAACCCACCCCAAATGCCTGCCTGAACAACCACGTTTTTAATGCACGACGGAAGCTCATTAAAGAGGGGGCATGACGGAGTTCCCTAGGGAGGGAGTTCCACAGAGTGGGGGCCACCACAGAGAAGGCCCTCTCCCTCGTCCCCACCAGTCTAGCTGTCCTGGCTGATGGGACAGAGAGAAGGCCATCCGAGGCTGATCTTGTTAAGCGGCCTGTCTGGTGTTGCTGGAGGCGCTCCTTAAGATAGGCTGGGCCGGAACCATATAGGGTTTTAAAGGTCAAAACCAACACCTTGAATTTGGCCCGGAAAACAACTGGTAACCAGTGCAACTCCTTCAGCACTGGAGTGATGTGATCTCGCCGGCGGCTGCCTTTAATCAGGCGAGCCGCCGCGTTCTGTACCAGCTGCAGTTTCCAAACCGTCTTCAAGGGTAACCCCACGTAGAGCGCATTACAGTAGTCTAAACGAGAGGAGACCAGGGCATGTACTACCGATGGGAGCAGATGGTCGGGAAGGTAGGGGCGCAGCCGCCGTATCAGATGGAGTTGATACAGCGCTGTCCGGCTCACAGCTGACACCTGAGCCTCCATGGACAGCTGGGAGTCCAAAATGACCCCCAGGCTGCAGACCTGGTCTTTCAAGGGTAGCTGTACCCCATTCAACACCAGGTCAACATCCCCCAGCTTCCTCTTGTCTCCCACCAAAAGTACCTCGGTCTTGTCAGGGTTGAGCTTCAGCTTATTCCTCCCCATCCAGCCACTCACCGTCTCCAGACATTTGGACAGGGATTCTACGGCCAACCTTGGTGAAGATTTGAATGAGAGGTAGAGCTGAGTGTCATCCGCATATTGATGACACTGCACCCCAAACCTCCTGATGATAGCCCCCAGTGGCTTCACATAGATGTTAAATAGCATCGGGGAGAGGATGGAACCCTGTGGCACCCCACAAGTAAGTGGCCACGGGTCCGAAACCTCCTCTCCCAGTGCTACCCTCTGGTACCTGCCAGAGAGGAAGGACCGGAACCACCGCAATACAGTGTTTCCAATGCCCAACCCCTCCAGGCGGTCCAGGAGGATACCGTGGTCAACGGTATCAAAAGCCGCTGAGAGATCGAGGAGAACAAGGAAGGAGCATTCACCCCTATCCAGAGCCCTCCTCATATCATCCACCAAGGCGACCAAGGCCATTTCTGTCCCATGCCCAGGCCTGAAGCCCGACTGAAATGGGTCTAGATAATCAGTTTCTTCCAAGTGTGCCTTCAACTGCACCGCCACCACCCGCTCAATCACCTTGCCCAAAAATGGCAGATTTGAGACTGGGCGAAAGTTGTTCAGAACTTGAGGATCCAAGGAGGGCTTCTTTAAGAGCGGTCTTATCACTTCCTCCTTGAGGGCTGATGGCATCACTCCCTCCTCAAGGGAGGCGTTCACCACCGCCTTGATCCCCTCACCCAGTCTCTCTCTGCAGCTCATAATGAGCCAAGATGGGCAAGGATCAAGTAAGCAGGTGGTCGGCCTTACAGATGAAAGCACCTTGTCCACTTCATCAGGAGGAAGAAGCTGGAACCGATCCCACAAAACCGGTTTGCCACAGGCTGCCTCTTGCTCACTAACTGTATCCACAGTGTGCAGAGTAACACACCTAATCTGATCAATTTTATCTGCAAAGTGCCTTGCCAAAGCCTCACAGGAGGCCTTAGAATGCTCCAGTGGTTCCGGAGCCACAGGACCGACCAGGCTCCGGACCACTTGGAACAGCCTCCTGGGGCAGCACTCTGCAGACGCGATGGAGGCAGCATAATATTCCTTTTTTTCTGCCTTCACCGCCACGTGATAGGCTGAAGATATAGCTCTAGCCCGTGTCTGATCGTCTTTGGAGCGAGACTTCCGCCACCGGCGCTCTAGCCGTCTCACCTCCTGTTTCAGAGCTCGTAACCGCGGATTGAACCATGGTGCAGTCCGAGCCCTGTTCAGGGGGAGAGGGCGTTTCGGAGCCACCTGATCTAATGCCCCAGTGATTGCGGCATTCCAGCCACCCACCAGGGTCTCGACCGAGTGGCCGTTGGCATGCCCCAGAGAATCCCCAAGCGCGTTCAGGAATCCATTTGGATCCATAAGACGCCTGGGGCGGACCATTTTAATGGGTCCTCCACCCCTGCGGAGGGGTTGTGGAACTGAGAAGTCCAACATCACCAGATAGTGATCTGACCATGACAAGGGGGTGGTGGATATACCCCCGACTTCCAGATCACTCCCCACTTCTCCAGAAACAAACACAAGGTCTAGTGCATGACCGGCTACATGGGTGGGCCCAGTTAGAATATGGTGCAGCTCCCAGGAGGCCATGGTCTCCATGAAGTCCCGAGGTGCTCCTGTGAGGATGGCCTCCGAATGTACGTTGAAGTCCCCCAACACCAGTAAGTTAGGGGACTGTACACGCACATCAGAGACCACCTTTTATTTTTTTACTAACTTTTTTTCATTTATTTGTCTTGTAACACACACTTTCACACCAGTGGGACTCTGCTTTTAACCTCTACTGAGTAGAGGAGCAGGCACAGGCTAGTCTAGAACAATCACAAAGCTAGACACAAAAAGGGAAAAGAGGCTATGGAAGGACAAGACTCTCCAGTGGTGGAGACCTGCAAGGTGTGTGCAATGTTTGTTTTCTTGCCTGAGAACAACATGGCCTACACCTGCAACAAGTGCAAGTTTATCACGCTGCTGGAGGAAAAAGTAAGTGGACTGGAGCGGCGACTGTCGACCCTCCGGGGAATAAGAGAACACGAAGAGTTCTTGGACAGAATGGGGGAACTACAGCAGCAAAGGGCAGACCAGAAGCTTGAAGAGCAACAGCAAGATGAGGCAGTGGGAAATGCTGAGGTGAAGAAAAATGGAGTAGAGGATACTCCTTGGAAAAGGGTGACAGTTAGGAGAAGAAGAACTAGACGCCACTCTGCACCAGTGGAAGCAGTGGAGCTGTGGAACCGATTCCAGGTACTTGCAGATGAGACTGGAGGACAGCCTGCAGAGGAAGAATCACAGGGGAACCTGCATGAGAGTGAGCAAGAGGCTAAAGGTCAGTCAAACAGAGGCGATGAAACCCAGGCCTACAACAAGAAGAAGAGAAGAGTGGTAGTAGTGGGAGACTCCTTGCTGCGTGGGATCGAGACCCAAGTATGTCGCGAAGACCCATGGACTCGCCAGGTATGTTGTCTCCCGGGAGGACAGATTAGAGACGTGACTGAAAGGTTGCCTGCACTCATAAAGCCCACTGACAGGTATCTCTTTCTTCTCATCCATGTGGGAACAAAGGATACCGCCAAGCGGAGCTACGAAGAGATCACGTCAGACTTTGAAGCTCTGGGAAGGAAACTCAAGAACTTTGGGGCCCAGATAGTTTTCTCATCCATCCTTCCAGTAGTTAGAAGAGGGATAGAAAGGGAACGAAAAATACTCCGGGTGAATGACTGGCTACGAAGGTGGTGCCGACGAGAGAGATTTGGATTCTGGGACCACGGGCTATACTTCCTGGAAGATGGGCTGTTGGCTAGGGATGGGTTGCACCTCACAAAGGCTGGGAAGAATGTGTTTGGCCACAGCATGAAGAACTTCATCAGGAGGGCTTTAAACTGAATCCTACGGGGAAGGGAGATGTAATGTTGGGGGTAGCAATGGACATAGGCGCATGCACTGCAATGGAGAGAACAGCTCTGATAGCGCCCAATAATAGTCGTCAGACACATGTAGGAAGAAAGCCAGACTATGAAGCACATGGTCTTCGATGTCTATCTACTAATGCCCAGAGTATGGGAAACAAACAGAACGAACTTGAACTCTTAATACAAGAGGGAAATTATGACCTGATAGGTATAACTGAGACTTGGTGGGATGACTCTCATGACTGGAATACAGCAATGGAAGGATATAACTTGTTCAAAAAGAACAGGAGGAACAGAAAGGGAGGTGGGGTTGCACTGTATGTGAAAAATACGTATCTCTGCACAGAAATACAGGAGGAGGAGCTTGGTAGCCCCTTCGAGAGCATCTGGGTTGAAATAAATGGAGCAAAGAATAAAAGGAACCTGGTGGTCGGAGTCTACTACCGGCCACCCAATCAAGGAGAAGACAAGGATGAAACTTTTGAAAAGCAAATAGCCAATGTTTTAAGGAAGCATGATGTAGTAGTAATGGGGGACTTCAGTTTCCCCGATATTTGTTGGGAGACAAATTCTGCAAAACATGGCCCCGCCAGGAAATTCCTGACTTGTGTGGCGGATAACTTCCTCCTACAGAAAGGAGAGGAAGGAACTAGAGGATCGGCTATCCTTGACTTGCTCCTAACCAACAGAGATGACTTAGTGGATAAAGTAGCAGTTACAGGAACTCTGGGGGAAAGCGACCATGTTGTACTTGAGTTCTTGGTTCTAAGGGAAGCAAAAGCCGAGTGTAGCCAAATGAGTACCCTGGATTTTAGGAAAGCAGATTTTAATAAACTCAGAACAATGATCAGTAAGGTCCCATGGCAAGCGATGCTAGCGAGAAAAGGAGTCCAAGATGGGGGGGAGCTTTTAAAAAAGGAAATTCTCAAGGCACAATCACAAACAATTCCCACAAGAAGAAAAGGTGGAAGACAACAGAAGAAGCCAATGTGGCTTCACAAAAAGCTTAGGGATGACCTGAAAACAAAAAAGGACACATATAGGAAGTGGAAGGAAGGCCAAATAACAAAGGAAGAGTACAGGCAGATAGCACAGAATTGCAGGGATGGTGTCAGGAAGGCTAAAGCTGAGAATGAGCTCAGGTTAGTGAGGGATGCTAAAAACAACAAAAAGGCTTTCTTCAGCTACGTGCATAGTAAAAGGCAGAGGAAAGAAATGGTGGTTCAGCTATTAAATAAGGATGGCAAAATGATAACAGATGACAAAGAAAAGGCAGAGGTGCTCAATTCCTACTTTGGCTCAGTCTTCTCCCAAAAGAGGGTCTATGACCCCCCCTGGCAAAGGCGAAGTCCAGGCTGAAGGGGCAGGATTGCAGCTTGAGATGGACAGGCATATGGTCAAGGAACACCTCATTACTTTGAATGAGTTCAAATCTCCAGGGCCAGATGAACTGCATCCTAGAGTAATAAAGGAAATGGCAGAAGAACTCTCAGAACCGCTGTCTATTCTCTTTGAGAAATCATGGAGGACGGGTGAAGTGCCAGATGACTGGAGGAGGGCTAACGTTGTTCCTGTCTTCAAAAAGGGTAAAAAGGAGGAACCTGGGAACTACAGACCAGTCAGTCTGACATCACTCCCTGGGAAAATTCTGGAGCAGATCATAAAGCAATCCATCTGGAAGCACCTTGACAACAATGCCGTGATTACTCGAAGCCAACATGGATTTGTCAAAAACAAGTCCTGCCAGACAAATCTGATCTCATTTTTGGATCAAGTCACCTCCCTTGTAGACCGTGGGAATGCTGTAGACATCATATACCTCGACTTCAGCAAAGCTTTCGACAAAGTGCCCCATGATCTCCTGATGAGCAAACTAGCTCGAAGTGGGCTAGATGAAACAACGATCCGGTGGATCCACAGTTGGCTACAGAATCGGACTCAAAGAGTGCTTATCAATGGGACCTTCTCGAGCTGGGGAGAGGTAACGAGTGGGGTACCGCAGGGCTCAGTCCTGGGCCCAGTGCTCTTCAACATTGTTATTAATGACTTGGAGGAGGAGGTGCAGGGAATGCTGATCAGATTTGCAGATGACACAAAATGGGGCAGGATAGCTAAGACTTGGGAAGACAGAAACTAAATTCAAAGCAATCTTGATAGATTGGAGCGCTGGGCAGAAAACAACAGAATGGCATTTAATAGGGACAAATGCCAAGTTCTGCACCTAGGAAAAAGAAACCAAATGCACAGTTACAAGATGGGGGATACGTGGCTCAACCACACTACGAGCGAGAAGGATCTTGGAATTGTTGTCGATCACAAGCTGAATATGAGCCAACAATGTGATGTGGCTGCAAAAAAGGCAAATGCTCTTTTGGGCTGCATTCATAGAAGCATCGCTTCCAAATCCCGGGAAGTACTAGTTCCCATCTACTCAGCACTGGTTAGGCCTCATCTGGAGTACTGTGTCCCGTTCTGGGCACCACGCTTTAAGAAGGATGCAGACAAACTGGAGAGGGTTCAGAGGAGGGCAACAAAGATGATCAGGGGACTGGAAACAAAGCCCTATGAAGAGAGACTGAAAGAACTAGGCATGTTTAGCCTTGAGAAGAGAAGACTGAGGGGAGATATGATAGCAGTCTTCAAGTACTTGAAAGGTTGTCACAGAGAGGAAGGCCAGGATCTCTTCTTGATCATCCCAGAGTGCAGGACACAGAATAATGGGCTCAAGTTGCAGGAAGCCAGATTCCGGCTGAACATCAGGAAAAACTTCCTGAGTGTCAGAGCAATACGACAATGGAACCAATTACCTGGGGAGGTGGTGGGCTCTCCCACACTGGAGGCGTTCAAGACGAGGCTGGACAGCCATCTGTCAGGGATGCTCTGACTCAGATTCCTGCATTGAGGAGGGGGTTGGACTCGATGGCCTTGTAGGCCCCTTCCAACCCTACTATTCTATGATTCTATAAGTCTTTGGGGTTTAAGTTTTGGGGGAGAGATGGCAGACGAGGGAGCAGGGCATGAGAGAGCTCTCCGAGATGATGCATGGCTTAGGGGAAGTAAGTCGGGAGGGAAGTCCTCTTTCTCCTAGCGCTGGTGATGGAAGTCAAGGGATGGAGTGGCTTAGCGGGGGTTGGGGCAGCCGGGGGTCGATCAGCCTGTGGTGTGCGCTGCCGTGAGATGTGGCGGCCACCGGCCCAGAGCGCTAGACGGGGGGCCACTCTGCGCAATGGGCTTCAGGTCTGCCTCCAATCCTGGGCCGAGGCACTGGAGCGCAACCAGTGTTGGGAGCAGCAGAGTGGGCACGCCTTTGGCTTTTCTTGCTGCAGAGCAGCTGGAGGGGCTGCTGCCCTCCTGCCTGCCCGGGGGCTCCTGGAGGCATCTGGCTGGCCACGGGGGCGGGGGAGCAGGCTGCGGGACCAGGGGCTGCCCTGGCCAGGTCCAGCGGGCTACGCTGCTCCTCTCTGCCTCTTCAGCGCGTAGCATGCGCTCTTGTCTCGCCGCGCCCCAGCAGTGGCTGTGCCTGGTGTCCTCACGGGGCAGGGAGTCTGGGACTCCCACCTCTGCTCCCCCCTTCCTCACTCCGTGTCCCCCACCACCGTTTCTGCAAACAGTCCAGCCCCTCCCCACCCTTCGGTAGTCCTTCCCTTCCCCCGAGCACCCACTTTGTGGCCCCATTTCTACTCTCCTGCCCCACAGGTTCCAGTGCTGTTTCCTCCCATTTTGTCCACACTTTCCCTGCTTCTCCACTTCACAGGGCCCCGTTGCACTCCCTGCACCGCCATCTCTGTTAGCACTCCCTTTCTAACTTCACCTGATCTGCAGGTCTTCTGCTGGCCTGCTCCCCTGCTTGTCCTGGGGCTGGAAGGCAGCTTGGTGCCTCGGTGTGAGCAGGGCAGGTTTTCGTCCCACACAGAGTACGAGGGTCCCCCGCCCATCCGGCGGCTGTTCAGGCTGCACCTCCTGACCATAGCTCTTGATTCCTCCCCGCCCCCGCCCCTTTGCTCTGTTTTCCGCCCCCCCTTGTCGCCCCTGCTCCTGCTCTTCTTCCTCCTTGCTGAGCCCAGCAGCAGCTCAGAAAGTCAGGGCTTGTCGACCCACTCTGGGGCAGCCCAGGGAGGGCAGGGGCTGCAGTGCTTGCTTCCAGCCCGCCCGCCCTTCCCCTCTGGGCTCCAGACATGCTTTCCCCAGGCTTGGCTGGCAGAAGTGCGCCGATCCCACACGCTGAGCGCCCGTTCTCCAGTGCTGAGTTTGGGACAAAGGCCAGTCCAGAGGGCGGGGGGGGGGGGCAGCGGCCACGTACGAGTCCTTGCTGCTCCAGTGCTTCTGTGTTCTGGTCCATCGTAAATGGCAGCTGGCTGACACCATGGCCCGTCTCGGGGAGTCCCCCCCCCCAGCTCTCCGGGCACTTGTGTAGCGTCTTGTGAGACCAGCTGCTGGGAGCAGGAGGGGCTTCCCACTGGGGCGCCTGGCCAGCCGCTGTGGGAGACAGGATGCTGGACCGGGGCGGCCGTTGGCCTGATCCAGTCTCAGGCCACCTCTTCTGCCTCCGCGTGTCTCCCAGAAGGACGCTGTGCCTGCACAGGGCTCTCTTTGGAGCACGCCAGAGCCGAGGGAGGTTTGGGTGCGGAGCCTGCCCTCGGTGGACCTCCTGCTGTGCATGTTCAGGGGGGCAGCTCCGGCCTTCCTTGCTCAGAGCCTCTTTGGCCACAGCCTCACAGAGCACATGTTTACCCCCTTTTTCTGAGGAGATCGAGCAGGGCTGCTTTTTCCCTCCTTCCTTTTTTGTTGATACTTTTCTCTTCTCTTCCCAGTCTTGTTTGTTCCTTTGCCATTCTGCATCTTGATTTTTCTTCGCGTTGTGTTCTGCCTTCTGGCACTCCCTTCTCACCTCAGGGCTTCTGGCCTTGAAGGCTCCTCTCGGGAAGGGCTCTTGCTGAAGAAGCATCCTTGCCACAGGCACATCCAGGATGGGACATGGAGGGCTCGGGATCTGCACTACTTGGTCTGAGGAGGAGAGGATGGCGCACATCGAGGCATGAGAGGCAGTGGTGATCCGAGAATCATAGAATCATAGAATAGTAGGGTTGGAAGGGGCCTACAAGGCCATCAAGTCCAACCCCCTGCTCAGTGCAGGAATCCAAGTCAGAGCATCCCTGACAGATGGCTGTCCAGCCTCGTCTTGAATGCCTCCAGCGTGGGAGAGCCCACCACCTCCCTAGGTCATTGGTTCCATTGTTGTATTGCTCTAACAGTCAGGAAGTTTCTCCTGGTGTTCAGCCGGAATCTGGCTTCCTGTCACTTGAGCCCATGATTCCGTGTCCTGCACTCTGGGATGATGGAGAAGAGATCCTGGCCTTTCTCTCTGTGACAGCCTTTCAAGTACTTGAAGAGCGCTACCATGTCTCCCCTCAGTCTTCTCTTCTCAAGGCTACACATGCCCAGTTCTTTCCGTCTCCCCTCATAGGGCTTTGTTTCCAGTCCCCTGATCATCTTTGTTGCCCTCCTCTGAACCCTCTCCAGTTTGTCTGCATCCTTCTTAAAGTGTGGTGCCCAGAACTGGACACAATACTCCAGATGAGGCCTAACCAGTGCTGAGTAGAGGGGAAGTAGTACTTCCCGGGATTTGGAAGCGATGCTTCTATGAATGCAGCCCAAAATAGCATTTGCCTTTTTTGCAGCCACATCACATTGTTGGATCATATTCAGCTTGTGATCGACAACAATTCCAAGATCCTTCTCGCTCGTAGTGTCGTTGAGCCACGTATCTCCCATCTTGTAATTGTGCATTTGGTTTCTTTTTCCTAGGTGCAGAACTGGGCGTTTATCCCTATTCAATGTCATTCTGTTGTTTTCTGCCCAGCGCTCCAGTCTATCCAGATCACTTTGAATTTTGTTTGTGTCTTCCAAAGTCTTAGCTATCCCGCCCAATTTTGTGTCATCTTTGATCAGCATTCCCTGCACCTCTTCCTCCAAGTCATTAATAACAATGTTGAAGAGTGCTGGGCCCAGGACTGAGCCCTGGGTGCCCCACTCATTAACTCTCCCCAGTTTGAGAAGGTCCCATTAATAAGCACTCTTTGAGTCCGATTCTATAGCCAACTGTGGATCCACCGGATCGTTGTTTCATCTAGCCCACTTCGAGCTAGTTTGCTCATCAGGAGATCATGGGGCACTTTGTCGAAAGCTTTGCTGAAGTCGAGGTATATGATGTCTACAGCATTCCCACGGTCCACAAGGGAGGTGACTTGATCCAAAAATGAGATCAAATTCATCTGGCAGGACTTGTTTTTGACAAATCCATGTTGGCTTCGAGTAATCACGGCATTGTTGTCAAGGTGCTTCCAGATGGATTGCTTGATCATCTGCTCCAGAATTTTCCCAGGGATTGGTGTCAAACTGACTGGTCTGTAGTTCCCAGGTTCCTCCTTTTTACCCTTTTTGAAGATAGGGACAACATTAGCCCTCCTCCAGTCATCTGGCACTTCCCCCATCCTCCATGATTGCTCAAAGAGAATAGACAGCGGTTCTGAGGGCTCTTCCGCCATTTCCTTTATTACTCTAGGATGCAGTTCATCTGGCCCTGGAGATTTGAACTCATTCAAAGTCATTAGGTGTTCCTTGACCATATGCCGATGGATCTCAAGCTGCAATCCTGCCCCTTCAGCCTGCACTTCGCCTTTGGCAGTGGGGTCATAGACCCTCTTTTGGAAGAAGACTGAGAGGAATTGAGCACCTCTGCCTTTCCTTTGTCATCTGTTATCGTTTTGCCATCCTTATTTAATAGCTGAACCACCATTTCTTTCCTCTGCCTTTTACTATGCACGTAGCTGAAGAAAGCCTTTTTGTTGTTTTTAGCCTCCCTCGCTAACCTCGGTTCGTTCTCAGCTTTAGTCTTCCTGACTTTCCTGACTGGAACATGCATGTATCCTGTCAGTGTGGAGGTAATTGAAGTCGCCCAGTATTACAGCACCTCCTTGTTTGGCGGCCACCCTGATTTTGTTTTCCATCTCAAGGTCACTCTGAGCATTCTAACCTTTGGGACGATAGGACATTCCTTGCACTAAATTAGTTTTGGAGCCTGGTATTGCCACCCACAGTGCTTCTGTGGAAGAGCCTACCCCTTTTAGGAGTTCTAGTCCGCTCGACACTATGCGCTCTTTGACATACAGGGCAACAGCGCCCCCAGTACACCCTTCCCTGTCCTTTCTATAGAGTTTATATCCAGAGATAACCATGTCCCATGGGTTCTCTTTGCTCCACCAGGTTTCTGTAATGCCCACTATATCCAGGTTTTCCTTTAAAATCAAGCACTCCAACTCTCCCATTTTGGCTCAGAGGCTTCTAGCATTTGCATAAAAACACCTATACACGGTGTCCCCCCTCCCCCCAGATGCCTCTGGCGTGTGCATCTTTTGCTTTGGGACGTTGGCCTCTTTGACTGGCTCTTACGTTTTACCATGCACTCCTGGTCTATTTCCACCCCTTCTACATTTATTTGGGCAATCAAAAACATTTTCAAATTGAACTCCTCCTCCCGGCACCACCGTCTCATCCATGCACTTAGACTCCTCAGCTTCACCCGTCTAGCTGGCCCTGCATGTGGAGCAGGTAGCATTTCCGAGAAAGCCACCTTGGTGGTCCTGGATTTCAGCCTTTTACTTAGCAGCCCACATTTGGCTTCCAGGACCTCATGACTACATTTCCCCATATCGTTGGTACCAACATGGGCCACGACCGCTGACTCCACCCCAGCACTATCTCCTAGGCTATCTAGACGGCGTGTCATATCTGCAACCGTCGCACCAGGCAGGCAGTTCACCCTGCAGTCTACACGCCCAGCACAAACCCAGCTGTCCGTGAGTCTAATGATCGAGTCTCCCACTAGCGCAAGCCCCCCTCCCCCGGAGGCACATCCTCGGTGTGAGAGACTATTTATTCGCCTTCCGAGGAATGGGTCCCTTCTAAGGGATCATTTCCCTCTTCCTCAGAATGACGCCCTCCTTCCCCGAGACCCACATTCTCCATGACAGCGGAGGAGCTGTCGCCCTGGGAATGGGACACAGCTAATGGGTCCCTGAAGGTCTCATCCACCAACCTCTCTGCCTCTCTTAGTTTCTCCAAGTCAGCAGCCTTGGCCTCAAGGGAACGCACTTGTTCCCTGAGGGCCAGGAGCTCATTACACCGAGCACCGCCCACGGCTTGTGCATGTGGCGCTCACTGCAACACACTGGATAGCCCCCGCCTGTCACATTCCTCCATCCTCTTCCTCGCTATCAACCCACTCTAGGAAACAAAGCTCCAGGCTAAGACTACTTTATTGGTTAACGACTAGCTTCGTCACAAATGCAAATTCTAGGAAACTCAGACTGCAGTGAACCAGGTGATCCACGAATCTACGAATATCAATAGAAGATATGAAGTGGAAGTTAGGATAGTTTCCAGCAGTCTGGGCAAGAACATCATGGCCAGACTTGCTTCTCCGGCGTGCCCCTCCCTTAGGGTGGTTCCCTCCTACATTGGCTATCACGAGTGGCCAACCTGGCAGAGCATCTTAGCTCTGCCCCTAACTTTTCCCGCTTCGCTCTGCGACGGACTCTCGCATCCCTCAAGTCACACCCTCCCCCCCCAACCTCAACTTGTGTTCTCATGGGGGAGCCGTTCAGCCTGTGCCATCTGTGTGTCAAGGTCCTGGGAAGAAAGCCTTGCCATATCTGGGCTCACTGAGGAGGTTGTCTCCCTCTGTTCTGGCTGTTCCTATTCTGAATCTGAGCTGCCAGACATCTCCACGTGCTGAGATTCATTCCTGACACCATCCCCCCGTTGGCTTTCCTTTTTCATAACATGTTTTTTATTTGGTTGTCGTTTCCCTGGAAAACTTAGTTGTTACTAGGAGAAAGTGGTGACATTATTTATAGTTCTTTCTTTGCAGTTATTTACTATGAGTACGGAATAGGAAAGGAAGGGTTCACCACCCTGGCTTCCTCGCCCCGCTGCTAAACTTGCACAGTTGTTTAGCTCGCTTGTTTGCTGACGCTTTGTCACTGGGGCTGAGATGCTTTGTCACTGGGGCTCCTCGCGCTTGGAGAGCTGGCTCCCTCGCAGGCGTGCCTCCGTATATAGATGGGCCCAACTGCTGCTGCAGTGAATCTGATTGGAGGGCCTCGTTTGAAAAACAACGGAGGCTGTGTGTGAACTCCTGATCAGCACTGGCTTTCCGTGTCTGGGAATGTAGGTCAGTTGGCCCCCTAAGGAATGGTGGTTCCTATTTAGGAAGGAGGACCATGAACGATAGTGAATGGGAGACCTGTTGAGGCAAGACGCGGCATTCAGTGGGTCGTTGGAGGGGACAGCAGACAAAGGGTGGGTGGTTCGGGAAGGCTGTGGCTTGCAAGAAAAAGACACTTTTTCTGTGTCTTTTTTAAAACTTAAATGATATGCTGAACTCTTAAATTTGCTTTATTTAGTGAACTGCTCTTTTAGGCCTAAAGCCTGAGCCTAAACTGAATCCAGTTGGGTCACCTGGAAGAAGATGGGGCGCAGCAGGAGTAGCTTGGTATTTTTGGGTGCCTCCACTTCATGCCGCCTTTTCTTGTTGTCTGTGCGTTTTAAAATTTGGCCCGAAGCAGCAGAATTTCCACGGCTTGGTGAATTGGAGAGAAGCAGGGTGGGGAAGACGGGAAGGCTTGTTCTCTGAGTGACAAGGACCGCTCCCCAGGCTTTTCCTTTTAAGTCCTTTAAATGGCTCATTGTCTTCTAGCTAAACTGTTGGGGTGATTAAAAGCAGTAGAGCTGGGACAGGGGTGGGGCGGGCGTAGCCGCTGCGCTGCCTGCAGAGACCCCCAGGGAGCCAGGTGGAGCGTGGCCTGGCATCTCCACTTGCACGGAGGGGAGACTGAGCTGTGCTTCCCCTGCAGGCGAGGCGTTGGGTCGCCCCCTCTCTCCCCAGGGCCAGGACAGTGCTTTGCTCCCGGCTACACCGCCCTGGCACCGGCACCACGTCCTTTGCCTGCCGCGGAGCTCCCTGGACTAGGGATGTACGAAAGTCACCTTTTTGCAGCTTTGATTCAAGGTGGGGGGGAGGCGCTCCGTCCCTCCCCCCGGAATCCTCCCTGGCCAGCTCTGCTCTGCGGCAGCTCCACGGAGCCGCCGGCCATGGCCGTCCACAGCCGGAGTTCTGGTCATGGCCGGCTGCTGCGGCCACAAATGGCAGCCACCATTTGCGTCCTGCCAGGCTGCCGTGATAAGCTACGCAAGTATTTACATAGCCTATCACGGCAAAGAGCAGGGGTGCAAACGGCGGCCGCTACGCTGTTTGCGCCACTGTTCTTTCCGTGATAGGCTACGTAAGTATTTACATAGCCTTTCACGGCAGCCTGGCAGGATGCAAATGGCGGCCGCAGCAGCCAGCCGAGAGACCAGCTGCTGCTGGAGCTGCCGCTGAAGCTGCCGCCGCCGGAACATCTGCCCCAGGTAAGCTTCGTCCTGGGGGGGATTCCGCGGGGTGCCAGGGGGTGGGAGGCTGTTCCGCCACAGGTTTCGGGGAGCCGAATGCCAGTGCATTCGGCCTCACTGAAATCCGTGGCGGAATTCTCTGCCCTCCCTACCCTTATTTATTTATTTATTTCTATACCGCCCAATAGCCGAAGCTCTCTTGGCAGTTCACAAAAATTAAAACCAAACAACACACAATAAAACAATTTAAAATATATAGAACATTAAAACCACAATATAACAATACAACCACAATAAAACCTAGCAGCAGTACAGGAGTTTAAAATACAGATTTAAAACAGCAAAGGTAAAAATTTAGAAAGCTAAAATGCCTGGGAAAATAAAAAGGTCTTCACCTGGCGCCGAAAGGAGTACAATGTAGGCACCAGGCGAACCTCACTAGGGAGCTCATTCCAGAGCCGGGGTGCCACAACAGAAAAAGCCCTCCTCCTAGTAGACACCCGCCTCACTTCCTTCGGCAGGGGCTCATGGAGAAGGGCCGCTGATGATGATCTTAAGGTCTGGGCAGGCACATATGGGAGGAGGCGATCCTTCAGGTAACCTGGCCCCAAGCCGGTAAGGGCTTTGAATGTCAACACCAGCACTTTGAATCGGGCCCGGAAATGGACTGGCAGCCAGTGCAGCTGGAAAAGTACTGGCGTAATATGAGTTCGCAGGCCAGTCCCTGTTAACAATCTTGCTGCCCTATTTTGGACCAGCTGAAGTTTCCGGACCGTTTTCAAAGGCAGCCCCACGTATAACGCATTGCAGTAATCCAGACGAGAAGTTATCAGAGCATGGATAACTGTAGCTAGGCTCTCTCTGTCCAGATAAGGGCGTAGTTGGTATACTAGCCTAAGCTGATAAAAAGTGCTCCGTGCCACTGAGTTCACCTGTGCCTCAAGTGACAGTTCTGGATCCAAGAGCACCCCCAAACTACGAACCTGATCCTTTAGGGGGAGCGCAACCCCCTCCAGAACAGGTTGAATATCACCTAGCCGGGCAGACGAACCACCCACTAACAGTACCTCCGTCTTGTCTGGACTGAGTTTCGGTTTATTAGCCCTCATCCAGTCCATTACCGTGCCCAGGCACTGGTTCAGAACAGCCACTGCCTCACCTGGTTTTGATGAGAAAGAGAGGTAGAGCTGGGTGTCATCCACATATTGATGGCACCTCAGCCCACACCTCCGGATAACCTCCCCCAGCGGTTTCATGTAGATGTTAAACAGCATGGGGGATAAAATAGAACCCTGTGGAACCCCATGGCACAATTGCCATGGCACAGAGCAGTAATCCCCCAGCACCACCTTCTGGAATCGGCCATCCAAGTAGGAGCGGAACCACTGTAGTGCAGTGCCTCCTACTCCCAAGCCAGACAACCTATCCAGAAGGATACCATGGTCGATGGTATCGAAAGCCGCTGAGAGGTCCAGGAGAATCAACAGGGTCGCACTCCCCCTGTCCTTCTCCCGGCAGAGGTCATCCCACAGGGCGACCAAGGCAGTTTCCGTTCCAAAACCAGGCCTGAAGCCCGATTGAAATGGATCTAGATAATCCGTTTCATTCAAGAGTGCTTGGAGCTGTCCTACAACCACCCGCTCAAGCACCTTGCCCAGGAAGGGGATGTTGGCCACTGGCCTATAATTGTTAACATCCTCTGGGTCCAGGTTAGGCTACCCTGGACTAGGGATGTACGAAAGTCACTTACCATTGCGAAGCTTGGATTCATGGGGTGGGGGAGGCGCTCCGTCCCTACCCCTGGAATCCTCCCTGGGCCGGCTCCGCTCCGTGGCGGCTTTGTGGAGCTGCCAGCCAGGGCCATCCGCACCTGGAGTTCCGGCCGCGGACGGGCTGCTGTGGACGCAAATGGCGACCGCCATAGCGGCTGCCATTTGCGTCCTGCGAAGCCGCCGTGATAGGCTACGTAAGTATTTACGTAGCCTATTTAAGTATTTACTTGCGTAAATACATACGTATTTACCATAGCTGCCGCCATTTGCGTACGCTGTTTTTTGTTTTTTGTTGGCTTGCCATGATAGGCTACGTAAATACTTACCTAGCCTATCATGGCCTCTGCAGGGACGCAAAAGGCGTAAAAAAAGGTGCAAAAGTATTTACGTAGCCTATCACGGCTATGATGAAGGGCGGCCGCCATTCGCAAGTCAGCGCAGACAGCAGCAGGTAAGTGCTCCGTTTCGTGCGCCTTTCGTGGGTTGGGGGGGCGGGGGCTACATTCTGCCACGGATTTCGGGGGGCCGAATGCACTGGCATTTGCCCTCTCCGAGATCCATGGCGGAATTCTCTGACATCCCTACCCTGGACCCCGAGAGTAGGTGGGCCGACGGAGACCCCTGCTGGGCAGTGCCGGAAGCGTCAGCAACCGGCCCGAACGGTCTGCCTGGCTGGCTGCTGCTCGGGCCTCCGTAGCCGCCTCTGGCCTCCCTCGCAGGCTTGGGCTGAGCCGAGCGTGGCTGGCTGCTCCCTGCAAGGCAGCAGGGGCGAAGGCTCATCCGAGCTGGGGCTGGAAGCTCCCTCTTGCCCTTGTGACCGGGAGCGGAGGACAAAGCTCAGGGGAGGCCCCGGCCGGCCATTGTTGGAGGCTGGGGTCGTCCCAGGTGGCCCGTCAGCCTGACCCCGCCAGGCCAGCAGGTTCCGTCAGCCACCCAGGGTGTGGACAGGCCCTCCCCAGCCCTGTGTGGCCCACAGAGGCCGGCGGGGGCGCAGGCCCCTCGCCCGCATGTGCCACCCGCCACTGTTTGTTCCCCCATCACTCTGCTACCCCGCAGGTTTTCCTGCTCCTCGCTCTTCCAGCGGTGCCACCGCGGAAGGGGGCCGTCTCCTTTCCCTCTCCCAGCTCCAAGACTGGGGCAGGAAAGGCCCTTTGGATGGATGGCGCTGCTCCGATCTGCGCCAGAGAAGGAAGGCCCCTGCAACGTGCCCCCTCCTCTCCCCAGCTGCCCAGACAGTGCCCCCCTCCCCCACGTGTGGCTTGGCTTGGCAGAGTCCTCTCCAGTGGGGCACCGGGGTGAGGGTCCCAGCCCAGCTTGCGTGTCTGGACAGCTGTGCCTGCCTGCAGCGGGCCTGGGGAGGCCCGGGAGGGTTTGCATGGCGTGCTGCACAGGGCCAAGGCGTGGAGCGTGGAAACACCGTTCAGCCTAAAATGGGATTCCTCTGTTAAGGAATTCAGAAGGCGCCGCCGCTGCCTCGTTCACTCGGCAGCCAAATAATCATATGTGCTTTAATAATCTTTATTTTACAGGAGTATGTTGCCAGGGCAACTGAATGTAAGCAGCAGAACGGCACCTTGCCGATCTCAAAGGCAAATCCGCAGAACGCCGTGCGCTGCCTTCCTCTCCCTGTTCCTCCCTCGCAGGGTACTGATGGCGCTTGTTTTTCATTGTCGCGTGGAAGGGCCCCTTTCCCCTTTCCTTGATGTATGTCTGCGGACGGGCCGTGGCAGGTGACTACAAGCACCCGAGCCCGGTGGGGGGTGGGGAGCTAGTAAGCTGTGGGCTGGGGCATGGTGAGCGGAGGGGCCCCAAGAGGCAGTCTTGCTTCCCTTTTCAGGGCAGCTTGCCCTTTGCTTGCTCCAGCGGGTCAGGGAGAGGTCAGGAACTGGTTGCATTAATTGGAAATTATGGGCTAGGTGCACATTTGGCATGTTGGGTGGTGGGGAGGGGTCTTTACAGGAGGGCCAATTGAAACACAGGGAGAATAATGAGGCCCCCAGGCTGCTTGCTGTGCTAAGGACAGCCGCCCCTTCCAGAGTGTTCATCATCATGGATTCTGCTCCCTTGCTGGAAAGGTGGCGTTGCCCCTGCCCAGACCGGAGTGGCTTGATGAGCTGCAAATGCCAGTCTCCGCCCCAGTCTCTCGTTGAAGCTGGCAGGAGGCCACCGTGGCGGCTTCGCATCTTTGGCCTGCTGCTTCCGGTGTCGCGGTAGCGGGAAGCAAGGCGTTTCCAAAGACCCCTGTAATGGAAAGGCTGCTCTTGGCCTTTTCCTGGCTGGTGGGGGGGCTGCATGCATTGTGCCTCCCCCCGCCCCGGGGACGCCAGGCCCAGGAAGCAGGGGCCTGGCTGGAGCCCTCCTGGCCTGAGGACAAGGGCGCCGCATCTGGTCACACGGTCCCTTGTTGAGCTGTGGAGACGCAGACTGGGAGGGCACCATGTGCCACGTGCTGAGCAGCAGGGGCTGGGTGGGAGGTGCAGACTCAGCCAGGGAGGGAGCAGCGCTTGGATCTGGGCGTGTCAGACCTGCTACGGCGGCAAGGGGCAACGCCCCGCAACCCCCAGCAGCACGAGGGAGCTGGCTCAAGCCCTGGGGGGGGGATTCATTTCTGGTCTGCCATCATGGGATCTGGCCAGCGGCTTCAGTGGGTGGGCGGCTGGGCATGGTGTAGGCTGGCACGGTAGCTTTTTTTTCTCCTTTCAGGCAGGAAGGTGGAAGCTCTTTTTCCTCTGCTTCGACCTGCCTGCCAGGAGCAGCTGAGGGGGCTTCCTCCTCCCCTTTCTGTTGGTGAAGGTTGCTGTGCTGGGCTGGGGACTCCAGTGCAGGGGCGGTGGGAGGGAAGCAAATGAAGGGAGAGGGCATAATATTTTAGGGCTCAAAGGAGAATTGCCATGATCTGTCTCGGACATGGAGCAAGCTGGCAGCAGGGGCCCCAGACGAAGACCATGGAAGTCGGTGCGCGGGCAGGAACTCATGGAAACGGTGGCTGGTAAAACATCTTGCAGCAGCAGCAGTTCAAACACAGCCAGGAGGGTCAGTGGAGCAGAGGGAGGAAAGCAGAGAGGGCCAAGCCAGGCCAGCGATGGGATGTGAGTGCGGGTGGGGGGGGGCCGCCGCGTCCCAGCTGGGGCTGAGCAGGCTCTGGCTAGATGTGATCAAAAGAAAGGATGCTTGCAGAGGGTATTTCCACACAGGCGGCATTCTGTGTGATTCTGCTTTTGAATATTTTCGGATGTTCTTGTTTGTCAAGGTGTGGGGAGAGGAGAAAAGCATGGTGAGGCCATGGGGCAGAGGGGAGAGGTGCTGAGATCGCAGCCCCCCCGTCGGCTAGGCCCTGTCCAGTCAGAGCCGTGCCAGTGAGACAAGGGGCTGTTCCCAGAGCCCCTTGAGCAAGGAGCAGGCTGTCTCTGTAGCTTGTGCAGCAGGGTGCAGTCAGCCGTTGCCCCTAAAATCTGCCACTTGAGAGCCTCCACTGCAGTTGCATGGGGCCAAGCACTGTGGTGCGCTCTGGGCCACGTTTCTGTCCCCGTGGCGGAGCCCTACCAGTCTGTGTCCGTCCCCCCAGGCCTTTGGTGAGAACCCCACATGGAAGCCTTCCAGGCCATAATTGCGCGTTCATCCAGAGCAGAACTCTCCACGTCTCTCTATCCATTGCGCTCGTGGTCATCTTTGCTCGAATGAACGTGGGCAAGAGTGAAACGGAGAGTGGAGTTGGCAAGTCACCTTGCTCCGACTGCCCTGGGACACCTGTGCCATTCCATGTCGAACGTCCACGCTAAAAATGTTTCTTGCTCTGGTGGCTAATTGAAACTAGGCCCTCCTCCCAGGTCAGCCGCTTGGTTAAGACCGCTGGCGTCCTCTGCACCATGGGCTGTCAGGATAGGGTGGGAGAGGGAGAGGTCAGGAGTTGAGTCCCGGTTCTGGCTGCTCTTCTGCCCACTGGCAGTTGGTTGGTTGATTGATTAAAATATATACCACCTAATATATTAAGATCCCTAAGTGGTTCGCATTAACATACAACATAACACTATAACAGCCCAGATAAAATAATAAGTAATTAAAACATTTAAAAACATTTCAATACTGTCCTAGTCCTTGCCATTCATCTCAAGGGCCCAGTGGATCCACATGGTGGAAAGCATAGAATGGCCTCCTCCTGGACATGAAGGAGCTGGAACAGAGGACATCGCTCAAGTGGACCATGGTATGGGCAGCAAGCTCTTTTTGCCGGAACTTGGCATTTCCTGGCTCACTGGCCTGTGTCGTCAACCTCTGGGTGCTCTCGGAAGCTACAGAATAGAAGCTTTGCAAATCCACAGCGAGGCAACAGCTTCATTGGGAACAGCCCAAAGTGCACAGAATTGTGGGGAAGCTTTCAAGACCTCCAGATCTCTTCATTGGGCAGGGTGGGGAGAGAGAAATGGACAGGGGCACTGTTTTAAGAGGAAGAGGCTCTGAAACAGTCAACATGGCGCACGAGCCATAGGTTCTTGGCCTGCTGTTCAGCACGTTGTGCTCGACGTCCAGGGATCCCCAGCAGAGAATGGGCAACACCTTCCCAGCCTCGGGGCTGCCTCGCCTGCACCCCACCTGGACCATTGTTCTCTGTTGCTCACCCCAAGCCTCAGAGAACAAATCCTGCCAGACGAATTTGATCTCATTCATGGATCAAATCACCTCCCTTGTGGACTGTGGGAATGCTGTAGACATAATATACCTTGACCTCAGCAAAGCTTTCGACAAAGTGCCCCATGAGATCCTGATGAGCAGACTAGCTCAAAGTGGGCTAGATGAAACAACGATCCGGTGGATCCACAGTTGGCTACAGAATTGGGCTCCAAGAGTGCTTCTCAATGGGACCTTCTCAAACTGGGGAGAGGTAACGTGAGGGGTACCGCAGGGCTCAGTCCTGGGCCCAGTGCTCTTCAACATTTTTATTAATGACTTGGAGGAGGAGGTGCAAGGAATGCTGATCAAATTTGCAGATGACACAAAATGGGGCGGGATAGCTAATATTTTGGAAGACAAAATTCAAAGTGATCTGGATAGACTGGAGCGCTGGGCAGAACACAACAGAATGACATTGAATAGGGATAAATGCCCAGTTCTGCACCTAGGAAACAGAAACCAAATGCACAGTTACAAGATGGGGGATACGTAGCTCAACAGCACGACAAGCGAGAAGGATCTTGGAATTGTTGTCGATCACAAGCTGAATATGAGCCAACAATGTGATGCGGCTGCAAAAAAGGCAAATGCTCTTTTGGGCTGCATTAATAGAAGCATAGCTTCCAAATCCCAGGAAGTACTAGTTCCCCTCTACTCAGCACCGGTTAGGCCTCATCTGGAGTACTGTGACCAGTTCTGGGCACCACATTTTAAGAAGGATGCAGACAAACTGGAGAGGGTTCAGAGGAGGGCAACAAAGATGATCAAGGGACTGGAAACAGCCCTATGAAGAGAGATGGAAAGAACTAGGCATGTTTAGCCTTGAGAAGAGAAGACAAGGCCAGGATCTCTTCTCGATCATCCCAGAGTGCAGGACATGGAATCATGGGCTCAAGTGACAAGCCAGATTCCGGCTGAACATCAGGAAAAACTTCCTGACTGTTGGAGGAATATGACAATGGAACCGATGACCCAGGGAGGTGGTGGGCTCTCCCACACTGGAGGCGTTCAAGATGAGGCTGGACAGCCATCTGTCAGGGATGCGCTGACTTGGATTGCTCCACTGAGCAAGGGGGTGGACTTGATGGCCTTGTAGGCCCCTTCCAACCCTGCTATTCTGTGATTCTATGAGAGGTTCCCAAAGGTGGCCACTCCCCTTTGGGAGGGCGACACTCCTTCGAGGCAGGACCGTTCCCCGGGAGAAGCCTGGTGTCCATTCGGGCAGCTGTGGAGCTTGCCACACCTCACAGCTCGTGCTTAGTCAGGGCTGTGGTGGCCCTTCAGGCATCCGGGAGGCCTCTCCAGGCTCCCTCCTCGATGCCTCCAGTGCGGTGGTCCCTTGCCCCCCTTGGAGTGGAAGCCTGGCCGGAGCCCCCGTGAATCTGCTGAGCTGGGTTGTGGGCTGTGGAGCACACTGGCCAGGAGAGCCCGCCATGATCTGGGCACCCTGGGCTGGGGAGGTCAGCTGTGGCGTTCCCTTTCTGCTTTCCCCCTTGGGAACCGGGACGTGGGCCGGGCTAGTTGGCGGGTGGCTTTGTCAGGATCCTGGCTGCTTGTTGCCTTTCGGAGGGGCAGCCTCTGGGCCAGGAGGGGGCCGGGCTGCTCGCCTCTCCCGAGGGCAGGCACCCATGCAGAGGGGATCCTGCCAGCAGCCTTCTTGGGCAGGCCTAGTGGTGGGATCCCACAACAGGGAAGCTGTGTTCACAGAGGCCTCCCTCCCGGTGTGGTATTTAATCCCGGCCAGCCAGCAAATTGCCGTCCATGGTGTCTGACACACGCTTCCAGCAGGGAAGGGTTGAGCAATTCTCCTCAGCTGCTGAGTGCTATTACCAGGATCAGTAAGCCCCAGGATGTTTTGGATTCTGGAGCTGTAGGAAGCGGTGAGGTTGCACGAGGGGGGTGGGCGAGCACAGCTGGCCCTCTCTTCCCGCCCTAGGCTGTGCCGAGGCGAGGCCTCCCCGGGGGGACAGTCACCCATGTCCTCCAGGCTGGGGCATGGCAGCAAGGCGCTTCCCATCCCCACCGTGCAGCGGGACGATGGAGATGGAGCTGCTGCGAGGAGCCACCTTGGTGGGTCTCTAGCTGGGCACCTGAGCGGCTGAGAGTGCCGTGCCGGGCTGCTGTCTCATCTGGCAGCCTGGAGCCAGAGGCTGCTGCTGACGGGGGGGATCTTGTTGTGCCTGCTGCCCTGCCCTTTCTGGGGCAGTGAAGTGGCACAACGTGGCTGTGCCCTTTTCCCTTTGGCGCTGGTCCATCCAGGCTGGTGAGTGGAGCTCTTCCTAGACCTGGGAAGGCCTGCTGTCTCTGCTCCCCTGGGAACTGCTCCGACCTCAATGAAAACTGCCTGTGGAGACGGGAGCCATGCAGAAAAGCCACTGCAGCGGGGAGAGCAGGGCTGGGCAACCTGAAGGCTGGAGGAGGTGTGCAAGGCCTCCGGCCCCCTCCCCTCCCCACACCGCTCAGCCGAGCGGGTTCCTCCCCGCCCCCCGCTGTGCTCAGCTGATTGGCGGTCAACAGCCGAGCAAGGGGGGGGGGGAGTTCTCTGCAGTCCCTCTCCTCAAATTACTACTGCTGGTATTGTATTTATGTATTATATTTGTAGGGCTGCGGTGGCTTAGCGGTTAAGACGCTGAATTGCAGACCGGAAGGTCGGCAGGGCAGCAGTTCGAGACCCGTGACGGAGTGAGCTCCTGTCTTCAGTCCCAGCTTCTGCCAACCTAGCAGTTCGAAAGCAAGAAATTGCAAGTAAACAGGTACCGCTTCGGCGGGAAAGGTAACAGCGTTCCGTGCACCTCGGTGTTCAGTCATGCCGGCCACATGACCACGGAAGCGTCTTCGGACAGCGCTGGCTCTTTGGCTTAAAAATGGAGATGAGCACCACACCCTAGAGTCGGACACGACTGGCTGGGGACACCTTTCACCTTCCACATTATATTTGTACCCCACCTTCACATAGAAGAAGCCCAAGGTTGCTAACACCAGTAAAATCCACAGCCAAAAGGTAACATAGCAAACAATATGAAACCGTCTAAAATTTAAATAAGAGCATCTCGAAATGCAGCCCTCGGGCGGGGGTGGGAATCCCTGCCCCTGTTCTAGAGGGAAGGCAGCAACGGGCCAGGCTTTCCAAGGCGTCTTGGTCCAGCCGGTCAGAATGCTGAGCGCAAAGCAAGTGGCAGACTGTGTGTGGTTTGGGGTCTTTAGCCCCATTCTCCCCCATGCCCCAATCTGGCCTTGAGCCTTGCTCCATCACTGCCTTCCTTTCACTGGCCCCTCCTCATGATCACCTCTGGGGGCATCTCACACAGGGCTGGCCACCCAGCAGCTCCTGTTTATGTGGTAGTTATGGACCCCCCACCACTGCCGTGCATGCGCGTGCGCACGCATGTTCTTTGGAGCGTGGAGGGCAGGGCTCTCCCTCGCTTCTCCCATCTGCAAGGGGGGCTGGGCTGCACAAAGTGCCTTCCCTGGGCCACCGCCTCCATGGGAGTCCTGCACGCTGTGCCAGCGAGAACCAGCCTTCTGGACAAGGGTTGCCAGGAGCAGGCCCCAGAGGCCTTTGGGCGCAGCCAGAGGCACCTCTGAATACAGAGGAGCTGGTGAGGTTTCCAGAGAGCCCCTCTCCCCTCTCACTGCTTTGCAGCAAAGCTCCCAAAGCAGTTCCTGCCCCACTGCTAACATGTTAGATACATAAACATTTGGCGCTTGTGGCCCTGGATATTTATGGGTTTTCATTTTAAAAAGAAGAGAAATACAACACTTTTTCCTCCCCCACTTTCTCCCGCCTCCCTCTGCCCTGCATTCGCTGTCCCCACAGAGGAGTTTAATTTTAAATGACAAATGTCGAAATTAGAGACCATCGAGAAAATCCAATTTGGTGAGGAGTTTTAAAATTCCCATAATAAAGGCCAAGTGAAATGTATGATTTAATGTGGGCACCAATGGCTGCTATTATGTGCTATTAGCAAAGCGGGGCTGAGAGGAGGGAGGAGGGAGTCTTTATCCTGGCCGATGCCGGCTGGCCCTGCCTTACCTTCTGCCATTGATTTGTAGCCGCTTGTCATAATGACATCGGGAAGCAATGAATGGAAGATGTGCTTTTGATAGGACTGAGGGGGGCGTGGGGGGGAGCAAAAATTCAGCAAGTTTTCTATCTCTTCTGCCTGATTAGATTCCCCCCCCCTTCTTTTAAGAGCTTTCACATTCCAATAAAAATGCTAAACCAGCTCAGAAGCAGAATTGCCAGGGAGTAAAGAGCTCATGGGGGGGGGGCTCCTCGGCGGCTCTGCTGGCCTCGCGGTCATGGGCTCTGCTGCAGGTTCCTCGGGCTGGGAGCGGGGGGGGGGGGCATCTTGGCAGAGCCCCCAAGCATGGCTTGCAGGGAAGGGTCTGGGCAGGGCACCATCTGGGTGCCCGGGGAGCAAGCAGAGGGTCCCGACGGCAGAGGCAGTGGCGCTTGCAGGGAGCTGCGCTTGGGGCGTCCTGGCGGCAAGGCCAGCGCCAGCCCGCACCGCGTGAGCGCGGACGCGTCGTGCCAGGGCCCCGCTCTGGATAGGCCCAAGAGCTGCCTGCGCAGCGAGGAACGTGGCCCAGCATGTGCCTGCTGGTTCTTCAGCCTTGCAAACAAGCCCAAAAAGGTTGCTAGTCACCGCATGAAGCAGATTGGTGGAGAACCAGTCCAGGCAAAAGGGAGCCCTCCTTCACACTGCGTGAGCGAAACTGTGGGGCTCGCTTCCACGGGATACAGGGGCAGCTGCCGACTTAAGATGCCTTCAGAGGGGGATGGACACATTCACAAGCAGCAAGGCTGGTCACGAGGGCGCTCTCTCCTCCAGGGTCAGAGGCAGGGTGCCTTCGCGTTGCCCGTTGCTGGAGAACAGCCACAGGAGAGCCCGTGGCCTTTCTGTCCTGCCAGTGGGCTTCCCAGCGGCATCTTGCTAGCCATGTAGGAAGCTGGACGCTGTTGCAAACGGGGCTCTGGCGTGATCTGGCCTCTCCCAATGTTCCCACCTGGCCCGCCTCGTTTGCCACAAATCCAGGGCCTGATCCTAAAGGGAATGGGCACCTCTTTGCTGGCTTCCTGGCCTGCTCCTTGGAGGTGACTCCCTGCTGAGGCCCAGGCCAGGTTCTGTTTGAGCCACCTGTCCTGCGGACAAGGGGGGCGTCCCCAGACGATGAGCAAAGCTGCTGCGTTGGTCGGGATGCGGCAGCTCCCCCCGATTCCGAGGCCAGGCAGCCAGGGTTCCGGTGCTCTGTGGTGCAGCTGCAGCTAGCCCAATGGCAAGACAGCAGCTGGCTGGAGGAAAGGCAGTGCCTTGGTGGTCCTTGGCGGAGCCTCTACGGTGTCCCCATGCCTCCTGGCCATAAAAGGCCTCTGAAGAGGGCCCAAGCAGTGCCCAGCACCATGCTCTCAGCAGACGTGGCCATGCTGGGCTCTGGGGGCTGCTGCAGCATTGGCGTTCATGCAGGCAGTGGCATTCCGGTCAAGCCCCTGCCTGCTCTGGCCCGTCTCCTTGGCGTGGCTGCTGCCCACAGGTCACCAGGAGAGTTGGCCTGAATGTGCTGGACGGCACTGTCCTCAGGTCTGCAGCCATGAAACAGGGTTGGCTTCCAGCCCCTCTGCCTGCAACAAGCGCAGCCGTGGGAGGGAGCCCTTGCTTGGAGGGGTGGGGGTTGCCGAGGCTGTGCAGCAGCTGCAGAGGGCTCAGCAGCCAGCCTTGCGCCCTGGTCCTCCAGCAGCTCCAAGGGCTCCCTGCACAGGCTCCCTGCACAAGCCAGACAGGCTCCCTTGTGGAGCGGGGGCTCTCGCTAGCGCAGGGGTTCTCTTGCACATTTGTGTTCTCCAGCCTTGATCAATCACTGACAGCCTCATTGTTTTATAATGCCCCTCTCAGCACACTGTTTCAACCCATCACCCTGCTTGCTTTATAGTCCATAAATATTTAATTCTTTAATAAACTGCTTACGTGTAATGCCCAGTCACGGAGGCACATCATTCCACTTTTCCATTGTGCATCTATTTGCAAGACAATTTTGCTCTCTTGGAGGAGCCACAGTATCTCCTGGCCAGTTACAGCTTTGTTCTTGAGTGAGGGAGGTCTGGCGCACGCTTTGGCAGGGGCAGTGGGTCGTGCTGCTGAAGGAGGGTCCTTCTCCCATCCACGCACTTTGCAAGGAATGGCATTGGGACGCGCCCCACACAGCGCCGTTTTCCTGCCCATCCCCTCCGTGTCAGCGACTCTGCCTCTGTTGGCAACAGGGCTTTATGCGCACCCCTCGCCACCGTTTTGTCTTTCTGCACTGGGGGGAAGGCCAGGGAGGGGTGGTGCGAGGCCTCTGTGGCAGCCATTCCCTTGGTTCTGAAATCGGGGCCCCTGACAGGCCAGGCCAGACCAGACATCCCTGAGCCGTGCAAGAGTCTCTCCAGCCAGCACGGGCAGCTCTATGGGCCAGAATCCACGCCTCGGGCTCAGAGCACCCAGGGCGGGCGGTGCAGGCGCTTGCGTTTCTCCGATCGCCCTGCCCTGCCCTGCCCCGCCCCCCTCAGCCTTCAAGGAGGCTCCCAGTGCAGAAACGAGGCAAAAGTGGGGGTGTGGAGAACCCAGGGTGGATCTTCAAAAAGTTTGGCGAGAGACGCCCATGTGGAGGCCCAAGGCCTCACTGAAAACAGCCACACACTGCCATTTGTGTGCATGATTTTAGTAAGACTGGAGCAACCTTTCTGGTTGCTGTAAGTTTGGCCTGAATTGAGGATGGGGGGTCGGCGATGGAGGAGGCAAAAGCCCCTCCCCTCTTTCATGGCCGCAGGAGGGTCACCGCGCGCGCGCCGGCGGGTGTCCCTGGCTTTGTGCTGTTCACCATTTTTAGAAAGGATGTAGCGGAGATGCCTACACAATTTGCAGATGCCAGAAAGCAGGGTGGGGTAGCTACACCACTGAAGACAAAATTGAGATTCAAAACTATCTTGACAGCCTGGGAGACAGCGCCAAAATCAACAAGGTGAGATTCAGTGGAGATAAATAGAAGGTATCTTCATAATTGCCTTTAATAAACTGCCTCATCTTTACTTTCTCCACGACCATCTGTACTGGGGCATGTAATACCCTCTCTTTACCATGCAAGTGCAAGTTTCGGTTATGAAGAGGTTTGAACCTGCCTTACTTTAAAGGAGTTCCTTTTTAAGGGCCTGGGTACTCCTCACAAGTATTTGGGACTCTGGAAGTTTTCCCCATTAAAAGAGGATCCTGAGACCCAGTGTGTCGGGTCGGGATCCCACCTGGGTGGTGCCAGAGGAGCTGGGCAGCAGACCCAGACGCCTTGGCCCACTTCGTCATCCTGCCCTCGCTGCTGCTGGTGCCGTTGGGAGCAGCCGGCGCCGGGTGTCCTGGCACTGTTCTGTAAAGTGATGGTGTGGCCACCTGGGGCACAGCATGCCCAGTTCTGGTCAACCCATCCCCAAAAGTATAGTGTAGAACTGGAACAGGCCCAGCAAAGGGCAACCATCCTGCGTCACAGTTGGATTACTTGCCATAAGAAGGGAGGCCGAAGAGACCAGGCTGCCTTGGTTTAGAGAGAGGACGCCAGGGAAGGAGGGTCAGCTATTGGGCAGTATAGAAATGAAATAAAATACAAATAAAGGGTGGCGGAGTGTCTCTCTGGAAAGCGGTTCAGGCTACCAGCTGCATGTTTCAAGTGTAGGCTCTTGCTCCTTTATTTAAAACTTTATGATCACCCTTCATCATCATATCAGATTCCAGGGGAGTGTGCACCATTAAACAATTCAAAAACAAGAAAATAGTAAATTCAACTTTAAAACAAACTAAAATTTGTGCAGATGCAAGTTGTATCTATATGGACACTTGCAAATCGCCTGGAGAACCAACTTCCAGTGTGACGCAGTGTTACTCTGTTCCAGTACAAGCAAGGAAGTGGATTGAAGCACTTTCAAGACTAGTGGAGTGGACTCTGACCATGGAAATATGTTATAGTAAATTTAAGATGCTACGAGACTCATGTTTCTACAGCCTGGATAACACTGAGGACAATGGGACTACTTGTGAGTAATTAGCTCAGTTGCATCTTAATGCTAGAAGAGCTGATCTGGAGTTTGAGATGAGCAGTGAGGTGGCCATGTTTGCAGGTGACACCAAATTATTCAGGAGGGCAAAAACGTGGCAAATTCCCAATTTCATGTATACACGGATGGGCTCTGAGCTGGTGGTGACTAAGAAAGAAATAGGTTTGTGGTGGTGAGCATGACAGGAACTTGGAGCCAGTTCATGGAGGAGAGAAGGAAATGGCTACTGGTCATAAGAGCTACATGCCTCCTCCAGGATCTGATGCATGTCTCTGAAAGCCAGTCACTGGGGGAGGGGCTCTTGCTTTCATGTCCTGCTTGAGATCTCCCAAAGCTATCTGGTTCGCTAGTGTGGGAACCAGAAGTAGACAGGCCTTTGGTTTGATCCAGCAGTACTCTTCGTGTATTCCTACGACCCTTCAAACCTCTCTCCCCCAGATCTTGGCTACACAGGCTAGAGAGATGGCCTTATTTTCACAGCCACCCTGTGTGTTGTGGACCCTCCTTGAAGGAATGTGAAAATGCTACATGCTCTTGGACCCGTCCTCAGTGTTGACACACACACTAGTCTGTCCTTGGCATGTGTCTCCACACAGATGTGGATTTGGAGATGTGCACATTGGCAGAACCAGCCTGCAACAATAACTTCTTGCATTCCTCCTGGGTCTTTGTGCAGCTACATTTGGCTGAGAGGCTATGCTGGGATCTGTCTAGCCTGTGTGGCAGAGAGAGGTTTGATGAATATCCCACTTTTGATCCGTCTTTTAGCATAAAGATACTATTATGCTAATTTATGCAGAAGTAGCCACATTGGCCTCAGTGGATCTTATCTAGGTATGTGAGAGTGTGTCTCCTGGGTCATTTGCCAACTTCTGTATGCAGGCAATGTACATCTGTAACACGCAGCTGGTAGCTGGAAGTGCATGCCTTTGCCTCTTGTGTGCAGCTGGATGCTGTGCGAGACAGGGAGGACATGAGAGAAGTCGATAAACCTGCGTGGGGCTCTCCTTTGTGTTAGACCAATGCGTGATGAAGAGGGCTCTTCATTGCAAGGGGGGCCCTGCGCAAAACATTTCTGTGTGGAGTGCTGCTGCTCAGGACTCCAGCCAGCCTTTTTCCCCATTAGGGTGTTTTTTCTTGTGGGGGCGGCGGGCACACTTGTGTCCAAGCCCAGCTGCGTTAAACTCTTTGCTCCGTTGATGTCTGTGGGCAGCTCTCTCTTCCCTTCCTAGGGACGTTTTCAAATAACCTCAGTGTGGCCAGACAAGGCAATGGTTCTGTCTAGCTCATCCCTTTTTATCTCTGTCTCCCTCCTTCCATTTGCCTTGTTCAGCCTCTCCATTCCATTCCCACTCCCATCCAGTTGCCAGGGTATTTCCCCCACTTCTTTCAACACTGTGTGCCACTGAGTTGTTATGGGGCTCTTTGGGGGCTTCCTGAAGATTCTGGTGTGTCCCGGCAGACCGTGGGGTTGCCTCTCCCATGCATGGGTGGTGCAGTTTTGGGTCCAGCTCTGCATGGAAGACACAGATCGGCATTAGTCTCTGTGGTGGCGGTGGTGATGGCTCTGTGGAATCGCACACCCAGTTGCGTGGGGGGCCATGGTGGGAGAGGGTCCTTGCCTCCGCGGCCTGCTTGTGGGCGTCTCGGGGCCTTCTGGAAACGGCATCCTAGACTCAAAGGACATTGCTGAGGGGAACGGCCATAGCGCCGCGGTAGAGCCCCCGTCTTGCCCGCAGAAGGTTCTGGGCTCAATCCTCAGCAGCATCCGCACATAGGGCTGGAAAAGACCGCAGCCCGCGACCCTGGAGAGAGGGAGAGCTGTGTTGGCAGCACTGGGCTAGAGGGACCAGGGGCCTGGCTCAGTATGAGGCAGCTTCCGGGGCACCCGTGGTCCTGCAAGGCAGGTCGCTTCTTCTTGAGACTGTGTCCCTCTTCAGCTTCTCTGCATGCTGCCCTGCCTGGGCTGCTAGCTGGTCACCTTGCAGGTTCAATATGCCCCACACACGCTCATACTCGCATGGAGCCCTTGAATTCCCCGGAGGCACCAGCTGGAGTCCCGTCCCCCCCGTCCCGATCCTGGGAATTTCTGTCCTAAACGTTGCTTTTTAATTTGCTTCCGGGGCCTGCGTGGGAAGAGAGAGGTGGGGGTGTCTGAGGCAGCATCTTTCTCCAGGCTCAGAAGCCACCCAAGGGCCAGGCGCTTCAGTGTCCTATCCAGCACAGCAGGGTGAAGGGGGGCGGCATCTGCGAACCCGGCTCAGATGCTGGGGACCCTTGCCTGGGCCTGCCGCTTCCACCCTCCCCCCGCTGTCCCCCCTCCCCCCATGCACAGGGCACTACTGTGGCCCCTGCTGCTCGATGCCTGGTGGGGGGCCGTGCTGGGCATCCCCGGAGGGAGAGGCCGCCTGCCTGCCTGCGGCTGAGCTCCAGCTAGCCCTTCCTGGCTGGGCTGCAGAGAGAGCGGCCTGCGAAGTTTGCGGGGCTTCTGAGCACAGCAAGGCTTGTCGGGAGAAGGATCCTGGCTGAGGTTGCTCTGTGGGTGGCTGACCAGCCCTTCCAGCTGTTGGGGAGGGGGCCTTCAGCCTCGGTGACCAGAGGCTTCTAGGGTGACCAGTTCCGTCACAGCCCCTGCCTCCCATCTGTGGGGCTTGGCTTGATGTGCATTATCTGCAGACTGGGGGGGGGGGGTGCAGGAGCATGGGGAGCTGCCTTAGCCTGAGCCCAAGCCCCCATTGGTCCCTCTAGTCTAGTGCTGCCGACACCAACTGGCAGCAGCGCTCTCCTCCAGGGATTTGGTGGGGGTCTTTCCCAGCCCCACCTGGAGAGGCTGCCAGGGATCAGACCTGGGACGCTCTGCCTGCAAGGTGGGGGCTCTGCCGCGGAGCCTCGTCCCTCCCCAGCATCCTCTGCAGTGTAGGGTTTGTTGCGCTGCTCCACCATTTCCCTGCTTTGCTTTGCCTTGCCTTGCCGTCCGTCTGTGCCCCCTTAGAATCATGGACTGGTAGGGTTGGATGTGGATGTGTCTGGTGGTGAAAAGAAAATCCGATGCTGTAAAGAACAATATTGTTTAGGAACCTGGAATGTCAGATCAATGAATCAAGGTAAGCTGGAGGTGGTCAAACATGAGATGGCAAGACTGAACATCGACATCTTGGGAATCAGCGAACTCAAATGGACAGGCATGGGCGAATTTAATTCAGGTGACCATCATATCTACTACTGTGGGCAAGAATCCCTTAGAAGAAATGGAGTAGCACTCATAGTCAACAAAAGGGTGGGAAAAGCAGTACTGGGGTACAATCTTAAAAATGATAGAATGATCTCAGTACGAATCCAAGGCAAACCATTCAACATCACAGTAATTCAAGTCTATGCCCCAACCACTGAGGCCGAAGAAGCTGAGGTTGATCAGTTCTATGAAGACCTACAAAACCTTCTAGAACTAACACCAAAAAAAGACGTCCTCTTCATCATAGGGGATTGGAATGCTAAAGTAGGAAGTCAAGAAATCACCGGGATAACAGGCAGGCATGGCCTTGGTGTACAAAATGAAGCAGGACAAAAGCTAATAGAGTTTTGCCAAGAGAACATGCTGATCATAGCAAACACTCTTTTCCAACAGCACAAGAGGCGACTCTACACATGGACGTCACCAGATGGTCAATATCGAAATCAGATTGATTATGTCCTTTGCAGCCAAAGATGGAGAAGCTCCATACAGTCAGTAAAAACAAGACCTGGTGCTGACTGTGGCTCAGATCATGAGCTGCTTCTTGCAAAATTTCGGCTTAAATTGAAGAACGTCGGGAAAACCACTAAACCGTTCAGGTATGACCTCAATCGTATCCCTTATGAATATACAGTGGAGGTGAGGAATAGATTTCAGGGATTAGACCTGATAGACAGAGTGCCTGAGGAACTATGGACGGAGGTCCGTAACATTGTTCAGGAGGCAGCAACGAAATCCGTCCCAAAGGAAAAGAAATGCAAGAAAGCCAAGTGGCTGTCTGATGAGGCTTTACAAGTAGCTCACGAAAGAAGGGAAGCGAAAAGCAAGGGAGAAAGGGGAAGATATACCCAACTGAATGCAGAGTTCCAGAGAATAGCAAGGAGAGACAAGAAGGCCTTCTTAAGTGAACAATGCAAAGAAATCGAGGAAAACAACAGAATGGGAAAGACTAGAGATCTCTTCAAGAAAATTGGAGATCTCAAGGGAACGTTTTGTGCAAAGATGGGCATGATAAAGGACAAAGAAGGCAGGGACCTGACAGAAGCAGATGAGATTAAGAAGAGGTGGCAAGAATACACAGAAGAACTATACAGGAAAGATCTGAATGTCCCTGATAGCCATGATAGTGCGGTCACTGAACTTGAGCCGGACATCCTAGAGAGTGAAGTCAAGTGGGCCTTAGGAAGCATTAGTAACAACAAAGCTAGCGGAGATGACAGTATTCCAGCCGAGCTATTTAAAATCCTAAAAGATGATGCTGTTAAAGTGCTGCATTCAATATGCCAACAAATCTGGAACACTCAACAGTGGCCACAAGACTGGAAAAGGTCAGTTTACATTCCAATTCCAAAGAAGGGCAACGCCAAAGAGTGTTCAAACTACCGCACCATTGCGCTCATTTCACATGCCAGCAAGGTGATGCTCAAAATCCTACAAGCTAGGCTTCAGCAGTATGTGAACCGAGAACTACCGGAAGTACAAGCTGGGTTTAGAAGAGGCAGAGGAACTAGAGATCCAATCGCCAACATTCGCTGCATCATGGAGAAAGCAAGAGAATTCCAGAAAAACGTCTATTTCTGCTTCATTGACTACGCTAAAGCCTTTGATTGTGTGGATCACAACAAACTGTGGCAAATTCTTAAAGTGATGGGAGTACCAGACCACCTTACCTGTCTCCTGAGAAACCTGTACGAGGGTCAAGAAGCAACAGTCAGAACCAGACATGGAACAACCGATTGGTTCAAAATTGGGAAAGGAGTACGACAAGGCTGCATATTGTCACCCTGCTTATTTAACTTATATGCAGAGTACATCATGAGAAATGCCGGGTTGGATGAATCACAGGTCGGAATTAAGATTGCCGGGAGAATTATCAACAACCTCCGATATGCAGACGATACCACCCTCATGGCAGAAAGCGAAGAGGATCTAAAGAGCCTCTTGTTGAGGGTGAAAGAGGAGAGTGCAAAAGCTGGTTTGAAACTCAACATTAAAAAAACTAAGATCATGGCATCTGGCCCCATCACTTCCTGGCATATAGAAGGGGAAGAAATGGAAGCAGTGACAGATTTTACTTTCTTGGGCTCCAAGATCACCGCAGACGGTGACTGTAGCCATGAAATTAAAAGACGCTTGCTCCTTGGGAGGAAAGCTATGGCCAACCTAGACAGCATAGTAAGAAGCAGAGACATCACCTTGCCGACAAAGGTTCGTCTAATCAAAGCTATGGTTTTCCCAGTACTAATGTATGGCTGTGAGAGCTGGACTATAAGGAAGGCTGAGCGCCGAAGAATTGATGCGTTTGAACTGTGGTGCTGGAGAAGACTCTTACGAGTCCCCTGGACTGCAAGGAGGTCAAATCAGTCCATCCTAAAGGAAATCAACCCTGAGTGCTCATTGGAAGGACAGATAATGAAGCTGAAGCTCCAATATTTTGGCCACCTAATGCGAAGAGAAAACTCCCTGGAAAAGACCCTGATGCTGGGAAAGACTGAAGGCAAAAGGAGAAGGGGACGGCAGAGGATGAGATGGCTAGATAGCATCACCGATGCAATGAATATGAACTTGAGCACGCTCCGGGAGAGAGCGCAGGACAGGAAGGCCTGGCGTGCTATGGTCCGTGGGGTCACGAAGAGTCGGACACGACTGAACGACTGAACAACAACAACAGGGTTGGAAGGGGCCTACAAGGCCATCGAGCCCAACCCCCGGCTCAGTGCAGGAATCCAGGTCAGAGCACCCCTGACAGGTGGCTGTCCAGCCTCGTCTTGAAGGCCTCCAGTGTGGGAGAGCCCACCACCTCCCCAGGTAATTGGTTCCATTGTCGTATTGCTCTAACAGTCAGGACGTTTCTCCTGATGTTCAGCCGGAATCTGGCTTCCTGTCGCTTGAGCCCATGATTCCGTGTCCTGCACTCTGGGAAGATCGAGGAGAGACCCTGGCCTTCCTCTCTGGGACAACCCCTCAAGTCCTTGAAGAGCGCGATCCTGTCTCCCCTCAGCCTTGTCTTCTCAAGGCCTTGTTAATCGCTGTCACTGAAGGTTATTTTTAATCATTTGTTTCTCTGCTGAGTTGTATTTATTTTTACTCTAAGCAGGCTTGTGGGTTCTATGTATGGGACGGTGGAGGTGAAATCCCCATGAACGGATACCCCGCCGGCCTGCCGGCCTGCCTGCGTGGCGGGCGGCCTGCGCCTCCAGCTCTGAGCAGCTGCTCCCCCCGCCGCCTTTCGCGTCTGGCTGGCTGGGCCACGTTTCGTGCTCTGGAAAGAACCCCGGACCGGGCGCACCCAGGCGAGCCAGGCCTGCTGCGGGGGCGGGTGGGGGGCGCAGCACTTTGGCCCAGGGGAGCTCGGCTGCTGCTGGACTGAGCCAGCGGGAGGCTCCCTGGCGCTCCGTCCCGCCCGAGGAGGGACCGCCGCTCGAGCCTCGCTCCCGGCCCCGCGCAGGGGGCAGCGGCCGGCCCCCACGCGAGCCTCTGGGCTGAGCGGGGCTCGCCGCCCCGCTGCACCAGGCCGCCCTGCCGGGAGGCGCCTGCCCAGCCGGCTGCGGAGACCCGTGCCGTGGTGCAACAGGCCGGGCGCTTGAGGAGCGGGGCCCGCGCCCGGTGGCTGCGGACAGCAGCGCCTCACCCGCTGGCTGCGTGCCCGGGGCGAACGGGCTCGCGCCCTCAGGACGGTGGCCCGCCGGCCGGGGCAGCAGCCCCGCGCCCCCGGCGCCCCCGCTGGCTTCCTCTGCGGCGCCGGCCTCCCGGGGCGCCCCGCTCCCGCCGCCTGCGAAGAGAGGCCGGCCGCCCCCCGCGGCCCTTTCCCGGGCGCCCGCGCCCCGGGGGCGGGGCGGGGCGGGGCGGGGCGGTGGCGCGTCATCAGGGCGGCGGCGGGTCTGCGCGCGCCGCAGCGCCGCGCCCGGGAGGCCCTTGCCCGGCTCCGTGGGCCCTCTGCAGCCGAGCTCCGCCGCCCAGCCGCCGCCCGAGGGGCTGCGCGCCTCCGGCGAGGGGCGCGGTGGAGGCCCGGCGAGGGCGCCGGGCGCCCAAGAGCCGCGAACCGCCCGCCGCGTGCAGCCATCCCTGCCGCCGCCCCCGGCCAGCGCCAGCGCAGGAAGGCCTCCGCGGGCGAGGCCCCGACGGCCCCTCGAGCGCCAGCGCAGGAACGGCGGAGGGAGCCCGCGGCCTGCCAAGCGGGGGGAGGAGCGGAGGGGCCGGGCCGGGCCGCAGCGGCGGCGCCCTCGTCTCGCCTCTCCCCTCCTCCTGCTGGCCAGCGCAGGGGCTCCGTAATTCATCTGGGCCCCCAAGGGGGCGGCGGCGAAGGTGTCGCGCTCCGCCAGGGCATCCCTGCAGCCGCCCGTGCTGTGCCGCCGGAGCCCCGGTGCTCCTCGTGAGCTGTGCTTGGCTCCCCCCCCCCCCCGTCTACGGCTGCGCTGCTGAAAGTGAAGGCACCCCGGGCTACATCCCACTTCCCAAGGCCCCCGAGCTCCGGCTCCTGGCATCTCATGCACCTGGCCAGGCATCTCGTTGCCCCCAGCCCCCCCAGCTTGCTTTAATGTTATGCAAATGAAATATGCAAAACACCATTCTGCCGTGTGATGACTAAACGCTGGAGACGTGAACAGCCGTGCCTCGCTGTTTGGCGTGGCGGTGGCAGTCCTCCCCAAACATCCACCTCGCAGAGTTTGGGAGACCCAAGTGGTTGGCAGCCAGCGCGGAGGAGTAAGTGGGCAGTGCAGGGGACCCAGCACCCATCTCTGGAGAATGCCTCTCCTTTGTCCTGCGTTCCTCCGGCTGCCTTTTGTAATCCAGCCATGCAGTCGCACCAGGGCGATGAACAGAACACCCCTCTTCTCTCTCAGTGTTTCAGAGCTCATTAACAAAACCATTATTCCCTATTAACTGCAAAAGCGGGTTCATTTGAAGAAAAAAGATGCCCCAAAGATGCCAGCGCTGTTAATCCTGAGGTCTGCCGCTTGGCAGTAAATCCCATGCCAGTATTTTCCATGTGAAGACCGAGATGCATGCGCCATTCCCCGCTTTTTTCTTCTTCTTTTCAGACAAAGAGGGGAAACAACCCCCCAATTAGCATGTTTTGTAAATTCCTGTTAAGTGAGAAGCCAATTAATATTCCCGTGGCAGGACTTTATGTTTGTGTCTTCTCCCTTTTGTCTCCAGCGCCCGTCCCTGGCTCAGCACCCAATGCCAGCTGAACGCCTTTCAGGATCCACAGCAGCACAGACAGCGTAAGTAAGCTCTGTCTTTCTGCAAAGCAGTCCCTGGCAGCTGGGCTCTGGAGCTGTCCCCTGCCTGTCACCTGGGCGTCAGGAGGAGCGCCCTCCAGCCCACTCAGCCTCCAGGATGCTGGCGCAGGGGCCTCTTTCCCCCTCCCGACACTCAACACGGACCTTGCAGAGGGCTGCCCATCGGCCCGCACATCTCCCTGGTGACGGCAGGTCCTGGGCGTCCATCTGGGGGTTTGCTTCTGTTTGGATCCAAAGCAGCAAAGGTGCTTCCACAGGCGTCCTCCCGTCTCCCTCTGTGTGGCACTCCTGCTTTCCCATTGACACAGACGTGTGTTTGTGCAGGGGTCAATGTGTGTGTGCAAGCACAGGCTCTGGGACAAAGGGTTGTTGGCAGGTGTGGCCGAGGGGGCATGCAGCACACCCAGCTCACGCATACTCCTCTCTGTGGCAGCACCTGTCTGCCCTCAGCCGCCCTGCGTCCGCAGAGAAGCATCACCAGATGTTCCCTCTCCGGACTGGGACACCCAAAGCCGCTTTTCTGTCTGCCTTCAGAAGTCTTCCGGGAGACCTCCTGGCTCATCCCCCCACCCACCCTCTCGCTGCAGACCTGGCATCCCTCTGTTCAGCCCTCCCGACTGGCAGCGGGCATCAGGCAGAGCCTGCCATCCCCAGACCCCCTGCGGCACCTCTTTCCCGGTCTTGGCTACCCCCAGTCGGTGGTGCTTGACTTGGCTGGAGTTGTTCTCCCTGCTCCCTCCTCTCTCTCCGGTGCCAGCTGCGACTGAGCCCGCACAGCAAGCAAACCCGTGGCTTTGGGGAGAATAAACGTGTACCTGCTGCCGCGGCTGCGACAGATGCCCATGGCCGGCCTGGCCCGGCGCAGTGAGAGAGGCAAGCGGGCAGGGGCTGCTCTCGCTCTTGACATCTCGTTCTTCTCCCTTCATCGTTTGAAGGCTCTGGATGCCAGGCTGGGCTTGGGAGAGGCATCATGGCGGAGGTGGCAGCCTTTGTCTTCCGTCTGGCGCCACTGCAATGACACTGAGACGGGGGGGGTGACGTTGGAGGTCCAGTTGGCGCCTTGCCTGCGTGGGAGGCTGCCTGGCTTATCCCTGGAGTCCAAGGGAGACGCCTGTGCGTCCTCCTGGCACCCGTGCCCTTGGCTGCCGCTTGCGCTCTGCTCCTGGGCTCTGGCTCATCTCCCTTCACTCCTCCGCTCTGTCTGGCCCATGTTCAGGATCCCCGGAACATCTGCCTGCTGCTGCTATCACACGAAACGGTGGCGTTGCCACTGAATGGATGGCACTGTGCCAACTAGTCTGCCATCCATCCGCCCTTGCAGCTCTCTTTCTTTCTTCCCTCCCTCCCTCCCTCCCTCCCTCCCGTTCACTCTCCCCTCCTCCTTCCGTAGACTTGACGTTAATTAACACATGGATTAATTGATTTTAAAAGCTGAAGAATTACAGTCAACTTTTCCCACAGGGTGCCTGCGCCAGCCGCTTGGCCCAGTTCTGCCTTACGTAGGCGGGGGGTGGGGGGCGCCCACAGCTGAGCAGCAAAGCCAAGGCAGCCCCTGCGGGAGGGGGAAGCCTGCCCGCCTGCCCGCCCGCTGATGGAAGGCTGGCAGGAAGGCGGCATCCCCTGCCTCATCGCTCGCAATCTGTTGCCATCACAGTTCGTGATAAATGGTCGAAGGAGCCCCTCCTCCTAAAAATGGAAGCTTCTCTGAGCGTCTGGGAGGCGAGAAGCACCCCGCCCCCCGCCCCCACCGATGCCCGGCTCGGCTGATTATCACCAGCGACTCTCTACGGTATTTAACGAAGCGGTGATGACAGAAAGGCTTTCCCCGCCCTGGCTGTGCTTGCTGGGAGAGGCCCGGGGTGCCCTGCCTCTCCCCCCGCCCTCGCTGGCCTGGCACTGCTGCTCCCCCCGCCCCAAAGCGCCACTAGGGCGAGGGCCGCAACCAGGAGCGACCTTTCCCACGCCAGGCTTGGGCAGCTCCTGGGGGGCTCCCCATCCCCAGAGGTGAAGACCAAGGCAGGCAGGGAGTGGAGGGGGCACCTGGAGCCGGCCTGCCACCTTTTCCAACTTTGATTTTATTTCATTTTGTTCTTTAAAAACACGAAGCAACTGAAGCGATGAGTGGAATCCATTATGCAAATCAGGTAGCATTTGCATGGAGTCTTATGACTGGAATATGCAAACGAGCTGTATAATTTATGAGTGCCAGGCTCCGTCTTCCGACTTGTCGTGTGCACAGGCTCACTCTGCAAACGCCAGGGAGCACCGCCCTCCCCTGCGGCCCCTTGCCTCGGCCCTCCCTGGGCCCAGTGGCTCTTCCCAGCCCAACAGACACAGCTGTGGTCATGTCAGCAGGAGAGCGGGGCTCGAGGCATGGCGTGGGGCAGGGGAGCGGGGAGCGGGCAGGTTCCAGCCCCACTTCCGCCAGGGCGCTTCTGGGCTGGCCCAGGAGACACCCCGCCCTTGAGGGGCCCCTCTGTCACTGCCCAGGGCGGAATGTCAGCAGCGCTCCGGATGGCCCTAGCTGTCGCAGTGGAGTGAAACTGAAGCCCTTGAAGGAGACCTTGTGTAAGCGGAGACTGAGAAAAAGCTTGAGGTGAGAATCGCTGCTCCCGGCCTCCCCGTGAGCCCTGCTGCAGACACACCATGCATCTGACTTCTGTTGAAGCAGAGGAAAATTCCATGTCAGGGAAATGCGATTGTTGCATGACTCTTCAAGAAATGCATTATGCAGATGGATAGAGAATGGGCCGATGGGCTTAGTTTGCACAAATGTTGCGACTTTCTCTGTTCTTCCTTTCAGCTGAATGTTTGCATATTGTAGAATTTCACCAGATATCTGGGCTTTTAATTATTTGCGTGTTATGATCCCGTGGCTGCGAAGCAGCATCAGCAAGTGAAGGGCAGTCCACCACTGGGCCTTCCGTGGCTAGAGCCTGTCGCAGAGGCCCGCAGTGCATGCAGATGTCGCCCCGCAGCTCACATCGTTCCTGCCCCCGGCTTGCTGCCTTTGCCCAGCCATGTGGGGTGCTTGTTTTTCCCTCCTATAAATGGGAGCCGAGATTCGCAGGAGGCTGCAGCCGTGGCCACATCCTGTGCTGCTCGCCGGGTTCCACATGTGCAGCAGCAGGAGGCCAGACTGCCCCCCGCGTTCCATCCTTCCCTGCCTGGCTTGCCTGCTCTCGCCTCCCGTGTGCTTAGGTTTTCTTTTGCGCTCCCCATGCGCTAACACTTATTTCCCCCTCCGTTCGTCGTCAGCCCTGCTCTCCACTCCAGGATCGCTTTGTCATTCTAGGCTTACTCTGTAAAGCGCAGTCCGTCCACCCCAATCTGCGCAGCCAGCAGTGCTGTAAATTGTCCGTTGGGCGCAGTGCCCTCGGGCCCAATGGAGCTACTCGGGGCCCAGGCCTCCCTCTGCAGAGCCCCGTGCGTGGCTCCGTGACGGCACCTTAGGTGCTACTGATGAGGCTCCAGTCTGCCATTCTCCCCCGTGGCTGTTCCAGCCTTCTTCTGGGCAGCTCCAGGGGAGGAGAGATGAGCCTCCCCCCCCCCCGCCATTCTGCAGCGGATTGCATTCTCAAGTGCCGGCCTTCTGGCAGGGTTCCTCCGGGACACCTTCCGGCCATCCTGCTGTCCTGCAGCATCCCGGGCGTGACCCTCTCCCAAGGGGCCCCAAAATAATGTTTGACCAGTTTCAGTTGGATGGAGACGTCTCGGGTTACCCGCCCAGCCACCCCCCCCTTTTTCATGGGTTCCGTCCATCTGTGCCAGTCGGTTAGATCTCGGGCCTCACCTGGAGCCTCCTCCCCTCTCCCCGCCCCCTGCTTGCAGACCACCGACTTGGTGCTCTCCTTGTCTCTCGAGTGCTGCAAAGACAGTCCGGTAGCTTGGCAGGGCTGCTGTGCTGGTGGGATGCAACTCACCAGCGCTCGTGTGTCCGCCATTCTGGCCCATGCAGACGTCTGCCTGCAGATGGCCGGCCGGCTGGCCTTCCTTCCCAGGCTCAGTCGCTGCACTTGCCTTCCTCTGGTGATTGCAGCCTGGGAGGAAATGCTGCCCTCTGGTTCTTCCTTCTCCCCCCCAGCGCAGATCTTCCTGCTCCTCTGCACTTCCAAAGGCTCCCATGAGAAGGTCAGCCCTTGCTTTAGGGTAGCCCGTGGGTGAGAGGCCCCGATGGGCAGGCCTCCGTCCTCTGTGGAAAGTGTGCGCGAGTGGGCCTCTGCATACGCGCAAGAGGGACGCGCCCAGCTGGCTTGTGGACACAGAGGCCTTCACGGGAGGCTGTCCCCCAACCACCCTGCCCGGAGTGCTCCTGCCCATGTTCCGCCTGCTTCCGAAGCAGCAGCTTCACGTGGGGAGCCTTTCCCCCCGTCCAGGGCTTGGAGGCAGTGTGCAGAACGCCGCAGCTCCTCCTCCGGAGCGGGGCGGCCCAGGGCAACCTGGGGAGCTCTCTTGCGCGTCTTTCCAGAGGCTGCGGATCCCTCCCTGTAGGACTTGAGAGGCAGGACTGTCATCCGATCAGATACCTGCCTCTTGCTCAGGAAGGGGTGGGGGACCTCCGCCCCAATCCCAGACAGAGTCCTAGGCACGCAGGCCATTAAAATGCAGCCCCTCGCCACCACTGGCAGGTGAGGTGACCTACCTTGCAAAAGTTCCTTGCACCCCCAGCCAGCGAGTGCTTTGAGGAAAAGGGTCTCCCCCCGCACACACACCCCCAGGCCGCCCCCAGCGGCTCTGTGTTGATTACAGCAGGGGGCAACGAGCCGCTCTGGGCCCAAACGTGGCCCTGTGAGAGGCCGCCAGGTGGGGGGTGCCGCTCCACCAGACGGCCTGCTGGGCCCGCCCACCAAGCCTGAGCCTCTGTCCCTGCCGTGTCCTTGGCTGCTCCAGTGGCAGCTCACGCTGCGGCCCGTGTGCAGGGGAGTGCAAGGCAAACGCGTGGCAGGGGCGTGCAAGGAGCTGCCTTCAGCGGTGGGAGGGCTGGCCGTCCTCGAGGTGGGGCCCAGAGGCTTTCTCCCCACCTGCACCCCCGCCGCCCCTGGTGGAGACTGGCTCGGGATAAGGCAGCTTCCTGGGCTCCTATGTCGTCGCCATCTCCCCTTTGTTGCTCTCCTGTGTTTTCTCATGGCTTCTGCTGGCCTGTTTGTTCCTGTGGAGAATCCTTGACAGAAGGAGGATGGAATGGCCTTCTGACTGTTAGCACCAAGACCTGCGCACCCCCCCCCCCCGGTCTGGAAGCACCCAAGAGCAGCAGGGAAGCGGCCTTGGACCAGGCTGCCCCACTTGGCCACTTGACCTGGCTGGCACCCCGACTGGCAAGGCGCTCCAGGCCTTTGCCCTTCGCCGTGGAGATGCTAAGGGGGATTGACGCAGGGACCTTCTGGGTGCCGAGCAGGGCACGGCCACCGGGCTGCCCCGGCATGTGGCTCATCCCCTCCCCACCCTTTTTGGCAGCTTTTTGCCCTTTCTGACTGGCCCTCCCTCCATTTTTATGCAGGTCTCCTTGGCCAGAGCAGAGGATGGAGCAGAGGCCTCTGGCGGCGCCCACGGAGCACCTTCCCACGGAAGCAGCTCTTCAGCAGAGAGGGGAGGCTGGTTGCGGCCGGGAGGAGGAGAACGCAGAGGTAGGAGCAGGACGTGCCGCGGCGGCTCACACGGTGATGGAGCTGGCTTGCCTGGCCCAGCTTGGGCGGAAGCCTTTGCGGGGTCTGCAGGAAGGCAGGGGGGTGGTCCACACCAGTGCGGCGAGGGCGGGAAGGGCAACCCTTGGGCTTGTGCCTGGAGTGGCTGCCCCCTGGGATGACTCTTCGGCAGACGGATCCGGCCGGGCCGGGCTCTGCAGTGAGACCCATCTGCGCCTGGAGCCCTCCCCAGAAAAGAGGCCTGCCTGAGTTTCCAAGTGGGGGTCTTGCGGAGCTCTTCTGGTGAGTGGGCTCTGAATGTACCCGGATGTCCCTGGAGGTTTCCGCTGCGCCTTTCCCTCCCGTCCCAGCCCATCCCATGCCTGATTCTGCTGGCGGGGCCCTTTCCGTGGCGTTCACGTTGCTTCTGCAGCATCTGAAACCTGCAGTCCTGCTGAGCACGCTGGCCCTGGCCAGCCGGCCACGCGAGGCCCTTGGAAGGCTGGTCGGCTGCCCCTTGCCACCGGAAGTTGAGGAGCCCCTCTCCCCGCCAGCCCCAGCTAGGCAGCGCTGCAGAGACCCCGCCGGTCCTCACGGAGGGGCTCAGCCTGGGCCAGGGTCGGGGGGACGCCAGCCGCTCTCGTCCTTTGTCTTTGGGTCCCACACGTTCAGCAGTATGGATGATGCTGTCTCTTGGAAGATGCAGCTTTGCTGGACGGAGGGAGCCGAATTGCACCCCAGCAGCGGCTTGGGTGGAGGCCTCTCCTGGGCAGGTCAGTGTGAATTCTGCCCCTTCCAGACGCCCTGGCATCTTGCGGGGGCTTCCCTGTTTCTGGCCACCTCGCAGCTCCGCCCAGTGGCGTCTCTGTCGCTGCCCCACCCCCAGCGCTCTCTGGATTCACCCGCCTGAAGGTGGGAGGAGAGGCAGAAGGGCGCCGGCAGTGGGACGTGGAGCGGATTGCCTCCCTCTTGCCCTGGCCATCATGGCCGGGCGCCGCGTCTGGGCCCACAGCATGCAAGTGCCGGAAGGGCCCTGCCCTTTGGAGGCTGGGTGGCAGAGGGCTGCGGGGCTGCTGGCTTCAGGGGGAGGGGCGCTGTGTGCTGGAGGGGGCTCTGCGCGTGAGTGCCTGGGTGGGCCCTGCGTGCTGCCAGGCAGGTCCCTTGCCTGGACTGGGCTGCCCGTCTCGGGTCCGCCCAGGCAAGGGGCTCCGGCGGCTGCCCTGCAAAGCTTTGTCCCAGGTTTGCCTTGGCCATGCCCCGCCGGCTTGCGGGGGGCGGGCTTTTTGGAACGCAGCAAGGCAGGCGGCCCAAAAGATGCCGCAGTGCAGCCAGGGCTGAAGGGGCTATGTGGAGGAGTTGGGCCAGGCCCCGGGGGTGCGGCCCGCGCTCCCCAGCAGATGGCGGGCCTCCCAGCACCGCCCGCCCTGCTGGAGATGTCACGGGAGAGCCTGGTTCTCTGCACAGAGAGGCGTGGGCTGGCTGGCTCGTCCAGGTTGAGCGGAGGCGGGCGGAGCCCACTTTGAAGGCCCCTGTCACTGCAGGGTGCTTTCCCCACGAGGAGCCACCCCCGATCATGGCCCATGCGCAGCCCCCCGAGCCGCGCCCCTCGCAGGCAGGGCAAGCGCAGCCAGGGCGTCCCGGAGCGTTGATGGGCGAGACCCTGCTGGGCACGTGGAGCAGAGGGGCCTGGCCCTGACTTCTCCCTGCAGGCGAGGCAGCGCTGTCCGCCCTGAGCCTGCAGGAGGGTGGGACACAGGAGGCTGGTGTCGCTCCTGCTCCTTTCCTTGGAGACCCTTGCGGAGGGACACTGGCCCTGCCTGTGGTGAGACCGGGGAGCAGGGGGGCTCCCCAGGGGCGTTTCCTGCTGAGCCTTTGCAGCGAACAGGGTCCCCTGGAGGCTGCGCCCTCCCTAGCCAGGCCAAAGGCATCCAGCCACGGCTGCCTCACAGAGGCCTTGAGCCCCGTCCCAGAAGCTGTGCTTCTATTAATGCAGCCCATAAGAGCATTGGCCTTTTTTGCAGCCACATCACGTTGTTGGCTCATATTCAGTTTGTGGCCTACAATTCCAAGATCCTTCTCACTTGTAGTGTTGCTGAGCCACGTATCCCCCGTCTTGCAACCGTGTGTTTGTTTCCTTTTTCCTAGGTGCAGAACTTGGTATTTATCCCTATTAAATGTCATTCTGTTGGAGGTGGGCAATCTATGGGTGACAAAAGCCCAGGACCCACTGCACTGTGCTATTTCCAGAATATTTTGCTGTGCCCTTCCCTTTTGGTATCAAAAGCTGGCATCTCACTGATGCCCCTCTCTCTCTCTCTCTCACACACACACTCACACTCACACACAGAGTGCAGCTTCTGCTTCCCAGCAGCTGGGCTGACCATGTGTGTCTCTGTGTTCCTGCACTGCAGGTTCTGGAGAAGGAAGAGAAAGTCCAGGCGCTGCAAGAGGCTGTCACAGCTCTTCACCATGACATCTCCCTGAAGGACTTGGAGCTGGTGTGCCAGCCACAGGGGAAACATCTCCTGGAGACACAGCTGAGTTCCCTGCAGCACATGGTAACTCAGGGCTGCTCTGCGCACGGCTCTGAGCCCGGGGCCCTTGGTTCTGGTGCCAGGTTCCATGTGAGGCCCTGGCCTGCCCTCCGAGGGGGGCGGGCAGGCAAGGCAAGAGGATATGAGGGCAAGGAGGCCGAACCACCTTCCTCTGGTTTGAACCGGAGAGATGCTGCTAGCTGGGCTGGAGCTGTTCTCGTGGGCTGGCTTTTCAGTCCTAGGCCCACAGGAATGCAGCCTTGTGTGCCGGCGCAGGACCTGCCCTGAAATCTGAGCGGTGGCAGAAGGGGCACGTGGCGAGCCTTCACCTTGGAGTGTGTGGGGGCTCCCGGGGGCCCTTCCCTCTTGGCCAAGTGCCACGCAGATCCCCAAGGGCTCCAGTGTCTGCTTGGGCTGCTCTCTCTGCAGCCGTGCCATCTGAGGGCTTGCCCTGGGCCACGCACTGGCCTCTCCTCTGCAGCATGTGGGCTGCCAGTTTGAGCATGCATACCCCAAAGGGCTGCCCACTGGAAGCAGCGAGACTTGCTTCTGAGTTGACGTCTTCCAGGCAGAGCTGCTCGGGGCCACCGAGTGGGCGGCTGCCCCAGAGCCCCTTTGCTGGAGCAGTGGCAGCACCTCTTGGTCCGCCCCGGTTGCTGGGGAAGGCAGCCGGGGCCACGTCAGCAGAGGCGAGCGGAGGAGGCTTCCTGGCAGCTCTGGTGAGGAATTGGGCTGGGGGCAGGGAGCAGGCTGCAGGAAGCGCAGGAGCCAGCTCGAGCCCAGCCAGCAGAAGGCTGGGTCCCCCCGAGCCCCTGGCAGGGCAGCAGCCCCGGCTTTCCGCAGCCCGCTCTTCCAGCGCTCTTGCCCGTGCGCTCGGTGCACGATGGCCAGGGAGGCCCCTCCTGAGCGGGCCGCGCGGAGCGAGGATGCCCACGTGCCCACCCTGACGGCTCCTGAGAGACCCAAGCAGGCCCTGCAGGGAGCGCATGAGCAGGTTGCACGGATGAGGCCCGCGGGGCTGGCATCCTGGCTGGGGCGGCGGGCTGCTGCCAGCAGCGGGAGGGCCGCAGAAGATGGGCTGGCTGGTCGCTGGCTGCAGGCGCCTCGAGCACCACAGCGCCTCCTGGGCCCACACAGCAGCTCCTCCTCCCCTCTCCTCCCCTCTCTTTGTTTTCCTTTTGACCATTCTGCTCTGCTCCTGGGTCAAGGGCCTGCCCTGTCCAAGAGAAAGGGTAGCCAAAGGATCGGGAGGCTTAATCAAAGCTTCTCGTCGGCAAACACCGAACTGGGCAAAATCAAATGCCGGTCAGAGGGCAGCAGCAGGGCTGGGCTGCTTCACGAACAAAGGGCTCCGAGGCCAAGCCAGAGTGTGGATGGAGCCTCCAGGAAAGGCAGGGGGAGCAGGCCACTTCGCGCCACCTCCTTGCGCCACCGCAGCCCAGGCGTCGGCCATTTTCCCTCCAGAGACGGGGGTGGGGGCGGGGAGGCTCCGAATGAAGCCGCCAGACTCCACCTCCTGCCCAGCCACGGGGCTGACTCTCGGCTCGAGACATTGGTGCGTGATCCGGGTGTCCGCATGGGCCCAGGGGGATGGTAGGCCAGCCGGAGCGGGAGGGCCGGAGCGGCCTCTCCGTGCACGAGGCAGCCAGAAGCAGGAGCCGCCTCCGCCCGCCCACCCGCCTTCTGGAAACCCAGCCATGCCACGATGACGGTGGCTGCTGGCCCACTCCCTGTGTGGAGGGCAGCCGCCCACCGCCACCGGCCTCTGAGCTCTTTGTGCTGAGCCTGTGAAGCAGACACTGGCTCTCGCTGCCCTTCCGGGGGGCACTGCTCCTGCCTTCCCTTTCCATGGGCATGTGGCCAAAGAGAGGTGCCCACGCTTGTCCCACAGAGGAGAAACAGACCAGCCGCGAGGGGCTGGAGGTGTGCAGCTGGCCCTGAGGCTGGCAGTTGGCAAAGCCAGCCTGGCGCAGCCTGTCAGGGCCCTCGTCGGGGCCGGGGGAACGCTGGGCAAGGGCCCTTGGCCGGGGCAGAGCTCCAGAGGCCAGCGCACCCGGGCTGGCAGTGCGTTCGCAGCAGGTGCAGCGCTCTCACGAGCTGGTGCCGTGGGGCCCCCCAAGGCACTCCTCCTCGCCTGCCTCCAGGGCCCTTGGGACAAGCAACGCACCGGGGGGCTGCCCCCTCAACTGGGGATGGGCCGCCCTCTTCCAGGGCTGTGTGTTCCCGCGCACTCCGGGGGGAAGGTGCTGGCAGAGCGCCCACCCGCGAGGGCCCGGCTCTGTGGGCCTCCCGGGGCCTGTGCCGTCCGCAGGGCCGTCGCTCCTGCTTGAGCCTCCTGGGGCCGGGGGTGGGGCGCATGCTGCCGGGGGAGGGGAGCAGGCCTGCGCACAAAGGAGACGGAGCTGCAGGTTCAGCGCCACTAAACAATGAAGCTCCGAGAGCAGCCCAGGGATGAGCAGGCGGCCCGTGGTTTTCTTTTCTTTTGCAGTAATTGCCTCAGCAATCAGCTTTGATCATCCAGGAGAAGAAGAAATGGGCTGCAAGTTGACATCCGTGGTTTTAATGCCGCCATTTGCATACAGGCTCAGAGCGGAGCACACGGCTTTCTGTCGTGTCTTTGACCTGAAACCACGGCAGCTCCATAGACACCGCATTTGATTTAATACTTCGCCTCCCTGCAGGAGCCACTGGGTGGGGGCGCGGGCGGATAATCCGGCACTCGCTCTCCCTGCAAATATCTCCAGAAATGACATGGAAGTAATTGCTTCTGAAAAGAAAGGGAAAGACGTGGCAGCGTCGATCCCACTTACAGAAGGAGGGGGTTCACCCTAAAAATGCCACTGTCGTCTCTGCAGCGGAGGCGGGGGTCCTGCGTGGGTGGGCAGGGCGGGTCTGGGGTGAGGTGCTAGCCGGAGGAAGAGGAGGCCTCTTTCCCCTGGTGCTGCGCCTCCCTGGGCTGCCCAGGCTCGGAGGGCCTCTCCCCTTCCCTGCAAAAGGACAAAAGGAGCGGAGGGAACAATGGCTGTTCTCCACCTCTGCCCCACAACACCATGCTGGGTCTCAGCTGCAGGTGGGGAATGAGGGGGGTGCTGGATGGGAGGCTCCTCTCTCCCCGGCCCCCTTCAAACTATGAGAATCGCCCTGCCAGCTCCAAGCCAAGGCCCCTCTCATCCAGCCCTCCCTTGCTTCCCACAGTGGTCCAGGAGATGCCTCCAGGCAGGCCCCCAGCAGGCTCCCCTCCCGCTTGGGCAGGAGAGAGACGGCCCGGCCGACAAGGGACCCAGACCTCCCGGGGCCAGTGCAGGCAGCTGCGCTGGGGCAACAGAGCGGCAGCCCCGGGGCAAGGCATGGGCACGTGTGTCTTGGGGCTCGCCCCAGGCCTCCTGAAGGAGGGCGAGGTGCATGTGCCCTTGGTGGAGGTGTTGCCGTGCCGCCCCCGCCCCCACGTGCCAGATCGCACTTGGCACGTTGGCTTCCTGTCCTCAGAGCGCCAGCCCTAACCTGCAGCATCCGGTCTGGGCGCTCTGGAGTTTGGTTAGGCCCCTGTAGTGCTAATTGCTTTCTCCCCCCGCCCCCGCCTCCTTCCTTCCTTTCCTTGGGCTCAGGAGCAGAGGGTCTGTGAGCTGCAGACCAGGCAGAGGGAAGCCCAGGCAGAGCAGGAGCAGAGAGGCAGCCGAGTCCTACGGCCAGAGCGAGAGCTGGAGGCCAGCCAGCGGCAGGGGGAGGAATCCCACCGGCAGGTATGGGGGTGCCAAGGGGGACGAGGGCAGCCAGCGGAAAGGGGGGAGCGGCCGGAGGCGGGCAGAGCAGAAATTGGGGAGCGGCCGGAGGCCGGCAGAGCGCAGCCGCTGGGCTGGGTCTGCTGGCCCTGGTGCGCTTGGATCTCGCTTTCTCCCAAGGGGTCTCTGGAAGAGAAGGAGCACACGGTGTGCGAGCGGAGAGGGCGGGCTGCTCCACCTGGTTGCCCAAGCAGGTTGGCCACAAGCCGCTACATTGCAAGCCTCTTGGAGGCTGCGGAGAGCTGCAGGCAGCCTTGGTGCTGGCCCCAAAGTGCCTGGCGCCCAGCCTGCCACTGCCTTCTGCCAGGCAGAGGTGCTACAGCCTGGGTGTGCGTGGAGGATGCCTCCAGAGGAGCCCCCGCCATGGCCACAGTTTGTGCAGACTCTCCAGGCGCCTGGAGTGGAGCTGTGGCAATCCCTCCATGGTGACCAGTGGCACAGGCGGGTGGTACGTCTGGGGGACCCCTCTGCCGCAAAGGCCCGGGGCCCCCAGCATGCGGCAGACCCACGCCATCTCTCGGCTCTGGGCCAGGGAGCCTGTTGGCGGCCAGCTGCTTCTCCTGGGCGGTTTCAGCTGCTCGGCTCCTCTTGCGGCTGCACCCTTGCTACAATGGAGCGGTACCCTGCTCCAGGGCGTGCGGCAGGTAGGCCTGGCTGCGGCGACCGCCCTGGCGGCGTGTGCATGGGGAGCCAGGCGTCGGCTCCTTTGCCTTCCCCACAGGAGCCTTTGCGCTGAGCCACTTTCCTCGGTTGCTAAAGGGAGGAACCTGGGAGCGGCCTCTGAAGAAGCCCCCGGCGTCACGAGCCAGCTGCTGTCCTTCTGGCTCTCCGGGGCTGTGCGCAGTACATGGCCCACGCAGGGCTCAGAGGGCAGTGGCTCTGGCTGAGTCGGGCAGCCAGGCAGGGAGAGCCCATACGCAAGGGCAGGGGGTGGGGTAAGTGACTGTCGGCCTGGGTGCCAGCCGGCTAGCGAGGCCGAGCCCCCCGCCCCGCCCCGCCCCGCAGGGAGACCGGAGGCTGGGAGCAGCAGCAACCGGACGAGCCCTCCTCCTCTGAGGCCATGGCCTGTTCTGCTGGGGCGGCCGACCGGCCTGTCTTGCTGATTTGCACCCCCCCCAAGCCGCTTGGCTGGCTGAGGGCCCCTCAGGGGAGCCGTCAGCTACGTCCCCACCAGAGAGAGAAGGTGGCCTCCACCTGGAAGGAGCGCAGATGGAGTCCGGGCCTGGCGGCGGAAGCAGCCATAGAGGGCTGAGGAGCCTGCCAAGCCGTGGAGCACACAGGCGGGGCTCCTGCGGGCGGAGGCAGAGGCCCCGCGGGCAGAGCCCCAGGACACCCGCGTCTTGGTAAGGGAACTGCCTACTGCTGGTGCCGCCTCCGGGAGCGGGTGGCTTGGGCAGGCCAGAAGGCCCAGAGGCCGCCCTTGGCCAGTGCCCCGGTTCCCTCTCTCCTTTGCATGCAGGGGCCAGCCTTTCTCTCCCCACAACCCCCTTCTCGGGCCGCTTTGGATGAGTGGGCCACTGGCCCCATGGGCTGTCTTGGGGCAGCCTAGGCTTGGTATACGCCCCGCCACCATTTCTGGGAGGGGGGGCTTGGGGGGTCTGTGCCCTGCCTCCACTTTGAAGCAGCCGTGGGCAGGAGCAGCGCTGCTGTGCCAGCCAAGGTGTGTCCCGATTCCCTCTCACGCGCGTGTCTCTCTCTCCGCACGATGGGCTTCCCAGGGCAGATTCACATGGCGGGGGCTCCCCATGCGACTTGGCCTCCCCTGTGCTGGCTGCTGTACTTGCAGCGCCCCTCTGCCGAGACAACAGGTCCAGCGGCAGAGACCCACAGGCTGGGCAGGGGCCAAGAGAGGAAGACCAAGAAGGGCACGGTGGCTGCTCTCTAAAGCCGTCTCCCTGGCCCTGCACCAGAGGAGGGGCAGGCGGGCGGGCAGCTGCCTCCAGGTAGTGAGCCAGATGTGTTCGCAAAGCTGCAGAGCCCCAAGAGACTTGGGGAAATGGGCCGGGATTCCAGGGGACATTTACCCTTCTGCTGTGCTGGCCTTCCACCCAGCACAGCACAGGGGAGCCTCCGGAGGAAGCGAGAGTCCGGCCAGCACCAGGCACAGCGCTCTCCTCCGCTTGGGGCAGAGCTCCGGGCTGCTTCCTTAGCTGGGCCGTTCCTTCTTCAGTCATCTCCCGTGATGGCCAGGCGTGCCTGGCTATGTTCTGAAAGGGCGTGTTAGCAGAGGGGGCAAGCTCATGGGCAAGCTCCCCCGGGGCCCAGGAGAGGAGGCAGGTGTCGCACAGGCTGCTTCAGACGTGGCCTGGGAAAGAGAGCCGCTCGCCCTTTAATGGGGGGGCACCAGGGGCCCTGTGCTTCCAAGGGCAGGGCCCTCGCCACTGCTCCCCAGGCTTGTGGCAGCGAGCCCCATCGGGCAGGGATACTTCTGGTGAAAGGCGGCCCGCCTGCCTGCCTTTTGGGTGCCCGGACCCTCCTGCTCATCCGTCCCCTTAGGTCCTCCAAGGGCAAGTGCCTGAGAGGGGAAAGGACTTCTCTTCCTCACTCTGCAACGTCATTCATGATGTTAGCACGCCACCACTGACTCCCCCCCTTTGTTTCTTGAGCAAAAGCTTCTCGCATCTCTGCCTTTCCTCTAGGCGAGGCGCTCCCGCCCCGACAGCATGAGTTGCAGTGCCTTTCTGAGATGAGGTGGCTGGAGGCCTGTGCTCACAAGGGCTGCCCTGGGTTTGTCCTAATCATGCCTGTCATGGAGAGGCTCTTTCCCGGCACCGCACACTGAGCCGGTGCTTTCGGGACACTCCCCGGGGCCTCCAGGCCACTTTCCTGGGCAGCAGTTCAGACCCTACCCGCGTGTCCGGGATTCCTCCCCTTGGCTTCCAGCTGCTGCCTGACCCAAGCAGGAGGTTGTGCCCATGGTGGTGCGCGCCTTTCCCAAGTGCCCGGTGTGCAGTGGGTTGTGTCACCCCCTGCCTGCCCTCTGGAATGCCTGGGGAAGCAAAAAGGGCCGGTCTCCCTCCGCGAAGCCTTGAGCGCCTGCCTCACTCATGTTTTCCACCCGCTAAGCTCACCGCTCCACACGTGCCTAGAGCCCTTTCGAGAGGAGCTCCCTTGGCTGTCCTCCACGCCCCCCGCCCCCGGGTCAGGAGGCCAGATCACGTAGCTTAGGGAAGAGTTCTGCAGCGGTGCTACCCCCGTTCTTCACACCACCTTCCCCCGCTTTGCTGGCACACCAGCAGGCAGCTTGGACAATTTCTTTGAAATGAATGGCAGGATACGAAGCTGAGAAAGCAGTAACGATAGCCATGTCGACCGTGAGAACCACAAGTGGGAGCCAGTGAGGGAGGATGTTGGGCACCGTGAGCTGCCGCCAAGCTTGTGCAGAGGTTCAGCTCTCCCCACGCCCCCTCCTCCAGCCCCCATGGGCAGGTGGGCACCTTTCCCCGCAGCTGTGTGTCTGGCCTTGTCTTTCAGGCAGAAGGAGCAACGGCTCAGCTGGCTGTGGTAGAGATGGAGGCGGCGGCCTTGAGGAGCAAGTACAGCCTGGCGCTCTCAGAGGTACAACGGAGAGGAAGGCGGCGCAAGCACGAGGGCACTCTCCTTCATGCCAGCCTTTGTGGGCTGCCCTTTTCCCAGCCAGGGGTCTGCATCTAGCCCACTTTGAGCTAGTTCACTAATCAGACTGTCATGGGAGACCTTGTCAAAAGCTTTGCTGAAGTCGAGGTATATGATGTCCACAGCATTCCCACAGTCCACAAGGGAGGTGACCTGATCAAAAAAGATCAGATTCATCTGGCAGGACTTGTTCTTGACAAATCCACATTGGCTTCGAGTCATGACTGCATTGTTTTCAAGGTGCTTACAGACTGATTGCTTTATCATCTGCTCCAGAATTTTCCCAGGGATTGATGTCAGACTGACTGGTCTGTAGTTCCCAGGTTCCTCCTTTTGACCCTTTTTGAAGATAGGGACCACATTAGCCCTCCTCCAGTCATCAGGCACTTCCCCCGTCCTCCATGATTTCTCAAAGAGAATAGACAGTGGCTCTGAGAGTTCTTCTGCCAGTTCCTTTATTACTCTAGGATGCAGTTCATCTGGCCCTGGAGATTTGAACTCATTCAAAGGAATTAGGTGTTCCTTGACCATATGCCTATCGATCTCAAGCTGCAATCCTACCCCTTCAGCCTGTACTTCGCCTTTGCCAGGGGGCTCATAGACCACCTTTCCGGAGAAGACTGAACCAAAGTAGGAATCGAACACTTCTGCCTTTTCCTTGTCATCTGTTATCATTTTGCCATCCTTATTTATTAGCTGAACCACCATTTCTTTCCCCTGTCTCTTACTTTGCATGTAGCTGAAGAAAGCCTTTTCGTTGCTTTTAGCCTCCCTCGCTAACCTCAGCTCGTTCTCAGCTTTAGCCTGCCTGACGCCATCCCTGCAATTCTGTGCTACCTGCCTGTACTCTTCCTTTGTAGTTTGGCCTTCCTTCCACTTCTTATATGTGTCCTTTTTTGTTTTCAGGTCATCCCTAAGCTTTTGTAAAGCCACATTGGCTTCTTCTGTGATTTCCGCCTTTTTTTCTTGTTGTAATTGTTTGTAATTGTGGCTTCAGAATTTCCTTTTTTAAAAACTCCCACCCATCTTGGGACTCCTTTTCTCATTAGAGTCGCTCGCTATGGGGCCTTACTGATCATTGTTCTGAGTTTATTAAAATCGGCTTTCCTAAAATCCAGGGTACGCGTTTGGATCCTCTTGGCTTTTGCTTCCTTTAGAACCAAGAACTCAAATATGACATGGTCACTTTCCCCCAGAGTTCCTGTAACTGCTACTTTATCCACTAAGTCATCTCTGTTGGTTAGGAGCAAGTCAAGGATAGCCAATCCTCAAATTCCTTCCTCTACTTTCTGTAGGAGGAAATTATCAGCAGCACAAGTCAGGCATCTCTTGGAGGGGCCATGTTTTGCAGAATTTGTCTCCTAACAAATATCAGGGACATTGAAGACCCCCATTACTACTACATCATGCTTCCTTGAAACTTTAGCAATTTGCTTTTCAAAAGTTTAATCCTCGTCTTCTCCTTGGTTGGGTGGCTGGTAGTAGACTCCGACCACCAGGTTCCTTTTATTCTTTGCTCCAGTTATTTTAACCCAGATGCTCTGGATGGGGCCACCAAGCTCATCCTCCTGTATTTCTGTGCAGAGATATGTATTTTTCACATACAGTGCAACCCCACCTCCCTTTCTGTTCCTCCTGTTCTTTTTGAAGAAGTTATATCCTTCAATTGCTGTATTCCAGTCATGGGAGTCATCCCACCAAGTCTCAGTTATACCTATCAGGTCATAATTTCCCTCCTGTATTAAGAGTTCAAGTTTGTTCTGTTTGTTTCCCATACTCTGGGCATTAGTACATAGACATCGAAGACCATGTGCTCCATAGTCTGGCTTTCTTCCTACATGTGTCTGAAGACTATTATTGGGCGCTATCAGAGCTGTTCTCTCCGTTGCAGTGCATGCGCCTTCATCCATTGTTACCCCAACTTTATGTCTCCCTCCCCTGTAGGGTTCAGTTTAAAGCCCACAGAAGGCAGCCAGGGGGCAGGGGTGGGAGGGCTTTAAATCAAGGCCATTTAAATCAGCAAGAGAAAAAGTTCATTTCAATCACTGATTTCAGTCAAGTTCCCCATTGAAACTTTTCCATCTGTTTCCTCAACAATGGTGCACATCTGACCAGTAAGCCATGTTAATTTGCAGCCAGAGTTCTGTTTACACCAGTTCATTCTCGCAAGCAGCTTTGCATCTCTTTGTCTCGCTGTGTGTGCATTGCGTGCTTTCCTTTTTCTGTCTGTGGAGGGAACGGCTTTAAAATATAGGGTCTTTCTTATGAATAGCACTCTATAGAGAGTTACAAGGTTAACAGTGCAATCCTATACAGGTCTACTCAGAAATCACTTCCACTGAGTTCAGTGGGGCTTACTCCCAGGCAAGCTGTTATCAGATTGCAGGCTGAATGTGGGAATATAGGAAGATGCACACTGGACAATTTTGTCTTTTTCTTTCCAGTGTTGCTCCTTTATGCTTCACTCTGTCTTGGCCCAGGCTCACAAAAACAAAGTAGGAAACAAAAAAGAAATGCCCGCAACGGATAGGTCAAAGCATGGTTTGATAGTTACTGGGCGGACTAGAACTGGATGGTTTATTTTCATTAGGTGAAAAGAAAATGCTTCTGTTTGGTAGGTCGAGTGTAAAGATATCTGAGAAATAATTGGGGTGGTTCTTCATTTCATTAGAAAAGCCTCCTTCAACTCAACGTATCTGGTAGAGGCACTGATTTGGTTTAGAGATTAACTGTACAGCTAACATGCTTACATTCAGATTATATAACTGTCCACCTAGCTATTATTTCAGAGAAACATAGTATGTACATTTTTTTAAAGCCGATTTCATGTTTTTTGAAGTCTCGTTTTTAAAAACCGTGGGTCCTTCTACCCACCCTGCGGCGCGGTCCCCGTCTTCCCCAACTTTGCGCAGCTGCGCCGCCACATCTCGCCTGCGGCTTTTCTGCTCATGTGGCTCAGTCAGAGAAACAGAAACGAACAAAGCCCCGAACGTTCAAGCGCGGAGCGCGGCGGGGCCGGGGGGGGCGGCTCGCTGAGCCGGGGCCGGGGCCGGGGCGCCCTGGGGCAGGGGCGGCCTTGTGCGAGTGACCGACGTGCGCGAGCGCCACGGGGACATTCGTTCCTTTCCGTGGGCCGGAAGTGCAGGGCCGGGAGGGCGCCCGCCACGGCGGCGTTGGGCGCGGGCCGGGCGCGGCGTCCTGTGCGGGGTTTCGCGCCGCAGAGCCACGGCAGCTCCCTCGGCCGCCCCTTGCGTTCTTGCCGGCCGCTGGCTCTCGCCCGCTCTGGGAGGCGGCCCCCCGCCGCTCCTGTGGCTCCGCCGCTCGGGGCGAAGGGCGCGCCTCCGGGCCCCGCTCCCGCCCGCGCGCCGCCTCGGGCGGCAGGGCCTCTCGAGCCGCAGAAGCGCCCCGGGAGCCGGGCGTCGCGCTGGGCCCGCCGCGGGGCCGCGCCGCCCCGAGCGGGCGCCCGGCCGGCGTGGCGCAGGAGCGCCCGAAGCCCCGCCGGGCGGCGACGCCGAGGGGCCGCCGCCGTCTGCCGGCAGCGCGGGCCGGGCCAGCGGGCGCGGGAGCCCCGTGCGGCGCGCGCCGGGCCGCGGCCCTGCCTGCGGGAGGCGGTGCCGGAGGCAGGCGAGGAGCCGCCGGGCCGGGCCGGGCCCCCGCCCGCTGGCGCACGGCTTCGCGCGGGCCGCTTGCTGGCTCTCGAGAGCCGCAACTGCGCGTCCCCGGCAGCGGGCGCGTCGGGGTCCGCGCGCGCGCTGCACGGCGCGAGCGGAGGGCGCGGCCTTCGGCGGGACAAAGGCGCTTCCGAGGGCCCCGCAGCAGGCGCTGCCCGCGCGCCCGCCCGCCCGCCCCAGGCCGCCGCGGAGGGCGAGCCGCCCCTCGCGTCTGGAGGCCGAGGCGAATTTTCAGAAGGCCGCCATTTTGGGATCCGGCGCGGCGCCATGCGAAGGCCGAGGGAGCCCCCTGCCGCCCCCTTCCCGAGCGGCAGGCCTTGGCGCCAGCCCCCGAGCTTCGCCGCGTGCGGGGGAGGGGCCAGGTGCGCTCCGCCTGGCCCCGCGCGAATTGCGGGCGGCGGGGGCAGCTGTGCCACAGCCCCCGCGCAGAACCTGTGGCCCACGCCCCTTGGGTGGGGCGCAAGGCGGGGGGTCCGCATCCGTCGGGGGAGCTTGCTGAGGAGGTCTTCGCTCCGGTTGATCCCCGGCGCTCCCTCGCGGAAGGCCGCCTGCCCTCGATGGCTCCAGCTGTGCCCTGAAGTTGCTGCGGCCCTGGGGGGCTGTGTGTGTGTGTGTGTGCGTGAAGGCCCCTGCACTCACAGTCCACAAAGCTTCTTGCTCGTACCACAGGATTCTACCCTGCTGCCCTTCCCCAAATTGTGGCTACAGCCTCACACGCCAAGTGTGGATGCGAGCATTAAATTTGGCGACGGGATCTGCCAGCGCTTTGGGCTGTTGTTACAGCAAAGGGCAGCAGGCCTTCGTCAGGGCTCTGAAACTCACCCCTGCATGTCCCCTGTTTATTCCTACCCTCCGCTTCTTTCTCGTCACCAGTTAACACCTCAAGACAAGGCTGGGCAGCCACCTGTCAGGGATGCTCTGACTTGGATTCCTGCACTGAGCCGGGGTTGGACTCGATGGCCTCGTAGGCCCCTTCCAGCCCTACTATTCTGTGATTCTACCCCAGGGACAGCTTCCTTTGGAGCTTTGGTTGGCAGATTTTGCCAAGGGCTCGCCTGCATGCTGACACCTGCAAGCTGATTTGCAAGGGTTGATGGGCAGAAACCGAGCGGATCCTTTCTCCCTGAGAAGGGATCCCTCTGGTACTTTAATTCTGTTCCCCATGAGTTTACCTGGGCAGAAGTTAGGCTGATGAGTCTGTCGCTTCGTAGATGCCTCCTCAATATCTTTTTTACATACGGGTGCAACTTTTGCCTGCCTTCCGGTCCTCACACTTGGCTGAATGCCGTCTGGCTCCAGTGATCTGTTCTTTAATTAGATCATTAGTTCTCATTCATTGTTGTGTTTTGTTGCCTCTATTTGACACCGTCCTTCAGCCGCCCTCCCGGTCGGCTTTCTCCCCAGTGCCTTCTGCAGCAAGAGTGGGTTCCTGTGGCTTCCCTGCCATTCCTCCAGCCCTCCGTTGCACTATTGTCCTCCACAGCTCTCTGCTCTTTCCGGCTTTGGAGGCGTGGGAAGAATTCTGTGAGTACTTTCTCTCTCTGTCTCACAACGCGCTTTTGCCCCAGCGATGGGGCTTGCGTCGGGTGCTTGGAGGGGGCTCTCGAGCGGGAAGAGGGCAGGGTCCCTCCTTGCGGTGCTGTTCTCTGAGCTCTTGGGACTTTGCAGGAGGAGCCCCTGAAGAACGTTTTAGGCCAGGGGAGAAGCTCCTGTGTCTCCAGCCAGCCATGGCTCTTCCTGTCACTCTGCACACAGTCACTCAGCAGTCTGGTGTGATGCTGAGGTGGCCACTGGTCAGTCAGCGCAGGGGCGCGGGACGATGAGAGGGCCCTCCATCGGCCCCTCCAGATCCCTGGAGTTGCCTGCACTGGATGCCCCCCCACCAGAGCTCAGAGATGGGTGGCACGCCTGGATGTTCTCTGCTGGTCCCAGTACGGCAAGGAAGGGAGGGGTCTTTGTTGGCCTGCTTGCAGGCAAGGCATCTTCAGGAGAAGCACTTGGCTGGGAGGAGGAAAGCTGGGCTCCAGGAAGGGTCACTGCCGCCTCCTTCAGCCTAAGGGGTCAGTGGGTCCCCACAGTCGCAGCCGTGCCCAAGACCTTCAAAGGGGCCATGCGGCTCGGCAGCTCTGGCTGCTCCTAACTGCCTCCCGAGCAGCTCCAGCTGCACCCTCGGACGTTGAGCCAGGGCTGCTGCACCCTCTTGCGCCTGCCGTGCTTCGCAGGCCTTGGCTTGGGGCGCGGAGGAGGGAGCGGTCTGAGTGCCGGGGGGCTCCGCATTCCATGGCGATTGGAGGTGGGCAGGCTGAGCCTGCCGGTGGCCCCAGCTCTCAGTCGAGCCCTGTCCCCCGCCCATAGGCTGGGGGCATGCGCATCCCGCCCTGCAGAGGTGTGGGGCTGCCCCTGCCCCATCTTGCTCATCAGCACCTCAGAGGGGCATCTCAGCGGCCTTTGCTGTTCTCCTCATTTCCATCTTGTATCCTAAAATATGCACGCCAAGTTCCGCTCAGCAGACACCCCTAATCTAATCTCTACGTCTGCTTTCTAATTTTCGCAGTCGGGATAAAACAAATTGGCCAGCGTTAATTGTCTGCACAGCAGCCCGGAGCTTCAAGCGGTGATTTACGAGCTCCGAGCAAGCACTCTGCAACACATTTTTCTTAATTTATTTTTAATGAGCCTCTCAATTAATTTTCTTGGAAACATCTTAATGATGTTGGAGGCGGGTGTTAATGAGGCCTGTGCTCGTGCCTCATGCTGCGTGCTTTCAAGTGCCGCCCAGCATCCTGGGTGCCACTTCGGCTTTGCCGCCGGGCCCTGCTGTGGGGGGGCAGAAGCTCACCTCGGGGGCCGCCCCCCTCTGAGGGAAGCTCCAGATCCAAGCCCTGCAGCACCTGCTACTGGCCTTGGGGTTTCCAGAGCCGGACAGGCAGAGAAGCCATCCAGCACGCCAGCCGGACTAGCCCCTGATCTCTATGCAAGAAGAGGGGCCAGAGCTCCCCTGAAACCTGGGCTCATCCATCCATCCGCCTCAGAGCAGGGAGCAGCACGCGTCAAAACAGCTGTGGATCTGTTTTGCATCCTATGTCTGCAAGATCCACGCCCTCCCACCAGCAACGTGCTCCGTGGGTGGGGCGGGACGCCTGGCCTCAGCAGCAGCCTCCGTGTAGGGGGTCGCGTGGTCTTCCCGGCAGGCGCTTGGCCAGGCTCTGGAAGGCCCTGCCTCCCCTGCCTGAGCTCAGAAGCAGGCTGGAGCTCCCCGAGTTGCCAGGCAGCCACCCAGCGAGGGCCACAAGGACGTGGCCCCAGGAGGAATGAAGTAGCTGCCCCGGATCTGACGGTGCAGATGCCCAGGCAGAGGCCAGGCCAAGTGGCATGCTGGGCCCCCGGTGGTCTTCCCTTGAAGTGTGGCCCCTCTGGGCTCTCTGGCCCGTGCCGGCTGTACTCCAGTCTTGCGCCATGGCTACTCGGCTGTCATCCCTCTCACCTTGAGGCATTCGGGGTGTTCCAAAGGAGAGCTGGGCGTGGGGAAACCCGCAGGCCGGGGACCCGGTCCCTCCGGCAGTGAGGCGTGCGCTGCCGGGCTGGTGATGCCAGCTGCCTTTTGGCGGGAGGAGGAGCCAGCCTGGCTCTGGTGCCAAGGATGAGCCTGCAGGGGCGGGGAGTCGTTCTTTAAGAACTCTGGGGGCCGGCCAGAAGTTTAGTTTTTAAATGTATGTACCACCCTTCCATTTGCAACCCCCCGCAGGGTGACCACTGGGTAAAAACCGGCAATACATTACATTGGAAAAACAACAAGAACAGGTCTGCAGTAGAGATAGTCGAATCTGTCAGCAATAGTGGCTTAAAACCGTCTTGACACATTGGAGGAGCAGAGCAAAGAAGAAAGGGAGCGTGCTTGGCACCAGAAAGACGTCGGGTTGGGCCCCCACGAGCCTGCCTGGGCTGCCATGGCAGAGAAGGCCTTCTCTCCAGCCCACTGCTCCAGCTCCGGCCGGAAGAGGAGTCCAGAGGAAGGCTCCAGAGACCATCTTAACTGGCAGGCAAAGTGTGTGGGGGAAGTGGCGGCCCTGGCTCTTCCGGTCCCCAAGCTCACCCCAGGCTGCGGCATAGGAACCCGCAGCAATGGCAAGACCAGGGCCATGGAGCCCAACCCTCAGCCCAGTGCAGGAGTCCGGTGGAAGGGATACCTGAGAGATGGCTGCCCCGTCTCTGCTTGAAGACCCAGCGACGGAGAGCCCACCACCTCCATCACCACTGGGTTCCATTGTCTGGCCATCGGGGAGTTTTTCCTGATGTTCAACCAAACTCTGCCTTCCTGTAACTGAAGCCCGTTATTCTGTGTCCTGCAGTCTGAAGTGATGGAAGAGGGCTGCAGCCTATTCCCCGCAAGACACCCCTTGAGGTACTGGCACCGTGCTCTCATGTCCCACAGTAATCTTCTCCAGGCTAAACCTACCCAGCTCCTAACAGCTTTCCTCTTGGGACTTTAGTTTCTAGTCCCCTGAATATCATTATCTTTGCTGCCCTTCTCTGAACTCATTCCAATTTATCTGAGTTCTTAAAGTGTGGTGTCCTGAACGGGACACGGTATTTGAGGTGAGGTCTGCCCAGCACAGAATAGAGCGAAACTTATTTTCTGTGATTTAGAAACTGTACCTCTATCGATGCAACCCAAAATTGCATTTGCCTTTTTTACGCTTATGATCGAGTACAACTCCAAGATCCTTTTCTTACTTACTATTGTCAAGCCAGGTGTCCCCCATCTCACCCCTGTGTGTTTGATTTCTCTTTCCTAAATGAAGAACTTCGCTCTTGTCTCTGTTAAATGTCATTCTGTTACTTTCTGCCCAGTTTTCCAACCGATCAAGATAGTTTTGAATTTTCTGTCTTCCAAGGGATGAGCTATCCCACCCAGTTTTGGGTCATCTGCAAATTTGACGCGCGCTCCCCTCGCCTCTTCCTCCAAATGGTTAACAGAAATGCTGAAGAGTCCTGGGCCGCCCCACTCAGTGCCTCCCTCCGGCTTGACGAGGAAGCCCTGACAAGCACTCTTTGAGTGCGGTTCTCCTGACAGCTGTGGACCCGCACCTGGGGAAAGCGCCATCCAGTCCACTTACGGCGCAGTCCTATGGCTTCCACCCTCAGTGCTCATTAGCCTCCGCACTCCGATGCTTGCACGCATCCCCTGTGGAGTGGGAGGAGCAGCAGAGGCGATCGTGGCCTCCACCGCTCCTCCACACTGCCTTTTCACTAAATCCGTGCTGGCTTCCAGCAATTGCTGCATTGGTATCAAGGTGCCCACAGATGGAGTGCTCTGGAATCTTCCCAGGTGTTGATGTCTTGCTATAATTCCCCGGATCTTCCCTTTGGCCCTCTTTGAAGATGGGGACGACATTGCCCTCCTCCAGCCCTCTGGTACTTCACACCAAGATTTCTCAAGGAGAATAGACAGAGGTTCCGAGAGTCCGCCCGCTGGCTCCTTCAACACCCAGGGGTGCAGCTCATCTGGACCTGGGACTTGAACGCATTTCAGTTGCTCAGACATTCCCTGACCATCTCTCTGTCGTGCCCAAGCTGTACTCCCACCCCTTCCGCCTCTTCATCACATATGCCAGGTGGGACACAGATCCTCCGCTGGGAGAAGATGAGCCAAGCTAGGAGTTGAGCAGTTCCACTTTTTCTTTGTCACCTGTCAGCAATCGCAAGCTTCAAAACTGTTACTTTGCTCTCCTTTTTCTTCGGGCGTCGCTGAAGAAGCCCTTTTCGTTAGTCTTCGCATCCCTCACCGACCACCGCTCATCCACGCTTTAGCCTTCCTGACGCCATCCCTCCACTGCGGGCTACCTGCCTGTGCGCTTCCTTGGCGACCTGTCCTCCTTTCGCCTCTTATTGGTGTCCCTTGTGCTTTTCAGACCCTCACCAAGCTTCGTGTGTAGCCACACTGGTCTATTCTGTTTCTTCCATTTTCCCCGCTCGGTGGGATTGTTTCTGACTGAGCCTTAAGCGCCTCCTTTTTTAGGCCTCCCATTCCTCTCCATCTTCTCTTCCTGTTAGGCTTTCCTGCCATGAAATCCTACTTATTGTTGCTCTGAATTTATTAAAATCATCTTTCCTGAAGTCCAAGGTACTCGTCTGAGCACACCCAGCTAAAGGTTTCTTTAAAATCAAGGACATGAGCATTACGTGGTCACTTTCTCCCAAAGCTCCTGTTAATGTCCCCCATTACTACTACTTCATGCTTCCCTGACATATCCGCAGTTCACTTTTGGAACTCATGGGCCACTTCGTCTCCCTGGGTCGCTGTCTTTATTCCTTCCTCCATCTGCTTTGACTCAGACGCTTTCAGCGGCCGCCACGTTCATCCCCTTGGGCTTCTGTGGTTGCACAATTCTAACCTGCAGCGCTTCTGCCCCCGCTTCTCTGGCCCTTGCCGCAGGGAGTGGCTCCCTGTCCTCTGCCCAGTAGGGCTCCGGCACCTTGCGTCCTGTCCTGCGAGGTCTGCTGTAGACCTCCTCCCACAGGCTCTGAGCCACTCCCTGCAGCAAGAGCCTCGCGCGCTGTCCCCTCCTCTGCCGGGCCCGTCACCCGCGCCGGTTGCGCCTCCTCCCGGTCCTCCTGCTCTTCCTGCCGAGCCGCCCCTGCAGTTGTGCTCTGTGCCAGGACTCCTCGCCCTCTCTTGCGCCTCGGAGGGGGCCGCTCACTGCTCCAGAGCTCTCATCTCCCCCCCCCCCAGCGATGAGACCAGCATGCACTGGCTGCAGACGTGCGCCGTGCTCCCTTCAGGCAGGAAAACAAACACACCGCATCCCTCGTAGGCCACCATGGCTGAATGGCATCAGTCCATACTCGCTTCCGTGTGGGTCCCCCCCTCGCGAGCAGTGCAGCGCCCCCCCCCTCTCCCGGCCAGGTTTTCTCAGCGCATGCTGTCCACTGGACTGGATGCACGGGGAAGTGTTGTCTGGGGCGTCCTAACGAAAGGAGGTGGCGGCGCTCGCCTTGCTTTCCAGGCCGCAGAGGAGACCGAGGCCCTGCACAGGCTGCAGGGGCCAGGCGCGCCCTGCAGCAGCATGTGGCCACGTGGGAGGCTGTGGGAGCACCCCCTGGCCCACCACGCCCAGGAGCAGCAAGGGAGGCATGTGGGAAGGCAGCAAGCCTTTCTCCCGGAGGCGGGGACCCTGGCCAGGGTGGCACTCTTGGGGCGGGCAGGGCATCCCCAAGGTGTCCCTCATGGGCTGGCGCTTCTCCCCCAAGGGTCTGGCAGCACCCGGAGCCGAGCCCGGGTGGGGCGGGCAGCCTGGCCTTAGCGTGCCTCCGCCTGCTGGAAGGCCTCCTGAGCTGGCGGCCCCCTTCTGGGGCTGGGCGCTCTGCCCTCTGCAGCCACAGCCCGGCCCCAGAAGCGCCTGGGCTGCTGGGCGAGAGAGCTGCTCTTGCCGGCCTGGCGATGCCCCTGTTTCTGTTCCAGATCCGGCAGCAAAAGCAGCAGACGGCCACCCTGGCGAGAGCCTCGGCTGACGCCCGAGCCGCAGAAGAGCAGGTACTGGGTGTCCCCTCCTGGGCAGTGACACTGCGAGGGCCTGAGGGAAGGCCTGGCCCCTGAGGACCTGCTCCCGCCCTCGGCTGGACCTTCCCCTCCATGTTCTGGCCCAGCTGGGACCCCCGCTCCCCGCGCGGCTCATAACGAGGACAGTCCCGACCAGTGATAAAAACCCAAGACAGCCTTTCCACCCTGAAGCCGTGGCACTTCGGCCAAGACCCAGTTTTGTGGCTCCCAGATGCCCTCTGGAACAAAGCCATCTCCATCCAGAGCCTGCAGATGGACATGACAAGCGGGGAGCCTGCTCTGTGCCGCCACTGCCAGGGCCTCATCCCGGGTCCACTCGGTGGGCGCGTTGGGGGTCATCTCTTGCCCGGCGGGGCGGCTCAGGCCCAGGCCTGGCCCTGTTTAAAATGCTGAGGCCACGACAGGTGCCGCGTGGCAAGGACACCATCTGGCAGCTACGGGAAGACTTGGCGACGTCTCAGGCTGCCCAGGAAGCGGCCAAGGCCGGTGCCCGCACCAAAGAGGCCGAGATCCAGGCATTGCAGCGGAAAGAGCGTTTTGCACATCGGCAGCTGAAGATGTTGTGAAGCGGGGCGTGTGCACCACGGGCTGGGCCGACACGCAGCGTGCTGGAAGGGGGCTCTCCAGGAGCACAGCCTCTGCCCGGTCTTGGGGGGGCTTCGTCCCTGGCCCCCAGTGTGGAGCTGTTGGGGCCGGCTGCTCTGGATGCTTATGTGTTGCTCCCCAGAGGTGGGATCGGAGAGTCCTGCTTGTGGGGAATGGGGGGCACCCAGGAAGCCCACCATCTGGCCCCCACATTCTGGTCCTCACGTTCTGTTCTGCCCTCTTCTCTTGGGGCCAGGTGGATCGGCAGAGGGAACTGCTGAGCAAAGAGCAGCATGAATCCCACATACTCCAGGAGGAGCTGCAGAGGAGAGGCCAGGAGCTCAGCACCCTGCAGAAGGCCCTGAACGCACCAGAGGTATGGGAGCTCTTCTCAGGCCTGGTTTTCCTTTCCCTTGCTAGGCCTCGCGGGCCAAGGAGCAGCCAGTCTCCTTGCAGGAGCAGCTTTCCAGCTGCCAAGATCAGGTGAGCTCCCCTCCCCCTCCCCTTGCTCATGGGGCTTCCGTCCCTAGTGGGAGAGACCCTGGCCCAGGCTGGCCCCAGCTGCCTCGGCTGCCCCGTCTGGCTCCCGCGGGCATGGCTGCTCCTCTCCCTCCAGCGCCCTCGCCTCCGTGGGGCCACTCCCCCCTTTCAGGGCTTTCACGGGGGCTTGTCTGGCCGTGGAGCAGTTGGAGGAGAGCAGAAGTGATCCGAGGTCCAGGCAGCGCAGGACGAGCTCGTCCGGTGCCCAGCGCGGCTGGCGAGGCACTCGTGCAGCCCCAGCAGCTGGCCCTGGAGGCCTCCCTGCAGAAGGCTCGCGAGAGAGAGAGAATGCGGCAGCCCAGCCGAGTTCCAAGTTCTAGGCATTATCTCCGGAACCTCTGGTGGTGCTGCCGCTGCCACCTGTGTTGGTGCTGCCGCTGCCGCCAGGCCCATCCAGTCAAGGCCTCCCCAGGCGGGCACCTGCTCCAGGCTGTCGTGGTGCTCCAGCGACACCCGAGGAGGAGCAGACGCGAGTGAGGATGCGGTGGCAGGCGGGCAGGGGAGCCTCCTGGCCATGGCTGCTCCTGTCCCCAGCAGAAGCCTCCTGGGCTCTGCGAGCGGCGGGGGGTGATCCCTGGGCGGCCTGCCCCTGTCGGGCTTAGTCCTCCGAAGGGCCAGGCCAGGGCGGAGGGGGCGCCCCTCCCCTGCACGCCCAGCTTTTGCATGGGCCCCAGGAGCATCTCCTTGGGGGAGGCGAGCCCTTCGCCACCGCTTGGGCCGCTCCCCTGTCCTCTCCCCAGCACACTGGTGCTTGGGCAGGGGCGAAGGCAGGGGTGCAAAGGGGCCCTGGGCCCGCCCGTCCTCCGTCCTAGGAGCCGGGCTGCTCCACGTCAGCGCTCTGGGTCTGCCTCGGTGATGGGCCGCCAGGGCGGGCCACAGTGCCAAGCGGCTGTAGCTGGGGTGCTGAGCAGCAGAGCCCTGCAGCGGGAGGAGGGGGCGAGGGGCCGGGGAGGTGGCCGGAGGGCGCAAGGCGGCCTTGCGAGGACAGCGCTTCTCCTCTGGTGCCACCAGCTTGTAGGGAAGGAGGCCGAAGCAAGCAGCCTCCGGGGGGCGCTCCGCCGCCTGCAGGACGAGCTGAGGGGCCCACGGGACGCTTGCGGGGCGCAGGAGAGGACCATGGTGGAGCAGACGCGCACCATCCGCCCCCTCCGGCAGGAGGAGGAGGCCTCCCTCAGGCAGGTCAGAGCCCTTCTCCGCGGGCAGCTGGGCTGAGTGCGGCGCTCTCGGCTGGCCCTGCCCTGCCCTGCCCTGCCCTGCCCTGCCCTGCCCTGCCCTGCCGCCCTCCTCTCCAGCAGCCGGGGGCTGTTTCCTGCCCGCTGCAGAGCCTCAGCTCCAGACGGGTCTGCCCCCACCGCCAAGGCCCCTCTCTCGCGCAGCCGCGAAGGCCTGGCGGGGGGGCGCAGGCCAGGCCGAGGCGGCGGCCAGGGTGGCCCCCGCTCCGTGAGCCGCCCCCACCTGCCTGGCTTGATCGCTCGGCTGTGCCGCTTGCAGAGCCAGGCTACGGCAGCCCTGCTGGAGCAGCTGCAGGGCGAGCTCTGCTCCCGCCAGCAGGCCCACCAGGCCGACATGGAGCAGCTGCAGGGGAAGCTGCAGCGCCTGCAACAGGAGCTGGACGTCTGCAAGGGCCGCAACCAGGACAACCTCAGCACACTGCAGGCCCGCGAGCGCGCCCTGGAGAAGCAGAGCCTGGAGCGGGATCTGCTGCTGCAGCAGTGCCAGGTCCTCAAGGACCAGGTGAGCCGGGCAGGCGGGCAGGCTGGGCCTGGAGGGCCCCGAGCCCCGAGCTGCCTCCACCCCGTCTCTTGCGCGCCCTTCTGTGCCTGCAGCTCTTCTACTACGAGGAAGTGACCCAGAAGCAGGAGCTGGAGCTCTCACACCAGTCCGAGCGGGAGCGGCACCTGCAGGGGCAGCTGGGCCAGGCGGAGAGCAGTGCCAGCGCCCTGGAGAGCAGCCTGGACCTCTACAAAAAGAAGTACCAGGCCTTGCTGGGCCGGGCCGGGGAGCTGGAGAGCCGGCTGCAGGGCCTGCAGGAGGAGCTCGCCAGCCAGGTGGGGGACTCTGGGCTGCGTGGCCCCACAGAGCGCCCCCCCGCCCCCCCGCCCCCCCGCTCTGGAGTCGCTGCCCCCCCTTTCCCGCTGCAGGCCAAGGAGCGGGAGGAGGCCGAGCGGAAGCTGCGCACGGAGCAGCTGATCCTGCAGGAGGAGCTGAGGGGCAGGTGCCGGCAAGCGAGCCGAGCGGGAGATGCTGTCGCGCAGCTGAGCCGGGAGCTGCAGGAGGCCCAGGGGGAGCTGAGCCAGGGCCGGCGCCTTGCCTGCCGCTGTGAGGAGACCCTCCGGGAGCTGCAGGGGCAGCTGGCGGCCAGTCACGCCAAGGTGAGCGCGCCGGGGCCGGCCAGGCAGCGGCGGTGCGCCTGCGCCCCCCCCCCCCCCCCCCGGGACCAGACTGACCACTGCTCTTCAGCTCCTAGAGCAAGAGGAAGCGCTAGCCGCGGTGCACGGGGACTTCGCCTCCTACAGGGCCACACACAGCTGCTCCAACGGCAGCTATGAGAGCCAGGCCGCCCAGTCGGAGACCTTCCGGCAGGTAGGTGGGCCCTGCCACGCTGCGGCTCTCCTGGGCACGCGAGGCGTGGGCGTGCTGGGGACGCCGCGGGCGGCAGCCGGCCGGGCCTGGCTGAGCTGTGGCTCTCTCTGGCCTGCCCAGAAGCTGCTGCAAGCAGAAGAGGAGTGCTCCGAGCACCAGCAGCGGGCTGCGGAGTACCAGGCCTTGGTGCGGGACGCGAAGCTGGCGCTGGCGAGAGGGGCCGCGCAGGAGGACAGCACCCTGGAAGGTAGCGCCCCGGGCGCCGCCCAGCCCCCTGCACCCCGCCCAGCCCGGGCAGCCCAACGGGGCAGGCGGGCGGGCCCAGGCTGGGCGGCCCCCCGCCGCCAAGCGGGCGCTGATCAGGCCTCCTTTCAGACATGGCTCGCCTGGAGCGGCGTGTGTGGAGCCTGTGCCAGGAGGCGGCGGCCGAGAGGGAGCAGCAGCAGCTGGAGGGGGCGGTGCTGGAGCAGCGGGCCCAGCGGCTGGAGCTGGAGCTCCTGCAGAGCCACCAGCTGTGTGGGCAGAAGGCGCAGGTGAGGCGCCCGCCCGCCCCGCGCAGGGGGCAGGCGGGGCGGGCGGGGCCGGGCTCTCCTGCTGCACTCTCGCCTCCCGCAGGCCCTCCGGAAGTGGGAGGAGCTCCTGCGCCAGTCCCAGGCGGAGATGCTGCGCGCCCGCAGCGCCCTGCAGGAGAAGGGGCAGGAGGTGGAGCGGCAGCGCGCCCGGGCCCAGGACCTGGAGGCCAGCCTGCAGCGCGCCCAGCAGGAGCTGGAGCACAGCAGGGCCGAGTGCGGCACCTTGCGTGCCGAGGGGCAAGCGCTGCGGCAGTGCTTGCACGAGAGCCAGCAGCAGCACCAGCAAGCGGGTGAGCAAGCCCTGGGCAGAGTGGCGCTTGCGCCTTCCCCCGGGCAGCAGGCCCCCGCTGACCTCCACCCCGCAGCGTGGTGTGGCAGTACCTGGCCTGTGGGCGGCTGCCAGCCTAAGCTTTTCAAGGGCCGCCTCCTGGGCGTGGGCTGGCTGCAAGGCCTGCGAGGTCTGGAGTGGGCAGCTGGGCTTGCTCTGCAGCAGCAAGCAGGCCCTCTGGTTTCTGCGGCATCGGGCAGCTGCTCAAAGCCCCGCGCGATCTGGAGGCGAGGTGGGGCTGTTCCCCTGGAGCTAGTCCCGCCCCCGTTGGCCTGCGCCTCCCCCTCTGCCCCGCCGGGGCTCTGTCCGCCCCATGTACCCAGCAGATGTGGGAGCAAGCGAGCCCTGCCTCGTATCCAGCACCTGCATCTGCATCCCGCCCCTTGCCCCTCGCCCCTCGCCCCTCGGTCGCCTTACCCAACGATAATAAGCGGCAGCTCCGGGGGGGCCTCTCCGTACCAAGAAGGAAATCTCACTCGGCCACGACGCTGCCGGAGCGAAGCTGCAGCAAAGATGGGAATGGGAACGGGGAAGCCCAGCCCCAGCCCCCCCAGGGCCTTGCCAGCCCCGGCCTGCTCCTGCCAGCCACTCAGCCCCATCTGCCCCACAGCCCAGGCATTGGCGCAGCGGGAAGAGCAGGCATTGCTGTCCCAGAGCAGCCTGCGCAGCGCCCAGGAGCAGCTGGCTGAGGTGACGCGCCACGCGCAGGCCGGCCGCCAGCTGGAGGCAGAGCTCGGGCTGCTCCACGAAAGGCTGTCCGGTGCTGGAGCAGAGCTGGAGCAGAACAGGTAGCAGCTGCGGGGCCTCGCCAGGGGCGGGGCGGGGGGCAGGTCTCCCTCTACCCAGCCAGAGCCTCTGGGCAGGGGAGGGCGGCCCTCTCCCAGGTGCGCCTCTTCCACCACCACCATCTCCTCCTCCTCGCGGTGCCATTCTCCTGCAGAGAACTGCTGGAGCAGCTGGCAGAAGAGCTGAGCCAAGCCAAGCAGCAGCACCAGGGAGCCCTGCAAGAGGCTCAGCAGCACCGGCAGGCGGCGGCCCGGCTGGAGTTGGCCCTGGAGAGCAGCCGGGAGGGGCTGAGAGGCCTGCAGCGGCGGGTAGGCAGGCTGCAGTGGCCAGGCGGGCGGGGTGCGTTCCAGACAGCGGGCTGCGCAGAGCCCCTGGCTCGGCGAGGCCTTCAGGGACACCTGTGCCCTCAGGCACAGGAGCGCGCGTCCACGCCGGAGGAGCTGCCAGCGACACTGGGCCAGCAGCAGCAGCGGGAGGAAGGCCTGTGGAGGCAGCTGCCAGGGCCATGGAGTGGGGCAGCCACCTGGCGCGGGCGCACACAGACCCGATGCAGCCGCCCCTCCTGGCAGAGCTGCTGGGGCCATTCCCTGGGCCTGACGGAGCCCACCTCTGCAGCTGCAGGAGGAAGAGTGGAGAAGCCAAGGCCTGCGAGCCTGCGTGGCAGAGTGCGAGGCGGAGCGCCGGGTGCTCCGAGAGGGGCGGAGGGCGCAGGCGGCTGAGCTGCAGGGTGCCCGCGGCAGCCTCGAGCACGCCCAGCTGCAGCTGCAGCAGCAGACGGCAGAGGTGAGGGACCCCGCCCTGCCGGCTATGATCCCCTCTCAGGCGCTGCGGCAGGAGGCGGCCCTCTCCCGGCTGCGCGCGCGAGGGAGCGGCCAGGCCCTGGTGGCAGCCACGAGGCTGGCCCAGGGCCTCAGAGGGCAGGCGGCCTCCTGCCGGGCCAGCCAGAGGGAGCTGGTGGAGCAGGGAAGGCAGGGCCACGCAGCCCGGGGGTTTCTGGAGGGGCTGCCTCTCCTCCTGTCCCACCGCCCTCTCTCTTGGTAGCTGGAGCAGAGGGCGCGGGAGGTGTGCTGCCTGCAGGCAGAGGGCCAGCTGGCCCAGCACCGGGCGGCCCAGCTGGAGGAAGAGCTTGCCGACTGCCGAGGGCAGCTGCAAGAGCTCCAGGGCCTGCAGCGGGAGCGGGAGCAGGAGGTGAGTGTTCCTGGCCCTGGGGAGCGGCAGCCTCCCGCCCCACCCAGGAAGTCCGGCCCAGGCTCACCTGGCCCTCTTCCGCAGGCCTGCACCACTCGGGAACAGCTGGCTGAGCTGGGCAGCCAAGTGCAGCGCTGGCAGAAAGAGCACCAGGCCGCTAAACAGGCCCTGGCGGAGAAGGAGGAAGAGCTGGTGGTGGCGAAGGTGGAGCTGGCCTCGCTGGAGGAGAAGTGCCGCAGCACAGCAGAGGAGGTGGAGGCGGCAAGGGGCTCCCTGCAGGGCGAGGGCGGTGGGCCCCCTTGGGATGGGCGGTCCTCCTCGGGTGGCTGATGCTCTTCCTGGGGCTTCCTTCGGCAGAGGGAAGAGCTGCAGAACGAGGCCAACCTTCTCCGGCAGCAATTCGTTGTCTCCAGGCAGGAGGTAGGACCTCCCTCGCACCCGGCTGGGCTGGCTGGCCCTGCTGTGTGCAGCCAAGGTGGGGATGGCAGGGCCAGGCCGGGCCTGCAGCTGCCTCCAGCCTAGACACTGCCCTGGCTCAGAAGCCCTCCCCACACGCGCAGCACCCCCCCTCAGCACAGCGCTGAAGGAAGCTGCAGAGCATGCTGCAAAGCCGCGCCCTCCAGCGCAAAGAGGCTCCCCGCTAGTCGCCCCGTGGGACACACTGCTGGGCACGGTTCCCCTTCCCGGTGGGACGGCCTCTGATGCCCCCGGGGAAGGTGGCAAACCCCACATCAGGGGTGCGGCGGGCCTCCTCTGGCGTTCGGATGGCGCCCCGTGGCCAGCAGTAACTCCAGCAACCCGAGCTGAGGAACCGGAAGAGTTTCCACATGCCGGCTTGGCCTCCCCTTTGTCACAATATGCCCTGCTGGCTCAGACCATGGTCCATCTAGTCCAGCATTCTGTTCACACAGCAGCGAACGAGCTGCTGACCAGGGACCCACAAGCAGGAGACGAACGGAAGAGCACCCCCCGGCCATGTTCCCCAGCAACTGGCGTACGTAGGCATCCTGCCTCGGGTACTGGAGGTAGCCGTCAGGACTAGTCGCCATCGAGAGCCTTCTCCAGAAATTTGTCCAACCCCCTTTTAAAGCCATCCAAACGGGTGGCCATCGCTGCGTCTTGTGGTTTAACAAGCGCTGTGTGAAGAGGCCCTTCCCTTTATCTGTCCTGAATCTCCCACCAATTACCTTCGTGGGAGGACCCCAGGTTCTGGTGCAGCAAGCCCACAAAGACACGGGCTTGCCGCAGTTCTGCCAGAGGTTGTGCAAGCCTCTGCTCCCCTCCCCAGCACCCCGAGAATGCCAGTGGAGACTCCAACAGCCCCCAGCCCTGGAGTGCTCCTCTCTCCAGACAGAGATGCCCGGACTGCCTCCCAGCTCGCCCGAGCCTCCGCCGATCTCTCTTCCTGTGGCTGCTGCTTCTAGCTGCCCACGCGCTCTGTGCATCCCCCTTGTCTTTCTGCTGCTCTCTCCAGCCTTTCCGGAAGCCCCACTTGCCAAGAGGGCATTCCGGCCCTTTGCAGCGCAGGCGCCTCCTCTTGAGCAACGGTGAGGCCCATCAGCTTCACTTGCTACAGAAGGGGGCTCCCTCCATGGCCCCAGCCCAGCCCCGCTTCACGGTGGAGCACCGGAGATCTCGGGCGTTCAAAACATGCTTGCGTTTTAGTCGGTCTTTCTTCCTTCACCTTTCCTCTCCTCCCCACATAGAATCATAGAATAGTAGGGTTGGAAGGGGCCTACAAGGCCATCGAGTCCAACCCCCTGCTCAATGCAGGAATCCAAGTCAGAGCATCCCTGACAGATGGCTGTCCAGCCTCGTCTTGAACGCCTCCAGTGTGGGAGAGCCCACCACCTCCCCAGGTAATTGGTTCCATTGTCGTATTGCTCTAACAGTCAGGAAGTTTTTCCTGATGTTCAGCCGGAATCTGGCTTCCTGTCACTTGAGCCCATTATTCCGTGTCCTGCACTCTGGGATGATCCAGAAGAGATCCTGGCCTTCCTCTCTGTGACAACCTCTCAAATCCTTGAATAGTGCTATCATATCTTCCCTCATTCTTCTCTTCTCAAGGCTAAACATGCCCAGTTCTTTCCATCTCTCTTCATAGGGCTTTGTTTCCAGTCCCCTGATCATCTTTGTTGCCCATCTCTGAACCCTCTCCATTTTGTCTGCATCCTTCTTCAAGTGTGGTGCCCAGAACTGGACACAGTACTCCAGATGAGGCCTAACCAGTGCTGAGTAGAGAGGAGCTAATACTTCCCGGGATTTGGAAGCTATGCTTCTATTAATGCAGCCCAAAAGAGCATTGGCCACATCACATGGTTGGCTCATATTCCGCTTGTGATCGACAACAATTCCAAGATCCTTCTCGCTCGTAGTGTGGTTGAGCCACGTATCCCCCATCTTGTAACTGTGCATTTGGTTTCTTTTTTCTAGGTGCAGAACTTGGCATTTATCCCTATTCAATGTCATTCTGTTGTTTTCTGCCCAGCACTCCAGTCTATCCAGATCACTTTGAATTTTGTTTCTGTCTTCCAAAGTATTAGCTATCCCACCCAATTTTGTGTCATCTGCAAATTTGATCAGCATTCCTTGCACCTCCTCCTCCAAGTCATTAATAACAATGTTGAAGAGCAGTGGGCGCACAACTGAGCCCTGTGGTACCCTGCTCGTTACCTTTCCCCAGTTCAAGAAGGTCCCATTGATAAGCACTCTTTGAGTCCATTCTGTAGCCAATTGTGGCTCCACCAGAGCATTCTTTCATCTAGCCCACTTTGAGCTAGGTTGTTCATCAGGATATCATGGGGCACTTTGTCGAAAGCTTTGCTAAAGTCGAGGTATATTATGTCCACAGCATTCCCACAGTCCACAAGGGAGGTGACCTGATCAAAAAATGAGATCAGATTTGTCTGGCAGGATTTGTTCTTGACAAATCCATGTTGGCTTCAAGTAATCACTGCATTGTTTTCAAAGTGCTTCCAGATGGATTGCTTTATCATCTGCTCCAGAATTTTCCCAGGGATTGATGTCAGACTGACTGGGCTGTAGTTCCCAGGTTCTTCCTTTTGACCCTTTTGAAGAGAGGGACAACATTAGCCCTCCTCCAGTCATCTGGCACTTTCCCCGTCCTCCATGATTTCTCAAAGAGAATAGACAGTGGCTCTGAGAGTTCTTCTGCCAGTTCCTTTATTACTCTAGGATACAGTTCATCTGGCCCTAGAGATTTGAACTCATTCAAAGTAATGAGGTGTTCCTTGACCATGTGCCTATCGATCAAGCTGCAATCCTGCCCCTTCAGCCTGTACTTCGCCTTTGCCAGGGGGTCATAGACCCTCTTTTGGGAGAAGACTGAGCCAAAGTAGGAATTGAGCACCTCTGCCTTTTCTTTGTCATCTGTTATCATTTTGCCATCCTTATTTAAAAGCTGAACCACCTTTTCTTTCCTCTGTCTTTTACTATGCATGTAGCTGAAGAAAGCCTTTTTGTTGCTTTTAGCCTCCCTCACTAACCTCAGCTCGTTCTCAGCTTTAGCCTTCCTGACGCCATCCCTGCAATTCTGTGCTACCTGCCTGTACTCTTCCTTTGTTGCTTGGCCTTCCTTCCACTTCCTATATGTGTCCTTTTTTGTATTCAGGTCATCTCTAAGCTTTTTGTGAACCACATTGACTTCTTCTGTTGTCTTCCATTTTTTTTTCTTGTTGGAATGATTTGTAATTGTGCCTTGAGAATTTCCTTTTTTAAAGGCTCCCACCCATCTTGGACTCCTTTTCTCGTTAGCGTCGCTTGCCATGGGACCTGACAGATCATTGTTCTGAGTTTATTAAAATCAGCTTTCCAAAAATCCAGGGTACGCATTTGACTACCCTCGGCTTTTGCTTCCCTTAGAGCCAAGAACTCAAGTATAACATGGTCGCTTTCCTCCAGAGTTCCTATAACTGCTACTTTATCCACTGAGTCATCTCTGTTGGTTAGGATCAAGTCAAGGATAGCCGATCCTCTAGTTCCTTCCTCTACTTTCTGTAGGAGGAAGTTATCTACCACACAAGCCAAGAATTTCCTGGAGGGGCCATGTTTGCAGAATTTGTCTCCCAACAAATATCAGGGAAATTGAAGTCCCCCTTTACTACTACATCATGCTTCCTTGAAACATTGACTGTTTGCTTTTTGAAAGTTTCATCCTCGTGTTCTCCTTGACTGGGTGGCCGGTAGTAGACTCTGACCATCAGGTTCCTTTTATTCTTTGCTCCATTTATTTTGATCCAGATGCTCTGGATGGGGCCACCAAGCTCCTCCTCCTGTATTTCTGTGCAGAGATACGTATTTTTCACATACAGTGCAACCCCACTTCCCTTTCTGTTCCTCCTGTTTTTTTTGAACAAGTTATATCCTTCCATTGCTGTATTCCAGTCATGAGAGTCGTCCCACCAAGTTTCAGGTACACCTATCAAGTCCTAATTTCCCTCCTGTATTAAGAGTTCAAGTTCGTTCTGTTTGTTCCCCATACTCTGGGCATTAGTATATAGACATCGAAGACCATGTGCTTCATAGTCTCGCTTCCTTCCTACATGTGTCTGAAGACTATTATTGGGCGCTATCAGAGCTGTTCTCTCCGTTGCAGTGCATGCGCCTACGTCCATTGTTACCCCAACTTTACATCTCCCTTCCCCGTAGGATTCAGTTTAAAGCCCTCCTGATGAAGTTCTTCATGCTGTGGCCAAACACATTCTTCCCATCCTTTGTGAGGTGCAACCCGTCCCTTGCCAACAGCCCATCTTCCAGGAAGTATAGCCCGTGGTCCCAGAATCCAAATCTCTCACGCCGGCACCACCTTTGTAGCCAGTCATTCACCCGGAGTATTCCCCCCCCCCTTTCTATCCCTCTTCTAACTACTGGAAGGATGGATGAGAAAACTATTTGGGCCCCAAGGTTTTTGAGTTTCCTCCCAAAGCTTCAAAGCCTGATGTGATTTCTTCGTAGCTATGCTTGGCGGTATCATTTGTTCCCACATGGCTGAGAAGAAAGTGATACCTGTCAGTGGGCTTTATGAGCACAGGCAACCTTTCAGTCATGCCTCTAATCCATCCTCCCGGGAGACAACATACCTGGCGAGTCCACGGGTCTTTGTGACATACTTGGGTCTCGATCCCACGCAGCAAGGAGTCTCCCACTGATACCACTCTTCTTCTTGTTGTAGGCCTGGGTTTCATCGCCTCTGTTTGACTGACCTTCAGCCTCTTGCTCGCTCTCATGCAGGTTCCCCTGTGATTCTTCCTCTGCAGGCTGTCCTCCAGTCTCATCCGCATGTACCTGGAATCGGTTCCGTTTCCACTGGTGCAGAGTGGCGTCTAGTTCTTCTTCTCCTAAGTGTCACCCTTTTCCAAGGGTTAGAGCTGGTACTGGATCAACGTTGCAGGGGCTTTGTGCACACGGGAGAGGGAGCCCCAGAGGAAGCTGCTTCCCATCTGCTTCCCTCATCAAAAAAGTCTTGCAGGAAGACGGGGAGACCCGGCATTGCCAAGGAGGCCCAAGAGCAGGCCTGGGCTACCGTGGGCTCGGACCTGACACCAGTGGCTCCTCGAATGTGGGCTGTGGCTCCTCCCCCCCCCCGAGGTCTGCTCCCCGTCACACATCAGATCTTGCCTGAGAGAGGGGCCACAGAACGTGGTGCAGGAATCCACCGAGATGGGATCGCGCCAGCCGCTGTCGGCTGGGCTTCAGAAGAGAGCCCCCCAGCAGCAGTCCTGGCAATTCAGCATTGAACTCCGGAGCGTGCGACGGCTGCCAGCACAGTGGCCTGGTGAAACACCTGCCTCAGCACCTGGCAGGTGCCGCCTGCTTCCCATCCAGCACCCGCCCCTTTTGGAAACCCACCAGAGGCTCTCCTGGTGAGAACTAGGGGCGAAAAGGTGGCACTGCCTTTGGAGACAGGTGGCCAACAAAAGGCACAGCACTCCTTTTGTCCTGGACAGACATTGTATGGGACCCACAAGTCCAAGTGGTCCAGACCAAAACCTTCCGGGAGTGGAGCACAGCAGTCTTCCTCATCATTTCTCAAGGGACCAAAGATGCTGAGGGCCTCCATCGATGCCAATAGGCTCAACGCCACATCCTTATCATGGGGTGTTTCCATCATTTTGCATCTGAGAAGACACAATACCAGACGCCTGGGTTCAGGAGATTGTCTCACAGGGTTATGTTCTGGAATTTGCCCATGGGCTTTGGGACAAATTTGTATCACCGTCAAAGTCCAAGGACCCCAAGAAACACACAGCCTGTTATAGGCTGTCCAGCATCCCCTGAACATTTGGGCACTGGAGGCAGTACCTTGGGGCCAGAGGCAGATGGGTGTTCTTTCCATTTTTTTCTTGGTTCCCGAGAAAAATGGGGAGTCCTAGGCCATTCTAGATCTAAAGTGGCTGAATAGGTTGCTGATGGAAATTTGGGAGGTCACTTGTGGTAGCCATCTTGAGGGATGACTTCCTGGCATCCATTGACCAAACAGAAGCATAAACATAAGAGCAGTGGACCAAATTGGACCACAGACCTCTAATCCAGCGTTCTGTTCCCACAATGGCCAACAAAATGGCTCATGAGAAGCTGATAAGCAGGACATGACTGCAACAGCACCCTCCCTGTTGTGTTCCCCAACAACTGGCAGACAGAGGCATAGTTGCCTCTGATCCTGTAGGTAATTTATTTAAACATGTATAAGCTGCTTTTTAGGGGAAAATCCCTCATAGTCTTATTCTCCCTGAATTTGCCCAATCCCCTTTTAAAGCTATGTAAATTGATGGCCATCACTACATCTTGCGTTGGCGAATTTTGTAATTTAACTGCACTGTGAAAAGGTCCTTCCTTTTATCTGTTCGGAATCACCCACCATTCAGCTTCACAGGATGATCCTGGGTGCTACTGTTATGAGAGGTGGAGAAAAACTTTCCCTCCATTTTCTCCACGCTATGCATACTTTTGTACACCTCTATCATGTGTCCCCCCCTTGCCTTTTCCCCCCAACCTAAACAGCCCCACATATTGTAACCTTTCCTCATAGGGGAGTTGCTCCAGCCTCTTGAGCATTTTGGTTGCCCTTTTCTGTACCTTTCCCTGATCTACAATATCCTTTTTGAGGTGCAGTGACCTGAGCTGTACACAGTATTCCAACTGTGGTCACAGCATAGATTTGTGTAAGGGCAGGATGATCTTGGCAGTTTTATTTTTTATTCCTTTCTCAGTAACCCGCAACATAGAATTTGCCTTTTTCTCAGCAGCCACACGCTGGGTCTGTACATCCCACAAATGTTTCTTCGTTTCTGTTCAAACGGCACTCCCACTCAGTCTTAATGTTGGCACTCGGGGTCCCCCCCAAGATCCCCTAGCATTGGTGAATCATGTGAGGCAACAGGGGCTTTAATCTGTCCCCATATCAGATCACCTACTAATTCAGACACCCTCCCGACTCAGGTGTCAAGGACACGGAGATGACTCGGGAGGGTCTCGAGGAGCATGGTGGTTTTGTGGTTGGCACTGCCAAGAGTGTGTTCGTTGCATGTCTCATATGGAACATGAAAGGTCATCTTGGACACCACCCCATTTCAAGTTTTGCTCTTGTTGGACAGGCAGTGGAAGCTGTGGGACATGGCCTGCTGCATGCAGAAGACGCATAATTACCTTTGTAAAGCTTCTGGGAGTGATGGTATCATGTCAGGATCTGATGGAGTGGGCAAGTCTTCACTCAAGGGCCCTCTAAAGGCTACCGCAGGACCAGGCTGCAGCATGCGCACCTCCACCACCAGGCATCCCACAGTATGTGTGCATCCCTCTGGACTGGTGGTTGAACCCACAGTGTCTGTCATGGTGGGTGAGCTTCACAGTTCTGGACAGGGCCCTGATCTCCACAGGTGTGAATCTTTTTGGAAGGGGGGGGGGCATCTAGACAGCCACCATGTCCAAGGGCAATGGATGGTGGAAGAAGCCCTGAGAAGCATCCACTGGCTGGAACTCAGAGGCATTGCTGGCATTCCAGGATCTTAGCAGTGGTTGCCATGTCCTCACCGGGACAGACAATCTGTCAGCAAAAGTGTATGTGAACAGGCGAGGGGGAATGTGTCTGACGCTGCTCCACACAGCATCCAGCTGGTAATGGACGGGGTACGCCGCCACTTTTGCTCCACGAAGGTAACTGACCCCCCGGCAAAGTGGCTCATCAGGAATCAGGGTGGACCCACAAGCCGAAGACCTTCCCGCCAGTGACACAACGCTCTGGGATCCTGGAGGTGGATCTCTCCACCAGCACAGAAAATGCTCAGGTCCTTGACAAGATGCCCACGCCCAGGGGTGAGGAGCATACACCAGGGATGGACAGAAACTAGATCTCCAGAGGTTGGGAACTGCCCAGAGAGGTTCAGCAATTGGGCAGTATAGAAATGTAATAAATATAAATAAATACATGTTTTTGACTTCACCTCCCAGCATTCCTGGCCATTGGCATGCTGGCAGAGGCTTGTGGGAGATGAAATCCAAAACATCTGGAGATCTACCTTCTGCCCACCCCTGGCAGTGCTGCTCCAGGGGGGCTCTTGTATGCATTCCCACCCATTGAACTGATCCCAGCTGTTCGCAAACAGGATGAACTGGCTTCAGGTGTCATCCTAATAGTACCACAAAGCGGCCTGGTTCCCGGACTCGATCAGCACGTCCGCACAGAGTTGGTAGAGGTGGCTCAGTTGCAGGGACCTGCTCCTGCAGCATCCGGCATTGCACCTCATTTGGTAGTACTCCTGCTGAGAATACTGGGCCTGAGAGGTGGGCGTTTGAGCAGCCAGTACTCAAAAGAGTCGAGGAAGCCCTTTCTGTCCTCTGGGCAGACTCATGCGTTGTCTTCATCAGAAGAGGTGGAGAAAACCTTGCCGCCCCATGATCATCCTAGTTTAATAATCATATTGCTGCTCCTTCGTGTATGTTACACCCCACTTTTGTAAAAAATAATCCTGAAGTATCTGGATGCCCTCCAGAGTCGGGAGAAAAGGAAATTGCTTCCCACATAGTCCTGTTTGCAACGTGCCGCTCCAAGGGCATTCCGCCAACTGCCGTTGCCCGAGGGCTTCCGCCAGCATTCTTCGTGAGGGGTAGCTAGGCGGGTCTCCGGGTGGTGGGAGGAGCCCCCTCCCGATCTGTGACTTCTTTTGTTACCCTTTGAGCAGGGGGTTGGACTCGATGGCCTTGTAGGCCCCTTCCAACCCTACTACTATTCTATTCTACCCAGCCCTTCCTTCTGCTCCATTTTCCTTTCAGTTGCCTGAATGTGCATCACGGTGTGAGGAGCCGAGGGGCTCTTCCAGTCTTGCCTGGGGGCATGGAGATAGAGGACCCCGCCTCCTTGGAGCGACTTGGCCTATTAATACAGGAGGGAAATTATGACTTGAGAGGTGTACCTGAGACTTGGTGGGACGACTCTCATGACTGGAATACAGCAATGGAAGGATATAACTTCTTCAAAAATAACAGGAGGAACAGAAAGGGAGGAGGGGTTGCACTGTATGTGAAAAATACATATCTCTGCACAGAAATACAGGAGGAGGAGCTTGGTGGCCCCATCCAGAGCATCTGGGTTAAAATAACTGGAGCAAAGAATAAAAGGAACCTGGTGGTCGGGGTCTACTACCAGCCACCCAGTCAAGGAGAAGATGAGGATGAAACTTTTGAAAAGCAAATAGCCAATGTTTCAAGGAAGCACAATGTAGTAGTAATGGGGGACTTCAATTTCCCCGATATTTGTTGGGAGACAAATTCTGCAAACGTGGCCCCTCCAGGAAATTCCTGACTTGTGTGGCGGATAACTTCCTCCTACAGAAAGTAGAGGAAGGAACTAGAGGATCGGCTATCCTTGACTTGCTCCTAACCAACAGCGATGACAATAGGGATAAATGCCAAGTTCTGCACCTAGGAAAAAGAAACCAAATGCACAGTTACAAGATGGGGGATACGTGACTCAACCACACGACAAGCGAGAAGGATCTTGGAATTGTTGTTGATCACAAGCGGAATATGAGCCAACAATGTGATGTGGCTGCAAAAAAGGCCAATGCTTTTTTGGGCTGCATTAACAGAAGCATAGCTTCCAAATCCCAGGAAGTACTAGTTCCCCTCTACTCAGCACTGGTTAGGCCTCATCTGGAGTACTGTGTCCTGTTCTGGGCACCACACTTTAAGAAGGATGCAGACAAAATGGAGAGGGTTCAGAGGAGGGCACCGAAGATGATCAGGGGACTGGAAACAAAGCCTTATAAAGAGAGACAGAAAGAACTGGGCATGTTTAGCCTTGAGAAGAGAAGACTGAGGGGAGATAGGATAGCGCTCTTCAAGTACTTGAAAGGTTGTCACAGAGAGGAAGGCCAGGATCTCTTCTCGATCATCCCAGAGTACAGGACACGGAATAATGGGCTCAAGTGACAGGAAGCCAGATTCCGGCTGAGCATCAGGAAAAACTTCCTGACTGTTAGAGCAATACGACAATGGAACCAATTACCTGGGGAGGCGGTGGGCTCTCCCTCACTGGAGGCCTTCAAGACGAGGCTGGAGAGCCATCTGTCAGGGATGCTCTGACTTGGATTCCTGCATTGAGCAGGGGGTTGGACTCGATGGCCTTGTAGGCCCCTTCCAGCCCTAGTATTCTATGAGTGTATGATTCTGTGAACCCAATGGTTGGCTCTGCCCCCATTCAAGAGGAAGAGCCTACTGCACAAAGGGTCAGAATCCTCTGGGAGTCTGGAGAACAGGAACATACGGTGGGTCATTTCCTTTTCTTTTGCATTTCTGATCTCCGTTGCATTGGCTTCAGCTTGTCTGCATCCTCTTTCAGTCTGGCCCTCAAAAAATGGTTGTGTTGTGACCTGTCCTGTCCACAACTGACCATCTGCTGTGATTTTGCTGGTGCTGTGGTGAGGTCACCTGCTGAAATTGATGGGCCACAGACTCAGGAAGGACCCAAGGATGTTATTCAGCCCACAATGAATAAGTCACGTCTTGAACTCACTGTCCCAAGATGTGTGGGCTGCTGTTGAGATGGAGGAGGAGCAGCAGTCATCAGGTCTCAGTCCCTGGGGAGCCAGCAACTGGGCAGGACAGAGGCCTCCAGGCCCTGCTTGTGGGTTTCCCAACAGCATCTGGTTTGGACCCTGGAAAGCTGGGCAAGGCAGCCCTGCGGCCTGGTCCAGGTACAGGGCTCCCCTGTTGTGTTGCCCTGGAACAGCCACTTAGCAGGCTGACGCCCCTCTTGCTCTTCTCTGCTGTCTAGTTGTACGGGGCTGGGCTGGGCTGGGCTTTGGCCCTTTCTCCAGAGCATTTGGTGCTGGAAAGGGCCGAGGTGGCTTCCTCCCTCTGGGCCACGCCAGGGTGCCCCAGCCACGCTGCCCTCTTCTCCTCTGGCAGGTGGAATCCCTGCAGTCCTCCCTGGAGACAGCACGCTCTGACAGCCACCGGCTGCACCACGAGAGTGAGTTGGTGGTAGCCAACGTTGGCCAGTGGGTAAAGGAGCAGAAGTGAGTGAGCTTTGCCCAGTTGAGGCTGTTTCTGCAGCCTGGCTGGACTGGCGCAAGCGCTGGCCCCAGCCCCAGCTCGGGGGATCTGGCGGGGGGACCTTGCCTCCCACAGTTGCCACTTGCTGCCTCGCCTTGCCACGGGTTCCTTCTGGGAGGGAGGGAAGGAGGGAGGGAAGGTGCCTTTCTGCCCTGCCCCTTCTGCACGTGCCTCCCTTATTTGCAGGCAGGTGAACGAGAAGCTGGGCCACAAGATCCGAGACCAGGTCAAGCACATTGCTCAGCTGACAGGCGAGAGGGAGTAAGTGTGGCAGCCTGGCCTTTGGGAGCCCCCCCTTAGGGTGCCATCTGAGAGACCCAGGATCTTCCCCCGCCACCCTGATGCTGAGCTCCTGCCTCCCACACTTCTGCTGCCCCTCGGGGGGGCCGTGGGAGTTTCTCTCCCCCCCCCCGCCGCCCCCACCTCCAGTTATTAACAGCAGAGCAGCTTCCTTGCATGTGGACCGGACACCCTGGAGGAAGAGCCATCACTTCCTGGCACCGTCAACCTGGCTGAGCTAGTGGGACCAAGGCTCTGACGCAGAAGGAGCTTCCAATGTCCCTGGCAGCCGCAGCAGCCAGAAGCCTCTGACGGTAGAGGAGCTCGTCCTCCTCTCCATGGCCAAAGCGCGATCCCCCATGGGAGCCCAAAGCCCGCCACTCTGTCGCTCGTGCCCTCCCTTCAAGGGCTGTGGCTTCTCTCCACAGCCACCTCCATGGCTTGATGGAGAGACTCCAGCAAGAGAACAAGCGGCTGAAAACAGAAGTGGCTGAGCGGCGCATTGAGTGTGAGCGCCTCGAGGCGAGTGTGGGGAGGGCTGTGCGTGACGGGGGCAGGTCTGGGGAGACGCCCATGAATGGATTCTTGCAGGATGGGCCAGCCAGGGCGGCCCCCTGCTGCGACGCGAGGGCCAGCCCCATGGCAGGGGCTGTGGCTGGACAGGCCCCCTCGGCCCAGCTCGGCGCTCTTGGCTCTGCCCGCCATTCCTGGCTCCGCTGCGGACAGTGCTGAGGCGCCTGGCTTCCAGAAGGACTGCGGTGATGCATGTGCGGGAGCAGCAGCCTTAGGCCAGCTGAAACCTGCTCGAGGAGGGAAAGCCAGTGACACCACGGACTGCTGGAGAGCGGCAGCCCAAGGGGGCCTGGGGCTGATGCAAGGTTGGGGGCCCTGCCCCAACACCCGCCGAGGACCCATGCGGGTGTGGGGCTCCAGTGCCCAACGGGGCGGGCCCCTGGGCTTTGCAGGGCCTTGGGCAAACTGCCCTCCCGGCAGCCCAGTGGCCCTTCAGCCCACCCCCTCCGAACCTCAGCCAGAGGCCTGTGGCCGCAGCAGGCAGACAGCGCCTGCTTTGCAGGCACTCTGTCAAGCTCCGGGCATGGCGGGATGCACAGGCACACCAGCACCACCTGGGCCAGTGCAGTCCTGGAGGGGCTCCGCTGGGCAGCGGGGGGTGTCTCCAAGGGCTGCAGGGACCATGGCAGTCCAGTCCACAGCAAGCCGCTGCCGTGTAAGGCAGGGCAGGGTGCTCCTTCGTAAGCACTGTAGCAACAGCACTGATGTGGGGGCTGAGAGAGGATTCTGGCACCCTGCCCAGAATGGCAGCAATGGCGGCAGCCCACTGGCACCCTGCCCAGGGAAGGCCCCTGCAAGGCAGGGCTTGGATGGGCACCAGGGCCAGTGGGCTCTGCCAGACAGCTTCTTCATAGCACTGCCCCCCCGCCCTTCTTTCTTGCAGGCTCTCCACAGCAGTGATCTGGACCCCTGTGCTGTACTGCGCCCGCCTTGGCCCACACTCCCAGGAGACGAGTAAGTGCTTCTGCTCCTCCCCCAGGTAGCAAGAAGCCCTCCCTGCTGCGGCGAAGGCAGGGAGGTCTCCAGCAGCTGCCTTCCTGCTCTTCAGCTTGACAGGCTGCATCCCATCCAGGGCTGCCCGGCCCAGCCTGGCCCGGCCAATTGAGGGTGGGTCACATGCTTGCAGGCCACAGTGCTTTGGGAAGGCGCGTCTTTTGAGTTCTGCATGAAAGGAAGAGGCTGACTTCTACCCACAGGCTGGGGCAGCAGGATGCACCACAGAAGCCCCAGCGATGGCTGCAGAGTGCCATGCAGCCAGGCCTCCTACGACCCTCTCGTGCAGGGCGATGCCGGGGGTGGGGGAGCAGTTCAAGAGACATCCATTGCTGCCAGGCCAACGTGCCCGGCATTCCCCATTTTTGCCCTCCTGACGTGGTTGGCTCTTCCCTTCAAGCCAGCACCATGCCTCGCTGCAGATCGTAACGGCAGCTGTAAAGGACCTCCTTTCGCCTGTCCTAACCCTACTGCTAGTCCCCCGAAGTAATTGTGCCCCAGTATTCCGTAGGGGCCGCGGTGGCTTAGTGGTTAAGACGCTGAACTACAGACTGGAGGGTTGGCAGGTCGAGACCCGAGTGCTGCGTGACGGAGTGAGCTCCCGTCTTCAGTCCCAGCTTCTGCCAACCTAGCAGTTCGAAAGCAAGAAATTGCAAGTAGATAAATAGGCACCGCTTCGGCGGGAAAGGTAACTGTTCCGTGCACCTCGGTGTTCAGTCATGCCGGCCACATGACCACGGAAGCGTCTTCAGACAGCGCTGGCTCTTCGGCTTAGAAACGGGGATGAGCACCGCACCCTAGAGTCGGACACGACTGGTTGGGGACACCTTTACCTTTACCTTTTTATTCCGTAGGGAACATCCCCCACCCCCACCTCCTTTCCTAAGCTGCCTGAAGGGAAGAATGCTTTTCAGAGAGGTGCTGCTTGATTTCCAGCACGCCCCCACCCTGCCACTAGTTGACCCTCAGGGAAAGCAGCAAGAGAGCCTTTGCGTCTGGCAGAAAGGAAGTGAAATCCCTCCCCCCCGACCCATTCTGCATTTCTTATTGCTCACAGCTCGCAGTGCTTGGCCTGGAGACGAAGCAAGGTGCTTGCCGCAAGATGGAACCTCTCCTAGCTCCCCCATGGCTGCTGGCCTCGGTTCTTCACAAGCCCTGTCTCCAGACGCTGGCCGCCGCAGCAGGGACCATGCCAGGGCATCTGCTGTGAATGCGCCAGCGGAGGGTACTTGGGCCAGAGGCTGCAGCGCAACGATAATCATGTGACTTCTACTGAGAAGGAAAACTTGTGTAGAGCCTAAGCCAATAAAGGGGATGTGCTCAACCACTTCTCCTGGGAACCCAAACAGCAGGAGCACTGTGGGGGGGGGGGGGCAGGAGGCGGGGCTGGTTGGCAAGCGACAGGGAGACTGGGACAGGCTGCCCTGCCCTGGGCCCATCCCAGAGGTCCACAGCGCTGCCTCCACTGCAAACAACAGCTCTGGCCCCACACGGCAGATGCGCCATCCGTTGGCCACAAGTCCTCCACTCACGTTTTGCTGCCACCTCTGCCCCTGTGGGGCGGATGTCAGGAAGAGACCGAGTCAAAGCAAGCGCTCAAAGTAGGGTCAGGAAGCAGCAACATTTATATAAACAATAAAATTATTTCTCAGTGTCTGTCCAAGATGGGCCCTGCCCAACTGAGCACAGCAGGGGCCTATGTACAGAGCCGAGGAGGAGGCAGCCGCTACAGGCCAAAGCGAGCTGGGGTGTGGCGGGGGGTGGCAGGCTGGCCTTGCTCCTTGCGCCCTGGCGTGTAGATCTTGGTGGACCTGCAGGGAGGGAGAGGGGGGGAGGAGTGAGGACCATGCACCCAGGCCTGACCCGAGCCCAGTGCTCCCTCCTGGGCAAGAGGCCTGCCTACCTCACGCTGCCCACCGGGTTGCGGCGCTCCTGCTCCTCTCGGCGGGCGCGCAGCTGCTCTTCTGCCAGCGCCATCTCCTCTTCCATGGCAGAGGCTTCCTCCTTGGCCCGCCGGCGGCTCTCCTGGGGCACAGCAATTGTCTATGAGCAGAGCTCACCCTCATTCTCTTAATACGCGGCCCACGCTCGCAGCACAGCTAGCCTGGCTTGCCTACTCAGAAGTAGGCCAAAAAGTGCTTCCCACTTGGATGAGGATACATGCTCCTTTGCGCCAGAGCAGTGGGCAGGGGCCCACCGAGCCTGGCCAGGCATGCTCCACTTGGGCTCCGCTCAGACTCCCAGCATACCGAGCTCTTCGCTGCAACTTCAGGCTGGCCCCGGGCGGGGCTGCTGCTCCACTGGGCAGCGAGGGAGAATGTGAAGGCACTGCAGCGAGTGCCATCTGCTGCTGCTCAGCAGCGTGCAGGCACTGGGGGGGGGCCCACCAGTGCGCCGCAGCCCCTCACCTGACGAGACTTGCCCGCGTGCTTGATGCTGTAGAACATGGGCCCCAGTTCAGCCAGCCACTCGCCGTCCACAGCCGTGACACACTGCATGTACTCCTGCAGGGGGCAGACCAGAGGGCTGGTGAGTGCACAGCGGGATGGACACCCCCAGCGCAGCTGGCACCACCCTCCCTCCGCCACACACGCTCACCTTGGTGGTCATCACAAGCTCATGGTAGACGATGTAGTCGGGCGTGTAGCCCATGCCAAATAGCGAGCTGGTGGGGTGGAGGTGGCAGGGCATCCCTGTGCGGATGTTGACATACTCCCCGATGCCCTGCAGCACAGAGAGAAACGGGGGGGGGGGGGGGTCAGCACTGGCCCGGCGGCAGCTCCATCGCGGTCCCACAATCCCCACCAGGCATTCTACACACTTTGGATCAGAGGCCAGTGGTCACAGACTAGCCAGGAGGAGGGAGGGACAAAGGGGCTCTGGTGGAGGAGCGGGGGCGGGCGGGCATCCAAAGGCCTTTTGTGGAGGGCGCATGGTTGCAGCCTCCGAAGGGTCCTGCTCACTTGCCAGGCAGAATCCAGGCACTAGTGGCGCTCCTGCCCCCTCACAGCCCTCGAGAAGCAGCCTTTCAAAGGGGAAGAACCACTGTAGGGCAGGGAGCAAGAAGCAGGGAGCCCCCAGGATGTCTGGACTGTCGGCCAGCAATACATAGAACCACCAGGAGAGGGGCAGGAGCAGGACAAGGGATACAAGTAAAATTTCCAGAAAGTTTGAAGCCATGGGAAAAAATGGAAATTTGGGGGAAACCAGAAGTAAGCAATGCTGATTTTTTGAAGCACTTCTTACAGATTTAACAGCACTCTTCTGCTGCTTTAGGACAGCTTTTGCCAACCTGGTGCCCTCCAGATATTGTGGACTTCAGCTCCCATCAGCCTCAAGCAGGATGGCCAATGGTCAGGAATGCTGGGCATTGTCATCCAAACCATCTGTAGGGCACCAGGTTGAAGAAGGCTGCTTTAGGAACGTAAAGCAGCCTTTACATTCCTGAAGTTATATTATGTATAATTGGTTTCCTTGTAACATCATTATATTTGAAAACTTTAAAAAGTGAACTCAGTAAATTTGTAATTAATGTCTGAATAAACTATATTTTTAAAATTTAATATACCAGCATGATAATTTCACGAGCAAACCAAGTTATACATAACATAATTTAGGTGCCTAGTTTATGTCTGACCAAAGGGAACTTTAGCAAGTACTCAGTGAAACATCTGAATCATCCTAGAAGTCAGAAGAAACGGAGAACTGGAGGCAGAGGAAGACAAGTCAGAGCACTCTATAAAACAAAACTCAAAACTGGCAAGAATGTGCATTGTCTTCCATGTTATGATATGCTGACTCTTATCGCATGTTGGGAAACAGCAGGACTTGGAGCATCCCAAAATGTCTATCAGTAAAGTATACATAGATCAATAATTTTAATAAGGAATGGAAGACATAACTATGCTAAGAATCTTACAGAGAGGATTTAAAAACTTTTTCCCCGTGGCTTCATTATTTTCAGACATTTTACATCTAATTATTTTTGTAAGAGTCTTATTACATAGTTTTTAGAAATCATGGGGGGGAGTAGAGACTTGGTAGTGATGTATAAATACCTTCTCCTAAATTCTAAAAGAAAATATTTCATAATCCAAAGATTTTTTGGATTTTCCAATTTTATGGAGGGGAAAATGGTCGCGGGGGGGGGGGGGGAGAGATGGGAAAACCTTGTTTTTCTCCTAATTTTTCCAGCCTTCACATCTCTAGCCAGGGCAAGTCTTGTAGACACAGACTCTTGGAAGCCTAATTCCACGTAAAGCCTCATGCAGACAATGCAAAAAACCCAGCTCCAAAAAGAGGAGTGGATTGGGACCACTCAGAGGACATTGTGTTGGAGCTGCATAAAGACTGGCCACTAGTCAAACAGACAAGAGGGGGACAGAGGGCCCCACAAAAAAAGGACCCTGGTCAACAGCCTTGTGTCTGGAAGGGGCACCTACTCCGCACACACACGCCCCGAGCAGCTCTCCCTCACCTTCAGTTTGGCAGCCTGGTGGAAGTAAGCTGCACAGATGCACTTGCGAACGACGTCCCAGTCTGTGCCACATGACGCCAGGCTCATGCGCTGTTGCACCATGATGTCCTTCAGTTGCGCTCGCACCTCCCGCACCTGGAAGGGATGCAGCAGCTGTCAGGCAGGGGCCAGGCACCACCGGCACCCTTGCCCAGACTGGCCTGCCCCGAGGCCCCTTCTCCGCCTCCCCCGGAAGCACCTTGCGCATAGCCTTGGCATGGATGAAGTGCTCATTGCACCACAGCGTGGAGTAACTGTTGTTCTTCCACTGCAGGTAAACGTTCAGGTAGGTCAAGTGATCGCTCTCTGGGACAGCAAACTTCTCTCGCACCTGGTCACTCTCTTCCTCCCGGCCCTGTGGAGAGGCAGACAACGCCCAGTGGCAGCAAAGGTCTCCAGAAGCCCAGCCTCTCTCTGCTCCACGATCAGACATACCTTGGGCCGGTAAAAAATGGCCGGCACAGAGAGCATGGAGACGATCAGCAGGATCTCGGAGCTGCAGCCCATGTCACAGGAAACGATCAGCATCTTGGAGAGGGCCGGATCGAGGGGGAACTCCACCATCAGGCGCCCTGTTGACGTCAGCCCGCCTGAGGGCAAAGCAACCCCAATGAGAGGGCGCCCCCAGCCCCGCCGTCCCCACAGACCCACCACCCGATGGCTCTGCCCCTTCTCCACCCCACAGCGACGCGCGCGCGCCAGGTCGTGCCCGCCTACCGGTGTTGTCTAGCGCCCCAAGGATCCACAACTGGTACATGGAGTTGAGCATGTTATCCTCAGGAGGGGGGTCCATGAAGTGGAACTGCAGCAGGTCCTGCACGCCCAGAGACTTGAGCAGCAGCACAACGTTGGCCAAGTTGGTGCGCTGGATCTCTGGCACAGTGGTTGTCAGCAGCTCATTCTTGTACGCACTCTGGGTGTACAACCTGTCCCAAGGAGACAGGAACTGCTCAGCGCAGCAGCCCTGCAAGGCTGGCGTCCTTGCTGGAGCAACCAGAAACAAGGGGGGCCGGGGGAGAGGCCGCCACCAAAATACCTCCCTCGGCGCCCCCTGCCCTTACAATTTCAGTGGCAAGATACACCCCTAACCGCCCCCACCCTGTGCCGGAGGTGTCTCACACGCGCACAGCTCCTACCTGAAACACTGACCTGGGCCCGTCCTTCCAGCTCGGCCCGAACGCTGGTTGGCATTGGCCTGGCTTATTGGATAGATCTGCAAGGCATCCATGCCAATACGTGGGTTGAAGACCTGGGCCGAAGACAGAGGCAGGATGAGGAGCGGCCCCCCTTGCCATGACCCCACGCCCCACGGGGCTGCTTCCCTCACACCTCTCACCTTCAGCTTGCAGTAGCCAGAATCTATCACAAACATGATCCCGTCCACAGTCAGCGAGGTCTCCGCAATGTTGGTGGCCACGATGCACTTCCGGATGCCATCAGGGGCCTGCCAGGAACGGAGGAGGGCTCAAGATCCCCCTGGCCACACTAGCACTCATCCTCCTCCCCCAAGTAGAGCGCCCTGGCTGGAGACATCCCCGCACGCCCCCCGGAAGGCCTTTGGGCCGAGCTCCCCGTGCCCAAGCCTCCTGTAGCTCGTCGCCCAGGATACTGATGGCCCCTGCTCAGGAAACAGTGGCCAGGCCAGGCCAGGCCAGGCCAGGCCAGGCCTGGGGCTTCTGCCGCTTCCTCCCTCCAGGCCCGTGTCCAGCACCTTGCTCCCCTTGAGCTGCTCCTCCCTGACCCTAGCCACCCCACCGATCTCCCCCCTGAGCCTGGTTCTGGCTGTGCCTGCCAGCATGCCGGTTCCCCCTGTGCTTTGGCCCCGGTTTATGATGCTGGCTGGCTGCTGTCAGAGCCTGCTCCAGTTTGTCCCGCTGAGTTGCTCCGGATGTTGCTCCAGGAAAACCAACAGTTCTGCCTTGCAACTCTCTACGTGCGCTTGGGCTGATTTGGACACAAACTGGATGTGTTTCAAATGAGAAGCGGTATGGAAACATTGCTAGTAGTAATATCAGTAACAGTCTTGACGCTGCGAAACAAAGTCCTTGGGCTAGCAGCTTGCTGAACGGTGGGGGGAGAGGCACTCCCCCACAGAACAGCGCACAGAACGCCTGCGACAGCTCCCCTCTCCTACCCCTCAGAGGACCCACCAGCTGAGCCCCGCAGCAAGGAACAGCATGGGCTCCCAAACAATCCTCCCAAGATGCACCTCCTACAGAAGTCAAAACACAAAGCAGTAAGCACAGCGACAGCTGGCGTCTCCCCCATCCCAGGGCACTGCTCTCCAGCACTGGCCAGGCATGCCACGCGGAGGGGGGAGCCAGGCGCCTCTACCTTCTGGAAAATCTTGGCCTGCAGATCGGAGGGCAGCTGAGAGTAGATGGGCAGCACAGCCAGGGCAGGCGCGTTCTCCAGCTCCTCCAGGTGCTCCACAATTTGCTCCGAGGTGACCTGCAATGAGGGGGGTGTGAGTGGGGGGGAGGGCGGGACTGAGGCTCAGGGCTCCTCCAACAGGGCTCACCTCAATGTCCTCCTGGCCAGGCATGAAGATCAGGATGTCCCCTGGGGCACTGGACAGATGCACCTGCAGGGCCTGCTTCACTGCGGCCTCCACGTAGTCCTCTTGCGGGGTCTGCAAGGGGGAAGGCAGACTGACACAGCTGCCCAGCCGCAAGCGCCACCCTCCAGAAGGCAGGGCAGCGGCAGCCACACCCTCCACTCTCCCCATACCTTGCTGAAGAGGACATCGACAGGGAAGGTGCGGCCCGGGATGTGGAAAACGGGCACGTTCCCAAAAAATGCAGCAAACTTCTCTGCATCCATGGTGGCAGAGGTCACAATCAGCTTCAGGTCTGAGCGCCGCGCCACCACCTGGGGAAGGGTGAGCACACCAGGGTCACAGGGGCACAAGGGAAGCACAGTCCCCAGCAAGGAAACAGCAGCTGCACAAGCGTGGAGCTGCCACATCTTTCCAAACCCCAAAGCTATTTCAAACTTCTCTCCAGCCTGACTCACAGCTCTTGCTTCTTGGAAGTTCTGGGCTTTCAGTTTCTCTGACTAAAGTCGCATGTGCAAAGACACAGGCTAGATAGGATTGTTTTTCTGGGCTTATGTGGCGTTGGGAGCTGGGGCCAAGCAAGGCAAAGGAGACAGTGAAGATGGAAGGGGAATACAACGGGACAGATGAAAAGTGATGCTTTAGGATAAAACAGAGAAGGACCATGTATGCCACCCTGTCAGACAAAAAAAGGTGGGCCAAAAATGGAGGGCAGGTTCATACAACCACGCAGGGACAAGAAGCCAGGATGGTTTATTTTCCCTCCCCATGCGTGCTGGTCACAAGTCACCCAATTCGCATAATTCCCCTCACCAGGCATGAGTTGTTGTGACGTCCAAACCTGGCTGGGGTGGTTTACAAACCACCCTAAACCCCTAAAATAAGCCATAGGGTTCATGGAGGTTTGTAAACCACCCCAGCCAACCATCTTCGCCGGGTGCAGGTATCACAACCCATTCCCGGCGAGGGCGGCGGCTTATTTTCCCTCCGTGATCATGCAAACCTGGTTAGTGAGAAGCAGAAAGGAGCAACACTGGAAGAAAGATGGGGGGAGTGGTGAGAGGCTACAATCCTATAACCTCTTGCCCAGGATTGAACTGTTAACCTCAGACTGTCATGCGTGCTGATCAGAAAGAAGATCCCATATGGGAATATTTTAAAGACGTTCCCTCCGTAGACAGAAAAAGGAAAGCATACAGAAATCACTCAGCGAGACAAAGAGATGCAAAGCTGCTTGCGAGAATGAACTGGTGTAAACAGAACTCTGGCTGCAAATTAACATGGCTTACTGGTCAGGTGTGCACCATTGTTGAGGAAATAGATGGAAAAGTTTCAATGGGGAACTTGACTGAAATCAACCACTTTTCTTGCCAATTTAAATAATTTAAATAGCCTTGATTTAAATCAGTCCAGTCTGAGCACTCGTTTTGATGGTTTTAAAATGTTTTAGGCTGAGCACCTTACTGACACAAGTCACCCTTCTGGCTGCTGGACACAGCAGTCATCCCAGAACACCTTCTCAGTGGCGAAGCAGTGCAGGGCATTTGCCAGTCCGCTCCCCCAACCCCAAACGGAGGTAAGCCTGGGTCCTTTCAAGTGGTTATGCTTGAGACCTCTAAACTTGCCTTCTTCCACTTGCTCCAGGAACTGCCTCCTGGGTGCAGGCAAGCAATGGACGCCCCCTGCCGAGCGAGCGAGCGAGCACTGACCTCACGCAGAAGGCCGAACAACACGTCGGTGTTCAGCGAGCGCTCATGCGCCTCGTCCATGATGATCGCACTGTAGTGGTCGAGGTCAGCTTCACGCAGAGACTCACGCAGCAAGATCCCATCGGTCATGTATTTGATCACAGTGTTCTCCGACGTGCAGTCCTCAAAGCGGATGGCGTAGCCCACCTGGGGCGAGACAGGCGAAGGGGAGTTTGGCGAAGGGGAGTTTGGCGATGGGTCGCTTGGCGCAGCATGCAGGACAGAGCGCACCATGATGCCATCCCGGCCCATCCCACCCGCCGTCCAGCCAAGAGGAGCCATTCCCCCCAGCCCCAGCACTGCCCACACAGAGGCCTCCTGCTGGTCCCCTCCCCTGCCCGCTTCCAGCTCCACTCTCCAACGGGTCGCAAAGAGCCGCCCCACTGCGCTCACCTCCTCACCGAGGCTCACGCTCATCTCCTCACTGACACGCTTGGCCACAGACATGGCCGCCACCCGCCGGGGCTGCGTGCAGCCAATCATGCCGTAGTCCGTGTAGCTGTCCTCGTGGAGGTACTGCGTCAGCTGCGTTGTTTTGCCACTGCCCGTCTCCCCCACCACAATCACAATGCTGTTGTCCCTGTGAGAACAGGAATCACCGATGCCTCAAAGACAACTCTACGGTAAAATTTGTGGGGAACCAAGTCCAGATGTTTTTATTTTTCCAGGCATTTTAATCTGAGAAATACCTTAATCTCTGTACATTTTTACTTGGTCCTTCATTTCATTGTTAAAGTTATGGTTTTATTCTGTATTTTAATATTATATTTTACATATTATGCATTGCTACATGTATTCTTTATACTTGCTGTCCACCACCCTGGAATCTCTAAGATGAAAGGTGGCACGCTATTCTTGTAAATAAACAACTCCCTGCTTTGCCCCTACACCCTCCTGCCCCCCGCTCATAAGCCCACACTGGGAGCACTTCCAGATGGAGGGCTCCTAGCACTACCCATCAGAACATGCTGTGCGACTGTTACATCTTTTCCTCTTTAATGGATTTTCTGCAGTAAGGAAAAAAACAGACGCAGTGGTGAAAAACACAGGAGGCTTGTGAGTGGAAGATGTTGACGTCTGGGTCCCCGTAAAATTCCAGGAAAGCCTTGTCTGGGAGCACCCTATATCCCATGCCCACTGAGAGAAGGGAGGTCTCTGCTGAGGCTAGGCCAAAGCAGCAGGGCATACTTACCGAATGACAGTCAGCAGCTCCTGTTGCACAGCAAAGATGGGCAAATACTGTCTCTGCTCCACAATCGACTTCTTCTTGGCAAACTCGCTGCTGGCTTCGCTCTTCTCTTTCATGTGACCGGCGAACTTCTGTTCTGTCCTGAGAAGGGACATACGGGGTCACCGTGTGCTGGCGGGGACCTCTCCCTCCACAGCCCCACCCCACCGCCCGCAGGCCCGCCCCACCTGTAATCCACGGTGCCGTCCTCAGCTAGGATCTGGCGTGGCGCCGCCTCCTCTGCCTCCTTCTCGATGCCCATGATGTTTCCCAGTTTGGTGCCTGCCAGCTCCCAGTGCTTGCGCTGAGCCTGGAAGAACAGTGGCCTGAGCGCCCCGCCTGCCCGCCTGCTCGCTGCTCCCTCACACCTCTGCTCCGCTCCAGAGGAACCGCGCCTGCCCTGGGCCCGGCCTCCCCACCGCCTCCTGCCCAGCAACCTGCGTGGCTGAAGTCGCCCCCCGCGCACACAGCACAATACTCCCAGCCCGCCTCGATCCAGCCTTCTCCCCTCTCACCACACTGCAGCTCACTGACACCTGCAAGCTGTGCCGGAGCCACGTTTCTGCTCCACAAGCAGATTCGCCCCTGGAAGACAGGGAGGCCTTCCAGGCAAAAGGAGGCCAGCAGCCCGCCAGAGCCCAGCCTAGCCCAGCCCAGCCTAGCCCAGCCCAGCCCCATAGGCCAAGCCCGGCCCCGGTACACACCTTCTTGCGCTCCTTCTGCTCGCGGTGCTTGCGCACCAGCTGGCTGCCTTTGCGAGAGATGATGGCCAGGTCCGAAGTGGCATCCTTGACGGGGATGACGGGCTCAGGCTGGAGGGAGAAAAGGAAATAGGCAAGGCGAGCTGACCAGGGATCCTCCCCGCCCCCGGTGATGCCCTTAGAGCGCGCGCCTCCCCCCATGACACCCTCTTAAAGCCCCCCCCACCTGCTTGGTGAAGACGATGCGCCCGTCCAGGAAGGGGGGCACCAGGTTGTGGACCAGGAGGTGGACTTTGGCAGCGTTGTCCTCCTCAAAGTCCTCGTCCACCTCCAGCCGGTGCACCACGCCGCTCGTCAGCATGCGGTTCGTCTCCCAGCGCTCATTGTCCTACCGAGCAGAAAGCGAGGCTGCGTCACCCAGCTGTCCCTCCCCACCTTGGCAGAGGCAGCTGCAGCAGGGAGCAGAGGGAGCCACACACCCCCGGCCAAAGAGCGCAGGGGCAACACAAGCAAGCTGCTGCCACTGCTGCTCAGTTTCCAACTGCCCCACCCCCAGCACTCTCCGACCTCATTAATTTGCCTGCGCTGAGCCGAGATGCGCTTCTGCTTCTGCTTCTGCAGGTGCTGCTCCCGCTTCCGCACGTACTCCTCCGACGAGGAGGCCAGCGGGTTGTGGAACTCATCGTAGCCCTCGTCCATCATGTACCAGTCCCGGTCAGCTTGCTGGGGAGACGGACAGGAAGAGGAATCAGCAAGGGAAGCCAGAAGCAGCGACAGTAAAGAATGGGAAAACAGCCGAAAGAAACAAATCGCCGCAGAATACAGCCATCACCAGTGTGGTGGCCAAACCCTCGGATCCCAGAAACACCCCCGCCACATCCTCTCAACTGCGGGATTCTCCCCCAACCACCAGCACCACATCTCACACAAAAAGCTGAGGCCCCCAAGGAGAAGGCTCAAAAGCTTGTAATTTCTGGAGCTGGGGAGCGGGGTCATTCCACTAGTGCCAATCCTAGACCTGAAACACCTCATGCTGACGGCCCCCATGGTGGCCCAACCAGGTCAGACTGCCCCCTTGCAGCTGCTTCTCTAGAGGCCTCTCACTGTAACACCTGAAGAAGAGAATCAGCCCGAATCCTGTCCATCCAGAATATGCCCTCCCCTCCCCACTGAGGCTCCAGATCTTCAGCTCGCCCCTCACCTCACCTCTGAACTGCCATTCAAAGGCACAGTCCCTGCCTTCACTTACCCGCTGGTCGTCTTCCCACTGCTGCCGCTCCTCCTCCGTTTCAAAAGCAATGCCGTCTGCCCCATCCTCGCGCCTCCCTAGGAATGGAAAGTGCTGTGAAAGGCCAGCTCTAGCCCCAGCCACCCCTGCCCACCGGCATGGCCAGTCCCTACCTCTGCCTCGGGACAGCCAAGGCGTCGTGCCCAAGTGCCTTTGATTGTCGGCCCAGTCGTTGTATTTGTATGAAGGGGTTGGCAAGGGACTCTCCTCTGGGTATTTGCTTCTCACAGACCTGCAAGGAGTAACCCACAGAGAGACGGTGAGGACAAGGCCCCTCCCAAGGGCACCGACAGCTTGTGCTGCCTCAGGATGCTTGAGCAGCTGCCGCCGCCGCCACCACCTCAGCCCACCCACACCCCGGTCACACTCCAGCCAGGCCTGCCCCAAGGACGCTCATCCTCATGCACAGGCCTCCCGCTGCAACCCCACACCAAAGTGCGCCTCCACACCGGTCACGGCCGCGCCTGTCGCCATCACGGGAAGCAGATCCCCGGTGACTTCGCTCGGAATCCCGACACGAAGGGGTTGGGGAGGGGGACTCCCACTGGGAGCGCCGGGAGCTGCTGTAGCCACTGTCTTCTTCCTCCCAGCTGGAGCGAGAAGGCGTCGCTGCACCTAGGCACAGGGAAGAGACAGCCCACCATTCGAGCTGGGCTAGACTCCCCCGCAGCCCTCTTCGTACGGTGGGGCGTGGTGCAATGGCCAAGGCTGCGTGAAGGCACACCACAGCTCCCCACAGGGGTCCACACAGCCCCGCACGCAGATACACAGGAACAGCCGACAGGCGCTCCTCACCCTCCACTTGGGGCGGGGAGGGCTCACGCACCTTTGGGCCGGTGGCGAGGGCTCTCCGGTTCAATCTGCCGGGTGCTACTGCCGCCGCCGCCACTCCTCTCTGAGGAGCCCTCCCTTTCTGACCGGCTGCTGCTGCTGCGCCGGCTTCGGTCCCGCTCTTCTGCAGAGACAGTCTCTGATCAGACATGTTCCAGCCCAGGAATAAGACAGAAAGGGAAACGGAGCAGGACAGCCACAAAGGGGGTTACCTCGGTCCCGTTTGTGATCATGGTCGTGCTCCCGGCTGTGGTCCTTCTTGCGTTCTTTCTCCTCCTTTGAAGAGGCATAGACCCCCTGTTCGCGGCGCTCGCGCTCACGCTGCCGGCTCCGCTCCCAGAACTCCTCGCTGACTCCTCCGGTGTGGGATGGGGTCTCCACCCGAGCTGAGCGATAATGCCTTCGAGGAGAGAAGAGAAAGCAGCAGGCTCACCCTGCAGCTCCAGAGGTCTCCTGGCTCACCTCTAGTCTTCCAGTGCTTGCTCCCCCCCCAGCAGACGTTGCTATGAAGATGAGAGCAGCGCCTGCGCCCTGAGGCCAGCCCCCGCCCCACAACCAGGGATGAGGCTCTGCCAGGCCCGCAGCCCCTCCGTCACCTGTCCTTGCGGCTGCTGTGCCCCACCGCATCGCTGTCCTCTTCATCGCCCCCTGCCCCATCGTCCTTGCCCTCTGCCCAGTCCTTGTAGGAGGAGACCCGAGACCTCTTCCGCTCCTCGGCGCCATTGTCTTTGTCCTCCCGCTCGCGGCGCTTCTGCGCAGCCAGGAGGTCGAGGCCCAGCAGGGAGGTGCGGGGCGCTGGGATCTTGAAGACGTGCTGCTCGTCCGTGGCGCTCTTCTTCTTGATGAGCAGTCCACCCACCTGCGTCTCCGGGGCCAGGGCCTCCAGGCGGTGCAGCGAGGCCTCTTCAGGCGTGTCCCCCATCCTGGGATATCTGCCAGGGGGGCGGGGAAGGCACAGGCTTCACAAGCGCCCCGCAGCCGCCACCCGACGCCCCACTACGCCTTGCCGGGCCGGGGGCGCTGCCTGTGCGCGAGAGCGCGAGCGGGGCGGAGGTCGCTCGGGCCCGGCCCGCTGGGCAACCGCCCGCCGCCCCCGCGGCCCACACCGGCCTCCACGGAGAGCCGCGGGAGGGCGGAAGACGGGCGGAGTTCCAACCGGGCTCCTCCAGGGACGAGTCCGCCTCACTTCGCCTTCTCGCTGGCGCTTCCGGGCCCGCTTCCGGGGGGCGGGCGGGGGCGGCCCTCGGCAGACCGCCCGGCCACCAGCCAACCAACCTCCCTCCGTCGAGCGCGCCCTTCGTCCCTTCCCCTCGCCACGACCGTCGTCCCCGTCCCCGTCCTCGGCCGCCGCCGCCGCCGCCGCCGCCTCAAGGCCTGGCCTTCCGAGGCTCGCCGGGCGCCGCCATTGCCCGCCCCACAATGCCCCGCGCCAGCGGCTGCGCAGCCTCTCCCTGCACCATAGAGCCGCCATAGACGTTTGAATAGCAGCTATCCTAGACAGATCGCTTCCTTGCGGGGAGGCGGGACTTCCTGGTTGCTATTGGCTCTGGCCGCCGGAGCCTCAAAGTGACAGCCGCTCCTGGAAGGAGACCCTGCATGCCGGCCGCAGAGCTCTGATTGGCGCCGGTGGAGGCGCGTTAAAGTGACGTCCTCTCCGCCCTCCTCCTCCTGCAGGCCGCTCCTGGCACTAGTGGGAGGCGCGCTGAGCGGCGGGGTGGGGCTGCCCGGTCTCCTTCCGCAGGCCGGGCAGCGTGGGCGACTCTGCCCTCCTATCTCTAGGAGCGCCGCCGGGTCACGTGCCTTTTCCCCACCGCGGAGGCGGCGCCCGTTGCTGTGACGACAGAGGACGCATAGAGATGCGTGTGGCGTCATCAGGCGGCCGCAGTCTTCGCTGCCTGCGGGTCCCCGCAGCTGCGCGCCTCCGACGCTGTCCGGGCGCGGGCAGCCGAGTGCCGCCGCGTCGCCCGTTCGCGCGGCGGTTGCCACGGCGACGGGGGAGGGGGGCCGCGGGAGGTCCCGCAGGCTGCGGGCGATCCTCGCAGCGCCCGCGGGGCCTCCTTCCCGCTCGGCGGCGCCCCGCCGGCGGGAGGGCTGCGCTGGGCGGGAGGAAGGGCGCGGGCGGCGCCGGGCCGGCGCTCCCTCCCCGCGCGCCGACCGCGGGCCAGGCAGGCTCCGCTCCGGCCCCCGGCCCCGCTCCTCAGCGGGCCAAGGCCGGGAGGCTCGCGTTGCCGCAGCGGCGGGCTTCGGGCCCCGGCCCCGGAGCCCTGCGCCGGGCTGGGCAGAAGGTGGCCCGCCGCTCCTTGGGCTGCTGGCGCCACCGGCGCTTCCTGCGTTCCATTTCCCTCCGGCCTCGCCGGTCACAATTCCCTGAGCGAACACGGGGCCTTGCGTCTCAGGAGAAGGCACTTCCTGCCTCCGAGGGGGGACTGGCCATGCCTGGAAGCTCACAGAGCTGTCAAAACAGTTCATCTTTAAGATGCCACAAGACCCCTTATTGTTTCTGCTGAATAATGCAACATAGCCTGTTGGCCTTCACTTGTTTCCCCAGCCACACCAGGCAGACGGTCACTGGCCCAACAGACTGTGAATGGCTTGACAGTGCATGCGAAGGCAGATACTGATAACCAAAGTGGATGAGAAATGCAGCAGAAGGATCTGAGCCCCACAGGAGAAAGCCTGTTTCAGTGTGAGGCCCAGGAGGGGCAAGGCCTTTGCCGTTTGGCCGAGCGTGCCGCCAGGGCACAGACAAGGCAGCGAGAGGGAGAGAGCTTGGCTCAGGGTGCAGCTGTGGCCTCCACCAGGCTGAACAAACCCACAGAGATCCCGTACTTGGAAGTAGTGCAGGTCTTGTCAAAGCTGAGGATGCCAATGGCACACAAGGTGTCCTCTGGGGTCCTGCACTACAGTGGCCCCGCCTGCATCCCTGTAGCAGGTATCCTCCCGCAGGTCACGCGTGCCCACGCAGAACGTGAACTTGCTCAGCAGTGGCCGAACATCGTAAGTCCTATGGGCGGCGTAGTGCGCAGTACAGTTTGCAATGTGTGCCACTGGCAGCTGCACACAGCGCAGGCGATCAGGATGGCAAGGAAGACATTGCCAGAGATAAAGCCCACACACCCTGGTTTGACGTAGTCCTTCCAGAGCAGGCAGGTGGGCATCACAGCCTCCCCAAAAGAAACTTTGTGCTGAAGGCACAGTAGTGCCAGGTCCACCTCCCCCAAGGAGCCAGGGTGCAGGACGAAGCGCTCCACAGGGCCAGCCGCCTGTCCATTGCCTGAGGAAAGCTGCAGGGTGGGCGGGATCTCCTCTGGCAGGGCATCAGCACTGCGGTCCAGAGCCATCGGTTGCTGATCGATGTGGCACCCATGGTGCGACTGTGTCAGAGCAGCAACTTGGCTTGCCATGGAAAGCTGTTTTTGGCATCCATGGTTCTCCCAGTGAAGTGCTGCAGGGGGCTGGCCGGTGATTTTGGTCTCCCACACACCGGGGGGGGGGGGGGGAAGCAACAGCCACGAATGGGAGCCCTGCCCTGAGAGGTGGCAGCAACAGAGGAAGCGCCTCCAGCTGACCCCTGAGCCAGCAGTGTTCTCCCCCAGCCTGGTCCCAGAGCTCGCATTCCCCAGCTGGAGTGTAAGAACATGAGAGCAGGATGAGGCCAACAGCCTTGGCAGTCCAGCATTCTGTGGCCAACAGCAGGCCACAAGCACCCCGACCTCCCGCTTGAGCCCATTCTGCTCCAGCCTGTGGGGGCCATTCTGCACGCCTTTGGTGCAGTGGCGGTGCTTGGCCAAGGAGCCCTGAAGCGAGTCAGCACCCTGCATCAGAGCTCCCTCCGCACGCCTGCTTCCCCCCCTCACGTGGCACACAGATGGGAAGTTCTGGCTCTCCTGCTTTGTTCAGCCAGAGCTGCAGCTGCCAGTCGCACTGGTAGGACCCCTGAGGAGGGGCGGAGAGCAGGGTTTCATTCAAGATGGGGAAGCACTGAGCAGACTCTGGATGCCAAAACAATGGATGCCTCATGCAATACCACCTGGCTTTGGAGTCTTTTTCCTTTGCTGATGCAGGAGGGGGAAAGAAAAATGAGGCTTGGAGAACGCAACTTCAAAACGTGTATGCTCACGGTAGATGGAGCAGAATGGGAAAGGGCTCCTTTTGATATAAACCGTGATATCCGGTATTGCTTACATATGTTTGCCTGTGCTTCTTGAAAGCCAAAGGCAACTGTCAGTTGCAAAGAGCCAGAGTTTGGCCATGGGCCTCACAAGGCCGCCCCCTTTCCATTGAGACTGGTGTGCCTGCCACTCCTGGACTAAGGCAAGGACTGAGGGCATTGACTTCTGGGGAACATGAAGTGCTCTGGATGGTGCAGAGGGGCCCTCTGTGTGCACGCACCCCCCCCCCATCACATCATGTGTACGCATGCAAAGCTCCGTCAAGGTGGCCCAGCGTTCTCCAGCCAGCAGCATGCCACTGGAGTGATGCCCCCAAGCAGAGCACAAGGTAAAGGCCTTTTCCCCTTCTGGGGGGAGGGGGTGGTGGAATCATAAACTAGTAGGGTTGGAAGGGGCCTACAAGGCCATCAAGTCCAACCCCCTGCTCAATGCAGGAATCCAAGTCAGAGCATCCCTGACAAATGGCTGTCCAGCCTCGTCTTGAATGCCTCCACTGTGGGAGAGCCCACCACCTCCCTCAGTAATTGGTTCCATTGTCATATTGCTCTAACAGGAAGTTTTTCCTGATGTTCAGATGGGATCTGGCTTCCTGCAACTTGAGCCCGTTATTCCGTGTCCTGCACTCTGGGATGATCAAGAAGAGATCCTGGCCTTCCTCTCTGTGATAACCTTTCAAGGCCTTGAAGAGCGCTATCCTATCTCCCCTCAGTCTTCTCAAGGCTAAACATGCCCAGTTCTTTCCATCTCTCTTCATAGGGCTTTGTTTCCAGTCCCCTGATCATCTTTGTTGCCCTTCTCTGAACCCGCTCCAGCCTGTCTGCATCCTTCTTAAAATGTGGTCCTCAGAACTGGACACAGTACTCCAGATGAGGCCTATCCAGTGCTGAGCAGAGGGGAACTAGTACTTCCCGGGATTTGGAAGCTATGCTTCTATTGTTGTCGTTCAGTCGTGTCCGACTCTTCGTGACCCCATGGACCATAGCACGCCAGGCCTTCCTGTCCTGCACTCTCTCCTGGAGTGTGCTCAAGTTCATATTCATTGCATCGGTGATGCTATCTAGCCATCTCATCCTCTGTCATCCCCTTCTCCTTTTGCCTTCAGTCTTTCCCAGCATCAGGGTCTTTTCCAGGGAGTTTTCTCTTCGCATTAGGTGGCCAAAATATTTGAGCTTCAGCTTCAGTATCTGTCCTTCCAATGAGCACTCAGGGTTGATTTCCTTTAGGATGGACTGATTTGACCTCCTTGCAGTCCAGGGGACTCGTAAGAGTCTTCTCCAGCACCACAGTTTGAAAGCATCAATTCTTCGGCGCTCAGCCTTCCTTATAGTCCAGCTCTCACAGCCATACGTTACTACTGGGAAAACCATAGCTTTGATTAGATGGACCTTTGTCGGCAAGGTGATGTCTCTGCTTCTTACTATGCTGTCTAGGTTTGCCATAGCTTTCCTCCCAAGGAGCAATGCTTCTATTAATGCAGCCCAAAATGGCATTGGCCTTTTTTGCAGCCACATCACATTGTTGGCTCATATTCAGCTCGTGATGGACAACAATTCCAAGATCCTTCTCACTTGTCGTGTTGTTGAGCCACGTATCCCCCATCTTGTAACTGTGCATTTGGTTTCTTTTTCCTAGGTGCAGAACTTGGCATTTCTCCCTGTTCAATGCCATTCTGTTGTTTTCTGCCCAGCGCTCCAGTCTATCCAGATCACTTTGAATTGTGTTTCTGTCTCCCAAAGTATTAGCTATCCCGCCCAATTTTGTGTCATCTGCAGATTGGATCAGCATTCCCTGCACCTCCTCCTCCAAGTCATTAATAATAATGTTGAAGAGCACTGGGCCCAGGACTGAGCCCTGCGGTACCCCACTCTTTACCTCTCCCCAGTTTGAGAAGGTCCCATTGATAAGTACTCTTTGAGTCCAATTCTGAACCTGGAGGGCAGGTTCTGCCCCTGGTGCCCCCGCTGGCAGTCTGGGTGAGCCTACCTTTGCTTGAGGACCGTAACTGGTAGTGAGGGTCACCCTCACAATGGACCAGGTGTTCAATATGCCCCCGTTCACTCTCTCCAGGTGGGCAGGGCCCTATGGAAGACGCACGGCCCTTGAGAGTTCCTGCTGGGCAAGGCGTCAGCACGAGCACACCCTCCCTCAGTCCCAGCCCTCACACTTCCCTGAATGCTCTGAATCCTCCTCTGCAAGGAGCCCCCCTGCCCCCTGCCCGGGGGGGGGGGTGTCTAGCAGCCTCCTCTGGTACTCAGGGTAGTGAGTGCCCAGACCAAGGCCGCCGCAGGCCCCAGCATCCTGTGGGCAGGAAGAGCCTTGCGGGCAGGGAGGGCAGCTGCCCTTCCTGGCTGCAAAGGCTTTGCTTGCCACATGGTCATCCGGGACACACTCTGGGCACTCGCTCCGTGGCAAGTACTGGCTTACTCTGAATGCAAGCCAAGCAAAACCCACCTCACTCCCCGGCGTGACAGCTGAGCTCAGAAAGGCCACACATACCCCTGCCTTGGGGACCCCCAGGGCCTACTTTTGCAACTCTACTCCCCAGTACCCTCGCCATTGGTTCCAGCTCAGAGTGGTGAGCAGGATACTCCCACCTCCACCCAGCAGAGGGTGGTCAGCTCCAGGCTTTCTATGGGACGGGGGGGGGGTGCAGACACCCCTGCAGAAAGAGGCAACAGTTCCAAGGCCAGGGAGCCTCTGCAGGCTGGGATGGTCTGGCTGGCAAAGCAAAGGGCACGGGAGCAAGGCAGAGACTGGCTCCTTCTGTGTGGCAAGGGCCAGCAGACCTCCCTAGCCAGGGTCACCCCCCCCCCGGCACTGTCCTGTTAAGGCTGCCCAGGCTGAGGTCAGCCATTCCCAGAAGCTGCGCAGGGGGAGCCCTTGCAGCCAGTGCCACTCGGAGGAGAGCCCAAGTGCCGCAGCCCAGTGCCCTATCCATGGCCCACAGGGGTTGGCCATCACCTGCCTCTGGGCACAGAGGGAGCAGCACTCCAGGCCAGCCCCTGCTTGCTCCCTCATCTTTGTGTTGGTCCTGCTCTGCCGCCTTGACCACTGTCTGGGTACAAGAGGAAGCCAAGCCTCGTCAGGAGGTGGGCATCCCACGACCCTTCTACAGACATGGGGCCTGCTGCAAGACCAGGCTGGCTAACCAGGCACAGCTCGAGGCTGGTTGTTGTTGTTCAGTCATGTCCGACTCTTCATGACCCCATGGACCATAGCACACCAGGCCTTCCCGTCTTCCGCTCTCTCCCGGAGCGTGCTCAAGCCCATATTCATTGCATCAGTGATGCTATCTAGCCATCTCATCCTCTGCCGTCCCCTTCTCCTTTTGCCTTCAGTCTTTCCCAGCATCAGGGTCTTTTCCAGGGAGTTTTCTCTTCACATTAGGTGGCCAAAATATTTGAGCTTCAGCTTCAGGATCTGTCCTTCCAGTGAGCACTCAGGGTTGATTTCCTTTAGGATTGACTGATTTGACCTCCTTACAGTCCAGGGGAATAAGGGTCTTCTCCAGCACCACAGTTCAAACGCATCAATTCTTCGGCGCTCAGCCTTCCTTATAGTCCAGCTCTCACAGCCATACGTTACTACTGGGAAAACCATAGCTTTGCCAAGCCAACTTCAGCCATCTCCTCCCAAAAGAAAGCCTCCCCACACACACCCTCGCACAAAGGCCCTCAAGCTCTGCTGCCCCAGAGATGGCGCCCTTTTCCCAAGCTGCTCCTCCAGGGCACATGGAGAGGCATTCTCCGTGGCCAGATCCACCCCCAAGCCTGGCCATCACCCAGAGGCAACACAAGAGACACCCTCCCTTCGGCTTGCTTTTAATAACAGCTCTTCGGTGTAGCTTTTCAAAATATGTAACTTTAATATTCTTTAATGTTCTTGTCTTAAGGTTGTGTTGTTTGAAACTTGTATACCACTTTGATAGCTTTTTAGCAGATAAAGTGGTATACAAATGTTAATAATAAATAAATGGACTACCAATGATGACGAGATGGCTGTTTTTCTTGCCACTGATTTTGATCCTGTTGATTGCTGGTGTCCATCATGGAACTTCAACCATGCCACTGAGGAAAAACCGATGGCTTTATTCAAAGGTCCACCCAGTGGAAATGGCTGTCTGGAGCAGGGCCGGCCCCGCAGCACAGGCCACGCAGAACATGCTGCGCCACCCCTTCCCAGAGCCCAGCTGGCACAGCCTCCCCACCCCCACCCCCCATGGCTGTGGCAACAAGCCTCCAAAGCTCAAGGCCACTGGGCGGTCCACTGGCATCAAGCAGACGGGGGGATATTTTGGCTGTGCCCCCCTCCAAACCCCCTCAGAAAGGACTTCCCTTTCCCTCCACATACTGCAGAACCAACTGTCCTGGTCCTCAGCAAGCCAAGGGAATTTCTCTGGATCTTCATCTTGGCCTGAGGATATGCAGCACTAAACAGGAGCCCCCCACCCCCTCCGCTGCGACAAGATTTCTGATCAAAGACGCCAGCTCCTTCAGCTGCTGCCAGTATTTGCTCACTCTGTGCCAGGGACATGGAGAGCCAGGCTACACGTGTTTGCGGGAAGAACCAGCTGAGGGAAGTCCGTGGAGGGGACAGGCAAAGTCATTCTGCCTGCCTGCCTGGCCAGGGGAACTGTGACCCCAGGTGATACTGGAGAAGCCCCCTCACCAGGAGGAGAGCAAGCCGAGAGAAGCCGGCAAGCTGGATTGCAAGCAACACACACCCCAGAGGCCTCTGAGCCCCTCTGCCTGCCCAGGGCCAGCCGACATCTCTGTGCCCAAGAAAGTTGCTGCCATCGCACCAAGCCCATGCCAGGAGTCCTCAGAAGGCGTGATCTGCACCCACGGCGTCCTGAACGCTTCGGAAGCCTTGCTCTCTGCGCAAAGCAAGGAACACAGCGGTGGGAGCTACCCGTCTAGCAGAGCCTGCTCCCCCACCTCCCCAGTCCTCCACTCACTCTTCCTGAAGCCTGGGAGAATACATCTCCGCCCAAACAATGCCCATGTGCACTTTGACACCACCCCATGCCCTAGTTTGAACATGCCACCCCAGCTACTGCAGGCAACCAGGAGTGGTTATTCCTGTAGGGTAGATCAACCCTTAGTCTTCAAAGTGGGGAGAGCTGGTGACCCACAAATTCAACACAGGAAACCTAGGACAAGCTGCACCAGCTGCAGCAACCCCATTTTCACCTTTTGCTTGAGTGTATTTTTTTATGAGAGTGACGCTCAAGAAGACAGCCGTGCAGGTAAACTTAATTAAAAACAGGCTCTGTGTTGTATGTTGGGGTGGGGACAGCAGGCAGGCCTGAAAAGACGGTAGACTGGTGTGGATACCAATGTCACAGCTGCTATGCTAGCAACCGTGCGACAGAACAGCCTGGAGCACAGCAGGAACACTGACGCCCCCACAGAAAGGGTGGTCTTGGGCCAAAGAGGAGTGGGAGGAGATAACTGGGAACAGAGAAATGTAGCTAAGGCAGGGGAGGGGGGCAGAAGCTCTGGAGGAGAGGGTGGCAGGCTGGCAAGAATATGGGACCAGAGACCAAGACAAGGGGCACATGACTGCTCAAGTGGGGAGGAAGAGGTGGGGCCGGACAAGCACAGAACTCGAGCTGTGAGGACTAGAAAGTTGACAATGATGCAAAGTGTGACGAGAGAGTGACAGCATGGGTGTCCTTCTCACAGCGTAAACAGAATATCGGTACATAGTCAGGCCGTGAAGGAACCCAGCCGGACTAGGTAGGTAAGGTGTGGACACTTCCAGGGCCCAAGGGGCCCTCCTGGTCTGCTCAGCTCTCGGTTGGGGAAACCCCCTTCTGCTGAGCTTCCTGACCTGCACGACCCCAATACAGCGTGTTTGGCTGATGCCTTGCCGGAATCCTGCTCGCCCAATGGCCCCCAACGCCCAGCCAGCGGGTCTTACTGCTGTGGCTGGGAGCGGCCCCTCCACTCACCTCAGGAGCGCCTCCAGCTCTCGCTTCACCGCACCCACCACGGGGGGGCCGCTGTAGGTCAGGGCCGTGTACATCTGCACCAGGGAGGCCCCTGCGCGGATCTTCTCCAGGGCGTCTCGCCCGCTGCAGACCCCACCCACGCCCACAATGGGGATGCGTCCTGGGGGCAAAATGGGCCGGTCACGGGGGAGGAGGTGGGCGGCGTGGCCCTCTGGGTCTCCCCCCACATGGCGCTGCCCCTTACCTCGAGTGAGAGAGTACATCTCGCCAACCACCTGAGTAGATAGCTGGCGGAGGGGAGCCCCGCTCAGCCCCCCGACTTCACTCCGGAGAGCCCCCCGGAGAGTGCTGGGGCGGCTCACGGTGGTGTTGGTGACCACCAGCCCATCCACGCCGAGCTGGGGAAAGGAAGCCGTGGCTACGGTGAGAAGTCCACCAGAGGTGTTGCTTTCCCACTGGAGCCACCAAACCTGCAAGGCAGACCCCGCCCCCAAGCCTGGGGGGGTCACTGCTCTACAGCAAGGCAGGCCAGGCCAGCAGGAACTGAGGAGGCCGTGGGGGGGGGGGGGCTGGAGCAGGGACCGGGATGTCGGGGGCGATGGTGGCTGAGGCCAGGGGGCTGCACTCTAGCCACATCTGGGGGCCCTGGCGGGGAGGGGGCGCTTTCCCATCCCACCCGCAGCACCTCACACACGACACTGGCAACGTCCCGCTTGTCTTGGGCCGTGAGGTCTGGTGCGATCTTCACCAGCACGGCCGGCTTGCGCTCGGATGTCAGGGCATCCCTCTCGGCCAGTACCTGTCAGGGCGGGCATGCAGCTGTGGGCACACACGCCCTGCACAGAAGGGCACAAGCCAGAGACTGCCTTCCGGAGTCCCTCCCCAGCAAGCCCAGAGTGGCAGCTCTTCAGAGCAACTGGGGCACAGCCAGGCAGAGCATGCCTCCAACGGCTCTGTGGCCCCGCCACTGGCCAAGCCCGGCAGGCAGGCTCAGAGGCCAGGCCACACTGGGGGCTCTCTGGCATGCGCCAGCCCACACGCCAGAAGCGCACCTCCCCGGTGCAACATGGCAGTGTGGGTGCCGTGATCTCTGGCGCTCTGTGCCCGCTGAGCTGGGGCAGACGAAGGCCTGCCCTCTGCCCCAGGCAGCGGCTGGCCCTCTGCCCGGGGAGGAGGGGGTGCCAGAGGGCCGATGGGAGCTCAGCAGCCCAGCAGCTGAACAGAAGAGTGCCTGGGGGCTGACCCGGAGGATGGCAGTGCCCAGAGCAGGACACCCACCTTGGCCAGCAGGTAACGCAGCTCTGCTTTCCCTTGCAGGGCCCGCAGCCCCGGCGTGTTGGGACTGGACACGTTCACCACCAGGTAGTCAGCCAGGGGGCCTAACGTCCGCACTCCCGCCACATAGTCAGCTGCGGCGTCCACTGAGGCCTTGTTCTTGCCCAGGTTGATTCCGAGGGGCCTCCCCGCTGGGAAGACACACGCAGATAGCGGCCACTCAGAAGGGCTGGCCTGCCGGACAGGCAGCCCCAAAGCCTCCTGAGGGGCAGCAGAAGAGACAGGCCCACTGGGAGAGCGCTGGGGCCACAGCAGGGGCTGTGGAACGCTCAGGCGGCATCGCCACCGACACCGGAGTTGCCCAGGGAAGAGACCTGGGCAGGATCCAGGCGCCCTCCAGTCAGCCCTGCCCAGCCGGCTGGACCCTGCTACGCCAGGCCTGGTCTGCCCCACCCTCGGAAGTCCAACTTTGGGCTCCCTGAAAGCCTCACTAGAGACTGGCCAGGGGGGAGGGGGAAAATCGTGCAATTGCCACAAGCAAGTACCATGAAAGCAGAAGTACCGGGGGCAGGGCTGTCCCATGACTCGCCAGCGGGGGGATGCAACCCACCTCACCTTCACTGAGCAGACGCTGCGTTTCTCGTCGGGCCTGAAGCCTGTGCTGCACCACCGCGTGCCCGTGGCTGTTGAACCCATACCTATGAGGTGGCAGAGAGGCTTAAGTGGATCCCCCTCCCAGTGTGCTACTGGCCACATTCCCTCTCCTCTCCCGCCCCTCCGCTGTAGGAGGGGCCGGCCAACTCCCTGCCCCACCCCGGCCCCCCACCTGTTGATGACAGCCTGGTCTTCTGGCAGCCGGAAGACCCGGGGTCTGGGGTTCCCCTCCTGGGGCTCAGGGGTGACGCTCCCCACCTCCACAAAGCCAAAGCCCATCTTGTAGAGCCCATCCACAGCCTCTCCATGTTTGTCAAAGCCAGCAGCCAGGCCGAGGGGGTTCTGGAATCGCCGCCCAAAGACTTCCACCTCCTGAGAAAAAAACAGTTCTGCACCTGGAGCCAGCAGGGGGGAAGACGAGGCTCCATCCTGCAGGCACTGAGTGGGAGAGTTCTGCATGGCAGTGGTGCTAAGGGCTCAGACCTGAGGAGCAGAGCCTGGCTAGCCAGAGCCCTCCATTCCACCCCCGGCTTTTACGCACCAAGGCCTCTGAGTCAGCCTGGCCGCAACACGGCACAATCCCCAGGGCAGCAAAGCGCACGGCCAGCGTGTGGGCTGTCTCGGGGCCCACCAGCCTCTGCAGAACAGGCATCATCCGCTTGGAGTAGAAGCTCTCGTCTCCCTTGGCCACCAGGTATGAGATGAATATGAGGCCGCCGCCGCCAAGAATCCCAGCTGCCTCCTTGATGCGCTGCTGGGGAGCAGAGAGGGGGAGACTCTGCCTGACCCCTACAGGAGCGAGGCGATGGGCTCCCCGAGCCACACCCCCGCCCCCTGCGCTCCCCCCCCCCGGGCACTAGAGCTCTGGGCCTGTAACATATTTGTTGGGGATTGTTGTACTTATGCCCTTATTCTTATGATAGTTTTTACCCACTTTGGCTGCGATTTCCTAGCAGAAAGGTGGGGATCAAATAAAATAAACAAATTGATTAATTCTGGATTGCAGGCTCAAGTCGCAAGATGGCTCTGGGGGCCCACATAGCCCCTGCTCCCCCACCACCACCACCAAATAACACCGGAATAAAGAGCAACTCCAGCAAAAAACGAGGCTGGAAAGCGCCTGGCTTTCCCGGGTCTGAAGGTGCCAAGCGCAGCAGGAGGTTGCGGGAGGCGCGCCGGCCCCGCAGGGCCTGCAGCGGCCCCGGGCTTCGGCGGGCGCCCTCCTCGGCAAAGGCTCCCTGGGAGAAGGCCCTCCTCCCCTGCCCGGCGGGCCGCGGCTCTGCCCCGCGCGGCCGGCCGAGGGGCCGGGCCGGGCCTGCGCCTGCCAACGGGGCCGGCCGGGCGGCAGCTCGGGCTGGGCCGCGGGAGCCCGCCCGCGAGAGGCCGGGTCCGCAGGCCGCGCGCCCTGCCCTCGGCGCCCCGCAGCAGCCCGCCAGGCCCCGGCGCCGCGGCCCGCCAGCAGCCCGCGGCCGGGCTCACCCGCAGCGACGCGCCGGCGCCCGCCATGGCCGCGGAGGGGAGCGCGCGGGCCGCTTCCGGCAGAGCCCGGAAGCGGCCCGAGGAAGGCGCGGAGAGGCGCGGCCGCCGGGCCCGCGGGCGCCCGCGGAGGGAGCCGGCGCCGCGCCGCGCCGCTGCCCGGGCCGGGCCGGGCCGGGCCTTGCGCGCGATCTCTCGGGCGCCTGTAGCAGCTACACGTCGCCCTCCCGGGCAGCCCTTTCTCTCTTTCTGCGCGGCGCTTCTAAAGCGCCCCGGAGCCGCAGCTCTCCGGGCGGGCCACAGAGGCCCGGCCCGGCCCGGCCCGGCCCGGCCCGGGGGGGAGGCCGGGCTTGCGGCAGCCCGGCCGCTGCGTGTTGAGCGCGTGGCACGCTCGCGTCGCGTTGCGGCGCAGTCCGTGCGACAGTGAAAGCAGCCGGGAAGATCCGAGCGCGCGTCCGGGCGACGGGCAGCTTGTCGCTCCCGTCGTCACGGCCAGGCAATCGGCAAAGGCTGCACTGCAGCCCTGCAGCGGAGCCGGGCGGCGGCGGCGCCCCGAGTCGCCAGCCCCGCGCCCGCGCGCTCGGCTCGCCCGCCCGCCCTCCGCGCGCCTCGCGCCGCCGCCTGGGCCGCGCGGCCCCCCTTCCGCCGGCGGGGCAGCGGGCGCGAGTGGGCTCCGGGGCAGGAACTTGAGCCCAGTTTCCAGTCCCCTGATCATCTTCGTTGCCCTCCTCTGAACCCTCCCCAGTTTGCCTGCATCCTTCTTCAAGTGTGGTGCCCAGAATCATAGAATAGTAGGGCTGGAAGGGGCCTACAAGGCCATCGAGTCCAACCTGCTCAGTGCAGGAAACCAAGTCAGAGCATCCCTGACAGATGGCTGTCCAGCCTCGTCTTGAAGGCCTCCAGTGTGGGAGAGCCCACCACCTCCCCAGGTAATTGGTTCCATTGCCGTATTGCTCTGACACTCAGGAAGTTTTTCCTGATGTTCAGCCGGAATCTGGCTTCCTGTCACTTGAGCCCATTCTTCCGTGTCCTGCACTCTGGGATGATCCAGAAGAGATCCTGGCCTTCTTCTCTGTGACAACCTTTCAAGTACTTGAAGAGTGCTATCATATCTCCCCTCAGTCTTCTCTTCTCAAGGCTAAACATGCCCAGTTCTTTCAGTCTCTCTTCATAGGGCTTTGTTTCCAGTCCCCTGATCATCTTTGTTGCCCTCCTCTGAACCCTCTCCAGCTTGTCTGCATCCTTCTTAAAGTGTGGTGCCCAGAACTGGACACAGTACTCCAGATGAGGCCTAACCAGTGCTGAGTAGAGGGGAACTAGTACTTCCCGGGATTTGGAAGCGATGCTTCTATTAATGCAGCCCAAAATAGCATTGGCCTTTTTTGCAGCCACATCACATTGTTGGCTCATATTCAGCTTGTGATCGACGACAATTCCAAGATCCTTCTCGCTCGTAGTGTGGTTGAGCCACGTATCCCCCATCTTGTAACTGTGCATTTGGTTTCTTTTTCCTAGGTGCAGAACTTGGCATTTGTCCCTATTAAATGCCATTCTGTTGTTTTCTGCCCAGCACTCCAGTCTATCCAGATCACTTTGAATTTTGTTTCTGTCTTCCAAAGTATTAGCTATCCCTCCCAATTTTGTGTCATCTGCAAATTTGATCAGCATTCCCTGCACCTCCTCCTCCAAGTCATTAATAAAAATGTTGAAGAGCACTGGGCCCAGGACTGAGCCCTGCGGTACCCCACTCGTTACCTCTCCCCAGCTTGAGAAGGTCCCATTGATAAGCACTCTTTGAGTCCGATTCTGTAGCCAACTGTGGATCCACATGATCGTTGTTTCATCTAGCCCACTTCGAGCAAGTTTGCTCATCAGGATATCATGGGGCACTCTGTCCAAAGCTTTGCTGAAGTCGAGGTATATGATGTCTACAGCATTCCCACGGTCTACAAGGGAGGTGACTTGATCAAAAAATGAGATCAGATTTGTCTGGCAGGACTTGTTTTTGACAAATCCATGTTGGCTTCGAGTAATCACGGCATTGTTGTCAAGGTGCTTCCAGATGGATTGCTTTATGATCTGCTCCAGAATTTTTCCAGGGATTGATGTCAGACTGACTGGTCTGTAGTTCCCAGGTTCCTCCTTTTTACCCTTTTTGAAGATAGGGACAACGTTAGCCCTCCTCCAGTCATCTGGCACTTCCCCGGTCCTCCATGATTTCTCAAAGAGAATAGACAGCGGTTCTGAGAGTTCTTCTGCCAGTTCCTTTATGACTCTAGGATGCAGTTCATCTGGCCCTGGAGATTTGAACTCATTCAAAGTAATGAGGTGTTCCTTGACCATATGCCTGTCGATCTCAAGCTGCAATCCTGCCCCTTCAGCCTGTACTTCGCCTTTGCCAGGGGGGTCATAGACCCTCTTTTGGGAGAAGACTGAGCCAAAGTAGGAATTGAGCACCTCTGCCTTTTCTTTGTCATCTGTTATCATTTTGCCATCTTTATTTAATAGCTGAACCACCATTTCTTTCCTCTGCCTTTTACTATGCACGTAGCTGAAGAAAGCCTTTTTGTTGTTTTTAGCATCCCTCGCTAACCTCACCTCGTTCTCCGCTTTAGCCTTCCTGACGCCATCCCTGCAATTCTGTGCTACCTGCCTGTACTCTTCCTTTGTTACTTGGCCTTCTTTCCACTTCCTATATGTGTCCTTTTTTGTTTTCAGGTCATCCCTAAGCTTTTTGTGAAGCCACATTGGCTTCTTCTGTTGTCTTCCACCTTTTCTTCTTGTTGGAATTGTTTGTGATTGTGCCTTGAGAATTTCCTTTTTTAAAAGTTCCCACCCATCTTGGACTCCTTTTCTCACTAGCATTGTTTGCCATGGGACCTTACTGATCATTGTTCTGAGTTTATTAAAATCAGCTTTCCTAAAATCCAGGGTACGCGTTTGAGTACACTCGGCTTTTGCTTCCCTTAGAACCAAGAACTCAAGTACAACATGGTCGCTTTCCCCCAGAGTTCCTGTAACTGCTACTTTATCCACTAAGTCATCTCTGTTGGTTAGGATCAAGTCAAGGATAGCCGATCCTCTAGTTCCTTCCTCTACTTTCTGTAGGAGGAAGTTATCCGCCACACAAGTCAGGAATTTCCTGGAGGGGCCATGTTTTGCAGAATTTGTCTCCCAACAAATATCGGGGAAATTGAAGTCCCCCATTACTACTACATCATGCTTCCTTAAAACATTGGCTATTTGCTTTTCAAAAGTTTCATCCTTGTCTTCTCCTTGATTGGGTGGCCGGTAGTAGACTCCGACCACCAGGTTCCTTTTATTCTTTGCTCCATTTATTTCAACCCAGATGCTCTCGATGGGGCTACCAAGCTCCTCCTCCTGTATTTCTGTGCAGAGATATGTATTTTTCACATACAGTGCAACCCCGCCTCCCTTTCTGTTCCTCCTGTTCTTTTTGAACAAGTTATATCCTTCAACTGCTGTATTCCAGTCATGAGAGTCATCCCACCAAGTCTCAGTTATACCTATCAAGTCATAATTTCCCTCCTGTATTAAGAGTTCAAGTTCGTTCTGTTTGTTTCCCATACTCTGGGCATTAGTATATAGACATCGAAGACCATGTGCTTCATAGTCTGGCTTTCTTCCTACATGTGTCTGAAGACTATTATTGGGCGCTATCAGAGCTGTTCTCTCCATTGCAGTGCATGCGCCTACGTCCATTGTTACCCCCAACATTACATCTCCCTTCCCCGTAGGATTCAGTTTAAAGCCCTCCTGATGAATTTCTTCATGCTGTGGCCAAACACATTCTTCCCAGCCTTTGTGAGGTGCAACCCATCCCTAGCCAACAGCCCATCTTCCAGGAAGTATAGCCCGTGGTCCTAGAATCCAAATCTCTCTCGTCGGCACCACCTTCGTAGCCAGTCATTCACCCGGAATGACTGGACACAGAACTGGACACAGTACTCCAGATGAGGCCTAACCAGTGCTGAGTGGAGGGGAACGAGTACTTCCCGGGATTTGGAAGCGATGCTTCTATGAATGCAGCCCAAAAGAGCATTGGCCTTTTTTGCAGCCACACCACATTGTTGGCTCATATTCAGCTTGTGATCGACAACAATTCCAAGATCCTTCTCGCTTGTAATGTTGTTGAGCCACGTATCCCCCATCTTGTAACTGTGCATTTGGTTTCTTTCTCCGAGGTGCAGAACTTGGCATTTATCCCTATTAAATGTCATTCTGTTGTTTTCTGCCCAGGGCTCCAGTCTATCCAGATCACTTTGAATTTTGTTTCTGTCTTCCAAAGTATTAGCTATCCCGCCCAATTTTGTGTCATCTGCAAATTGGATCAGCATTCCCTGCACCTCCTCCTCCAAGTCATTCATAAAAATGTTGAAGAGCACTGGGCCCAGGACTGAGCCCTGCGGTACCCCACTCGTTACCTCTCCCCAGTTTGAGAAGGTCCCATTGAGAAGCACTCTTTGAGTCCGATTCTGTAGCCAACTGTGGATCCACCGGATCGTTGTTTCATCTAGCCCACTTTGAGCTAGTTTGCTCATCAGGATATCATGGGGCACTTTGTTGAAAGCTTTGCTGAAGTTGAGGTATATTATGTCCACAGCACATTCCCACAGTCCACGAGGGAGATAGTCCAGCCCCCTGCCCCACCCTGATCGGCAGAGTGGCCCTCTTCTGTATCTTTTCCAGGTCTGTCAGGGTCGGTTTTCTGCTGATTTCCTTCTGTGCCTCTTTCCCTGCTGGAGCCTTTAGGTCCCTCCCATAGCATATGGAGCTTGGAGTGTCTGAGTCCTGGCTTGCATGGAGCCTCCTCTGCCCCAGGGTTCTTGAAGAGTCACCCACCCTGGTGAAGAGACCCTTTCCCCTCTCCAGACATCTGCCTTTATTCAAGGGGTGAGTGGGGGGACCTTTGGGAGGATGTGCCAGGGGGCTCAGAGCTGGCCACAGTGGCCAATCAGATGCCCCAATGAGAAACCCACAAGCAGGACATGAGTGCAACAGTACTCTCCCACCCATGTTCCCCAGCAACCCGTGTACATTGGTTTAGTGCCTCTGATACTAGAGGTAGCACAGACCCATCAAGACTCGTAGCCATAGATAGCCTTATCCTCCAGGAATTACAGTCAGGGCCAGAAATATTGGAACAAGAATAACTGTTTTGGCACTTGGTCTCTGTACGCCACCACATTGAAGTTGAAAGGAAACACACCCAGATGGGAGCAAAATCAGGACTTTCAGCTGTAATTCAAGGGGTGTGACAAAAGTGGGGCACTAACCTTTCAGGAAGTACAGCCAGTGGCATACACCCCCCCCCCCATCGTTGGTGGCTCATAAGTAATGGAACAAACCAACATCATTTCAAACTTAAAGGTCACCTTTAATACCTGGATGAAAATCCTTTGCAGTCAATGACTGAAGCCTGGAACCCATGGACATGACCCAATGCTGAGTTTCCTCCCTCGAGATGCTTTGCCAGGCCTTTCCTGCAGCTGCCTTCAGCTGCTGCTTGTTTGTGGGACTTTCTGCCTTCAGGCTTGTCTTCAGGAAGACTTGTCTTCCCCCCTTAAATGCATAATTTCATTACAATTATAGCATTTCTGATAACCATACAAAGCTTTTTGTGACATACATATTACTTAGCCTCTTGTTGGGCTATTAGAGCGTAGAGGGCAGCAGTTTTACTAGCTGAGACATAAACTAGATTGGTTAAACAGCACATAAGACAAGGAACGCAGAGACATAACAGTATCTTTATGAACAACACTGGTAGAATTAGGATGAACAATGCTTTCAAGCCAGCTAAGATCTGGAAGCCAAGGGGTTAACTAATTTAGCTAATTGTTTTGTCTTACTGTTTTGTACGCTCCTATATTGTGCAGCTTGTTGATTTGTTTATCTACAGCATTGCCATTATCAGTTAAGTTAAAACAACAGAGCTTTTGGTGTTTCTCACAACTTAAATGATGAAGAAGGAAGAGGTAATCTATACTAGCTCTGTTTTCTAGAACTGCACCTTTTAGATCACGCAGCTTTTTATTTAACAATGACAATGCTCGTGAGGTGGCATTTATGCTTTTGGCTAAGCTGCAAGCTAACCGGTTGATTTCTAGACCGTCAGCCAAGGCTAAACCTGGAACCTTAACCAGTGACATTGCTAAGGCCAATTTTTCTGAGTCAGAATATAACTGCACATGACTATTACAATTTTTAGTTAGTTGGAGTGCTCGAGGCTGCCGTTGACGGATTTTCTCGGGCTACAGGGGAAGAATTGGCACCAGTTCAATTGGCGGCTGAGGCAACATGGGTGGTTATTAGACAAGTTGGCAGGAATGAATGACCAAGTGCGGGAACTACATGTCTAAAACCATCTATGAGGCAAAAGTATGTGGGCATCATTAAAAGATATGTTTTGAGTTTTATTACAGTGGAAGGGGGCCAGGGATAGCTTTGTATTTTCTGGAAAAAATTTTGACAATTAAGCATTTGTGCACACGTAGCATTTGTTTCAGCAATGATGGGGGTGCGTAGAGTGAACTCTGTAGGGGGTAGGATCTTTGCAACCACGCCCCAATTAGCATTTTGGGAATAAGTTAAACTTACACCATAAACTCTTAACATGGTATCTTTTTTAATTTTTCCAGGATGTCTACAGACAGGTATTAGGCAAGAGCTAATAAGCCTGTTTGCAGGTATACCTCTTGGCAAACAAAAATGTTTTACTCTCGTGATGTTAGCCAGGTGAAGCCAGTAATTATCAGCAAATCACTGGGACAAACTTCTCTTTCTAGGGGCTGGCCCCCCTTTTTGCACCTTATTAAGGAAACACAATGCAACACTACTAACACTACAACACACATGTTTGATCTTCTTTGGGATCTGACCGTACGCTGGGCAGCTATTCACCTGGCAAGCTGCAGTAGGGTCTAGTCCCCTTCTTCAATTCTCTAGTTGCAGGTCTAACCGTACGCAGGGGGACAGTCTCCCGGTGTGTCTACAGTAAGGTCTAGCCTGAGTCTTCTTACTGCTTTTTCAGAATGATGTTTAAAGGATTTTCAGGATTTCTGTTTACAGTCTACTCTCCCCTCTCGCTCTCTTGACTCGTGTCCAATGTATCCAGGGTTTAACTCCAGCTGCTTTCATAGCTGTGGGGGTGGAAAGTATGACAGTTTTCAGTCTTCTCTATCTGGGAGTCAAAGGGTTATTTTTCCCTCTTTAACTCATACTTTAACTCTTGGTTGGAAAGGATGAACTTTTGTGATGGGAATGGCTTATCTTCTAAGACAAAGCGAAGCTGGGCTTGAAGAACTTTGCTCAGTGTTTGAACTTCTTGTTTAAGGCTAACGTTTGCTTGCTTTTGATGCTGCTCCAGTGTCAATTATGAAGTCAATGTCACGGCCCCTCACAGTCAATGTCACGGCCCTTCTCAAGCTGTCTCTCTTTTCGCTCATTCTGGCCCCTTTGGTTTTTTTCTTTGTGTATTTGATTTATTTTATTTGGGCATTCATGCTACTAATGTCTATCTTGTCCACACTGGGCACACTGGTTCTTTTTTAAGAATCTTCTGCCTCTGCCGGGTCTTCTTCTTTTCTTCTTTCATCTATGTCTTCTTGGGCCTTTGGGTTGAGGGAGGTATACTGGCGATAGGCATTTGAAAGACGCTCTAAGTACGCTCTGGGGCCTCGGTGGCACCTTGCAGCACTTTAGACACTTTGGTCATATTAACTGACTTCTTCATACCTGCTTTCATGGCTTTTAATAGCAGGGTTTGATACTGGGTGATGCGCTCCAGCCCCACTTGTGTTTTGGGATTCCAGCGAGGGGGGGATTTATTTACAAGGAGACTTTATTGGGTAACTTACAGCACACAGGCGTACTTAATGGTTGGATCAGACAGCTTCTCTGAACCACGAGCTATTGGGCTAAATGGGTTATTTATACCATACATGTTACCCATGAGGCAGCACAACACTAGCAAGCATTTTCAGCATAGGCTAGAAGTGTTTGGTTCTCAGGCACAGCTTCCTGTAAACAACTTCGCTTCCCAAAGTGCTTGATAACACTTTTTATTTATTAGTATGGGAAGACAAATTTTTTCTCTTTCTTTTGCTTTCTTTTTTTTTTGCTGATCTGCCTGTATTGCAGATCATGTTTCAAACTTTTTATATAAAACTTTCTGATCCATGCACCAGCCTTGTCTCTTTATTTGTCTTTTTCAAGTTAAACTTACTTAAACTTTTCTGCCTTACACTAGTCCCACTGACACACATTTGGGATAGGCTCTTCTTCTCCTTCTAGTTACATTTTCTTCATTTTAAAGAACTATTACATTATTGTGGCTACTTTACCCCAGGTAATAAGCTCCAGGCACAATCAGCTGCTTTTAATTTACCCTGGGGGCAACTGTGGCCACGCTTCTTTTCTACAAATGTTTTTTCTTTGCCTCTTGCCTTTTCTTCTTTTTTTTTTTCCCCTCTCTATCTGTCTTCTACTTTCTCTACTTGACTTTGTCTTTTCTCCTTGTCATCCATTGGGAACCACACTTAGTATCATTTGGAGTTGCAACTAACACTAATCTGCAAATATCACATATATTTTATGATATTTAAGAAATCATAAAATATACACAACAAACTTTTTCTGCAATTTAACACAATGAATGGAAAACACTTCTTGCATGGTAAGGCATGATGGAGCAGATCCAGCAATTATACTGCTCTTCTGGCTGAAAGCTCAGGGCCCATTAAAATCAAGGAACGGGCATACCCACACACGCAAAGAGTTCTAGGTCACCATTTTTGCATCGGCAACTCTATGCTGCATGAGTTCTGGCAGAAGGAAATCTAAAAGTTATAGATCAAACTTAGCCTGCTGTACACTGAGCTGACTACAAACACAGACACACGGTCCACAGCGATGAGAGTTCAAGTTTATCAAAAGCTTCACAGCACTGTCCATGGCAAGTTTTTGACAATTTAAAATTTTAGTTCATGTGCAGAGTGTCTCTAAAAAGCTCAGATGATGATGGAGGCAAACAGTGAAGGCTCTGGGCAATGAAGATGCGATGTTTCCAGCAAAGGCTCTCCACTTTTGCATCAGTTTAAAAAGGGAAAGTGTGGCCCTACACCCCTTCTGACAGACAAGGGCCTTTAACTTTTTAGCAAGGCCTCTGTCTAAACAGAGCGGCACAGCTCAGCTCTCTAGCCATGACACTTTAACTTGGGCAACTCCTCTGTATTATTTTATTTCTGTCAGGTTCTCTCACAGACATTTTAAAAACTTACTCTTTTTTTTATTTTAACCTGGTACACGAAAGCACTGAAACACTGAGTGCTGAAACTCAGGACGCTGGGGGGTGATGGGCATCGCTTTATACTTGCATTTTTCAGGCAGCCATTAATCTTCGGGGAGGCGGTGGGGTGATTTGCAGGACTTCAAAGGCAAGCTTCTCAGTTTGTCTGTATTTGTAAATCCCAAGCTCAAAACAGGACACGATGAGGTACAGGGCAGCCAAATTCTTGCTTTGGCACGGGCAACAAATAACTCGGGTCAGCTTTCTTCGCTGGGGTCTCAAACAGGAAAACAGCCTTAATTTAAAGTTGTAACATCACTGACAGCGTCAGCCAGCCAGCTACACAGATCTCATTGTTTTTTAAGACAGTTGCTCCAATATCTTCTTTTCTTCTCAATCAGGTTGGGTCTCCCAGCTTACACAGTTTATTGCAGCTTTCAGGAGCATGGTAGTAGCGTGATTTTGGCTTGGCCAGGAACATGCTGTCTGGCTTCTCGGTCTCTTCAGCACACACACTTAGGCAGTGTAACACTGGACACTCAAATCAGTGAGATTTCTTTATTGCAGGGAATCCCACGGCAAAAGCTTAATGGTTACGCTCTTTAGAAATCATATAGCTGATGGTCAGTAGCTACAGGCTCTATGCAATTCTAACATAGTTCAAAGCTAAACACGGTTACCTTGACAGAGATCTTCAACGTGGTCTTTCCGCTTTATTCTGCTTTGGGACAGTCTTATGGCACACTTTTCATTCGAAGAGGGGTCTAGCCTGTGCTCTGGGGGCTGATTCTTCACCTTTATTTTCTATTTTGCCTTCATCTTCTGGGTCTTCATTTTCAGTTTCCATTTCTTAGGGATTTTATCTCAATTAGGCGAGGTGATGATGTTGCACAACTCAGAACGTTGTGGGCAATTTTCCTGCCCCCCCTCTCGGCGCGCTAGGCTAACAGCTACTTTTTCGGCCTTACACTCTCACGCTCCCACGCTTTGTTAAAAGCCAGACTGTCCTGCAAATTTTTCTAATAAACAGCCTCAGATCTTGTTCTTTTTTTCCTCTCAGCTCGACCTTGAGCTTTTTGCTGTTTTCTCTCTCTATTCTGAATCTTTTTAAAGAAAAACATTTTTCCTTCTTTGTTTGACATACATCTCAAGGGGGTGCAAGGTTTGCTTCCCCCACCACCCATAGCCTCCCTCCTAAATTGAAGACAGACACAATTAGGGAATGGGAATTGGTCAGTGAGTAAGGGGTCTCACTGGCCGACACAAGAGGATTTTTCACACCACGCACTTTGCTACTGGCCTGGGCACCCGGACGGTCAACGGTATGCGTCAGAAACCGCAGTAGCCACTCACACAATCATCAATCTCTCCACTACATCCATATGTCCCTGCCACCCACTTTTCCCACTTTTTACCAGAGCGGAAAACGGCTTCCCCAGCTTCCTCAGCTTCCTACTGAGTACTGGCGTGCTGGGTACTGGCGCCCACTCGGGGGTGTGATCAGGCCCCCCTTCTACCCGCAAGGAGTAGGTTCTTTTGTATACGTATACCACCAACACTGACCTTCTTCATGAGGCGGGGCCCTCTTTTTTTCTGCCCAGTGGCCTTTCTCCCTAAAGGCGGGGCCCTCTTTTCCCATATACTTGCCTCTCTCCTGAAGGCTTCCAATGTGGGTTTCAACTCAATTGCAGCTGCGATACAGGCAGGGCTCAAGTTCCTTCCTCCGCTTCCCAAGGTTCTCTTGCCGCTCGCTGCCGTTTGGGCGATCCCGGTGCAGGCTTTCTCCCATTCACTCGACAAAAAGGTCGGTGGCGCCAAAAAAGGGAGGCATGCGCCGAGCTCGTCCTCCTGGTGCGGCGATCAAGAGCAGGCAAATGCCACCTGTCTGGCTCAGAGCCTGCCACATCCGAGTCACGGCACCATTTATGTTGCAGAACCCAGAGTCAGAGAGACCACGGAGTGAAGGAAAAAGAGATACTTTATTTAACGCGCGGGCTTAAGGCTGGAATCATTTCCAAAGAGCCAGAAGCCCCGATTTACATTAGCACATTGGTTTTATAGACATTGTGACACATAGGAACCGGCTCCTCCTCCCCCTCCCGCGTGGGGTTGCAGTCCTCAACATTTCTTCTCTTAGCACTATTGTTTATAATACAAGAACTGGGTTATAGGGTAGCCATGATAAGGAGAGAACAGAAGAGAAGAGCAGAGAACAAGATATACAATTGTATGACCTTTGACAAGATAAGGAATTCCTGTGTCTCGTCAGCTTACAACAATACATTCAAGGGAGAAAGAGCTCAGCAAGAACATGAAGCATGAGACTGCATGAGGCTACTTAGTCTGACCCCCGATATGGCTGCTACATTACAGCTGAAAGTCCTGACTTCGCTCCCATCTGGGTATGTTTCCTTTCAACTTCAATGTGGTGGTGTACAGAGGCCAAGTGCCAAAACAGTTATCCTTGTTCCAATATTTCTGGCCCTGACTGTAGACCAATGCCCTTTTAAAGCCATCCAAATTGGTGGCCATCACTATGGCTTGTGGTAGTGAGTTCTGTAGTTTGTGTGCTGTCCGAAGAAGGCCTTTTATCTGCCCTGAGTCTCCCATCATGCAGCTTCGTTGGATTCATGTATAATGGGAAAGGAAGAAAAATGTCTCCCTCTACACTTTCTCTATGCCAGGCCTCATTTTGTACTCCTCTCTCATGTCCGTCCTCCCTTGCCCTCAAGCAGGATCCAGGCAGGGAATTGCTTCTCAAAGTGCTGGGCCTTGGCTGGCTGCGGGCAGGCCCCGCCCTGCCCCATGGAGGAAGTGGCTTCTGCGTACTTGAGTTTGGGCAGGTGCATCTGCCAGGTCGAGTGGACAATGCTTCTGCCTGCCTGCTGGCAGAGGTGTGGTCCTTGTTTGCAAACAAGGGTGTGCAAACAGGGCCCCTCCCCAGCTGGAGCTGCAGTTGGTGCACCTGTCCAGCCTCTGAGTGTGGCCCCACCAGCTGAAACTAGAGAGCTTTTGTCCTTGATTACAGTTTTCGGCCCCCTTGTTTCTCTGGCCGTGGGGTGAGGCGGGGCTTGCATGGGGGTGGGGAAGCATGACTGTGTATGAAAGGGTGGTGCAGGGCCAGGCTGCCTAGCAGAGTGGGAACCCCCTCAGCATGTGGCTGTGGTTCTGGGTGGGGGTGTGCATTGCCCGGGGGGCACCGGGGCCCCCCTGCCTGCCTGCAGGGGAAGAGGCCTGCTATGAGCTGGTCCAGTTGCCGCTGTCCTTCCTGGCCGCGCGGTCCTGGTGCCAGCAGCGTCAGGCCCGGCTCCTCCACTCGTGGGACCAGCATGCCGAGGAGGTCCTGCAGAGCCACCTGGACGAGGGGAGCAAGAGCTGGATCGGCTCACGGGCAGAGGTGCCCCGAGAGCAGCAGCTGCCCAGCAACCAGGACCACAGCCAGGGTGAGCGGGGAGCGGGGTGCCAACCCAGCACGTGGCTGCTGTGCAAAAGGCAAACTCCCTGTTAGGCAGAATTGGGAAAGGAACTGAGACTAAAGCTGCCAGGATCATCCTGCCGTTACACAAATCTGTGGTGCGACCACAGCTGGAGTACTGTGCACAGTTCTGTCACCGCACCTAAAAAAAAGATATTGTAGTGCTGGAAAAAGTGCAGAGGGGGGCAACTAAATTGCTCAAGAGGCTGGAGCATCTCCCCTATGGGGGAAGGTTACAACAGCTGGGATTGTTTAGCTTGGAAAAGAGGAGGGTGAGGGGAGACATGATGGAGGTCTACAAAATGATGCCTGGTGTGGGGAATGTGAAGATGGAGGCATTTCCCCCCCTTTTCCATTATACTTGAATCCAACAAAGCTGCATGCTGGAGAAGATGGGGGGGGGTTGCCCTCATTTCCTGTGGGCAGCTGGTCGGCCCCTGTGTGAACAGAATGCTGGTCTAGCTGGGCCTTGGTCCAATCCAGCCACAGGGCTCCTCTTAGTTCTTATGCCCCGGCAGGAGGCAGCAGGCAGAGGATCCCCAGCGCCCCAGAAGAGGGCCAGTAGGCCCCACCGCCAGCTCCAGGATGCTCCAGGGGGTGGAGGTTCCAGCTGTGTGCTGCCTTCCCAGCCCTCGACAGCTCTGACTCGGCCAGTCTCTGACGCCCCTGGCAGCAGGGAGACCCGAGCCCAGCACCGACCACGCTCGCAGGGGCAGGGGTGCAGAGAATGCTGGGCACTTCTGGGCTCTCCTCTCCCAGCCCCCCAAGTGCTCCCACTGACCCAGGGTGCTCACCCCAAGGCTCGCTGCCGCCCATGGCCCCTAGTCCTCTGCCGACGCTTGAGGAGGCTCTGCCCCACCCTGTCCTCTGCCGCTGTGCTGCCCTGAGAAGCCAAGGAGGAGGCCAGGAAATGTGGCCATGCTACCCTGGCCCCCAGCGGCCTACTGGCTCGATGGGGCGTCGGCAGGCTGCTGCACCCCTCCCCGTTCAGGCCACGGGCTCCCAGGGCCCTCTTCTAGAGACTGGAGAGGGAGCGGAAGCACACAAAGGGATCCTTCACAGGGCAGGGGTCTTCAGGCAAAAGTGGCTGGCAGAAAGGGCCCCAGCCTGGCAAGTGGGGCACTCAGGAGTGTCCATCCTTCCCACAGGCCCCTTCATGGGTTGCAACGCCATCACCCGGAGGGGCGGCCAGTTCTGGGCCAGGAGGGAAGCGTGTTCCAAGAAGCTCATCTTCGTCTGCCAGTCCGGTGAGCGAGCCCACCGCCCCACTTGGCAGCCCTCGAGCTCCCCCAGCAGCCGCAGGGGTGGGGAGAGTTGCGGCTCTGCTGCCCCATGCGCACACCAGGGAGAGCCGTGGGGCCCAGCATGTGCGGGGGGCACTCTGCTTTAGAGCTGCCTCATGCCCAGCGGGTGGCCGCCTCGGGGAATGAGGGTGGAGGACATCCTGGGTGAGGGGAGGGCCTTGCTGAGGCTGCCAGAGGGCCCCCAGAGCACGCGCATTCCCCTGTGGAGCCCGGGGCACCCAGGCAGGCAGTGGCGCATCCCAAAGCCGGCCCGTGGACAGAAACACTCCTGAGCCTGGCCTCCCCTCTGCTCTCCCTCCCCGGTCCCCCATCCCCACAGGCCCTCCCTGGATCCACCGTGATGTCTCCCCGGCCCAGCAGGTGAGTCCCAAGTTGGGGTGAGGCGCCGCTCAAGCTGTGTTCTGACCGGCAGCGGCCCCGAGCCCTGCTGAGTGTCTGTCATGGCTGCAGCAGGGCCCCTGGGGGTGGCGGGGGCAGCCCAGGTGACTCTAGCCTGTCTCTAGCCTTCCACCTGCCAGTGGTTCAAATGCAGACAGGGGCCCAGGAGCACAGCAGCGCCCAGCCTCCCCAGTCAGCCAGCAACAGCCCCCCAGAGCCTCCCGCCTGGAGCCACTGCCCGGCCACCGCCCGGGGCCCAGTCAAGAACCGGCAGCCCCCTGCAGCCCCCTGCCCATCCGGTGACTGCCACCCACCCTGCATCCAGCAGCCCCCCCTTAGCACCCAGCGCATGCCCTCTGCTCCACATGGGGCTGGCCAGCAGCCCTCGGGCAGCCCTCGGCTCCGCAGGCTCGACGACAGGACCCTCTGCCAGCACCCAGCAGCACCCGTCCCCCCAGGAGGCTGGCTTGGATGACACAGAGAACCACTCATCACCCCCTGCTCCGGGACCTCCCACTGCCAGCTCCCCAGAGGCTGCAGCTGAGGCCAAGATGCAGGTAGGCGGAGGCTTGCAGCTGCCCGTTCTCCTGGTGCCTTCCCAGGTGCCCTGGGGGGTCTCCACAGCCAGGAAGGAACCCAAAGGGACACATGAACAGACCCCTTGCAAGCCCAGACGGCCTGAGCCCCTTCCTTTGCATGCCAGAAAGCGCAGGCTGCGGGGAACACCAGGTACGGACTGGAGTGGCAGGGGCCCAGGCCATCCAACGACACGGGGCAGGGCCTTCCCCCTCCCGCCAGAAAGAATGGGGGGGCACATTGGGGGCAAGGAGCTGCGGGCAGGCAGGGGAGGGTGGCAAGGTGCCGCCAGACCGGCAGCCTTCCCAGGGCCTGCTCCTGCAGGGGGGACTTGCCTCGCCAGGGCCAGAGGGGGCCCTTGCCCTACCTGCCTGGACTGGGTCCCTGGATGGAGAAGGGCGAGGGAGGACGCCGGGCCCCCTGGAGCACCTCCCTCTCCCCCAGCCTCATGTGGGGACTCTTCTCCGACAGGCCCTTGAGGAGCTGCTGCACCAGTTGAGCCAGACCGTGTGGTCACTGCCAGGCCATTGGCTGGCGCTGGAGAGGGCGGCCCAGGACCTGAAGAACTGGACTGGCTCCCCTGCCCTGCTCTCAGGAGCTGCCCAGGTACAAAGGCAGGGGCAGGGAGGTGAGAGAGGCGAGGGCCCTGGTTCCATGGGGCTGCCTGCTATAGGCCTTCTGCTGGGTCCCTGGTCGGGCCAGGCCACGGCAGGCTGCACCCAGGACCACCCCGGACCTCACAGCCGCCCTTGCTCCCACAGGCCTCTGCCAGCCGCTCCCTCCTCTTCTTGAGCTCACGGCTCCTGGAGGACCCCCTGACCCCCAACAACACCTCCCAGCCAGGCCCTGCGGCCACCGCCTCAGCTCTCTTCCAGGCCCTCGGAAACCTGCTCCAGGCCATGGACAGCTCCCGCGGAGGCCAGCAACAGGTGTGCAGGGGGGGCAGACGGAGGACCCGCGCCTCTGCCACCAAGGGAGGGGCACCGCCCTCCCACCCTCTCCCTCTTGCAGCATGTGCCCAAAGCTGAACCAGACCAGCTGAGGGAGGATGTTGCAGCCACCTGTGTCCCGCTGTGGCCGGTGGCGTAGCTGGGCCTCACATGCCCCCTCCGTCCCTCCCTCCTGGTTTCACTGCTGCTGGCAGCCATGAGAGACCCCGGCCCTTCCCCTGCTGAGAGTCCGCTGAGGCTCTGCCTGCTCCCAGCCAGCACCAGCGGGCTGCTCTGCTGTGGCACCACCGTGGTGCTCCTCCCTAAGCCCTGAGGGCCCTTTTTCAGGGGGAGGCAGCCCTGGGAGAGACGCTGGCGGCCCTGCCCCTGATCCAGACCGGGCTCCTGCTGGGCCGCTCCTCTGTGGCCGTGGACTCTCCCGTGCTCAGCACCACCCTATTCAGGTAGCTGCCACCGCCTCCCACCTGTGCACACTCGGGCGGGGGGGATGTGGCTGGGTGCATGCCTACCTGCAGGGTAACCCTCTTGCCCCTCGCTCCGTCCAGCGGCCCTGCAGCCTCCCTGTCTCGCCGGTCCTTCCACCTGCCTCAGCCGCGGCCCCTGACAGTCACCTTCCCGTCCTCCGCGTCCCTGGCACCCTTTCTGCACCAGCACAGCCACCTGCAGGTCCAGGTATGCGGGTCTCTTGGGCTCCGCAACATGGCAGCTGTCCGCTCAAGGCAGCCGTGCAGTCCGTCGGCAGGGAGCAGCTGGCGGGGGACGCTGTGGGGCTGGCTGCAAGGGGCGGCGGCGGCCCACTCTGGCTTTTCCCTTGTGCTAGGTGGCCTCCTTTGCACTCAACCCGTTCAGGCACCTGGATGAGAAGCCAGTGGGAAGCGTGGCGAGTATCGCACTTGCTGCCAGCAAGAAGCCCATCTGGGTCCACAGCCTTGCAGAGGAGGTTGAGGTGGGAGCGGGGCCCTCGGCACGGCCGTGGCAGCGGGTGCACTGGAAGCGTTTCCCTCCACCGAGGCCAGGCTCCAAGCCGGCCGTCGGGAGGGGGACTGGCACGGTGGGCAGGCACTGGGCAGCGTCCTGGGTGAGGGCCCTGCATGCCCCGCCTCTCGCCTTGCTGCACCTGCCGCTCTTGCGGGGCCCACTTTGCGGCAGCAGCAGGAGAATCTCCAGCAGTCGCATGCCGTCCTGTCTGTCCAGGAGGGGAGCAGGCGCTCTCCCAATTTCCTGGCCATTGCAATGGCTCAGAGATTCACTTCCGATTCACCACGTGCCCTGATTTTTATGTAATCCATTTCTTCAGCACGGTTCAAAACTGCAGTCTCGCCAAGGTGGCTTGCAACATACAGTTCTATTTCAGTATAACCAGTTCAAGAAATAAGTTAATTTTAAAGCCAATTGAAAAATGAGCCAGTAACTAAACGAAACATATATAATTTTCTAAAAACCTTTCAGTTAAAAGCCAGATGAAACAAATATTCTGTTTTATCACTGGGCAACTCTAAAAGACTCGCAACTGTCCTGCATGTGGAACCTACTTTGTTATGTTACTTTAAGATGTCCTGATCAATTGTCTTTTGAAATATTGTTCCAAATGTTCTCAGAAGCAGCTGCACCCAGATCCTTGCTTGGTTTTGCTTTGCCAACATGAGTCGACCCTTTGGTCATAATCAACAGAGTACGGATATGCTTTCTCCAGCCGCTTACATTAAATCCCAGAAGCAGAAGCAGTTCTCGTTCCTCCGTACTCTCAAGTACTGGATTTCAGGAGGCAGAGCTCAGCCTTCAGGCAGCTCCAAGGGTCCCCTCCTCTCTCACCCTCCTCCCCACCTTCCTCCTTCCTGCCCTTTCCTGCTGGACCTCACATGGGATTGCTGCATGGGAGTGCTGTGGGCGGGGTAGTTTTAAATGAGGGTGTCCTGTTGCAGTCTGTTGTGCATCCTGGGCATCTGTGTGCGCCTGCATGGGGCGTTTCTTTCCAGGTTCAGCCTCCTTCAAACCCAGTCACTCCACGTGTGATTTGACGGGGGGGGGGGATTTGCACCCACCGAAGGTGCTGGGTTGGGTACATCCAGGGGGCTTTGCTTTGGCTGGAGGGGGGCTCTTCTTGCACCCGCCCAGGGGCAAAGCTGCCCTTAAGAGGTGTGGGGGCGGAGTGCTGCCCATGGGGCTGTAGGAGCCACCTTTTCCCGGGAGAGGACAGCCTGCTCCTGAGGGCTGTGTGGCCCGGCAGCCAAGGGCAGCTGTGCCCAAGGGGCAGGCAGCACGACGTGGCTGATCCAGAGGGCTCTGTCTGCTTCCAGATTGAGTTTGGCAGTGAGCCTGACTCTCCCACCAGCCTGACCGGGGGAGTGGGGCACTTTGGCCTGGAGGTGAACGTCACGTCAAGGGAGCAGGCCCTGCTGGTCTTCGTGAGGCCCAGCGCCCCCCTCCAGATGGTCCTGCGCCTGGGCTTGCAACCCCAGCCCCACAGCAAGGGCCCCCTGCTCAACACCACCCTGCCCAGGGGCCCCTGGCAAGAAGGTGAGGGAGAGGGGAGCAGAGTGGCTGGAGGTGTTTGGGGCCAGCCTGGGCGTGCGGAGCTCGCACGAGGGCCTGGAGATGAGGGCTGGGCTCCAGGAAGCAGGGTGGGCGGTGGCTGAGCTCCGTCTGAGTGGAGGTGGCGCCGCCTGGGGGTGGCCTCTCCCGGACTCCCTGCTCTTGCTCCAGAGGGGGCCTACGTCTGGGTGATCCCCCCGGAGGAGCTGCGCCAGGGCCCGGGCACCTACTACATCTCTGCAGAGGTGGCCCCTCACTCCTGGGGCCGCTGGACCTTCTCCACCCGCCTCGCCAGCGCTGGATGCTACTACTGGGCCAGCCCCCATCAGGCCTGGAGCAGCGACGGATGTCGGGTACGCAGCGGGGCTGGCTGTGGGCTGGGAGCGTCCCCTTCCCAGCTGGAGCCAAAGTAGGCTAGAAGGCCAGAGGGGGGGAGCCAAGTGGGACACTGGGGGGGGGCTGGAGCAGGCCCTCAGAGCCAGCCCCCCTGCCCTCCAGCACCAACAGGCGCCACTCTCCCCGTACAGCAGCAGGGACGGATCTTCCTCCTCCTCTTTCCCAGGTGGGCCCCCAAAGCAGCCTGCGCACCGCCCAGTGCCTCTGTAGCCACCTCTCCTTCTTTGGCCATGTCTTCCTGGTCCTGCCACACACGATCAGCCTTCAGCACACTGGCCAGCTCCTCAGCAGGGTGGGCCAGAACCCGGCTGGCGTGGCCTTGCTCGGTGGCTTCTTGCTGGGCTATGTGGCTGCCCTCCTCTGGGCCCATCGGAGACAGAGGGTGGATGCAGCAAAGGTGAGCCAAGTGAGGGGCGAGGCAGGAGGGGGAAGCCGGTGAGACGCAAGCCTTTTCTGGCTCCCGCCCTGGTCATGCAGGGGTGTTGCCAGTTGTGGGTCACAGCCAGTCACCCCCCAAGCCCCCACACACAGACGCACTCACAATCCGGGCCTCCCTTCTTGCCGGCTGTCTTGAAATGAGGTTGGGGGGAGGCGAAGGTTTGGGCTGGGAATGCGAACAGACCCTGAACAAAGGGGCGTGCGGAGCAGCAGAGCGCGTCCTCCCGCTGACCCCCCGGAGCAGCCCCGGGCTCCCGTCCGGCCCGGGGCTGCCCAGCGGCCACCCCGCGCCGCCCGCGCCTGGCCCCTCCCTCCGCACCCCCTGCCCACGGCCGCGGACTCAGGCCGGGCGCTCTTCCGCTCCAGGCGAACGTCGCCGTCCTGGCAGATAACGAGGCCGGCGCCGGCTTCCTCTACCTGGTCCAAGTGTTCACGGGCTACCGGCGAGGGGCAAGCACGTCCGCGCAGGTAGGGGAGGGGCCCGCCTCGCCCTGCCGACGCCCCCGCCGTTGCCCCCGGCTGAGCGCGCGGACCGAGCCGATCCCGCCCAAGCGCGGGCGGTGCCGGGGGGCGCGCGGCTGCGCTCGCTCGCGGGCAGCTGGGGCTCGAGTCGCCCGCACCCTTCTCCTGCTGGGGAAGGAGCGGAGGAAGGGAGGCGGCCGCGCCGCGCCGCGCCGCGCCGCCTGGGCTAACGCCCCTCTCTGGCTCGAGGTCACCCTGACCCTCTATGGGGCCGAGGGCCGGAGCGAGCCGCACCTGCTGCAGCACCCCGGGGCCGCGTGCTTCGAGCGCGGCGGGATGGACGCCTTCCTCCTGGCCACGCGGACGCCCCTGGGGGCCCTGCACGCCGTCCGCCTGTGGCACAACAACGCCGGGCCCAGCCCCAGCTGGTACGTCTGAGCCCGGCCGCGAGCGGGCCGCAGGGCCCCGGCCTCTGGGGTCAGGGGCCCGCGGGAGGCCGGGAGCACGACGCTGGCCGGGGCGCGCAGCCCGCCGCAGGGCTGTGCGGGGGACGGGCCGCAAGCGCGCGCCTCTGGGCAGCCTCGTGCTGGCCGGCAGGGCCCGGGGGGGGGGAGCCCGCGGGCGGGCGGGCGGGCGGGCGGGGGCGCCGCTGCCCCGCTGCCCCTGGCGAGCGACCGGCCTGCCGTGCGCAGGTTCGTGCGCCGGCTCGTCGTGCGCGACCTGCGAGCCCGGGAGGCGCGGCTGTTCCTGTGCGGCTGCTGGCTGGCGGCTGACGTGGGGGACGCGCAGCTGGACAGGGTCTTCGCGGCGGCCTGCGAGGGGGAGCGGCGGTCCTTCAGGTGACTGCGACGCGCCCTCCGGCCAGGGCAGCTCCCGCGCGCGCGCCTGCCCGCTCCGGCGCCGGGCGCGGGCCTGGCGGGTGCCGCGAGGGGAGGGCGGCCGGCCGGGCTTCGGAGCCGCGGGCAGCGGGCCTGCGTGGAGAAGCGCTCTGTGAAGACCGAGCCAGGGGCAGCAGGCGACGGGCCCAGCGGCTCCCGAGGCCCAGCGCTCGCGCCTGGGCCGCGGAAACGAAGGCAGAGAGTTCCCCGCCACGTGCCGAGGGCCGTTGTCGAAGCGGCCTCCTAGCGAGCCAGACCTCGGGCTGTCTAGCCCAGTACGGCCCACGCTGACCGGCGGCGGCGGAGGCCCCTCTGCGGGGTGCGTCCAGCCCCGCCTGGCGGTGCTGCCGGGGATCGAGCCCGGAGCCTCCTGCGTGCGCCGCGGCCCCCCCCCCCCCCCCGAGCTGCAGGCCCTGCTTCCCCCGGGTCTGAGTCGGGGGTGTGACGTCCAGGCCGGAGCGGGGGCCCCAGGCACGCTTCAGCCCCCGCACTGCTCCGCGCGGAAAGGGGCGGCAGCCCCGGCGGGGCTCTCCCCACCTGTGCCGAGGCGGCGGGGCCCTGCCGCCCCCCGCAACGCGCCCTCCGCCCCACAGGCGCCTGTTCTGGGCAGGGCTGGTGGGGAAGCTGACGCAGGAGCACCTGTGGCTGTCGGTGGTGAGCTGCTCCCCCTGGAGCCCTTTCAGCCGCGTGCAGCGGCTCTCCTGCTGCCTGGCTCTCCTGCTCTGCTCCATGGTCATCAACATCATGTTCTGGAAGGAGGCGCCAGCGAGGGGGCACCAGCCAGAGCCAGGTAAGGAGGCGGAAGCCAGCAGAGCCCGTGGGGCGCCGGTTTGTCTCTCCCCCGTGGCGCTGGGAGCCTGGGGGTGCCTTGGCCATGGTCCCGGGGCAGAGGCCTCACTCTGCCCTGGGGCTCCCCAAGCAGACCCCCAAGAGCCCCCATCCCTGCCCTGCCTTTCTCCCCCCCCCCCGCTCCAGCCTGCCTTCTCCTGCTAGCACATCTGTCTGCAAGCACCAAGGATGCAGCAGCCCATGTGGGCCGAGCTCCCCAGCCCCGCAGAGAATCCCTGGGAGCTGGGAATCCCCCACAGTTGGCCTGGCCCTCCCTGCCCACCCCCCGCCGACAGCACCCCTTGGCATCCCAGCAGTGTGTCCGGCTGGCTTGCTGCTAGGTCTGATGGCGCCTCCGCCACACCTGCGAACACCAGCCTCCCCACTCGCTCCCTCCCTCCCTCCGCTGGGCTGAAGGCCTCTGCCCGTCTCCCCGAGGCAGGGCCCTTCCTGGTGACTTGGCAGGAGCTGGTGGTGAGCATGGAAGCATCCGTTCTCCTTCTGCCTGCGAACTGGCTGATCACCCACATCTTCCAGCTGATCCAGCCCCCGGCCCCGCAGCTGCCGCCCACCCTCTCCCAATGCCAGCAGCGTGTGGTGCGCTCCAGGCAGCCCCCCCCCATTGTGCACATCAAGCAGGTGAGAGCCCCGGAGCACCTCCCGCTGGGTCGCCACCCGCCTCGTGCTGGGGAGGGGCTGTGGAGCAAGGCGGTGCACAGACCGTGCACACCACCAGGCGCAGAGCTCAGTGGCTGCGGAGCCACAGCTGCGGAGCCCGTTCTCTGGGGCAGCTCCTCAGAGCCCCACTGCTCAGCACTGCTGCCAAACTGTGCCCTGCCAACTGCTGGTGACGACGGAAAACCCATCTGAGCCGGTTGCTTGCTGAAAGGCTGCAGATGCTTCCCCCCTGTCCTGCCTCCCCCCCCCCCGCGATAATGCTCCTCTCACCCTGAGCACTGCTCCAAGTTCACCTAAAGAACAAGCTTCGCCCTCCAACTTGCCTCCCAGAGCTCTCACTTGCAGGCACAGGGCCTGGCTGCTCGGTGTGCAGAGACAGGCGCCCTTGGCTGGTGGTCACTGCAGAGGTCTTGCAGACCTTGGGGCACCTGCAAGACTGGCATGTAGCCCCCCGGGCCCATGCTCCCCAGGCTCGCCATCAGCAGACAAGCCCCCAGGGAGCACCGTGGGGGTGAAAGAACAGGCCCCAGACCTCCCCCCGCTCAGGCTGCTGCTGCCCGCCAGGCACTTCTTCTCTGGCTCTTTCCTTGCATGGCAGGAGCTGACTGAAACCCTTGGCTTTCTCTACAAGAACCCTCTCTGCCAGCACACAGGCGGGTGCCCCAGGGCAACGAAGCACGTGCCGGAGCTTGTGGCCAGCCTGTGTGGCCTCATCCGCTCCCACCTCCAGCATTTGAGGGACCCAAAAGCTGTCCCTCAAGGTAACAAGGTCTTTGCTAGGGCGGCTGGCTCACGCACACACAGAGCCAGTCCTTTGTCCAGCACCTGAGCTGAGCATGATGGGAGGGGAAGGGGAAGGATGCAGCCCAGCCAGCCAGGGAAGCTTCTCAGCCACTGAGGCCTGGGCGGGTGGGACTGGCACCCCCTTGCTCCTCTTTTCAGAGGGGTTCCGTCATCTCCACCGCTACCTGTGCCATGTGCTGAGGGACTTCGAGGCTCAGCTCCGTGGCCTGGACTGGTGCAGCTGGCCTGACGCCTACGACTACCTGCATGCAATGGATGACCTGCGCAAACTCCGGCGGCACCTGGAGCAGTGGCAGCAACCCCAGCCCAGCCCTGAGGAGCCCAGGTACTCAGAGGTGGCACTCAGCTCCCACTTACAGGCAGTTTGGCAAAAATCGGCCATAAGCCCACGGCCGTCCCTGGGGAGTGGGATCCCTGGTGGAGAGGCATTGTGCAGTGGAGTGCTGGGACTGTCTCCCCACAACCCTCGCACACACAACCACTTGTCGGCCTAGCACGTCCCTTCAGATCCAAGGGCCGCAAAGCGTGCAGCGGAGCACACGCAGGACGAGACGGAACAGCCAGCTTCTGCAGTGCCCGGTGTGCAAAGCGCTCACCTGCCGCCTCCACTGGGCTGGGCGTGCAGCCTGAAGCCTGGGCAGAAAAGCCGGAGGAGGGAAACTAGTGCCAGGAACCCGGAGGGCCCAGGAGTTGGGCCCACGTCATGCTCGGGGCTGTGCCGCAGTAGGAAGGAGGCCATACCAGGTCTTGTGGGGGGGCGCCCTCCTCTCTGCCCAGTGCTCCCCTCAGTGCCATGGGCGGCGGCACGACCCGACCGGCCTCCACCTCCCAGCCCTCCTGCTCCACCAGGCCCGGGGCCCAGGCCAGCAGCAGCCCAGTCCACGAGCCGGAGGAGGAAGCGGCGCTGCTCCCCCACCGCCTCCCTAGCCGTTGCAGCTTCGTGTGCTGGCTGGTCTTGGGGGCTGCCAGCCTGGCCGCAGCCTTCTTCACAGTGCTCTACAGCCTCCAGATGGACCGGGAGCAGGCCACCCACTGGGTCGTCACCATCCTGCTCTCAGTCCTGCAGAACGTCCTGCTGGTGCAGCCGCTGAAGGTGAGCGCCCCCCCATGCCAGTCCTGGCAGGGCCCGGGATGGGCCGTGGTCCCCGCCCTAGCAAGGCGAGACGCCCACCATGCAGTGGCACAGGCGTCTCTGGGCACCGCGGAAAGTTCCACAGCCAGCAGCCGTCCTGCCAGCCCTGCGAGCACCGGCTCCTCGGGGGGGGGGGGGTTCTGGAGGGATGCTGCTGCTGCACGGGTGCACCGGTCCTCCACAGGTGCTGGCCTTGACCACCCTCTTCTCAGTGCTCCGCAGGAGGGAGCTTTGGCAGGACAAAGGACAGGAGCAGCAGCTCCATCGGCAGCTGAGCCTCCTCACCGGTAAGGCACAGCCCCGCCTCAGGGCACCAACCTCTCCGGGCCCAAGGGGAAGGCAGGCCAGCTCCCTTCTCCTCCTCCTCCTCCTCCTCCTCCTCCTCCTCCTCCTCCTCCTCCTCCTCCTCCTCCTCCTCTTCAGAAAGGCACCTCTGCCTGTCGTCTCGTGGCTCAAGGGACTGGGCCAGCCCCCTGTACAGGCCTCCCACCCTGACGCCCACGGCACCACAGAAGGAGCGCACCGCCAAGGAGAAGAAGCTGTGCTCCTTGCTCCAGGAGATTGCAGGTAAGCAGCTGCCCTGAGATGGCTGGCGCCCCCCCGCCCCTGGTCTGGCCACGGGGTTACATTGTCAGGGCTCACAGAGCGAAGGGCAAGCATGCACATGCGTGTGAGAGAGAGGGCGGGGGGGCATCGTCTGCCTTCCCTTGCGATGCTAACAGTGCCTCTGAGCTTCTTTCCTCCTCTCTGGCAAGATGGGAAGTCATTGCTGTGGGATCAGGAAGAGAAATGGAGAGCAGGCCCAACGCCTCGTATGTACCTGCCCGCCTGGGTCGAGCTGGGCTTCCTAAGGGACAACTGCAGCCACCACCCCCCTCATGCTCTCCCATGGTCTTGTGCCACCTGGCAGGGCGCAACTGCTGCCCCTTCCCTTCATCGAGGCACCTCATGCCATGATGGTGCCCAGCGTAGGTGGATTAGCCATGGGGGGGCAATGGTACAGATTACAAGGAAGAGCGGCGGCAGCAGCTGCTCCAGGTCTGCAATGCCTCAGCTTCTCTCCCGGTCCTTGCTCCATGAGTCAGGCCGGATTCGGGTGCCAAGTATGGGTGGGCAGGGCGGAGCTCCATGGTGGGCAGCGTGCCCCTCTGCTGAGCTACCACCAAGCAGCATTCCTCATGTGCTAGCGAGGCTTGCCAGGCCGCTCCCTCCGATGGGGCATGCTCTGGCAAGGCACAGATTTGGCCTGCCCCCCCCATCCGGCTCCTGTTTTCTGGCCCAGTGTATGGAGGTAGACAGGGCACCATGGCTCTGCCAGCCACAGCTTCCCTCTGCCACCACCTCCACAGGACTCCCTGCACCCAGGACTTGGAGGGAACCTCTCAGATGCCCCAGTGCACAGAGCCAGATATGCTGGACTGGTAGCCCACAAGATGTAGTGCTGATGAAAGAATTAGCAGCACGAAATAATTCAGGTAGAAAGTTTTATTTAGAAGTTAGGGGTAAGGGAACAGGAAGAGCAATAAGAAAAGATACAGACAGAAGTTATAGAAAAAAACCCAAGCACCAATCCCTTGCTTGGAAACCAGATACGAGTTAAACAACAAATCTACCTGGCCTAGTCTACTTACTCCAGGGTAGGACCCTTTGTCTCATAGCCAGCAACCGAGACCTCCACCAGACCGGATGGAACCCCAAAGACAAGGGGATAGACATTTCCCCCCAGCTTTCTACCACGTGAGACTCAGCACTCCGACTTTATTCCCTGCTCCCTCGCCCAAGGAAGAGGAAGTGGCCTCTTCACGCCTTGCCAGGTGAAGTAGCTTCCCCTGGCAGGCCAAGGTGGTTTACAGCCCGGGGTAGGGATAAGGGATAAGCTGCTCCAGCTCCCCTCCCAGGTGTCCCACAATTGCAAATCTTCTTTGCCAGATCCTGCCACCTACTATAATCAAACAAAAAAATTCTAACAAAAAAACAATGCCATCTTCTATTCACCCTCGACTCCCACTCCGGAACAGGAATGCAGCAGAACGGTCTCCCTTGCAACCTACTATTCTTTACACAGTGCAGCTGATTTTCCTAGCTGTGCTGATGGTTGTGAGCTACAGTGAGAGGGGACCCCATGAGTTCTACCTGAACAGCGCCCTCCAGAACACCTTCGCATCCGAACTGGATGACATCCGCACTCCAGAGGAGCTCTACAGGTGGGCCCGGCAGTCTCTGCTGCCCAGCGTCTACGGAGATTCTCAAGGTGAGGACAGGCGATTCTTTGTGCTCCATACAGGGAGGGGGAGAGGCCCTTCCCAGCAGGGCTTCACCCTGTCCTCGCCCCTGCCCTTTCCACAGCACCAGCTGCTTCTCTATCTCCTCCTGCTTTCCAGCTCTGCACGAAGGGCTTTTCCCCCGCATGCAAGAGCAGCAGAGCCTCCCCTCTTACCCTCCCAGGACTGGCCATGGATGGCAATTCTTTCCTTGTGGGCAGTGTGCGACTGCGGCAGCTCCGGGCCAAGGGAGCCCCACAGAAGCCTGGGCCAGCTCTCCTGCGCCACCCAGCGTCCTACCCTGGCCCACTGGAGGAGACGGCGGGTGCTGCTCCCAGCTGGGGGCCTCCTGGCGTAGACGAGCGAGCAGGGCAGAGTCCCTGGGTGCACCAGAGTGAGAGCACCCTGGAAGAGCACCCCATCTGGGGGAAGCTTGCTCTCTACCCAGCCAGTGGGTACCTGGCAAACCTCGGCACAAATGCAAGCCACGCCAACAGGTAGATGGACGAGGAGTGCCACGGGGGCGGGGGGCATACGAGGCAGCCGGCCTTCAAAGCATTCGCTGCGCTTCCTGGACAGGTGTGCCTCTGCATCTCAAGTGCCCCATCGCTGGGCTCTCTGGCCCTGTCTCATCTGCAGCTCCTAGCCTGGCAAAGCTGTGGGGGAGGGAGGCAGGGGCAGAGGAAGATGAAGGCACAGTCTGAGTGGGGCGAGGCGGAGGAGACAAAGAGTGCCTGGAACGCCCCCACTGCCCCCCCAGAACAGGCCTGAGTTGTCATCCTGCTCATTTCTCTTCCCCCTCCTACCTGGAGGTTCAGCAGACCCCAAGACATCCCATCCAGCAGCTCCCCCAGTTACCTTTTTGCTCTGAGACGCTGCCCAGCAGGTTCCTCCGTGGGGGTGGAGGGGCTGTTGGGAAAGAGTGCTGTTGCTAAGACAACAAAAGATCCTGAGAGCAGCCCCGCCTATTGCCAGTCAGCAGTTTGCCCTTAGCTGGTCCAGCAGGGGCCCCGGGGTGGCAGGAGAGGAGAAAGCAGCCCTGTGGGACTCTGTTTAAATTGCACAGGCTAGAGGCCAGTGGGGGTGCTCTGAGGGAGGACCAGAGTTTATGATGGGGGGAGCCTCTGACGAACACTGGAGCATGGTCCTGTATGCCTGCCCACCCCCAGCAAGCTTGGGCCCAGCCCTCGGAAGTCTCGCCGGCAAGCTCCCCGGCGAGCTGTGGTCACGCTGCATGGCAGCTGGTGGGGGCAGCCACAGCCAGTCACGGCCTGTGCGCACCGCACCTGTCCTTCCAGCGTCCTCCGGTACCTGGAGCAGCATCATTGGCTGGACGGAAGCACGCGAGCCGTCTTCGTGGAGTTTGTCGTCTACAACGCCAACGTCAACCTCTTCTGCGCCATCACGCTGATCCTGGAGACCAATGGGATAGGCAAGAGGGGTGGCAGGAGGGAGCAGCCATCCCCCGCCTGGACACTGGGCCGCAGACTAGGCAGGATGGGAGCAAGGAAGACGGAGGCTGGCCCAGGGCTGATGGGGGAGTGCCGCCCTTCGCGGGCACTCCCCCCTCCGCCACCCACCCTGATGCTGCTTCTCCCTCCCAGCAGGGGCTTTGCTGAACAAAGCGGAGCTGCAGATCCTCCGCCTCCACGCCAGCCTCGGCGTCCTCGTGCAGCTGGCCTGTGCCCACATCGCTTTCCTCCTGCTTCTCTTGTACAGCATCATGGTGCAGGTGAGCAGGGGGAGGGGGCTGTGCGTCCATGCTGGGCAGCAGCAGGGGCATCCATGGAAGTCTGGGTGGGGGGGTGGAGGCTGCTGTGGCGCCAGATGACTACATCATGGCCATCGCCCCTGCCCCTCGCTCCCCAGCGCGAGCCCTCATGGCCACCTCGCGGCTTGCAGGGCCAGCAGCTGAAGCGGCAGAAGTGGAGGTACTTTGGCTGCAAGGGGAACTTGCTGGATGCCAGCACCATCCTCCTCAGCATGGCTGCTGTCGGCCTTTATGTGAAGAGAGGCGTCCTGGCCCAAGGCATCCTGAAGCGGCGCCGCCAAGACCGCACCAGGCGAGTGGCCGCTTCCGGCTGAACCCCCGCCCCACCCCCCCTTGCGCAGCCAGGCCACATCGGCAGGGGCAGACCCCGCGGGGGAGCCCAGCTGGGAACGCCAGGCTCAGCCGCCGAGCACACGGCCACTTCCCCCACTCTCCCAGCGCAGAGGGGCTTTCAAAGGCGCCTTCCCTTCGGACAGATTCATCAGCTTCTATGAGGCAGTGGAGGTGGACTCCGCGCTGACATACCTGATCGCCTTTTTGGTGGCCCTGGCAACTGTCAAGCTGTGGACTCTGCTTCGCCTGAGTCCCCGAATGCACCTCATCACGCAGACGCTGCAGAAGGCCTGGGGCGAGGTGCTGGGCTTCCTGCTCGTGCTCCTGGTGTTCCTCCTAGGCTATTCCCTTGGGGTGAGACGCTGCCGGCTGGGGAGGGCTCAAGAAGCCCCCCGGGCAGAGCGGGAGGCTCCGCGGGCGTCCGCCCTCGCGCCTTCACTTTTGCTCTCTGGCCACCCCTCAGTGCAACCTCATGTTCGGATGGAGCATCGCCGACTACAAGACCTTCTGCGACTCGGGAGTGACGGTCGTAGGGCTCCTGATCGGGATCTTCAACTACGAAGAGGTGAGAGCCCTGCAGCCCTCACCCCAGTGAAGCAGGGAGGCTGGGCTTGGCACTCGCTCCGCAGCCAGCAGGATCCCTGTGTGGGGCTCCAGCTTTCTGGGCCAGCAGAAATATGGAGCCCTCGGTGCTGGAGGCTCAGCACTGCCCGCTGCCCGGTAGCGTGTGCCCAAGGCTACTGTCACACACTCCGTCTTCTCCGTGCTCAGGTTGTTGCTTTGGACCCCGTGCTGGGCTCCACGCTGATTGTCACCAGTGTCTTCTCCATGGTGTTTGTGATCATCAACCTGTTTGTCTCTGCCCTCCTGACCATCTTCAGTCAGGAGATGAAGGCGGCCAAGGTAGGCGACACCAAGAGGACCGGGGGCTGCTCAGCCTTCTCAAGGAGGGCTGCCACCCCTCCTTGCAACCCACATTCACAAGTCCCTTCCCCCCAATGCAGGCCAGCAAGGAGGAGTCCATGATGCAGCTGATTCAACTCAAAATCTCTGCCTTCTTTGGAATCAAGCGAAAAGCCCTGAAGGAGGCACAAGGCTGAAACCTCCTCCACCGCCTGTCACGGCAGCTCACTCCTGCCGAGGATCCCCATTTTCTAGGCATTGCCAAAGCATGTGCTGTTCCCATAAGCAAGCTGAAGCCCAGATGCACTGGCAGAAAGACCCGCATGGCTGTGCTCCCAAGTTGGGGGAGGCAGGAGAGAGGTTGCCCACCCCCCTCAGCTTCAGCATTTTCACTTGGTCTTGGCTCAGTGTCTCCTCCCTTGCCCCACGCCATTTTCTTTCTAACATGGTGCCCTCCTGACACTAGTTGGGGCTGGCCAAGGCATCCAGAGCCCCAGGCCCTTAAGCAGAAAGTCTCCCTCCTCAATCTTCCCCAGAGCGGGGGGGGGGGGGAGACTCCAACCCCGGGCAAGCCAAAAGCGGGCACCCGCCCACCTGCAGGCCTCAAGAGCCCTCACCCCGAAGGACCAGCATAAGCCTAGATGCACTATTGTTCCTCAAGAGAGGTGGCCCTGACTTACACTTGCAGGGAGAACCCCCACCTGCCCTTCCACGTGCAACAGCAGCTACACAAACACCAAGGGCCCCCCCTCCACTCTCCCGCAGCTGAAGGGGAACCTCAGAAATGCTCTGTGGAATCTGCTCTGTAGCCCTCATGAGCATGGCCCAGACCAACAGGCCTTGTCCCAAAGCACAGGCAAGAACCTGAAGGCAAAGCGCTGGCATCCTCCGTTTGGCTACGTTTCCACTCCTCAATAAATAGTGTGCATTGCTCAACTACAACTGGGCTGGCGCTGGGCGTGCTGCTCTGAGGGAACGCGCGCGAGTTGGTGGGCCACAGCGGCTGGGGGCCATCCCCATACGGCCAAGGGCTGAGATGGGCCACCAGAGACCAGCTGCAGCTCTCCTGTTCCTGCTCCACCACTGTCTCGCCACTGCCGTGAACCCAGATTGCTCCCGCCAAGAAAGACCCAATGCAGAGTATTCCTCAACTTTATTTAGAATTAGTAGAGAAGGTACAAACCCATCAAATTGTCCCAGAGAAGCCATGTGGAAGTGTCACGCACAGAGATGTTAGATGGGAGAGCAGAGGTGGCCTCTTGGCACCGCAGCTGCTCCACAGTAGCAGCAGGAGGAGCCATTGGCAGTGCTGCCCCGCGTGGCTTTCCCCACAGGCAGGGGAGAACTGGAGAGCCAGGGTCAATGACGCACGAGTCAAACGATGGCCCTGAGCCCAGCCTGAGGGAGGGGGGCACTGCAGCAGGCCCTGGAGGGGCCTTGTCTGGGCCGCATTAAGGCAGAGCCAGAAGGCTCCTGCTTCTCTGCCAGCTGAATGACCACTGAGCCAAGGGATGCCCGAGCAGGCTTGCCTCCTGTGCTCATCCATGGCATCCCTCCCCACGGGGACGTCGTAAAGGCCCAGAGGGCTCCCTGAGAATGTGGCCGGCCACACAATCCAAGCAGGGGTGCTGAGGTAGCCCCCCTTTCACAGCACACGCCCAAAGGTGGGGTGCTTCTATCCCATCAAGCTGCCCAGAACCTTCAGGTTGGTGTTGCCAAGCTACCCTTGGTCCAAGTGAGACACTAGCCACATCGCCCCCTTTCCCCCCTCCAGAGAACACAGCAAAGCTTTTCTGGGGCAACTCAGGCCAAGCAGAGCTCTTCCCTGCTCCCATCTCAAAGACGCTCCATGGTCCTGGAGCACAACGGAGGGCATCAGAAAAGCAGCAGCATTTGGTGCGAGTACAGCAGGAAGGAGGAAGAAGAGGAGGAGCGAGCACACAGGCGTGCTGCTAAGAAGGGATGCAGCAATCCAGGCTCATCCCAGGTGCTCTTAGGTTTTCTTCTTCAGCTCCTCAAATCTGCGAGAGAGGTCATCAAAGTCAATGTCTTCTGAGGCGGAAGTGCTGGTGCCAGCAGAAGCAGCAGGCAGCGTGTCTGGCACAGATGGCAACTCTGGGAGTATGGCGTTCTCCCCTGACCTGGGCACAGGAGCCGGGGGCTGCCCCCGGGCTTCGGGTTTCAGGCCAGGACCTGTAGCAGACAGAGAGGGGGCTGTTGCAAGCAGCAGACAAGTGCAAAACTGGGGGGAAAGGCAGCCGCTGCTTCCTGGGGCAGTGGGCAACAGCAGCGGCAGCCGGGCACAGCACCCACATGGAGAGAGGGAGGTGCGGGCCTGCTCCTGCAGACTGCCATCCCCTGTCCAGGGAATCTGGTTTTCCTGGTGTGAAACTGGCCCAAGGGGAAGATCCTACTTTGGAGCAGGGGACTGGACTGGATGATCTGGGGGGGAGCAACCACCCTCACGAGCTGTGCCACCACTGGGCCCTGCAGTCCCTACCAACTTTGGACCCAAGGAGGAAGGGGACAGGGCATGGGCTTCACGGGTACTGAGCACCCGCCATCCCCTAGACTCCCCCCTCCCCCAGGCAAATGCAGCCACTCAAGGGCGGGCTCAAGTGCAAGTGAGGGCACCAGCTGGCGCAAGCCCCTTGAACACCTCTCCCTGCTCCTTTCCACCCATCTTTGCCTCCCACTTCCCTGCAGCCAACTCCGGACTCGCCTGTCAGTGGGGGGGATGGCACGACCTTGTCAGCACCAATGTCATCAATCTGAAACAGAGAGAGGCTGGTTGTGCACAGTCCAGGCCCAAAGTTCTTCCCTTCCCGCCGGACCACACGAGAGAGCTCCCTAGAAGACGCCTTGCCCGCACTGAGAGGGGAGCCAAGCGCATAGGGATGCCGCCTGTGGCTCTTGGGCCCTGTCTGGGCAGGACCTGGGGGAGTCTCCTCCCTCCACTCTCTCATGGAATCAAGCCACGAGGGGGGGGGGGAGATGAGGGCGATGTTCCTGTGGAGGGGGCATTCCTCTGGGCTTCAGCAGGCACTGGCTGCACAGCAAGGAGGCTGCTCTACCTCCCCCAGGGGACACAAGCAGCACAGGCCAGTCAACCTTCAGGCACTTCTCCCCCCCACACACACAAAATGAACTCCCTGCTGCCCTACACCAGAGGTGGGGAACCCCCTTCAATCTGAGGGCTGAGTTCCCTTTTGGAGATGCTTTCAGGGCCCACATTTGAGGGGAGGGGCAGGTAGGGTTGAGGGCAGATGAGGCAGGACCAAATCCCAAGCATTCCAGCCTCTGGTAGCTTCAAGCTCTTCCTGGTAGTAACAGCCTCAGAAGGGGCATTTGAACCTTTTAGAATGGGGCAGGGGGAAAATGCACAAAAGCCTGGAAACCCGCAAACGATGGGGGGCTGAAAGGGAGTGGGCTGGGGGAGGGGCATGGCCAGGTTGGGCCCCTGGGCCTGGGGTCCTGTACCCCTCCCTTCAACGTCACAGAAAACTTGGGGTGGAGGAGTGGGGGTGGAGGAGTGGGGGTGCAGAAGACCACGCCAGAGTCCATTACCAGCTCAGAGAAGAGTCTGCCTGTGCCCAGGGCTGAACTGGGCACCGCATGCAAGAGCCCCACCCAGCAGCGCAGCAGCACAAAAGCTACAGGCAGAGAGCTGCCACTCCACAGGACGAACGCCACCCCGCAGAAGCAGCAGCAGCCGTTGCCCTTCGGATGCACTTACGGACTCGTATGTCGGGGGAGTGGCTGGAATCTGAGGCGGGCGAAGGCTGGTGAAAGGCTGGTATGTGCCCACAGGCAGCCCATTGAAGTTCTCCTGCACAGGAGAAAGGCCCAGTCAGGCACACACCTACCCCCTGGTAATGACAGAATCAGTGGACAGGCCGCAGCACCACCAGAGCAGAGGGGTTGCTGGGAAGCTGCGCCCCCAGCACAGTTGCACCTCAAAGACCAGCTCGCTCCCTGCCCCATGCCCACTGGCTTCCCTCCCTCCTGTTGAAAGCCAGACCCAGCACTCACCGGCCCCTTCAGAGGTGGGTAGGAGAAAGGGGGAGCTGGAGAGGGCATGGCGATCGGCATGGGCACAACTCCATCAGGACCAGCCAACGGAGCCACGAAGCCGCCGCCGCCACCGCGACCACCTTTCTTTGTGTCGTCCACAAAACCCACGTCGATCAGGTCTGCTTCCACGCCTGCGGGAGCCTCAGCCTGGGACGAGGAGAGCTCACATCACAAGTGGGAAAGAGGGCAGTACCAGCGCCACAAAGAAGCCCCCCACCCCCACCCCACTCACCATGACCACAGAGTCCGGCTCATACGGCACGCTGTAGTTCTTGGCAATCTCGATCAGGTAGCGCTCCACCAGGATTTTGGGAGGTGCCTCGACACTCAGCTTGTGCATCAGCTGGAAGGCGGGGTGGGAGAGTAAGCCCTCTGCTGGAGAGGTTGAGGAGCCTGTGCCCCAAATCACCAGAGCCAGACAGCAGACCCCCTACCAAGGGGGGGTCCTCCGGTCACCCCCACGCCCGGCCCCAGCCCTCCTCTTGCTCACCCTGTCGTTGACGGTCCCGATCTGGTTGCTTCGGCACAGCTTGCCATACTCTTTGCTGTACTTGGCGCACAGCTGGTCAGCGACCTGGCACAGAAAAGGCATACTCGAGACAGAGGCCAGGAGCCGGGGGGGGGGCGGGGGCTCCTCCTCTCCAAGGAGGGGCAGAGGAGTGGTGGGGCTGCCCTTAGGCAGAGGGGCTGGGCCTGGAGTCAGAAGAAAGAGCTGCAACTTCCCAGGCGGCTCCAGGCGCCATGCAGGCTCTCTTGCCTCCTAGGAGGCTAGGAGGAGATCCGGCAGTCCCGCTGGCTGCCGTCCCCCAGGAATCACCTGCCCTGCCCAAACACAGTCGGCACTACTCACAATCTTCAGTTCAGCCACTTCTGACTGCAGCCGGGGGGCTGCCCAGATGAGGGTGGAAACAGCTTCTGCCAGGCCAGAGTCCAGCTCCCTGCAGAGATGACATAAAACCACCCTCAGCGGCTCAGCCCCAGAGCACTGCAGGTCTTGAGGGGCTGCAGGGGGTTACTATGAAGGCCCCAAAGAAGAGAGCCTGCCCCCAGCACCTCTGCCCTGCCAGATCAGGCCCTTCCTACTTCATGGAGTGAATGAGGCCAAAGCGTGCCAGAAGCAGGTCACAGTACAGCTCCAGGATCTCCATGGCCTCCACCAAGTAGTCCTCCCGGATGATGTGCTCCACACGGATGCGAGCCCGCTCGTCCTTGCCAGCAGACAGATAGTCAGCAATTTCCTTCCGTGCCTTCTGGGCTAGCTCAGCTGCAAGACAAGGGCTTGTCAGGCCAGCAGGCGGTAGCCCACCTACCCACCCTGATCCTGTGCCCTGAGTGGAGGGTCTACAAGGATAGGGGCTCAGGCAAGAGGGACCACAACTCCAAGAAGTTCTTTACCCCAAGCACACACCCCTCTCCTGGTCTTTCCAGGGGCAGAGCAGAGACCACAGCACTACTTGGTCACCCCCTTTGGAGCTCACAGCAAATTCACCCACTAGCGTCCTGCGTGCAGGCTGAAAACTAAGCATCTCTGCCTGCCCATGGGGCTGCAGGAAGCCATTGCCAAGAACAGCAGCAGCCGCTGTCTCTCCAGGAGAGCCACTCTGGTGACAAGGGTGAGGAATGAACGAGGTGGGGAAGTCAGCTTTGTTCTCTCCCACAGACAGACACACTCACTTTTCTTTTTCTCCAACAACTTGAGGCGATTGATGACAAGACGCAAGTTGACTCGCAAGCGCTCAGCCTTGAAGCCAGAGCCCAGCATGGTGAGAAATTCCTGCGTGGGAGACGAGACAGAAAACCTCCTGTTCAAGGCACATGCCAGTTTCTTCTTCCAAGACATGCTACTTGCTTAGTATGTGCATACTATGATTCCTTATTCATATAATAAACCCAATAAACAGACCCAAGTAAATTTATGTCAGTTTTGATTGAAGTTGATTGAGTTAAGGTCTAGACAGACCATGAATAGTAGCTGTTCCCAATCAAGGGCCATACACACCCACACAAAGCCAATTAGACACAGTATATCTCAAACTCTCTTTCCAATAGAAAGGGAAGGGAATTCAGAATTGGTAGCACCTTCCTGGCCTTCACTCTTCATAGCCCTTAGGGCAGCCCTCCAGATGTTTTGGGCAATAACTACTGTCCCCGCTGGCAAGGGCCGAAGGGAGTTGAAGTCTACATCTGGAGAGCACCAGGTTGGGGAAGGCCGTCCTGCGAGGCCAGCCGGCAAGCACTGGGCAAGCGGTTCTCCCCGGATTTCTGTCCTGTCCTGGCCGACGGTTGCGAGGGCTCTCTGCAGCCCACCTCTGCTCGAGGGCAGGACTAGCTGCAAAGACCCGGTCCCACAGCTTCTGACAGCGCTTCGCTCCAGGATAAAGGGAAGTCCTGGAAGTCTCTTGGGTCCTGGCCAGCCTCCCACCTGCCCGGCTCCCTCCTGGCGGAAAGGGCAGCCCGAGAACTACGAAGAAGCCCCTGAGGGGCTGTGAAGGGAATCAAGCACCCAAAGGCCAGCCAAGGCCAGGGAAGGCGGGCTGGACAGGCGGGCGAACTGAGTGCCACCCCAGGGGGCGGGCAGGGCAGGGCGAGGAGGCGGCGGCCCTCCCTGCGAGGGGAGCCCAGCCTGCCTGGGAGGCACCTGCGCCACCGCCCCTTTCTCCCCCCGCAGCTGTCCGGAGGCTCCGGGGCTCCCTGAGGCGCTGCGCAGAGCCGAGCTCGGCTGCCCGGGCGACCGCCTCCCTCGGCCGGCTCCAGAGGCGCCGCGAGCGCCTGGGCCGGCGCCCCAGAGAGGGAGGCGGGGGGGCGCGCGGCGGCGGCGGCCTTCCTCTCCGTACCCGCGGGGCGTCCGGGCGAGGGCGGCGGCGGCGGCGGCTCCTACTGCTGTTGCTGCCGCTCCGGGTCGGGCCTGAGCAGGGCCGTCGGCAGGCGGAGGGATATGCCGAGCTCCCGTCGGAAGAATAGCCGTCCGCGCCCGTCCCCGTCCCACCTCCGGAAGTGCGCGTCATCCGCCGCCGCCTGCCAGAAGAGCCCGCCCTGAGCGACGTGGGTTCCCGGGGCTGGCGGCGCGGGAGACGTGTTTGTGTGGAACTATTTTTCGGGCGGAGGAACCTACTTCGCGCCAGGACGTCAAGGGAGGCGCGAGCGTTGTACTTCCTGGAGCGGGAGTTACCCTTTTTGTGCTCCGCCCTGCCCCCGCAGCCGTGGCGGGAGAGTTCCGGCTTCTCCCGGGCCCCGGCGTCCCACACCGGGAGGGCGGCGGCGGCGGCGGCGGGGACGACGCCCTCAGCCGGTGGCCGCCCGCCCCGGGGCACTTCTGGGGGCTAGGCGCCCTGCGGTGAATAGTGCCGCTCAGCACCACTCGGGCTTGAGAGGCGGCGGCGGAGACTCCCCCGAGTCGTGCCGGACCAGGCAGGCGGCTCCTCACGGCTCCCTCCAGCCCTCGGCGCGACACCCTGGCCGGCCCCGGACGCATCGCGGCGGCCTCTGGGAAAGGGCTCCGCGCCGCCCCCTTCGCCCCACCAATCGACCTGCCACCCGCCGGGGCGCAAAGCCGGAGGCGCGCTCCGCTCCGCCTTGGAGGGAGGCACGCAGGCAGGCTCCAGCGCGGCGCGCCCCCGCCCGTCTGTCCGCCGGTCCCGCCGTGCACGAGCCGGGCGCTCCCGCCGTGCCGCCATCTTTCCTCCGACCGTCTGTGTCGGTCCGTCAGGCAGCCGGGTAGCCCTTTGTCCGCGCGGCTGGGCGAGCCCGGCCGGGGCGACGGAGCCCCGGAACCAGGTGAGGGCCGAGGAGTGGGGGGGCGGGGGAGGTTCCTCTCCTGGCCTCCCCCGCGAGGGGCTGACGGGGCTCTTCTCTCGGCAGGTGCGCCCCCTCCGGGGGGGGAACCATGTCCCGCCGGAAACAGACTACCCCCAATAAAGTGCACTGTGAGTAGTGCGCGGCGGAGGAAGTAGGGGGCTGTGGCCGCTCCCCCCCCGCATCCTGGCCGGGCCAGGTGGAGAGAGGCGACTCGCCTGAGCCTTCGGCGGAGGGGGCTGGGCGCCTTCTCTGGGGTCCCCGCACGTGCGCCCCCTTACGCTATTCCTTGTCTCCCGCCCCACCACTGGCCTCTCCGAGCCTGGGCCAGATGCTCTCCCCTTGGGCAAGGCGGGGGCTGTGTGCCCCCCCGGGGGGGGAGACAGCTGCCCCGAGACAGCCAGGCCCCTGGAGCAGCCCGCCAACCAGGGCGCTGTCTTGGCAGATGGCGAGCTGAGCACCTGCCTGTCTCAGGGCCAGCAACCCCAATGAGGGCTGGAAGCAGCTGCTCCTACAACCAGCGCAGGGTGAGGGCTGCCTTTCTTCTAGCTTCAAAACAGGAACATAGATAACTGGAGTCCAGAGGCCAGCTTTTCAAAGTCATCAAGCTCAGTAGACATCAGTCAGAGGTGGGACTGAGGTCGAGTCCAATAGAAAGCTAAACCTGACGCACAAAAGGGGTCTGGATGCATCCACAAAAGGGGTCTGGAGACCCCACGTTCCCGTCTCACCCACATGTAACAGTGTCACTCCCTGAATGAAACGGGGCAGCAGACAGAGTCTCCTAGAACCTCTGGTGGGCTGCTGGGCCACCCTGCTCCAGGGCAGAGCCGGGGCACGTTGGAGCCGCCCGGTGCGCTTGATGCAGCTGAAGACGTTTGTATTTCCAGGTCATGCTGGAAAGGATGCGAAGGGGCGGATTGGTCAGGCCGCCGTTGCTTTGCAGGAAGGGTTTGGGGAGAGCTGTTCTGGGGAGTGGAGCCCAGGCATTAGTCCCATTCTGGGCCACCTTCAGGTAGGGGAGACCACCACTGGGCATCGAGGGGTAAGGAGCATGTGGGCAGAGGACGGGCAGAGTTCTGACGCCTCCCCCTTGTGCTTCCAGGGGAGCAGGTCTTTGCTGGGCTGGAGGAGCACACGCGGCAGGCCATGTTAAGAAGGGACTTCCCTGAGCTGCTTGGAGCTCAGCCGCCAACACAGCCACTGCCAGAGAAGGACTCCAGCAGCAGTGAGTTGTGCTGTTCCTGGGATGGGATCACCCAAGGGCCGTGCTCTGCTTTGCCACCAGCTCTCCCAGTAGGCCCAGCTGGTCTCTAGGCATGGGGCCAAGAGCCATTGCTCTGTATTCCAGGTGACAGTGAGGGGGATGAGGAGACCACGCAGGATGAGCTCTCCTCCCCTGCTTCTGAGGAGGATGGAGCAACAGCCACAGTGAAAAAGGAGCTGGACCCTGCGGAGCTGCTCAGCCACAGCAAGCAGGTGACTCCAGGCCATGAGGCAAGTGCATCTCCTGCATTGTAGCTGCTGTGTGCCGAGGCAAAAGAGCCACGTTGCTGTAGGTGGGCTGGGGTTTTGGGGAGAAGGGATACTGAGTGCAGCAGATTCTTGGATATAGCACAGGTGTGGAGGTCAGTCAACAGGTGTTCGGCATGATTGGTCTCTGGAATTGCCCTGTCCAGAGGGGAAATGTGAGAGCAATTGCCCCTATGCCCTGCTGGTGGGTTTCCCAGAGGCATCTGATTGGCCAGGGCGGGAAGTTGGAGGAACAACTAGAAGACAGACGGATGCTCTGTCTGATCTAGGAGGGCTGTTATTGTGTTTTTCCAACACACTTAACCGCCGCCCACACCCAGAGGGGTCCTCCAGAGTCCTGCAGTGTCTGTCTCCTCCTGCTCCCCCTCTCTGAGCCTGCCCTGCCTCTCCTTGCCTCCAGATGGGTTTAAACGCCAGCCCAGATGTCCTGATGGGGCTTTCCAGATGTCCCCTCTGCCAGCTGGAGTGTGGGAGTCGGGAGCAGCTCGTCACGCATGTCTATCAGGTACTTGGAGGGGGCTGTGAGAGGAGCATTGTGCAAGGTTGGACCCTCCCTGGCCTCCAGGCTGAAGTGGTGGAGGCTTGACTGGGCTGGGAAAGGGTGAGGGGGACGCGGGGGATGCCCATTCCATCACCCCCAGTGGGTTTGCACCACATCCCAGGGAAGGCCCCGTGGGCCTCTCTCCTTCTTTCCCTAACAGAAGAGGGAGCTCTTTCGTGGCTTGGCTTCGGCCAGCCCTCGTAGGGGCAGCTGAGAGGGGGAAGGGCGGCGGAGCCCTCGCCTCACAGCCCGGCCTCGTTTGCAGCACACGGCGGCTGCCGTCAGCGCCAAGAGCTACCTGTGTCCTGTCTGCGGCCGAGCACTCAGCTCCCCAGGCTCCCTGGGCAGACACCTCCTCATCCACTCCGAGGATCAGCTGTCCAACTGTGCAGTGTGTGGGGCGCGCTTCACCAGCCATGCCACTTTCAACAGGTGAGGATTGGGAGCCCTCTGGCTTAGAAGGGCCGATGCATGGTGGGGCACTAAGCAGCCCTGGAGGAGCATTGTCTGGAGGTCTCGGGGAGGCAGAAGCAGGGATGCCTGCTGGATGCTGGGGCTGGCTGGAGGTGATCCCAAAGGCCCTTCCAGGCCAAGGCTCTGTGGGCTGCTCACAGTAGGAGGACCGGGCGGGAGAACAAGCTAAGGCAACAGCTTGCAGGCCACAGGGCAGCCTCGGAGACCAAGCCCGCCCATTCTGCCCTCTGCCTTTCACAGTGAGAAGGTGCCAGAGGTGCTGTGTGGAGATGCCCTGTCGCTCTCTCTCCCTGAGGGCTCTTCTGGGGCCGAAGAGAAAGCTGCTGCTGCTGCTCTCAGCCCCACGGTGTACCCTGCTGGTATCCTCCTTGTGTGCAACAGCTGTGTGGCTTATCGCAAGCTTCTGGAAGCTCAAGCCCCAGGCGTCCGCAAGTGGGCCTTGCGGCGGCAGAACGAGCCACTAGAGGTGAGGCTGCAGCGCCTGGAGCGGGAGCGCACAGCCAAGAAGAGCCGGCGAGACAACGAGACACCCGAGGAGCGGGAAGTGAGACGCATGAGGGACCGCGAGGCCAAGCGTCTGCAGCGCATGCAGGAGACGGACGAGCAGCGGGCACGCCGCCTGCAGCGGGACCGCGAGGCCATGCGGCTCAAGCGTGCCAGCGAGACCCCCGAGAAGCGGCAGGCCCGGCTCGTCCGGGAGCGTGAAGCCAAGCGGCTGAAGCGGCGGCTGGAGAAGATGGACATGATGCTGCGCGCACAGTTTGGCCAGGATCCCTCGGCCATGGCCGCCCTAGCTGCTGAGATGAACTTCTTCCCGCTGCCAGTGGGGGCCGTGGAGCTCGATGGGCAGCTGCTCAGCAAGATGGCCTTTGAGGAGCCCAGCCCCAGCACCCTGCACTGAGCAGCTGCTTGCCAGAAGCACCCTGGCCAGGCTTCACCGCAGTGCCAGGGGACAATGGACCTGGAGCGTGGCCAGGGACTGGGGGGCAGGTTCTGGGGGGAGGATGGATGACATGCTGGCAGCTCATCAGCTGTGTGGGGCCCACAAGTCATTAGCTGTCAACGGAGCTGTCAACGGGGGGTGGGGGGGAATAAATTAATTATACATGTTCCAAGTCTCTCTCTTGAGTGCGACGCTACTGAAACGGGGACACAAACCAAGACCTCACTGCAGTGGTGCTACCCTTACCTTTGCACTTCAGAGGAAGAGGGATGGACAGAGGCGACAAGGGGGAGAGCAGAGTGCTCCAGCAAGGGCCAGATTTCTCCTCTTCGTCGGATGTCCAAGTCTCTGGACTGCCTGGTGGAAGGGGTGAGACTGGGCACCACCAGTGAGGAACCTCCTCTTTCTCTTGTGGGCTTGGCCTGCTCTGTCCCTTTGCACCAGTCCTCCTCCTGGCCAGGCCCAGTGAGCAGGGAAGTCCAGACTGGCTCTGCCAAGCAGGATGACTCTCCTCTGAGAACCTGGAGCTTGATCTGTGATTTTCTGCACAAGAATGGCACAGAGCTAGTTGTGCTGGGGTGAAGATTCTTCTCCTTCGCCCAGCCTGCTCAGGCAGGAAGGCCAAAAGGCAGGAGTGCATCATTGCCATGAGGTAGATTCCTTTCTGGTCTCTGTCCTTCCGTTTGGGCTGCTTTGAGAAATTCTGGGAGGTGAAAGGCCTCAAGAGGCACCCATCTGGCAGAAGGCCAGTCAGACCATGGAATTAGGGGAGCGCTGAGCCTTTGCATTTTCTGGAGGGGCTTCAGTGTGGATGCTCACTTCTATAATTGTGTCTTGATGGAATCTTTGGCCCTGGACTTGTTGTGCATGGTACAAATCAGTAAACTAAATCACTCTCAAAGGCTTCTGCCATCGAGCTCTCTCAAGAAATTGTAGAGGAACCAAGTCCCAAAGGGTTGAGCATCTCTGCCTCTTATATTGGCTTCGGAGCTTGATTTTGGGGTGGGGTGCATAGTCTGGTCCCCAGCCAGAAGTGCAAAGGGAGTGGTCAAGTATGCCCCCCCCCCCCCCCCCAAACTGGTGGTGCTCTTTCCAATAGGGATGGATAACTGGCTGGGCACCCAGTTGCCATGATGCCGGCTGTTGTCATTGCTTTTGAGCCCTGGAAGCTTTGGGCATTAGCCGCAACCCGAAACATCTGCATTAGTAACCAACCTGAGACAACATACCCAAGCATGGTAACAAGGTCTTTGTGACTTAAAACTCAAATATTTCTACACCAAGTGCTACCCATCCACTATATCACCTGGCCCTTTTTAACTGAAAGATCAACTTAGATACCTAAGGGTATCTTAGGGCAAATTCCCCCAATGGAGGGAAGTAAATAGTGGGGTCCCACAGGGATCTGTATTAGGACCAATGCTTTTCAACCTGTTCATAAATGATCTGGAATTATTTATTTATTTCTTGCATTTCTATCCCGCCTTTTTTCCTCTTGCAAGGAACTCAAGGCGGTGTACATAATCCTCCTCCTCTCCATTTTATCCTCACAACAACAACCCTGTGAAGTAGGTTGGGCTGAGAGTCTGTGACTGGCCCAAAGTCACCCAGTGAGCTTCCATGGCTGAGTGGGGACTAGAACCCGGATCTCCCGGCTCCCAGTCCAGCACTCTAGCCACTACACCACACTGGCTCTCAGTGAGCAGTGGGATTAGGAGTGAGCAGTGAAGTGGCCAAGTTTGTCAATGACACCAAATTATTTAGGATTATTTAGGATGGTTAAAACAAAAAGGGATTGTGAAGAGCTCCAAAAGGATCTCCCCAAACTGGGAGAATGGGCATCTAAAGGTTCAATGTAAGCAAGTGTAAAGTGATACACGTTGGGGCAAAAAATCCCAACTTCAAGTATAGCCTGATGGGATCTGAGCAGTGACTGACCAAGAAAGAGATCTTGGGGTTGTGGTGGACAGCTCAGTGAAGATGTCAACCCAGGGTGCAGCCACTGTAAAAAAAAAAAAAGGCAAATCCCATGTTAGGCATGATTAGAAAAGGGATTGAGAATAAAACTGCCAACAACATACTACCCCTATACAAATCTATGGTGCAACCACACTTGGAATACTGTGTCCAGTTCTGGACACCACACTTAAAAAAACATATTGTAGACCTGGAAAAGGTGCAGAAAAGGGCAACTAAATGATCAAGGGGCTGGAACACCTCCCCTATGAGAGATGGTTACAACAGCTGGGATTGTTTAGCTTGGAAAAAAGGGAGACTAAAGGAAGATATGGTGTGGAGAATGTGGATAGGGAGACATTTTTCTCCGTCACAAAATACTAGAATCTAGGGTCATCCTATGAAGCTGATTAGTGGGAGATTCAGGACAGATAAAAGGACTTCAGCACATAGCACATGAAGTATGGAATTCTCTACCACAGGAAGTAGTGATGGCCACCAGTTTGGACGGCTTTAAAAGGGAGTTCGACAGATTCCTGGAGGAAAAGGCTATCAACGGCTCCTAGTCCTGACAGCTATGTGCTACCTTCAGTACCGGAGGCAGTGAGCCTTTGTACACCAGTTGCTGGGGACCATGGGTGGGAGGGTGCTGTTACACTCATGCTCTGCTTGTGGGTTCCTGGTCGACAGCTCGTTGGCCACTGTGAACAGAACACTGGACTAGATAGACCTTTGGTTTGATGCAGCACAGCTCGTCTTAAGATCTTATGTAGCTGTCCTGGTTTTCTAAAAGACTTTTCCGTACATGAAACAGTCGGGTCAGAAATAGCCCTCCCTTCTTCTTCATCCTTGAGCTTGCTGCTGGGGTATGTGGATATGGCTGGAGTTAATCGGAGCACAATAAGGTGCAGACAGTCTAAGGAAAAACAGCACCTAGTACTGCATCAAAATGTCATTTTTGGAAGCCACAAGCAATAGCTTGGCCTACGGGGGGCGGGGCGCTCTGAGGCTTGTAAGGATGCCAAGACCCACTGCTCGGTTTTGTCCCCCCTCACCCATGACCAGTGACTCCCACGATTCTTGCCCCTGTGCAGCAGCTGCCCTTTCATATTCCTCTTCTAGTGGAGTGCCTTGAGTCTAGGCTGACAACTGCCGCACGTTACATTGTTAAGGAGGTGCTGGTGAACCTTTAGCTTTCCAGTCCTGAGATTCTGGTCAGGATTTGCTCCACAGGACAAGCAAGAGACAGAGACAGCAAAGGAAAAGCTATTGGCTTATAATTATATAGATATATAGATATATATGTATATTTTTATATATATACTGTTTACATAATCAACAAGTTAAATGCAGTATTTGTAAGAGCATTAACAATAAAAAATACAATCTGTGTGTACAGAGACTTTAAATGGTAAAACAGGAAAAAGGATCTCACCCAAAGTACAAATATACAGTACAAATTGATTTATTTAAAACAGGTACAAAAAAAGCACAACAAAATAGATTATCCCCCAAAGACTGGTGATGCTTCATTAAGGAGAGGATGGGCTGGGCGCTTGACGAGTCCTAAGGCTTTAGATATGCAGGTGGCTACAGAGGTAAGAGGGCTATTAATTCTGGGCTCGCTACACACACTCCCTCCGCCAGCTGCAAACAGGCAGGTGGCCCACCCCAGCTAAGGTGCTATGCAAATGATTGCAGGCAGCAGCGGCAGGGGGGCTCAGAATTTGCTCCTTTGCCTGCCTCCATCCTGAGGCAGCAAAGGGCCCTCCTCTGTAATCAGCCACGGGGGCGGGGGGCAGACCCTCACAGGACACTTCCGGGGGCTCCTGTGGGAGAAGGCACGTGTGCTCTTGCAGGCGGGCACAGAAGCAGCTGGCAATGAGAGGGGAAGCTCTAGAGGAGGCGAGAAGATCTGGGAAGGCCCCTGGCAGACACCTGGCCACCGTTCAGCGGCTGCCCCGCTCAAACACTACTCCTTGGGCAGGCTCTCAGTCATGGACTAGGCCAAGGGCACAGCCAGGCAGTTGCTTGTCCCAGTGCATTGCATATCAGGGAGATCCCAACTCCTGCCCCCCGTGGGTCCTGCTGTAGTGTCACACAAGAGAAATAGCTTATTGCTCTAGGAAGCAGCCCCAGCGGGAGCCATGATCAAAGATGCTTCCACACCTTGCAGCTCTGACCTCAACACGGTCCTGGAAATTGCAGGCCAACGGAGGCAACAACTCAAGAGCAGGAGAGCCAGTAGTCAATCAGGGAGAAGCAAGACCTTGGGAATTTGGGCCCACAAAGAAGGGTGAGCTATCCAGTGGAACTGAGGGGGCTGAGTCTCAACAGCCATAGAGGCCTGGCGCTGCTGCCAGGAGAGAGATGGGCACTTTGATGGGGGTGGGGTAATGCCAAGCCCAGCCATGGCTGAGACGGCTCTGCCCGTCATGACACCCTGCAAGCACTCCCCCTACCCTGCCCCCGTTATGCCCCAGGGAAGAAGGGCCGGCCTTCCAAAATGGCCATCCCTGCTGTCAGGCAGCGGGGGGCAGGGAGGCAGAGCCTGGCACAGCCTTTACATGGAGATCAGAACAGTTCAGGAAAAGCACAAAGGACCATTTGGGGGAGCCTGGGAGGGAGGAAGAAAGGCCACGGGGCATCTTGGCCAAAATGTGGCTAGGAATAGTGCAAAGTGCTGGGCCCTTTGGAAGAAGACAGCAAGAAGATCCCAGCAGAGAAAGCAAAGCCTGTCACCTTTCATATACAAAGAACTGGGGGTGGGAGAGGTGGCTCGTCAGGCAGGGAGGCCATGAGTGCTGGCAAGCAATGAGTGCAATGCCACACTGTGGAGGAGAAAGCAGCAAATGGGAACCAGCCAAGGTGGCCCCTTTAAGGCGCTGGGAGGTGGTTTCAAACTACTGCTCTGTCTCAACAACAGAGCTCACCCCTGCCTGGTTCCAGAGAGCAGAGGACACCAAATCAAGGGAGAGTTTGGGGAAACTGCTCATCGGACATCTCACATGAAGGCCTTTCTGCATGTCTTCCAGGTCTAACACAGGGCTTCAGACTGAAAGCTATTAACCACTTGCAATTTTATCTTGCCTCAGTTTGTTTTGAGTCGCCAGGCACAAAGAGCGATTATCATCATTATCTAAAGAATAAGAACAAAGCATTTCTTACATGCTCCCTGCCTTTTCCATCCCCTTCAAAAGCTGCAAGTTGGTTAAGGAGGGCCCTAATGTCTCCAAACAGTTCCCAGGAGGTGCTTTCATTTAACCAGCCTAAAGGTGAGGGGCGTATGGATGTGTGCATGCACTACTTTGCACTCCCTGTCCAGGAACCTCCATGCACTTTTGGAGGAGTTGCCAGTCCCTTGAGCAGCTTCCACAATGCAACCAGACTAGAACAGGCCCCATATTCAACCCTGGACATTCTGACCTGGCTCAGCTGTGAATATTTCAATGCGCAACAGCACCCACAATAAAAGTGGACACAACCTACCTTGAAGGTGGGGAGTTGGGGGGCTACAGCAGGATGGAGACAGGCCAGACTGGGAATAATGTCTGTGCATGAAACTGACCCATGCACGCACTCACTCTCACAACTGCCCCCTGTCCGCCACTTACTGGATCTCAGCCCTACTTGGCTGCAGGCCCAAGAAGCTACACACTTGGCAGGCTTGCAGTTTAACAGAACACAGCTGCTGACTGTTTTTTTCCTCAATAAAACAACTGTGAGGAAATTGCATACAAATACCTCCCTGAGGAGAAGTCCAGGCTCCCTTGACTCAACGCCTGAAAGGGGGCTGCTGCTGTGATGCCCAGAGCAAAACGGCATGATATAGACCTGAGCAGAGAGACCTGACCCATGGTTGCCCATCCCTGCCTTTCTCCCCCACTCCTGGTGGAAGCGCCCTGCTGTGTGTGAGCAAGTGTCCTATTAAAGTGCTTGCATGATCAGGGATGCTGGGAATCCACTCCACTACTCACAGGCAGAGCAACAACCACCTCCAGACTCTGCCCTTGGCCCCTCACCCCCTCAGACCTGCCCCGCAGGAAGGGGAGGGAGGGAGGGAGGGAGCCTCTGTCAATGGGGGGCTTTCAGGCACAGGGCTGCTGGGAGAAGGGCTGGGCGCCCCTTCAGCACCAAGAGGATCTGAGCGGTGGCCAAGCTGGACAGCACCCAGGCCGGCATGGTACGCAGTTTGCCCACCACCAGGGCTTCACTTCCCTGCATTCGAGCGGCCCTCGATGGACAACTTGACCTCCTGGGGAATAAATGAGGGGCGGAGCAGGGGTAGCTGGGGCTCCTCCCCAAATCTTTGGAAGCTGGGGCCTGCCCAGCCATGCACAGAAATGGGGTCAAGACGGGAGGCTCCCAGGGAGGAGCCCGGGGCCCCCCCACCCTTCTCCAGTGGGCCTTTCTCCCCTGCCGGGGCTTGCAGCTCCCAGAGGCTCTGCCCGCTTCGCCCAGTCCTCTCTCGGGTGACTCCCTGGGGGCTGGCCTGGGGAGCAAGCCTCCCATTCAGGCTCTGCAAACTGATGGAGATGCAAACGTCACCCACCTGGAGCCTGTGGCAGGGCAGCGAGAAGAGGCAGGCAGTCCGCTCTGGGCTGCAAGATGACCAGCCCTGCCCATACACAAAGAAGGGGTGCTCAGGGGGGACATCAATGCTCACTTTGCTTTGCTGCTCCCCAACCACAAAATGCAGTGTGACAAAGCCTTGCCAGGGGCTCTCCTGCAAGTCCACCACCGTGCTCGAGTCTATCTTGAGGCCGCCACTCACTTCTGCACTGCGCACGAAGTCCTGGGTCTGCAGGTCCTCCACCCGTTTCAGCTCCCCAGTAGCCAGCTGGATGATGGCCCCTTTCATGAAGTGGGAAGGCAAGTGGCTCTGGGAATGGGCACGTTCCGCCTCCTGGGGTGCCTCAGGACTCGAAGTGCCCAGGCCATCCAGGTCCATAGGCCGGAAAGGTCCTGGGAGTGGCTTGCCATTGGCTATGGCCAACCCTTTGGAGATGCGCCTGTGGCAGAGCTGCTCCTCGGGGGACCTTGTGAACAGTTTCCGCAAGTGGCATTTTCCTGCTGCGGCGGCAGCAGCTTCTGCTGGGTTCCTCACCGGCTCCCCCTTCTGCTCAGGGGGATTACGATGGGAAAGGTTTAGAGGGCTCGAGCCATCCTTCTGCTGAGCAGAACAAACTGAATAGTCCTGAGAAGAAAGCACTCCCACCACCCTCTGCACCTCCAGGTCTGTGTCTGGGGTACTCCGCAGCGATGGGACAGAGACCTCTGTCTTCACGATCTGAGCACTGGTTAAAAGGGGGCCTTCAGCGTTGCATTCCACCGCTGTCCTTGGCCACTGCCCTTCCGCCTCACTCTCCTTTGCCCCCAGGGCAGACCTCTGCTCCCCATTTGCCATGACTACTTTGGGATCTAGCTCACTCTCCTGCAGAGGTGGCGGCTCAGGGTTTGAGCCAGCAACAAGCGCCTCAAACGCTGAATAGCCTGCTGGTAGGCATGACATCTGGTAATAGACTGGAATTCGGCCCTGGGAGACATCCAGCGGCTGGCTCCCTCCGTGGGGCTGCAGAGGGAGCCCTGGCTGCGAAGCCGAGGCACAGGTCTTGCTGAAGCTGGGGCCTGCCTGTGGGGGAGAGTCAGAGCCTTCGGCCAGGAAGGGAGCATAGGGCACAAAGTGGGGGATGTGGGAGGTGCCCAGGCTGGCTGGAGGCGGAAGGAGGTGGCCAGGCAGGAAGCCAGGAGGCACAGCAGTGGCAGTGGTGTAGGGCAGCGAGTAGGGCGAGCCCACGAACTGCAAGGGGGCAGGGGGGAGCGGGGTATAATGGATGGGAGAGTACTGGATTGCCGAGTGCTGCAGGAGTGGCGAGGGCATGCTGAAGGCCGGGGGCAGCGGGCTCACGTTCACCACTGGCGAGAAGGTGGCTGGCGGCACCGCCGCCACTTTGTATAACAACCCGTACTGGTCCACGGTCAGGCTGGCCACTGCCTCGGCAGGGCCGCCGCCACCGATTTCGCTGTACCGGGGGAGCGTCGCCTGGCTCGGTCCGCCGGATGCCGCCGCCGCCCCTCGGGTCCATTCAGCTGCCGCCGCCGCCGAGGCCTCTCCGCCGCCGCCGGCCGCCGGCCGCCGCTCTTGGCTGCCGCTGCTGCTGCTGGCGGCGGGGGGCAGCTCTCGCTTCTTGGGCGGCAGGCACTCCTGGCTGCGCTCCTGGGCTGCTCGCATGGCGCCTGCTCGGCAGGGGCGGGGCCCGGTAGGCCGCCGCCGCCGCCGCCTCCTGCTGCTGCTGCGAAGGCACCGGCGGGGCGAGGAGGGGGAGCAGAGGCGTCGCCGAGCGGGGGGCGGCGGGAAGGGGCGCTTCGCGGCGCGAGGGGCTGGCTGGCTGGCTCGCTCACCCGGCGCCGGCGGCCGCCTCTTCGCCGCCTGCTCGGCCGCCGCCTGCTCGGCCGCCGCCGCCTCCTGCTCCGGCGCCTCCCCGGCCGGGCTCCATCCCGCCGCCGCCGGCCCCGCCCTCCTCCGCCTCACACGGCGCGCCGGAACTGCCGCGGCCGTGACGCCAACACAGCGCGCGCGGGGCTCACAGCGATGACGCAGGGTTGCCATACCAGCCGCCGAGGAAGCCGGCGCCGCCATGGCGACAAACGCCCCGCCCCCGCAGCACGTGACGCCGCACTCTTGGTTTCCCGTTCCCCGCCTGCCTCTCGGGGTTGTTCTGAGCACCCAGCCCCGCACGCTCCGTCTACAGGAGAGAGTCCTGCAGGCCAGGCTCGGGGAGGAGCGAGCGTCCCGCGTCGCCGACAGAGCCTGCCGCTTGGGGGCGCCGGGCCGGTGCAAGGCGGCTTCCCACAGCAGCTGCCTGCCCCCGTAGGAAGGAAGGCAGCCCAGGCAGGGAGGGTCGCCTGACGCTGCCTGCCTCGGGCCCCTTCGACGTTTTATTGGTATATTTTGGGCGCATTCCTAAGCATGTTTTTGTTGTTTAAGAGGAAAAGACCTACAACTCCCAGCATGCCCCAGCTAGCATTGCTGGCTGGGGCATCCTGGGAGTTGTAGGCCGTTTCTCTGTCTAAACATGCATAGGATTGCGCCCTTTGTGGTCTTGACTGTACTGTACTGTAAACCGCCCAGATAACATTTTGTTGGGATGGTATATAAACAAAGATAGTAACCAAATACACAATTAAATAAAAGAACCATCTTCCGGAGGCAACGGTTTAATTGACCAACAGGTATTTCTTGAGGAACCTTTGCAGCCCTAAAATTGTACTTCCTCCCTTAGGATGGCTGAGTGGCCAGAGGTGGGAAATGTACATGTCTGCCAAGTTAAGCGAGATCTATTCCAGGCAACCCGAGGGAGCGGAGGAGACCCATCTCTTTATTTGTTTACTACATTTCTGTCCCGCTTTTCCTTCCAGAAACTGACATACACGGTCTCCCCACCCCTATTTTATCCTAACAACAACCCTGTCAAGTGGGTTAGAGTGCGAGTTTAACTGGTCCAAGGTCATCAAGTGTTCTGCATGGCTGCGGGAGGATTTCAACCCGGGTCTGCTCAGTCCAAGTGTGACACCTTACTACGCCCTACAGCGCTGGGCGGAAGACAGGAGCTACTGGTATAGCTCGGGCTGATTTACAGCGGATGGCAAGGGTTTCTGACTCCCAGTCGTATAACAATCGCAACATCTAAAAAGCTTCCAACGCAAAATTAGGCTGCTGAAAAAGAATGCTTGCTCAGGGTGGAACCAGCGGCGGATGATAGGCAAACGGGCTTGTGACTAGGAATTCCGGGGCGGGGGGCCTGTTCAAAGCCCCCGGTTCTTTGGTTCAGCCGCAGAGGGCGTGTCTCCCTCCATATGCTGCTGGACCGCAATTCTCATCAGCCCTACTAGCCAGCATAGCCAATGGTAAGAGGGCTGACGGGAGTTGAAGCCCAACATCAGGAAGCTGCGCCTGCCCCATCCCTGCCTTAATTCTTAGGTGTGTCCATCCGCCTGAGTTATTTTGCACCTAGATGGCTCTCAGTTCTAGTCAAAAGGCTACAAAGTAGATCCTGCAGGCCTGACGCCCGCATTGCTCTGCGCGTTCGGCGGGCAGCTCGTAGTAAGCTGCCCTATTGGCCACACTGGGTCTACTCCTGAGTAAGCAGGCATCGTATTGGCCTGCACTGACAGAGTCTCAATACAGCCGGCCTATCCGTCGGCCCTTCAGCCCGGTACGGAAGAGGCCGCTGCAAGTAGCGGAAGTACACTATCCTCCTCGCAAGCGGGCGCTTCCTGAGAGTCCCGGGAGGGCGAGCGGCTCCGACCGCACAGGCTGCCTTCGGACCAGATTCGTATCCAGGACGGAACCTTAATGTTCGCGATAGAATCCGGCCGGACAAACACCGTGAGCACAGCCGCAGCGGTGACTAGGCAGGCGTCTGACGTCATCACTGCCTGCCACGGCGCAGTCCCTTCACCTCTCGTGCGGCATTGCTGCAGATGCGTCCGCCAAGGAAACTAGTCCGGGGGCCGGCTCCTGCAGTCCCGCGCGGCGCCACTCCTGCTCCGCCACGAAGGGCGGCGGCGGCGGCGGCGGCAACGGAGGCCGCAGCGGGACGGGTGGACACGACGGGCCGCCGCGCCCTAAGCAAGGGGAGCCGGCAAGTCCCGGCCGCAGGATTCCTCCGCCTGCGGTATCGGTGCTGAGGCCGCGCCGCCGCCATTTTGGATGCCAGCCTCCTGCTCCTGCCGCCGCCTTCGCCGCCGCAGGGACCCGGCCCGGTGAGTGCCGCGCGGGGAGGCGGACAGCTGGCGGGCCCTCGGGGTTCGCCGCCGTCCCCCCCCCCGAGGGGAAGCCTGGTCCGCATTCCCTTCCTGCCTCTCTCCTGGGGCTGAATCTTTCCCGTCAAGGGCCTGGTCGCCTCCGGGGATGGGGCGGGAGGAGGGAAGAGGAGAGGCTCCGGTGCCTGCTCGCTCGCTCGGCCTACCTCTTGGCGCAGGAAGGGAGCCCGCGGCCACGATCCGCGAAGGGCCGAGCTCCGCCCAACCCGCCCGGAGCGGCCCTTCCTGGCCTTCCCTTTGCTCACCTTCCCCGCCCTGCGCCGCTACAACCCGGCGGAGGCAGGCCCAGGCGGGGCTACGGAGACCCCTCGTTCTCTGAGGCGTCGCTCTTCCCGCCCTTGTCTGCCCTGTCGACGCGGGGGGGGAGCGGGGTGTCCCCCCTCCTGCACTCATACCCCCCCTCGTGGCTCTCCCGGCTTAGGCTCCCCCCCCTCCCCGAAGGCGGGTTTGTGTCTCCGCCGCAGCGTTAAGACGTGGTCCTTGCAGTGCTTTCGGATATCGCCCACCGGTGCTGTACATGTGCCCAGGGAGGCGGCGACGGCAGCGGCTCCTGGGCTGGGTGTGATGTGGATGAGTTCGTCTTCATGTTTTTGTTCTTACGGCTTGGGCTGGTGCCTTCCCAGGCAACAGCTGAGCTGAGCAGTTGAGAAATGAAAGGCCAAGTTCATGCAGGGCCAGCGTGGTGTGGTGGTGAGAGCTCTGGGTGGAGACTAGGGAGTCCCGGGTTCAAGTCCCTACTTTGCCCTGACGCTCCCTGGGTGACTTTGGGCCAGTCACAGACTCTTAGTCTAGCCTACCTCTCAGGCTTGTTGTGAGGATAACATGGAGAGGTGGAGGGCCATGTAAGCCGCCTTAAGTTCTTTGCAAAAGATGACAAGCTAGCCCACTGTGGGTCGCTCCTGAACACGACCTATGGTGGGTTAGTGTGTCGTATGGGGAGTGTTTTTCTTGCCAACAATCCCCAAGTTACCCACCTCTACAGAGGATGTCCCCGGAGTGGCTTACTGTGGCAGTTGCTCTGTGGGTAAATCGCAGTGACCAGCAAGACAGCCGCCTAGAGTGCCGGCGACACTGTAGCCTGTGCAGCCAAACTTGATGGTCATGGTCACCTAACAATGGCTGAAGCAGACACCACGACCCCGTTCCCACCATGGTGGCCTCTGGGATATGCGGCCACAGCAGGAGAACGACGGAATCATGGAGCAGGCATGGGCAAGGGAACCACGCTGCTTTCCGTGGTTCCACAATTGTGTGTGTGGGGGGGCACTTGTCGTTGTTTCCCTATCCCTCCCTGCAGCATGGTTCTTTTACCTACCGCGCTCCCATGATCTTATAAATGTGCCCTATGAACGGTAAGGAGAGACAAGGCAGGGAAACTGTTTTTGCTGCAACCCAGTCTGACTCCCCTGAACTATTGCAGACTATTGCTTGAGAGAAGCACACAGGCTTCTACGAGCCATGTAGCTACACCTGGACATTCAGAAGTGTACAAAACTCCCTATAGGAGTCCCTTTGTCTGACACTTCAGCCCCTGATGATTGTGCCGCAAGACAGGGAACAGCTGGTTAATGATCCATTACAGGCATGGGATAGTCTACCCAGCTTTCCTGTGTCACTGGCCCACGTGTCTTGCAGTCAGTTAAGTAACTAGTCAGTGAACTCCAAGCCCTAAAGTTCAGGTCCTTGACTTTGGCCCAACATTGGCCATTATGGGTCAGTTGCAGGTAGTGATGAGTTATTAGGTTAGTGTTTTCTTATTCATATTCTTAAGGGAGCAATCCTATGGCCAATAGACACTGTCTAGAGAGCCATAGGATTTTTCGGTTCCTGGGAATCACACTCCCCCTCCCCTGCCCCCTTATAGCCAGTGCAGTTCTCTTCATGCTGGCTACATCTCCACGCTTGGAACGGAGCACAGAGACGGGGAAAAGCGGGCGGTCCTGGGAGCAGAGATGGAGAGTCAAAAGGAGAGACGTTGCAAGGCATGACGTTGTACCGCCTTTCTTTTGACTCCAAACGTGCAAATTGTATGGTCTTACTAGCGTATGCATGGGGAGTGGGGAGGAAAATAGGAGGTAAAGATTAGATCACTTTGCTGGACCTTTTACTTATGGGGGTTGCTGCTGTGAATGAGGGAACTTGCTTCTGCCTCCTGACAATGGAGAAGCTAAGTAACAGGAAGGTTTGAGCAATTTCTTCCTCGAAGTTGGGGTCCAATGGTGTCTTGAGACGTACAGCTCTCCAGAAGTTCTTGGGGCTGGAGACATGGAACCCTTTAGGACTGACAAAGGGTTGTTCCTGCTTTGTGCTTGACTTTCTCCTTTTGCTTAGGCATTATGGGAGGTGTTTCAGTAGAGGGGTTAGAATCATAGAATAGTAGAATCATAGAATAGTAGGGTTGGAAGGGGCCTACAAGGCCATCGAGTCCAACCCCCTGCTCAATGCAGGAATCCAAGTCAGAGCATCCCTGAGAGATGGCTGTCCAGCCTCGTCTTGAATGCCTCCAGTGTGGGAGAGCCCACCACCTCCCTAGGGAATGGGTTCCATTGTCGTATTGCTCTAACAGTCAGGAAGTTTTTCCTGATGTGCAGCCAGAATCTGGCTTCCTGTAACTTGAGCCCATTATTCCGTGTCCTGCACTCTGGGATGATCAAGAAGAGATCCTGGCCTTCTTCTCTGTGACAACCTTTCAAGTACTCGAAGAGTGCTATCATATCTCCCCTCAGCCTTCTCTTCTCAAGGCTAAACATGCCCAGTTCTTTCAGTCTCTCCTCATAGGGCTTTGTTTCCAGTCCCCTGACCATCTTTGTTGCCCTCCTCTGAACCCTCTCCAGTTTGTCTGCATCCTTCTTAAAGTGTGGTGCCCAGAACTGGACACAGGACTCCAGATGAGGCCTCACCAGTGCTGAGTAGAGGGGAACTAGGACTTCCTGGGATTTGGAAGCTATGCTTCTATTAATGCAGCCCAAAAGAGCATTGGCCTTTTTAGCAGCCACATCACACTGTTGGCTCATATTCAGCTTGTGATCGACAACAATTCCAAGATCTTTCTCGCTTGTAGTGTTGTTGAGCCATGTATCCCCCATTTTGTAACTGTGCATTTGGTTTCTTTTTCCTAGGTGCAGAACTTGGCATTTATCCCTATTAAATGTCATTCTGTTGTTTTCTGCCCAGCACTCCAGCCTATCCAGATCACTTTGAATTTTGTTTCTGTCTTCCAAAGTATTAGCTATCCCACCCAATTTGGTGTCATCTGCAAATTTGATCAGCATTCCCTGCACCTCCTCCTCTAAGTCATTAATAACAATATTGAAGAGCACTGGGCCCAGGACTGAGCCCTGCGGTACCCCACTCATTACCTCTCCCCAGTTGGAGAAGGTCCCATTGATAAGCACTCTTTGAGTCCGATTCTGTAGCCAACTGTGGATCCACCGGACCGTTGTTTCATCTAGCCCACTTTGAGCTAGTTTGCTCATCAGGATATCATGGGGCACTTTGTCGAAAGCTTTGCTGAAGTCGAGGTATATGATGTCTACAGCATTCCCATGGTCTACAAGGGAGGTTACTTGATCAAAAAATGAGATCAGATTTGTCTGGCAGGACTTGTTTTTGACAAATCCATGTTGGCTTCGAGTAATCACGGCATTGTTTTCAAGGTGCTTACAAATGGATTGCTTTATCTGCTCCAGAATTTTCCCAGGGATTGATGTCAGACTGACTGGTCTGTAGTTTCCAGGTTGGGTTGGTCCACAGTATTTTATTTAAAATATTTGTAGACTGCTCTTCCAGGGTCAAACCCTTCCAAAGCATCTTCCAACTTTTACAATGTATAACAAATAACCTAAAAACCATAGAACATGATAAAATTAACAAGTCATGAGAACCAGCAATAACACTAATCACAAACAACATTCAGCCCAGAAGGAGCAATAAAATCAGAAAAATAATTAAAACTAAAGTTGCACCATATACAGCAACCCAATAAAATATCCATTTAAGAGAAGGCAGTTGTAAACAAATGGGTCTTTTTGCTGGAACAGAGTTCCACCAGTGTGGGGCCACTTCCTAAAAGGCATTGCTGTGCCTGCCATAATAGATGAGTTACCGCATATAACAAGCTTGTTAACTCTCCTGAACAAAATCAGTGAGTGTTCAAGTTCAGGAAGCACACAGGTACTCAGGAACAGCCCTTGTAGTCTTTCCAGTGCCACATAAAACATGAGCCCTTTGTAGCTCCTGGCTAAGATGGTTGAGACCTCTAGTATGGCCCCTCCATGACTTCTTGCTAACATTTTCTGGCTGTTAACCCAGGTTCATATCTGCATTTCAGCTAGTGAAATAACGTTCCGTGTGTCTTCACTTGCTGCCCTGCATCATTAGTTGTGCTGGTGAGCATGTCCATGCTCATCTTGTGACAGGGTCAGCTTTTAGAAGTAGTACTGTGTTTTAATATCAAATACATTCTTTTTATAATTCCTTAAATGTGGACATCTTCCAGTAGATTCTGGGGCTTGTGCTCAGATTCGGTTTACATCACAAACAGTGCCACCCCAAGATACCTTGCTGCCTGAAGTGGAGTCCAAATGCACACACCTCTGGGCCAGCACTTGAAACACATCTTGCTGCATGATTCAGGCACCAATCCCTGTCTTCATCTGTCTCCACCCCCACTGCCTCCAGCACTGCCGGAAGCAAATCTCTTCACACTGTAACATGGAAGGATCTGCCCTCCTTGTGGAAGCTCCATTTAAGCAGGATATAATGCTCTGATACGTTCTTCTATTTGCTTTAACTTCTGAGTCATCCCTTAGTGTAACTGAAAATAGGTGAGGTCAACTTCACCATTGCAGGATGAGTCTGTGGGTTTCCATTCTGTGTAAAATACATTTCCCAGGAGTGTGCGAGAAATTTCTCAGCGACGGGAAAGGCTGTATGGCGTAAGAGGACCTCTCTGAAAAGAATAATTATTTGCTTGTATGTGTTCATGCATGTGCACATGCGAGATGTGAATATAGACAGTGAGAAAATGGCCTGTGTAGAAACACTGACCCTTTGAAAAGTGTGCATAGGTGACACTTATGTCCTGTTTGGTCCCCTGGAACCCTATATACAATCAGCTGCCACATGTGCTGCTTCTTCAGATGCTTCTAGACCATTCACTGGGCCTGTAGAATGGCTGACCCTTCGGTGGGGGAAAGAAACGCCGTGAAGGTTTCTGGTACCTACAGGTGTCTTTGAACAGCAAATTTTAGTGGTCTTTCTCTGTCTGAGATAAGACCTCGAGCAGCTGTTAGAAGAGCCTCTCATCACATGTGAGGGGGACAGCTTGCAAGTGGGAGGTGAGGAATATGGTGGCCTGGTTTTTGTGGCTGAGCATTTGAAAGACCTAAACCAGACTTGTCGTTCGTTTGTGTGCCTTCTGTTCGTTCTCACAGGATGGCAAACAGCGAGAGTGAGGGTGCTAGCTGCCGAGGGGATACATGTATGTGAAGATGGAGTGTGGTTGTGAGGTGTGGAGATTCCACAGAGCCTTTGGGTGGATGAATGAGAATGAATTATCTGGCTGACTAGGTCACCTGCAGAAGCAAAATCCTGCTGCTTGGTTTTCGTTTTCAGGGGAAGTTTTCTGTAGTTCTGCATCACTTCATTAAGGGATGTTGCTAGACAGAATCAGTCAAGTGGTTTGACCACAGAATACACTACAAGTAAATATGTCGTATCCATCAAAGTAGTCCTAACATAGAGAATACAAGCTATTGACGCTCCTAGGAATAGGAACCTGATAGTCAGGCCAGAATAGACAGATGACTACCAGAGTGTTGTGTTTCTTTTTAAAAGTCTGTCTACCAGAGAGTATATGGGAAATACAGAAGATTCAGGAAGGGTGCTGCTGGCTCCTCTGGAAGGCTGTGGCTGGGGAGAAACACTGCCCAAGTGTCCCAGCAGAGCAGCAGTGGGGGAGCTCCGGCCCACTCAGTCTCCCAGTACAGCCCACTGAAGCTTGGCCAAGCCCCCCCCCCCCCCCACCAAGGGGAGATGGAAGCTGACTGTCTCAGAGCCGCCACCACAAGGTACCTGGAGGGCCTGAACATGGCACTTCCTGGGAGCTTCCCTTTCCCACCAGCAAAGCCTGCTCCATCTGCAGCCACTGCCTCAAGGCACCAGGAGCGCTATGTAGCCAGGGCACCTGTCAGAGCATCTTCCTCTTTGCTGCTGTTCAGCTGTTTCCTGTGCAGCAGGAAAGAGCTGGCTGTATTGCTGTGGTGCGCAGAGAGAAGGGGAGCTCTTTCCTGTGGCACTGCCAGAAGCCAAGTGATCTGGTCATGCAGGATGAGAGCGATCTCTTTCTCTGTGGCCTGATCTCTTGGCTTTGTACTGCGTGGTGAGGAGAGCCAAATACAGTAGCCAAACATGGGGTGTATGTGTGAGAGAGAGAATGTGGGTGTGGGAGTACGTTTTGGCCCTGCCCCTGGTGATCATTTTTTCCCCAAGGGAACACAGCCCGGGGGGGGGGGGGGCTTGGCTTGTGACCACCTGCTGGCTCTTGGAAGCTGCCCAAGCACCTCCTCCCTAAGTGTGTGCAGGCTCCTTAATCTCGCAGAGCTTTAGGGTGGAAACTGAAGGTGAATAGTACAACCTGGTGAAAGTGTTGTTGTGGGTCTTGGTTTGAGGCTGCCGCTTGACGGCTGTCTTGTGAGGCCGAGCCTGAAGTAGCTGGGGCCAGTATCCTGCTCTGCTGGTCGCCATACCTCCCACCCCCAGTATAATTGAGGCAGCAGCTTCAAAAGTCAGAAAGCCCTGGTTGGATCACGGCTGGAGCAAGGGTGGGCAAAAGCCAGAAGCTCTAGGGAAATGGGAAACATTTCTGCTCTCTAGCCACAGGATAAGACCTGGGAATGTGGCTGGAAAGCTCACAGTTTGCCAGTCTTCAGTAACTTTCTCTGTTGCAATACTTCTTGAGCACCTCATATGGCATTGTCCATCTTTTTAAAATTTATGTAACTTAATTGGTATAAATCCTCTAATAAACTATATAAATGAATGGCAGGTGGCAAATCTTACTCCTCTTAAATCAAGAAATGACAGAATATATACCCATGAAGTGAGTATCTGGGGTAAGTCTCAATATGTTCTCTTATGTTCTTATTTGACGGCTAGCAGGCTTGAATGTTTGGCCAGCCTGCACGGAGTCCTGTTCATCCAGGCCCTCCGACTGCCTGGGAACAGAGACAACAGACCTCTTGGGCTGCATTAATAGAAGCATAGCTTCCAAATCTCAGGAAGTCCTAGTTCCCCTCTACTCAGCACTGGTGAGGCCTCATCTGGAGTACTGTGTCCAGTTCTGGGCACCACACTTTAAGAAGGATGCAGACAAACTGGAGAGGGTTCAGAGGAGGGCAACAAAGATGATCAGGGAACTGGAAACAAAGCCCTATGAAGAGAGATGGAAAACACTGGGCATGTGTAGCCTTGAGAAGAGAAGACTGAGGGGAGATAGGATAGCGCTCTTCAAGGACTTGAAAGGTTGTCACACACACGAAGGCCAGGATCTCTTCCAGATCATCCCAGAATGCATGACACGGAATAATGGGCTCAAGTTACAGGAAGCCAGAATCCGGCTGCACATCAGGAAAAACTTCCTGGCTGTTAGAGTAATACGACAATGGAACCAATTCCCTGGGGAGGTGGTGGGCTCTCCTACACTGGAGGCATTCAAGACGAGGCTGGACAGCCATCTGTCAGGGATGCTCTGACTCGGATCCCTGCATTGAGCAGGGGGTTGGACTCGATGGCCTTGTAGGTAGCGATGTACGAAAGTGACTTACCTTTCCATGGATTATGTTGATGCTGGGGGGGAGGCGTTCCGTTCCTCCCCCCCCCGGAATCCTGGCAGGCCGGCTCTGCTCCACTGGGATTCTGCGGAGCCACCAGCCAGCTCCGCCAGCAGCCAGACATCCGGCTGCTGGCTAGCAGGGACACAGATGGCGGCGGCCATAGCTGCTGCCGTTTGCGTCCCTGCAGTCAGCCATGATAGGCTACGTAAATGTTTACGTAGCCTATCACGGCTGATTTAAAAAAACAACAACATGCGTACGCAAATGGCGGTGGCCATGGCCGCCGCCATTTGTGTTCTTTTTTTTGGCATGTCTTAGTCTACGTTTACGTAGACTAAGACATGCCAAAATAAGGAACGCAAATGGCGGTGGCCATGGCCGCCGCCATTTGCGTACGTGCGTTTTTGTTTTTTAAGTCAGCCGTGATAGGCTATGTAAACATTTACGTAGCCTATCACGGTGTTTTTTTTAAAATCTAGCCGTGATAGGCTACGTAAATCTTTACGTAGCCTATCACATTTTTTTTTTTTAACTGGAAATGGCGGCACCGCCACTGCAGCCGCCGCCGCCAGGAAGTTCCACCCCAGGTAAGTCTCGTCCCGGGGGGGGCGGGGGGGCAGACCGTTCCGCCACCTATTTCGGGGGGCTGAATGCGCTGGCATTCGGCCTCCCCGAGATCCGTGGCGGAATTCTCTGACATCCCTACTTGTAGGCCCTTTCCAACCATACTGTTCTATGATTCTTGCCCAACCAGTTTGTCTCTTGTCGCTTGTGTTGCGGGGGCAATGCTGAGAAGATGTATGGGAAGTATGTTGCTATCAATAGGAGAAAGGGGGACTCTCAGTGGAAAGCAGGTGCGGGAGCAGCCTAGGCGTTGCATTTTGATTTGGAAGCAGCATCTAGAAATGTAGTTAACAGAATGAGGTTGACTTTAGAACCTAGGAAGCGGCCTTATATCGAGTCATACCCTTGATTCACATTGTCTACGCTGACTAGCCACGGCAATAGCTCAGGGCATTTGACTGGGATGTTCCTTGAAGGCCTTTGGCTGTTGTTTTTCCTCTGAGCTTGCCTTTGATTTAATATGGCCGCTGCTTCGAGGCTTGCTGTACTTTTTAATTGGTATTTGTTTTTATGGTGGTTGTTAGATGCCTTGTGGGTCTTTTGGGACAGAAAGGTGGAGTATAAATGTCTTAATAAATAAAATAAACACTGTGGTTTCCAAAGGAATACTGTCATATAAGTGAAACAACCCAATTGAGGCCCCAGCTTTGAGGATGCTGCCTTGAGGTCATTCCTAATGATGGCTTTTTAACTGTTTTGGAAGGCCCTTAAGAAATTGGTTTGGGGAACAGATGGTGTTCAGCTGAGGACAGGTGGATTTCACAACCAGTGGAGAATTTCACTGTAGGTTGTCTAACAACCACATTTATCAGTTGCTTGAAACACACCAAACCAAAATAAAGGCAGGCCTGCAGATTTTAAAATTTTAAGTACGGAACTACATAGATTAGCACTTCTGCCAGCTTCCATTGCTCAATTCTAAGAAGTGTAATCTCTGAATCTCCTGTTTCGGGCTGTCACAATTTGAACGTGTAACTAAAACAGATTCTAAATCCACTGTAATATGGCTTGTATTGATAAAGCACTTTCAAAATAGGCCTTACCTGGGGCTACCTAGCTTTTTTTAAGGTGGCCAAAAAATGCCTACCATTTTCTGGGTAACCCCCCTGCCCCACCCCAGCAGCATTCCAACCCCGATGTCACTGTCCGGAGTCTGATCGTGCCATTTCTCCAGAGGCCCCTCCATCTTCTCTGGGGATCTCTTGAGTCAGAGGAGAGTCTCTGCAGTGGCTCTGATGCTTTTCTGGGTGGAGCAAGTCTGGCTAACTGTGGGGACTGCAAGTCCACTGGAACCAGCTCTGCCGATGCCCCTGGCTCTGGACACATCTGGGAAGGGGCAGTAGAGCTTGTGCTGTTTGAATGGTGGGCTCAGCCTCCTTCTGGTGTCTGCCCCCCCCCCGCCCCACCCTGTGTTAGTATTTTAATGGAAGGAGCCAGCATAGAGTCCTGCTGGGAAATGGGAATGGGAGAGGCTGTGGGGATGGCTTGTCCTCCTGGAGCTTCCCCAGTCAGGTTGTGCTGTAGAGATGGGAAAAATATTGCCCAATCATGCCTCATCACCCAGGAATGCTCTGTCCACAGGTTGTTCAGCATGGTGTCCAAACCAAGAATTCTGGGTTGTTGTGGGGGACAACCCAGAGTTGGAAATTAATTTTTAATTCCTTAGTAAACATTATTGATCTAATGCAGCTTTTTCTGATAGACATTTAGGGATGTTCCAAGTCATGTTCAGTTTCCCAACATGTGACTAGACTAAAGAAAATGTGCATTCTTGATCCTTTTGAGTTCTGTTCTATAGATTGCTGTATTACTGGGGTTCTGGTTAGATGCTGCAGCAGGCAATGAATGTTGTTCCAAGACCCACATAGGAGAGAAACACCGTAGGTTATCCCACGTCACGTGATGGAACGGGGTGTGGGTTATCCCACCTATGCTTGGCTACTGTCCCTAATTGCTGAGAAAGTCTCTTGCCCAGCTAAATTTATCCTCAGTAGCTTTTCCTTCAAACCAGAACTCCCTAAACTCCACCCCAACAAATTCCTCACAAACAGGAACAGATGCTTCTTCCCTCGCCTTCACTTCCTGCTTCTTCTGTCTTTTAGGATGATTCAGATGTTTTAGGGACTACTTGCTAAAGTCCCTAAAATGTCATAAAATCATAAAATTACCATGTTTGGTATATTACATTTAAAAGTATTGCTTATTCAAACACATCTACTGAGTTTACTTTTAAATGCGTTTAGTTTTAATGATAATGTTATGAACAAAGTTGTACATAATACATTATGTTCCTAAAGTCAGTTAGATCTATAGAGAGCGTTTTAAAAATAGGTATTGCATATTTTTCCGTTTCCCCCCAAATTGGGGTTTTTTTTTCCTCCCTGTTTTTTCCTCCCATGGCTTCAAAACTTCTGAAAATTTTACATCTCTGCTGCCCTTGCTTTGCAGTTCAAGGACTGAGAAACAGCCACATTGAGGAGTCTTAAAGCGACAGTGCCACTGGGCCATGACAATGATGAAAAGGTCTTGGATGAAATCCTGAATGTTTCCATGACACAAGTACTCAAGAGTGAGATGTTGTGAAAATGTAAAAGTTACCCTCACAGCCTTGACTTCACTTCCTTGTTCATGTGCAGTTGTGCTAGTCTCACATGACTGGCTCAGATGTAGGCTTGGGTATTTGACTAGTCCAAAAATGTGGCAACTCTTTTAAGCATCATTACAGCACCGTAGCAACAAAGATGGTTATGATTTCACAGGTTATATATGTCTACAATTCTATTGACTCCAAAGCAGTATAAGAACCAGAAAGCTGACTTCAGCCAGGATTGTTCATCATATTGTCATATGAGCATCCCTTGCAACTCTAAAGCAAATCCAGAGTGAAGAAGATGATTTGGATTAAGCCAGAGTTTTTCTGCTGAAAGTTTTCTAGATCCTGTAAATAAACCTTTGCCTGAGGAATTGACAAATTGGCTAATTTAGCTGCTTCTGTGGATGCATTACTTGGTTTGTTTCAACCTTGGGTTTATTTTCACAATTGGATTTAATACAAGACTCAGAAGGTATGGGGGAATCATAGAATATTAGGGATGGAAGGGGCTTACAAGACCATCAAGTCCAGCCCCCTGCTCAGTGCAGGAATCCAAGTCAGAACATCCCTGAGAGATGGCTGTCCAGCCTCGTCTTGAAGGCCTCCAGTGTGGGAGAGCCCACTACCTCCCTAGGTAATTGGTTCCATTGTCGTATTGCTTTAACACTCAGGAAGTTTTTCCTGATGTTCAGCCAGAATCTGGCTTCCTGTAACTTGAGCCCATTATTCCATGTCCTGCATTCTGGGAAGATGGAGAAGAGATCCTGGCCTTCCTCTCTGTGACAACCTTTCAAGTCCTTGAAGAGCGCTATCCTATCTCCCCTCAGTCTTCCCTTCTCAAGGCTACACATGCCCAGTGTTTTCCATCTCTCTTCATAGGGCTTTGTTTCCAGTCCCCTGATCATCTTTGTTGCCCTCCTCTGAACCCTCTCCAGCTTGTCTGCATCCTTCTTAAAGTGTGGTGCCCAGAACTGGGCACAGTACTCCAGGTGAGGCCTAACCAGTGCTGAGTAGAGGGGAACTAGTACTTCCCAGGAGACGGAAGCTATGCTTATATTAATGCAGCCCAAAATATCACTGGCCTTATTTGCAGCCACATCACATTGTTGGCTCATATTCAGCTTGTGATCGACAACAATTCCAAGATCTTTCTCGCTTGTAGTGTTGTTGAGCCATGTATCCCCCATCTTGTAACTCTGCATTTGGTTCCTTTTTCCTAGGTGCAGAACTTGCCATTTATCCCTATTAAATGTCATTCTGTTTTCTGCCCAGCGCTCCAGTCTATCAAGATCACTTTCAATTTTGTTTCTGTCTTCCAAAGTATTAGTATCCCGCCCAATTTTGTGTCATCCGCAAATTGGATCAGCATTCCCTGCACCTCCTCCTCCACGTCATTAATAACAATGTTGAAGAGCACTGGGCCCAGGACTGAGCCCTGCGGTACCCCTCACGTTACCTCTCCCCAGTTTGAGAAGATCCCATTGGTAAACACTCTTTGAGTCCGATTCTGTAGCCAACTGTGAATCCACCGGATTGTTGTTTCATCTAGCCCACTTTGAGCTAGTTTGCTCATCAGGATCTCATGGGGCACTTTGTCGAAAGCTTTGCTGAAGTCGAGGTATACGATGTCTACAGCATTCCCACAGTCCACAAGGGAGGTTACTTGATCCAAAAATGAGATCAGATTCGTCTGGCAGGACTTGTTCTTGACAAATCCATGTTGGCTTCAAGTCATCACTGCATTGTTTTCAAGGTGCTTACAGATGGATTGCTTTATCTGCTCCAGAATTTTCCCAGGGATTGATGTCAGACTGACTGGTCTGTAATTCCCAGGTTCCTCCTTTTTACCCTTTTTGAAGATAGGGACAACATTAGCCCTCCAGTCATCTGGCACGTCACCCATCCTCCATGATTTCTCAAAGGGAATAGACAGCGGTTCTGAGAGTTCTTCTGCCAGTTCCTTTATTACTCTAGGGTGCAGTTCATCTGGCCCTGGAGATTTGAACTCATTCAAAGTCATTAGGTGTTCCTTGACCATATGCCTATCAATCTCAAGCTGCAATCCTGCCCCTTCAGCCTGTACTTCGCCTTTGCCAGGGAGCTCTTAGACCCTCTTCTGGGAGAAGACTAAGCCAAAGTAGGAATTGAGCACCTCTGCCTTTTCTTTGTCATCTGTGATCATTTTGCCATCCCCAGGCTACTTAAGGGAAGGAGCCCCTAAGTAACCTGGGGCTTTTGCCTCATCTGAGAAGGGTGGGGGTCTTTAAAAAGTGAAATCAGCAGGCCCAGGGCTGTTTTGTTTGCTAGATGTGCAGAGTTAGGCAGAGATTCCCATTGAGTAGTCCCCCCCCCCCCCGAGAGCCAGAGCAAACTCTTGGGCTCGTCAGGAGCAGTGAACAGTGTGTTGACTTTTGCAAGTGGGAAATGCTGTCTACCAGCAGCATAACTCTGCCCCATCCATTCTGTTGTGTAGCAGTGGGGGTAGAGTGGCAGCTGAAACATCATACCATGACGGTAGCTGTCTTAATCATTGCCTGTGGAGCCAGGCCTTTTCCCACGCCGACAACGGCTCATGCCACTTGGCAAGTGGGACAGATCTGTGGAGGCTGAAACACCCACTCGGTGTCCTCTCTGTGAGCTGAGACTGCTGACTTGGGGCAACAACCCTGGGCCCCCCACAGAGAGTCCTGTCAATATAGCCAAGGCCAGCTAGGAGACCCCACCAGCCAAGCTCCACAGGTTTGCAAGGGGTCCATATTGAAAGAGCAGCTGCCTAGCTTTAATTCTCGTCCCTGCCCTCTTTTCCTTAGAGGATGCCCGCCCCCATCAGACTCCGGGAGCTGATCCGGACCATCCGGACAGCACGGACCCAGGCTGAAGAAAGGGAGATGATCCAGAAAGAATGTGCCGCCATCAGATCGTCTTTCCGAGAAGAGGACAACACCTATCGCTGCCGAAACGTCGCCAAGTTGTTGTACATGCACATGCTGGGTTACCCTGCACACTTTGGGCAGGTGGGCCCCCTTCCTTTGAGGCTGTAGCTAGAATTGAGACCTAGGGGTGGCCTGTGGTCCAAACAGGGCTGCCAGCCCTTTCCTTAAAATCCAGACCTTGGAAGTGCGTCTGCTGCTCCTCGGCAGCCAAGGGGCCTCAGAGCTTCCAAGTTGCTGTGTCCCTTGGAAGCTGTCCAGGTGTCCTCCAGCCAGGTCGTAGGTGTTTCCTTGGGGTGGTAGGGAAATGCTGGAAGCCCCTTGCAGGGGAAGAAGGCTTCACACATGCAGGAGCTTGGAGAGGAGGAGGTCATGATCTCTGTAATGGAGCAAATAATGCTGTTTGTCAACTCTGAGTCACATGCCGCTGCTGTGTGGCAATGGCTTCCATCTCATGGCATCAAATTTTGCTTTTGAAGGTGGTGTGGAGTGCTGGGTATTTCCCCGATGAAAGGTCTACAGCAGCTTTCCCATCAGCCCCAGCAAGCATGGCCAAGGGTCAGGCATGCTGGAAGCTGTTATCCAGAAGCTCTGGAGGGCACCAGGTTGAGGACTGCTGGCCTATAGGAAGTCTCCAGGGAGGTCAAAGATCGTGGTTTCTGGGCGCTTCCTGTTAGTAGCTGGAGCTGACAGGCTTGTGGCAGGCTGAAGGGGCTGCAACGGAGGCTTGCCGCCGGGCTGCATGGCCCTGCCCTGCTCACACCATCGTACTTCATCCCGGGGTTGGGCATTGTGTCCAGTTCATATTGACTCAGCATCAGTGGACCATCCAGCTCCTTGGGCTCATGAAGCGAGAGAGAGGCAGGGTGGGGTGGGGTGGGGGGCTCTGGCAAAGGAAAAAATGGGAAGCTCTGCTATGGAGGGAGGTGAGCCTGTCACTTCTGCACTGAACCAGAGCCCCCGCCACTAACGCCTAAAGGCCTGGAAAAGTGTGGCAATGGACATCTTTGGGTTACTTCTCTTCCCTGGCTTGCTCCTTTCCCTACAGATGAAATGGATATGTTGGTGTCAAGGTTTCTCCTCCGCCTTTTAACTAGATTGAGGGAGAGCTTCAGCCAGCTCAAGTTACTACACCGAGCTCTGTGTGTAGGATGCATGCAGGCAGGTACGGAGGCAGCTCTTGCCCAGGCTGAGCACAGGGAGCAGCCTGTCCTGCCCCCAGGCCTGAGGTGCTGCTGCTGCTGCTGCTTTGCCTTTTCCTGCTACCATGCTAGGGTGGGGAGTTCCTTTGGCACATTAGAATTGGCCCTGGGGCTGCAGGGTCAGGCAGGCAGGCTGCAAGCTCTGGACATAATGGCATCTCTTCTTTTCTGGCAGAGTGAGCCTCAAGCACTTGCATGATGCGGCTTTAGCCTCAAGTGGGTGCTCCTTGAATTGACCGTGCACATCTGGATTTGGAAAGCAAGATAAATGAATCAGCATTGGGTGCTCTTACTTTTTTAATGAACTTCTGCAGTAGTAAAGACTAGAGAAGGCCAGTGTTGATATAATGGTGGGAAGCCTCTGCTGTGGTGGCAAAGAGATTGTGCGGGGACTGCAGGGTTAGAGTGTGACACCCCCCACCCCACATCTCCATCAGCCTGAATCACAGGCAAACTGACATCTGCACCAGCAGCAGCCCTGCAGTTAAGGCCAGTCAAGGCTCCCTCTTAAAAAGGATCTGCAGCAGCCAACCAAACCACTTTCTCTTTTTAAGTCACTTTGAAATGTGTCGGATTCTCCGGGGGCATTAGTGGCCCCAAATGGGCTCAGGTCTGGGATGTGGGGTGCAATTAGAAGTGTCTCTGAGCATTTTAGAGGTCTTCCCCTCCTCATTGAAGTAATGGTGTGCTGTGGCCCAGCTCAGCTCCCTGGGTTGTCATGGGGACAGAGAAACCCTCCCTGGACTCGGAAAATCTTAATAATTTTAGGCCTGTGGCAACTGTTCCTTTCCTGGGCGAGGTTCTTGAGGCTGGCTGCCAGCCAGCTCCCGTCACTCTTGGATGAGACCGATTATCTAGATCCATTTCAGTCGGGGTTCAGGCCAGGTTTTGGCATGGAAGCAGCCTTGTTCGCCCTGTATGATTACCTATGTTGGGAGAGAGAGAGGGGAGTGTGACGTTGTTGATTCTCCTTGATCTCTCAGAGGCTTTCAATACCATCAACTGTAGTATCCTTCTGGGACAGCTTTCATGAGCTGGGAGTAGGAGGCACTGCATTGCAGTGGTTTTGCTCCTACTTGGAGGGTCAGCTCCAGAAGGTGGTGCTTGAGAAATATTGCTTGGCCGCATGGATTCTCCAGTGTGGGGCTCCACAGGGGTCTGTTCTGACCCCCATGCCATTTAACATAATGTGTTAAATAGCATGGGTTGAGCGTGGTCATCCTGAGTTTTGGAGTTGGTTGTCATCAGTATGCTGATGACACGCAGCTCTATTTCTCCTTTTCCTCTTCTTCAGGTGAGGCTGTGGACATACTAAATTGATGCCTGGCTGTGACAATGGACTGGATGAGGGCTAATAAACTGAAACTCAGTCCAGACAAGACTGAGAGGCTGTTGGTGGGTGGTTCTTCAACCAGATGGAGGGTGCTCAGCCTGTTCTGGATGGGGTTGCACTCCCCCTGAAGGAGCAGGTTCGTAGCTTGGGGTTCCCCTTGAGCCATCTTTGTCACTTGAGGCTCAGGTGGCCTCAGTAGTATGGAGTGCCTTCTACCAACTTTGGTTGGTGGCCCAGCTACACCCCTATCTGGACAGGGATAACCTGGCTTCAGTTGTCTACGCTCTGGTAATCTCCAAGTTAGATTACTGCTTTGAAGATGGTTCAGAAGCTGCAGCTTGTGCAAAATGCAGCAGCCAGATGGATGACAGGGACCAGAAGGTCCAAACATATAAGACTGACTCTGGCCCACTTGCACTGGCTGCCTGTATGCTTCTGAGCCCGATTCAAGATGCTGGTTTTAACCTGTAAGGACTTACATGGCTTGGGACCACAGTACCCGACAGAGCGCCTCTCCTGATGCGAACCTACCTGTATACTATGCTCAACATCTAAGGCCAGCTGCCTACGCCAAAGGAAGCTCAGCAACAAGGGAGAGGGCCTTCTCAATGGGGCCCCCCAATTTTGGAATGATCTCCCTGATAAGGCCCGCCTGGTGCCAGCATTGTTATCTTTTTGGTGCCAGGTTAAGACAGGCATGTGGCAGCATGTAAGTTTTAATTGATCCTGGATTGTCTTATGGTTGTGGTTGTTCGCTTGAGATACCTTGCTTGAAGCTGTTTTAGATGTATGTTCTTTTGTGTATATTGTCTGCTCATGTGTTTTTATGTAAATAGCTTTTTTTTTCTCTGTATACTGTGTTTTTAATGTTTTTAATCTTTGTAAACCACCCAGAGAGCTCCGGCTATTGGCGGTATAGAAATGTTAATAATAGCAGCAGCGACGACGATGATGATGTTACACCCGCCATGGGGAGCACTGGCCTGTGAGGCTGCTCCTCTGGGGAATGCCCCCTTGCTGGAGCCGTGCCCCCATTACCTTTGAGCCCACCGGAGACCCTTCGTGCTGCATCAGAGATCGCTGATGCCACAGGGAGGTGCTCCAGAGAAGTCTGCAGAGTATGCGGAGCCGGCTTCTGGGGGAGCTGTTGCTTCCCGGTGCGGCCCTGATGCCCTGTGTGTTGAGGTGGCTCCCTTGGGGCTGCCACCTCAGGGCACCTGGGGGCCTTAAAGCAGCAGCTCCTGAGGAAGCTGGCTCTGCACCCCCCTTGCCTTTCAGTCAGGGAAGGGAAGGCACTTCCGGAGCTGGGTTCCTGGGTGCGTGTCTGTAAGTAAATATGGACAACTTGGGTGACTGTTACCATAGCCTCCCGGCCCCACCGACATCTCTGTTCCCCCTTGCAGCTGGAGTGCCTCAAACTGATTGCCTCTCAGAAATTCACAGACAAACGCATTGGGTACCTCGGAGCCATGCTCCTGCTGGATGAGAGGCAGGATGTCCACCTTCTCATGACCAATTGCATCAAGAAGTAAGCAAGGCCTCTTTCTCTCCCAGGGCTGTTGCTGAGGGTGGGAATTGGGAGCTCTTCTGCAAAGACGGGCCTCCTGCCGGGGATTGCTCAACAGTGAGGTTCAGCTCGTTTGTGCTCCTCCTCTGAGGGTTGTACCAGAAAGTAGAGGCCTTCTGTTCCCACATGGTCTGTAAGAGAGCGCCAGGTAGCACGGGTGACTGTTCTGGACCAGGTCAGTTTGGGACGGTAGCTGATAGCCTGCTTGCGTCACAGAGCTCGAGCTGCCTGCACCAGGGGCAACTGTGATGCACTGCCTCGCTGCTTTGAGCTCTTGTCCATGCTGCTGTATGTCTCTGGATCTGGGTCTGCAGGGCTCCGAGAGGCAGTCTTTGGGGTGGTTCTGATTGGGGCCAGGTGGAAGATGGCTGTGGCTCAGGGGCTTCTGAGCAGGTGGGTCTGGAGTACGGATTGAAGGCACTCCGAGTCCCCTCTGCTGCCCCTGAGTTTGCACGGCACACCACGGGGCGACTCGGGCTTCCTGTGGGTGGGCACAGTGGTGTTTGGCAGGTGGTGGCTGGGAACGGTGGGGGGAGCTGTTGCTCTTTGGAAGGCCTGGGGCATCCAGTGTGCTTGCTGCCCTTTCTGTACCTGGGAGTGTCTCATCCTAGGCCTCCCTTGCACTGCTGCTTTTTCTCCCTTTCTCTCTTCCAGTGACCTTAATCACAGCACGCAATATGTGCAGGGCCTGGCACTCTGCACCCTGGGCTGCATGGGCTCCTCTGAAATGTGCCGTGACCTAGCTGGGGAGGTGGAGAAGCTCCTGAAAACCTCTAACTCCTACTTGAGGAAAAAGGTATCCGCTTGTTGGTCAAAGATAGTAGGAGGCCTTTGGTGGGCTGCAGTGACCCACCAAAGCCTTGGTGTCCTCTGGGACTGGGGACCTGTGGGCCCTTCCGTTCTCTTACAGGCAGTTCTTGGTCGGCTTCCTCTTAAATGAGGCTGTGTCCACAGATTTTTGCAAGGGACTTTTAACTGGCTCCTGGCACTGTGTTCTTTCTTCCTCTTCCTTCATGCTTTGGTCCTTGTGCCCTTCTTTAGTCTTCCCAGGGCCAGATTAAATGCAAATAAGGCACACTGTTCTTTTGGGTGGGGCTTCCCCTGCAGGTGTGATTGGAATGTGCTGACCCCCCCCCCCCCCCGCGTCCTTCTGCAGGCAGCCCTGTGTGCTGTTCATGTCATTAGGAAGGTGCCTGAGCTCATGGAGATGTTCTTGCCAGCCACAAAAAACCTGCTGAATGAGAAGAACCACGGTAAAGCTTGCAGTGGCCAGGGTGGGCTCCTGGCACCATTTCGTGGGGGGGGGGTATGCGGATCTGCCTGTCAGACGGAGCAGGCTGGGTGTGGGGGGGGCACCCAGAGCGGATCAGCTCAGTTGTCCATGGAGCTCAGTGCTGTCTGCTCTGACTGAGGCTCGGTTTGCCCTTGAGCTTTGTTTTCGTTTCTACAAGCTGATCCTGGCCCAGTGCTGGTGGGCAGTGGAAGCTGCTTTCTTTGGGTCCGATGGAGATCCTTGGTTCTCATCCCACTGCTGGCTTTTCCATTTAACAACGGCCTGTGGTGGGGAGAGTAAAAACACCCAGCTGCTTTGGCCTAGGCTTGAAGTCCCCCCTGGCTTCCATGAAGAGCATTATCTTGAATGTGGGCCAGTGTGTGACAGATTCTGGACAGCACCTGCTGGGCTCTGAGGGCAGGATGCAGATCTGAAGCTTCCACAACGCTGCCTTTTAACATTGTGATCCATGTGTCCTGGTCAGTCTGTGGAGCTTTGCTCTGGGATAGCTACGTAAAGAGGGTGTCCCGTCTTCTCTCCCTGGCAGGTGTTCTTCACACCTCTGTGGTCCTCCTCACGGAAATGTGTGAGAGAAGCCCAGACATGCTCGCTCACTTCAGAAAGGTAAGTCCTTGCCCAGCTGCCCACTCTCAGCCACTTGTGCCCTTCTTTCAGGGCATGGCTTCTGCCTTTGAGGGAGGGCCGTGGCTGCTAGTGCTGGGCACTGATGGCTTGGCATAGCAGTGGGAGAATGCGACTATCGGGCCCCTCTCAGGGCCAGAAGCATTGTGGCTGGGAAGTCCCTGTGCGTGGGCCCAGGCCGGGCTGCCCTCCCTCTCTTCCCCTTCTGCACACACAGGTCAGCCGGCTCTTCGTGCTGCCTGTGAGGAGCTCTTGCCGAGCCTCTTCTGCTTCCTCTCTTCTATGTCTGACACCTCAGTGATGATTGGAGGGGTGGGGAGGGGGACACCAAGGAGATCTGGGCCAAGGCGGGGGGAGGAGCTGTTGCTGCTGCTGCTGCTGCCACCCCTTGGAGGGTCTCCTCCGCCTGCTTGTCAGCCTGGGGCTGCTAGCAGAGCATTGTTGCCAAAGGTGGAAGGAGCAAGGCCCCTGGGGTCCTGCCTGGGGAGATTTGGGGTTGATTGTGCCTCAGGTGTGGTCCTGGTTGCCCTTCCTGTCTCGGTGTCGTGCTGGTGATGGTGGTTGATGCGGTGAGCCGTGGCTCCTCTCCCTAATGCCTGCTTCATCTCTTTTGTCCCCATTGTCTGTTTGGAATCCTGCTGTGGTGGGTTAGAATGAAAAGGTAAGTGGTGCTCACCCCCCACCCCATCCCCCCGTGCATGCTTGCCTTGGGTCTGCAGAGTCCATTGCTTGGCATGCTAACATAGCAGCTTGTCTAATACGCTTGTCATGGAGTTTATTAACGTTCGAGGCAGCCTTGGATCTTAGCTGCAGCTTTGCTCAAATTGGGACCTGCTTGAGTATTCCCCTAGCCCCCCCGCCCTTCTTGGATGGCCCTTTGAGGGATGTTTCTGGGGGCTTTTGCACCTATTGGCTCATGGTGGGCACTTTCCATTGTCTTGTTGCCTGAGTCCTCCATTGGGGGTGGGGAGAGTAGGTAGCAGAGGACATGGAAGAATGAAAGTGTTGGGGCAACTGCCAAGGCCGCTTCCCGCTCCAGACAATGCAATGTTAAGAGGCAGCATGGGGTGGGCATTGACTCTCCTCCCTTTGTCCCATCATCACTTGGAGTAACTTGTGCATGGTAAGAGCCAGAGTGTGGGGGCTATGGGAAGCCCCCCTGGATGCAATGCCTAAGCAGACTCCCAAGAGATCCACTTTTGGAGATGAGATATTGGGGCCCTTTGGCGTGGGGCCAGCAGGAAGCCCTCCAAAAGACTGCTTGGATTTTGCTCGTTGGGCCAAGCAGCCATCAACTTCTCAAAGTAAAAAAATAAAATCTTTCATTGAAAGGAAAGTAAAATCTTTCATTTTACAAAGAACACCCCCCCGCCCCGGACATTAGGGCTCTTGGAATGTGGTCCTCTTAACTGCTCATCCTGTCCTACCAATTTTTATAGCAGCTGATGGCTCTGAGTAAAAGTAGTCAACCAATTTAAAGATGTTTAGTTGCGTACTCAATTTCGGTATAAGGCATTCTTTTTCTCTTGTTTTTCCTTTGGCAGCTTACAAATTTTGCCACACGCTTTACAACCCTTTCCAAGCTTGTTCTCAGAGCAGCAGATTGTGCAGATGAGTGAGGGGCAGTAGCCCCAAATCGCTTGCTTGAGTCCTTCTCAGCCCAGAATTGATCTGAGACATTGTGCCAGGCTTGGCTGCTCAGCACCAGAGTGACACTCTTGCCATGGCCAAGGGCTGCTCAGGCTGTGTATGTGCTTCTTCAGGGCAGCAGGGCAGGGAGATCCTGGGGCTGGCGTGCTTTGCACGTGGCTCCAACCTCCTGAAAGGTTTGCAGGTGGCGGTGGCAGGCAGCGGGGAGAGCTTGCAGGGTTCCACAGGTCTCCTGGCCGAATCCAGATGGACAGCCCCAGCTAATGGAAGCCAGGCCAGAGCCATTCATCGCCTGTTGGAGGTTTCTCCCATCGGTCGTCCACCAGACTGCTGGTCTCTGCCTTGCAGTATGGCAAAGTAGGGCCAGCTGGCCTCTGGTCTGTGCTGTGGGACAGGGGGCTGGGCTGGGCTGGGGCATGGTCAGCTGCGGCATGCTGTTACTACTACTACTGCCGCCACACTGTGAGAGCCCCCGTCTGGGCAGGGGGGGTAGGCAGAGACCTTTTTCCATGTGAGAGATGTCGTCTTGGATCCTTTCCTCAGTCACATAGAACGTGGCAGTGCCATAAATCAGACACCTGATCACTCTGTGTTCTCTACAGCTTGTCCCCCAGCTAGTTCGTATCCTGAAGAACCTCATCATGTCTGGCTATTCTCCGGAGCATGACGTTTCTGGGATCAGTGACCCCTTTCTGCAGGTAAGGGGTTTGGGGCCAGGCACAAGTGCCACAGCCAGTTGCCCTGACGGGCAGGGAGAGGAAGGCTTGCCCGGCTCTTCTGCACCTTGCTCTGCTGTAGGAGGGGCCCGCGGCTGGTGTCTGTGCCTGAGCCCTCCCTGTCTCAGGTAGCTTAGAAGGCGAACGTGGTCTTTTCAGGTGCGAATCCTGCGGCTGCTAAGAATTCTGGGCCGAAATGATGATGACTCCAGCGAAGCAATGAATGACATCCTTGCCCAGGTGAGGGGGTTCTTGGGGAGTGGGGGTTGCGCAGTATGCCCAGGCTGGTGTCTCGGGCTCAGGGGCTAGGGGGAGCTGCAAAGCAAGGCTGGCTCTCTCCCTCTCTGTTCCAGGTGGCCACAAATACGGAAACGAGTAAAAATGTGGGAAATGCCATTCTCTATGAAACAGTCCTAACGATCATGGACATCAAGTCTGAGAGCGGCCTGCGAGTACGTCCGTCCCCTTGGCTCAGTGGGATCCAAGAGAGAGGTGCTGGGCGCAGCCAAGCACTGCAGGCCCAACCCAGGCAGCCTTCTGCCTGCCTGCTGTTTCTCCACCAGTAGCCAAGCTTGCTCTCCCAGGGCTTTTTCTTTGAGCTGGGCAGAGGCAGCTGCAGATCCCTGGCATCTCTTCTGTGGCTGGAGGCAGCAGGCCCTTGGTTCCTCCTCCCCTTCAAGAGAGTCACGGGCCAGTGTTCCGGCTCCATGGGGTTCTCATTCCCTCTGGGGAGTTTTTGACTAGGTTTTGGGGGAGTGTTTTTAAAGTTGCGACAAGCACTTGTTGCTGACCCTGTCTGTGTCTCTCACTCTGCAGGTGTTGGCCATTAACATCCTAGGCCGGTTCTTGCTCAATAATGACAAAAATATCAGGTAAGCCAAAGACAGTGTCCAGGGTGGAAACCCCTTTGTGGTTTGAGCAGGCACAGCTCTCTCCAGGTGTCTCAGGGAACATTGGCTGGGCTTGAGCTGCAGCCAGCGATGTTGCGTTCTTGCTGCCGGATGAGGCCCGTTGGTCAGTCCTTAACCGCGGGCTGCCATGGCTGAATGCACCGCATGGGGCCCTGGCTTCTGTCCCGAGTTGTGGACAGACGTCCCCATCGTGCCTGTGGGCATCTGGCCAGCCTTGCCCTTAGCTGCGCGGTCTGCTTCCTCTGTCTTTCCCGGCTGCCCAGCTGTGCTGTCTGCAACAGCCTTCCAGGGTGCCATGATGCAGAGCTGCTGCCCAAGGCTGACGCAACAGTTCCCTTTTCTCAGGTACGTCGCCCTGACATCTTTGTTGAAGACTGTGCAGACCGACCACAATGCTGTGCAGCGGCACAGGAGCACCATCGTGGACTGCCTGAAGGATCTGGATGTTTCCATCAAGCGGTGAGCAAGGCTGGCTGGAGCAGGAGGGGGACGGGGGCCATGGCCTGCCAGGGTGCATAACTGTGCAGGATCCCCCCCCCCCCCCGCCCTGAACCTGCCCTGTCTTCCAGAATCTGCACCTGAAGCACTGTTTCCCCTATGAAGCCCTCCAGGGGCATTCTGCTGCCTGTTGGGACCAAAGGCGGCTCTCCGCTCCACAAAATGTGCTTAAGTACCTTCTGCCCACAGGAGCAGATCTCGCCCTTTTTCCCTGGAGCAGAAAATATGTTTTCTTCCTCAGAAGAAATAATGCACATTTCCTTATTGCACAAACATTGCCATTTGATGTTGTTTTTATAAATTCTGAACTTAGTATTCTTTAAACAAGTTAAAATGTGACTTGCTGTAGAAGTTGGAAGACTGGGGAGGTGTGAGGTAGCAAGAGCTCGAAGTTGGTCGAGGGAAACGAGTTGAAGCCTGTGGGGTGGGGGCTACCAAGCCCACCCCTCAAATCCTGTAGCACTTTGTAGTTGCTGCCCACAGTTTTTGCAATGCAGCACCTTCCAGCAGTGGCACTGCAGAGGTGGGGGGGCGGGTCCCGGGGTTCATCAGGAGCCATGTTCTCCCCCACTTGAGCTGCTCTTCCTCATTCTTTCTGGCATAATGCTAGACACCTGCTGGTGCAGCGTTCTTCTGCCAGTGGCCTGCGCGCTCTCGCGGCGTGTCTGTCTTTGTCCTTGGCCGCCGCCGTCTAGACCCTGTGGGCTGGGACTCAGCATGCAGACAGATGCTGCGTGGGGGAGCAGGCTGGGCACAGAGGGAGCCATCGTGGCTGGTGCTGTTGTAGGATGAAGCCTGAGAGTGATCCATCGGCAGAGCGCCTGGCGCAGTGGTGACCCTCACGCAGCTGACAAAAGCACATCTGTGGCCCCTGCCCCAACACTGGGGTGTGGCTCTCCTCAGGGAGCTCGGGCTCCCTTCCTTCCGTGCTGGGGATGTCGTCTTGAAGGGTGCTGTAAATGTGTCAGTGCGCAATGCTGAGGTCCAGGCCAGCAGCGTGCTAGGATTCATGGACCCTTCTCCCCTTTCCCAGGCGAGCAATGGAGCTCAGCTTTGCTCTCGTGAATGGAAACAACATCCGGGGAATGATGAAGGAACTGCTATATTTTCTAGACTCCTGTGAACCTGAGTTCAAGGCAGATTGTGCGTCAGGGATATTTCTTGCAGCAGAGAAGTAAGATATTCAAAGAATTTGTATTGGTTTAATTCCTTGTGAGTCTCGCCACCCCTGTCCACCGTTGCATCACAGCACTTGGAGGCTGCAGCCCCCTCACCCCACACACACACTGTTCAGCAGCGATGGCTGGGGGAGGGGGCTGCCAGCTGGTGCCCCCCCGAGCATCCAGCGTGGCCCCCTCGGGGCTCACCAACAGTTGTGCTTGCGCTAGCAGCTCCTGCGGGAGGAGCTCCTCCCTCAGGGATACTCCCATGCACATTGCCTGGGCAGTTTTACCGGCTGGGCTGGAGCTTCTGCCGTGGGTCCAAGATCCCTGCGGAACCCTTTGGGAACATGAAGAGGGAGCCCCATTCTGCAAGAGCAGCAGTCCAGATACCCTTGCACTGTGCACAGGGCAGCAGGGGCCACTGGAGCTGTCTGCGCTCGGCTGCGAGGGGGCCGCCTCTAGTAGTCCCAGAGACCCTGTCCTGCTGCCCTCAGCCCCCGCCGTCCATCATGGCCCTGTGGCCTTTGCAGTCAGGACAAGGAGCGATGGGAGTTTGACCTGCCGGTTGGTGCTATCCCGCCGTGGGGGGGGATGTCCCACGGCACAGCTGCCCAGATGCCGTCCTGCTGCGAGCCACGCAGCGGTGGCCAGGGCCTCTGCTTCCACCTCCCTCTCTCACAGCCCAGGCAGGGAGTGGAGTCAGTCTGCACCCCAGGACTACATCCCTGCCGCACAGTGTGGGCACAGTCAGAGTGAATCTGGCTGAGCACTTGAGTAATTCCAGGCAGGGTGGGGAAAGAGGCGGGGGCTGCCGGGGGCTGGGGAGCACCTGCCCCACCTGCTTCACTGGGCATCCTCACAGGTCTGTGTCTGCTGCTTTTCCAGATATGCTCCCTCTAAGCGCTGGCACATAGACACCATCATGCGAGTCCTGACCACAGTAAGTGCTGCCTCCAAGCCTTGCTCTCCCCCCCCGCCTCCTATCAGATGGAGGCATGCTGAGCCAAGGCGTCTGTCAGTTCTCTGCATCCAAGGGCCACAGTGGAGGCTGCGGACCTTCCCAGGCACTCCTGTTTGGTGGGTGCTGAGAGATCTTGCCACACTGCTCTAATTCTGTGCAGTGTCATGCACCTACACGGGGGCAGCCCTAGAAGATGACTTGGGAGCCACTGCTGCTCCCCACTTCCTAATGAGTAAGAGAAGAAAGGACATATTCAGCCAGGTGTGCAGCAGTTGCAGTTTGAGCTCTTCTGGGGCCAGTTCACAGGGCAGTGCTTAAGGTTAAGATGACCTTGAAGCCAGACTCTCTCCTCCTATGGCACTACCCCCCCCCCCAATATGCCACTTAGGTTCTTCTGATCAGTCTTGACTCTGTTTATCCTGGTAATGTGAAGTAAAATCCTCAGCCTTTGCTGCACTTTCCCTGGGCCTCTGGAATGACTCCTGATGGAGGCCAGGACTAGCTCCTGCCATACAGCCTCCCAAAGGGCGGCAGGACATACTCGCTCCCCATTTCATGTGGCTTTTGGAGGCTGGCTGTGCTGAATTCTGGCTGCTAAAGACATGGTGGTGGAATAGTGGCGTGAACAATCTTGGCCCTAAGAAAGATGGTATATAAAAGCAACCGGATTGGCCAGAACAATGTCTGTTGCTTCCTTCCCTGCTAGGTCTCTGACTTTGAGTAGCTTTCCCTAGCTTTCTTGGCTGACTGCTAAGCTTCCTTGCATGTGTGTGGCTTCCTCCTTTTTCATCCAGGCAGGGGGTTATGTTCGTGACGATGCTGTGCCCAACCTCATCCAGCTCATCACCAACAGCGTGGAGATGCATGCCTACACTGTGCAGAAACTCTACAAAGCCATCCTGGGTGACTATTCCCAAGTAAGTGCTGGGGAGCGGAGCCACTGGGGGGAGGGGGAGAGGGCTGGTCTTGTGTGAATGGTGCTGCTGAGATGCTTTCTCCTTTTCCTCTGCTAGCAGCCCCTGGTGCAGGTGGCATCCTGGTGCACAGGAGAGTACGGAGACCTCCTGGTATCTGGCCAGTGCGAGGAGGAGGAGGCCATCCAGGTAGGGTCGCTGGGGGGTGGGGAGGTCCGCCTCGCTTGTGGCCTACGCAGCTTTTGGCCAGCCCCCTCTGGGCCCGGCCCCCTCTCAACTTCTGCCCCTTGGCTCGCTCAGGTCACAGAGGATGAAGTCCTCGACGTCCTAGAAAGTGTGCTCGTCTCCAACATGTCGGTGTCGGTCACACGAGGCTACGCCCTCACGGCCATCATGAAGCTGTCCACGCGGTTCACGTGCACAGTCCAGTGAGTCCCTTCTGGGGAGGAGCGCTGGGCATGGAGCGGGCGGGAGCTGGGACCCGCACGCCCAGCTGAGCTGCTGCCCTCCTTGCTGCTTCTCACAGCCCCCTCTCTCGCTCTCCAGCCGCATTAAGAAGGTGGTGTCCATATACGGCAGCAGCATTGACGTGGAGCTCCAGCAGAGGGCAGTGGAGTACAACGCCTTGTTCAAGAAGTACGACCACATGAGGTGAGTGTGTGCGCTCCGGGCTGGGCAGGGGATTGCTGCCCCCGACCCTTTGGCCCTTGACTGGTGGGGCGAGGCTCCTGCTCCTGCATCACAGCATGGCCGGGGGGGGTCCGCAGAGGCAGCACCGCTGCCCCTCAGACAGTGGTGGAGCGTTCACCAGTCGCTCCTCCAGCATGCGCGCGGGTCCCAGGCCAGAAGAGGCTGAAGGCGATGGCGAGCCAGGCGTGATGTCTGTGAGGCTTCCTGCGTCTTGCCGGATGAAGCACCCGCTGCTCCCCAGGGTCCAGGGCTTCCCTTGTTGGATGCCGGCATCAGGTGTCAGCAGACGACGACACCGCTGCGTAGGGTTGCACCCACGCACATCTGGAGTGTGTTGGTGGCCTGCTTGGGCCTCGCCTCCTGGAGGAGGCAGCCTCTGTGAAGGGGAGCAGCAGCGTCTCCTCCCAGCTGCAGGCAGTGGGCTGGCATGACCCCTGGGCCTGGCGTGACTTCACGGTGCCACGGAATGCCTCTTGTGGCTGGAGCTCCTTGCATAGCAAAGAAGCAGGCCTGGAAGTGACTGGCTGGGGGCATGCCGGCTTCCCGCCGCCTGCAAAAGCAGGCTCCTCTTAGCCAGTGAGGCCACTGCCTTGTCCTCTTGCAGGTCAGCCTTACTTGAGAGAATGCCAGTCATGGAGAAACTGACTACCAATGGCCCCACAGATGTCATCCAGCCCAACGGGGAGGCAGAGCCAGCAGCCCTAGAGACCAAGCCTCCCCCATCCGGCCTGCAGCCCACCAGCCAGGTACGGGAAGCAGCCGCAGGTGCAGCCCCACGGCAGTAGGCCTCCCTCCCCTCCTGCAAGTGGAGAGAGGTGTTGGAGGGGCGGCTGCTGCCGCCTTCTTGGCCAGCCTCAGAGGCCCTTTTGGAGCTGGTGCTCTGTGGCTTACCGCCGACCTCAGGAGCAAACGGCTTTCTCTGCCAATCCCCTTTAGCCCTCTCCCTGATGCGCATGAGGCCAGACGGCTTCCTTGGCTGTTTCTCCCCCAGGCGCGTCAGTAGGCTGCCTTTGTGTGTGTCTCCTCAGGCAAACGACCTGCTGGACCTGTTGGGCAGTAACGACATCACGCCCGTCATTTCAACAGCCCACCCAAACAAGCCGGCTTCTGCAGGTGGGGAGCTGCTGGACCTCCTGGGGGATCTCGACCCGACAGCAGGTGAGGGGCTGGGCTGCTCGCGCATAAGGGGGGCAGTGCGGGGGGGACAGGAAGAGCCCCTTGCTTGCTGGAGGCAGGCGGGGGCCTGGGCCTGGCCGTAGGACACGCGCCTCGCCTGACCCCACCCTCCTTGCCCATGTTGCTCCGGCAGGCCCTCCGGCACCGCAGCTGTCGCAGCCCCCGTTTCTCCTGGATGGACTGTCCTCGCAGCCCGTCTTCAATGACATCGCTGCTGGTAGGAGCGTGGGGCGTGCTCTGCTTGAGGGCCAGGGGAGTGTGTGAAGAGGGGCAGATGAAACCGCCTCATTTGCCTCTCTTTTAAACGTATATCCTCACCTGTCCACTAAAAATAGTGTTCAGGGCGGCTGACAATAACAGGTAAATTAAAAATCGTGAGCAAAACACACCAGCAAATAAATTAAGAATGCATCGGTAAGAAGATGAGCAGAACCCCCCAGTTAAAGCCCGCGTCAGCATTCTCAGCCCAGAGCGTCTCTGAGCAGCCAGACCTTCGCCCCCCAGGAGAAGGTCAACGAGGTGGAGGTCTTGTGGCCTCCCTCGGCAGGGGCACCCCAGAGCCTTGGAGCAGCCACAAGTCGGCGCTCCCCTGCCAGCAGGGCCGTGGTGGTCCGTGGCGGGACAGGCTGGAGATGGCCCCAGGGCTCTGAATGGTGCTGCTTCTCCTCAGGCATCCCTCCCATCACGGCCTACAGCAAGAATGGGCTGAAGATCGACTTCGCCTTCGAGCGCTCCAGCGCCAGCCCCAGCGTCACCGTGATCACCATACAGGCCTCCAACAGCACCGAGCTGGACATGACGGACTTTGTCTTCCAGGCTGCGGTACCAAAGGTGGGTCCAGTCTCTGGGGTTGGGGCGGCCTCCTGTGACCCTTTGAAGTCCCAGCCAGTCAAGGGGCAGGGGCTTAGTTTCAAAGCTGCCTTGCTGCCTAGAAGCCCAGCTGTCCTTTTTCTGCTTGGCTGTTCCCTGGTTTCCAGCTGTGTGAAGAAGGGGACCTGCTGTGATGGGAGATGGGGGCCTGGCTGTGTCCTGCCTGCTTTTCACAGCACTTGGGGTGAAGCTTGAACCTTGAGCCCCCCTCCCCCCCCCCCGTGGCCACAGCAGGGGCCAGGTGCAAGTGCAGTGCTCTCTGTTTGTGCTTTGCCTCCCTCCAGACATTCCAGCTGCAGCTCCTGTCCCCCAGCAGCAGCATCATCCCAGCGTTTAACACGGGGACCATCACACAAGTCATCAAAGTCCTGAATCCCCAGAAGGTGAATGTAACGTCTTGTCCTTCAAGGGTTCCTTGGAATAGGCTCACATATAGGCTCTGGCTGCTTGGTATTGAAAGGTCTCATGCAGAAGCTGTTCTGCCCTTGGGGAAGGAACCAGCAGGGCTGTTACTGGATGCCAGGACTCCCTTGTTCCTTTCGCTTTGTTGTGCCCTTGGATGAACAGTGCTGGGCCTTGGGCACCCCATTTGCTGAAGGCAATGGGGAAGTCAGCCTGGGCGGGTTTCCTAGCAGTGCCCCGGTCTTCACCTGTCCTTGTTTTGTTCCCTCGGCAGCAACAGCTCCGCATGCGGATCAAGCTGACGTATAACCACAAGGGCTCGGCGATGCAGGACCTGGCAGAGGTCAACACCTTTCCCCCTCAGTCCTGGCAGTGAGCTCTGGCCCCACCCGCCTCACCCCACCTGGTTGGCCAAAGGAACTCCAAAGGGCAGAGCACGGCAGCTCCAGGAATCCCCCAACTGCGCCGTGGCCTGGGAGCTGATGAGAGCTGCTGCTGCTGCTGTAGAGCGGGGGAACTGGCCTCGCTCACCTTGAAGCATATCTCTTAAGACACTCGCTCTCTCTTCTCTCCTGGCCGCAGAGCCACACCTGCCACAGAAGCCCAGGCCCCCTTTGTTTGGAAGAGGGGGAGCTGCACTGCAGCTGAGGCTCTCTTCTCCCCCTCCCCTCCCCCGGCAACAAGGGAGGGAGCCGCAGTTTCGCCCTCTGTGCTGTCTTCTCTCCAGTGAGCGAGGTGGGTTTTGGTTCGGCTCCCATCTTCAGGCACTTTCACCCAGAGTTCATGTTGGAAACTTGTTCCAAGGATGCTGGTGATCCTTCCTTTCTCCTTGGGCTCCCTGATGTTGGGGGTCTTATCTATGCTTGGCTGCGCACCCCGAGGGCAGGGGCTTGAGTCAGAGGAGAAGGGGACGGGTATCTGTGGATCTGCTGTCCTGGACCGAAGCTCCGCTTGGAGGATTTGGGCAGCAAAGCCACACCAAGCCCCTCTGGCCAGTGCCTCCTCTCTCAGAAAGCATCATGACGGATGAGACGGACTGCTCCAGCAAGTCGCTCTTCGACGTGCCCCCATCTCAAACCCTGGAACTCCTTCTGTCTGGTCCCTGGCTGTCAGCTGTGGTCGGGTGGGTAGAAAAGAAATGTGTGTTGCTAGCTGAGATGCTTAGAGATGGAAGGGGGGCACCCTTTGCCTGCAGAAAGACTCTTCTCAAGACTCCACTCACTGCAAAGCTGCTTTCCCCTCTGCCCTCTTCATTTATTGAGTCTGTCAGAGTCCTGGATTCCATTTGAATTCGTTCTCCTCCTGGGACGTTTGTGTTGTATCTGTAATATTGGCACTGAAATAAAGACCATGCGGTTTCATGAGACTTTTTCTGCTTTTACAACTCTGTGTGTACAAACAGAGAGGAGCACAGTTCCGTTTCAGGAGGCCAGGATCCAAAACATCTGCCCACTTTCTGGGAGAGCGGTCTGCAGTGCAGAAGCCAATACAGTGGGAGAGATGGGCTGGGCTGTGTGGGGGGCACCCATGGAGGTCCCACCCTTGAGACCAAACATCCCCAGAGCTCAGTGCCTGAGGGAAGCAGGAGATGGCCTGCACTCCCGCCCCGTGTGGATGCCCTTGGATGGGCTGGGCAGATGCAGGCTGTGCGAAGGGAACGGGGGGCCAGGCCCAAGCCCTTGGAGGCCCTGGCCAGGCCACCTTGGACCGCTGGGGGCTGGCAGCAGTTGCCATCAGCTGCCTCTCTCTGCCAGGCCTGTTTGCTGGATCTGGACAAGGTGCAACCAAAAAGACCAAGGGACTAGAGCAACTCCACTATGAGGAAAGATGGCTAAGTTTGGGGCTTTTTAGCTTAGGGAGCCGAAGCGAATAAAGGAGGGACATGCTAAGAATCCTATAAAACAAGGCCTGGTGTGGAGAAAGTGGTCAGGGAGACATTTTTCTCTCTCATAATACTTGAACCCAATGGAGGTCATCCCATAAAGCTGAGTGGTGGAGGATTCAGGTCAGAGAAAAGGAGGACTATCAGTGGCTACTAGACATGATGACTACGTATTGCCTCCAGCAATATCGGGAGGAGTTTGGTGCTCAACACTAGTCGCACTTGGGTCCTGCTAGTGGGCTTCCCACACCCATCTATTGGGCTACTGTGGGGACAGATTGCTGGACTGAAATGCCTTTGGTCTGATCCAGCACTGCTCTTGTGACTAGCCTCTCACCTGCCAAGTCTGGCTAGAACCAACTCTGTTGCTGCCAGAAAGGAAATGATGCCCAAAATGGGAGTGGGAGGAGCTTTTCTGAATCTCCAGGCATCTTTCATTAGGCCAGTCCCTCAGGCAGCTGGGGGTTGAGCATTGGCAGTCCCAAGTAAGGTTCAAAGGAAGGCTCTAATGTCCACGGCAAAACAAGAAAGCCCTGTGGAAACTCAAAGACTAACCAACTTATTTGGCATATGCATCTCTTGGGTCCCAATTTGTCAGATGTATGAAGTGGTCTTGGTGGATGAGTATGTTTTCCCTGAATAGAGAGGAGGACAAAGGAGGCCAGAAGGTCTAGCAGAAGCCTTTGGCTTGGCTATTCAAGGCACGTGGCCAAGGATTTAGAAACGGGCATGCTGAGACATTGGCAGCTGGCCTGGGAGATAGCTGCTTACAGTGACCCCTCATTAAGTAGAGGAGCAGGTGTGGAAAAAGAACAGTTTAAACGGGCCTCCTGTGTGACCCTCCACAGCCACATTGGGCAGTTCTAGTGTTGTGGTGGTGGTCCACGGGTGGTTTGGGTGGTCCATGGGTGGTGTTGGGTGGTCCACGGCTGGCTTGTCTCTTCCCCCCCCCCAGCACCTTGGGAAAGAGTGGCACCACCCTGAGCAAGTAGCTACCCCTTCCATCTAGGGGTGTGAGGTGAAGGATGGCCACCCCATCTCCCCCCACCCACCCTTGTAAGTGGCAACCAACCGCTTGGGGACATGGCTTTAAACCATTTCCATGTGAAGGGTTTCCCCTCTGGGACTTTTGGATGGGGTCTCTTTCTCCCACAATGGCAGGCTCTCAGGCCCAGAATAAGTTCCTGAGGAGAAAAGTGTGATGGCTTCTTGGGTAAAACAACAGAGGACTTTAGAACCGCACTGGCCAAGACCAGACAATTCCCAGCTTTCTAGCAATTCTGAAAGGACTTTACAGCCTCTGACTGAACAAATACAGTTTAGTTAAAGGACCGTTCTGCAAAGCACAAATCAGGGAAATGGACGTTGGCCAAATGGCAGTCTTGTCCTCCCATTTCCCACAGTGGAGGGGCCAGCCAGGAGTTTGAAATAACAGGCAACGTATTCATAAATTATTTGGAATTAGGAGTGAGCAGTGAAGTGGCCAAGTTTGCTGATGACACTAAATTATTTAGGGTGGTTAAAACAAAAAGGGATTGTGAAGAGCTCCAAAAGGATCTTTCCAAACTGGTAGAATGGGCATCCAAATGGCAAATGCAGTTCAGTGTAAGCAAGTGTAAAGTGATGCATGTTGGGGCAAAAATCCCAAGTTCAAGTATAACCTGATGGGATCTGAGCTAGTGGTGACCAGCCAGGAAAGAGATCTTGGGGTTGTGGTGGACAGTCCGATGAAGATGTCAACTCAGTATGGGTTGACATCTTCCAATTTTATCTTCAATAATGCCTTCAACTAATTTACCAGGAACAGAGGTTAAGCTAACCGGCCTGTAATTTCCAGGATCCCCCCAGATCCATTTTTGAAAATTGGTGTTACATTGGCCATCTTCCAGTCTTCTGGCATAGAGGCTGATGTTAGGGACATGTTGCATATTTTGGTTAGAAGATCAGCAATTTCATATTTGAGTTCTTTGAGAACTCTGGGATGGATACCTGCTTCTGCTTCTGATATATTTAAACAATTCTTTATTGTTGGCCTTGATGTTGTTAGCCATATGCTCCTCAAAATGCCTTTTGGCACCTCTTATTGCCTGCTTGTATCGCCTTTGTGCAAGCTTGTGCTCTCTTTTGTTTTCCTCACTTGGGCAACACTTCCATTTTCTGAAGGAAGCTCTTTTCTCTAATAGCTTCCTCGACCCTGTTCGTTAACCATGCCGGCGACCTCTTCAACTTGGTGCTACCTTTCCTAACCTGTGGTATGCATATCAGCTGGGCTTCTATTATTGTGGTTTTGAGTAATCTCCAAGCATTTTGAAGGGTTTTAACCCTCTTGATTCCCCCTTTCAACTTCCTTTTCACCAGTTCCCTCGTTTTAGAGAAGTTTCCTCTTTTAAAGTGAAATGTGACTGTGTTAGACTTCCTGGGCATTTTCCACTTAAATATATATTAAATCTGATAGCACTGTGGTCGCTGTTTCCAAGTGGTTCAGCAACATTTACATCTCGTACTAGGTCCTGGGCGACACCACTTAAGATTAAATCCAAGGTCACCTCCCCTCTGGCCAGTTCCATGACCAACTGTTCTAGGGCACAACTGTTTAGAGTATCGAGAAATTTAACCTCTTTGCCGTGGCTGGAACATGCATTTCTCCAGTCAGTGTGGGACAAATTGAAGTCACCCATTATTACAACACTTCCTTGTTCGGAGGCCTCTCTGATTTTGTTTTCCATCTCAAAGTCACCCTGAGCATTTTGGTCTGGGGGACAATAGCATGGTCCTATCACTAAATTAGTTTTGGAGCTTGGTATTGTCACCTACCCCTTCATGGATCACTGCCTTGTTGTGGCGAAGGGGCTTGCGTAACTCAATGAAGCCATAAGCTATGCCGTGCAGGGTCACCCAAGACGGACAGGTCATGGCAGAGAGTTCTGACAAAATGTGGTCCACTGGAGAAGGAAATGGCAACCCACTCCAGTATTCTTGCCAAGAAAACCCCATGGAATGTATCACAAGGCTAAAAGAGATGACGCCGGAAGATGAGCCCCTCAGGTCGGAAGGTGTCCAGTATGCTACTGGGGAAGAGGAGAGGGTATTTCCAAGTAGCGCCAGAAAGAGTGAAGCGGCTGGGCCAAACCCGAAAGGACACTCAGCTGTGGATGTGTCTGGTGGTGAAAAGAAAATCCGATGCTGTAAAGAACAATATTGTTTAGGAACCTGGAATGTCAGATCAATGAATCAAGGTAAGCTGGAGGTGGTCAAACATGAGATGGCAAGATTGAACATCGACATCTTGGGAATCAGCGAACTCAAATGGACAGGCATGGGCGAATTTAATTCAGGTGACCATCATATCTACTATTGTGGGCAAGAATCCCTTAGAAGAAATGGAGTAGCACTCATAGTCAACAAAAGGGTGGGAAAAGCAGTACTGGGGTACAATCTTAAAAATGATAGAATGATCTCAGTACGAATCCAAGGCAAACCATTCAACATCACAGTAATTCAAGTCTATGCCCCAACCACTGAGGCCGAAGAAGCTGAGGTTGATCGGTTCTATGAAGGCCTACAACACCTTCTAGAACTAACACCAAAAAAAGATGTCCTCTTCATCATAGGGGATTGGAATGCTAAAGTAGGAAGTCAAGAAATCACCGGGATAACAGGCAGGCATGGCCTTGGTGTACAAAATGAAGCAGGACAAAAGCTAATAGAGTTTTGCCAAGAGAACATGCTGATCATAGCAAACACTCTTTTCCAACAGCACAAGAGGCGACTCTACACATGGACGTCACCAGATGGTCAATATCGAAATCAGATTGATTATGTCCTTTGCAGCCAAAGATGGAGAAGCTCCATACAGTCAGTAAAAACAAGACCTGGAGCTGACTGTGGCTCAGATCATGAGCTGCTTCTTGCAAAATTTCGGCTTAAATTGAAGAATGTCGGGAAAACCACTAAACCGTTCAGGTATGACCTAAATCATATCCCTGATGAATATACAGTGGAGGTGAGGAATAGATTTCAGGGATTAGACCTGATAGACAGAGTGCCTGAGGAACTATGGACGGAGGTCCGTAACATTGTTCAGGAGGCAGCAACGAAATCCATCCCAAAGAAAAAGAAATGCAAGAAAGCCAAGTGGCTGTCTGAAGAGGCTTTACAAGTAGCTGAGGAAAGAAGGGAAGCGAAAAGCAAGGGAGAAAGGGGAAGATATACCCAACTGAATGCAGCGTTCCAGAGAATAGCAAGGAGAGACAAGAAGGCCTTCTTAAATGAACAATGCAAAGAAATCGAGGAAAACAACAGAATGGGAAAGACTAGAGATCTCTTCAAGAAAATTGGAGATCTCAAGGGAACGTTTTGTGCAAAGACGGGCATGATAAAGGACAAAGAAGGCAGGGACCTAACAGAAGCAGATGAGATTAAGAAGAGGTGGCAAGAATACACAGAAGAACTATACAGGAAAGATCTGAATGTCCCTGATAGCCATGATAGTGCGGTCACTGAACTTGAGCCGGACATCCTCGAGAGTGAAGTCAAGTGGGCCTTAGGAAGCATTAGTAACAACAACGCTAGCGGAGATGACAGTATTCCAGCCGAGCTATTTAAAATCCTAAAAGATGATGCTGTTAAAGTGCTGCATTCAATATGCCAACAAATCTGGAACACTCAACAGTGGCCACAAGACTGGAAAGGTCAGTTTACATTCCAATTCCAAAGAAGGGCAACGCCAAAGAGTGTTCAAACTACCGCACAATTGCGCTCATTTCACATGCCAGCAAGGTGATGCTCAAAATCCTACAAGCTAGGCTTCAGCAGTATGTGAACCGAGAACTACCAGAAGTACAAGCTGGGTTTCGAAGAGGCAGAGGAACTAGAGATCAAATCACCAACATTCGCTGCATCATGGAGAAAGCAAGAGAATTCCAGAAAAACGTCTATTTCTGCTTCATTGACTACGCTAAAGCCTTTGATTGTGTGGATCACAACAAACTGTGGCAAATTCTTAAAGTGATGGGAGTACCAGACCACCTTACCTGTCTCCTGAGAAACCTGTACCAGGGTCAAGAAGCAACAGTCAGAACCAGACATGGAACAACCGATTGGTTCAAAATTGGGAAAGGAGTACGACAAGGCTGCATATTGTCACCCTGCTTATTTAACTTAAATGCAGAGTACATCATGAGAAATGCTGGGTTGGATGAATCAGAGGTCGGAATTAAGATTGCTGGGAGAATTATCAACAACCTCCAATATGCAGACGATACCACCCTAATGGCAGAAAGCGAAGAGGATCTCAAGAGCCTCTTGTTGAGGGTGAAAGAGGAGAGTGCAAAAGCTGGTTTGAAACTCAACATTAAAAAAACTAAGATCATGGCATCTGGCCCCATCACTTCCTGGCATATAGAAGGGGAAGAAATGGAAGCAGTGACAGATTTTACTTTCTTGGGCTCCAAGATCACCGCAGACGGTGACTGTAGCCATGAAATTAAAAGACGCTTGCTCCTGGGGAGGAAAGCTATGGCCAACCTAGACAGCATAGTAAGAAGCAGAGACATCACCTTGCCGACAAAGGTCCGTCTAATCAAAGCTATGGTTTTCCCAGTAGTAATGTATGGCTGTGAGAGCTGGACTATAAGGAAGGCTGAGTGCCGAAGAATTGATGCTTTCGAACTGTGGTGCTGGAGAAGACTCTTACGAGTCCCCTGGACTGCAAGGAGGTCAAATCAGTCCATCCTAAAGGAAATCAACCCTGAGTGCTCAGTGGAAGGACAGATAATGAAGCTGAAGCTCCAATATTTTGGCCACCTAATGCGAAGAGAAAACTCCCTGGAAAAGACCCTGATGCTGGGAAAGACTGAAGGCAAAAGGAGAAGGGGACGGCAGAGGATGAGATGGCTAGATAGCATCACGGATGCAATGAATATGAACTTGAGCACGCTCCGGGAGAGAGCGCAGGACAGGAAGGCCTGGCGTGCTATGGTCCATGGGGTCACAAAGAGTCGGACACGACTGAACGACTGAACAACAACAAATTGTCACCTACAGTGCTTCTATGGAAGAACCTACCCCTTTCAGGTATTCTAGTCCACTCGACACTATGCCCCCTTTGACATACAGGGCAACACCTCCCCCAGTGCGCCCTTCCCTGTCTTTCCTATAGAGTTTATATCCAGAGATGACCATATACCACTGGTTTTCTGTGTTCCACCAGGTTTCTGTAATGCCCACTATATCCAGGTTTTCCTTTAAAATCAAGCACTCCAACTCTCCCAATTTGGCTCAGAGGCTTCTAGTATTTGCATAAAAACACCTATACACGGTGTCCCCCCCCCCAGATGCCTCTGGCATGTGCATCTTTTGCTTTGGGACATTGGCCCCTTTGATTGGCTCTTATGTTCTGCCATGCACTCCTGGTCTATTTCCGCCCCTTCTACATTTGGGCAATCAAAAACATTTTCATCTTCATCCCTTTGAGATAATTTAACTCGAACCGGATGCTTCCCAGCTCCTGTTGGCTTTCCCCCAGGGTTTAGTTTAAAAGCTGCTCTGCCACCCTTTTTATGTTTAGCGCCAGCAGTCTGGCTCCATTTTGGTACAAGTGGACTCCGTCCCTCTTGTACAGGCCCGGCTTGTCCCAAAACATCCCCCAGTGCCTAACAAATCTGAACGCGTCCTGGCTGCACCACCGTCTCATCCACACATTGAGACTCCTCAGCTTTGCCTATCTACCTGACCGTGTACATGGAGCAGGTAGCATTCCAGAGAAAGCCACCTTGGTGGTCCTGGATTTCAACCTCCTACCTAGCAGCCCAAATTTGGCTTCCAGGACCTCATGACTACATTTCCCCATATCGTTGGTACCAACATGGGCCACGACCGCTGACTCCACCCCAGCACTATCTCCTAGGCTATCTAGACGGCGTGTCATATCTGCAACCGTCGCACCAGGCAGGCAGTTCACCCTGCAGTCTACACGCCCAGCACAAACCCAGCTGTCCGTGAGTCTAATGATCGAGTCTCCCACTAGCGCAAGCCCCCCTCCCCCGGAGGCACATCCTCGGTGTGAGAGACTATTTATTCGCCTTCCGAGGAATGGGTCCCTTCTAAGGGATCATTTCCCTCTTCCTCAGAATGACGCCCTCCTTCCCCGAGACCCACATTCTCCATGACAGCGGAGGAGCTGTCGCCCTGGGAATGGGACACAGCTAATGGGTCCCTGAAGGTCTCATCCACCAACCTCTCTGCCTCTCTTAGCTTCTCCAGGTCAGCAGCCTTGGCCTCAAGGGAACGCACTTGTTCCCTGAGGGCCAGGAGCTCATTACACCGAGCACCGTCCACGGCTTGTGCATGTGGCGCTCACTGCAACACACTGGATAGCCCCCGCCCCCCTGTCGGCTTTCTACCTTCATAACTTCTTTTTTTTTTATTTGGGTGTGTTTTCCCTGGAAGGTGGGGGAAATTATTTATAGTTATTTATTTAGTTACTTACTGTGAGTACAGAACAGGAAGGAAAGAGTCTACTGCCCAGGTGCCCTGTACCACAGTCTGCTGGGTTCGAGTGTGTGTATTTGAAGGTGGGTGCACGGGACAGAATAGGGATTCTGTTGGTGTACCATCCACCCCGCTGTTCCACAGTGTCCCTTCCTGAGCTAGCCAGGGTAGTCTTGGGGTTGGTGTTGGAGACCCCTCAGCTTGTTGTGCTGGGGGATCTCAACATCCATGCTGAGGCTGCCCTGTCAGGAGTGGCTCAGGACTTCATGTCTGCCATGACAACCATGGATCTGTCCCAAAAGGTATCTTGCCCCACCCATGCTGCTGGGCACACTCTGGACCTCGTTTTCTGTGCTGGATGGCATGATAGTGATCTGAGAGTGGAGGAACTCTCTATAGTTCCATTGTCATGGACAGATCACTACCTGGTGGGGTTTAGACTCGCTGGCACTCGGAACCTCTGCAGGGGTGGAGGGCCAATTACAGTGGTCCGCCCCAGGAGGCTGATGGATCCGAATGGTTTCCTGATGGCTCTTGGGTATTTTTCTGTTGCCTCAGCAGGCAATTCTGCTGAAGCCATGGCTGATCTCTGGAATGGAGAAATTACGAGAGCCGTGGACACAATCACTCCCAAGCGTCCTCTCTCACAAATTGGAACTGCACCAGCACTCTGGTTTTCTAGGGAGCTGGCAGCGATGAAACAAGTGAGAAGACAACTACACCAATGTTGGCAGAAAACTCAGAGTGAATCTGATTGAACACGGGCTAGAGCCTGTTTGAAGGCCTACTCTGTGGCAATACAGGCAGCAAATAATTTTTTTTTTCTCCCACTATTGTGTCTGCAAAGAGCTGTCCAGAGGAGCTGTTTTGAGTAGTCAGGGGTCTTTTATACACTAGCCCACAAGAGGATAATTTAAAGCTCTCAACAGCCCGCTGTGATAGAATCATGGAATAGTAGGGTTGGAAGGGGCCTACAAGGCCATCGAGTCCAACCCCCTCCTCAATGCAGGGATCCGAGTCAGAGCATCCCTGACAGATGGCTGTCCAGCCCCGTCTTGAATGCCTCCAGTGTGGGAGAGCCCACCACCTCCCCAGGGAATTGGTTCCATTGTCGTATTGCTGTAAGTCAGGAAGTTTTTCCTGATGTTCAGTCGGAATCTGGCTCCCTGTAACTTGAGCCCATTATTCCGTGTCCTGCACTCTGGGATGATCGAGAAGAGATCCTGGCCTTCCTCGCTGTGAAGTACTTGAAGAGTGCTATCATGTCTCCCCTCAGTCTTCTCTTCTCAAGGCTAAACATGCCCAGTTCTTTCAGTCTCTTCTCATAGGGCTTTGTTTCCAGTCCCCTGATCATCTTTGTTGCCCTCCTCTGAACCCTCTCCAGTTTGTCTGCATCCTTCTTAAAGTGTGGTGCCCAGAACTGGACGCAGTACTCCAGATGAGGCCTAACCAATGCTGAGTAGAGGGGAACGAGTACTTCCCGGGATTTGGAAGCTATTGTTCTATTAATGCAGCCCAAAATAGCATTTGCCTTTTTTGCAGCCACACCACATTGTTGGCTCATATTCAGCTTGTGATCGACAACAATTCCATTTATCAACTACAGTTATCCATGCTCTGATAACCTTTTGTCTGGATTACTGCAATGCATTATACGTGGGGCTGCCTTTGAAAACATTCCGGAAACTTCAGCTAGTCCAAAATAGGGCAGCAAGATTGTTAACAGGGCCTGGCCAACGAGATGACATTACGCCAGTAGTTTTCCAGCTGCACTGGCTGCCAGTCCATTTCCAGGGCCGATTCAAAGTGCTGGTATTAACATTCAAAGCCCTTAACGTCTTGGGGCCAGGTTATCTGAAGGATCACCTCCTCCCACAATTTATCTATTTATTCATTCATACAAAACATTTGTATGCCTATATCATTAGGATCTCAGGGCAGTGTACAGATAAGATCAATTAAAGCAGTGTAAAACAGTAAATAATTTAAATAGCTAAAACATATTCAATCATTAAGCTAGCTAATACCAATTTAAAATCTAAAACAATAAAACAGTTAAAACAGTGTACAAACTCAGGGAATCCAATTAGCCCTCAAAGGCTTTGGTAAAAAGCCATGTTTTAACTTGGCGCCAAAATGAAACCAGTGTCTGCGCCAATCGGGTCTCCAAAGTGAGGGCATTCCACAACCGGGTTGCCACAGCAGAAAAAGCTCTCTCCCACGTCCCTCCATAGTGTATGTCTCGCAGTGGTGGGATGTAGAGGAGGGATCCTCCAACAGACTTCCATCCTTGGGCAGGCATATATAGGGGGAGGGCTCCCTCAAATATCGAGGTCCCAAGATGCTTAGGGCTTTAAATGTCATCACTAGCACCTTGACTTCCAACCGGAAGCGTATTGGCAGCCAGTGCCATTCCTTTAAGAGTGGTGTTATATGATCATTACGTGATGTTCCAGTCAACAGTCTAGTTGTTGCATTTTGCACTAGCTGCAGCTTCCAAGCTGTCTTCAAGGGCAGCCCCACGTGAAGTGCATTGCAGTGGTCTAATCGGGAAGTTACCAGCACATGCACTACTGTGGTTAGGTTATTCCTGTCCAGGAAAGGCCATAGCTGGAGGATCAGCCAAGTACTCTGGGCTCCGGTGACAGGGATGGATCTAGGCATACCCCCAAGCTACACACCTGCTGCATGTTGCATGGGGAGCACAACCCCATCCAGGACAGGTGGCTTACCCAATTCCCAGGCTTGGGAACCACCATCCACACAGCTTCCATCTTGTCAGGATTCACCTTCAGTTTACTGACCCTCATCCAGCCCATTACAGCCTCCAGGCACTGGTCCAGCACCTTCACCGCCCCAGCTAACTCCGACGACAAGAAGTAGAGCTGAGTATCATCAGCGTCCTGGTGACACCCCACCCCAAACTCCTACTGACCTCACCCAACAGCTTCATATAGATGTTGAAAAGCATAGGGGATAAAATAGAACCATGTGGCACCTCAAAGCTTAATAGCCATGGGGTTGAACAGGAATCCCCCAATACTACTCTCTGGAATCGGCCCTGCAGGTCCCACCTCACAGAGCTGATCCAGTAAGACACTGTGATCAATGATATCAAATGTCGCTGAGATGGAACCAATTACCTAGGGAGGTAGTGGACTGTCCCACACTGGAAGCACTCAAGATGAAGCTAGGCAGCCACTTGTCAGGGATGCTTTGTGTTGGATTCCTGCATTCAGCAGGGGGTTGGACTCGATGGTCTTGAAGGCCCCTTCCAACCTTACTATTCTATGATTCTATGAGAGCTCCAAGAGGATCAACTGGATACCATTCCCCCTATCTTTCACCCGGAGTAGGTCATCATTCAGAGCAACCAAGGCCATTTCAGTGCCATACCTTGTCCTGAAACCAGACTGAAATTGGTCCAGATAATCAGTTTCCTCCAAGAATGTCTGAAGCTACCCAGCCACCACACGCTCAAGCACCTCGCCCCAAAAGGGGATATTAGCGATGGGGCAATAGTTCTCACACACCTCTGGGTCCAGGGGGGGCCTCTTCAGGAGAGGGCACACTGCAGCCTCTTTCGAGGTGGCAGGCACCACCCCCTGACAGAGTGAAGCATTTACCACTCCCTGGACCCACCCAGCCAATCCACCCCTGCTAAAATGCATTAGCCAAGATGGGCAATGGTCAAGCTTACATGGGGTGGGCCGGACTGATTCAAGTGTCTTGTCCACGTCATCAGTTGCCTGCCTGGACCCTAAGATCCTCCTCAGCGGTCTTTCTCCAGGAGCCCCTGCCAAAGGAGAGCCAATGTGGTGTAGTGGCGAGAGTGTTGGACTGGGAGCCGGGAGATCCGGGTTCTAGTCCCCACTCGGCCATGGAAGCTCACTGGGTGACTTCGGGCTAGTCACACACTCTCAGCCCAACCTACCTCACAGGGTTGTTGTTGTGAGAATAAAATGGAGAGGAGGATGATAATGTAAGCCGCCTTGGGTTCCTTGCAAGAGGAAAAAAGGCGGGATATGAATGCAATAAATAAATAAAAAGGAAGTGAGGTGGGTGGCTACTAGGAAGAGGGCCTTTTCTGCTGTGTCACCCTGGCTGTGGAATGAACTCCCTAGAGGTTCGCCTGGAGCCTACGTTAATAGTCGTTCCAGCTCCAGGTGAAGACCTTTTTATTCTCCCAGTATTTTAGCATTTTAGCTTCCTAGTCTTTTAGCGTTGGTGTTTTAAATCTGTATTTTAAATCTCTGCATTGCTGCTAGGCTTTGTTCTGGTTGTACTGTTATATTGTGGTTTTAAGCTGCACTTTTTATCTACTATTGTGGGCAAGAATCCCTTAGAAGAAATGGAGTAGCACTCATAGTCAACAAAAGGGTGGGAAAAGCAGTACTGGGGTACAATCTTAAAAACGATAGAATGATCTCAGTACGAATCCAAGGCAAACCATTCAACATCACAGTAATTCAAGTCTATGCCCCAACCACTGAGGCCGAAGAAGCTGAGGTTGATCGGTTCTATGAAGGCCTACAACACCTTCTAGAACTAACACCAAAAAAAGATGTCCTCTTCATCATAGGGGAATGGAATGCTAAAGTAGGAAGTCAAGAAATCACCGGGATAACAGGCAGGCATGGCCTTGGTGTACAAAATGAAGCAGGACAAAGGTTAACAGAGTTTTGCCAAGAGAACACACTGATCATAGCAAACACTCTTTTCCAACAGCACAAGAGGCGACTCTACACATGGACATCACCAGATGGTCAATATCGAAATCAGATTGATTATGTCCTTTGCAGCCAAAGATGGAGAAGCTCTATACAGTCAGTCAAAACAAGACCTGGAGCTGACTGTGGCTCAGATCATGAGCTTCTTGTTGCAAAATTTTGGCTTAAATTGAAGAACGTAGGGAAAACCACTAAACCACTCAGGTATGACCTAAATCATATCCCTGATGAATATATAGTGGAGGTGAGGAATAGATTTCAGGGATTAGACCTGATAGACAGAGTGCCTGAGGAACTATGGACGGAGGTCCGTAACATTGTTCAGGAGGCAGCAACGAAATCCATCCCAAAGAAAAAGAAATGCAAGAAAGCAAAGTGGCTGTCTGAGGAGGCTTTACAAGTAGCTGAGGTAAGAAGGGAAGCGAAAAGCAAGGGAGAAAGGGGAAGATATATCCAACTGAATGCAGAGTTCCAGAGAATAGCAAGGAGAGACAAGAAGGCCTTCTTAAATGAACAATGCTAAGAAATCAAGGAAAACAATAGAATGGGAAAGACTAGAGATCTTTTCAAGAAAATCGGAGATCTCAAGGGAACGTTTTGCGCAAAGACGGGCATGATAAAGGACCAAGAAGGCAGGGACCTAACAGAAGCAGATGAGATTAAGAAGAGGTGGCAAGAATACACAGAAGAACTATACAGGAAAGATCTGAATGTCCCTGATAGCCATGATAGTGCGGTCACTGAACTTGAGCCGGACATCCTCGAGAGTGAAGTCAAGTGGGCCTTAGGAAGCATTAGTAACAACAAAGCTAGCGGAGATGACAGTATTCCAGCCGAGCTATTTAAAATCCTAAAAGATGATGCTGTTAAAGTGCTGCATTCAATATGCCAACAAATCTGGAACACTCAACAGTGGCCACAAGACTGGAAAAGGTCAGTTTACATTCCAATTCCAAAGAAGGGCAACGCCAAAGAGTGCTCAAACTACCGCACAATTGCGCTCATTTCACATGCCAGCAAGGTGATGCTCAAAATCCTACAAGCTAGGCTTCAGCAGTATGCGAACCGAGAACTACCGGAAGTACAAGCTGGGTTTCGAAGAGGCAGAGGAACTAGAGATCCAATCGCCAACATTCGCTGCATCATGGAGAAAGCAAGAGAATTCCAGAAAAACCTCTATTTCTGCTTCATTGACTACACTAAAGCCTTTGATTGTGTGGATCACAACAAACTGTGGCAAATTCTTAAAGTGATGGGAGCACCAGACCACCTTACCTGTCTCCTGAGAAACCTGTACGAGGGTCAAGAAGCAACAGTCAGAACCAGACATGGAACAACTGAGTGGTTCAAAATTGGGAAAGGAGTACGACAAGGCTGCATATTGTCACCCTGCTTATTTAACTTATATGCAGAGTACATCATGAGAAATGCCGGGTTGGATGAATCAGAGGTCGGAATTAAGATTGCTGGGAGAATTATCAACAACCTCCGATATGCAGACGATACCACCCTAATGGCAGAAAGCGAAGAGGACCTAAAGAGCCTCTTGTTGAAGGTGAATGAGGAGAGTGCAAAAGCTGGTTTGAAACTCAACATTAAAAAAACTAAGATCATGGCATCTGGCCCCATCACTTCCTGGCATATAGAAGGGGAAGAAATGGAAGCAGTGACAGATTTTACTTTCTTGGGCTCCAAGATCACCGCAGACGGTGACTGTAGCCATGAAATTAAAAGACGCTTGCTCCTGGGGAGGAAAGCTATGGCCAACCTAGACAGCATAGTAAGAAGCAGAGACATCACCTTGCCGACAAAGGTCCGTCTAATCAAAGCTATGCTTTTCCCAGTAGTAATGTATGGCTGTGAGAGCTGGACTATAAGGAAGGCTGAGCGCCGAAGAATCGATGCTTTCGAACTGTGGTGCTGGAGAAGACCCTTACGAGTCCCCTGGACTGCAAGGAGGTCAAATCAGTCAATCCTAAAGGAAATCAACCCTGAGTGCTCACTGGAAGGACAGATACTGAAGCGGAAGCTCCAATATTTTGGCCACCTAATGTGAAGAGAAAACTCTCTGGAAAAGACCCTGATGCTGGGAAAGACTGAAGGCAAAAGGAGAAGGGGACGGCAGAGGATGAGATGGCTAGATAGCATCACCGATGCAATGAATATGAACTTGAGCACGCTCCGGGAGAGAGCGCAGGACAGGAAGGCCTGGCGTGCTATGGTCCATGGGGCCACGAAGAGTCGGACATGACTGAACGACTGAACAACAACAACATGCTGCAGTTTGTGGTTTTAATTTTTGTGAACTGTCCAGAGAGCTTCGGCTATTGGGTGGTATAGAAACAAACAAACGTTATGCAATAAAGAAAGCAGCAAGGGAAGGGAGGCTCCACTCAAGCCACCCAGAGCTAGAGCTTTTTGACAGCACATTCCCATCAGCTCTTGCTTACCAAGGAGAAAGAACAGCATCTCTGCCTTCAGCAAAGATTGTGCTCAGGGGAATGAAAACTTCTCTGACTTGTCAGCAGGTTTGCAGTCCCAGTTGGAAAACAGAGGAACTCAGGTGGAGGGAGGAAACTTCAGAGCAAGGCTGGGTGGGTAGGGGCTTTTCATTTGCTTTCTGGGGCCTGGCCCAACTGTGGTTAGTGTGAACCTCTCGGGTGCTGATACTGTAACTTGTTTGTACTGTAGCTTTTTCTCCATCTACCAAGGAAGCTGTGTGTGTTTGCCTAAAGATGGATTGGAGACAGTTTCAAGTAACAGCTGACTTTTATATTCTAAAAAATGGGGGATCAACCATGGTTTGTTTCTTGTTCCCACAGTCTTAGGGGCAGTGCTGGGTCCAGCCTGAAACCATCTCCTCACCTGGTGGAGCCTAATTTGAATGTCTGCGAATCCCTCCTTCCCTGGCCATGCAGACTTCATGACTTCAACATCACATCCATTTGTTTTTCTCTCTCTGTTCTTCCCCCCGCCCTGCTGCCCCAGACCACCTGCATTTTGTAACATCTTATGTGATGAAGAGATCTGAAGATCTCAGATATTTGCATCTTTTTTTGAGTTTTGAGTTGGACTAATGTGGACTTTGGAATTTTTCCACTGGCCAAAATGGCTACCTCTGCTTATTTTATCCTCAGTTGGCTTCTGGCTGCTGAAACCATGGGACACCATTCTAGTGTCCAAACGAAAGAGCTTTGTTTATGGATCAAACAACAGCCAGAACACAAATCCCTTCCATTTATTACTTGTTGAAGTAGTAAATGGGCAATTGTTTCAGTCTCAGCCAATGGTCTCAGAACAACAAAGATAATTGTGGTGCTTCCAGACAGAGGGTCCCTAGTACTATTATCTGTCTGTCTATCTATCACATGTCTGTTCTGCCAAAGCACCCAAGGTGGTTTACATTTTTTTAAATGCTGAAGCAAACAAATATTAACAAACAAACCAAGCAAGCACAAGAATATTGTTCTCTCCGGGCACTGATGGGCTTCACTTCTGTCTTCCCTCTTGGCACACAGCTATTCCGTCATTCTCTACTTAACAGGAAAGGCTGAAGAAGCTGTGGGGAAACACGGGAGTATTACAAGTGGAAGATGATGATGGCTGGGACCCCCGCCGCCCATGAGGCAGGCCAAGGGTGTGGCAAGAGGCGCCCTGCCTGGAGCCCCCTGGCTCTTACTGACAGGCTTAAAGGGGCAAACAAAGGAAGTGATGGCGGAGGAGAGGCCTAGCAAGGGCCGCTGAATGTGGCAACAACGTGAGCTGTGTGCGCGGCAGCCACCCAGGCTCCATCTCCTTGGCCACCAGGCCGCGCCTTCTGGCAAGCACACTTGTTCCCAGGGGAGTGTGACGTGCCCACTCCCCTTTGGATGGAAAAGCAGCAGGCAAGCAGCTGAGAGGCGATCGAGTCAGGCAGTAGACAGCAGCCTCCCCTCAGTCCTGTCAGCAGGGGCTGGAAAATGGTGGGGGTGGGGGGACTCCAGGCAGGTAACCCCCCCACGTGCGCGCACACTGCTGGTGGCGCTTCCTCCTCCGAGTTGTGTCAGGGGTGCGGGGAGTGGGGAAATGCACAAGCCAGAGGTGTGGCCTGCTCCAGCCTCCTCTGTCTTGCTCACCCTTTCTCTGTCCTGTGGCAGGACTGGGCCCATGGCGCTGCCTAGGGAGAAATCACGAGCCCAGTTGCCCCCTCCCCCCTGCCCATGGGCTGTGCAGCATGGAGGGCGGCTATGGAAGGGCAGCCACTTCATCCACTCTCCGGCATTCTTTTTCAGGACGGCCTGATGGTCGCTCCACCCAGTGAGTGAGGGCAAGTCAGCAGACAGAAGTGGCCATGGAGGGAGCTGTCCCGTGGCTTGCTTTCCCCTCTGGACAGGTGCATGGGACCCATGCTGCCATCCCTGCAAAGAGCAGCTGTGGCCTCCTCTCCCTCACCCCCCCCAACTCTCTCTGGCTGGCAGGGCGGATTGGATTTGGCTTACCAGGCTATGTGCCCATCTCCCCCATGCCCCCAGAGCAAGAACACCGGTGAGTGGGTGAAAGGCTCCTGTGGCTGTGGGATGCCAGGCCTGGGGATGCAGGAGGAGCAGCCCAGGAGGGTAGCAGGGGTGCGACTGCTGGCGCTGGGGAAGAGGAGAGGATGACGGCCGGAGGGGCAGCAGTGAAGCAGCAGCGGTGGAGTAACCTGGAGCCCCAGCGAAGGACGTTCAGGTTGAAGAGGTAGTGATGGCGTAGGAGGCCTGACTCAGGAGTGTAACGTCTGGCATCCTTAGGTATGAACAGAACGCTCCCAATACAAGGTTGCAAAGCTCGCTTTTACTGAGGGAGTCAGAATACAAACTTACATCCCCCTCTTACAGTATCGAGTCCTTTTATACCAATCAGTGTAACACTCAAATGAGTCCCCCCACACAATACAACCAAATACAAGCACATATCATTACAAGGAGCAGGGGGGCAGCGGCAGCAGTCCTCTCTGGGCATGAATTGGGGGCTCAGAGCTAGGACCGTTTGCATTTGGTTTATATGGTTCTATTTGTTATTAGTTAACACTGCTACTTACTGGAAATCCTATAGGTAAGTTATATATATATATATATACACACACACACACACACACACACACACACAAATGGGCAGAAGTAGCTGCTTCTGTTTCATTAAAATAAATTACAACATCTCTAATGTTACAGAAAAAGGATGTTTTAAAAGTCAAAAGTCTGATCTCTTGATAAAACTAAGAAATCTTACAAAGCATCTCTCATTCAGGTACTAATTAAATGTCTTTTGATTATTTGTAATTTTCTTAAGCTGATTAACTAACCATGCAACTCAAACATCATATTAGTGCCATCAAAGTATCGGGTTGTACAGTATCCTGAACCTTATCATTCCAGTACACCACAAAAAGACTCCACTTCTCAAAAAACTGATCCTTCTCTTGCCTCTCTCCATTCTTTTGCCCCTATCACATCCGTGAGCTTAAGAATATCACTAGAGCCCTGATGCTGGATCAGACCAAGAGCCCATCCAGTCCAGCATTCTGTTCATACAGTGGCCAACCAGCTGCCCCTGGGAATCCGACAAGCAGGGCACGAGCGCAGCAGCACCCTCAGATAGACCATGTCCCAAATGTTTCTATGCCATTCCTCATGAGATGGGAGTATAGCAGTGGCGGCATTGTTTGTGTGAGACACAGCCGCCAACAGCGGGGCCGTGGCTGGTGAGCTGCAGGGCCAGGTGCCTTCTCAGGTGTGGAATGAGGAAGGAACACAGCTGTCCTCCTGGCTTGGGTGAACCAAACTGGAATCCAGGCAGTGCCGATTCCGGCCAGAGAAACTACAGTGTGCTGGCTGGGCAGCGCCCTGTGGTTCGGAGTTTTTCGTAGGGAAGATCCCACAGGCTGTCGATGGGGACCAGCTCATTCCTCTCTCCCAACGTGTGGCTCTAGGGATTTCGACTCACCGTGGTGTTCAGTGGGCTTTGCCTGGCTGAGTGTCCACAACCCAGCACAGTGCCCAGGAGGCCGGTCTTGGGGGCACAGGCAAGCGCGACCTCCGCTTTGATGGCTGACCTTTGCCCCTGCTGCTTCTGGCCTCCTGTGCTGCCATCAACAAAGGCCCTCCCATTTCAGCACCTTTAAAAAAACAAAGCCAGACACTGACTGGATCCAGAGATAATGCATATCCACTCATACTTTTATTTCTTGTTATTCTTACACAATAAAAATACCCTTTTTATCTTACACAATAAAAATAAAAATCTAGGCAGCTCAGTCGGCCCAGTTCTTGCTCCCCGCCACACTGCCCTGGGAAGGGGAGCAAGAGGAGGGAAGAGGAGCATCCCCACCTTCTTCTCCACTCCACCCCTCCCGGCAGCAGCAGCCGAGGTGGCACTGGGGGGGTGCTTCAGGGATCCCCCCGCTGCAGAGTGAGTGAACGGGTGGGCAGCCAGCCAGCACCCAGCTGCTCCCTGGGCCGGCTCCCCACCCTGCCACGGCCTCATGCTCTGCTCCTCTCCAGCTACGGGGGAAGCCGTCAGGCTGGCCGCCGGCCGCCCGCTGCTCTGCAAGGCGGAGGAGCTTTCTGCCTGCCCCGCGAAGTGCTTGGGCCGCGGGCGGGCGGGCGCGCGCGCGCGCGCGGGGCGCCTCCTCCGCCTTGGTGCCTGTCCTCCAGCTGCGGGGGGAGGAGGATCTTGGGTGCAGCTAAGCCCCCTCCTTTTCATCCCCCCCCCGCCAGAGGGGCCCTTTCAGAGCAGAGTGCGCCACCAGGCCAAATCGGCTTCGACCGGGGGCCGGATGCTGCATGTCGCGCTCTCGCTTCTCGCCCTTTGGGGTTCTTGCCCTCCAGGTCTTCCCTGTTTCGACACACCTCGAGGATCCCCCCACCCGCGGCCTTCAGAGCCCTCCCGCGCCCCCCGGGACTAGGCCACGCAGGGGGTCTCCTCGTTCCGAGGCAGGGGAGCCGTTGCGCGGCGGCTAGATGGCCCCCTCCCGATCCAGCTGCAGGGCGACTCTCGCGCTCCGGCAGACGCTGCCTCCAGCCCGGCCATCGAGACTGGCCGACGCGGCCTGGCTGCGGCGGCCGCCGCAGGCTGCGGCGAGCGAGGCCGGCTTTTCCTCCGGACGCCTCCCCCTCCCGGGGCGGAGGGATGCCGGCGGGGTCGGGCGGGCCGCCGCCTCCGCTCCCCTCAGCCGGGCAGCCCCGCCCAGGCCTCCCTCCTGCTGCAGCGCCCGCGGGGCCATGGCGGAGGCCGAGCAGAGGCGGCAGGCGGCGGCGGCGGCGCGCTGGGAGCCGCCGGAGCCGGACAGGTGAGACGCGAGAAGGGTCCGCGGCGCGGCGGCGCGGCGCGGCGCTCTGACCGACGTGCCTTTGCTCCCCGCAGCCGGCGCGGCGCCCGCCCGCCCTGCGCGCCTGCGGACCCCGGCGCCGGCGGCTTCCCGGACGGGCCGCGATGCCGCGCCCTGCGCACGGCCAGAGGTAGGAGAGGCGGGAGGAGGGGGCGGGGGCGGGGGCGGGGCGGCGGGGGCGCTGTGGGAGCCCCGCCCCCGGGCGCGAGCCAAGGGGATCCAGCTGCGGGGCTTCGCTTCGTGGTCGCCCGCCGCAGCCCCAGCCCGCCTCTCCCTCTCTCCTCCGCCCGCGGGCCGAGCCAGGGGGTCGCCGCCTCGAGTGCCAGCTGCACTGGGGCTGGAAAGGGAACCCGGCCGGGGCGGCCCGGCTGAGGGCGCGCCGGGGCCGGCCTACGTACGTCGAGAGCGCCGGGCCGGGCCGGGCCGGGCCGGGCGCTCGGTCGCAGCCGGGCCGGGCCTGGCGTCCCGCAGCGGCTCCAGAGGCGGCGCTTCCTCCCGGTCGCCGGGGCTGCGGCCGGCCTGCCCCGGGGCAGCCGCGGAAGGGCCGCCCAGGCGCAGCAGCCGAGGCTGGGCTGGGCTGGCCGGGCGAACGCCGAGCCCGCGGGGGCGGCCCCGGCCCGTCAGCAGCACCGCAGAGGGCGCTCGCAAGTGCCCCCTCCCTTTCCCTGGCTGCGTGGCGCCACCGCGGGGCGTTGGGCCTCGGTCCGGAGCGCCCCGGGCTTCTGCCGCCCCGGCTGGACCAGGGAGGCGCCTCGCAGAGCCGGCCCCCCGAAGCGGCCCTCCTGGCGGGTCGTCCCCAGGGAGCAGCGCCCTCCCCCAAGCCCTCTGCCCAAGGTGAGGAGCTGGGGACGAGCTCGAGGCAGCCCCTGGAGAAGGAGAAGCCCAAGCCCCTGCCTGGGGTCAGAATTGGGCCGGCTCGGGCCTGTTCCCCAGCCCCAGGCGGCCCTCCAGTGGGCCTGGGGGCGACTGTGCCACGGACCTGAACTGGCTGGGTGGGCTTGGAGAAGTCGGCCTGCCTCGCCCTCCCTGGAGGGTGGCGCAGCTGTGGCGGCTGCCGACGGCCCCGGGGCCTCTTCCTCTTGCTCCCTAGCCTGCTGCCAGCTGGTCCAGGCCCTTCTCTGCATGCTGATCGTCATCTGCAGCTCGGTCTCCTACAACTCTGTGGGCGGCTACACAGGTCTCTTCAGCCTGGGGAGCATTTACTACTACCAGTACGGAGGTGCCTACAGCGGCTTTGCCGGGGCGGACGGGGAGAAGGCCCAGCGCCTGGACGCCCAGTTCCAGCGGCTGAAGCTGCCGTCGGCTCGGGCTGCCATGGCGGCGGGGGGCGCGCTGCTGGCCTTCGCATGCCTGCAGCTTGCAGCCGGGCTCCTGCGACTTCCCTGGCGCTGCCCCGCCTGGCTGATCGCTGAGGCCGCTCTGGGCACGGCCAGCGCCCTTGGCCTCATGCCGGCCCTGTACTTCTACTACCGCCACCTCCACGCTGCCTACGCATCCTCCTTGTGCAAGGAGCGGGAAAGCCTCTACCACAGTAAGGGCTACAGTGGCTTTGGCTGCAGCATGCACGGGGCCGAGATGGCTGTGGGGCTCTTCGCTGCGGCGGCCATCGTGGCCTTCTTTCTCGCGGTTTTCCTGGCTGCCCGGGGCTTCAGGACTGTCCGGAATTGCCAGGCCAAGCCAGCAGAGACATGCAACATCTAGCTTGGCTCCTCTGCTATCCAGGAGCCTTGCTGTTACCAGAGTTGGGACCCAGGTAGCCTGTGCTGCTCCTGGGGGCATGTTGCACAGCATATGGAGTTATCCAAGAAGTGCCTTCAAACCACATGCCAGGGAGGAGGCCGCTCTCCAAACAAGAAGGCATTGACAAGGCCCACCTCACCCCACAACTCTGCTCCTGTTTCTCCCCACCCTCACACATCACTGAGTGGACTTCTCCCCCCCACCCCCCTTAGCATTTCGTGTTCACCTCCTAAATAAATGCAGTAAGTCCTTCTGGCCCCAGTTGCAGCCAAACTCTGCCCCTTTATTTCAGCAAAGGAGTCCTGACAGGTCTCAAAGCTGATCATTGCTGTGGAGCCCAGGGGCGATCTCTGTTCTCTCTGGGGCAAATTGCTGGGCAGCCATCTGGCCCCATCACAGAAGAGCTTCAGGCAAAAGTCCCCACCCCACCCTCCTCTCAGTTTCTAAACTGCCAGAGAAAGCAGCCTCACCCCCTCTTCACCTCACTGAGCATTCTTGGAAGTGGGTCTGCATGTTTGCCTTCAAGGGGCTTCTGCAGGCTGTTTTAAGTGATGACTGTAGAAGCAGTGTTGTTGTACAATAAAATCTCCACCTGAGTCATCGGTTTGCCAGTGTGCAGAAGTCATGATATTAAGATGCCCCTGGAGAGCCAGCCTTACTGCATGAGAACAGCTGTGCTGCATCCTCTACCCTGCTACCTATACCCAAGGCACACCTGGAGAGTCACTGGGGAGGGGGGAGATAATCCTTGGAGAGGAAGCCAGCCACGTTCTAGCCGCCTTTCCAGTTACACACCTAGTATGTGTGTGAATGCCTCCGCATGCAGCATTACCAACATCCCAGCTGCCAGCCACATAGCACCAAACTTCCCTCAGCACAATTTCCCCCTTCGGTGCATTGGCGATGTGCCGCCTGGTTCAGCCAGTGCTGAACAAGAGTGATTTTAAAAGATTCCAGACTCCACGATGCAAAATGTCCATATTAACTACTAGCCTGCTATCAAAGTCTTTGTGAACGGCCCCAAGAGCATAGGCTGTTGGGCAGTATAGAAATGGAATGAATGAATGAAAGGAAAATGGAGTCCCCTGCCTTGGAGACATCTGTAGAGGAAGCAAAGCACAAGGATTTCCCTGGGACAGAGGTGACAGCTTGCTGGATGAGGCAACTGTGACTGCAGGGAGGAACACCCACAGGAACTGGGCCTCCAGGCGCTGGGCCTTCTCCCCCATCCACCCCTTATCAACAAGAGATTAATATGGGGGGGGGGGAGTCCAGCAAGAATTTACAGGCCTTGCATTAGCAAAGACCCCTGAATGGTTGAAAAAAACCTCAGCTGCATACTTTAAACAAACCCGAAGCGTAGAAAGGGAGAACAAGAGTCCGCTTAAAGCAGGAAGAGGGGTAAGCTAGCTTCAGTTTCGGCTCAGGCCTTAGGCCTTAAAGAGCAGTTCATTAAATAGAGCAAGTTTAAGAGTTCAGCATATCATTTAAGTTTCAAAAATCAGAGAAGAAGGATTCAGATCTTGCAAGCCACAGCCTTCTCAAACCACTTACCCTTTATCTGCTGTCCCCTCCAATGACCCATTGAATCTCCCCTCAATAGGTCTCCCATTCATTATTGTTAATAGTCCTCCTTCCTAAATAGGAATCACTGTTTCCTGGGGGGGCAAGTAACCTATATTCCCAGACACTGAAAGCCAGTGCTGATCAGGAGTTCACACACTTCCTCCCTTGCTTTTCAAGCAGTTGGTACTAGCTATGTAAGGAGGAACGCTTGGGAGGGAGCCAGCTCTCTGAGCTTGAGGAGCCCCAGTGTTGAAACGTCTCAGCCCCAGTGACAAAGCATCAGAAAACAAGCTAGTTAAGCAACTGTGCGAGTTTAGCAACAGGGTGAGGAAGCCAGGGCAGTTTTATTTATTTATATATGTCCCACCTTTCCCCCCAATTCCTGGGATTCATGGCGGCTTTACAACATTAAAAACTTGTATAGTTAAAACATAATAAATAGAAATATACAAAAGTTTAAAATATAATTGAATCATCAATAATATTAAAATTGTATAAAATATCACAATTTTAAAAGACAGCAACAACATAAACAATAGTACCTCTCCATCATATTCTCACAGGTCCAGACTATCCCCAAAGGCCTGCTGGAACAAAAAAGTTTTTACATGCCTGCGAAAGCATATCAAGGAGGGTCCCACTCTCACCTCTCTAGAAAGGGTTCCAGAGCCTTGGGGCAGCCACTGAGAAGGCCCTCTCCCGCATTCCCACCAGACGTGCCTGTGATGGTGGCGGGACCGCAAGAAAGGCCTCCCGTGAAGATCTCAGGGCACAAGCAGGCTCATAGGGGAGAATACGGTCTTTCAGATAACCTGGACCCGAGTCGTATATTGCTTTATAGGACACGACCAGCACTTTGAATTGTGCCCGGAAACAGACTGGGAGCCAGTGAAGCTGTTTTAGCAGGGGAGTGGTATGCTCCCTGTAGCCAGCCCCAGTCAACAGTCTGGCAGCAGCTCTTTGAACCAGCTGAAGTTTCCGAGCACTCTTCAGAGGCAGCCCCGTGTAGAGCGCATTACAGTAATCCCAATGGGATGTAACTAAGGCATGTCTCACTGTGGCCAAGTCAGACATCTCAAGGAACGGGCGCAGCTGGCGCACTAGCTTTAACTGTGCAAATGCACTCCTGGGCACCGCTGAAACCTGGGCATCCAGGCTCCGGGCTGAATCCAGAAGTGCACCCAAGCTGCAAACCTGTGTCTTCAGGGGGAGTGTAACCCCATCCAGCACAAGCTGAATCCCTATTCCCTGATCTACCTTTCGACTGACCAGGAGCACCTCTGTCTTGTCTGGGTTAAGCTTCAGTTTGCTTGCCCTCATCCAGTCCATTACTGCCGACAGACACCGGTTTAGCACCACAACAGCTTCCTTGGAATTAGGTGGAAAGGAAAAGTAGAGTTGGGTGTCATCAGCATACTGGTGACACTGAACCCCAGAACTCCAGACAACCTCCCCCAGTGGTTTCATGTATATGTTAAGTAGCATGGGGGACAAAACAGAAGCCTGAGTTACTCCACAAGCTAATGGCCAGGGAGCTGAACAGAAGTCCCCCTAGCACCACCTTCTGGGTCCACCCCTCCAAGAAGAAATGGAGCCACTGTAAAACTGCCTCCAAGTCCCATCCCAGTGAGGCAGCCCAGAAGGATACCATGGTCAATGGTACCGAAAGCCACTGAGAGGTCCAGCAGAACCAACAAGGACACACTCCCCCTGTCTAGTTCCTGGCGTAGGTCATCCACCAAGGCAACCAAAACTGTTTCTGTCCCATAACCGGGTCTGAAGACTGATTGCAATGGATCTAGATAATCTGTCTCATCCAGGAATCCCTGGAGTTGGGAGGCCACCATGCGCTCCAATATCTTGCCCAGAAATGGAATACTGGAGACTGGCTGATAATTATACAATATGGTGGGGTTCAGGGAGGGCTTTTTTTAAACAAAGGTCTCACCACCGCCTCCTTCAGGAGACTCCTTGCTGTGTGGGACCGAGACCCAAGTATGTCGCGAAGACCCGTGGACTCGCCAGGTATGTTGTCGCCCGGGAGGACGGATTAGAGATGTGACTGAAAGGTTGCCTGCACTCATAAAGCCCACTGACAGGTATCCTTTTCTTCTCATCCATGTGGGAACAAATGATACCGCCAAGTGGAGCTACGAAGAAATCACATCAGACTTTGAAGGAAACTCAAGAACTTTGGGGTCCAGACAGTTTTCTCATCCATCCTTCCAGTAGTTAGAAGTGGGATAGAAAGGGAAACAAAAATACTCTGGGTGAAAGACTGGCTACGAAGGTGGTGCCGATGAGAGAGATTTGGATTCTGGGATCATGGGCTATACTTCCTGGAAGATGGACTGCTGGCAAGGGACGGGTTGCACCTCACAAAGGCTGGGAAGAATGTGTTTGGCCACAGCATGAAGAACTTCATCAGGAGGGCTTTTGTATGGCTGTGAGAGCTGGACTATAAGAAAGGCTGAGCGCTGAATAATTGATGCTTTCGAACTGTGGTGCTGGAGAAGACTCTTACGAGTCCCCTGGACTACAAGGAGGTCAAATAAGTCAGTCCTAAAGGCCGCGGTGGCTTAGTGGTTAAGACGCTGAACTGCAGACTGGAAGGTCGGCAGGTCAGCAGTTCGAGACCCGAGTGCTGCGTGATGGAGTGAGCTCCCGTCTTCAGTCCCAGCTCCTGCCAACCTAGCAGTTCGAAAGCAAGAAATTGCAAGTAGATAAATAGGTACCGCCTCGGCGGGAAAGGTAACAGCGTTCCGTGCACCTCGGTGTTCAGTCATGCCGGCCACATGACCACGGAAGCGTCTTCGGACAGCGCTGGCTCTTCGGCTTAGAAACGGGGATGAGCACCGCACCCTAGAGTCGGACACGACTGGTTGGGGACACCTTTACCTTTACCTTTAAAGGAAATCAACCCTGACTGCTCATTGGAAGGACAGATACTGAAGCTGAAGCTCCAATATTTTGGCCACCTAATGCGAAGAGAAAACTCCCTGGAAAAGACCCTGATGCTGGGAAAGTCTGAAGGCAAAAGGAGAAGGGGACGGCAGAGGATGAGATGGCTAGATAGCATCACCGATGCAATGAATATGAACTTGAGCACACTTCAGGATAGAGCGGAGGACAGGAAGGCCTGGCGTGCTATGGTCCATGGGGTCACGAAGAGTCGGACACGACTTAATGACTGAACAACAACAACGGGGAAGGGAGACGTAAAGTTGGGGGTAAAAATGGATGAAAGCCCATGCACCGCAACAGAGAGAACAGCTCTAATAGCGCCCAATAATAGTCTTCACAAATATGTAGGAAGAAAGCCGGACTATAAAGCACATGGTCTTCGATGTCTATATACTAATGCCCAGAGTATGGGAAACAAACAGAACGAATTTGAACTCTTAATACAGGAGGGAAATTACGACTTGATAGGTGTACCTGAAACTTGGTGGGATGACTCTCATGACTGGAATTCAGCAATTGAAGGATATAACTTGTTCAAAAAGAACAGGAGGAACAGAAAGGGAGGTGGGGTTGCACTGTATGTGAAAAATACATATCTCTGCACAGAAATACAGGAGGATGATCTTGGTAGCCCCATCCAGAGCATCTGGGTTAAAATAAATGCAGCAAAGAATAAAAGCCCCTGCCAAAGGAAGTGAGGCGGGTGGCTACTAGGAGGAGGGCTTTTTCTGCTGTGGCACCCCGGCTCTGGAATGAGCTCCCTAGTGAGGTTCGCCTGGCGCGTACATTGTACTCCTTTCGGCGCCAGGTGAAGACCGTTTTATTTTCCCAGGCATTTTAGCTTTCTAAATTTTTATCTTTGCTATTTTAAATATGTATTTTAAACTCCTGCACTGCTGCTAGATTTTATTGTGGTTGTATTGTTATATTGTGGTTTTAATGTTCTATATATTTTAAATTGTTTTATTGTGTGTTTGGTTTTAATTTTTGTGAACCGCCCAGAGAGCTTCAGCTATTGGGCAGTATAGAAATGAAATAAATAAAAAAATAAAAAAAGGAACCTGGTGGTCGGAGTCTACTACCAGCCACCCAGTCAAGGAGAAGACGAGGATGAAACTTTTGAAAAGCAAATAGCCAATGTTTCAAGGAAGCATGATGTAGTAGTAATGGGGGACTTCAATTTCCCTGGTATTTGTTGGGAGACAAATTCTACAAAATGTAGCCCCTCCAGGAAATTCCTGATTTGTGTGGTGGATAACTTCCTCCTACAGAAAGTAGAGGAAGGAACTAGAGGATTGGCTATCCTTGACTTGCTCCTGACCAACAGAGATGACTTAGTGGGTCAAGTAGCAGTTATGGGAACTCTGGGGGAAAGTGACCATGTTATACTTGAGCTCTTGGTTCTAAAGGAAGCAAAAGCTGAGTGTAGCCAAACGCGTACCCTGGATTGTAGGAAACCTGATTTTAATACTCAGAACAATGATAAGAAAGGTCCCATGGCAAGCGACTCCAACGAGAAAAGGAGTCCAAGATGGGTGGGAGTTTTTAAAAAAGGAAATTCTCAAGGCAGAATTACAAACAATTCCAACAAGAAAAAAATGTGGAAGACAACAGAAGAAGCCAATGTGGCTTCACAAAAAGCTTAGAGATGACCTGAAAACAAAAAAGGACACATATAGGAAGTGAAAGGAAGGACAACCAACAAAGGAAGAGTACAGGCAGGTAGCACAGAATTGCAGGGATGGCGTCAGGAAGGCTAAAGCTGAGAACGAGCTGAGGTTAGCGAAGGATGCTAAAAGCAACAAAAAGGCTTTCTTCAGATATGTGCATAGTAAAAGACAGAGGAAAGAAATGGTTTTTCAACTATTAAATAAGGATGGCAAAATGATAACAGATGACAAAGAAAAGGCAGAAGTGCTCAATTCCTACTTTGGTTCAGTCTTCTCCCAAAAGAGGGTCTATGACCCCCCGGCAAATGCGAAGTACAGGCTGAAGGGGCAGGATTGCAGCTTGAGATTGATAGGCATATGGTCAAGGAACACCTAATGACTTTGAATGAGTTCAAATCTCGAGGGCCAGATGAACTGCACCCTAGAGCAATAAAGGAACTGGCAGAAGAACTCTCAGAGCCACTGTCTATTCTTTTCTATTCATAGAAAATTCAAATTCATTTGAATTCTATTCTAGTCTATGAATTCTATTCATAGAAAATTCAAATTCAAGAATAGAATAGAATTCTATTCTATTCTAGTCTAGTCTATTCTAGTCTATTCACTGTCTATTCTGTCTATTCAATGACCTAGGGAGGTGGTGGGCTCTCCCACACTGGAGGCCTTCAAGACAAGGCTGGACAGACATCTGTCAGGGATGCTCTGACTTGTATTCCTGCATTGAGCAGGGGGTTGGCCTTGTAGGCCCCTTCCAACCCTACTATTCTATGATCCTATATGATTCTCTTTGAGAAATCATGGAGGACGGGTGAAGTGCCAGATGACTGGAGGAGGGCTAATGTTGTCCCTGTCTTCAAAAAGGGTAAAAAGGAGGAACCTGGGAACTACAGACCAGTCAGTCTGACATCAATCCCTGGGAAAATTCTGGAGCAGATGATAAAGCAATCCATCTGTAAGCACCTTGAAAACAATGCCGTGATTACTTGAAGCCAACATGGATTTGTCAAGAACAAATCCTGCCAGACAAATCTGATCTCCTGTTTTGATCAGGTCACCTCCCTTGTGGACTGTGGGAATGCTGTGGACATAATATACCTCGACTTCAGCAAAGCTTTTGACAAAGTGCCCCATGATCTCCCGATGAGCAAACTAGCTCAAAGTGGGCTACATGGAACAACGATCAGGTGGATCTACAGTTTGTTTGTTTGTTTATTTATTTATTGCATTTATACCCCGCCTTTTTTCCTCTTGCAAGGAACCCAAGGCGGCTTACATTATCCTCCTCCTCTCCATTTTATCCTCACAACAACAACCCTGTGAGGTGGGTTGGGCTGAGAGTCTGTGACTGGCCCGAAGTCACCCAGTGAGCTTCCATGGCCGAGTGGGGACTAGAACCCGGATCTCCTGGCTCCCAGTCCAACACTCTTGCCACTACACCACACTGGCACCCAGTTAGCATACGACAATGGAACCAATTCCCTAGGGAGGCGGTGGGCTCTCCCACACTGCAGGCATTCAAGACGAGGCTGGACAGCCATCTGTCAGGGATGCTCTGACTTGGATTCCTGCATTGAGCAGGGGGTTGGACTCGATGGCCTTGTAGGCCCCTTCCAACCCTACTATTCTATGATTCTATAACTTAGCCAGGCTATCTCTGTCCAGATAAGGGCATAGATGGTATACCAGCCTAAGCTGATAAGAAGTGCTCGGTGCCACCTTGGTGAGTTCACCTAGGATCATAGAATCACAGAATAGCAGTGTTGGAAGGGGCCTACAAGACCATCGAGTCCAACCCCCTGCTCAGTGCAGGAATCTAAGTCAAAGCATCCCTGACAGATGGCTGTTCAGCCTCGTCTTGAATGCCTCCAGTGTGGGAGAGCCCACCACCTCCCTAGGTAATTGGTTCCATTGTCGTATTGCTCTAACAGTCAGGACGTTTTTCCTAACATTCAGCCAGAATCTGGCGTCCTGTAACTTGAGCCCATTATTCCATGTCCTGCACTCTGGGATGATGGAGAAAAGATCCTGGCCTTCCTCTCTGTGACAACCTCTCAAATCCTTGAATAGTGCTATCATATCTCCCCTCAGTCTTCTCTTCTCAAGGCTAAACATGCCTCAGTTCTTTCTATCTCTCTTCATAGGGCTTTGTTTCCAGTCCCCTGATCATCTTTGTTGCCCTCCTCTGAACCCTCTCCAGTTTGTCTGCATCCTTCTTAAAGTGCAGAACTGCCCAGAACTGGACACAGTACTCCAGATGAGGCCTAACCAGTGCTGAGTAGAGGGGAACTAGTACTTCACGTGATTTGGAAGCTATACTTCTATTAATGCAGCCCAAATAGTATTTGCCTTTTTTGCATCCACATCACATTGTTGCCTCATATTCAGCTTGTGATCTACAACAATTCCATGATCCTTGTCGCTTGTAGTGTTGTTGAGCTGAGTATCGCCCATCTTGTAACTGCATTTGGTTTCTTTTTCCTAGGTGCAGGACTTGGCATTTATCCCTGTTAAATGTCATTCTGTTGTTTTCTGCCCAGCGCTCCAGTCTATCAAGATCACTTTGAATTATGTTTCTGTCTTCCAAGGTATTAGCTATCCTGCCCAATTTTGTGTCATCTGCAAATTTGATGATCATCCCCTCTACATTCTCATTCAAGTCCTTTATAAAAATGTTGAGCAGCACAGAGCTTAGGACAGAGCCCCACGGCACTCTGCTTGAGCCTCCCTCTAGGAAGGTGCCTGGCCATTAATGAACAACCATACTCATTGGAGGATGGTGGCTCTGACTTTGGTGGGGGTGTGATTCCATTCTGGGTTTCAGTCAGAACCAGCCAGAACTCTACAGGACCTATCCAAGGTGTTGACCCCTATCCCCAAAATAGGTCCATCACCTTGGATAGCTCCTTTAGAGTTTTGGCTGGTTCTGACTGAAACCCAGAATGGATTCACAACCCCACCGAAATTGGAGCCACCAGCCTTAGCGAGTACTTGTATTTGCAGAGCACCCCGACCTTGGCTATACTTTGCATAAGTCATGAAGTTAGGAGGGACAGGCAACACCACAGAACACAGGATCATGATTCAAAAGGATCTAGACAGGCTGCAGCACTGGGCAGAATCGAACAAGATGAGATTCAACAGAGATCAATGTAAAGTCTTGCATGTAGCTACTAAAAAAAAAAATCAACAATACACGTATAGGGTGGAGAGACTTGGCTTGGCAGCAGGACACATGAAAAGGACCCAGGTGCCTTAGTGGATCATGAGCTGAGGATGAGCCAGCGGCGAGTGCATTCTGCATGAACAGAGGCAGAATGTCCAGATCACAGGAAGTTATAGTTCCACTCTATACTATGCTAGTCAGGCCACATTTGGAGTGCTGTGTCCAGTTCTGGGTGTCACATTTTAACAAGGACATTGACAAGTTGGAGTGTGTGCAGAGGAGGGCAACCAGGATGGAGCGGGGTCTGGAACCAAGTCCTACAAGGAATGATTGAAAGAGCTGCATGTTTAGCCTGGAAAATAAAGATTAAGGGTAGACGTGATAGTGGTCTTCAAAAATCTGAAAGGCTGCCATGCAGAAATGGAGCAGACTCCTTCTCTGTTGCCCCCAAGGGGAGAACTAGAACCAGTGGATGGAAATTGCAGAGCAGATTTTGGCTAAACATTAAGAGAAACTTCCTGACAGTGAGAGCTGTTCAGCAGCGGAACAGACTGCCTCAGGAGGTGGTGGGTGTTCCTTCACTGGAGGTATTTAAACAAGGGCTGGACAGTCAGGGATGCTGTAGCTGGACGCTGCAGTGCAGAGCCTGCATTGAGCAGGAGGTTGGACTAGATGATCTCCAAGGACCCTTCCAACTCTGTAATTCAAATCACAAGACACAGAGTTTGGCCCCTAGCCCAAGGAGGTTGGAGAGAAGCTCTAGATCATGGGCTGCCCAAGGCCAGGAGATGAACGATACGAGTCAGGAATCCAGACAGTTCAGAAAAACAGGCTCGTCAGGCAAAGCCAGGGTCAAATGTGTGGAGTGGTTCAGGGCAGGCATCGCTGCAGAAGCAGGGTCTTTGCCCACTGCAGCTGTCTGCCGCACAGAAAATCCATCAGAGAAGGACGCAAGGTCAAAGCTGTGTTGTACCAGCAACCCTCCGCTGCAGGCTGGTATCACCTGCTGCCCAAGACCCCACTCAGGCTCCACTGCAAGCGGTTAGTCCATCATCCCTACTCATGAGGAGCTCTTCACTCCTGAGGAGCCCCTTATCCTGGAGGTTTGTGTGAGGCATCTGCTCTGGGGCTGGGTGTCCACACCCGCGCCTTCTGGTGTTGGTGTTCTCTTGGGCTGGGAGGCAGCTCCATCTCCCCTTCAGACTCTGCCAGTGTGGAGGCATCCGCTGCAGGTGAGTCAGGGACCCCTTCTGTGGGTACTTCCAGATCCTCCTGTGCAGGTGATCCTGGTGCGGCCTCTCCCGGCATGCTTCAGACCCTGCACCATCGCAGTCCCTAGCCAAGGAGGAGCCCACCAGGGCCAGGGCTGGGCCAGGCGTGACACAGTGGGACATATGAGGAGGCTTCCTGGAACTGGGTGTTGGCACATGTCCTTTGAGTTCTTGTGGGAAAAGCTAAAGGGGCTGAGGCATTTGGTGATCTTTTCAAGTGATGCTCCTTTTACAGCAACATGGCTTCTTGGGTCCGATCGTAAGGCTGGCCCTCTTTGTGTGTGAGTGCTGTCAGGGGCAGGCAGGCCTTGCCAAGAGCCTGCTGTGATGTGACATTGAGCCGTCTCCTCCCTCTTCCAGGCAGCCTCATGCCTGAGCAGGCTGCTCTGGGGAACGCATGTCCCAAACAAAGCTTCTCTCTTGGGGGCACAGCTCAGATGTGCTCCCTTGGCTTAGACCCTGCTTGGGGCCAGAGCAACATTTCTCTTGGCACAGCCCTCTGGGGCTGTCTTCGTGCCCAGCAGCCTCTCTGCCACCTAGAGCCCTCTGAGGAGGGAGTAGCCTGTGTCACCCACTGCTGGTTTCAGGGGTGACTGCCTGGTGCCTATTAGGGATGTTTACATGACACAAGGCTCTGGTGCTCAAATGCGGAGGGGCCACAGCAGGCCATCCCCATGTGTTTTTGTTAGCAGCCCTATTGGCTACTGATTTAGAAGGCTCCAGGGGAAATCCCGGGGTGTCAAGTGGTATAGAAGCATAAGAAAGAAAGAAAGAAAGAAAGAAAGAAAGAAAGAAAGAAAGAAAGAAAGAAAGATTTGGCTGAAATTGTGGGGTGTTGGTGGGGTTGCAGATTTTGTGAAAGTCTGTGTGAGTCTATGGGATGCAGTCAGCTGCCTTGAAACATTTCCAGGCTGGTCAAGGAAAAGGGCCTGGTTGTTGGCCCAGCCCAGAATAGCTGGCCGAGGTCTTGGCCTTGTCTCTCTTCCCTGCATGCCTCAGAAGAGGATGGCTCTTTGCAACAAGGTACATTTCCATTCCTCATAACATGCTAAGCTCTCCCAGTCCACCCGGGAACTTGGCAAGAGGTGCTCTGAATCACCGCCAAACCATCCCTCTTAATCCCTCTCATAGGGAGTACTGATTAATCACATGCCTAGGACAAAGACTTGCATCCACCCCCATCATGCCACACCACTTTGGGCTGGGGCAGAAGATGTTGGGAAAGGCGTGTCTCTGTGATTTTCCCAGAGATCGCAAGAGGGAACAAGGAAGCCAAAAGCAACAAAGGGCAAGAGATTTTGTAATTCTCTGAATCTGAAAAAACAAAGAGTGCCTATTTGGAGGATAGTGGGGTCAAAGGCTCCTTGGATGTTGCACAGATACTGAAATGACACTACTGATCCTATGATTCTCTTACTCCTTCTGCTGTTCCAAAAATCCCTTTACAATTTTCTGCCATTCCTGAAACTGTCAGAGGAATTGCTATTGGTAGCATTTGAAAAAGAATGGAGACTTTTGGCAGAATCATCACTTTTGTAGCTGCCATTCTACCTAGAAAGTTTGTGGGAGCAACCCTACAGAACCTAGGCAGCATCTGGGGCTGGGGGGATAGAGTAGTTCAGTTTCCCAGATCTAAGGTTGGAGACAGCTCCCCAACCTCAGAGGGGGGAATCCACGCTCTGCCCCCCTCCCCCTCGCAGCGGCTGCCTCTCCAAGGTCAGGAACACGACCTCAGCGCGTGGGAAAAGGGGGCGCTCTGGTGGGCAAGGAGGGGAGGGGACTGGAGAGGCCAGGTATAGCCTCTTCCCTCCCCCTCCGAAAAGCCCCAGCTAGATGGGCAAAACACCAAAATGCAGAGCGGGAGGATGGGAAGGCAAAGACCGCCTCTGCCACGCTTCCTAGTCTGCATTGCATGATCATAAGCCTCTGAGTTTGGAGGCTGATGATCATCAAGGGCAGAAATAAAAGGATTGCGCCCTTAATTAACTTCTTCCAGGAGAGCAAGTCATGCTTAACCTATTTACCAAGCTATCTGGTTCCCTCAGTGGAGTTACATAGTTTGTTTTTGTAGAATTGCACCCAAGTAGTTGAAGCTGCTTGACTTTAAAATTAGATTACCAGGGGTCCCCAACCTTATCGGACCTGTGGGCACATTTAGGAATTAGAGAAACTGCTGTGGGAACCACCACAAAATGTGTCATCAATGGATTGGCGCATTGGCATCTGTCGCATCTATAGATCTTAGGCTGCATCTTATTCAGCAAAAACATTTGTTTCATTTCTATTGGACACCGGAATATCTCTTTAATAAAGGATTGTCTAATTTGGCTAATTGCTGGCAGTGCAATACAGCTTCTTTTAAACATATGTTTTGGAAATGTCCAGTAGTTGCTTCTTTTGGGGAGGAGGTTATTACACAAATTAGTTTTGAACTGGAACAGTGTTTAATATTCACTGACGTACAGGCTCTTCTAGATTATTTACCCACTTCAGTTTCTGAACACTGCCTCTAGTGGTTTGTGGCCTCTTTTCACAGTCACTATTTTCCCCACAGAAAAATTGTTTGAGTCCTGAGCATCCAAACACTATTGCCAACATGTCTTCTTCCCCATTGACCCTACCCACACACTTTGATCATTGGTGGAGGTCCTGCTCTCTGTTTTCCCTCCAGCTGAGGTGCCATGGCCTGGCTGCACATGGACAAGGGCCTACTTGGTGGTAGCACCAGTGAAGGCTGGTGGCTCTGGTTTTGGTGGGGCTGTGCTTCCATTCTGGGTTTCAGTCAGAACCAGCCAAAATTATACAGGAGCTTTCCAGGGTGCTGAACCCTATCCCCAAACTAGGTTCATCACCTTGGATAGCTCCCGTAGAGTTCTGGCTGGTTCTGACTGAAACCCAGAATGGATTCACAGCCCCACTGAAATCAGAGCCACCAGCCTCCACTGGGTAGTACCCAGGTCTGGAATATCCTGCCCTGAGAGATTCAGCTGCCTTCCAATGACCATAGAAAATGCAGCTGTTACAATGGGCATTTGCTTAGCAACTTTTTAAATTTGGTTTCCTCTATGCTGCATTATTACTGGTATGATTTTCATAGTATCATAGACTACTAGGGTTGGAAGGGGCCTACAAGGCCATCAAGTCCAACCCCCTGCTCAATGCAGGAATCCAGGTCAGAGCATCCCCGACAGATGGCTGTCCAGCCTCATCTTGAACGCCTCCAGTGTGGGAGAGCCCACCACCTCCCTGGGTCATTGGTTCCATTGTCGTATTGCTCTAACAGTCAGGACGTTTTTCCTGATGTTCAGCCGGAATCTGGCTTCCTGTCACTTGAGCCCATTATTCCGTGTCCTGCACGGAACAATATAAACAGCAGAAACATTTTCCTGCTGTTTATATTGTTTATTGGTCTTGATAGTGTTTTAGCATTAGATATTGTTATTATGGTTGTTAGCTGCTTTAGAGTTCCAATTTCGGGGGCAGTGGATAAATCTTTTAAATAATAAATACACAAACAGTTGAGCACAATTCTGTGCGGTAACTGCTGGTGCTGAGGAAGCCTATGCAAAGGCGAGACTTTGTGCAACCATACGGAAGAAGTCCTGGAGCCCCGGCGTCTGCTGTTCTGGTTCTTTGTAGCACCAGCAGTTCCGATGACAGCCCCTGAAGTGCTTGAATGCTGCTCTGTGGTCTGGCAGTGCAGCGCCTTGGTCCAACAACTGTTCCAATGCTGTTGCCGTTGCCGTCACTGTTGCCATGTTTGGAACACGCTTTGCTAGATAAGTGGCCATTCCTAGAAATGTTTGTAGATCAGCCTTGTTCTTTGGACTAGGCATTTCAGCCATAGCCTAAAACATAGTTTTAGTTGCATCAGGTATTATTAACACGCCTTTGGTTAGCAATCGTGTGTCCCGGGTGTTTCATTTCTGATGTGGAAATGTGCAGTTACAGGGTTGCTCCCTCACATCTGCCTAGAGAATTTGCTTCAGCTTCTCATGTTGCGTATTTATTTGTGATATGTATATTTTGCCGTGTCCTCCAAGGAGCCCAAGTGGTGTATATGATCTTCCTCCTCTCCATTTTATCCTCACAACAACATCCCTGTAGGGTAGGTAGGCTGAGAGTTGGTGACTGGCTCAAAGTCACCCAGGGAACTTCATGGCCAGATGGGGATTAGAACCCGGATCTCCCCAGCCCCAGTCCAGCATTCTAACCACTGAACCACATAGGCTTTCTGCTCTGGTCTTTCCCACTGAAGTTTCCCCTGTTTAATCCATGGCACCATCAAGACCCTCCAATGGGGGACCCTCCCTGCAGGAGTGTGTATGGGCGCTTCGATAAGTACCTTTAAGTGGACCTTGAGAGCTATTTTGCTTCATTCAGCAGTGTATTGGCTTTTATGCAAGTTGGAACCTCAGCTGCTGAGGTTCTTATGGGTTCAGTCCCAATTAAAAGCCTGAGCATGTGAGAAGAGCCATGCTGGACCAGAGCCAAGGGGGCCTCTCGTCCAGCACCCTGTTCCCACAGTGGCTGACCAGATGTCCCCATGGGACACAGAGGCAAAAGTGCCCCCACTCCTGGCCTCCAGCAACTGGGACAAAGAGGCCTCCAGCCCGATACTGGAGGTTACATGCATCGCCATCAGGACTAGCCACCACTGACCGCCTCCCCCCACCCAAATTTGTCTAATCCCCTTTTAAGGCCATCCAAGTTGGTGGGGACTGTCGGTACATCTTGCTGTAGGGGAGTGAAGCAGCCCCCCCTTTCCCTCTTGTCCTGAATCTTCCACGGTTCAGTCTCGTTGGACAGCCCCATTGGGTGCTGGGTTAATGAAGAGAAGAGGCAAACCCTTCCTGGGGCCTCCTCCTGCACTCCAGTGCTGTCGGGCAAGGGTCTGTGGCTCTGCCTCGTCTGTGCCGGCCCCTCGCCGGCATGCGGAGCAGCACTTCCGGGGCAGGGCACTCTGCACTGCCTCGGGAAGCGCCGCAGGAGACCTCCTCCGCCTGGCCACTTTGGGAGCAGGGCCCTTTGCCCAGCCAGCTCTCCCTGACGATGTCCGTGCCTCGGCTGGGCGCTCGGGAGTCGGGAAGAGCGCGGGGGCAGGGCCCTCACCCTCTGCCCACGGGGGTCGCTTCTGGCACAGGAGCAAAGAGCCTCAGGCCCAGGCTGAACCTGGCCTTCCCTCAGCCCCAGGCCAGCCCCCCAGGTCTCCCCAGCAGGCCATGCCCCCTTCCCCAGGCCACGCCCCATTTCCCCAACTGTTTGGAGGTGTTCCGGGCTTTTGTGCAGATTTTGCCCATTCTAAAAGGCTGAAATCCCCTCCCCCCTAGGCAGAGTGACTGGCAGGAAGAGCGGGACGCTAAAATGGGCGGGTACTTTGGCCCCGCTCCTTTCGCCTTCGGCCCCACCTACCACTGGGATGCGGCCCCCGAGTGCTACTCTGGAGCGGAGTTTGGCCTCCGGCCGAGAGCGGCGCTGCACTCTGGCGCCAACATCCTGGCAGCTGCCTCCCCCACGCCCTGAATCCACCGGTGTCCCCTCCCCCGCAGCTTTCCTCCCCCTCTGAGGTGCCCCCTGGAGCCGCTGCTCCCTTACTAGGAAGCCGCCATCCCCCCGCCCCACCTTCACCAGCTCCCAGCCCCGGCACTGCTGCCCTCTCGCGCACAGCTTCCCCTCCTTCTTCCGCATGCCACACTTGCGGAGGCCACCACGGCGGGCCAGCCGCCTTCTTGCTGAAGCCGGCCAGGTCCAGGCCTGATTGCTCCACCCCCTCGGTGAAGTCTGTTCCATGCAGCCCCCTTTCTACTGGCTTGATTGCTTAAGGCTGTGGCATCACCGCCTGGTCTGGCCGGCTGGCCTCCGCCCTCCCTGCTAAACCTTCCTTCTGTGCTGTGCGGTGGCGACTTCGGCATTCACCTCCATCACATCCCTGCTCCAGCGCCCGCCCTTGCTCCTTCCCTCCTCTGGCCTGGGATGCTGGATGTGAGAAGAGCTGGACTGACACCCCCGCTGCCGCCCACACTCTCTGCCAGGGCCACCCTCCTGGCACCTTGGACTTGCTTGGGAGTGGATTTCTCCAGGGTGGAATCCCCCCCCCCCAATAGCCATCACCTCATCCCTTTCAGTACTGCTCAGCAATGCCTTCCTTCCTGCTGCTTCCTGGGCCTTCCGTGACCTGCAGTCCACTGAAGCCCCCCCCCCTTCTGCCCTTTCACTCCCTAGACGCTGCTCCATACCCTCCTCTCTGGACTTGTTGACCTCTCTGTCCTGCTGAGCTGTCCACCCTGCTAACCTCTGGCTACTCCACCAATTTTATTATCTCCACTCCTATTACCAGGGTACTTTGTAGGAAATCTGGAGGAGGCCAGGCTGATTTGGCACACTTTAAATTCATGCCGCCTTCCTTCTCCTTTGCAATTGGTCTTGCCAAGATCTGTGATGTCTCATTCTACCAACCCCCAGAACCTCTTGATGATTTGTCTCCTCCCATCCAATGCCAAGGTCCGAGGAGCATCATTAAGGCCTTAGAAGGAATATTAACTGGTTTTGTTTTGCAAACAGAATGTGCAAGGTCTGCCCCCCCCCCTTTAAAAAGGGTTATGGTTTTCTGAACAAGGGAAGTCCTGGTGAGTTAAAGCATCTGCTTGGCTGAATAGTAACTCTCACCCTAAAACTGGTTTATCACTGGTTTTTATTAGTGTACTTGCAGAAAGAAGTAAAAATGTGTTGAAATCTTACTCCACCTTAAGAAAATCAACAAAAGTCTTATAACAGCTAAAAGGTCTGCACAATTATAATGGCATCAACTTTCATGGCCTAGAGTTTTTTTCAGAAGCATGAATTGTCCTCATTTGGAAGGTGTGTGTGTGTATGTGTGTGTGTGTGTACACACACACACACACACGGATGCAGAGGAGGGAAACATAGTGTTAAAATGCCAAAGAAATGCAAAAAGTACATTCAATTCATGGTTCATGGAACCATTAAATTAAAGCTTATTATGTATGCAAAATAAGCACAGTAGCTGGTGATAACAATTATCCTAACATTGGTAAATAAATAAACATCCGGAATGGGGCAGAAACCATTGTCTCCGTTCAAGCCCCAATAGCATCAAATTTGGTTTTATTACTTCTAATTCAGCACATTCATGCTGGAGTCTCCCTTTGAAATTCCTCCTTTGGAGAATGGCAGCTTTCAGGTCAGAGTGTCCAGGGGGAGACTGAAATGTTCTCCTTCCCCTTTCTGAAGGTTGCCTTTTTTGGAGACAGTCAGTACAAAAGGATCAGGAAGCTCTCCAGAAATACTCCTAGATATAGAAGGAAAAGGTGCTGCTGACTGCTGTGGCGTCCTTTGAAAGAGGGTCTCTGGTTTAGTGGCCCACATCAAGGCCGATGCTTCTGTACTGAAAGAACTGGGCATGTTTAGCCTTGAGAAGAGAAGACTGAGGGGAGATAAGATAGCGCTCTTCAAGTACTTGAAAGGTTATCACAGAGAGGAAGGCCAGGATGTCTTCTCGATCATCCCAGACTGCAGGACACGGAATAATGGGCTCAAGTTGCAGGAAGCCAGATTCCGGCTGAACATCAAGAGACATTTCTTGACTGTCAGAGCAATACGACAATGGAACCCATTACCTGGGGAGGCGGTGGGCTCTCCCACACTGGAGGTCTTCAAGATGAGGCTGGACAGCCATTTGTCAGGGATGCTCTGACTCGGATTCCTGCACTGAGCAGGGGGCTGGACTCGATGGCCTTGTAGGCCCCTTCCAACCCTGCTATTCCATGATTCATACAGTACAAACCTGGCAGAAGTGCTTGGGCTTCCAGTTCTCTGGTGCGGCTCCCAGAACTCTGTCCCTCAGCTCCTGGAAGCCAGAGCAATGGATCCCTTGCAGGCTTCCTGAGGGCCTTGAGACATTGGTGGGGTCCTTCCTTCCAACGAGGCTCCAGCTTCAGGCTCCAGGGTGGGCCTGTCCTAGAATGGGCCCTGTGATCACAGTGAATGGGCCCCTCTGGAGCCGGGGGGGGCAGGCCAGAGAGGAAGCCCCCCTGCGGGGCGGGGCAGACTCCCAGCCCCCCTGGCTGAAAGGACTTGGCCTCTGCTCTTGGGCTGCAGGGCCCGTTTCCAGCAGGGGAGGGAAGGCTGCGCCTGTCGTCAAAGCAGGTGGCCTTGGCTGGGCCAGCTGGCTGGCCGTCAGCCAAGCCCATGTGTGGGGAGCCTGCAGAGTGATCCTACTGCGGCGGTGGCTGCCAGGAGCAGGGTCTGGAGGGGAGGGCTGGGGTCTTCCTTTGGGCCAGCTGGCCTCCGTTCGCCTCATGCAAATGCCACCATCTCTCTTGCCCCAGTGGCGGTTCCTGACTTCAGGGAGTCTGGCCTAGAAGCAGTGGTGGCTGGTGGCCAATGTGACTGGGGTCGGGGGGCAGAGAGCAGGTCAGCAGAGGCGGGGCCAAGGGGTCTGCAGAGGCGCAGCTAAGTGCTCACAGTTATTAAATATTTAATATTAAATTCATTCAGGCCCCCTCATTCACAGGCAGAGATGCAACACAATATTAAATTCACCAAGCGGCTCTGTGGCTTAAATAAAATAGGCCAGAGAGAGAGACCGACTTCTCCTCTCACATCCATCCATCCATCCTGCTGCTGCTGCTTCTGCCTCCTCTCCTTGGCTGAGAGAGCAGAGCCTGGAGCAGACATAGCGATGAGAGAGGGGAGCGCTGAGCACCTCACCGGCACCCTCCGACCCGTCCCTTTGGGAGGGATCAGGGCTGGATCCGGTTGTATGCCTGCCCTAGAAAGGCTTTGCTTTTGCCATTTTTGTGTGCGTGCACTCGTGCACTTAATGTGCCGACGGGAAGGCTGCCAGACCAGGGGCTCCTTCTGTGGCGGCGGCAGCCACCGCCGCTGCCGCCACGGCCACTGCTGGGACTCACAGTGGTTTTATTTATTAACGGGGGGGGGGGGGCAGAAAACACACAGCCCCCTGATTCCACCAGCCCAGCCTAGGAGGCTGAGGAGGGGTTCCAAGGCTCTGTTCCAGCCCCTTGGCCCACGACTGCATCTTGCACCAAGATTGACTCAGGTCACACAAGGATGGATGGGCCATAGGCAACTCTGGTCTGGTGAGTAATGGAGGAGGTGTGCTTCCTTCTGAGTAACCAAGCATGCTCGTTTCCTATTCCTGGCTTACCCCTGCTGGGTGGGATACCATCTCTCTTGCTGCCCTGGAGGAAGATGCTTATGCTGGCCCAGAGATGCCCTTGAGGGCTCAATGGGCTGTGGCCAGGCCAAGCTGGTGGGGGGGTGGCCCGGAGCAGGGGAAGTGGAGCAGGAGCAAGCTCCACCCCGGCAATGGTGTAAACGCGGCCTGCCCATTGCAGTCAGGAGCACGCCGCCCCTTGTTTGCAGAGCGCCCAGCTGCTTCAAGGCCATAGAGGTGAGGAGGGCAGAGGCTGCAGCACAACAGGCCCTGCAAGTGGAAGAAAATGGGAAGGCAGCAGGCAAATAGCGGTGAGGAAATCGGCCAATATTGACTTTGGCTTCAGAGAGGGGTGCGGGGAGGCGGTCCATGCAGAGACGTTGTTCCCTTCCTTCCCATTACACAACAGCTTGCTGTGGCGAGTCTCAAATCACCGAGTCCTGGTGCCCTCCCAGCCCAGCGGGACCCAGAGTTCAGGGGCCTCGCGCAGGTCTTTGGTGGTGGGCACAAAGAAGCTGTGGATTGGTGCCATGTGGTGGCTGCTGCTGAAGGGAAGAGGAAAAGAATCCAGCTCCAAGGGAGCATAGGCCACCCACCACCTCCCTCCAGGAGGGAGGGGCAAGGGACAGGCGGGTAATGCTGGGTGCAGGGCGGGGGGATGCTTGCTGCCTTGCCCCCGCTTCCCAGCCTGTGTCAAGTCTCCCACTCAGCAAAGGACCCAACTGCTTTGGGGCCCTCAAGCAGAAAGCTGCCTTGGATCTGCCCCCCAGGGTTGGGGAAAGGGGACGGGGCGGAACCAGGCAGCTGCCATTGCAGAAACATTCCTCTTGGTACTGCCAGGTGAGGAGGGCAAGCAGCTCTCCGTGGGCCACAGGGGTCTGAGACAGCCCAAAAGCCCCAAATGGTCTGGTGTCCTCAGGCAGTGTGGAAACAGCGGCAAGGACTGCTGTTCTTCTGACAACTGAAAACATGGCATGGGACGGTTGCCCACGTCAGGGCCACAGAGAAATCAAGGCCCCCTGGGCTAAACTAGCCATGACATTTGTCACATACCTGGCCTGTGCGCAGTCGATACTCCGTTACTAAATGGTCAGTGCAACGGAGGATGCGGGGTTAGATCGAGACCATGGCATGGGGAGAGGGTCCCTGTAACCCATTGTCCCATTGCAGTCAGTTCCAACTGGAAGGTGTCCTCGCTCCCGCCCCTGCCCCCCCCCCCCCGGTTGCAATGGAAGGAAAGCTCTGGCTGGCACCGGGGGCAGTGGAAGCATCTGCTCTGCCTAGAGGAATCACCAAGGACGGGGGGGTGGGGGACTGGAATTGTCCCTCAGATAAAGGGCCCTGCAAAGGAGGGAGGAGGAAGCTGCCTGGAGAAGGCAGGCTGGGGAAGCAGCCCAAGCGGGTCCAGAGGCTGAGCAGAGCAGGGGTGACAGGGTGGGAGGAGAAGCGGGTGGGCCGGAGCCCGGGAGCTGCCTTTGGTGGAGGTGGGGGAGTTTGGAGGGGGTGGTTCGCAGGGTTTGCCCACCTTTCTCCCATGGTGCTAAAAGCCTCATCACCACTCTCTCGGCCCCGCCTGGCTGCAGTTCCACCCCAGGAAGGGGTTTCAGGGGCGGCTCCCCCAGGCACTCCCTCCCATCCCATCTGCTGATCGCCTGCCTTGTGCAGCCAGGCTGTCACCTAGGAGCATCAGAAGCAGCCTCTGCCTCCCACATTGGGGTCTTGGCCCATCTAGCCCACTCTTGTCCCCTGCATGGCAGCATGGTGCCCCCTCCCTCCCTCCAGGCTTTGGGGCAGGAGTTTCCCCAGTCCTGCCTGGAGATGCTTCTGGGGATTGGGGGTCGAACCAAGGACCTTCTGCGTGCAGAGCGGGGGCTCCACCACTGAGCCACGGCCCCTCCTCATCCTTTGTCATCCCCAGGGCGCTGATCCGCAGGTGGACCACTGTTCGTCTCTGGCCTAAGAACACAGGAAGAAGGCTCAGCTCTTCTTCATAGGAAAGTTCAGCTAGAAAGATAAAATGAGATGTCTTGGCACCTAAGAATGAGATCAGAACAAGAATGAAATGGCTTGGCGCTACAAAACTCCCTTTCCGTGAGAAAACGGAAGGAAGAGGAGGCTGCCCAGCTGCACCGGCAGCAATATATTTGGCCCAGCTCAGTTGAGCTCAGTGCCCAATTCACTGTTCCTGGCAGCAGCACAGAAGGTGGAGGGCAGAGGCCATCTGGGTTGCATCAATTTGGCGGTGGTGGCGGGGGCTTTTTGCCAGGCAGGCACCCAAGGTGGGGTGGAGGGAGTGTCTCAAGGCCACCCCTCCCACCCACCCTCTGCGGGGGCTGCAACATCCAGGTCTCCCATGTAGCACAAGGGGGTGAGGCAGGAGTGGGGGAGGTAGATGGTTCTGGCTCCAGCAGGGACTGAGGGCATGGTGGAGAATGGCACTGAGGGCCAGTCAGTAGAGAGAATGGTGCCATGAACTGGCCCTGGGCAGAGGGGGTACTGGCTCGGCTCGGCCAGGGCTGGATGAGGTGGTGCCCGCTGTAGGACCACAGGAGAGAGCCCCCCCCCCAACACAGCTCCTCAACTGCCCCTTTCTCTCCCTGCACAGCCACCTCGGTGCTGGCCTCCTTGCTGTCCAGTGCCCACTGCAGAACTGCATGGACTTCTCAGCACAGAGGTGCTCCGGGGCCCCTCGGGGGCGGGGGGGAGAGGCCTGAAGTGCTGGTGCCGGCAAGGGGACCAGACCTTGCCCTCCACGCCAGTTTGCAGCCACCTTCCGCGCATGGGCGCAGCCTTGCTTTGCTGTCTTGTGCCGGTATATCAGGGTGCCTTGGAAGCACCCGGGTGATGTGCCAGTCGTTGCCTGCTCACCTGCTGCCGTAGGCTGAATTGGCTCCCCCGCCATGAAGGAGGATCAGCCCCCTTCTCCCTGAAGACTCCTGGGGCTCTTGCCAAGGCATCCTTCGGCCTCCAGCTGGGGGGTTGGGGGGCGGGGGCGGACAGGCAGGCTGGCTGTGGTAGGAGGAGGGGGCAAGGCCTCATCAGCTGCTGAGTTCAGCTCCTTCACTTGCTTGGGGGCGGGGGCTGGAGGGGCGCATTCGGGACCCTTGATGAAGCTTTGCAGTGTGGACCTGGAGGTGGTGGGACTGGCCCAGCCAATTGCATCAGGCTCCTTGAGATGCCAGGACTGCCAGATGGAGCCCTGCCCCACTGAGGCACTGACAGAGTCAACTCTCTGGGCTCCTGCTGGGCCCCATGGGCCTCTCTCTCTCTCTGGCACGCAAGGGTGCTGTCTTCCCCCAGCCATGGCTGCAGGCTTCCCCTGGGCTGCCTTGGCCCAACTTGTGGGGAACGCTGCCCCCATTTCTGAGTAGGGCCTTGGGAGCGGAGTCCTGCACTCCCTTCATTGCAACGGGGGGGGGGGGGCTAGAGACAGCCAGGAGGCAGGGTGGGCTCTTCTCTGAAAGTTAATGTGCAGAGAGTGTTTGGAGCCAGGCTATGGCCGGGCTGGGGGTGTCTCTGGGTGGGGAGAGCAGCCCTCCCTATCAGCCAATGGCTAAAGGTCTCCCAGCTGACTCCCAGTTCTTGGCAGGGGACCTGTGCTGGGGCTGCTGCTGGCTGCCTGGCGCACATAAAAGGGCCCCAGGCAGCCAGGCAGGCGCTGGCTTTCCCATTCAGCTGTGCTGGAGCAGGCAGAGTGGGCGGCCAGGCGCATCCAGGCAGCCACCTCTCTAGGCGTCTCAGGTAAGATGCCTGAGGATGGGCTGAGCCCATGGGCCGTTGGGAAGCCAGGAAGGGTGAAGGTGGCATGGCCGATCCCATCTCCCTGGCGGGCTTCCGGGTGGAGGGAGGGCTCCCAGGCCTGGAGCGGTAGCCTGGTTTTTCTTCCTGGACGGATTTTCTGTGGTATGAAAAAAAAACGGGCAAAGCCGTGGGAAAACATGGGAAGGTTATGAGAAGACGTCATCTGCTGGATCTCCCATAAAATACCATGAATGTGGCAGGGCGACCCATGTGCACACCCCACCTGAGACCCGGGGGTGACCTGATCACAGGCACCGGCGATGGTGGGGTGGGGAAAGGGAGACGGGGGCTTGGGCCTGCGGCCGGTGGCGGCGGGGAGGACTCCCGGAGCGAAGAGCAGAGCTGCGGCTACTGCAAGGGAGCGGGGCCGCGGCGTTGCCCATGGCCAGCCGGCCGCATTCGCGCTGGAGACTGCAGCGCGAGCCCCGACGGGAGGGCGCCCCGCTCTGTCGCGGAGGGCAAGCCCGCTGCCCCGGCCCGGGCCACGACAGGGCGGCCGCCGGCCAGCGCGCCGAGGCGCGGCAGCGCAGAGGGGCCGCGGGTGGCCCGCGGGAGCCTCTTGCAGCCGCCGCTGCCCGCTGCCCGCGCCAGCCAGGCGCCCACCGACCTCGCGGCTCCGCGCTCTCCGCCGGGCGCGCGTGGCTCCGTGGCGAGGGGAGGGCGGCCGCGGAACGCGCGGGGGCCTCCGCCCTCCTGGCGGGCGGGGCTCCTCTCGCGCCCAGCGCAGCGGGGGCTGCTAGCGAAGCCCGGCACCGGCAGGGGCCCTCGGCTCTCCGACCGCCGCGCCGCGCCCTCAGCAGTGGCGAGCCCTGGAGCCGGGCGGCTTCCTTTGGGTGTCAGCCTGCTTCCCTGAATGCGCTTGGCTCTCCGGACAAGGAAGCGGCCAAGCAGCGCTTATCTGATCCTTCGCCGTGAAGCGGTGTTCACAGAATCACAGAATGGGAGGGCTGGAAGGGGCCTGCGAGGCCATCGAGTCCGACCCCGGCTCAGCGCGGGAAGGTTGTTTATTTGTAGTAGCCTTTCACCTGGTGAGACCCCAGTCCGGGGGCGGCGGCGGGGCTGCATTCGTAGCTCTGCCTCTTGGCCCCGCTGCGTAGCGCTTTGGAGGCGAACCCGGAGCAGCCTCCGCCCCCCCCCCCCGGCGCTCGGAGGCCCAAGCGCACATCCCCCTGCCCGGGAAGGGCGGATCGGAGGGCAAATCGGGGTTTCCCATCCAGGCCAGCTGCAGGCCTCCTCCCGCACCGTCGCCCTCGTGCTTTCCCGTAGCTGCGCTGGGACGGCCGCATCGGGCCGCTTGGGCAGAGCTCTGCAGGGGCAGGAGCTCGCTTGGCTCCGGGCTGACCTTCGCCTGCGCCTTGTGCCCCCTGTGCAGGCTCTCCTTGCCGGAAATGGACCCCTACCTGATCCAGGTGAACGGCAACAGTGCCCTGCCCTCCCTCCTCGATGTCCATGTCAACCTCACTGGAAGGGGCCCCGCTTCAGGCAAGGGGAAAGGCCGCAAGCCCCACTGGGCTGTCCGGGCCTCCGAAATGTCCAAGAGGACCTTCAACCCCATCCGAGCCATTGTGGACAGCATGAAGGTGGAGCCCAACCCGCAGAAACCGCTCATCTCCCTATCCATAGGTAAACGCAGGGCGGGCAAGCAGGGGCCCTGGGAGCCCTGAGGGTGTCAGCTGCTGCCCAACCCAGCCACAGGGTGCTTCTGCCTCCTCTTCCTCCACAGGAGACCCCACCGTCTTTGGGAACCTGCCTACAGATGAGGAGGTCACAGAGGCGATGAAGGACGCCCTGGACTCGGGCAGATACAATGGCTATGCGCCGTCTGTGGGTCAGTCCCCGCAGACTGTGGAGAGAGTGTGGGAGCCACCCTGGCTAGGGAGGGCAGTGGACGGGAAGGCCGCTTCCCAGGTGGCAGTGGCAGAGCACGGCCTGGGGGGACACTGGAGATCCCACAAAAGCTGCCTTGGGGGGGCACTTCCCTGCGGCTGCTCGGCAGGGCACCCATGGCGAGAGCCGGGCCTCAGGGCAGTGGGTCAGAGGCCCGGCCTCTGTGGGAGCTCCAAGCCCCAGCCAAGCTGGGGGACTTTCAGGGCACCGCTTGGTGGGATGGTCCAGGTGGCTCACATCTGCGAGCCAAACAATGTGGGCAGCACCAAAGTGCTGCTGTCCTCCATGCACGTGTGTGGTGGTGGTGGGGCCTTCCTGCTCCCAGAGTGGAGCTCACGCTCTCTGTTTCGGGGCCTGGCGAGGAACAGGGCATTCACCCCGCTCTCCCTCCAAATGCAATGCAGGGTACTTGTCTTGCCGAGAGGTGGTTGCAGGCTACTACAGCTCCCCAGAGGCCCCTCTGGAAGCACAGGTAACACCGCCTGTCCTGTGGGGGGCAGCAGGGGAGGGGGCCCCTCCCCTCCCCCTCCCCCCCACTCCTTGCCACACCAGGCGTTGGCAAGGCCTGGCCCAAAGGACCCCTGCCCTTGGGGCTCTTGGGCCTGCCTCTGCTGCGGCCAGGGAGGGAGGCATCTGCCGCCCGCTCAGCTCACGGCTGCCTGCGCCCTTCTTTGCAGGATGTGATCCTGACTAGTGGCTGCAGCCAGGCCATTGAGCTGGCCCTGGCCGTGCTGGCCAATCCTGGGCAGAACATCGTGGTGCCGCGCCCTGGATTCTCCCTCTACAAGACCTTAGCTCACTCCCTGGGGATTGAGGTCAAGTTCTACAACCTCTTGGTAAGCTGGGGGCAGAAGGGGCGCAGCGCTGCGCAGCACGCAGGCACTCCCTGGCAGGGGCTCTCTGCCCATCCTGCTCTGCAGGTCTCAGCTGGTGATCCAGGCTCAAGGCCCAGAGAAGAGTGCTGCGCCTTGCCACTTCCTCCTTGGACTGGGCCCCAAATCCTGGCAGGGAGGTCCAGAGCAGCAGGGAATCAATGTGTGGGGGACTGTCCTGGCCAGCCAGTGGTCCCCCCAGCGCCCCTCCCACAGCAGCTGCCTGCTGGTGCCCAGTTGCCTGGCAAGAGAGGTGTTCCTCACTCTCCCCTCTTCCAGCCAGAGAAGTCCTGGGAAATCGACCTGAAGCAAATGGAGTCACTGGTGGACGACAAGACCGCCTGCCTGGTTGTGAACAACCCCTCCAACCCCTGCGGCTCCGTCTTCAGCAAAAGCCACCTCCAGAAGATCCTTGCAGGTGCGTCTCCGGCTTCCCTGGGGATTTCTGGGGTGCGCCCGAAGCTGCTGTGCTGGGGGTGGCTTTGCACGGCCCCCTGCCCTCCTCCTCCTCCTGTGGGCTGGTCCCACAGGACACTCTGGGGCTGCCTTGGGCCCCACAATGGCTGAAGCCACCCCCCCCCCACTGATTGTGACCCTAAGGCTGCTGGCATGGGAGCCGCATGGCGGCGTTCGGCCTGCCCCGCTTCCGGGCCTGGGTGGATGACCAGCCTCCTTTCTCTCACATCTTGCCCAGTGGCCTCCAGGCAATGCGTTCCCATCTTGGCTGATGAGATCTACGCAGAGATGGTGAGTGAGGTGGCGGCTCTTGCCTGTCGGACAGCAAAGCAGCGTGGCCGGCACCCTTGTTCCCTGGGGCCCTCGTGGACACGAGGAGGGCGCCTCCGTGCGCCACGCTGGCAGTGGCTGGGCTCCCTCCTTCTCCTGGAAACTGAGCCTGCTGCACAGGGCCCAGAGCATTCCCTTGGAGAGAGCCCTCCTGGGCAGCCCGTGTCCGGTTTGGACAGGGCTGGATGGTGTGTGCATGTTTGAAAGCACTTCCATCGTGGCTCCCTGTGATCCCTTTGCCTCTTCCCCCAGGTGTTTGAAGACTGCAAATACGAGTCCCTTGCCAAAGTCAGCACCAATGTGCCCATCCTGTCATGTGGAGGTCTCGCCAAGCGCTGGCTGGTGCCCGGCTGGAGAATGGGCTGGATCCTCATTCACGATCGCAGGGACATCTTTGGGAAGGAGGTAGGGAAGCCAGATGCTCTCTACTGCTGCTGCCCTGGCCATCTGTTCCCAGCGCAGTAGCTGCTCTGAGGGAGCCTGAAAGCAGAGTGGGGGATCAGATCCCAGCCCGAGCCCTTCGCAGCAGGTCTCCAAGGCCTGGGCCCACAGCTCCCTCTCAGCCAAGCCTCAGTGTGCATTTATGGTTCCTGCTAAGCTGGGGTATCACGGGAGCGGCATGCCCCCTCCCACACTTCTGGGAGACCTGGGCAGGGAAATCCACTCCAAACCCCCTCCCCAAAGGGCGCCAAGCAGGAGGAGGCTGCCTGGATGCTTCTCGGCTGCCTCCGGAGAGGCCTATGGAGTGCACAGGCATAGGTGGGCAAGAGCAGCCAAGGGGCCCTTCCCAGCCCTGGCACAGCGGGGGCAGCTCTGCCAAGTTTCCCTGGATTGCATGTCGATGCCTTCCTTGCTGGAGTGGACCAGCTGCCCGTTTGATTCAGGCAGGGATACACTGAGCATGGAGGCCGTGTGACCGAGGGGCTCCGTGGGAACAGCCGCTACCGCTCTCCCCTGAGTGCTTCCCTGCACCCTCTCCAGATCAGGGACGGCCTCCTGAGGCTGAGCCAGCGCATCCTGGGGCCCTGCACAGTGGTCCAGGGAGCTCTCGCACGCATCCTCCACCGGACCTCCCCTGAATTCTACCACAACACCCTCAGCTTCTTCAAGGTAAGCCCCACCCCTTTTCCAGAACATGCTGCCATAGGTCTACTTGTACTTAAAAGAACAGAAACAAGTGAAGGCAAAGCTGGAGTAGCAGATTGACAAAAAAACAAGACAAGGGCCAAGGAAAGGCCCCCTCATGTTCACCTCCCTCAGCCCCTTGGAGAGCCTCAGGGATGTGTCATGCCTTGGGTGGGCGGGGTATGGGGCTGCTCTTGGCTCAGCCGCCCCTGTGGAGGAGCTGCCCTGTGGTGCTGAGCACAGCGCAGCCACTTCCACCCCTTTCCTTCTCTCTGGTGCTTTTAATATTTATTTATCTATTACATTATATATATAGTTGTTGTTCAGTCGTGTCCGACTCTTCGTGACCCTATGGACCATAACACAACAGGCCTTCCTGTCCTGCGCTCTCTCCCGGAGCATGCTCAAGTTCATATTCATTGCATCCGTGATGCTATCTAGCCATCTCATCCTCTGCCGTCCCCTTCTCCTTTTGCCTTCAGTCTTTCCCAGCATCAGGGTCTTTTCCAGGGAGTTTTCTCTTCGCATTAGGTGGCCAAAATATTGGAGCTTCAGCTTCATTATCTGTCCTTCCAATGAGCACTCAGGGTTGATTTCCTTTAGGATGGACTGATTTGACCTCCTTGCAGTCCAGGGGACTCGTAAGAGTCTTCTCCAGCACCACAGTTCGAAAGCATCAATTCTTCGGCGCTCAGCCTTCCTTATAGTCCAGCTCTCACAGCCATACATTACTACTGGGTAAACCATAGCTTTGATTAGATGGACCTTTGTCGGCAAGGTGATGTCTCTGCTTCTTACTATGCTGTCTAGGTTGGCCATAGCTTTCCTCCCCAGGAGCAAGCGTCTTTTAATTTCATGGCTACAGTCACCGTCTGCGGTGATCTTGGAGCCCAAGAAAGTAAAATCTGTCACTGCTTCCATTTCTTCCCCTTCTATATGCCAGGAAGTGATGGGGCCAGATGCCATGATCTTAGTTTTTTTAATGTTGAGTTTCAAACCAGCTTTTGCACTCTCCTCTTTCACCCTCAATAAGAGGCTCTTGAGATCCTCTTCGCTTTCTGCCATTAGGGTGGTATCGTCTGCATATCGGAGGTTGTTGATAATTCTCCCAGCAATCTTAATTCCGACCTCTGATTCATCCAACCCGGCATTTCTCATGATGTACTCTGCATATAAGTTAAATAAGCAGGGTGACAATATGCAGCCTTGTCGTACTCCTTTCCCAATTTTGAACCAATCGGTTGTTCCATGTCCGGTTCTTACTGTTGCTTCTTGACCCTCGTACAGGTTTCTCAGGAGACAGGTAAGGTGGTCTGGTACTCCCATCACTTTAAGAATTTGCCACAGTTTGTTGTGATCCACACAATCAAAGGCTTTAGCATAGTCAATGAAGCAGAAATAGAGGTTTTTCTGGAATTCTCTTGCTTTCTCCATGATGCAGCGAATGTTGGCGATTTGATCTCTAGTTCCTCTGCCTCTTCGAAACCCAGCTTGTACTTCCGGTAGTTCTCGGTTCGCATACTGCTGAAGCCTAGCTTGTAGGATTTTGAGCATCACCTTGCTGGCATGTGAAATGAGCGCAATTGTGCAGTAGTTTGAGCACTCTTTGGCGTTGCCCTTCTTTGGAATTGGAATGTAAACTGACCTTTTCCAGTCTTGTGGCCACTGTTGAGTGTTCCAGATTTGTTGGCATATTGAATGCAGCACTTTAACAGCATCATCTTTTAGGATTTTAAATAGCTCGGCTGGAATACTGTCATCTCCGCTAGCTTTGTTGTTACTAATGCTTCCTAAGGCCCACTTGACTTCACTCTCGAGGATGTCCGGCTCAAGTTCAGTGACCGCACTATCATGGCTATCAGGGACATTCAGATCTTTCCTGTATAGTTCTTCTGTGTATTCTTGCCACCTCTTCTTAATCTCATCTGCTTCTGTTAGGTCCCTGCCTTCTTGGTCCTTTATCATGCCCGTCTTTGCACAAAACGTTCCCTTGAGATCTCCAATTTTCTTGAAGAGATCTCTAGTCTTTCCCATTCTGTTGTTTTCCTCGATTTCTCTGCATTGTTCATTTAAGAAGGCCTTCTTGTCTCTCCTTGCTATTCTCTGGAACTCTGCGTTCAGTTGGGTATATCTTCCCCTTTCTCCCTTGCTTTTCGCTTCCCTTCCTTCGTGAGCTACTTGTAAAGCCTCATCAGACAGCCACTTGGCTTTCTTGCATTTCTTTTTCTTTGGGATGGATTTCGTTGCTGCCTCCTGAACAATGTTACGGATCTCCGTCCATAGTTCCTCAGGCACTCTGTCTATCAGGTCTAATCCCTGAAATCTATTCCTCACCTCCACTGTATATTCATCAGGGATATGATTTAGGTCATACCTGAGTGGTTTAGTGGTTTTCCCGACGTTCTTCAATTTAAGCCGAAATTTTGCAAGAAGCAGCTCATGATCTGAGCCACAGTCAGCTCCAGGTCTTGTTTTGACTGACTGTATGGAGCTTCTCCATCTTTGGCTGCAAAGGACATAATCAATCTGATTTCGATATTGACCATCTGGTGACGTCCATGTGTAGAGTCGCCTCTTGTGCTGTTGGAAAAGAGTGTTTGCTATGATCAGCATGTTCTCTTGGCAAAACTCTATTAGCTTTTGTCCTGCTTCATTTTGTACACCAAGGCCATGCCTGCCTGTTATCCCGGTGATTTCTTGACTTCCTACTTTAGCATTCCAATCCCCTATGATGAAGAGGACATCTTTTTTTGGTGTTAGTTCTAGAAGGTGTTGTAGGCCTTCATAGAACCGATCAACCTCAGCTTCTTCGGCCTCAGTGGTTGGGGCATAGACTTGAATTACTGTGATGTTGAATGGTTTGCCTTGGATTCGTACTGAGATCATTCTATCATTTTTAAGATTGTACCCCAGTACTGCTTTTCCCACCCTTTTGTTGACTATGAGTGCTACTCCATTTCTTCTAAGGGATTCTTGCCCACAATAGTAGATATGATGGTCACCTGAATTAAATTCGCCCATGCCTGTCCATTTGAGTTCGCTGATTCCCAAGATGTCGATGTTCAATCTTGCCATCTCATGTTTGACCACCTCCAGCTTACCTTGATTCATTGATCTGACATTCCAGGTTCCTAAACAATATTGTTCTTTACAGCATCGGATTTTCTTTTCACCACCAGATACATCCACAGCTGAGTGTCCTTTCAGGTTTGGCCCAGCCGCTTCACTCTTTCTGGCGCTACTTGGAAATACCCTCTGCTGTTCCCAAGTAGCATATTGGACCCCTTCCGACCTGAGGGGCTCATCTTCCGGCGTCATATCTTTTAGCCTTGTGATACGTTCCATGGGGTTTTCTTGGCAAGAATACTGGAGTGGGTTGCCATTTCCTTCTCCAGTGGACCACATTTTGTCAGAACTCTCTGCCATGACCTGTCCATCTTGGGTGGCCCTGCACGGCATAGCTTATGGCTTCACCGAGTTACGCAAGCCCCTTCGCCACAACAAGGCAGTGATTTAGCTATTGATATATTGATCTAATTTTATTTCTACACTGCCCAATAGCCAAGGCTCTCTGAGCAGTTCACAAAAAATACAAAACATAATATAAAAACGTTTACAAACTTTAAAAACAATTTAACAGCTAAAAACAGTTACATTGAGATAATGGGACCCAATAAAACATCTGACACTAAAAGCCCTATCATGTGCTGTCATATCATCTGCCTGGGAGTAGAGGACAGGCTTAAACTGGTGCCAAAAAGATGGCACTGTGGGTGCCAGGCGGATCTCAGTGGGGAGATGATTCCACAGTCAGGGCCACCACCAAGAAGGCCCTCTCTCTCATTGTCGCCCTCTGAGCCTTCCTCAGAGGAGGTTTGTACCAGGAGAAGCACTCTGTCGGGTATCGTGGTCCAGAGCTGTGTACGGATTTTTAGGTCAAAACCAGTACCTTGTACTGGGCTTGGAAACATACAGGCAGCCAGTGCAAACAGGCCAGAATTGGTGTTATATATTCAGACCTTCTGGTCCCTGTTATCAATCTAGCCACTGCATTTTGCACTTCAGCTTCCAAACTGTCTTCAAAGGCAGCCCCATGCAGAGCACATTGCAGTGATCTAACCCGGAGGTTACCAGAGCATGGACAACTGAAGCCAGGTTATCCCTGTCCAGATAGGGGCGTAGCTGGGCCACCAACCAAAGTTGGTAGAAGGCACTCCGTGCTACTGAGGCTGCCTGAGCCTCAAGTGAGAAAGATGGCTTCAGGAGGACCCTGAAGCCATCAAGCTATGAACCTGCTCTTTCATGGGGAGTGCAATGCCATCCAGAACAGGTTGAGCATTCTTCATCGTGTCAGAAGAACCACCCACCAACAGCATTTCAGTCTCGTCTGAACTGAGCTTCAGTTTATTCGCCCTCACGCAGTCCGTTGTCACAGCCAACTACTGATCTAGCACATTTGCAGCCTCACCTGAAGAAGAGGAATAGGAGAGACAGAACTGTGTGTCATGAGCATACTGATGACAACGCACTCCAAAATTCCGGACGACCCCGCTCAATGGTCTCATGTAGATATTGAACAGTATGGGGGACAAAACTGACCCCTGCGGAACCCCATACTGGAGAATCCATGGGGCTGAGCAATATTCCCCAAGCATCACCTTCTGGAGCCAACCATCCAAGTGGGCACTCCAGGGAGCTAACAACAATAAAATACAGCTCATAAACAAAATCTTAACTAAAACATAAAAAAAGAAATCAGTTAAAAGCATAAAAAAAGAAATAAACAGCACTCAAACAGTTAAAAAACCCTTCATCAGCAGACCCATTTACATGCCAGAGCCCCACTCGAAGGAAGAGGTCCTTTGCCTGCCAGCAGAAAGGGGGCCAACCTACCCTCCCCCAGCCGGGAGTTCCAGAGCCTGGGAGTCTCGAGTCTCATAGAATCATAGAATAGTAGGGTTGGAAGGGGCCTACAAGGCCATCGAGCCCAACCCCCTGCTCAATGCAGGAATCCAAGTCAGATCATCCCTAAGAGATGGCTGTCCAGCCTCGTCTTGAACGCCTCCAGTGTGGGAGAGCCCACCACCTCCCCAGGTAATTGGTTCCATTGTCGTATTGCTCTAACAGTCAGGAAGTTTCTCCTGGTGTTCAGCCGGAATCTGGCTTCCTGTAACTTGAGCCCATTATTCCATGTCCTGCATTCTGGGAAGATGGAGAAGAGATCCTGGCCTTCCTGTCTGTGACAACCTTTCAAGTCCTTGAAGAGCGCTATCCTATCTCCCCTCAGTCTTCTCTTCTCAAGCCTAAACATGCCCAGTTCTTTCCGTCTCTCTTCATATGGCTTTGTTTCCAGTCCCCTGATCATCTCTGTTGCCCTCCTCTGAACCCTCTCCAGTTTGTCTGCATCCTTCTTAAAGTGTGGTGCCCAGAACTGGACACAGTACTCCAGATGAGGCCTCACCAGTGCTGAGTAGAGGGGAACTAGCACTTCCCGGGATTTGGAAGCTATGCTTCTATTAATGCAGCCCCAAATAGCATTTGGCTTTTTTGCAGCCACATCACCTTGCTCGCTCATATTCAGCTTGTGATCGACAACAATTCCAAGATCCTTCTCGCTTGTCGTGTTGTTGAGCCACGTATCCCCCATCTTGTAACTGTGCATTTGGTTTCTTTTTCCTAGGTGCAGAACTTGGCATTTATCCCTGTTAAATGTCATTCTGTTGTTTTCTGCCCAGTGCTCCAGTCTATCCAGATCACTTTGAATTTTGTTTCTGTCTTCCAAAGTATTAGCTATCCCGCCCAATTTTGTGTCATCTGCAAATTGGGTCAGCATTCCCTGCACCTCCTCCTCCAAGTCATTACTAAAAATGTTGAAGAGCACTGGGCCCAGGACTGAGCCCTGCGGTACCCTACTCGTTACCTCTCCCCAGTTTGAGAAGGTCCCACTGATAAGCACTCTTTGAATCCGATTCTGTAGCCAACCGTAGATCCACCAGATCGTTGTTTCATCTAGCCCACTTTGAGCTAGTTTGCTCATCAGGATATCATGGGGCACTTTGTTGAAAGCTTTGCTGAAGTCGAGGTATGTTATGTCTACAGCATTCCCATGGTCCACAAGGGAGATTACTTGATCAAAAAATGAGATCAGATTCGTCTGGCAGGACTTGTTCTTGACAAATCCATGTTGGCTTCGAGTAATCCCTGCATTGTTTTCAAGGTGCTTACAGATGGATTGCTTTACCCTCATAGTAAGAAGCAGAGACATCACCTTGCCGACAAAGGTCCATCTAATCAAAGCTATGGTTTTCCCAGTAGTAATGTATGGCTGTGAGAGCTGGACTATAAGGAAGGCTGAGCGCCGAAGAATTGATGCTTTCGAACTGTGGTGCTGGAGAAGACTCTTACGAGTCCCCTGGACTGCAAGGAGGTCAAATCAGTCAGTCCTAAAGGAAATCAACCCTGAGTGCTCACTGGAAGGACAGATACTGAAGCTGAAATATTTTGGCCACCTAATGTGAAGAGAAAACTCTCTGGACAAGACCCTGATGCTGGGAAAGACTGAAGGCAAAAGGAGAAGGAGAGGATGAGATGGCTAGATAGCATCACCGATGCAATGAATATGAACTTGAGCATGCTCCGGGAGAAAGCGCAGGACAGGAAGGCCTGGCGTGCTATGGTCCATGGGGTCACGAAGAGTCGGACACGGCTGAACGACTGAACAACAACAACAACAAACCAGAATTTTCCCAAGGATTGATGTCAGGCTGACTGGTCTGTAGTTCCCAGGTTCCTCCTTTTTACCCTTTTTGAAGATAGGGATATTAGCCCTCTTCCAGTCATCTGGCACTTCACCCATCCTCCATGATTTCTCAAAGTTAATAGACAGTGGCTCTGAGAGTTCGTCTGCCAGTTCCTTTATTACTCTAGGATGCAGTTCATCTGGCCCTGGAGATTTGAACTCATTCAAAGGAATTAGGTGTTCCTTGACCATATGCCTATCGATCTCAAGCTGCAATCCTGCCCCTTCAGCCTGTACTTCGCCTTTGCCAGAGGGGTCATAGACCCTCTTTTGGGAGAAGACAGAGCCAAAGTAGGAATTGAGCACCTCTGCCTTTTCTTTGTCATCTGTGATCATTTTGCCATCCTTATTTAATAGCTGAACCACCATTACTTTCCTGTCTCTCTTAGTATGCACGTAGCTGAAGAAAGCTTTTTTGTTGCTTTTAGCATCCCTCGCTAACCTCAGCTTGTTCTCAGCTTTAGCCTTCCTGACGCCATCCCTGCAATTCTGTGCTACCTGCCTGTACTCTTCCTTTTTTACTTGGCCTTCTTTCCACTTCCTATATATGTCCTTTTTTGTTTTCAGGTCATCTCTAAGCTTTTTGTGAAGCCACATTGGCTTCTTCTATTGTCTTCCACCTTTTCTTCTTGCTGGAATTGTTTGTAATTGTGCCTTGAGAATTTCCTTTTTTAAAAGCTCCCACCCATCTTGGACTCGCTTGCCATGGGACCTTACTGATCATTGTTTTGAGTTTATGAAAATCAGCTTTCCTAAAATCCAGGGTACGTGTTCGATTACACTCGGCTTTTGCTTCCCTTAGAGCCAAGAACTCGAAGTACAACATGGTCGTTTTCCCCTAGAGTTCCTGTAACTGCTACTTTATCCACTAAGTCATCTCTGTTGGTTAGGAGCAAGTCAAGGATAGCCGATCCTCTAGTTCCTTCCTCTCCTTTCTGTAGGAGGAAGTTATCCGCCACACAAGTCAGGAATTTCCTGGAGGGGCCATGTTTTGCAGAATTTGTCGCCCAACAAATATTGGGGAAATTGAAGTCCCCCATTACTACTACATCATGCTTCCTTAAAACATTGGCTATTTGCTTTTCAAAAGTGTCATCCTCGTCTTCTCCTTGATTGGGTAGCCGGTAGTATGACCACCAGGTTCCCTTTATTCTTTGCTCCATTTATTTTGATCCAGATGCTCTCGATGGGGCTACCAAGCTCCTCCTCCTGTATTTCTGTGCAGAGATACGTATTTTTCACATACAGTGCAACCCCACCTCCCTTTCTGTTCCTCCTGTTCTTTTTGAACAAGTTATATCCTTCAATTGCTGTATTCCAGTCATGAGAGTCATCCCACCAAGTCTCAGTTATACCTATCAGGTCATAATTTCCCTCCTGTATTAAGAGTTCAAGTTTGTTCTGTTTGTTTCCCATACTCTGGGCATTAGTATATAGACATCGAAGACCATGTGCTTCATAGTCTGGCTTTCTTCCTACATGTGTCTGAAAACTATTATTGGGCGCTATCAGAGCTGTTTTCTCCGTTGCAGTATATGCGCCTACGTCCATTGTTACCCCCAACTTTACATCTCCCTTCCCCGTAGGATTCCGTTTAAAGCCCTCCTGATGAAGTTCTTCATGCTGTGGCCAAACACATTCTTCCCATCCTTTGTGAGGTGCAACCCGTCCCTTGCCAACAGCCCATCTTCCAGGAAGTATAGCCCGTGGTCCCAGAATCCAAATCTCCCTCGTCGGCACCACCTTCGTAGCCAGTCCTTCATCCGGAGTATTTTTTGTTCCCTTTCTATCCCTCTTCTACCTACTGGAACTCTCCACGAAGCATGCCTCTGATGGTGGCAGGACCGAGAGAAGCACCTCCCCCAAGGAACTTAAAACCCAGGCAGACTTGCAGGGGAGAAGACGGCCTTTCAGGTGGCCTCGTCCCAAGCCGTACAGGGTTTTATAGGTCATAACCAACACTTTGCATTTTGGCCAGAAACAGACTGGTAGCCAGTGAAGCTGCTGTAACAAGGGAGTCACGTGCTCCCTGTAACTGGCCCGGTCAGCATTCTGGACCAGCTGAAGTTTCCAAATGGTTTCCAACAGCATCCCCACATAGCACACGTTAGAGTAGTCCAAACAGGACATAACTGAGACATGTGTGACTGTGCCCAGATCAGACATTTTCCAGTTTCGCTAGGATGCTCTGTGAACTGATTGCTTCCTTAATAATCCAGGTTGTTGCTGATGGATCAATTAAATCATTGTAAAATTTCATCTTAATTAAACCTCTGCATGAGTTCTTTTCTGTGGATATTGAAGAAAGCACCGTTTCTGTTAAGTGTGGGATTATTTACAAATTTGAGAACAAGACCTACTGCTAGTTGTTGGAAGGAAAGTTGAGTTTCACTATTTGGTTTTATTTATGGAAAGCTGGAATCTAGAATATTCGCCACCAGAACCAAAAATGGTTTCAAAAGTAAGTTTGATTCCTTTCTGTGCTGTGAAGATCCAGTCCTCAGTGGGTAACTTGCATGGCGATTAGCATATCAGCGAAAGGACAGCTGTTCAACTGTCCTGTCGGGGGCCAGGAGACGTTGAGGGAGGGGCGCAGCGCTGCTGTCTTCATACGCTACTGGCGAGGACAAGTTCAATTTGTGTGTGGGGGGGATCATTTCCTGGGCTGGGGCACGCTTTACTCCATAGGCACCCCCTTCGATCCTTGCTGTTCGCAGCCCTTGTGCTGTGGGGCTGGCCGGGCTGGCCCCACGAGGGCGCTGCCCGCCCCAGGCCTGACCAATCCTCTTCCCGCCCTTTGCAGTCCAACGCCGCCCTCTGCTACTCGGCCCTTTCTGCGGTCTGTGGGCTGCGGCCTGTCCGGCCCGCGGGAGCCATGTACCTCATGGTGAGTGGCCTCCTGCCCCAGGGGTGCTTGCAGAGCTGAGGGGGAGCCCCTGAGGCTTGGGGGGCGTCGGGTGCTTCAGCCTCTTCCCCAGCCCAAGGCTGCTCCGTGGATTCAGAGAGATCCCAGCTCCCTGCACGCAGGAGGCCGAGCAAGGCCTTTCCTCCGGAAGGTGCAGCGCGCGGGAGGCAGGGAGGGCACCGGCCACCCAGGCGGCCTTTGACTCCACCGCCTCCTCCTCCGCTGTAGGTGGGGATTCAGATGGAGCACTTCCCGGAGTTTGAGAACGACGTGGAGTTCACGGAGAGGCTCATCGCTGAGCAGTCCGTCTTCTGTCTGCCGGCGACGGTGAGTGTGTGTTCCGTCCCCAGAGCCTGCCTGGGACGTGTGGCGCCCGGGGCGCTTCCCGGCCAGAGAATAGGCCCAGCCCCCCTGCCCATGGGCCTCTGCTGCCCGCTCTTCTGGGTGCCCATGGTTTGCAGCCTAGTCCTGCCTGGCATGGCTTGAGGGCCCAGAGCCCGCCCCTCCCCACGCCTGCTGGCACAGCCCCCGCTGCCCTGGCTGCAGGGCAAGGCACTCCAGCACTTCTTCCCCAGGTCCGCTGCTGCCCATCACGCTCTCTCCTGCCAGTTAGTCTGGGAGAACGGCCCGGCCTTGTGCTCAGCGCCCAGTCGCTTCTCACCCTTCGCCTCTGACATTGCAAAATCAGCCTGGCTGAGGGCAGCGGCAGCAGTTGTGTCCACAGCACAGAAACCTGGGCTCCGTTGTCCTGGGAAGCATGGCGGAGGCCCCCGTGAGCTGAGCAGGGACAGCCCTCTGCTCAAGGGTGGCTGAGAGGCTCCTTCTGCGCTTCAGAGTGCTTCTGTGAACCGCCCAGAGCGCGTCGGCTATTGGGCGGTACAGAAATGATATAAATTCTGGGAGCCCACGTCATACTTTGGCCATGCTGGGCACTTGGTGCACGGTGTCTCATGGGCACGCTCAGTTCTGGCTGTGCTGTCTGGACTATATTGGACTGCAACCAGGGAGGACCACTGGGCCTGGAATTGGAGCGGAGAGCAAGGAGGCACATGGTGCTAAAGGCCAGGGAGGCTATTCTGCACTTGGACATCTCTTCCTACATGTGCGGGGAGGAGAGCGCAAACAGTTGGCCCTTTGAAACCAGCCTCTGAACCTCAGATCTGTCCAGCACAAGGGACTTTTCATTGGCTGTCTACAAGAGTCTGTATTCTAGGCAACATGGGGGGAGATGGCAGCCATTCCAGCGGCTCCCTCATTAGCTTCCCCTCCTCCTGTTCGGCTTGAGTAAAAGGACTGGCAATAACAATGATGGTGAAGGAGGGCTGGCCGGGCTTGCAGGAGCCCCCACCCCCAGGGCCCCACACAGTTGGGGGGCCCTAAAGCATTGCTCCGTCTCGTTCTTTTCCCAATGGGAGCCCAGAGTGGTCTCTGAAGGTGAGGAACACTGGATGCTGCCTTACACAGAGCCAGAATCCCGCCTGGTCCATTTAGCCAGCACTGCCAACACCGCCTGGCAGCCCTGGCTCGCTCTCCCGCTTTTCAGGCTGGGGTCTTTCCCAGCCCTACCTGGAGATGCTGTTGGGGATTGGACCCAGGGCCTTCTGCATGCAAGGTAGGGGCGCTGCCACTAGGCTAAAGCCCCCCTGCCGCTCTTTCTGGCACGATCCTGCCTGCGCTGTTGCTGGCTGGCCGGCCCAGGAATCTAGGACTGGGGTGGTGGGCTTCCAGATGAGGCTGTTGCGGTGCCAACATTGCCCTGCGTCATGTATGGTTTTAGCGGGGTCCACAACGCACGAGGCCTCATGCGTTTGATGGGTGGCACCAGGAGCCATCTACCTGGAACCACTCCTGGACTCTGCACAAATGTGCCATGTTTCAGGAACAATTGATGAAGCTACTTCCACAGTGAGCGTGGGCCAGGGCTGGCCAGCGGTGTGAATGGACGGAGGTGGGCAGCTGCCTTCTCTGAGTCCATCTAGCCCAGGACTGCCTCTTCTAGCTGGCAGAAGCTCTCAGAGCTCAGGCAGTGGGCGCTTCTGCTCCCGGTCCGCTGCCCAAGAGGTGCAGGGGAGCTGGCCCAGGGACTTTCTGCATGAAGCACAGGTGTAATGGAGCCTCCACATACTCCAGCCCAAAGTCCCTGAACTGCAACCCTACTGGGTCTGGCACCAGAGCCTGGCAGGGGCAGAGGGGAGGGTCACCCAGGTGTTTCTGGCCATTGGCTCTTTTCGGGGGTCTTAAAGCGTCTGGCCAGTACAGGACCTGCCTCATGTCACTGGTGCTGTGGGCTCAACCGTCTTCTCTGCTTCTCCTGCCAGTGCTTCGAGTACCCCAACTTCTTCCGGGTAGTGATCACCGTGCCCGAGGAGATGATGGCGGAGGCCTGCCAGCGCATCCAGCAGTTCTGCGAGAGGCACTACCAAGGTGGCGAGGGAACTCAGGACCTGGAATGTGACAAGTAGCCTGGGGCACCCAGCCCCGGCTGCCTCCACTCCATCTGCATTGAGTCATGCTCACAGGGGCTCTGCTGTGCTGCCCTCAGCATGCTGCCTCAGCACCACTGCCATGTTCTGGAGCCTGAGGCCCGTCCCCCTCAACTGGCGGTCCTTGTCCAGAGGCAGCCCCCCCGTCAGCACACAGCTTTGAGGGGAGCACCCAGTGACACTCCTTCCCTACATGCAGTCAGCCCTGGGCACTGGGTGCTCCTGGCAGACTCAGCAGTGGTGTGGGATGGACGCTTGCTGGAGCTGCCAGGAGCCCATGAGAAGGAACCCCCCACACCCATCCCCAAGCCAGGGGGGTCCTGTCCTTCTGCAGAGGCAGAGATGACCCCTGTGCTTGCACAGGCCATGATGGAGGCCCGCCTCTGCCCCTCTCCTCCTAGGCCTCTTTGAAGTTCCTAACTTATTGTAGCTTTTATATGAATAAATGCATGAAAAATGCCTGGCCTCGTGTTGGGATCTGGCTCTCCTACCAGGACATGCAAAACCCTCTTCAGGCAGCAGGGGCATGAAGAGGTGTGGCCTGAGAGAGGTCAGGGGGACTCTGGTCCAAGTGTGTGCGTGTGTTGGTGTGTAGAGTGAGGAAGGAAGGGAACAATGTCCTTGTGCCACCAGAGTTGCCTACCCTTCTCTTCTGAATGTGTACACTCAGACACCTGTTGCTGCCATCAAATTCAGACCAGCAGAAAAGACGGGGGGGTGTGAAGCCCCCCCCATTACCTACTGCCTCAAGCAATTCTCAGTACTGTTGCCTTCTAGGCCTTTTTGTCATGGCTATGGGGGTGCAAGTGTGCTTACCTCTCCCTCCCGGCAGAGCAATCTAAGAATGTTGGCCAGAAATCAACCCTGCCACTAATTCTGCCTTTCTTGTACTATTGTGGTCATGGCACTTATTACTTTCCCTACTCAACTTCCAAAGGGAATAGGCTCTTCTGTCATGAAAGCGGACACAATTCTCAGGACACTAGTCCCCAAGTCTTAATGGGATTCTGTTTGCTTTCTGGTTCTTCCAGTTCCGTCCGTCCGTCCATCCATCTCATTCTTTGTTCCAAAAGGATTCTCAGCAATGAAAAACAAGAATAAAACAGAGAGGTCAATGCCACGATAATGTGATGGGCAGAGCTGCCAAGGATGCTTCCAGACTGGCAGCTCCTTGAGCTAATAATTCGTTACTCTTCCACTGAAAGCAACAGGCAGAGGTGCAACTGACTTTACACATTACCTGGGGATATTGTGCATATTCTGTGTGTGCATCTAACTATGTTCCTTCCACACCAGCATCCTATGTTTGCTGCTGTTCTGTCTTTACTAAGGGGTGTGGTTTTGTTGTGGGTAGTGACATATTGGGCAGCTGAGCGTATCATAGCCCAGAATGCATTCACTGTACCTTTTGCAATGGGTGCCATTTTTATCAACCAATTATTATTTTTAACTGATCTGATAAGTAGTGCTACAGCGCTCTGGCTAATTATTTTTTGGGGAAAATCAATAAAATACTGAAATACCACTGAAAGAGCATTATAGCGCAATGCCCCTATAATACAATATATATGATAAAAATGATAGGAAAATGGCTATTTCAGCATTTATATATAATGGAAAAGTGCTACATAAAATCATGATTTTTTTTTAAAAAAGTGATAAAAATGATGCTTACTGCAAAGGTTATACTGAACAGGTGCTAAACTATGAGAGACCCATGCCCACATCAAAACCACACCTCTTGAAAACAATGGAAAAATAGCACTAAGGACTTCCACACCTGTAGAAATTGCATTATTCTTCTTTGTTGTTCAGTCGTTAAGTCGTGTCCGACTCTTCGTAACCCCATGGACCACAACATGCCAGGCCTTCCTGTCCTGCGCTCTCTCCCGGAGTGTGCTCAAGTTCATATTCATTGCATCGGTGATGCTATCTAGCCATCTCATCCTCTGCCGTCCCCTTCTCCTTTTGCCTTCAGTCTTTCCCAGCATCAGGGTCTTTTCCAGTGAGTTTTCTCTTCGCATTAGGTGGCCGAAATATTTGAGCTTCAGCTTCAGTATCTGTCCTTCCAATGAGCACGCAGGGTTGATTTCCTTTAGGATTGACTGATTTGACCTCCTTATTCTTCTGCCCTTCTCAAAAAAAGTCAGACTTTCACTGGTAAGAAAAAAGATGGATGCAGGGCTAACTTTTTCTTACAGGTGGGGATTTTATCATGCAATGCCTCATGCAACGAATTTCCCAAGGGATCTAGTTGACGGCATCTCACATTTGTAACACGTGTCTTCCCACCACTTTGTCTTTTTTTTTACCACCAAAAAGGAAGTCTGTTTAGGGAAAGATTGAATCACTGCACAATGCCTTTTGATGGGCAACGCTAGGAGTTGTTCATCCAGAACCGCCTGTGGAAACCATGGGAGGATTACAGCAATGCTGAGTGGACCTCTGTAAAATGTGAGCAAATTAGGGCAAGTCCACAATAAATTCTCAGCTGGAAGGAGCCCAAGATATGCCAGCATTAAACAGTGAAAACAAACATGGGGAGGGGTAAAGCGATCTTTAAAAGCCACAAAGTTAAGTCAAAGATCTTTGCTGGGGGACAGGAAGGCCTCGGCCTCTGTGCTAGGCAAGTCTTGGTTCCAGGGTGTGCATTCTGCTGTCAAGGGGCCACCACCGCAAAGTCTTCTCACTGACGCCGAAGTGGGGAGGGCTTCGCAGAAGGGCTCTGACGGTGCTCAGCTGTTGAGCTCTTCACTGGTTAGCTTTGGGCTAGCACTCTAGTGGATGAGCAGGCAAGACTAGCCAGAGGCAGGGGCATGCATATGTTTAAACATTTCTCAGGGGAATGCTCACCCAAACGCTCATGGGCCCTGCACCATCTTCTTCTTGATGAAATGGGTCAACAATGGCACAAAAAGCTCAGGAACCTTTTTGCTTTGGCTCTTCTGGTCTGCCGAGATCAGTGCTGCCTACGCTCCCTGGCAGCAATTCTCCAGGGCTTCGGGGGCGGGCCGGGCCAGGCCGGGCGGCGTCTTTCCTCGCCCTAGCTGGAGACTGAACAGGACGGTGGGACTGCACAGTGTGTGGTCAGCTGCTGAGCGCCAGCCCTTCCTCCTGGCAGAAATGGCCTGCTGGACACAATGGTGATGTTTCACCAAGTCTTGCAAAAGTTAACTGACAGCTCTCAATACCAGATGTCAGCCGCGAAGGCGCCTGGAAGCATGAGTCAAGCAGAGAGGTGCCGGCGAGCACCTGCCTGGGCATGGCCAGTCAGTGTGCTGACTGGTGGGAGCCCTCCTGCAGCCTAGCCCCCCCCGCCCGGCCAAAGCATGCCCCGCCCCAAGGGCGCCCCAACGCCTGGTGCGTGGAATGGCCCTCAGGGCCCTGCAGACCCCAGCGGTCCCTCCAGCCCGGGACTGAGAGGGGCGCTCCTGGGTGCAGGTGCTTGGCTACCGCGGGCAAGGCGCAGAGGTGCGTCCCCGGCCCTGAAGCGACCCCGCCTTCCCTTGTCACCCTGCGGGGCGGCAGCCCGGGCTCCGAGGAGCTAAGGCGGGGGGGGGGAGCCAGCCCCAGCCCACAGGGGCTGCGGGGGACCAAGCCCTTCCCTCCCCGTTCCAGGGCAGCGAGGGCTGCTGCCTGCGAGCTTTTCCAGCCCTGGCCCCGCTCCACCGCCCTCCTTTCCCTTGACCCTCCCACTGATGGCCCGGCACACTCTGGCGGCGGGCAGGCAGGAGAGGGGCACATGGGAAGGGCCTCGCCTGCTGGGGCCCCAGAGCCGTGGACTGCACTGGAGCAGTGCAGCAATGTGCTCCGCCTCGGTGCTGCTTGCCAAACAGGCCCTTGGCCCTGGCCTGCTGAGAGAGGCTGGGCACCACTGTGGGCATCGACGGGGCGTCCGGAAAGGGGCATGGATGGGCCCCCGCCCCGCCATGGGGGCAGGGCCCAGCTCAGAGAGGCCGGGCCTTGCGGGCGCCCCCGCCCTGCATTTGCGCCACTGGCTTTGTGCCCCCCCCCCCCCCCGGCGTCATTCGATCTGAGATGCCCCTCTTGGGTTTCGCACTGTGCTTTGTGCTCACAAAGCTGGTGCGGTCAGGCGGCTAAGTCGTTCTGCAAATGTCAGCGAGGCGAGGCAGGCGCCGGCCACATCCTGCTCAGGAGGGCGGGATGCCCAGCGGGAACCCTTCCGCAAGCAGTGGGCCGCGGACGAGGAGAATGGGAGGGGAGCTGTGCTGGACGGCGGGGGCGCCTCGCTCCTTGGCTCCCTCCTTCTGCTGGAGCGCCGCGCCCCCCCGGCCCCGCAAAGGGACACCGCGGCCCCCCGCCCCCGAGCCCAGCCGCGCTGGGGCGCGGCCTCTCTGCCGATTCCGCCGGCGCCCCGGGCCGCCCGTCCTCCTGGGCTGGGCCGGGCCAGGCCAGGCTGGCTGCGTGCCAGACCAGTCTCCTAGCAGGAGGATGCCGCCGGAGGGAGGCGGATGCTTCGGCAGGCGGGGGCTGGCCGGGCCGGCGGATCCGGAGCTCATGGCCGGATCCTAGGCGGCCGGCCTGGCCGCATCCAGCGCCCTCCCGCGGAAGGCCGCGGCGTGGGCCTTCCCTGCCGCCCCCCTCCCCGCCTCAGCGACCTGCGGCCAAACCTCCTCCCGGCCCGGCCCTTGTACGGCAGGTGCCCGTGCAAGGGCCCGGAGCGCGGGCGTCCGCGGGGCCCTCCGGCGGCGCTCCCCCTGCAGCTGGGCGGGCCAGGAGCCCGCCCCGGCCCGCCGGTGGCGGTTTGGCCAGAGGCGCTTTGGGACCCGGGCGAGGCAGCCAGGCTCCCCCCCCATCTGTGCAGACGGAGGGCCAGGATGGCAACCAGGGACGGGGGACGCCGGGCAGCAGCCGGCCCCCTTCCGTGCCGGGAATCCCGGCGCGGGGCCCGGTGTGCTCTCCGAGGAGTTCATCCGCGCCCCTGGCTCCCCGGCCCAGGCCACGGCCCCTGAGAGGCGGGGGAAGCTCCGGCGCAGGCGGGGGCCAGCTCGACGACGCGGGCGCGGGGCAGCCGTCCCACGCCGCCGCCCGCCTCCCGGGCGCTATCCGGCGGCTCCCCGCGGACCCTCGGCGTGCGGGGCCGCCAGGAAGAGACCCTGCAGCGCGGCGGCCCCCGCTGCGTGGCGCCCGGCCTCTGGCGGCCAGGCAGGGGCCCGCGCTCCGTCGCTTCCGGCGGCTGCTGAGACGTCGCTGCGCCGGAGGCCCGGCCGGAGGAGCGCCCCTGCCATCCCGTGGCCCCGTCTGCCGTTCACGGCTCCGAGGCCTTTGGATGTGGGGCGCGCGCAGACGCCGCCGTCCCTCGCGCCAGCTCTTGCCGGGCCAGCCGCGGAGGCAGACGTGAGCAGGGCGGCCGCTTTGGGGGCGCGGGAGAGCCAGACAGAGCCGGCACCCCGGGGGGCTCAAGGGAGGCCTGGCTGCTGGCCGCACAGCTGGCCCTCATCCTGCCGGCTGCCGGCTGGCAGCTCCTGCCCAGGGCTCCGGGCCGGATGGTGGCTGTGGGCATGGGCGGCATGGAGAGCCTGGCCGGGCCCCCCGTGCGGCCCCAGGCTGCCCTGAGGCTTGGGCTGATGTGGGCAGGAGCAGCACTTGGCTCTGGGCCGCGCCCGCCGGGGGGCCTGTCTGTGTGGCTCTGCCCTGGGACCCCAGCCCCCCCCCCCGCGGCATCTTTTGTTTCTCAAGGTGGGGGCAGGCTGGCTTGGATGCCTCCCCTGGCCTCCTCCCGCATCCGGGTGGTGATCTGGCTGGAGCAAGCAGGTGCCTCTTCTGGGAGTGCCGTCCCGCCCCCGCGCCCCCTCCCTCCTGGCAGCACTCTCCCCAGTGCGGGACAGCCTCATTCTATCAGCTGTGGCCAGTGAAGGAGGCTGTGCTTCCAGCTCCAAGGGTCTTGTGAACCAACAGAAGGTAAGCAGGATGGGGAAGCCTGCAGGGGGGAGTGGGCGCCCCAGGATCAAAGGGGCATGTGGAGACAGCCGCCCACCGCGAAAGGTGGGGGTTAACGACGGATCACCATTTGTGTGGTGCGGCGGTGAGAGCGTTGGGCTGGGACTGAGGAGACACAGGTCCGAGTCCCCTCTCCACCATGGAGCTCCCTGGGTGACTCTGGGCCAGTCTGACTCTCAGCCTAACCTACCTCACAGGGTTGTTGTGAAGTTAAAATGGAGAGGAGGAGGAGGACCATGCAAGCCATCTTGGCTTCCTTGCAGGAGGAAAAAAGGCAGGAGTCAAATGTAATAATCGATTGGAGGACAACTTTGCAGAGGATATATAAGCCATGGCAGAGCTGAGGGCCAGAGAGAGGTGTCTGTGTCCCTGCAAGACCAGGGCGTGTGTTACATATCATCTGTTTAAAAGGCGCAAGCCACTGTCGCCACACCCGGTGGAAAGCATCTGCTGGGGTCTGATTCATGGGTGAACTGCCCCCCCCCCCCCGGGGAGATGGGAGGAAGGGCCATCTCGCTGCTGCTGCCACCACCTCCCTCTCCACCGAGAAGCTGCCTGCCATACTCAGCCAGCGGTGCTGAGCCCTGGCTGTCCTCTCCTTCGGAGCTGGGGAACGGGGGCTGGGGCTCCTGCTGCAGGGGCAGAAAGACGGGTCATGTGGGAGAGGTGCTGAGCACAAGCGTTTGGGTGCACCAAGTAGAACTTGACCATGGGAGAACTGTTGCCAGCTGATGCACAAAAATATGGGGAGTTCTTGTGGGGCCTTCCAAGGAAGGCCACACACCGGAGCCAGCTTGACGGCCTGGCATCAGCACTAGGCCTTGGGGAGCCGAAAGCCCAGGCAGGCCGTGGTCCAACAGTGGGGGCCTGTCCTGTGGCCAGAGATGATCATGGAGTCTTTGGGGATCCACCCAGCAGTGTGAGAAACTGTCTTCTGCGTGGGCAGGGGAGGAGGCACGTTGCATGGGTTGCTGTGGACTTCCGGGGCTTTCTCTCTCTTCAGAGCACACATTTTCAGAAGGGAGGAAGAGGCATTGTAGCCAGCTGGCTTGTCTACCCAGAACTCTTTAGTCATCCATCTGCCCTGGCCACACGTGGCTGGCTTCTGTACTTGGTGGCTGAGGCAGGGATCTGCGACTTCCGCAAAGGCAGCTCTTGCCTCCCTCCTCCCTTTTCTGGTACTCTGTGTTGCAGCACTCACACAAAAGGGACTCTTCAGTCAGCCCTTCGGTTGCCTGTGTCTCCAGCCCACGTGGCCTGGGGAAGGACAGCTTGTGGCCAGGTGGCTTCCTGCCTTGTCTATGGTGTCATCGTGAAAGCTGGTTGGTTGCTGTGAAAAGTCACAGGGGAAAAAACATTGAGGAAAGATCTGAAGTTAATGCCTCCTAAATGACAAAGCCAAAGAGAAGGGAAAGGTTTTCTGGTAACGCCCCCCCAGATAAGAACATCAGAAGAGCCCTGAGGCTGGATCAGACCAGGGGAGCCCATCGGATCCAGCATTCTGATCCCATGGTGCGCAAGTAGGACAGGCCAGTGCCTCCTTTTGTGACCCTTCGCTGGCGGCACAGGTGTATGCAGAGGCAAGACTGCGGTTGGCCATCTGGGAGGGTGGTGCACAGCCATCAGTATGAGCAGCCACTGGTGGCCTTGTCCATCCTCCATGAGCGTGAAAGAGGTGGGGTGGCTGGGCCAGGGACTGACAGCAGCCAGGGGAGCAAGCAAAAAGGACTGGCCGGCAGCTTCCCCACCACACCAGCCCCAGAGTCTACCAAGCTCTGCCCCTCGCCCTCTCCTGGCCCCAGAATGTTTCAGCTGGGAAGCCCCCCAGCATCTGGCCATGGGGAAAGCCAGCCCTCACCTCCTGTCCTCTTTCCTTCCCCTCTTCCAGACTCCTGGCTGCCATGCGGAAGAGACACAAGCTGGCAGTGCTGGAAGTCTTGGCAGTGGTTCAGGCCCTGGCCCTCCTCGGCTTCTTTGCTCAGCTCCACAGCAGGAACAGTCTGCAGGTGGAGAAGCCAGCCCAGGCGCACGTCCTCATCCTGTCGTCTTGGAGGTCGGGGTCTTCCTTCGTGGGGCAGCTCTTCAGCCAGCACCCTGACGTCTTCTACTTGATGGAGCCCGCCTGGCACGTGTGGGCCGCCATGCCGCACAACAGTGCCAAGGTCTTGCACATGGCGGTGCGGGATCTCGTCCGGTCGGTCTTCAGGTGTGACATGTCTGTCTTCGATGCCTACATGCTGGAGCACAGGAATAAGTCTGCCCTCTTCCAGTGGGAGGCCAGCCGGGCCTTGTGTTCCCCGCCAGCCTGCAACTCCTTCCAGCGCAGTGACATCATCTCCACGGACGCTTGCAGGACGCTCTGCGGCAAGTATCCCTTCAGCAAAGTGGCAGAGGCCTGCCAGACCTACAGCCACGTGGTTCTGAAGGAGGTCCGGTTCTTTGACCTCAAGGTTCTCCATCCTCTCCTCACCGACCCCTCCCTGAACCTCAAAATCATCCACTTGGTCCGGGACCCCAGGGCTGTTTTCCACTCCCGCAAGAACACAGCAGCTGATCTGGCCCGTGACAGTAAGATTGTGGTGAGGCACCAGAGCCATGCCAAGGAGACGGAGGGGCCCTACGCCATCATGCAGGAGGTCTGTAAGAGCCACGCCGAGATTTACGCCGAAGGCAGGCGGGGCCTCCGCAGCAGCCTCCGGGGCCGCTACCTGCTGGCTCGCTATGAAGACATCGTGCACAGCCCCGTGGCTGAGGCTGCCCGGCTCTATGGCTTTGCAGGACTCCGCTTCACACCTGGCCTCCAGGCCTGGGTGCACAACATCACCCATGGGCAAGGCCGCGGCAGGCAGGCCTTTGGCACTGGCGCCAGGGACGCGCTCGATGTGTCGCAGGCTTGGAGGAAGACCCTTCCCTATCTCCACGTTGCAAAGCTGCAAGACGTCTGCAAGGATGCAATGGAGCTCCTGGGCTATCAGCCTGTGACGTCCGAGGAAGAGCAGAAGAGCATGGCGCTAGGCCTCTTGCATGCTCAGGTGCCTCTCGGCAAACAGGAAAGCGAGGGGAGAGCGGAAGCGTCGCCGTCCGCTCCAGAGCGCGGGCGCTTTGCATGGATGTGAGTGGTGCATAAGGGCCTGGACTGGAAGACAGAGAGAGAGGGCAAGAGGGCACCGGGCACTGTCCCCAGGCAGCACCGGCCCTGCAGAAAGGGTCGCAAAGGCTGGTGAGCCATGCAGGGCAGCGAGGGCCTCTTGTCCAGCTCCATCCCCAGAACAGTGGCAGTGGGTCATGGCTGAATGACTCCTCATGGACATGGACCAAGAAACAGCAAGGAAATCCCCCTCCCCCTTCTCCTTGACAAGCTCGGAGGACTGACAAGCCAGTCTGGCATCCAGCTCCTGAATCCACCAGGGCCTCCTTAGTTCAGTACTGTGAGGCACAGCCCCCTCCCCATGACTCAGGGTGAATGCAGCTGCCTCTGTCCTGTTCATAATGGCTTGCAGCAGAGGGAGGCAGCTGCGTCACCTAGCAGCAAGGTGGCAATTCAGTGACAAGAGGGGCAGCTGGAAAGGCTTTCTCTTTTAGGGAGAAAAGGACCCTAGCCAGGCTTGTTGCCAGACACCCCAGTATTCTGCTGTTCTTGACATAGAAAAGGTTTCATTCTGGCTTGGGAAAGCTTAGGAGAAAGCAGTGATAATGAGATGAAATGTATTCATCTCATGCTATGTATGATAGCGCTCTTCAAGTACTTGAAAAGTTGTCACAGAGAGGAAGGCCAGGATCACTTCTCCATCATCCCAGAGTGCCGGACATGGAATAATGGGCTCAAGTTACAGGAAGCCAGATTCTGGCTGAACATCAGGAAGAACTTCCTGACTGTTAGAGCAATACGACAACGGAACCAATGACCTAGGGAGGCGGTGGGCTCTCCCACACTGGAGGCTTTCAAGACGGCCTGGACAGCCACCTGTCAGGGATGCTTTGGCCTAGGTTCCTGCATTGAGCAGGGGGTTGGACTCGATGGCCTTGTAGGCCCCTTCCAACCCTACTAGTCTATGATTCTATTCACTTCATGCAAAAGAGCATCCCCTGTCTGAGCTGGTGAACTCCACTGCCATTCAAAGGGCTGCACCCATGTTCACATACCTGTCTACAACTGCCGGGATGGGTGGGGGGGAGCTCTAGCAAAGGCTTGTGGGTAAAACCACCTCATGGTAGCCCAGCTCTAGCAGTCAGCCACAGAACACAACATAGGCAGAACTCGACTATCTTGTCTTTACACACTATGCCATGATGTGACAAAAATTGATCAGACTCAGAGACCACACAAACTGCTTGCCCTTCACTATAGCTATTAAAAAATCACCTCTGCGGCACCCATTTGCCCCTTGGCTTTCACTGGAGGCTCTACCCTTTTATACTGTAGGGACAGGTGCTGGGAGTGCAGAGAGGGAGCAGAGCACTTCCAGCCAGCCACACCTGGGACGTTCCAGATGGAGGCCCCCCGCCACTTGCAATGGCCGAGGCGCACGGAGGACACAGAGCACACCGTGCCTGGTTGCACACCATGCCCACAGTGCTGAATGGCATGTTTGTCCCCAGAGGGGCGAAAGCTCTAGGACCCCACACCAGGTGGGTCAGCAGGGCACCTGTGGTGTGGTGGGGGGCTTCCCTACAGTTCCAGCAGCAAATGGACACTATTCCGCTCCTCACCTTGGCTATGCAACCACAAGTCTGGGATGCCCTATAGAAGAACTTTTTCTAGATTGAAAGGAAGTGCTGGAAGTGGGAGGTGGATGAGCCAGTGTGGTGTAGTGGCTAGAGTGCTGGACTGGGAGCCGGGAGATCTGGGTTCTAGTCCCCACTCGGCCATGGAAGCTCACTGGGTGTCTTCGGGCCTGTCACAGACTCTTAGCCCAGCCTACCTCACAGGGTTGTTGTTGTGAGGATAAAATGGAGAGGAGGAGGAAAATGTAAGCTGCCTTGGGTTCCTTGCAAGAGGGAGAAAGGCAGGATATAAATGCAATAAATGAATGAATGAATGAATGGTGGTCCCTGATTCTCATGCCAGGATTTCCTTATTGGGTTTTAATTTGGGGGCTTCTGTAGCCTGTACAGCAGGGGTGTGACACCTCTTCCAGCTGAAAAGTTTACAGCTCTGTGCAATAAAAACGTGAGAAGAGCCCTGAAGCTGGATCAGAGCAAAAGCCTCTCTTGTCCAGCATTCTGTTCCCACAGAGGCCAAGCAGATGCCCCCATGGGAAGTGCATGAGAAGGACATGAAGGCAATAGCACCCTCCCACCCGTGTGTCCCTTGAAACTGGTATTAAGTAGGCAAACTGCTTCTCATACTGGGGTGGGGGTGGGGTGGGGACAGATAGCCATCAATAACCTTACTCTCCATCAATGTGTCTAATGCCCCTTTAAAGCCATCCACAGCTTGTGGTAGCGAAATCCATTGAAATGTAATCAATAAACCAGTCAATAAAATTAGCAATGCACCATTCGAAGTACTCTTTCCTTCTGTCTTTCCTGAATCTTGGGCTCACCTTTTGTGAACCACCCAGAGAGCCTCAGCTATGGGGTGGTATAGAAATGTAATAAAATAAACAAATCTCCTATGATTCAGGTTCATGGGATGGGCTCATTGGGTTCTAGTATCCTGAGAGAGAGTTTTTCTCCCTATCCACATTCTCCAAATTGTGCACAGTTGTGTACACATCTATCCTGTCCCCCCTTACTTGCCAGTTTTCTAAACTAAAAACCCCCAAACATTGTAAGTTTTCCTCATGGGCGAGTGGCAGTGTTCCAGCCTCTTCATCATTTTTGTTGTCCTTTTCTGCACCTGTTCATAGAATCATAGAATAGTAAGGTTGGAAGGGGCCTACAAGGCCATTGAGTCCAACCCCCTGCTCAATGCAGGAATCCAAGTCAGAGCATCCCTGACAGATGGCTGTCCAGCCTCATCTTGAGCTGTTCCAGCTCTACAATATCCTTTTTGAGGTGCAACAACCAGAACAGTACACTCTTGTTGAAGGATAAGGACGTGTCAGTGGGAGCTGGCAGAGAGTACAAGGCATCTAAAAGGTGTTCCAGGAACAGTTAAAGAATCACAGAGTTGGAAGGGACCTCAAAGGTAATTTAGTCCAACCCCCAGTGATGTAGAAAACCCAGCGACCCTAGCAGACGGCCATCCAGCCTCTACTCAAAAACCTCTAGCAAAGGATTGTCTGCCATCTTCCAAGACAGCTGGTTCAACTGACAAATAGCTCAGCCTGCCAGGAATTTCTACCGCAGGTTTTGTCCCCAAAGCTGCTTCTCTACCTGAGATTAAGAACATAAGAAGAGCCCTGCTGGATCAGACCAGGGTCCATCTAGTCCAACATTCTGTTTACACAGTGGCCAACCAGCTGTTGACCAGGAAACCACAGGCAGGAGATGAGTGCAATAGCACCCTCCCACCATGTTCCCCAGCAACTGGTGTACATAGGCGTACTGCCTCGGGTAGTGGAGGTAGCACATAGCCATCAAGCCTAGTAGCCGTTGATAGCCTTCTCCTCCAGGAATTTGTCTAACCCCCTTTTAAAGCCATCCAAGTTGGTAGCCATCGCTACATCCCGTAGTAGCAAATTCCATAGTTTAACTCTGCGCTGTGTGAAGAGGTCCTTTTATCTGTCCTGAATCTCCCACCAATCAGCTTCATAGGATGACCCCGGGTTCTAGTATTATGGGAGAGGGAGATAAATGTCTCCCTATCCACGTTCTCCACACCATACATAATTTTGTAGACCTTTATCATGCCTCCCCTTACCCTCCTTTCCTCTAAGCAAAACAATCCCAGCTGTTATAACCTTCTCTCATAGGGGAGATGCTCCAGCTCCTTGATCATTTTAGTTGCCCTTTTCCGCACCTTTCCAACACTACAATAACTTTTTTTTTAGGTGCGGTGACTAGAACTGGACACAACTGTGGTCACACCACAGATTTGTATAAGGGCAGGATGATCTTGGCAGTTTTATTCTCAATCCCTTTTCTAATTATGCCTAACATGGAGTTTGCCTTTTTTACAGTGGCTGCACACTGGGTTGACATTTTCATCGAGCTGTCCACAACCTCAAGATCTCTTTCCTGGTCGGTCACTGCTATCTCATCAGGTTATACTTGAAGTTGGGATTTTTTGCCCCAACATGCATCACTTTACGCTTGCTTACACTGCACCACATTTGCCATTTGGATGCCCATTCTCCCAGTTTGGAGAGATCCTTTTGGAGCTCCTCACAATCCCTTTGGTGTCATTGGCAAACTTGGCCACTTCACTGTTCACTCCTAATTCCAGATCATTTATGACTAAGCTGAAAAGCATTGGTCCCAATACAGATCCTCATAGGAACTCACTATTTACTTCCTTCCATTGGGAGAATTTACCACTCTCTGCTTTCTGTTCCTTAACCAGTTACTGATCCATAAGAGGACCTCTCCTCTTATTTCATAACTGCTAAGTTTGCTCAGGAGTCTTTGGTGAGGGACTTTGTCAAAGCCTTTTGGAAGTCCAAGTAAACAATCACCCATCTTAATGTCTATTGACACTCTCAAACTACTCTAAACAGTTAGACAGGACTTATCTTTGCAGAAGCAGTGTTGATTATTTTTCAGCAGGGCTTTCGCTTCTGTATGCTTACTAATTTTATCTTTAATAATGCTTTCAACCAATTTACCTGGAACAGACATTAAGCTAACTGGCCTGTAATTTCCTGGAACCTCCCTGGATTCCTTTTTAAAAATTGGTGTTACATTGGCCAGCTTCTAGCCCTCTGGTACAGAGGCTGATCTTAGGGACAAGTTGCCTATTTTGGTTAGAAGATCAGCAATTTCATATTTGTGTTCTTTGAGAACTATAGGATGGATAACATCTGGGCCTGGTGATTTATTTGCTTTCAATTTATCGATAAGGTTGAGAACATCTTTTGTCACCACTATTTGCCTCAGTTCCTCAGACTCTCTTTCTGAAAGCATCAGTTCAGGCACAGGTATCTGTCCTATATCTTCTGCAGTGAAGACCAATGCAAAAAATTTGTTCAGCTTTTCTGCCATCTCCTTGTCCTCCTTCAGTACCTTTAACTCCATTGTCATCCCATGGTCCAACTGCCTCCCTAGCTGGTTTTCTGCTTCTGATATATTTAAATAATTATTTATTGTTAGCCCTGATGTTGTTAGCCATAGACTCTTCAAAATGCTTTTTGGCACCTCTCATTGTCTGCTTGTGCAAGCTTATGCTCCCTTTTGTTTTCCTCACCTGGGCGACACTTCCATTTTCTGAAGGAAGCTCTTTAATAGCTTCCTTGACCCTGTTCGTTAACCATGCTGGTTGTTAATCTGTTGCTGAAAAGGGTTAACAAAGAGTAAAGATGGCTGGTTTAATTTGGGAGAGGCCTACAAGAAGAGCCCCTAGAAGACCCCAGACTCATAAGCAGCTTTGTATTCCAGACTCTTGACCCCTGGGCGAGAAGACCATGAAATTTGATTCTATACTAAATGATGTTATTTCACTAACCGAGACTCTGAGATTTTTCAGGACTGTTTTTGAAGAAGGGGGAAAAAATGCAGCAGTCTTTACAAGCGGCTTCACAGAGCTTGCTCAAGGCCACGACGTGCTGGCAGAGTGTCTAAATGAGATGAACAGCAGAACTGAGCATGCTCAGATGCCTACTGAGAGGAGGAAAAGTACTGTTTGACTTCTCATGGTGTACACCTGCTGATAAGAGAATGTCCCTACTCGATGCTAGTTGGGCGGGGAAGTGTAGCCCTGAGCATGAGCAACAACTAGGAGGAGGTGTTTGGGCGGATATGACCAAAAACGGCCAAGGATGACCGGGAGTTCAAAGAAGATATACCGAAGAGCAATGCGTCAATCAAGACAGCATGCCCAGATGGCAGACTTTGGGTCATATGTTGAGACATTTCAAAGTAGCCCATTTGTAATAGTGCCAAACACGTTCCCCAGACACATGAAATCATGAGAGATAGATGGGACACCTTGTTTCTGATTGGTGAGCAAATGCTCTAACCACATGCACCCCATTTCCTATCGGAGGCTGATTGTCTCATTGCTCCTTGGGCCCCACCTTTGACCAGGGCAGGGGTATAAAAGCCCAGGGAATGGGAGCTCCAGGGGCGCTGGTGTATTTTGTTCCTGCTGCTGCTCCACTTCCTTCTTTCTGCCTTGCCACCAGACCCATGGACTTGGGTAATTATGGACCTTCTTAGATTCTTAGACTTTGGGACTTAGAATGATTTCTGAGTTTGGGACTTGGAGTGTTTCCTAAGCTTGAGACTTGGAGGTTATATCTAAGGAGGGGATTTGGAATTATTCCCAAGTTTTGAGTTTTCTGTTCACTCCATCTCCTTCCTCTACTCTTCCTATGCCTAGAGGAACTTAGTAATGCTTCAGCATAAGTTTTGTATTCAAGTAAGAAGCAGGAGGAGGCCACGGGAGGGTTAACACATAGGCTGAATTATTTTCGTTTGGCTTTGAACTGCAAGTAGTAAACAGGAGTAAGTTGGAAAGAGGAGTCATAACAATGTTAGAAGCTCAAGCTGTTATCTTATTGGCCAAGTTCATAGTACCAGCTTTGGCAATTGCAATTCTTTTGATTTATCTTCTGTTTTTGTTGCATTCTCTTTCCCTGTAATTGGAGAGAGAATTTCTAACGCTCATATAACCACCATGCTATTTCTTTTATTTGGTATTTCCCCTGAATTTTCAGCAATAAAGCCATAAATATGGTTTCAAGTTACAATCTTGTCTGTAGTGGTGTTTTGGGTTGATGTTTACCTGTTAGGATTGCTTGGTTACTCACTGGAGTGCTTCGGACCCATTTGGTGCAGGTTCTGAGGTTAAACAGGACCGAATTAACACTGGTGACCTCTTGGACTTCGTGCTACCTTTCCTAACCTGTGGTATACATTTCAGCTGGGCTTCTATTCTTGTGGTTTTGAGTAATCTCCAAGCATTTTTAAGGGATTTAACCCTCTTGACTCCCCCTTTCAACTTCTTTTTCACCAGTTCCCTCATTTTAGAGAAGTTTCCTCTTTTGAAGTCAAATGTGACTGTACTGGATTTCCTGAGCATTTTCCCACTTACATATTAAATCTGATAGAACTGTGGTCACTGTTTCCAACTGGTTCAACAACATTTACATCTTGCACTAGGTTCTGGGCAACATTAAAGGTAAAAAAAGGTAAAGGTGTCCCCAACCAGTCATGTCCGACTCTAGGGTGCGGTGCTCATCCCCGTTTCTAAGCCGAAGAGCCAGCGCTGTCCGAAGACACTTCCGTGGTCATGTGGCCGGCATGACTGAACACCGAGGTGCACGGAATGCTGTCACCTTTCCCACCGAAACGGTGCCTATTTATCTACTTGCAATTTCTTGCTTTCGAACTGCTAGGTTGGCAGAAGCTGGGAATGAAGACGGGAGCTCACTCCGTCACGCAGCACTCGGGTCTCGAACAGCTGACCTGCCGACCTTCCAGTCTGCAGTTCAGCGTCTTAACCACTAAGCCACCGCGGCCCCCTGGGCAACATTACTTAGGATTAAATCCAAGTTCGCCTCCCCTCTGGTTGGTTCCATTACCAGCTGTTCTAGGGCACAGTCATTGAGGGCATCAAGAAATGTAATCTCTTTGTCATGACTGGAACATGCATTTGTCCAGTCAATGTGGGGATAACTGAAGTCACCCATTATAACAACACTTTCTTGTTTGGAGGCCTCCCTGATTTCGTTTTCCATCTCAAGGTCACTCTGAGCATTCTGGTCTGGGGGACGATAGCATGGTCCTAGCACTAAATTAGTTTTGAAGCCTGGTATTGTCACCCACAGCACTGCTGTGGAAGAGCCTACCCCTTTTAGGAGTTCTAGTCCACTCAACAGTATGCCCTCTTTGATGTACAGAGCAACCCCTCCCCAGTATACCCTTTCCTGTCCTTCCAGTAGAGTATCCAGAGATGACTGTAGCCCACTAGTTCTCTCCATTCCACCAGGTTTCTGTAATGCTCGCTATATCCAGGTTCTCCTTTAAAACCAAGCACTCCAACTCTCATTTTTGCTTGGAGGCTTGTAGCATTTGCATAGAAACATCTATACATGGTGTCCCTCCCCAGATGTCTCTGGCATGTACATATTTTACTATGGCATTTTGGCCCCTTTGATAGGCTATCATGTTCTCCCATATGGCCTATTTCCTCCCCTTCTACACTGGATAGCCCCCACCCCCCTGCTGGCTTTCTACCTTCATAACTGGGTTTTTGTGCGTGTGTTACCTGAAAAACTTAGTTGTTTACTACGAGAAAGTGGGGAATTTCGTTATAGTTATTCATTTACAGTTACTTACTGTATGGAGGGAAGAGTCTACGGCCCTGGCTGCCTTGCCCTGTTGCTAAACTTGCACAGTTGCTTAATTCTCTTGTTTGCTGATGCTTTGTCACTGGGGCTAAGACACTTCATTGCTGGGGCTCCTCACTCTTGGATACCTGGCTCCCTCGCAAGCGTGCCTCCGTATATAGATAGGCCCAACTGGTGCTAAAGCCAATCTGATTGGAGGGCGTCATTTGAAAAGCAAGGGCAGCTGTGTGTGAACTCTTCATCAGCATTAGCTTCCAGTGGCTGGGAATGTAGGTCAATTGGCCCCCCAGAGGATGGTGATTGCTATTTAAGAAGGACTACAGGGAGTAGTGAATGGGAGACCTATTTAGGGGAGATCCTCTATTCAGTGGGTGGACAGCAGACAAAGGGTAGATGGTTTGGGAAGGATGTGGTTTGTAAGGGCTGAGTTTTTTCTGTGTGTGTGTGTTTTAAAAAAGCAGGAGACCTTGCTGAATGGGGTGATCTGTAGTGAATGGGGGGAGGGAGGATCCCCCAAAATCAAGTGGAAGGAACTCCCATAAGCAGAGTCTTTCCTCTTACAGAAGGCAGGTCCTGGATCCAATCCATAAGCATTACCTCATCTTGTAAACCTATTGACTACTGCACACACTTACATGCTTCCTGGTTCCACCTCGAACACACCACAGAATCCACTGCCTACAGCCAAGTGCAATGATACAACAAACATTTATTCACACTGTTCAGAAAGAGACTCTCAACTTAAGGACTGAAATCCAGCATTCCTTAGATCACAATACCTAGTGAAGTGGAAAACATATAAATGAGGCCAGACTGGTACCCTGGAATAATCTACTACAGGACAAACCCAGAGGAGAAAACAACCTAGTTTCCAGCTAAAACAACACGAAGAAACCGTCAGTGGTCTGGAGCCTGTCCTGGTCAACGGCCCTCCCCTGTCCCAGCCCCTGGGTGGTCAGCCTGTACTTGCCTAGGGACAGCCCGTGCCGCCTGTCAGCACATCTAGCTGCTTTCCAGCAACAACAGAGATACAGACACTGGAACCAATCCCTCTGGCAGACTCAGATGCCAACTCTGTCTCCAGATCTACTCTGGCAACACTATTTCAGGAACTAATAACGCCATGCACAACGTTCGAGGTTCATACACCTGCTCATCTTTTAATGTATCATCGGCTGTCGATGCCTTACTGCATTCTGCATAGGGCAAACAGTCCAGTCTCTATACAAAAGAACAGATGGGCCTAAATCTGACATGAGAAACAGCAGTGCTCCAAAACCAGTGACTGAACGTCTCAATCTCCTAGGATACCATCACTGACCTTAAAGTGGCCATTTTTGAACAAAGGAACTTTAAAGACAGATCTTAACGGGGCTAGGAAACCTGGCGCCCTCCAGATGTTATGAACTACAACTCCAATCGGCCCCAGCCAGCATGCCCAATAGTCAGGAATGGTGGGAATTATTGTCCAAGACATCTGGAGGGCACCAGGTTGTGGAAGGCTGGATTCCAAGGTGAAACCGCTGAACTGCAGTTTATCAAGAGGTTCAACTCCATCTCCTATGGCTTGAACCAGAACAAGGGCTATTTCTCAAACAAATTACACTGGGTGTTCACCACTGCAGGGATGTCTGTGGTGGTTCCATATAGTGGTACCATAGACCTATGGCCTGACTGGAGTCCACCAGGAGAAGAGCCTTCAGTGTGGCAGCCCCCTTTCTTTGGAACTCCCTGCCCCTGGAGGTTAGGCAGGCACCAACACAGTGTTGTTTCCAGCGCTTCCTGAAGACAGCACTGTTCCAGGAGGCATTCCTTAATTGACCAGTCATGGTTTTCTATTGGCATTCTGTTTTTTAAAAAGCATACTTTTAATATGGTGTTTTAATCTTTTTATTCTTTTACTGTTTTATCTTTAAGATCCCTGTGCTAGAATGGCAGCCCTGCACCACAGTTGTTGACTGCTATTGCCTTTGCCACACACAAGATCAACTTCAGCCAGACTTCAAAGGGCAGAAGAAACTGGCCAGTGCAGCGAGCTGGGAAAGCGCAACACCTGGTCAGTACTGGAGTGGAGAAGTTAATCCACACAGCTGCTGGCCAGGCAGAATGTCCCTCCTCCTCCTCCTGGCTCTGGCAAGTGTGAGAATCCCTCATTCTTTTTCTGAGTGTGATGTCAGAGGAAAGATACCAGCCCACCTACAGTTGGGAGAGGCAGGCAATGACACATTTTAGCTGGTTATGAAGCCCGCCAAAATCTGTCAATCCCTGAATGTAATGAATGAGAAATGCTACATCTGGAAGTCTTGGGCACAGGGAAGTGTACACATCTTGCCACAGCTGCTGCTCATGCTCTGGATAAAGATGTGAGATCACTTTAAATGCATTTGCCTATTAATACAGAAACAGGGTGGTAGCAGAGGATTGTATGGAAAGGTTTACAGAGGTTTATTGCCACGGTTGCAATCATGATTAAGAACAACAGTTGCAATCAAGATTAAGAACCTCCCAAAGGGAAAAAAGGCTTTGTATACAAACAGAAGGGAAGCAGAAAGATGAAGTGTCTTGGCCACAACTGCTATTTTCATTTTCAGTCATGGCAGAGACTGTCAGAAGGGTGCTGGCCTCCAAAAAGACTGTCAGCTCATAGCACAAAAGGTACAGCCAGGCTGTAGCAGACAGATTGCTGGGAACAAAAGGGTGCATTAGGAAGAAGGCAGCACCCTGTTCCTCTCCTATGCCAGGGCAGCCCCACAATCCACTCCTGCCATAAGCTAACTTTTCCTGAATGCCATGCGCCTAGTCACATTTTCTGCTCCATATTTTGCTACTAGCTTGCTTCTGAAATCACCTTCACTTTTCAGCAAGTCCACATCATCCTGCCTGCTCCAAAGAGGGAAACCATCTGCTCGCTGCCCAGTCTGCAGACAAGATGCCACAGCCTCCATCTCCCCACTGTTCTTCAGAAACGCTTGCGTCACAGTGGCCAGGTCCATCTTGAACTTTCCCATGAAGTGCTCCATGTCCTCAACTGCCATGGCCACCTCTGCAACAGAGGGACCCAAAGGCGGCTCTTGGCCTGGGAGCTGGCTTTGGGGCACAACAGAACTCGCATCAGGTGCCAACTCAAGCACACTGACTCTGGGACTAGGAGGTGCTGCCTCACTGGAGGTCTTGAGTGGTGTGTGTTTTGGTGGTACATCTTCTTCAGGGCCAGGGCTCTCACAGTCTCCCTAGAAGGAAAATGATTTAGGACACGTCAGGATCAATCCATCCAACAGCTGAATGGGCTACGTGTTGATGGAGTTCAGAGCAGTGTTGCTTGCCCCTTTTCTGCTGCTGTACAATAAAGATTCAAAAGTCATGGGGAGTGGGAAAGCAAGGCACATAGCTAAATGCCACATATATGGTAAAGACAAGGAAGACAAAAAGGAAAGATAAAATATTTCTTAGAAAATGGGTCTCAAAAGAAATGGCCCCACATTACCCCTTTTAGTTTATTGGCTCTCCCACACTGTAGGCATTCAAGATGAAGCTGGACAGCCATCTGTCAAGCATGCGTTGTTGTTGTTATTATTAATCTAGTTATACCCCGCCTTTTCCCCAGTACTAGGACACAAGGCAGCTTACAAAAAGTCGGCTTTGACTTAGATTCCTGCACTGAGCAGGGGCTTGGACTCGTTGGTCTTACAGGCCCCTTCCAACCCTACTATTCTATGATTCTATGAATGCAAAAGGCAAACAACACTGTTTTGTCCTTTATTTTGCTTTTTTTTAGCGGGGAGGTTGCATATATATGCAACTGTAGATTATCAGATATTTGCGGTCTGGTCCTCTGATGGATTATGTGATGTGTAAAGAAGTACTTCGTAAGAACATAAGAAGAGCCCTGCTGGATCAGACCAAGGGTCCATCTAGTCCAGCATTCTGTTCACACTGTGGCCAACCAGCTGTCAACCAGAAAACTACAAGCAGGACAGGAGGGCACAGCACCCTCCCACCCATGTTCCCCAGCGACTGGTGTACATAGGCTCACTGCCTCTGGTACTGGAGGTAGCACATAGCAACCAAGACTAGTAGCCATACTTCCTTTTGTCGGTTGTCCTGAATCTCCTGCTATTCAGTTTCAATGGATAACCCCATTGAGTATTATGAGAGTTTTCTCCCTATTCACTTTCTCCACACCACATACAATTTTATACACCTCTATCATATCCCTTCCCTACTTGCCTTTTTTCTAAGCTAAAAAGCCCCAAACATTGTAACCTTTCCTCAGAGGGGAGTTGCTTTACCCCCTTGGCCATTTTGGTTGACCTTATCTGCACCTTCTCCAGCTCCACAACAGCCCTTTTCAGGTGCGATGAACATAAGAACATCAGAAGAGCTTTGATGCTGGATCAGACCAAGGGTTCATCTAGTCCAGTGCTCTGTTCGCACAGTGGCCAACCAGCTGCCCATGGGAAACCCATAAGTAGGACATGAGTGCAAAAGCACCCCCCGCCACCCATGTTCCCCAGCAACTGGTGTATATAGATATCCTGCCTCTGATGCTGGAGATAGCATAAAGCCATCAGGACTAGTAGCCATTGATGGCTTTCTGCTCCAGGAGTTTGACCAATCTGTTTTTAAAGCCATCCAAATTGTTGGTCATCACTACATCTTGAGGTAGCGAATTCCATAGTTTGACTATGTATCGTTCCTGAATCTCCCACCAGTCAGCTTCATGGGATGACCCCTTTGGGTTCTAGTATTATGAGAAGGAGAAAAATGGCTCCCTCTCCACCTTCTCCACACCAGGCATAATTTGTACATTTCTATCGTGTCCCCCCTTACATGAGAGCAACATGGAAAACACTGGAACGCAACAGGTTGGCAACAGTTATATAGATTCTCCATAAAAAGTGCATTAATGAGGCACGGCTGGTGTGGAAGCAACCCAAGTGTACCAATGGCCAAGATCTAAAACATCAAATAAACACCACCAGATTCTGCTTTAAGCCAATCTGCAAGCTATGCTGAAGCATACAGTGCCACCCCATACAAGGGCATCTGTACCTCATGGTCTTCAAATTCTTTGTTGGCCATCTGGAAAATGCTCTGTGCCTTTGATCCTCCTGCTACATGCCTCTGACCCATTGCTTCCTTACTTTGTGAGGCTGTTAAAGACAAATATGCAAGCATTAAAGACAGAGGGATTTCAAGCTACCTTTCCCATCCCACCCTCCTGCTGATGCTACAGTGAGAAGTGCAATGGCTTCCACCCTTGAAAGATGGGAGAAAGAAACCAAAGTTTTCTGTTCTGATGCCCTTGTGGCCTCCCCCAGCTGACACACACAAGCTCAAAAAGAACAGTGCCAGGGAGAATTTAAGAAGCAGGCCAGAGACTTGCCCACCCTTACGCCAGGAAAGAGCAAACTGGCGGAAGCAAAGGTGATAATCTGACACTGCAAAAAGTCCACTTTCTGTGAAAGAAGCAAAAGGTCAGTTTGGCTAGAGAAAACCCACACACAAGCCAGGAGGAACTGTGCTAAACAGGCAAGAGGGCCCCTGAGGGGAAAGCAGATTTCCCACGGAGCAGGCAATTCAGAGGAAGAGTGGCTAATGGATGGGCGCCAGGAAGAAAAAGAAGTGAGGAACAGAAGTCTGCGGGAAGGATGCCGGGGAGAGAAGAGATCGCTGACAGGTGTGTGCGCGCATGCGTGCGTATGGAAAGCCTGTGCGACAGGAACGAGGGCTGGGCCCAGATGCTCCGGGGAAGCTGCTGCAGCACAGACCGACAGCCCGGCCCAGCACGGCCGGGGCGTGGCGGCAGCCCTGGCAGGCGAACTTGCTGGGCCCGCTTCCTTCCAGGCAGCAGCCCAGCCTGGCCTCTGGGGCTGCCCCTTACCAGCAGCAGCCGCGCCCGCAGGGCCAGGCCGCGGGCTCTCCGCCGACAGGTGGAGGTGCTCGCGGTGCCGCAGCTGCCTGAGGTAGCGGTCGCGCATGGCCTGCCACGGGTGCGGCGTGACCCGCGCCTGCGCCATGCCCTTCCAGAGCGCCGTGCCGGCGGTGGCGGCCGCCGGCGCGCCCCGCCGCTTGCTGCGCACGTACAGCGCCATGGCTCGGTCCTCGGCTGCCGTGAACGGCGCCCGGCCCTCGGAGGCGGCCGGGCGCGCGGCCCGGCGGCCCGGCGCCGGCTGCAGGCGGTAGCGCTCCAGGGGCAGCCGCTCCCTGCGGGCCACGCAGTCCGTGACGTAGCAGGTGGAGACGAAGTCCCCCGGGGCTCCTGCCGGCACCTCCCCCGGCCGAGCCAGCAGGACGGCGCCGGGCTCCTGCACGCGGCACAGCCGGCCGCCCTCGCGCAGGATCAGCGGCGCCAGCTCCGCCTTGGCCGCCCCGGGGCGCATGTAGAAGCGCAGGCCGCCGCCGCCGTCCTCCCGGAAGAGCGGCCGCGGGGCGGAGGCCTCCTCCGGCGCTCCCGGCGCGGGCATCGTCCGCCGCCGCCGCGGGCGAAGGGGCCTGGCGGGCGCTGGGCAGGCGCGCCCCGCTCCGCCGCTCCGGGCTCAGGAGAGGCGGCGGAACTCCGCGCGCCCCAGGCGCGGGCGACGGGTCTGCGCCGCCGCGCGCACTGGGCGGAGCGTCGGGCGGGGCGCCGGGCGCGCCGCCGCGGCCGGAAGTGCGCCGGCTTCCGCTTCCTGGCGTCCCGGCCGGCCAGATGGCGACGCCCGGCGCGGGGGCGACGACGGCGGAGGCCGCGGCCCGCCTCAGCAAGAAGTGAGTGCCGCGCCCGCCGCCGCCACGCTTGGCCTGGGCCGGCTGCTGGGCGGCCGCGGCCCGGCCTGGGCGCGGCCGCTGCGGCGCTGCAGCGGCGAGAGGGCGGCCCCGGGCCGGCAGCCGAGGTGGGTGGCCGGCGAGGGGCGAGGGGCGCGGGGCGCCGGGCTGGCGGCGCGCCGGGCTGGCGGCGCGCTGAGCCCCTCCGCCTGTGCCTCCCTCAGCGAGCAGAAGCGGCGCCTGAAGGCGGAGAAGAAAGTGGCCGAGAAGGAGGCGAAGCAGAAGGAGCAGAGCGAGGCGCTCCCGCCGGCCTCGGCCCGCGGGCCCGACTGCGCGCCTGCCGACGAGGAGAGCCTCGACCCCAACGTGAGCCGCCGCCCGAGCGGGGGGAGGCCGCCCGCCTTGTGGGAGCGGGGGCGCCTGCTGGCGGGTCCCGCCCCGGGGGGCGCCCAAGCCGGCGACTAAACAGTGCGGCGCTTCTGCCAAGGGCTTGCTGCTCTCGAGGCGCGTCCCGAAGGAGAGCTGAGCTTTCAGGCAGAGGGGGGGAGGGGGCTTCCGGAGGGGGGGAGGGGGCTTCCGGAGGGGGGGAGGGGGGGAGGGGGCTTCCGGAGGGGCGGCCCCCTGCCTTTCCTTGCTCGCAAGTGGCCCCGTCCATGGAGCCGTTGCTAGCGAGGCGTTGACTGCCTCGTTGTGCTGCAGCTCCTGTTGCAGTCTTGGGTCACACAAGTTTCCTGGAAGACCTGGCTGACATAGGCTAACTGGGGCCTGGCCAAACCTCCTCGTCTCTCTCCTGTGTCTGGCAGCAATATTACAAGATTCGCAGTCAGGCCATCCAGCAGCTGAAGGGCACCTCTGAAGATCCCTACCCACATAAGTTCCACGTGGATCTGGCCCTGACAGACTTCATAGACAAGTATGGCCACCTACAGGCAGGGGATCATCTGAGTGACATTACAGTGAGAGTGGCAGGTAAAGGCTCACCTGGTGTCCTGGGAAAGCAGTGACCCATCTTTCCCCCACCCCATTTGTTACAGTGGAGTCTATGAAGGAATCTGTCCAGCGCTGTGGGGCAGTTTGCAAGGCTAGCGAAGAACTGTCACTGATGTTGCACTCCTCCTGTGCAAAGCAGTGGAACTGCAGTAGGCTTCACAGAGCCCTTCAGACAGGGGCGCACAACCTTTTCAGCCCCAAGGGCCGCATCGGGCCTGGGCAGGTGCCACATGCTAAAGCCTTCTCTCCCCACCTCCCCATATGAGCCTGACTGGCAGCACTACTTCTCGTGGCCTGGAAACAGCCACACCAGCCACTCCTGGGTGGGTAAGAATTTGGTGGTGGCATGGGGTCCATGGGTTGTGCACCCTCGCCTTTAGTTTTGACCTGAGGCTGAAGGAACATGATGGAAACTGAGCTGGGTCCTGGGGATGTCTCTCTGAACTGCCTTTGCAATTTAGGGTGCAATCCTATGGCCACTAGACAGTGTCCAGACAGCCATAGGATTTTTCGGTTTCTGGGAACTGAGCTTAGAGCCAGGGCTCTGAACTCGGTTCTCTGAAACCTCCCTCCCCTGCTGTCTCATAGGCAGTGCGGTTTATCCTTGGCTCCATGCTCCGTAGGAGCAGCATGGAGCGGGCGAAAAGGGAGCGTTCTTGGGGGAGGGGACTGCGGAAGCATTATTATGACGCTTCCTATGCACCATCCAGCCTCCCCCCCCCCCCCCGCTCCAACACATCCCAGCTAGACAGCTGAAACCAGCTGTCTAGCCGCAAATGTAGGGCAGCCAGAATGTGGAGGAGAGAATCCTCTCCACGCTCCGTCTGCCCTGCATTGGCTAGTCGGCCGCTGCCAAGTTTGGAGGTGGCTGACTATCCCCATAGGATTGCGCCCTTAGTTGCTCCAGATCCTGGAAGATTGGTCTATGGTAAGGGCTCGGTACAGGGCTGCATGTGACCTGCTGCCATTCCCCTCTATATTTTCTCACTGCATTTGATCACTTTTGAGGCATGTCTTTGCTCTTGTTTTGGTCCTGCTCTTTGGCCAAGAAACTTGCATCTTTGTTGTGATCACACAAAATCTTTCGTCATACTACTGTCACTTTTGTATGTAACTTTTGCCATTTAGGTCGGATCCATGCAAAACGTGCCTCTGGAGGGAAATTGATATTCTACGATCTTCGTGGGGAGGGAGTTAAGTTGCAAGTTATGGCAAACTCCAGGTAAACATTGCTTAAATGCCTAATAAAAAGAGCAGTTAAGGATTGCCTCTGTGAGTCCTGGATATAAGGCAGAAAGAACATGAAAATGAAAGCATGCCGTGATTTTGGGGCTCAGGATTGTCTCAAATGGACAACCTCTTTCTGGATGACTCCTTAAACCACTGGTAGGCAACCTTTTGGGCCCATGGGCACACTTGGAAATTTGAGAAACTTCCTGGGTGCACTTGTAAAATGGCTGCCATGGGTGGGCTGGCTAATCACAAAGGACAATTTAAGATGGCAGCCACTAGAGGCTCCCACTTAGCTTTGAAGCCATCTCAGGTACCAAATATTTTTAAATTAAAAATTGGGAGGAGTTGGGTGTCTCAGTGGGCACCAAAGAAGGTGTCTGGGGGCACATTCGTGGCCATGGGTGCTATATTGCCTACCCCTGTGTTAAACATATGTGACAGTTGCCAGAATGTGTAAACTATTGTGCTTTGGGTATTTTTCTTCTTCTTGGATCACTTCATGCTAGTTGCGATTTTCCGATGCCAGCTTACTAGCTATTGCCTATTTATTAGTATCAATATAATTTGGCTGTCGAACGTTATAGTAGACTGGAGCTGATGGGTATTATAGTCGGAAACATCTGGAGGGCACCATCCCTATTGTAGACTGTATTATAAACTTCTGCATCCTTCATAATGTTGATGGTTTGGGGATTTTTTTCATGGCCGGAATAGCTTAATCTTGTATCCTGAGTGGCATCCTGTTATGTCCCATCAACCATACTAGACAGCGGAACCCCAGGGGCTTCTGGGTTAGGGTGGGCAAAGAGAGAGGCATGTGTTGCAAAGAGGGATGTAGTGATATGAGCTCTTAGGAAATTGTTCCCTGCATGACTGTGTTGCTGCTCTATTACAACACCTATTCATGTCACTGTATAGTCCTTTGCTCCCAGTGTACGTTACTGAGTATGCTTTTGCTTGTGGCACTGCAGCTCTTTCAGTGCTCTTTATTCTGGTATGGCAGATATTGTTCTCTCAGACCACATAGGTGCTGTGAGTGTGGTGTGCATACAAATAGTCTGAAGAAATTGGAACATGGCTTCCAGTGTGGCCTCGTTATCAACTGAGAGTGGCCTTCGTGGCCCTACTGTCTGTGGGCAAGTTCATAGAGCAAGATTTTCCCTGTGAGTCTTGCAAATAAATGCAAGATTGAAATGGGTTCTGTTTCTCCCCCAGTATGGGCTAGTAGATGTTTTGTTATTTTTAAAGGCACGGGATGATTAATTTTTAGGAGGCGACAATGGGTGGAAGAGGTCACACTGAATCTGTTGCTTTCATGTGTGGTGATGGGGAAATGCTTGCTAAGAAAAGTTCTTTCAAAAAAGGCATGTTTAAAAACTTTTTTTTTCAGAAACTACAAATCTGAAGAAGAATATATGCACGTTAACAACAAGCTTCGCCGTGGAGACATTATCGGGGTTCGAGGGAGCCCTGGCAAGACAAAGAAAGGAGAACTGAGCATCATTCCTTACGAAATCACACTGCTCTCGCCATGCCTCCACATGCTACCTCATCTTCATTTTGGGCTCAAAGACAAGGTATCATACTTGTTGCTGCTCTCCTGCCTTCTCGCTTGACAGCCTCTGAGAGTATCTAATTTACTTCAGTTTTCCTTTAGTCTGTTTTATGTTCTAAAACTTGCTGCTGTTTTCAGGAAACCAGATTTCGGCAGAGATACCTGGATTTAATTCTTAATGATTTTGTGAGGCAAAAATTCATTGTCCGAGCAAAGATGATAACATACCTTCGAAACTTCCTAGATGAGTTGGGCTTTCTGGAGGTGAGTGCATTGTTCTTGGTTTTTTCTTTTTTAAAATCCCATGATATCTTGCAGATTTCTCAAGGAACAATCCCTTTTGCAGCACTTCTGTGGGGTTAGGAAGAAAATCCTGCCTTGGCTTGGCAAACTTAGGCTGAATTGGCAGTTCTCTTTCTTGAAAATATAAAATCCAGTCCTCGGTACAACGTAATTTTGCACAGATGGTTTTATGTAACAGCCTTTTCTTCCAAGGGGGAGACACAGTTATCTCTCTAAGCAGAGAGACTGATGCTTTAGACACATGCTTTGAGACATACTGTATAGAATAGTGGGTCTCTGGCAGGGCCTAAATTTGCATCAGTTCATTGGTGTGTCACTAGACCCTGTACAGGGTGTCCACTCCCGTTTTGAATAAACTCTATGGTCTTTCTTGGTTACACGCCCGCCTTGCACTTGCAGACTTTTTGTCTCTGCTAGTCTGTTTCCATGAAACTTGAACCCTCTGGAGGTTTGGGCTCAGAGCCCCTTCTTCTCCCCTCTCACAAATGATCATTCTGATGTCTCTGCCTCAAACCTCCCGTATGGCAGGCCGTTGAAGGTGGGGGAGGGGCAACTGTGTGACTTGAGGGAGCTGATGCATCACAGAGTTTTGGGTTTATTTTGTTTGTTCTTTGACTAGATTGAGACTCCCATGATGAACATCGTACCTGGCGGGGCTGTCGCAAAGCCTTTCATCACTTACCACAATGAGCTGGACATGAACTTGTACATGAGAATAGCGCCCGAGCTCTACCACAAGGTGAACAGCTCTTAGGCCAAGGAGGCAGAGGGTGAAACTTGCTCACTTGATTGGACTAGTACACATATACCCAAAGACTTCGCTGCCCTGTAAGCCCTTTGTGTCTGTATTTAATGCACGAGCTAAGAAAATTATGGATGTTCCTACCTGATTTGAGTAATTAGTTCAGCGAAACAATGCCAGAGTGGGAGGCCTTGGCTAAACCTGTCTGGTAAATCCCCGCCCCTGCAACTGCACATGAGAGGATGGGCAAAACCAGGAACGATAACATAGGAAAAAAAGGTTTGGGAGGCTGTGGGTCTCCCTCCCTCCCTCATGGGTATATTGAAATGCCAAGAAATTCAGACAACTGAAAATTGATAGTAAGCAGATTACTATAGAAATTTGAAGCGTGTGTGTGAGTTGTACATCTCTCTCTCAAAATAGTGTTCTTAAAGTATACCCCCAAATGGTTGAGGTTCTTCTAAGCTAGGGGTGGGCAGAATGTAGATCTCTTTTATGTTTTGGGCTTCAACTCCCAGAAGCCCCTGCCAGCATAGCCAATGGTTAAGGGCACTATCTTATGCATGTTCAGATTTTTTTTAAAAAAGTTTTACAACTCCCAGCATTCCCCAGCCACCCATGCTGGCTGGGGAATGCTGGGAGTGGTAGGATTTTTTTTCTGTCTAAACATGTAAGTCCAAAACATCTGGCGATCGCCTTTCTGGCCACCCCTGTTCTAGGCCACCTGGAAGGTTGACTGCTGGAAACTTGAGACGTGTTTGCACCTAGGAGCCAAAATATGGTGCTTCTGCCACCATTCCAGCACAGAGCAAATAAAGCCCCCCATAGGACAGAATGGTGGGGTGGGGCTTTCCTGGTCTCCTCAGAACTGGATTTAGGGGGAGGGACACTTCCATCTGCAGCCAGGAACCAGCATCTCAGCTGGTGGAATGCAAGTGTCATTTCCTAGTGTACAGATGTGAGATATCCCAACGTTTTCTTCAAAGCCTGAGATATCCTCACTCTTTGACATCACACAAATAGAACCTGGTCTGGTTCTCAGCAGTTTCTGTTGAATTATGTGAGGCCTGCAATCTGGGGCACATATTGTGGTTGGACTTTATTCTTGTGCAGGTGCGGGGAGGAGTGGTGGTGGTGGGAGCTCTTTAAGTCTTTGTCTCAGACTGGGTAGTCTGTGCTCCTAAGGGCAATTGAAGTGCAAAATAGATGTGTCTTTACAATGTGAGTGGGACCAATTGGCTTGATTATTTTAGATACTGGTGGTTGGTGGAATGGACCGGGTCTATGAAATTGGGCGCCAGTTCCGGAATGAAGGCATTGATTTAACCCACAACCCAGAATTCACAACCTGTGAATTTTACATGGCGTATGCAGACTACCATGACTTGATGGAGATCACAGAACAGATGGTTTCAGGTTGGTGACCAAAATGTTAAAGTTGCTGCAGACGGGGTGCAAGGATCTGTGTGAGACCCTGGGCAGAAAACAAGTGAGCGAGGGTAAAGTGAAGCTCTCTGCTTGCAGGAATGGTGAAACACATCACTGGCAGCTACAAGGTAACATATCACCCTGAAGGCCCAGAGGGCCAGACATATGAAATAGATTTCACACCACCCTTCCGGAAGATCAGTATGGTGGATGAGCTGGAGCGAGTCCTAGGAGTGAAACTTCCTGCAACGGATCAGTTTGAGACAGAAGGTGAGAGGAGAAGAAGTTTACTTCCTCTTTATTAGCAGCAGCTTCCTTGTTTTGTTTTGAGAATGTATATCCCCCTCTCCAGTCGAAAAGACTCTCAGCTTGGCTTACAAGCCCCCCCCCCCCCCCCGGCCACTTAAAACAATAAAACCAGTACACCATATCAGGTGCTGAGCCTCCCCTACAGGCTCTGTGTTAGGCTCTGCCCCCCGAATCTCTGGGCCGCTGTTCTGTGTGTGTAGTGATTGGTGTGGTGCTGAATTCCGAGTCTTTCCTGTAGACTTGCGAGCAAGGCAGGTAGTTTGTGGCTTTTGGGTTCTTCTGGCTCTATATTGACACTGCTGTCTCTGACTTCAGCAGTTGTGCCCTTCGCTTTGTTCTCACTGGTTGCCATCACTGTGTTACATGATGGAGGAAATAGGAGCGATTCCAGCCCTCCCCACCCTCAGACTAGGGAAAGGATTTCAAGCAGCAGTTTCACTAACACCTCCACCATTGTGTACACAGAAACACGCAAATTCTTTGATGTTGTCTGCGAGGAAAGAGGAGTGGAGTGCCCAGCTCCTCGGACTACAGCCAGGCTGCTTGATAAGGTAAGACGAGATGGAGGTGGCTTCCTTTGTAATCTGTTAATTCCCTTTGTGAAGAGGAGCCCCAAATGGGGTCCCACTAGGCCATCCTGTCTCTTCAAAAGGTAGCCAGGCTAGCTGAGCTGGGCATCCCAAACTTTGCCCTCACAAGGCTCCCTAACACAGACAAAGAGCATGGCTCTTCCCAAAGGCCACTGAGACAGGCAAGAGGGGCCTGAGAAAGGGCCCTGCTCCTGGGTGCTTCATGTCCAGAGTTTATGGAAAGGCAATGATGGGTTGATTCCTCTGGAAAAAGTGGCCCTGTGGGCAGCCTTGATACCATTACCTTGTGGTTGCTTTTTTATGTTCTCCCCTAGACCAAAGTTTAAGTCATGCCAGGGAGCTGCTTAAGTTCTCTGGAGGAGACTGATGTGTATGAGGTGCTGAAAAGGATTCACATGATTTGGCCATGTTGTGCTGTTTCTGAGACTGAGGGGCTGTTTAAAGAAACTGTCTGAAGGCACCCGCTCTCTCCCCCTCTCTTGTTTTCCAGCTGGTTGGTGAATGTTTGGAAGTCACATGCATCAACCCCACATTCATCTGTGATCACCCCCAGATTATGAGCCCCCTAGCCAAATGGTAAGCAGGGGAGAAGGGGGTGCAAGTGTTGGGGAGCATGTGCATACATGTCCACATGTTTTTTGGTTTTTTTATTTATATTTATTTTATTTTTGGAAGTGAAATAAACAATACCAACAACATAGTCAAAATCTGCAGTTTCCAACGTTACAGTATTCTGGGGAAGAAAAAAAAATGAGGAAAGAGAAAGAAAGAAACCCCCAAGATTATATCTAAGCTTCACTGAAAGCAAACCAAATATCCAAATATAAGGCCAGTTGCAAATTGTACCTATACAGCACTCTCCTAGGGATGGCGGAGAATTCTGCCACGGATTTCAGTGAGGCAGAATGCACTGGCATTCGGCCCCTGAAACCCGTGGTGGAATGGCACCCCGCGGAATTCCCCCTGGAACGAAACTTACCTGCAGCGGCGGCTCCGGCAGCTGGTCTTTCGGCTGGCTGCTGTAGCCGCAAATGGCAGCCGCCATTTGCGTCCCGCCAGGCTGCCGTGATAGGCTATGTAAGTATTTATGTAGCCTATCACAGCAAAGAGCAGGGACGCAAACGGCGGCCGCTACGCTGTTTGTGTGGCTGCCTTTACCGTGATAGGCTACATAAATACTTATATAGCCTATCACGGCAGCCTGGCAGGACGCAAATGGCGGCTGCTATGGCAGCCGCCATTTGCATCCGCAGCAGCTCAGCTGCGGCCAGAACTCCAGCTGTGGACGGCCCTGGCTGGCAGCTCTGTGGAGCCGCCGCGGAGCAGAGCCGGCCAGGGAGGATTCCGGGGGGGGAGGGACGGAGCGCTTCCCCCCAACGTGAATCACACCTGCGAAAAGGTAAGTGACTTTCGTACATCCCTACACTCTTCCAAACATTGCAGGTATTATTAAATCTTCAATCTGCTGCTCCATAAACTGTGAGCCTTGTCTTTCAATGTTATAACCTCAGTCTTATAGCAAATAAATGGGAGTAAACCATCCATTTCCATTAACCATATATTACCATTCCATTGCCACATATTAGTAAACATTAAAAGTTTAACCGACAAGAAATAATAATCATGATCCCATAATAATGATAGTAATACTAATATTAATGATAATTTTTAAAAAAGAAGAAATTTAAGAAAAGGATAAAAAGTAAAAAATAAAAACAATTTATTTTACATAATATATCTAAAAATGTATTTTTATGTGTACACCCACATACACCCATACAATATAACACACAAAGGAGCAAGAAAACAAAAATATGCAAACATTTAATCTGGCAAACTTCCCAGACAGCCTATCAGCTAAACCCCAAACAAGACTTCAGAGGAACAGTAAAAATGGCTAACTCCCAACTCAGGAGGCTGAGAAAGTTGGTTCCCTTGTTTTAACATTAACACCAATGAGAAATGATTCGGCCGCGTCAAGATTTAAAAACTTTTTCATCTGGCCTTCAAAAAGAATGCAAAATGTAGCAGGATATTTAATATGATATTGCAGGTTATTTTACTTTGCCAAACTTCTCGCTTTGGTGAATCGCCTTCTGTCAGCAATTTCTTTAGTATAATCAGGAAAGAGGATAATCTTGTCATTTGCTGGTCCCCACCGCAGCTCACCTTGTTCTCTTGCCAAATGCAGAAGATAGTATTTTTAGAAACTCGCGAAAACTGAACAACAGTCCCAGAAGTCCCTTTAGTGCCACGTATTGAACCAGGAACATGATATGCATGCTCAATATCCAGTAGAAAATCAGATGGCAAAATCAATAACTCATGCAAAAGTTTATCCATAAATTCAGCCAAACATACATCAGCAGCCGTCTTTAATACCAAGAATACAAAGGTTTGCTCTGCTTGTAAGAGCCTCCAATTGGGAAATTCGAGCAAAGTATTGTGAGATGCTTGCATAGCAGTTTCCTGAGCAATAGATCTTTGAGCGCATTAACCTTCGTTTCCATTTTTTGAAGAGAGATATTAATTTAAATCCACAGCCCCTTGGAGGGCAGTGATTGAGTCTTGGATTGTTTCAAGCTTCTTTGACTGCACTGATAGCTGAAAAGACATAGTTTTTATCAAAGCAAGCAACTCCTCTTCACCTCCGGCATTTCTAGAAATCTTTGCTGGGGGAGCAATTGGGGTGGGTAGGTGGCATTCCCAGACCTTTTGTTTTTCCCTTTGATACTGCCATCCTCCACTTCCAGAAGCACAACAAGTAAGTATAATTGCAGACACAGAAAAAACAAACAGTTAGATTTACGTGCCAGTCCCCAGATATTGCTGGTAGTTTAAATTCACAAATATTTTTTGGAACTCATCAGTCTTGTAGTCTCCTAATTGCTAGGAGTTTCAAACAGCATTCAGTAGATGATACTCCGCCCACTGACCTTAGATTGCAGCCCTTCTGCTGCAGCGCAAAAGCAGCTGTTCTTCTGAGATTTCAACCGGATGGTACTGTAAGATTCCCCTTTTAATTCCAGGGGAATTTTAAAAGGTTTCTCAACTTTCTCATAGCTGTTTGAGATAAGCAACCTGCGGAGCTCCGCAGGTCACTACCAAGACGACATGGCTCTGACTGGAAGTCCACATGTCCACATATATTTTGAAGGGCTCAGTCAGGGTTCAGGGTACTCCACAAGCCTGCAGAAAGGGAGAAATGTTTTACACGAAGGCAAGTTGCTAACCCTTAATGGGTTTGACTGTTTCTGGAGAATACCTTGAGGAATCTCAAAAACAAGAACTGAGCTGGATTTCTTGGGGTGGGGAGCTGAGTGGGGTTTCGAGCTTTTTGTCCTCCCCCATAAAATAGAATGAATTTTGCAGACTTGCTGCTTCTGTATATGCATGTTGTAGAATTCAGGGGAGGTTTCTGCTGCGTTGTGCTCCTTCCTTAAACCTGAGGCATGTTGTCCAGGAGCTTTGAGGAACAGCATTGCATGGGTCTCGGGACTACGGCCATCTCATCTTGTTATATTTTTGCAGGCATCGTTTTCGACAGGGGTTGACGGAGCGTTTTGAACTTTTTGTGATGAAGAAGGAGATCTGCAACGCCTACACAGAGCTGAACGACCCTTTTCGCCAGCGCCAGCTCTTTGAAGATCAGGCCAAGGTGAACTCTTACTAAGGGGCGGGGCAGGAGCCCACTTGAGCCGTGCTTTGCCAAAAGGCTTTTTATCCTGGCCACTACACAGCAGGGTTCAGTGTGTGACGCTAGCAATAGTGTGTATCGGGGAAGGGGGCTGACATATAGCAGGGACCAGTGACGGGGGTCAGGGGTGGCTGGCTATATTTGCATTTCCCTTTCCCACTCGAGGCCTTGTAGGTGTGTGGGGGGATGAACTCTGCAGCAGCATCTCCAAGCACAGCATCTCCCCCCAACTCCCAAATATGAATGAATTATAAGATGCTTGGAGAAAGTGGGAGACCCAGTGGTTGGGGTGGGGTTTTTATGTCCCCTCAGCTGTATCCCAAATCGCAGTCTGCATGGAACTGTCTGGGGAGCAGAATCAGTCCTTTGCCTGTGTGGCCCTGCTCGCGTCTCCATGTGTCCAGTGGGTGTTCTGTGTCGACTGAGGAGACCGGGCTTCTGAGCTGAGGGCAGCTTTGAATTAATCACTGCCTCTTGGCTCCAGGTTGTTCTGAGAATCGAAAGGGGTAGGATGGGGCCAGGGGAGAACCATGTGTGCGGGCTTTCTGCTGTAATGCTTCTCTCCTGCAAGTAACTCCTGAGTTTAGGAGTAGAGGAAATATGCCTCTGAGGCATTTCCTCCTTTCCCTCCTTGAACCTATTGCTGCTGTTCTCTCTGTGACATGCTCTGAGTGGGCTTGATGACACTGGCTTCCATATCTCAGGTAGCCATTCCCGGGTTAACATATTTGCCATCTCAAGAGACAGAGGAACAGACGGAAATCTGGGGAGGCACCACAGCTTGGGGGTGGAGCACACGTTCGAAACACAGAAAAAATCATCCTGTGATGCCACTGAGAAGGCTACCTTTACCGTGGGGACCAGTGGTCCTTGGGCCGTGCCAGTCCCCTGGCTGACAACCCAGAGAATAGAGGAGCATGTAGAAGGGGGCTGGACAGCCAGCGTGCCCCTTGACCACGACTTTGCAGCCTTTGTTGCTGGAGAGAACTTCCTTCTGACGAGCTGCTCCTTAACTAACTCCTCCAGGGGAGGGGTTAGTTAATGCCCGTGGTGGATGACCATGGCCTGGCTTTTCGTTCCCCATCTAGGCAAAAGCTGCTGGTGACGATGAGGCAATGTTTATCGACGAGAACTTCTGCACGGCTTTGGAATATGGGCTCCCTCCCACAGCTGGCTGGGGCATGGGCATCGACCGCCTCACCATGTTCCTGACGGACTCAAACAATATTAAGGTAAGCACAGTTGTGATACACAGAGGACAACTACTGTGTGCTGCCTGTGCAGGATATGGGCTGCTTTGCACATTCTGTACCAGCAAATGCAGCATTCACATATGATGGCAGGTGTAGCCAGTGCTGGTGTTTTGGCACAAGTACCTGTGAGATCTAACCAACTGAAAACATCTTATCTGGTACAGCTGAAAACATGGTACCTGGAAGTTTAATTTCTGTAGATTCAGTTTGAATCTGTAACATCCCTTAAAAGAAGCTAGAGATCAAGCTATGGTGGCTCTGGGGCCTTTTTATGAGGGAAACATTCCATGGGAAGGAGGCTGTCTCAGGCCCTGAGAAGTGCCTTCTTTCTTGCAGGAAGTGCTGCTGTTTCCGGCCATGAAACCTGAAGATAAGAAGAAGGATGCCGAGGGGACCTCAGTGTGACTTAGCAGACTGCAGAGGAGGAAAGGCGGGTGGGGGAGAGGCCGTCCCACCTTCGAACAGGCCTGGGCAGGCCACTGTATTATCCCAGTCATGAATAAAGGCGCTGCTGCATACTCTTCTTAGCTAGGAATTTGTCGTTGATGACTTCTGGAGGATGTGAGAACCCCCTACCCTTTCATATACGAACAGTAGGTCTTTGCCAGCAGAGAATAGGGTTGATGTTTCCCCTTCCCTCTGATTCTGCTGTGGCCCATCTAGCCCAAGGTGTCTCAGCAACATCGTGTTGTCTTTACAGCCAGAGGAAGAGATAATTTTAAGGATTGGAAACTTGCTCAGTGCTTGAGCAAAGATTTTAACCAACCCCAGCACATCTTAATTGGATTGAATACAACACATGTAACCCCGGTAATAAAATGGCACCATTTAGCTCGCCATCAGTCACCAGCAGATTTCACTGGCAGTGTTATAGCCTATAATAGAAGCTGTTGGAGCTAAAGAGGGGATTTTGTTGCATTGGCTGCAACTTCTCCCCCTCTGGGTTCGCCTGCCTCAGTCAAATTATGGCTGGCCAAATGCTTACGCCTGGCTCATGGGAGTTGCTGCTGCCACAGCAAGAGGTTGCTTTCAGGGCGGCAGTGGCTGCTCTCTGCCAACATCCCCTGCAGGGGCTCCTGTGGGCTATGTGAAGAGGGCGAAGCCCTAAGGAAAGACTGCCTTCCAGGGAGGCGAAAGGGGCAGCTGCTTCGGGGAATAGCCCAGGACTTGTGGGAGGGATTTTGCAGCCGCATCTTGCTCCCCCCGCAAAGGCCCTTCCAGGCCCTTCCAGGCCCAGGCTGCCTGGGTGTGTGTGTGTGTGTGTGTGTGTGTGTGTGTAAAATATGGATTTCAGTTTACCCAGGACCACTCAGTTGATCAGGCTGAGAGGTTTGGGATCTTATGAGGTAGAGAAGAACACGCACACAACCAATGTAAGTGAAAGAAAAGGAGATTTATTGAAATAAAAGAAATAAGCAAAAGTAGAACCTCCTCAGAGTTGCACTCTCTCTGAGGCTTAAGAGGATGCACACTCCCTAGGCACAAACTTAATTACAAAGAAATCTCAAAGAGTTTCAGGCTCTCTAAGGCGTAAGAGGTTGCGTGCCTCTTAGGCAAGAGCTTATCACAAAACAATCTGCAAGAAGCTGAGCACTTCTTGGTCCAAACATAGTTACCCAAATGTGGTGCATTAAATGACTAAATATACAGTTAGTCTCTATTTGTTGCTCAGCTCCAGATAGGTCATTACCGCAACCGGCCCACTGAGATAACGGTGACACAGTGTCAGCCAGGCCCAAATCTAAGCCTGCTGTCATATATCCCAAACAGTAAGTATGACAGAACAAAGATAACTGCGCCTTATCTAAGCCCCAGACATTAAAATCCTTTCTCTGAATTCTACCCAACGCATACTCACCACATGCTATCAAGTACTTGGCCAGAGCACTTAATATGTGTCCCGTGGATTGAGGGTACTGTTGGTATGTGCACATACAAAGGATCCAGATGCAACCATGCCTGTCCTGATCAATGGCAGATGCAGGGGTTTTATACCCTTTTCCCTTGTTGGGGCTCATGAGATCAAGGAGGGGTTCAGTATGTTCTTTGTTGGTAATACACCATGCCCCAAATACTGACAGATGGACACCTCCTTCCAACTCCCCGACATCTCTCAAGGTTGTTTCTGTGGTCATAACGTGCTGTCCTCCATTATCAAAACATCTACAGATACCCCTCTTTTATTGGCCCATTTCCATCTTCTGTTACTGATACTTTGGCAATCTTCGGCACATACCAGAGCACCCCTATCTGGCCTTCCTGCAATAAAGCCATTTTCCATTCACACCTCCCTTTCCTGACCTGGGCTAGAATACGTCATATGCACATGACATGGAAAGGTTAAAAGTTAACCTTTTCACATTTCATGATCTTGATGGACACTTAAATGTTTTGGGTTACAGGGTGTTTACAATTCACGATACATTGCAAAAGAGGACAAGAGTTCACTGTGGCCCCTGAAGTCTACAAGATTATCTACTAGGAGCAGGGAGAGAAGTTAAGGAGTGCCTCCAGCAACACCAGACAGGCTGCTCAACAAGATCAGCCTCGGATGGCCTTCTCTCTGTCCCATCAGCCAGGACAGCTAGGCTGGTGAGGACGAGGGAGAGGGCCTTCTCTGTGGTGGCCCCCACTCTGTGGAACGCCCTCCCTAGGGAACTCCGCCATGCCCCCTCTTTAATGAGCTTCCGCGGCGCGTTGAAAACTTGGTTGTTCCGGCAGGCGCTCGGGGTGGGCTAGGGAAATTTCAGAAAATGGTGTTTTATTGTCTGTAAACGGTTTGCATTGTGGCACATCGCGCGGAGCGGCCGGCCAGATGCCGCGCTGCAGGGCGGCCCCTCACCGCAGGGGGCGGCCTCGGGGCGCGGCGGCTCCTCCCGCGCAGAGGCCGCGGGCAGCTCCGCAGACAGCGCGGCGGCGGCCGAAGCGGCCCGGCGCCCGCCCGCGGGCGAAGGGGCGGCCCTCCGCCGCGGCTGCCCGGGAGAGGAGGGCGGCGGCCGCGCGCGCCCGGCGGCCGCGAGAAGCGGGAGCCGCGCGGCCCCGCCCAGGCGCCGCGGCCCCGGCGGCCGCCCTCACGGCGCGGCGGGCGCGCTGGGGCGGCCGCGCGGGCCCGCGGGGAGCGCGCCCGAGCGCCCCCGCCCGCGGGACACGGCCGGCCTGCCGCGCCCGCCCGCCGCCGCCGCCGTGGCGCGGTGCGGAGGGGCCGCGGCGGTGGCCGCGGCGTGCTACGCGCACTACGCGCGGCGGCTGCCCAAGCGAGGCAAGCCGGCGGCGGGGCGCGAGTGGACGCTGCTGGCGGCGGTGCTCAAGGCGGAGGCGGGCCAGCGGCGGGGGCCAGGTGAGCCGGGGCGGGCCGCGGGCGCTTCGGGCGAGCCGCGCCGCGCCGCGCCTGGTGGCCCGGGGCGCCCCTGCTGGAGGCCGGCCGCCGCCGCTTCTCGGGCCTTTCCGCCGGCTGGTTGGGTGGCCCAGCCGGCGGCGAGCCCCCTCCCGCGTGGCCGGGGCGGGGCGGGGCGGGGCGGGGCCGGGCCGGGCCGGCGGCCGTGGCTGCGGCGGCCGGGCCGGACGGGCCACGGGAGCGAAGCCGGGCTGGCGCTGCTTGTTCCCGGGGCGGGGCGGGGCCTTCCCCGGGGAAGCGCCACAGTTTCTCTTCTTAGGGCCTGGGAGGTGACGGGCCCGGGTCTGTGCGGGCCCCCCTCCCCAAGCCCTACGCTTGCTCTCCTGCACCTCAGGGCCTGGCCCCCCCTTTCCAGCTGTGTTTCCCCTCCCCCAGGAATGAAGGAAATTGTTGCCATGGGAACTGGAACGAAATGCATTGGGCAGTCCGGAATGAGGACAACCGGTAAGCGGGCTCCTACCCTGCCGGAGTCCACTCAGCTGGTCCAGCTTGTCAGAGCAAAGCGGGGCAGGCCCACGCCCTCTTTGCTGCTTGCTTCTCTGAGTTTGGTGTTGCTGTTTTTGCAGGGGATGTCCTCAATGACAGCCATGCAGAAGTGGTGGCCAAGAGGAGCTTCCAGAGGTGAGTGAGGCGCACAAGGGGACTTTCTGGGGACTCTGCTCTGCAGGGCTTGGGAAACAGCCAGTTCTCAGGAATTGGCAGCCCATTTGGGGGCCTCCTTTTTCATCTCTACTGCCCTGAAAATGAGTTGGGCCCTGAGTGTTTCCTCTTGGTGTAAGTGTGGAAGGGCCACTTTTTCCTCTGTCTCTGAGAAACTAGCGGGGGTTACTTGGATCCTGCTTGAGAGCCGTGCAAAGCATAATGTTGGACATCTGGTTTGGATGACGTTCCAGAAGTGGTTGTGGCAGGCCTGTGGGTGCCTTCTCTCTTGGAGATGCACATGGAGATGACTTGCCCAGCGTTTCAGGCCTTTCTGTATTGCCCTAATCCTGGGCGAGATGCTGGTACTGCCAGAAGCCCTCCTGCCAGCCACTGCTCTGGTCCCAATCCTCTTCTGGAAGGGGAGGCTCTGTTCTGCCCCTCGGCAGACACCGTTGACTGCGTTGGTGTCACCCAGGGATCCCATTAGGCTCAGATGCCCTCAGGGAGAGGTGCTAATGCTGAGCTATCCCTTTGTCCAACAGGTACCTCCTTCACCAGCTGTGGCTGGCAGCTGTATGCCAGGAGCCCAGTATCTTCATACCAGGAACCGAGGAAGGGAAGTGGATTCTCAAAGCGGATGTCAGCTTTATTTTTTTCTCCAGCCACACACCCTGTGAGTGTGTCAGAGCAGCCTTTTGGCTGTGCTGGGGGTGGGGGGGATCGCCTTCCTTGTGGCTGTGGGGTGGCTTGGCCTGGCCCAGTTGCACTTGAGGTCTCTCATGAGCGAGTGGAGGGTTTAAAGGTTATCGGGGGGCAAGAAACTATGTCTGTCAAGGGAAGATTGAAGGAACTGGATATTTTTAGCCTTGAGAAGAAAAGATGGGGGGGGGGGGAGATACGATAACACTGTTCAAGTCTGTCAAAGGGTTGTCACACAGAAGAGAGCTGCAACCTGTTCTCTATCAGCCAAGACTGCACGACACAAAATAATGAGGTTCAGTCGCAGGAAGGCAGATTTTGATTGAACATCAGGAAAACCTACCTAATGGTCAGAGCAGTCAGAAAATGGAACTTGACTGGCTAGGGAGGTGGTGGGTTCTCCGTCACTGGAGGGATCCATCCAAGCAGAGCCTGGAGAGCTGTCTGTCAGGGATGCTTTAAGCTGGATTCCTGCACTGAACAGGGTTTTGGACCCAAGGGCCTAAATGGCCCCTTCTAACTCTTCTATGAAAGAGGCTGGCTTCTGAATGGGCCAACAGATTGTAGAGCTGTTTTGGCGCAGTTGAGAGTGTCCTGGCCTTGGACTGGGGAGATTCCCTGGGTGGGTCGACTTGGGCCCATCTCTTTCTCTCGCCACAGGGTTGTCAGGAGAGTGCTGTGGGCTGAGGGTGGGGTTGATATCACTCCTTTGAGGGGAGGTCTGGCTTGATGTAAATGTAAGAATACAACTTATGTTTTTAATTACTGATTTACTGGTGTTTATGTTTGTTATAGATGTAGTTTTAGAGTCTTTTAAACACATTTGTTTTGATTACTCTAAGGCTCCTTGAAAATTCCCCGAATGCTAAGGCAGGTTATGATGTTTAAGTACGTATAGCCTGGATGAGGGTCCCCTTCCCACACTTCTGGGTGGCTCAACACCCCCACCTCCAGCTGTGACTGTGAAGCTTGGTTGAAACATTGCAAGGGATAACTCTTTCACACAAAGCCAGGCGCAGGGTGGAGGCCTTGCTTTGGATGTTGGCTTCTATTTTGGACAGTGTTGCTGGGGATGACGGTAAATCTGTCCAAACTCTGCTGTGCCTAAGATCTCCCTGACAACTGAGAGGTCACTGGTGGGCACAGGGGCTGTGGGTGAACAAGGCCTTCAAGATGGCTCTGCCAGCATATTCCACACCCACTTCCTGGAGCACCCTTGGATCTGTGGCTTCAAAGCCACTGGAAGGGGGAGAGTAGGGTGGCTCCTGCATGGCTGAGTGAGGTTGGCCGGCCGGCCTACCTACGTACAGGCGGTGCTCTCTGAGGAAGGTGCCTGAAGTTCCCTGGCATTCCACTGAGACAGAACATGAGGTGTATGGCTGGGGCCCCAGAGGAGGTGTTGGCAGCTGTGCTTCTGTTCAGTGGCGGACACCACCCAAGGGCTGGTGTTGCCCTCACCGGAAGCAGTCTTGGGTGTGCCACCTTGAAGGTGTGGGCTCCTGGCCCTGGGAGAGTCTTCTTCCACTGGGGTGGGAGAACGAGAGTGCCCCTTCCCTCCCTGCCCCTGTCCTGAGTCCTGCCTCCCCCCTTCTCTAGGTGGAGATGCATCCATTATCCCTGTGACGGAAGTGGAGGACCAGCCCTGTGAGACGCTCAATCCATTCAAGGCCCCCAGTAAGGGGCACAGTGATGGTGTGACACAGGCAACTAAAAGGGGAGCTCAAGAGACTGCAGCTGGCCCCTCTCCCAAGAGACCCAAAGAGCCCACCAGCGAGTCAGCTTGTGGTGATGAACTTCCTGCCACTGACCGTCTGGGAGCCAAAGTGGTGGATGTCCACAGGACTGGGGCCAAGTGTGTCCCAGGGGAGGTGGGCGACTCCCGGCAGCCAGGCAGCACATACCACACTGTGGGGCTTCTACGGATCAAGCCCGGCCGTGGGGCCCAGACAGCCTCCATGTCTTGCAGCGATAAGCTGGCGCGCTGGAACGTGCTTGGCTGGCAGGGGGCCCTCCTGATGCATTTCCTGCAGCAGCCCATCTACCTGTCGGCTGTGGTGGTAGGCCAGTGCCCCTACAGCCAGGAGGCCATGCAGAGGGCCATTGTTGCAAGGTGAGTGAGCTCAGGCCAGGGTGGCCGACTGCCGGGGCACTCACGGCCCCTTGAGTTCTGCCTGCTGGCCAGGGCTAGCCCAAGGCCCTTGCAGGGCTTGAGTCTGATAGCTGCCCCCCTTGCAAACCCCCAACGTTTGGGGGCAGGATGACCTGGAAGCAGATGTTCTCTTGGGATCACAGAAGCTGCTCAATGGGCAGCTATGGAAGCACAGTTGACCACGGACGCTGTGCATGCTCAGACAGCCCTGGGCCAGGCATCTCCTTTGTTTCGAGAGGGGCCGGGTGGGTGGGCTCTTGGGGCTTTGCAGTGGTTTCCGTTTCCAGAAATGGGTCTTCTTGGAAACACCTGCTAACCATTTTTCTTCGTGGCTCTTCTGGTTTGGTTCCCAGCGCATGGAGAGATGACTTCTTGGGAAGGAGGAGGCTTGGCTTGTAGAGACCCCTCCACCCTTCTGGGTATGCTCCAGTCTTTCTGCTGCAGCATCGGCATTGAGCAGGGGGTTGGACTTGATGGCCTTGTAGGCCCCTTCCAACCCTACTATTCTATGGTTTCTCACTCATTTCTATATTACATCTCTGTGCCGCCTGATAGCCAAAGCTCTCTTAAAATGCAACAGAACCTGCATTCCGCCCCCAGACGTGCTGAATCCAGTGACTTGCTTATGTTAAGCAAATCAAGCTGCTTGGCTAGTCATGGGGGTGGGGGAGGTGCAAAGAATCACAGGATGACCCTGAATCCCTCTTCTCTCCCTTCCCCAAAATCTTGCTTAGCTCCCTTCTAGCTTCTGAGATTTTCTCAGGAATTTGCTTGGTGCCCTCATGCCTCTCTTTATAGTCTTAAGGACTAGAAACCTCCTCTTAAAAATAAATGAAACCAAACTTCTCGGGGCACTGAATTGTGCTCTCTGTTCCATTTGCCCAGTGCATCTGCAGCCTGGGCATGCCTCCATCAGGACTGTGGGATGGTTTAGACCCAATGGATTAGCCCTTTGTAGAGACATTTGGTGTGCGGTGAGAACACATTTGTTTCCTTATCCCAAGCAGATGCCTTTACAGGATTGCTGATTGAAAGTTGTGCTCCCCCAACCCCGCCTAGGTGTCGGCCCATAATGTGTTTACCAGAGGGATTCCGGGTTCAGGAGTTGGAGATCCTGCCATCTCAGCTGCGCTTCATCCACAGCCGCAAAGCAGTGCAAGCTGGCTGTGCCCCAGGCCAAGGAAAAGTGGTTCCGAGTGGTGCAGGCAAGTGTGTGTGTGTGTGTGGAGGGATCTGGGCTTTCCCTTTCATGCCATTGCTCGTGTGCAGGGGGAGAGCGGTTGCTGGCAATGGTGTTGTTTGTGCATTTTGGAAGCCAAGCAGGCCGGATCTTGACCTTGCGCTGATTCCCACATCAGTTGTCATCTCAACGAAACCACCACAACCCACGTGAGAAGCTGGAGCAAGAGACCTTCTGGGTCCAGGTGGCATTTGTGCTAACGATGGATAAACAGAGAGGATCCGTTAGAGAGAGCCAGCGGTGTTACTGATCAGGTTACTGTTTGGCATAAGAAGCCATTTTCCTGCAGCGGAGGGAGGCTCCCCTTGGATGGGTTGCCCTGATAGGCAGCAACATGCTCCCAAGGCCTGAAGTGCAGGAGCAGCCAGCTCCCAGTTTTGTTCCTGCCTGACTCTGAGGCAGATGTTTCTAGACAAGATCCTGAGATCCGGATCCAAACAACACATTTTCTGAGGCGGTTTTGTCAGGACCAGGCACTGAGTGCCCGGCTTACATGCGTGCTGTTGGGGTTTTGGTCTGAGGAATCCAGCCTGGGGTTATCTGGAGGTTCCCCATGCACAGTTCTGACCCTGACTGGGAGATCCAGCTTGGGAGGGCGCTGAGGAGGCTGGCTAAGGGGCTTCAGTCCAGCTGCCCGGGCACGATCCCCACTCAGAGCTGCCAGACTGTTGAGTCTGTTTCCCGCCTTCATCGTAGCCCGTGGAAGTAGGGTGGAAGTGGCAGTGAGATGGCTTCCCTCCCAGCTGGGGCATGGAAACTGTTTTGAGGCAGCAGCAAAGATGACAGGCGTTTGATGACTCCCAGCCCGAGGAGGGTATTCAGGGCTCATCCCTTTTCCTATTGTCAAAGACGGCTTTTTTCACCCTGTGTTCTGTCGATGGTTTAAATAGATCCTCCTCAAGGAGGGAAGCCGGGCACGCTCCTCCTCCTCAAGTGAGATGGGTCACTTCTCACTCCATCCAACTAGCTTGTTGTGTCACGTTCCTACTCTGTGACACAAGGAGCGAGATGTCTGTGGAGGAGCTTTCTCAAAGCCCTCCAAGCCTTCAGTTTGGGAGCCCTGGAGTCTCGGGGAAGGGCCCCTCAGTAGCAGTGCCACGTTCTCCTCCTTGCCTAGGGCGCGCTTCCTCAAAGGCCCAGTGCCTACGGAGAAAAGCCCACCAGTCGTGGTGTAACTGTGCCCTATTTCCAGGGCACCTGGCTGCATCCCTGCAGGTGACGTGCCTCGGGACACTTTGTGACGTGCCTCGGGACACTTTTATTACGAAAACCTGGGATGTCCACATGCTTGCAAGAGTGGATCATATCCAATTAATATAACCATTTCGTAATGTATGAGCCTCAATAGCCTCTGTTTCTGGACCAGGTTTTCATTCTCATGGGTTGTAAAAGCTCCCAGAGTGTGGTTTGGGCGGGTAAGGCCATTCCAAGGCCGCAAGGCTTCCAGCACCCTCCCTGTCCTGGGAGCCAGATTTCATTCCGGTCTTGTGCAGCAGCCTCATCAGGAGGTGATTGCAACTCATCATTCATCTCTTCGCCTCACCAGCAAACAACAGGGTGAGCAGATCCCTGGGCAAGTTCAGGGCAGTGGGTGCTAAAGGCATGGACCTTCTTCATCCCCTGGTCTTGAGGTCGTCTTCTGTAAGCCTTTCCAGTGACAGCCCTGATAGCAAGAGCACTCTGCAGAATTTGAGTGAAGTCCCAGGGAATCGTAGCAGCCCTCATCTGGCCAAGGAGGGCTTGGATCTGGTGGTGCTGCAGTAGAAGAATCTCAGCTTCTTCCTGTGTCCAGATGGTTTCAGCTACATGCTGGTTATGGAATGGTTGTAGGTGGAGCGTAAGGTCTAGCAGGGGAAGGTCACAGAGAGCATCCTGGCTTCTTTCAGGGCCTCCACCAACAGAATCTATGAAGCTCTGGAGGGCCTTCCCTAGGTGGTACAGAAGTAAAGGGATAGATGCAGTGAAATGAGGGTTGAAGGGTTACACTTGCTGTCCCCCGGGCTGCACTGGAGCAGGGTCTCTCCCTAAAACCCTCAGAAGAGGCAGATGCCAGTGTTTCTACAACTTCTTCAAGAGGCATGGAGGCTGTTTGGCTGCCTGTCCTGATGTCAAGCTCTTCATGAGAGGGCTGGCCCTCTGGAAAGCACCTACAGTTCGCAGATGCCTCATTTGGGACTTAAAGGAAGTTGGCCCTGACCATTCTCCTTTTCAGCCAGATTTCCCCTCAGTTTTCTGTCCTGGAAAGTCCTTTGCTAGTTTCCGTCACTGGCATGAAGGGTATCAGAACTGGGAGGGAGTTTTAATGGCCATGGAGATGTACATTTTTCACCCAGACCGGTCCTGGACCTGGCTTCTGTTCCGAAGGTTAATTCTCTGATTCACAGGGTACAGGAGTTGCTCCTACCTGCCTTTTGTCCCCATTCAGGCAAACCAGTCATGAAGGAATGGCACAAATTGGATGTCAAGCCTGCCGTCAGTGTTTACTTCAAACATATCAAGGTCTTTCTGATTATTTATTTCCTCCTACATCATGGGGCAAAGGGTCTCCATGATGACCCTGGCAAGGTGATCAGAGCCTGCCTCTCTCTGTGTTAGGAGGCCTTTGCTTCTGCTGTAACCGGGGGGATCTGCTCATTCCCCAAAGGCTGCTGCCATCTCTAGCACCAACATCCCTCTAGCTGCCATTGGCAGCTAAAAATATTTAGCTTCTCCTAAAAATATTATTAGCATACAGCATATTTCTTCCACCCTTGCCCTTTTTATTGCAAACTGCTTTCCCAGCTACAAGGCCCAGCAGCCCTTAAAGCCTGAACTAAAGCACAGAAGCTTGAACCACTATCTCTTTTATCTTTTGCCTTATTTTCTCCTACACTACCCCATTTGAAACTCAGTTAGTTTCACTTTATTCTTCAGCATTCACTATATCCAAGACTTCTAAATATTCTCCTTCTACATTCAGCTCTATCTGCTGGTACTCTTGCAATACCATTTGTTCCACCTCTGCTGGGTTCAGTGTTTGTTTAGCCTTTTTCAACATGCAAGAAGCACTGCATTTAATTCAAATGAAGCATATTTATAGAAACCAACAAAAATTAATAGTATCATAACAGTTACTTTCAAAATTTATTTTCCGAATGTTCCTAATGGTTTTGTTAGCCAGCTCCATAAATCCCGTTCTTCGGGAACTGCTTCTTCCGCTATTTCATGAAAAATTTCCAATGTATCTTTGATGGTGTTTACCTCTGTTAAGATTGGACCTGTCAACAAAAGTACAACATGAGGAGTTTACCTCAGCACAAACCCCTTCTTGTGCTGTGAGTAGAAAATCAAGAGCCAATCGATTTTCTAATGTGATTTGTGATAGGTCCTTTACTTCCTTTTGAAGTTCTAATATTGCATCAGCTGTTACATTCCACATTATTTCTAAAGTAGCTGATATTTTTCTTACAGCCTTTTCTAATTCTGCCACTCTTAACTATGGGATAAAAGCTCTGGAAAACTGATGAAGTCCAGATGGTCATTTTATTAATGGTTTTTCTCCCCTTTTGTAAAGTTTGATCCCTACATTTCTAGCACATTCATAATGTGGAATGTTTGGGAAATGAAACCCTGGAACAAGTCTTCCCATTGTACACAGCCCTTTCCAATTGAAAGGTAAAGTTTTGTAAGCCCAGTGTCCACACAACCAATACAGCCTAGGACTAGAAAGGGTGGGATAAAAGAGGTGAGAGGCCTATTTAGTGGGTACTGCTATTCTGTGTCCATCCAAGGATATCCTTCTCCGCTGCAAGAAAAAGGAACGTTGGGACTTCCTGTGATGTACTCATTTCCTGTTGTGGTTGGAGGACATCCCTCGCTCCGTGGAGGGAGCACTTCTTGCTGCGGGGTGAGGTTCAGGAGTTTTTCTGATGAACAGGGAGCATTTGTTCTGCCTTCCATGTTATTTCTCTGTTCCTGTGCCTGTCATAACTTTTAGTCCCAACCCATCCAAGGATATCCTCCATCCACTGCGGAAAATGAACGTGTCACGGTAAGCCCCAACATTCCTTCTTGGCTGCATCAGTAGAATCTTTGAAATAAGTATCTGTAGAGAACCACCAGTGAATATGGCAGTTCACAGAATAACAGCAGCAGCCAATATGAGGAGCTTGCAGGGAAGATGGCAAAGGCAGGTCAAGGAGAGGCCAGGGCCGAATGTGTGTAGAGGCGGCAGCAGGCAGGTTGTCCTGTGGCGGTCGGGGTTCTTTGCTGGAGTTTTTCAAGGCAGGGTGGGAGTTGTCCCATAGAGGTGTTTAGAGAAGGGGCTGCCAGCATAAGAGGCAGCAAAGGAGGAAAGGTGAAGCGGGAGGCCCACGCCTGGTCAAGTTGTAGGAGCAAAGGTCACAATGTGGGATGGGCTGTCTGTGAAAACTGACTCCCCTGAAGGGGCTGGACTGCTGGGGCCTTCAAGACAGCGCTTGGTGTTGCCACCACTGTGTAGTTCTGTGGCAAGTCACTCCTCTGTTATCCTCTGTTTGCCAGCTATCAGCTGGAGTGCTGTTCCAGATCATCCACTAGACGTCACCTCACAGGGCTTCAAGCAGGGGACAACCAAGAAAGGGATTGGAAGCCTGACGTCCAGGTAAGCGGGGGGTGGTTGCTGCAGCCCTTCTGGGCCTTGGGAAGAGTATGGTTTCCATGCTGCTGCTGCTGCAGCCGTGGCCCATCCTTTCTGAGCCCTTTTGCGCTTGAATGTATGTGTGTGTCAGACAGACAGACACAGACTCCTTGGGGTGATATGTGCATGTCCAAGCCAGTGTAAGTTCAGAGAAGAGGGAAGTCGCAGACCATGACAGCCAGCCCCGTTCCCTCGTCCCGTTCTAAAAAATGGTTTTGTGATGGATGTTTCCTTATCTGTCCCCTGCAGAGGAATATTTGAGGGAGCTGATATGTGTTAGCATTGAATTTGGTCTTTATAAACCTAGAACTCCGTGGCAGCTGCCATTGGGAGTATACTTCTGGGGCCCAAAGATCAGAGGTGCTACGTAGAAAACTAACTCAGGTTATAACTGTTTGAAACGCTTCCCAGCTATTGTGAGAAAAGCTTCCAGAGTTGATTTCCTCACTGACTGGTTTGTTAAGAGCAGGTGATATTCCCCATGAGGTCTCTTTCCCCACCCCATGCCTTGGCAATTCCCATAAATGAACGGGAAATGTTACGTAGGCCACTGCTGCATCAAGTCTCCATGGTAGCTGACGATCAGAAGAATTAACAATGCCATCATCACTTAAAAAACAACCCCCCCCTTTGTAAAATATCTGGGGAACTTGTTGAAGGGCAGGGTATAAAACCATCAGATAGACTGGATGGATTAGACTAGGTGAAATCAGAATCAATGAGTGCAGCCAATACAGCCTTTTGGATGGATGCGGGATGCAGGCCTGATTGTTTTAGGTATCCAAAACCTTTGCCTGAGTATGGGCAGGCTGCTGCTCTGCCAGGTTTTGGCTTTCCCTGCTGCTTATGCCAGGCTGCCTGGTGAGGAGTGATGCCGCTTGGCAGCAGATCAGTTGCTTGGTCTTGCCGAGGGACATTGGCTTGTCTCTGGTCTGGCTGGGGAGTGCTCTCTCTGCAGCCCAGCAGCACCTGCCACTTGGACAATACGACTTTGTATCCTGGCTGTGGTGCTTTAAGGAAAAGTGGAAGGAGGATTGTCTGCACACGGGAAGGTTGTGGGTCTGCGACAGATCCCTTTACAGCCTTCTGGAATCAAACAAAGGTCCTCTGTGGAGCAAGTTGTGGACACTTTTCAGAGGGGAATGGGAGAGAAACATGATCTACTAGAATCCCTACTTGGAGTGGTGAAACAATTGTGAGAGACACCGGTCGCTAGTGAGGCAGTGAAGCTGGTGTTTTCTGCAAATGTAGGCCAGTGTAACCGTTTAGGGGCCCTGATTTTGTCAGGTCCCAGCCAAACCAGATCCGAGGATTCCCAAAGTGAAACAAAGTCACAAATGGATCAGTGTAACGTATTGATTTCACAAAGATGATAAATGGATACAGAAAGAATAATAAAAGAAACCTCACACATTCCTTTGGCTGGTTGAAGCCGACACCTTCGCCACAGCTAAGTGTTTATCTTCGTCCCCTCAATATATGAGACATCCCCCCAGGACTGATAATCAATCCTTCAGGCTGGTATATGCACATATTCCTCCATGGAGCAAGACCAGATAGGTAGGGCCTTAACCCAATCTTTTATACTTTTCTCTGATATTCGAGAACATGCTCAAAGCATCACAAGCAGATAAATGAATTACTTTAAGACTAAGACATTCCAACACCAGGGGGGCAGGGAAAACATCCTCTTTATTTCCTCGGTGAGATAAAACATCACACCCTTATACGCTTAGAAAGGTGAAGCAAACAGACGGAAATTAGGCATCTGCGTATCTGCTGAAATGAGGATTACACTTTTATCAGTGTCAGACAGCTGGCAATTGTTAACATATTGATTGGTGCCTACTTGATACCAATCTTGACAGGTAAGAAGCCTACTAAACACTGCCCATTATAGAGACCTATTTAGTTACTAATATCTGCCCACTATGTTAGGCTATGCACATCTGTATGCATATAGAAACAGCATATAGGACACTGTGTCGGTTAAGTTCCTGACTCCTCACCAGTTCTTCCACTGTCAAACTCACTACAGACAGGAACATCCCAAGCATGCCACGAAGAGCTTCCTCATGTGTGTCTGAAAGCTGAAACCACTTAGCAAAATTGACACACTCAAATGGGAAATAATCCACAAGACTACAGTGAATCAACCTGAGCTACAAATACACCCTGATGGGGCCTAAATTACAGCCATGCTGAGATAACCCTGGAACAAAACCTTGGGCATCACACGCAGTAGGAGCAGCAGTGAAACGGGGCATATTTTGTGCTGAGAACAGGAGTAAGAGGGTGGAGAGGGAGAGATGATAAAGCTGCCAAAATCCAGGTCTGTGTGACATCCTTGTGTTCAGTCCTGGCAGCTCTGCATCAGAAAGGCCACCATGGGGGTAGAACCAGTCTAGAAAGCAGTGATGGGGAGGAAGGGGTGGATTGCAGTACATGGTCCCACCATGTTGGTGGCTGTTTAAGAAGGTTTCTGTATTGCTCAGTCTGGCCTCTCAGCACGTACCTTTGTTATTTTTGTACAAGGGTTTCAGCACTTGTGCAGGGGAAGGGGTGGGTCGTTTAGATAAATGAAGATAGCTGGCGAGAGACCAAGTTGAGATGGATAAAATGAAGTGTTACAGAAAGTCTCTTTTCCTCCCTCTGCTGAAATGGATGGGTTGCCATTGTGCATTACGATGAGTGGACACCGAAGGCTGGGGTGGCAACTAGTATAAGCGAGTAGCTTTAAAATGGGATTGGACTGATAACAAGCACGATAGGACTGCCAGCGACAACCAGCCATGCTGGTCAGAGATGCTGGCTTCTGAGGCAGGAGGAGGAGACGGATGAGTGCCGTCTCCTCCTCCTGGCCTTGGTGTGCCTTCCCAGGACATCTGGTTTTAGGAGGTCGCCCCTCTCTGCTTTCAGAAAAGGTATCGAGACAGCTAGAATCATAGAATAGTAGGGTTGGAAGGTGCCTACAAGACCATCAAGTCCAACCCCCTGCTCACTGCAGGAATCCAAGGCCAAAGCATCCCTGACAAGTGGCTATCCAGACGCGTCTTGAATGCCTCCAGTCTGGGAGAGCCCACTACCTCTGTTTTAACCTGGCCTTTAAAATTGTTTCATTTGTAGGATATTTTGTTTTAATTATGACTTACTGGTTTTATGATGTTTTGTTTTTGTGTGTGTTTTCATTGGTGGCTCTGGCAGAAAAGCACTATAAAAATAATTGGGCTGGTAGAGTTTGACAGTTTTAGATTTTTAATCATGACATCTGTAAACAGGTTTTTTAATGACATAATTTCTGCATCTGTAGGCACCACTTAAAAATATCGGCAACCATGAGAACTAGACCCTTAACAACAAAATGTCTTGAGATGCAGGCTGCCTCGTAGCCTGCTAACTGCACCAGTCTGCTTTGGGGATAGAATCATAGAATAGTAGGGTTGGAAGGGGCCTACAAGGCCATCGAGTCCAACCCCCTGCTCAGTGCAGGAATCCAAGTCAGAGCATCCCTGACAGATGGCTGTCCAGCCTCGTCTTGAAGGCCTCCAGTGTGGGAGAGCCCACCACCTCCCCAGGTAATTGGTTCCATTGTCGTATTGCTCTTACAGTCAGGATGTTTTTCCTGATGTTCAGCCGGAATCTGGCTTCCTGTAACTTGAGCCCATTATTCCGTGTCCTGCACTCTGGGATGATCAAGAAGAGATCCTGGCCTTCTTCTCTGTGACAACCTTTCAAGTACTTGAAGAGTGCTATCATATCTCCCCTCAGTCTTCTCTTCTCAAGGCTAAACATGCCCAGTTCTTTCAGTCTCTCTTCATAGGGCTTTGTTTCCAGTCCCCTGATCATCTTGGTTGCCCTCCTCTGAACCCTCTCCAGTTTGTCTGCATCCTTCTTCAAGTGTGGTGCCCAGAACTGGACACAGTACTCCAGATGAGGCCTAACCAGTGCTGAGTAGAGGGGAACTAGTACTTCCCGGGATTTGAAAGCGATGCTTCTATGAATGCAGCCCAAAATGGCATTTGCCTTTTTTGCAGCCACATCACATTGTTGGCTCATATTCAGCTTGTGATCGACAACAATTCCAAGATCCTTCTGGCTTGTAGTGTGGTTGAGCCACGTATCCCCCATCTTGTAACTGTGCATTTGGTTTCTTTTTCCTAGGTGCAGAACTTGGCATTTATCCCTGTTAAATGTCATTCTGTTGTTTTCTGCCCAGCACTCCAGCATTAGGTGTTGCTGACTGCACCAGTCTGCTTTGGGGATTCAGCGTTTCCTGCATTGAGCAGGGGGTTGGACTCGATGGCCTTGTAGGCCCCTTCCAACCCTACTATTCTATGATTCTATGAATCTGATTTTTTTATCCTCCTGTAAGCCTTGCTTGTGGCAGAGATCAGCTTATGATAAAGCAGAGTTCTTGCAAGAAGCAATTCGGTGGTCTTTGGGGTGGGAGTGTATCAAAGCATTGCCTAGGATGGCCAACAGGGTGTGACGTGGACCTCCTTGTCTGTTCTGCAATGAGGCTTCTGATTGGCACGTGGTCTCCTGTTGCTGACAGGTCTCGGATCTGCAAAGTGGAACTCTTCCATGCATTCCTGAAGTTGGTGGCCAGCATTGCACCAGAGAATCTGCCAGAAACGCTGAGGTGAGGAATTTCCCCCTTTTTGTAATTGCTGTACATAACAGCAGAAGGGGGCCAGTTCCTCCCTTTCCTGACAGATGTTCTAAGCAGCAGGGCCCTTGTCCTGCCTCTCTTCTAATGTTGACTTCCTTACCCTCCATCTCGGGCTGTTTCTCTGTTCAGCTTCTTCCTGTCTGGTGGTTTCCTCATGCTGTGCCCCTCATCCTTTGCTTTTATTGCTCTGCTGTTTGTTTTGGTTGTATTGCTGTTAAGCGTCTGCATGAGCACTTGCAGGATCAGGCTTCTGGCTGCTCCCGTTCTCAGCATTGGACCTGCCCTGTCCAGTCCTCTGCTTTGCCTCACTCTCTGCACATGCGCTACTTCAGCAGCAGCAACTGTAGCCTTTCCTACTGTTATTAGGCAATGGTGTGTTCAGTTCAGGGCTGGCTTGGACAAGCAGATGGGCTGTTCCAGCAGCTCTTTGGGAAGGTCTGGGCTTGACTCAGATATGGGAGGTTTGTGTTGCTTGTCCCAGTGGGAAATGCTACCTCCTTGCATAGCCCCCCCCCCCCCCCGGCTTTCTGCAACTGTGCAATTTCCGGGGATTTCATTTGCCCTTGGCCTCTTTCCTGTGTGTGTCTCCCTCCAGGCTGTGTGTGGTTTGCAATTTCTTTGGAATGTTGTTTGCCTCTGGCCTGCTTCCTGTCTGTCTCTGGGAGGCAGGGACTGGTGAGCAGGCAGGTGGTTTGGATTAGAAGTGGTCATACTTCCGTGTGCAGGAGGGAGTGCTACCTCTGCGTCAAGGCAGCTTGCTGAAGACGGCATGATACCCGAGCGCTGAGAGCCACTTCCGTCCTTTCTGTCTGCGTCTCCAGACCCACTGCATATTGGCCCTCCCCTCTCCACACATCTTGCCCTCCAATGCCTTCCCTGTCGCTTACCTATCCAGGGTAGACAAAGTTACCAGGAGAGTGGTGAAACCTGCCTTTTCTCCAGCAAAGATGCTGACGAGAGCAGGACTGCAGATGGTTGGAGTGTGCCAGATACTACAGCTGGAGCTTCATCTGTGCGTGGCGGGCAGCAGCCTCATGACTTGTGTAACTTTTTTATTTAAACATTGGCAGTGCGTGCAAAGCTTTTGTTTGGCCTGAGCCTTTCACAGATGGCCAATGAGAACTTCTGCCAGAAAACACACCAGAAGGTATTCAGGTCTAGGTTTTCTCTCCTCCACTAGCCTTTCTACAGTGTCTCCAGTCCCTGCAATTTCACTCTTGTCCTGCCAGCCTCCACTTTCAGCATCTTGCCAAGCAGTGGTTGTTCAAGCTAGTTTCCTCTGCTGACCTTTGAGCTCTGTGTGGGCCTCCCCCTTGCAACAAGGGCAGGTGCAAGTGGAGCTGCTTGGGGCCTTTCCTTCCTACTAGTATCCTGCGAAAGCTTTCTTCAGCCTTTGGAAGGGGTCTGGAATGGTCTTGTCTTGTTTGTCCAGGCATGGCCCAGGAGTGGTAACGGGAGGCTGTTCAAGGGGTGGGGGAAGCTGAACAGGTGAGGAACCTGCCTAAAGCCTTTTTGTTCCTCTTCCTCAGAGCTAAGAAACTGCAGACTTACTGGGACTACAAGGAAGCTGCTGTCCATTACCAAGAGGCTTGGCAGGAGCTGCGAGGCCAGGTTTTTGGCTCCTGGGTGAGGAGTAACCGCAGTTACCTGCACTTCACTTGAGAGAGGGGAAAAGTCCTCCTACGACACCTGGCTCATGGGCAAGATTGCCTCGGCTTTAAGGGTCACGTCAGTGGGCCCTGCTGTGACCCACAGACAAAGAGCTGCTGTGCCAGGGCTGAACAAGGCTGAGAGGACTGGATCTTCTGGCTTTGAGAACTCTTTAAACCATCGAGGCCCATATAGTCAGATCAACACTCTGGAATGCAGGTGCAGCTGTGGTTCTCGTTGTGTTTGGTGCCTTCTCCCAGGCTGTGTTGTAGGCTGTGTGGACTCATTGTGATAGGAATACAGCCCCCACAACCCTTCAATATTTAATTGTAGGGTTATGGTCTTTTCTCTGTTTTCTCCAGGTGAGTTGGGAGCAACTGAGTTGAGATGGTTGCTAATAGTCCTTGCTAATCTATCACTAATGTGGTGTTAACTTCAGACACAAAGTGTGAGGAGGTATACATTTGACTTGTGTAAGGGCTCAGTGTGGTTTGTAATTCATGTTATTTGATTAAAAAAATCATTTTAATGGTATACATGTTTTGAAGATCTTGTTTAGACTCTAAGTTTCTATCAGTATATTTGCCTGACAATGTTTGGCTGCAGGACAGATTGAAGGTCACTAAATCTTTTGTCAGCTGCTTTATTCAGTTAGGTATGTATGTTGTTGCAGTTCAAAATTTGGAACAGTTGGATCTCAAGCTAAAATAACTGTTTCCAAAGAAGTTAATGGGTCAGTCTCCTGTAGTGATTAGAAACCTGGAACAAGAACATTTGATGGACTTGAGGAGCAAAGAAGTAGGAGTTCGTTCATGAATCTAAAGCAATCCATTCAAGGGTTGCTCTGCTGGTCTGGTCTAGTCTCCTTCTGAAGTACACAAGAACATGAGATTGTTAGAAGACCCTGTGGGAGTGGACCAAAGGCCTAGCTTGCCCAGCCTGCTTTTTCACACAGTGGCCACAAGCACTCCACAAGCAGAGCATGAGGGCAACATCGGCCTACCTGTGTTACAGAGTGACATTCTTGAGAGAAACTCGGCTGCATAGTCACGATGGATGGAGGGGTTAATATAGTGGGAACAGATAACCAGGCAAGATTAGAACAGAGGAATGGATATGAGACTGATGACTGGATTGCAAGGAAGTGTAATGAAGCTTAATGGGAAGCTTCCTTTCCCAAGAGATCTTAATTTTACTGCACTTTACAGCTAATCCCATGACACACTCAGGATGGTTGCAAACAAGTTTTTTAGGAACAGAAGAATTGGGCCAATCTGTGTCTATTCCAAAAACGCAATCTTAAAAAAGAATGGGATTGCTTTTGCCGACAAAAGAGGGGAACTGGACCAGATTTAAGACATTGACTGACATATTTAGAATGAGAATCACAATCCCTTAAACCTTTAAATTCTGATACTGCTCTTCCAGCTCAAGGGTGGCCCATGGCAGCCTCTTTTGAATGAATTTTAGCTTAACTTTCTTTCATGGAATAGATCTGGATTCTGTACTGATGTGTCACTGCCACTGGAGATGGGAAGGGGCTGGCTGTTACATAGCCCACTCATCAATGGCTTGAAGACAAGTTGCCTATTTTGCTTGTGCCTACTAGTATTACTTCTTAGGATGACTGGGACAACCACCTTTATAAAGGAGCCTTAGGGAAGGTGGAAAAAAAGGTCACAGGGCTCATAAATTGCCAGGTGCTCTTCCTACTTATTTGCAGAAAACTTGTGTAAAGCTGTGTAATTGGTCTTGGCTGCCATGCTTGGTTGCCTCTCTGTTAATTATGAACAAGGTGGGTAAAAATAAATGATGCGGTGCTACTTCTTGTGACATTGTTAAGGTGTGCATGGTTGCAATTAGGCACAGAACTGGCTAAACCCAGCATCTGCCCACTTTTTGGGTGTGGGGAGTTATGCTCATGGGCAGCAGTGCAAGACGGTCATGCAGAACAGCCTTCCTCTGGACCATTAGAAGTAGGGGCCTAGCAACACGAGGCCATGACAGAAAGAAAAACACCTAGGATAAGCCTTCAGCCAAAGGAGTAAGAATCTACTTCAGGGTTTTCTGTCCTCTAATGCATATATACTATATATTCCTGAATAGCTTCAGTCATGTGAAAAAGAAAGTACACCCTCTTTGAGTTCTATGGTTTTACCTATCAGGACATAATAAAAATCATCTGGTCCTTTGCTTGTCTTAAAATTAGGTAAATACCACCTCAGATGAACAACAACACATGACATATTACACCGTGTCATTATTTATTTTACAGAAATACAGCCAAAATGGAGAAGCCATGTGTGAAAAACTAAGTACACCTTATGATTCAACAGCTTGTAGAACCACCTTTAGCAGCAATAACTTGAAGTAATCGTTTTCTGTATGACTTTATCAGTCTCTCAAATTGTTGTGGAGGAATTTTGGCCCACTATTCTTTACAACATTGCTTCAGTTCATTGAGGTTTGCGGGCATTTGTTTCTGCACAGCTCTCTTCAGGGTCCTGCCACAGCATTTCAATCGGGCTGAGATCTGGACTTTGACTGGGCCATTGCAACACCTTGATTCTTTTCTTTTTCAGCCATTCTATTGTAGATTGGCTGGTGTGCTTGGGATCATTGTCCTGTTGCATGACCCAATTTCAGCCAAGCTTTAGCTGTTGGAGAGATGGCCTCACATTTGACTCCAGAATATTTTGGTATACAGAGGAGGTCATGGTCGACTCAATGACTGCAAGGTGCCCAGGTCCTCTGGCTGCAAAACAAACCCAAATCATCACCCCTCCACCACCGTGCTTAGCAGTTGGTATGAGATGTTTGTGCTGATATGCTGTGTTTGGTTTTCGCCAAACATGGCACTGTGCATTACGGCCAAACATCTCCACTTTGGTCTCGTCTGTCCAAAGGACATTGTTCCAGAAGTCTTGTGATTTTTCAGATGCAACTTTGCAAGCCTAAGCCATGCTGCCATGTTCTTTTTAGAGAGAAGAGGCTTTCTCCTGGCAACCCTTCCAAACAAACCATACTTGTTCAGTCTTTTTCTAATTGTACTGTCATGAACTTTAACATTTAATGTGCTGAGGCCTGTAGAGTCTGAGATGTAACTCTTGGATGTTTTGCAGTTTCTCTGAGCTTGGGGTGAATTTGCTGGGACGTCCATTCCGGGGAAGATTGGCAACTGTCTTGAATGTTTTCCACTTGAGAATAATCTTCTTCACTGTAGAATGATGGACTTTAATTTGTTTGGAAATGGCCTTATAACCCTTCCCAGATTGATGGGCGACAACAATTGCTTCTCTAAGATCCTTGCTGATGTCTTTACTCTTTGACATTGTGTTAACACACACCTGAATGCTCGAGACCAGCAAACTCCTGAGACTTTGGCTTTTATAGAGGTGGTCACACTTGCCGATGATCAATTAATCAAGGGCATTTGATTAGCAGCACCTGGTTGCTACTTAGCCTCTTCATACCTATGGAAGCAGTGAGGGTGTACTTAGTTTTTCACACATGGCTTCTCCATTTTGGCTTTAGTTCTGTAAAATAAATAATGACACGGTATAATATGTCATGCATTGTTGTTCATCTGAGTTTGTATTTACCTAATTTTAAGACCTGCTAAGGACCAGATGATTTTTATTATGTCCTGATACGTAAAACCATAGAACTCAAAGAGGGCGTACTTTCTTTTTCACATGACTGTACATGTTCTGAGTTAAACGCTCAGTTTTGTATACACACTTGACATTTTGGGAAATGGCTGCAGAGTGAAACCACATCTTTAACAAATTGCACCAAGTGAGCATAAGAGCAGCCCTGATGCTGTGTCAGATCAAAGGCATATCTAGTCTAGCATTCCTTTTCCCACCATAACTAATCAGATGCCCCAGTGGGAAGCACACAAGCAGGATTCCCTTGGGCTCTTGCTCCTCAGGAACAGATATTCCAAGGCATGCGAACGCTGATCCTGAGGTAATACATAGGCATTGGTCACTTTAGATGACTGTCTAATATCCCTTTAAAGCTGGTACAGTGTAGGCTAGACAATGCTATTAGACAGATTCATAGCTGGTTGATGGATTGTTTCCAAAGCACGCTCCTCACTGACCAGACAAGTGGGGTGCTGTCTTGGGGCCAGTGTTCAGCATATTTAGAAATGACTTCTGCAAAGGAGTGGATGCTCATTAAACTTGCAGATGGCACTAAATTGAGTGGGGTAGCTACTATTTTAGAAGGCACTGGCACGATTGAGAACTGGGCCCAAACTAATAAAATTACATTCAACAGTAAAATGTAAAGCTCTGCATTTAGGTAAGCAAAATCAAGACGTATGAATGCAGGATGGGTGACATCTGGCTTGACAGCAGTACATGTAAGGAGGATCTAGTCAGACCTCACCTGGAGTATTGTGTCCAGTTCTGGGCACTGCAGTTTAAGAAGGATAACAAACATGTCCAGAGGATGGTGATGAAGATGGGGAGGGGCTTGGAGCCCTGTGAGGGAAGGTTGCAGGAGATGGGTATGTTTCAGCTGGAGAAGAGGCGGTATGATAGCCATCTTCAAATATCTGAAGGGCTGCAACATAGATGATGGGGAAGATTTGTTCCTTGTTGCTCCAGAGGGCAGGACCCAAAGAAACAGGTTCAAATGGCAAGAAAGGGGATTCTAATTAAACACTACAGAGAACTTCCTGATTGTGTGAGCTGTTTGACAGTGGGACAGGCTGCCTCAAAAGTGGTGGTTTCTGTTATAGATTTCTAAGAAGAAGCTGTACTACAGGGGTGCTGGAGTGGTGAATTTCTTGCATCAACAGAGCGCTTGACTAGGTGATCTTTTAAGGTCCCTAAGGTATAACCAGACTGAACTGTTGTTTACAGGTGGTGTCTCTGAAGAGAAGTCAAACAGGGATGACAAATAATAATATTTTAGAACTAGCGGATCATCGCAGCTCAAAGGCATTCAGCTGCAAGTCTTAAGACCTCAATTGTGAACTTGCTCACAATTTGTAACAGAATGAATTGGCCTCCTGTAACACCATTAACAACAACAAAATAACGGTTCCAGGGAGGAATCCAGGAAGCTACAGATTTGGCTACAGCTGTTACATATCCAAGAATGAGCAGCATGGCTTCTAGAAAAGGAAATCTGGCCTCCTCCATCTTACAAAATTGGTTGCAGGGGGCAACACACCTCATGAGGGAACAGCCCAGTAGGCAATGGCCCTCACAAAGTGTCAGAAGATTATTGTGACTGTTGAAGAGGAGTTTGCAGATGTCTTCCTAAGCTCTCTGGTGAATTTCTAGATCATTTGTTATCTTCTGCAAATGTGGCTACTTCCTTGTTCACTCCCTTACAAGAAGTGATCCTATTTACAGGATCTCTCCTTGTATGTTTGACCCTAGAATGCTATTCATAAGAAAGTAAAACTGAAGTAATATGGTAGAATTGAAATGTATTGGTGAGAGGAATTTTAATCATTGCTTCCTCAAGCAAAATTTATCAGGAACACTAACCAAGATCAACATATCAGCATCTTTAGACAGTTTAAGAATAACCTAGAAGCTTCCATTAATACAAAACTGTAATTATTAGTCAAAGCTTCATTTCAAAATTCCCTTCCTTTGTAATCCCTCTGCTAGCTTGAGTCAAATATTTAAATAATGCCATTAAATGTCTCCCAGAGGAAGGAGACTATGGAATTTACAGCTATGAGTACAATGCACAATGAGGAAATAAAACTCTTATAAATTATGAGGCTAAGCAACAAAAGTCTATCAATATATTAAATCAACCCAATGACAGATGCCGGATGTGCCTCGGGGTCATGATCACAAACAAGAGGCTATTTACAAGACACTGTGGGAAGGAGACGCACTCAGATGCCAAAGGTGTTTTCTCCACTGTAGGCTACGTACAAGAAGCCATCTTCATCCTTCTCCTTCTCATAAAGCTGCCCCATAGTCAAGCTAGAAGAAGAAAAACAAGGCAGTGAGGAAGTGACTAAGGCATTTAGGTGTCCACCAAGCAACAAAGAGGGAACGTAGCTCCTGGCAGATTTTCCATGAAACCTGTGCAATGTACAAAGCCCAATGCTTTCACCAAAATACATTGGGTGGATAAAAATGAAAATCACAAATCTAATTAAAATATCCTAAACTTATTTTTAAGTAGCCCTGTTAAAATAAAAACTGAATAAACATATATATCAGTAATGATCTCAGTTCGCCCTCTATAGTCAAAATGGCACCAAAATTTGCAGAATTAAAAACAGAAAGGGGATGGAAAACCAGGTGGGAGGGGCAATGGAACTGAAGATCCATACTCAACAGTATGTTACAGATCTTCAACTCCCCCTATTTCCCTTGTTCAGACTATGTGCTGTTAATTATATAGCAAAAACTGAAACACACACACAAAAGGTATAAGCAAACTGAAGGGAACCCCCCCACAAAAAAAATCTGATAGGAAATCCCTAAGAGTGGAACCTGACAAACAGCCCAATGAGGACAGCATGTGCCAAAGGCCATGGGATGCTGACTGACTGTTGCCAGGGGTCAACGATGCTGGACATGGGATAGAATAATGGAGTGGCTGGAACTGAACACGAGTACTCCACCCTGCAACCTTCTGTTGCAGATCCCACTTGGGGCGCAATCCTATAGTCACTCACTTGGGATTAGATCCCATTGAGCTGAATGGGTCTTGCCTCTGAGTAGACATGTATAGGATTGCACTGGGAGGGAGCAATCCTATGGCCATTAGACACTACCTAGAGGACCATAGGATTTCATAGAATCATAGAATAGTAGGGTTGGAAGGGGCCTACAAGGCCATCGAGTCCAACCCCCTGCTCAATGCAGGAATCCAAGTCAGAGCATCCCTGACAAATGGCTGTCCAGCCTCATCTTGAAGGCCTCCAGTGTGGGAGAGCCCACCACCTCCCCAGGTAATTGGTTCCATTGTCGTATTGCTCTTACAGTCAGGAAGTTTTTCCTGATGTTCAGCCGGAATCTGGCTTCCTGTAACTTGAGCCCATTATTCCGTGTCCTGCACTCTGGGATGATCAAGAAGAGATCCTGGCCTTCTTCTCTGTGACAACCTTTCAAGTACTTGAAGAGTGCTATCATATCTCCCCTCAGTCTTCTCTTCTCAAGGCTAAACATGCCCAGTTCTTTCAGTCTCTCTTCGTAGGGCTTTGTTTCCAGTCCCCTGATCATCTTGGTTGCCCTCCTCTGAACCCTCTCCAGTTTGTCTGCATCCTTCTGAAAGTGTAGTGCCCAGAACTGGACACAGTACTCCAGATGAGGCCTAACCAGTGCTGAGTAGAGGGGAACTAGGACTTCCCAAGATTTGGAAGCGATGCTTCTATGAATGCAGCCCAAAATGGCATTTGCCTTTTTTGCAGCCACATCACATTGTTGGCTCATATTCAGCTTGTGATCGACAATTCCAAGATCCTTCTGGCTTGTAGTGTGGTTGAGCCACGTATCCCCCATCTTGTAACTGTGCATTTGGTTTCTTTTTCCTAGGTGCAGAACTTGGCATTTATCCCTATTCAATGTCATTCTGTTGTTTTCTGCCCAGCACTCCAGTCTATCCAGATCACTTTGAATTTTGTTTCTGTCTTCCAAAGTATTAGCTATCCTGCCAAATTTTGTGTCATCTGCAAATTTGATCAGCATTCCCTGCACCTCCTCCTCCAAGTCATTCATAAAAATGTTAAAGAGCACTGGGCCCAGGACTGAGCCCTGCGGTACCCCACTCGTTACCTCTCCCCAGTTGGAGAAGGTCCCATTGATAAGCACTCTTTGAGTCCGATTCTGTAGCCAACTGTGGATCCACCGGATCGTTGTTTCATCTAGCCCACTTTGAGCTAGTTTGCTCATCAGGATATCATGGGGCACTTTGTCGAAAGCTTTGCTGAAGTCGAGGTATATGATGTCTACAGCATTCCCACGGTCTACAAGGGAGGTGACTTGATCAAAAAATGAGATCAGATTTGTCTGGCAGGACTTGTTTTTGACAAATCCATGTTGGCTTCGAGTAATCACGGCATTGTTGTCAAGGTGCTTCCAGATGGATTGCTTTATGATCTGCTCCAGAATTTTCCCAGGGATTGATGTCAGACTGCCTGGTCTGTAGTTCCCAGGTTCCTCCTTTTTACCCTTTTTGAAGATAGGGACAACGTTAGCCCTCCTCCAGTCATCTGGCACTTCCCCCGTCCTCCATGATTTCTCAAAGAGAATAGACAGTGGTTCTGAGAGTTCTTCTGCCAGTTCCTTTATGACTCTAGGATGCAGTTCATCTGGCCCTGGAGATTTGAACTCATTCAAAGTCATTAGGTGTTCCTTGACCATATGCCTATCGATCTCAAGCTGCAATCCTGCCCCTTCAGCCTGTACTTCGCCTTTGCCAGGGGGGTCATAGACCCTCTTTTGGGAGAAGACTGAGCCAAAGTAGGAATTGAGCACCTCTGCCTTTTCTTTGTCATCTGTTATCGTTTTGCCATCCTTATTTAATAGCTGAACCACCATTTCTTTCCTCTGCCTTTTACTATGCACGTAGCTGAAGAAAGCCTTTTTGTTGTTTTTAACATCCCTCGCTAACCTCAGCTCATTCTCAGCTTTAGCATTCCTGACGCCATCCCTGCAATTCTGTGCTATCTGCCTGTACTCTTCCTTTGTTACTTGGCCTTCTTTCCACTTCCTATATGTGTCCTTTTTTGTTTTCAGGTCATCCCTAAGCTTTTTGTGAAGCCACATTGGCTTCTTCTGTTGTCTTCCACCTTTTCTTCTTGTTGGAATTGCTTGTGATTGTACCTTGAGAATGTCCTTTTTTAAAAGCTCCCACCCATCTTGGACTCCTTTTCTCGCTAGCATCGCTTGCCGTGGGACCTTACTGATCATTGTTCTGAGTTTATGAAAATCAGCTTTCCTAAAATCCAGGGTACGCGTTTCGACTACAGTCTGACGTGATCTCTTCGTAGCTCCGCTTGGCGGTATCATTTGTTCCCACATGGCTGAGAAGAAAGGGATACCTGTCAGTGGGCTTTATGAGTGCAGGCAACCTTTCAGTCATGTCTCTAATCTGTCCTCCCGGGAGACAACATACCTGGCGAGTCCATGGGTCTTCGCGACATACTTGGGTCTCGATCCCACGCAGCAAGGAGTCTCCCACTACTACCACTCTTCTTCATCTTGTAGGCCTGGGTTTCATCGCTTCTGTTTGACTGACCTTTAGCCTCTTGCTCACTCTCATGCAGGTTCCCCTGTGATTCTTCCTCTGCAGGCTGTCCTCCAGTCTCATCCGCAAGTACCTGGAATCGGTTCCACAGCTCCACTGCTTCCACTGGTGCAGAGTGGCGTCTAGTTCTTCTTCTCCTAACTCTACTCTTCTCTTCTTCTCCTAACCTAATTTTTCTGTTTTTGGGAATCCAGGGCTCCAACCTTGGTTCCCAGAAACCACACTCCCCACCCCCTCGTGACTCCTCACCCTCTTATCACTAGTGTGGTTCTCTCTGCACTCAGAAACGGGGAGCATGGAGATAGGGAAAAGTGGACGGTCCCGGGGTAGGGAAAGAGAAGAGACAGAAGCCGTGTTATGCTGCTTCCTATGTGCCGCGTGGCCTCCTTCCCTCCCCAAAGCCATGGATAGACAGCGAAAATTAGCCGTCTAGCTAAAAATGCAGGGCAGCTGGAGCACAGCGGTGAAGATCACCTCTGTGCTATGGCTGCCCTGCACTGTATACTCGGCAGCCTCCAATCTCAATAGGATTGCACCCTTAATCTCTTAAAACTAAATAAATGGCCCCCTATCAAAAACATTTCTTAGCCTGCTTTTCTATGTAAATAAAGAACCATCGTGAGAAAACATTTTCCTATGCATGATGGGTTATATACTCATTTGAGAGAGGACCTAGGGACTGGCAAGTCATGACAGTCACAGGGAAACCAGCCCCTGGCTCTGGAAATGCTAGTCAGTAACCAAGCTCAACCACTGTGCCCACCTGGCTGATCTGGCATACTCCTGTGTATACTAGTTGAGGTCTGCCATGTGTTCAGCTCTCAAATTATGAATACTGACACACTTTAAATAAGCCAGGACATTTCCTTTATATCATGAACCTGGGTTGTCAACACAACTTGCTGGAAACCAGATAGTTTCCAAACACTTAGATAATCTCAGCTGATGCTGAAGGCCCCTTCCTTCCTCTTGGGGTTGCAAGATACACCTGGCAAGAATGGCTGCCACAGGGCTGAGTGCTTGCTGGGAGAGGCAGCAGCCCTTCCAGGGTAGGAGCCAAAGTGTGCCAGAGGAGGCTGTTTTGGCCATCAACATTTCCATAAAGAAAGGAGCAAGTGTTATCACATACATTCATGCACAACACAAAGGGAAGGCAACTCTCACCTGGACTGTGGGACAGTCTTATCTACAAAGAGGAATATCGCCTTCTCTGATGGCAGCTGAATCCTCTTCCTGATGATCCACATGAATTGAGCCACAGTAATATCTGATGGAACCAGGTACTTCCTCTTGTCAATGTCCACAATCTGAGAGCCAGAGACCTTTTCAACTATCACCTGCTCCAAGGAGAACAGAAAGCGGAGCTTTGTTAGGACCAGTCCTGCAACTAGAAGTCCCTGCCTCCATGTAGTCCAGTCATGGAAGGACATGATGGTATGAGGAACCACCACCAACCCACCCAGAATGCAATTTGAGCAACTGTTCCATTAAAATGCTAGAGTGAAGGAAAGAGAGGTGAAGAGTGACTTGGGTAATGCAAAGGCAACAAACTCAGTGATGGCTGGTGAGGCCCAAAAGAAAACTTAGCCAAGACCAATCCTGGCTCAGCTCTGGTATGTTGCAGCCTCTCAGTCCCATTGCCTGTACACTGTAAACAATCGTGTGTGTCTTAGCTGCCCTGTTGTCAACCATGGCCAGGATGGCCTTTTGCTAACTTCACTGGCACCCCAGCCGCGCCCTTTCCTGGTGGGGTCTGATTTGGCCACACATGCATTGATTGGTGACCCCCATGTGCTCTACGTAGAGCTGCCTTGGATGGATGCTTGAAAACTGCCATGGGCCCAAACTGTAGCTGCAAGGTCTCTGCCGCCTGGCACTCCTTACCTGCAACTTTATGCTTTTCATTTTTTTCAGGGCCAAGTGCAGCAGCTGACCTTTAAGTCCTAACTTACCTTATGGGGTTATTGTAAGGATCAGTCCTAGGCAGTGCTGGTGAAGTGCTTGGAAGCACTTATGCAAGTGTGAACAATGATCATTGCACTTATTATGACCTGGCTTGAGCTCAGAACCATCTGCCTACTTCCCCAGGCTGTCCTGGGAGGCCGTCAAGCACGTCCCCACACCCTCTCATGCGGGGCACAAGGCCAAGTGAGTGGGGTCTATTACAGCTCCCCCCCTTCTCTCCTGGCCTTCTGATACAACGTTCCTATGCAAAACAACTGTGGGGAATGGGAGCGGTTCTGCTGCTCCTGCCGCTCGACGCCTTTTGGCCAGTTCGTGCGGATGCCCAGTTCCTCCAGGGCGGCCGGAGACTGAGCTCCCCCCTCTCGCTCTGGCGGTTGGGAAGGCGAGACTCGCGGCACGGCCGGATGGGCAGACAGATGCCTGCCCGAATACCCTTTTCCCTCCCCGCCGGCCTGGCGCTCTCGGCAGGGCCACAGGCCCGCAAACGCCGGGCGAGGTAAGCCCTCCGCCGGGAGGCGAGTCTGGCCCTCCCGTGGGCGGGACCGGGTTTCCCGGCCCAGAGCGACGGGCCCGGCCCGGCGGCGACGCGCGAGGAGACGCTGCCCGGCGCAGGGGCGGCGGCCTTGGCGGCGGGGCCCGGCCACCCGCCCGCGGGGGGGCGGTCTCCTGGGCCGCCGCGGCGGCGAGACTCACCGGGACGCGGTCGGGGTACTTGGCCCGGATCTTGGCGGACTCCACGCAGCGGTGCTCTGCGGAGACACGGGGGGGGGAGAAGGGGGCGGCGTCAGGGGGGCGGAGCGGGGGCCCACCCGCCAGGGCTCGGGAGGGGGCTTCGGGCGGGGGCGGCCCCTCCTCACCCAGCGCGTGGTCCTCCTTGAACATCCACTTCATGGCGCGGCGGGGGCGGGCGGGCGGGCGGTCGGGTCCGGAGGGTCTCTCGGGCCTGTCGCGTCACCGTCACAACAACAACAGCGGCGGCGGCACTACAGCACGGCGGGCGGGACTTCCGGCGCAGGTTGCCCAGCAGTCAACCTGGGCGCGGGACTTCCGGGAGCTGGGCCTGGTCTCGTCCTCCTCACGTCCTTCCCACGCTGATTGGCTGTCAGCGCCCCGCCCCCCGCTTGCGGGCCGCGGCTGTTGCCTCGGTGACGGCGGCATGGCCTGGCTGGAGGTGTCGGCCGAGGGCGGCGGGAGGCGGCGGGCTGGGCTGTGGTCGGTGGCGGCGCTGGCGCTCCTGCTGCTGGGCGCGCTCACCTACGTGCCGCCGCTGCTGGTGGCCTACCGGAGCCACGGTGGGTGGGTGGGTGCGTGGGGAGGCGGGGGGGCCCGGGACGCCCCCGAGCGGCGCCGCCGCCGCCGCCGCCGCCGCCACCGCCACCGCCGCTTCTCTCTCTCTCTGTCGCCCCCGTCCAGGCTTCTGGCTGCAGCGGAGCAGCTACGCGGAGCAGCCGAGCGTCCGCTTCCGGCACGAGGCGCTGCTGCTGCTGGGACTGACGGAGGGCGGCGGCGGCGGCTTCGTGGGCTGGAGCTCCTTCCCGGCCTGCAACCGCCTCCTGGGCGCCCGCCTGCGCGTCCCCCTCGTCTCGGTAGGCGCCTCTGAGCGCGTGCAGACCGCCCGCCACGCCCCTCCCTAGCGCAGCAGGTCCAGCGAAGCCGCCCAGGGGCCTTTTGTCCACCGGAGCGTCGGGCCCGAATCCTTCCGCAGGGCAGTTGCTGCAGGGAGCCCCCCCGGGAGCCTTCCTTGAGGGGGGCGAGGGGGGGTGTCCTGGCGCCTTGGGGGCCCTGTCCATGCTGGGAAGTGGCAGCAGAATTGAGGCCGGCAGGCGGTCGGCTGAGGCGCCAATCTCCTCCCGTGACAGAGGCCCCGCCGCTCCTGCCTCAGCTGATTTTTTCCAGCCAGGATGGGGCCTGAGTCTGGTGGGGGGTTGCCGCCAGCATCGGTGCAGGAGGCTGAGCTGCCCATTTTCTGCATCGGTGGTCAAAGTGATGCTGTCTCAGAAAGGAGAGGCTTGGGCTCCTGGCACCTCTTAATTGGGTTAGAATAGGGGTGGTTTGGGCACGAAGCATGCTGGGAATTCATGGAAGTGGGCACTCAGGCTTGGGTGGGGTCCACCTTGCCTGGGCCAGTCATGACATGGAACAGCTTCGCTGGATGAGCCGTGGCAGATGCAATAGTAGCCGAGGAGGAGGATGCCTGTGCAGTTGCCACAGCAAAAGGAATCGTTGCCACAGCAAAAGGAATCGTTGCCACATTTGGTGGCCATCTCAGCTCCTTTTGTGCTGTGTACGGAAGACCCTCCTGAAGGCCAGGGAGCCTCCTGCTAATGAAGCAGTGGGACTGGGCACCTGACAGCAGTGTTTGCAGCTCCTGTTCTGCTGGTCCATTAGGCCACAGAGAAAGGAGTTGTAATGGCAACTGGCTATATCCACCAGAACATTGTGAAATCCAGTTGGCTCCACAGGTCTTTGGGGGCTCCCAGGCCTGTGAAGTTCACCTGATCTTCTGCTATTCATTGGTGGTTTGTCAGAGCTCCCAGATTCCACGCTTGCTCTGAAGGACCAGCAGTGATCTGGGTGACTTCTAGGCTCCCTCTGTGACCAGCTTGGTGCAGGGTTATCCTGTACCTGAACAATATGTTGTTTTATTCTACTATTGCAAGGTGCTGTGGGATGGGCACCCTGGCCTGTATTGAATTTGGCCGCTGTAATAGGGATGGGGGTTTCCTACTTTTCTAACTCTGCATCTCTAGAGTAACTGAGATGATTGCTACGATACTTGGTTTAGTAAAAGTTTCTGTTCTACCTGTTAGGCCAGAGAGGAAGACACAAATCAAGATGGAATATTGGACCTGTTAGATTTTCAGCTGGAGCTTCCGCTACAATCTACAGAGCAAGTAGTGGGAATTCAGCTTCTTCTTACCTTCACCTATCAGTTGCATGTGAGTATCCCAAGCTATTTACATATGTTCTCCTGTCTTTATAATGTTTGGCAAATAAAATGCATGCTATCCTGGACAACCCGGTATATATGAGGACAGCTGGTCTAAATTGGTCATTCAGCTACAGTGACTGATGCAAGTTAGTCAGCATTGTTACCAAAACGTACCCTTGTGCCAGGCTAATCAAATGTGACATTTGGGATCTTATAGAGGGGAGGGTATAAACAGCACAACCGCACAGAATTCCCTTAGTGCAAATATTCTTTTATTGTTATAATTATAGGCAAGTATGCAGAATTCTAATGATTCATACATACCGCTCAGTACAATGGGCAGCCAACTTCCAAACAGTCAGACTTTAACTCTGGAGGTAGGGGACCCAGCTGTGTGCACGACACCAATGGTTGGGGCTCTCCATCATTTTGCCCTCTTTTTCTTATATTGATATTAACATTTCAACAGAGCTGAGCAGAAAATGCCCTTGTAATAGGAAGCTCCCGCCTTTGCTGCTGTGTCAGCATGCTCTCTTTCCCAGGCTTTGCTCTTTTCTGTCTTCTTGCAAGGCCACAACATTTGCTGTCTCTTATCACAAGCTCACCAACTGTCTGGGACATGTTATTAAACATTCAGCCTTTGGCATTCCCTTTAGGTGCTATAATTGTCCTAATATCTTGGGAATCCCACTCTTTTCCTCCTTACCTCACAGTCTGCTGGAATCCACCATTTTTATACCTCTCACACACATTCACTGCTCTACAGTATCCCATGCTCAGGTAGCAGCCACGAAGAGGCTTGCAGCACTCTAAAGACAAAGATATTTATAGCATACTCCCTCTGCGTGGATGCTCAGAAGTTAGTCCTGCTGTGTTTAGAGCCCTACTGTGTGTCCTTCTGAGCCAAAGCCTTCATGGAAGAGGGGAGATCAGATGGAAGAATTGCTGCTGACTGGCAAGTCAGGAGAAGCTGTGTGTACAGCCCAGTGCTTAGTGTTACTCAAACTAAACCAATTTTAGGAAAAATTTAGGAACTCTACATTACACTGATGGTAATCTAATAGAGGGTGCAGTTCTGCTTACCACACCTCAAAAAAGATATTGTAGAGCCAGAGAAGGGCAACCAAAATGATCAAGGGACTGGAGCAACTTCCCTGTGGGGAAAGATTACAACATCGGGCTGTTTAGCTTAGAAAAAGGGTGAGTGAGGAAAGACATGATAGAAGTATATAAACGTATGCATGGTGTAGTGAAAGTAGATAAGTAGACATTTTTCTCTTTCTCCTATAATACTAGAACCCAAAGGGATCATCCCATAAAGCTGATTTGGGACATATAAAAGGATCAACTTCTTCACACAGTGAATAGTTAAACTGGAATTTGCTTCTACAAGATGTAGTAAAGGCTGCAAACTGGACTGGCTTTAAAACTGGATTAGACAGATTTATGGAGGATAAGGCTATTAGTGGCTAATAATCATGATGGCTGTATATTTTTCCAGTATTGGAGGTAGTATGCGTCTTAATACCCTTTGCTAGGGAATATGAGCAGGAGGGCACTATTGTGCTCTTGTCCTGTTTGCGGGCTTCCCAGAGGCATCTGGTTGGCCTACTGAAGGCCTTTGGTCTGATCCAGCAAAGCTCATGTCAGCTGAGTTGCATTCCCCACCCCCATTTTAGCTCCTTCTTTTTAACAGCCCTGTTTTGATCACTCGGATAGCTCATTCCTCAGTCCAGGCCAGTGGAGACCATACTTTTTATTTTATGGGTGCAACGTGTTGGTGTCTTGGCAATTTCTGTCATTTTTGTGTCTATTGCTAACTGGTACTAAAGGTTGGACTGTGAACAAGTGCCCCCCCCCCCCACCTTTCAGAGAATGTCTGCATTTGTGATGCAGAGCATGGCCTTTCTGCAGTCCTTTTCTCCTGTGCCAGGAACACGGATTTTTGTGAGCGGAGACCTGAAGCTTCATCAGAGGCAGCCACTTGGTCATGCGGGGCTGGACAGCAGATACAATGTGAGTGGCCCCTCTCCGTTTTGTCATGTGTGTGGTCCTTCGCAATGTCTTTTCCATTGCAGCTGATGTGGCTGGAATGGTATGTGGCACTCAAAATGTAGTCATGCCAGTGAAGTGGGTAGTGCTGGGTATATTCAGTATGAGGTGAAATCACAAATCATTAGGAATCTTCTCCTATTTCAAAGTTCAGGAAATGGTGGAAGGGTTCATGTGGTGGTGCTTGCTATGGAAAAGTTAGGAAAACTGCCTCTGGGATTGGTGGGGTTTAAAATCCCTGTTCCTATTCCATGTGGTTAATGAATTTGGAAGTGCCTGGTGAAGTGAACATCCAACAGGTTATAAGACAAAGGAAATGCTGTTTTCAGACAGCACAGAATTCACCTGCAAAGTACTCTGAGAAAGGTATTACCTGATAATGATCTTACAGAGTGTTAAGGAGATATCAGAAAGTATATCATTAGTTGTCACCTGGAGGCAATAAGTATTAACACAACCTGCGTGGCCAAGGCCTGGAATGGACTGGGCGACAGCAAGCCCACCTCTATTTCTGCTACATTGAGATCAGATTAAAGCAAAATTGCCAGTCCAACCCTGGCTCAACCAAGCCTACTAACATTTTAGCTGCTCCCAAATTTAGAATATTTTAAATTTTGGTACGTAGAGGGCTTTTTTTGTCCATCAGTTAGGTCTCCTATAGAAAGTAAACAAATGTCTGGAGATATTCTTTAAAATCTAGATTTCCCCTTTTATTTCCTTTTGCAGCTATGCCAAGATAGGAGTTTTATAGTCTTTCATTGTCAGTCAGGTAGGGTATATCTGTTATGGCTACAACAGTCCCACTGGGCATTCTTTTTTATAGAAAATGGTCTTATCTTATTAGTTTCCAACTAGCACCATCCTGTATCTCAAAGGGAGTTACATTGGTATTCCACAGTGTGTATATGTGTGTGTGTGTGTGTGTGTGTGTATAGATATGCGTATATGCGCGCTGATGAAAGGGGAAATACATATTACACATTCTTTCATAGTACTTGAATAAAACACCAGAAAATATTCTGACAGAACCGTTAACAGCTGTTAACATGGTTTATATTATTTTTTGCCATAGCTGCTAAGAAGTTACATGCACATTTTGAATAACTTGTTAGGGTGCAATCCTTTCAGGATGGCTGTTGAGCCTCCAAACCTGGAGGCTTACAGCCATTCAGTGCAGAGCAGCAGCAGCAGCAGAGGTGAGGGAAAGAGGCTGGGGAGGCCGCTGGATACAGCGTAGGCCAGCCTCCCCAGTCCCCTCCCTGCCCACTCGCACGCCCCCTTCACCTTCCCTCTGAGGTTGCTGTTGCAACCTTAGGGAGGCAGTTGGCGCGGTTCTCTCCGTGCCAGCGGGGAGCGGGAGTGGGCAGGGAGCTTGGACTCCAGGACCTCAGATCCAGGAATCTGAACTATCCTATGGCCTCCCAGACTCCATATAGGGGCCATAGGATTGCTCTCCCAGTTATTTTAAATTGAATTTATTAATATAAGCAGCAAACATGGTGGATATGGATTTTAACCATGATTGATTTTTATGAACATCGCCGAAGTATATTATCTTTTGTCAATCAACATGTTTGGATTGAGAGCACTCGCCAAGGGTTTTGGCTGTATGCTTCAACGTTTTACACTAGCTGTCCCCCAGTATGGCAAGCATGTGTCCACCCAGGTCTGCCTGAACCTATGCATGAACGTGCTGTTCTTGTTTCCTAATGCGAAATCATCTTATTGTGACAGGTATCTGTGATCAATGGTACAAGCCCTTTTGCCCAGGACTATGATCTCATTAAGATCGTTGCAGCCTATCAGGAGAGAAATGGTAAGTCCATGTTGTACATGGGTTAGCTAACACCTGGCTAACTGTGGCCAAGTGCCCTCAGGATGGTTGTTGTTTTCTTTGCAGTCACAACAGTGTTGTCTGGTCCCAGCCCCATCTGGGTGGTTGGAAGAGCACCCAGTGAGCCGTTTGTGATCCAGGCCATCATCCGCTACCCAGTGGAACTGATTGCATATCCTTTGGCTGCCAGGCTGCTGTGGGTTGTCGCATTTGGCCTGTCTCTGGCATGACAGCAGTGGGAGCCGTTTTGAGTTGGGTTGGGTAAACGTGGCAGTTGCTGGGCAGCGCTCTGTGACTTAAATAAGCAGGCAGTGGCCGCTGCTGCGTTAAGCCAAAAGCCAAACTCTGCAGTAGGTGACCCCCGATGAAGGATTCTGCGTAACACAAGTGGTGATGAAACTCTAGGCCAGTAGTAGGGAGGCTGATGTCCTCCAGATATTCTGGCCTATTACTCCCATAATCCCTGACCATTGGCTATGCTGGCTGGGACTTATGGGATTTATAGTCCAAAATAGCTGAGGGTACCAGGTTACCTACCCTGCTGTAGGCCATCAAAAGTGCCGGTGAAAGAGCTCATTTTATGTTGACCATCACATCTGTCGGGAGAAGGGAGCTCCCCCTCTGCTGGGTCTCCTGTGTTTCTTGAATGCCCTCAGCCACCTTTCGTTCTGGATATTTTTCCAGTGTCTCACTGTACTCACCTTTGAGATGTATATTCTTGAACTTGTGTGAAGACACTTGACATTCCAAATATTCCTTGACTCTTGCTACTTATCAGCCAGGCTTCTGGGAGATGATTAAGTTTGCTTGGATTCAGTATGTCAGCATTCTGCTGATCTTCCTTTGGATATTTGAGAGAATCAAAAACTTCCTTCTCCGGAATCAAGTGCTAACCACAGTCCCAGTGTCACCGCTGTTGTCCTATAAAGAGCACCAGTCCTGAACATACTCCTAGTCCTTAACCACCCATAGGATAAAAAAAATTACCTTGCTTCCACCCTCGTTTTGCATCTGGAAGATGGGGCGGCACCTGTGCATTTGGGATCATGTGCTGTGATTGCTTCTTGCAAGAGCTGAACAAACTATTTCAAGCCAGAGATTTCAGTCTGTGCTGTCTGAGCAGCAGGGGTACTAGAGGCGGGTGTCCTTTGTATATAAGTTCCGATAATAAATCGTACTGATTACATTTGTAGTTTCACCACTGAATTTCAGATATGCAGGTCTGGTAAACCCTAACTCCGATATCGCAACAGAGTACAGGGTTTTAAAGACAGAGATTGAAACACTACCCTGTGAAACATAGAATCATAGAATAGTAGGGCTGGAAGGGGCCTACAAGGCCATAGAGTCCAACCCCCCCGCTCAATGCAGGAATCCGAGTCAGAGCATCCCTGACAGATGGCTGTCCAGCCTCATCTTGAATGCCTCCAGTGTGGGAGAGCCCACCACCTCCCCAGGTAATTGGTTCCATTGTCGTGGAAAGACTGGCATTCCCTGTACAGCAGTATATTGCGTTTCTAGGAAGAGAGCATAAGCTAAGCTGTAGAGTCTAAGAATGTAAGAACATAAGAGCCATGCCTGATCAGACCAAGAGTCCGTCTAGTCTAGCATTCTTTTCACACAGTGGCCAACCAGCTGTCGACCAGGAATCCACAAGCAGTGCATGATTGCAACAGCACCCTCCCACCCATGTTCCCCAGCAACAGGTCTGAGAGAAGGGAGGCCAGGGAGAAAACTACCCATCTCCCACAGGACAGCATGCATATCCATTTTAATGTTTTAAATTTTATGCATGTATTCTAGGAATTTATAACCTGTACTCCAGTATATTCTCTAGACTGCCTACAAAAAAAAAAGTAAAATCAATGTAAAACAGAATCATTAAACCACTACAATATAAAAGCAGTCAGCAGAAATAAAACAAATAGAAAAAAGCATAAAAGCAACAAGCAGAAGACTAAAAGCTTGGGCCAATAAAAAGGTCTACACCTGGTGCTGAAATAACATCACGGCAGGTTCCGCTTGGGGAGTGAATTTTTTGCCTGCCAGAAAGATCTGTAGTGCTCAGTTATGCAAAGAGGCAGACAGGTGTACCAACGGAAATGCAGCCCAAACTGTCATCGGGTAGGAAAACTGGAAATGCAGCAGTAGCAGGGTACCTTTTATCAGGGCTAAATAAAATGTCACAAAATAGTTAGTGCCTTTAGTGACAATTATTTTAAAACCGTGTAAGCCACCTTTTGGGGTAGACCCTCCCAAGGTGGTACAGAACAAAATTGGAGAGACAATGAAACAATACTAAAAATAAGAAAATCACATTTAACAAAACCAAATAGCACCATATGCACCAATAAAGTCCAAACTCAATTATAGGCAAAGGTACACAAATAGGTGCTTAGGACACACCTGAAGGCATGTGACGAAGGGGTGTGGTGGACATCAATTGGAAATGAGCTGGAAGTCCCGATCCCTGCCAGCCTGTTTTGACAGGCAGGCACATAAGCAGGTCCTTTGATGTTGATCTCGGAGTGCGGGCAGTTTGGTCAGTAACCTGGGCCCCAATCATGCAGGGCAGGACCTCAGACCTGGAGGCCAAATCCACCCCTTGAATTCCCCAGACCACCATGCCCCCTATCCTTTTCCCCCTGGCTGCCCATCGTTCAGTGCTTTCTCAGCTTTTATGCATTTCTCTCATTCTAAAGAGCTGAAATGCCTCTTCCAAAGTGTAGTTTCTGGCACCAAGAGCTTTAAGCTACAATATGCTGGTGTTTTGGCTCCGCTCAACCATTGGCATGCTGTTCCTGAGCAATCCAAAATGGAATTCGACCCTTGGGCTCAAAGAGGTTTAAGGGCCTTAACTGTCACACAGCACTTTCAGTTAGCCCCTATGTGCATTGGTGAGTCCGACTGGCTGGCACCTGGCATTTTGTGCCAGTTGAGGTTTCCAAAATGTATTCAAGGGCAGCCCCACATAGACTATGGTGTCCAGCCTAGATGTCACTTCCCCGACCTGGTGCCCTCGAGATGCTTTGGATGCCCAACTCCAACATTCCTGACCCTTGGCTATGCGAACTGGGGCTGATGGGGAGTCCAAAACATCTTGAGGGCTCCAGATTGGGGAAGGATGCATAGATGACTGAAGCCAGGTCCACCCTCCAGCTCCAGTTGCAGGTGCCGTGCCAGCCTAAGCCGCTAAAACACACTCCTGGCTGCCCGCCCCCACCACAAGACTCAAGCCCTTCAGGGAGATCCAAGCCTCCATCCCACATATTCTATTTCCCTGCCTGCGGGACCTCCTGTCTGGATTAGCCTTCAGCTTGTTCACCCTCATCCATCCCCAAACTGCCTCCAGACACCAAGGCTGTTCTCTCCCAAAACCAGGTCTGAAAACTGGATTATCAAAGTTATTTGTTACATCTGTATCCTGCCTTTTCCTCCAAGGAGCCCCAGGCGGTGTACATGATCTTCCTCCTCTGTGAGGTGGGATAGGATGAGAGTCAGTGACTGGCCCAAAGTCACCCAGAGAATGTCATGGCCGAGCAGGGACTTGAACCCAGGTCTCCCAAGCCCCAGTCCGACACCCTAACCACTATACCACACTGCCTCTGGAAACACTACACTGGTTTGGAATGGATCATATTATAATCAACATCATCCAACACTGCCTAGAATTAGGAAGCCACAACACCGCCAACACCTGCACTGCCGCCTGCTGGTGGATGGGGGGGTGGGGGATACGGCAGCTCCAAGGGATTCTCTGTGGACAGAGTGTGCATTTTTCTTCCCAAATTTGTGCAGGTAGGCTGAGCTTTCCTTTACAAAACTCTTCTACACTAAACAAAGTTGTTGTTGTTGTTATTTATTACATTTCTATACCACCCAATCGCTGAAGCTCTCTGGGTGGTTTATAAAGATTAAAAACATTAAAAATACAATATACAGAGATTAAAAACCATTTACATAAAAACATATGAACAGACAATATACACAAAAGAAACATATCTAAAACAACTTCAAACAATCTCAAAAGCAAACAACTATAACCATAAGACATTCCAGAATCGATTAAAAGTAATCATATGCTGCCGAATGCCTGGGAAAAGAGAAAGGTCTTAACCTGGTGCCGAAAAGATAACAATACTGGCACCAGGCGGGCCTCATCAGGGAGATAATTCTATAATTTGGGGCCCACCCCCGAGAAGGCCCTCTCCCTTGTCGCCGTCTTCCGAGCTTCCCTCAGTGTAGGCAACCAAAGGAGGGCCTTAGATGTTGAGCGTAGTATATGGGTAGGTTCACGTTGGGAGAAGTACTCCATCAGGTATTGTGGTCCCAAGCCGTATAAAGCTTTATAGGTTAAAACCAGCACCTTGAATTGGGCTTGGAAACATACAGGCAGCCAGTGAAGCAGGCCAAAGTCAGTCTTTTATGTTCGGACCTTCTGGTCCCCATTATCAATCTGGCCGCCGCATTTTGCACAAACGGCGGCTTCTGAACTGTCTTCAAAGGCAGTGCCACATAGAGTGCATTGCAGTAATCTAACCTGGAGATTAACAGAGCATAGACAACTGAAGCCAGGTTATCCCTGTCCAGATAGGGGCATAGCTGGGCCACCAACCAAAGTTGGTAGAAGGCACTCCTTGCCCCCGAGGCCACCTGAGCCTCAAGTGACAAAGATGGCTCAAGGAGAACCCCCAAACGATGAACCTGCTCCTTCAGGGGGAGTGCAACCTCATCCAGAACAGGCTGAGCACCTGCCATCCTGTCGAAGAGCCACCTACCAACAGCATCTCAGTCTTGTCTGGACTGAGTTTATTAGCCCTCATCCAGTCCATTGTTGCAGCCAGGCACCATTTTAGCACATCCACAGCCTCGCCTGAAGAAGATGAAAAGGAGAAATAGAGCTGCCTGTCATCACCATGCTGATGACAACGCACCCCAAAACTCTGGATGACCGCACTCAACGGTTTCATGTAGATGTTAAATAGTGTTAGGGAAATATCCAAGGCAGGTTAGGTTGAACAGTCAGAAATTTATTAAAGCACATTATGGTCATGGGAGAGACAGACAAAACTGTCTCGCTCTAAAAAGAAGAAAACAGGATGCATTTATACAGACTGAAAGTTGGAGAACAAAGAAAACACACTACACATGCTCAGAAACCAATTGGTGCTCAGCAACAGTCCTATCAGAACAGCAGCCTTCTTATCTTTAGGGATGAGTTACTTTGGTGGATAGGAATTCCTGCTTATGAGCAAGTTACAATTACCTTATCATCATCAGACACACACACACTCTCTCAATCCCATCAGGCACCTTGTCTGAACCAAACTACTTACAAGAAGTCTGTTTCCCACCTCCCAGCTGAGCAGAGCTGAGCAGAGCAGAGCAGAGCAAGCTGCTCCAGGGACTACAGAAGCAGGCAAGCTTCCAGAGAGCGAGCAAACAGAGCGAGCGGACAGGGGAAGCAAACAGGAGTTGGTCGGGGAGTTCGGCAGGGGAGGTCAAGGGGGAGGCCCCTAACATTTTTTTTAATTTTTTTTTTACTAACTTTTTTCCATTTATTTGTCTTGTAACACACACTTTCACACCAGTGGGACTCTGCTTTTAACCTCTACTGAGTAGAGGAGCAGGCACAGGCTAGTCTAGAACAATCACAAAGCTAGACACAAAAAGGGAAAAGAGGCTATGGAAGGACAAGACTCTCCAGTGGTGGTGATCTGCAAGGTGTGTGCAATGTTTGTTTTCTTGCCTGAGAACAACATGGCCTACACCTGCAACAAGTGCAAGATTATCACGCTGCTGGAGGAAAAAGTAAGTGGACTGGAGCGGCGACTGTCGACCCTCCGGGGATTAAGAGAACACGAAGAGTTCTTGGACAGAATGGGGGAACTACAGCAGCAAAGGGCAGACCAGAAGCTTGAAGAGCAACAGCAAGATGAGGCAGTGGGAAATGCTGAGGTGAAGAAAAATGGAATAGAGGATACTCCTTGGAAAACGGTGACAGTTAGGAGAAGAAGAACTAGACGCCACTCTGCACCAGTGGAAGCAGTGGAGCTGTGGAACCGATTCCAGGTACTTGCAGATGAGACTGGAGGACAGCCTGCAGAGGAAGAATCACAGGGGAACCTGCATGAGAGTGAGCAAGAGGCTAAAGGTCAGTCAAACAGAGGCGATGAAACCCAGGCCTACAAGAAGAAGAAGAGAAGAGTGGTAGTAGTGGGAGACTCCTTGCTGTTTGGGATCGAGACCCAAGTATGTCGCGAAGACCCATGGACTCGCCAGGTATGTTGTCTCCCGGGTGGACGGATTAGAGACGTGACTGAAAGGTTGCCTGCACTCATAAAGCCCACTGACAGGTATCCCTTTCTTCTCATCCATGTGGGAACAAAGGATACCGCCAAGCGGAGCTACGAAGAGATCACGTCAGACTTTGAAGCTCTGGGAAGGAAACTCAAGAACTTTGGGGCCCAGATAGTTTTCTCATCCATCCTTCCAGTAGTTAGAAGAGGGATAGAAAGGGAACGAAAAATACTCCAGGTGAATGACTGGCTACGTAGGTGGTGCCGACGAGAGAGATTTGGATTCTGGGACCACGGGCTATACTTCCTGGAAGATGGGCTGTTGGCTAGGGATGGGTTGCACCTCACAAAGGCTGGGAAGAATGTGTTTGGCCACAGCATGAAGAACTTCATCAGGAGGGCTTTAAACTGAATCCTACGGGGAAGGGAGATGTAATGTTGGGGGTAACAATGGACGTAGGCGCATGCACTGCAACAGAGAGAACAGCTCTGATAGCGCCCAATAATAGTCTTCAGACACATGTAGGAAGAAAGCCAGACTATGAAGCACGTGGTCTCCGACGTCTATATACTAATGCCCAGAGTATGGGAAACAAACAGAACGAACTTGAACTCTTAATAAAAGAGGGAAATTATGACTTGATAGGTATAACTGAGACTTGGTGGGATGACTCTCATGACTGGAATACAGCAATGGAAGGATATAACTTGTTCAAAAAGAAGAAGAGGAACAGAAAGGGAGGTGGGGTTGCACTGTATGTGAAAAATACGTATCTCTGCACAGAAATACAGGAGGAGGAGCTTGGTGGCCCCATCCAGAGCATCTGGATCAAAATAAATGGAGCAAAGAATAAAAGGAACCTGGTGGTCGGAGTCTACTACCGGCCACCCAACCAAGGAGAAGACAAGGATGACACTTTTGAAAAGCAGATAGCCAATGTTTCAAGGAAGCATGATGTAGTAGTAATGGGGGACTTCAATTTCCCTGGTATTTGTTGGGAGACAAATTCTGCAAAACATGGCCCCTCCAGGAAATTCCTGACTTGTGTGTCAGATAACTTCCTCCTACAGAAAGTAGAGGAAGGAACTAGAGGATCGGCTATCCTTCACTTGATCCTAACCAACAGAGATGACTTAGTGGATAAAGTAGCAGTTACAGGAACTCTGGGGGAAAGCGACCATGTTGCACTTGAGTTCTTGGTTCTAAGGGAAGCAAAAGCCGAGTGTAGTCAAACGCGTACCCTGGATTTTAGGAAAGCTGATTTTCATAAACTCAGAACAATGATCAGGAAGGTCCCATGGCAAGCAACGCTAATGAGAAAAGGAGTCCAAGATGGGTGGGAGCTTTTAAAAAAGGAAATTCTCAAGGCACAATCACAAACAATTCCCACAAGAAGAAAAGGTGGAAGACAACAGAAGAAGCCAATGTGGCTTCACAAAAAGCTTAGGGATGACCTGAAAACAAAAAAGGACACATCTAGGAAGTGGAAAGAAGGCCAAGTAACAAAGGAAGAGTACAGGCAGATAGCACAGAATTGCAGGGATGGCGTCAGGAAGGCTAAAGCTGAGAATGAGCTGAGGTTAGCGAGGGATGTTAAAAACAACAAAAAGGCTTTCTTCAGCTATGTGCATAGTAAAAGGCAGAGGAAAGAAATGGTGGTTCAGCTATTAAATAAGGATGGCAAAACGATAACAGACGACAAAGAAAAGGCAGAGGTGCTCAATTCCTACTTTGGCTCAGTCTTCTCCCAAAAGAGGGTCTATGACCCCCCTGGCAGGGGCGAAGTGCGGGCTGAAGGGGCGGGATTGCAGCTTGGGATTGATAGGCATACGGTCAAGGAACACCTAATGACTTTGAATGAGTTCAAATCTCCAGGGCCAGATGAACTGCATCCTAGAGTAATAAAGGAACTGGCAGCAGAACTCTCAGAACCGCTGTCTATTCATTCCTATCAGGGAATGCTGATCAAATTTGCAGATGACACAAAATTGGGCGGCACAGCCAATACTTCGGAAGACAGAAACAAAATTCAAAGTGATCTGGACAGACTGGAATGCTGGGCAGAAAACAACAGAATGACATTTAATAGGGATAAATGCCAAGTTCTGCACCTAGGAAAAAGAAACCAAATGCACAGTTACAAGATGGGGGATACGTGGCTCAACCATACTACAAGCGAGAAGGATCTTGGAATTGTTGTCGATCACAAGCTGAATATGAGCCAACAATGTGATGTGGCTGCAAAAAAGGCAAATGCTATTTTGGGCTGCATTAATAGAAGCACAGCTTCCAAATCCCGGGAAGTCCTAGTTCCCCTCTACTCAGCACTGGTTAGGCCTCATCTGGAGTACTGTGTCCAGTTCTGGGCACCACACTTGAAGAAGGATGCAGACAAACTGGAGAGGGTTCAGAGGAGGGCAACCAAGATGATCAGGGGACTGGAAACAAAGCCCTATGAAGAGAGACTGAAAGAACTGGGCATGTTTAGCCTTGAGAAGAGAAGACTGAGGGGAGGTACGATAGCACTCTTCAAGTACTTGAAAGGTTGTCACAGAGAAGAAGGCCAGGATCTCTTCTTGATCATCCCAGAGTGCAGGACACGGAGTAATGGGCTCAAGTTACAGGAAGCCAGATTCCGGCTGAACATCAGGAAAAACTTCCTGACTGTAAGAGTAATACGACAATGGAACCAATTACCTGGGGAGGTGGTGGGCTCTCCCACACTGGAGGCCTTCAAGACGAGGCTGGACAGCCATTTTATTTATTCATTTCATTTCATTTCTATACTGCCCAATAGCCGAAGCTCTCTGGGCGGTTCACAAAAATTAAAACCAAACAACACACAATAAATCAATTTAAAATATATGGAACATTAAAACCACAATATAACAATACAACCGCAATAAAACCTAGCAGCAGTGCAGGAGTTTAAAATACAGATTTAAAACAGCAAAGATAAAAATTTAGAAAGCTAAAATGCTAAAATGCCTGGGAAAATAAAAAGGTCTTCACCTGGCGCCGAAAGGAATACAATGTAGGCGCCAGGCGAACCCCACTAGGGAGCTCATTCCAGAGCCGGGGTGCCACAACAGAAAAAGCCCTCCTCCTAGTAGCCACCCGCCTCACTTCCTTCGGCAGCGGCTCACGGAGAAGGGCCGCTGATGATGATCTTAAGGTCCGGGCAGGCACATATGGGAGGAGGCGATCCTTCAGGTAACCTGGCCCCAAGCCGGTAAGGGCTTTGAATGTTAACACCAGCACTTTGAATCGGGCCCGGAAATGGACTGGCAGCCAGTGCAGCTGGAAAAGTACTGGCGTAATATGAGCTTGCAGGCCAGTCCCTGTTAACAATCTTGCTGCCCTATTTTGGACCAGCTGAAGTTTCCGGACCGTTTTCAAAGGCAGCCCCACGTATAACGCATTGCAGTAATCCAGACGAGAAGTTATCAGAGCATGGATAACTGTAGCTAGGCTCTCTCTGTCCAGATAAGGGCGTAGTCATCTGTCAGGGATGCTCTGACTTGGACTCCTGCACTGAGCAGGGGTTGGACTCGATGGCCTTGTAGGCCCCTTCCAGCCCTACTGTTCTATGATTCTAAGGCCTAGTCAGGCCTATCTTCACAATCCCCCCTTTGGCCTATCAGGCTCACCATCTATGCTTGTATTGTTATCAGTTCAATCTCTTTATCTCTCTCGTCTTTTCCCATTTTTCTTTGCATTCTACTGACCATTTGGTGCAGTTCAGCTTTATGTATAGTTTTAGTAAGGAATTTGATACAACTACTGGTCCTTTAGAGGTGGCTATTTTGTAATCCAGAGGAGGCCAAAGTGCCAAAAGTCTAAGATCTCACATGATAGCAGGAAAAAGAGCAACAAGCCAGTACTACAATGGCAACCAGAGATGTTCCTCTCTTTTGGGTCCAAAATGACTCACAGGGCTGATGAACCCTGTGTTAGGGCACATCCAGCATTGTCTGATTCTGGGGCACGTTGTCTCCAGGGGGCAACACTTTCTTGCAGTGGGATGCAGGGAGGCTGTCTTTGCAGCTTCAGGCAGTGTGGGTGGTCAACAGCACCTGATGGGGTCTGTTTCAGTGAGGCTCAAGGGAAGATTTCCTCTGATGGGCTTTGATGTAGACTCAATCTCTAGGGTACAGGTTGTGACACTGCATTGTAGGAATATCTGGAAGTGCTTTTTAACCTGTGAATGGAAAGCCTTCACACACTTCATTAATGCTTGGCAATAGTTCAACACAGTCTCATCACTTAAGTGCAAGGTAGTAAGATGTTCTTTATTAGGTGCTGAAGACTGGAGTCTCGTGGGCCTTCCTAGAAGGTTCTCATGGGGACCAAGTCCAGTCTGTCAGTGCAAAGTTAGAACATCAAACCATTTAAGTCCAGTTTCAGCACAGATTTTGGCTACTTTGTTCTTTACGACTCCATTCTTTTTTTCTTTTCTTTTTTTTCTACTAGCCCTGCTTGATGATTTTTTTGGCCTAATCAATTTTCTGCAGACAAATTTCAGGGATTATTCCTAGGCGTCTGATGCGCTCTTGGTTTAACCTATTAAGATCAGCTGGTTCTTGATTTGGCCAGTTTGCTTATTCTTTTAATCTAGCGTGCACTCCTTGGGGCAAAATAACTTGCATGAGTTGGTTCATGCTGGTCCAATTAGGATTTTAACAAGTGATCACTGTTTGCAATTGTTCTCTAAATTTCTGTGCTTTTTCTCTGATGTTTCCAAATTTGACCTGGTCTTTCAGTTTTTCTTGGGAGTCCTTAAGACTCCACTCCCCAGGACTTAGGTGACTTTTTTTTTGACGTCTCAACATACCAATCAAAGAATGCATTCTCATTTTCCCTGTGCGACCATGGATTCTGAGATTCTAAGGCTCCCTTTAAATGCACCATTCTGCCCAAAGCAAAGGTCCCAACCAAGGGAAATTGTTTGTACGGGTCAAGTTCCATTTGTCCAAAACTTGCAAGTCTTAGGTCCATAATTCCAGTATATGTACATTGAAGGCATCCCTTTTGGGGCTGCGGAATTTCTTTGGAAGAATCCAACACTGTCCTCAATTCACACAGGAGCACACAGGAAAACAATCTGGAGGTCTCCCCAGGTTGCAAGAAATGAAAGGCACTGCCAAATTCCGAGGTACAGTCAGAGACTGACTCTCACTGAATTGGAGGCACCATCAGTCACTTGCGGTCAAGGGGGCTCATACGGTGGCAGGGAGTGAAGGAAAGGTCGGGTCACTTACTGTAATCTCTGTTCATTCAGGAAAGCTTTATTCAGGAAGTCTGTGCCTTGTCGGCTGGCTCATACCATGAAGGGAAGAAGGAAAATTCACTCACACAAAGTTCCAGCAACTATAATGTGCCCTGCCTAGTCCTTTTTATCTCAACATGGATTTGTCAAAAACAAGTCCTGCCAGACAAATCTGATCTCATTTTTTGATCAAGTCACCTCCCTTGTAGACCGTGGGAATGCTGTAGACATCATATACCTCGACTTCAGCAAAGCTTTCGACAAAGCTTTTTTTTATTAATGACTTGGAGGAGGAGGTGCAGGGAATGCTGATCAAATTTGCAGATGACACAAAATTGGGAGGGATAGCTAATACTTCGGAAGACAGAAACAAAATTCAAAGTGATCTGGATAGACTGGAGCGCTGGGCAGAAAACAACAGAATGGCATTTAATAGGGACAAATGCCAAGTTCTGCACCTAGGAAAAAGAAACCAAATGCACAGTTACAAGATGGGGGATACGTGGCTCAACCACACTACGAGCGAGAAGGATCTTGGAATTGTCGTCGATCACAAGCTGAATATGAGCCAACAATGTGATGTGGCTGCAAAAAAGGCAAATGCTATTTTGGGCTGCATTCATAGAAGCATCGCTTCCAAATCCCGGGAAGTACTAGTTCCCCTCTACTCAGCACTGGTTAGGCCTCATCTGGAGTACTGTGTCCAGTTCTGGGCACCACACTTTAAGAAGGATGCAGACAAGCTGGAGAGGGTTCAAAGGAGGGCAACAAAGATGATCAGGGGACTGGAAACAAAGCCCTATGAAGAGAGACTGAAAGAACTGGGCATGTTTAGCCTTGAGAAGAGAAGACTGAGGGGAGATATGATAGCACTCTTCAAGTACTTGAAAGGTTGTCACAGAGAAGAAGGCCAGGATCTCTTCTTGATCATCCCAGAGTGCAGGACACGGAATAATGGGCTCAAGTTACAGGAAGCCAGATTCCGGCTGAACATCAGGAAAAACTTCCTGAGTGTCAGAGCAATACGGCAATGGAACCAATTACCTGGGGAGGTGGTGGGCTCTCCCACACTGGAGGCCTTCAAGACGAGGCTGGACAGCCATTTGTCAGGGATGCTCTGACTTGGATTCCTGCATTGAGCAGGGGGTTGGACTCGATGGCCTTGTAGGCCCCTTCCAACCCTACTTTTCTATGATTCTATGATTCTATAATTCATACTAGGCAACTCTCGTTCTACTCTTTTCCTCAATTCACACAAGGCAACTCTCATTCACCTGACGCCATATCCCACGGACCTCTGTAACCCAAAGAAACAAACAAGACAAAAACTTACCAAGTGCTTAAATTACTGGCTGTCTCTTTAAAGGCGGTATCCCATCAGCCAAGGCAGAATCATTCCACAGGCAGCCTCACACTGAGTCCCAGACTTAGAGATTTCAAAAGGTCTCTTGCCTTGGTGTGCGCTTCTGGGATGTTCAACGAACGGTGGTCCAAATTGGTTTGTTTCTCCTCAGCATTTGGGATCCGAGTCACGGCACCAAATTGTTAAGGAAATATCCAAGGCAGCCTAAGTTGAATAGTCAGACATTTATTAAAGCACATCACGGCTGTGATTGCACATCACACAAAACTGTCTCTCTCTAAAAAGAAAACAGGATGCATTTATACAGACTAAAAGTTGGAGAACAAAGAAAACATACTACGCATACTCAGAAACCAATTAGTACTCAGCAACAGTCTGCTCAGCACAGCGGCCTTCTTACCTTTAGGGATGAGTTGCTTTGGTGGATAAGAATTCTTGCTTATGAGCAAGTTACAATTACCTTCTCATGGCTTCTCTCTCTCTCTCTCACACACACACACACACACACACTCTCTCTCTCTCTCTCTCTCAATGCCATCAGGCACCTCGTCTGAATCAAACTACTTAGTCAGGCCTACCTTCACAATAGCATGTGGGACAGAACAGACCCCTTTGGAACCCTATACTGGAGAATCCATGGGGCCGAGCAATATTCCCGAAGCACCACCTTCTGGAGCCGACCCTCCAAGTAGGGGCAAAACCAGTGCAATGCAGTGCCTCCCACTCCCAGCTTAGAGAGCCGTCCCAGAAGGATACCATAGTTAATGGTATCGAAAGCCTCCGAGAGAACAAGGAGAATCAACAAGGTCACACTCCCCCTGTCTCTCTCCCAACACAGGTCATCATACAGGGTGACCAAGGCTGTTTCCGTGCCAAACCCTGGGCTGAACTCCAACTGTAATGGATCTAGATAATCGGTCTCATCCAAGAGTGACTGGAGCTGGTTGGCAGCCACCTGCTCAAGAACCTTGCCCAGGAAAGGAACAGTTGCCACTGGCCTAAACGTTGACTTCGATTGGCCTGTTTTCTAGACGAAAGGTTGCCTCTGCTCATCCCTCCCCATTTCAAAACCAGTGTGTGAAAGCCAGAGCCATGATTGTCACAGATGGGGCAGGGGCAGCTGCCCTCTTGCCTGTCTCCACTTGGCTCCCAAGAGCCTTCCAGAGCAGCAGCAAAAAGTAGGGTCCCATCCACTGCACTGGCATGAAGAGATACTCCTAATCTGCAGAACAGGAATCCTCAGCCCTACGCCCTGCTTCTTGCTGAAGGGCAAGGATGAGCAGGAAGCACAAAAGACAGGCAGGGTGAGTGAGTTGAAGTGGGCTTCCTCTGATGGGAGGGAGTACAGGACCCTCTACAGCAGTGAGCTTGTTCTGGTTTGTTGCTTCTTGCCCAGGAAAAGAAGAGGTAGTTGTAACCTTCACCTGGCCCCCCAGAGCCCCTTCACCCACTCCAGACTATGCCAGAGGAGCACTATGCTGGCCAAACAAGCCCTTCCTAAGAGGAGGGGAGGTATCTGCACTATGCCTGATTGCAACAGAAGCCAATGAATCACCAGGGCCCCTGACCTGGGAGACACACAGCCCTGCCTTCTGGGCAAGAGACCAGAGTTCCTGTTGTCTTCCCTGCGGCCATGTTGATCACGCAGCACAAGGCTTTGAATGAGAAGTGGAGCTAAGAGGCAGATGCTGATTGAAAAATGGGGGCTAAAGGTGTTGGATTACTTAGGAGCGTTGGAAGCTGACTCATCCCAAGTGCGGCCACTGCTACATCCAGCTCAGAACTGTCTACACTGAAAGGCAGCGAATGCTCTCTAGTGTGTCACACAGCAGTCTTTCCCAGCCCTACAGGCAAACCAGGTTTTGCCATTTAGTCCAGCTTGCTTTCTTCTGGTTTTGTCTCAGGGGCTTGTGATGCTTTGCTAAATGTGTGAAGCAGTTTATGGGAAAAGTCGGTCCTTCCTATCATTTGCAGCCCCGAAACTGCTTAGCCCTGTACAGAATTTTTTAAAAAAATATTACATTTCTATCCTCCCTCACACCAAGGAGCCCAAAGTGGCTTCCATGATCCTCTTCCTCCTCCTCCTCTCCTCACAACGACCCTGCAAGCTGCGGTAGTGAGTCACTGACAGGCCCAAAGTCACCCTGTGAGCTTCATGGCCCGCTGGGGCCTACAACGCCGATCTCCCAACTCCCTGTCCAACATTCTAATCATCATACCACACTGGCTTTCCTTTCCTTAACAGGATTGCCAGCAAATTGAGGGGATGTGATGTCCATCCAGCTCAGAACTTAGTTTGCCCAGTGCTAGAAATCCCCCTTGTGGCTAACTTGACCTTTGGGGCAGGATCTTCCTTTCCCAGGGGGAGGCCGGCCCGCGGCCGGCACTGCTGGCGGCAAGGGAGTGCTCTGCTGCATTTCCCGGAGCTGCAGCACCTGGCGGGGTGAGAAGCGCAGGAAGCCACGCAGTGCTGAAGCGCGGCGCCCGCAGGCCGGCCTCCACCGCGGAGGGCCGGGCCCGGCCGCGCCTCGCGCGTCCTGAAAGGCAGACAAGGGAAGGCGGCGGCACTGGGAGACCCCCGGAACGCCAGGAATCAGCGCCCTCGAATAGTACACGGGCTCTCCCTGATGACATCTTTGCCGGAGGGAAGCCCAAGACGGGCCTCCTGTACCTAATCAGCCGCGGAGACATTTCAGAAACAGCAAAAACGCGCCCCTGGAGCCGCGCCTGTGCCTGGCCGCCGGCCCCTGACTAAACCGCGTCATTGAGAGGATGCTGTGGCAAGCGGCCCCAGCCCCGGGCGGCCCCTCCAACCCCGGGGCCGAGGCGGGGCTTGTCCACAGCCCTCCCGCTCGTCTGCCGCTCTCTGGGGGGCCCGGGTTGGGGTCGCCCCGGCCCTTGCCCCCGAGGCCCAGCCAATGGCTTTCAAACAACTTCGCTATCGCGATCCTTTGACGCCGAACGCCCGTGGGGAGAAGCGGGGCAACTCCGTCAGGGGCCCAGCGGCAGACAGGCCTGAGCGAAGCTCCGGCGGGACCCTGTGCCTCGCGTGGCCCGCGCCCCGCCTGTCGAAAAGGCCAGCGCCCCGGACACGCCAAGCCCGCGCCTCCTCGGAGGAAGAGTCCCCCCGCCCACCCTGGCCAGCGCCAGCAAGCAGCGTTTTCCGAGGCCTTCGGCGAGGCCCCGGCGCTGCCTGGTGGACGGCGGGGCCGCTGAGCTGCTCGGAGCAGGCCTCTCAACCGATTTCCGGCCGCCGACGGCGCAGTTGGCCGCCTGGGCCCCCGCCCGACGGCAGCGGCTCCACGGCCTGCCGGTTATGCTGCCTGTGGGGCGCGTGCGGGTGGCTGCTCCTTCAGGGGAAACCCTTCGACGGGGCCTCTGGCGATTGCTGCCCAGGCGCATCCAAAGCCGCGAAGGGGGAGCAGGAGCCTCGGCTGTCTCCGACGCAACCTGCCCCCTCGAGGGGGAGGGTTGGTCAGGAGCGCCACGCAACCCCGCCTCCCCGTGTAGGGAGAAAGTCCGCTCGCGTCTGTGCTCCTCCGCGTAGGGCGTTCGTGGCTCGCCCCGGAAGGAGCCGGGGCACGGACACACGACGGAACCTCCTGCCGCCGCCTGTGGCCGCTTCCCGCGAGCTGGCAGCTCGAGCTCTTTCTCCTGCGGGAAAGGCGCGCAGCCTAGCGGAGAAGCCAGCCGGCCCCCCACCCCACGAAGGGCGGACGGGCGCCCTTGCTGCGGGCTCTGCAGCTCCCGGCGGGGTTGGACGCGCCTGGGGGTCGCGGGGGACGCCGGCCTGCGCGAAACGCCCGGCCCGTCCGGCCCCTCCTTGGCGCCTCCCCGCGACCTCCGCTCCGGGCTTCGGCGGCGGCCACGTCTGAAAGCGGCTCATTGTCTGCGGAGCTGCAGCGGCGGCGGCACCTGGAGCGAGGCGGCGAGAGCAGACCCGTCTCGGCGGCTGGCCAGCCAGGGCCTCCTCCTTGGTGCTTCTCCAAGTTCCTGCGTCTCTCTGAGCGAAGAGCCGGCAAGTCTTGGCTGAGGTGAGGAGCTGGGACGGGGCGGCCATCGCGGACGGTCCTGAACGGCGGGAGGGCAAGGCAGAACGCCGCCGGGAGCGAGTGCGGGGCGCTGCTCTTTGCAGCGCCGTCGAGGCGGGCGCGGCGCGGCGCGGCCTCTGCCGTCCCCAAAGCTGCTCCACGCCCCTGCCAAGAGAGACGCGGCGGCGGCGGCTCCCCTATCCTGTGCCCAAAGGCGCTGCGCCTTGCGCGGGGCAGGTCTGTGGTCTAGCGGCCGGAGAGGCGCGCCTGCGGAGCCGGGAAGGGACGGCAGCCCCGGTGAAGGGCGAGCTGACTGCAGGCGAGGCGGGGTCGCCTGAGGTCTGTCGTGTGTGAAAGAAGCGGCGGCTCTGAGGACGTGCGGAGTGCGCGCCCGTCGGCGCGCACGGGCCTTGGCTTGGCTCGCGGAGCCGTGCCCCCGGTGAGAAGCGGCGGCGGCTGGGGAGACTGGAGTCCTGGGGGCCGCTCTCGGGAGACCTGCCCCTGCTGGAATTCAGCCAAGAAGGGACCGGCAAGCAGGTGACTCCGAGCAGCCGCCCTTCGTCTCCGGGGCCCCTGCAAAAACGCTGGGCCTGCCACTTCCTCGTGCCGCCCTCTGGCGTCGCCTCCTCCTCGAGGCTGAGCGGGCGGCCACTTCTGAGGCTCCTCTCCCGGGCAGTTGGTCCCGGACCTGGCTACCCCTCTGTTTCACGCGCTGCTGCTAAGCGGCCTCAGTGCTCTAGGCGGCCTACAGCAGGTAGATGAAGCCGAATCCGAGATGTCTGACTCCCAAAGTGTTTAGCATTTGGGGGGGGGGAAGCCCCCCCCCCGCTTAAGGTGCAAGGAGAAAGCTTGGGGGAAACCAGGGGTGGATTTTTGTAGGAAAGGATTGTAAGCTCAGTTTGGTACTGAAAAGGTTTGCAGCTGGGGATGTACCCAGAGGCATGCACATTGCCACCCCAACCCCACTCGGTCACACAGCAGCTATTTTGCTCCTGGCTTCAGCTGATGAACTTTATGGTTTTAGCACTCCGCCCCCCAGGAGATTCCACAAGCCATAAGTTTGTTTGGTGGGGGGGGGGGGATTCTTCACCTCTTTTTTTTTTTTAAGAAGGGGCTGGAGATGGTTACTTTTGTATGTGAATGAATTATGCACATAATCTCCAATTGCACATCCCTGGTCTCTTTGAACAACTGCGGAAGGTCCCCAGTTCGATCCCCAAAGGCTTCTCCGGGAAGGGCTGGGAGAGGCTCCTGCCTGAAACCCGAGAGGGAAGGAGCCACGGCTGCCAGGCAGTGTCGACAGCGCTGGGCTAGATGGGCCAAGGGACAGACTTCGTATCATTCTGTTTGGTTTTCTCAAGGGCTGAGGGGCAAGAGGTGAATCTGTAGACTATATAGCAGTGGTGGACAGCTTCCACAGGGCTGGGGGCCAAGACCCCCCCTGAATGCCCCCAGGGGCTGCACCCTTCAGGTTCAGGTGCTGCAACTGCCTCTGGAAAAAAAGTGTCAATTTTCCAAAAACAAGCCACATGAGACATGCCCACCTTGTTGGGAAGCAACATTGCGGGACTTCTGGGGGCATGATTCTGCCTCGAAACAAGGCCCTCACTCCGTTTTACAGGGAAATTGCCGCTTTGTTGCCATCACCGTGGCACGTTTGGTGGTGCCCACAGCAGCAGGAGGATATCGGGGCCACAAAAGTGGCCAGTAGAGGGCGTGTGTTGCCCACCCCTGCTCTGTCCCTTGGATGTGCCTGGCCCTCACAGGGTCACAGGAGAAAAGGATTTGGGGGAGAGATCCAATACTAGGCAGGGTATCAGCACTTCTCTTCTAGATGCTACTCAGCCCTCCCAGCCCAAATCTGGGGTCTGAGCCTTTTCTCTAAACCGCATACACACATTTCTAGGTTTTTTTTATGTAGACATGAGTACTAGACACTTGAATTATTGTACAAATGAAATCTCAGGATCGTAAAATCAGCCTCAGATGTTGCATTCTGTCCTTGCACAGTAGAGTCTCAAACGTGGAATACGTACTGCCTTGATTAGTTCCACCCCACCTCCTGGCACTCTTAAACAGTGCATTTTCCAAGGCAAAGTATCTGTGGTGCTCTCGAAGCATCGCTGTTGCCTCTCCTCCTCTCCTGCCTGAGGTCTTTCAGGGCTCTCATTGACTTGCTGATCTAATCTGGATTGGTTGGCTATTTCTGGGAATTATCAATGCCATATGAATGACAGTTGGTTGCCAGCTTCAAAGGTCCTTGTTTTTCTGCCCTCACTTGGTGCTGAAAACTAAATAGCCCCCCCCCTCTCTCTCCTCCCCTCTCCCAGTTGTGCCCTGCTTCAGCCGGAATGGTGAGGCTCCGTATTTCAAGCACCACTGTTGCAATTTTCCTTGTGATTCAGACTGGATTTCTTCTATTTATGTATGCTCAACATGGTGGTTTCATGCAGTCTCAATCTGTGGAGAAGCCAGCCCAGGTGCACGTCCTCATCCTGTCATCTTGGAGGTCGGGGTCTTCCTTTGTGGGGCAGCTCTTCAGCCAGCATCCCGATGTCTTCTACTTGATGGAGCCCGCCTGGCATGTGTGGGCCGCCATGCAGCACAACAGTGCCAAGGTCTTGCGCATGGCGGTGCGGGACCTCGTCCGGTCAGTCTTCAAGTGCGACATGTCTGTCTTTGATGCTTACATGCCTTGGAAGAGAAACTTGTCAGATCTCTTTCAGTGGGCAGTGAGTCGGGCATTATGCACAAATCCTGCTTGTGAATACTTCCAGCGCATGGAGATTACAAGCGAGAGTGCTTGCAAGACCCTCTGTGGCAAGTACCCCTTCAGCAAAGTGGAGGAGGCCTGCAAGTCCTACAGCCACGTGGTCCTGAAGGAGGTCCGGTTCTTTGACCTCAGGGTGCTCTATCCTCTCCTCACTGACCCTTCCCTGAACCTCAAAATCATCCACTTGGTCCGCGACCCCAGGGCTGTTGTGAAGTCCCGGGAGCAATCGGCAAAAGCTCTTGCCCGTGACAATGGGATAGTTCTGGGCATGAATGGCACTAAAGTGGAAGACAGCCAGTACAGAGTCTTGCAGGAGATCTGTAGAAGTCATGTCCAGATTTATGAAACAGCTACTTTGAAACCTCCAGGTTTTCTAAAAGATCGTTACTTGATGGTCCGATTTGAAGATCTTGTACGAGATCCCTTAGTGGAAATTACAGCAATGTATAAATTTACAGATCTGCAGTTGACCAACAAACTTGAAAACTGGATCTATAATATCACACATGGACAAGGGCCAAGTAGGAAGAGAGAAGCCTTCCTAATCACCTCCCGAGATGCAGTCAATGTCTCCCAGGCATGGAGAAACGTTCTTTCATTTCAGAAAGTCAAGAGAGTGCAAGAAGCATGCAGAGGTGCCTTAAATATACTTGGCTATCAGCTTGTGGATTCTGAGAAAGAGCAGAAAGATTTGTCATTAGATCTAGTGTTGCCACATCGAAGAAACCAATTCAGCTGGGCAACCTTTAGTGAAAACTAGAGGAAGTATCACAGTATCTGTATTCTTTTTTTCATTTCCCAAGTATCTGGTAAAGATTGATTTTGATTGTTGAATCCAGTTCTTCTCCTAATTGCACCTAGTATGTTGCCATTTACATAGACTGAAACAAACAGAACCAAGGGCTGCTACTTGGTTTGTAGATGTAACCGCTTGGCTCAGTTGCTCTGAGTTGTACCCCAGTGTACTGTGATGTGATACTTTCAGAAATCAATGCATGGCATAGCTGCCACCATTTTCACTTAATATCAATGGATAACATCCAGAAAGAGCGTTATATTCCACATAATGCTTCAGTGCAAGAGAATCTGTCTTTTCCTCTGAGAAAAATCAAGGTTGATCATTGTGGCATTCTGTTGTCTGTGTTCTTGTATGATTATCTTAAAACAGCCACTTCAGTATTTTCTCAAGCAGGATTACAAAATCACTGATGCTGAGCATAGCTAGGGAACCTGTTGCCTTCCAGCTGTTACTGGATTCCAGCTCCCATCACCCCCATCCAGCATGGCCACTACTCATGGTTGATGGGAATTGTGGGCCAAGAACATCTGGCAGGCCATAGGTTCTTCACCCCTGCTTTACTGCTTTGGTCCCCTTTCGTCATTTCAACTGCCCATCTGGCAGGATGTAAACTTGCTCAGGACAGAGGAGTTAGAAGAAAGACAGTCACCTGTTGCTGTTCAGCTGACCCATGTGCCTGCTATAACCTCTATTGACAACATGGGCTTGTCTCTACAATCACTCTAATACTGCTTTCTGGCAAATACGCATGGGGGAAATCTCAGCCTGTATGTAGTATTGAATGTCCGTTTCTAATGAGTTACCTTGAAAACGTCATCTTGTGTTTTATAGCTGTTTAAAAGAAAACAGCCTCCAGAAGAGAAGGGTTGTGCTGGAGACCTGTTCTACCACAAACCCCCAGGGGGATCTTGGGACAGGCACTGGCCACCCGCTGGGTGGCACAGTCTCCCTCCTTCTCAAAAGCAACAGGCATCCAAATAGGACAGATATATGATGGCAATGAATGTTCCTCATCCTGCCTCCATCAGTCCTGGCTTCTGTTTTTAATCCTACATGCAAGCTTCAGCAGTTTCAAACACCTCCAAGAGAAGGTTCTCTGCTGGATGGCATTACAGTGCCATCTCATCCTCATCCTCTCCTGGACATGTGGGTGCATGGTTTTGGGTGGCCCAAAACCAATTGTGGGCTGCACACCTTCCATTCATTCTTCTTTCCTACATGCTTTGGCTATTACTGGGACAGGGACAGGTCACAGACCAAAGGCCTCTCTAGTCCAGCATTCCGTTTGCACAGTGGCCAGCCAGATGCTCCAATGGGAAGCCCACAAGCAGGACATGGGTGCAACAGCACATTTCCAAGTGTGATCCCCAGCACATACTGCCTCTGATATGGCTACTAGTCATGGAGGCTACATATTACCTCTAGTATTGGAGGCAGTGTGCCTCCGAATACCAGTTGCTGGGGCGGGTTCTATCATTGTGCTCAAGTCCTGCTTGTGGGCTTCCTGTGGAGCATCTGGTTAGCCAGCATGGGAACAGGATGCTGGACAACAGAGGCCTTTGCTCTGATCCAGCTCTGCTCTTCTTACAATACTGGGGGTAATACATAGCCGTCATTACAAGTATTATTTATTTTATTTGTACCCTGCCTTTCTACCAGAAATGACACTCAAGGTGGCTATTACAAGTAGTGATTGACAGTAATTTAATGAGAAGGAATGTTGCACAAACCACCCAAGAGTTCCAAGATGACAGACAGATGACCAAATGTGAGAAAAAGAACATAGGAAGGAGCCCCAATTTTTATTTGGTGGGGGGAAGAGGAACAGGACCCAGTTATGGTAGGCTGGATAAGTTTCCTACACACTAGGGCATGGCCAACCTGTACATAGGGAGAGGGATGTGGGCCATGTACATTGGCCAGAAATCCAGGGAGGTAGATTTAAGAAGTGCAACTGGGAGTCAAGGAATTCAGCCTTGCTGGCATTTGAAGTATACCTCTTAGCTCAGGGGTGGGGAATTTTTTGCCCTATTATCTCATGGCTGAATTCTTGCATTATCCTCTGGGGGCCTCATGTCAGTGGTGGGTTGGGCCAGAGCCCAAGATGGGTGGAAAAAATTCACATAAAGATCCTTTGCACAGCAATTAGGCTTGAAAAACACACCTCCCATTGGCTCCAATGGGAAGTGTTTTGAAAAGCCCATGTGCTTGTGGGTTGTAACTAGGTTAGCCCATCCCTCATGTTGCCCCCCCCCATATGTTGCAATTAGATGCAAGAGAGAATGTGTGTGAACTTGGGCTTAGCCCTGCAAATGCTGGAACCAAGTGCATGGGAGCAGCTGAGGGGGACACATTGAGGGTCTCCTTCCTTTGAGTGGAGTGGTTTCTGTTGTGTAGACTGCCTGGACAGTGCGCCTTGTGCTACGTGTCAGTGCGGGGCTAGCAGGGCAACTAATCCACCGTTGCAATATGTTGAACCTTCACCCTTCCTGTGTATATAGTTCCTCCTCCCCCTCCCTCCCTCACACCTCCCCATCTCTGTGAGATGCCTAGAGCTTTTTCCTGGGACCAGAGAGCATTACACAACATGTAATTGTGTTTGGGGCAGAACCCCAGGGGTTTGACGAGGAGAGAACATCTGACATGTCCTGCAAAAGGCACATATATTACTCTTGGCACAGCATCAGAATTGGAACTCAAGTCACAGAAGATCCAACAGGCCCGAACAGGCCTCTGAAATTTAAAGTCTGAGCAGTCTTCTCAGACTCTGCCCTGCTGAATCTGGACATTTGGGACAGTCTCAGAACTCATTCTTGGTGCCCTTTTGGCTGGCCCTACTGAGCAGAAGAGGGTGCTCTGAGCAAGTGTTGGACATTTTGAACATTCATCCTGGACACATTTTCTGAGCATGTTCAAAGCATCTTTACAGAGGCTGTTCTGGAATATGGCTTTTCCAGAGAAAATGTGGAGGTAGTGGTGATGAAAGGTTTTAATGATATCACATACAGGTAATACACACACACACAAAATAGCAGTAACTCCCCCAATATCCATACCTTAGCTGGCCAGTTCTCCTTTATACATTCCTACAAAGAGTTTACAATGGTGGTGTGGCATTCTAAGACTAATACGGTTTCCTACAGATGATTGCTCATTCTGCCCCTCCACACCTTGTGCCATCTAGAATGCTGTGCCCCTAGGGCACTTTGCAGGATGGAAACGTATGACCATGCATTGCAGTGGCTGTGCCATGACCTGCAGATTGCCATCTCACAGCAACCAGGAAGCCAGACCTTTGCCAGGGTGTCGCCCAGCTTGGGGAATGCCCCCACACCCTGGTATTCAGGTGGCACCAACTGTAGCATGCTTTAGGCACCAATTAAAGACCCATTCCATTACCCAGACCTTTCCTGAGTGAGTGTGCTGCCCAATTTGTTTGCTTCTAATTATGGTGTGCTGGTTTTAATTGGTTTTAATGTTTCTTATTAATGTTTTAGCAATTATTATGTATTTTAATGTATATAATATATTTTAATATATTTAATTTTCTTGTAAACTGCTTAGAGATATTTTTAAATATGGTCAGCAGTATATAAATATATTAAATAAATAAATACAGTGGATTTGCATGGTAGGCATAAAATGTTATTAAGGTATCAGGATCCAAACTTCCAATGTATTGCCATGGCCATTCAGAAGCCCATTTGAAAATTGCTCCTCCAACTTAACCACATAAAAAAATCAACCATGTTTCCCCAATAGCTACGGCAGTGCATTGAGATAACTTGTATCCTGTTATATTTTGTTATTTGTTTGTTTGATTAATATCTTGCCCTTCCTCACAAGGTGGCCAGAGTGGCTAATAACCCATATGAAACATTTGTACAACATACAAATACCATTAAAAACAACTCTAAAATTACAAGTACATAATAAAATACAATAAAACCATCACTACAGCAGATAAAACACTTGCCTTTATCGCAGAGGCCTGTACAAATACATATTCAGCTGGTGCCTGAATGATAACAGCTACATCTCTGCTGAGCTATGTGCTGGTCACATGAATCAATGGTGTTTATGAATGGCCACTGCAGTGCATTGAGCTGGAGTGGGCTCCTATGCACCACTGGTGCTATGTAGAAGGAGAGGTCGGTTTCCAGGGCACTCAAAATGCAGGAAAACGTAACACTGCCTGCAATATGGCACTATTTTATTATTTCATTTCATTTCTATACCGCCCAATAGCTGAAGCTCTCTGGGCGGTTCACAAAAATTAAAACCAAACGGCACACAATAAAACAATTTAAAATATATAGAACATTAAAACCACAATATAACAATACAACAACAATAAAACCTAGAGCAGTGCAGAAATTTAAAATACAGATTTAAAACAGCAAAGCTAAAAGTCTAGAAAGCTGAAATGCTAAAATGCCTGGGAAAATAAAAGGGTCTTCACCTGGCGCTGGAAAGAATACAATGTAGGTGCCAGGTGAACCTCACTAGGGAGCTCATTCCACAGCTGGGGTGCCACAGCGGAAAAAGCCCTCCTTCCAGTAGCCACCCGCCTCACTTCCTTTGGTAGGGGCTCACGGAGAAGGGCCGCTGAGGATGATCTTACGGTCTGGGCAGGCAGACATGGGAGGAGGCGATCCTTCAGATAACCTGGCCCCAAGCCATTAAGGGCTTTGAATGTTAATACCAGCACTTTGAATTGGGCCCGGAAATGGACTGGCAGCCAGTGCAGCTGAAAAAGTACTGGCGTAATATGAGCCCACTGGCCAGTCCCTGTTAACAATCTTGATGCCCTATTTTGGACCAGCTGAAGTTTCCGGACTGTTTTCAAAGGCAGCGCCATGTATAACGCATTGCAGTAATCCAGACAAGAAGTTATCAGAGCATGGATAACTGTAGCTAGGTTATCTCTGTCCAGATAAGGGCGTAGTTGGTATACCAGCCTAAGCTGATAAAAAGTGCTCCATGCCACTGAGTTCACCTGTGCCTCAAGTGACAGTTCTGGATCCAAGAGCACCCCCAAACTACGAACCTGATCCTTTAGGGGGAGTGCAACCCCCTCCAGAACAGGTTGAATATCACCTAGCCGGGCAGACGAACCACCCACTAACAGTACCTCCGTCTTGTCTGGATTGAGTTTAATTTTTTTGGCTGTCATCCAGTCCATTACCGTGCCCAGGCACTGATGCAGAACATCCACTGCCTCACCTGGGTTTGATGAGAAAGAGGTAGAGCTGGGTGTCATCCGCATATTGATGGCACCTCAGCCCACATGTCCTGATAACCTCCCCCACCAGTTTCATGTAGATGTTAAACAGCATAGGAGATAAAACAGAGCCCTGTGGAACTCCATGGCACAATTGCCATGGCACAGAGCAATAATCCTCCAGCGCCACCTTCTGGAATCGGCCATCCAAGTAGGAGCGGAACCACTGCAGTGCAGTGCCTCCAACTCCCAACCCAGACAACCTATCCAGAAGGATACTATGGTCGATGGTATCAAAAGCCATTGAGAGGTCCAGGAGAATCAACAGGGTCGCACTCCCCCTGTCCCTCTCCTGGCAGATGTCATCCCACAGGATGACCAAGGCAGTTTCCATTCCAAAACCAGGCCTGAAGCCCGATTGAAATGGAGCTAGATAATCCGTTTCATTCAACAGTGCCTGGAGCTGTCCTACAACCACCTGCTCAAGCACCTTGCCCAGGAAGGGGATGTTGGCCACTGGCCTATAATTGTTAACATCCTCTGGGTCCAGGTTAGGCTTTTTCAGGAGTGGTCTAATTACTGCCTCTTTTAAAGCGGCAGGCACCACTCCCTCTCTCAAGGAGGAATTTACAACCTCCCGGACCCAGCCAGACATCCCCTCCTTGTTTGATTTAATAAGCCATGAAGGGCAAGGGTCAAGCACACAAGTGGTCGATTGGACTTGGCCAAGCACCTTGTCCGCATCCTCAGGCCTCAGTAACTGAAACTCATCCAATAAAACTGGACCAGACGGTGCTCTGAATGCCTCTACCAATGGAACTGCATTAATGGTGGTGTCCAATTCATGACAAATCTGAGTGACTTTGTAGCAGCCATATCAGGGGTCAGACTAAGTAGCCTCATGCAGTCTCATGCTTCATGTTCTTGCTGAGCTCTTTCTCCCTTGAATATATTGTTGTAAGCTGACGAGACACAGGAATTCCTTATCTTGTCAAAGGTCATACAGTTGTATATCTTGTTCTCTGCTGTTCTCTTCTGTTCTCTCCTTATCATGGCTACCCTATAACCCAGTTCTTGTATTATAAACAATAGTGCTAAGAGAAGAAATGTTGAGGATTGCAACCCCATGCGGGAGGGGGAGGAGGAGCCGTTTCATATGTGTCACAATGTCTATAAAACCAATGTGCTAATGTAAATCGGGGCTTCTGGCTCTTTGGAAACGATTCCAGCCTTAAGCCCGCGCGTTAAATAAAGAATCTCTTTTTCCTTCACTCCGTGGTCTCTCTGACTCTGGGTTCTGCAACATAAATGGTGCCGTGACTCGGATGTGGCAGGCTCTGAGCCAGACAGGTGGCAGTTGCCTGCTCTTGATCGCCGCACCGGGAAGACGAGCTCGGCGCATGCCTCCCTTTCTTGGCGCCACCGACCTTTTTGTCGAGTGAATGGGAGAAAGCCTGCACCGGGATCGCCCAAACGGCAGCGAGCAGCAAGAGAACCTTGGGAAGCGGAGGAAGGAACTTGAGCCCTGCCTGTATCGCAGCTGCAATTGAGTTGAAACCCACATTGGAAGCCTTCAGGAGAAAGGCAAGTATATGGGAAAAAGAGGGCCCCGCCTTTAGGGAGAAAGGCCACTGGGCAGAAAAAAAGAGGGCCCCGCCTTATGAAGAAGGTCAGTGTTGGTGGTATACGTATACAAAAGAACCTACTCCTTGCGGGTAGAAGGGGGGCCTGATCACACCCCCGAGTGGGCGCCAGTACCTAGCACGCCAGTACTCAGTAGGAAGCTGAGGAAGCTGGGGAAGCCGTTTTCCGCTCTGGTAAAAAGTGGGAAAAGTGGGTGGCAGGGACATATGGATGTAGTGGAGAGATTGATGATTGTGTGAGTGGCTACTGCGGTTTCTGAAGCATACCGTTGACCGTCCGGGTGCCCAGGCCAGTAGCAAAGTGCGTGGTGTGAAAAATCCTCTTGTGTCGGCCAGTGAGACCCCTTACTCACTGACCAATTCCCATTCCCTAATTGTGTCTGTCTTCAATTTAGGAGGGAGGCTATGGGTGGTGGGGGAAGCAAACCTTGCACCCCCTTGAGATGTATGTCAAACAAAGAAGGAAAAAGGTTTTTTTAAAAAGATTCAGAATAGAGAGAGAAAACAGCAAAAAGCTCAAGGTCGAGCTGAGAGGAAAAAAAACAAGATCTGAGGCTGTTAATTAGAAAAATGTTGCAGGACAGTCTGGCTTTTAACAAAGCGTGGGAGCGTGGGAGTGTAAGGCCGAAGACGTAGCTGTTAGCCTAGCGCGCCGAGAGGGGGGGGGGGCAGGAAAATTGCCCACAACGTTCTGAGTTGTGCAACATCATCACCTCGCCTAATTGAGATGAAATCCCTAAGAAATGGAAACTGAAAATGAAGACCCAGAAGATGAAGGCAAAATAGAAAATAAAGGTGAAGAATCAGCCCCCAGAGCACAGGCTAGACCCCTCTTCGAGTAAAAAGTGTGCCATAAGACTGTCCCAAAGCAGAATAAAGTGGAAAGACCACGTTGAAGATCTCTGTCAAGGTAACCGTGTTTAGCTTTGAACTGTGTTAAAATTGCATAGAGCCTGTAGCTACTGACCATCAGCTATATGATTTCTGAAGAGCGTAACCATTAAGCTTTTGCCGTGGGATTCCCTGCAATGAAGAAATCTCACTGATTTGAGTGTCCAGTGTTACACTGCCTAAGTTGTGTGCTAAAGAGACCGAGAAACCAGACAGCATGTTCCTGGCCAAGCCAAAATCACGCTACTGCCATGCTCCTGGAAGCTGCAATAAACTGTGTAAGCTGGGAGACCCAACCTGATTGAGAAGAAAAGAAGATATTAGAGCAACTGTCTTGAAAAACAATGAGATCTGTGTAGCTGGTTGGCTGACGCTGTCAGTGATGTTACAACTTTAAATTAAGACTGTTTTCCTGTTTGAGACCCCAGCGAAGAAAGCTAACCCGAGTTATTTGTTGCCCGTGCCAAAGCAAGAATTTGGTGGCCCTGTACCTCATCGTGTCCTGTTTTGAGCTTGGGATTTACAAATACAAACAAACTGAGAAGCTTGCCTTTGAAGTCCTGCAAATCACCCCACCGCCTCCCCGAAGATTAATGGCTGCCTGAAAAATGCAAGTATAAAGCGATGCCCATCACCCCCCAGCGTCCTGAGTTTCGGCACTCAGTGTTTCAGTGCTTTCGTGTACCAGGTTAGAAGAAAAAAAAAAAGAGTAAGTTTTTAAAATGTCTGTGAGAGAACCTGACAGAAGTAAAATAAAATTTACAGAGGAGTTGCCCAGGTTAAAGCGTCACGGCTAGAGAGCTGAGCTGTGCCGCTCTGTTTAGACAGAGGCCTTGCTAAAAAGTTAAAGGCCCTTGTCTGTCAAAAGGGGTGTAGGGCCACACTTTCCCTTTTTAAACTCATGCAAAAGTGGAGAGCCTTTGCTGGAAACATCGCATCTTCATTGCCCAGAGCCTTCTCTGTTTGCCTCCATCATCATCTGGGCTTTTTAGAGACACTCTGCACATGAACTAAAATTTTAAATTGTCACAAACTTGCCATGGACAGTGCTATGAAGCTTTTGATAAACTTGAACTCTCATCGCTGTGGACCGTGTGTCTATGTTTGTAGTCAGCTCAGTGTACAGCAGGCTGAGTTTGATCTATAACTTTTAGATTTCCTTCTGCCAGAACTCATGCAGCATAGAGTTGCCGATGCAAAAATGGTGACCTAGAACTCTGCGTGTGTGGGTATGCCCGTCCCTTGATTTTCATGAGCCCTGAGCTTTCAGCCAGAAGACCAGTATGATTGCTGGATCTGCTCCATCATGCCTTACCATGCAAGAAGTGTTTTCCATTCATTGTGTTAAATTGCAGAAAAAGTTTGTTGTATATATTTTATGATTTCTTAGATATCATAAAGTATATGTGATATTTGCAGATTAGTGTTAGTTGCAACTCCAAATGATACTAAGTGTGGTTCCCAATGGATGACGAAGAGAAAAGACAAAAGCAAGTAGAAAAGAAGGAATAGAGAAAGTAGAAGACAGATAGAGAAGAGAGAAAAAGAAAAGGCAAAAGGCAAAGAAAAAACATTTGTAAAAAAGAAGCGTGGCCATAGTTGCCCCCAGGGTAAATTAAAAGCAGCTGATTGTGCCTGGAGCTTATTACCTGGGGTAAAGTAGCCACAATAATGTAATAGTTCTTTAAAATGAAGAAAATGTAACTAGAAGGAGAAGAAGAGCCTATCCCAAATGTGTGTCATTGGGACTAGTGTAAGGCAGAAAGGTTTAAGTGAGTGAGTTTAACTTGAAAAAGACAAATAAAGAGACAAGGCTGGTGCATGGAGCAGAAAGTTTTATATAAAAAGTTTGAAACATGATCTGCAATACAGGCAGATCAGCAAAGAAAAAGAAAGCAAAAGAAAGAGAAAAAATTTGTCTTCCCATACTAATAAATAAAAAGTGTTATCAAGCACTTTGGGAAGCGAAGTTGTTTACAGGAAGCTGTGCCTGAGAACCAAACACTTCTAGCCTATGCTAAAAATGCTTGCTAGTGTTGTGCTGCCTCATGGGTAACATGTATGGTATAAAAACCCATTTAGCCCAATAGCTCGTGGTTCAGAGAAGCTGTCTGATCCAGCCATTAAGTACGCCTGTGTGCTGTAAGTTACCCAATAAAGTCTCCTTGTAAATAAATCCCCCCCTCGCTGGAATCCCAAAACACAAGTTGGGCTAGAGCGCCTCACCCAGTATCAAACCCTGCTGTTAGAAGCCATGAAAGGCAGGTATAAAGAAGTCAATTAATATGACCAAAGTGTCTAAAGTGCTGCAAGGTGCCACCGAGGCCCCAGAGCGTACTTGGAGCGTCTTTCAAATGCCTATCGCCAGTATACCTCCCTCAACCCAGAGGCCCAAGAAGACATGGATGAAAAAAAGAAAAGAAGAAGACCCGGCAGAGGCAGAAGATTCTTAAAAAAAGAACCAGTGTGCCCAGTGTGGACAAGATGGACATTAGTGGCATGAACGCCCAAATAAAATAAATCAAATACACAAAGGAAAAAACCAAAGAGGCCAGAATGGGCGAAGAGGGAGACAGCTTGAGAGGGGCCGTGATATTGACTGTGAGGGGCCGTGACATTGACTTCATAATTGACACTGGAGCAGCATCAAAAGCAAGCAAACGTTAGCCTTAAACAAAAAGTTCAAACACTGAGCAAAGTTCTTCAAGCCCAGCGCCGCTTTGTCTTAAAAAAATAAGCCATTCCCATCACAGAAGCTCATCCTTTCCAACCAAGAGTTAAAGTATGAGTTAAAGAGGGAAAAATAACCCTTTGACTCCCAGATGGAGAGGACTGAAAACTGTCATACTTTCCACCCCCGCAGCTATGAAAGCAGCTAGAGTTAAACCCTAGATACATTGGACACGAGTCAAGAGAGCGAGAGGGGGAGAGTAGACTGTAAACAGAAATCCTGAAAATCCTTTAAAAATCATTCTGAAAAAGCAGTAAGAAGACTCAGGCTAGACCTTACTGTGGACACACCGGGAAACTGTCCCCCTGCGTACGGTCAGACCTGCAACTGGAGAATTGAAGAAGGGGACTAGACCCTACTGCAGCTTGCCAGGTGAATAGCTGCCCAGCGTACGGTCAGATCCCAAAGAAGATCAAACATGCGTGTTGTAGTGTTAGTAGTGTTGCATTGTGTTTCCTTAATAAGGTGCAAAAAGGGGGGTCTGCCCCTGGAAGGAGAAGTTTGTCCCAGTGATTTGCTGATAATTACTGGCTTCACCTGGCTAACATCACGAGAGTAAAACATTTTTGTTTGCCAAGAGGTATACCTGCAAACAGGCTTATTAGCTCTTGCCTAATACCTGTCTGTAGACATCCTGAGAAAATTCAAAAAGATACCATGTTAAGAATTTATGGTGTAAGTTTAACTTATTCCCAAAATGCTAATTGGGGCGTAGCTGCAAAGATCCTACCCCCTACAGAGTTCACTCTACGCACCCCCATCATTGCTGAAACAAATGCTACGTGTGCACGAATGCTTAATTGTCAAAAATTTTCCAGAAAATATAAAGCTATCCCTGGCCCCCTTCCACTGAAATAAAATTCAAAACATATCTTTTAATGATGCCCACATACTTTTGCCTCATGGATAGTTTTAGACATGTAATTCCCGCACTTGGTCATTCATTCCTGCCAACTTGTCTGATAACCACCCATGTTGCCTCAGCCGCCAATTGAACTGGTGCCAATTCTTCCCCTGTAGCCCGAGAAAATCCGTCAACGGCAGCCTCGAGCACTCCAACTAACTAAAAATTGTAATATGTCTCTGTGTTCCTTGTCTTATGCGCTGTTTAACCAATCTGTTTTATGTCTCAGCTAGTAAAACTGCTGCCCTCTATGCTCTAATAGCCCAACAAGAGGCTAAGTAATATGTATGTCACAAAAAGCTTTGTATAGTTATCAGAAATGCTATAATTGTAATGAAATTATGCATTTAAGGGGGGAATGTAGCAGCCATATCAGGGGTCAGACTAAGTAGCCTCATGCAGTCTCATGCTTCATGTTCTTGCTGAGCTCTTTCTCCCTTGAATATATTGTTGTAAGCTGACGAGACACAGGAATTCCTTATCTTGTCAAAGGTCATACAGTTGTATATCTTGTTCTCTGCTGTTCTCTTCTGTTCTCTCCTTATCATGGCTACCCTATAACCCAGTTCTTGTATTATAAACAATAGTGCTAAGAGAAGAAATGTTGAGGATTGCAACCCCATGCGGGAGGGGGAGGAGGAGCCGTTTCATATGTGTCACAATGTCTATAAAACCAATGTGCTAATGTAAATCGGGGCTTCTGGCTCTTTGGAAACGATTCCAGCCTTAAGCCCGCGCGTTAAATAAAGAATCTCTTTTTCCTTCACTCCGTGGTCTCTCTGACTCTGGGTTCTGCAACAACTTTATCGTCAAAGTGCCTTGCAAACTCAATCACAGCGTGCCACCGAGGGTTCCACCTTCTCTCTCCCTGGCCCAGAATGTAACAGGCCGTGAACCACTCGGAAAATCTCCGCTGGACGACCCTGAGAAGATGCAATGCTGGTGGAAAAGAACTGTCTCTTTGCCACCCTCACTGCCACAGAGTAGGCTTGATAGTGGGCTCTTACCTGTGTTCGGTCAGACTCGGCACGAGTATTCCTCCACCTGCGTTCTAGCCGTCTCCCTTCTTGCTTCATTGCCCTCAGCTCAGGTGTATACCAAGGAGCTGGCCAGGCTCTGCTCAGAGGGAGAGGGCGCTTGGGCGCGATCGTGTCAACCGCCCGAGTCATCTCTGCATTCCACAGAGCGACCTGGGCTTCGACAGGAGCACCATCCATACCAGCAGGAAAATCCCTCAGAGCCCTCTGGAATCCATCGGAATCCATTAGTTTCTGGGGGCGGACCATTTTAATAGGTCCCTCACCCTTGCAGAGGGGGAAGGCTGCCAGGAGTCTAAACTTCAACAAGAAGTGATCTGACCATGACAAAGGGACAGATGTTAATTCCTCTACTTTCAGATCACTATCCTACTGCCCAGCTGAGAAAACCAGATCAAGCGTGTGTCCTTTTGTATGCGTTGGGCCGATGACATGTTGGGACAGCCCCATGGTTGTCATGGCAGCCATGAAGTCCTGAGCCACCCCGGATACAGCAGCCTCAGCATGGAAGTTGAGATCCCCCAGGACCATCATCCTAGAAGTCCTCAACACCAAGTCCGAGACCACCTCCGTCAGCTCAGGCAGGGAGTGTGATGGGCAGCGGGGTGGGCGGTACACCAACATAATCCCTAATCTGTCCTGGGTACCCAACACAAGGTACAAACACTCAAGATCTGCACTCGAATGAGCAGGAAGCCTAGAGAGGGAGATTGAATTCCTACAGACCATGGCAACCCCCCCCCCCCGACCCTTGAGTCGGTGTTGGTGCTGCACTGAGTACCCAGAAGGGCACAGCTGGGAGAGAGTGACCCCTCCCAGTTCCCCCACCCAGGTCTCAGTAATACATGCCAGGTCAGCATACTACACTATTGTGTAATACATACTATTGTGCACTTTTCGTGGGAATGCATTTTTGTCTTGTCTCTGCTGCCTTTTTGTTTAGCATTTTCATTGTCTCATTTTTCTATGATTTGCCCTTTCATTGTTATCTCCTTCCTCCAGTTTGTTCCAGGAAAAAAAAACCTAATTATTTTTGCACTTGAGGTCAGGTGTGGAAGCACCTGACCTTTTAAATTTTTAAAAGTTTCAGAAGTCAGACCAACCTTGCCCTTGCTGGGCCAGCTCAAAGTGCCCAGCACGAGTCCAACCCCCAAAGTGCTGGGGGTTGGACTCAGTGGTCTTATAGGCCCCTTCCAACCCTACTATTCTACTATTCTATGATTCTATGTCCACTCCTCTCATTGGTGCTTGCTGTACTGGGGTCAATCAATAGAGGGGCTGGAAGGTGAGAAGTTTCCCTTTCCCTCTGTGTGTGGAAGGAGCATGAGCTCTATTCTGTTTTGTTACTCAGTGCAAATTCCTGGGCTCAAAGTTCTTTAATTCTAAGGATGTCTTTTGCACCAGGCTCCAATTGGTGGTTCTTGGGGTTCTAGTAAAAAACAAAGTGGATCCTGGAAGTCTGCCCATTCCTGCAATAAGGTATTTACGGATCAGTATTGAGTTATTTGGAAAGTGCTTTTAGGGTACATCCCCATATTTATTTAAGACCAGTTAATCCTTGTTTGAGTATTGAGAGGAATTTCTTGTTTTCTTGTTCTCTATTCCCTGTGCATTGTTACATAGAAATAAGTCCCACTGGGTTCAAACGAGGCTTAGTTCCTAGTAACATTGCAGCATAAGTAAGGGTCCACTCACTATGAGGAGAGAGTGTGTCCCCTTGCTTTCTGTTGGTTAGTTGCTTGGTTCCCTTCCTTCCCTGTGGCGTGCCATCCCAATTGGTCCTTGCCTTGAGCCACTGTCCCCAGGCAGCAATCCAGGGCTGCCCGAGAGAGCTGCACTTGCCGAGTTGCTCAGGACGGACTCAGCAGGGCAGCCTGTGAGTCATGTGCCCAGCCCTCTTCATCTCCAATGTTTGCTGCAGGAGGAATGGAGCCTGGACAGAGAAGCTTAGGAGGTGGGACTCCCATTCCTCTTCCTGGGGCCACCTGGTATATAAGGATGGTGGTGGAGGCTCCTTTTATCAGGTCTTGTGTCTTTCATTCAGTGTGTTGAGAGCGGAGCATGCTGCAGGGTGCTTGGTGAGGTTTGTGAACTGCTACTTTTGTCCTTATTTTACTGAGTGCAGGTCTCTTACGTTGGTTGTCTCTAGAAACTGGACCAGGAAGGTCAAGGAGGCAGTGGCAGGTTAGATTTCACATACTTGCATGGGGAATAAATATGAATGAATTTTAATTAATATTTATTTATTTCTATACCGCCCAATAGCGGAAGCTCTCTGGGTTGTTCACAAATATTTTAATATTAGATAGTAATAAGCATCTCTTTTACATTTGTAAATAACCTGGTTTAAAAGGATATCTGATCTGATTGCAAGAAACATGTTAAAGCTGACACTTACAATCACTTAAAACTGTATCGTGACAAACCAGCTCAATGAAAGGGTGATTTTCTTTTAAAAGAGAACCATTGGAAAAAAATATCTCACTTGAGGTTAATAAGGAGTCCCATGTTGTGTTTATTGCTGTGGCTTTTCTATAGGACCCAGGTTAGATGTCACCCCAGGTGTGAGAATCTGGTAGATGCTCTGTCTCACCACTATCATCCAGGGTACCCAGCTATACAACTGACAACTTTCTCTCTACCCTCCCCATTTTATTTAACATCCAGTCTGCTGAAGACTTCTGAGAACTCACAAGCTTACTCAGTATTTTTTGGCACTGGAGTTGGCCTTAATAAAAATATTGCCTTACCGTGGAGTTTGAGTTTCCCTCCTCATGGACTAACATGGCAACCTAGGCTTTTTGTAAGCCCCTATGGTTGATTCTGTTGGTTCTGTCTGTGTGTTTTTGAGTGTTCTACCTGAGTTTTGCAATGTATTCTGTTCTCAAAGTATTAATATTTTTTTCTGTTAAGAAAACAGCATAGACATTTATTTTCCATTTCATGGAGACAGAACCCTATTTCACCAAGGAACCAGGCCAAGCCCTGACTTCTGGAAGGTTCTAGATACTCATTAGAGCCCAGTCTTATACATGCTTACTGTGAAGTAAGTTCTGCTTTGTTCACTTGAACTTATTTCCAAATAAGCAGGCTTATGATTGCAGCCTTTGCTCTTCAAGTAAGTGAAATGGCTTAGTATCATGTATACAGAAAGAGCTGAATAGAAACTGCTCTCTTGCCTGTAAGCAGAGCTAATTCTGCAGTGCAAAAGGCTTGTGGATTGTTAAGGAAATATCCAAGGCAAGTTAGGCTGAACAGTCAGAAATGTATTAAAACACATCATGGCCGTGGGAGAGACAGATGAAACTGCGTCTCTAAAAAAAAGAAAGCAGGATGCGTTTATACAGACTGAGAACCAAGAAAAACACACTCTGCATGCTCAGAAACCAATTAGTACTCAGCACAGTCTTATCAGCACAGCGGCCTTCTTATCTTTAGGGATGAGTTACTTAGGTGGATAGGAATTTCTTGCTTATGAGCAAGTTATAATTACCTTCTCGTGGCCACACACACACAATCAGTCAGTCCCATCAGACACCTTTCCTGAACCAAACTACTTAGAAGGCCTAGTCAGGCCCACTTTCACACTGGGAAAAACTTCAGGGTATTGGTCATCTCCAGTGTCTTATCTTTCAAATTCATGTCAGTCAATAAAGCCTCTACATATTTTTCCTCTGGAGAAAGGGGACTCTCTCTTTTACTTGCTTGATTTCCATTGATGGAGACACAGGTGGAGTGATCAGACACGCGGGCTCGATTATTAAAATCACCCGTGATAATTCACCTACGCGTAGTATTACAGTAGGGTTTTAGATGAGCCCAGAACTCCCTTCTGGACTTCTGTATAACCAGAGCATACAAACAGACCGTCCGAAAACCGACCGTTTCCAACTGTGCATCTGATATAATCACCTCAATAGAAAAATCCATAAACAATAACCTGCCCGGAATCACTTCCAAAACAAAATCTATTTTTAGTTTTTTTCTGGCCCGAAATAAAATTCCTACCCCTGCCTGGCGCTCTTTCCCATAGGATCAATATGACGGTCCCACCGCCCACAGCTTTTGGCATTGGCTATGCAGCCGCTCATCAACCATGTGGGTCTCCTGCAGAAAATAGATGTCACGTTGTAATTTTTTTAGTGAAGGCAGTTTCCTCCCTCCGGACTTGTTCTCGAAACCCATTGATGTTCCATGTGAGAATATTTTGAGATGCCATGGGCAAGTAACCAAAGGGTCACAATCCAAATTAATTAACCAAGGAATTAAAAAGTTAACCATTTAAAAAACTATTTTCCCCCTGAAAAAAAATCATCAAATCCTCAACTATAGATTCTCAAAAAGGCAGGCCATTACTTTAAATCCGATCATCTCACTGAACCCTAATTAACCTATTTACATTAGACCAAGTCTATCACTGTTGCCTCTGCTGTGCTGTCTCGCATTTCTACCCCCTCAGGAAAAGCCTGAGGTGTAGCCTGACTGGAACGGGAGGATTGAAGGGTAGGGGGCTGGTGGGAGGGAGGGTGGTCTAGTGAAAGGACGGGATTTGGGCAAAGGTGGGAAATCGGAATCAAAGGGGACCAGGGAGGAGGGGGCGGTCCGAAGAACCGGGGAAGATCATGCAGAGACGGGGAATTCTTGAACTGAAACATCCGGGTCTGCCATATGTGAAACATCCTCGATGGGTGAAAAAGAAACTTCTTCTTCGTTCCCTTGATCCTCCAGAGATGTCGCTCCTTGTGTCATAGGGTCCACCCCTCCAACCTCATCCCAGTGATCCCGATTCCTTGTCATGTCCAGTCTCTGGCTGAGCTTTCCTCTGTGGGTCTTCCTGACCGACCTGCCCTTTCTGAGCCTTTGCTCTTTGGCCAGGCTCGACATATCCCTCCTGCTTGCCCGTTCTGTTTCTCAAACTCCTGTCAGGCCTTCATTTTCTATTTGCCTTGTACAGTACACAAATCCCCCATCTGAAACATTATCTAAAACACGCAGTTCATTACCCTCCGCCACCTTCATGGCTTCCTGCATGGCCTCGTTCAAGTTCCGATTCTCTCCTTCCCCTCCTGTTTCTACATCGGTGCCCTCCATCTGCACCTCCCTTAATAAGTGGAACCTGTTCTGCTGCTCCATGGAGTTCTGAGAGACTTCCTTTGCTAAATCTTTGGATTTCTGAAAGCGCTTTTCCTTTCCTTTCTGATCACTGTTTCCCATTCCATCTCTTTATCTGCATGTCTCCTCATTAGGCCAGTCTGCCCACGCCTCCTCCTGCTCCCTCCCGTCTCAGTCTCCTTTCTTCCTCCCTTCTCCTGTGCCTCCTTTCGTCCCACTGCCTCCCAGCTTTTGCCCTTCTACTGGCCTGTTCAGATTTCTCAGTATCTGTATTGAGTCTGTTTCCTGCCTCCCAACTGAGCAGAGCAGAGCAAGCTGCACCAGCTGGTCCAGGGACTACAGAAGCAAGCAAGCTCCCAGAGAGCGAGCGACCAGAGCGAGCAAATGGGGAGCAAACAGGAGTTGGCCAGGGGAGTTGCAGTGGTAGAAGAGACAAAGGAGACAGAGGCTAAGAGGTAAGTGGGCTGCAGGAAGCCCAGGGGGCTGCCCTTTATCCTTCTGAGTGGCTGTGAGCTCACCAGGTGCTTCTGAGAGCTCCAACTGAATTGGGTGTGTGTGGCCTGAGTACTCCCAGCAGCTGAGTGGGCAGGAAGCTTCAGTCTGTTTCCCACGTCCCAGCTGAGCAGAGCAGGGCAGAGCAAGCTGCTCCAGCTGGTCCAGGGACTACAGAAGCAAGCAAGCTCCCAGAGAGCGAGCGACCAGGGGGAGCAAACGGGGAGCAAACAGGAATTGGCCAGGGGAGTTTGGCAGGGGAGGTCAAGGGGGAGGCCCCTAACATATTTTTCTTAACTAACTTTTTTTTTTCATTTATTTATCTTGTAACACACACTTCCACACCAGTGGGACTCTGCTGTTAACCTCTACTGAGTAGAGGAGCAGGCACAGGCTAGTCTAGAACACAAAGCTAGACACAAAAAGGGAAAAGAGGCAATGGAAGGACAAGACTCTCCAGTGGTGGTGACCTGCAATTTGAATTTTGTTTCTGTCTTCCAAAGTATTCCAAAGTAGAGAAGTACTTCAGGATCTTGCCATGATGGTGGTCCAGCTGGTTGCCCTTGAAAGAAACGACAGAGCAATATTCACTGGTCCAAAAACCCTCCTTGTCATAGCGTTTATTTGGCCCGATCAGTATCCTGGCATACTTGGAAATCCAAAGCGTGACATCTTTGGCCAGGATTGTGGACGTGCAGAAAATGACAGTTAAGACTTGTGTGTCCCCTAGGGACCACTTCAAAGCCCTCTTAAGAACTGAGGATTCCTGCTCTGGGCCTGCTTTACCATCCCCCCAAAATTACGATAAGCTCGCTCTGAGACGAGGCATATATCGGTTTCCCTGGATCCCTGAAGCTGGATCACTGCCACCACTGCCGACCTATCTATGCCGATGGCATCCCTCAACAACACTTTGGTAAGGTAGGCCCTGGAATCTTTTTCCGGATCTTGTCAGACATACCAAAAGCTCACCACATATCGCTTCCTGGGGTTGTGATTGTTGGAAGCTTCCTCGTAAAACCTTTCTAGATATTGTTCCTCCTCCTCTTCCCAATGAGGAACCATCATACCTTCCATCCATCTGGCTCCCCTGAGTCGCTCCCTCTCCCCTTTGGCCACATTTGCATATGATAAATTTCAGCCTGCCCCACACCTTGGCCAGTCTGTCGCGCAGGCTCCCTTTCCACTGTCGTTCTTCCCTGCTGAGCCAAACCCCTTTGCTTTCCAGGCATGTTACCTGGGCCCAAATCATCAGCACCAGTCGAACTCATCGTTCCTCCACCCCTCCAAGGTTCAGGCCCTCGGTTGCTGTGTAGTTTTGGCCGAGACCCCATTTCCAGATCCTCCAAGAACTGTTTCTGTCGTTGTTCAAACTTGACCCGTGTTGCAGAATGCTCAGAGGCAGAGCTTCTGGCTGGCCTGCTCGGGGAAGACAGCGTCACAGATCCGGTACCTCCTTCCTTGCCAGAATCTACCCTCCCCTCCCTTCCAGACATCTGCATTGAAAAGGCACCCTCTACCCCTTTCCTCCCTTGCTCCAGTTCTTTAACTCCTTCCCCTTCTTTCTCAAAACCACACAGGACTCTCTCCCCTCAGTGTCTCTTTTCCTTAGGACTTTTTTTACAGTGTCAGGAGCACCTTTGGACCCCCTATCATCACTCTCATTATCTGTCACAGTTCCACTCAGGGGCACCTCTCCCATAGGTTCCCTGAAATGACCCATTGCTGCCCCAGTCGCAGCAGCACCACCTGGTTTCCCCCGCAACTTCCACTCCAGTACCTCGTCCTGCAGCTCACCATCAGATACAATCTCTACTCTGGTCGCTTTGGGGGAGATGCTTTTGACATCTGCCACCTCTCCATTCTGGGTCCTCTTGCAGAAGTGCCGCCCTGAAACAGCTCAGTCTCTTCCCGCTGCTTTTTAATCGGTAACCTTTGTTTCAAAGCTGCAATAATACTAAGCAGCCATTCCATGAAGAAGTCCTTCTCCATAATTGACGACATGTCTTCCAACCGCTTCCACGCTGGTATCGGGGCATCTTTCGGACCTGTTTGCCAGCACCTATGAATACGTTGCAAGGTCTGGATCAGTTTGTGTTCTGTGAGCCACTCGGGAAACTCTGCCAGAGGTTTACTGGCTATGAGGAGTCTGTAAACTGTCTCCACAGCTATCGTCTTTGCCAAAGCCTTTCTCTCTCCAGATCGGTGGTTTTAGTCGCAGGCCTCAAACCTGCCAAGATGTTAGAGGTTCGGTGGTCTTGTTCAAGAATTTCCAGATCTTAGCATGCCCACATTTTATAAAGTTGTAAGTCCTTACAACTTGTGGCAAATTCTGAAAGTGATGGGAGTACCAGACCACCTTACCTGTCTCCTGAGAAACCTGTACGAGGGTCAAGAAGCAACAGTAAGAACCAGACATGGAACAACCGAGTGGTTCAAAATTGGGAAAGGAGTACGACAAGGCTGCATATTGTCACCCTGCTTATTTAACTTATATGCAGAGTACATCATGAGAAATGCCGGGTTGGATGAATCAGAGGTCGGAATTAAGATTGCTGGGAGAATTATCAACAACCTCCGATATGCAGACGATACCACCCTAATGGCAGAAAGCGAAGAGGATCTCAAGAGCCTCTTGTTGAGGGTGAAAGAGGAGAGTGCAAAAGCTGGTTTGAAACTCAACATTAAAAAAACTAAGATCATGGCATCTGGCCCCATCACTTCCTGGCATATAGAAGGGGAAGAAATGGAAGCAGTGACAGATTTTACTTTCTTGGGCTCCAAGATCACTGCAGACGGTGACTGTAGCCATGAAATTAAAAGACGCTTGCTCCTTGGGAGGAAAGCTATGGCAAACCTAGACAGCATAGTAAGAAGCAGAGACATCACCTTGCCGACAAAGGTCCGTCTAATCAAAGCTATGGTTTTCCCAGTAGTAATGTATGGCTGTGAGAGCTGGACTATAAGGAAGGCTGAGCGCCGAAGAATTGATGCTTTCGAACTGTGGTGCTGGAGAAGACTCTTACGAGTCCCCTGGACTGCAAGGAGGTCAAATCAGTCCATCCTAAAGGAAATCAACCCTGAGTGCTCATTGGAAGGACAGATAATGAAGCTGAAGCTCCAATATTTTGGCCACCTAATGCGAAGAGAAAACTCCCTGGAAAAGACCCTGATGCTGGGAAAGACTGAAGGCAAAAGGAGAAGGGGACGGCAGAGGATGAGATGGCTAGATAGCATCACGGATGCAATGAATATGAACTTGAGCACGCTCCGGGAGAGAGTGCAGGACAGGAAGGCCTGGCGTGCTATGGTCCATGGGGTCACGAAGAGTCGGACACGACTGAACGACTGAACAACAACAACAAGTCCTTACCATTGGCAATGCAATGTGGGCCCCCACGTGCCCCCACAGTTTCAGCATGTCATTTCCCTCAATATTTTTGGGTGTGATGATCTGCACCACTTCCATAGGTTGTTTATGCAAAACCTCGGACCACTCCATGGCTCTTTGTCATTGCTTCGAGTGCATTTGGGCCGGAGAAGTTCTCGATGTGCCGGATTCTGTCGCCGAGGTATTGCTGCCTCCCCTGATCTCATCCATACTGAAAGCATCCTTCAACAGGCACCTATCCGTCTCTTTCGTGTGCATGGGCCTCTTTTTTCCTTTTTTTGCGGGCCGTATAAAATCCGTATCAGAATCAGAGCTAGAGGAAGGGTCTCTCTCAGTCTCTGGCACCACTGGGAGCACTGCCGCTCCTTCATCCATTAAGTGCACCGACGAAGCCTTGATCGCCTCGGCCTGGTCTCCTGTTCTTCAAGGGCCACATTTTTACCTCCTATTAGCTCCCTAGGGAGTGTTGCCTCAGCCACATTTCTAATCTGACCCCGCTCACTGTCCAAAACACTTTCCTCTTCAGAGAGACCCCTCTGAGAAACACCGACAGCCTCCCCAGGTGACATGAAAAGCAGTGGTGACTGTACAAACACTCAGCTGCCATAGCATGCTTGCTGGGCTGCTCTGAATAGTCTGTAGATTTCAAGGGCTAGGGTCAGGAAAATAGATATATATATTTTTTAGGATTTTTTTAAATTTTGAAATATCATGCTACCAAATCAAATTACAAAAGTAAACATAGCAGATATGAACTTGTAACAAACAATCATGTAAAACATACAAAAAAATCCATAATCTGGTATCTCGGCTGCAAAATGTTACAAAATTATCCAAAATTTTACAAAAACATTAACGTTAACATTTCCCTTGACCCCTAACTATAACCTCAAATTTTTATTGTATATTTACATTTTACAATTTCATATTTGAAAGTAAAATACAGAATGGAAAATACAGAATAGGGAATAGAAAATACAAATAATACAGAATACAGAGAACAACTTTCATAAAAGTTACATAACAGTTATACAACATTTTTATCTCCAGTACCTTTTTCAAGCTCACGTCATCCCTGGTGTAGTCCCTGTTTTCCAGGGCCAGAATTTTTGCCATCGAGCACCACCTATTCTTTCATTTTCTTCCATAGATAGGATGTCTATTCTGTTCATGATAAAGTCCACCGTGTGGTATACATTTTGTTCTTTGTGACTTTTTTGTTCCTTTGTTCTTTATAGAGATAACACCAGAAGGACGATCACGTTAATTAACCTGACAGTTGTCCTTGGAACGGACACCGCTCTACCCCTCTCTTCCCTGAGGTAACTTTCACAGGCCCTGATGGGATTTTGTGGGGTTGGGGTTGGGTCAGGGAGAGGGTGAGGGGTAGGGTTAGGGTTGGGGTTGGGTCAGGGAGAGGGTGAGGGGTAGGGTTAGGGTTGGGGTTGGGTCAGGGAGAAGGTGAGGGGTAGGGTTAGGGTTGGGGTTGGGGTTGGGTCAGGGAGAGGGTGAGGGGTAGGGTTAGGGTTGGGGTTGGGTCAGGGAGAGGGTGAGGGGTAGGGTTAGGGTTGGGGTTGGGGTTGGGTCAGGGAGAGGGTGAGGGGTAGGGTTAGGGTTGGGGTTGGGGTTGGGTCAGGGAGAGGGTGAGGGGTAGGGTTAGGGTTGGGGTTGGGTCAGGGAGAGGGTGAGGGGTAGGGTTGGGGTTGGGGTTGGGTCAGGGAGAGGGTGAGGGGTAGGGTTAGGGTTGGGGTTGGGTCAGGGAGAGGGTGAGGGGTAGGGTTAGGGTTGGGGTTGGGTCAGGGAGAGGGTGAGGGGTAGGGTTAGGGTTGGGGTTGGGGTTGGGGTTGGGTCAGGGAGAGGGTGAGGGGTGGGGTTGGGGTTGGGGTTGGGTGAGGGAGAGGGTGAGGGGTAGGGTTGGGGTTGGGGTTGGGTGAGGGAGAGGGTGAGGGGTAGGGTTAGGGTTGGGGTTGGGGTTGGGTCAGGGAGAGGGTGAGGGGTAGGGTTAGGGTTGGGGTTGGGGTTGGGTCAGGGAGAGGGTGAGGGGTAGGGTTGGGGTTGGGGTTGGGTCAGGGATGGGGTGAGGGGTGGGGTTAGGGTTGGGGTTGGGGTTGGGTCAGGGAGAGGGTGAGGGGTAGGGTTGCAGCCTGCTCTACTCAGTAGACATTTTAAGAACTTAGAACTTATACCAGGCGCCCCCTGGTGGCTAACGCTTAGCACCGCAGCTTGCTCTTCTCAGCAGCCCGTGTTACAGTGTAGGACTTCATAGCTTTAACTAGGGTGCCCTCTGCTGGTCAACTTTGACCGCTTCCGCCCGCTTTTCTCAGCAGCCATTTTAAGACCTCAGAACTTCTACTAGGGCACACTCTGCTGGCAAACACTGAGCACTGCAGCCTGCTGGCATTAACAGCAGAGTTTAGACCTCAGCGCCTATACCGTGCTACCTTCTTGTGGTGACTCCGAGCATTTCAACGTGGTGATCTTAATTACCCAATTCAGACCTCAGCTCTTATTCTGTGCTGCCCTCTGGTGGCGGCTCTGAGCACTGCGTTCCTGGCAACCAATCCTGTGGTGAAGGGATAAGGAAACTCACATAATGATCTCTTCAAGTACTTGAAAGGTTGTCACAGAGAGGAAGGCCAGGATCTCTTCTCGATCATCCCAGAGTGCAGGACATGGACTAATGGGCTCAAGTTACAGGAAGCCAGATTCTGGCTGAACATCAGGAAAAACTTCCTGACTGTTAGAGCAATACAACAGTGGAACCAATTACCGAGGCAGGTGGTGGGCTCTCCCACACTGGAAACCTTCAAGATGAGGCTGGACAGCTATCTGTCAGGGATGCTCTGAGTTGGATTCCTGCATTGAGCAGGGGGTTGGACTCGATGGCCTTGTAGGCCCCTTCCAGCCCTACTATTCTATGATTCTATGAGTTCCCTCATTTTAGAGAAGTTTCCTCTTTTGAAGTCAAATGTGACTGTGTTGGACTTCCTGGGCAATTTTCCACTTAAATATATATTAAATGTGATAGCACTGTGATCACCATTTCCAAGCAGTTCAACAACATCTACATCTCGTACTAGGACCTGGGCAACACCACTTAGGATTAAATCCAAGATCGCCTCCCCTCTGGTCAGTTCCATGACCAACTGTTCTAGGGCACATTCGTTTAGGGCATCAAGAAATTAAACCTCTTTGTCATGGCTGGAACATACATTTATCCAACCAATTTGGTAACTGAAGCCACCCATTATAACAACACTTCCTTGTTTGGAGGCCTCCCTGATTTCATTTTCCATCTCAAGGTCACTCTGAGCATTCTGTTCCAGGGGACGATAAGACATTCTTAGCACTAAATTAGTTTTGGAGCCTGGTATTGCCACCCACAGTGCTTCTGTGGAAGAACCTACCCCTTTTAGGAGTTGTAGTCTGCTCGACACTATGCCCTCTTTGATGTATAGGGCAACACCGCCCCCAGTACGCCCTTCGCTGTCCTTCCTATAGAGTTTATATCCAGAGATGACTGTATCCCACGGGTTCTCTTTGCTCCACCAGGTTTCTGTAATGCCCACTATATCCAGGTTTTCCTTTAAAATCAAGCACTCCAACTGTCCCATTTTGGCTCAGAGGCTTCTAGCATTTGCATAAAAACACCTATACATGGTGTCCCCCCCCCCCCAGATGCCTCTGGTGTGTGCATCTTTTGCTTTGGGACGTTGGCCCCTTTGATTGGCTCTTATGTTCTGCCATGCACTCCTGGTCTATTTCCGCCCCTTCTACATTTGGGCAATCAAAAACATTTTCATCTTCATCCCTTTGGGATCATTTAACTCGAACCGGATGCTTCCCAGCTCCTGTTGGCTTTCCCCCAGGGTTTAGTTTAAAAGCTGCTTTGCCACCCTTTTTATATTTAGTGCCAGCAGTCTGGTTTTGGTTCAAGTGGAGTCCGTCCCTCTTGTACAGGCCCGGCTTGTCCCAAAACATTCCCCAGTACCTAACAAATCTGAACCCCTCCTCCTGGCACCACCGACTCATCCACGCACTTAGGCTCCTCAGCTTCACCCGTGTAGCTGGCCCTGCGTGTGGAGCAGGTAGCATTTCCAAGAAAGCCACCTTGGTGGTCTTGGATTTCAACCTCCTACATAGCAACCTAAATTTGGCTTCCAGGACCTCACGACTACATTTCCCCATATCGTTGGTACCAACATGGGCCACGACCACGGACTCCACCCCAGCACTATGTCCTAGGCTATCTAGACGGCATGTGATGTCTGCAACCTTCGCAACAGGCAGGCAATTCTCCATGCGGTCTACATACCCATCACAACCCAGCTGTCTACGTACCACAAGTCCCCCTCCCAACAGAGGCACATCCTCGGTGCGAGAGGATATTTGTTGATCTTCCGAGGAATGGGTCCCTTCTAAGGGATCATTTCTCTCTTCCTCAGAATGACACTCTCCTTCCCCGAGACCCGCATTCTCCATGACAGCAGAGGACCTGTTGCCCTGGGAGTGAGACATAGCTACTAAGTCCCTGAAGGTTTCATCCACCAACCTCTCTGCTTCTCTTAGCTTCTCCAGGTCAGCAACCTTGGCCTCAAGGGAATGCACTTATTCCCTGAGAGTCAGGAGTATTAGGGGTTATTTAACCCATCATGGGTTATTGTGTCATCTGGTGGTCACTGTGGATTATTTTGGTCATCTACAGAGTTGTGCAGCCAGAGTGTTTGAGATTGCTGCCGTTCTGTACCTTGCAGGTGTCCTCTATTTGTTGCATTTCCTATTTAAATCAAACAATGTTTTATTTGTCTAATTTTCACTTCCGGCGAAGATGGCAGAGTGCTAAGAGACAGACCACAGCTGCTCCCACCCACACTGACAATCCGGCATAATCCTGCCACTCTTGGGCTGCATCTATTCCATAAAATCCTCACTCATGATGCTTAAGACCCCCTGAACACAGGGGGGGGGGACAAGTTTGGGACTCATCTGGCTCAGAGCACCTCCATAGAGACTGGGAACAGTACAGGGGGGAAAACAGCACAGCAGGCCTCTAGGCCCGACAACCTCCACTGCAGCAAGGCCTCACCATATCCAACCTCCAGGGTGCACCCTCTGCACTCTGGAAGCAAAGGAAAAATTGAGGGATCCATCTGACGTATGTCCTACACCGGAGGCGCAGCACTCCTGTATCAACGGCCCCCTGGCCATAGGTCATAAACGGGCAAGTACAGCACCCCAGCAGCCACCTTAGAAACAGCCTGGCTGAAACAGGATCCCTAACAGCACAGAGCACAACAAACCCACAAGGGGGTAAGGCCTTGAGGGACAGGGGACCCCACTCCACCCCCGGAGAAAAAGCCACATGAAGGGGACATAAAGTCAGGGCCAGAAATATTGGAACAAGGATAACTGTTTTGGCACTTGGCCTCTGTACATCACCACATTGAAGTTGAAAGGAAACACACCCAGATGGGAGCGAAGTCAGGACTTTCAGCTGTAATTCAAGGGGTGTGACAAATGTGGGGCACTAGCCATTCAGGAAGGACAGCCAGTGGCATACACCCCCCCATCGTTGGTGACTTATAAGTAATGGAATGAATGGCTGACAAGCAGCTGCATGGCCAGGTGTGGCCTGTTTCCTGGGTACCTACATGAGAGTGAGCAAGAGGCTGAAGGTCAGTCAAACAGAGGCAATGAAACCCAGGCCTACAACAACAAGAAGAGTGGTAGTAGTGGGAGACTCCTTGCTGCGTGGGATCGAGACCCAAGTATGTCGCGAAGACCCGTGGACTCGCCAGGTATGTTGTCTCCCGGGAGGATGAATTAGAGACGTGACTGAAAGGTTGCCTGCACTCATAAAGCCCACTGACAGGTATCCCTTTCTTCTCATCCATGTGGGAACAAATGATACTGCCAAGCGGAGCTATGAAGAAATCACGTCAGACTTTGAAGCTCTGGGAAGGAAACTCAAGAACTTTGGGGCCCAGATAGTTTTCTCATCCATCCTTCCAGTAGTTAGAAGAGGGATAGAAAGGGAACGAAAAATACCCCGGGTGAATGACTGGCTACGAAGGTGGTGCCGACGAGAGAGATTTGGATTCTGGGACCACGGGCTATACTTCCTGGAAGATGGGCTGTTGGCAAGGGATGGGTTGCACCTCACAAAGGCTGGGAAGAATGTGTTTGGCCACAGCATGAAGAACTTCATCAGGAGGGCTTTAAACTGAATCCTACAGGGAAGGGAGATGTAATGTTGGGGGTAACAATGGACGTAGGCGCATGCACTGCAACAGAGAGAACAGCTCTGATAGCGCCCAATAATAGTCTTCAGACACATGTAGGAAGAAAGCCAGACTATGAAGCACGTGGTCGCCGACGTCTATATACTAATGCCCAGAGTATGGGAAACAAACAGAACGAACTTGAACTCTTAATAAAAGAGGGAAATTATGACTTGATAGGTATAACTGAGACTTGGTGGGATGACTCTCATGACTGGAATACAGCAATGGAAGGATATAACTTGTTCAAAAAGAAGAAGAGGAACAGAAAGGGAGGTGGGGTTGCACTGTATGTGAAAAATACTTATCTCTGCACAGAAATACAGGAGGAGGAGCTTGGTGGCCCCATCCAGAGCATCTGGATCAAAATAAATGGAGCAAAGAATAAAAGGAACCTGGTGGTCGGAGTCTACTACCGGCCACCCAACCAAGGAGAAGACAAGGATGACACTTTTGAAAAGCAAATAGCCAATGTTTCAAGGAAGCATGATGTAGTAGTAATGGGGGACTTCAATTTCCCCGGTATTTGTTGGGAGACAAATTCTGCAAAACATGGCCCCTCCAGGAAATTCCTGACTTGTGTGTCGAATAACTTCCTCCTACAGAAAGTAGAGGAAGGAACTAGAGGATCGGCTATCCTTGACTTGATCCTAACCAACAGCGATGACTCAGTGGATAAAGTAGCAGTTACAGGAACTCTGGGGGAAAGCGACCATGTTGCACTTGAGTTCTTGGTTCTAAGGGAAGCAAAAGCCGAGTGTAGTCAAACGCGTACCCTGGATTTTAGGAAAGCTGATTTTCATAAACTCAGAACAATGATCAGGAAGGTCCCATGGCAAGCGACGCTAACGAGAAAAGGAGTCCAAGATGGGTGGGAGCTTTTAAAAAAGGAAATTCTCAAGGCACAATCACAAACAATTCCCACAAGAAGAAAAGGTGGAAGACAACAGAAGAAGCCAGTGTGGCTTCACAAAAAGCTTAGGGATGACCGGAAAACAAAAAAGGACACATCTAGGAAGTGGAAAGAAGGCCAAGTAACAAAGGAAGAGTACAGGCAAGTAGCACAGAATTGCAGGGATGGCGTCAGGAAGGCTAAAGCTGAGAACGAGCTCAGGTTAGCGAGGGATGTTAAAAAGACAAAAAGGCTTTCTTCAGCTACGTGCATAGTAAAAGGCAGAGGAAAGAAATGGTGGTTCAGCTATTAAATAAGGATGGCAAAACGATAACAGATGACAAAGAAAAGGCAGAGGTGCTCAATTCCTACTTTGACTCAGTCTTCTCCCAAAAGAGGGTCTATGACCCCCCTGGCAAGGGCGAAGTGCAGGCTGAAGGGGCAGGATTGCAGCTTGAGATCGATAGGCATACGGGAACACCTAATGACTTTGAATGAGTTCAAATCTCCAGGGCCAGATGAACAGCATCCTAGAGTAATAAAGGAACTGGCAGACGAACTCTCAGAACCGCTGTCTATTCTCTTTGAGAAATCATGGAGGACGGGTGAAGTGCCAGATGACTGGAGGAGGGCTAATGTTGTCCCTATCTTCAAAAAGGGTAAAAAAGAGGAACCTGGGAACTACAGACCAGTCAGTCTGACATCAATCCCTGGGAAAATTCTGGAGCAGATGATAAAGCAATCCATCTGGAAGCACCTTGACAACAATGCCGTGATTACTCGAAGCCAACATGGATTTGTCAAAAACAAGTCCTGCCAGACAAATCTGTTAGTGGGTGATTCGTCTGCCCGGCTAGGTGATATTCAACCTGTTCTGGAGGGGGTTGCACTCCCCCTAAAGGATCAGGTTCGTAGTTTGGGGGTGCTCTTGGATCCAGAACTGTCACTTGAGGTTCTCAGTGGCACGGAGCACTTTTTATCAGCTTAGGCTGGTATACCAACTACGCTCTTATCTGGACAGAGATAGCCTTGCTACAGTTATCCATGCTCTGATAACTTCTCGTCTGGATTACTGCAATGCGTTATACATGGGGCTGCCTTTGAAAACAGTCTGGAAACTTCAGCTGGTCCAAAATAGGGCAGCAAGATTGTTAACAGGGACTGGCCTGCAAGCTCATATTACGCCAGTACTTTTCCAGCTGCACTGGCTGCCAGTCCATTTCCGGGCCCGATTCAAAGTGCTGGTGTTAAATTTCAAAGCCCTTACCGGCTTGGGACCAGGTTACCTGAAGGATCGCCTCCTCCCATATGTGCCTGCCCGGACCTTAAGATCATCCTCAGCGGCCCTTCTCCGTGAGCCCCTGCCAAAGGAAGTGAGGCAGGTGGCTACTAGGAGGAGAGCTTTTTCTGTTGTGGCACCCCGGCTCTGGAATGAGCTCCCTAGTGAGGTTCGCCTGGGGCCTACATTGTATTCCTTTCGGCGCCAGGTGAAGACCTTTTTATTTTCCCAGGCATGTTAGCATTTTAGCTTTCTAAATTTTTATCTTTGCTGTTTTAAATCTGTATTTTAAACTCCTGCACTGCTGCTAGGTTTTATCGCGGTTGTATTGTTATATTGTGGTTTTAATGCTCTGTATATTTTAAATTTTTTATTGTGTGTTGTTTGGATTTAATTTTTGTGAACCGCCCAGAGAGCTTCGGCTATTGGGCGGTATAGAAATGAAATAAATAAATAAATAAATCTGATCTCATTTTTTGATCAAGTAACCTCCCTTGTACACCGCGGGAATGCTGTAGACATCATATACCTCGACTTCAGCAAAGCTTTCGACAAAGTGCCCCATGATATCCTGATGAGAAAACTAGCTCAAAGTGGGCTAGATGAAACAACGATCCGGTGGATCCACAGTTGGCTACAGAATCGGACTCAAAGAGTGCTTCTCAATGGGACCTTCTCAAACTGGGGAGAGGTAACGAGTGGGATACCGCAGGGCTTAGTCCTGGGCCCAGTGCTCTTCAACATTGTTATTAATGACTTGGAGGAGGAGATTCAGGGAATGCTGATCCAATTTGCAGATGACACCAAATTGGGTGGGATAGCTAATACTTTGGAAGACAGAAACAAAATTCAAAGTGATCTGGATAGGCTGGAGCGCTGAACAGAAAACAACAGAATGACATTGAATAGGGATAAATGCCAAGTTCTGCACCTAGGAAAAAGAAACCAAATGCACAGTTACAAGATGGGGGATACGTGGCTCAACAACATGACAAGTGAGAAAGATCTTGGAATTGTTGTTGATCACAAGCTGAATATGAGCCAACAATGTGATGTGGCTGCAAAAAAGGCAAATGCTATTTTGGGCTGCATTCATAGAAGCATCGCTTCCAAATCCCGGGAAGCACTAGTTCCCCTCTACTCAGCACTGGTTAGGCCTCATCTGGAGTACTGTGTCCAGTTCTGGGCACCACACTTTCAGAAGGATGCAGACAAACTGGAGAGGGTTCAGAGGAGGGCAACAAAGATGATCAGAGGACTGAGAAGAGAAGACTGAGGGGAGATACGATAGCACTCTTCAAGTACTTGAAAGGTTGTCACAGAGAAGAAGGCCAGGATCTCTTCTTGATCGTCCCAGAGTGCAGGACACGGAATAATGGGCTCAAGTGACAGGAAGCCAGATTCCGGCTGAACATCAGGAAAAACTTCCTGACTGTTAGAGCAATACGACAATGGAACCAATGACCTAGGGAGGTGGTGGGCTTTCCCACACTGGAGGCGTTCAAGATGAGGCTGGACAGCCATCTGTCAGGGATGCTCTGAGTTGGATTCCTGCATTGAGCAGGGGGTTGGACTTGATGGCCTTGTGGGCCCCTTCCAACCCTACTATTCTATGATTCTATGATTCTACCCCATAACCAATCAAGCAGATAAAAGGCCTGGAGGTGGTTCTGAGTGTTACGTGTGCATTTGGTAGCTGTTCGCTGGAACTCCCAACATGAGGTCCACAGAGGTGTCCATGCGAGTGAAGGAGGCCATCATTAGGCTGAGGAAACAAAATAAATCCATAAGAGAGATAGCAAAAACAGTGGGAGTGGCCAACACAACAGTTTGGAACATCCTGAAAAAGAAGGAATTAACTGGCAAGCTCAGCAACAGCAAAAGGCCTGGAAGACCACGGAAGACAACTAAAGTGGATGACTGCAGAATGCTGCTCATGGTGAAGAGGAACCCTTTCACAACATCTAGCCAGGTCAAGAATGCTCTTGAGGAGGTAGGCATGCCATTGTCAACATCTACAGTCAAGAGACGGCTTTATGAATGTAAATACAGGGGCTTCACAACAAGGTGCAAACCACTGATAACGCTCAAGAACAGACAGGCCAGATTAGCCTTTGCCAGCAAACACCTAAAAAGCCTGCCCAGTTCTGGAATAAGATTCTTTGGACTGATGAGACCAAGATTAACTTGTACCAGAATGATGGGAAGAGAAAAGTATGGAGAAGGAAAGGAACAGCTCATGATCCAAAGCATACCACATCATCTGTCAAACATGGTGGAGGCAGTGTTATGGCATGGGCATGTATGGCTGCCAATGGAACCGGGTCACTGGTGTTTATTGATGACCTGACTGCTGATAAAAGTAGCAGGATGAATTCTGAAGTGTATAGGGCTATACTTTCTGCTCAGATTCAGCCGAATGCTGCCAAACTGATAGGATGCCGCTTCATATTGCAAATGGATAATGACCCAAAACATACAGCAAAAGTTATCCAAGAGTTTCTCCAGGCAAAGAAGGGGGATGTTCTTCACTGGCCAAGTTAGTCACCTGATCTCAACCCAATAGAACATGCTTTTCCCTTACTGAAGACAAGCCTGAAGGCAGAAAGACCCACAAACAAGCAGCAGCTGAGGGCAGCTGCAGTAAAGGCCTGGAAAAGCATCTTGAGGGAGGAAACCCAGCATTGGGTCATGTCCATGGGTTCCAGACTTCAGGCAGTCATTGACTGCAAAGGATTTTCATCCAGGTATTAAAGGCAACCTGGAACCTGGAATGTCAGATCAATGAATCAAGGTAAGCTGGAGGTGGTCAAACATGAGATGGCAAGATTGAACATCGACATCTTGGGAATCAGCGAACTAAAATGGACAGGCAATGGCGAATTTAATTCAGGTGACCATCATATCTACTATTGTGGGCAAGAATCCCTTAGAAGAAATGGAGTAGCACTCATAGTCAACAAAAGGGTGGGAAAAGCAGTACTGGGGTACAATCTTAAAAATGATAGAATGATCTCAGTACGAATCCAAGGCAAACCATTCAACATCACAGTAATTCAAGTCTATGCCCCAACCACTGAGGCCGAAGAAGCTGAGGTTGATCGGTTCTATGAAGACCTACAACACCTTCTAGAACTAACACCAAAAAAAGACGTCCTCTTCATCATAGGGGATTGGAATGCTAAAGTAGGAAGTCAAGAAATCACCAGGATAACAGGCAGACATGGCCTTGGTGTACAAAATGAAGCAGGACAAAAGCTAATAGAGTTTTGCCAAGAGAACATGCTGATCATAGCAAACACTCTTTTCCAACAGCACAAGAGGCGACTCTACACATGGACGTCACCAGATGGTCAATATCGAAATCAGATTGATTATGTCCTTTGCAGCCAAAGATGGAGAAGCTCCATACAGTCAGTAAAAACAAGACCTGGAGCTGACTGTGGCTCAGATCATGAGCTGCTTCTTGCAAAATTTCGGCTTAAATTGAAGAACATTGGGAAAACCACTAAACCGTTCAGGTATGACCTAAATCATATCCCTGATGAATATACAGTGGAGGTGAGGAATAGATTTCAGGGATTAGACCTGATAGACAGAGTGCCTGAGGAACTATGGACGGAGGTCCGTAACATTGTTCAGGAGGCAGCAACGAAATCCATCCCAAAGAAAAAGAAATGCAAGAAAGCCAAGTGGCTGTCTGATGAGGCTTTACAAGTAGCTCACGAAAGAAGGGAAGCGAAAAGCAAGGGAGAAAGGGGAAGATATATCCAACTGAATGCAGAGTTCCAGAGAATAGCAAGGAGAGACAAGAAGGCCTTCTTAAATGAACAATGCAAAGAAATCGAGGAAAACAACAGAATGGGAAAGACTAGAGATCTCTTCAAGAAAATTGGAGATCTCAAGGGAACAATTTGCGCAAAGACGGGCATGATAAAGGACAAAGAAGGCAGGGACCTAACAGAAGCAGATGAGATTAAGAAGAGGTGGCAAGAATACACAGAAGAACTATACAGGAAAGATCTGAATGTCCCTGATAGCCATGATAGTGCGGTCACTGAACTTGAGCCGGACATCCTCGAGAGTGAAGTCAAGTGGGCCTTAGGAAGCATTAGTAACAACAAAGCTAGCGGAGATGACAGTATTCCAGCCGAGCTATTTAAAATCCTAAAAGATGATGCTGTTAAAGTGCTGCATTCAATATGCCAACAAATCTGGAACACTCAACAGTGGCCACAAGACTGGAAAGGTCAGTTTACATTCCAATTCCAAAGAAGGGCAACGCCAAAGAGTGTTCAAACTACCGCACCATTGCGCTCATTTCACATGCCAGCAAGGTGATGCTCAAAATCCTACAAGCTAGGCTTCAGCAGTATGTGAACCGAGAACTACCGGAAGTACAAGCTGGGTTTCGAAGAGGCAGAGGAACTAGAGATCAAATCACCAACATTCGCTGCATCATGGAGAAAGCAAGAGAATTCCAGAAAAACGTCTATTTCTGCTTCATTGACTACGCTAAAGCCTTTGATTGTGTGGATCACAACAAACTGTGGCAAATTCTTAAAGTGATGGGAGTACCAGACCACCTTACCTGTCTCCTGAGAAACCTGTATGAGGGTCAAGAAGCAACAGTCAGAACCAGAGATGGAACAACCGATTGGTTCAAAATTGGGAAAGGAGTACGACAAGGCTGCATATTGTCACCCTGCTTATTTAACTTATATGCAGAGTACATCATGAGAAATGCCGGGTTGGATGAATCAGAGGTCGGAATTAAGATTGCTGGGAGAATTATCAACAACCTCCGATATGCAGACGATACCACCCTAATGGCAGAAAGCGAAGAGGATCTCAAGAGCCTCTTGTTGAGGGTGAAAGAGGAGAGTGCAAAAGCTGGTTTGAAACTCAACATTAAAAAAACTAAGATCATGGCATCTGGCCCCATGACTTCCTGGCATATAGAAGGGGAAGAAATGGAAGCAGTGACAGATTTTACTTTCTTGGGCTCCAAGATCACCGCAGACGGTGACTGTAGCCCTGAAATTAAAAGACGCTTGCTCCTGGGGAGGAAAGCTATGGCCAACCTAGACAGCATAGTAAGAAGCAGAGACATCACCTTGCCTACAAAGGTCCGTCTAATCAAAGCTATGGTTTTCCCAGTAGTAATGTATGGCTGTGAGAGCTGGACTATAAGGAAGGCTGAGCACCGAAGAATTGATGCTTTCGAACTGTGGTGCTGGAGAAGACTCTTACGAGTCCCCTGGACTGCAAGGAGGTCAAATCAGTCCATCCTAAAGGAAATCAACCCTGAGTGCTCATTGGAAGGACAGATAATGAAGCTGAAGCTCCAATATTTTGGCCACCTAATGCGAAGAGAAAACTCCCTGGAAAAGACCCTGATGCTGGGAAAGACTGAAGGCAAAAGGAGAAGGGGACGGCAGAGGATGAGATGGCTAGATAGCATCACGGATGCAATGAATATGAACTTGAGCACGCTCCGGGAGAGAGCGCAGGACAGGAAGGCCTGGCGTGCTATGGTCCATGGGGTCACGAAGAGTCGGACACGACTGAATGACTGAACAACAACAACAACAACATTAAAGGCAACCCTTAAGTTTGAAATGATGTTGGTTTGTTCCATTACTTATGAGCCACCAACAATGGGGGGGGGGTGCATGCCACTGGCTGTACTTCCTGAAAGGTTAGTGCCCCACTTTTGTCACACCCCTTGAATTACAGCTGAAAGTCCTGACTTCGCTCCCATCTGGGTGTGTTTCCTTTCAACTTCAATGTGGTGGTGTACAGAGGCCAAGTGCCAAAACAGTTATCCTTGTTCCGATATTTCTGGCCCTGACTGTACTTGAAAAATACCCCCCCACTTTGGGACAAGATAAAGCCTGTCATTTCATAATAGTAGAGAAAGTCCCCTCTTTTTACTCAGTCATTTTTCTCTGTCTCCTAGATACGATTCATACTGCTAGCCTCCCTAATAGTTACCCTCTCTTTCTGAGATTGGCTGGATCTGCTTACTGCTCTCTGTGTGTAACTTTGTCCTCCCAATTCAGCCTTCCCTGGCCAGTGATATCATATTGGAGCCGCACCAAAATCAATGATATATAATAAATAATATATTGAGACCTGTACTTGCATTACTGACCCCACTTTAACATGGGAAAATCTACTGCCAAAACTCCATCCAAACCACCCTCGGACACCTCTACTCCAAAAGACTCCACTGACACTTCAAATCTCTCTGCAGAGTGGGAATCCCTTACATTGTTGAGATCAATCTGGTTCTGGCCCAGCCTATCCAAGGAGTGGAAGTGGGTAACCCGACCACCCACCTCGAGAGCATTAACCAATGGCTTGATTTCTAAACCTTTACCCATAGAAACAGGGATGCGCCAGGCTGCCTGTTGCCCCCCTTACTGTTTGTCATTAGAACCATTGGCCTGTGCACTGAGGCTGGACCCAGAAATTACAGGGATTAGACTGGGTGACATTGAACAAAAAATATTATTGTATGCAGATGATGCTCTAGTGTCCCTTTCCAATACTCCAAAGTCCCTACCTAAGCTAATTACTACACTAAACCAATATAGCAAAGGCTCAGGTTACAGGGTGAACTGGGAGAAATCAGAGATTATGCCCCTAGGAACCCCACATAGCAAGAGGGTTTATTCAGAATGCGGATTTAAACTTAGTGAAGATTCTTTCAAGTATTTAGGTCTCCCCATCCCTAAACTTTTAAATAATGTAATCCCATATAACTTTGATCCTACAATGGAACACATAAAATAACATTGAACGATGGAAGGGACTTGGATTAAGTTTGTGGGCTAAAGCGAATACCATTAAAATGAATATCTTCCCTGGGCTGATTTACGTGCTAAGGTGAATCTCCTTTAAAATATCTAAAATTTATTTTAAACTTGTGGATAAATTCTTTAGGATGTTCTTATGGGAAGGAAAAAAGGCCAGGTTTTCTATTGCAAAAATGAGATTCTCAGTGCAGGAGAATCTGCCAGACCCAGGCACCTACCACACTGTCCATATAGAATAGAATCATAGAATAGAAGGGTTGGAAGGGGCCTACAAGGCCATCGAGTCCAACCCCCTGCTCAATGCAGGAATCCAAGTCAGAGCATCCCTGACAGATGGCTGTCCAGCCTCGTCTTGAAGGCCTCCAGTGTGGGAGAGCCCACCACCTCCCCAGGTAATTGGTTCCATTGTCGTATTGCTCTAACAGTCAGGAAGTTTTTCCTGATGTTCAGCCGGAATCTGGCTTCCTGTCACTTGAGCCCATGATTCCATGTCCTGCACTCTGGGAGGATCAAGAAGAGATCCTGGCCTTCCTCTCTGTGACAACCTTTCAAGTACTTAAAGAGCGCTATCATATTTCCCCTCAGTCTTTTTATTTTAACACAGGCATTGTGTTATTTAAACAATATTTTATTTTAACACAGGCATTGTGCTGGTCTGAACAGAAAGGATCGGAAACCCCAATTTGGGTGGTGGTGGAGGGGCAGGCTTTGGAGCCCATGCCTGCATCGCAGGCATTGGGCTCCTATGTGCGCCCTCGTCATCACCAATTCCACACCATCGCAGGGACAAGGGAGGTTTGGGCACAACGGGGACTGACACTGAAATTTGACCCTCAGTCTCATGCCAACTTCACGCTTTGGAACAATCCCAACATAGTTGTAGGGAGTAAACAAATATGTTGGACACACTGGCATACAGCAGGCATTTTTTCATTAAACCAGTTGATAGGTGAGCACCAAAATTTTGTAAATTTTGAGAATCGATCAATGACGGCTCCCCTCCCACCCATAGCTAGGTGGCAGCTACTATAATTGCATCACGCTCTCAGAGCTAAATTTGGTCCTGCTGCCTTCTCAGCGTCATAATTCCTGTCACCATGGATAGTCCTCCAGTCAGTGTCCTCCCTCCCTAAGTAAACGCTAGTGGTATTTGCCCAATTAAAAAAACTCCAGAAGTTTAATCTTTCTCATATTAGGGAAGCCTGGAACACCGAACTTGGCCAAGAGTGCCAACTTTCAGAATCAGTTTGGCTGGCCCTAAGAGCACAAATTAAAAAAAGCACCCTAGATCTGAAAGTAAGTTTAATCCAACAAAAATTATTCTAAGAGCCGACTGGGCACCTGAATGACTATAGCAGAAGAATTTAAGTGACTCTCCCCTTTGTTGGAGATGTCAAAGCAGGGGGGGGGGGGAGGGAAAGGGACTACTTATACCTGGCAAATATTTCTAAAAACTTAATGCTTTGTTTCATAAATTTTTCTGGGGTTCCTGTCCACCAAGAATATCTTTAAAAAGGCTGCAACTTCCAATTAATGAAGGCGGGTTTGGTTTTCTGGATCTAATGATGTACCATTGGGCCTTTTTGCTGACCTCTACTAAACTTTGGTCTTTTCCACTCAGATTAGATTTTCCACCTTGGTTAGTGTTGGAATCTTCTTGTCTGGAGCTTCTCTTTAAATGGATGGCATTAGGTTCTCGGCATAGCAAGGTAGTCAGAGCTCCTCCCACAATTTTGGCAGTTTGAGAAGTTTGGTGTGTATTGTTACATCAATTACAGTTTGATCCATTTTCCCATGCTAAACTGACTTTATGGGGAAATCCAGATTTAAGAATTGGTAAGAAAATGTTTTTATGGCAGACCTGGACAGATGAAATGATTTTTACCCTGGATCCGTCAGTGGGGCTTGATGATGAGTTTTCGTTATTTGTAACTTTGTGAGATCAGCTTGATTTGCCTGCTACAGCGGAGTGGCAGGGCTTGCAACTGAAACATGTGTTGGTATCTAGATCCAGTCCTGCTGCTTCTACTGCTTCAGAGTCTCCTTTGCTGTTGGAAATACTTACTGAAGCTGATCAGATATATAGACCTACGATTCATGCCTACAAACATTTATTATGAATGAATAAATGATACAAGTGGTTTACAGCAGGAATGGAACAGGGAATTGGAATGTCCTATTTTGTTTAATTAATTGACTGCCGCCTTGGCATCTGTATCGGACATTTCAATGGATCTTCAGTTATGCCTTATTCAGCAAAAACGTTTGTTTTGGGTCTATTGGACGCCACAATGTCTTTTTAATAAAGGCTTGTCGAATTCCGCTAATTGTTGGAGGTGTAATGCAGTCAGTGCTTCCCTTATTCATATGTTCTGTAAATGCCCAATGGTTGCCTCCTTTTGGGAGGAAGTTCTTACATGGATAAATGTTGTATTGGAAAGCTCTTTAATATTTACTGATGTAAGTGCTCTTTTAAATTACTTACCTGCTTCTTGGAAAGTAACACATGGCCAGCGTAAATGGATTTTTCACACCCTTTTGGTTGCTAAAAGACTGATATTACGCTATTGGAAGCATAAAAGCTCACCACCTATAATGCAATGGACTGAAGACTTAGCAACACCAGCAACATTTGAAAGAGTGGTATATAGGCGTAACTTGCTGATGGCCTTATATGTGGATATTTGGTTTGCTTTCACTGAAGTTTATGAGTAACCTATTTTTTCTTTTTCTTTTTTGAATGTTGTAATGTTTGAAACTGAGGATTTTACAATATATTGTGTTGTTGTTGTTTTGGTATGTTTTAGGTTTGTTTTATTTTGTTAAAATTCACAGTAAAACATGGGGGGGGGGAAGGGACTCCAATGCACATGCTCTGGAGTTGTCCAGTGCTAGAACCGTTTTGTGGGAACGTGATTGAAAAGATCAAATTCACTCTTCAATTAGATTTTGACATACTAGGCCATACTGTGGTGTCAGGACTCAGGCCATCACTATGGAGGAGACACACATCACCAATGGCCTGGTTGTTGAGGGTGACTCTAGTGGCTAAAAGATTGGTGCTCCAGGTGTGGAAGGCGAAACACCCACCCAGGATTGAAGCATCGTATGAGCCACATCATCTTTGTCCTTCCATGAATTAACGTTGTTTAAACACCTGATGAAAGAGGACAGAGGCCTCCTGATTTGGCAGCCATATGTGGAACTGTTTGATTAACCCTTTTATTATGTTATTTCCCCCTTTTGCTTTCCTTTGAATATTAGTTGTCTGTGTCTATTGTTGTTGTTGTTGTTGCTTTCCTGAGTTGGTCCTGAGGTGGGATCACTCAGGTGGTGGGTGTTATTGGAGGGTGGAGGGAGGGAAGGTTGGTAGGGAAAAAAGGACTGTAAGAAAACGAAATGGAAATTCATGCAAATGGAAATTTGTCCAGGATTTGAGAACATTTATTCATGCTTAATCCATATAACTAGTGGACACTGGTGATTTCTTGCTATATTGTTCTTTTGTGATACGAAACTAAAAATGAATTAAGAATTATTAAGAATTTTTTAAAATCTAATTTAGCACTGAAAACAATTGCAGCATGTCACCTCAATTTTTCCTTGTGTGTGTAAGTCGGACAGTGGAAATTGGGAATTTGAACTGTGGCATGGAATGGGTATTGAAATGTGCTTTCCATGGGCGTTATGGCGCTTATTACAACAGTCCCATTTGGATCCCTCGAAAGTTGCCCTTCTGGCCTGTTTTCCAGAAAATGGACTGTGACCTGGAATGGCTATTGAAACCTGATTTCTCTGGAAGTTTTGGAGCTTATTATACCTGTCCCATTGTTGCACGTAATGCTAGTTTCGCCCCCTGGAGGCTAGTCCAATTTGCCCCAAAGAGGAGAGTTAACTTCAGGCTGGGTCCAACTCGATTTTATTGTTTGCAAACAGTTCGACAAAGGAGCTCACGCTCAAAAGCAGAGTCGACCCTGGGCAACCCCCACGCTACAGTTTTATCACTTAGCTTGCATTCCTCAGCCAGCATGTCACTTTGATTGGTTGCCAGCGGTTTGCGTAGCAACCTTATCTTAGGGTTACTGTCTGCTCATTCCAGGCATGCACAGCTCTTACAATACTACGTGCTGCTTAAGACACATGCAATGGCTTTTAGGTTACATTGTTACTACAATTCCCCCCTCAAAAGCCTTTTCTCAAATTTATACTCTCTTTGGTCCAGCGGTGGACTATGCACTTAAAGGCGAACACTATTATCGCTGTGGCATTGACAATTTTCTCTAAACAGCAAGTGAGGCCTAGGACGCCTAACCCTAACCCCTGAAACGAGAGTGCCCTCTTTCTGTAGAGCTACCTGTGTTTTTCTAATTAAGGCAGGCAACAAAGGAAAGTTTCTGACAGTTGATGGGTGTTCATAATAGAGAGCAAAATTAACTCTATTCTCCTTGAACATAAGCTCAACATGCCTCTTAAACTAATGTTTTTTGTTGTTGTTTTTTACTTTGAGCGGGGAGTGTTGAGGCAACTAAAGAAGGAGAGAATAATGCGCATAAGTAAGCGTTAGGAGAAAGCTCTCTCATGAACAAATGCTTGAGTTCCTCCAGGGGTTTATTATTCCAACGGCTGCCTTCAGGTGGGTCAGCTTCTGGTGTGACCCTCTCTGGTGCAGGTGATGCCTTTATTAAGTGTGATGAATCTACTTTTTCCCTTTAGTGACTTTTATAGCAATGGGAGTGGTAAGTAAGATCTGAAACGGACTCTTCTGCTTCTTGGTAGGTAGTTCATCTTTCTAGGACTGGATTAGCACCCAATCACTGGGATTGAGATTATGCACTGGAGCATCTAAAGGCCAGGATTGGTGCGGTGTTGCAAACCTGTGAAAACAAAACAGACTGCAAGGCAGTAACGTAATCTTGAATCTTGAACTCTTACTTCTGAATTCACATTTAAGCTATCAGCCATAGGTAGTATCCAAGGTGGGCGCTTATAGAACATTTAAAGGGTGTCAATTTAATACTTCCCTTGGAGGTGCACCGTACTGAGTCAAGGTGATTGGCAAGGCCTGTGGCCTTTCAACTTAATCTTTAGACAAATTCTAGTGAGCATGGTCATTAAGGCACGGTTCATCTTCTCAATTTGACTTGTGGATTGAGGTTTCCAAGGGGGGGTGTAGCTTCTAGTTAGTTTGTTGTGCCTGGGCCACTATTTGCGTCACTTGTCCAACAAAATGGGGCCCCTGATTTGATTCACTCTCTTTAGGTAACAAGAGTCTAGGGATTACTTTTTAACAGGATCTTGGCTACTGTCTGTGCGGTGCAGTCAATTGGTTTTATTGTTACTAGCAGGTACCGATAGCCATGAGTCTGGGGCAACTCTGAAAAGTTAATTTGAAATCTCTGAAAAGGATAGTAAGCACATGGGCGAATTCTCATTTGAGCTGGGGGCTCAAACATCTTTCAATCAGGGCAGTTAGCTACTGCTCTCAGGTCTTGGTCTAACCTGAAGGAGGGGTTATCTGCCTCGGGTGCACCCAAAATCAAGGTGTTAAAGGGTGATGATATCTTTATTCGCTAACCATAATTTTTTGGACTTCTCAATGAGCAGCTTCAAGCCTGCACAGGTGGCTTTCTTCAAAGGATACTGCCTCACGCACACAGGGCTCTCTCCCTTTTTAAAGAAGATTTTAACTGGTGTTATGCATTTGCTCGGGCAGGGATTCTGTCTGCCCACACACATGGATATGGATCAACATTCTCTAAAATCTCAGTCCCTTTGGCCTCTGACACAATCTTGATTGCTTGAAGGGCCATCTGATAATTTGAGCCCTGCTTTATTGGCAGCTGTACTACAATCTGATTATCACGGAAGATTTTAGCTTGCAGTTTTGTTAACAAGTCCCGCCCCAAGAGGGCAACGAGGTATGCAGATGAAAGTACTAAGGCATGTTCCAGTATGTTATTTCCAATCTTTGTGAGGAGGAGCTTACACACAGGCAATTTAGTTTTTCTCCTTTTAATTCCTTTTAAAGTTACATGCTTTCCACTTTCCCTCGCTGGGGGGGCTTCACAGGGATCATAGAAAATTTATTTATTTATTTATTTCATTTCTATACCTCCCAATAGCTGAAGCTCTCTGGGCGGTTCACAAAAACTAAAACCAAACAACACACAATAAAACAATTTAAAATATATAGAACATTAAAACCACAATATAACAATACAACCACAATAAAACCTAGCAGCAGTACAGGAGTTTAAAATACAGATTTAAAACAGCAAAGATAAAAATTTAGAAAGCTAAAATGCCTGGGAAAATAAAAAGGTCTTCACCTGGCGCCGAAAGGAGTACAATGTAGGCGCCAGGCAAACCTCACTAGGGAGCTCATTCCAGAGCCGGGGTGCCACAACAGAAAAAGCCCTCCTCCTAGTAGCCACCCGCCTCACTTCCTTTGGCAGGGGCTCACGGAGAAGGGCCGCTGATGATGATCTTAAGGTCCGGGCAGGCACATATGGGAGGAGGCGATCCTTCAGGTAACCTGGCCCCAAGCCGGTAAGGGCTTTGAATGTTAACACCAGCACTTTGAATCGGGCCCGGAAATGGACTGGCAGCCAGTGCAGCTGGAAAAGTACTGGCGTAATATGAGCTTGCAGGCCAGTCCCTGTTAACAATCTTGCTGCCCTATTTTGGACCAGCTGAAGTTTCCAGACCGTTTTCAAAGGCAGCCCCACGTATAACGCATTGCAGTAATCCAGACGAGAAGTTATCAGAGCATGGATAACTGTAGCTAGGCTATCTCTGTCCAGATAAGGGCGTAGTTGGTATACCAGCCTAAGCTGATAAAAAGTGCTCCATGCCACTGAGTTCACCTGTGCCTCAAGTGACAGTTCTGGATCCAAGAGCACCCCCAAACTACGAACCTGATCCTTTAGGGGGAGTGCAACCCCCTCCAGAACAGGTTGAATATCACCTAGCCGGGCAGACGAACCACCCACTAACAGTACCTCCGTCTTGTCTGGATTGAGTTTCAGTTTATTAGCCCTCATCCAGTCCATTACCGTGCCCAGGCACTGGTTCAGAACAGCCACTGCCTCACCTGGTTTTGATGAGAAAGAGAGGTAGAGCTGGGTGTCATCCGCATATTGATGGCACCTCAGCCCACACCTCCGGATAACCTCCCCCAGCGGTTTCATGTAGATGTTAAACAGCATGGGGGATAGAATAGAGCCCTGTGGAACCCCATGGAACAATTGCCATGGCACAGAGCAATAATCCCCCAGCGCCACCTTCTGGAATCGGCCATCCCAGTAGGAGCGGAACCACTGTAGTGCAGTGCCTCCAACTCCCAACCCAGACAACCTATCCAGAAGGATACCATGGTCGATGGTATCGAAAGCCGCTGAGAGGTCCAGGAGAATCAACAGGGTCGCACTCCCCCTGTCCCTCTCCCGGCAGAGGTCATCCCGCAGGGCGACCAAGGCAGTTTCCGTTCCAAAACCAGGCCTGAAGCCCGATTGAAATGGATCTAGATAATCCGTTTCATTCAACAGTGCCTGGAGCTGTCCTACAACCACCTGCTCAAGCACCTTGCCCAGGAAGGGGATGTTGGCCACTGGCCTATAATTGTTAACATCCTCTGGGTCCAGGTTAGGCTTTTTCAGGAGTGGTCTAATTACTGCCTCTTTTAAAGCAGCAGGCACCACTCCCTCTCTCAAGGAGGAATTTACAACCTCCTGGACCCAGCCGGACAACCCCTCCTTGTTTGATTTAATAAGCCATGAAGGGCAAGGGTCAAGCACACAAGTGGTCGATTGGACTTGGCCAAGCACCTTGTCCGCATCCTCAGGCCTCAGTAACTGAAACTCATCCAATAAAACTGGACCAGACGGTGCTCTGAACGCCTCTACCAATGGAACTGCATTAATGGCTGTGTCCAATTCATGATGAATCTGAGCGACTTTATCCTCAAAGTGCCGCGCAAACTCGTCACAGCGTGCTACCGAGGGTTCCACCATCTCTCTCCCTGGCCCAGAATGTAACAGGCCGCAAACCACTCGGAAAAGCTCCGCCGGACGACACTGAGAAGATGCAATGCTGGTGGAAAAGAACTGCCTCTTTGCCACCCTCACCGCCACAGAGTAGGCTCGATAGTGGGCTCTTACCTGTGTTCGGTCAGACTCAGCACAAGTTTTCCTCCACCTGCGTTCTAGCCGTCTCCCCTCTTGCTTCATTGCCCTCAGCACAGGTGTATACCAAGGAGCTGGCCGGGCTCTGCTCAGAGGGAGAGGGCGCTTGGGCGCAATCGTGTCAACCGCCCGAGTCATCTCTGCATTCCACAGAGCGACCTGGGCTTCGACAGGAGCACCATCCATACCAGCAGGAAAATCCCCCAGAGCCCTCTGGAATCCATCGGAATCCATTAATCTCCGGGGGCGGACCATTTTAATAGGTCCCCCACCCTTGCAGAGGGGAAAGGCCGCCAGAAGTCTAAACCTCAGCAGGAAGTGATCTGACCATGGCAAAGGGACAGATGTTAATTCCTCTACTTTCAGATCACCATCCTCCTGCCCAGTCGAGAAAACCAGATCAAGCGTGTGTCCTTTTATATGCGTTGGGCCGATGACATGTTGGGACATCCCCATGGTTGTCATGGCGGCCATGAAGTCCTGAGCCGCCCCGGATACAGCGGCCTCGGCATGGAAGTTGAGATCCCCCAGGACCATCATCCTGGGGGTCCTCAACACCAAGTCCGAGACCACCTCCGTCAGCTCAGGCAGGGAGTGTGATGGGCAGCGGGGTGGGCGGTACACCAACAGAATCCCTAATCTGTCCCGGGTACCCAACACAAGGTACAGACACTCAAGATCTGCACTCGAATGAGCAGGAAGCCTGGAGAGGGAGATTGAATTCCTATAGACCACGGCAACCCCCCCTCCCTGACCCTCAAGTCGGTGTTGGTGCTGCACTGAGTACCCAGAAGGGCACAGCTGGGAGAGAGTGACCCCTCCCAGTTCCCCCACCCAGGTCTCAGTAATACATGCCAGGTCAGCCCCCTCATCCACAATCAAATCATGGATGAGGGAGGTCTTATTTTGGGCCGACCTGGCATTCAGCAGCAGCACCACCAGACCCGAGGGCAGACTGGTAAGGCTGCCAGGAACCATCAGGTTGGGGGAAGAACCAGAAGAGGGGACAGCTGTAAGGTGTCTAGCCCCTCTTCTCCTCAGCTGGCCTGTTAATCCCCCAACGCCATACCTCCCCCTGCCCATGACCACAGTTATGGTGGCACCTCCCCCACCCCCTGAGTTGTCCAATAGTCCTCCCAGGCACATATTAAAATATTAAGATATAAAATATACAACAGTTTAAAAGAATATAAAAGAGATAAATGTGGCTCCAGTATCTACTAGGGCCTCACAGTCCCTACTACCAACCCTTACTTTTATCTTGGGATTCTCCCGAGCATTTGTTCGTAGGGTGGTGACCTTAGATCCCGGTCCCCTTCAGCTAGACTCCCCCCTGGAGGACTCTGCCCGCATTTGGCAGCCTTCAGGGTGAGTCTCTTTTCTCTTTCAACTCTGGACAATCTTCTAATGTCTCTTCTCTTGGCAATACGCACATTTATCGAGCCCCGGTCGGCCCTTTCCTTTTCCTCCCCCCCCTCTGGTCGCTTCTGTGCTCTCAAGCCGCAGTCTATATTTCTGCCCATGGTGGCCAGCATGGCCTTTTCCTTTTTTTTCCAGGAATGGCACTCTTTTCATGTGCTCTCACGTGCACCATAGCTCTAAAAATTTCATGATCTGGGGTCTGATAAGGCTAAAGCAGGCGGCGATATTAAGGCTTGCTTCAATTTAAGAAAAGCCTTTTTTATTTTAATTGTCCACTTCTAGTGGGTAATATTTTTGTTAAAGCTTCATACAGGGGCTTGGCCCCTTTTTATGGCTACTATAGCCTCCCTCTTGTAACAGGCACACTTATCTTTTGGCTTGCCTGTTCTGCAGATCATGTTTCAAATTCTCTGTGCCATGCACCAGTTTTAACTCTTTGTCTTCTCTGCAAGTTAGGCTGTTTGCCATTGCTTCGACAGAGACTCACTTGCTTAGACATTCTTACTAATCTCAACGACACACATTTGGGATAAGCTCTCTTTCTTTTTAAGCCTTTTTGTCTGCTACTTTTTTTTCTGCCTTCCTTTATACCTTTTTCATATCATTAAAATCTAACACCATGACTGGAAAACATTTGTTTTGCATCATAGGGCATGGTGGAGCAGATCTAACAATTATACCGCTCCTCTGACTGCATGGTCAGGGCCCATCAAGATCAAGGGAAAGGCATTCTCCTACATGCAAAGAGTTCCAAGCCACCATTTTTGCTTCGGCAACTCCACGCCGCATGAGTTTTGGCAGAGTGTCAGGTTTGCCTCTGAGCAAATGGAATGTCAGAACAGTTCAGATTTTGAGAAAGAGCTGGAACATGTGGGGCAGGAACTTTCTCAGGCTTCAGAAACACAGCTGGTCTTAGAAGTATCACGGGAGAGTGGGGGACTCTTTCCCTCTCACCTCTTAAGTTAAGAGAATTTGCTGCCTCCCTTTTTAAAGGGAAACGTTCGTAGGCTGTTAAAGGCTGTTTCCTTTGTAGTCTATTAATCTCTAGCAATTTGCATTTGTGTGCTTCATTAAGGTAAATGAAATCAAAGCCTTGGAAATCAAAGAATCATAGAATAGTAGGGTTGGAAGGGGCTTACAAGGCCATCGAGTCCAACCCCCTGCTCAGTGCAGGAATCCAAATCAGAGCATCCCTGACAGTAGGGATGGACGAAAGGGACTTACCTGGGCCCTCAGCTTGCTTCGCGGTGGGGGGGAGGTGCTTCAGTTCTCCCCCCGAAGTTCAGGCGAGGGGGGGGAGGTGCCCCGCCTCGCCTGGCCGAAATTCAGGCCGGGGGGGAGGCGCCCCATCCCTCGCCGCCGAAATTCAGGCCGGGGAGGAGCACCCCGTCTACCCAGCCGCGAAAAAAAAAGTAAAGTAAAAACACAACAACACACACCCGTGATAGGCTATGTAACGATTTACGTAGCCTATCACGGCTAGATTTCCAAAGTCAGCCATGATAGGCTACGTAAATCGTCACGTAGCCTATCACGGGTGACTTTGAAAAAAAAATTAAAAAGCGCGTATGCAAATGGCGACGCCCATGGGGCGCCGCCATTTGCGTTCCTTAGTTTGGCACGTCTAGTCTACGTAAAGATTTACGTAGACTATGGCGAAAATAAGGGAATGCTATTTGTGTTGCCCTTATTTTCGCTGTAGTCTACGTAAATCTTTACGTAGACTAGACGTGCCAAACTAAGGAACGCAAATGGCGGCTCCCCATGGGCGCCGCCATTTGCGTATGCGCTTTTTTTTCTTTTCTTCAAAGTCACCCGTGATAGGCTACGTGACGATTTACGTAGCCTATCACGGCTGACTTTGGAAATCTAGCCGTGATAGGCTACGTAAATTGTTACGTAGCCTATCATGGGTGTGTGTGTGTGTGTTTTTTACTTTCCTTTTTTATTTTGCAATGGCAGCGGCGGCAGCCGGTCAGAAGACCGGCCACCCCCGCCGAACCGCCGCCGAACCGCTGCTGGGACCCGCTGCCGAGAGGGACATTCGCACGAGGTAAGTCCCATCCTGGGGGGGGGGGCGGGGGGCCGGTGGAGAATTTCACCACCAATTTCGGGGGGCCGAATGCATTGGCATTCGGCCTCCCGGAGATTCGTGGAGAAATTCTCCGCCATCCCTACCTGACAGATGGCTGTCCAGCCTCGTCGTGAATGCCTCCAGTGTGGGAGAGCCCACCGCCTCCCTAGGTAATGGGTTCCATTGTCGTACTGCTCTAACAGTCAGGACGTTTCTCCTGATGTTCAGCCGGAATCCAGCTACCTGTCACTTGAGCCCATTATTCCGTGTCCTGCACTCTGGGATGATCGAGAAGAGATCTTGGGACTACTTGAAGAGCGCGATCAGATCTCCCCTCAGTCTTCTCAAGGCTAAATATGCCCAGTTCTTTCAGTCAAATGCAGCTTTTTATCTGAGTGTTGAAATCACAAATCAAACTGTACACTGAGCTGATCACAAACAAACGCACAATCTACAACAATGGGAGTTTAAGGCTATGACAAGCCTCACAGTACTTTTTACGGCAAGTCTTAACTGTCCAAAGTTCCAGTCCATGTGCAGAGTGCCTCTCAAAAGTCTGAACAATGATAGATCTAAACAAAGAAGGCTTTGGGCCATAAAGAAGGGATGTTATTAACAAAAGCTCTCTGTCTCTTCATCAGTTCAAATGGGGAAGGTGTAACCTTACACCTCTTCTAGATTCCTCCACAGATAAGAACAGAGCAGTGCTGCTCAGCTTTCTAGCTGTGATGCTTTTCTTTTCTTTTTTTTTTTGCAAATCTCACTCTTTTGTCAGGTCCTCACAGACACCTTCCAGCCTCTCTGCTTGCCAAGACTAAACCAGCCGTGGCAAAGGGGGTTAGGTAACTTCCCCTTGGCTCTGCTCTGAGCAGGCTGACAGAGATAAACTTACACAGACCCTGACATTTTAAGAACTTGCTCTGTCTTTGTTTCTTGATTTTGCCACAGTCTTTAAGACTTCAAACAAATCTCTTTCTTCAGAAGTTGCAACTTTTTAACTGCTTTTGCTTCTTCTAACAAACTTGGATATGGTGGCAGACAAACTGTCTCTGGAAGGCCCCCTCCCTCCACCAACAACCTCTCCTCCCAACCTAACAGACCAAATAAGATGAGGGGGAGCTCAGGGCACCTTGGGCAGGGTCTCCCAATCTTAAAGCTCCTTCTCTGGGGCTTGAATCGGGGAGAACGGGGGCTTTGGGCTTCACCTCGGAGCATACCATCATGACTTTACAATATTGAACTTTATATTCAACCTTTTCTCGCCTTCAGTGGATTTTGGTTGGCACTTATCCAAATGCTGATAACCTCATTTTCCCTGAGGCAAATCTATCTTACTACTTGATTCAGACAGCACCCGGGGTCTCTTGCCCCTGCGGTCTTTTGCCAGTAACATATTTACACATTTACACTTCTGTAACTAAGGGGGATTCTTTCCACACCAATTCATCCAACAGTCAATATAGGGGAATTGATCCCATTGCCCATTATTCACCACCTTTTTATATACAGCATTTACAAGATTTACATCGAAGGATCCTATGTGTGGCCAACTAATTCCACATGCTGGCCAGTCTAGTTGGCAAAAGGTCAATTTACCCTTGGCCATCTTAACTCTAAAATCTCTTTTGAACTTCCTAAAGTTCCTGAGCATGCATTCCAGTGGGGTTGCAGAGTTTTCTTAACGGGAGCTACCCGACCCCATTGCGCCTACCTCTATTTAAAACCATACACGGAGCCTGACAAACCTCAGACGCTCCGAAGGCAACTCAAACAGAAAGACACAAGGGAAATCAAATACTTTCTCGGCCCAGCACCCTGGCACCGTCCCTTCGGACCTGTTCAGCCTGGTTGACTCAGTCAATGGAGTCCACGCCTTTAACCTCCCGGGTGTCTCGACCCCCGTTCTCTGGTGCCGTGGCAGACCTCAAAGGCGGTCCGGCGTGCCCCACGGGCACCTTCGCCGGTCTTGTCGTTTGACCCCAGGGTGGTCCAAGGGGACTCCTGACCAGCTCGCCAGATTGTTGCACATAATGCTAGTTTCGCCCCCTGGAGGCTAGTCCAATTTGCCCCAAAGAGGAGAGTCAACTTCAGGCCGGGTCCAACTCGATTTTATTGTTTGCAAACAGTTCGACAAAGGAGCTCACGCTCAAAAGCAGAGTCGACCCTGGGCAACCCCCACGCTACAGTTTTATCACTTAGCTTGCATTCCTCAGCCAGCATGTTACTTTTGATTGGTTGCCAGTGGTTTGCGTAGCAACCTTACCTTAGGGTTACTGTCTGCTCATTCCAGGCATGCGCAGCTCTTACAATGCTACGTGCTGCTTAAGACACATGCAATGGCTTTTAGGTCGCATTTTTACTACACCATCTAGTCTAGCATGACTGGTGAGTTTGGTTGATTTGGCTCACTTGGAAGTTGCCGCTCCGGGCCATTTGTCTTCAATATGTCCTGTGGCCTGGAACGGGTATTGGGACATGGTTTCTGTGGATGCTTTGTGGCTTAATGCATCCTTGCCATGGAGTGTGTGACTGGTGAGTTTGGTTGATTTTGCTTATTCAGAAGTGTCCGTTCCAGGCCGTTATGTTCTGGATGTATTCTGGGCATTATGGGGTAATAATAATACAACATTGTAAGGATTTTAGTCCTAAAATTTTGTTCTCAAGTGTTTCTAACACATGCCACCATTTCCGGCAGGGGCCTGGCCTGGCCTATGCTGCCCACCGGTGCCCATCCCTCCAAAGGGCTCTGCGGGGGGGGGGTGTGTCTGTGTGGTTTTATTCTCACGCTGCGGTACTGCTCGCTTGCGTGGTATTTTCACGCCTTCATTTATCCAGGCGATCTTGGAAGTTCTTCCCGTTCACCGCCGCAGTTCGCTCTGGAAAAGCCCCCGCCGCACCCGTGCTCAGGACACCGCCCCGTGTGCTCAGGTTCTTCTTCCCCCGCTTTCGACGCGGGCGGCCCGCACTCCTGCTTGGCCAATTCACCCCCCGCCCCGCATGGCTAGTTTGGCCAAGAAGCCGGGTCGCCGTCGTTGTGGGCACAGCCCCTTGCAGGGCTCGAGCAGGGCGTCTCCCCGCCCGGCGAGGCTGCAGAGCCAAGTGGGGGCGGGCAGCTCTTTCCCTGCCTTTCCTCCCCTCTTGGTGTCCTGCAGAGCCAGCGCAGCCCGCCCCCGTCTCACCCGTTTGCTGGCTGTGGCAGCTCGAGGAGCAGCCCTGTGCGCAGCTGCGCCCTCCGATGAGGGCGCCCCATCCCGCTCTTGGGGGAGCACAGCGCAGTGCAGTAGCGCCTCAGGGAACGGCGTGGCCCCCCTGCGCTTTTGCAAAATAACTGTAAGGGGGGGCGAGTTCGGTTTATTTGTTTTTGTTCTTTGGAACGATCATTTAACCTCCTCAAGGTGGTTGTTAGGATCCCTGGGATCCGTTCTCATGTTCGGAGGAACTTCACCTCGGAGCATTGGGAGGGATGCCTCGGAATGCCCCGCGTCTCTCCCTGGGCCCTCGCAGCGCTGGCGCCGCCCTGGAAGAAGAGCCGCCCCCAAACCGCCTCTTCGGAGGCTTGCGACCCTGCACGGCGGAGGCGGGCTCCCCGACGCTGCCCAAGCAAGGGCGTGGGCAGAGGGCGCCTCCAGGCAGCCCAGCCCGCCCACCGGGGAACGCTCCGCCCTCCTCTGCTGCCCTCCCGCGGGCAGAGACTTGTAGCCGCTCGTGCCTGAGTGCCGCCTCTTTTCAAGGCTTATCCCTGTACTGCCATGTGGGGAAGGGATCGTGGAATTGCACCCCCTGTGATCCCTGTTGCCATCGAGTGATGTCGTGAGAACTCAGAAGGACCAAGCGCAAAGCCCATGCGGTCATGTTTGACCAGTACAGTCCACAGGACTTAAACTGGTGATGGTTTTTAAAGAAGTTTTATATTAAAAGCAGGAGGACAAGAAGGAATTCAGCACTATTTCTTTGCTTTTGGTCATGCGGTTTCCCCCCTTTAATAGTTAGTGAAGGATCATCAGCAGGTACAACATTTCTTACCCTTCAATGACATAGTAAAGTTGCAGAAATCCATTCTTAAGGCTACAAAAACATCTGGTCACCTTGCAAAGGATAGACGCGTGTACTGTGTGGTAAAACAAAAAAACAAAATAGCTGCTCCTATTAGCCATCTGTTTCACCCCTTTGCTAGAGCTGAGGTAGAAACTGAAGATACAGTTGTGAGGAGATGGAGGCCTTCAGGAAAGTAAGCACACAAGTTGTAACAACAGTTCCTGACCCCTTGCATCATTTGCAGACATGCCTGAATGTTTAAAGCCAGCCTGAACACTTATAAGTGGCCTTTACAAGTGTTTAGAACCAACTTATACAAGCTTGAAGCATACATCTTAATTTGTTGTTGTTGTTGTTCAGTCGTTCAGTCGTGTCCGACTCTTCGTGACCCCATGGACCATAGCACGCCAGGCCTTCCTGTCCTGCGTTCTCTCCCGGAGCGTGCTCAAGTTCATATTCATTGCATCCGTGATGCTATCTAGCCATCTCATCCTCTGCCGTCCCCTTCTCCTTTTGCCTTCAGTCTTTCCCAGCATCAGGGTCTTTTCCAGGGAGTTTTCTCTTCGCATTAGGTGGCCAAAATATTGGAGCTTCAGCTTCATTATCTGTCCTTCCAATGAGCACTCAGGGTTGATTTCCTTTAGGATGGACTGATTTGACCTCCTTGTAGTCCAGGGGACTCGTAAGAGTCTTCTCCAGCACCACAGTTCGAAAGCATCAATTCTTCGGCGCTCAGCCTTCCTTATAGTCCAGCTCTCACAGCCATACATTACTACTGGGAAAACCATAGCTTTGATTAGACGGACCTTTGTCGGCAAGGTGATGTCTCTGCTTCTTACTATGCTGTCTAGGTTTGCCATAGCTTTCCTCCCAAGGAGCAAGCGTCTTTTAATTTCATGGCTACAGTCACCGTCTGCGGTGATCTTGGAGCCCAAGAAAGTAAAATCTGTCACTGCTTCCATTTCTTCCCCTTCTATATGCCAGGAAGTGATGGGGCCAGATGCCATGATCTTAGTTTTTTTAATGTTGAGTTTCAAACCAGCTTTTGCACTCTCCTCTTTCACCCTCAACAAGAGGCTCTTGAGATCCTCTTCGCTTTCTGCCATTAGGGTGGTATCGTCTGCATATCAGAGGTTGTTGATAATTCTCCCAGCAATCTTAATTCCGACCTCTGATTCATCCAACCCAGCATTTCTCATGATGTACTCTGCATATAAGTTAAATAAGCAGGGTGACAATATGCAGCCTTGTCGTACTCCTTTCCCAATTTTGAACCAATCGGTTGTTCCATCTCTGGTTCTGACTGTTGCTTCTTGACCCTGGTACAGGTTTCTCAGGAGACAGGTAAGGTGGTCTGGTACTCCCATCACTTTAAGAATTTGCCACAGTTTGTTGTGATCCACACAATCAAAGGCTTTAGCGTAGTCAATGAAGCAGAAATAGACGTTTTTCTGGAATTCTCTTGCTTTCTCCATGATGCAGCGAATGTTGGTGATTTGATCTCTAGTTCCTCTGCCTCTTCGAAACCCCGCTTGTACTTCCGGTAGTTCTCGGTTCGCATACTGCTGAAGCCTAGCTTGTAGGATTTTGAGCATCACCTTGCTGGCATGTGAAATGAGCGCAATTGTGCGGTAGTTTGAACACTCTTTGGCATTGCCCTTCTTTGGAATTGGAATGTAAACTGACCTTTTCCAGTCTTGTGGCCACTGTTGAGTGTTCCAGATTTGTTGGCATATTGAATGCAGCACTTTAACAGCATCATCTTTTAGGATTTTAAATAGCTCGGCTGGAATACTGTCATCTCCGCTAGCTTTGTTGTTACTAATGCTTCCTAAGGCCCACTTGACTTCACTCTCGAGGATGTCCGGCTCAAGTTCAGTGACCGCACTATCATGGCTATCAGGGACATTCAGATCTTTCCTGTATAGTTCTTCTGTGTATTCTTGCCACCTCTTCTTAATCTCATCTGCTTCTGTTAGGTCCCTGCCTTCTTTGTCCTTTGTCATGCCCGTCTTTGCGCAAAACGTTCCCTTGAGATCTCCAATTTTCTTGAAGAGATCTCTAGTCTTTCCCATTCTGTTGTTTTCCTCGATTTCTTTGCATTGTTCATTTAAGAAGGCCTTCTTGTCTCTCCTTGCTATTCTCTGGAACTCTGCATTCAGTTGGGTATATCTTCCCCTTTCTCCCTTGCTTTTCGCTTCCCTTCTTTCGTGAGCTACTTGTAAAGCCTCATCAGACAGCCACTTGGCTTTCTTGCATTTCTTTTTCTTTGGGACGGATTTCGTTGCTGCCTCCTGAACAATGTTACGGACCTCCGTCCATAGTTCCTTAGGCACTCTGTCTATCAGGTCTAATCCCTGAAATCTATTCCTCACCTCCACTGTATATTCATCAGGGATATGATTTAGGTCATACCTGAACGGTTTAGTGGTTTTCCCGACGTTCTTCAATTTAAGCCGAAATTTTGCAAGAAGCAGCTCATGATGTGAGCCACAGTCAGCTCCAGGTCTTGTTTTTACTGACTGTATGGAGCTTCTCCATCTTTGGCTGCAAAGGACATAATCAGTCTGATTTCGATATTGACCATCTGGTGACGCCCATGTGTAGAGTCACCTCTTGTGCTGTTGGAAAAGAGTGTTTGCTATGATCATCATGTTCTCTTGGCAAACTCTATTAGCTTTTGTCCTGCTTCATTTTGTACACCAAGGCCATGCCTTCCTGTTATCCCGGTGATTTCTTGACTTCCTACTTTAGCACTCCAATCCCCTATGATAAAGAGGACATCTTTTTTTGGTGTTAGTTCTAGAAGGTGTTGTAGGTCTTCATAGAACCGATCAACCTCAGCTTCTTCGGCCTCAGTGGTTGGGGCATAGACTTGAATTACTGTGATGTTGAATGGTTTGCCTTGGATTCGTACTGAGATCATTCTATCATTTTTAAGATTGTACCCCAGTACTGCTTTTCCCACCCTTTTGTTGACTATGAGTGCTACTCCATTTCTTCTAAGGGATTCTTTCCCACAATAGTAGATATGATGGTCACCTGAATTAAATTCGCCCATGCCTGTCCATTTGAGTTTGCTGATTCCCAAGATGTCGATGTTCAATCTTGCCATCTCATGTTTGACCACCTCCAGCTTACCTTGATTCATTGATCTGACATTCCAGGTTCCTAAACAATATTGTTCTTTACAGCATCGGATTTTCTTTTCACCGCCAGACACATCCACAGCTGAGTGTCCTTTCGGCTTTGGCCCAGCCGCTTCACTCTTTCTGGCGCTACTTGGAAATACCCTCTGCTGTTCCCCAGTAGCATATTGGACACCTTCCGACCTGAGGGGCTCATCTTCCGGCGTCATATCTTTTAGCCTTGTGATACGTTCCATGGGGTTTTCTTGGCAAGAATACTGGAGCGGGTTGCCATTTCCTTCTCCAGTGGACCACATTTTGTCAGAACTCTCTGCCATGACCTGTCCGTCTTGGGTGGCCCTGCACGGCATAGCTTATGGCTTCACTGAGTTACGCAAGCCCCTTCGCCACAACAAGGCAGTGATCCATGAAGGGGATACATCTTAATACTGAAGTTCAAAAGAGAAAAGTTTCAGAAATGTAAATCATATAGCAGCTGACATATATATATATAGGGGTCAGACTTAACAACTGGCTACAATGAAAAAGAAAACCCTGGCCTTCTCTTGTTCAGAAGTCAGTGGTGAAACTTCACAGAGTATGGAGCCAAGTATCACATACCACACATCTGATTCATACAAATGACATTGTTGCAAATTCAGTGGGACTTAATCTTAGGAAGGCATGTATAGGATTGCAGCCATCCCGTGTGATCATGTGCATGGTTATTTAGAAATAAGACCACCATGTTCAGGGTTGCTTATTCTCATATAATCTTCAGTGGAATTGCATAATGACCAGTCCTCCAACAAAATAGCTCTCCACAGAAAGAGCAGCCCAGGTAAGTCAGTATACATAACTTGGGTGCATAAACAGTATTGCCCAAAAGGGGAACTCCCCAGCCCCCTCCCCCCATCATCCTACTAAAAGGACTTGCAGGTTTCTCACTAGTATTAAGCATACAGGGATACAGGCAGCCTTTCTCCTCTCATCCATCTTCCTACCCACATCTGCAAAAGAACCTTCTCCTTAAAGCGCTTTGGGTTGGCCACAGCCTCCCACCTTTACCTGCTACTTCCCCTTCCTAATCATTCAATGAAACTTCAGCCACAGCTCCAATTCCTAACTGAAAATGGAGGGCAAGCAATGCAACGCAAAAGCATGGGGCACCATAAAGATATGAGGAAGAATGGATTCTGTTTTAAGCTCCAGCCTTGCATATGGGAAATACATGTAGGGTGCTGTGTGGGGCAACTCCCACCTCTGTGGTGACAGAGCCTGTGGCAGCTGCACACACGGTCCTGGGATTGGCTGGCTCAGTGCTTTGAAAAGGGAGGCTTGCTTGACAGAAGCTCATCATCCTCATCAGGGAGGCGAGTGCAGCAAGCAGACTGTGGAAAGGCCAGTCTGTAGCATGGTTGTTGCTTTCTATTGTGTGGCTGTCACGCCCTACATTTCACTGCTTGTTGTGAAAGTAGGCCTGACTAGGCCTGGTAAGTAGTTTGGTTCAGGCAAGGTGCCTGATGGGATTGTGTGTGTGTGACCATGAAAAGGTAATTGTAACTCGCTCATAAGCAAGGAATTCCTATCTGCCAAAGTAATTCATCCCTAAAGATAAGCAGGGATGTCTGTTTCCCGCCTCCCAGCTGAGCAGAGCAGAGCAGAGCAAGCTGCTCCAGCTGGTCCAGGGACTACAGAAGCAAGCAAGCTCCCAGAGAGCAAGCGACCAGTGGGAGCAAACAGGAGTTGGCCGGGGGGGTTCAGCAGGGGAGGTCAAGGGGGAGGGTTAGGGTTAGGGTTGGGGTTGGGTTAGGTTAGGGTTGGGTTAGGGTTGGGTTAGGAGGTTAGGGGGTTAGGGTTGGGTTAGGGGGTTAGGGGTAGGGGGGTAGGGGGTTAGGGGGTTGGGGGTTAGGGGGTTGGGGTTGGGGGTAGGGGGTTAGGGGGTTAGGGTAGGGGTGGGGTAGGGGAGGGGGAGGGTTAGAGGGTTAGGGTTAGGGGGTTAGGGTTAGGGGGGTTGGGGTTAGGGGGGTTGGGGTTGGGGGGTTGGGGCTGGGGGGTTGGGGTTAGGGGGCTAGGCACCTGGGGCTAGGGGGCTGGGGCTAGGGGTTGGGGTGGGGGTTGGGGTGGGAGGGTGAGGGGGTGGGGGTGAGGGTTAGGGTTTTTTTTTTAGGTTTTTTTATTTAAAAAAATTCTTACACCTGGCCGCCAGACTACACCCGAGCGCGAAAAACCGTAACAGAAAACGGTTGTCTCCTCAACGTCTAACTAATACAAAGAAAACCTATCTCACCTATTATGTAATACACACAGGTAACTGTGGTGCCCCCTCAGTTCCCCCCGTCACATTTCGCTCACATGATGGGTGGTGTTGGCGCGGCTCCCGTGGCGTTGGCCCGCCACGGCCAGAGCCGTCGCCAGCGCTCGGCGGGAAGACGCCCCCAGTCGGCCCGACTCAGGGCCGCCAGCTGGCCCAGCACTACCCTCGTCGAGCCCGTAGCGTCGCATTCTCTCCGCGTCTTCTGTTCGCGGTGGCGCTGGTAGACCAGCGCGAGCAGGACGAAGAGGTTCACGAGCCGGGCCGTGGACCAGGGCACGTCCCAGTGCTCCTCCGTCCTGCCCGCACGTTTCCTCGGCTCTCGCCCCGCTGCCACGTCCTCCCACCGCTGTACAAGCAGCGCTGGCCAGTTCAGTGCCTGCGCCACCTCCTCCCACAGAAGCAGCGCTGCCAGGCACGTCCACATTGCGTGTTTGGCCGTCTCTCGCTGCGTCACGCCCAACTGCACGGCCTGGCGCTGGCAAGCGAGGTGCACGCACGCCTGTGCGGCTTCGTCGCCCCGTAGCCAGGGCTTGCAGCCTTGCAGCGCGAGCACACTGTGGTAGGCCCGCCACCGCACCTCCCACAGCGCGTATGGCACACGCCGGTCCCGGAAGTACTCCAGTGGGTACTCCGGCTCACGCAGGTACTGTGGCCGGCCCCCCTGTGTGCGCTCCCGCTCCGCGTGCGGCGTGAACATGCACGCGTTGCGTATGTCCCAATAGAGGCGGCGCTTGAGTTGTGACAGTGGGCCACCAGCACCTCGCGGCACCCAGGGCATGTCCGCTCCTTCCTCTGGCCCCCGGAAAGCTTGCGCCGGGACCCGCCACTGCCGGACCGCTCTGTAGACCTCGGCGAGGTAGTCGGGCCCCATGGCCTTGGCGGCCTGCGTGATGCGGTAGTCCCAGGAGCCCTCGTCCTACCAGCGTCGCGCCCATGCGCTGCCCCGCCAGCCACGCTCGAAACCTTCCATCCAGAAGTGCTCTGCTACGCGCGGGTGGCCTTCTGGCGCCGCACCGCTTGCCTCCGCACGTGCAAGCGCCCACTTCCCGAAGTTGCAGGCCAGGAAGGAGGCCAGCAGCGCCGGCCCAACCGCCGGGAAGGCCAGCCCCGCCTGCGCGACGGGCCGGTACGCCACCACGCGTGCCAGTGGGAACGTGCGCATGCCCCACAGGAAGGTGAACAGTTCTGCGCTGACGTCTTGCACGAGCCGCTCCGGGGGCGGGTACACTGCTGCCAGGTTGGCCGCCGCCGGGAGCAGGTAGGTGCGCACATAGCGTGCCTTCTGGTACAGGGTGAGCCGCCAGGGCTTCCACTGTGCCACCCTGTTGCGGACCCCTTCTGCCCAGGAGTGCCAGTTGCACTTCCAGCCGTCCCTCCGCACGGAAAAGCGGATGCCGAGCAGCTTGATGTCGTTCTCCGCTTCCACGTCACCGGCGCCTGGTTCGGTGGCCTCCGCCGCGCCGGCTCCCCTCGCTGGGCCGCCGCCACCGCTTCCACCGCTGCGCAGCCGCTGCGCTAGTGGCTTCCGCCGTACCGTACCCTCCAGCGCATCGAAAGAGACGACAAAGCTTTTCTCGGCATTCAGGCACGCTCCGGACGCCGCTGCATATGCGTCAAAAACCCTCCGCACTTCTGTCAGCTCCGCATTGTCATCTCGCACGAGTAGTGAGACGTCATCCGCGTGCGCTACGAGTTTGAGTGTAGGCGCTGCCGAGGCCCGGCCGTTTTGAGGGCCGCCGCCACCGCCGCCTTCGCTGCTGTCGTTGTCGCTGCTCCCGGTGTGCCGGGGCCACTTCCGCGGGTGGACTCCGGCCGCCCCTCCGTCCGCTGCCATCTGGGTGGCCAGGTGGAAGCGCACACCGGTGATGCCTTTCTCCAGTTCCAGCCTACACAGCACCGCGTCCAGGCTCAGCACATAGAGCAGCGCGCTGAGCGGGCATCCCTGCCGTACGCCCGACTGGATGAGGATCGGTGCACCGCGGTGCCCGTTCAGCTGCGGGACGATGGCCGCGCCGTGGTACAGCAGTCGCACATAGCCTACAAAGGTCTCGGGCACGCCCTTCCAGCGCAGCGCCGCCCACAGGAAGGCATGGTGCACGTTGTCGAAGGCCTTCTCCTGGTCCAGCTGGAGCAGCAGCCCGCGCCACTGGCCTATGCGTGCTAGCTGGAAGACTTCACGTAGTGCGCAGAGCGAGTCCTGCATGGCACGCCCCGGCACCGCGCTGGTCTGCGCACGCACCACGATCTTCCCGGCCATGGCCGCCAGCCGTGCGTTGAGCACTGCTGCCAGCACGCGGTAGTCAACGTTGGTCAGCACGATGGGGCGCCAGTTCTTGAGCAGCGTCAGGTCTCCGCGCTTGGGGAACAGCACGAGCGTGCCCTCGCTGAAAGTCACGCTAGTCCGGTCCTGTGCCAGGCACGCCGTGAAGACTTCCGCCAGGGGGCGTGCCAGCCAGGCACGGAATTTCTTGTAGAAGGCCCAGCCGAGGCCATCGGGGCCTGGCGCAGAGCGGCTGCGCCCGCGTGCGATGGCCGCCGCCACCTCTTCCTCGGCGATGGGTGCCACCAGGCCGCGTGCGTCCTCCTCGTTCAGGCCCTCACACAGGCTGCGCCAGCCCCGCCTCCCGCCATCTCCGGGCATCGCATCGATGGCGTGCAGGAAGGCCTCGCTTTGGTTGGCAGCGATCTGGGTCTTCTTTGCAAAAAGGGCGCCATAGAAATCCTCAATGACCTGGAGCATCTCTCCCGGGCTCGTGCTGATGCCGTCCGCCTCTGTCCTGCGCAGCCCTTGGATGGCCGCCGGTGGGCTTGCGCCACCGCCTCTGGTCTTCGCCCACTCGTCAACATCTACGCAGCCACCACGCGTGCGGCACACCTTGGCCCGGCGCCACCAGTCCCAGCGCTCGTGCTGGTAGTGCGCGATGCTCTCCCGCGCCTGTGTCAGGACCTTGGTGTCGACAGGCTGGCCACGCCCGGCACGCGCGTGGCACTGTAGGAAGTGGTAGACGGCATCGTGGTAGCGGCGTGTCTCTGCGGAGTAGGCCGCCCGCTCCAGCCGCCGGCACCGCTGCCGCACCTCTCGCTTGACTCGCTCCCACCACTCCAGCGGGGCCGCATCCCTGTATAGGCTCGCCGTGCGCAGCGACAGCAGGCACGCCAGTGTGGTCGCTACCAGCGCGTGGCACTCCTCCCACTGAAGCGCCTCTGGGCGCAGCCGCCAAAGGGGTCGCCCCCTCGGGAAGACTTCGCCCACAGCCAGCTCTAGGCACAGTATCCCGTGGTTGGACCACGGGGTGATGGTCACGGCGCAACGCCGTACGTAGACACTCTCCGGTGCGCGTACCCGGTCCACGCGGCTGGCAAAGCACGGGTGGTAGAACGTGTAGCGTGCAGCGGCGCCGTCCCGGACGGGCGGATAACTGCCTGCGTACGCCCTCCGGCACCCTACTGGGAAGAAGTCAAGCGTGTTAGGGGCCTCGCGTGCCTTGTCCGCCAGTCCGGCCTCTGCCAGGAAGCGCTCCAGCTCACGCTCGTCTGGCAGCAGCGGGGCGCCGCCACCATGCAGCGGGCGCTCGGCCTCGCCCGCCGTGCGCGCCCCACCCACGTACGCGCTGCGGTCTGACAGCCGGGAGCGGTTGTTAAAATCCCCGGCCACGAGCAGGCAACGACGCGTGTGGCACGCGTTCCGCAGATGTGTCCAGAAAGCCCGCCGCCGTGCGGCCTGTACGGGGGCGTAGAGCCCGCAGATGCGGAAGGCACGCTCCTCCGCCGTCCCGCTCGCCGATACGCTCCGCAGCGTCAGGTCCGCCACCAGCAGCCGCCCCGGCACCGCTTCCACGACTCCGTCGATGGCGAGGTTGGCCCGCGAGTGGAAGAGCAGCGCCACGCCTGCCGAGCCTTCCTCGCCGTTGTAGGACCACACCGACGGCCCGGCGGTCCAGAGCCTCTGTGCTCGGCTCCGCTGCTGCTCGTTGGTGAAGTGCAGCTCCTGCAAGATGAGCACGTCCTGCGCCAGCGCTGCCAGGGTTGGTAGGATCTCCGCCCTGCGCCACGAGCGCAAGCCCCTAGCGTTCCACGTCGCGAGGCGTAGCGCAGTCATGGCGTTCAGGGGGTTGCGGCGGCCGCAGACTTCCCTACCCCCTCCGGAGGCCAAGTCAGAGGTGTAGCCTCACCAGGTCGCGCATCCGGGCACGCGTGGGGGGGTCCGGGTGACTCCCAGGGTGGAGGCGCACTGCGCTCTGGGGAGAGGGCGTACGGGACCAGGGCGAGCTCGTCCCCGGTGTCCTCCACCGCACTCTCCGTCGACCTACTGTCCGGTGCCCTGATATCTTTTTCTGGTCGCCTCCGGCCTCCCGGGCAGCCTCGCACGATATTTCCTGTTCCATCCATGGCGGGAGCTGTCACTGCTCCTGAGCCGACCTCCACCATGCACGCAAAGTCCTGCCTTTCATCCAGCTCGCCATTGGGGTCAGTCCCGTCCTGTTGCTCACTCCGCGCTTGGAGTACGGTGTTGGGGCCAGTTGGCGGGACAGCTGACAGGTCTGCTGATAGTTCGGGGTCGGTGGGCAAGTCGGGTGTCTTCTGCGACGGCCGGCCCTCTCCATCCCTCCCCACCGGGGCTGTACCCACGCTTGGGGTCCCCGACTCCGTCACGGCACCCCCTCCCTGCCGCCGCCTCTTCATCTTCCGGGCCCATTGCGCATCCTCGGGCTGCTGCTCTCGCGGCGGGAGTGGCTGCACTGGCGGCGGAGAGGCGTCTTCCCCGCCTGCCTGCCCCTCCTTGGTTGCCGTCTGCTCTTCGGCCACGCTCCCCCCTTGCCAGTCCTCTTCTAGACCAGGGTCGTTGTCGGCATCTAGGCGTTGGCCTGGCCCTTGCCACTCACCTTCCCCGAGGAGTCTGAAGGCGTTGCATGTCTGTAATACAGTGTTTTGTGCCCGCCACACCTCCACGCCTGTAGCCCGTGGCGCGGCGCCTTCAACCCCGGCATCCGGGGTCCTCCCTTTCTTTCCTGCCGGCCGGCGGGTGACCGTCTGCCAGTCGGCGACCTCCTCCCCCTGGTTTCCAGCGCCCCCCCGGGCCTTTGACTCTTGGGCGCGGGCCCTGTCCGGAGCCCCCGGCCCCACACCTTGCGCCTCCCCTTCCCGCCGTCTCTGTTGCGCTTGGTGCCAGGCCTGTGCCTCTGCATGCTCCCGCCCCGCCTGGGCGGCCCTGTTCGCCGCACCCCACCGCTCCTCGTCCTCCCGGTTGTACTGGGCACATGGACACCAAAAGTAGGTGTGCCCGGGCTCCTCGCACAGGTTGCAGCGGATGCTGGCCTGGCAGGCGGCCGTTGCGTGTCCGCGGACGCCGCACCGCGAGCACAGCGGCGTGGTGCAGTTCCGCCGCCGGTGGCTGTAGGAGCCGCACTGGAAGCACGCCGGCGGCTGGCCGCTGTACCGTGTGATACCCCTCTCTGCCCCCAGGTAGAAGTACTTTGGGATGCGGCCTCCTCCCGTCTCCTCCCCCTTGAAGGCGACCACGCAACGGTATTCCCCAGTCCAAAAACCGTGCCGGTCACGCTTCTTGTCAGGTCCCATGAGTATTTTTGCATAGCGTGACACCCAGAGAGTCACGTCCTCCTCCGGGATGGCAGAGGTCCTGTAGATGACGGTCAGGACCTTCGTGTCACCCCGGAAGAGCGGCACCACCTCAAAGTCCGCCAGCAGGGCTGGGTTGGCGCGCTGCGCCGCTTTGCAGCCCACCCAAAAGCGGCGGTAGGCGTTCTCGGACGCCAGGCAGACGTCCGTCTCACGCGAGCCTGGAAGTTGAATGAGGGCCACCACATCCGCCCTGTCGAAGGCCAAAGTCTCCAGCAGGAGGACCGAGGCCAGGTAGTCCCGCGTGTCCTCCAGGTCAGCCCCTCGGTAGCGGAAACGCACAACGTAGCGCCGCCACGGGTCTCTGCTCCTCGCGCCCGACCCGTCCGACAGGCCATCGAGCAGGCGGCCCAGGGAGCCCTCCTCGTCCTCCTCCTCGCCATCCTCATCCCAGGGAAAGGCGTCCCCTGTGCCGCTGCCGCCACCACCTCCACGGCGCCCGCCACGCCGCTCTGCACGCGCGTTGCCGGCCACCGAGGCGTAGGAGCGCGTCCCGCCGTTCGCCGCCGTCCGCTGTTCCCGCTGAGCTGCTGACGCTGCCGTCCCGGCCGTGGCCTCGTCCCTCGGGGTCGCGGGGTCCCGCCTGGCGCCGCCATCTCTGCCGCCGTTCCGAGCTCCTGCGGGAGGCACAGCAACAGGCACGGCAGTACCTGGGGACAGACCGGCCTCTCCCCGGAGCCCCCCCTCCTGCTCCTGCTCCGTGTCTGAGGCAGCCCGTCCCGCTTGCCGTGCCCCTGTGACTCCGGCCCCGCTGCTCGCTCCTGACCCGGAGGCCCGCCCAGGACCCTTCCTGGGCCGCTTCTTGGCCGAGTCCTCCTCCGCCGCAGAGCCGGCGCTGCCGAGGCGCGTCTCCCCTCGTTTCCTCGAAGCTGCGGCTGAGGGCGGCCTTCCCGGGGCTTTGAACGGGCCTGCCGGCTCGCCGCACTCTCCGCCGCTGCCACCCGGACCTCCCAGGTCATCCTCCCGCTCCCCGGAGCCCAGAGACTCACCGGCCGCCGTGGGCGGCACCTCCGATTGGGCCGCCCGCGGCGCTGTCCCCGTCGGTTGCGCCAGCTGTGCCGTCACTGGACGCTCCGCGTCATGTCGCCCTCGACCGCTGCGCTCTGCCGCCGCTCTGCCCGGCGCCGCTGCCATCGGCCTCCGCTCTGCCGCACGGCCGGCCATTGCTCCCTCGTCCGCCTGCCGCTGCTTCTCGATGCGCTGCCGCTGGCGCAGGAGGCCGATGACGGTCTCCAGCCACTCACGGAAGTCCGCCTGTGGTACGAAGGAGGACCAGTCCTCGGTCCTGGCCAGGAAAAGTACCGGCGCGTCGCTCGGGGCGACGACCCACGTCCGGTGGATATCTTGGAACGTGCGCACCAGGCTGCCCGCCTCCAGCCAGGCCGGGAAGTCGACGGGCGCGCCACGAGGCCTGCGCCCCACCAGGAGCCGGTGTAGCGCAGCCAGCGCCAGGGAGCGAACGAGGGCGAGTTGGTTCTCCGTGAGCCCACAGCAACGTCCGGCTAGGGTATCCCATAGCGGGCGGAAGGTCTGGGTGAAGAAGTCCCAGACCTTGCCCTGGCTGTACTTAGGTTGTTGGTCGGCACCGCGGGGAGGGCGATGCGGGCGACCACGTAGCCCCAGAG